>NC_080701.1:5878738-10878738 GCF_030445035.2 Dasypus novemcinctus | reverse complement strand
TCTGCAGATACATGAAGTTAGCAGTAAAGCAGTCACATTCACTTAATTAATGATGCATTTCTGATACAGTTGTACTTTTTAAAACGTAGTTATACATTTTAATAAAGATGATGTACTGTTAATTTCTTTTGGATTGGGGATACCCAATCCAAAAGAAAAAAATGTAACACATAGAGTCTTATGATCATGGGAAACAAACAAAAGAATAAAATTTCAATTTATATACATAATTTTGTGGCCAAGAAGTATGGTGCATAGTTGCTGAAAGACTTCCAAATTCTGGTAAAAATGGAATGGCATCAAGGAGGAAAAGAATGTAAAACATTTTACTGTAAAAGCATAGCGCACACATGTATCTTTACAATGGACGATGGTGGTTATGAAATCTCAATAGTATCTGGATTACAGCAAATATATTAAAAGAATCATAGTAGTTTTATTTTAAATGTCATCTTTACAATACATCAGAAATTACATCTTTTGCAACTATTTAAATGTAATGAAAATTATAGATGTCATCTTAACCATGCGCAAGTATGTAAAGTTTACAAAATTCTATTTTATAGGGGAAAAAATTGAGGACCATTCTCTGAATGATAGTGTAGCTCTAGAATTTCTCTGGAGGAGGGGTTTGGATACAGAGGTGAGAGTGGAGTAAGGGATTCAGCCTAGAGTTGCAGATATTTGCAATAATAATATCTTGTTCTTAGGTTGCATATTACAGATCACAAAAAATGGCAACTTAAAAAAAATAATGCTTTTACTCCTTTCATTCCCATCTTACAACAGGTTAAGAAGGCATCAATTGTCTATATCCTAAGATCATCATTACTATTCTTTAATACAATTTTATGCTGGATTTGTGGGGACCAAGAAAGATGATGAGGAATGCTTAAAACTCTCAGCCAAAGCTATGCTTTGAACCACTATTTAAGGGCACTTTCATATGGTTTCCAAATCGGAGACAAGGGATTAATATCAACTTATCCAGGCTTCATACCGGGATGGAAACCAACCTTCACTTTTTAAAAAAATTATTTTCCACCCCCGCCCTACTGTTTTTGTTATCTGTGTCCATTTACTGTGTGATTTTCTGTATTTATTTCTCTTTTTGTCTTCTCTTCTTGTCTTTCTCCTCTAGGATTCACTGGGATTCGATCCTGGGAACCTCTGATGTGGAGAGAGGTTCCCTGTCAATTGTGCCACCTCAGTTCCTAGTTTCTGTTGCACTTCACCTTAACTCTCCACTTTGTCTCTCTTTTTAATATTTCTTTTTTATTTATTCCTCTCACCTTCTCTACCCACCCCCCCGGTTGTCTGCTCTCTGTGTCCATTCGCTGTGTATTCTGCTGTGACTGCTTCTATCCTTATCAGCGGCACCGGGAATCTGTGTCTTTTTTGTTGTGTCACCTTGCTGCATCAGCTCTCCGTGTGTGCGGCACCATTCCTGGGCAGGCTGCACTTTCTTTAGCACTGAGCGGTTCTCCTTACGGGGCGCACTCCTTGCGTGTGGGGCACTCCTTGCGTGTGGGGCTCCCCTATGCCGGGGCACCCCTACGTGGCACGGCACTCCATGCGCGCATCAGCACTGCACATGGGCCAGCTCCACATGGGTCAAGGAGGCCTGAGGTTTGAACCGCGGACCTCCCATGTGGTAGGCAGATGCCCTCTCCATTGGGCCAAGTCCGCTTCCCTCCTTTGTCTCTTTTTCCTTGCATCTTGCTGTGTGTCTCACTTGCGTGGGCACTGGCTCACTGCGCAGGCACGCTTTCTCTTCTTGTTTACCAGGAGGCCCCAGGGATCGAACCTGGGTCCTCCCATATGGTAGGCGGAAGCCCTATCTCTTGAGCCACATCTGTTTCCCCCAGCCCTCACTTTTGAAAGGAGGTGTACGATGAGAGTTTTTCTCATGAAGTTTCTGTTCTTTACTCAAACTGTGAACACAAGCTTGTTTGGGTTGCCAGCTTTCTTACAATAACATGACAGACATAGCTCTTTGTTGCAATATTTGTCACATACCTATAACCAGTGGCTCATCACTCTAGAATTGCCTTAATAACATTCCCAGAGACCAGCTGATTTGGAGTCACGTAATTTCCCCAGCTACCTAACAGGAGGAAATATCTACAAAATGTGCCTGCAAATAACTGGACAAATTAACATGCTGTGTGGTAATCTGAGAGCTATTGACTACCTTTAGTGAACCCTGCAGGGTGCTGGGGTTAGAATTTAAGGGAGACGTTGTGGCCAGAGGGTTCATATTCACCCGTAGGAAGGCGACCGTTGGTGCAGTGGGGTGTTTTATGCTCTCCCTCTACTATCGGTAGCATCTTCTCCATATGGGGCTAGGGTGGGGTGAGTTTTGTGGCTTAATATGTAGACTTCCATTTACTTCTTTTATTTTTTTGTTCTGGCAACTTGCTCTGCCTTTTGGAGGGATCTTGAGAATCATCTCTAAAGATACTTGTGGCAGTTCTTAGGGCTTCTTTTTTTTTTTTAAGATTTATTTTTATTTATTTTGTCACCCCACCGCCATTGTTTGTGCTCACTGTCTGCTCTCTGTGTCTGTTCGTTGTGTGCTCTCTGTGTCTGCTTGTATTCTTTTTAAGAGACTCCAGGAACTGAACCCGGGACCTCCCAGGTGGGAGGGAGGTGCTCAGTGGCTTGAGCCATATCTGCTTCCTGCTGGTTATCTCTCACTGTGTTTCCTCATTGTGTCTCCTTGTAGTATCAGCTTGCTGTGCCAGCCCATCGTATCAGCAACCTGTCTTGCTTGTCTTCTTTAGGGGGCACCAAGAACTGAGCCCAGTTCTTGTGGTAGGTGGGCACTCAACAGCTTTAGCTACATCCACTGCCCTGTTCTTAGGGCTTCTTGATGACTTCCTGAGAAACCAGGCTAAGCCTGTCTGAATTGTTGCCCTTTCATCTAAGAATCCTGTTACCTGTACATGAAAGCATCAGAGGTAAGGCTGTTGACCTAGTGGCAAATCATCGGGGACTTAGGAATTACTGCTCACTTGATATTTATTCTGCGCTATTATACTTGAAATTCAGTCCTGAAATATATTAGGAAGAAAAATATCAATAAAATAATCTTAGAATGACAACGGCTCAAACACTTGTCAGCATAAACTATCAACAGCAATTATTTTTAGCTGATGAAATCAAAAGTCTCATTTCACAAGAAAGACAAATTTGTTGAGAAATCTTCCTTTGTGACACAATGTCATGCATTGGCACATAAAACTAGCCTACTGTCTACTGGCTTTTGAAGCAACAGTTTGAAATGATGCCACCACCCATTTCCATGCTTCAATAACCATTAAAACCACAGTTTAGAGCTGAAATGGAGTTTAGCAACCATCTGGTTACATCTCATTTTACAGAGAAGGAATCAGGTTCAGAGAAGTACAATAATTAGACTCCTCTCCACAATGAAATCTTACATTGTTTTTACAACACGGATTTTTTAAAAAGTTGAATATCCTCAATAATTGCCCAAAGTCTTTTTAGTGTGTCTGGGATCAGCCTTGGATTATACGGCCCCATATCAGCCATGTGCTGCCTCTCCTCCCTTACTGGCTAACACTTGGAATTCAGTTGACAGGAGACGGGTTTTGTATTCCACAATGGGAGATAAAGCTTAAAGAGCAAATTCCTGACCTGCTGTCGGTGCCTTCTCTCCCTGACTTTCCTCCGTCAACAGCAGCTCTCCCACTGACTGGTAGACAAAGCCCAGCCTCTCCGACCCACTCTGCAGGCTGCCCTCCCCCCAGCAAACAGGTGAGGCCCATACCTGGTCTGCAGACCCTTTGGGTGTTCAGTGCTCACCTGCTGCCCCTTAGCCCTGCCAGTTCGTTTTGGCATTCCAGGCTGACCTCTTCGCTAGAGCCATCTATGTCCCTTTTGGCCCACGGAGGCTGGTCAGATCAGGTGAGTTAACTCTTGCGTGAGTTAGGATTCTCTGAGAGGTAGATGTGAGGCAGGATTAGAGACGCGAGCTGTTCGTCCATGAAGGATGAGGGTGGGAGCTTTCAGACGCAGGTGCAGCCCGACACCTGTGGAGGAGAGGGGGCGGCAGGAAGGGACGCTGGCTGGTGGAGCTTC
Source organism: Dasypus novemcinctus (assembly GCF_030445035.2). Lineage (NCBI taxonomy): Eukaryota > Metazoa > Chordata > Mammalia > Cingulata > Dasypodidae > Dasypus > Dasypus novemcinctus. The sequence goes on along the minus strand of NC_080701.1, from coordinate 10,874,631 downwards.
AGACAGCAGTGCAGTGATGAGAACGTTTTGCCCATGCTCAAGGGGAGTTCTCAAGCCAAGGGCTCATGCTAGAGGAGTCCCAGGAACTGGCCGGGAACACCTAGGGGCTCTCAGTCAGCCTTGGTTGTTCTCGTAGCTGCCACGCCTCGGAACCTTTTGTCTTTTGCTCCTTTCTCATCTTGCCTTGCTGAATTGTTATTTAAGTCTGTAGAAGTTTGATAGTATTTACGAATTCCAGAAATCAATATTGGGTTATGTTTGTAAGCTGGTCTGTTCCTCTGGGCATATTAGATTGTATTAGATTCAGAGGTTTCCCTTTTACTTGATTAAATTAAGATTGGGGGTCTTGATTCCACCAGGTCAGTAGGACATTGAGTCCCCACCCCCTTGGTGGGTGGCGACGCAAAAGAGAAAATGACAAGGGAGAGGAAAGAGGTGAAGTTTTGATGCTGGAGCCCCAGGAACTAAATACATAGAGAAGGAAGACACAAAAGGAGATAGAGGGTAAGAGGTGGCTCCACAGGGCAGAGACCCTGGGAAGGGAGCCTGACAGTCTACAGCTGACCTTGTGGCGAGAACAGAGCAGCTGAGCCCGGGAAGAATCAAGCCCCGGGAAGAGAGACAAGGCTTATACACCTACAACTGAGGTCAGAAGGAGCTGGGACCACGGAGCTGTAGGAGGGAGAAGGAGGCTGGACCCTCACAGACACCAGCAGCCATCTTGCTCCAACATGTGGCAACTGACTTTGGTGAGGAAAGTAACTTATGCTTTATGGCCTTGTGACTGTAAGCTCCTACCCCAAATAAATACCCTTTATAAAAGCCAGCAGACTTCTGGTACTTTGCATCAGCACCCCTTTGGCTGACTAATACAAAGTCTGTATTGCTATTAATGATGATAGTTTACATTAAGGAGTACACATATATGCCAGGTTTTGTGCCAAGTGCTTATTGGTGTTAACAGAGACAAATTGCTCAGATCTCAAACATAAGTACATCGCAACAGCTTTATAAATTCTATTTGATACCTGAATTTATATTTTGGACCCACATTTCATGGATGACGGGAGTTTAATCTTAGCCCATTTGGGTTTTCTCCAGTTAATTCAGGAGTTTTTGCCCCTTTCCCTCCCCAGGGTTGCTTCTAAGTTCAAGGGGCTTTGCGTCCAGGCGCGCAGTGGCAGTCTGTCCCTGGGCTTGTGTCCCCACTGGCGTGTTTTGCTGACCCCGCGTTCCCAGCGGCCTCTGAACTTCAGCACTGAGCCCCACCGTCCCCAGGAGATGTCCGCAGTGAGTCTGGTTTCCCACGGAGATGCACAGACAACCCCACGCCCCCCTCCGTCTCGAGGCCCCCGCAGGCCCCTGCGGGCTCTGGCTGCTTGGCCGCCTGCCCTGTGCTCACCTGCACCCTGCGGATCTGGAGACCCTCAGGGCAGCTGCTCAGGTGTCCCTTAGCCACTCAGGCTGTGGCAGCTCATCGGCTTGGGGAAGGGGGGACGTCTGGGTCCTGCTCCTTTCCCAGGAAGGTCCCCCAAGAAACGGGCTCAGGGACAAAGCCTCGGTTCACCTGGAGCTCCCATCATGCCGTTCTCCATGCTTAACCGGGCTGGGGCATGGACTCAGGGCTCCCTTCTCCGGGCTGATCAGCAGCATTTTAAGGTTTGCTTTCCGTCTGCAACAAGCCAGGGGAGCCACCTCCTCCGGGGTAGGAAAGTGGGCTGGCAGGGTTTTTCTGAAATCCATTATTTATACCAGAGCTTTGGCTTTTGCTAAGTGCTTTGCATGTATTTTCTCAATTCTCAGAGCAGGAACTCTGTGATATAGAAACGGAGTTTCAAAGAAGTTAAGCAGTTTGCCCAGTGCCACACAACCTGCAAGCGTGGAGCGGGGAGTCGCTTGATCAGACTTCACAGCCCGTGTGCTCTTGCCCCGTTCTCACATCTCCCTGGAAGCGCCATTCGCTTTCCTCTCTAAGGTAGGTTTTGTCTCAGCAAAGGACTTTTAAAGATTTTAGGAACAAGAGATCCAGAAGCTACTTACTCTGTAAAATGGGTTTAAGTAGAAGCAAGAGAGACTTTAGAAATATAAGAAAACATCTTTCTACTTGTCTTAGAAGACAAAGCACAGAAATGGTTTTTTCCTGCCCGAGGCCAGCACCGGGTCTTCGACCTGGAAGATCTATAAGGGCCAGAAATCTGACTTAGAGGCTGAGTCATCCGCGCCAGCAGCAGAGGCTGAAGCTGGCGGTCTCGGGACCCCTCCAAATCAAAGAGTCTGAGGATACTGAGTGGCCAAGAGACAACAACCAAACATCCCCCTTAAAATTTCAACAGGCACACGTGTAACGAGGCTAAGTCTTCCCCCCAAATGTGTACGCATTTATAGGCCTGCACATGACTTTGTAAGCATGGAGCGCTGAATGTAATTTTTGTAATACGTGTTGTCCTGATAATTGTGGGTCATTGTGGGGGATGTGAGGGAGGGCAGTCGACAGGGTAAAACCAAGCAAAGGAAAAGAAAAAAAAAGGCTGCACTGAAAATTACCTCGATAATGTATGAGATGATCAAATTAATGCATTTGAAGTTATTTGACTTAAATTCAACAGAAAAAAATAAGAAAACTTTAACTTTGAAACAAATAGCAATAAAAAAGACAGATTTACATCATCCTTGGGTGTGTTCTTTGTAGTTTGAGGAAGACTTTAGAGAAACAGTTTTCATGCAGAACAGATCTGGAGAAGGAAAAACAATCATTTACATCAGATTAGTGGTGAATGATAGACAGATGATGAGGTGCATTATGCACTTGGGCAGGCTCACACCTCTTTTGACGGACCTGTTATATTGTATCATGGTTTAGTTTATGTGGCTAACAATTCTGGGAGCATGTTGGCATGAATGAATGAACGAATGAGTGAACAAGTGAATGAATGAATGAAAGGCAGCCTTCTCCACCAAATGAAGAGCTCACTGAGGCTGGTGAGTCCATCTCACTCATTTTGCCTTCCCAAGAGCTTAGCAATGTCATGTTCTCAGTTCACTCTAGACTTCTTAGAGAGTTGGGCATCATTGCATGATATCATCAGGAAAATTAAGTCTAGAACTCACCATAGTAAAGTAATTTATATTTCTTCTTTCCTGGGGAGAGGTTGTCGAAGTTGCTCAGTGGTGGGGTTGATTTTTCTACATACTTGAGAAAATCAAGCGTGTCATACTGCAAAGCATTTCCACTTTGAACCCGAAGACTTGGGTTTAAATTGGATTTTTTTTAATAGAATCTTTTTTTGTTTTTAGCTTTATTTTTTCAAATTTATTTCTCTCCCCTTCCACCCCACCCAGTTGTCTGCTCTCCACCCCACCCCAGTTGTCTTCCACCCCACCCAGTTGTCTGTGTCCATTCGCTGTGTGTTCTTCTGTGTCTGCTTGCATTCTTGTGAGGACGCACCGAGAATCTGTGTCTCTTTTTGTTGCGCCATCTTGCTGTGTCAGCTCTCCGTGTGTGCGGCGCCACTCCTGGGCGGGCTGTGCTTTTTATGCATGGGGCGGCACTCCCTGCGGGGCGCACTCCTTGAGTGTGGGGCTCCCCTACGTGGGGACACCCCGATGTGGCACAGCATTCTTTGCATGCCTCAGCACTGCGTGTGGTCCAGCTCACCACACGGGTCAGGAAGCCCTGGACCTCCCATACAGTAGGCAGATGCTCTGTCGAGCCAAATCCACAAACTGGATTTTTTGGACAAGGTCTTGATTTCTCTGAACCAAGGTTTGTTTCCTCATTTGTAACAAAAGGGGGGGGGGAAGGTAAATGTAACTATCTCATAGGATTCTTGTGAAGGATATTGAGACAAAGCTGGACAAGCATTTGCCCAGTGCCTGGCACACAGGAAGCGGGAGATGAACGTTGGTGTGTATTGTGGTTATTCCCATTGTTATTCCCACGCGGAGCGCCAGCGTGGGCTGGTGGGTGCCCACCCAGGACCCTGGCCAGCTGGGGTTGACCGAGTGGAAGGGAGGAATCTGCACACCCCATGGTCATCCCGTGGCCTGGCCAGGGAAGATGTGCCTGTGAAACAGCGTCGCCCTGTTGGGAGCCATTTTCCCAGCCGCGTCGTTGGCGTGTGTCTGCATGTCCTGGCCGGGATCCTCACTGTGTCCCCAGAGGCTGGACGTGCACCTTGGTTCCTCGTGCACCATGTAACACACGTACCACGTCTACCTTTTGGCCACGTGCGGGAATGGCCTGAGGGCAGAGCGCTATGCGCAGGCTGTGCCTGTAGGGGGCAGCAAAGCCTCAAGCGTGGAGCTAGAAGCCCCGTCTAAAGTGGCCTGCCCAGCCGCCTGGGACCCTCAGCTGGCTTCTTGGTGACTTACAGAAACGGCCTGGGAGCTTTAAGCAGCAGAGTCAACATACCATTTCAATGAAGATACCTGAGATCATTAGTACAAACTTCAAAGAATCGTATATTCATGTTTCTCTATGTAAAAAGAAAAATTAAATCCGAATGTCCTTTTAGACGTACGGTATGATTCAGCTACGTTCAGCACTTGATGAGAGCTAGCCTCCAGGGGACGGCCTGGGACGGCCATCACCCGTGTTATTTGTTAGAACAGGTGCTCCCTTTTTGTCTGGGTTGCTAAGGAAACAATGTATTATGCGTCCTCCTAAGGGAAGAGGGACGGTGGCAGGGTACAGCGAGGGACTTTCTGGTCGCTCGTGAAGCTAAGACGCCCTAGAGCTGGTGCTGAAGTCGCTTGGAGAAGCAGGCTGGTGGTTGAGCCGAGCGCCAGGTGCTCAGCCGAAAATTACTTTCCAAACGAATTCCAGTGTCTTTATTCAACAGCATTCATTCCGTAACGATTTGCATGTCTACTGTGTCAAGTGGGGTGTTAGGGTGTTTGGGCAGGGTGGGGCCCAAAAGAAGGTGGTAAGGCAGCTGTCCTCAAGGGCACATAAGAAGAACAACTCTTTGGTGGTCAGGGCAGGTGAGGAAGGAGGCAAAACTGTCGGAATGAAAGAATCTTAGAATAAGAACTACCTTAAGTTTAAATATCATAGTCCAATCTTCTATCCAGTACAGAAATCCTGCTATTTACTCACTCCGTAATTACATATTAAATGCCTATTTATGCCAGGCATTTCTAAGCATTGGAGTGGCTCAGAAAATACCGTCTTTCTATTCTGTCTAAGTAAGGATATCTAAGTGGGTCAGTGTAAAGGCAGGTGGAAACTTGGGGCTAAAAGTTGGTTGAGTTGAGAGTTAAAGACATCATCATCCCACATAAGGAGACTTAAGTGGTAGTCAGGGAAGTGGATGTGGCTCAACTGATAGAGCGTGCACCTACCATATGGGAGGTCCAGGGTTCAAACCCCAGGCCTCCTGACCCATGTGGTGAGCTGGCCCACACGCAGTGTTGATGTGCACAAGGAGTGCCGTGCCACGCAGGGGTGCCCCGCACATAGGGGATCCCCACATGCAAGGAGTGTGCCCTGCAAGGAGAGCCACCTGCATGGAAAAAATGCAGCCTGCCTAGGAGTGGCGCTGCACAGAGAGCTGACGCAGCAAGATGATGCAACAAAAAGAGACACAGATTCCTGGTGCCACTGACAAGAATACAAGTGGACACAGAAGAGCACACAGCGAATGCACACAGAGAACAGACAACTGGGGGGGGGGAGAAAAAACAACACACATAAATATAAAAAAAGTGGCAGTCAGAGGTGTCAAATCTTAAAAAGGAGGGTAGAAAACTAGATTTAAGAAGATATCATTGGATGTGGAGATTAGGAAGTCTGATAATTCCTGGGATTTGACTTTAATTTGAGTTATCCAGGCTTCAGACTGGTTAATATGGGTGAAGAGTCGTGGAGCTTGTGAGCATGGATTGGTGGTTTGAAAATATTGAGTACTTGTTTGTATTTTAAAATAATAGGATATCTTTGTTTCCGCCAATTTCTTTGGTTTTGAAAGGACTACGAAAACTAGTATAATGCCCATCAAGAAATAAAAGGAAGGAATCTACTGTGTTCATTCCTAAATTGAGGCTTAGAATTTATTCCAATTTGGAAGCATTTTGAATGAACATCCAGCTGTAGAGCCTCAATGAACAGTTTTGCAGATGACCAGAAATTCTACAGTAAAGTAAGCCAAGATCAGTACTTTTGATGTAGATAACAAATCCCTTACTGAAATATTCGAGGGCACTATAACTTTAAATGGTCCATTCTAGAATATTTCATGCTTAAAATGAATAAGTATGCATTGTAAAGAGGTTCCAGGGCAATTGGGTAGAGCAAACCAATTGGGTGCTTTCTTTTTATAGGAATTTAAATTTTAAATTCTGTAACTGTGAAGAATAACACATATAGAAAAGTACAAAAAGAAATGTACAAACCCTACATTCTTACAAAGTACTCGTGAGTCCTGCATTTGGGAAAGGCGTGGGTGCCCGTGATCTCTCTTGAGTTTAGAGTTAGAAGTCCTCGGGGCTGCAGCCACCTGAAGGCTTGGCCATTGACAATGGCTCACTCGTCGGGCTGGCAGGTGATAGCAGCTGTTGGCTGGGATCTCAGGGGAGGCTTTTGACTAAAGCACATGCCTCAGAGAAGTCAGACTTACTCAGGAGCTTCAAGCTTCAGCAGCCAACCAGAGGAAGGCTGCACTGCCTTTTAGGAGCTGCCTCAGAAGTCACAGAGCAACACTTGCACGCTATCCTACTGGTTAAAGCGCACCTTCCTTTACGTCTTGCCCCGGTTTAAGACAAGAAGAGGCTATAGATCCCACCCCTCAATGGGAAGACAAAGAATTTTGTGGACATTTTCTCTAAAACGCTCAGTGATGAACTGGTAGTTCAACAATAGGTTGGTCGTTATTTTCCTACAAGTTAAAGATCCCATTTCATTTTCTTCTGGCTTCCGTTGTTTGTGTGGAGATGTAAGTTGGAAGTAGTCGTGCTGCTCCTTGGGAGTTGACTTTAATTTTTCTCTGGCTTCTTTTTAAGTTTCTCTTCTCTTTTGTTATCAGTAGCTACATTCCAGTGTAACTGTGAGTGTATTGTTTTGGTTTGGTTTACATTTATCGTGGGTGAGATTCATAGTGTATCTAGAATCTGTGGCTTACTGACTTCTGTCAGTTTTGAAAATTCTCATCCTTTTTTCCTTTAAGGATATTACTCTGTCCCATATACTCTCACTTTTTGGGACTCCAATTATACATATATTACTTTTTTTTTTCCTATCTCCAAGTCCATCAACGGATAAATGGATAAACAAAATATGGTATATACAAATGATAGACTGTCATTCAGCAATAAAAAGGAATGATGTTCTGATACACACTTCAATGTGGATAAACCTGTTGATAATGGTGAGCAGTGAAATGAGACAGACAGGAAAGGACAAATATTGGATGACCTCAGTGATATGAAATAATCAGAATATGGAAATTCATAGAGACAGAAACTAGAATACAGGTTGTCAGGGTTTGGGGGAGAGGCAGAGAATAGAGGTTTATTCTTAATTAGCACAGAGGTTCTGTTATAGATGATGGGAAATTTTGGTTATGGATGGTGGTGATGGTAGCACAACATTGTGAATACAATTAACACCGCTGAATTGTATTTGAAACAGTTAAAATGGGAAATTTAGGTTGTATATATTTATCAGAGTAAAATATTGAAAAATATAGAACTGTACAATATGAACAGTGAACCTGACTATAAACTATGGACGACTCTTAATACTATAATTATAATGTTTCATTAATTGTAACAAAAGCAGCATGCTAATGCAAAATATTAAATAATAGGGATAACTGTGGGGGTATGTGGCAACTCTGTATATTTTGCACGATTATTCTGTAAACCTACAACTTCTCTACTTAGAGAGAGAGTGTGTGTGTATTTTTAGATGTTTGTAACAATGTGGTTTTAGATTTATAGGATGCTGGATTTTTAAAAAATCTGACAGAGGACCAATTCCCACCATCTTATTTTATATGTGAAGCCCAGAGAGGCTAAGAAATCTGTTAAAAGTCATGCAGCTAATGAGCAGCAGAACAAGGAATAGAATTCAAGTCTCTTCATTTCTAAGCCCATTGCTTTCTTTCCCTATTCCACTGCTCAGATATTACTGGACAATAGTTTTTGTTGTTGTCCTATAAACAAGCAAGTTCTAATCTTCAGGTATTACCAGCACAAAACCAAACCAAACCCAAAACCACAATACCACAAAGAAAACAAGAAAGACAAAAGAAAGATGAAAAGAAGAAAGGAAGAAAGAAACTCATAAGTCAGATATTAGACCTTGTAAATCAAGCATTAGACCTTTTGAAGGTCTAATAAAACATGATGACTCTATCTTCCTTTGAATTACAATCTTGAGGGGTTGGTAAAATGAAGCAGAGAAAATAAATTACTGAATAAAAAGATCTATAATTAGGTAAGAGAACTAATAAGACTACTTGTGGCCATGGCAGAGAGTAGCCTGCGGCCAAGAAATACATGGCCCGGCCACACTTGGGTGCTGTGCACAGAAACTGCGTGTGAGCTGCAGAGGAGGGCTGAGAGTCACTGGGGTCGAAGCTGGAGTGGGGCCAGTGAGCAGGAAGAGGGGGCAGACGTGAGGGATGGAAAAGATGCAGAGTGGGTAGAATGACAGGCCTTGGCCAACACCTGATGGCCTGATGGACTAAACAGTGCAATTCACTAAACGCCCATTTTCTCTTGCTAGAAACGTATGATCTGAACAAACCACAGTTGCACAGACGCTGTTCCCAAACATTTGGCTGCAGCTCTGAAGTCTTTCTTTAGCTGTACCATCTGCGGCCTGCTCATGAAGATTCCACGCTGACACTTGCCACCAGGCTTTTTAAGGTAAAGAATAACAAGGCCATAAGGAAACACCAACAACTGTCGTCTGTAACCCAAGACCTTTTACTCGGAATCTCAGGCTGGGTTCCTCGGACCCACTCTTTGGAGAAACACAGCAAAAGACAATGGATTTATTTTTATCAGTGACTAGAATATTTTAATGACTTAGCAGGAGAATTGCCTCCATCATGCATGTGGAATCTAAGCCCTTCTTGGTGTAGAGGGGGACTGGACATAACCCTCCCAGGGTCCATAGGATGGAAGAATGGAGTATGGATTAGAGTGGACTTACTGGTGTTCTGCTGGGGAACTATTGTGATTAGTAAGGGAAGAAGTTGTAGTGATGTGGAGAGGGTTGCCATGGTGGCTGCTGATGGTCGGGAGAGGGAAGAAGAGATGCGGTGTGGGGGCATTTTCAGGACTTGGAGTTGTCCTGGTGGTGCTGCAGGGATGGATGCTGGACGTTGTGTGTCCTGCCATGGCCCACTGGGTGGACTGGGGGAGAGAGTGGACTACAGTGTGGACCACTGTCCATGTGGTGTAGCGGTGCTCCAGAATGTATTTGCCAGGTGCAGTGGATGTGCTGCAATGATGGAAGAGGTTGCTGATGTGGGAGGAGTAGGTGGTACACGGGACCTCATATTTTTTTAATGTAACATTTAAAAGAAAATAAAGAAGAGAAAAGAAAAGAAAGGGAAAGGAAAGTGCAGCCTTTTAAATTGAAATAATGATGATGCAACCTTGGGCAAGGCATGAAAATCAAATGGATCCGTGATAGGAAGACTCCCCAGACTGGCTCCTGTCACACCAGATCAGATTACCAACCTGTTAAGCTAATGGGTCCAGATGGACACCAACAAGGGATGCGCCAAGTAGGTTATCCTCTGGTATTTATACTAAACCAGGGTGGGTTCTTTCAAAGTGACTCAGTTTGCCTCATGGCCTCATTGCCAAATAAATGGCTGGGGAAATCCACATAGGCGTGACTTAGTTCATCAATGATCCTCTGCACACGTTTCTTTTTTTCCCTTCAAACTACTGCTTACATGTCATCTCTTTCATGACAATTTCCAGGCTAATGTCTCTTGGCACTTCATCATTCAAATCTCTTTCCTGCAGTTGTTTGATACATACATGTATACCCGCACCACCGCTATCCAGGATGAATCTCCAATTGATGGAGATTTACTATGTTTCACATATACAAATTAGCAAACTTCACAGTTAGAAAACAAAATATATATAAAAACAAATAAATAATTTTAGTACCAACCATTTGTATAAAGCATTATAGCAATTTCCCCCAGTCTTTGTTAGTGACAACTTCAGAATTTCTGCAAATGCACTTTGATGGCTCACCTTGCATTCACAATGAGCTCATCTTCATTAGGTTACAGTTCAGGTGACCTGTGTATTGCCCTGACTACACACTCATCTTCTCTTGGGTAAAATTTCTTGTGTACTCTATTAAACATACTAAATTTATTTAGTAAGAATTTATGTTTATCACTAAGTGGGATTTGTTCCAGAAATGCCAGGTTGGTTTAACATTAGAAAATATATCCGTGCAAAATACCATATTAATGGAATAAAGGAGAAAAGCCATATGGTCATCTCAACAACCACAGGAAAAAAATCATTCGACAAAAGTCTTATACCCTTTCATGATAAAACTACTCAATAAACCAGGAATGGAAGGACCTTTTCTGGTTAAAGGGAATCTTTGAAAAAAACCCAGAGTTAAGATCTTAATGGAAAAAGTCGGCATGCTTTCATCCAGGATCAGAAGTGTTACTGGCTCAGAATTCGAGTCCCTCCAGGAGAGACTGATCAGCCAAGCTTGATTAAATGCCTGTGCCCTGCTTTACCAGAGAGGGGAAAGAGAGGATCTAACCATGGGCACTGGAAGGAGATAGTTCTCCAAAAGGAAATTCAGGTACTCAGAGAGAGGGGCCCCAATCCTGAGGGGCAAAAAATCAACCAAGTGTTGCTCCACCCAATAAGACATCTTCCCACTCCAAGCGGCATGTTCTTTCCCATGTCTCAGTATTTTAAAGTATCTTTGATAATTCAGAAGATTTCTCAAGATCCTAAATGTGAACATTAATGATGTTTAAAAAGCTGGGGTGAGGCTCAGAAGCAATCTGAGCAAAAGGATTCAGAACAAGGCTCAGGACAGAGCAAGGAACACAGACCAGGACCCATCGGCAATGAGCGTTCTCTGAAAAACAGAAAGGGCTCGGAGGGGGCCGAGCGGCTGCAAGGGGCCGTCGTCCCGCCTGTTAACGGGGTAGAGATTCACGTCGATTCCGTGCTGCCTGTGCCGCCCATTGAATTTGGAGTCAATCCAAAAGACTCTGATTTCAGCTTGCCACCTGGCTCTGCTTCTGGTCCTGCAGGGAATCCAGTTGTCAAACTTCAGGATGCCTTGGCCAGTAATGCAGGGTTAACACAGTCTATTCCCACCCTCCGGCGGGATCATCACATCCAGAGGGCCATTGGCCTCTCCCCAATGTCCTTCCCCACTGCCGACCTCACTCTGAAGATGGAGTCTGCACGCAAGGCTTGGGAAAACTCACCCAGTTTGCCGGAGCAGAGCTCTCCAGGAAGCGCTGGTTCAGGCATCCAGCCTCCAGCCTCCGTGGGAGCCTCCAGCGGAGTCAACTATAGTGCTTTTGGCGGAGTCTCCATGCCACCCATGCCCGTGGCCTCTGTAGCACCTTCGGCTTCTATTCCAGGCAACCATCTCCCACCTCTCTATCTGGATGGCCATGTATTTGCAGGTCAGCCCCGGCTGGTTCCTCAAACGATACCTCAGCAGCAGAGTTATCAACAGGCTGCTGCTGCCCAGCAGATTCCAATTTCCCTTCACACATCTCTGCAAGCTCAAGCTCAGCTTGGACTAAGGGGGGGGACTTCCTGTCTCCCAGTCTCAAGAGATCTTCAGCTCCTTGCAGCCCTTCAGATCTCAGGTGTACATGCACCCCAGCCTGTCGCCGCCCAGCACCATGATCCTCTCTGGAGGCACAGCCTTGAAGCCTCCATACTCGGCATTGCCAGGCATGCAGCCTTTAGAGATGGTGAAGCCCCAGTCGGGTTCACCCTACCAGCCCATGAGCGGAAACCAAGCACTGGTCTACGAAGGCCAGCTCGGCCAGGCTGCCGGTCTAGGCGCCTCCCAGATGTTGGACTCCCAGCTCCCACAGTTGACAATGCCACTGCCTGGCTCCCAGCTTCCTCTGCCTCGGTACGGGTCGGGTCAGCAGCTGTTGATTCTGCCACAGTCCATTCAACTGCCCCAGGGGCAAAGCCTCTCTGTTGGAACCCCAAGAAGAATTCTTCCACCTGGGTCCCAGCCTTCAGTCCTTAGCACCAGCAGAGAGTCCTCTCAGATGGAGATGAAGGGCTTCCACTTTCCTGACAGTAAGCAGACTGTTCCTTCAGGAGGCTCTGTACCATCACCACAGACCTACAGGCAAAACAACGAGTGGATGAAAAATCCAGCCTGGGAGCTGTGAAACTGCAGGAGGCCTCTTCAGCTGCCTCCCAGATGAAGCGAACCGGAGCAATCAAGCCTCGGGCTGTGAAAGTGGAGGAGAGCAAGGCCTGAAGGTGCTCAGCTGCTGCCACCACCTTGCCCCCATTTGAGGACAGTGCCACCACTTGGCCTTGACACAGCCGGATGCTTGGGAATCTCACCAGATTCACCGTCCACCCACTTGGCCTGGACTGAGAGCTCTCCCTTTTCTTCACTCCTGACAGCTCCGTTGTCCAACCAGCTTGCACCCATGGATATATGGCATTGACCTGCTTGCTTTAATACGAAACAAACAAAAAATGCGAACGACTCCTTCATTCCCCTCCTTTCCTTTCCACCATGACTGTGGAGTGACTCAAGCCTTTTGTGCAGTGCAGATTCACACCACCCTCCTCAGCTCTCCTCTCCTCCCCATTCCTTCCCTCTGTCCTATTTCTCACAGCCAGGGCACTTTCAGCAGTGCTTCCCTTTCTTGCTTTGGCTTCCAGTCCAGCTTCACTGTACCCAGGCACAGTGGTTTGGCAGCAGGGTCATTTTAATTTGAGGCTTTTTGTTTTAAAAAGCAGTTGTGGTTTTTACAAAAGAGAAGGGAAAACAAAAAATGCTAACTATGTCTATATAGCTGAACTTTTGTACGTTCTTTGCCATCCTCTCCCTTTACTACCTTTTCTGTCTCCAGTAATTTTCTTAACCTCTCTCTTGTTTAATTTGATACATCATTGCAATACCTTAAGAGATGTTTCTTAAGGCTACTTCTCCCTGCTCACTCTCAGTTGGTTAACCTTCAAGGTTCCTTGCAAAAAGAATTGGAGGTCATTTAAGACAGTGTTCATGGGCATTTTTGATGTTCAGCTACATGCTTTGGAAGCAGTGGTGTGAACGAAACATTAAGTAGATTGATGTCTTGGTTGGGTTTCTGTCCCTGGCCTGATGACCCCAGAGAGCTTATGGACAGCCCAGTGAAGCTGGTGATGTTTTCAGTGTAAAAAATTAAAATAAAATAAAATAAAATAAAATAAATAAAAAGCTGGGGTGAACGTATTTTGAAAGAAGGGTGGTTGTCCGTCCTCACCCCCAGAACTTTCCTTCCCTAGCAGGCTCTGTTTGTGGAGGCTCAGCCCCGGCATCCAGGGGAGAACATAGCGGGCCCTGCTTGCCTGGTTCTTGTTTCCATTGGTGGGTCACTGCCCTGTCTAGTCAGGTCCCTTAGAACGACCACCCTGGCAAGCCTCTCATCCCCAGATTGACCTCTTCACTTCTGGACACTCCGTGGACCTAGAATCTTTTACCCTCCTGTGCGGACTTAGTGTTGGGATAGCAGCGTGTCTTCTGGGGCTGCCCTGCCTCAGTCCAGCTGTGGTCCTTACACTTCTCTCCTTCCTTCCTCCTTCCCAAGGCTCAGTTAGATTCTCCCTCCCAACACGCTACAGAGAAAGATGGGCAAGTTGCTGTCTTCAACCAGTGCTGATGGCAAGTCTTGAGAGGGCTTCAAAGAAGTCATTTCGGAAGACTGAATTTATTTAGTGACATTTCCAACACACACAAACACGTTTTTCTTCAGGGCAAATTTAAAAGTCACACAAAGAAAGAAATGTCATTACTTATCATTAGACCGTCCATTTTGCCAAACAGTTCTTTCTAAAATGTGAATTTGATGAAGTCCTTCCACTGCTAAAAATTCTTTAAAGGCTCCCCAGAACTTTCCTTCTCTTAGCTCAGCAGTGCTTTGTGCTCTGGGACCTGTCAACTCCTGTCCAGCTTCAGATCCGGCCGCCACCCATGACTCCCCTTCACCCCAGCGACTCTTTCAAAACTTAGCTCAGCCTGACCCCCTCTCTGAAGCCCTGCCTGACTGCACCTAGCCCAGGCCAGCCCTGTGCTTCTCTGTGCTTTCACTGTACACCTTTTGTGTTCCTCTCTACTGCCTAGTTATTGCAATCTTCTGCAATCGTTGGTTTGCTGTAGAGCCTTGTAGCAGTTTGATATGGTTATGGATTCCAAAAATAAATATTGGATTATGTTTGTAATCTGGTCTGTACCTGGGCATGATTAAGTTATGATTAGGGCTTTGATTGGGCCACATCATTAGGGCATTGAGTCCCCTCCCTTTGGTGGGTGGGGACTCACAGATAAAAGGCATGGCAAAGGACAGAGTGAAGGCTTTTTGATGTTGGAGTTTGATGCTGAAACCTTCAGCTGGATCCCCGGGAAGTAAGCACACAGAGGAAAGAGAAGCCAGCCCCAGGAAGAGAGGAAGCCTGAGCTCAGGAAGAAGCAAGCCTGGGAAGAAAGGAACCTTGAACCCAGAGAGAAGCAAGACCCTGGAAGGGAGGAACCCAGGAAGCCTGAACCCTTGCAAACATCAGCAGCCATCTTGCTCCAACACATGGAAATAGACTTTGGTGAGGGAAGTAACTTATGCTTTATGGCCTGGTATCTGTAAGCTCCTAGCCCACATAAGTACCCTTTATGAAAACCAGCCAGTTTCTAGTATTTTGCATCAGCACCCCTTTGGCTGACTAATTCAGGCCTGTATCTTAAATTTTTAGATCTCCAGGGCTTATTGCCCCGTAAAACTGCCTGTTGCCCTGGGAGCAGGGTGAAGCTCAACATTGCATTTCTTTAAATGAACCGGAGCTGAGAATGAGATTGCAATTTTATTATTACTGATGATGGGAGTGATCCCTTTTTAGGTTAAAGGCAAGTAAACTGAATTCATAAAGAATCTTTTAGATTTGATAACAGCATTATTTTCTAAGACAGGTTGGAAGTCTGTGGCATTAATAGTCAGCGATAAGAAAAAAAATTGTCCAAAGAATCTCTAACAGCAATTCAACTTAAGTCAGCATTTATTGTGTCTATCTTATGCACAGACATTTGTTACCAAGATATTGGGCTCACTTTTACCAGACATGAATTTCAGAAAAACAGTAAAAATATAAACTTATAGTGTGAAAATATTTTAATATTTTCTATATAAATAGGTCCTACTTATGAGTGTCCAGCATTACAAATTATATTACATGATCCTGCTGTCTTGTTTTTATGAGTTGACGTCATTGACCATAAATGCCGAACCTCCCTCTCTCTATATGTAACTATATAAGACTTTTCTAAGAAACATCTTGAACATATAAAACTTCACATAATAGAATTCTAGCAACCCAGGAGCTGAAGTTTAGACTTTGTGTTTCTTTCCTAGTTTAAGTTAAGATGGCATCTGTTGTTTCCATGACAGCGGTTTGGGGAGCCCACTAGAACACTGCACGATGTGTCTTGTTGGGCCACCCCAAAGGTCAGTTAAGCATTTGTACAACAGCTTCTGGAACGCTTGCACTGTTAGAAAAGGAAGCTGTCTTATTAAATGGAACAGCCGTTCACTCATTTGCCAATCACTGATTCATTGCTTATCATACAACAAAAAAGGGCTAGATGCTGGAGCTCAAAGACGATTAGTACCATTGAGGAATTCCAATCTCAAGAGTGCTGGGAAATAGTTACGTAAAGAGATAATTACAGTATATGCTGTGCAGCATCAGAAATAGTGATTGAGAATTGCCTGTTTAAGAAAACTTGTCAATATTTTTGGTATATTGCTACTGAGGTAGTTTTTAAAATATTTATAAAATTAAGGTCTTCATATCTAGAGACTATGTACCTTTCTATTAATTCTGGTAAGATTTTATAGGTTTAATATACATCCTCTACTTTTCTTATAAGTATTTTATAGATTTTGGGTTCTCAAAGTGTAGTCCATGGGTACCAGATTGCCTGCAAGGGTGTAGCTATTTTCATAATAATACCAAAATGTTATATTCACTTTTCATTGGGTTGACAGTTGCACTGATGGTGTGAAAAATACTCACTCCTAAGGTGAATCAAAGCAGTGGCACCAAACTGTACTTGCTGTAGTATTCTTTACTGCCAAACACCTGGAGTTTTAAAATACGACTGTTTCACTTAAGAATGCTCTTGATGGTGCAGTAAAAATCATTAATTTGATTAAATTTTAACCCTTTAGTACACAGGGTTTTTTTTTGTGGTTTTGTTTTTTTTTTTGTTTTTTTAAGGAGGTACTGGGGATTGAACCCAGGGCCTTGCACATGGGAGTCAGGCACCCAATCACTTGAGCTATATTCATGTCCCCATAGCTTTTTTTTTTTAACCAAATCAATTGTATTGATACATATTCATAAAGCATACAATTCATCCAGAGTGTACAATCAATGGTATTTGGTGTAATCACATAGTTGTAAGTTCATCACTTCAATCATTATTAAAGCATTTTCATTATTTCAATAATAATAAGACAATAATATACAAAAAACAGACAAAATTCCTCACCTCTCAATTTGTTTCCCCTGCTATGTACATAGCTGCTTTTTCTGCCTATTCTTGCACAATTATTTATTAAGTGGTTTTATTGGGATATATTCATAGGATCTATGCAAAGTGTATGATCAATGGCTTTTTATTTTAGGTGTTAAAAAACCCTTTATTATAAAATTATAAAATATATAGAAAAATAGATTGAAAGAAATAACACATTTTAAACAAGAGTGCAAGCCCAGGTTAGGTTTAATATAATCAATTCTATAAAATAGCAAAGCAACAAAGATTTATAAATATAAATAATTCAAATATAATGGAAATTATAATTCTAATTTTTATATTACAGTTCTAACTATTGGACATAATAATCTCTAAGAATGAAATAACTTTTTGGTTTAGTTATTTAATTTCCATTTAGGCTATAATTTTTTCCAGAAAATTAAATTCCTATTTGGGAATTCTTCACATTTGATTGGAATGAATTACAGGAGATAATAATTTGCCAACTCATAATTTTATGAGGCAGAAAAACTCAAAATCTTGTTCAACAGTAGTCATGCTAAATCCTTATTGATCAGAAAGATTATTTTAATTAAAGAGTATGAATAAGAAAGGGTTAAAGAAAAATGATGTATCCAAAAATGTATCTCTGTGACTACATGGATGTTTGTGTAATGCCCTGCTGCATACTGAAATCTGAAGGTGGTCTGAAATAAAAACATTCGTGCAATTATCTGAGTTGCAAGCCTAACTAGCCCCTCTTTTCACAGAACGCAATTTTGACTTGAAAGAATGACTGACAGACAACTATGGTTATTCAGAGTTGGGTGTTTAGCAGATGTTCTCAAAAATGAATAAAGTGAAACTGTAATTTCAAGGAAAACAACTGACAGTATTTGTTGACAGTTAAAAAATGAGTTTTTATGGGAAAATTAGAATTTTTAAAAAACTTGAATCCATCATCATAAGCTTGACAGCTTTCTAACAGTTTAAATTTTTTTCTGATAATGGTAGTGATATTAACTGTGATTTTAAAAATACCATATAATAAAAGGTATCACCATTTGGAATATCAGCATAACTTAAAGCCAGTATTTTCTGAATGATCAATGCATAATGTTACAAAGTCATGCATGGGTAAAAGATCCACTCAGTGCAAGATAGACCAATGGATTTTAATGTAGGAGAGTTTAAAAATGTTCATGGATATGACTTCAGATTCCCCATTGCAGCTAACACTGAATTTTTGCATAGCATCAAAGAAGAATATCTGCAATTATCAGGAAAGGCTTTTAAAATATTTCTTCCACAATCAACTACATATCTATGTGAGACCAGATTTTCTTCATATACTGCAACCAAAATAACATACCATAACTAGACTGAATATAAATACAGCTGTCTTCTATTAATCTCATTACAAAGATTTGTAAAAATGTTAATACAATGCTACTTTTCTCATTATTTTTTTTACTTTTGTAAATGTGGTCATTTTTCCTAAAAGATGTTTATGATAACATGAAACAGGTCTATTTCTGTTATTTTAACTGAGTTAGTAAATAAATATTCCTTAAAAATTTCAGTTTTAATTTCTGACAAGGTAAATATTGATAGATACTGACAGGCAGTTATAGGTAAGTACTGAATACAAGCAAAACCACTTTGGGGTCTTCAGTAATTTTTAAGAGCATTATGAGGTGTTGTGTGATGAGGATTCTAAGGTGCTCTGAAAGCACTAGCTTAAAAGGAGTTGAATTTTGCCCTGGCAGGCAGCTCCTTTCCTTGTGGGTTAGCATGATCCTTTGAGGTTTCTTTCTGTGTCTGTCTAGAGTAGCCCTTGCTTTAGAGCTAGTGGCCTTTCAGGCATCTGCTAAAATCCCCAGATGTTCAATGACTGCTCAGAACTCAAAGGTCTCTGAACCGTGTCTAGCTCCAGTAGATGTTCAGCACATCACTCTGGAGTGGCTCTTCCTTGCCTGGCCTCCTGCTCTCACTCTACATAGCACAGCTTAGAATCTGCCAAGGACGAAAGGAATCTCTGTGCAGATGTTGGAAGCCCATTTTCTGTGTAGCCCCCTTCTCTCCAGCACTTTGCCCTCCAATTCCAGCTTCTTGAACTCCTGTCCTCATTTCATTGAGCCCACTGTTTTCCCCTCCCTTTTCAGCTGGGTAAATATCTCCAGTTAGAAAGTCACGGTGACTGTAAGACTCGACTTGTTTGTTCCCTAACTTTAAGGCACCAGAATCCTGGGCTGCCTTTGTCAGATACCTGCAAATGGTTGTTTCGTACAATTTGACCAGTTGTCCAGTTGTTTTGAGCGAGAGGGTTGGCTCCCTACTTGGGATTCTTTTGTGGCTGCAGCCCTTAGACCTTTTATACTGATAGGTCTTAATTCATCTTTCCAATCTTTTGAATTTCTTCTCAGCTATGTTCAAACAGATTATACTTCAGATTATAAGGGATTACCCTTGACAATGTGAAATGGAACTTAGATTCTTTTTGTATTGGTGTTTCAAGTTTAATTTGCTTCAGAGAAACCTTTTGAAACCAAAGCACTTAACTATCTCTGTGCAACAAATAAAACAAGGCATTTTTTTTTGAAGATCACAAATCACACAAAATGTTACATTAAAAAATATAAAAGGTCCCCATATACCCTACTCCCCACGCCTCCCCACTCCTCCCACATGGATGACCTCTGTCATTAGTGTGGTACATTCATTGCATTGATGAGTTCACCTTGGAGTATTGCCACACTGTCGTAGCAAAGAGAAGTCAGGTGTAGATGGTATTGAAGGCCAGGACATGAGAATTCTGAAAAGGAAGGTTTATTTTGAACAGCTGGACTCAGAGGACTCTTGTCCTGATAAAAACTGAGCCCTGAATAAGATTTTTGAGTCCCTTTTATACAGAGGATACAGGAGTGGGGAGGCAAACGGTGCTTATATGCAAGAGGACTTTTTGTTAGTTTCAAGTGTTTTATCTGAGTATTAGATGGGTTATATCCTCCAGGTAAGCTTGAATGAACACATACCCCCCTCATTCCAGGTAAGCTTTTAACAGGAACCCCCCACATTCCAGGTAAGCTTTTAACACATTTAGTTTGCATCCTCCCTGAATATCCAAAGCCTATAGAGTTTATACTTCTCAGTTGGCTTTCCAGAGAACTAACCATACTTGGATATAGAATAAGTTTGAATTTTTGCACAGGCCATATTAACACAGCATGGATTATAGCTTATGTTGTAGTTTACGCTCTTCCCAGTCCATCTAGTGGGCTATGGCAGTATATATAATGTCCTGCATCTGTCCCTGAAACATCATTGAGGGCAACTCCAAGTCCCGAAAATGCCCCAATAGCACACCTCTTCCTCCCTCTCCCTGCCCCCAGCAACTACTGTGGCCACCATCTCCACATCAATGATATCATTTCTTCCATTGCTAGAGTGACAATAATTCTATAGTAGAATACCAGTAAGTCATTCTAATCCATCTTTTATTCCTCCATCCTGTGGATGCTGGGATGGTGATGTCCACTCCACCTCTAAATCAAAAGGGGGCTTAGATCCCACATGGTTGATGGATGGAATTCTCCTGCTTGCAGCTGTAGACTCTCACTTCCCTGGTGACCTAGGTAAGTCCAACCAATTGGAGAGTAGGTGCTGCAACTCTGATGAGGCTCAGTGCCCAGCTGGCACAGACAGTCCAGAGGTTCACATCTCCTGAGCATACACCAACCCCAGCACCAACCACAGTTTCAGTAAAAG
Organism: Dasypus novemcinctus; assembly: GCF_030445035.2. Classification (NCBI taxonomy): domain Eukaryota; kingdom Metazoa; phylum Chordata; class Mammalia; order Cingulata; family Dasypodidae; genus Dasypus; species Dasypus novemcinctus. Next base: position 10,854,125 of record NC_080701.1, on the reverse strand, counting down.
TGACAGAAGATGAATGCATAGAGAGGTCACATCTGAGTCCAGCTCCAGTACACTCAGGAGCACAAACTCCAAAGTAGGGTCCACTGACAAGACACTGAACTCCAGAGCCATCTGTCATGACCATAGGACCTGGGTGTCTCTGTAGCCCTCAGGAGCCCCACCACCTGGGGTTGTATCTGCTTTGGCTGTCTCTGGGATCCTCCTGAGATATGCATAAGCACAGTCCCTCTGAAGACCTCCCAACTCATTTTGAGGTCTCTTAGCCATATAAACTCATTTGTCTTTACCATTTCCCCCTTTTATTCAAGGTCTTTTTCTAGTTGCATCACCAGCTGGTGCTTGGTAGTAATCCCTTAGTGCCAGGAAGGCTCATCCCCAGGAATCAGGTCCCATGCTGGGGGGAAGGTAATGCATTTACATGCTGAGTTTGGCTTAGAGTGGCCTCATTTGAGCAACATGGAGGCTCCAGGAGGTAACTCTTAGGCACCCTGCAGCTCTAGGCCTAGTTGAAATTTCAGGCACACAAGCTCATAAGCATAGTCATCAGTATCAAGGGCCCATCACTGGACCATCCTTCTTCACTGCTCTTTGCCCTTGCACTTGGGGGATTGTTGCTGTTCCATTGGGAAATGCCACAGAGTTCCCCGGAATGGGAACTCAGTACTCTCTCAGTTGTCATGTGAAACTCTACCCACTATGTCAATACCCAACGAACATCTGAACATATCTACATACCCTATATGTATGCCTGGAGAACTCCCTCCCACCCATGCATCCCCCATCAATGACACCCCACACCAGTGCCCCTCCCCTGCCATAGTTGAACCCCTCTGTGATCCAGAACTTCTTCAAAAATGAAGCCTAATATTTTGCCAAATTCAATTAACAGGAAAATGAAGTAGTAATGATAGGTTTAAAGATTAGAAATAGAATTCATAATAATTTAGAAAAACTAAAAGTAAAAAATTGGGGTATTAAAAAATGAAAAATATCAAAATTTTTCTGACGTTTTGCCTTTCATCCCTGTAATAGGTGCTACCCTGTTTGTACAGTGGCAAGGCAATCTCTTCCATTTCTTCCTCAGTGTCTATATCCATTTTTTAAAATATGTCTTCAAAAAAGTTTTAGGTCACAGTAAAGTCATATATAGAATATAGGGGACTCCCATATACCCATCATCAAACCCTTTTTCACCCCCCCAGCACTGATCTTTTTACATGTGGCTGTTACATTTGCTGCAACTGATGTACAGATATTGAAACACAGCTACTAACCATGGTTCCAATATGGCTCACACAATGGTTTACATTTTAGACTGTATACTTTTATAAATTTTTGGTTACATTATGGTTTACATTTTAGATTATACACCTTTATAAATTTTTGGTGATATTTAACATGGCCTGAATCCATCATTGCAGGATCATGCAGAACACTTCCACTGCCCCCCAGTGAACCCCCTTCCATCTATTCTATTCCTCCCTCCCCCTCCCGTCTGGGCCCACAGTGACAACCAAGCTTCACTGCTTGAAGGACAAGATTCATAGATACTTGCAGCAATGCTGAGGGCTTGACACACTAGTCTGTCCTCCCCTGTTGGGAGCCACCCATGCTCTCGAGAGACCCCCTCCCCTCTGTTTGAGAACATCAGGCCTCCCCAGGATGGGGGTGCAACACCTTCCCACTCATTGGATGGGTCTCCACCCTCTGATATAACACTATGGCATGATGAGTGCTCACACACTCCCTAGAAGCCTGCCGCAGGTGCACCCTGTGCCAGACGTCCCCTGTCAAACACCTTATACCAGTCACCAGAAGGCATCTCTTTTGACAGCAGAAAAGTGAACTATTAGCACAGGTTCTTAGTTTGGGTTTCCCCAGAAGCAGATGTAGCTTTCCAGAGATACTGTAACAAATACCACAAACCTGTTGACTTAAACAATAGGAATTTATTGACTTAGAGTTTTAGAGGCTGAAAGTCTGAAATCAGGTATTGGCAGGGCATCCCTTCAAAGTCTGTGGTGGCAATCAGTCACATGATGACGTCTTTCTTCTCCTGTGGCTTCAACTGACCCCCATGTCCAAGATTCCCCTGCTGGTAAGGACTCTGACCTTACCAGATTAAGGCGCACCGGCTTCAGTTTGACCTCATTTTTAGAGGATCCTTGAAGAGCCCATGGGATTAGAACTTGAACGTGACTCGATCTCAGGGGAGGGGATATTTAATCTACCACACAGACCACAGACAAAGATTTTAGTGCAAGTAACTTACCTGAGAGGTGACCCAGCCCTCCCCGGCGAATGGGGAAGTGGACAGGGGAGGGATGGAGGGAGCCCGGGGTGCAGGCTCCACTGTCCCAGCTGGGACCAAATCCTGCTGAGGAACTCTGGGGCCCAGCCTAGAGCTAGCCCTCTGAGTTATTCAGAGTGAGGGCACTTGGGTATTGATCCCCCAGTTTTATTGCTTGGAAACTGCTTCTGGGGAGTTTTGGTTCCCTGGTGCTTCCGGTCTGCAATGCAGGCAGTTAGAGGGAGGCTACAGGGGTCAGAAAACACCTTCAGGTGAAGGGACTCTGGCAGTTGGAAATCCAGCTTGTGTTCACCGGGGAGTGGCATGTGTAATTTTACAGAAAGCAGAATAAGCCTAATGACAAAAGCCTGCTACATTGTGTCCTATCTTCCAAATACTTAGGTTAGAAAAGCTTGTCAAGCTTTTTGATGGCACTTAACTGAGGTTTTCTTTAAAAAAATTATCTTTCAACATAGAAACCATATTTCCTCTAAAATCACCTTTAGTGATTTTAAAATTTCAGGTGAAAACCGGAAACATGGTCTAATTCCTTCCAGCCCACAGTCTGTCTTCAACGTTGCAGATAAGTGACCCTGCAAAAATGTAAGAAAGTGTCACTTCTTTCCTTTAAACCTTCCAACGTGATCTAATAGAACTGTCTGCAATGAAGGAAATGTTCTGTTTGAGCTGTCCATTTGGAGGCCACTTGTCACAAGTGCCTCCTGAGCACACGTGGCTAGTGTTGCCATATTGGACACTTCAGCCCCACTGGCTTCCTAGATCTCTCAGAGGGAATGCCAAAGTCCCTCCAAGGGCTTACAAGCACCACCTACCAGCCCAGTGCCCCTCCTGACCACATCACCTCCCTCTCCTCCTTGCTCACTCTGCCTTACCCACACTGGGCTTCTTGCTGCTCCTTGAACAGGAGAGGGCTGTTCCCACCTGGAACTCCTTGAATAGGACAGGGCTGCTCCCACCTGGACCTCCTTGAACAGGAGAGGGCTGTTCCCACCTGGAACTCCTTGAATAGGATAGGGCTGCTCCCACCTGGACCTCCTCAAAGAGGAGACGGCTGCTCTCACCTGGACCTCTTTGAACATGAGAAGGCTGACCCTACCACCCTCTCCTTGAACGTGTGGGTCTGCTCCAAACTGGACCTCCTTGAATATGAGGGGCTGCTCTCACCTGGATCTCCTTTAGCATGAGAGGCTGCACCCACCTGAACGTCATTGAACATGAGGGGCTGCTCCATCTAGGACCTCCTTGTTGCTGTTCCCAACTGGACCTCCTTGAACATGAGGGGTTTCTCCTACCTGGACCTCCTAGAAGAGGAGAGGGATGCTCACACCTGGCTCTCCTTGAACATGTGGGTCTGCTCCCACCTGGCCCTCCTTGAACAGAAGAGGACTGCACCCACCTGAACTTCCTTGAACATGAGCGGCTGCTCCATCCAGGACCTCCTTGTTGATGTTCCCACCTGGACCTCCTTGAACATGAGGGGCTGCTTCCGCCTGGCCCTCCTTGAACATAAGAGGGCTCCTTCCACCTGGACTCCCTTGAACAGGAGAGGGCTGCTCCCACCTGGACCTCCTGAACATGAAGGTCTGTTCCCACCTGGACCTCCTTGAACATGAGGGGCTTCCCACTGGGACTACCTTGAACATAAGAGTGCTCCTTCCACCTGGAACCCCTTGAACAGGAGAGGGCTGCTCCCACTTGGACCTCCTGAACATGAGGTGCTGCTCCCACCTGGACCTCCTTGAACATAAGGGGCTGCTATGACCTGGACCTTCTGGAACAGGAGAGAGCTGATCCTACCTGGACCTCCTTGAACATGCAGGTCTGCTCCAAACTGGACCTCCTTGAACATGAGTGGCTGCTCTCACCTGGACCTCCTTGAACATGAGGGCTGCTCCCACTTGGACCTCCTTGAACACAAGAGGGCTTCTCTCACAGACCTCCTTGAACAGGAGAGAGTTGCTCCCACCTGCACCTCCTTGAACAGGAGAGGGCTGCTCCCATCTGGCCCACTTCAACCTGCTGTTTCTTCTGCCTGTAATGTCCTTTTTTAAAATTCTGTTTTTTATTAAGCAGTTTTACTGATATATTCACCTACCACATGATCTATTTAAAGTGTATAATCAATGTTTTTTTAAAGCTGTTAAAAACATTCATTGTAAAATTATAAAATAAATAGAAAAATAGATTAAAATAAATTACAAATTTTGAGAGATGAAAGACCAGGTTAGTTTAGTAGAATCAATTTTAAAAACGAGACAGTATAGCAACAAAGATTTATAAATACAAATAATTCTAATATAATTGAAAATTATAACAATTTTAATTTTCATATTACAGCACTATTGGACACAATTTCTGAGAATGAAATAAATTATTGGTTTAGATATTTAATTTCCTTTTAGGTCATAACTCTTTAGATTTCCTTTCCTTTAGTGTTTAGAACATTTACATTTAATGTGATTATAGATAAAGTTGCATTTAAATCTATCACCTGGTTATTTTCTCTTTGTCTCATGTTTTTGCTTTCTTATTTCTTTTTCCCTGCTTTCTTTTGGATTGATTGAGCATATTTTTGGGCACCCTGTATCTCCACTATTGGCTTTTGCCTCTGTGTTTTATTTCATTTTTCAGTGGTTGCTTTAGAGTTTACAAGTGAAACTCATTAAAATTATGCCTAACCTTTTCTCTAAAGTTTTTCTCCCACATCTTTTATCCCAATTAATTTTTTATTGGATGCCAGACACTGAATTTCTGCATTATCATCATCAATTTTGTTGTATTCCTTGAAAGAAATTGGAATTTTTCTGGTAATTTTGAAATTTGTAGTTTCCTTTGGAACAGACATAGAACACCCTTTATTCTAGGACTTTTTTGCCCTTTTTCTAGCCTGGATCTTCTCGAGTCTCTAAGTGTCTGTGCATCTGTTTTCTCTCCACTCTTACTGGAGGGAGCACAGGTGATTCCTGGTCTGTGGGAAATTTGGGAATCATTTGCTTTATAGCTTCCTTTTCTCCTTAGAAATTGTTCTTGCTCAGGTCCTTGAGTTTCATGTTCGTATACAGAGCTTGGTACTCAGCCTCATTCTCAAGGGGACTCTCTGCAGATTTCTAGCATTCTTTTTCTACTCTTTGGAACTCTATCCTGCAAATTCTAGACTAGCCAACCTCCCTGACTGCTGACCGCTGACCGCTGTCCCCTCAACCTCCCTGGCCGCTGACTGCTGTCCCCTTAACTTAGCAAGGCCTCCGGGCTCTGTTGGGGCTCCCCTCCCTGGGTGACAGCCAGCCTGACTTTCTCTCTGTGATCATGTTGCCCGATGTCTGAAAATGGTGGTTCCCTGTATTTTGTTCAGTTTTTCACTGGTTTATCGTGTGTGCATATTTCCAAACTGTCTTTATCGCGTGGCTGGAATCAGAGGTTTCCTTGTCTCCTTTCAAGCTTTCCTCAGCTGGCATCTCTGCAATGTCCCTCACGACAATGCTGTTCAAAATGGCAACTCTTCCCCCCACCCCTCTTTTCCCTGTTTTATTTTCCCCCATAGGTTATCGCTTTTTAACATGCTGTAATAGGGTCCACCATATTCTGTGTGTTATCTATCTCATCCTCCTCACAATTACCGGGATAGAAGCTTTTGGGGGCAGGGATCTATGTTTTGCTCTGATGTATCTCCAGTGCCGAGAGCAGTTCATGAAACAGGGAAGGCGCCGGGGAGCGGCTGACTGTGGTGAAGGAAGGTGTGAATGTTGTGTTAAATAAATGCACTTAAACATTTCAGAAGCCTAAGAAATACGAGAGAGATCTATGATATGACCCCTGCAGACATGCCCCTGGACAGAGTGAGGGAGAAGAGCCTCTTCTCTGCTAAGCCGAGATCTAGAGGCGGAGTCCAATTTGAGGTGAGGGCTCTCCTGCAGGGGGTGGGCTGGGCCAAGCCCTGAGGCGGGAGGGTGGGCTTGCCAGGAACAGGAAGCACCTGCCCAGCAGGCTCTTCTCGCTTCACGTCCCCTAGACACAGTCTCCAAGCCCACTGCGCTGACCACCGTCACCGCGATTTCTTCCTCCTAGTTAGAGGCAGGGCAAGGCAGGAGGCCAGTGACAAACACAGTGAAGGGACCTCATAGACAGAAGAGCAAGAGTGAGGTCCAGGGGCTCCCGGAGATTTCTAAGAAGAAATGTCAAATGCAGGGAGAAACAAAGGAGAAAAGGCTAAAAAAAAAAAAAAAGGTCAAAGGACATAATTTAAAGATAAATTAAATGTTACTTAAAGTACTTACGGTTTTTATCACCCACCTCGGTGGCCTCCTCAGTGCTGTGGCTCATTAAGAGCTGATGCCAACTGTTTATAACACTAACTGTTGCCATTTATATGCATATATAATCTCACTTCGCTGAGATTTGAACCCAGCTCCCTCTGACTCCCAGCCACACGCCATCTTGGCTGCCTTTCTGGGGAGAGCTGGACAGTGCTGGTGTAACTTTGAATTGCTCTCTTCTGTCGCTGTGCATTAAGCATCTACAGCAATCTGGTTCCAAAGCAACATTTCAGCAGAAACGAATACGGATGCCTTAGATTTTTTGTTAAAAATAGAAGGATCATTTTAATTGGCATACAATGAAGTTAAAGAAAAACTTCTGAGCATATGGCGTCCTGATGTCTTCCAAGTGTGGTTTGATGGGACCTCAGTGACATGAAGAGGAGGTATGATGTAAAAGAAAGCTATTTGAGTACAGCATTGCAAATAAAATTCAAGGAGGCCCTCTGCAATTCGCTTTTCTGTTTCTTTTTTTTTTCTTTCTGGGTGTTATTGCTGCATTTCATTTCCAAACACTAGAAGCGTTACTTGCCAGTTTTACAGGCTAAATTCTGACTCCATCATCTGCTCTCCAAGAACCTGACACGCCCGTCTCCTGGTGCCCTGGAAAAAAGCAGTGTTAGCATAGCAACTCAGCTAAGTGAGGAGGCAGGGGCCTTGTGAGCTGGGGGGTGGGCGTGAGTCCCAGCTCACCTTTAGGCATCTCTCATCCTTAATGACACAGCTCGGACAAGGCGGCCTCTAAGTGCTTTCGGCCCTCTGTGTCCATCACCCTGTGCTTGGCTCCGGGAAAACCCACCAGCTTCCAGCTCCCAGGCCAGCCCCGCTGCATGGGAAGGCCACCCCTCTCCTGTCAGCGGGCAGAACTCGGGGAGTCAAGCGCATGAGGGCTTTTGTGGTGTCGCCCTGCGGTACTCTTGGGATTCACGGTTCCCCATCCAAAGAGGACCCCAGCGCCGTCCTCACACACCGAGGCCACGTAGATCCAAGAACGCCCGAGTGGGCTGGGAAGACAGAAGTGTGGGGGCGTCCTGCAGGGAACAGCCCCGGGGACCTGCCGTCAGGGACCTCGGCCTGGAGCAGCCAGGGCGTTTCGGAGCGGGATCGGGGGAGAGGACGGCCTGGAGCGTGCGGGGCACGACCACCTCCCGGGAGGGGACCGGAACAACCCCCGGGATGGGATGGAGGGGGCCGGGCAGGACTGTCGCAGGCCCCTCCCCAGACGCGCGACGCAGCCCCCGCGTCTCAAGACTTCCAGGCGCTGCGTAACAAAGTTTGAGCAGCCTCCAGCCCCATGTCGCGGGGGTCCGCGGGGCTCCGCTGTCCCCGCCCCTGCTCCCCCGCAGCAGTCGCCGCCGGCGCGCAGCGCTCCTGCCTTTGCAGCCCACGCTCGGGGAGACACGCATCTCGGGGGGCTGCGGTTCCCCGGCAGCCGCCCCCCAGAGCCACGAGGGGCACGCGAAGCCCCCCGCCCAGGCGCCCCTGGCTGTTGGCTGCCCGCGGTGGCCGCCCGCCCTGGGCGCGGGGTCCTCTCCCAGCCATGGGGCGCCCGGCGCTCCTTCTCCTGCTGTCGCCGACGCTGGCCGCGCTCGGCAGCCTCGGGGGCTCGGGTGCCGGTGAGTGGGGCGCGGGGCGGGGCGCCCTCGGAGGGGCCCGCGCCCCGCTCTGCAGGTGGCAGCGGGCGCGGACAGAGAACTCGGGGCACCTTCGCGGGGGGTGCGCGGCGCCCCTCCTCCCGCCGCCTCGCAGTCTCAGCCGCCCTTTCTCGGGGGTGTAGGGGCGCACACGTGGACCTTCGGGGTGGCCGCCCGCCCCCCCGCGCTGGCACCCGCTCCTCCCACACCCCGGGATTTCCCCCCCTTGACAGCCCTGCGTGGTGGGTGGAGGGGTGGGTGGAGGGGTGGGTGGAGGGGTGGGTGGAGGGGTGGTAGGGTGGGTGGAGGGGCGGAGGGGGGTGGAAGGATGGGGTGGAGGGGTGGAAAGCTGGGTGGAGGTGTGCAGGAGAGGGTGGAAGGGGGTGGGGGGGTGGAGGGTGGAGGGATGGGGGGCCGAAGGGTGGAGGGGGGAGGGGGGAGGGGTGGAGGGGTGGGTGGACTCAGCAGGCTGAATTCGGTGACTTTGCCTCTTCCAACCCTCAAGCCGGGGGAGGTGGGTGCCCTCCCCCTCCCTGAGCGGGGCGCACCCTCTCCGTCCACACCCGCAGCCATCTCCTGGGACCCTCCTTTCCCCAACGTGTCGGTGCAGTGGGATTTGCCCCGGCCTCTGCCGGGCCCCGCGCAGGGGTTTAAGCGGGTGGTAAATGGACCCTCTGGGCCCAGGACCTCGCGGAGAGGCACCTCAATCCAGAAACAGCCTGGGAAAAGTGGGGCTCCCGCCTGGGGTGCAATTAGGAAGCAACTTGGCGCAGCTCTTGGTACCGCGCGCTGCAGGCAGTCGAGGCACGGGGCTCGCCCGCCAGCGGGGCCTTTCGGGTGCTCAGGGTGGGAGCTGGGTCTAAGGCCGCCCACTGAATTGAGTCAGGGTCTCGGTGACAGGACATGCAGGGCTCGCGGGACGTGACGTGGGCGGCTTGTGCCCCGGCCAGCTTAGGAGGCGCTGGATGTAGGCTGGTCCCGCACGGCGGGCGCTCCTGATTGGCGGGCCATGGGTACAAGGCCAGGGCTAAGTCCCGGTAACCTACACAGACTTGGTCGGGTTACTACTGCTAACCAGGTCTGCCACGAGCCCCTCGGCCTTGGGGGAGGGGGTTCCTCCTGCGGAAGGGATTGCAGCCTCCAGGACCTCTGGCTAACCTGGTCTGACCACTGCTGTGGTAGGAAGCCTTTACTCTGACCAGTTTATTCGTCCGGCCTCTGAAACAGCATTGAGAGTTACTTTTGTGTGTTTTTTTTTGCTAAGAACCGGTTTGCAGCGCTTCCGGTATGGAGACTTCTGTACAAGGCCTGTTTTAGAACAGCCCCTGATGATGGCCCTTTGTACATGGACAGACTTTGAGAATGCCCCCGTAGATTTAATATACTGACACATGCGTACATCTCTTACGTAGTCACAGCAAGCGTCCACCTAAATTTGAAAAGTGCTTCTGAGCCCTGGCTGCAGCTGATGGGTAGCATCTGTAGGCATTTTTAGCCCCAAATTGAGAATCACCGGGGCAAACGTGGCTCAGGGTGGGGTTCGGGGCAGCACCGGCCTTTGAAGGGTGAAGGCAAGTCCAGCTGGGAACCTTCCTGAAGGAGCTGCCCGAAGAGGTAGCCGGGGCCTTAGCACTTGAGAGCACTGATCTGGCATGTACTGGGCCAAGCCACTTTGTGCTCTCTGAGAGTAGATGGCAACGTGGTTGTTAATAATCACTATCTCCTGAATACTTTCTATAAGCTCGCCTTTTAGAATGAACCAAGTTATTATGTTAAAAAGCTCTGTCTTAGCGGGATACATACAAATAAGACTAAACCACGATGTCCCACCCAAAGAAGGTGTCCCCCATGTGTGCTCTGCCTGAGATTTCCACGTACAGAGCACGTGGCTTTTGTTTTATAGGGGGTTTGGGTGTCTGGGATTGGCTTTTTCTCCGACAGGACAGTGTCGTAAATTAAGCACCAGGCGGGACTTCCTGCGCCTACTTTCTGAGGCCCACATGCCACTTCAGTTTTATTTTTGGCCATTAAACATCTGAGGTTAATGAACAAATTCATGACTTGCATAAAATTCATTGCTTAAATATCTCTCACAAATAACTGAAAAACTTATAAATACCTGTACCCAGACTAGTAGAGACAGTCTAATAAAGTTATGTAGAATCAGAAAATCTTAATTGCACTTTTTTTTAAAAAAGATTTTTATTTTATTTCTCTCCCCTTCCCCCCCCCCCCCCCATCCTGGTTGTCTGTTCTCTGTGTCTATTGCTGCGTCGTCTTCTTTGTCCGCTTCTGTTGTTGTCAGCGGCACGGGAATCTGTGTTTCTTTTTGTTGCGTCATCTTGTTGTGTCAGCTCTCCATGTGTGGCACTATTCCTGGGCAGGCTGCACTTTCTTTCGTGTAGGGCGGCTCTCCTTACAGGGTGCACTCCTTGCGCGTGGGGCTTCCCTACGTGGGGACGCACCTGCGTGGCACGGCACTCCTTGCGTGCATCAGCACTGCGCGTGGGCCAGCTCCACACGGGTCAGGAGGCTCTGGGTTTGAACCTTGGAGCTCCCATGTGGTAGATGGACGCCCTATCCACTGGGCCAAGTCCGCTTCCCATAATCACCCTTTTTTTACATGCACACTTTTCAACTTTACTGGCTAGTGCAAAGCTCTTTTCCAAAACAGAATACAGTTCTTTTCAGTGCAAGCAGAATGTAAGAAGTCTTGTTCCACATCTTCATTGAGCCTTGCCTTGGCTTTGGCAGATGTTTAAACTGTTGCCAGTTTGGTGATGTCTTACTTCCTGGGATGCTGTGCAAAGCCCCGCAAGCTGGCTGGCTCCAAACCCCAGAAATGTATTGCCTCGCAGCTCTGGAGGCCAGAAGCCTGAAGTCAAGGCCAGGCCATGCCTCTTAGGTCTCTCCTGTCTTGTTGCCCCTTGTTGGTTTTGTCTACGGTCATGCCAGTCTCCGTCTTCACGTGGCCCCCTCTCCCTGTGTGTCTGCTCCCCTTCTTAAAGTGACACCAGTCCCACTGGATTCAGGGCCCCTTCCACCCCAGTATGACCTCATTTTAAAATTAATGGAAAACTTTTTATTAGAGAGGTTGAGATTGACAAAAAATCATGGAGAAAAATCTAGAATTCCCATACACTGCCCCCTCCACACCCAGTTTTCCCTCTTCTTAACACATCGCATTAGCTTTGTTCCAATTGATGAGGCAATATTATTATAACTATGCTATTATATAGTCCATAGTTGGACTGTTGTGTAGTCCTATGCGTTTTTAAAAATTTTTATTCTAGTAACATATCTATAACCTATAATGTAAGCTTTAAGCACATTCCCTAATTTCATTTTAAGATGTATCTGTACAGGTCTAAAAGTAAGCCAGAGCCAAGTCCTTTGAGCCTACAGCTCTAATCTTGTAAGTTTCCACACTCTGAGACTTTGAGAGGGAGCTCCAGCTGGAAGGTGTGTTTGTGTCTCTTGAAGCACAAATGCAAGGCTGTGTCTTCCTAAGAGAAGAGCAGGCAAGTGTGCAGCGCGGTGCTCGAGCAGCAAACTGCAACCCCAGAAAGAGCGGGTTCTCCAGGACTGCCACTGCCGAAGCTGGCTGGGTTTTAGGGTACCAACACGCCTTCATCTCTCCTGTAAGATAGTTGAAGCAAGCTCTTTCCCAATGACCTTGGCTGCAGCATGTCATGAAAAGGTGCTTCTTATACCCAAGGAAGCCGGGAACTCCATGGCTCTACTTCCTGGTCCGATGCAGATGCAACAAAGTGCAACATGACGCAGCAAGCTGCATGTGGCGACAGGTGCATTCCAGTGGCTTGGCTCTGCAATGGAGAGCAAGACTGCCCCGACGGCACCGACGAGCAGTGTGGTAAGCGCACGTCACTCCTGTGTCCTTTACTCGTCCCTGTCTGGCCTTCTTGGCACCAACTTGGTCGACAATGTCTGTACTTGTGCCTCTCGCCCTCTTGGTGGATAGTCATCCGTGTTGGCTCTTCTGGGTTGTTGCAGGCCCTCAGTGGGTAGGGCTGGGGCTGGTTTTTCAAATCTGGGTGGCACCGTTGTCAAAACAAGTGGACAGGCAGTCAGCATGGAAAATCCAGGGGAAGCCTGGCTCCTCAACTTAAATTCAGGTTTAGGCCTCTGTAGCAGTGCTACTCGACCTGGAATAATAGAGATTCCTTCATTGGGAACTCATGCCAAACCTGGTGCCCCCAATTATTTCTATCCAATGAATTAAACTTCATAGGCTCAGAGGTTTTATAAGCTAAGAAACAACTTTGCAAATTGAGTACAAATAAAACTGCAAAATCAACAAACGCCAGGTTAGCCATGTCTCCCAGCTTGCTGGAAAAGTGCTTAAGTCCATCTGAGCTAAGAGTGCTCCAGTTCTAGAAGGGACAGGCACACCCCCGGGGTGACCACCTGCTGCCACTAAGTTAGTATGCAGAACCTCGATACTACAGCATGGAACGTTAGAGGTTGGAGTGGCGTTTCACACTTGCAGAAATGCCTTGTCCTGTGCTTGTCTCTCCCTCCCACCTCTCGCCAGCGTCCGCCAGTAGGTGCACTTGGGAGGAACCACGCAAAGGTCTAATTAGACCAAAAAGGAACAGCTTCTAGGCTGTCTTACAGTTTAATATAGTATCAGATGCCACAGGAATCTGGGAAGTGAATCTATAAAACCATGCTGTAAAATACAGTAGCCGCCAGCCATGTGACAATTTAAAATTGTTTAAATAAAAATGAACATTCACTTCCTCTGTCAGGCCAGCTACATTTCAAGTGCTCAATAGCCATGTGTGACGAGTGGCTACCATGCTGAACTACATAGATACAATTGTATATAATGCTGTTCTAGAAGAAGGATGGGGAGACTTAGCTTTTTTGGGCTGTTAGAGGATTGTCTGTGTGATATTGTCGGATAGTATGAAAAGGACTAGCGAGGTTAGAGTTGACTTTAGTGACAAATCGGGAATTCATAATTCTTTCATGAATTGAAGTATTTATATGAAACCCATCCTCTCTTCCTCTTCTTCAACACTGCCACTGACCCACAGAGGAAATATGTCACGGCCACCCACTGGCCTGGCAGTGCGATGATGGGAAATGCATTTTGTTTAGCTGGCTTTGTGATGGCGTTGGTGACTGCTCTGATGGCTCCGACGAGGTTAATTGTGGTATGTACAACGTATTTTTATCTTCAGTCATATCCTCTCTATTATCAGCATTTATTAAAATCAATACTATGAAGTGAAACATGCAACTCATGAAATAGCCGAATGCCGTACATGCTAAGCCCCACTGTTAAGTTGTCTCTCTTGGTACAAATGACTTTTGTGCCCACTTGTTCAGTTTTTGAAGCTGCCTAAAATAAAAATAAGGATTGGTCTTGACTTTTTTGAGGGTGACACTTTTTTGGGGAGTGACACATCTGTATAGGAAGTTTAGTAAATCTCCAGTGGCTAGCATCCCTTTCGATTTTTGGTTTTCTCTAGACCAAGTCCGTGAGCAAGCCTTAAGCCCTGAAAGAAACAGGTGCATAGGCCAGCAGTTCTAGCTCACTGCACCAACTCCCACCTTTTAAACATATTGGCAGCGTGTCCAGACCGAAAAATCCAGTGTCTGGGAAGTCCTCGGTGTCTCGACGCTTGGCAAATCTGCGATGCCCGCAGAGACTGCGAGGACGGGTTTGACGAGGCCTTCTGCCTCCAGAGCCACTGCCCGGCCGGCCAGTGGCAGTGCGGGAACAAGGTGTGTGTTGTGGAGAGCTGGAGGTGCGACGGCGTCGATGACTGCGGGGACTCCTCCGACGAGGACGCCTGCGGTGAGTTCTGGCTTCTCTCCTTGCCTTTACAGGGCAGGCTGGACTGGGCGCTGCCGCTTGCCAGTTGCCTTTTTAATTCCTCTGGCTGAGGCCACCAGCCTGTATCTAAAAACAGGATGTTTCCTGCAAGAGTGAAGACTTAGTTATCCGTGGAAACGTAAAGCCAGGCTGGAACCGTAACGCTGCGAGGTCTTCAGCCTTGCCTAGCCTGGGTCCGGGGCTCAGTTAGGGGAGCACCTGTGCACCTGTGAGGAAAGCCACCTCCTAACAGGTGACTCACACCTGTGCCATAAACAGGGAAGGGAGAAAATCCTCATTAGAGCAGGAAAGCCTCCCAGTTCTTGGCGACTATTATATGCCTTTCCTTTACGCCACATGCGCAATGTAGTGTTACCTCAGAGTTCTCAGTGAACCTCCATCCTAGTAAATCTTTCTTCCCCAGAGTTAAATCTGCAATAATTAATATATTCATGTTCTAACTTAAAAAAAAAAAACTAGTTTCTTAAAGAACGCTTCTTTTAGTGCCAGTGTTGACTAGTACTATCTCAGTTAGAACGATTTAATACAAGAGTCCTTTAAGTTTTTCTAAAAAAATTGTGGTTGTATATATATCAAAATTTCCCGTTTTAACCACTTTTCAGGGTCCCTTTCACTGGTATTAATTACATTCACAATATTGTGCTATCATCAACACTGCCCATTACCACAGCTTTTTCATGACTCCAGACAGAAACTCTATATCTATTAAGCAAACACTCCCTACTCCCTTCTCTCCTTGACCCCTGGGACTCTCCCATCTACTTTGTGTCCATGAATTTGCTTATTCTAGATATTTCATTCAAGTAGAATCATACCATAATTGTCTTTTTGTGTCTGCCTGGCTTATTTCAGGCAATATAATTTCAAGATTCACTGTGTTGCAGCGTATATTAGAATGTTGTTCCTTTTTACAGCTGAATAATATTCCATCATGTGTGTATGCCACATTTTCTTTATCCATTTATCAGTTGATTGGCACTTGGGTATATTCCACATTTTGGTTATTGCAAAGAAAGCTGCTAAGAACATGGATGTACAGGTATCTGTTCAAGTTTCTGTTTTCAGTTCTTTTATGTATATACTTAAAAGTGGAATTGTTGGCTTATATGGTAATCCTATGTTTAACTTTCTGAGATTGCCACATTGTTTTCCACATCAACAGTACCATTTTACATTCCTACCAACAGTGAACAAGTGTGCCAAATTCTCTGCATCCTCAGCAGTGCTTGTTATTTTCTGTGTGTTTTTTTTTTAAATAATAGCCATTCTAGTGAGTATGATGTGGCTTCTCACTGGGGTTTGATCTGCATTTCCATAATGGCTAATGATATTGAGCATCTTTTCATGTGCTTATTGGCCATTTGTATATCTTCTTTGGAGAAATGTATTCAAATACTTTGCCCATTTTTATTTTATTTTATTTTTTAAAAGATTTATTTATTTATTTCTCTCCTTTGCCGCACCCCCCCCACCTTGTTTTCTGCTCTCTGTGTCCATTCGCTGTGTGTTCTTCTGTGTCTGCTTGTATTCTCATCAGGTGGCACTGGGGATCTGTGTCTCTTTTTGTTGCATCATCTTGCTGCATCAGCTCTCTGTGTATGTGGCACCACTCCTGGGTGGGCTGTGGTTTCGCACGGGGTCACTCTCCTTGCGCAAGGACCCCTCCTTGCATGGGGGGCACCCTTATGCAGGGGGCACCCTTACACGGGGGCATCCCTGCATGGGCTGGCACTCCTTGTGCTCAGTAGCACTGTGCGTGGGCCAGCTCGCCACACGAGCCAGGAGGCCCTGGGTATTGAACCCTTGGATCTCCTATATGGTAGGCAGATGCTCTATCTATTGAGCCTCATCTGCTTCCCTGCCCATTTTAAAATTGGGTTGTCTTTATGCTGCACTCCAAAATTTCTTTATATATTCTGGGTATTAAATCCCTACAGGCTTGCAATTTGCAACTATTTTCTTTTTTTTTTTCTTTCAGGTTTTTTAGGACCTTGCTTTTATTTTTTTTTAATTTTTATGTCTTTTTTTAAAAGATACATAGATCACAAAAAATGTTACATTAAAAAAAATAAGAGGGTCCCATATACCCCACACCTCACCCACCCCACTGCTCCCACATTAACAACCTCTTTCATCATTGTGGCACATTCATTGTATTTGGTGAATACATTTTGGAGCACTGCTGCACCACATGGATAATAGTTTACATTGTAGTTTACACTCTCCCCCAGTCCATTCAGTGGGTTAAGGCAGAATATCCTGCATCTGTCCCTGCAATATCATTCAGGACAACTCCAAGTCTCAAAAATGCCCCCATGTCACAGCTCCTTCTTTCCTATCCCTGCCCTCAGCAACTTCCATGGCCGTTGTCGCCACATCAATGTTACAATTTCTTCCATTGCTAGAGTCACAGTAGTTTTGTAGTAGAATACCAATAAGTCCACTCTAATCCATATTTTTTTTTTTAAGATTTATTTATTTATTTAACTCCTCCCCCGGTTGTCTGTTCTCTGTCTTTTTGCTGCATCTTATTTCTTTGTCCTCTTCTGTTGTTGTCAGTGGCACGGGAAGTGTGGGCGGCGCCATTCCTGGGCAGGCTGCACTTTCTTTCGCCCTGGGCGGCTCTCCTTACGGGGCGCACTCCTTGCGCATGGGGCTCCCCTACGCGGGGGACACCTCTGCGTGGCAGGGCACTCCTTGCGCATCAGCACTGTGCATGGGCCAGCTCCACATGGGTCAAGGAGGCCCAGGGTTTGAACCGCGGACCTCCCATGTGGTAGACGGATGCCCTAACCACTGGGCCAAGTCCATTTCCCAATCTAATCCATATTTTATTCCTCCATCCTGTTGACCCTGGGATGGCGATTTCCACTCTACCTCTAAATCGAGAGGGGGCTTAGATCACACATGGCTGATGGACGTGATTCTCCTGCTTGCAGTTGTAGACACTCTTGGTTCCCTGGTGTGGTGGTTGAACATCCTCACCTCCCTGTTAGCTGACCTGGGTAAATCCAATGAACTGGAGAATCGAGTTGCAACTCTGCTGAGGCTCAGGACCCAGCTGGCACATGGCCAGTCCAGAGATTCAAGTCTCCTGAGTACACATCAATCCCAGCACCAAACACAGGTTCAGTAAAAGTGACAGAAGAGGCATGTGGAGAAATGTCACATCAGAGTCCAACTCCAGTACACTCAGGAGCACAAATTTCAAAGTAGGGCCCACTGACAAGGCGCTGAACTCCAGAGCCATCTACCATGACCATAGAACCTGTGTATGTTCATAGCCCTCAGAAGCACCAGTACCTGGGCTTGCATTTACTTTGGCTGTCTCTGAGATCCTGCTGAGATGTGCATAAGTGTGACCCCTCTGATGACCTCCCAACTCATTTTGAAGTCTCTTAGCCATATAAACTCATTTCTCTTTACCATTTCCCCCTTTTATTCAAGGTGTTTTCTAGTTGCATCACCAGCCAGTGAGTGCTTGGTAGTAATCCCTTGGTGCCAGGGAGGCTCATCCCCAGGAGTCATGCCTCATGCTAGGGAAACTATTTTCTCCTAGTCAGTCATTAGCTCTAGGTTGTCTTTTTGCTTTCTTGATGATGTCCTTTATTACCCAAATTTTTAGTTGTGATGAAGTCCAGTTTATCTGTTTTTTCTTTTGTTACTTGTGCTTTTGGTGTTCTTTAGAAATTCTTGCCAAATTTAAGGTCATGAAGGTTTTCCTCTATATTATCATTAATAGTTTTAGGATTTTAGCTCTTATGTTTAAATCCTTGATCCATTATCAGTTAATTTTTGTATTTGGTGTGAAGTAGGGTTCCAACTACATTCTTTTCCTGATGAAGATCCAGCTATCCCAGCACCATTTGTTGAAGGGGCTATTCTTTCCATTGGCACCCTTGTTGAAAATTGAGAAAGTTTATTTTGGACTCTCATTCTATTCCATTGGTCTATATGTTTATCTTTTTTCCAGTGCCATACTGTTTTGCTAATTGTAACTTGGTAGAAAGTTTTGAAATCAGAAAATGTGAGACCTTCAATCCTGGTTTTCTCTTTCAAGAGTGTTTTGACTATTTGGGGCCCCTGGCAAGTCCATTTGACTTGAGGATTGGCTTTTCCATTTGTGTGCTTAAAAAAAGGCTGCTGGAATTTTGATAGCATTGAATCTGTAGATCACTTTGGGTAGTAATGACAACTTTCTTTAAAAGTCAATTTTATTGATTCATATTCATAAAGCATACTGTCCATCCAAAGTGTACAGTCAATGGTATTTGGTTGAATCACAGAGTTGTGCATTCATCACTTCAATCAATATTAAAATGTTTTCAAGTAATGACACCGTAATAAAATTAAGTCTTCTGCCCTGTGAACTAGGATGTCTTTAGATCTTCTCTAATTTTTAGGAGTGTTTTGTAGCATTCAATGTACAAGTCTTTCACCTTCTTGTTTAAATTTGTTTCTAGAATTTTTTCCTTTTACATACTATTGTAAGTGGAATTTTGAAAAATTTCCATTTCCGATTGTTCATTGCTCATGTGTAGAAACACAACTGATTCTGACTGAGGATTTTTTTTTTAAGAAGGTAGCAGGGATTGAACTCTGGACCTCATATATGCAAAGCAGGTGCTCAACCATTGAGCTACATCTGCTCCCTGAACAGAACTGATTTTTTTGTGTTATCTTGTACTTTGCCACTTAAATGAATCCATCAAATTCTAATAATTTTCTTGTGATTCTTTGAGATATAATGAATGAAGGATCATGTCATCTGTGAATAGAGAGAGGTTTACTTCTCCAATTTGGTTGGTTTTTATTTCCTTTTCTTGCCTAATTACTCTGGCTAGATCTTCCTGTGCATTGTTGAATAGCAGTAGTGAAAGCAGATGTCTTTGGTACATGATCTTATGGGGAAAGATTTCAGTCTTTCACCATTGAATGTAATGTTGGCTGTGGGTCATTTTAGTTAGTTTGTTTTTTTTTGACCCGGGGACCTCATATGTGGGAAGCCAGTGCTCAACCACTGAGCCACATCAACTTCCTTGACTGGTCCCCTCATTTGTTTTGCTTGTTGTTTGCTGCTATTTCTTCGGGAGACACCAAAAGCTGAACCCAGGATTTCATATGTAGAAGGCGGGCACTCAACTGCTTCAGCCACATCTCTCCTTCAGTTTAGTTGTGGTTTTTTAAAAACATTTTATTTATTATGGAAGTATATTTAACATAACACTTCCCATTTTAACCACCTTTAAGTGCACAATTCAGTGGCATTAATTACATTTATCATACATCTTTAGTAAAATGTTTTTTAGTTTATGAAATAACTAACAGAATTTTACGGTTGGGATGGACCTCAGAAGAGCTCTGGCTAGTCCATACCTTATTTTATAGTTCAGGAAACAAAGGCTCAAAAGTAAAGCAGCATGACCACTGACCACCTTACATTAAACTAGCTAATCAGAGTACATAGCAACAGTTTCTACCACACGTAACTTGGCAATGATGCAAATATTACCTGGCCTAACCTGTTGGCTTGTTTGCTCTTAGTAAGGTCCATAAATTGCAAAGGCTGATAAGATAAACATGAAGGAATCATGTGTCTCATGGCATGGGTTCCTTTCAACTTATGAATCACGAAGTTCATTCCTAGAGTGATTTTCTTCCTTTTTTTGCAAGGCCAGGTTAGATTGAATATAATCAATTACTGGAATTAGGTAATGTAGCAACAAACATTTATGAATGTAAATAATAATTCTAATATAATAGAAATTAATTATAACATAATTATAATTTTTTTACAGCTCTAACTGTTGGACATAATAATCTCTAAGAATGAAATAAACTATTGGTTTAGTTATTTAATTTCCATTTAGGCCATAATTCTTTCTGGATAATCAAATTCCTATTTGGGAATTCTTCACATGTTATTGGAATAAATTACAGCAGATAAAAATATGCCAACTCATAATTTTATAAGGCAGAAAAATCTCATCTTTTTCAACATTAGTTGTGCTAAATCATTATTGATCCAGATGGATTATTTTAATAAGAATGCATAAGAAAGGGTTAAAGAAAAATGAAGCATCCAAAAATATCTCTCTTCTTCAGTCCTCCTCAATTAAAAACAAGTGTTTATTTTGTATGAAGAAATTTACAGAATACTGATCACAGGAACAATTTGTAGTTGCACTGAGCAATTATTGTTCTTATACTATAATATTGTTATTTTACATTTATCTGGTCTACTCCAGCTCTGTTTTGGTTACTATTTGCATGGAATACCTTTTTCAATCCTTTCATTTTTTTTTTTAAGATTTACTTATTTATTTATTTATTTATTTATTTATTATTACTCTCCCCTCCCCCCACCACCCCGGTTGTCTGTTCTCTGTGTCTATTTGCTGCATCTTCTTTGTCCGCTTCTGTTGTTGTCAGCGGCACGGGAATCTGTGTTTCTTTTTGTTGAGTCATCTTGTGGTGTCAGCTCTCCATGTGTGCAGCACCATTCTGGGGCAGGCTGCACTTTCTTTCCTGCTGGGTGGCTCTCCTTACGGGGCGCACTCCTTGCACATGGGGCTCCCCTACACGGGGGACACCCCTGCGTGGCACAGCACTCCTTGTGTGCATCAGCACTGCGCATGGGCCAGCTCCACAGGAGTCAAGGAGGCCCGGGGTTTGAACCGTGGACCTCCCATGTGGTAGACAGACGCCCTAACCACTGGGCCAAGTCCGCTGCCCCCTCGATCCTTTCATTTTTAATCTGGTTGTGTTCTTACATCTGAGGTGGGTCTCTTGTAGGCAACATACAGGCAGCTCATATTTTTTTATCCACTCTATGTCTTTTGATTGGGGAGTTCAAGCCATTGACATTCAGTATTATTACTATAAAGCCATTATTTACTTCATCCATTTTGTCCTTTGGTCTTCTGTTGTCATATCATTCTATTGTCTGTCTTCTTATCCTTTAGTTTACCCTTTCTAATAATCTTCATTTTTAAACTCTTCTCCAAATCTCTCACGCTTTTTTTTTTCCTTTCAGGCTGCAGCACCCCCTTTAGCATGTCTTGTAAATCTGGTCTTTTGGTAACATATTCTATCAGATTTTGTTTGTCTATGAAGACTTTGAACTCACCCTCATTTTTGAGGCCTTGCTAGATACAGAATTCTTGGCTGGCAGTTTTTCTCTTTCAGTATCTTACATACATCATACCACTTTCTTCTTTCTTCCATGGTTTCTGATGAGAGGTTTGCACTTTAGCTTATCAAGTTTCCCTTGTATGTGATGTTTTGGTTTTCTTGCTGCTTTCAGAATACTCTCTTTATCTCTAATATTTGCCATTCAGAATAGTAGGTGTCTGGAGTAGGTCTTTTCGGATTTATTCTGTTTGGGGTGCATCCTCCTTCTTGGATATTGATATTTATGTCCTTCATAAGGTTTGGGAAGTTTTCAGTCATTATTTCCTCAAATATTCTTTCAGCCCCTTTTCCATTCTTTTCTTCTGGGACACCAATAATGTGAAAGTTGGTGCGTTTCACATTGTCTTTCAGTTCCCTGAGACTCTGTTCCATTTTTTCCATTCTCTTCTCTTTCTGTTCTCCTGTCTTTTCTAGTTCAGATATTCTGCCTTTGAAGTCACTAATTATGTCTTCAAGCAATTCAAATCTGTTCTTGTGTGCCTCTAATGTATTTTTAATCTTATCCATTGTGTCTTTCATTCCCATAACTTTTTTGTTGTTACTTTTCTTTGTCAGCTTTCAAATTGTTCTTTATGCTCTCCCAGTGTCTTCTTAATTTCCTTTACTTCTTTAGTCATATTTTCTATAAATTCTTTGAAGTGATTTGGGAGAGTTGTGGGTTATCAGTGATTAATTGTATTAAATCCTGTATCTCTTTAGGGTATTTGGTTTGTTCTTTTGGCTGGGCCATCTCTTCCTGTTTCCTAGTATGGCTTATAATTTTTTGCTGATTTCCAGGCATCTGAATATGTTGGTACATTTAGTCTGATGGCCAATTTCTTTTTCTTACCTATTGGTTTTATTTCACAGCTTTTCTTTGCTATTTGGCTCAACTTATTCTCAGTCTTTAGAATTGCCCAGTCTTCAAAATCAGGCCTGGGACCCATTACAGGAGCGTGGATTTTTCCCCAGAGGTTTGGATACAGTTAGCTTGAAGTTTTTGTCCATGCAATTTCCAGAACAGCCAGCAGATGGTGCTAGTTAGTGCATCTTTGCACTGAGGTGTTGCCATCTGGGCTTTCCTGTGTTCCTGTGTTGACTCTCCAGAGCAGAGATTGAAAGCGGGCTCTGCTGGCCGAATTCACTGAAGAAAAGCACCCAACCAGCCCTCCCTTTTCTCTTGAAACAGCTGACAGTGAGGAAGATGTCTGTTCCCCTCAGTTGGCTGCAGTGAGCCTGGGGCTTTACCCCAGCTTAATATCTTGGGAGTGGGGGTGGGGAGCCCTTCCCAGCTGCCCTAGGCACTTGGTGACTCACGCTTGTTGTTTCAGCTTCTTCCATTCTCTGTCCCTCCCCTTCCTGGGAATTGTGTAGCACTGTCCTGGTCTGTGACCCCCAAAGCAGGTCCCTGGGATAGCTTTTGCCTCTTTCTCCATTTCTCTGGGAGCACTCAGCTCCACCTGTTAGTGCGTCATCATCTTCCCACAATCCTCCCTAGAGTGCCACACTACTAAGGAAGAGGGGGCAGCTGGAGTGCAGCGTGGCGACAACCTCAATCTAGTTTTAACACTATTTCAATCCAGTGCCCAGCTGTCATAACAACTATTTAAAAAATCAAGCCTTAAGTCCTAATTCCTTGAAAAGTTTGCTTACATTCCTACCTAGAATCACCTTGTGCTGTAGAGAAATTGCTACCTTACCCGCTGAGAGGTGTCTACTCCTCGCTTTCTCCTAAGTATTAATGGGATGGATGTTTAACTTCCGACAGTTTCCTGTCCAGAAGGCACGCTGAGCTGTGCTGAACGGAGCTGCGTCCCAGAATCTCTGATGTGTAACGGGAAAGCAGATTGTGCAGATGGTGCTGATGAACCAACTACATGTGGTAGGAAAACACTTGCTTTGCTTAAGATGGGAGGGGGAAGCGTGAGATTCAATAACTTAGTACCTGCTCTCGGAAAAGATGCTGCCATCTCTGTAAGTAACTTATCCTTCAGTGAGGAGTCCCTTACATTTTCCCAGTTCCAGCCCTTGGCTTAGTTCTTTTGAGCATGAGTTAAAGTGACCTGCACTTTAAAAATTTGAGGACTCTTCTCATTTTGTAGCTTTAGGATGACAAACTCCTCAAACTCTACTGCTCCCAAAATTCTAGAAGAGATAATAGGACTGTGCCACTGAGGAGCATATCATTTGTTCAAAACAAATGGAGACTTCTCTAAAGATTTAACAGAGAAAGGAACAAGGAAGGACATTTCCTAGTGGGAAGAGAGCAGTCAGCCTTGATGTCTTTTTTTTTTTTTCTTTTTTTAATATTACATTAAAAAAATATGAGGTCCCCATAGACCCCCCATCCCCCTCACCCTACTCCTCCCCCCATAGCAACAATCTCCTCCATCATAATGAGACATTCATTGCATTTGGTGAATACATCTCTGAGCACCGCTGCACGTCGTGGTCAGTGGTCTGCATCATAGCCCACACTCTCCCACAGTCCACCCAGTGGGCCATGGGAGGACATACAATGATGTCTTATTGCCTGTGATCCTCACCTTAAGAAACACTGATAATCTATGAGGAGGAGTGAAAACGGTATGTGGTCATTTCTCCATGATTTCCCCTAAAACACCTGCTCTTACATGTGAACGATGAGACCTCTTTGGTACTGATAAAGGCTGTCAAAGAAACTTTTTCCTAAGGGAATAAGGACATGTAATACTGGAAGCATAGACAATGGGACAAAGTTCAGGTTTCTGATCCTATACATATGTCATTAGGATTAGTAAATTATCCTATCACTTCCTGAGGTCAGGGTCTCAGGCACCCATAAATCTTAGAGAAAATCGATAAAAGGTTGCCGGCTCACCTGCAGGTGAATGATATAGCAACACTTGAAATTGTCCCGATTGCCAGCCTAAGAAGAAATGCCTTTGCCCTGCTCCATGGGTTCCATCTTGGTCTCTTCTGCAGTCCTCCCCCAAAACCTTCCCATTCCTAGGCAAGAGGGCAAGGTCAAAGGTCATTCTTAAACAATGGTCTATTCCTCGTGTGAGAATACAGGGCATGCGACCTGAAACAGTTGAAAGAAGTTTTTGCAATGACACGTCCGCTGTGTTCAGTGTTGACAGCCACCCTGTTTCCACCAGGTAAAAACTGCTCTCTGGACAACGGAGGCTGCGAAGGGCAGTGCAGTGACACGGGCTGGGGTGTCCAGTGCTCCTGTGGCCCTGGATGGCAGTTACAGCCTGACGGCCGGAGCTGTGCAGGTCGGGACTCTTCGGGCTTGTCTCATTTGGGGGGAATTGGAGATCATCATTGCCTCATGAGAAAGGGCTACATTTGGTGTCCTCCCCTTCCAGAGTATAAGGCTTTCTGTCATGCCATACAGAAACTCCTCACTTCAGGGCCATGGCTAAGGTCCACAGCAGGACAGATTCTAATTTAGAACGCATTCTGTGTTAGTCCTGCTTGTTCTTGCTGGTGATCTGACCCAAGGCACTCTGTCTTTCTGAGTCTCATTTCTCCCTTTGGAGAATGGGATTAATGACAGCTGAGGGACTAAGATAAACTCCATACAGCCCCACTATTGAGTGCTAATCTGAACAGGCGATGGCTGGTACCTTGTAGCACTTGTCCGTAAAAATCTGTGATCAGATTTTAGGTTAAAATGGGACTAGACACTTGAAGGATTTGTGGTCCTGAAGCTCTTGCCTAAAGAGTAAACCAGCCTTGCCACCTGCGGCCTGGTCAGTGACACCTGCTCACGAGTTCCCTCTCTCTTTGGGGGATCCCCTGCAGGGATGGCAAGGATACAGGATGGCATATTATTGATTGAGATGGCATAGAAGATATGCTAAGCATAGGTTTTAATATGAGGAATCCATCAGGAATTTTAATGAGCCTGTTCTGGATACAACAAAAAAATTTGTGAGTTCTTCCTTGAAAGCATGACAACAGCATCATGTCATGGCCCTTAGGGGAGTCTGGGTTTCGTGCATAACCCCAGGCTCCTACAGCTGCACTGTTGGGTTTCTGTCCCATGAATGACTTCACTGACCCCTGGGCTTGTCCTGTAGCTATGCCTTCATCATTCCTCTCCTGATGGGAAGGTGTTATTCTCTTTCAGGACCCTATGGTTTGGGAGAAAGGATGTTTTTCTGGCAATACCCCCAAGGAAACACATTCCTTCCTGCTGAATAAAACAAAACAAAACTCTCCTAATCTTGAGAGTCTTGCTCTTAAAGTTTCCTGCCATAGGGCTTTGAGAAACGATAGCACCTGGTCTAAATTATCGGTTCTATCTATGAGCTTACACCTTTTCCGTCATCTTGGATAAGATGTCCTACGGCATTGGTAGTGAATTCTAGGTACTGTCATCCTGAATTAGACTCTGGGTGACTTCACGAGTGACATGTCTCCAGGAATCCGTAGGTCTGTGCTCTGCACCACCCAAATATCTGGTCCCTACATTGAAACATATACTTCTTCCGAGATATATTCATGCGAGTGGGAATTCTATGAGCAGCACCTGGCACAGCGATTTCCACCTAGTGTTTTCAGCAAGCATCTGGAAAGGGACCCAAGAGGACAGAGATCTGAAGATACTGTTCTGGGGTCTTCTCCAACGTCCTGCTCTCTGTCGGCAGATATAGACGAGTGCTCTATGGCATACAGTCCCTGTGGACAACTCTGTCATAACGTCCCTGGCTCTTACTCCTGTGACTGTGTTCAAGGGTACCAGCTCCACAATGGCACCGACTGCCGAGTGACAGGTGAGGTCTGATACCCGGAGCAAAGCCTAGCACCTGCTTTATTTTTTGTCAGTAATTATACATCAAAGTGGTATAGACAATTCATTTGAAGGTCGAGTATTAGGGCTATGACTTTATTCTTTCAATAAAGAAGCTGATTTTTGAGAATTCTTTACCCACTTTGACAGTCAGTTGCTATTAAGTGTCTGTAAAATGACTGGTTCTTCGGGCTCTAAAATGAGGTGCTCTAGCGATTGAACCAATATCATCGTAACTTGCCCTGTGCTGCTTTACACTGGGCACTTGACCACCTTTGGCTAGTATTATGAGGAATTGATTATATATAGGTAGGAGAGAGGCTGCATCTGAAATGAGATGACGTAGTTAAGTTCTAAGATTAACTTTCATGCATTGGAGTGCAGAGGCAGGAGAGAGGCATTCCAGGTTGGTCAACCAGGACTCTCCTGAACACACCTTAGTCCAGATGTCAGGAACAAGTAGTTTTGGGGCGTGAAGGGTTAGGGGAGGGAGCGGTACAACATCTTTAGTTAAAGGGAATGGTGTGAAGAGGGTTTCCAAGTAATGTGTCCCTACTGCACTTCTGCTTCTATTGCAGGTGATGCTGTTAAAATCCTTATAGCCGCAGATCAAGGGCTTGGCATCCTAGATGGAAGGACAGGTGTCTATGACATTCTGATGCGTGCCAAGTCAAGGCCTGGTTCTGTTGCATATGATCTAGAGAGAAGCACGTACTTCTGGGTGGATGACGTCTTAAACGTGTTTGTCCTCGGGAAGCCAGCCTCCGTTCCCCTCTATCCAGGTCTCTCCATAGGCATTACAAGCTCTTGCTTTTGAAACCTACTTAAACATAGTGTAAGGACCACATGTATCCATCCAGGTGCCTTCTTCTGTGACTCACTTGTCACAAAATGTAAAGCCATAAATTTCAGACCTGAGATAAGACTGTGATAGTTTGGCTCCACAAGAGTGTGCTGGTGCATAACTCAACAAGAATTTGCTATTAAAGAGTAGAGAAAAGTCTGGGAAACTGGGGCTCAGGCCTAGGTTAGTCTTAACCTCATTACTAGGTGACCTTGGATGAGTTCTTAACCCTTAGAACGGCCTTTGATATGATAGGGGCAGCAGGTTAGTGCGATTACACTAAACAATGCCTTTGAGGTGTTCAGCACAGTGCTGGGCACATAGAAATGCTCTGTAGCATTTAAGAGGTAGCATTCATAACAATTCACTAGAAACCTCTGTAATAAACATGACCTAAAACTGAAGTCATGTTCTCCTGGGTCTTTTGACTATGCTTCTGCTAAGGAACTTGTCTTTTGTCCATTGTGTAATGGAAGCACGGTGGCTCATTTCTGGCCCTCACTCCCTGTGTCCTCTTTGCTTCATTGTATAACTTGAAATCAGAAGGTGTAGAGAAGTTTTGTCCAAGTGTAGGGTAAGACAAGCATTGAAGAATGCAGGACCATAACACTGTATCCTGTGTCTCTAGAACTTAAAACAGTGAACAGTATCTCTGTGGACTGGTTCACGGGACAGTTGTATTGGGCCAGCAGCTATGCAAGGGTCATCTGTGCTGGCTTAAGTGATGGCAGAGGCTACGTCAAAATCCTGGAAAAGGATCTCATGCCAGAGCAGCTAGTTGTGTTTCCTGCCAAGAAGTAAGTACTGCTTCTTTCAGAGTATATCCAGAATCATTGGTTATTGTAGATATTTAAGAAAACACCTCAGCCTTTTGCAACTTAGGTCTTATTTGCTCCCCAAATTTCTTAATTTTTGAAGGCTCAATCAAATTTTTTGGGTCAAACTTTTCATAATGTACTAGTCTAGAAGCAGAAAAAAAGATAACATTCTTAGCAGCGCAATAATACGAGGGCTGTACGAGAGCTATGGCAGCTCCTTCTTCAGAATAACATGTGCAGGGGTGCAGCTGAGGGGATCCTCTAAAGCCTTGCCCTCTTGCTTTTGTCAGGTACTTGTACTGGGTAAATCAAGGTGAGAAAGACACAAGGACTATCGAAATGGCAGGAATGGATGGATCTGACCGGAAGGCACTTGTGTTTATAACCAGAGAGGAAGCCAGTGGACTGACCCTGGACCATGTAGCTGGCAGGCTCTATTGGATCAGTAGATATAAAAAGGTACTGCTTTAGGTCTGGAGGACAAGGTAGACTCTTTTGTTGAGAACTTGATGTTACCTTTACAGGTAAGTACAAAGCTCTCTTAAGTCTTAAACCAACTTGTTGAAGTATCATCTTCTGGCCATGAAAACTAGAGAAACT
The DNA here is from genome assembly GCF_030445035.2 of Dasypus novemcinctus. Classification (NCBI taxonomy): domain Eukaryota; kingdom Metazoa; phylum Chordata; class Mammalia; order Cingulata; family Dasypodidae; genus Dasypus; species Dasypus novemcinctus. The sequence goes on along the minus strand of NC_080701.1, from coordinate 10,825,780 downwards.
AGAGAAAACACAGTATCTCTAGGGTAAAGCCAGACTGTGTCATCATAGGTTGAGAGTCTTAGTGTAAATTTTTAAGCACTCTACAGTCAACCCAAGTTAGTTCTGGAATTTCCTGGTAGTCCACGTTGAACTGAGGATACCAAATGTCCAAGATGGCAGACCACTTCCTTGGAAGCAGACAGTTATGTAGGTACTTCAGGTCTTTATCATGTTGTCTAGATTGGGGGAACATGGAAGAAAAAGACAGTATGACATGAACTGAAGGCATAGGCTTGTGAGTCATGTTTTTAGGCCAGTTACTTTTGAACTTTGACTTTGGCTACTCATGATGCCTCTTTGTGCTCCTGAGAATTTCCGCCTCTGAAAACAGGTAAAATACACACCTCATAAGGCAGTTTGAGAATGCAGTTAAAGGATTTGGTGCAATGCTGGGGTGCAGACAATAAGTTATAGTAATTACTTGCACAACCCATCCGTGATCTTAATTTGTACAAGAAGCAGCAGTCCAGTCCACTGGTTTTGGTATCAGTCTCCATGTCTCCTAAGATGAGGTCATCTCTATCAGTTGAGCTCACCTAAACTGTGGTGACACTGACACAACACCCCCTGGTGATGCTGCCATACTCTCATGAGACTCTTTAACCCTTCAGTCCATAGAGTCAGTGAGAGTGGACGGCAGTGGGAGGTACACCTTTCCTGAGATCTTCTTGGAAGATGAAGATCCAGTTGGACTAGTGATATTTGAGAACTGCTTCTTCTGGGCAAATAAAATGCAGCTGTTTCGTACTTCACGCCACACCCCAAAGAAGAGAGAGGTGCTATTAAATGCCTCTGTATCTGCTTTCTCTGTCCTCCACAAGTTCCAGCAGCCTAGGAGTAAGTAAATGGCTAGCTTTCAAAATATATAATAAACTTTATTTTTAGAGAGGTTTTAGATTACCAAAAGTTACATAGAAAATATAGGGGATTCCCATTTCACCCACCCCTCCCCCTATTAATAGGGGAAACCCTATTAATAACATCTTACATTAGTATGATACGTTTATTACAATTGATGAACTAATATAGAAGCATTGCTACTAATGGCTTGCTTTTAAATGCTTATGAATCAGAATGTACACTAAATGGAAATGGCCTAAAATTACTACCTTGTTCTGTTGTTGGAACTTGCTGTTTTGAGGCAGGGGGATGTTCTGGGTGTCATTCCAGATGTTCACGGTGCTTCTGAACAAAAGCAGCTACTAAGAAACTCACTCTAACCATGTGCCTTGTGCCTGTTCAAAGCATTGGATGGATTTGTAATGTCTAAAATGTAGAAAATATGGGAGGGCTGTAATCTATTCAGAGGAATAGAACAGCTTACTCACTGGCAGAAGACTGAACCAAGCCCTGGGTCCTGTCCATAGGAAGAAGTCAAGTATTCATTGACTAAGAGTTTAAAAGCTTTTGCTAACCTAAAATTACGTCAGATTGAACTCAGGCAATTCTTCCTAAATAGGTCTGAGAAACTAACCAAAGTAGAGAGAGCCTAGACCACTATGTAAAGTTGATTCTTGTGATTCACAGTGGTTATATTCTATAAAGTCACCACAGATGGGTGGGGGATATATGGGGACCTCATATTTTTTTAATGTAACATTAAAAAAATAAAGACAAAAAAAAAAAAAACCTGTTTAAAAAGAAGCTCAAAAAAATAAAATAAAATCTCAAAAAAAGTAAATAAAGTCACCACAGACACCTGAATTAGCAAACACTGCAGCATCACTTCTAGGAGAAATACAGTTTGTTTTCTGCTAACCTCTGGTCTATGCTCTTCTTTTTAAAAAAACATTTGTTTTGTTTACTTATTTCTCCCCACCTCCTTATTGATTGCACTTCCTATGTCTGTTTGTCTTCCTTGTTCTCTAAGAGGCACCGGGAACCGAACCTGGGACCTCCAATTTGGAAGGGAGGGCGCCTAATCACTTGAGTCACCTCCACTCCCTGTTTTTTTTTTTGTCTCTCATTATGTTTTTCCTTGTGTCTCTCATTGTGTCAGCTTGCCATGCCAGCCCATCATGCCAGCTTGCTGTCTTCTTTAGGAGGCACCGGGACTGAACCATGGACCTCCCGTGTGGTTGGCGGGAGCCCAATCACTTGAGCCACATCCGTTTCCCTCTGGTCACATGTTCATCAACCAATCAATACATAGCCTTGTTTTATGTGTAGTTGTGTTTAAAGACACCTACTTGAACATATACTATTGACTAATCAACATTGAACACATGGCCAACGGTGCTGTACTTTGTGCTGAACGAAGCTCATCTAGCACACATTTTCTCCGTAAGGCACGTCACAGCTTTCTTGCACTTAGGAACACTATATAGCACTTCACTTGGGGGTCATTTAAAGGGCAAAATCACCAAGAAAGTGCACAAGACATGAACAATGGGTCAGTCAATGTGCCATAAAAAGGATACTTACTTATGGCACGAGTGCTGATGAGAGAGGCAGAGCATAGCCTTGGTGGACGCACTCATTAGTGGGCAGGTGCACATTGAAGGAGTCAGTGGCCACTGCTCTGCGTATGTGTGTGAGTGACTGCGACAATGCCACCAGGATTGACTGGAGGTCACAAATACATTTTACTGAGTAGGTAAATGTGCACATGTGGGGTCTGTGAGTAATGAGGATCAACTGCAGCTCTGAGTCTTCCTATGATCACGTTCGACAGTCGTTTGCCTGAACTCTCAGGACGAAGATGCTACTGGTTGAAGCTGAATTTGCTCTGCTCTAATATAATCTAGAAAGGCAATTGTTATTTCCAAAAGACAGGAAACCATAAGAGTTCAAAAGTTGTCACACCTAACTTAGAAGGTAACGCGCATCCTAGGATTTCTCTTAAGGCAAAAATGACTTTTCTTGAGTATTATTTTGTACTAGTTTGGGTAAATAAAATGGAAACTGTTATCTAACGTGCTTCTATTTTAAATTAGGCATCCAGTCAGCATGTGTTCCGGGTTCTTGTAGCCATTTATGTCTCCTGTCCCCCATCCATCCAAAGGGCTATAAGTGTGTATGTCCAGAGGGAATGTTTCTTTTACCTTCTGGTAGATGTAGTGGTAAGTACGTGGATGAAACAGGCTTGGCTAAAGGGGATATGTTTGTATGGTGGGCCTGGAAATAATGTAGCTTCCATTTCTAGGTCACTTTTGTGTAAAACCTACTTTGATTATGTTTTTTTAAAAAAGAAACAAAATACCTTTACTCTATTCAGTTTTACACTTTATAATAAAATCAATTAAATTAAGTTAGTATAAGAAATAAATCCTATAGTCTTCTGGCTCTTGTTAATAAGCAGAGTGTCTACTTCAATATTCTCAACCTAAGTTCATCATGGTGCTCGTATATTAAAGGCTATGAAGTCCACTGAGTAGACTCTATTCAACTTACTGGGCTTTCTCTATAGAATATGGAAGCTTTAAGAAGAATAGAGGCTGTAGTTGTGTCTATTTCCTATCCACCTTCAAAACATGCAGCTCACGAGGCATAGACACCGAGTGAGACCGCAGTATAATACGCTGTCGTACTAAACTCAGGGCTTCAGCTTAGCTTGTATTTTGTACATTCTACAGACACACTCAAATACCTGAGTCACTTTTCTTTAAATAGACCTGCAGAGCTGAACTTCTTTGTCCCCAGAGTTGCACGCTGCAAGCACAGGCTGGGTGACATCAACAGGTAGGAAGAGCACCTTCTCCAGCCTAGCTCTCTAGCCTAGCCTAGCCTGGGGCTCATCACATTCCCGAAACCTTTCAGCCGAAATCCAAAAGTCTTAGCCCTTCTGGAAAGCTCAGCAACACCTTCATTTGCCGAAGCAACTTGCTCCTCCAGGAAGCTGTGGCATTCATGCTACACTTGTGCGTCAGAGGCGAGCTTTATAAGAGCCTCTCCACGGGTGGAAGGCCTCACTCGAGAGAGGGGCACGGCGCAGAGGGGCGCATCGGTGGCTGTGGAGTGCGTGTAAATAAAACTACACTATAAGTAATAATAGAAGGGAGCATGAGGTTATCTGACAAAATCTCTCCTTTTCCTTGGTAGAGTTCAAACTTGTGTTTTCTTCCGGCAAACATCTCTACTTGTTGAAAGTTGGCTTTCTGGGAGCTGCTCTAGAGAAAACCCTCCTGCAGCAGCTTCCCAGGGACGTCTATTTGCTGGACATTGACTGGAAAAGGAACCTTGTCTACTGGACAAATGCCCAGGGACATCTCTTCTACTCAACCGGCTATTCAAGAGAAAAGCAAGGAATTTGGACAGAACGTTCAAGTACGTTTGAGTGACTAGCTTGTTCCTTTTCTCCCTTTATTTTCTGCTTTTAAAATTAAGCTAGGTCAAATAATCCGACCTGTTTCTCCTCGGAATCAACCTGAATGCTAAAGAGTGGTCTTCGCTGGTTTGAGCATTAAGGGCCTCTGATTTACCTTTGCTCTGGCGTGGGGTTTGCAGACTGTTAAAAGGCTCCGGTGATTGGGAAACCCTGGAGGTAGTGACAAGACTTAATCTTTTCTTTTTCTGGCCTGAAGTCTGGGGTGGGTAGGAATGGAACTTAATTGGTTCCATTTTGCATTGCAGATTTTGTTTCAGTGTATTTAGCTGTCCTTTGCTGTGCAGATTTCAGAGAGGAACAGCCTGGTATTTTCTTAGCCTTTCTCTCTCCTCCCACTTGTCCAAATGGCACAGCTTACCCTCAGGTTCCCTGGACGCAGCTAAATGCAAACGTCTGTTTCATAAAGGAGAACAGAGCCTCGAGCCCATGGACAAGTAACAATTTCCGGACACTTGCGCCCTGGGACCCCTGCTATGTACTGAGGATACTGTTTACTGCAGCAGGCCCGTACTTAAATACATGTTCCTGAAACACACTGCACAGGCAGCGTTCCTGTCCCAGGCTCCCGTGCGGTGCCTGCCCCCTGGACCTACCCCTACTTGACCTGGAAACTCTCAGGGGACCTGACATGAGCAGTGGCCGCGTGGTGCCAAGGGCTGGCCTCTCCTGTAATTGTCACAGCCAGGGTCTGTAAGGCACGGCCAGTTTCCTCTGCGCTGGCTCCACCGCGGGGGCTTAAGGTCTTGTGGTAGGTGGATAAAAAGTTTGACAGAGGCAGGCAGGTGTTTAAGGGCAGGAATTCACGTCAGCCCTGGTATCTAGACTGTCCCAGATGGCAGGGCCTCCTGCCAGCCCCTGAGCGTGCAGCCTTCCGCTGCCTTACGTCAAACGTACTGACGTCAGCGTTGCTTCCTCTGGGGTACGTTGTTCTTATCCTCATCTTGAAATTGGAGGCTGGAAACTACAGGAGCAATTCCTAGTCCTTTTATGGGAGGGCTGCCACATTCTCTCTTAGAAACGAAGCGTGCATTTCCTTAAGAGCCTTGTAGCACCCCTCAAAGAACGTTTCGCGACCCTGGCGACTGGGCTTCACCCCTGAATCCTTGAGGTGCCCAGGCCAAATCCACCTGGGTGGCTTCGAGCAGAGGAGGGCACGAGTTTCTCGGCAGGTGGCAGAGCCCAGCAAAGGAGAGGGGGCGCCTGGGCTGCTGGCAAGTCTAGCCTCACTACGTAGCTATGATGAAGTCCCCTGTCTTCTCCTGGGCAGGCGTGACGGAAGGGAGGTGAGGAACATTCCAGAGTATAGTTCTTGGCAGCTCCTCCATGTGAAAACACTCCCACCTACACACCTGGTAGGTGGGCCGAGCCCGCGCTGAGCCCCGCTGGTTCTGGCTCCCACCCTCGGCCACCTTGCCAAGGCTCAGGCCTCACCTGTGGGTCGACTTCCCCGTGGCTAATGTTTGCGTCCTTACTAAGGTGCGTAGCCGGTGGTGTGCTGGCAAACGTTTAATAATCATTCTCCAGGGGGAAGTGGGCGTGTAGACACCTGCATGAGTTTACGATGGCTTACTAATGTAAAGGATACACAGCACACGGTATGCAGATAATAAAGTACAGACTGTTCTTCATTGTAAATTCCATGTGCTGATTGATTTTCACAGAATGCTTTTATTATTCTGGATTCTTGGCTCAGGAGCCTCTCTGTGGTTCCTATTTAAGAAAGATTTGACGAAACCCAGTGATGAATAAATGCTAGCTCGCTATCTGATTTGGCAAAGAAGCTGCTGACATCACTGACGAGCGAGTGTAACTGACATCAGTGTTTGACGCTTTTGTTTCCGTAACCAAGTGAGAGGAAAGTGATACCATGAAGACTTGTTGGAATTAGTTCAGTAGTAACGTAAATGATCTTTGCTGGACTGGATGTTGGTGCTCAAGCTTTAGGAAAACATCGTTCTAGTTTTTTGTTGCATGTAAAATGTAACAGCTATAGACATGGCACCCTAAAGTTTCATCTGTTATTCATGCTTTTGTTAATCAGTTAAAAATTAAGCACTTTTTATTAATCACTATCTTAGATCTATACCCGGGGGTGTCTAGACCAGGGGTTGGCAAATTGTTTTTTGGAAAGGGCCAGATTGTAAATATTTTAGGCTTTCTGGTCACTCTACCATTGTAACATGAAAGCAATCCAAACAATATGGGAATGAAAGGGCAATAAAACTTTATTTACAAAAACAGGTGAAACAGGCTGGAATTGACTCAAGGGTCATTGTTTGCCAATCCCCGCTGTAGACAATCCACAGAACAAATCAAGCCCTGATTTGTAATGCTGCCAATTTTCTTGGTGTAAATACTCACCATTGGCAGATCTGAAGCTTCTGATGTGGGGTTGTTGGGAAGGGCTGCTCAGAGCATGGTATTTCCACTGCACTGATAACGATAAACATAAATAACCAAGAGTGCAGATGACAGTGAAATGCAGCAAAATAACAAGCAATGACTATGTAGGGCCTTTGTTTTTAATAAAATATAGTTGTTTATATAAGTTAGTTGTTAATAATGGCTATGTTGAACGGCCAGCTTACAGAATTCCTGAACTTAGCAGTTGGCTGTTGTGACCTTGTACAAGCAAACTCCAGCTCTTTGCTGTAAAATACCAGACACTATTGTAAGCTCTTCCATATATTAACTCCAATTCTCCTAACAGCTCTATAAGAGAAGCAGTGTCCTCTCTTCACATTTGAGGAAACTGATGCACAGAAATTAGCTGATATCTTAATGTGGAATGGGTATTTAGATGAGGCAGTCTGACTTGCAAGCCTGATACGACTCTTCACCTCTGTTATACTGCACCCCTGATTAGCTAAATTGCTAGCTTAGACCAAGTTGCACAACTAGTTATCTTGGGTGGGAAGCGAGTGGGAGGGAACTCTGTAGGTTAGTACCTATCTTGGTTATTCACATCGAAAGAACTGGTACTTCCTGGCCTTTATACACTTGGCCCCCCATATCTGTGCTTTCGAGGTACAGGGCTCCCTGCCTGTCCTCTGTGCCACAGACCTGCCACGGCACTGCTGTGTGTCCCTGTAGCACAGTCTCTGCTTTCATATGGTCATTTCAGACACATAAGGATTTTTTTTTGGTCTTTATTTATTTTTTTAATGTTACATTAAAAAAATATGAGGTCCCCATATACCCTCCACCCTCCTCACCCCCCTCCTGCCCCCATAACAACAACCTCCTCCATCATCATGAGACATTCATTGCACTTGGTGAATACATCTCTGAGCACTGCTGTACCACATGGTCAATGGTCCACACCAGAGCCCACACTCTCCCACGGTCCACCCAGTGGGCCATGGGAGGACATACAATGTCCGGTAACTGTCCCTGCAGCACCACCCACGACAACACCAACCCCGAAAATGCCCCCACATCACATCTCTTCCTCGCACTCCCTACCCCCAGCAGCCACCATGGCCACTTTCTCCACACCAATGCCACATTTTCTTCAATTACTAATCACAATAGTTCATGAATAGAATATCAGTAAGTCCACTCTAATCCATACTCTATTCCTCCATCCTGTGGATCTTGGAATGGTTGTGTCCACTCCACATCTATATCAAGAGGGGGCAATTCTCCTGCTTTCAGTTGCGGGCACTCTTGGCTCCCTGGTGTGGTGGTTGACCTTCTTCACCTCCATGTTAGCTGAGTGGGGTAAGTCCAATAAACCAGAGGGTAGGAGTTGCAATGATTTGATCTCATGCCTACCCTGGTTGGAAGAAGGAATGTGCCTCTGAAGTTGCGGATTTGCTTTCAGATCCAGCCGTGGCTCTTAGGTACTTGGTCTGTGGTTAATGCCTGCCCCGTGGGGCGGTTGTAGGATTGGACCTGCCAAGGGGCCAGGACCAGAGCGGGCAGGTCGAAGCTGGCTGCCCCCTCTCCTGAGCAGTGAGGACTCACCTCTGCATCCCCCATTCTCTCCCTCCCTCTGTGAGCCGACTCTTAAGACAGTGACCATGTCTGAAGGCCCTCTCTAACGACAGCTACCTTTTCCCCTCTCAGTCTGTGCAGCAAACGTGGACATGCCAACTGGGCACCTGTACTGGCTGCCCTGTGACAGAACCGCCATCCTGAAGACTAGAGCTCCTGGCCCCGACACACGTGCCCTGCACAGCTCAGATGGCATTATCCTGCATCTCCTCCTAGACTGGCCCAAGAGGGTGCTCTACTGGGTAGAGAGCGGTAAACACTTGCAAAGCATGGCCCTGGATGGCACATGCGGACGGGAAGTCTGGAGAGGCACCTGGGCGGCAGACACCCAGATGACCTTAGACCTCAGCTCCTCGAGCATCCTCTGGACTGAAGGGCAAGGTAAGTGCCATGGGCCATGCAGGTGAAGGAAGCTTGAGTGGGACGGTGAGCTCTGAGCAGAGAGTCTTGATTTTTGGTTTTTTTAAAATAATTTTTAAATTAAAGTTAAGAGATCACAAAGAATGTTACATTAAAAAACATAAAAAATGAGGTCCCCACTGCCCACCCTCCTACCCCGCTATTTTTGTAAATTCAATTTTTTTGAAGATATATACGTCACAAAAGAAAATGTTACATTAAAAAATATAAGAGGTTCCCATATATCCCCCACCCCCCCACCCCACTCCTCCCACACCAACAACCTCCTGCATCATTGTGGCACACTCACCACAATTGGTGAACACATTTTGGGGCACTGCTGCACCACATGGGTAATGGTTTACCCTGTAGTTTGCACTCTCCCCCAGACCATTCAGTGGGTTATGGCAGGATATATAAAGTTCAGCATTCTTAGTACAGTGCTTCCAGCCATTCTTAGAACTGAAGTTCTCATTTGCACAGTGAATGCTTAGACAAATCACTTGCCTCCAACTCAGTTCTTATGATTCAAGAGATCACAAATTCAGAAAGAACATATGAATAGCTTTCTCTAGCATGTAGAATGTATTTCTACAAGGAGAAGAAATGGAGCCAGACGTGGCTGGCAAGTCAAGTCCAGAGGCTGCACTGACAACCTGAAAACAGGTCTGAGTGGAGCCTGTGCTGCACTTGACCTTCCTCTTAGCTCAGAAGCGGCCCCGGGGCCCGGCGGCTGTGAGCTGATGCCCACGTGCTTTCAGGGTGCAGAGAGGAGAGGAAAGTCCCACTGATGCCCCCACATGGCAGCCTAAGCCCCTTGCTTTCCCTGGGGCCTCAAATACTTCCTTTGCCCATTTTATTTATGAATCCAAAACCCATAAAACTCGCCGGGCAGAACGCACACAGATTTCGGCTTTGGGCCCTGAGTATTTGTCAAAGGGACCCCTGCGTCCCCTCCGTCCGGTCACTTGCCCTGTGTCGATCATAAGACCTTGACTCTTCCTTAGGGCTGCACGGCCTGAGTCTCCTGAAAAACAGAACGTACCCTTTGAGCAAGGCCTGGAGCGCTGGGCTGGCAGCTGCCCACGGGCCCTACCTGGTGACCGCAAACAAAACGGCACTTGTGCTGTGGAGCAGGAGGAGGCTGGAGACCTTGACGGTGCTGAGGGGACCGAATTTAGGGAAAGTGGTCATCGTGACCGAGAACCTCGTGCTTCCAGGCAAGTCCTCCCCCGCCGGGCTATTTGCAAATTGCTTCTCGGTGTGTGTGTCTGGGTGTCCTTCTCTGTTTTGATGGTTGCCTCAACCCACCATTCAGCAGCAGGCTGCCCTCTCCCTAACATGTCCACGGTCTGGAGATTTAAGAATCTAGTGCCTTTCTCAAGGGAGCCAAGTGCCCCAGGTCCCCGAGCTTTCCTGAATGTTCTGCGCTTCAAAGGCGTTCTTTAAAACTCGCACACCCAACCCCTTTTAAGAATCCAGTTGCACAGCAGCACATCAAAGGCTCTTGGTTTCACAGGAAGAGAAATCCATTTGAAGTGACGTAAGCCAGGTCCCCAAACTGATTTTACCAAAGAGCCCCCCTTTTCTTAGCAAGTAGCATTCTGCAGAGGGACCTTTGAGGAGCTGTTCTGAGACTATGGATACCAGGAAAAACAGCAGCATCCTTCCTGCTGCTAAAGTTGTCATGGCCATTTGGGTTAATCTGCTAAAAAAAACCCAAAAAAACGAAAAAACTGACCCTGCATCTTGAGGCAGGAAAAGGAGAAATCCTCTTGCAGGTTCCAGGAGCGTTGACAGCTCTGTGGCCGGGAGTGCCAAGGAGAGATGAGCACCAAGGGACACGTCCAGAGCACGGTGGCCTCCCCCCTCCAGCCGGAGCCCTGCTTGTAGATTCAGAGGTTGGGCTCAGCTGGGCTTTAAGAAGCATCCGGTGTAGCGATACATAGCTTGGATGGTCAAGTGTGCCGGTAATGGCCAAGTGCCTTTTTTGGGTAACGAACTCAATCCCGGTTCTTCTACCAGCGAATTGGTTGGGTTGCTGCGAGAGTCGCTGAAGGGTGCTAATTGGTGCCGCTCAGCAGTGTAGCCAACACACCTCCACAGACGTGAGGCCTCCCGTCCTAGTCTGTAGGGTGCTCTAGCAGAGGCTCTGGCTTCAGAAACATAGCTATTTTCTCATTTTCTTCCAGACTGAAATATAGTACCAGATATTGATTTAAAATTAAGGTTAAGGGAAGTGGACTTGGCTCAGTGGATAGGGCGTCCGCCTACCACATGGGAGGTCCAGGGTTCAAACCCCGGGCCTCCTGACCCGTGTGGTGAGCTGGCCCATGTGCAGTGCTGATGTGCACAAGGAGTGCCCTGCCACATAGGGGTGTCCCCGACGTAGGGCAGCCCCATGCGCAATGAGTGTGCCCCGTGAGGAGAGCCGCCCAGTGCAAAAAAGCGCAGCCTGCCCAGGAGTGGTACCACACACATGGAGAGCTAACGTAGCAAGATGACGCAACAAAAAGAGGCACAGATTCCCAGTGCTGCTGACAAGAATAAAAGTGAACACAGAAAAACACACAGCGAATGGACACAGAGAGCGGACGGCAGGGGGGCGGGGGAAGGGGAGAGAAATAAAAAGTAAATAAATCTTTACAAAAATAAATAAAATAGAATTAAGGGTAAAATTAATAGAACTGGGAAATGGATGTGGCTCAAGTGATCGGGCTCCTGCCTACCACCTGGGAGGTCACTGGTTTGGTTCCTGGTGCCTCCTAAAGAAGACAGTGGGCTGGTGTGATGGGTAGGCACAGCGAGCTGACACAACAAGAGACACGAGGAGGAAAACATAATGAGAGAACAAAGCAGGGGGTGGAGGGTGCGCAGATGATTAGGCACCTCCTTCCCACATCGGAGGTCCCAGATTTGGCTCCCAGTGCCTCCTAAAGAAATAAAGAAAATGAACAGACACAGCCAGTGCAGACAGCAAGTGGGTAGAGAGAAATAAATAAAATAAATCTTTTAAAAAAAAAGTTAGCAGAACTGAAAGGAGAAAAAGTTGCCCAAATTCAAAGCTAATAGGTAATGGACTAGAGTAGCACATTTACTCAAAGGATCTAGGCTTTGGACCAGTTTCACCTGTTCTTCCTGTGAAGTAGAAAATGTGGGGCCTTGGGATGGGTAGTAGAAGCACATGCCCCTGGGATGTGACCGACTTGCTGAGCACCCCTTGATTCTAGAGGCCGAGGCGGGGGGCGCAGCCACAGCCGTCCCTCTGACGCGTCCTCTGCCACCGCCACCTCTGCTTTGCCCCCGCTCCTCTGCTCCCTGCTGCAATGGGAGGAGATGCATCCCTGGGGGCAGCTCTGTGATGGTCAGTGTGACTGTCAGGGGACGAAGACACCTGCTCCCCGTTCTGTACTGGACTGGGTCTGCACCATCTCCTCTCCTCACTCGCTTGTGCCAGGCAGATTCAGCTTTGAGTACGTGGTCTGAACAGCCAGGGCATTTATTTTATTGTGACCATAGTTGCTTTCTCTAAATAAACTAATGTAGGTGAAAGCAGCCCCTTGCGGGTCCATTTGATCACATTTAAGTCAACAGCTTTATCAGGTACAATTTATCCTCACTATTCGAGGATTCTTTATTTGCAAATTTGCCTACTCCCTAAAAATTTATTTGTAGCTCCCAGATCAATAATCACTGGGTTTTTGCAGTCATGTATAGACATGTGCAGAGTGGCAAAAAATTTGAGTCAACCATAACACGCATTCCCAGTTGAGGTTGAACAAGGCAATGCTCTGCCTTCTTGGTTCAGCTGTCACAGGTCAACAAGTGTGCCTTTTGCAATATTAGTGCCTTCTGTTTTGCACATTTGTGCTTCTTGTTGACAGTCCCCTAGGGTAGTACCAAAGTGCTTTCTGAGCTTCTTGAGTGCAAGAAGTCTGTGATAGGCCCTACTGCCAAAGCACGTGTGTTAGCTGAGCTCATTCAGGCGTGAGTTACAGTGCGATGGGCCGTGAGTTCAATGTTAATGGATCAACAATATACCTTAAATAAGGGGTCTTTAGATGGAACCTCACATAAAATCCTTGTATTGCCAGAGGCTGGCAGAACCCTAACCCTGCTTTCCTCTAGAAGCAGCGCTTCAGCGTTCACTAACTCATTCACGGTGCTTTAGAGAACACAGCGACACAAGTAACAAGACTCGACTGTGCAATTTGCCTCTCACCTCTGCTTCTGCAAATCTGCTCAAGTGTTCCAATATTTGCCCATATACAGGCTGAGCTATACAGTGAGCAAACTGGACTACTTATAATCGAGTTGGTAGAGTTTGAAAAAGGCATCAAAGTAATGGAACAAATAGGAGGCCTCATTGTTTAAACGCCCTCATTCCGCTTGCCAGCTCAAGTGACCTGAGTCCTTTATTAAGGCTTGCTTGTGGATCAACTAAGCTGCTAGAACTCAAATCAAAATAAGCAGCAGCCCATTTACCTCTCCAACGGGGAGTCGAGCTAATTGTGAACCTTCCGTGGGATGGGTTATGTGGTGCCAGGTTCTGGCTCTTTGGTTTAAGGGGTTTTCCAGTGTCTGGATGGAAACACGTGCATTGAGGAGAAACACCGCCGCGATGGGCCCCGCAGTGCGCGGATGGCTCTGACGCATGGCAGCGCTGGAAGCCCGTGGCGGGCTGCGCTCTGCGCTGTGACAACCAGACCCGCGGTGTCCCCGAGAGCTGGCTGTGTGGCGGCTGCCCAGACTGTGCTGACGGGAAGGAGGAACCAGGTGTCGTCAGTCCCATTGGACCCCCTTAGAGTAGTTTGATGGGATGACTCACACAGGGTGAGCAATCTCCGCATCCGAGTGTTATTTCCTGTTGAATCGAAATCTGCCTCCTTGGAGATTTAACATGGGTCCTGGGCCATCTCGTGTGTAGGTGGCATTAATTTGTCCTTGGGATAAAGAGTCTTCATTTTTATTCTTTCTAGTGATATGTTTCAAAGACCTTCATCACCTTGTGGGACTAGGGTAAAAGAATCTGGAGAATTGAAGAGGGGAGAAGAGGGAGCTGGAGAAAGTACCAGAACGGCAAGCCAGCCATGCAGGGGAGTTCCTGGGCAGGGGCGCTGGCCCTGGGTTTTTAAGGAGAGGAAGTAGGGCAGAGTGCCTGGGATCTTTTACTTTCTAATATGTAGTTATGATCTTGCCTGGGGTTTGGTCCTTTTTCTGAAACCAAATACAGCAACCTGTATCTTAAAAACTGAGACCAAGGACATAGATGGGAGGATATTTTGGATGTCGGGGGGTGGCTTCTCTTTTCCTGGAGGAAGGAAGGGTCCTGGGGGAGAGGCCATCACTGCCTATTTTAGGGAGCTCTCCTCCCCTCCCTGCCCCTCCACTGAGGCCAGAGAGAGGATTTGGGGGGCCTGCTCCCCTCTGGGGGATGAGCTCATGGCAGGCCTTTTGGGGCCAACTCTCTCTCTTTTTTTAAAAAAGATTTATTTTTATTTATTTCTTTCCCCTTCCCTCCACCCCAGTTGTCTGTTCTCTGTGTCCATTCACTGTGTGTTCTTCTGTGCTTGCTTGCATTCTTGTCAGCAGCACCAGGAATCTGTGTTTTCTGTTGCGTCATCTTGCTGTGTCAGCTCTCTGTGTGTGCAGCCCCACTCCTGGGCGGGCTGTGTTTTTTTTTGTGCTGGGCGGCTCTCCTTACGGGGCGCACTCCTTGTGCGTGGGGCTCCCCTATGTGGGGGACACCCCTGCGTGGCATGCACGCATCAGCCCTGTGCGTGGGCCAGCTCCACACGGGTCAAGGAGGCCCGGGGTTTGAACCCTGGACCTCCCATGTGCTAGGCGGATGCTCTGTCCGTTGAGCCAACTCCTCTTCCTCTAACTCTCTTCTGACCCTCCTGCCTGCTGCGGCCTAGCTCCCAAGGTGATAGCAGTAGCTCGGGGAGACCACAGCCACCTGTAGTGGCTGCCTCATCGCTTTTCTGTGGAGCTGGGGCCTTACCTAAAGCTTTGTGTTTTTTTCAGTTCATGAAAAATGCAGCCCAGCTGAATTTCGATGCAAGAATGGCCGGTGCGTAGCCAGTGCTCTGCGCTGCGACGGGAGAGCAGACTGCCGGGATGGCTCTGATGAAGACGGCTGCCCCGGGCCCCCCCAGTGCCCACCAGGGGAAGTGAGGTGCCAGCAGAGTGGGGAGTGCGTGCCGGCGGAGTGGCTGTGTGACCACGACCTGGACTGCCGTGACGGCTCCAATGAGAAGGTAGGCCTCTCTTCTTTCTGGAAAGGAAGTCTATTTCTAAGAGCATGCTGCCCCATAGAGAATTTTAGAAAAACGTAAGAACAGAGACATCTCCCGTGATGACTGCACAGAAAGCCGCTTGTCATTCATTCATGCGTCGGATGTGTTAGGATGCTCCTGTCGAAAGTGGAACTGTGAAGGGTGTTTTTATTTGTCATTATGGGGGGAGGTTTGAAGGTATGAGACCTGGATGGCCGTGGCTTCCACGTCCTACCCAGAAATGTGTCCTGGGGAAGTGAAGAACCCTGTGGACTAGCTCCACTCTAGTGTCACTGCGCAGTCTCCTGGCGCTCCAGCGTCGTCTGAGATGCAGCCTGCACTTGAACCTGACTTGGAGCAACCTTGAGAAAGCTCTTACCCCCTAGTGTTCTTTTTTTTTTTTTAAAGATTTATTTTTTAAATTTATTTCTCTCCCCTCCCACCCCACCGCCCATCTGCTCTCTGTGTCCATTCGCTGTGTGTTCTTCTGTGTCCACTTGCATTCTTGTCCGTGGCACTGGGAATCCGTGTCTTTTTTTTGTTGCATCATCTTGATGCGTCAGCTCTCCGTGTGTGCGGCCCCACTCCTGGGCAGCCTGCACTTTTTTCAGGTGGGGTGGCTCTCCTTATGGGGCGCACTCCTTGTGCGTGGGGGGCCCCTACATGGAAGACACCCCTGCATGCACGGTACTCCTTGTGCGCATCAGCACTGCACATGGGCCAGCTCCACACGGGTCAGGAGGCCTTGGGTTTGAACCCTGGACCTCCCATGTGGTAGGCGGACGCTCTATCCATTGAGCCAAATCCACTCCCCACCCCCCCCGCCCCCGGTGTTCTATTTCCTCATTAGTAAAATGGGCACAGGATAAGCCTTGGAGCGTCCGAGTGGCTGGGAATGTAACTAAAGTTTCTGGGGTGCAGCAGGTGCACAGATGCCCCCTCCCTTCCTCTTGGAGATCAACAGCCAGCTCAGGGGAAGTGGATTTAGCTCAATGGATAGGGCGTCCGCCTACCACATGGGAGGTCCATGGTTCAAACCCCAGGCTGCCTTGACCCATGTGGAGCTGGCCCACGCACAGTGCTGATGCGCACAAGGAGTGCCCTGCCACGCAGGGGTGTCCCCCGCATAGGGGAGCCCCATGTGCAAGGAGTGTGCCCCATAAGGAGAGCTGCCCAGCATGGAAAAAGTGCAGTCTGCCCAGGGTGACGCTGCACACACACAGAGCTGACATAAGATGATGCAACAAAAAGAAACAGATTCCCGGTGCCGCTGACAAGAATATAAGCGGACACAGAAGAACACACAGTGAATGGACACAAAGAGCAGACAACCGGGGTGGGGGGAGCAGGGAAAGGGAGAGGGAAAAAAACAAAAAAGGGGGCCAGCTCATCGTTGCCAAGCCATGTTAGGTGCAAAATATGCTGTAAATTCAGCTTGATGAGGTGTGAGTTAGAAATGAAGGGAAGAATCCTGGAGAGAGGTTTTTAGAGATTATTATTTTGCTTAAGTGCCTTAAATGCAAGTTAGACTCTGGTCAGTTTGACAAACTGAGACCCGTCTCACCGCTTGCCCCGGGTCTGTATCACTGCCGCGTCCCCTCCTCGGCTCCCGCCACGGGTGGCGTCTCGGGCAGTGCGTCCCCTCTGGGTTTTCGGCCTCTTGCTGTCGTGGGAGGGACTTGAGAGCTGACCTGGGGCCCGGTGTCCTCTTCCTCCAGACCCTCTCCCTGGGCTCTGAGTGCAGGTGTCGCCGCCTCCTCGGGGCTGTGACCTGGAGCAGCTTGGGTGTGGCTCGAGGCGGCTGCCCTGTGCCAGCCAAGATGCATGCGTGCCCGCCTCGTGGCGCTGTGATGCGCAGGGGGACTGCAGGGTCAGCACGACGGGGCTGGCAGCGAGTGCGCCCTCCCGCAGGGGGCAGCGGGGCGCCCCACTCGCCGCCCGTGGGCTGCAGCTCAGCAGGGAGTGCCGAGGGCCCTGGGGCCACCCTTCTCCAGAATCACCCTGCAGGGACGCCTCGCCGCACGGGGGGGCGTGTGCGGGGACCCCGACCGCCAGCAGGACGGCTTTGTCTGCAGACCACCCTCAGAAGTGCTGGCCCCACGCGTTTCTGCGCGGCTCCCACGCCTGCCTCCATGTCCGCCTGGCGTGCGATGGCCAGGAGGACCGCACCAATGAAAGTGGCCGGTGCGTGCCGTCCACGTGCGCCCGGCGGCCCTGTCCCCATGCCTGCTACCCGTCGCCAGCGGGGACTAGAGTGGGCTCCGGCGCCCTCCTCCAGCAGCTGGGACGCTCAGTTTCAGAGTCAGGCGGGCCAGAGCGGGCGGCTTTCTCCCTCGGGCCGCCTGGCCCGTCCTCAGCCCCTCTGTGGACAAGGCCGAGCTGTCCAGCCCTGAGGTCCCCGGGCCGGGGTTCGGGGCTCCTGGAAACTGCCCCGGCCCCAGAAGCTCTGCTCCCCTGCTCCTTTGCACCCCCGCCCGTGGGCCAAGCAAGGGGTGTGGAGGGATTTTCCCAAGAGTTGACCCCTGCGTGCTGGAGTCACAAGAAATTGAGCGCCTGCCTCCCAAAGAGTCCGGGACCCGTGCCTTGTCCTTAAAGTGAGGACTGCTGTGTCTAGTATGGCACCACTCGTTGGCTGAGCTATGTGGACTCGCTTCTTTATTTTTTAAAGATTTATTTATTTTTTATTCCTCTTCCCCACCTCCCCCAGTTGTCTGCTCTCTGTGTCCATTCACTGTGTGTTCTTCTGTGACCGCTTGCATTCTTGTCAGCAGCACTGGGAATCTGTGTCTCTTTTTGTTGCGTCATCTTGTGCCAGCTCTCCGTGTGTGCGGCACCATTCCTGGGCAGGCTCCACTTTCTTTCACACTGGGTGGCTCTCCTTATGGGGCTCACTCCTTGTGCATAGGGCTCCCTTGCGTGGGGGACACCCCTCTGTGGCAGGGCACTCCTTGCGCGCATCAGCACTGCGCATGGGCCAGCTCATCACACAGGTCGGGAGGCCCTGGGTTTGCACCCTGGACCTCCCATGTGGTAGGTGGACGCTCTATTAGTTGAGCCAAATCCGCTTCCCCAGACTCGCTTCTGATGGAGGAAGACATCAGCTCCCGAGGCCTGCTCTTTGTTCTACCTCTGGGGGCAGACAGCAGTTGAGTCAGGTCTGACCTCCTCGCCCGCTGCTCCTCTGGGGTCTCAGGGCCCTGGGCTGAACTTGGACCCCTTTGCTAAAGCAGGATCCCTGCTGGGGCGAGAGGTGGGGACAGAGTTCAGTTGAGGCGCTGGGAGAGTGCGGCTGCGTTCGAAAGGGAGTTAAGGAAGGTCTGCGTTACCAGCATCTAACGTATCGCTGCTTTTTTGTTCCGAGATTGAGGCCCTCCTTTCCATGTTGTACTGTCTTCCGAAAGCCTCGATGCTTTCCCATCTCCCCTCCTTTCAGGTGTGCACCTGTGAGCCAGGTTTCGAGCCGGAGGGCAGTGGCCGCGTCTGCAGGGATGTGGACGAGTGCCGGGAGCCGGGCGCACGGCCTTGCAGTCAGACCTGTGTCAATACCCAGGGCTCCTACCGCTGTATCTGCCAGCCCGGCTACTCGCTGGAGCCTGACGGCCACACCTGTAGAGCGACAGGTGCGCTGGAGTTGGGATTTCATCTAAGCCT
The DNA here is from genome assembly GCF_030445035.2 of Dasypus novemcinctus. Lineage (NCBI taxonomy): Eukaryota > Metazoa > Chordata > Mammalia > Cingulata > Dasypodidae > Dasypus > Dasypus novemcinctus. Next base: position 10,807,087 of record NC_080701.1, on the reverse strand, counting down.
GTCTCCAGAGCTTTGAGGTTCCTAAATCTTCCGGGAATACCAGCACCAGCCTGCCTTCCTCAGATTTAAAGGCTGCTGCCTGCTTCATCTGTCTTGAGAGCAAACCTAGCAGATCCCCCAAAGTTTTATCCCCCAAATTTCCCATTAAATTAGAGCCTGAGCATGCCTTCAGAAGAGTTGCTATTCTAACATAAAATGATGGCTCTGGCTGCTGTACTCATGGGCTAGCTTTGCCTACAGTTAGAATAGGTGTTTAAAGCCCTGGCAGATATTTCTTTCCTGCCCACCTATCCTCAGATTTTCAGTTAGAAATGATGTAAGGCTATCATGTCTTTATTCCAAGCACCTTCAGACACTAATTATTAGTCTAACCATTACATCGAGGGAAGAAGTAGTTAGCTACTTGTCTAGCTGGTCTGACAGCCCTGGAGATGAGACGACCAAGACTACTTTGCCCCCAAATCCTTAGCCAGTGCTCTCAGTTCAAACCCCATTTAGGCCACGCTAAGAGCAGCTCTTATCTGACAGGTGCTGAACCAGTCCTGCTCATTGCGATTCAGTTTAATCTATTCCTCTATGGACTGAGGAGCTTGAAAGAAGATATTCTGGCACCTACAGACAAGCACCGGATTATCTCCTCTATCGACTATGACTTGGTAGATCAGAAAGTCTTCTGGGCAGATGTCAGCGCAGAAAGTATTAAGTGGATAAGTATGGACACGAAGAAGCAGGGGCCCATTGTCCAAGGTGCGCCCTCTGTACTGGCGTTCCCCTTACCCCTGCTAAGGACACAGAGCATGAAAAACAGAATGGGGGGCCACGGACATGCTAAACATTGGTTCAATCATGCTTTGTAAATGAAACAGGGGCGAGGCTTGGGGGTTTGTTTGGAAGGTGAAGATGCATCGTCATGTCAGTAAACACAGGCACTGCCATCATTTACAAAGGTCATCATCTTCTGCAAATAGTCCTTGGGGGCATTTTAAAGAACTTGCCTTGGAGATGCATAGACCAGTGGGAAAGTAATTTAACTTGTCTAGTGACTGTGGGTCAAACCTAGTTGAAGCTATTGTTGAACGTAAGTGCACGTGGTGGATGGTTTCTTCCCTTCAGGGATAAAGCCGGACTGCATAGCGACCGACTGGATCGGGAGGAATCTCTACTGGACCGATGGGACCGCTGGCCGGATTCTAGCGATTCAGTTGACTGCTGTTTGGAGAGGGAAAGCTGAGTACACAGTGGTCCTGGATGGCGACTTGATTCAGCCACGGTCTTTGGCTTTAGATCCCTTGAATGGGTGAGTCGAGGGATTAAAATGTTCGCTCAAGCCCTGTAAATCTGCTGTTCCTCCTTAGTTCTATTTTGGTTGTAGTCACTTAACACAGAATGAGTGCGTAGAAGACATATCTGACTTTAGATCTTGTAGCCCTTTATACCCTCTGAAAGTCTTTTATTTCAGTAAAGTGAGATGTAAGTGTGGTTCACTTGATGGCCCCTCTGTACTGTCTTTTGCAAAAATAAATACCCCTGAATAAAGCAAGAGAGCATTTGTGTGGCTTTAAATTGGCAGTGGGTAGGAAGCTAGGAAGATGGAACTAGGAAAGGTGTTTCATTTACAGCAACGTGCTTGCAGGGGTGGAGAAATAATTGTGTGTTGGGCTGAGACTGGATTCTTCTGTCTGGAGTTGCTTTCTCTCTACAAAAGCCCTGGAACTTAGAGACAATGTTCCCTACTTGTCGGAGCCTAACCCAGCTCCCTCATGGGATGGCCGTGCGTGCATCTCATGTAAGAACGAGAGACAGCTAACCTTAGGGTCCAAAGGTAACCCCGACTGGGCACCCTCACTCTGCTCTCTCACCTTTTCAGTATACTCAACCCAGAATGCTGTCAACATGGGCCCGGGAAATGTTCAGTGGTCTTGGTGCATGTAGTAGCCTATGGCTTGCTTTTTTGGCCTAGAAAATATTGCTGGGGTCTCTGGATATTTTCTATGCTTGGGACTAATGAGATCCTTGGATCCTTATAAAACTGTCATAGATAATTTATCCCCAAATGCTGACTAAACAATCACCAGAAAAATTTCAAGGTAATCCTTCTTTTAATACTTCAAAATTACACTTAAGGGGAAGCGGATTTGACTAAACTGATAGGGCGTCTGCCTACCACATGGGAGGTCCACGGTTCAAACCCAGGGCCTCCTTGACCCATGTGGTGCTGGCCCACATGCAGTGCTGATGCGCGCAAGGAGTGCCGTGCCACGCAGGGGTGTCCCCCACGTAGGGGAGCCCCATGTGCAAGGAGTGCGCCCCGTAAGGAGAGCCGCCAAGCGTGAAAGAAAGTGCAGCATCCCCAGGAATGGCGCCCCCCACACACGGAGAGCTGACACAACAAGGTGACGCAACGAAAAGAAACACAGATTCTCTAGTGCTGCTGATAAGGATAGAAGCGGACACAGAAAAACACACAGCGAATGGACACAGAGAGCAGACAATGGGGGGTGGGGGAGGAGAGAAATAATTAAAAATCTTAAAAAAAAATTACACTTAAGGAATAGGCCAAATTTAAGTGTGAGAGAAAAATCATTGGGCTGAAAATCAGTGTTTTAAGAAATAAATTCAATTTATTTCTATGAGATGCTACTGTATTTCAAACTGACTTTTATCCACATAGATTAATGTATTGGTCTGAAGTTGGAGAAGAACCTCAAATAGAACAAGCTGGAATGGATGGTAGCAGCCGAAAAATACTCATCCCTCAAGGTCTTGGCTGGCCCAGCAGCATAGCTCTTGACCACTTGAGTGGGAAGATATTCTGGTCTGATGACAAATTTCACTGTATTGGCTCTGCCAACTTAGATGGTACTGGTATCAGCGTAAGTGTCCTTTTGATTTTAGGTTGTAAGAAATGTCATGTACCTTGTGTATAAAACCCACCCCAGAAAGCTCACCTTCAACATTTTAGACGTTGCAGCGAACATACATCAAGAGCCCCTTTTCAGTCGCCGTGTTTGAAGATGAGGTCTTCTGGTCCGAAACGAAGACAGGAACAGTACAGCGTGCGGAGAAGACAACAGGCAGGAAGAGGGCTGTCCTCCTCAAGCGTTCGGGACAGCCGTATGGACTCAAGGTCTGTAGCGTGCTCTTCAAAACTTCCCCCTCTTTCTCCCTGAATAGGCTGTAAGCATGAGCTGCTCAAGTAGCAACTTTGGTGACATCCATCTACAATGGAGGAAAAGCAAGCTTTAGTCTCTTCCTCTTTGTGTAGATTCAGTAATACAGAGTGACATCTCGCTCTTTCCTTCCAGATAATGCATGAAGTTCTGCAGCCCAGGACTCCCAACCCTTGTCTGGTCGCTGGATGTTCTCACTTGTGCCTGCTGAGCCCTCCATCCAAGGCAAGCTGCCGGTGCCCAGTGGGGCTCCTGCTTGCAGGTGACGGCCTCAACTGTGCTCCACTCCAGGAGGCTGCTTTTGTGTTCCTCCTGTCTTCTGCAGTTATCATGCAGGTACTGTTCCCGGGTTTACGAATACGACAGTGTGGATCTACAGTCAATTTCATTCCGAGTATTCATGCCTCAAGTAACAGGAATTCCACATGTACAGTTATAAATCTAGGGGGCTCTTTCCCTTGGAATAGTCTTCCAATACAAATTAAATTTTACTACTCACTCTGTATCTTGAAATAATTATGCGAAGACCACCCTACTTAAATTCCCCTGCAAACTAGCCTAGTGCAGCTAGTGCGCGGAGCCCGTGCTTACCTGTGCTCAAGCACCTAGCTGGTAGCAGAGTAAATCCAAATACAAGCAACTTGGGTGGCTATACCCTGCATTTAGGACATTTTAGGGGAACTTTGATTCAATCATAGCGGATAAAAAGATAAAAGTGAGTCACCCCTAAATTCTCCTATCCAGAGGACTCATTAACTTTGATTTTAAAAAAAGTATTTTTTCCCCTTACCTTGTTGTTGCTCTCTGTGTCCATTTGCTATGTGCTCATCTTCTCTTTAGGAGGTACCAGGAACTGAACCCAGGACCTCCCATGTGGGAGGGAGTTGCCTAATTACTTGAGCCACCTCTGCTCCATGCTTTATTGTGTCTCTCATTGTGTTTCCTCTTTGTGTCTCTTTGTTGCGTCATCTGTTGCATCAGCTCATCGTGCCAGCCTGTCATTCCAGCTTGCTGTCCTGCTCATCTTCTCTAGGAGGCACCAGGAACTGAACCTGGGACCTTATTTGGTAGGTGGGCACCCAAATGCTTGAGCCACACCAGCTTCCCAACTTCAGCATTTTGAAATGACAAATCAGACTTTTGAGTGGAAGACAATAAGAACTTAAGAGAGTCTCATTTAATGATGAGCAAATCTTCAACACACTTGGATTCAAGGACTTTTAAGTGCTTGAAGCTCCAGGAATGGAGAAAAATACTGCTTTAAAAAGGAGAATATATGAAAACCTGAACTTAAGTCCCTTAGTGCTAATGCAGAGCCGAGATGCTGAATTAGACTAGACTCACCCTGTGTCACCCACGCAATTTTCTTTCCCTAGATCTATCTGAAAGACATGGAAGTTTTACAAGGACAAGCAGCTTTGCCAGAACATAGGATCCTTCCCTTTACCACTGTGAACCAGCTTGCTTCAGTGGACTATCTAGTCCAGGAAAAGACTCTCTACCTGTCAGAGCTGAATCGTGGTGACATCGGCCTACTGAGGCTCAAAGAATCTGGAAGACTGTCTTGGAGGAAAATCCTATCTGTGGCGGGGGCAGTGATTGACCTGGCTGTGGACTGGTTGAGTGGAAACATCTATTGGATTGACAGTGAGAGTCCCCACATTGGTGTTGCCTCCGCAAAAGGCCAGTATCCCATTGTCTTGCTCAGCGAAAATCTCCATCGGCCAACTTCCGTTGCGCTCCACCCACCCGCAGGGACCATGTGCTTCGTGGACCTGGCTTCCCAGGGTGATGATGGCAGGCGTGGCTCCAGCATCGAGTGTGCTTCCATGGATGGCAGCCGGAGAAAGGTGCTGTGGCAGAAATCCCAGGTCCCCACTGGCCTGTCCTTTTCAGATTCAGGGACCCGACTGTACTGGGCTGATCCTGGTAAGAAGTTGGGACCTACACCGGCCGTGTGAGTTGGAGGAACCTTGAGTCCAGAGTGAAGTAGTGAAGTTCTGCTTTCTGGCCTTCAGCCAGGATGCCAAAGAGCGTGTAGATCAAAATTTACCTTTTCTGCCACTACCCTCCAAACAAATAGTGTTTCCCCATCCTAAGTAGCCTGCAGAGCCAAGAGCACTTACCCCTTTGTGAAAGAATTAGTATGAAAACTTACTAAAAAAATTTGGTCATGTGCATTTATCACCCTTAGAATACAATGAAGGAAGCAGAAATGGCCTTCAGAGGGTGCATGGTAGACTGTGCCTTCCTGGAGAAGGGGAGTGGGACGAGACATAAGCAGCTAAAGGATGAAGCATGGCTGTTTGGGCTAAGCAAAGTTAACTGTGCCTCTTTCTAGGGAGAGGACTCATAGAGAGCATTGAGCAAGATGGCTCCAGCTACAGAGCAGAACGCACAGGAATTCAGGGGCTTCAGCTCTTTACCTGTGGCCACAGCAGGATGTTCTGGACAACAGTCGATGGTGGTAGGTCTCACTTCTACATCTGATTGCCTTACGACCTGAATTTACTCTAAAACATACCTGCTGCTACTTAACACTGATCTGTGGCAGGGTCTTTCTTTTGGAAGAATAACTAAGCAAGTTATCTAACCTAAATGTGTGGGTAGCAGTGATTTTGTGACCCGGGGGGAGCTTTTACTTATTTTGTTTACTCTTTACATGAATGTACTTAATCTCTTTCTGCCTGAGATTTAAGCTCTCTGCTTTAGAGGACACTGTAGCATAGTATGGAGAGGAGTGGGCCAGGAATTGAAATTAGGTGTGTACACCTGCTCTGCCAGTTAATAGCTGTACACGTTCTCTATAAAATGAAGACAGTACCTGTTTTGTTGCCTAAATACACATGAAAATACTGGGTGAATTATAGAGCATTCTATATTTGCGCGGCATCCTGGTCTTTCAAAAGGATTGCCCTGAACTGTGGTGCTCTAGTATATTATCTCTAGCTGGAGTCTAGATTTGGTAAAACTGGAAAAACCTGTTTAAATAAACACCTCTTTAAAATTCCCAAAAGCCATTTCATTGGCTGCTTGGTCTGGCCGCATTGCAATTATAGGGAAAGATCTTTAAAAACAGTACGTCAGATCCTACTCCCAGAGACACTAATGGATTTAGTATGTAATGGGACCTTACCATCTATTTTTAAATCCTCTGGTGGCCCTTGTTGCAAATAAGCCATTTTTAGAAATGTTGCTCTTAAAGGGTGTTTAACACCGTTACTCATCAGCTGCATGGGCTGCTTTTAAGTGTCACACATCCTAATTTTCTATCTTTGGATATCTGGACATAGATGAATGTGCTGATTATACTAATGAAAACTTGACTTTACTTTGGAGAAAATTATGTAAGATATTTTATTTGTCTTGAAGTTTCTTCCCAGAAACAAGGTTTATAAAAATGCATGACTCTTCTGTGAAACTTATTACTGAAGTAGAGTTGAGGCAGAATAATGAGCATGTTCTTACTGAGCAATTTTCTTTGTCCGGGAAGCTGTGTGAAGTTAAAGTTTCATTTTTGTTAATGGTGGTTTATTGACTTCGGTTTCAGCCCAAGGCACTAAAATTTGGTACAGCAAAGTAGAGCTCTCAGAAGACCAGTGGTTCCAAGTAGACCAGAAGATTGTGGACATGAAAATTTACAGTAAATTTAGTCAACAGGGTAAGTAAATTTGCAATGATTATGCAAGTAGCCTATTCTACTGAATTTCCATGGAGGGAATGCAGCATCTTCCTGCAAAAGTTCCTTGAAATATCTTGGTGTTTCCCATTTTTAAGAATATTTCCCTGGCAAATTCCTTTAGATCTGCATGGCCCTCCTGTCTTTATGCATTTGTGTAGGGTCTGGTTCTGGTAAGTAATCAGTCTTGCTACTTCTCTGAGAGAGAGTGTAGTGTTAAGTATGTCGGGTTGGGGATCGGTAGACCTGGGCTTTATTTTCAGTTCTGTTACTGTAGACTGACCCAGTTACAACTGTGATATAATCCGAACCCCCTTTTAGCTCTAAAGGGTAGGTGATTTTCATTCTACTCATTGTCACTTGTGTCTACCTGTAGTGTTATGTTTTGAAACCAGACCTCACTAAACACACTTGGTGAGGTCAAGTGTTTTACTCTGTCTTTCTTTTAGACACAAGAGAGCTAGCTAATTTAGTGTTTGGGGAAGGTGATAATGGGGCTTGGTTAAAGAAGTAGTGGCTAAAGTCATTTCCTAGCTGAGATTAAAGTTAACAACGTGGGGAGCTGATGTGATCCAGTGGTTGAGCGCCGGCTTCCCATATGTGAGGTCCCGGGTTCAATCCCTGACCCCAGTACCTAAATAAATAAATAAATAGATAAAAATAAACTCAACAGCATGAGGTTAAATAGTTAACCACACATACCATAACCTGTACGATGAATACGTTAGTCTTAAGGAATGCTGCTTCATTGTTTTGTTTCTGACAGCTAAACTTTATAAACTGGTGTTAGGTATGCTTAAACATCTGAAGTCTTGGCTTTGTGGGGAGAAACTTTTTAATTCTTCAGAGATATAAATGGTCAACCAAGTGATGATCTGGTGGTTCAGTTCTGGGAGCTGGAAAGAGAGTCCCTGTTACCCTAAAGTTGTATACCTGTACCACATACATACCTATCCCACAATTCCTAGAATGTCTCTAAAAGTAATTAGAAGTTAAAGTCTAAAATAGAAGCCTTGGACAACTATGGTAAGGTATGAATAGACAACGTAATTAGACTCTCTGAAGGATGATAGAGACTATAGTTTCCATTTACTCCTTTAATGAGAGCACTATATCTTGGACCTTTCTAGCTCTTATGGTGAGTGCTTGGTGTGAGTGGAGAAGAGAAACTACAATGGGCTCTTGAATGAGCCAGAATCAACCTCAGTGTGTCTTAAGCCTGTCCTGTATCTGAGCTATCAGGCTTCTAAAGCCATCCTTATCCATAAAGAAGAATCACCAATTACTTGGTACTTCAATGACTAAAAGGAATTACATTGAAGAGCTATCAACTTTGGGGGAAACATCTGGGTCCTTTAACTCTGATAGTTTGGTGTGGTTTTGTTTTTTTTTTTAACTCTCTATTCCCTATGCCATCCATCCCCCTGGTAACTTATATTCTAGATTCTGCTGCTATGAACTTTGATAGTCAATTTGCAGAAAGTTTGCAGAAGAAGCTTCTGAAACTTAATCTAACTCAATGTATTGTGTTTTGTGTTTGTGCTTGTGTTGTGTGTGTGGGTGGCGATCCATAGGTAGTAATGGCTGCTCAAAAGATAATGGAGGATGCAGCCATATCTGTTTACCAAACCCTGAAGGAAAGACTTGTAAGTGTCCCAACGGGTCCTCCTTGGCTGGCACCAGTAAGTGTACTGAAGCAGTCAGGTGCTCTGCACTGTTACACTCCTGTAAGGATGGTCAGAGATGCATCTCCAAGGAGTACGTTTGTGATGGTCGAGCCGATTGTCTGGATGGATCTGATGAAATGGGCTGTGAGTAACTTCTACCCAGGACTTACTTTTAGTGATATCAAATTCTGCAATATTCCTCAAGCCTCCAAATTATTGCCTTGTGTTGGGAATTGAATCTTGTCTTCAACAAAAGATACAGTCAAGTCCTAACCCCTGCCCCTGGGGATGTGAACCCATTTATAAATAAGACCTTTGCCAATGTTGTTATTATGGCATGGACTCACTTGTGAATAGGTTCTTTAAGGATCCTATTTAGAGGAGGCCAAATTGAATCAGATTGCACCTTATTCCATATGGCTGGAAGTCCTTAAGAGAGGCACTCCAGACTGACACACAGCTGAGCAGAAGTGGAAGCCAGAAAGGGAAGTGCTGTGACTGAGATGCGAGCTGAGGAAACACATGTACTGTACAAACCTCCAGGGCACTACGGACTCTGGGAGGAAGCATGGCCTGTCGAGACCTTGATTTTGGACTTGTAGCCTCCCAAACCATGAGACGTAAATTCTTGCTATGTAAACCAACCCATTGTGTGCTGTCAGAGCAGCCCTGACAAACTAAGATACCTCATTATCCCTGTGGACTCTTAAACAGGATAGGAAATTTCCAACTATGGGCAATTGGATATAGACTATGAGGACTCCTTGTGGCAAGCTAGTGTGCCCTCTGATTGTATTTTAGAACAAGCAATCTAATAGTGAACTCCAAAGTGCTAGGCTGTGTGTATAATATCTGAAAGAATACTCATTTAAGGTAGATTTGATTCATTCAATTGAAACTGACCCCATTGTGACCACAGCCTAAGGGAAGAATGTTGGGCAAACTATTTGGTCTGTCTTGGTGTCCCACTTTTTAATATGTAAACAGCACTTTCTACCTCGTAGGATTGCAAAGGTGTATATGAAAATGTTATAAAGCACTTCACACTGTTGTGTTAGTACTTAAATTAAATCTTAGATGATTGTTATAGAAATACTGTGCCAAATAGTTCCTTCATGAAAGGTGTTGGGGCCTGTCAGCTGAGTGGCTGTGTCATCTAATGCTGCTGCAAACACCATCCTCTAACTCTAAAGCTACAGTTCTAATGGCACCCATGTCCAGCACTCTATCGCATTGAAGACACAGTGGGCTCAGTACTGAAAGGAAAGGAAAAGACCTAGAAAACAACTCTTACAGTGAAGAGTTCTTACTGTCTTCTCAATTTAAATTCCCTTCCTTCTAAAATCCAACTGGCTAGAAGATGAAACAGTTAACTCTAATCACTTCATATCCAATAGGAAAGATAATGGATTTTGAATCCCAGAGTTGATTCTAGGGTCTAGCAAATAAGGGACGTTTTGTCAAAAGTCCTGTGCTGGCAGTGAATCGAGGAGGGTCAATGAGAGAGAAATCTGTTACCTTCACCACCTCTTAGGACTGAACCAGAAACCTAACGTACCTACACTTGCTCTCCCATTCCTGATGACTTAGACCAAAGAGTTGGCTCTGCTCTTAAATAACGATCTCACCCTGACTTTCCCATGAAGCTGTGAATGGTTCCATGGGGGAAAGGTACTGGGTGTGTACAGTGAGGCTGGATATGCCCCACCATCGATGACCTAACCTGTCTACGAGTGGAAACACTCCTGTGGTTCCAGCCTAAGGCAGAGACAGAAAGCATTTATACTGCTAATGCTCTGTCTCCCCACCACTCCGTAGTTTTGCTTTCAGTGTCCAAGTGAAGAATAAAACTTGTGCAACATTAATGGAGAATAAGGTGAAAAGCCTTGTTTTAGCTTCCTTTGACTGCTTAAGTAAATACCATGCAATGAGTTGGTGAGTAAACAATGGGAATTTATTAGCTCACAGACTTTTGGCTAGAAAACAGTCCAAATCAAGGAGTCATCAAAGCAATATATTTTTTTCCCCCAAAGCCTGGTGTCCTGGAGCAATTTGCCAGTTATCCTGGGTCCTGGGCTCCTCGGTCACATGGCAATGCACATGGCGGCCTCTCCAAGCCTCTCCCTTCTCCGCTGGGTTTCAATGATCTTCACCTTATTGCTTCCCAAGGCTTTCTTGCCCTTCTGCTGAATTTCATTCTCCTTATAGAGACTCCAGCACTAGGATTAAGACCCATCCCAAGGTGGGCCACACCCTAACTGAAGTCACCTGGTGAAAAGGTCCTCCTTACCATGGGTTTCACACCCACACCAAGTTTCAGAACATGTTTTTCTGGGGTACATGCAGCTCCAAACCATCACACACCTTAAACACAAACTTAATCTGTTTGGAGAGAAACACCAATGCCTACCTCTTGTCTTATACGTGGGCTCTCAACCTCAAAACATGGTTCAGTATTTTCAGTCTGGACATCTGAACCTACAGTTTGCTAAAAACATTAAAATAATTGCAGATAAGTGTATTTACATCTTAAAAATCCTTCTAGTCCAGGTATTTACTACTTGGCACAATAACCCATGTAGAATAAAACTCTTCGTAACTTGAAAAGTCTACCTTGGCTAAAATGATGTACACATCATTTAAAAACAGATTGGTGTTATACATAGACTACAGTTATCCTGAAACTAAAACATTTAAGAGCCTTAAGATTAAGCTATGAAGTTTTTTTATATAAGCTTTTAATAGTTTTTTGTTTGACCAAAAGTAATGGTTAAGATTTTGTAAATTCAAACTTACTTGGTTAACTCCACTAAAATTCTTGTTCTCTTTAAATGGATCTTAACTGGCAAATATGTCTGTATGTATACTCACACCCCATAAAAACTGTTTTTGCAGGTATCTATCCAAATAAAACCCATTCAACACAAATGTTTGAAAAGCCAGAGCCTGGAAAAAGGCAAGCTCTGAAGGCTACCCATCCTCTCCAAACTACCAAGACCACCGTGGCTGGACAGCCAGGTCGAGAAGTGACGAAATATCCTCTCAGAAAGGCATTAGCCACTCTGATACCTGCTGGAGAGAGGAAGGCTCTAGAAACCAAGGAAAGGGGGGAGTCTGTGCAGCCCAAGGACTCACAGGGGGTGAAACATCAAGGCTGCAGTAGCGATTTCTGCAATGGGAGGGGACTCTGTACGGTGGAAGGAGAGCTGAGGAGGTGCAGCTGTCTGCAGGAATATGGCGGCGAGCGCTGTGAGGAGGTGGCTCGCCAACTGTCCCCTGGCTACGTGGCCCTCAGCGGGACCCTGGCCTCAGCAGTTGTTCTGGTAGCTCTGGGAGCATTTGCATATTTCAGGAGAGAACATGGATTGAAAAGGTGAGTACCATCGATGTCTCCATGGGACAGTTTTCCTTCACAGAGTGTTTGTAAGATAAGATGAACATAATGGGGAAGGTGGGAGTATAAATCCACTCTTGGTAATTTGTCCTCTGAGGAAGAATGTAGGTGGCGAAGCAGCCTCCTCCATTAGGTGACCTGGAAAACTATTCACGGCCGTGTCTCTCAGTGAGACTGGGGGTGGAACAGTGGCCTGGAGCCTTTTGTGCTCATGCAGGCAAAATCCACCTTCACTGCTGCCGGGGCACAGTCTAAGGAAAGAAGGGAGAAGATTCTCCCCCAATGGTAGTTTGGAGGGAAAAAATGCTAGAAGGTGAAATAAAGAAACTCAGGAAGAACTTAAAGCAAGAAAGTCGTTAGACTCAAGAAATAAGAATAATAAAACGATGTTTCTGTCCAAATAGTATTTGAATAAGAAAATGCAGTAATTGAAGAAACTGTATCAGGGACCTTTATTAGGTAACCGTATCTATGCATAAATATCACAGAGCGGAAGGGAGCTCTGAAAGTTCCATCTCAGCACAGCCTGTGCTTTGCCAGCCAAAGGAAAGGGCCCAAGGTAACACGAGTTGATAGCTCACTGGTTAACACTGAGATGCACTGAGATGTTGTCTTGAGGCTTCCTGATTGTCACCCCAGCTTTCTTCTACATTCACCTGCTTTCTCACTTGTGTCCAGCTACCACTTCTCTGCGGATTCCATTTTCATCCACCAGTAACCTGGTTTCCCTCAACTGAGAAGAAATACCATTCTGGAAATGAAATGGAATGCCCAGTAGCAAGTCCTAATTGACTCAAGTATTACCCATCTAGGTTTTTGCTTTGTTAAAGGGATATTTTAAACAGGGCATGTATTTCCTATAACCCTGCCTTATAAGGGAGCATGTTGACCTTTTCTAACCATACCCCAATCCCAATTTTCATTACAAAGAACAACTCTTTTGATGATTTTTTAATTTCTAGAACTAGTACAGCATCCTCAAGAAATTTGACCTGCTATAAAGAAAATGGCCAAGAAGAGGAGACGCTAATGAACAGTGAGACTTTTGTCAATGAAGTCTACGATGAACAGGTGCAGTAAGGACTCCCGCTGAGAAACTGTGACTGTGGGACGCAGTTAAAGAATGCCCCTTTTGAAAATCCTAGTTGGGTAAAAGTAAGCAACGTTCGCCTAAAGGGCGTCTTGTTATTGGTGAACGTTGCTGTAATGTATATGAAACTAATGCCCAATAACTTTTATTCTTTAGACTCCAATTTGAACTATTAAAGGTTGAACAAAGTGAAACATGCATGAAATAGAAACCAAGGAATTCAGCTTTCAGTGGGCTTCCAAACAGGGCTGAACCCCATTGTGGTGTAGGGTGGGATATTCTTAGGATTAATTGGCGTGACCCATAACATTTAGGTAATCTCTGCTAATTCCTGCCTAGCTCGAACATTTCTGCATTTTTGCTTTAAGGTAGCGCATATTTTCTAACTTTGTCTCTTTTCCTACAGGAATTATTAACTTCTTTACAAACTGACTAGCCATTTAAAAAAGGGGCTGACACATCGCAATAAAAGTTGTTTACACCGTTCAGGGTGTAGTGTACTGTATTAATTTCCGTAACTCATTAACACAGCAACTTCTCTGTTGTTGCTTTCTAAATTGGAGGAGTTCACCTGGGTTTGTGTTTGGCGTGGGACAACTGAACAACTGAATATTCATAGGCAGGGTCAGATTTAAGTACAATCTCCATGTAATTTAGGTTACAGTTTATCCACAGCAGCTTTCTAATGTCAGGGTGCCTGGGCCAGTACTAGTCAGAAGAACTGCATGTAAATCTTGGCTCTGGTGCTTTGAATTAATCTCTCTGAACCTGTTCCCCATTTTGCAAAGAGGAATGAACTCTCTTGAATCTTTTACCTTGTAGGATCAGGGTCAGTCTCCTGCAGGGTAGTTCAAGTGTAACTTCCTACCACTCCCTCTGTTACAATTTGCAAGTGTTGCAAACTTATAAAAGCAGCGTTTTTCTCATACTCTTATTTGAGTCTGAAAATAATAAAACTGGCATATATACTTTTTCTGATGTAGAAGCTAAGATAAATTATTAGTCGGTTTATTTAAAGTTGAAATTCGAGTGGATACTGTAGGTCGGAAGTTACAGAGTATGGGCTATGGACCAGAACGACGGCACCGAGTGCATTCAGGATTTTGTTTTTGTTTTGTTTTGATTTTTGGCAAAGAGAGTTTGTTGTCGGCACAAAACAAGGAGAACACTGAGCCTATTGGCCTAAAATTTGTCTTCCCCAACTGCAGTAATTTTAATAGTTTTATAGTATCCAAAGACAGGCAGGTTTATGCTAATGAGTACTTGGGGTGGGTTAGTTTTGGGCTGGCTCAGTTCCACCGTTAATAAACATTAAGGGGCTGTCTAATGATCATAAGACTTCAGAGTTGTAAGACAGCAGGTATAGGATACAAAACAGGGCCTCTCACAAGGTTTTCAAAATCACAAGACAGGTTGTATCATTTTACCATTATCGGAGATCAAGGCATCTGGATTCTAGTTCAGCAAGTATCACTCATTTCAGGTATTTACTTTTGGCTGTTCTGCACACTAGAAATTAAAAGGCACATATGTAATGATTCAGTAATCATAATTATTTGTCAATCCATTTCTTTGTTTTAGGAGGTCCCAAGGACCCCTACATGGGAAGCAGGTGCACAACCACTGAGCTACACCTGCTCCCTGTTCTTTTTTTTTTTTTGATGTATTTTATTAGAGAAGTTGTGAACTTACAAAACAATCACGAGTGCATTGAGTTGTTGATGGGAGACAGGGTTACAAAGCAGGAGTGGGGTCTAAAATCTGTTAGCAGCAAACTTGAGCAATCATTTAATCCTGAAACTGTTGCCTTAGTGCTAAAAACGGGGACTAACAGAATTTAATGCAGGCCTATTTGCCTTGAGTGGAAATACCTGAGCACTACTTCGTAGCATGCCTGAGTCCAATCACATGAGTACAAATGATAACAAACGCAACTTAACGCGGGAGACTTTTCTTGATTGCATCACCTCTAGATTATTCAGCATCTTGCAGAATGAGTTTGTGCAGACTGCCAAGCACGATGAGAAGTCCTAGGCTTATTACTGTGCACAGTACATCAAATAAACTGTGCTTTGTGATCAAATCCTAAAATATTGAATCATTCCTAGGTACATCTAAGTTAATTTACCAGTGGGGATTTCCTAAGATTTTCCGAGAAATGTCATATAATCAGTATCAGTTGTGTGAGAACCAAATCAAAATTCCCATATAAAGTTCACCTTGATCTGAAGAACAAATGCTGGGGCTCCCCCTCCGGTTTGTCTCTGGTTGGAAGACTGAGCACATTCAATGGCCTCAGGGCTCAGCTCTCCAGTGGCCTCCACCTCTCTCACTCTCAGGGTGAATCTTAGGTTGCTCTGGCAACCCTCTCCTATCACCAACCTCTCTGCCAAGTTTTGTCCCTGGCAAAACTCTGCCTCTTCCTATGCACTAAGGACTTAAGAACAATATGGCAGAGTCAGGCTTTACAGCATGATATGTGCATGACATATGCATGACGTACCCCTGCATTTACCTCCTCTCTGCACAGGCTAAAGCCTGCTTGATCAGCTGTGGTCCCCAATCTCCCCTCCAGGCTGCTAGGGATTGAGTTACAGCTAGTTCTGCTGGAATGTTGCTCTCAGCCTAACCCTGCGAGCCTGCAGGCCCCATCTCCTGTTGGGCCCCAGAAACACCCACTATTTCCCCTTCCTGGGTAAAAAGGAGCTGCATGCAGTCAAATCTCCTTGCATGTCATATATGCACCCTTCACCTGGACTTATATCCCTTTTGTTATCTTTGGTCTCCTGTGAATGTATGCCCAAGGATGATCCCACCTGAATTCCACATAGCCAGTGTTTCACCGTCCTGGTGCAGAGTGCCCTCTGGCACTATGAAACAGAGCCAGTGTGGAGGCCGTGTCCATTGGACATCTGTCCATATCGAGCCGTTACCAGCTGCTGCAGGAAGTGCCTGAAACAGCAACATAGTCTCCATCGACTTCAGGAGCACAACCAGAGATGTGGTAGATACTTCTATTGTTTTAGGGGTCGGTGACCAACCTAGCCAAGAACTCAAATGGAGAGTCACCATGCAAGGTATTTGGGTCTGATTTCAATGTACAAGAGAGTGTGACAATACTGGAGACTATGTCTCTTGGTTTTTGTACACTTTCTAAACACTTCCAATGTAACGTATAACATATCAGATTAACTGAAATATTTTAGTACTTTATCTTGATTACATTAATTAACAGGTATTTTACTTAAGCAGTGCAGGAAAAAATGACTTTCTCAATTATTTTATGAAAATCTAAGATTCCCAGTGGACTCAAGTTTATCTTTCCTTACCGCACTTTAATACACAAAGTGAGGTGGCTTCTGACAGGTTTCTCTGTTATGAAGTTACTTTTTGTTGTTAACATCAATTTAAGTTTCTAATTAACAATGGCTTCCTGGAATTAGCCATTCAAATGCTTCAGTTTAGACGATGCTTTCACAAACTCCTTATAATTAACCATAACCACATAGACTAGCTACTTTACCTTTAAATAAGCTTATTAAATTACACTTAGCAACAAATGAAATATATTCTTTTGAGAGAGGGCAGATCTACATTTCCTTCTTCACTTAATTTCATTAAACATGAATTTACAACTTTCATCATCTTAAAGATATAATATATATAATGTTAATTTCTTTACTTGGTATCCTATAAACCTAGGGAGATAACACCCAAGCTAAATAAAATTGAAATCATTATAGTTTATGTAAGGAATGCTTTTTTTTCTCCTTTACAGGAGGCTAAAACCTCTTTAATAAAATTCTAAAAGTGAATAACCGTAAACACATACTGACTGCTAGGTTCTGGAATAATTATAAATTATTTGTTTTAGAAGATCTTTCCATAGCTCTCAAGGACTTTATTTGCTGAAACTGACAATTGGATTATTAACCACCCTTATTTTAAGGCTGGTAAGAGGTTTAATTAGAGAATTACAGGGCAAACTGATTCTTAATTCCCTAGCCTAGAAGAAAGAGTTCCAATCTGCCACACCTAGCCCCTCCCTCCCAGCTCTGGCAAAGAAAAGGCCCTGGGGGGGGGGGGGGGATGAGGCGCAGGCCAAAGAGCTCAGGAAAATCTTTGTCCCTTTCCTAATAGTTTCTATATTTGGATTTCCATCCTGTTTAGCCTAATTTGGACTCCAGGAATATTCATTCATACATATAACCACATATTTAATTTTTTTAAACAATTTGAATAGAGCTCTTTTAAGAATTTTCATTTGTTAATTTGATATTATCATCCCGATGTATGAAGATATACACTGAGCAAATAGGCAGATATACATAGAGTTAGACACACAAACACAACTCACTAAAGTTAAAACTTTCATTCTGCGACAAAATAAGCTTAACTGTAGAAAAACATTTAAAAGATTTCTTTGAAGGCTATTTCTAATTAACTGTAATTTGCACTGTTGACCATGCAGTTTTGCACAAGAATTTCATTCCTTTTTGTTAGGTGTTGGAGTGAGACAACTGGGATGCAGAGATCAGCGATTGCAGGCAAGGATTTATTGAGAAAATCCAACAGGAAGGGGTCTGAAGATAGAAACCTCAGCCCGCCCCTGGCAGAGGGGGTCATGAATTTATCCAGTACGTCTATAGGTGGGAACATGCTTAGTTAGTGGGAGGGGGTTGGGGCTTAGGTAAGACCTGTGGGCCTACAGAGATGGCTGGGGGCGGTGGGCTAGGGGCAGTGAATTCTAGGGGCGTGGGAGGGGTTGGTGGGGTGGGGTGGCTTCTTCGTCTACTGTGGTGAGGAAATGAGCTGTATCTGCACACGCAGGCCCAGGCTGGGGCTGTTCTGTGTCACGGGACGTGGCTTCTTCTGCGTACACGGCGGGTGGCCCTTCCACAATGGGGCAGGTTAGTAATAAACCTGCAGCTTCTGCAAGTCGTGGCGGTTATGGGGGCTAGGGAGGGGGCCCGGTCCTGTCCGTCCTGGGTTTTGATTATAGTAATGAAAAATAAAGCAGGTCTGGGAGTGGACAGCCAGACTTGTGCCTGAAGAGTGGAGGAAATAGGGGGTCGGCTCATTCTGGCTGCTTCCTGCTGTTCGGGGGTGCAGGAGTTTCCTTCTTGTGAGGCCCAGCTGGTGGGGTCTGGCTTTCTGGGGTGGTTATTGATTGTTCTCGTAACAGGAAGGCCCCATGTACATCTTCTTGGGTGGTGGTTTGAATCACTTGGCGGATGAATTGGGACAGGAGCTGTAGGAATAAGGGCCACATATGAGAAGGAGAAAAATAATTATTAGTGGGATTATCAGGGGTGGTAGTAGTACTTTTAAAAGTGAAGAAAAATATGAGAGGAAAGAGGAGAGCCAGGACTGGCTTCTGTAACTTTCATCTATTGCTCTCTGAGTAACTTTAATGCTTTCCTTTAGGACTTCTAGGTTTTCTTCTCCTTGTCCAGTCATAGTTGTGTAGAAGCACCAGGTGTCATTAATAATAGCACATTTGCCTCCGGCTACAGCAGTAAGAACATCACGGGGTCTTCGATTTTGAATGACCACTGAAGCTAGGCTATGGATTTCTGTTTGTTGATTACTGATAAAAACCTGTCCTTTATTGGGAGATACCCAATAACCTTTTTCTCCAAGGCAATTGAGTAAGGTAACAGTACTGGGCTAGAAATGGGTAAGGAGAGACTGCAGGGTAGAGCTCATCCATGTACTAGAGAAGAGTCCTGGAGGGGAGGTTTAGAGTTGAGAGGTCTTGATGTAGTGCTTGCCCAAATATATGGGGGCTATCTCTGTAGCCCTGAGGAAGAACGGTCCAAGTGAGTTGTGTAGGGTTTAGGGGTCCATCTGGGTTTGTCCACATAAGAGCAAAGATGTTTCAAGAGTCATCACCTAGAGGGATTGTGAAAAGGACATCTGTGAGGTCTATTACTGTGTGATGTGCAGGTTGGGGAGGGATATGTGGTAAGAGGCTGTAGGGGTTGGGGACTAAGGGGACTATAGGCTGGGTTGTCTGGTTGACAGCTCTTAGGTCTTGTACTAGACGACAACTGCCATTAGGTTTTTAACAGCTAGGATAGGTGTGTTGAATGGAGAGTTGGGGGGTGTAACAGCTCTGTGGCACAAAGTTTGTCAATGGTGGGTTTAAGTCCACCCTTGGCACTGAAGGAGAGAGGATATTGGGGAGTGTTGATGAAGGAAGAGCTGATCTTGGAGGGTGATTTTTCCATGGGAGAGACGTGAGGCTATTCAGGGTGATTCAGTGTCCAGACTTGGGGTTTACTTCCTGTCGTAAGATAGGAGGGATGTTGGTAGGAGGGAAAGTAGGAGTCAAGGCTGGGGCTGGGACAAAAGTAGGAAGCTAGCTTGGTGGAGGGTAGTGAGAAAGAGATAGAGGAGTGCAGTTTGGATAATATGTAAGAGTGGGGAAGACATAGTGGTCTAAGTAGGAATTGGTGTGAGAAGGTGAGATTTTCTATAGTGCAAGGCAGGAGGAGTGTAATCAAGGGAGAGGAAGGAGTACCGTCCACCCAGCACAAAGAGGTGAAGAAGATGTTAAAGGTCCTGAATGTTCTGAAAGGACTGAATACATGGCCCCCGTGTCAATTAAAAAGGAGGTTGGCTTACATCCAACCTTGATGATATCCCTCGATTTGGACTTACTGATGGAGACGCGGGGCCTCTCCGCACCTGGGGCCCATCAGGCTTCTGCTGTTACTCCGAGTAGGTCAGGAAAGGAAGATGATTTAGGTTCCAGCCTGGTAAGGCATGTTGGAGGGGCTTTCCCGGAAACTGAGTTTTCAGGACAATCTTCTTTGGAATGGCCTTTACGTCAGCACACTGGACAAGGCCCCGGTGGGGATCTTGGATTAGGGCATGCACATGCCCAGTGTCCTTCCTTCTGACACTTAAAGCAGGGTCTGGGTGGCAGGAAAGAAGAGGGATGGGGTTTTTGGGAATCTACGCTGAGGGCAGCAGCAAGGAGGGAGACTTTAGCTTGATCTCGTTTGTGTTTTTCTAATTTGGCTTCCTCCTCTCTATCGTGAAAGACCTTGAAGGCTGCTTTAATTAGGTCTTTCTGAGGGGTTTGAGGGCCCTTCTCTAATTTCTGCAGTTTTTTTCTGGTATTTGGATATGCCTGAGTGATAAAGTAGATATGTAAGTATAGTCACCCAGATTCAGAATCTGGGTCTAAATTAGTATATTTGAGGAGTGATTCAGTTAATCTATTCATAAGGGCAGTGGGATTTTCATCTGATCTTTGGGAAATTTGAGTTTTTCTTTACTGCTTTGAGGGCTGCCTTTTTCATGCCTTCTGTTATGCAGGTTAGAAAGTATGCCATGCGATCTAAAGCTCTAGAGCCTGCCTGATATTCCCACGGAGGGGAGGCTGCAAGAACTGCGTCAGTGACAGGGTGTGTCGGCGAGGGTCCTGTGTGTGTAGGGAATTGGCAAAGGCAGTGGTTGCAGCCCAAATGAGGCTTTTTCCCTCGGGGGTTGTAGAAGAAGTTATTGTGACATAGACATCCTGATATGTCAGGTCATAGGGGTGAGTGAGGTGTTGGAATTCTTTAATGTATGTAGCAGGATTTTCTGAGAAGATGCCTAATCATTCTTCCATCTGACTAAGATCTGAGAGTGAGAAAGGAACATGCCCTCGGATGATGCCCTCAGCTCCCACCATTTCCCTTCCCTAAGGGGAAGTAGGGGGGCCAAGAGTGGCTCAGTTTGTGGGGTGGAGGGAGGCATTCTGTGGGAATGAGGATGAGGGGGAGAAAAGGAGGTAGAAGTGGAGGGAGGGGACGGAGGTGGAGAGCCTGAGTCAGGTGAGGTTGGAGCCTTGGAAGGGGACGCTGGTGGGTGATACGGAGGAAGGGGAATGTGTTCAGATGGATCAAAATCGGGAGAGTCTTTAGGTGGGGGTGTCTTAGGAGAAGGTTTCTGATTGAGCAACAGGATTTGGTAAGAGGAACACGACTGACAGAGAGAAGGATGGTTTTGGAGAAATAGGAAGGCCTGAATGTAAGGGGTCTCTAGCCAGCTGCTGTTGCATTGGATGAAGTTTTCCAGACCTCTAAGGATCTGTATGTCAAAGGTGTCATGTCCCGGCCATTGACTTTCATGTTCTAATTTGTACTGAGGCCAAATGGTAGTGGAGTAATAGAGAGTTTCTTGGGTCTGATATCTCCTTCAGGGTATGAGGTTTTAAGGTTCCGAAGGAGGCAGCCCAGTGGTGTAGTTTTCAGAGAAGCCAAAGGAGTGTTCCCATTGTGAGAAGCTGGGATCAGGTCAGGGACTCTCCATGGTGAACTGAGCAAGCCGGGCGTCCCCGAGGTAGTCAGAGAACCTTATCAGCAGGAGGTCCACAGCCAAGCCCAGTCATCTCTGATTCCCGAGGGGCTTCTGGGACGCAGGTCAGGCACCTGCCATGGTCCCCCCAAAACAAGAGGATCACTGACCTAGTTAGGATTTGCAAGTTGTCTGAAACAACAGGAGAAGGAACAGGGTCCTCCAGAGGAGAATCCTCTTAACTCACCCAGCTGGTGATGGGAATCCGGTGTTCGATGGAGCTACAGTTGTGGCAAGGGTGGGTCTCTCACCAGTCTGCTCGTCTCAACACAATCCCAAGAGTCTCTAGGGTTCACTCTGGGGAGTTATGGGAGAGGGTGAAAAGGAGGATAGGACCCAGAGTTGCACAATCAGGATCAAGGAGTAAGCTTGGGTGAGTTGCTGCCACCCATTGCTTCCTCTTTCCTAGATCAGGCAATGAGCTCACCAGCCAGGATCTGGGAGTAAGCCTGAGTGAGCAGCTGCTGCTCACTGCTTCCCAGGTTACAAGGTATGGCGGTGGGAGTCTCCTCTTCCTGGATCCTGGGTTTCGGCACCAAATGTTAGATGTTGGGGTGAGACAACTGGGACACAGACACTAGCAATTGCAGGCTAGGATTTATTGAGAAAATCCAACAGGAAGGGGTCTGAAGATTGAAACTTCAGCCCTGCCTGGCAGAGGCAGTCATGAATTTATACAGTATACCTATAGGTGGGAACATGTTTGCTAGTGGGATTGGGTTGGGGCTTGGGTAAGGGATGGCTAGGGGGTGGTAGGCTAGGGGCAGTGAATTCTAGGGGTGCAGAAGGGGTTGGTGGGGAGGTGTGGCTTCTTTGTCTATTCTTTTGAGGAAATGAACTGTATCTGGACAGGTTGGCTCTGGATGGGGGGCTGTTCTATGTCATGGGACATGGTTCCTTTTGAGTAAACATCTGGTTGCACTTCCACAATGGGGCAGGTTAATAATAAACTTGCAACTTGGGCAAGTCGTGGCTGTTATTTGGGTTGGGGGCTAGGTATGGGGCCTAGTCCTGTCACTTTTCATTGTTGGCTTATAACCAAATTGTCTGCAATGCTTTAAAACACAATTTTCTTTTGCTTCACAACGTGGCTTATTTTCCATTTTGACCTTGAGAAACCTTGGATGAAAAATACTAATTCCAGTATACACTTGCTAAGGTCATTGAGGCCTCAGGGACACTGGTTTCTCTCATGAATTGCTGCTTTTAGGAACCTCAATACTTCGAGGTGGGAGGCCTCTCTTTCCCCAGTCCTTGGAGATAACAGGACTCTGGTGGCTGCTGGACAGGAGGTGGAGACGTTCAGCCCCGAGGGCTGAGAATTCCACCAGACAGCAGTTTAGTCCACACTTGGAATCACGAGAGAAAGCAGGGTTATTGGCATTAGTAAAAGGACAGTAGACAGGGGTGTCTCAAGTTTGCTTTCCCCTGCGTCATAGAGGGCAGAAGTTGTCCTGAAATAACCATAAGCAAAGTAGCCATAAACAAAGGCAAACTCAGTTTACAATCACAGTCACAACAGCTGAAGTCTAGGCTAAAGCCACCCAGTTGTAGCAATTTCAGATATTATCTTTCTGCTGTTTTATAATATAAAAGCATCTATATAATGATTTTAACTTTTAGTTACAGTTTCCAGTAATTTTCCACTTTAAAACAATTTGGGCACTGGCATTTATTTAACTAAGCAACTAAAACAATTTTATTACTAACAACTTTGCTAAGTTTCTCTGCTTTTTCTGCAGTTGAATTAATTCTACTTGTGAATTATACATCTAATTCAATTTCAAGATGCTATTGATGTTTAAATACTTATTTTTAGGTTACCTTTCACTGTTATCCAATTTGTAACAGGTGAATCCCAAATCTGATTTGCAAGTTCCTAGGCATGAGCAGACTAACAAAGTTAAAGCACAGATTAGAACAGAAGAGAGAATTGTACACACTTAGTTTAGGGAAAGACATGACCTTGGAATCACCAGGATGGAACTCTCCCAGTGTCTGTTCACAGCAAAAACCTGGTGCAGGACCCTCCAGCCTCATTCCTCCAGGAAAATCCCTGGACAGCTGCTAAGGACAGAGCTAAGGGGTCTAGAGAAGCCCTGCCCCCGACAAGACACAACTTGGGCCTGCTCTGGAGGCTACATCCCATTAGCTACCTCCTGGCAAGGGGGAAAGCCCTGCAAGGGCTTTTTTGCTGGAAGTATTGGAGTGTTACAAGGGAATATGCAGGGAGCCAGGAATAGGCAGGAGTCTTTTAATCATAACTGATGGCACATGAGGGTCTTATTCTACAGGGGAGAGGTTTAGTAAACGCAATGCATTTCCTCACCCCTTTAAGGAGACATGGCCATATGGTCCCTGGCCCTCAGGTCTGTCTGTCCTGTGACTTGCCAGCTCAGGGTCCCCCCCACCCCGCAAGGCAGAGACGGACAAAGCCTCAGGGCACTGTGAGGGTGGGGCTCACGCTTTGCTAACAAGTGCCTTTTCAGTTTCTAAGGCTCCTGAAACATCTCAGAGACCCCAAATGAGGACAGCCATTGTTGGAAGATGAAAGGCACTTCTAATTAAAAGGAGTTAACTCTCGGACTAAGGAAACAACACAACAGGTGATAGCCGTTCTGAACTCACAGAGGGCCTGGTGGGCTCCCGGAGGGCTCCTGCTAGACTCAGGCCACATCTCAAGGACAGTTTCACCCACCACCCAGAACTTCCTTGGATCTACATGGCATGGGGGTTCGCCTCTACCATCTCTGGAAAGGGAGCCGGAAGCCTGCACAGACCAAGGTTATGTCCTGGGGAAGCTCATCCTGGAACCCCGTTAAAATGGCAGAACCAGGGAGCGGATGTGGATTCCACCTACCATACGAGAGGACCTGGGTTTGATCCCTGGGGCCTCCTGGTGAAAAAGAAGAAGAGAAATCGTGCCCACGTGGTGAGCCAGGGCCCATGGGGTGAGCCAGTGCCCGCACAAGTGAGTCATGCAGCAAGATGATGACACAACAAAAGAGAGACAAAGGGGAGAGTCAAGGTGAAGCGCAGCAGAGACCAGGAACTGAGGTGGCGCAGCTAACAGGGAACCTCTCTCCCCATCAGAGGTCCCCAGGATCAAATCCCAGTGAATCCTGGAGGGGAAAAAATGAGAAGACCGAAAAGAGAAACAGATACAGAAGATCACATAGCGA
Organism: Dasypus novemcinctus; assembly: GCF_030445035.2. Classification (NCBI taxonomy): domain Eukaryota; kingdom Metazoa; phylum Chordata; class Mammalia; order Cingulata; family Dasypodidae; genus Dasypus; species Dasypus novemcinctus. The sequence goes on along the minus strand of NC_080701.1, from coordinate 10,782,553 downwards.
ATGGACACAGACAACAAAAACAGCAGAGTGGGGGCAAGGGAGGGTAAGAGGGGAAATAAATAATAAATAAATCTTTCAAAATTAATAAAAATAAAAAAGAAAATGGCAGAACCCAAAGAGGGCACAGACAGGCTATCAAAAGTCGGACTCGCCATCCCGGCTGGGCGTCGGGGAGGACACTTGCCTCCAGGGCTCCTGGGTGCCGCTCGCTGGGTGAAGCTGGTGGAGCATTGGGTTCCTCTCGGTTCTTGGCTATGTGGCGTAGGAGAATCTAAGAACTTGCCAGGTTAGTTAGGCCAGTCTGCAGAAGTTATTGGGAAATGGGAGAAAAGAACAGAGCTTGCTGAAAAATGGGAGAGAAGGCTGGAAATTCACACCGAGATTTGGTGTGGGTTCCTCTAGGCAGAGAGAGCCCAGGAAACACATGGGACGGGGCTGGGGCGGTGGGGAGCATGCACTAAGTGTCGACTGTTTACTGCTCCTGGGAGGTCCGTGGAAAAAGTGAGAACTGAGACACGGCGTGCGTTGCGTTTAGACCAGTCACAGCTTCACAGGTCAATCAGCTTTGCCAGCCTCACTGCTCTGAGTTCCCTTCTCCCTCTGGGCTCACCTAACAACCCTCAGCACTACATGTAGGCTCTCTGGAAATGTCTCATTCACTCCTTCCATTCACACAGGTGAGCAAGGGCAGGGCTTAGCAATCGGGAGGCATCTATCACCCGAGTCCGTCGGGCCGTGTGAATGGCAGCCGACGTGGGAGGGGCATTTGCAAGGCGAGTGGACAAAGGCACCTGGTGCCCGTGAGTGCCCCTGCCCTGTCAGCCACCCTGGGCAGCTTACCTCCTCGTCAGGGTCTGCGTGTCACCAGGGCAGGCTGGTGGGACGAGAGTTGGGGAATCACACTTGAACCCGGCCTGGACGTGAGCCGTCCTCCCAGCATGCACCTCCTGAAGAGCCAAGCCCCCAGCTCAGCCTTGACTCTGTTTCTCTGGATTTGCACAACCTTGCTTTCCCACGCTCTGTCCTGCATGATGGAGAATTGCTGAGGGTCACTTGAGGGTGGGTAGTGAGGAAATCAAAGGTGGGTGAGATGTTGGGGGAGATGGGCTAGAACATCAGATACGCATGGCTTCGAGGCCCTGCTGAGGCCCGTGCTGCCCTCGTTTCCCATACGGGGAGAACGACCTCATCTGCAGGGAGCTGGGAACGGAGGAGGCTGGAGTCACACTTTGTTCTACAAGTTAGAATGGACAAAGTGGCTCCTGTGGCCCTTCCCCCCCAGGACCTCAGCCCAGGGCTAGGGGTGGATGGAGACCTTCAGTGTTGCCGGAAAGGAGTGGGCTCTGCAGAAATGCCTGGAGCCTTGGCTCAGGCCACACATGGATTTCTACCGTGCCAGGTTGTCTCCGCAGCGAGGACACACTTTATTACATTGTTCATAGGCCCTGAGGAAGGGACAGTATCTATTCTGGGGCTACAAAGAAAATAGAAACTATCCAGGCCCTTGACTTCCGTTTAGACACCGGGAATTAAACCACAGGTAAATGGTACATTTAATACACCTTTAATGGAAGGCAGAAGGGAGTCCTTTGGGGGGAGTGTGTAGGAGAAAGTAATGAGGGTGAAAACGGGTCTCAGACAAATCATAAATGGAATTTAGCCAAGCTAAGAGTGGATGTAAGGGAGATCCTGTGAGTTTTAAAGAGATGGATGATAAGGAAACGGACTTGGCCCAGTGGTTAGGGCGTCCGTCTACCACATGGGAGGTCTGCGGTTCAAACCCCGGGCCTCCTTGACCCAAGTGGAGCTGATGCGCGCAAGGAGTGCTGATGCGCGCAAGGAGTGCTGATGTGCACAAGGAGTGCCGTGCCATGCAGGAGTGCCGCCCCACGCAGGGGTATCCCCCGCGTAGGGGAGCCCCACGAGCAAGGAGTGCGCCCCGTAAGGAGAGCCGCCCAGCGCGAAAGAAAGCGCAGCCTGCCCAGGAATGGCGCCACCCACACTTCCCGTGCCGCTGACGACAACAGAAGCGGACAAAGAAACAAGACGCAGCAAATAGACACAGAGAACAGACAACCGGGGGGGAGAGGGGGAATTAAATAAATAAATAAATCTTTAAAAAAATAAATAAAAAATAAAAAAAATATTGTAATGTCTAAAAAAAAAAAAAAGAGATGGATGATAGAGCTGCATTTAGGAAGGGCAAGTTGAGTGTTTGGGGTGGGGGTGGGGGTGGGGGGAGCAAAACCGGTTAGGAAACCTTTCCGGAGCTCTGGGGGTGTGGTAAGGCTCTGAGGCTATGGTTTCTCATCTGCCTACAGCACTGTGAGGCGGTCTAAACACGGGCAGGGCAGAACGTTTCCATCAGCTATTTGCATAAAAATCGTTTATATTTGATTGTCTGAGACATTGTAACAGAACCACTTTGTTCCAGAGTGTACTCTCTCCTAAAGAAGCTGGTAGCTGACAGTGAATAGCCAGCTGGAGCCAGCCTCTCCTCCTCAGTTTTACTACCAGTGTCTTCCTGTCCCTTCCACCCCATTCTAGAAGGCAGTGCTGGGTCTGCTTCATTAACCTGTTTTTACTCATCCTGCCTTAAAGGGTATCTGGAACTTGCTGCTTCCTCTGCCAGGAGGCTCCCCTCTCCTGCCTTCCTCTTCTCAGTTCAAGAACAGCTTCCTTCTGGCCTCCTAGTCTAAAATATCACCCTTCCTCTCCCCGCCCTTGATTCTGTTTTTTCTTCATCTTATGGGGACACTCTTTCTCATGCTAGAATATATAAGTTCTACAAGCCTGGTTTTGTTTTCCAGTGTCCGCGATTGTGCCGGTAAAATGATGGGTGCTCAGAACTTCCTGAAGCAATAATCTGTGCAGTGAAAAGGAGCTTGTTTGCCAAAGTGCATCTGAGAGCACCGCCCGCAGCCTCTGTTGTGGATTAATGGTTCTTGGGCCGAAAACCTCACTCCTTGCTTAGGGTGAGCATCGAGATCAGAGCCCAATAGGTGAAGGCATAGAGCTGAGCCGGAGTAATCTTGAAAAGCCTTCACCCGTTAAATGGGGACACACAGATGGTGTGGTGGGAGGCTGAAAAACGAGCTAGGACAGCACATCACAGATGTGAAGGGCTTGAAGCACGGGGCAGGACTGCTCTGAGTTCACTGCTGTCCCCAGAGTCCCCAAACAATGAGCCTGGGGCTCTGCCATTTCCGGCACCATTGTCAGTTAGTGCTGCTCTCACAGAGAACCACTCTCGCCAGGCTTTCCAGACTGATGCAAGCATGGGAAAGAAAACTTTGTATTTTTTAAAAGGGCGTTTTGGCTTGATTTGTGTCAAGAGGGCAAAAACAGTTTTAACTATCAGCAACAAAACCATCTTCGGAGAGGAAGTGTTTTGAAAGTAAGCCAGCGGAGAATAACTGGAGAGGGAAAAAGGTAAAGCATACGCATGCCAGTTTGGTTTGCTTTTGCCAAGACTTCCCTAGAAATATCTGGAATTTTGATGCAGGCAAGACGAAGTAGAACTGCTAGATCTAACTTCTCGGGTACTCTCTTTACCTTTTGAGGTGTCAGCTAAAAAGAACGGCACTCCTTGTCGCTGCTCTGGCTCTGTATCCAAGGCAAGGCCCTTAACTCATGCAGGCAGAAGCCACCCAAAGGTCTGATTGTGCCACCAGATGGGAAGGAAAACTGAGCACCTTGTTGTCTCAACTAAAGCCTTCCAACTCCACGTGTGAGCTGTGAACTCTGGGAACTGGCATCTTCTGAAGCTGGTTAGGAAGGTGGAATTTCAGGCCCCACTTTGGACCTACAGAATTATAGAATCTGCATTTGAAAAAGCTCTCCAAGTGCTCTGCCTGCATATTAAAACTTCGTCTCAAAAAGATAACTTTGGGTGATTCCAGTGCACAATGGCAAGGGAAGAGTGGCTTGAACTTACGTGTTCCCTTCCACGCTAATAAAGAGCACGTGCTGTTTTAATTCTCCGATATAGCTCTCTATTAGTAACGCTTACTGAGCTAAATATTCCTACCTCCAAATCAACTACGTGGTATTAAAGTCGGCCCTGCCGCTTTGCCATGAGATTCAGTCTCATGGAACACTGCCTATGTGGGAATTTAAGCCCTACGTTACAAGAGGAAAATATTTCTATTCTCACCTCCAGCGGAAACTGGTGCTTCCAGTTTTTTTTTTCACTGATAGACTTGGCTTTGCACAGAATAGGGTGAACCTGAAAACAAAGAAATCGGGGATTTAATGGGCCCTCTTGGCTGCCTTTTGTAGTCTTATGCTAGGAAGTGCAAAGACCTTAGTACTAGATTTCATAAGTGGTGCCTGGGTGGCCCAGAAATTGTGAGTAATAAATGTTTAAATTCCCAAAGGTGGTGCTGGAAACAACAAAGCTTTTGTGGGTCTATTGAAACTGGTTTCAAATTTTATTTATAAATAGAAAATATATAAATATATACTTCGATCTAAGAGATTTTTGATCTTTCATTTTCCATTTTGTAGCAAATATTAAATGTCCACTGTGTAAAAGGTGAGGTATCCAAGGAACATAATACAGCATAAGAGTCAGTCCCTTCATTTTCCTTCTGACTTCTAGAAGATAAAATTTGGAGTTATATCCAACTTTCACACCAAAAATAAGTGATAGAAAAGAGAAATCCAACTTAGGCACGGAGAAACGTGGATCTGAATTAATCAGGCTATTTCATTCCATAAGTCACAAAAGCTGCTGATATTTGCATGGCTCTGTCATTATGTTAAGGAGCCTTAATCAAACATACCCAGAAATAGATTGGCCTCTTGCGAGTTTGCAAGAACATGACTTACACGACGGAGAGAAATTCGTAGTATAATCCCTGAACTGGTGCGCGAATCATCAGTATTTCGGAATATTGTTGGCGTCAAGATATTAAATTGCTTCCATTTGCTGCTTTCCACTTATTTTGTCATTGTCCCTGGACAACACGATGCCAACGCCACCCTCTCCAGACAGCCTTCAGCTAAAAAGTATAACCCCGCCACTCTATCCAGGGTCCCCGATGGCTCTGGAGGCGAAAGCTAAACCGCCTTAGCCAGTCGTCCGCGGAGTCCAGGGCAGCCACGGGGAAGGAGGCTCGCCCTCGCGTCCAGTTACAAGAGGGTGTCCGGGGTGGCATCTCCGAAGGCGAAGGCAGCAGCACGTTCTGGGGTGCCGAGGCGGGGGGCGGAGAGGCGAGTCTTCGGGCCCGAAGGGACGCACGCCTAGAGGTCCGAGTCGCAGGGCAGCGAGGCGGGGCCGGGCGGCGCGGCGCCGCCTGCGGGGTGCCCGCGCTCTCCCTCCAGCACGTCGGCGGGGTTGGTGTAGGCGCGGGGCGGCGGCCGCGGCATGGGGAAGCCCACCCGGCGCGCGGCGGCGCGGGGCTCGGCGGGCCGCGGCAGGTGCTGCCCGGCGCCGTAGGCCTTGATGGCGGGAGCGAGCGGGGGCTCGGGCCACTCCACGTGCAGGGTGCTGACGCTGGAGCGGCGCGCGGAGCCCGCGCCCCCCCGGCGGCGGCAGCAGTGCTCGGCGCACCAGGGCGCGCAGCTGAGCGCCAGCGCCAGGCCGCCGAGCAGCCCCAGGCAGCTGCCCAGGAAGCCGAGCACCAGGCTGTAGCTGGCCTGCGCGGTGACGGGCGGCGGCGGCGCGGGCAGCACGTCGCGGTCCTGCAGGAAGTGCGCGTACCACGACACGGCCACGAGCCCCAGCAGGCCCGCGGCGCCCAGCACGGCGCCCGAGAAGCCGGCCAGCGCGCGTCGCGGCTCGTCGCGCCAGCAGCGCACGCCCAGCGCGGCCAGCAGCAGCCCCAGGCCCGTGGTGGCCAGCGACGTGGGCAGCAGCGCGCGCGCCGCCAGCACGGGCCGCGCCGCCAGGTAGCCCCAGGCGTCCTGCAGGCCGCACTCGCGCTCGCGGCTGCTCTGCTCGCGGCACACGTCCCACAGCCCCTGCACGAGCACCACGTCCACCGGCTGGTCCAGAAAGCCCTTCAGCTGCCGCCAGCCCGGCGCCAGCGTGGCCGTCAGGTTGAGCAGCAGCCCGCACGGCGCCAGCACCAGGCCGAGCGTCATCGCCGCCGGCGTGCGCATCGCGGCCGCGCTCGGTCCCCGGCTGCGCCGCCGGCGGGGCCCCCGCGCGCCCTCCCCGCCGCCGCCGCCGCCGTCCCGGATCGAAACCGGCGCGGGCGCGGGTCTGACCGAAACCGCGCCGGGGTGGGAGGGGCCGCAGGTGCAGCAGGAAGCGGCGTGGCCGCCTCGCCCCGCAGCCCGGCCCGAGCAAAGGTCGCCCCGCCCCGGGCGCCCCGCGGCTCCGCGCGGCCCGGGGGCGGGGAAGGAGGCGGCGGCGCCCCGCCCGGCGGCTCGGCCCCTGCGGGTCCGAAAGTCCTTTGCCTTCTCGGCCCGCGGGCCCTGCGCAGAGACCCTTCCCTCCCTGCGCTCCCCGAGCGCCGCCCGCGGGCCCCCGACGGCCCCCGAAGCTTGGCGCGGTTGGCTGTGAGCGTGCGGGAGATGCGCAGGGCAGGTGTGCCCGGCAGGTGTGCCCGGGGGTCCGTTCAGGACCCTAGTGTGTCCCGAAATGGCGCACTTGTCTAATGTGCTTAATACACTATGCTTAATTTGCTTCAAAAGGCTTCCATAAATTCCCCATATATACTCCGGATTATGTGTATTTCTCCGGAGGCTTTTCTTTTTTTTCCGATCTGTGAAAGAAGTGGACCAAAAAAAAGGGGGGGTTGGCGGTTACTGAATGTTCGGACTCGCACACGTTTCAGGTCATCACTGTCTCTGCGCTGTTGTACAGCTGTAAATTGTAGAAAATTCAGAGTATTGCAAATAATTTTGGCCATAGAGATGCAAATAATTCATCCATTTTGTCCAATGGATACTGACCGGTCTTGCCCTGATTTATAAATTCGTTTTAGCATGCTCTTTGCCTGTGTTTGTGTGGTCTTTAAGTTCTCTTCTGAGCCAGTTATAACACCCTACAGGCTTTCTCATTAAATAGTGAGTTAAATAAAATACTCGACATGTCTTTGTGCGAGAGTCATGATTTTATATTTTTCTAAAAACTATCCTTTAGTACTTTCCAAATTTCTAACTACGGAAGTGTATGGCCTTTATGATTGGTTGAAATGATAACTATTTTTGAAAATCAAAGTTATGCATCAGTTTGAAGTAATTTGGAATATTCTAGAGGACAATTCCAGAAACGGGAATCACTACCTTTGATTTAAACAGATCTTAGTCAAACCCTATTTCATTTTTTCAAAGTGCTTTTAAATGTATTTTTTTTTCTTTTTCTTTTAGTGCAAAGAATGGAAATGGATATACTGATGTTTTCACCCCAGACACCACCTCTGAAAGAATGGAGTAACGAGGTACATTTTTAATGCGTATGTTGTATTGACTGTATTTTACTTCAAGACATATCGGCACAGGCTGACATGTAAAGTAAAAGATATAAATGAGTGTCTTAGTTTTCATCTACCCCACAGCAGGAGCGGGTTGCCGGGATCAGGAAGAGCTACTCTGCGGGTGACAGCTGACAGTTGAGGCTCTTGAAAAAAGCCACATCCAGAGGGACTCTTCAGAGGCCTCAGTCCTGTTTGTCTCCCAACAGCCCCAGAGACTTGGATCGTTAGCACGGTTCTAGTTAATAGTACTGCAAGAGGAGGATGGGCTGGAAATATCAGCCACCCATCCCTGCCGCTCCACGCCCAGGGCGTGAGGTTCCCGGCAGCGCCTTAGCCATACCTGCAACTGTACCAGGCTTGGCAAAATTCGTCCTGCGTTTTGGGGGTGACTCAGGAGGCCCCTCCCCCTGAGCCTCACTAACAGTATCACTGGTAGACTCTTGCCTTCAAGACCTCCCCTGATAGGAGCTGCGGGAGCACCTGAAGTGACCCAGAGCTGGGAGCCTGGGACTTCGTTTTTGCACCTGCTTGCTAATGCATGAAAGTGTGGCAAAATTTGGTCCAAGACTGTCTGACCTTGAGCACTGGAAGCTGCTGGGATATGTATAGCTTTTAAGAGTGGGGTATATTGACATGATACCTGCCCATATTGAGTCTAGATATTTAAACATCCACAAAACCATCAACACAATCAAAATAATGAACTTCTCTATCACCCCCGGAAGTGTCCAAGGCAGCTTGGTCCTCTCGTCTCCCAGCCCGCCCTGCCACCCTACATCCCAGGGGGCTGCTGATCTGCTGTCAGCACAGATTAGTGTGTGTTTTAAAGAGCTGTGTATAAATGGAGTCACGAGATAGAGACAACGGATGCCCCCATGGCCCAGCGATTCCCCAGTTTGAACATCAGGACACCTGGGGTGCCTCTGAAACTACGGGTTCCTGGGCCACACATCAGACCTACTGTTTGGGAATCCCCAGGGAAGTGTGGTGGGAATATCTGTTTTCAGGGGCTTCACAGCCTTGGGGAAGTCTGGGGCACAGAGACAACGAAGCCCCCAAAATGGAAATCCCCACCTTGTGCTAGTAAATGCACTTCACACTTGACCTTCTGCCTTAGAATCTTACCTGTCGCTGTTGAGTACAGCAGAGAGACTCCAGAGTCTTTATGGGACAGGAATCCTTTTCCAAAACAGTTTCCTTCTCACTTCGACCCCTCTGTGGAGTGATATTATTATCTTTACTATTATTATTTTGTTTCTGGGAAGGTGGGGAAGTAGAGAGACATGCCTGCATCCTATAATCTTTTATTTAAAAATGGTTTTTAAAAAAATTTTTAAGCAGATGTATTGAGCTATAATTCACATATCATGCAATTCATGCCTTTAAAGTGTGCAATTGGATGAAGTCACAGATGAATACATTCATCACCTCAAAAGAACCCCCATGCCCTTGACCTACCACCTCTCCATCTTCTCTCCCACTCCTCTGCCCTAAGTAACCATACTCTACTTTCTGTCTGTTGTGACTTTCCTGTGAATGGAATCACTGTGTGGCCCTCGGGGACTGGCTTCTTTCACGTGGAATACTGTTTTCAAGGGCCATCAGTTGTGGCAAACATCAGCATGTCATTCTTCCTTACTGGCCTGAGACCCCATTGCATGGATATACCACCTTTTGCTTCTCTCTTCCTCTGTTGCTGGGCATTTGGGCAGCTTCCTCCTTTTGCCTATTACGAATTTTGCTGATATAAACGTTCACGGACAAGTTTCCATGTGGATGCAGATTTTTATCTCTCCTGGGTGGAATTGCAGGGCCACATTCCTCTCTAGTTCTTCCACTTCCTCTACTTATCCCAAGCCACTCATTCTCTCACCTTTCTCCTTGAACTGCCTCCTTGCTGCTCTATGCCAAGCCTTCTCTGCCCTTCGCATTTCCCACACTGCCCTCAGAACCAGGGTCATAACATCGAAATTGAATCACATCCCTGCCTTAGGGTTTTATCAGGCCCTTCACTGCCCCGCCCCAGCCCACCTCCCCTGCCCTTCCCCCTCCCCACGACACCTCCTGCCATAACCCAGCAAAATTATTTTTTCTCTGGTTTTCAAATTCTGTGCTCCTTTTGCCTCCAGACACTTGCAGATTTCCTCCGCTGCTTTCTTTCCCTAGGGCCCTGCCCGACACTTCCCAATGCCAGCTCGTCCGTCAGCTCTTGGCTTCAGTGCCTTTTCCCTGGGAGGATTTCTCAGTCCCTAGATTAGGTTAACTTCCCCTGTTGTGTAGTCGGTAACTCCCGCTCTGCCGTGACACCTGCCACAATTGCTCACAGCTTGATTCACCTGCTTTCCAGCTGCTCTGTAGGGTCCCTGAGGCCCGGCTTCTCCAGAGAGCAGCACAGAATGTTCTGATAGGTGACTGTGTGGCCAGAGTGGGCCCTCACCCGCCTCTCAGCCTACACAGTTTTTTGTTTCTTTGTTTGCTTGAATGTTGGTTTTTCCTCAGCAAAGAAAAAAAAGAGGTATGGGATAGTTCCAGATATTTAGGACAAAGAAAGGTGGCGGTCACTTCCTGTGGCTGTAAGAGAAAGAAAGACTGTGCTAAGTGGAGCCTGTGACCCTTTTTCTCCTGGGCTTTGGAGTTGACGCTGGGTGAGAAGAAGGCATGAGTCCTCGCAGGGCAGGCGGGAACTGAGAGGTTAGTACCTGTCTGTCTAAGCAGGTCCCGGGTCCTGTAATAGCTTTCCTTCCTGCATAGGGGCCCTGCGGTCATGCAAGAGCCCATTTATGTGCCCTGGAGGTCTAGGTGGGCAGTGGCTCAGGGCAGAATGGGTCCCCTGTTGGCGGGAACAGGCTGGCCTCAGCTGCCCACTAGTGCAGGGCCCACCTCCGCTGCAAGGGCTGCCCCACGGAAATGCGCATTACAGAGTTTGACTGAAGAAGAGGGTCCCACCAGACCAGTCTGCCCTTCGGAGGGGTCTTCAGAATCTAATGCCAGCTCTTTGGATTTTATTCTCTGCAAAGAATAAGCCCCCTCTGGCTAGTCTTCTGATGGCAAGTCTAATTCGATCAGTTATAGAATAAAAAATAAGCTAGGTTCCCTGTCTGTGTTTGAATCACATTGAAATTGCCCCTTCAGCATGGCATCAGCTTTCCTGGTTGGCACATGGCCCAGGCTTCTGTTCCTACTTTGAGTGCCTAGGGTTGTACACTTTAATAACTTCTGACAGCCCAATTCAAAGTAGCCACCACATAGCTCCGACTCCTATCCCCCAATTGATTTTCTTTGTAGAATGATCATCACAAAGTATTTTCTTACTATTTATGTATTATGTTCTTTATATTCTATTTCCCCCCACTACATTGTGTTAGTATAAAAAAATAAACACTTTGTCATTCTTGTTTGTGGCTCTGTCCCAGCACCTGGAATAGCCTTAGGGAGGCTACATCACAAAATACACAAAAACAAACTTTAGGTACACTGCATAGTTACATATAAAAAAGAATGCTGAAATGAGAAGGAAGTAGAGATGGACATAAATATATCATATGTGAAGGATTTTCTAAGCAAACATCAAAAATGGCAATTATATAGAAAAATTGATAGATTCAACTATGCAGAAGTTGAAAACATTTTGATGTCAAAATTCCTCAAACAAATTTAGGACATAGTTTTTTAGTTTATGTGTCAGAAAAAAAGGTTAATATTTCTTATGTATCTGGCAAATCAAGATGAAAAGTTAATACAACAGTTTAAAAAATCGGGCAAAGACTATGTATAATCACAGAACAAAATAAACACCTAATAAGCATATTGGAGAATGATGAAATAAGTTACCCTTTAACTCATATACGTGCAAAATAAAACAAGGAGAAACCATTTTTTCTCCTCTTAAATTGGAAAAATTGAGGGGGATAAAACTTCACCCAATGTTGACCAGAAATGAAGGAAAAAGTCACTACTGGCAGTACAATGAATTTCAGAGGTAATGCTGCACTTTGTTTTTAAAAGCTGTAAATATATGCCTTCCCTTTGATTTTTCAGTTAACCTCCTAGGGATTTACTCCAAGAAAATATAAATATATGGAAAGATTTTGCGATAGTGAGATTCACTGTAGTATCCTTTATAATAAGCAGTTATAAAATAGTCTTGCAGTATGAAACAAATTGTTATAAAAGACTGTGAACAGAAAAAAATACTATGTTAACTGATTTTCTTGGCAAGATTGGATTTTCAAGTGATCTTTATTTTCTTTAAGACTACACATTTTCCAAATTTTCTTTCTTTAGAATTTTTTTTAAAGATTTATTTTATTTTATTTTTTATCACCCCCCCCCCCCCCCGCCATTGTCTGTTCGCTGTTTCCATTCTCTGTGTGTTCTTCTTTGTCTGCTTGTGTTCTTGTCAGCGGCACCGGGAATCTGTGTCTCTTTTTGTTGTGGCATCTTGCTGCATCAGCTCTCCGTGTGTGCGGTGCCATTCCTGGGCAGGCTGTTCTTTTTTCATGCTGGGTGACTCTCCTTACGGGGTGCACTCCTTGTGTGTGGGGCTCCCCTACGCGGGGGACACCCCTGCCTGGCACGACACTCCTTGCTTGCATGAGAGCACTGCGCATGGGCCAGCTCACCACACGGGTCAGGAGGCCCTGGGTTTGAACCCTGCCCCTCTCATATGGTAGGCGGATGCTCTATCAGTTGAGCCAAATCTGCTTCCCTCTCTAGAATTTTTAAAACCTGATACACATTATTTTTAAAAGTTCATGGCCGGTTAAGTCTCTCCAGTTCTCTGACTTTGAACATGGCATTTTCATGACATAAATATTCCTTCTGTAACTCGGAATGCACAGACTTTTTTGTCCGTAACTAGGCCGAGCGGAATGTGAAAAGCAGGGTAGCCACAGTACATTTTGACGTCACATCAAATCATTCATAGAAGTGCATGCATAATCAACGACATGGGCATATTGCAGGAGGCAGGTGGGATGGTATTTTCCTGTGTTTCCAAGTGTGGTTCATGTTTATGTATGAGACAGGAGCGACAAACAGCAATGCAAAGTTCAACATACAAATCAGACATGATTTTCAAATTTCAGATTCCGCATTGACTTTGTGACTTCAAGAATGTATTTGGCAAAAATGTTGTGGATTGGTGAACAGAATAATCACACGTCTCAATTTCTCATTTGTACATTATTTCTTCTTTTGGAAGGCCATTTTTAATGGTCATTTTCATAATACCGGCGAGTACAGTATATACAGAAATACTAAGAAACGTAATTTCTCTTTTTCTTCCTGGAGCTCTGAATACCCTTTTCTGTGGTTGCTAAGCAGGGAAGACAATTCTATGATAACCTAGTGCAATGTTTACAGTGCTATGCTCTGTGAATGCTGAATACGTGTGAGAAATGAGTTAACACAGGCAAAAATTGACTCTGCTAGGCCATAAACTACAATTACAGAGATTTAATTACATCGAAGGGAAAATTTTAGCCTAAAGGTATCACATAGAGTCGCAGTGACTTTAAAGGGAACTACTGTTCCACCCCAAAGGATTTAGCTGTTTTGGATGAAGTAAAAGTCAATGCATTTAATAAGCTTTTGTTTTCACTGATGGATCCTCTGGACTTGGGGATAAAAAGAGCATAAAGGCAAGTTTCTCTCTTCTCACTTTCAGGGCATGACAATCCCCTTTCCTGAACAGGAGCAGTAACCGTGTAGGGCATGCTCAGCCCCTGCCACACATTGCTAAGAGTAGATTGCAGTGTAGACCTGTCTGGAGAGTTCTTCAACCTCTCTTGCTGCTGTTTTCAACTGTTTCACACCAACAGACAGAAGTGGGTGAAGGTCAGCAAAACAACCACAAAATGAGAAATGGGGCATTCTTCATCATTAATCTTTAGCTACTGGTTTCAAAAGCACCTCGTCTGGAACCTGCAGAAATGCATCTTGCTCACTTTCCAGGTGGCGCAAGATTCATTTGAAGGCAAGTCGTAAAATGAATGGCCTAAGATCGAGCGTTTTCTAAGACTAAATCTTTGAGAAAGGCCATTTTCTCAACAGCTCAGCCGCCTCCACCACTTTTCTCTCCCAGAGCAATTCAAAAGGGAACCTGTTAAACTGGCAAAACTTGTCAGTTGTTTGTGAAGCTCAGCGTCATGAGTTAGACATTTTATCGGTTTCTCAGTTTCCCTGACTTGGTGACAACCCAGTGTGAACAAGTGGAAGGCTATCTTCTGGCCCTGCCCCTGTTAGACAGGCGGGGACAAAAGCCTGATGCTCACCCCAGGGAACTAGGCAAGCCTGCTGGGGTATGTCCCATTAAACAAAGGTTGGGACTGAAAGCACCTTCACATTCTCTAGCCCCGGTTTTCCAAATGTAAATACTGAGGTGCACAGGGGGCTCATGACTTTCTTGCTGATGGCTTAAAGGAAATTAGCACCAGCTTTGGGCTGGAACAGACCCAAACGTGAAAGGCTGCTTCTGCTTTTGGGCGAGTGAAGCTCTAGAATAGTAACTTTTTTCTGCAAGTGTTCAATGGAGCCATTAGTGTCTCAATAGGATTGTTAGAAGGATGAATGAGATTTATATAATAAAATGGCTATGAACTTAGACGAAATGCATAGCAGAGGGTAGGCATTAATAAATAGTATTTGATGACTAGTCACAAAGCGGGACTAATTTACATTTGAGTGATAGTTAAAACCTTTATTATATTCTTTAAGGTTTTTAAACTTTGCAGTAAAATGGGAACCTGGCAGTCTCAAGAAGGTGGTAGAGAGTTCGTATTGATGATGGGGTTAGATACTTGAAAGAAAAGGCAGTGCTTAGGTGAATCTAGCTTTCTGTATCTATGGGACATGAGGTAAAGAGTCAGCATTCCATGAGGCTTAAACCATGTGGCCAGTCTATAAACCAATACAGAGTATGAGAAGGAGCAATCATCGAAATCCTTGGTTCTTGCCCTACTTGTGTTTAGCCCTGAATTATTCATTCTGTAAGTCAGATTCAAACATTGAAACCCTAGGCACCTTTTAATATTAAGTTAATTTTGCAGAAAGGAACATAGGAAAATCTTAGGAGTAAGTTTTTGCCAATTTTGATATAAAAGTCTAAAGCTAATTAAAAATTTCTCAGTTATTGAAAATGTCACGGAGCATTTCTGGAAGTGGCATCTTTATGTATAATTGGATCATGCAAATGTAAAACTCCAAAGCAGAATAATAAAGCTGTCGAGGGGGTACAAAGTGCAGTAGGTACAATGGCGAAGATCGAAAACCAAAAGAAAGTGAATGCATTGAGATTGGAATGTCTCTTCAAAAAAACAAAAAGGATGGCTAGTTGATCTACGCTATTATCAGCCCCCAGCCAAGTGTTCTTTGTGTTTTTGATTTCAGTATATTTTAAACCTCTTGGACAATCGGTTTTGTTAGAGCGCAATTATAAGCAATCCTAGTCGTGATGTTACTTGGCTGCTAAGTCTGCTCTAAGAGCAGATTTAATTAGCTGGAAGATGTGCTCCCCGTCTTTTGCCCAGGGCCTACCAGCCGGCTCCATTGGAGCAACCTGGCTGGCTGTAGAGGATGAGTCAGCTGGCAGGTCCCACGGGAAGAGTAATGGCCTTGGATTCAGAAGTCCTGGTTTTGCCACTCCTTCGTCATGGTACCTGTGAGAAGTAACTTATTGTACAGGCAATAAAACCTACCTGATTGTAGGTGTGAGTACTTGTCTATAAATGGTTAAGAAAGGAGGAATTTCCTTGAGATAAACCTAGAAGGAATGTGAAATTTGATCTCCTCTCTCCTTCCGGGTTGCCTGGATTTCAGCGTCTGGCACCTTCCTGCGGCTTCTCCTTCGGTGCCCAAGGTCCTTTGCCCATAAGGACCTCAGCCTTATTGGACAAAGGCCACGCTCATTCATTTGGGCACAGCTTAACTGGTACCATCTTCCAAGGTCCTGCTTACAAATGGGTTCACACCACGGGGTTGGGACCTGAACGTGCATTTGTGGGGCACGTGATTCAATCCCCCACGACCACACTAAAAGATGATTTTTGTTAACATTCAAGATGAACAAGTAATTAAACAACCAAAGCAAAAACCTTGAACAAAATAAAATAGAGGATAATTTCCCTCATTTATAAAGAATGCCTATTCAAACTGAGAGCTGGCATTGTAAATAGGGAGCTCACAGAAGCAGTCCCGTTAAGTTCAGAACCAGATAAAGGAGCTTTCTTTTATCCATGTTCTTTAACATTGACCTGGAAAGGCTAACCAATGGAATTAGTTAAGAGCCTAAAATTACGGGTAGAAATGTTGGAAAGAGGCAAAGCAGAAAATAGACCCCATTCATAATAGTCCGAACGACAAAAATTAACCTAATAGCATTTCTATGAAGTTGCAGTGCATTAAAGATGACTACAGTTCTTTGTCCATCAAGAAGTGGAGTCTAAATTCCCCTCATATCGCCTGGCCTTGGCTGCACAGCTTGCTTTGGCCACAGGGACATCAGCACGTCCAGCATAAGCAGAGGCTTGGAAAGGACTTGGGAATTGGACTTGCCCTCTTGGAACTCCACTCTGAGACCACCAATAAGGACGCTGGTCTGGCACAAGGAGGAGGCGAGGCCACTTGGGAGAGAACCCTGGCCTCTAGTGTGTGAGTCCATCCTGGACCTGTCATCCCAGCCAGCTGACTGTAGTCACACCAGTGAGCCCACTGGAGACAGTCAGAAGAGCTGCCCATCTTCATATATTTATAAAGAAAAAATAAATAATGCACTAAGTCATTAATTCTTGGGGTGGCTTGTGGGGCTGTGATCATGAACTGATTCAGAATCTTAAAAAGTTGTAGTTATTTTAAAAACCATCCAATTCATTTCCTTATAACAAAAGGATACTGGAAACCAGGACTGAAGTTATTAAGTGAAGGCTTGCAAGGACGGGGTAGAAATCTCATCTTCACTAATGCATTGATGCATTCAGCCTTCCATCAAGAAGGCACTCACCGAGCCTGGTTTTGGTAACTGCAGGATGAAACCAGCTCGGTTTAGAGACATACAAGTAAACGATCATGGAGCGGAGAGATAATAAATGTATATACAGAGAAAGAGATGCCTCTGGACACAGGGCCAGGGTGGGAGAGTTCCCCTAGATGACACAGATGTGACATCTGACTGGGTCATAAAGAATGAGTAAGGCTTTGTGAGTCAGAGAAAGTGGGAAACAACAGTCCAGGCAGAGGCAGAGGGAGCAAGTACCCAGAAATGCCCAAGTGCCAAGAGAGGGAGGGAGCAGACACACAGAAACACCCAAGTACCAAGAGATGGAAGGAGCAGATGCCCAGAAACGCCCAAGTACAAAGAGATGGAAGGAGCAGATGCCCAGAAACGCCCAAGTACAAAGAGATGGAAGGAACAGAAGCCCAGAAACGCCCAAGTACAAAGAGATGGAAGGAGCAGAAGCCCAGAAATGCCCAAGTTCAAAGAGATGGAAGGAGCAGATACCCAGAAACGCCCAAGTACAAAGAGATGGAAGGAGCAGATGCCCAGAAACGCCCAAGTACAAAGAGATGGAAGGAGCAGATGCCCAGAAACGCCCAAGTGCAAGCCAGGTGGGGGAAGGATGGGGAGTGCTCACCCCCTAGTGATATAGTGATAGAAGGACTTGATTTGACTTGGCTTTTGTCCTTTGTGGAACCTGATCCTGTGATTCCATTTTGGATCAACTTCCCCCTAAGAAACCTAATACCAGCTAACTGCTTTTTGTAAGAAGTTTCTCTTGGGGTCTCTTCAGTTCAGGTGACACCTCTTGTAATACTTTGCAAGAGGGTTCAGATTTAAACTTGGTCTCCTTTCTGCTGTTCTCCCTTTAATATGACATAAGATTCACTGCTGATTAGTTTTATCCTAAGGGACACGTGACATCATTTTCCACCATTTTGTCTGGAAATAATCTGCACTTGTGAAATGAACTCATGTATTTCCTTCCTAGCAGAAAATGGAAAAGAAGAGCCCTACAAGTTGACAACTGGTCTGCTTTCCCACACTCCCCTTTGTAACTGAAACAAGTCCTTTAATTTCCTTGTGGTATATTTGAATATCCTTTATTGGAATTTGGTCCAAAGTCCCATGTTCCTCATTGTCTATATATGTACCTAGGGACATATATTTTCTGGGAATACTGAAATTCCACTCTATAATCTATAATCTAGCTAATCTTTTATCTCTGGATAAATAGAAGAAATGTATCACTTTTTTTTTTTTTTTCACTTTTACTAGCCTCATTCAGAAGTTGCACTGCTGATACCCAGAACTCAGGTTCTTTTCTAAACACCTCACAAATTACTTCTCTCTGGTGAATATGGAAATGAAAGACTTGTTTCCTTTAAAGGCTGAATTCTACTGTTTCGGTGCTGAAAGTGAAATGGACTAGAATGCCACGTCAAATCACCTGAAAATAAAAAAGGACCTGAAATCGTCTTGTCTCCTTCTTCTGTCAAAGTCTGCACACAACGTCCGGGGCCTCTCATTCTCATTGCAATGACTTTTCTTGTACATTTAGGTCACGTCTATTTCTGTTATTTTAGAAGCATGCCATCTTGCTGCTTTGATTTCCTTGAGTAGCTCCTTCTCCCCACTCCCCACCCCCAGGCACACACAGTGACTGTCAGGTGTTGCTCTGGCCGCAGGAGGAGCTATAAATAGCATTGCATGCTCCCCTCCTGGAGGCAAGGGAGCTGGGGGGGCTTGAGGAAAGCTCCTGGGAGGACACAGATGAGCTGGTCCTTGAAAGACCAGCCTTCCCCTGGCAGATCCAGGAGCAGGGGGATTCCAGGAGAGCAAACAGGTGGAGCCAAGACACAGAGGCGTGGTTCTTGAGCCTCTTTAAGTGTGTCTCTAAAGATGTATGAATGTGTATCTGTGTGTCTTCATTATGAGACGGCAGATGCAGAAAGAGCTTGAAGCTGTGCTGAGCAATTTGTCTTCATTTTCCAGGCAAGATAACTCTCCGTGGTTGTAAAGCAAGGCGGTGGTGGTGTAGAAGTCGAGAGAGGTTCAGTTATTTGTGTATAGAAAGGCCAGGGCTCAGGAATAATTTTGGAAAGGAAAAAAAAAAAGATTTATTTACAACCGGCCGGGCTCCGAGCTCCTCATCCCAAAATCCGAGCCCCGAATAGAATTTTGGGTTCCCTTTTATACAGAAAAGATAAAAGGGTGGGGAGTTAAATGGTGCTTTTATGAAAGAAAACGACTTTCTTTGCTAGTTAAGTGTTTTGATAGGTTTTGAATTAACATATCGCCCACATTCCGTCTGGATGCAACCTTGAATACGCATCCTTTCCGAACATTCAAAGTCTGAAGGGCCTACATTACTTAATTGGATTTCTAGGCACACTTGACACAGAATTAGATAATTTTGAATTCATACACAGGCTATATTATATTCCCCTTTCAAGGCCCAAGCTTAAGTTTATTTAAGCTTCTGCATCACTATTTATCAGAGGCTCTCTGGACTGAATGGTATATATATAGAGTTTGCATTGCTGAATTGTTTTCCTGGGACTGGAGTTGTTGCCATGGTTACCAAGGGCAGGGCTGCAGCTTCTTACTGTCCCCCACACAGAGCTCAGGACACATACAGCTCAGGTTATCTACGAAGAGATGACCAGCTTCCCACCCACAGCCCACATCAGTGACATGCTCTGATTTGTTTTTGAACCACTACTCTGTAGCAGAATGGCAGAGAGCTGGGAGAAAGGGAGCCTGTTCGGAAGCTCTCGTCCTGCTTCAGGTGATGGGTGTTAGACTTGAACAATGGTGACAGAGAAGAGGACAGCAAAACGAGCTCTTGTGGTGAGGGAAAGGGGTTTGAATTTTACCCAGGAGACAGGGTGAATGGTAGACGCCAAGGCTCAGAGCCAAGGTGGAGAGTGGGGGTGGGGGGCCAGGGAACAGGGGTGCAGAAGTGGGAGAGTTTGACTTTGGATAATTTAGGAAGTTTAAGGGGACAGAGCCCGTAGATGACTCTGGCACCTGACCTGGACCAGGTGAGGTCTGGAGCGTCCTGGTGGAGCTGGTTCAGCTTGTGCTCAGCTCGGAATTCCCTTCCCATGGATTGGGTACTTGCTCCATTCGTCTGCAGCCCTCTAGATTTTTAGTATTGTGTTTCATATACAATAAACACTGCACAGTGTTCTTTTCTTTCTTTTTGGTGGAGTGGTGGTGGTAGCTGGAATGTCATCTTCTAATATCTCAAGTAAAATTTAATAAAATGTCAGGACCAAGTGCATAACCATCCACTTTTCTTAAAGTATCCAGGGCTGCCATTGCCCCTTCTTTCTTTTTTTTTTTTAAAGATTTAATTTTATTTATCCGCCCCCCAACTGTCTGCTTTCTTGTTTCCATTCACTGTGTGTTCTGTGTCTGCTTGCATTCTTGGCGGCATTGGGGATCTGCTTCTCTTTTTGTTGTGTCATCTTGCTGCATCAGCTGTCTGTGCGATGCCACTCCAAGGCGGGCTGTGCTTTTTTTGCATGGGGTGGCTCTCCTTGTGGGGTGCACTCCTTGCATGTGGGGCTCCCCTGTGCGGGAGGCACACCTGCGTGGCACGGCACTCCTTGCACATGGCAGCACTGTGCATGGACCAGTTTACCACACGGGTCAGGAGGCCCTGGGTTTGAACCCTGGACCTCCCATATGGTAGGCAGATGCTCTATCAGTTGAGCCAAATCCACTTCCCTCCCCTTCTTTCTTGTTGTATTTGTACCATTACCACTACATCTCATAACTTACCCACACTTGTTTTCTCATTCAGTGTAGTGTTTCAGTCGTCCCATGCAGAAGGAAGCAGAAGATGCGGTCCCCGGCCATCTTCAGGGAGTGTTGGTCTAAGTCTGCCGTTAAATACCCGCCACCTCCCTGGGAGGCAGCAGGACTGAGGCACAAATGCTCCGTCTCACCCAATGTCGACTTATTTAGGAAACTTGAGTCTACAGTTTCACCCCCATAGCTAGAGCTCTGAAACACAGAGATCCAGGAAAATGCTGTGGGGCCTTCCTGAGTCATAAATGTCAGAAAGCGCCGTCCCTAAAAATAAAAAGGTACGTGTTTTTGCTTTTTATTGTATCAGTTACCAGTGGTCACATATGAGGCTCAAATGAACAGTCATTGAACGAGTTGTAATCTCACATGCTCACGCGGTTTCTCCAGCCTACGAGGGGCCACTGCTGTACAAAGCAAGCATGTCAGTTTGGGTTTCCAAACTAGTTCTTTGTTGTGTGGAAGGCCCGTGACTCACAGATGTGTGCCCTTCATCAGCAATCAAATCGCTTGTTTGCAAAGGTAAAGAGCCCTGTAGTAGAGAGAAAGAAGCCTCACGGAGACAGTATTTCGTCCAGGAAACAAGTGCTCTTTAGAATGGGCGTTTATGTTCCATGGATGATCCTATGGCATAGCAGTGGGTGTAAGGTGTCTTTTCCCAACCCGTACGCATTAAACAACTAGAATATGAAAATTGGGGCTTTTAGATGATGACATGATCATTAGCTGTTGCTCAGAATATTGCAATGTAATGTTTTCAGCGTTCTTTTAATGAGACCCAGCTCAATCCATGGTTATGCACCAAAGCAACACATCTGAGGCAGATTCAAAGCTTGTCCAAGGGTATTTTCCCCTAGGAAATTTTCTAACCTCCTGCTAGGTCCTAAAACTTACCTGGCCAGTCGTTAAGATTCTGCCTGATGAACGAACCATCTGGATCGGAACCCACTGTGGAGCCGTTCGCGTATGTTGCAGAAGCCAGTACCCCGGTGCCTGCTGACTTGAGTTTATCACTCAGCATTCTTATTCTTACTGTTGTGAAAGCAGAGAGAGTTAATGATCGCATACGGAAGGCCAGGACTCAGGAATAGTCTTGGGAAGGAAAATGTATTAACTACCAGACTACTGTCCAAAAACCCTAGCCCCGAATAGGATTTCTGGGTCCCTTTTACACAGAGGATGTAGATGTGGGGGAGTCAAACAGTGCTTTTATGAAAAAAGGGCTTCTCTTTGTTAGTTTCTTAGAGTTTTAAGTGTTTGAGTACTAGATAGGTTTTGAATTAACATATCTCCCACATTCTAGGTAAGCTTGAATTAGCATATCACCCACCTTCCATCTGGGTGTAACTTTGGATACATCTTCAGTCTACATCCTTTCTGAAAATTAAAGCCTATAGGGTCTATATTACTAAATTGGCTTTCTAGAAACTAGTCACACTTGGATGCAGAATTAAATAATTTTGAATTCATGCACAGGCTATATTATTATTATAATGAAAAACCACCTGTGAAAAGGCAACTTTATATTTCACACAATGGAATTTCAAAGCACAGGTACATTTAAAGATGATGGCGCCTTTTAGCAAGGACTCGGTTATAAAACTGAGATTAGATTATAAAGAAACAATCGTTGCTCCCGTTTCCTGGTTGCTTACTCTGTGCCAGGCGCTGTGCAAAGTCCCCTCATCTCATTTTAGCCTTTTGTCACAGGAGGTGGAAGGCAACTTTTCCTGTGTTCTCCAGGGACTTGGCAGAGCTTCAGAGCTTGAGATCAACAGGGTAGACCGTCTCGGCAGAACCAGCTGTGCGACGGTGAAACCAGTTCTGCCACCTTCACCCGTCACCCACCCCCAGGCTGCCCAAGAGAAAGCGATAAAATTCACTAAGGGCTGAGCAGAGAAGCTCCCTTTAGAGCGAGCACCCTGCTTGGGCGCCCCTCCTCCCCCGCCCACCTCCCAAGGCCCTGGTGCAATCTGGGGTCTCTCCAGAGTCAGAGACACCAGCTAGAGGCTTTCTCAGCACTGCTTCATTGTACGCATCCTTTTTCTTCCTTGGTCTTGGGTGAATTTCTGACAGAGGCCATCGCTCTTCTGGCTACTTCCAAACGTTAGGAAGGCTGATATTAAAAGGCCAGGCCTGCATTTAATTTACGGTGTCTCCCCTCCTGGGGTCCGGCCTGCTTCGGGCTGGTGGGCTTCCCCTCTGTTTCTGCACCGTGCTTGTCCCTTCTGCCTTAGTCAGTGGGGGTTTGGGATTTGAGGTTGGATGGGGAGAAGAGCTGTGGGGCTGGCAAGAGAACATCTGGCGTCCCCACTTCCTGTAGCGTAGGCGGGCATGGCTGCCTCCCCGCCCCAGTCCTGCCCCTGCCGGTTGGGGGGTCGCCTCGGGTGGGCGCCCTTTCTCTTCTCATCGCAGATCGAGGCTACTTCTCCTCCATGGGGTGTGCCCCCAAGTCCCCTCCTTTCCTTCCTCTGGCCACAGGTAGGTTCAGCCCCAGCATCCAGCTCTTAGTCCTTTGTAAAATCTGGTGTGAGTCACACACAAGCCCGGGTGTTCCTTCCATGTTCTGGTTTTCCAAGCATTTTCTGGACGGCTGGAAGCATGCTCCCTGGAGTTTCACCTTTTCCATGTTGACAACTTGGCTAGATGCAAAAGAAAAGCAATGGCAAGATGGAGCAGAGGCAGGGACAGGCACGGGGCAGCTGGCCGGGGCCCGAGACGCTTTGGGACTACGTGGGCCCGACGGTGCCCACCGCCCCGGCTCCACGTGCTGCCCCGTGCCGGGCTGGTGGCATGCCCACCGCTCCCACTGCTCCGAAACGGAGGTTGTGGAAACCATCCTGGCTCTTGCACCCCGGCTCGGGCGGCTGTATTTGGGGCCCACGCCTGCCCAGTGGTGCAGGCCCAGCGCCCGAGGCCCCGGCCTTGGCCGTCACAGCAGCTGGAACTCGGACAGCAGCGGGAAGGTGGGATCAGGTTCATTATCGAACATAAAACTACGGAATATGTTTCTCTCAAGAAGTTTTTTTCTTAGTGTAATTCAGGACAATTCCAAATAAATTAAAATGTCATTACGTACAGGGAGTGTCATGAACGGCCCGGTTTGCAGGGATGGTCAAGAGCGGGGCACGATTTAGGCCGCCAGCGGCCTCTAAGAGCTTCGCCAGCTTCCTTTTAGGGGTTCCGGTGGCACCCCCTTCGCCCACCGCAGGGGCCCCAGAACTTGGTTCTCACCTACCACGTCTGCACCAGCCTGCAGCCGACACAGCGCCTGACCCGGGCGGGAGGCTTCCTAAGTACATTTTAAAATTTATTTCTTTATTGTAATATACGCATACCATAAAAGTTGCTATTTTAATCATTCTTCGGTGTATAATTCATGGCATTCATTATATTTACAATGTTGTGCTACCAACACCACCATCCATTGCCAAAGTTATTTCAGCACTCAAAAGAGAATTAAAGAAAAAACACCACAGGACTGGGCAGCCCAGTGGATTATGGTAACCATGGGCTACAGTTAACAGTACAATTATAATACTAGGATTTTGTGCATTGTAACACACACACCGCACCAATACGAGGTGTTGATAATAGGGGGTGGGAGGGATATGGGAACTCTGTATTTCTGCCTGATTTTTCTGTAAACCTAAAACTCATCTTATAAAAAAAGTGGAAAAATTACAACACATTACCAAAACAAAACAAAATTAATATATATTTTTATCTCAAAATAAATGTTGAGTTTCATCCTTTTCTGAGGAACCCGTCATCGTGAAAGACAAAATTTGACTTTTTCTAAACTGTGTGAGCTCTGATAAATCTTGAAATCCTGAGTCTCGCCCATGGAACTAATTTTAAGAGTTCAAATATCAATAACAAATAAACCTTTTGCTGACTTAAAAACTCGTCGGGTCATGTCATTAAGGATTTCCGGACTGCCAGCTTGGAAACCAAAATTCAGGCTTGACCAAGTCAAACAATGAAGACTGATTAAAGGGTGATAAACAGCTTCCTGTTTTAAATTAAAGATGCCACGTCAACAAAGAACACAAAGATAGAAGTAAGGCCCCTGCTTGGCATACAAATGTATGATTCTGTTGAACAGGAAATCAAAAGACATTAACTTTTGCTTTTTCTATTTAGTCATGTGAGAGGAGGCACAGGATCTCGTGGATCAGCTCTTGTATAATATTAGCCTTTGCTCTTAATTTTGTTAAGTGTGTGGGGAAAAGTTTTTAATGTATGTGCAATTTTCTCATGCTTAACATGAAGACCATAATATCTGTTACTTTAGGGTGAGCAGGAGGATTAACATAACATTTATGAAACACGGCCCAGTGCCATCTTTAAAATCCATCCTTTGATCCCACCTCCCCTTTCTGGTACGGCCCCGGGATCTGGCGGGTTTTCCCATGGGCCGGCGTCATCTATGCTCACAGGGGCTCTTCTCCAGCACACAGAGCTTTCCTCAGAAATGGCTCCCATGATGATCTCATCTGAGAAATCTCGTGGTCGACCTTCTGCCCTCAGAGCAGCCTTTGGCACGGCTGAATGATCTGATCTTCTTGACGCACATTTTCCTCCAGGCTTCTGGGACTCTACCCTCACCTGATGTCCCTTAGGGCCTGGTGGCTCTTGGTTTTTCCCTGACAGCAACGCTGTCCTCAGCTTGTCCCGACTTGGCCCCTGGCTCATCATTTAGGTCTTAGACGTTTCATTCTCAGAGACCTTCCCTGACTTTCCTGGCAACATGGGTCTTCCACCCCGACTCCAGCGCGTCTTCATTGTCCCGTTTTACTCTCTTCATAGACTCTAGCGCCACCTGACGTTGTGTTTATCTCCAAGGTGTGTCTCATATCCACAGAATGCACCCTCTGTGAGGACGGAGACTTTGTTTTCTTCCCAGATGCGCTCCCAGTTCCTGAACAGTGCCTGGCACGTAAAACATGCCCATTACATAGATGTGGGGTGAGTAAAAACTTTTAAACACCTAATCAACTGCAAGCATTCAGTAGATTTGGTTTTCCCTGTCCTTTTTTAATGGAAGAAATTTAACCTCTATTATTTCTCAATGTGTATGGTGCCCTTTATTGGGGTCTGTGTGTGTTAGATTCTATGCTTGAGGTTGAGGACCCCACAATGCATAAAATAAAACTTTGGGAACTTACAGTCTAGTGGGTGAGGCAGGCACACGTATTGGTGTTTGTCATTCAACTTGTGCTACTGATGAAATGGTAGAGGGGTGGGCAGGATGCAATGGAAGTTCTAAAAACAAGAATATAGAGATGCTACTGACCCATCAAATAGCTATAAATTGTCAGCTTCTGTATAGTAGAAGAGATGATATGTTCTAATCTACCTAACTACTTATAAATAATTTTCTTTGTACATGATGGTCCACATATTTGAGGTGCCTTGTTGGCTAGGATTATAAGTAACTTGTTCCAAAAGTCAAAGAGGTTAACTGACATACATGGGATTAAATCCCTCGTCTCAATAGCACCCCATCTAATCTCACTGTATTTTTTGCCCAGTCTCATCCATCTGTCCATCCATCCACACATTCATGCATTCATGCTTCTATCCTCTCATACTTCCATCCAGTCTTCCATCCTTCCATCCATCTATTCATTTATCCACCCAGTCCACCCATTCATTTAACTTCTAATGGAAAATAATTTCAAACTCTGTTGACTCTGGAGTACTAGTGTTTGAAGTACACACAGTCCTCAGTTTTACAATTGAAAAGGTTACAAGATGGTTTGCTTGAAGCTATAATGGCATTCCCTATAGATAGAGTGCTCGAAATGAAGATTAGTTCCCAGGCTAACCAAAAACTCCTATTTGGCTTACAGAGTAACTGGATAAAAGTATCAGCAGGATTTACGGCAAGATCACTCTTGCTTCTATGGGGAAAAGTTTTAGCTCCGTCCTTCCTCTAGTGCTAGGAATGGCAATCTTCTCCTCTCTTTCTTTCCCCTTTCCACCATTCTCCCTCCTCATTTGTTTCAACATTCCCAGAGAGTTGGTGCTGGGGAACTTACCTTTGTGGTTTCAAAAGCAGAAGCCCCAGTGTGGGCAAGAGGCCGTGAAAGCAGAACTGGAGGTGAGATGAAGGGGCTCATGAAATGGCAGCGAATCTGGATGTGGCCTTCAGGCTGTGCCATCTTGGGAAGTTACCTCTCTGAATTCCAGTTTCCAGGGATTTGATACAGGGATAATGAAATCCGTTTCACAGTGGTAGTAAGAAAATTAAATGAGATAAGATATGCAAGCGCTTAGTATGACACTTGGCTCTTAGTTATTGCCCAACAAATGGTAGCTATTGTGATTGTTGCCATCATTATTGGGTTCGAGGGGCATTTGAAAACAATGTCAGTACTCAAGAGACATGAACTTCTCTTTCTTTTTTTGTCATCAAGGTTGAGGGAGAAATGGCATCTGTGAGGTGGAAGACTTTGGTGTTTTGATACTCTAGCTTGCCAATTTTAGACCTGAGATTGGAGACAGTGGGAGCGGGGAGGGCAACAGGGAAGGCTGGCCGGGGGTCTCACCGACACACGAGGCGGTGGTTGTGGTGGAGAAGTAAATAACGAATAATGGGTGTCTGATGTGGGGGTGATAGGAATGGGGTGGATGGGCATCGACTTGCTGCTGCCTGGCTCAGTGATCCCAACAAGTGCGAAGCCTGTTAGGTGCTGGGAAATCCTGGCAGCCCCTGCTACGAATGGGGAAACTGGCACCAGGCTTCAGGTCTGGTCTTCTGGTGCCATCTAATGGGAAAAGATGGCACTCCATGTTCTTAAAAACCCAGACCCGGGAAGCAGACATGGCTCAACGAATAGCGCGTCTGTCTACCATATGGAGGGTCCAGGGTTCAAACCCAGGGCCTCCTGACCTGTGTGGTGAGCTGGCCCACGCGCAGTGCTGCCACATGCAGGGAGTGCTGTGCCATGTAGGGGTGCCCCAAGTGCAAGGAATGTGCCCCTCAGGGAGAGCTGCCCCATGTGAAAAAAGCACCACCCACCCAGGAGTGGCGCTGCACACCTGGAGAGCTGATGCAGCAAGATGACGCAACAAAAAAGAGATGCAGTTTCCCAGATAATGCAAGTGGACGCAGAAGAACACACAGTGAGTGGACACAGAGAGCAGACAACAAGAGGGGAGAAAAATTAATAAAATAGAGCTTTCAAAATAATAATATAATAAGCAAACTCATTTTTAAAAGAGCAAACAAAAACAGACAAGAAACAGCCCAGACCAGGTGGTGGCCTTTTGAGTCAGCTGGTCTTGGTCAAAGGAAAGGGTTTTGGTGCATGGGCGCTTACGGTCGTGTTGTTGTTTTTTTATCTAAACCTTGTGCTGATGAGCTTCTGGCTAGGATGGCTTTAGAAGGCATCCGTGTGAAGGCTGCAGGGGAGCGGGACCCAGGGCTCGTGCACGTTCCTCGGGGTCACCCAGCGAGGGCCAAGATGGTTTCACTGTTCACTATGTTAGAATGAATCTCCCGTGACCTGTTGCGCAGAGCAGGGCCGTCCGAGGCCTCGGGCCAGCCGTCCCCTGTGGAGGGTCCTCAGGCGTGAGGGACCCAGGCCTGCGGGCCAGCCCAGCTCTGGGCGTCTCCTCGGCGCCCTGGCCCCGCCGTTGCTGTCTTCTTCAGGGAAGTTCCTGCCGGTCCCCTGTCCTGCAGCGTCCCACCTGCGGCGCCCGAGCCTTCGCAGGAGGCCCGTTTCTCCCGGTGCTATCCTTCCAGGCGCCAGCAGGTGTCAGCAAATCCCAGGGGCTAAAATACACCACCCCAAACCAGCTGCCGCTGGCCACTAAATTGTGTGTGTGTGGAAGGGGGAAAGACAAGGACAACTGATAGTGATTTATAAACATGCCTCCACCAGGGTTTGCTAGGACTTTCTTAAAAGAAGCAGAGTGGGCTCCTGGAGAAATCACTTGAGATTGCGTTTAAAGATCAGCAGAAGGAAGCAGATCTGGCTCAACAAATAAGAGCGTCCACCTATCACATGCGAGGTCCAGGGTTCAAACCCAGGGCCTCCTGACCCGGGTGGAGCTGGCCCATGCACAGTGCTGATGTGCGCAAGGAGTGCCCTGCCACGCAGGGGTGCCCCCGCGTAAGGGAGCCCCACACGCAAGGAGTGAGCCCCACAAGGGAGCCGCCCCGTGCAAAAAAAAAAAAAAAAAAAGCACAGCCCACCCAGGAGGGGTGCTGCACGCACAGAGAGCTGATGCAGCAAGACGATGCAACAAAAAGAAATACAGATTCCTGGTGCACTGACAGGAATACCAGAAGACACAGAAGAACACACAGCAAACGGACACAGAGAGCAGACAACAGAGGAGGGGGGAGAAGGGGAGAGAAAGAAATAAAAAATAAATCTTTTAAAAAAAAAGACCAACCATCTTTCAGGGTCCCTGTCTCTTCTGACTCAGTGGCTGAGCTACTGAGCTGCAGCTTACTCATCTGTGAAAATGGGAACAGTGATACTGTCTCTACTTACTGGGACGGAATGAAATAAAACGTCTTACCTTCTTTTTAAACTCTAGTGCCTGCCACATGTAGAGAACACCTGCCAGTCATTCTTGGTGATGACAGCAGTGAAGGCCCCTCCGCACTGCTTTCTCTCCAAGCACCACCACCCCACCTTATATTTAAAACTGGATTTATAGCTTCTGCACAGATAGAACTGAGGGTTTGGGGGTAAAAGAAGGTGCATAGAGGAAGCAGGCCCTGCTCCGTGGGAAGGAGCCTGGTGCCCCTGAGAACGGATTCTTCTAGAGCTCTCTGGGTAATGCACTTTTTTTGCAGTTCCATGAGATGAATCTCAGGCCTGCAACTCTTGTAGGTCGCTACTTGCCAGGAGGTTCCTGTGACATGTTCAGCTCTGTTGGGGTTGGGGTGAAATGAGGGGTGTATTCGTTTCCTGACCACAAACTCGGTGACTTCAAACAACAGGAATTTATTGCCTTACTCCAGAGACTAGAAGCCTGAAATTCGGCAGAGCTCTCCTCCCTCTGGAGGCTCTAAGGGAGAATCCGTTCCTCGCCCTCCCGGCTCCTGGTGGCTGCTGGCGCGCCTGTGCTCCAGTCTGCCTCCGCTTCTGTGAGTGTCACCTCCTCTGCCTTGCTCTTCTCAGGACCGGTGTGATTGTATTTAGGCCCACCCAGTTAGCCCAGGACAGGCTCCCCATCAATCACATTTGCATTGACTTTGTCGTATAAGGGAGTATTTACAGGCTCCAGGGATTAGCCCAGCATCTTGGGGGGGAGGGGGGAAACGGACATTTTTTCACCCACTGGAGATTAAGTTAGAGAGTCCACCATTGATTGTCAGACACGGAGCCCAAGAGGAGGAAGTGAGGTTCCTTAAGCAGACATTCCACAGTACTCTCTGCTCTATTCCAAGATAGGATGGGATCTGAGGGGTGCCAGAGGATTTCTCAGTCAGTGAGTGTAAGTCTTAGGGATATGGAGATGAAATAGAAAGCCTTACGCAGAGGGCCTTGCAGCCTGAGATTTTAGCAGAAGAATGAGTGCCTCCAATGACTCTTTGTAGCAGTAAAGCAGCCATGGACAACACAACAAGATGGCCATGGCTCTACTCCAATAAAACTTCATTTACAGAAATTGGACATCTTCCAGGAAGACGGTGTAGCCATGGTTTTCCCTTTT
The DNA here is from genome assembly GCF_030445035.2 of Dasypus novemcinctus. Classification (NCBI taxonomy): domain Eukaryota; kingdom Metazoa; phylum Chordata; class Mammalia; order Cingulata; family Dasypodidae; genus Dasypus; species Dasypus novemcinctus. The sequence continues at coordinate 10,752,628 of NC_080701.1, read as the reverse complement.
CCTCCTGCTAAGTACAGCTGAAAATCCTGGGCTTTGTTTGTAAGGCAGACATAGCAAGATTCTGAAAGGTGGACAGAAGAAGGTAGGCTGGCTAGGCAGCTCAGGGCCACTGGAGCAGCAGGTGGGCGATTGTCCTGGGCTTGCTTTCTACCTTATGCACGTCAGCCTTGGAGCTGGTGAAGCTGGCAGCACAGAAATGCCAACCAGTGCCAATTTAAACATGAACAAAACTCAGCTCTTTCTGGCAAAAGGACCTGAAAAGGGGCAGCCTAGCGAGACAGAAAGCTTTTGAGAAATGACTTCTCTATCCAACAATAAACCGCAGGAGAGCATGTGGCACCATCTCCACCCCTGCCGGCTGAGAAAGAGCGGCAAGCTTAGACCCCCAGCCCGTTGACAGGCACCCGCCCCCCCCCCCCAGGGTGGTGTCAAGGAAGTTCAAGTAGGAACTGGGACTTTCGCTCCCCTGCAGGTAATGAGCCTCACCCCGCCTTGTCAGTGGAGACCATCCGGGGATCCTGCCCTTCCATCCTGAATGGCAAAGGTGAGACACCCAATCACCTCCCCGCTGGGAAGGCGGCCAAGGAGGTCTGGGATTTTGCCACTACCCAGTGCCATGAGGCCAGCACCCGGTGGGGTCTGTGGAGGCCACGTGGCACCAGGACTGCCTCCCCTGCCCAGTGGTAGCCAGGAGTCCTGCCTGCTCAGGGGCCACCGAGGCCAAGCAAGAACTGAGACGTCCGTCCATCTCTACCTGGCAACTACGAGGGAGCCATCCCCCTCTCACTGCCGGAGAGGTGTAAAAAACATCAACTGAAAAAGAAGGTCAACAAAGATCCAGCGACTCAAAACAGATATGAAAATGCCCACGTTTAACAATAACAATTCAGTCATCACACAGAGAAGCGGGAAGAATGACACAAGAGAATGGACAGATGCTGTGGTCAGTGAATTATACACCTCAGCATAGCCATATTCTCCCTCTTTTTTTTCTTCTTCTAAATGTTACATTAAAAAAATATGAGGTCCCCATATACCCCCCACCCACCCCACCCCTCCCACATCAACAACCTCTTCCATCATGGCCGCACGTTCACTGCACCCAGCGAATACATTCTGGAGCACCGCCGTACCACATGAACAGCGGTCCACATTGTAGTCCACTCTCTCCCCCAGTCCGCACAGTGGGCCACAGCAGGACACACAACATCCAGCATCCATCCCTGCAGCACCTCCCAGGACAACTCCAAATCCTGGAAATGCCCCCACACCATATCTCTTCTTCCCTCTCCCAACCATCAGCAGCCACCGTGGCCACCCTGTCCACATCACTACTATAGTTTCTTCCCTTACTAATCACAATAGTTCCCCAGCAGAACACCAAAAAGTCCACTCTAATCCATACTCTATTCCTCCATCCTATGGACCCTGGGATGGTGATGTCCAGTCCCCCTCTACATCAGGACGGGGCTTAGATTCCACATGGATGATGGATGCAATTCTCCTACTTGCAGCTGTAGGCACTCTTGGCTCCCTGATGTGCTGGTTGACCTTCTTCACCTCCCTGTCAGCTGGCCAGGGTGAGTTCAAGAAACCAGAGGGTAGGAGCCGCAAGTCTGCTGAGGCTCAGGGCCTGGCCGTCACATGGACAGTCCAGAGATTAATCTGCAGTCCTGTGGGAATGAGCCTGTGGTCCACAGGACCTCCTGAAGGTGGCTTCTTTAGGTGAGGCTGGGGCCTAACCCTGTCACTGGAGGCTTCACACAGAGAAGAAGCCAGAAGCCAGGCGTTAGTGGGAACCAGAGGAGCAGATGGGAAGAGAGGACAGCACCATGGGGGAGCCGAGCCACTAGCCAAGGAACCCCAGAGCGCCAACCCCAGCACGCCAGGTTCTGGGAGAGAGTAAGCCTGGCTGAGATCTTGATTTTGGCCTCTTCTGGCCTCAAAACTATGAGCCAATGAATCCCTGTTCCAACCCTCCACTGTATGGTATTTTCATCGCAACATGGCAAACTAGATAACTGTTAAAACCAGGGTCACGGAGATTTTAGAATTATCTGGCAAGGATTCCAAAGCAGTTGGGGTGACTTGGAACTATATATATACAGTTTCCACATAGAAAAGTCCTTTAACTAATAAAGAAGTTCAGCAAGTTTGTGGCCTACAAGATGAACATAAAAAAATCAACTATATTTCTGTATAACAGGAGTGAACACTTGGACACTGAAATTTAAAACACAATGCTATTCACCACTGCTGAAAAAAAGAGAAGAAAAATGTGAAAATTTAACAAAACGTTCAGGACTTGTATACTAAAAACAGCAATTACAAATGCTAAAAAATCAAGGAAGAGCAGGAAGAGGGGAGAAGAGCTGTGATGTGGGGGCATTTTCGGGACTTGGAGTTGTTCTGAATGATACTGGAGGAACAGATGCAGGACATTATATGTCCTGCCATGACCCACTGGGAGGACTGGGGGAAAGTGTAATCTACAATGTGAACTATAATCCATGCAGTGCAGCAGTGCTCCAAGATGTATTCACCAAATGCAAATGAATGTGCCACACTGATGGAAAAGGTTGTTGATGTGGGAGGAGTGGGGTGAGGGGGATGGGGGGGGTATATGGGAACCTCTTCTATTTTTTAATGTAACATTTTATATGATCTTTGTATCTTTAAAAAAAGAAATTTAAAATATTTATGAAATCAAGGAGGATCTGTATAAATGGAGAGGAACTCTGTGTTCATGGACAGGAAATCTCTATCTAGTAAAGATGCCAATATCCCCCAAATTACTGTACAGTTTTGACATAGTTTCTATCAAAATCCTAGCAAGATTTCTTATAGATACTGACAGAATTACTCTAAAATTTATACAGAAAGCAAAGGAACTAGAGTGGCTAAAGAATACTTTTGCAAAAGTGTGAGAGATCAGTCTACTAGATTTCAAGACATATTACAGGGGAGCAGGTGTAGCTCAGTGGTTGAGCGCTTGCTTCCCATGCATGAGGCCCTGGGTTCAAGCCCCAGTACCTCCTAAAACAAAACAAAACAAAAACATATTATATAGTTAGACCCAAGACCATGGCAATGGCAGAGAAACAGCCTCCTAGATCACTGACCCAGGGTAAAGATACAAAAAGACCTGCACAAACATGTCCAAATGATTTTTGACAAAGGTGCAAATGCAATTCAATGAAGGAGAGTCTGTTTTCAATAAATGATGCTAGAAAACTTGGACATCCATAGTGGGAAAAATTAACCATAACCTAAGCTCACACATTTTACAAAAATATGTGGTTCAAAATGGTCACATACTTAACGTAAAATGTAAAATCATTAAAGTTTTAGGGAAGTGGATATGGCTCAATGGATAGAGCTCCTGCCTACCATATAGGAGGTCCAGGGTTCAATACCCATGGCCTCCCAGCCCGTGTGGCGAGCTGGCCCACGTGGAGTGCTGCTGTGCACAAGGAGTGTCTCCCTGCACGGGGATGCCCCCCGCACAAGGAGTGGCCCCCACACAAGAAGTGCAGCCCCACACAGGAGAGCAGCCTGCCCAGGAGCGGTGCCGCCCACACAGAGAGCTGATGCAGCAAGATGATGCAACGAAAGAGAGACACAGAGAAGAGACAATATGAGATGCAGTGAACTAGGGAGCTGAGATGGAGCAAGAGAATGATCATCTCTTTCCCACTCTGAAAGGTCCCAGGATCGGTTCCCGGAGCCATCTAATGAGAATACAACAGACACAGAAGAATACACAGCAAATGGACTCAGAGAGCAAACAGTGGGGTGGGGGTGGAAGGGGAGATAAGGAAAAAAAATAGAGGACCTACTGTCCTTTTGAAAAAATAAAAGTTTTAAAAGAAACACAGGAGAAAATCTTTGGGATCTTGGTCTAGGTAAAAAGTCCTTAAATATGACACAAAAAAGCATGATCCATAGAAGGAAAAATTGATAAACTGGACATAATAAAAATTTTTAAAATTTCCTCTGCAAAAGAGGATGAAAAGACATGCTATGGCCTGGGAGAAAATATTTCCAATTCACTTTTCTGACAAATGACTAGTATCTAGAATAGAGAAAGAACTCTCAAAACTCCACAGGAAAAAAGCAAACACTCTAATTAGAGCATTGGCCCAAGATCTGAAGACACATTTTAGGGAAGAAAATACACAGATGACAAATGAGCTGATGGAAAGACGTTCACGACCGTGAGCCTTTGGAGAAAGGCACATCAAAACTGCCGCGATCACAGCCCCAAGCTCACTAATAGGAAATCATTAGAATAAGCAAAGTCACAGAGTCAGAAACTAGAACAGAGGCTGGCAGCGCTTGGGGGCGGGGGAAGGTGATGGGTGTTAAAGTTTAGATTGTACAGTGTCTATCTGGGGAGACAGAAGAGTTTGATAATGGATGGTGGTGATGGTAGCACAGCGCTGTAAATGCAATTAACAGCACTGAATTTTATATTTGAATGTGGTTAAAAGGGGAAATTCTAGGTTGCATATATGTTACTAGAATAAAACTTGGGGAAAAAAACCCACTATAAGACTGTACAACATAAACAGTGAACCCCAATGTAAACCATGGGCTCTAAGGTAATAGTACAATCCTAATAGTTTTCCGTTAATCGTAGCAAAGGTCTCACACTAATACAAGGTGTTAATAATAAGGCGGTATATGGGAACTCGGTATTTTCTGCATGATTTTTCTGTACACCCACAACTCCTCTAATTAAAGGGCAGTCACTGAGATGACACCACCCTCTGGTACCGAGGTGGACAGTGTCCCCCCCAAAATTCACCCGGCACCTCGGAATGTGCCCTTCCGTGGACACAGCGTCTTTGCAGGTGGAATTGGTTACCTTAGGAGGGGCTAAGTGGGCCTAATCCAGTGACAGGCATCTTGGTGAGAAGAAGTGGGGACCCCCGGGGAAGGCCAGTGGGCTGGAGGCCGAGGCCGGGTCAGACTTCCACGCACCGTGACCCCGAGAACTCTCGGTGACCACAGGAAGTTTCGAGAAGCACCGAGCCCCTTCTGTCTCGGCCCCCAGGGGAGCCCCTCCTGCCAGCGTCGCCATCTCAGGCTTCTCACCCCCCAGAACTGTGATAGAAGACATGTCCCTTGTCCTGAGCCCCCAAACACCTGCTGGTTTGTTACGGCAGTCCCCCAGCAAAGGGACACGACAGCTCCCAGAACGGCCCGAATGAAAAGCAGGGCCACCGCCCAGGGCTGGGCAGGCGCCGTCGCTGGTGGGACGTGAAACGGCCCGTCCCTCTGGAAAGCAGTTTGGCAGTTGCTTCAAAAGCTAAATCCACAGCCACATATGACCCAGCATTTGTGCCCCTGGGCATTTTTCCCAGGTAAAGGAAGACTTATGGTCATAAGATTCGGTACACGAGCGTTTACAGCAGCTTTCCTCATGGGAGCCCAAACCCTGGGAACACCCAGTGCCCTTCAGTGAGGAAACAAACAAACCAAGGAGAAAGGGCTGCTGGGTCCTGCAGAATTGGGGGACTCTCCAGGGAATGAAAAAGTCCATCCCCACAAGTTAGATGGTGCATGATTCCATTTAGGTAGCATCTTTGAAAATGACAGAATTATAGAAGTGGATAATGGATTAGTAGTGGCCAGCAGTTAAGGAAGGGGGCAAGCAGGCAGGAGGTGGGCCTGGTGGCCAGAGGGCAGCGCGAGGAAGCCTTGTGGGGGTGAAAGGGCTCTGTCTCGACTGCGTCGATGCCAGGACCCTGGTTGTGATACTGTACTAGAGTTTTGCAAGATGTTACCATTTGAAGAAAGAGGGTGGAAGGGGCACAAGATTTCTTTGTATCTTTATTTATTTATTTATTTATTTATTTATTTATTTATTTATCTCCCCTTCCCCCCCCACCCGGTTGTCCATTCTCTGTGTCCACTTGCTGCGTCCTCCCTGTCCACTTCTGCTGTTGTCAGTGGCACAGGAATCTGTATTTCTTTTTGTTGCGTCATCTTGCTGTGTCAGCTCTCCGTGTGTGTGGCGCCATTCTTGGGCAGGCTGCACTTTCTTTCATGCTGGGCGACTCTCCTTATGGGGCGCACTCCTTGCGCGTGGGGCTCCCCTACGCGGGGGACACCCTTGTGTGGCACGGCACTCCTTGTGCGCATCAGCACTGCGCATGGGCCAGCTCCACATGGGTCAAGGAGGCCTGGGGTTTGAACCGCGGACCTCCCATGTGGCAGACGGATGCCCCAACCACTGGGCCAAGTCCGCCATCTGTATCATTTTTTATAACTGCATGAGAATCTACAGTTATTTCAAAACTAAAAGTTCAAAAAAAAATGTTAGAATAACAGGGAGCGGATGTGGCTCAAGCAGTTGGACATTCACCTCCCACATGGGAGGTCCTAGGTTTCAGTTCCTGTTGTATCTTAAAGAAGACAAGCAGATGCAATGAGCTGATGCAATGAGCAGACAATCAAGCAGACACAACAAGAAGGGAGCAGATGTGGCTCAAATGGTTGGGCACCCTCCTGCCACATGAGAGGTCCCATTTTCAGTTACTGGTGCCTCTTAAAAAAGACATGTAGACACAATGAGCAGATGGCGAGCAGACAATAAATAGAAAACAAGTAGAAACAATAAGCAGACAGACAAGGGAACCATCTCAGGAGGGGGATAATGTTAGAATAACATTAAAGTCTGAGGTCACGGCATTTTTTCCATTTTATATCTTTAAAAAAAAAATCCCTCTCGACACTTATTCTTCATAGGTTTTTATATTCCTGCCTACCAATAGTTTCCAAGGAAAAATTCTGGAGAAAAAAACTGATTTCTTAATAAATGATAAGGGCAAATTGTGGAATATGGATAAAAAGGTTTTAGCCATAGGGACTAGTACACAATTGCATTCATTTATCAAGTTTCCCCTTAAGAGACTCTGTCTCCTTTAGGTCCTCTGAGAAACAGGTGCCCAAATGCAGTTGGGTGTGTAAGAGCTGCGGGTGGGAAACACCTGAGAAGGACAAAGGAGGAGGGGCAGGGTGGGAAGGGGCCCTAGACCACCGGGCAGGGCTGGTTCCACGAGCGGAGGGTTGGTAGGGGCCTTGGTCTGTACCATGTCCTGGAGGACGTGGTGGCCAGGCTGTTGGGGCGCCCCAGGCTAAGACCGCCCATGGATGCCGCATTGCCGGGGACAGCCTGCTGTGGTACCCCTGCCCTGCTGGGCGATTAGCTGGGGTCAGAATGGGGCGGGCGTGGCCTTGACACCAGAGCTGCAGGGGCCCCAAAGGCGTGGCAGCTGCAGGCTGTCCCACCAGCTCCCCTCCTTGCGCAGGTTTCTCGAGGAGATGCGTGAATGCTACTCCCTGTGATCATGACCCTGGATGGTCTCTAGTAATGTGCCTGCTTTTTAATAAGAGGAGTGTAATCATTCCAGCACTTGATTAAAAGCCATCCGAAGGCTCCTCGTGCCTAAGTAGATTTTACAAGGAAGTTGGAGGTAGAAGACGGAATTAGAGTGAACCAGATGCCACGACACCTGGCTCCGGAAACCAGTTCTGAAGGCTTGCTCTTGAGTGGTCACGCGAGCTTTCCGAGCCTCTGTTTTCTCTTGTACAAATGCTAACACCACCTCCCTTCTCACCTAGAGTTTTGAAAGTAAAGCCAGAAGCCTGGGGTTCTAATCCCAGCTCTGCTTTTTACCAGGAACGTGATCCTGGCCACGTATCCCTCATTTCGACCTTGGGAATGGCAGTATCACCCAAGCTTCAGGCTTCCAGCTCTTGCTGCTTCCCCTGGAGTTTGTTGTGAGACTCAGTGGGATGATAAGGCACTAAAACATGGCTGGAGTTGTTTTTAAAAATGAATATAGGGAAGTGGATGTTTCTCAAGCTGTTGGGCACCCACCTACCACAGGGGGAGGACCTAGGTTCGGTTTCCGGTGCCTCCTAAAGAAGACGAGCAAGACAGTGAACTGACGCAACAAGATGACACATTGAGGAGACACAACGAGGAAACGCAATGCGAGAACAGCAAGCGGGGTGCAGATGTGGCTCAAGTGATTGGGCACCTTGCTCCCACATGGGACATCCCAGGTTTGGTTCTCGGGGCCTCCAAAAAGGAAAATGAACAGACAGCAAGTGCAAACAATGAAGGGTGAGGGAAGAAAGAAATAAAATCTTTTTTTAAAAAGTGAATATGAGTAATGGATATAAAAATTCCTTGAAAAGAGTAAGGAATTGCATATCCTTACTGTCAGCAGTGGCCCCAGAGCCTGCAGGCAGGCTGGCCCACGGAGCAGCACATACCTGGAGCCTCAGCCCCCCGGGTCCCTCTCCTCCCCTGGCAGCTCATAAACTTTCTCCCATCCTTGGTTCTCCCCCATAAACTGCCGGTGGCGCTGTCCCTGTTCCGCAGCCTCTCAGCTCCTCCTCACTGAAGGAGAGGCTTTTGTTTTAATTTCTTACAGTGTCCCTGGAGACAGAGCTCTTGCCATATTTAATTGAATCTAAAATGTCCACTGATGTAAGTCACATCATTATTTTATGTGCCTCTAAGAGAGAGAAAAACACTGTCAATTAGACTGTGACAAGTGTCTTAATGAGAGTTCTGGTGGGTGACTGGGTCACATCAGCCTCTCATTCATTGAAATTTCTTGCATTGGTTCTGAAGGATGGTGCAATCTCCCTGCCTTCAGCTGCACCACTTGGCTTCGGATGGGCTCTCCCTGGCATGTATCTCAATAATAATTCAGTGTAACTTAGCTTCATTTTATGTCCTCGAAAGTGGGGCTTGCAAACGTTGCTGTATATACAAATCCCTTGGGAATCCTGCCAAAATAGAGATTTTGATTGGTTAGGTCTGGTATAGAACCCAAGGTTCTGCGTTTCTGTCTCCCAGGTGATACAGCCGGTCCAGGGACAGGCCTTTGGGGAGCTCGGCTGTAACATACGAGGCTGTTGTTCTGCAAGAAAACGTGGAATTGCAATCATTTGTCCTCTAAAGAATATTCACTCCACAAATCTCACATTCATGCCCCATGACCCTGCCTCCACACCTTTCTTCATGCGTTGTGAGCTTTTGTTGCAATGCTCCATCACGGTATAAGCTTCTGAAGATATCACACACGGCAAGTAAACCCAACATGTGGAGCACCTATAACGTGCAGAATCAAGGTGAAGCATTGACAGACACACCGGCCGTGAACAGGTTCATGACTGTGAACAGGTTCACGATGACAGCCACGCCAGCTGTGAACAGGTTCATGACTGTGAAGAGGTTCACAATGACAGCCACGCCAGCTGTGAACAGGTTCATGACTGTGAACAGGTTTACAACGACAGCCACACCAGCTGTGAGCAGGTTCATGATGACAGCCACACCAGCTGTGAGCAGGTTCACGATGACAGCCACGCCAGCTGTGAGCAGCTTCATGATGACAGCCACGCCAGCTGTGAGCAGCTTCATGACTGTGAGCAGGTTCATGACGACAGCCACACCATCCATGAATAGGTAGGTTCATGACTGTGAAGAGGTTCACAATGACAGCCACGCCAGCTGTGAGCAGGTTCATGACTGTGAAGAGGTTCACAATGACAGCCACCCCAGCTGTGAACAGGTTTGCACGTGTGCTGGCAATGATTCCCAGGCCACACTGGGGCCTGGAGGACAGAAACTGTGAGGTGCTGTTGATTGATAAGATGCACCTCCATCTCAAAGACTGCAGTGATGTTAAAATGTGTGTGTGGGGGGCGCGGGGGGGAATTTGCATCTTGGAATTAATGCAAAATGGGAAGTAACTGGTTGTTCCAGGGTCTTCAGTCTCCTCCCCCGCCTTTGGTCCCGGCTTGAAGAAATTTCCTCTCCGGGCTGATTGAACCCAATGTCTGTTGAGATTGTCCTCTCCCCCTCCTGGCCCATGCGGTTCTTTTCCGCTGGCCTTGCTCCTGGTTCTCCATTCTGCAGCTGGCTGCCACCCTCGGCCCAGCTACTCTTCCTCTTCCCCAGAAGGAACGAGATTCCCGTGGGCCACGGTCCCTCCAGGTGGCCCCCGGCAGCCCTGCTGGGGTCTGCAGACAAGTGCCCACCAGTCGTCCTCTGGGCTTGGCGCCTGCAGGGGCTGAGCCAAGGCCTGGTGGATGCCTTGGATTGCTAAGCCCTGGGTGATCTGCCATGCCCCAAATTCTTGCATTCCTGGGGGGACATTTTATGGGAAGGGGCTGTGGGCTGTGTCTGTGTTTCACATGGACATGAGGTGAAGTTGGGGTGGCCATTTCTCTTTCAGAGCAGCTAAGCTAGGAATTTTTCTGACCACTTGACAGCTTATCAATCTCAAGCGGGATAGCATCAGAATGAGGGGACAGGATAAATGAACACACAGTGAATTTAAATCCCTAGATCCCCATTTCCCCTAAATATTGTCCAAGCAAAAACCTTTCTGGAAGGAGATGTGGCTCAAGTATAAGGCCTCCACCTACCATATGGGAGGACCCCGGTTCAATCCCTGGGAACTCCTGGTGAAAAAGAAGAAGAGAAATCGTGCCTGCGTGGTGAGCCAGTGCCCACATGGGGAGCCGAGTGCCTGCACAGTGAGCTGAGTGCCCACGTGAGTGCCTGCATGGTGAGCCAGGGCCCATGCAAGTGAGTCATGCGGCAAGATGATGACACAACAAAAGAGAGACGAAGGGGAGAGTCAAGGTGAAGCACAGCAGAGACCAGGAACAGAGGTGGCGCAAGTGACAGGGAACCTGTCTCCACATCAGAGGTCCCCAGGATCAAATCCCAGTGAATCTTATAGGAAAAAGATGAGAAGAGAAGACAAAAAGAGAAGCAGATACAGAAGATCACAGATGGACACAGACAGCAAAAACAGCAGGGTGGGGGAGGAGGGGAAAAAGAAATGTTTGAAAAAAAATCCAAACCTTTCAATTTCCAGGGATTTTGATACGTGTGCCAAGGAAATGCTCAAATGTCTGGGAAAAGCTGGGATAAGCCAAGTTAAACAGATTTCTTTTTGACATAAACCTGGGTGGTCTTTAATAGGTGTTGTGAATCTCTAAGAGGGGCCCACATATATTTGGTGTTTCCCCAACAATTTGTTTACAGAGTTTTCTCTCAAGGAGCCCCCCAAGAGAAATCTCCGTGTGTTCTGCACCTCCGCATGTGGCTTAGGTGGGTAGGAGAGGAAGTTGTACCACCTGGAAATCACAGTTACTTCTGACAACTGTCACGTGGGGAAAAACAAGCGTCCGTTTCCAGTGACTCCATCTTGGCCAGTCTGATGGTGGCTCCGAATGGCTACACCTTTTATTTTACTAATTGCATCAGGCTTGCTACTCGTGCTTGTCAAGTGGTTCATGTGGTGATAATTAATGCAATACAGCAAGATGAATTTTTCTCCCATAAAACCCAGCGACCTTGCTGAACGGGGGGAGGCAGAGGAAGCAGAAGTAGGGAAGCCGTTTACGACCGCACAGAGACGGGGTGCGGGATTCAGCCCAGTGGGAGGATGAAGTGGAACGGATCTGAAAATGGGAGCTATTTCCCTAATACTGTACTGGGAATTCAGGGGCAGGAAAACAAACAAGGAGCTGTGTTAGAAAACATGTTGAGTAATAATCAATTCTCTCAGCATAAACTTTGTTCAGAAGACTGGATTTCTGTTGCATAACAAATGACGACAAATACAGAGGCATAAAACAACACCCTTTATTGTGTGTCAAAAGTCCAGGGGCAACTGGGCTGGGGCCTCATTTGAGCCTGGGCTCCTTTTCTTTTTTTAGATTTATTTTATTTATTTTCCCCTCTGCCCCGTTCCCCTCGTTGCCTGCTCTCTGTGTCTGTTTGCTGTGTGTTCTTCTGCGTCTGCTTGTGTTCCCATTAGGCAGCTCCAGGAACCAATCCTGGGACCTTCCAGAGTGGGAGAGAGGGAGAGATTACCTTCTTGTGCCACCTCAGTTCCCTGTTCTGCTACGTCTTCTTATTTTCTCTCCTCTGTGCCTCTTGTTGCGTCATCTTGCTGCACCAGCTCTCTGCATTGGCTGGTATCCCTGCACGGGGCGCCTTTCACGCACTGGGCAGGATTCCCACGCAGAGCAGCACTCCTGCACAGGGTGGCATTCCTGCATGGACTGGCACTCCATGTGGGCCAGCTCACCACGTGGGCCAGCTTGCCCTCACCTGGGCATCAAACCCTGGACCTCCTATATGATAGATGGGAGCCCAATTGCTTGAGCCACATCCGTTTCTCCTGGGCTACTTTTCAAGCTTGCTGCAGCTGTGGAACACAGAGGTGACACCTCTTCAAGGCCAGCAGGAGGGCTTAGGATACTTCAAATCCCTTGGACTTCTTCTAAGGGCTTATCTGATGAAAGCAGGCCCTTCTAGGATAATCGACTTCTGATGAACTCCAGGTCAACTGATGAGGGACTCTAACAGCAACTGCACATCTTTGCCAAGGAGAGCCACCATCATAGGAGTGATCTTCTATCATAGTCACAGGTTCCCTTCATGCTCAAGGCAGGGGATTAAAAAGGCAAGGACACGAGGGGGTGGGAATCTTGGGGCATGTCTTGGAAGTCCACCTACCACGTGAAGTAAACTCACCTCCCCTTATCTCCCACCGAACTCAACCATGAAACCTGGAAAAGAAAACTCGGACAGCTATTTGAAAACTCTGGAAAGTATCAGCGGGCACATCAGGGAATCACCACCGGATTCTAAGAACTGCAAAACCAGCCGGTGGAAGGAAGCCACCCATGGCCAGGGTTCTCTGGCTGCGCAGTTGTCTCTTCCTTGGTCCTCTCTTCTGTCAACTCTGACTGCCCTGAGCTCCTGGTTCCTAGTTTCCAGCTCTCATCTCAGAGAACGCCCCAGGACCTGCCTGGGTTCCCTTCCTTGTCCCATGGCCTGGAGACTCTCTCGTGGCCACATGCCAGGGCCATCTCAGGGCTGCCTCGTGCGTTGCGTGTCTCTTGGAAATTGTTGGCCTCCACTGCCTGATATCCTGTTTCTGACAACTGCTGTTTTATGTATTTTCTGTTTTTGTTTGTGTGTGTGTTTCAGGCAGGGGATAAAAATGTCTCTATGACTCCATTTTGTGCAGAAGCAAAATTCCCAAATCAGGGCATATTTACAGTGTGCTTGCAAATAATCAGCCAATATTGGCTGGTGGGAGACTGAGACACGGAGAGGCTAAAGTCCTTGCCAGAGAGCCAGTGCATCCTCTACTCACAAAGCTACCTCCTCGTGGAAGGCATGTAATTTCCCCGTCCTCACAAGAGAAATTTTGGTTGACTCTTTCCAGCGAAGCACGTTATTTGGCTCTAATTACATTATGAATGCTAACAGCACTTACAGGCACAATTACACTAAACTCCGTATTTAGTGCCTACTGTTGAAAGCAATTAGGGCCAATAAACTCAATTTATAAGTTAGAATTTATTCAATTTAGCTCCCTAACTGTACTTCTGTTTTGAGCAGACTCCTCTAATGTTTACGGACTAAAGCTCTTTACTTAAAACAATTCCTAATAAGACATAACCACATTTTAAAACAGACTATTTGGCTTTATTTTCCTTTGGTAGAATGGAAAAGGAAAACATGCTTGGGTTCAGATTTTGGCCTATTAGATAACAAAGTCGTTGTGAAGCTCTTTAAAAATATTTCAGAGAATGTTTTCTGAAGAAACTGGCCAGCTCCAGCTGAAAGCCCTGACTGGGAGAAACCTCATCTCCTGGATGGCAGAAAACATGAGACTTGGCAGTGTGGGCAGGAGTGGAAGACAACCAGGACAGAAAACTAAACATACACAGGTCTCTTTATGCTTACTTTTTTTGCCTTCATTTGCTCATGCGTGAAACCAAGATCTCTTAAATGGATACAGAACTAGCCTTAGGCAAGAGCCTGAAGTGTAAATTATTCTCACAGGGAAACCAAGAGATGGAACTGAGATGGTCTTGGGCGCTTGCTTTTTCCAAGAGTTTATGGCTCTCTGATCCCTAATTCTAGGCTCTCTGAGGTTCTAGGACTTGCTGTTTCTTGGGCTTCCCAGACGGAGGCTGGCTTCCCCCAGCTTCTAGCCTTCTCTCCCAGCCGCCTACATATGGCTTTTCTGTGGCCCAATCCTTGGCTTATCTGATCAAGGAAGTTGTCCCATGTGTCAGGGAGGCACTGTGGGGTCCAGGCAGGAGTTATACAAGACAGGAGTAAAGGGAGACGATGACGGAGCTCTATTTCTAGAATTTTTTGCTTCACCCTTATTATATCTCATTGACATTTTATAATGCACATAATATATTAGTTACAATAGTTCACAACTGCTGTTAAAACATATGTATACACATATTACTATTTAACCCTAAACTTTCCCCGATTGTGTAAATCTCTGCTCTGTTTTATCTATCAGTCCATCTAGTCTATCAGTCCATCTCTTCTGATTCATCTTCGTGAAGCGACCTCTCTCAGATCTTCTCACCTGCACCCATCTGGGGCTGCTGCTCACCAGGTCTGTTGCACAGCTGTCAGCCTAGGCTCTCCCTCGGCCGTCATCCTGGGACCTGCCATCGCGGCTCTCTAGTGTTGATTCCTCTGTTTGCTGGATCCCAGGTCTTCCCTTTTTTCTGGGTATATTTCTAGTGTCTCTAGCATCCAGGAGCTTTCAAGAGCTTCCTGAGCAAAGGTGAAAGGAAGGTAAACCCTTAACAATCTGTATGTCTGAAAATATTTTCTATCTACCTTCACCCTCCATTGAGAGTTGGGCTGGGTATGGAAATCCTTTCCCTGCAGCAATCTGAAGGCTTTACTCCATGGTCTTCTAGCTTCCAGTTGCTATTGAGCAATCTGATGCCATTCTGATTCTTGACCCTCTGCATAAAACTTGTTTTTATTTTCACACTAGAAATATGTAGTGTTTCCCACCACTTTCCCCCCAGAGGGTACCTACAATGCTGACTTCTAACACTTCAGCCTTTTTATGAATGTGATATAAGTGGAGTCATAGAATATGTGCTCTTTCAGATCTGGTTTCTTTCACTCAACATCACATTTGTGTGATTGATCACAACACAAAATAGCAAGTTATCAGTCTCATTGCTGTATGGTAGTCTATTGTATGAAGACAATACAATTGATATGTCCTGAATGTTCATCCTATTTTTGTTTTATGGATTCGGTATGTTGTCCTGTCTCTCAAAGGATTTTAATATTATCCCCCCTCCATAGTCTGTTTTTCTCCAAGTTGCTTTTAAAAACTTGTCTGGTGATCCTTGGCTCTCTCCCCATATTTAAGCATGGGGTGCTAAAACGGTGATGGCTAGGAGTCTGTGCCCATAGGTGGGCCTTGGTAACTTCATCTTCATTGTAGGATGAGCTCCCTGTGCCACTTTGTTAGGGAGATCACTAACGTTAGTATCTGATTTTTCTCCCCCTTTCTTGGACTGTCATACCCTAGAAAATAAACTTCTAAGCCAAGATCTAATCCTGTCTTCTAGCATTTGGGGGAGCAAGCCAGAGAAGAAGGCTATGGAGCCTCTATTTTTGGTATATAAACCCATTTTCAGCATCAGTCCCTACCCTCAAGGGGCCTGGCATCTCCCAGTCCAGGCACCATCTGTTTTACCCCCTCCAAAGAATACGCCTCCCACATTTTCCTGGTGAGGAGGAGAATTTCCTGGTGCTTGGATTTGGGGCATGTAGGGAACTGGGAACCTGGGGGGTCTAACTATTTCTCAACAAACTAACAGCTAATTCTCTACCTTTAGCTCCATCCTTACCCCTACTTTCAGAGGTACCTGGTGCTACTCCTCTCTTTGGGGACTTTCTAATTTGAAGAGGAATCACTGCTTATATTTAAGACGGGGGCTTTGGACCTAGAAAAACTGAGATCCCAACCTCAGATCTGCTACTTCTTAACAGTGAGCTGGGGTGAGGTGTGTATGTATGCATCACCTTTTGGAGCCTCCTTCATTCTCTGTAAAACAGGAGTAGATCGTGTAATTAAATACATTAGATGGTGTAAGTCTTAGTTTCTCAACGGTGCACACGGCAGTACCTTCTCCTTCCTCTTCCGGCTTCCATGCACTTCCGGCTTCTGACTGCTCCCTCCATCTACTTCCTGTGACCTTGGCTTCTAAGGACGTCAGGAATGCTGGATTAAGACCCGCCCCCTTTCCGTGTTGGCTCAGTTTAATAACATCCACAGAGGTCCTGTTTACAAAAGGGTTCACATCCCCATGCCCAGGGGCTGAAACCCAAGCCTGCCTTTTTGGGGGGACATGACTCAACAATTCCCAGCAATACATTACAGAAAACTGAAGATACGTAGTCTGTCTTAGTTTGCCAGAGTTGCCCTCACAAATATCAAAAACTGGTTTTGGCTTAACATCAGGAATTCACTGGCTCCTGGTTTTGAGGCTAAAAGGTCTCAAAGTAAGATCTCGGCAGGGCTTGCTTTCTCCCAGAGCCTTCTGCTGCTGGCCGCTGGCCATCCTGGGCTCCTTGGTGTCGTGCTCTGCTGCCAGTCACAGTGGTGCTGTCCTCTCCTTTCTGGCTTCTGGGTCCTCTTCGTAAGGTCTCCAATAATTTGGATTAAGACCCACCCTCATTCAGCTGGACCACAGCTTATCCAACAATAACATCTTCAAGAAGTCCTCTTGACCTTGGGCTCCCGCCCTCAGGGATGTGGGTTAAGACGAAGTACGTGTGTTGTTTGGGGGTACATAATTCAATCTAGCACACAGCCTAGATCCTGGCGCGTCAATAAGTGGTTCAATAGTCCGTAGCTGCTGGTGTAGGGAGAGGAACCACAGGGAAGTGTGTTGATGAAGCTCTCGGTCACTGGCCCTCAGGAGAGTGCCACCTGCATAGCTCAGAGCTGAGACGGGGGCACTGCCTCCAGGAGCTGTGAGAGGGAGGACACACGGTCACTGTAGGATCTGTGAACTACCCAATGGCAGCCACGGGCACGCGGTGATCGGAAAGATTTGCTCAACAACGTGTACATGGTCGCTTGCTAGGCGTTGTGCAAACACTGCCCTCCAGCTGAGCCCAGAGCTCCTCGTACTGTGTCCAGAACCAGCAAGGAGAGGGCAATGTCGAGATGCAGATACTATAGGTGAGCAAAATAATTAAACGATTAGGGCTCTGAGAGGGAGCGCTTTCAGCCACCAACCTCCCATTTCACCTTTTTCATCAGAGCCCCCTTTCCGGCATGGCCCACAAATGCCCTTTCTTGAATCTTCCTGTGTTTCTCGGTCACCTTCATCTGAACACAGTTTCCAAAGGAATATTGGTGGCGAAGCGGACTCCTTGTACAGGGTTAACACAGATACTTACAAACAATGGGCGCTTTGGAGCTGATAATGGAGCAGTGCATGGGACAGGTGATTTTGATAAGTATCTTTTAAAGAGGTCAAAATAGTGGGCCACAAGGTAACCTGGGTAATCCTTTAAAAGGACAAAGCTCTACCTTTACAGTAACATGAGCTCTCTTTCTCTCTTGTTCCCTCGAGTGTGTTTTCCTTTTTCATCTGCGTTTCATTCATTTCTGTCTGCAGCGTTCACCCAAGTCCAAATGTGAACACCTATCCCCGACCCTGCTGTGATTCTTCTTGGTTCTGTAATTTCATAGAGTTTGTAGAGTTTGGAAACAGTTGGTGCTTTAAAAGTGATTTCAATTTTCTGACTGTGAAACTTCCAAGGGACTGTTACCCTTAACTTTATATCTGATCAGGAAGGAGAGAGAAAAGATGGACATTTAGGTGATAGCTCTCGTTCCATACTCCACTGTAGGGTGAATTGATTTTTCTCCCCAATCTTGGTGGCCAAAAGTGAGCGCAGCTGAAGCACCACTCCAGGCTGTGATTCCTAAAGAAATCTGTAATCAGACAAATCTTATGAGAACATTATAGGGAAATGGGAGGGCTATGCCCCGACCAGCTCAAGGTACAGGTGCTCAGGCAGTGGGAGCTGTGTCTGTGGTCATCTGGTCACATCACACATGCAGCCAATCGGGGTATCTGCAAAAGCTGGGGACTTGCATATTTTGTCTAGATTGCTGTCACTTTAGATGTGGAATACTCAGTCTTTTTTTATCAATCAAGTGACATTTTAGAACTTGAAAGATTTTGGCACCTTTTAGGGTCAACCAGACACTCCTAGCTGATGCACATTCCAGAAGACTTACGTAAAGTTGTCTTTTTGCCTGAGCACACTATTTCAGGAGAACAATTCCTGGCAACTCAAGGCATAATGAATAAGACCCAGCTCTCCTTGTGTTGAAAAAGGTAAAAAAAAAAAAAAAAATGAACTGAATCCGGCCAGTTAATAAAGCAGCCCCCTGACCTGTATGGGAGACAGGGAATCAGAGGAGGGGCTGCCTTGAAAAGACTAGCCCTGTGCCTGAAGGAAGCACCTAACCTTTTTTCCACCATGTCTTTTTTTTTTTTAAAGGTTTATTTTTAAAAATTTATTTCTCTCCCCTTCCCCCACCCCCGGTTGTCTGCTCTCTGTGTCCATTCGCTATGTGTTCTTCTGTGTCCACCTGCATTCTTATCAGCGGCACCGGGAATCTGTGTCTTTTTTCATTGCATCATCTTGCTGCATCAGCTCCACTCCTGGGCAGGCTGCACTTTTTTCACACAGGATGGCTTTCCTCACGGGGCGCACTCCTTGCGCGTGGGGCTCCCCTATGTGGGGGACACCCCTGCGTGGCATGGCACTCCTTGAGTGCATCAGCACTGCACGTGGGCCAGCGCACCACACAGGATAGGAGGCCCTGTGTTTGAACCCTGGATCTCCTGTATGGTAGGCAGATGCTCTATCAGTTGAGCCACATCTGCTTCCCTTCACTGTGTCTTTATGGCGTGTTTACCTTGGCGTCACCTCTTCTACACCAGTGGCCACACCCCAGTTTAGGCACTCTTCACAAATGATCGCGGATGGTGCCTCCTGGGAAAACTTAAAAGCCTACCGTGAGTGACGCCCACTGCCAAGGAGCCGGCCTGGGAGAATGGCAGTAACGCAGTGATGGTAATATTTAGGATCCTGTGTGTCTAACAAAGCCTCCTTTCTTTGTCTCAGGTGGGGACATGTTGCCTCTGTCTGGGAAAAGAAGGAGGCAGGGCGGACTGAAACCGCAGTGGGGTGTGGGAAAGAGGAGGAGGCGGACGGGAGCGGCGACTCTGGAGGTCTGAGAAGGGTGGTGGGTGCAGAGCTGCATAGTAATAGTCATCCGAGGTGGCCCGAGATAGAAGAGGCCAGAGGTGAAACCAGGCCACATTCTTTGTCAAATGGCGTATTGTTGGGAGGAGGGGAAGGAAGGCTGCCGAGCTGGGCTGCGGGGAGAGGAGGAGGTCTCTGAAGCCCTGTCCCAGCCCAGGTGCTTTGCCGTGTGCGGCTGCCAAGGCCCTCAGGCTGCCGCGCTGGGAGGAGAGCCCCGAAGGTGGAAATCCCAGCACTCTGAGCATCTCGTCTTCCGATGGGGTGATCTTGTTAAAGTGGCTGGATGACCAACCATGCGTGGAGGGGGCGGGCGCTGTCCCCACCAGCCCACCCTGCCTGTCTGCCGGAGGACACCCCTGTGCTGTCGCGTGCACCGGGGTGCACACTTGTCTGGCTCTCAGACTTGATGCAGAGGTCGGAAGCCTGGATGCACCTGCTAATCTAATAACTAACTCCATCCATGCCCCTTCCTGCAGCTAGAGCCAAGGCAGGGCTCCGCGCCGGCAGGGGCTGGGGCCCTCCCTCGGGCTGGCTGAATCTCTCCCCGAAGCCTGAATCCCAGATCAACCTATTTCTCAATCGCTCTTTTGTGTGTGTGCGAGGGATTTCGCTCTGCTAAGATGGTCTGAACCGCGGAGGGCCACGGGGACAGTCAAGGGCCATGTTCCTGGTCGCAGCATTTGTCACAATTCTCTGTGTTGGAGCCACGAATGCCCAGGGCAGTGGGAGGGACGGGGAGAGAAGCCAGAGCTCCTTCCCTTATGGAAGGAAAGCGAGTTCTGACCTGGTCGAGGTATCAGATTCAGCTTTGTTTATTTTCTTAGTGAGCATCAGGGGGAAAAATTCCACGGCAGGAGGGATAGGGCAGGGATGGGAGGGGATGAGGGATGGAACAAATAAGCTGTAGTTCCTTTCTTATGCTTTGTTACTGGTATTTTTTCTATTATAGATGTAACCCATATTCATTATTTTAAAAAATCTTGGAAGAGTCTGAAGAATGAAATAAAACACTCTCAATGCCAAAATTCAGGGCTAAACATCATTACTCTTTTGGAGAATTGTATCATTTTATTATCATTTTATATCCTTCTTTCTTTCTCTTAATTATTTTGTGGGCATTTTCCAAGGACATTGCAAAATCTGCAAAATGCAGTAATTCATAATTCATTGTATGGATAAAATATAAGCTATTTAAGCATTTGTTAATGCTGGGCACCTAGGTCATTTTTTATTTTTTCTATTATAAATGGAAAGCTCCAGTGAGCATCTTTGTACATATGGGTTGTGTGTGTGTGTGTGTGTGTGTGTGTGTTTGTGTAGATAGGAAGGGAGAACTTGCCACCGAGCTGCTGTGGCCTTGACTCAGGCAGTCCCTTGAATTTCTGGGGTGCTCATCTCTAAGCAGACTTCCTAACCTGCCTAGATTCTGGAACAATCCAGGCAGCCGTGGTCATCCTCAGTGGCCTGAGCCACGCGTGACCCCTTGAGATAGAGTGGCCGAAAGGCTGAGCTAATGCAGTGGGGAGGCGGGGAGGGCCCAAGGGTTTCTGCCCTTTTTCAGGCCTGGGGCGGAAATCCCCCTAGTTCCTGGAGCATATAAATGACCCCCACTCGTTGGTCTCCTCCTGCTCCCCGAGGGTCACTTGGATGAAACCTCCTGGTGGAAAAGGCCATGAGAGCCTGAGGAATGGCAGAGGGCAAGGAAGAGAGCGGGGCAGGGGTGCATCCAGCACACCCAGGGGAGAGGGGCACCCAAATCCGGGTCACAGGCCAGAGAGCCCTTGGCCAGGCCTCAGCTGGCTTCACTCCATGTGCGCAGGGCATCCTTTCAATTAAAGTTAGGGTGCTGGATCTGGGCTCCCGGTGGGTAGTGGGGCATTTATAGTCACAGGAAGAAATAGCCCCAGTGGAGATCGGCGTTTCCCTTTGCATGCTTGCACGCCAGGTGAGCCAGCCTCTGCTAACCCGTTCAAACCCAGGGCCCTGCAGACCCTGCCTGTGGTCAAGGATCAGGGTTAGGTTGAGCCTGAGAAGCCTCACCTGACCTTCTCCCACCTCTTGGTGCTACGGCTTGGGCTGCCCCATCTGGCCATCAGCTAACAGAGCCAACTGACTTTTTTTTTATTTTTTGTCTTTATTTTTTTTTAGTGTTACATTCAAAAAATACCAACTGACTCTTAAGGCCACACGTGGACATTGGCTTATCTCTCTTAGTTATTTGGACTTGTCTTCACACTCCTCTGACTCCCCCTCCAATATCTGCAGGTCCACACACTCATAATCGATATGCATATGCACGTTGTTGGTCTCTTTTTCCCCTACTTTTGAAGCTGAATTACTAACACTGTAACGTTTATTCCACTCTCAGATCAGTATATGTAATTACAGGACCACCCTGTGTGGTCAAAGATGTTGTCACACTCCATCACCCAAGAGCTCAGGAGCCTTGCCCATCTTTGAAGACTCTTTGTCCTCCTCACACCTGTGATTTATACAGAAAGGCCGACCAACATCGGGTCATTTTACAGATGGGGAAACTATAAACTGTACTTCCCAAACAGGTGGAATGATGTATTTGAAGTTACTTAGGAAATTCTTGGAAAGAACAAAGCAGAGGAAAGTGTTCTCTGGCAGGATGCTAGCCGTCTACCAGATGCTAACCTTATACCCAGTACTCCTGATCACGTTCAGGTTAGGCCTTTGGAGTGACCTGTCCTTGCAGGGGAAATGGCCACAGATGAGTGAAAATTCAGGGAGCTGGGGGAGTAGCATAGAGCCTGGTCTTACTAGAATGTTCAAGGACCTATTTACGTAAAACCTGCCAAGGGAGAAGGGTATGTACACCCGAAGTATTTATTTTCATGCCATGAAATGCCAAACAATGCCTTGATTTTTTAAAAATGTATTTTCCACCCTGAAGGGGTGAATTCCCAAAGTCTTGTGCAAATATTTGGACTAGAATCACCTTTTAAGTAAGTACCAGCTGTCAAGGATTAAACATACAAGACTTTGAAAACGAGTTGCGTGGACAAAGCATGGAGGACAGAGCAGGGTTCTGGAGTCGAGAGCTGGGGTTGGAGATCCAGCTGGGATCTCACAAGAGCAAGATGCATTGAGGTCTCTTGGACTCATCTCTGCGTGGGCTGATCAACCACACCACGTGTGTGTGTGGGGGGTCCGTGAAATAATGTCTATGAACGTGGGTTTATCAAGAGCAATATCGTGGGGCAGCACGGGCAGTTGTGTCTTGGGGTGGGAAGAGGACAGCTCAGAAGTCTGAAGCAGGATTGAATTTGTGAGCATCCTGTTGTGGCCTCTTGAGTTCCCAGGGAAAGAGGCTGGATGGCAGCTTGGCCAAGAGCTCTTGGGTAGATTTCTGACTCCGGAGAAGAGGAATAAGGAAAGGATTCAGAGAGGGCCAAAACTGAGTTTTTTGTTTTTTGTTTTTGCCAAAAAATGTTGCATGTGTGTACATTTGCTGGGGAAAGAATCATGGCTGTAGGCTGTAAACCACTCCAACCTTGTC
Source organism: Dasypus novemcinctus (assembly GCF_030445035.2). Taxonomy (NCBI): domain Eukaryota; kingdom Metazoa; phylum Chordata; class Mammalia; order Cingulata; family Dasypodidae; genus Dasypus; species Dasypus novemcinctus. The sequence goes on along the minus strand of NC_080701.1, from coordinate 10,729,898 downwards.
TCAAAAAAGTAAAGAAGATGGGTGTGTGAGTCTGGGGGTGCTCAGGTTGGAAGAAAGGGGCTGGGGCACCTTCAAAGAGGTACAAACAACGGACTTGGAGACATAGATACATCAAGTCAAAGTTTTGTCACAGGGCTGGCGGAGGGAGAGTCTGAATTCCCTTCCAGCCTTCTTCACCTGACTTGATGTGACCTTCCTCTACATCTCTCCTTCAGCAGCCACCTCTCTGAGGCTTCTTTTTAACCCCTTCAAGGCTTCACCTGTGTTTGTGGGAGGAAAAGGTGACACTGGAGCATGCAGTGACATTTGCTTCATGTCCTCCCCTAGCCCCAGTCTTACTGGAGCTGATGTTCTCTGCACATCAGTCAGAGGCCGGGGTGACTGTTGTCAGAGGGACCCAGAGGGAGCCTGGCAGCTGCCGCTTTCCCTCCTCCTTCCCCAGGAGGAAGCTCCAGAAAGACCCTGAACACAAAGGGCTGATGCTCTGCAGCTTTGTGTATTTGTCAGTGTTGGAAGGCTGCAGGCTGGAGGTGGCGTGGGCTCGGGAGGGAGGAGGGAGAGGAAGGTGAGAGGGCTGTGACTCACTCTGAAAGAACTGGGTCTTTTGACCTTATGAATTCTCCCAGGCTGGGAAAGCAAGCACAGATAGCCTCAAATTTAACATTGATTTCCTTTCTGCAGTGCAGCCAAATGCGTTTAACTTCCACATAAATTTTGCCAGCAAGTACTTTTCAGCTCCTATAATAAAACCCTCTTTTTAGGTCACCTTTAAAAGTTCCCAGCTGTCCCCTTTGAGGAGACGCATTCAATGATGATGTCTCAGTTCAACAAGACATCTGGCTGTTAATTATACAGCCGATATGCATTTCTTCCTTTCTCTTTTGGAGCAGTAGAGAGAAAAAGACCCCTATTCTTCTACAGTTATTTTATTGTTCAGCATTTATAGCACTACTGTGTATATATGATCCATCTGCCCTTAGGCTTACCTGCCCACCAACCATTCAGCCTACCCCAAAGATGATATTTATCAGAAGCAGGAAAGCAGTGGCTTAATAACCACAGCAACAAAAAGAGTACGAAGGAAATGTATTCTTTGTTAGCTCTCCTAGCTGCACTACATCATAATTAGGGTTTCATACAGTCCCTGGATTCAGCTGACAATACAGAAAGCAAACAAGGCTTTTCCTCCCATATGCTTTCATGTTACATAGAGTTTATAAGCTGACAATTATCAGGAACTAGTTATCGTTGTCATATTTTGTCTCTCAGCAGGAAATTCTCAACACCCCTCCTCCATGGAAGCTGTCTAAGAAACACAGCTCAACAGTTTGAGAAATTCTCATGCTATGGGTGTTCCCAGCTTCCTGCTATTTTCTCACTCCTGCTCCCCTCCACCCTCATCCTAATGAATATTCAGCCTGTGTCCTTCCACCAGGATTTTGAATGGGATGCTTCCTGTTTTTTCTATTAGAGATTAACTGTTGTCCTGGTAAAGAGGATTGTTTGGTAAGACCTTGCAGCTGGGAATTCCTGTTTATTTTTTATTGTGGTCCTGGTTGCAGGGACATCTATCCCATAGTTTCAAGGAATGCCTTGTATTTTCCCATGGCTAGATCAGCCCTGTCTGTCTATATGTTGCAAATGTGTTTTACTCCTACCTCTCCTACCCTGCTGTGAGCAATTCAGAGCAGGGATTCGCTCCTATTAATTTCTGTTTTCTTGATGCTCAGCATAGTGCCCAGAACAAAGTAGAAGCTCAATAAAGTTTGTTTTCTGGATGAATAGGCATAGTGATTATAAGTTTCAGAGAGAGGCAGTATAATCACCCACCATTGTCCTTAGGGGAGAAAAGGCTAAGGATGAAAGGCGAGATGAAGATTCATCAGTGCCTATTGTGTATACTTTTCGGCAAAGTAGTGATTACCCAGGCACGTTCTGGCATGACCCAGTGGGGCCTGGCATCTGGCTTAACTCTTCTGTTTTTCCATCAGTGGATTTTTCCACTCTTCACTCAAGCTTTTAGTACCTGCTGCAGCTGTCCTTGGTTAAGTGGCTCCGCAGGTCATGGTTCCTGGCTATTGATTGTTGCGTGCCTTGGAAGTCAATAGCTAAGTATATTTTCTGAGCTCCTGGTGATTCTTGCATGGCGAGATGATCTGGAAGAATTCATTGAGGGCCAGGGGATGGTTTCGTCACTTTGCCAGGAATTAGGAGCGAAACTTTCTCTTTGGGTGTATGAGTCTATGAAAATTTTCTATAAATGTGTGGAGAGTTGTCATTTAAAGTATGTCAGTGGTGGACCTGTGATTTAGGCTTCCTGGGATTAGCCCGGCAGAGACATCTGGACTCTGCTTCCCAATTAGAAGGAGATGGAGTTTCACTCCTGAAGACCGATGAAGGGTGTTTCGCATTTGCCGTCTGGGGAGAGATTTAAACACCTTGGGGGAAGTGGACGTGGCTCAACTGATGGAGCATCCGTCTACCATATGGAGGGTCCAGGATTCGATCCCCAGGGCCTCCTGACCCCATGTGGAGCTGGCCCATGCGCAGTGCTGATGCGCGCAAGGAGTGCCATGCCATGCAGGGGTGTCGCCCGCATAGGAGAGCCCCACACGCAAGGAGTGCACCCCACAAGGAGAGCTGCCCTGCGTGAAAAAAGCGCAGCCTGCCCAGGAGCGGCACCGCACACACGGAGAGCTGACACAGCAAGACGACGCAACAAAAAAGAGATGCAGTTTCCCAGTGCCACCTGATAATGCAAGTAGATGCAGAAGAACACCCAGGGAATGGACACAGAGAGCAGACAACAGTGCGGGAGGGAGGAGAAATAAAATAAATCTTTAAAAAAATAATAATAAAAAATAAAATACTTTGGTATTTCCTTGGGACTCATTTTCAATGGCTGCACGTGTACGTTACAAAATTTATTTCAAGAATCCTTAACACAAGCCTGTGAAATATAGATAAGCTTAACATTGAGTGAAACCCTGCAGCTTCCTCTCGCCCCACAGCCCACCCCTGCCTCCTCTCTCCAGGTCCTGTGTCGAGCACTCACCTCCAGTTACGGCAGGTTTTGACGGCACCCGTCCTCTTTTGCCTTCAGCCCTTTGCGTGTCATCTCCCTTCTTCTAGGGATATGCCCCCTCCCACCCCAGCCCTCCTTTCCATCTCAGTTGAAAGGTCCCCTCTTCCAGGCAGCTCCCGGATTGCACCATGGTGAACTTGGGTGTCCATGCAAAGTTTCAAAGGGCCCTCTTACCTTTTCCACTTATTCCAGATGTAGATAGGAAATATCTGAGTTCAGGGTGGTCCTCTTTGTGACAATCCATCTCCTTCTATTTACGTGTTTGAATTGATGTCCCATCAGAAACCGCTGCCAGCGTTCATTTTAGAGGAGCCAGGCAGAGCCTGTCAAATACTTCCACTGGGGCTTAGTGTATGACCACCTTGGCTGTCCAGGAAAAAGTGGATGATGCTTCAGTCCTTCGCTTAGTCCTCTGGATCATTTAATATAATACTTGTCGTTTGATCACAATTCAAATTCCATTATTAGCAATGCCAGAGAGGATCATGTGACTTTTCTGGCTACACCAGAACTTTCTTTTATTTAATATTACTTAAGATAAGTAATTAGTATGCAGAGGTCTAGAAGGCTTTTGATTATATAAATTGTTATGATAGCGCTATTATTTTAAACAGGATGGGTACTTATTATTCTTAATAAGTCACCGAATAGCAGAAAAGTTAAGAGAGCAGACACTGAAGAGAGATCAGGCTACTTTTGATATGTAAATTAATATCTCTGTGGCTCTATGGCCTCATTAATAAAATGGAAATAAAATAGTGCCTACCTCATAGGATTACTGTGGAGGTTAAATCAAATAATGCGTATATAGTGTTTAGGATCTTTTTTTTTTCCCTTGAAGATTATTTATTTATTTACTTCCCCTTCCCTCTTCCCCCCCCCCCCCACCCTGCACCCTGCTGTGTTTGCTGTCTGTGTTGTCTTCTCTTCTCATTTTCTCTCCTCTAGGATTCACTGGGATTCGATCCTGGGGACCTCTGATGTGGAGAGAGGTTCCCTGTCAATTGCACCACCTCAGTTCCAGGTCTCTGCTGCACTTCACCTTGACTCTTCCGTTGTCTCTCTTTTGCTGCATCATCATCTTGTTGCGTGACTCACTTGCACCGGCACTGACTCACCACATGGGCCCTTGCACGGGCACTGGCTCACCATGAGGGCATTCGCACGGGCACTGGCTCGCTGTGCAGGCATGCTTTCTCTTCTTCTTTTTCACCAGGAGGCCCCAGGGATCGAACCCAGCTGCTTCCACAAGATAGGTGGAAGCTCTATCACTTGAGCCACTACTTCCCATAGTGTTTCAGATCTTTTATGGTACAAGGTAAACTCTCAGTAAGTATCAGCTATTTCAGTATAACAGATGGATCACCAAGCACACTTCATCACTTCCTAATGAGGCAGTTTAATCATTTACTCTCTCAAATTGAGCCCCAGCAGTTGCCCCAAAAGTTATAGCAGTTACAGGACAGGGAGTTCTAGACTTTGATTTCATTTTCCCTTTCTGTGATACCAGGTAGGTGACATAAACTCTCTCAGGTCACATAAGTCCCATAAGCTCCTGGAGGGAAATAGAGTGTTTTCATTTATGAAACTCTTGCAGCCCGATAGCTCAGTGTGCATTTGCCTTCTATTCTTTCATCTCTATTTGGATGCCCATCTTCCGCTCTGGGCCATGAGCTGATTCATCTTGTATCCTTAGTCCAGTTGTGTCTTGCCCAATAGGGGCTTGGTGAGTGCTCTCTGAGGGATGCAGATGACAAACATCCCTTTTCCAAGAGAAAAGATGAAAAAACCAGCCGACCCATTTTAATCTCAGTTTACTTTTATTCCACATTTAGGGTCTTGGTAAAAAGTCAGAGGAGGGAGTGACCACAATGTTCTTCATAAATTAACTAACTTACTAGCTAACTAACTAATCAACCAACCAATCAACCAAGCCCTCGGGTTCCGGAATAGCATCCAGCTCCTATTTCAAGGGACAGCTTAAATCCTTGTGGTCTTTATTGTATTGATAAGTTACGGACCAGCAAATTGATCAGCCTGGAATTCAAGGTTGGTCCACCAAATGAAATTATAAAAGGAATTATGTTTTAAAAGTTTTGTTAGCACTTTGCAAATAGATTGTATTGGAGACCTTTGATTTTCATTGATCAGAGCCATGTTAGCACATTTATAAAGAACCTTCTGAATATAAACATGAAAGAGAAAAAGCCCTGATACAAATAGATTTTATCATCTTCCGGGGTTTTTGATAAATTCACCAGAAGAAGCTGGCTGGCTGAAGTAGAGATGGAAATTCTTCCTCTGACAGCTGAAATCATCACTTCCCCTTTTAAAGCCTGAATTGAATGGATGAGACTTCTCTCATTATTGAAAGAAATCTCCTCAGTGGATTGTGGATGTAATCATCTACAGATGCAATCGACCAACTGATGATTTAAGTTCAGGAAATGTCCTCACAGTAATAATTAGGCCAGTGCTTGCTTGACCAAACAACTGGGTACCATCACCTGGCCAAACTGACACATGTGCCTAACCATCACACTCCTCTTCTGCCCCCACAGATGTCTGCCGCTTTCCATAACCCTACTGCCCTTTTTTGATTAATGTCAACTTTCCTTTTGGTTTCCTTCATGGTACAGATACTTTCATGTTCATCTTTATAATTCTGTGCTTAAACAGTGTCTTGTATTTACAAAGTGCTTTACAAATGTAGCACATAAATGACTACAATAAAAATTAAATAAAATGGTATAGCATTTATCTTGGCATCTGATATAGATCAGATACTCAATAAAGGGCAGCTATGATTATGATGATAAATAATTTCTTAACTAAGTCATGAAATACATTATTACCCTGCATGATTTTTCTCTTTTAGTATCTAGAACAGTACTTTAAGTACTATTCTAAGTACTAAACCAAAGTTTAGCCTTATGAAAAAGTTATCAAACATGAAAGCCTAAATAGAACTTCTCTGGTATATTAAACTCTCTAGAATATGCTCCTGCACATATTTATTTTACAAAATAAATTAATTTTATTTTCCTGTTATGAGAATATTAAATGTTAAATACAATAATTTTCAAAATACAAAAAAAAGTCATGCCTAGCTCCATCATTCAGAGACAAACAATATCGATATATTGATTTTGTCTCAGTCTCTTTTTCTAGGCAAGACCCTTTTTCTTAAAACATAGTATGATCCATTCCTTTATTTACCAGATACTTATGTAACGTTTATTATGTGCCAGAACTGTGTTCATATTGTATGTACTGTGATTATATGGAGAATATAATTTTGTTTCCAATGTTTTAGTTAATAGAATAACAAACACTTACTGATATTACTATTAAAAACTCTTTGTAAATAAAATCACACACTTTATTTAACTAGCATCCTGGGATTGGATATTTAGGTCTGTTTCAATATGACAATGCTATAGTAGCGTTTTGGATGTTTAGAATGTTTTGTTTAGGAAAGCTTTACTAGGAGGAAAGCTATAAACATTTTAAGGTTTTTGATAATTTACCAACTTGCTTTCCAAAATGAAATTCAAATAAACTGAATTGAGATTTCATTACATTTTAAGTATAGAAAAAACATCGACCTCGTTATTAAGGCTCGAGTGACCACACAGTGAGAAGGTGGTTTACAACCCAATTTAGTTTCTCAAATATTTTAAATTCACTTGGAGTTGCCAGCTTGTCTGCAGAGAAGGGAGAGCCAGGCTGTGGTGCCTGCTGCTAATCCACCGTCTCCTGAAAGCAGGAACCTTGGTGATTTACCCAAGATGTCTCTTTGGTATGCCTTTAAGCACCTAAAGCCAAGACAAAGTGAGGGCAAATATAGCAGACTGCATGCGCTCAAGAGTTTCATATAACAAGTAAAACCAAGATTTCTTTAGAGGTTTAGGATTCCTTTCATGCTAAATATACTTAGTTATTTTTAGACGGGAGGAGCTCCCTGCAGAAGCAAGCAGTGTAACATAATCTTGTATTGTCTTGTCTTGAAAGAAGTTAGCCAGGGATTTGATTCATTTTTAGCCACCACATTCCAGGAAGCCTGAACACTGACTGGAGGGAACTAATACTTTTCGAAAGTAACTTTGGCCAAACAAGACACACTCTTCGACAGGCAAGACGCAGACAAGGCATGCAAATTTTAAAAACATCCCATTTCCTCTTCTCTCCCTTTTCTCTTTCTCTTTTCTGCCTGCTACACACATTTAGGAAGTTTGGGTGATTTCAGGGATATTTCAAGATCTCCATGAAAACAGACAATTGAGAATAAAGCAGACTTTTGTCTGTGAGTAAAAAGTTAGACTATTTTCCTGTCTAGCTCTTGGACCCTTTCCTGGGGCAAGTTTGTAAGGACCGAGTATTTAGCCAACACTGCAGGGACCTCAGAGGAGAAGCCATGGAGGAAGAGGTAGATGGAATGATGGACAACCACCTTTTCTATCATCCCAAATCAAATCAAGATGTTATCATCGTACATGGGCTGAGAGGCTCACCTGCTTGCCCAAGCAGGGACCCAAGTGTCCCCGGGGCTCTGCCTCCAGTGCCTCTTCTGCTGTCCCAGAGGCTCTCCTCTCCTGCAGGATTTGGACACATACAGACATCTGACACATTAGTTCCTCTAGCTTGGTTGAGCCAGGGTGCTTTCGTTTGCCAAAGGGCTGCTGATACCAAGTACCAGGAATGGGCTGGACTTTACTTGGGGACAAGGCTCACAGTTCTGAGGCTGTGAAATGTCCCAATCGAGGCATCAGCAGAGGGGCGTCCTCAGGGTCCTGCCATGTGGTGGAGCCAGGTGGTCACCGGTCCCCACAGGTCCTGCCTTCCCCACTGGGCTGTAGGGACCCCCACTGCCAGGAGCTCCATTGTGGGCAACCAGGCCCCAGGCTTGTCTCTTCCCGGCCTCCTCTCTCTTCCTGAGTTCAACTATGAGCCATCAGCCTCCTCCTGAGCTGCTCCAGGGCCCGGCCCTGCGGGGGCCTCCTCCCATATCTTCGTGCTCCCTGAGCCTCTCCAGGCTCCTGTGCTCCCCTGCAGTCCTCCCTCTCAGTGGCAGGATCAATGCAAGATGGCAGCTCCCTTCTCCTGAGTGTCTCTCTCTGCATCTGTTTTTATCAGACCCAGCAAGAGGGTGGAGACTCAGCCTGAATCCCGCCTCACTGCCATAGTCCAGTTGACAGAGCCTCACACCCACAGGAACGGATTAGTTCAAAACCATCACCTTTTCCTTTTTTGGAATTCATGAAAGAACTTCAAAATATCACACAGGTCTGTTCTGTTTGTGTGAGATGCTTCTTATTTCAAGTGTATTTACCCCCACCCACAGTAATTAACAGGTGGGTGACATGCAAGAGGGTCATCCTGCGTAAAATGCAATCATAAACACACACGATGAACTAACAATAGTACTGGCTTGTGCTGATTCCCATAGAGTAACACAGATGAAATACCTGGTAAAACCTGGGATGTGCATTTGATTCCATCATATACACAGGAAGAGAATCCTTTTTGATAATAAATTTAACTTTCCTGTTATGAAAATAAAACATTCATCAAAATTAAGTTCACGCAAATTTCAAGAGGTCGGAGACAAAGATGACATTTTCAACACACACATTTGGCTCTCTTCCTCCCGCCACTTTTCAGTGAAACAACAAAATCATGTAATTGTAAAAATTCTATAGCTCTTTGAACATTAGAGAAGGGACCCGCCCTGTTGGGAGATCATTCTCTATGGGTCCTTTACATTCTGTACATTTTAAAAGCAGAGGCTCTGGCTGCCTCGGTTCTGGACTGTCTTTGCAAGGATGTTTGTATAGAAAACAGCCTTGGAGGATAGAGAGCAAAGGGCAGACATTCTCACTGCCCAGTATGTAAGGCTCAGGGTCTCTAAGCTCAAAAACCTCTCCAGTAACTCGATCTACTCTCCATTACTCCTTTGTGTTACTCTATGGGAATCAGCACAAGCTAGCACTATTGTTATAATAACGTTCTTTGTCTCTGACCCAGGGGTCTCATTCTTCTGCCAACATCCATGAAACTGTGGTAGCTTAACTCATTAGCTTGCAGGAAGAGTGAAATCTCAGACCCTTCACAATTCTTGATAGTTTTGGTGCCACAGATTAGATACCACTGAGCCATGGATCTCTAGAAGAGAGGATGAGGGTCTAGTGGACCAATGAATGGGATTTGAGTGAAGTTTATGGGAATCATCAGTGAACATACTGACCAAATTTTATGGTCAACTGGGAAATAAATATCCCTCGATTCATCATGTGTTAAGGAGGAAGTGTTAGGGAAGTAATTGCTGGCTGAACTCCAGGAAGTAGGCTCAAAGACAGTTGCCCAAACCAGGTCCTGATTATTCTAACTCTCCTCCTGGTAGGCCCACTTTCTCACCAATTTGATGGTCAGCCTCAGCTCTGTTCCATTGTAGCCACTAGCACTAAGGTTTGTCCTGGGTTCATAGAATGTTCTCATGCCTTTCAGATAACAGTTTCAGAGAAGTGCATCTATACAGGTGTAAAAGGAGGAAAATGTGTCACTGCCCATTTCGGCAAATGGGCAGAAATTGGGTGAGTTATTAGAGCTATGGCTGGTTGGCTTGGAAGATGAGGGAGTAGGGGTGCCTGATGTTTATTGAGGAAGAATAGTATAGCTGGATTGTGTTATAGCTGGACTGTCTTACAGCTTGGTCCCTCCTGCAGGCTATTGTGCCAACCTGAGGTCCACTTGAAGCCAACAGTAACAGGGCTCAGAGACTTTTTGCAGTGGGTGCTGAGCACCTTAGGAAAGTTTGGCCCTCTTGGCTCGATTTCCCTGAGACATACACACCATGGGGGTAAACCACTGATGAGGAATTGACTGGGAGTTGGGTCTTACGGTGCTGAAGAAGGTGACCCTCTGGAGAATGAGAAGCTGATCCGAAGAATTCTCGATGCAGCTTTATGGTGAGCCCCACCACCTTGGTCATGAATTTGAAGTCATATCAATAAGTCTGCTGTGTTTTTAGGCAGGTAGCTAATTTATGTAGGACTGGGTCTTTGACAGGAGTGGATAAAAAAGAGCAGGAGAGGAACAAAGTAATTGAGGGCAAATTTAAGGGAATGATTATATTGGGCTATGAGATTGAAGGAGGTGATGAAAGAAAGTTTGTTGGATAAGATCCATGGCTGGGGGTTTGAAGGGATGAAGGAGGTAGAATAATCTGCAAGTAATGATGTGAAACAAGGAAGACATCCATCCCACCTCCTAGTTGAGTGGTACAAGGGAGTGTGTGGGAGATAACAACCTCTGAGTGACAGGCCACGGGGGAAGCGGTGTCCTCAGGATTTTTATGGATCCCAAAGTTGGGGGAAGCCTTCTGCAAAGAGATTAAGGCCACGGGGGTTTTTGTTGATGTCTGACTGTGAGTTCCACAAAGCAGGGTAGAAAGGTTTTGGGAATGCGGGCAGGTTGGAGTGGGGTAAGAAGAGGGATGTACAGCGCTGTGTGAAGGTGCGAGTCTGAGGATGAGGGTGGGTGAGGGTCATGGGCTTCTGTATATAAACAGGGGTCAAGGTCATAAGGAGAAAGTGAGGATGGCTGGAGGCTGGGCTGAAGTGCGAGGCTGGGAGTCTCAGGGGATACGATGGTGTGCGGGGCAGGGGCGCAGGCCGGGGGTCCTGCCAGGAGCCTGCAGAGCGCTGAAGGCCCCTCTTTGTTCCTGCCAGCAGAGAAATAACTCTCCTGCCATTTTCTCTTAATCTTTTGAGAGTATTTTTTTAACATTTTTTTTTAAATCTGAAATTATTTTTATGGATTGCGAGAGGTAAGAATCAATCTGTTTTCCCAAAATGGTATCGAGTTGTCTCAACATCATTCCTGTACTCTTTGTCTATTCTCAGTCACATACTAAATTCCCATATGCAGTTTCTGCCTTCAGACACTGGTGTTGAAGCTTATTACATGAGTTATACTTATTTTCTTTTGAGCCTTATTTATTTTCTTTGTTAGACATCCTGCATAATGCAACCTCTGCAACTGATTTGCCTCTGAAATACTTAAACCTTTAAATTATTTCCCTAAAATGTATATGTATATATTTGTATGTATTATACATTTGGTGTGTGAAACAACTCATTACCACACACCATTAATGGATATTTTTTTCCGAACAATGACGATAGGGCGTGCTCAGCCCTTGAGAGCTTCCCTTGAATCTCCTCTCCTCTCTTGGTGAGGGAGCGTTAGCTCATCCCACAGAAGACGCCCCACCCAGAACATTCTGCCTGCTGTCCCCGCCTTGAGTGTGGTCAGCACTCCTCCATGGCTTTCCTTTTGGCGATTTGTCTTTTCACAAATAGTTCCTGCCCATGTTGGCCGACCAAATGCACGCAGTACTAGCCTGCGCTTGCCGCTGCGAAATACAGGAAGACTTCCCAGCTGATGTTAAAACGCATGTTTTACGGTGCTCCAGGCGCCTTCAGCTGTGAACAGAGTGAGGATCAGCAGGTGCAAAGGGATGGGCGGATGACTTTTGATGTGAAGCGCATCACAGCACTGGGTGATTCCGGGGACAGTCACGCAGAACCGGCCGTGGCCCATCGTCACGCTTTCCCATGGTCTCCTTAGCTTCCTTGGTGGACATTTTCCAGTTTTTGCTCCCCGATAGCTGAAACCCCTCACCGTGGTGGGAATTCCCCTCCCCGGGAGACTTGGTGGAGATGAACCTCCTCATCTAGGGGCCCCGGGACACAAGTCCTGGCTTTGGCTGCCCCTCGCAGGGAAGGGCACAAAAACCGGGCCTGCCAGTCAGAGACCCCACCTGGGATTGGGCTCTGGAGCTGGGGGAGGAGGGAAGAAGCAGGGAAGGGAGGACCCCTGCTGTGGGCAGGGGCAGAGCCGGGCGCCCGGGGCAGGAGGGCAGCACCTTGCGTGGCCTCTGGAACTTGGTGGTGTGGCCTGCAGCTGTGGCATAAACTGCCTGGCCCTGGTGCCGTGCAGCCTCCCTTCTTCCACCCGTTTTCCAAGCCCGCTGCCAGCCCCGTGTCTGCCTGCAGCGGCCTGCTGAGGCTGGCCCGTGTGCCAGGGGCCGGGCGGGGCTTGCCCTGCGCGCCTCCTCCCAGCGAGGGCCGGTGTTCGGGGCTGCCTCCTGGGGCAGCCGGCTCTGCGTGGCACTCCTGGCCCGGCCTGGTGCACCCGTGTCTGTTTGCCACCTGGGTGAGGGGTTGGGGTGTGGGGGATCTGAACAGGATGGCTCCTGTGCCACAGATTCCCCATGGCTGGCTTTGGGGTCCCCCTCTTCCTCTGGATTCAAGGCCTGACCCCACAAAGACAAGCTCGAGCCCTTCCCCCTGGTCCTGTGATGGGAACTCATGTGACAGTGGGGTCTTTGAAGGTGCTACCAGTTAATCAGGGGGGCCTTAATCAGTAGGATGGGAGTCCCTTTGAACAGGACATTTGGACCCAGGAGTGGGAGGTAAGGGGTGACAGAGGGAGGCCATGTGATGGAGGCAGAGCTGCTCATGGACTGCCAGCAAGCAGCACCAGAGTGCTGCAGACCCTGGAGAAAGCATGGCCCTGCTAACCCCTTGACTTTGGACTTCCAGCCTCCCAAAGTGGGAGACAACACATTCCTGCTGTTAAGCCAACCAGTCCGTGGTATTTGCTATAGCAGCCCTGGCAGACGAAGATTGGGCTCTACAAGGAATACTTGAAAAATGGGTCGTATTCGAGGTTACAAAAAAGGTCTAAATTCCAAGAGAAGAAATTATCCATGTTATACAAATCCTGTTTTCTGACCATCATACAATAAGCCAACATTTAATTGAAACTCCAAAAGTAATAATTTTGAAACTTGAAAAAACAACCAAAAAATCAGACCCCATACTTTTAAATAACTCTTGGATCAAGGAGAAAATACACACTGTGATTAGAGATTATCACAATATTAATTACAATAGGAATGTCGCATATGAAAGTCTTTGGATTTGGGGGAAAGTATACTTACAGCCTTTAATGCTTTCATTATTGCAAAAATATTGAAAATAACTGAACTATGAATTCCACTCAAGAATTTAGAAAAGAAACAACCAAATAAACTGAAAACAGATTGGGAGTAGGCATTAGGAAAAAATAGTGGCAGATGTTACTGAGTTAGAAATAAAACACAAACAGCCAAACAGACCATGAAACAATAAATTGGCCAATGGAAACAAGATCAATCTCTTACAAGTGTCATTAAGAAAGATAAAAGAAGATAAACAAGACACAAACGTGCAAATTTACAAAGAAGGAGAATACTACCAGATGTGGAGAAGTGTAAAAAAAGTTAAGAAAACACAGTGTGCAATGTATGCAAACAAATTTAGAAATCTGAATGAAACTGATGATTTTTCTGTTGAACAAAATAGCTAAAATTTACTCAAAAAGAGGTAGAACTTATGCCCACTCCCACTCCAGGCCAACCAACCAAACTACCTAATTTCCAGGGATTGGTTCTGCAGTGCACACAGGAACCCAAATAGGCAAATCAGAGCCCACCCGGGACTTGCTGGATCTATCTGAAAAGCGATGCCCTCCCATCCCCATGATAGGTGTGGGTGAGCATAGTTTTACCACAATTTCCAGGGGTTGCCTTTGCCACCACATGGGGGAAGTTGCCTGAATCTGGAGCTAACACCAAGACAGGGGAAAGCCAAGTGGAGAGGGAGGGGGAAAAAGGAGGGGGAGAGACTTGTCATCCAGGTTGAGTGCCAAGATTTAGCCATGCCCATGTTCTCCAGCGGATATTCTCAATTATAAATTCCTTTAAAAGTTAAGGTAATTTAAGTTGTGTTTCTGACTATTGGAACCCAAAGGAGTCCTGTCTAATACAAAAAAGAAAGAAACAAAAGAAGATCCCCTTTAGTTGTCTCTTTCCAAACCCCATAACTAAAAACATATTTGGCCCATTTCCTTTGTAATAAAACAAATGGCTCCCCATGGAGGGCTGCTGGCTGTCACTCTTCTCTGCTCTTTCTGTGTTCTTGTTGCTCGTAGCTCCTTAGTCTAGAGATAAGTATGAGTTATGGATCTGTTTTCCCTTTTTTCTCGAGAAGTTCAGTTCCATAGCATCTGGCTTTTATTGGGATCCAAATGTCCAGCTGGCACGACCACCAAGGATAAGGGAAGAAAGCCAGGCCACTTGCCCTCAACACTGTGAGTCAATGGATCAGCCCAAGAAAGCGTCAGGTGCCACAGGAAGGTTCTCTGCCACAGACCACACAAGCCCTCCTTGTTTCTCTCCTCCTTCCTGTGTTCTTTTCTCTCCCCTCTCTCCTTTTCCACTTTCCTTCTTCTCTCCTCTCATCCCCTTTCTTCCCTCTTCCTTCCTTATCTCCTAAACCTTCTCCCCGCACCTCATCGTTCTTTCCTTTGCCTCAAGGTGCCGTCTTCCTCCTAGGAGGCCAAAGTAAACCCCGCTGAAGATTGTGGGTGTTTTCCTTGCTTCCAAGTAACTATAGACTATGTGTAGGTTAGGTCTGTCATAATTTTTGGAAAGAAATATTTGTAACCAATGAAACATTGAAATGGACATTTTAAAAGTAAGAGAGCTCTGGATGAATTTCTGTGCTTCCAAATCTCAGACAATTTCCAAAGTCCTCTATTAATTATTTGAATGATCACAAATGCATGTTTAAATTCTCAGGGTCTGTGGAGAGAATTTCTAGTTCTACTCCCTCCTCCCAAGCTCATTCAGTTATGAAAAGTGAATGTTCACCTATCCTATATTTAAGGGCATAAAAGGAGTAAAATTATTACTCCATAATTTACTTGTTTTGGTGGCTTCTGTAAGGCTTACTTCATTTTATCCCTTGGAATTCTTGCTTAGTTTTCATCCTCAGGTCATTTATAATTTAAGACTATTCTTTTTCTAAAAAAGTCAAATATTGTGGTAGCATATATGACACTAAATTTAAATTCCCTATTTTAACCCTTTTTCAGTGGCATTAATTACTTTTACAATGTTGCGCTACCGCCACCACCAAGTTCCATTCCCAAAACTCTTTAATCACTCCAAACAGAAACCTCACACCCACTAAGCCATAACTCTCCATTTTCCCCTCCCTCTGGACCTGGCAACCCCTAATCTACTTTCTGTCTATGTAAAATGGTTTATTCTAAGTATTTCATACAAATGGAATCATGCAATATTTTGTCCTTTTGTGCCTGGCTTATTTCACTTAGCACAATGTATTCAAGATTCAACAGTGTTGTAGCATGTAGCAGAACTTCATTCATGTTTAGGGCTGGATAATATTCTGTAGCAGTTTGATATTTATAAATTCCAAAAAGAGATATGGATTATGTTTATAAACTGCTCTGTTCTTCTAGACATGATACCCTTTGATTGTATTAGATTCAGCTGAGATGACTTTGATTAAATTATGTTAAGATTAGGGCTTTGATTCGACCACATCAGTAGGGAGTAACTCAGGTTAAGTCCCTGCCCCCTTGGTGGGCTATAAAAATGAACACTTACTTAAGAAGACACAGAAGAAGATACAGAAGAAGAAGAGAGACCTTTGTCAGTTTTGATCCTGGAGCTCCAGGAAGAGATGAGCCATTCACCTGATAGTTTGCAGCTGACCTTGTGGAGAGACCAGAGCAACTGAGAAGCCCTGAGAGATGAGCCCTCTGCCAGCATACAGCTGAGATGGGAAGGAGCTGGGCCCCCGGAGCCTCAAGAGGAAGACAGAAGGAGAGACCAGAAGAGATCGCCCGCCATCTTGCTCCAACACGTGGCAACTGACTTTGGTGAGAAAGCAACCTTGAGTTGGACTCTTTAGGACTTTTTAAGTTCAGCTTTTACCCCAAATAAATACCCTTTATAAAAGCCAACAGATATCTGGCTCTTTGCATCAGTGCCCCTCTTTGGGTGGCTAATACATATTGCAAGACTCTTTCTTCTTAATCACTCTATTTGATGATTTGTTGAAAAACTACTTTGTACCAGGCATTGTTGTTAGGTAGTACTCAGAGATTTAAATATGATTAAACCATTGTTTGTCTCATTATAAAACTCACAGTCCAATAGAATCATTTTATTCTCAGCAGACAAGAAATCAGCCAAACTTTATCATCTATATATAGAAACTTTTCTTATATTTGAAGAATGAAGATACATCATTCCTTAGATTTATCTTCACTGAGTTTGATGGACACAGTTCTCTTGGTTAAAATTCCCTTGGAACTAAAAATAAAAATATTAAAAAATTCATATCCTTTTACTTTTCCCAAACATAGTTTTCCTAAAATTTTGTAGTTTTCATGTAAAGAAGTTTAATGCTTCTCTTCAGCAGCATAGCTCCCCCCCACACACACACCTTGTGGCTTTTTGCTTGTTGTCTGCTCTCTATGTCCATTCACTGTGTGTTCTTCTGTGTCTGTATTTATTTTTTATTTATCCTCCCCCCTTGCGGCTTGCTTGCTGTTGTCTCTCTGTGTTCATTCACTGTGCACTCTTTTGTGTTTTTGCTTGTCTCCCTTTTTTGTTGTTGTTGCATCATCTTGCTGAGTAGTCTCTCTGACAATGAAGGGGATGGATAAATAAATAAATAAATAAATCTTTAAAAAGAAAAAGACTCCATCTAAATCTGAAAATCACTCCTGATAAGTATTCTGGGCAAATGTTTAGAGTGCAGTTTAAGCTATTGGGATATGAAGCCTAGCTTTAATATTAAGTGCTATCTTGACATCCAGAGAAAACTGAGAGAGCCCTAAATGGCCTAACCACAAGTTGCCCTTCTTGCTCTGCTGGTACAGATAATGTCCTCTAGCTAAACAGCCTTTCTCGTCATGGGACAAGGCACAGTGCCTATTTACCCCGGAGTTGTGGGCTTCAGTTGTCTGAATTATTCAAACAGGCTAGTCACAGCCTCCTGCGAGAATCAGGTGTCACCTCGCCCTCTTGTTACTACAAAGCCTGCCTCTCACAGCTCCTGCCTGCGCACTCTGCTCCTGAGTGCAACCCCTGCATGGTCCAGCATGGAGGCTGTATGTGACTGACAAACTGCTGTTGGTCTCATCTGTCCCGTGTCAGGTGTCATGTGTTTGGCCATCCCCCTATCCTAGGGCAGGAAATCCTCCCTCACCAATGGAGTGAAGAGGAGGTGAACAAAGAAGCCATGATCATAGAGAAGGGAAGAATGCCATGTGGCTCAAGAGCAGCATTTCCTCCACTGGGAATGGCTATGAAAGTTTCAGCAGCTGGTCCAAGAAGAAGGATGGAAGAAAATGGCTGGAGTTTTAGAGCTAAAGGTTGCCTGAGAAGGGTTCTCCCTATACTCTACTGGCTCATGATTGAACGTCAGTGTTGAGGATTGAATCATGTCCCCCGCAAAGGGATGTCCAAGTCCCAACCCCTGGTCCTGTGGGTGCGAGCCTACTTGTAAATAGGATCTTTGAAAATGTTCTTAGTGGAGGTATGCCTAAACTGAATGAAGGTGGGCCTTATTCCAATATGGCTGAGGTCCTCAGAAGCAAAGGAAATTGGTCATGAACGAGAAGTCACAGGCAACAGCCAGAAGCTGGAAATCAAGGGAGCTTGAAAGAGAAGGGAGAAGACACTGCTAAGTGCATTGCCATGCCAGGTAAAAGCCCAAGGACCCAAGAGGCACTGGCAGCCAGCCCCAGAATGCCTCAGGCTTTGGGGAGTATGCCTTATTGATGCCTTGATTTTGAACATCTGCTAGTCTCAAGACCATACCCCGTTGTTCAAGCTAACCCATTGTATGGTATTTGTTTTAGCAGCCAGGAAACTAAAACAACCAGAAACCCCAGAGAAGTGTAAGAGACTCCAGGGAGAAGGAATCATTGCTTTGTTCCAGAAGCCCCATAGAGAACTTCTCCTGTATGTGGGTGCGATGGATTAGTAACAGCTGGCAGCGGGGTAAGTAGGTAGGTGGGCTGGACAGCAGCCCCTCAACATGATGTGGGGAAGATGAGGGTACCCTCTCTGCCAGAATGGGGGTGGACATGGGAGCATCAGGTGGGGTTCAGTTGAGGAGAAGTTACGGAATATGAGACCAGAACCTGCAGCTAACGCCAGGGCATGATGATGTCCAAGACCAGGTATGTCCAGCTACACTGCAGAAGCCAAGGTGTCAGGAAGTGGATATCCTGGAAGCTCAGATCATCCCTGAGCAAGAGAGAAGAAGAGGGAAGAGGACTATCTTTAAATTTTGAATTGCCCAAGTTTAAATCTTGAATTGACCTGACTCAAAACCGAAAGTGACTGAGCTACTGGGTGGAAATGGGGGCTTATGAGCTAAATTAGGTTCAGTTATAGACAAAGAGATAAAGTCATATGTTTTTTTTAAACACCTGATTCATAAGCTTTAAACCTTCTGTTCCTTAATCCTGCCTCCCTTGCTTGTCCTAGGACCATCCATTGGCTCTTTTCTCTCTTGTGTCTTTAGTCTCTGCCACTAGTTGATCTATCTAGTCAAATTCCTGCAATTCCTTATCCTGCTCATGAAAAAACTCCTATCTTTGACCTCCATCCTTCTTTTTTTTTAAATTTTCTTTTTTTTAAAGATTTATTTTATTTATCTCCCCTTCCCCTGCCCCCCTGCTCTCTGTGTCCATTCCCTGTATGTTCTTCTGTGTCTGCTTGCATTATCCAGTGGCACTAGGAAATGGCATCTCTTTTTTGTTGCATCATCTTGCTGCGTCAGCTCTCCGTGTGTGCGGTGCCAGTCCTGGGTGGGCTGCACTTTTTTCACATGGGTGGCTCTCCTTGCAGGGTGCACTCCTTGCACATGGGCACCCCTATGCGGGGGTGCCCCTGCGTGGCACAGCACTGCATGTGGGCCAGCTCACCACATGGGTCAGGAGGCCCTGGGGATGGAACCCTGGACCCTCCATATGGTAGACAGACACTCTATCAGTTGAGCCACGTCCGCTTCCCTCCATCCTCCTTTGCTACCACTGCATTTCTTACCTTTTCTACCCAAATTTCCTACAAACTGACCCACCATTTTTACTTAT
The DNA here is from genome assembly GCF_030445035.2 of Dasypus novemcinctus. Taxonomy (NCBI): domain Eukaryota; kingdom Metazoa; phylum Chordata; class Mammalia; order Cingulata; family Dasypodidae; genus Dasypus; species Dasypus novemcinctus. The sequence goes on along the minus strand of NC_080701.1, from coordinate 10,710,781 downwards.
TCTGTTCCTGCTCATTCCTAAAGACACTATAAACTGACACCCATGGCCATTATTCTACTGGAATTGTGCTTATACGGTTCACACCAAAAAATTGCTTCTTTTCAGTGTCCTGCCCCCATCTCTCTGCACTACTTGACAATGTTGACCAAGCTCTCGCCCTCCTTCTTGAAACATCTCCTTCATAATTTCTCTTAGTTTAAAATTTGCCTGATTCTAAGTTTCAGTAGGCCTGGTTAATTTACTTGAGATCTCAAGGCTCCCGTTGTAGGTTTATTTATTCATGTTGGATATTAGATTGAATTGTGTCTGTTTATTTTTAAAGGTAAAGCAACAAATTACTGCTGCAAAACTTCCTTGATGGCCCAGCTGCACAGCCACCAGGATAAAAAGCTGGTGTCTGCAACTCTTTCTTAAAGAGTAGGAAAGCACTAAATGGCCCCGGCAATTTGTGCTATCTGGCAAAGACCATCTGATTTATTTTGCATACATTTGCATAAATCAGTTTCCCTTGGCTTCTTCCTGCTTCTCTCTCAAAAGGAAGACCTCCCAGCTTTTGGGAAGATCAGAGCCAGAAGGCTGAGCTGCCGGTTACCATCTGACACTGGGGCGTGTCGGCCCATCAACCGTGGCACTGACTTCAGGGGGGCAGGCTGGTCTGCACCAGTCTACAGATGTCTCCTAGGAGAGAGAAGGGAAAGCAGGACAATCTTCATTGACACCGAGAAGGCTAATCCCTTCTTTGCTTCACAGACGAGACAGTTCAGGAGACTTGCTCGTTTTTGCTGGGATGACACGTATTTGGGGATGCTGGGGGTTTAATCTACCAGGGACCTCTGTTCTCTGATAGGGAGGGAGCCTTAGACATGTTTTTGTTTGCTTTGTGCTTTTGCTTTAACTAGAAACAAATGCATGTGCTCCGAAACATGACTGCAGAAGACACTTCCTAGAAATACTGCTGTGAAGCTTGAGGATACCGTGTAGATGCGTGGCTTCTATAGAGGTGCAATCACATGGGGCTAGAGGATCGAAACTCTGGAGAAGCTTTTCTTGGTGCACTTAAACGCTTGCTCAAATGCATCTCTGAGTGTTTTTAAATGAGACTGTCTCTCTAGGCCCTTATGTGGCTTTGTAAATTCCTTTCATTCCAATTATAGTGTTCTCCTTTTGATAGTGGGAGACCAAGTATCTGTTGAAGAATAAAGCACCGACACAAGGATTTAAATTGTGCAAAATCCAGTAGGATTGAAGACTGCTATCTTATTTACCAGCTTTGCATTCACTTTTTTTCCCCCATTGTGGGACATCCACTGCATTTGGTGAATACATTTTGGAGCACTGCTGCACCACATGGATAATAGTTTACATTGTAGTTCACACTCTCCCCCAGTCCACCCAGTGGGCCATGGCAGGACATACAATGTCCAGCAACTGTCCCTGCAGCACCACCCAGGACAGTTCCAAGTCTTGAAAATGCCCCCACATCATATCTCTTCTTCCCTCTCCCTGCCCTCAGCAGCTACCGTGGCCACTTTCTCCACATCAATACTACATTTTCTTCCATTACTAATCACAATAGTTCCATAGCAGAATATCAGTAAGTCTACTCTAATCCATACTCTAGTCCTCCATCCTGGGGACCCTGGGATGGTTATGTCCAGTCCCCCTCTATATTAAGAGGGGGCTTAGATTCCACATGGATAATGGATGCAATTCTCCTGCTTGCAGTTGTAGACACTCTTGGTTCCCTGGTGTGGTGGTTGACCTTCACCTCCCTGTCAGCTGGCCAGGGTAAGTCCAATAAACCAAAGGGTAGGAGTTGCAAGTCTGCTGAGGCTCAGGGCCTGGCTGTCACATGGACAGTCCAGGGATTCAGGTCTCCTGAGTATACACGAAACCCAGGACCAACCACAGGTCCAGTAAAAGTGACAGAAGAGGCATGTGTAAAAAGGTCACATCTGTGTCCAATTCCATCACCTCAGGAACACAGATTCCAAAGTAGGGCCAACTGACATGGCACTGAACTCCAGAGCCATCTGCCATGACCATAGAATCTGTGGGTCTCTGTAGCCCTCAGGAGCACCAGCACCTGGGGTTGTATCTACTTTGGCTGGGACCCTTTCTGGGACCCTGCTGAGGCGTGCATAAGCGCGACCCCTCTGATGATCTCCCAACTCTTTTTTGGAGACTCAGAGCCATATAAACTCATCAGGTGTCAAAAACTGCTTTTTGACCTTGAATAAAAGGGGGAAATGGAAAGGACGAATGACTTTGCATTCACTTTTGGTCTGGCTCTAAGTAGCTGGTGATGGTATCAGCTATTGGCAAGGAACAAGCTACCCCAAACTCGGTCAATAATAAATATTCCTTCTCACTCGTGAGCCCCTTGGGCAGTTCTGCTGGTGGGAGCTGGGCTCGCTGAGGCATCTGCGCAGTCGGCGGGCACCTGGGGGCTGGGTTTGCAGGGATGGCTGCAGGGACACGTCTGCTGTTGGCTGGCTGTCGGCTGGGGCAGCAAGGTGACAAGGATACAGGCTCTCGGCATCCAGCAGGCAGCTCACAGGATTCCAAGAGCAAAAGAAGGGGTGCTCAAGGTCTCTCGAGGCCAGGCTGAGACCTGGCCCTGGCCCTTCTCCGTTTCATTCTACTTGCCAAAGCACGTCCCCAGGCTGACCAGGACTTAGGAAAAGGACAATGGCCTTGGCTTCTTGGTGGCAGGAGCTGAAACGTTACATTGCAAGTGGGAGAGTATGTGGATACAAGGCAGGGTGAAGAAATGAAGAAAAAATTGTAATCCATGGACTATCAAGATATTTCCAATAGCTCTTTCCTGCCCCCCCCCCCGCCAGGACTTAAAACATTTGAATGTTTTGCCATTTCACAAGTGGTAAGACCATTAAAACAATTTTTTTTAAGTAGAGAAGTAGGTTTACAGAAAAATCACATAAAAAATACAGCATTCCCAATATACCCCCCTATTACTAATACTTTGCATTAGTGTAGTACACTTGTTACAATTGAAGAAGAATATTAAAATTGTACTATTAGCTACAGACCATCATTTACAATGGAGTTCACTGAGTACAGTATTTCTTTTATATATATATATATATATATTTTTTTTTTTAATTTTAAAAACTTGCAAACAGATTTATCCAAGCACAGTATGTCCAAGGACATGATTGAACACAGATTCACTACAAAAATCTAACAAATCAACAGAAAATTTAAAAAAAAACCTTCACAGTATTTCATTTCAGAGGGATATTGGACAAATCTGACTTACGTATTAAACCAATGGCTCTTTCTGAAACAAAATGAGCATTAAGGGGCACTGTCCTGAAAATAGATACTGATGAAAGTTTCACTTTAAATAGCTTCTGCCTTATACAGATACAATTTGGTCATTTTTCACCCAAACACATTCCAGTGGGAGGCAACCAAAAGATTTCCTTGTCTAGCTGGTTCTAGGAGCCCTAAGTTTTCCCCACCCCCCTTTCCTACTCTGTATATTGGGTTTTGATACACAATTTCATCTTAATTAAGACATTCCACAGTGTAGTAGTTTGGTATTATATATGAATTCCAAAAATAGATGTTGGATTATGTTTGTAAACTGGCCTGTTTGCACATTAGCTTGCATTGGATTCAGAGCTTTCACTTTTACTTGATTAAATAATAATTAAGGTGTTTGAGTCCCCACTCACTCGAAGAGAGAACTACAGGGCAGTGCAGAAGAGTTAGTTGGAGTTTTGAGCTGGAGCCCGGGAAGTGAACACACAGGAGAAGAACACAGAGGAAAGAGACGGCTCCTTAGACATGGTAGAACCCCCAAGGAGAGAGACAGAGCCATTCGCCTGATAGTCTACAGCCGGCCTTGTGGAGCCAGCAGAGCAGCTGAGCCCAGAGAGAATCGAGTCCTGGGGAGAGAGAAACCCAGGAAGCCTGAACCCCGGCAGATGTCGGCAGCCACCTTGCTCCAAATAGGCTTTGGTGAGGGAAGTAACTTGTGCTTTATGACCTGGTATCTGTAAGCTTCTACCCCAAATAAATACCCTTTATAAAGACGAGTAGATTTCTGGTATTTTGCACCAGCACCCCTTTGGCTGACTAATACACACTGCTTTTAAGAGGGTTGGAAAACTGCCGATCAAATTCAAAGCCCTCATTTTACCTTTGAGAAACACGGATTCGACTTACCTTTTCCCCTTAGTGATTCGACCTGGAGAACTTTCTCCGTCAGCACACGTGGATCGGATCTGCCTGGGGTTGTTTAACAGCTGCTGCCATTGACAGCATGGAGGGGCCAGTGTTGGGGTAGCCAGGTCTGGGGTGACGGGCGTGGAGGTTGTTACACCTTATCTTTTAACTCCTGTCTCCCCTCCGTGCCTTTGAAGGTAAGCACCTTCTAAGGACATAGACCGTGCCTGATCTGTGCCTTCAGAACCCGATATGGTGTACCCACTCAATGTTGTCATTTAGGAGGACACGAGGGGAAGACTGGGGTACCGTGAAGTGGGGTACTAGGCAACCTGGGGTGCAGTGAAGATGGATGCTGGTCCAGATTCCACTGTGAATGGGCTCTCTGACCTTGGACAAATCCCACCACCTTTCCATGTTTCAGTTTCCCCACTGAAATGAGTAGATATAATGAGAGGGCATCAGCCCTACTCAGCGCCGATGGTGTGTCCAGCTCTGAAATCCCATGATCCCTAGTGTTAGACTGACCCAGGAGCTGATAGAATCGGATTCTGGGAAGGGTCCCTTTCCAGTGTTGAATAGAGCCTGGCTCACCACTGAGCGCTCAGCCCCCTCGAAACTGGAAGTGGGAAGCAGATGTGGCTCAAGGAGTTGGGCACCCACCCACCACATGGGAGATCCCAGGTTTGGTTCCCTGCGCCTCCTAAAAGAAGATGAGCAAGACACAGAGAGCAGACAACGAACAGACACAGAGAGCAGACAGCAAGCACAAGCAACAATGGGGAGTGGGAGAGAAATAAATTAAAAAATAAAATCTTAAAAAATAAAACCTGGGAGTGGAGTAATGGAAATGGCCCCTTTTAGGTCCTGGGGGCCATTGAGGTGACCTTGCCCGTGGGATGAACACCCTTCTGTAGCTGGTAAGCGCCTGGGCTGCAGGGCTAGCACAGAGCAGCTTCACACAGCTTACACTATTTGCATAAAATGCCCCCATCAGGCAGGGCATTGTGCCTTTTCTGCAAAGGAAAAAAAAAAACTGCATTAACAAAGGGCCTCACGATGATGGGAAAATGGACGCTAACGCTTCTGCCTGGCTGATAATCTCTGATGGTCCCCTTGGGAAGGCCCGGCTTTCAGAATGATTTATTTGTCAGGGCTTGGCTCTCCTGCTCCATAATGGGCTATCAGCAGTGGAGGGCGGCTTTAGCGCCGCAAGCAACCCAAGCAGCTTTACGTGCTTTCTGTAGTGTTGGTCTGTGTCTGCTTTCCGAGGTGAAAATTTCATTTAAGACAAAAAAAGGGAAAAGAGGGGACAGAGATGCAGTGGGCTTTTTGCTTTGTTTTGTTTTCTCGCCCTGTTTGGGTTTTCTTTTTGTGTCCTTTTTTGTAGTGCCAAACCCTGGAACCGAATATGAAGCTGATAAGGTTTATCTGACTTTTCTGGTGATATCTTTGGTTTTATGTCTCTGGCGGACAGAAAACCTTGTAGAGACATTATTTGACGATTCAGGAGACAAAATCTCATCAAAGGGCCAGAGAATAGCCTGTTTGGCCGCACATAGTAGGTGTTGCTAGGAGAGAGCTGGGCAGTGTCCAGAAGGCCAAGGCTGGTTTGTGAGGCGGAGCCTTAGAGGCTGTTGGTCGCCTGCTCCCGTTCCACCCTTGCCCTTGAAAATTGTGCAGTCTCGGTGAAGGCTCCTGGGTGCTTTTGTATCCTTTACCATGTTCCTGCATAGACCAGCCTTCTTTCCACTTGCACCTTAGAATCCCCCATTATCTGAAAATAAATATCACACTTAAAGCCTGAATTTTGAATTCAGTGTTCAAACCAACTACTTTTAGCAACAGTGCTGAACTGTGGACTTGACGGGTGGTTGGAGTTGTGGGGTACCTAGCTCTGCAGATAAAGGACCACTTACGCTCAAGAGCTACGTTTTTATGGCCAGCATATGATTTTTTCTCTTACTGAATTCACAAAGGAAAGGAAACAGGAAAAATTAACAATGTGTAATATAGCATAAGGCTGCTTTTGATTAAGTTCCAAGACAGCAGAAGAAAAAGTGATACCTGCTAGGAAGAGTGGTTTCTAGAATAATCTGAGTCCAGGGGAATCAAAGCTTTAGGGTTATGCCAATAGAATATTCTTACATCTTGGCATAAGAAATGTGATGGAACCTGGTAGGCAGCTCAGAGTTTGGACTTAAGTTATTCCATTGACAGTCCTCCCTGGCCTTGAACTTAACTCACACAGGAAAGAGTTTTACTCCAGTAGGAAATTAAAAATGACCTCCATCAGAGGGATAGAGTATCTAATTCATTAATTAAAGGAAAATTCTTTAGGGAGCCTTATATGTTCCTTGCGATAGCAATTGCTTTCAGTCTTCCTTCTGATTTACAGTGAAATAGCATCTTGGGACAAAGCTTTGGCACAGAAAATAAAATTAGACTCTCTCTTGCAAGAATGTAATTACAGGGGCTTTACATTGACAATGACTGCCAAGTTTCAACTAGATTATAGAAAATCAATGGCACAGCACTGTTTTCAACATCAGGTGGTTGTGATGGCTCTCCTGTAATTGTCAGGGAAGCACTCATGGTTTTCTGATACTGGCTTATGGATTTCTTCGCTGGCTAACAGCATAGTTTGTATAACCTGTGCCCTCCCTCTGCCAACTCTTAGCAGAAAAGATCAAATTTAATTTTTACTCATTATCACTCCATCATTAAGTAGAGTTCAAATGCATCATTCTGAGGTTAAAAAAAAAAAGTCCCGACTCAGGAGTAGATAAATGAAAGATTAAGTGAAATATGGCTCATCAAATGGTTCCCCTGTAATGGAGAAGCCCCTCTGCTGAAGAGAGATGTATGTGCTTTTAGAGTTTTCTCTCTCTATGCTTTTAAAAATTAAAAGGAGGGATCAATCATCACTTATTTCATAGGACACTGCACAATATTATCACTGTCCCTGAATAAAAATTAGAATTTAAAATGGACGTTAAGATTTTTGAAAACTATTTTCAAATCACCCAATTGGTTTCTAGAAGTAAAAACTCATGGTTTTCAGGCGAGTCCTATGAAATTGCCATTTTTGTAGGTCAAAACCTACTGATTATTGGCAACATTATAAGATTTGACCTAATAACCCAGCCAAGAGCCCAAGGACTGCTTATGATTTTAGGAGCTCTGCAAGACCCCATGGCCTATAAACTGGATAAAACATCCTGTCCCATAATTAAATAAAAGAATAATTGAATAATTATAAATAGAAAATAAATAATAAAAATGTTCCTGTGATGAGCGATGCACATCTCAATTTGAAATAACATGTCTGGTACTCACCTCTCTGGAAGGTCATCTTTGCAGGCCAAGGCCAGTGCGCCGTGGTCCAATCGCTCACACATGGCAGCATAGGAAGGGCCTTCTTGCATCTACGGGACCCACTGGACCCCATGGCCCCTGCTGGGGCGAGGCTGGTGGTGACCTCTGATGCTCGGTGCCCTTTTAGGCTGAAGGATTGCACTCTCCGCCATGTGCTGAGCATTTGTCCCAGTCTTACAAGTTATTCCCTCGTCAGCTTCTCCAGCCTTGCCCCAGGCCTCTGCCAGTCAACTAGCTCTGAGGTTCTGGTCTCACCTGGGCCACCTAATTCCACGGAAGAGACCAGAGGCACCACCTCAGGGTGATTCATCTGCCTGGCTTCTGTGCCTCCTCCTGACCATCGCTCCTGAGCCATTCTGGAGGTGGCACCCGCAAAGGTTGAGTTCTTTTAGGGGCTTGTGGCTTCCCCGAAGCTAAGTAAAGTGGGAAAGCAGAGAAAGCCCCTTGGACTTTTGGACTTCACTTTCCTTGGGTGGATGTTACCATTTGATCCCCTCCCCACCAAGGTCAAAGGGTGGGGTGGGAGGAATATTCTGACTTCTGCCGTTCTCGCTGTCCCTTTGTATCCCCTGCCTCCTCCCCCACGCCCTTCTGAACCCGAAGTGCCACCTTGTCCTCTTACCCCGGGCGGCACCCTTCATAGCCCAGTGATCACTGCCCACCATTCTCCACCCTGTGGAAGAAAGTCCTGAGTCCGTGGACTTGGTTCTCCATATGTTTGAGAAAGAAATTTAGAAAATCTTGCGCCCTTCAACAAAATTTGATTTTCAACCTCTCATCTTGCTGGAAAATGTCATTTTGATGTTAGGAGCTGAATATGAATGTTCTCACACCTTTCTTTGCATTCGTGCTGTACCTCTCCTGGTGTCCTTTTATAGACACTTCCCCAGGGCTGAGAGTCGATGGTGTGACCCTAGAAGCTGGAAGATATCAAAAGGCTTCTATGCAGTAAGTAGTGCCTCAAATCGCGGGGCTCCTGGGGGCTCTGGAGACATCCAGACACCACAGGCAGGGCAGACAGCTCAGGAGTTTGGCGCTCTGCCAGTGGGCCCTACTTGGGAACTTATTCTCCCCAGGGTGACAGAGTTGGACTCTGGTGGTTACCCTACATGTGGCTCTTCTGCCCCTTATATTAGAGCCTATAATTAGTACTAGAGTTGATAACTTTATGTCCCAGAGACTTAAATCTTTGGTCTGTCCATGTGCCAACTGGGCCCTGAATCTCAACAGAGTTGCAACACCTACTCTCCAGTTCATTGGACTCACCCAAGACAACTAACAAGGAGTTAATGATGGACAACGACCATCCCAACAAAGAGAGAGTCTACACCTGCAAGCAAGATAGTCCCATCCATCTGCCCCATGGGATCTAAGCTCCCTCTCAGGTAGAGGCAGAGTGGGCATCACCATCCCAGCATCCTCAGGACTGGGGAGAGAATGATGAACTAGAGTAGACTTACTGTTGTTCTACTGCAGACTTACTGTGATTCTAGCAATGGAAGAACTTTCATCATTGATGTAGAGGCAGTGGCCCCTGGAGGTTCTGGGAGAAGAGAAGGAAAAATAGCTGTAAAATGGGGGCATTTTCAGAACAATGGTATTGTCCTGAATGACATTCCAATGTCATTTTTTTTTGGGGGGGGGATACCTGGGCCAGGTATTGAACCCTGGACCTTGTATGTGGGAAGCTGGTGCTTAAACCACGAAGCCACGTTGGCTCACATATATATCTTATTATAACTTGCAAAATTGTGTGGGAGAGTTTAAACTACAATGTAAACTGTAATTCATGCTTAGTGGCAATGCTTCAAGATGTGTTCGTCAATTGCAGCAAATGTACCACATTAATGAAGAAGGTTGTTAATGTAGGAAAGTGTGGGAGGAGGAGGGAGTGGGGCATATGGAAATCCCCTACGTTTTTGTGTAACATTTATGTAATCTAAGTATCTTTAAAAACATTTTTTAAAAAGTATTTAAAAGGAAAAAAGTCTTCCACATTGGATGGTTAATAGCCACTGCCTCAATTCCCCTGATTGTCCAGGCACAGCAGCCCCTACCTCAGGGCCACCCAGTAGGGTGGGTAAAACCTGGCCAAACTGCAGCCAGCAGGACCTTGCTCTGTCTGGACTGCTCTGACTGGCTGGTGTGTGGGCCCCACTAGTTGGTAAATACTTTAAATCTCACCCTGATTGCATCCCCCAGCTCAGTCTGCCTAGGTGGCAGGTAAGACACAGAGAAGTGCAAATGGAAAAGCAGACAGATATGTTTTTAACTATTACCCTGTAGCAGTTTGATATGGTTATGAATTCCAAAAATAGGTATTGGATTATGTTTGTAATCTGATCTGTACCTAGGCCTGACTGAGTTATGATTAGGACTTTAATTGGGCCACATCACTAGGGCATTGAGTCTCTGCCCCTTGGTGGGTGGGGACTCACAGATAAAAGACATGGCAAAGGACAGAGTTGCAGGTTTCTGATGTTGGAGTTTTGATGTTGGAGTTTGATGCTGAGGACTTAAGCTGGAGCCCCGGGAAGTAAGCACCCAGGGGAAAGAGAAGCAAGCCCCAGGAAGAGAGGAATCTTGAACCCAGAGAAAAGCAAGCCCCAGGAATGTAGGAACCCAGGAAGCCTGAACCCTCGCAGACGTCGGCAGCCATCTTGCTCCAAATGGTGAGGGAAGTAACTGATGCTTATGGCCTGGTATCTGTAAGCTCCTACCCTAGATAAATACCCTTTATAAAAACCAACCAGTTTCTGGTATTTTGCATCTGCACCTGTTTGGCTGACTGATACATACCCCCTCTGCAAGCAGGGCTCCCTTTTAGCCTCCAAAGCAAGCGCGCCCAGGAAGAGAGGTGAGGGGGTGACGGGTCTGACCTTCTCCTTGCCTGCATGAGCTGAAGTTCATGCTCGAGGCACACCAGCCTGTGCTCCCTGTGGGCTCTGCCGCTGGCCAGCTGGGCAGCTGGGGCAGTGGTTGACCTCGCTGACTCTGGTGACCTGCCTATAAAGCAGAGCTAATGCTCCTTACCTAGAGGGGATGGGCATTGAATGAGACAGTGAAATGCTTAGCCCAGTGCCTGATACATAGAGAGCAGCGATAGCATTCTTGTTTTTTTCTAAAAAGCCATTTCTTCCAAGGTTTTGAATTTTAACAGGTTCCTACAAAGCTCTGCTGGTAGGCGAGCTAGGAACAGCCTCAACCATATGGACTCAGGTAGAAGAGCATCCGATGGGACACACTTCTCAGGCTTCACAGCTGCAAATGAGAAAGTCCAGTTCTGGCTGCTAAGCAGGGGAGGGCATGGCCTGCACCTCAATGGGATGATATTACCCACAAAGCGGTGAGAACTGGTTTATGAAGAACAAACACAAGCTTAGCTAGTAAATGGTTTATGACCCCACACAGGGCCATGGTGTATGAACAGATACACTGTATATGAGATATTAAAATTTCATGTGGCAGAGAAGTGGCTGTGGCTCCATCGGCTGGGCTCCCGCCTACCATATGGGAGGCCCTGGGTTCGCGTCCCGGGGCCTCCTTGTGAGGGCAGGCTCGCCCGCATGCTGTGGAGAGCCGCCAGCCCGCAGGCGCTGCAGAAAGCCGACTCAGCAAGGTGATGCAACATAAAGGGAGCCAAGTAAAAACATAGAAGAGCATGTGGCAAATGGACACAGAGAGCAGACAATAAGCAAGCCACAAGGGAGGGGGGAAATAAATAAAAATAAATACAGACACACAGACGAACGCACAGTGAATGGACACAGAGAGCAGATAGCAAGCAAGCTGCAAGGGGTGCGGGGCAAGGGAAATTAAAAAAATTGTTCATGGGGCAATGAAGGGGGAAAAAATGTCCTACAAAGCCTTCTTCAGGGCTCAGCAAAGGAGGGTGAAAAGGCTGAGAGACGCTCGTTTATGCAAAGGCAGTGGGCAGCTCCTCGGCTCCAGGCACGAACCAGAGAAGCCAGCTCAGGTAACGGAGAGGACAGCTGGCAGCCAGAATGCTCAGCACAGGCCAAGCCACAGCAGTGGACCTGTTGGGACATCCTGTGACCGCCACAGACACGGGACGCAGCCCTGGCCTTGGCACCCCTGCTGTCGCAGCACTGGGCCAGGGCAGATGCCCATTGCTTGGGTTCACTCGTTGCACAGCCCCCAAGTCCCAGGCCCCACGTTCTCCCAAGACTCATTCCATGGTAAGATTCCCCAAACGTACTCAGCTGGCAGGCAGGCAAAGGCCACCACGCCAGTGTTTGCAAGCTGTGCTTGAGCCCCCGTGTAGTACCGTTGTATTAGTCAGCCTAAGGGTGCTGATGCTTTCATAAAGGATATTTATTTGGGGCAAAAGCATACCATTACAAGGCCCTAAAGAGTCCAAATTAAGGTTATTTCCACACCCAAAGTCTGTTGCCATGTCTTGAAACAAGATGGCGGCAATGCCCATGAGGGTTCATCTTCTCTTAGGCTCTGTGGGTCCAGCTCCCTCTGATCTCAGCTGTAGGCTGGCACAGGGTTCGTCTCTCTTCCTGGGCCTTGTTTCTTTCCAGACTCAGTTGCTGTGGTCTCTTCAGCTGTAAACTCTCAGGTCAGCTGTAAACTCTCAGGCGAATGGTTTTCTCTCTTCCTGGGGTCTCTGCCGCTTCTATGGAGCTGTCTCTCTTCCTTTGTTTATCTACTTCTATATATCTCTTTTTTATCAGCCCACCTAGGGGGCAGGGACTCAACCCTGCATGCCCTAATGATGTGGTTGAATCAAAGCCCTAATCTTGATTTAATCAAGTAAATGTAAAGCCTTTGAATTTGAATCAATCTAGGGGTATCATGCCCAGAGGAACAATCAATATCTCTTTTTGGAATTCATAAATAGTAGCAAACTGGCCACAACTGTTGAAGCCTTTTGTTTCATGTTGTATGACCTTTGATTTGGGTTCCCTCAAGCCACAGCTCACAATGTTTGCCCATCTTTACAACTTCAGGCAAGATATTTTTATCTTCCACTCTTTGACCTATCCTCCAGGGAGCAAGTGGAGATGCCACTCATTCCTTTCATGCCTTCTCTTTGTCTCCAGGGAGGGTGGGGCCTTGGACCTCAGCCCTTTCGAACTTCTGGCCAGTCCATGGAATTTTCTTGACTCATCCTTTCAAACCCAATTTTCTTATTATTCTCAAGAGTCTCCTTTTATCAACCATCCCCATAAACCAGGTTACATCAGTGGGAGTCTATCATTTTGTAGGAGGAGGGGGTGGGAAAGCACAGAGGTCAGCTGGATGACTCTGGAAAAGCTCTCCTGGCTGGCATCATCCGGGACTGCCTGCTGTGCTTCTCGGAGCAAGTACTTTGCCTTGCCTTGCATAATCAGTGCCTTTGTGTATTTTGTGCAGTGCTTGATTTTTTCGAATTTCACACACATTATCTGCAGCAGCAACACTAATGATATCCGTCTTCTAACTGAGGACATGCCTGTGCAAGAAGAACAAACTTTCAGGATTTGACAGTTCAGAAGGAGAGGGTTGGGTTGAAATACATACCCCAGAAAGAAAAAGCCATATCCTTAATCCATTCCTGTGGCTGTGAACTCACTGTCAACCGCCCTTTTTTTTTTTTTATTTTATTTTTATTTTATTGACTTTGTAATAATATTACATTAAAAATATATATGTGAAGTCCCATTCAACCCCCCCCACCCCACCTCTCCCCCCCCCCCCCCCAGCAACACTCCCTCCCATCATCATGACACATCCATTGGATTTGGTAAGTACATCTTTGGGCACCTCTGCACCTCATAGTCAATGGTCCACATCATGGCCCATACTCTCCCCCATTCTATCCAGTGGGCCCTGTGAGGATATACAATGTCCGGTGATTGCCTCTGAAGCACCATCCAGGGCAGCTCCATGTCCCAAAGATGCCTCCACCTCTCATCTCTTCCTGCCTTTCCCCATCCCCATCAGCCACCATGTCCACTTTTCCCAATCCAATGCCACCTCTTCTATGTGGACATTGGATTGGTTGTGTCCATTGCACCTCTATGTCAAGAGGAGGCTCAGATTCCACATGGATGCTGGATGCAATCCTCCCACTTTCAGTTGTAATCACTCTAGGCTCCATGGTGTGGTGGTTGTCCTTCTTCAACTCCATCTTAGCTGAGTGTGGTAAGTCCAATAAAACAGATTGTAGGTGCTGGAGTCTGTTGAGGCTCAGGACCTGGCTATCACATTGTCAGTCCAGAGATTCAAATCCCCTAAATATATCTTAAACCCCAACATTAACTGCACCTCCAGCACATTAGCATGAAAGTCTTATGAAGGGAGATCCCATCTGAGTCCAGATTCATCACACATAAACACCATTTCCAAAGAGGGGCCATCTGACCTGGTAGTTAACTCCATCGGCCATGACCATAACTCCATGGGTCTCTTTAGCCCTCAAAGGAACCAATATCTGGGGGTTGTATCTGCTTTATCTGTCTCTCTGACTCTGCTCAGTTGTGCATAAGGGCAATCCTTCTGCCAGCCTCCAGACTCTTTTTTAGAAACTCGTAGCCATATAAACTCATTTCTCCTTTCCATTTCCCCCTTACTTTAGGTCAAACAGCATTTTAAAGTCATGTTATTTTATGTAGACAGGGATATTCTGCTGATTCGCATTGAACCTTCCGTAAAAGGTCATTTTCCAGTTGCATCATCAGTTGGTAGTTGATAGTGGTCCCTCGGTGCCAGGGAGGCTCATCCCCGGGTGTCATGTCCCATGCTGGGGGGAAGGCATTGCATTTACATGCTGAGTTTTCAACCGCCCTTTTGAAGATTTATTTTTAGGTAAGGAGTGGGCCACCTGAATGAGGCTGGGCCCTATGCCTGTCACTGGAGAGAAAGCCTCACGGAGGAGAGGAAGTAAGAAGCCTGAAGTCAAAGACACAGAAGAAAAAGAAGATGCTGCCACATGCACTGTCAGGTGACAGAGAAACCACAGACCTAAGGATTGCCAGAGGTCAGTCCTAGAACGCCACCATTTTCAGAGAGAAAGCATGGCTTTGCTCCTTGCTGACACCTCAGTTGTGGACTTCTCTTAGCCCCCAAACCATGAGCCAAAGAATTCCTGTTGTTTAAGCCAACCCACCATATGATACTTGTAGCGGTTGGAAACTGTTTTGGTTTGCCAAAGGGCTGCCAATGCAAAGGACCAGAAATGGGTTGGCTTTTATAAAGGAGGATTTATTTGGGGTAAAATCTTACAGTTCCGAGGCTGTGAAAAGTCCAACTCAAGGCACCACCAGAGGTGCTTTCTCACCAGTCAGCTGCCATGTGGCGAAGCAAGATGGCGGCCTGCCTCTGCTGAGGTCTCTCCTTTCTGCAGCTGTAGGTGAACCTGGCATCAGGCTTGTCTCTTACCAGGCGCCCCTCCTGGGCCTCAGCAATGTGAGCCTTTTGGGGGCTTCTCTCCTCTCAGCTCAGCTGTGGGCAAAACTGGAGTCTTCTCTCTTGCACATGGCAGGGTAAAACGTGGCAGCTCCCTCTTTCCCATGCTTCTCTATCCATGTCTCCCTTTTTATCAGACCCAGCAAGATGGCGGAGACAACTCAAGTCACACCTCACTGGTGCAATCCAGTCAAAATGGTCTCACACCCACAGGAGCAGATTAGTTCTCTTTTTGGGATTTATAAAAGAATTCCAATGTGCCACAGAAGCTAAGGCAGGATCTACCGGACTGTCTTCCTATTCTGAGGTTAATCAAGATTCTCTCTGATTTTAGCCCCACCGATCATTGGGTGTCTCTGTTTTTCATCTATTGAATGTTCTGTGGCCTCAGAGTTACCCTAGATGGTTCTCCTTTCTGTACTGGCTTAGCTGGCTCCAACCCAAGTATTATTCATGTTCAGGAAGTCTTGGGACAGAAGTGGCTCTGTCCCTCCAGTCAGATTACTCACTCTTTTCTCTGTGCTACACGGAGTCCTCCCTGCACCTCACAGTCCTTGCTTTCTCCTTAGATGCATGGTACTGGGCCATGGGGGTATACATGTGTCACCGAATTTTCTCTAGTTTCTTGACTATGTTACCAAAAAAAGAATTTTAAGCACACGGTAGTTCAGTTAGGCCAGTAATTTATTAAGAAAATGAGAGAAGAGAAATTCCAGAATATAAAAGGTGATGGGTCCCATGTAGAGAAAGGAAAAGGGCTAAAAAGGGCTGATTTACAGACTACAAATCCCTTTTACAGACTACAAGCCCCTGTTACAGATTATAAGTCCTCAGGTCTACTTGCGTGCTGATCCAGGCAGGGAGAGAAAGGGCAAAACAGGGCTGAAGAAGGGTTGATTCACCCTCTGCACTGGCTTTTTAAACCATGAATTACTCCACTCCTTGTTAATGTTAGGGGGAGGAGTCCCAGCTTTTGCTGTTTTGATTGGTTACCCCATCCGTCGTTCCACCTGGGGGCCCAATGGCAAGGCCCCTTGAGAATATCCAGGGCTTTTCCTTGATCCTGGACGAAATCCTGTTCTAAGTGGGGAATTCTCAGGAGGTTCTTCCAGCAGGCAACTTATGGGGTCTTTCAGGAATGGTTCCCACAGCCTCGTGTTCCACAGTCTTGGTTTTCTGCCAGGTTCCAGGTTTGTCTTTTTATTCCCTAAACTAGCCAGCCTCGCATGGGAGGCCTCAAGTAGGCTGTACAACCACCTTCAAAGGGACCCTTTGATTATTCAGATTTTGTGCATGTGGAACTGAAGCTATAAGTAGTTTGATTAAGATCACACAGCTAAGAAAGTGGAGAACTAGGGCTCAGACCCCCATCCGTTGGACCCCTGCTCTAGAGTTCTTCATCTCTGTACCATTTTGCCTCTTTGTTTCCAAGCTGGCTTCTCCCATTGGCCTTTGTTATGAGTTTTGTCCCCCAAAAGATACGTTGAAGTCCTCACCCCCAGAGCCTCAGAATGTCGCTTCATTGGAAACAGGGTCATTGCAGATGGGATTCGTTATGATGGGATCACGCTGCAGTAGGGTGGGCCTTAATCCAACACAACTGGTATCTTAGAAGAAGAGACGTGGACACAGAGACACCCAGGGGAGAAGGCCATGGGAAGGTGGAGGCTGAGACTGGAATGATCTGCCACTTCCAGCCATGGCACGCCAAGAACCGTTGACTGCCAGAAGAAGCTAGGAAGAGGCAAGGAAATAATCTCTCCAGAGCCTTCAGTGGGAATGGGACCCTGCCAGCCCCTTGATTTCAGTCCAGCCTGCAGGACTATGAGAGAATAAACACATTTCTGTTGTTTGAAGCCACCAAGTTTGAGGTACTTTACTAAGGTTGCACCAGGAAAATAGAACAGTATCTAGAATCTTGACGAGGGCCATGACCCCCTATTTTGCACCAGAGAACATAATAGGTGCTCATTAAATACTTGTTAAATGAATGACTGCCCTGAAATGTTTCTCTCAATTTAATTTTGAGGTGTCAAGTGAGTGTTATGTATTCAGACCACTGCTAGCCACGTTCAATGTGCTGAACAATGCATTGGCTCAGAGCTCTGAACTCTCCTCCAATTTCCTGAGAGAAAAGGCTATTTTCTCCAGCCTGGGTGTGTTCTGTTTTCCTAGTGACGTTTTGTTTTTCCTGTTGAGTGGGGATAAATGTACTAACCATCTATATTATGAGGACAATAGGAGAAAATGGGGTGGGGGGTCTCATGAGAATGAAGTTATAAATAAATTTCAGGCATTTAAAATATGTATCGCACATGGGGTTGACATAGAAAAATGGGATTTTCTTTTTTCTTTTTTGCATGCAATCACCTAATAATTGGGAATCATTTGATACTTGAGAGATAGATGGAAAACTGAGAAGGAATTCTATTATTATTATTTTTAAAAGATTTATTATTTATTTATTTCTCCCCCCCACCCGCCCCCCCAGTTGTCTGCTCTCTGTGTGTTCTTCTGTGACCACTTCTATCCTTATCAGCAGCATGGGAATCTGTGTTTCTTTTTGTTGCATCATCTTGCTGCATCAGTTCTCCGTGTGTGTGGTGCCATTCCTGGGCAGGCTGCACTTTCTTTCGCGCTGGGCAGCTCTCCTTATGGGGCGCACTCCTTGCGCATGGGGCTCCCCTATGCAGGGGACACCCCTGTGTGGCACGGCAGTCTTTGCATGCATCAGCACTGCGCTGCGCATGGGCCAGCTCCACACGGGTCAAGGAGGCCCGGGATTTGAACCTTGGACCTCCCATGTGGTAGGCGGACGCCCTAACCACTGGGCCAAGTCCGCTTCCCTGTATTATTTTTGTTTTTTTAAAAAAACTCTTCCTCATCTCAACTTTGCTTTTGAAATGACATGGTTTTAGACATTCTAGTTGGCTTGAAGGAGCCAACTTTGTAGAAAGAATCCTTTTCTGTTTTCACATTTGGAGTCCTGTCTTAAGGTGCCATCCACTGTCTGGGTCCCCTCACGGCTGTGGTTAGGTAATACCCAGATGCTAAGTTAGAATTTTGTGCTTGCCTCTCCATGAAGGAAAAAAAAAAAACATTCATTTCTTTAAAAAGTGATTCAGAGAACAAATTCTGGATATAGAATTGAAAGACGAAACCCTCTTCGTCACGCATCCGTGATATAACTCTCATTCAGGAAAATCAAGGAAAAACTTAGTCATCTGGCTCCCACACCGATCCTCCTCCACAGGGGACCCAGCCTCCAGCCTCTGAGGAGGCGACTTCTTGCCAGCAGCCTTCGGAGGGACTTACTTGAGCAGACTTTTCGGTTGACATGAGAGGCAAGGGAAGAGCTCCAACTTACACGTGTTACCAGCAGCAACTGGAGCCACACGTGAGGGTTTCCTCGTGCCTTCTCCCCCCTCCTCCTGAGGGGTTTCCCACCTGGCTGCACGATGGAATCGCCTGGAAACCTTTAGACATTCCTGCTCCCACCTCCACAGGCTCTGCTGGAGGTTTGCTCGTAGGAGACCTGGCCACGCCTGAGTATGCAGTGCCGACATTGCCCGTCACTGAAGGAATTTAAGGACATTGAACAATTGTTCACGAAGAAGCAAAGTCACCGACTTTGCTACAGAAGAGCAGCAGATGGGCTGAGAATCCAACAGAACCCCTGTCCCAGGCCACTCACCAGGCTCTGGTTAGCCACATCCTTGTTGCTGAGAAGTTTGGTCTGACGGGCAGTGGCTGCAGCTCCTGGGAACTGGTTAGGAACACAGACACAAGGCCCTTACCCCAAGACCTAAGAATCAGAGTCTGCGTTTTAACAGGAGCCGAAAGCCCAAGGAGGAACAGAATCATTTAAAATGCCTACTGGCTTCATGTGACGGTCAAGTACGGCTTTTGTGTAGGCCAGAATGTCTTCACAGTGAATTTTGACTCTGTGCTCTCCCTTTGACCCCAGGGAAGTCCTCTTAGATGGGGCTTTTTTTCCTCCCACCCATCTTGCCGTCCCTTAGAAGGATGATTACAGATGTGTTTGGGGTGGTGGTGGTTGGTAGGTGGGGCTCGCCCTTGCTGTCCTCTACTTATATATGCACCATAATTTATACGTAATACATAAACTGTGTAACCATTTGACACTGGATGTGGGCAGTTTAGGGACAGACAGGGTAGACTAAGTGTAAGCAATGCCTTTTCTAAGAGGCAGGCCACGTGGCAAATAGAAATGAATTCCAAAAGCTCTCGGAGGCATTTATGAACCACATCTCCAGATGCATCATCCTATTGAATTCTCATGACAAACCAAGTTAGGTTCAATTATTTTGCCATTTTACAAAATAATTGAGGCTCAGAGAGGTTACTTAAATCACCTTAAGTGAAAACAGATAAAAACAGGACCTTTGTTTTCCAAGTATTTTGGCTGTCTCAGGTAAGTCCCCGTTACCCCAGATTCCTGCATTTCATTGCCAGTTTTCTGAAGGCAATCAGGACTCACCCATTTTTCTGAACTAGGTGACATCTACTTTTTCATTGCTCCAGATACTCTAAAAGTAATGTTAATTAAAACGAATCCAGAAGTTCCAGTTTAAATAATGATAAACTGGTCTTGTTTTGTGGTTAAGCATTGGACACTCTTTTTTTAAAATTTTTTTTATTTTATTCATTTTGTAAAAATATTACATTCAAAAAATATGAGGTCCCATTCAACCCCACCACCCCCACCCCACCGCTCCCCCCCCAGCAACACTCACTCCCTTCATCATGACACATCCATTGCATTTGGTAAGTACATCTCTGGGCATCTCTGCACCTCATGGTCAATGGTCCACATCATAGCCCATACTCTCCTCCATTCCATCCAGTGGGCCCTGGGAGGATTTACAATGTCCGGTGATTGCCCCTGAAGCACCATCCGGGGCAACTCCAAGTCCCAAAAACACCTCCACATCTCATCTCTTCCTGCCCTTCCCCATCCCCATCAGCCACCATGGCCATTTTTCCCACTCCAATGCCACCTTTTCTCTGTGGACCTTGGATTGGTTGTGTCCGTTGTACCTCTATGTCAAGAGGAGGCTCAGATTCCACATGGATACTGGATGCAGTCCTCCTGCTTTCAGTTGTAGGCACTCTAGGCTCCATGGTGTGGTGGTTGTCCTTCTTCAACTCCATCTTAGCTGAGTGGGGTGAGTCCAATAAATCAGAGTGTAGGAGCTGAAGTCTGTTGAGGCTCAGGGCCTGGCTATCATATTGTCAGTCCAGAGATTCAAATCCCCTAAATATATCTTAAATCCCAACATCAACTACAATTCCAGTAATGTAGCATGAAAGTCTTGTGAAAAGAAATCCCATCTGAGTCCAGTTTCATCACGCAGAAACACCAGCTCCAAAGAAGGGCCATCTGACATGGCAGTGAACCCCATCTGCCATGACCATAGAACCCGTGGGTCTCTTTAGCCCTCAAAGGAACCAATACCTGGGGACACTCTTTTCAAGTATAAAATAGCCATGAGTATTTAAAACACTGAATTCTAAACAAGTGGTCTTATTTTCCCCAGTTTTAGCTTGCTAAAAGTTACTGGGAGCAATAAA
This sequence comes from Dasypus novemcinctus, assembly GCF_030445035.2. NCBI lineage: Eukaryota > Metazoa > Chordata > Mammalia > Cingulata > Dasypodidae > Dasypus > Dasypus novemcinctus. The sequence goes on along the minus strand of NC_080701.1, from coordinate 10,690,192 downwards.
TCAGAAATAGATTGGCTTACAATGGGAATTATTATCAGGTTAAAAGTTCACAGTTCCGAGGCCATGAAAGTGTTCAGCCAAGACATCTTCAGGAGATGCCTTCTTCCTGAGCTGCAGCTGGGGCGACCAGGTACACGGGGGCATCCCCTCGTCTCTCCGCTCTCTTCTAGGCTTTCTTGCTTTCAGCTTTGGGCTGCTCTGTCTATGGCTTTTCTCTCTCCCAGCTTCATTGATTTCAACTTTTGGAGGCTTTTCTCCTCTCTGTGGCTGTTTTCCTGTAACTGTGCCTTTTTATTCCTTTGTTTATAAGGGATTCCTGTGAAAGGATTAAGACCCACCCTGGGTCATGCTCTACCAAAGTGATCTAATCAAAAGGAAGTTCCCTTAACTGATATTCAAGAGGTCCCATCAGCATTAGATTTACACAGAAATGGATTTGCTCTTCTGGGGTCCACCCAGCTTCAAGCTGTCACACCCAGATATGTTGGAGAGCATTCGGTCAAGCTCAACTCTAAGAAGATGGTAAGAACCCTTTGCTTTAGATTTCTAGAGACTGATGTTTGGTCAGCAGAGAATGGGCAAGGTAACAGTCAAATCAATGATGGTGTTTTAACCCCAAACTATCCTTGTTATATTAAAAGAATAAAATAATGGCATGAGATTGTGTGGATACAAGAGGCTGTGTTGGGACTGGATTCTTGCTGTGACACTGTCCAGCCATGGAGGTGAGAGGAAGCAGTGGGTCACATAGCCCATCACCCACATGATACAGAAGGAATCTGGTCCTCATTGGGACATGATCCATCAGTATGCACCCCATGAGTGAGCTCTCACCTTGACTTCTCCCATGAGAACACAACCTTGTATTGAGGAAATAATTTCAGATAAGAGAAGCAAGTGCTGAATCAGGTATTTTCATTAGGATCCTAAAGATTGCAGCCTACTCCCAATCGGGGAGGACAGACTAGTGTGTCAAGTTCTCAGCATTGGTGCAAGTATCTAGCGATCTTGTCCTTCAAGCAGTGAAGCTTGGTTGTCACTATGGGACCTGAGGGGTGGGGGTAAGAGGAATAGAATGGTTGGAACAGGGGGTAGCTGGGGGGCAATGGAGGTGTTCTACATGATCCTGCAATGATGGATAAAGACCATGTCAAACTATACCAAAAATTTATGAACTGTAAACCATAATGTAATAAAAAATTTATAAAAGTGTACAGTCTAAAATGTAAACCATAATGGAACCATGGTTGGTAGCTCTATTTCAATATCTGTACATCAGCTGCAGCAAATGTAACATCCACATGTAAAAAGATCATTTTTGGAGAAGGTGGAAAAGGGTTTGATGTTGGATATATGGGAGTCCCCTATATTGTATATGTGACTTTATTGTGATCTAAAACTTTTTTTAAAACATAAAAAAAAAAAAAGAATGTAGACACTGAGGAATAAATAGAAGAGATTGCCTTGCCACTGTACATACAGGACAACACCTATTATAGTAATGAAAGGCAAAACATCCAAAAAATTTTTGATGTTTTTCATTTTTTTAATATCCCAACTTATTTTTTACTTTATTTTAGTTTTTCTAAATTATTATGTATTCTGTTTCTAATCTTTAAACCTATCATTACTATTTCATTTTCCTATTAATTGAATTCAGCAATATATTAGACTTCATTTTTGAGGAAGTATTGGATCACAGAGGAGTTCAACTATGGAGGGGGAGGAGCACTGAAAGGGGATATCATTGATGGGGTATGCATGGGTGGGAGGGGGTTCTCCAGGGCATGCATATAGGGTATATAGATATGTTCAGATGTTCTTTGGGTAATGGATAGAGTTTCGCATGACAAATGAGGGAGTGCTGAGTTCCCATTCTGGGGAACTCTGTCACACTCCGCAATGCAGCAGCAACAATCTCCCAAATGCGAGGGCAAAGACTAGTGAAGAAGGAAGGTCCAATGATGGATCTTTGATACTGATGACTATGCTTAGGGGCCTATGTGATGGAAATTTCAACTAGGCCTAGAGCTGCAGTGTGTCTAAGAGTTACTTCCTGAGTGGGTGGTAACTCTCAGGATGCCTCGCTCAAATGTGGCCACTCTGTAAGCCAAACTCAGCATATAAGTGCATTACCTTCCCGCTCCCTCCCGCCTCCAGTGTGGGACATGACTCCCAGGGATGAACCTCCCTGGCACCAAGGTATTTCTACCTAGCATCAGCTAGTGATGCAACTAGAAAATGACATTGAATAAAAGGGAGAAATGGTAAAGGCAAATGAGTTTATATAGCTAAGAGACTTCAAAATGAGTCAGGAGGTCATCAGAGGCATTGTACTTATGTGCATCTCAGCAGGATCTCAGATATAGCCAAAGTAGATATAATCCCAAATAGGGGTGCTCCTGAGGGCTATGGAGACACCCAGGTCCAACAGTCATGACAGATGTCAGTGGGTCCTACTTTGGAATTTGTGCTCCTGAGTATGATAGAGTTGGACTCAGAGGTGACCTTTCTACACATGCCTCTTCTGTCATTTTACTGAACCTCTGGTTGGTGCTGAGATTGGTATATGCTTGGGAGACTTGAATCTCTGGACTGACTGTGCCGGCTGGGCCCTGAGCCTCAGCAGGTTTGTTGGACTTGCCCATGTCAGCTAACAGAGAGGTGGGGGTGGCCAACCACTACACCAGGGAACCAAGAGAGTCTACAACTGCAAGCAGGAGAATTCCATCCATCAGGCATGTGGGATCTTGGCCCCTCTCAAGTTAGAGATAGAGTTGGCATCGCCATCCCAGGGTCCTCAGGATGGAGGAATAAAATGTGAGTTAGAGTGGACTTACTCTACTATAGACTTATTGTGACTCTAGCAATGGAAGAAACGGTATCATTGATATGTGGAGACAGTGGCCACGGGAGTTGCTGAGGGCAGGGAGAGAGAAGAAGAGGTGTGATATGGAGGAATTTTCAGGACTTGGAGTTGTCCTGAATGATATTGCAGGGACAGATGCAGGACATTATATATCCTGCCATAATCCACTGAATGGACTAGGAGAGAGTGTAAACTACAATGTAAACTATAATCCATGTGGTACAGCTGTGCTCCAAGATGTACTCACCAAATGCAATGAATGTACCACACTGATGAAAGAGGTTGTTGATGCAGGAGGAGTGGGGGGTGTGGGGAATGGGGGTATATGGGATCCTCTTATATTTTTTAATGTAATATTTTGTATTATCTATGTATCTTTAAAAAAAACTTTTAAAATCTATATTTTATAAAAGATTTCAGCCTACTAAGACAATGTGGTCATGTCAAAGCAATGTTTTCCCTGATGGCCATGGTGCATTTTTAAATTATTACTTTTATATCAATGTTACAAATTACTCAGTGAACACAAAATAACTACAATAACAATAAATCCGCTTTAGTCAATGGTCACACACCCCTCCCCCCATTTTTGTTCATTCCTCAATCTTGAGGGGTTTGGGGTTATCTGCTCTGACAGCTTCAGGCTGAGAAGGGATGAAGGTATTATGGGCCAAGAAATGGAATTGTTTCGATTGCAGTTGAAGATGCTCCTTGCTTCTGGGATGGGGTTGGTCGATCGTCATTGTTTTGTTAGTTGTCCAGGGAAGGTCCAAAGAATTGAAGGGTGGGAGTTGACTGCATCATGGTGCATTTCTTATTCATTTCTTTGCTGCTTATATTTAGGTGATTAAACTTTCAGTTTCCAGGAGACCGCTAGATGCCTCATTTCTTCTAAAAAGCAAATACAGAGATTCAAATTTTATATCAAAATTTATTTTTACATATAAAGGATTGACAGTATTAATTACATTTCAAGCTATCTAAAATGACCCAGGAATGGAATTAAGAATGGCTACTTAAGGGAAAGAAACTAGAGCCACAGAATGTGTTTCATTCGCAGACTTTAGGAGGCAAGTACGACGGAACGTGGGGACACTCACTTTTCCCCTTCGTTCTGTTTTCTTTTTTCCTTTTTCTTCAATGGTATTCAGTTAGTTGAATGGTTTTCTAAATACAGGGAAGTGTTACCCTTTCAGGAAACGTAATAGAGATGGATATGGGAACGAGAGGCAGGTGCCAGATGGGAAGCCAGGCAGCCCTGCGTCTTCCATCCACTATTCATGAGGGCTCCCAAATCACATCTAAGAACAATAGCCGGAGAGTGCAGAGGGAACGAGGAGATGTCGAGAGATAGCTGTCTACGAGACAATGCCAACACCCAGGTATGAATTAAATATAATCCCAACTCAGCTTTCCCCATCATTAATCATTGCACAACCTAGCTCCCATGACCTCCAGCTGCATTCAGCCCCAGGGAGCGATCCTGGCTCTGTCGGGAAGTGCTCGGGTCTGGGGCAGGACTGCGGGAAATGATCCGCCTCTACCTGGAGGACAGGGCCAGGTCTGCTCTCACTCCCGGCCCCCCTCGTGCCCGGACGAGAGGCATTTGCGTGCCTCCAGGTCCTAAGGTGGACTAGTTTGTCCTGCTGGCTCCGGGCCTCGGTTTACGCAGAGGCTGTGGTCACCCCAGGGACGAGGCCCTGGGAAAATGAGGCTCGGGCACGGCTCCTGCTGGGAGAACTAGCCCGAAGAATCCCACGTATGAAGTCCCGGTGTTGGGTGCTCCCGGACGAGTCTTCCTCTGGCAACTTCGGCTTGCAAGGAGCGTTTGCCAGCAGGGCCTTCGAGAAGCCATCATTTCACGCTGTGGCACAGTCGTAACATTGACATCCGGGGCAAAAGGATGCTAAAGGCCTGTCCAGGAATTCTCCAACTTCATCCATTTCCAGTGATTTCACTTTCTCTTTTCTTTGTTACCTGCCAAGGGAAAACAGCTGATGAAAAGCAAAACAAAACTCAACAATGAGGTTATTTCCCTGCCAGCGTTGTTGCCCTGGGTTCCTGCTTCTGGTCTGGGTTTTGACATAAAGACATTGTCTGCCCATAGAAATGGGCTCTGCCGTGCCTTGCTCTCAAAACCTCAATATTGGCTCTCTGGCTAAGCCTCGAACTCTGACCCTCACTCCACTTAGCTCCTGGCAATCCTGGCCTGTCCCCTGACATGTGGCATTATTTTCGTGTGCTTTATTGTCTCAGCCTGACTTTGATGTTTGGCTGCTGTCCCACCTGGCAGTGACCTAGGACAGCCAGCCTTTCATTGGGGTCGCCCCATGGCTGGTGTAAGAGGGAGCACAAGTGAGCTGCACAGAGTTCAGATTGCCCAGCCCAGGTTTAGAACTGCTGCACTGGGTGCTCCTGAGGAGGTGGGTGCAGGCTCCTAAAGCTACTGCCCACCCCCACCCCCGGGAGGGCTGGGAGCTGGCCCGAATAGGGCTCAGGTCTCCTGAGATTGGACTGGCTTCTTTTCAGTGAAGGGAATGGGTCCTCGAAGTCCCAGGGAGCGAGTAGAGTAGAGATCTTTGCAAACTTGCTGTATCCTCAGTAGACGAGTGTTAGAAGGGGTCTCGACACCAAGGTGGGCCAGAAACGGGGCCGAAACGATGCTACAGGGCCAGCAATCTCAGCTCTACAGTGGCAAAAGCCAGTCATTGGGCGAAGGAAGAAAAGAAATGCGGGTAAAGTGAATCAGTGAAACGCTTTGTCTCTAAGTCCCCAATAATACGTGGCAGCTGTGGGGTCAAAGTAAAGGCGTTCTGAATACCCGGTGATCAGGCTCCTTCTTAAAGCTCCAATGCTTTTTTCCCTGCCTATCTGCTCTCCATGTGAGGACATGGGCAGGTAAGCATCAACATTAAACGGGAACCTTTCTGCACTGCATTGCCTGGATTTGAACTTGAGCCCGGCCACTTGCCAGCTGCCTAGTTTGGGGCAAGTTAGCCTGTCTGAGTGTCACTTTCCTTGGGATAATAGACCCTGCCACAAAGGGACGTTGGAAGTTTAAATCAGAGTTTGTGGCAAGACCTTGTAGTGACAGCTATAATAATAACTGGAGAATTCTTGGATAATTCCTCTTTAGTCTTGGATTTTCTTTCTAGGAGTCAGCATGACAATCTTCCCTTTGAAATGATATATGTGAAGTATCTGTCATATTTCTACACAAATGTCAGCAGCTATTATCCTCATCATTATTGTTATTATCAACATTACAGACGTGGCGTGACTTGTCTGAGATCACACACCGATCTGACGTGAGATGAGCTTCGAGATCTCTAAAATCCCAGCTGAAAAAGGGTTGCGTTTAAAGATAGTACCAAAATGTCATCTACGTTTACTCAATGAAATTAGATCCTGTTTATATGTTTTTAGGTAGTGTATGTAAAAGCGATTCTCTAAGACTTTGGCTTTGTCTCAAAAATTCCCCAGATCATATATGAAAACTCCCAACAAACACCTGACTCCCTTAATGTACGTAATCACTTTTTGGAAAAGTGGGCTTTCTTTTACCATTTAATAAATCCACTTTAGCTTTAACCTCCAGGAGGTTCCAATTTGTTAAAGATCTGGTTCTCAATGCATAAATCATAGGGTAAAAGAAAGCAAGATGCAATGGGACTAGTGGGAAGGACAAGCGCTATGCTCTATGGTCCACACTCTGAATTTTCCTGTGGACCTAAATCCCGCCCGGGCGCTGTGCTGGCAGAGCTGGATAGGGGAACGATTTAGAACTCTGCTTATCTTGATATCTCATCAGATAAAAAACGATTTAGGTTCTCAAATTTCCAGCCTATTTACTAATATCAGGGAGGCTTCTACCCTTAGTTTATCAGGCCCTTTAAAACCAGGCAAATCCAGTTCTCCAGTGGTAGGTGATTCCTAAAGCTGCAAATTGAAAGAAGCCACAGTGTTTAACATGGGACTGGGAGAGGATTTTGGCAAGGGTGACCATATAATTTGTTGACAAAAGTGCGATGCTTCTGAGGCTGAAAAGGAAATTTATATTAAATATGTTTGTGACCTAGAATTTGAAAATCATCAGTGTAATTCACCACCAAGGAGAAAAACCATATGGTCATCTCGATAAAAGCAGGAAAAACATTTGACAAAATTCAGCATCACTTTATGATCAAACTCTCAGCAGGGAGTGGATGCAGCTCAAGCAATTGGGCACCTGCCTCCCACACGGGAGGTCCTGGGTTTGGTTCCAATGCCTCCTAAAGAAAATGAGCAGACAACGAGCAGACAGAGGAGGGAGCCATCGGGGTGAGGGAGGGGCGATTTAAAAAAAAACTCTCAGCAAATCAAGAATAGAAAGGCACTTTCTCCATCTTGAAGAAAACATACTGACAACATCACATGTAATGGTGAAATATTGAATACTTTCTCCCTAAAATAAAAAACAAGAAAAGAGTATTTATCATATTTCTATTCAGTGTTGTATTAGAGGTCCTAGCTAGTACAATGAAGTAAGAAAAAGAAATTAAAGGCATACGAATTGGAAAATTAAAAGTAAAACTATAATGAAAATATAAAGATATATAAAATATAATAAAACTATATCATTATTTATGTATAAAATCCTAAGGGATCAACAAACAACTACTTAGTGAATTTAGAAAGGTTGCAGGATACAAAGTCAATATACAAAAATAACTTATATTTTTAAATACAGCAAAAACCTGGAAAATAACTTCTAAAATAATTCAATCTACAATAGCATCAAAACAAAAAAATACTCAGGAATAAATTTAACAAGATATGTGACACTGAAAACCACAAAGCATTGCTGAAAACAGTTAAAGACCTAGTAAATAAAGAAATAATACTGTGTTTAAGGTTTGGAAACCTCAATGGTCAGGATGTGAATTCTTCCTAAACTTTCCTAAGAGTGACTGCAAGTTCAATCAAAATCCCAATGTTTTTTTTTCCTTTTAGTAGAAATTAACAAGTCAGTTTTAAAATGCAAAGGACCTAAAAGCAAAAACTGTCATGAAAAAGAAGGACAAAGGGGATTCATATTACCTGCCTTCAATACTTCCTATAAATCTGCAGTGATCAAGAAGATAATGATAGACGGATAAATGGAGGATAGACAGATAAATGGAGCAGAATAGAGAATCCAGAAATAGATCCCACTTTTAGGGTGAATTGATTTTTCATAAAGCAACAAGGCAATTTCATGGGGGAAAAGAAAGTCTTTTCAACAAATGGTGCTAGAACAACACAGGGGTAAAAATTAACTTCAACTCCTATTTACACTATACACAAATACTAATTTGAGGTGGATCACATAGTATTCATTAAATGTAAAAGTTAATACTAAAATTTTTTTTTTTTTAGGTACCAGGGATTGAACCCTGGACCTTGTGTATGGGAAGCGAGCACTCGACCACTGAGCCACATCATCTCCCCTTTAGTTGGTTTATTGTTTGTCTGCTTGTTTTTTGTTTTTACGAGGCACTTGGGATCAAACCTGGTACCTCCCATATGGGAAGCAGGTGCTCAACCCACTCTAATGCTTCTCAAAGAAAACTTATAAAAGTATCTTCATGATCTAAGGGGAGGCAAAGATTTCTTAAAGAGGAAATTAAAGAGCACTAATGTTTCCTAGGCTGCTCAAGCTAATACCAATGCAATGGTGTGGCTTAGACGATGGGAATTTATTTGCTTATAGTTTTGAGGCTAAAAGAAAGTCCAAATCAAGGTGTCATCAGGCCATGCTTTCTCCCCAAATACTGGGGCATCCTGGGGCTGGCTGCCGGGGATCCTGGGCCCTCTACTTGTCACATGGGAAGGTGCATGGCCGCATCTCCTGGTCTCTCCGTTCTCTTCCGGGTTCAGCTCTTGCCTCCTGTGTTTTCCTCTCTGTCTGTCTGAATTCCATTCTGCTTATAAAGGTAATAGGATCAAGACCCGTCCTGTTTGGGCAGGGCCTTAACTGAAGTACCCATCAGAGAGGTGGACACATGGATCAATGAAACGGAATAGAGAACCGAGAAATAGCTCCATGGAAGCAGAGAAACAGATTTTTTTTAAACTAAGTGAAAAAACAGTTCAATAGAGGAAGGATAATTTCTGCAACAAATGGTGCTAGAGCAATCAGATATCATACTTGGGGGTGGCAGTGGGGAACTCTTGACCTAATTCTCCCACCTTGTATGAATATTAATTCAAAATGGAGCATAGATTTCAATGCAAGACATACAACTTTTAGAAAAACTTGGAAGAAAATCACCTGGACCTAGGGTGAGGTAAGGAGTTCTCAGAGGTAGCATGAAAGCATGATCTATAAAAGAAAAAGGTTGAAACTTGAAATTATCAAGTTTTGTTCCAAGAAAGACTTAAGAGGATGAAAAGACAAGCTACAAACTGGGAGAAAATATTTGCAAGCCACATACCTGACAGAAGACTGGTATCTAGAAAGTGTAAAGAACTTTCAAATTGCAACAGTAAACCAAAAACTTCAACTAGAAAATAGGCAAAAAAAAAAAAGAAAGAAAGAAAACATGACAAAAATATGTGAATGGCAAATAAGCACATGAAAAGATGTTTACCATCACTAGCCATTAGGTGTTTTATTAGTCAGCCAAGGGGTGCAGATGCAAAGTACCAGAAATCTGTTGGCTTTTATAAAGAGTATTTATTTGGGGGAAAAGCTTATAGTTACCAGGCCATAAAGAGGCCAGCTCAAGGTACGATAAGAGGTACTTTCTCACCAGAGTCAGTTGCCACGTGTTGAAGCAAGATGGCGGGCCGCATCTGTGAGGGTTCAGCCTTCCTCTTCCCCTTAAGCCTCCGTGGGCCCAGCTTCTTCCCGTCTCAGCTGTCAGGAGAGTGGCTTGTCTCTCTCTGGGACTGCAGGACCAAAGTCCTCTTCCACGTCTATGTAGCTCTTTCTTCTCGCATATCTGCTTCTACGACCTCTAATGATGTGGTCGGGATCAAAGCCCTAATCTTAACATAATCAAGTAAATTTAAACCTCTGAACTTGTTACAATCAAAGGGTATCACACCCAGAGGAACAAACCAGCTCACAGACAAACTGCTACCGGTGTACTGGGTCTCTGTGCATCTATGAGAACAGCTAAAATTTAAAATAGTGACCATAACAAATGCTGGCAAGGATGTGGAGAAACTAGATTTGTCATCTCTTGATGGTGAGAACGTAAAATGGTACAGCCACTCCGGAAATCGGTTTGGCCATTCCTTGAAAACCTTACCATCCCACTCAACAGTGACACTCCTGAGCATGTATCACTGAGAAATGAAAACCTCGGGCCACACAGAACCCATACCTGGATGTTCAAAGCAGCTTTACGACCAGCAGTAACTTGCTTAAACTAGGGCCACTCCATGCCGGGGCATGCTATTCAAGTGAAGTAATGATGCTCACAAGCCGTGGGTGGATCTCAAAGTGAAAAAAGCCAGTTCCAAAAGGCTGCACACTGGATGACTCGATGTATATACTATTCCAAAAAATTTTTAATTGTAAAGATGGAGAACAAATTAGTGGTTGCCAGGGACGAACTAAAGGGGAATGATGGGTGGGATTATAAAGGGGTGGCACGAGGGGGATCTTTGGATGATACGATTGTTCAGTATCGTGGTTGCGATGGTGCTTACAGGAATCTACCCTTGGATAAAATGGCATAGAACGATGCACATGCAATGTAGCAATGTCTGTTTCCTGATTCTGATGTTATACTCTAGTTATATTAGATGCAATCACAGAAAGAAATGGGTGAAAGGTAGAGAGGAGCTCTCTGTGCTACCTTTGCAAATTCTGGCCAATCGATATTTATTTCAAAATACTTTTAAAAACTGCCCCTTGAAAGACAATATGAAGAAAATGAACACTCAGATCCCAGATTGGGAGACACTGTTTTCAATTCATTTATAACTCCTAAGGGACTGGTGTCCAGAATTGTATAAAGTACATCTACATACCCATAATAAAGACAACAATCTAACTTTAAAAAGAAAATGAACAAAAGACATGGGCTAGATACTTCACAAAAGAAACGTGAATGACTGATAAGCACCTAAAAATGTGCTTGACACCATTGATCATGAGGACAACGCAAAGAAAACTACAGTGAGATGCCATCTCACACACTCCAATGATTAAAATGAAAAAGACCGATGACACCAAAGGTGGCTAAGACGTGGAGCAAGTATAACTCTCTGGCAAGTATGTAAAATGAGACAAGCGCTTTGAAAACTGGCATTTCTTAAAAAAAAAAAGTTAAATTGATTCCTACTCTATTGTCCAGTCATTCCCCTCTTAGGTATATACCCAGGAGAAATGAGGAAACATGTCACAAAAAAGACTTCTCGTACATGCGTGTCATAGCAGCTTTCTACAAAATATCCCCAAACTGAAGACAACCCACTTGTTCACCCACAATGAAACTCTACTCCATGTGGCAATAAAGCAAGCAAACTACTAATTCGTGTGCAATACAGATGAGTCAAACACATTATCTTGGGTGAAAGAAGCCAAATACAACCTGTCTGATTTCGACTTACACGAAGTCAGAGATCAGGAAAATACCCTATGGTGCTTAAAACCAGAGCAGGATCGCCTACGTGGGAGAGGTGGGTGGGTTTTAACTAGAAAAGTGTTTGAGGCAGTTTGGGGAGGCCATGGAAAGATTCCATGTCTTGATTGGGTTATTGCTTATACAACTAATTACATGGTCAAAACCAGTTGAATTGTACATTTCACTGAATGCAAACTGTACCTCAATACAACTTAATTATTTAGGACAAGGCATAAATGGGAACTATCCCAGGCAAGCTGAGATGTATGGGCACTCTAAATCTGGGTGCTTCCAGCAAATATTGGCACGGTTACAAGGAAGCCCCACTTTGTATGGAAAAGCAATTTAAAAAAAAAATCAGCTGCTATTTGAGCAGAAAATTGTTGCCTTCACAGATCCCCACAGTCCAAAAAAGGCAAACAGGCATCACAAGGTAATTCTGAAAGTAGAAGACTCTCTTGTGACACAAGCCCGCACTGACCCTGAAGGCTATTTTCTCTGCTGTTCCTGCAAAAACAAGAGTCCCTGAGCACCCTAACACCTGCTTCCCTCTTGTCACGGGACAGCGGAATGCCAGGGAGACAGTTTTTCTGTACACTATTGGCGCTGAGCTGATTTTCTGGAGCAGAGACTTTAGAAAGAGAGTTTGTTTATAATCTGACCTATTTTCTCTGTGTTCAGAGCCCTGTGTAAGAGCTCTATTTGCAAAGTTAGATTTCTGCCTAGCAGATTTGTTTCTGTAGGAGATTCTGAATCAAGGATTTCTTTAACGTGTTTTATTGCCCAACCTCTAGGCTACAATTCCTGTTTTTAGTAATTAGAGGATCCCTGGAGCTGAACTGAGAGAATTCAGATCTCCTGAGAGCCTCAAAACTGGCACACAACTGCAAAGAATGTGTGGGTATTACCATTAACAAGTCCTCACCCTGGCTTCCCTCTCTCCCAAGAAGGGGTTGTACCCGGGACGTCACCAACAGTGGAATACGGTGTAGAACAAAAAGGCAGCAGGCAAAGGAACCAACTGAACAGAAGTCCGTTCCTTTCACAGGGTCCCCCTCGGCGTGCTGCACCTGACTGCTTTGATGGTTCTCCCCCTGACTTCCCCATTAGGTCACTGGTGACGCCACTGCACCTGACCATCACGCTGGGTACCTGGGAGTCACCTGGAACCCTCCACGTCATAGCTTCCAAGTCCCTCAGATGCCACCTTTCCCATTTTGCTCCCATTCAGCCTCTCGTGTCCAATAACATTGTCGTAAGTTCCTGGGGCTGCTACAAACTGGATGGCTGAAAACACAGACAATTCTCTCACAGTTCTGTAGGCCAAGAGGGTAGAATCCAGGGGTTCACTTGGCCAAGCTCTCTCTAAGACTCTAGGGGTATGTGTTAGTCAGCCAAAGGGGTGCTGATGCAAAATAGCAGAAATTGGTTGGCTTTTATATAGGGTATTTATTTGGGGTAGGAGCTTACAGTTACCAGGCCATCAGGAGTTCAACTCAAGGTACCATAAGAGGTACTTTCTTACCCAGAGTCTATTGCCACGTGTTGATACAAGATGGCGGCCGACATCTGCAAGGGTTCAGCCTTCCTCCTCCTCCCAACTCTCCATGGTCGTAGGTCCTTCTAATCTCAATGCAGGCTGGGACAAGTTCTATCTCTCCTGAAGGCTCATTTCTCTCCGGGCTCAGCTGCTCTGCTCTCAGCTGTAAACTATCAGGTGAACGGCTCATCTCTCTTCCTGGGGCCTCTGCCATGTCTAATGGAGCCTTCTCTCTTTCCTCACATACCTGCTTCTCTGTGTGCTTACTTCCCAGGCTCCAGAATCAAAACTCCCACTAACTCCCTGCCCTATTATTTTCTCTCCTACTGATGTGGCCCAATCAAAGCCCTAATCATAATTTAATCAAGTATAAGTGAAACCTCTGAATCCAAAACAATCTAATGTGCCCAGAGGAATAGACCAGTTTACAAACATAATCCAACACCTATTTTGGAATTCATAAACAACATCAAGGTGTTAAAGAAAAAGGCCAGGAGACAACACTGATACTCTTTAATACTCTTTAACTGTTATGCAGGGTGGGCCCTTCCTTGAGTCAGCTTCTGATAGCCCCATGTGTTCCTCAGCTTGTGGCAGTAAGGCTCCATCCTCACGTGTCCCCTGCTCTATGTGTCTGCATCTCTTCTTCTAAGGACATCCATCGTGGTGGATCAGGGTCCCCCTGATCCAGTGTGGCCTCATCTTTATTGGTCACATCTGCAGAGACTTTCGCTCCAAATAAGCCGCATTCACAGGTTCCGGGGCTTGGTTCAGACTTCAGCCTATCTTTTCAAGGAGGGGAAGAACACACCTCCTTCTTTAGGCCCCTGGTTTTTCTCACCTGGACAATGGAGTTGACTTTCACTGACTTCCCTACCTCCAGTCCCTGCCTCTATCCCACCTGCCCAGTAGTTTGTCCTAACGTAGAGGTCACCATGCACCCTTATTCAAAAGTCTTCAGCAGTGTGCTCTCCCTTATGGAATTAAGTAAAACTCTGCTTTTGCAGTCCCAACTTTGATTAAACTCCGCACACCCAGGGGTCTGACCACTGTCACACTCTTTCAACACTGCCCTGGGTTGGTGTTCGGCCTTCTTTTTGGAGTCCATGCCATCTCTTTGCATCCTATCCCTGATGCTCATCCCCACACCAGCCCCTTTCAGAAGTCCTCCCTTAGCTCTCACCCGGGCATGTTCCCTCCCTCCTCTAAGCCATCTTAGCACATGTGAAAAGAAAAGTCTGATGGTGCTTACTTTCTGTCTTCTTTTAGGGTGAGTCCTAAACTTGACTTATTCCCATTATTAGATTGTAAACTCTTTGAAGGCCAAGGCTGAGTTGATTTGTCTTTGTAATCCTTCTGTATTTTACACAATATTTAGCACAGAGTAGGCATTTAATAAATATTTGTGGACTTCAATTCAATTTCCACTCTTGGAAAACTTACATATTTATACTATATGTGGTTAGGATTAGTTACCACAGTTAGGCCTGGGTCAAGATTTAGAAAAGTGTCAACTGTTCTCTTGCAAATAATTGAGCATTGTCTTCAGTTTGTATAAGACATTAAAAATAAAGGAAAAGTCCAGGAGACAAAACTGATACTCTGTAATACTCTGTTATACACTTGTCACAGCCCTCCATTACAGAGAAGCCATATGCAGTTTGATATGGTTATGAATTCCAAAAATAGATATTGGATTATGTTTGTAATCTCATCTGTACCTGGACCTGATTGAGTTACGATTAAGGCTTTGACTGGGCCACATCATTAGGGCACTGAGCGCCTACCTCTTGGTAGGTGGGGACTTGCAGATATAAGACATGGCAAAGGACAGAGTTGAGGGTTCTTAATGTTGGAGTTTTGATGTTGGAGTTTGATGCTGAAGTCTTAAGCTGGAGCCCCAGGCAGAGAGACAGAGCCACCTGTCTGATAGTTCACAGCTGACCTTGTGGAGGAAACAGAGGAGCTGAGCCCAGAGGAACCCAGGAAGCCTGACCCCTCGCAGACGTCAGCAGTCATCTTGCTCCAACACGTGAAAATAGACTTTGGTGAGGGAAGTAACTTATGCTTTATGACCTGGTGTCTGTAAGCTTCTACCCCAAATAAATACTCTTTATAAAAACCCACCAATTTCTGGTATTTTGCATCAGCACCCCTTTGGCTGACTAATACACTATGTCTGAAACCATAGGAAAAGCAGGACCTTAGAAACTGGAAGCAGAATGAGCTGGAAAGCCAGGTGGCAGCTGGAGGCTGCTGGCAGGGACCACGGAGGGAAGACGCCATGCTAGATGACTCCAGAGTCATACCTGCCCTCTGTGGCGAGGGCCAAGTTATCATGTGTTCACCAACCTGCTTTCGAGTTATGACCTTTTTTTTTTTCATCTTGGGTAAATTTCCTTTAAAACATGATTTTTCCAATGTCTTAATGTTTGGTGGAGTTGTTCTTGCAAAACTGAGGCTGCCTAAGCTTCACAGGGAGAGCCAAGGAAAGGATATTTCTGCCAAAGGTTAAAGCAGGGCTTTAAAGGAGTGAGAGTTGGGTTTCAAGGTGGCAGCATGAATCCAGGGCAAGGAAGCATCAAGAGGCAGAGATGAAGCTGCACCTCCATCTCTCTCTCGAAGATTTTTTTCTGGAGCTCTCTTTTGTGAAACTGTGGAGTGTTTCAACACCACTTTAAACAAGAGAGCCGGTTCCTGTCCAAGGTGCTCAATAAATACTCAGGTTGACTGCTGATAAATGCCCTTGACTATTCCAAATGGATTAGCTCTGCTTGAAGGGAGAGCCATGTGGTACTTCCATCCAAGACGAACACTGGCCCTTCTGCAGCTCAGACATGACCCCTAATTGCCTGGGTTCTTGTTTTGACAAACCATGGTGTCCGCCATCTTTGAAGTCCAAGCCTGGATCCTAAGTTTGAATGTGAGGGGTCCCTAAATCCGATGGGAAAGGCTGCACCGCTGCTCTTGTTTCCGCAGGCCTGGAAGGACTCGTGCTTCTTTTACTCCCCATCTTCGCCAACTCCCTTTCCTTTTGGTGGGAAGAACAGAGCTCTGAGGTAGGAGAACACCGGAACTGCCATGTCCGTTGGGGACTGAGGAATCTCCGACTTTACTCAGTCCTGGGTGGGGAGCTGCAGCCGAGGGGGGAGCAGAACGGAAGAAGCACGGCCGGAGAGACCACGTCTCCTCACTCTTTTTGGGCTTCAGGAATCAAGTCTGAATTCTGATGAGGACAGTGGAAAGCCACAACTTGTTTTTGAGACATGATTTCTCTGACGCCTTGGGAGAAGCCAGTGTGGAAGAATTGCCTTCAACTGGGTTTCTCCCTCTCTTGGGTTGTAATCATCTATGAAACCAAACACAAATGTAGTTAAAGGCTAGAATATATAGACAAACGTTTAAAAATGTATTTGATCCAACCATGCAGACATAGACACTATGATACCAATATCATGTAAATCCTTCTTTTTTTTTTAAAGATTTATTTATTTATTTATTTCTCTCCCCTTCCCCCCCCCCCCCCCCCAGTTGTCTGTTCTCTGTGTCCATTGGCTGTGTGTTCTTCTTTGTCCGCTTCTGTTGTTGTCAGTGGCACGGGAATCTGTGTCTCTTTTTGTTGCGTCATCTTGCTGTGTCAGCTCTCCATGTGGGCGGCACCATTCCTGGGCAGGCTGCACTTTCTTTGATGCTGGGCAGCTCTCCTTACGGGCGCACTCCTTGTGCTTGGGGCTTCCCTACATGGGGGACACCCCTGCATGGCACGGCACTCCTTGTGCGCATCAGCACTGCTCATGGGCCAGCTCCACACGGGTCAAGGAGGCCCGGGGTTTGAACCGCGGACCTCCCATGTGGTAGACGGACGCCCTAACCACTGGAACCTAACCAAGTTCACTTCCCTGTAAATCCTTCTTGATAGTTTCCCAAGCAAATACATACACACAAACATATTTCAAAACAGACCCACACTAATTATTCTGAGTTTTGTTTTCCTTCTAACATTCCCTTGTGTAGTTCTCTGTAAATGTAAGTGACACACAAACATTTGTACGGGCAAACCTCGTTTTGTTGCATTTCACTTTTTGTGCTTCACAGATACTGTGTTTTTTTTTTTGCAAAGTGAAGATTTGTGGCAACCCTGTATCAGGCAATTCGATCAGTGCCATTTTCTCAACAGCATGTGCTCACCTTGTGGTTCTGGGTCATATTTTGATTGAGGTATGTATGTTTTTGAGACATAATGTTATAGCACACTTAGACTACAGTATAGTGTAAACATAACTTTTAGATGCACTGGGAAGCCCAGAAATGCGTGTGGCTCACCTCACTGCGGTATTCTCTTTATTGCAGTGAATATCTCCGTGGTATGCCTGTAATGGCTTCAACTATTCCACTTTAGGCATATTTTATATTTTTTGTTTATCATTCTTGCAGTACTGATTTGGAACAGGGAGTCATTAACACTAATTATTTTGCTAATTTTGTGTTTAAATTAAGACGCAGGTTTCTTGGGGCACAATGTTTATATTAATATTTTAGGCCAAGAGTTGTGGCTTCAGGCCCTCAGTTTTTTAATGTAGCCCAAATATTGCACGGGCCATCTTGCCATTCTTGTCTTGGTATAAGCAGACTCTCTTTTTTGAGGATGTAGAGCACTCAGAGTCCTCCCCACCACATCGACATCTTCCTCTTACTTCCCCCGCCTCTATTGTTTAGCCTTCGAGTGTTTCACCTTAAGTCATGTTAGGACCTAAAGCTGGACCCAGAGCCATGCTCTTTCCCTGTTGTTTTTTTTTTCAGTATCCATCTCCCTCCCCTACCTGAGATGGTTCCTTCGTCTGTTTGCTCATTGTTGTTGCTCATCGTTGTGCTCATCTGCTCATTGTTTTTACTCGTTGCCTGCTCGTAATCTGTTTGTTTTTCTTTTCTTTAGGAGGCACCGGGAACTGAACCCAGGACCTCCCATGTGGGAAGTGGGCGCTTAACTGCTTGAACCACATCGGCTCCCTGCATGTTTTGTTTTTGGTCATTGTCTGCTTGCTGTTTGCTGATTGTCTTGCTCGTTGATTTTGCTCGTTGTTTGTCTTCTTTAGGAGACACTGGGAATCAAACCAGGACCTCCCGTGTGGGAGGCAGGCGCCCAACTGCTTGAGCCACATCCACTCCCCTCTTTCTCTGTTTTGCACCAGCAGTCCAAACCCTCTCTGAGCTTTGAGATGCTTCACTGCAGATCTGAGTGTCATTGGGAGGAGTCCCACGTGTACCCCACGCCTTCCCCCCAGTCTCCTTGCTAACACCTCCCCGTTTAACATCATTTGGGTGGACCCCACCATGACCCTCGCCATCGTGGCCCCCAGCGCTCACTGTGTCCCCTGTTGGGGAGCAACTCCGCCAGGCTGGTCTTTCCTGCCCTGCCACCAGAATTCTGGTGGACAAAAATAGCACATAAATAAAAGTACTTACCACTTTGGTTGATTTGAATGGCATTGGCTCCATCTTGATATACCATTTAAATATACATATTTATTTTACATAAAAGCATGGAAATTTGCACAAGAAACAGCTTCAAAGGATGGAGTCTTCTTTCTTCCTTTTGCAGCATGGGGCACCAGGGCCACGAGAATCAAAATTCCAGCCTTCTTGGTTGCTTAGGGCCAGAGGCTCACCCCAATTCCAGGTCCCTGGTTCCCCATCCCCCTGGTTTACTGTCAGACAAAATCAGGAGCTCCTTTGCAACCTCAGAGAGAGAACAGAAAGTCCCCTCCATATTCCCTGTGACTTGCAATCTTTTGGGGTCAAAGATGCAGATAAAAGAGGGAATTTAGGCTCCAAAACCTCCAAGCTTTAAAAAAAAATTGAAGAAATGAAAGGATATGAGTTTTCAGATCCCATACCAAAGAGTAAACTGTTCGCTGCTGTGACCTCCACTTTTCAGATTATCTCATAAATCTGTCTCCCTTTGTGGCCAGAAAGGTGACCTCAGTTTGGGGGACCCTGGCATGGGAACCAAGATTTTGAAGATTTGTTATGGGAGTTGCCCTCTGACTTTTGTACAATCCTTAGGAATGACTTTAACCTCGTTGTGACCCGACCCCCCTCCGTAAAAGGGAGATAAAATTACTTGCCCTCATACCATGCCTTTTAAAAATCTATGAGGTTCCCAGGGGGGAAGTTGTGTTTTAGTCTAGAAGGAAAATGATACTTTGCCCTTTCAACAACTCTTAGATAGTTATCCGAGATAGAAAACCTAATTAAGTGTATTCGTGTAGATGAAGTCCTTTCCAGCTGAACAAAATGTAAAGACCCAAGAAAGTTTTACCCTTAACTTTTGAAAAATCTTTGTTTCATCTTGTGATGAAGTAGATCACATCTCATAGGGAAAACTGCCCTTGGACTTGGAGAGTGGCATTTGGAATTCCAGATGAATATAGTCAGCCCTTTGGCGGATGGTTCTGATGAGAACCTGGCACCTGTCTCTCCTCTGCATTCAATGTCAGGTCCATCCTGGCTACTGGCATCTCATCCGGAGTTAGGGAGTCATTGTTTCCTTACCAATCAATGCGTGGATGTGCCAATGGCCTCTAACTCTACAGCATCGGCTCTGATCTCCCACTGAGCTTCTTGCTTGGATTCTAACCACCTGCCACGTGTCCACTGTGTGGCCAATTCCATCTCACGAGGCTCTGAATGGAGAGCATCATTACCTTCCCTTCCCCACCCCACATCCTCCTCCTACATGCTCCACCCCAGTCATCCCACCCCAACACCCATGCCAGACCATTCCCTTCTCTCGTCCAGCATTTTCAACCAATCAGGAAGTCTATTTTTTTTCTTTAAGATTTCAAATACACTTTATTTCCTCAATAATGCCTTATTTTAATGGATACACAATGCTTTTACTGTCATCAATTATAGGCTGGTTTTGAAACAATGCAATACCACAGCAGCAGGGATGGTCGCTGATCTCTCCGTTCCTTTGGGGTGACTGCCAACGAGGGGCAGTTTCCATCCTATTCCAATGTGTGTTGTGACCTGTGTCCCTACAGCAACACAGAAAGGGGATCCACCAGCAAATACGGCATTACCATATTTATCGTGGAACTCAGGTGTGCGCTTCTGGTGATGGCCATTGTTTGCTGAATGCTTCAAAGAACTTGAGGATGACTCAGACAAGAGAAACATCAGAGAAAGATCATGAAGCTGTAGACAGAGTATGGCCACTGCAGCTGCTGCTGGCTTGGGGCAATCTCATGCCCTGTACCCTTATCGGGAAATCCTGATCATTATGTCTCAAGGTTTTCTCCTCCTCTTCTTCTCTATGTCACTCTCCTACTTTGGTCTCTTACCATCTTTCATTTAAACTATTGATAGTTATTTTATTTTTTATTAAATTGTCTTTTATTTTTTAAGATACATGAATCACAAAAAAATGTTACATTAAAAAATATAAGAGGTTCCCACATACCCCACACCCCACCCCTCCACTCCTTCCGCATCAACAACCTCCCTCATCATTGTGGCTCCTTGATTGCACTTGATGAACACATTTTGGAGCACTGCTGTACTGCACGGATTATAGTTTACGTTGTAGTTTACACTCTCCTCCAGTACATTCAGTGGGTTATGGCAGGATATAGAATATCCAGCATCTTTCCCTGCAATATCATTTAGGACAACTCCAGGTCCCAAAAATGCCCCCACATCTCATCTCTTCTTCCATCTCCCTGCCCTCAGCAATTACCTTGGCCACTTTCTCCAGATCAATGCTACAGTTTCTTCCACTACTAGTCACAATAGTTCCCTAGTTGAATACCAGTAAGTCCACTCTAATCCATATTTTATTCTTCCATCCTGTGGACCCTGGGTTAGTGATGTCCACTCCACGTCTAAATGATGAGGGGGCTTAGATCCATGGCAGATAGATGCAATTCTCCTGCTTGGAGATATAAGCACTCTCAGTATTGATAGTTATTGATTCAATATTTATCAAGGATATAAGAAATGCCAGGCACTACTTGGGGTACAATCAGTGAGCAAAATATACAAAGATCACTGCCCTCATGGAGTTTGCACTCTAGTGGGAGGATGGGGGAGGCAGACAATAAAACCACAATAAATCAGCCAACCACATAGTAAATTGATCATGTAAAAAATACTATGGAAAAAGAAGTAAGGTGAGAGTGTTGAGAGGGGTTGGGGGGGAGGCTGCTGTTGGCCATTTTAAACAGGAAAGTTAGAGTAAGCCTCCTTGCAAAGATGTTATTTGAGTGAAGACATGAAGGAAGCAAACCATGTGGCTGCCGGGGAAGTCTTCAAAATGGGGGGAAGGATCCTGAAATGGGAGCAGAGCTGGAGTGCTCAAGGAGCAGCGTGGCTGGGGCGCAGGAAGCAGAGCCCACTGTACCGAGTCCACTGCACCACGTCCACTGCACCACGTCCACTACACCAAGCCCACTGCTCCACGTTCACTGCACCAAGCCCACTGCACCACATCCACTGCACCAAGCCCACTGCTCCACGTCCACTGCACCAAGCTCGCTTTCTGATCCTGAGTTGTCCTTGCTGGGTGTTGAGCATTAGGGTAGTGGGATCCTATTGGCTGCAGCGCTGCACACAGATTTAGGGGACCAGCATAGAACCTGGGGCACCACTCAGGAGGCTGTAGCAGCAACGCAGGGGAGAGCTGCTGGTGCCTTGGACCAGGGTGGTGGCAGCAAAGGTGGAGAGAAGAGGCAGATTCTGGAAATATTTTGCAAGTAAAACCACCTGGATTTCGGGAAGCACTGGGTGTGACACAAGTTTAGGAGCCAGGGACAGGGAGGTAAGGGACCCGATGGTTTGCCGGCGCCTGGTTCCCCCTGCCTAACCCCACTTCTTGAAATCCATCCTCCAACCCTTGCCAATGACCTTGAAGAATGCAAACTTGACCTGTCACTGCTCACTTTGGCAGCTCCATCTTGGACTACAGGAGGTCCTTGTGACCTGGCCCTGCCTGAACTCTCAACTCTCCAGCTTCACTTCCTGTCGCTCTACCTTGAACAATGACAGTCCCCCTCCAGGCTCACGCTGGCCCCTCTGTACCCGAGGCTGTGCCTTGGCTAATGCTGTTCCGTGGTTTCCTGCTTTGCTTGTGTCGCGTCTTCTCCCCTGATTCGCCGGGTTGGTGGGCGTTCAATTTCCAGCCCGACTCGGCATGGCCCTCTCCGGGAGGTGGCCCGAGTGCCCGCCTCGGCGTTCCCATGGCTACCTGTGCGGGTGGCTCACACGCGCTGCCCGCAGGTCCACGTGTGGAAGAGCGTCTGGCTTTTTTGCGACTGACTATAAGCTCTGCTCTCTCCCCCAGGTACTTAGCACCTTACGGAGCACTGGAGGACTCAGGGTTCCAGAACGGTTCGCCGCCTGGGTCTGCGTAAACCTGACGCTGGCCAAATTCCCGCCCACTCCACAGCCCTTCTGTTACCAGAGTCTCTCTAGATTCTTGGCTGTGCTGCAGAAATGAATTTCCAGAGCGCACGGGGTGAGTTAGGTCAGTGATTTATTCAGGTAGGGAGGGACGAGAAATGGGAGAAAGTAACAGATCAGGGGTCCTAGGAAGGGAGGAAGGGGCTGAAAAGTGATAAAGCAGGCTGATTTACAGGCTACAATTTCCCGTTACAGATTAGAACCCCCCAGGTTTACTTGTCTAGTGATCCAAACGGAGGAGAAGGCAGAGAGAGAGAGTTTAGGCCTCGCTGTCTGCTTTTTGAACCATTAATTATTCCACCCCTTTGCTAAGGGCAGGGGAGGGGCTCCGCACTTTGCTGTTTTGATTGGTCGCCCCACCCATCAATCCCCCAGTGAGGACCCAATGATAAAGTCCCCAGGGAACTTCCGGGGGTCTCCTGGCTCCCAGAGGAAATCTCTGTTCTGAACGGCAGGATCCTGGGGGGAGGGGGAGGTCTTGCAGCAGCCGCCCTGGGGTTATTGATGTCCCTGTGGACTCTCTGCCAGGCTCCAGATCCATCTATTGCTCCCCTGTCCTACTGGCCGGCTTCACCTCTGCGGGTCCTGGGACCCAGCCTTCCCTTTCATCTCTGGAAGCCACAGGGCCGGAGGCCGCGGGCTCCACGCTGGGATCGCCAGGTCCCTTGGTTCTCTCTGAAGCAGGGCAGCCCACCTGGGCTCCAGCTGGCCGCCCCAGCCACCCGGGGGCTCGGCCGGGAGTCATCGCGTACATTGTACAGTATTTTGCTCCTGAGCATAAGACAACGGAGGCCCGAAACCACCCAGCAGCCTTTTCGCCTGGCGGTACTGGTGGCTGCCCGGGGTTAGGCTAGCAGTGAAAATATCAGCCCGATCGTCGCGGCAGCAGGGCCTCCCATCGCAGCTGACAAAGTCTCAGAGCAGCAGATGGGGTCATTTTGTAAGCTTTTTGTGCCCAGAGAATGAGGGACCGAGCAAAGGGCTTTGTGGACCCACGCGCTAAAACGGAACAGGGCAGCTGCAGGAAGCACCAAGCTGTGCCCTTCGGGAGGGGAAAAATGAAATGAAAACCCAAAAGGCCTCTCCCCGCAGTGAAGGAAAGGCCCCCACGCTGCCCTAGCCCGTCTGTGCAGCCCAGGGCTCTGGGCCTGCAGCCAGGGGCACGGAGCTGTGGCCTGCGCAGCCAAATGAGCGGTGCCAGGGCCCCCGGCTGGCAGTGGTTGGCACCCTGGCCCGTCACCCGGCGCAGCCCGGCAGTGAGCCTGGGAGAGTGGAGCGGCCACGGCGGGGGCAGCGTGGCAACCTCACGTCCTTCTAGAGGAGGGAAGAGTGGGAAGGAGAGCTGCCGGGGGGGCAGTTGGCAAGGGGAGTGGTCTTGGGGCTTTAAACCATCTCCAGTGCCCCGTGACTCTAAGAATTTGGTAAACTGCCTTTTATTAGCGCTGTTAAGCCCCGGCAGCCTGGAGCCGTCTCTTCCAAACTCAGCCATCTGTTCCCCTTCTCTCTGTAATTCTGACCACACACAAAGGTTTAAGCTCAGCAAAGGATTCTTCTTGCCTTTAAAAATAACGGGGGATAAATAGAGAGATGGAAGTGGGTGAGCACAGAAGCTTCAGAGGCTGTCGCCTAAGAAAACGGCTGTTTCTGACACAGAGCCCTGAAAACGGGCTCCTTTCATCATTTCTTGATAGGATGACGAGCGCGAGGTTGGACAATAAATAAGTATGCATTGAACTACTTGGTTTTATTAAGCAGTTTTATTGAGATATAGTCACATACCATACGATCTATCCAAAGTGTGTAATCGGTGGCGTGTAGTTATCATCACAATGTGCATTCATCACCACAAAGAATTTTAGAACCATTTCATTACTCCAGAAAAAAAAAGCCATACCCTTCAGCAGTCCTTCCCCAGCCCTACATAACCACTAATCTAATTTCATCTCTACAAATTGATTTATATTTACGTTGTATATAAATGGAATCATACAATACGTTACTCAATATATTTAGCTCATAGCAGTGCAATCAGACAGTATTTGTCCTTTGGTGTCTGGCTGGTTTCACTCAACATACTGTCCTCCAGGTCCATCCACATTGTCATACGCTTCACGACTTCATTTCTTCTTACAGCTGCATGCTCTTCTGTTGGGTGAATACACCACAGTGTGTTATCCGTTCCTAGCTTGATGGACACCTGGGTGGTTTCCCCTTCTGGCAATATGAGTAATGCTGCTCAGTACAGTTGTGTAGACGTCTGTTCCTGTCACTGCTCTCAGTTCTTCTGGGTGTATACCCAATAGTGCTGTTGCAGGGTCACACGGCAAGTCTATAGTCAACTTCTTTAGGACCTGCCAAAGAGTCCTCCACAGAATAGCCCCAAGTTCAACTCGCTCCCCAAACAGAAATCCTTTCCCTTGCATATGGCTCTGTTCTAAATACTTTTGATGGCAGGTGTCCATTACCTCACCAAGAAGCCCCTTTTATTTGGAGAAAGTTCTTATTTTCAGATACTTCTCCTTAACATAGTGCCTAGATCTCTTTCTTTAACTTCCCCTCTTTTATTTTTTCCCTTCCTGCCAAGAGAGTTTCGTCCAACGCAGGTCAGATCTGAAGACGAACACCAGAGCCCCAGGCCACCGCCTCTTCCTCTCTCCCACGGCGAAGGGAACCCGCGCACCGTCCAGTGCCATCGACTTCGTGGGTGTCCTTGCCCCCCCCAGCCTGAGCCCAGCACTCCTGGCATGTCACCCCTGTGACG
Organism: Dasypus novemcinctus; assembly: GCF_030445035.2. Taxonomy (NCBI): domain Eukaryota; kingdom Metazoa; phylum Chordata; class Mammalia; order Cingulata; family Dasypodidae; genus Dasypus; species Dasypus novemcinctus. Next base: position 10,664,960 of record NC_080701.1, on the reverse strand, counting down.
TCAGCTACCGTTTTCTGAACGCGGATCTCTGATTCATGCATCCTAACACGGCCTTAGGTTGCAGCCATCACGTGGCATTTAAGTAAGACGCAAACTTGTGGTCAACTGAAAAATCCTCGTCTTTTCCACTTGAACGTGCTGGAGAGCCCGGTGCCCGCGCTTGAGGCCACCCTCGGAAGCCTGGCAGACGTGGAGGAGAGGAGGGCATCTGGGCCGAAGGGAGAAGCTCGAGCAGCGCGCTCAGAGAACACACTGAGTGTCCCGCCAGATACCAAAATCTAATTAAGGCTACAGTAATTAAAACCGCTTTACACCAGCATAGACATAGAACTGAAAAGAAGAGAGAAACGGAGCCGTGGAACTTAAGTATTTATGAACGATTTCCTTTCAAATAAGCAGGGCAAGGAAAAAGAAAAGAAAAAGAAATAAATAAGTGGGGCAAATACTCTTTGAAGAGTAGTCTAACAGCACTTGGCTGTCCATTTGTTTAGGAAGGTGATTCAATGCATTCTCATCTATTGTTATACACCCAAATTGATTTTAGATGCATTAAAGATCTAGATGTTAAAGTATACAAATACATACATGCAGAAAAGACAACTTTTGAATCATAGGGAAGGACTCCCTTGAAAAAAGACTTCAGACCCAAAGCTGTTCTTTAAAGGGTTCCACACAGCAAAAAGCATTTTTAAGAGTGTTTTTAAGAGTTAGATGATCTTATCTTCTTGGTACTCAACAAGATGGATAAAGGATCTTTGGCAGGTGAGAGGGTTGGGCTGTAAAAAGAACAAAGAGAGAAAGAAAGTAGCATTTTCTTGGGGGAGAGGGAAAAAACAGTCTTCTATAAAGCATATAAAACACAAAATATTTTCTTTCAAACTTTTCAATAGCAAGTTTGTTTTTAATTGTTGCTTCTGTTATATCTATACATATCTACGTATAGATAAATAATCTCCAGGAAAGTTTCCCAGGCCTCCAAGTCCTGTCTCATATAACATTAAAAAACAAAGATAAATTGGACTTTATTACAATTAAAAACTTCTCTTCATCAAAAGGCATCAGAAGCATGAAGATGCCAGCCACAGATGGGGGAAGATAGCTGCAATAAATATTTCAGCAAAGGACTCATCATATAACATTTACATATACTGACCGCTTTCTCTAAACCCTGCCAAATATTTCTTACAAGGAAAGCCGCCACTTGGCTCAGTGCAGCTGATGAAACTTCAGAGGAGACATGGACGGAGAGCAAATGATTAGATCGAAAAGCTGGTGAGACAGCTTGTCTGTGAGACAGCTTGTCTGCGAGACGTGAACGGAGGGCCCCAGGCATGTGGTGGGGAATCCGAGAATATTGTTCAATGAGTAACTGACTGAATGAATGAATGGCCAGCAGGGGCGGGCCTTTTACACTCTTGGCCTTGACCTGGGCAGGTGAGAACCTCCCACAAAGCCTCAAGAAAAAATGGACGTCACCGCCTCAATCTCAAGGGCACTTGGCAAGACAGACGTTTTGGCTCCATTTATTTTCCAGTTGACTTGTTTGTCCGTCAAGCTCTCACTTGTGAACGAATAGCCTGTGCCTTCCTAGGAAGCTGTCAGAAGTCTCATATGGAAAACGATCCTATTTCAAGCACAAAATCAATTGCTAGTGAAACATAAATTGAACAAAAAGAAATCACAGGCTCTTGTCATATAAATGGCTCTATTTTGTCTCCTGGTGTGCCTTTAAAACATGGATCCTGGAATATAAATTTGACCAATCCCCATAACTTCTTTTGGTCACTCTTAGGTTAAAAAGGAAGAAGAGGGGAAAAAAAGAAAGAACGTTCTACAATCCCCTTAAGACAGGTGGTGTACGTTCAATCATTCAAAACACCTATTTCCAGGAAATAAGGTTCAAACTTGTGTTCAAATTCACTTTCCTTGCCGGCGCCAGCCGGGACCTACTGTGCGCCGCCTGGCTGCTGGTGTGTGACTCGGGGAAAGGGATCTGTCTTTCCCTGATTGGTGATGAGGCGCTCCTCCCCCAGCTTGCCAAGCAGGATCCAGGCAGATGGAGAGGAGGAAAAGGGTACCGGAAAGTTCTTGCTCAGCAGGTGCTGATCTAAGAGGCTCACCCTCTCTGGACCTGCAGATATTTAAAACTGACTCTTTCTCATTAGCCACTTTGGAGATTCCTCTGCTTTGCCCCTCTGATTCAGTTCCTTCCGCATATGCAGTGCCTTTTTTTTTTAAGGCCCCCTCCATTGTCTGCTCTCTGTGTGCATTCGCTGTGTGTTCTTCTGGGTCGGCTTGTATTCTTATCAGCAGCACCGGGAATCTGTGTCTCTTTTTGTTTGTGTCATCTTGCTGGTCCCACTCCTGGGCAGCCTGTGCTTTTTTCACGTGGGGTGGCTCTCCTCACAGGGCACACTCCTTGCACATGGGGCTTCCCTACGCAGGGACACCCCTGCATGTCAGGGCACTCCTTGCGCGCATCAGCACTGCGCATGGGCCAGCTCCACATGGGTCAAGGTAGCCCGGGGTTTGAACCGCGGACCTCCCATGTGGTAGGTGGACGCCCTAACCACTGGGCCAAATCTGCTTCCCTGCAGTGCTTTTTTTTTTCTTCTCTTTTTTAATATTATACTCAAAAAATATGAGGTCCCCATATACCCCCGACCCCCCTCACACCACTCCTCCCCCCATAGCAACATTCTCCTCCTGCAGTGCTTTTTCATCAATGGTTGTTCCTTATTCAGCCCTTGTGTTTCTGGTGGCTCATGCTCACAGAACCTTCCCAGTGGTCTCCTCCTCCTTCACCTCCTTCATCTGGATTTTAAATGGGTCTGGGATAGCTCCTTCTCCCCCAGGACCCCTTTCTGTCCTACAGAGGCCACAGATGTGCTCAAGCAGTTTCTGGGGTGCAGGACAACCTTAAGGCCACAGTCCTTCCCCTTTGCAAGGTGCCCCGCAGCTCGCCGGCAGTCGTTCTTGGCTTCCAGATTTCCCGGGCAGAGGCCATTTGCTCCCCAAACATGAGGAACACTTTTCAAGCTCTCCCAATGTTCCCATTAAAGCTATTCTCATGAGCGTCCTTTGGTGGGCCTCGCAGCGCTGAGTGATTGTCTCCTAACAAACCCTTCCCACATGCCCCTTCTAAGTCCCTTCTCTCTTGACCCTTTTATCGTCTCCGTATGCAGGAAGAGCTCTCCTTGAACAGCCCAACGATGGTGCAACCAGTGTTCAAGCATCTTCTTTGAAATGATGCTTGATTGTATGTTTCACAACTAATTGTGATATCTGAGACTTTATTTTAGTGCCTTGAATAATCCAATTTAACATTTTTATACTATTTCATTGAAAGTTATCTTTTGTACGCCAGGTTGATGACTCTGATTCCATGGCTAATTGGGGACCTCACTGGGGGAAATGGCTTGTTAATGAATTAATTTTTTTCACCCTGCAAACTTTTTAATGATTATTTTGAGCTTACATTTTGGAAATGTTTTACTTCAAACCGCAACAAGTAAATGTTTATAATATACAAAGAAAATACAACCAAAAGTAAAACTTGCTTTAAGTGTGTCTTGCACGTAGATTAGTGTCTTTTCTTTTCTTAATATGTATTTATTTTTGAGCTGCACAAACACACTTAAGAATTTGATCTTTATAGTACAACATTTAGGAAATAAAAATGTACTCCCACCTCAAAGAAATAAGAAGGTTGTGCAGGATTATATGCCAAACAAAAGAGAGAAGGCAAGCGTACGCTGAAAGTGCAGGCATCATTAAAAAGGAAGAGGAAAAGCTTGAGAGGCTCATTAACTCCCTGTTTTAAGGAAGCAGGATTTTTGACCACGTAGCTTAGAGTCCAGCAACACAGGGGGCAGTGGTGGAAACGTAGTGTGTGTAGTATGAAGTGACCAACTTTACACAAATACACGGTTAGAAACTTACCAGAGAACACTGAAGATCTGAGAAGCTGCTCTTTGGAGCAGTAAAGTAGGACCACCTTATTCCAGTCATGGATGGCTTATTAATTTTCATGTGAATGTAAACAAATAGCCATGGACAAGGATTTTGAAAAGAATCGCCCATTTAACTTGTTTTCCGAGGTAGCCAGCCTCCCAAACGTTGCCCAGCGGCCCCTGCCTCCCAGCCCTCCCGCGCCGTGGAGTGCCCTGCCTCCCTGGGCAGGGATGGCTGGGGGATCCCAGAACAGAGAGAGGCAGAGGCGTGGAGTGCTACTTTCAAGATCAGGTTGTGACACACTTCCGCTTCTGTCTCGCTTGCTCTGTATCTCATGGGTCATTCACTCTGAGGGAAGGCATGTTGTGAGAAACCCACACTGGAAGGAACCAAAGCCTCTGCCAACAACCACTGGAGTATGCTTGGAAGAGGCTCCCTCAGCCCCAGTGAAATCTTCAGAAACTGTAGCCCTGGCTGATAGCTTCCCTGCGACCTCGTGGGAGACCCTGAGCCAGAACTACCCAGCTAAGCCGTGCCGGATTCCTGAACCCAGAAACTGTGTGCAACAGAGATGTTTATTGTTTCAAGCTGCTGGGTTCCGGGGTCATTTGTTACACAGCCATAGATAACTAATGCACTGTCTAAACAGTCGGATAAACGGTTTTTAACATGTGCAAAGTATTTTCACACAGATAATTGCATTTACAGCAACAACCGGATCCCTCTTTCTATCTAAAGATCAACATAAAAATAAAACACAAATTTAACAGAGGGTTTTTCCTTTTGCCAAAATATGTATTACAGGACTTCTTTGAAAATACGAGCAGGCTAATCAGATATGTTTAAAATAGAATTTAATCTACAAAACTCTTATTTCCAGACAATTTTTCAGAAACACATGCATTTCTGTATATTGCGTGTAAATAAGACACATCTGTAAAATCATTCTCCAGAGGGCCAGGCAGGACTCTGGGTCTTTTGGATTTCCACGCTTGCTCTGGGCAGCTCTGCACCGTCCCTCTCCCACACACATCACACTTATCTATTTTTAAACAATCTCTGGAAAAGGAAATGTATATGAAGTGTGGGTATGAGGGAAAGCAGCAGCAGTTTGCCATCTTGGCGAAAGTTCTTAATAGATAACTGAATTACTCACGTGCAAAGTGTTCTCTGTTTCTTTCCCATGAACTTTCATTGCGTTCTTCCGACAAGAAGTGAGGCAAACAACGGTTTCATCTCTGGAGAACTGAGGCAGAGACGAGAGGAAATGCTTTTGGAGAGGTCGTGTAACTAGCAGGAGAAAGGAGGATGGCTGATGGAGACCTGAGTTGGTGGGCTGTGCCCCTCTGTGGAGTTCTGCTCTGGAACACAGGGCCTGAGAGCCTGCTGAGGGGCTCGGCCCTCCACCACCGCACAGCGCATGGTGTATCTTATCAATACTGAAGCAGCTGAAAATACCACTCCTAAAAAAAAAAAACAAACCTGTGAGGTCTGGGAGCTGAATTTTGAATATACCAATACAGGAGTGGCAAAGAGACAAATTATACCTGATGTGACAGGAGAACCCTAGCGTGGCTCACCACGACACGCAGCATGTTCCAGAAGCATTGCTTGGCAGGGGGAGGAAACGTGCCCCAGGTCCCCTCCTCTTGCGCCCCCTTCCCCTGCGTTAGAACCTGTGTTTGCGACGCAGGGCAGTCATCTTGTGAGGACCTCCAGAGGCCCGGGAGGAGCAGGTTCAGAGCTGCATCTCCATGCCGGGGCTACAGCAGAGCCAAGGTCCTGGGGTCGGTGTCAGGCTTCCGTCGCATCCCCCAGCATGCTGTCGTCACCTCTGGGCAGTCTCTGGAATGGTCCAGCCTGCCCTTAGCCCCCCGCGGTCATTGGCACCAGGGCTAGTCCAGGGACGCTGCCCACACCACCTGAGGTCTGTAACCTCTGCTCCTTCAGCCGGAAGACAGCGCATCTGCTCGCGTGCTTGTCTCTGCGTGCACGCGGGGCTGCTGGAGGGTCTGCTCAGGTTCAGAAGTTTCTGGTGCAGTGATGTCTTTTCATGGTTCTCAACTTGAGAGTTTCTTTAAAAAGAATAATTCGAGGGGAGTGAGTGTTGGCTCGAGTGGTTGAGCACCTGCTCCCCGCATGGCAGGTCCCGGGTTTGGCCCCCCAGTGCCTCCTAAAAACAAAAACGAACAAATGCAAATAAATGAAAACACCAACTCCAGGGAGCTGATGCGGCTTAGCGGTCAAGACCTGGCGTCCTGTATACAAGGTCCCGGTCCAATCCCTGGCCCCAGTACCTGAAAAAGAATAATTTTTTTTTTTTAAGAGAGAGACTATATCTAAAGAATAGAATAAAGTTAAAGAAGAATGACCATCTGTACTAAATAAATTAAATGTATATTATCAAGTATATATATGTATTTTCTAAAGATTTATTTTCTCCCCTGCCAGCCCCCACCCCCCATAGTCTGCTCTCTGTGTCCATTCACTGTGTGTTCTTCTGTGACTGCTTCTGTCCTTATCAGTGGCACAGGGAATCTGTGTTTCTTTTTGTTGCATCATCTCGTTGCGTCAGCTCTCTGTGTGTGCGGTGCCATTCCTGGGTGGACTGTTTTCTCATGTGGGGCAGCTCTCCTTGTGCATGAGGCCCCCCCTACCTGGGGGACACCCCTGCGTGGCACAGCACCCCTTGCACACAGCAGCACTGCGCGTGGGCCAGCTCACCACATGGGTCAGGAGGCCCTGGGTTTGAACCCTGGACCTCCTGTATGGTAGGCAGATGCTCTATCAATTGAACCACATCTGCTTCCCTTGAGTATATATTTTATATTTCTAGGTGTGAACTGAGTTTGAAATACTAAGTCCTGAGCCCATTTTCTAGATTTTTTCTTTATGCTCTTGGTCCCCCTCTGGGGGCCCCTCCTTATTTTTTCCGTGCTATCTTCAGTGATCCGACCAATGAAGCTGGCTGTTCCTTGCTATGCCTCTCTCTTATTGGAGTGTTTTGCTGTGAACACGCTGTTGACACCCCGATCTGCCGAGTTCCCTGGCTTAGTTTGGGGACCACTGCTGACCACTATTGGAGCCCTCCTCTCCCTCCTCCCCCACATCCAGCCCTCATGAAGTCTCGCTGATTCTGCCTCCTGACGATGAGTCATGCTCACTTCCGCCGCCTGGCCGCCTGGCCACCATCTCTTGCCTGGGCTGCCGCCACATCCTCTTACTGGTTTCCTCACCCCCAACGCCGCTCCTGACTGACCCCTTTTCCCACTCAACAGCGAGCATCTCTTTACGCCACTCCCTTGTCTGCTGCATTCAGCTCACAATAGGTTGGCTCAGAGGGAAGGCAACGCAGAAATAAAGGTAGAGGCACAAGAGGGAGACAAACCTGGGACCAGGGCACTCACAGCTTCTGGAACTGAGAGCCTCACCCCTAGTTTTCCCATCGCTTTTATTGGGAAAACTCCTAAGCAGCTGTTTGCTATCTGAACTGCAACATCATTTACAATAACAGGGAACAACTGCTACATCTGACAACTGCAACATTTAACAGGTGTAACATTTACAGTAACCAACAGGTAAGCCAGTTTCCCACAACATTTCCCCCTTTTCGTTTTTACAGAGTCTAGGCAAATGACGTTTTTACTGATTAATAAAGCTTTAACAACAAATAATAAGACTTCCAACTAGCAGAATAGACTTTCATTTTTCACGGACTTAAAATTTCCAACCGGAAAGGCTATATAAGCCAGTACTCGATATTAATCCAATTTACAGGCTAAATTAATACAAACTCTTACCCAGCCAAACAGCATTTAATAATTTGATAGAGTAGCAGGGACCTTACAGCTTGTCCCAATTGTTTGCCTTTTCCAGGCCCTTAAAATAGCACTGTCTCTGATGTTTCTTAGTAGGGTCACTGCCACAGGTTTCTTCTATGCAGCCAGATTCATTGCCGTCAGGCCAGGGCAGAAAGTCTTGAACCACAAAAGTCCATTGCTGACCTTTTCACACAGTTTTTGTACTTTTTGTATTCATTCAGGCTTGTTTTACTTTTACAAAACACATTATCTCACTGAATGCTGCCACAATACTTTTACAGCTGGTCTATGCATACTAGTTCTATTCCACATATCTCCATATTAAGCATTTTATTTTAGGACAAAATCCACCTTATTAAATTTCAGTTAGCATTCCCACAAACTTTTCACTTTTTTCAATATTCGCTTAACTTGGGAAGCGGACTTGGCCCAGTGGTTAGGGCGTCCGTCTACCACATGGGAGGTCCGTGGTTCGTGTGATCTGAAGCCAGGCCCAGCACATCCGGGAGAGGAGGATACCTGAACAGCAGGAAGGTGGAAGGCAAACCAGAGGGCGTCTCATCCCAAGGACAAACCGAGGTCACCGGCTCGAAAAACCCTGCAGGCTGCCGAGTGCCCGGCAAACTGCCATGCCACAGGTCAGGGCCTCGCAGAGGCTGATGGACCCTCTCGGCTCTTCCTGCCCCTGCCATGGTCTGCGGTGGCCCCTCTGTCCCCAGCGCTGCCAGAGGCCAAGGCAGTGGGTACCGCTGCCGCAGCCATGTCTGGACGATGCCGCACAATTGCCCGGGGACACTGAAATCGGGGTGCTGGCCCAAGGCTACGTGCCGTCTCTCATCACAGACCCCTAGTGACACCAGGAGGTAGGCGGTTTTTCAGATGAAGACACTGAGGCTTTACGCGGATGGTCTCAAGATCTCACGGCTTCTCAGCAGCAGAGGGATTTGAAGCCAGCGCTGCCCGATGGTGCATCGGGGCCCGTCCACCTGCAGCTACAGCCCCCCAGGGGGAGCCGGATCCACAGGAGGTGTGTGTGTCACCACCTCAGCAAGGCCCTCAGACAAGGACTGGTGGGGCTTCTCTCCATAACTTCCCAAGAAACCCTTCAACCTTCTGTAAAGCTCTTCCAGGAGAAAAAATTATTGGGATTCTCATGAAATTTTTTTGCCTCCTTACCAGTACTTACTGAGCATGTGAAAGTATAGTGTCAGAGGCTTAAAGTATGACTTTCACCAAAAAACAGACTCAACATGTGTCGGACATTTCTTCACTCACTGAGTGACTAGATGAGATGGAAAAGCTGCTCCAGGAGCATTTTGAGGAACCGCATATTTGTGGGTGTTTTGAGAAAAAAAAATGAATGGCAGAATAAGATGGCGGATTAGATGCAAAACAGGTGACTGTCCTACAGGGCAATAAAATCATGACCTTGGGGTTATCTTCTCTACCAAATAGAAATCTACAAAGTAACATGAAACCTCACAGAAGTGTCTGGCCTGACCGAAGAGTTGATGGCAAGGCCAAACACAGATGTATTTCCCTCCCTTGGCACCTTCCAAACTTTGCTGCATGCGAGAATCTCTTGGGGAGATTTAAAAACTCCCGATGCCCCAGGTCTCACCTTTGTTACTTTCCTGTCACTTCTGCCTTTTGCCAGAACTGTCATTACAAGTAATGCAATGAGATGGCTTAAGCTACAGGTGTTTATTAGCTCATTGTTTCAGAGACTAGAGCCCCAAACTAAAGTGCCATGCCTTCTCCCAGTCATTCATGTTTTGGCAATGCCTGTCTTCTGTCACACGGCGACATCCTTGGTCTCCTTCTGTGGCTTTCTTGGACTTCTGGGTTCTATATCCATAGGCTTCTTCTTCTGAGGCAGGTTAGTACAGGGTAACTGGAGGAGAAGATGAGCCACAACATGGCTGACAGACAACATGGATGACAGACAACATGGCCGACAGACAATATGCTGACAGACAAGATGGCTGACAGACTGCATGAATGACAGACAACATGGCCGACAGATAACATGGATGACAGACAACATGGCTAATAGACAGCATGGCTGACAGACAGCATGGCCAGCAGACAACATGGCTGCAAGACCTCACTGGGGGGAAGCGGACTTGGCCTAGTGGTTAGGGCGTCTTATCTACCACATGGGTTCAAACCCCGGGCCTCCTTGACCCGTGTGGAGCTGGCCCATGTGCAGTGCTGATGCGCGCAAGGAGTGCCCTGCCACACGGGTGTCCACCGTGTAGGGGAGCCCCACGCGCAAGGAGTGCGCCCCGTAAGGAGAGCCACCCCGCATGAAAGAAAGTGCAGGCTGCCCAGGAATGGCGCCACACACACGGAGAACTGACACAGCAAGATGATGCAACAAAAAGAAACACAGATTCCCGTGCCACTGACAACAACAGAAGTGGGCAAAGAAGACGCAGCAAATAGACACAGAGAACAGACAACTGGGGCGGGGGGGGGGGGGTGGTGGATAAATAAATAAATAAATTAAAAAAAAAAAAGACCTCACTGGGACCTTGAGTTTAACCTTGAGGCCCCAGTTTCTCTTTCTAGGACCTCCCCTTGGCCCTGGATATTCCGAACAGGCCGTACCATTGGTGGGGTAACCAGTAACAGCTGGGCCCATCCCCTTATCATTAACGAGGGACAGGAATAAATAACGGTGTGAAAGGTGACCACACAAGGCAGGGTACACTCTCCCTGCCTAGAGGAGCCTGCACCAAATCTTGGTGTGTATTTCCATCTTTCTTTCTCATTTCTCAGCAAACTCTCTTCTTTCCCCCATGTCACAATAAATTCTTTTTACTGGCTTAACTAAGCTGGCATGTTCTTAAATTCATTTATGCAACATAGCCAAGGACCTAGAGGAATCCAACGTTTTCCTGTCTTCACCTCCTCTCTATAATTAATTCTCCAGTATCAGGACTAAGGCCCACCCTGATTCCACCTGGCCACCCCTCAGTAGGATGTTACCAGTTCCTAATCACAAATAAGTCCCCACCGTAACTGGTCGCATCTCCAAATGGGTTCACGCCCACGGGACCTCAGAACTCAGATTAAGAACATGTCCTTGGTTGGGGTACATGATTCAATCCCCAACATGCTGTCACAAATTACCACAAAGTGAGTGGCTTTGAGCAACAAATGTATCCTCTTCCATTTCTGGAGGTCAGACATCTAGAATGGGTCCACAGAGCTGCCCTCCCCCTGGAGGCTCTGGGAAGAATGAGCTCCTAGCCTTTTCCAGTTTCTAGAGCCCACCTGCATTCCTTGGCTCATGACTCCTTCCTTCAGCTTCAAAGTTAGGAACAGAGAATCTCTCTCTTCTCTCACGCCTTCCATCCTCAGAGCTTCTCTCTCTGCCTCTGATCATCCTGCCTCTCTCGTAAGGACCCTTATCATTACCCTCGTTCTAACTGGATAATCCAGTATGATCTCCCCATCTCAAGAGCCTTTGTTTAATCCTACCTGCCAAGTCTCTTTGACCATGTCAGTTAACACATTCCCAAGACATGGGCATTTGGGGGCACCATTACTCAGCCAGACACACTACCCACTACCATTAAATCAGAATGCCTGGGCTGGGAGCCAGGCATTGTAGCTTTTTGAAGGTCCTTAGGTGTTTCCAATGTGAAGCAAATTATAAAATACAACAATGCTCTAGATGAGTAAATAATTTTCAGGCAATTCAGTTAAATAATATACCTGTAAGACATTAAAAGGACACACCCTTTGACTTTGCCTTATTTACAAGTCTGGGATAATTTTTCATAGCAAACTAAAAAACATATCAAACAACTCTCAAATGAACAAAGCTACACTTTGAGGAGCATCTGCAAATCCTTTCTCTGTCTTAACTGACTCGGGACTAGATGCTCTTACCATTTCTGCAAACTGGGTAATTCCCTGCTGCCTTCCACCCTTCTGTGAAATGGAGCAAATATAACTCATTTCTTTCATAAAGCAGTGGTGACTGTGGCTGAAATGCCCTCTGCAAATGTGACTACTGTACAGGCTGGAGAACGACACGACCCACGGACCGCGGAGGAGGTAAATGCCTTTCGAATAACAAAAATGAAAATACGCACACATACACGTATACCACCCATATATCTTTCAATGATGTCTGACAGCTGAAAACAAACAGAGGGAGGCTGGGACAGCAGATAGTGGCTGCATACCTGGGAACCTTGGAGAATCTCCCAAAATATCAAATCTCTTGCAGTAAACCTATCAACAGCACACTTTACTGGCTTTCCACCAGTGCTGATCCCAGAGCCTCAGGGCAAACTTCTCACAAGAAAAGGAAACCGAGGGCTCATTTTCAACACCTGACTTGATGGTGTTTTATTTGCAAAACAGAACGTTCCCAAGATCTGTAAGAGTCTGCGAGATATTCCTGGAGACACTGAAAAGAATGCTTCTCAGGCTTAATGTAGAGCGAGGTTAGACCCTGAGGGTCGCTTTTAGATGCCATGTGCAGTGTGAACACCTCTGTCCTGTTCACAGCGGCAAACCTTGTTTGTTTGCTTTTAGATGAAGGGCTCAGTCTGGCTGACAGGCTCCATCAGTTGCTACACTTCATCTGTCACTCTACAAGACTGATCATCACGGCTGGAATGCGCAAGGAATCACGTTTCCTAAAGCAGTGGCTTTCACATCTCCTCGTGCCAGCAGAACCAACTTCTCAATGAAATCATAAGAAAAAGCCAATGTACAGACGACAAGCTGGGCAAAGCTGCTTTTGTCTTCATGCCTGGCGCCGTTATGCTTCTTAGGAAAGAACACATCTTTCTTTGGAGGGTGCTCTGGCTGGGAGCTGAATTTAAAGGGTGAAATGCCAAGGGCCTCTGCAGACATGCCTTTGTTCCCACAGGGATTGAGTGGAGAGAGGAAGGGGGAGGAAGGGAGGGCAAGGAGAGAGAGCCACTGCTGGGAAGTGGCATATTTTGCTCTGTTTCAATAATAGTAACCCGGAGACTGAAAAGGTGTTAGAGAAGAAGACTGTCTAATGCAGACTTAGAATGGCTTGTCTTCTTGGGTAGACTACCCACCTCGTGACTTCAGCTCTGCAGGAAAATCTGCTATGCTAATGTGTACGTCTCTTGGCTGGGGTTTTGAGCTTTGTTTTGTTTCTCTTTTCTTCCTATGGAAATCGGGGAAGCAGCTTAGTTTCCTGTCTTAGGCAAAGTGATGTTGAACTTGGTGCGGGGGCAGGAGCTCGCTCGGCCGACAGAACCGTGGTCATTTCAACCTCGCAAGGAGCTGAAGGCACGCTGAGGAGAGCTTTGCAATGTCCAAGGCTTTGGCATTGTGAACCCCTGACCTGAGCCATTTGACCTGGCTCTCCCCGGGCTGGGGGCGCAGGGGACACTTGTTGACCTTGGTCCTGCTCGAGGCAGGGCGCAGGTGCCTGTTCAAATGCCCTTCCCCGTGCTCCTCCCACCCCCGCCCCCTCGGAGCTCCCCCAGCAGAGCATGCAAACCCCCAGCGTAAAATCCGTGTCCCCCAGCGGATCAGCAAGCGCAGCCCTTTCTCTGGCTTGGATCTCGTACGTCCCCTGGCAGCGCCCCTGGGGGAGGCACACCCGGGAGGTAGCCTGTTCTTGCCTGGCCTTCAGGAGGGCCCAGGGCTGTGGTCGGAGCACACCTGGAGAACCAGGAGCAGCCGGAGGTGGGAGAGGCTCCGCGCTGCCTGCGGTCACCTGCCGCTCTAGGTTCGGTAGCAGCGAAGCCCGGGACCCTTTCCTTGTCTTCCTCTGCTCTGGACTTCTAGAAATCAGGCTGCCAGCTGCCCGGCTTCTTTCCTGGAGATGCTGTACTAGCCAGCTGACGGGGTGCTGAGGCAAGGTACCCGAAGTCTGTTGGCTTTTTTAAAGATTTATTTACTTATTTCTCCCCACACCCCTTGTCTGCTCTCTGTGTCCATTCGCTGTGTGTTCTTCTGTGCCTGCTTGTATTCTCATTAGGCGGTTCCGGGAACCAATCCTGGGACCCTCCAGAGTGGGAGAGAGGCGATCATTCTCTTGTGCCACCTCAGCTCCCTGATCAGCTGGGTCTCTTACATAAAGAGTATTTATTTGGGGTAAAAGCTTATAGTTACCAGGCCATAAAGCATTAAGTTACTTCCCTCACCAAAGTCTATTTTCACGTGTTGGAGCGAGATGGCTGCCGACAGCTGCGAGGGTTCAGGCTTCCTGGGTTCCTCCCTTCCCAGGTCTTGCTTCTTTCCAGGCTCAGGGTTCCTCTCTTTCTGGGGCTGGCTTCTCTTCCCTCTGTGAGCCTACTTCCTGGGGCTCCAGCTTAAGACTTCAGCATCAAACTCCAACATCAAAAACCTCTGACTCTGCCCTTTGCCAGGCCTTTTATCTGTGAGTCCCCACCCACCAAGGGGCAGGGACTCAATGTCCTAATGATGTGGCCCAATCAAAGCCCTAATTATCAATGATGCCCAGGTATAGACCAGATGACAAACATAATCTCATATCTATTTTTGTAATTCATAACTATATCAAACTGCTACAGAGGGGTTTTTCAATGAAATGAAAGCAGCCTCTCGAACATTCCAGCAAAGCTTGGGCAGGCAGCGATTTCCCAGCTCCTCGTCCCTGCCAGCACACCCTCGGTGCCGCAGCCCTTGAACTTCTCAGTGTTGGCGTTGGGAAAGGAAGTGCTGATGAGGACAATGTGCCCCGCTGAGCACAGAACTCCTCTATGGGGCTGGAGACTGACCTGGAAAGAGAGGAGGCTGCGCTGCTCCTGGCATCTGCACTGCCCAGGAGCTAAGGGTTTGCAGGACTGGCCTTTGTTCTCCAGCTCACCTGGACTCTTAGCTTCTGCTCTGGGGTCTGGGATCCAAAGACGGAGGAGCACCTTGTCTGCTTTCTTTTTTTCCTTTTTTTCTTTTTTTAAAATTTATTTCTCTCCCCTTCCCCTACCACCCGTTGTCTGCTCTCTGTGTCCATTTGCTGTGTGTTGTCTGTCCCTGCTTGCATTCTTGTCAGCGGCACGGGAATCTGTGTTTCTTTTTGTTGCATCATCTTGCTGTGTCAGCTCTCTGTGTGTGGGGCACTACTTCTGGGCAGGCTGCACTTTTTTCACACAGGGCGGCTCTCCTAATGGGGCACGCTCCTTGCCCATGGGGCTCCCCTATATGGGGGCCACCCCTGCGTGGCAGGGCACTCCTTGTGCGCATCAGCACTGCATGTGGGCCAGCTCACCACGCAGGTCAAGAGGCCCTGGGTTTGAACCCTGGACCTCCCATGTGGTAGGCGGATGCTCTGTCAGTTGACCCAAATCCGCTCCCGTCGTCTGCTTTCTGAACCCTGAGCCCACACTGCCAGCGATTATGCACCACATCACAAACGTTTGCCCTTCCCGTTGTCTAGGTATTTTTTTCTTGCAGATTTGGCTGTTGTCTGATGCCAGCAGATCAGGGCTTAGGATGAGGAAAATTCCCTTACCACATGCAAATGCATTGGATATAGGTGGTAACAGAAAAGAAAAAGGATTATTAGCCAAGACAGGGTGGGAAGATACCAGGATCTGTGAATCAGTCTTCCTACAGATTTCTAGGAAGGTGGAGAATTTGTGTCTTTTGAGAATGTGAACTGAACGGACAGTGGAGTCAAATATTTGATCAGTTCTTTAGGAAAATCAGTTACGCCGCTTGTTTGGCTCAGGAGACTGTTTAATTGAGGCAGATTCTTCTGACCACTAGCCCCAAGTAAACGTAACCTGGAATAGCACAGGTTCTGAATCTCTGTTAAAAGATACTGCAGAGGGAAGCAGATGTGGCTCAAGCAATTGGGCTCCCATCTACCACATGGGTGGTCCAGGATTTGATTCCTGGGGTCTCCTGGAGAAGGCAAGCTGGCCTGAGCTACGAGCTGGCCTGCGCAGAGTGCTGGCCTGTGCAGGAGTGCTGGCCCATGCGGCTTGCTGGCCCGAGGGGAGAGCTGGCATAGCAGGATGACACAACAACAACAACAACAACAACAAAAGATACAGAGGAGAGACAATAAGAGACGTAGCAGACCAGGGAGCTGAGGTGGCACAAGAGATTGAGCACCTCTCTTACACTCCAGAAGATCCCAGGATTGGTTCCTGGTGCTGCCTAAAGAGAAGATAAACAGACACAGAAGAATGCACAGTGAATGGACACAGAGAGCAGACAGCGAGCGCAAAACAACAAGGGAGGGGGGAGAAATAAATAAACAGCACTTCAAAAAAAAAAAGATACTGCAATAAAAAGTGAATGTCTCTTCCATTCTTTTCTTACTTTCCATCTGAGCCTTATCCCATACCGGGGTGGGAGGCGAGCTTTAGGACAGATCCTGCAGCTGTGGTTGCCTGGTGCAGGGGTGCAACCAACTTTCTCATCTGTGGGGAAACAGGTTAGGTTGCTGATAGGCCAGGGGACTGCTGGGGACCTCGGGGGACCGCCAGGGCAAGGCCCACCAGCTCACCCTACTGTGAGGGAGCTTCGGCATTCACAGATCTCAGATCACATCTGCTTGGGCAGTGTGTTAGTGTCCTACACCTGCCAGGAGCAAGTACCACGAATCACTCAAAACAGCAGAAGTTTCTTCCTTCCCAGTTGTGGAGACTGGAAGTCTGCAGTGGAAGGCTCCCGTGCCTCTGACAACCTTGGGTGGCCCCAGGAACCCCTTGGCTAATGGTAGCATCACTACCTTTGCTGGGCCGTTTCTCCTGCTTGTCTCTGTCTTCATATGTGTTCTCCTCTCTTCGTCTGCAGTTCTTCTCATCTCATGTGGACACCAGTCACGTGGATTAAGGGCCCCCTACTCAGGTGTGACCTCATCTTAACCAGTGCCATCTGCAAGCACTCTCGTTCCAAATGAGATCATAACCTGAGGTACCGGGGTTAGGACTTCAACACACCTTTTGGGGTAACACCATTCAACCCATAACAGGTAGGTCCTGGGCAAGGTAGAAGGAAGCACCCGTGGGGCTCGTCACTGTTTTCTGTCCAACACACTTTGCTTCTAATCAGAATCTCTCATCTGGTGAAGACTCAGGAAGCACACAGCATTGCCAAGCAGCTGTGGCCAAGAGAAGCCTCTCCGCTGCTGGACCAGGCTCGCCCACCACCTGCCTACGTCTAGATGGCCAGGTTCGTGGAACAGCCGGTGATTTGTGCTATCTTGCTCTGTGGCAATCAGTAGAAGTGATGCTTGGGCAGGACACCGGAGCTGTTTCTTGACAGAAAAGAGCAAATTCTCTGTCTTCTGTCCCTAACCCATTCCAGATGGAGACCCTACATCGCCCACCCTCCCTTCAGGTCCTCAGCCTTTGGCTTGAACTAGGGTGACATAGAGCTTCCCTGCCTCCCACATTTCCAGGACAACCTTCCCACCACTGCCAGATTCTTCCTTAAATACTGCTTTGAGCGCCGTTACTCCCCTGCTCCAGAAGCTTCAACTAGATCCCACTGCCTCCAGAGTGAATTCGGCCCCGCTTAGGCTGCCAGTACAGTCCCCCACAATTTGGCCTTAACCTACTTTTTCCAAACTCATCTCCTGCTTCTCTCCCACAGGAACCTTCCTCTTCAGCCAAATCTGTCTCTGCAGGCTGGCCCAAGCGCGCCTGGCACATTCTGTGCCTTTGTTTGTGAACTGTGCCTCCAATCCTGGGGCACCTCCCATGTTCCTCTCTCCATAAATCCTCCCTATTATCAAGGGACAAGCTCTTTCACCAACTAATCCTTCATTGTCCAGCCCAGAGTGACATTGTTCACTGCTGCATGCCTCCAGTTGGTGCTCTGGTTCTCTGCAAACTTACCCCACCAATAAGAACCTGGGGAGGCGGCGCTGGCAACCGTGCAGCCAGGGTGATGGAATCTTCTGGCGGCCGTTCCCCCCTCGCTTTAAAGGGCAGGCACAGGCTGGGAGTAGAGGGGGACAGGGGAACTTATCAGGGAAGACATACTGGCATTTACCCTAACACAAAGGCTGCTGCATTAGCAAGTGAAATTCTTCGCTGCTTACTTGCAAAGTCGAATGCACTTGGATTTTTAAAGCTGAGACTGCTGTCACAACCTTGATGTGTCAAGCCGGCACCACTGACTTTACCTCCACCCCACTGGGGCGCTGGCTTCTGTCCCGTGTTCTGAGCTCTCCCGGGTCATTTCCACACTCCCGCCGGGTGCCCCGCTGCAGGGTTGTGACTTCACAGCTGTGGACCTGTGGACCGGAGCCAAGCTGTGCTCCTTCCTGGCTCAAGCCTTTATCTAGGAGCCTAGATAAAGAGGAAGCCCCGAGCCCTGTGGCGTTCACAGAGGAAGAGGCGGTGACACACCACACGTTTAAAGAAGAGCAGTCGGTTCTTCCGAGGACCCAGGCATGAGACATCCTCTTGAATTCCACGGAGCTGCCGGCTTTGGAATTGCGCTCACAGTTTTTCTGTGTGCCGGGTTTTGTCTGTTTGTTTCATCTGAAATGGCATGTCTTAATTTTTCAAAATTGCTGGCCCTACCAAGTCACGTTCACTTAATACGAAAAGGAATCCATTGCCACTATCTAATTCCAGAACATTTTCTTCACCTTTAACTATCGATAAGCATCCCCTCTCTCTCTCTTTGGGGAGTTTTCATTCTTTCAGTGGCAATAGTATAAACTCAAGGTCTAACTAAAGTCATAATTGGTGAAAGTAGCCACCTATCAGCTTTGTATGCTAGGAAGCACTTTTCCAGTATTTTGGATCACCCTCACTCTTTGTGGACATTTCCCTTCCCCCATTTTATGGTCTTCTTTCACAACTATTACATTCATGCCCATTTTCTCTTTTTTTCATAACAGTTTGGCTCAAGTTGAAACAGGAGTTTATTGCAGATGGAATTTGCCTTAGGGTCAGCATTTTTCACCCCTAGAGGTAAATGACCTTGTGGCTGGTTTCTGGGATAACCTTTTACAATTACAGAGCTCATATTTCTCAGGCAATGACCTGGGAAAAAGCATAGTGATTTTAAGTTGACTGTTCAGTTGGTCATTTGTCTCAAGCTATGAAATATTCAGACACTTACAAGCATCATGTGGTGAAAACACATCCCATCTACTGCAGTACTCACAAGAATTATATATATGTATCTATCTATATATTTTTTAAATTTATTTTTTTATTGAGGTCCTGGGGCCAAGGATTGAACCCAGGACCTTGTGTGTGGGAAGCCGGCACTCAACCACTGAGCCACATCAGCTCCCCTGAGTTGGTTTTGTTGTTTGTCTGCTTGTTGTTTGTTTTTGTTTTCAGAAGGCCCCAGGAGCCAAACCTGGGACCTGCCATGTGGAAAGCAGGCGCTCCATCTCTTGAACCACATCCGAGCCTAAGTGTGATTTTTAACGGGCACGTTTCTCCAGCTGTGCTGCTATTTTCCAAACCCCACGGTGGTGCTGGGCTCATCTCACCACTTCCCCGGCTCACCACTACCTGTCCCCAGGGTGGGGCTCCAGTTCCGAGAGCGTGACCTAGACAACCTTTGAGATTTCCTCCATCCTTGGGAGGCTATGATTCAGTGTCAGGACTTCTAGTAACACGGAGGAAACCGCACGCCAACAGCCTTTTAGATATTATCTCAATCTTCATGGTACTTACTCATCTATTAAATAATAACTTGTAATTCGTGAAAGCAAAAGTGTGCCCGGAAAAGCTGATGGTGCTGACCTAGATTTGAAGCCTCGTTTAGCTGTGCAATCTTTCCAAGGCCCAGTTTCCTCATCAGAAAACAGGGGCAGTGCCCACCTCTTCCCACAGCGGTTGGGAACATCGAACGAGATGAAGCAGGGGTGGCTCTCAGAGCAGTGTGGGTTTCCCCCTTTGCCTTCCCTTTAGTTGCTGTAGCCTTTGTGTTAGAAAGAGCGTCTAATTACCCAAAGAACTTATTCGCACCTTCCTCGCCTGGTGGGGTCCCACCCGTGCTGGGACCTCTGAGCGCTGGCTACCCTGCACTCACCTTGTCCAGAGCTGCAGGAAGCAGGAATGCTTTCACCTGAGGGCACCTTTGGCATGTGTGATGGGAGCATATTGTATGACAAATTGCCATGCAAGGAGAGGAACAAGCCAAATTATTCTCAGTTGAGTTCACAGCAAATTCTGTTGGAGTGGGAGTCTGGAAATAAAGGAGAAGGGGAAATGGCAATGTAATAGCAAACACATTTGCATAGATGCTTGTAATCAAAGCCATTCTCACTCTAAGGGGAGAAAACAAGGTCCCTGGAGCTATCGAAGGCCCCCATACACCTCCCCCATTCTTGAACGACCTCATCAAAAACTCCCACAAGGGAAAGGGATGTGACACAGCTGACAGAGCGTCCACCTACCATATGGGAGGGTCCAGGGTTCAAACCCAGGGCTTCCTGACCCCTGTGCTGAACTGCCCATGTGCAGTGCTGATGCGCGCAAGGAGTCCCCTGCCATGCAGGGGTGTCCCCCGCGTAGGGGAGCCCCACGCGCAAGGAGTGCGCCCCATAAGGAGAGCTGCCCAGCACGAAAGAAAGTGCAGCCTGCCCAGGAATGGCGCCGCACACACGAAGAGCTGACACAACAAGATGACGCAACAAAAAGAAACACAGATTCCCGTGCCACTGACAACAACAGAAGCGGACAAAGAAGAACACGCAGCAAATGGACACAGAGAACAGACAACTGGGAGGTGGGGGAAGGGGAGAGAAATAAATACAATAAATCTTTAAAAAAAAGGGCCCCTCACCCACAGGAACGGATCAGTTCAAGAACATAGTCTTTTTTTTTTTAAAGGATTCCCAAGATTCAAGCTCTCACACACGCTCAATCTAATACGGCTGCTTCACCTTACAAGAGCAGGCAAAAGCCTGAAAGATTTACTATCTGGCCCTTTGCAGAAAAAGTTTGCCAGCCCATGAGCTACTCACGCCAGCTTGTTGCATTTCCCTTCCCTGCGCACGCTTTTCCTGGCTCTGCCCTTTTCTGTTTCCTTGCTTGTCCACGCAGCGGTCTTCCCTGTCCTTTAAGGCTTACTGCTGACATCACTGCTCCCAGCAGGTTTCCTTGGACCCCAGAGGGAGTCAAGTGCTCTTGAAGGACTAGGACTGTGAACGATTCACTGCATACTCTCAAGGCCTCCCCACCACCTGATACGAGGCAGGGACCCTCACTAGGATTTGCTCTTACCACGGGCTGCTGTCGAGGTCAGAATAATAATTGCCAGTGAGACAGGGATGGTTTTCATGGCAAAGTGTCACGACTGCATAACCTGCTGTCGAGCAAGATTAACTGCCAGCTCTGTCTTGGGCCCCATCCAAGGGAGTTCACCCAGCAGTGTCAAGGGAAGCACGTCCAGCCTCTCGTTTTAATTGTCACAACCTCCCTCCATTGAGGTCTCAGACTCCATGATGTGGCGGCCTCAAGGTCGTTGACAAAAAGAGACCCTCTTCCTGAATGCCAAGGGCATGTTCCCCCTTTGGGGTCCCCTGATCAGACAGGATCCTGAGATCCTATCAGATAACCCCCCACCCCAGTCCCCCAAAACCCATCTTCATAGTCTGAATGGAAACTTCTATTTTGGGTTGGATGTCAGAAACACAGTAAGTGCAGAAAACTGATTTCATGAGATGTTCACCAGGGAAATAGCTGGATATGGATGTCTCAGTGCAAAACGACTGAGCATTGATACATAAATATGCACGAATGTAATTTATTGGAGCGCTAAATGATTAGAAAAATCGCTCTTAGCTAGGGTGTGCCTCGCAGTGCAGTGTGTAATTGCAATAGGTTAGTTCATCTTTATTTTTAAACCCAGTTACCTGATGGTCTAGAAGGAGAGAGTAAATCAGACAAGAAGTTGTGGGTTACTACAGAAAGTGATTGTGGAAGAAGGTCGACACAGTGATTCACCTTGTAACTGACTTGTGACCTTATCCAGGTCATGAGCGGAATCTTATATTATGACTAATTCAAATCGAGCCTTTAAAGGACCTGCAATATTTGATCTTCATACGAGCAGGAAGTGAGTGCTCTGACTCCAGTTTTGAAGGACTCCTGCCTGCAGAGTTTGGTTTCCCTGGCCCGGCCGACCGCCACCGAGGCAGGTGTGACATCCCTGTGACATGGCTCTTCGGAACTTCTGTGCCCTTGCTCTGTTCTTCTTGCCTTTCAGGCAGGAAGAAGGTGAGAGCTAGGAAAACTCAACCGTTCGTCTAATCCAGTGCTGCCTGTGCAGATGGAGGAACCGAGACGCAGAGACGCGGAATGACTTGCCGGAGTCAACCAGGAAACTTCCGGGTTGAGACTTAAGCCCCATGCACTGGCTCCCAACACGGTATCCTTATCATGTAACGAAAGCTTAGCCAGATGGAAAACTAGATCGGTCAGAATCACAGATCGGAAGCAATGGGAAAACGTGTGATCAGCTCGGAGGTTAACTTATTGACAGGACTTACTGAGCACCTAGAAGATGAAAGAGAGGCATTGGCCAGTGTGGATTTCAAGTATGCTGGAAGTAGGGGCAGCTCTAAAATGAAAGGCATTCCATGAAATGGCCTGTCCACTAAGAAGTCAGCGGGACGTTTTTATCCAGTGATTCTAAGGTCAAGGATTTTTGAACCATTTTAAAGAAAGAGAGCGGCGCAGCATAATTGCCATACTGTATTTAATACAGCAGTGTATCAGAGGCCATTATTTGAATTTATTTAATGAAATGAATATTTTTTTATTCCCAAAGACTGTTAAACTTAACACATAAAAACCCCTGAAACACCCACTTTCTTAATGCATGAATTCTATGTAAAATATTAACCAACAGAAACCAGCAGTATATTTAAAATTAATAACTAGGAGTGGACGCAACTAAAGTCGTTGAGAACTTAAAACATGGTTAGCCATAACGTTCTCATTAGAATTCTAAAGAAACAAGCAGCTACCAACAGGCATCCCCGCCAACATCCTGCCTCTCCCCAAAATCACATGTAACTTATCTGAAATCTCTGATCTCAGACCGCACCCTAGTTTTCATTTCATATTTGAGCCTGGACTATACCTTGTCACTGGTGGGTAAACCACGGAAAGCAGGGGGGGGCAGGAAGTAGTGAGGCACCCGAGAAAGAATATCTTTGTCCAAGGGAAAATGAATAGTCATCTATTGGTAAATAATCCCAAGCCCCAACAAGCCTGCTCAGTGTTCCTCTTTCCTTCTTGCAAAGCTATAGAACATTTAGAGCGTCATTATAATGAAGAGTGATGCAGATAATGGCTCATGCAAGTTCCATGGTGTTTAAATCTTGGCAGGAAAACTAGGTGGACTGAAAGGCCAGAGATTTGACTTGACTGTTAGAACTATCTATGTCCTTTTTGCCCCAGAACAAAATTCCTTTAATTGCTATTCCTGTGGATTTTAAGAGATTTACTATTTCAGAGTGTCCCTGAACTTGTGACAACTCTTCTCTTCCTTCATTCTCTTCATTCTTAATTATTAGTGTTTTAATATCTTGTCTCAAAGTCACATCGCAGCTCTTTCCATTGGTCATTGATTAATGGAATGTGTCACGGCCGATAAAAAGTATTTTTGTCCTGATTTATAGTTTGCACTCCCCTTTCTTGCTAGCTGATTTGGGGGAGACTCCTTGACTTCTGCACTCCTCTTTTTTCTTGATCACATCATGAGTTTTTAATGAGCTTATCTCTAAGGCCCTGTCCAGTTCTAACATTCTCAAGGAGTCCTTACTGCTGGGCTGTACATTCCTAATTTAATTCTAAAATAAAGATGAACAATTTTTAAGAGTTTCGGGGAGAGGTGGTGATGTGAGGGGAATAAAACTCACTGCTTAAAAGGCAAAGAAAAACGAGTGACAAAACCATGGTCGATTCTGAGCTGGGGAGGGAATGACACGGAATTTCCTACATCAGCCCACATGGGGAACAGATATTTAGAGACACCCCAGGAAGTCCTGAAGCTGCTGACAGCGCAGTAGCAGGCAGCTGCCCCGCAGCCCGCGGCCTCTGCCCGCCCCCTGCCTCTTTCCTCTTGCCCTGCTTTTCCTCCCAAGTTCCGGCAGATGAATGGGTGTGAGAGGAAGTAAAGGAGGGATGATAAATCAAGCCCGGAAGGGCCCCGGGGAAGGATGATGAGAAAACTCTTGCCCGTCCCACCCCTGGTCTATGGACCGTAGAAAGGCGAAGTAGCATAAGGGAAAGGTCCTGGCCTTGGGGCTATCCCGGGGCTTTGGCAGTGGACACGTGGGCAGGGTGGTCTTATTTCTACAGATTCCACACGACATGCAACCTTGTAAAAACACTTCACTCCGTTCCTGTCTGTGTAAGTCACTTCCTCGATGACAGCATCAGCTGGGGAGCTTGTTCCAATGTGGCAGGAGAGGAAGGGACAGCTTGAGGATTCTCATCCTGCATCACGGCTCACCTGACCCCTCTCACATCCCCACCTAGTAACCCAAACCAGCTGAATGAATCCACTCCAGCCCCCACCCAGCCCACCCAAACAGCACCAAATGACCCGAAACAGAAGGCACAAGCCCTGTGCCACCTCCCTTTGCCTTCTTGGTGAATTCAAAAACACTTCTACGGCAAAATGGCAGCTCACATCTCCCCTTTAGGTCCTGTAGTTTACAGCTGGGATTCCTAGGAAGGTAGTCCTTTTAATATAAAATGTCATTAAACAAAGAATCCTTTTTGCCCATAACTAGTCAGAAAATGCACAGTGGTGCCCAGCCCTGGCCCATCTCTAGCAAGAAGAGAACCAGGAAAATTGGACTTAATTCGTGGCACAAGGACTTTGATGGTTCAGAAGGATTTATTCCTGTGTAAAAGATTTATTAGGAACAGTAGCTTCCTGAGAAAGGATGTCAGGCCTCATTCTCTCCCTGGAGAAGTTTAAGCAAAGAATACTCGGCCGCCCACTTCTCTGCCTGGAAAATAAGAGTCATCCTGCTGGGAGCTCTGAATGAGCAGTCACGTCGCCCTGCCCCCAGGTCTCCCATGGGCATTGTGGTCGACCACTGCCAGACCCCATAACCACAGCTGGAGCCTGCTGAGGCTACTGGCACCGTCTTCTCCATCCAGGAAAAACTAGGGAACGAGTGAGCCAGACAAGAGATCTTTTTCCCTTTGGGACAAAGGTCCCAGGTTATTCTGGAGTCTTGCTTAGCTTAAAACAGAGAGAATGGAAGCCACTGAGCAGACCCTGTGTATTTGCATTAACTGATCGGTCAGCCCGATATTGTTCAACAAGGGAGGCACGGTGGAGACAACACAAGGTCTAAAAGAGACCATCCTTCCATCGCCAGATTTGCTCTACGTTCTTGGTTAAGCTACAAGAAATGAATTTCAAGAGCAAGCCCGGTTAGTTAGGCCAGTAATTTGTTAAGAAAGGGAGGGAAGATAAAGGGGCGAAAATAACAGATCAGGGGTCCCAGGTAGAGAGGAAGGGGCTGAAAAGTGATAAAGGGGGCTGATTTGCAGACTATGAATCCCCCTTACAGATTACAAATGCCCAGGTTTTACTAGTTTGCTCTTCCAGGCAGGGCGGGGAAGGCAAGACCAGCGCAGGAAGTTTTGATTTTGCACTAGCTTTTTTTTTTTTTTAAGATTTATTTATTTATTTAATTTCCCCCCCTCCCCTGGTTGTCTGTTCTTGGTGTCTATTTGCTGCGTCTTGTTTCTTTGTCCGCTTCTGTTGTCGTCAGCGGCACGGGAAGTGTGGGCGGCGCCATTCCTGGGCAGGCTGCTCTTTCTTTTCACGCTGGGCGGCTTTCCTCACAGGCGCACTCCTTGCGCGTGGGGCTCCCCTACGCGGGGGTCACCCTTGCGTGGCACGGCACTCCTTGCGCGCATCAGCACTGCGCATGGCCAGCTCCACACGGGTCAAGGAGGCCCGGGGTTTGAACCGCGGACCTCCCATTTGGTAGACGGACACCCTAACCACTGGGCCAAAGTCCGTTTCCCTTGATTTTGCACTAGCTTTTAAAACCATGAATTATTCCGCCCTTTTGCGAATGGCAGGGGAGGAGTCCCAGCTGCTGGCTCTTTTGATTGATTGCCCCACCCGCCAATCCCCCAGGAGGGCCCAATGATAAGACCCCTGGAGAATATTCGGGGCTTCTCCCGGCTTCCAGGGGAAATCTCATTCCAAATGTGGGAATCTCACAAGGGTCTTCCAGCAGCCATCTGGGGGTACCGAAGGCCACGTGTTCCAGGGCGGCAGTTTTTCTGCCAGGTTCCAGATTCATCTATTGATTCCCTAACTAGTCTGCCTCACTTCCCCACCTTCAAGGAGTGCAGACAGTTGTATTAATAAAAGTGTACCTAACAGTAAAAAGCTGCACCTGGGTTAGAATCAAGGAAGTTCAAGGGTAGTGCCTATAGCCGAGGGGCAGGAAGCAGCCGATGCTCAGAGCCGCACATCCTTCCTGCAGGTTTCAGCAGCCCCAACGTGGGGACAAAGTGTCCCCCCGGGTCCTTCCCCTTTGTCTATGACTCTGGCTTGAGGAAAAGACAGTTTTCCAAACCAAAAAAAAAAGATGGCTCCATTGCATCTTTTGATCCAAAATACATGGTCAATGCTTTCTTTTTCTTTTTAGACTCAGAATAGTTAGGGACACAAGTTCCTGGAGAGTTTCGAGAGCTCCGGGGTCTCCGTGTGAAATATTTCTGTGACGAGGTCTCCAACACAGGACTGCACGGCTTCTGTTGTTTAGCTGAAGACTGACTTACTGCAACGTTCAGGAGGGAGATACAACATCAGGCGCTGTCAGCATGCAGACAACCCCCGCATTCTGTGCGCCCCCACAGCGTCATTGCAGTCCCCCAACTCTCAGGAGCCCTGACTAAGGCTCTTTTTAACAGCAGCTTCCATCGTGTTTCCCATAAACAAAACAGAACCTGACTGCATTAAAAGCCCATCACCAGAAGCGGATTTGGCCCAACGGATAGGGCGTCCGCCTACCACAACGGAGGTCCACGATTCAAACCCCAGGCCTCCTGACCCATGTGGTAAGCTGGCCCAGGTGCAGTGTTGATGCGTGCAAGGAGTGCCCTGCCATGCAGGGGTGTCTCCCACGTAGGGGAGCCCCACGTGCATGGAGTGCGTCCCGTAAGGAGAGCCGCCCTGCATGAAAAATGTGCAGCCTGCCCAGGATTGGCGCTGCACACACGGAGAGCTGACACAGCAAGATGACGCAACAAAACAGAGATGCAGATTCCCAGTGCCGCTGGATAATGCAAGCAGACGCAGAAGAACACACAGCGAATGGACACAGAGAGCAGACAACTGGGGGGGGGGGGGGAAGGGAGAGAAATAAATAAAATAAATCTTAAAGAAAAAAATTTTTTTTAAATTATTCTGCAGAGAGAGGAGACAGGGTGCTGAGGCCGACTGGCTGTTGAGCCATTCATTGTCCAAAGGCCCTCGACTCACCAAGGCAGCCTCAAGATTTCCCCACTGGTTCTTGACCAGGCAAGGTAGCCCTGGGGCCCTCCTATCCACAGGCAATAATGCACGCAGAGAGAAAACTGCAGAGCGGACCAGGCAATGGCACTCCGTGTTCCTGCAGCCTGGCTGGGGCCCTGCAGGGGCTTTGGCGGCCCTAGTTCTACCTTCCTGCCCAGTTCATCCTCAGGACTAATCCTGTGATATGGATGCCCCGAGCGGATGGATCAGCTTTGCCAGGGGCATCTAAAAATCACCAAATGACCAACGCATCCCAGAGTCCGTCCATGCTCCCTTGGGAGGAACTTGTTGCGATGGGCTTTTATATTTTAAAGATTTACTTTTTATTTCTTTCTTTCCCTTTCCCTTTCCCCTCCCCCCCTCCCCCGCTCTCTGTGTCCATTCTCTGTGTGTTCTGTGTCCGCTTGGATTCTTGTCAGCAGCACTGGAAATCTGTGTCTCTTTGTTGCGTCATCTTGTTGTGTCAGCTCTCTGTGTGTGCGGCACCGTTCCTGGGCAGGCTGCACTTTTTTCATGCAGGGCGGCTCTCCTTGCAGGGCACACTCCTTGCGCGTGAGGCTCCCCTACGCGGGGGCGCCCCTGCGTGGCAGGGCACTCCTTGAGCACATTAGCACTGTGCACGGGCCAGCGCCACATGGGTCAGGGGGCCCTGGGTACTGAACCCTGGACCCTCCATAAGGTAGGTGGATGCTCTATCAGCTGAGCCACATCCTCTTCCCTCTGCAGAATAATTTTAAAATGCAAGTTTCTCAGTCACCAATATGTACCTTTTCTCTTTGCATTTGTGAAAGGAATGGTGTAGCTTTTACCCTCCACCTCCCAGACACGGACAGCCTACAACGGATTTTTTTATGATCTGGGTTAAGTGGAATTTTACTACATTGTTTATTTAATAACCTTGCTCTCCTCTGCAAGCTCAGTCAGCCAAGGCTAATTCCTACCTAAAGAACAAGCAGCTTCCTAAAATACCTATTGAAATGCATACACTAAGTACATAATTCAACTCTTTCCAATTGAATATAATATGTGCATACATTTATTCGTGCCAATCTAATCTCCACTTGGCTTTTAAAATCTGACCTTGCTGTTCACTCTGTGTGAAATCATAGTCATTTATTCTGTCTGGTATTGGAGTTAAGGATTGTGACTTTTTAAAAATTATGAGGCTGGAAGAAAGTGGTATTTGACAACCAAAAAAACCAAAATCATACCCTTAAAATTTACTGCTCTTAGCTAAATTCAAAGCAATATCCTAAAAGGTCAATGCAATTTTTATTTTAGAGAAATAAAGATGACCACTTAAACTTTGATAACATTGAACTAACATATAAAGACACCACTGTTTTTTTTTAAATGAAAGCAGTTATGTAAAATTTCCATTATATATTAATAATATATACTTTTACTTTAAAGTTAAATGAGTATAATTTTTTATATATTACTAGGTACCTCATAAGAAAATACCATGGTGACTATTATAAAAATGCTTGTAATAAATGTTGCTTTTAAATGTACTGATGACTATCTCTTAAATGTATCAAATGGCTTTTTAAAAATAGTTTAAACATTCTGTTTGGTACACTCTAGGATCTTTCATTTCTTGTAGAACATTAGAAGTTTTTACAAGGAATCACAAGGTATTTGGCAAAAATATCTGGTGGAATATTATCATGTATAACTTCACATGGGAAGCTAAGTTACTTTTTCAAAGGTACTTGGAATGGCAGAGTAGGAGAAGTTAGGCTTTTCATGCATGAAAAGGTTGATTGATTTGCACGTTAGTTTCTATTATTATTACGATTCATTCTTATGTTTATGTCGGGTATTATTCTGCCTCCTAACTACTCAACTCTTCTCTGTTCTCACTGCTTCAAACAAAATTCAGCTCTCTCCCACTGGACCAGTTGCCTCCACCATGCATGTCTACCTATCAGGCCAAATCCCCTCTCTAAACTAAACATCTGCACCTGCCTGCCACTTCTCTGCTTAGAATACTTCAATGACCTTCTGCTGCCCTTGGGATAAAGTCCAAAATCTACGGCCCTGCGTGATCTGCCTACTTCCCTGGGTTCGTCACCTGCGGCCCTCCTCCCCCTTTCTAGTTTTAGCTTCCCTGGTCGTCTGCCTTGGTGTCTTGCCCATTATGTCTCCTCTTCCTGTTTCCTTGTTCCATTTCATGAACAGAGACTTGGTCCAGCTCAGAACTACTTGCAGAGTCAGCTTCAACATTCATCGCCTTGGTGAAGACGTCTTTGATACCAGTTTAGATTCATTGCTCTACTTCCATTGCCACTTTTCATTCCCCCTCGGTAATTTTTAATCTCTTGCAGTTATGTGCTCAGTGCCTGTCTTCGTAGTTGCAAAATAAATCCATGAGAGGAGGGGCTGTTTCTGTAGAGGCATCACTGTGCCTGAGCAACTAGCACAGGCCCTACAAGGGCCCTCCATTAAAGAAAAAAGGGATTTTCCCGATAATCCTGTGGGGCAGACAAAGATGGGTATTATTATACCCTTTTAACAGATGAGCAACATGATAAAAGAAGGTAATTGACTCATTAAAGTTAAATGTCTAGAAAGTATAGAAGTGGGACTACCATTGAGGTCAACCTTATTGCCTTTAAAAATGCATTTTTCCTGTTTATAAAATGAATATGTGTTCACTGTAGAGATTTGAGGGAAACTTTTTTTAAAAGCATGTAGAATAAAAGAAAAAAAAAATTAATCACCCACAATTTTATCACCAAGCCTTTTTTCGACCATCACACAGCCGCACATTCATGCACAAGCCCATCCTAACGTCTTCAAATTAAACTTTAGAATGTTCTTATAGTATAAGAGAGCCTTCACAAACATAAATAGAATTGTATCAGTACATTTACATACACACAGATCCTCCATTATGTGGCGGACCCATGAAATCAAGCAGGAAAAGTATGGCAAGGAATATAGGAGAAATTTTACACGGGAGGATATCCAAAAGGTCAACCAGCATGTGAAAAGCTGCTAACCTGAAGCCACAAGATTCTCGAGCATTACACACTCCCAGAATGCTAAAACAAGGGAGAAGAGGATGAAGAGTGTCGCAGCACAGTATTGCAAATCCAAAGCTCTCTGCAAAACATACCCAGGAAAGGATATAAGCAGACTGAAGAGAATCAGAGTTCTGGCCATGTTGGTGGTCCTGGGTAGGAGATGCTTTCCTTATCTTCCCCAGCAATAAACTAAATTTCCCCTAAATGCCTTTGTCAGAGGCTATGGAGGAGGGGTCACCCCAAAAGTCCCAGCTGAGTTTCATCAAGTGGCAAGGGCTAGACATCTATTGTACTATATTACAATGAACTTTATTATACAAATGACTCACTCTGAGCGTGCACCCTGTTTTATAGTAAGACTGTTTATCACAGAGCAGCTGTGCCACTAACTGTAGGGAAGCGTCATCTTCTCAGATGACCGATGGAGCTGGGCTTTGCTACTCCCACTGGGTGTCACTGGCCTTACTTGTCAAGGTGAAGGAAAAATCCCTGAAGTGGCCGAGTACTTGACCTGGCCCTCAAGGAGTCAAAACTTAAAAAACAAAAACAAATTGAAAAAACAGGAATTATTATCCCAGACAGGTTTTGCTTTGTTTTGTTTTTTGTGGGTTTTTTTGCAAGTAGAAATCAGTTAGTCCATGCCAAAGTTCATGCATCTACGGGGCCAGGTTATGGTGTCCAGTTGTTTGGTCAAGCAAACACCAGCCTGATTATTGCCAAGGGGACATTTCGTGGGTTTAAATTGTCAGCATACATGATTGCCTCTGTGAGTGAGTCCAGGTACAGTGAACTGAGAGCTGTCCCCAACAATGAGAGCAGTCCCATCCTACCAGTGGAAGGCCTTCAAAGGAGATGCGATCATCTCGGCAGGCGGAGGGGAGAATGTCAACCTCTCCTTCACCAGCCAGCTCCTCTCGGGGGATTCATCGAAAACCTCCACCAGAGTTCCCAGCCTGCAGCCTGCCCTATGGAATTCCTACTTGCACATTCCCACAGTCACTTGAGCCAATTCCTATAATAAATGTCATCATATTCAGATGATATATTATATATAATTATATTTATTATGGCCTGTCAGTTGTGTTTCCTTGGAGAACCCTGACTAATACACCTGTCCGATACGTCAAGGGTAAACAGGGAAGAATTGAAAGGAAGGTACACCAACCAGCATGGAAACATGTTTTTTGTTGTTACGAAGTGATTTTATTAAATTGACTTGGACAAACTCTAGGTCAAATAATATTTCCCAAAGATAACATTTATGGACTTTAAAGTCCGACATAAAATTAGTAGCTTCAAAGTGTTGGTCATATTCCCCAGCAACAGCATGATAAAATAATTCAACTATGTAGAAATATAAAACTCTAGGACTAGCTGGAAACTTGGAAAACATTTAGCCTGATAGCCTCCTTTTAGAAAGTGAGGAAACTAGACTCAGAGATTAAGCAGTTTGCCCAAGCTCTCATACCTAATAGTCATAAAGCTAGAAATCAACCCAATTTTTCCTGAAACCAAAATTCTAGCAATGGTATTTCCACTGGCTCTCTATCAACTCAAAGGCCAGGCTTTTCCCCAATGTGCCACACCACCATGGCATGAAAGGGTGAGAAGATACCACAGTAGATCATCATTATAGAATTCAGGCCTGGAAGGGACTTTAGTAAATAACTAATGCAGCCCTGTCATTTTCAAAAGAAGGACATGTTTACAAAGTGACTTACCACACGAATTCTGCAACTCATTAACCCAGAACGTTCCTTTAGGTCCTGAGTTGTCAACACTCTGAGGGGCTCTGGAGTGTAAACCTTTGCGTTTTCAAAGCCCTTGGAATCATCCTTGGTAGAACACTCTCGTCCTTCTCAGGTCTGGAAGAAGACTGCGCAGTGTCCCCTGCAGCTGAGGGTGAGGTGCTGCTTGTCTTGATGCCCCTTGGAGGGTCACTGTGGCATCCTGCCCTACGCATCAGACACGGAGCCTTTCCAGGAAGCAGCTCCTGGGTGCCAGGCACTTAACTCTTCTTGCTGAGGAGTCCCTTCAGAGGTTCCTCCCGGTTCCTTTCGTGTCTGAAGAATGAAGCTCTCTTAGCTTCCCGGGAGGCGAGTCGCTTGGATTTGCAGATCTGGTGAGAAGCTCACTGGAAGGCTCCTCTGCCCTGAGCTCAATGACTCTGCTGGCATGAAGGGTCCCGGGGTCTACCAGCCCCAAGCCATGGGCTCCCCGCACCCACCCTCCCTTTTGTTAACAGACACCTCGCAGGTCCAGGAAAATGATGTTTCATACCAAAAATGTGCCACGCTGCAAGTGGTACAGATGGTATATGCTTATTGCAGAGATATTTTTTTTTTGGAAAATTTTAAGGTTTACTTTAAAGGAATAATGCTTCCATACTTGAGCTGCCTTTTGTCTGGTATCTTATTTTTTGAATTTGAAATCAACTTTGAATTTTTAAAGTTTATAGAATAGGGAAGCGGCTGTGGCTCAATCAGTTGGGCTCTTGTCTACCACGTGGGAGACCCTGGGTTCACGTCCCGAGACCTCCTTGTGAAGGCAGGCTTGCCTGTACGCTGCGGAGAGCCACTAGCCCACAGGCGCCGCAAGTGCCACCTGGCCCGCAAGCGCCACAGAGAGCCAACTCAGCAAGGTGACGCAACAGAAAAGGGAGACAAGCAAAAACACAGAAGAGCGCACAGTGAATGGACACAGAGAGGAGATGGCAAGCAAGCTGCAAGTGGGGAGGGGAAATTAAATAAATAAATACACACAGAAGAACGCACAGCAAATGGACAGAGAGCAGACAGCAGGCAAAAAGCCACAAGGGGGGGAGGATTTAAAAAAGTGTTTATAGAATAAAGTCCACCCCTAATTTTACCACCAAGCCTTTTTTTTTTCAATGTATCTTCTATCAACTAAATTGGAAGCTGTCCCTGGAGATGACGGTGATCAGGGGATGGATAGATATATCTTATAAGTATGGCAGGGCTGACAGAAGGAGGTAAGGGGATGACACTAGAAAGCAAGGACCCTATAAAACTCCAAGATTGCTCAGCATTCTGTGAGGAGAAAGAGGGGCCCCTTTTCCTTTCATCTTTGTGGATCTAGTGTACCCTCATTTTCCCTGACAATCCATTATCATATTTTTCTGAATCTGCTACTTGGCTTATATATCACAAGCAAATTTTAGAGGAGAAGGTACTATTTTACAACCAGAACTTAGACGATTTTTTTTAAGGGGACATAGGCAAGGCACTTCCTCTCTATGCCACTGTACCACATGTCCTCCCTGAACTTAACGATCTTTGTATTGCTAATGACAAATGTTACCAGACTCCAAGACTATAGCTGTTTGGCTGTGAATGACAATGGCAGCCTTTGACTGTGAACACATGTATAAAGACACAAGTCAAGAGCATGGGAAGAGAACAGTAACCAATGGAAATCAGCTTTACCTTCCACCTCTTTTTATGGTTTAATACACTCGTGTGGACAGGGTATATGGTGACAAAGGATCCATTGAGCCTGTTGTCATCAGCGCAGAAAAACTTGGTGTTCCTATGTGTCTTCTAATTCTCTTAATATTTGCATAAATTATCATTCCAACAATAGAATTTGACTGCACATGATACTTTACAATGTAATGGAGTGAGAATAGTTTTATACTAATTATTGGCTCTAATTTTTAAAGAACTAGTGACTATTGGTTATATTTAGCAAAATACAGAATTTTGCTGATAAATGGACTTGCAAGTTTATACACCAAATTTTAAAATGTTCATTAAAAATTAGGCTAAATTAGAGCAATCCTGTGTGAGCTAATTCACGTCTGAATTAAGAACCAAGCAGTAAAAATAAAGGGATTGGGAAGCGGATGTGGCTCAAGTGATAGAGCTTCCACCTACCATATGGGAGGACCTGGGTTTGATCCCTGGGGCCTCCTGGTGAAAAAGAAGAAGAGAAAACATGCTCACACGTTGAACCAGTGCCCGCACAAATGCCTCCGTGAGTGCTGTATGGTGAGTCAGTGCCCCGCACAAGTGAGTCACGCCGCAAGGTGATGACACGTCAAAAGAGAGACAAGGGGAGAGTCAAGGTGAAGTGCAGCAGAAACCAGGAACTGAGGTGATTCAATTGACAGGGAACTTCTTTCCCCATCAGGGGTCCCCAGGATTGAATCCTGGTGAATCCTAGAGGAGAGAAAATGAGAAGAGAAGACAACACAGACAGCAAAAACAGCAGGGCAGGAGGAGGGGAAGGGGGAATAAGTAAGTAAATAAATCTTTAAAAAAAATAAAACTAAAGGGATTGATGGTAGAGACCTTGTAAAGGAATCTCCTGGAGTTGGTGAGAGAGAAGGAAGACGACTAATGAGTCCCAGGGTTTCAGGTCTGCGTGACTGCCATTTGTCATTGCCATTTATCATTGCCAAAAGGAATGCTGAGAGTTGGTGCAGTTTTTACAGGGAAGATCTATGGGTATTGTTCAGACACACTGTGTTGGACCTAGCAGGATGAAAGGAAATCCCCAGTAGGCAGGTGAAATTGCCTAAGGAGTGTGACGTCTGATGTTGACTAGATACGAGGTAAGGAGCAAGCCGTGTCCTGATGGGATTGTCCTTTAAGGAAATCAGCCTGAAGTGTGTCCACATCCAGCCCTTAGAGGAGTGCAGACGCCAGAGGCACCGCCCCACCCCCTTCAGTTCTGAACACTGAAGACCTATTATGCTCGGTTTTTTCTCCTTCGAGACAGTGCCGTACAGTATGCGATTGCATTCCTGGCAATTTGGAAATTCCTGGTGACTTCCATGGGGCCGTTAGAAGTCATCGCAGTGCCCTCCGTCACCTCTCACTCCCTTCCACCTTCCAGGTCGTCTTTGAAGTTTCCTCTGCCCGGTTTATTTTTAGATTCTCATACTGATATCCATTGAAGTCTGAACTGGACCAAATTCAATTTCCAAAAGCCCTGCATTGTGGACTTTGACCTGGTCACAGTGGGCAGCTGCGCGGGGTCTGCTCCGGGCCAGGCCCTCTGACTTCAGCATTGAGAAGAATCCTGGAGATGAGGAGGCAGCGAAGGGCGGGGGCTGCCCAGCTTCGAGGAGGATGCCTTCTCTGCATTGGTAATTTTAGAGGGCTCCCTAACGACTCTGAGATATGCAGGAATTTCTGTTCCTGACCATGCCTTGCCTGCTATGGTCAGAGAGAAGCCCCGGAAGTACATTCCAGCTGGGTGGCCTTACAGCAAAGGAGGCAGTGCTAGACTTCTGTGAACTGCACATTCCCAAGTGGTGGAAAAGGCCTTTTAGAGTAGCTCTGGGAGCTATGAAAGATGTTCCTGCAGAAAAGTTTCTTTTTTTTGGTTTTTGTTTTTAAATGTAGTCAAATTGTAAAGGTTCCAAGCCATGTGTGCTCCTTTGTGAATGTTCAATAATCAAATGAAAATAGTCCTCAAGACTGGAGTGTATTCGCCTATTTATCCTATCTTTAATGCCAGGCCATTAACTCTAGTTAACCTCTCTGCATTTAGGCTGAACATTTCCTCTCCTTTTCTGTTAGTGGCACAGAGAACTCAAATTTCCCTCTGCCCCTCATTTAACAACCTGTATTGTCTATTAAGAGTAACATAGATAAATAAGAGGTGTAGAGTGTCAAAGGACATATTTTAGGACCCTTACTGTGCCTATCAATGAGAAGGACTGTTTCTTTCTTTGTACCTTGAGTTGGATAGTAAATTTCCATTGGGGTCCAAAAGAACAGGGAATTTAAAAAATATTAAATACATTTGGAGAGCTTCCTCTTCTCCTTCTCCTCCCATTTGCTTCCATTCTTGAACAATTCATTAGATGAGAGGAAAAAAGGTAGACATCCTTATTCAGAAGGGAAAGAAGGGCTGTGGTTCTAGAGGGATGTGCCCAAGCTCAAACAGAGAGGCAACCTGGTGGTGGAGACCAAGTGGGGTGAAGAGGGCTTTCAGGTGGGGAGGTGGGCAGCCCAACATCAGAGTCAGAGCCGGAACGGGGGAGGAAGGAGTGATGATACATTGTTTATGTACAGGGAGATTTGTCATATACGCACATATACTGGGAATAGCAGGAGCCAGTTTTCTCACTATCAGGGAAGGTATTACAAATATGGAGAAGGAGAAAACCGAATGAAACTTATGGTTTTGGATTGGGTTTGGTGATATCAGGATGAACTCGTAGTTTTCCATTCATATTGATAGATATAGAAATATCCATAGAGGTAATTACAAATGTATACATATATTCTCTAGATCTGTACACTGAGGGGACCTGGGGCTAGAACACCCCAACGGCAATGAGCACCCCTAGTGCCCAGACTTGGCTCCTAGATACCGTTTCCATTAAAACAGGCCAGGGCTGATACAGGATAGAGGCCTAGAAAGTACAAGTTGTGCTCAAAATATCTTGTTGCACCAGGAAGCAAGGAAATGTTTTAACAGTAATAGAGGTTTTAAAAGGAAACAGAAGCCAGCTTGAATGGGCTCTTTTTGGCCACATCAGAGACAATTGGAGCATTATAATAAATAAGGCCATAACAGTTTATAACCAATTGAGTGAAATAAGGAACAATGTGTTCATACTCATGTAAATAAATGAGTTAACACATTCAAAGTTTGAGGAGAAACTGAATAGTTACAATTTCAAAGGGTTTCCCTCCAAATACTTATTGCTTACAAACAAGAACAGGGTAATTCTATAATGGATGAAAATTTGCAGACACGTTCTTAATCAAATGATCCACAGTGAATACCATGAGTAGTGGAACAAATTGAAATCATGTACCATATAATAGTGTAACCGGATTCCTTCAGGTTCTTGGCTGTGTTACATAAAAGAAATTAAGAACACGCCAGTTCTGTTGGGCCATTAGTTTATTAAGGAACCAAGAGAAGAGAAGAGAAACAGGAAAAAATAACAGATAATGGGTCCCAGGAATACTTGTGGGCGGGTCTGAGCAGAAGAGAATCGCACAGCTGCTCTTTAACCCATTAGTTGCTCCTCCCCTTGTTAATGTTCAGGGGAGGGGCCCCAGCTGTTTGCTGTTTTGATTGGCTACCCCACCTGTCAATTCTGCGGGGAGGGGCAATGATAAGGTCCCTTGAGAAAAGCCCAGACTTTTCCTTCATTCCAGATGAAATCCCGTTCCCTATGGGGAATTTTTGCAAGGTTCATCCAGCCACCTTTTGGTAGGGGTCTTTTCCCTCCATGGGTCCCAGGCGGGCTTCACGGCCACGCGTTTCACAGCCATGGTTATCTATCAGATCCCAGATTTGACTTCTCATTCCCTAACCTAGCCGGTCTCAATTGGATGAAATGGGAAAAATACCCCATTACTTTTTTTTGATATTGCTGCCAAAGATGCACAACCTGAACCTAACCAGGAGGAAATACCAGATAAATCCAAATCGAGGCACATTCTTCATTTGTAGTCTTCAAAAGTGTCAAGATCATGAAAGTAAAGACCAAGGAACTGGTCCAGACTGAAGGAGGCTAAAGAAGCATGACAACTAATGCATCATGTGGGTTCTGAACTGGATCCTTTCACTCTAGAGAGTATTGCGAAGGTAATTGGAGAAACTTGGAGAGAGTATGAGGATTAGATGGTAGTTACGTATCAAGGTTAATTTCCCGATTTTGTTTATTGAACTTTAGTTATGACAAGAAGTAAGTGGAGCTCTAACATGGTCAGGGAAAGTTGTCTTATGCTTTTATTTGTATGTCCTACAATACCACACATACACACATACACCCAGAGTAAGTGTCTCATTAACAGGAATCACTTTGATGGCTGTACCTACTGGCAATACTTGAAAGCTGTTACCAGTTACAACCTTGCAGCCAGTGATTTCTATGTGCCTGCTTTGTTAGCTGCCTTTAGAAAAACAAAAGTCCATGTTAAAATGTTTACTTTCATTGTTTTTCTCCTTGACATTAACAAACTGAAATAAAGAAAATTTATAAAGGTGAAAATTTATGGCAAATGCTCAACAATAAAGGATTACTTAAATAAATGGATAAATTTCTACAGTGAAATACTATGCAGTCATTAAATTGTGCATCTTACTGTGAATTCAATTCAGCTGTTTAAAAAGTCTGTCAGCATGATTTCATACTACAAGAGCTTATTTATAGTAGCTATTTGGGGTGGTAGATTCTGGGTGAGTTTTGTTTACTTTTTTATGCTTATCTGGGTTTTCTGAAATGAAAACACACCAAAGTAAAAGTTATAAAACGGCAATTTTCAAGGGAATTTTTATGAATAATCACTTGGATAATATGTCTAGATTCAATGAAGGCATTTGTTAAACTATCATTAATTGCCTATGGGAGATCAGAGTATGGAAGAAATGGGATTCAAAGCCTTATTGATTTGAGAATACAACATGTATTACTTGCTCAAAAATACTCAAAAGCACTGATGCCTAGAGGAGAATGATCAAACCCCTTAAAATGCATGGTGTTCTAATTCCTGTATTGGTGCTATATGTAATAAAGCCATATAGGTAATGTAAATTTTTCAGTAGCCTCATCAAAAAGTATAAAAGATGAGCAGGTGAATTGATTTTTTTTTTCAACATTAAGACTTTTGTACTTCAAAGGATATTATCAAGAAAGTGAAAAGTTAAATTACAGAATGGGAGAAAATAGTTGCAAACCATTTTGGATAAGGGCTTAATATTGAGAATTTATAAAAAACGTTTATAATACAACAACAAAAAGGCATATAACCCAATTAAAAAGTGGATAAATGACTTCAATAGATACTTTCTCTAAAGAAGATATACAAATGGACAGTAAGCATATGAAAAGATGTTCAATATTATTGGCCATTAGGGTAATGCAAATCAGAACCATGATGAGATGTCACTTAACACACATGAAGATGGTTACTATTTAAGAAAATATGAAAGGAAAATAGGTGTACATTAGAGAGGACATGAAGGAATTGGACTTCTACTTCATTATTGGTGAGAATGTAAAATGGTGCAGCACTGTGGAAAGAAGCAACGTGGCAGTTCTTCAAAAGAATTAGAGAATTACCATGTGATACAACTATCCCACTTTTAGGTATATACCCAAAGATAGGAAAAACAGGGTCTAAAACAGATACTTGTACATCAATGTTTACAGCAACATTATTCAAAATAGCAAAATGGTAGAAACAACTAAGTGTACATCAACAAATGGATGGATAAATGAAATGTGGTACATACACACAATGACATATATTTGACCATAAAAAAGAAGTTCTGAGACGTCCTGAACCATGGTAGAACCTTACAAACAGTGTGCTCAGTGAAATAAGCAAGACACAAAAGGACCAATATTGTATGATGTTACTTATTAGAAATGTCTAGGAATATGAAATCCAGACAGAAAGTAGATTAGAGGTTATCAGAGGATGGGAGGAGAAGAAAGGAGGAGTACATGTTTGGTTGATATAGAGTATATGTAAATAAAATTAATAAAAATTTTGGATTACAGATAGGCTTAAGGTTAACGTCAATGTTAGCAGTTGGGTTGGAGTGTGGATTCTAGTTAGGATTGGGGATTGTGTTAGATTTTGGGCAAGTCTTAGGTTTAGAGTTAAGCTTAGCGCATCACTAGAGTTAGATTTAAAGATAGGTTTAGGTGGGAAGTAGATGTGGCTCAAGTAATTGGGCTCCTATCTACCATATAGGAGGTCCAGGGTTTGATTCCTGGGACCTCCTTGTGTAAAGCAAGCTGGCCCATGCAGAATGCTGGCCCGTGCAGGGTGCTGGCCCATGCAGGAATGCAGGCCCACATGACGTAGTGGCCTGAGCTGGTGCAGCAAGATGATGCAACAAAAACGAAACAGAGAAGAGACAATGAGACCCAGCAGACCAGGGAGCTGAGGTGGTGCAAGAGATTGAGCCTCTCCCACCACTCCAGAAGTTCCCAGGATTGGCTCCCAATGCCACCCAAAGAGAAGACAAGCAGGCAGATGAATTGATTTTAATAATGCTTTATTTAACCCAATATTTCTAAAATACTGTTAATGAAGTGTATTGCATTCTTTTTTCATACCATGTCTTTGAGATTTGATGTGTATTTTACACTTAGGGCACATCTCAATTTAGACTCTCCTCATTTCCATTGTTCAGTGGGCCTTGTGGCTACAGGCTATTACATTGAACAGCATAGCTGTTGACTCAAACTATATTTCTAGCCTTACCTGCAATCACTTTTCAAATACACCATAACATTATTTGTTTTTATTCATATCATTTTCCTCAAATAGCTCAAAATGAGAATTCATATAATTGCATAAAAGAGAACTCTAGTCTTGAACTCTAAAAAGCTGGTTCTAAAATATTACAAAATATTTTCCCTCATACATAGTTCACCCTACCATTCTTTAGAACAGCAAAACTTTGAGAACAAACAAACAAACAGCCTTGAGAACAACCACCCCAAGCATCTAACAATAGGGAAACGGATACTATTTCATGTAACCAACCTGCCAGGGAGAGGAGACTGCAGCAGAAAGGGACTATGGAGCATGCTGCTTGGGGTGGAATGGAGGGACATGAAAAGCAGCTATCCAAAGTGGAGGCCCTGAACAGGGAAAGAGAGTTGAAGAAGGAAGAACCTAGGAAGGCATAAAGAGTTCACACTAGCACTAAGAAAAAGTCTGGACTTCTGGTCAACCAAGATGGCAGTATAAGGTGCTCCAGGGTTCTGTTCCCTTACAGAATCTTTGAAAAACTAGCAAAAACTGGCAGAGCTATCTTTGTCAAAACTCCAGAAAAGAGTTAAAGAGTAGCAGTAACTGAGTTAGAACCAAATCAAGAAAATGCGACTTAATTAAAAGTGGTAGGAGAAGCTCATGGTGCCCTTGGCAGTCCTTCTCCCACCCCCTCCCCAGCATGGTGTGAGTTGGCCTGCAGGTTCGTGGTGGGTCCCTGGTCCCATTCTGGAAGGGGAAGAGTAACTCCTATACACATACAGGTATGCCTGTATGTCAGTGTCAGTCTATCCAGTGGTAGCCTGTAAAACTGAAGCAGGTCAGTCAAGTCTGGCTAACCCTAACAGAACTCGCTGTACAGGCCATATCAGCTTGCAGACAATGAAAACAGTTTAAGAAATAAATCAAAGCAGAAAATGG
Organism: Dasypus novemcinctus; assembly: GCF_030445035.2. Lineage (NCBI taxonomy): Eukaryota > Metazoa > Chordata > Mammalia > Cingulata > Dasypodidae > Dasypus > Dasypus novemcinctus. Next base: position 10,623,533 of record NC_080701.1, on the reverse strand, counting down.
CAAAGCTTTACCAACTTTAAGACATACAATTGAGCACCCTGGAGGGGAGGGAATCTATTTCATAGGGATCTGAGTGATATTCAGATTCCTGTAAACCTAGGGAATCCCGAGGCCACAAGCACAGGCTCAGGAAAAGATGCAGGTGCAGAAAAAAGGATGAGGACCCCTCCTTTTGCCTCAAACTGATTTTTTTTTTTGTACTGGGAACCAAGGGTTGAACCTGGGACCTCATAAGTGGGAAGCCAGCACTCAACCACTGAACCACATCAGCTTCCCTGAGTTGTTTTTTGTTGTTTTTGTTTTGCTTTTTTTTTTTTTTTTCAGAAGGCACCAGAAACTGAATCCAGGACATATCATGTGGGAGACAGGTGCTCAACCTCTTGAGCTACATCTGCTCACTGATCTTCTTGATAGGAGGGTTAAACTCTGAAGACAAACACCAACCAACACTGAGTCAATTTGCAAAGACCATGAAAGGTGTTTTTTGCATTACTTTGATTTGTTAGCTCCAAACAGTCAAGGAAATCACTCATATCACTAGTTAGATACAGAGAGCTCAGAGTTAACACATTGTTAAAATGTACTGTGTACAACAAAATCTTACAAAGCAAAGAGACAGGAAATGCAGGCCCACCTGTAAAAATAAGATAACACTTCAGAAACCATCAACAAAGCATACCAGACTGTAAACATACCAGCAAAAATTTTCTAAAAAGAATGATCCTGAATATGTTCAAGAAGATAAAGGAAAACATGGTATTAGGAAAATAACAAAAGAACAAATATGAGAGTCCCAATCAAGAGATAGAAATGATAAAAAGGAAACAAAAGAAAATACTGAAGTTGAAGACAATGATAACTGAAATTTTAAAATTCCCTAGAGGGTTACAATAGCAGAATAGAGCTGATAGAAGAAAGAATTAGTGCAGTCAAAGATAAGACAATTAAAATTATGCTGGCTGAAGAGTAGATAGAAAAAAGAGACTAAAAAAGTGAATCAATAAATGTAATATAACACATTAACAGAATGAAGGAAAAAAATTCACATGATCATCTCAACTGATGCAGAAATAGCATTTGACAAAATACAGCACCTTTTCTTGATACAAAGAGTCAGAAAACTAGGAAGAGTAGGTGTTACACTGCTCCCGCTGGCTGCGGAGCTTAGCTGGCTCAGGGAGAGCTGCCGGGGGGCCGGGGGCCCTTTGAGCCGGCAGCAGGCGGTTCAAGGTGTGGTGGGGACACGCAGCGCGGTGGAAGAACGCCACGGAGACGAGGACTGTGCGCAGGTCTACTTTATTGAGGAAGTGCACTTGGTTATATAGTGCTGGGTGAGGGAGGGGTTAGTGCAGGGGTGGGCTAGCTACAGGGTGGCGGTGGATAGGTGGGTAAGGGCGGATGGCTATGAGGTAAGCAGTGGCTAAGGAGGGAGGCAGATTACATGTTGGCAATGTGGGCAGGAATAAAGGCTAGGAGGAGGGGTGAGGGGAGGCAGCAGCATAAGCTGCTGCTAAAGAGGGCTATAGTATAAGGAGGTTACTACTAATGGCTAGCGGGCAGGGGAAGTGGGGTGGGGAACAAGTAGGAAACTGCCTCAAATGATAAAAGTCATATATATTTAAAAAGGGGAATGTTACATTGTATGTATTATTACAGAATAACAGATTTTTTAAAAAAATCTATGGAGCTAAACTGCACAAACAGTGAACCCTAAATTGAACCATGAACTTCGATTCGTAGTACAATTATAAAAATGTGCTATCAGCAATTGTAACAAATGTTTCACACCAATTCAAGGTGTTGGTGGTTAGGTGGTATATGGGAATCTTGTATTTTGCACAGGACTGTTCTGTAAACCACAATTTCTCTAATAAAGAAAAAAAAAGCATACCAAAAAAATCAATTGTCCATAGATAGTTCTGAACTCTGAATTCCATTCCATTGGTCTGCCCAAGGTGAATGCAGTGTACAGAGTTTTACCTGTCTTTCTGGACCTCTGTTTTGTCCAGGGCTTTTGCTTGTTAGTTGTTTCAGAGTTCCTCTGTTTATGGGAGTTTGGTTGTCCCTTCTGTGTCCCAGAAAACAGACCTTCCTCTCCCAGGTGTTTGAAGCTGGTGTTTGACTTTTTCCCAGCTTGTCCATCTCAATAGTTTTAAATATTCCTTTCATTGTCTCTAGCTGTTTTTGCCTGGAGGGTAAATTCTGGGAGGAGGGTTGCCCTGGAGAGGACTTTCCTAAGTCAGTCTTTCCCAGCTGAAACAGAGTCAGAGCCTCACAAATATGGTGCAGACCAGCTCCAAAGTGCCCTGGGAAGAGAATCAGAAAGTGTGGCCCAAGTTTCTCTTTCAGCTTCCCAAAGTTGAACTTTCCTTGCCTGCTCAGAAAATGCAGTCCTTTAGCTAACTGTCCCCCACAACTGATAGGAAACACTGTGTTTTTAAATCTCCACCACCTCCACCCTGTCCAGAGAGGATTGAAACAATGACTACTGCATCTTTGTCTGGGGCAGGTTGAAACAATAGCTGTCCTCAGAGGCAGGCCCCCAGTAATTTGAATTCACTAATGAAAATCCTCAATCAGTGACTGGCTATGCCCACACCTGTTCTTGGGGAAGAGGATTTTTATGTCCCTTTCTGTCTTCAGCGAGCGAACCAAGAACTGGACACAAAGGTGGCCTTGTGCCACCAGTGTGGGTTATAAGTGCTAGTAGCCACCATACAGAAAAAGCAATTTACTGGTCTTTACCAAGTTTATCAGTTTTTTCCTTCTATGTTTCCCAGGATGCTGTACAGTGTTCTTCTGGCCTCTAGAGTTTCAAAACAGTTGTTTCAGATAGTTGAAAGTTGTTTGAAAGTTGCTGGCAGGATTGTGTCCTGGAGCTCCCTACTCTGCCTTCTTCCCCAGAAGCTCTCCCTATATGTCAACCAATTGATATATATATATTTGGGGTGGGGTGTACCAGGGCTGGGTACTGAACCCAGGACCTGGTATGTGGGAAGTTAGTGCTCAACCACTGAGCTACATCACCTCCCCTGAGTTGGTTTCTTCATTTCTTCACTTGTTGTTCGAGCTCATTTTTACTTTTAGGAGACACCAGGAACCAAACCTGGGATCTCCCATGTGGGAAACAGACACTCAACCACTTGAGCCACATCTGCTCCCCCCAATTTATTTTTTTTTATTACTTTTTATTATCTCTTTTTTAAAAAGATACATAGATCACACAAAATGTTAATTAAAAAACATAAGAGGTTCCCATATACCCACTCCCCACAACTTCCACTCCTCCCCTATCGATAACTTCTTTCATTAGTGTGGTACATTCATTACATTTGATGAGTACATTTTGGAGCACTGCTACACAACATTATAGTTTGTGTTGTAGTTTACACTCTCACCCATCCCATTCAGTGGGTTATGGCAGGATATACAATGCTCTGCATCTGTCCCTGCAATATCATTCAGGACAACTCCAAGTCCCAATAATGCTCAATGTCATACCTCTTTTTCCCTCTCCCTGCCCCCAGCAACTCCCGTGGCCACTGTCACCATATCAATGGTATAATTTCTTCCATTGTTAGAGTCACAATAATTCCACAGCAGAATACCAGTAAGTCTACTCTAATCCATATTTTATTCTTCCATCCTGGGAACATTGGGATGGCGATGTCCACTCCACCTTTATTTATTTATTTTTAAAGATTTATTTATTTCTCTCCACTTGCCCCCCCCCCTCCCCAGTTGTCTGCTTTCTGTGTCCATTCACCATGTGTTCTTCTGTGACCACTTCTATCCTTATCAGTGGCACCGGAAATCTGTGCTTCTTTTTGTTGCATCATCTTGTTGTGTCAGCTCTCCATGCATGTGGTGCCATTCCTGGGCAGGCTGCACTTTCTTTTCCACTGGGCAGCTCTCCTTACAGATGCATTCCTTGCCTGTGGGGCTCCCCTACGTGGGGGACACCACTGTGTGGCACAGCACTCCTTGCGTGCATCAGCACTGCACATGGGCCAGCTCCACACGGGTCAAGAAGGCCTGGGGTTTGAACCACAGACCTCCCATGTGGTAGGTGGACATCCTATCTATTGGGTCAAGTCTGCTTCCCTCCACTCACCTTTAAATCAAGAGGGGGCTTAGATTCCACTTGGCTGATGGATGGAATTCTCCTGCTTGCAGCTGTAGACTCTCAGTTCCCTGGTGTGGTGGTTGACCATCCTCACCTCCCATTAGCTGACCTGGGTAAGTCCAATGAACTGAAGAGTAGGTGTTGCAACTCTGCTGAGGCTCAGGGCTCAGCTGCCATATAGACAGTCCAGAGATTCAAGTCTCCTGAGCATACACTAACCCCAGGTCATGTAAATGCATTACATTCCCCCCAGCCTGTGACATGACCTGGAAGATGAGCCTCCCTGGCGCCAAGGGATTCCTACCAAGCACCAGCTGGTGATGCAACTAGAAAAAGACCTTGAGTAGAAAGGGAAAATGGTAAAGACAAATGAATTTATATGGCTAAGAGACTTCAATATAAGTTGGGAGGTCATCAGAGGGGTTGCGCTTATTCACATCTCAGCAGGATCTCAGAGACAGTCAAAGTAGATACAACCCCAAGTAGGGGTGCTCCTGAGGGCTATGGAGACACCCTGGTCCTATGGTCATGACAGATGGCTCTGGAGTTCAGTGCCTTGTCAGTGGGCCCTACTTTGGAATTTGTGTTCCTGAGTGTGATAGAGTTGGACTCAGATGTGGCCTCTCCATGCATGCTTCTTCTGTCACTTTTACCTGGACCCCCAATTGATTTTTCACATGGATGCCAAGACTGCTCAGCAGGGAGAGAGTAGTCTCTTCAACAAATGGTGCCGGTTAAACTGGATATCCATATGCAAATAGTAAACGTGGACCTGTACCTCGCACCATAAAATGGACACCAAAATGGATGAAAGCCCTAAATATAACAAGCATAGCTATAAAATTCCTGGAAGGAAACCTAGGGAAACATCTTCATGATTGTGTGTTAGGCAATGGTTTCTTAGACTTCACACCTAAAGCATGACCAAAAAAAGAAAACATAGATAAATGGGACTTTACTAAAATAAAAAACTTCTGTGCACCCAAAGACTTTATAAGGAAAGTTAAAAAAAGTCTTACAGAATGAAAGAAAATTGTGGAAACCACTTATTTGAATATATGAAGAAATCCTACAACCCAACAACAAGAAGACAAACAGCCTAATTAAAAAGTAGGCAAAAGACTTGAATAGAATTTTCTCCAAAGAAAATATACAAATGACCAATAAGCACATGAAAAAATGCTCAACAGCATTAGCCATCAGGGGTACAAATCAAAACCACAATGACTCATACACACTACAATGGGTACTTTTTTTTTGAAAAAAAAAGGAAAATAAGTGTTGGAGAGGCTGTAGAGAAATAGGAACACTCGCTCATTGTTGATGGGAATGTAAAATAGCGCGGCCATTGTGGAAAACAGTTTGGCAGTTCCTCAGAAAGTTAGGTATAGAATTATCAGACAACCCAGGAATCCCACCTTTTTGCATATATATATATAAAAGACTTGAAAGCAAGGACTGAAGCAGGTGTTTGCACACTGATTTTCATAGCAGCATTATTCACCATTGCCAAAAGATGGCAACTACCCATGTGTCCACCAGCAGATGAGCAGACAAACAAAATGTGGCATATACAAGCAAGAGACTATCATTCAGCTATAAAAAGGAATGATGTTCTGATACGTAGGACGACGAGGATGATCCTTGAAGCAACGTTCTGTGTGAAATTAGCCAGACACCAAAAGACAACTATTGTATAATCTCACTTAATGTGAAATAATTAGAACATTCAAAGCCATAGAGTCAGAAGAAAGTAGAATGCAGGTTACCAGGGCCTGCGTGGGGGTGGGGAATGAGGGTTAATGCTTACTTGGTCCTGAGTTTCTCTTTGGGGTGGTAGAAAACTTTTGGCAATAGATGGTGGTGATGGTAGCACAACATTGTGAATGTGATTAATACCACTGAATTGTAGATTTGAAAATGGTTAAGATAGGAAATTCTAGGTTGTATACATGTTACCAGAATAAACATTTTTTAAAAAGAGAGAGAAAGGATTCCACATTAACAGCTCCAGTTCTAGTGAGTGTGAAACTTCATTTTTATGATGGTCATGTGTGTAATTTGGGTCCCCCAACCTCTCCCACCTTTTGTTTCAACCCTGAGAATCATAGATGGCTGTAACCAGGGGAGGGAGAGAGAAGTCTTTTCTTTGAAATGAAGATTGAAGTGTGTTAAATAATATATTGGACTGGACATTATAATTTCTGAATCTTACTTAAATTGATTATAGGATATTTTTTTACTCAGGAGTGACCAGAAAAGTCATGGAATGGCCCAAGTGTTCATCCAGGTTTGGGGGAAGGTGAACTCTCTCCGTAAAAACACAAAGACACTGTTTTTGTCATTATATTTCATGAGTCCTACTCACTCAATTTTTGATGGGCCATTAGAAAACAGGAACAGTAAGAAATGCCTGCACATAGTAGATGCTAGAAAAGGTTCCAAGAACATAACGAAGGAACCCAGGATTTATGCCCTTTTACTCATTAAAACTCATTTGAAAACTTGATTATTGGGAAAGGAAAAGAGACTAGGGTAAAGAACTCCAAGGATGAGCTGTGACAACACGGGCAAACCAGTTCGATTCAGAGGCCGTTTGACAATTTCAAACTCTTTCAGGGAAATTTTATTTCCATGAACCCTGCACAAGGTGAATCATTGAAAAAAATAATTTAGTTCTTGAAGGAATAAAAAAAAAAAAATCCCAGAATTCTTGATGGAAAGCATCCCGTTTTCACAAGGCCAGGACCAAGGTGAGGCAAGAGAGACGGGTGAGGTGCAAGTTTAGGGGAGCTCACTCGGATGGAGCCTGCACTTGACCTGAGTTGACTGGAGAAAGAGCCTGGCCCAGGAGGCCAGCTGTGAGGGCCTGGGGTGGGGCTGAAGTGGGGAGAAGTTTCCCCTGGGGGATCATGAGCAGATGGGACTAGCAACAGCCAGGGTGTGTGGAGAAGGTTCACCAGGGAAAGCTCCCAGCTTTGGAAGAGCTGACAAGGGTGTGGGGAGCACGGGATGCGGCCAGAAAAGCAGGGGCGAGTGAAACGGGAGGAAGGCATGAAGTGCAGGGCAAGGGGGCGAGAGGTGCCCCAGCCTGTGGGGCTGTCCCGTGACCATGGCTGGAGCACAGACCTTCCTCCTGTTGGGAGCTGGTTACTCTTCGGCCAGGGTCGAAGGAACACAAATGAAGGCCAGGGCCCCCTGAGCTTCAACTCCCACATCTGTAACCTGCAAGTGAGCTCCTTCTCACATCGCCCTTAGACTTGAAGAGGGTTGTTGCTTCCTGCTTCTCTGTTTATGAGGTTCTTCTCTTGATGGACCTGTGGCATGGAGACTGGGCCATGCAAAGTGGAAGCCACTTCTGTCCTTTTATTTTTTTTTTAAAGATTTATTTTTCGTTTATTTTTCTCCCCTTCTCCCCCGCCCAGTTGTCTGCTCTCTTTCCATTTGCTGTGTGTTCTTCTGTGTCTGCTTGCTTTCTCAGCGGCACCCGGAATCTGTGTCTCTTTTTGTTGTGTCATCTTGCTGCGTCAGCTCTCTGTGTGTGCAGTGCCACTCCTGGGCAAGCTGTGCTTTTATCGCGCTGGGCAGTTCTCCTTATGGAGTGCACTCCTTGCGCATGGGGCTCCCCTACACAGGGGACACCCCTGCATGGCACGGCACTCCTTGCGCACATCAGCACCGCGCGTGGGCCAACTCACCACATGGGTCAGGAGGCCCGGGGTTTGAACCCTGGACTTCCCATGTGGTAGGCAGATGCTCTATCAGTTGAACCAAATCCACTTCCCACTTCTGCCCTTTTTTAAGGTTACCCAGTAAAAGTGCAGGAGGCCACAGGTCCCAGGCCCTTCCTAATGAATCAGCCCTGTGGTGAGAACGTATGTGTGGTGCACCTGAGCATGTTTACCACAGAATTGAACTCACGTTCTGACGCTGCAGGTGAAGGTGTAAGTCTGTGAGCTGTTCAGTGCAGGATCCGTGTCTCTTCTCCCAGCGCCTACCTCAGCACCTGACAAATGGAGAACGCTCATTAAACACCTGTAGAATAAATGATGGGAAGAAACGCAGGGTCTAGAAGGAAACCCACCAAAGTCCAAAAAGTTGGCATTCGATGCCTTCTGAAGTCTTCACGCCTTTTGCTTGCTCTTCCTTTGCAGCGTGAAAAAGTGCCATTTGATTTGCCTAAGTAGACTTAGAATTCTAACCTTGGGTCGCTAGAAATGTTGTAGCAGGGTCAGTGACCTGCTACGGACCTGTGAGAAACGTGTGCCCGGGATTTAGAGGTTGATTCCTAACTCTGCCTTTTACTAGCGATGGTACCCTGGACAAACTGCCCAACCCCGCGGTGCTCTAAGAGGTCCTCCTCTCGAAAATGGGAATAAGCTTTGCCTCATCCAGTCATCAAGGTCAAGGTGAGCCCGAAGAAGGCTTCCTGGGTCCCTCTGCTTAAAACAGCCCCTTTCCCTGCTTTACTTTTTGCCACTGCACTTATCACTTCTAATAGATAATTTCCTTGTTTATTTTGTCCATCGTCCGTGTTTCCCTGTTTACATGTCAGTCGCATGAGGACGGGAAAGGGTGCATTTGAGAAGAGAGCCCGGTCCAAAGCCTCCTGTTTGGGCGGGAAGTCCACCCGCCTCCTGCCCGAGTATGGACGGCTGGTCATGTGGGCTTCCAGGCACCCAGAAGGGGGTCTGCCTTGACCCATGCTGAGAGGTGATCTGGTCTCAAGGTGCAGTCCAGGGACCCCCAAGGACCCCCAACACCATTTCAGGGAGTCCTTGAAATCAGAGCAACTGCACAAGCCCACCAGGTGTCCCTTGCCTTGCTCAGTGTCCTGACACTTGCACTGGCCAGGCAAAAACACTGGTGGGTAAAACTGCGGTGCCTGAGAAGTTAGATCAAGCCAGTGGCAGCAAACTCTACTGGTGGCTATTTCTATCACCACCATCCATACACAGCAAAAAAAATGAAAATTCCAGTTCCACCCGAGAAGATCCTGGATAACCTCATAAAAATTATTCATCTTTAAGATCTTGATCTAATGGCACATATATATTTAATATTCTGGATGACAAAGTAGGAAGTATCCCAAAAGCCCTTCTGCTGCCCTCTTAAATCTGACGGCTTTCTCAGGGGAAAGCACACGTGCGACTGGGTGGTGAGTTACTGGCTGCTTCGTGGAGCACCACTTTGTACTTGGAAGAACAATTGACAAATTATGGTTATTCAGATTTGGGTATGTGCAGACGTGCTCTCAAAAATGAAGGTAGTGAACCTGTCCCTTCCAGGAAAAGTGACAAGACTTATTGCCAGTCATACTATTTGAGCTTTCAAGTGAAAAGTTAAATTTTGGAAAACTTGCACCTGCCACTTTGACTGAGCAGCGTCTCAGTTAGTCTGCAGACATTAGTAGTGATACTAACAATTGTGACTTTTAGGTAGTAGATAATAAAGTGTGCTACCGTTAGGAAGGTTGACCTAAGTTAATAAACTAAGAAACCAGTATTTTAGCCTGGGGTGGCATCTGGATGCAAATGACCTTGACCAATGTGTGATGCTACAAAAGCATTCGTGGATAAGAGATCCATTCAAAGTGTAAGAGACTGATGGATTTCAATGCAACAGAGTATGGAATCTTCACCGATAAGGTTTCAGAGTCTACATTGCAACATTCTTCAAAGAAAAATATCCACGTTTATCTGGAAAGGCTTTGTAAATATTCCTCCCTTTTCCAATTTTATATCTGTGTAAGGCCAGATTTTCTTCATGTACTTCAACCTATCACGTATCACAACTTAACAACAAATCACAAGAGATCAAATGCAGAAGCAGGTACGAGAATCTGAGAGTCTTCCTTTAAGCCAAACATTATAGAGACTTGCAAAGATGTACAATAATACTCTTCTTCTCACTAAAATATATTTTGGTTTTGAAAACATAGTCATTTCTTATTCACATGTAATGGATTTATTATTTTAGTTGAATGAATAAGTATTTTTAAATATCAATTTGAATTTCTATTAGGGCTAATACTGATAGATATAACCCACATAAACAAAAGTTTTTGGGCTCCTCAGTAATTTTTAAGAATGTAAAGGGGTTCTGGTACCAAAATTGTTTGAAAAATGCTGTTGCAGAGTGTAGTGTCATGGTAGGGTAGTAAGAAAGTGAACTTTGGAACAGATCGCTGTGTTTAGATTCTGAACTTACCACTTACTAGTTGTTTATCTTTGGCTAGTTTCATCATGTGATGAAATGGTAATAATTATACTTAATTCCCATATTTTTGAGATAAGGATTTATGGGAAAAAAAAAAAATGCCTGGGACGAAACTTGACAGGTAGTCAGCAATTTACAAGAGTTGAACTCCTGCCGGCATTTTCTTCTTTGGACCAAATACAAAGAAGTGCCAAGGTCACTCAGCAAGTCAATTCCTCACTCCAGCTCTTTAAGAGTGGCTCAGTGAAGAGTGGGCCAAAGATAATGGAATTAAAAGTAAAAGCAAAACAATTCACAGAGGGGCCCAAACATGGTGGCACCTGCTCCTCAGAGCTCTCGCCTTGGTCTCTAGGATCAGTTTACTAACTCATGCTCAGCCTGGTTTTACCAGCCTCAGCCTGTCCTCTGATGGAGAGGACTTCTTCCCGAATCTCTGACCTGGTCCCCCACCTGCCCTAGTTTGCCTTCTGGACATGACTCTAAACCTGATCGCTCTAACCTACAATAGCTTTTCCCACGGCCCCACCCTGTGCTAACCCTCCACCAATGTAGAACAGAACATTCCACTCCACACTGGAACCAAGTCAAGTGACATTCCAAATGGGGCTTTCTTCCAAAAGTCATCCAGAGTGACAACTCAACCTTCCATCTTCCTGTCCTTTGTTTCAAAATCATGTTTTCATGCTGAGGAAGTAGGACATGTGCTATATACTTGCAGCTGCTCATCCAAAGCAAGAGGCTTCCTGGAAATCTGATATATAATATTTCCATTCTTTAGCCTTCATTTAAAAAAAAAATCAATCAAGACCCAGTTATGAAGGGATCATGCACATAATTGTGTCTACATCTTGTGGAAAGCTTGGTTATTTTGTGAGGGCATTCTGGATCTCTTTAATCCCTGGGAAACAGGATTCTTTCCATTTTCATCATTCAAAGGAATGCTCAGAGGCATTAACTTTTAAACACTGGGTCAGGGTTCCCTGGAAATTCCTTTCCATAACTGAAATGCTAGTCTGAATTCCAGGCATTTTATATACGATCAAATAGTGTAAACAGGAATATTGTAAAATGTCTGCTTATTCACCATGGAAGTAAATGAGCATTTGATCTGCAAAATGAAGAGGGGCATGAGCATAGAAATAGAAGGAATAACAAAGAAAGGAATGAGTTATGGAAGAGAGAAGGAGAGGGAATGCCAGAGGTATGTAGATTAATCAAGAGTGAGGAATATTGCCAAGAACTCTATCAAGTTTTTAAAAGTTTTTACTCTGTTGGTGAATTTTTTGCTATCTCATATCTTCACAATGTAGAAGCTCTTAATAAAGCAAGTATAATGACCTTGGTAGCTTGCCTTTGCATTATCCAAAGTTGGACAATTGCCAGTGGGAAGTCATCCAAGAGGGTGCTTGGGTAAGACAAGAACTAAGAAAATGTTTTATTCCCCAATTAAGAGAAACTCCCATTTTAAGTAGTTGTTCATTGAATAAATGCTTAAATCTTCTATGGTTAATCGTTACTCTGATTTCCTGAAATCTACTCCTTTGATCAGGGTTTACTTAAGGTTTACTAATAATCCTGGGTCAGGGAGAATCTTGCGTGGGGGTTAAGAGAAGGTGCCTTTGACCGTCAACACTAGCAGCAGACACCACAGTGGGCTATCTTCTGTAAAGGTGCCCGGTATATTTCTTCCCATTCTGTTTGGTGTTAGGACCTGGCTTATGTTAAGTGTTCAATATGTGAAGCTCATGATCAGGTGCCACTGCGAATCTGTGGATAAATCACAGGAATCCTCAGAAATCATTCTTGATGCTTTCCCTCGTCGGCTCCAGGTGCCAGCTAACAGGTCAGCCTGTCCTTAAAAGCAGGACAGGTGTAAGCTCCCTAGAGTGGCACATCTATCCTTCCCACTGGCTGAGACACAGAAAAGCAGAAAAAGAAAAGCAGGGTGGTGATTTCAAATAATTTGAATTAAAATTCTGGTTTTGATACTTACTGGTGCATGATTTGGGGCAAGTTACTTCAATTCTCAGCGCCTCCATTTTTCAGCAGGTGCAACGGATTAAGAATATTTTCCTCACAGGAGGAGTAACATTGAACAAGAACTCAATACATGGCACTTATTGAGAGTATTGTTGATATCACTGTCAGTGTTAATAACAGAAATGTAGCAGCCACACCTCGTACGACATAAGCAATCACAAACCTGCTCTAGGTTAGAAGTGAGTCCACACCAAAATCAAGATCCTCTGCTAATACCACATTACGACTCTCTCCAATGAGACAAAGTCAAGAAATAAGGTTGCTGCCTCGTCCCACCACGGGAAGCTCTCCACTGGGCTCACCCTACAATCCCAGCTGCTGGTACTAGACTCAGATTTCATCCATCCTACAGAATAGTGGGGTTTGTAACCAATGTGCCCACATACAACCAGGATTCCATTCCTGAGAGGGACGACCCAGGGCATGCGCCATAAAATATCTACATTTTATTCCTGTGCCCACACTTTGCCTGACTTCCACAACTGCTGAGTTGGGTTGAATGCAAAGTAACCTCAAGGCCCTTTACCCCTTTTCTCCTATGCTCAAGGCCAACACTGGCCAGAGCTCCTGTTCTTGTCCCCTGGACTCCATTCTGGTTCCTCTTAGCCATCCAGAGCACAGACACTTCCCAAGAAGAAGCTAAATGTACTACTTGGTCTTTCCCTTCAACCAAGGATGGCAAAGAGAAAGAACAAAAATTTTATCATCTCTTTGATCTTTTAGTCCTCAGAGGTTGGAGGTGGCTGTGGGGCCACCAAGACAAGTCCTAGAAGAGGGTCAGGGTCAGGGGGAGAGTGGCTGCAGCACCAACAGCAATCCCTGAGACAGTTGCCTGCCTTGAATACCCTGGCAGCAAATTTTATCTTCACCTGTCACCTCCCTGGCCTCGTTTTAGAATGGAAGCCCAGTTCACCTGTCCCTTAGTTCATGGCAGAAGTACCTACAGAAAAAGGATATCCTCTCTCCATTTACCTTCCTATCAGAACCATATAAGAATTGTGGGAAAACTACAGTCTTGCAATTTGCTCTAGCAAATGCATTACTCAGCTCTGCTATTATATCAACACTAGAGAGTGTCTTAGAGTTCACTTTCTCCTTACATCCAGCAGAGGAAAGAGATCATGGAAAATGGGAAACTTTTTTTCTTTCAAAATGAAAACAGACTTCTTGGAGCCCCGTCTGTAGTCTCTTAACACCATTGACTACTAAAATGAACACGGTTCTTTATAGAAATAGCTCATTCTAAGTCAGATCTCAGTTGAGCCTGGCACATCTTGTCACACCAGAGAGCAAATAAGCCAGGAAAACATACATAGGCCAAAACGACAGAGGGTCATACTGGTCAAATCTGGAACAATTTAAGCATCAAAGAATAATAATTGCTATAGACGGAAACACTGCAAATATATTTAAAGCTACTAGTTTATAATGATACCAAAAAAACACAAACTAGTAAACATTCCCTCTCATGAATCACCATTGGAGGTTTCTGGGGAACCAAATGATGATTTTGGAAAGTGGTAAATTAAGGGATGTGATCTAGGTGGTTCTCCTGCAGAAACACACAGTAACCAAGGAATTAATTAAGGGACTTTCTCTCCACTCTTCATCACAGCTAATACATGAAGAAGGAATGACGGACATAATTAGAATAGCCCTATTCTATAATTTCCAATCAATTAATGGATCTAGATGTGGTGACTTGGAGTTATGAAACCCAGAAAAACAGTTTCCTAAAATGAATCTATTCTGATGGATGTGCACCCATTGTAAATAGGACCTTTTGATGAATTTACTTCAGTTAGTCTGTTGTTGAACTCACCTATGGTGGGTCATAATTCTATCAAGGCTTTATAGGGAGGGTCACAGAGAGAAGGCTACAGTGGGCAGGCAGAAGCTGAACTTCAAAGGAAACCAGAAGAGAAGGGAGAAGCCAGGAGAGGCCGCCATATGCACTGCTGCGTGACGGAAGATCCCAGGACCAAGCATAGCTGGCAGCCAGCACTCTAGGAGAAAGTATTGCCTTGATGAAGCCTTGATTTTGGTCTTCTCCTAGCCTCAAAACCATAAGCCAATTAATTCCCATCATTTAGGCTAACCTGTTCTACTGCATTTTGTTCTAGCAATGAGGAATCTAACACACCAGACACTGAATATAAATAAACAAACAAACAAACAAATAAAATGCCAAACAATGGGATCAATACCTCCTAACATCATACATAAAGAGACAATTAGGGGGAGCAGATGTGGCTCAAGCAGTTGAGCTCCCACCTCCCACATGGGAGTTTCCACGTTCGATTCCCAGTGCCTCCCGAAAAAATAAAAATGAATAACAAGCAAAACAAACTAAAAAACCAACTCAGGGAAGCTGATGTGGCTCAGTGGCTGAGAACCAGCTTCCCACATATGAGGTCCTGGGTTCATTTCCTGGTCCTTGGTATCTCAAAAAAAAAAAAAAAGACAATTCAATTAGACATGCTCTGCCTCTTGATGAAGATTACCACGCCACCTATAAAATACCTTGCCAAAATCTTGATCCTAAATATGATTGAGCCTTCAGATCTAAGCACTAATTCAAAAGAATGTAGGAAACAGAGGAACATGTTAAATGATACCATGGTGGCTCAGTCAATAAAATTTAGACTGAAGGAAAGTTTCTTTAGAAATAAATTGCAAGTAGAATAAAAGAAGGAGAAAGAGGACAAGGAGAGAACAAGGAGAAAGAAGAAGTGAAGTAGAAAGGAGAACCTATAAATTGAAAGAGACTTAAGAAACACTTTAGTCAATCACAATAAATGACCCATATTAGAATCTTAATTTGAACAAACTGTAAAAAAAAAAATTATGAGACAATCAGAAATTTAAACATTGATTGGGTAATGGATGATATTAAAGAATTATTGTTAAGTTGAGGGGGAGTGATAAGGATATTGTGGCTACCTTTTTTTTTTTTTAAAGAATTCTATCTTTTAACAATGTACACTGAAATATGGATAAAATGATATAACATTTTCTTCAAAATGATCCTGGGGGTGGGAGGGATATGGATGATGGGAGCATAAAGTTTAATAGTTACTCTAATTTTGCATGTTCAAAATTTTCCACATTAAAAAATTAATAAGCCAAAGGATAAGTGACAATAACTGTATCGACTTGTTTTCCCATTATAGGGATGATACATATTCACTGTAAAAATAATGTAAAATATTGCAGCCTAAAAAATAATAAAAATGCCCTGAAATATCACCTTATAGAGATAAAAACTGTTAACCCGTGTTTTTCCCATATAAAAGGCACAAAGGCCATTCCTCAGGATACTAGATACAGAAGTGCCAAATGATCCAGCAATCCCACTACTGGTAATACATTCAGAAGACCTGAAAGCAAGGACATCAACAGATACGTGTTCACCAATGTCCACAGCAGCATTATTTACAATTGCTAAAGAATGGAAATAACCAAAGTGTCTGTCAACAGATGAATGGACAAACAAGATGTGGTATGTACATACGATGGAATACTATTCAGCTATGAGAAGAAATCAGTTGAGAAATCTCATGACAACATGGAGGAAGCTTGAGAATATTATGTTGAGTGAAATAAGCCAAGCACGAAAGGAGGAATAGTGTATGGTCTCAAGGATTTATGGATTTGGACTGTGAATTGTAGGTTGGTGAGAAACGAAGTACGTGTTGAGAGGGGGGACGTGACGCTGGATGTATGTAGAATGTTTACTAAGGTCAATTGTAAATATAATGTAATGGATGGATTTGATGGTAAGACATTATAATGAGTGTAACAAACACTTGACTTGTGTCTATGATTGCGACTGAAGCAGTCTAGGGAAGTTAACGTTAGTTGCAGGACAGCTGAGGATAATATAATTGTATAACAATGATTCTGGAATTAGATGAGATTGTGGTTAATAATAGTAATACAGGAATGGTTGTCTAAAACGTGGTGTTAAGAATGTGGTGATACGTAGGGGAAATACAACGAATGTAATTTAGACTATAATTAACAACATTGTAATGTTTTTGCAGCAAAATCAAAGAAGGTACTCTATTAATGCTAAAGTTCAAAAAATACGGGGTTTGGTTTGTGAGATATGAAGATGATTAAGCATTTTTTCTCTTCATTTTTTTTCATTAGTAATGAAGATCTTGAGTATGTATTTAACTAATCTGTGTTCATCTGTGTGTTTTTCTGAACACTGGAGGACCAAGTGCGTTTGCTCACTTAGTAGATAAGATAAACATGCCTGGGCAGAACATTTTAGGAGTAATGCTTCCATAATTTGTTGAGCTGCCTTTTGTCTGTTATTTTACTTTTTGAACTTGAAATAAAGTTTGAATTAAAAAAAAAGAAAAGTCACAAAGACAGTTGAGTTTAAAAGTAGTTCTTCTTTTCCAGTCTTAGCTTCCAGATCTCAGAGAAATAGAGGAGAGAAGAATTTTTGGGTGTCACCTCCACAACAGACTAGAACATTGTACTGTAAACCTTGTGCAAATGGGAGTTTAGTTCAGTTGAGTTTTCTATGTTAAGATGCTTTGTTTTATTTCCTTGGGAGAGAATGACTGGCATTTCGTTCACTTGGAGAAAAGGGAGCACTGTTATATTTGCCTATCTATTTGAATAAAAACTAGGCCAGTGTAGATAAGAGATAGGTTATGAGGGCAGGAGTAAGCATCAAAGTCCAACCTCAAAAAAACTAGGAAGTTCAGAAAGTTCAGCATCAGTAAATTAACCAACACCAACAGTCTTTTATGTTAATCTCTTAGAATTAGCCAATAATTAATTTTATGTTAATCTCTTAGAATTAGCCAATATTTAATAGTTCTTATGGAGCCTCACATTTCTTTCTAACTAGTATTACAAGCAAAAGTGGGAATTACTTCAAGGGAAACAGAGATTTGGGTATATTATCAATCTACACTACTCAGGATAAATTAATTTATGTAATTTCATGTTCTTTAAGAATCAAAGATTGGGAAGAAGGTGTATCTCAGTGGATAAGCACCTGCTTCCCATGTACGAGGTCCCGGGTTCAATCCCTGGTACCTCCTTAAAAAAAAACAAAGACATATTTTGATCAGGTGATAAATGGCATTTGAAGGGTTACTGAGATTTTGAAAAGAACATGCATGAAGCTAGAAGCATATTGGCGTCTTATAATATCTTTTTCTAATTTTTATGTCTGATCTCTACCTATGAAATGAGTCCACCACCCTTTGCAACTTATGCTAAAGAAAATGGAGGACAAGTTGATTTTCATTCTTCCTTTCTCTTCAATGTTTTCCTAGCTCCCTCCTCACCCCACGAATGACTTATTCCCTTTTTGATCATTAAAGAGCAGAATCTACTGCCATTAGGAGTTTCAGAGCATGTTTCATACCTCATTTGTGAATAATTATTTGAGCTGGTTATGCAGAAGTCTCTTCTCCCCTACCTTAGGAAGGAAAAATTATCTGAACTTGAAAACAGACAAAAGAGGAAAGTGTGATACCAGGCAATGACTTTCGATTTATTGCCCTATTTACAACTTTTTTTTCTGATGATTCTCTTGTAGACTTTATTTTTTATTTTTATTTTTTTAATTTTGAGTGTTTACAGAGGGTACTCAGTGGGTATTTACAACTTTGCAGAGGCAAAAATTAACTTGTAAATTTTTTCCACTAGCTATGCAAACAACTTCTCTCTAGTGGAACAGATAACCCCAAAGATTACACTTTATGGCTGAATTGGACGTTAGCCAGCTTAATATCTAAACCAGCAACTTATTAAATCACGTATGTATACCCAGCTTTCTTAAATGCCCTTTGGACCAGTTTTAACAACTTACTGGTTCCCTCACTAATTAAATTGAATAAAATATCCGATGTATTCATTTTATAGTTGCACAAGAGTAAAGTTGTTTTTTTAACTTTTTATTTTGAAATGAATTCAAAACTTACAGGAAAATTACAAAAAGAATACATAGAACTTCAACACACTTCTTGCCCAGATACCCAGATATATTTACCACCTATTAGCAATTTGTCAATTTGTTATATGCTCACTTTATCTATCTAGCTATCCATCTGCCCACCCGTCTGTATATCTATCAATCTTCTATCTACGAAACCTCTGAGAGTAGGTCGCGTACATCGTCCTTCTTGAACACTTAACACTTCCATGTATGTTTCCTAAGAACAAGAACACTCACTTACATAAGCACCTGAAGTGCAGGTGTCAAGTTCAAGAAACTTAACATTGATGTAAAGCATACTGTCCACTTTCCAATTTTTTCAATTGTCCCAATAATGTCCTTTTGGGCATTCTCTCCTCCATTATTAATGCCCATCTATTATGTCTGGGATCACATATTGCATTTAATTGTGATTGTCTCCTTAGTCTTCCTTTTTTTAAATTGTGGTAACACATTGACCACATAAAATTTCAGCCACTGCCATGAATACCGTTCAGTGCCATTAATCACAGTCCCACTGTAGTGCCACCATCTCCACACCACATCCATTACCAAAACTTCCCATCGCCCCAGACAGAAACTCATTCAGAGTTATATTTATATTATTATATATTTTTTAAGATTTTAAAAAAAATTTCTCTCCCCTTCCCCTCCCCCCGCCAGTTGTCTGCTCTCTGTGTCCATTCGCTGTGTGTTCTTCTGTGACCGCTTTTATCCTTATCAGCAGCACGGGAATCTGTGTCTCTTTTTGTTGCGTCATCTTGTTGTGTCAGCTCTCCGTGTGGGCGGCACCATTCCTGGGCAGGCTGCACTTTCTTTCGCGCTGGGCGGCTCTCCTTATGGGGCGCACTCCTTGCGCGTGGGGTTCCCCTACGCGGGGGGCACCCCTGCGTGGCAGGGCACTCCTTGAGCTCATCAGCACTGCACATGGGCCAGCTCCACACGGGTCAAGCAGATGCCCTAACCACTGGGCCAAGTCCGCTTCCCAAGAGTTATATTTTTTAACTCTTCGAAAATTAGACTTTGACAGGATAACTGTGTTCTCCAAACAGATGTTTGGCAACCCCCTTTTTTTTTTTACCATACTTTCTGTTTCCTCCAAATTTTAACATTAATTTTCAACAACAATTCAAAGATATTAAAAAATGTTCTAAAAACATGCCCAGAGTTGGCTTTTTAAGTGTTTCTTGCATATTACTATGCCACATTTAGTTTACACCTAGGGGAGAATAGTAATTCCCAGATAGTCTATTCGTAACCGTACCTAGTTTTGTGACCTTACAAGTACACGTATAGGAAGTGAACACTATTTACTACCATGACCACTGCAGTGTGGTGTAGCTATTAGGAACACAGGTTCTAAGATCAGGTTCAGCTATGCCATTTATTACCCATAGGACCTGGGGCCAAAGTACTTAACCACTCTGTGCCCCACTTACGTCCTGGGTAAACAGGTCCAGGACTAGTACCATCTCATAGGATTGTGGCAAATAAAAGGTGGAATCGCGTAAAATTCCTAGAACTGTCCTTATCATATAGTGAGCACTCCATAAATGTTAGCTCTGATGACTGTAATTCCCAGTAATGGGGCTCTCTTGAAACTAACTTCTAGAAGTTCTTTTACTTAAAATGGGTTCCATGGGAGAGTCACATCCAGGAGAAAGATGTTCGTTGTTAATATTGCCTGAAAAAACCTCTGCTGTCACGGGCTTTGGCCAGAGACAGGCGGCCAGTCTGTTTCATGAGCTGGCTTTCAATCATTGCCAGAACTTTCAGGAAAACGGCAAACGGATTTGTAGCGTATCTGCAGCTAAAGGCCTGATCACCGTTCCCAGAGCTGGTTTGTGAAATGGAAATGAGCTGTCCCATGGTGGCTTTATTCGCCTTTATTTCGCCCCCAAGGATCTGGTTCAGCGCATTGCTGTTTCCACAAGTTCAAACCTGGTGAGGATTCTTTGGTCCTTTGTTTTCTTTGTAACGGGATGACATACTTGTTTTACCGGCATTTCCAAGCGTTCTCACTCCATCTTTGTGGTGCCAAATCTCGAGCTTGGAGAAATATTTTGAAAGGCAAACTTTGGAAGTCATTTGGTTGTCAGAGGAATGAAGGAAACCCTGCAGGAGTGCCTCTGCGCAGACGAAGCAGAGCCCACCCTGGGATGGTGGTGGGGGAGAGCAGGTGATTAAAGCCGGTGGAAGGACAGGAGACGGGGGTCCCAAATCTGCCTTTCCCGAGCCAGGGGGCAGGGTTTTGTGGATTCAGGCAGGGGAGGTCGTGGTCACCGCCACAACGGCAAGTCCATACAAGGGTGGGCCTCGCTTTGCCATAACTATGAACAAAGCTAAGTTCAGTTGAGCCAGCTTCAGTAATTCCAGGCTTAATATTAATTCTGGCTAGTCTGTATAACCCTGGACAAAACAAGAGGAAAAAAGCAGCTAGATAAAGATGCAGTAGTCATAATCATTTGTTTAAGTATAACCCTGGGTTACAGTTTCAGGCTTCTTTTTCCTTTCAAAATGAGCTGCAGAAAAACAAGCTGGGGGGAGCTGGTGTAGCTCAAACAGCTGAGACCAAGCATACGATACATGAGGCCCCGGGTTCAATCCCCAACCCCGGTACCTAAAATTCAAAAAAAGCTGGGCATTTCTGTTTATCAACTAAGCAACTAAAACTACTACAGTGTCAAGTTATGGGGGACAGATTGCCCCATCTCAGACCCTGGCGCTCATAGACTGAGGTGGAGGCAGGTTTAAGTGGTTGTGGCTCATAAAAAGTTGTTTTTTTTGTTGTTTGTTTGTCTTTTGGGTTTTGTTTTGTGTGTCTGTTTGGTAACCAGATAAACTCTATGATGGGAACAAGGAATCAAAAAATCTCCATGTGTTTTAGATTCGTGGGATTTGAGAGTGAGAGTGAAAAATTGGCTTACTACGAAAGTTTTGCTCTGATCTGTAACGTGTCCAAGGAAGAAAAATGGACACCAGCACACCTAAACGCTGACGCCTTGCTAAATGCAGTGCTCATTCCTCTTCCTATCTATGTGGTGGAATATTCTGAAATATTTACTGATTTTTGCCCCCTTGGCATTTCCTTCTTTCATGGCCTGTCCCTGTCCAGTCGGCTTGCCCTTCCTGCCCTCATCGCCGCAGGAAAGATGTCACAGCAGAGAACAAAGAGAGGGCAATTGTGGCTTTTGAATCACAAAAGCCAAGGCCTTCCTGGAACCAGAAAGACAGAGGTACACCAGCATTGAATTTGGAAGAATATTTGTTGAGTGAACGCCTCAGCCTGGAAACTCGACAAACACCTGCAGGGTTGGAGGGGGGAGGAGAGTTGGACAAAGTGATGCAAGGCTGGGTGCTTGTAGCAGTTTGATATAATTGATGAATTCCAAAAAGAACTATTGGATTATGCTTGTAATCTGATCTGTACCTGGGCATGATTGAGTTATGATTAGGGGGTTGTGTCCCCATCCCTTGGTGGGTGGGGACTCACAGATAAAAGGCATGGTCAAGGACAGAGTTGGTGATTTTCTGATGTTCGAGTTTGATGCTAAAGACCCAGGAAGTCAGCACTCAGAGGAAAGAGAAGCCAGCCCCAGGAAGGAAGGAACCTTGAACCCAGAGAAAAGCAAGACCAGGATCGTAGGAACCCAGGAAGCCTGAACCCTCGCAGACGTCAGCAGCCATCTTGCTCCACGTAGACTTTGGTGAGGGAAGTAACTAATGCTTTATGGCCTGGTATCTAAGCTCCTACCCCAAATAAATACCCTTTATAAACACCAACCAGTTTCTGGTATTTTGCATCAGGACCCCTTTGGCTGACTAATACAGAGCTGGTGCTTCCTGCACGCCTTGGGCTCATCGTCAAAGCTGGGCCCCTCACTGGGCATGGAGGGGTTCAGTAGCCACCCAGATAGACTGGGGGTGATTCTGGGAAGTAGGAGTCATCTGTCCTTTCCTGATAGAACCCTCCAGAGGAGGCAAGGCCCAGAAACGTGGTAGGCCTGAGCAGATGGGGCCGGGTGCCTCACCAAGCTCCCAGCAAACCCGCAGGGCCCCGTGGCTGTCTGGGGCTGACCTGCGCACAGCTCGACTGGGCACACACGGTGACAGCACGGCCACGGCTGACCCGTCGTCTCCCCGGCCCTGCACAATCGCCCCGGAGCCCACGCCCAGGTCCAGGAAATGGAGGCAGCCCTGGGTCGACTGGGATTTTCTTTTTTCCTGACACCTCAGCAGTCTGAAATCTTGAAGAGTTCCAGAAAACACGTGTATTTCCTGATCATTCAGTTCGTAGCTGAGCGCCGCCTCTGGGCCGCTCGTCTTTTCAACCTTCCCTTTTCATACACTCGCCTCCTTCAATCCTGCTCCCTTCCCTCCCTCAGGTACCTGAGAGCCACACCTTCTCTCCTGTCCTGTTAAACTTGGGTGTCAGAAAGAAATTAATAAATTTATACCAAGGTCTAAGTGGACGAAAAGTTTAAAGGATTAATTCACGCAGAGACATTTGCCATTTGCAGGGATGGAAACTTCAGGCCCAAAGAGAAGGGACGCTGGGTTTCCATTAACCAGGGGGACACCGATTTCTAGGGCGCCCCGCTCCCTTTCCAGGTCCCCTACGGTTATCCTGCACGAGGTAGCTTGCCTCCCACAGAATGGAGAAGCTACGCCTTTCTTGCCATGACTGGAAACTCAACCTTCTCTTCATTCTCATCCCTCTGAGGAGGCTTTCAAACAATTTTTTCCTAAGGACTCTCCTCCATGAAATTTTAATACTGCAGATATGCTAAAAATCTCAACGTACTGTATGGATATCTGAACTTTACACATAAAAAAAAAAAAGGTAGAGTGTTTGACCCCTAAGAAATGGCCCTCCCTGAAAATGCATGTTAAGTGTCAGAGTAAAACCAGAGCCAAAGAAATGACAAAGAGCGACGGGTTCCCCCTCTTTCCCCAGCTTTGAAATAGTTCAGATGGCACCGAGGAGAATTTAAATAAAGATGGAGAACTTTCTCAGGCAATGTGTGCTCACTGCCTCAGGAGGTGTAACGAATATATTCCCGTGCAGATTAGGAAGAGCTGGTTTTTATTCTTGGAACTTGTTAAAAATTAATCTATGCCCAGCACTGGGCCAATGGAATTCAGAGCACCTGACTCCTGCTGGGGCGCTCCTACAAACCAGGGGTTCTTCAGCTTTTGTGTCCCACGGACCCTCTGCCAGTCAGCTGAAAACCACAGACCCCTTACTAAGTCCACACTCTCCTGTGTGTTATTTAATAACTAGATCACACCCACACCAACACGTCCCCACAAGAATAATGTTTTTTTTTTTTTAATTTCAGTTCAAGCTCACAGACCCGTTGTTAGAACCCCTTCTATAAAGAGTGAGCCAACCCAAACCCGTTTAAAATGGCCTGGTTGAACCCTTGCAACAATTGCCTTTTGTTGGAGCACCATGACAGGGTACTTTGTATGATGGGGCTTATAATGAGCTGCTGTATACCCATGCTGTAATTATAAGAAGCATAATAATAGCTCACATTTATATTGCTTGCTTTCATCTTAGTGACTCCCAAGGCAGTTTATACATTATATCATTAATAATAAAATAGATAAATACATGAATTAAAGCATTCTTCTTTTTAAATGTATATACTATATAATAGGCCGTATACGTCTATTTATTACTCCACAAATATGGGAACCATTTAGGTAGTGCTTGCAGAAGAGATGAGCTTTCTCATAGTCAATATTGTACTGCCCGAGAGCAAGCTCACTTGCTTTGTCTGTTTCCAGCTGGTGGTAGGCCAAACCCTGTAGCAGTGAATTCACCAATTCATTTGTTCAGCATGCATTCATTCACTAGTCCGTTCACCCAACCTCTGGCGTGGCTCAGTCCTTGCCATGTGCCAAGGATCATTCTAGGGGCTGGCTTTCCTTGGCAAGTGCACAGGCAGCAGGTTGGGGGTGATCTTAAGGCAGAGAAGCTGCAGGGCATGGAAAATGTGACGTTTCCTTCCTGGCACCCGCTTTTGGGTGTGACAGTAACTTTAGACACAGACTCACACAGGCCTGAAGCTTAAAACTCTGGGGTGTCCATTAAATCAGACCAAAGCCACAACCTGCGCTCATCCTGCTCCAAACCCCAAACATCCTGCAGTCTCTAGACAAAAACACGCCTCTGCCAGAGTCACAGCCCGCCCCTCTTGTCATTGCATTTCCTCTGAGGGTCTGAATAGAGAGCACCTAGTCTTCAGGGTAGCCCCCAGTCCAGCTCCAGAGTCCTCGTGACACGTTCTGGCTTGTTTGGTTCACATGGGCTGCTCTCATCCATCTGCCCCTGGGCATGTCCACATGTCGTTCCCGGAGACAGACCAGCTCTCTCTCTGGGAGGTAGGGCGTACCTTTGAATGTGCGCAAAGGGCAGTTGCTTCCGTGGTGTGACTTGGGGATACGTGAAGACTTCTTGCACCCCAGATACGTCTCCCCCCAACCTGCGATGTCTGAGGCCCGCCATTAAAGCCACGCTTTGAAAGACTTTTTCCATCTGGAGAAACCTCAAGCCTCTTTCCACCTGCTACCTTGGCAAATTCGGCCAGCCCCGCTGACACCTGGGGAACTCCCGGTGACAGCTCCCGCCTAGGCAGTGCCCGGATGCTTGCTCACCGGGTGGCCGAGGAGGCGACCTTCAGAGAGCTCCAGGAGTCTCCGGCGTTGGTCGTTCCCTCCACACACCCCTGGTATGCACGGGAAGCAGAGCGCCATCTGTCCTTCCCTTGAGAAACACGTGGGCCTGGTGGAGGCATGGCCCCAGGCGATGGACAGGCCAGCGTCACCGACTTTTTCTGAGTCACTGGGCGTTTCATCTGACTCTTCGACATCTCCTGGAAAATGAGAAGGTAATATATCACCTGTCTCAAGCAGGCGGCTGGACAAATGAGGGTCATTAAAACTCTAAAGCCCTGGGTTGTGTCTTGGCCGGAATCCTGCTCGTCCACACACCCTCATCCAGGTCCCAGCAGTCCTGAGACCAGGACCAGTTTCCTAGGTGTGCAAGGGATTCACACTTGGTTTAATGCTCTCCTGTCCTCGCCTCAAAACTCTTAATAATTTTTGCACAAGGGGCCTTGCCTTTTCCTCTTGCACTGAGCCCTGCAAATTATAGAGCTGGACATTGCTTCTTCTCGTCCAACCTGGCTGCTCTTCTCCAAGTCCAAGCTTGCTCTTCTTCTGGGCTCTTTAGAAATCTGAGCTCCCCCGCCAATGAGACGTCATACTACATGCCAATACTTCTATATGAGACTTCTATATGTGCCCTTTGAGGACAGGGTCTATGGCACGTTCACCTTGCATCATCGATGTCTAATAAAGTACCTGCCACTAACTGCCACAAAGTAGAGGTGCAATGAATGTTTCTTGAAAGAATTTCAACCTTTTTGAGTGTCTAATAAGTGCTAATCTAATTACTAAATATATTCACTGGTTAATTTAACACATACTTAGCCTTTGCTATGTGCTAGGCACTGTGCTAGACTCTGGTAATTAGAATAGTGTAGTGCAAGGCAAACAAGGTCCCTGACCTCAGGGAACTTTCCTGTAAGTGGAGAGACAAGGGATGAATACATAATCTAAGAAATATATAATTACAAATTGTGTTGATTCTTCTAAAGGAAAAAAAAAAATAGGGTGGAGTACTGAGAAGAATGGCCCAGGCGCTTAGCTCCTCTCTAAGGAATTTGGAGCTACAGAAGACCTCATGGTGCCTCAAGTAGCGAGAGAGTTCCAGGAGAAGGGGACAATTTGTGAGGAGACCCTGTGGGGAGAAAGAACCTGCTTCCTCCTGGTGTAAGAACTAAGACAAGGCTCTATAGATGGCGCTTATAGGGCCAAGAGGTGGCAAGAGGTGGGGTGGGACAGCGAGGCAGGGGCCAGGTCCTACAAATTCTGGGCTTTACCCAAAATGCAATGGGGAGTCTTTGAAGAGTTTTAAGCACCAGAGGAACATAATACAATTTACTTTTTAAGAAAAGATTTCTCCAGTTGCATAGGGGAAACGAATGGGGATAATAAATAATAATAACAATGATAATAAGGGTGAGGGGAGATTTAAGAAGAGGAGATTGCAGTAAAACTGGGAAAGACGGCGATTGCTTGGGTGACAGTGGAGGTAAGAAGGAGGAGTAATTCTGAGATATTTTGGAGGTGTAACTTTGTTATTGAGTACCATGGGATGTGAAGGAGAGTGAGATGCCCTGAATAAGGTCAGGGTTTAGGGCTTGAGCAACTGGATGCTTTTGGTAAATATTAAGAAAGAAATGTATCTGTGATTAGATAGAAAAAGGAGTCAGGAGTTCCGGCTTGAATAGGCGAAGGACAGAATCGTGTTAGCATTTAAGAGGGAGTTACTAATTACAGCAAGCATAAACTGGGAAATATGGTCATTCCACATTTACAGGACTGTTTCTTCCAGAGCCAGACTATGTCTTAGAAATAGACAGGTAGATGTGAGGTTGATGTCCTGCACTGCTACGTACAAAGACCCATTTCAAATACCCTGCTCGCATTTCACTACCTTGGCTCTTCCCAAAGAAGGAAGGCTCCTAGCGTTTCCCTTGAATGAGAGGTGGAGCTGCTGCCTGCTTCTGATGCATGTTGCTAAGAAACCAGAACAACACAACAGGCAATGGTCTGGAAGATCAAGGAAGAAATCATCAGCTCTCCCTCCTACTCGGTAGTGATGTGGGCAAGAGGGAGGAAAGAGCCTTCCCTGGATTGGCCACCAGAGGAAGGGGCATTCCCAGAGTCCACAGTGGCCAGTCTGGTTTCAGGGAAGACCAAGAGCTGAGGATGCCGTGGGGGTTTCCCGGACTTCAGGGGACACATGGAAAAGTCTGGAAGGGAGATGAGGGTGGAGCTTTTAGTTTTAATATTTATTTTTATTAGAGAAGTTGTGAACTTACAAAACAATTGTGCAAATGTGCAGAATTCCCATGCAACACCCCTCCAGCACCTTACATTGTTGTGGAACATTTGTTCCAAATTACAAGAGAACATCATCAGACCATTACTGTAGTGGAAGCGTAGAGGATTCCGTGATCAAGAATTGAAGGCTAGGTGCAGGAATTCTCTGAGAAGGAAGATTTATTATGACTGGCTGGGCCCAGTGGACTTCTGCCCAAAAAGCCGAGCCCAGAGTAGGGCCTTTACATTATTTTTATACAAGAGACACAGGGGGTGGGGCCAGGAGAGGTTTTGGCACCAAAAATACTCTTTGTTAGCTTTTTTAGTTGGGTTTAGGGGTTTGTTTGGATACCAGGTAAGCTTGGATTAACATACCACCCACATACCAGGTAAGCTTGAATGAACATATTGCCCACATTCTGCCAGATATAAGTTCAAGTACACATTCAGTCTACTTCTTCTGAATATTCAAAGCTTATAGAACCTATATCATTGAATTGGCTTTCCAGAATCTAGGCAAACTTGGATACAGAATTAGGTAAGTTTGAATTCATGCACAGGCCATATTATTTCCCCCCTTTGATGCATGCTTAAGCTTGTTAAGCTTTGGCATCACTATTGCTGGGGTTATGAGGTGGGCCACTGTCTGTGTTCTTACTGAATTATTTATTAAAGCATTTACTCTAGTTATTATAAAGGGGAGGAAGCAGGGAAGTATGATGAGAGCTTGGGAGAGTTTCAGCTGTTCACCATTTTGACCACTCATTTTTCCCATTAATTTCTCAGGAGGGCTTAATGGTAAAGTTTCTGTGAACTTCCAGGGCTTCTCTTGGCCTCTGGAGGAAGTCCTCTTCCAAGTGGTGGAATTTTGGGGACATTTCTTGCTACGCTCCAGATCTGTCTACTGATTTCCCATTTTGCTAGCCTGCCCTATTTTTTCTTTAGAGAGTTTATACCTTTAATCTTAAAGGGGGTGCTGAAGGAAGATGATCTTTTTTCTGTAGCTACTTCCTGCTGGTCAGGGGCAGTTGGCCTTACCTGACAAAGTGTGAAACTCTTGCTATCTTATCTCAGTGGGAGGAAGACAGATCTGATATCTTGGACGAAGCTGGGTGAAGTTTCCATATGGCTAACAAGATGTTGATTCTGGAAGAAATAAACTCAATTAGAATCTCAAGAATATAGAGTCCCACTAAGAGGACAATGGGCCACAGAAAAGGTCAGGTGCCTACAAAGGTTGCATTTTCCTAAAGGTGGTGGGAAACAGTATTTTTCTTTGAGTTATTTTATATCGTTGGTTAACTTCAGAGAGAAATTGCAATAGACAATGAGGTTAAATATAAATTGTCAATCTCAGTTCCTATGGTAGGGGAGAGGAATGAGAAGAGGCATTGAGGCATTTCTTTTCTCAGTTAAACTGAAGGAGATGAAAAGTGGCAAGATTTTTAAGGGAAATCTGGTTTGCCTTTCCCCTAGAAATAGGCATTTGGGCTAGAGATAGAGGTAATAGCTGATTTTAACATAGCCAGTACTTAGCTTTGTCTTTTGAAGAGGTATTTCAGGTTGTCCAATGAGTGGCCCTCATGTGTTCCATCAGGTGCTTCTGGTGAACTGGAACTCTTGGGCAGCTGGCTTCATTCAGGACTAGAGCACCAAGCTGGACATTCCTTTAACTTTAATAGCTGTGGGAGTGATCAGAACTACAGAGTAAAGTTTTTTTTTTTTACATTTTGGCTCAAATTGAGCAACCCCTGGTAATTTCTTTGACTGCTGTTACCAGGCTTTGTCTTTTTTTTTTAAGATTTATTTATTTATTTATTTTTCTCCCATCGCCCGCCCCCACATTGTCTGCTCTGTGTCCATTTTTGCTGTGTGTTCTTCTGCATTCTCTTGCATTCTCAGCAGCACCGGGAAACCGAGTCTCTTTTTGCTGCATCATCTTGCTGCATCAGCTCTCCATGTGTGTGGCACCACTCCTGGGCAGGCTGCATTTTTTTCATGTGGGGTGGCTTTCCTTGTGGGGTGCACTCCTTGCACGTGAAACACCGCTATACGGGGCACCCCTGCATAGCACAGCACTCCTTGCGCATGGCAGCACTGTGCATGGGCCAGCTAACCACACGGGTCAGGAGGCCCTAGGTATCGCACCCTGGACCCTCCATATGGTAGATGGACACTCTTACAGTTGAGCCACGTCCACTTCCCACTGGGCTTTGTCTTTCAAAAACCCATTTGGCTAAACTGGTTGGGGCATCTTTCCCTAGATGAGTGACTTAGTGAAGTCCATGAAGGACTGTCCACTGCACTGCTCCTGGCAGGTAGACTTGAGTATTTTTAATGAGCTACTCATTAGTTTCCAGGGTGAATTCCAGGCTAGCTGCCCTGATATGTTCATCCTGGGAATACTGGAGCTTCAAGTACTGGTACAGGAGCTGGAATAAGGGGTAAGAGGGAAACCTGGGTTTGTGCTGCTGCTTTAGCAACTGCATCAGCTTGAGTATTTCCCTTTGCTATAACAGTGTTTGTTTTCTGATGCTTTGGACAATGCATAGCTGAATAGGTTATAGGTACAGTACTTAATACTAATTAATGTACTACTCAATCCATAAATTTCTCCTTGAGCTGCAATAAATGGCTTCAAGTTTCAGGTTTGCAATACCATATGGGTTATCTCTCATGGGAGCAAGCTATAGTGCCAATTGTGTTTTAAGTTTTACTCATAGTACTCTTATAATCTTTGCTCCACTTGGAATGTTCTTTAAAGAAGCTGCAACACTGTTGACCCTAGAGAGAAGCTGGGAAAATAGGTTCCAGTATTCAACCAGCCTGGTGCACAGCACTCTTTGGCACTATGAAACAGTGCCAGTCTGTAGGTGATATTCATTGTATATTTGGCTGTACCAAGCCACTGTTGGCTGCTGCAGGAGTTTGAAACTGCAATGTAGTTCCCATCCACTTCATGACCAGAGAAGTAGTAGATACCTTTATTGTTTTAAGGGGCAGTGACCAACCTAGCCAATAACTCATATGGAGAGGCAACCTGCAGTGTATTGAATGCCTGGTTTGAATGGACAAGAGAGTTTGACAATGCTGAAGTCTATCTCTTGATTTTTATACACCTTTCAAACATTTTTAATGTAATGTGTTACATATTAAATGAACTTTTAATACTTTGCTTTTTACTTCTATACTTTTACCTTGAAGACATTAATTACACAGGTATTTTACTTTAGTACTGAGAAAAAACTACTTTTTTCTATTTTTGAAATGAAAACTGAAGATTCCCAATGGAATTAAAGTAATTTTTCATTACCATCACTTGAATATGCACATTGAGGTGACTTCCAGATAGGTTTTATTGCTATGAAGTTACTTTTTGCTGTTAGCATCAATTTAGGTGTTTAGCTAACAATGGTTTTTTTAGAATTAGCTATTTAAATGCTTCAGTTTAGAAGATGTTTTTACAAACTTTTTATAATTAACCACAACTATGCAGACTGGTTAATTTACCTTAGATTACAATTAGCAACCCATGGATTTTACTTTATGCATTTAAGAGAGGGCAGATCTACATTTCTTCAACTTAATTTCATTAGATATGAACTTAGAATTTTTATCATATTAAAGACTTTATACATATAATGTTAAATTATTAACTTGTATTTTATAAACCAAGGCGATAACACCCAAGCTAAATAAATTGAAACTGTTACAGTTTATACAAAGCATGTTTTATTTTTCATTTCTTTACCGGGGGCTAAACCCCCCCCTTTTTTTTAATCCCCCTCCCTCCCTTGCAGCTTGCTTGCTATTGCTCTCTGTGTCCATTTGCTGTGCATTCTTTGTGTGTCTGTATTTCTTTTTAGTTATTCCCCCCCTTGCGGCTTGCTTGTTATCTGCTCTCTGTGTCCATTTGCTGCGCACTTTTCTGTGGTTTTTTTTTTACTTGTCTCCCTTTCTGTTGCACCACCTTGCTGAGTCGGCTCTCCACGGGACCCTGGCCGGTAGCTCCCCACAGTGTGCGAGAGAGCCTAGTTTCACAAGGAGGCCCCAGGACGTGAACCCAGGGCCTTCCATATGGTAGACGGGAGCCCAACTGACTGAGCCACAGCCGCTTCCCTAAACCTCTTTTTAATATAAACTGATTCTTAATTTTTTCTGCTTAGAAGAGTTTTAATCTGTTACATCTAGTTTTTCTTTAGCTTAATTTGGGTTCCAGGAATATTCATTATATATACAACTGTTTATTTAATTTTTAACAATTTCAATAGAGCTCTTTTAGGAATTTTTTATTAATTTGATATTGTTATCCTGGTGTATGAAGATATACACTCAGAAAATAGGCAGACTGAATAGCCTGACATGGAAACACAGCTTAGTTATTTAAAACTTCTCTTTTTTTTTTAACAAATCAAGTTTAACTCTAAAACAACATTTGAAAGGTCTCCCTGAAGGTTTTCCTCTGCTGGCTTTTCTAGACTAAGGGTCTGTGATTTCCCCCCATTGTGGCTTTCTTAATTAATGGTTTATAACCAATGTTTCCAATGCTTAAATACAATTTTTCTTTGCCTCAAAACTTTATATTTTACTTTGACTCTTAGCAGACTTTGGATGAGCAAGACTAATTATATGTCTATTCACTGAGGCTAGGCCTGCAGGAACTATAAACAAAAGCAAACTCAGTTTATAATTACCATCACAATAGTTGAAGTCTAGGGGCTAGGTGAAGTTAGTTATAAAATAACGCTAATTAAAGGTAAGTTTAAGTTATAATTACCATTACTATAGTAAGCACTAGATAGACAAGAAGTAGCCAAAAACAAAGGTAAATTAGTTTAAGATTACCATTACAATAGCTGAAATCTAGGCTACATGTACTCCTTGTAATAATTTCAGTTATTTTTTTTTCTCTTTTATATATAAAGGCATTTATACAATGATTTCAACTCTTAGTTTCTAGAAAGTTTTTACTTAAAAGCAATTTGGACACCTTTATCTATTAATTAAGCAATTAAAACAATTTTATTAGTAATAACTTTGTGTAGTCTTTGTTTGTTTTTTTCCCAGCAATTAAATAAATTTCACTTGTGATTTATACATTAAATTCACTAGCAAGACAGTATTGGCATTTAAAGATTTGTTTTTAGGTTATCTTTCACTATTATTTAATTTTTAACAGGTGAACTCCAAATCTGATTTTCTAGGCATAAGCAAACTGACAAAGCTAAATGCAGACTTTTAAAGTTGAACACAGATTAAAACAGAAGAGAAAATTCTGTACTTTTTAACAGGTGAACTCCAAATCTGATTTTCTAGGCATACAAGTTCCTTTTATCTTGATCATTATTTACACTATTTAAAGGCACAACTGAGTTTACCCTAATGGAAGTTTGAGGTGTATTTTCTTATTTCCTTAAGGAGACATGATATGAGGTTTCTAGGCCTCAGATCTATCTGTTCTTCTTTTTACGCTGGTTTAACTGGAGTTGGGGGTTCCACACAGAGGCTGCTCTGTGGCCATGTGGCCACAGAGACCCCCCATGGGGAGCCTGCTGGCATGCCAGAAGCTGTCATTCTAGGAAGAATGAAGAGATACCCTTTTAGTTGACTGACCTGGCGTCCCAGAGTTCCAGCATAACCAAAGGTCTCCTTTTCACACAATCCAATACTACCATCCAGAGGCGTGAAAACATACACTGGCATCTAATAAACAGACAAGCACTAAAGAGCCACTGCACACAGACAGAAACACAAAGCCCATCAATTTGACTCATAATTTCCATTTCTCCGGTATGGTCATTTTCGAGTTTTTTACTTTTATTTCTAGGAAGTTTCTTCATTTAACTTTTGGGAAATGCCCTCATAGGCTATCAGGGGAGGAGGCCTTAACTTTTTTTAATGCATATCAGGGGGAACTGAGTTACATCTTGTTAATTATTGCAAACATAGTGAGGGGGGAATTCTACCAGGACTCTTCACCTACCCTGTCTGTTTACAAAACAAGCTCAATTGCAATCCAGCATTAAAATTAAAAGACTTATTTCTGGCCAAACTTTTCCATCCCTCAATTCATATTCAGACTGAGCTTTATCTCAAAAAAAAAAAAGATTCGTTTTTCTGTAACCAAGATCTTTTAAATTTAGACCAGTTCTTCCGGATGCATCGCACTGGGATATGATGCCTCATTCCTTTGCTATCTCAGTGAAGGCAAACCAAATGCCAACCTGCAGTCAGCTAAAACCAAACATCAGGCTTTTTTTTTTTTCCTTTTTAGACCTGGAGAAGACAGCTTCCCCCTGAACTTTTGGGGGTACTAGCGTCCTCTCGGGAGTTGATCGGGTCCACCTCTAACGTTTGCAGTTAGGCTTTTCTTACACTATGCCCCTAGGGGTCTTACCCTTCTGGCGTGCAGAGCTCCTTTTTTGTTCTCAGGATTTCCTTTAGACCCTTTGATGCCTCTGGTTTCTTCCAGAAGGGCTGCAGCAGAGTCCACAGCCTCTTTCTGGACTAAGGGGTTTCCAGGGGTTCCCTGGGTTGGGGTTCGCCTGGGCCCTCCTGGCTTCCTTGGAGGCATCCAAGAGGGGCAACCAACTGGTTTTTTCTCTGGCCTTCATAGGGATCCTGGATGAGACCCCAGGAATTGTAGTGGAAGTAAGAGGATTCAGTGATCGCATATTGAAGGCTAGGATGCAGGAATTCTCTGAGAAGGAAGATTCATTATGACTGGCCAGGCCCGGCAGACTCCTGTCCAGGAAAACCAAGCCCAGAGTACGGCCTTTAGGTTATTTTTATACAAGAGGCACACAGGGTGGGGCCAGGAGAGGTTTTGGTGCCCAAAAGACTCTTTGTTGGTTTTTTCAGTAGGGTTTAGGGTGTGTTTGGATACCAGGTAAGCTTGAATTAACATATTGCATACATTCTGTCTGGACGTAAGTTCGAACACACATTCACTCTGTGTTCTTCCTGAATATTCAAAGCCTAGAGAGCCTCTTTCACTGAATTGGCTTTCCAGAAACTAGGCAAACTTGGGTACAGAATTAGATAAGTTTGAATTCATGCAAAGGCCATCTTATTACCACTAACTATGGCTCGTAGCCTTTCAGAACGGCGAACAGTTCAGGGGATAATGACTGGAGGGGTCAGAACTGGGGCTTACGGCAGTGAGTAAATGAAACAAGAACACTATCTTGAGGAGGCATGGGAACTTGGCCGTAGTGCTGTGGCCTGAAACATGTCGCGTAGCGGTACGGGGCTTCCAGAACTTCTCCCTCAGGCAGTGACAGAGTTGAAACGTAGGGCTACAGCCATGGCTTGGGACCGGTCTCAGGTTGTGCACTGGCTTCAAAGTACCTGGGAGCTTATTTAAGGGAATCCTTGACCTATCCTTATGCATATATCTGATGTCAGAAAATTCACTGGGTATTAGGAAAGATAGGTAAGAAGGAAGGATGTTCTGGGACTTGCTGGATAGAATGCATGATTTGTGTGTGTGTGTGACCTGAAAACCTCTACTCCAGTTTCTCATTTAAACTAGAAACTCATGATAATGCCTTGGCTGAGCGTTATCATCTCCATCTTGGGTGAACATAGGGCCATCGGTTTTGTATCCTTGTAAGTTGTTGGTCTAGAAGTGATCCTACTGTCCATCTTTTAAAATGGCCTTTCCATATTAAGAGCTCTGCAGTGAATAGTGTGTAATACAGTGTCACAGAGTAATTACAGCTTCTACTCAACATACGAAGCTGGAGAGAGAACAGAACTTATTCTCAGAGACATTTACAAATAGATTAAAACGGTGTTTCCATAGCTCCTTTTCATTTTTTTCTCTTATTTTTCCGAATGGTCAAAATGTCACAATCACCCCATTTTATACCTCAACAACACAATTTAAACTTTAGGGTCTGTGCCTATGAAAATATAGAAACTGTGAGTTTCCTTGCTCTTCTTATGGGATCATAACAGGTGGAGAAGGAGGAGTAAACATCCTAAAAGGACCCACTTTTATTGTTTAGTAAAATAACAATGGAAGAATTTTATATTCAACATATCTATTACATGCCAAGCATTGGAGTTACAGTAATAAACCAAATAAACCTGACCCCAAAAGCTTCCTGTAGAGTAGGGTAAGCAGGCAGCTACTATGAAGCATGAGCGCTACCCACGGGGGGC
The DNA here is from genome assembly GCF_030445035.2 of Dasypus novemcinctus. Classification (NCBI taxonomy): domain Eukaryota; kingdom Metazoa; phylum Chordata; class Mammalia; order Cingulata; family Dasypodidae; genus Dasypus; species Dasypus novemcinctus. Next base: position 10,588,047 of record NC_080701.1, on the reverse strand, counting down.
AGCTCTGGGGTTTGTGGGGGTGCACAGGTATCCCGTCTTTGGTGTTTTGAGGCAATAACAACCAAGCTGAAGCCTAAAAGTTGACTAGAGGCTAGCCAGGTAAAGTTGGGAAGAAGGAGCAGGTTTATAAAGACCGAAGAGAGCCAGAATGGGGCATTGGGGAGCCAAAGTGGTCCCATGTGACGGGAAGGTGGAGTAGCGTGAGCATGCAGGAGGGGGGACCAGCCCTGCAGACCTAGGCTAGCCGCAGAGACAGGACTCTCTGGGGGCACTGAGGAGCCCTTGAAGCAAGTTCCAAGGTCAGACGACTCACTACAGCGTAGAGAATAAGTATGGACACGGGCCCAGCAGAGACAGGAGATGGCTGAGCCGCTGCTATGGAGAGCTCGGCCCTGGCGTCCAGAAGAGTTAGTTGTGCACCTGTGTCTGAACGTTTTTGAGTGTGAACCTTGAAATATGATTATTTATTTATTTATAAATGATCTAGGCTGGTATATATTTTATGTATATATTAAACATATAAAATAAATAGTATTATGTATATTTAAAATGAATGTGTGTATGTATATTTAAGCATGTTATGCATTGCTGATGTGAAAATAATATTTTAAAAGAGGAGATGAAATACATAAAAATAAAAGTTCTCATTTTTCTCTTACAGTGCAGTGGATTCCTTTGAGACCACTGTGATGGTGGCTTAGCACATTCTAAACCCAGAGATCCTGTTTCTAAGAGTGCAGTGGATCCTGGGAATCTGTATCTATATTACCATAAATATGTCCCCCAGGCAATTCTGATGCACACCCACAGTTTCAGAGCATTTGAATTACATTCACGAAAAATTGTAATGTAAAGGTTTCTGTTCCTTGGGAGAATTCAATTTTTTAGCCTAGTTTTATCAATGTGAGAAGATGAAAACAGCAGCATCTCCTACAATAGCAAAGATGATTTTAACAAAATTGGAATTTTTCTTCCTTCTTAAACATATTTTATGTTATGGTCTAAAATTATTTTGGTGGACCACAAGGAGAAATTTCTCATTAGTTTAGTTAAAGTTTTAAAATCTCTTGCTAATTTTGAATTAGTAGTCCGCTTGATTGCTGATGGTAGAAAGCTTAAATCTTTAAATTATGACTGTGCTTCGTAGTACCGTTGTACTAAGCATTGTCTCTGAAATGACTTAAGGCTTTGGGGATATTGTGATGAACTAATGTATTTTGCACATAGAAAGAACATATCTTTTGGGGGTCCCGAAGGTGGAGTGCGGTGGTTTGAAGCTGAATGTACTCTAGAATAGCACGTTCTTGAGTTTAATCCATCCCTGTGGGCATGATCTCCTTGTAAGAAGGACCATTTGATGAGGCTACTTCAGTTAAGGTGTGACCCACCTGATTCAGGTGGGTCTTACTCCCATTACTGGAGTCCCTTATAAGAGAATGCAGTTCAGACAGAGAGAGAGAGCCACAGAAGCAAGAAGCTGAAATCAACAAAATCCAGAAGAGAAAGGGAGAGAGCAGCAGATGCCACCACAGGCCTGGCCACGTGGCAGATGAACCAAGGACTGGCAGCAGCCAGTTTTTGCAAAGAAAGCTTCACCTTGATTTGGACCTCCTTGCAGCCTCAAACTAAGAAAATAAATGGGTTTAACCCAACCCATTTCGTGGTATTTGCTTTGAGCAGCCTCGGAAACTAAAACACAGAAGAAGAGACTATGGTGGAGAGATTTATGTGGTGCTTGAAAGGATGGACTTGGGAGTCACACTGCCTGGTTGGAAATTGACTCCACAACCGACCATTTACGGGAGCCTGGGCAGGTTACTTTTCCTCCTTACCCATGAAGTGGGCGTAATTGCCTCACTGGGTTGTTGTGAAAGTGAAGTGAGCGTATTCATGCAAAGCACCAAGGAAAAGTTTGGCATACCATGGGCACCAGGTAAATGCTGGCGATTAGGATCATTTCCCAGAGTCACACAGTCAGTTGTGACTATTTGCTATCGTCTGTCAGCTCTACTAGATTATAAGTGTGATGAGGCCAGGAAAACTGTTTGCGGTGTAACCTCAATTTAACTACTGTCCAGCACGTGCCTGGCTCAAGCAGGAACTCAGTAAATATTTATTGAATGAATGAATCACTGTCATATTCCAAAGCCTTCCCTTCCTTCCTTCCTTCCTTCCTTCCTTCCTTCCTTCCTTCCTTCCTTCCTTCCTTCCTTCCTTCCTTCCTTCCTTCCTTCCTTCCTTCCTTCCTTCCTTCCCTCCTTCCTTCCTTCCTTCCCCCCACTCCTCATTGTTTGCACTTGCTGCTTGCTCTCTGTGCTTCTTTTTAGGAGGCACTGGGAACTGAACCCAACACCCCCCATGTAGTGGGAGGCACCCAATGCTTGAGCTACCTCTGTTCCCACTTGTTGTGTCTCTCCTTGTGTCTCTTCTTCGTTGCATCATCTTGTTGCATCAGCTTGCTGTGCCAGCCTGTCGCATCACTCACTGTCTTGTTCGTCTTCTTTAGGAGGTACTGGGAACTGAACCTGGAACCTCCCATGTGTTAGGCAGGTGCCCAAATGCTCAAGCCACATCCACTTCCCCAAAACCTAAGCCTTTAACTACTCTGCTGAATCACATCTCAAATGTCATCTTATAGGTGAGGAAGTTGAAAATTTAGGGACAGTAACTTGCCTGAGATCCTACTGCTACTACCTGGCCAAACCGTGACTACGACTCCCGCCAAATGTGCTGCTCTTTACCACTACACAGTATGATATTCTATTTCCCATAGTACTTTGTTGTTAGCATCTTCCCATTTTAAGTCCCAGGCTGGCATGAATTAGGAAAGCAGTGCCTCACATCCCTTTTGATGACCTTCATTCCAAATGGCAGAGCTACCCCTTGAATATGCTTAGGCAAAAATCAAGAACTTTTGGACCTGTAGAAACCAACAATGGAGCAACTAAACCACAGGGCAGACTGAAATACCTGAACCATGGACCAAAATGTCACCCAGGCTTGCTTCATCTCTCATCTCCACCTCATCATCTCCAACTGCAGACGAGTTTCTTCACAGAGAGGGTGTGTGGCCACTGATGACACTGAACTTGTGTTTCTAACAACAAAGAAGGACTGATTTCACTCCCGTGTCCTGAATTCAAAACTCCTGATAGGGGTTGCAGGAGTCTTGCAGTGGATTGTGACCAGGACACACAACGTGTGCAGGTGGCCATCATGTGCAGGTGGCCATTATGTCCAGGTGGCCATCAGGTGCAGATGGTCATCATGTCCAGGTGGCCATTGAGTCCAGGTGGCCATCGTGTGCAGGTGGCCATAGTGTGAAGGTGGTCATCGTGTGCAGGTGATCATCGTGTCCAGGTGGCCATCGAGTCCAGGTGGCCATCGTGTCCAGGTGGTCATCGTGTCCAGGTGGCCATCGAGTGCAGATGGCCATCATGTGCAGGAGGCCATTGAGTGCAGGTGGCCTTCGAGTGCAGGTGGCCTTTGAGTACAAGTGGCCATCATGTCCAGGTGGCCATCGTGTGCAGGTGGCCATCATGTCCAGGTGGCCATCGTGCATAAGTGGCTATTGTGTCCAGGTGGCCATAGTGTGAAGATGGCCATCGTGTGCAGGTGGTTATCGTATGCAGGTGGCCATCGAGTGCAGATGTTCATTGTGTGCAGGTGGCCATCGTGTGCAGGTGGCCTGTGGTCAGCAGAGTACACGTAGGTCCCAGGAGGGCGTGGTAAGCACTGCAGAGGCAACTGCACTTGCCTCTTTCCCGCATCCATTAATCACCTTGGACTTGGGGAGCAAAATCATTGGTCCCAGCACCCCCGCAGGATAACTACCACCAGTATTTGTTTATTGATTTGGTCACCTTGAACAGTGATCTGAGTCTGCTGTAGCTACCTGTTCTTTCTTTCCATGATTCAAAAATGCAGATTTCCCAAAGTATCTTCTGTGATCTGGCCTTGATATTTTTCTTTTAAGATTTATTTATTTATCCTCTGCCCCCACCCTGTTGTTTGTGCTCACTGTCTGCTCTCTGTGTCCATTTGTTGTGTGCTTTCTGTGTCTGCTCATCTTCTCTTTAGGAGACACCAAGAACTGAACCTGGGACCTCCCAGGTGAGAGAGCTGCTTAATCGCTTCAACCACCTCAGCTCCCTGCTTTGCTGTATCTCTCATTGTATTTTCTCTTTGTGTCTCCTTGTTGTGTCATCTTGTTGTGCCAGCTTGATGTCTTGCTCATCTACTCCAGGAGGCACCAGGAGCCAAACCTGGGACCTCCCTTGTGGTAGGTGGGAGCTCAATCACTTGAGCCATATCTGCTTCCTCCTTGATGTTATTTTGACTTACAAATACAAGAATTTCTGTTTAAACTTCTACTCTTAGAATGAACTGATGTCTTGAAAGACTTGAGTAATGCTAGTTAGAGAATCCAGCTACATTTGCCTCTTTTGAGGGTATAAATCTGGACAATTTAAAATTAGGATAACAAGCTCATTTTAAAAACTTTAATGGAAGTGGCTCACGGCAGCATTTGCAGACTCTACATGCCTGTATCCTTTAGTTAAAACACACAATATATAAGCTCACCCAGAGCTGCTGAGTGAAAATGACAGGAGGAAACTGGTGCAAATAAGATCAACGAGTCTTGTACATAAAGGAAGTCAAATCCTCTAGATCCAAGTTCAATTCTTTGACCATAGACTTGTTCCTGCCGATTTTAAATTCCGACTCATTTTCATGTATTAAAAAGTCAACGACTTACATTCACTTTCCACTATTGCACGAGGCTCAGAAATGACATTTGTCACATGCAACCTGAATAGTCTATCTGGGTGTCTGCTGGAATGGCGGCGAGAATTAACACTTGCAGCCACAGAGTCCTGGACACAGAATAAGCGGGTGTCTGAGAATGACTTCCCTTCAGCAGCGCAGGAATTCTTTAGATTCCTCTGAAAACCATCAATTTCCCAGTCACAGCTCTTTGCCAGCCCCAGCACCTTGCTTCTACAGACCTGCAGAGTTTGGGGAACTGTGAGCGACCACCATCCTCACTTCCCAGTGGCCCAGTGGCCCTGCCAAGTTTGCTTTCATGTGCAACACGTGCGCATGTGTAAGTCAAAAATTCACTAAATCCAAGGAAGTAACCTTGAATAGGGCAAGAGCTTCAATAAGGCTGTGTCTAGTTCGGGACTGTTCCCTTAGCCACTGCCAGGCAGAAATGGTTACCTGAGTTATGGTCTTTTACTTGAGAAGAAGTATTTCTTGTTAACGTGCCTAAGTCAGCATTTTCATGTATTTATCTACTCAGTGAATACTTTCTGAGCAGCTACTGCTCACCAAACAATTTTTTAAAGAATTTAACTCCTTTCTAAATGATCAGAGCATCTTATGTCTACAAACTGACTACGATCAGAGCAAATGCTAAAGAGACACAAGCACCTCTGCACAATTTGCCCTTAGCACCAACCCTTACCAGTTGAAACAATGTTTAGCACAATCCCCACCACAAAGGGAACTCTACCTTTGTAATTGTCTCTCACTTGTCTTAGACACAAACACTTGGGAATACTGTTGATTTTGGCATTTTGGTCAGGGCACTTTGCTTTCAAAATTCTTTAACCTCTTGCTACCGAAAGAGTGGTCCACGGTGGGGCAACCCTGGCCTCACCAGGAAGCTTGTCAGTAATGCAGATTCTCAGGCCTGTCCCAGAGCTACCTAATCCGTAATGCACATTTTAACAAGCATGTAGTTCCATTCTAAAAGGGAAAAATGAAACAAAACATTCTTGGATGCTGGCAAGGATGGCCACATTTGTCCTTCTGATTTTCCAGCCCAAACTGCATGTCTCTACTCCCCGGTAGATTGGATTGATTGGAGCCAACCTCGCCCTGCTGCCAGAGGAGCTGCCCCAGGGGCTGGGGGCCTTGGCAAGCCCTGCCCTTCTCTGAGGGTGACTTTGAGCCTGTTACCTTTGGATTCCCCACACCCAACCAAGAGCGGGAGGAGGTGGCTAACCTCCAGGCTCGGTCATGACAGTGTCCTCAAGGTGACAATGGAGTAGACCCACCTCCGTGAGGGTCCCACCTCCTGCCTGCTCCTTCTCACTGGATTCAGTTCAACTGAACCCCCAGAATTGGATCAACCGGGTGCCTGGCTCCTCCGGCTCAGCCCTGCCCACTTGGACTTGACCCCAGCCCGCCTGTCCATCTGCTGCAGAGCGAATGCCTCGGGCCCTTGGTCCAGGTACAGATCCACTCTGGGCAGAGAAGCTGGCGGTGGCCAAGGGGTCAGGCGGCCTGAAGGTTCCGCAGATCCTTGTGGGAACGTGCTGAGCTCGGGATCTGGAATCCACTGTAGACAGCCCGGCCAGGCCCCCTTCCACGTGCAGGAGTCTTGCCATGGAAGGCTGTTCCACACAGCATCGACAGTCCCTCGTGTCAGACAGAGAAGCCAACGCCAGAAAGCAAAGACGAGAACAAAACAAAAAGAACCGCAGACTGGAAAGGCCTCTCACAGACAACAGCATGTCTGGCAAGTGACCCGACCCCTCTCCTTAGCCAGCTGAGCTCAGGTTTTCCTCTCCTGTTGGGTATTTTACATCAGCGTATGGCAGGTTAACTATCAGCTCCTACTCTGAAACATTTCCCTTGCTAACAACTCCATCAGGCTTCTAAACTCGGTTAAATTTTTTGTTTTTGTTTTTTTTCCCTCTCCCTCCCCCACCCCGTTTTTTGCTGTGTCTATTCGCTGTGTGATCCTCTGTATCTATGTAAATCTCTTTTAGTCTTCTCATCTTCCTCCTCTAGGATTCACCGGGATTCGATCCTGGGGACCTCCAATGGGCAGAGAGGTTCCCTGTCAATTGCACCTCCTTAGTTCCTGGTCTCTGCTGCACTTCACCTTGACTCTCCCCTTCGTCTCTCTTTTGTTGCGACATCATCTTGCTGCGTGACTCACTTGCATGGGCACTGTCTCACCATGTGGGCATGCTTTTCATTTTTACCAGGGGGCTCCAGGGCTCGAACCCAGGTCCTCCAATATGGTAGGTGGAGGCTCAATCACTTGAGCCACGTCTGCTTCCCTCAAATGTTTAAGTGGACTACATTTTAACTCTGAGTGCTTTAATGTGCTTAAACAGACACAAAACTGTTCCCTCCTGATCCGACAGGGCCCACCTGTTATGAGAAGACAATTCATCCTATTCTCAGGGAGCCTACTGGGTAGGGCTCCACGTGCCCGTTGGTCTCGGCTCGGCTGCACATGTGCATGCTGGCAGCTCAGCACACTAACTCAGCTTTCCCCCGTGGGACCACGGAGGTTGGCAGTCTTTGGGTTTGAAGCTCTTAGCACAGGGAGTCTAAAAATGGGTAGTGAGTGGAAGGTCACCTTTGGCGTGGCTTGCTGTTTTTGCATAAATGTGCGTAAAAGTTGTATAGTACGTTTTTCAAGCCACGTTACTCACAGAAACATGCTGGACGTCCGTGTGGCACCTCGCGGTCAGCTGGAGGTCCCTGGGCACCCAGAGAAGGCTGCACTCAACGAAGAGGATCAACCACGGGTTTGTAGACCCCTGGCCCAGGCTCATCGCCTGGCAATGCGGGATCAGCATCCTGGAAGCGTCTGTATCTATAGCGCAAGGGCCACCAAGTGCCACCCGAAGGCGATTTAACGCCCTCGGCCATGTTTGCCCCATTCGTGCTTTCTCGCCATCCCACTCACGCTCCTCTCTCACATTCCGCTCAATTCCTCTGCTGGTCCCCTCTCTCCTTCCTCTTCCCCATCAACCATCGTTATGTCCAGTGTGGGCAGTTCTTGGAGTCAAGCAGTAGCTCCGCGTCTGCAGGCAGATGGCAATGAGAACGTGCTGAAAGGCACCTGCAGCAGGGTGGCCGATCCTGTGAGCGGGACGCGTCCCCTTAGGAGCCTCTGCAGTAACCACCTGCCCTAGGTCCCGCTCAAGAGAGCCCACTGCAGCCATCGGTATTTGCCTCACCTTCTGGGGTGATGACACACTTCCAAGTACCAGCCACTCTGTACCCTCCAGGAAACATGTTGACTAAAACTGAGCTTGAACTTGGAAGTTCCTCCGTCGTATGGTAGAGGTTTGCACAGCTCCCAGGTTGCCTGGTTTGGAAATGTTGCCACCCACCCACAGAAGTAAAAATTCCCAAAAGGCCCTATCCCCCTTAATATCCCTAAAATGCTGGGAGTATTTCTTCTACATTTGTATACGTTTAACAAACAACATTTGGTATTCCTCAGATTGAAAAATTATATGGTCCTTTTTCAAAGAAAATACAATTCTCAAGAATCCCAAAGACTAGGTGTGATAAATGCTGACTTAAGAAATAGTCTAGGGAAGCAGATGTGGCTCAACTGACAGTGCATCCGCCTACCATGTAGGAGGTCCAGGGTTCAAACCCAGGGCCTCCTGGCCTGTGTGGTGAGCTGGCCCACGTGCAGTACTACCACATACAAGGGGTGCCGTGCCACGCAGGGGTGTCCCCTGCATAGGGGAGCCCCCCACACAAGGAGTGCACCCCTAAAGGAGAGCCTCCCCATGTGAAAAGGGCAGCCTGCCCAGGAGTGGCACCGCACACACGGAGAGCTGACGCAGCAAGATGCCGCAGCAAAAAGAGACACAGATTCCCGGTGCCACCAAGAATACAAGTGAGCACAGAAAAACGGACACAAGAGAGCAAACAATGGGGGTGGGGAGAGAGAAATAAGTAAAAATAAATCTTAAAAAAAAAAGGAAGAAATAGTCTATTCCATGAAAATATCTTTCAGTTTCAAATCATCATTGCAAAAGGACATCTTTTTTTAAAAACTTTATATAATGGAAAGCTTCAAATACTGTATCTACAAAAGCAGAGAGATCCGGGTGGTAGAACAAGCCTGTATGTATACCCCACCCAGCCTCAACAATGATCAATTCGTGGTGAAGATTACTGCTACCCATCTATACCATCACCATATAATTTTGAAACAAATTCAAGATGTATTATTTCATTTATAAATATTTCAGGATGTGTCTCTAAAACATTTTTAAATAAAATCTAAATTGCAATTCCGTGATCACATTTAATTTCTCAGAGTCATTGAATGGGTAGTCAGTGTTCAAACTTCCTAGATTGCCTCATGAATGTTTTCTTATAATTTATATTTTCAAATCAAGCATCAACTTTTTACCTTTATAAACTAGGAAGAGCAAAGGTTTAGGATTGTTATCCAAAGGAAAGCACAAAATTCTAAAAATCGATTTGGGGATTTCTCCTCAACCTCGTGAAATCTGTGGACCACAGTTTCAGAACCAGCAGATAAGGGTTAAATGCGGCCTTGGAATCAAACAGATCTGGGTTTGAATCCTGAACCCTGACCACTGTCTACCAGCTGGGTGATTCTGAGCAACTCAGAAGTGACCCTCATGTGGGGTTGCCAGATAAAAGACAGGATGCTCAGTGGAATTTGGATTTCAGAAAAACAAACAGCTATTTAGGAGAAGTATGGGCCATGCAAAAATTCACATTTCACAGGCCTCCCGTGCTTGTATTTGCTGAGCTGGGGAGTCCACGGGAGTCCACGGGAGAACCACGGAAAGTGCTTCCCACGGGGCCCCACACGCAGGGACGCTGGCGAGGGCAGCTGTGGGCAGGTCATTCTCGGGAGAGAGGAGGGAGGCAGGGCCGGCCCCTTGCTGGATGCCCGTCCTCTGTCTACCTTGTTTGGAAATAATAGTCTTCGACCAGACGCAAGGCCGAGCTCCAGCCGGCGGTCACCTCCTCCAGGTGGTGCTCTCCAGGTCCTCCTGGGGGATCCCAGTGTTTGGGTGGCCTGCAATGTTCTGATAACGAGGCCATTTCTGGCTTCTTGAGAAGGGAAAGCACCAGCCCGCCGCGCTGCGCCCACCTGGCACGGGCCAGGCGTTGAGCGGCTGCTGCCTCGGGGGGCGTGGCACAGTGGCCGGTGTGCCGGGGGGCTCCCTCGCCTGCTCCTGTCACCTGCCTGGCCCCCGCGGGCTCTGGGGTCCCCAGCCCTGCGTCCGCCCCGCAGCCCTCCCCTGAGCTGGCGCCGGGAGCCTGGAGAGCACTGAGCCTGAAGTGGGCCTGGGGCTGGAGAGTGGGAGGGTCAGGGCAAGCCATGGCCAGGTAGACAACTTCTTTCCTGGCGCCGCTTCTAGAAGGTGTGGATGGGTGAAGAACAGGGGAACCCAAAGGAAAGCAAAACGCGGGAGGGCATGCAGTGTGCACCTGCAGGGCTGAAGGCGGCTCAGGAGGCGCGGGGAGGAGCAGGTGGAAAGAGTTGCTGCTGGCAGCGGGGGGTGGGGGAAGGCTAGCTGGGGGCGGGCAGGGACACTTAGGAAGGAACTGTTTTCAGTGGGTTACAGTCTCTAAGAAAACAGAGGCATCCCCGGCCTGGTTAGGAGTTGGAGGAATTCTTACCCAAATACAAACTGGCCAGAGCGCCCTTTCCCACGGAAGCAGCTCCAGGCCAGGCGCTAGAGTGAGATCCAGGAGCTGAAGAGAGCCAAGGGGACAGGCGGGCTGGGGCTTGGGCCCCGTCCCTCTGAGCCGGCCCAGCTGAGGTGCCACCTGAGCGGCGATGGCTGCTGCCAGGAGGGCCCCACCGGGAGCACAGGGGCCGCGGGCCAGCTCCAGGCCCAGCTCCCAGCCCAGCTCCCAGCCCAGCTCCCAGCCCAGCTCCCAGCTCCCAGCTCCCAGCCCAGCCCAGCTCCCAGCTCCCAGCTCCCAGCCCAGCTCCCAGCCCAACTCCCAGCTCCCAGCTCCCAGCTCCCAGCCCAGCTCCCAGCTCCCAGCTCCCAGCCCAGCCCAGCTCCCAGCTCCCAGCTCCCAGCCCAGCTCCCAGCCCAACTCCCAGCTCCCAGCTCCCAGCTCCCAGCCCAGCTCCCAGCTCCCAGCTCCCAGCTCCCAGCTCTCAGCCCAGCTCCCAGCTCCCAGCTCCCAGCCCAGCTTCCAGCCCAGCTCCTAGCTCCCGGCCCAGCCAGCTCCCGGTCAAACTCCCAGCTCCCAGCTCCTGGCCCAGCTCCCAGCCCATCTCCCAGCTCCCAGCTCCTGGCCCAGCTCCCAGCCCATCTCCCAGCTCCCAGCTCCCGGCCCAGCCTAGCTCCCGGCCCAGCTCCCAGCTCCCAGCTCCTGGCCCAGCTCGCAGCCCAGCTTCCAGCCCAGCTCCCAGCCCAGCTCCTGGCGCAGCCCAGCTCCTGACCCAGCTTCTAGCACAGCTCCCAGCTCCCAGCCCAGCTCCCAGCTCCCAGCTCCCAGCCCAGCTCCCAGCTCCCAGCTCCCAGCTCCCAGCTCCCAGCTCCCAGCTCCCAGCTTCCAGCTCCCAGCTCAGCTCTCAGCCCAGCTCCCAGCTCCCAGCTCCAGGCCCAGCTCCAGGCCCAGTCCATCTCCCGGCCCAGCTCCCCCTCCCTTCTTCCCCCCTCCCTCCCCCTCCCCTCTTCCCTGTGTCCTCCCCTCAGACCTTCAGAAATGGTCAAGGGTGAAGGGAAGGTGCGATGGAGACCAGAAAGGACAGCCCTGAGTCCCCAAAAGCAGCTTCTGAGATACTCCCTTTCCTCCAAAACGGACACACAATTGTTGGAAAATAGAAAAAAACTCAAGGTACAAACTGCGTCACACTCAGGCTCACTTAGAAGAGGGACAATTTTAAAGAAGACTCCACAGCCTGGGGGAGAACGAAGCCGCTGGATGCAGAGCGGAAGCCGTCTGCCCCGAGCTGGAACCTGCCGAGGTCCAGCCGTCCAGCAGCGCCGCCAGCAGGCAGAGGGACCCGGGTCCCAAGGTACCCGGGACCGTCCCCCTCAAGGGAGGACGGAGCCCAACAAGACAGGAAGATGGAGGCTAAGAGGGGAGGCGAGAGGCAGCGGCTCTTTCCAGCAAGACCTTGGCCTCTTCCTGCATCAGGTGATGGCCAAAGGCCCTTCTGCAGACGTTATGGGTTTTTTCACTGGGGTCTAGCGTACTTCTTATTAGGGTGTTTCTACGCATTTTATTTTTTAATTTCTATTGCAAATAGTAATTCTTTATTGAAATTTTCAGTGGGAATTTACCAGTGAATATATCACAAGGCACATTTATACATATATCTTAAACCTCTCTATGAACTTTCTTGACAGTTGCAAGCGTCAATTAGTAGTTAACTTGATTTTTCTTCAGTTTTGCACCTTTGTTCATATGTGGTATTTGCCTATCATATTCTGATGTTGGTTTTTTTTGTCTAATTTTGCCACCAGGGTTAGGCCAAACTCATAAAATGAATTGGGAGGGATCTCAGACTTTTCTAGGCTACCAAATAATTTATATGCTATTAGAGGCTCCTCTTCTGGAAAGTTTGATTGAATGTGCTGGTCAAAATGTTTGATGCTAGTGCCATTTATTAGAAATATACCTTTTAATTTTCAGGTTTCCTGTGCATGTGTATTTTATTATGTCAGGCCTTTCTCCTAAGCCAAATTTTGATAAACTTGTATTTTCACGGAATGTCATCTCTTTTGTCTATTCTTTCTGTTTTCTTTAAAACAAAGTCACAAACAGCGCTCTTGTATGGTTTTAAAAACAGGAATGTCGTGGTTTCTGCTCTTTCTCGGTCCTAATTTTGCTCGTGTTTTCCTCCTTGTTCCTGAGCAGACTTGCAAAGATTTTTCTCCTGTATTAGTCTTTTGTAAAGTGCCAGGCTTTTGTTTTATTCATCAATTCCGCTGCTTTTTATATTTCAGGATATTTTTCTCTGCTAATTTTTTTTTAATTACTCAGGGTTTAATTGATTTTTCTAAAACTTTTGAGCTTTAAGCTTCATTTGTTTATTTTCAGTTTTTCCTATGGAATTAAACTCTATTTTTCCTACCCATTCCTTTTTTTCGGGATATACCGGGGATTGAACTTTGCACCTGGGAAGCAGGCGCTGTACCACCAAGCTATACCCCCCTTACTCTTTCTTAGTGTATGTGTTTTGGGTGGGGCCAACCTACTCCTCTTTCGAAATGGTCCTGATGGTAGCTCAGTCTTGTGGCAAAGAGGTTCTCTTCTCTGGGGGTTGCCAAGCTGAACTTGCAGGGAACCACGGGGTGAGATAAACTTATATTTTCACAGAAAATCATCGCTGTGAAATGGGGAGAGCCTGAGCACTAAGGCAACACAGAAGAAAGAGGAACTGATAAGTTTGTTTAAGCACCTGAAACTAGCCATGCCTGAAGTCCTCCCTGGACTTTTTAATTATGTAAGCCATATGTTCTTACATTTGCTTAAGCCAGTTTCTGTTGGGTTTTCAGGCCTTTGTAAACTGAAGAATCATCCTTGTCTTCTAATAAGCACATTTGGGGCTATATATTTTCCTATGAGCATTGCCTGTATGCTACAGATTTTAATATGCTGGGCTTATTGTAGTTTATTTCTAAATAATAAATTCTATTTTAACTTTTCCTTGAACTTGAAAGAATTCAGAGCCTTTAAATTCCAGTTGGACAGTTTTTAATTGGTGTTTATCTCTTTGACTTTAATTTTATTGCATATGGTCTGTGAATGTGGCCCATTCAATTTTCTGCTTTACTGGGAATTTCAGAATTTAAGATTTTCTTTGTATTGCCACATGGACAGTTTTAGGAATGTTCCATTGTGTTTTTAAAGTACATGAGTATCTGTGTTATATCCACACACATATCATTTTGTCTGTACATGTAAAAATTATTTTGTAATCAGCAATACATACCTATTAGATTGTTTATTAATTGTGTCACTCGAATCCAATGTATCTGTATCTGTCTATTTTAGTGGAAAATATGTTCAAAATCCCTTTAGGATTGTGCATTTGTACATTTTTCTTGTACTTCTGTCAGTTCTTGCTTTATACATCTCAGGCAATTGGTTGGTTATATTATGGTTCATGTTATAATTTCCTGCAGAATTGTACCTCTTTACAATATGGAACAGATCCTCTTTATTCCTTTTAATACCTTTCTTTTTCACTTTGAATTCTATTATGTCTGATATTAATGTTGCCATACTCGAGAGTTCTTTTGTTAGCATCTGTTTTGTGAATCCTTTTCAGCATTTCTGGATCATGACTGTGTCTCTTGTAAGTAGTGTATTGTTGGACTTTCTTGTTTTTCATTTTTTATCCAACTTGAGAATATTTAGCAGATGAGTTTAACCAACCTTTTTATTGCAGTCACTGATATATTTCATTTCTGAGAGTGGAATTAAAATCTAACCAATTGGAATCACAATTCCACCTTGGGAAATAGTCTCCTATTGTTTTTTAGACTATTTTCTCCCCTTCCTTCTTTCTATTCTCTTAGGATAGATGTTACAATTTTTGGAGATGTTCTTTAAAACCTTAAATTTCCTGTTCACACTTTGCATATTTCTGTCCCTTTGCACAGTCTTCTCAGAGGATTTCTAGGCTCCATCCTCTGGGTTATTCCTTTTAAACTTGGTCTCTTCTATCAGTCTCTCTATTGAAATTTTGTCATTTCAACAGTCCTGATTTTAATGTTCAGGTTTTCTGGTTGTTATTCATGCAACCTGTTTTTACTTTAAGAACGCACGATCTCTAGTCCCTCAGATATATCATCCATCATCATATTTCTCTTAATGCCTCCATCGCTCTCTTCTATTAACTGTTTCATTTTATTTTAGTTCTTTTGTTTGTAAGTTTTGACCTCTCTCTCGGGTGGCTCGTTTACCTAAAATACCAGGTAATTCAGGCTGTGTACACACCCTGGTATTTGAGATTCTCTCTCACCTATTTGTGAATGCTTTCTAGCCAGGCTTGTCCTAGTGACGGAGGGATGAAGCAGCTGTGCTGGGCAGGTGCGTACAAGGCAGGTGTGTGCAGGTGTGTGCAGGGCAGGTGTGCACAGGTATGTGCAGGTGTGTGCAGTGTGTGCAGGGCAGGTATGTGCAGGTGTGTGCAGGGCAGGTGTGCTTGGCAGGTGCATGCAGGGCAGGTGTGTACAGGTATGTGCAGGTGTGTGCAGTGTGTGCAGGGCAGATATGTGCAGGTGTGTGCAGGGCAAGTGTGCTTGGCAGGTGTGTGCAGGGCAGGTGTGCGCAGGTGTGTGCAGGCCCTGTCCTCATCAAGGACCGCTGTCCTGGGCCTGGGCTTTCCACGTCTCCTGGGGCGCAGCCACACCCCTCAGGCCTGAGTGCCCACACTCACTGCCCCTGCACTGGACTGCCCCGTTTGCCACTTTGCAGTGCCCACCTTCTGACTCCATTGTTCCCGGCACCCCTTTGGAGGAAAACCCCAAAGCCGTACCCACCCTGGGCAGCCGTCCCCTGCGCTCTGAATTTGGGATGTCTTCTCTGTTTCTGGAACTCCATGTATTTCCTAATCCACAAAAGGTACCTTCCTTATTCCCCAGTTCTTCAAAGACCTCAAAAATATGTGTCTTTTTTATTCTTTGTAGGAATTTAGGATGAAAGAAGCAGGCTGGAACATGCACTCAACAAACCATCCTAAATTTTATTATGAATATTCAATTTAAAAAAATTTTTTTTGCAGGATGAGAACGGTTTATAATTACTTGCTTCATTCCTGGAGCTGTTTGATAGAATTGACTCCTTTCAGAGCCCGTTTCAGAAAGCCACAAATTGGTATTGCATGGATTAACAGGTTTACACTGGGAATTTGCTTATGACTGTCTCCTTAAAAAAGGAAGGAAACGTTTTCCAATTTGAAGAAGTGAGATGTTCCTCAGAATGACGCCACGTGTTTCAATGTGCTCAGCAGGGTTTACAATTAACAGGCAAATCAGCACCTGCTCGAAATCTTAATTGCCTTCTTCCCCATGAAAAATGATGCTGGAGGAGTCGGTGAATTGATCTGTACTACATAACAGGCCTGCAAACTCGGCTGTGGCATACATACATAATACAGAGAACTGAACACAATATTGAAAATTTTTCCCAGGGAAAAACTCAGTTATGATTATTTTAGGCATTCACATCAAGTACCTGCTAAGTAGTGTGATGGTGACAGTTGCTATTTACTATTTGGATGTATCTATGGCCAGACGACCAAAGAAGCTGGAGAGGGGGCACAATTTCCGTGGCAACAAAGGGAATGTTCTAGAATCCAATAACTCGGTTTAGCGTAAGTTGCCCACATTTCCTTCGCATGCCTCCTCGTAGTAATTTTCATTTAGGTTTCTCCCCCTCACCTCTCCTGTAACTCAGCCTTCTCATGCCACCCGAGGGCACAGAGTCAGGTGCAGCAAATGCACAGCCTGCTGCCCCAAGTGAGCTGGCCCCTGAAACACGATACATTTACTTCAGAAGATTTTTGTGGAGCTAGCATTTTAAAACCAAAATTGCATCTTAAAAATAACTTCTATTATTTTTTCCTTAAAATAGAAAAAGAGAGGCATGGGGAGGAAATTTCCTGCACTGCTTTGGTTATAGTCTTAAATATATAATCAACTGCCTTTTTTTTTTTAAGATTTATTTTATTTCTTCCCCCACCCCTCATTGTTTGAGTTTCCTGCCTTCTCTCTGGGTCTGTTTGTTGCGTCCTTTTTTTTTTTAGGAGGCACCAGGAACCAAACTCAGGACCTCCCATGTGGGAGGGAGGTGCCCAGCCACTTAAGCCACCTCCGTTCCTTGCTTGTTGTGTCTCTCATTGTGCTTCCTCATTGTGTCTCCTCATTGAGTCGTCTTGTTGCATCACCTTCTTGCATCAGCTTGCCATGTCAGCTCGCTGTCTTGCTTGTCTTCTTTAGGAAGCTCTGGGAACTGAACCTGGGACCTCCCGTGTGGTAGGTGGGTGCCCAACTGCTTGAGCCATATCTGCTTCCCTTCCCATTGATTGCATTTTAAATGTCCTCAGGGGACACAATGTTGAAAAAAATCATACAGTGTATCTCCTGTAACTATGGATGTTTGATTTGCCAACTTGGTTTTTCGTGTAATGAATTGACTCTGCAGCAAGATTGGGGGGCGTTTCCTGTACTGTCCCTTGAACACCCACTCTGTCAGCCAGCATTTCTAAGGCCGTGCCTTCGCCCGCCGCAGCTCTGGTTGCAGCCCCTCCGGGTTTAGCTGCCTCCGGTTTTGTTTCAGTGTCACACTGTGGGTCAGCAGGTCCCCTTGTCCCATGACTGGTCCCCATCCACGCACTGACTGGCCCCCCACTGCTGAAAGCACCTCTCATTCATTGCAGACCAAGGAGGCCAGTCAAACACGAACAGAGTTTTCCCATCCTCGTATTATGACCCATTCTCCAGTTTAACATGGACTACTTTGGGAGGTGATTTTACCACGCCTTCCCCAGTGTCTAGGAAGGGGGTGGGGGCTCCCCCAAGGGCTGCGGGAAGGGCCACTCTGACCCCACCATTCTCAAGGAGAAGGACCCAATCCCGGTGGACACCAAAGCGTTTGCTGTTGAACTTGAAAGCCCAGAGCCCACCTCCCACCTGGGGTCTAGCTGTCGCTGGCACCCCGAGGCGGAACAAGGAGCCCCGTTGTTAGCAGGCGGGCGAGGGACTGTCATCGTCAGAGGAAGCCTGCTTAGCCGCGCAGTGTCTGTCCCGGGGTCCCGGCGCAGCTTCTTGTGTGCATGGATCAGGCCGAGCAGGTGACGCAACGAGCTGTCGTGTTTACGGCTTTCCAGAGCCTTTGCTCCTGAGAGTTCTCGCAGCACCAGGAGCTTCCAAAGAGTCTACTGCTTTACTCTCTGGGCTGACTGGCGAGGTCAGAAAATGCAAGAGGTGGGTAAAAAGAAAAAAAAGTATTTTTAACCAAAGCACGTTTATCTCATGCTATAAAAATGCCTTTCCTTGCTTAAAAAGGTAGTTGTTCATTGCATTGTCTTATCAATCATAAGGAAGTCATTTCAAAGCACACACCAGCACCCCATCTTGGGTCCTTTCCCTTTACATTCAATTATCTTGCTACTAAACAACAACAAAAGCAGAGTGATTAGAGCAGAGGTTTGTACCCAGGGGTCCATGGGCCCCTCCAAGGGGCAAACGGAAAGATTTCAGGGGGTCCTTGAGCTCTAATGGAAAAAAATCAAGTTATTCTCTTTATTTTCCCTAGCCTCTAACTGAAATCTAGCATTTCCTTCACTTATGAATGTATGCAATAAATTACAGCAGTATTCATTTCATAGCACATCTGAGTTGTCGCATACCTTGAAAAATAGCTTATGCTCATTCATACTTTGAAATTACAGTAGTCGTTGGACCCAGTGCTAGATGAGTGTCATAAAACCATCTGCCACTACGTGCCGAGAAGGGGTCATGGTTTCCACCTGACTGGCAAAGGGGTTCATGGAACAGAAAAGGTTAAGAACCCGTAGCCTAGAGCAAATAAAGGAATAGTGTTCAGACATAAATCACCCTCACAAATTATGAAATATACTCACAATGTAGATGTAGCCACAAATACACAATTTAAGTATGTGTGATCTTAATTATTTTAGGTCTGGGTATGGATAAAACTCAGAAGCTACTTTACTTATATTTTGTATATGTACAGATATACGCCAAGGAAAACAAGCTATCTGGATTTAGAACTCCTTACATATTTGAAACATCAGCAGTGGAGGATTAATTTACTATTGGAACCAACTTGGTAAAATTCAGAAACTCTTTGGACACTCACAATTTAGCTCTAGTGATGTTGTAAGGGTTTAATCGAGTAGCATTCAGGCCTTTTGGGCTTGGTGCAAGTAAAATAAGACGCATTCCCTGGGCTGGGAGGAGATGACGGTGCAGTGGGGGACGGAGCTTTTAGGAAGGGGGCACCATAAACCACAGGTGAGCTGAGGGGTAGACTGTGCCAGCACGGCGGGTCCACCCAGAGCAGAGTGCCTTAGCCCATGCCAGGGTGAAAGAGGAGGCCTGATTCCACGCTGGGTACCTGTCGGTGCATCTCCCCTGAGGTCCAACAAGGTGACACTCTGACCCGTAATTTTTTTATTTTTTTAAGATTTAAAAAATATATTTCTTACCCCCCCCCCCCACCTGCTCTCTGTGTCCATTCTCTGTGTGTTCTTCTGTGTCCACCTGTATTCTCAGCGGCACTGGGAATCAGTGTCTCTTTTTGTTGCATTATCGTGCTACGTCAGCTCTCTGTGTGTGCAGTGCCACTCCTGGGTGGGCTGTGCTTTTTTCGCACGAGGCAGCTCAATGCAGGGCGCACTCCTTGCACGTGGGGCTCCCCTACACAGGGGACATCCCTGTGTGGCACGGCACTCCTTGCACACAGCAACACTGTGCATGGGCAAGCTCCACATGGGCCAGGAGGCCCTGGGTTTGAACTCTGGACCTCTTATATGGTAGGCGGACACCCTATCAGTTGAGCCAAGTCCGCTTCTCTCTGACGCATAATTGTAAGAGCAACATGTAAATGGATCCTCTTTTATGTTAACCCTGCCATGTGCAGCGGCTTCCAACTACCACATAATTGTGGCTCTTCCTGAAAACCCACCAGTCGTGACTGGTTGCCAGTCACTTATTTCCTACCGAAAGGCAGAAATCGAGTTCACGATTCTTAAAGTGACAGCCCTGCTTTTTCGCAATTCTTGTATCTGCGTAGAAGGAAATACCTGTTTCCAGCTAGAGATTAGGGGTAATTTTCCTTTTCTGGGTCAGAAAACAATGACAGCAATGATTTCCATCTGCCTATTTATTTTCCCTAGAGACTTGTGGTTTTCTCAGCAATTTGGGGTTCATTGAGTTCCTAAAGTAGTGATTCTCAACTGGGGCAGTTTTGTCCCCTGGTGGATACTTGCCCTTGTCTGGAGACATTTTTTGATTGTTACAACAGGGAAATGGGGTACTTCTGGCATCCAAGGGGTAGAGGTCAAGAGTGCCACTGTACAGAACAGCCCCATTCCCCAATGCAACCCCAGAGAATTATCCACAATGTCACAAGTGTTGGGCTAGAGACCATAGCGTGTTCTTTTTTTTAAAGATTTATTTTTTATTTCTTTCTCTCCCCTCCCCACACCCCCACCATTGTCTGCTCTCTGTATCCATTCGCTGTGTGTTCTTCTGTGTCTGCTTGTATTCTTGTCAGCAGCACCCAGAATCTGTGTCTCTGTTGCATCATCTTGTTTTGTGTCAGCTCTCCATGTGTGCGGTGCCACTCCTGGGCAGGCTGCACTTTTTTCACATAGGGCGGCTCTCCTTGCAAGGTGCACTCCTTGTGCATGGGGCTCCCCTTGTGGGGAAAACTCCTGCATGGCACGGCACTCCTTGTGCGCATCGGCACTGTGTGTGGGCCAGCTCATCACACGGGTCAGGAGGCCCTGGGTTTGAACCCTCGACCCTCCATATAGTAGGCGGACACTCTATCAGTTGAGCCAAATCCGCTTCCCTATAGCATGTTCTTTTGAAAGCAGTGGCTAGAGGGAAAAATTGGGGTGTAGTCTGAATGGAAGTGGTTACATATTTTCCTCAGTGATGGTCTCCTTTGTTGGAAAAGCTTAAAAGCACCTCTGCGGCTGGACAGGTGTAGCGAAATCTTCACCAAGAGGCAGCAGGGGCTCCCTGCCTCAGCTGAAACGTGTCCTGGACTGCCACTTCCGTGGACACGTCCTCCCTCTTCTAACCACCAGCATCTCCGCCCAAGAGCTCATCCTCTCCTCGCTCTCCCCACCCGGGTCTCCTCTCCTCTTCATTGCCTACACTTTTCCCATCCTGAGTTGTATATCAGGGTTTAAATCCAAATTTTTATCACCAAGAAATACCACCCACAAAATACACACCCCAAGTCTATAATCTAATTTTAGCCAGCTGAATACTCTTTAAAAGAATTTTGATTGCAGAAGCTGATAACAACTGTGCACATTTTTTTCCCCTGGCATTCACAGAGAGACATGGATTTCAAAAGGCTGCCTCTTCTTTCCAGTATACCATTTGATGGAAAATAAAGCAATTTTCCCTTTGAAGTTCTTTTCATTTCAAAAAAAAAAGGGGGGGGGGATGGATGAGAGAAATAATGCAAAAAGGAGATTTCCTCAAAGGAAATATTCTAGACAGATGACTTGATTTAGGGCTTATACATACACTCAGCCTTTTAACAGTCTGAATAACTCAGCAAATCCAAAACAAAGAGGATTCTGAAAAAGCAATCCACGACTGAGACTGTGGGTAATGAAATTTGCAGTGAACAATACGATCACTGTGTGTGGGTGTTTCGGATGATGACCAAAACATACGCGCAAAAATCTTCGCTCGGTTAGGAACTGTTCTAATCTTAGTCCTCGTGTTCTCGCCACCACGGCACTTTCCCTCACGTGGAAAGAGTCTCTCCTTCCTCGGGAGTGGGCTGAAGACAGCTTCAAACATGGCACAGCAGCCGGCGCCCCGTCCCCCTGCCTCGCTACGCCTGGCACGGTTACGTAACAAGGGCCTCTTTCTGGCTGTGCCCAAACCAGGTCTCCGGATCCTCCCACGGCCCCCCATCCTGTTCTAAGATACCTGAAGGGATCGCCCTGCAAAATAGAGAGCTCTTGGGCAGAGGGAGCCGGATGTCCCCGTCTCACCCACACCACAGTGCCCAGCACAGCGCTATACAAGTGCAACCAAGAGCGCACAGCCCTCTTGCTAGACCAGAAGAAGTAACTGCAACTCTAAGCAGTTTTAATAACTGTAACACACTGGCTGCAAAAAGAGCTCCAATTCTTTGTCCCTCTCTATAGTCACACTCTGCAATGTGACTTGGCAGCACCCCACATGAAGGAACAGGGTCCTGTCTTTACTCTTTGAATGTGGACTGGTCTTGTGACTGGCTTTGACCAATAGAACATTGTGGAAGTGATGGCGCATCAGGGGCTAGTGCAGCCCTCCAGGAGCCTTACGCTCTTCTGCTCTCTTGCTCCTCTGCCCTCAGCGGGAGAACACGCCCAAGCAAGCCCGAAGGAGGAGGAGACTAAACGATGGAGCAGAGCTCAGTAAGCCCAGGGGTCCCAGCCAAGACTCTAGACTTCAAAGGGAGCCCAAGCAAGATGGCAGAGACTTCCTAGATGACCACAGCCTTCCGCAGCTGCGTAGGTGAGCCCAGCTGGGTGCAGCTTGGATCAGCAGAACTGCCGAGCAACTGAAGTGATGAATAAGCGTGAATGTTTATTACGGTGTATATTTCAGTTTTGGGGGTGGCTCATGAAACAGTATTAGCTAAGGGGCACACTTCACAGCTCAGTTTCCACCTCTTCATGAAGCCTTCTTAACTACTTCAGCTCACAGCAACTTCTTGCTCTCCCGTGCACCACTAACCCAGTGGTTCCCAACTTTTGTTCCAGTGACAAAACCTGTATGTATACCTTAGTGATACATGTTTAACATGTTATTTTTTTTTCACTTTTTTTTAACATCTGTGATGTGAGAAAGTGAAATCCCCTTCTTCTTCTTTTTCTTCTTCTTCCTCCTCCTCCTCTTCTTCTTCTTCTTCTCCGAATTGAGTAACTGCTTTTAATAAACATTTTCACGATCACATATTTTGCATACATTTGGAAGAATAGTACATATATGAGTGAGACATCATTTATTCAGTTAAGGGTTAATGTTGCTACAGCCTGCTTATCAAATTTTAAGTTCCTTGGGACTCTCTGACCCTAAAGATGGGAAACTTTGGCCCATGCTCTGGTTTCTTTTGCCATTGAATCAGAAATGTCTACAGGTGCCACTGAAATATCCTCCCAGGAATCCTGTTACATTGCCTGTGTTTTGAAAGGAGGAATTATGCCCTCTCTCCCTTGTCCAGACCTGTGCCCCTCCTGGCACTTAGTGTAACGTACACAATGGCAGAGGGTGGGCATTATATTAATATGAATGACGAAATCCTTAGGAAGAGTGGCTGGGAAAGTAAGGGCTCATTAAATGATAGAAACTGTTCTTGGTGGTGTTGTAGTCGTTATTCGCCACCCACCCCCAAAGTCCCTGAAGAGGGCCCCTATGTTGAGAGAGAGTTTCTAACCTTGTTGCTAAAACTACGGTCCATGATCGACGCTCACCTCAGTGGTTTGGCCAACTTCGAGGCGAATTTCGGCAAATTTTTGCTTGTGGTTCTGGATTTCAAAATGGCAGACAGGCCTTTCTGAGGAGCCAGCCTGCCCACTCTGTCTGGGGACTTCTTGATGGATCCTGGCAAATCTTTACCTGCTCAACATTCCCTTCTGAACTCTGGAATTATCTACACTGAGCTTCTCTGCAGAGTATAGGCAGTCCCCTGTTGAAATCACTACACGAAGAGGTTATTTTCTTCCATGATAAAGTCTATTGTCCCAGAATGTTGCTTTTAGTAAATGCTAACCATTACCGGCTCTGAATCAGGGTCGTGTCAGCCTATTTTCCATCCGCTATATTCCCCGGCAATGACAGAAGGGCTCATAACCTCCCATTCATTGATTCTGTAAACATTTATTGAGCACCCACTGTAAGCAGTGAACAAGACAGAGAATGCCCCTCCTCTCTCGTGGGGCTTCTCTTTCATTTGGAAAGGAAGAGAGTGCAAATGAATCAAGCAAGAAGAACAGGTGACATATGCTGTGCTGAGAATTTTCTCTAATGTCCTGATAAGGAGGGACTGGGGGGCACCTTAGATTAGCTGCCCCCCTGCGGAGGCAGCATACGGGCTGAGATCTAAAAACAAAAGGAGCCAGCCACCGCCTGTTAGCAGGAAGAACTTTCCAGCCCTGGGTCCAGGCCCACCTTGGAGCAAGCACAGTGACAAACGGCTGCTGGGGATAGATTAAGGGGGACAGAGGGGGCTGTGGCTCAAAAGGAAGGTGGAACAAGAGGGCGGCAGAGCTCAGGTGGAGTCAGACTTTTAAATCCAGGGCAGGAGGCCGGACGCTCCTCCTAAGAGGGCTGAGAAGGCAGCAGGGACTCCGAGCAGGGGAATAGCATGGCCTGGCTGGAGGATTGAGAAGAGCACCCTGCTGCCGTGGGAGAAGGAGGACGGAGTGGGCGCAGAGCAGGAGCTGCTGTGGCGGAAGTTGACCAGGGAGGGCAGTGGTTCTGAGCAGGGCCAAGGCAGTGAGGGGGAGAGGCGCTCAGATTCGGGGGCCTGGAGGAGTCCAGCTGGCCGTTTTGCCTCTGGCCTAGGGAGGAAGGTGGAAAATAACTTGGAATTTAGAACTTGAATGGCAAGGTGGAAGGGGCTGCTGTTTTGAGAAATGGGGGAAGCGAATGTGGCTCAACTGATAGAGCGTCCATCTACCACATGGGAGGTCCAGGATTCAAACCCAGGGCCTCCTGACCCGTGCGGTGAGCTGGCCCATGTGCACTGCTGATGCACGCAAGGAGTGCTGTGCCATGCAGGGGCGCCCCTGTGTGGGGGTGCCCCATGATCAAGGAGAGCCGCCCCACGCCAAAAAAGCACAGCCCACCCAGGAGTGGCGCCGCACACACGGAGAGCTGACACAGCAAGATGACGCAACAAAAAAGAGACGCAGTTTCCCAGTGCCACCGAGGGTGCAAGCGGACACAGAAGAACACACAGCGAGTGGACAGAGAGCAGACAGTGGTGGGGGGAGAAGGGGAGAGAAATAAATAAATAGATCTTTAAAATAAAATAAAATAACGCTAATCCTAGTTTTTAAAAAAGTACACATACACTTACCAAAAAAACAATAGAAATGGGGACGACTGAGAGGTCAGCAGTCTTCTTCAGTGGCCGAGGGGGTGAGGGGTAGAGGTGAGAGAATGATGCCAGCTCTCAGGGGTCCATACCAAGTACCCAAGCACAGTGTTGTCATAAAACGCTAGGAGCAGCTTCTTTCGTTGACATTACAACGAAATGTGTAAAGAAAACAAGTCCCGTGAAAATGGCCAAGGCTAAAGTTGCTTCTTAAATAAGTAATCGGATCGAATGTGCGGTTGCATTTTCTTCGTACAGGAAACAAGGCCCGTAAGGAACGCATTTTCAGGGCAGCAGTGATGACAACTTGTGAGCCGTGCACTGGCCTTTATCTTCCAGGTCAGCAGAACAGGTATTTGTGTGATGATTCGTTCGTCTCCACCACTAGAATGCAAACTCCAAGGAGGCGGGGGTCTTATCTGTCTGAAAACTAACCAGTAAAAAAGAAACAATCCAATTAGAAAATGGGCAAAGCCATGAACAGACATTTCACTGAAGAGGATATGCAAATGGCCAGTAAATACACGGAAAGGGGTTCACCGTCGTTAGTCATTAGGAAAGTGGGAACTAAAACCACAGTGAGGCATCACCACGCCTGCCAGAAGGTCTAAAATAAAAAGTAGGGACACCACCAAACTGGGTCCCTCATACATTGCTGGTGGGGACATCAAATAGCACAGTACTCGGGAAAACTTTTAGGGTTTTAAAAGCCTAAACATGCACCTGCCATGTGACCCAGCACTGCACTGCTGGATGTTTATTCTAGAGAAAGGAAGACTTAGAGGCACACAAAAGCCTGTACGTGAGTGCTCAGAGCAGCTTTACTTGTAACAGCCCCGCAGGGACACTCGGGCATCCTTCAGTGGGTGAATGGTTAGACAAAGGGTAGCACCGTCCTACCGTGGAATCCCACTCGGTTCCATAAAGGAATGAGATACAGACGACAAGCTGGATGGCTGTCCAGAGAACTGTGCCAAGGGAAAAAGGAACCAAATGTTACTTCCTGAATGATTCCATTTATATAACAACCTTCAAATGACAAAATTATAGAAGCGGAGAACACATTAGTGATTCAACAGGAAAGTGGGTGTAGCTATAAAGGGGCTGCATGAGGGATCCTCGTGGACCTGGGAAAGTTCTGTATCTTGATTGTAGTGATGCCAGCATCCTGGCTCTGATATTTTACTATAGTTCTGCAAGTTTACCACTGGGAAAAGGGAATGTGGGATCTCTGCATTATTTCTTATGGCTCCATCTACAATTAACGCAAAATAACAAGTTTAATTAAAAACTAAATATTTTTAAAAGACTGTGTAAAATGGAAGTGTAGAATCTCGGGGTTGGAAGGGATTCTTCTAGTCCAAATAGAATATGCCAGACAAAATTCAGTGAATCATGATTTATTTATATTCAGTAGTTTCATTTGTAAATATGGTAGAATGTGTGTGATTATAAGAAAATTTATTTAGAGGCTACTTAGTCCAGGCTTAATTTATTAATGACTTGCACAATACAATCCAGAATGTCTAGTCTTTAGAGGAATGGGCCAATGTAGTCCTGTGTGGCTTTTTTTCTAAAGATTTATTTATTTTATTTATCTATTTCTCCTCCACCCCCCATTGTTTGCATTTGTGGTGTCTGTTAATTGTGTGCTTGTCTTCCTTTTTAAGAGGCAGTGGAAACTGAACTCAGGACCTCCTATGTGGGAGGAAGCACCTAATCACTTGAGCCACCTCCACTCCTTGCTTTGTTGGGTCTCTCATTATGTTTTCCTCCTTGTGTCTCTTGTGTCATTTTGTTGCATCAGCCCACTGTGCCAGCCCATCACATCAGCTCGCTGTCTTGCCTGTCTTCTTTAGGAGGCACCAGGAACCAAACCCTGGGCCTCCCACGTGGTAAGTGGGAGCACACTTGCTTGAGCCACATCCATTTCCCCCATGTGGTTATGAAGAAACTGTCACCATGACCTGAGGTCTAGCTGCAGTTTACAAAGAGGTGCTCTGGTGGAAAGGGAGAGCACTTTCTTAGTGAAGCCTTTTATTTTATGATAAGACTTACCTTGACGAGACTCCTAGTTGATGCCTCTGAGATCATGGACCTGGTTCTTTCCAGCCGTTGTGTTTGCCTCTGCACTGCCTTGGCGAGGAACGGCTTCCTGCTGTAAGGGTCTGAGGATGCTGAACAAACGACCCCTGGCACCGGGCAGATGAGGCTGACGCTTCCTCAGCCCCGGAGCAGGACCCCGCACCATGGCAGGCCACGTGGGAGCAGAGGGAGCCGGCAGGACTGGGGGAGGCAGGCTCTCAGTAGCAAGAGGAAGAGGGGCCCCCAGTTCCTGCAGGCAGGAGTGGCTGGTTGGCTTGAACAATTCTGCAGGCTGGCGGGAAACTCAAGCCTGCTTCTAGGGGATAAGCAAGCACCAGGCCTGGCCTGTGTAACGAGGAGGATTGTTTGGCGAGGAGCCAACGGGCATGGGCACCTGCAGTCAGGCCAGCTGAGGGCCTCCCAAAGCCACCAGATGTCAAGAGAGCACTTGATATGGAGTCTTAGTTTCAGGCTCACATCACCTTAGCCCCGACGCAAGGACGGACATGTGCCGGATGCTCAGTGAATATTTGCTGATTTGACTCTGGTGTTTATGGTTTTCTCCTACTCGTTGGTCTCTTACTGTTCCAAGTTCAGAAACCCGAGGCTGACCACTGAAGTGGAGGGGTGGAGGAGGACGGGACAATTCAAACACCACACACTGGCAGCTCGGCCCCTCAATGCCAATTCTGGGAGAGGGACACCTAACACGCCCTTCTGTAGTCTTTTGCCAGCTGGTGAAGACGTGAAAAAAAACCTGCCAAGGTTTTATTTCCAAATATCATTTTACTTCCAAAAGCCTGGGGATTCTTTCAGGCATTTTTCTAACATATAGTGCCAAATTCTGCCACTGGGCTCTCGCCTTTTCTGATGAGACAGGTGCCTCCAGCGACGATGATGAACCATTTCATAGAATGTGATTTCTCTGCGGGTCTCTGAATGGATTCTGTTCCCAGCACAGGGAATTAGAGATGAGAAACAGAATGCCAGAAGCTGAGGCACCTGGCAGGCATGTACTTAATCTCCTCCTTTTTTAAAAGAGAAAACCCATGTCCAGAGCTCTTTAGTGCCATAAAAATGATAGGATGCAAATTTTCACATCCCAGGCCACTGTTTTCCTTCACCTATATATATGTGTTTATATATTCTCCAGAATAGTTGATGTCCTAGGCGAGGGAAGAAAGAGTATTCTGTACTTTCATCTTTTGCCTATTTAGATTATACACACATGGAGGATAAAAATCCCTCTTTTTTTTTATTAATTTTTTTTTTATTTTTAAAGAAGCTTTAGATTGCATAAATGTTACATAAAAAATATAAGGGATTCTCATATACCCCACTCCCCCGCCCACATACTTTCCCACATTAACACTTCATTAGTGTGTACATTTATTAAAATTGATGAACACATATTGAAGCATGCTACTAACCATGTACTATAGTTTACATTAAAGTTCGCACTCTGCCCCACACAATTTTGTAGGTTATGACAAAATACACAATGGTCATGCAGGACAACTCCAATGTGCCGAAAATGTCCCACATTACACCTCTTCTTCCCTCTCCCACCCTCAGAACCTCTGGTGTCTGTTGCCTTTATATCAGGGCTAAGAGTTCTTCCATTGCTAGAATAATAATGTCTATAATAAAACAGTAATCATCTGTATTAGTGCATTGTTCATTCCTCAGTCTTGGGGATTTGGGGATGGTGACACACACTCTGCTTCTGATTGAGAGGCGCTTAGCTCCCATGGGGCAGATGGGTGGACCGCTCTTGCTTGCAGTTGTCGACTCTCTGTTCTTTGGGATGGGCGTTGTCCATCACCATCTCCTTGTTGGTTGTCCTGGGTGAGTCCAGTTCACTGGAGAGCAGGTGTTGCAACTCTGCTGAGATTCGGGGCTCCACTGGCACATGGAGGGACCAAGGGAAAAAGAACCCTCCCTTTCATCCATCAGGTATACCAGGTGGCTTGGTGCTGTCACTAAAATGACTTTATTTGGAATCGATCATCCGGGCCATTTGTCCTTCCTCTCTTAGCAGGGGCCCTCATAACGCACTGGAGGCTGCGGGCTTGCACAGCCTTTGCATTCCTCGGAAGGGAGCGGCGACCCAGAGAGGGGTGGGCGCCGCGCTGCCAACGGCTGCCAGGCGAGCCCTGGCCTGCGGGCATGGCAGGTTTGCTTCCTCAGAGGCTGTTCGAGCTCCTCCCTGGCACAGTCAACCCGAGGGCTGGCTCCACACTGCAGCAGAGACCTCCTTCCCTGACTTCGTACTTCCTAAAAGGTTCGTTCCGGGCCAAGCAACATGCAGTGCCGTGATGAGCGAATAACATGCTGGCACACGCATGCACGCAGTTCACAAATGCGCTCAGGAAACTGTGCCTCGGATTTCTACTTGGGCCTCCTAAGCTACCCGGGAATCTCTCAAGTGTTTCGACATTGACTGGTATAATTGCTAAGTACCTACTTGTATCAGAGTCCCTTTTAAATCCCTCATCGGATCCCACCGCTTCTTCGAGAACCACAAAAGTGTGTGTACCTGTGTGTGAAAGGGGGTCACCGTCCTCCTGAAATCAAGCGTGTGAACCGTTCTCGAGGCAAAACCTCATACTGCTTTCCAGGTCCCAGGAATTAAAGGCTTAGAAAAGTCCTAAAATTATGCCTGATCGTTGTCGCTAGATTCTAACAGGCTGATTCTGCTCATGGTTATCAGAGAGCCAAGCTCCTCAGCCCTCTCGAACGGGGCGCCTAAGTGGACAAGCGCTCTGGGGTGACGCACACTGGAAATGGACATGGCCATATGGTAAGCATCCTCGTGCAATGTTTATGAGCATGTCAAAGAGAAAGCTCCATGCAGGCACATGGGTTGGAGCCCGTCGGGCTTAGTTTTGTGATGACAGATGATTTCGAGGCGGTCCTCCAAGCTCCTGGCTGATGAGCTGGTGGGATGTGGAAGTGGCCGGGGGACCGCGGCTGGCCAGACCACCATGCCGAGGCAGGCTGGTCTTCACCCCGGCTCGGCTACCTTGAGACGCCGGGAACCCTGGACGGCAGCTGGTTTTACAGCCAGCTCCTTTGATGTGGTACATAACTGTTTCTTTGAAACAATCATACTGCATTCCTTTTTTTTTTTATTAAGAGGAACACAGCAGAAGGCACTGCAAGTCCATACTCATCCTTTCTTACCAGGGGTAACATTAAGCTGGTGAGTATTTCAGCAGCCCCTCTAGCTATTTCTCCTTTGACTTCTGCACAGGACTAAACAAGTGAGAACAAAATCAGCGAAAAAATTGGTGCACACACAGATCTTGTGTTCTATGATATGTCAGAAGAAGAAATATTAGTGTAGACTTATTCAGTAGTAGTCATTAAGTTTCATAGTTTATTTTTCTGGGTATTTCTTTTTTGATTGAACTATAATTTATGAACAGGAGAGAGCACAAATCACAAGTGTATACGTAAAGTTTGACAAATGCACACACACATGTGTAACAATCACCCAGTTAGTCATTATTTTTAAGGCTCAGATTTCTAAAAGTAACATTAACAGGATAATCTAGTTTCTCCATTGTTTTCAAGTGAACATGTATCTTTGTTTTAATTTTAAAGATCTTGGGGAAGATGATAAACAGAGAAGGGATAAGAAAAATACTTCTCCCTAGGCCAAAGAGTTTTATGAGTTTGTGCTAGGTAAGCATTCACCCTTCAGAAGGAAATGAAATCGGGGAAGCGGATGTGGCTCAAGTGATTGAGCTCCCGCCTACCACATGGGAGGTTGCTGGCTTGGTTCCAGTACCTCCTAAAGAAGATAGTGAGCTGACGTGATGGGCAGGCATGGCCAGCTGGCACAACGAGATGTTGCAACAGGAGACACAAGAAGAAAAGAGAGAGACACACAAGAAAAAAAAACGTAATGCAAGACACAACAAAGCAGGGAGTGGAGGTTCCCAGTGCCTCCTAAAGACGATGAGCAAGACTGCAAGCTGACATGACAGGCAGGCACGGTGAGCTGACGCAACAAGATGATGCAACATGAGACACAAGAAGAAAAAACACAGTGAGAGTCACACCAAAGCAGGGAGTGGAGGTGGCTCAAGCCATTAGGCACCTCGCTCCCATATCAGAGGTCCCAATTTTGGTTCCCAGCGCCTCCTAAAGAAACAAGGAAGGTGAACAGACACAGAAGTGCAAACAACAAGGGGGTGGGAAGAAATAAATTAATTTTAAAAAGGAGATGAAATCTCTGGGAAAACTAAATTTTCTTTAACTTTTAGTATTAAAGAAATCTTAAGGCATGTTCTTTTTAAAAACACTCTTTTGAATATTTAATTGCATTTCTATTAATTTTTATTGGACCCATTTTTCTCCCATCTAACCTAGAAAACAAAATTGCCACCTTAAAAAAATCTGAACAACTCTGAATGCTGCCAAGTTCACAGATAAATCTTATTTTTGGTGCACAATTTTGATTCAGCATGGTTCTGAATGGTTTAGAACGGTGTTTTCCAAATCCTAAAGCATCAGGTTTATCTAAGATACTTACCAAAAATGTAGTCCTGCTTCAGACAGGAAATTAAAACAGGATTCCCAAGAAGCTGCATTACTCTAAATGATTCTGAATCCAGGGTCTCAGAAATTGAAGGACACCAAGTTAAAAGGCCTAATGAATACCCAGTAGAACCTAAAACTGCGTAAAATTATTATTTTTTCTTTCCGTTTTAATGCTCTCTGTCACTCTGGTGGGCAAACTATGCACATGGCCCACTCTGCAGTACACAGAGGGAAACCTGCAGTCGCAAAAGAGGGAGCATGGCTAAGGGGTTAACTCTGGAGCAAATATAGCAGGTTAGAGTCCTGACGTTGATACTTACTAGCTGTGTGAGCTTGAGCAGGTTACTTGACTTCTCTGTGACTCCATTTTTTCATCTGTTAAAATGGGAGGGACATTTTTGGGATTTGCTAATAAGTTTTTCTCACAGGTTATTCTGTAGCACGTGGGGCAGGAAGAGTGCTCACCTTACCCGGTTGTGGTGGGGATGAAACGAGCCCATAAATGTAGAGAAGTGTCTGGTAAATGAAGAAACCCCCAATTGAGACCAGGTCCCCGTTTTCAGGAAGGCTGCACAGCGATCCCCTAGGAAGCAGAGAGCTGAGGTCCCCAAGGCCTCTGCGAGGGAAGGGCCAGGCTTCTAGGAGGAAGGGGATTCTAACGGGTCCAGGCAGATTTGGCAGATGGCATCCTCCTGGGAATAAGGGCTTCTTACAGGTACTAAAGCCGCATGGACCAGCAGTCAGAGGAGCTGCTGAGAAGGGCAGTGTGAAAGGCCGCTCTGCCTTGATTGGGCTGAGCATCAGAATCCAGCTGGGGGACTTCAGAACATCTGGGGAAGAGGATAAGTCTCGAGCAGTTGGGCACCCGCCTACCACACAGGTGTCTCTTAAAGAAGATGAGCAAGACACGATGGGCTGGCACGGTGAGCTGATGCAACAAGGTGATGCCACGAGATGACACAACGAGGAAAAAGAATGAGAGACACAACAAGCAGGGAGCGGAGGTGGCTCAAGCAATTAGGCGCCTCCCTCCCACATGGGAGTTCCTGGGTTCGGGTCCCAGTGCCTCCTAAAAAGAAGACGAACAGACAGGGAGGACACAACAGACACAGCGAGTGCAAGCAACGAGGGCCAGGGCAGGGGAGAAATAAATAAATAAAACTAAATCTTTTTAAAAATCTGTTTCCCCAGCCTCATGTCAGAATTTCTGCATCACAATTCCCAGGGGGCCAGACCTGACCTCGGCCCCACCAGGTCAAAGGCAGTACGTGGGAACCACTCGGGAGCTGGAAAAAGTTCTTCCTTGGAGCAGGATGGGTCTGAGTTTGAATTCCAGCCACTTGGCCTTGGGCAGGGGATTGGAAGCTGTGACCTGGGTTGCTTCACCTGTATTGCGAGGGTGTTTACCCCAACCTCGAAGCACCACGGCAGAGGATAAACTAGAAAGAGGACGGAAGTTGCCAGATTCACCGCTTGGCGTATTGTGGATACCTGCTTCATTTAGGCTGCCTCTCCTCGTTGGCTCTTCCCCGGCTGCTATTCTCACTTTGTTCTTTTACACAGTGCAGTGGTCGTCCTCCCAGAGTTCCTGGGCTATTTTCCAGCAGGGGGGAGGGTTTGAGCCCAGAGTTCCTCCTCCCTCTGCCCCTCCTCCCTCTGGCCGGCTCACACAGCTGGTGTGGAACAGACGTGCTAAAGCGCGCGTCAGGGGCTGGGCGCCTTGGCGGGGCGGAGAGCCTGCCACCTGCTGCAGGTGAAACGTGGCCCCGAGGGCAGCACTGCTGCCTTGGGTCGGATGTCAGCCCCTCTTAGCAACCCGAGCTGGAGCCCCAGGGGCTGTGCAGATGTCGTGGATGGATTGAGAGATAGCAGAGGGGCCAGGTGGGTAGCGGGAAGGTCGGGGCGCAGGTGGTCCCCGGACGCCGAGCTGCGCCTGCCACCCGCCGCGGCTTCCGGAGCTCTCCACAGGCCCCCACCCGGGCCCTGTCCGTTTGCCTCTGGCCGGGACATAGGACCTCTGTCCTGAAGAAGAGCTGCCCTTGGTGAGAAGAGCCATTCATCTTCTTCACCATCTCCCCTGACCCCAGACACTTTGCCCAAGCCTTCACCCTTTCCTGTTCCTCTCCATCCTCTCCCCAAACCCTTTACCCAAGCCCATCTCCAAAGTTCAAGTCTCTCTTCAGTTTACTTTGAGCCATTCCCAGCCCCTTCTTTTTCAGTCTTATATTAACATTTTGTAGTATTAAATTACATTTGTTCAGCTTCAAATAAAAAAAGTCTTATACAAGCAATTCTACCCATACTCATATTTCATATAATACATGCATATTTCATATAATATATTTAGCTCATAATAGCCCCCCCCCCTTTTTTTTCCATGTCATTGCCGGGTCTTGGCTAAGGAGTCAGCACGTAGGAAAACCTCCTTTCTGGTGGCAAAGTGGTAACACCCGGATAAGAGTAAATTCCCTCCGACTCTCCGGACAAACTTGCAAAGAGCAGCCAGCTCCCGGGAGGAGCTGGCGAAGCCCCACGTGGTTTCGCCTTGGTTTCCCAGGCTGGCTTTTGCTCCAGCCAGTGGTCAGGTTTGGTGAGGCTCAGGGCTGTCCATGAGCAGGCAGGAAGTATCTGAGGACACATCTGAGCATGCTTTGACGTTGGGCGGAATTTTCCTAAACGTCAAAGCATTTTTGGTTGACACCTTCCATCCACTACTGAAGAAGGAGGGCAGCCACGTGGCACCGTAGAGAGCTGAAAGGCAACCCACAACGCACACTGTATATGCCTCCTGACATTTCCTGAGTGCTTACGGTGTGAGGCACTGCAGTGGTTTCTGTGAATTAGCCCCCTTCATCTCTTCACTGACCGGGGAGCTAGGGCCAGCCTCATCTTTTTGATGAGGATGAGACTTAGAGGGATGAAGAGATCTGGGCAAGGGCCCAAAGCCCGGAAGCAGCAGAGGCTGGACGAGAAACAGGCGGAACGCCCCGAGTCGGCACTCACAGCCCCTGTGTGGGCTGGGCGCTAGGGGGCTGGTTTGGAAGCTGCAAACCATTGAGCTCGCCCGTTTGGGGAGACCTGCAGTGGCTGAGAGGGTGGGAGGTACCCAGTGTTGGGATATCCACGCCCCTAATCTCCACCCCTCTCCCTGGGATCTCCTGCTAGCAAAACAGTTCTGCTATCATCTGTTATATACATAAGACCTAACTCAAAAAAAGGGGCATGAAGGCAGTGGGCAGCTCACAGCCGGTTCAGTGTGCTCGCCACTTGCGCGGCTGGCAGGAGCGCTGGAGCGCAGGAATGCCTACTGGCTGTTAGTTGAGCAAGCTAAGGAAGCTCTCCCCCAAGTTTCCCTTCCTCCTTGGAGGTGAGGAAATAGCCCTGGGGGGGAAGAGTCCCGCAGACACAGGCCTCGGGGGGCCCCGGGTGCACCTGCCACTAGCCCAAGGAACCCAGCAGGTCATAGGGCCTCACCTGCCACCTCCAAGAGTGGTGATCAAAGCCTCAGTCCCTAGGGGAGTGGATTTGGCTCAATGGATAGAGCATCCACCTACCACATGGGAGGTCCAAGGTTCAAACCCAGGGCCTTCTGACCCGTGTGGAGCTGGCCCACGCGCAGTGCTGATGCGCGCAAGGAGTGCTGTGCCATGCAGGGGTGTCCCCCGTGTAGGGGAGCCCCACGCACAAGGAGTGCACCCCATAAGGAGAGCCGCCCAGCGCAAAAGAAAGTGCAGCCTGCCCAGGAGTGGGGCGGCACACACGGAGAGGTGATGCAGCAAGATGATTCAACAAAAAGAAACACAGATTCCCATGCCGCTGAAAAGAATACAAGCGGACACAGAAGAACACACAGCGAGTGGACACAGAGAGCAGACAACTGGGGGGAGGGGAAGAGAAATAAATTTAAAAAAACAAACAACAAAAATAACAAAGCCGGGGTCCCGGCACAGGCATCAGTTCTTACGACCCCAGGAGCCAGCAGCCTGCCACCAGGAGTGGGGGCCCTGGGCGCAAAGGCTCTGCTCTCCAGCCCTGCAGGGGCGGCCGGGCAGCTCCTTCCACCGTCGCCGCAGCTCCTGGGGGGAACGCCTCTTCCACCCCTGAAGCAGGAGCAGGCACGTGTGGACAGCTGTTTTCTACAAACATAACTGGGTCAAGGACGCCACGGGGGAGCTGAACACTGAGACGCCTCTTGTAGGAGAGCGTGGAAGAAGGAACTGCGGAGCCGGGGCTCGCTGAGCAGCCAGGTGAGGCCCGCGGGTTTGCAGTCACATCGTGCCCCTCAAACGGATCCATACACAGTAAGAGTCGCACGGATCACCACGAGCCTGCAGGAGAGCCAACCAGTCCTTCTGAGAGGCAGGGAGATGGTTTTTCAACGACTGGTTCAAAAAACAGGAATGGAAATGGGATGCTTTCTGCCTTATTTTTGGCCGAGGCGCCTAGATGGGTTTCCTATGCAGCTGTAACAAATTTCCCCGCACCTGGCGGCTTCAAACATGTGCTCTCACACTCCCGAGACCAAAAGTCAAAATCAGTATCATCAATATCACCGGGCCCAAGACAAAGAGGGGGGTGGGGCACACAGCGGGGGCACCGGGGGAGCACAGGAAGGGGGGACACGTTCTCTGGAAGGCAGAGGGCTACGTGGCGCATCCGCCCTGCCCCTTCCAGCTGCTGCGGCCACCAGCGTGGGCTCGGGGCCGCGACAGCCTCCAGCCCTGCTCCCTGCTGCGCAGCCGCGCCCCCAGCCCTACCACGAACCCACCCCATCCACGCGGCCGCGCCCCCCAGCCCTGCCCCCCCACCCACGTGGTCACACCCCCAGCCCTGTCACTCGCCCCCCTCGTGGCCCAGCCCCCCCCCCCCGCCCTGATGGCCATGCCCCTAGCCCTGCCCCCTGTCCACGTGGCCAGGCGTGGCCGACCACCCTTGCCCCACCCACGTGGTTGCACCCCCAGCCCTGCTCCCCGCCCACGTGGCCGGGTGTGGCCAGCCGCCCCTGCTCCCCTCCTGCCTTAAAGCGCCCCCTGGATAAGGTAGGAGAAGCTCCCTCTGCAGCTCCGCGGCCTTATCACCTTTTTTGTCCATATGAAGTAACATTGGCAGGTTCTGGGGATTAGCACCTGATACGTTTGGGGGCACTTCTCAGCCTCATCACCAGGGGCTCGGCAACGCGGTCTCATAAGGGGACAGAGCCTGACACCTTCCCTCACCTGGACGCAAGAGGTGCGCCGCGGGAGCCGGGGCGCTGCTTGCGGGAGCTGTGGGTGGGCAGGCGCGTCCTCCCCCACGGAGGAGGGGACTCCCCTGGAACAGAGGGGAGCAAGCCTCACCCCCTAGACCTGAGCACAACACTATCCAACAGAGAGGGCCACACCCAGAGGCCCCCAGACCCACAGACCTGGCCAGAGGAAGGGCCCTGCCTTCCTGCAAAGGTCCCCGTCCAGAATGCACCTAAGAGAAGGAGGCAGAAGTGGTCCTCCTCAGTCACCCCCTCACCGAGTCTGATCGAGGCAGACCTGCCCTCCTCTGTCCCCGCCCCAGCCCCAAGCCCAGGGAGGAGAAGGACCCTCCAGGCGGGCAGCGGAGGAGAAGGCGCCCGCCATGCCTCTGTCCCCACGTCAGCTCAGGGGCCAGAGGCAGGCCCTGGAGAGGGAAGAGAGAAGCTCTGGCCTGGAGGAAGGGCTCCGTTTCAGTGTTGACAACAGACTGGACGTTTTAATTACTGAAATGCTTATTTTCTAAAATGAGACTCTTCCGGGGGCTTAACAAGCCTGAAGGGCTTTTATCACTCACGGAGAGAAAACATCCCTGGAGCTGCCTGAGTTTTTATGCAGTGACGGAGGAAACCAGACTACAGAGTGGGTTGTACCGCACGGCAGAGGTGAAAGAAGGTGATTTTCTGCATGCACCCTGTCTGGCCCAGGCCGTTCAACGTAATGACTGGGTTTTCTTTCTATCGTTTAGTCTCTTTCTGTTATTTAGTCTTTCTGTTATTTAGCCAAATCCAGGGAGCTGGATTTGGCTGACGTTCCTATGCCACGTGGCAAGGCTACCGTGGGCACGTGTGGTAGCTACAGCAGCCCGGTTCTTGCTTTGTTCAAAGATCTACTGCACACATCACCTTTAAATGCATGTTTTAATCCAAGGATTCCTGGGTTGGTAGGGATTGCCAGCGGTTCTCAATGCAGACCAATTCCAGGTAAGAAGCAGCCTCTTTCTTGAGCTGGGGACAAAGCCATTGTTTACTCCTTCATCCGGGGCCCGGGGAGCCCCTGCTTCTAGCCTTTGCCGCTACTATAAATGTGATCCTCTCTTCCATTATCTGCTCCCCTGTTCAGGTAGCTTAGCAGAGCTGGAGCAAAACAAGGCATGAGTGGAGCTGAAAGAGTTTTATACCAGGTTCCCACTCTATTTCTCTTCTTCATAGACTCAGGCACTGAACCTGAAATTTGAGTTGTCAGTAAACAGAACGTTGTTTCACACAATCTCCGGGGGACTCGCGCCCACCCCCCTCCCACGCCGCAGATGTCCTCCTCGGTCAGCCCGGCCCACAGTGTGTCAACACGGAAGTGGCTCGGGGTTGGAGTCAGGGGACTCGCGATGTGGTCCTGGCTACATGCCCTACGTTTCCATGTCCTCCTGCACCTGAGCTATGGGCGTACAAAGGTCTCGCGCAAGCCGACAAGGCTGTGAGAAGCCAGTGAAACAAGGATTGTGAAAATGCATGTGTGTGTGATGGCAGATTTCCTGTCATTTCCTGGAGGCGGCGATTAAGAGCTCAGACTCCCCCGTTAAGGATGGCGATGGGATGCTCACATTTACCCTCACTGCAGGGAAGCGGATGTGGCTCAGGTGACAGGGCCTCCGCCTACCATATGGGAGGACCCGGGTTCCATCCCTGGGGCCTCCTGGTGAAAAAGAAGAGAAAGCGTGCCTGCGCGGTGAGCCCATGCCTGCGTGGTGAGCGGAGTACCTGCGCGGTGAGCCAGTTGCCCATGTGGTGAGCTGAGTGCCCGCGTGGTGAACCGAATGCCCGCATGAGTGCCTGTGTGGTGAGCCGAGTACCCACATGGTGAGCCAGTGCCGTGCAAGTGACTCACACGGCAAGATAATGATTGACGAAAGAGTGACGAAGGGAAGAGTCAAGATGAAGCGCAGCAGAGACCAGGAACTGAGGTGGCGCAGTTGACAGGGAACCTCTCTCCACATCAGAGGTCCCCAGGATCGAATCCCAGTGAATCCTAGAGGAGACAGATGAGAAGACAGAAAGAGCAATCGATACAGAGGATCACACAGCGAATGGACACAGACAGCAAAAACAGCAGGGTCGGGAAGGAAGAGGGGAAGGAAAAAAAAAATACTGTAGTCTGTAGCCCTGGTAAAATTAGGATTGAAGGTTTCTGTAAGGGCATAGAATCACTAGGTCAAAGAGATCAGGACAGAAGATAATGTAACATATATATGTGTAGATATGCTTCATAAAATATTTTAAGGAGCAGAAGGACAAATGATAACTAACTCCCCAAATGCTGGAAAGGTTCATTCTAAGTCAGCAGGGAGAAAGCTGAGAAATCGCCCGGTTTGCCTTCAGGACCTTGACAAGCCTCAGGAATGGGGAGCACAAGTTACAGTTGAAACGAGGACCAATAGGGATGGAAGGGGCAGCGGGTGACAAAGCGGCTAGATGCACAGGCTCCTCACCACCTCTGCCCTGAGAGGAGTGTCCCCAGGAGGCTGCAGGTGTATTCTCTAGAGGGAGAAACGTGGTCAGACTGGGAAGCACCTGGGCCACCCGAGGACGGGTGTCCTTGGCAGAGAGGAGGGTCAGCTGAAACCCTCCTCTTTCTTCCTCCACTCCACTCCAGAAATGCTGGGATCCAGGGAGGGCCTCCAGACGAGACTGGAAGATTCTTCTCTGAGAAAAACAATCAAGAGAAGAGATCTGACCAGGGCTCAAACCGCAGGCCTCCTTGACCCGTGTGGAGCTGGCCCACGCGCAGTGCTGATGCGCGCAAGGAGTGCCCTGCCACACAGGGGTGTCCCCCGCGTAGGGGAGCCCCACACGCAAGGAGTGCACCCCACATTGAGCTGTCCAGAGCAAAAAAAAAAGTGCAGCCTGCCCAGGAATGGCGCCACACACACGGAGAGCTGACACAGCCAGATGATGGCACAAAAAGAGACACAGATTCCCGGTACTGCTGACAATACAGGTGGACACAGAAGAACAAACAGTGAATGGACACAGAGAGCAGACAATGGGGGGGGAGGTGGAGGAGAAATAAATAAAAAATAAATCTTTAAAAAAAAAAAGACTGTGGAGGGGCAGAGCAGGGCGCAGGAAAGGCGAACGCCGTGTTCCAGGAAAGACACACGCGGCTTGGGCTTCAGGTTGCTCCGGTGGAGAGGGTGCGATCGCACACCAGAAGCTGCTTATATTTCAAAGGTGGGGAGGAAAGGGCCTGCAGGTGGATTCCATGTGAGTGCGAGGAGAGACGGGAGCCATGGTGCCGCCACACACCCAGGGCGCCCTCTCCCCACGCGCCCACCGTCATCCAGCTCTCATCTCTGCCCGTCCCTTGACTTCATCCTAAAGAAGTCTCCCCACAGCAGGTGACGAGGTGGTCTAGAGCCCGGAAATCACACCTCCCTGCTGCTAAGAGCCCCGGAAGCTTCCTTTGTATTCATACATCAGACCCGATGTGGGTCTTGGGCCCAGCCCTCAGCCCGTCCCTCTTGCCGTGAAGATGGGATGGAAGGACCAGCAAACCCACCACCTGCATTGCCCCGTGGTCAGGGAAGCAGGGCCTCTTGCTGGAATTAGAGAGTCGGGAAACGCTTTCCAGGCAATCAGAAAACAAGAGTTATCACACTCCACAGCCCAGTGTAGCCCAAGTGGGTCACCCTTTGAGTTCCAGCTCTTGCCCGGGAGCCTGGGTATTTTCTCTAAAGGAAGGATGTTCTTTCATCATCTAGCAGGAAGAGATGAAGTTAGAAGACACAGCAGTCTACTGGATTCTACAGCATCCAGGTTAACCTGTCATTCAGAATCACGTGGGATGGGATGGGATGGGGAAAGAGGAGGGAAGTCCATCCTGGATGGCTGGTTGGTCCTCCAGGCCCAACTGGCTTCCCCGTGAAATGAGAAGCTAATCTCAGATGCTTTGGCCAAAAGCCAAATGGAGAAACACTTCCAAGTGGTTCTTTAAGCATCCTGAGATGGTTCAGAGCAAGATACACCTGCATTAAAAAAAAAAATCTTTCCCAGGACTTTCTGCATTCTTTGTCAGTTAAGAATTCCTGGCCCCAGACCAGCTCCACCACTGACAGGTGTGTGCTTTGGAACAAATTCTCTGCTGAAGAATTATTCAGGAAGTGGGCCACGGTCCTGAAGTATTTATGTATTATGGCAACACGGGGTTTTGAAATGGGTGTTTTTAAAATAGCAGAGAGCCCCGGGGTGGTACAGGCAGCAGGTGACTCTGCTGTAACCAGAGCCTGCTCGCCGGCCCATCTCGTATGCCATCCTTATCCCGCCCTCTGGGACACCTGCCCATGGTCCCTGAGAAAGGACTGCTCTGTGTTGACAGTGCTGCCCCACACCAAGCACCCCTGAGCTGTTTGCAGTCAACACCGCACACCGCTGAGCTGTGTTGATCTCTCCTTTTTCCCAGACGCGCCTCCTGCCCTGCTCTCCTTCACCTGCCACCTGGAAGCAGAAGCGGCTGGTCCTGCAGCTTCTTCACATCGCTGCAGCTCAGACTTGCTGTCGACCCCGGGTCGCTGGCCCAGACTCACCTGTAGCCCTGCGTGGGAGCCCCTCCCTTGCCCACCTGGGCTATGGGAACCAGGGAACTCCTAGAGGTTCTGGAGATGTGATGGGCGTCCCTCTGTGTGTTCAAAAAAAAAAGGCTGGATTTCCTCCTAGAAGAGAGTTACAGAGAAGGTGAACGACATATCTGGTTTGATTAGGTGGATTGTCTCCATAACAGGGTCCACAAAGTCAATCGAGTAGGGTACAGGAAGGAAGGATTAGAACTCCTGTAGACTTTTTCTAATTTTTTATTTTGTGCATTTTTTTTTAAGACTTATTTTATTTATTTCCCTCCCCTTCCCCCCCATCGTTTTGTTCTCTGTTTCTATTTGCTACGTGTTCTTCTGTGTCTGCCTGCATTCTTGTCATGCAGCACTGGGAATCTGTGTCTCTTTTTGTTGCATCATCTTGCTGCATCAGCTCTCCGTGGGTGCCGCACCATTCCTGTGCAGGCTGGACCTTCTTTCGCGCTGGGTGGCTCTCCTTACGGGGCACGCTTCTTGTGCATGGGGCTCCCCTACGCAGGGACACCCCCATGTGGCACGGCACTCCTCGCGCGCGGCAGCACTGCGCATGGGCCAGCTCCACATGGGTCAAGGAGGCCTTGGGTACCGAACCCTGGACCCTCCGTATAGTAGACAGATGCTCTATCAGTTGAGCCACAACCACTTCCCTTTGTGTATGTTTTAAAACAAATGTATTCGTACGGAAGTACAAGCATGTGGCTTCTAAGTGAATCGATTTACATAAAGCAAGGCTATGTTTTCAAATGATGTTTATTGCTTAGGGCAGGTGAGGAAAGTGGTTTGAAGACTTAAATCAGGAGAGCCTTCAGCTCCTTCCTTGGGCTGAGGTCCTGTGATTTGTGGTCTTAGGTCCTCGTTCAAACTCTGCCGTGATAGACCTGCTGGGACGGAGGTGACAACAGACGATGGGCGGTAGTGGGTTCTGGTGGCCTCTCGGCGCCCTGGACTCCTGGGCTACCGCGGACACCCAGCCCTTCTGGAGGGAAGAGGGCATGGCCAGCCCAGGGCCACGTCGATGAGGGCCGTCACAGGCACAGGACGAAGGGCAGGCCTGACTGCTGCCCCGGGGGCTTTCCAGGGTCCCCCTGCCCCCTGGTTCACAGCCCCCCAGGCAGGGACCCCTGCGGCCTGTGCGGCTCGCTGGCAGCCTCTCGTCCTAGCTCCGTTTAGGGGGTTTCTTCCGATGACGGCCGCGTCACCCCTAGCTTGAACCGGAAGCTCTGCCACTCTGTAGTTCTTTCTTTAGGGTTTGCTATCAGATGTTTTCTTAATATTTCCACGTCTCTTTGCTCCGTTTTCCTTCAGCTTTTCTCCTGTACTTTCTTCTTCTTGTCATTTTCCTTCTTTCTATTACTTTTCTCCTTCCTCCTTCCTTCTGAGGAACTGTGGCCAATCCACCCACACCCTCCCTTCAGGAAGTACAGATCACCAGTGACCTCACTGCATCTGATAATCCTGTCGACGCGCACCTGTGAGGAACCTCACTGCCTTGTCACCTGTTCCCTGCGATGGTTCCAAGCTCGCCTCCTGCCTGAAAACCTCATTCATCTTCTAAGGGCACAGCTTGGAGCCTGCCTCTTGCCCAAAGCCCTTTCTGAGTCCTCACCCACCTTCCAACCGCCGCTAGTCCCTGCCTTCGTCGCACACACTCCTTTCACAGAGCCAACCACATTTGGTTGCAGCCAAAGTCAAGGCAAAATCGCTGCCCTCCCAGCTCCTAGCACAAAGCAGGTTCTCAGTAAATTGCATGAACAACGGAAGGGGACCTGGACCAACTCCCCTTGGCCTCCAATCACCCAGCAGGACGCGGCTGTGCAGGTAGCAGCAGCGGCCTAACAAAGCCAGCGTCAGTCCTGTGCTTCCAATTTGCTTTCAGTGAGAAACCAACCGGTGACACGGTGGCGCCCGCCAGACCAGTCCATTACATGCTCTTTCCACTGAGACGTAGCCCCTTTCTCCCCATATGCTTTGAAGAGCACGTTCCAGCCTTGATGGCAGGTTTCTGCTTGCTTGGCTCCAATTGTCTGCGTGTTTCTTAGGTCCATTTCTGTCTTTTAATCACAGTTGATGCCTGATTGCTCCCAGGCCTGGGGGACCCAGACTTAGCACCAGGAACGCTGCCATTTCCTGCCCCTGGGAAATCGTTGGGATTTTTCCAGTAGCCCAAGGGCTGAACCTAATCGAAGCACGGCTTTACGCGAACAGCATTATCTTGTTTTCCTCTCCACCAGGAAAAATCATCTTTTTAAAATGCTCACCAGATTGCAGTCTGGTGGGGAATGCAATTGATTAACTTTGATTACTAGCTTCTCCAGCTGCCCCTTCATCCACAGCCAAGAAAAAGCATCACATATATTATCTTTTAGCCTAAATTCCACCTGGCTCTCAATTGCTCTCTCTCATGTGCATGCACATCCTAGAACCCTGCAGCTCTCATCTCCAGGCCGTGAAATCCTTCGCCCCTAAGTGGGCGCTGGTAAGCACCCCTCTATCAGCTGAGACGCGCCTTACAAAGCACCGGCCCTCCCTATTAGCTGCTGCCCAGAAAGTGACAGGGCCAGAAAGAGCAAGCACCCCGGGTGGCTTCTGCCAAAGCACGCCTGCCCCCCAGTGCCCAGCCCAGGTGCACAACTGCCCCAGCGACGTGCCCAAGAAGGAAACGCTGAGCCCGTGCCATCCTCTAAGTCACCCGGTGGCACCGCCGTCTTACCTGAAAAACTCAATGTTGAACTAAAGGTCAAGTACCCTGAGTTCTAAGACCAGGGGCCACTTGTAGCAGTTTGATATGGTTATGAATTCCAAAAATAGACACTGGATGATGTTTGTCATCTAGTCTGTACCTGGGCATGATCGAGTTATGATTAGGGCTTTGATTGGGTCATGTCATTAGGGTGTTGAGACCCCGCCCCTTGCTGAGTGGGGACTCATAGATAAAAGGCATGGGAAAGGACAGAGTGGAGGGTTTTGATGTTGGAATCTTTTTTTTTCTAAGATTTATTTTATTTTTTTTTATTTCTCTCCTCTTCCCCCCCACCCCCCACCCCAGTTGTCTGTTCTCTGTGTCCATTTGCTGTGTGTTCTTTTTGTCGGCTTCTGTTGTTGTCAGCGGCATGGGAATCTGTGTTTCTTTTTGTTGCATCATCTTGCTGTGTCAGCTCTCCATGTGTGCGGCGCCCCTCCTGGGCAGGCTGCAATTTTTTCATGCTGGGCGGCTCTCCTTACAGGGCGCGCTCCTTGTACGTGGGGCTCCCCTAGGCGGGGACACCCCTGTGTGGCATGGCACTCCTTGCACGCGTCAGCACTGCTCATGGGCCATCTCCACACAGGTCAGGGAGGCCCGGGGTTTGAACCGTGGACCTCCCATGTGGTAGGCGGACACCCTAACTGCTGGGCCAAGTCCACTTCCTTGATGTTGGAATCTGATGCTGAAGTGTTAAACTGGAGCCCCAGGAAGTAAGCTCACAGAGGAAAGAGAAGCCAGCCCCAGGAAGGGAGGAACTGAACCAGGAGGAGAACACAGAGGAATAGAGACAGCTCCTTAGACATGGCTGAAGCCCTATGGAGAGAGACAGAGCTGTTCGCCTGAGAGT
Organism: Dasypus novemcinctus; assembly: GCF_030445035.2. Taxonomy (NCBI): domain Eukaryota; kingdom Metazoa; phylum Chordata; class Mammalia; order Cingulata; family Dasypodidae; genus Dasypus; species Dasypus novemcinctus. The sequence continues at coordinate 10,543,372 of NC_080701.1, read as the reverse complement.
CTACAGCTGACCTTGTGGAGAGAGGCAAAGCGTAGAGAGCCTCATAGTCTACAGCTGACCTTGTGGAGAAAACAGAGGAGCTGAGTCCAGAGGAGCCCAGGAAGCCTGAACCCTCGCAGACGTCGGCAGCCATCTTGCCCCAACACGTGGAAATAGACTTTGGTGAGGGAAGTAACTTAAGCTTTATGGCCTGGTATCTGTAAGTTCCTACCCCACATAAACACCTTTTATAAAAACCAACCCATTTCTGGTATTTGGCATCAGCACCCCTCTGGCTGACTAATACACAGCCCAATAACCATGAGAGCTGGGGTGACGGCTTAGGCCCCGCTGGGCCCTAGGAACCGGGCGACATACTTTCCCCCCTCTCCTTCCCGCTCTGATCACCCTGTGCCTCTGTGCAGTCACCTGCCTCCGTGTGAGGTCACTGTGAGGACAGACGAGATGGCGTTTGTGGAATGCCTTCAAGCCCTACGAAGGAGGTTTATAAAGTCACATCACGAATGATCTTTGAGATCTTAGTTTGAGGACTGTGCTAACACTTCGAGTGTCTTCAGATCATCTGGCTGCTTAGAAGCAGGTGTCCCGGCGCCCAGCCCTCTGAGCTCACCCTCGATCACTTGGAGACTTCCCGCCAAGCATGAGGGCGCACGTGGCTGAAAGGTCTTGGGGCCTGGGGTCTGCGGGCCCCTCCTCCCACCTTCCCCGTGAGAAGTGAGGCCTGCCGGAATCAAGGCATCCGCAGCCAGGCTCCTAAATTAAGGTCGAATTTAGTTTTCTTAGAGGAAAGCAGTACAGCATTTTGTGCATTATTGGTAGCCATGACATTGTCTTAGTAACAACATCCCACTCTGGCACCCCCTTTCCTGCAGGTGCTGGGAGAAGGGCTTGGCACATTATCAGCCCAGGGACTGCCAGGCAAGGGTGGCCCGTGAACGGAGCGCTCCCAATTTCCATCCCCTTCTCCCTCTGGTTTCGAGAAGTCCCAGCTTTCGAACCTCAGCCACCCGACAGCCGAATGCCAAGTTTCAACAGAGAATGGACATTTTACAACGGGGTTATAAACTGGGACCCAGCGGCTCCCAGAGCAGTTGACGTAAGCCCCAGCTCGCCTGGCTCCACGAGAACCGGGCCTGGGTCTTTCTGAGAATTCGCTCCCTGGACAAGGGCCTGCTGGGAGCGTCGTGCCCTCGCCACGCGGGGGGCGAGTCCTGGGAATGGGGTCGAGCCCACACTGCTCTCAGGGAGACCGCTAGAAAGTGGGAGCTGAGAGGCACCTTCACAATCCCACCCAGCCCTCTCATTTCACAGATAGGGGCCTGGGGCCTGGGGCCCGGGGCGGGGGGCGAGCAGATGGTCCACGGCTGCCAGGCCCGGCTGCTGGGCTGGAGAGGAAGCAGACCTGGACCAGCCGGCCAGGTCGCTTTCCCACTCTCCACCTGCGGCTCAGAGGCAGAAGGGAAGAGTGGAAAAGGGGGCCTTTGGAGCTGGCCCGGTTGCACATCTTAATGACTCGAAGGCTTTGGGCAAACCACCCTCTCAGTTCTCTCATCTACAAAATGGGTGTAATAACTCTCATCTTCGTAGGCCGATGTAAGTATTAATTCTTTTTTTAAGATTTATTTTTTATTTATTTCTCTCCCCTTCACCCCCCCTCCCCCAGTTGTCTGTTCTCTGTGTCCATTTGCTGTGTGTTCTTCTGTGACCATTCTGTTCTTATCAGCAGCACGGGAATCTGTGTTTCTTTTTGTTGCGTCATCTTGTTGTGTCAGCTCTCCGTGTGTGCAGTGCCACTCCTGGGCAGGCTGCACTTTCTTTCGCTCTGGGCAGCTCTCCTTATGGGGTGCACTCCTTGCGCGTGGGTCTCCCCTACTCAGGGGACACCCCTGTGTGGCACAGCACTTCTTGTGCACATCAGCACTGCACATGGGCCAGCTCCACACGGGTGAAGGAGGCCCGGGGTTTGAACTGTGGACCTCCCATGTGGTAGGCGGACGCCCTATCCATTGGGCCAAGTCTGCTTCCCGTACGTATTAAATTATATGACGTGCTTGAAGTGCCAGCAGGTTTCCGGCAGACCACGTACCCCCTAAAGGGCAGCTGCAGTGACTGCCACTGCCGCAGCCCCTGCAGGATTCCAGAGGGCTCTGGGTCCTGCTCGTTGGGTCACAGGAGGACGGGAGCGCAGAGGGCGAGTCCACGTTGGGATGGAGAGGAGCCCAGAGGGACGGCCGCCTGCCTGGCTGGGAGTGGGGTCCCGTGCCAGGGGCTCCAGGTGCCTGCCTGGCACAGGCCCAGGGTACCATGCTCCTTGGGATGGCATGACGCCCAGGAAGGCAACTCCATGACTTCCTAAAAGCCAAGAGCAGAGTCTAAAAGCCCCCAAGCCTGGTAAAGGAGACGCCCCGAGGCGGCCTTGCTCAGGCTGCTGAGGGAGTCGGGACTTGTCCTCCTAGGGGTCCCCAAAAGATGCTCAACTGCCTAGCTGCCTCAGGACACAGGGCTAAGGCCTCCACTCAGGCCAGGGGTCTTCAAAGGGTGGTCCTCGTGCCGGAGGCATCGGCGGCTCCCGTGCGCTGGTTAGAAAAGCAGAACCTGCGCCCCCGGGGGCTTCTGAATCCAAGCTCTGAGGATGGGCTGCAGGAAGCGTGTTCACCGAGCCCCCCAGGCGAGCCTCCTGTGCTGTCAAGTGTGAGAACCCCTGACCTGGGTCACCTGCCCAGAGTCCGGCACAGCGGCCACCACCCTTGGCTGGACATTAGAAGGCCGGTGCCAAGGCAGCAACTAGGACCAGTTAAACCAGCATCTCTGGGAAGTGGACCCAGGTGTCAGCTTTTTAAAAGCCCCCCAGGTGAGCTCAGTGTGCAGCCAAAGTTGAGACCCCCTGGTTCAGGGCAAGAGTGAAGGATTTGAATGAATCGGTAATTCAAACAATTTATGCAAATGGTACAGGGCATCAGGATCTCAGTCAACTCTAAACCACCTTTTCCTTTGTGGTTTTGAGTTTGCTTTTCCCACCACTTCTCCCTCCACTCTTCCCTGCAGTTTCTTTGCCCCCAAGGAAAATTCTGAATGCACGTATCCCCCTTAGCCATTTACTCACAACTACCACCCACCACCACCATTGAATCTTTTTTTTAAAAGATTTATTTTATTTCTTTCTCCCCACCCCTTCATTTGCATTTGTTGTGTGCTGCTCTTTTTTTTTCAGGAGGCACCAGAAACCAAAACGGGGACCTCCCGTGTGGGAGGGAAGTTCCTAATTGCTTGAGCCTCTGCTCCCTGCTTTATTGGGTCTCTTGTTATGGTTTCCTCCTTTGTCTTTTGTTGCATTATCCTGTTGAATCATCCTGCCACGCGAGCCTGTCGCATCAGCTTGCTGTCTTGCTCATTTTCTTTAGGAGGCACCAGGAACCGAACCCTGGGCCTCCTGTGTGAGAGGCGGGAGCTCAATCCCTTGAGCCACATCTGCTTCCCCACCATTAAATCATTAAAGGTATTGACCCGAATGACTAACGTCAAAGAAGATCCAAGAGGAGGCTCCATGCGTTCCAGACATTTAGGAGTCATTGAGAAATTGGAAAGTAAAGACAATTATCTTTCTGTCACTCGTGTCTTTTGTATGGCAGATTTTGTCTACAGTGATCTTGTTCTGTTTGGGCATTTTTTTCAGCTTTTAGTTTAAAGCAGCACAAAGCAGATTTCTCAGCCCCTGCCGGTAATGCAGTGTCTCACCTGAGGACAGTGTTACCGTAACACAGGTTCCCTCAGCTGGGTGGAGGTAGGAAGTGAGAGAGGAGAGAGACCCCTTTCTTCTCCCTAGTACACCTTAGACTGCCCTGCAGGGAGTCTAAGACCCCCATTCTCAAGTCCTAATCAACACCAAGTTTAAAAATGGGGCACTAGGCTAGGGTAACCACCCTAAGATGTCATCACAAATGCTCGCCGTGTGCCCTTAGCTCCAGATCAATTACTGGGAAGTTTTAGAAATCTTCTGTCAAGCCCGATTTAGAAACACGTACAGTTCCTGGAGCTAACAATTTTTAGTCTGCCAATATAAATCCAACGTTCCTTCTCGGGGGATTTCCTTGGGTGCCATTTCCACAGTCTCGAGGAGTTCTGAAACGACACTATTTAGGCAGAAGGGGATCTGGAATTTCTTGTCTCTGCTTCTCCCCACATAGGAGGACGTTCCCATTTCTGCCCTGAAAGTCCCATGTCCCCGGAAGCACCGCAGTCCTGGGCACAGCCCCCAGCTCTCCTTGTCCACCTTTTCGTTCTTAGAGTCCTCCCCTTCGGCGTGGTGCACGCACCGCCTCATCTCAAGACATTAGCCCTTGTGCTTCGAACATGTACACACGCACATTCACACACACACTAAACACTTCCAGCTCCTTCCTCACAACACACTTTTCTCTAATTTCTACATTTTCCTCTTTTCCATCACTGCCCTAGCTCAACAAAATCATGTTCTTTTTCATCAGACTGCCCAAATGAATGTGGAGAAGAAGGGAAAGTGATTCAAAGCTGAATCTGGGTGAACATCATGAAAGTCAAGGAATGAGAGCTGATGTGCGCAGGTGGTTGGGCGCCCGCCTCCCACATGGGAGGTCCCAGGTTTGGGTCCCCAAGCCTCCTAAAGAGGACAGATGAACAACAAGCAGACATCAAGCAAAAGCAATGAGCAGATGCTAAGGGAGAAACAAACCCAATGAGCAGACAATGAGAAAAAAATACAAGGAGACAAATGAGCAGACAATGAGCAAAAACAATGAGCAAGACAGCAAGCAAACAACGAGCAGACAGTGAGAAATTTAAAAAAACAAGCAGGGAGCAAATGTGGCTCAAGCATTTGGGCACCCACCTCTCACATGGGAGGTCCCAGGTTTGGTTCCTGGTGCCTCCTAAAGAAGACACGTGCAGACAACAAGCAAAAACAACAAGCCAACAGATGAGGGAGCCATCTCGGGGGAGGAAGGGCAGAGTCAAAGAATGGCCCTTTATTCAAGGAAGTAAATCTTTATTGCGTATCCCTTATGTGCTTCATACTGTACAGTGCACCCACAGTGAGTAAAACAAGTCCTTGATGGCAAGCTATTAAATGGGGCAAATGTGCTCCCTTCACTCAGTAAGCCTCACGGTCATCCTAGATTTCCTTGTTCCTCAGCCTTCCCTTGGAGTGGGCAGCTTTGGTTTTGGCTGTTTTTTATCCTTGGCTGCTAGTGGCGATCGACACTCCACTGCCCACTCATGCTTTCTAACCACGGTGCTGCTCCAACGCTGTCATAATAAACCCCATCGATTTCTCATAGCAGTTCCAGATCCTTCCTGCAATTCACAGTCCCCTAATCCACCTCTCAGGCAGCACATAACTGGGCCATCGACCTTCCTAAGATCAAAACCATTTCATGGCGTTCCAGCTCCCACTTGTTCCTCTACATTAAATACTGCCGAGCTCATTGTGGTGGTTTTCTCTCTTCCTCTTGTCTTAAACAAGGAACTAGCTCTTCTCCTCCCTGAGGCTCCTTCCTTTATCCTTTATCACTTCCTCTTTTAACTTGCCTCTTCAATCACTGCCCATGGGGTGTATATTTATTTATGCTGTTTGGTCCTTTGACTTCTCTTCAACATACAAATATACTTAAATCTCAATTTTTCTTTTTTCAGGAAGATAATCTCCTCCACAGATGCTATGGGATCCCCACAGCTTTCCCTCTTTTCATTGTTCTCTCCCCTCCCGCTTTTTAATCTTCCATTCATAACTCCAGTCCTGTGCAATCTCAGTTTGCTCCTGTTAATCTGAATTTTTCTCTCAGGGGCTACCAATAAACTTGTGAAACGTCGTATGTCTTCTAAGGCCTCAATCCACCCCAGCCCTTTGCATCGTTTGAGAGTGTTATTTGAATTATCCTCGTTGGCCTCCTCTTGCATTGTGTGTCCCGATTCTCCTCGTCATCTCTCGCTGTGCCACACCAGCTTCTGCTGCTTATTTCCTTGCCTTGCCACGTCCTCTGTCTTCTTTCAGCCTTGCTCTGCACCTCATCCAGCAACACAGGCATCAGCTGGAGCTGTGTTCTGTTGGCTGTCAGGTTACACACCCAGCTCTGAACTCTCTCCTGGGTTCTCTATCCCTATTTCCCAGCACTTAATGGACATCTCTACGTGGATAAAATGCAAGCATCCTGGTAACGGATTCAATTCTCTCAAGTCCTTGCCCCAGTCCCTCAAATGTGATACCCTTCAGAAAGAGGATCTTTGAAGGTGTGATTGGTTGATGAGGCCACACTGGGTTAGGTGGGCCCTAATCCAGTATGACTGATGTCCTTAGAAGGAGGGGAGAACTGGATGAACAAGGAAGACAGCCACATGACAGAAGCGTGGATTGAGTTATGGCACAAGCCAAAGAATGTCACGAGCTGCCGGAAGCCAGGGCCGGACCCCACAGATTGCAGAGAGCACAGCTCTGCCCATGCCCTGATTGGGACTTCCAGTCTTTAGAACTGGGGACAACAGATTCCAGCTGGTGTAAGGCACCCAGCTTGCGGCACCTTGTCAAGGCAGCACAGGAAGCCACCACGTCCTCCAGCTCAGGATCACCGTCTCCAAAGCACGCGCCCCCCGTTCTCTGTCTCGTTTGCTGAGTCCACCTGGCTAGAGAGTCCGGCATCCTTCCTCACGCTTCTCTCTTTCTCACACCTAAGCAACGGCCAAATAACACTGTTACCTATACAGTTAGGACATTTGACTACAATTAGCCACACCCCAGCTCAGACAAGATTAACCCAGCAAAAGGGATTTGTTGGTTCATGGAGCCAGACCCTAGAAAGGATGGTTTCACCCGAATGGTACCAGTTGTTTCTCTTCCCCTCTCTCTCGGCGTTAGTGCTTGTTTGGCTTCATGCTTCCAGGCACACCCTGAAGACAATGAGGACAAACACTTAACATGCACCGACTCTAGGCATTTCACAGCCCATGAGGCAAGAGAGAGAGAGAGCGCACACCTCTCCACATCAATGTAGAAAATCCACAGGTGAGGCTTGACCTGGCCAGGCTGGGCCATGTCCTCGCCTGCTGGAACAATCCCTGGGGCTGGAACTAGAAAGTGCAGGAAGTGGTCGAGTGTGCATCACCTCTGAGCTTGGGTGTTTCAAGCAAGAAGGTTCCTACGAACTGTGGCAGGTGAGAAGGCATGGGGCAAGAGACTGGAATGCAGAAACTCAGCAGTGCTGATTAAGGTTTATCGTTTTTGCACTATCTTATGAAAACCAAGGGGTCTAAGGAGGAATTATGCCTGATGTGATGTCCCTCTCACACACACACACAGAAGCCATGCAGAAGAGAACCAAGATTTTCCTCAGAACACAGTTTAAGAAATATACGTGAAACAAAACATGTGGGTTGTAGCTCCAGCAATTGGGCTCCCGTCTACCATATGGGAGGTCCAGGGTTCGAGGCCCAGGGCCTCCTTGTGAGGGGAAGCTGGCCATGCAGGGTGCTGGTCTGAGTGGAGAGCTGATGCAGCAAGATGACGCAGCAAAAAGAGACACAGAGGAGAGACAATAAGAGATGCAGCAGATCAGGGAGCTGAGGTGGTGCAAGAGAATGATCACCTCTCTCCCACACTGGAAGGTCCCAGGATCAGTTCTCGGTGCCACCTAAAGAGCAGACACAGAAGAATGCACAGCAAATGGACACAAAGAGCAGACAGCAGGGTGGGGGGAGAGAAAAAAATAAATGATTCTCTTAAAGAAACAAAATGTCTGGGTAGTATATGGGCCATGATGGCCCAAAGTTCTATGCCAGTGGTCCTAGCCTCTTCAAGTATGGAGACACTTTAAAAAAAAAAAAAAGTTTCAAGCTTCTAAATATCATTTAGATAGTGGTAATATGATAAAATGCATAATGATGAGACAAATTCTCATTTATTGTGTGAAAAATGATAGCACACCTGGACGCATTACCCGTTCAGCCTGCAGGTGATGTTTAATGCCCCAGGGCACTGTGGGTCTCTTGGCCCCAAGAGGGTCTGCAGCCATGAGCTGAAATTTAGCTCTTTTACCATAGAACTTGGGAAGGATTTCTACCTGGAAAACCTTTCAAGAAAGTATAGAATTTGCCCACCGAAGTCATAAAAATTTTAATAATTCAGCCTCAGGGTGTCTATTTTTAAACAAATTAACTTTCCAAGGTCTCTTTTTTCAGATCAGGTGTTGCAAATTTTACCCTTAGGTAATGGCTCAGCTTTGTTTGATGTTTGTCGTTGTGTCTGACTCCATAATCCCGAGCCCACAGCCGGCCTCGATGTCGTGGCTGGTGTACCCTGTTTTCCTTCTGGTTCTACCTCCACAGTTCCTCCGATTGTTTATTGACTTCCCATTCATCAAAAGAAATTTTGTAAACACAAGGCAGCCTCGATGGAGCGCACATGAATATGAATTACCTGGAACGTGTCAATTAAGCTATTGGAGAAGCTAGTTCTCCAAGGCCTGAGTGCTGCGACTGCCAGGTGCATTCGGAGCTGCTGTTCTCATCTTCCGTGGTCCAGGGTATAGGATGTGACGGGAACAGTCTGCGGGGAGCAGGGAGGGGGTGTTGGCCCCAAGTTACTGCTGTGAGAATCGATATTCTACATCAGGCTCCTTTGGGCTTGGGAAGGAATAAAGGCTGAGGAACGTTCTATTTCGGTATTAAGCTATTTCATCTGTTCCCTTTTCCTCTCGCACTGAAATATGACCACAGGATCTTCCAAAACGGAACACAGCCTTAGATGTGATCAAATCAATCCCTCTTTTTCCTTGTTTCAGGGAATATTCGTCCTGAATAGTATTTGGCCTGTAAAGAGCTTAATGAAAAGAAGAAGAAGAAACAAGAGAAAGCCATCTGAAGTTGGACACTGGGAAGAGAAAGTTCCTGAAAAGAGAGGCACGCCTCCGTTGGCTGGACTTGCCGCCCTCAGGGTCCGCCATCCCCAGCTCGCCGTGCTCGGGCAGATGTGTGTGACACCCCAGGCTTTTGGAGAGCCCCCCTGCCCTGGCCGGGAGCCAGAGGCTCAGCTTCTGGGCTGCACATCAGCACCGCCGCTCGCTTTGTTCTCCATTTTCACTCCACTTTTTTTTTTTTGGTGACTGTTAGCAGTGACGACATTTCAGAAACAAAGCCACCTGCTCTGGATACAACTGAAGGAGCGTGAGTCTGCGTGAGAGAGAGAAAGCGTGTGTGTGAGTGCGCTGGGACTGGGGGTGCTCCCTTAGCCTGTTGCCCCGTGGCCAGAGTTAGTGACATGTCTCTCTGCTCCAAAACCTTCAGGCAATGAATGACAAAGTCCTCGTCAGCTGGAGTGACCCTCTGGGCAGGCGGCTGAGCCTCAAGTGGACCTGTCAGGCATAGCTGCGACATCACCTCTTCTTAGAAAGGGCCAGAAGTCATGCCATGAAGACCCTCATGCTGGGAGCTGAGGAGAGACCCTGTGGCAGGAGCCGCTGCCCCTCCTCGGCTGTGAAGTCGGGCCATGTCACCCCCCCTTCCGGAGCCTCGGTCCCCGTATCTGTAAAATGGGCGTTTGGACTAACAGTGGGTCCCCACCCCGGCTGCACTTCAGAGTCACTCGGGGTTTTTTTCCCTTAAATAGCGACGCCAGGGTCTCTCCCCAGATCGGAGGATGAATTCACAGGGGGTGGACCCCATAAAAGCTCCCAGGTGAGTCTGGCTGGCGCCAGGTGGAGACGCACGGGGCCAGGTGAGCGCCAAGGCCTCCCCCGGCCCTGGGGCCACCGCGTCTGTAGGACGGGCCTGGGTCAGCCGGAGGCCCCTGGCCTGGCCACGTCACGGGGCGCAGCCTCGGTGGCCCCTGCTGAGAAGTCACCAGCCGGGCCGCCCAGGGTACAGGGCAAGGAGCTGCTGGGGGACAGTCTAGTGGAGAAAAGAAATGAAGGCGGGCAGCTGGGAAACCGTCTCCCTGCCTGGGCCCTGCGCAGGGTGCCTTGTTGTTCCCACCAGCTCCTGCTCCCTCCTGCGGCCCAGCACTGCGCAGGGTGATGAACTCACTTACCCACAGCCAGGGCCGCGGCAAGTGTGGAAGCCAGACCCGTCACTCCCTTTCCCAGGGCAAGGCTCTCCACCCCCTCGTCTGTCTCTCAGAGCTTTCCTTCTTCCTTTTCAACTTTCCACATGCACATCACATCCCTCCCAGCTCCCCTGTATCGTGATCTTCCTTTGTAATGTCCCATCACCCACCCGTCTACCACTCCACCCCTCCGTTTCCAGCCAAGGTTGCTGGACCGCCGAGACGCAGGAACAACGAACGGGAGGGCCAAGACTGCAGCCAGGCGGAACTGAGAGCAGCTTTTCAGAGGTGCAGCGGAATCCTTTAGCGAGGGGCAGCATCAAGCTATGGCCCTCGAGATGCCCCCAATGCGTGGCTGATTATGAACACGCAGAGCCAGGGAAGTCAGAGCTGGTGGAAGCTTCCAGAGGCCGGCCGAAGCTTCGAGCCTGCTTTGGAGCTGAGGCTGGGAACACAGCAAAGAGCAGGGACACCCGTGGGACCCCAGTGCACCGATGGCCCAGATGACCTGCCGCCGCATTCCAAGAACATCAGTGCAGGCCGGGGTGGGGGAGCAGCCAGACAGACATGATCAGAGGGGCTGGAGCGGAACGCTGCAGAGCAGCGAGCTCAGGAGAGCAGGTGGCTGGGACTCCAGGGTCCCGACCGTGCCAGGGGCGTGGAGGCCACTGACAGCGAGTGCTGCTCTTGGCTGTCACAAGAGGCCAGCCCAGGGACCGGGCACACACTCAGGTGCCTCTGCTCCCAGAGAGGCCCCTGTCCACCTCCTCTTGTGAGCGAGGCTTGGGTGAGGGTCTGGGGAGGCCTTGTCCTAAACTGGGGACTCAGTGGCGCTGGCTGGCGAGGGAGAGAGACGGCAGGACATCCTAAGCAGTAGCCCTGCTGCCCCTCACGTCTGCTCCAAGCTCTTCTCCAAGGCCAGCCAGACAGAGCTTTCCAAACAGAAGCTGGACTCTTGGCTCCCTTGCCTGAAAGCTGGCCGTAGCTCCGTCACCTGCAGGCTAGAGCCCAGGTCCTGGTTACGGCGTCCCCGGCCCTCTGTGCATCTCCAACCCGCCTCTCTCCACCTGTGACCACCTGACCAGCCGACGCTTTGTCGCCGGTGCATGGTCTGCTCCAGTGCACCTGCGCACCTGAGCTTGGCGCACCTGCGCACCTGAGCTCGGCGCACCTGCGCACCTGAGCTCAAGCTGCCTTCTACCTGGAGTTCCTTCCCAGCCTTGCCATCTGGTGTGACGAGCTCAGCTGAGGAGCCCCCTTTCCCAGGCGCCCCCAAAAACCCAGTCCCTTCCCTTGATCCGCCGCTGTGTGCGGAAAGCATTTCTTCCTGAGCCTGGAATGGACACCCTTTGAAGGCAGGGCCCATGGCTTATCTACCTGGAAGGTTCCCAGCTCAGTGCTGGGATGGGGCAGGGCCGGAGCAGAGCAGCCCATCCTAGGGGCCCCGCTGTGGCCGTCGCCCCTGCACTGGACGCCGTCCAGCCACTGAGGAGGCGGCCTGAGGAATGCTCCCCGGCCTCTCCCCTCACCGCAGAGCCGCACTCCCCCCCCCGCCCCCAACGTGCTGCCACTGTGAGCTCAGGAAGTCAGCTGCTCCCGATTCCCAGCACCTCTCGTCTCCACGGGGGCCCGGGACCGTCCAGGGGACACGCCCGATGACTGCTTTATTGTCTGCGGTGAGCGAGACGCAGGCCTGAGTCACCTGGAAACAGGTAGAGCAGGTATGAGTCGCAGTCTGCGCAGATGTGCGTGTGTGAAAAAAAAAACCAGCCTTGATTTTTCGTAGCTCAATGTAATTTCTGTTTCTAGTCCCCCTGCTTTGTTTTGCTCCGGGGTGGCAGGGTCATGTTCCCCTGCGCTCCCTGTCCCCTGCGGTGGCACCTGAGCCATAGGGCGGGGCTAATGCAGTGTCTGGGAGATGGCGCTTCGTGCCCCGTCCTCAGTGGCCTCTCTTCTTCTGGCCCCTGCTCGGAAGCACCCTCTTGTCTAAGGTCCTGTCCACCCAGGTGGCTGCCAGGAGGACCTCGTCCCCTCCCTCTCTGCCACCCACAGGGACTCAGACGTCATGCTGAGCCCTGCGAGGCCTCCCAGGCCATGCCTGCCATGCCGCGCTGTCCCCCTGCCTCCCCAGGCCATTTACGAGGACGGGACCTCTCTCCGCAGATCCTGCAGACCTTTACGTAGAGTTAGTTGGGTCTGGGTGGCCTTGCTTGCTTTTTGGTCTCGTTTTAGGTTTTTGGTTCTAGCATCCCTGACCTTTGACATGGGATCAAGGACCAGCAGCCCTGACACTTTCTTAACTGCCCCGTCCAATTTATTCTGCCACCCCTTCTGCCAGTGTGCTGGAGGAGGTGGGGGAGAGTGGGGGGAGAGGGCAGAGGAAGAGGGCAGGGGAGAGGCAGGAAGAGAGTGGAGGGAGGTGGGGGAGACGGTGGGGGAGGGTGGGGAGAGGGGGGAGGGGGAAAGTGAGGAGAGAGGGCAGGGGAAGAGGGCGAGGGAGAGGTGGGAAGAGGGGGGTAGGGGAGGAGAGGTAGGGGAGAGTGTGGGGGAGAGGGTGGGGAGAGAGGGTGGGGAAGGGTGCTTCCCACTTCCCGTCTGACGTGCTCTCTGTCCTGCCTGCACTTCCGCAGGGGCATCTTGTGAAACTCAAAAGCCACAGAGAGGCTCTCTTTGTTCCGTGACCTTCACCGTCACATCCCTTCCCCCTGTGTCACTGATCACAGCCCACAGTCTGGTTACTGAATGGAGAGAAGGGACAAGGTAAAAGGGAATTCGAGGAGGAAATTTCCTGGAGAACGCCAGCGACCCCCTGCTAAGCACCTCCAGGCCCTGTTCTAAGGACTTTCCGTCCAGCTTTCAGTTGGCTGCACACTGCCGAAAACCACACACCAGAAACAGGGGAGCACCTGACAGCGGGGCGCCTAGTGCCCAGCCTGCAGCTCCCAGGCCAAGATGCGTGCGCCCAAGGCTCCAGCCCGCGATGCTTCCTCCCGAGGGCGGGCTACCGCAGCAGCTGCTGGTCTCCCCTCTCTGGGTCTCGGGCTTCGGCGCCTGGCTGCCTCCCCCGGGTCCCCTGCTCTCAGCTCCTGCCCTCGTGGCTGCCCCTCTCTGCTGCTGCGGCTTTTTCTGTGACTCTCTCCAGACTCATCCCATTTATGAAGGACCCCAGTAAGAGTCCCCCTGCGTCAGCCCCGACTGTAGTAACCGCACCAAAGGTCCCACCTCCCCTAGGTTCACGCCCGCAGGATGGATGCCCTCCAGGGACATGATGTTCTGGCATCCATCCCTCTTCACCCTGTCACGGTACAGTGATTTATTAAGTTGCAGCAATCCTTTGAGGCAGGCACCATTGTTATCCCCTTTTCACAGAGGAGGAAACTGAGTTTAAGAAATGGCCAAATGGAGCTGGGACTTGAATCGGCCAGTCTGTGCGCAGAGTCTGCCCTCTTCACTGCCGCGCGTTTCACTCAACAATGTAAAACCACCACCAGTGTCATTTTTACTGTGGCTGCTTCTTCCCTGAAGACGTGTAGGAAAGGATAAGTTTGAAAACATTCGGATGGAGCCTTCTCTTGTGCTTATGCTGGGGATTTAACAAAGTCTGATCTAATTAGAAATCTATGGGAAGCGGACATGGCTCAACTGATAGAGCGTCTGCCTACCATATAGGAGGTCCGGGGCTCAATACCCAGGGCCTCCTGGCCCATGTGGCGAACTGGCCCATGCACAGTGCTGCCGCCGGCAAGGAGGGCCATGCCACACAGGGGCACCCCATGCACAAGGAGTGTGTCCCGCGAGGATAGCTGCCCTGCGTGAAAAACGCAGCCTGCCCAGGAGTGGCGCCGCACACACGGAGAGGTGACACAGCAAGATGAGGCAACAAAGAGACACAGATTCCCAGTGCTGCCTGACAAGCACACACGTGGACACAGAAGAACACACGGAGAATGGACACAGAGAACAGATGGGGGGAGTGGAAGGGGAGAGAAATCAATAACCTAACTCTTTTAAAAAAAGAGAGAGAGATCTAGCATCCATCCATGTGAATGTCAAAAAAAAACCCAAACCCTAGACGTCTTTAAAAATACTCTCCCACCAGTACGCCACCCATGTCACTGCCTCCACTGCCTGGGGGTGCTTGATTAGCTCCCATGCAGCGGGAGAAGGGTCACAGTGCCTGATCTCTGCCGAAGTCTGCCAAGCGTATGTACCCGACTTCACGTGCCCTTGACAGTTCCATTCCATTAGGAACTTTGATTCCTTTTGAATGAAAGAGTTCACAAGAAACACTGCTGGGGCTCCTAATTCTTCTGCAACTGCACTGCTTAACCTTTCCGGGGCCACAGACCTTTTATGAATCTGTGGAGTGCTACCGCAGGAAAGAAAACGCGTGGATCCAAATGCACGTACGATCTGCCAAAAGATTTTAACTGAGTGACTGGACTCTGTACTGCCAGGAGGAGAAGCCGCTGCACTCATTTCTGGATCCGACACCTCAGCAAAACTAAACTAAGGGGGCCTGGGCCCACCTGCGGCCCCTCCAGCCTTAGCGTTTCTCTGTGGTACCAACAGGGACAGAAAACCGTCCCCTCCCCTCCACCCACCCACCTTCTCTGCAAGTGCCTGGTGGAAGCAAAGGCCTCACCATGCCCGGGCATCGGCCTCCAGCTCCAGGCACCGGCTCTCTGCTCGAGGAGAGGCTGCAGCTCTCCTTGTTCCTGAACCGCTTCGGGGCTGCGCGGGGAAAACCCTCCAGACCTCGGGGAGCCGAGCAGGAGCCCACCGGGCTCATGTTCTCTGCACGCCTCCTTTCCACCCAGTTCCTGCAGGAGGACTGGTTTCTCCCCTTTCAGAAGGGAACCCAATGCTTCACATTTTCAAATATCTTCTCCAACAAAACAATGAATGGGCTCCCCCGCACGCCCGGTGCGGACACCCCGGCGTCTCTGCGTTCATGCAGGCAGCAAGCGGGAATGTTCCGGTCCAGGCCAAACATTATTTTTCTTGGGAGGAAACACAGAGAAGGCTCAGAATGAACTTGGCGAGCAACTCCAAGCCCCCTTGCTGTGCCCCGCAAGTGCCAGCACTTAGTGATTATCATTCCCTGCTGGCTGGACTTCTGCCAACACCGCTGTCATTAAGAAGGAGCAGAGGGAAGCGGACTTGGCCCAGTGGTTAGGGCGTCTGCCTACATACAGGAGGTCCACGGTTCAAACCCCGGGCCTCCCTGACCCTTGTGGAGCTGGCCTATGCGCAGTGCTGATGTGCACAAGGAGTGCCCTGCCACGCAAGGGTGTCCCCCATGTAGGGGAGCCCCACATGCAAGGAGTATGCCCCGTAAGGAGAGCCACCCAGCATGAAAGAAAGTGTAACCTGCCCAGGAATGGTGCCGCACACACGAAGAGCTGACACAACAAGATGATGCAACAGAAAGAGACACAGATCCCTGTGCCGCTGAAAACAGAAGCAGACAAAGACACGCAGCA
Organism: Dasypus novemcinctus; assembly: GCF_030445035.2. Classification (NCBI taxonomy): domain Eukaryota; kingdom Metazoa; phylum Chordata; class Mammalia; order Cingulata; family Dasypodidae; genus Dasypus; species Dasypus novemcinctus. The sequence goes on along the minus strand of NC_080701.1, from coordinate 10,527,823 downwards.
AAGAGACACAGAGAGCAGACAATTGGGGTGGGAGGGCAGGAAGGAGAGAGATAAATAAATAAATCTTTAAAAAAAACACTTAAAAAAATAAAAGGAGCAGAGCCAACAAAGCAGGGGCAGGCCAAGGTGCCGGGAAGGAACGGCCATTCCTTCTCTCTCCTCTCCTTCCTTCTCATGTTGCGGTGGGGATGCTTCACCTCTTCACTCCTTCAGCGTTTTCTGTTTATTTCTTCGATAACGTTTTTCTTTGATCCGCTCCCGCTGTAATGTTTTAGGCTGGGGACTGTTTCCGGGATCCCAGCCCATGTACCAGGCCGGCTTTGTCTGTTGCGGGGTCCCTGAGCCTTGTGCTTCCACGCCCCATCAGTAAATACCGTGGACACGGTCCCCAGGAGGCGACGTGGATGACCCCGTGAACGACACACATGTAAACTAACACGTTCCGCGTGGTAGGAACCGTTTGGGGGAAAAAATGAAATTGCAAAAGGAGGAGGCAAAATAATTAGAAACAGAGCCTGAGGTTGTATTCTCCGCCTCGAGGGGTCATCCGCTCCCCGTGGGTTCAAGCGCACGGGCTGGGGAAGCCAGGCCCGGCACGTCTCGCCGTGCCCGTGAACCTCAGCGCCAAGCCTCCTGGGCGTGGACCCTGGCTCCGGCTGCCGCTCGTGGGACCTGCCACGCTCCCCCGACATCCTCCACTCACGCAGGTGAGCCGAAAGCGACCCTGCGCAGTGCGCCAGATACTTCCCCTATTCCAAGCTCCACTGACACCCACGCGATCCTTCCACCTGCTTTCCAAAGGCGCTTATAAAATCGGCTCCAGGAGGCCAAAGTCAGGAGCACCGTGCACGTTCAAGGGCAAGAAGAACTCACACAACGTCCGCCTGCCCCAGAAAAGCAGAAAGGGGGGGTGGGCAGGGCAGCCCCTGCCCGGCAGAGGTGGGCGCTGGCTCAGCACCAGGATTTTAGCATCTGCCTCCGAGAGGCAAGAACTGAAGGATCCTTGGGAAGTAACTGGAAACTGCTGCTCATCTCGCGAGAATTTTATGGGCTGTTCTTTCTTGCGATGTTTCTGAAGAGATACTCCAATGTGCTCTTCTGTTGGATGCAACAAAAATACTGTTTGTGTTTAATTGTTTAAAGAGCATTTCTCAGTGCATTCATGAGTAAGAAAAGAAAAATCACTGGGAGGGTAAAAGGTCTTTAAAAAGAGAAATCCATCTAGGATGAAATCCATCCAAATAAGTGCTGAATCTGGCTCTTTTTCTCTGGGAGACGCTCTTATACCTTGACGAACTGTGGGTAGACGGTAGCACGTGAGCTTCATTCCTCTCCCTGAGTAGAAGGTACATTTCTCCAAGGCCTGGCAAGGCTTTTACTCCCTTTGCAGAGTTTTCATGGAATATAATATAGAACTTTGTATATAGTGGATGCTAAATACATAACCTTTGTGAAATACTATAGGTTCTAGTTTCTTGGCTGCTGAAATGAACACCATACAACAGGCGGCTTAACAGCAGGAATGTACTGGCACGTGGTTTCAGAGGTTAGAAGGCTTGCATCCGTCTTGGGTCAGTGTCTTCTGGCTGGCTGGTGATCTTCAGGGTTCCTGGGCTTTTCCGGCACATGGTAAGACACATGGCAGCTTCGTTTTCTACCGGGTTCCATCGGCTTCTAGCTTCTGGCTTCTCCCCATGGCATCTCTACGTGTGGCCTTCTCCATGAGGCCTCAAGTAATAGAATTGACATCCGTGCCGATTCAGCTGGGCCACACCTTAACGTCAGTGAGAATGTGCTATTTACAATGGGGTTACACAAACAGGAATGGACTGAGTTTAAGAAATGGTTTTCCTGGTGTACAGAATTCCAAGTCGCTCTACTATTCATCATATTTTCCTATGAGTTTCAAATTTATCAGCTACCAAACTTATCTGAATCACATTAGTGAGTTTTTATAATGTGAAATTCTATGAGTTTGGGATGATTTCAAGATTTTCAAGTTCGGGAAGCGGACTTGGCCCAGTGGTTAGGGCGTCCGTCTACCACATGGGAGGTCTGCGGTTCAAGCCCCGGGCCTCCTTGACCCATGTGGAGCTGACCCATGCGCAGTGCTGATGCGCGCAAGGAGTGCCGTGCCACGCAGGGGTGTCCCCGGTGTAGGGGAGCCCCACGCACAAGGAGTGTGCCCCATAAGGAGAGCTGCCCAGCGCGAAAGAAAGTACAGACTGCCCAGGAATGGTGCCGCACACACGGAGAGCTGACACAACAAGATGACTCAACAAAAAGAAAACACAGATTCCTGTGCCGCTGACAACAACAGAAGCAGACAAAGACGACAAAGCAAATAGACACAGAACAGACAACCGGGGGGGAGGGGAGAGAAATAAATAAATCTTTAAAAATATATATATTTTCAAGTTCACCTAGTTTCTGTCATCTGTTTAGATTTGACACAATAGGGAAGGCTTACCTAAGACGTTTAAGAAAACAAAAACCACAACACAAAATTGTCTTATAGAAAACCATATTAGCATACTCTACGTGTCTTGATTCTGTGTGACTGGAAAGCAGCATGTGAACTATATCCTGGGATCATTTCTGGAAAGGTCAAATTACTAAACTTTGTGCTGAATGAGGGACTCTGGGGCCGAAGGCTGGATTTGCATGTTATATGGGGGGTAGGACCTAGGCCTGCAGCTGGGTCTGGAATAGCAATTTCTAGAACCCAAGCCAACACTCATGGGCTCTTCATGGGCTCCCAAGTTGTGCAAATCAGTTGCAGCTGGAGGTGCTGAAAGGTGTCCTAGCAGTAGATGAAGTAAGTGGCTTTCTAGGTCCTGAGTTGTCTGGACAAAATCGCTTTCCTATGAATTTGTTTGCAGGTAGCCAGAAAGAATCATGAGTGAAGGCTAGCACGAAGAAGTCCCCTTCAAATGTTTATGTTGGAATAGTTGTTTCTAACTTTTTGGGGGAGGGTGGGGCACAGAAGTGTTACTGTCAAATGAAAGCATAGGGGGAAATCTAATACATAAAATAGACAAATGTGGGATGCTCTGTAGGTGGGAGCAGCCCAGAACTCCAGTTTCCAACCTCCAGTTCTAGGCACCCTCAATGAGCCCTCAATGAGCCCTGATCTGATTCTTCAACTTTAATGTGTACGAAAATCACTTGGGAGTTCATTAAAAATGCAGTTATTTGCTCTACCCCTCTGGAAATCCCATTAGAAGGTCTGGGCAGGGTCTAAGCATCTGAATTGTAACACGCACCCTAAGAGACATAGAGGCCAACGGTCTGCAGCCCACTCTCAGCTGCGCTCTGCAGTGACCCGACAGCTCTCGGGCAAGGGGGTCCAAAGTTAAATTCATTCTTTGAGTTATTAGTAAAGCAATAAAGGCTCCAGATTCTAAGTCTCTTTAGTTGATGCTCCCAAAATTTCTTTTTTTTTAACGATTTGTTTTTTTTATTTCTCTCCCCGTCCCAGTTGTCTGCTCTCTCTGTCCATTCACTGTGTGTTCTTCTTTGTCTTCTTGTATTCTTGTCATTAGCACCAGGAATCTGTGTCTCTTTTTCTTGTGTCATCTTGCTGCGTCAGCTCTCTGTGTATGCGGCACCACTTGTGGGCAGGCTGCACTTTTTTTCACATGGGGTGGCTCTCCTTATGGGCGCACTTCTTGCATATAGGACTCCCCTATACGGGGGACACCCCTGCATGGCACAACACTCCTTGCGCGCATCAGCACTGCACATAGGTCAGCTCCCACATGGGTCAGGAGATGCTAGGTTTGAACCCTGGACCTACCATGTGGTAGGCAGACACTCTATCAGTTGAGCCAAATCTGCTTCCTCCCATAATTTCTTAAGGCCCCCCCCAAAACTGAAGAAGCAACTGGATTTTATCAGGCAGGTGGAAAGAATTTTAAGAATTTGTTTATTTTAAAGCAGGACTTGTGATATACGCAGAGACTAAAATTCCATCTAAACACTCGTTTCCTAAATTATCTCCAAAGAAAAAAGTGGAGCAACTTCTAAATCATGTGGAAGTTGGTAAGGACACCAGCTGAAGCCCTAAAAATAGCTGACTCATGTCTCAGGCTGGGTCAGGGAATTCCTTTCCAACATTTAGCATGGATGGGATGCCATGAGCTTACAGCTGCAGACACGAGGCAAAACCATGGCACAGCAAGCAGCAGAGCAGATGAATCTTACTTTAGAAACACCGGTCATCGGTGACCCCACATTTGACTTCTTGCTGCTGTTTTCTTGCCGAAGAAATCAGACATTGGTCCAGAAGAGGGTTGCTGTGCAGGGCAGGAAATGCACATCTCTTTTGGCTGTGGGTTGGTAATGCAGCACCCTTAGGTGCCCACTGTGTCTCTCAGATTAGTTGGTAGAGAGACTAACTAGAGAGCAGGGACCTGGAGAGGAGCTTGCTTTATCCAGGTTCTATCACAGCGTCTTTTCATACTGGTTGATAATAGCAGGTGATTCCATCAAGGCAGGAAAAACTGGGGGAAGTGGTTCCATTTTCCTTCACAAGAAATCATGGAGGCACTTGGGTATGTCGGCACGGGTTGCAGGAACCAGCTTCCTAAGTCAAACACCTGGGACTATGCTTTGGCTTAAACACCTAAAAAGTCAAGTAAACTACAGTAAATAATAACATTTTGCCTTTCTCTAGCACCTGAAATTTCAGAGAACTTGAGAGTCTCTATAAAGAGACATTACATAACTTGTTCTTGTTTCATAAGGACTGTAGAAATAATTATGCTAAAATCTGCAAAGCCCTTCAATATTTGGGAGCCAAAGCAGAATAGGGTAATTTTGATTCTCGAGTATTAATTTAATTTTTAAATAAGCATATCAGAATTCTGAGATTAAAACAAGAATTAACCTTCAAATTAGTCATGTTAGAAGGCTATGCTTACATTTCAATGCATCTGCTATTTCTAAAAATAATTCCAGAGTCCTATTTCGTGAATTGTTTCAGATTAGGAGGTACAAAAGAAAAAGACTTATTACAACAATATCTTGACTTTTAAAAATTCCTTATCTTCTTAAAATGCAAAAGGTAAAACAACAAAGGAAAAAAAAACCCTCAACTACTCTCTATCTAAACCCCAAATCACTAAGCAAATCCCTATCACCCAAAAAAGCTTAAATTTAAAGTTGAAATTTATTTTTTATTTGTTATTTAATGAAAACAAGATTTTTTTTCCATTTTCCATCTGTGAAGACATTTTCAAAATATACCACCAACACACCATTCCCGGAATTTTAATATATCCAGTGAGAAGCACAGCATTCCATATAGTCAAAGCTTGTTTTTGACCAAAAGACAGTTCAATGCCCAGCTTGATCATTCGCTTTTCTCAACAGCCTGCCTCTAACTTAGGCCTTTTTGAAAAACCAAGTCCCTTTTGTAAAGGAAGAGCTTGCCACCATAGAATAAGAGAGATTGCAGACTTGGAGGGCACTTTCAGAAGGCTTTTTAAAGTCGCCATATATCAATATTCAGAAAAGGAAAATATCTATTGGCGTGCTCAAAATCTAATGTGTTCATTAAGAAAATTAATATTAATAGTCATACCTAATAATAACATTTTTTAAATGTAGGGATGGCTCTTATACCACAGGTCCTTATTATTAGAACCACTGTATTTTTAGGGAGCAGAGTGTGACCCCTAGTTTATTCTCCATACAGCATATAAGGCTGGGACCTTGAAAGACAGGCAACCAGGGGAAGACGTTTGATTTTGCACGGCAGACGTCTGTACAAAAGAGCGAAATGTTATTCTAGAAACACGTGTGTGTGCGAGTGTTTTGGGAGGTGTGAGGGGAGTAAGTCAGCCAAAGAGTATATTCAAACTGACTTCGAAGACATTTTTGAAGGCTGACCGCTTCCAAATAAACAACGAAACGAATTTGACTGATCAAAGAGAGAAGTCCGTTAACTGCCTCTGCCATTACCACAGTCTGAATATTTGTTTTCACTTCCTAAGGGTCTGCGTCCTGTCAAAGGTATGTTTGAAATGCTTGAAGTCTGAGCGGGCAGTGGATAACTCTGGGGAGAGCTGTACTGACCCGGAAATCCTAAGTGTGATATTCTCATGAGGACAAGAGAGCGGCCACATCTGTCCTGCCGTCGGGCGGTGACGTTGCCGAGTGACAGTGGAGCTGGTGGTGACGAAGGTTAAGCCGCAGCTGCTCCTGGGGGGTGGGCCTGGTGGAGGAGCCGGGGTGACCCTCCCCATTTCATAGCCCCTTTCTCCCGGCTGGCTCCGCTGACCCCACAGCCATGTTTCCTAAAGTGTTGTAGCGTCTCCGAAGCAAAAACACGGACAGTGAGTTGCTCATATTTTGCAAGAATTTTGGAAGAAAGTGAACCAAAGTGAGAGAGGACGCAGCTTCTCAGAAGTAAAACCTTTACTCGGGTGAACCTGGCACCAGAGCCCTGATTTCCTGACATAGCCCTTCGGCCATCTAAACACACCACGGTATATTTATGCATTGTTTTTCTCAAGTAAACTTTACAAAGAGGTTCATTTTGAAATGCGACCGTGAGTCTTCCACGAAATACGATTTTTATCGCCATGAGACTTCCACAAGTTAAATGAGTAGGAAAAAAGTAAACAGCCTGGTACTGAAGGACCAAAACCTGAGGAACTCCGTTCAGATTTGGTGCAGCACTCCACTCTCAATCTCAGAAAAGCTACGGAACTTCTCTGAGCCTGTGTCCTCATCTATGAAAGGAGGAAAATAATCTGTATTTCACACGCCAGTTCCGAGGATTAAACACATCACTTGCTGGTGATCGCCTGAGGAACAACTCCGGCTCAATTACCTGATCTCTCTCCCTTCACAGGTACACAGTAACCACTTCCCTTGTGAGCCGGGGACTCCAAGGGATGCAGGAAAAGGCAGCAGGCAGCCTCAGGCTGCCAAACACCTGCTCAGGGTCACTGGCCCCTTGGAGGGGTAATTCTTTGTCCCGGTAGAAACTTAGTCCAGAGGGCAGCTGGCACTTATTGTTTGAATGCATCGAGGAGCAGAGTGTCTGGAATATCAATGATTAGCTCACTTTCGAGACCCACCTCATGTATTTGTTTGAAATTTGAGGCCTTGATATCAGAAAAGGAAATGGAGCACACTTCTTCCATGTGCCATATCTAGAAAGCTAGTAGGAGATATGTTTGCCTTGCGTTCGGAAATGCACTATTTGAAATGAACCTAACAGAAGGGAGAAAGGGAGGGAGCCCATTCAGCTCCACTGGAAGGAAAGGGTTATTTAATGAGATAAAATATTTTTAAAGTGCTTTATGACTTTTCAACACCTAAAAAAAAGTCATTGATTATACACTTTGGATAGATTATATAGTAGGTGAATATATCTCAATAAAACTGCTTAATAAATACATAAGTAATTGTGTAAAAATAGTCAGAAACAGCAGCTATGTACAGCAGGGGAAACAGAGATTGAGAAGTGAACTTTCTTGTTTGTTTTATTATTATTATTATTATTGAAATAATGAAAATGCTTTAGTAATGATTGAAGTAATGAACGCAACTAAGTGATTATACCAAACACCACTGAGTGTGCACTTTGGATGAATTGTATGCTTTATTAATATGTATTGGTAAAATTGATTTGTTAAAAGATAATAAAGGGCTTTATGAATGGTAGGCTACTCGACAAATGTTTGGTGAGCTTCCTCCTGCACACCTCACTGCCTCTGTTCTGTTAGTGTGGGTAGTAAGCGAAGGTTCTGGCATTATAAGAACAGAAGTCCTCCACCTGTCCCGTGGGATTTGGGGTCGAGAGCACAGTGTGTATAGGAAGGCGCAGACATGAAAGCAATGGAGGTCGTCTTTCGCTCCCAGTGCAAATCATTCTCTTGACCACCTCAGCTCCCTGATCTGCTGCATCTCTTATTATCTCTTCTGTGTCTCTTTTCATTGCATCATCTTACTGCACCAGTTCTCCTCGTGGGGCAGCACTCCTGCATGGGGCAGCATTCCACACAGGCCAGCACTCCGCATGGGCCAGCTCACCAAATGGACCAGCTCGCCTTCACCAGGAGGCCCTGGGCATCGAACCCTGGACCTCCTATATGGTAGACGGGAGCCCAATTGCTCAAGCCACATCCGCTTTCCTTGAATTTGTTCCTGACAAGCCATATCATACCTTCCATGGTAGAAAACGTACAGAAAAGTATGTTAAAGGCTGAAGAGAACTGATGAACGCTCTGCGTCACTGCATTCCTTGGCTTTGACCTTGCCCTGAGATTACACTGCCCATCTTCTCCCAGGCACGAGCCCCTCCTGACTGAGCTACTAGACTGTGACCCTTACCCCCAAGCCCCAGACCCAGCCCATGCCCCCCAGCTCATCTGAGATTTCTCAAGGTGACATATGGTATGTGCTCAGGAACAAGTGGGAGCTTTGCTGATTTCTTGCTTCTCGGCCTGCAGCCTTGGATGCGCTGGCCCTTACAATAGTGCAGCTCTGGGCCAGGCGTCTCTGGCTCAGAAACTTCCCTCTCTCCAGCCTTGAGGAGGGGCCCAGCTCTCCTTAGGTCCCCATAGTACGTCTGAGCTCAGACCTCAACTTAAGGGTTTAGAGAAGACTGTGATGAGATGACTCTACCTCACCGCTGCTTCTAGAATTGTATGCTCCTAGAATTTCAGCCCAGACCCAACCTCTGCACCCAAGGCAGGGCATCTCCAAGGCAGCCCCATGGCTTGGGTGCAAGCCCAACTCAGCTCCCAGGAAAAAGAGAAGCACTTCCCCTTCCTGGGCCAACTGATGGCAGAACTGCTCCTTCCCTTCGGGGGAGATCCCATCCTTCTCCCACGTGGGCAGGGTCGGATCCGCAGAGCTTGGCACAGCCAAGAGAGCAGAAGGCTCTCCGGCACATGGCACCCTGATCCCCACCGCTCCCGTGGGCAGTGATGGCAGTCCAGCCTTCCTTGTCACATTCCTTCGTCCAGCCTGCAGCCAGCAGAAGTTAGGGAAGCTAGTCCTGGCTGGGATGGCCCTGGCTCCCGGTATTTCAAGAGCAAATACTCGGTAAGCCAAGTACACAGGATTCTCATCAACAAAAATCATTTTCTGGCATAGGGTCATCTAACACTGGTTGGGGGGAAACCTTCTCCTAACTCTTGAGTCATGGAGTCCTGCCTGCTGTTATATCCGATCAAAATGACTAGACCCTTAATCGCATGTCAGCCTGAAGCACCTGCTCGCGGGCTCCTCTGGGGTCCAGCTCCCACAGAGCGCGGGACAACTCTTGCCTAGCAGCTGCCGTGCTGGGATGTCCTGCCGAAACAGTGCCAGGGGCAACTAGGGGACCCCTCCCAAGACGCGGGGGTGGTGTTTTACACATCAGAAGATGCAGCCCAGGGTCAGTCAGGCACCCTGTTTCCTAAATGCGAAGACGTTAAGTGACGTTGCTTTAAGCTTTTCAGCTCCATCCCAGGAGCAGGTTCCTACCTTGTCCTCAACAACAGCCCACCCTGTACGGAAACAGTGGAAATGTGCGACCACTAGGCGACCGCAAGGTATTTGATGTTCCCGGGAATTAAAGCAAGATCAAGTTGCTTCTTTGTGAACTATTAATTTTAATTTAAAAATTTTAAAAATATATATAAAAGTTGGGAAGATACATATATATATGTCCTGAAGGAAGATTTTCTATTGGTTAATTTGCTAACACCCACAAGCCCCTTCCCCCCTACCCCTCTGATAAGAGCGAGAATTAACAGTTGCCTTTCCTTCCTCTCCTGGTGTGATTTCACACAGGCAATTCCATTAGCTGTTTTGACAGTGTGGTTGGTGCAATAAATAAAGCCCAGGAAAAGCAATATTGGAGGTCACTTGCAAGTGTTAAGCAGCTTAATTGTTGTTTTCAGCCATCCTCTGGATTGACGAAGGGGATGATAATGTAGGTTGTGCTGATGGCATTTGTATTAGACAAAAGCAAGTATTGACTTTAGTAGTTACTATTCTCTCCCTGCATTCTAAATTGCCTTTCACTAAGAGCAAAATAGCAGGAGGAGAAAAACAATTCCAACCTTATGTAAATGCAACTCGCTAAATAGATTATTTTTGCAGATTCTGTAACACTGAAGGAGGTGTAACTGCACAGATCTAAGGAGAACTTTGGAGATGTGGCTACAAATATCAAAACCCAGTTTCCTCATGCCACTGCTTCCTGACCTGGCTACCTAGGTCTTAGTCCCCAGGCTGCTACGACAAGTACTGCCCAACAGGTTGGCCCAAACAGCAGGAACCCTTTGGCTCAGCGTTTCAGAGGCCAGCAGGCTGGCTTCCTGCTGGGCCACTAGCATTCTGGCTGGCAGGCCACCCTCGGAATTCTTGGTTTCCCACCACATGGCCATGGCCACTCCTTTCTCTTCGGAGCTCCACTGGCTTTCAGCATCTGGCTACTCCTTGCAACTTTCTCTTCATAAAGTCTCCAGTAATGGGATTGAAACCAGCCTGATTCAGTTGGCCCCACCTTAACTAAAAATAACACCTTCAAAAGGCCCTATTTACAATGGGCTCACACCCCTAGGAAAGGGATAAAGATTAAGAACTTGTTGGGGTTTTTTGCCCTGAAATTCAACCTACCACACTATACCTTGATTCTGCAGGAATTTGTAAGGGAGACTGGAAACCATAAGATAAAGCCCCACGAGCTGACACTGTAACAGAACTTGACCCCAGCTGGGTACTCAGGAAATCACTGATGAATTAATGAATCTCCCTAGTTTATGAGTTTTGCTGGATGTTAAGTAATTTAAGGCAGTATTTCATATTAAAACAAATTTTCACAAAGAATGAACCTTAGTGTAAACCAATTTTAAGAAATCATTTAGAAGATCAGGGGAGCCAAGGATGGAAGGCAGAGTGTGGCCAAACAATCTAACTGTATTGCACATAAATAGAACCACCTCACTGAAGAGAGAGGGGAACTAGGGGTGCCCAGCTAAGGAACTGGCACTGAGCAGAGTCTATAAAACTGAAGGCAGAAGAAAATATACCTAAACATTGTGTTTCAGCTGGTAAAGTTGTTTGCCATAACTGGGGGCTATCAATTCAGACCCTGCTATACCGTGTAGGGGAGCTGAAAAATTCAGCCAACGGATAGTGCAGGGGGAAGTCAGATTTCTCACCATTGGAATGAGAATTTACAGCTAAACATGGGAAGAAGGCTAGAATTATCATGTGTTAATGGATTCAAATTAGAAACATCATTATGAACTCAGGTTTGGCTTAGAATAGAGAAAGTAACTATATCTACATATACTAGGATTACATACAGAAACATGATAGATATGTCTGTATGTTGATATACAGATGTAGATATAGAGAAGTTAGAACACACATACGGCCTTGCTTTGGCAGCTGAAAGGGCCTAGAAAGCAAGGCCAGCCAGATCTTGCGCCCAGATCTTGTTTTTCAGTACCATTCTCCAATAAAGGAACCAGGGGAACTTGGAGAAATGGCTAATACTAGGACTGGGGGAGGAAAAATGAGCTAGGAATATCTTATAGTGTGAGAACGTAAGAAAGTGCTTTAAAAAAAATGCACTCACAATGATGGGGTTATACCAACAGAAGGAGCTCTCGATGGCCAAAGCTGGAACAAATCTGAGCAGTAAAATACATAAAGTAATATCAGATTATAACCCAAAGTATAAAATAAATACCCATGGATCAATACTCGTATAGATAAACAAATGATCGAATGAACAAATACAGAGTGGAGAAGAGACAAATCTCCCGTGCAGAAGAATTCAAGTAATTTATGCACTGTACCCTCAAGAAGGCTGAGGGTTAACTCCTCACTGTTAGGTGTGAGCTGCACCTACTGATGTCCTTCCAGACAGGAGAGCATGGGAAGGGGGCCAGGAGAGCAACTTCACAGTGGGAAGCTGGAAGATCAAGGTCAACATCAACATTGAAGAGTCACGTTGATAGCATAGACCTCTGAGGCGATGTGATGACTTTGGCATTTCATCTCTGTGGTCTTCTTCTTGCTAAAGACCCACAATCCCAGTCTGATCATGAGAAAAGCATTGGACAAATCCCAATTGAGGAGCATTCTGCAAAAGATCTCATCACCAGCCCTCAAACCTGTTGAGGTCATAAAAAGAGAAGGAAAATCTGAGAAACTGCCCTGGCCAAAAGGAGCCTGGGGAGGCCTGATGACTGAATATAATGTGGTGTCCTGGGTGGGCTCCCCAATGATGAAAACAACTGAGGAACAGGAAATTAACTACGGACTTTAGTTCATACCGGTATGTCAATGTGGGGGCATTAATTCTAAGAAATGGACCCTACTAGTGTGCGGTGTATTGGGGGAAACTGGGTGTGCGATACATAGGAACTGTATTACCTTTCACAATTTCTCTGTTCTAAGAGTTAAAACGTTATTGTTATTTTTTTTTAAATCCATGTAGGTCTTTGGGTAAAAGGCCAAGTTTGTATGAATCTTTAACCAAAAGGTCTGAAGGCACCTGAGCAGGGCGGCTGCCGGAGCCTGACCCATTAGGGTGCTTTGAAGCTCAGTTTATGGAGCCCAAGCTCAGACTCTGGACTTTACCTAAGATAACGCCAAGGAAACCTCAAGGATTTACAGTCTTTTTTGTTGCTGAAGGATTGGAACAAAGAAGACTGGGAGTCCTCAAATGTTTAACCAACATATTTACATTATCCCCGGTTTTAAAAATATATAACCAACTTCCTTCACAAAGACTGAAATCAACCACTTATCAGTAAGGCTCAGTAAAATGTTTTGTTTTCATAACATAGAAAGATGATAAGTCAAGCTCCTTTACTTAGTAATATTTCCTTGTTCACCTTTCAAGTCCTGTGGAAGTTTATGTTACTGCACCTACTGAGACAAATGATTCGCTCAGCCCATTTCGGCAGTGCCCCTCTTTCTACCCTATACAAAGCTAATATCCGAGGTAATTCTTGAGGATGAAAAGTCTCGATGGTTTCGTTTATATTTAATATTGAAAGTTTGAAAAATGTCTTATTTTTCCATTATATAAGGCCCACAGTGCCTGTTAAATTATAACTTGCATTTTAGTCTTAAGGAGATCAGTTGGTTATTAATAAAAAAGAAATCTCATCCAACTAGACACATGTACTATTTTCCCAGTACCTTTATAGATATTATAAGTGAAAAGGTTGCCCCTCTCCTTCCTTCTTTCTTTTCCTATTTCTCTCCCTTCCTTATTTCCTCCCTCCCTTCCAACATGTTTTTCTTATTTTTTGTTTTTGATTTTCTTTATTTTATTTTTATTTTTTGGAGTTGTTTTATCTTTATTTTCTAAATTTTTATTTTGTTTATATATACATATTTATATGTATATATATACATTTTTTTTCCCCCAACATGCCTTTTTGAGCATCTATCCAGGCTAGATTTAGGGAAAGAAAAATAAATAACATGTGGTTGGTAATCAAGGAGCTCCCAATCTGGGAGAGGCGGATGAATGGGCAGATAATTAACCTACTTGAGGCTCCTTAGGGTGGGAGCACAGGGCAGAAGGGGGGTCCTCTCTGCACAGCCCCTCCCCTCACCCAACTTGGGCTAGCACGTTCTCAAGATCACCTCCTCTGTCCCGATGGTCATAAAACCTGAGCATTTCAAGCAATTTCCACATGCATCAGCCGGATTGCAATCCACAAAACCTTCTCTTATCATGCCCCGCCTCTCTTTATAACACCTCCTGGAAGTACGAAAGAAGGTGTTTATGATAAATCCTTAACAGGCAGAGAAATTCTCCCTGTTCTCTGGCCCTCCCTCCATTAAACCCATAAAACAGAAGTAAGGGGTTTCAAAAAGTGATCAGATTTCACTGCTTCCTGTATGGTTTAGCCAGTCGATGAGTAGAAAGCCCAGAGTTTTAAAAGGGATTCAGAACACTAATGAAATAATTTTTAATAATTCTTCAAAACTTTCTTCTCTGAGAATATTTTTGGACTTTTTGAGTCACAGGTGATTAGGAATGCCTGCGTTTTCACATCAACCCAAAGTAATAAATAGGTACCAGGCCATGATCTGATGGTTCTTGTCTCAGTGGCAATGTTGGAGAATGAATGCTCTCGTTGCGCTGCAGCAAGCAGCACCCTGGAAGCCTGCCAGAAGGGACCTAGAGGCTTGATTTTGCTCTGAAATGTGCTGAGTGTCATAGGCTTATGTGAAATTACTGTGTAGGGCAGTGTAGACACATCACTATTAAAACCACGTTGCATGGGGTTGCTAAAAACCCCCAGCTGATATTAACAAGGACACACGTGAGCGTGGAAGCTATTCATCAGGTCCATCTTCAGCCCTTCACACTTAGCAGTAGCCTTTTTTTTTTTTCCAAAGAGCATTTTTGGTTTTTAATTTTTATTCCTTAATTTAGGGAAGAGATATTCATAAATCTGTAAACATTAGAGAGGAAAATTACTTACATGTAAATTATGTGCACCCCTGTGCTTTTGGGTTTAAATTATATTCCTCTAACACTGACTCTTCATCTGAGATGTTTATGAAACTGTCAGACCGACATCTGAACTCTCCTTGGGCAAGCGCCAACAATTTCTGAAAAGCTGTGACTTACCCTAGCACTTAGCGTATTACCTGGCATGAATAAACGGTGGGAATGAGGCTGTGTGCAGCTTTGGTGTGTCAACAGTGGTTTCACTAACTAAGGAAAGTCCCAAAGGCAATTCTCTGATCAAATAGCACCACTGGCAGATCGTGCCTCTAAGCTGATCCAAATGAAGGAAGCCCTGTGGGACGAGCCCAAGATGGCAGCACCCGGGCTGGGCTGGCGCAGGGAAAAGCTGACGATGGGTCTTCTCCCCAGGGTGGCACTGTTGCCAGAGGAAGGGACGAGAGAGAAGCGGGGCCATCGCAGCGGTTGGCGAGTCAACGCAAAGCAGGGCCGAGCTTCAGTGGACCCAGTGCCTGCCCACAACCCCGAGCTTTTGTTGTCCCTCTGCGGAAACTCCTGCCTCCTCTTTCCTCCTCTTCGTCATCACTTTCTTGGGAAAGACCATCACTCATCCTTGAAGATGCAGGCAAGATGGCCCCCCTGCCAGGAAAAGGCCCTCGTACCAGGCGAACTCAGCTGCCCCCACCCTCACCCCCAGGATCCCGTCACATCTCGTGCTCCCTGGACTGTCCCCGGGGCCTCCTTATGATGTCATTCTTCTAATGTGCATAACCATCCCAGTTATGACGCATACGCGTCACTGAAGCCACGTTGGGATTCCAAGCCAGGGACTGTTAGCAGAAACAAGGTATGCTTGGATCCTAATTGCCAGGAAGTGGGGGCAGTTAAAGAGGAGGCTTGACAGGATTACTTTGGGGTGGGAGGAGGGAGATGAAAGAAAGATAAGGAAATTTAGGTCTTTATAGATTGAAGAGAACCACTCAAATTGTGTACAAGAGTGACTAGAAAGCCTGAGCTATCTTCAGAGCAAAATTGAAATATCTCCTCTCCTGGGAAACGGACTTTGGCCCAGTGGTTAGGGCGTCCGTCTACCATATGGGAGGTCCGCGGTTCAAACCCCGGGCCTCCTTGACCCGTGTGGAGCTGGCCATGCGCAGTGCTGATGCGCGCAAGGAGTGCCCTGCCACACAGGGGTGTCCCCCGCGTAGGGGAGCCCCACGCGCAAGGAGTTCACGTGAGGAGAGCCGCCCAGCGTGAAAAGAAAGTGCAGCCTGCCCAGGAATGGCGCCGCCCACACTTCCCGTGCCGCTGACGACAACAGAAGCGGACAAAGAAACAAGACGCAGCAAATAGACACCAAGAACAGACAACCAGGGGAGGCGGGGGAATTAAATAAATAAATAAATAAATAAATAAATAAATATCTCCTCTCCTATGCCAGTCTGCTCGGGCTTTAAGCCTGTTTTTTTTTTTGGGGGGGGGGGGAGGAGTTCTCTGCAAAATAGAGTCTTGGACGCACGCTCTGTATTCTCCACCCAGGGAGGTGTGTGTGGTCAAGCCACTTGGGCAGTCCTGCCACACAGCTGACCTGCACTGGGATTGCATTCTGTGCGGCGCTTTGAAATCCTCAGAAAAATACAAGGCCTGGTGGCCACCAAGGCGGTTCATCACCGCAGGGTTGTATTTTGTTTAGGCTGCAGTTTCCTGCCTGATCCAGGCTGTGTGCTGTTTTCTTCCCAGCACTGAGAATGCTCATTGCGCTCACCTGCATGGACCAGGCGGCATGCACTTGGCACTGGGCAAGGCACGGTGGGCAGACTGGAGAGATTATCAGAGCTGACTGGAGAGACAAGTCTTCTATAAAGAACTCAAGTTAATGCATCTCAAGTGCATCTGTGGTCGACAAGTCTGGCCTCCAAGGAACAATCTGCTTGTTCTGGCCTCTCCTTTCTTATAATGCTTCCCTGTAACTCTTCAGGGGTGGCTCTTGACTCCCTCCTGCTTCTGCCCAGCTCCCTCAAGAGTAGGGAGTGTGGGGGAAGAAAGAATAGGTATGCTTAATAACAACTAACGTTTACTCTCTATGTTCACATGCTGCCAGGTACTTTCCACACATTATTTATTCCATCTGGTATGAAAAGCAGTCCTACAAGGAAGGTTCTGTTATCACCCCTCAATTTTTAGAAAGGGACACAGACCAAGGGAAGTAAATGAACTTGCTGAAGGACACTTGGCTATTTAGAGGGCAGAGCTGATATTCAAACCAATGCCAGGTCTTACCCACTAAGCAAAGACTGCTCCTTCCTTGTAAAGTCAAGATGTTTCTTTCAGCAGTAAAATGGGTGTGACAGTTTGAAGTTCCTTTGTAAATCCCAGAAAAGACCCTGTTCTTAGAATGAATCCATCCATCGCTGAGTGTGAGACCTTTTGCTTAGATTCAGTTAAAAGGAACCTTTGATTAGATCACTTGATTAGCTTTAGACCCTGTGGTTGGACTACATCAATGAGGAGTGTCCCAGGTTGGGTCTCGTTCACTTGGTGGGGTCTTAAATAAACTGAACCTGGAAGGAAAAGCACAGAGAGAAAGGCAACCTCCATTCTGACCCTGCCATGTGAAAGAGGACTCCAGGATCAGCTATGGCTGAGAGAGTGGTTGAGAGAAACCTGGGAGGCTGAGAGAGAGGCTGGAGGCTGGAATCAGCGGAGAAGCTGAAGAGGCAGGCCTAGGAAGAGACAAGCCATACATCTGATTACCCACAATGGAGCTGCAGGAGAAGGTGAGCTGGAAAGGGAAGGCAGGGACCCCAGCAGAGATGGCCGCCATCTTGCTTTGCCATGTGGCAGGACTCCAGGACCTCCAGCAGCTGACTTTGGTGAGATGGCATCTCTGGTGGTGCCCTGATATGGACATTTCACAGCCTTGGAATGGCAAGCTTTTACCCCCAGATAAATTCCCTTTATAAAAGCCAACCCATTTCTGGATTTTTGGATCAGCAGCTTTAGCAAACCAATGCAATGGACATCTCCAAACACAGCATCTCTTTTTTCAAAATATGAAGGATATATGATTAGAGGCCATGGGATCCCATGAGAAATGCTGGGGCATCAGGTAGGCCTAGATTCAAATCCAGGTTTAAAGGTTGTATGGACTTGGGTAAGCTGTTTGCTCTCCCCAGCTTGTATCAACTGTAAAAATGGACCAATGATGTTCATTTCATTGAAGCATTTTGGAGATGAAAAGTGATGGCACATGTGAAAGAAACTCAATAAATGGTATTTTTCCTGAAAAATACCTTCTAATTATTTGCTTCTCCTCCTAGCAATTGTAAATTGACATAAAAGGAAAGCTGGACACATTTAAAAGCAATCAATCAGTGTTTTTTAGGCCTTTAAAGGTTGTGCCTGGAATTCTGGTGAATGTATTGAGTTGTATACTGGATGTGAAAGAAGGAATAAAATTAGTACTGCACTCTGCATGACCACCGTTTTCCAAGGAAGACCTCCCAGAATGGAGACATCAAGGCTGATATTGGAGAAGCAGACCTGGCTCAACAGATAGAGTATCCGCCTACCACATGGGAGGTCCAGGGTTCAAACCCAGGGCCTCCAGACCATGTGATGAGCTGGCCCACGCTCAGTGCTGATGCGTGCAAGGAGTGCCATGCCATGCAGGGGTGTCCCCCGTGTAAGGGAGCCCCACGTGCAAGGAGTGTGCCCCATAAGGAGAGTCACCCAGCATGAAAGAAAGTCCAGCCTGCACAGGAGTGACACCGCACACACGGAGAACTGACACAGCAAGATGACGCAACAAAAAAAAAGACACAGATTCCCAGTGCTGCTGACAAGAATAGAAGCAGACACAGAAGAACACACAGCAAATGGACACAGAGAGCAGACAACTGAGGCAGGGGGCAGGGGGTGCTAAGGGGAGAGAAATAAATAAAAATAAATCTTAAAAAAAAAAAAGACTGATATTGGAAAAACCTTCCCTCCACCCATACATATACCCACATTCTGCCCTTCTTTAAAACCTCAGTTCATCTGTTCATCTGAAACTGGAATCCTATTTGTCTACAGGTGCCATGTCTCACTAAAAACATAGTGTATTGGAAACCATCATAGATTCGAAGAAACTTGGAATCAGCTTGATTTGTATATCTCACTAGGGAGTGTCCAGTTTTTAGTTCCATGCAGTGCAGGAATCTCTTTTCTCATGTCCTGATTAATGATTTGAAGTCAAATCTTACCAGGGTGGGGAGTTCACTGTATGATGTCGCTCCTTCCATTTTTGGCTTACTCAGCTTCCCTAGAACGCCTCCTCATTAATCCTAGCTTTCACATAAATGAAGTCCACTTCCTACATGTGTAGATGAAACTCTAGGCACCGAGGGCTCTCTTCCAGGTCACACAGCTTCCATTTACTCCACTTCTCATTACTGACAGCTGCCAGACTCCTGGCTGAGAGAGGCTGTCTGCTCCCACACTGCACCATCACCACTGGCTGAGGTTGCACTGACTTTTCTTTGCAGTCCACCATCTTGTTTTTGCCTGAACCCTGAGCTTGTGATGCTGGAAACTGCATAAGGAAAAGATGGGGCACTGGCTCAGAGAAGTGGTGATGAGGGAAGGATATATGTGGTGGGTGCAATAGCGATGGAGGACCTAGGTGCCACCAGTACCCTGAAGGTAAATCACGCCATCCAGGGCTGATACAGAAAATCCAGAAGGCTGGTGGACTAATTCACAAAAAGCAATGGCTGCTTCAGGGTCCAGCAATGGCTCAGATCCATCACTGCTATTTCTCCTTTTTCCACACAAAGATACCATAAATCCTTAGACAAATGCTCCATGACATCTACAGACATTATAAATTCTGCATGACCTTCATCCACCAGCGTGACAATCCGCTGAACCCTCTTCCTGCTTTTTGAGGTTGAAATAAGTGTTGGGGCAATCCCAGTCTCCACGGTTGTCTCAGGAGGCCAGACAGCAACCAAAGTGACACAGGGAGGAATGACCCTGACACGAGAACAGCTGAGGAC
Source organism: Dasypus novemcinctus (assembly GCF_030445035.2). Taxonomy (NCBI): domain Eukaryota; kingdom Metazoa; phylum Chordata; class Mammalia; order Cingulata; family Dasypodidae; genus Dasypus; species Dasypus novemcinctus. Next base: position 10,508,320 of record NC_080701.1, on the reverse strand, counting down.
TTCTTGACAAAGATCGACAAGGAAGCTGTCAAAGGTTCTAAAACACAACATCTGGTTCCTCTTGTATGTGACACTCAGCCCTAGAGGTTAAGAGGGTCACAAAAGAAGCATAAAGGATACAAGTGCAACGGCAAAGATCAACAAGGAAGGATGGTCCAATAATGAGCCCTTGATACTGATGACTATGCTTAGGAGCCTGTGTGCCTGAAAAATGAACTAGGTCTAGAGCTGTAGGGTGCCTAAGAGTTACCTCCTGAGAGCCTCCATGTTGCTCAAATGTGGCCACTCTCTAAGCTAAACTCAGTATGTAAATGTATTACCTTCCCCGCAATGTGGGACTTGACTCCTGGGGATGAGCCTCCCTAGCGCCGAGGGATTACTACCAATCACTAACTAGAGAAGCAACTAGAAAAAGACCTCGAATAAAAGGGTCAACTCAGACCAGCAGACTATCTCAGCCTACATGTTGGATCAAATGTTAAAAACTGCTCTTTGACCTTGAATGAAAGGGGGAAATGGCAAAGACAAATGAGTTAATATGGCTAAGAGTCTTCCAAAAAGAGTCATGAGGTCATCAGAGGGGTCACACACACACCTCAGCAGGACCCCAGAAAAAGCCAAAATAGATAAAACTCTAGGTACTGGTTCTCCTGAAGGCAATGGAGATCCACAGGGTATATGGTCATGGCAGATGGATTTGGAGTTCTGTGCCATGTCAGAGGGCCCTACTTTGGAATTTGTACTCCTGAGTGTGATGGAGCTGGACTCAGATGTGACTTTTCTACACATGCCTCCTCTGTCACTTTTACTGAACCTGTGGTTGGCGCTAGGGATGGTCCATTCTCAGGAGACTTGAATCTCTGGACTGCCCATGTGCCAGCTGGGCCCTGAGCCTCAGCAGAGTGGCGACTCCTACTCTCTGGTTCGTTGGTCTTACCCAGGTCAGTTAACAGGGAGGTGAAGATGGTCAACCACCATGCCAGGGAATCAAGAGTGCCTACAACTGCAAGCAGAGGAATTTGCACCCATCATCCATGTGGAATCTAAGCCCCCTCTTGATCGGGAGGTGGAGGGGACATCTCCATCCCAGGGTCCACAGAATGGTGGAATAAAATATGGACTAGAGTGGACTTACTGATATTCTACTATAAAATTGTGATGAACAACAGAAGAAATTTTAGCATCAAGGTGGAGAAAGTGGCCACAGTAGTTACTGAGGGCAGGGAGAGAGAAGAGATGTGATGTGGGGGCATTTTGGGGATTTTGCGTTGTCCTTAATGATATTGCAGGGTCAGATGCTGGACGTTATATATCCTGCCATAACCCACTGAATGTACTGGGGGAGAGTGTGAACTACAGGGTAAACTATTATCTGTGTAGTGCAGCTGTGCCCCAAAATGTGTTCACCGAGTGTGATGAGTGTGCCACAATGATGAGGGAGGTTGTTGGTGTGGGAGGAGTGGGGTGGGGGGTATACAGGAACCTCTTATATTTTTTAGTGTAACAGTTTTTTTGTGATGTATCTATCTTCAAAAAAACACAATTTACAAAAATGATGTGGTGGGGAGTGGGTTATATGGGAACCTCTTATGTTTTTTTGTTTTTTATGTTTTTTAATGTAACATTCCTTGTGTTCTATTAATTTAAAAAATTTATTTTAAAAAGAAGCATAAGGGAGAGTTTTCTGACATTTGGGCTCTCACAGTCGAGGTAAGGAGCAAGAGAGAAACTTGTAAATTGGTTAACAGCCAAGAAAGGAGGCATGGAAGTAATCGTAGAACATGATCAAGATAGACAATAAACGATGTGGGAGTTCATAGCGGGTTGGACCAAGAGGGAAAGGACATGCGGTGGGCTGGGGGGAAACGAGCTGAGATGAACTTTGAAGGATGCATAGAATTTAGAGGCAGGCTGGGCAGCTTTGCAGACAGAACTGACTGAAACGGAAGATATACAAGGGAAAGCTGATTGGGAGGACAAATGCATTTGGTCAATGACGACAAATTTAAGGTGTGGTCTGGGGTGAACTTGTCCACTGACCTTCAGGGAAGAGCAGGAGAGGATTGAGGGAAACCTGCAGGAGTCCGCACATGCCCAGGCACCAGCAAACCCCGGGCCCGTGGTAGAACGATTTGTGCTGGCGTGCTGTGGCTCAGGAGGACTCAAACGTTAAGGTCAGCTTCTTCACTGTAATTTCTGGAAAAAGTTACGTCAAAACTCCTTGACGTTGAGATCATCTTCGTAGAGGTTGGGGGGACGAAATTTGACAAAACCTTCATTTGAGAGAACTGACAGAGAACTTACTTGTATGAAGTGCTAATAAGATGACTTTTCATAAAGTGAAATTTGTTATGTTCTGGGTTTTCAAGGGTGAAATATATATAAACGTCACCATTTGTCAAAAAAAAAGCCCAAAGGAGAAGTAGGATTACTCTTTGAAGGGAGAAAAGTAAAACAATGTACTAGCTGGAAGCGTTATAAAGCATGTTAACTCTAAAAAGGAGCAGGCTAAAAACAGATTTCCAAATGTGTGACTATAAAGTCATAGTTTATACATCCTGGATGGTTTTTAAGAGAAACTAAGGACATGTCTGTACCCTGAACTGGTGTGAACATCACAAAGGCAATAATCTTTTCCTAAATTATCCCTTGAGTTTACTGTCCAATGACAAGACACAGCACATTCTCCAGTTGAGTCTTGGACAGGGGATTCCAAGGAACACAGATTACCTTACTGACAGGAAGGGTTGCTAATGCCTGGTACCTTAAGAAGGGTCACTTGTTCCTTTCCAAAGTGTCCATATTTCTTTGAAGGAGTTTGTATGCTAATAAGAATTGACTTTATTCTCTCTCTTAATTATCTTGTAAATCCAGGGTATTCCCCTGATACTGCAAAAGCCTTAATGGAATTTGGAATATGTATTGAAGAGATCCTTCTCTTTTCCTATAGCTTTGGCTAAAAATAACCTCATTAATAATATGCTGTTTTTAGAGTTGATTTATTTTTGTACATAGTATCATGTCAGAGAATCTCAATTTTAGTTACTAGCACTCCCTTTTATACATCCAGGAGCTGTTGCTATGGATTACTAATAACAAGTTTCAGTGTCACTCCTGAGTCTACTCCATAGAAAAGACATTTTAAACGTTTGCTTTATAATACTCGGGTCTCATAGATATTTTACTAAAAAATTTTTTTAAATTCCATTTGAACTACCGTCCACAATTTTTGTTATAATTCTTTTCTTCTTGTAGAGAGGCAGGAAAAAAACCCTTGATATTATGCTTACCTTGAAATATACTTCAATTTTTTATGAAGGTATAAACAGAAGTGTGTTTGTGTGTGTGAGGTGGGGAGGGCAGTGAAGCAGAGTTGGCATTAAAAACAGGGTCTTTGGGCACTGTGGCTTAGGGAAATAGGAATTTGCCAGAAAGGCCTTCAGTAAAGGGGTATTTGTCCTATACTTGGAGCATCCAAAAGGAGGCTTGGCGCAAGTAACAAAGGGAAAGGCGTTGCCAGGACTTGAGATCTTCATTTCAATTGGTCTGTCCTTTGGCACAAAATAAATTGTTTATTTGCTGTGTGTTATCTGCAGCTACGTATAGGGTCAAAACAGTAACATGGAAGTGGCTAAGGGGTCGGCGCTCAGTGGAAACACTCAACGTGGCTGCTTTTGGAGCTAATGACTCAGAATGGCTTCGAACGCCCTGGGGGTCCCGGCCACCAGGACTCACCCTGCATTTGGCCCTGATAATCAAGCAAGGGCTGAAATAACCATTATGATAATGTAGGGGGGAAGCCCCGCGTTTCTCCCGGCACTGGCCCTTATGGTGGGATGCAAGCAGAACACTCACCTGGTGATGGCTCTGATGTGGATTTTAATGCTCTTTACGTGATTAAATTGGACGTGCTCCAAAGTTGAAAAGTTATCGATAGTACTGAAGACGTTTTTCTTTTCATCCTTTTTTTCTTTCATCTTTTTTTCTCTCCCCTTCTTCCCTTCCCTTCCCCCCGTCCTTCCCTCCTTCCCTGTCCTCCTTTCCTCCCCTTTCCCTTTTCTTTCTTTCACGTTGAGGAAGCACCACAGGGATCTTTCATGATATGGAACTTTAGGCCCAACAGGGTCCTCAGCAATTATTTTACAGACTAGCCATGTGATGTCAAGAGACCTGGAAAGAAAACACCTGGATGTTAGTCTATGTTCAACCACCTATCAGGAATACCCTGGATAAATACATTTAATCTTTTTTTTTTAATAATAATGTCTTGACTCTTTTTTATTTTTTATTTTTTTAGCTTTATTTATTTATTTATTTCTCTCCCCTTCTCCCTCCCTACACTGCAGTTGTCTGTTATCTGTGTCTATTTGCTGCGTCTTCTTTGTCCGCTTCTATTGTTGTCAGTGGCATGGGAATCTGTGTTTCTTTTTTTTTGTTGCATCATCTTGTTGTGTCAGCTCTCCATGTGTGCGGCACCATTCCTGGGCAGGCTGCACTTTCTTTCGTGCTGGGCGGCTCTCCTTACAGGGCGCACTCCTTGGTGGGGCTCCCCTATGCGGGGGACACCCCTGCATGGCAGGGCACTCCTTGCACGCATCAGCACTGCGCATGGGCCAGCTCCACACAGGTCAAGGAGGCCCGGGGTTTGAACCGCAGACCTCCCATGTGGTAGACGGATGCCCTAACCAGTGGGCCAAGTCTGCCGCCCACTTAATCTTTTTGAACTCGTTTCTCCATATGTAAAATGGAGATAGTAGACAGGAAAAGAATTCCGCTTTCCTCACTCACAGAGTCAGGGAAGGCATCCCAAAGAAGGTGGCAATGATGACACGCATTAAACTCCTTCCAAGTGCTGCTGAATCCAAATGTAAGTAGTTGACTGAGTCTGCTAAGGCTGCTAACGCAAAGTTACCAGAAGTGGGCTGGCTTTTATAATAGGGATTTATTAGGGTAAAAACGTACAGTTCTGAGGCTGTGAAAAGGTCCAAATCAAGGCATCATCAGAAAGGCTGTCTCACCAAGGAACGGTGGCTGGCAGATCCTCGAGTCCCGCCATGTGGCGAGGCAAAATGGCGGCTCTCCATCTTCCCCTCCAGAGGTCTTCTCCTCAAGCTCGGCTGTGGGTGATCAAGCACAGGGCATGGCTCCTCTCCTCGGCGCTGAGCTGCTCTGCAGGCCTAGCCTCTGGGTGCTGCTGATTTAGCACACACACCACCTCTGGCTCCCAGGACCTCTCTCAGCCTCTCGGGGCTTCTGTGTCTTTCTGCAACTGCTGGCAATCCTCTCTCCCCTGTAGCAGGCTCAGAATGACGGCTGGCCTTCTCCATGTGCTTCTGCTTCTAGTTCTCAGTTTAGACTCCAGCAAGAGGATGGCAACCTGACCTGGGTCATATCTCATTGACTTAGTCTAACCGAAGGCCCCAAAGCCATCTAAGCAAAAGTGATCGAATTCAAGGCCCCTTACCCGAATCGAATCAAAAGCTCTATTTATAGGCACCGAAATGGGTTACCTTTTTTTTTTTTTTTTATTTAATTCCCCTCCCCTCCCCTGGTTGTCTGTTTTCTGTGTCTTTTTGCTGCGTCTTGTTTCTTTGTCCGCTTCTGTTGTCGTCAGCGGCACGGCAAGTGTGGGCGGCGCCATTCCTCAGCAGGCTGCTCCCTCCTTCGCACTGGGCGGCTCTCCTTATGGGTGCACTCCTTGCGCGTGGGGCTCCCCTACGCGGGGGACACCCCTGTGTGGCACGGCACTCCTTGCGTGCATCAGCGCTGCACATGGGCCAGCTCCACATGGGTCAAGGAGGCCCGGGGCTTGAACCGCGGACCTCAATGGGTTACCTTAAGAACAGAATTTTCTGGGGTCCACAAAAGACAAACCAGGGCATTGGCTTTATCTGACATTTTAGCAGTCTCAGCAGGGATACAATATATATAAATTGATATTTACCAAGGCTTTATTAATGCAGATAATAAAAATGAGACATAACTACCTGGAGTAGATCTGGGCTAAACAGGTTGACGGTGGAAAGCATGGGGATTTTTTTTGCTTTGCTTTCTCCTCTAAGCATAGCTCCTTGGAAACCAAGAAGCGTGCCCTTTTGGCCTCTCTTCAGATGCCAATTTGCCAAGCTCAGGTTTGGCTGCCTTAGAGCCCAGAGGATATGGATCTCTTTATGATTTGCTGTAATGCAAGGGCATTGTAATGTGTGCTTTGAAATTGAATTGCAAACTAAAGTAGCACTGCGTCCCGATGTGAGAAGTCACAATTATTCTCCTTCTGGACCCTAGCTTCATGGGATTGTGCCAATGAATGCTGCTGTCATCCCCCCTCCATCTTAGCCAGCTGAGTTGGAAAAGATTGCGTGTGTGTTTTGTTTAAAGAGATTAGCGAATACCTGTCTGCTGGAAAGCAAAGTCCTTTTGGATCAGTACCCCAGCTCCAACCCTGGCAATGAGTCTTCTCTCATTCATCTGCTGAGCACTGACCTGCAGGTGAGAATATTAGGCAATAAAAGACTGACTTCAAGAAGAATCAGAGATAAAACCCCACGTTTCCCTCATCTCGCAAATGCACGTTTTTTTCTTTTATGCTCTTCTGCTCCATCTTTTGGAAGCTGTTTTCCCATTCAAACGCCCCTACTGGGCGAGCCTGCCTGGAAGAGCTGCAGGTGTCCCCGGCCGGACGCACAAAGCCGACTTGTTAATCGGCCCCGTCACGTGGCAATTGACCCCCTTCCTCGGCTGCCACACGTCTTTCCCGTCCAGGCACCACCAGCACTTCTGAAAGAGAAAAAAAATGAACCGCCACTCAAAAGAGCTATTCTTCCAAAGACTCCTTTCCAAGGCCCAAGGCTTTCAATAAATCAGTTCAAGCTTCTGCTTTCCCCTCTCCACCCCCCGCCACCCCCAGCCGCCATTCATCGGCCACTGGACAGTCCGCCAAGGTCCCTGCAGAGGCCTCACTCAGCCACCGCTACCTGCCCGTCTTCCTCATCACAACTGGTGAGGAATGTCAGTCCCCGAGCAGGTCATCCACTGGCTGAAGGGCGATGATGGTTTCTGAAGGCTTCAACGGGGGATCAGGAAGACAAGTCCCTTTTCTCCAATCTTCTATGCCTGATTATGAGCCAGTTGGCAAGCCCTCCCCACCTAGCTTTACAGAGACACAAAATGAGCACGCTACTTCTATGGCAGTACCGAGTGCAGAGAAGTAACCGACAAACAGGCGTCGTGTGTTTGCAGGAGCCTCTGCAGCTGGCATAGCTGGGTTATAGATAATCGATGCCAATTACTTATTCTGGCCCTGAGATGGAAGGAAGGCCAGCAGCCTGCATAGCCAGCAGGTCCTTGCTGAGGGGGGTTATTTGCTCTCCATCTTAGCCCACCCCACGCAGAAATCAGGCAAGGTCTGCCTCATTACTGGGTACGTGCTCTCAGAAACCTGAGAGAAGAACGCAGGTTGAAGTGGTTTTTTTGTTTGTTTGTTTCACTGGGTGATGTCCCATAAGAGAAGATTTTTCCAGAGTAACTAGCATTGGATTAAAATGGGATTTTACTCCTGGAAAGGGCCAGCACTGGTTTATTACTCAAATGCTCTAAGAATCCAAAAGGTGGTCCCAAGAGCCTTTTATGGTACATTGACCATGAGATCCACAGGAAGAGGAGAAGTGAAAGGAAAAGGGCCAGCTCACTTCAAGGAAAAGGTTTCATTTGTCACCGGGGTAATAAAACTTTACAGCAGGTGCCAAGTGACATATTCTATTTAGGTAGAAGCCTTGTTTTTTTCTACCCCAGCCACCGAACACGCCCCTGGAAAGCTCAAATTAGAATTTGGTTTAGCTTTGTAAATAAAAACCCCTAAAATAGGGTCCGGGGAGGGACATTTCCGCAGCTGTGTTTTGGCAAATGATAAGTAGGCCTCAGAGGTGACCATTACACTCCAACCTGGTTCAAGTCAAAAACTAGCGCGGTGTCAAGAGGCGGTAAAGTCAACTGCCTCGGTAAAACCAAACCACAGGGGACACCCGCCTTCAGCTCAGGGACCCTTGAGCCACGACAGTCATGTGATGCTTTTGCATTTACAGTTTATCAGCAAGCAGGAGTTCCTAAGATATGATAGTATGACACATCCATCTCTTTTCTCCAGGAGATTAAATATTGACAGCCTTTTGCATGCCTAAGGCTGATTGACTTTAAGATAACCGATGAGGGAAATGGACTTTGGCCCAGTGGTTAGGGCGTCCGTCTACCATATGGGAGGTCTGCGGTTCAAACCCCGGGCCTCCTTGACCCGTGTGGAGCTGGCCATGCGCAGCGCTGATGCGCGCAAGGAGTGCCGTGCCACGCAAGGGTGTCCCCCGCGTGGGGGAGCCCCACGCGCAAGGAGTGCGCCCATGAGGAGAGCCGCCCAGCGTGAAAAGAAAGAGCAGCCTGCCCAGGAATGGCGCCGCCCACACTTCCCGTGCCGCTGACGACAACAGAAGCGGACAAAGAAACAAGACGCAGCAAATAGACACAGAGAACAGACAACCAGGGGAGGGGGGGAATTAAATAAATAAATAAATCTTTAAAAAAAAAAAAAAAAGATAACCGATGAGACTTCTCAGTCCTGTTTTCATTTTTTGAAAACAGCAGCTCACTTGCAGAAATACAGGAAGTTTCTCTTTCTGTTTTTTGGAGATACTGGGGATTGAACCTGGGACCTTGTACATGCAAAGCCGGTGCGCAACCCCTGAGTTACACCCGCTCCACTCTCTCTTTTTATAAATAACTTTATTGAAGTATAATTTTTTTAAAGATTTATTTTATTTATTTCTCTCCCCTTCCCTCCCCCCCCCCCATGTTATCTGCTCTCTCTGTCCATTTACTGTGTGTTCTTCTGTGTCTGCTTGTATTCTTGACATGTGACACTGGGAAACTGTTGCTTTTTTGGTGTGTCATCTTGCTGTGTCAGCTCCCTGTGTGTGCGACGCCACTCCTGGGGTGGGCTGTGCTTTTTTTCGCATGGGGTGGCTCTCCTTGCAGGGCGCACTCCTTGGGCATGTGGCACAGCACTCCTTGTGCGCATCAGCACTGCGCGTGGGCCAGCTCACCACACGGGTCAGGAGGCCCTGAGTAACGAACCCTTGGACCCTCCATATGGTAGGCAACGCTCTATCCGTTGAGCCACAACCACTTCCTGAAGTATAATTTACGAACCATAAAATTCACCAGTTTTAAGCATACAGTTCAATAATTTTAGTAAATATAAGTTGGTCATCCATTGTCCAATCCAGTTTTATTTTTATTTTTATTTCTTTAAAGATTTATTTTATTTATTTCTCCTAGGTAGATACCTAGGGGTGGAATCGCTGAGGGGCATGACAAATCTATGTTAAACTTTTGAAGAAACGGTCCATCTTTTTTCCTTTGTGCTGTACCATTAGGAAGTTTTTCTTTGGGATAACTAAACAGATCCTTCCAATGGATTTGGTGACCCTCCTTGATGTGACATAGTCTCCTTTCCCACCCTGATCCCAGCTCAGAAAGTCAAGCAGTGGGAGTCATGAATCAATCCCTCAAATAGTTCTCATTTTCATATGCTTACCTCACCGCTGAGTTCACATGAAAACCAAACAACCTTCAAAGTTCAGAAGCACAGTGTCACGAAACATCCCCTGAGACCTGGAGCAAGTCACCTGGATTGTCCCTGGGTGTAAAGAAAGGACTAGAACCACATGTGATCCCTGATGAGCTTCTGGACATGGATGTGGACCCGAAACCATGCCTGGGTGAGCATCCAGATACAGCCCAGTTCACACCGACTGCGTGTGGGAATAACACATTTTCTCAACCATGATGAAAAAAAATACCAGTTTAAAAAACTCTAGTCCAGTTAAGGAACCAACACTCACCCAGCAGACGGAAGAAGGGCCTTGCTCTTTGTAGATCAGGTTGAAACACCCTGCGAGGGCCAGACAGGAAACTCTGCCCTTCTTTTTACAGTGTACCACTTGGCATGACACCAAGAGTTGGCACCAACTAACATGTCTCCTGTATGCAATAATTTTGGGAGTTGATTTTTTGAAAAATCTTTACCTTCTGTCCAGAAATAGTAGTCTATATCACTCATTGCCACATTTGCATTTTAGTAACATTTTTGGGGAAAAAATGAGGTTTTATGACACCTAAATAAAATATCTTTCATTATATGCACATCTAAATATAATTCTATCTAAAAGGAGGAAACGTGTTTTTCTTCTTCAACACCTGGCATCTGAGCTCCATTGCACTTTTCGGCAAGAACGGGCACAAAGAAAGAGCAAAACAATCTTGACTCTTGGTCACGTTCCATGTGCATCCTGCAGTTATTATTGAAATAACAGCTTTCAGTTTGGGGATGGAAATCTATACCGAGCTCAGAAGATGATGTTGTAAATTGTTTGGAATGTTTTATCCTGGGCACTGCTGCCCAGGGAGGGCTAAGGTAGGGAAAGAATGGGATATTCAACGAAGTAGGGCGAGAAGTGGGGACACAAGGAGGTGACCTCATAATCACAGGACAGGGATTAACCGATAAGGTGACTTGCATTTCCACACCTGGAAGGAAGAGATAGCTTTGGCTTAGCAACTGAAAGAGTTGCTTATCCCTCGGGGAGGAAAGAGAGAAGGGCTTGAGGATGAGGGTGCTGCCGGCTGGCTGAGAACATCTCCCAGCCCCCACAGCTGATTTTCAGAGGTCCCTTTTCATTTCCTCTTCACCCTCCCTCAGTCCCTTCCCAGTGTTTGCAGAACCACACCTGCCCAAGGGCAGGCCCAGCTTCCAGCCCGATCTTCCTGTCGCACCTCGGAGGGAGCACATGGCCATCAACCCCACTTGGCCCATCCCGGTTGTGCTCCCCCCTGCTTTGTTTCTCCATGGATTCCTTTGGAACTTCCTGCTGTTACAAAGTAACTAAGTTCACACTTGCCTCCAACACTCCTTTCAAAGAACTTGACACCTGGAATTCCCCTGGTAACTCCTCCTCCCTGGCAATGCCTGCCAAAGGGACCTCTCCTCACCCTGCTTGGGATTTTAAAAGGTGGGGAGGAGAAGGCGCCTAGCTCTTTGGCTCCCTGGCCTCTGCCAGAGCAGCGGGGCCCCGGCCCTTCGCCCCTGTGCCACATCTTTGCTCCTTCTTCATAACACCCCTCCAAGTTCTTTCGTTTTTCCTAGCGCCCCAGCTACCACTCCTGGCAGGATAATTTCATTCCTGTTAAGGTCATCAAATGCTCTCAACTCCATCAGACGGTAAAGTGAATCCTCCAACTTCCCTACTTATCTAACGACACCACCCTCCTGTGATGTTTCTTGGGGCTGGAATTCCAGTGGGTATGTTTGATTTCTTGCTCTCCCTCAGGACTGGCACCTACCCCTCTATGTTCGGGGAGTTTGAAATGAGAAAAGGCTTGTAAATCATTTAGCCTGACACAGTGCTCAAAAATGCAAGCTATCATTAGGTAACGTATTATTACTCATCGTCAGTTGGTAAGTAGCCAATCCCCAGACCTCCGCCTTCATGGCTCTCAAAACCGTCTATACGGGGAACGGATGTAGCTCAGAGGTTGAGCGCCTGCTTCCCACATAGGAGGTTCCGAGGTCAATCCCCCATACCTCCTAAAAAACAAAAAACACAACACGAAACAAACAGCCACCCATCCTTCCAGACCCCCCTCACCCCCCTGTCTGGGACCTCACTACCTCCCACCTGGACCCAGGGATAAAAACTCTAAACCAGTCTCTGAGTCGCCAGACTCTTCTCCCACTTCTGGGCTACAAGGTACTAGAGCTAATGAAAGAATAACTTGGATCACATCATTCAGCTGCCCAGAAATGTCAGTGTGCTCCTGTCGGCTCACCTGGACATGCGGCTTTTCCACCCAGGCCACAGCCCCCTCCCAGGCTTGTCTCCAGGGACCGTGCTCCAGTCAGGCTGGCCAGGACCTCCCCTGAATGCCTTCTGCCCCTCCCACACCCATTCCTGTGTGGGGCCCATTCTTTCAGCCTGGAAAGTCCCCGTTGTCCACAAATCGAACTCCTACCCACTCTCTGAAGCCCCGTTCTTCCATGGAACCATGTCTCATGTTTCCATCTTCTCCTTTGAAGCCCTACTGCCCTGGATTTACTGTCTTCTCATGGAGCTTACATTTAGTTTCTTACTCTTCTTTTTTCCCTTTAGTACCTCATCCAGGGCTTCCGATGTAAAAGGCACACGATATGTCTTTACTGACTAAAATTGAATACCATTCTCAGTTTATGGTGAGAGGCACCGCTTGTCTGAGGTCTCTTCCCACCTTTTGAGTGAGACTTGCACAGGATTTCTTTGGCCCAGTCTTCATGCCACCTGAACTCTCTCAAATACCCCAGTTCGCATTTCTCAAGTAGAATTTAAGGGCAGGCACTTCCCAATTCTGCCTTCTTGCCTTTCTAATTCCAAACTTCTGTACCTTATGCACTGCAAAGCCCTCCCGGTCTCCACCTCCTGTCCCGATTTCCCAAAATTGAACTGTTGTCTTGTAGAAATGATGCCACCCGCGGACCAGAGGGCTGGAGGGAACTCCTCTTCCAGGAGCCCCGGTCTGCATCGGGGAGCCTAAACCCCGCGTTTAAAAGTGTCATGAAAATCATCTGGTAAGTGGCTAGAGGCAAAACGCTGTGTGTATACAATTTGCACGGCATTGCAGAGTGCAGTTTGGGAGTTCAAGCAAGAATTGTTTATCAAAATGCATGAGCTGACGATCACTTTGCCGAGGATGGAACATACTTCTCAGTCACTGGCGGGAACGCTGCCTGAGTATGGGTGCTTTCTGTGTAGCTAAGCGACTTTTGGAGGTATTTTTTGATTCTTTTCATTAGGCAAAAGGAAGCCCTCGTTAAGGCTCTGTTGCTGGCACAAAACGATGCGCGTTATATGCCAGCAGCTACAGTACAATGCATTTATGTTGTGTGACCACAGCAAAACACTAGAAAACTCAGTGTGTTTTGTGGGAACACTGAGGTGAGCCTTTGATTTTGCCCCGTGCCCCAGAAGCGTCAGCCTTATCACGTTATGGCCTTTGGTTCTTGTAATTACTTTCCTGAGTCTGTTCGTGCATTAGGGATAAAGTAAAGAGAAGGAAAAGTGGGAGCGTGAGGGCCTCCTGGGTGCTTGGCAGGACCTTTGGAGCTCCTGGGAGGTGGGTTCACCCAGCCTTCAAGAGGAAGACCCGAGATTCCCGGGAAAACAGGAACTTCTTAAACACCCGCCTGGGTCCTCTTCCAGCCTAACTGAGCTGCTCCCACTTCTGGATTTCTCCAGGACACCCTGGTTCCCACCGGCTTGTCAACGTCTGCCCTATTTCACGCCTGGGTCTTGGTAAACGGGTGGGGTTGGACCTTGGTGGAGGCTAAGCAGAGTGCTCCTTCCACATTTGCCCAGTGCTCTCTTTCGCTCACTTTGGGAAGAAAGGAAAACGGGGCTGGGCTCTCATTAGCTGGGGCGGGCAGCGCTGCCGAGCGGAATTGTCCATCAGGGAAGCCAGGCGGCTGTGGGTTCCAATCCTGCCACCAGCCCCTTTTTGTCTGAGGGGCCGTGGCAAGTCAGTTTGCCCTTCAGGCTTCAGTATTTTTCTCTGTAAAATGGGGACAATAGTGCCTCCCCCAAGGGGTTGCTGGGCACATGGCAGGCAGTTAAGGGCTGCGAATTCAACTCCCATCCCTCTACACTTTAACCAAATTCTAGGAGAAGGTGGTACATCTGAGCACGGGACAGTTTCCTTAAATCCCCTCCACCTTCGTCCTTTTCTCTGCCAAAGCCTCAAAATCATAAAATCATGTCCCGTCCTCTTTTTCCCCTCCCCCCCCCACCTCTTCCCTCAGTCCTGCTACCAGCTAGCCTCACCCAGCCTTCCTGCTCTCAGCTGGGTGGACCCCAGCAGAGCTGCCAGAAACTGCCCCCCGGGAGGGAGGGGCGGGTACCTGTTGGGCAGCGGCCTCCACAGGCCTCTTTCCTGGGTGCTCTTTTTGGGCCGCTTCTCCCACTCGGGCCCTCAGAGCTGGCTGATGAGGAAACACCCAGGTCAAGGTACAACGAGCAGCCGCAGGACGGGGGCTGCCCGAGGCGGGGCGAAGGGCTAGCCCCAGGCCTATCTCCAGCGCCTGCTGTGGAATGCATGAGTCACCGACTGGAAATGGCGCAGCCTCAGGTGCCCCGGCGGCCTGCGGGACACCCGGGGGTCCCGGCCTGCTGCGGGCTCAGCTTTCCCCCCAGCCCCCGCCGCCCACGGCCGGACACCGGAGCCACCCCAAGAGGTTGAGCAATGGGCCCGGGGCGCGGGGTCCGGGGAGCCAGGCGGGCGGGGTCCCCGCGGGGGACACTCTGGTCCTCAGGGCCTGGTCCCGACCCCCGACCTCCCAGCTCCCCGCCCCGCCCGCACCCTTACCCCGCACGTGCTGCGGGATAGGAAGCCTGCGGGGCAGTAGCCCGCGGGGAGGGGGCGCGACGCGGGCTCGGGCTCCGACGGCGCCGGGGCGCGGGGCTGGGGGCGGAGCCTCCGAGCGGGGCGCGGGGCGCGGGGCGCGCCGGGCGGGCGCGGGGCGGCGGGGCCGGGCGGCGTCACCGGAGGCGGAGGGGGCGGAGCCGCGCTCGCAGCTGCCACCGCGCCGGGCCCCGCAGACGCCTCCCGCCCGCCGCCGGGCACGCCGCGCGCTCGGGCTCCCTCCAGACAATGCTGTGGGGCGCCCGGCGGGGCCCCGCGCGGCTCGGCGGGCGACGGCGGGGCGGGGGCAGCGCCCGCCCGAGGTGAGCCCGCGCCGCGGCCCCCGGCCCTGCCTCTTTTTGTCCGGCCGACGTGGAGGGGACTCGGGGAGGGGCGCGGGGTCCGCGCGCGCCGGCCCGCGCCGGCGGCGCCCGGGTGACAGCGGCCCCCGGGGAGGGGAGCGGGCGCCCGGGGCGCGGGGTGGGGGGCGCCGAGCCGGGGAGTCGCGCCACCGGGGGGCTTTTCCGATTCATTCCGCCGCCGCGCGCTGGGAAGCCGGGAAACTTTACTGGAGTTCCGGGAAGGGGGCCCCGCAGAGCTGCTGGATTTGGGGGTCGTGCTCGGGCGAGAGCCGGGAGCGGTTTGGAGATCGCCCGGTTCGGGGATCGCCCACTTTGGCGATCGCCGGGTTTGGAGATCGCCTGGTTTGGCGATCGCGCCGTGTGGAGATCGCCCGGTTTGCAGACTTCTTTTCCGGGGCAAGAGTATTGTCCAAGGAGCAGAGAGGGCGAGGCCGCTGGGGCTGCTCCGACCTGGAGCCCGGGGCGGTCGTTTGGGGACCCCCCGGGGCCCCTGGCTCTTGGGCAGCACCGGCTTGCATGCCAGCCCCGGAGCCCTTGCCCCGAGCGAAGGCCCAGGACCCTGCTAGCAGGTTTTCACCCCTGACTGTGCTGCCCCCTCTCCCGCCGGGGACCCACAACCAGAAAGGAGGCCCTCTATCTTAGGTGCGATGAGTGGGTGTGGAGGGCCCAGCGTCCTGGGGTGGCTCTCCGGAAGCGTCCGCCAGCGCAGGGCCTTGCGGAGCGGGTGGCAGAGCCCAGGGTGCAGGCGAGCACCTGGCTGGAGGCAGGGGCAGGTGCCCCACGGATCCCCGGCCTGCGTCTCCCTGAAGAACCCCTTTTCCTTCTCCCCGTTCATTTACTGAAATGAAATAACTGTCTGCAGTTATTTTGCATCCAGAGGATCCTGTGGGACCGGAGCTCTTACTGCGGTGGGTGCAAAAGCATGTTTCTACCGCTGAGCCTAGAGTGCACGGCAGTGGGAAAAGAAAAAAGAGAATGGAAAGTTGGTGAAACCATGACTTAACCTCCCCGTGTGCGGCAGCGTTGGGGTGTGTTCAGGTTGTCGCTGTCTGACTGGGCAACCCCAGACCCGTGACATGGGCTGAACTCCGGGCAAACGTTTCCATACATACCATGTACATATATTTTTTTTCAGTGTTGCGCTTAATTTAATTGTGCTATATAACATTTTTAATGATTTTTTTTTTCTAGAATTCTGTCATTTCAGGGTAGGGCCTGAGCCACTTGGGATACAATGATAAGGGGCTTTTCCAGCCCAAAATATGTAATGTTTTGGATCTGGTCTTTTTGAATTGTATTCACACATCTTGTGCAGAAGTTTGCAGAGGCAAAGAGATTTTATCCTGACTTGGATCAGAAAGAAGGCTGAGGTATTTTTCTCCTCTCACCCTGCAGCCTCCTACTGAAATGGGGGAATTTGCATAACTCGGAGGGCCGCCTCCCTCGAAGGAATGTGGGCCGGGAAGGTAGCTGGGGAGAGCTGGCACTGGGTGGGCGAGGCTCTCCCGCTCGGTGCGCACCGCTCGCGGTTTCCACCGGCTTTTATTTAAAGCAAGGAGGAGGTGATTCCGGCACAGAACCCTCCGGAAAGGCGTCTTCTCTGGCTTGATGTGGGGTCGACTCTGCTGCGCGTGACCCTGAGAAACCCTGTGGTCCGTGGGCATGGGAGCCGGGGGCTCACGGTGTCCCCTTGGTCACCGACGTCCCCCTCAAGACCTTGGCGTCTTTAGACAGCTGCGTGGTGAGTCGTACCCACCCGGATGTCAGAACTTCAGAGCTGGCAGTGGCAGCGAAGATGGAGGTCCCCGGCTGGCCAGGGGACCCTGGAGGAAGCCTCTCACGTGGGGAATTCAGAGCCACCAAAGTCAGGGCTGGAAGAGGGGGACCCGAGAAAGTGGGGGGCCTGGCTCCGTTGTGACGGGTTTGTGCTCTCGGCAGCCTCTGGCTGGAGGACGGGGGATGCTGCTGCCCTCAGCTGCCTCGTGACTGGTTGCCCTAGGAAGTGGGTGGACGTCCCCTCTGCGGAGAACCCAGTCCTCGAGGAGCGGGTGGGGCTCAAGGGGCCGTGCAGACCTGGCTGCAGGCCCTCTGCGGCCCCTTTGCCTGCAGTAGAGGCGGGGTGGGGGGTAGCCTGGAGCCCGCACCCTCCTGCTCTGCAGGGCGGGCCCCCTCTCTGACCTAGGGGACGGTGGGGTGCAACCTGGCATTGCTGGAAAGCAAAATCCTCCCCTGCACCAAATCGCTGTGGTCTGAGATAGTTGGAGAAGAGAAAACCCAAACTGGCTGTGCATCCTTTGCCTGCGGAATCCTAGTGACCGCTTTCAGGGGAACTCGGTGAGGCATGCACCTGCTACTCGGGCTTCTTTGGGGCGAGTGAGGAAAACCTAACCAGCGGTCATCTTAAAGAGAAGACTCTAGAAGACCCTAACGCCAGCTGCTGAACGGCAAATGGTTGTCTTAGTTCACCATGTTCACTTTACTGTAAGGATGCAGTGGGCTTCGCTGCTGGCGTTGGAGGGAAAAGAAGCAAATTTAGCTCCAGCACTTGTTGACTAAGCGCCGCTTTCTGTGAGTGTGGGAGGCAGGAAAGAGAGAGCACTTCCCCCAAAGATTCTGGAATGCTCTTTGGGGCTCTCATCCCACCTGGTTAGTCCTGTTGATTGTTTAGAGAGCATCAGCCTCCGGCAAATTCTCACGGGAAGAAAGTAGTTGGCCTGCGGTTCTTAAAGAAGATTTTCTTGTGAGCTCTCTTTCTGGGGAGGCAGGTCATTTAAAGAGGGAGAAAAGTGCGCCGAGCAGCACACACAGCACGGCAGGTGGGTGGTGCAGCCCAGGAAGGGGCCGCCCTCAGGGTTGGCACCACTTTCCAGAAACAGCAGAACTCTGCGCCCTGTTTTCATTTCTGTCTTTGCCATTCTGTCCCCATCTATAAAATGGGGACATCAGCAGCATGATGGGGTGCTGTTTGGATGGATTGAATAATGTCTACAAGCCTCAGAGGTGAATTTACAAGGTGCGGTGGTGCGGGCAGTCTGCTTTTGTTTTGACCCTCAAGGCAATCAGCTCTTCCAGCAAGCGGACTCTTGTATTTTCAGAGTTAGGAAAAATAACTATCTGATAAGCTCTCCTCTGTCTTACGTTCTGTCCAGCCGCCCTTGGATGCCAGGACTGCAGTGACACTCATTTCCTTTCCTCTTCTACCTCCACCCCCCCTCCAATCCTGGACTGTAGCGTGAGCCCCTTGACCTCACCTGCTCATGCTCGAAGAGCTCTTAAGGGGCGGTGGGGGGGCAAATTCTCCAGACACGGGACCCAGGGATGGGGAGGGGGCGACAGGCCTACACCCTCCGTTCTCAACCCTTTCCAATCTCGGTCTGCCAGGAAGCGTCAATTACACTGGCGATTTCAGGGCCAAGCCTGAACGGCTCTAGGATGAAGTTGGGTCGTCTGCTGGAAGCCACCGTTTTTAGGTGCGGTCCCACTTCACAGTTCTTTTTTCTCTGGAGTGGGGTCCTAGGCTCTGTGTGCCCCACAGCAAGGAGTCACACACGGGGAGCAGGCTTTGCCTCTCACACCCTGCGTGATTTCTTCCCGAGACGTGCTCAGGATTTTAGGGGACCGAAATGCCTTCTATGCCCTCTACTCGGGTGACAGCTGCTTTTTGTATTTGCAGCTTCTGATCAGGCTATGCGGTTAGATGGTGACTGAAAGCCTCATGAAAAGTGGGTGAGGGCATCCTAACGAACAGAGTGACAATCCTGACCTGTTCTGCCCCTCCCTCCATCCAGCACCCACGGTCATGGGTCATGTCCCTGCCCGGCAAGGGAGACCTCTAATCCAGCCGTGCCCTGCCTTTCCAGGAAGCCGCTCTGTGACCGGCGTCCGCCAAGATCACGCCCCAGCGCCGGGCACAAGATGACCCGGCGCACGGTCCCCTCCAGATGCACCAGGCCGTCCCACTGAACCCCGGGGGCCCGAAAATGTCCGCGTGCAGCGAGTTCGTGGAGCACATCTGGAAGCCCGCGTCCTGCAAGAACTGCTTCTGCCTGCGCAGCGAGCACCCGCCGGCGGCCGGCCGCCCTGGCAGCCTGCCCCCGCCGCCGCGCCTGCCCCCGCGGCCCGAGGCCTGCCGCCCGGAAGATGAGGGCGTGAGCGGCTCGCCCTACTCCAAGCCCACCATCGCTGTGAAGCCCACCATGATGAGCGCCGAGGGGCCGGACGTGTGGTCGGAGGCGGCGCCGGGGGCCGACGTCCCGCAGGTGAGGCTGGCTGCCCCTGGGTGCTCCTGGTACAGCGCCGGGCGACGGGCTGGCGGCCGGGGGGGCTGCTGGAGCAGGTGTCCTCCGGCTTCCCTTGTTCGCCCCGAGATTGCTCTCTCCCGAAGGCTGGGCATTTTGATATTGCACGCCCTGTCGGTCTCTGGGCTAAACCCAGTCCTTCAAAGTTTCATTCTGTTATTTGGAGACAGCGTAAGGGCAGATAAAAATGAAGCTACTTTTAAAAAATTAAAAAACAAACAGTACCTTTTTTTTAAAATTAAGTGTATCACTCATACATAATAAACATACATAAACAATAAGTGTATAATAATAGTTCTGAACTTACCAAACATATATTACATCATGCAGGACTCTTGTAACTTACCCTACCACCAATAACTTACATTGTTGTTAAACCTTTTTAACTAATGATTAAAGAGCATTGTCAAAATATTACTACTGACCAAAGTATTTTCCCCCAACCAAATTATTACTGTTATCTTTATATCATTTATATGTGAACATATGTAAACAATTAGCCATATGGTAAAAGTTGTGAACTTACAAAGCAAACACGCATAGCATCATACAGGGGTCCCATATTCAACCCTCCACCAGCACCTTGCGTTGTTGTGAGACATTGGTTACAAATTATGAAAGAGTATTCTCAAAGTCTTACTACTAATCATAGTCCTTTTCTTACATTTGGTGCAAAGAGCACCTTTTTAAGTGATCATTTCAAATACATACACAAGTAGCAATAATTGCATAAGCAACCCTAGTACCCATCAGCCAGCCTCAGCTATCAACTAATGACCAATCTTGTTTTCATCGCTGCCCCATCCATTTCCCCAGCCCCTAGGATTTTGAAGCTAACCCCAGACTTTATTTCTTAGGTATCTTTAAAAGAGACGCTCTTTTAAAAATATAGACATATATATAATGGCAATGCCATTCTCACACTTAAAGTACGAACTGTAATTCCTTAACATCATCTGATACCCAGCAGTGTTCACGTCTTTTCCATTCCGACCCTTGAATTTTTTTTTATTCCCCCACCTCCTTGCGGCTTGCTTGCCATCTGCTCTCTGTGTCCATTCACTGAGCGCTTTTCTGCATTTTTGCTTGTCTCTCTTTTTTTGTTGCATCACCTTGCTGAGCCGGCTCTCCACGGCACCCGGGCCATCAGCTCTCTGCGGGTGCGGACGAGCCTGCCTTCACGAGGAGGCCCCGGGACACAAACCCAGGGCCTCCCACGTGGTAGGCGGGAGCCCAGCTGATAGAGCCACAGCCGCTTCCCACGACCCTTGAATTCTCCCAGCTTTGATCTGGGATCACTACAGACAGTGGCTCACAGGGAACCCTGTTTGTCTGGAGGCACTGCGGGGCAGGGCTGCCGGCGCCTGCGGCCTCTAGCACAGCGACCGTGCTAGGGCCCGGCCTCCCGCACATGCCACCTGCTCCCATTTCTCCTGCGCGACAGGAAGAGCGGATCCGGAAGGGTGTGAGCGCACCTGGAGACAAAGGTCGCTCTTGAACGGGGGAGGGCTGCTTGAGGAGCGGCGTGTGCGGGAGCGGAGGGGAGCTGCGTGCCGCCCACGGGGTGCCCCACTTTTCCTGAGCCGGTCATGCCCGTTCACCAGGCCACTCCAGAGACTGGAAGTGCCGAGTCATCTTGGAAACGAGCCAGACCCCATGCGGGAGGCTGCTGCTCCAGGAAGGGGGTGGGGTGAGGTGGGACTGTGACCTCATCCTTGGTGGTGGCCGGTTCACTTCTCTGTCTCACAGTTCACCTGGTCCAGCTGCTCGTGCACGCTCAGCCGAGGCCGAGGTCACTGCTGGGACTGGGGAGAGTGGCTCTTTGGCATGGCCCGAAGCAAGGCTAGAGGGACGCACGGGGGGCCATGGCCAGCTCCCCCCACCTCCGGCCCCTGCCCCTACCTCCCACCCCAGGTGCTCTAAAATTTCTTCTGAAATGTACTGTGACAGGGTTATCACCAAACTAACAAAAGTCAAAACTGAACAAAACCAAAGACCTATTTCCAAAGTCCGTAGGAGAACTTATCCCACCAGACAGTTGGGAAGGGGACGGCAAAGTTTTCTCTCGTAGAGTTTCGTTTTCCCCCTTCCTCACAGTCCTAAGCCACGGAGAGTACCAGCTGTGGCTGGACGGTGAGGACCGGGGGCCCAGAGGGGGCCCAGCCATCGAGGAGAGGCCAGGAGGCACTTTGGAGCTGGCCGAGTGGGCAGTCGCGATGCCCTTCCCTGCCAGTGGGAAGGCAGTTGACAGTGCCCTGCCATGGTATAGCAGTTTGATATAATTGATGATTTCCAAAAAGAAATATTAGATAATGCTTGTAATCTGATCTGTACCTGGGCATGATTGGGTTATGATTAGGGCGTTGAGTCCCCATCCCTTGGTGGGTGGGGACTCACAGATAAAAGGCATGGCAAAGGACAGAGTTGAGGGTTTCTGATGTTGGAGTTTGATGTTGAAGACTTAAGCTGGAGCCCTGGAAAGTAAGCACCCAGGGGAAAGAGAAGCCAGCTCCAGAAAGGAACCTTAAACCCAGAGTAAAGCAAGCCCAGAACGTAGGAACCCAGGAAGCCTGAACCCTCGCAGACGTCGGTAGCCATCTTGCTCCAAAAAGACATTGGTGAGGGAAGTAACTTATGCTTATGGCCTGGCATCTAAGCTCCTACCCCAAATAAATGCCCTTTGTAAACACCAACCAGTTTCTGGTCTTCTGCATCAGCACCCTTTGGCTGACTGGTGCACCCATCTCCCCGCCTTTCCCATCAGTACCCTTTGGCTGCCTGGTGCACCCATCTCCCCGCCTTTCCCATCAGCACCCTTTGGCTGCCTGGTGCACCTGTCTCCCTGCCTTTCCCTCTCACAAGGTCTACTGCTTGTCTCTTAGGTCATCTGGAGAGCGGCGCCCAGCAAGCAGGAGGAGGCCCCCAGAGCCTACCTGAGCAGCTTCCGTGCCGCCCCGAAGCCCGGGGCTGCCCCGGCGGACGGCGGCCCTCGATGCCCGCCTGCTTACGCCCTGGTCGGCCTGCACAGCCTGGAGCTCCGGGCCGAGAGGAGTGCCGCCTTCCACCCGGTGGGCTTCCCAGACCAGAACGGCGGGCGAGAGGCCGGAGCCACCTTCTCCTACCAGGAGCTGACCGCCACACAGGAGAGCTTCCGCCAGAAGCTGGCCGCCTTCGCCGGCATGGCATCCGGCTGCGCCAAGGGCCCGGGCCCCTGCTTCTCTGCGCAGCCGCTGCGGGGGTCCGTGCCCTCGGAGGACGACAGCGACCAGCGGCACTCTCCCTCGGGGGACAGCGACGGGGGCGAGTACTGCTCCATCCTGGACTGCTGCCCCGGGAGCCCCATCGCTGACGACCCCTCGGCAACCGAGGGCTCGAGAGCCAGGCACGGCGGAGGGGACCGCTCGCCGTCGCACTGGGACCCGGGGACACGGGCCGGGCCCCCCGCCGGCGAGAAGCACCTGAGCCTCCCGAGGGAGCGCTGCAGCCAGGACCTGCCGGAGGGCCCGGGCCGCCTGGCGCCCAGGCAGCGGTCACCTCCCTTGGAGGCGGCCAGCTCCTGCGACGGGCTGTCCTGTGACAGCAGCAGCAGCGGCTCTGCCCCCCATCTCGACAGTGATTACTGCTCCCTGGTCAAGGAGCCCACACCGGGGAAGCAGCCAGGGCTGGACCGCCACGGGGGCATGTCCAGCCGCTGCCCCGGGCTGAGCGGGGAGCCGCAGCTCCCGGCCCACCCCAGGGGGGCCACCCTTGAGCCCATCTATGCGGAGAGCACCAAGAGGAGGAAGGCTGGCCCCCCGCCCTCCAGACCGCAGGCCGAGGCAGAGCAGGCGCGGACGGGCAGCGCCCGGGCTCAGAGAGCAGCGCCTGGCTGGGCCCGGGACGGCGAGGGTCCCGAGGCGGGCGCCCAGGTGGCGGCCACCATCACTGTCATGGCGGCCCACCCCGAGGAGGACCACCGGACCATCTACCTGAGCAGCCCCGACTCGGCCGTGGGCGTGCAGTGGCCCCGCCGGCCCGGGAGCCAGGACTGTGAGGCCGGCGACAGCGGGGCGTCAGCCGGGCAGGGGCCAGGCTGCAGGGACGGCCGTGCCCACGAGGCCAGGGAGAGCGTGCCCACTGCCAGGCCCGCCATCCCCCCCAAGCTCTCCAGGGGCAGCTCCGGGGGCTCCCCAGTGCCGCCGTCTGCCTCCCTGCTGGCCGACCTCAGTGACAGGAGTGCCAGCGGTGCCCTCAGACCCCAGCCTGTGCCCAGAGGCCCTGCCAACCCCGTGGGGCCTCACCCTGTGCCCAGAGGCCCTGCCGATCCCGTGGGGTCTCACCCTGTGCCCAGAGGCCCTGCTGACCCTGTGGGTCTCCATTCTGTGCCCAAAGGCCCTGCTGACCCCATGGGGTCTCACCCTGTGCCCAGAGGCCCCGCCAACTCCGTGGGGCCCCAACCTGTGCCCAGAGGCCCTGCCAACCCCATGGGGTCTCACCCTGTGCCCAGAGGCCCCGCTGACCCCATGGGGTCTCACCCTGTGCCCAGAGGCCCCGCCGACCCCACTTCTTCCTGCCGTGTGGACGCCGGCCGGGCCTCGCCCCCCATCGCCTCCACCATGGACCAGAGGTGGCCCAGGCTCCAGGCTGCGGCCTGGAGTCACCAGTGCCGCATAGTGGAGGAGGAAGAGCTGGGCCAGGTGCTGCCGGGCCGCGGCCGGGCAGGAGGCGTGGACGCTGGCCCCGCCGGGCCCTCGAGCTCCTCCACGTGGCACCGGCTGCGCCCGCCGGAGGCCGCCTGCGGGCAGAGCAGCAAGGCGGGCGCTGGGATGAGCAAGTCGGCCTCGTTCGCCTTCGAGTTCCCCAAGGACAGAAGCGGCCTGGAGGCCTTTTCCCCCCCACCCCCACCGCCCAAGTCCAGGTGAGTGCCAGCGGCGCCCCCCCCCCTCCCCGGGGTCGTGAGGGAAGCTGGGGTCCCCCCAGGCCCCACCCTGCAGGCGCCCACGTGTTCCAGAGGCCCTCGGGCCTTCGTTCACGTTCCCAGGGTCCCACGTGGCGTCGAGGGCCCGTGGAGTTGCTGCAGCTCGGGCTGGGCAAGCCACCTGCAAGCTGGCTGCTGGTTGGGACTGGCGGTTTGGAATGACTCTTTCAGAGAAGCACTGCCAGGCCACCGCACTCTTTTTTCGTGCCCATCCTTTAACAATCTGCTACTCTCTTCCCCATCTCTCTAAGTGCCTCAAGCAGGCTTTCGCAGGGAATCCCTGAAGTTTTCCATTCGTGTGCACCTGAAATGGGGGGCCACAGGAAGCTTCGCTATAGGATTTTGGGGGATGGAGAGGTGGAGAGGCCACTGGCAATGCCATTTGTGCCCTTGTGACTTCATGGCAGGCGCTGGCCCTGGAGCCAGAGGCAGAGGGTGGAAGCTGTGTGTGGTTTATAACCCTCAGATGCGGTTTCTCGAAGAAAAATCGGTACTTTCATTTCAGCATTCTGTAACTCCGCTCTCTCCACTGCTTCACTCTTCTCTCCTGCCAGTGGAAAGCACCTTTAAAAGGCGCAGGAAAAATAAATGCCCTTTTTTTTAAGCTCTTGAGCCGTGCATGGAATTTAAATTCCGGCGGCAAACATTGCCTTGATTGGAGTGAAACGGATTCCTGTCAGGGAAAGGTGAAACCTGCTGTTTTTCAAAAATTACGACGGCCTTTCTGAATCAGCCTTCTCCAGTCGTGTCATTTCCAGGATCTCTGTCTCGGCTTGGCGTGTCTCCGGATGGATGGCGCAAGCAGGGGGCTTGACCCAGGCGAGAGGCAGCCGTGTCCTTGACGTTGAGCGCTCCGGCGCGGCGGTGGTGCTTGTCATAACCACCTTCCGTTGTCTCGTGTTGCACTGTCCGCCTGCCACGCGGAATCGACAGTGCTCAGATTCTCAGGTGACGGCTGCAGGTGCAACCCCCCGAGTGACAATGGCGGCTCAGCCTCCGAGAAGAGCTCGGTCCAGGTGGCCCTGGCCGCGGCGCAGGTGCTGACCTCAGGGCCTTAGCCATACTCCCGCCTTTTCGCCTCACAACATCCCTGGGCGGTGGGATTTCCCTTCCCAGTTTTCCACGTGGAGAGACAGGGAGCCTCTGCCCGTCAGCACGCCAGCGGGCAGAGGAGCGTGAGCAAGGCGTGCCAGTAACACGCCAGCCTTGTGTGCGTCTGCCTCGTGCTGTGGCGAGGCACTGGAAAGGGCCAGCTTTGGCCTCAGGACCCCGGTCTGCGTCCCGTCGCTCCCACCACAGCCTGCGTGACCTTGAGCGAGCCACTTGCTGTGCCTGAACCTGACTCTTCCTTAGGATGGGATGATAGGACACTTTCATAACATAACACCCTCTCCTAGGAAGGGTCAAATGAGAGCGATGGCAGAATCCAGCCAAGGGATGTTAGCTCTAGGGCAGGCAGGGCCCTCCCAGTGCTCTTGGCTGGCAGTGCTACCCACACCCCATAGGGCAGGATTTCTTAGCCTTTTCGTTCCAGGACCCCTCTGCCAGCCAGGTGAAAACCGCAGGCCCCTTACTAAGTCCACACTCTACTGTGTATTAGTTAAAATGATGTCACACCTGCACCAACACATCCCCATGAGAAGAATGTTCTTTTGAATTTCAGTTCAAGCTGACGGACCCCTGGCTAAGAGCCCCCTGCCATAAGAGCTAGCCTGGCCCAATCCCAGAAGCACCACCTGTGCTTGGAGAAGTAACTTTAAACTTTCTCGTTTAAGAATTATAGGATTTGGAGAAATCCAGTAACGAGCAACATGACTCAGGTAGGGTTTTGGTTAGCATCTGGGTTGAAATCAGAGTTTTTGGGCCCAGTTTGTTCTAAGAAAAAACTTTGGATTGTGTACAGCTTAAATCAGGGGTAACTCTCAGGGGTTCTGTGTTGCAGCTCTTAAAAAACAAACCAAAAAACAAGACCTAGGAAATAAAATGAGCCACCTTAAGAGAGCACATTAAAGAGAGTATAAGTCAAACTAGGATGTCTTTTCGTTTTGGGAAGCTTTTCAGACATTCCTGGTATTATGTCTTTTTTTTTTTTTAAGATTTATTTATTTCTCTCCCCTTCCCCATGACCCCATTGTCTGCTCTCTGTGTCCATTCACTGTGTGTTCTTCTGTGTCCCCTTGCATTTGTGTCGGCGGCGCAGGGTATCTATATCTCTTTTTGTTGCATCATCTTGCTGCGTCAGCTCTCCATGTGTGTGGTGCCACTCCTGGGCAGGCTGCACTCTTTCCGCGCTGGGCCGCTCTCCTTACGGGGTGCACTCCTTGTGTGTGGGGGTCCCCTACATGGCACAGCACTCCTTGCGCGCATCAGCACTGCACATGGACCAGCTCACCACATGGGTCAGGAGGCCCTGGGTTTGAACCCTGGACCTCCCATGTGGTAGGCGGACGCTCTATCCATTGAGCCAAATCCGCTCCCCCCTGGTGTTATGTCTTGAACCTTCATATAAGATAGAGGTCAGGCATGAGACCATAAGCCGACTTGATACTAGAGCTCATCCTTCCTGAATTCCTCGAGGGGATTGTGCCAGGAACCCCACACTCCTCAAACCTAGCAGGGCAGGGGGTCGGCAGGTCAGAGGTGAATGCAAACGCCGCCCCTCGCTGATTGAGTAGTGGTACCAGGACCTCGCTGGTAACCGTGGCAGGGTTTGCGTCAATTTTCCAAGATGGAAAAATGTTGGAAGTTCTTCTAGTTCATGTGTGCTTCACCTGGTGGGCTCGCTTGTTAAAGGGGTCCCGTTTCTGACCTGTCTTACCTGAGAGTTGTGTTTTTATTTTGTTTTTTAAACTTGGTGGTTTTTAATTTTTTTTAATTTTTTATTTATTTCTCTCCCCTCCTGCCCCAGTTGTCTGCTCTCTGTGGCCATTCACTGTGTGTTCCTCTGTGACCGCCTCTATCCTTATCAGCGGCACCGGGAATCTGTGTCTCTTTTTGTAGTGTCATCTTTGCTATGTCAGCTCTCCATGTGTGCAGCACCATTCCTGGGCAGGCTGCACTTTTGCACTGGGCGGCTCTCCTTACGGGGCACACTCCTTGAGTGTGGGGCTCCCCTATGCGGGGGACACCCCTGCGTGGCAGGGCACTCCTTGCGCGCATCAGCACTGCGCATGGGCCAGCTCCACACGGGTCAAGGAGGCCCGGGGTTTGAACCGTGGACCTCCCATGTGGCCCTATCCACTGGGCCAAGTCCACTTCCCTGTGATCGTTGTGTTGACGTGCCCTCAACACTCTAGAGTGGGGGGGCCCTTAACCAGAGTCCATGAGCTTGAACTGAAAAGTCAAAAAACATTCTTGTGGGGACATGTGGGTGCAGGTGTGATCTCTTCATTAAATAATACGCAGTAGAATGTGGACTTAGTAAGGGACACGTGGTTTTCACCTGACTGGCAGAGGGGTCCTGGAACACAAAAGAGTCAGAACCCCTGCCGTAGAGAGAGGGGCTGCTAAGGCGGGGCAGGGTTCCTTTCCACTTAAACATGGTGCTGACCTGCCTTGGTGGGCCATTGTGGAAGACTGGAGAACAATGTTCGGGGTTGTTTTACGAAACTGACTCTGACCTGGAGGGAGAAAGAAATGGATGGTCAGAAGCACTCGCCTGACCTGGGGTCCTGTTCCGAGTGTTTGGCAGTAGCTTTGCAGACGTCCTCTGTAATCTCCCGCTCGTGTTCCGAGGACCCTCTCGCCACGGAGAACAAGGCTCTCAGTGCTCCTTCTCCGTGCTGAGCAGCCCATCTCTGGAGCACTACGGCAGAGCCTGGGTCCCTCCCGCCTCCCGCTGCCGAGGCCACCTCTCACACTCACACCCAGACCCCCACCTGCTTAGAGTGATGGACCCCCTCAAGGCTACCCCAACTTAGGACAGAGTTAGCAGGTGAGCTTGACAGGGGCTGCTGGTTAGGAAACGAGAACTGGCAGGAAAGAAGTGCAGTGTAAACGTCACATTCATGGCTTAGGCAGTTTAACGAGAGCAGCAGTGCCTGGGGAGAGAATTAAGATGCAAAAGAATCGAATTTATTTCTGCCTTTTATTTCTTTGCGGATGCAGAGCTGGTTTTAAATGCGCCTTATGACTTTGGAGTGACAAGGTCAGTTGAGGGAGAATCGTTTGGTTAGTGCAGGTGAGTGTTTCACAGAGAAGCTCCAGAGTGGAATGATGGGCGTAGATTCAGAAGTGGAAACAGAGGACGGCAGGGGAATAAGCTTTTGTTGTTGTTGTTGTTGTTTCTTAGTTATTTCTCCCCCCCCCCCCCCCCCCCCCGTTGTCTGCTCTCTGTGTCCATTTGCTGTGTATTCTTCTGTGTCCGCTTCTATTCTTATCAGCAGCTCCGGGAATCTGTGCCTCTTTTTGTTGTGTCATCTTGCAGCGACAGTGCTCCATGTATACGGCGCCACTCCTGGGCGGGCTGTGGTTTTTTCACGCGGGGCAGTTCTCCTTACAGGGCACACTCCTTGCATGTGGGGCTGCCCTAAGCGGGGGACACCCCTACATGGCACAGGACTCCTCGTGCGCATCAGCACTGCGCATAGGCCAGCTCCACACGGGTCAAGGAGGTCCTGGGTTTGAACCCTGGACCTCCCATGTGGTAGGTGGACGCTCTATTCGTTGAGCCAAGTCTGCGTCCCAGAATAAGGTTTATATGGCTTCAGTTTCCCAATGGTTTGGAAGAGACCAATCAAAAGAAAGAAAAGTTTCTCCAAGAAAGGAAAAGATGTTGTTTTAAATGTATCACTCATACTAATTGTACTGCCCACTACTCAACTAAATTTTCCCCTTCCTCTGTGACAGGCGTTCTTAACCATTTGTGTTCCAGGACCCCTTTGCCAGTCAGATGAAAACCACGGGCCCCTTGCTAAGTCCACACTGTACTGTGTGTTATTTATAAATGAATTACACCTGCACCCGCACGTCCCCACAAGGAGAATGTTCTTTTGAATTTCAGTTCAAGCTCATGGACCCCTGGTCAGGAAACCCCGTTCTATGCTCTGGGGCACTAAGGCTGAGTCCGCCTTGAGCATGTGCTCCCTCTTCATTCTCCTCCCTTCTGCTTTGCTTCTCAGGAGAGGAGGGATTGGATGGAGCTCTTTGCTGTCTACGGAGGAGCACTTGGCTCACCAGAGGGACTGAAACGCCCTCGTTGTGATGTCCTCCTGTAACATGGGTACTCAGCCTGCACCCCGAGGAGGAACTGTAATGAGTGAGATGGGTATTTGTCTCCAGATTCCATACCCAAGATAATTCAGTTTCCAAATTCTTCATGCTTGAGGCCCTTTCTCCTGTAGCACATGACAATGGGATGCCCAAAAATTTACCGGAAAACCCCGTAGTCTGGATGTACAATGCGCTTTTCGGCGTGAAGGTTTGAAAGTCACGGTGAGTGTTAGGAAGGACCGTGTGTGCTTGGAGAATCTTCTCTGATGATGTCGATGGGTTTTGGTTTTAGTTTTTTTGACAAAACCTAAATAAGTAGCTGGAGTCAAGTTGGTCTAGGAGAGAATTAATCCTGAACATATTTCAGGGGGAGAAATTATACCCCCCTTCCCCAGACAGACACGGTTGGCAAACAGAACAAAGCACCGTCTACCGTGTAGGCTGATATTCTCCCTCACGCCAGGGGCAACTTAGTTGACCTCTTCCCCTGAGTTTGTGGAAGGAACCTGGACACACTGGCTATCTGATGGTGCAGTTAGCAGAGAGGGTTGAACTTGATTCCTAGCTCCCTTTTCTCTTATAAAAAATAATCACTGAGTTGAAAAGCAGTATATAAAAAAACGCTTAAGGCCTTTTCTCCATTTTTGAGGTTGTATCTTTGGCTAAGGCTAGAGGTTTAGAGATTCATTCTTTCATTTAGCAGGTATCCAGTAATTGCCTACTTCATACCTCTGTGCAAGAGGCTAAAAAGCCAGTGCCTGGGCTCCTGTCCCTTAGAGCCCTGAGGGTTGAGTGCTTGGGAATTAAGCCAGCAGATGGGTTCTTGAAGGTTCTGGATTCCCACCATATTCCATGTTCTGTTCAGTAACACAACGTAAGCTCAGCTTGCTGACTGGAAGGAATCAAACTCTCCTTTAACCATCTTTTGACCTGGTACAGACTTACAAATAATCATTTGTAAGAAGTCAGCCAGGTGCTTGTTAAAGGTAAAGAGTACGCTCAGGCATCATCCCTTGTGCCATCACATCTGGCTCAGTGCCTGGCACGTAGCAACTGCTGAAGAATATTAGATAAATGGGCAGTTGTAAGCCGGACTGTGCCATTTATTTCAGTTTTCACAAAAGCACCTAACTCCATGCTTTGTCCATCATAGGTGCAAGGTTGACAAAAGAAACAAGTAGCTTTGAATACTCATATCCAAGTATTTTTCCAAAACTGATGTCCAGTTGCCCCATAATCTGGTCACACCTCTGTTTTGGCTCTTTATACAGTGTGCCTTGCATTGCATTCAATTGGTTCCACATTTGTATCTCTTCAAGAAATTGAGAATCCCTAGAATAGGCCAATTCCATAGCTACCTTAGCACAGAACCTGGTACATAGTAGGTATTCAATAAAGGATTATTGAATCAAAAAAAAAAAAGCCTATAATGAACTACAGATTAAACAGTTCTCATCCTGGTATTTCACTGGATGTCACGTTTTAATTCAGTGGCTACCCTTTGCTCAATAGAACACTGTCACCTTGAGTTGAAGGAGCTGAGGTTAATCATTATTCCTGCTTCAAGGTGGACAAACACCATATGGCCACAAGGCATCTTTTCATGGATTAATTACTCTCTGATGATCATGCCTTTCACTTTTGAACAGGGCTCTCTTACTCTGCCTTGTTTTTTTTTTTAAGCTGAGCAGGTATGTAGAGCCCGCCCTCTCTTGCCACAAGAATGTGCCTTTCAGGTAATAATCATCTAAGGATATATTTTTTTCCCACCAGTGAGTTGCAGGGAATTCTAGGGTGTGGAGTTTTGCTTCTCGGAGACCAGATTTTCCATGCTTTCTGGGATGGGTTGAAAGCACAAGCAAGGGCTGAGTGGCCCAGTCCCCCCTCTCTCAGGCAATCCGAGGCAAGCCTATTTTGGGGCTGTGGAACTCACCAATTGCTGGGAATCTTTATATGTGGTGAAAGGAATGTTGTTGTCTCGGGTTTGTTAATATCCTCATTAAGGGACTTGCATTTCCTTCTACCAGGGTTGATAGACCAAAGACAAAGAGCTCTCAGTCTTCCTGATAAGATTCAGAGGTGAAAGATCAGTGTCCTCTTCCTCTCTGCTTAAATTGTTCATTATTTCTATCTCCTGACTCTTGGGCATTCTAAAAATGTAGGGCATGAAGGATGTGCCTGCTAGTCCCGTCCATGCTTCTCTATCAGACAGGACAGACTTTTCCAAGCAACTGTCCTTTGTAGGGGGCTCAGGGAATTTCCAGATTGAAGAGTACTTTAAAAAATCCTCCCCGTATTACTCAGGTATTTTGCTTTCCAGTTAATTTTAGTGTCTATCACTTATCAGAGATCCCCATGACTTCCTGGTATTTTGTTTTTTGGCTATTTCATACTTATTTATGCCTGTGCTATAAAAGCTTTTCTAAAGTATAAAGATGTAGGCAAATGGTTGGCAGAGTTATAGAATGGCTTCTGCTCTTCTGGGGCTCCATATGGCAGTCAAAATTAATGAAAAAACAAATATTGGACAACTGCAAAAGTGGTTGACATCATTTGGCATGTTAGGAAATAACCAAAAGGCTTAGTGCCTTTGAAAGTCAGGAAGAAAGCAAGAAAGGGGCTTTGGAATTTCAAAATCCATCACTTACAATAATTCTTATTAATGTGTGCAGATAAAAAGGTAAGGTGGGTGTTAGGACTACAGATTCTGGAACTGTGAGGTTCTAGAATGTGCTCCATGCCAATTCCAATCAATCAGAGGTGCAGCCTGGAGCTCTATAGGAAAGCTTGCTGCAGTCCATCAACACTCTTTGCAGTTTGTGCCAGCATGGAAAGTGCAGGCATGTATGCTGGCTACTTGCCAATCCTACCTTAGAATCTAACATTTGCCATCATAATGCAAAATCTTCGGTGATCAGTTACCTCTCCCCGAGTAATTGAAGAGTCTAAGATTGCCATTCCCGGTGGGGATATTTGGTCTGTCGCTGGCAGCCCAACACAACATGTTTGGCAAAATATATTCATCTTCATTGAATATGGCCTCAAATTTCAAACTATACTCCCAAAATGTCTTGTTGTCTCTTCGGTGAGTGATTATGAAGATTCCATGAGTTTTAACCTTTCCGGAACTCAATTTTGATAGATAAATGGACCATTATTCTGTTACCCATTACTTAAAGTAATTATTTCCCTTTATAAACCTCAAATTTAGTTTCCCAGTCCTTAAATCTCGTTAAACAAAATGGGTTCACTTAGCCATATCCCTCTTGTCTTCTAGAACTTTCTATCCTTGGACTGGGCTGGTGGGGGAGTGGGTGTAGGAGGCATGTCAGAATTTTTGGGAGGGATAGCTGAAAAATGGGAAGTAAGTATTATGATAGAAATTTATACTTGGGAAAAGAAAACCAAAGGTTGTTTGTCTGAATCTTCTTGACTGGTTATAAGAAGATAGACCATCTCTTTGATGGAGATGCTCATCAGAGGCCAGGGCATGTCCTTCTAGGAGAAAACAGAAGAAAACCCAGTCAGGGAAGTTTGCCAGTCTGTCATATCTACTTGGAAACCTTCCTTCAAATCTCTTAAAATGCCTTCTCTTTATTCCTGCCCTTTCCAAACATGAAACAGAAATCGTACCGTGAATCCTAAATCCATTCCTTTGATTCTTTTTCTCATCCTTCTCTCAGTACTTGTCTGAACTCCCTACAAAAGTAGAAACCTCAGAAAGGTAATGAGTGCCTTGTATGTGGAATCAACTTGACTTCCAGTTCCCGGTCTGAGACATTCTTGATCTTGACATTCACTTAAATACTAAATACTGAGGACTTGTGTGGGTGGAGCTATTACTAGAAACTTGGGGGGAAGTACAGGTGGTTTATGAGATGATTTGAGAAAACTAGTTTACAAAAGAAAGGAGAAAAAGTGGAAACCCTACCACATGCCATATACAAAGGCGAGTTGCAGATGGAAGACGATCCAGATGTGAAAGATAAAACAAAAAGCTAATTTTTTAAAATTCTGAAGTTCTTTAAGATCCTAGAAGTGCAAACCAATGAGATGATTGATGAAGTTGACTTGCTCAAACTAAGGATTTCTGTTGAATTACAGATGCTGCTGAGAGTTAACAGATGGGCGATAGATTTTAAGAAGGTTGTCAAAGGCTGCTAAGGGGTTAATAGCTAGAATATATATGGAACACTTGCAGGTCAACGAGAACAATATGGAGAAAACAAAAGCAAGAAAAAGACTTGGGTAGACAGTGAAGA
The DNA here is from genome assembly GCF_030445035.2 of Dasypus novemcinctus. Taxonomy (NCBI): domain Eukaryota; kingdom Metazoa; phylum Chordata; class Mammalia; order Cingulata; family Dasypodidae; genus Dasypus; species Dasypus novemcinctus. The sequence goes on along the minus strand of NC_080701.1, from coordinate 10,474,758 downwards.
CAGAGGAAAACCAGAGTGCCTGACGAGAATATGGAGAGTCGCTGAACTTCATTAATTATCAGAAAAATGGGAAACTACAATATCATTGTATAACCATCAGATTGATGAAAATTACACAGTCTAATAATAGCAATTGTTGGCAAGAATATAGGAAAACAGGTCTGCTGGTGGGAGAATAGATTGCAGCGATTTTCTGGGAAATCATCTGGCATCACCCAGTAAAATTGAGTATAAGGGTACGGCACGTCCTCCCAGGCTCCATTCCTCAATATATTCCTCAGAAAAACACACACAAGTCCACCGGCATGCAGGCACAGGACGTGCGGCCACACTGTTTGTAGTAGCAGGGAGCTGGAACGAACCCAGGTATTCATCTCTTGGGGAAGAGATAAGTGAAATGTTCTAAGTCTGAAATGAAATACTTAATAGCAGTCAGAAGCAATGAACTAGAAGTCTAGACCGAAACATGGGTGGGCCTTTAACTAACATTGAGTGAAACAACAAGAAACAAAGCAAGATCTCTAGCACAACATAAGTAGTATCAATTTAAAACACACGCAAAGAATACAATTTTTTACAAAGATCGTTCCAAGGATTTATATCCAATATACAAGAATGAATGCCTGAAGTGGGGAACTGGAGAACTGGAGAGTTGGAGTAGTGATGGGGGTGAAAGCAAAAACTAAAATGGGGGGTGGGGGGTGGGGAGTGGGGATATATGGGAACCTCTTATATTTTTTAAATTTTTAGAATTTTTAGAATTTATTTCTCTCCCCTTTCCTGCCCCCCCTCCCCCCAGTTGTCTGCTCTCTGTGTTCTTCTGTGTCCGCTTGTATTCTTGTCAGTGGCACTGGGAATTTGTGTCTCTTTTGGTTGCATCATCTTGCTGTGTCAGCTCTCCATGTACGGTGCCACTCCTGGGCAAGCTTTGCTTTTTTCACGCAGGGCGGCTCTCCTTACAGAACGCACTCCTTGTGTGTGGGGCTCCCCTACGTGGGGGACACCCCGTGTGGCACGGCACTCCTTGTGCGCATCAGCACTGCGCATTGCTCAGCTCCACACAGGTCAGGAGGCCCTGGGTTTGAACCGTGGACCTCCCATGTGGTAGGCGGATGCTCTATCTGTTGAGCCAAATCCACTTCCCCTCTTATATTTTTTAATGTAACATTTTGTGTGATCTATGTATCTTTTTTAAAAAAAGATAATTAAAAAAACAACAAATGAAACAAGAGTGTGCCTTCACGCAGCTCGGTGTGGTGTGCCACACGATTCTCACCTCCCTGTACCTGGAGTAAGTCCAGACTGAATCCTGGAGGAGAGAGGGTTCACCTTAAGGAGCTCGTGGTACATGGTGAAGACAGACATGAGAGTGAGTTATTTCAGTCAGCATGAAAATGAATTCTGGAGGTCCACACAGTGTTGATTCTGGGCGCTTGGAAGAAGGTGCCACAATTCCACCGCAGGTGTCTGGGAAGGTTTCACAAAGAATAGCACGGGAGCCAAAATTGAAGGGTGCACAGGAGTTCATCAGGAAGACATGGGAGGAAGGGAATTTTGGGTTAAGGAAAACTAATTGACATCTGTTCTCCGGACCCCTCAGCGCCTCCTGTGAACCCAGCGTGGATTTGAAGAGCACCTGGACGGCCTAGGGGGTGGCAGGGGGGGCAGCGTGTGAGGTGGTGCTGGGCCCTGACCCCGGGGGAGGTCTGGGTTGCACTGTATTAATAAAAGTCCGGGGGGAAAGAAGCTGCAGGTCTAGGCACCTTTTCTGGAATAGCCCTGGTCCATCTTCACTGCGGATCAACTGTACGTGACACTCTAGGGAAGTACTCACTTGGGAGAAAAGAAGTCATGAAGCTTTAGCGTTTTTTGGATGTCAAGGCGAGTGAAGATAGAGGTGTCTTGGGCACCTGAGACCAAAGTAAGCAGGTAAGCATGGTGCAAAAATCATACAGGCAAATTCAGAGGTAAATGAGGCCACACCTGCAGGGTGCTCTTCTCTGCAGCCCGAGTCTCCTTAGCGAAGTAGAAGGTAGATAAGGGAGTGAGACGGGGTTAAGATCAGGAGAGCATGAACCTTTGGGGTAGCTGCTTTGGGGGGTGGGAGGCCAGAGCAAGGATTGCCAGGGAACCCCAAGAGATGGCAGCAGGCAGGAGGCAGGGGTGGTGTGTGGCCCCTCGGCCTGTTTTTGGTCCTCCCTAGAGCAGCACGGGGCTGCCTGAGGCTGGAGTGAACCCCGCAGATACCTGGAATTTCCTGGGATGGGGTTTCAGCTAAGGCTGGAAGGCAGGGAGAAGGAACAGATGGGGAGGGATTTATCCTGGGGTGGGGAGGAGCTCACAAGGGTGGGATCCCAATCAGGCAATAGCTGGAAGTGCTGGGGAGTGAGGAAGTAGATTATGCCAGCAGCTCTGGGATGTGTCCCTAAGCTAGAAGGGTTGGTTAGTTTAAATGCTCGGGGAGGGAAGCAGGTGTGGCTCAGGTGATACAGCCTCCCCCTACCATATGGGAGGACCCGGGTTCTATCCCTGGGGCCTCCTGGTGAAAAGAAGAGAAAGCATGCCCACGTGGTGAGCCAAGTGCCCACGTGGTGAGCTGAGTGCCTGCATGGTGAGCCAAGTGCCTGCATGGTGAGCCAAGTGCCCGCATGGTGAGCTGAGTGCCTGCATGGTGAACCGAGTGCCTGCGTGGTGAGCCAAGTGCCTGCGTGGTGAGCTGAGTGCCTGCGTGGTGAGCTGAGTGCCTGCGTGGTGAGCTGAGTGCCTGTGTGGTGAGCTGAGTGCCTGCGTGGTGAGCCAAGTGCCTGCATGGTGAGCCGAGTGCCTGCATGGTGAGCCGAGTGCCTGCGTGGTGAGCCGAGTGCCTGCGTGGTGAGCCGAGTGCCTGCATGGTGAGCCGAGTGTCTGCGTGGTGAGTCGAGTGCCTGCATGGTGAGCCGAGTGCCTGCGTGGTGAACCGAGTGCCTGCGTGGTGAGCCAAGTGCCTGCATGGTGAGCCGAGTGCCTGCATGGTGAGCCAAGGGCCTGCATGGTGAGCTGAGTGCCTGCATGGTGAGCTGAGTGCCTGTGTGGTGAGCCAAGGGCCTGCGTGGTGAGCCGAGTGCCTGCGTGGTGAGCCAAGTGCCCGCATGGTGAGCTGAGTGCCTGCGTGGTGAGCCGAGTGCCTGCATGGTGAGCTGAGTGCCTGCGTGGTGAGCCAAGGGCCTGCATGGTGAGCTGAGTGCCTGCGTGGTGAGCCAAGTGCCTGCATGGTGAGCTGAGTGCCTGCATGGTGAGCTGAGTGCCTGCGTGGTGAGCCAAGTGCCTGCATGGTGAGCCAAGTGCCTGCATGGTGAGCTGAGTGCCTGCGTGGTGAGCCAAGGGCCTGCATGGTGAGCTGAGTGCCTGCGTGGTGAGCCAAGTGCCTGCATGGTGAGCTGAGTGCCTGCGTGGTGAGCCAAGGGCCCATGTGAATGCCCACATGGCAAGCCAAGTACCGTGTGAGTGCTTGCATGGTGAGCCAGTGCCCACGTGGTGAGCTGAGTACTCGTGTGAGTGCCCGCATGACAAGCCAAGTGCCTGCCCAGTGAGCCAGTGCCCGCACAAGTGGGACACGCAACAAGATGATGACGCAACAAAAGAGAGACCAAAAGGAGAGTCAAGGTGACGGGCAGCAGAGACCAGGAATGGAGGTGGCGCAATAGACAGGGAACCTCTCTACATTGGAGGTCCCCAGGATCGAATCCCGGTGAATCCTAGAGGAGAAAGACGAGAAGAAAAGAGAAATAGACACAGAAGATCACACACTGAATGAACACAGACAGTGAAAACAGCAGGACGGGGGAGGGGAAGAAAAATATCCTTTAAAAAAACCAACTTATTAAAAAAAAAATGCACACTGATTTCTGAAGCCATGTCGTTCAGCTCAGAAGCTGGATCAACAAAGTGGAATGGAAACATTTGTAGAATCAAGAGAAGGACAGAAAGATATTTGTGAAAGTGCGATCTCCCAGATCAGTGGTCTAAAAACAGAAAGACCCTGGCCAGGGGCAGGTTATCTTGGGAGATGGATTCCAACAAGAATGCAATAAGACCAGCCCGGGTAACTCCCAAGTTGGTGGGTACCTCACCATTGCTTTGGTCAAGCAGTGGCCACCCACCTAGGGGGCGAGGAAGGGGTGAAGAGGAAGGACTCCTGGGAGGCTAAAGTACTCATTTTTGCAGGGGGAAGGCAGGCCAATATGATAAAGGGGTTCTTTAGATTTTCCTAGGATGAAAGCAAGGTGCTGGGGGGCTGGCATCTGGCCAATTGAAGAGCATGGCAGCCCCTGAATCTGGGGTTAAGCTACAGCGGACTGGGCGCAACAGGGCTTAGATTCAAAAGGAGGTCTGGCTGACGGGTCCGTCGTCTCTTCCTAATTATTTTAGAATCCTGCACCTCCTCCAAGCCTCTTCTCATCTCTTCTTTGGGGTTTTTTAAGTGCCGTAATAAAAGTAGAGGCATCAAGGTAGAGAGAAGTCACTAGTTCATCTGCAATTTTCTGCTTCTACCCAGACAGCAAAAATAATTCCTCCATTTCCTGGAGGCTGCTGAGTGATTATCTGTTGATTGATCGATCGATCGACTTACCTACTGACCTACTTTTGAATCTATTCTCTCTCTCCCTCCTCCCTCCGTCCTCCCCGTTGTAACTAGCACTTTCTATGTGCCCAGTGCTGTTTTCAGACCTTTATAGTTATTAACTCATCGAACCTTTCTGACAGCCCCACGAGATAAGTATTGTCATTCCCATTTTACGGATGGGGAGGTTGAAGCACAGAGCTGCGGGGACTCTTCCAAGGCGCGCAGCCAGCTGGTGGTGGAGCCCTGCTGCTCGTGCCCCGCGTGAGCACGGCCGTGGCCTTCCTAGGGGAGCAGATCTCATCCTCCTTCCCTTTCCAGTCCGTGGATTAGAGCCTCATGTGCTCAGATGATCTTAGGTGTTTTTGAAACGAGAGTGCAGTGCACCCGGCGATGGAGTCAAGCCTCAGAATTTGTCAGCAGCCTCTTGCCCGGGCCTCAATGCCTCTGCCTCGTGTCTTTCAGCTTTGGCTGAACCCACCCCAACTCCCACCCCTCACCCCACCCTGGGCACCTGCAGACTCCTGCCATATTTGCTGTGCACCGGGCAGCCCCGTGTGTCTCTAGGAAGGTACACAACCATGAGGACTGGTGCCACAAACGAAAGACTCTGATTTTCTGAGACCTAAAAGATGACCTTTAAAAAATATTTCTCCCAGTGCCAAAGGTTATCTATATAAAGTCAGGACACAGGCCTCCAGATTTCCATTTCATCAATTTCAGCATTTTTATCCTGGACGAAAATGAACTAGTAACCTAAATGTTTGCAGGTGTTTTCCCCTCTCTTTAAAATAATTATGGCCTTATTCCTATTTTTAAATACTTACCACGGAATGTAAAGTGCGTTCAACCTCAGGCTGAAAGTAACACACTTTTAAGCTTGTAGGGCTGGGCTCTAGTGGAGTCACTAGTGCATTAACTGTAAATGCAAATGAACAGGCCTGCACCTTGGGGGCTAGAGAGGGCATCTGACCGAAAATGAAAATGATTTCCCATCGGGTATGCACGTTACTAAAGCAGTGGGGAAAGCATGCCCCCAGTGCAGATTGAACTTGACCATCTTCCAGATGGCTCTGAGGCATTTGCAAAATAACTCCCTTAATGACCACAGCAGAGCACAAAAGATAAAAAGAATAAAAACCTTACCCATTTAGATATCTGCCTTTCTCATCCCATCTCCTGGGGGGAAAAAAAAGTTTTTTTTTAACTACAAGATCTACGAAAGTTCAGGATTTTAGGGCTGTATTTAGGAGAGAAGTTTCAGCAATTGAATCCAATATTCCCGATTGTGCAGGTTTCTCATTGTTCCTGCCTTTTGCAAGTTCAGCTGGGCAAGTGTCATTTTTTTTCTTAAAGGAAACATTCATCCTCCCAGATGCCAAAGAGGTATTGAAACAGAGACAGATAAACTTAATCAAGAAGTATTTAATAATCACACTGTGTTCCAGCATGTCCTGAGTATGACACAGTTCCTCAAACAGTTTATAATTTTGGGGTGGTAACAAGCCTGTTTCACACGAAGCAATTAGAATCATCTGAGGAGGATTATAACCCAGTGCTTAGCAAGGTGACTCAGACTTAGTTGGGGCTGCCTTCCAGAGGGGAGAAACCAGGCAGAGAAGACTGAAATAGTTCGGAAGGAATTTGTAGGTGAGTGAAACGGAAGCCGGCCCTTGAGGCTGGGAAGTGTGTGCAGGGGAAGGGAGCAGTTCCCTGAGCCAGAGTGGAGCAAGGAGAAAGGAACACAGGGTGCGTGGGGACGAGGAGAAGACTGGCCTGGTTGGGACAAGGAACATGTGATGGGAGATAGTAGTATCGTAAACTAAACGGTGATTGGTTTTTTTCCCCCAAAGCAGACACCTGAACGTGTGTTTGAATGTATAGACAGTGGGGAAAAAAAGCTGGAACCGTCAAAGGAGCTCTGAGATGTGTGGTCGTCCCTGCGGAGGGCCTGGGTCTATCTAATATGGCGGGCGGTGTAGACGCGCTGCAGGAGCGCTGTGTGGGACCTGCGGGACTGCTGTCGAGGCAAGAGAGGTGTTTTGGGGACGTTTGAGTCAGGATGCTCTCCTCCCAGTTGCTGATCTTTTCCAAAGTGTGGTTTGAAACTCTAGATGGAATTTTTCAGAGGAGCTTGAGAGATAATAATCTGCCAGTTGGTGGGTCCGTTGAAAGCAGGGATTGTGTCAGCTGCTGACCGTTGCATCTCTAGCACCTGCCTCGGTGTTTATTTGGGGAAACACCCTGGGAATGGAATGTAGGAAGGGGATCGCGCTGCAGGTGTAGTAATCTAGGCAAGAGAGTGTAAAACGGGGTGTTCCTATCCATCAAGCCAACAGGGTGCTTGTCTCCTTTTGGATCATCATTGACTTTGACCGTAGAGTGTGGCTCAATAGTAAAAAATAGATGGGGCAACACGGAATCTGTTGAGGGCCTATTGGAAATGCTTGTAATCCTGGGGCCCGATAAGACAATTGGAGATGGAAAGCTGCAGGTCACAGGCAGAGCCATTCCTGTTTTCCTGTGCCTTTACAGGAAGTGCATTTTATAGAAAAGTCAGAGAGGAACTGAGGGGAAACGGAGAGCCCTGAGCTGGTGAATTCACAGCAGGCTGACGGGGCGTTGCGCCTCCGAAGCGGCCCCTGGCCACGGGACCCTGAAGCCACGGGCCGGCCTGCCACGGGGCTCAGGGGGGCCATGCTGACCACACCAGGCCGGGGCTGAGGATGGTAAGAGTTTCTTATTCTCTGACTTTCAGCATTAGTGGCTTGTTGGATCTGAAACCATTTTGATTTCAATTTCTTCTCGGTGATTTAAAAATGTGTATGGACTGCTTTAACGTGTCCACGCTTTCAGAGCTGCCTCAAGACATGAAATGTGGGCTTTAGAACTTGCCTTTCGGTCTCCTCCAAGTCTTCACTGAACTAGTAGCGAATTAGATCATTCCAGAGACCCCCGGTATGAATGTGTAGTGGGGTCCAGAGAGCTGGCACTGTCTGAATTGTCCCGTCCTTACTTCCAGGGGCAAAAAGCTGTCACGCAAATGCCTGTGCACCGAGTAAAAGTCAGCGCAGTGAGCATTTGCCAGCACACTTTAAAGTGCTGGGGAGTGAGCTCACCAGCAGCCCTGTGCAGTGCCAGATCCGGCCTGGCCACCCCGTGGGGACGGCGGCCTCTCAGAAAGCTCCGGGGGTATTTTTAGACGAGGCTTGTTCCTCCGAATGAGGAAGTCTGGCAGATGGCTCTTCCGGCTGGATTATTTTTTCCAGCTTCCACCAACATATATGGGGAGAACTCTGGCCAGCCTCCTGTGTCCAGGGACAATAGGGGAAAAGCCATTCTGCAAGCCCGGGCAGTGGCCGGGTTCCTTGATTCCGTCCTGCTGCGCCCTGGTCCCTTGTGACTGCGTCTAATCAACGGTGGGAGGCGGGAAAGGAAGTGAGAGCAAGAGCAAGCCGTTTATCACCCGCGTGAGAGGGGCCATGTGAGAGGGGACATCTGCGGGCTGTGGCTGATAAGAATGTTATGCAGCCAGCAAAGAATGACTGAGGTGGTTTTGTCCATTGAAGCCACTTCCTCAAATCGCGTGACACCCGATTGCATTTTATAGAGGGTCTGCTCCGGTTTTAGTAATAACACATCCAGTGAGGGCTAACGGTGGAAAAGTGCCCTAAAAGTAAAAAAGAATCGCCTTGGGATGTGTCGGCGAGTGTCAGGATACGTCGCCTCTTAGCTTTATATCTTCGAGAACAGTCCACTAGGGCTCAGAAAATGTCCTCCTTGCTAGATGAAGCCTTTTCCAGGGACCTTCAGAGGTTTCTTGTACACACAAACTGAAAACAGAAACAGCCTGATGGGAAGCCTCTGCTTTGACAGTAGGTTCCCCTTCATTTTACGGTTGGACATGGCTGTTGCCTAATGAAAGTGGTGGTTCTCCAAGAGCGCGGATGCCCTAGGTTTGGGGACGGAAGCTTTTTGATGCCGTTCACAACAGAGGCTCCTCACTCCCACGATCGGGCTCTTAAGGAAAAGGGCCACCCAAGGGCGTATTGGAAAGCGTGTTTGCCCTGTTCACGCTGAGCTGGCAGGAGCCTGGAGGAGAAGCCGCGGCGATGCCCACCCACAGCCCTTGCAGTTCCGCCAGGGTAGCCCACGGTCCCCTTTTGGGCGGCTTCCCATCCACCTTACGTGCCCCCCTGCAAACACAGGAATCTTCTGATTTTGTTTGGGTGCTCTTGGTGAGAGCCTCCCGAGCTGTGGCTTCCCGCTCCTGCTGACTAGATTCCAGAGCCTTAAACCCCAGGGTCTGAGCGGAGTTGTGGGGTTTCAGCGCCCCTCTTCCCCCCAGGTTGTCCAGCCTGCCCGCCCCGCCGTGGGGGCTGATGGGGCTCCCACCAGGCCTGGCCTGCCCTCCAGAGGTCAGGAGCAGCTCCAGAGAAGTGGACGTTTCTGGGCTCATTCAGACCCCGGTAGTTGTCTTTTGTCCCAGAAATGCACGTTTTTGGTGTACGTCGTGTTTCAAGGATACAGTGAGGTTGATATTCATACGTCTTTCTTTTTTTTTTTTTTTCAAAGATTTATCTTATTTATTTCTCTCCCCTTCCCCCCTGTTGTCTGCTCTCTGTGTGTTCTTCTGCATCTGCTTGCATTATCAGGCAGCACCGGGAATCTGTGTCTCTTTATTGTTGCGTCATCTTGCTGTGTCAGCTCTCTGTGTGTGCAGCACCACTCTTGGCTGGCTGTGCTTTTTTCACGGGGGGTGGCTCTCCTTGCAGGGTGCACACCTTGCACATGGGGCTCCCCTACACGGGGGACGCCCCTGCATGGCACGGCACTCCTTGCGTGCAGGAGCACTGCCCTTGGGCCAGCTCACCACACGGGTCAGGAGGCCCTGGGATCAAACCCTGGGCCCTCCATATGGTAGATGGATGCTCTATCCGTTGAGCCACGTCTGCTTCCCTCGTATGTCTAAGACTTTCCAAATATTAACATTTTGCCACTTCAGAATTTTTTAAAGAAAATACTGCACATATAACAAAAGACTACTTTCTATACAATTCCCATTCTTCCCAGAGCAGTTGCTCACTACCTTGAGATGATGAATATCACTTCCTTCTCACTACGTATGTGTCTTTAAAAGTATATAGTATTGTTCTGTGTTTTTAAAATCTATGTAAGTGATATCACACTGTACGTGAGCCTTTTGCATACTACTTCTAATGACAGTTTGGTTTTTAGATCATTTTTCTTGTTGGTGCATTAAAAGTTAGTTCAGTTACTGTTAGTTGCTTTATAGTATCTAAATGTAGATATAGATAAAGCTGCTGATCATAAGACTCTCCATTCCCCTGTTGGTGGATATTTGGGTTATTTATTTATTTTGATGTTAGCACTGTGAACCCCCATATCCATGTAGGAGAGTTTCTCTAGATCTGCCCTGTGCAGGGTAGCTCCTAGCTCTCTAAGTGTGGCTAGTCCGTGCTGTGCTATAAAAATAAAATGCACACTGGATTTTGAAGACAGTCTGAAGAAAAAAATGTAAACTATCTCATTAGTAATTTTGTATTATATGTTGATATTTTGGGTGTACTGGGTTAGGTAAAATATTATAAAATTAATTTCACCACTCCTTTTACCCTTTTTAAAAAATGTGGCTACTAAGAAAACTAAAAAATACATTTTTAGTGGACAACACTGTTCGAGAGCAGGCGCCAGCAACCTGCTGCCCATAGACTGGCCACCTGTTTTTGTAAAGAAAGTTTTATTACAACACACGCCCATCCATCTACTTTTTGTCTGATACTGCATTCCTGCTTCAACAGCAGAATTGAGTAGTTGCAACAGAGTCCATTTGGCCCATGAGCCCAAAATAGTTACTGTCTGGCCTGTTCAAGTTTGCTAACCAATGTTCTAGAGCAATGATTTTTAACCTTAGAAAAATACCCAAATTAAGAGCTATGTTTAATATCTTGATCCAGTAGCCATACATACATGTATACATACACACCTGAAACAGAAGTTTTGTAAAACAGAGTTTCTCAAATCGTTACTGTGGAGGATATGTTGATATTGTACAGTCTGTTCTATTTTGTTAAAAGAAACCGCAGAGCATGACCTGCTGACTTGACTTAGACATTCATTCATTCCTTCATAGCTGGTGATTCAAATAACATTGCTCTAGGGCTATCCACCCAAAAAGTGGAGTGACTGGGTTAGAGGAATGTGCAGGGTTCAGTCTTTTACAAGATTTGCCAAATTGTTATCCAAAGCATTTTGGTTTTTATGCACCAGTCTCCAGTTCCACAACCAAACAAGAGTCCCCTTTTCCCCACATACTCAAAAACTCCTGATACTGCGAGGCTGAACTGATGGGTGTGAAATGGAACCTCATTTTATTTATATTTATCTGATTACTGGTAAGTTTGACCATCTTCTCACGTGCTGTTTGACCTTTCAGGTTTCTTCTTTTGTGTTGCCGATTCATATCCATTGGGCATGAACTTGTCATTTGTCTCTCTGTGTCTTAGGATTTCTTTGTATATTCTGATATGACTGTTTTAATCAGTTATGCGAGTTGCTAATAGTTCTTCCCACTCCAAGGTGTGTGTGCTTGTTTTCACTTTATTTATTCTGTTTTTTTATCAGATAGACGTTTTTAATTTTCAAGTAGTCAAGTTTAGCCAACATTTTCTCATAGCTCTATCTTTTTAAAAATCTTTTTTAACAGATCCTTCCCTGTCCCAAGGTCATAAAGATTTTCTCCAATATTTTCTTCTAAACGATTTAAATTTCTTTCATCTGTTTTATATCCATTGAAAATTAGTTAGCACGTGGTGTGAGCTATAACTCGCGTTTCCTGCGTTTCCTCTGATGAGTAGCCAGTGCCTGGTTCCTTGGAGGGCCCTGCCCGCTCCGCCCACCCCCCCACTGATCCATGTAGCCTTTGTCACACAGCAGAGCCTAGATGTACAGGCGTCTGTCCTCATAGCGCCCGCCCCAGCTCTATGGGAACCAGTTCTTAAGTGGCCTCACTGCACTCAACCAGGCCTAGATGGTTTTAGAGAAAAGTTCTGGCCATTTTTCAGGGAACACATGATTTCTCTCTTATAGTAACTGCATAAAACAATTGAAAAAGAGAAAAAATTACCCAGTTCATTCCGTAATTCTATTACCTTCATATCCAAGCTGGACCAGGATTATAGAAGAAAGAAAAATTAGGGGCCAACCTCACTTTTGAATGTAAATGTAAAAATTCTAAGTTAAATATTATGAAAACGCACTCCAGCACTGTCATAAAATAAGTTTATGCAAAGAGTGCAAGAATGGGTTAATTTAAGAATGGGTATTGTATTCGACAGGGTTCTTTTGGGAAACAGAATCAACAGGAGTTCTCTGTACGTAGTATGAGATTTTGTAAGCGTCTCTCTCGTGACCTTGGGGATGCACCAGTCCGAGTTCTGCAGGCAGGCTGCAACCAGGGGCTCCAATGAAAGTGCAGTGAAGGTCCTTGATGAATTTCCCAGCTTGTCTTTGGACAGCCAGCATCTCCTGGAAATTCATCAAGGACTTTCACTGCACTTTCATCGGAGCCGGTGGTTGCAGCCTGCCTACGGAACCTGGACTTGTGTCCCCACGGCTGCATGAGAAACTCTTATAAATTTATATCTCGTTACTATGTACAGACATCTCCTGTTGATTCTGCTCCTTGGAGAACCCAGACTAATACAGTTATTAATATAACTCATCAGATCCACAAAATAAAGTAGGGAAACAATATGTCGTTTTCCAAAGATGTAGGAAAATCAATTGATAAAATTCAATAACCATAAGCAATTAAATATTTGGAATAGAAGCAAGCCCCCTTAACCTGAGAAAGCACATCTACCACCTACCAAAACCTACAAGAAACATATAGCTAGTGTTTAAGCAGCCTTTGTCCTGCTCAGGTATTGAGCTCCCCCTTGCATATCATGAGAATTTTCCTTTCACGCTTGGCTGTTACTTTAAAATAATTTTGTGTACGTGTATATTTATGTATGTCTGTATATACGCAAACACATTTATGCAATTTTCAATTTTATATTTTATCTGTTTACATGCATGTCATCGAGCATTTTTCCGAGACTGTGGCGGGACGAGCTGTGCCAGAGGTTCTCCCGTGGTGATTTTTTGGACCAGTGGCCTCCGGAGACCACTGAGGAGGGGAGAAGAGGGGCTGGGTTGCCTTAGGGCTGGCCTCTCTTCTAGACCTAAGAGTTCTTAATCTTCCCAATTCCACTGCCTGGCTTGATCTAGAAAACCCATTATTCCTGGATCTGATGAGGATAAAAACATTGTATGAAACTTCTATCATTCCATTTTGCCAGAAGGTAAAATAAAGGTAACCTATGCCAATAGCACTTCTAAAGATTTGACGTTTTCAAAACCCAGCAGTGCCACTAAAAATACAGAGAATTCTATGAGTTGTAACAGCACCATCACTGTCAGGCTGGTATCTGACAGCTTGAAAAGCTTTTTAATGTGGTCCCTAAGGGTGGGGTTTGGGAAAGGGACACATTTCCAGAGAGCACTTTTCATGGTAGCAAGCAAACTTTTTCTTGACTTTTTGGTCCCCAGCTGTTAATAAACGGGATTCCAATGACTGTGAAAACCAATGCAATACACAGCAATGTTGAGCACAAGTAACAATTAGTAACTTCTTGACTGTAAGGCCACATGTATTAAATAAGGCAGTTTTGATGCCAAATCAATACTGTATTGTGTATTTCCTCTAGCAGATATTGAGATATAGGTCTACTTTAGTGGGAATAAGAATAGCATCAGGAATTATCAGTTCAGACAAGTCTGGGTTACCACCCCCAGAGAAAGAGCTAGATTGGCTGTGGTCTGCGTAATTCCTGGTGACAGTGTCAACTCAGAAGTGAATATTCGTGTTGTGTCTTTGAAAAGGGAAAAGAAGAAATAGATAAACAAAACACTACCTAATAGTAGAACTGTTTTCTCCAAGGCGGGTTCTCTTTTCTTGAATTTGGTATTCCTGCTCCTGATAAATCAGGATTCATCTTTTGATTCTATGAATCAAATTTCGTAGAAAATCTCAGGACAGGTTCTGCATGTCTGCAATAAGAGTTCTGATAACATGGTTCATATATTGCACTGGAAGTCAAGTTAAAATTTAAACCAACTTTTCCTCCATTCCAAGGAACAACCTGGACCTTTTGATGCTTTCATGGCAAGAGAATACCAGGCTGAAAGAAACCCCATTTTTTTGGTCCCAGTTTGCAATTCCCTTATCCTGTGACGGTGCCAAAGCTACTCAGTATTTCTGGACATTTGCTTGTATGCAAATGTTGGAATTTCCTTTTAGAGATGTTGCACAGGTTACCAGAGAGGACACAAAGGTTTCGGCAGACAGGGTCAGAACACGGAGGCAGTTTGTCCTGCGTCCGGATTTCGGTGCTTGCCTCAGTTACCAGGCTCTCTTCTCCTCACCGCACTTGGGTGACCAGGGGCAGGTCTCGGAAATGTCCAGTGGGTTCACAATCAAGCGGCCTGGCTTTTTTTAAGATTTATTTATTTCTCTCCCCTTTCCCCCCGCTCCCCAGTTGTCTACTCTCTGTGTCCATTCGTGTGTTCTTCTGTTTCTGCTTGCATTCTTGTCAGTGACACCCGGAATCCATGTCTGTTTTTGTTGCATCATCTTGTTGTGTCAGCTCTCCGTGTGTGCAGCACCATTCCTGGGCAGGCTGCACTTTCTTTCGCACTGGGTGGCTCTCCTTATGGGGTGCACTCCTTGCGTGTGGGGCTCCCCTTCACGGGGGACACCCCTATGTGGCAGGGCACTCCTTGAGCGCATCAACACTGCACATGGGCCAACTCCACACGGGTCAGGAAGCCCTGGGTTTGAACCCTGGACCTCCCAGGTGGTAGGTGGGACGCTCTATCTGTTGAGCCAAATCCACTTCCCTGGCCTGGCTTTCGAGTGGAAACCAACTGAAGTGTTTTTCTTGTTTGTTTCTGCGTCTTCCCAGGCACCTTTTGAAAATGAACAAGAGCAGCTCTGACTTGGAAAAGGCGAGCCAGGGCTCTGCGGAGAGCCTCAGCCCGTCCTTCAGGGGCGTCCACGTCAGCTTCACCGCCGGCTCCTCGGACAGCCTGGCCTCCGACTCCAGGACCTGCAGCGACGGAGGTAACCGGCGCCCCCGGAGGCACGGGTCCCCACGGCGGCCCTGCCCCACGCCGGGGTGGCAGGGCCCAGCGGGGCCACACACGGCCCTGCTCTCCTCCTGACCTGGCCTCGTCCAGCCTCGGTTGAAGTTCATTCCTTCTGGAGTGTGGGACAAGTCACCTCACCCCCTGTTGCCCTCTCCGGTTAGGAGTGCGTTCCCATGGCAACACGGCAGGAGGAGGGGGAGGCTGTAAGCAAATGGGGAGGCCCTGCCGCCTCGAGGGAGCGGCCCCCGCGGTTCCAGGATGCCCTGTTCTGTCGTCGGGATGAGTTCTAAGGGGACTGGGGACGCACCAACCAGAGGTCCTCCCTCTGCGCTCTTCCCCCTGGCTTGCACAGGTGTACACACACGTGTGCATGCAGGCGCGTGCACTTGGTGGACACGGTAGATGTTGCATAAATGTTGGTTGAATTGCAGCCCGGAGGCCTCATTAGGACAACTGCCCCCCGATCTCTGGATTAAGTGGCGATTCCTAAAAAGGAGTGCCCTTGCCTTTCTGTCGCTCGTAGCCTGGGTGGTAGTATTTGCCACCTCTCACCTTTTCAGCTTTCTTTGCACACGTGTGTCTTCTCTTGGACTTGCTTTCTTTTTTTTTTTAATTTTTTTTTTAATGTTTAAAGAAGCTTTAGATTATATTAAAAAAGAGGGGGCAAGGGGCCTCTGTCGTGAGCAGCACACGTAGGGCACCTCGATTTGCTCTTTGTGCAGAATCGACATCGAGAGGTTTTGGGAGCATAAGTTTTGTTGCTAAGGTAGCTGGTGATTGTTGGTGCCGGCGCCCTTTAAAAATATATGTAGGGGATTCCCTTATGTCCCACCCCCACCCCCGTACCTTCCCCCATTACCGACACCCTTCATGGTGTGGTACATGTGTCACCACTGGTGGACACAGTGAAGCGGTGCTGCTAAGCCTGCGCTATAGTTTGCATTATGGTTTGCACTCTGCCCCTCCGGTTTCGTGGGTCATGACGAGTGTGCGGTGGCCTGTGTCGTGGACTTGCTCCGGCTCAGGTTGGGACGTGCTGGCACGACGCCCCTCCTGCCCCTACCGTAGCCTTTCTTCT
Source organism: Dasypus novemcinctus (assembly GCF_030445035.2). Lineage (NCBI taxonomy): Eukaryota > Metazoa > Chordata > Mammalia > Cingulata > Dasypodidae > Dasypus > Dasypus novemcinctus. The sequence continues at coordinate 10,458,865 of NC_080701.1, read as the reverse complement.
CAGCAGGTGGTTCTGGAGAGGGGCTCCCGTTGTAAATGTACTGTCCCCACACACCTAAAAGGGACCAGCTAAGACAAAAGCACGCGTTACACGCCACGGGCTGTGTCCCGATGGCAACTCTGATGGTTCTGCCTTAGAAACAGGAAGGGTGCTAGATTTTGGCGGGGAGGTGAGAGGAGAGCGCTTCCTTTCCCTAAACACGCTCGTGGGCTCCCGTCGTCTTCCTTCTCCCATCCCCTTGGGTTGGAATTCCACAAGGCAGATCATTCCACGGAGGGCCGGGCATGTGAACCGGCCTCGTGCTGGCCGCGTGGGATTGTCACTAACTCGTGGGATTGTCACTGTCACTGATTGTCACTGGGAAGCCCCGGCCCCCCAGCCAGCAGTTACTGACGAGAGCTGGGTTGAATTGCCTCAAACACTTTGCCTCCGAGAACACTACGTCGCGAGGTCCACTCTTGGGGGTCCTGTAATCTCACTGGGAAGGTATAGAGCATGGGACACGGTGGGCGGAAGGTAAGATGGGCAGTTGGGCTGTCCAGAACAGGAGAGCTTCTGGGTTTCCAGGGAGAGGTCGGGGCGCTGATGGGAGGGTCGGGAAGGCCTGATTGAGAAGGGGGACATGGCTCATGCCCAAGTAGGCTTAGGACAGGGGGATGAGGAGGAGGGAAGGGGCATCAGTCAGCCGGAGGGGTGCTGATGCAAAATACCAGAAACTGGTTAGTGTTTATAAAGGGTATTTATTTGGGGTAGGAGCTTACAGATACCAGGCCATAGACCATAAGTGACTTCCCTCACCAAAGTCTACTTGGAGCAAGATGGCTGCCGACGTCTGTGAGGGTTCAGGCTTCCTGGGTTCCTACGTTCCTGGGCTTGCTTTCCTCTGGGTTCAAGGTTCCTTCCTTCCTGGTGCTGGCTTCTCTTTCCTCTGGGTGCTGACTTCCCGGGTCTTCAGCATCAAACTCTAACATCAGAAAATCCTCAACTCTGTTCTTCATCATGCCTTTTATCTGTGAGTCCCACCCACCAAGGGATGGGGACACACACCCTAATCATAACTCAATCATGCCCAGGTACAGATCAGATTACAAGCGTAATCCAATATATATTTTTTTGGAATTCATCAATTATATCAAACTGCTGCAGAGGGCTTTTGTAGGTTAAGGAAGCAACACGAGATTTGCAAAGGCGTGGAGAAAGTCAAGCTTCTTGGGGAAAGGCTGAGACCAGACCTGCTTCCCTGAAAGTGGGTGAGGGAAGACTAAAACCAGAGTTGGATGGAAAAGTCGGGATTGGATCATCCAAGGGTCCCAGTGGCAGGCAGCGGAGCCTCCGTTTGCTGGGGTAGGAAATAGGGAGCCACCGAGTTCAAGGGTGACACTTCATGCAGCCTTTTTCTCACGATAGTTCCTGGCTAGGAAGCATGAATTAAAATGGATACGTTTTCCTAGTTCATTGCTTTACTGCAAGCCAGTTATTCTATGGAAAGGCACGTCAAGGTTTGAACTCCAGATAAACAAGAAGTTACTGGACTTTGGCCCTTGGGATAAGTCATTTCTAGCTGCTTGCTTGAGCTTATGGCTCTGAACCCAGACCTGGCAAGAGACCAAAGGGATCTTGTATTTTTTTCCCTTTTAACTTCTCATAAACATTAATCTGGAGAATATACAGAGCCACTGGTCATGTAACGTGAGAAATCCTTGAGCTTCTCATCGTTGGCCAAGGCAGCTTGATTTAGATCTGTTTGAACAATTATCTTTCCCACTTCTACCTCGTAGCCAAAATATTTACCCATCACGGCTTTCGCTAGTATTTGGCGGCTGTTACTGAGGCCGAGTGAGGGGATTAGCGTAGAAGTAGAATTTGTTAAAGCTGAAGTGCCTTGAATGGGGGCGCCCCATCTCTAGTATTATGTATTAAGTCAAAAGATCCCATTAAACTATAAGTTTTGTTTTGCTAGTAAGAACCCACTAATAAAAACTGTGCATTCCGCTCGCTCTTTTGCATCTGCAGTGTAGGCTGGCTTGAGTGCGCTGAGGACAGAGTCATTCCAGGGCATAGCATTATATAGTTTTTGTCAACCTCTTGGAATCTCCAAGAAGCTTGGAAGCTCATCAGAGTTCACAAGAGGTTTCAAGTTTTTCTGTCTGTTTTTTTAGGAGGTATTAGGGATTGAACCTGGTATCTCATACATGGGAAGCAGGTGCTGAAACCACTGAGCCACACATGCTCCTCAGGGTTTCAAGTTTTGTAGTCCACCTCCCCACAAAAAAAAAAAAAAACATGACATTTTACATTTATAAGGAAAGCAAACACAAATGAAATCTGTAAGTTCATTGCATTTTTCAGCAGGAGTTTATCTAGATTTTGTTTGCAGTATCATTTTTGTATCCATATCAGGTTCACCTCTTGATACTTGAATCCCATTTCCTAGTCCTGGAGGCACATCTGTTATCCCATTTGTCCTTGTGGGCAGTTCAGTTGAACCGTGAGTCAATTCAGCAGAAGGGAAAATCCGTCAGAGCAGTTGTTTGGTTTATACTTGGTTTGGGAGGGACAAATTGTGTGTGTCAGGACAAATCCCCGAAAGGCTGCCAAAAGGGAAGTTATCTGCTGTGAATGGATGAAGGAAGGTGAGAGGGAAATGATGAGCTAAACGATCACTAGAAACGGTCATCAGAAGCCTGCCTTGATTTCAAGGGCTTACTTTTAAATGTGCAGACCTAAGGTTGCATCAAGCTTCTTCCACTCTTTGATACAGGATAACACTAAAATCTGGTCCGCAGTTCAGCAAACACCTCCTGTAGCACAGCGAAGTAGAGAGTGCTCTGTTGACCTGATGCTGTTGGCTCCAGCAAGGTACGAGGCCTCCTAAGTAGGCAGTGAGGTTCGGTGTGAATTCATGTGAGTGTGTGAAGCAGGTCAGTGTTGTTTCTTTTCTAGCTAGCGAACCAGAGATACGGACAACTGATTAAATATCTTGCCAGTGGTTTTTGTTTTTCTCAACATTAATGCTCAACAGGTTTTCAAAATGTATCCTTGAATTCAGCCGCTTGTTCAGTAGATGGTTGTTGAGTGCCAACTGTGTGGGGGTACAGATTCTCAGAGCTGAAGGTACAGGAGTGGATGAACTTTACCCAGTCCCTTCCTTTATGGCGCTTACATCCTAGTGCGGAGAGATGGACAATGAGAACAGTCAAGTGGTAAAGTGGCACGACAGGGGACACTCCAGCGAGGGCTGGGGGTGCCTGTCGAGGGAGTGACAATGAATAAGGGTGCAAAGGTCAGAGGTCAGTCAGAATGACCTTCCCTGAGCATGGGCCCCACCTGGCACTCCTGCTGCTGCTACCTGAGGCTGGAAGACTTTCAAAAGGTGGCCCGTGAGAGGCATCTAAAACCTACCTGAAGACAGCTTGAAACAGCCTTGTCCTGCTTGCTCCTGAGTGTGTGGGTCCAGTCTGGTCTATGGCATCCGTGTCTCGGTCTTAGACCTTGTGCCCTTCCCACAGAGACTGAGCCACGGACTCTGTTCTGAAGCTCTAGTCCGGAAAGTTCTTGTCCCAAAGTTAGAAGGTACCTTTAAGATGGTCTGTGGCCTGAACCCTAACAATGTCACTAAAATGAGGCTTCGCCTTGGTTTAAACCTAGTCCCTTTCAGCTGCATTTTAAAATACAGAGTATTCACTCACTCAAGTTAATCCATGTCTATGATAAAAATCCAAACAATGAAAAAGGGTGTGAAATGGAAAACCCCGTCCCAACTCCTACCACCAGTACTTTTAAAAGGATTTTCTTTACTGTCCCCAATTTTTTTTGCCGCATTTCAAATATAAAAATGCAGTTATACACATTTTTGTACTTCGTGTTATTCTGAGGTTCAAATCAGAACTTCTAGGTCGACCTCACTTTTTAAAATGGGTGTGCATTTTTCCATTGTATGAGACATTCAAACCCTCCTCCTAGCTATGTGTTTAGGGTGCTTATATATATATATATTTTTTAAAGATTTATTTCTTTATTTCTCTCCCCCCCCACCCCGGTTGTCTGTTCTCTGTGTCTATTTACTGCATCTTCTTCTTTGTCTGCTTCTGTTGTCAGCAGCATGGGAATCTGTGTCTCTTTTTGTTGCATCATCTTGTGTGTCAGCTCTCCGTGTGTGCGGTGCCATTCCTGGGCAGGCTGCACTTTCTTTCCCACTGGGCGCTCTCCTTACCGGGCTCACTCCTTGCGTGTGGGGCTCCCCTACGCAGGGGACACCCCTGCGTGGCAGGGCACTCCTTGCGCGCGTCAGCACTGCGCGTGGGCCAGCTCCACACGGGTCAAGGAGGCCTGGGGTTTGAACCGTGGACCTCCCATGTGGTAGATGGACGCCCTAACCACTGGGCCAAGTCTGCTTCCCAGAGTGCTTTTAATACAAAGCTATACAGTAAGACCCTTGGACCTAATCTGGCATGATTTGGTAAGCTTACATAGAGGATGATTTCTTAGAAGAAATGGATCTGATGTCCCAAATGTATATGCATTTTAAATAGATGTTACCATTTTATCCTCAAAAATATCAGTGGGCTCTTCCATCAACAGCACGTGAGAGTGCTTCTTCCCTACCCCTAAACTAACTTATGTTTTACTATTATCTTGGAACAAACATTTTCATGGTTGTGGGATAGCAGATTGCAAAATACGGTTCCAGAATTTGGGCTGGAGGCCTGGAATACCAGGTACCCAGAGCCCATTTTCCAGGCTGTGACAGCACTTCTCTTAGTTTACACGAAAATCACATTCAGATCTTTTTTTTTTTAATTATAAACTTTATTATTTACTTATTTATTTCTCTTCCCTTCACCCCCCACCCCCAACCCCGGTTGTCTGTTCTCTGTGTCTATTTGCTGCTGCTTCTTTGTCCGCTTCTGTTGTTGTCAGCGGCACAGGAAATCTGTGTCTTTTTTTGTTGCATCGTCTTGTTGTGTCAGCTCTCCGTGCGTGCAGCACCATTCCTGGGCAGGCTCACTTTCTTTCGCGCTGGGCGGCTCTCCTTATGGGGCACACTCCCTGCGCGTGGGGCTCCCCTACGCGGGGAACACCCCTGCATGGCAGGGCACTCCTTGCGCGCATCAGCACTGCGCGTGGGCCAGCTCCACATGGGTCAAGGAGGCCCAGGGTTTGAACCGCGGACCTCCCATGTGGTAGGCGGACGCCCTAACCACTGGGCCAAGTCCGCCGCCACATTCAGATCCTGATTATTGTTTCCGGGGATGAAAGTGGTCCAGAGAGACTTGTCACAGCTGTGAGCCCAGACCTTCCACCCTCGCCACCCTCTGCATGAGCGGCGCTTACCGCGTGACTTCGGCAGTGCGCCAGCTCGGGTGGCCTTGGTTTCTTCGCCGCTAATGTGAGGGCACGGGCTGGGGTCTCTCCACCTCCTTAATAGGTATTCAAGAAATCTCGACCGAACGAATGGGCAAATCTAAATGGCCACTTCCGAGGATAAGATATATTATCCTGATTTAAAATTCACCCACATTTCACTTTACCTTCCTCGGGGGAGAGGAGTCCCATACAGAAGTTCAGCCTTGGACCCTGGGGAAGCTGGGCTGGGACCCTGCCTCTGCCTGCGGCGCCCACTGCGTCACGGCGGTGGGCAGAGGGCAGAGCCGTGCACGGCGGAGCCACACGGCGCCCACTCGGTCATCCCAACACGGGGGTGACCACATCCTCCGCAAGCCCAGCCCTCCTGGCCGAGGAGAACAGGGAAAGTGCCTATTAAAACCCAGCAAGAGGAGAGGACTGCAGCCAGGAAAACCTCACGGTCCCACACTTGAACTTGTGGCCCACGTTTCCACGTAGGGATAGGCCTGTTTTTCCTGACTGCTGAAATCCTGCTTTCTCTTCTCTGCTTTCTAAATATAATGACACCAACTGGTCTACCTTCCCCTTGGGCTTCACCTGCCCTGCACTAGGGGACCTGCTTTATATGCAGAAGTGGAGATTGGAGGGAAAAGTTAGGCACTGAGGTTTGCAGCCCTCTGGCCCAATTAATATGCAGAGGCATTAAAAACCTGCCGATACTTCAACTGTAAGGCAGGCAAAGTGCCCAGAAATGCTTTTTCCATTCTCCATCCATGGCACCCTTAAATGTAAACCTGAATTTGGAAGCGGGCTGCTTTAACAGTGTGCAGCCAGGTCTCGCTTGCATTTGCCTCCTGCTCCCGTGGCCTTGAGGACTGAGCGCATGAGCTGCTTGTGAAAGCTTTTCAGGGCTCTGGGGCATATTTTTCTGAATCAGTGGTTTGCCTGTACATTTTGAAACTATTTTAGGTGTCAGGGTGTATATTTGTTCCCTCTTCTCTCTGGCTTTTCTAAATCCGGCCTGCGGCAGCTGCCGCAAATAGTAAGACTCGAGCTGCCCAAGGCCGTGGTTGTGCACAGGGAGTTCGCCCAAGTAGCAGTGAAGGGAATTCAGAGTCAGAGTCAGAGCGGGTCGTTAGGAGCCACGGCCTGCTAAATACTGGAGAAACCACTTGCATCGCTTTCATTTCAGCATCGACTTCAGTGTGGTCCTAAGGATGGAACACCTGAGAGGCTCCAGGGACCCCTGGGTGGCTTGGGGCCACCAGTGAGCGATGGCCCTCCCAGAGGCTCCAGGGACACCTGGACAGCTCAGGGACCACCTGAGCAATGGCCCTCCCAGGGGCTCACCTGGGCAGCTCAGGATCACCTAAGCGATGACCCTCCCAGGGGCTCACCTGGACAGCTCGGGGGCCACCTGAGCGATGGCCCGCTCCCTGGCTGTGGCCCCACACCTGGAGAAGAGCTTGAAGGCTGCGTCTGTTTGGAAAGTGGTGTGCAACTTCTTTTTCAAGGACAAGACTCAGATGTGCTAGCGTCGTGCCCCGTTAGCCAGGTGTGAGAAGTCCACCTTACAGGTGAGCCTCCCTTCACCTGATGAGCTTGGGTGACGGCCTCTGCTTCTGCTGGGAAGTGCTCTCTTGCACGTGCCACTCTGTAATGAGTACGTGCCTTACTAAGTGATTGTCGGTAGAGACCGCATTATCATCTAAGAAATAAAGAAAAGTTAGCTAGCCCGCACGCTCGTCCTAGCACGCAGGACCCCCTAGCCAAGTCGTGCGAGTGTAGACCTGGTCGAAGCCGCTGGCTAGCATAGTTCTCAGGAAAACAGGGGACCCCAGCCCGGCTAAGGGAGAACAATCACACACACAGGTTCTTTCCAGCGCTGGCCCTCCCGTACCGTCTGCAGCAAAACCTCTGGATTCTCTTTCATAATCTAGGGAATAAGAAGTTGTTTCTGATTGTCTTGAAAACAGATTCCTGCTATCTGTACAGACGGTACCTACCTGGGACAGCTCTGGGAACTAGAGATAGCGGCAGGGCCTTGGGAAGCAAGATAACCATCTGCCCGGAGGTATTTTATTTCCGGGACGGCAGTGAGACAAAATGCATATTTGGAAGGGGAGAAAGTGGCCCAAATGATAGGCTGTTGGTGCCGGAAGGGCCTTCAAGATGACGCGATGCAGTCATTTTTAAGTCAGGAAACTTGGCGGGTGGACAGCTAGACCAGCAGGCCCGGGTCGAATGCCCTTCAGCTGCCAAAAGAAGCAGAAAGGGGCATGCCGGGGCCGCCAAGGAGAGCCTCGGGAAGGACCAGGGGGGAAACGTGTGACGCTGGGAGGACGAGCACGGCACTGAGGAGGGACCAGCCAGGGAGCTGCCGCCGGGGACTGGAGGGACCTGCCCCGGGCACGTCGCCTCCACGCCCGGGGGAGCCCGGCAAGCACCGAGCACCAGCCGGGGGCCTGCGCGCACGCCACCCCCCGTCCCCACGCTCTGCCTGTTGGTAAAACACCGAGAATTTGTTCTCGACGCCACCTCGCTGGCGGCCCGGCAAGCGGAAGGGCAGGAAGTGGCCTGTGTCGTTCCACCCCTGCCCTCCCGCCCCGCTGTCCGGTGCTGGCCGCTGTGTCTGTGTGTCCCTGTGTCACAGGTAGGTGGGCGGCCCCTCCCTCGTGGGAGCCTCTCCTGCTCAGGAGAAGGCACCGGGGACCCTCGCCTGTGCCCTCGTCCCCCCCCCATCGCTGACCCCAGCCAAGGATGGAGGTCCGGGGGCCCACCTTCGGGAGCTTTGCCCCCCACACACACCCCAGCTCTCGAGGGGAAACGTGCCTGGGGTATAAGCCCCCCGGCGTGGCGATGACCACCGGGCCCTCGCCGTAGGGCCGGCGCCCACGCGTGAGCCTCACCCGCTGGGCGGAGGGTCTGGAGGAGCCACCGGGGAGCACCGGGGATCACCTTCTGCAGACACAGGGGGGCCAGGAGCCCTTCGGGGTCCCTCGGGGTCCCACCAGGACAGGGGCTGCTGCGGGGGGCAGCGTCACCTCCACGTGAGTGCGTGGCCCCCAGGCCGCTCCCCGCGACGGGCTACCTGCCCGCCGCACCCTCCGGGGACTTCACGTTGGGGTCGTACCCACGGACGCTGCCACCGGTGGCGTGGCAGGGGCCAGATCAGTGCCCAGCGTGGAAGGCGCTGAGTGGCAGGGAGAGGGTCACTTAGCTCCTCCGCTCAAAAGGGCAGGACGAGACCACCTGGTGATGAGGTCCCCAGGGATGCCCGGGCGCCCGGGAGGCCCTCCGCCTGACCTGAGGTGCTGGTGCCACCCCTCACACCCCAGGTTGGGGGGGTCTCGCGGTGGCAGGAGTTTGCTGCCTCTTTGGGGGCAACTCTGTGATCCTGCCGAGGCCAGGCCAAGCACTTGGCCTGGCTTGGGTCCCAAGGGTTGACTCTTTCCTCTCCGTTCTAGTCCCACTGCCGGTGTGGGGAGAGGCACGGCCTTCGGGTGACGTGGGCCGCGGGGAGCCCGGGGAGGGGTCCCGTCCCAGTTCTGTTCCCTAGAGTCGGAGGCCCCTGTTCCCTTCATATTCTCGTCCTCATGTGATAGGATACATTTTACGACCCCTGAACACCGATCATGTTTCTTTTATCCCCGAAAAGCTGTCCGTAAAATAGCAGCTGCAGCTCCGAGTCGGTTCCTAGCCTGAAGGGAACGAGTACTCCTGGGAGGTGCCCCCTTCTCTCTCCAGCGCCCGCAGCTCTTTTCTCCTGCTCTATACCTGGGTCCTCTTGGACTGTGAAACCTCCATTCCAAACAGCGGTTCAGAGAGCCAAGTCCTGCCTTGGCCCTGCCTCGACGGGCCCTCGCCGCTCTGCCTTGCTTGCTTGCTTGGCAGGTTTTCTGAATGTCCCTTTCTCCGCCGAGCCCCAGGACCCCAGCCTTCCCCTAGGAAGAGTCACAAGCCGCAGGCTCCCGCGGGGCCCGGGAAGGCCCACCTGCCCTTCCTAACTGCTTCCTCCTCTGTAAAATCACCCCCCGCTTCTAGAAGGCCGGTGCGTCTGCCCACACCCCCACAAGCCAGCAGGGCTTTTGTTCAAATTCATGCAAAGCTGTGCCCTGAAAGAAAGGAAATTACACCATCAGTCGACCTAAAAAAATCCAGACCAACCACGCGTGTTCAGGTCCATTGTTCTTGAAGAATGGTTTGCAAAATGTTGGAAACAACCTAAGTGTCCATTGAGAGGGGATTGGTTCAATAAATTATGGAATTTGCCTATAATGATGTGTTAGGATGTATCTTTAAAATAGTTACAAAGAGCTGTAGACCTGATAGGAAAATATCCCCAAGACATCGTGTCAAGTGACAAAAAGCAGCGTTCTGCACAGCTCTTAAGTGTGTGCATGTGTGCATTTGTGTGTGTTTGGAATAGCTCCAGCAGGAGGCCTGGCAGACGGCCAGCTCTGAGGCAGGCGGAAGGCGCAATCGTCACCGTGTATCGTTTTGCCTTTTGAATTTTATACACTCTGCATATGTTGTCTGTTCAAGACAAAGAGTTAAAAGTTAAATAAATCACTTTGACCAAAAAAAGTAGGTGGGGGGGAGCCCACAGTGGCGCTGGCCCCTCGCCAGACTGTCCGTTTCTCTTTTTCAGGACCCCCATATGAGCCAGCCCCCTCGCCTACCAATAGTGGCAAGCAGCTCTTCCCATCTGTTCCGTTCCCTTCGGGCTCCACCGAGGACGTGTCTCCCAGGGGCACCCTGCAGCCCCCTCCGCTCCCCCAAAAGAAGGTTGTGAGCCGGACCGCCTCCTCGCCAGATGGCTTCTGGACCCAGGGCTCGCCCAAGCCCAGAGCTGCCAGTCCCAAGCTCAACCTCAGCCACTCGGAAACCAACATCTGCGTCCACGAGGACCCCCGCTTCTACCCCTCGAGCCCTGGCAGCCGCCCCCAGCATGCCTCCCCGTCCGAGAAACCGTCCAGAGGCAGCGGCCCCTGGGCCCCAGCGCCCCCCACCGCATCCTCGCCGCTGAGCATGGCCAGCCAGGCGGCCGCCGCCGGCTCCCAGCTCCAGCTGCACAGCCTGCTGGGTAGCGTCAGCAGCCGAGAGGCCACCTGCGCCAAGCTGGGCGAGCTCTACGCCCAGTCCCTGCTGCGCCTCGCCGCCAAGTGCGAGGACCTCTTCATGGGCGGCCAGAAGACGGAGCTGCACTTCAGCGAGAACAACTGGTCGCTCTTCAAGCTGACCTGCAACAAGCCCTGCTGCGACTCGGGCGACGCCATTTATTACTGCGCCACCTGCTCCGAGGACCCGGGCAGCACCTATGCTGTGAAAGTAGGTACCGTCCCCCGCGTCCCGCCCGTCGGCGCGGCCCGTGGGCCCTGGCTCTGCCGGCGCGGGGGGCTTGACGAGCCGTTGACCTGCTCCAGGTTCTGTGGGGAGGTGGGTGACTCTGGTCCTTTGAACACTTGATGCTCAAAAGATTTCACTCTTGGCCTGGCCCAGTACGTGGGGCCCAGGAGATTTGTCACCTAAACAGGAGATGCATGCTGTGTTTTCATCACATGAGCTAGCTGGATTCAGAGGGGAGTTGCCAAACAGAGTTTGTTCAGCAGGTTTTTACTGAGTGCCTGCGGCATGCCAGGTACTTTGCGAGATCTGGGTATACAAAAACAAACGTAAGGTTCCTTCTGGAGCTAGTAATCTAGTGAGGGAGGCAGATAGTTAAGATCTTGTCCTTCCGGTGTTCAAGTCAGTGGGAGTGTAGACGAGGCATCTTATAGAACTCTAAGAGTAATAACAGCGTGTATCAAGCCCTCTTGTGCAGCCAGGCCCTTGGCTGGGTAATGAACTTCATCACGTCTAATCCTCACAGCAGTTCTGCAGGGTAGATGCGTCTTACAGGTGGGGATCCTAAGGCGCAAAGCGATTACGTAATTTGCCCCAGTAGGTGGCCAAGATGGGTTTGAACTCTGGTTGGTCCGTCTCCCGAGCCGAGGCTCTGATTCCCTCAGCTAAGACAAAGGAAGCTCAGGAAGTTGAGTGAGTGGCCCATGGTACCCAGCGCCTTAACTCTTTGTGGCTGGGTCATGGCTGTTGCCAGCACCACTCGGTAGCTTCCAAGGGCACAGCAGCCCTGAGTGAGCTGGCCGAGCCGTCCACACCCATCTGGGGCAGTGTGTCCTCCTCCATGGACTTTGGTCCTTCCTTGTGGCCCGCCCTCCTCATCTTCTTCTTCCGGTGATCCTTAAACCTCTGATGAGTCCGTGGCTTTTCTACAAATGCAGGCTGTCGTGCGGGGCGGGGAGGCCCCAAGTCTCTCCCGCCGTCCCTATCCCCAGATATTCTGCTTTCCTCCCAAGTTAGATAATCGGAAACTGAACTTAAGCCAAAGTGGCCCTGGTGGGGTAACCTCTTGGTTACTGGCAAAATTTTTTTAAAAATATCATGGTTATTATCCAAACAAAATTGCACTCAATTTTACTTGGAGAATTTTCGTTTTGAGAAATTTGTAACATCACCATGTCATGGGCATCGGGAACCTCTGCTTTATATGCTCAAGGGGCTAATGTGTAACTACACGCTGCCTTCCTGTGAAAAAAGGAGGAGGCGGTGTTTTCATTTCCTGGCTGCTTAAGCAAATACCATGGCTGGGTCGGGTGAGACAGTGGGGATTTATCTGCTCACAGCTGAGGCTGGGAAGCCATCCAAGTCCAGGCACCCTCCAGGCCGTCTCTCTTCCTGAAGACTGGCCCTGGGGCTGGCTACTGGCGATGCGTGGCCTTGAGCCTGTCACATGGCCAGGCACATGGCCGCCCCTCCTGGCACCACCCCCCATTGTCTTCCGGGTTCTGTTGCATTGCAGCGTCTTGCTCCCATGGCTTTCTCTCTCCGTCTGAATTTAATTCAGCTGCAGAGGGCTCCAGTGGGAGGATTAAGACACATCCTGGTTGGGCCAGGCTAACTGACGTGGCCTCATCCAAAGGCCCTACTTAGCAGTGGGGCCACACCCACAAGAACGGATGCCATTTAAGAACATGAGTTTCTGGGGTACCCACCGCTCCAATCCACCAGGGGCAGCTACAAGGGGGATTCAGTTCATTGTGCAGGAATCAAGGTCCTCGAAGAGTAGAGGGGTCCGGCCAAGATGGCGGGAGCAGGAGGATGTCAGGAAACGCAAACGTCCTGGATGAGATCGGGTGGTACTGTTGCCCATTGCCCACACTTCGTTGCCTCCGTAGTACCTAAACCCAGCAGCTACTTTCCTGGTATGCTGTACTTCCCTGCCACTCCCCTACTAAAATTGAAAACATAAATCTCAGTTTTCCTTGGTCCCTCTCAAGAGGTTCTGCATCGAATAGAGGAAAAGGTGGCTGAACCTTCCACTGCGCTGAATTTGTGTAGCCTGGGTGATCACCGTCGTCCAGAGCCAGGGTTCTGCTCGCTCCTGTTCAAGGTGATCTGAGCTCCTGGCGGCCAAGGGGTTGGAGCCGGGGAAATGCTTCCCTTTGCTCGCCCCAGTGCACCTGATAAGGTGGTCTATGGGTTGCCCCTCTGCTTCCACCTTGACTTCTTCCAGTGTTCAGGTGAATGGGCCACTCTCACCTCCCCTGTTGGGGCTGAGCCTGGGAGACTTATTCAGCATCAAGAGGCAGCAACCTTCTCCTTTTGAGGAGGGAAAAAGCCTAGTGGAGAGGCTTACTCCCTCTTTGCTGCAAGAGAGGAAGTAGTTTGACTTGACTGCAGGAATAAGGGGGAAGAGCAGATGTAGCACAAATGGTTGAGCGCCTGTCTCCCATGTACCAGGTCCCAGGTTCGATCCTTGGTTCCTCCTAAAAAACAAACTAGAGAAAAAACACAACTTTCGTTGGGGAATGGATGTAGCTCAGTGGCTGAGCGCCTGCTTCTCATCTTCCGATGTACTAGGTCCTGGTTCAATCCTTAAAAAAAGGATACGTGGATCTGCCGCTGAATCAAAACTGCCAGGCAAAAGTTTGCATTTTTAAATCTGTAGGTGACTGTGATGTACAGCTTGGATTCTAAGGCCTCAAATAATGAGGAATCATCAGCTATTTTTTCCAGTGAACAGTGCAGAAAATTCAGCTTTCCCAGAGGATATTTTAAAACGCACGTTGCTCCTCATTCCATTAGAAACCTAAGCCAGAAGGAAACTAGTAGGGGGTCTCCTGTGTGATTTTGCTGGAGCCTTGGTAGCTCATGCAAGGAGGAAATTTGGAGAATAGCTTCCAGTATTGAGGCTATGGTGATCTCACAGCAAGATTCCCACGAGCACCAGCCTCGGTTCGCAGGTGCGCCTGGCCTGGTAAGCGGAGGGAGGGGGGCGTCGGTGGAGCAGCACTTCGCACGTGCAGCCTCCAGTCTAGACAGAACAGGGTCATGTGGGACCCCTCATGGAGGGGCCTTCCCCTTCCCGAGCCCCCGGTGCAGGCTGGCTGCTGAGCTCGCTTCACCTGCGCATATTACACAGGGAGCAGTGCAGCTCAGGATTTACCCTGGGGGCCCGGTCCCGCGACCAGCAGCCGAGCAGCAGGTGTGCACCTGCTCCCCCGCATGCACCTGGAGCCCGGTCCTGGCTGCGCCCCGCAGCAGTGTGCGGGGGGGGGGGGGGGGTGGCCGGTTCTGGGGTCCTGCTCCTCGAATGTGTGGCGGGGGCTCGGCTCGCTGCGGGAGCGTTTTCAGAGGTGTTCAGTTTCTCAGTCATCTGGAACTCCAGTCCTGTGGTTAGGGACCTGGGGGCTGAGCCGTGCTCTTTTTTTTTTCCCTCTATTTTTTTTAAATGTTACATTCAAAAAATATCAGAGGTCCCCATATACCCCCCACCCCCCTCACCCCACTCCTCCCACATCAACAACCTCTTTCATCATTGTGGCGCATGCAATAATGCATTTGGTGAATACATTGTGGACCGCTGCTGCACCGCATGGATAATGGCTTATATTGCAGTTTACACTCTCCCCCAGTCCACCCAGTGGGCCATGGCAGGACATATAATGTCCAGCATCTGTCCCTGCAGCACCACCCAGGACAACTCCAAGTCCTGAAAATGCCCCCACATCACATCTCTTCTTCCCTCTCCCTACCCTCAGCAGTGACCGTGGCCGCTGTCTCCACATCAGTGCTACAATTTCTTCCATTACTAATCACAATAGTTGCATAGTAGAATATCAGTCAGTCCACTCTAATCCATACTCTGTTCCTCCAGCCTGTGGACCCTGGGATGGTTTTTTTAAAACGGACAGGACTTAGCCCAGAGTTTCAACTGGAAAAAAGCCGTGCTCCAAGGTTTGAAACGAGCCTTGGCCAAGGCCAAAAAAGGTGGAAATTTGAGCCGAACCAAAGGTCTGTGTGATTGTCTCCAACCAAAACCAGGGCGCAGAGACCCTGAACCTCAGACGCGCCTGGAGGAGGCGCGGAGATGGGAGTGGATAGGGAGGAGTGTCTGTGCCGTGGGCCCCACGCCCGCAGCTGCCTGCGGGCCCTGCCCGGGGCTGCTCAAGGCTTTTCGGGAGCCCCGCATGCCCTCTGCTCTCGGCCCCGCCACTGGCCCTGCCAGAGGACCCAGTGCCCTTTGGCTATGTGCCTTCGTTTCCATCTCTGTGCGCAATGTCAGCCGCCGCCCTGGCGCACGGAGCTGCAGGTGTCTGCTGGGCCACACCTTAGATACCCTGGAGCAGGAGTGTTCTGGGGACACTTCCCCAGCCCCACAGCCCTGCACCGCCCTGGTTTGTGCAGTTCCTTGCGAGCCAGCCCTAGATGGCTCAGCGCCACAGCAACCCCCGCACGAGCTGTAACCACAGCATCCCCAGACACCCAGCACCCTTCTTCCGGAGGGCGATCCAGCAGGGCCCCTGAGGACACACCCTTGCAGCCGAGCAGCCGGCCCCAGGTTCCCCAGCAGGTTGAGATTTCTGCCAAGTTCCGTGTGACCCCAGAACCCTGCCCAGGGTGCGAGCGCGGGCAAGTCGCTCAACCCCAGGAACCTCAGTGGCCACCACTGCAGTCGCACCTGCCTCAGCTTCCTCGGGAGACTTAACCAGACGCTGCCCGCGGGATGCCCCATTGGCACTGTGCGGCACACACACGCAAGGCTGGGCGCACCTGCTGTGGCTGCGCAGCCCTCCCTGCACGTCCAGGGGCACGGAGGCAGGTGCGGACCCGGGGCCTGGCCAGTCGCTTTGCGCTTTTTACTTGCCGGACCTTTTTTTACGGCTCCCCGGATTTCCTTTATTCAGTGGTGGTTCACAAGGTGCCGTATAAACATGGGTGGACCAGATTAAAGCCCTGCCACCTGTCTGCCAGGTCCGTTTCGTTAAGGGCAGGGGCAGGTAGAATGCACTTTTCTTTCCATGTACTTCTGGAACGGGCAGTACGAAATGCAAGTGTGTTCCTCCCCAGTGAGCTGTCAGGGTTTGCTCGGCAGCTGCGCTCTCTCACGCCAGGTGCCCCTGAGGAGGTTGGTAGAGCTGCCAGGTAAAGCATCTCGGTGGAAAGCGTGCGCGCCGCAGCTTCCAGAACGGCTCCCTAGCACGCGGCCCGTGGTGAACACGCGGTGCGCAGGGCGGCAGGCCCGGAAGGGTTCTCTGGGCTGTGTGGATGGTATTCGGAAGCAGATCCTTCCTTCTCGGCCGCGCCACACCGGCCCCTGCCTTTCTTTTTTTTTAATTGTTTCTCTCCCCTCTCCCCTCACCCCAGTTGTCTGCTCTCTGTGTCTATTTGCTGCATCTTCTTTGTCCGCTTCTGTTGTTGTCAGCGGCACGGGAATCTGTGTTTCTTTTTGCTGCGTCATCTTGTTGTGTCAGCTTTCCGTGTGTGCAGCACCATTCCAGGGCAGGCTGCACTTTCTTTCGCTCTGGGCAGCTCTCCTTGTGGGGTGTACTTCTTGCGCGTGGGGCTCCCCTATGCGGGGGGCACCCCTACGTGGCACGGCACTCCTTGCGCGCATCAGCGCTGCGCATGGGCCAGCTCCACACGGGTCAAAGAGGCCCGGGGTTTGACCACAGACCTCCCATGTGGTAGACGGACACCCTAACCACTGGGCCAAATCCATTTCTCCTGGGGTAGGGTTTTAGGCTCACTTGTCTGCAGATGCATATCCAGGTGTCCCAGCCCCAGGTGGGGATGGACCGGTAGCCCACTCTTGACCTCACTTCTGCTTTCCCCCTGCAGATCTGCAAGACCCCCGAGCCCAAGGCGGCCTCGTGCTGCAGCCCCTCCGTGCCAGTGCACTTCAACATCCAGCAGGACTGCGGCCACTTCGTCGCCTCCGTGCCCTCCAGCATGCTCGGCCCGCCCGACGCGCCCAGGGATGCCCCGCCCGCCCCCGCGCCGGCGCAGGAGCAGGACTGCGTGGTGGTCATCACCCGCGAGGTGCCCCACCAGACAGCCGCCGACTTCGTGCGGGGCTCGGCCGCCAGCCACCAGGCCGAGCCGGACGCCTACGAGCGGCGCGTGTGCCTGCTGCTGCTGCAGCTCTGCCACGGGCTGGAGCACCTGAAGGAGCACCGGGTCATCCACCGGGACCTGTGCCTGGAGAACCTGCTGCTGGTGCACTGCGCGCCCCGGCCTACCCCGGGCCCCCCCGGCCCCGCCGCCTGCCGGGGGGCGCCGGCCGAGAAGCGCCTGCCCCGGCTTATCATCAGCAACTTCCTGAGGGCCAAGCAGAAGCCGGGCGGCGCCGCCAGCCCGCAGCAGCAGAAGAGCCAGGCCCGGCTGGCGCCCGAGATCGTGTCCGCCACGCAGTACCGCAAGTTCGACGAGTTCCAGACGGGCATCCTCATCTACGAGCTGCTGCACCAGCCCAACCCGTTCGAGGTGCGGGCGCAGCTGCGGGAGCGGGACTACCGGCGCGAGGACCTGCCGCCGCTGCCCGCCCTGTCGCTCTACTCGCCCGGCCTGCAGCGGCTGGCGCACCTGCTGCTGGAGGCCGACCCCGCGCGGCGCATCGGCATCGGCGAGGCCAAGCGCGCGCTGCAGTGCCTGCTGTGGGGGCCGCGGCGGGAGCTGGCCGAGCAGCTGGGCACCCCCGAGGAGGCGCTGCGCGGCGCCCTGCAGAACTGGATCGACGTGAAGCGGGCGCTGATGATGGTGAAGTTCGCCGAGAAGGCGGTGGAGCGCCGGCGCGAGGTGGAGCTGGAGGACTGGCTCTGCTGCCAGTACCTGGTGCCCGCGCAGCCCGCCGCCCTCCTGCAGACGCTGAAGCTGCTGCAGCTGCTGTGAGCCAGGTCCCCCCACCCCCCCGCACTTTAGCTGTCCCCCCCACCACCGGCCCTTTCCTTGCCTCGGAAACATCAGTGTCGCCCTGGGAAATGGTACAAATGACTGTCACACTTGGATATAATATATATAAAAGTATATATAAATACGAAAGGCTAAGGATGTGCTTGCTGTTCTCCTCACCCAGCTCTGCCCAGTTTCCCCGGAATTGTGGACATTTCTAGCTCAGCGCCGGGTGCTGAGGGCAGTCCTGCCAGAGGACGGAACCTGAGCTCTGGTCTTACACAACCCCATTCATTGCGGGATCTCTTTCCTCTTGTCAAATTGGTAAAACAAAAACCTCATCCCAAAAATTTCAGGGGGGTGGGCCATGAGCAAAGCTTTGCTTTAACCCCAAGTGCGCTCATGGCTTTGGTGGGTGGAAATAAACGTAAACCTCAGAAGCAGTTTCCTCCGTCTTCCGCTTCTGAGACAGGTCGGCCCCGGCCCCCGTGTACCCGCGCCCCCCCCAGCCCCCCACCTAGGGGCTCCGTGAAAGAATCTCCACGCGGTGTGATCCCAGTGCTTTGGAATTCAGCCCCACGGCC
The DNA here is from genome assembly GCF_030445035.2 of Dasypus novemcinctus. Taxonomy (NCBI): domain Eukaryota; kingdom Metazoa; phylum Chordata; class Mammalia; order Cingulata; family Dasypodidae; genus Dasypus; species Dasypus novemcinctus. The sequence goes on along the minus strand of NC_080701.1, from coordinate 10,440,701 downwards.
CCAAACCCATTCCCAGCGCGCTGGAGCTGGCCACCGTTTGTATCCACCGCAGTGGTTCTAACGGAAAGACCTGGTAACAGGGGCCACTCCGAGAGGTGTGGGCAGGGCGCTGCGGCAAGGGCGGGGCTGTGGCGCGGGCCCTGGCATGGCGGTGGCCAGGTCGCCGCTGCCCGAGGTGGACGAGAGCGGGAGAATTACCTGACAGCTCTGTCCGTGTCAGCACCAAGAGGAAGTTAGGCCGCTGGGGGTGGGGGACGTCTGCAGGGGCGTGGAGAAGGCATCGGGTGCAATGAACGAGGGTGGCAGGGGTCCCCACTGCCAGGCTGGGATCCTCTCTCTGTCCTAAGCAATGTCACATTTCCATTTTTAACAGTATTGAGTGCGTTTATTGGCATCTACCCTCCAAGCAGCAGTCAGTATTTATTATTACGCCTTCAGAAGTGCAGAGAGGGTTAAGAAGTTCCAGAGCTTTCCTCAAAACGAGAGGCACACAGCAGTTATTCCTTTGTAAGGAAAAGCCGCAAGACCCTTTATTTCTACCTAAAGGTCAGTCTTCCAAAGAGTAACCTTATTAATTTTAAAAACCTTGTTAATGACCATGGACAATTTAAATGCAAAGAGTCTAAAGGATGCTCTGGAAATCTGAGAATGTGGTTAGCAACCAGGAAGGGGACATCTCCCAAGCCCCCTGAGGCTTATTAACTCCCCTGTTTTGCAGCTTCCACCTTGCCAGCCTTCAGCTACCTATAAACACACACATTTCCGCAACTCCGTGTGAAAAGCACCTGGGGCCGGTTGGCAGTGTTACTAGAGCATTGAAAGAAGATCTGGCTAAAACCAGCTTCCAAATATGTTTGTGCAAGGGAAAGAAAGCATCTTGGAGCATGAAAATCATAATTCTCCATAAGACGTGTCTGTTTTCTAGGGTATTATTTCAGCAAATTGTTTGTTCCTGGGAATTTTCCAGGCCAGCCCTCCGCCCTCGATGTGCTGTCTTTTGCTTTCTTGTCCTTTCTCGCTGCACGTAAATAAAGAATAGAGAGGGAGGGAACAAACAGCCTGCCAGGGGAGGGCAGTGCCATTTGGAAACACTTGTCTCAGGAGGCACATTTTTAATCTCTGCATTAATTGCATGTTTTATTTATGCCACCTGCTTTGGAAAAATAAAACCGCGGTTGTATAAACAGTTTTAAGAACTAAAATGAACCAAAAGTGAGGGTAGAAAGAGAAAGAAAACTATAGCAATAAATTCTGATCGGGAAGAGTGAGAGCAATTAAACATAAAACTTCGAGCTCCCCACCAACCTAGGAAACGTAGAAAACAACTGGCTACAGAATTCCTTTTTTGTGCAATTTCAGTAAACTGTCCAATTCATCAGAAGGAGCAAATCTTTTCCCAGTGCTTGTTTCTGAAGGGAATTGTCAAGGATTTCCTTGTTTAATGACAATGAATAATGTCCCCCCAATAGCAGTTTAAATAAAAAGGCCATGCATTTGTCAAGATAGGGCAATTTCTTACATCTACCATTAACAAAATCCAAATGGCTAATGCTTCAGCCCAGCTCCATCAAAGCAGTTCTACAAAGTAATTGCCACCCAGTGATCACGTGGGTTTGCCTTATCCATAAATAAGTCACATGGCTACAAATTTTAGGTTTGACAAACAGTTTCAGCTTTGCTAAATTCAAGGGTTTAATATAACATGTTTTTTTCTTACCTCAAAATACACTTCGGGTGCACAGTTTTAGCTCTTATATTAAAAATGTTAAGGAACAATCATTTGTTCCATTTCTTAAATTGCAGGACCAAGGTTCAGAAATAATCAGGGACCTTTGTACGATGAGTTTCAGAGCACCTGGCCAGTAAATACTCCTGATATCTGTGAGTTCATTTCCCTTTTTAACTTGGCGGTTGACCCGACTACTGGTATTTAAATCTCCGGTATTTCTTCTCGCAGGCTTTGAGTCAAGTCTCCCCTGCTTACGCTTTCTGCATTTATAATTTTTGTCATTAAGAACCTTTCCTTTCTTTCATTCCAAGATGGAACCTTTTTTCTTCTCCTGAGCTCCATACCTAAATTCTTTCCTGTAGGCATTATAAAACCATACATCCTTGCCAGAAGCAAAACAGGCACTGCAGAGGGTTATTTATTTATCATAGCACATGGGTCAGATCAGTGAAAGGCAGGGCTCAAGGTGCTGTAGTTACTGCTAACACTTCCTGTATTTTGAGAGGTTAGGGCTGAGGAAAGGTCCCTTGTGCTATTTCATGTACACAAAACAATTATGAAGACTTTGACACAGGAGAAACCTGTTACTTCAGTGACGTCTCTGAAATTCTCTCTTTAAATATATAGCCAATAAATGGGGCAGCCCTTTCCTGCTCTGCTGAATACCTGAAAATCTTTGAGGGCCTAAGGATAAGCTTATTAAAATCGCATTAAAAGTAGTAGATTTGTGATGTAAAATCTGCTTGACCTATCTAATCAAGGGCGATGCGAATGGGACTGATTCATTAGAAATCAATATTTAACCCAGCTCATGCCATTGCTAAAAAGAAAAGACAAAAATTAAATGCTCAGAGGCAAATGCCAGGGGATGGAGGACTTGGCAAGTGACTCTCCTTCTCTTTCTGGGTGCTGGCCAGGGGCACCTGAGATCTACTCAGGCCACAGATGTCCTAGTGGGGTTCCTCGGGCCCCAGGAAAGAGGTCCAACATGCACCCTAAGAACAAGATCACTTGTGAGGGCACTGGCTCACTGTGCGGGCACTTGGTTCACCGCACGGGCACTGGATCGATTTAAGGGGAACGGGGATTGGGTCAGAACTTCCATGCCCCCCGAGAGCCTCACTGGATCCCAGATCCTCAGTCTTTTCTGGTCTGGATCTTTCCTGTCAGAACTTGCCTAGGTCCACTCTGACATCTGGAGTGGGGAGGGCAGAGTCACGTTCACTCAGGACTTTTCTTCTTGCCAGCGGTCTTGGTATTGGACTATCCCAGGGGGTACACGGCTTAATGCAGGGGTTCTGAACAAGGGGTCTGTGAGCTTGAATTGAAATTCAAAACATTATTCTTGTGGGACATGGTGGTGTGGGTATGATACAGTTATTAAATAACACACAGCATGGTGTGGACTTAGGAAGGGGTCCATGGTTGTCACCTGACCAGCAGTGGGATCCATGGAACAAAGAGGTTAAGAAGCCCTGGCTTAGGGAAGCGGACGTGGCTCAACTGATAGAGCGTCCGCCTACCATATGGAGGGTCCAGGGTTCAAACCCAGGGCCTCTTGGCCTGTGTGCTGAGCTGGCCCATGTGCAGTGCTGCGGCACGCAAGGAGTGCTGTGCCATGTAGGGGCACCCCCGTGTAGGAGAGCCCCCCACACAAGGAGGGCATCCCATAAGGAGAGCCGCCCCGTGTGAAAGAAGTGCCGCCTGCCCAGGAGTGGCACCGCACACACACACAGCTGACACAGCAAGATGACGCAACAAAAAGAGACGCAGATTCCCGGTGCTGCTGACAAGAATGCAATCAGACACAGAAGAACACACAGTGAATGGACACAGAAAGCAGACAACTGGGGGTGGGGGGCAGGGAAGAGGAGAGAAATAAAAGAAAGAAAAAAAAAGCCCTGGCTTCATGCATTTATCTCCTGTTCTGAATCCTGGATTCGAACCTTTCTGGGCCTTTCCCAGAGATGATTACAGTTATTTCCGTAAAAAGACTCGCCCAAAGCAGATGTGCTTGGGTCTGTTCAGGACTTTTACAGCTCGTACCAGGACTCCTGGCTGGCGGCTTGGCAGGGGCCACCAGGCATGGAGGCTGGCTGAGCAGAGCATGGTGGTCTAGGCCGGGAGGAAAAGACAGGATTCAGAGACAAACTGCCCGCAGACGCCCCGCAGGGAATGGGCGTCAGGCCGCCGTTAGCCCCCCTGGAACCGTGCAGGCGCTTGTACGTCTGGCCCCAAAGGCCCCCGGGGATGAGGCAGCTATACCCGCTTCCCTTTACCTAGACGGTGTAGAGTTTAGTTTCAGACTTTATAGCAGTTTCCTTAGGAATTCAGGACTTGAAGCACTGCGCCCTCCGCCGCCTTAGTTGACTGCTACACCCACCACTGCGATGGTGCAGACAGATTTGGGTTTTCCTGCAGGAGTAGCAGGAATTGTCTTCCCCTTGCCCCACGTCCTTGTTGGTTTTGTTTATTTGAGTGTGTAAAACAGAGCGTGGCTCTAAAAGTCACAGTTATCCACAAAGTCATACTCAGGGCCATAGCCGCCCGATGCTCTCTGCCATTTCCACCCTAACCCCCCCCATTAATTTAGGCTTTTTTCTCCATCCAGGGTTTCATGTGCACAACGAGCCGATGCAGGTAGATTTCCCATTTCCCTTTCTTACACAGAACATAGTGTCCTGGAGACGCGCCCTTGGCTTTTTTCACCTAGTGGTGTGTCAACAGACTTTCTGAAATTGAGGAAGCAACTGCAGCTCTCAGTCATTCCGAGAACTGACACGTTCTCATCACCATCTACCCTGGGGTGCAGCAGAGACAGGATTTGCACCGCCCGGGAAGTGCTCGTTCATCCGACTTGCAACGCTCCCTTGCTGGCACTGCCTCTCGGCTTAGTTAAGGACGCCTGTTTTGTGTCTGTTGGGAGATCTCGATGGAAGTCCTCAGGCTCCATCCTAAACCACAGCGTCGGTGGCAGCAGAGCCCGGAGGTGGGTGACGCAATTCTCCCGCAGGCCCTGGCGTGGCCTGTCAGTCCTCGGCTGCTTGAAAGCCATACTTCTCTGATGACTTCTGCATTCATTGATCCCAAGCAGCGAATGGGACCTCGGGGCCACGCCAGTTCTCAGAGAGAAAGACGTCCTCGGGGACGCGCTCCCAGAGACAAGGTCAAAGGAAGGACGGGGCCGTGGGCCTCGGTGGCTGGACTTGGCCGTGGCTCCAGTGTGGCCTCTTTTTCCCCTGACTTGAGAGAGCTGCAGCATGACAACAAGGTCCCCTCTCACTGAGCAGCTTCTAGAACTCGGAGCTCACGCTCCCACAAAAGAAGCCTGGGGCTGCTGGCCGTGGCCGAGGCCGACATGAGTCATGGGCCATTTCAACGGGAGGACAGTCCCACGTGGGGACAAGCGTTGGGGGAGGGGGCGGGGTGGGGGCCGCACTCTGATCCCCGAAGACGCGGGCACAGGGCGCGGGGCCGAGCGCACCTTCCCCACTGGGCCAGCCGTGTCCCCACAGCTGGAGCTGGCACCTGCTGCGGGCCCTGAGTCACGCATTGTTCCCAGCCCTTGTCCTGCAGACAGACCAGGCAGGGCCAGCCCCCCACCCCCACCCCCTCGGCTTGTCACCTGCCAGCCCCCTTGGTTTCAGCGCCCTGTGGGGAAAGCGTCGGAATGAAGGAGGCCGGGGCACCCTGGCCACGTGGGGACTGCAGCCCTCCTGTTCTCCTGGGGGAACACCCATTCCTAAATGACACCCTCCTGCAAGAGCTCCCAGAAAAGGGCCTTCCAGGAGGGCCGGGCCTCGGGGAGCCGTTTGCTGGAGGGTTGGGGTTACCCCCTTCTAGGGACAGGCCTTTGAGGGCTGGAGCGTCTCCTTGGTGGTAACGCTAAAATTACCACGAAGGCAAAGCAGGAGGGAAGAGGGACGCTTAATACTCCTGGGGTGACATTCCTGAGCGCATGCCACCAGCCACCAGCAAGGCTGCAGCCTGGCTCTGGCGGGCCGGGCCTGTAAGCGGACACCACAGCAGAGGGGATAGAAACTGGCCCGCGTCCGGGTCCCTTGTTTCCTCTCACTAGCATACCCCTGCGGTCTAGCACCAAGCATGGGGCCCCTCGGGACAGGCAGCTGCTACCGAGAGACTCGCTGCGTTGCAGGAACACTCAGCTTTCTGGCTGGCGTCTGATGAAAACGTTTGGAGAGCTATGAGTGACACATTAGTAGTCTCTTTGTTTACCTGACTTCTCCATCCTAGTATTTGAAATAGGACACTACCTCCTTACAACATTTCCTTGATACACATAAGCATCAAGACAGAGAATTCGCATTTTAAGGAGAACTAAGCTCTGGAAAGGCGATGCGACAGGGGAAGTGTAAACCCGGGCTCTAGTTTAGATGGCATGCCTTCCTTTCTCTGCCCAGCGCCACGGTCCTCGGTGTGACCAAAAGACCATCAGGCCCCGGGCAATGTCTTGCTGCCTGTTCTTCAGCCTTCAGCTCTAGTTCTGCTCTGCTCACAGAAGCCAGTGAGCCTCCCTTCCCTGCCCTCCCTTGCTACTGGATTTTTCTTGACATGGGAGGCAGGTAGTTTCTTCTATTTTTTTTTAAGATTTATTTTATTTATTTCCTTCCCCTTCCCCCCATTGTCTGCTCTCTGTGTCCATTCGCTGTGTGTTCTGCGTCCACTTGCATTATCCGGTGGCACCAGGAAACTGTGTCTCTCTTTTTGTTGCATCATCTTGTTGCATCAGCTCTCCGTGTGTGTAGCACCATTCCTGGGCAGGCTGCACTTTTTTGTGCAGGGCGGCTCTCCTTACGGGGCACACTCCTTGCACGTGGGGCTCCCCTACGCGGGGGACACCCCTGCGTGGCAGGGCATTCCTTGCGCACATCAGCACTGCGCGTGGGCCGGCTACACACAGGTCAGGAGGCCCGGGGTTGGAACCCTGGACCCTCCATATGGTAGGTGGATGCCCTATCCATTGAGCCATGTCCGCTTCCCAAAATGTAAAGAGTCCCTGGAATTTTTTTTTTAGGAGGTGCCAGGGATTGAACCTGGGACCTCACACATGCAAAGGAGGCACTGAACCGCTAAGCTCCACCCACCTCACCTCTCTCTGTTTTTTGAGGTTTATTTTATTTATTTATTTCTCCCCACCCCCTTGTCGTTTTTCACTGGCTGTGTCTATCCGTCTTCTTGTTCCTTTAGGAGGCACCGGGAGTGGAACCCGGGACCTCTGATGTGGGAGGGAGGTGCCTAATCACTTGAGCCACCTTCACTCCCTGCTTTGTTGTGTCTCTCTTTAAGTTTTTTCCTCTTGTGTCTCTTGTATCAGCTTGCCACATCTGCTCGTCTCGCCAGCTCCCGGTCTTCTTTAGGAGGCCTTGGGATCCAAACCAGGGACCTCCCATGCGGTATGTGGGAGCCTCATCACCTGAGCCACATCCCCTCCCCCAGGTTCTTCTGTTATTATAATATTCTTCCCTTAGGTAGGCTGTAAGCCCCTTGAGGGCCCTGACTATGCCCAAAACCACATTGTTTGCCCATTCCTTAGTTCCTTGCCTTATATGCAGGAGGAGCTCAATAAATGCATGGATGACCTTTATGATGGTGTATCGTTTATGCCTGATGATCACAGCCAGTGCTTAGGGAGAATGACATCCCACAGTTGGCAGAACCCTTTCACAGACCTTAATTCACAAGACCCCCTAACATTATACACCATCGCCACGTACAGAGGACCACAAGAGAGCGAGGGGCTTGCCAGAGCGTCTGTACAGCTGATACGATAGCACTCAGATTGGAACCAAGGCCCCGTATGCGAAGTCGGTGTTCTCTCCCTAACAGCACGGTCACTGCCTCTCTGAAGGAGGAAACGCTTGCACCACACTGTCACAAAGCCTCTGTCTTTTACACTAAAGCTGTTATTTATTTTTCCTACATTGAGTGGCTGGGACAGTAGCTGCATGGTACTCCCTTTTTAACATCAAAACATTAAATTCGAGGGAAGCGGACTTGGCCCAGTGGATAGGGCGTCCGCCTACCACATGGGAGGTCTGCGGTTCAAACCCCGGGCCTCCTTGACCCGTGTGCAGCTGGCCCACGCACAGTGCTGATGCATGCAAGGAGTGCTGTGCCATGCAGGGGTGTCCCCTGCGTAGGGGAGCCCCACATGCAAGGAGTGTGCCCTGCAAGGAGAGCCACCCAGAGCAAAAGAAAGTGCAGCCTGCACAGGAATGGTGCTGCACACACAGAGAGCTGACACAGCAGGATGATGCAACAGAAAAAAAACAGAGTCCCGGTGCCACTGATAAGGATAGAAGTGGTCACAGACAAACACACAGCAAATGGGCACAGAGAGCAGACAACTGGGGAGGGGGGAAGGGGAGAGAAATAAATAAAAAATCTATTAAAAAAAAACATTAAATTCAATGAAACATGTTTTTTTTTTCCTAGGCAAGTCATACAAGTGCCATCTGCCTCTCTGAAACATGCAGTGATTAGGGCGGTCACTGCAGATGCACACAAATTCGATTAGAACAATTTCCAATTGAATTATCATAACTGCACTCCCAGAGTGATGATGCCCTGAAAGACCGCAGAGAGAGAGAGAGAGAGAGAAAGAGAGAGAGAGCACCTTCTCTCTCAGATCATCTGGTCGACCCGGGCCAGTGCTCTGCCAAGCTGTGGCCCCGTTGCTCTGGGCCTCATGGGGCCTATCAGATGGAAACACGGGGGCTGTAGAAGGCGACGTCCCAGGTCAGCCCCTGCTGGGCTGCTCCCGGCTCTGCTTCCGGGCAGTGGGCTGGACTTAATCTGCACTGACCCAGGGTCACCTGCCCTCCACAGGTCAGTGGTGCCCCATTCCAAGGAGGCCAGCTCGAGAGTGCAGAGGCGTTTCTTTGCCAGTCAGCTTTAAAACTCCAGATTCCATTTTCTGCACCAAGCTGAGGCTACCTGGGCAAAAGTGAACAAGAGTTTTCCAACTTCGCAGTCTGCTTCATTTTCCCTCTATGTGGTGAGGTTCTTCTCTACAAGGATGAAAGCGAGCTTCACTAAGATGCCAGCTGACTGAGAACCCTCACGTTTATGAGGCTGTTCCAATACCCCAAAACTGAGCTCTTTCTACAGGGCTCCAAAGCCTGCTGGCAACTGCCTCTTCAGCAGGTCCGCCGGCAGCACATCTGCTCAGTTATTTGGCATAGAAAATCTCAGCTGACTCCTCATACAGGAGGCACAGTTTTCTTCAATGCTTAGGTAAATTCTGGAAGAAATTGAAGGAGGACCCTCTGATTCTACAAGTCTATACTGTTTACAGATCATTTAAGTGTTTGTCATTGATTTCAAAGGGAGGCAGGCACAGCTCCCTGAGGGAAAATTTCTATTTATGTAAGGTTATGCCCTTTGAACTTCCCCCAATTTGAATCTGCTTTAAAACATTTCTGTTTCTTGGGAATGGTTAAAAGGTGCCTTCTCTTGCAGAGGCTTCCAATGTTATGTTTTTCCAGTGGGAATTCTGTTTCCCAAAATAAGTTCTCAAAATTTTAGAGGACACAGAACCCATATGCCTCATGAGTCCACCGCGGTGTCCGTGACAACTGCAGGTGGTGGAGTTCAGACTTCTGTGGATTTCTCTTCCATTTCTGGTCAGAGAAATCTGTGAACGTGAGCGAAACCCTAAGCAAATGATCTCATCAGCCCTAGTAAAGGCATGTCAGCGCTCTGCCAGGAAAACGTTGGTTTCAGAAGCCACTATCCTTTTAAAGTGCCAGGGTAATCACTTCTGCCCAAAGCCATGAGGCTCAAATTGCAGGAAATGAAACCACGAGAGTGCAGCATCTTGGCCAGCAAGCTTCTTCCCCTGTTCCCAGCCTTCTAACAAATAGCTCTCCCTGGAGGAATGGCTACATCAAAAAGCTGCTTGCCGCTCAGTGGGTCTCCCAGAAGGCATTTGTTTGCTTTGGCTGAAAATGACATCTGGAGTGGGGGGCTGACAGTGGTGGCCTCAGTCTAGATGAGCTGGGGGACCTGTGGTTACTCTGCCTTCCTCAAGCACTCATCATCCAGAAATTTTGCAGGAAAAAAACACTGAAGCTGTCCAAGACAAGAACTGAAGCTCACCGGAAGTATGGAGGCTACTGGTTTGGCATAGAGGTCACAAAATCTCTGCTTAGGCTTCTAGCTCTTGGTAAAATCTGAGATCTTGAGGGATGCTAGCATTAGATATTTTTCCCTCCCCCACCCCCTCCTCGCCCATCCTGCTGTTTTTGCTGTCTGTGTCCATTTGCTGTGTGATCTTCTGTGTCTATTTCTCTTTTTGTCTTTTCTTTTCATCTTTTTCTTCTAGGATTCACTGGGATTCGATCCTGGGGACCTGTGATGTGGAGAGAGGTTCCTTGTCAACTGTGCCACCTCAGGTCCTGGTTTCTGCTGCGTTTCACCTTGACTCTCCCCTTGGTCTCTCTTTTCTTGCATCATCATCCTGATGTGTAACTCACTTGCGAGGCACTGGATCACTGTGCGGGCACTTGGCTTACCACGCAGGCACTGGATCACCACATGGGCACTCGGCTTCCCACGTGGGCACTTGCATGGGCACTTGGCTCACTCCGCAAGCACTCTGCTCACCACACAGGCACTGGCTCGCTGTGCAGGCACACTTTCTCTCCTTCTTTTTCACTGGGAGGCCCCAGGGATCAAACCTAGATCCTCCCATATGATAGCTGGAGGCCTTATCACTTGAGCCACATCTGCTTCCCTAATGTCGGAATTTTTAAAGTCATGTAAGAAGTTGAAATATGCACATCTTCCTATTTAAGATGTTCTTGCATCCAGACACCTCTTGAGGAAGTTTGTCTACATTTAAAAATAAATGCCAGCAAGATGGCAGTGGAGTAAGGAGCCCCTAGAATCAGCTCTTGCTACAGAACAGTTAGTAAACACCCAGAGCTCTCTGGAGCTAGCTGAAGCACCTGTTTGGGGGATCCAGGAGGCCAGAAGAGCATCCTGCAGTACCCTTAAAGGAATGGCAGGAGGAGGCTACCCTTCTGCTGAGAAGACTCATGAGTAGAGCTCTCCACATCCTAGAGGCCAGTGCCCATCCTCCACTGCAAGCACAAGCCACCTCGGGAGCTGTTCTGCAGCTGGTGATGATCCTACTCTGGCGGCACAAGTCGCCCCAGGAGCTGTTCTGCGGCTGGAATTGGAAGCTCCATTTCCCAAAAACAGGGGAGGAGGAGACAGTTGGCTGCCGATTTCAGCTACTGATTAGCAGACTTGGTTGGCTAAGGTTTAACCCTGGGAACATCTGGGGTGTGAATCTGCCCAAGTTGGAAAAAGGCCAGTGACTGCCATTTTGACTCTGCCCCCAGCCTAAGAGGAAGCCAGGACTGAAAATCACAGTGACTGTAGGAACCAATTTCTTTCACCCAGATCAGCCTGCAGCCCGCCTAGGCTTCACCCCGCCTCTGGAAGGGAGGAGACTGAGGAGCCCTGCACCAGCCTACCCAGGTAACTGCAGGTAGCTTTGGCTGGCACAGACTGAAAATTAGAAGTCTACCAGGGCAACTGCAGTCATCTTGGACCCCCACTGCATAGATTGCTGCCCACACCTGCAGGTCCATCCCTGCCCCAGGAGAAAGGGATGTGAAGCATCATCAGTCTCTCTGGACAACTAGACTCTAGGCCTGCACAACTTGGATTATTCCACACAGCTGTGACTCTGTCCCTACACTTGGCAAAGGAGAAAGGTGAGAAAAGCTACATTGGTCTCTGACACAATGAGGGCAGCTTGAGCCTCTACAGCTTATAGCATCAATTACAACCTTGGCTCCTACTGCACAACCAGCAAGGGAGAAAGGATAGGAAGCTGTAAACTAAAGAGAAAAACTGCACCCAGAATAAATACTCCAGTAAGCTAGATGCCAAGACACCAACAAAAAAATTACAATATGCACCGAGAAACAGGAAACTATGGCCCAGTTAAAGGAACAATGTAAGCCTCCAGATGACATAAAGGAGTTGAGACAGCTAATTATAGATGTTCAAACAAATCTCCTTAATAAATTCAATGAGGTGGCTAAAGAGATTAAGGATATTAAGAAGACATTGGATGAGCACAAAGAAGAATTTGAAAGCATACATAGAAAAATAGCAGATCTTATGGGAATGAAAGGTGTGATCAAAGAAATTTTAAAAAATATTGGAATCATATAACAGCAGATTTGAGGATGCAGAAGAAAGAATTGGTGAGCTTGAATAAATGGCCTCCAAAATTTAACATACAAAAGAACAGATGAAGAAAAGGATGGAAAAAAATTGAACAAGGTCTCAGGGAACTAAATGATAGCAAAAGGCATGCGAACATACATGTCATGGGTGTCCCAGGAGGAGAAGAGAAAGGAAAAGGGGCAGAAGGAATATTTGAAGAAATAATGGTAGAAAATTTCCCAACCCTACTCAAGGACATAGGTATCCATGTCCAAGTAGCACAACATACTCCCATCTGAAAAAATTTGAATTGACCAACACCAAGACATATACTCATCAGAATGTCAAATGCCAAAGACAGAGAGAATTCTGAGAACAGCAAGAGAAGAGCAATGCATAGCATATAAGGGATACCCAGTAAGATTAAGTGCTGATTTCTCACCAGAAACCATTGTGGCAAGAAGACAGTGGTCTGATATATTTAAGATACTAGAAGAGAAAAACTTACAGCCAAGAATCTTACATCCAGCAAGACTGTCTTTCAAAAATGAGGGTAAGAATAGAATATTTGCAGATAAACACAAACTGAGAGAATTTTTAACCAAGAAAAATGATTTTCAGGAAATACTAAAGGGTGCGCGAGAGTCTGAAAAGAAAAGACAGGAGAGAGAGGCCTGGAAGAGAGCCTAGAAATGAGATTATACCAATAAAAAAAGTAACTAAAAGAGTGGTGAAAATAAAATATGACAGATAAAACTCAAATAGTCAGGAATAAACTTAACTAATGATGTAAAGCACTTGTATTCAGAAATCTGCAACTCAATGTTAAAAGAAATCAAAAAAGCTCTAAATAACTGGAAGAACATTCCATGCTTATGGATTGGAAGACCAAATATCAGTAAGATGTCAATTCTATTCAAATTTCTATACAGTTTCAGTGCAATCCTGATAAAAATTCCACCAGCATTTTTTAAAAATTTGAAAACATGATCATTAAATTTATTTGGAAGGGTAAGGGGTCCTGAATAGCCAGAAACATCATAAAAAGCCAGAAACATCATCTCCAGACTTTAAATCATATTACCCAGCTATAGTGGTAAAAACAGCATGGTACTGGCATAAAGACAGACACATAGACCAATGGAACCAAACTGATGGTTCATAATCAGACCCTCACAGGCATGGTCAAGTGATTTTTGACTAGCCTGTCAAACCTACACAGCTCGGGCAGAACAGTCCATTCAACAAATGGTGCTGAAAGAATTGGATATCCATAGCCGAAAGAAGGAAATAGGACCCTTATCTCACACCTTATCCAAAAATTAACTCAAAATGGATCAAAAGCCTAAAAATAAAAGCATTAATCATAAAACTCCTAGAAGAATTTGTAGGAAAATATCTTCAAGACCTGGTGGTAGGTGGTGGATTCTTAAAGAAGATAAGAGGAAGACTGAGGTGGACTACTGATGTTTAATGTATGTGGAAATTTCAATTAGTTTTACTGTAAAAGTGTGGGAATGTATAGAGTAGATGGTAACACACAGTAACGGCTAGTTTATAAATGGGAGTATGACTGAAAATGGTAGTCTAGTTATGTAAATGCCAATTGACAGAATGCTAGAGAATAATCTAGGAACTGAATAGCACAGTAAACCAAGAGGTGGATGAGAATTGTGGTTGACGGTACAGATGCAAGAATGTCTTTTGTGAACTAGAGCAAATGTACATCACTACTGCAGGGTGTTGGGAATGTGGAGAAGCATGGGAAAAATACAGCTGGAGTGACCTATGGACTGTGGTTATCAGTAATAATATAATATTCTTGCATCTATGTGAAAGATGTACTGTGTTGATAATGAGGCAGTATGGAAAATGTGAGCCAAATGTACACTGTGAACATGTAACAATTAGATGATATTATCTTGTCTGTAGCACATGTTCCTCCACAGTGTGATGTGTTGATGGAGGGATGTTGTTTGGGAATTCTGCACATGTGTATCATTATTTCATAAGTTTACAACTTCTATAATAAAAAATATATTTAAAAAATAATAATAGGGTGGGTTGGGGGAAAAACACACCAAATATAAGATAAGAACTATGATTAGTAGTAAGATTTTGACAATATTCTTTCATAATTTGTACAAATGTCTCACAACAATGCAAGGTGTTGGTGGAGGGTTGATGTATGGGACCCTGGTATGATGTTATGCATGTTTGCTTTGTAAGTTCACAACTTTTTCTATACACTTAATTGCTTATGTATGTTCATATATAAATGATATGAAGATAATAATAGGGTTGGTTGGGAGAAATACTTTGCTTAGCAGTACTATTTTGACAATGATCTTTAATCATTAGTTAAAAAGGTTTAACAACAATGCAAGTTATTGTTGGTGGGGTGAGTAATGAGGGTCCTGTATGATGTTATATATGTTTGTTTTGTAAGTTCACAACTATTATTATACACTTGTTTATGTGTGGGTGATATATTTCAATGAATTAATTAAAAAATAAAATAAAAAATAAATAAATGAAACCCATATCACGCCAAAGTCCATGATTAGAATTCATATTCTCTCTCAATCATGGAGCTGGAATGCGATCACTGGTGTCCTGAGTCATAAGCAATTTCCTTGGTCATTGCCTTTTATGAGTGATAGAAATCTGTAGTGTCATTCAGCTCATAAAAGCTAGGGTAATCTCAGAAAGTTTCCCTGGGACACTGTTACACCCAGATGACACGCTCACTCATCTGCCAGCATCCTTAGTAAGGAGCAGGGCAGTCAGCCACCTGGAGAACTCTGGAGAATGCAGGCATGGCATGGCCTGTTGTTTTTATATATAAGATTGACACAGAGGCGTAGATATTGGTTTAGGATAGGCATAGTCAGGAAATGATGACCAAAATAAATTATTTCTTGAATGAGGTCTTGAGAAAAGTGAGATAGTCATTTTCTTTGAGAGTTCTAAGTCCTGGAACTTGGCTAATCTTCACAAAATGGTACAGCACTTAAAGTTCACACACACGCCCCTCTCAAACACATCTTCTTTAACTGGTGTTTTCTGGGCGCCTTTTCTGTTCAGTTTTTCGAAAAATTATTTAAGGAATGATTCACAACGTGATCTGTGATGCAGCAGCAGCAGCACCTGGAATTTGTTGGAAACGCAGACTATCAGGCCCCACCCAGGACCTGCTGAGTCAGAATCTTAACAAGATCTCCAGGCAAGTTTTATGCACATTGACGTTTGACATGCACAGCTGTACAGCTTTCGTATCCCGAGATCACCAACCTTTAAGCATAATATTTAGTCGTAATGCCTAGTTCTCAATTTAGGTATGCAGTACGATCATACAAATGGTGTTCTTAAACAGCTTTATTGAGGTATCATTCACATATCATACAATTCACCCCATTAAATTATGCTAAGCACCAAGGTGTCCAGCACTGTAGAAGATTTTCATTACTCCAAAAGAAACCTACACCTCTCAGCCTGCATTCCCTACTGTCCTCATCACCCAGCCTAGCCCCTCCTCTAGTTTCCCTCTTATGGTCTTGCCTATCATGGCATTTCATGTAAATGGGATCATCTAATACGTGACCTCTTGTGACTGCTATTTTGCCTTGGCATGCTTTCAAGGTTCATCCATTCCATAACACGTATCGGTACTTCATTTCTTTTTTTGCCAAATAATATTCCATTGTATGAATATATCCAATTTTGTTAAGCCATTCAATCAGATGTTGGAGATTTGGGTTGTTTCCACTTTTTAGCTATTATGAATAGAGCTCCTCTGAACAGTTGAGTACAAATCTGCGTGAACATGTTTTTATTTCTTTTAGGTATATACTCACCAGTGGAATTGCTGCATCGTGCCTATAATCACACAAAGAAACAAATCTAAGACAAATTCTGTTAATTCCCAGCTTTTCCTTTGCTATGATGCCACGTGCACTGAATGTTACCCCCTGCTTTCTGCCAGGCTTAATGAATTTACGTCTTGATGAGTTGCTTGATGAGCTTTAAGCATTTTTTTTTAACTGTTAACAATTTTATATAATTCCCATAGACAAGATTTCCAACTTATTCCATTCAAACACACTTGCTTGAGTAAGACACAGTAGAATCTTGCTTAAGAGTTTCCAGTTCTCTTTTAAACTAGCTTTTGCAGTTAATGACTTAGAGAACACAACACAAAGTGTCTCCTGGCCTTTTTTTTTCTTTTTCTTTTTTTCAAATCTTCACTTTTCCCTTCAGAATTCCCTGTATGGCAACATGCAATTCTGGATGGTTCTACCTGCTAAAAGCTGCTTTTCAAACCACAACAAAGTTTCTCACTTTCCTCAACTCCAGCATCCGGTGGCTCCCTTGAATCCTCTAGCTTCTTTTTCTTCTTTGCCTTTAGCTCTAGTTAAATTGAATGCTCTCTTCATTTTTCTCTGTGACATTTTTTCGCTACAAAAAATAAAGATTGTACCTTTACCTGGTTATAAAACTATTTTATTAATGTAAAAACAAAAACAAAACTATACTTGCCCCCTAACCACTTGCACTCAAACAATTTGGGTGGAAAAGCCTGGGTTTTATATTTCTTTGAGTTAAATGCAGCTTCAAAAGTTTTCTGGAAAGAGGAATCAGCTACAAAAATCAACTCACTGCTACTCACGTGTATCATCCAAACAGTATATTGCAAATAGAAGAGCTCCTTGAGAAATCAAAAGAATTAAAACTAAGAACTCATAGAAGGCATGCCAATCACAAATATACACCACAAAGCACAAAAATAGTCAACACCCCTCCAAATGTATTCAACTAAAATTTATCGAGCAACTACTATGTACCAGATACTGGGGATAATAGGTGCAAAACCAGGTGCTTGCCCTCACGGAAGCCTGAGTCACATGCACAGATTCAGTTGCAACTCTTTGGTAAATGAGGCTGTATCCAACGAAGAAAACAGAGTCCAAAATAAAAACAATATTCCGAAGGTGATAACTAGGCAGGAGGCAGATGACGTCCCAATTAACATTCTAGGCTGACTATTAGGGGCTACATCCTGTCCCCCACAAAGACATGTTCGAGTCCCAGCTCCAGTCCTGTGGAAGTGAACTCATCCATCAAGAAGATCTCTCACGATGTGAGTAGTCAAGGGGAGGCCAAACTGAATCGGGGGCGCTTAACCCCAAGTGACCGGACACTGAGGAGCAGAGGAAATTTGGACACAGGGAGGGGAGACAGGCAAGAAGGAGGAAACAGACCAGGAGAGTCACGGATGCCAGCAAGCCACCTGCTGGACCCTACAGTCTTGAGAGAAAGCCCCGCCCTGCTGTCACCTTGAATTTGGACCTTTAGCCTCCAACACCGAGACAAGAAATCCCTGCTGTTAAAGCGAACCAGTCTGTGGAACTTTGGTATAGCACATCGGGTAAACCAAGACAATGACTTGCAATGACTCTTCCTTTGCAAAAGATAGAACTGCTCACGGAAGCAGCCCAAATAACAGTTATGACACTGCACAGAGTCGACAAAGAGAAATACATTTTCCACGGATACACAGCACCATCATGCACCTTAGCTATTTTATTTAGGAATATTGTCCTTAAACCTGACCTAAAACCTTGGAGAAAGATTAGAAGAGCAGAGGCAGACAAGAACGCATGCTAGAAATAGCCCTAGATTCGGGGTTAGCGGCTAAGGCTGACTTAGCTACTTAGAGAGCTTTGTATGTAACTCCGGGAACTTAGACTTTACTTCAGTTGCCTAATCTGTGAAATGGGACTAATAAATTTTGGCATTAAAAGCCTTCAATATATGTCCCTTTAAAAAAAAAAGATAATAAAAAATTTAAATGCAGTTTTGTGCGATCTATGTATCTTTAATAAAATAAAAATAAAAAACCTCAACAGTTGGTAGGTGGACGTCCAAGAGACTTGAATCTTTGGGCTGTCCATGTGCCAGCTGGGCCCCGAGACTCAGCAGAGCTGCAACACCTACTCTCCAGTTCATTGGACTCACCCAGGACAGCTAACAAGGAGGTGAGGATGGTCAACCACCACACCAAGGAACCGAGATAGTCTACAACTGCAAGCAGGAGAGTCCCATCTATCACCACACGGGACTGAAGTCCCCTTTCAGTTAGAGGTGGAGTGGGCATCACCATCCCAGAATCCTCAGGATTGGGGAATAAAATATGGACTAGAATAGACTTACTGGTGTTCCATTAGAAACTTATTGGGATTCTAGCAATGGAAGTATACATGTCATTGAAATGAAGACAGCGGCCACTAGAGATGCTGTAGTAAGGGAGAGTGAAAAAGATATACTATGGGGGCACTTTCATTGCAATGAGAGGTACAGGCCATTATATATCCTTCACTAAACTATAGAACTGAATGAGAGACAGTGTAAACTACAATGTAAACTATAATCCATGCTGTGTGGCAATGCTCCAAAATGTGTTCATCAATTGCAATGAATGTACCTCACTAGTGAATGAAGTTGTTGATGTGAGGAAAAGTGGGAGGTGTGAGAAGTGGGGCATATGGGAATCCCTTATACTTTTTTATGTAACATTTTATGTAACCTAAGTATCTTTTAAAAATTAAAATTAAATAAATAAATAAAAAACTCTCAACGGGTAGTGGATGTGACTCAAGTGGTTGAGCTCCCACGTTCTCCCACATGGGAGGTACCAGATTCGGTTCCCTGTGCCTCCTAAAAAACAAAAACAAACAACAATCAAAACAGGGAAGCAGACATGGCTCAACTGATAGAGCATCTGCTTTCCACATAGGAGGTCCAGGGTTCAAATCCAGGGCCTCCTGACCTGTGTGGTGAGCTGGCCCACAGGCAGTGCTGCCACGCGCAAGGAGGGCCATGCCATGCAGGGGCGCCCCTGTGGACGGATGCCCCATGTGCAAGGAGTGTGCCCCATAAGGAGATTTACTCCATGCAAGAACAGCACAGCCTGCCCAGGAGTGGCGCTGCACACACAGAGAGCTGACGCAGCAAGATGATGCAACAAAGAGATGAAGCAGACATAGAAGAACACACAGCAAATGGACACAGAGAGCAGACAACACGGAGGTGGGGAAGGGGAGAGAAATAAATAAAATAAAATCTTTTAAAAAAACAATCAAAACAAATGATAAAAACCAAATCAGGGAAGCTGATGTGGCTCTGTGGTTGATGTGGCTCTGTGGTTGAGCACCATCTTCCTACATAGGTGGTCCTGGGTTCAATCCCCAGCCCCCAGTACCCAAAAAAACAAGAACAACAACAACATAAGCATTTTTTAAAGATTTCTTTTCCCCTCCCCCAACCCCGCCCTGCTGTTTTTGTTGTCTGTGTCCATTCTCTGTGTGATTTTCTGTATCTGTTTCTCTTTTTGTCTTCTCTTCTCATCTTTCTCCTTTAGGATTCACCAGGATTTGATCCTGGGAACTCTGATGTGGAGAGAGGGTCCCTGTCAATTGTGCCACCTCAGTTCCTGGTTTCTGCTGCACTTCACCTTGACTCTCCCCTTCATCTCTCTTTTTGTTGCGTCTCATCTTACTGCATGCTTCACTTGTGCAGAAAGTGGCTCATCACACAGGCACACTTTCTCTTCTTTTTTTTCACCAGGAGGTCCCAGGAATCGAACCTGGGTCCTCCCATATGGTAGGCAGAGGCCTTATCACCTGAGCCACATCCACGTCCCAACACACGCATTTTTAAATGATTTATTTACTAGGTTTCTGTACTACCTTTCTCCTTAAGAGCTCCAAGTGCTAGACATATAATCTTTTTTTGTTTGCAATGTATTCTTCTTTTTTAAGATTTATATTTATTTATTTATTTCCCCCCACCCCCCATGGTCTACTTTCTCTGTGTCCATTCCCTATGTGTTCTTCTGTGTCTGCTTGCATTCTTGTCAGCGGCACCGGGAATCTCTTTTTGCTGCATCATTTTGCTGCATCAGCTCTTCGTGTGTGCGGTGCCTCTCCTGGGCAGACTGCACTTTTTAATGCAGGGCGTCTCTCCTTACGGGGCACGCTCCTTGCGCGTGGGGCTCCCCTACATGGGGGACACCCCTGCGTGGCACAACACCCCTTGTGCACATCAGCACTGCTCATGGGCCAGCTCACCGCACGGGTCAGGAGGCCCTGGGTTTGAACCCTGGACCTCCCATGTGGTAGGCAGATGCTCTATCAGTTGAGCCAAATCTGCTTCCCTATTCATTGATTTTCAAATCCTAAACCAGCCTTGAATTCTTCACTATTTATTCAGGATTTAGTCATGATATGTTATCCTCTTTTACAGATTGTTGGATTCAATTTACTAATCTTTTGAAATAAATAAAAGGTTATTTATGTAAGTGTAAGCTGTTTTCACTCTTCTATTCTAAATACCCTGCAATGGCTATTTTTATATGTATTTAATGGGTATTTCTGCCGATCATCAAGATGGCACAAACATGTTAAGTCACTTGCTCCATCTTGCAACTGGGTTTTCATAAAAATCTGCACTCATCCACCCTCCTTCTCACAGAGCTCTTGTCTTACTGGCCATAACATCTTAAAACCCTTCTTTGCTTTCAGGATTCCTGTACTGAAAGACCGTAAGTACCATCATTCAGGTGGGGCAGAGGGTAGTGTGTGTGTGGGAGAATGGCCTGATATCCTCGTTGGCTCCACAGTTGCCTCCTGCTCTTCCCTGCAGCCCCCCAGGGCTCAGGGCTGCACCAGGCAAGGAAGAGGGCATCGGTGAGGACGACACCGGAAATGCAGAAGGTGGCTACGGAAAGTATTGTTAAGAGCACCCAAGGCTGATTTCCAGGCCATTTGCTGGTGGGTTGCTGAAGTGTAGGAATGACTTGGGGTTCCTTAGAGTCTGATGAAAACGACAGCTTTTATTTCTCTGCCTCTCAAGCACCACTTGGCTTTGTAATCACATGTTACTTTGTTTATTCTTTTATAATAGGTCCAGCTAAAATATGCTTGTTGAAAAATGTAACCCATGGGCTAGATTAAAAGTTAAACTCTAATGCCTTTTTCAGCTTAATGGCCCTCAGAAGATTATTTTCCTTTAAAAAAATGACTCTGTCTTCTGTCCTTTTGGCAGTTAAGGTTTCTTCTTTTTCACAGATGTTAGAGAACTTCCTTATGAAGGCAACCCATCATCTTACCTGGAAACTTAGCTGTGGACTTCAGGGATTGATTTTCCCTAAGAAGCTCCAATCCACTGAGATTCTTCATAAGTAACATCTCCTTAGCCAAGTGGCTCACCCCAATCTATTAAAGGTCTGGACATGATGATTATTTTCAAACAACTGCAAAACCCAAGTCTTCGCACAGCTGCGCAGGACCCCGTTCGGGCTGGACGGGGGCTGCCTGTTGAGTCTGAGCCCTGCAGGAGGTCGGTGGTCCTGGGGTGGCATCTGAGTGACCCTCCTGACCCTTGCAGGTGCTCTGAAGGCCTTATCCTGGGGCATCGGGGAGGTCAGGGCGACTCTCTAATGAGTTGATGTAGCCCTTCTGTTTAAATTACGGTTAAAATGATTTAACTATATGAATGTTTAAGGTCCTCTCCAGCCAGAATTAGCCCTCCAGGTCACTAAAGAAGAGCCTCTAGCCTGTTCTTTTTCCCCCAGCCATTCCTCTGAAATATCTACCATTACTCTCTGTGTTTCACTAAAGCATTTCTCCAACAGGTTACGGCTTTCTCAAGATGGTCCGATGGCTTCGCTTGATGGGAAATGTCCTGGTATTTTAAGAATATTCTTCTCCTGACAAGTCCCTCTACAGCAGGCATCGTGCTTTCTTCTTTCCTCGTGTCTCACTTTATCTTTCTCTCTTGCTGTCTGTGGCTCTTTCTTGATTTCCATCTTCCTTCAGTGGGGAGACATTTCCACTTGTAAAAAATACTACCCCTTGGGTTTCCCATCCATCTACACCTGCCTTCAGGTGCATGTCGAACCTCTCCTCTCTGAATCTGCTTGCCTTCCTGAGCAGTCTTCACACCTGGCACCCCAACCCAGCAGCTGAAGCCTGGAGAGGAGGTTCTCCATCAGCCAGAATCTGCCAGTCAGCTATCTGGTCACCCCAAGTCTTGCTTTGGCATAGCTGAACTCTAGTGGCTTGTTTTTAACTCCGATGCCACCACTGTCTACGTGCTCAGGCTCCTTTCATATCTTTGAGAAATGGCAGGTGATACCATTAACTCCACTTACAGTAAGAAGGAAACTGGAAGACCTCAACGTGATTGCCTCATCAGTAACTCAATGACTCAGAGGCCACGCGAGGACCTCAGTTTTCAACTTTTCTGTTCCAAGTTCCATCTAAATGAGGTGGCCTCTTTATGTCCTCTGTTAGCCTCTTCTGTTGCCCTTTGGCCAGCTCTGCATTCGTGCCTGTTTTGGGGTTTTCAGCATGGATCCATAAACACGGAGGAGGGGCACCCCAGAACCACCCCTTCCCCAGGGCCAGCTTTCATCTTCCTGGCTGGAAGGGAGCCCCTCTTAGCAGCCTGTTTGCACCACACACGTGTCCATGACCGAAAATAGGATCCCAACTGTGGAACAAAATCTCCAAAGTCCTGCTTCCTGGCACGTGGACCCCTCTGAGAGAGGGTTTGTCTTGCTGAGCTGCAGAAGTGTCCTGCCAACTGAGAAGTCACCAGCTAAGCTGCAAGGTAGCAAAGGTGTTTATTTGGGGTCTTAGAATTGTAATTTGGGGAGCACAGATCCAGGTAGCACCCCAAATCATGCCCTGTCTTGGGGCTTCCAGGGCAGGGCTTTTAAAGAAAAAGAAACGATGACGTAAGTTTGTGATTGGTGGATATTCAAAGTGCTCCAAATATGGCTCAGTTTAGATAATTTAGGAAGTTCCTCATCTCGTGTTTCAGGTATGGTGTCTGGATGTCCTTAGGGTTTCGAAAAACCTTGAGCTTGAACTTGGCTGCCTGAGGCTTTGTGTTCTTTGACCTTTGTGATATCTGGGTGAGATGTGCATAAGAGTAACCTCCAGAATGACCTCCTGGCTCCAAGAGCAGGTGCAACGTGGGGTATTTTGGGGATAGTGGAATTGTCCTGCATGACACTGCAATGACGAATACAGGCCATGACACATTTTGTCAGAACCTATAAAAATGTCCAGGGCAAAATGTAAACTGTTGACCAGGCTTGGTAGCAATGCTTCAATAAGTGCGCATCAGTCGTAACAAATGCTCCACACTAATGAAAGAGGTTGTTAACGGGGGAACGTGTGGGGTGGGGTATATGGGAGTCCCTCTATTTGCAATGTAACATTTATGGACTCTAAAGCTTCTTTAAAAATAACATAAAAATTAACTAAATCTCTCAGCCATAGCAAGTTCGTCTCAGCTCTTTTCGCACTCCCTGCAGTATGGATGTGCTGAGGTGTCCCAGGAGGTGGTATCTGCTGAGTTCCCAGGAAGGCAGGTGTGAGGGGCGGCAGGTAAATGACCCTTGGCCAAGGCGGGATGGGTCAGAGGGCACGAGAGGCACGCCATGCTTGTGGGCAAACTGCACGCCAGGGAAAAAGAGGAGAGCTGCACCCTGGGTGTGCAGGGGCCAAGCGGGGGCTGCTCGGGGCGAGGGCAGGACTCGAGGCACGAAGTCTCGTCTGCCGAGTTCACTTCTTTCTTTCTTTTGCCCAAATCGAACCTTCGGTTGCTCCTTGCATGGGTTTGCTTCTTCCAGGCCCCGTGGGCATGAGAGGAGGCAGGAGCCCCCGGCAGGAGGGGGGACAACCACCGGGTGCTTATCGATGCAGATGAGCCGGGGAGGACTGCACCTGCCCCACCTTCCAGACATCTTGCCCGCAAACCCCCGCAGAGGAGCCAGATTTTCTCCGCAGAACAGACTGGCGCTCAGGAAAACTCGCCGACTCAGAAATGGCGCGATGGGCTCATACCCCCCAAAGGTGAGATTCCGGCACCTGGCGGGACGACAGTGGTGGCACTAGTGGAGCAGCCTTTAACTGGAAAAAAAAAAAAAAGAGTAAAAAGAATCCATATCTGGGAAGTAGATGTGGCTCAAGTGATAGGGCTTCTGCCTACCATTTGGGAGAACCCCGCTTCGAGCCCTGGGGTCTCCTAGTGGAAAAGAAGAAGGGAAAGAGTGCCCACACGAGTGCCTGCAGAAGCGCTCACGTGGGGAGCCAGTGCCCGCGCAAGTGAGTCACGCAGCAAGATGATGATGCATCAAAAGAGAGACAAGGGGAGAGTCAAGGTGAAGTGCAGCAGAGACCAGGAGCTGAGGTGATGCAATTGACAGGGAACCTCTCTCCACATCAGAGGTCTCCAGGATCAAATCCCAGTGAATCCTAGAGGAGAGAAAATGAGAAGAGAAGACAACACAGACAGCAAACACAGCAGGGTGGGAGGAGGGGAAGGGGGGATTAAATAAATAAGTAAATCTTAAAAAAAAAACAAAAAACAGAATCCATTTGCACAGAGGTGCCGCAGGCCTCACTGAGCGGGGCCCCACCCAGGACTTAAGGCGCCCCCTCCCCTACCCCACCACTCCCCCACTGCCCCGGCCAGGTGCAAGACTGGGCGGGGCCAGAACCTGCACTGGGGCAGGTGGGTGCCGGGGCAGGTGGGTGCTGGGGCAAGCTTGGGCTCCGGGTTTACTGGGTGCTGAGTGGCACGGCCGTGGCAGGGCTGAGTCTCCAGGCCGGGGCGCCCACTGCCCCGCCGGCACTTGACGCTCACAGCGCAGGCTGCACGCACGTGGGCCTCCGCCGCCCTCACCCCCCGAGCGGCCAGGCCACGGGCAGGAAGGGGGGGCGCAGAGAGCCTGACCCAGGCACAGGCGAGCACGGGGACGCGGTCACCCGTGGTGGTGGTGGCTTCTCACAGCCCCAAACCGTGTGGGCACCAGGGACCTCTCGGGACTTTTCCTTCCCTATTTTCACATCGATAATCTCACCTCCTGGCAACTTTCTCTCTCTTCTTGGCCTTCTTCATTGGTTCAGTCTCTCATTTGAGTCTTTCCCTGGGCGATCGCCGGGTGCCAACCCCTTCCGTAGGCGTGGGGATGCGGGGTCCCCGCCTGCGAAGGGCTCAGTCTAAGGAGAGAAACAAACCCCCGTGGCCTTGAGGCAGGGGGTAGGTTCTGTGCTGGTGGCGAGAGGGAAACCCCGGGGGGCAGAGCACGGGGACCCCTGCCCTGGGCCCAGATGGCTTCCCAGAGGCGAGCTCGGCCCGTGCGTGGAGCTGGTCTTGAGAGGTGGAGGGAGATTTTCCCATAGAGAGAAGTGGTGCTCCTTCCAGGAAGGAGGAACCAACGAGCGAAGGCCCAGGACCAGAAAAGCCTGGAGTTCATCAGTGCGGCAGCATGAAGGGACCCTGGAGCTCACACTCACCGCACCTGCAGCGCCGCACAGCCAGGTAGGGGCGGCGCCGGCCTTTGATTTCCTGATGCTCCACTGGGGCACTGCGAGGTCCCCCCGAGTCCCTGGGTTTGGGGGAGCCCATGGGAAGCATTGAAAACGCTCCTCTGAGCCCCTGCTTTCCTCCTCTGGGGTAACTTATTTACTCATCCCTCTCCCCTGCTTCCTGCCTCACTCCCAGCTGCGCCTTAAGGCCGCCTCCCTCCCGTTTTCCCCAGAGTGGGAAGGAAAAACTGTTCATCTAGCAACTAAATGAACAGAGAAACCAACCATGTCAGGAACCGCAGCAAACGTGTTAGACAAAGGCAGGAAGGATGTTTCACAGGAAACTCCCCCTACAGGAAGTAGGGTGACAAAAATGAGAGCGAGAAAGAGAGAATTCCAACTTCCCCGGGTGACTGGTGGAAGCCACTAATGAAATAAAGGCTATATAACAAAATGAGTTAAAAAAAAATGGTGGGGAAACAATAATCATAGCTAAATAGCTAATATTTAAATAGCATTCACTTACAAGAGTACTTTCCTAAGCATGAAATACTTATTAACTCAGTAAAGTCTCACAGCAGCCCTATGAGTGTAGAGCATTATATACATATATATTTTTATTCCCTCCCCCCGCCACCACCACCTCGTTGTTTTGCCCTCACTGTCTGTTCTCTGTGTTCATTCTCTGTGTGTTCTTCTGTGTCTGCTTGTATTCTCTTTAGGTGGCACCAGGAACCGATCCTGGGACCTTCTGGAGTGGAAGGGAGGCATTCAATCTCTTGTGCCACCTCAGCTCCCTGGTCTGCTGCATCTCTTTTTGTCTCTCCACTGTGTCTCTTTTTATTGCATCATCTTGCTGCACCAGCTCTCCACTTGGGCCAGCCCTCCTGCACGGGCCAGCACTCTGCATGGGCCAGCGCTCCATTCAGGCCAGCTCGCCAAGTGGGCCAGCTTGCCTTTCACCAGGAGGCCCCAGTAACTGAACCCTGGACCTCTCTATGGTAGATGGGAGCCCAATCACTTGAGCCACATCTGTCTCCCTGTATAGCATTATTATTCCCACTTTACAGATGGAGAGACTGAGGCACAGAGAAGGAAATGGATATATGCGATGGATAAGAATTGTCATTGGCACATATTACAGCACACATTTACAGTGATCAAATTTAGACAAGGAGCTTGGGAAAGTCCCCCCATCCTCTTCCCACGTAACTTACCTGCTCTGCCAGGCAGGGAGGATCTCACTACATGTGGTGTCCTGCTGACTTGAGCCTGAGCACATCCAACTCGTGGGCTCAGACATGAGTGGGGTGAATAGTCTGTGAACATGAAAACCAAAGGGACTCCTGGAGAAGACACTCTAACACTTGCACAAAACCCACCAAGAGGAGCGAGGGCCAGGCAGACATACTTTTTACAAGACTAAAGCCTCAGGGATCCAGGAAATGGGTGCTGTGTTTCTCTTTCAGATCTGTCCCTGGTCTCATGGACTCCTGCTGAATCCTACTTTGAATAGAGTGTAAGTAGAGTAAGAACACAAATAAGAGTGAAAACCTTCACCAACCAGCTGGGCACAAGCTACATAGCTTCTGCACCAGTTAAATGGAGCATAATTAAAAGAGAGTCAAGAGTTCTTTCCCACATTTCTGCAGAGCAAAGTGCACTCCAGCCAACCTGCTCATCCCCAGCCTGAGGAATCAACTGTGCAGATGCCAGGCTGTCGGGGTGATGGTGGCCAGGCAGAGGCAGTGGGACCAGGTAGGATGGAGAAGGGTAGCAGTAGCACCTGGTGCAGCTTGCAGCACCTGCTGGAGACTGTAGCCGAGTGGTGCTCAGCGGGTAAGGAGCTGGCACCCAGGGCACAGAGCATGGGATCCAGGAGACAGTGGGTACCCCCAGGAGCTGCAGTGCCAAATAAAAGCTGCGTAGTTCCCTGGAACCAATGTGGGGTGAGTGGTAGTTATGGAAGCATCTAGCAGAGAGATGTCCAAAGAGAACCAGTCTCACTCACAAGCAAATGTAAGGACACACCCCAAGGAATGCCTAAAAAAACCTGTGTGGCAAGAGCCAATAAACACAAGTGCATTGCTTTGAATCATTTTGTGGACCCAAATCTTAAATTGGTCCATTTCTGCAGGTGTGGGATGCTTTGATTGCATTAAGTTCAGCTAGGGGCCTTTGATTAGATCACTTCAGTGAGGGGTGACCCAGGGTGGGTCTCGGCCCTCTTGCTGGATAAATGGGAGAAACATGCAGAGATACAGAGAAAGAGAGCACCAGTCTACCCTGCCTTTGAGAGAGAGAGGACTTCAGGATTGTCTACAGCTGCAGAAACACAGAGAAACCCTGAGGGGCTGAGAGAGCAGCCAGAGGCTGGAATGGGTGAGAAGCCTGAAGCTGAAGCAATGCCACCCAGAGGAGAGGAAGAGATGAGTCCTGCACCTGATAGCCCACGGCTGAGCTTGGGGACAAGAAGGCAGAGAAGGCTGCCATCTTGCCTCACCATGCGACAGGAGTGCAGGATCGCCAGCGGCCGACCCTTGGTGAGACAGCTCCTCTGATGATGCCTTAATTTGGACATTTTCACAGCCTGAGCTTTGTAAGCTTTTAACCCTAATAAATTCCCGTTATAAAAGCCAGCCCATTTCTGCTATTTTGCATTAACAGCCTTTAGCAAACTAAGACAACAAGTAATTACTGTAAATGTAACCCCAAATATGTATTTTTTCTCTCTCTCCCCTTCTTCCCACCCCCCACCTCCATTGTCTGCTTTCTGTGTCCATTCGTTGTGTGTTCTTCTGTGTCCACTTGCATTCTTGTTAGTGGCACCAGGAATCTGCTTCTCTTTTTGTTGCATCATCTTGCTGTGTCAGCTCTCCGTGTGTGCAGCTCCATTCCTGGGCAGGCTGCGCTTTTTTTGCATGGGGTGGCTTTTCTTGTGAGGGCGCACTTCTTGCACATGGGGCTCCCCTACATGGGGGACACCCCTGTGTGGCGCATCACTCCTTGTGCACATCAGCACTGCGCGTGGGCCAGCTCACCACATGGGTCAGGAGGCCCTGGGTTTGAACCCTGGACCTCCCATATGGTAGGCGGACGCCCTATCAGTTGAGCCAAATCTGCTTCCCTATTGTGTTTTTTATTTCAGCAGTCTTGTGGAGAAATGTTGCAGTTGTGTTCACTTTGACTTTAGGTGAAATCAGTATTTTTATAGATACATCCTCCTTAGTGATTATTTTCCTGAGAAGAAAGCATATTTTAGGTTATCATAAGATCAATGCAAAGGAGAGTTAAAAATCAGTGTGTTTCTTTAAGAGTTCATGTTCATTTTTTAGTTCTTTCAAAATTTTTTACTGATGAATGTTTTCTATATCCCACACTGTGGATAATATTAGTATTTCTGTAGACAAAATTCAAGATTCAGAAAACAAAAGGTAGTTTTGTGGCATTTAGGTCAAGACTTGCTACACATCTCATTTTTTTTCCTCTGATTTTGATTCATTTTGGTCTTGAAGGCATGGCCTTATCTATTTATCTGAATGACATTTGGCTTATTTAAAGGGTAATACCTTGACCGGCAAATAATAAGATAAAGGCATCCAATCCCTGCAGTCCCTCTGTATACCAAGATTATTTTAGAGGGTCTCTGGGTAGACACTGCGCTCAAGTAACCCTCCTAATAAATGCCCTGGTTATACCTGAAGCAACAAATACTATTTAACTTTAATAAAATAAAGATTTTATGCTGTCTGGCTTGTTCTAAATTCTTCCTTAAGGGCCTATTTGGTTTAGCATCAGATATGAGATTAAGAGACTCTAAACTTTAGCTGAACAGCCACTCAAGGGATTTAGAAATGATCTCTTTACACAAAAGAGAGTTAACATAAATCTGACATGTCCTGCACAGAGCAGCATGTTTTACATACATAAATCTCCCTTTTTCAAATGTTGATTGTTTATTTGAAGTCAAAATGAAAAACAATATTACCATACCCTCAAAAAAAATCCATTTCAGTTGTGTGAATTTTGGGGCCAGGCAAGTAACTGCCAATTTATGGTGAAAAGGGCAAAAAAGAAGCAAATGAAGGTTGCAGTAACTAGATAATCCTATAAAAATATGTATGTATATATAGCTGTGCATAGATGTGTCTGTATGCATTTATCTCACATTTGTAGAGCTCAAATAAAATGGGTGAGCATGAAAGAATTTTCAGGAGGCTAAACAACTTGTCAAACCTAGGAGAAGGGTCAACAGGGATTCAGACTCTGTATCTTCTAAGATAATTCTAAGGTTCCCTGCATTACCCCATGCTGTATCCCAAATGGTGATGGGAATTGGCATGGCAAAGAAGAAGAAAAAAGCAAGAAAATATTTCTCAGTCCCACAGGTTGGCTGAAAATTAGCTATTTTTGCTTAAGTAGTGAATCACAGTATGTACTTTTCCTTCTCAGATATTTAGACTTAAGAAAGAAAGCAATTTTAATAGATTAAAAAGACAGCGAGTTTAGAGAAAGAGGGAGAGAGAAGAGGTAGATGGTAACAACGAGAAAGGGAATCTCTCTCTCTTGCTCCCCTCTCCTCCTCTCTTTAGAGCAGCTTTCCTCCAAAGTCCTCATAACTATATAAAGAGCTCCAAATCCCAGATGTAGCACTATGGAGTTAGACAGTGAGAAGCAGGTTTAGAAATTGCATGAGGAATGGAGGAGTGTAACATCGAAGACTCAGGAAGGCATAGGAGGACCAGACAACTTGGCCGCACGTGATTTCTGCTGCTAGTTTATTTGCTAACGGCAAGAAATGTATTTTTAAATTTTGCCTGTATTATTTTTGCAAGGTAAATGCAAATATTTATATCTAAAAACACTCAAACTGCTGGGATTTGATGGGCGCATAGCCTAGAATTAATTATTTCCATCTTCCTAATGCCTGAATGCATATCAAATTGTTGGGTGGGGATGGGCTCGGAGATCTTTGCACACGTTCACAGAGGAGGGAATGGATTTGGAGATCACATATGGTTTGCATGCTCATGGCTTATGTAAGATCATATTTTTAAATGTCTGAGGGTGTAACTAAGCATTCAAAACTATTTAGATGTTCTTGGCTTTCTTTGATTCTTCACATGGAATTAAAGTGGTAGCCTTTGCTGCAACTCGGTTTCATCAGCAGTGTGTCAGCTCTTCCACTAAGCAGCAGTCCTTTGGGAAGAAATGCTAATGATATGGCAACAGCAACCAAATAGAAGATCAGGTGTTGTTGGGGAACGGGTATTACTCAGAACTCGTTATGCACGCTGGGCATTATCCTGTTCTGATGAATAGCCTGTGACGGGAAGCAAGGAAGTGATAAAACCCTAGAGCCCGTCTCCTTGAAGCAGAAGCGGAGTGCTGCATACCAGGCACCCCGCCACCTGCAGCCCTGCAGAGGACCGGATGCCACTCATCACAGGCACCGCGGTGACAGCCTCCCTCAACTGTGGGTCTGAAAGGGCTGGACGCTCTGGTCCAAAAGAGTGTAGAGTCCAAGAGGAGCCAGAATGAGAGGTGATGAATAACCGTACAAGCAAAAGGTATACCTATGCCTTGACGAGGAAATGCAGCCTGTGTTGAGAATTTCTGATGGAAGGAAAAAACATCCTCTCCCTCAGCTTCTCTTTTTCCAGGTGATAAATAGCATGGCCGAGTCGATATCCAAGAGGGAAGGAAACTGAGTTGTTTAGTCACAGCTTAGCATCCCGGTACTCTGGTGGTCTTTCCAGCTACGTTCTCATCCAATGAAGGCATTCCTTCCAGCAAATCCTGGGCAATCGCCCACGTCCAGTTCCTATTTGAATACCACCAGTGTTATGGGCAAACCATTGCCTGACCAGCACATCACTCTACTGTCAGGCAGGTCTAATGATTAGGAAGTCCTCCTGTGATAGGATGCGGCTGGGTTTTGGAGGCTTCTAAAAGTCTGCATCTCCCTCTCCAGGTATCCATGTGCATGGAGTGACACGCAGTGGGAGCTCTGTTCTGACCAAAAAGACAAGGTGGAAAGGAGAGGCAAAGAGAATGGAGATTACTGTTTCCCAGCTCATTCTACGGCCTGGTTGGGGCCCCAAGGGAAAGAGGATTGAAAGCTAGAAAACCAAGGGCTGTGCGCCCAGGCTGCTGCTGCGGGAGCCAGCGGCTCGCTGCCTTTCTCCAGAGCCCCCGCTGCTGCGGCCCCTGGAGGCCGGGCGGCTTTGGCAGCACTGAGTGGGAGCATCTTTGCACAGGGTGGGATGTAGCTGGCACTCATAAGCCGGAGCAGAAATGTGGCTCCAGATCTTCTCAGGCAGCTGACGTGGCCAGGAGGGAGAGAGTGGGAAATGGGGAAAATTGCAGATGTCTCGGGGGGACTGATAGGGACAGGCTGGTGAGTTAGCCAGGGTGGGTATTTGCAAATTCCCAGAAATATTTCTGCTGGGAAATTGAGGGGCAGAGAGAAGACTGTGCAGAGCCTGGCTGCCTCTGGGGACCTTGGATGGAACAGGCACGCTGAGGTCCTGAAGCTGGAGCACACGCAGGTGGTGAGGCAGGGCAGCATTTGGCCACATCTGTGCAGCATCACGGCTGCTTCCTCTGCACCGGAGACTAAGAAAATTATTTCTCACCTCCAGAGATTGTGAGGATCAAATGTGTTACTAGCTCTCCAAACACTTTTTCTTTTTTAAGTCACCCAATGGCTTTGGTCAATAGAAATACTAACTCCTATCTTCTTTTCCCTAATGTATAATGTATTAGGATCAAGTGAGAAGCACTGCAATAAAGAAGAGTGGCCGTATAATTTATCATCTGAGCTAGGACCCTTCTGAGAGTTATTTATTCTGCTGGGACAAGAGAGAAAGGAGTCACTGACCTTTCTGGGCACACTAGAACACGTTCCCTCCTAAAGTTGCCTTGTGACCAGTCACACTTACACGGGCCCTGAAGTCAGTGGCAATACTCAAATTTGTCTGGACTACTTGGAAGACAGCCTGAACATAGCCGGGGCATGTTGGGGCCTGCCTCTGCCTGGTGATGCCAACCATCTCCGCCATCAGCAGCAACAAAGAAGGGAAGCCAAAAAGTGACGTCAGAACCCTTGAAGGCTGCTGCTATTTCCCACGTGCTTCCGTGAGCACATCACGCCAGCAGCCGAACATCTGAAAACCGTCTCGCTCCACCAGCCTCCCCAAAGTCTCCAGGACAGCAGCTTCCCGATCCCCCCTCCACCCCTGTCCCCCCTCCCCACAACTCCAGCACGGCTCCGTTGCTCTCTTTTCCCCTTTCCTGTTCTCCGCCCTCGCCCCTCAAATCTGTTCATTCCTTCTGCCAGGCCCTTCCTGCCGTTTAAATTATGCAGTGGGGGAAGGAAGGGCACTGAATTTGAATGTGCAGGCATTAATTTGTTGTGTGCTCATGACTCCCCCAGGATTCTCATCACAATGAAAATGGCAAAACAGTTTCTGCTGGAGAGCTTGCTAGCCCTAGCTGGAGACACACTGGGGGACTGGAATTCCAACGGACGACGAGAAACCAGGGCACCGTCCATTCCTGAGCCCGGCCAGGTGACGGGTGCTTTACAAAAAGGGCACTTTCTGCCTGGTCTGAGGCATGCAGACGACAAGTGCCATATTGCATGTGGGTTGTGAGACTGACTGCTCCGTGGAAAGCTGAAAGCACATTAGGCTGTCTTTACCAAGGGCACATATGGTGTCACACAGAGTTCTTCTTAGGTGCTGCTCCCATTGGTTTCGCAGAGCCACGCTCATCCTTTCTGGGCTCACCTTTCCCTTCTGTAAAGCAAGGCCAGGCCAGCGCTGGATGACCCTTCAGCACTGCCATCCTGCCATTCTCTGGCTCAGCGTGCATCCTTCACGGTGCTCGTATCCCTGTGACTCTGCAGTGCTGCACATGAGAACTGGTGTCACCGTGTTGGAGAAACGATCCACAGTTTCCCCACCCTCATCTCTAAGATAGTTCCTGAGTGCTTCTTTTTTTTAAAAAAAAGGATTTGTTTTTTAAATTCATCTTTGCAAGAAATGTAGCTGCTTAATTCTAATTTGGGATCTCCACCTCGAGAGCCCAGGAGGCCCGCACGGAGCTCAGAAGGGAGAAGAGCCACCGTAGCTTCCAGTCCATCGTGGCTGCCCTTGACCACCTAATTCTGAATCTGTGGGCCCTAGGTGAGACCTGTTTCTTATTCTCAGGCATGCACTGGAGAAGTCGTGACTGAGAATTTTCTAGAACTGTGTCTTGGAATCTGGAAACACAAGCAATCCCAAGCAGACAAAGAAAAAGAAATCCAACAGCACGACACGTAGTAAAATTCCAGAACACCACAGACAAAGAGAGCGTCCTAAATGTGGCTGGGGAGAAAGGAGAGATTGTACAGTGGGGGGCCAGACAATCGGTCATCCAAACCAGGATGCCTTGGAGAATGAAAGGGGGTGCTTTCAGCAGGGCGCGGGGACCCTAGGCACACGCTGGAATTCTCCTGGGCAATGGAAGGGAAATGAGAGCCACCAAGTCCAGAAAAAAAGTAACAGTTCCACCGACAGCAAGGACAGTGAAAACCAGAAACAGTGCACATTGTCTTCAGAGTGCTAAAAAAGATTTAACTGGAAGTTCATATTCAACAAAAATTCTTTTCAGTAACAAGGCACAAAAGGAAGACATTTTCAGATAAGCCAAAGCTGAGAGGTCACCATCACCAGCCGCCACCTAAGGTAACGTCTTCATAAGAGAAGGAAAGTGATCCCAGAAAGACCCTGAGAAGCAGAAGGTTGACCAAGAAAATTTAAAGTAACATGGACAGATAAAGCAATAATAAAAATAACATATTTTTGTATAGGGATACAAAAATTAAGAATGTTCTAAATTTCTTTATAAAGATAGCATTAAAGTCAGGAGGGGAAGTAAATGTAAGAAAAGCCAAATAAGGCTCTTTTTTTTTTTGAAGACTGCACACTATTGATTAATGTTACATTTCGTTAGGTTAAAAATGCATGTGATATTTTCTGGGTCACTACTGAAAAATGAAAACAGTTTATCACTTATAAGACACTAGATAGAAAAGAATGAGGAGTAGAGCAAAAACCTAACCCAAAAGAGAACAAGAAATGAATAAGAGGAAGAGAAATCTAAAACAGGTGAGGGGCAAATAGAAAATACAAAATAATAATCACAGTAAGTATAAATGGGCTATTATCTCCAGTTAATAATTTTTTAAAATTTTTATTAAATTGTTGGTTTTTTAAAGACACATAGATCGCAAAAAAATGTTACATTAAAAAATATAAGAGGTTCCCACATACCCCACACTCCATCCCCCAGTTAATCATTTTTTGACAAAAATTATCAAAACTGGATTTTTAAAAAAATTCAGCTACATATTGTTCAAAAAAGATAAAATTAATACTTTAGGATAGTAAATTCAAATTTAAAAAGGATAGAAAAAGATATGCCAAGCAAATACTACAAAGTTGAAAGTAGAAAGAGTATTTTAAAAGCAGACAAAATATGGGAGCAGCTGTGGCTCACTCAGTTGGGCTCCCGTCTACCATAGGGGAGGCCCTGGGTACACGTCCCAGGCAGGCTGGGACTGTGGAGGCAGGCTCGCCCGCACGCTGCGGAGAGCCACCCAGCCCGCAAGTGCCTCAGAGAGCTGACATAGCAAGGTGACCCAACGAAAAGGGAGACAAGTAACAAACACAGAAGAGCATGCAGGGAATGAACTCAGAGAATAGAGAGGAAGCAAGCCGCAAGGGTGGGGGAGGAAACTTTTTTAAAAGTAGACAAAATAGATTCAAAAGCATTAATAGCAATGAAGAAAGTCATTATATCTATTTATTTATCAATCTATATATATTTTCCTTTTTTTTTTTCTGAGATACTGGGGCTGGGGACTGAATCTAGACCTTGCATGCGGAAAGCCACTGCTCAACCACTGAGCCACACCGGCTCCCTGAGTTGGCTTTTTCGCTTGTTTGTTTGCTTGTGTTTCGGAGGAACCAGGGATTGAACCCAGGACGTGATACATGGGAAGCAGGTGCTCAACTACCTGAGCCACACCCACTCTCCAAGTCATATATTGATAAAAGCTTGAACTCACCAGGAAGATACAGCAATTCTAAATTTGTATAGGTTCAATAAAATTGCTTCAAACATATAAAATTTGAAAGAATTGTAAGGACAGATTTGCTTATCGATCATGATAGGATACAACATACCTCTTTGGAAAGTGACAGATCACTCAGACAGAAAGAGTGAGCTTGAGCTACAGGTCATTAGATCTTACAGCTATACTTTGGGCCATAAAGCAAGTATCAACAAATGTTTTTAAAATCTACTACGTGCAGTCCGTAATCTCTGCCCACAGCACAACAAAGTTAGAGACGAACCCCAGAAAGTTAATTCCCCCACTCCACCCTTCAAAAACCATGGTTTGGGGAAAAACAAAAAAGCTTCCAGATAATTCATGGGTCAAATGAAATCCTGACTTCTTAGAAAGTACTTTAAATTATAAAGTAAGGAAAATGCTACATATCAACACTTGTGTGAAACATTTAAAGCTGTATTTTGTGAACAATTCCCTTCAATGTTTTAAAAAATTTTTAAATGAAAATATGTGAGCTAAAAATCAAGCTTAAGTAGACAGAGAATGCCAGAATAAACGCAAATAATACAGAAGAAAGAAAACACAAAACATTCCTTTCCTCTTATTTTCCTTATAACTTAATATTTCTCCTATTACTTATTCCATCTTTTTCCTTTCTTACTTTTGCTGCTTTGATCTTGTTCCATCTTCATATTGTTAGTTTAGAAGATGTACCATAATAGTTTATTCCATTAATGGCTAAGCTTTTTCCGGTTCTCTAAATTAGACCAAATGACTAGTGTCCTACTTGTTTCCAGGCAAGATACTTTTTCTCCCTCTGAGACCAGCCATTTGCCCAACCACAAGCTTCTGATTTATCCACATCTACTCACAACCTAAAGGAATGAAATCTTCAGCCTTCTTTCCTTTTTTCTTTTCTTCTCTCCTTCCAAACATCCCTCACCCCCTAATTAAACTTTGGACTGCTTTTACTTCCTCTTATACTTTCATTGCTAAGGTTTTGCTAAAAATAAATTTTTTTTGAAGACTTATTCTATTTATTTCTCTCCCCTTACCCCCCCCCCCCCCCCGTTATCTGCTCTCTGTGTCCATCCGCTGTGAGTTCTTGTGTGTCTGCTTGCATTCTTGTCATGCGGCACCAGAAAACTATGTTGCTTTTTTTGTTGCATCATCTTGCTGTGTCAGCTCTCCGTGTGTGCTGCACCACTCCTGGGCAGGCTGTGCTTTTTCATACAGGGCAGCTCTCCTCACGGGGTGCACTCCTTGCGCATGGGGCTCCCCTATGCGGGGACACCACTGCATGGCGCAACACTCCTTGCGCGCATCAGCACTGCGCGTGGGCCAGCTCACCTCACAGGTCAGGAGGCCCTGGGTCTGAACCCTGGACTTCCCCTATGGTAGGTGGATGCTCTATCAGTTGAGCCACAGCCGCTTCCCAACTAAAAATAACTTAATACTTTTTAGAATTTCACTGGCTGTTTGACTATTTTGTTGCTTTGTTTTCAGGGTCCACCTTGGGGACTTACGTTGCGTGTTACACATTCTATCTTTATCCAC
Source organism: Dasypus novemcinctus (assembly GCF_030445035.2). Lineage (NCBI taxonomy): Eukaryota > Metazoa > Chordata > Mammalia > Cingulata > Dasypodidae > Dasypus > Dasypus novemcinctus. The sequence goes on along the minus strand of NC_080701.1, from coordinate 10,403,695 downwards.
TATGATTTAATGATATATTTATAAAGCCAATATACTGTTCATCTCCATTTCTTTTCTGTTTTACTTTGCTCCATCTTGAAGTCTCAGTTCCAGTTTGCTGGGTCTTTTGGTCTTTGGAAATATCCTTTTCTCAAGTACTTTTCTCAGACAGGGTACTCAATGATTTATTCTCTGAATTAATGCATAATCCCAAATATTTTTCTTTATCCTAAGCAGGCAAACAACTGCAAGTGGTAACATAGGGTTCTGTAAACTGCCTATAGATAAATGTCCATTGTCTTCTAGCTTTTATCTAGCGTTGCAGGGAGAAGTCCAAGGACAGTCACTTTCCTTTGAAAAGAGGAAAAACCTGGAAGCTTGTTTTGCCAGGATATGCCTAAGTACGTGTTTGTCTCATCAATCCTGCCAAAAGTTCTGAGTCTTTTTATTCTGAAGACTTGAGTCTTTCTTTGTCTTAGGGACATTTTCTCCTAAGTTATTAAAAATATCTTCTTCTTCAGGTGTCTCTTCTTCTTTTAGAATGTCTATTATTCAAATGACAGGTATCTTGCATCCATTCTCCAAATCTCTCACTTCTTCTCTTGTGATTTCCACCTCTTCATATTTTTTGCTCTGTGTTCTGTGGTGCTGATTGTACTTGAACTTCAGGCCATGGATTTAATTCTATCAGCCACATCTACTCTGTTATATCATCTACTGAACTGGTAAGTTTTTTTGGAAGCCTTTCTATTTTATTGTTCTGTGGTTTTGTGCTTCTTTTTTATATTAGAGAACTGGTAGGTTTACAGAAAAATCATGCGTAGCTTTATTCTTAAGTGCTTATTTTAATTTTTTATTTAGGATCTCAATTGTCTATTACATCAAGGTTATTCCATTGGGTTTGTGATCTGATTCCTGTGTCTAATTGTCCTCTCTTTGGCTTCTGGATACCTTTAAATTATTATTTTTTTTAATTTCTAAAGACGCTTTAGATTACATAAATGTTATTTTAAAAATATAAGGGATTCCCATATGCCCCCACACTTTCCCACATTAACAACATCCTTCATTAGTGGGGTACACGTGTTATGACTGACGAGCACATACGGGAGCATGACCACTAACCTTGAACTACAGTTTACATTAAAGTTTACCTCTGTCCTGCACAAATATACACTGGCCTGTATCCTGGACACCTTTAGATATTTCTTTGGTGGCCTATGAGTTCACCACTTGTCGAGGCTGTTGTTTTCCACTGTTTTAAAAACAAACACTGAGAAAACTCGCAGCAAAGGTGTCCCTCTTCCCACGAGCCGGGGTACGAGGACTGAGGGTTGGAGCCTGGGGTTGGAGCCAGGCAGTGCCGGGTGCATCCCACTCACGGATCCCCCTGCCCGAGCCTTTGGGTCCCTCAGGGAATCATGGCCCCTCGGCCAGGGGAGAGGGGCCCCCCATTCCCAGGGAGCCCAGCGCTCTCTCTGACAGGCCCTAAGCTCTTCGCCAGAGGCCTACGCAGGCCCTGGGAGAGGCTCCGGAGCCCAGCGCCAGATCTTCCTGCCGAGGCAGGAGCCTCCCGAGAGCCCAGGCGCATCTGTCCCTAAGTCGTGGCTCTGGAGAGGCAAACAGCGCGGGAGTGGAGGAGGGGAGCTCGTTCAGATCCCCTTGTCCGAACGCCCCCTGCCCGCGTGTTTCCTCTGTAAAGGAGAATATTCAGACCAGCCGGCTAATGTGCAAAGGCTCTCTCAGCCCCCAAGGTATGTAAGTCAGACCTTAAACAAGAAGCACTCGTAACCGTGATCCTTTATGGGATCAGAAAATTGTCACCCATAGCAGCTCTTCGGGGAAGGTGTTCTTCTAGGAGGCACCGGGGCCTGGAGTCAGCCCCTCGTACATGGGAAGCAGGCGCTCAACTGCTGAGTGACAGCTGCTCCCCAAGGAGAGTTGGGTTTATTTTTTCATTTGTTTTCTTTTTTAGAAGGCACCAGGATCGAACCTGGGACCTTGTACATGGGAAGCAGGTGCTCAACCACTTGCGCTCCATCCGCTCCGCAGAGAAGGTGTTCTTCAGAGGAGACGGTAGCTTGAGTTGTAATCCTGCTGAGAAGAGCCAACTGATGTGGAGACGGCAGATTGGGTTTTGATCTGGATGATAAGTTCCTGTGAGTTTTTTAGTCTCTGTATTCCGATCACACGTAGAGCAGAATGATCGTCTTCCAGTCGACCTGGAGCAGTGCTTCTCCAGCTTCAGTCACCAGGGGATGTGTCAAGGCAGGTTGTGTGTTGGCAGGTCTGGGGTCTGCCCAGGAATCTGCATTTCTAAAGTGGGGGTGCCCTCACTTCCTGTCTGAGGAGCACATTGCAGGATCGAGGGCTGGAGCAGGTGTGGTGGCAAGTAGCCCTCTAGTGGTCGTGGTAGAAATGTACAATCATGCTTCCTCACAGTTGCGAATTCTTTTTCTAGGAATGTTAAAAATATATATAACCACCCCCCTCCAAAAAAAAAGGCACAACTGAGATATCTCTAACCGGTGTGATATTGGCAAAGCTACCACAGTTTATGAACTTGGACTCCATTTAATCTGGAATTTGGTGTCATTTTAAACAGAGCACACTGCCAGTGATAATCAGATAAGAGACATGTTTAGTCTATTTAAGTGCTAAGGCAAATCCTTTTTTTATTTTAAAGATTTATTTATTTCCATCACCACCTCACCCCCGTTATCTGCTCTCTGTGTCCATCTGCTGTGTGTTCTGTGTCTGCCTGTCTTCTCTTTAGGTGGCACTGGCAACTGATCCTGGGACCTTCCGGAATGGGAGGGAGGTGCTCAATCTCTTGCACCACCTCAGCTCCCTGGCCTGCTGCACCTCTTATGGTCTCTCCTCTGTGTCTCTTTTTGTTGCGTCATCTCGCTGGGCCAGCACTCACGCATGGGTCAGCCCTCCATGCGGGCCAGCTCGCCTTCATCAGGAGGCCCCGAGAATCGCCTGGACCTCCCATGTGGTAGATGGGAGCCCGATTGCTTGAGCCACATCTGCTGCAAAAAGTTTGGAAACCAACTTCATACTAGTCTTTATATACAAATAATAAATGAGTTACAAATGATTAGTCTTTATTTTATTGAAATTTTTAAAAAGGGGCTCTGAGGCTTTTACTTTGATTCTTCATTTCCCTGCTAAGGGCTACCATAAATTCATTTCCTAGAAAGTGTTCTCTAAGTCAGGACTATTTCAGAATCAGACCAGCCTGCTCTTACAATAGGAAAAACGAGGGCCGTTTTTGAGTAATTTTAAATATCTGTCTTTTGGCTCCCTTGGTCTATGCTTCTTAAACAGAAATGACTATCCCATTTGACATTTTTAGTAGCTCAAGTTAAAGCGTTTACGAGGTGTTCATTTTTAGAAACGCTGCTTTTTCTCCTACTGTTTTTGCAGCTACAATTATGTTTCTTATTTCTTATGTCAACAGACATATTTCCTAGCTTTGCCAGGGTAAATAGATAAATATTTCAGAAATCATCTCAGATGTTTTTGAGATAACAGCAAAATTATTAAGAAGGAAGCTAAGCACCCTGTACCAAGACATTCATAGCCTCAAACTTTGAAGCTAATTTAAACAGACTTTCAAATTAATACCAATCTCAGTTTGATATTGATATTAACCTCAGCCTTGTACACAACTGGCTATCGCTAGACCATAGTCCTGGGCAGATACTGAGAAGTGGTCCATTGGCTCATGGTATTTTCCCAAGTTCAGTCATGTTCCAGAGTCCCTGCAAATGGACACGAAATGAGACCCCATGGCAAGTCCATGTCCTCTGCTTCTGTAGTGTCATTACATCCATTATGTCACAAGAGTTACACAGGTCTTCTATGTTGCCGAAAGTTACTTTTGTTTATTCAGCCTTTACTGGCCTTAAAAAACACTGAGTCCTTAGTTGACCTGGGTGTAGCAGTTACTGAAGTGGCCGGTTGCACAAATCATTTTAAAGACTTCTGTGCTGGGGGTTGGAGATAAAAGAGGCTTTCCCAATAGAGGCTTGGCTGAGAGTACAGATTAGTGGGTAATGACAAATATTTTTATATCCTGAGAGTTTAAAATTCCACAAAGTCCCAGAAGCATCTCTCACTCAAGGGTCAGCATTAGTTTCATGTGTTTAACCAAGAATCACCTGATAATGGTCCTGATAACAATCAGCGGATGTGACTCAACTGATAGAGCATCCTCCTACCACATGGGAGGTCCAAGGCTCAAACCCAGGGCCTCCTGGCCCATGTGGTGAACTGGTCCATGCGCAGTGCTGCCACACACAAGGAGTGCCATGCCACGCATGTCCCCCACATAGGGGAGCCCCACGCGCAAGGAGTGCACCCCGCAAGGACAGCCACCCCAAGTGAAAAGTGTAGCCTGCCCAGGAGTGGCACTGCACACACGGAGAGCTGACACAGCAAGATGATGCAACAAAAAAAAACAAAAAACAGTTTCCCAGAGCAGACACAGAAGAACATACAGGAAATGGATGCAAGAGAATAGACAACAGGGGAGGGGGGAAGAGAATGAGGAGAAATAAATAAAATTTTAAAAAATCAGTTATCACATTAATAGTTTCATTACATTAAAAAAACGCCTGTGGTAGAGGTTAAGCAGGTGACTATTAACCATGCCAGGCAAGTAGGCTCTGCTAACCTGTAGTTCAGAACATCCACTGCAAAAAGATATAAGGAAGAGACCTGGGTCGATACCTACTAAAGCTGGGTGTTTCGCTTTTTGAGAGTCTAATGTATCCCTTTCTTAAGCCAAGTCTAATTGATCCCCCTTCTTGTCTTTCATTCTGAGAAGAGCCTCTAGGGAGTGCAGCAGGGGGAACACAAAGGAAATAATGGCAGGGAACTTGCAAGCCAGAATTGGAAGCAAATCGTTCTACCTGCCAGCCCTTTGCATCACCAACTAAAGGGAATCAGTAAAGAGCCAACATCAGGGAAGAGAACTTGGCACAGTGGTTAGGGCGTCCGTCTACCACATGGGAGGTCCGCGATTCAAACCCCGGGTCTCCTTGGCCCGTGTGGAGCTGGCCCATGCACAGTGCTGATGCGTGCAAGGAGTGCTGCCCCATGCAGAGGTGTCCCTCGCGTAGGGGAGCCCCACGTGCAAGGAGTGTGCCCCATAAGGAGAGCCTCCCAGCGTGAAAGAAAGTGCAGCCTGCCCAAGAATGGCGCCGCCTACACGGAGAGCTGACACAAGATGACGCAACAAAAAGAGACACAGATTCCCAGGCCGCTGACAACAACAAAAGCAGACAAAGAAGATGCAGCAAATAGACACAGAGGACAGACAACCGGGGACGGGGGGTAGAGGAGATTGAAATAAGTAAATAAATCTTAAAAAAAAAAAAAGAGCCAACATCAGTTAAAGCAAATCTATATCCCACTCCCCAGATTCCCAGATCACAGAGGAACTGAGAGCCTAAGTCCTCCCCCAGCTATAGTCACCACTGTGACAGCCCCAGAATCATTTGAACAGTGTAGACATCTATTTGGTCTCTGAATTCAGAAGGAGGCATAAGGAAAGAGGGGAAACTGAGGAGCAGTCAGCCCCTGGAGCTGAGGGCAGACCTGGGAGGTTCCATCCCACAGGGAGGGGCCACTTGCACCTCGCTCCTTACACAAAGCCTGGGCTCTATGTGGTTCCCTTTCCTCACTTCTCAAAACCAGAAGTAGATTTAAGGTTCAGCCTTAGGTACTGAGTCAGTACTGAGAACTCACATGTAAGGTCAAGTCCATTCGATCAGATTGCTTTCCTTCCACCTCTTGAGACCACTTACGGAAGAGCAGTTTTCACAGGGCAAGATAGGAGGCAGGTCTCTGCATTCAGAATCATCTCCTGCAATTCCCCGTTGGGCCAGGTGGGGGCAGTAAAAGCACACCCAGTCTATGCGTTGTGGAGAAATGGAGAAGTGAGGTGTCCATCTGCTGCTGGTCGTCGCGGTGCAACGTGAAGACAAGTCAATACTGAAATTCAGTCACGGAGGACAGCGGGTTCAGAGCCAAAATAAACAGTCTATACTGGGTCAGCAATCCCAGGGCCAAAAAAAACGAGCAGAAACTCGGGTAAGGTGCCAAATAGGTTAGAAAAACAAAAGGAAAAGGAACTGCTGAGTAAAAGTATCAGAAAGATCCCAAGAAGGCAGCTTTCTGAGGGCACACTGGGGGCATTCAGAACTAAAGCAGAATTGGCTCTACCACCAGGCTTTCTCCTTCAGGTTTCCCTGGCTTTGCCTGGCAGAAGCCTCGAGCGGTGTCTGATGCTGGCATTTCCAAGGTGGAAGGAGGTGCCCGGGGCTGCTGAAGCCAGTCCCAGCACAGTGGAGAAGGTACTGGAGCTGTTCAAGGGAGCCCGTCAACTCAGGGTCACTTGTTGGAGGATGGACGGGGTGTAGCAGGGATCTGTGGAACTTGGAGCGAATGTTTTCAGAAGAGGGAGGCTGGACTCAGAAGGCCCCGAGCTGGTGGCCTCTGACCCTGTGAAAGGTCTGAGTGCTCCTCTGGCTTCTGAAGTGGCAGGTCTGTAAAAGGTGGAGGAGACCCAGCATCTTCCTCTGAGAGGTCCTCTCTGGGACAAACACTACCAGGTTATCGTCACGTCAGCCCTCAGCAGCCCTCAGGGGCCCCAAAGATCTTTCTCTGCTTCCTGACTCCCCTAGGTGCAGCCAGCTGCCTGGCTGCTGATGTGACAGAATGGGGTGCTCTTGGGGAAGGGGTGCCATGTGTTGTTACAGCAAGCGCCACTGAGTTGAGGAGAGTGAACTAGTTATTTTCATCTATATAAAGCAGAAAAAGCTTCACCAGTTTCCCTTCTTTTTTTAAAGATTTATTTATTTATTTATCCCTACCCCCTCATTGTTTGTCCTCGCTGTCTGCTCGTTGTGTGCTCGTCTTCTTTTTAGGAGGCACTGGGAACCAAACCTGGGACCTCCCGTGTGGGAGGAAGGCGCCCAATTGCTTGAGCCACCTCCACTCCCTGCCCTTTTATTAAACTCACACCGACTCATTAATTATATTTGTCAAGAACTTTACTGGCAATTCTCACAGAATCTTTCCAACATAGCTACCCTCCCCAGCACCCACAACTCCTTCCTGCTTTTCCATAAAGCTACAACTCTCTTCTCCATCCCCCTCCCCACCATATGCCCCAGAAGCTCATCTCACGTTCAGCTCTAGGGTGGCCCTGATTTGCCTGAGGAGCCTCCCAATCCTTTGGCCAGTTTCTGTTTCAGGAACAGGCATATGACCAAATTTTGACCAATGAGACTTGAGGGGAAATGTGCCAGAGGTTCTGGGAAGCATTTCCTCATTCCAAGAGAAAGGACTGAGGAGCTTCTTTCCTTCTCTGCTCCACGTTGTGCCTGAATGTAATTCCTGGCACTGCCATCTCTCTACCTGCCCAAGGTGGAAGCCCACACAAGGGGGGAGAGGGGGCGGGGGAAGGAAAACAGAAATGCAACCAGAGCTCTGATTTATCCCTGGTGCAGATGACTTTTTCCATGAGACCATAAATCTCCTTGTTGTATAAGCCAGTTTACACAAGGCTTTCTGCCTACTGCAGCCAAATAACTTAATTGACACAATACTACAAGGCAGACGTTTGTTCTCTCTATTTGACAGTTGAGGAAATTGAGGCTAAGAGGGGGTAAGCAATTTTTCAAAGGTTATACAACTCCTTAGGTGGGGTCAGGATTTGAACCCAAAGTATTTCAACTCCTGAGCCTGTTTTCTCAACACATAATTCTGAGCCCTGTTTAATGCGGTTAATCTGACTGTTGCTGGAATGTTGAGGGTCATGGGTATGGGGACAGAGGACTTTGGTTATTCTTGGGGCTCCCCATCCAGGGTGGATGATACCTTATCAGTGAAGTCAGCCTGGGGTGGGCCTGGTGACGATGGGGATTTTGAAAGCCTAGGACAAATGGAACCAGGGCTTTACATGAGCAAAAACCAGAAGTCCATCTGCTTGTACAGGGAGGAGAATCTAACATGGAGTCACCATAAGTGCCTCTTTTTCAGTGAGGGTATCTTCCCATATCCCAGACTCAGTTGCTCCTTGCACTATCTGCTTTCATAACACTTTAAACTTCTTGTACTTATCCCAGTTTTAATTACACAATTGCTTAATATCTGTCTTCCCTGCAGACTATTAACTTCTCACCGTTCTGTGAGTACCTTCCTCAAAGTCCACCTTCGCCCCTGCCATTCATCGGGTTTCTGCACCGGACAGCATGGGTGCATCTCATCGTGCATTTGAAGAGGTCAAAGTAGACAGGACGTCTTTGGGGAAGGAGAGGGTCTTGAGCCCGGGGCTGTGTGTAGGCAGGGGAGTGGGGGCTGAGAGTTGAGGCAGCAGGAGAGCGCTGGCACTCTAGAGAGGGAGCACCTGCAGGGCAGGGGAAGGAAAGGATATCAGAGGAAACAAAGACAGAGCTCACCTACTTCAACATTCTGATCGGAAATTCCACCTGTAGGAAAAAGTGAGGGAATTTTACAACCTCCTCACTGGCAAACACTCAGTCACATAAAAGGAAGAGAACTTGAGAGGGCTGTTTTGGTCCTACCGTCAAGTCATATAAGATTGTCTGGACTGGTTAGAAAACTTGCCATTCGCAATTTAGTTCCCAAGGGAAAATGCATCAAGAGATTCTAAATAGGGGCGGCAGACTTGGCCCAGTGGTTAGGGCGTCCGTCTACCACGTGGGAGGTCCGCGGTTCAAACCCAGGGCCTCCTTGACCCGTGTGGAGCTGGCCCATGTGCAGTGCTGATGCGCGCAAGGAGTGCCCTGCTATGCAGGGGTGTCCCCCGCGTAGGGGAGCCCCACATGCAAGGAGTGCGCCCCGTAAGGAGAGCCGCCCAGCGCGAAAGAAAGCGCAGCCTGCCCAGGAATGGCGCCAGGAACACATGGAGAGCTGACACAGCAAGATGACGCAACAAAAAGAGACAGAGATTCCCGTGCCGCTGACAACAACAGAAGCGGACAAAGAAGACGCAGCAAATAGACACAGAGAACAGACAATGGAGGGGGGGGAGGGGAAATAAATAAATAAATCTTTTTTTTTAAAAAAGAGGTTCTAAATATACATTCTACGAGCAGACCTTAGTAAACTATGTTGCACTGCACTGAAGTGGTGTGTGTGTGAGTGGTTTTAGCTCCTTCTGAAGCCAAGCACCATACCCAGAACTTAGTAGGAGCTCAATAAATAGTTGTCGAATAGAAGGGGAAAAAATTGATCCCTGACTATACTTTATTCCCAAGCAGAAAACAAGTGAAAAAACACGAGGTTACTTTAATGGTACTGCATGGTACTAAGGCTATTGCTGTAAAGGGAATTCCCTTCAACCACTATTAGCTGAAGCAGAAGAAAGAAAATAGCCTGAAGGGCCTCAGGGTTGCTAGAAGCAACGGGAAGGCGTACAGAACCACGAGGTCTGCTCTCAGTTCCGGGCCTTCTGCGGCTTCCTTCCTTCATCCCTGATCCGTTTCCATTCCGCACAGAGTCACAGGCTATGTAATGAGGCATAATATATGGTTTCTGTAGGGTAGAGGATCAGCATTACCATCACGCTGCCCTTTAAAGTCAAAACATGATCGCGATATCCCGATTGAACACATTGCATGACATTCCTTTGCCCACAGGAGAAAGAGGGCAATCTCCCAAGCGCGTGTGCCACCCGACTCACCAGTCTTTCCACGAGCCACTCTCCCTCTTTCAGCCTTGCAGCCCTACTGTGCTCTCGGGCCTTTGAATGCTTAGTCCTCCTCCCATGCAGTTCGGTCGCCGGCTGTGGCTTCCAGGTCCCTTTACCTAATCCACGTCTGCTCTTCCAGCCATGCAGACATCAACGTCACTCCTTCAGGAGGGCCTTCCCCAACCTCCGATGGAGCCTGGCTCCTTGCCATTCCCTCTCTCGCAAGCCCCACGGCTCTCTAAAAGCGCTTATCCAAACAGTAATTAACTAAGCGGCAATCAGAGGTTTCCTGTGTGTCTTCCTTCTAGAATTCCAACTTGAGGGAGCTAGGCGTGTTTGTCGGGCACCTGTGGAGTCCCCAGGGCCTAAAAGAGTTCTCTGTACATTTCAGTAGGATAGATGGACGGGGGCTAACTACACGCATCCCCTCCTACTCTGTCTCAGTTTACCAGCTGCTATGACGAAGCCCCCACGGCCCGTTGGCTTAGCAGGGGTGCCGCTCCAAACCAAGGCTTGGCTCGAAGGCTTGCTTCCTCCCAGGGCAGGATTCCTGCCGGGTGGTAGAATCCTTGGGCTCCTCGCCTTGCTCCTCACGTGGCGATGGGCCATCCTCTCTCCTGTGGGCTCCCGCTGGCGTCCCCCCCTCCCGTGGCCTTCTCTTTATATGGCCTCCAGGAATAGAGTTAAGTAAGCCCCACCCTGGCTCAGGTGGCCACACCTTAGCTAAAGTAACACCTTCGAAAGGTCCTAGTTACCATGGGCTCAGGCCCACAGGAACTGGGTTCCGATTGGGAGCATGTCTTCTTCCGGGGTGCATAACTCCATCTGCCCCACCCTCCAACTTGCATGGCCTCTCCTACTCAAGTTTTTGTGTGGGCGTCTCACACTGCACGTCCCGTAGATGGGGTGCGGCGGCTTGCTCGGTCGGTAGAGGTGGGGTCTGGCTGCGGACGAGGGGTCGGTCCGGCAGCAGACGAGGGATCGGTCTCACAAGGGGTTGCGCGGTTCGGCTGACGGGGTCGCCCGGCGAAGCCGGCGACGAAGGGGTCGCCCGGAGAAGCAGGCGACGAACTGGGGACAAGGGAGGCCAGGCCCTTGTCGGGGGCTCTCAGGACTGGAGGGCGCACGGCAGAAGAAGAACTACCGCGGAGACAAGGTAAACACGCAAGTCCACTTTACTGAGGGAGAGGCAACAGTTTTATAGGGGCTGGGGAAGGCTGATTGGTCGAAGCCACGCCCTGTTCTGATTGGTTGCCGGCGAAAGGTCAGTGGGCGGTACTGGACGGGGGAGGGGTGGTGGTTAGGGATTGGCTGTCGTTGTTGCTGGGGGAAGGGGCAGGGTTTAGGGATTGGTGGCTGCTGTTGCTGGGGTAGAGGGCAGACTTGAGTTTCCCGCCCACGCCTGGCTGTTGCTGCTGTCGGGGGAGGGGAAAAGGGCAGACTGGATTTCTCCGCCCATGCCTGGCTGTTGCTGCTGTCGGGGGAGGGGAAAAGGGCAGACTGGATTTTTCCGCCCTGCGCCTGTGCAGGGAAAAGGAAGAAGAAGGGTGCCGCCCCACAGGCATCGTGTGGCGCCATCCGGGAGGAGGGGCGGCCGCGGAAGCATGGCTGCCGAGAAGGGGAGACCCGAGGGCACTCTGCGCCCATGCCGAGCTCCCTTCAGGGGTGGCGGTGAGTCCGACCAGCCACCCTATTATGGGGGCAGCGGCTTGGCCTGCCGCGGCCGCTCCCCCACCAGGCCAGCAAACCACACTTCAGCCCGAGGGGTGACCGCAATGGGGGAGTTGTTTCAGGTTCTATCCTTAGTCCCTAAGCTCTCTCCTGTTGAACAGTCTTCCTGCGAGGTCCTGTGAGATCCCAGGCTTCCCTCACCATCCTGTGTCCGCGACTCCTACCAAGATTTCTCTCCAGAAGGCCCCATCCTCAGAGCAACGCCTCCCGGGCTCACGTCACAGACGCATTCTTCAACCCCATCCTTGACGCAAGCCCCTTTGGGAAGGTCTGTCCAGGTACCTCCAACCTCACTGTTCATGTTCTTCCCGGTTTTTCTGAACAACTGAATGCAGCCTTCTCTCCTTCGCCAATGGACCTTTGCACAGCTGCTTTCCCTTGTACGTAGAGGAACCATGAGACCAGAAGATGGAGAAATGTAGGGATTTTTTTCTTTATCCTGTAAGCTTCAGCATTAGAGACACATAATGTATGCTGTTTTACAGGGCAGTAACATGAGGAAAGCATTTCAGGAAGTTTCATTTCACTTATTCTGGAATATAAGTATTATAGTTTCACCAATGAGTCAGATGATGAAATAGTGTACAATATACATGGGGTATACAAATAATATCCATAAGCTTAAAGTAAATTAGAAAAATAACAGAAACATACTTAAATAAAAGGAGGGGAGCAGATGTAGCTCCAGTGGTTGAGCACCTGCTTCCCATGTACGAAGTCCTGGGCTCATTCCCTAGTACCTCCTTAAAAAAAAAGGAAAGGCAATGTACTGCAATAAGGGGGAAAGCTTAAGACAGGAGAAAGAACATTTACTGTAAGCAAGGGTGGCTATCAAACATCAAGAAAAAGAAAGCTAGGTCCTAGTGGAAAAGGCCTTAACATGGGCATTGCATTACAGCACTTTCAATGTTAGTTTGCTTCTAATTGTCTAAACCAGAGGTTCTTAATAAGAGATCAATGAGCTTGAACTGAAATTTAAAAATACCTCATTCCTGTGCAGACATGTTGGTGCGGGCGTGATACAGTTATTAAATAACACAGAGAATAGTGTGGGCTTAGTAAGGGGTCCGTGGTTGTCACCTGACTGGCAGAGGGGTCCATGGAACAAAAGAGGTTAAGAAGCCCCGGTCTAAACCCTGAGTGCACTAAGGAGAAACTGATGGGTGCGGGGGAAAGATCCCTGGGTAAGGACTCTGAAGACCGAGATTCAAGTCCTGGTGCCTCCATCTGAAGCCTCAATAGAATCAGAGACGGGTAGACTTCAGAGCAAGATTGGAGCTCATCTCGCCCAACTTCTCCTTCAGGACCAGGAAACTGAGCCCATGGGGAAGGGACTCTCCAAAGCCACCCCCAGAGAAGCAGCAGAGCGTGCGCATAGCAGACTTGTTTCTCCATGCCTGGCCATCTCCTAGGCTCACTGGGGAAAAAGCAAATGAGATACCGTTCGTAAAGAAAACCTTAAACACGCAATTTCAGGGAAAGTGTGGTCCAAACCAGGAACCACCGGCAACCCTCATTTGTAAAGCAGCACAAATCCAAGTAGAAATTACTATTAGCATTAAAATAAACAATTTGATCTACTTCACTTGGAAAGAGCTGATGGAGGAGCTAAGAGAAGGCCCAAAAGAGAGCCACAAACGGAGGCAGGCACAGGGGCAGAATACAAAGTTAGGAGAAACAGTCAGGGGCACTTAGTGAAGGCTGGTTACAAATTTTCAGAGCTCTGAGGTAGGTGCTGGAGATTCAGAAACAACGGCCACCTTGATGCAACCTAGAATCCAGGAGGAGGAAACTAAGGTGACATCAGTGGTGTGGCAGATTGTGCTCTGAGGACACCAAGGAAGAAAGGGCAAGTTCTCCATGAGGGATGAGCTCAAGCAGAGTCCTTTTTTTTCCTTCCCCTTCCCCTCCCCTACCCTGCTGTTTTTGCTGTCTGTGTCCATTCACTGTGTGATCTTTCTCCTGTGTCTATTTCTCTTTTTGTCTTCTCTTCTCGTCTTTCTCCTCTAGGATTCACTGGGATTCGATCCTGGGACCTCTGATGTGGAGAGAGGTTCCCTGTCAATTGCACCACCTCAGGTCCTGGTCTCTGCTGTGCTTCATCTCTCTTTTGTTGCATCATCATCTTGCTGCGTGACTCACTTGTGCGGGCACTGGCTCACCGCACGGGCCCTGGTTCACCATATGGGCACTCATGTGGGCACTCGGCTCGCCATGCGGGCACTGGCTCATCATGCAGGCACTTGTGTGGGCACTCAGCTCACCACACAGGTGCTTGGCTTGCCACGTGGACACTCAGCTCTCCACAAGGGCACTGGCTCACCACATAGATACACTCTCTCCTTTTTCACTAGGAGGCCCCAGGGATCGAACCCAGGTCCTCCCATATGATAGGTGGAAGCCCTATCACTTGAGCCTCTCCACTTCCCCAAGAGTATTTCTTAAATCAAAGACGTGTGCTGCAGGGGAGAGCCTCTGTAGAGCAATTGTAGATCTAGTTACACTCAAAATGAAGCAAAAGAATGAGCTTACAAATAGCATCAAAAAGAATAGAAAATACTTGGGAAGATGTCTTTACACTAAAAGCTAATACAGAAATTATCTTTTGTGAAAGTTGTGGGATTGTCTTTCTCAGAAAAAAAGATAGATGATAATTTGAATGGGATAGTTTGACTATGATCCCAGAGTTTTAAAAACTCCTTCCGTAACTAACAGGTTATTTTTATAAAAGCAGAATTACTTCAAACATTGTGGCTGTGTGATTATTTAAGGAATTTCAGTATAAAGCAGTGAATCATGCTCACAATGTCTCCTAAAATTGGATTATCCTCCAAAGCTTCGTAGTTATAGATAAGACTGTCCTCCTTAGAAGCTTCTGACTTACAAGCTGTCACAGAAGAAGCAAGCCTATTTTCCAAAGCAAAACATTCCAACTCTGTCCACCACCAACAGATGGAAGTCATGGTTATGTACCATCATTTTTGCATAGTTTTGCCTGTTGACTTTAGCTGTTAGTCTAGTAAAGCTTGGCTATATATACATTTACTATTGAAGTACTTTATGAGTCTTGTTTACTCCATTATCCCCAATAATGCAAAAGCAATGAAGCAGTTAAAATTGCTACTTTGAAGAAGCTTCTTCCATTTGTTACAATGGAAACAAAAGTAAAGATAGAAAAAACTGTAAGAAAATGAAATATGGACAAGACATTATTACTCACTGGCTAATAGGAAAATTTCAGAATGATAAAGAAATGTATAAAGGGAAGCAGACTTGGCCCAGAGGTTAGGGCGTCCGTCTACCACATGGGAGGTCCGCGGTTCAAACCCTGGGCCTCCTTGACCCATGTGGAGCTGGCCCATGCTCAGTGCTGATGTGCGCATGGAGTGCCCTGCCACGCAGGGGTGTCCCCAACATAGGGGAACCCCACGTACAAGGAGTGTGCCCCGTAAGGAGAGCCACCCAGCACGAAAGAAAGTGCAGCCTGCCCAGGAATGGTGCCATACACACGGAGAGCTGACACAACAAGATGACGCAACAAAAAGAAATACAGATTCCCATGCCGCTGACAACAACAGAAACGGACAAAGAAGAAGACACAGCAAACAGACACAGAGAACAGACAATCGGGGGGGGGGGGAAAGGGGAGAGAAAGAAATAAATAAAATAAATCTTAAAAAAAAAAAAGAAATGTATAAAAAGAACTGTTCTAGTCAATCAATAATCTTTAGCAAAAGAGGAAGAAAAACCACCAAAAGAAAAATAACGGGGCGGGGGATGGGGGAGGGCATGTCAAGTTTAAGAAGAAGGCTTTAAGATTACCCCAAGTTTAAGGATGATAAAAGTCATAAGCCACTGTCACTTCTTGGCAAGCCCCGGACGCCCAGGCCTCTTCAGATGGAAGGCGGTGGCGAGGTGTCCCGTACCGGTGGAGAAGTGTGAATTCCCGCAGGAAGACTCAGGCCCACGAGGAGCAAGGCTTAGTGAACAGAGCAAGGGCTGGGATTAAGTCCTCACCAGCCTCCTCGGTTGGATGACCCACCTTCAATAATAAATTCGCGTTGCTAAAGAAGTCTCCACAACTGGTGCCCCACGTGGAGAGGACATACCCGCCCAACGCATCTTCAGTACACGTAAAACTGATCTGTTTGGAAACGTAACGAAAAGAACTTATATTGATGTGGGCTATGGGTGGGAGGCTCTTTGTCTCTCTGGAGATAACCTTAGCCTAAGCTGTCTGTCCTGACTTGTGGGTGTGGGATGATGGGGGGCTGCAGTCCTGCCCTTGGTGACCATGGCAACGACTCCAGTCCCAGGAAACAGTTTAGCAATGCAAACTCTATAAACTTCAAATATTCAGGGAAAATGCAAACCAAATGGGCTAAAAGCTTATCTAGAATGTATGAAGTCCATGCTAAAAGCTTACCTAGGATGTGGAAGATATATGCTAATTCAGCCTATTGAGCACTGAAACAAAGAACGATTTGGCCCTTCCTCTGTATAAAAGGAACTCAAAATTCTTGTTTGGGGCTCGGGATTGAAACAGAAAGCACCCGAGTCTGGACGGCCGGACCATTTTTCCTTCTCAAAATCATTCCTGAGTCCTGGCCTTTCTATATGCAAATAATTGAGCCTCTCTCAACTTCTACAACAATATCAGGAAGGAGGAAAACACTCTACCTGATTTTAAAGCTTTTAGAAGACTTCACTCTCCCATTGGCTGAAAATGCTTTGGAGGACCACAATCAATAAAATTCTTTTAGTTATTAGAACTTACGGGGGAAATTAGCCTATTAACAGCTTTCTGGGATGTGGTCAGCTGCATGCAAATGTGGCCACCAACAACCCCTCCCACTGCTGTTTGTACGTGCTGCTCCTCCCACAAAGGAGTGGAATCTATGTCCACTCTCCTTGAATCTGCCTTCTCTTGTAACCTGTTTCCAAGTCACTTCTGTCCTTAATAGTGATATGGGCTCTGGGGGGGAGGGGGCCTGTGTGTTTCTTCATAAATAGCCTGGGCTGTGTGTGTTAGCTAAATGTGTTAATTCCAGCTTACCTGGAATATGGAAGATATGCCTTTATTCGAGCTTACCTAGAGAGTATGTGTTAAATCAAGACCTATCTGATACTCAGATAAAACACTTGAAACTCTAAAAAACTAACAAAAAGTCGTTTTGCATACAAGCACCCCCACTCCTTACATCCTCTGTTTAAAAGAAACCCAAAGATCCTAGGGGCTCTGGTTTTTGAACAGGAGTCCCCGAGCCCTGCCGGTCATAAATAAATTTCCCTCCCCAAGACTATTCCTGAGTCCTGGCCTTCTGTATGCGATTATTGAATCTCTCTGCTTCCACAACAATAGAATGCAACAGAAGTGCTGTTCTGGGACCCCTGAGCCCAGGATTTAGGAGAATGACGCTTCTGCTTTCTCCCTCTTAGAAGCCGGCTGCCAGGTAAAAAGCCGGCTGCCAGGTAAAAAGCCCAGCTGCCCTGAGACCACCAGGCTGCGAAGACACCCAAGTCAGCCATGTCGAAGAAGCTGCTAGCAGCACCCCCGACCCATCAGCCTGCTGAAGCAACCGCTCAAATAATCCCAGGTGTTTCAGTTTGCCAAGGGCTGCCGATGCAACATACCAGAATTGGGCTGGTTTTTACAAGGGAATTATTCGGTGGAAACCTTCCAGTTCCGAGGCTGTGAAAATGTCCACATCAAGGCAGCTTCAAGAGCTGCTGTCTCACCAAGTTGCAGCTGAGGGCAATCAGGCACCTGGAGGTGTCATCTGAAGAAGCTTCCTCCCTGAGCTCAGCTGTGGGCCATCAGGCACAGGGCAGTGGAGAAGGCCAAGAGCGGCCGCTCACCTCTCCCCTCCCCTCCAGGCCTGCGGCGCGTTCTGCTTCTGGCTGCTTCGTCTGTGGCTTCTCCCTGTCACTGTAACTTACTCTGTATATCTACAGCTCTTTTTTTTTTGATGATTTATTTTATTTATTCCTCTCTCCCCCTCCCCCGTTGTCTGCTCTCTGTATCCGTTCACTGTGTGTTCTTCTGCAGCTCTTTGCATTGTCAGGTGGCACCAGGAAACCGCGTCTGTTTTTGGTTGCATCATCTTGCTGCGTCATCTTGCGGCGCCTCTCCTTGGGCAGGCTGCACTTTTTTCACGCTGGGCAGCTCTCCTTGCGGGACGTGCTCCTTGTGCGTTGGGCACCCCTGGGGGGGGGCGCCCCTGCATGGCACGGCACTTCTTGCACACAGCAGCACTGCACGAGGCCAGCTCATCATATGGGTCAGGAGGCCCTGGGGTTTGAACCCTCGACCCTCCATATGGTAGGTGGATGCTCTATCAGTTGAGCCACGTCCACTTCCCTATCTATGGCTTTTTTTTTTTTACGATTTATTTTTTATTTATTTCTATCCCCCCCCCCAGTTGTCTGCTCTCTGTGTCCATTCGCTGTGTGTTCTTCTGTGACCACTTCTATCCTTATCAGCGGCACTGTGGGAATCTGTGTTTCTTTTTGTTGCGTCATCTTGCTGTGTCAGCTCTCCGTGTGTGCAGCACCATTCCTGGGCAGGCTGCACTTTCTTTCGCGCTGGGCGGCTCTCCTTACGGGGCGCACTCCTTGCGCGTGGGGCTCCCCTTTGCGGCACCCCTGCGTGGCACGGCACTCCTTGCGCGCATCAGCACTGCACATGGGCCAGTTCCACACGGGTCAAGGAAGCCCAGGGTTTGAACCGCGGACCTCCCATGTGGTAGGCGGGTGTGCTTTTTACCCTCCGTTTATAAAGGACTCCAGTAAGAGGGATTAAGGCCCAATCCAAACAAGGTGGGTCCCATCTTAAGTTAAGAGCCTACTCGCAGAAAGATCCTACTTACAAAGACTCCCTGCCCACAGGAACGGATTACCTCTAAGAACATAATTTCCTGGGGTTCATCCAGCTTCAAAAACCACGACAACAGGTAAGACCGTGAGGAAAACTGCCCAGTCAGCCAGAGACTGGCGAGAGCTCACCCGCCTTGGCCGTAGGCCACGAAGGTTTGGGGTGGCTTGTTAGGTAGTGCATCCTGGGTCCTAAAATTCTAGGAGCTTCTGTATTAACAGGGTAGGAAACAAAAAGAGATGCCAAGAGAAGGGCCCGCCTTGTGAGATTTCACGGAAATTGAGCTGAGTGGCAAGAGAGCAGTAACCCAAAAGTGAAGTAACCAAGGTAAAAAGGAAACTCTATCACGGACCTTCTGCAAATGGGGTGGATTACGTTATCACTGGGGGGAGAGGACAGATGCTCCCCCATCCAGAAGGGAATCCCAACACAAGACAGGGGAGAGGAGATCAGTGGTTCTCCAGCCAGCGGCTGCCCAGCACGTTTTCCCTTTGTACTCGGTTTATTCCTTCCTTGTTTCTCTTCTTGTTTTCATAGAACCTGCAGAGGTGTTTTCGTTATCTTTGTCATTTTATCTCCCAAATCACAGTTTACGTTGGGTTCGCTTTCCCAAAGGGGAGCTCCTTCATTTCAGTTGTACAGTTTAGGTATTAAACAAAAACCAGTGGCTTGACTTTATAGCCACTTGCACTAATATTCTCTAAGTAGTGATGATGTTCGGTTAACCTCAGCTGACACTGTTAATTCCTAGCAGGAAATGGTTGTTAAATGCCTACTTCGTGGAAGGAAGGCGCTGCCATACACCAATGGAGGCTGTGCGTTGCATATGCTGAATTGGTTGCATATTGCTGATTATGGATATTACATTGCTTTGGGGTCACTTTTGCTGCTGGATATTTTTAGCTTCTTAAGCTGTTTTTGCCAAGGTCGTCCTGTCTGCACCTGCAGGCATCGTGCCTTGTGGTGGAAAATGGCTCCACTGATGGAAATGTTTTCCTCCCTTTCCCCTGCCACTTGCCAAGGCTACAGGAGCAGAAGCGGACACTGAGAAAAGGGTGAAGAAGATGACAGAGCTAGAGACTCGAAGCATCATGACCCCCAGGGGTTGCTCAGAAGAGGGTTGTCTGGGCCAAGTCAAAGCTTCAATTATCTTGGAGGTTTTCTGGAATCCTCTGCTTTGTCAGCTGTTCTGCCCTCCTCTGTACTCATACCAATGTGCCCGTTACTTTTTTTTTTTCAACAGAAAATACCTTTTCTTCTTTTAAAGATTTATTTTTTATTTCTCTGCCCTCCCCGCCCCCCCCCCCCCATTGTCTGCTCTCTGTGTCCGTTCGCTGTGTGTTCTGAATCTGCTTATATTCTTGTCAGCGGCACTTGTCTGTGTCTTTTTTTTGTTGCGTCATCTTGCCACGTCAGCTCTCCGTGTGTGCAGCGCCATTCTTGGGCAGGCTGCACTTTTATTGCACTGGGCAGCTCTCCTTATGGGGCGTACTCCTTGCATGTGGGGCTCCCCTACACTGGGGACACCCCTGCATGGCAGGGCACTCCTTGCGCGCATCAGCACTGCACGTGGGCCAGCTCCACACGGGTCAGGAGGCCCTGGGTTTGAACCGCGGACCTCCCATGTGGTAGGCGGACGCTCTATCCATTGAGCCAAATTCACTTCCCTACATTATTTTTTTTTAATGCCACTTGTCACTCTGCATGGAAAACATGAAGTTTTATATTTGTGTTCTCATGTACCATGAGCTCCTTGAGAAAGGGAACTTGTCTTGGATGTGGGTTTTTTGTGGGTTTTTTTTTAGTTAATTTTTTGTTTTGAAAGAAGCTTTAGATTACATAAATGCTACATCAGAAATATAGGGATTCCCATATGCTCTACCCTTGCCCCCTCCCACAATTTCCCCCATTAACATCTTTCATTAGTGTGATACATTTGTTACAGCTGATGAACACACAGCGAAGCACTGCTACTAACCATGGACTATAGTTTACATTATAGTTTACCGTTTGCACTGCACAATTTTATAGATTTTGACAAAATGTATAATGGCCTGTGTCTATCATTGCAGTATCATACAGAACAATTCCAATGTCCCCCAATGCCCCATGTTACACCTATTCTTCCCTCTCCCTCCCCTCAGAACCTCTGGTGGCCACTGCCTTTATGTCAGTGTTGCAAGGTCTTCCATTGCTAGAATAATAAGAAGTCTACTTCCGTATAGTTGCGTTCCCCCTTATGTTTGTTCATTCCTCAGTCTGTAGGATTTGGGGATGGGGATGCCCACTGGTTCTGACTGAGAGGGGCTTAGATCCCAGGGGTGGATGGATGGAACTGTCTTGCTGGCAGTCGTGGGTACTCTCTGTTTTTTGGGATGGGCAAAACAGAGACTTGGAAATGACTTGGAAAGTAGGTGTTGGCTGCAGCTCTGCTGAAATTCAGGGCTGATGTGGCGTATGCACAGACTGAAGATTTACGTCTCTTTGGACAGATATTTAACGAGTATTGTGATACGGACTTTAAAAGCTAAATCGTGATTGTGTCCGAGGTCCTCTCTCTTTAGGTTCTAAGCACAGGGCTCTGGAGCACCCGGCTGGGTTATGTGCTCCTTGGCACCCCACTCCCCACACGTCCGTTGACCACCACTGCCCTCGCCTTGGACTGCACCGTGGAGCCCGGGTCAGTCACACCCTTCCTTCGCCCGGTCCTGCAAAGGTCATGCCTTCCTCAGTGTTACTCTCTCGGCCCCTTCAGTTCTCTTTAAGTCATTCCTTTCCCTAATTCCCAGCTTGACTTGGATTTATTCCACTCTGTCAGTGCAAGGAAATCTCCCTCCATTCCCACCCTTGCTTTCTTCCTTACACTCTGAGGTAAAAACAAACAAAAAGATTTAAATCACAGATGACGAGTAAAAGAAGAGCAACTTCCCCTGGAATTTTATCTTTAAGATGATGTCTCTAGGAGCCCAAATGCCCTTTAGAAGCTCACCGGAAACTTTATCCATCTCCACAGTCGCTTGCGAGGAAATCTGCTTGCGTTTCCTAGGCTGCCCACGCAGGTACCATGAAAGGGGCTGGCTGTAAACCAGGGGGATTTATTTGCTTACAGTTTGAGGCTCTGAGAATGCCCAAATCAAGGCCTCATCGAGGAGATACTTTCTTCCCAAAGACCAGCTGCCGGCGATCCGTGGCTCCTCTGCCGCATGGCAGGGCACACGGTGGCATCTGCTTTCAGCTTCTTGTTCCCATGACCCACACTCTCGCTCTCTCCATTCATTCCCTTTATAAAAGACGCCAGTAAAAGGATCAAGACCCATCCTGAGTGAGGCGAGTCATATCTTTTTTCAGAAGGTCCTACTGGGAGCAGATGTAGTTCAGTTGAGTGCCTGCTTCCCACATAGTAGGTCCCAGGTTCAACTGTGGGTACCTCCTAAAAACAAAAACAAACAACAAACAAACAAAAAGCCGACCTAGGGAGCAAATGTAGCTCAGTGGTGAGCACCTGCTTCTCACATATAAGGTCCTAGTTTCAATCCCTGGTCCTGGTACCTCAAAAAAATAAAAGAGAGAGAGAGAGAGCCTATTCACAATGGATCCACATCCACAGGAATGGATTAGATTTAAAAACATGTCTTTCTGGGGTACATACAGCTTCAAACCACCACACCCCTTCTTCAATCACCAGCATAGAACTTACTTTTTTTTTTTCAAATTGCTTACTCAACCATTTTTTTAAATTCCTGGTAAAATATTTTTCTTACCATATTCTTTGTTATTGTCTTGCATTTCAGCTACAGAGTGGGTAAGGGACTTAGAGACTAACTTGTAAATTGCTATATCATTGCTCCTATGTGAACTGTGTCCTGAGTCCCAGAAAACCAATTTAAGGGCATACTTTGAGAACACACTGCTTGTGATGTAGGAAACAGCCTATATCTATTAGCCTTTGGATTTAGAAAAATTGGCAGTGTTGCTAATTCCTAACTTTTTTCTTGTGTGGTCCTTATAAGAGCAATTTACTCTAGTACGGTTTCACTTTGCTTTGTCCTTTTCTGTGGCACTGTAAAATAAATTTTATCCATATTCATCAGCCTCAGTAACAGTCACATATACAGGTACATAAATCATATCTAAAAAGTCAAGAACCTGCAATATTGAATCTTATTGGATAGCCCTTTTATTCTGTTATATTGTCTCATAGGGTTTAGAAAAAGAAAATAAGAGACTTAAGGAAATTATGTTCTCTTTTCTGATGGACTGGAGTTTTGATATTCACTACTTCAAATTAATGTATATATCTATATTTATGTTGTACTTAAGTTGTATTATATCTTATATATATTCATATGCATATTTAAAAACATGTTCCTAAGTACACTTAACTATACACCTGATTTTCATTTGCAATTTTCCCTTTTGTGTTATAAATGGGAGAACTAGTAATATTACTTAGAGGTGAATAAATCTCATCTGTAATTCCCAAAATAATTTATGAAAGGGTATGCCACTCCTCTGCAGGGCCTGGAAAAAGAGCAAGAACTCAGGGCAGGACCACCTGATGGGTCCCACGAGTCACAGGGTCTCCCACCCCACTCAGTGGGTGGGCATCTCTGGCCTCAATTCCAGCATATCAGAAGACTTGTCCCGGAAGGTGAGCGAAGGTGAGACCCACGTAAGTAAGGCTAAGCCAGCTGCTTATACAGGAGCCCAGGGGAAAACCTGGAGGTGAGGTTCAGAGTGAGCCCTCAGGGAGGCTGGGGAGAATATTGGGGCCAAGAACGGGGAGCAGTGGGCACAGCGTGAGCCAGCTGGACCTCTTCTGGAGACACGAAAGCACCAGTGCCTGCATTCTGGGCCCATTGGAAGGGGCCAGAGAACTTGCATTCTTGGTGTTGGTGAAAATGGAGGCAATTTGGAAGTAAATATTAAAATACATGTAACATTTTCCCCGCAGCAATCCTGCAGCTGCTAGACCTATAGTCGATCATACAGATATACTTAAGCAAGTACTCAAAGATTTGTATGCATGGAGGTTCAATGAGGCATTATTTGTACTAATGAATTATTAGACCATGGTAATAATTTTAATCAAGTTAATAGGCTATGTAAATTATGGCCCATTCCTATGAAGCAAAACTACATCTCTGTTTTAAAGGAGGTATAATGTTTTCAGCCAAGATGGAGTAATAAGGACCGTATTTAGCCTCCCACCTGAAACCACGTTAAATATGGACAAAATACATGAAACAATTTCCAGACAGTCTTCAGTGATCCCTGAGAAACTGAAAATAAACAAGGTGGACCCTATGGTTGCCCAGCTTACTGGATAGTGCCCGGCCACAGTGCAGACAGAAGTTCAGGTGGAGACCAGAAGTCTCCCTGATTGGAAAGATGGAGCTGGGAGTAGGGGGAGAGCCAGGTGGCCACAGTTCGCTGGCAGAGCCCAGAGAGGGGAGACCTGCATGGCAAGGGTTCCAGTGATACGTAGAAGGTTCTTCTCAAATCTTTTTTTTTTAAGATTTATTTTATTTATTTCTCTTCCCTTCCCCCTGTTGTCTGCGCTCTGTGTCCACTTGCTGTGTGTTCTTCTGTGTCTGCTTGCATTATCTGGCAGCACTGGGAAACGGCGTCTTTTTTTTCCCATCATCTTGCTGCATCAGCTCTCCTTGTGTGCGGTGCCACAAAGGGCAGCTCTCCTTGCAGGGCGCACTCGTTGCACATGGGGCACCCCTACGTGGGGGCACCCCTGCATGGCACGGCACTCCTTGTGCATGGGCCAGCTCACCACATGGGTCAGGAGGCCCTGGGGATTGAAACCTGGACCCTCCATATGGGAGATGGATGCTCTATCAGTTGCGCCACATCCGCTTCTCTCTTCTCAAATCTTGAGCTCAGTATTGATCACCATTTACATGTTGGAGTTATCCAAGACCTTGGGAAGAAGCACCTGAAAGGGTGAGAGGTAATAATCCTCAGAGCACCTACAGAACAGAGAATAATTTAAGTTGCCACCAGCCAGAGTATAAAAACCTCATCATTCACAGGATGACTGATAGAGTATTCAGAAGACTGTTGCGTCAGTAGAGGGAGAAATTACTCCGACACTAACGGCTGCTTTGATTCTGCCTAACAAAGCTTAAAAACAAATCTCAAAAGGAGCTATTTCCAAGTAATCTATCTACATCACATAACAAAATTCAAGAATATTTATAGGAATACAAAAATGGTAGCCCACAAAAAGATAAAATTCATGTCTGGCATTCAATAAAAAAATTACCAGTCATATAAAGGAAAAGTATGACCCATAATGAAGAGAAAAAAAACAATTCAATAAGAATAGAACCAAAAATGATACAAATGATAAAATTAGTAGAAAGAGACATTTAAGCAGTTATTATAATTGTATTCCAAATATTTAAGAAGGTAGAAATAAGATTGAGCATATTAACAGATGAGAGAGAGAAAGAAAAACAATTTAAACTTTTTGAACTTCTAGAGAGGAAAACTACAATGTATAAGTTGAAAAAATATATGGGGTGGAATGAATAGCAGATTAGACACTGTTGAAGAAAGATTGGTGAACTTGAAGACATAGCAATGGAAGTTATTCAAAAGGACAGGACAAAAAAAGGAAGCCCAGGACAGAAAAAATGGGGAGGAGAAATGCATTAGTAAGCTGTGGGATAACTTCAAGCAGTCTAATATATGTGCAACTGGAGTCCTTTTTTCCATGATTGGTGAAGGCTCCCAGGGTGAGTATCCCAAGAGAAACCAGCGGAAATGTCCTATCCTTTACTACCTAGCCTCAGAAATCACACAGCATTGCTTCTGCTACATTCTAAAGCTCTGCCCAGGTTCAAGAGGATGGGACATAGCTCCAGCTATTGATGGCAGCAAGAGTGTCAAGGAATTTGCAGAGGTTTTAGAAACCATCATACAGACCTTTCCTCTAATGACAATGTGCATACACCCTTTTTCTCTTCCTCTTCTTTCCCTCCATCCTGCTGCCTGGAACATGCTTTTACCTGGACCATGAGGCTGAAGCCATGTGCTTCAGAGCAACAATTCAGGAAGAAGGTCTCTGGATCGATGCAGAGCCTCATGCCAGCCCTTTTTACTTGGGATCTGTTTTTCCTATCTTATTTAAGTCACTGTTATTTTGGGTTTTCTGCCATTCATACCCAAATCTAATCCATACTGAGTAAGAAGGTCAGCAGAACCAGCAGTGAAAACCACAGAAAGATCAGGAGATCAGAGTAAACCTATGGGAACCCAGGAAACACAGCATTCCACTAGTCTCCCACACTTGAAAATTTGAAGTCTTTTGTGTGTGTGTGTGAATTTGTAGGGAGAAATCCCACAGCCTACTGGGTATGAGTAGTCAAAGATTAAGCCCTAAAGCACAGGTGAGAGTTGCACTGGACCAGCTTCCAATGGGCATATATGTGGGGCTGGAGCTAGGTGCCTAGCTCCAACATGCTTCTCTGATTTCTCTCACTAGGTTCTTTACCAACATTTTCATAAACTCACAAAGCAGAACTCTCCCATCAACTTAAAACCACCTCACACCCCAAAGCCAAGTTTTGCATCATAAATGAGATTTGGGGGCAGATTCCAAGGGTTGCTTAATGTAAAGAATTATTCAAGTGCAGGACTCATACAATGAGTAGTTATATATAGTGCACATGTATATATAGTAACACCAGAGTGACCTCCTCCTCCCAGAATTAATATTTTCCTATATAAATTATTCATGTAGTAGCTTGTTTGAGAAAAAATGTACAAAGTGCCTGTGTAATTATTTAGTGAGCCGTCTATCCTCTGATCACTTATCAACTGGGGTTTTCCTGTGCTTTTTATCCATTTGTGCAAGCTCCTTCTAAATGAACAGTTTTAACAGAATTCATTCTGATGCATTTTAATGCCATTCTTCCCTGTTAGTCATGCTCAGAAAATTATCAGTATTCCACTGTTGGTAGTGCCAAATTTTAGGCATCCGAGTTCTGCATGAATAATCTTTGCTGATAATTGCTAGTGAAGATGGTGCTTTCCCGACTTGCTGGGGTGAGCAGAGGTTTATTGACTTACAGCTAATTAAATTGTTGCCTGCTGCTTTTGAAATTCTGCCATAGAATCCTGCCAGTCACTAGTGCAGCTTTTGTGCTAGAGGCCTGGGTTGAATCACAACACAGGCGTTTTGGGTAAGTGCTTCCCTGGGGAGCACGTGACCCGAAAGGCACACATCACAGAGGTTAAGGATGTACATCCAGAAGCTTAAGTAGCGGCATTTGTCTTGCATTTTTCTTGGTTTTCTTAGATTTTGGAACTGTACTTTTCTGCTTGCTATGTTTCCCTTCTCTTCACATAGGAGCTCTATTTGGTAATCATCCTTATTTCTTTTAATGTATAAATTTTAAGGAAAATTTAAAAACCATATATTTTGTAGCTCAGTGGTTGAGTGCCTGCTTCTCATATTCAAGGTCCCACGTTCAATCCCCATGAAAACAAAAAAGCAAACAACTGAGAAAACAACTCCTATTGGGGAGTGGATATAGCTGCTTCCCATGTAAAAAACAAACGAAAGGGCAGCGGACTTGGCCCAGTGGTTAGGGCATCTGTCTACCACATGGGAGGTCCGCGGTTCAAACCCAGGGCCTTCTGACCCGTGTGGAGCTGGCCCATGCGCAGTGCTGATGCGCGCAAGGAGTGCCCTGCCACACAGGGGTGCCCCCTGTGTAGGGGAGTCCCACGCACAGGGAGTGCACCCTGTAAGGAGAGCCGCCCAGCACGAAAGAAAGTGCAGCCTTCCCAGGAATGGCGCCGCACACTCGGAGAGATGACACAACAAGATGGCGCAACAAAAAGCAACACAGATTCTCGTGCCACTGACAACAACAGAAGCAGACAAAGAAGACGCAGCAAATAGACACAGAGAACAGACAACTGGGGTGGGGAGGAAGGGGAGAAAAATAAATAAATAAATATCTTTTAAAAAACATATATTTTGCTGCAAGTTTGTGAATACTTGAGTCACTTGGGAGAATTTTACCAAAATAATATAGGCTTTTCAATTTAGGATATGACTGAAGAAGGTATAGGAGCAGAACTAACCATCATTCATAGTCAAATTAAGTCACATCAGAGTTTTTGGGTTTATAATCACTCAAGAAGTCACCTAGTTCACACTGCCTGGCTCTGCCAGGGGCCAGTGGTGTAGACTCTTTGTCAGTGTGTGTCATTTAATCTCTGCCTCTGCTTCCTCCTCTAGAAATTGGAGGTGGTGATTGTACAGTCCTGCAGGGTTGTCATAAAGCCTGAGCCCACCATATATGCACAGCCTTTAGAAGAATAAACAAATGTTATCTGACGTGTTCACTTATATTGTCCTAATCATGGTAATTACGCTACGCTATGTAAGTTCACAATGTTTTCACATGTCATCTCATTTGACATCAACCAGATGTAATTAAGTTGTATATTATTTTAATATGCCATTATATGTGAAGAAACTGAGGCTAGAAAGGTTAAGAATTTTTTTCAAAGCAAAATGACTTTTAAGTGATCAAGCCAAACTCGTATTAAGCTCTGCTGAATTGAATCATTACTGTCTATTTACTATTTCACTCTGCTTTTCAATAGTATCATTGAATTTAGAACTGGAGAAGATAATAGAAAACATTCAGATTCAAACCTTAATTTTATGGATGGGAAAAACGAGGTCCAGACAAAGAAAAATTTGCTCAAGATCACATTCCTTGGGTAAGACCCACATTTCTTAATTACCAAGTAAGTCTGTTTCCACAACCATACATCAGATAATAAAAATTCCAGTAAAGAAATTGCGGAAGTGGTGATTATATTTCCACATGAATAAGATTCCCTTTTAGTAACTGGAAAACTTTAATATCATTAGTTCTCTGCAGGCCAGTTGTGGAATTGCTCTACAGGGCAAGTCACATGCTTCCCATCAATGTGTTCCTGTCATACTCAGGGGCTCCTTTGACTTCTCCTGTGTAGAGAAGACTCTACTCCGCTTTTGTCACCTGTAGTTTCTCACGGGAAACCAGGAGAGTCCCACGGTAGCTGCTCTGCCCGCGCTGTGGGGAGCCCTGTGTCCAGGGCTGCCATTAGCCATGACGTGTGCCTAAAGCACAAAGGTCAGTTTTCACAGACGGCTTCTGGAACCAAAGAGGATGGGTTGCAACCCATTTTATTTTACCTGACAGCCTTGGTACAGCACATGCGCGCAGTCGTGGGGTAGCTGCTTTCCTGGGCATTTCACGACAGATGCCAGTGTGAGCCGACTGGCTGCAGAGCATCAGTATTGAACTTGGCATGAGATTAACTCTTCAAGCCTTGTGAACTCTTGCCATGTTAGGGGGACATAGAGAGGAAGTCATCTAGAGCAAGTGTTCACGACGGGTACAAATGGTGTTTTACAGGAAATGTGGCCATCGCTGGAGGTGAAGGGTGCATCTCTTAACTCCACTCTCTCCCTCCAGCTCTGCAGGGTGCTTTTCCCAAAGGCTCCCTCCCGACCTTCAAATGTGGCAGAATTGTCCACTTGGAGCCTTCACACATGCTACCTTTTCACCCGAAGCGCTGCTCTTAACGGGTGCGGAGTTCCTGTTGGAAGGCATGAAAGTTCAGGTGAGGGATGATGGCGATTGTAGCACAACATTGTGAAGGCAGTTAATACCACAAACTTCACACTTGCAAGTGGTCAGAAGGGGAAATGTTGTGTTGTGTTATCCTAATAAGGAGATAGTTTTCCTTGCCCCCCCCCCCATCCAAATAGGTCACCTATCCCTTTTATTCTTTGTATCCATATCCTCTCTGATTACTTCATCCCAATTTAGATATACTTATTTGTTATTGCAGCAGATAGGTGCTCTCTCTAGCTAGACTTTGAGGGACATGAACACAGGCGATATTCAATTCTGCCAATTCCATGCCTAGAATTCAACACATGCTGAATAAATACATTTGGTAACATTTAGTTTGATGACTTCAATTGATAATTGAGAGAATAGCCAAGAAGATAATTTTCGTGAGACATTTAGGAAGACAACTGAACAAAACTACAAGTTTTACAAGGGAAATCTCATTCATTCTAAAATCAATCGCCAAGTCTTGAAAACCACTTTTTTTTTTTTAATTTTAAGAGAAGCTAATCAGAGTACCATGTTTGGGGGAAAAATAGTAATTGTGACAAAGTTAAGGTATTCCACACATAAGGAGTGACAATAAAGTAACAACTGATGATTTTAAACAAGAAAATTAATCCATAAATATTTGCTCCTAGCATTGGAATTCCAATGTCAGCCACGGCCACCTCTCCTCTGAAATCCAATGAAACTGGTTTAAATCTATGCCAAGGGCTGCAGTAGCTCTGAGTCCCTTCAGATCTTTCCACATTTGGGTAAAGGAGCCAGATTTACATCTCTGGTCAAAATTCTGTTTCTCCGGAGCTGTCCCACTCTGGGTGTCGAATGGCCTGTACTGCCCCAGCCTTCACCCTGGTTCAATGTGCAAACCAGTCTTTCCACCTCAAACTCCTGCTCATTTCTCTAGTAGTATTACTAGTTCAGCTAATGCCTGCCAGTCAGGCCTTAGGGATTTTTACCGTAAATCCTAAGCTACTTTCAAGACATTTTGCTCAGGCAAAAAACAATTTCCTTCCTTCCACAAAGAAATTCTGGTCCTGTTCAAATGCTTTATTATTTCGTCTTGCCGGGTTAGTTAAGGTTCATTTGGTTATAGGAATAAGTCCAAATCAAGTTCAGGTAAGCAGATTGCAGGATGTATTGTAAGGATACTGCAGTTTCTAATAGAACTCAAGAAAATTTGATAACCAGGGCAGGGTTTAAGCTCTCGTAGTAAAAGTGCAGATTTGGGGAGCATAGACTGTGGATCACAGGTAATTCCCACAGAAGAGGAAATCAGTGTGACCTGGCCAGGACACCCCAGAAAGGTGCATGGTGTGAACTGCTACGTGAACAAGATCTGGTTTCTTGCCTCAAAGGCACACAGGCTCACGTGTGCTGTGGGCCGTAGAACTCTCTTCACAGAACACAGAGCCCGTTCATGTGCGACCATTTCTAGGTTTTTTAAAAAGCTCAGTCGTTGTTGCACTCAAAAGCCTTTGGGGTGGAATGTGGTTGGGAGTAAGAAGAAATAATTCGCTTTTAAACTAACGATGCCAGAAATTATGCCGACCTTTAGCAGTCATCTGAATAGCCTGATATTTACTCTAACAATGCTATCATCTTAGCCTTTTTCATTTTGGGGGGCACCTACCATATACCCCCGTGACGTATGTCCTACAAAATTTAACTCCAAAAAAATATGAGCTACAGTGATTATTTTGACTATATTTTAAGGGAGAGAACTGAGGCTTGGAAAAGTTAAGCAACTCATGTAAAATTTCACAGGTAGTATTGTGGGACAATTATTCATTAATCTTTCAGGCTCCTGAAAGGGTTCTCCTTCTAATTTGATGACATTTTTCTAAAATAGAAAAAAAAATTGTTACATGCAGGATGGCCATATCTAAGGCCATATATTTTTGTCCAAATGCGCGAAGTCTCCGACGCTGTGCTGGAAACTGGGAGCCTCCGCCACCCTTCTTCGACTTAGCAGTATCTTCGCACCATCTAGTGGTGCAATGAGGCATAGCCCCGAGGAGTGACCGTTTTACAACTAATCCCTGGGTGAAGAGAGACAGAAATTACCTTCTGGCTTCCAGTGAAAAATAGCAGGATGGGGAAGCGGCTGTGGCTTCATTAGCTGGGCTCCCGTCTACCGTATGGGAAGCCCTGGGTTCGCGTCCCGGGGCCTCCTTGTGAAGGCAGGCTCGCCCGCATGCCACGGAGAGCTGGTACAGCAAGGTGGTGCAACAAAAAAGGAGACAAGTAAAGACACAGAAGAGCACACAACGAATGGACACAGAAAGAAGACAGCAAGCAAGCCACAAGGGAGGGGGAATAAATAAAAATAAATACAGACACAGAAGAGAGCGCAACAAATGGACACAGAGAGAAGACAGCAAGCAAGCCACAAGGAAGGAGGAATAAATAAAAATAAATACAGACACACAGAAGAGCATGCAGCAGACACAGAAAGCAGACAGCAAGCAAGCTGCAAGGTGGGGGGGGGTACAAAAAAAATAGCAGGATGACAGCTGTCTCCTCTGCCTCCCCAAATTGCACAAAAATAGGGTAACAAAATAAACCCATCCTTAATCAGAACCAGAGACCAATCCCTCCAATTGAGAGGGGACAAAAGACTTCAACAAATATGTTAAGGTGGTCCCAGGGGGTAAAGTCAGGGGTGCAGAGGGGTCCCTAAAGGGAAAGCACCCGCTTGCCCCGTGAGGCTGAGGGCACACCGTCCTGCAGAAAGCTGGACACAGGGGGGTTCAGCTGCCCCTGAGGGACCGGGCTTTACCCCACAGGGGCTCTGGCCTCAGAGGCGGGGGGCCAGCAGCAGGGAGTGGGGAGGGTCCCCGGCCTCCTTCCCAAGCTCTGCTCCCCCGTCTTCCCTGGAGAAGCCGCGCAGCAGCAGGGGGGAGGCCTGCGGGTGTGGCCATCAGGGTCCCCTGCTGCGGTGAGGCCAGCACCCCGCTCGCCACACCCCTCCCCTCGCTCAGCCCACCTCTCCAGGTGAAGGGGCGGCCAGGGGACCCGGGCAGCCACCACCACGAAAGCCGAAGGCCAAAGCCTTGTGGTGGGAAGAGATGACAATGGAGGGGGAAAAGCTTCACTTAATATTCTCAGGGGGGTAAGTTATTGTGTCTGTAAGAAATAATGGAGGGAGCGGATGTGGCTCAAGTAAGTAAACGCCCCTTCCCACGTGGGAGGTCCCGGGTTCAGTTCCCAGTGCCTCCTAAAGAAGACAAGGAACAACAAGCAGACAATGAGCAAAAAACAATGAGCAGAGACAACGAGCAAACAACAACAACAACAATGAGCGAACAGACGAGGGAGCCATGGGGTACAGGGGAATAATGGAAAGAAGGTATTTTTTAAAAGGGAAAAGAGCTCTTTGCAATGTATAAAGAACGGAAACTGAAATAACCGTGCCTGGTAAGTTCTGAAGGTGAAAGTTGAGGAAACTCCAGGAATGGTGGATATATAAAAACAGCATAGTTGAAAAATAGGAAATGAGAGAAACCTAGAAGCTGAGAACAAATCTAAATGGGGAAAAGCTATCGAATGACTTTCAGAAAGAGGGAAGCGGGAAAGCGGAGGTGCCCTGTCATTTCGCAGTGACGGACCGCGGCAGGGCTCTCCCACTGAGTACTGAGGCCTCTCAGCAGACACTTGGGGTAGTCCTTTCTCAGATATGTTTTTGGAGAACTTTCCATGTCAGAAGAAACAGAGCTCGTTCTTTACAGTGTTTCATAATATTTTATTGTCTAGACCTAAGTAGCGTCTTTAATTACCTTTTCCTCTCCTTAATGAGCAGCTCTATTTTGGGACATTACAAACTTGCAATAAACATCTGCAATCCTTCTTCATATAGATGTTTTGACATCTGATTGGGAAGGTCCTCCCTCACTTTTCTTTTTTAAAGGTTTTAGAAATGGACTTAATTGGTATTTTTACGCCTTTTTCCATGGGGTGTTGGAGGCAATTCCAGCATGTGTGAACGCTTTTAGCTCTTTCCAGGAGGGCTGCTCTGGATGGAAGGGGATGGGTGGGCACAGGGCACCATGGCAGGGACCTGCCTGTCTGTAGCTCTACTCTGTCCTTGCCAGTGTTCTCTGCCTCCCCTAGAAAACTCAGAGTTTGACTTTTATTTCCAAATTTGGCTGAGCCTTCCCGCCAGCAAGGCTGTTGCCCCATGAGGGAATGATCACAGCACGACAGGAAAACTAGGTGAAAATGCCTTGGTGATATATCGAAGGCTCTTCTACACGTGATCACAAAAGAAGGAAGCCTGGGCTCCCTATTGGGAGTTCAGATGGGCTTTCCAGGGCTGTGTAGATCCTTCATGTTTAGTGCTCTCTGGTCTTATCTGCTTATGCTTTCCTTCTCAACACCATACAGTCCAGTCTACCAAAGGAATGTCTATTCCTTCTATTAACATGACCTGGGCCGTATTTCCTATAAAATTATATGCCTAGGCTTTATTTTGCTGAAGGTAGTTTCCTTTTTCCTGAAATGACTTTCATTATAAAGGGTCTTTACGTTATCTGAAAATTCCTTTGGATGGATCATTGGAACCAAATAGTTATTACCCTACAAATTCCTCCCTTGGTAAATCCACCTTGCCATGCACATCCGTGGTTTTGTCCATTCAGTTAAACCACCCCATATGAATTTGGCAAATGAGCGGTTCTCTTGCCTGACTAGAGATAAAATCTTCACATCTTACCCATCTGGGTGTACCCTAAAATCAAAGATATTAATACCAGCTGTTGTACAAAGAAAATAAACTAATTGCTAGTTTCTTTTCCTTCTCATCATTCTTAAGTCCTAAGAATTGTTTTGATAACAAGTCGTTTAATATTTGTGCCCCAATCATAGAATTTGGAGCAGTGGTGGATTTCTACACTTCTTTGCATTTGTGGGACAATTTCAGCACTATGTGTGCTTACAGATGCAGTGAAGTTGATGAAATTTCAGATTGTGCCGAGTTCCTTATGATTTAGGAACCTGGCAGAGCCGTCACAAGGGTATGTCCCGAAGGAAGAGCCCTGCCTGTCTTCCTTATAACCGATTCGGAAGAACCTAGGCCCTCCCTCCTGCTGCCCTCTCGCTACAGACCGCTTCCCTCTCTTCACCTTCTTAAGCGCGCTTCATCTTTAAGGTTCAGCCTAGACTTGCTCCCTCCGGGAACCTCCGCTGCCACGCGAGCCCTATCCAGCCCACATGTGGGTTAGGCCACCATCTTTGGGTCCATATTGGCGCCATATGCCCATCACTGTCCTCGGCGCTGGGTTTCACCCACCTCTCCCCACGACAGGGCAGCGCCAAGAGCAGGAACTTGGTGCTCTTTCTTTTGATTGCCAAGCATCAGGTGGGACCCATTGTTCACTGCCTGAAGAGGGACATGGAAGGAACTGTGGCTTCACAGCAGCCTTGGAAAGGACATCCATCTCGGCAGCCGGAGCACGCCTGATCCTCGGGAATTTCTCAGATCATGCTTTAAAAATCCCAGGGCGAGTGGGGTTGGGACTGCCTTGAATTTAGGAGGGAACAGATACCAGGAGTGGGTCACAGGAACGATGGTGGCGTAAGCTCACTGCCTTTAAGAGGCATAAATGGACAATCACACGGGAAGGGGCCACTGAGGGAGTATTGTCTGGTTATCCTCCTTGACCCAAAACCCAAGTCTAGTTAATAGTATTAATGTAGTAACAGAGAGAATTTTCTAGTTAGACTAGCTTACAGAGATACACGTATTTTTGGGACTAAAGAGCTGTTAAAAAATCTGATTTGATCCTTGACTCACTCTGAATGTTCACACTTTAACACTGGCAGCAAGAAAAGTCTCAACCCAACATGTGATCAATCAGTGAAAGATTGTGGAGAGAGTGAAAACGTGCCATCTATAGTCTTTATATTCTTTAAAAGGTGCCACCTCATAGCTAGCACCAAGTTTCGGATTTGATATTTCTTCAAACACTGGTGTCAATTCTTACAAATTTTGGATCTTTCAAAGCTCATGGGGGTATTTTTAGATTCGTTCATTGAGGCTTGTTTCTACAAATGAGGAAATGTGGCAGATGCTGCATTATTTTTTCCTTTTTACCATTTTAGTATGAAGAAGCCTCTTCTGCCCAAACATACCCAAGTAGTGAACAGAAAAAAATAAAAAGATTGTGTTCTTGAACTAATCCATTCCTGTGGGTGTGGGACCTTTTTGATCGTGCCTGAGGTTGAGCCTTGCCCTCTTGGCGAGTCTTCTCACCACTCTAGCTCACCTAGGCCTACTTCTCCTCATCATACCCTTCTCTTGGCCACGTTGTAAGCAATACGAAACTCCCTGAGGCTGTCTGATCCAGTGCTGATTCCTTTACAATATACATTGGTATATTCACTAAACTGTGCAAATGTCACCACCATCTCGTTTAAGAACTTAGTCATCATGGCCCATACTTTGTAGCAGTCACTGCCAATTCTTAAGCTCTGTCCAGCTCCTGGCAACCACTTATCTACTTTTTGTCTCATGGATTTGCCTATTATGGACATTTCATATAAATGGAATCATACAAGTAATTGCCTTTTTTTTTTTTTCAGGAGGTACCAGGTTATAAATCCAGGACCTCATACCCAGGAAGCAGGTGCTCAGACACTGAGCTACATCCCCAAATGATTGCCTTTCGAGTCACCTTCCTTCACTTGGCAGAGTTTTTTCGAGGTACATCTGTGATGTCGCTTGTATTATTATGTCATTTCTTTTTATGACTGAGAAATAGTCCATTGTATGGATCTACCACATTTTGTGTATCCATTCATGAGTTGATGGACATTTGGGTTGTTTCCTCTATTCGGTTATTATGACTAACGTTGCTATAAACATTTGCATACAAGGTTTTTGCGTGGACACGTTTTCAGGTCTTTTGGGAATATGCCTAGGAGTGGAATTGCCAGTTCATACGGTAACAGTATGTTTAACCTTGTAAAGAATTTCTGTACTGTTTCCAAAATGGCTGCACCATTTTACATTCCCACAAGATGTATATGAGTGTTCTAATTTCTCCACACTCCACACACTCCCTAAAACTTATTTTCCTTTTTTTTTTTTAGAGCCATCCTAATGGGTATGACATGGTATCTCATTGTGGTTTGGATTGCATTTCCCTAATGACTGATGATGTTAAGCATCTTTTCATGTGCTTGTTTATCTTCTCTGGAGAAAAGTCAGTTCAGATCTTTTGCAAATTTTTTGATTGGTTTATTTGGTTTTCTTAATTGTTGTAAAAGTTCTTTATATATTCTGAATACTAGACTCTTATTAGATATAGAATTCACAAATATTTGTGGGTTGACTTTTCACTTTCCTGATAGTATCCTTGGAACTACAAAATTCCAATTTATCTAGTTTTTCTTTGGTTGCTCGTGCTTTGGGTGACATATCTAAGAATCAATTATCTACTCCAAGGTTACGGAAATTTACACCTGTTTTCTTCTAAAAATTTTAGAGTTTTAGCTCTTACATTTAGATCTTTGATCCATATTCAGTTACTTTTTGCATAGAGGGGTCGAGTTTCATTGTTTTGTATGTGTGATAGCCAGTTGTTCCAGAACCATTTATTGAAGAAGCTATTATTTCTTCCTTGAATGTTCTTGGCCTCTTGAAAATCAATTGACCATAGATGTATGAATTTATTTATGACTTCTGAATTCCATGCCATTGATTTATATGTCTATCTTTATGCCAGGACCATACATATCTTGTTCATGGTAGCTTTGTAGTAAGTTTAAAATCAGTAAGTATGAACCCTCCAACTTAGTTCTTTTTTATCATTGTTTTGACATTTCCAGGAATATTAAGATCAGCATGTCCATTTCTGCAAATAAAAAGGCAGTTGGAATTTTGATAGCAATTACATTGAATCTGAACATGAATTTGGGGGTCAATGCCATCTTAATATTATTAAGTCTTCCAATTCGAGAACACGGGATGTCTTACCATTTACTTAATCTTCTTTAATGTCTTTCAGCTGTGTTTTAGGTGTACAAGTCTTGCACTCCTTTGGTTAAATTTATTCCTAAGTATTTTATTCTTTTTGATGCTATTATAAATGGAATTTTTCCTTAATTTTTATTTTCAGATAGTTCATTCCTATTATATAGAAATGTAACTGATTTTTTCAATTGCTTTTGTATCCTGAAATCTTGCTGAACTCATTTATTAGCTCTAATAGTTTTCTTGTGGATTCTTTAGTGTTTTCTATATTTATAATCATTCCATTTACAAACAGAGATAGTTTTACTTGTTCCTTTTAGTCTGGATGCCTTTCATTTCTTTTCCTTGGTAATTTCCCTGGCTAGAACCTCCAGTACAATGTTTATTCAAAGTGGCAAGAACAGGCATCCTTGCTCTGTCCCTGATCTTAGCGGGAAAGCTTTTAGTCTTTCAGTGTTAAATAACAGAATCTAATCTAGTCAACGGTTCATAATAGTTTCATACCTACAGGAATGGACCAATTTAAGAACATAATTTCCTGGGGTCCACCAAAGACTCAAACTACCATAAAAGGTAACCAACAAGTAGAACAAACACACACACACACAAAACCTTCCTAAATACCAAAAAGAATTACAAAATATGTGATAGCTTGCTCTTTAATTTTGCTACTAAAGAATAGAGAACTGGCCTACCCATTGGCCCTTATTCAACTGCGGTAGTGGAGTTATGGTGGAGCTTCAACTCATCCATCATTTCTGCCCAGGAAAAATTATTAAAAAAAAAAAAAATCAAGACATCTTTCTCTTGAAGGAGATACCCAGTTGCTTCTGGCTTGCCCACCATTCTCCAAAAGAGTGCTTAGGCATTCAAGCCAAAAAAGAAACCTCAGAAAAGATAATAAAGAAAAAGAAAAAAAAAAAAAGAACCAAAAAAGAAAAGAAGAAACCTCATTCTCAGTGAGCTAAAAACAATGTAGTCGTAACTGTTTTACAATGTTGCTTTGAGTAGGGAATAAAAGAGTTACAGAACAACTCTGATTTCTAGGTCTCATGGTGTTCTGAGACTTTTACTAATTTCTTATGTTAAAATGACCAAAATTAGGATTGTTCAAAGAAGGAGAATACCCCCCAATTTTGGTAAGGACCTGTAAACCTTACTCTAAACCCAAGCCCAGAGTGACAAACTCTCAAAAATGCTGGCAGTTGAATTTCTATTTGTCTGTTTGAAAAGCCTTCTACAAGACTGGAATTGGAGTCGAGGCAGACCAAGTGAGCATCGGAAAATGTCAAGATGGAAAGAGGAGAGAAGTGAAATTACATAATTTCCCAGAATTCCCCAGAAAGGGAATTCATAGAGTCACCAAATTTGGGGCTTGAAGGTTGCTGTCCAGAAGCAGGGATTAGGTGCCAAGAATTTAGGTCTAGATTTATTAGAGTAAACCCAGAAGAAATGGAAACAAGGCTTGAGGTAGTTCCTGGTGATTCAAATGCCCACATCTGTTTGTGATTTGCTTATGGAGCAAGCCATAGGGTGCGATGAAGATCAGTGGGCCCAGCTGAGAAGCTGCTCCTCTCCAGGGTCCTCCCACCCATGGGAATATCCTACACTCTGCCCTAGTTAGAGAGTCTCTTCCCACCAACCAGAATGAGAGGCCTTATTTAGCAAGTGCATTCGCTTTTCCTCTTTCTGGGTAGCAGGATGGAAAGTGCATGGAGTTTGGAATTAAACACACCTGGATTAAATTCTGGCTCTGCCATTTAATAGCTATGGGATCCCAAGGCAAGTAATTCACCCAAGTTTTGTTTTTTTTGTTTTTTGCTTTTAATTTACTTCCCCTCCCTCCCTTGCAGCTTGCTGTCCACTCTCTGTGTCCACTGCTGTGCTTTTCTGCTTTTTTTGCTTGTCTCCCTTTTTTGTTGCATCACCTTGCTGAGTCAGCACTCCATGGCACTTGTAGGCTGGGCAGCTCTCCACATCGTGCGGGCGAGCCTGCCTTCGCAAGGAGGCCCCAGGATGTGAACCCAGGGCCTCCCATCTGGTAGATGGGAGCCCAGCTGATTGAGCCACAGCCGCTTCCCACACTCAAGTTTTACTGTATGAAAAGTGAAGATTACAATGCCTATCATAGGGTTGTTAGGATACTTATTTATTTTATATCTATTACTAATTATATTACTATAATAAATTATATTAATTTGCTTGGATATGTAAGAGAAAGAACATATAGAGGATGCTATGGCATCTGGCACTTAGGAGGTTGTTTTATAGTAGTTTGCCAAAAGGGGTACCAATGCAAAGCCCCAGAAATGTGCTAGCTTTTTTAAAGGGTATTTCTTCGGGGTAAAAGCTCCAGGCCCTAAAAAGCCCCACTGAAGGCACCATAAGGGGTGCTTTCTCACCCACGGCAGTGGCCACGTGTCGAAGCAAGATGGCGGAGAGCCCTGCCTGGCCTCCCCTGCCCTCCGGGCTGGGCTGCTTCCTGGAGGGCCGTGTGGGCCACCAGGCACAGGGCTTGTCTCTCACGGGCCTCCTCTCTCGGCCTCTGCTGCTCCACTTTGTTCCCTGTTCCAGCTTCAAGTTATCAGACATACATGGCTCATGTCTTCCCGGGCTTCAGTGACTGGAGCATCTCCCTTCTGAGCCACGGCAGGATCAGAACTGGCAGAGCTCTCTTTTCCTGTGTATTTTTATCAGACCCAGAAAGAGGGCGCAGACGCAACCTGAGTCACACCTCCAAGGCAGTCCAGGTGGAAAAGGTCTCACACCCACCGGAGTGGACCAGCCCACAATCATCATCTGTCCCATTTTGGGATTTATAAAATAATTTCACACTGCCCCGGAGGTGCTCGACTTTGGCTTGCTGAGAGACCTGCCGACGGCGCTCCTGCTTTCGTTTGCCACTTGCCATCCTATCTTGGGGTTGGGCATTTGCATCCAAGAGGTAATTCATGGAATTCTCTAACTCCCTGGATGTGGCAATATCCTTGGAAGTAAAGGTACACTTTTCTTTTACTCCCTGGCTTGCATAAGGGTCACTTAAAGCCTTCCACCTTGCCACCTGCTCTTTCCTTGTCCTTGCTTGGATATGTTCCAGCATGTTAGATTGTTCAACCATGATTGTTGTGTATGTTCCTACATCATTATTTCTTACTTCACACTCAATTTGCCAATGATGATAACATTTATTTCAGGAACTCCCACCCCAACTCATCATTCCTTCTTTCCTTTCTTCCTCCCCCTCCTTCCTGTCCCCCACTCCATCCTTCGCTTGCCTTTTGGAAGAGTCTGACCAGACTTGCTTCTTGGAGCCTCATGGCTGATTCCAGGGACACTGGTCGATAAGTAAATCAAGTAGATGAAGGCATTTGAACAGTATAGAAGATATAAGTATGTTGTGGAAGCGGAGAGATTCAATAATTGCATATGGAAGGCCAGGACTCAGTAGTAATTTTGGGAAGGAAAAAAGAATTTATTTATGACTGGCCAGACTTGGGAGCTTCTGTGTCCAAAAACCTGAGCCCCAAATAAGATTTTTGGGTTCTTTTTATACAGAGGAAGAGCCAAATGGTGCTTTGTTCGAGTGCTCGATAAGCTTGAGTTAACACACATTTCCCACATTCCAGGTAGGCTTGAATTAACCTATGTAGTTTGCATCCTTCCTGAGTATTCAAAGCCTATAGAACCTGTATCACTTAATCAGCTTTCTGGGATGGAGTGGTTGGCATGGTTACAAAGGGCAGGGCTGCAGGTCTTATTGTCTGATACACACAGCCCAGGTTATTCATGAAGAGATGCACAGCCCCACCCATAGCCCGTATCATTCCCCCCTTAATGCAAGCTTAACTTGCTAAGCTTTGGCATTACTTTTGTTGGAGTTATGAGGTGGGCAGCTGTTTGTTTTGATTGATAATCCCACTCATCAATTTCCTACTGAGGGTCTTCATCCAGGGCTTTTTTCCTGTTTCCAGAAGAGTCCTCATCCTGGACTGCAGAATCCTGGGGGTGGGGCCCCCCCAGCAGCCATCCTGGGGGTTACTGGTGCTTATGTGGATTTTTTTGCCAGGCTTCAGATGAATTTCTTAATTTTCATTTTTTCTTTAGAGAGTTTACACCTTTAATCTTAAAGGGGTGCTGAAGGGAGATGATTCTTTTTCTGTAGGTACATCCTGCTGGTCGTGAGCTGTAGTCCCTACCTGACAAGGTGTAAAAACTTTGTTATTTTACTTTGACTGGAGGAAAATGGATCTGGCATTCTGTTTGAAGCTGGATGAAGTTTTCGCATGGCTAATAAGATGCCAATTCTGAAAGAAATAAATTTAATTAGAATTTTGGAATACCTGGTTTTTTGAGAGGACCCTGGATCATAGAGGTAGAAAAGGTTAGGTGCCTGCAAAGATGGCACCTTTTGTCAAGTTGGTTATTTTATTTTTTTAAGTTATTTTATGTTCTTGGTTAACCCCCAGAGAGAAATTGTAATCGATAATGGTATTAGGTACTTAGCTTTGTTTTTGAAGATGCGTTCCAGGCTGTTCAGTGATTGGCACTCATGTACTTCATCAGGTGCTTCTGGAGAACTGGCACTTTCTTGGGCAGCTGGTTTCATTCAGGATTAGTGCACCACGTTGAAAATTCTTTTAGCTTTTAGCTGTGGGAGTGATCAGAACTACAGAGTAAAGTGGTTTTGGGTTTTTTTTTTGTTTTTTTGTTTTTGTTTTTGTTTTTTGTATTTTGGCTTTAATTGAATAATTCCTGGTCGTTTTTTTTTTTTCTTACTGTTCTTACCAGGCTTTGTTTTTGATGGCCTGGACAATGCATAATTGCTAATTTTTCAAGTAACAGTACTGTTTGTTCCTTAGGATTTGACTTTTGGCCCTCTACCAGAAGTAGGGTGGCTGGGTTAAGAGTTTGACACCCTTATTTGCACTTCAGGGGGGTTTTAGTAATTGAGCCTGGTATTAATTAATTAATTAGTTACCTGTAAACCACTGGTGGCCCCTGGCCCTAAGTACATCCTTCACCCAGTATGGGGTGAAGACTGTGAGAGGTTGCCTCCAAGGTAGTTTGGTGAATTTTAGATTAAAAGGGTTGTTAGCCCCACTGTTTTCAGGCAAGATGGCATTTTTTAAAATCTTATACACATGTTTATTAATTATTCAGAAAATGAAGTTTACCAGGATTTTTAACATGTTCAGTGTACTTTTGCACATGATTTAGAATAGAAAAGATAACACTATATTTATTAGGCATATATTTAGAACAGGGTAAAGGTACATTACTTAATATTAATTAATGTATTACTTAAGCATAAGTTTTTTCTTGAGCTGCAATTAATAGTTTTAAGTTTCAGGTTTCAATACTTTACATGTTATCTCTCCATGGGGGCAGGCCATAATGCCAATTGTGTTTAAGTTCTCCTTATAGTATTCTTGTATTTATTGCTCCACTCTGTATGTTCTTCACAGAAGCTGCAGCACCACTGACCCTAGAGAGAAACTAGGGAGTAGATTTTACCGGCCTGGTGCAGAGCGCTCTCTGGCTCTATGAAACAGTGCCAGTCTGAAGATGCTGTTCATTGTTCATTTGGCTGTCCTTAGCCACTGCTGGTTGCTGCAGGAGCTTGAAGCTGCAAAGTAGTTTCCATCCACTTCAGGAGCACGACCAGAGATGAAGTAGCTA
Organism: Dasypus novemcinctus; assembly: GCF_030445035.2. Lineage (NCBI taxonomy): Eukaryota > Metazoa > Chordata > Mammalia > Cingulata > Dasypodidae > Dasypus > Dasypus novemcinctus. Next base: position 10,361,057 of record NC_080701.1, on the reverse strand, counting down.
TTCTATTTTTTAAAGGTCAGTGACCAAACTAGCCAATAACTCACATGGAGAGGCAACCTGCAATGCATTCAAAGGCCTGGTTTGAATGCACAAGAGAGTTCGACAATGCTGAAGTTTATCTCTTGATTTTTGTATACTTTTTAAACATTTTTAATGCAATGTTTACATATCAAATGAACTTAATTTTTTAGCACTTTGCTTTTTACTTTTACATTTTTACCATGAAGATGTTAATTAGCAGCTATTTTACTTTAGCAGTAGAGGTAAAACTATTTTCATTGTTAAAATGAAAACAGAAGATTCCCAATGGAAGCAAGGTAAGTTTTCATTACCACTACTTGAATATGTATATTGAAGTGGCTTTCAGACAGGTTTCATTGCTATGAAGTTACTTCTTGCTATCAAGATTAATCCAGGTTTCTAGTTAATAATGGCTCTTTAGAACTAAAGCCATTTAAATTTTTTTAAATGCCCAAACAATCTCTTCTTCATTAGTTAAACATTTTACATAGTTCTTTTAGCCTTTAATTTATATAATTTATATATTGTTACTTTACTTCCCAAAACAATTTCCAGGAACAATTTTTTAAAAACACGGTCTGAATATAGATTTCTAAGAGAGCAAGTGTTGTTTCTGAGTCATGTAAATGAAAAGTAAACCTGAATTCCAGTCTCAAATTTCTCTACTCCTTTTTTCAAAAAATGAATCAACTTTATTGATACCTATTAATAAAGCATACAATTCTTCTGAAATGTACAGTCAATGGTATTTGGTATAATCACATAGTTATGTGTTTATAATAGTTCAATCACTATTAAAGCATTTTCATTATTTCAGTAATAATAATAAACAAAAAACAAACAAGAAAATTCCTCATCTCTCAATCTCTCTATGCTTCTCCCACTGTACATAGCTGCTGTTTCTATTCTATCCAAAGTATATAATCAATAGCTTTTAGTATACTCACAATGTACATTCACCATCTCAAAAAATTTAAAACAATTTCATTACTCCAAAAAGAAAACTCCATACCCCTTAGCATTCCTTCCTCGGACCTACATAACAACTAATGTCCTTTCATCTTTATAAATTGATTTATATTTACATTTCATATAAATGGAATCATACAATGTGTAGTACTCTCTGTCTGGTCTCTTTCACTTAGTATAATGTGGAGTTGTTGGTTTTTTTTGCCTGATATTAACATTGTGTAGTATTAACTTACATTTGTTCAGCTTCAAAGAAAAGTAGTCTTATATATGTGATTCTACCCACGTTCATATTTCACCTAATGTATTTATATTTCATATAACATATTTCATTCAAAATAAGGAAATCATATTATATTTGTCCTTTTGTGTCTGGCTTGCTTCTACTCAACGTAACATCCACCAGGTTAATCCACGTTGTCGTATGTTTCACAGCTTCATTTTTTCTTACCATTGCTTAATATTCCATCAATTTGTTTATCCATTCATCAGTTGATGGACACCTGGGTTGTTTCCAACTTCTGGCTATCATGAATAGTGCTGCTATGAACATTGGTGTGCAGATGTCTGTTCAGGTCACTGCTCTCAGTTCTTCTGGTATATACCTAGCAATGGCATTGCTGGTCCCACGGCAAGTCTATATTCAACTTCTTTAGGAATTGCCAAAGAGTCCTCCACAGTGGCTGTACCATTCCACCTTCCCACCAACAGTGAGTAAGCATTCCTCTCTCCCCACATCCTCTCCAACATTTACAGTTTTCTGCTCTTTTAATAGGGGCCATTCTAATAGGTGTGAAATGACCTCACTGTCGTTTTGATTTGCATTTCCCTAATCACTAGTGATGCTGAACATTTTTTCATGTGTTTCTTCATCATTTGTATTTCCTCTTTGGACAGCTGTCTTTTCAAATCTTTTGCCTATTTTTAAATTGGATATTTTGTCTTTTTATTGTTGAGTTGTATGATCTCTTATATATCTTGGATATCAAATCCTTGTCAGATATGTGACTGTCAAATATTTTCTCCCATTGAGTCAGTTGCACTAGTACCCTTTTGACAAAGTCCTTTGAGGTACAAAAGTGTTGAATTTTGAGGTGGTCCCATTTATCTATTTTTTCTTTGTTGCTTGTGCTTTGGGCATAAGGTTTAAGAAACTATCACCTACCACAAGATCGTGAATATATTTTCCTACATTTTTTTCTAGGAGTTTTATGGTTGTTTTTATATTTAAATCCTTGATCTGTTTTCAGTTAATTTTTGTATAAGGTTTGAGATTGGGGTCCTCTTTCTTTCTTTTGGATATGGCTTTCCAGTTCTCCCAGCACCAATTATTGGAATATACTGTTCTGGCCCAGCTGGGTGGGCTTACCAGCCTTGTCAAAAAATCACTTGACTGAAGATGTGAGGGTCAGTTTCTGAGTTCTTGATTCGGTTGGTCAATCTGTCTGTCCTTACGCCAGTACCATGCTGTTTTTACCACTGTAGCTAAGTAATAGGCTTTAAAGTCAGGAAGTGAGAGCCTCCAACTTTGTTCTTCTTTTTAAAGACATATTTGGCTATTCGAGGACCCTCTTTACTCCTTTTAATTCAACTAATGGGCAAAGCTATTTCATCTCCAAGTACTTGACTAATTGCTACAGGCTAGAGAATCGTAGCCAGCCCCTGAAAGCAATGAAGATACCCACATTTATCTTGTAAACAGAAGTCCAGGCTGTATGTGATGACTGTTGAATCTTCCCTGGCTTTCTTGTTTTCTGTTTCTCTTTGAGCACTAAGTTTATCAAGAAAATGTCAAATTGAAGGACCAATAAATGTAGGGTATAGTGGGGCAAAGTCATCAGATTTTTAAAGTAGAGTTTTTAAAATTCGAAGTTGATTAAAATAGAAAGTTTCTTGTATTTAAGAATTTCTGGATTCCTACTCTCACAATGTATTCTTGGTTAATGATTCAACTGAAGCCCATCTTAAGAGCTTCATTTTTACAGATTTTATAGATTTATACATTTATAGTTTCTCATTTGAGTTTCTACTATTCTACTGCATGTTTTATATCCTTTGTCTCTAATCTCCATCTTGACGAGGAAAGAAGCTCGTATACATGAAAAAATGTACCCAAACACAGTTAGTTATTAAAGGAGCCAGGATTTACACTTAGTTCTTTCAACCTTTCCCCCAGTGTCACTCAAAATGGTATCCTCTTAAATATAGCTACTTGGAGGAAGAACTCACCACCTTTAATATGTGAAAGTAAGTGTTTGATTGTTAAAAACATCACCCTTAAAAAGCCAGTCCACTTTACTGTCTACATTGTATTCATTTTTTAAAATGTTTTTAACCTTTTTAAAAGAATATTCAGGGACGTGGACTTGGCTCAACGGATAGAGCATCTGCCTACCACACGGGAGGTCCACGGTTCAAACCCCAGGCCTCCTTGACCCGTGTGGAGCTGGCCCATGCACAGTGCTGATGCGCGCAAGGAGTGCCCTGCCACGCAGGGGTGTCCCCACGTAGGGGAGCCCCACGTGCAAGGAGCACGCCCCATAAGGAGAGCCACCCAGGGCAAAAGAAAGTGCAGCCTGCCCAGGAATGGCACCGCTCACATGGAGAGCTGACACAGCAAGATGACACAACAAAAAGAGACACAGATTCCTGGTGCTGCTGACAAGAATAGAAGGAGACACAGAGAACAGACAACTGGGGTGGGGAGTGGGGAGAGAAATAAATTTTAAAAATAAATTTAAAAAAAAGAATAATATTCAGGGAGCGAATGTGGCTTGAGCAGTTGAGTGCCTGCCTCCCACATGGGAGGTACCAGGTTTGGTTCCCTGTGCCTCCTGAAAAAAACAAAAAACAAGCAAAACAAATGATAAAACCAATTCAGGAAGCCAATGTGGCTCAGTAGTTGAGTGCTGGCTTCCCATATATGAGGGAATGAAAGAAAGAAAAATACATTACCTGTCAATTTTACCATTTTCATTTTTGCTTAGTATCTTTCAGTCTTTAATTGTATACACACAACATGGTAATTGTGGTATGCCTACGATTTTGACTTGCACTTTTTTCCACATTAGTTTCTCTAGTTATTTTTTTTATTGTCTTTTTTTTTAAAGATACATAGATCACACAAAATCTAATTATTTTTAATGACTGCACAATACTCATTTAAGACTCCTCTGTCATCTGTAAAAGTTGTTGGTTGTTTCTAAGGTTTTGCTCTTCTATAGAATGTTGGAAAGAATAGCTTTATGAATGTTATAATTTTTTTTTAATTTTCTTTTTAAGATTTATTACCACCACCCCTCCTTGTTGTTTGCACTTTCTGTCTGCTCTCTGTGTCCATTCACTGTGTGCTCTATCTGCTTGTCTTCTCTTTAGGAGGCACCAGGAACAGAACCTGGGACCATCCATGTATGAGAGAGGTGCTCAGTTGCATGAGCCACCACTGCTCCCCACTTTGTTGTGTTTCTCATTGTTTCCTCTGTTTCCTTGTCGCATCATCTTGTTGTGTCAGCTCACTGCACCAGCCTGTCGCACCAGCTGGCTGTCTTGCTGTTCTTCAGGAGGCACTGGGAACCAAACCTGGGACCTCCCCTCTGGTAGGCAGGAGCTCAATTGCTTGAGCCACATCCACTTCCCTTGAATTATTTTCTTACGGTAATTCCTCCAATGTGAGATTGGGTTAAAGTGTAAATATTTTAATGATCTTTGATACATATACGGCAGTATTACTTTCTAAATAGATTATCAATTTATACTGCTCCCCCAAATAAGTTTGCCTAATATAGGCAAACTCGGTTGAACTACCTCACAATATTGAAGTATTTAAAATGTTCTAATTCTGTAGCTATGAAATACACTCATGTGGAAAGTCCGTCAAGAATGAAGCCAGTCATTTGCAGGCCCTTCACTCATCTGACCTGCTGAGATGTTTTATAGCTTAGAAATAAGGTGGAGCAGACTCCCTAGATGTGCAGTAGTTTCACCATCTATTAGCCATGTAATCTTTCATAAGTTACTTAACCGCTTAGTGTTTCAGTTTCCTCATCTATATAAGAATATCTCCTTCACAGGATTCTTCTAAGAATTACATGGTGCCTTTCCCCAGGCTGAAATTAAGCATATTCTTTTGAAATTTAGCCTATATTCTTTTCAATATCCTTAACTGTGACCAAAAAAGAAAAAATCTCTAAGGATGGATTTCATCTTGGTGAAAAGCCAAGGTATTTGGAGGCAGATCAGCAAGACAGTTTATTATGCTGAGTCACAAATGCCTTACTCTACAAAAATGTTCAACTTTTTTTTTTTTAAGGCTGGCATTTAACATCAGCTTAGGAAGAAAATTCAGTCATCTCATTGCTGTCATCTCAATGCGAGACAACTGAGTAATAACTATATGGTTTGTCCTCCAATGTTGACTTTCATTTATGTTTTCCCTTTAAACAGATGAGTTTCATTCCACTAAGCAAGTCCACTATTACTTTTATTAGTCTTGAATTCTGGAGAAATTACTTGTATTATTTTTTCTTCTCTTCTGCTCTGCTTTGGAACTTCTGTTAGATGGGTGTTTTGAATGTATCCATGTCTTAATTTTTCTTGTACGTTTACCCCCTTGATCTCTCTGCATCCCATTCTGGAAAGGGGCCCCTGACTCAGCCCTCCACCTCATTCATTCCTTCACTGCCTTCTGTTCAGCTCATCTACTGAGCTTGTTTGCCTGAGTCATCAACCAGCATTTGCTGAATGTCTCTGTGGGGTCAGGAACTGTGAGTTTATTTTTTTAATTCTCCAATCTTTTGGGTGCACCATCCTAAGTACTAAGGGTACTGACTCTTGTCTCTTCTCTGCACTTGCCTCAGAGTTGACTCTCTACTTGTCTGTTGTTTGGGATTCCTAGCCATCCTTTCGAAGCTGCTGGTCCTACCAAAGGCAGGCCGCCTCTGTGGGGACGAGGGCCATCCTGCCACCTTCTAGGGCAGTGGTTTGTGTCTGCACACACTACAGGGGGTCTGGAGCTTCAGGTTTTGTGGTTCTTTCTGGCCCAATGTCCAATTCAGTGCTTTGGCCTTAGAACCACGGCTGTAGCTGGCTACTGCCCAGCTCACGGGGAGAGCTGGCCACGCCCCCGGCATTTCACGGGGAGCACCCCAAAGGATCACTTCAAGTTTCCCACCATGACCTGGTTTGGGGCTTCCCTGGATCCACTCCCACTTGACCTACAGTCCTCCACTTCTGTAAACCTGTGCTGTCCTCTGGTCTGATCTATCAGATCCTGCTCCTGTGTCTCAGAAATTCCTCCAAGCACTGGCCAAGTGATGGGTTTTGGACTCCCCATGCCATTAGATGTTCTTCCTAACACACTTTTTTTTGGATTTGGGGAGGAAGGGGAGGTAACGAATTTGTTCAGTTGAGCCGTCTTTAGCCAATCTCCCTTCTTAACTGGCATTTATTTGAGTTCCGCTCAGCAGTCAGCCTGCGACTTGGAGCTTCCACCTGCTTGAAACTGGTAGACACTAGTCATAATACTCAGATTAAGGGCCATAAGCAAAGTGCAAGAAAAATGCTGTGGCAGTTTGGACTTCTCACTGACAAAGCCTCTGAGTTAGACCGAACAGAATTGGACAAGTAGAGACAAACATGTAAGAAAAAAGGAACATCTAGCTACCTTGGTTTGAAATAAAGAATTCATGACAGAACTTGGAAACTTAAAGTGGTAAAGGGAAAAAAATGCCAGAATCCTAGGGGGTTTTTTTGTAGGTGAGGAACAGCAGGAAAAAAAATTTTTCCTTTTTTTATCTTTCAAGTATAATTGTCAGAGCCATTTGTCTATCCCAAGATTAGGGGTCAAATAATAAATAAGGCCCATAAATGCCCATTAGTATGTGTTTGTCTCTATATATACGAGAAAGCATGTGTGTATGAACCACTTAGCATTCGTGTATGTTTGCTTATCTGGGATGTGGCTTAAACACTAAACCTCTATCATCTGATACATATTTAGAACTACACTTCCGCTAATATACATACTTCGAGATTTAGAGAGAACTATAACTTTATACTACCAAGTCACTTTTTAACAGAAATTAGCTTTTTATTACAAGAAAGCTTAATGTGACACTTCAGAGACTATTGATAAGGAAGGCATGTGGGGGGAACTGGCCATTCTTTGGGCAATGTTTTCTGTAGACTGTTGAAAAGATTCTCAACTGGCACAACTGTGGGTGTGAGGAAGGGCCCTCCAGGGAGTCATTTATGAATATCCTTTTAAAATAACATTTGATACTAAAAAATGATTTATGAAAATCTTAGCTGAGGATATGGGGGCAGAAATGGTCAACTTAGTATAACCAAAGAGTTGCAAATGGGGGTGGCGTGTATGCAAGAGAAAGGTCGAAAACAAGTGCTTTGGAGGATGGTTCTAGGCCTAAAGCTCCTTCAGACACTGCATTCTTTGGGCAAAAAATAACATTTTGAGAACTACAGTCTATGTCTCATGTCATAAAATAGTAGGCAAAATGCGTGTGTTCTTTACCATATACAATTTGTTCCTTAGATACTCTTTTTACATGACCTAAAATTTTTTAAAAATTATGAATTTAGCTTTTATTCAAAATTAAATAAGCAAAGGCAAAATTTTTAAGAAACTTTTACAAATGACTTACATAAAAGAAAGCTAATAAGGACAGTCACAAGTTTGCAACAAATAATTACAAAAGTTATCTAGGGCAGCATGGTGATCTAATTGTTATATGAATAAGGCATAACTAACATTTGCACCAAGACAAGAATTTAAAAAACAAACTGTAAAAGCTTAGTTCTATATTAAGCTTCTTCTCTTCCCTCAAATCCTTAATGGGCTTATACTACCTTTTTTTTTTTTTTTTTTAAACAAATACATCATGTCAAACTATAAATTACAGAGACGGGCATTTAATGTGAAAAGCCCCTAAAATATACAAACCAACTGGTACTGAACTGAGTTCTGCATTTGCGTTTATGTACAATTAGATGTAAACCATATTTTCACAGTTTTAAGTGTTTATGAATAGATACACAGTACCACGTCAGGTTTGCGACTGTTCCTGAAAACTGGCTCGAGGTCCTGCGTCCCATGTCTTGGCCACTGGGATGCAAGTATTTACCTAGTAAGAACTGTGTCAAGTGCCATGGTCAAGACAGCTGAGCAAGAGCAGGCTTGCCAACCACACCGTAGCTTACACACTTGTGCAAGTGTAAGCATGAGGACAGGTAACTCTGAGGCTAACTCGATTTGCAAAGACTCGTATCGCTACCGTTGTAAACTTGGGCAGTCACTGACCCTTGGCAAGTTCTGCTCTCTATGGCTTTTTTTTTTTCTTTTAAAATTTTAAAGCCAGAGAAAATGCACACACGCTACCCACACGCGCGCGCACGCACACACACAGTCTGTCTCTCTCTCACGCACACGCCACAGACACAGCGCTGTCGTTTCATCTTCGAATATGGTACATAGTGCAACGTCATCACAACGGAGAGGTTCACCACGCGTTCAGTGCAGGTTCTTAGCGGTCTAAATCCTCTTGAAGGTATTCGTCTGAAGAACCACGGGATTCAGGAGGTGGAAGAAGGTAGAGCAGTGTCTTTACGTTTCTCAACCAGCACTAGATGGGCAAAGGCAGCGGACAATCTGGTTGTCAGCAGAGCCAGATGAGAGTCACTTGAAAGGCAGAGCCTGGCCCTCAATCACTTAGATTGGTCTCTGGAAAAATAGGTCAGGATGTGCTGTATCTTCGTCAGCCGCTCCTTCAGAGACTTCATGGACAACACCGACAGCTGGTAGCGGGGGTCCACGGGCAGGACTGCGAGCAGCCACCAGCACCAGGCGGGTCCACTCGGCGCTGCCTGAAAGACACGAGCAGCGACAGGGTCACGGCGACAGGCATTTAAGGACAGCGCAGCCACAAACCACCAGGAGCTCCTGCTGCTTGAGCACGTTCCCACGTGTCAGGCCCCACCGCGGCTTCTCCTGACCGTCACGTGAAGGTTCTCCTTGTGCCCACGTAAGACGAGGAAATGGAAGCTCGGAAACGCATCGCAAGTTGTCCAAAATCTCTCAGTTCCTACTTGGGAAAGCCACGACTCCAACCCCGACCTGCCTCTGGAGCCAGCAGGTTTTTTTCCCTTCACAGGTTTGCTCAGACTCAGTGCTGCTGGCACCTTGGGGCTACTGGCTCTTTGTGGGGGCTGTCCTGTGCTGGGACAGCTCGTCCAGCAGCACCGTCTGGCCCCTGCCCACTAGATGCCAGCTCGTCCAGGGGCACTGACCCTGCCCACTAGATGCCAGCACGCCCAGTGGCACCATCTGGCCCCTGCCCTCCAGATGCCAGCTCGTCCAGCAGCACCATCTGGCCCCTGCCCGCTAGATGCCAGCTCCTCCAGCAGCACTGACCCCTGCCCGCTAGATGCCAGTTCGTCCAGTGGCACCATCTGGCCCCTTCCCACTAGATGCCAGCTCGTCCAGCGGCACTGACCCTGCCCACTAGATGCCAGCAGCACCTCCCCAGCTGCAACACCCCAAAATGTCCCCAGATATTTCCTAATGTCCTGTGGTGGCAAAATTGCCTAATTAAGAACTACTGTCTTAAAATACAGATTTAAGCATTATGAGAAGTTAACTGACACTTAAAAGGCTATTTTAAAAATTGTAGACTCCAAGGGAAAAAATAGAAAAAAAGCCTCAACTTCCAATTCTGTTGAAAAACAAGCGTGCCTCCAGCAAAGAAGCCCCTGATGGGGTGAGGGCTGACTCCCGGCAAGTGGAAAGCCGGGCATTTAAATGAAGGCGTCTGTTCAGCCACCTCTACCGTACACTGAACTGCCCTTCCTTGAAGCTGAAACATGAAGTTTCTGAGTGACAAAAGGGACTGTGACAGCAGTGTGGATTTCCATAAGCTCCTGCTACACTGGAGCACTCTGCTCTCAACTCGGCGTCTCTTCCACAGCTCCGCCTTGTAGAGAAGCCAGGAACTAAATCTCTGAGACGCCCTTCCCCACACAGTTCAGACTCTGCCAACGAGATGCCTCCTGGGAGATGCGGAGGTTCGACGGGAAGCTGCCATCATGCTCTGGAGACCGCAGCCAACGGAAGCACGGGCAGAAGCCAGGTTCACGGGCGCCTCACAGCTGCCGGGACGCACCTGCTTCCGGCCACGGCCTGAGACGCCCACGTGGGCTCACCACTTCAGCAGCTGCACCCAGGTGCCTGAGAACTACCCAGCCCTGCTGCTCCAGGCTGGCCCCTGACCTTCACCCGTCCAGCTCTAAGTCCCACAGGAGACCCTGCATTCCTGGAACACACGGACGGCTGCTTTTGTGTTCCTGGCCAAATTCTAACTTTTATAATATTAGTAACAGAAAGGACTGGGTAATAAGAGGCAAAGCCTGACCTGGCACTTGGAGGAGATGGGAAAGCAATGTTGAGTTCTCTGTATGCTGGGTAACAGCAACGGCTGGCTGGAAGGCACAGCTGTCTTGTAGTTACAATTTTCTAGACGATCCAACGTCCCATTTTTAATTCCTTCTCCTTTCTCTCAGTTAAGAATTCTCTCCCCTCTGGCACTCACTCCCTAGGCATCCCCGCTAATTCTTATTCCCATCCCTGCCTTACACAGAGTAGAGTCGTAGATACCACTGCCCTAGAAAAACTGGTCATGATTTTAAAGGCAGGGGCTTCGGAGGAAAGGCTGTGCTAAGGGAAATGAAAAATTCTGCTCATTTGGGTTTTCGAAAAATGCCTTAGACTTTCTGGAGCAGTAGTAAAGCTTTCATACCTGAAGATTTTCTTCTCTCTCAGGCATTGATCCAAAGTGCTGAAGAATTTGGCTTCGAAATTTGTCTCTTAAATTCTGGAACCAGCTGCAGGCTTGAGAATAAACTAAATCGTGAAGCGCTCTGAGGTCCTTGATCTCATCCTCATTCTCAACCTGGAAACAACATTAGCCGGTAAGATTTCTGTGTCTCATCTCCCTCTCCATAGTACCAACCCTACAGAGATGAAGGGGATCAGAAAAACAGGGGAATGCCTTCTTCCGAGCTCGACTGTTCGCATCATCCTTATGCTACAGATGCCATACTTCGGCGTTACATAGTGCCTGTGGAGCCAGGCTAAAGACGGCAGGCTCTGGGCACTGCCTCCCGCTCCTGAGTTGGCAGCACAATTCTAGAGAACCCCGGCCACAGCCTCTGAGTGGGAGGGGTGAGGTTGACTGTAAGTCCTGGCACATACATCAGCATGAATTTGGAGTTTCTCTTGTCTTCATGCATCAATGGCTTTTGAAATCAGTGGAACTAAAAGGCCAAGTTGCTACAAGAAAGGGAAGGGGGGGGGGATGCAGATGATATGCAGAAGGTAGTTAACAGATGGGGACGAGGCATAATGACACGTTTTACCAGGCAACTGGGAAAAAACAAAAACATGTTATGAAATACTTCGTAGCCTATCAAGAAATAGAAAAACTATCCAATGCTGACCTTCTGCTGTAGAGCTGTGGCTACCTCCAGGTCTCTCTGTAGCCTTAAGACTACTGGATCACCAAACTGTGAATGCACGCTTAAGTGCTTCAACCTTCCAGCCTAAGACCTACGAGGAGTATTCTCATAGAATAACAGGTGGGCAGATCTAAAATTAACCCCTCCAACATACACTGATTTCTTTAACAAACACTATCACCCCACTTACTATGTGCCAGGCAGTGTTCTGCTTCACGTACATTATACTCATTGGGATAAATGCCAGGCCTGACTCAGCCTTTCATACCTCAAGATGACTAAACAGAAAACAACAAAGGGACTCTGAAAACATCTTGAAACATAAAAGGTAAGATTTAGCACACAAGAGAGAAAAGAACGTACTTTTTACTTTTGAAAGATTTGAGATGGAAAGTAAAACTAAAATTTAAAAAGCATGTGCTCTGCACTCTCACAAAATTCAAGGAACCAAAGCATGGGCTCTAAAAAATAAGGAAAGATTTTTTTAAAAAGAGGCTGGGATGAAGCAAGAGCTGGTTAAGAAGTAGGCAGAAATTTAAAGAGCAATCTGTTAACAAACCTTACTGCAATAATACAACAGAATTTAAAATTTAATTGGAAGAGCATGGAATTACTACAATAAAGGGCAAAAAAGGGATTTGATATTAAAAATGAATTTGAACAGAACACTGCACCCCAAAACAGCAGGATCTACACTCTTCTCAAGTGCTCATGGATCATTCACCAGGATAGACAGAACACATGTTGGGTCACAAACAAGTCTCAGTAAGTTTAAAAAGACTGAAATTATACAAAGCACTTTCTCTGACCATAGAGGAAAGAAGTTGGAAGTCAATGACAGATGGAGAACTGGAAGATTCACAAACGTATGGAGGTTAAACAGCACATTCTTACAATCCGTGCGTCAAAGAAGAAATACCAAGAGAAATCAGTAGACGTCTTGCGACAAATGGAAACAAGAACACAACAAATCAAAACTTAGGGGGATGCAGCAAAGACAGCGCTGAGAGGGAAATTTATAGCCCTAAATGCTGATATTTAAAATGAAGAAAGAGAAGTTCCAGGAAGACCGCCTCAGGGACGGTCAGGCAGCGTGCAGCTCTCTTGCAAGCCTGGGGAGAAAGGGCAGAAGTGGTCCAAGGGAACTGCTTTGGAGATCTGCAGACCAGTGACATGCCGAATGCATTGTCCAGGCGGGACTGGGGAGAGAGAGACAAGAGGCCAAAAGGAAAACTAAGTTACCAGCCCCAACGACTAGGAACGCTGCCCATTCCCCCACCCTTGAGGCCAACAGCCTCTGTAAAGCCTGCAGCTGAGCGGCCAGAGGTGTGGGGAAGGGACATATTCGTCCCCAGGGAGGGTGAGGTGAAGAACTGAGTGTGGTTTCTCTTCAGGAAGCTTAAATAGCATAGCCCAGCTTTGAGTCAATGTCTTGGAAAATCCAGTCAGCAGAAATTCAAAGAGCCATCTACGAGGAAAGGTTTGCCGAAGTGCACCATCTGCTGGCCCCCCAGGGAAGTGAAGAAAGACAAGCCCTGTCTCCGGTTCCTTTCCCAGGCCAGGCTGATCTGGTCTACACCTCATGAGGGGTCCCTGGCCCAGTTCTGATAACTTAAACAGGACAGTCTGAAAGTTTTAGAAATAACTGAACCAAAAATCAAAGAGGAGTTGTGAAACAAACCAGTAGGCAAGACAGAAACTGACCAACAGAGTAAATCACCAACATAATGTCTAGAGATCTGCAAAAAAATTACCAAGCCATCCTAAGAAACAGGAAGATACTGCCCAGCCAAAAGAACAAACTAAGAATCCTGATGAGACACAGAATTTAAGAAAATTAATCAATGGTGTTCACACAAATATCCTAAATCTATTCAAGGAGTTGAAGGAAGATATGACTAAAGAGATAAAAGGATATTAAGATGACACTTTGTGAGCATAAAGAACAATTTGAAAGCCTGCAAAGAAGAGTAATAGCTTATAGGAATGAAAGACACAGTAGATGAGATTAAAAATACATTAGACCATCTCTGATGGCCCAAAAAATTGGGGGGAGGGGGGAGGGAACATATGTGGTTGAAATTATAATGTAGACAAAACGCTTTAGAAAATATAATATGGAAGATTACCTGTTTAAGATGCTTAAGGGTGAGAATCTGACACAGGGCAGGCTTCTAGGGAGTGTGTGAGTGCTCATTTTGTCATTGTGGGTTATATCATTGGGTGGAGACCCATACAATGAGAGCGAAGATATACCTACATCCTGGGGAGGACTGAGGTTCTCAAATAGAGGGACTTGTATCTCTCGAGAGAAGTGGTGGCTCCCAATGGGTTAGAGCAGTCAAGTATGTCAAGCCCTCAACTTTGTTGCAAGTATCTCTGAATATGGTCCTTCAAGTAATGAAGATTGATTGTCATGGTGGGCCCTGAGGGGAGGGGGAAAGAGGTGTTGAATAGATGAAATCAGTGTAACTGTGGGGCAATGGAAGTGTTCCACAAGATCATGCAACGATGGATATAGGACATGTTAAACTACATCAAAAATGTATAAAAGTCTATAGGCTAAAATGCAAACTATAATGTAAAACATAAGATAACTAAAAATTCTAAAATTTAGAAAACTGTATAGTCTAAAATATAAACCATAATGTAAATCCAAATGGAACCATGTTTGAAAGCTATTGTTTCAATATCTGTACATCAGCTGCAACAAATGTAATATGAACATGTAAAAAGATCATTGTTTGGGAAGGGACAAAGAGTTTGATGCTGGATATGTGGGAGTACCAAATATTGTATATGTGAATTATTGTGATCTAAAACGTATGTGAAGACAAACTTAATAATGAGAAGGAAAAAAAAAGAAAGGATGTAGACACGGAGGAAGAAAAATACATTAGAGGCATATGATAGCAGATTTGAATTGGCTGAAGGCAAAATAAGTGAACTGGAGAACAAAAGCATCAGAACTTGAAAAGACAAGAGAAAAAGAAAAGAATGGGGAAAAATTGAATACAGTATCAAAAGGCATTAGAATTGAAAAGGAGGAAGTAAAACTTCCACCTATTTGTAGATGACATGATCCTATATATAGAAAGTACCAAAAAATCTCCAACCATGCTAGCAGAACCAATAAATGAGTTTAGCAAAGTGGTGGGATATAAAATCAACATGCAAAAAATCAGTAGTGTTTCTATACACTAGTAATGAGCATTCTGAAGAGGAAATCAAGAAATAAATTGTTTACAATAGCAAGTACAAGAACCAAATATCTAGAAATAAATTTAACCAAGGATATAAAAGATCTGTACACAGAAAAATATAAAACATGCTAAAAGAAATCAAATAAGACCTAAATAAATGGAAGGATATTCCATGTTCATAGATTAGAAAACTCAATATCGCTAACGCTCTCAATTCTACCCAAAATGATTTTACAGATTCCATCCAATCCCCTAATCAAAATTCCAACAGCCTAATTTTCAGAAATGGGAAAACTAATTATCAAATTAGTGTGAAGGGTAAGGGGCCTTGAATAGTCAAAAACATCTTAAAAAAAGAACCAAGTTGTAGGACTCACACTTCCTAACTTGAAAGCATATTACAAAGCTACAGTGGTCAAAACAGCATGGTACTGTCATAAAGATAAATATATTGATCAATGCAATCAAATTCAGAGTTCAGAAATAGACCCTCGCTTGGGTTGTTTAAGTAATTATGTAAACTTCTTGTGCCAGTAAGGTGCTGAGTTCCCACTCTTTGGTGGGTGGGGATTCACAGATAAAAGGCATTGCAGAGGACAGAGTTAAGGGGCTTTTAATGTTGGAGTTTTAATGTTGGACTTTGATGCTGAAGCTGGAGCCCCAGGGAGAGAGACAGAGCTCTTCACCTGATAGTCACCAAGTGACCTTGTGGAGCGAGGCAAAGTCTAGAGAGTCACATAGTCTATAGCTGACCTTGTGGAGAAAACAGAGAAGCTGAGCCCAGAGGAACCCAGGAAGCCTGAACCCTCACAGATATCAGCAGCCATCTTGCTCCAACACGTGAAAATATACTTTGGTGAGGGAACTAACTTATGCTCTATGGCCTGATATCTGTAAGCTCCTACCCCACATAAATACCCTTTATAAAAACCAACCAATTTCTGGTATTTTGCATAAGCACTCCTTTGGCTGTCTAATATACCACTGATTGTACAGTTTGGATGAACTGAATTGTGTGACTATAGCTCAATAAAACTGCTTTTATTGATGAAAAGAGCATTAATAAAGGAGATGAAAGGCACAATGCAAGAAAAAAATTTTTGACTTTGCTTTTGGGGAGGTTTTAGATTACAGAAAGTTACAACTATGGCAGGAGAGGATCACTGGTGCCAGATGTCAGTGGTGGGGGGATGTGTGGGTAAGGATGTACCCAGGGCATACCTCCGTGGGATATGAATGTGGTCATGGGGTGTTATCTCAGTGCTGGAGATTCGCACACTAACCAACAAAATCTTAAATTCCCATCCCGGGTAGTCCTGCTACATTCTCTTATAGAGTGTCAAGAATCTCTACAGTAGACAGGCAATGCCTAGTGAAAGAGGACAGATTGATATGTCAGGCTCCTGATATTAATGTTTGATTTATGAACCTTATTCTTGTAAAATTGAAACTTCGCCTAGTTATATATTTTGCCTAAGAGTTACCTCCTGAAAGCTTCCTTGTTACTCAAATGTGGCCTCTCTCTAAGCCAAACTCAGTATATAGGCTCACTGCCATCCCCCTGGTATGGGACATGACTCCTGGGAACAGTCCTCCCTGGCACCAAGGGATTATTATTACCAAGAGCCAACTAGCAATGCATTTGGGAAAAAACCCTGACCAAAAGGGAGAAATATTAAATACAAAAGAGTTTCTGCAGCTAAGAGATTTCAAAGTGAGTCAGGAGGTCATTCCAGAGGTTATACTTATGCATGTCTTGGGAAGATCTCAATGACTGCCACAGTAAACAATGACTCAAGCAGGGGGCTCCTGAGGGCTCTGGAGACATCTAGACACTACAGGCCAGGGCAGACAAGTCCAGGAAATCAGCATTCCGTTGGTAGGTCTTACCTGGGGAATGCATGATAACCCATCTCCCCCAATGTATCAGAATTAGACTCATTTATAATTCCCCTACACATGGTTTTTCTGCCCCATTTATTTGAACCTACAACTAGCACTCTACCCATTAAATATATGTCCCAGAGATTTAACTCTTCAGTCCGTTAATATGCCAGTTGAGCCTTGAATCTCAGCAGAGTTGTGGCTAACACCTACTCTCCAGTTCATCAGATTAGTCCAGGACAACTAACAAAATGATGATGGACCTCCATTCCCAAAAACAGAGTATCTACAACTACAGCATGACAGTTCTATCCATCTGCCCCATGGAACCAGCCCCCTCTCAATCAGAAGGGAGGCAGTGAGGTATATGGGAATCCCCTATATTTTCTATGTAACTTTTCTGTAATCTAAAACTTCTTTAAAAATTAAAAACAAAAACAAAAAACAAATTTGAGTTGATTTTCAAGAATGGAAAAGAAAATCATTATATAGATGAGGAAATGATGATGAGGAAAAATTACCAGACATTCCTAGGATTATGAAGACATAGAGAATTCACTTTTCTAAACAATGAATCCATACTGCTTTCCAATATCTTATCCTATTATCATATATGTTTATAAACTGTCATATGTTTAGCTACATGCCCAAGAGATTTTGTAATCAAACCCAATATATGATATGAATTTACATAAAACTAAATTAGGGTTATCAGTTTAAAGAATATTGCCTTTAACAAATGATTCCATTTACCAAGCTTGTCTTCCTACAAACTATATCAATCAACTCAAAATTTCAAGTCACCCAGTACTTTTGGCCTATTGTGCAAAGCACAGAACCCCCATCACATCTTTATAAGAAGATAGAACAGGCAATATCAGATTAGTAAAGTTTATCAGCAGAGAGGTCATATGGTATGATGATGATAAAACACAGAACCTAGAGTCAGAAGTTGGCTTCAGGTCATATTTCCATTATGCATAATCTATAGGACCTTAAGCTGATTATGTAACACCTCTGAATCTTATTTTCCTCATATGTTAACTACTGCATAGAACTGTGAGGATTCAATGAGTTAATGTTTGTGAAAATGCCTAATGTCAAGAGACGTTCAATAAATGTTCACTGAAATGAATGAGAAGGAGTAGAAGATCTATACTTTTATAATGCTTTTTCAAAAGAGCTTATGTGTAATTTGGAGTTATCAAAATAAGTCATTTTCCTGATATCTAAACTAATTGCATATAAGTCAGGCACTAGAAATATCCAAAGGGTTGCATTAACTCTATCTAAGAACTATCACAATAAAATAACCCTACCCAGCAAGTTATCACCATTAAGAGTCCTGCTGGTACTTTACCTGTGCTACCCAGAGAATGAACACTGCTTATCGTTAAGATTACTGGAGGTACAGGAACAGTATACAAGAACCATTCTTACTTTTTTCTTTTCACCTTTATGTTAAATTTCAATCTACTAATTACATTAGCTTTGATTACTTATAAATTCAATAAGAGGACGGGGATTAGCAACCTTTCAAATTTAAATGGGTAGCAAGTCTAATTCAATCAACTGCTTTGGTTCAGTGGCTACCATACGTTATAAACACATGTGCTTGCATACAAAGACACGTACATTTCAGGTATGGGGCTGGCTGCTGAGCCCGTAGAAATGAGGGAGCCAGGGTTCATCTCCCAAGTTCTCTTGGAAAGCACAGTGATTTAAGAGCAAGGTAAGAAAAAGGTAACTTGGAGCTGATTCTCCTAAGTGGCAGTGATAAGGGTTTCCAACAGGGAGAGCCAGATCATGTGCCCAGAAAACACATGCCTTTACTGATCTCAGGGACAAAGTAGACCAAAGCGTCCTGGAAAAGAACACTTTTGAATACCTTCACATCTTCCAGATATTCAATATCTGCAGTGCAATATCCATCCTTCATTCCTCTTGTTAAAACTCTAAACCGCTGTCCTCCAACTGTGTCAACCACAGACCTTCCATCGGGTAAGAAATGTACATTTCTAATTTGTAACATACAACCGAAATCTGCAAAACTAAAATTTTTAAAAATCTGATTAGTATTATAGCTGAAGCACACACAGGCAGGTTCTCAACCACATTCAATGAAAGTTTTAACGTATTTCCATGTGCAAAAACATACCTATTTTGCGTGTCACTGACACACATCCCGAACTGTTTAGTTCCAGTCTGTATACTTCTTCGAATCATCAGTCTGTATCTTGGCTCAAATACATGAAGAGGGCAAGGCACAGTGGGATAGGCCATAGTGCAAACAAATATTGGAACATTCTTGGTCAAGCTGAAGAACAAAAAAGTTTCATTATATATCGGAACACACATACAACAAAACAAAATTTGTAATAGTAATGAATTTATATAAAACAGTTTCTAAATAAGGTAATTATTCTTGACAAGAATAAGAATTATCACCGCCTTTTTAAAACTAATATTGCTGTAACAGTAATACTAAGTATTAGTTTGTGATCCTCTTAGTTTTAAGGGTGAATTTGAATTTTGAGATATCAGGTAATCATAGAGTTAAGTATTTATGAATCAAAAAGTAATCAACTAAAAGTTAACATTTTAATATTAAAAACCTGTTTAAAATTTTGCAGAAATATCTGTACAAATGTAAAATTTGTACAAATAAAAATATTTGTAAAATGTGACTGATAGGGTTATAACATCCTTTATCTATAAAGCATTCTTCGCTACTCTTAGACAACATTAAGAACAAAATGAGTTTCCACAATAGACAAAAAAGGAAAGTATTTAAAATTCTTAAACAACCTCTCCCCAAAATTCTTAGGCATTACTGCAGGGACAGATGCTGGATATTATAAATCCTGCAATAACCCACCGAATGACTGGGGGAGAGTGTAAACTACAATGTTAACTATTATCCATGTGGTGCAGCAGTGTTCACCAAATGCAATGAATGTGCCACAGTGATGAAAGAGGCTGTTGATGTGGGAGGAGGGGGGGGAGGGCAGTGGGGGATATATGGGAACCTCTTATATTTTTTAATGTAATATTTTTTGTGATCTATGTATCTTCAAAAAATAAAATTTAAAAAAATGATGGGGGTGGGGAGTTGAGTGGGAACCTCTTATGTTTTTTAATATAACGTTTTGTGTGATCTAGTAACTTCAAAAAAAGGTAATTAAAAAAATAAAATAAAAAATTTTCAAACTCATTACCAAAACATGGGTAAATCAATGATGTAACATTTTTTCAGATAATTAAAATAACATAACATTTTTCATTATCGGATTGGCAAAGGTGAAAATGAAGGAAAGAAGGATAAGGTCCTAAAAGCAACAACCGCGTGTGTAAGCAGCAGACCCGCGGGATTCTCTCCACCGTTCTCAGCTGCCAGGTTTCACTACTGCATCTGCTGTTCACTTACACCACTCTTCTGGGGGGCAGGGGGTAAGGCTGCAGCACTGTGTTTAGGTTTTCAAAAGGATAGCTGAGGCTTTCTTTTATCTAGCTTTTTTTCAGTGCTGGCCAAAAAGGTTCATAATTCTCACACCAGAATATTTTCTATCAATAATATTACATAAAACTACATAATAAAATATCAATTCTATGAGAAGACAAATCAATATCAAGTTCTATAAAATAAAGATGGGAAATCTTCCTTTTATTCAAGGTCACTAGCCAACAGAAGACAGGTGATGGGCAATTTCTACATAGTGAAAAAGACAAGTCTACACATTAATTTTCTCTTAGAAAAGTAAGAAACATAAAAGGTTCAGTTTATATTTTGAAAAATAATGGGAACAAAACGTTAAATAAAACATCATAGGAAAATTTCAGTTTTGTTCTTTAGCATGTTGAGTAAAAACAGTTGAGTAAGAAAGTTGAAAAAAAAAAAAAAAGAGTTAAGAAATTAAAACCTAAGAAAGAAACTGAGAGACCCAAGTGACAGGTTTGAAAGAGAAAGAGAGAAGAAAAGTACGAGAGAGAAAGATGTACACAGCACAAAAAATCAGGCCCAACCCTTCCAGCCCTGATGAGCCATTATGTCCTCAAATTAGGATGTGCACCATTAAACCCCAAAGCTACCTCTTAATGATTCGGGTGTTTCACCTTCTTGATACTAACACAATCCTATCAGTCAATATTTTCATTAACTGAAGACTGGTGCCCCCAAACGTCCCCTCCAATGTCAATCTCAGGTCTCAAGGTCCCACCTGCCTGTCCAGCCCTCTCCTTGGCTGAAAGCACCTGCCATCCAGCCCTCTCCTTGCCTGAAAGCGCCTGCCCGTCCAGCCCTCTCCTTGCCAGAAAGCACCTGCCCATCCAGCCCTCTCCTCGGCTGAAAGCACCTGCCCGTCCAGCCCTCTCTTTGCCTGAAAGCACCTGCCCGTCCAGCCCTCTCTTTGCCCGAAAGCACCTGCCCATCCAGCCCTCTCCTTGGCTGAAAGCGCCTGCCCGTCCAGCCCTCCCCTTGCCTGAAAGCGCCTGCCCGTCCAGCCCTCCCCTTGCCTGAAAGCACCTGCCCATCCAGCCCTCCCCTCGTCTGAAAGCACCTGCCCATCCAGCCCTCTCCTCGGCTGAAAGCGCCTGCCCGTCCAGCCCTCCCTTTGCCTGAAAGCGCCTGCCCATCCAGCCCTGTCCTCAGCTGAAAGCGCCTGCCCATCCAGCCCTCCCCTTGCCTGAAAGCGCCTGCCCGTCCAGCCCTCCCCTCGGCTGAAAGCGCCTGCCCGTCCAGCCCTCTCCTCGGCTGAAAGCGCCTGCCCGTCCAGCCCTCTCCTCGGCTGAAAGCGCCTGCCCGTCCAGCCCTCTCCATGACTGAAAGCGCCTGCCTGTCCAGCCCTCCCTTTGCCTGAAAGCGCCTGCCCGTCCAGCCCTCTCCGTGACTGAAAGCGCCTGCCTGTCCAGCTGTTCTCCCTCAGCCTTCCTCCTCTTCGCCCTGCCCACCAGGACACCCTTACCAGCCTCACCTCCCTCATTCCAACTGCACTGCCTCGTGTCACCACAGGAAGTCTCTCCCCCATCCAAGCCCTGTATCAGTGCAAGGAGCGGAGGCACCACTTCCTACAGAACATCGGATGTTACCAAATCAACTTTTAAAAATCCCGTCTGTTGAGGACACGGGACGTTGACTGATAACTTCTTAAATATGTGTCTGCGACTAGAGTGAAGTGAATTAAAGACGGGGCCCAGCTGCTGTGGGGTTTCTCCTCACTGCTTTAAAGAGTAGTGGTTCATCATTTAATTTTTCTGAGAAGAAACTTACTGTGAGAGTTCAGCAGTTTCTTCATCATATAATTTTTTTCTCTCAGACAGCTCATCAGGCAGATACTTCACTATTAATTCTTCCAACAGCTGTGTGACACAGTACCTCCTATCTGCTAGATACTAAAAGACAGTATTATTTTACATTCCAGTAGTTTTTTTTCCCCTGCATTATAACAGTTTGAAAATGAAAGCCTTGATTACATATTGATATAGTCAGTCCTGAATTCTTTTAACAAGTGTGGGGAGACCATCGTAATGGCTGATGCACAACAGGTGAAACTGTCTGAGCTGTTGCTGAAGGGCATTAAATACACCTGGGTGCAACCTGAACCAAGCAGAGTGTAGACTCATCTCTTGCTATGATCACAAATCCTTTATTAGCAGCCACTTCCCACACCAAAGGCCAATTTCCATGGGAACCTGATACCTGAAACTGTCATTCAACTGAGACATAAAAATAAGATAAGGAATAAAGAAAACAATGAGTTTACCTTATTTAAGAAAGACAAAACTATTGCCTTTTCTTTGTTCCCACTTCTGGTGGAAGTTCTTTCCCATTTTCTTTTCACCACCGTCACTATCGCTCAGATTCTTATCAAGAGGTTGTTTTTCCCACACAATCCACCCCCTCACTCTAAATAAAATGGAACATCCGCACAACTCCCTGAAAACTCTGAAAAGTTCTGTCATTCTTTAATTCAACTGCTACAGATTCAACTATTTCATCCCTGCTTAGGAAAAGCCTATTTATTCCTCAAGGTCGGGCTTAAATTTTACCTTTTTCATAAAGCTTTCCTAAATTGTTTTTCCATCCCCCTAAAGTCCGTATCGTTTACTGCCTTTACACATAAGAGGCATTTACCAGACCTGTACTGTATTATATGTACATGGGTAGAAATCCCTGTAATTTAAATTTTACATAGTACCAGCGGCCAGGTTAGAGTGTGTGCAGAGAACTCTGGACAAAGGAAATGCCCAGTAAGTATTTATTTAATAAAAGTATGAGGAGAAGCTCTTGGCAGACAAAGGATAAGTCATCCTGAAATCTGCAGAGCTAGCAAAAACAGGCTTTTGTCATTATCCAATGAAGAACAGGTTAAGAAATATGAGAGGTAGAGAAATTGGTTTTGGTAGTGTTTTTCAAACTTTCGTATGAATTAGAGTTCATTAAAATATAGACTGCCGGGCCCACCCCAGAGTTTATGACTTAGAGGGTTTGAAGTGGGGCCTGAGAATTTACATTTTTAACAAGTTTCCTGAAGATACAGCTGTTCAGGGAAACACACTCTGAGAACCACTGAGCTATAGATTTGAGAGGGGTATCCTTGAGTACATAATATGTACACAGATAATTTAAGAGTTTATCATAAAATAATTCAAATTACAGACATGAAAAAGCAATCTCATAACCATTTTTAACTAAATTAATAAAGATGTTTTAAAATATAATATTCCTGTATTAAATCTGGAAAAAGAGGGCCTCTCTTACACTGCTGATAGGAATCTAAATTTGTGGTAACTTTTCTGGAGGGCTAGGCAATTTGTAAGCTGGTTTTAACAGCTTTATGATATATGGCCTTTTGATCTAGTAATTCAGGAATTTATCCTACATAAATAATCAAAGATACAAACATACATTAATTTAAAATGATATTCACTAGAGCATGGTATATAAAAAGAGAAAGAACAAAACAGTTTAGATGCCCAAACATTAGGGAAACATTAAATCACGGGAATATTATGCGGCTATAAAAATCTTGTCTTTAAAATATATTTAAATGAAAGTGATCAAAATAAAATGACAAGCAGGATAAGTGTAAAACCGTATATGGAGCATATCAAATTAATTTTTCTAGTTATATATTTTATTTTACAAGTTATTAAACAGAGCTTCTTCAAAGTTGGGACCTAGGCTAAACTTATGTTTAAACATTATGTTAGCTGTACTTTCAAGTAACAGGCTTAATATGTTTTTCTTCAAACTCCAGACATTTTCTAAGGAGAACATCTCTAAACTTAAAGCAATGGATCAAACTGTTAATCTGGGGGGGGGGGGAAGCCAAATAAATATGCTACAGAGTCTCTACAAAGTCTGGAAACAGGAAATAGAGTCTAGTCAGAGTATCTGACCTGAAAACACTGAGCCTATTAGTTGAAAACACAACTAACAAATTCCTAATAAGTTTATCCTAAGCTTCCCGACCTAGTGAACGTTCTGGAAATGGTTCTGTGTCTTAACATACGAGTTTGATCCGTAAGACGCACATCATGTGTAATAATACACGTGTGCTATCTTCTAGCTGTGCAGAGGTGGGTTTTCTATATAGAAAACACTCCATGTAAATTTAATTTAAAAAAATGGCTTTGCTAATTTTTTATTCCTATTTGGAAGACACTGTGCTCGTCAGTCCTGACATCCCCAGGGGTAAAACCACTTGGTCTCGCCCAGCCTTCCCCTGCAGCTCAGAACTGTAAGGCGCCGCCTCACCCTGCAAGGTCTCCGCCGCTCAAGCTCGTCTGTCCTTCCATCAGTAACAGAAGAGCCCACCTGAACCCCAGCTTCCCGTTATAGGCGATCAGCGTAGATCGCTGCCTGGGCTTAGAAGGGGAGATGGAAGCTGCCCTCCCTTCCGGCCTGTCACTTTCTACAGCTGCACTGTCCACTGTGGGAGCTGCTAGCCACGTGCAGCTACCTGAATCTCAATTAAAACTGAGCAACATGAAATACTCAGTTCCTCAGCTGCACCAGTCCCAGCTCAAGGGCCTCGGAGCCCGCTGTGGCTGCAGCATGCTGCACCCCGTGGACACAGAGCGATTCCATCAGCGCAGGAAGTCCCACTGTGCAGCACCGTTCCAGAGGCGCAGGGCGATGGCCCAGGCTCGATGCCGGCCTCCGCCTGGGGTACGAGGGGCTTGACTTCCAGGAGCTCTCTTCTTCCACTCCTATTTCAACTTCTTCCAAAACTAGCATTTGGGTAATAAAACAATATCCTTTTTTATCCCTCAGCATATATGATGCAATTCATTCCGAAATAATCACTCCTTCAGTGGCTGAAAGGAAATCAAACAACTTTGCTAAATTTTAAGACCGATCAACAGAAGCATATACAAATATTTACCTCTTTTAAGCTTTCTTTGCACAGGGGACAATATGGTGTATGGTCTAAACAGCGCTCAAGACAATTCTTACAGAATGAATGTCCACAAGGGGTTGTTACTGGCTCAAAAAACAACCTGAAATCAACCAGAATACATATTAGTAGGTATATCGAACGAGCCGCTGGAAACGCGTGAACAAACCAATAGTGGAAACATAACTCTGATCTCTACTTAGAGGAGGCAGGGGGAGGGCTCCAGAAGGCAGGACAGGAAGAAGGGGCAGCAATAACTGTGCTTATCCTGTCCTGCCAAGGGCCTAGGCCGCGCTGACGTGACAGCCCCCGGGCGCCTGGCGAGTCCAAAGGGAGGTGCAGCAAGTGCAGAATACACACCAGATTTCAAAGACTTAGCACAAAGCAAATAACGTGGGAAACCGCCTTACTAACTTTCAATTAGCTTTTGTATGGTCTAGTTTTATACTTTAAATTGGTTTTCTTAATAAGCTGATAAAAGCTTGACTATATAAAAACTATTAATAAGAATAATCTAACAAATATTATAGTGGGACCCGAAAGAAACATCAGGCTTGAAATTATATTTTAATTCTATTATCAGTATATTATACTAATATAATCATATGAATACACTAGTATATTAAATATGAAACTGCAGAAAAATTAACTTTTACTTACATTATAAATATCTTCTGAAACATAATAGTTCTGCATTTCACAGAAATGTTGTTAGATGCATAGGTACTTTAGAAACCACCTGGCTTAACCCCAGCTCTAGGCCTCCGGGCTCTTCAGGAAGTGCTCCTTTGACTCTACCACAATTTATCTCAATTGAAAATGTTTTAAAACTATCAGTCTTTTAGAATTATTCTACAAAATGGAAATCTTTTTCCAATGTTATTTAAAAAGGATTCTGTGGCTAAAATATGTAAACAAGATAGAATCATATCTCTATAACACCTAACTAGAGTTCTTACTCAAATCTAAGAACAATATCCCCAACTTTCATAATACTTCACAATTGCCCAGATTCTTTTTATATTTAAACCATTTGTTTCTTCAACACTGCAGTGTAGGCAGGCTGTGCAGATACTTTCTAGATGAGGAAAGCCGAAGTTCAGACAAAAGTAATTCATCCAAGGGCCTAAATTCACCTCTTTAGAATTTTTAGTTCAGTATTCTATCACTTTACATTGCCTATGATTGCCTTTCTCTATTGCTCCATTTTGTTTACATTTATATACAACTTCATCTTTTATAAAATTTTATATACTTACCTCATGCAGAGAGAACACTCAAAATCTGAGACATCTATTAATTCTTCTGGGATGTCATCATAAACTAACGAAATTGTACATACTTCACTGGGAGGTTCTATTAAAACAAACGAGATTTTCTTCTTTAGGAAAAAATGTGAAAGCCCATCTATGTAAATAAATTTATTTTACATCAGAGTGTAATAAAATGTTTACCTCCTTGTTTTTTAAGCTTATTTCTTCCGTCTTCATTGACAATCACGTCCTGTTCTAAAATAGACAACTTCCTTTTCAGCAGAGCACCTTTCTCCTGAACAGTAAGTAACGGTTCCGAGGCCACTCTTTTCAAACACTCCTCTCGGGCAGGCATTTCTGTCAAATTTATAGCCTGTGCCGACTGGGCGCGATTTAAGCTTCCTTTGACAGGCTCTGAAGCAACCTCTGGTATTTCTTCATTCTACAAAAATAAAATAAACAAAGGTAACTAGACTTCTTTACTTTAAATAACAGAAAATTGCCTTTGCCAAGAACCAAACTGAAATGAAATTTCAATGCCTTAGGATGGTCACTTGAAGAGCACTAAGTTTTAATTTCAAAACCCTGGCACGTAAATGTTTTCACCAGGACGTGTACAGCTCCAGTCAAGAAGCTGGCTTATGGTATGATGAGATTTAAACAGTCATGCCGATACAGGTGTTCCTACTCTAAGAAAACTAAAACACCATGTTCTATATATTCTAAGAGACCTAAAGTTTACTGACAATCTGGTGACCTAAAATTGTGATTAACAAACAAAAATTTTACATAAAAGGTTTTCAGGTAAAAATAAAAGGATCAAGATGAAATCATGTTAAGACAAGGCTAAAAGCCCAAGTTCGTGCACCTGATAGCAGGAGAGTGGCTATTTAACTTATAAAGAAACAGACACACTGAGCTCACGGTCTCCTTCTAGCCTTCCTTACCTGCTTTGGGCCAAGCTCAGTGGGAGAGAGAGAATCTTCCATTACTGAAGGAACTCCCAAAGCTTTGTTTTTAATATATGGTGACGAACTCCAGGAAGATTCCTTCAGGCCTTCTTTTAAATTTTCAGGTGATAATAAATCACACAATATCTATAACAGAAATATTATAGAAGTAATGGAAAACACAAAATATTTTTTAAATATTTTAATAAAATATACATTAACTACCTAGTATTTAAGAATTTTTAGAAAGTTTGTAGCAGATGTTATTTCGAGTGGGCAGAGAAGGAACAAGTTAGGTAATACAGTAAACAGAACTGCCAGAATGATTAGTTAAGTTTTAAAAAAAAAGCCAAGGTATGTGACATACTCCATTTACTGAGCAAACACTTAAAAATCTGTATATCCTTTTATATTTCTTCTGACCTATAGACTCCTTAACCCAGCAATTCCACTCCTGGGTATTTTCCAAAGAGATATTAAAGCATATATCCACGCAAGTATGTTCTTCGGCAATTTATTCACAGCAGTAAAAAACTGGAAACCACCAAATACGAATCACTTGGTGGTTATCTATTTATTATGAATATCACTGATTGTGGTATGTTCATACAATGGAATCCTTCGTCAACCATAAAAAGAGAAAAAAAAACACTGGATACATCTCAAAATATTATGTTGGGAAAAAACACAGACACAATAGAGTACACAGTGTATGATTCCATTTATATGAAGTGCTAGATAGACAAAGCTACTCTACGGTGACAAAAATCACAACAGTAGCTGCCGCGGAGGTGGGGGTGGGGGGCTTATGGTAAAGGAACACCAGGGAACATCCCAGTGTGACGGAAATGTGCTGTATCATGACCAGGATGCTGTTATGTGGGTGTATACATGTCTCAAAACTCAGTTATCTGTAAAAATCCAGGCATTTTACTATACGTAAATTATGCCATAATTGATCAAAAGCAAATTAGGGAAAACCAAAATATTTCAAAACAGGAGTTGTTTTGTATTCACCTGCCCTTATTAACCAACAGATATTTACAAAAATATAAGAATGTCCAGCAACACTGAAAATGCAAAATTATAAACTCTTAAAAAGTTTAAAATCTCACCAGGGAAATAAGACAAAGAAACAGTCAAAAACACAGACCCGTCAGAAGACACACAATAGTAAATACTTACGTAAGTGTAATTAGTGGGTGAGAATGTACAAGCAAACAAGCCTCAGAGAGGATGGATTAATACGGCTGGCTTCAAAGGGACTTGGAACCTGAGCAAAATTTCTAAGTTCTCGATCAGGGTATGTAAGAATCACCTGGTGCGTGTTAAAATATGCTCCAATTCCAGATTCTGATTCCAAAGGATTCCAGTGGAGCCTCAGAATCTTTATGTTTAACATGCACCCCCAAGAGTCTAATAGGGGGACAAAGAGTCACACTGTAAGAAGCACTTGTCACGAAGGTGACAAATTCCGTGGCATGGTAGGAGGGTGACGAGGGGAGCACCGTGACTGGGACGGTGGATTTGCAGTCGGGTAAATATTCCCAAAGAATGTGTTCAAAGACACTAGTCTTTTTACATCTGTGAATAAATCTGAGAAAAGCTAAATGGTATTTGCAGGCTGGCATATCAAAACCTCTGAGAAGTTCTGAAGAAACCATTTAACCTGGTTTAACCTAGAGTTTCCCAAAGTCATCTGACCAGAGAAACCTTTCATTTTAGTAACACCTACTAACACAGCATAGAAAACACACACCCCTTCGATAAGTGATACATGGAGGGGTGAGAAAAATAAGGTAAAGTAAGTTGGCTGAGGCAATACTATTGGCAACACAGAAAGTAAGAGAAGTGTAGATCTGAGGTAAAAGGCAAAGGCTGGCCCCAAAAGATTCCTCAGCTAGAACCTCATGACAGCAATGTTTTATTAAGGAGGATTAGTTTGGCTCAGATTAAACAAACTACTAGGGAACTTCTAAATTTAACAAAACAAAAATACTGCATTTAAATATAGCTAATGAAATGTTTTGATTTCAATAAGAATTCAATGCACAAAGTATATGAAACTAAACACCGTAGGTCAAATTGCTAAGTTTGATTTATGTGCTTACGTTCCTCTGCCAACTTTCTAAGGAGCATTTTTAAAAATACCTGTCTTATCCCTATCTTGAACTCTTACAGTTTGTAAGCTGATTACCTTTTCTACTTCTAGCTTTGCAGGTGCAAAATCTTCATCCAGGGCTAAGCACTGCAGAAACAGCTGTAAGGCATCCCCTAAAAACCCAGCATCATGGAGCACTTTTCCTTTCCTGAAGTAGACCTTCAATAAAAGCACATAAACAAGACCTTCACTCATGAGTTGTTTTTTTTAAATCAGTATCAAATAAAGAAAGGAAACAGTCTGCTCAGACATGCTGATTTTGAAACTCTAATGGCTCTGCGGCAGCCAAAGCACTTTGAAGGTCTAGCTGCACACCCCTCAAGGAGCACAGCTGGGGAGAACCCACAACAACTCAACCGAAGTCCCACAGCAAGTCAGGGCAAGACCAGAAACGCCATATCCCCTCGCTCTTGAGGCATCGCTGGTTTAAAGATCACTGGTAACAACAGCTCTTTGGGGGGTAAAGGAAATAATATACAAAATACATATCAACTTTAAGATAGATCAAGATTAAAGAAACAAAATATAGGGAGCCATTCATCCTCCAGTCGAGGCACTATGATGAATATCTTCCAGATTATTATGCACTCAGGTTTGCCTCTGCTGTTTTTAAAGAAAGTACTAATAGATACAATACTTGTCATACATCTTTAGTCTTTTATTTTTTCCTGCAAGAAATGAGTTCAGCTAGCTCTGTGACAAAAATCGGTACCCTCCTAATTATATTGATACATCTGAAATTCCATTTCTGGATCAGTCCACTATCTTAAAACAAAGTGTCAGATAAGCTTTCAATGTGTCTCACTTTGTGACTAGAATAAAAGAAGTTTTACAAGTCATAAAACCATTAATGTTAAATAATATCAGAGGGAACTAAAGAGTGCTCTAGTCAGATAGCATGACTTTTTTTTAAGCTACCTTTTAAATGGCTGAGGAAAACTGTATGACCAATTACATCACTGCAGTAAGCCCAGAGTCCTTTCCTTTTTAAACATCTTCCAAGTTTTAAAGCTGTCCGTACAGACTATTTGCTCACTTACTCTTACGATATACTTACTTTAACCATTAATGACATCATGGGATTTCATACCATTTTCCCTATTAATTTTTAATTTTCAGGGCATCCCTACTATGCAGTTCTCCAAGACACAGTTTTGAAAAGAGGGGAAAAAAGTCACAGAAAAGAGTAACTTTCAGCTTGAAAAGCCTATATGGGGAAGAAGGACTGACACTGGTGATTGGATAAAAACTGAGTATATGCACACGCCTAAATGGGCAAGGCGAACTCCTCTGCCCCCCTCTGCTGTATTAAATCACTGCCTAATCACCTGGTTCCTGAGATAAGGTGCCAATTTTCTAGCCTCAAGGGCCTCTTCTCTTTCCATTAATAAACCTCCATGTTCAGTGAATTCCAATTTGGATCCAATTTCATAATACCGCAAGTTGTAGTTCTTTGGTATCAATATAGATTTTGTCTAAATACAGTTTTGTCTAAAATGTTTATTTTTTGTTGTTGTTGTTCCTTCAATTCAGTTTTAGTTATGAAAGGATTTCTAATTTTAAAAACTATCAAATGGTATTCATCCACTCAAAAGACTGACCCTTGATTGTTAAAATCCTACGTATTTAAGAGTCCACCAAAACATTTTGCTAAAACTTGCACATTCCATATAGAGATGAAAGTTTAAAATTCATGCAAATGTAAAACAGTAGTTTTACCTCAGGCCAATTGGGAAGTTGAGCAAGAACTGCATTTAAATCTTCAATGGCTGCTTTAAACTCTTGGAGACCAGCATATGATTCAGCTCTGTAAATTTTTAGAGTCAAGTCGCTGGGTTCTGAAATAAATAATAAAACTTTTATTATTTTTAAAAGGTACTGTATAGAATCCACAAAATATAATATACAAGATTAAGGAATGAATTCGTGATTCCAGAGTCAATAATCACCAAACCAAAGATAATGAAGCCAGAGCTCTGTAGATGCAACCCATTTAACATGCTGACTCTTACGTAAGTTATGAGTATATTAAACTGTTGTAAGTAGACTACTTTAACACTCTTTAGTGGAGGAAATAATTTTTAAGATTACTGGAAATACTATAATACGAATAATCACTAAGAAAGCATACTTGCTTTCTTAAAATGGGGTATTCTATAAAGACTTAAAGATGTATGTGTTAAGAAGTTTATAAGGCTTGTCTTTATAAATACATCTTTTACACCCTAATTTTTAAACCTTCATTTATAAAACAACCATGTGTTTTTTAATTCCATTGCAGATGGAATTCCCATTGTCACAAGGGTCTTATGGGGTCCTAATTCTGAAGGAAATGGGCTAAGAGTAAGCTTTAAAACCATCAAAATTTTAATTTCAGCCACCAGCAAGAATGGTATTGGATCATCGCAAATTAAAAGATTTCAAGTCAAAAATTCCAGAGGAAAAAAGCTTTGTTGATTATTTTACTATCTTCTAACTCTACAAAAGAAACCAAATATGTCATTCAAAATTTCAGATGTTTAGCAGGTTCATCAGGGATACTGTAATTACTGCAGGTAAAAAGATTCTGAAACCAAGTCTAAGCAACAACCTAATTTTAAATATATCTATAGTTGATTTTAACTGGACTCTTCTTTTAAAGCTATTAACCTTTGAAAACTTCAGAAAATTGTTCTTATAAAGCAGACAAAACTTCTAGATGTACTTCAATAAAAAGGTATTCATGTCTAGAAGAGCATAAAGACACTTAATATCTCATTTAAAAATATATAATAAAACCTTGCGAAAAAGCTCTCTAGTATTACTCTAGTTTTTAAATGACTGCTTTTCTACCAATAACTCTTGCCTTAATAATTAGGCCATTTTCAGTTGCTGGTACTTGAGAAATGGAATTATACTGTTCCTTCAAATGTATACTGATAAAAAACTTAAAGATTGAAATTAATATTTCATGAAAATATTTCTACTTACTAAAGAGTGAAATTAATATTTCATGACAATATTTCTATTTACTTCCTACATTAAGAAGTCAAGTGTAGAATATTTTGTTTTGCAATACTCATTTTCTTAGAGCAACATAATTGGAAACCATTACCTTGGAACAAAACTGCACAGAAATTAAAAGCTCAAGATAATTAGTCAACTGAGAATTAAGAGCCCTAGCACAAAGCTCTATTTGTGGGTGTTTGAAAGTATTTTACATTATCCATGTCTTCAAGGTGGTTGCAATATCGTCAGAAAAAAATTTTATGGTGCAACAGCATCACGTGACGCTGATTTGATAGGTACAGACAGAGTCAGAAAGGGGAGAGCAGTGTTTGCTAAAACAGCCTAAGAATGAACAGTCGTAGAACAGCATGGAACACTCCGAGCTGTGAAGGACTGTTGCTCAAAACAAGCAGCCTCCCAGCCACAGCTGGAGAGCTTTCCGCAGACCCCTTGAGAAGGCGCCTCTCTCCACCGCCCCTCCAGCGACAGCGGGTTCTTTATCACAAGCAGTCCCCACCATTCCTGGGTCCCTTGCTCTTTTATTACATTGCTCTCATCCAGCAAGTCACCACTGCTTCACACAACTCAATGCACATTCAGAACTGCTGCATCCCAGGGCTCTGCCAACATTAGGCAGCTTCTCAAGGCCACCAGCCAGGGCTGCGACTGAGTCACTTTCACCCAAGCAAGAAAACTGTGCCCCTCCCCTCAACTACAGTGAACACTCAAGCTACTGACACCCCCCACAGGGGGTCCTGAAAAGCTAGTGTATGTCAGGATAAGAAGATCTCTGTAAGGAGAGATAACCACAGGGCCAGATGTTAAAATCCTTGCTCTCCAAGTCCTAGGAGGTAATGTTCTGACCGAGAATTTCAAATGTTGATGGAGTTATTTTGCATGATTCTCTTTAGTAAAGTTGAGTTCAAATTTCTAAGTCTTTCTAAAAATGATATTATGGCCACCATACTTACTTTTAAAAGGCCAAATGCAGTTTTTCACGTGACATTATATAAACAGAAACCTCTGATCAAAGCATATATCTGCCCTCCACGTAAACTTTGACCAAAGGCAACTGTGAAAAAAAAACACCAGCAGCCAGCAGCCCCTGCTGTATCAACTCAAGTGTGAAAGGGTCGGCAAATATTGACTGCCTGCACTGTGCCAAGCTCTCCACCGGGCCTGGGGCCTAGAGACGTCAAGCAGCCAGCCCTCTGCCCCCGTCATCTCTCCTGTGGGTCCCTACAGGGCCCAGCCAAGGCCTGGCACACTCAAGCCTTTCAGTTTGTTAGAAAAGTGAAGGACTATCAGGGAAAGTTTGTTTGGGGTTAATAATTGTATTGAGTGTAAGGACTGTGGTACATAAGTGAATGATTTTATCCTAAACCACTTCTTATCTTGACTTCCTGTCTAGGAGGCCCAGGGTTCTGTCATGATTTAGCTCTGACCCTTATCTTCAGTCCTGAGTCTTTAACCCTTAACTTTGGATTCATCCAATTTCCAAATGCCTGCTGTACTTTTCCTCAAACTCAGCACATTCCTCACAAAAAACAAAGTAATCTTTCACTCTATTCTCTACTGGCGACACCACTAACTTCCCAAATCGGAATCATCCTTAACTTTTGTCAATTTTACCTCCTGTATTTCTCAAACCTGTCCCTCTTTTCCAACCCTACTGCTAACGGCCCGAATTCAGGCTCTCAAAAGATCCACTCAGGACTCTGGCCCTAGCTCACTCAGCGTCTCTGGCTCCACCATACCTACACCGTCATCGTCCACAACATAAAACGGGCTGCGTTAGGTACAGTCCACCTGCTCCTCCACGCCTGACTCCTGCCCACCTCTCCAGCTCTCCTTACTCTGATTATCAGCCTCCCACTTTAAGGTCCAGTAACATCCAACTACTCATCCTGCCCCATGGATACGAGGCTACTTCATACCTCCACGCTCATACATTCCCTGCCCACGCCTCCTCCCCTTAGTCTCAACAGCTTTTCCCATCCAGCAAGACTTGCTCACCAGTCTCCTCCCCAAGATACTTTCCTTTGTGTCTACCTCCACTAAGCGTATCAGGGAGATCCTAACAGGAGCCTTGACATCAGACTGCCTGGGCTGGAATTCGGGTTCTCCCACTTGATACCTGTAACTTCGGGCAGATCACTGAACTCCTCTGGAACCTCAGTTTCCTCAGCGGTTCACTGAGAGGATTCTTTCCAGCTTACTTTATTGAACACTTATCATTTACTATGTACCGTTCTTAAGGTTTTACAAATATTGGTTTATCGTCCTCAGGACAATCCTGTGCCGATGGAATTAGGATTATCCCTTTTTGTAAATAAGGAAATTGAGTACAGAGTTCAAATACCTCGTCTGACATCATACAGCTAGTAAGCAGTAGAGCCAAGATTCCAACTTAGGGAGCCTGGCTCCTGGGTTTTGTTTACCGCTGCGTGATGTCAATAACAGCATCTACTATATCAACCTCACAGGGTTAAGAAAACAAATTGATGCATGCAAAGAACTGAGAACAAGGCCTGGCATATAAGCACTAGACCAGTGTTTTCTACTAAGATTGTGTTCCCACTTCGCATCGATTACAGGTATTCGGTTTTAAAATCTATTTTTGAGACTGGTTCCCCCATTGGTTCCTGGCTTTATATACTTAAATCCTGGCTCTGAGAAATGTTTGCTGGTCTAGAGAAAATTCATTAAGATCTGCCTCCTTTTACTCCTTACATTCCTATTTTCTTTTTCTCGGGCCCAGTAAGTCCACTTGTGAGCATCAGGCAAATAAAAAAATTAAAATACAATTCTGCTGCTCATCTGAGGAATCTCCTCCCAGGCTGTCCCCAGGTATCTACCAGCTGAAGTAAGGGAGTCTCTAGGTCACCGTTTCCCATCCACGATTAGTGTGGGTAGTTCAAAGGTGTTTCTTGAGTCCATCTTCAAGAAACTTTCTGATTAAGAAAGTTATAAAATGTTTACTGTATAAAATTTGACACGCAGAAAATTAAGAATTCAAATGATAAAAATCATTTTCTCTTCCATCACAAATAACCAGTGCTGTTGTATAACCTATATCTCTTTTCTACATCTGCAGATATTTTTAATGTACAGCTTCATAAAATTAACATTTTATATATATTTATATATATGTACATATGTTTATAACTTATTTCTCCATGTAATTAAATCCTAGTCTACATGATTTTTCTTGGCTGCAAAGTATTCTACTGTAAACACAATCTAACTACTCTGCAATTAAGTTACTTAATTGTAATTTTTGCTAGTATAAAAAGTACTACAGCAAACATCTATATGCTTTTATGTGTCTGCTATTTCCTTGGAATGATTTCCTATAAAGTTTTTGGCTGTGTAGAAAGTTTTATTACATTCTGGTAACCAGATTGGTTTTTTTAAAAAAAAAAACAAAAAACAACTATTAATTTTAATTTTATACCCTCACAGCTGTGTATTTTTTTAACCAGAAAAATACTGATATATAGCATCATTATTTTAATACACATTTCTTCATTAGTGAGTTTGACCTTGAAAACTATTTATTGTCTATTGGGATCATCCCTGTACATGTAAACCGACAACTTCTCTAACAAAAAGAAGTTCATTTTCTATTTGAATGTCTTTTCTTAGATTTATAATGCTGAGCTATTTCAAAAATTTTAATACCTAACCAAACATCAAATTCCTTTACTTTTATTACTTTATAAAGTTCGGTATGCTAGGACTTGAATACCAACGTTAAAGCAGAAACTGCCAATTGACAAGATATTAATGACTGATTACTTGAGTTAAGGAATAGTAATTTGGCACAGGATTAAGATTATAACCATCAGATTCAAGAGATCTGAGTTCAGATCCCCTTTGGGTAGTTTACCAACTTACTGAACCTTAGTATACCTTCTTATAAAATACTCATGAAGCCTACATTTTTAGACTCTTGTAAGGACTAAATAAGATAATGCATGTTAAACAGTTAATACTGCCTGTCACATAATACGTGCACAACAGTTAGGGTCAACAGCATTACAGAATATATCAAAACATGTTGATAAAGAAATGAGATCAGCCCTTGATACAAGGTATTAAAAAGTATTTTCTACCTAATCTTTTAATCAAATAAAACATACTTCAGGGAGAAACATGTGCTTTAGGAATCAGGAATCAGTAGCATAGATTCAGGACAGCAGAGGGAGGGAGGGTGGGAGGGAAGGGGAGAAAGAGAGAAACAGTCCTATCTCACCAGAGACAAAAATAGAATACAAACTTCCGTCTTGAATTTTAGAATGCTCTTAAGTCATTCAGTCTATACCAAAATATTAATTCCAACTTTGAAAAGTATCTCTGCACAGTGAAATAGGTAGAATACAATACAAATCCCTTTAAAATTTTACTCTGATATTTCCATGTCTCAGAAATATTCCATTAAATAGAAAAAAAAATTCTGAATCAACAGATTAATGTACACATAACTAGAAACTTCAGATAACTGACTTTTGGTAAATTTTACCTTCTTTAGTAAATTTTAAAATGGTGAAGCATGAACATTATTTATTAAAAAGAAACTTAATAGTCATTTATATCACCAATTTTCATCTTCTGTATCAATAAGAATATGCCATTATAACTGCTATT
Source organism: Dasypus novemcinctus (assembly GCF_030445035.2). Taxonomy (NCBI): domain Eukaryota; kingdom Metazoa; phylum Chordata; class Mammalia; order Cingulata; family Dasypodidae; genus Dasypus; species Dasypus novemcinctus. Next base: position 10,324,055 of record NC_080701.1, on the reverse strand, counting down.
TATGGTGACCCAAGTACCGCAAAAATCCTGAGTGCCTTCAGAATGAAATAAAAAATGAATCTGATGTATACCACATAAGTTTAGAAGTCAGTTAAACAAGAAGCCCTGTGTTTTTAGTGATTTTCAGTAAGTACTAATTTATTGCACTTATAAAAGAAACATAAAAACACAAACTCCTTAAGGGCAGGGACTTTATTGTGTTTACTTCTGTTATGACAGGGCACCTAAAACAATACCTGGCTTATATAGTTGGTAGTCAGTAAATGCCAAATCTTAAGAATACTTAAAATTTTATGCTTCATATGTTCCGTTTTAAAAATCAACTTTATGCTGAGCGACAATATCCACAGATTCAGTTTCTGGTTTCAGTTCTAACTGGACTATATTACCTGCCTTAAGAAAGTCACTTAAAAATCTTGGAGCTTTTTCCTTCAATCTGTGAATTAGGGATACCCTCCTTCTTAACTCACATAAACTTTTATAAGGATCAATTAAGCTATGGAAGTGAAAATCTTTTATAAATTATAAAACACTATATAAACACCAGTGTGTACTGTTTTGAGTCCTTTACAGAATTAGGATGTTATTGATTATATTCAAATCTCTTCTCTTTAACCTAGTTGAGTTTTTAAAGATGAAAAACCTTTATTTCCTTAAATGTACTCAGTATTTACTTATAATTTGACTGATCATTTTATAACTAAAGCTTTACACTAATTGTTAAAATATTACTACTAATCGACATGTGTTAAGACTAGAATCAGGATTTAATTTTCATTCTGGTAGTAAATACTATTAATGTGGTAGACAGAAATGAACAGGACCTGAAATCAGAAGGTCTAGATTTTAATATCAGATAAATCATCTTCTGGCTGTAGTACAACTTTTACATTTTAAAAATATTTTAATATTTATTGGGCACTTATTTTGTGTCAGGCATCAATCAAAGCGCTTTACATGTTTTTTACTCACTTCTCAACCCTATGTGGTAGACGACAATATTAGTCTCATTTTTGGCTCCAAAAAACAAAAACAAAGCAGAAAAAAGGCCCAAGATTAGAGAGTCAGCAGAGGGCTGCATGGGCATGCAAACCAGGTAGACTGCTGGAGCATCCACCGCTTTCAGCCTAGCTGCCTCAGTTCCCTTCTAAGGCAAACAGAACCCCAAAAGAGTCTCTGTGAAGATCAAATGACACAAAAAATACAAAAATACTTGGTGAGAGGCAGGGACTACTTAATATGAAGGACAAAAATTTCTTCCCCCAAATATTTTAAATAAAATGTTCTCCCTTATGACCTTTATTACCTTGAATTGTAAATTATACTGCTCTGGTATATGCTATTAGGAGACTGATGTATACAGGGAGGAGGGAGCCAGTATAAAAATCCATTCAGAATAAATAAAGCAAAGGGGATCATTTCAATAGACTCCGGTTAACTACAAAGATTCAAGGCTGAAAAGATCTTTACATATCTTGACTACTAAAAAGACAAAATTATGAAACATCTGAGAGATAATAGAAAAGATCAATGGATTAAATGTTATCTAAATATACCTCCATGCAACAGAAACTTATGTAATCTAATGGGAAGCTTCTGATTTTGGCAAAGGTTTTCAAATTTTTCTTTCTTGTAGACAAGATTAAGCATGGATGTGTGTGGGCTAACTGTAGACTAGATTCTTTTTTCCTAGTTAACAGTACTGACTTGTTTCATTATAAGAATTCTATGAATAAATTATAGTGGAGGTCTTTATCGTTATCAATAATGAAACATTAAATAAACACATAATTTCAACTATACACTTACATAAATTTCAAATAACTCTCAAGAAGTTAGTGTAACAAGTGTAAAAATATGACTCTACTAGTAAACATTTTTATGTCCATAACTATGAAATATTGTAGCCTATAATTTGTTGGCTCTGAGATTTTCTTCTTCCTACTTCACTTAATTCATAGGATGCAAAAATTGATCCTCATTAGTACCAAACAGGCAAATTTTCAAGGATGGAATTAATGATTTTGGAAAGACCTACAAAAAGGAGTTTAAAATACTCTAATGCGGTTTAGGTCAGAAGACTTGGGCTCTAATCTTACAAAAGTAGGAAAGTAGGTGAGTGGGCAAACTTCCTATTGCTAATCTATACAAATTTTTAAAAGGAGGATGTGTAGTTTTCAGACCTTTTAAAAAAATAGTATCCTCAATCTAAAAGTCCAGGATCTTCTTTAACTAAAAAATTATCCTTGTTCATAAAACCTTTAAGTTAGACCTTAATTGGCAAATGTACTCATCATTCTTCCAGGGACTAGAACCTGAGTACTTAAGCAGCACCCTACTTAAGAGAGTTATAATGATAAAATTAGTTGTTAATACTGAATAATGCTGTCAATCTGTTTTATCTTCAACTTTATAGTAGAGACCAAAAAAAAAATACTTTCTTAGAAATGTATATTAAATATTTTCACTGGATGAGCTGGAAAAGGCAGTTGTGAACCGTGGATCAACATTTAGAAGAACAGCTAGTGTATGGCCATGGACAGGTCATTTCTCTGCCCTGCTTCTGCTTCTTCATCGTAAAAATTAAAACCACGGCCAGTTACTAGACGTCTGTACAGCCAAGTCCAGCTTTCCGAGCCTTACTCCATTCTCCGAGAGGCAGAGCTCTCTGCACAAACTTCTGCATTCCAAACAGACCTCTTCTTTCTGGGTCTATCACTGTTCTATTTTATAACTGCTTACACCCCACGAAGATTCTGAAAGAAGATGGAACTATGTCGGCTCTGTGCGTTGCACTCTTAAGGTATTGAGTAACTCAAGATACTGTCACTAGTTCAAAACAAATAAGCACTTGGTTGGTAAAAGCCCCACAGAAAGTAATGTGCAGTTACATGGTTCATAAATTTACCTAGTTGCTAACACCTTACATTTTAAGTGTCTTTTCTGGGCGATTACTTCCCCAAGTGTTACTTTATGCCTACATCTAAGACACTGACATCTTGAAATCCTGTTACTTAACACAAGCTTTTATCCAGAGCCACACTAGCCATCCTGGGCCTGCTCACTCTTTGTTGGGGGGAGTCCAGTGCATTGCGGGGTGTTCAGCAGCACCCCTGGCCCCTCCCCACTTGAGCCCCCCTAGGTACCACCCCCCTCCCAAGCTGTCTGCAGCTGTGGCCGCACGTCCCCTTGGGGCTCAAACCTGCCCCTGGTAGGGAACCGACGTGAAGGCCCAGCTCTCCACTCCACAGGGAAGTGGGCCACTGCCCCCCAGGGCGGTAAGAGGCCGGGGCCGCTGGGCAAGCAGCAGCCAAAAGCCCTCCAGGCCCTCCCTGCAGCCTGAGGAGCGGCGGGGCGCAGCGCCCATCGGGACCCGCCTGCCCACGAACGGGGCGCTGGAGAGCCAGCCCTCGGCCGCCCCCCCGAGAGCCACGGCTCGAAGCCCGCGGGGGCGCTCCGGGGGCCCCGGGGCCTGGGTGCGGGCGCCGAGCTCCCGCCGCGCCCCGACGTCAGCCGTTACACAACGCCCCCCGGCGGCTTACGCAACGCGCCCGCCCGCGGCCCCCGGCCCCCGCCGCCCCCCGCGCGGGCCCGCGGTCACCTGCGCGCAGCGCCTCGCCCGCGGCGGCCAGGGCCTCGCCGTAGCGGCCCTGCTGCAGCAGCTCCCCGAGGCGGCCGGCGGCGCGCGCCCGCTCGCGCCGGCGCGGGAACCACTTCTCGGCCAGCCGCGTGAGCACCACGCTGGTGCGGAGGCCGGCGGCCGGCGGCGGCGGCCCGGGGCCCGCGGCGGGCGGCAGGCGCGCGCCGCACAGGCGGCAGCGGGCGCGCAGCGCGCGGCGCAGGCAGCGGCGGCAGTAGCTGTGGCCGCAGGCCACGGTCACGGGCTCGCCCAGGAAGCCGCGGCAGCCCAGGCAGCTGAGCGGCCCCGCGGGCGCCGGCCCCGCGCCGCGCGGCCCCAGGCGCAGGCGGCACTCGAGCGCCAGGCGGTCCACCAGCGCGCCCAGGCGCCCGGGCCGGGCCGGGGCCCCGCGCCGCCGCGCCGCCGCCAGCGCCGCCAGCGCCCCGCGCCCCCGGGGCCGCCCCGCGCGCGCCCGCCGCTCGCCGCCGCCGGCCGCCCGCCGCCCGGGGCCCGCCGCCGCCGCCGCCGGAGAGGACATGGCCCGCCGAGGGCCGCGCGCCGCCCGCCACGGTCCGGCAGCCTCCGGCGCGCGCCGCTCCCACGCGGCCCGCGGGCAGGGGGGCGTGGCGCGCGGGCACGGCGGGGCGGCGCGCGCCCGCGCGGCCCGGGGGGCGGGGCGGGGGCGGGGCCTGGCGGGGCTCCCGCGTCGCGGACGCCGCCGGCCCGCAGGGGGCTCCGCCCAGGCCCCTGCCGGCCGCGGAGGGGAGGTCAGGTGACTCCCCCGGCGGGACGCGATTGGCTGCCCGGGGCGGGAGGGCGGGGCTTGCGGCGAGTGCGCCAAGCCCGGGGCGGGGGCGCGCGGGAGCTCCGGCCGCCGCGTCCCCTCGCTGGACTTGTCCTCTCGCGGCTTCGCCCCTGTCCTCTTGCCGCCCACCTGGCTGCGGGCCCGGCCTCGCCGCGCGGCCCGTGGGCGGCTCCCGGGGTGGTGGGGGTTGTCAGGAGCAGGTCCGCGTCGTCATTCGTTCGGGCCCCAGGTTGCCGATGCCAGGGCGAGGCGGAGGGCCCGGGGATGCGCAGGGCGTCCGGGGACCAGTCTAGAGTGGGCCGCCCTTGCACACAAACAGGACACGCCCACGTTCCGGGGGCGACTCCCCCCGGAGAGCCGTTCTCCCCGGTGCCGAGTTGCTGCTCTTTGCTGTTTCAAACCCATCTTGCATTTTCCTATTTGATTTTTTGACTTTGAAATAAAGTAACTTAATAAAAACAAAAAACACGCACACCTTCCACGTCCAGGGAGTGAGCCCACAGGTTTCGGGAGCGCCGGCTGTGCTCTGCACACCCCAGTCACTCAGGTCTCTGTTTGGCCTTTTAAAAGAGAAAACACCAGGAAACCTGGTCTTTGTAACACAGGCAGTTGCCACCTGGCTACACCAGAAGCAGGGTCCGCAGTTTTGACGTCAGAAGTAGAAGAAAACGCTCTGTTCTTGATACATTGGGTTTCATTTCCTTTAAACTTGACAGCAGCATTTAAAGCTTCCAGTTGAAAATTAAAGATTTGATTGTAGGACACTAGATTGTCAGTACTGAGAGTGGCTTCAGACAAGTTTTAGTCCTTTTTTTCAAATGGGAAACGGTTGTCCAGAGAGGGAGAGTTATTTACCCCAAATCACACAGCTAATATAATAGAGGTTTTAAAGTCAGCTCTCTTTCCGCTAGTATATCACTCTGTCAAATCTTAGCAATGTCTTTCCTGAGATTTTCCAAGTAAAGATGCTAACTGAATGTTAAAGTGAACATGTTATGTCTGAATTTGGCTAGCATTTAATTAATATCCCTCTTTATAGAGAACAGTTTTTACTGCACAATGAACAAATCAGGTAACTTCAGAGAAGAAGTAGCCACATTATCCCCAAAGGGAAGGAGGATAGAGTATACTGAGGAGAAGAGGTGGCCCTTCCTCCAAATGGGTGCAGAGGCACACAAGGTCATTTGTCATTCACCTTGAACTTGAAGCAAATTGCATCTACGACCCAAGAAGAATTCCTAACCATTTGTGGTGGGGCAGTGGGATTAATTCGAGAGCATAACCTTAAATCTCATCCTGACCATTTAAATTGCTCCCTTCAAGAAGCAGAACAAGAACTTAGTCAGATGCCCACACGCTTTTACTGTGGGATTTCCCCTAATGTAAAACGTGTGATTCAGAAAATAATGGGTGGTATGGTTTGTCCTTTGGAGTGCTTTTCTTAATAAATGTATTATGACAAATAACCAAATCTAATTCTGGTGTAAAATTAAGATGGCACAATCGTGACAATGTGAGAAAAACCGGGGGAGGATTCTGGCCCTTGCCTTCCTTGGCATTTGTGAATGGTTATAATTCATGCTTGCTGGTTTATACATTTACATAACTTGTTCTCGTTTATGTAACTTATTTATGTAAGAGACTGGCCTGCTGCTGTGGCCTTTGTGTGCTGCTCAACCTCTTTCTGAATCAGGAAGTTTGGGGCAAAGCAGTCACTCTGGCAGTACAACAGGTCACTCTGTCGTTCTGTGCCACGAAAAGGGGTAGGCATGCACTTTAAGGCTATTCTTTAAATTCAAAGGAGAAACTAGCATCCTTTCCCATTCATTTTCTAAAATTTAGTCTTGAGTCTCTGACTCAGCCTGCAGACAGCGATGGAGAAGAGAGTCCTGTGGCTTAGCCTCTGGGCTGTGAAGAGCCTGGTGGGGTGAAGAGCTCCCCTCTCTTCTCCTTTAAGCGTTACTTAGTTACTTGTCCCTGCCATTCTTTGCTCACGGAATAGTAAAATTGTGAGACTTGTATTTTATTTCAGTTTTTTAGTGTCTTCTAAAATGAGATCAGTTATGTAAGAGTGAGAAGAAAAACCTATCTGTTTCCTAATTTGGAAACTGCTTATCACCACCATTCCCTGCTTATCCCTGCCCCACCCCACCCCCACAGCAGAAGGAGACTTTCCTCCTAGAGTTAGGTAAACGCCTATTTAATAGCATAACACAATGATTTTCTCATACACGAATTAGATGAAGATGAATATTTGAACCTCTTTTTTTTTCCCCCACGTGGGTGAACTCCCCTTTTGTGTTTTCACATTCTTATCATTAAAAAGAGACTGAACGAAGCTTTAAAGGGCCAAACTAAATTATGTCCTCTTCCTGATTCATTGTGGTTGACAGCATTCTACCCAGTTTGAAAACAGTTAAAAGCTAAAGTTTAATACAATGTACCCAACAGCATTTCATACCTAACACCCAGGTGGGAGGGGCACTGGAGACCACCTGCTCACCCCCCCCTCCCCCATTTTATGAGAGAAGAGCTGAGCAGCTGCTGGTTTAACAGAAATCGCCCTGAAGAGGGAATTTACGCTGGCCGTAAACTGAAGAGGGAATTATGCCTCTGGAACTGAAAGGAAGTCACCTGGTTCCATTTGCCATCTGTAAAACGAGGGAACTGAAAAGATCTCGAAGGTCCCTTCCGCCTCGGGAACCCAGCCCTAGGGATTTCACAGAACCCAGTGAGAAGAGGCAGAGTCAGAAGGCAGCCCTGTGACACGTGATGAAAATGAAGCAGCAGGAGGGCTGGGAGGAGGAGTGTCGAGAGGCACCAGCTCTGCTCAGAGCAGAAATCCATCTCTGGGTGGTGAATATTCTCCTTCACTTGCAGGGACCCCTCGCACACACACCACCTGCTGGCCCCTACTGTAAATCTGTGAGAGGCTGGAGGAAAGCCCGGGGGGGTGGGTTATATAACTTGGGCATTTATGGGAAAGTTTATATAAGATGCTAAAAATACAGCGTATATGAGTGCTATAATGGTGCTCTAAGTTTTCAGAAAGCCCTAATGAGGACAATCTGAGTAGGTTAAACAGAGGTGATGGTAAGTAAGTGTCTCAACCCAATTGTTACAACGGCTACTCTCTAACCAAGGAGAGTTTACTACTCCTTACTGAAATCTCTGTTAACCCCATGAGGAAAGCTGTCAAAGTGCTCACACGTCACTAGGGCACCCTTCTTAATTCTTCTTTCCTAATACTCTGAAGAATCTAGAGATTCTAAGTGGCTCATCTATAGTCTATTTTATTGGTAGTCAAATTGATCAAATGCATGTATTTTCCAACCCTAAGCTGTTAAAATTAGATGTAGGAATAAATCCCATAAATTATTTCAACAAGTGCCGAGAATTATGAAATCCCCTGGTACACCCTATCCTTGTTCCCTGGTCTCGCATGTTCCCCCAACTCCCACTCCCAAATATAAGCTCCTTGAGAGCTGGCGCTTCTGCCTGCCTTTTCTCTACTGTATCTCTAAGCTACGGGATAATCATTGTTGAATAAATCTCACCCCCCAAAAACAATTAAAAATAACAATTATTCTTTTTTGTGTTTGCGAGACCAAAAAATCCATTTACCGTTAACATGCCAGGAAAATTTATTTTCTCCATTTAACATTTTTTTTTCCCTCACACGTCACATCTGCTCTGCCAGAAAATCCTTTGGTTCCACCTTCAGAAAATATCCAGCACTGGACTCTGTCTCACCCTTCCCCGCCACCACCCTGGTCCAAGCCATCAGCCTCTCTCACCTGATTCCTTGCAACACTGCCCAAACTGGCCTCTGCTTGTGCCACAGCCCTCGGCGTCCCAGCGAAACAGCAACCAGAGTGATCGCCGTAAAACATCAGCCATGTGCTTCTGCAGAACCTGTTTCGCCGGGAAGAAAATCCACGACCCAGAAAGCAGCATGGCCCTGCCCCGCCCGCACCCTCCCAGATCTCATCCCCTGCTGGTCTCCCCATCCTCATTCTCTGCACCTCAGAGCCTTTATCCTTCCTGCTCCCTTGTCTCTCCTGACATATGGACTGCTTTCCTCTGTTCTTTCAGGCTCGTATGAAAATGTCACCCCCTCTGTGAGGACGTTCCTGGCCCCACTATCTCCCTTTCCCTGCTATTTTTTTCCTCTTTAGCACTGATCGCCATTATACTGTATATTTTATTTATTTTTCTTGTTTGATTTTTAAATCTCATCCAATGACCATTTGCTCCATGAGGGGTTTTTTAACTACTTTATTCACTGTTATATCTCCAGGGCCTAGAACAGTGCCTGACACATAGTAGGTCCTCAATGAAAAATTGTTGAATGAAAACATGATGTAGCAGTTTAATATTATTGATGAATTCCAGAAAGAAATATTGGCTTATGTTTGTAAACTGGTCTTTTCCTCTGGGCATATGAGATTATACTGGATTCAGAGGTTTACTTGATTAAGTAATTGTGTCATTAGGGCATTGACTCCCCTCCCTTTGGTGAATGGGGACTCCCAGATAAACGGCAAGGCAAAGGACACAGTTAAGGGTTTTTTTGTTTTTGTTTGTTTGTTTTGGTTGTTTATATTAGAGATGCTGTAGGTTTACAGAAAAATAACGCAGAAAATACTGTTTTCATATACCCCCTTCACACACGCAGCTTTCCCTATTACTAATACATGGAATTAGTATGGTATCTTTGTTATGATTAATGAAACAATATTACCATAATTATATTATTAACTATAGTCCATAAATTACATTAGTGTTCACTGTGTTGCAGAATCCTATAGGTTTTCTTCTTAATTTAACTCATTTGGCAGTCTTTCTTTTAAGCCCTGTCACACTTACTGAAGTCATTGATATACTTTATTTTATTCCCTATATCTCAAATGCTACCTCTTTTTTCCTTCTTCTTACTATTTCTAAGTTAAGGGTTTTTGATGTTGGAGTTTGATGCCAAAGCCTTAAGCTGGAGCCCAGGAAGAGAGGAACCCTAAACCTGGAAAGAAGCAAGCCCTGGGAAGAGAGGAATCTAGGAAGCCTGAGCCCTCGCAGACGTCGGCAGCCATCTTACCCCAACATGTAAAAATAGACTCTGGTGAGGGAAGTAACTTACGCTTTATGGCCTGGTATCTGTAAGCTCCTACCCCAAATAAATACCCTTTATGAAAACCAACCAATTTCTGGTATTTTGCATCAGCACCCCTTTGGCTGACTAAAACACATGAGAAAGCGGTTTTAATGCTACACACAGACATATTGATTTTGATGTTCAACTTCTGCTTGTGATGGTTATGATCACTTGTGCCACAAATGTAACTGAGAATGTGGAATGGAAGCTCTAATGGCAGTTTCCTAAGATGAGCTCCAACAAAATAATTACATTTAAGAGATAAGTAGAAATAAAGCTGTAGTATCTGCTTATTAGAAAAGCAATCAGTAGCCCTGGTAACCCAAACTAAGTGAATTTACCTCCTTGGAAAGTTCATGAATTGTGCTAGCAATCTGTGGTTAAAATCCCCCACACTCATCAAATAATTGAGAAAGAATCTCTACCACCCACCACACATGATTTTGATTTATTAATGCATTCCCAAGATTCTACAACTTTATTGGACTATCACCTGGATCAGACGATAAAGGCATGGAGTTAAATTTTTTCCTGTCTCATTTTCAATTCCTGGATGATTTCTTTAAAATCTGAGTTGATATGTAAAATATAAAGGATTCAAGATTGCAATTCACAAAATGAGTGATGTAGATGAGGTGGATATTTCTGTGGGTTTTGTCTGAGAGACAGGGTAGGGGAAGTTTGCTGGATGGGACAGTCACTTGGGTTGGAAGGAGAAGGTCAGGCATGTTAGTAGGAAGGCACCTGTGAGTAGGTCAAGCCTGGTGGTCAATTTCCCACGATGGTCCACCAGTTCAGTGCTAAAAAAAAAAAAAAAGGAGAGGTGAGGAACTGGATAATGGAACAGTTCATGACCAGGAGATAAAAATGTGCAGATCAGAAATTTCAGACAAGGACATAAGTGTAGAATACATAAACAAGCCAGACAAGACGAGAAAGGTATTGAACAAATCAGTCAATACACATTACAGATAATCATTATTCAGTGTCCAGTGCATGCTTTAGGCAAGGCTGGTTTAGGGCATTGGACTAGAGAGAAGGATGGGCATTTCTTTCCCGATTCCAAAATACCTAGTTGAGGGAATATTCTTTCAAACTTAAGTGAAATTGGGAAGCGGATTTGGCTCAACTGATAGAGCATCTGCCTACCATATAGAAGGTCCAGGGTTCAAACCTAGGGCCTCCTGACCCGTGTGGTGAGCTGGCCCACGTGCAGTGCTGATGCACGCAAGGAATGCCATGTCACGCAGGGGTGTCCCCTGCATAGGGAAGCCCCACACACAAGGAGTGCGTCCTGCAAGGAGAGCTGCCCCATGCAAAAAAAGCACAGCCTCCCCAGGAGTGGTGCCACACACACGAAGAGCTGACACAGCAAGATGACGCAACAAAAAGAGACACAGATTCCCAGTGCCGGTGACAAGAAGAATGCAAGCAGACACAGAAGGACACACAGCAAAGGGACACAGAGAACAGACAACGGGGGTGGGGGGAAAGGGGAGAGAAAAAAAAATTAAGTGAAATAGGTTAAGAAAACAATGCAAAGAACTTTCTTGCAGTATGAAGCTATCAAAAAAATTAGCAAAACATATTAAAGGGATTAAAACAAGTTTAAGAATGATAGAAACATTAAAGGAAAGTGAGACTCAACCAAACTTTTAGGTCAGGCACGAGAGGACAGTGATGCTTTCCCATGATTCATCCTTTGACATTTCTTTCAAGAAGAGAACACTGGGTTGGATGATCTGGGGGTCTGACCCCGAGGATGACTCCTGTATTCTTATGTCTCCTCTTAATTAACCCCATCGATTCCCTTTTGACATTAAACCATAAACACATAATAACCAAAAAAAAATGCCTTGCAATCAGAAACATCTTGACAAGAGAGCTAAATAAAATATAGAGTAGAGGAATATGTTCCAGGATATGTGCTAGTTTATAATGACCCCTCCCACTCCTAGCTGACCAGTTCAAATGATCCCCCAAAATCCCAGTTCCAATCTAACCTTTTTTTTTTTTTTTTTAAGATTTTTTTTTATTTATTTATTTATTTAATTCCCCTCCCCTCCCCTGGTTGTCTGCCCTCTGTGTATTTTTGCTGCGTCTTGTTTCCCAGTCCGCTTCCGTTGTCGTCAGCGGCACGGGAAGCGTGGGCGGCTCCCTCCTTCGCGCTGGGCGGCTCTCCCCATGGGTGCACTCCCCGTGCGTGGGGCTCCCCCACGCGGGGGACACCCCTGCGTAGCACGGCACCCCCTGCGCGCATCAGCACCGCGCATGGGCCAGCTCCACACGGGTCAAGGAGGCCCGGGGCCTGAACCGCGGACCTCCCACATGGTAGACGGAAGCCCCAACCACTGGGCCAAAGTCCGTTTCCCCTCCAATCTAATCTTAATCCAACCCTGGCCGTCTGTGAAAATTCTGGACCTGAGGTTTCTGACTGACTCTTCTTCCTTAGGTAACAACACTTCTAATCCAGTGTGGAGGGAACCAAAGCTTCCCACAAGCCCATTTACTCCCAGGGTAATTTTCCTACCCGTACCTTTTGGCCATGGGGGATTTATTAGGGATCACTCTATCACTGTATATCCCATACCATCTACACAGGCCTAGAAGAATCAACGTCTCTCCCATTAAAGAGCTCTTCCAGATTTAGATCAAACCTCTCAGCAGCAAGGGGCATTTTGTTTCCCCTAAGTCAGTTGTAGCCAAGTTTATCTGCTTCCAAATATAGATGGCTCAAATACAGCCTGCTATAGCTGAGTTCATTATGCTTTCATCTATGTCTGTTAACATAAACAGCTTGCTGAAAAGGATGCTTTTGAATTGGTTATATGAGAACTCAAACTTCAATTTTGTGTTTGTCTGAGAAAAGAGAGCCACTTACATGCGTAAAAATACCGATGACTTCCAAGGCACGTGAGTTAAAAGACAACAGCGGGGCGCGCAGTTACGCTGCAAACTGAAAACCTGCCTTGCTTTATACCCGTGGGGCACCTCAGTAGGACAAGGGCTTGTGACATAACCGCGTAAGTTCCTTCCAGCTCAGAGAGGCTGTAATCTCTGAACAAATACATCCCTGCTTTTGGCTAATTTTGCAGGGCAGTGCGGACAGCACCAGCGAAAGGCTGCATTTTGCAGTTTAAAAGCAACGCCCGTGAGCCGCCCCGCATTCGGGAGACATGCGCACTGTGCCTGCGCATGCGCGACAGGGTCAGCGCATGCGCGCCTCGCCTCTGCCCGTGCCGTCGACGGCGCCATGTTGGGTCGGCGGCGCGATTTCAGGGAAGCGGGCCGTGTGGGGACGAGGGCGAGGTGCTGCACGCTGGCGGGAAGCCGCTGTGGGCAGGAGGCTAAGAGGCGCCCCCAGCGGGTGCCTGGGCCTGGTGGAGGCTCCGGAGGGAGGTGAGGAGCAGTGGGGATGGTGGCTTGCAGGGCACGTTGCGGAACCGGGGGCCCCCTACGTGCCCGCGTCCTGGCGAGAACTGCATGCAGGTGCCAGGATGGGCCCGGGCACCAAGCGCTGTGTATTTGGGCCCTAGACTTTCCCCAGTCGTCTGCTCTCTGGCAAAAAGAGGGCGGCGGAGGACCCCACTTGCCCGCCTGCCTGAGGCCGATGGAGAGGAAGGCGGAGGCCCTGTCTTGGTAAAAAGTGAACCCATATTAACATCCCGCCCAAAGCAGCTGTGCGCAGGACGCGCGATGCCTCCACGGGGGAACGGCAGTGACAGTCATATTCGAGTATACACGGGCCTTGGGGAGTGCATTTATCCAGGTGAGCGAAAGAGAAGTGATCTGTGTACACAACCGTGTGCAAATGGTGACCGTGGAGGTCGTCTCCACCAGCCCCAGCCTGGAAGTGCCAGATGTCATGCTGCTGCCCCCTCCCCGCAGACTGTGAAGAGCATGCCAGGCGTAGCTGAGGCAGCCAGGGAAGAGGCCCAAGACTACCAAGTGAACCAGGCTACTTTCCATGCAGTTTAAGATACTCACCCAACCTTTCCACCTGAAGCTTGCCGTTGGCTGCTCTTTTTACCATCATTGGTGTCCTCCTTCAGATGCAGGCTATCTTTTTGCTCACTGGGAAAACCTCCTTCACCTGAGACCAAGTTGAGACTTAGAGCTGTACCCAGGCCATCCCAGCTGGGGACACAATGGATATACCTATGTTTGAGGCAGAGGACAAGGAGAGTCCAGTGGCCATGGAGCTCCGTGGAGGATGGAGATCAGGTCAGCATTAGGAGTCCTCCCATGGCCTCTGAGGTGTTTAGAGCCACCTCTTCTGGTTATGATGGGGAATGGGGAAAGGCTCCAACATGCCTGTAGTAAATACCAAGTTCATGAAAGCATGCTTTTCTGAAAACGACAGCCACAGTGCTTGACAAACTGTGTGGGTGGGCAACAGCAGCAGTTACAGGCACCACAGCAGGTGCCGTGGACATGGTAGTAACCAAATCTGCAGACTCAGGGCACATAGACACAGCCCTGGAAGGAGTAGCTTTTGTGGATCCTGGAGGAAGCAGAACCCTCCTGGCCAGGGTAGAAGGCTCTCATGTCCTTGGAGATCTTCACATGGTTGGAGCAAGGACTGCATGTCAGCAGGAGCTGCCGGTTCCTCCCCAGAGGGTAGTACAAATGTGATTGCAGAAGCAGAGACAACCAGCAAGCCTATTGTAGAAACAGTGAAAGGCCCAGGAGGTGATTCATTATCTCAGCCACGCAGAGTGACGGTTACATGAGTTGAATGGGTTGGAAGCCAGCGAGTCTCCTAGCACAAGGCTCAAAGAGGGAGAGGAAGGAAAAGAACAGCACTCTCATTAGAAGAGGGGAGGACAGGTCAACTGTAATGGCATCCTTTCCTGGCCCTTAGCCCACTACTGCAACCTCTAGGGGTGAAGAAAGAAAAATAACCAGAGCAGACCAGGGGACTGAGGACACAGTTCCTTCCCCAACAAAAACACCAGCCTCAGTCCCACCACAAAGGAGTCTAGCTTACCTCAAAAATTGTAAAGGAACCAGTCTACAAGCAGAAATGGCTCTAACCTCAAAGTCCACCTTGCTGCACATTGTAGAAAGGTGGACATCGAATCTAAGACTGTGGACAAGAAAAGCATGGAGGCCAACTTGCACCTAGCAGCATGCGGCAAGCAGCTGGACATCACTGGGACCAAATCAGAAACCAAGAAGACAAGTCACCTTTGAAGCCCATCAAAAAAAGGAGTTGGGGGAGCAGATGTAGCTCTGGTTGAATGCCTGCTTATCACGTATGACGTCTTGAGTTTAATCCCTAGTATACCTCCTAAAAAAAAATTCAGGACATGGAGTTTAAGGTGTTTCCAGCTTAGATTGCCTTAGTTTTAAGTATATAAATAGGTAAATAAAATGTATTCGAAGATGAAAATAAAAGCATACAGCACCATTCAGTGGCATTCTCTTTTCATGAAATGCATGTTTGTTGGGGACATTCAGGACAGCGCTTGCCTTCAGCAATACCAAGGAGCACATAATGGCTGCCAGAGCTGATACAGTAACAGTCTACAGTATACTCAGCCTCCTTCACGGAAGAAGGTTCGCGCCCTTTCTCGCAGTTACCCCGCCCAGCCAACGCCTCAGGCAGTCAGTGCAACCACCGATCAGTAATTGCCTCCTAACCTTACTTCTGCTATTTCCCTCAGTAACAGCCAGAACCAATCACCTTACCTCTGCCACTTCCCCCAGCAACAGCAGCTGCCAATCCCAGACCACCACCTGTCCTTACCCGCCACCCCCCCTCCTCCCTAGAGTATATATGCTCAGCCCCTTCAATAAAATTTTGCGGCAGCAGCAGCTTGCAGCTGGATCTGAACTCTGTCTGACTGTCGTTCTTCGTGTCTCTTGTCCCATAACATTCCTCCCTTAGCGGTACTCGAGCCCCCGTCAGTGTCCTGCGGGCCGGGACGACTTTCACACATGTTCATATATTAGAAGTCTGTGAGAGAAAGAAACCAGCATTCCCTACATGGAAAGTGTACTCCTTGGGCCTGTGTTGGTCAGCAGGAGTCTTTTTTTTTTTTTTTATGATTTATTTTTGCCTACTCTGTCAATTCACTGTGTTCTTCTGTGTTCACTTGCACTGTCAGGCAGCACTGGGAAATCACATCTCTTTTTTGTTGCATCATCTTGCTGCCTCAGCTCTCCGTGTGTGCAGCACCATTCTCGGGCAGGCTGCACTTCCTTTCACACTGGGCGGCTCTCTTTACAGGGCACACTCTTTGTGCATGGGGCTCCCTTACATGGACGACACCCCTGTGTGGCAGAGCACTCCTTGCGCACTGCAGTGCTGCGCGTGGGCCGGCTCACCACATGGGTCAGGAGGCCCTGGGTTTGAACCCTGGACCCTCCATATGGTAGTGGACGCTCTATCAGTTGAGCCATGTCCGCTTCCCAAGAAGGAGCCTCTTACTTTCTTTCCTTTTCTCCAGAATGCACTAGTAAAGCACTTAAGAACGATCTGAGGTGCTTTTTGAAATGCCAGTTCCTTGCCCTAGACCAACTCAACCAGGATCTCTGGGGGTGGGACCATCCCTGGTGATTCTGGACTCAGAACACTGGGACGTGGCCCAGTGTAAGAATTGGCTTTGAGAGTCAGCAGGTAGGTCCTGCAGGTTTTCACTATGTGTGCACATCTTTTTGGACTATGTACTTATTCATTGTAATCAGTCCTGCTGTGTAAATTCATTAACAGATACTGGAATAAGCTTCTTACTGCCAGACACTGTTTAGGGTTGTACTGGTTGAACCTTTCAGTTTCTTGAAGATCTGAGTTCTATAATGTGATATACAAATCTTCCTCATTCTTTTTGGCTGCTGCCTAGTGTTCCACTGTGTGGACAAGTGCTATAAACCTTTCCTTCCAAGGGGGACAGGATGGAAAGACGAAGAGGGGACAATGGCCTGCTTTATTTTTATTGTTTTGATAATTACCTTTGCAAATACAGGGCAGGCACTAATTTTCCAAAACTTTACAATGTTGCAAATATATATATAAATAAATATGGCACAAAATATATGAGAAAAGAAAATTGTTTTTCAACAGTGTGGGGGAGGGGTATTGTAAACAGTGGCTACCTAATTATGTACAGGTTAAAAAAAGTTGTTTAGTTAACTATAGTCACCTTTGGAAAGGTCATAACTTCTGGTTTTACACCAAGAGAATGAGAAGGGTCAACATGATGACATGTTTTATCCACTGAAATAGAATATTAAAATTAAAAAGCATTTCTATGTGTTGAAATAAAAGAAATAATGCTACTTCAGAAAGCATTAAAAATCAAGTATTTTCTTCTCCAACAGAAAGCAAGCAAAAGGGATATACTTAGGTTTTTAAAAAGAAAAGACTGGCTTTTTAATATACCAGTGATAAAAATATGAATTGTAGGCCAGTTACACAATGACTGTGCAGGCCACAGGTAATTATGGCAGATAGTAAACCCAGAAATCTTTCAGTCTTTAGTGAGGGAACGTAACTTCTCCATAAGCACACTAGGCAAATACAAGTCGCAAAGCCTCTTGCATGTTTAATTATGCATGGGTTAGGAGTGTGATAGCACCTATAGGTCACTTAAAAACTAAGAGGTCAGCTCCCAGCGATAATGCGAGAGAGCAGCTATCATGGTATTAGGACAGCGCCAGAGGAAAGGTAGGAGTGGAAAAGCAAGGAAGAGAGGGGAGGTGATTCTATCAAGTCACGGTTCTGCCTCTCCTTCACCTCTTAAGGGGGGACCCATGGGCCTTTCAGATTTCTGCTTGGGATGATTTCCACACTGGTGTGCCAGGTGGCAAGGCAAATAAGGCTCCTGCGGGCTCAGTAAGAGTTATGTAAAGGATGATCTGGGAGTGAAACCAGCAAGTAACAGGGAAGAGGGCTTTGACCTACGGAAGAGGCACCGTGGTCTGGTGGTTGGTATTTGGTGGTTCACGTTTGTGACTGCTCCGGGGCTGCCAAACTGAGACCCTGTAGTGGACCGTGAAGTCTGATTTGCCCATTGTCAGGTGCAAGCTGATCATCAACGTCACTACCTATTTATTAGCTGTTATGTGCCACACACCAGTACATTTTCTCCTTTAATCTCCTTTAATCTGAGATAGGTACTACTATCCACACTGTATAAACAAGGAAGCAGGTTTAGGAGCCTTAGGAAGCATGCTCTAAGTGCTTAGCTAGTAAGAGGTGGCCTGGATCAAGCCCAGAGCAACCAGGACATGTCTGTGCATTTTGGGGGAAGGGGGTACCTAGGATAATTAACTCCAAGTACAATGCTAATAGGGAGGTAGGTCATGGATTTAATATGAGCATAACCAATTTTGTTTTAGGCAGAGAGAAAAAAATTAGCCAGATGTTCCGTACATATATCATTAGGGCCGAGTCAGAATGCAGATGGAGCCATGCACTGGAGAATGACAATTCAGTTAAGAAAATGGAATAAATACATCTCCACACCATGTATTTTGATGCCACTTTCCAAATAGGCCACACTTTATTGTACAAACTTAAATGAAGTCATATTAGGTGTTTTATATAAACCACAACCCAAAAGATACATGCTCTGAAGGGCATTGATCAACAGCCAGCACGGTTCTGCTTTTGGCTGTGTGTTTATTTTTCCTTCCTTACATAAGCATGTTTATGTAACATCAATGCCCAAAGCAGTAGCCAAATGATATTGCTAACTGATGGGAACAGGAAGGTACTGCAGAGCTCAGCATGCCAAGACAGTACTTCCTTCTGATGGAATCTCGTAAGAAGGGTCGACTCACCTTGAACACACACCTCCTGTTGCTCTGTAATTGGTTCATTTACTTTTACTGCCGCTTTTGGATTTATTGTAACCTGTCTCTAATTCCCATTTATTATTTAGGTTTCGATGGAAGGAGTTATAAAAGCTTTGGAAGTACAAAAACCTGACCTGATTGAATATCGGGTCACCTTCAAAAAAGGTCTTTTGAGAGATCTCAGTATTCTGAGGTATTTGATTTATAATGACATTTACAGAGTGTAACGTTAGGTCTGAAAGGTTCACTTGTAAATAATGTGGATTTGAGTTACATTCATGCTAAGTATGTTAGCTCAGAAAAGTTTATATGTTGACATTAAATCACTGTGTTTTGGGGACACAGTCTTCCAATAAACTTGCCCATGGTCAGGATAAATACATAGTTTTCTGTACCTATCTGCTGTGTAGGCTCTAATTTGCTTTGGATCCTTCTGTTACAGTGGAAGTTTTTTTGTTTGTTTGTTTTGATATGGATATGTCTTCTTCCTCTACAAGCTTTAAAACTCCTAGCAAAATATTGTAACAATTGTCAAGCCAATATTTTGACTGTAAGGGAATTTCAAGTCAATTAACAATATTACATAGCTTTGGAAGCATCTCTTAGGAATGAATCCTAAATGATTTTTCCTAGACATAAGTCATCACTTGTGTGGTATCTTGTTTAGAGTAAAACATTTACAATTACTTGTTTTTGTAAACACAATTACCCGTTTTTGAAAACACTTGGAATTACCACTTTTTGTAAACACTTCCAATTACCTGTTTTTGTAATCAAATGGCCATATACTCTCTCAAGAGCCAATGTTAAAAAAAGGAAATCCAACACTGAACATTCATCTGTAAAAGAATTTGTCTGTATCTAAAGATTAGTTAAATGTATTTCCTATTTCTAGGTTATGCTAATTTATCTGCTTTTTTATTATTTTTTCCAACTTTTCCAGAAAGATCTCATCAATAATATTTTATTTTTCCAGTTTGTGTACAAGTATTTCTAGAGCTTGTCTGTGTCCATTAGTTACTTTATAGATGTTTCTTATTTTAAGGAAATCAGACAACAAAAGTCTGAACTTTCCTGATGGTTAAATTGGTAGAGATAATTTACATTACAGTGGTTCTTCACTCTACAGAAGGAACCTTTTCGATACAACAGGGGTCTTTCATCTGTTCTTTGTATAAATATTATTGAGCATTCACTGAGGGCCATCGTGGTGCTAGATGCTTTGGTGAAGGCACTGAGTGAGACAATCGCTACATGTATGGAACTTGCAGTCTACTGGGATGTACACTGGCCAAATAATCCAACAAATGGGGCATGGTGCTGTGAAGGAGATGTCGCTAAGGCTGAACACCTGGCAGTGGGAACCTAATTTAGACAGAGGTGGTCAAAGAAGTCCTCAATCAGGAGGTGCTGTTGAGACGAGATGGATTTTGTCCACATCAGATCTGAAGATGGGAAGGAGGATGTGAGCCCAGAGTCTGCTCCTTGGTGTCCTTCAGGGACCCAGGCTAGCAGAGATTCTGCCATTTGAACTGTGCTGCTTCCACAGTGGCCCTGAGCATCACCATCCAGTGAGCACATGTGGGGAAGAGAGAAGAACACATGGGGAGGATTTCATTGGTCAGACTAGATGTGGTCACTTTCCCCTGGCTAGAATTCTGTCTACGAGGAAAGTGGGATGTGTAGTCTGGCTTTGGGTCGAGGAAGAAGAGGAAACATTTTTGGCAGTCATTCTGCAGTCCCAGTCGTGTGGAGGTTTCTGTGGTTCCCAAATGCAAAAGGAGTGGAGAGCAGGCTCTCCTGTTCACTGCTGTGTGGTACACAGTAACAGAGAATCATAAATTGGATGGGGAAGAAGGGCAGTGTGTTGTTTTGCAGTAGATGACATGTGTCAGAACATTCTACCTCACACTAACAATCTGAGAACGGAATCCGGTCACTACGTACCTTCAGAAATCAGTCATCAGCCATACATGGGATGTGTTGGCAAACATAGGGTTTGAATGACTCCCACCTTGTTACACCGTGAAGAAAGAGGAAAATAAATTGGGCCTATAAAAACTTGCTTAGATGAAAGGAAATATCATCTGAAGACGTAAATAAGAAACAGGGCTGAGTGTGACTTAACTGCAGAAGAAAACCACTCTCAGTTGAATGCAAGAATGGAAAGCTTGTAAAAAATGAAAGATGTGAATATAAGAAATGGGTAGGTAAAAGAGCAATAAAATACGGGGAAATTAGGGTTTATGAATGACTTCAAGGATTGAAAGAATGCAAAAAATGCAATAGGAAAATTAAATCATCATTGGACGTGTATAGGACATAATTGGGGTGAAGGAAAATGAATTAGAGCTGTGGAAGCAAGCCTGAGTTTTTATTGAATGAAAATAAAGCAGATGTAAAAGTATGAAAGAAAGGAAGACAACTACAAAAAAATTGAGATCATCAAAATATAGATTATTTGCATTCTGGAAAAAGGGTCAGAAAAACACTTTATGAAGGTGAAAAAATATTTGTGGAAATTAAGAGCAATTTGATTTTAAGTGAAAATCAAGTAAAACAGACACATCCTAGCACAAATTTTGAATTTTAAAGATAAAAAATTTAAATCCTATTGTCTAGGCCAAAAAGACACAATCTACATACAAAAAGAAGGAAAAATAGACAAGATTCACATGCCTTTGCAACTCTTGAGGTCAGAAGACAAGAAATTTATGTAAATTAAGGCAAAATAATTTGAGTCCAGTTCTTCATAGGCAGCCAAATTGTCTTTCAGGCAAAACAAAGATATTTTCAGAAATCTAATAGCTTAGAGAATGTGCCAGCCATGTACTTTCTTTGAAAAAAAAATTACTTGAAGATATAATCGAGCTAACTAAGAATAAAGCAAAATTAAGAGTTCAAGAATAAAATAGTAGTGGTAAAGAAGTACTTGGGCTGAACACTGAAAGTGGTTATACGTAGCATTAATCTAAGCAATTCATCTAAATCCATTTGCAAAGCTAAACAATTCTAATTACTTTTGGAAAACAAATATGTAATGTTAAATAATTAAAAACTAATGTGCAGAGTGGGTGTAGCTCAGTAGTTGAGCACCTGCTTTACATGATGAGGTCCCAGGTTCACTCTCAAGCACTGCCTTAAAAACAAAAAAAAACTAATGTTAATCTATATTCTCAGGTTATATTGAAAAACTGAAAAAATCAATGGGACTAATAGTGTAGTCCGTTCCCTCTCTTAGCTAGGAGACTTAAAAGATACGTTCCATTTTTTATTTTGATAATAAGAGAAACATAAAGGAAGGTTTTTAAACTCAAAGCAAACCATAAATAATGGTTTAACAATCAGTAGAAAAGAGTAAAACATATCTGCATTTTTTTTAAAGCAGGAAATTTTTAAAAAGGAGTCCTGGAAAAAACAAGATGACAGAGTAAGTCCTTATTATAAGGTGTAAAAAAAGAAGGCCAAACCTATAGGTTATAACAATATGGGAAAATGTATAAAAGAAAAAAATGACAACAAAAACAAAGATTCTTAAATAGTTCAAAACCCCCAATAAACTGTTTTAGTTTCCTAGGCTGCTCAAGCACATACTGTGCAGTAGGTTGACCTAAAAAATGGGAATTTATTAGTGTATGGTTTTGAAGTTAAAACAAAGTCCATATCAAGGAGACAGATTCTCCCTGACGGCTGTCAGGGTTGGCTACTGGCAGTTCTAGTGTCAGCCAAAGTGGTGCTGATGCAAAGTACCAGAAATCTGTTGGCTTTTATAAAGGGTATTTATAGGGGGTAAAAACTTACAGTTACAAGGCCCTAAGGAGTCCAACTCAAGGTCGCTTTCTCACCAAAGTCAGTTACCATGTGTTGAAGCAAGATGGCCACTGGTCTCTCAGGGCTTCCTATATCAGTCTCTGGCATAGGGCTCATTTCTTTCTGGGCCTTCTCAGCTGCTCAGCTGCTCTGTTCTCTTCCACTGCAAACTATTGGGCAAATGGCTCATCTCTCCCTGGGGTCCCAGGATCAAACATGACAGAGCTCTCTCTCTCTCTCTCTCTCTCTCTCTCTCTCTCTCTCTCTCTCTCTCTCTCTCTCTCTCTCTCTCTCTCATATCTTCTTCTGTCTTCTTGAGTGAATGTCCATTTCTATAGGTCAAAGGGGATGAAGACTCAACCCAAGCTACACTTACTGACATAGTCCAACCAGAAGCCCTAAATGGATGTTATCAAGTAAACTTAATCAGAGGCCCCTCACTGAATCTACTACAATCAAAGGGCATCACAACCAGAGGGACAGACCAGTTTGCAAACATAATCTTTCTCTTCGGAATTCATAAATAATCTCAAAGTGCCACATCTTGGTTCTTAGTCATATGGCAAGTCACATGGTGGTATCTTCTGGTCCCTTCTCTTCTGGGTTCCATTGATTTCAGTTTCTAGCTGCTTCCTCTGTGATGTTCTCTCTGTGTGTCTGAATTTCATTCCGCTTATATAGGACTCCAGTAATAGGATTGAGACCCATCTTGATTGGGGTGGGTATCACCCTAACTGAAGTAGACTCATCAGAAGTCCTACTTACAATGGGTTCACAACCACAGGAATCGATTCAATTTAAGAACATGTTTTTCTGGAGTACATACAGCTTCAAAACACCACATAACATATATTTAAGAGGTGCACCTAAAGCAAAGTGATATAAAAAGGATAGAAATAGTAGAGGATGAACAAAAATATATTGGCAAATGTTTTTTTAAAAATGTAGAATTGCTAGGTAATAGAGAAAATGCACTAAATAAACATGTATAAAAAAGATAGAGAATTCATGAATCTTCATGTTCTGAATACTAAAATACCAAAACACTTTAAAAAAACAACCACCAAACTAACCATTGGCACCATATTTTCAACAAGTGCTCTCTCTTCATGTCTTTGTGTCATAAATTGGGAATTCTCAAAATATTTCATACTTGTTCTTTATTATATCTGCTATGGTGATCTGTGATCACTGATCTTTGATGCTATTGTTGTAATTGTTTTGGGGCGCCACTAAGTATGCCTGTATAAGATGATGAACTTAATAAATGTTATCTACCTGCTGACTGCTCTATCAGCCACCTGTTCCCTTATCTCTCCCCCTCAGGCTCCCTATTCCCTGAGATACAACAATATTGAAATTATACCAATTAGTAACCTTACAATACCCTTTAGTGTTCAAGTCAAAGGAAGAGTCACACATCTCTCACTTTAAATCAAAAGCTAGAAATGATTAAGTTTGGTAAGGAAGTCATATCATGAGACAAGAGAGGCCGAAAGCTAGGCCTCTTGTGCCAGACAGCCAAGCTGTGAATGCAAAGGAAAAGTTCTTGAAGGATATGAGAAGTGCTACACCAGTGAACACACGAATGATAAGAAAGCAAAGCAGCCTTACTGCTGATGTGGAGAAAGTTTTTCGTGGTCTGGATTGATAATCAAACAATATTCCACCCCTCCCCCCCCCGGGGAAGTGGACTCAGCCCAATGGATAGGGCATCCACCTACCACATGGGAGGTCCAAGGTTCAAACCCCAGGCCTCCTTGACCCGTGTGGAGCTGGCCCATGTGTAGTGCTGATGCGTGCAAGGAGTGCCCTGCCATGCAGGGGTGTCCCCCACGTAAGGAAGCCCCACACACAAGGAGTGCGCCCCATAAGGAGAACCGCCCAGCGCGAAAGAAAGTGCAGCCTGCCCAGGAATGGTGCCGCACACATGGAGAGCTGACACAGCAAGATGACACAAGAAAAAGAAACACAGATTCCTGGTGCCACTGCTAAGGATAGAAGCAGTCACAGAAGAACACACAGTGAATGGACACAGAGAGCAGACAGCTGGGGGTGGTGGGGGGGGGGAGGTGAAGGGAGAGAAATAAATAAAAAATCTTAAAAAATAAAATAAAATATTATTTTTAAAAAAGAAGAAAACAATATTCCCTTAAGCCAAAGCCTAATCCAGAGCAAAGCCCTAACTCTCTTCAATTCTAGAAAGGCTAAAAGAGGTGAGGAAGCTACAGAAGAAAAGTTTGAAGGTAGCACCGGTTGGTTCATGAGGTTTAAGGAAAGATGCCATCTCCATAATATCAAACTGCAAGGTGAACCACTAAGTGCTGATGTAGAAGCTGTAGCAAGTTACCCAGAAGATCTAGCTAGGATCCTCGATGAAGATGGCAACAGTAAACAACAGCTTTTCAATGTAGATGAAACAGCCTTCTATTGGAAGAAGATTCCATCTAAGACTTGCTTTGCTAGAGAGGAGAAGTCAGTGTCTGGCTTTGGAGCCTCAAAGGACAGGCTGACTCTCTTGTTAGGGGCTAATGCAGCTTGAGACTTCAAGTTGAAGCCAATGCCTGGTCACCATTCCTAAAATCCTAGGGCCTGCAAGAATTAGCTAAACCTACTCCACCTGTGCTCTCTAAATGGCACAACAAAGCCTGGATGACACCACATCTGTTCACAACATGAATATTTTAAGCCCCTTGCTCAGACCTAGTGCTAAGAAAGATTCCTTTCAAAGTATTATTGCTCATTGACAGTGCACCTGATCACCCAAGACCTCTAATGGAGATGTACAGTGAGATGCATGTTGTTGTCATGTATCCTAACACAACGTCTATTCTGCAGCCATGAGTCAAGGAGTCATTTGGACTTTTGAATCTTAATATTGAAGAAATACACTTCATAAAGCTCTCGCTGCCATAGATAATGATTCCTCTGATGGATCTGCGTAAAGTCAACTGAAAACCTTCTGGAAAGGATTCAACCATTCCAGATACCATTAAGAACACTCATGATTCCTGCGAGAAGGTCAAAATAACAATATTAACAGGAGGTTGGAAGAAGTTAATTCCAAATCTCAGATGATTTTGAGGGGTTGATTACTTGAGAGGAGGAAATAATTGCAGATAAATAGCACAGAGCTAAAATTAGGATTGGAGCCCAAAGACGTGACTGAATTGCTGGAGCCTCACCATACAGCTTGAACAGAGGGTTTGTGAAGTGACAGCAAAGGATTTGGAATGTTACTTAAACTTAACTGATAAAGCAGTGGCAGGGTTGGAGAGGATTGACTCCAATTTTGAAAGAAGTTCTACTGTGGGTAAAATGCTTTCAAACAGCATTGCCTGCTACAGAGAAATCTTTCATGAAAGGAAGAGTTCATGACTGTGGCAAACCTCGTTGTCTTATTTTAAGAAATTGCCACAGCCACCCCAACTCAGCATCCACCACCCTGACCAGTCAACAGCTATCAATAAATACCAAGGTAAGACCTTCTGTGAGCAGAAAGATGATGACTTGTAGGTGGATCAGATGATGGTTAGCGTTATTTAGCAATGAAGTGCTTTAAAATTAGGTTCATTGGTTTTTTTTTAGACATAATGCTCTTGCACACTTAATACACTGCAGTATAGTATAAACATAATGTATTAGTCAGCCAAAGGGATGTTGATGCAAAATACCAGAAATTGGTTGGTTATTATAAAGGGTATTTATTTGGGGTAGGAGCTTACTGTACAAGGCTGTAAAGCATAAATTATTTCCCTCACCAAAGTCCTTTTTCTCATGTTGGAGCAAAATGGCTGCTGATGTCTGCAAGCGTTCAGGCTTCCTGGGTTCCTCCCTTCCTGGGGGGCTGGCTTCTTTTTCCTCTGTGAGCTTACTTCCTGGGCTCCAGCTTAAGGCTTCAGCATCAAATGCCAACATTAAAACTCCAACATCAAAACCCCTCAACTCTGTTCTTCACTATGCCTTTTATCATATCATGCCCTAATCATAACTCAATCATGCTCGCGTACAGATCAGATTACAAACATAATCCAATATTTCTTTTTGGAATTCATCAATAATATCAAACTACTACACACAATTTTTATATGCACTGGGAAACCAAAAAATTCATGTGACTCACTTTATTGTCATATTTGCTTTATTGTGGTGGTCTGGAATCAAACCTACCATATCTCTGAAGTATGCCTGTAATCTAGTTTGCATAAGGGTGGTAGCTACTATTCAAAAGGAAGTTTCTTTGTGGAAAAGTAGTTTATCAAAGGACTAAATTACAAAACAAACAAACAAACAAAAACACATTTCAGCAAAAATCAAAGTTACTGTGATTAACTATTAAATTAATTACTAAGGTTTTGTGTGGGATTTTTAAAAATTTTTAGTTTCTCTGCAGTTATCTCATCATGAAATTTTAAGCTCAGCTCAACTGAATATGAATCTCAAGTTTGTGTCAAATTTCAGACACCAGAACCCTTCTCTACTGTGCAATGGGAAAGGGTGAACTTTTCTTAATTGCTTTATATTTTTGAGGACATGTTCTGTCTCAGCTCTTTTCCAAACATTTGCCTCTGCTTCTCCAGAGAAAACACCAAAATACTAGTTTAGGATATTTGTATTCATTCAGTTGACTGCTTAGCTGATCATTCAGTGAACCAGCTTTAGCAACTGGGTCATCCAGTGAATTGGTCATTAGTTAAATGGCCATTTAGGGACTTAAATAGAATCAACTTTCACATTTTGCAGGTGTGATACATGCTTGGGAGCCACTACCAAGAATAATTGAGACAATTCATGGCATGCTTTGGCTCACACATTGATATTCCCATATTGTTAAAATTAATGTTTCCTAGTTTTCTGTCATTCTCATACCACTTCAGGATTTTTGCAATATCCTTATGTACCTGTACTATTGTTTATTTAATATTTTTATTTAACCTGACTCACCGTCTTACTTTTTAATATTCATTTATTTTACAATTTACCAAGCAAAAATATCTGTAAGTTTACAGGCTTAACATGCCAGCAATGTATTTTTTAAGTACATATCAAAACAAATATAGACCTGTGAAGATACAAGATGTTCATCTCTGAACGACCTACCTCACATATCATAAGAGCCGTAAATTTACCGTCTGAGAAAACAATTCCTGTAAAGAAAGAAAGAACACGACAGCATAACATTATTCCTTCATAACAGCTGCTTGCACCAGAGCAGTATTCCACAAGGCCAGTAAGCCAGAATCTCCAAGGGCCCAGGCATTGGTGGTTTTAAAAAGCTTCTGGTCTGTTCTAAGTGCAGTCACACCTGAGAACCACTGCCCAAGCCCGTATCCTCATCATTCATTCATGAGGGCAGGAGCCCAAAGGGGCTTGCTCACTGCAGGGTCCCATTCCACGAGGACAAGGGCAGACATGAGTCAAACTGATTCATATCCCAAAAGGAGTGGCACAAAGGAGCGAGGACCTCCACCTGGGAAGTATTAAGGTAGGGTAGACCAGTAAGACAAACACAAGGGGCTCCTCCAGTGGGCCAGCCTAGAGGATGGGGCTCTGCATGAAGGGGGAGGGTTTTCCTTGAATCGTATCTTTTGATGCTTTTTCATGTTCTTTCATTGCTACTCTCTCATCCTATGGTCCAGGCAGGATCTCTGAGACCTAACCTCTTCCTGCTTGTGCTGTCTTTGTCCTTGAGCAGAGTTGCCTAACTTTATTAATAAGGAAACTTAAATCCCGGAGCCGGGTAGCAGTGGCGTCCCAGAAAAAGCCCCACGAATGCCACTAACTTGTTTTTAAAATGTATTCAGGATACACTCCTACAAAAGATGAAAGTAGCATTAATTACACAGAACTTTTCTCTCCCTTTCCTCCGCCCCGCCCAGGCTAAGCATACTTGAACAAACACAATGTGGCTTTCACTGGGTTGGCAAGGATGTTTATAAATGTGTGTGTGTGTGTGTTTGCCCAAGTAATTTAAAAATAACCTGCATGAACTAAGTAAAGTAACTGTATGCCATGCTTACCAGGAATATTAGGAAGCCAAGGCCCTTAAATGTCTGAATTAGCTCTGGCACCGTGTCAGGAAAGAGCTGGCTCACATCTCTTGCATAAGACTTTATGTAAGAGATCAGATGTGGTGCCGGAATTATGCAGTTATCTACAAGCAAGGGGAGAAAGAAAAGTAGGCTACATTGTTGTTTCCTGCTTAGCTGTTTCCATTTCAATGAACTAGCTTCTCTGCTTATAGAAATAACACATCTCATATTCTTAAAAACCAACAAAAAACACTTAATACATCTAGTCTTTACCACACAAATATATATGGAGGTAAACCCCAAACACAAAGCTAGAGTACAGTCAGGAAGTAATTTAGAAGTTGGATATATGTTTAAATATGTTTATATATAAATAACAAGAGTGGCAGTTTTGTGATAAAACTTGAAACTCCAATGCCATATTCCACATGTAGTTATTATGAATCGATGAAGAAATAATTTTATTTTCCCATATCTTATAAAATATCTCCTCAAAAGTTAGAGTTCAGGATTCATTATCCTAAATAATTCTTGAAAGGATTATATCAAATCTGGTGTCTAGCTATTTTGACCAAAATAGAAATGAAAATCAGACATGACCCAGATATTTCTCTCTATTCTAAGGTTCTTAGAAAATAATTTTTTTCTTTCTTAGAGAACTGTGTGGTGTAGAGAAAAGAACTTTAATTTAAGTCAAACCACTCAGTTTAGGCACAAATACCAGTGTTGTCTCTCACTTGCTGCAAGACCCAAGAAATTCACTTAATTACTCTAAGTTTATTTCCTCATCCTTAAGATGGGACTAATAATATCTACCTGTTAGGGTTGTTGTGAAGATATAGATTAAAATAAGCAACATGGATTGAGTGTTTACTACATACCCGGAAATGCATCTATAAAAAGAATTTATTTAATTCTCCTATCGATTCTACAAAGTAGATATTAATATTATCCCTCCTTTCCTTTCCAGATGAGGAAATTGAGGTCCAAGCCATCCTGACTATAAGTAACATATCAGGATTTGAGCTGAGGTTGTGTGACTCCCAAACTCATGAGTTTATGAGACAGCAAATAGAAAGCACCGAGCCAACCCCAGCACCCACGCCGAGTTCTGCTCAGTGATCATTTTACTTCCCTCCCCTCTTTCTGGAGAGGGACTCTGCAATGCGGCAGTCCACACTCCCCGAATCAGGCCGCAGCCTGATGGCATCTGCCCTTTGCCTTGGGCGGCGTTCCCCAGCAGTCCCACCGGGGCCCTGGCATGGGGGCTGCTTCCAGTCTCACCCCACCCCAGGCGTGGGCTTTCATTTGGACGGAGGTGCTGGGGTCATCTGGACACCCCATTTTGGAAAGCTGGAGGTAGGAGGAATTGAAAGCAGATTTAGTGATCTAGTAAAAGCCAGAATAATTAAAACAAGTCTGAAATCTCTGCACAGAGAAAACTCGTGCTTTATAGTAGTTATTAGGGAAAAGAAAGTCTGCAAATTATTCGGCTCTATGAATTAGGATGGTCAGTAATGGTTACTTTTTAAAAAAAATTTATTTATTTATCCCCTCCCTCTCCCTCATTGTCTGCTCTTCTGTGCCATGTCTTCTTCTGTGACTGCAGGGGCACCGGGAACCGATCCTGGGACCTTCTGGAGTGGGAGAGAGGTGCTCATTGCTTGCACCACCTCAGCTCCCTGGTCTCCTGTGTCTTTTCTTGTCTCTCCTCTGTAACTCTTTCTGTTGTGTCATCTTGCTGCGCCAGCTCTCTGCTTGGGCCAGCTCTCCATGTAGGCCAGCTTGCCTTCACCAGGGGGCCCTGGAAATTGAACCCTGGACCTCCCATATGGTAGACGGGAGCCCATTCGCTTGATCCACATCTGCTTCCCAATGGTTACCTTTTAAGATAAGGCTTTGTCACAGAGTCATAAAACTTCTTCGGAAACGTTGCCCGGTGAGATAGATACTGTATGTAAACTGCTAACCACAAGGCCTGGTTTAGAGCAAAGAGCAAGTCATTTGTAATTGTTCTCCTCCTACGCTCTTGGTAGATCATCTTTTGAGAACCTGTGGTTGGAATGAGAAATGCACCTTTCCCCAGGAATGCCTAGATGAGAAGGAGGTTTCAAGTAAGTTGTACTGATTTCAGTGTCTCACTCAAAATCGAAAACAAAAAGCTGCTCAGCACCCTTGAAATATGATTGAGGTTACCAAGGCAACTGACCCAGCCTCACACACTCCTGAGACGTCAGCTGCCAGTGAGAACCGGGTTTCTGGGAGCCTGCTGTGTCATGGATCAGCTGCTGTGATGGGACTTACTTCCTTGGTTCTCCTTGTTAATTATCATGGCTGTGTACCTTCATGATAGAAATCTGCCCAAGTATCATCAACCATGCACAGTTCTAAACTGCTATACCTGTTAGCTGCTTACAGATTAGCAAAATCAGCACTGCTCAGCGTCTTGAGAGGTATTCAGAAACCTTTAGTTTCTTTATGCTGAATGGTTGGAAAGTAACAGCTAACGAAGGATTCATGTCTCAACTTTATATATATAAGTAATATTTTACTTTTTATTGTCATTCGCTCACTTTCAAATGGCCGGAGCACATTAATTGGTGGTGATTACCCCTTCATAATTGGCCAGAGTGATCTAAGAATGTTATCACAAGGTCTATAACAAAAATCTTTTAACGAGAGCATCACCTTTCAGATCAGAGACCCCGGCCCTGACCGCTCGACTCATGGTCAGCGTGTTTCCCAAAGTCAGCAGCTCTCTTCGTCTGCCAGGGCTGCTGTGACAAATACCACGCAGAGAGTGGCTTAGGGAAGAGGAACGTGTCATCTCGTGGAAGCCAGAAGTGCAAAACCAGTCTCAATACCAGGCTTTCTCTCGGTCCAGAGCATGCTGGCGCTGGGCTGCCACTGTCCTTGGGGTTCCTGGGCTTGCTGGCGTGCCACCATCACTTGGGGACGTGTGTCCCGGTCTCTTCTGGTGGCTTCTTCTATGTCCGAATTTCCTCTGCCTTGTAAGAACGGCAGTCATACAGATTAAGGCTCACCTCGAGTAATTTTGGCCTCCTCCAAATAGAATCGTTGAAGATCCACTTCACACTTCAATTAATAATATCTTTAAAGATCCTGTTTATAAGTGAGTTGACAGGATCATGCATTTAGACTCATTCAAGTTTTTATGGGGCACATGATTCAGTCCCCAAAGTTTTCTTCAAGCTTTTTTAAACAAGACTATCAGTAAAAATTCCTATGTATCACTAGAATGTGACTATTATTAACATATGAATTTTATGTATGTCCTACTAAACTCTAATATTCAAAAATGTACTGAACTGATGAAAGGTTTAAAGAGCAAGATTAAATATCTTGTGGGTAAACTTCACTGATGAAGTTTTGATGAAGATCTACAAGTAGCAGAAATGTCAATTTGGCCTTTATCATCCTCTTTGCTTGTACTTAAGCTACTTTATCTTCACACTGGTTTCTTTGCAGAAGTCTCTTTACACCACTTGCCTGATTTGTGAAAGATAGTTTAAATTAGAGCTAGATGATTTAATTCACCAACCAATTTAACTGGATTACACAAACTAATAATGGCACTAAAGCCAACCCATGCAATAAATATTAGGACAGCCTACTTTTCATCTTGTCTACAGGTGAAAAATAAATATAAATAGAAGTTCCCAGGGGCATCTTCTTGTGCATACCCAAAGGAAAGTGTCCACCGCTTTGTATACCACTGCCCTAAGAGAAAATTGAGTAGTTACAGAATGCTAAAACTAGAACTTCTCAATTATGTCAGGGATCGATGTGTGTAAAGAAAATGTCCTTGAAAATTTTTCACAGACTTGTTTATCTCCCCTCTTCAACAAACTCTTCCCTGAATTTAATGCAATATTGCTTTTCAGCTATTGTTCTCCTCCTACCCCGTTTATTAGTTTTGGTGCACAAGATTACAGAATTGGCTTATTCCATCAGAAAATCTGTGGCATGCTGGTGATGGACAGATTGGTTTTAGCATAGAATAGCGATACATTTCTGTTTGTTATTAAATACTGTCACTGAAGAAGACCTCTGGCTCCCTGGAAGCATTAGAAAGTGGAGTCCCAGAGACATTGGGTTCTAGGCCAAATCTATTTTTACAAAGACCAGTCATCTTAGATCATATTTAGGTAATATTAAGATGTTTTAAATACACTATGCCATAAGACTAGGAACATTAGAAATCACTCTATGTTTATGCAACATCTATTTTATTTACTTTAAGAGCATTTTATCTTGTGGTTTTAGAAAGAGTGGTAATCATAAACAGTGTTATTCTTTTGAAGATGAGATATGAGAGGAGTTGTTGATTTGAGGACTGTACTAGAGTTATGCTGGAATTGATGAACATGCTCTTTACCCATTACCACCATGGAGATAGTTCATAGATGATGAGAATACCCAAATGACTTTTTTTATGGATATAAGGAACAGTCTAATGTTAACTGTTCCAGGCTTTTCTTGAAGCAGGTGTGTATTCATAATGATAGAGAATAAAGAGAAATTTGATTATCCTTTAATATGTGAGTGATGATAACGCAAAGGCCTGAAGTCATAAGTGCAGCTGGATGTTTGATTTCTGGTTTCAGAATATCAACCACTCAGGTGTTCTACCTTATTCCAAGCAGAACCCATTGCCAGGGCAACTGCAGGGGGAAACCTGCTCCACCACTTGTCTTTATCTCATGAAGTCTTCTGCTGGCATGAGAAACAAATCATCTTGCTGCTCTCTGGAATGACACTATGTAATCAGATTCAGTAGCCAGCAGGAAATCTCTATTATGGATCTTTTGTGGTTGAGGGGGTGGCAAAGTAATAAATAAGCTGTGGTCTTTTTTAACTGATGGGATGGATTATCTCTTTCTTAGGACTGGGTTTCCATACTCTAGTCAAACATAGAGTGGCACTGGTATTGGGGATGGTTTTGTATCTTTGTGTGTTTTCAAACATAAAAAATTAAAGGAATAATTCATATCTGTACCCCAAAATATCTGTACCCCACATCATAGAATCACTATCATTAGCATTTTATCATCTAAGCTCTATCTAGATCTAGCTAGCTAGCTAGCTAGCTATCTGATCTCTTTATACACACAAATGTGTGTATGTACTTAAATATTTACAGCACGTATTGATGATCATTGTCTAACTGATTATTTCACTGGTGCTTATAATATGGTGATGTTAAAAATGCTTATTTTTATTTTGGTAAAATACACATAACATATATTTACCATTTTAACCATTTTAGTGTACAATTCAGGGTCATGAAGTGTATTAAACAATGCTTTGCAACCATCAACTACTAGAAGTTTCCAGTAAATGGTGACTTTTTACTCTATCATTTCTTCAACATTTTTGGTTGGCATTCTGCTGAAAAGAAGAGTTTTCACTCATTGGCTGGTGGAGACTATAATTCCTCCAAAAAGACAGGGTTAATGTTTACTATTTTCAACAAAAATTTCATTGAATAAGAAGTTGGTATGATAGTACTGTCCAGTGGTGGTAAATACTTATTTTCCTTTATTTCTTTTTAATTTTAGTATCATTGTGGATTGATGGGTTTCTACTTATTCATTGGGTTATAATCAATTACAGTCACTATTCTTTTTGAGGTTCAAGTTGTCCCAAATTTGGCCAGTTGCAGGTTCTTCCAATTGTCTCTTTGTCTTTTTCGTTTTACTCTTTATTTTGAAAGAATTTCAACTTCACAGAAAAGTGCAAGAAGAGTACCAAAAAACTCCCTCATTCCACTCACCCAGATTACCGAATTGTTAATATTTTATATTGATTTATTATTCTCTCTTGCCTATTTTCCCTGAGCCATTTGAGAATTGTAGTCATGATGTTCCATTAACTCTATGTACTTCAGTGTGCATTTCTCCAAAAAAGGCTCCTTCCCTATAACCACAGGATAGGTATCAAATCAGCCATCCTTCCCTCCTGTTCCAGCCACCCCCGCACTGGAAAGCAATTTAGTGCCCGGGTCTTGGTAGGAAGGAGGTGCCTGGAACGTTATAATAGGTAGCCTGAAGCTGATCGCTCTCTTTCCTATACTGCAACTGCAATTCTAGCAACTGATTCTAGAACGGGGACTTTATTTACAGACTATCCTTGGATTAATCTCTTGTCAAGGAAGATAACTGAGAAAAGAGAAATTAGCCGTAAATCTAATTTATTATTTTTGATTTCCTATGGCAAAATACATTTTTTCCATGTAAAGATACAAACAACTGCAAATAGTTACAGGAATTTACTTAAGAGCAAGAGTTTAAAAAGACCCCTAAGCATGTGTGGGGCCATGCTGACTCGAAACTGCTTTCCGTGTACTTGTTGATCTTTAGAGCTGCAAACTTAGCATTTACGTTTGAGTTTTCAGGTCCCGTTTGCAGGTTCCAGCTGGTGTTCTGTGTGAATCATAGCTGACTTTGGAAGACACTGGAAGTTTTGGTGTGAGAAGACTTCAAAATCTTTGGCTGTCAGAAGACTGTAAAAGCCTGAATTGGGGCTTGTCCCCCACATTCACCTTAATGGCAGTTTTATTTTGTTTTCACCTTCCTGTATGCTATTTTTTTAAAAGGCTTATTTTCTACTTAGTTTCTGAAAATAGTGTATTTTAAACACAAGACCCAATCTATGAGGTAGTTTAATTTCTTACTAACATTTTTGTGCAATTCTTGCATTATACCTGATGTGTAACTTTATACCATATGTTAAACATTATGGTGTTTGTTTTCAACTCGAAATACTTCATTCATGGATAACATACTTACATATTATGGGTTCTAGGGCTGTTCTGCTCCTTCAAATCCCTCAAGGGGCTTATTATCATTATTTTTATTTGTAGGAGGTACCGGGGCTTGAACCCAGGACCTCGTACGTGCAAAGCAGGTGCTCAACCACTGAGCCACACCCCCTCTGCTGGGGCCTCTTACTTATAGAGTTGGCATGGAATAGAACTTAAGATCTAGGGGTTTATTGTCTTTAAGGCCAAACATGTTTTGCCTTCTGTTTTCGGCGTCGTAACAGGAGTGTGCCCGAGCCTTGGGCTGTCCGCGCCCCCTTTCTTTCCCGCAGGTGCTTACCACAAAGGTTCGAACCTCATGCCATCTGCCGCGCTTCTTGACTTGCTGGCTTCTTTTCAGAGCACCCTCTCCTCAGCATTTGGTTGAGCCTTCCATGCATTAGGGCCCTGAACTTCCAGGCCCCTGCCCTCAGCCCACACAGGAGAGGCTCAGCCCTCGCGCGGTAGCCTGCCGGCTGCCCTGCTTCTTAAGGCAGCCTTGCTCTCCGTCCTTTCCTGCTAGCCCACGGGGCATTAAATAATTGTAAGACCTTTTCTCCATCTCAGGCTTGCCTGAGGTGGAAGAGAAGCCAAATGGTCTTTCCTTTTGTAACTTCTTAAAAGTATATTTTGAACACACACAAACACAGCAAATAATACCTTTAACAGAGAGTATAAATCTTTTCTCAAAA
Organism: Dasypus novemcinctus; assembly: GCF_030445035.2. Taxonomy (NCBI): domain Eukaryota; kingdom Metazoa; phylum Chordata; class Mammalia; order Cingulata; family Dasypodidae; genus Dasypus; species Dasypus novemcinctus. The sequence continues at coordinate 10,288,317 of NC_080701.1, read as the reverse complement.
CATGTTTACATCCGTATTACTTAGCCATAGAACTTATTTCCATGCCAGGAATGAGCAACCCGGTTTAAGTGTCTTTTATTTTATTTTTTTTGTAAGTTTTTTAAAATTTTACCTTATTTATCCCACGCAGTTGGTTCTCTCATCTGTCTGCTCATTGTTTGCTCACCTTCTCCAGGAAGCACCAGGAACTGAACCCGTGACCTCCCACTTGAGAGTGTGGGTGCCCGATGGACTGAGCCACATCTGCTCCCCTACGTTTCTATTTTAAAGAGCCTTAATTTTTTTTTCTCTGTAAATCCTGTTCTTTATAAGAGAGATAGGCCTGTTCAGAAAACTTTCTATGGAAACCCTAACCAGTGATCTCAAGCCATTGCTAAAGTTAAGTGAGAGCTCACATCTCCTGAAATGTATGTGTTGTGATCGTCGGCCCTTGGTCGTTTATGATGCTCCACTGGCCTGCAGAGGAGAGGATAAATAACCAAGAGGACACACACACACGGTCACAGAGGAGGCTCCGTCTTCTCCCACGAACACAGCTATGACCCAGCCATGCTGCCCTGCACGCAGGCTAGCTGCTCTCCCCCACTCTCTGGACCAACCACTGATCATTCTGACTTATTTATGACAGCCTAGCTCCAAAAACAATTTGCTGCAACTTGCAAAATTGATTAATAGCCATTGGAAAAACAGACTTCAGGGCCAAAGTCGAGTTTTAGCTAGAAGAAACTGTCACCACGCGAAGCACAACAGTTGGTCAATGTCAGGGGTGAGCTAAAAATTGCAGGGGAGACTCATGAATGTTCATTATGTACTTCTGGAGATCTGGCAATACAAATGCACTTTAAAAGCAACATCATTTAGCAGGTTCCATCAGTCTAGACCACTTGCAATTATGAAGATATTGTTGGTGGCTTCAGAATTAAAGGACATCCATGTAGCAAAATATATAAAACTTGTGTTTTTCTAAGGGCACTTCCTGCGTAAATGGAAATTCAGTGCAGTTACAAACAAAATTTTCCTATGAAAGAGATGGCGAGATTTGCTGAATTATTTTTCTGCTAACGTGAAGAATTAACATGCCAGGAAGAATTTTTTTTTTTTTTTTTGAACGTGTACACAAGCAGCAAAGTTCTCTTCAAACAAGACCTATTACTTTGGGATAATATCATATTGCCCAATGTGGAATATTTTATTATGGGTGCATTGAGCTGTTTTGATTGGTTAATACCAGTTTACTCTCCTGATGAAAGTTCTGAGTGGATATCATCTGTACAAGTGCTTCTCAACCTGTTTATCATCCCCCTAAGGACCCTTTCAAGACATTTTCCTCCCTAACCGCCTCCTAAGAAATTTTTTTAAGGGTTCATTTTATTTCTTTATTCCTCCCCTCTCCCCTGTTGTTTGCACTCGCTGTGTGCTCTCTGTGTCTGCTTGTCTTCTCCTTAGGAGGCACCAGGAACCAAACCTGGGACCTCCCATGTGGTAGAGTGGTGCTCAACTGCTTGAGGCACCTCTGCTACCTATATTTTTGTCTCTCTCATTATGTTTCCTCTTTGTGTCCCCTTGTTGCATCAGCTTGCTGTGTCAGCCTGTTGTGCCAGCCCATCATGGCAACTTGCTGTTCTGCTCATCTTTTCCAGAAGGCACTGGGATCCTGGTAGGTAGGAGCTCAATCGCTTGAGCCATATCCACTCCCCATGAAAATTTAATATCATAGGAAAGCTGTCTATCTTTTTATGTTCTGTATGTATATCTGTGCTTTACATATAAAAAGAGTAAGATTATTTCACCCTCCCACAAGAACCAATTTTCATCCACACCAAGAATACGTGATCTATATCTACGTTGAGTAAAGTTGGGAAAACTAATTATAACTTAGTGTACTACAGTTAGTCTAGCGGGTAAAATCTTCCTACATATGGGTTCCATGGGAGAAAGAATAATGGTTGTAATTGATGAAAAGATTGAGAACCACTTCAGTAGCTGCCCACCCTCACCGCCACCATACCGGGCTGTTTCTTCTGTGACAATTGTGTCCTCTCTTCCAGGCATTGGACAAACTACGGAAAGTGCAGGCAGTGCCCGGGGCACACAGCCTTTGCCTCCCGTTTTCTGGCTAGCGTGCTGGCCTTGTGGGCTTTGGACTCTTTACAGCCCACAAGAATTCGAGCTCATATTTTTCTCCTGTCTTATACGTGCAGGGGCTCAGGCCATGGTCATGAGAAAAGTAAAATCAGACAAACAGAAGACAAAACCAAACGAAGACATGAACATAGGAATGTGATGATAGAGCTGAAAGTATGAGAAGATACAGGGGTGAAGGCGTGTATGATGAGGCCAGCTGTCTAGGCTAAGAGCCAATGGTTTTCCAAACACATCTTCTGGAACCCCCTGAAAGGTGCCTTGGGGGTTGCAGGGATGGGAAGAGGGGCAGCAGCTTTCAGGATCAGGGTCCACCACCATTGCCCCTTAATCTTACCCAAATTCCCCACTTTCACACATTTCTTATGTTGGCACTTGCATAATGTTTCGTTCAGAGAATGATATTATCACTGAACAAGCTCTATGAAGTTCATTTGATCTACGCACTGATGGAATTTGGAAGACTAGTTGTCAAAGGTATGATTTTTTAAACACTGGCACAGTTAACATACAGTCATTCCAGCAGGAGATCCTTACATGCTAGAATCGACCGGCTGTGGGGACCATCAGAGCGTAATGCCAGCCCTCGCCAAAATCCTTGCTCTCAGTCCCCTAGGCAGTGGATCTCAAACCTTGACGTTCATCAGAATCACCTGCAGGGTTTGCTGAAACAGGAGCTGACTCAATAGGCTGGGTGTGGCTCTCTGCTCCACAAGCAGGGCGACTTGACCCCAGTGTAAATGAAAGTGGCTTAAAGCCATTACAAAAGCCGAGAATCAGAGTTTAGGTTTCTAAAAAACACACTCAGAGTTTTCATTTGCTCCCACCAGAGATCCCTCCTGCTCACCTTCATTTTTGTCATGGTATTAAAATGCAGGTGTCAAATAAGCATCAATAATTAAAAGTTGATTGAGTTTCTAGGTCTTGGGTTATGGCCAGTTCTTGTTAAGAGTCAAAAGAAAGCGGAAATTAATAGAGTTCCAGATGTTCCATTTTAGACATTCTTTTCTGCAAGAATATAAAAAGCAAAACAATGAATATCCTTTAAAATAGCTCAAATAATGACTCTCCTCTAAATTAGAACTTCAGTCACTTATCCCTATGCTGCTTTAATTTTCTTCACAATAGTTATTAGCAAATGATATTATATAAATTAATTTTTTTATTAACCTCCTCTCCCCCTTTCTCTTTCTCTTTTATTCTCTCTAAAGTGAAAGCGCCAAGAGAACAGGGACTGTGTTTTGCCCTCCACTTTATTTCCAGTGTCTAGAACATTTTCTGGCATTTAGTATATACCCTATAAATATTTGTTAAAAAAATGAATGATTGTTTGTGCCATTGCAGTACCTGGCTTGTGCCTCCTGTAAAATGTTGGTGAAGGCATTACTTAAAAATACAGAGCAGTCATGGTTTGCGTTCCCAATACAAAAATAATAAGCTCATGTTAGAACTGAACAAATGCAGGGAGGCACCCACAAAATTAAGATCATTAGCAATCCCACTGTCCATTTTCATGTGTAATGCCCAGTGTTTTTCCCTCTCTCTCTCTCTGAGCACTTAAACAAATGAGATTATAGTCCATTTTGTGAGTTGCTGTTTTGGAATCTTTTTTTTTTTTTTTTAATAACTACCTATACTTTTTCTTTCTTTTTTTTTTTTCTTCCCTCTTCCCTTCCCCCTTCTGTATCCATTCACTGTGTGTCCTTTTGTGTCCGCCTGTATTCTTGTCAGCAGAACCAGGAATCTGTGTCTCTTTTTGTTGCATCATCTTGCCACGTCAGCTCTCTGTGTGTGCAGCACCACTCCTGGGCAGGCTGCACTTTTTTCACACTGGGCAGCTCTCCTTGCAGGGTGCACTCCTTGTGCATGTCACTCCCCTATGTGGGGGCACCCCTGTGTGGCACGGCACTCCTTGCGTGCATCAGCACTGCGCAAGGGCCAGCTCACCACACAGGTCAGGAGGCCCAGGGTTTGAATCATGGACCTCCCATGTGATAGGTGGATGCGCTATCTGTTGAGCCAAGTCCATTTCCCTGTTCTGAAATTGTAATGTATTGGGAACATTTACCCATGTTACTTACAGTGCCATTTTATTGCTTCTTTATTGATTGAATCAGGTCCACCACAATATGCTCAAGTCCTAACCCCTGGTCCTCTGGATGTGAATTCATTTGTAAATAGGATGCTCAAAGATCCTATTATTAAGATGAGGCCAAGCTCAACCAGGGTGGGACTTAAACTAACAGGACTGGTGTCCCTTTAAGCAGAAGAGAGTTGGGCACAGCAGTAGGAGACAGGTGGGGAGAGAGGTGGCCATGTGATGGGGGCAGAGATGGAGCTCTAGACTGCCAGCAAGCCGCCATCAGAATGCTGAGACTTCAGAGAAGCATAGTGGTGCTGTCACCTCGACTTTGGACTCCTAGCTCTCTGTATTAGTCAGCCAAAGGGGTCCTAATGCAGAATACCTGACATCTGCTGGGCGTTATAAAGGGTATTTATTTGGGGTAGGAGCTTACAGTTGCCAGGTCATAAAGCATAAATTACTTCCCTCACCAAAGTCTATTTTCATGTGTTGGAGCAAGATGGCTGCCGATATCTGCAAGGGTTCAGGTTTCCTGGGTTCCTCTGAGCTCAGCTCCTCTGTTTTCTCCACAAGGTCAGCTGTAGACTATCAGGTGAATAGCTCTGTCTCTTTCCCTGGGGCTCCAGCTCCAACATCAAAAACCCTTAACTCTGTCCTTTGCCATGCCTTTTATCTGTGAGTCCCCACCCACCAAGGGGCAGGGTCTCAATGCCCTGATAACGTGGCCCAATTAAAGCCCTAATCATAACTCAATCAGGCCCAGGTACAGATCAGGTTACAAACATAATCCAATATCTATTTTTGGAATTCATAACCATATCCAACTGCTACACTCCCCAATTGTGAGAGAATACATTTCTGCTGTTTAAGCATACTAGTCTGTGTGCTTGTTTACAGTAGTTCAGGCAGACTTAGATACATGGTAATACATGATTAAGATGGGAGTAATTTAATAAGCTAACCCCTTTTTTGGAAATTTATGTTGTTTCCAATTTTTCCCAATAAGGCACATCCTCATAGGCAAATCTTTTCACACATCGGCAAAACTGAATTTCTGAATTTTATGAGCCATTCTCGGCTTGCATATGAGGTGATGGTAAGCCATATCAACAAAAAATGAGGGCTAGAATGCATTACTATTAACAAATCTTTAGACCTTATAAGTAACTGTAATATAATATTTATTGATAGGGGGTTAGATAAAAATTTTTCTTAATTCCTGATTTGTTGTATCCAAGGGCTTTTTGTGCTAACATCTATAAATTCATGAAAATAAGCAGAAAATTATATATCTTTCTGCTATATAATTAATTTCTGCTTTTATCTTCATGAAGTCCATATTTTCATTTTCCTTATTTTTGTTTTGGGCCTCTATTAAACTCCTTTATTTAAATATTTACTTCAGGCGGCAGACTTGGCCCAGTGGTTAGGGTGTCTGCCTACCACATGGGAAGTCCGTGGTTCAAACCCCGGACCTCCTTGACCCGTGTGGAGTTGGCCCATGTGCAGTGCTAATGCACGCGCAAGGAGTGCCGTGCCACGCAGGTGTGTCCTCCGCGTAGGGGAGCCCCACATGCAAGGAGTGTGCCCCGAAAGGAGAGCCGCCCAGCGCAAGAGAAAGTGCAGCCTGCCCAGGAATGGTGCCACACAAACGGAGAGCTGACACAACAAGATGACGCAACAAAAAGAGACACAGATTCCCATGCCACTGACAACAGAAGCAGACAAAGAAGATGCAGCAAATGGACACAGAGAACAGACAACCGGGGTGGGGGGGGGAAGGGGAGAGAAATAAATAAATACATCTTTAATAAATAAATAAATAAATATTTACTTCATTCATTTATTTTTACTTGTTGTTTAATAATGAATATATTTTAGTCTAAGAAGTGTCCCCTATGCGCTATTTGACCACATGCTATAACATTTGATAAGTAGTATCTGCATTGTTATTATTTTTTACACAAAAAAAGTTGTGATCTCTTTGCTGGTGCCTCATTGATAGCTGCAGACTGATCAGGGTGGTGGGTGCTGAAGGTTGGGGTGGCTGTAGCCATTTCTTAAAGTAAGGTAACAATGAAGTCTGCCACATCCATGGATTCTTCCTTTCACAAAAGATTTCTCTGTAGCATGTGATGCTATTTGATGGCATTTTGCCCATAGTAGAATTTCTTTCAAAATAGGAGTCAATACTCTCAAAACCTGCTGCTGCTTTATCAACTAAGTTGAAGTAATAGTCAAAATGCTTTGTTGTCATTTCACAAACATTTTCTTTGCTCATCCATAAAAAGCAATTCCTCATCCATTTAAATTGTACTATGAGATTGCATCAGTTCAGTCACATTTTTAGGCTCTACTCCTGGTTCCCTTGCTATTTCTCCCACATCTGCAGTTCCTTCCTCTACCAAAGTTTTGAACCCCTTAAAATCATCCAGGGGGTTTGGAATTCTTATAATGTTGATATTTTGACCACCTCCAATGAATCTTGAATGTTCTTAGTACATTTAGAATGGTGAATCCTTTCCAGAAAGTTTTCAACAGACTTTGCCAAGATTCATTAGAGGAATCACTCTCTATGGCAGCTACAGCTTTATGAAGTGTATTTCCTCAATATTAAGACTTGAAAGTTGAAATGACTCCTTGACTCATGGGCTGCAGAATGGATGTTGTGTTAGGAAATGTATTAGTCAGTGTTCTCTAGGGAAACAGAATCAACAAGGGATATCTGTCAATAGTAAGAGATTTAATAGAGTCTCTCACGAAGTCATGGGGATGCACAAGTCCAGGTTCCACAGGCAGGCTACAACCAGGAGCTCCAATAAAGTCCAGTGAAGATTCTTGATGAGTTCTGGGAGATGTTGGCTGTCCAAAGACTAGCTGGGAAATTCTCTCTCAATGCTGAAATCACTTCCCTTTTTAAGGTATTCAATTGATTGAGTTGAGTGTCACTCACTCCTGATGGCAATCCCTTGACTGATGTAATTGTAACTAGCTATCTATGATCTACCACTGCAGTAAAGTCAATGGTGACTAAAGTCCACAAATGCCCTTGTATTACAGTTAGCCCAGTGCTTCCTTGACCAAACAACTGGGCTCAATTACCTGGCCAAGTTGACACAATAGCCTAACCATCACAGGAGACATGACAACAACATTCATCTCACTGTACATCTCCATTAGAACTCTTGGGTGATCGGGTGCACTGTCAATGAGCAATAATACTTTGAAAGGAATCTTTCTTAGCATTAGGTCTCAGCAAGGGGCTTAAAATATTCATGTTAGAAACAGATGTGCTGTCATCCAGGCTTTGTTGTTCTATTTATAGAGCACAGGCAGAGTAGGTTTAGCGTAATTCTTATGGGCCCTAGGATTTTGGGAATGGTGAATAAGCACTGACTTCAACTTAAAGTCTCCAACTGCATTAGTCCCTAACAAGAGAGTCAGCCTGTCCTTTGAGGCTCCAAAGCCAGACATTACTTCTCCTCTCTAGCAAGGAAGTCCTAGATGGAATCTTCTTCCAATAGAAGGCTGTTTCATCTACATTGAAAAACTGTTGTTTAATGTTGCCATCTTCATCAATGAACCTAGCTCGATCTTACGGGTAACTTGCTACAGCTTCTACATCAGCACTTAGTGGTTTACCTTGCAGTTTGATGTTATGGAGATGTCTTCTTTCCTCAAACCTCGTGAACCAACCTCTGCTAGCATCAAATGTTTCTTCTGCAGCTTCCTCACCTCTTTTAGCATTCTTAAAATTGAAGGAAGTTTGGAATTTGCCCTGGATTAGGTTTTGGCTTAAGGGAATACTGTGGCTGTTTCGATTCTCTATTCGGACTACTAAAACTTTTTCCATAATAGCAATGAAGCTATTTTGCTTTCTTATCATCTGTATGTTAACTGGAGTAGCCCTGTTCATTTCATTAAAGAACTTTTCCTTTGCATTCACAACTTGGCTGACTCTTTGGTGCAAGAGACTTAGCTTTCAGCCTATCTTTTCTTTTCAACACCAAGCTTAATCATTTGTAGCTTTTGATTTAAAGTGAGGTACATATGGCTCTTCCTTTCATATGAACACTTAGAGGCCATTGTAGGGTTATTAATTGGCCTAATTTCAATATTGTTGTGTGTTAGGGAAGAGGGAGGCCCAAGGAAAGGGAGAAAGATGGGGGAATGGCAGGTGGGTTTAGCAGTCATCACACATACATTTACTGATTAAGTTCACCATCTTATATGGGCACAGTTTGTGGCACTCCAAAACAATTACAATATGTTCTTTGTAAGTCGTTATGTGTAATTGTCCTTCTCTGGCTGCTGACTTCTGGAAGTGTTGTGTTATATCTCTGTATTCTCCCAACACGTAATGCCTAGACACTGGAGTAAGCAGGAACAAGCCATCTATGGTATGTTTGGGTATGGTTCTCTTTTCTTTACCTTGAGATTTAGAGCAGTACAATCTCAAATCCAATTATCAATTGGGTCTTGCCAACCCAAATGTATACCTATGATAATACAAGGAGATGAATTTTATCTAGCATTTAAAAAAATACACACAAATAACAGGAAAAGATTAATTCATATTCTAGATCATGAATTATGTACATTTAATTATTGAGTTCAATTAATAATTGAATTGAGCAATCTGTAATGTACAGTGAGAATTCCAGTGCCAATTTATAACCCTTTCCAACAAGTGCTGACTTGTTCCTTCCTCAAGTGTAAATTGTCTGTGTTCCATTCCGATCAGAATTCTCATTTTATCTCAAGCCTCCAGGTACTATTGATCATTTTATGATTCTTCTTTGTGATTCTAATCCAGGCTGTTTTGTACTGAGATTGTTATTCCCCTATATTAAATGAAGAAAAGTCTCTTGTATCACAAAAGTTCAAAGGGCTGCTTTTAGATAATGTCTACAACAGCTGTATTTAAAGGAGCGCCTTTCCTCCAATGATCCCAGCTAAATGCCTGCCACATAATGGGAATTCCTCCTCTCTCCTCTGTGGCCTTACAGTGCTCCCTGACTCAAATGGTTCTACTCTGTACTCTGTCCTATTATGGCAACAGAAACTTGGGGCAGGAAGAGCAATTTCCTGATCAGATCTGAGCTGATTTGACCCTTTACTGTTCTCAATTACTACCATGAGGCTATCAGTTAAATATCATTGACTGCAGTCCTCAACATTTTACTGTTAACCATTTCATACTTACTGTTGTATGGGCCATGCCAGCATAATGTGGTGTGCACAGTGTTTGCTGAACAAACAAACAAAAGCTCACCAAACCAGGTACCACTTGAATATAATTGCCATATCTGCCCATCTCCTAAAATAGGATCCCTCTAAGAAATAGTTCATGTTTTAATCTAGACAATGAGTGCAGCCTGAATAGAACCAGCCACCGAGACTCTATGATTTTTAAAGAGTGTAGGAAAAGATCCCTCCCCCTAATTTCCTCCTGAAATTCTGTAACAAGAGGCATTTCAATCACTACTCTGAATTTTAAAATTCGGTTATTCCTGTGAAGGGCTAAAGGTTAAAATCCAAGCTGTGCTTATTGAACAGCTACCCTGAAACATGATGGGCTTCTAGTTGATGAGGGCATAATGTTGGAAAAATGCACCTTCATGCTTTGTGTGTCGGGGTAAGCGACTGAGAAGCCAACTGGCATGGTGGGGAAAGGGAACCCAAAAGAGGCGTTGTTGATTCCCAGCATTGGGAAGGGCTGCCTGCCCTAGACAGCTGCTCTGTGAAGACTTCATCACTAAGACCATAACTGGTCTACACTGATACAACCTGACAGAACCTTCCACAGTCATGGGAATATTCTCTATCTGCCCTATCCAATATGGTAGCCAGTTGCCACATGTGGCTTTTGAGCCATTGAATTGTGGCTACTGCAAGGAAAGAACTGAAGTTTCTATGAAAAAATATACGTATAAATAAGGACATGGCTAGTGGCTGCCGTGTAAACAGCATAGTCTAGAGCATGCTCCCTTTGAGAGTTCTGCTTTTACGATGCCAAGACTAAACAAAGTGCCAATTCCTTTAGTTTTCTCTTTATTTTTTGATTGAAGGAGAATTTCCATATGAGATGAACCAAAATTGCAATTATATTCTTATGACTTCCCTATGTTGAGTATCTACTAAATAATGTGTTTTTATTATTACTTTTAATTTTTATAACAGACTATCAAGGTAAATATTGATCATTGTGTTTTTGTAAAGAAAACAGAGGAGGAAACGGGTTCAGAGAGGTAACACAGATAGTAAAGGACAGAGCTGGAATTTGAACCTAGATCTGTCTGATTTGAAATCTATATTCTCTTCATTACATCTTACTAAAAGTACCAAATATATAAAATATTTTAAAATTATGCCTATGTCTGCTTTTCTAGATCAAACCCTGAATAACAAAATTTTCTCTCACTCCATCTTCCTCTGTAATTATTATTTTTTCTATATATTTGATATAGCTGGAGAGAGTGATTGGTAACCCACAACAGAAGTAGTTTTCTTAGGAAATACAAATGGAATCATAAAGGTATGGACAAATTTGTGACTAGCAGAGTCATAAACTGCTACCAGCACCTTGGAATATAGTTACTTTTAAAGTAACTTGTTCCTTATTAGAAACAGTTGCATGTTCCTACTGAATGTTGTTTAGAGTGACTATTCATACTAGAAAACTGGGTTGCACTGACTGAGGTCACACTGTTCAAATCCTGTGTTCTTATGATAAGCCATTAGCAAATTAAAGAATCAGAGTTCTACACAGAGCTCAGTTGTACGCTAATAATTTAGTAGTTTAATGATGTCAAGCTTTGCCTACTAGTGCCATTATGCAAAAATACTGCTTAAAAATGTAAGACTTATGAATATCAAACATAAACAGAGGTATTCAATAAATTCATGAGAAGCAATATTAATTTTCAACAAAGGCAGAAAACAATAATGCAATTAAGAAGACAGTTATAAAGAAAACCCCAGTTCATGAATTTTTAAGTGTTCTTTTTAATTGTCAGCTTTTCTTCTTGAACGAGAGTTTAGGTGGCACTAAAATGAACCAAAGTGGAGAAAGAAAAGACGAAGTGCCTAAGTAGACCCACAGCGTCAGAGGTTGTGTTTCAGAACAGACAAGGAAGGTCAAGAGTCAATTATTTTAGGAACAAATGATATCAGAGATAGGCTCTTACAGAGAACTTTTAACACTAAGAGACCTCCAGAGGAAACTAGGCAAACCCAGAGTGAGAGGCCACAGTATCTGCCTTGGTTTGCTACAGGGTTGCCTATGCGAAGTCCCAGAAGCTTTACCCAGGGTCAAAGCTCACGGTTCCCAGGCCATGAAATGTCCGAATCAGGTGTCAGCAGAGGGGCGTCCACAGGGTCCTGCCACCTGGTGAAGCCAGGTGGCTGCCGGTCCCTGCCAGGTCCCTGCCTTCCCTTCCAGAATCTACCATCACTGGGTGCTCGGCTGTGGGCAGCCAGGCCAGGACTTGTCTCTTCGCAGGCCTCCTCTTGCAGGCTCCGTGGCGCCGCTTTCTTGCTGAGTTCACTTAGGAGCTCTCAGGCACGGGCTCGTCCTCTCAGCCTTGAGCTACCCCATGGGCCCAGCCTCGTGGGGCTCCGTGCTTAGTTAAGCTTGCACGTTGCAGGGCCCAGGACGGCAGAGCTCCCTTTCCTGGGCCTTTCCTTCTGTGTCTGTGTTTACATAAGGCCCAGCAAGAGGGCAGAGACTCAACCCAAGTCATGCCTCACCGACATAGCCCAACTGAAAGGGTCTCACACCCACAGGAAGGGATTGGTTAGAAAACATATTCCTTCTCTTCTGGGGATTCATAAAGGAACTTCCACCTGTCACAGTAGTTGTCACACAAAGGGTGGGTTCACTATTCAAAAAATCCCAAGTGGATGGGAGTGGGCATAGGATACAGGTTGCTGCTAGAAAGGAGAAAACGGGGTGAACTACAGTACAAGACAGGAAATAAAGTCGCTGGGAGGACATTAAGCAACTTGGGCCCTGAAGAACCAACGTTTAAGGCAGAATGCCAGTTATGGGGGGGAGACATACATCTGAGATTGAGGCTCAACACAAGACTGGTTCACTGCTGAGCAAGTGAGCTGTTTCCTTAGCATCAGGGACAGTGAGGGACTGGACCAAGAGAAAGCCACTGCCCAGTCTTTGAGATGGGGAGACCACTTGGGGTCTAAATCTTGTTGAGAAGATGTAATGGCCCATGGCGATCAATACTGAGGGCAGTTCTTCATTGGATTAGCTGAAAAAAGGTAAGGGTGCGAGAGACCCTTATCTGACCATGAATTTACATGGAGTTGGGGCAATGGTAGCTTGGAAGGTAGTGAGAAGGAAACTAACCATAAAGGCATAGTTGGAGGTAAGCAGAGGTTTTCACCCTGGTCCGTGAAGAAGTCCTTTGAACCAAAGCTGTCGTCTGATGGCAGCAGCAGGAGATCCTCTTTCCCTAAGTGTCTTTCTTTTTCCTTTTAAGAACCAAATGCTACAATATCTTAGGGTGCCATCAGTTCACACCCAGGAAAACTGCAGAAACATTCTCTATAGATTTGCTCCAGGGATGGGGCATGGACGTGAGCACGAAAGGCCACTCTCTTTACCCGTGTGGTAAACTGTCATGTAAACCAATGAAGGCGTGCCGTGGAACATTCACACGTCTCCAATGCGCTCCCTTTGGATTCCATTGAGTCCCTTTCAGTAAGTACTTATTGTACTTCTATCAGGTTTCCTAACCCAACCGTTATGGGTAACATTCATAGGAATTGCACGTAAGTGTTTAGCTCTGTGTCTTTATGTTACAGGAGCTGAGGCTCCTGAGAGGAGTCAAGGATGGGGGAGAAATGGATGGTGGGAAAAGGGGGTATATCTTGGGGCCCACTGTCAGACGAACACAGCAGTGGAATCTGCTTTTGCACTTCCCTCCTCAAATCTCCATAGTTTTGCACACATTTGATTATCCCTCATAATCCTCGTAATTCTCAGGTTTTAGTTTCTTTGTGAAACTGTTCACTGGGCTAGAGTCCTACAACGCTGGAGCTATTTGGAAAACAACCAACAGTCTCATAAGAAAAATATTATCACAAGAAAAATATTAAAACCAGCAAAAACATATTAAGTATATGCCTATAGCATTTTATAGATATTTTATATAATAAGGAATGAAGATTATATCCCTTTTCACAGCATAATAGGCCCAGAAGGAGGCAAAGATGCAATTGAAAGAATATTACAAAGGTTTTTCCAGAGTCATGCTGCTTTAAGAATTATGTTCCTAGACAGAGATAAATCTAACCACTGGAGTAGTATTTTCTCAGATCTAATTTAAAAAGTATTACCTTCTGGAACTCTCTTACTTGTTCCTTTGTTTATAATTATTCTGAACATTTGTTTTCCATTATCTATGATGAAATTTGAAAAGAGCAGGTCTCTATTGGATCATGAGTTATACCATGCCTTTGCTTAAATAGGCAATTGTTGGGTAGCAACTCTGGGGGATGTTTAAAAGTTATCACAGGTGAGAAAGGTAATTGAAGCTTCCAGAATCAAGAAAAACTACAAAAGAAGTTCAGTTTTATAAATGCTATTGTCTTACATAACCCTCTGGAAGACACCCAGTTCTCACTTTTAAGAGTTTGTGTGAGTCAGTTTGTCATTTGGTATTTTATAGACTTAGCAGTAAATTGTAAAAGTGAATGCTCCTACAAAACTTCAATGGCAAACTAAATTCACTTGATTTTGTCCTTTACTTCCTTGACAGAAGCTATTATACATTTTCCCTCTCCCTACCCAACCTTCTCCCAATGTCGGTATCTTACATACAATAAGTTTCCAAGATTTGTATTTGAAACAAAAATCTTGTAGAATTAAATTGGATTTTGGAAAATTTTCATTCATTTGCATATGGAACAACAACAACAACAAAAATAAAGCCAGAAAGATTTGACAGACTTCCTCCCCTCCATCTTGTCCCAAACATCAGTCTTCCAAGCATCTGCCTTTCCTGGGAATGGTGGATAAACATCCTCTCCTACCCCACATCACCCTCCTCTCCCCTCCAATCCCTCCCTGAGTTCCTAACCAAGAAATCTAGGCACACAAAGAAAAGTAGCTAAAGAAGAAGAAATTAATGGCTGGGCAGAGACTCAGTAATCCCAAGGCAAGGGTCTCCAACGAAGGAGATTCAGAGAATGAGATGTAAGTAAGGTAGCCTAGGGAAGGCTTTTTCTAGTTTCCTTACCCTGAATCTACCATTAACAGGGAGTCCACTCTTCCCGCAACTCTAATCAGGAAAGATATAAGGACTTCTGGTCCACCAAGATGGTGGCATACGATGCCACAGGGTGCCGTTCCCCCACAGCACCTTGGAGTAGGAAAAACTGTTAGAATCTTCTTCCTCAAAACTTGGAAAACAGTTCAAAGGTTGCACTAAGTGGGCAAGTGGCAAATCAAGAGAACATAGCTTTAAAAACAGTAGGAGCAGTTCCAGGTCCCCTGGCTGGCTCCTCCACCGCTCCTCCCTGACGTGGTGTGGCGCCAGCCCGTGCCCCCATTGTGGTCCCTGGTCCCGTTCCAGAGGGAGCAGAGTAACCCCGTAACTCCTGTGGCATACTGGTATGCCTGTATATCCATGCCGATCTATCACGTGGCAGTCTGAGGAAACTCACCTCTGGCTCTCCCTCCCAGAACTGTAGCTTGCAGACAGCTAGTGTAAGATACAATTAAGTCAAAGAGTTCTGTGGCAAAGGATTATTTGCTTTAAGAAATACAACAGAATACCCAGGGAGAGGGATTCTTTTTCATAGGGGATAGGGGGCATTGGAATTCCTTTAAACAGGAGAATTTTTCTAAGGCCATGAGCCAGCACAAGCTGAGGACAAGATGCCAGCCCAGAAAAGACAGAGAGTATATTGTCAGGGTTCTCTAGGGAAACAGAATCGACAGGAGATATCTGTAAATAGTATGAGATTTTATAAAACTCTTTCACATGACTGTGGGGATGTACAAGTCCAGATCCACAGGCAGGCTGCGAACCAGGGGCTCCCATGAAGGTCCTTGACGAGTTCCCAGGAGATGTTGGCTGTCCAAAGCTGAGCTGGGAAATTCCCTCGGAATGCTGAAATCATTTCCCCTTTTAAGGCATTCAAATGATTGGATAAAACGTCACTCATTGCTGCAGGCAATCTCCTTGGTTGATTGTAGATGTAATCAGTCATCTGTGCAACCAACTCACTGAAAATTAAAGTCCATAAATGTCCTGTATTATAATTAGCTCAGTGCTTGCCTGACCAAACAACTGGGCATAATTACCTGGCCAAGTTGACACTTTAGCCTAACCAGCACAGAAAGGACCCTGTCCTTTGTTTTGTAGGGTTTGATCTTCTTGAGAGGAAGGCTTAACTACGAAGGAGAGCACCAGCCAATGCAGAACCAAGTTGCAGAGACTGTGAAAGGTATTTTTTGTGTGGATACAGACTAGTTGGATACAAACTTTAGAAACAGACAGCTCAGTCTACTTTCCGGAATTAACACTTTAAACATTAAAATATACAATGTTCAACAAAAGATTACAAGACAAACAGGAAATGATGGCATGTCCAAAGGATCAAGAAAAAAAACAGAAACCATTAATGGAGAACAGCAGCCTTTGGGCATACTGGAAAAAGACTTTAAAAAACTGATTCTCAATATGTTTAAGGAGATAAAAAAGACAACATGGAGAAAGAACTAAAGGATATCAGGAAAATGATGGATGAATGCTATGAGACTCTCAATAAAGATATAGAAAATTTTAAAAGGAACCAAACAGAAATACAGGAGTTGAAGACTGCGATAACTGAAATGAAATATTCCCTACAGGGTTTCAATAGCAGATTGGAGCTGGCAGAAGAAAGAATGAGTGAATTTAAATGATTCAAGCTGAGGAGCATGAAGAAAAAGGAATGAAGAAAAGCAAGCAGAGCCTAAGAGACCTGTGGACACCATCAAGTGTACCAATACAAGCACTAGGAGGGCCCAGAAGGAGAAGAAAGAGAAAAGGGACAGAAAGAATAGTTAAATAAAGGCAGAAATTTTCCAAAATTTAACCACAGATATGAATTTATAGATACAAGAATCACAAAAAACCTCAAACAGCATAAACCTTAAGAGAACCATGCCCAGTCGCACTGTCAAACGCCAAGGACAGGGAAGCGGACTTGGCCCAGTGGTTAGGGCATCTGTCTACCACATGGAAGGTCCGCGGTTCAAACCCTGGGCCTCCTTGACCCGTATGGAGCTGGCCCATGTGCAGTGCTGATGCGCACAAGGAGTGCCCTGCCACGCAGGGGTGTCCCCCACGTAGGGGAGCCCCACGCACAAGGAGTGTGCCCCGCAAGGAGAGCTGCCCAGCACGAAAGAAAGTGCAGCCTGTCCAAGAATGGCACCGCACACACAGAGTTGACGCAGCAAGATGACGCTACAAAAAGAAACACAGATTCCTATGCCGCTGACAACAACAGAAGCAGACAAAAAGAAGAACACGCAGCAAATGGACACAGACAACAGACAATGGGGGCGGGGGAGAGGGGAAGGGGAAATAAATAAATAAAAATAAATCTTTAAAAATAAAATGCCAAGGACAAGGACAGAGTTTTGAAAGCTGCAAGAGAAAATCAGTGTGCTTTGTACAAGGAAATCCCAATCAGATTAGGTATCACTTTCTCATTAGAAACCATGGAGGCAAGAAAGTAGCAGGAAGAAACAAAGTGTTGAAAGAAAACAATTGCCAAACAAGAATTTTATATTCAATGAGACTGTCTTTCAAAAATAAGAGAGATGACCTGGCAATACAAAACATCTCCTCAAAAGATCTCCGGAGAGAGCTGGTGAATAAAAGGACAAATCCCACCTGCTTAGAACTCTGGAGGCCAATGGTGACTGGAGAAGGACTTCAAAAACACTGAATTGAAGGAAAAGAAAAATATCAGTGGTGAAAACAGCATGATACTGGCACAAGGAAAGATATATTGAACAATGGAATCAAATTGAGAGTTCAGAAATAGACCTCACATCTATGGCGAATTGATTTTTTGACAAAGCTGCAAATCCACTCAATTGGGAAAGAACAGTCTCTTCAACAAATGGTGCTGGGAGAATTGGATGTCCTTGTGCAAAAATGAAAGGGGAATCCCTCTGTCACACCATATACAAAAGTTAACTCAAAATGGATCAAAGACCTAAAAATAAGAACCAGGGCTATAAAATTCCTAGAAAAAAATGTAGGGAAGCATCTTCAGGACAAGTGTTAGGTATGGTTTCTTAGACTATATCCAAAGCATAAGCAATGAAAGAAAAAGGAGATAAATGAGATCTCCTCAGAATTAAAAACTTTTGTGTACCAAAGGACATTGTCATGGAAGGGAAAAGCTAACCTACTCAATGGGAGAAAGGAATAAATATCTGCTATATGCAACAGCGTGGATGCACCTTGAAGACGTCACACTGAGTGAAATAAGCTGGACATAAATGGATAGATATTGTTTGATCTCACTGATATGAAACAATTATTAACAAAATAAGCAAATTCATAGAGTCAGAATCTAGAATACCTGGTCCGTGGGTAGGATAGGGAATGGGGGGTAAATGCTTGATTGGTAGTTTTTCTTTGGAGTGATTCAAATGTTTTGGGAATGGCTTAAGGTGATGGTAGTACAACACTGTGAACATAATTAACACCACTGAATTATATTTCTGAATGTGATTAAAAGAGGGAACTTTTAGGTTGTATATATGTTAGCAGAATAAGTTTTTTTTAAAAAATCATAGGACTATACAATACAAACAATGAACACTAATGTAAATTATGGACTACAGTTAAACAGAGTCTCATCATCATCATCACTTTTCATCCATTGTAACAATAGTATCACACTAATGCAAAGGATTAATAAAAAGAAAAACTGTGTGGGTGGAGGCAGGGTGTGAAGGTTAAGTTCATGTGTCAGCTTGACTAGGTCATAATGTTCAGTTGTTTGGTCAAGCAAGCCCTGGCCTGTGATACTGTGAGGGTATCTGGTGCATTTAAAACATTAGTCATTACTTGCATCTGTGACTAATTACATCTACAACTAGCAAAGGAGAGTCTATAAAGAGAAGCTTTCATATCTAGTCAGTTGAAGGCTTTAAAGGGGGAACTGATCATTTCAGCAGTTAGAAAGAGGAATTTCTATCTCTACTTCAGCAACCCAGCTTCTCCTGGGGAATTCAATGAAACGTTCACAGGATTTCTCAACTTGCCGTCTGCCCTACAGAATCCGGATTTGCCAATCCCATGGTCCAGGGAGCCAATTCCTGTAATCAGTCTCACAGTATGTATCTCCTGTTGATTGTTTTCCTGGAGAACCCTTACTAATACAGGGGATATAAGGGAACTCTGCATGTTCTGCGTATTTCTGTAAACCTACATCTTCTCCAATTAAAAAACCTATCTTTTAAAAAGGGTATAAGAAAGTCTTACCGCAAAGAAGCAGGCCTCCACCAAGGTCTGCCGCTGGAAGCAGAGTCTCCCACATGGACACAGAAATCGGCAGGGGTGACTGCAGATGGGCTTGTCCTTTAGCCCACAGGAGGTCTGGCCACGCGTAAAATGCACCTGGGAGACTCTCACGTTCTTACCAGCCAGGAAGTCACTTCCTTCTTTAGGGAGGATTTAGTGGAGGATCAGGTGGGCAGGTTGGTAGTGTTTGCTTCCCTCACAAACAGAGATGGGGAATGGGAAGAGGGGATGGAAGTGAGTTTAGGGTTCCAGGCATTCTGTTTTATTGAGGAAACCAGTCTACAGGTGTCATTTTGCCCTGGGCTCACCCACAATCCTAAGAACACGTGAATTGTCACCACTGGGCTATAACTGCCTCCCACCTGGCTTCAGCCTTCCCAGGCTTACCCCTCTTCTCTCCATGCTGTTGCCAAATCTTTGTGCTTTTTTTTAAAAAAAGATTTGTTTAGTTATTTCTCTCCCCTTCCTCCTCGTTGTCTGCTCTCTGTGTCCATTCGCTGTGTGTTCTTCTGTGTCTGCTTGCATTCTTGTCAGTGGCACCGGGAATCTGCGCTCCTTTTGTTGCGTCATCTTGCTGTGTCAGCTCTCCATGTGTGCAGCACCACTCCTGGGCAGGCTGCACTTTTTTTTGCGTGGGGCGGCTCTCCTTGCAGGGCACAATCCTTGCATGTGGGGCTCCCCTACGCTGGGGACACCCCTGCGTGGCACGGCACTCCCTGTGCACATCAACACTGAGCATGGTCCAGCTCACCACATGGGTCAGGAGGCCCTGGGTTTGAACCCTGGACCTCCCATATGATAGGTGGACGCTCTATCAGTTCAGCCAAATCCGCTTCCCTCTTTGTGCTTCTTGATCTCCAAAGATCAAAGATCTCTTGATTTTCACTTACTCTACTCCCTCCTCTTCAAGACCCAGCTCAGACCCAGCTCACATCCATCAAGCCACCTGTGATTACCTCAGCTGAGAGTAGATAAGCCTTCATTTGTGTGCTCATAGCACAAAGAACCAGGGTGGAAAACCTGATTCTGACACCAGGCTCAACATCTTATAGCTTAGACCCTGGAAGAGTTACTTACCCTCCATGCATTGGTTTCCTCCTATAAGGGATGTTTGTAACACCCACTAACAGTTGTCATGTCATGTGATTAGCATCGTGCAAACAATGTGATAGAATGCCTAACACACAGGAGGTCACTATAAAGGGGTGACTCTTCTTGCTGGCAGCCGCATTTTAGCATTAGCTACAAAATGTGGCGCATTGGGTCACTCTGTGGGCCTCAATGCTCTCCCCTCACTGGATCCTTCGCTTGCTGAGGCAATAATAGCTGCCCATTCTGCATCGTGTCCCCCCACCCTGATGTCTTCCAGAATGCACATACTCAACACCTGTCTCATCAGTGGAATGAGCTTGAATGTGCCAGAACAGACTTGATTCTGTATCAGTTCCGATTATACAGATGGTTAATTGACATTATGGCTAATTGACATTTACCTAACATTGGCACTGTATGAATGAGTCAGCTATGTATTAATTTCTTCAAAAATATCAGATTACTTAACTTTATATTTTTGTATATATTGAATTTATTTTTAAAAAATGCTTAATTTTAATAAAGTATTAAAGCCTATTAATCATTTTTCCTAAGTTTTGATTAATCTTTGCTAGAAGTTCAGACCTTGCCAATTTTTTTCTCTATCCAGTTGTTATTTATATATATATTTAAATAATGGAAACTACTCTTATAGAATAGTTTAATATATTCAATAATTTAATAGTTCGTTAAACTGTCATTGATAATGAAGGGTAGTAATGGCTCTTTTTAAAATTTTATTTTGTTTTTTAATTATCTTTTTTAAAAGTTAATAGATCACACAAAACGTTACATTAAAAAACGTAAGAGGTTCCCATATACCCCACTCCCCACCCCTATCATTTTTAATTGTATTTTTTAAAGATACATAGATCACAAAAAATGTTACATTAAAAAATATAAGAGGGTCCCATATACCCCCCACATACACACCCCCACTCCTCCCACATCAACAACCTCTTTCATCATTGAGGCACTTTCATTCCATTTGGTGAATACATTTTGGAGCACTGCTGTACCACATGGATAGTACTTTACATTGTAGTTTAAACTCTCCCCCAGTACTTTCAGTGGGTTATGGCAGGATATATAATGTCCAACATCTGTCTCTGCAATATCATTTAGGACAAATCCAAGTCCCAAAAATGTCCTCACATCACATCTCTTCTTTCCTCTCCCTCCCCTCAGCAACTACTGTGACCACTTTCTCCACATCAATGCTACAATTTCTTCTATTACTAGTCACAATAGTTCCACAGTAGAATATCAGTAAGTCCACTCTAATCCATATTTTATTCCTCCATCCTGTGGACCCTGGGATGGGAATGTCCATTCCACCTCTAGATGAAGAGGGGGCTTAGATCTCACATGGTTGATGGATACAATTCTCCTGCTTGCAGTTGTAAGTACTCTGGGTTCCCTGGTGTGGTGATTGACCATCTTCACCTCCCTCTTAGCTGACCTGGGTAAGTCCAATGAACCAGAGAATAGGAGTTGCAACTCTTTTGAGGCTCAGGGCCCAGCTGGCACATGGACAATCCAGAAATTCTAGTCTCCTGAGTATACACCAACCCCAGCACCAACCACAGATTCAGTAAAAGTGACAGGAGAGGCATGTGTAGAAAGGCCACATCTGAGTCCAACCCCATCACACTCAGGAACACAAATTCCAATGTAGGGCCCACTGACAAGGCACTGAACTCCAGAGCCATCTGCCATGACCATAGAACATGTGTGTCTCCATAGCCCTCAGCCACACCAGTACCTGGAGTTATATCTACTTTGGCTGTCTCTGGGATCCTGCTGAGGTGTGCATAAGTGCAACCCCTCTGACGACCTCCCAACTCTTTTTGGAAGACTCTTAGCCATATAAACTAATTTGACTTTGCCATTTCCCCCTTTTATTCAAGGTCAAAAAGCAGTTTTTAACACATGATCCTACATGTAGACTGAGATAGTCTGCTGGTCTGAGTTGACCCTTTTATTCAAGGTCTCTTTCTAGTTGCATTACCAGTTATTGATTGGTAGTAATCCTGTGGTGCCAGGGAGGCTCATCCCCAGGAGTCATGTCCCATGCTAGGGGGACGATAATGCATTTACATGCTGAGTTTGGCTTAAAAAGTGGCCGCATTTGAGCAACATGGAGGCTTTCAGGAGGTAACTCTTAGGCACCCTGCAGCTCTAGGCCTAGTTCAAAATTCAGGCACACAGGCTCATAAACATAGACATTAGTATCAATGGCTCATCATTGGTCCATCCTTCTTCATCGGTCTTTGCCATTGCACTTGGGGAATTGTTGCTGTTCCGTTGAGGAATGTGCCAGAGCTCCCCTGGAGGAACTGGGTAGGAACTCAGCACTCTCTCAGTTGTCGTTTGTAATTGTAACTACTATGAAAACAAAAAGTAATGGTTCTTTATAGGCCATATCCTGTGCCTCTCTCCTACACTGCAGAAGGCTTCTACCACAGCCCATCCTGGTTTGGAATGGACCATAAACACTCTGTGGGGTAGGCAGATAGGTGCCTTTTGTAAGTGTGTATTCATTTCAACCACATGTATCTCAATTAGAGTTTGAAAAAAAAAAACAAGGAAAACTTTGAGTATGGTATACAGGAGTTTGCACCACATTAGCCCTGCAATGTCTTTAAAGGTAGAGATTCTTCTGGAATGTGGTAGTTACAAACAGGGTCTCCTCTGCTCCATGGGCACATTTCTGACCTAGATTCCAGACCCAGGAGGCTGAAGGTATAGACAGTTGGCCCTGGCAAGCCTGCCGCACACCCTGGGATGTTCAGCTACTGGCCCAAGTGGTGACGGTGACAGCAGAAAGATAAAGCCCTGTTAGGAGGAACATAGAGCTCAGAGAGTCAGACATCAACCAACCCAAATGTCTCACATTTCTTGATCTAGCCTCCACTTCATTTCTCTCTTCCAAACATCCAAGTACATATTTTCTTTTTAAAACCTCCCTCCAATAAAGTATTTCAGTCCCTACTTCCCTTCCACCAAGAAAAATACAAAATCCTTAGGGCTCTTTAGGCCAACTGGAGATAGCCCCCACACCCCACACTCCCAGGCCCCAGGTTCTCCTGGATTCGGAGGGTGGGGGTGGGGAAGGGCCCCAAGTTGGCAGTTGTCTCACAGCCAAATCTTCTGGGCCTGCAAGGGATATGAAAAGTATGTTTTTCTTACAAAGAATTTGGGAACCCCTGTAGTCCATGAATCTTCTCTATTTTACTTTCTTCTAAAAAACCTGTAATTTTCTCAAATGCTTTTGGTAACATCAGTGCCTCCATGCAGAAGGTAGTTGTATTAGTCAGTCAAAGGGGTGCTGATGCAAA
The DNA here is from genome assembly GCF_030445035.2 of Dasypus novemcinctus. NCBI lineage: Eukaryota > Metazoa > Chordata > Mammalia > Cingulata > Dasypodidae > Dasypus > Dasypus novemcinctus. The sequence continues at coordinate 10,265,101 of NC_080701.1, read as the reverse complement.
ATACCAGAAATCTACTGGGTGTTATAAAGGGTATTTATTTGGGGTAGGAGCTTACAGATACCAGGCCGTAAAACACAAGTTTCTTCCCTCACCAAAGCCTATTTGGAGTAAGATGGCTGCCGATGTCTTTTCAGGCTTCCTGGGCTCCTACATTACTGGGGCTTGTTTTCTCTGGGTTCATTGTTCCTTCCTTCCTGGGGCTGGCTTCTCTTTCCTCTGTGTGCTGACTTCTTGGGGCTCCAGCTGAAGTCTTCAGCATCAAACTCCAACATCAAAACTTCAACATCAGAAACCCTCGCATCAAAAGCTCCAACTCTGGGAAGTGGATTTGGCTCAATGGGTAGAGCATCTGCCTACCACATGGGAGGTCTAAGTTTCAAACCCAGGCCCTCCTGACCCGTGTGGTGAAGCTGGCCCACATGCAGTGCTGATGCGTGCAAGGAATGCCATGCCATGCAGAGGTATCCACCACACAGGGGAGCCCCACGTGCAAGGAGTGCACCCTGTAAGGAGAGCCACCCTGCATGAAAAAAGTGCAGCCTGCCCAGGAGTGGGACCACACACGTGGAGCACTGATGCAGCAAGATGACACAACAAAAAGAGACACAGATTCCCAGTGCTGCTGACAAGAATACAAGTGGACACAGAAGAACACACAGAGAATGGACCCAGAAAGCAGACAACAGGGGGGCGGGGGTGAGGAGTGGAGGGAGATAAAAAAAAAAAGCTCCAACTCTGTCCTTTGCCATGCCTTTTATCCGTGAGTCCCCACCCACCAAGGGATGGAGACTCAACGCTCTAATGACATGGCCCAATTAAAGCCCTACTCATGGAAGCGGACTTGGCCCAGTGGTTAGGGTGTCCGTCTACCACATGGGAGGTCCGTGGTTCAAACCCCGGGCCTCCTTGACCTGTGTGGAGCTGGCCCATGCGCAGCGCTGATGCGCGCAAGGAGTGCCGTGCCACGCAAGGATGTCCCCCCACGCACAAGGAGTGCGCCTGTGGAGTGCGCCTGTGAGGAAAGCCGCCCAGCGTGAAAAGAAAGAGCAGCCTGCCCAGGAATGGCGCCGCCCACACTTCCCGTGCCGCTGATGACAACAGAAGTGGACAAAGAAACAAGACACAGCAAATAGACACCAAGAACAGACAACCGGGGGAGAGAGGGAATTAAATAAATAAATAAATAAATCTTTAAAAAAAAAAAAAAAGCCCTACTCATAACTCAATCATGCCCAGTAATAGACCAGATTACAAACATAGTCCAATTTCTATTTTTGGAATTCATAACTATATCAAACTGCTACAGTAGTAATGCTTGGTAATAAAGTTCTGTGCTTGTTTATTAAAGGTAAAAAAAATTTTTTCAGAAAATGCTAGCTGCCCTGAGACTGACTTTCTTCTTCTTCCACAACAATAAAATTGTGGCATATACCTGTGGTACATGACCACCTGGAGCAGAGGCTGTTTCTCAAAATTCCTAGCTGCTAGGAGAGAGGCTGAGAACTCTGGCCATTGGGATGCAGGCAGAGGCCATGAACTCTGGCCATTGGGATGCAGGAGGGGTTGTGAACTCTGAGTGATGGGACACAGGAGGGGTCATGAACTCTGGATGATGGGACGCAGGCAGGGGCTGTGAACTCTGGCCTTTGGGATGCAGGAAAGGCCATGAACTCTGGGTGATGGGACGCAGGCAGGAGCCATGAACTCTGGCCTTTGGGACGCAGGCAGGGGCCATGGACTCTGGCCTTGGGACACAGCAGGGGCCGTGGACTCTGGCCTTGGGACACAGCAGGGGCCGTGGACTCTGGCCTTGGGATGCAGGAGGGGCCGTAGACTCTGGCCTTGGGACACAGGAGGGGCCGTGGACTCTGGCCTTGAGACAAAGGCAGGGGCCGTGGACTCTGGCCTTGGGACACAGCAGGGGCCATGAACTCTGGCCTTGGGACGCAGGCAGGGGCCTGGACTCTGGGTGATGGGATGCAGGAGGGGCCGTGGACTCTGGCCTTGGGACGCAGGCAGGGTTCTAGGTGCCTTCTGCAAGGCATATCTCCGAAGCCTCGGCTGCTTCCTTCCTCCCGCCTTCCCTCAGCCCAAGGTCAAGAGCAGCGCCCTAAGGATGCCAGAGGAACGCAATCCAAGGGCCCGTGCGGCGCGGAGCCGTGGCGCCAGCCACTGCTAACTGAGCTCCTATCTGATTGCCTATCGACAACCGTATTTGAAGCAGGAATAGGCTTTTCATGGAGCTGATGAAGCTCCCACCCCGGAAACCCTCCCTTGCCTGGGAGCAAACCAAGGTCCACTGAGGGTCCCACGCATTCCGTTTGTCTGAGTAGTTTGTATTCTTTTCCTTAAAGTGTGGCCCCCAAATTGCACAGACCCCACAGACCTGAGGTCCCTGCTCACGCTAAGTGATTCTTCCAGTGTCTTCACGCTGCGTCGTCCACGGAGCGGCAGGTGCAAGCCCACCTGTGCACAGCACAGCCGCAGCTCATGGCTTCCCTTGCGCCAGGTCGTATTGGTGCACTGGTGAGGTTTGGGACTGTCACAGCCTGTGTCTCAAAGTATAGTGGTTGTTATAAGGAAAGGGGTTTCATGACCACGCAATCTGGGGAAATACAATGTTAGTTAAAACATTCGCATCTGTTTTTAACTACACATTTCCCAGATAATGTAATGTGCAAGTCTGCATAGCACCTCTCCCGGAGCACGAGAATGCGGTTTGCTAAATTCACCAGAGCACCGAGGAATAGCTCACATTCTCCTGGTCTCCAGCAGCACATCCGTGCGCCCACCTCTCAGCACAAACTCTCTCCTTTATTTTTCAGCATTAGTGTGAGAAGGTGATTTTTTCTCCTCATCTTATTTAATCCTGTCCGGAGTCTGCTGCTCAGTAAGCATTATTTCCAGCAATGTTGCTATTTATACTTTGGCACTGGCCCATCTCTCATGTCTCCGAAACAATCGACCCGTGTCCTGTACAAAACACTAGCCCACCTGTGGAGAAACTGAGGTTTATCTCACTTGGAGAGGGTCTTTGATGGCGAGATGCAAAAACTGCATGCACACAGAGCTGTGGCTCTCCGTGAGGGACCCTTTTCTCTGTGTCTGTCAGTGCTTTGAGAAATGGCAAGAAACGCCTGCTCATTTATGCCAGCCAGGTTTTCGGTAGAGGGAAATCATCCATCTCCTTGCTTCTTGTCTGTAATTGAAATTTTAGTGCTTCTACCAAGCACTCCTTAATGCTCTTTGGACAGCATGATGTAAGGTGGACAAGGCTCTGAGCTGACTCGGAAGGCTTGAGTTGGCTCTGGGCAACTCTCCAGTGTGCAGGAAAGTGTTCCGTAGACTTTTAATGACGAGAGAAGTGTTGTTATTGATGGTTTTGTTATTCGTTTGTTATTGGTGAATTGATGATGGAAGCATTGTGACACTGTTTTTAAAAGCAAAACATGGCTACTACGGGTAACTGAGATTTGGCTTATCATTTCAAACCTTACTCGACACAATTGTTTTCGCCTCTACTCTGTTCTGCTCTCTACGACACAAGGATAAGTATTTTTTCTTCCTGCTCTCACATGCTCTCCTGAATCATGGCAGTGCAGCCAATCCACAGAAAGAATATGAAACCCTGAGTAATAGGAAAATGTCCACGTCACTTTAAAACCGTGCTCCGGTTTTGACTCCAGGAGCCTCATCTCAGAGCAAGAACAGAAAGTGAGTCCCTGTCCTTCTTTGGTGGTTTCTATCACCACCTTCCTTAAATTTTAATTGAATATCTTCTCCCTCTCCAGATGGCTCCCTTGTCTGTCTGCTTCTTGTCTGCTCATTGTGTCTGCTTTTTGTGTCTGCTCATTGTCTCTGCTCACTGTATCCACTTTTTGTCTGCTTGTCTTCTTTAGGAGGCACCAGGAACCAAACCTGGGACCTTCCTTGTGGGAGGCAGGTGCCCAGCCACTTGAGCCATATCTGCTCCCTGTTTGTTGTGTTAGCTTGTTGCATTAGCTCATTGCATCTGCTCATCTTCTTTAGGAGGCACTAGGAACCACTCCCATGTGGGAGGCAGGTGACCAACTGCTTGAGCCCCATCTGCTCTCCAATTTAATATATTCTTATTTATCATAATTTTGTTTTCTTAGTGTCATGTAGGCCCTTATACAAAGCATTTTCACCCTCTGGGAAAGATGTCCCCAGGTCAGGGCAGGGTATGTTTGACCTCTCATCCATAGACTCAACAATAGGCATTCACTCATCTTCACTGTGCCCAACATTTTGCCTTAAAATCAGCTCATTTCCTATAAAGGAGGGAAGATGATGTGGCATTCTCTATTAGGGGACATGTGCAATAGAAAAAATAACTCCGTGAGTCATGCTTAAAATATAAACTTTCTTACGAAGTATAAAATACGTACAAAAAAGTGTATAGCTCAATGAAATTTTATGAAGTCAACCCATTGTGGGAGCACAACAAGAACAAGAGATAGAATTTTGCCAGCCATGGGAAGCCTCTCCAGGGCTGCCTCCCAGCCGCTCCCAGGCCACGTCACCCCAGGGGTAACCATTATGTTGACATTTATCACCATAGATCAATTTTGTCTTTTTTCCAAATTTATATAACTGGCATCATGCAGTGTATACTGTTTTGCACCTGGCTCAACATTCTGTTTGTGAGATTTATCCGTGAGGTTGCCGAAACACTGATGTGTTCATTGTCATTGTTGACTCATACTCCGTGGTATGAAAATGGCACAATTTATTTATCTGCTCTATCACTGATGGACATTTGGGTTGTTTCCAATGTTTCACTGTTATGAATAATTCTGTAATGAGCATTATTGTGCATGTCTTTGAGAGAGCATATGTACACATTTCTATAGATATAAATCTAGAAGTTGAATTTCTGCATCATAAATGGTGTGCAGGAGCCAGCTTGTACCAGCCTCTAAGAACCCGTTGTTAAATTGGGAAATTTGCAGACTTAAAAAACATTATTATATAAATTCATTATACAATTGAACACGTTATTTTTTTAAAGATAAATATTCAAACCTCTCCATTTCCTAATTATTTTACTACATTTTCACTCTGTCTTTGCTCATGAGGTTATTTACATTTATGGGAACTGTCTGGGGGAAATATATATAATGTGAGCTACTTCACATGTCTTCCTGACTCTGCATTCAGTAATGTCATGTTGGTAGCATGACATGGGGATATGGTACAAGTATTTACACCATTGAATTAGTGATCGCTACAAATCAAGGTTTGATTTATTGTCTTCTTGGCTATTAAGACTTGAGAAGGAGATGGAGAACATTTTATGTAGTGTGTTATGTCTGTGGCCATTACAATATGAATGGTATAAAAAATTGAGAAAGTATCCTTCAGGTATTTGAAAACTATTATCCAATTCAGCAAAGAAGTTGCCCATATAATTGACAAGAGAGTGAAGTTCCAAATACTCTTTGTTGTTTTACTTTCATATCATTTGTTAACATAAGCAAAAATATCAACCAACATTTCTGTTGGAACTACACTTACAGAGTCAATTGGTAAGCATTTATCAGTACACCAATGGTCAAAAGTATAATTATGTTCTGTTTTACTAGAAAGTACCAAACAGTTTTCCAGTTTACACTCCCTTTAGCCATGTATGAGAGTTTCAATTGCTCCTCATTTACACTAATATTTTGTACGAAGCATGCCTTTTTCTTTTTCATTTTAACTACTCTGGTTGGTCCAGAGTGGTATCTCATTGTTCTTATTTGCATTTCCCTAATGACTAATGATGCTGAATATTTTTTCAAATGTTAAAATAGATATTTGGGATATCTTCTTTTAAATGGTCTATTTAAGTATTTTGTGGATTTTTTTGTTGTTGGGTTATCTATGTTTTCCTTATTTTTTAGGAATTCCTTATATAATTTTTGTCAGATACTCATCTTATAATTATATATATTTGTCAGAAATATTTGTTTGTGTAGGGAGTGGATATCCATATACCATTTATTGTAAAACCTACTTACTCTATTGCTAATGGAGTCATAAATCAAACAACTATATATGTGTGTATCTCTTTTTGGATGCTTTTCTGTTTCATTGGTTTATTTTCCTATCTGTATTCCAATACCACCATGTTTAACATAAGTCTTGATACCAGGTTGTTTAAGTTCTCTAACTTTGTTGATACCCCAGATTGTCTTGGCTATTCTTAGTCTTTTGTACTTTGCTGGAAATTTAGAATTAGCCATTTATCAACTTAAGGAGAGGGAATGCTGCATAACATAAAATGTTATGTCAAGTAATGTAAAAATCTCTTTCTGATTTTGATAACCAAGCTTGTGAACTACATCATTGCAATGATTTTGGCTGCAAGGAACAGAAAACTCCAAACCAACTGGTTGAAATACTAAAGAACTTTCTTGTCTCATTTAACAAGAATTTGTTCAATGAAATATAACTCTGTTCGTGGTACATATGGTGCCTCTGGGTCCAATTCTGTATAGTTCTGCCCTCTTTGTGTTTTGACTTTATCTTTAGGCTGATAAAAGATAACTGCAATTTCAGATGGCATGTCCAGAAACAACAATAAACCAAAGAAAGAAGCTTTGTTTCTTTCTTTTGTATCTCTCAGACAAAAAATAGTCTGCTCCCCTCCCAGACTTCCTCATCTTCCTTTTTTGAAAGCCAGAATCACTCACTCACAAAGGGAACGGTGCCACAACGATTGGTTTAGACAGGAGCTCAGACTAGAGCTTACCTCCTTTGAAATACACGACCTTTCAGATATGGGGACTACCTGAACAAAAACAACGTAGTGAAGGTGGTGCCGTGGTGGACATACGCTGCTTCTGCTACAGACAGAGGAGTCCTTTGGCAACTCAACATCCAAACACGTTCTCCTTTTTCTATCTGCACTTCCAAAGATGACCTCTCCTATGTGAATTACAATTACTACTTTCTCAAAGGAAAACAGCCCAGTGTTTCTTTCAGGTAGAGCAACCAGTGCCTCTGTAAGCTATGATGTCATATTGGGCCCAGATACAGCTTCTCATGTTTGGCATCCAAAACAGACACTGAGTGGTATGGAGATTGCCAGAGAAGTTAAACAATCTCTGGATACTGTTGGAAATATTGTTTTTGTGGGGTTTTTTTTCCAGCGGCATGGTTCCTTCTAAAATGCTGTAGGAGGGGGTTTGATTTGTTTCTTTTCCACTTCGTGGGCTCATGACTATAGGCAGAGAGTGTGTCTACACGGCCTTTGAGTCAGAATCCATGTCTTACACCCACGATCCTCAGTATCTCCTCTATCCCCTTGGTCTCCGGTTAATAGCTGCAACCTTGATGTTATTTGGATTAACAGCCTTGTATGGGAGAAGAACCAGCCAAAATCCAGCATTTCCCTATGCTTTTTTCCTCCCTTTTCTTGGTTATAGGATGGTTAATCGGAGGTATCGGGCCATTACATGGCAGATTAGACTTGTCTTTTATCCCAATTTTATCTCCTTCTGTCTCCAGCCTCCCTCTCTGCTTTTAGATGATCACTTTCAGTTTAAACTCATCTCTTTCTTGTAGGACATTTTGAAAGCAACAAAAGTAGATGATACTTAAAATCATCTTAAACAGTACTTGCTAGTTCTTTTAATATTATACCCTGTCTGTACAATGGGTGATCATTTGACTGTTTTACAAATTGAATTTCAAGGGTCATCTGTCCTAAAATAGTGGAGCTCCAACTCTTCCACTCAACCAATTTTACATGTTCCTCATGGAATCCCACTTCTCCTTTATCTTATGTATTAATCATTTATTTTATCTTATCTATTTAGTAATCACGTTTATTATCTATGATGCAATCATGGTTCATAGTTGCCACAAGGGAAGGGAACTCAGAACTGTTTAAACAAGAAAGAAGTGTGTTGAAAGGATTTCAGGTAGTCATATATTCTCCAGATGAGCTGGAAAACTAAGCGTCGAGCCCACCAAGTCACAAACAAGGACAAAAATCCTGCCCTGGAACAGGGCTGGTGAGGATATGACTCCTGTCACTGCCAAGTAGAGATGCTGCGCATGAGGCTGCTAACACCAGTGGAAGTGGACCCTGGATGTCCCTGCAAGCCCTGCAACCGCTACCAGCCCAGGAAAGCCAACTGACGATGCATGGGGCCACCCTACCTCGTGTTCTCTTCTCCCAGGGTTCCAAAAAGATTCAGTCCACAAAGGTTCCTTGGATTTGGCTTCCCCTCACCACATCTATACCATCTCTTCCCTGTTGGACAGGAAAGGAAGGGCCAGGGCAGAAAGAGTGACCCAGGCTTCCCTCTGCTTGTCTCCTTTCCCTATCCATCGGCCATCTTATTCAGAAGGAGTTGGCTTACCCTTCATAGTCCTCATTGTAGCTAATTCCCCTTGCATCCCCTGTACACCCTAGAGGAAATTCTGGGATCTGAATTACCCAGTGGTGGCACTGGATATGGGAACCCTGGAATGAAGTGAGAACTAGTTGTATTATGTGGTAGTAAAATACATTGTTGAACACCCAAAATATTGTTTCCTAATATAATACATAGATCTGCTAACCACACATGAACATTGATTTCAAAGAACATTCTTTGAGAAATGGTCAAACTAAGTGCCTTTTCCTTTCCTGTGTTGGAGGGTCCGAGGTAGGTCTGGCTCACCTGGCACCCAGCAGCATGGTTGGGGATTGTTAGAATGTTGAAATAATTCATTCCAATCAGTTAATAGTACAAGAGTAACGGCGATAAGTAGTAAAATGAAACAATAATACAGAGGCAGCACATGCAAACTGTCTTGGAAACTACACACAAGAACATAGTTTTCTGGTTTGAGTATTGGAGAGTTCAGCTAGAGGACCTATACAAGATGTCCTTTCAGGTGTTGGAGAATTCTCTCCACATCTAAAGGTACTGGATGGGAGAAGAGGGCCATGAAGTAAAGCTAAGGAAGACTGTTCTGGGAAGTCCCCCTAAACAATGCCTAATCCTGCCCAAAGGATGAAAAGAGGGTCCAGACTCAGGTAGGGCTGGGGAGGCGACGGGGCCTGGCAGGTGGTTGCTTGGGTTCCAGCACCTCACTGGGCAGGAGCTAATGGTTTGGGGCAGCTGGTCTACCACCTTATCTGTGGCTAGGAGTGGCCACCTATGACCACTATGAACATGATTGTAGGGAGGGAATCTCGCCAATACCTCTTCACCAGCCCACGGGCGAGCACTCAATAAGTGGCCACTCACCAGTGGCTGCTGGACAGAGAAGCCACAAATCCTCCCTGCATGCCCCCCTGCTCTCTCCTCCATGGGGCAGTCCGAGCCTCAGCCGGAGCCCTCTTGCCTTTCAGCAGTCTCAAAGCACCTGTCCAACCTGGTAGAAACTTCCACTTGCAGCTGGCTTCTCTTCTCTCCTCCTTTCCTACCCTTCCTTGTGTTGTTCTGCTGAGTAGTGGCACTCACGCCCGCACAGGCTGACTTCTGATGGACCAACTCAGGATGTGCAGCCCTGGGGGAGTGAGACAAAGGACTCAGGCTCCTGCTCGAGCCCCAGGACCAGCATTTCCCCTCCACCTCGCTTCCTCTTCCCATTCCCATCCTCCTTTCAACGACTCCCTCTGGCTCACAGTCTCCCAGTACAGGCTTCTCCTGGAGCCATCCCACCATTTTGTCAGAAAAACAATATCTCAAAAAACTCTAACAGACGCTTCCTGTATTCTTTGTTCATTCAAAGAATTAGCACCTAGATGCAATTAAAACCAAAATTTTGTTAAATACAAAATAAAATAAGCTTATATTTAGTATATCTCTGGATGTTTTTCAAGATTAAGTTTTAAGCAATTTTTTTTTCATGATTTACTATGACATTTCAGTCCCTTTTGAAAAGGTGTAATTCAGTAGTGTATTAGTCAGCCAAAGGGGTGCTGATGCAAACTACCAGACATTGGTTGGTTTTTATAAAGGGTATTTATTTAGGGTAGGAGCTTACAGATACCAGGCCATAAAGCATAAGTTACTTCCCTCACCAAAGTCCATTTGGAGCAAGATGGCTGCCGACGTCTGCGAGGGTTCAGGCTTCCTGGGTTCCTACGTTTCTGGGGCTTGCTTTTTTCTGGGTCCAAGGTTCCTCTCTTCCTGGGGCTGGCTTCTCTTTCCTCTGTGTACTGACTTCCCGGGGCTCCAGTTTAAGGCTTCAGCATCGAACTCCAAAAGCAAAACTCCAACATCAAAAACCCTCAACTCTGTTCTTTGCCAGGCCCCTTAGTGGGTGGGGACTCAACACCCTAATCATAACTCAGTCAAGACACAGATCAGATTACAAGAATAATCCAATTTTTGGAATTCAAAACCATATCAAACTGCTACAAGTAGATTTACATTTTTCTAATTAAAAAGTTTCCCAAATTTACAAACACGCTATACCCTCGAGCAATAACTCCTCCTTCCCCTCTTCCCCCGATTCCTGGCAACCTCTAATCTACTTTCTGTCTCTAGATATTTCACATGAGTGAAATCAGACACTCTTTGTCCGATGTTCCTTGCTTACTTCCTTTCACTCGGCACAATGTGTTCAAGGTTTGTCCACATTGCAGGAGAAAGAACATCATGCTTTCTAATGGCTGAAGAATATGCCATTGTGTGTATGTAACACACTTCGTTTGGCCGTTCATTTTGTTGATGGCTACGTGGGTTGTTTCTACCTTTTGGCCATTGTGAATAATGCTTCTATAGCCCTTAGTGTACAAATATCTGTTCTAGACCTTGTTTTCAGTTCTTTGGGGTATATATCTAGGAGTGACCTTGCCAGGTCATATGATGATTCTACATTGAACCAGTCTTCTTTTTAAATTGATTCACCATAATGGATACTTTCCTGTTAGCTGCATTCCAGTCTAGCCTATCTATAGCTGCTGTTTCTAAGAACTCCTCTTACTACGTCAGATGATTTTAAAATGTGGTTTAGGTGTTTTTAAGTGTTCATTTCCTTCCTTCCCCTGAATAATTGTGCCATTTCAGCTTATCCTACAGTGGTTTCTCAGAGGGTGCCAGCTGACACACAACCTTGGTGTATATCTAATCAGATGAGTTCAATTACATTCACTTCAGTTCAATCCGATTACTATTTATTGAATTGCTTCAAAGAGGAGAGATTCCTTGTGTGTGAGCAGCTTATGCCTGGCAATATATTTTTACCTGGCTGGGAGAGCCATGGAAGTCATCTGGGGCTCAATGGGGAGACTGCCACTCTCCAGCCTGCTCTGCTACAGACAGGCTGCGGTAGAGGAGGTGGACTTTGTCTTCCCGATGACTGATAAGGAGGGTGCAGGCAGCGCACGAAAATTGCTCTAGGAGTTTTCATAGCTCCGTCTCAGCCACAAATGGCATGACGTGTAAGAAAGCAAATGGGGATTCTCCAAATAACCGACAATTAAATGCAACATAGTGGAAATCGACTGCCAGGTGAAATCATGAATCATGCAAACCCCCCCCCCCCAAAAAAAAGCCTTGACAAAAGTGATCTGGGGAAACTGCTCCAAGCAACACAAATCTGTTGACATTATTTGCCGACATTTCTTGGGCCAGAATAAAATATGCTTTGTGTGTTTTTTGATGAAAGGATCATGTGAGTCAGGTTATAGGAAAGGATCTCGACAGAGCTCAGAAAAAAAACTGCCCTGACGCTGCGCCCGTGCTTTTCATTACGCCCATAAGTTTTAGCTCCGTAAGTCAATTTTCCCAGGGCCTGATAGTCTCCCCATCAATTATGCTCAAAGATCTGAGCTGAGAGAACAGCAGAATTTGGGTTAAGGTAGCCGTAAGTCTTTCTTGAAGAGAAAATATATATCACTACTATCCAGTTCCCTCTTTTTTTTTTAATTGATAAAATTCACTTAACACAAAATTCACTACCTGAAGCATTTTAGAGTGTATAATTCATGGGTTTTTAGTGTATTCACAATGTTGTGCAACCACCGCCACTATCTAATTCCAGAACCTTCTTATCACCCCTCTTTTAAATAAACATTAATTCTCAAGGGGCAACATATAATATCTGGAATTAACATTTATACATTTTGAGATCTTTTTTCACTACAAAGAATAACAAAAACTTTACTGTACTAGGGAAAGGGGGCCACCTGAAACAGAAAGAGAAATATTGAAGCAATATCAAAAGTACCAGTAGGCCACTATTTCGGGGCTGGCGTGTTAGCCAGCCTCTAAGATGGCCGCCAACGATCCCTGCCTCCTCGTATTCACACCTTGAGCAATCCCCTCCTACACTGCATCAGGACTGGTCTGTGTGGCCAGTAGAATACTACACAGGTTATCGTATTTCTAGGTTGTAGAAGACATTGTAATTCTGCCTGGCTCTCTCTCTTTTGGATCACTCCTTCTGGGGAAAGCCAGCTACCATGTCAACAAGACACTCAGGTGGCCTATGGAGAGGCTCATGTGGAGAAGAACTAAGGCCTCCTAGCAAGAGCCATGTGGAGGACCATCTTGGAAATAGATCCGCCAGCCCCAGGAAAGTCTTCAGATGATGGCAACCCTGGCCAGCACCTTGACATCAGCCTCGTAAGAGGGCTGGAGCCACAACCACCGAGCTAAACCACCCCTGGATTCCTGACCCTTAGAAATTGTATGTGATAATAAAGGTTGGTGGGTTTACATTGCCAAATTTTGAGGTAACTTGTTATACAGCAATAGGTAACTGACACACTACTGTTAGGGCAATGATTCAGCAAAGCTGCCAGCAGGAGAAGAGGAAGTACCTCTGCCATATATGGCCAAAGCATTGAGAATCATAGAAACGCCATGTATAAACTCTAACTGGCACCAAAGCTTGATCAGGTTAGACTGTAACTATGTTCTTTTAAAGATTTATTTTTATTTAATCTTCCCCCACCGCCCTTGTCTGCTCTCTGTGTCCACTTGCTATGTGTTCTGTGTCTGCTTGTATTCTCATTAGGTGGCTCCAGGAACTGATCCTGGGACCTTCTGGAGTGGGAGAGAGGTGACTATTCTCTTGCACCACCTCAGCTCCCTGTTCTGCCACGTCTTCTTATTTTCTCTCCTCTGTGTCTCTTGTTGCATTATCTTGCTGCGACAGCTCTCAGCGTCAGCCAGCACTCCTGTGCAGGGCAGCATTTCCACGTGGGCCGGCTTTTTATAGGGTAGATGGGAGCCCAATTGGTTGAGCCACATCCATTTCCCTATAACTGCCTTTTTACAGTCCTTTCTCTGCCACCAGGATGCTCTGTTGCAACTTCTCTTTTCCCTGTCAAGGTAGTCCTTGTTCAAATGAAACCTATCTTCTACAGAAACCAGTGTAGGAAGACAGAGAGGCTTGCACTGGTAATTGGCTCTGGGCTCCTCTGAGCCTGGAGATGGAGAACTTGGATCCCTGGAATCTTCGCAGAGATGCTGCTGAGAGAAGGCTGAGATAAATACTCTCCAGAAGGGCCTTCTGAGTTTTCCTTGTGTTGATTTTCATTGGATCCTACTGAATAGGTAAAATATGTCCAGGGTGCATGGTAATGTTTGGATATACTCATAGTGGCAACAATTAAAAACCACAGCAGGGGGGGTACTGGGTTCCTGGCCAGGGGTGCTCTGTCGTGGTCCCTAGGGGAGCAGTGACAGTCTCCCAGGTACAGCGGCGGGGACGGGGAGGGAGTGAGGGTTCAACAGTGAGCCCCTGATGCTAATGACTATGCTTGTGAGCTGATAAACCTAAAATAAGAACAAGGCCTAGAGCAACATTGTGCCTGGGAATTTCCTCCTGTCAGCCTTCATGTTACTCAGATGTGGCCAGTCTCGAAGCCAAACTCAGCATGTAAATGCAATGCCTTCCCCCCAGCGTGGGACATGACACCCGGGGATGAGCCTCCCTGGCAACGAGGGACCACTATCAACTACCAACTGATGATGCAACTGGAAAAGGACCTTATACGGAAGGTTCAATGCGGATCAGCAGAATATCCATGTCTACATAAAATAACATGACTTTAAAATGCTGTTTGACCTAAAGTAAGGGGGAAATGGAAAGGAGAAATGAGTTTATATGGCTACGAGTTTCTAAAAAAGAGTCTGGAGGCTGGCAGAAGGATTGCCCTCATGCACAACTGAGCAGAGTCAGAGAGACAGATAAAGCAGATACAACCCCCAGATATTGGTTCCTTTGAAGGCTAAAGAGACCCATGGGAGTTATGGTCATGGCCGATGGGGTTAACTACCAGGGCAGATGGCCCCTCTTTGGAAATGGTGTTTATGTGTGATGAATCTGGACTCAGATGGGATCTCCCTTCATAAGACTTTCACGCTAATGTGCTGGAGGTGCAGTTAATGTTGGGGTTTAAGATATATTTAGGGGATTTGAATCTCTGGACTGACAATGTGATAGCCAGGTCCTGAGCCTCAACAGACTCCAGCACCTACAATCTGATTTATTGGACTTACCACACTCAGCTAAGATGGAGTTGAAGAAAGACAACCACCACACCATGGAGCCTAGAGTGATTACAACTGAAAATGGGCGGATTGCATCCAGCATCCATGTGGAATCTGAGCCTCCTCTTGACATAGAGGTGCAATGGACACAACCAATCCAATGTCCACATAGAAGAGGTGGCATTGGATTGGGAAAAGTGGACATGGTGGACGATGGGTATGGGGAAAGGCAGGAAGAGATGAGAGGTGGAGGCGTCTTTGGGACATGGAGCTGCCCTGGATGGTGCTTCAGAGATAATCACCGGACACTGTAAATCCTCACAGGGCCCACTGGATGGAATGGAGGAGAGTATGGGCCATGATGTGGACCATTGACTATGAGGTGCAGAGGTGCCCAAAGATGTACTTACCAAATCCAATGGATGTGTCATGATGATGGGAACGAGTGTTGTTGGGGGGGGGAGAGGGGGGTGGGGGGGGTGGGGTTGAATGGGACCTCACATATATTTTTTTAATGTAATATTATTACAAAGTCAATAAAAAAAAAAAAATAAAATAAAATAAAATAAAAAAACAAAAAAAAAACACAAACCATTGTCAAACCAATTTGAAATCAATAGGGGGCCAATGAACAGGCCTTAAAAATGTTGAATTAGGTATTGATACCCTAAACACTCTCTGCTTTTCTGGAAAAGGACTGGTTTCTCCTATCCAGGTTCAAATTCTCTAATGACCCTCTATTCTTTGCATTGCTTAAACCACTCTACAGTGTTTTCTCTTAGCACCAAGTTGGGTTCTATAATTCCAACCTTCAGTCTGTTCATCTCTTGTTGAAACTTGTTATGCTTGCTAGTTCTGAGTAAAGTAAATACATTTTAAAGTGTGGGCCCTAGACTTCAGCCAAGTTTGTCTAGGCATTTGCCTGATAGCATCAATTTCAGTCTCCTGTGACTGTTTGAAAAACACTGACTGTGGGTTATTTCTCTATTTGCAGGAATGTAACAATAAGTGTGTTTAATGATCCCAAGTACTGTTTTTATGTGCGTGGTTTTTTGTTTTGTGTTTTTTTGCAGGGGCTCTTAGATGGCAACTTTGAGAGTAAGCCAGCTACTGTCCATTTACTAAAATCAGCTGTTGGGAACCAGGGAGCCCGTCTCCTGAGTCATCAAATGAAAGCATAACACAGATGCATTTTGTTAACTGGGCATGAAGTGCAGACATCAGAACTATAGGCCCACTGGTTTTTAAGAGGAGCTGAAAGAGTCATCAAGACGCTGCTCCAGGGCTCTCAGAATCAGAGCAAGTGCGGGCGCCTTCCAGCCGGGCCCCTTTCTGGGTCTCCTCTTCTGCTGTTTCTACTGGTCTTTGGGAGGGTTCTCATTCCTAAAAAGAGCTCCATTTTGTTGGCGAGCCTCCCTATTATTACTTCTTTAATTTTTTTGCTTACATTTTGAACTATTTCAATTAGAAACAAAATTCCAGACATCTGTGTATGCAACATCCAGATTTTTAAAATGTTAAAATTTGGCTTTGGTTGTTCCATTTTTTGTTTTGTTTTGCTTTTTTAGAGATAAAATGTTTCCCCAAAACTTAAGTGCCCCAGCCCTGCGGTGGCTATACCTTAGGTGGTCTACGGAGGCCTACACAGCCACAAAACATCCTTGCCTGGCTCCCTCCCCTCGAGTGCAGGCAGAGGCTGCACTTGCTTCTAACCAAGAGAATATGCAAAGGAGATGGGATGCCCCTCCCTTCACTAGGTTATATTATATGGCCCAGATGGTGGCTTTTGCAGATGTGATTGAACTCTGTAATTAATCGGCTTTAGGTTAATCAGGGGGAGGAATATCTGGAGGTGGGCCTGACCTAATCAAGCAGGTCCCTTAAAAGAAGGTCTGGAGGCCAGAGACTTGTAGCCACAGAAGCTCTTTCCTTCTCTTCAATTTCTGACTTTGGAAAAACAAGCTGCCATGAATTCTACTAACAGCCTGATGGAGCTTGGAACCTGATCCTTCGCTGTCAAGCCTCCAGATGAGAGTGCAAGCTGGCTGCCTCTTTGATGTCAGCTGCGTGAGAAACTGATCAGGGAACCCAGCTAAGTCTGGTCTGACTTCTGACTTCTAGAAGCTGGGTGCTAATAAACGGGCCTTGTTTTAAGTGACTAAGTTTCTTACGCAGAAAGAGAAAATGAATCAAGCCCTAACCTCAGTCTTCTATATCATTCCCCAGAGGTATCCACATGAAATGATGCTCAGCCTTCCTAAAATTAAGGGAAATAGAAATGAATGCAAATTAATACACGGCCATCAACGTGGCAAAAGCTAAAATGCCTGAGAACCCTAAGTGTTGGGGCAGTAGGAAGTTTCATATCCTGAAAACGGGCATGAACATTTACAGCCATTTGGGAGACAAATTTTGTAATGTCTGTAACCTAGCACTTACTTCTAACCTGTATATTTTAATACTTTAACTAGGTATGTCCTACAAAGGCTTTACTACACATTATCAACAAAGAATACTTTCTAATGTTTTAGAATTTATATAAATAGCACATTTATGCAATGTGATGTTTTCGATCCGTAATATGTTTTCAAGATTTAGGTCTGATGCATATAGATATATATTTAATTTGGTCAAATAGTTCATTATATTACAATATCACGGTCTATACAACCCCTTTGTATTCACCTCAGAGGACAGTTTCTCTAAGGAATATACTTAGAAGTAAAATTTCTAGGTCTTATAAGCATTAAAAAATTTCTCTCCAAAATGGCTGTGCCAATTTTCCATTTCTTGTAGATGAAACTTCGTATTACCTCAACGGTCCAAGGTTGTCAGGCATTTTAATCTTTGTCCATTTGATGGACGTGAAATGCTATTACATTGTGTAAACTTGTATCTTCCTTAATTCTAGGAAGGCTGAACATATTTTGTATGTTTTTTGGTAGTTTTGCCTTCTTTGAATTGTCTATTCATGTATTTTGCCTGTTTTCCAAGAGTTGATTATTTTTCTTACTAACTTGCAAGACATAGTTATACATTCTGGGTATCAGTCTTTCACCAGTTATATAATCTGCAAACATCTTATATCCGTTAAATCCTTTTAAGTATAACTATGGTGAACTTTTCAACTGCAAAGTGTGGATACTATCATCTCACAGATAAATGAGATAATACACTTTAAAGTTTCTGACCTAGTGCCTATATGGGTTTAGGTCTTCAGTAAATGTGAGTTTCCTCCATCTCTTTTTTAAATAAGTTCATGCTCGAATAGCAGGGCAGTAGCTAAGAGAATGAACGAGCTTTGGAGTTGGACTAGAATATGATACATCTCCCTAATAGAGAAGTACTAGCTAAATGTCAGCAGAATGAAGAGTTGGAGGAGACTACGTTTAGTCAGGGGTTGACGGAGATTCAGAGAAGGTTCCACAGAGGTAATGCCATTTACATGGCAGAAGGGAGGGTGGATTTAAGCATTCAGAAATAGAGAAGGGGATTCATGCAATGAAAACAAGAAAAAAATATGTGAGAGCATTAAGAGAAAACAAGCAAAACAAACTAGTATTCCAGCTTTACCAAAGTGTGGCTAATGTGGGAGGGCATTGCTGGAGACCAGCTGGAAAGGAATGTTATGACCGGACCATGGAAACCCTTGCCTGGCTTAGGACTTTGAAGTCAGACATTGATAAAGGAGCAGTTAGTCTTTCGAGATATCGAAGTACATTATCCACGGAATGGTATCCCATGCCCTCCAAGGGATGCTGCTTCTGTCACCATGGAGTGCTGTGTGGCTGTGGAAGGACATGGGTCACCCTGGGGTGGATGAGCTGCCCCAGAGGGTGCAGGGCCTGTGCCTGAGATTGACACCAAGGAGTCCAGCAGGTGAGTTTTGGCAGACGGGCTCCCCAGGGCCCTGGCACTGTGGGGTCCTGCTCGAGGCTGCTTGGTTTCTACTCCTTGAGGTGAGATTTTCCCCCTTTGCGGGGATCAGTTCCTAGTTATGACCCCGAAAACGCAAGAAAGTTCATAGCTTTCTCCCTTAGACTGTCCTTATGGGTTCAGATAATAGTTTCTGGTAAATTTTCCAAATGTAAAACAAATTTTGGATGAAACACATGTCCTTCATAAAGTTTTGTTTTGGACAGAATGTGCACCACTTGTTATCCACTTAAGTCATAGCTATTCTTTGCTTAACCTACATATTGGTCTTACCAAAATAAAGGGGATTTACAATTATCTTTTTTTGTTGTGTTTTATCTAGATCATTTTTTCCAGTGTTCTGTCATATGATTATTAATTTTAAAGATGCTTTGGTTTAATGTCTTTGCTTTCTTAACAGCGAAATATTGTAAAACCTATTTATTTACTCAAAAGAGCAGTGACTTTCAAAAAATAACCAGAGCAGAGCAAGTGTAGCTCAGAGCTTGAGTGCCTGCTTTGCATGTAGGAGGTTCTGGGATCAATCCCCGGTACCTCCTAAAAACAAAACAAAACAAAAACAACAAAAACAACACACACTCACAAAACAGATACAGCATCAGAGCTCTGTATATCCCAGATACGGATCTGAAGTTTGAACGCTTCCTATTTTCTAAGCAAGTTCCAGGCTTCAGCGTGGGGAAATGCTTTTCCTCCAGCAGAAAATGGTGAGCATTTCTGCTAGCAAAATCAGAAATGAATCATGTCACGAGAAATTTCCATCTCCCGACCTCCCTCCCCTCATCATAAAATAAAACAAGACATTTTAAAAGGCAAAACACGGAGCACATTCACAGTTAAGTTACTAATTTTGCTGTCCTTCTTTGACCAACACAAGTCTGCTGGTGTTGACTTCTCAGTGGGCCCGGAAGTGGTTGAAACAGTCTTTGTGGAACTCTAGCACCTTCTCTCATTTCCCACCCAGCCTTGGAGCCCCTGCAAGAAGTAAGGAAAGAGCAGGTGTACTCGCCATGGTTTATTTGCTTTGAAGAAATACTTAAGCATTTCAATCTTTCTTCTCATCCTAATCTAATTGGTAGAAAGCACGAGAAGATTCCCGAAACAAGGTTATTATCAACAAAAGTTGATTTATCCGGGTCTTTATCAACAAAATGATTAATCAGAATACCCCATCATTTACGTCAGAAAATGAAGACCTGATGTATGAGACTTAGATGTTGATAGCTAATTTTTGCTTCATCTCAGAAGACTTTTTAGCTGTTTTTTTTTCTTTTTTTCAAAATTATCTCTACTTTACAATAAGGAAAACGGGTCTCCTGTCTTCTAACAATGAAGATGTGATGGGCCTACTGAGAGAGACAAGGATAGTGACTCATCATCTGTATTTGTTGCCTGTTAAGTCATGATTCACAAATACCCCTTAAAGTGTTCTTTTTCATCAAGAGTTTTTTCTTTGTTAATGAATTCAGTGAGGCAGAATTTTTTAATATTTCTATCAATTTGCTGTGGTGTTTTCCCAAGTAGCTGCTCCAGATGGCACATTAGAGCCCAGAGCACAGGGTATTAAATGTTTGTAGGATATTATGCCATCTCTAACGGTACTTTCTTCTAGATAACAAGGCCAACCTTTCTCTTCCCATTGCCATGTAATTAACCAAGAGGGAAGCTGCCAGGAGGAAAATTTCTATTTTCTCTTTGGAATTAGGACTCTCTTTGTATAGACTTCAGCACCTGCCAAGCTCGGGCAAAATCTCAGCCCACGCTACCGGGCAATTCGGCCTTCTTGGCAAATAAAACCTACATACTTCATATACTTCACATCGGTTCCATTGAAAATTAAACACAAATTATGTTCCAAGCACATTTAAAGGCATCGTGCAGGCAGGGTAGCTTTGATCAATGAAGGACACAGTTGTTGGGGTACAAAGTAAGCAATTAGTCCTGGGTGCTTTCTTCCCACATTTTGCCGTGTTTCTATTCTTGTTTTTGTTTTCCCCTTGATCCAAGGTTCTAATAATTGAGCACAGGACTGTTTTAAAAGTAAGTCTCTGATGATTGTAGCACAGCATTGTGAGTGTAACTAATACCACAGAATTGTGTATTTGTAAGGGGTCAAAATGGGAAATTTTAGGTGTATATATGTTACTAGGATTAAAAACCAACAAAGAAAACCATAGAACTGTACAACATGAAGAGTTAATGCCAACTGTGAATTGTTTAATAGGATAATTATAATAATATGGTTTCATCAAATATAACAAAGGTACCACACGAATGCAAAATGTTAATAATGGAAAACTGTGTGGGAGAGATTGTATGGGAACTCTGTACCTTCTGCATGACTTTTCTATAAACCTACAACTGCTCTAATTAAAAAAAAAAAAAGTCTCTACAGAGATATGGGATAGATGTTGTTGTCGCCTGGAAGCCATGGATACGAAATGGCTGGTATCATGGCCGTCTGTCCATGGCCAGAGTGGCAGGAACTCTTAGATTAGCTTATGGACAGTGGCCCTAACCCTTTCTCTCGTTTTCATCAAATTCAGGACTCTTAACGTTAAGCCTTTAAAAAACAGAAAAGAAGCTTATTTGTTGGTATGGGGTGTGATCACTGGAGGAATTGGCACCCGTGGGCTCTCCTGGCTCTCCTCCTTGGCCACGGAACGGCACCTTCTCACTGTTGGCAGAGGGAGCCAGTGACAGACCGGATGTTGAAAACCACTTTTGGAACCTGGCTTGGCTGTGTTCGGGCCCTATTTAGAGTTTCTTGGCTGCTTATTTTGGTGGCAGTCACTGGCTCTGGGTTGGGTGGAATGTGACGTGGCAAGTAAGGTGTGCACTGCAGCAGCCTCAGCGTGCGGTCAAGGACAGGGTGCTTTATAGGCAGACAGCTTCCCCCTTTCCGTGGGATGGAAAACAAAACAATTAAATCTCTAACCTAGTTTAAGTACCACCTAAAAAATTAAATCACTTTTGCTTTTTTTAAAAAAAAAGTCTTTATAAGGGTTTGGGGTAGCATAAATGTCATGAGAGAAATTATTTGATAATTGTGTTTGTGCTTTTTAAAAAACTAGCTCATTTGTAAATGTTCTGTCTCTCGCTTCATCTCCCTCTTTGCCTGCCTTCTCCCTGAGATGGTTGGGATGGTGTTAGCAGGTGGGAAGGGGTGGCCACATGTCTTAGATTTGGGGTGGGGGAAGGAGGGCTCTGGTGCCCAGTTGGATCTCGAATGTGATCTGGAAGCATCTGCTGGGCTCCAGGGCAATGGGGCTTGGTCAGCTGCCTCCAAATCTGCCCCTAGGGACACCCTCCCTTGGGCAACCCGCCTGGGCAGCGCCAGTCAACACCTCATCCCCATCGCCTGCTCACTCCTGAGCCTCTGTCACGCTCTCCACATGGTCCCTGCAGATAGTCCCCTCTTGGCCTTGGCAGAGGCCCCTTTGTCTTGCCCTCGCAGCCCCCCTGGCAGGCCTGCCGGCTCTGGAGACTGCGTCCTTCCTCCTTGGAAAGGGGGGTGCCCTGGGAAGCTAAGCTTTGAGGCCTTTCTTGATCTGACCACATGGCACCCCCAGGTTTACTTGGATGAACTGCCCCCCAAGTTGGAAAACGGCTGCTTAGGAGGTAACCTCTTCCCAGTAGAGCAATCAGAGAAGAGTCCACAACCTCAGCTGACGTTGAGCATTTCAGAGGGCTAGCCAGGCACCCTGTCTGACCAGCTCACTCCCCACCCCACCTCTCTAGGTTTGTTTGTCCCTTTATGTAAAAGGCTGGTTTAAGCCTCAGAAGAAGATGAATAAGTTTAGATTATCCTTTCTTGTGGCAAAAGCCTAGCTTGAGAAAGCCTTTTGTTTTGCTTTAAAATCCTAGTTTAAATGACAGAAAGGCAACATTATCTGCCATTTTATTGTTAATTTCTTCTTGTGTTCCTTTTTACAGAAACTTTAATCTCTCTCCTTCAGGCACACGGTGCCTTCCTCTACTAGGATAAAGGCTGTGTGTTCAGAAGTCAGAAGAATAAAAGCACATAGATAATGGCCAATAATTTCTCCCATTACATTGATGCTACCCCATAGCCTAATAAAAAAGTTAGCAATGTAAGTTTACCCTTTGATGTTATTCTGTTGATGAGGAAGCTACATTTCACTCAGCAGATTTCAGATGGTGCCTGGCAGGCTCCAAGGCCATCTTTTTTCCCTGCTGCCCTGTTGCCTCCTGCTGAAAAGCTCCAAGCTTAGCTACAGATGCAGAGCCAGGAGCTGCGGCCAGGCAGGAGCCGGCAAATGGCTTCCGGCATCTTCACGCTACCGGCGTTGTCCATGGAGTCGAGAAAGTCAGGGCACAGTGCAGGGACAAACGAGGCCGCCTTCCCCTCTGTGCAGGGCCACCTTGGATACCCAACAGTGGGGAAATACTGAGGACGGAGCTGTTCAGGGAGTAGGCCATTCAGCCAGAAGAGAAGCTTCCAGTACATCTGATTGCTTGCTGAATAAGGAAAAGAGAACCAACAGATCATGTCATTAAAAAGGAGCAGGTTTGGAGGAACATTCTTGGAATTCTTGATATCATCTGGGCCCTCGTAAACTGTTTCCTAATCTTGTTATTCTGATTTCAGAGCCCCATTCTGTCTACCAAGTATCCAGTCCTCAGGAGAATGTCATACATTTTTAGTTCAGAAAAGTAAATGGTAACCAATGTTTTCAAACCTGCTTTCATTTAAGTTTATCAATACATTGCCATTTTCCACTTTCAGAAATTAATTCCAGGTACATTTTCTTTCCCTACTCCTTTCGATTGATTTTATAAAAAATGATCACAGATGAACAGTTCCCCTGGAAGAAGAGGGAGTCCCAACCTTGGGCAGGAAAACAGAACCTTGGGAGGATGTTCTTTTCATTACGGTGTGGCCACCTGCATCACAGAGGGCATCCACGCAGGGTGTGTCCTAGTAAGGGGACCGAGAAGCTGAGTGGGGTGAGGAGGGGTGGTCTGGTCTGGGTGTTGGAGCGGGGCGGGATGAGTCTGCTCCGGAGGGCTGTCAGCATGCCACGGGGTGGGGACACGGGGTCGGAGCCCTAAGAACATGAGGAGCCGGTCCATGGAGGGAGGCAGAGGCGGTGGCCAAGCCAGGGGTGTGGGGCACCCCCAGGAGATGGCTTACCTACTGGAGAATGGGTCAAATAAGTACGTATAGGAAAGTCAACGGGAGGGGGCGAGAACTAGGTGAGCACTGCGGTGTTGGATCAGCATTGGAATGTGTGTTGTGAACGTAGAGTGTTCAATATGTATAAACAGATAAAGAAATACAAGTAGATTTCAATGTATACGCAGAGGGTCCGGAAGAAGAGCTACTCCAAAAGCAGGAGCAAAAGACCTGGCAACCAGATTTAGTCTCCTCGAAAAGGAATTCTCAGAGAACAGTTTGATTCCAGAGCCAAGGCCAGAATGTACCAGAAAATGCAGAAACATCTTTTTTGTGTGTCAGAAACTAAGAAAATCCTCAAGAATTATTAGGATATGTCAAAAGGACGCAGGAGCCAGCTTACAGGAACCCCCACTGGCCAAATCTGGAGCAACTGGCCTTCAAATTAAATAATCGTAGCGATGGATTCTAACCTATTAAATAAAATAGGAAACTGTGGGTCTTCCCTGTTATAAATAAATCAGTAAATAAGTTGAAAATTTGATGAGGGGTAGGATATTTATGTCGTTTCAAAGTACCTCTGCACAAAATTCATATTAATTACTAAGAGTAGCTTTACAGCAGATAAGACTGTCAGAAACGCCCTTAATCAAATGATCACGGGAGTAATGGGACAACGCTAAATCATGCACCACTCACAGTGTGCGATGAAAAGATCCCAGCTTTGCACCTGTGATGTTCCTGCCAAACAGGCATAATGTCATTCTAATCAGGAGGAAACATCAGATGATCCTCAGTGGAAGATATTCTTCACAGTAAGTGGTAGGTTGAATCGCACGTCTAAGCAAACACATGATTGGCTCTTACTCCACATGTCTGGAGGTGTGAGCCCTCTGTAACGAGGACCCTTTGAAGATGCCATTTTTAGCTCAGGGGTGGCCCACTGGATCAGGGTGCATCTTAAACCCACATTACTGGAGGCTTTATAAAGAGGGGAAACTGGAAGTCACCAAAGCCAGAAAGGGGAGGACATTGTGACGTGACAAGTGGCGAGAGAGGTAAACCCAGGATCTCCAAGGATTGCTGGCAGCCAGAATCAAAATGCCGCGGACTCTCGGAGCAAGCAGACCTTGCCCACATCTTGATTTTGGACTTGTAGCCTCAAAACTGTGAACCAATAAATTTCTGCTATTTAAGCCCAAAGCAGTTTATAGTATTTTTGTCATAGCAGCCAGGCAAACTAAGACGTAACTGACTTGTAATCTCCAAAAGTGCCAAGGTCATGAAAGCCAAGGATGTGTGAGCAGGAGTTCCAGATTGGAGGAGAGTGAAGGGACTGACAGCCAAATGAAACATCTAATCCATTTACTGTAAAGGACATTATTGGGACAATTAGTGAGACTTCGGGGGGGTCTGGGGATTAGATGATGGTAGTGCATGTGTTCCTTTCCTGAACTGGTGGCTGTACAGTGACTGTGCAGGAGAATGTCCTTGCTAAAGTACTGGATAATTATGGAGTATCAGGTCAGCAACTTTCAGATGATTCAGAGAAAAGGTCTTTGTACTGTACAGACAATTTTTCTGTTAATATATATATTAAATAATATTATATAAATAAAGGATCTTTTATGTGAACTTTACGCACAGAACCTTGAGTATTTATTTCACAGCTGTTATAGATGATTAGGCAAGGGTGTCTAACTGCATTAGACTAATTTGAAACAGACTAGTATGAAGCTCTGGATCAAGATCAAGTTTCTCTTAATAATAATTGTCATTATTATTATTACTTTTAAATTTAAAATCACTGCAATTATATGGAAAAGTTGCAAGAATAGCACAAAGAACCTCCACATGCCTTTACCCTCCATCTAGAGTCAACATTTGCTAACAATTTACCATATTTAGCTTTTCACCTCTCTATTTTTTTTCTGATCCATTTAATGATAAACTGCAGAGAGCATGCCCTTTTACCCTTAATGACTTCATCCTCTGTCTTTTAAGAGCAAAGACATTCTTTCTCATAGCCACAACACAATGATCAGAATTGGGAAATGTAGCATAAGCACAGTACTTTTATCTACTATATCGTCCATATTTAATTTTTGCTAATTAGCCCAATAATTTTCTACATAACAATTTTTCTCTTTCCAGGATTCAGTCTACGGTCATTTATCATATTTCGTTGTTCTGTCTCTTTAGTCTCCTGTAATCTGGACCAGTTGTTCAAACTTTCTTTGTCTTTCACGATACTGGCAATTGTAGACTGTCCCGCTTACTGGGTTTGATGTTTCTCTATAGATTATTTTTCTTTGAACCCCTTCCTCTTTTTGAACTGCTTCTAGTTCTTTTTGTTTGTTTGTTTTCTTTGCTTGGATGGACCACAGATCAATGCCAAGTAATTTCAATAATGTAGATTTATGTAAGGACAATAAAGAGACTCATTGAGAAGAACTAAAAATTCATAGTTCTGAATTAACTATTTGCCACTGACTACACAATTAAGACTAATTCTGTAGAGTAAAGCACAAATCAAGGACTAACCAACCATCGTAAATACCGTCTGAGCTCTGTATTAATCACCCTTTGCCTCTTTCTAAAGCCAGGAGCCTGAGGGCTCTCTCTGTTCTGCGTGGCTCTTCTGTGTTGAGCTCTTGCACTATTCCTGCCCTAATAATAGGGCGCTGCTGCATTGCTGGAAAACTTGTGTCTGCATGAAGTGTGAAGGTAGAGAGCTCCCTGAAAGAGACGAGAGAGGCTGTGCACTTGGTTCTAGGGAAAGCAGAGCAGGAATGGATAGACAATGTGGGCAGATCAGGCTAAACGTAACAACAGATCGGCATGAAAACACACGGGAATATAATGCGATCATTATGAAAGGAAACATTCATCTTGCTTAGCAGTAACACCGCCCCACGTTTCTCCCAGTTACAGCATTTTCATACCTTCCAATATGGGCAACTGTCAGCTTACAAGTTGTGAAGATGGTGATGTGCAATTTAACAATATTGGGAATCTGTGTCTGGTTTGAAGACTCTGCATATTTTGGAAAAGTTTTCTGGTAGGTTCTATTATGTAAAAGCTTAACAATATTAATACATGCATGCTTCTGCTAAAACAAAGAAACTGTGGGAAAGTTATTTACGAGTGTTTAAAATGCACTTAATGGGTTAATATTACTTATATATTTTAAAAACACTCTCCTGGTATTTTGGTTGAAGCAAAATAAAGGACTTAATAGAGATATTAGCTGGGCCTGCTTCACTTTAATTTCTGAGCATGTGCTGCCACCTGGTGTTCTGAGAGCCTTCATCTCTTAAGCAAAGGAGTCTGGTATTTCCGGCTGCCTGCTGGACATTACACGGGGGAGTGTATCCTCACTGCAAACTTTTCATGTCTGATTGCAGACTCCTCACCTTTGCATCCTGACTTTCCTATCTCTGATAATATTCCCAGGCCTTGGCACAATACCTGAAGATCAAGTGCCTGATATATTAACCATTAGTTGAATGAATGAATGATGGTTATCACCCAGACTAGAAAACATGGAATTATTTTTGGTTTGTGCTTAAAACCATCTTTGGTTCCTTTTTTTGCTCCCTACCAAATAGCTAATGTTTTGGACTCATTTCCACCCTCTTATTTGAAATCTTTGCCATGTCTGGACTCATTTTCACTTATGTGTCTTTACTTCCAATTGAAATCTCCTCTCCTTTCTTCCAGTATTTCCTTCTTGAGCTTCTGTAGTTCTTGATTTCTGCTTAAGAGTACTATAAATAAGTTAGTGCAGTGGGTAGGGCTTTAGGATGGCTGTAGAGGTGGATCCCAGTTTTGTCACAGACAACTGGGTAAATCAGGTATGTTTACCTCCTTAGGCCCCAGGTTCTTCATTTGTAAATGGGGATAATAATCACTGTGCCCAGTTGTATATATAGATACGTGTATAGACCAAGGGAGCAAGAACGCTATTTTTAAAAATTGCTTCTGTTTGAGCTGTTGGTCAAGACAGCAAGTACTTCTTAAGGAGAAAATGGTCTTTTGTTTACACAAATGTCTTGATGTGTTTGTGGGGGGAGCCAGGGAGAGAGGAGAATGTATCACCCAACTCTAACCCCCTCATCTGCACATCCTCAGAAAGCCCCTCAAATATTCTGGAACGTGTTGGACTTCGCACATTATTCGGGATGGAGGTCAAGGTATTTTATCTCAATATAAAAGGAAGCAGGCCCACAGAAAGCTGAAGGACTTGGGGGCACCTGGGTGGGTGGCATTTGAAAAGACTCCACATGGCACGTAGGACAAAGAGTGCCCTCAAACAGTGACTGGTCCAAATAATCACTAGGTCACTGTCAAGCTATTATGACCATTGATTCAAGAGTTGATTGTGTAAGTAGGTAATCTGTGTTATCTCGCAAAGCGTTGTAATTGATACCTAATTACCTGTGGTGTGGACTCATACAGTGATATGGAGGTCATGGCTAACTCTTCTCTTTGTGTTACAAACTCCTTGTCCAATGCCTTGTACACAGTAAACTCTTAAACTATTATTATTACTATTTTTGATTGAGCTGTCCTGGTATAAGGCTCTAACTCTTCATTTCTTCATTTTGTTTTTGAAGAGACAACAGATCACTCAATCAGTCAATGATCTCCAGATGGCACATCAGATGGGACACTTAGCTCCCTCCCCAGGCAAATCTTTAAGGAGTTCCTTGCCAGCTCAAAATGCAGCCTGTATCTGGGATTTTAATTATGTGAACCATATTGCCTTACCGAAAACACACTGGGACCAGAGTGAAAAAAAAAATGTCAGTCCAACAGGCTCTAGCTTGGAGCCTATCCACGAAGCTTCATGAGCAAAAGGATCCCATTATACAACAAAGGGCTTGGACCAGCCGTCCTTTAAACTGGGTGCCACACTGTGAGGACCCATTGCATTTATTTACATGGATGTGGTTGAAATGGCCTGAATGTAACCAGTTCATTTTTATAATCCATGCTCAAGAGAAGATTGTTCTTTGACTTACAGCTGAAGTTATTATGTGTGACCTCATTTCTCAGCTCACTCAAAGATTTTATTCTGTAAGAATGATCCAGGGCACCACGACATAGTGCCAGAAACAAGGGAAGTGGTAGGACAGAATTACAGGGCTAATGTACTTCTCATCTCTGGAATGACTATTGGTTAACAATTGTAACTCAGAAACTCTCAAGTAACATTAATAGTTTTATAATTGAATAATAGATCTATCATTACCAAAAAAATAATGGTATAAGTAAGACTGCAGGAGAAATGTTTTCTGTCTCTAAATGCAGAGAAAAGAATAAGAAAAAAAGTCAGAGGCATTGAGGCTTTCATTTCCTAGATTAATAAGATCACAGATTTTAAAAATATAAAATTGGAAGGACTAGATTAAATATTTTCAAATGGTAAGAAGTAATTTACTACATAAAATACGCAGATTAGGATCCAACACACATTTACTGCATTTGCTAAATGTGAGATATGAGCCAAACACAGTTGGATGTTTTCACATATGGAGCCTCATTTCATCCATAAAGTGCTCAACAGAGCAGTGCTTTGCAAAGTGTGATGTGCTCATCACAGGAGGGATGTAAGAGGAATTTAGGTTTCTCACTTATTCCCCAGTGTAGTGTAAGCAATAAGGGAGTAACACAAAAATGATGAGCGGTACAGAATGACTGACATTTGATTATCAGCCCCATTTAATAGATGAGAAAAGATGCCCAGGGCAGTTGCTATTTACTCAGGGCTCTGTGGAGAAAGCAGCAGAGCTGTGAGTTGTATCTCCTTCTCATTTTAAGAACAGTGCTGACTTATCTTCAGGTTCCAGGCTGGAAAAACAAAGAATAAAGAAAATGAAGACGTCAACTGTGTAATATGTTGGAAGGCTGTAGTTTCTACAGAGAAAAATAATGCAAAGAAGGGAGCTAGGGAAAGTCAAGATGAAATGGTTGCAATTTTAAATAGGATGTTCAGGGAAGTGGACATGGCTCAACTGATAGAGCGTCCGTCTACCATATGGATGGTCCAGGGTTCGATCCCCAGAGCCTCCTGACCAGTGTGGTGAGCTGGCCCACACACAGTGCTGCTGCGGGCAAGGAGTACCATCCATGCAGGGGTGCCCCCACATAGGGGTCCCCCATGCAGAAGGTATGTACCCTGCAAGGAGAGTTTCCCCATGTGAAAAAAAGCATAGCCCTCCCAGGAGTGGAGCCACACACACAGAGAGCTAACACAGCAAGATGATGCAAGAGAAAAGAAATAGAGATTCCCAGTGCCACCTGATAATGCAAACGGACACAGAAGAACACACAGCGAATGGACACAGAGAGCAGACAATGAGGGGAAGGGGAGAGAAATAAATAAAATTTAAAAAAATAGGAAGTTCAGTTAAGACTTTGTTGAAAAGATGGCATTTTAACAAAGCTAAGTAAGGAGGTGACTCACAACCTATATAGCCCATTGTTGATTATTAGGTTACACTTCCCTTCTCCCAATGTATGGCTCAGCTTTTCACTTTTGATTATAGCATTTAAATTTAAATCTGTGCTTTTTTTGGTTTGTACTTTTGGTGTCTTAAGAAACCCTTCCACAGTTGATATTGTAAAGATGTACTCCCATGTTTTCTTCTAGAAGTTTCACAGTTTTGCTTTTCACTTACAAGTTTTTTGTCTATCTTGAATTTGTTTTTGTGGCTGGGATACAATAAGGAAATAATTCCATTTTCTCCATATGGCTAGCACAATTTATTCGGCACTGCATCCTTTTCCAACTGACTTATATAACACCCCTTCTGTCATTTACCAGGGAGTGTTACAGTTCCGTTTCTCTGCTCTTTGTTTCACTGGTTTACATGTTTATTCCCCTGACACTGTCACATGGCTTTAATTAACTGTCTTGAGAGTTCCTCTAGATCTCTCATAATGTGAATTTTCCATTCCTATTTTTTCTTCAATATTGTCTTGCTTGTTTTGAGCTCTTTGCTCTCCAAGTGAATTTCTGGATCTTCTTGACAAATACTAGGGATTTTGATAGGGATTCCATTGACTTTATGGAGAGTTTTTGGCTTAATGTATGAAGAATTGTGGTCTCTATGATATTCAGTCTTCATTTCCATTCATTTAGGATTGATTTTATGACATTTAATAAATACATATCATTTTCTTTGAAAAAAAGGTCTACACATATTTCGTTAGATTTATTCTTGTTTGACTTTTATTTTGTCCCAATTATAAGTTGTATTTTTGTTTTAAATTACATTTTGTAACTGCATGTTTAGGATGTTATTAGTTTTTGTATATTTATCCCATTTCCATCATCATTGGTAAACTCATATATTCTAATAGATTCTCACTGTATTCACTTAAAATTTCTAAGTAACAAATATGTCTCTTTAATAATACTAGTTTGTTTCTCTGTTTTCAATCTTATCCCTTTCATTTTGTTTTCAATCTTATCCCTTTCATTTTGTTTTTCCTGTCTTCATGTGCTAGCTAATTAGAATAACATGGCAACTAAAAGTAGAGATGGGGACATCTTATTTCTAAATTTAGAGACTACTTTTAAAATTTCATCAAGCTGGGTACTGTTTCTTGATAGGTATGATTTGATGTGTTCAGGCAGTTTCTGTTATTATTGTTTTGCTGAAGGTTTTATCATGAATGTTGTTGGAGTTTAGCAGATGACTGCCGAAAATGCGGTGGCCAAGGAGGACTTTCAGGGCCCAAGGACTGCTCCAGCTCCAGAACTGACCACTCCCCACCCAAGGGAGCAGACTGGCATGCAGGGCCCTCTGCCATTCCCACTGAACAGGCAGAAGCAAACCCAGTGCTCGCAGGTGCTCCTCTCCAGGCTGTGAAACAGAAAATGGAGATGAGCTCGATGGGAAAGGCACATCCGTTCCTATTTTTAAAAAGTTTTCATCAGACCTCTCACCTATTAAATTGTCTGAGCGCATGCTTTCTATTATTCCTAGTCAGTTTTTTAAAAAATTCTTTTTTTTGTTAGAGAAGTTGTGCATTTACAGAGCAATCATGCATAAAATGCAGGATTCCCATCTACCACCCCATGTTGCATTGATGTGGATCATTTGTTACAATTGATGATAGCACTTTTAAAATTTAATTGTACTTATTTTTTATAGTTGTAGCCAGCATTTATTGAGAAATTCTATGTTCTAGGCCCTGTGTGAAACAATTTACATGGATTACTCATTTTTTTTTTTTAAGATTTATTTCTCTGCCCCCCCCCAATTGTCTGCTTTCTGTCCATTCGCTATGTGTTCTTTTGTGTCCATTTGTATTCTTGTCAGCAGCACCAGGAATCTGTGTCTCTTTTTGTTGCGTCATCTTGCTGTGTCAGCTGTCTCTGTGTATGGCACCACTCCTGGGCAGGCTGCACTTTGTTCGCAAGGGGCGGCTCTCCTTGTGGGGCGCACTCCTTGTGCATGGGGCTTCCCATGTGGGGGACACCCCTGCGTGGCGCGTCACTCCTTGTGTGCATCAGCACTGTGCGTGGGCCAGCTCCACACGGGTCAAGGAGGCCCTACGTTTGAACCCTGGGCCTCCCATCAGTTGAGCCAAATCCACTTCCCAGATCACCTCATTTAAAACACCCAATACACAGGCCTGTGAGGTATGTCCTATTTTTCAAAATTTTTTAATTAGAGAAAATGTAGGTTTACAGAAAAATCATATAAAAATGTAACATTCGCATATACCCTCTTCTTGTTGTCACCTGGCATTAGTGTGGTACCTTTGTTACAAATGATGAAAGAATATTAAAATAGTACTGTTAACCATAGTCCATGGTTACATTAGGTGTGTTTTTTTCCCATATACCACCTTATTATTAATACCTTGTATTAGTGTTGTACCTCTGTTATAATTCACGAAAGAACATTCTTATATTACTAGCTATAGGCTGTCCTCTACAATAGGGTTCACTGGGTTAGAAAGTCCTATGTTTTGTCTTCTAATTTTAATTCTAGTAACATATACAATGGCAGTTTTGCTTTTTAGCACATTCACCTATATATTTCAGTGCTGTTAATTACACTCACGATACTGTGCTAGCATCACCATCAGCTATTTCCAAACCTTTACAATCAACCTCAATAGAAATTCTGTACAAATAAGCATCAGCTCTCCATTCTCTAACTCACATTCTACATTCTAACTCTACTAGATTGCTTATTATAATTAGTTCATATCAGTGAGATCATACAATGTTTGTCCTTTTGTGTCTGGCTTATATCACTCAGCAAACTGTCCTCGAGGTTCATCCACGCTCTCCCATGTGTCAGGACTTCATTCTTCTTATCCCTGAATAATATTCCATTGTGTGCGTGTCCCACATTGGGTTCGTTCATTAATTGGTGATGGACGCTTGGGTGGCTTCCGTCTTTTGGCGACTGTGAATAATGCCCCTGTGAACATCAGTGTGCAGATATAGGTCTGATCCCTGCATTCACTTCTGGGGGGATTGCCAGGCCACATGGTAATTTTATACTTAGCTTCCTGAGAACTGCCAAGCTGTCTTCCACGCGGGCTGCACCATTTTCTGTTCCCACCAGCCGTGAAGAAGTGTTCCTGTTTCTCTACGTCCTCTCCAATACTTGTAGTTTTCTGTTTTGTTCATTTTTTAATAATAGCCATTCTAGTGGGTGTGAAATAATATCTCAGTGTGGATTTGATTTTCATTTCTCTCATCACTAGTGATGTTTAGCATCTTTTCATGTGCTCTTCAGTCATTTTTATTTCCTCTTTAGAGAAATGTCTATTCAAGTCTTTTGCCCATTTTTTAATTGGGTTGTTTGTCTTTATGTTTTTGAATTGTAGGATTTCTTTATCTTCTGGATATTAAACCCTTACCAGTTATGTGGTTTCCAAATATTGTCTCCCATTAAGTAAATTGCCTTTTCGCTTTCTTGACAGTGACCTTTGATGCACAAAAATTTTTAATTTTTAGGAGGTCCCATTTATCTATTTTTTTCTTTTGTTGCTTATGCTTTGGGCATAAACTCTAAGAAACTATGGCCTAACAAAACGTCCTGAAGATGCTTCCCTACGTTTTCTTCTAGGCATTTTACAGTCCTGGTTCTTAGGTCTTTGATCCATTTTGAGTTAAATATTGCATACATGAGATAGGGGTCCTCTTTCATTCTTTTGTATACAGACATCCAATTCTCCCAGCACCTTTTGTTGAATAAACTGTTCATTCCCAATTAAGTGGACTTAGCAGCCTTGTCAAAAATCAATTGGCCATAGATGTACGGGTCTATTTCTGAACACTCAATTTCATCCCATTGGTCAATTTATCTATCCTTATACCAGTACCATGCTCTTTATACCATTGCAGCTTTGTAATATACTTTAAAGTCAGGAAGTGTGAGTCCTCCAATGTTATTCTTCTTTTCAAGATGTTTTTGGCTATTTGGCGACACTTAGCCTTCCAAATAAATATGATAATTGGTTTTTCCATTTCTGCAAAGTAGGCTGTTAGAGTTTTGATTGGGATTGTATTGAATCTGTAAATCATTTTAGGCAGAATTAGCCTCTTAACAATATTCAGTCTTGCAATCCATGAAACACAGAATATCCTTCCATTTATTTAGGTCTTCATTGATTTCTTTTAGCAATGCTTTGTATTTTTCCGTGTACAACTCCTTTACATCCTTGGTTAACTTTATTCTAGATAGTTGATTCTTTTACTTGCTATTGTAAATGGGTTTTTTCTTTCTTGATTTCCTACTCTGATTGCTCATTATAGTATACAAAAACATTACTGATTTTTGTGTGCTGATCTTGTATCCTGCCACTTTGCTGAATTTGTTTCTTCACTCTAGTAGTTTTGTCATCAATTTTGGGGGGCTTTGTATTTTATATATATAGGATCATTCAACTACAAATAGTGAAAGTTTTACTTCTTCCTTTCCAATTCAGATGGCTTTTATTTCTTTTTCTTGCCTAATTGCACTGGTTAGGACTTCCAGTGCAATTCGGAATAACAGTAATGACAATGGGCACCATTGTCTTGTTCCAGATCTTAGAAAGCTTTCATTTTTTCACCATTGAGTATGATGTTAGCTTTGGTTTTTCATATATGCTCTTATCATATTGAGGAAGTTTCCTTCTATTCTTATTTTTCTAAGTGTTTTTATCAAAAATGGATGCTAGATTTTATAAAATGCCTTTTCTGCATCAATTGATAAGAGTGTGGGTTTTTTCTTTTTTTTGTCAATGTGGTGTATTACAGTAATTGAAATTCTTGTGTTGAACCACCATTGCATACCTGGGGAAAAAAGCCACTTGATCATGGTGTATAACTTTTTTAATGTGCTATTGGATTCAATATGTAAGTATTTTATTGAAGATTTTTTCATCTATATTCATAAGAGAAATTGGTCTGATGTATCAATTTCTTACAGTATCTTTATCTGGCTTTGGTATTACGGTGTTTTGTGCCTCATAGAATGAATTAGATAGTGGTGCCTTCTCTTCAAGTTTTTGGAAGAGTTTGAGCCGAGATTTTTATTGATTTCTCTTGGAATGGTTGATGGAATTCACCTGTGAAGCCATCTGGCGCTGGGCTTTTCTTTGTTGGGGGTTTTTTGATGACCGATTCAACCTCTTACAACTGATCTGCTGAGGTCTTCTGTTTCTTCTTGAGTCAATGTAGGTTGTTCATTTGTGTTCCTAAGATGAAATGGATCTAGGTTGTCTAATTTGTTGGCATACAGTTGTTCATATTATTCTTTTATGATCCTTTTTATTTCTGTGGGGTCAGGAGTAATGTCATTCCTCTCATCTCTGATTATATTTGCACCTTCTCTCTTTTTTTCTTTTTCAGTCTAGCTAAGGGTTTGTACATTTTACTGATCTTTTTAAAGAACCAACTTTTGGTTTTGTTGATTCTCTCTATTGCTTTTTTACTCTCGTTTCTGCTCTAATCTTTGTTATTTCTTTCCTACTTCTTGCTTTGGGGTTAGTTTCCCATTCTTTCCCAGTTCCTCCAGGTATGCTATTAGGTCTTGGATTTTAGCTCTTCTTTTTTAAATTAACTTTTCAGGGTTATAAATTTCCCTCTCATCATTGCCATCACTGGATCCCATATGTTTTTATAAGTTTTGCTTTTGTTTTCATTAGTCTCAAGATACTTACTGGTTTTCCTTGCAGTTTTTTATTTTACCCACTGATTGTTGAAGAGTGTTTTATTTACTTCCATATATTTGTGAATTTTACAGTTCTCTACCTGTTATTGATTTCCAGCTTCATTCCACTATTGTCAGAGAAGATGGTTTGTATAATTTCAAACATTTTTAATTTATTGAGGCTTGTTTTACGACCCAACATGTCTGGAAAATGATCCGTATGCACTTGAGAAGAATGTATAACCTGCTGTTTTGGGTGCGGTGTCCTGTATCTATCTGTTAGGTCAATTACATTTATCATAATATTCAAGTTCTCTGTTTCCTTATGGATCTTCTATCTTGAGGCTAGAAGAAATCCTGAATTAAGGTATTGGCAAGGCTTCTTTCTCCTGAAAATATGTAGAATCCTGGTGCTGGCTGCCAGCACCCCGTGGGCTCCTTGGCTTGTATCTCTGCCTCCTTTGCTTAGGGGTGGCCTTGCCTTTCCAACTTCTGTAACTTCTCCCCACACCGGGGCAGATAAGCATGCATGTTGTCTCTCTGTGCCAGCAGGTGGATTTTCTCTGGTCTAACTTCAATGCCATAACTCTACAGAGGCATCTGCATTACAGTTTTCTCCTCTTATGGACCGAAAGTCTTATCTCCTACCTTCATGCGAGCATCAAAATCAACTCCCCACACTAATGAGCCTGACAACTCAGCAGAGGCTCAGGATTAGCCTAAAACTTGGTCATCATTTCTAGGCATGATTCTAGCTTAGTTATGCATTTTTAAATTATTTATTTATACACACACCCACTTCAAACTAAGCACCATAAAGCCAGGGATCTCTTTCATTCATGGCTGTATCCCAAAACCTAACAAGTGCCTGGCACAAAGTAGGAACCCAGTAAATATTTGTCAGATGAAATAAAGAAAGAATCAGGCAAGCGGACTTGGCCCAGTGGTTAGGGCATCCGACTACCACATGGGAGGTCTGCGGTTCAAACCAGGCCTCCTTGACCCGTGTGGAGCTGGCCCATGCTCAGTGCTGATGCACGCAAGGAGTGCCGTGCCACACAGGGGTGTCCCCCACGTAGGGAAGCCCCAGGGAGCCCACGCACAAGGACTGCACCCCATAAGGAGAGCTGCCCAGCGTGAAAGAAAGTGCAGCCTGCCTAAGAATGGCACTGCCCACACGGAGAACTGACACAACAAGATGACGCAACAAAAAGAAACACAGATTCCCATGCCGCTGACAAGAACAGAAGTGGACAAAGAAGATGATGCAGCAAATAGACACAGAGAACAGACAACCGGGGTGGCGGGGGGAAGGAGAGAGAAATAAATAAATAAATAAATAAATAAATAAATCTTTACCTCCCCCTGCCTCTGTGTGTGTGTGTGCGTGCACACTTTGGGAGGTCATTTCTACATGTCTGTAAGTGGGATCCTTTTCATATTCTCTCTTCAGCACTGAGACACATACCTGTCAAAACAGGATGCATTTTACCTCCTCATGCACTGGATGCCCTTTAGCAAAATCCTAATCCTATCAGCTGCCAATACAGGGACCCAAACCCAGCCTCCATCCTTACCCTCACTGTAAGTCTTTCATTTCCAGCCCACTCCTTCTGGCCATAGCCCCTCCTCCCAATTCCATATCCAACACCCCACCCCCAGCTGTTGCTCAACTTCCAACCCAACTCTCACATCCTGCATCCCTCAATTCTATTGCCCAGCCACAAACCCTGCCCTGACTTCCTGACATCATATCCTACCAAGCACCCCTGGAATCCAAGTGACATGAGACCAGGAATTTTGTCTCTTTTGTTCATTGCTGTACCCCAAAGCCTAGAGGTGCCAGGGACAGTCAGAGCTTAGTGAACGTGTGCTGAATAGAATAAATAATGAGCAACTTTAATCACTATGCACAACTGAAACACTACATTGTACAAAGACACAACATATAATTAAAAGTGTCTGCTTTAAAGTAAAACAAAAATAGAAATGTATAGCCCAAAGCCTAGCTATATCTTTTCAAATGTTTTTTTTTTTTAAGTGTTCAAATATGTAATATTGTTTTACACTTCCTTGCCATGGTTTCCAATATAAAACAAACTGACAGACCAAAGCTGAGAAAGGGGAGCAGGCAGGTATAACTCAGTGGATGATCACCTGCTTCCCATGTACAAGGTCCCGGGTTCAATCCCTGGTACCTCCTAAAATAAAAAGCTGAGAAAACCAGAAGTCTCTGATATAAAGAACAAAGAAAGCAGGAGAAGGCTCTGCTGTAAAATTTAGACATTGCTTTTTAAAAATGGTGTTTAAAGCCCCCAGCCTCAGTTTCCAATTAAAAAGAAAACTCCAAAACTGAAAATATTTTTCTTTGGAGAGATCTTCCACTATGTTTCCGACCCTGAAGTAGGAGAAAAAAAAAAAAGGGAGGCCTTTTAGAAACTTGATTTTGTTTATAGTCCTCTAGCCTCAGTTTCTAAACAAAGTTTTGAAATAAAATACAGAACAAAAATAGCCCCAAAATAGCCACTCAAAGCCCTGAAGCAAAATTTTGTTAAATGGCTTGCTTAAAACCTCCCAAGTTCAGTTTCCAATTAAAATAAACTAACAATGAGAACACACAAATACAGAAACTGTTTTTTTTATTTAAAGAGGCGTCCCTACATTTTCTGAAATCTCTCCTCTAAAAGTTTAAAAAACAATGAGTATTTTTTTACAACATAAAATATTCACTTTGGAAAAAATAAATACGTTCTACTTGATTGGAATCCCAATTTCAAAGGGCTCAAATTGGATGCACCAAATAGGTTGCCTTCTC
This sequence comes from Dasypus novemcinctus, assembly GCF_030445035.2. Classification (NCBI taxonomy): domain Eukaryota; kingdom Metazoa; phylum Chordata; class Mammalia; order Cingulata; family Dasypodidae; genus Dasypus; species Dasypus novemcinctus. Next base: position 10,226,578 of record NC_080701.1, on the reverse strand, counting down.
CTCTGCCAGCTTTGAAATGAAGGGACAGGACGAGCTGGCTCCTGAGAGCTGAGACCCAACGTGGATCCCATGGCATGCTCAGGAGGCTTTATCTTCTTGGATGAGATTTTTCAAACGCAGTTCTACTCATGGCAGGCTGGGACACCCCAAAACACTCCCCCTGCCTCCCAACTATTGCTTTGTTCCCAAATATTTTGGGAGGAAAATGTATCCTGAGGATGACAACTTGAATTTGAAGAAAATAGTAGAGTTTGCAAACTCTCCTGTTGTGCAGGTCCCTCCAAAACTACCTTGTGGTTTGATTGAAAGATTGAGTTGCAGAAAATGCCCTGTATAGAAATAATTATTTGAACGGTGTCCAGTTGTCTTAAGGACATTCTCGTCAGGAGCTGGGTAGATAAAAATGTTAAGAAAGGTGTCAGGCTTTTACTGAAGGACTTGTAGAAGCGTCTTTTTGTTAGAAGTTTATCCATATCTTCCTCTGGCTGGAGGCTCGAGGTAAGGGAGGCAGTGTTCTATTGGCTTCTTCACCTAGAAATCCTTTTAAGAGAAAGAAATTGTGAAACTGACTCCTAAAACTCAGTTATTAGGGAAAAAAAGGTATTTTGATTTCTCCTGTGAGTTTAGTGTGAAGAAATTAAATTCACGGACGGCCAGTCCCCTGGCCAAGTTTTGTAAGGCCTTCTCGCTTCCCTGGCGCCATTCCCGGGAGCCCTCTGCTGAATTCCAGGAGGCCGGGCCAGGGGATAGCTGATGGGCACTGATGGAGAACTTTCTGAACCTTTTCAATGAAAGTATGCCACAAAATATCGCATTTCATGTCTGGCCGCAGGCCCAGGAAGAAAACGCTCTTCAGAGCGCAAGTGCATCTCAATAAAGAGTGCTGCCCTTTGTTTTCTTTTATTTTTTAAAAGCATATATATGGATGTCTATATACACGCGGGCTTGCAGACTTCTGAAAGAAAGATTCAAAGACATGTCCCTTAATGGCTTGCTGTGTTTTCCTGGTTGGAAGAGATGATCCATGTCACAGAGTGGATGATGGCGAGGCTCATCAAAGCCCAAGTGCATCACATCATTTCAGAGACATTTGGTCATCACACTTGGGTGTCCTATTTCAGTGTCTTAATGGATCCAAAATGACCAGTGTAATAGCTGCTAAAATGGTTCCCCATCTCACTTCTGCTTAGAGCCAATAACGGTCATCATGAAGAATAAGAAGTTCCATTAAATCTTTCCAAAATCAATGCATCCGTGTATCAGGAGTTATTATGTATTAGTAACATAAATTGAGAATGCACCAAAATTCACCAGAAACCTGTCTTTTGGTCATGAGTTTGGCTCAGCTTTTGGAAAGCCAGTTAGCAGAATTTCCACTTTAGCATCATACCTGTCATCCCTGAACGCCTGTGTTGGCCACATAGTTTTTGCCACCACATCAGATAGTATAATACCAGTAATACAAACAAGTCATTCTCATCTTCAAGCATAGATTAAACGTTCTAGATATAACTTGGCACTTAATATACAGCAGACAGATGAAGTATGAGTGTGTATTTATTATGGCAAGAGCAAAATGCTGTAAAAATTAATGAAGATTGTGAAGACTCTTAATTTTATGTATAAGAACAAATACCTAAAGTGTTCAAGTCATTAAATAAATAAGGGTAGAGAGTGAGAATTAATATGCCTATGCAGAGAGGGTGCATTAGCTAGATACATTTATGAAGAACATTATATCTTTTTTGAGCCTAAACAGGTTTATAAATATCTCAGTGTAAATACATGACTGAATAATAAAGTTCAGATTACATTATAATTCTGTAGAATTGTTTGGCATGCTAGAATTCATAACATTAAACAAAATAACCTCAAAGGAATGTATTTAATTTTATGGCTGTTTAGGTCATAATACATACATATTTTTATTTTTTTATTTTTTTTTATTTATTTTTTTTTTAATTTTTTTTAAATATTTATTTATTATTATTATTTTTAATTACATTAAAAAATATATATGAGGTCCCATTCAACCCCACCGCCCCCGCCCCCCACTCCCCCCACAGCAACACTCTCTCCCATCATCGTGATACATCCATTGCACCTGGTAAGTTCATCTCATATACATATTTTTAATAGCCCTTTTGGGGACTCTTTTCATTTTTTGTTTGCTTTTTTTTTTAAAGTCAGGTTTATTGAAGTATAATTTACATACACTATGGTTAACCCTTTTAGATTTTTAGATCTCACTTGTAGGGCTTTGACGGCTTTGTTTATATCAGTTTTAATAAGAGGTATACCTGTTCTCACGTGCGCATGAAACATTGTTCCCAATGCATTCTCCCGGGTTTGTGTGCCCTAACATGGTTTTTAAGGTTATTTATTTCTTTAAATGTCTAGTGCATTTTATTGTAACAGACATTGTTTTGCCAACATTGCCTATTTCAGTGGCACTTCACAATCTAGTTTAAAAAGAAAAAGCATTTTAAATGGGCAGGGAAAAAACCTTATGCAATCATATACCACGACCACAGTCAATACATAGAACATTTTGAAGAAGAAAGAAGAAGAAGAAAAAAAAAGAAGAAGAAGAAGAAAAAACCAGAACATTTTGATCATTAATCTCTGTGATGGTTAATTTCAAATGTCAGCTTGGCTAAACTCTGGTGTTCATTTGTTTGGTCAAGCAAGCATGGGCCTTAGTGTCCCTCTGAAGGTATTTTATAGATTTAAATTGTTAGTCAGTTGCATCTACAACTGATTACACCTACAATAAACAAAGGAGACTGCCTCCAACAATGAGCAGAATCTCCTCATCCAATCAGATGGAGGCCTTAAAGGAAGAATTGATGATGTCAACAGTCAGGAAGAATTTCTGCCTCCACTTCAGCCAGCCAGCTTCTCCTGGGAATTCACCGTCACCTTCATTGGTGTTCCCAGCTGTGGCTTTGCTTGGGCAATTCAGTGTCATCACTGAGTTCCCAACTTGCAGCCCATCCTGCAGAACTGGGAATTGCCAGTCTCCATGGCCACATGAGCCAATTCCCAAATTAAATCTCTTAATATTATATATATATGTTTTATTGATTCTGTTTAACAGAATCCTGACTAATAGAATATTCTTTTTTTTCTTTATTCTACTCCCCCTCCTCCCCTGTGGCTTTTTGCGTGCTGCCTGCCCTGTCCATTTGCTGTGCGTTCTTCTGTGTCTGTATCTATTTATTTTATTTCCCCTCCCCCTTGCGGCTTGCTTGCTATCTGCTCTCTGTGTCCATTCTCTGTGCCTCTTCTGTCTTCTCGCTTGTCTCCCTTTTTGTTGCATCACCTTGCTGAGTCGGTTCTCCGGGGCGCTTGTGGGCCAGGTGGCTCTCCGCAGCATGCGGGTGAGCCTGCCTTCACAAGAAGGCCCCAGGATGTGAACCCAGGGCCTCCCATATGGTAGACGGGAGCCCAGTTGATGGAGCCACAGCTGCTTCCCTCCCTACAGTATTCATTTTTAAATTAATAGTTGCAATTTTCCCCACCATTGTCCAATCTCCCAAAATACTATATATGACCTAGTTGCACATTCTTTAGTAGTTTGGAAATGTGTATGTTGTAAAAGAACAATATGTATGAATTGAAAGAAGAGATTTGTAAAGGGGGATGAGTAGTTAGAGATACGATGTAGTGATGGGTGTCCCTTAGGTTGATGCTTGACTGCTCTGTTCTAGATGACAATGTGCTAGGACAGGCAAATTGGATCCTGCACTGCTGAACACCAGGGTCAGTATTAAGTTGAAGGCATCTTTTTTCTCTCTCTCTCTTTTTTTTTTTAATGTTACATTAAAAATTATAAGGGGTCCCCATATACACCCCACTCCTCCCACATCAACCACCTCTTTCATCATCGTGGCACATTCACTGCATTTGGTGAATACATTTTGGAGCACTGCTGCACAGCATGGATAATGGTTTACACTGTGGTTTACACTCTCCCCCAGGCCACCCAGTGGGCCATGGCAGGACACACAATGTCCAGCATCTGTCCCTGCAGCACCACCCAGGACAACTCCAAGTCCTGGAAATGCCCCCCCCCCCCCCCCACATCATGGTAGCCATCGCAGGGGTAGAGCTGCTTCTGAAGGTGCTAGGTGTGTTTGTGGCATTTGTGGGTATGTCTCTAGTACACCCCATCTATATCATAGATTTGTGAGTATATCTATGGCATATACTGTCTGTATCACAGACTTGTGAGTATATCCCTGGCATACCCCATTTATATCATTACCTATGAAGTATAAGCACAGATTTCACAGGAGATGAAAAGACATACTCCAACAACTCTGCCTGTTTCTAATCAGGTCCCTAAACTGCAAATTGACCCCACAAGGCACTCCCAACAGGCCTGACCACCAGCCTCCTGACAGTGGTAACGGGTGTATTCTCTGTGCTTTCTCTGTTGACAGAACCCAAAATATTGGGTCTCCTGATTTGACGTCTTACACTGAGCTGGCTCTCGTAAGCTTCTATGTGTGCTGGAGTTCATCCAATATAAAGATTTATATAAAATTCTGTTGATAGGTGCCTTAGTTTCCTACTTGCTAAAACATATACCATCCAACAGGTTGGCTTAAGCAATGGGAATTAATTTGCTCGTAGTTTCAGAGGCTGAAAGGCAGGCTTCCTCCTGGGGTCGTGTCTCCTGGCTGCCGGCAATCCTTAGGGTTCCCTGGCTTTGCCCTCACCTGGCAATGCACTTGGCAGTGCCTTCTCCCTTCTCTTCAGGTCCCCTTGACTCCCATCTTCTGGCTGCTCGCTGTGCCTTCTCTTCGTGTCCAGTCCTTTGCTTCTCAGGACCTCAACCACATTGGATTAAGGCCCCTTCAGTGTGGGCACGGCTTACCTAATACCAACCTTGATGGACCTGTTTACAAATGGGTTCTCACCCATGGGCCACTCTTAGAAGCTTCTTCTTTGAAACTCAAGCTACTTAATCTTCTCATCTATGGTGGAGGTGGCCTGCAAACACAGTCTAAGATTTTTAAAGAGGGTATTGGGGAAGCAGATCTGGCTCAACGGATAGAGCATCTGCCTACCATATGGGAGGTCCAGGGTTCAAACCCAGGGCTTCCAGACCCATGTGGTGAGCTGGCCCATGCGCAGAGCTGTTGCATACAAGGTGTCCCCCGCGTAGGGGAGCCCCACGCGCAAGGAGTGCGCCCCATAAGGAGAGCCACCCAGCGTGCAAGAAAGTTCAGCCCACCCAGGAGTGGCACCACACACATGGGGAACTGATGCAGCAAGATGATGCAACAAAAAGAGACACAGATTCCCGGTGCCACTGACAAGAATAGAAGCGGACACAGAACACACAGCAAATGCACACAGAGACCAGACAACTGGGGTGGGGGGGGAGAGAAATAAATAAAAAATAAATCTTTAAAAAAAAAAGAGAGAGTATTGGTCCCAGCTGGTCTAGCACCAAGTGAGTTTGAGCATGCAAACAATATCTCTTTGTATAGTGACATCTTGGGTGTCACAGGATGGCTGCTGTAAGCCTGCAGAGGACTGCCTTTAGAGCCTGACAAAAATCCCCATTCATCTTGTATATAATGCAATCTGTTTGTATTGACTCTGCCTTTTACTTGGTTTGAAATTAAACATTAGTTGAATGTGGTATTTTATGCACACACTTCCGTCCATCCCACATTCATCTTCCACGGTGGGTCAAGACTTTCACCTCTTTCGTGACAGAAAGATTTTACCTCTGTGTATTATAGGATTACGAATGTTCTGAACATAATGTTTTATAGGATTATAAGTGTTTGAACATGATATCTGAAACAAATTCCACAGTTTCTGAGACAAATCACAAAGTTTTAGAATATAGAATGTTATTCTACATGATTTTGAACAGAAAAATATTTTATTAGAAAAATGCAGCTTACCTAGGGAGACTGAACATTTCTGCCATTAAGAAATGACTTTGCCATCACAGTAAATAGACAAAGGGATAAACTTGGAAGAAGGAGATGGCTTTTAGTGAAGGCTGACATCTGGTTCTCCAAGAAAGAGGAGTGAGCCTACAAGTGGCGCAGTAGAAGAGCAACTGTTCAGAGCTTTTGGGGTTAGCCATTTAAAGTCAAAATCTGATGCGGAGCTAAAACAATGTGCTATAGAAGGACTGGCAGTCCTTTATAATAGTATGGGTATCTGTTTTTTGGTTTAAGGTTAACCTTATTCTCAGTTTACAGGCTGAAGTCTTAGAGGCTAGGAAATCATGGCGCAGAGAGAATAAGCGACTTGACTCAGTTCAAAGACATAATCAGTGCTGGAGCCGTAACTGGAACCAGGTCACTGACTAGCTACACACCCCGCACGTGAACAACTTCACTGCCACAAGCCACTGGGCCTTCAGATGCAGACAGAACTCTCCGTCGTCAATACTGCTTCTCTCAGGACCGTATGTGTTCAAAGTCAAAGGGAATATAAAACTGCCCAATGCTGCAGAAAGGGGGAAGAAATTTATTTTCAATTTTTTTAAGGATTTCTTTCTTTCTCTCCCTGCGTGTCTCTCCCCCCCCCCTCCCCCCCCCCGTTGTCTGCTCTCCGCGTCAACTCGCTGCGTGTTCTTCTGCATCCGCTTGCACCCTCAGCAGCACTGGGAAACTGTGTCTCTTTTTTGTTGCATCATCTTGTTGTGCCAGCTCTCCGAGTGTGCAGCCCACTCGTGGGCAGGCTGCACTTTTTTCACGCAAGGTGGCTCTCCTTGCGGGGCGCACTCCTTGTGCGTGGGGCTCCCGTACACGGGGACATCCCTGCATGGCACGGCACTCCTTGCACACATCAGCACTGTGTATGGGCCAGCTCCACATGGGTCAGGAGGCCCTGGGGATGGAACCCAGGACCTCCTATGTGGTAGGCAGGTGCCCTATCAGCTGAGCCATGTCCCCTTCCCGGAAATTTTTTTTAAAAAACATTTGATATCTACTCTTTCTGATGGCAGCATCCCATTCTCTTCAACAACTTAAGAAATACCAAAACAATTTGAATAGGTACACATTCTTGCAAGACCGAAGGACATTTTTAACTAGTCTCTGTCCCCAGTGAAAGCAAGGACTTGGCTTTTTTTCTCTTATCTCATCAAGTAATGGGAGCTTCTCCAGAGACTTGTGCATGAGCCAGCAAAGAAGGAATTCTTTTAAAACCCTTTTTTCAATCTGTTGGAGGTGGCTCCACTGATGAAAATCTACTAATATAATAAGTTCTTGGAGAGCAAGGAAAATATGCCTGGATTAGAGGTGTTGGAATCTCTATCCCTTCACCAAATAGAGCAGCCACCCATAAGCTGTTTTGTCTGAGGTTTTGGAATGTAGCCTGGAGGGTGATGGGTGAGACTAAGCCTCTAGCAGGAATTGCACCTGCAGTTAGGTCTGAGCTTGGAGCCGTTCATTTAGAAAACCTCACACCGGCAGGTCCTGGGGAAAGCACACTTCACCTATTCAGTACAAAGATAGACCAGTCGTTTTACTCTTGAAAACAGGAGACTTTGGACTAAGGCATTATTATTATTATTTTGCAATGTAACTTTTGTTCTTAATTACTGAAGCTTTCGGTATAAGGTTCTGTTGTTGTCGTTGGTTGGAAACAGGATGGAAGTGTTTTAACAAACCCATTCATTCATGAAGTTTCTTTGAAGCCATTAAACATGTGTGTGAGGATTCTTGCTTGATCTGCAACTTTTGTTCGTCTTCAAACCCAAAGCATTTCCTGTTGTGGACTCTTGCCGTCCCACTTGGTATGTGAGTTTGGGGTTGTTGGATCCCGTGAGCGTTTCTTAGCTTGGTTGGGGGCTGGGGGCCTGGGGCTGCAGCTTGGGAGGAGGCTGGCAGCTGAGCGAGAGGGGTGGGCTGTGGGTGTTGGACGGGGTGTCCAGGCGGGCCAGCTGGAAGGGTTGGCTAGGTGACTGGAGGACTGGGCACCTACTGCCGTGACAGCTGATCCTTCCTACGTGCGACTCATGGAGTGGATCATCTGAACAGCCGCTCACGTCTTGAAATACCTGGAAACGCAGGCTGAATGATACGATGTGCTTTTATTTCTTCCTTTGCGACATGTGTATCTGCTCCAGGAACGAGGAGGGACCTGAAAACACAGTGGCAAGGATGGGTCATCGTCTCCCTGACCCGGGATTGGGGTTGTCCTCAGTGATCCAGGGCCATCTTTCTAACACCTAAGCAGAGGAAGGAGTAGAGTGAAACCTTGGGGCTTTGCCAGATGGGGAGCTGGACCCACGAGGCCTCCCTAAAGCCAGGGCTTTGAAAGGGCTGGGCCTTTCCTGAAAGTGAAGACTAAAAATAAATCCCCCCAACACAGGGGGCCAACGAGGAAGCACACCTGTCCGGTTCCTTCCTCCACTGAGCCAGGACCGGAAGTCTAGAAACAATGTGTTTCCCTTATTTGACAATTGCCTTCTCTTGCCTCTTATCCAGAAAACCAAAACCAAAATACGGTATTACTTATCCAACATTATTCCTCCCATACTCCATCAATACATATCTCTCACTATAATCAGAATTATTTCTTCCTAGCCAACTAAACAGAATCCTTTCCTGCTTGACTCTACACTCTGAGATGATAGAGCATGCCTGTCCATTAAGTACGTGGCAAGCATCTTTGTGTCCAGTTATGTTGTACACTAGGCCCTGAAAATCCTATCTCTTTTGCGTGTATGTGACTATTTATCCTATCACTTATTAGAGATGAACGTTCAGTTTATGCAATTTATGTACATTGTCTAATTTAATTTCAACATTCTTGCAAGGTAAGTATCATCGGCCCATTTTAGAGATAAGAACACAGATCCAAAGAGCACAGCAGTCAGACTTAGAAAGCTGTGAACTGGATTTAAATTCAGGTCTATCTAACTTCAAGGCTTTGCTTTTTCTTTTCCACTATGTATTATTGCCTCTCATAATACCTATGTAGAATTTAAAATACAGCTCAAGCCTTCCCATCACCTTCAGCCGGTGGTTTGCTGGAACCGGCTTGCAGGAGACATCTGTGTGCCTCTCTTCCAAGCTCTGTCATCAGAGACCCAGGTTCATAGCTTGAAATCAGCCACGGTGGGAATATTTCCAACAAACACTACAAATCAGGGCTTTGGGGAGAACCGATTGTTAATCCTTTACCAGAACACTACTGCCTTCAAACCACAGTGACCTTTCCTCTTTCTTAGTTTCTCATTTGAATATTTTTTTAAGCTCCTTTTTTTTTAAGGTACTGGGACTGGGTATTGAACATGGGACCTTACACTTGGGAGGCCAGTGCTCAACCACTGAGTCACATTGGCTCCCCTCACCTGTTTGCTCGTTGTCTGTTTGTTGTCTTTGCTCATTGTCTGTTTGTTGTTGTTTTTATTACCCCTGCCTTGTGACTTTTTTTGCATGCCGTCTGCTCTCTGTGTCCATTTGCTGTGCATTCTTCTGTGTCTGTATTTATTTATTTTATTTCCCCTCCCCACTGGAGGCTTGCTTGCTGTCTGCTCCTGTGTCCATTCGCTACATGCTCGTCTGTGTTTTTTGCTTTCTCCCTTTTTTTCTCTCTTTATTTTTTTTAAACATTACATTCAAAAAATATAAGAGGTTCCCATATACCCCCTACCCTCCTCACCCTATTCCTCCCATATCAACAACCTCTTTAATCATCGTGGGACATCCACTGCATTTGGTGAATATATTTTGAAACGCTGCTGCACCACATGGATAATGGTTTACATTGTAGTCTACACTCTCCCCCAGGCTACCCAGTGGGCCATGGCAGGATGTACAATGTCCAGCATCTGTCCCTGCAGCACCACCCAGGACAACTCCAAGTCCTGAAAATGCCCCACGTCATATCTCTTCTTCCCTCTCCCTACCCTCAGCAGCTACCATGGCCACTTTCTCCACATCAATGCTACAATTATTTCCATTACGAATCACAATAGTTCCATAGCAGAATATCAGTAAGTCCATTCTATTCCATACTCTATTCCTCCATCCTATGGATCCTGGGATGGTGATGTCCCCTCTACCTCTACATCAAGAGGGGGCTTAGATTCCACATGGATGATGGATGCAATTCTCCTGTTTGCAGTTGTAGGCACTCTTGGCTCCCTGGTGTGGTGGTTGGCCTTCTTCACATCCCTGTTAGCTGGCCAGGGTAAGTCCAATAAACCAGAAGGTAGGACCTGCAGGTCTGTTGAGGCTCAGGGCCTGGCTCTCACATGGACAGTCCAGAGATTCAGGTCTCCTGAGTATACACCAACCCTAGCACCAACCACAGGTTCAGTAAAAGTGACAGAAGAGGCAAGTGTAGAAAGGTCACATTTGAGTCCAACTCCATCACACTGAGGAACACAAACTCCAAAGTAGGGCCAACTGACATGGCATTGAACTCCTCCAGAGCCATCTGCCTTGACCATAGAACCTGTGGGCCTCTGTAGCCCTCAGGAGAACCAGTACCTGGGGTTGTATCTATTTTGGCTGTCTCTGGGACCCTGCTGAGGCATGCATAAACGCAACCCCTCTGATGACCTCCCGACTCTTTTTTGGAGACTCACAGCCATATAAATGCATTCCATTTCCCCCTTTTATTCAAGGTCAAAAAGCAATTTTTAACACCTGGTATTACATGTAAGCTGAGTTATTCTACTGGTCTCAGTTGACCCTTTAATTCAAGGTCTTTTCTAGTTACATCATCAGCTGGTGCTTGGTAGTAATAGCTCAGCGCCAGGGAGTTATCTCCCTTTTTTGTTGCATCACCTGCTGAGTTGGCTCTCCACGGTGCTTGCTGGCCAGGTGGAGCTCTGCGGTCGTTGCGGGCCGGGTGGCACTCCACGGTGTGTGAGCGAGCCTGCCTTCCCAAGAAGGTCCTGGGACGTGAACCCAGGACCCATATGGTGACGGGAGCCCAACTGATTGAGCCCCAGTCACTTCCCTGCTTGTTGTTTTCTGCTCGTTGTCCATTTTGTTTTCTTTAGGAGGCACCAGGAACCAAACCCAGGACCTCCCTTGTGGGAGGTGGGCTCACAACACCTTCAGCCACCTCCGCACTCCATTCGTATATTTTTGACATAATTATATAATCTTCAAAATTTCACCTTGAAAAGTCTTATCTACACAGTCAACCCAGGAGTTAGCAAATGCCTCTCTAGGTCCATTCTAGCTATAAGACACTGTAAAACAGAACTTCTTTGCTTTTGCTATAAATATATTATAATATTATTATTTTGTTTAAGATTCTGAGAGTAAAATGTACAAGAAGGTGCTAAATCTAGCAGCAGAGGGAGCCCAATTGCCAAACATACATAGTTTTTCTTCTCTTTAGGAAAAGTGATCCGAATGAAAAATATAGGACCTAGCTTTGATCAAAATTGCTGCTAATGCAAACATCCATTAAAAATACACAGAAATGAAGATGAAGACTCTTCAAGTAACATTCCATTGGCAGAATTAATCTTACCTGATCTGTACTGCCTGTGACACTGGAAATAAAGGAGCGCCTTATACAAGAAAATCTGATAGAAACATAAAATGGAGAACAGAGAATTTTAAAAGACCGTACCAATTTCTCTAAAAAGAAAAGCAGAAGTACTGTGCATTTTGTATTCTCTTAGCTAGGCCTTTTAGATATCTAAACTACATATTTTTCAGAAAGCTTATGAAGGTTTTTAGGGTTCTTAAAAATCCTATATATTAATGTAATATAACTACAGTCTAAATCTCAATCACATTCTTTTTTTAACTTGAAAAGATATTCCTAAATTTTATCTTAAAAAGTAAAGGCATATGAAGACCTTTAAAATACTGAAAATAAGGGTAACATTCAGAAGGGAGAATTTCAACATTTAGATATGGCATCATATTATATACCATAGTAATTAACAGTGCCAAAATATACAGATCAAAAGAAGAGTAGATTGGGCAGAGATAAGTAGTTTGGATTTGGTTAAAGTGATATCAAATTGGTGGAGAAATTGTGAATTATTTTACTTATTTCTTTCCTTTCAACCCCCCCCCCATTGTCTACTCTCTGTGTCCGTTCACTGTGTGTTCTGTGTCTGCTTGCATTCACGGCAGCACCGGGAATCTGTGTCTCTTTTTGGTTGTGTCGTCTTGCTGCGTCAGCTCTCTGTGTGTGCAGTGCCACTCCTGGGCAGGCTGTGCTTCTCTCACGTGGGGTGACTCAATGCGGGGCACACTGCTTGCGTGTGGGGCTCCCCTACACAAGGGACACCCCTGCGTGGCACGGCACTCCTTGCACGAAGCAGCACTGCACATGGGCCAGCTCACCACATGGGCCAGGGGCCCTGGGTTTGAACGCTGGACCTTCCATGTGGTAGGCGGGCGCTCTATCAGCTGCGCCACATCCACTTCCCTATATACTTATTTCTCATCATTTTCCAAAATAAATAAGTCCTGATGGACTGAAGATTTAAATGCAGCACACACCCACCCACACACATTGCAATATATACATGTACATATGTGTGCATATATATATATATGTTCTCCAGTGATTTTTTCCCTGTACATTTCTTTACCTAAGTGAATGTGTATTTTATATAAAGGGATCATTATGACATGTCTTTTTGACTTTGTGATGATCTCACCATGTCAATAATACAGTTCTGCACCTGTTTCGGGTCAGCACGCCCTCTCTCCTTCTCCACCCACTGCCCTTTTCTCCCTGCACGAGGTCTCACCTTTACTGCAGGTGGACTCTCTCCCAAGACGGAGAAGGCAGCTGCCACCAGTTCTGAGCCACATCGTGCCAGCGGAGAGACAGAGGAGGAAACAGACCTTCTGCCTCTGGTCTCAGTGGGTAAAACATCAGGGAGGTCTTTCTTTTCTTTCTCTTTTTTAAATTATGAAAAGAAATTAAACCCAGAAGTAGAGACAAGGGAGTGAGAAACTCCCAGTGCACACATCCTCCTTCCACACGGATGAAGGTTTTCATTTCCACCCCAGGGGTGCTTGAGTCATTCTGGCTCTTTTTACTCAGATTTCAAGTCATTTCATCCACAGATCTTCCAGTTTGTATATCTGAAGGATAAGGACAATACCAGCATCACGCCTCAGATAGTCACTGTGATTCCTTAATATCGTTCATTATCCAGTCAGCATTTAAACGTTCCCAGTTACATTATAAACGTTTTATTACAATGTGATGGATTCCAGATGCACACAAGCCCAGGGAGAGACGTGAATCAGCTCAGCAGCCCTGGCTGTGGATTGACAACCAACCTGTGGACATGACACTGTGATTGGCCAAGCCTGGGCCGGATGGAGAAGTGGGGTGCTGGACAATCACCAACGACCACCAGTGCCACCAGCACGGCCTCGTGGCGGAGCGTTTCATTTCCTCACCAGCCTCCTCGGCCTGCACTGTAACACAGAGGCACCCTTCCCTTAGAGCCGGGGTGCCTCCCCAGGGGCCCGCGAGCTTGAACTGAAATTCAAAACAACGTTGTCCTTGTGGGGACATGTGGGTGCAGCTGTGATCTGTTTATTCAGTCACACACAGTGTGGACTCAGCAAGGGGTCCATGGTTTTTACCTGACAAAGGGATCTGAGGAACAAAAAAGGCTAAGAGCCCCTGCTTTAGAGGCTCAGCTGGACGGATGGCTGGAAATTAGCCACCCCCATGAATCCCTCGGATCCTCGGGGCACGCTTCTGCTCTTCTGGGGACACTCCTTTGTGCCGAATGCCACTTGGGGACCGACACCTCCCTGGGGGAGAAGAACCCGGTCCCTGCTGTGGAGCAGGCTCTCGGCTGCTGGGAGGAGCCGTTGTCCTTGTGCTCTGGGGCCGTAGGAGCTCAGGTACGTGACTAAATCACACCTGCCTCTTCCCGCTTGCTAAAACGAGGCGATTCCTACTTCTCAGGGGTGCTGCAAGGGTTCGGTGAGTTAGTACATGCAAAGCCCTCAAGAGACCTTGGCTGATTTTCATCACTAATGCTTTTATTATTCCTACTACATCTTCCTGGAGCCTTCTACATCTTCCTGGACCTCTTCCCTACCTCTGAGGCACACGACCTACCTCTTCCCTACCTCTGAGGCACACGACCTACTTCCCAAGGACCTACCGTCAGTGTCAGGGCACTCCAAATTAGAGCTGGCGGAAATAATTCATTGTCCATCATCTCCAGGCATCTACTTTCTCTGAATGATAAGCTTGATTTACGTTCATCCACCAAACATAACCTTCCAGTCTCTGCTAGGAGGTCGCTGCCCTACAATTTGGTCTTTGTCAAAATAACGGCTGATTCCTTGTTCTGTATCTGGATAGTAAAAAGCGCCCCCGAAGTGACCCTTTCCAGGACATCAAGACGGACAAACTCAGGTCTCCTCTCTAGAAAGCCGAAATGCCTGCACTTGTACATCTTTAAAATGACAGTTTTCCAGCTTCAACAAAAAAAGGGCACTCTCTTTTGGATCACGACCCTTCTATTCCAGGCATGCCCATACTACAACCCACGGCACTAAGTTATGTACTTTCTTAGTATGGTCCTCCAGTCGTTTCAAGTCCGTAAGTTACGTTTACCCAATTAGAACTTGTCCACATTTAAATCAGGGCCTGCAAACCAGGAGCCACAAGCTCATGGTTTATGCAATGCCAGCTTCCCCCCACTAGAAGGTAAGCTCCATGGGAGCAGGGATTGTTTCTTCCTTGGGTATTTTTCCCACTGGTGTGTTGCTAGCACACAGATCATTATGAAACATGTGGCAGGCATTTCATAAGTATTAGCTGAATGAATAGATTTACATCAGGTTTTTTAAAATCTTTTTTTTTAAAGATACATAGATCACACAAAATGTTACATTAAAAAATGTAAGAGGTTCCCATATACCCCACTCCCCACAACCCCCACTCCTCCCACATCAACAACCTCTTTCATCATTGTGGCACATTCTTTGCATTTGATGAGTACATTTTGGAGCACTGCTACACAGCAAGGATTATAGTTTACATTGTAGTTTACACTCTCTCCCAGTCCAATCAGTGGGCTATGGCAGGATATATAATGTCCTGCATCTGTCCCTGCAATGTCATTCAGGACAAGTCTAAGTCCCGAAAATGCCCCCATATCACACCTCTTCTACCCTCTCCCTGCCCTCAGCAACTCACGTGGCCACTGTCTCCACATCAGTTTTTTAAATGTTTTCCTCTCACCCTTTATCCATAATTCCATTCTATATTCCTCTATATATTCCTATTTATTTTAATGTCATTCTGCTTTTAATTTTTCTCATTTAAAACTATGCTCCCAAGAACTAATCTGTTTTATTATATGTAGGTCTATTCCTCCTGACTACCTCAAAATATTCCATTACTGCACATTTTATTTCACCATTCCTATATTGGTGAGTATTTAGGATTTACAGTTGTTTCCAACAAGGTTTTGTGATGAGCATTCTCACACACATCTTCTCCTATATCTATTTAAGAGTTTCCCTGGGATATAGTCACAGGAGTGGAATTACTGAAATATAGAATATGCGTGTACAAGCTTTCAATAAATACAACTTGTCTTAGAAATTTATTAGAACACAAGTTTAGTGAAAATTTAAATTATCTGATAAAGGCTATGTTATTAGGATAAGCCTTAGAAACACTCCCTTTAAGGTCAGGAAATAAATCAGAATATCTGTAATATGTTCTACTGTTAAGCATAGCATTGGAGGTTTTAGCCTATGGCAACAGGTATAAGAATTGGAGGAGAAGATATAAAATTGTACTAATTGGAGACATTTAGCATTTGCAAAGAAAACCCAAAGTAGATCAACGAAGTTTTAGAATGAGAGTTAAGCAAGGTTTCTAGATAAAAAATCAACATGCAAAAATCAATATATTTTCTCTTTTCCAGAAATAAGTAATCAAAAATAATTTTTTAAAAGTTCCATAATAAAAGAAAAACCATATAAAGAATTTAAAAATTTTTATTCTATCTAAATTATCTATGATCAATTAGAAATCATTAGAAAAAATAGCATAATAAGTATAATAAGAGCAATAACATTTTTAAGTGTCTAGGTATTATAAAAATATATAACACTTTGAAATAACTGAATAGAGAGAAGTATCAAATTCATGAATAGAAAGATTAAAACTTCTAAAGATGTCACATCTCTCCAAATCTATATATTTAACCTAAATTAGTAATGGCCTCAGCAAGATATTTTGGGGAAGGATAAAGGCCTACAAATGGCTAAGCCATTTCTCCAAGAAAGCATCATAAGTGGCTGGTGATCACCTCACTAGATATGAAGCCATAATTGAAGTCATAGTAACTGAAGCAGTGGCATAGTGACAGGAAACAAAAGAGAAAGTCCGGTAGACCTTTACATAGGGGCTAAATTGATTTATGAATCAGAAGACCCTTGTTTTAGTGGGATCTTGGTTTATGCCAGAGATGGCATTACAAATCAGTGGGGGGAAACTGTGGATTATGTAGTAAGCGGTACTGGAAAAATTGACACACTATACAGAAAAAGGAGTGTACTCACACCACAGAGAAATAAACTATGAGCAACTACATAACCAAACGGGAAAGGCAGAAGTCTAAAAACCCTTTCAGAAGAGAATGGAAGAAAAACGCCTTTGTGACGTTGGGCGCAGAGGATGAAATTCTCAAGTCCACAAACCACACAGAGAGAAATGAAGAAATGATTAATGAAAAGCAAAGGTTTCTGTTTGACAAAAGATACCATGTACTCAATGGAAATAAAATTGGGGGAAGTAACTTGGGGCATACTTAACCAATAAAGGATCAGTGCACTCGACAAGTCAGTGACAGGAACCCCACTAGCAAATGGGGAAGTGGCTAGTGAGCTTATTAAATCTCATTTTAATAGAAGAAATGCACAGTAAGACACAGTTAGCTTCCTTCTTACATGCATCAGATAGGCCAAAATTGAAAAATATGGGAATACCAAGGACTAGCAAGGATGTAGGAAAATGGCATTTTCTTTTTTCACGCTGGTAGAAGTGTGAACAACCAGTCTAGAAAACAATATGAATTATTTTGTTAAAAGGCCCTTTGATTTCCATGGTCTCCTCTTCATGGGCCCCCCTTTAGGGTCTATGGTAGGAGATTTTCATAACTGTGAATGGAACTTTGAGAGGTGAACCCAGTGAGTAGACACATTCAGGTTGACTAATCCACTCAGTTTCTCCTTTGAATCCAGAGATGCAGAAAGTTATTACTGACAGATAAACAGATTTCTCAGATTGAACTTTTAAGTTAAGCTGACATTGGGAAAACATGCTCTATTTGGGGAAAGGGGACAATTAAAGAGATTATATACCTCTAATACAGGGAATTAAAAACAAGTTTGATATTACCATGTATGAAGTATTCTTGCCAAAAACTTTAACCTGAATCAAATGAAACTTCTCAGTCTAACTACCAATTCACAGAAAATATGGCGATAGACGAACATGTGAAATAAGGCTAGGTGAATGCAATCAACAAAGTTCAGAATGAGGAAAATTCTATGGACAAATGACCCAGTCTCTTCAGTAAGAAAAGTGCAAGGGTCAAAGAGGGCTGGACAACTGTTACAGGATAAAAGAGACTTAAGAGGTATGCCAATCAAATGGGCCATGTTTGCATTCTGAGGCAAAAAAATGAACTGCAAAAATGCATTTATGAGACAGAGAAATCTGGACACTAGATATTCGATGATATTCAGAATCATTATTTTTTAAGGTGTGGTAATGGTATGATGGTTTTGTTAAAAAAAAGAGTCCTAAGTTTTTGGAAATACCAATTGAAGTATTTAAGAATATATAATATTATGTTTCCAATTTGCCTTAAAATAAACCAGGTATGGGTAGGACAGGGAGGTGAAACATAATTGGCCATAAATTGATAGTTGTTGAAACTGGGTGATCCGTACTTGAGGTGCCCTACGCATGCTCTCTCTTTCTGTGTAGCTTTCTTTTCTCTCCTTCCCCAGGTTTTGTATAATGTCCAGCGGCATCTCATGCCCCGGGTACAAGAGCTCAGTGTCACCTTACCCTTTCCGGCCATCAGTGCTGTCCCGGGACTGCTGTGCACCAGCCCAGCAGGGGTTTTGACCCATCCCTGCTGGTGCCTCCAGGGCTGCCTTAGGAATGGGCTTTCCTCTAAGGCAGCCTTCCCTCCCTCTGGTCCAGGCAATGTCCTTAGTCTACCCAGCCTTACCTTGTGCTTCTCTTTCTCTGTGGCTGCTTTTCCCAAAGGTCTCGTAAGTATCTGCTGTATGTGGTCTCAACTCCTGAATGATTTTTTAAATGGAATGCTTTCTTTAATATTACTATATGCAGTGATTCACCAACGAAAGATTCAGTGTTTCCTGAAAACCCGGAGAAACTAGCAGGTATAAAAGGCCAAGTTATTTGAGATGGAGTGAAAAAGAGGCTCACGGCAAATTTCCTTTTCAGTCCTAAGCATAAAGTGCAAATCAGAACCGGATTCAACATTAATGCAAACCTGAAAGTCCACTTTGATCTTCTGCTAGCCAGGTAGCAAAGTTTGCAAATTGCTTTTTTATTTTTCAATCTTTTTAATCTTCTTTTAAAAAGATACATAAATCACGCAAAATGTTACATTAAAAAATATAAGACGTTCCCATATACCCCACTCCCCACAACCCCCATTCCTCCCACAACAACTTCTTTCATTAGTGTGGTACATTCATGACATTTAATGAGTACATTTTGGAGCACTGCTACACAGCATGGATTATAGTTTACATTGTAGTTTACACTCTCTCCCAGTCCATTCAGTGGGTTATGGCAGGATATATAATGTCCTGCATCGGTCCCTGCAATATCATTCAGGACAACTCCAAGTCCCGAAAATGCCCCCACATCACACCTCTTCTTCCCCCTCCCTGCCCTCAGCAACTCCCACAGCCACATAAATGGCTTGTAAAGATTATGTTTCTAAGATATTTATCTCTTGAACGAATCTCCTGAGATTGACAGAATTCTCGGTGTTGGTTTCCGCTTGACAGCACCTGGCAGAGCTCGGCAGCTCTGCTTCTCTACAAGGGCATTCTGCATTCCGCATCTCATAGTTACTCGGTACAATCGTTCCTCCTGGCTTTGTTGTGAAGGGAAAGCTTGGTCTCCTGGGCCCCCTAATAGATGGCAGGCCTCCCGAGAAGGCGGGCTCATGGGTTCATTTGCGGAAAATCCACCAAATAGTTCTGTCTTCTGAAGGCTCAGCCTTCGGAACTGAGAACATGCAATCTGCAGGTGTTCATCTTTAATGTTGTTTTGTTATCCCTGTCGGTGAATTTCGGATGCCATAGAGGAAGGAGCACTGGGTCCCGCCGCCCATTCCAGCTGCATGCCCACGGGAGCCACGAGCCATGTCAGGACCCCCGTGGGAGGGCTCCTGTTCTCCTGAGTGAGTTCAGGCGTGCCCGTTGCCTGGAACCAACAGTGCTCGGCAGTATCAGCTCCCTTCCTCGGATGCCTGGGATACACTGAACCAGCATTTTGCCAAGTGTGCTTGTTCAACACCAGTTCTGCAGAGCTTAGGCAGCTGTTCCACAGAGAAAGGTCTCTGTGATTAAGTACCTTTGGGCAAAGCTGGGTTAAATGACGATAAATGGGTTATGGATTTTCCCTTGTGCTTTTGTTTCCCTTTTTAATGCAGGGCACCTAGGAATTTAATATGGGGCTCTCGAAAACAGCGATGCTGTTTGCAGCACTACCCAGTCTTATTTGAGTGTGGAGATCTTTTATCATGGAGCATTAGCAATCTGCAGGGCACACTTCGGGCAATGCTAAATTAGACTCTGCCAGAGACACAAATCCCTTCAACCACGGCTGCTTTTCTTGTACACATACCACAGCTCAGACTAGCTCCCATATATTTTTAAAGCAACTCATATTTTTTCTTATTAATGTTAATATATTTGAAGGAAAAAGACAATACTTGCTATATACAGTAGGTCTTTTTCTTCTATTATTGAAACCACCAGATTTTTTTTTTCATTAAAAAAAATACTTTTTACAAGCCTTCTCTGCCCACTCCCCTCCCTCTTCCTTGGTAACCTCTTATCTGCTTTCTGCTGATTTATACTCATCTCTTATAATGAGAGCATACAATTTTTTCCCTTATGTGCCTTGCTTATTTCACTGAGCATAATGTTTTCAAGATTATTCCATGTCATATAGCATGTCTCATAGTTTCATTTTTTCTTATCTACTACCTTACGTTTATCCATTCATTTGTGGGTGGACACTTGGGTTGCTTCCAGCTTTTGGCTATTGTGAATAAAGCTGCTGTAAACATTGGTGTCCGTGTATCTGTTTGTGACCTTGTTTTCATTCGCTTTGGGTATATGCCTAGAAGTGTGATTGCCATGTCAAACGATAATTCTAACTTTTTGAGGAATCACCATATAGTTTTCCACAGTGGCTGCACCATTTCACATTTCCACCAACATGCACTAGAGTTCCATCCTCTTCAACACTTACTTTTTCCATTTTAGAAATAATAGCCATCCTTGCCTTGCTGGTGTGCAATGGCATCTTATTGTAGTTTTAATTTGCCTTTCCCTAATGGAAAATGATGTTGAGCATCTTTTCATGTGCTTATTGGCCATTTGTATATCTACTTTAGAGAAATATCTATTCAAGTCTTTTGCCCATTTTTAACTGGATTGTTTGTCTTTTTGCTTTTGCATTGTAAACGTTCTTTTTATATTCTGGATATTAAAAACTTAACTGACATATTTTGAAACTGTTTTCTCCCATACTGTAGGCTGTCTTTTTGTATTCTTGATAATTTCCCTTGATGCATAAAAATTTTTAACTTGGATGAAGCCCCATTTATCTATTTTTTTCTTTTGTTGCTGGTGCTTTTGATGTCACATCTAAGAATCTGTTCCGAAATCTCAGGTTATGAAAATTTGCCCCAATATTACAATCTACGTTTTAGAGTTTAGATCTTATATTTAGACCCTTGACCCATTTTGAGTTGACTTTTGTATACGGTGTGAGGTACAGGTCTAACTTCATTCTTTTGCATGTGAAGATACAGTTTCTCCAACACCATTTGTTGAAGAGACTATTCTTCCCCCACTGCATGTACTTAGCACCTTGTCAAAACTTAATTCACCGTAGATGTATGCGTCTATTTCTGGACCTTCAGTTCTGTAACACTGATCTATTTGTCTATCTTTGTGCAGTACCATACAGTTTTGATTAATGTTGCTTTGTGATACAGTTTGAATTTAAGAAGAGTGAGTTCTCCAACCTTATTTTTTTTCAAGAATGTTTTAGCTATTCAGGACACCTTGCAGTTCCATATAAATTTGAGGACTGATTTTTCCATTTCTGCAAAAAAGCCTGCTGGGATTTTACTAGGGATTGCACTGAATTTGTATATTGCTTTGGGAAATATTGACATGTTAATTATGTTAGTTCTTCCAATTCAGGAATGTGGGATATCTTCCATTTATCTAGGTCTTCTTTAATTTCTTTCAATAGTATTATACAGTTTTCAGTATATGACTTTTGTATCCTTAGTTAAATATATTCCTAGATATCTTATTCCTTTAGATGCTATTGTAAATGGAATTACTTTCTTAACTTCCACTTTAGATTATTCATTGCTGATCTATAGGAACATGATTGTCTTTTGTATGTTGATCTTGAACCTTACCACTTTGCTAAATTCACATATAAGTTCCAATAGTTTTCTTGTGGATTCCTTTAGGTTTTCCATATACAAGATCCTGTCTGTCTGCAAATGGAGATCATTTTATTTCTTCCTTTCCAATCTGGGTACCTTTTGTTTCTTTTTTTTGCCTAACTCTTCTGGTAAGAACTTCTAGAACAAAATTGAATATCAGGGGTGAAAGCAAACATTCTTGTCTCATTGCTGATCTTAGGGGGAATGTCATTCTTTATATTATAGAACATGTACACATTTTCACAATTCTAGGAATTGAAAAATGGAATTAAACTAAAAGGCTATTTATTCACAGCAATCCCTGCCAGGGAAGAGCTGCTTTCATTAAAATATTTACTGACACTGTTTCACTAATAATACTGGACAGCCAGTTCTTGGAAATGTGTTTTACTTTCATCACCAAATCTGCAAATGGGGTGAGGCTGCCCTTTTCTCCAACCTGAAGGACATGAGAATTTGGGTAAGACTCTACTACTCAGGTAAGGCCCTAACTGCTTCCACACTCTTCCAAATGAGCATGGACGAAGACAACGTCAGCCTTGAGGAGTTAAAAAGAGAGCCTGGAGGCAGGGGGAGCAGAACTGGCTTCAGGGACATGCAACCTGTGCAGTCTTTCAGAAACACCTGGCTTTTGGTTTACTCTTCTGTTATCACTGTCTTGAAATTCTTAATGCTTTTTCAGCCAAGGTCCTCACACTTTCATTTTGCACTAGGCCCCTGAAATTATGTAGCCAGTCCTGTTGGGGAGAAACTTTGAAGAGAAGAGTGTGAATCTTTCAGGGTTTGACCCTCCCATTGGAAGTGTGTTGGCTGGAAGTCCGGTGCTGATGAGCCATATTTGGTTAGAACTCTTGACTCAAATGCCACAGAAAGAAAAAAAGAAAAGCTGACAATGCTAAATAGTGTGGTAGCCAAAGAACAAAATAAAATGATAAATACAATTTTGTGGGTGAGCCCTACTGAACTAATAAAATATTTGAAGTTCTGAATAACTTCCAGAACCTGAAACACAGACTAGGGTGATTATACTCTTAACACAAATCCTCAGTTAGCTCAGTCATCAGTTTCCCCTGTTAAGGTTTGCCATGGTGAGGTGTATCACATCTGCCCATCACTTCTACATCCCAGTCATTTAGAGAATACACAGTTGAATCCTACCCAAGAAGAAACTACCAAAAAATCAATTAGTTCAGTCATCTTGGATGAATGCCCAATGGGGTGAAAATGTTCAAGGTATCTTAAAGTCAAAATTACAGTTCCATCACTTTTTACTCGTTAAGAATGTTTTGGTGCAATACATATGCAGAGTTTGAAATTCTGGAGGTGCCACTATTGCAAAGAAAAATTGTAGAACATAAATGTCTCCATAGAATTTGATTTTTTAAACATGGAGTTTATAGCATAAACCAGAGAGAAGAGTATTTGGTTCCCATTCAGTTCCAAAAGTGAGTAAAAGAGAAGAGCTTTCATATTGAGCCAAGGAAAAAGAACTTATGAAGAAGCCTGAAGAGGAGCTGCTGGGAAGGCGAGAACAAAATCAAGCTAGTGTCTTGGCACAGCAGTCAAAGGATATTTCACAGGTGGAAAGGTGACTGGTGGCAAGTGCAGCACCACCATATGGTGATGGGGCAGGTACATTACAGGACATTCCAGGTGGAGGAAGTTCACACCACGCATTGTAGTAGTGAATGAATGGCGTGTCCTCAAGTTGCAGCCCTGGAATAAAGGTAAATGAAAACTTAGGGGAGAACACCCAGGATGAGAAGGAAATAGAACTGTTTCCCTTAAGAACAGAGGCCTTTAAGAAAGTAAAGAGAGATTTGAAGAAAGCTGAGGGGATTTCTGGAGAGGTAGGAAAAACAACCCGGAGAGGGTCTTGTCCAAAAGTCTCTACTGCATTTAAAGAAGATGTGTTGATGTTACTAAATGCTGCAGAGTGGTCAAGGTGAAAAAGGGCTGAAAGATGTCCTCTGAATTTAGCAACGAAGAGGACACTAATGGGGTTGAAAAGAAAAATGTCAATGGAAGGATTATAGTGACTTAAGTAAATGGAAGGTGGCACATAATAAGCACTCATTGGGTATTGTTTGGATGAATGATGCTGAAATGTTTGAACTCTGATATTTCCAGAATACTGTCTCTGTAGAGTTGGCCTTATGGGGAGAAGGGATAGGGGGAGGAGTGGGGAGAGAAAGAGCAGCAGTGTCTTCAACACAGGTTGGCCAACTTGTGTTTGTTCCAAGCTGCTTGCTAGTCCAGGAAATCCAAACTGCTAGGAGAGGGTCAAGCATCTCAAACAGCAGCAATTCCTGTGGTCAAGTGGATAACAGCATCAGAGTTCTAAAAAGCACTGTGGGGACACAAACAGCAGCAAGCCACTAATGGGGGTATGGGGCAAGAGCTTAGCAGGAGACAGAGCTACTAACAAAGAGCTTAAGACTTAGAATAGGGCTACTCTTACCCTGGAGAACAAATTGGGGACATAGTAGAGAAGTTTGAAGTGGGATCCCAGGTCTAAAGAAGGCCTAAGTATATGGTGGCAGGACTGAGCCTGCAGGATCACAGTCTTTGAGCTCTGGGGTATGGAGCAGAAAGAACAGGAGATCCCGGCACCATCCCAGCTGGGTTCAGTTCCATTGACCAAACGATAATTGAACAGCTCCCATGATACCAGGCACCATGGAATGTACTGGATGTACAAAACTGTATAAGACACCGAGTCTGTCCTCCAGGAACTCCTGGTCTAGTAGGAGACAGACTTAAATACAAATACACTCAACAAAAATGCATGAGGCAGGGAAGTGGATTTGGCCCAATGGATAGAGCATCCGCCTACCACATGGGAGGTCCAAGGTTCAAACCCAGGGCCTCCTGACCTGTGTGATGAGCTGGCCCATGCACAGTGCTGATGCGCACAAGGAGTGCCCTGCCATGCAGGGGTGTCTCCCACATAGGGGAGTCCCACGTGCAAGGAGCACGCCCTGTGAGGAGAGCCGCCCAGCGTGAAAAAAGTGCAGCCTGCCCAGAAATGGCGCTGCACACAGAGAGCTGACGCAGCAAATTGACGCAACAAAATGAGATACACATTCCAGGTGCCGCGGACACAGAAGAACACACAGCAAATGGACACAGAGAGCAGACAACTGGGGCGGGGGGCAGGGAAGGGGAGAGAAATAAATCTTAAAAATAAATAAACTGTAAAAAAAAATGCATGAGGCAGGCCAAATAAAACCATCTTTAAGATATACAAAGAGTACGAAGTATGTGAAGCCCACCTGGAGAGACTGGGAAGGCAACACAAGGAGGCTCCAAGGATTCTGAGTAGTGAGAACAACGTTCAAGGAGAACAACGAGGAGATGTTCAAAGCAGACGGAGCACCATTTGCAAAGGAGCAGAAGCCATAGCTGTAATATACCTTCTTGGCCTAAAATGAGAGATCAGCATGTTCTTTCCAAGGCCTGTTATAGGAATGCGGGGTATTTCGCATTTCACACCACCCATGTGAAGACTTCTTTAGAGCTGTCTTGTACTGGACACGAGGCTGGGTCAGGTGGGGTGTCCTGTGGCAGTGCCAGGAGCTGGTGACCCTTGAAATGACCTGGTCTCCTTTCTTCACCTGTAAATAAGCAGTTGGGCTAATCTATTCATTTCTAGTGCTAAATGTTTATATTTCCTTTCCACCACCACCCCATACCCCCAAAACCCTGCTGGCGACGTCTACCTGTTGTGTTCTCACAACGGGGCGTCTGGATCATTGTGTATCCTCAGCACCCTCCTGGCGCAGCCTCGCCGCGGGGCTGTAGTTCCCCCCCAACCAGGGGCCTCTCCCCCTCCCCCACCCACCCTCAGCCTTCTTCAGCCTCTCACAGTTGGTCCTTGTTTCTCCAGCATCTTCCAGAGCTCCTTTCCTTGCAGGATTTGCTCAGTTCAGCTCTGCTGTTTCCATTGAAACAACTTCCACGGGACAACGACAGGTGTCGCGGTTCTGGTGACCGCCCTCAGCGCTCCGGTCTTGCCCTCTGGTGTAGTTTCCTCTTGTTTCTGAGAAGTCATCTCTCTTAATCAGGCCTGTTGCACCTTTCAAGTGTTTTGTGGCTCAGGACTTTTCTTTTTAAATCACTTTTCAATAATTGTTAATAACCACTTTCCAAGTTCCTTCAGCTCTTTCACTTTGGGGAGAAAATTTCTTAAGGAAGCACTTAGACTACAACAGACAAACACACGTAATTTTACCTGGTTTTCTTGCAAGACCCTAGATGAGCACAGCTTACTAAACTATTAATGGACATTTTTTTTTACATTTCAGAAATTTTATTTATTGTGATAAAAAAACCTTGCTTTTTTTTTGTCCACCATTGTTCATAGTTTGTCTCTTGAGCATTTCACATATAAGACCATTTTATCTCCAAGTGTCCTCGTTTACTTTTATTCAATTGAATCCAATTAACTTTCCTATTTCTTCTCATAAATACACATTCCAGTTGTAGCCATTATCCTCTGAAAACTGCCATTGGCAATCTCTCCCAGGTGGGTGGCTTCGATTTGGTGGACATGCTGGTTTTTCTCAGGGCTCTATGAATGAGCCTGCACCTCTTTGCCTATTTTCATATTATACTCTGTCTACTCAAGAGCTGATGTTCTAAAGGGACAAGGGTAGTTCTTTCCTGGTTTGGTTGTACTGGAATGTTCTCAGGTGTGGCTTGTGGCTATTTCCAAGTGCTGCTCTGACTTTGGCTGGTGCAGAAAGTTCTAAAGAACTGAGGAGGCATCTCCTTGCATGGTCACCTCCTCCCATGGTAGAGAGGAGAGAGGCAAGTAGCTGAGAGCAGTCTGCAGATGCTGAGGGCTAATCAATCCCTTCCTACACACCACCTTTCCTTCTACACCGAAAAATTTTCTCCAATATGTGATTTGACTTGATTGCTATTTTTTGCTCTCTAATGTAACTGTGGCTGCTTATCTATTATCTTTTCCGTTGCCTACCTTTCCTAAATTGTCTTCTTCACAAGATACGACCTATACAATCATAGTTTACTGGAACTATATAGAATTATTGTGTCCTGAAAAAACAACTTAATTCCTATTAGAGCACGTCTTCAGGCTCTCTCATTTTGAATCTTGCTGAAATACCTCACAAAGATTTGTGAATCAGACACTACGAAACCATTTGGGAAATCCCTTTAGGTCAGAAGGATTGAGCAGATTCCTTGGCTGCTTTGTTATTCTTGGAAAGAGTTCTTTGGCAGAAGAGCATGTCTTGGACAATTACGTGTATGGATTGCTTGTCTAAACCATGGGCAAAACCAACTTGATTGGGGACTGTATATCTTTTGTGTCCATTTAAGGCAGGTTTGGAAACGAACCTCAATTAATTTTTAAGGTATGGACCACAGTGGAGTTCTCTACTGTGCTGTGAAACGATGGAAACCTTCGCTCATTTCTACAAGCCTGTGTTTTATATACACAGTGGCAGAATTTAAAAGTCATTTAGTTCTTTAGGAGTGATGAGAACTCAAAAGACAACTCCCCTTAAATTGTGTCCCGTTCCCCCTCGGGCATGGGTGTCCTGCACGTAAGTACAGTCACCTGTGTTCCTTCACGGTTGGAAAGACCCTCGAAGGAAGCCCCATAATGTTGTGTAGCGACACGGACCTTGCCAGCCCGACTGATGGCGTCGGGTGCTGGCTCTATGCTGGCCGTGTGACCTTGAGCAGGTTATTCAGCCCCTTTGAGTCTGGTGAGGGTGAGGCTGGTGAAGCTAATATCCTCAAAGTCCTGGCACGTGCGCAGAGCTGAGTGGACACATGGCCCTAGCCACACTGCACGCTGAGCACTGAGGAGCTTTTAAAACTACACCTGCCCACGTCCTAGGAGTCTGAATCAGCAGGCTGGGGCGTGACCTGAGCCTGAGGACCTTTTAAAAAGTCCCACAGGTCACTCTGATACCTAAGCAAGGTTCATATATTTAGACACCTTCTCATTAGGTCCCAACACCCTTGGGATTGCTCCGTCTTTTTAACGAATTGTCCCTCTGTCCTTGTTAAACATCCTTCTTTAGCCCTGAGAATAGTCTTCGTCCTGAAGACTACTTTGTTTAATGCTTGTATGCCTACCTCACTTTCTTATGACTCGTGTTTACATGGTGTGGTGGTTCGAAGCTGTGTGTACCCCAGAAAGGGATAAATGGAATCCATTCCTGTGGGTGTGGACCCATGGTGAGTAGGACCCTTCCATGAGGCTACTCTCATTCAGGATGGGGTCTTAGTCCTCTTACTGGAGTCCTTTATAAAAGGAATGAATACACACACACACACACACACACACACACACATACACACACACAGAAAGCCAGCCATGGAAGCAAGGTGAAAGCAACGAAACCCAGAAGAGAAGGGAGAGATACCACCATGTGCCTTGCCATGTGGCAGAGGAGCCAAGCGTCACTGGCAGCTGGTCTTTGGGAAAAAATCATCACCTTGATGATGGTTTACTGTAAGCACGTAAGCTAATAAATGCCCATTGTTTAGCTGAAACCATTTCATGATATCTGTTTTCAGTGACCGAGTAAACTAATACACTTGATTACCACTTTTACCAGCCAGTTACTTATAATCTATCTGTAATTTTACATTTAAAATTGATTTCTTGTGGACAATATAGTTGGTCTTGCTTTTTAAAGCCAGTTTGATAAGCTATGTCTTTAAATTGGGGTTGTCCAATTTACACTTAATATAATTATTGAGATGGATTTAAGTCTACCAACTTACTTGTTTTCTGTTTGCCCCATCTATTCTTTCTTTTTTCCATTCTTCTAACTTCTTTTTGGTTAAGTATTTTTAGTCTTCAATTTTAATCTCTTCTATTGACTTACTAGTAAAACTTTTTTATTCCTTTATAAAGGCTGTTCTATGGTTCCTCGTATATCTTTAACTTACCACAGTCCACCTTCAAATAATAGTCTACAACTTCATATGTAATGTAAAAACCTTATGAGTGTATATTTGTATATTTTCTCCCCTCTCTTTTATACAATTTTTGCCAAACATTTTTGCTCTATATATGTTATAAACCACATTGTTATTCTTTTTTGCTTTAAACAACCATTTTAAAAAATAGTTTCTTCTTTCATATTTTAAATATTATCTTTCATAAAGAAAAAAAGCCTTTTATTCTAACCCACATATTTTAATTTTCTGGCACTTTTTTTTTTCTTGTGTAAAGTCCTTTATTTTACTCATCACTCAGGCAATTCGAATTTGCCATCTCCCCGCATTGATTCCAAGGTGACAGAGTAAATCTGAACTATTTTCTCTCTTAAATGCCATGTTACAGACCATGATTGCCAAATAAAAAATACAATGCCAGCTATCTTTTAAAGGAAATAGAGGTCACAAATTGTGACGTCTCTTGCAGACCCCATATTTGCCCTGTCGTTTCGGTGCAGCTATTGTAAAAGGAGAGCCTTCCTGTGAGGTGTCTGCCATTCCAGTTTAGATTCTTCTCTCAGGAAAGTTCTGCCAGCCGGTACACTGATCCTGGCTTTGGCAGGTGCCCCTTCTAGGTACTCAGTGCCATTACCAGCTGTCAAATACTTTGAATATCTCCCCATTTCCTTCAAACCACAGCAGTGCCAACCTGGTGCCTATAATGATAGGATCCCTTTGGTTGTGTTTCATGATATCATCTTTTTAAAAACTGCTCTTCCAGAGGCATCCCCCTTAAATGATGGGGTCCCCAAATGTAGTGCTTCTCGATTGTAGGGCTCTGGTGAGTGCCCTTCCCATCTTTATAGGTGCTAGTTAAATGCTCGTCCACTCTTTCTGGCCCTGTGGTTCACCCCATGAATTCTGGACAATCCGATGCTGAGTCCCATTGCTGACACCCTGTCCAGCCACAGAAACAATAAGATTATGAGGAGCCCCTCATTGTATTCTGCACAGATACCGCCAGTGCATTTATCCATCTTTTCTGTGGCCATTATGCCACAGCCGTTGGGGCTGTTTGCTTGGATTTCTGCCATCAGCTTCTCCCATCTGAAGAGGGAGCCACAGTCGCCCACACTCTAGCAGGTGTAGTTCTGAATGACATGGCACGTTTGAAATCAGTGCATGTTCCACACTGGTCCCTGAGCTAATAGTTGTTGCAGGTGCTATGGGGATGCCGTGGTCATGGGAGTACTCCTCTGAAGAAGCCAGCCCTGCCGCAGTCCATGATGTTCTGTGTGGCTAGCAGGGTGAGAGCCACATACCCTCTCTCATGATCCTGATCCCCTCCACCCAGTGTTGGTGCTGTTGTGGGCCCAGGGGGAGATGCAGTGCTGGGGAATGTGCTGGTTCCTGGAGATGCGGGCTTAGTGGATGCTGCTCACATTGTACCAGCCCCAGCTCTTGGGCAGCAACGATGGGGACAGGACTCTTGAATAGGTTCTGAGCCCCAACACCACAGCTGGTCCCCCTGTAGGGTCTGGTAGCAGCTTGGTCTTGGTATAAGTAGAAGCCAACTGGGGCCAGTCCTGCCAGCAGCAGGAGCTGTAGTAGCAGCCATCCTACCCATGCCCCACAAGCCAAGCCTCCAGCTCCAGCTCCCACTGCCCCCCACTCAGGATCCCTCTCTGATCATGCTCCACACCCTGCTTGCCCCACGAGCTGGGACCCCATCAGCCTAGACCAGCCCTTATTGTAGTGGCATCCAGTCCCACTGTCAGGGCAGATACACACTGTCACTCTTAATTCCTTAATATTAGTTCAATTTCTCTGCTGGCATAATTTTCCTTTAATTTGAAGCTATTTCTTTAACATTTTTTGTAGTGCAGCTCTGCTGACATTAAATGATCTCAACTTTGTCTGAAAAAAATCCTTTCTTTCACCTTCAGTTTTAAAGGTATTTTTGCTTAATTTACAATGATTCATTGAGAGTTGTCTTCTCCCTTTCTTTCAGTGTTTAAAAGATGTCATTCCATTGCCTTCTAGTTTGCATTGTTTCTGATGAGAAGCCAGTGATTATTTTAATCTTTGTTATCCTGTATATCATCTATCTTTTGTTATTTGGCTGGTTTTAAGAGTTTGTCTTTGAAATGGTTTTCAGAAACTTGATTATGATGTATCTTGATGTGGTTTCTTTTGTGTTTATGTCTTGAGGTTCACTGAGTATATTGGATAGATATGTTGATATTTTTTATCAAATCTGTAAAATTTTGAGTTATTATTTCTTCAAATATTTTTCCCTGCTTCCTCTTTTTTTTGGACCCAGTTTATATGTTAGACTGCGTGATATTGTTTCACAGGTCACTGAGGTACTGTTCATTCTTTTCAGTTTCTATCGCTCTTCTTCAAGTTCACTGATGTTTTCTTTCACAGTTTCTATAGTTTCTAATCTAATAAACTCATCCAAGGGATTTTTTGTTTCAGCTCTACAAGTTCTGTTCCATTCTTTTTAAAAATAGCTTCCATTTCTCTCCCTATTTTGTTTATATTTTCCTTTAAATCCCTGAATATAATTATATAAATAGCTCTTTTAAAAACCTTTCTTACTGATTCCAACACCTCCAGTATTTCTGGATCTATTTTTATTGATTTTTTTTCTCCTGGATATGCATCACATTTTCCTGACTCTTTGCACAGTTTGTTGGATACCAGACATAGTGAATTATTCTCTGAAGAATATCATGTATTCTTCTGTCAGGGAAGTTGTAGACCAACTTCATCCTTTTGAGGCTTATTTTTAAGCTTTGTTGGGGTGGGTCTAGAATAGCATTAATTTAGAACTCGTTTAGCCCTACTCCTGAGCTGTGTCTTTTCTCGTATCTCTTATAAATGTTCAGATATTCAACAAGGTACCTTCACTCTAGGGAGTTGGAACTCAAAAATCTGTCAGCCTTAAAGTTTTTTTTTTTTTAAGTTTTATTTATTTATTTATTTAGTTATTTTATTCCCCCCATGGCTCCCTCATCTATCTGCTTGTTATCTGCTTATTGCCTGCTTGTTGTCTGCTCATCTTCTCTAGGAGGCACTGGAACTGAACCCAGGACCCCTCCCACATGGGAAGCAGTGCCCAAACACCAGCGCCACATCCACTCCCCACTGGCTGTGTCATCCACTGGCTTTGTCATCTGCTGGTTGTGGCATCTGCAGCACCTGCTGGTTGTGGTGGTTGCAGTATCTGTCTTCTTTAGGAGGCACCAGGAAACAAACCTGGGACTTTCCATGTGGGAGGCAGGCGCCAAACTGCTTGCGCTACATCCACTCCCCAAGAGTTATTTTTTGCCCAGGCTTGCAGTGTCTTACCCTGTACATGTACAACTTAGTATTCTGCTAAAGTCTCAAGAGGACTTCTATGCAAATTTATGAAGCTCCGTATCTGTGTCACTCCTTCTTCTCCAGTAATCTGCCTATTATTGAATCTGCCTCAGTGTCCCTAAACTCTGATCTCTGTGTCATCAGTTCAAGAAAAGGCCAATCTAGAAATGGCCTTCAGGCAGAAATTTGGGCAATCATTGGATTCACTTTTTTTCCTTTCTCTCAGGAATCCCAGTCCTGCCCTAACTATTGTCCAAAACAATTGATTTTTATATATTTTGTACAGTTTTTTAGTGATTTTCAGTACTACGTCTAATTTGGTACCAAGTATTCCATCACGGTTGGAAGCAGAAGTCCACAGTCCCATTTCAGAACTATCTGCATTCTGACTCCTACATCATCAGTGCCCCATTCCTAGCACACAATAGGCACTCAATAATATGTGTGGAATAAATGAGGATCTTTATGATTCATGCAGAGCTAGGCCAGCTTCCAAGTGACCAGAGAGAATTATCTGGGGTACCTCAGAAGTAGAGAGTTGGAGAGAGGTGACTTTGGTACATGTGTGGGTGCAATTACCAATGATTATGATCCCTGGGATTCCTGTGCCAAAATAATAGCAATAATCATAATGACTACCATTTACTTCAGATTTACTATGTGTCAGACCCTTGCTAGGTACTTTACATGTGTTATTTCATTGAATTCTTGAAACAGCATATGATCGTTCTCCTATTTAAGGTAAGGAAACAAAAGTTCAGACATGTTAAATAAGTTGTCTACAGTCACTTAGCTAATAAGTTAGAGCTGGGTTTTGAACCTGGACGATCAGACTGTAGAGTTCATGTGCTCAAGAATTATGATGTATTGTTAGCACCAAACTTGTGTTACATTGAAGGAGAAGTCGCCAGGAAACAGAGAGTATAACAACGTTAGGTAGCTGATATGCCAGAAAAATCTCATCTCCTATTGAAAACAAGTGAATTGGGATGATTTTCCTTGCCTCGTAGAGATTGGTGCAATGGTTATGGAAAGAATAAGAAAAGATTAGAAATGAGGGAATGTGGTAGTAGAAACCTGTGTAGTAAGATGGGACATAGGTCATTTATAAATTATTATAGGCTGCCTGAAATTGGTTATTTCCATATGTTGACAGGATTGTTAACACCTACACTTATCTGAGAATGCTAGAACCAAAAGTTAAGATGGATGAAAATCAATTGAATTAATAAATCAATTGAAAAACTAAAAATACTGTTAAGTGTAGAGAATATTCCTTATTGGACTTTATTCTATGACCTAAATTTAAATAGATAGAGTTCTTTTTTTGTACCATCTACTAAAACATTTGGAATGGAAGAGTTCTCTTTTAACTACAAGTTTTTACGTAATTTATTTTTTATTAGAGAAGTTTTAGGTTTACAGAAAAATTATGCAAAAAATACAGAGTTCTCATATACCATCCTATTATTAACACCTTGCATTAGTGTGGTACATGTTACAATTCATGAAAGAACATTTTTATTATTTTACTATTAACTATGGTCTATCATTTACAATAGGGTTCACTGTGTTGTATAGTCCTAAGTTTAAAAAAAAACACAACTTATTCTAGTAATACATATACAACCTAAAAATTTCCCCTTCTAACCAAATCAAATATATAATTCAGTACTATTAATTACACTCACAATATTGTGCTAACATCACTGTCATTTATTAACAAACTTTATGATCAAATCAGATAGATGTTTTCTACATTTAAGCATTAAATCCCCATTCCCTACCTTCATCCTGTCCCTTTCCCCTGGTAAGCTGTATTCTAGATTCCGACCCTGAGTTTGCTTGTTTTAATTATTTCATTTCAGTAAGGCCATACAATATTTGTCCTTTGCCTTCTGTATCTGACTCATTTCGCTCAACATGATGTCTTCAAGTTTCATCCTTGTTGTCACAAGTGTCAGAATACGCCTCATTTTAATGATGGAATGCAATGTCCTTAGCCCAGCTACTTTTTACAGAATCAGGTCTTTGGGATAGTATGTTTTAAGTTATGTTTTTCAAATAATTGTAAAACTTCACTTTGAAGGGAAAAACTGGAAATACCATTGTTATGCAGATTAATGGGGGCAGTCGATTGAGTTTGTGAAAATAGAAATAATTCATTTTAATTTTATCATTTTTAATTACACTATCTAATTAGAAAGTACCATCCATTTTCATCCTTTGTCAGACAAGTCGTGCAGCTTTTTGGATTTGCAGGCTTTCGTTTCTGTACCATCAGCTGCCTCAGTCGTCCCACCACTGGAGCACACCACTCCTTCAAGCTCTTGACCCAAGGGACTCTGGTCCAGGATGTACCAGCCCTCGCAATCCGTGTCCTGGACTTCCAGGAGCACGCAGCTGTCAGGCTAGTGAGACCAAGAACAGGTTGGGGCTCTGGAGTAGAGATGTGGAGACGCTGGAAGCCGATGAAACCAGAGAAGGGAGTGAAGTGTTCCAGGGAGAATGTAACGAGGAAGAAGGAAAGCAACCTTGGATGTAAGCCTAGAAAATGCCAGAGTCTGAGGGGGGAAAAGAAGAATAGTTGTCCATAAAGGAGCTTGAGAAAGAGTAGTCAGAAAGTCAGAATTTGGGGGTGCAAGAAGACAAGGCGAGAGGAAGCTTTTAAAGAAAATTTATAACCTAAATCTGTATTTCTGCTGAGATAGTAGGTCGTGACACTTCTGTAGAAACATATTGTGGAGACAGGGTACTATTTTAAGTACTTTCTCAGGGTAATAACTGGAATCTGGAAATATTGACTGATGTTGGTGAAATGCCAAAAACTCGTGTTTTTTGCACTTAATATTATACAGGGAGAAAAATCACGAGTTCTTGTACTTCTTCAGGGCATCTCTTAGAAAAGACGTGAAGGTCTTTTCTAAAAATCAGCAGTCTTATTTGCTCACAGTCAACAAGTCTGCATTAATATTCTTGCTTCCCCCTAGCATTTTGACAAAATCAGAAACAATATATTCCCCCATAAAATTCATATCTTCCACTTCTTATTCCGTGCTTTAAGGGCCACAGTCATGCATGGCAAGGGAGTTCCGCTTGCCATCTTAAAAGATTTTTTTTTTAATTTGCAAAAGGCCCACGCTCATTCAAGATTGAAGTAAATGAGAGGTCAGTTACTTGGTACTCCTGGTACTATGAGAAGGAAAAATCCAGTGAGTCAGTTTTCCTTTCTTCCTGCCCTGCTTTCTGTCATTTATTCAATAAATATTTAAGAGTTCCCTTTAGGGCCAATCAGCTTGAGTTAAAAACTGGGATATATAAAGAGATAAGGGGAAGCAGATGTGGCTCAAGCAGTTGAGCTCCTGCCTACCACGGGAGGTCCCAGGTTCGGTTCCAGTGCCTCCTAAAGAAGACAAGCAAAACAGTGAGCTGACATGACAGGCAGGCTCAGCAAGCAGGTGCAACAAGATGACCCGACAAGAGACACAAGGAAACTATAACGAGAGGCACAACAAAGCAGGGAGCAGAGGTGGCTCAAGTGATTAGGCACCTCCCACCCACATTGGAGGCCCCAGGTTTGGTTCCCGGTGCCTCTGAAAAAGAAGACCAGCACGCAACAGATACAGCAAATGCAAACAATGAGGGGGTGGGGAGAAATAAATAAAATAAATCTCTAAAAAAATAAAATAAAATGAAAGGTGAGGTGCAACTTTCAAGAAGAGATGGATGGAGATGAAGAACCGCCATTTACTGAGGATCTGGTGTGTCCCTGGCAGCCTAATTTTTTGGAGGAGCTGAAAAGCTTATGTAATTGGCGGGGGGAGGCTCTTTAAGAACAACAATATAAATTTACAAAAACAAAATTAGGTACAAGTTCTTAGAAGAGTACTGAATTAGATTGTGTCACTCTCTTGCACACAAATCAACAAAAACATACCTTTCGCACCTAGAATAAAATTCAAACTTTTTACCTTGGCCTTGATCTGGCCTTTGCAGAAATCCCTTTTTGAACCCATATTAAGAAAAACGAACATTTGAAGGATCAACCAAATTGATGATTAACTGATAAGGGCAAGGAAGAAGTCACTACATCCAAAATTCCCAAAGTGCAGTTTTCAAAAGTCAACCTGGAGTACGTTGTCACCAAAGGAGATCCCTGGCCCAATGCCAGGCACCGAATCAGGGTCCTGATGGGCATGGCCCCATGAATCTGCATTTTAACAAGGAGCATCCCAAGAGAATCCGATGCCGAGACATATTTTAAGACCAATGTTCTAAATCTTGACATGGGATTTAAATGTGAAAATCGTTAACATTGGAACTTGGATTTATGTTAATTAAAAATGGAAAGATGAAACAATAGACAGTTCTGAATCTGGGCTGCTCATAAAAATGACCGATGCCTGTGCCACATTCCCTCCCAGATCTAACTGTAACTAATCTGAGCGGCATCTGGACAGCACTTCTTTAAGTGCCCCAGATGATGTGCAACGTGTTTCAAGCAGATATTATAGAAAATAAGCCCAACGTATGACCAGTATCCTCAGTATTACCTCAAGTATTATGCTGCAACATCCTACGTGCTCATACAAACAAAATCTGAACCCAGTAATGGCACGTGTTCTGAAGTTATTTTCCTGGAATCATTCAATAATGAAGCATGTAAGATTTTGAGGGAACATAGTGGCAGCTGGAAAAGAGGCAAGGAAACAGCTTGTTAGAAATAAGTCGTGGAAAAATTGAGAGCAGTTTGATTTAGGAAGGAGAATTCTACTCTATTCCAGCAGCTAGACTTCATTAATTTATTCTCACTTCCATTGTCATGTTTGCTCAAACTCATATGACCAAAGCCACCTTCCTCTGAAAATGGAATCTTTCTCTCGTATTGAGAATGGCAAGTTCCACCTACACCAAGACAGAATGACAAGCTGGTCAAAAAGAACAATGAAAATCTTAGACAAATATTATTAAAATTTAAAAGTAGAGAGAACAGCTCAATAAATCCCATGTACCCATCAATCAGTTCTTCCAACCATCAACCAAGAGACAAGTCTGATTCATCCACACACATCAGTCCCCTTCAACTTGAAGAAAATACATATATGAGAAAACGATTTTAAAAATCACCAAATGTTCTGGAAAAATCAGTAACATGGAAGACGGGCAACAAACTCCAAAGAGCTAACTACTGTGGCAACAAGTCTAATGGAGGAAACAGAACAATTAACAATCTCAGAGGCTCACAAGTAGATATTACAACCACCAGGCGGGTACATCAACTTTGACGAAGAAATAAAACTCAGGATGATGGAAAAAATTTTTAAAAGAAGAGGACTTCCCTAGATTTCCAGGACAAGCACCACACAATGGGTTGGCTTAAGCAACAGGCATCTCTTGTCCCACGGTTTTGGAGGCTGGTCCAACACCAAGGTCTGGATGGCCCGTGCTTTCTCCCATTGTCTGCAGCATCTGGTGCTGACCGGCTGCAATGCTTGGGGTTCCTTGGCTTGCATCTCTGCCTCCATCACATGGCATCTCCTTCTAGCTTCTAAGTCTTCTGCTCATTTGTCCGTGTCTCTGTAAGGACTTCAGCCCATGGATTAAAGCCCACTGATTCAATCTTCAAAGATCCTATTCACAAATGGGTTCACACCTAACTAACATGGCAGTCTTCAGAGGTCCTATTTAAAAGTGGGTCACACACTTAGAAACATGAGTTAAGACTTGAACATTTCTTTATGAGGGACATGATTCAGTCCCCACCAGGGACTTTTTGAACTTCTAATTAGTGAAGGGGTGGCTTTGTAATTTATCTACATACATGTAAAGACATTTTTCTTCATGTCCTCTACAGCTTATCTTTAGAGACCTAGTGAATCAGAACAAAAGTCAGGTGTTACCCACCAAACTAACAAAGAACCCAGTTAAGGGGGAAATTTTCTGCCCACATTGAGTATCTGAATCTTGACTGTAATTATCTGTTTGGGGCGCATCTAGTCGAGATATCTGCTGGGAACAATTGTCTACAGTATTGGGATTTTAATTCGGTGCTTTTAAACAAATAATGCTAGCAGCAAGAGCCATAGAGTTATAGTTGGTAAAGACAACACACAGAATTTGAATAAAACAATTGTAACAAGACTAAAATGTTTCCTCATTGGCCTATATGCCTTCACATTGGAAAGTAACCAGGGAATCCCTGTGCTGTATTAGTTTGCTAGGGCTGCTGTAACAAATACCACAGACTGCTTGGCTTAAACAGTAAGAATTTATTGTCTCACGGTTCTGCAGGTTAGGACTCCAAAATCAAGGTGTCAACAGGCTCATGCTTTCTCTGAAGTCTGCGGTGCCCCGGTGTGCTTGCTGGCAATCCATAACTCCATCTCTGCCGCTAGCACATGGCTGAAACTCTCCATCTGTCTCCTTCTCACTGCGGCCAAATTTCCTGTGCTCCAGGCATATTGGATTAGGGCTCACACTGACCTTTGAAGGTCCTATCTCTAAATGCATCACACCACAAGACTGGCGGTTACTGCCTGAATATGCCTTTGAAGGCTACATGATTCAACTGATAGCAGTAATACTGCTTCCGATGGCTTACTACCCAGACCTAGGCAATACTGAGCTATAAGAAGGCCTGTACTTTTTCAGCACACACTGAAAAAAAGCCTATCGCAGCAGCATTTTCTTGAAAATGTTTCTTCTCTCTCTTTACCATATCACTGCATCTCTTGAGTATGCACACACACACAAATACACACACACTCTCTCCCCTCCCATCCTTTCTTCAGACTGAGAGATTCAAAGCTTTAAAAACTCCCCAATTCCTTCCCATTTAAAAAAAAACACATTTTTTCCCCCGAAAAACACTGAGAAATAATCTTGCAATAGGAATTATGCCTGCTACAATGTGAAAAAAAAATAAGCATAACCCTGTGGGAGAGAAGTAACATGAAAAAAGAACGTGGCAAAATTGACGAGTCTAGCACATTATGCTAGAAATCATGAGGTGTTCGCAGAATGAATAATGCATAATATCTTCAGCGCAGATTATTCTCTCATATTTCTTCATGTTTCTTACGTAAATAAGCATACATTAGTTATCAGAATTGCTCTGGTGAGGATTTTGTTCAACATTCAGTTGTAAAGTTTCAGAAAAAGTACAGCAGAATAAATGTAGCATAGACCTTGTGCCCTAAAATCCAGAGTATCCATGTGGATTAGAGCTGACAAGGCGCTCACCTGGACTCCAGTTCACATCTGACCCAATTATCGAAACCCCTGGGGACACCTAATTGTCAGAAATATGGCATTATTATGCTCCTTGACATTTGAGCTTCAGTCCTGTTTCAAGTAGAATAGAATAAGATGTTCTAAAGAATGGCAAGGACAGTCCAACACAGAATTGAAAACTGGAAACCAAATCTTCATCAGAATTTCAGAGTTAAGCCATAGATAACTGAATTCTCTCTGCCTTGGCCAGCTTCCAGAGCTTTCCTACAAATATAAGGTAGCTCTCCAATCTGTTTTGTTAGTGGTCAGTGACCTGCTGACATTGAACCTAGAGTATATATATAGATTCCGCAAGACTGAGACTGCAAATCTAGTATAGGATGAGAGGGTTACACTCATAAGCCTTTTTTTATAAACAGAACAACAGAGAAGAGAATGGTAAAAGAAAACAGAGGGGGGGAGTCAGTTTGTGAATCACTTCCTCTCTACAGCCTTTCCTAAATTCCTCCCCACCCCAAATCCAACTGACCTTCTTCATTTGAGGCTCGCTGTTGCCCATCTCCCCGGCTATCACAGCATGTGCGTATCAGTCAGGGTTATCTAGGGCAACAGAGCCAAATCTGTAAATATCCTGAGGCTTGTGTAAGAATTGTCTCACCTGACGGTGGGGATAGGTAGGTCCAAATTCCACAGGACAGACTGCAAGCTGGAAACTCTGATGAAAGTTTTTGATGAATTCCCCAGGAGAGGCTGGCTGGCTGAAGGAGAATTGGAAATTTTCTCTTCTGACTGCTGAAATCATCACTTCTCCTTTTAAAGCCTTTGGTTGATTGAATAAGATGTCTCTCATTGTTGAAAGCAATTTCCTCAGGTGATTGTGGGTGTGATCAGTCATAGATGCAATCAATTTACTGATGATTTAAGTCCACAAAATATCCTTACCGTAACAATCAGGTCAGTGCTTGCTTGATCAAACCACTGGATGCCATGACCTGGTCAAGTTGACACATGAACTTTACCATCACAATTATGGAACCTTTTGTCCTATCTATTGTTCACACATGAACAAAAATTTTCATGAATGAGGCAATAATGAATGAACAAAGGAGAAAAAGACACTTATTATTCTTAGACTCAGCTTTTCTTCCAGAATAATCATGGAAAATTAGAAAAGAACCACACGCAAAAAGCAGTCTTAGTATAATGAATCATCTTAGTCTAAATATTGAGGGAAGGTCTTTTTGCCAAGTTTTAAATACAGTTTTGAAGCTGGCTAGTAAGATAGAGAATCAGTAGATGGATCTAGAACCTGGCAAGAAGTCCACGTGGACAATAACCCCAAGGTGGCTGCTGGAAGACCCTCATGAGATTCTGCCACTCAGAAAAAGAAGCCCTGGATATTTCCCCAAGGACTTTATCATTGGGCCATCATGGGAGATTGATGGGAGAAATAAGCAATCAAAATGGTGAACAGCTGGAACTCCTCCCCTGCCATTAGCAAAGGGGTGGGATAATCAACAGTTCAGAAAGTGGGCAGGAGGCTTGAGCTCTCTCTCTGTCCCCTCTGGCTCCTGACTTTTGTTGCCTTCTCCCCTGCTTGGATCACTACCCAAGTAAACCTTGGAATTTATCATCTATAATGGCCCACTTTATCACTTTTCAACCCTTTCCTTTCTACCTGGGACCCCCGATCTGTTATTTTCTCCCATTTCTCGTCCCTCCCTGCCTGAATAAATTACTGGCCTAACTCACCCCACGTGCTCTTGAAATTCATTTCTGCAGTATAGTCAAGAACCTAGACAAAATCCGGTAACAGTTTCAACAACTGCACTGATTTTCTTTGACTCTAGTAAGATATATAAACTCTTAGAGTATCTTTTTCTTTATTTCTAGTTGGAACTTCGGTGGAGGTTGAAATATCTTGTATATAATTACAAAGTTTAGTAATTCTTATTTATATATCAAATTCAGATAGAAAGACTAATCTGAATTTTGGGGTGTTACTGAATGACAATTCATGCTA
This sequence comes from Dasypus novemcinctus, assembly GCF_030445035.2. Classification (NCBI taxonomy): domain Eukaryota; kingdom Metazoa; phylum Chordata; class Mammalia; order Cingulata; family Dasypodidae; genus Dasypus; species Dasypus novemcinctus. The sequence continues at coordinate 10,185,296 of NC_080701.1, read as the reverse complement.
CTGCCGAAGGCCCTGATGCTTTAAAAGTTTTTCAGAGACTTACAAATCAGTAAAGAAAAGTTATATTCAGCATGGTAGATTGTAATTGTATTTTATTTATTATTTTTTGTTATCTCTTTTATTATCTTTTTAAAGATACATAGGCCACACAAATGTTACATTAAAAAATATAAGAGGTTCCCGTACACTACACTCCTCTACACCCATTCCTCCCACACCAACAACTTCTTTCATTAGTGTGGTACGTTCATTGCATTTGTTGAGTATATTTTGGAGCACTGCTACACAGCATGGATTATAGTTTATGTCGTAGTTTACACTCTCTTCCAGTCCATTCAGTGGGTTATGGCAGGATATATAATATCTATTGCATCTGCAATAGAATTATTGTGACTCTAGCAATGGAAGAAATTATATCATTGAAGAGATGTGATATTGGGACATTTTCGGGACTTGGAGTTGTAATTGTATTTTAATATGTCAAATTCCTTGACATTTGTGATCAGTATGTATAATTGAATGATAATCTGATATTAAAGGAGATAAAACAAAATAGAATTTCTATGGCTAAGAGATTTCAAATGGAATAGGGAGTGATTCTGAAGTTTACTCTTAGGCAGGTCTCAGGCAGGTACTAAGCTGTCACAGCATGCAAAGCCTCAAGCAACAATGTTCCTGAAAACACCAAGGAAATAGGGACACCACAAACAAACCACAAGATAAAGAACTCAGTTAACTGTCTAACCTGAAGGACAATTAAAGTACCCCAAATATCCAATCACAAACAACTCGCGTAATCTTCTTTCCCTTTCAAACCCCTTGCCTGGAAATGCCAAGGTAGAACACAATTTAGGTTGCGACCTGAACTGTGCTCCCCGAATTGCAATTCTATGTTTCCAGATAGATGTCTTTATTGCCTTGTAGTTTAGTTTGTTATTTCTCAGTTGACACAGATTAATTAGAATATGGAGATATTAGCATATTCCTTTGTTGAGAATAATGACTGTGTGTATTTTTAGGTTTAAAAACATGAGCACGTAAAAAGATGAGTTCGACAATAGTTCCCTCTTCATAGACCATCAATTTTGTTTTGTGGTCTGTTGAGTTGGAGCAAGTTTTGAAAATCACAAATATCTCATCTATGTATCTTATTGATAGTGATGAAAAGTAAGGTCATGGGGAGAATTGGTGTTTAAAACTGGGCAGTTCCAGGGAGGAAGAATAAGCCTGGTACTTTCCAGTGACTTATTTTCTCATCTCACACTATTTTTTTCAAGATCTTTAATATTATTGAGTTTTGGAAGCAAGCAGAGCATAAATGTTTATTTATTTAATATGTGCTTGTAAATGTTATGTTTATTTAATATGTAATCACTATTTCCAAGTAACTGTTCCCCTAAAATTAAAAACTCTTTGCCTATTTAGTTTAAAATCAGATCCTCCCTTGCTGGTATTCTGGTGGTATGCTTATCTACGGGTGTTCTTTAGCAATGTGCTAGGGCAGTGACTCCAAGTGGAAATCCAAAAATGGAACCTTGGATGTTACACAGTTCTATGAGTAATGTTAAAGGTTTATTTTCATGTCATGAGAATTTTTCCCTAGGAAAGGCAGAGATTTCTTTAAAAGCTCACAGAATGAACTCACAATAAAAGGAAATGATTGATAAATTTGAACTTCATTGAAGGTAAGAACTTCTCTCTAACAAAAAAAGTTACCATCAAAAGAGTGAAAAGGCACCCAAAGACCAGAAGATGTCCGCCAACCAAATATCTGTCAAAGGTTCATGTCTGAAATAGAAATCCTCTCATTCAATAAGAAAAGGTCAACCTAATTTTTAAAAAACAGACAATAGGTTGAGATAGGCACCTCACAAGAGGATATTCAAATAGCCAATAAACTTATGAAAAGGCTCTCAACATAATTAGTCATCAGAGAAGTACAAATTAAATCTGCAGAGAGATATATTATGAGCTCTCCAGAATGGTGAAAGTTGAAAATGCCAACAATACCAAATTTCTAATACCCTGCTGGTGTGAATTCAAAGTGTTCATTTTGAACCTATTTAGCAGTATCTACTAAAGCTCTACCTATGTCTATCATATGACTCAGTAATTCCACTCCTATTTACCCAAGAGAAATGAATGCATATGTCCACTAAAAGACATATATAAGATTTATTCATAAAAGCCCCAATCTGGAAATAATCCAAATGTTCATCAACAGAAATAGATAAACAAGTTTTGTTGTATTCATATATATAATGTATTATAATAACCCAACAATAAAAAAGAACAAACTACACACAGGATGCATGGCTGAATTTTATCAACATCATGTTAAGCAAGAACAACCAGACACAAAGGAGAATTCCAGTTATATAAAGTTCAAGAACAGGCAAAACTAACCTATAGTGGTAGAAATCAGAAGAGTGATTACCTCTGCAGGGCTGGGTTTTAATAAGAAAGGGGCTCATGGGGCCTTCTAAATTTCTAGAAATGTTTTCTATTTTGATCTGAATGGCAGCCAAATGAGTACATACCTATGTAAAATTTAACTAAACAGTACACTTAATATTTGTGCATGTGGGAATGTTATAATTCAATTGAAATATCATTTTTAAAACAAGGACAGAAATGCTTACCTCAGAAAATAAACAGAGATAAGAGTCCATCAAGTTTGAGACAGTATGTTTATGCACAAGAGATGAAAAACATTAATATGGAGAAGGAAATCATTTCAATAAAGAATCTAGAAATGCATAATATTAAGTATACATTATTATAAATAGAAAATTAGCAGACATTATAAATATTCAGTATGTGTTAGAATATACTTAACATATTTTAAAACATTCCCAATTCTGTTACAATTATAAATGCATTTAGTTTTAACATGTATAGCTTGACTTTAGTAAGTAACTCGATTCTACCATGCCATTTTAAAATAAATCTGGATCTCTTCCTTGCATCATTTTCACTTCATTAATTAGCATCTAATTTGTAAGTGCCTCAACAGTTGAAGCATTCTCTCAAATAGGACAAACTAAAATAAGTACAGGCATTTATTTTCAACATCTTGGCAGTTGAACATTTGTTCTCCAGTTGAACATAGAGCCCTTTCCCATTCTATTAATAATTTCACCACCTTTTCCTCTGTGAAGGCTTCCTGACCTGCTTAATCACAATTAAGCACTCTATTCTTCACGTCCCTGTAACAGTTTGTTCTAAACTCTACATCGGTACCTATTTCTTTACAAATAATGCCAGCTGAACTGTGAGTTCTTTGAGAACAGAGAACAAGCTTTAATCATCGTTTGAAGAGCTTTGCCTGCACACTGCGGGTATTCTGTAAACATCCGTTGAATGGCTGAATGTATTAACACAATGGTCTCTAGAAACTCTACCTGAGATGCCTTCACCAACTTCTGAGCTGAAGACTGGGCAGCCCTGACCTGCACTCCCACCTTCCCTTCCGCCTTGGCGCCTGGGTGACCTCCTTCTCCACGTCCATCCTCACGGAATCCTCCCAGTCCTAAGGAACTTCTCCTCATTCTTGGAGCTGGAGCCCGAGAGGTGAGTCTCGGACACCCCACCCCAGGCTGAACCAGGTGGCCCCTTACAAGCTTCCGTCAAACCCCATGGGCTCACGAGCCCTGTGCTTTCCAAGCTGAATCGCTTCCTCTTTTATATGTTGTTTCCTTCACGTGCTAAGCCAGACCTCCAAAGGCTGGTCCAGGCGTGAGGACCAGCAAACGGGCCAAGGACATTCAGAATAAAGATGCAAGTAAGTGCAGGCTGCCCCTGGTGCTTCACCAGCTACCACCGAGGTGCACGGATGACCGGGACAGAGCCTGCCTCAAGAGGATGGTACACAGCCACCAGCTCACCCTCTGAGAGTCCTGGGACGGAGCCATGGCCACCCTCCAGAAGCTACTTTGGATCAGACAAGGCACGTGTCCTCTCCAGGCCTCTTCAACCCTTGGACTTTTGGGGAAACCAAGGGTGAGGCATGCCCTTCACACGACCGCAGGGCACCCACTTCCAGGAGACACCTGAGGGAGCAGCTTTCCTAGCTGAGCCGCTTTCTGCACAGGAGCTTCCCACCCGCGACCCCAAGGAGGGGTGGCCCACTGTCCCTGGCTCAGGGCCTCTTCAGTTCCTTCATTTGGTGCAGCTTAGATGACGTCGCTCTGGCCACTCTTCGTCCTGTCGCGCCAGCAAAGGACTCAGGTCTCTTTCTCAAAGCAGGGCTCTGCTCACGACTCAGCAGCTCCCCAGGTTGACCGTGACTGCACCTGCAGCCACAGCAGAGGACCTTCAGCAGCCTGCCGGCATGTCCGGGCTTGCGGTGCTAGAGAGCAGTGCAGGCTCGGCTTCAGCCGCTGGTCCCAGCCTCGTGTGGGGCTGCTCCTGACAGAGGGAGGGCCACCGCCGCTGGGGACGCCCTCCCTGCCAATCTGTCCATGGAGTGGAATGGGGAAGGGCCCCTGGACTGCAGTAAATGGCTGTGGCAGCACGGCAGCTGGGACACTTCTCAAGGGTGGTTAGAAGGAGGGGTCCCCAAAGAGATGGCAGGGGACTCCAGTACAGGTGTTGGGGTCTCCAGCAAAAGCACGGCTCACGCAGGCACTGATGGAAAGATGTTCTGCTCTCATAGAGAGGAGACAGGGCGAGGTCAGCTTCCTTAGTGGGAGCTGACTCCCCATAGCCAGCGGACCTCCATCATGGAATACTGGGGGAGGCATCCTGCCCCAGCAACCTCTCTCTTGTGTTCCTGTGCTGCCGCAGTGGAGGAGCCCTACTTCCTCCCCGATGGAGACAGAAGTACCACAGGGTGGAGCTGGATGTCATAAAACACGGCCACCAGAGTCAGACCATCTCCAGGGAATACCTGCATATGCTTGAGACAATAGGGGACTGGATCACCCCCAACCACACTCAGGAAGGGGCTGGGTACCTGCTGCCACCAGCACCTGGAATCCAGTCTCCATCCCAACTGGGCAGTGTGAACAATGTTTTTCCCCTCCCAAATCCACTCCAAATTCATCTGCATTTCGTGCTGGCCGATGGGTGCCAGCCTATGAGAAGGGCCTGATGTGGCAGTGGCCCTTCTATCTCAGGACCCACATGCCTTCAGGGCCCAGAGCCCAGCTGCCCCTGAATGCCGTGGACCAGAAGCAGTCCTTATGGTGATGGAGAGCTCACCTTCATCCCACTTCTAATCCCACTTTAAAGCACGAGGTCATTCCTGCCCACCCTGCTGACCTCAAGTGAGCTGCATCAAAAAATAAATAGCTGGTCCAGGATCAAAGATGGGAAAGAGGAATAAGTAGGACTTCAGATGCATTTGCTTTCGTTTACTGTAAAACCGGTAAAGAGAATGTGTGATGGACACAGCTATAAATAGTCAAGTGAGGGCCTCAGCTCCCACTACCTCACTTGCTCCTCACAGAAGTGCCCTGTAGGAGTCTTGGATGGAGAGAACAAATCATCTGCTCATGAGCTTGGTAGACAGTTCATGGACCTCCCTTCCATCCATTGGTCAGGCCCTCCAGACTCTGCCCACCACCATAAAAGGCAACTTTGTGTTCTGCTCATCAGGCCTACAGAAGACTTGGCTGGGGCCAGCTGCATCCCTCCAATTTTGAGGTTCATGAAGAAAGGAGAGCCTTGTTTTTCATCTCTATATTCCCAGAGTTGAGCACAGAAGAGGCACCCAGGAAATGCTTGGTGACCAAATGAGTTGACTGACCTGCCTTCAGCTCCACACCTTTCCAGAGAAGGTAAACAAAATCAGAAAGGTTGGTCAGATGGTCATGAGGTATTTCTTCTTTGCTCTAACATCCTTTAGGTCTCGATATGGGAGGAATGGAAGCCTGACTGTTCCCACAGCTCCAGCTGGACTGCAAAGAAGTGAAGAAGAAATCTCTGCTGACCTGGAGTTTCTCTGAGGGCATCAAAACCTTTGAATGGAGCCAAATGGCAGGAAAGTGACCAAGACAGAAAGAGGTGAGGGATGGGGCCATATAAGCTACATGTAGATTATACAAAGGACGTAAGTACCTCCACCTTTATCTTTTTTTTCCTCACGAAACTGGATTAGCCAAGTCCTTTATCCCACTGTTTGTCCAAGGTTTATGTCCATTGTATTGGTGTGAAGTTTGCACAGATTTATAGAAAAAATAATTTAAAAATCAGGAATATGTGATTTTCTTCATAAAGCTAAATGTATTCTGTTTAAAAGAATGATTTTATGTAGAAATAAGTTTTTCATCTTTTTTCTTGTTTTGGGGGGAAGTGTTTCTTTTATGACATTATGGTGATAGTGGATAGCAATGCTTTTTTTTGTAATGTCCTTAGTTACCAAAAGTTTACAACCTGGAATCAATTTCCCACTTTTTAAAAATCTGTTTTAATTTTACTGGTCTGTGATATCTGAAAGTTTAGGACTACTGAAACTACCTTTTTTGTAGATTATTTTCTTGAATCCCTCACTTATATATGAAGACCTTCTGTGAACTTTCAGCAAGTTTTTTTATCACCAGCTTCAAAAGCAGAGCAGTATATCTGGCAAATGCTGAATATATTTTATATATATGTCAAGCCTATACTTTCCTCTTCGCTCCAGACCAGTAAATTCAAATACCTACTTGCTATCCTCTTTGGCATGAAAAACTAATATGTTCCAAACTAAACTCATGATCCCCAATGTACCAGGTCTTTCTCACCAGTCTTCCATGTATCTATAAATGACTATATTTTCCACCCATGTGCATAAGCCAGAAACCTAGGAGTCACCCTTATTGTGCACATCCAATCCATCATGAAAATATATCTTGTTTCTGATCTGTTCACTTTTCTTCATTTCTACAGCTTTCACCATTAGCCAAACCTCCATATACCCCATTTGGTCTCTGCAGCTAAAGAGACTCTGCTTTAATTCGAACCCTGTTCCAGTCAATTCTTCATACTGCAATCATTTGATATTTTAAATATAAATAAGATCATGTCACTTATCCTTTCTCTCAGAATTAAACACATAAACGATCCACCATGAATACCCATTTTCCCCCTCACCTCCTCATCTACCATGCTCTGGCCACACTGACTGTGCTGGTTTGAGTCTTTTGGGGACCCAAAAAAATCCTGTTCTTCAAACCAATCCATTCCTGTGCATATAAAGCTATTGTAGATGGGAACTTCTGATTAGAGTCAGTTAAGCGACCTTCCTTTTGATTAGATCACATCAGTAGGGCATAACCCAGGGTTGGTCTTGATCCTCTTATTTGAATCCTTTATAAACAGAGGAATAAAAAGCCACGACACAGAGAAAAGAGCTGCAGAAACAGAGAGAAGTTGGAATCAGTGAACCAAGGAAAGAGAAAAGCCACATATAGAGCAAACTGAAGCAGACCTAGCAACAAAGCCAGAGGAGAGGGAGAGGGAGCACACCACATGCCTGATCGCCCAAAGCTGTAGCTCGGGAGGTAAGGGTCTCCTGATGATGCCTTGATTTGAACAATGTCATAGCCTTAGAAACAGAAGCTCATAAGTTAATAAATCCCCATTGTAAAAGCCAGCTCATTTCTGGTATATTGCTCCCAGCAGTCTTTAACAAACTCAATTCCTTAAAAAAAAAAAAACCTTTCTGTTCTCAGATTATTTTTAAATGTTGTCCCTTCTGCCTAAGATATCTTCTCCCTTCTTCACCTGTTCATACAAAGTAATACCTATTCATGGTTCTTTCAGTCAGTCAATCTGCATAGCAAAGAGAAATCAAGAGATTCCATTTTGCATATCTGGCCTATTGGAAGAGATTCCACCGAGCGTTCATATGTGGAGGAAGTCAACATTGTATAGGACACCTAGGACATCACCTGTACCCGGGGAAGCATCTGTAAGGGCTGCCTTCCTGATTAGGCAAATTAAGCAGGGACTTCATCCATAGGTACAAAATGTGAAAGAATTCAGCTGGAAAGAGTACATGTGGGATCCTATTGAGGGGACTCCTTAGGGATAGCCTGTGACCTCCCTTCTGGAAAAGAGCAGTGAACCCAGAAATTAAATTGAGGGATTACTAAAAGAACCCATTAATAACCCCAGCTCAGAGGGCAAAGTAAGAGGCAAGAGTAGGCACAGGGGTGTTGGATAGAAACCCTTGGAGGCACTGTTCATTCCATGGGCTAGCACATCTGATCAGTGAGGGCTACCAAATGAACAGTGAAGATGACCCAAATGTGGACTTTGTCTCTGGGACTAGCAGACCCACCAGGCGTGAAGGGAGGCACTACAGAAAGTCTTGTAAGAATAACTGGGGTTTAATCCTGACATAGGTGGCCACAATTAACATACCAAAAAAATGGTGTGGAATGCAATCTCATTGCTGAGAATCCCTACCTCTCTCCAGGTTGCTGGATCTCTGAACTTAAAATCTCAGTCATTAGTAAATAAAAATTGTTCTTTCTCTTTTAGGTTTGTACAGAAGAACTGGGACAGGAAGAGGAGATTAAAAATGAGTTATTAGATCCAGGGGATATAATCTATAAAAATGGGAAATCCAGGGAAGCGGACTTGTCCCAGTGGATAGGGCATCCGTCTACCACATGGGAAGTCCGCGGTTCAAACCCCGAGCCTCATTGACCTGTGTGGAGCTGGCCCATGCACAGTCCTGATGCATGCAAGGAGTGCTGTGCCACCCAGGGGTGTCCCTTGCGTAGGGGAGCCCCATGCACAAGGAATGCACCCCATAAGGAGAGCCTCCCAGCATGAAAGAAAGTGTAGCCTGCCCAGGAATGGCGCTGCACACATGGAGAGCTGACACAGCAAGATGACGCAACAAAAAGAAACACAGATTCCCATGCCGCTGACAACAACAGAAGCAGACAAAAAGAAGAACATGCAGCAAATAGACACAGAGAACAGACAACTGGGGTGGGGGAAGGGGGAAGGGGGAAGGGGGAAGGGGGAAGGGGAGAGAAATAAACAAAATAAAATAAATCTTTAAAAAAAAAAGAAGGGAAATCCAAAGAGAGAACAAAATAATAGCTTGAAATGATCACAGAAAAGCTGCAAGAAGTCTTCCCTAAGCTAAAAAAAGACCTAAGTTAACATATTCAAAGGGTACTAAGTAGTGAGTACTGAGTAAAATTAGTGAAGACAGAGCCATATCTGGAAAAAGAGCATAGTGGGTTTGAGTATGTTCATGAATAAAATTTAAGATGCTACAAATGTCCAGGCAGAATAAAAGAGATTACAAATAAAGTGTAAAGCAAGACTGGCGTCCCATGGCTTCTAGATAGTAGCAAATACAATACAGCAATGGAATTCTGAGGGGAAAACTTTTAACCCAAAAAAATGATAAATCCACTTTGTGAGGGAAGGCAATATAAATCTCAAGGCCAGAAGGAGAGGGAGGCAAGTTTTGCCTCTGAGGCACATCACTCTTAAGGAGGCAGTCACTCTCAGGATCAGGCAAGTGCAGGGTTCACAAATGAGAGTGAGAGCTTCCTTAAATTTTGTGTCCTCCACATCTGGTTCATCTCACCCGCATTCTGGCCCTGATATTCTCTGACATACAAAGATGCAAGAAAATTTACTACCCACATGCTACCCTTTTAAAAATGTATTCAAAGATACATCTGGACAGAGAAGAATCAAAAGGACTGGGGAATTGTAGTAAAAAAAAAAAAGGTATGGCATTAAACATGGAGGATGTGAGCATGGAAGTTAGTCTAATGCAAATGCCACAAATAGTTCTTAGAAGAAAAGATAAATAATGTTTCACTCTTTTAAAAAGCAGAGAGTTAGTGGCTGTCAACAACCCTTCAATTTATTTAGCAGATGTCTATAAATAATTTAAATATGAATCCTTTTTAAACATGAGTCCTTTAAGACTGACTAGTAATTTGGCATCTCTCTCTTTTGGCCTAATCATACTTACTGGATTGTGTCCTCTGTGTGCTCCTGTTGCATGGAGGTACAATGTGCTACTGCAAGTTGAAATGTTAATAAATTCTTTCATTCTTGCCAAGAACTGATGAGACTGTCAGACGTTGGGCTTCTTTTTGTTAATATTTTAATAGGCAAAGGTGAGGAATTCAGTCTAGCCTTGGTTTTTCCACTCTGCCCATTTCCACCATTTAATTGGAGTGCTTAATCTATTTGCATTTAATGTAATTACTGTTACAGTAGGATTTCCATCTGCCATTTTACTATTTGTTTTTTATGCCTTTTTTGTGTGTGTTAAGTAGCTATTTTCAGTGTATCATCTTAATTCCCTGGTCATTTCTTTTACTATATTTTTGATGGGCTTTTTCTTGGTTGCTTTGGAGGCTACAATTAACATCTTTATTTATAACAATCTAGTTTGGATTAATACAACTTAATTTCAATAATATAAAAAAAAACCTGCTGCTATTATATAACTCTGTCCCTCCCCTTTTCTTTGTGCTGTTACATCTGTGTATATTGTGTGCCCATCAACAGATTTACAATTATTGTTTTATGCAATTGTTATTTAAGTTACATAGGAGAAAAAATGAGTTACAAACAAAAAATATACTTATGCTGTCCTTTATATTTACCTATATAGTTACACTTACTGATGCTCTTTATTTCCTCATGTAATTCAAACTACCATTTAATGTCACTTAATTTCAGCCTTAAGGACTCCCTTTATTATTTCTTATAGGGAAGTTTCATTAGCCTCAAGTTGTCTCAATTTTTGTTTATCTGGGAATAACTCAATTTCTCCTTTATTTTTGAATAACAGTTTTACTGAATGTAGAATTCTTGGCTGATGATCTTTTTCTTTAGTACTTTGAATATGTCATCTGGCCTTCATGGTTTCTGGTGAGAAATCAGCTGTTAATCTTATTGTGGATCCTTCGTATGGGATGAGTTGCCTCTCTCTTGTTTTTAGGATTTTGTCTTTGTCTTTTAACAGTTTGATTATAATGTGTCTAGGTGCATATCCTATACCTTCAATATTCCTCCAAATACTTGACAACTCTTCCTTGGCCTTCATGTTTTGCCTGCACAGACCCTCAAAGTCAGCCATAAGTGAGATCTCAAGGCTCTCTCAGGTCTTTCCTGGGCATATACTCAGCTCTACACATGCACGTGGCCATCTAGATTTCAGAAGTGTGTTGGAGTTTTCAAAGTCCCTGTGGACATCTCAGTTACAGCTTTTCCTTTTTATTTAGTTAGTTAGCCTTTTGTTTGCCCCAGCTATTATCCACTGCCTTAGACAACCATAAATTTAAACAGTTACTTATAATTGTTTACAACAAACACCCCTGGGGAAAAGGCTTTCAAAAAAGGCCATCCCTGAGTTGAGTCAAATAAAGACAACCTTGCAAGTGAGTGTTCTGGAGAACCATTAGACAGGTCAGAAAATGGCAATTCTCTGGAAATGATATAAAGCAGCTCCAAACTCAGTCTGACCCCTCCAGTGGCCGCCAGGTTGCTGATTTTCACCATGACTGCAGTCTGTTGGTTTTCCTGGTTACTGCAGAGTTGAAGAGGAGGGGGTGGGAAAAGGGCATGTTAAAATACCAGATTGCTCACTGTTCTTTCTAAGTTTCAGCTGCTTTCTTGACTAAATTCACAGAAAGCCCCAGATTGCCGCAGGGCTTTAACCAATCTCCAAAGTCTGAAAAAGTAGATTCTGATCATTTCTGACATTTTACTCTTTGCTTTTTTATGGAGGAAAAAATTTTCAGAGGTCTACCTCAAATGAGTTCTACCATTTCCACCTATGTCATCCCACTCCAAATTTGTTTTTCATTTCTTCTCTATATACAACTTTATAGTCCAATGCTCAAGTTTTAAAAGAACTAAATAGTAATGGCCACAAACCAGGAAAAAAAAAGACTTAAAAATTTTGGTTTTTGATAGAATTAACATTCTCTACCTTTTGGGGAGGGGCTCTTAGTGTAGAAAATCCTAAATTGTGACAGCAGAAACCCTGTGGACACCTTGTCCAAACTTCACCTCATTTTTAGACCACATGGGTGTTTCTCCTATGATCACATAGTTTTTAAAAGATTGATTCTAGAAGGCTTGTCTCTGATTTCCAGTCACACCTCCTTTCCAAGCGCTATGTTGCATTCAAAATTCATCATTTATGTAGGGCTTTTTGTAGTGAGGTGTCTGAAGTCATGAGAAGAGATTCCATAGTCCCTTTCTAAGGCAGTTCTATTGTTTTGTTTTGCTTTTTGTTTTTAATAAATAGGCTTTTCAAAATTCTGCAAGTGACCCCACCTGACATTCCATACTCATTCCAGTAAACTAAGGGTGGAATGTGGTTTTACTACATGACCACACTTTTGATTTTGTCATGTAGTGCTCTCTACCTGCACTTCACTGAGCTGTGTAAACATTGGTACTGGTGCCTATGGGAAAGCGATAAGCAGTATCTGTGCTTGAGATCCCGAACTGTCTACCATGCCCTATACATAAATATCTTTACAAGTTTATGGTTAAAAAAAAATGTGGAGTGCTGGAAAATTACCAGAAAAAAAACTTTTCTTCAGAACACATCACTGTTTTCTGTGCAGAAATGTTTGTTGCAAATAACCGACGTGAAGAGAAGTATTCCTAAATGTGTCCACATAACTTGGTTAGCTAATATGATGGTTACCTTGATCAAATCGAATTATACCAGTAACAATTTATTGAGCAATTAGATAGGCTGGTTGCCATAGAGCAAAAGACATAGAATGTTGTGGGGTAGTAAGAGGACTAAATGTAAACCTTGCCACTAGCTGGTGACACACCTTGGCAAGGCTTTGTCCCTTTGGGGCTTGGCTTCCACTCTCGGGGTAGGGGATGGTTCTGAGAGCAGCCTGTCTGAGCTGGCCCTCTAGGCAGTGCCTGGAGGTAAACACACTCCTGGCAGTGAGTGGCCTGCCACACATTCCTTCCCCTGTTGTCCCAAGCCTATGTAAACATTCACTGGAGGCAGTCTGGCTGAAACATGTCCATTTTACAGCATCTGGCTCACATCCTTCCCTGGTAGATCTGTGCCCAAAGAGGAGGGAAGGGGCTCCACTACAGCTGTGGCTGCCCATGGAACTTCTGCCTGCATCTGCCCTGGCTGGAGGCCGGGGGCTGCTGGCCATGGGCCAATGTCCCCTGGAGAAGTTGATCTTGCTGTCTCTTCTCTGGGTGAATGGGAGTCTTTCCATCGGTGCCCTGGGCAGAGCTTGGAGGGGGCTGGGACCTGCTGTGAGGCTCTCGCTGCCCTCCCCGCGGCGCCCTCCCTTGGAGGTGGGGATGGGTGTCTGTCTTTCTGAATGATCGTTTGGCCCCGACCGCCTGACAGTCGTCATATTACGATTTGAAAATCCAATCCCTGCCCTAAAGGAAATGAACAACAACCCTCAATAAAAAAAGAAGCAAAGACTCCTTTGGGGAGCAGGTGTAGCTCAGTGGTTATCTATAGGTCCTGAGTTCAATCCCTGGTATCTCCTAAAAAGAAACAAAACCTCCTTGGCTCTCCTGTCTGAGCTGACCCCATAAAGGCTGGCAGTGCCTGTGAGCTCAGGAACGCCTCTTCTCCCAAGAGGGGAGTGAGAAGGAAACGGGGTGCGGCCCGTCTCCAGCACGGTGCTGGCCCCTGAGCCCTACGGCCCTCCTTGCAAAGCCGCAGCTTCCCGTGGTCGGGTTGCGCCCAGGAGTGGAGCAGGGTGGGGCAGCTCCATTCTCAGGTGTGCAGGGGCCCTGGGAGCTGAGGAAACCACGCAGCTCCCTATCTCCAAGCACTAGGCAGAAGGCTTTTGCCTTTGTTCTCTTCAGGGACCTGTGAGCCAGAGAATCGGGCTCCTTGGTTCCGCTCTGTAAAGATCTCTCCTGGATCTGGCAATATTGGTTGTGCTTTTTTTTTTTTTAAGATTTATTAATTTATTTATTTCCTCCCCCTCCCCCCTTGTCTGTTCTCTGTGTCTATTTTCTGCGTCTTCTTTGTCCACTTCTGTTGTTGTCAGCAGCATGGGAATCTGTGTTTCTTTTTGTTGCGTCATCTTGCTGTGGGAGCCCCACACGCAAGGAGTGCGCCCCATAAGGAGAGCCGCCCTGAGCGAAAGAAAGTGCAGCCTGCCCAGGAATGGTGCCGCACACACAGAGAGCTGACACAACAAGATGACGCAACAAAAGGAAACACAGATTCCCATGCCGCTGACAACAACAGAAATGGACAAAGAAGACACAGCAAATAGACACAGAGAACAGACAGCTGGGGTATGAGGGGGAAGGGGAGAGAAATAAATCTTAAAAAAAAATGAAGAAACACAACTTTATATGTATGTATGTGTATATAAAATGATAATAATAACCCTGGCAAAAAAAGCTTGTGATACTTTTCATTAACATTTTAAAATGTAATATGGTAGCACTATATAAATATCAGCAAGTTTTGTTTCTAACAAAGTATTAATGCCCTACATGACGCTATCAACTCACTCCAAATTATTATTTTTTATCGCCCCCCCTCCATTTTGTGGCTTTTTGATTGCTGTCTGCTCTCTGTGTCTATTTGCTGTGCATTCTTCTGTGCCTGTATTTATTTTTATTTATTTCTACCTCCTTTGCAGCTTGCTTGCTGTCTGCTCTATGTGTCCGTTCACCACGCACTCTTCTGCATTTTTGCTTGTCTCCCTTTTAGTTGTGTCACCTTGCTGAGTCAGCTCTCCACGGCACTTGCAGGCCAGGCTGCACTCCACGGTGCTTGCAGTGCTTGCGGGCTGGGTGGCACTCCATGGCGCCCACGCCCAGTGGCTCTCCACAGCGTGCGGATGAGCCTGCCTTCACAAGCATTTCCTGGCACGTGAACCCAGGGCCTCCTATATGGTAGATGGGAGCCCAATGGATTGAGCCACAGCCGCTTCCCCCAAAATAATTTTTTATGATACTCTCTTAATGACTAATATTACTGGGGTGAAATTCTGCTCATTATAAAGTAAAAATCTATCAGATTGATGTATGACTAGATTAGAAAAATAAATTTATATCTGTAAGCTGGTTCCTTATCAAGGATCGTCAATATCATGGATTTGAGAAATGATTTCTGACAGTATGAGAGTCATTCTCTCTTTACCTTTATCTTCTTCAATAAGTAATATAACATTTTGCCTTGTGGTAGCTAAGTTCCTATTCAGGCAAATATAGCAAAGGCTTGATAGTTCCCCATCTAGAAATAATCCCAGAGGAACTCTGTCCATTGATGTATCTTCCAGCAGTGACAGGCAACTTCAGCAGATGAGATATCATGTCATCCTCCTGTAGTGTAACAGAGGACCTGGCCAGTCTTTGTCCCTGTTTCCTGAGATGTATACTCTACATCCTTGGAATTTCTTGGGATAGGAGTGTCTTTGGTTATTCCTGATTGGCCCAAGACCACATCTGGTAGTTTTTGCCAATGCGATGAGGCAGGATGGGGCATGGGGCCATGCTCAAAGACCAGCCATGTCATTAGAGGACTTGAGCCAGGTCATACCAGCCTGACTTCCCTGACCTACCAGGAGAAGAGAGGCGACTCTAATAAAACTCTGAACACCCGAAGCTCAGAGAGCTTAATTGATAATCCTCATCTATATGCCAGGAGGGTGACAGTGCTGGGTTGAATTATGTACCTCATTTTAGACATGATCTTGGTCTTGATCGGCCTTCCTGTGGGTGTGAACCTATTGTAAATAGGCTGTCTTGAAGGTGTTATTTTAGTGAAGGTGTTACCCAACCAAATGAGGTTGGGCCATAATCAGAATTACTAGCATCCTTGATATGCAGAAGAAGGTCCAACATAGAGAGAAAATGTTGTGGGGCAGAGCCAGAAGCCAGATGCCAATGGAAGGAACCAAGCAGAGAATGAATGAGAGGACACTGCCATGTGATGGAAGACCAAGGAACCTCAGATTCTTTGCTGGTCAGGATGCTACTGATCCAGGAAGAGGCCATCCAGTTTCTGAAACCATGAGCCAATAACTTCCTGTTGTTGAAACCAGCCCAGTTTGTGGTATTAGTGACAGCAGCCTGGCCAAACCAAGACAGTGAAGTGGTGCATCCTGACTCCACATGGAGAGGACAAGGAAGCCATACATTTGAGACCCTCCCAGAACGTGCTGGATGGTGCCCTTCTTTGGGTGCTTCTGCTTTGTTTCTTTTTTTGCTGTAATAAAACTATAATGATAAGTATAGTGCTTTTCTGGGAATGTGGGTCATTCTGCATATTTGTAGCCAATTAGTCACAAATGCAGGAGGCCCAGGAACTCCAGAAATCTCAACTGGGTTCTAAAGGGCAATTTTGTAAGAGGGTTGCCCTTAGCCTGTGGAGCCTGACCTACCTCTGGTGGTTCCATTGTATTGTCACTGGGGTCAGAAATTATTTAAATTATTTGTACCTCCAGAAAGCTCAACCTGTTTTAAAAGAAATACTTTTTTTGAAACAACTGTCTGAGGTTAAGCATATTGAACATATATATCTATATCTCTTTATTTTCACAAACGTACTAACTTCTTTTGCGGGATTCTGAAGGGTACCACGGATTTCATTCTGTGACGGTAAATTGTAACTCTCTTTCATCACATCCTTCCAATTTTTTGCACATATCATGCCTTAGAGCGAAGGACAAAGATCTAATTTCCCCTAATAGTCCCTAAGTGGATGACACCACCCATGTTTGTAATAAATAACAAGAAACAATATCATGTATTAGAAGCTTATTTGATGGATTCCTCCTAAATCCTCTTGACTGAACTCTCACTGTATTAGTCAGCCCAAAGGGGTGCCAATCCAAGGTACCAGGACTCTGTTGGCTTTTATAAAGGGTATTTATTTGGGGTAAAAGGTTACAGTGACAAGGCCCTAAAGAGTCCAGCTCAAGGTACCATAAGAGGTATTTCCTTACCCAAAGTCATTTGCCATGTGTTGAAGCAAGATGGCGGGCGACATCTGTGAGGTTCAGCCTGCCTCCTTCCTCTTAAGGCTCCGTGGTCCCAGCTTCTTTGATCTCAGCTGTAGGCAGGCATAAGGCTAGTCTCTCTTCCCAGGGCTCATTTCCTTTCTGGCTCAGCTGCTCTGGTCTCTTCACAAGGTCATCTGTAGACTATCAGGCTCATCTCTCTTCCAAGAGCCTCTGCCCTGTCTAATGGAGCTTTCTTTCTTTTCTCATGCATTTGCTTCTCTATGTATCTACTCCTGTGTGACAGTCTGTTTTATCAGCCCACCAAGGGGGCTGGAACTCAATCCTGCATGCCTTAGCGACATGGTCAAATCAAAGCCCTAATCTTAAAATAATTTAATCAAAGACATCAGCTGAATCCAATGCAGTCAAAGGGTATCCTGCCCAGAGGGATGGATCCATTTACAAACATAATCAAACATCTTATTTTGGAATTCATAAATAATATCAAACTGCCACACTCACTAGCTGAATATTTGTTATAATAAAATGCAAAAAAACCCACCAAATCAAAATAGAAATCCTGCTAGAAGGAATTGCATGTGTATGTCTGTGATACATTGAAATTATGTGCAAGACAGAAAGCAGACAACAAGCAAAAAGTCACAAGGGTAGGGATAAAAATAAAAAAAAAAAGAAAGGAAAAATAAAAAGATGAGGCTGGATCATCATGTGCCAGAAAGTAAGGAAGATACTTCCAAAAAACTTGGGATCATGTCAAAAGGACAGGGGAGCCAGCTTAAAGGGTTCCCATTGGCCAAATCAAATGCAATTTGAGCATCAGAAAAAGGAATGACAGTAAATGATTATGGTCCAATGAATAAAATATGCATCCCTGGGTCTATAGCAATTTAAATAAATAAACAAACAAATGGGATGAGAAAACAGCATTATTTTTTTTATGGAAGAAAGTCAATTTATAAATGCAGAAAATGTGATGGGTTTAGAAAATCACCATTTTGGCAACTATCATAATAATTAATTAAGACAAGCATCATCAATAGCATTAAAATTAGAGGGTAAAAGTTTGAAGAATAGGGAAGCGGACTTGGCCCAGTGGTTAGGACGTCCGTCTACCACATGGGAGGTCCGCAGTTCAAACCCCAGGCCTCCTTGACCCGTGTGGAGCTGGCCCATGCGCAAGGAGTGTCATGCCACGTAGGGGTGTCCTCCACGTAGGGGTGTCCCCCGCATAGGGGAGCTCCACACGCAAGGAGTGCGCCCCGTAAGGAGAGCCGCCCAATGCGAAAGAAAGTGCAGCCTGCCTAAGAATGGCACCCCACACACGGAGAGCTGACACAAGATGATGCAACAACAACAACAACAACAAAAGAAACAGATACCCATGCCGCTGACAACAACAGAGGCGGACAAAGAAGAAGACACAGCAAACAGACACAGAGAACAGACAACCAGGGTGGGGTGGGGGGGGAGAAATAAATAAATAAATAAATCTTTTAAAAAAGAAAGAAAGATGCTGTTTAAAAAAAAAAAATTTGAAGTTTAGCAGGATATTAACAGTTTCTAAGTATCTCCCAAGAAAATACTTATTAATTGCCAAAGGAAAAATAATAATTTTACAATGGAGTAACTTAACAATCGCCCCCTAGCAAAATGATCAATATTAACATTATCAATAATGGGACAGATTTACATGTCACCTGACATCACAAAAGAAGACAACATCATCAGGTCTGTGGATTTCTGCCAAATAATCTGAATTTAATCATGAGGAAACATCAAACAAACCGAAATGGAAGGAATTCTACAAAACAACTGGCCCATGTTCTTTAAAATATTAGTGCTGTGAAAGGCAAAGAAAGATTACAGAACTGTTACATGCTGGTGGAAACTAAAGAGATGTGACAACTAAATGCAACATGATCCAAAGTTTTCTTTTTTTATAAAGAATATTTTGGGGACAATTACAGAAATCTAAATAAAGTCTGTAGTTTTAGGCAGTGGTATTGCATCAAGGCGAATGTCCTGATTTTAATAATTGGACTGTAGCTATGCATGCAAATGCCCTTGTTTTTAGATAACTGAAGTAATTAGGGGTTTAAAAAGTGTTATGCCATGAGGCGGGGGTGTGGGGGGTATATAGGAACCTCTTGTATTTTTTAATGTAACTTTTTTTTTGTAATGTATATATCTTCAAAAAATACAATTTACAAAAATGATGTGGTGGGGAGTGGGAGTGGATTATATGGGAACCTCCTTTGTTTTTTGTTTTTTATGTTTTTTAATGTAACATTCCTTGTAATCTATTAACATTAAATTTTAAAAAAAGGTATCATTCCTGCCACTTTCTTTTAAATAGTTCAGAAAAAAAGCACATGAATATATAAAATGAAAGACAAGGATAAAGTAGACACGGTAAAATGTTTAATTTTGGGCATGTAGTTATGGGATACACAGGGGTTCTTTGTACCATTCTTGTTCCATGCCATAAATCTGAATTGATGCCAAAATAAAAAAGCTACAAGAAAAATACATACATACCCGCATTATGCAATATGTTCAAGGACAAGATGAGAGGTACTAGTACCTGCCAAGAAGATAGCATCTCGTTCCCATGTTGTTTAAACATGGGCATCAATCTTTTTACATGATTAAATGAAATCTCCTCGAAGAAAGGAAAAAAAGTAGGTCAGTATAAGAGGCCCTCAAACCCTGACATTCACAAATAAGTTGAAACTAAGGAAGCATATTGAGAAATGTAACAACGTAAAAGGAGATGCAAATTATATTTGGTCAGGAAAAGTGTAACTGAGTACTGCAGGCAATCAATATTGGAGTTGTAAACAACAGGCAATTGGTGTTGCAAAATTCTGATAAGGGAAATGATGCAGAGCTGGCAAACCTAAGGAGTGCTAAAAAGGACACTGGCGATATCACCCAGGGACAGCCTGACACAGCTCAGATTGTCTCTTTTGATGATCCCAAGAGCAGGGCGCCCTGCCCCGTTTCTTTGCTAGCTGCGCCAAGGGAGGAAAACAAAGGTGGTTGTTTTTCCTTCTCCCCTCTCTCTTCTCTTCCACAAACCCTGTTCTTCCCTTTGTTAGATGCAATCAGCCTGTTACTGGCTTATGTCTTGAGTTCCTCTTTGCCATTGTTTAAAATATTTGATGTCATACGAAAACACTGGGTGATTGCTGTGTCAGTGTGTAAGAGTTTTATAGTGATAGTGGAGAATTTAGTTGGTTTTTTTGGATGTGCTGGCAATGCATTTTTATTTTTTTCATTTTTTCATTTTCATTTCTCCCCCCCGCCCCGCCCCAGTTGTCTGTTCTCTGTGTCCACTCGCTGTGTGTTCTTCTGTGTCCGCTTCTATCCTTATCAGCGGCACGAGAATCTGTGTTTCTTTTTGTTGCGTCATCTTGCTGTGTCAGCTCTCCGTGTGTGCAGCACCATTCCTGGGCAGGCTGCACTTCCTTTAGCGCTGGGCGGCTCTCCTTACAGGGCGCACTCCTTGCGGGGCGCACTCCTTGCGCGTGGGACTCCCCTACGTGGGGGACACCCCTGCGTGGCAGGGCACTCCTTGCGCGCATCAGCACTGCGCGTGGGCCAGCTCCACACGGGTCAAGGAGGCCCGGGGTTTGAACCGCAGACCTCCCGTGTGGTAGACGGACGCCCTATTCATTGGGCCAAGTCTGCTTCCCCTATTTTTTCCATTTTAAATGGTGGATCATATGTCCCAGATAACTGAGGATTTACCATACCATGTTTTCAAGAATGGAGTAGATGTGACTATGTCATCCAAGGCTGACTGCACGGTGTCTTAGCAGAATCCTCTCAAGGGCCCTCTGAAGTAAGGGTTCCACCCGGTTTCCTGATGAGGAAACTGAGCTGAGGCTTAGGAGGATACCTCGATTCGCATGGCCCACGTGAAGCCGGGCACAAGTGCAGGTCCAGATGATGCCAAAGCAGGGTTCCCAGTCCCCACCCCAACCACTTCTGCTTGGCCTTCCGACGACCCAGCTTCCCTCCTCGTGTAGACTGTTTCTAGGTCCCTCAGCTCTCCCTCTCCTGCTGGCCTCGCCGGTCTCCTCGTGCCTTCTGCCACTTGCCCCCGATTGAGTTACAAAGCTCCAGGCTGGCGGGCCTAGCCCAGACTACCCTCCTCTCCCGAAGCACCGGGATAGGGAACCGAAATGTCTGCCCCTTCCCCGTGGCGCCACAGGCCCACTGTTAATGACCTGAAAGCCGAAGCTGAGAAACACCAAGTCCAGGCCAGGGACTGTTGGAGATTTGGACCCAACGGGTATCAGGAATGAAAGAAAGAGAAAAGGGAGAAGGAAACAAAGAGAAAGAATGAAGAGCTGGGATCAGGGCGTCTGCGAGTAATGACTCCTCAGACGACTTTATTGTTTACAAGGGGCTCTCTATATACCCCAGTGTATGTGACAACAAGCAGGAACACGTATTAACTATCAGCGTTACCCGCAGTCTAAGGAATTTAAAAAAATCTTATCTCAAGGTACAAAGTCTAAGTGTTCTATTCACTACAAAAGGTTTGTGCTCATCTTTTCTTTCAGCCTTTAACAGCTTCATCCCATTTGCCGGGAACTCTTTTTTTTTTTTTTTTAAGATTTATTTATTTATTTAATTTCCCCCCCTCCCCTGGTTGTCTGTTCTTTTTTTTTTTTTTTTTTTTTTTAAATTTTTTTATTTTTTATTGACTTTGTAATAATATTACATTAAAAATATATATGTGAGGTCCCATTCAACCCCATCCCTCCCCCCACCCCCCCTCTCCCCCCCCCAACAAGACTCGTTCCCATCATCATGACACATCCATTGGATTTTGTAAGTATGGTTGTCTGTTCTTGGTGTCTATTTGCTGCATCTTGTTTCTTGTCCGCTTCTGTTGTCGTCAGCGGCACGGGAAGTGTGGGCGGCGCCATTCCTGGGCAGGCTGCTCTTTCTTTTCACGCTGGGCGGCTTTCCTCACGGGTGCACTCCTTGCGCGTGGGGCTCCCCCACGCGGGGGACACCCTTGCGTGGCACGGCACTCCTTGCGCGCATCAGCACTGCGCATGGGCCAGCTCCACACGGGTCAAGGAGGCCCGGGGTTTGAACCGCGGACCTCCCATATGGTAGACGGACGCCCTAACCACTGGGCCAAAGTCCGTTTTCCAGCCGGGAACTCTTAATTACCACATTCCTTAGGGTGCAAGCGTAGCCGTGGAGACAGCACATCTCTCCTTGTGAGGCCACTGTGCCTCAGTTTCCAACAAGGGACAGCCACGTCCAGGCTGACACCAGAGCCCGGCTGCCTACCCACTAGCCGTGAAAACTTTGGAGACTGCATCTCTGTCATCCTGCACAGCAGCGTGGAGGAATTACAGTTCCTACTGTGTTCATTATTGGCTCTATGACGAGAGATTTCTCCGAACTTTCGGGGGCAATCTCTTTATTCTCATGATTTGAAAGTAAGGGATGAAGCTGGTGTGACAAAAGTTTGAATGTAGAAATTATTTCTAGGAGATTTGGCATCTTTTCAAAGAACCCTGAGGCTTCCAGATAAAAGATGAATCGCATGGAAGAAATCATGAGCTCTGGAGAAAACTTGGCTCTTTTTGGAAATCCAACCAAGTTAGTAGGATGCAAATTTTCCCTTACTTCTTTGTGAAGCAAATGCCAAGCTCAGTGGACTCCAGCATCCCGTCTCCTTACCCTCAAGGAATTCCGTGAGCCAGGTATAGACGCCTATTCTGTTAAGCAACTGAGACGTGGGGTTTTGTGTGGTGCCGCAGTTATCCTCTCATGATTAAAACAGAAATTCATACCTGGAATGGAGTGCTGCTTTAACAAACACCTAAATGTTGGCCTTAGAGTTTGGACAGTGAGCGGTGAGGACATTGACGAGAGGGGCTGGCAAAGTGAAGATCCACGTTGTGCAAGAGCAAGCATTGACAGTCAGGAAAGCCCAGGAAGGAGTTGACTGCCCCACTGACACTCGTAGAGTTGTAGAATTTGAGAGAGGCTCAATTATTTGTGTATAGAGAGGCCAGGACTCAGGAATGATTTTGAGAAGGAAAAATGGTTTATTGACGGCCGGCCGGACTTGGAGCTTTCTGTTTGAATCCCGAGCTCTGAACAAGATTTTCAAGTGTCTTTTATACAGAGAGGAAAGGCCAAATGGTCCCTTTGTTTCAGTTCTCAATAGGCTTCAATTAGCATATATATCTTCCACATCTTAGGTAAGCTTTTAGCATGGACTCCAGACATTCTAGATAAACTTTTAGCATATTTGCTTTGCATTTCCCCTAAATACTTAAAGTTTATAGCCCTTGCATTGTTAAACTGTTTCCTGGGACTGGAGTCGTTGCCATTGTCACTAAGGGCAGGACTGCAGCCTCTTACCGTTCCACACCCACAAGTCAAACAGCTTAGGTTATCTCTGAAGAGACAAAGAGCCTCCCAGCCATAGCCCACATCAATTCCCCCCTTTGCCAAAGTTTAACTTGCTAAGCATTGACATAATTATTGTTGGAGCTATGAGGTGGATGGCTGTTTGTTGTTTTGATTGATTATTTATCAGTCTTTAGTGCAGCATCCAGGACTGTTTTTAGAACTTTTCATTCTGGACAGCAGAATCTTTGGGCAGGGGCCTCCTGCAGTTATCCTGCTGCCACTGGCACTCATGTGGATTTTCAGTCAGGTTCCAGATCCATCTATTACTTTTATTTTACCTTTAAAGAGTTTACACCTTTAATTTAAAAGGGGTGCTGAAGGGAGATGATCTCTTTTCTGTAACTGCTTCCTGCTGGCCATGGGCTATAGTCATTGCCTAACAAGGTGTAAACTTCTTATTTTAACTGGAGGAAGATGGATCCGGCATTCTGTACGAAGTTGGATGAAGTTTTCATATGGTTAATAAGATGTTCACTCTGAAAGAAACAAACTTAATTAAAAATTTGTAATACCCATTTTTAAAAGAGGACATTGGATTACAGAGGTAGACAAGGTTAGGTGCCTATAAAGATGGCACTCCTTCTTAAAAGCTGGTGGGAAAAGCATATATATTCTTTTTTAAGTTATTTATTTTTAGAGAGAAATTGCAACAGACACTTAGCTTTGTCTGAAGACACATTCCAAGCTGTTCAATGATTGGCACTTATTCGCTCTGTCAGATGCTCCTGGTGAACTGGCACTCCTTGGGCAACTTGCTTCATTCAGGATTAGAACACTAAGTTGGAAATTCTCTTAGTTTTTAGCTGTGGGAGTGATCAGAACTACAGAATAAAGGTTTTTTTACACCTTGGCTTTAATTGTACAATTTCTAGCAATTTTGACTTGTTCAATAGGTGACTCACCGTTAGCAAGCACGCCTCACCTTTGCTACACAGCAGAGTACAGTAGAATATAGAAGTTGACTGAGACTGGCTGAGACTGCCACCTTATTCTATAGACATGTTTATTAACTGTTTAGAAAATGACTTTACCAGGAATTTAACATGTCTAATATACTTCTGCACTTGATCCAAAATAGAACAGATAACATTATAATTATTAGGCATATATTTAGTACAGGATAAAAGTACAGCACTTAATATTAACTAATGTATTACTTAATGCATAAGGATTCAGAGTTGCAATTATTAGTTTTGAGTTTCAGGTTTGTAATACTTTACATGTTATCTCTCCATGAGAGCAGGCCATAATGCCAATTGTGTTTAAGTTTCACTTACAGTATCCTGGTATCATGGCTCCACTTAGCATGTTCTTCAACGCAGTGAGCAAGTCGCAGCATCCTTGATCTTAGAGAGATTTTCCAGTATTCTACTAGCCTGGTGCATAGTGCTCTCTGGCACCATGGAACAGTGCCAGTCTGGAGGCGATGTCCATTGTACACTTGGCTTTACCGAGTCATTATTGGCTGCTGCAGGAGCTTGAAACTGCAACGTAGTTTCCATTGACTTCAGGAGCAGAACCAGAGGCTGATACAGCAAATATTTTTAATTGAGAGGTCAGTGACCAGCCTAGCCAATAACTCACATGGAGAGGCAAAATGCAATGTATACAAGGCCTGGTTTGAACGCACAAGAGTTTGATAATGTTAATGTTTATTCCTTGTTTTTATATATATTTTTTAAACAATTTAATGCAACACATCATATATCAAATGACTGTTTACTTACACAATTTTACCATGAAGATAACAGTAGGTACTTTACTTTAGTAATAGAGGAAAAAATTATTTTTTATTGTTAAGTGAAAACAGAATATTTCCAATAGAATCAAGATAACTTTTTATTACCATTTACTTAAATATGTACCTTGCGGTGGCCTTCAGACAGGTTTTATTATCACGAAGTTATTTTTTGCAACCAATATCAATCTAAGTTTTAGTTAACAATGACTTTTAGAACTAGAACGATTTAAACATTTTTAGTTTGGAAGATGTTTTACAAACTCTTTATAATTGACTATAACCACATTGACTAGCCACCTCATGTTTAAATAAACTTATTAAATTACAATTACCAAAGAAATTTACTCTATTTATTTAAGAGAGCATATCTACAATCTTTTTCCTTTAGCCTAATTTCACCAATGTGAACTTACAATTTTCATTACTCTAAAGATTTCGTACATAATGTTAATTTAGTTTATAAATTAACTATGGGAGATTACACTCAAGTTAAATAAAATTGAAACCATTATAGTTTATGCAAGGAATGTTCTCTTTTTCCCTTACAGGAGGCTAAGAACTTCTTTTCTTTGTTTAAGTTATGAAAATGAACAATTTAAAAGCATACTGACTACCAGGTTTTAAAACACATTACACAATTACTTAATTTGTTTAATCATAAGCCAGGAAAGATCTCTCCATAGTTTTTATGGACTTTACTTACTGAAATTTGTTAATAGAGCCACTAATTACCTTTATTTTGTTGGAAAGAAATCTTCTGGAAGTAAATAAGGCTCACCAGATTGTGGAGAAGAAAATAATTTATTTTCAATCTTGCAAGAAGGGGCACAGAGCCAGATATGGCTGGCGCCTGGAACAAAGAAAAATGACACAATTTATACCCCTAAGCCTAGCACACAAGCTCTTCCTCTATTTTTCCATAGACTGGATACTTCAGAAGTTAAAGCTTATCTGAGACCTAACTTTCCCGCGCAAAAGTTTGTGATGTAACTGCTTCCTCTATCTCACATTCCAACCATTTTAGTTTTTACCTGTTCCCCTTTGTTAAATAAGGAATAGAATTTAGTGCTGAAATGGCACCGACATAGCTCCTTCTTGGGCAATCTTTCACTGCCCTGCCGGTAGGACTGGCCTAAGCTGATCTCCTCCACTGCTGTCCAACCCGGGAGTGGGAGACTGAGGCAGCAGGCCACCAGGTTACACCAATCAACATTTTTTTTCCTTTATGTGAAAACTAACCTAATCTTTGTTTTTTTTTTTTTACATTTTATGTTTGACAAAAGGTTTAAACTGGGAAATTACCCAGCAAACTGATTCTTAATTCCGAGCCTAGTAGATAGGTTTAATCTGCCACACCTAATCTTGCCTTTAAAGCTCTTGCAAAGAGAAGGCCTTTTCCCAATTGTTTTTATAATTAGATTTCTATATGACTTTTTTATCCTGCTTAGTTTAATTTGGGCTTTAAGAATATTTACAAATATAACTGCATATTTAATTTTTAACAATTTGAATAGAGCTTTTTTAAGAATTTTCATTTGTTAATTTAATATTATCCTGATGTATGAAGACATACACTGAGCAAATGGGCAGACACAAAGAGTTAGACACAAACACAACTCATTGATATTACTTGTAATTTGCATTATTTTATATACTGTTTAGCTTAATTAATTAGGGGTTCAGAAATACATTTTACTTATATAACTGCATATTTAACCTCAACAATTTGAGCAAATAGGCAGATATAAATAGTTTGAGACAAAAACATAACTTTAGTTACTTTAAACTTCTAATCTTTACAAAACAAGTGTGACTGCAAAACATTTCAAAGACTCCTGAAACTTTTCTTAATTTGCACTATGACTGTGCAGTTTTACACTATTACCATGCAGTTTACCACAAGAATTTTCCTTCTTACTTAATGGATTGTAATAACCAAAATATTCTCAATGCTTTAGCACCATTTTGTTTTAGAACTTTATATTTTACTTTTAAGTTAGCAGAATTTGGATAAACAACAAGATTAATCTTATATATATTTACTGAGGCTATTTGAAGCCTCAGGGAGACAGACTGGTTTCTCTCATGAATTACCGCTCTTAAGAACACTGACCATTAAGGCAGGAGACTTCTCCTCCTCCACCCCCCTTTTTGATTTTGGAGATAATAAAACTCCAGTGGTCATTTAACCTTATTCCATCAGGCAGCAATTTATTTAGTTTACACTTGAATTCATGAGAAAGGGTTACTAATACCAGGACAGGAGACAGTGGTGTCCTTGCTCTTGTCTGGCCTGTAGGGGCAGAAGCTATTATGAAATAACCATAGGCAAAGGCAAGGGGTGAGGTTAGGCTTGAAGTAACCATAAACAAAGGAAAGATTAGTTTAGAATTTACACTTAAATAATAGTTTCAGGCTAAATTCACTCAGTTATAATTTCAGTTATTATCTTTCCGCTCTTTCATAATATAAATGCATTTATAAATGATTTTAACTCTTAGTTACAGTTTTATTAATTTTTTAAAACCTGTTAATTTTATAACACTTTTAAACACCTTTCATTTGACTTATAACATATTAAATGAACTTAACCATTACTTTAATTTTTCTTTTAAGGTAAAATAAATCTCTTGCAGTTAGTTTGAAATAAAAGCTACTTTTTAGGATTTGATAAGATAAGACCCTTCTTCTAACACTGAGGAAATGATGAGGTTAAAGCACAAGAAGCTATTTTGATAAAACAGATTTTCTTTGTATACTGATTTTACTCAATTTTAATCATAAAAGTTTCCTTTCACAAACCTTCTACACTTTCAGTATTCATTCAGGTTTTTTCCCACACTCTACTCTTTCCAATAATCAATCATTTTATCTTAGGACAAAATCATCTTCTGTTTCCTTAACAATAAAAACACATTCCATATATCCCACATACTAAGTTACCAGGCAAACTTCTTACAACATATAATTGCCATTAATACTAAACAAGCTTGTTAAAATAATGAACTTTTCTTCACTTTTAATATTTAGTAGCATGTAATACCGGAAACAGTTTTTTTGATGCAAGTTGGCAGGGAAGGCTGGTATTATCAATTCAGTTTTGTTTAATAATGACTTTTTGCAATTAGCCATTTAAATACCTTAATTTAAACAATGCTTTGTTAAAACTTTTATAACTATTTATACCTTTAAGACAAATTTTACCTTCACAGAACACATTCTCTTACTTAAAGTTACTACAACACCTTCTAAGAACCTGGGCAGAATGCAGACGTATTTTGGCTTTGACACCCTATGGAGGGAACTTTACTGCATTTATTCTGATTCTGCTTTTCACCCTCTTCACTCCTCCCCCCCCCCCCTTCCAGGCAGTCAGGCGCACAACAAACAGGAATGCGGCTTATGAATAGAAGGGTGGACTCACTGGAAAGGGGCAAGCCCCTCCCCCCTTTCCAGCTTTCAGCCAAAATGAGCAGACAGAAACTCTCCCAGGGACCCAGCCACCCTGACTGGGGCAGCCCCAACAAACTTGGGTACGTGGCACAGACACAGATGGCCTCCAAGCCCCGGCAAAGGGGCAGACCAGAGACAAGACAGCAGAGCATGCACAAACATCTAGACTCCGCAAATATCCAGACTCCTCAGTTTTGCCCCATAATCATTTCTCCAGCTCCACTGAATTCTACTTTACATAACAACACAACTCCAACACTAGCATTGAGCTGACACAAACAGAAGCACAAAGGTCACTAATCTGAACCACAAGTTCTCTATATATATTTTCAGCACTGCTGCCCCCACAGCCATCACAAACTTAGAACATTTAACATTTGGTATATAGCAAATTCATTCACAATTTAGCACCATAACAAAAGATATCAGCTAGACTTTCTCCACTGTTTAAATTTACACCCAGACCAAGCTCCACTAGAAAAGCCGATCCATTTTTCTGTAACCAAGTTTTTTTTTGTTTTGTTTCATTTTTTTAATCCAGACCAATTTCCAGGATGTTAGGACTTGAACCTATAAATAGCCCTTCCTATTAAAATCAAGCCTCCACTCCTTTAGTGGATATAAGACTAGTACCAGATTCTAACATGCAGTTAGACAAACCCAAAACACCAGGGCTTTTTCCCGGTTTTTCTCTAGGACATTAGGACTTGAACCTATAAACAACCCTTCTTATTAAAATCAAGGCTCCACTCCTTCTGTGGATGTGAGACCAGTACCAGCTTTTAACATGCAGTTAGACAAACCTAAAACACCAGGGCTTTTCCCCGGTTTTTATCCTTTTCCTAGGCCTAGAGAGAACGGCTTTCCCCCAATTTTCTGGGGCTACTAGGGTTCTCTCAGGAGGTGATCAGCCTCCGCTTCCTAGCAATTAAAGCTAGGGCCTTCCAGACTGTGCTCCCCTGGGGATTCTTACCTTCTTCCATGTTCAGAGTTCTTTTTCGTTACCAGAATCTTTCTCTTCAGACCTTCCATTGCCCTCGATTTTTGTCGGGAAGATTCTGGTGGAGCCCACATCTTTTCTGGATTAAATTTAATCCAGGGGCGCCCAGATTTGGGGTTCACCCGAGTCCTCCCAGCTTCCTCAGGGATTTGGAAGGGGCAGCAAAATGCTACCGTCTCTGGCCTTCATTTGCAGTCCCACCAGAGTCGCCAAAAATGTTGTCGAATTTGAGAGAGGCTCAATTATTTGTGTATAGAGAGACCAGGACTCAGGAATGATTTTGAGAAGGAAAAATGGTTTATTGACGGCAGGCCAGACTCGGGAGCTTTCTGTTTGAATCCCAAGCCCTGAACAAGATTTTCAAGTGTCTTTTATACAGAGAGGAAAGACCAAATGGTCCCTTTGTTTCAGTTCTCAATAGGCTTCAATTAGCATATATATCTTCCACATCTTAGGTAAGCTTTTAGCATGGACTCCAGACATTCTAGATAAGCTTTTAGCATATTTGCTTTGCATTTCCCCTAAATACTTAAAGTTTATAGCCCTTGCATTGTTAAACTGTTTCCTGGGACTGGAGTCGTTGCCATTGTCACTAAGGGCAGGACTGCAGCCTCTTACCGTTCCACACCCACAAGTCAAACAGCTTAGGTTATCTCTGAAGAGACAAAGAG
Organism: Dasypus novemcinctus; assembly: GCF_030445035.2. Classification (NCBI taxonomy): domain Eukaryota; kingdom Metazoa; phylum Chordata; class Mammalia; order Cingulata; family Dasypodidae; genus Dasypus; species Dasypus novemcinctus. The sequence continues at coordinate 10,155,053 of NC_080701.1, read as the reverse complement.
CCTCCCACTCATAGCCCACATCAGTAACTCTAAGCAAAGTGGCTGGCCCACGCAGTGTCAGTGGTCAGTGCTATTTTACAGGTTTATGATTAGTGAACTAGTAGGAGAGACAAGTGAGCTCAAGAAAGAATAGGCCAGTTTGCAAAAGGAATGGAAAAGAATAGTCTAGAAATTTAAGGCCTTGCAGGGTTGGAAAAGCTGTCTTCTTCAGACCTCTGAGGTCTGGTACATCTGGAAAAATACAAAACGGAGAAAGAATTTGAGCAACAAAGGCTCAGGAATGCCCAAATCCAACTGGACTTTAGTGAAAAATATACTTCTGTTGGGGTATCACAATTGGAATTTGCTTCTTTTAGCAGTTAACGAACTTTTAACTGGTACATATTTGTTGTCATATTTAATCATTGGAACATGCTAGTGTATCCATTCTTCCCAGTCAAGAGCTGTATGGATATTCGCATGTTGGCACAATTAGTAAAAAGGCTTCATGAGAACTAGATCTTAGCTGAATAGAATCACTGAATTTTAGAAATACCGCTGTGCTGTGGCACTCTGAATTAGTGACGGTCAGTATTTAGTACTAAGGGCACTGTGATCCTAGATTTTTTTTAAAGAATTGCTATTTATTTTAAAATATGGAATGCTTCACGAATTTGCATATCACCCTTCCTCAGGGGTCATGCTAATCTTCTCTGTATTGTTCCAATTTTAGTATATGTGCAGCCGAAGCCAGCATCATCTTTGATTTTAATATCTAACATCTTCTGTTCCTTTTCTCAATTGCGAAAGCTGCTTGCTTTATCTTCTATGAATAAAAAAGTCTGGCTGCTTAGCAATGTAGTATATTCTGTTTTAGTTTCAAGAGTGAGAGAAGAGGCATTGGAGTTTGAAAAAAATAAAATGAGGATCTTCCTATCACTATATATCGCTGGGTATCCTCGAGGTTCTTGGCTGTGTTACGTAAATGAATCTAAGAACCTGCTGGTTTAGTTAGCCCAGTAGTAAGGAAATGGAAGGAGAATAGAAATGGGAGACAAAACAGATGACAGGTTCCCAGGTATCCTTGCGGGCTGGTCCAGGCAGAGCAGGGAAAAAAGGGACAATTGCACCTCTGTGTCTCTTTGTAAACCATTCATTATTCCTCCCACTGGCTAATGTTCGGGGGAGGGGTCCCGGTTGTTTGCTGTTTTGATTGATTACCCCACCCGTCAATGCCCCAGGGGCACCCCAATGATAAGGCCCCTTGAGAATATCCGGGGCTTGTCTTTGATCCAGGGCAATCGAGGGCAATCCTCCGGGGTTCTTCCAGCAGCTTTTGGTGGGGGTCTTTCTCTCAGAGGATTTCCGGGTGGGATTCCACGGCCACGGGTTTCCCGCCGTGGCTTTCTGCTGGGTCGCAGGTTCGTCCCCTCATTCCCTAAACTAGCCTGCCTCCCGTCTTTTTAAGCCTTCAGAACTCGGTTGGGTAGACCAGAGGCAGGTAGATTAGGGAGAGAATGATGAAAGCACTAGCTAGTAGCCATTGTAAATTTATGATCTTGTGGTTCTGGAGTGGCTGGTGAGTTACTATTTTCAGGCCATGGTAATTTGCCTTTAAATGAATAATAAAAAGCAGTTGTCCCCTTCTATCTATGGCTACTAAAGAATATAAAATGAAGAAACTTAGAACATAGGTCATCAATTTAATCAAACCAAAAAAAGGTGAATTTTGAAGCCCAGATTATCCCAAATATTAATACTTTTTGAAAATCAAGACCATGTTTTCACTTTAAGAGATACATAAGAACCAAATCAGAGGCATGAAAATAAAATGAAAACTATTTCTATTAAATTTTAAAAGAAAGCTGGTTTGCATTAGGAATGCTGCATTAATAAATCGTGCTGATATTTCAGAAGAACAAATTCTTGCTAAAACATTTTATGGATTATGTCCTGTTATACTTGCCTCTCAGGATGCGTTTCTTTAAATAGTTATGCTGAAGCGATTCCACTGCCCCTTCTCATTTAGCGGTGTTAGAAGAGGCCCCTTCTCATTTAGTGGTGTTAGAAGAGGCCGGGCAGTGTGCCGTAATGAAGCTTGGGGGAATGTGCATTAAGGAATTGGAGCACTTCTCACCACCAAACTAAAAGGCCCTGTGCCTCTGCTCAAAACCCTCCAATGGCTCTCTCGGACCCAGAGCTCTTATGGTGGCCCCCACCGCACTGCAGGGTGTACTACGTCCTCATGCCTTTGGGATGTTTTGTCCTTCTGCTCTCTTCATGGGAGCATTTCCCCAGGTAGCCATGCAGTTATCTCTTGCTCACTTTCAAGGGCTCGGCTCCAGTGTCATTTCCATGCTACCTCCCTGTCCTCTGTTCTTAAAACGCAACTGGAATTCCCCCACTCCCCACACCACCTCATCTGCCTTTTCACGCTTTTTCCATAACACGTATCACTCTGTAACATACCGTATAACTTACTTATTGTTTATTGTCTTTGCCTATGGACTAGAATGAGGACAGAGAATATTTGCTTTCTTCACCTATGTATCCCCGAAAGTGCTTCAATCATTGTAGGTACCAAAAATCATTTGATGAATGAATGAATGTTGTTGTTAATGTACCATTGCATTTTAAATTTAAGATAATGATGTGTTATACACTGCACCTTGAGTTCTGCTATATTTTCCCCTTTTTTGTCAAAATGGGAAAATCCCTTTTATTGCAACTATTTCTCCCGATAATCCTCACTTCTTAAGGACCCACGTGGTGGAATGGACTGTGTACCCCACTTTGGACATGTCCCTGGTCTTGGCCAGCATTCTACTGGGTGTGGATCTCTTGAAGACGTTACTTCAGTGAAGTGTGGCCCAGCTGAACCAGGTCGGGCTTCCATCCAGGTCCTGGAGTCCTTTGTGAGCAGAGTGGAAGCCAGACACAGAGAAGACCATGGATGCAGCCAGGGGAGAAAGGAGGAGCCATCACCACGTGACAGAAAAACCAAGGACCCCAGGATCACCAGCAGGCAGCCCCAGAAAACCACAGCATTCAGGGAGAAAGCACTGCCCTACTGACGCCTCAGTTTTGAACTTCCAGCCTCCAAACCATGAGCCAATAAATTCCCATTGCTTAAGCCAACCCCTTGTGGGGTATTTGTTTTAGCAGCCAGGAAACTAAGACACTCCATCCCTGGTTATTTTGAACTCAAAGTCAGCAGATGTTGATGCTTTCAGATACTTGAGTTAATGCAAGTGCATGGATTAAAAGACATCACATTGATAATTTGGCCTTTGAACTGCTTTCACTTTTCTTTCATTTCTTTCATTCTACAGTGAGGATAAAATGTTTATGATAAGAGGTTCTTGACAACTTGGAAAATTGTTTCTGCCTTACTGGCAAGGTATTTGTTTTTTAAGTAAATATTTCCATGATAGCACAAAATCATGCTATAGAAAAGGTTTTTTATTGTCATTGCTTTTGTTTTTGTCTTATTCCCTTTTTCTTTACAGGATTTCCCTCTGGTCATTGTGAGAATTTAATTTTAGAACCAAGGGCTGTTAAAAGATGTGCTAACATTCTGGCATTGGTTTCACCTGAGAATTTATAGTTCATTTTCATATATTCTCCAGAAGCCAACTTTTATGTAATATTCACAAATAAGGTCACTTAGGTAAGAAATAAAGCCACGGAATTTCATTTTCTCTCTAAAACAGCATCGTTAGGAAATGCGAGGAAGTTGCGTTCCTTATGGCAATACGATATCTTCTGATTCTGCGAGAGGTTTTGGGGTGTTACAATCTGTCATAGAAAAGAGCAGTGAAGTCAAATATAGCTTAATTATAGTTTATAGTTGCCTCGAAACATTTGCTCCTTAGATTGAAGTTCTCAATTGTTCTCAGATTGAAAACACTAGCATAATGCCAGTCACCCTGGAGATAATAATGAAATATTATCTTAAATTAAGTATGTTTTATCCTTTAGATTTCTCTCCCTGTGACTGTCATTGACTCTTTTCCCCAGGGATAAATGTTCACTGGGCTCATACTGTTACGAGGAAGTGGTTCCAGATCCAGGAGATCTGCCTTTCCCTGGACTCTGAATTTTGAGGGGCTCCATGCCATGGTGGAGAGAAGGTGGCTGCTAGTACAGGCTGGCTGTCTGCATGCAAAATGGAGTTTATACCATCTTAAACAAATCACTCGGTGTTTTAGTTTCCTAAAACCTGCTGGGAGCAATATACCAGAAATGGGTTGGCTTTGATAATGGGAAGTTATTAGGTTAAAAGCTTACAGTTTCAGGGCTGTGAAAATGTCCAAATCAAGGCATCCACAGAGATGCTGGTTCACTGAAAGTCAACTGCTGGCAATCCTGGACTCCTGCCACATGGCAGGACACAACGGCAGCTCTCCAGTTTGGGTGTCTGCCTTCTCCTCCTGGTGTAGCTTCTCCCTCAGCTCAGCTGTGGGTGATCAGCAGGCAGCTCATCTCTCCCCACTCCTCTCTTTCATTCTCTCAGGGGGCTTCTTTCCATGCCTTTCTGTGTCTTTGTGCTCTATTGAACCAGCCTCTGGCCTCTCTCTCAGCCCCTCAGGTTGTCTGTCCCTGGTGCTTTTTCTTGTGTGCCTCTGCTCTCAGTTCTCTGATTATAACGGACTTCAGCAAGAGGACAAGGACCTACCCTGGGCCACCGCACTGAAGCAATCCCATCAAAGTTCTCCCAACTGAATCCAATCCAATCAAAGGGTCTCACAGGACCTGGATTAACTTCAAGAACATGATCTTTTCTGGGATCACAAAAAGCTTCAAACTGTCACACCTGGGTTAGCTATTTTATCAGGCTGTTTATTGCTTGTTCAAGATACTTCCTTGCTGTCTTCAGTACTGATTTTATGTTCAAGATTGCATTAACCATAGATCGCTCTTGATGTTCATTTTAATCTGATATCATTAGTACAAAATGGCTAGATTTGGGGACGAGCATAAAAATATCCTGGGTGGGGAGAAGAACCTTGGATTAAGAATCAGAAAAGTGTGGCATGATGGGTTGGCTTTGTTGACATGATATTTGACTCTGAGTATTTGAATCTTGCTTCAGATAATGTTTCTACTGATCTTCAAAATCTAACACTTATCAGTCCTCTCTCTTTGTTGCTCGGAAGGCTTAAGCTAGAAATCTTGACTTGCATCAGCCTTTCTCACCGGTTTCTCTAACACCAACTACATCCAGTGTCACCTATCTTATTTACTACCCAGAGGCCAGGTGTGATAACAAGGAAGCTGGCCAAGGACTTAAATATGAAACTAAATGCTCTTCTACATAACTCTAAACAGGATATGTGTGCTGTGAGCTCATTCAAGTTGCAATTTCCATTCAATTAAAAGCCAGTACCTATTGACTCAGCATCAGCCCAAGTTTTCAGCTTATCCTATGGTCACATTATAACCAGCAATTAGGGAGTCACTACCCTTGCCTAATTTCTGCAAGTTTTCCACATTTTACCCAACATTTAGCAATGCCTTCCCTCTAATGAGTCTTTCATTGGGTTCAGTGGCTAATGTCCCAGCTGTTTTACTGTGAGATTCTTCCGTGCCTCCTGAGTCTTTTCCAAGAACTGGTACTTCCAATCTTCTGCTTGTCCTCTCTGATACCAGTTGCCCATCTTCTGGAACTTCCTTGGATTTCTTGGTTATTAAATATTGCTTGATCAACTAATCCACACTTATGGATATATTTATCTCTGGGTCCCAGCCATAACTTATCGGATCTACACCAGTATTAATCAAGTGTTCATTGTATGAAACATCTCTTTTAACTCTTTGTCCTTTGAAATGCTTGGCATTAACCATACCTAACGTTAGCCAAAAATGGCTGATCTTGACACTACCTAGAGTTGGGATTTTATCCAAAATACTTATGTCTCACATAAGTCATGACATAGGACAAATACATGGTACTTTTCCTAATTCATATGCCGTATGGCATTTTGAAGATTAAAAATTTTCCAAAGTTAAATGACTTAACATGATTAGTGTAATATATTACTAGACTTTTCCAATTCTATTAATATAAGGCCCTGCTTTAGGAACATAGCACGAAGAATGTAATTAGCTGCAGCTGTAACAGAACTGGAGATATTACAGAAAGTTATGTGCTATGGTTTCTGGAAAAGATTACAGAAATTCCAGCACTGTAAAACAACTGAGTCATCAGTTTCTTGTTTCAGTAACTAAAATAAATTTGGAGAACTGTGCTTGTCTACACCCTTATAAACGAGTACTCCCAATCTTGTTCACGTACTGTCATGCATAGACAATGTCAAAATCATGTGGGCTACTGGAGTTTTTGGACAAATCTACACAAAGCCTAAGATGACCCATACAGGACCTCTGGCCACCCCCAGCCACCCCAGGGCTAAGGGTGTCAATAATTTGATATTCCCATGACCTGAGTTACACCATGCCAAATGGGAAATGCTGCCATACCTCTTGGAGTCAGGATGAAGTTACAATATAAACATTATGCAATCCAGTGAAGTACAAGTGGAAATTTAGAAACTCTCCAATATATTTGATTAATAGAGACACTAATTCCAATAATTCAAGGACAAATTTTACTTACAATTTGTCCATAGATTCCAGAAAGTCTCATTCAGTTAGTGAGGAAAATTGTGCCAAGGGGAAATGGCTTATTCTATTCCAATTGAGCACTCTTAATACCAGACGCTTAAAAAACGAATCGAGGTCAATTTCCTGGGTTAAGTGGAGAAAAGAGGAAAGAAGGAAGGTTGGGTAGCAGGAGAATCATGTACCCTCCACTTCTTTCCCTCCTCCTGTCCTAACTGAGAATATTCTCATCTTCTAGACATTTATTTTCCATGGAGGTAGATGTGCTAGAAATGAATGGGCTTTTCATGTCCCTCTTGGGTCATCACTGGACTCTAGTGAGGTCCCACGTTCGGTTCTTTGTTCCACAGAAGAACTCATAATAGATTGAGTCCTTTGAACTCATCTGAGGCAAACAAAATATGCCTCCCCTCTTACAATGCCCCTGGCTATTAAAAGCAGCCCACTGCCTCCTCATGAATCTCCCCACAGAGGCGATGGTACAGAAGTAAGTACTTAGTCTTCACAGGTTTATTTACTCTTAAACTCACTCAGAGAAACCAGAGCTTAATAATTACTGCTTTCTATGATGGTTAGGCTAATGCGTCAACTCAACCAGGTAATTGTGCCCAGTTGCTTGGTCAAGCAAGCACTGGGCTAATTGTAATACAAGGACATTTATGGGCTTTAGTCATCACCGAGGTTACTGGACAGATGGCTGATTACATCTACATCAGCCAGGAAGACTGCCTTCAGCAATGAGTGATGTTTTATCCAATCAGTTGAATGCCTTAAAAGGGGAAGGGATTTCAGCCTTCAGAGAGAATTTCTAAGCTGGTCTTTGGACAGCCAATGTCTTCCAGAAACTCTTCAAGGACCTTCATTGGACTTTCCTCAGAGCCCCTGGTTTGCAGCCTGCCTGAAGAACCTGGACTTGTGCATCCCATGGTCACATGAGAGAATCTTGTAAAATCCCATACTATTTACAGGTATCTCCTGTTGATTCTGTTCCCTAGAGAACCGTGACTACTATACTTCCTTATTCATCCTGCTTAGTGAGACAAAGTTTAATGATACTAATAAACACAAAACAAAAAGCTCCACAGGGAGCAGATATGGCTCAATGGATAGAGCTTCTGCTTGCTATAGGAGGTCCAGGTTTGATACCCAGGGCCTCCTGGCCTGTGTGGTGAACTGGCCCATGAGGAGTACCGCCAGGCGCAAGGAATGCTGTCCGGCACAGGGGTTCCCCCCCATGTAGGAGTGCCCCCCCCCACACACACAGAGTGCCCCCTGAGTAAGGAGAGCTGCCCCGCACAGGAGTGCAGCCCACCCAGGAGTGGTGCCACCCATGCGGAGAGCTGATGCAGCAAGATGACACAACAAAAAAGAGATACAGAGAAGAGACAACATGAGATGCAGCGAACTAGGGAGCTGAGGTAACACAAGAGACTGATGACCTCTCTCCCACTCTGGAAGGTCCCAGGATCAGTTCCCGGAGCCATCTAATGAGAATACAACAGACACAGAAGAACGCACAATGAAAGGACACAGAGAGAAAATAATGGGGCGGTGGGGGGATGAGAAAAAAAATTCCAAAAAAAAATCCCTCCACAAAATACTGGCGTAGACAGGTCTCAGTGACAGCACAGACTGATGATAAATTTTAAGCCACATCTTATTTAATAGCTAAAAGTGTTCACTGGAACACTGACTCCTCAAAGAAAATAAATTACACCACCATTCAGCAGGAAGTAGCTGACAACCACTCTCTTTTCATTATCTTCCAAGATGAGATAAAACCAAGCATAATTTTTAGAAATATCCTATACACAGTCTGACTCAAATATATTTGGAGATGGTCCGAGTTTTATTTCATTGTATCCCAGGGAGACAGAGCCATATAACACAGACACGTGGGACAAACAGCAAACAAAGAGCCAACACCTGTGATTCTGAGTGCCATGTGGTGATTTACTTAGCTTCCTCAGGGGAAACAAACCTTCGAAAAGGACCAAGAGAGAAAAACCGTTCTTAAAAAGTTCAAGAAAGGATAATAAAGGAGGTTTGTTTTTGTCTGAGATGCTCATTGTTATTAGTAGTCAGAGAAATTATAAACTAGAAAAATAATAAGACATCATTTTTCACCCATCAGATGTATAAAACTTAAAACATTTGTAACATCCAGTGCTGATCAGGATGTGGTAAAACTGGCACTTTCACACACTGTCAATATCACTTTGATATGCTTGGACGTTTTGGAAAAGAAATCTGGCAATATATATTAACCTTGAAAATGTACCCTTTGACCCAGAAATCCCACTAGGAAATAAGAGAATGGAAACCCGAGGATATGTGTACAGGGCTGTCTCTTCATTGAAGCATGTGTGTGGTTATTTTTAAAAACTGAAAAAGACCTACATGTCTATAAAGTGAGATTAGTTGAATAAAGTATTATATATACTCTATAATATATCAAGCATCTACTAATAAGTAATGAGATTTATCTATATGTATTTATACAGAGGAACATTCATGATGGACAGCCAAGTGAAAATGAACAGCAGAGTGATGTTTAAGAGGCTTTATAGAGAGAAAATCCTAAATTTGAGTAGGATATGTTTGCTTGCGTGTGTTCGTAGGAGCCTAGAGAAAGCTGTAGAAGAACCCAAACCAAAGTGCTAACGGCACTTCAGAGGAGATGGAAGTGCGAGATGGGGGAGAACTGGAAAGATGGTGGGTGTGTTAGTCGCCTGCTTCTGTGTTGGTGGACTTGTTATGCAATCGCATACTGTATGGGTCATTTAAAAAAACGAAAACAAAATGAAAAATCAGATCTATAACTTAACGTGCAATTTCAGAAGGCCTGCCGGGGCCTAGGGCTACGTGAAGAGTGGATCTCAGCGCCGTAGGCTGGCAGGACCAAGGATAACTGGCCGGGCACCCATGAGGCCCGAGGGGCTCCATCGTGGGCCCCCGCCCTGGGAGTGTGGCTGATGTGGGCTATGGGTGGGAGGCTCTTTGTCTCTTCCGAGATAACCTTAGCCTAGGCTGTCTGTCCTGACTTGTGGGTGTGGGATGGTAGGAGGCTGCAGTCCTGCCCTTGGTGACCATGGCAACGACTCCGGTCCCAGGAAACAGTTCATCACTGCAAACTCTATAAACTTTAAATATTCAGGGAAAATGCAAACCAAATGGGCTAAAAGCTTATCTAGGGGAAACGGACTTTGGCCCAGTGGTTAGGGCGTCCGTCTACCACATGGGAGGTCCGCGGTTCAAACCCCGGGCCTCCTTGACCCGTGTGGAGCTGGCCATGCGCAGCGCTGATGCGCGCAAGGAGTGCCGTGCCACACAGGGGTGTCCCCCGCGTGAGGGAGCCCCACGCGCAAGGAGTGCGCCCGTGAGGAGAGCCGCCCAGCGTGAAAAGAAAGAGCAGCCTGCCCAGGAATGGCGCCGCCCACACTTCCCGTGCCGCTGACGACAACAGAAGCGGACAAAGAAACAAGACGCAGCAAATAGACACCAAGAACAGACAACCAGGGGAGGGGGGGAATTAAATAAATAAATAAATCTTTAAAAAAAAAAGCTTATCTAGAATGTATGAAGTCCATGCTAAAAGCTTACCTAGGATGTGGAAGATATATATGCTAATTCAAGCCTATTGAGAACTGAAACAAAAGGACCATTTGGCCTTTCCTCTCTGCATAAAAGGGACTCAAAAATCTTGTTCAGGGCTCGGGATGGAAACAGGAAGCTCCCGAGTCTGGCCAGCCTTCAATAAACCATTTTTCCTTCTCAAAATCATTCCTGAGTCCTGGCCTCTCTATATGCAAATAATTGAACTTTTTTCAAATTCTACAACATGGGGACAGCTCCATCCCATCTGCTTTCCGTTCCTGGATTGCACTGAACTCTACTCCGCGGGGGAAGCTGAAAGAGCAGCAGCGCAGAACGGGCAGTTCTGATGGGCCACGGACCCCGGGGGCTCCGGCCTCGCAGGTGCGCGGCGGGTGGGACCCCCAATCGCCCTCTCGTAGCTCTAAACTCCAGGCCTATTCCCCACTGCTCGCTCCTCCCTCCTAGAGGTTTCTTAGGCGCAAGTCCCTGGAATTCCTGTCCACTTCCCCTCTGTCCCCTTTGGTTTGCTTGATGAATATTCAACAGCTGGTCGATAAAGGTCGGCATTTCCTCCTTTTATTCTAAAGCAGTGTTTTCGTTTCCTGGGGCAGCTCAAGCAAACACTATGCAAGGAGTTGACTTCAACAATGAGAATTTATTTGCTCACGGCTTTTTTTGTTTTTTGTTTAATTAAAATTATTAGAGCACAAGAAATGTTACATTAAAAAACATTAAAAAAACAAAAAACATAAGAGGTTCCCATATAACCCACTCCTCACCCCCCACCACATCATTTTTGTAAATGGTATTTTTTTGAAGATATATACATCACATAAAAAAATGTTACATTAAAAATATGAGGTTCCTGTATACCCCACACCTCCCCCCCACCCCACAACTCCCACACCAACAACCTCCCTCATCATTGTGGCACACTCATTGCACTCAGTGAACACATTTTGGGGCACTGCTGCACTATACAGATAATAGTTTACCCGTAGTTCGCACTTTCCCCCCGTCCATTCAATGGGTTATGGCAGGATATATACAGTCCAGCATCTGACACTGTAATATCATTAAGGACAACTCCAAGTCCTGGAAATGCCCCCACATCACATCTCTACTTCCCTCTCCCTGCCCTCAGCAACTGCTGTGGCCACTTTCTCTACCTTGATGCCAAAATTTCTTCCGTTACTCATCGCAATACTTTTATAGTAGAATATCAGTAAGTTCACTCTAGTCCATATTTTATTCCTCCATCCTGTGGACCCTGGGATGGTGATGTCCACTCCACCTCTATATCAAGAGGGGGCTTAGATTCCACATGGATGATGGCTGCAATTCCTCTGCTTGCAGTTGTAGGCGCTCTTGGCTCCCTGGTGTGGTAGCCAACTGGGCCCTGAGCCTCAGCAGAGTGGCGACTCCTACTCTCTGGTTCGTTGGTCTTACCCAGGTCAGCTAACAGGGAGGTGAAGATGGTCAACCACCACACCAGGGAATCAAGAGTACCTACAGCTGCACGCAGAGGAATTGCATCCCTCATCCATGTGGAATGCTCATGGTTTTGAGCCTTGTCCAGATCGAGGTATCATCAAGGCGATGCTCTCTTCCTGGTGGCTGCCGCGGTCCTCGGGCTGCAGCCTGTCACATGACCTTGCACCTGGGGGGTCTCTTGGCTCTCCCCTCTCCTCCAGCTCTGCTGCTCTTCAGCACCTGGCTGCCCGCTCTGTGGCCATCTCTGTCTGAATTCCACCTGCTCGTAAAGGTCTCCAGTAATAGGGCTGAGACCCGCCTGATTGAGGGGGCCACACCCTAACTGAGGGAACCTCATTGGAAGGTCCTGCTTACAATGGGTCCCCACCCACAGGCATGGACTAAGTCTAAGAATGAGTTTTTCTGGGGTATCTGCAGCCTCAAACCACCACAGGCAGGGTCACCAGTGATGACATGAAACTACACTGAACCCACCATCCTCGTTGAATTCTACAGTTTCCAGAAAACTCCCCATCATTCTTCGGGGCCCAGCCTCCCCAGGCTTGTGCCTCCTATGGCCTAAGTCTCTAAAAACAGGTTCTTGAGATATTCCTATAGTTCAGCTGAGAATTTCTGACCCAGTGAACCCACAGGTCCCTCGGGGCTCTGATGACTGGTTTAAACCACCTTTCCAGGCACCCTCCGAAGGCCCACGGAGTGACCTACAGCACCTCTGGTTCAAAAACTCCTCTGTGTCAGAAAAAAAAAAAGCTCCTCTGTGTGGGTGCTTGGCCCACGAAAGTCATCTGTCTGGTTGAACTGTGTGTGCTCACGACGGAGTTCCCATTTCAGAATTAGGAAGAGGAAAGTTGGCGAATCCTTGGGGTCAGATTCAAAGACCCTGCCCACACCCCCACAACCGCCAGTCCCTGAGAAGGGGACGAGCAGCTGAGTGTGGCCAAGCCCGGTGACATTTTATTGGGCCAGGAGCAGAGGCTTTCACTGGACTGAGGGAAAGGGGCGTCTCCTTGGGGTGTGGTGCTTCAGACCTCTCCATCCACAGCGCCACAGTAGGGGTCCCAGCCCTTCTCTCCATCCAAGTCTCCCCTCGTCCCCAGCTCTGAGCACAGAGGCTGCTGCGCTGAGAAGAACCTGAGGTAAGGGCCTGCCTACGCTCCTTCTTCTTGGTAGATGGACTTTCTTCTCATTGGAACTGTAAGAGGAGACACTTGGGCTTGGGAAGAAGGAGACAGAGTTTAAAAGTTACCTTCTTCCTATGTTACACTAAAACGGAGAGAAAGAAGGAAAAATAAAATGAATAACATTTAGGCTAAAAGGCAGGCTTTATTGGGTCAATTTTATCTTTTGCACAGATGAGGAGACGGCTCCCTCTTCCCAACCAACCACCAGCCTCCACATTTGAGCCATGTCTGAGATTCCAAGGTGAACATCAACCCCCTCGTCTATCAAGAGGAAAGTAAGATTGATAAAACAGCTTACCGGACACCTCTCTGGGGCCGGCAGTACATTACAATCCCATTCCAGATTCCAGAGCAGAACTGTGAGGAGCGAGGGTTTGGCTTTTTCACCCTCATCTCCGCGAGCCTTTCTCTCCCCTGTTTGTCCTCCAGCCCTTGCACCCTCCATGCCTGTGTAGTCTTTAATTTCAGCTCATGGTCAAGATGGGTAGAAATGTCCTGGGATGCAGAACTCATATACAGAGGTGTATGCATTTAATTTCACAACGGCTTTCAAAAAATCAAAAGGCCTTTCACTTTTGCTACCTTTGTGGCCCACGTAATAAATAGTGGCATTTCGGTCATCAGACTGAAGCCAGCGAGAGGAGGGCCTGGGACAAATCCCACCCCCATCCCTTCCACTCCTTTCAGCAACAGAAAAAGCTGCCTTTGAGACAATACTCAAAGGACTAGAACCAAGCCAGGGCACATGTTCAAACTACCGCAAGCTATTCCCAGCAGAAATAGAAACCAGAGGGACAGAGAGCAGGGGTTAGAAGATGGGAGCAGCTCAAGAAGATTCAGGAAGGCGTTTCTCAAAGTCCCCCACCACCAACCCCGCCCTTCCCACGCAGTTCCTGATACGAGTCTATTTCATCAGAAGGAGGAGATGCTGGTGATGAGGTGCCCCAAACAATGGGGGACACTGTTTATTTTCAGCCTTTGGTTTTTTATTTTAAGGATGATTCAGCCTATTTGTTTCACACTTTTGGCTTCAAGTTAGGAAGCAGCTGTTTAACCTCCTGTTCTTTGAGCTAGTAATCTGTATAATTAAGACTTCTGAAAGAATATTGGAAAGGGTGCAACCACGTTCTCAGATAAAATTATATCTGTAACGTGGGAAATTTATTTCCTTCCGATTACTTTAATTATAATCTTGTGCGTCTGTAACATTTGTTTGGCATTTATGCTTTAACAACAAAACCTCACTTGAAAAAAAAAATGGCAGAGATTCTTGAATGGCTTCCTTCAAAATACTATTTTGTATTTAGTTACGTATTTGCCACAATCTGAATTTTTATGAACTACTTCCAAGTAGCCAAATGTATAAAACAGACTAAACTAGGTTGATGGCTTGGCTCAGTTGCATGAACAATTAAAAATTTCAGTGGCCTAAGACAATAACAGTTTCACACAAAGTCAGATAGAGCAGTTGGCCTTTTTCCATTTGAAGCTGGACCATCTGGAGCATGGGCCTTCTAAGATCACTGTGGCATGGTAAAGAAAGCAGAAGGCATGTATGGGAAATTCAGGGAAAAGGACCGAAATAACTTCTTTCACTTCTCCCCAGATTCTATTGGGAAGACCCACCATCCAACTTAAGCAGGGAAGAGGGCAGTATAAAGAGTAGATGTACATTTGTTAAGAACAAGTTTCTTCATTACATTAGGAGTGCTTAAAACATCTCCCCAGAGTAGAAAAACAGGGGAGGAACAGTACTGTTTTAATAGAGTACCGTTTGGATTTGTTCAACATTGCTTTAACATGTCAGAACCCTCCAAGTCTACTGAAGGTACACTGATTCTTACCCAGAACACATGAAACACTCAACCCTGTTGACTAGGTACAGAGCAGGTAGGGAGGATGGGTCCAATTCAGAATGAAGCAAACATCATGAGTGACCCTATGAGACCAAAGGAAAATAAACAGCAAGGCTGGAGTACGACAGAGCAAAGTTCAAGCAGAAGTTATTTCTAGGAGGGATAAAAGTAGCAGGATTTTCTGTTCAGAAACTTCCCTTCCCACATTGATCTTTCTCTCATTCTTATTTCTTAGGATTGATTCAGTATTTCCTTTTCCAGTCCTCTACTTTCCCTATTTCTCCTAATTGTTCAAAATAAGAAGATCTTGAAAATTTAATCCAAGAAAGAAGGCCCATTTTTTAACAAAGGAAAAAGTAACAGATCCAAGACTACAGAAAATTAAGCCTGAGGTCCACCCATCCCAAATGGAAGAGTTCCTTCTCTCAAGTAATTTACAATCTGGTGGGAGGAGATGGACTATAACTGTCTTATAACATGACATGGGGATAAGGACTCTATATACAGGGGAGCTCAGAGAGCAGGGGGAGCAGATCTGCCTAGAGATCTAGAGGTGTGGGAGGGGGCAGTCTTGATAAATGTGTCTTGAAAAATGAGACACATCTACAAAGTTAAAGAGGACTGAAGTAACATGATTAGAAGGGTGAGCCAAATTGGATGTGGGAAATGGCCGAGGACAGTGCTAGAACTGTAGGCTGGGACCAGACTTTGCAAGCCCTCAAAAGCCAAATTAAGAGATTTGAACGTTATCAGAAAATGATGGCAAGTCATCACAGGTTCTTAAACTAAGGAAGCAGAACGATTAGATCAGAAGTTTCCCAAGCTTGTGTTTGTAGAAGAGTCCTTGGCCAATATCTGTCATCAGTGTGGCTTAGGGAACACGTAACACATCTCCTTGGTGAGTCATAAGAACACCAGTGAGAGCATAATAGAACTCTGAGAATTCCTGAAATAAAGTTGCCTGCTTTTTTAAACTCTTATTTCCAAACTCTAGTTGAGTGTATTGGTTTTCTATGGCTGCATAACAAACTACCACAAGCTTAGTGGCTTAAAAGAAAGTCCATTTGTTAGCTCACAGTTCTGCAGGTCAGCAGCCTGACCTTTGCTCAGGCTAAAAGTAAGTGTTAGCCACACTGAGTTCTCTTCTCACATAGAGTTTCTAGGGAAAAATCCACTTCCATGTTCATTCTCATTTTTGGTAGAATTCAGTTCTTTGCCATGGCAGAATTGAAACCCATTTCCTTGCTGGCTGTCAGCCAGGGAAAGCTCTCCATTTCTAGAGACCACGCTCAGGTCCATTCCATATGAAGCCTGGTAATAATTCACAATGTGGGAGGGTTGCTTTCTTCTAGGCCATTCAAGACAAATCTCTGTTACTTCTCTTCTTTGACCAGTCACAGAAAAGTCTCTACTATTAAAGGGTTCATGTGATTAAGACAGACTCATCAGGATAATCTCCTTATTTTAAGGTCAACTGATTTGAGACATTAATCACATCTGCAAAATCCTCTCATAGCAGGAAGTAGATTAGTATTTGACTGATGACGCAAGGGCCAGGAAACTTGGGGATCCATCTTAGAATTCTGCTTACCACAGTAAGCAATTTGTTTCCATGGGAAATCTTTTAGTATCTTGTAAAATATTGTTCCACAGCAGCCAAGTTTGGGAGAAGTTGGATTGATGTGGAAAAAACATTCTGGAAAGAAGACTGGAGGTGAGAGGAATGGAAGTAAGAGGCTACTGCAGTTATCTAAACAAGAGAAAATGAGCAGCTCCTTGAAATATACTTGGAGATAGAATAAATATAACTTAATAAACAAATAAAGAGAGAAATGGAAATTTTTCAAATTTTTAACCCAAAATATTGAGTCAGTTGTGACGCTGTCAAACATCAGGACAAGAAGTGGGTTTGGCAAGGAAGAGGTAATGAGTTTTGTTTTCAGATCTGGGGTGTAAATGGGTAGAAAAAAGTTTGAAACTCTGGAGACTGAACCCTGGAGAAATATGGGGATTGGTGCTATCCATTCAGAAGTCAACTCAATGGATAAGATTTGCTAAGGTGGTTGAAGAAGAAAAGAGTGGAATAGAACTGGGGATGGCATGAACAACATACAGTCATTGAAATACAAGCAATGTCAAGCTAAATGCATAAAATCATTGACTTATTAGGGCAGAAAAGTCTACAAAGTCATCTTACTATTAGCAAAGGAGAATATCCCATAATATCCTTGCGGAGTGGTGAAAGTATACATGGGTATTGAGAGCTGCAAAATTTTTGTATTCAGGGAGTGATGGTTAATGATTTGGTGTCAAAGGAGAGAGTGGAAAAGATCACTGGCCCTGCAGTCAGGGCCAATTCTGGGCTCTTCCACGAACAATGAGGCCACATGATAGATTAACACACACACACGTCTGTTGAATACGTGAATAACTAGTTGTATGACCTAGAGCCAGTCAACCCACCGCTCAGGGTCTCTGCACCTCAATATGAACATTGGGTTCGATGTTCTATAAAATCCTATCATCTCTAAAACTCTTCTATTAAAAACTTCAGGTGGATGGTATGAAGAGCCACACAGTTCTCCTCTTTGTTCTGCTCTGTTTAACTGCTTTATCTATGATTTGGTTAAGTATATTTTAATCAGTTCTGCAGTTGAAATAAATGTGAGAGACACAACTATGTGACAGATGGCAAAAATCAATATTAAATTCCTGGCAGGAATCTAGAAATAAAAACACAACTGAAAAGCCAATACGTTGGTTAAATAAGATTGTTGCTGGAACATAGAATATATATTTTTAAATAAATATACTATCAAAGATTGCAATATGGTGAGCAGAACAAGTCCATAATCCTGTGGGGTCAATTCCTGGTTCGATGGGGCTTGCATTAGGTGCTGAGTGGGAATCTTGTCTGAGTACAACCAGGATTCTCATCTGCTGATGCTCTCCAACCTATTTCATTCCATGCTCCCAAATCACTTACAATTTAGTTTCTTTACACATCCTACCTCTCTAACAAAAATTTTCTTCCATAAATGCTCTCACCTAATTGGTGTTTTAAAACACTTCATTATTTTGAAATTTTTAAAATTACCTTGCTAATACAATGGAGTTACACTTTCACATCAGAGCTTGGGAATAGGTTCTAAAGTTGACATGTCAAGGAAAAAATCCTCTATACTCAAAATTACCATTGAAAATCCTGTAGGAAGATTCCACATTGAAAACCAACATATGGTCTCTCTCCAAGTCCAGCACAATTATTCCTCCATTGTTGGGACAGATTGTTGCTTCTTCAGTTAGGCACCAGATGACGTGGTTGGCCACACAGAGGGACCATATTGTACCAAAAAAAACACATATCTTAAAACACAAGTCTCACACTGAGCACAGCCAGAGGCCCATTCTGTGTGCCACTTGGCTTGCAATTCCCACCTCGCACTCACTCTTGATCAGATATTCACTGAGTAAAATGTAACTGGAATAGCTTGAAATCTCTTTCTGTCTGTCTCCCTCTCTAAAATGCACTCTGAAAGGTATTGCACTGTAAATGTAGGAGGTTAGAGAAAGACAATAGATTGAGCAAACTACCCTTCTGTTTCTAAATCCCTAGAAATGACATTAAACATGTGTGCAAGAAAACAAGACAGTACGCTGTCAATTAGACAGGAAGTATGATGACAGACAAGATAGAATGATCTGTATATCACTTGTTCATAGCAGTGTAATTCACAATTGCCAGAGCAGGGAGCAACGCAAGTGTCCACCAGCAGGTGAATGGATAAACAAAATGGGGTAGATACACGCAATGCAATATTAGCCTTAAAAGTGAATGACGTTCTGATACATGCCACTGCATGGATGAACCTTGAAGACATCATGTCTGAAATAAGGCAGACTCAAAGGGACAACTTTGTATGATTCCACTTATATGAAATAGCTAAAATATGCCAACACATAGAGATAGAGTAGAGGACAGTTTACCTAGGACACTGTGGGGGAGAGTGGAGTTAATGCATAATGGGTTGTGGTGGTTTGAGAACAGCTTCAAACCACCACAAGCCAGAGAAAACATGTTCTCAAATCTAATCCATTGTTAGCAGGACTTTTGAAGAGGTTACTTCAGTTAAGGAGTGGCCCAGTTCAATCAGAATGGGTCTTAATTCTCTTACTGGAGTCCTTTACAAGTGGACTGAAATTCAAGCAGAAAAAAAAACAGGCCCCAGGAAGCAAGAAGTTGGACATCAATTGATCCCAGAAGAGAAGGGAGAGACCAGGAGACAGTGCCTTGTGCCTTGCCATGGGACAAACTAAGGACCAATGACCTCTGGCAGTCAGCTCCAGAATGCTGCAGATGTAGGAATGAAACTATCGCCATGATGATGCCTTGATTGGGACTTTTTCCCAGTGTCAAACCACGAGCCAATAAATACCCAATGGATTTAGTCCAACCCATTTCATGGTATTTACCTGAACAGCCTAGGAACTAAAACATGTATAGATTTTCTGCTTGGGGAGATGGGAAAGTTCTGGAAATGGATGGTGATGGAGGGTAGCACAACATTGTGAATGTGATTAATCCCCCTGAATGGTATGCTTGGGAGTGGTGGAGACTGGATAGATTATGTTGTATATACTTTCACAATTTAAAACAAAAGAGCAACTAAGGAGTCAATACAATTAAATGCAATACATGATCCTGGACTGGATCTAATAATGGGGTGGGGGTCGGGGGAAGGCCCAAAAGGGCATTACTGGGACATATTTAAAAATTGGAATAGATGGTGAAAGCTTTATACCATGTTAAAGTTCTTGAACTTGATAACTGTACGTAAGGTAGTTACATAAGTGAATATCCTTATTATTAGAAAATGTACATGGAAGTATTATGTGCTAAAAGAGCATAACACACAGACCTACACTTAAATGTTTAGAAAACTGATGGATGGATAGATAGAATAATATAGCACATGTGGCAAAATGTCATAATTGGTGGATCTGGGTATCTGGGGAGATAAAGGTATGTTGAAATTCTTAGTATGGGTTTTGTATTTTTTTTTTACCACTTTCCTGTAAGGTTGAAATTATTTCACAATGGAAAGTTTAAGAAAAAAAGAAATGGATAACTTGATTGAAGCCCAAAATGTAGGAGGGTACTGCAGTGTAAATTGGATTTAAATGTGCTCTGAGCTCCAGGTGGTATGCTGGAGAGCTGGCAGGAACCCTGGGGCAAACAGCTGGGCACAGCAAAAATAGTAGCCAGGTCAATAAACCACTTCCACTCTCCTGCTCATGCCAAGCAGTGTCCTGCAGAATTATTTGTCCTCAAGGCCAGAAGTCCACCTATTGGCATCCAGGTCCAAGAATTATAAAATGTTTTTCCATGACAATGATTATAGGCAAGCTATGATTTTTAAAATAAAGCCACTAACTAGGCAAGAAATCAGTAGTACTAAACATTTAGGAAAAGTTTATACAATGAAGGAAAACCAACAACATTTTTTTTTGCCCAAAATTAGACAATTTTTAAAAATTGACAACATATATTGATGAGAATGTGGAGACATAAGAGCTTTCTTATAATACTGATGAGTGTAAAAATAACACAGATGATTTTAATGGGCCATTCAGCAGGATGTTATTAAATGTAAACGGCACAAACTCTTTGGGGAGTATCAAATTACTTTATTTGAAGGAATGGTACAAATGAAAGAAATTGGCAATTGTTGATACAATGTATACGAAAGGTAAGGTACACCCAACAGTCATGCTCTGTCTTGGTGACCAGGAATTACCTTAGGCCATGGGAACCCTGCCTATGGCTTAGCTCTCCTCACTGTGCCCAGGACACACTTGCTGAACCTGCCAAGCCAGGTTCCTAGAGCCCCATCTTGTACAAGTTGGTTTTGTATTCACCCATTCTTTGATCAATTGCACGTGCTCGTTCAGGTAATGAGTGTCAATGAAATCACAAAGTTTGGGGGGGGGGGGTTTCCTCTCCACAGTAGCTGGTTTGAGCAGGTCCAGAAGTTACTGGTACATGCTTGTTTCCAAGCATAACACACAGTCGGTTGCCTTCAGGCCACTCTGAGTCCTCACAGTCTGGTTTCTTGATATCCTGAAGGAGGATTCGACCACCTCGTTGGTTCTGCAGCTTCCTAAGTTTCTCAGCTCATTCCCTCTCCTCCTGACACTGGTGGAGAATATATGTGGCAGAGTTCCTCAAAGCCATGTCATCACAGTCAAAGGAGTAAGCCGCAGACATGGAGAGGGGAGAGGTGGAGAGCAGCTGGTGGGCATGGGTGAGTTCAGAGGCTTGATGGCCGTTCTGGACCACCCGCAACTGGGAGCCCTCATCATGGCATGCGGCTGGGGAGAAGGGGTGGCTGGGGCAGGGGCGGGACCTGGGGCTGGTGGGGACATGGTGAGAGTTGTGGGGTCAAAGAGGTTGGCTCCGAGCAGACCCGGGAGAGGGGCCAGAGCCCTTCAAGCTCTGCTGAGGTAGGAAACGACTGTGACTCCCTGCAGAATCTTCTGGATGGCACGCACTGTCGTAACCCAGCAAAGCCACCTCTTGGTATCTGTCCAATTCTCACACACTGTGTGCAAAGAATGCTGTACATGAAATCTCACTGCAGCATTATTTGTAATTGCAAAGAAAGAAAACAAAACCAGAATAACCTAAATATCCATTAATAGGACAATGATTAGATAAATTGGGGTGCATCTCTCCCATGAGTGGTTACGTAGCAGTAAACAAAAACAAGCTGTGGGGAGCAGATGCAGCTTAAGTGGCTGAGCTCCTGCTTCCCATGTCCAAGATCCTGGGTTAGACCCCTGGTACCTCGTAAGAGACAAACAAACAAAAAAAAACAACTGTCATTGGGAAGAGGATGTAGCTCAGTGGTTGGGCATCTGCTTCCCACATATGCGGTCCTGGGTTCAATCCCCAGTACCTCCTGAAACAAAGAAAAGAAAGAAACCGGCTGTATGTATACACACATGGAAAGTTCTCTAAGATGTAAAGTTAAGGAAAAAATGCAAATTGGTCCAATATACCCCAAAAACATAATGTTTGTTTATGTGATTATAGGGACTGTTTCTGGGATGGGAGGAGTGATGAAGGGGTACTTTGTTTTAGAGGTACCGTTTGAAATTTTCCCATGGAGAATATATTCTTGAATTATTTGCAAATCGTCCTCCAAAAATTCCCAAATGAAAACAAAGGAATGCATGCTCACTGCAAAATCCAATCCAGACATATAGAAAGTTAAAGAAGGGAAGTCCTTCCCCTGCTTTCTTCCAGTGCAGTTTGGAGTGGAGCCTCACTGATTACTTTCTAGGCATATACAGACATGGGCACATACGTAGGGGGTCACCATAGAATTTCTCTTCCAAACAGGGAGGTGAAAGAGGACACTGCTAATAATTACACCTGAACAGCAGCCACAGCCCAAGGCTATGCTAAGGAACCTGGAAGGAAAGACACGCTGCATATAGACATTCTTGTTTTTTCCCACATAAATGAGATCATATTATTCTTTTAAGTATTTTTCTTCCTCAGCTTTCCCTCTCGGACATCCTTCCTCATCAGAACAGGTAGAGTTTCCTTTCCTCACCCTTTCCACTGGGCCTAATAGTTTATGGTTGTAGATGCCCTACAATTTATTTAAACAATTATTGATGAGGGTAACCTGTTAAAATCATTTTTTTAATTATTTATTTATTTATTTATTTATTTATTTCCCCTTCCCCGCGCCCCGTCTGCTCTCTGTGTCCATTCGCTGTGTGTTCTTCTGTGACTGCTTCTATCCTTATCAGCGGCACCGGTAATCTGTGTCTCTTCTTGTTGCGTCATCTTGCTGTGTCAGCTCTCCGTGTGTGTGGCGCCATTCCTGGGCAGGCTGCACTTTCTTTCGCGCTGGGCAGCTCTCCTTATGGGGCGCACTCCTTGCGCGTGGGGCTCCCCTACGCAAGGACACCCCTGCGTGGCACGGCACTCCTTGCGCGCATCAGCACTGCGCATGGCCAGCTCCACACGGGTCAAGGAGGCCCGGGGTTTGAACCGCGGACCTCCCATGTGGTAGACGGACCCCCTATCCATTGGGGCAAGTCCATTTCCCCTGTTAAAATCATTTTAAACTAGTCCTTTTGTTTTCATTAAAGTAATACCTGCACTTGTAAAGGAGAAAAATCAAGCCAATTTTCTAAAAGGGAGAGCGAAAGTCTTCTCATCTAGTTCCATTTCACCAAAGTTAATCTCCGTTACCAGTTTCTGTTTGATAGCGTGCTCCTGGTAGAATAATTTCATACCTTAAATTGATCCATCCACATATTGATTTCTTGGACTAAAAAATTTGTATCTACTTTAACCCCTCACAACCAGGAAAGATGAGAAATACAATGCTTTTATCCTTCCTTCCACAACCTCATCCTGCCTCCAACGCCGGATTATACTGAGAAATCTAGGTGATGGGTGTTAAGTCCCACTGATTATAGACTCCCAGAACTGTCTGCATTTAAAATACTTTCATGCAAACTGATCGCCAACTGAGAGAAAGATGAGAAAAATCAAGTGGAAGTGGACAGGAAGGGGTCCAGTAGGGCCCCCCCACGGGGGGTCATCCTTTTTAGATACCCCTTCCAGCCTGGGATGGGCTGGCCATGTGTGTGAAATTTTTCATGAGTGGGGACAGACTTCATTATTGTCTGTCTGTCCAGGCATTTACAGAGCACGGGGAAGGAGAAGGAAAGACACCCCCCAAACCCCCGCTCGGTCCCTCCAGCTGTCCCTGCTGCTGCCCCTGATTCTGGCTCACTGAACTCAAAGCCTGAAGGCGCCACCGGCATTTGCTCTTTCCCCGGAGGTGGGTCATGCCTGGTACCAAACGTGCGCATCAGAGAAGGAGGGCGCAGGCGCTGTGCCTGACACCATAATCAGATAGAGAAAGAAAAAATCGGATTACAGGGATTAGACAGAGATTCAGTTGCCTTGATTGAATCTCCTCTATTAACTTAATGGAAATCTTGGGCCGAGGAATCAACCGCATCATGCACTCATGAAAAAAACTGTCTCCAAACAAGGCTGTGACCCGGCTGAATGTACACAGTTCCCAGCACGGCCTATTAGCAAGCCTTCCTTGTTCCTCTCTACAGATTTTTTAAAAGGAAGGAAGGGAGGGACGAAGGGAAGGAAGGGAAGAGAAGAACGACTCAGCTCCAGTAAGGGGGCTACTTGGCCACAAGCTATCGATTTGTGGAGTTAGAATGATGCCCAGCTTCGTGCAGCCCTTTAGGGACAGGGGACTGCAAAGCAACATCCTAGACGTTGTGCCCCCCTGGACCCCTACCCCGATGGCTCGCACACAGGTGTGTCCTGGGGGCCCATTTATGCAGGTGGAGCGTGACTGCTGGCCTGAAGCTGTGCTGGTCACTCTGAGGCTTCCCTTGCCGGGCACAGAGAACTCTGCCATTAGACAGCAGCTCAGAGGGGCGTGGGAAGGTAGTGTTAAGAGCTGGGGCTGCAGCTCCCACGGTGGGGCCATGTGTAGAATTTCCTGACACAGCCTCTGAGGACCTCTGATTTTCCTGGTTGAAAAATAAAGAAGATTGGGGACTGGGAAGGGGCAGAGTTGGTCTGAGTGTTCTTTCTTTTTTTTCCCCCTTCCCGGCTCCCTCCCCTGCCCTGCTGCTTCTTGCTGTGTCCATTCGCTGTATGATCTTCTGTGTCTGTTTTGTCTTCTTGTCTTTCTCCTTTAGGATTCACTGGGATTCGATCCTGGTGACCTCTGATGGGGAGAGCGGTTCTCTGTCAATTGCTCCACCTCAGTTCCCGGTCTCTGCTGCCCTTCACCTTGACTCTCCCCTTCGTCTCTCTTTTGTTGCATCATCATCTTGCTGCGTGACTCATTTGTGTGGGTACTGGCTCACTGCACAGGCACTCCCGTGGGTGCTTGGCTCACCACGCGGGCACTCGGCTCGCCGCACAGGCACTCGGCTCACTGCACAGGCACTCACACCGGCACCCAGCTTGCTGTGCGGGCACTCGGCTCGCCACACGGACACTGGCTCACCGCACAGGCTCTGCTCACCACAAGGACACTGGCTCACCGTGCAGGCTCTCTGCTCACCACACGGGCACTTGGCTCGCCACGCAGGCACTCACGCGGGCACTCAGCTCATCATGCAGGCACTGGCTTGCCACGCAGGCACGCTTTCTCTTCTTTTTCACCAGGTGGCCCCAGGGCTCGAACCCAGGTCCTCCCATATGGTAGACGGAAGCCCTATCACTTGAGCCACATCTGTGTCCCCTGAATATCCTTACTGAGAAAGCCTCAGCTTGGTTCCTGGGATGTTCACATCTCAATGCAAGGATCTTATTCTAATTTTGTAAACGGCACAGATTCTGTATCTCAAAGGATTTCTTTATGCTTCAATATTTTTTGAGCTCTTTCAGCCATGGCATGGCAGTATGCTGGGCATTCTGGGGACTTGGAAAATGAATAAGGCGGAGGCCCTCCTCTCCAGAGGGACTGCAGGAGACAGAACTAAAGCACGAGGATGGGAACAGCGTTTGCAGTAATCAGTGCCGGGCAGACAGGTGCCGAGGGACGGCACGTCAAAAGTTGCAGACTGGAAATCTAAGACACAAGTGCAACTCTTAAACATTCTTTCAGCATTTGCTTGTTAATGGAGTGTTTTCCCAGATCCGGGGGCTGAAGAGAAGGTTGAGTGGAGAGGTTAATTTTAAATCCATTCCACTGTCTGGGTTACACATACCAAATCCTGCCCAAGTACTTCTGATCTCTTTAATCAATCGTCAACTCCCATTTTAGGTGGCAAGTGCTTCAGATGCCATTAACTAGGCTGGTTGATGAGGTCCTACAGGAAGGATCTGACCCCATGGCAGATTCCCCCAGGGAGCCGTTTCCATTCAAGGTCTTTACAGACAGATGAGCGGAATGCATTTAATGTGTCTTGGCTGGAGCTTGTTTGACAAAAGCATCTCTCTGAAATTCCTGGAACCAAAGGACTAAGGGACTTAAATATTTTACCGCTGTTGGGTTGGAAGAGTCTCGAAACAAGGTTTTCAATCCTTTAGCTATTGGACCTGACTGATAAGGACGGTGAGATGGAAATGAAAATATACCAAAAGAGAGCTTTTAGATCTTCTTTATTTGGCTTTGAACCAAAGGCATATTCCCTTAGGCTTGACTCCCAAGGCAACCAATATAAATGATTGGACCCATGGTGAGTCCTTATGAACCAACATACCGTGAGCCCAGATATGTGCCTGTGTGTGTGCTGAGAGGGCAAGGAACACCCAGCCGAGGGGACCCCAAGCCTGGACATTTGGGGAGGGTCGCCAATTGTGAATCACTGCCAGTTTCTGAGATTGTTCTTAAACTTTAAACTAGCTGAAATCATAGGTGACAACAATTGAAATCTGAAAGTTGAGAAAACGTCAGGCAGAAAGAGGGAGACACCAAGATGCCAGGTGTCAGGTTGCCAACAAGCACGACCTCCAGAGGGGACAACGTTTTCCTCACGTAGAGAAGAGACAGCCTGAAGTCAGCTTCTCCAGCGGCCCTCGGTTCCCCACAGCTAGTGGATCGCGATCAGTAGCCCCAGCCAGAGACGGAGGTCCCACCTGGTGTGAGGCAGGTACCCAAACCGAGCCCGCCTCCATGAGCCTGTCTCCTGCCTGCAGGGAATGTTGGCCTGAGCTCGGCGACAGTGGGCAAGGGATGGCCCCACAGTCCTCTCCACGGCCAGGGGACTGTGTTTTCCACCATGGTCCTGAGCGCACCGGGCACAGGCTGTACCTGTGGACCCGAGGCAGGTCGGGGCTCTGTCCTCCCGCAGAAGGAGAAGGATCTGCTCCTTCTTGTCCCAGCGCCATGCCTGGCACATCGCATTGGAGAGCTTGTTTAAGCCTCCAAACACCCAGCAGGGGGCCGTCATACTCACCTGCCTGTGGTTCACACGGGGTGTTTCTGTCCCTATGACCCCGGTGTCATCTAAAATGTGAATCCTGGTCTCCCCAGAGGCTGGTGCGCTGCTCTTCAGAGGAGGGTGACGGGTGGTGCTCCTGAGCGTGGAGATGCTGCAGATAATGGGGTCAGTTTAGGGGGGCTGGGGGAGGAGGGGACAGAAAAGGTAAGGACAAAGGACTGACCCCGAGTGAAGAACAGTGCAAGGGAAGGCAGGAGGTGCCACTGAGGAAGGGCGTCAGGAGGGAAAGAAATGTCTGTAGGATTAAAACAATGAATTAGCTTAATGTTTGCAGTATGAACCAATTCCTCCATCTCCTCGTCCCCCCCCAAAAACAATTATTTCAATAAAATCTACAGTGGATTTGCTTCATGGAGAGATGTTAAGTCTTGCTTCCGACAAGGGAGCGAATGGGAGCAGGGGCCAGAGAGAAGCTGCTCTTGATGTTCGCAGAGCTGGAGGAGCTGAGACTCCAAAAGCTGCAGTGACTTCCTCAAGATCGTAGCTAGGAAGCAGAGCCTGGATTTGAACCCTGAGACCAGATGCTGTGATCCCAGCGTCCGCTCTTCTTGGGTCAATACCAGTGGTAGGCAAGGCAGTGCCTGGGCCGGCAGGGCAGTAGCACCTGGCACTTGTCCAAAATGAAATCTCAGCACCCCGCCCCCAGGCCTACGGGAGCCAAACCTCTGGGGCCAGCGATGCGGGATCCCCACATATTTCAAGGGTGAGACGTGCTCTTCTGGGGTGTAGGCTCTGTCCCCTGCTGTCTTCCAGGGGATCATCATCAACCCCTTGTTTTACAAACAGAACAGCTAAGGTTCAGCAAAGGGGATTAATTTTTCCCAGTCGAGCAGCTGGTTTTCTTTTTGTTTTGGTTTTTTAAAAGCTGAAACTGAAACTCGGCTTTGTTTAGGTTTGGTTCCAGTTAACGTGCCACATCCTGGCAAGGTGTCCCAAAAGCCCAGTGCTACCAAGCCACACGGGACCTCCTGAGTTCCGTCCACCTTGAACCCTTAGCAGCGTTTTAGACGACCGACCGCCTCTCCCTGCTGGAGTCACTTGGGGCTCTTGGCTTTCCTCTGGGAGGGAGAAGAGCTGCTCTGGCCATCCCGGAGCTGACGGCTAATGAGGCGGCCTTGGCGTTGCTAGGAGCTGCCCTGGCGCTCCCGGCTCTCTGCAACATAAACAATTTCACAGACCATCAGCCTCAGACAAGGCCATTCCGTGACCTTTACTTATCAAAACAAAAACAAGACCGCCTTGCATTCGTGTCTGAGCCCGGTCAGACCCAGGAATATTGCCCGAACCACAAAATTCCACGCCTCCTCCTGTCCTGGGGACTCTGAATGACCGGGCTCCTTCACCAGGCACAGCTTTAGTCTCACTCCAGCACTCTTCTTTAGATAAGATTTGTCACGCCATAGCCCCTCTTCCTGACCACACCCAATCCAGAGCTCAGCTCTGCTGCCTGAGCCTTCCCCAAATCACCTAACTCAAGCCGAAATCCCATAATAAGCTTGAGCACCCTCTTTTTTTATTTTAAAGATTTATTATTTATTTCTCTCTCCCCTCCAACCCCCGTTGTCTGTTCTCTGTGTCCATTCGCTGTGTGTTCTTCTGTGACCGCTTCTATCCTTATCAGCGGCACGGGAATCTGTGTTTCTTTTTGTTGCATCATCTTCTTGTGTCAGCTCTCCGTGTGTGCGGCGCCACTCCTGGGCAGGCTGTGCTTTTTTCACACAGGGCGGCTCTCCTTACGGGGCGCACTCCTTGCGCGTGGGACTCCCCTACGCGGGGACAGCCCTCCGTGGCAGGGCACTCCTTGCATACATCAGCACTGCACATGGGCCAGCTGCACACGGGTCAAGGAGGCCCGGGGTTTGAACCACAGACCTCCCACGTGGTAGGCGGACGCTCTATCCGTTGAGCCACATCCGCTCCCCTCAAACCCTCCCTTGAGACCCTCTCCCCGGTGCAGAGTGATGAGCCCAGCCCGCTCGGTTCCGGGTGCCTTTGGGCTGGCGGGCGACGGAAAGATCTGCCTCTCACTTCTGCTCCTTTCCTCAGCCTCCAGCCGAAACAGCCAGGCTTGCTACCTGTGAAGGTGAGCGCCGCCTGCCCTCTCTCTGACACCCACAAATAAACCCTGTGCTGGGACCCAATGCGCAGGCTCCTAGGACAGATGATAAACCTCATCTCCTAAACACAGGGCTATCAACTTCTGTGTGAGTCTGGTGAAACCCACGGGCCCCTTACTAAGTCCACTCTACGCTGTGTACTCTTGAATAAACAGACCATACCCGCACCCACACGTCCCCACGGGCATTTGATTCAAGCTCATGGGCCGTGGTGGAGAGCCTCTGGTCTAGCAGGTGCCGAGCTGCCGGCCCACTCCTTCCCCTTTGGCCCTGAGTGCTCGGAAACCTTCCCCGGGGAGTGAGTTTCCCGGCACCCGGCCCGCCCCTGCTGCTGTGTCTGTTTCCACTGGGGAGAAAGCAACAGCCTACATCTTGTGGCACAAGAGGTTTGCACCAGTGACACCTCCCTGGGGCGGCTGGCGGATGGCAGACCCTGGCCGTGGGGCCCCGACGCCTGCCCCTGAAGCTCCCCTAGCTCGTCGCTGCTCCATGTGAACGCAGGGCTGTTCCATCCAGAGCCCGTGGCAGCTGCACTTTTGCTGGTGACCCCAACACCTGCACACCCTGGGGCGGGCTGAGACCCTGGGATTGTGTCTGGAGTTTGGTACAACGAGCAGGATGCCAACACTACTTTTCCTTCCCCTCCCCTTCCCTCTGCTGCAACAGTAAGCCACGAGGATCAGGAGAAGTCACTTCTCCTGGCCGTGATACTTTCCAGTAGAAAGTGGAAGCAGCAGCCAATTCAGGGCCTTTGCCTTCGCAAACCTCATGGAGGTGTACCTGTTTGGTGGTAGCTAAGCAGGAATCCGGGCAGCAGATAAGAAAGAGTTGGAGTGGATGGATATCGAGCACCAACTCCAGTGCCCATTACACTACCCAGTGATCACTTTACCACGCAAAGGCCAGAGTGAGCCTTTAAGACATCCCGTCCATCAACATCACCACTGAGGGCACCAGAAAAGGCTTCAAGTGTGGGGAAGCTGGCAAGCTTTATTGACTTTGTATAACAGAATGTGTCAGCGTTTGGGAGATCAGCCTATCTCAGTGAACCAACATTTCCCAAATAACCATTGCATGCATCGTATTACAGAATCATGCCTTGCTAAAAGATCTGTTCAGAGTGCAAGCCAGAGCAATGGATTAAAAAAAAATTTTTATATCCTCCCCCCGTGTGGCTTGTTCCATTCTTTGCTGTCTCTTCTCTGTGTCCATTCGCTGTGCGTTTTTTCTGTATCTGCTTGTGTCCCTTTTTTTTGCTGCGTCATCTTGCTGTGCCAGCTCTCCGCGGTGCGCAGGCCAGCCTGCCTTCACAAGGAGGTCCCGGGACACGAACCCAGGGCCTCCCATAAGGTAGATGGGAGCCCAACTGATGGAGCCTCAGCCGCTTCCCCAGAGCAATGGATTTTAATGCATCAGAGTACAAAAATCTCATTGATAAGGTTTTAGACTCCACATCGTAGTTAACCTCTCAGAAACTAGTGCTTTTAAATTTGAAGAATATTCACAGTGATCTGAAAAAGCTATTTAAATACTTTCCTTCTCCAACTACCTATCTACGTGAAGCCAATTTTTTTCATAAACTTCAATCAAAACTATGTGTCTGGGCAGATGTGGCTCAAGCAGTTGAGCGCCCACCTCCCACATGGGAGGTCCTGGGTTCGGTTCCTGTTGCCTTCTAAAGAAGATAAACAAACAACGAGCAGACAATGAGCAAAAACAATGAGCAAGACAACAGGCAAACTGCGAGCAGACAACAAGCAAAAACAAATGAGCAAGGAGTGGCTGTGGCTCAAGCCACATATGGGAGGTCTGAGGAGGTTTGGTTTCCAGTAGCTCCTAAAGAAAAAACAACAAACAGACAATGAGCAAAAAAAGAAGATAAAAATAGCAAACGAGCAGATGAGCATAAACAATGAGCAAAAAAAACAAAAAGAAACAAAATAAGCAAACAGATGAAGGAGCCATGGGGGTGGGGGACGTATCTCAACAAATTGAATGCAGATGCAGAGAGGAGACTTCATATCCCTGCTATTAAGACAAACATCATGGGAAGTGGATTTGGCTCAAGTGATAGAGCATCCGCCTACCATATGGGAGTTCCGAGGTTCAAACCCCGGGCCTCCTGATCCGTGTGACGAGCTGGCCCACGTGCAATGCTGATGCACGCAAGGAGTGCCATGCCACGCAGAGGTGTTCCCCACATAGGGGAGCCCCACGCTCAAGGAGTACGCCCCGTAAGGAGAGCCACCCAGTGTGAAAAAAGCATAGCCTGTCTAGGAGTGGTGCCGCACACACGGAGAGCTGACACAGCAAGATGATGCAACAAAAAGAGACACAGATTCCCGGTGCCACTGACAAGAATACAAGCGGACACAGAAGAACACAGAGCGAATGGAACAGAGAGCAGACAACCAGGGCAGTGGGGTCGGGAAAGGGAGAGAAATAAACAAAAAAGAATTTAAAAAAAAGACAAACATCAAAGATATTTGCAAAAAACAAAGTAATGCCATTTGGGGATTAAATCATGTCCCCCACAAAAGACATGTTCAAGTCTTAACCTGCGTACCCATGGGTGTGAACCCATTTGGAAACAGGACCTTTTTAAGACGTCATTGTTAAGTAAGATGTGGCCGAATCGTTTCAGGGGGTCTTCATCTGTAGGAATAGAAATCTCATAAAGGAAATTCAGACGTGGGCAGTCAGAGCCACAGGAAGCAGCCAGAAGTCAGTGAAAACCAGAAGAGCGGGCACACGGCAGAGACAGCGCCTCGGGGCCAGAGGCAGAGGGGACAGCTGAGAAAGCCCAAGGGCTGAAGCAAGTCAGGACCAGAATCCACAGACTTAGTGGAGAGAGCACGGACTCGCTGACACCGAGGTTTTGTACCTCTAGCTTCCCAAACTGTGAGACAATAAATTCTCATTATTAAGCCAGTCACTGCAGCTCTGACCAACTAAAGCAGATGCTGCAAATGGATTTTCCACTCCCTTCCTTTCTCCCAGAGTAACTCAGTTCAGGTAAAAGTCTCTTGTAAGTACCTATGACTGGTGGAACAAGACTCACATCCAACCCCCCTAGCTATATGGTGTGGCAGTTTGAAGGTCTATGGACCCCAGAAATACCCGTTCTTCAAGCTCATCCGTTCCTATGTGTGTAAACCTACTGCTGGTGGGACCTTTTGATTATATTATTTCAGTTAAGGGCCTTTGATTAGACTGCATGACCCAGGGTGGATCTTAATCCTCTTACTGGAGTCTTTATAAACGGAGGAATAAAAAACCGTAGCCACAGAAAAGGGCCACGGAAACAGAGAGGAACCCAGAAGCTGGGAGAGAGAAGGCCCCGAGAGCCAGAAGCTGAAGTCAAGGAACACAGAATCCGAGAAGAAACCCCTTTAGCCAGAAGCTGAAGGCGACGAGGCCTGGAGGAGAGGGAGAGGAGCAGATGCCACTGTGTGCCTGATCGCCCCCTGCTGCAGCTCGGGGAGAAGCATCTCGGATGGTGCCTTGATTTGCACACTTTCACAGCCTCAGAACTGTAAGCTCAGAAGTTAATAAACCGCATCGGAAAGGCCAACCCATTTCTAGTATACTGCTTTGGCAGCAATTAGCAAACTAAAATATTTGGAAATTTGGAGGTTGGAAAGGCTACTGAGGCATTCCACAGCGTTGACCAAGTTCCTTACCTCACACCACAGCAATAAAATATTTTTGAAATCATTACAAGAAAATATAGCTTAATATTTCCATAATCATGCAAGGAGAAAACTTTCCTAAGCAAAATACAAACCCCAGAAGCCACCATGCAAAAGGACAGAAGAACTATAAAGGGGAAAAGTTGTTCAACTTCCCTAAAATTTAGGAAAACGCAAATTAAAAGAACAATGAGACATATTTTATCTAGAAAATTGGCAGAAAATTAAAAAGACTTTTATCCAGACAATAAAATGGGTGCACTCTCATATACTGTAGTTGGGCCAAAAATCAGCGAAAGTTTTGTGGAAGGTCATTGGGAAATTTTTAAAGGCATTATAAATATCCTTTGATGCAGCTCTTCCACTCTCCAACCTGAAGAAATACTCACACATGGGCATAAACAGACAAGTACAGTGATTTCTGCTATGGCAGTTTGAAATAATAAAATCTCAATAATAATCTAAATCTCCATCAATAGGAAAATGGTTAAATACAATGTAGTAAAATGATGGATATCACAGAGCAGTTAAAAAGAACGAGGCAAATCTTTATGTATATATAGAGTTTTCAGGACACTGTGAATGAATAAGACAAGTTGTAGAATAATACCTGTAGTATGATTACATTTATGTAAAAGCTGCTCTCTATCATATTTGCATATGCAAATATATATTTGTAATTGCACAGAAAAAGTCTAAAAGAATAACACAAACCCTTAACGAAGGCTACCTCTTGGGTGGGAAGGAGATTGTGAAGAGGGACTTCTGCTTTTTCTGTACAATCTACCTTAATGTTTTAATTTTTCAACAATGTATTTAGGTATTAGTTGTATAATTAAAATGGAAAAGCTTATATTGCTATGCTGAAAATATTTGGTAATAAATATACATTTTTACAGTTCACTGTCTTGAATAATTTGAGGACTGTTCAGCAACAACCATGCTGAGCAAATACAATGCTTAGTTTTGTTCTGAAATCAGATTCTGGTTGTAAGTTGGAGAGCAGCCATGTTCTTAATAATTAATTTCATGTGATTTATACCACCTTATTTACTCATGATACATATTTCTTCATTTTATAATTGAAAGATAAATATTTTCTGTTTTCTATTGATAATGCTGATTACTGAGCCTTCAATACGTGAGGCCCAATTTCCACTTCCCCTAATTTCTCCCCAAATAATTATATCCCTATTTTTCCACCTCTATACAAGCATGAAATTGTGACGAACTATTGACACCACAAGCTAAAAGAAAGACGACAGAAGAGTCTAAAAACCCTGTCTCTCCTAAAATAATGTAGCAGTATTGATTTAGAGCAATCGATTCATTACCATCCCGTCTGTAAATAGACCAATCACACAAAAATAGCTTAGGGGAACAGAACATTTTCCTGGTCAAAAAGTGCTGTGGTTGTAGAATAACTAAGAATCATGGAAGATTTGAAATTGCAGCAAAAGGAATTTAGGTCAAATGTAACAATGCATTTCTTATCTATGAATGTTAAATATTTGAAGAGCTATGAAAGCCTGATGAACATCTCTCCTTAAAAAAACATTGGACCTCTCCCATCACCATCAGTAGCACGTAGACATTCCATTTTTGAGTGCCTACCACATGTCCCTACCAGTCATGGGGCAGTGAAAAGATGAATGAGACATGATTCTACATACAAGGAATTTATCCAACTTGCATGAGAAACAAAATGCACTCCTCTCTCCATCCATCCATCCATCCATCCATCCATCCATCCATCCATCCGTCCACTGGACAAGCATTAAGTGCTACTCCATGCCAGCCACTAGGAATACAATTGTGACCAAAACTCAGCTACGCAAGTACAATAAGGAAATAAAATCTATGAGAGTTTAGAGAAGAGCAAGATCATTCTGTGATAGGAAGCAAAGCTTCAAACGGGTATTTGAGCTGAGTTATGTGCAGTATTTTTGTAGGTAAAGATGAGGAAGGAGGGAAGTTCACACTGAAGGAATAGTAGGACCAAAAGGAAGGAAAAGTGTGCTAGTATAGGATGTACTGACCCAGTGCCTGTGTCAGGATGAATTATGTACACCAGAAAAAAAAATGTTATTAATCTTAATTCCATTTTTATGGGTATGAAGCAAGTGTAAATGGGGCTTTTGAAGATACTTATTTTTTTAAGATAAATTTATTTACCCCTACACACACGCTTCATTGCTCACTGTCTGCTCTCTGTGTCTGTTCATTGGGTGAGAAAGTACCCTCTTATGGTACTTTGAGTTGGACTCTTTGAGGCCTTACAACTGTAAGCTTTTACCCCAAATAAATACCCTTTATAAAATCCAACAGATTTCTGGTACTTTGCATCAGTGCCCCTTTGGCTGACTAATAAATGATCATGTCACCAATGTTTTTGGAGATTATTTAACAACATGATACATTGCATAAAGATACAGTTAAAAATGGATGCAATGATGTAATCCCAGTTTTGAGTTTAAAAATGCTTAATAGTTGGACAGACAGGAAGGAAATGCACCAAAATGTTACACATAATTGTCTTTAGGTGGTACCACGATGAATGTTTTTATCCTCTTTTTCACACAGCTCTGAATTTCAGATATTTCTTGAGTAAACATTTATTTCCTTTATGTGCATTCTATTATCACTAAAATCCCTTTCATCTCTTAAACTTTGCATGCCCACACAATTGCTTTATTAACATGATGTGATTCTTTTGTTTTCTCATAAAGACAAGCAGACCTCCCTAAGGAAATTCTTTATTTTGTTTTTGTGTTAGCATAATTGGTCAGCAGTATTAAAAATTAATCTGCTGAGAAGCAAATAGATTTTTCCCTCTATATTTTTCCCTCAATCAATAGCACAGACCTAAATATCTTTTAAAATTTCTTGGCTTTCTCCTTATTTCTGTACAACACACCTAGATATTGAATCGACACATGTAGAAATAATTCCAAATCATTTCTAATGTAAAAGCTAATGGTTGAGCAACATGACAATCAGAGATATAGAATTCTAGAACCCCAAACCATTCTAGGCTTTCTTTAAACCTGGACCTAAAATTTACAGACTTTATAAATGTACTGTAGTTGATTAATGCAGGTAGTTGTCTTTCATGAACATTTCTTGAGTAAAGGTAACCCTTAGGTAAAGGAAATTTTCTTTTAACATGAATTCAGTTCGGATATAGAAAAACTGTGCTTAGCATTTTTAGATTGTTCTGGAAAGCTTCTGCCCTGAGGAATGGAAGAGCCACTGTCCAGAAGGATGGGTGCTCTCTCCCGCTCCCAAGGACCTCCAGCCCTCCCTGTGTGTCCACAGTGCGGGCTGACTCTGGCCATTTCACCTGCCATCTTCCCCTTGGCATCCCAATTAAGAGGCTATCTTCTCTTTGAGGCATTTTCTCCTGTTTTCTTATTCATGTTGGGTTGTTTGTTTTTTCTTTTAGTCAGAAAACTTTACCTGGCTGTGTTTATGGCTGCTTTGTCTGCTCAGTTGCATCTTTTGAGGTTTGCAATCACCATTCTACTGATCAGCTCTTTTGCTTATCTTATTTCCTTTCCTTTCTTTCATGTGAAATGGGGAAAAGGAAGCACAAATTCCAGATCAACAGTTCTGAGCACAGTCTTAGCCAAACTGAGGACCCAGATTTCCTCGATGAGCCCTGCAGAAGTCCTGTAGCATCACTCCTCTGGTCTTACCCTCTGATAATGGGATGAAAACAATCTTTGCTACTCTCTCCCGTGTTATCGTCTATTTTGATGTAATGAACTCATTTCCAAGCATAAACTTTCTTTTGTATAATACAGAAGGTGAAACAATCTGGGTAGGAAAGAGAAACAAGAGGCTGTAAAGGCTGTGCTGTGCAAATACCGGCCTCATTCCTTGTCAGGACACCTGAAGAGGCTCTATGTTCTGCTATTTCTCAAAGTCCTTTGTCAACATGACATCAAAGAATTCCAGCCCTGGAAAGCAGGACTTTGAGGCACCTGGCGTGACCTCGGATCTGATGTATATCCAAATGTTGGTGATTGCTCACATCACCAAGAAGAGTTCTGGCTTCTGTCTGCCTGTCCAGAGACAAAGAATTGTAAACCTCGAAGCAGCGCTACTTTCAGGCAGCTCAAACTTTAGAATTCTCTTCCTCTTGTTGAGTCTAAATATTCTTTCCAGTAGCTTCCACTTGCTCGTCCTAGTCGGCCTTTTGGAGTCTTTCAGAATAAGTTACCTTCCCCCTCCATATTTCAAGTTCTTCCTAAAATTTCTGTAGGAATTAAATAAAAAACTAAGTTCACTTCCAATCCTTTGAAATACAGCTGGGAGAAAAGGACCCTCCTATTCAAACTTTAGCTCAAAAATGAGTTAGATGGGGCAAAGAAGTCATCAAATCCCTTCTCTTTTCCTGATTTTTTTTTCAAGTGGGTTTTTACAACCTTGCAGATCCAAGAAAAAAATCCTTTTTTTAAAGAACTGTGACAGACTTCAGTGATTACATAATTCATTTCCTTCACTTTCTAGACAAGTAAATGAAGATCCAAACACCTTGGTTGAGCACAGGGTCATAGACTGATTATCAGAATTCTGGTAGCAGTATTGTTCTAATCTTGTCTTGCTTGTTCTCAGAAGATAAGAATTACACTTTGACAAATTGCAAATAGCTTTCTAATAAAATTTCTTACTCCATAGTTTTCTGAAACTATTTTATAGTCAGTTAACAGAGTAACACATATTAATGCCAAAGTTTAAATATTAATTTAATCTTAAAATTTCAAATCAAGCACCCCCTGAAATAGAAGTTCCAAAAATAGTAACAGGGAAGAGTAAAAACCAATTACCTCAAACTTCACCCTCCATTTTCCCAAGAATATCACATCTCTAGGGACTAAACACACACACACACACACACACACACACATTATCTTTTTAATTTTTCCAGAGCTGACTTTCATAGAAACTCAAGATCGCCTTTACCAATAGGTAGGTATTTGATACTCTTAGCCAGGGAGCTGACATTTGACTTTATCCAACAAATAAAATGTAGATACAGCAGGCAGATTAGCTACAATACAAGGTGCATGTGGCTGTGTCTTTGACATAGCCATGGAGAGCTTGTTACCACTTCTAGTGGTAACTGCAATTTCTATACTTAGAACAACTGGACTTTCTTGCACTGCTTCCCTTGAGAATTGAAAATAATAATTACAAAAGGGAATAGGAGGGCTTTGTAGGTGTTGATACAATTTCTCGCAGACTTGATTGTAGCCACAGGGATGTAATATCAATATGATCTGTGAGGAAAGAGTTGTGGCTACAAATAATGAGACACTTTGCTCTCAAAATACATACAGTCTCTTTCCCTTAAAAAATATGAAAATTAAAATTCTATCACCCAGAGAAAACTACGTAATGTTTTTGTATTTTCCCAGTATTTTCCCTATGCATATTTCCAATATTTACAAAATTGGGATCAAATGCTCTTTCAGTTAACACTATATCATATTTCCACATCATCAAATTGTTTTCAGAAATATGGCTCTGTAATTTTGCATATGATGGAAATTCCATTATTTACATAATGCATTCTCACTGGGTGGCGTTTATTTTTGCAAATAAGGCCATGCTCCCCATTCCCTGTCCATGCCAAACTGAAAACAAACAGTGTGCACACACAGAGATCAAGCCTGAGTTTCTAGGTTTGAGAATGCCTCTCGAAAAGGAATTCTAGTGAAGAGGATGTGGCTCAAGCAATTGGGCTTCTACCTACCACATGGGTGGTCCCAGTTTCTGTTCCCCGTGCCTCCTGGAGAAGGCAAGCTGGTGAGCGAGGCTGGCGCCATGAGCTGGTGCAACGAGATGACACAACAGAGACTCAAGGAGGAAAGACAAGGAGGGGCACAACAAACCAGGAACCTGAAGTGGCCCAGGTGACTGAGCGCCTTCCTCCCACATGGGAGGTACTGGGTTCAATTCCTGGGACCTCCTAAAGAGAAGATGAGCAGACACAGAGAGCACACAGCAAATGGGCACAGATAGCAGATAGTGAGGGGTGGAGGGGATAAATAAATAAAGTAAATCTTTAAGAAAAAAAGGAATTATACAGGAATGCTGTTGAAAAATAGAGGTAAGGGGCATAGATGTAGCTCACTGGTTGAACACCTGCTTCCCATGTACTAGGTCCTGGGTTCAATCCCTGTACCTCCTTAAGAAAATTAGAGATAAAACAAACTAGGAGGCATGTGTCATATACTGCTCCAGCAAAAAAAAAAAAAAAAAAAAAAAAAAAACACTGACTCCAAAAATTAAAAGATCACAAATAGTAGATGGTGAGAGAGCCACATGGCAGAAAGTAAGAAGATAAGGATGCAGATGTAATATCAAATGGCTTCAGAGACGGAGAGGAAGTAGGCAAATAACAAAAAGGACAGCTGGAAGATGGCCAAGTCTCCTGTGACGCAAAAGAAACAATGTTGTTTTACATCTTCAACAAACATTATGAACTAGGAGGAAGAGGCATAATGGACTTGGGTTGGTGATATCAGCAAATCATTAAAGTATATATAAGAATGTTTGTTGCAAAGTAAAGAATACTCTTGATAATGGTACTAGGACTGCAAGAATGTATATGTTGATGAGGCGACAAAGAAAATGAGGCATTTGGAGACAGGTGACCAAGGGATTCATGGTAATGGAAACAAAAGTAAACAGCTTAAGTGGCAGTGTGTTGCAGTCAGCATTTGAATGAATACCTCCAATGTGTTTTATTCAGTGATGCGCAGCATAGAGAAAGTCATGCACTTATTTATCAGAAGTAGTTGTGCATGTGTTACTTCAACAAAAACTTATTGCATGCCCTTCCTATGCTTAGCTCTGGGCTGGTGCACAGAGGACACAAAGATGAATCCTACACTGTCCTCTCTTCTTTGAGGAGATGGGACATATGAGATCTCATGGATCTCTGTAGGTTTCCTTCAAGACACTTGTTTCAGTTTGGAACTATACGCTCCAGTTGTGATACCTGTGATTATTCGATTAATGTCAGTCACTCCATCAGACTACGAGTTCTATGAGGGTAGGTAAAATGCATCTGTTTTGCTCATCAAACTATTTTCCTAGCACATAGAGGATGCTAACTGAGTATGTGTTAAATAAGTGAATAAGTGAATGGTTTTTATAAAAGTTAGTATTAAGTGTCATTAAGAAGGTTATAGATGAAGAGTTGCTAATTTATTAGGTCAGGGAGATTAGTTCCAGATAAAAAGCTAAAAGGCTTTGTGGAAGAGATGGCATTGAAAGTCTGGAGAGCAGATTAAGCAATTATTATAATCATCTAGTTGAGAAGTCAAGAACCCTAAAGAACTAGGATAGAAACATTAAGAAGGGAAAGGAGTAGATAAATGTAAGAAATAGTACAAAGGTAAAATTGGCAGATGGTGGATGCTGATGGGATATGAAGGGCAAGGAGAAGGAAAGAATTGCCAGGTGATTGAGAGGATGGGGTTTAATAGAAGAAAGCAAAGAGCAGCTGGAAGAGGTCCCCCAAGTGGACAGGACTTCAGATTCGGAGGTGCTGAGATCATCCTGGTAGCTACCCTGAGCAAGCTGCTAGCCATGAGGAACTAGAGGTTCCATAAGGAGCCCAGCCCAGAGAAACCGATTTTTGAGACATCAGCACTGCTTGTGTGAAGGTCAACCACCACACCAGGGAGCCAAGAGTGCCTACAACTGCAAGCAGGAGAATTGCATCCAGCATCCATGTGGAATCTAAGCCCCCTCTTGATATAGATGTGGAGTGGACACAACCACTCTAAGGTCCACAGGATGGAGGAATAGAGTATGGATTAGAGTGGACTTACTGATATTCTATTCATGAACTATTGTGATTAGTAATTGAAGAAATGTGGCATTGGTGTGGAGAAAGTGGCCATGGTGGCTGCTGGGGGTAGGGAGTGAGAAGAAGAGATGTGATGTGGGGGCATTTTTGGGGGTTGGAGTTTTCCTGGGTGGTGCTGCAGGGACAGTTACTGGACATTGTATGTCCTCCCATGGCCCACTGGGTGGACTGGGGGAGAGTGTGGGCTATGGTGTGGACCATTGACCATGAGGTGCAGCAGTGCTCAGAGATGTATTCACCAAGTGCAATGAGTGTCTCATGATGATGGAGGAGGTTGTTGTTATGGGGGGAGGAGTGGGGTGAGGGGGGTGGGGGATATATGGGGACCTCATATTTTTTTAATGTAACATTAAAAAAATAAATAAAGACTAAAAAAAAGAAAGGTGTCTGAGTTTTCCCAGGGAAAGATTATGGAGAGAGAAAAGGAGAGGACCAAGGACAAGTGCTGGAGAAACGCTGAGATTTGGCAGGCTGCTTTCTATGCAGTTCAGGAAGACAACGCTATCAGAGAAGAAAACATCTTGTGGTTGATGCTGGGAAGTTCAGTTTACCCCCAAAAGGCCTTCTAGGTTTCCCAGGTCTGGAGAAAACCAATTTCTTGGATGAAAGCAGAAGCTCCATACACTCTGGTAGCAAAACAGCCAGAGAACTGAAGGGTTTAGAGCTTAGACGGAAGGCATCCTGGGACTGCAGGCTAGCACATCTAGACAGCGCCAAGGGCAGCTTTTGATTAGGGCTCCTATTTCTAGAACCTGCTAATTTTTATTATAAACAGCTGTGAGCTCTTCGGTCCTCAACCCAGGCTGATTGGTTTGTTGTGAGTAATCCTTAGAAACCAACGAAGCCGATACAGCTTGCACTTTGTCTGTTCCTGTTGCCAGAGTGGTTTGTCTCCAGCCTGCTAATGTGGTTGCTCAGGGGAGCCTGGAGTACCTCACAGTTTCTTCCTGAAATCTGCAGCTAACCTCACCACCATTTACCTTTCCACATGTTGAGAGGCCCCACTTCCTCATGCACCAAGACATCATTGTGCTAAACTAGTTAAAATAATCTAAAAAACACAGGATGACTTTAAAAGGGGAGAAATACAGTAAAAACACATGCAGCCAGTACTTTGACCAAGGTCTTGTGTGTAGTAGATGCTCCAGTTGAAGCAAAAGAAACAGTCCAGGAGCATAATGCAGCACATTTTGCATCTTACAGCAATTTATGCAAATTCATTCAAATATATGCATTGAGTGCCAAGTGCCAGGAACTGTGATAGACAATGAGGACAAAATAAATAAGATGATGGTGAAAAACGCTAGGAAAATGACTTGCATGACTTTCTTACATAAATGTCACACTTAGGGAGAGTTACGTAGCTCAGGGCTGCGAAAGCTGGAGAAACCTCGTGATTTTCCTTAGGTCAGGGCCGAGCTGTGAGGGCTGCTAGTCCTAATCCAGGGAATATGTGCAAGCAGCAGAGAGCTGGGCATGGACTATCTTGAAAGCAACGGAGACCTGAGAATGGACCTGATGGAGAGGACTCTGCCGTATGGGTTTATGTGGTGGTTGGGTCAGGGACCTCAGGCAAATATGTTCTTAATTTTAGCTTCCAGCAGCGCACTTGGCCCAGCGGTTAGGGCATCCACCTACCACATAGGAGGTCTATGGTTCAAACCCCGAGCCCCATTGACCCGTGTGGAGCTGGCCCATGCGCAGTGCTGACGAGTGCAAGGAGTGCCCTGCCACACAGGGGTGTCCCCCACGTAGGGGAGCCCCACGCGCAAGAAGAACGCCCCGTAAGGAGAGCCGCCCAGCGCGACAGAAAGTGCAGCCTGCCCAGGAATGGTGCCGCACCCACGGAGAAATGACACAAGATGACACAGCAAAAAGAAACACAGATTCCTGTGCCGCTGACAACAACAGAAGCGGACAAAGAAGAAGATGCAGCAAATAGACAAAGAGAACAGACAAGGGGGGGGATAAATAAATAAATAAAATCTTGGGAAAAAAAATCTTAGCTTCGGTCCATCGTAAATAAAACCTTTTGTAGGTGTTATTTTTTGTGAAGGTGTTGCCAACTGAATCAACGTGGGCCTCGATCCTGCAGGCCTTTGAGAGAGAAGAACCCGGAAGCCAGAGTAAAAGAAAGCCACAGGTTGGAGCAGAAGCCAGGAGTGCACAGAGCTGAAGAGCAAGGAGAGGCCCGGCCACGTGGCAGGAGGCAGGGCTGCCAGGGGCCCAGGGATCGGCGCAGTCAGCACTAGAATGTTATGGGTTTGGGGGCGAAAGGGGTGCCTTACTGATACCTCGATTTTGGATTTCCCCTCGACTCAGATCCCCATCTAAGCCTGCCTGTTGTAGGCTAGGTGACAGCAGCTCCGGGAAACCAAGGCGGTTTCTTACATTGTCTCTTCCAAATTTCCATTGAATAGATGCTTGAAAATAATAGCTGCTAAATCCTGGACATAATTTTCAAAATGATTTAGAGAAACAGATGCTTTTTGCGATAAAATATTTTATGAATTTTAAAAACACCATTGGAAAACGTGACTCGATTTGCAGCCATTTGTGTTTAGATAGCATCCCCAAGAAGGCATCTTTTCTATTTTTGTTACATGAAAAGAAGTCCATGAAACGGGATATAGCAGTGGAAAGAACAGTTCTAGCTCTAATTCCTGGCATGTCAGTTTTATAGGCAATCAGCGTGTTATAGAGTTGTGTTAACTCCGGCTACAAAAAAAAGGCCAACAGTAGATACCCATAGACATCACTATACAGGAGAGAAAGGAAGACCATCAACCTTCTCCACAGCCCTAAGAAACGGGGAAGGTCCTAGAAGGTCAGTGCAGAAACACATTGCTGTGTTCCTGGAAGCACAGCAGGGCGAACTCCTCACTCGGCAGGCATCCGTTCCTTCCCTCAGGGTGACTTGGTCACGCATGTGGCACAGGGTAATTGTCATTGCTTCTCCAGGTGCAGGAGGAAGCCTGTGCTCAGCCCACATTGTTAGGAACACAGGTTCTGGAGCCCACGCTGCCCGGGTTCAAATGCAGCCCCTGCCTGTCTCCTCTTGAGACAAGATAGAAAAGATCAGAATCGGACTGGGATGCAGCTCTAATCATTCCAACCGATTCTCCCAGAAGCTGCAGGACTAGCTCTTGGGTGGCCTCAGTCCTTGGTGAATTAGTCACACGAGAGGACACACAGCAACTTGTGGAGAAGGAAGCACCCACGGCTGCTTTTCTCAGGAGGAGGCAGTGAGCAGGCAGGTGCTCAGAATTAGAGAGGAAACTAGTAAAAGAAACCAAACAATGTAAATTAAGTTGTGTAAGCTTAGAAAAATAACAACAAGAAAACACGTGTGCAATGTTTCATGGGACCTATTTCTCTTGAGACTTTTGCCAATGCACTTTGTATTTCCCTGTTAGAGAAAACCTACTGTTAAGTGTGGTATGACTGATGAGTTTATATTTATATACTCTTTTCTTTTTTAAAATACAAAATTTTCATAAAAAAAAAAACAAGTTTGGAAATGTCGTAGGATAGTCGCTGAGGGTGAAATTTCATTAAATTTTTTTTCAGGAAAAACTTCAAATATCACAAATGATGAGTAATACAATAAACTCCCATGTCCTCATCTGGCACCAGTACCTGGGAATGTCTTCACAGTCATTATTTTTACCTATCTCTTTGCCTTTTTATGCTGGGATATGAAACTGAAATTCTCCTGTAAATAAATAAATTGTTTACAAGTTCAGCTGGCAGTGAGGGAGTGCTGCGCCACTCCAGCATCTGCCTTTTCTTTCCAGCCCACTTTTCTTTCCCTTCCCACAGCCGGCACCCACATTCTAGCAGCGTGCTCGGTGACGTCAGGTAGGGAGGCCTCAACTGGAATCATCTTTCTTTTACTTCCTGCCTCCAAACAAGGACTTGGGAACTTAAAGTTCACAGACCTCTAGGGATTCCACAGAAAATGTACGCAAATAGTATTACATTTGTTTACTCTTAATAATAGGGCTTTCCGACATTTCTATCAGATTCTCCAGGGGCTTAATACCCACTCAAGGGTAAGAAGCTTGGCCTCGGCCATCCCCTGGAAGCATGACCCGCTCTCTCCCTTCCACCCTTGGCCAGCTCTCCCTGTCCAAACCCTGAGCCCCTCACCACCTGCAGGAGCCTTCCCTGACCGTCTCCCCTGTAACTGACTTACCTCATATTTTCTTGCAGAACTTCAAGCCACTGTCATATTGACGATAATTGTGTTTAAACCCTATTCAAGCCAACAAGGATTTATTTAGTGGGTTCCTAAGAGTGCCAAGCATTACACTATACTTATTTTCGGAGTGTCACGGCCCCTACTGCCCTGTTCCAAGAGGACAAGGAGCCTGACAGTGTGCAGTGCGCACTCTGCATTCGAGGGCGCGCCAT
Organism: Dasypus novemcinctus; assembly: GCF_030445035.2. Lineage (NCBI taxonomy): Eukaryota > Metazoa > Chordata > Mammalia > Cingulata > Dasypodidae > Dasypus > Dasypus novemcinctus. The sequence goes on along the minus strand of NC_080701.1, from coordinate 10,110,191 downwards.
AGCCAGGATGGAATCAAAAAGGGCGTGCGGCTCAAGAAACATGTAAAACCAAGCTCACGATTTTTTTTTAAAGGGAAAAGATGTTCACAAAAAAAAGAGAAATGTCAGTTTGATTCTCCTGGGCGATTAAGAGCGCCACGCAAAGGTCTCCCTCCGCGCCCCAATACACTGTGGCCCTAGAAGACGATTCCAGAATCACAGACTCATGCCCCTCCACCAGCCCTGCACAGACCTCGCTGTCTGCATAAGACAGAGTCGTGCGTCCACAAATTGCCACCAATGGGAAAATTAATCAGCACGCTGTCTCCCCCACCCTCACCCCCACCCCCAGGTCAGGAGCGTCAGCCTCACACGGAAAGGTCAGCAGGGCAAGCACTAGACGTGCTCCTTTGTCAATATTGGGCACGCACAGTTTTTTAGAGTCCACAGGTCCCTGATGAGAACTGTCTGATCGTGGAGGAGGATTATGATGCCGAGGATCCGGCAGACAAGGGTGAAGGCTCTTGTTACAGGAGCAAGAGGGGCAGCGGGGAGCTGGGTCCCACCTGCGCAGAAACTTCCAGCCGGAATTCCAGCCCTCCTTCGGAGACAGGCAACTTGGGTGGCTTGCCACACTCCCCAGATGCAGCACGCGGGAGGGAAAAGGTGCCGAGCCCGCCGGGCTCCTTCTGCCCTGCACCCATGGGGCCACTTCCACCGGGGTAGGTGGCCGCGAGGTCCCCGATCAGAGGCCGCTGGGGCGTCACGCACCGCCGGACGCCGGCTCCAGGCCCCGCGTTGCTGCGCAGCGGGCCGCCAGGTGCAGCGGCGAGGTCGGGCCACGCGGGACGCAGGGGCGCGCGGCGCGCGGGGACCAGGAAGGAAGGTCACCCCATTCCCGGGCCGGGCGGCGGCGAGGCGGGGCCCCAGGCCCGGGGCGCGATCGGGCGCGCGCTGCCGCGCCCAGGGGCCCGCCGGCCCGCACCCCTCCCCGCGCCGCCCCCGGCGCCTCCCGCCTGCGCGGGGCTGCGGGAGCCCGGGCGCGGCGGGCGGCGGGCGGCGGGCGGCGGGCGGCGGGCGGCGAAGGCGGGCCGGGGCGCGGCGCCGGCGGCGGGGAGGGCGCTCGGGGGTCCCCAGCTTCCCCGCGGAGCCGCGTCCTGCGCGGGGCGCGCCGCACGGCTGCTGTGCGGGGCTGCGGGCGCGGCGGGCAGGGGGGCCCCGCAGCTCGGCCGGCCCCGAGCGCCCCGCCCCCCCCCCACTCCCCGCAGGCGCGGGCCTCCAGCAACTTCTGCTCTCCGGGGGGCCCCGGGCGCGCGCGCGCGCTAACCCCCCCACCCCCTCCCCCGGCCCGCGCGCCCCCGCACCCCTCCGTCTATTTTCCCCTCTTCTTTGCGTGCTCACCCTCTGACTTCGGGCAGGGGGTGGGAGTGACACCTGCCACGGCCCCCGCTCTGACGCAAGAGCGGCTCCCCTCCCACCCCACCCCGCCCCCCGGTACCCCGGGACAGCCTTTTCAAGTCTGGGGTTCCGGGGACCTTCGCGCCCGCGGACCGTGCGGGGAGCCCCGGCGACGCGGCCGGGGCGCGCGGGGCGCAGCGGCGGGAAGCTTCTTGCTCCCCACCCCCAGTCCCGCGGCCGGGCAGGAGGGGGCGCGACAGGTGGCCTCGCGCCCCGCGGGGGGCCGTGGTGGCCCGCTCGCCTTGGCCACTTGGGAGCAGCGGGCACCGCAGGTGCGTCAGCGCCTCCACGCAGACGGCGGATTCGGGACTCCAGCTGCAGGGCCGGGCTGCTGGTCCTAAAGGTCACCATGAATGCGTGCTCCGGGCGTCTTTCCTTGAGAAGGTGTCTTTTGCGCATGGGTTTTCAGTTGGCAGGACAGGACCAATTTAAGCGAACTTTAAGCCAGAGAGTTTAGCAGAATAGTTAATGAGTTGACCTGAAAGAACTTGCCGAATAAGTCAAAGCAGACTGTAAAATGCCGTTGGAGAAGGAATGCCAAAATGGGACGGTAGGATTTGTGTCATAGCTGCTCTGTGCATGGCCTTTGTGATAAATGGTGTGGACATGCAGCGCTTGCTGTAGAAAAGAGGTCCAGACCGAAAACATTTGCGTGTTTTTCTGTATACTGGTTGGGTGTGCATGAATTTAAATGTGCATTGAAAATTTTATGTGAGTAAATAACTAGAATATATTTATGTCATTTGGCAATAGTATGGATAACAATGGGCAGTTAACTCTTTGTTTCAGCATGCAGCAGTGTTATTATCTATGTGACTTTTTAGCCAGTGGAATCCTTGGTCTTACTAGCTAAGGAATGGTTCATTTCTTATGAATGTCAGAGAAAGGAGGTTTTTCTGATCTTGGTGCCCTGCTGAAGCATGCCATGTAAAGGATTCTCCAGGAGCAGTGAGCGGTGCCTTAGAGTGAGGGCAAGGGGATCATTTGAGAAGAATGAAAGGAGCTGACTGGTGGCCATTGATTGCCTAGAACTTATTTTAGAGGAAAGTATCTTGTCACTAAGAAAATTGCTCCAGAGCACAGAGAACTGCTTCCTTAATGCATGTGCTCACATTTGGAAAGGGAACTCTGTAGATTCATCGTAATTCAAAAGAGATCCTATTTCTGGAAAGGATGAGTTACTGAGATGCCGTTCTTGGGAAATAATTTGTCCTTGTGTGTGTGTGTGTGTCTTAATATAGCTAAAGCACCGAGGTAGTTCAAGGTTTTAAGAAGATTTTACTTATCAGTGAGTTGTGAAATCGAAAATGCTGTGCCTGCATAGTTAACTCTGCCTTAAAGTGAATTAGGATGGAGAGAGAGATGACTTTCCCAATGAGTCTTAAATCTGTTCATACGTATGTTCTAAAGCCAAATTGTCCTGGGGATTCTGAAGACTGTAAAGAAGAGGTATTGATACTTAAGTTATTTCTGATGGGTGGATAGATGGGTACTTACATGCATTTCACCTGTAAAGAATTCATATGCATATTTAGAAAACTAGTCTCCGAAATTTAAAAAACGTGATGAGGCGCTCTGTTACTGCTTTGAAGAAGGCACAAAGGGCCAGGCAAGCTTGGCAATGTTCAGGATCTTAATGTTGAGAAAAAGTGCAACAAAAGCCTTGTTTTCCCTGCACGTTGGTGTTCCACTTTATACTTTTAAACAGCAAGAGATTCAAAGCTCTCGTTGCAATTTAGCCCTTGGTATAATGCATCGTTGAAATTAGGCTCTCAGCACTTGTCCATGCAATCTTAGGTTTTCACTCATGGTGAAGGTTTAAGTGTTCTGAGAAGATGGCATGAAAGGATTACGATACTGGAGAATGTGTTTAAGGACAGCCTGAAGGAACTAAATATCCAGCCCGCTTCTGGAGTAATCTGGTCGCCACTAAGGCTGAAAGTCTAGTGGCACCCAATGGCCAGTTGTATGTCCTTCAGCTTTTGTGGTTCTCTTCTCTTTGTTGCAAAGGAGAGCACATCGCAAAGGGCCCCTCACTAAAGGTATTCGAGCGGAGTTGGCACAATGCACTCTGGGTACTTCCTTATTTTAAAATTTTTTTGAGAAAATATTATTGAAGCATATCATTCATACATGAACATACCTAAACAATAAGTGTATAGTAAAAAGTTGTGAACTTAAAAAACAAACCCGCGTATCATCATACTGGCCTCCCATATATCACCCCGCCATGTCGGATTGTTGTGAAACTTCTGTTAAAAATGATGAAAACCTATGAAAGAACATCGTCAAAATATTACTACTACTTTTTCCCTAACCCACCCGATTAGTAACACCCTGTATTATACATTTGTTATAGTTGACGAGAGAACATTCTCATATTTGTCCCCTTCACCACAGTCCATCTTCCACCACTGGATCCACTGTTACATAGCCCCACAGGTTGTACAGTCCTTTCAAAGTGCACACTCAGAGGCTCCCATGTTCATCACAGAGTTGAGCTGTCCTCACCTCAGTCAGTTTTAGTATGTTTTCATTTCTCCAAAAGGAAAAATCCCATACCCCCTTAGAACCCCCATATTGTCTCTTAGAATTGATATATCTTCTTTGCCACTGCCGCAAAAATACTACGTGACTGTTGACTATCATCTGTAAGTTATATTAGTTGTAATTTACCCATGTATCACTATATTTTTAACATTTTGTAAAAGAACATTCTTATGTTAACCACAATCTTCATCCACCCCCCAAATCACTGTTACACACTTCTTAGATTATTCTCTAGCTTCCTTTCAATTGACATTCACGTCCACCGACGACCCCTTCCGGCCACCATCTCATTTATAAACCAGCAGTGTTATACTCGCTCTACTGTTACCGCCAACTCTGTTCATTTCCACACTTTTATAATAGAGCTTATTAAAATTCAGCATACGCTGCGCATCCGCTCCCATTCCAGAGAGACGTTTAATCTTGTACCAGAAGGAGCTCTAGAGTTTGGAGGAGCTCACCTCTGGAGAATCCCTGCCCTAGCCACTTCCTGGACTCTGGGGTGGTTGGAGAGGAGCGAAGGGCGTGGTGTAAAATGCTGCAGCCGTTGCGAGCCACTGGAAAGAGAGGTTCTAACAAGACGAAGAAATACGTCCACTTGAATATCACCTCCTGGGGACAGCGGAATGACCTAGTAGCCAGGGTCCTTCGGGAGCAGAGGCTCGCACTGTCACACTTGCTTCTCCTGTACCTGACGGGCCTTAGGTGACGTTGGGTGAAGAAGTGCCTGCCGTGGATCTTGAGGGAATGAGATCGTGAAAGGACGCAGGAGATGACCACCCAAATTCTAAAGCAGAATTTAAACATCGCGTTAAAGGAGTTTGGGCCAATGCCATTGGATGTACGGTCCTCATAAAATGAGAGGCTTTCCTCGTTTTCTGCTGGACGGTAAGGAAATGGAGATACGGCTTGTTGAGAGCATCCGCTGTGATTCAGTGGATTATTTGGACTTTGGGGATAGAGCAGGGCTCCCTGCTGTCCACTCGCTCTGGCCATCCGTGGGCATTTCCCGCTCTCCCAGAAGCACCCCGCTGGGCACCGGCTCCTAGAGAAGAGAAGCAGGCCTGGCCACCGACATCCTGGAGCAGGTCTCCCAGCAGGAAACGTGCAGACCTGCGTTATCACCCGGGCTGCCCACTGTGCGGGACAAGTGTCAGAAGCGCAGCACCAGGGGGCTGGACCTGTGGAGGGTGGGCCTCAGAAATGCATCCCTTAGGAAGTGAAGCTGAGTCTGGGGCGCGGTAGGAGGGGAAGGAAGAGCCTGGGAGCTTTTGATCTTGGTGGGCAGTCCCCAGGAGCAGCAGGGTGTGTTGGGAGGGTGCGGGCAGGCTGTGTGGAAGGGGCTGGCGCACAGGCCCCAGCCCTGAGGCTCATTATTCCTCTTTTACGTAAGGATCGCAGTCCCAGCGTGGCGCTTGACCGTTTTGTGCAAAGCTCTTACTCTGAGCTTTTTTTCTTTTCAGACTACTCTGTTGATTTATAAAAAGGATATTTACAAACATTTTTTTAGCCAGTCAGAAACTGAACCAATGTTTAGTATAATTGACTTGATAGCGCTTTGTGTTAATTTTCCGACTTTAAAGCTATTTGGATTCATTTCCTTTTATAATCGAAATACGTTTATTTGAGAGTAGAAGAGATGTGACGTGGGGGCATTTGGGGGATTTTGAGTTGTCCTTAATGATATTGCAGGATCAGATGTTGGACATTATATATCCTGCCTTAACCCGCTGAGTGTTCTGGGGGAGAGTGCGAACTACAGGGTAAACTATTATCCATGTAGTGCAGCAGTGCCCCAAAATGTGTTCACCGAGTGCGATGAGTGTGCCGCAATGATGAGGGAGGTTGTTGGTGTGGGAGGAGTGGGGTAGAGGGGTGGGGGGTATACAGGAACTTCTTACGTTTTTTAGCGTAACTTTTTTTGTGTGATGTATATATCTTCAAAAAAAATGATGTGGTGGGGGTGGAGAGTGGGTTATATGGGAACCTCTTATGTTTCTTGTTTTTTTATGTTTTTTAATGTAACGTTCCTTGTGATCAATTAACTTTAATTTAAAAAATAAAAAACTACACACAAAAATAAAATAAAATATGTATTTTGTATCTGTTCAGCCATCCTACAGAGAGCCTCTTTGAATCGACTTGTTTATTAAAGCGATATGGGGGGAAACAGATGTGGCTCAACCAATTGGGCTCCCATCTACCATGTAGGAGGTCCAGGGTTCGATGTCCAGGGCCTGCTGGCTAGGGCAAGCTGGCCCACATGGAGTGCCAGCCTACACACGAATGCTGCCCAGTGCAGGAAAGCTGCTTCACAGAGGAGTGCAGGCCAGTGCAGAGAGCTGGCGCAGCAAGGTGACGCAACAAGAGACGCAGGAGAGAGAATAAGGAGACGTAGCAAAACAGGGAGCCAAGGTGGCGCAAGAGAGTGATCTCTCTCCCACTCCAGAAGGTCCCAGGATCAGTTCCCAGAGCCACCTAATGAGAATACAACAGACACAGAAGAACACACAGCAAATGGACACAGAGAGCAGACAATGGGGGGAATGGAGGGGAAGGAAGAGAAATAAATCAATCTTTAAAAAAATAACAAGCCGTACAGGGCTAATCTGCTCATATTTCTCCTGTGGACAAGGCTTCCTGCGTCTATTTTGAGAGGCCCTGGGCCTGCTCCACAGCCTGGGCACCGAGGAGCACATGCCGGCCTCCTGCCAGCCGCTGCGCACCTGCCAACGAGAGGACCCAGGGCCGCCCAGGTCCTCTGGCTGGACCTGCCACGCGACTGTCCACACGGCCACAGCTCGGGCTTTGCCGCCATCTCCAGCTCCATGGTGAGCGGCAGCCAGTTGGGATGGATTGAAACATGCCAAGATCAATGACCCTGGCTGCACCTGTTGTCTTCTTTTTTCCCCAAGCTATGTGGGGATTAGGAGTTCAGTGTTTTGTATAAATGTTTAAGCTGATGGTAGATATTTGTAAGTCGTAGGCCAAAGTCCTGGATGTGCCAGGCTGGACAATCGAATGCTATAATAAATGGAACGGTAGCTATCGAAGGCCGGCCGGGAGCCGAGCTCCTGGGCCTAGGGGCGAGGGACCTGGCTTCCCACACCATCAGAGCTTCCCCAGAACAGGGCCTCGTCTGGCTGCTTCACCTGCGCAACCCTCGGCGGGAGAGCACTGCCTGGCAGGGAAACGACAAAAGACTGACCATTGAATGAATGTAAGATTTGGTCAGTTCTTTTAATGCAACCCTGCTGTGAAAGCTCAATGAAAACATCCAAAATAGAACTAGCATAATATTCAAGTTTTAAAAATGTAAAATATTAGATTGCATGTTCCCCCCCCACTCCCCCACTCCCCCACCCCTTCACTCTCTCTCACCCTTCAGTGCTCTGGTGTGTCTCCTTTTTAAAGAGAGTACATTTTCCATACCCTTTGGCTGGCTCGCCCATATCTAGTACCTCCTTTTACTTATTTATTTATTTATTATTTCTCTCCCCTCCCCCCCCCCAGTTGTCTGCTCTCTCTGTCCATTTGCTGTGTGTTCTTCTGTGACTGCTTCTCTCCTTACCAGCAGCATGGGAATATGTGTTTCTTTTTGTTGCATCATCTTGCTGTGTCAGCTCTCCGTGTGTGCGGCACCATTCCTGGGCAGGCTGCACTCTCTGTTGCACTGGGCGGCTCTCCTTACAGGGTGCACTCCTTGCATGTGGGGCTCCCATACTCGGGGGACACCCCTGCATGGCGCGGCACTCCTTGCACCCATCAGCACTGCGCATGGGCCAGCTCTACACGGGTCAAGGAGGCCCGGGGTTTGAACCGTGGACCTCCCATGTGGTAGGCGGATGCCCTAACCACTGGGCCAAGTCCACTTCCCTAGTACCTCCTTTTAAACAGCCCACTTAATATTGCCATACTTAGCTCTTGAATTGTTCCACCTGGGCATTTCATGGAGGGAAGAGGCGATTTTCCGTTTTTGTGTCACGTTTTTGACACAGCCTCTTGTGATTATGTGTGGTTGGTATTTTTGTGTAGTGTTTTTTTTTTTTAAGATTTATTTTATTTATTTCTCTCTCCTTTCCCCACCGTTGTCTGCTCTCTGTGTCCATTTGCTGTGTGTTCTGTGTCTGCTTGCATTATCCAGCAGCACTGGGAATCTATGTCTTTTTTTGTTGTGTCATCTTGCTGTGTCAGCTCTCCATGTGTGCAGCACCACTCTTGAGCAGGATGTGCTTTTTTCACGCCAGGTGGCTCTCCTTGTGGGGTGCACTCCTTGCACACATCAGCACTGCTTGTGGGCCAGCTCGCCACACGGGTCAGGAGGCCAGGGTTTGAACCCTGGACCCTCCATATGGTTGGTGGATGCTCTCTCCGTTGAGCCACGTCCACTTCCCTGTGTACTGCTTTTTAACTTGTGCTACATTTGTTTATTCATCTATTCTTGGTGGCGCCGAGCTAGGTACATGAAGTGGTTATAAGCCCCAGGAGTAATTCAACGGGCGGTTTTACCTCGAGTTAGCCCTCCTTTCGCAGTACAGGGTACGAAGGCGCTTGGTGTGGCTCAGAACCCAGGCCCGGGCGGCCCTCCTTAGTGAGGGAGGCTCTGGAGCCTTTCCCAGCAATCCTAGACACAAGAGTCTTCCCGCAGCTTCCCAGCTGCCGGATCATTCCCCTGGGAGCTGGGCCATCCTCTAAGCGACCACCAGTCCCGACCCCCCATCCCGTGCCCCTAGCTGTCACTGCCCCCAGGCGCCTGACCTCTGCAGCCCCTGTGCAGGCTGCCGTGGGGGAAAGCCCTTTCAGCTCGGGTTAGCCTAGCCCTCGGGCAAGGTCACGCTCCTCTTGAGTCTGTGGGGACTCCCGGGGACCCCAGGCCCCTGGCCAGACCTCAGATGTCATGCTGTCAAATGGACTAGCAGTACTTCCCATGCCGCGGAGCTGTCATGAGCATTAAGTGAGATTGCACAGAGCCCTTCACGTGGCATGTGGTATACAGGAAGCGCTCAATTAATGGCGCCAGCTATAATCCTTTTCAAATCGCGCTGCGGTGGCGTGAGCGCAGGACTGGATTCCAGTACCGGCGCCACTGCCCACCCGTGAGAGCGTCAGCATTCTCAGGCCTTGAAACCTTGACCTGAGAAGCAGGAATTTCCCCGGCTGCTTGAAGATTTATGATCATTCTGTTCTGATAATGATCTGGAAAGTAGGATATCAGGCTCGATTAGTGGTCCTCAGCTTTGTTATTTAAACTAGGGAACCCCTTTCAGACCAAAAATCTGGTAGAAGCTCCATCTACAGAAGAGGAGAGCTGGCATTGTTCTGGTTGACGATGGCCTGAGGCTGTGCCCTCTGCCCTCCCCGGCCCCTGTGAAGAGCCCCGAAAACCCTGTGCCACACTCGGAGAGAAACACGGTTGGAAAATTCCTGAACTGGAAGTTTCTGAGGTGCTTTCTAGAGCCCTAACGTCCTGTGCATTTATGAATTATGTCATTCCTATGGTGGGAAGTTGACCCATAGCGATGAAACAAAACAGCTAGAAAGCAGCAAAGAAGGACTTTTTGCTGAATCCTCATGGAACTGTGAAATTTGAATCCCACGGAACTGCTATTCCCTGCTTATTTCTATTCCCTGAGCATCCCAGTTAAATTACGTGGAAATGCGCTATCTCCATGACCTGCCACACGGGGGGTTATGCTCTAGGGCTTAAATTTATTTCTTTGACAAACATTTCAGTCAGATCACCCGGGGAGCAGATGTAGCTCAAGTGGTTGAGTGCCTGCTTCCTATATATAAAGTCCTGGGTTCGATGCCCAGGACCTCCTGGTGAGGCAAGCTGACCCACGCTGCAGGCTGGCCCACATGGAGTGCCAGCCCATGTAGGAAATGCGGCCCCACGCGGGAGACCTGCCCTGCGTGGGAACGCCGCCTCGCGTGGGAAAGCTGCCCGGCGCAGGAGTGTTGGCCGATGCAGAGAGCTGACGCAGCAAGGTGACACAACAAGAGACCCAGAGGAGAGAAAATAAGAAGACGTAGCAGACCCAGAGGAGCTGGGGTGGCACAAGAGAGTAATCGCCTCTCTTCCACTCTGGAAGGTTCCAAGATTGGTTCCTGGAGCCACCTAATGAGAATACAAGGAGGCACAGAAGAAAACACAGCGAATGGACACAGAGAGCAGATAAAGGGGAGAAGGGACAGGGGGAGAAATAAATAAAAATAAATCTTAAAAAAAAAGAAAAAACCAGCTCTCATTGGGGAGTAGATGTAACTCGAGTGGTTGAGTGCCTTCTTCCCATGTAGAGGTCCTAGGTTCAATCCCCAGTACCTCCTAAAAATAAACCAAAAAACCCTACAAGAAAACAGTATTCAGTCAAATCCCCCAGATTTGGCTATTCATCACATAAAAATAAAGACATCATCCTAATGAGATGCACTCCTTTCCGTTGTAAGAGCCCGCTACCTTCAGTCTAATGTGCTGTTACTTGCCTGAGTCTCCCACAGCATAACCTGCTGCCATGGTGGTTGAGCACTGTCAGGGCTCATTTCTCTTTTCGCACCCATTGGTAGTTACCAGAAATTACCCCGGCAATTTTAGGCAGACAGGTTCACGTGGTGCTCCCAAGAAAGTTGGAAGGGATGGAGGAGAGGATCTAGGGTGAAGCCTTGAGGAATGACTCCCACTTAGCACCGGTGAACCCCCGGGCTGCTGAGGTCAAGAGCAGCCTGTTTTGGCAGAGTTCCAGGAATCAGCGACTCTGCACAAGTACCTCTCCACCTCCACAAAGCTGGTGCTGAGCATGGCTCCCAACAGCAAAAACCACCGCCAACGCCTTCCTTAGAGACCCACCACCTCTCCCGTCCAACTCGTCTCCCTGGCAGAATCCAGTTTGTACCCAGGACCTAGCTGCGAGGGACTCTGGGAAATGTAGTTCATAGTCTTCCAGCTCCGAGGTAGAAGGATGGACGCTTGAAGGAAACTGGAGTGGATGCCAAGTGACAATCCATCCTGTCTAACAGGATTTTAATTCAAAACTTGTAGGGATTGCCTTTGGAGGTCGATATGTAAGAATCAAAGAAGGATTTAGTTGCTAACCAATTTCCTCTACAAAAAGATGGGTAGTATAGTTATTACAATTGAAATTACTGGAAAAACTATTAAGAAAATAAATATCAAAAAATTACCAAGCACCTCCCTCTGCATGTGGTACTGTTGAAATGTGGAATGATAATCTTTTGGTTTAGCTTAGCAATCAAATTCTGGAAAATTGTTGGGAGAAAAGCCTCTCAACCAAAGTTCCAGGTAGCCTAGCAGTTTAATGAACCACACACAAAGGAAAAATGTAGTGTTTTATCAGAAAAATAATAGTCCCTGGCTGACTAGTTCTTTTATTAGATGAATTATTTGTATATCTGTGTTTCCACTGAGATTTTCTTTACTCTGTGAGCATCATGGTGCTTTTTTAAGGATTCGAAGACAGAAATGACCTGTTTATTGGAGAATAAAATAAGAACGTGCTTAAATTCACTCTAATCACTTATTTTATACCCTGGTGCTTCTCAGATTCGTTTTTCACAAACCATTAAAGTAGATGTGATTGATACCTGCTATTCCTAAGTAATAAATGGCCAGTTGATTTTTTTACTTGAGTTATATTAGTTCAGCTAGCAATTACTCTTGATTATTGAATGAAATCATCTTATATTTGCCTCTGATATTTGGAGTTAGAAAATTAGAGAATAGCTGAAGCCTCAAGATAAATCCACTAGTCCCATCCTTGGCCTCTATGAAAATGTCCCTATAATCCCCCATGTCATATTCTCTGATGGAAACTATTTGGATCTAAGGGTTATATTATTATTTGATTAATCATAAGGGAAAGTAAGTAATATTAATCTTCCTATGTTATAGTAATGCATGAATGGCCTTCTAATTCTGGATAGCCTGCCCCCAATTTTTCTCTTTCATTTATATTTGAAAAAAACCTGGATTTTCCTTCCTTTCCTTTATAAGGGTGATGAGTTCTTGTCTTGTCCAGAACTTTTAATTCAAGATTCAGTCATAGGGCACAATGCCTTTTATGGACCGAAATTCAACATTATCTTTTGATTTGCCGTTAGTTTATAAAGTAGAAGACCATCCAAATCTGAAATCTTCTCTCTGGTTCGATTTGCTGTGCCAGATTGGGGGGAGGGAGGAGAGAGCAAGGAGTTTTTGTTGTTGTTGTTACGTGTACAACAACATTTGAAGACAACCAAGCAAGACTAATACTTGAATATCAATGAATGACTTGTTTATTCACTGACTCAAGAAGGGTGAAGAGCCTATGTGGACCCAGGATTTGTGCTAGATGTTAAGGATATATGGCTCTGCCTTGGGGAGCCTGATGGACTTGTGGGGGATAACAATAAAGGGTTATAACAGAGTGGCCCTTCCATTACCAGTATGGAGAACGGTGATTTCCTTGAAGAGAAAGTCTACTCTCTCATTGGGAGGTGGAAAGTGGAAATAATTGAAACAAAAAAGGTATTTCTGACTTCAAGGAATATTTGCTAATTTTTTTTCTTTTATTAACTTTATTTTGTACATTTAATAATTGAAAATATAAACAATTAAAAACTAAGAAGAAAACGTAATTGAATAAAAACATACGTTTCCCATTTAAATGTACTGGATACATATAAATTTTTTTTTGAATTAAACAATGTGTTACACAAAATATTTGGTTCATAGTAACACAAACTTTTTTTTTAAAGTTTTATTTTTTATTTATTTCTCCCCCCTTCCCTGCCCCCCAGTTGTCTTCTCTCTGTGTCATACAGTATTTGTCCTTTCGTATCTGGCTTGCTTTGATCAACTCAATTATTAAGTGTACAAAATAAAGTTTAAAAAAAGAGAAGAAATGAAGTCATTAAACATATGACAACATGGATGAACCTGCTGATGTTTTTAATAACAACAAAACAACAAAAAGAAAGCCAAGAGAGACAAAAAGGAGGGGGGGCTGTTATATGGGTGGAAAATGCACGAGAAGTAAAACATGGACTGTAGTTATCAGTGATAGTTTAACATCCTTATATCAGTTGTAAAAAAGGTAGCACACCAATGTTAAGTGTCAGAAGGGAGTGGGGGGAAGCAGATTTGGCCCAATAGATAGGGTGTCTGCCTACCACATGGGAGGTCCAAGGTTCAAATCCAGGACCTCCTGACCCGTGTGATGAGCTGGCCAACGCGCGGAGCTGATGCACGCAAGTAGTTCCATGCCACGCCGGGGTGTCCCCCATATAGGGGCACCCCACACAAGGAGTGCGCCCTGTAAGGAGAGCCGCCCAGTGTGAGAAAAGTGCAGGCTGCCCAGGAATGGCACCACACACATGGAGAGCTGATGCAGCAAGATGATGCAACAAAAAGAGACACGGATTCTGGGTGCCGCTGACAAGAATATAGGCAGACACAGAAGAACACACAGCGAATGGACACAGAGCAGACAACTCGGGGGTGGGGAGAGAAATAAATTTTTTAAAAAATCTTTAAAAAAAAAAAGGGAGTGGGGTTAGGTTATGGGAATGTTGCGTATTTTATGCTTAGAAAAATTTTATACCTCACAGAAAACAAAATATCCTTATCTGTTACTCTGAGGCTTCTCTGAAGGTACATGTGAAGAACTTTACATGAGAACCAAGGTAAGCATGTAGTTTATGTTTTACCTGTTAATTAACATAACCCTGGAAAGCAGGTCAATTAGGTTCTCAACAGACAGGGTCTCTTGAACATCTTGAAAGTTATATAGCTAGATACTTTCATGGGCTATAAAGGTATCCTGGTTGCCATAGGTATGTTTTCTGGAAAGATAGAGGCCCACATAGTAACTAACAAAATATTCAACTTTTCTCCTGGGGAAGTCCTGCTACTTTCTCCAATAAGATGGCAAAAAGCTCTGGATTATATAACCCTTGCCTAATAAAAGAAAATAGGCTAATAAGCCAAGCCCTCTATGCAAGCCAAGCTTGCATTTATAAATCTTATTCCTATATTAATTAAATTAAGCCTAAGTATAATTAATAACTAAGAGTAACCTACTGAAAACCTCCTTGTTACTACAGCGTGGCCTTTCTCTAAACCAAACTCTGCAAATAAACTTATCACCTTCCCCCCGACATGAGTCGATGACTCCCAGGGATGAGCCTCCCTGGCACTGAAGGATTATTAACATGTGTTAATCAGAGAAGCATTTGCAGAAAGAACTTTATCAAAAGGGAGAAAAACTAAATAAAATCATTTTTCAAATTTTTTAACAAACCAGTTTTATTAATATATGTTAATGAAGTATATAATTCATCCAAAGTGTACAACCAATGGTATATGGTATAATAACGTAGTTGTGCATTAATCGCTTCAATCATTATTAGAGCATTTTCACTATTTCAATAATAATAATAAACACAAACAAACAATAAAATTCCTTACCTCTCAATCTCTCTGTTTCCCCTGCTATACATAGCTGCTATTTCTGGCTATTCTTGCACAATTATATATTTACTTAGTAAGCAATTTTATTGAGAGATAGTCACATACCATACAATCTAGTCAAAGTGTATAATCAATGGCTTTTAGTATAATCACAATGCTGTGCATTCATCATCACAAAAAAATTTTAGAATTATTTCATTACTCCAAAAAGAAAAACTCTACACCCCTTAGTATGCCTTCCACAGCCCTACATAAACACTAATCAAGTTTCATCTTTATAAATTGATTTATATTTATATTTTATATAAATGGAATCATTCAGTATGTTACACAATATATTTAATTCATAGCGTCTGACTTGCTTCACTCAACATAGCATCCTCCAGGTTCATCCACATTGTCATTTCTTCTTACAGCTGCATAATATTCCATTGTGTGAATACACAATGGTTTGTTTAACCATTCACCAGTGGATGGACACCTGACTTGTTTCCAGCTTTTGGCAATCATGGATAACACCACCCATGGGCATCAGTGTGCAGATGTCTGTTCGTGTCACTGCTGTCAGTTCTTCTGGGAACATACCCAGTAGAGGCATTGCCAAGTCAAGTGACAAATGTATTTTCAACTTCCTTAGGAACTGCCAAATAGTCCTCCACAATGGCTGTACCATTCTGCATTCTCATCAACGGTGAATAAGTGTTCCTAGCTCTCCACATCCCATACTTGTAGTTTTCTGTCTTTTTAATAGTGTTCATTCTGATAGGTGTGAAATGATATGTCATTGTAATTTTGATTTGCAGTTCCCTAATATTAGTGATGTTGAACATTTCCCATCACATGGCAATACCCCCTCCTTCTTTCAAGGCTTCTGGCTCCTTCCGGCTTTCTCTTTATAGACCCACCAGGATTAGGATTAAGATCCACCTTGAGTCAGCTGGCCACACCTTAAAAAATGACATCATTGAAAGGTCTTACTTACCATGGGTGCATGCCCGCAGGCTTGGGGTTACAAACATGTATTTCCTGGGGTACATGAATAACTCAGTCTGCCATAGTAATCGTCTGAACATTCCCTTGGACTTAAGCAATTAGAGTAATTTTATAAAATGCAAACACATTTGTATGCTAAGACATTGACAGGTGGGAATGGAAATGCCATAGTTTATGGAATTATGAAATTAGATCTAGGGTGACCAGGAAACTTATTGCCCAAACTGGGGCATTTTTGAGAATGAAGGGACCTTATTAATGATTCTTCTGGGAAGAGAGGTATAAACTGGGACTGTCTCAGCAAGCCAGGATTATGGTCACCAAGATTGAGGTGTTGTGTGCAGTATGCTTGCATTCCTTGCAATACTGGCTTTTAAATATAGAAATGTAAGGAGGGAAAAGGGAACCTTCTTTCCTTCTCAAGATCTTCAGATCACTCTTCTCCAGCACCGTGACCTGGCCGGCGGTAGTCCAGCCAGGCCTCTGCAGACTCCACCCAGAAAAGCAGTTGTTGCAGATCATCTAAAGACCCTTACCTGGCCTCCACTTTCATTCCACCCGAGAAAGGGAGCCCATTCACCTGCTGCAGCTCCTGCACTGCAGGAACCCCTGCGGGCTCTTGGTGAAAAGGGTCGGCGGCCAGCGGAGCAGACTCTGCGTCTAGCAAAGTGCCTTGGGCAGCAGAGAACCAGGAGATCAGCAGCACGAGGCCGAATGACAGGACCCGAACTGCCTCTGGAAGACGGGGCGCCTTCAGCTTCCTGGAGAAAGGCAGCAGAACCCACGACAACCCGCTGATCTGGAAGCTGAGATGAAAGGACACAGGCCCCCGTGGAACGCCGACCTTGCAGGTACAGCTGAGCTTTGGCTGCTCATAGTCAGAGGCCGTGGAAGGGGATTCCAGAATGCCGACGGCAAGGTCATTGGGGCACCTGACCTCAACTGGGACAATCCCTTTATGTACGAGGAAGCATCAGAATAGATCTCTTCTTCTGAAATTCTAAATCCTGCCCTTTCTACGAGGGATTGACAGGCCCCAGAGAGGAATGTTAGGAGGCCTGGGAGAAATAAAAACTTGTCACATTTACCTGCTGGGAATTGACCTATGTCAGCTGCCAGGCTCTGTGGAGTGAACAGAAATGTTGGTCACTTCCAACGGCTGCCTTGAAGGAACCTTGTGACTCTTGGCCATTAGTAGAAGACTACTTCAGAAAATACACCTGTCGATGTTGTCTGCAGTGGAGGCTGACCAGGTATTAGGGAACTTTCTGAAAAAACGCACTCCAAGCGAGCCTCGTAAGGTTTGCCTTGAATGGACAGCATCTAGAAGAAAGCCTGAAAACTTAACAGGCATGTCGCCTGGTGCAGGAGAAGAAGATGTAGAAAATGGTCCCTTCCGAGGCCCAGGTGACGGCATGTCAACCGTTGGGGGACACAGTCCAGCAAGGGAATCGGTAGATGAGAGATGCTCTGTCACTCTAACCTCAGCTGCACCATCTGATCAGGTCCACGACAACTTCCATGTAGAAATTTCACCCGCGCTTTTAGCCAGTGAGCAGGGTCAGACTTGCAAGCAAAATCATTCCTTTCCATTCAGTTTCATGTTGGTTAAAGGCTAGGTCAGGGCCCCAGAGTCCAAAGACAGACAGGCCGGATACCAGAGGAAATGCTGGTCTGGAGGCCGCGAGGCTGGTCCTTGAGTTTGGACCCCTTCCCAGTCATGTGTCTTCAAGTCCCTCCAGTTTTCCACCGTGACATTTTCCTGCTGCGGATGTCGACTGACTCCTGCATGCCAGCTTTACTCAGCAGGGAGCTCCCAGGTCGTTGCTTCAAGCTGTTGTGTATGCAGACCTGCTTCTTTTGTTTTGCCAGCCAGGAGTACCACAGTTCCTACCTAACAAGGGAAAAGTGGGCTAGCCCCTACACCAGCCTCTTTCAAAACCTATAGGGAAGCAGGTATGGCTCAAGTGATTGAGCTCCCACCTACTGCATGGGAGGTCTGGGTTCAGTTTCCGGTGCCTCCTAAAGAAGACAAGCAAGAGAGCAAGCTGACGCAACGGGCTGGCACAGCGACCTGACACAAGAGACACAAGGAGGAAAACAAAGAGAGATTCAACAAAGCAGGGAGCAGAGGTGGCTCAAGTGATTAGGTGCCCCTTTCCCACATGGGAGGCCCCAGGTTTGGTTCTCAGTGCCTCCTAAAAAAAGAAGACCAGCACACAACAAACAGACAAAGCAAATGCAAAACAACAAGGGCAGAGGGAGAAATAAATAAATCAAATAAATCTTTCAAAAAACCAAACCTATGCATACACACATATGCAGTCCTACGTCTGCAGTACATGTGGAAACCTGCAAGCAAATGTTGAAACAGATATTTTTAAAAGATTTTTTTTTCAGCCAAAGTAATTTGTCTGATGAATCTGTTGGTTCAGCCAAAGTAATTTGTCTGATGAATCTGTTGGTTCTAGTACTTTTTAAAATTTGGACCTTTGGAAATGTATTCTCATTAAGATAATGTATTCTGGCATAAAATTAATGATTTTTTTATACGGCATACCATTTTAGAATGAGTGAATATTTGAAAAGCGGAAGCCATTAGCAACCCCATCACCTGTGCAGCTAAAAAATCAACTTAACACATGGCTCTGTGCCTGTGCTGTAGGCAAGGTTTAGTTTGTTGACTCAATAGTCAAGTTACTCCTTTTTGGCCACATAGTTTAGTGTTTGAAATTATACCCGGTCCCCTGTTTATTGTGATTCATTCATTATAACAGAAAATTGAAGAATAATGAAGTAATTTTAGAAATGGAGGAAAAACTATGTTATATTTTGACATTTAAAATTTTGCTAAAAATAGTGATCCTTAAAGCATTGACGTGCTTATTTTTTTTAACAAATCTGTTTTATTGGTATGTATTAATAAAGCATACAGGTCATCCAACGTGTGCAATCAATGGCGTTTGGTTTAATTACATAGCTGTGCATTCATCACTTCAGTGATGATTAAAGCATCTTCTTTTTTTTCACTTTTTTATTGTCTTTTTTTAAAAAGATAAATAGATCGCACAAAACATTACGTTAAGAAACATTAGAGGTTCCCATATCACCCATGCCCCACCCCCACCCACCACTCCTCCCACATCAACGTCCCCTTTCATCAATGAGGCACATTCATTGCACTTGGAGAATATACCCGGGCGCACTGCCACACAGCATGGATCGTCATTTACATTGTAGTTTAAAGCATTTTCATTATTTCAATAACAATAATAAAGAAAAAACAAATAAATAAGCAAAAAAAAGTCTTCACCTCTCAATCTCTCTTAGTTCCCCTTGCTGTACATAGCTGCTATTTCTGGCTATTCTTGCACCATTATTTATTTACTTATTCAGCAGTTTTATTGAAATATATTCATATACCGTATGATCTATCCAAAGTGTATAATCAATTACTTTTAGTATAATCACAATGTCGTGCATTCATCACCACAAAAAATTTTAGAACCGTTACATTACTCCCAAAAGAAAAACTCAACACCCCTTAGCATGCCTTCCACAGCCCTACATAACCATTAATCAAATTTCATCTTTATAAATTGATTTATATTTATATTTTATATAAATGGAATCATACAATATGTTACATGGTATATTTAGTTCAGAGTAGCCATCATACAGTATTTGTCCTTTTGTGCCTGGCTTGCTTCACTCAACATAATATCCTCCAGGTTCATCCACATTGTCATTTCTTCTTACAGCTGCATAATATTCCATTGTGTGACTACACAACAGTTTGTTTACCCATGCATTGGTTGATGGACACTTGGCTTGTTTCCAACTTTTGGCAATCATGAATAATGCCACTATGGACAGTAGTGTGTAAATATCTATTTGTGTCACTGCTCTCAGTTCTTCTTGGTATAGCCCAATAGTGGCATTGCCAGGTCACATGGCAAATCTATATTCAACTTCTTTAGGACCTGCCAAACAGTCCTCCACCATGGCTGTCCCATTCCACATTCCCACCAAGTGAGTATATGTTCCTATCTCTCCACATCCTCTCCAACACTTGTAGTTCTCTGCCTTTTTAATCGTGGCCATTCTGATAGGTGTGAGATGATATCTCATTGTAGTTTTGATTTGCATTTCCCTAATCATATGTGTTTTTTTGTGATTTGTGTTTCTTCTTTGGACAAATATCTATTCAAGTCTTTTGCTCATTTTTAAATTGGATCATTTGTCTTTTTATTGTTGCATTGTAACATCTCTTTATACATCCTGGATATTAAACCCTAATTGGACATGTGATTTCCAGATATTTTCTCCCATTGAGTCGGCTGCCTTTGCACCCTCTTGACAAAGTCTTGTGAGGTGCAAAAGTGTTTGATTTTGAGGAGGTCTCATTCATCTATTTTTTCTTTGGTTGCTCGTGCTTTGAATGTGAGATCCAAGAAACCATCACCTACCATAAGTTCTTTAAGATGTTTCCCTACATTTTCTTCTAGAAGTTTTATGGCTTTTATATTTAGGTCTTTAATCTATTTTGAGTTGATTCTTGTATAGGGAGTGAGATAGGGGTCCTCTTTCATTCTTTTTTTTTCCCTCTATTTTTTTTTAAATGTTACGTTCAAAAAATATGAGGTCCCCATATGCTCCCCACCCCCCTCACCCCACTCCTCCCACATCACCAACCTCTTTTATCATCATGGCACATTCATTGCATTTGGTGAATACATTTTAGAGCACTGCTGCCCCACATGGGCAGTGGTTTACATTGTAGTTTACACTCTCCCCCAGTCCACCCAGTGGGCCATGGCAGGACATACAATGTCCAGCATCTGTCCCTGCAGTACCACCCAGGACAACTCCAAATCCTGAAAATGCCCCATCATATCTCTTCTTCCCTCTTCCTACCCTCAGCAGCTACCGTGGCCACTGTCTCCGCCTTTCATTCTTTTCTCCAAGCACCATTTGTTGAAGAGGCCATTTTGTTCCATTAACATGGACTTGGTAGGTTTGTCGAAATCTAGTTGGCCATGGAGGTGGGCGTTTACTTCTGGACTCTCAGTTCTGTTCCCCTGATCGACATGTCCATCCTTGCGCCAGTCCCATTTGCTGCAACTTATAGACTACTTGGTGCACTAACCTCTTTAGTTAAAGCTCTGACTGAACAACTCCTCTGATCAGGGAAGCTTTACATCAGTTTGTTTAGACTGGCTGGGGCACGATGCTCTCGGCTCTAGAGCTGGTGCACTTTCATTCTCAATCTGGGTCCTTAAGGCGTATCATTTCTCTTCTAGACTGCTTGGTTCTCAAGGGTTTAAAAACGCCATCAGTGTCACCAGCCTGCTCTGACAAAGAGCTTACACCGCAGTTCCCATGACACCATTTCCTGTCCCTGCCCTCTTCCCCGCCTCCTGTCACGTCTTTCTCAGAACCGCCAGCCCTTCCGCTGAGGAGCTCGTTACCGTTTGGGCCTCTTGCTTGCTGGGGACTGACTCCTGAGGGATAAGGGGCTTCAGAAAGAGCATGTCCTGGTCCACGTGCGAGCGGCCGTTCCCAGACGTCCGGTCCTGTGGCGTCCACCGCTCTTCTCTCAGGGGTGCGCTCGCTGGAGAACCTAGTGAGAGGCCTGTGAGGTGGAGCGGAGCCAGGCCGGCCACAGGCTGAGGGGAGACCAGGCCGGGCTGTGGACCCCGCTGGGGAGGGAAAGGGGAAGAAGGGGCTGAAGGGGCAGGTCTCGGGATCGGCTGCATATCCGCGTGGGTGTCTGTTTGCACCCATGAGAGGGCGAGCTGCGCCTGTGCAGGCCCGGGGGAGGCCTGGGCTGGCAGGGCAGGAGAGGATAAGCCAGGGCCCCCGGGACGAGATCAAGAGGGAGGTGCCAGCCCCTGACTGGGGTCTGGGCATCTGATCCGAAGGGACATACAGGACTTTGAAATAGAAGGAGGGAAGTCGAAGACGGTGCCGTGTTCTTAATGAAGTGGGAGCAGAGTTGGCCTGGTGAGGCCACATTTGTCAATACCGTGCGGCTGTGGCAGGTGGGGGAAATTGAGGGAGGTTCCTCCACGTACATCCTAAGACTCTAAGTTTCATTTTCTGACTGTTTAGGAGGGCATAAAATAAAGATCTGATGATCAAAAAGTAGAATATTGGGGAGCAGAGGTAGCTCAAGTAGTTGAGTGCCTGCTTTCCATGTACGAGGTCCCAGGTTTGATCCCCAGTACCTCCTGAAAAAAAAAATAGTAGACTATTGGCCTTGCTAAGGAAAAAACTCACTATTATTATTATTTTTTTAATGTGTTATTTAAAAATACTTTTCAAAAGTATTTCATCGATTTCTTTTTTACATTGTTTCACATTTCAACATCTTTGGAATTGGTACACCTGTTAGTCAGCATATCACCTATCCCGGTTATATGAAAAATAATTGTGCGTATTACAATATACATGGCATCTTTGATTTGATTAAATACCGTATAGCCATTTACAATTTATATTTCCATCTGGCCAAAGGAATTTCAGGTTGCATGTTTTGTCTTATTTATTTTTAAATTTTTAATTTAGCACTAGAACCCGGTATTCATATTTAATTTGGCTGGTTTTTTAAAAAGTAGATTTTGATGAAACGCCTTGGGGGTTTAAAAAAAGAAGGTGATTGCGATTTTAAATGAGAAATAATAGACTGTGTGTCCTTATAGGTTTATCTCTGAAGAAACAAACACAGTATCAAAATGGAGTATGAAAACTGAAAAAAATTAAACTTTGCAAAACAGTCTGCATTATTCTGGGCACAGACACAATAACTCCTGCTGCTCAGAGAGCTACAATTTACAGCCACAGGAAAACTTAAAATGTCAAACATATTCTTATAGAGTACAATGCAGGCTGCCTGCAAAGCAGACCGTTTTTTCATCTGGCTGACTTCCTACTTCCGTGCAGCTTGAATAATTGTGGCACTTACTCAGATACAAAAGCCCCAGTGCTCGCTGTGAACATTCAAACCTCACCGCCGCCTTGGGGTTCCTAGGTCTAAACTGGTACGTGTTGCTGCAGACGACAAAGGAAACGGAAGCTCCTTGCCAATAAGGAGCTCAGGCTAAGTGAAGCAAGCAGCAGCCCAGAAATGAACATGCAGCCAAGAACTGGTGTCAGAGAGCACTGGCTAGAAACCAGAAGGCTGACAATCCGAGGGCCAGTGCCGGCGCTCACGGGGCTCCCAGGATCCGCATCACCGTTCAGAAGAAAGAAGGTCTGGGAGCAGTCAGTATGTGTATCACAAAATTTGTTGATGCAGGGAAGCGGACTTGGCCCAGTGGTTACGGTGTCTGTCTACCACATGGGAGGTCCACGGTTCAAACCCCGGGCCTCCTTGACCCGTGTGGAGCTGGCCCACATGCAGTGCTGATGCGCGCAAGGAGTGCCCTGCCACGCAGGGATGTCCCCGCATAGGGGAGCCCCACGCACAAGGAGTGCCTCCCATAAGGAGAGCTGCCCAGCGTGAAAGAAAGTGCAGCCTGCCCAAAAATGGTGCCGCACACATGGAGAGTTGACACAAGATGATGCAACAAAAAGAAACACAGATTCCCGGTGATCTGATAAGGATAGAAGCAGTCACAGAAGAACACACAGTGAATGGACACAGAGAGCAGACAACTGGGGCAGGGGAAGGGGAAAGAAAAAAAAAGTTCTATAAAAAAAATTTGTTGATGCAAAACTAACCCCTCTGATAACCCCCAATAGTCTTGTTCTTCATATTTCAGAGAGGATCCCAACCAAGTTAATTGGTGGTTTGGAGCCAGAAAAACATGTTCTCAATCGTTGTCCGTTCCTGTGGGGTGAGCCCATTGTAAACAGGACCTTCTGAGGTTCCCTGGTTGGCCCAGCTCAACCCGGATGGGTCTGAATCCTATGGCTTAAGACCTAATAGGGAAGGTCACAGAGAGAAGAAAGCCAGAGGAAGCCACCAGCAGCTGGAGGTCAGCGGGACCCAGAAGAGAAGGGAGAGGCCAGGAGAGGCCGCCATGTGCCTTGGCATGTGACAGAGGAGCCCAGGACCAAGGATCACCGGCAACCAGCCCCAGAGCGCCATTGTCTTCTGGGAGAAAGCATCTCCTTGAGGACAGCTTGAGTTTGGGATTCTCCTAGCCTCAAAACCATGAGCCAATAAATTCCTCTTGTTTAAATCTACCCCTTGCATGGTATTTGCTTTAGCAACCAGTGTATTAGTCAGCCAGAGGGATGCTAATGCAAAATACCAGAAACTGGTTGGTTTCTATAAAGGGTATTTACTTGGGGTAGGAGCTTACAGATACCAGCCCATAAAGCGTAAGTTACTTCCCTCACCAAAGTCTATTTGGAGCAAGATGGCTGCCGATGTCTGCTGGGTTCAGGCTTCCTGGTTTCCTTCGTTCCTGGGGCTTGCTTTACTCTCGGTTCAAGGTTCCTTTCTTCCTGGGGCTGGCTTCTCTTTCCTTTGGAAGCTTACTTCCTGGGGCTCCAGCTGAAGTCTTCAGCATCAAAGCTCCAACATCAGAAACCCCCAATCTGTTCTTCACCGTGCCTTTTATCCCTTGGTGGGTGGGGACTCAACACCCTAATCATAACTCAGTCATGCCCAGTACAGATCAGATTACAAGCATATCCCAATATTTCTTTTTGGAATTCATCAATTATATCAAACTGCTACACTTAGTTATCTGATTTTTTAAAGTCCCAAAAAGACGAAAAGCAGCAAATTAGAAAGTGAAGGAGCTTCCTAGAAGCTGGCAAACTACTGTGGGAAGGGACAGCCAACAGCAACGTAAGGCAGAGAATGATTAAGAAGCAGAAACAAGTGGTCAAGCAAGTAACAGCCTAGTGCCACTTAGTGTAGCTGCAGATACTTTGTTAAGCCTTGGAGAACATTGCTGCTTTATAATACTTTGCATAATTAAACTCTATGCTATTAAATAAAACGTTTTGTTTGTTAGCTATTTATAAAGATGTATAAAGTATGCGATATAGTTTTGGAAGATTTCCATAAAAGTGGTTAAAATAAATATTGCCTTGGTACTGAAAAGATCAGGCTTCAGTTAGTTCTAAAATTAAATATGATGAAAGTGTTCTAATTTTGAGTTCAGTACCTATTTAACCCAGAACTTCTCAAACGAATACAGGAGCTGGCCTACACAGAACTATCGAGTGTAGAAGTGACACATCATCCATGAGTGTGGGAACAAGGTGCTGTGGGAGTTCAGAGAGGACTCTCACTTGAAGGCATGGGATCAGGGAAGCCATCTGTTGGAAGCAGGACCAGTGATACCTTGCAGGGTTTGTTGATGAGGTAGACACAGTGGGGAGGAACATGGAGGAGATCCAAAGACCTCGTCATGGCTTTAATTGTGTCTCCAAAAAAGAAATGTTCAAGTCCTAACTCCTGGTCCTTTGAATGTGACCCCTCATAATATAGTTTAGAAATAGGATATCTGAGGAGGCGATTAGTTAAAATATGACACTGTAGAATGGATAATTGTGGGTCCTTAATCCAAGAGGATGGGTGTCCTTGAGGAAGAGAAATTTGAACACAGTCATTAGGAGACAGAAGGTGACAGAGGCAGAGTTTGGTATGCCACGGATCGCCGACAAGCCACCGCCAGAACCCTGTGGGCTCCAGAGGACATGTGGACCTGCCAACACCTTGATTTCAGACTTCTGGTCTCCCAAACTATGAGACAATAAATTCCTGTTATTTAAGCCAATAGTCTGTAGCCATTTCTTACAGCAGCCCTGGCAAACTAAGATAGACCTTATTTCCCTCACAAATCAACAGATAGAGTTAGTAATATTTTTATTATTTTATATATACTTTACAGTCTCCCTTTCAATTTTTGGATTAGGGTATTATAATCAGAAGGGATTTCAGGATCAGATAGTGTTAATTGTCATTATAAATAACAATTGTTAATATTCCAGAGCTGTGGAAAACATAGTTTATAAAATTCTAGGTGGCATGAAAGTGAATTTTTTGTGCTACACAAAAAACTATACTGTCAGGAAGAAATATTTGGTAGATTTTATGTTAAAAATGGCTTAGCTCTAGGATCTGAAGCAAATCATTTCCGTTTGTTTTCTTCTGAGATAATTCTCCAAAGATATGAACAGTGCCCTGAAATCAGTTAAGTTAAATACTTGCTGGTTGGGGTTAAAGCACAGGTAAAAAGCCATTCAAACTGCTATTCAAAGTTGGAATTTGGGAAAACGGACTTGGCCCAGTGGTTAGGGCGTCCGTCTACCATATGGGAGGTCCGCGGTTCAAACCCCGGGCCTCCTCGACCTGTGTGGAGCTGGCCAGGCGCAGTGCTGATGCGCGCAAGGAGTGCCGTGCCACGCAAGGGTGTCCCCCGCGTGGGGGAGCCCCACGCGCAAGGAGTGCGCCCGTGAGGAAAAGCCGCCCAGCGTGAAAAGAAAGAGCAGCCTGCCGAGGAATGGCGCCGCCCACACTTCCCGTGCCGCTGACGACAACAGAAGCGGACAAAAGAAACAAAAGCAGACAAAGAAACAAGACGCAACAAATAGACACCAAGAACAGACAACCAGGGGAGGGGGGGAAATTAAATAAATAAATAAATCTTTAAAAAAAAAAAAAAAAAAAAAAAAACAAAGTTGGAATTTATAGCCAGAGTGCTTAGGCAGGAAAAAGAAATAAAAAGAATTGGGAAGAAAGAAGGAAAACTTTTCCAATTTGCAGATGACATGACTTTATATATAGAAAAATCTAAGTGTACAGGATCAACACACAAAAATTAGTTGTGTTTTTATACACTAGTAATGAACAATCTGAAAAGGAAATCAAGAAAACAATTCCATTTACAATAACAACTAAGAAAATAAAATATCCAAGAATAAATTTAACCAAGGGTGTAAAGGATTTGTACACAGAAAACTACAAAACATTGCTGAAAAGTAATAAAGAAGACCTAAATAAATTGAAGGACATTCTGTGCTCATGGACTGGAAGACTAAATATTGTTAAGATGTCAGTGCTTTCCAAAGGAGTTTACAGATTCAACCTAGTCTCAATCAAAACTCCAGCAGCCTTCTTTGCAAAAATAGAAAAATCTGAGCATCAAATTCATGTGGAAGGGTAAGGTGACCTGAAGAACCAAAACCATCTTGAAAAAGGAAAACAAAGTTGGAGAACTCACCCTATCTAATTTTAAAACTTATTGGACAGCTATAGTAATCTAGACAGTGTGATACTGGCACAAGGACAGACATGTAGATTAATGGAAGAGAATTGAGCGTTCAGAAATAAACCTTCACATCTATGGCCAAATCATTTTTGATAAGGCCACCAAGTCCACTCGATGGGGCATCTTTAACATATAGTGTTGGGAAGACTAGATATCCACATGTGAATGAGTGGAAGTGAATCCCTACCTTACATCATATACAAAAATCAATTTAAAATGGATCAAAGACCTAAATATAAGAACTAAAACTACAAAATTCCTAGAAGAAAACACAGCAGAACATCTTCAGGACCTTGTTTTAAGCAATGGATTTTTAGACTTTATACCCAAAGCATGAGCAACAAAAGAAAAGTATAGGTAAATTGGACTTCATCAAAATTAAAAACTTACATTTATCAAAGGACATTATCAGGAACATGAAAAGACAACCTACAGAATGGGAGGAAATATTTGGGAAACATAATATTTGATAAGGGTTTAATGTCCAGAATATATAAATAAGAACTCCTACAATGCCACAACAAAAAGACAAACAACTCAATTAAAAATAGTAAAGAACTTGAATAGACATTTCTCTAAAGATGATGTACACAGGGCCAATAAGCACATGAAAAGATGCACAACATCATTAGCCATTAGGGAAATGCAAATCAAAACCACAATGAGATAACCCTTCACACCCACTAGACTGGCTATTATTTTTAAAAATGTAAAATAAGTGTAGCAGTTTGATAATGTTTATGAATTCCGAAAATAGATATTGGATTATGTTTGTGAACTGGTCTTTTCTCTGGGCATATTAGAGGGTATTGGGTTCAGAGGTTTCCTTTTTACTTGATTAAATAATAATTAAAGCTTTGATTGGGCAGTGTCAGTAGGAAACAGAGAAAAAACAAAGCAAAAAAGAACATAGAGTTTTTTCCTGGAGCCTGGGAAGTAAGCACACAGAGAAGCAGATACATGAGGAAAGAGAGAAGGCTCCATCAGACACAGCAGAGGCCCTGGGAAGAGAGTCGAGCTGTTCACCTGACAGTTTACAACTGGCCTTGTGGAGAGAGAAGAGCAGGTGAACGTGGAGAGAAACGAGCCCTGGGAGAGAGACAAGACTTGTCCCAGCGTGGGGCTGAGATTGAAAGAAGCTGGGACCACAGAGCTTTGGGAGGAGGAGGAAGCCTGAACCCTTGCAGACACCGCCCGCCATCTCGCTTCAACACGTGGCAACAGACTCTCTGGATGAGAAAGTACCTCTTATGGTACCTTGAGTTGGACTCTTTAGGGCCTTGCGACTGTAAGCTTCTACCCCAAACAAATACCCTTTATAAAAACCAACTGATATCTGATATTTTGCATCAGCACCCCTTTCGCTGATGAATACTGTAACAATCGTTGGCAAAGATTTGGAGAAATAGGAACCCTTGTGCCATGTTGGTAGAAACGTAAAATGGTGCAGCCACAGTGGAAGACAATTTTGTGGTTCCTCAGCAAGTTCAGGGTAGAATACCAGAGGATCACCAATCCCACACCCAGGTATACACCCAAAATAACTGCAAGCAGGGACTGCTTCACACCGACGTTCATAGCAGCATTAGTCACGAAAGCCCATCAAGTGTCCATCAAGCAACAATTGGATAAACAAAATGTGGCATACACATAGACTGGAATTAATTAAAAAAGGAATGAAGTGACGATGCATGCGGCAACATGTATGAACCTTGAAGACATCACATTGAGTGAAATAAGCCAGCGACAAAACGAAAAATATCTTGGGTGCTCACTCACATGAAGTAGTTAGAATAAGCAAATTCATGGAGTCAGAAACTAGAGCGTGGGCCACCGGGGGCTGTGCCTACATGGACTCAGGATCCAGCGCCCCGCCCTGGGTAGGACCAATCCTCCAGATGGTAAGGACTCGACCTCCCGACACAGTCACTGGGGCACTAGGAAAACGCATCTCCGCCTCTTCCAGTAGGTATTTTCCATTTTCCTGTGTAACCATGTCGGGGAGACATGTGGTCATGCACCAGTGCCATGTATTTATGGCACTGGCCGGCCAAGTGTCACGGAGAGAGGCAGCGGGTCTGCAGTGGCCAGAAGTCATCACATAAATGTGCTCGACCTTACGGATTTATATAAAACCCGAAGTCTTGATGGCGTGCAAAGCTTGCTGTCAACCTCTCCATTGCATCCTGGGCTCTGGGCCAGCGCTGCCTACCGTGTGTTCACACCACTGTGTGCGTCCACCTTTCCGTATGTCTGTGTGATTCATACATAAATAAATACATAACACACATACACATTATATACATATGTATTAAATGCCTAAGTGTGAGTTATGTCAGGGCCTGGTCTACCTTCTTGGTACCAAGCATCCCTTTAGCCCTTAAGTGGTGATAACGCCACTCCTGCTTGATTTTTCTCCCCGACGCAAACTGTGTTTACTTCTGTGAATGGCCTTATGTGCAGAAAACAAGCTCCCTCTGATAACGGTCCTAGACATCTGGTATTATCAAACAGACCCATCTGTTCTTCTTCTGCCCTTGAACTGGACATTCTGGAGTCTGTGTTACATGAGCCTGTTTTTCCTCTGTTCACACCTTCTTTCTGAAGTTCCAGCAACCTCTCCGTTTCCCTGTCTCCCTCATCACACGTGGCAGTGGAGAGGTGATGTGTGTGTCACTGTCGTCTCCACCCCGTGTTGGATCCTTGGGCAGTTCCCGGCCCTGTCTCGGCCGGGCGTGGAGTTCAACCTGAGTGAGTTGATGGGTTGTCCAGCGCCCGCCCGGGGCCTCTGGGCTGCCGTGCACGTGCAGGTGTCGCTGGAAGGAGGCATTGCTGCGCTGATCTGAGTTTATTTTTGAGCTTTGTGATGTATCCCCATGCGTTAGACGTCCACTGCGGCTGTTGGTAATAATACCGTTTTGCAAGCCGGGGTCTTAAAAATATCCAGGCAAGCTTAGAAAGTATTGGTGACAGGAAAAGTATCATTTTCTTTGGAACTGGAAATAGGAACTGGCAGCCAGACTTTTCCTTCAGCTGCTTGCTATCAGCTACTTTCTGCTTGTCCAGCCCCTAGATCTGTAAGAGAAGAAGAAGGTCCACTTGGGAGCAGTCACCCCTAGAAGGCAAGGCTTCGGAATTCTGGAGCATGAAAGCACATCTCTATAAAAACCAGAACGTCTTAGGCGAGACGGGCACTTTGGAGATGAGCCGTTCTTTTCTAAGAGGAGGCCGGAGACACCCGGCGAGGCTGCAGGGCTTGGCCTCGGTCTCGTCCCCGGGAGGGCAGGCCCAAGCTTAGCACCCTCGGTCCCTTTTCCCAGGATGGTTTTTCATCATGCCACGGCGCTCTCAGTTCACATTTGAAGCTTTATTTGTGAGGTTTAACGTTGGTGTTTTAATTTTCAATCATTTATTAGCTCGGTTTAAAGTGGATGTATCATTAGAGCATCTGGCTTAGTAGCCACTACCTAGTGAGCAGGAGAAATAGTCTCCTGACTGAAAGACTATCCGTGGATAACATGGTCTAAGAACAAGAAAAATGTGGAGAAACCCACAATGACAAAAACTGGTAAGCCGTACAATGGCAAAAAGGCAGGAAAGGGATGTAGCTAAAAATTTCAGAAAAAGAGTTTTACAAAGTGGAACTACTTATTTTTTTCTTGAATATTTTTGCATGTGTTATAATTTTTGTGTCTTATCAGCATAGTTGCATAGCCAACATGATCTTTTCCTATCTGAACAATGGATTTCCTATGAAGTTATTCAACAAATACGATGCAAGCCATGCTCTGTGCCAGGCTCTGTTCGTTGTGCCAGGTGCCCTCAGTGAACCAAACACAGTGCTTACAACTCATCAGAGAGAGGCAGGAGGTAACGACAGGGCATGCAGTGGGGTTGTCTTGTGCCCTCACGTTTGCTGGAACGTTGTAGTAGTCAGGGCCCAGTCAGAAAACAGAAACTCTGCTAGGTTAGCACTAGTTATGTTCCAGAGAGGATTTAATACAAGGGACTAGTTAAACTGGTACTAGAGGACAGAAAACGCCACGGGGGCGTCGAGGGAGCCCGGTGGGAGGAAACGCAGAAAGCAGCAGCCACCCTTTATTGAGGGCACAAAAGGAGCCGGAAGGCTGGCAGGACCCCCGAGCTGGGATCAGCCCCCGGGACCTCCGAGGTGGGCACGCTGCTGGGCGGTGCTGCCACCTCGCGTGCCGAGGAGGGGCCCTGAGAAGTGGGGGCCGGCTGCTGAGAGGGGCGCTGCTGGCGGATGCACCGGGCAGAGGGCTGGTCTGGGCAGTGGAGGAACCGTGGCACGCAGGCTGCTGCCAGGCGAAGGGCCGTTGCCGGGCAGCTGGCAGGAGCAGGAAGCCACAGAGAGGAGCTGGCCCCGTCCTCCTCCCTGGCCTTCAGCTGCCCTCCACGTCCCCCACCTGCAGAGCCCCTGGACAGAGAAGAAGTGTTGTTTGTAGAGTCCCACCCCCATAACACAAAGTCGAGTGTAGGGAGGTGAGCTGGGCGTGGCGAGGCAACCGCTTGATGGCAGTTAAGTCCCACACACTGGGCAGCAGCTACTCCCGTGTTCCACAACTAGTTGTTCAGCCACCCGAGGGCAGGTGGCTGCCATCTGGTTTTGTAACCCTTGGCCCGACAGCCAAGTCGAAGGCCTTGGACCCTGCGGAGAGGATTTGCTTAGAGCTGTTGGGGTGCAGTGGACGCCCCTTCCCCTGCCGACACCCAGCATTCTCTCCCTTCTCTCAAGGGAAAAGGGACGTGGCTCAACTGACAGAGTGTCTGCCTACCACATGGGAGGTCCAGGGTTCAAACCCCGGGTCTCCTGACCCGTGTGGAGCTGGCCTATGCTCAGTGCTGAGGCGCACAAGGAGTGCCATGCCACGCAGGGGTGTCCCCGCGTAGGGGAGCCCCACATGCAAGGAGTGCGCCCCGTAAGGAGAGCCACCCAGCGCGAAAGAAAGTGCAGCCTGCCCAGGAATGGCACTGCACACACGGAGAGCTGGTGCAGCAAGATGACGCAACAAGGGGAAACACAGATTCCCCTGCCGCTGACAACAACAGAAGCAGACAAAGAAGACGCAGTAAATAAACACAGAGAAGAGACAACCGGGGTGGGGGGGGAGGGGAGAGAAATAAATAAATAAATCTTAAAAAAAAAAAGACGAGTGACAGGGGCTGCGAGAGGGCCCCTGGGAAAGCTTGGGATGTGCTGCCCGTTGCTTAGAGGACGCAGGGCCTGGCATCGGCCGTGGGCCGGAGTCATCTGAAGGCAGCAGAAGCACCTGCAGTAGCAGGTCCAAGGGACAGTTTGGGAAGTCCTGACGCTGTGATAGACTGAACTGCCTACCCAGCAAGAGACATGCCCTGGTCGTAGCCCACAGCCAGTGGTGTGAAGCCTAGGAAAAGGCCCTTCGCAGGTGGTCATTTACATCGAGGTGCAGCCCCACTGAATGGGGGCGAGTCTTAATCCACTTTACTACAGTCCTCTAGAAACAGAAAAAACGTGGACCCAGTGAGACAGCCGGGAAGCTGGGGAAACTAGCAATGGAGGCCCCAGGAGGGCATCTCCCCGTGCCAGGGAACCCCGCGGGCTGCCACACACCACCCCAAGGCGGCCGACGGGAGAGGCAGCCCGGCCTTGCCCGTGCCTCGAGATTGGCTTCTGCTGTTTAAGCCGACTCGTTGTACTGTGTGTCGGGGCAGCCTGCGTACCGCGACGGGCACCTCACCGCAGCCTGGTCGAGCTGGGCCACTTGAGACCCCGCTGGTGCCGCTCGTCATGGGTGCATCACAGGAGCTTATGGGGTGAGCGAGGAGATGGGGCAAAAGTGCTGGAGCTGTGGGCTGGGGGACAGCCCTGAGCAGCCAGCATCGCACTGGGCAGGACGCTGCCACAAGGAGGGTCTGCAGGGAGCCAGCAAGGGGACCCTAAAGGCCCCGACCCGCTTCCAGGGGCCCCCACGCCCCAGGGATTGCCCACGGCAGCTGGCACGGGTACCAGTCACAAAGGGTCTCTGCTCTTTCCTCTCCGCACGGTCAGCTCCGGCCACTCTGTAAGGGTCAGAGGCCAGCTGGAACGGGGGCAGGGGGTTACCCAGGGGAGGAATCCCCAGCTCCGCCTCCCTGGCGCCGCCCTCTCAGGGGCGCAGGCTCGCACGGGCGACGACAAGCTGCCGATGAGGGTGGCATTTGGACTTTGGATTTTATACCAGATGGGGAATAGTCATTTCAGAAACAGGAGTGATTTGTGAATGAAGTGGCCTGAGGATGTTGGCTTTTTGGTAGGTCGCTGGAGAAGCTGCGGCCCTGCCCAAGGCTAATCCAGGGACACAGCAGAACTCGCCCCATAGAGTCGATTTCCAAGGGCATGAAGATGCCTGCTCACTGGCCCCACAAACCCTGCCTGCTCAACGGGACAGTTTTGCAGGTACACCGGGGGCAGTGGGGGAGCGAAGCCCACCAGGCCAAGTGCAGGAGGGTGCCGTGGGCTGCACCGCTGCCCTCTCCGCCGTGGGAGCAAAGGCTTGGGGTTGGTGACAGTGAAGTCTTGGGCACCCCTGCATGATTAGCTTATTTATCTCCTGCGTAAAGGGGGCACAAGGTAGGACAGCAGCGGGTGAAGCATTTGTTTTTTCAGAGTGGCTGCCTGGCCGCCTGCCCAGCTTTCTTGGTGCCGCACTCACTCTCAGGTTCTGGACAAGTGGTGTGACCGTGGGAAAGTTATCAGATCAAAGGACAGCCAACAAGCAGAGACGTTTTTGAAGGACATTCGGCCTGAAATTGGATGATAATCTGTGGGCATGAGAAGGTGCTTGTTTGTCAGTTTTTAAATTAAGAGATATTGAAGCATATTTTTATACTAATGGGAAACATCCGACGGAGAGGGGAAACCTGATGACTGAGAAGAGAGGAGAGAGAAGTGCACGAGGGGAGCTGTGTCAGAAGAGCATAAGATTCAGCATATAGCTGGCGGGGTTTGCTTCAGAGAAGAGTTTCAACAATTCATCCTTTGTCCCTGTTTCAGGAGAAGAGCGTATGGGGAAGTGGATGTGGCTCAAGCAGTTGGGTGCCCACCTACCACATGGGAGGTCCCGGGTTCAGTTCCCAGTGCCTCCTAAAGAAGATGAGCAAGACTGTGAGCTGATGTGACAGGCTGGTGCTGCGAGCTGATGCAACAAGTTTACACAATGGGGAGACACAACAAGGAAACACAATGAGGCACACAACAAGCAGGGAGCGGAGGTGGCTCAAGCAATTGGGCACCTCCTTCCCACATGGGGGTCCCAGGTTCAGTTCCTGGTGTCTCCTAAAAAAGAAGATGAGCAGACACAGAGAGCAGACAGCAAGTGCAAACAACAAGGGGGGTGGGGTGGTGCAGAAATAAACTAATCTCTTTTTTAAAAAGTATATGAAAACATATGCAAAAATGTGAGTAGATTTACTGGTCTGAGCCTGTGGGAATTTTTGTATTCTACCTCCCTGAATAGATACTTGATATAGATATCAGATATTTTTGTTGAACATATGTAAATTCCAGGATAAAATTTAGAAGTGATCATTTGTCTCTTTCTCCTAAATGTAGTGGGCCAAAAATACTCTTTTTGAACTGCTGCTTCTGGCATCATAGGGATATTCATCCATTTATTTGATAATTGTCCACCACCTAATCTTTGTCAGATACAGTGATTGGCCCTACAGATAAAGAAAAGAATCAGATATGGCCATTGTCTGTAAAGAGCTGAAGGTCAAGGTGGGGGGAGTAAACAAACAAACACAATAATGTTTCTTCTTTTCTATGTGAGTCATGGTTCCTGATTACAAGCAACAGAAAGTCTCTGGTAATCTGTAGACTGACAAGGAACCTATTGAAAGATTATGGAGGCCAGAGAAACAGACCCAGAAAATTAGTGTCCCCAGAGCAGCTCCCAATGCCAAGAACCTGAGCTCCACCCACCAGCCCCCCAGGACCCAGTGTGCTGGCTCAGTATCCGGCACCCTCCGGTACCATTGTCTCTTCTGCCTGGGGTGTGAAAGCTTTTAGACCTGCTCACCCAGAGGCATGACGACAGGGAGCAGATATTCATCAAGTGGACAGCCCGGTATAAGTGTTAGAGGCACTGCTCTCGATTTTTTCCCCATTCCCACCCTGTTTCCTGGACCCAAGTAGTCTGGCCTTGGAGCATGGGGGAGGAGAGTGCCCCGTATTGACTCAGAAAAATACATACGCTGTCACATCCCAAAGTCAGCACAGGTCCCTGTAGGAAACAGTGTAGACAGAAGGTGCCATTGAAGGTGCCATTTCTCGCTATTTACAGGCTATTGCCTAGGTTAAGAGAAGGTAGCAATGGCTGTCCAAGCCACAGCAGGCAACTATTCCCATCCCTAGGTCTGAAGCAAAGGAGAAAGACTGGTTACCAAGACTTGGCAAGGACGCTGTAGAGGGTTGCCCAGCAGGAGCTGTGGCTTCAGGAGAGAAAGCCACTGTTTTTGTTTTGTTTTTTAATTTATTTTTTTATTTATTTCTCTCCCCCCGCCACCAGTTGTCTGCTCTCTGTGTCCATTCGCTGTGTGTTCTTCTGTGTCTGCTTCTATTCTTGTCAGCAGCTTGGGAATCTGTGTCTCTTTTTGTTGCATCATCTTGCTGCATCAGCTCTCTGTGTGTGGGGCACCATTCCTGGGCCGGCTGCAATTTCTTTTCACGCTGGGCGGCTCTCCTTATGGGGAGCACTCCTTGTGCGTGGGGCTCCCCTACGCGGGGGACACCCCTGCGTGGCACGGCACTCCTTGCGCGCATCAGCACTGCGCATGGGCCAGCTCCACACGGGTCAGGAGGCCCTGGGTTTGAACCTTGGACCTCCCATATGGTAGGCGGATGTTCTATCCGTTGAGCCAAGTCCACTTCCCAAGAAAGCCACTGTTAACCCTGCCCTGCAGGGAGGAAGTAGGTTTATAGCATAATCCCCCCTTTCCTCCTCCACAGTTCTCATTGGCCAAGTCCAGTGGAAACCTGGAGGGAAGGGAGCCTCTCGGGGGTGTCACTCGCCGATAGTGTTGCTCTCAGAAGCATGTCAACCAAAGAAAGAAAATCCAAACCCAGATTGAACGTCTTCCCCTTGACACCTCCTTTGGTTGCTGCCTCTCTAGGATGGAAAGCGTCCCCACACCATTAACCTATAGGGGGAATGGCTGGTTCCCTGGAAGTATATGATACCGTGGACCAAGACTGGTTCCTTCTGCTGGTGCTGAGCTGTGGGGTGGCGAGAGCACCCTGGGAGAGGAAGACCACGCGGCCCAGCACGTGTGGCCTCCACTTTGCCAACACGGTCGCTCGGTTCATGACCCCCAAGGAGCAAGCGCTGGAGCTCTGGGGCAGGAGGTCGTCTTGGCCACCTCTTCTTCTTATATTAAAAAATATTCTCACACGATGAGCAATTTGGAGAAGTCCATCGATGTGACTCTTCCCTAAACGTGTTTCTGTGTCACTCACTGTCCCAGCCAGTCCGGCAGCTGCTACATGTCATGAACTGGACCATCTTGCCCTACATTATCTGACTTTGCCCAGGAAGTGTAGGCATCTCAGCTCTTCGTTTGGGCCACGACTGAGTCCAGATTTTGTGGCACCGGGTGAGCAAGCTCCTGAAACCATCTCCCGTTGCTCTGGTTGGCAACGGGAAATTGCACTCATATTGGTAAAATTATTGCAGGCTAAAATTATAGTTTCTTCTCTCTGGCCACTCTCCCTCAGAATCCACACGTGTGGACATTTATCCCAGATCTTTGTCTTTCTAAATTCCCATGAGCCTTCTGAGTTTATCTTTCTCATTGTCTCCCTGGGGCATGCAGGAAGGTGACTAGTTACAACCTGGAGGCAGGGAGAGGTGGAGGAACGCAGGTGTGGAAGGGGCAGAGGTCTCTCTTAGGAGACACTGCAAGGTGGAGAGCTGTAGGGCCTACAGGGAAATGAGGACTGTCCTCACCAGGCAAGGGGCAACGCACTGTAGCCATATATCCCTGTTCCTGCTCTCACAGCCCAGTTTCTCCACCCAGGCATTGCCTGGCTTTCCCAGAATATACTTGGTGAGGCTGTGAGTTCAAGTGATTTGGCAACCCACGTGTTCTAACGTTGAGCTTATTTTTCAGCTGCCTTAGTCCTACAGCTCCAAGAGCTAGGAGAATCGAGCTTGGGTCTTGAGTACCGGCTCCAGTGATTTGAATTGGCCTTCCTCCATCTTTAGTTATTCAAATGCCTCGTCCCCCTCGTCAAGAAGAATTCCTAAAGGCTTTTTTGCTGTTTTTGGGCTTGAGCAGAGTTGTCCTCCAAGCCTTTCCCTGCTTGGGCACCAAATTCCTATGACCACGGGTGATTAATTTGGTAAGCTTTTTGCCACCGTGTGCCTTCGGCTGCCAGCTTCCCCTTCTGGAATAGCGATGATGCTTTGACGATCTTCTCTCCCACCTGGGCCTGATGAGCAATCTCAGAATCCTCATGTTTTTCTGAACCAGCAACTGCTGATACTTCCTTTTTGAATCAAAGTTCTTAGCGGCACGCAACAAGAAATCCACTCTGACCATCTTCATCGGAGAAGAACGTTTTCTGCCATACTTTGGGGGTTCCGCAGAATCAAGGCTAGACAATGGGCACAAGCCCGAGATGGGCAAGAGAGGAGAGGACAAGGGCCACCCTTTAGCAGGAACGGTCTGCCCGGGACATTGTGCCACGTGGGCCGCAGTCACTGCTGGACGTCGTCAGCGTGTCCTGGCCGCTGAGTGATTTGCTTTGCATTCTCACTGAGTCCAGCTGACATGGCCAGGCCATCCGCCCAGGTAAATCTCCCTGCCTCAGTGTCCACGGTGAGAGGCGAGGCCCAGCATCCCGCCAGCACGGCACACTGTGGGGTTGTCCTGTTAAAAAATACAGTTGGCTGTCAGGCTGCCCAAACAAACCAAGCAGGTTCTCCTCCGGTGCTGGTACTGCAGTGGATCTGTGTGATATGGGGGGGCACAGGGGAGCAGTGGGGACTCCTACCTGGGGACAGGAAAGACTTCTTGGGTCATATGACACAAGCCGAGCCCTCGAGGGTAATTGTATCTGTCAGGTGGTCTAGAGGAGAGAGGAAATTCCAGGCAAATGAACAGATGAGCGAAGAGCATGCAGACATCCAGTGTCTTGAGCATTCAGACAATTGCCAGTCGTGAAGGTCGAGCCGCGTGCTAGATGAGGAGCTCGTGCCAGAATCATCGAAGTCCCTAAGCTAACGCTTCTGTCTTTTATCACGGTTAAAATTTCCGCATTCGGGTTTCCCTTCTGGGGTGCAGCCCTTCTCTTGTTGAGAATCGTAGTGACCAGTTCCCCCACTGCTACCTTGAGTAGCACTGATGAGCATAAGTGGGGGCGGGAGGGCTGGAGCCTGGGCTGGGTCACAGCAGGGGGGGCTTGGTGTGCCGTGCTGAGGTGTTTGGACTTTTGGGGTGCTGCAGGATGAATATTAGGGCGCAGAGCTGTGAAGGCGGAAGTCTGGTCGGTTTGGAGACCAGTATGTTACTCTGGTCCCCGAAGCTCAGTTCTCTATTCCTGTGCTGGTTTGTGACAGTGTTTTCGCCCATCTCTAGTGAAATGAGAATATTCAAGACTGTTCAGAACGTTTTTCATACAGCTAAATTTTATTCCATTTTAAAGGATTCTCCTTTAGTTAGAAATGATGGCCTTCCATCTTTTGTGGGGTGAATTTATTCATCTGTACAGTTGGTACATATATATATATATATTTTTAAGTCCTAAACTGCAAATAAAAAAATAAATCAGTGGCTCCTCTGGTTCTCCTAAAGGTCTTTTGAAATTTTGCTGGTCTGTGGAGTTCGCAAGACTGGGGACCCCTGGACCAGAGCAGGGCCTAATCTAGGTGGAGGCGAGGGGAAGTTGAGGAGACCACAGAAGAATGAAAAGTGGGAAACAGGTGCGGCTCAACCAACTGGGCTCCCGTCTGCCATATAGGAGGTCCAGGGTTCCGTGCCCAGGGTCTCCTGGTGAGGGCGAGCTGGCCCACACGGCGAGCTGACCCACGTGGAGTGCCGGCCCATGCTGGAATACCGCCCCGCGCAGGAGTGCCAGCTGACGTGGAGAGCTGGCGCAGCAAGATGACGCAACAAGACACAGAGGAGAGAAAATAAGATGTAGCAGAACAGGGAGCTGAGGTGGCACAAGAGAGTAACTGCCTCTCTCCCACTCTGGAAGGTCCCAGGATCAGTTCCTGGAGCCGCTTAATGAGAATATAAGCAGACACAGAAGCACAACAGCGAGTGGACACAGAGCAAACAATGGGGGAGGAAATGGGGGGAGGGTGGGAAATAAATAAATCTTTACAAAAAAGAATAAATGGAGGTGGAATCTCCAGCGGATGAAACTAATTCCATATTTACTGAACTTCCTGTGCACCTTCCTGAACCTCCTATATATAACCCAATTTTATTTATATCTGTAATAACCCCATGGATACCTGTTTGGGTCAATCGCTTATAAATGTACTTTATGAAGTACATGTGAAAACTCATCTTCCTATTTCCCCCCTTAATTCCATCCTTAGAAAGCATCACTTGACTGTTTTAGAGCTGACTACCATAGTCTTTGTGTAAAAGCCCTTTCTGATCCACCTTTTGCCAGTAAAATAACTGGATTCATCACCCCAGGATATCCTTCCTTGAGAGGTCAGAGGGTGGCATGTTCTACTTCTCCCCTGGAAATGTCTTTCCTAACATCAGAACGGTTTTCTTCCAAGATGCTGTTCCAAGGATCCTATTCCTTTTCTTTCTTTTATCTTTTTAGGAGGTCCTGGGGATCGAACCCAGGACCTTCCCTACATGGGAAGCAGGTGCTCAACCACTGAGCTACACCCGCTCCCCGTCTGTTACTTTTATCATAACAGACTGAGAACTCGTTTTGTCAAATTGGCACCGGCAGCAAATGCCTGGGGGAAGCTGGGTGTTATGTTTTCTTTCTTTCTTTTTTAAATCACACGTACGATTTTCTTGGTTTTTTTCAGGCTTCTATAGTCTCAAAATGAAAATGAATTTTAATAGAGTCACAGTGAATATGACCTCGTCGTTGCCCATGGAGGCACAAGCACCTGATAACAGATCTCATAATCAGTGTTCTTCCGTTGTTTCCCTTTTTGTACTGTCCTACCCCACACACAAACCCCCTACCCAGAGGCGGTTTTATTTGCTTTCTTTATTTAGATTTTAGAGATAATATTCTACTCCTAAACGTGGTTAATTGAGACCCAGTAGTCCTTGAACATTTTCAAGAAATATCAAGTATTCTTTGGAAATATGTTATCTCTTTCTAGTAAATGCGTTTGCCTCATTTTGTCCACTTTCTTTCATCGGGAAACCTTTTAGCCCTTGTTGGGACTGTTACAAGGGTCCTGTTCGCCCAGAGCCACAGGGTTTGTTGTTCTGAAGTCCTGAGTTTGTTCCACTCGCAGGATTTTCATTAGAAATGCCAGTGGTTCCTTCTGCTGCTGTTTACTCTGTAATCTCTTTGTTGCATCATCCTGGAGCTCCGGGGAGAGGAGGACTAAGGTAATAGAAGCCTGTTCCACTCGCCTCGTTCTTTAGAGGGAGTTATACTCCAAGTCGAGCGTCCCTCCAAATTGTCGAAGCTAATGTTTTTTGCTACCTGTGCTTTTAATTTTTATCAATAAATCATATACTTGCTCCCTAATTTCAGCCACTGCTGTTTTTCTCTTGTATCAGCCATTACCTTCCTTATCCATTTTTTTGCTCTTCTCGTAGCTACCGAAGCAGCTGTTTAGGATTTGTTGCCTAGCCAACAGATCCTAATTAAATTTTTAATCTCTCTCTTTATTTTTAGAGAAGCTTTATCTTATATAAATGTTACTCAAAAATACAGGGGATTCCCAGATGCCCTGCCCCCTCTCCCTCTCACACTTTCCACATTAACAACTTTCTTTGGTGTGGTGCATTTGTTACAATTGATAGACACATATTGGAGCACTGCCACTAACCACGGACTATAGTTGACATTATAATTTACACTCTGCCCTGCACCATTTTATAGGTTTGACAAAATATATAATGGCCTGTGTCTGTCATTGCAATGTCATGCGGGACAATTCCAATGTCCCGAAAATGCCCCCATGTTATACCTATTCTTCCCTTCCCTCCCTTCAGAACCAAACAGCAGGGCTCCTGAGGGCTCTAGAGACTTCCAGACACCGTAAGCAGGGCAGACAGCTCAGGAATCGGCTCCCTGTCAGTGGGCCTTACTCTGGAATTTATGCTCCCCAATGTAACAGAGTTAGACTCATTTATAGCTTCCCACACATAGCTTCTGCCCCTTATATTTGAACCTATAATTACCATTATAATTGTTAATTATATGTCCCAAAGACTTAAATCTTTGGTCCATCCATGCGCCGGTTGAGCCCTGAATCACAACAGAGTTGCAACACCTGCTCTCCAGTTCACTGGACTCACCCAGGACAACTAACAAGGGGATGATGATGGACAACGCCCACCCCAAGGAACAGAGAGTCTACAACTACAAGCAAGAGAGGTCCATTCATCTGCCCCATGGGAGCTGAGCCTCTCTCAATTAGAAACAGAGCGGCCATCACCATCCTCAAAATTGGGGAATGAACAATGGACTAAAGTAGACCTATTATTACTCTATTACAGACTTATTATTCTAGCAGTGGGAGAACTTGTGTCTAGTTACATTTAATGGTGATTGCTCTCCAGCAGGATGTGGCTAACCTCTCCTCTAATACTGGCAATTGTGGGAGTTAAATGATGGAGATCTTTGTAGTTCTAACCTCACTGCCGTCTTTACTCTGCACAATCTCCTTTGATTCCATCCAGTCCCAAGGCCCTAACTACTGCGTCCTAAGATAAAGACAATTTTCAAATCATCTCTTACCCAGCCTGCCCTCCTGAGCGTCACAGCCATCTTTCTTTGTCATCCTTCATATACCACAAAAGCATCGCCAGAGCCTGAAGCCTGACCTCCTCTGTCTTCCTCCTCCAGTCCACAGTCGCCATGTTTCTTATTCTTCTATTCCTTTTTCACATATTTATATAGTAGACATTTATTGAGCACTTTGTAAACTGCCATGCCAAGCAAAGATAAGAAATACATAAGGTATATGGTCCTTACCTGGAAATTGCCTCCAATTAATACACAACATAGGGGATATATACCAGATAACCCATACCATGATACAAACTAGGATGGGTACTGTAGCAGTTTGATATAGTTATGAATTCCAAAAGTAGATATTGGATTGTGTTTGTCAACTGGTCTGTACCTGGTGTGATTAAATTATGATTGGGGTTTGATTGCGCCATGACAGTAGGACATTCAGTCCCTGCCCCCTTGATGGCTGGGGACTCACAGATTAAAGACATGGCAAAGGACAGAGTTGGAGATTTTGACGTTGGGCTTTTGCTGTTGGAATTGAAGCCCAGAAATTTAACACACAGGAGAAGAACACAGAGGAGTAGAGATGGCTCCTTAGACATGGCAGAACCCCCAGGGAGAGAGACAGAGCCATTTGCCTGATAGTCTACAGCTGACCTTGTGGAGAGAGGCAAAGCCTAGAGAGCCTCATCGTCTACAGCTGACCTTGTGGAGGAAACAGAGGAGCTGAGCCCAGAGGAACCCAGGAAGCCTGAACCCCGGCAGATGTCAGCAGCCATCTTGCTCCAACATGTAACAAAAAAATTTGGTGAGGGAAGTAACTTACACTTTATGGCCTAGCAACTGTAGGTTTCCACCCCAAATAAATGCTCTTTATGCAAACCAACCGACTTCTGGTATTTTACACCCCTTTGGCTGAGGAATACAGATACATAACACAAAATAACCAAAATACAAAATACAATGTGTCACTGATCTCTGTGGCATTCCAAAATCGGATACCAACATCTATTCCTTCTGATGCCACATTTCTTGCAGATCATGAGTCTTAAGTAGCCTTTGGATGTATACCCATGCATTCCCAAGGAAGGGTTTCTCAGAGCTAAAGGTTTCCTTTTGTTTACTTTCATTTTCCTTCCACTTAGTTTGGGAAGGCCGTGGTACGTCTTACTATGTCAGCCTTATTTTTATCCCTGCTTCATCTTCAGGTGCTCTTTACCTTAAATCTTCATCACTCGCCAAGTTCTATTCCTTTGATTCTTTCTCCTCAGTATCTATTGTACTTGTGCCCTCCTAAACATCCTTAACGTCACCCTTTTCCTAAAGTGTTTAATGAGGCTCCTCTGTCTTCACCATGTACCCTGCCCAGGCATTAGTAGCCTACACATGAGCCAGAGATTTCTAAAACCCAGACCTGATTTTGTCACTTCTCTTGAAATAAGTCAATGGTTACCCGTTATCTTCAGGATAAACCTAACTCCTTACGATGCGAAACGAAGCCCTCTGTGACCTGACTCCTGCCTGCTCTTACAGCCACCTCCTACCCAGTGCCTGGTCAAGAATGTGCATGTTGAGGTCAAATGTCCTGGGTTCGAATTCCGAGTCTGCCACTTACTAGCTATGAAGTCTTGGGAAAGTCACTTATGTTCTTTGTGCCTCAGTTTTCTTTAAAGTGGGGGAAATAGTAGTTTCTACTTAATATAGCTATTGCGAGGACTAAATGGGTTAATATATGTTAAATGCTTGCAACAGGACCTGGCAGACAGTAAATTATGTGTGCGCACGTGTGCATATGTGTCTTATTGTTGCTGTTGTCATTAATTTACTTGAAATTAATAAGAGATCGTAATGGGGGGGAGCGGAGTGGGCGTAGCTCAGCAGTTGAGTGCCTGCAGCTGAGTGGTTGAGCACCTGCTTGGCACGTACGAGGTCCCAGGTTCAATCCCTGGTACCTGCTAAAATTAACAGGGAGGTAAATAAGTAAACAACTAGAGATTGTAACTGGTCTCATTTTCCTTTCACAAACGCTGTTTACTGGGCCTAGAATCACTTCCCCTTTACCTGTCTGACTCCTTGTCTTTTAAACTCCAGCTCAGATGTCAGCCCCCAGCGGGCTCCTGGCTCCAGGCTGGCTTAGCGTCCTTCCCAGGTGCCCCTGCAACACCTGAGCACACCTTGACCGTGTCATCCGTCTCACTCCTCATGGAACCTTGGGGCTTGTGCTTTTCAATATTTGTGAGTGGCCTAAAGGTCCATGACACGTAGATATTTGTAATGGGGTTAATAATAAATAAAACTGGTACACTGATGAGAATTTAAGGCTAGGCATGAGTCTCGGGATTCAGAAGCTCTCAGAATTCTATCCCTGCCACAGTAAAGGCTCTATCATATTTTGATTTCCTATTTCTTTCTAAGTTTCTCATGTTAAATTCTGAGTTCCTGGATTGGCTGGGGGGGGGGGGGGGGGCGGGGAATGGTATTTATCTCTATCCTTAATGCCTTATACACAACAGGGATTCAATTAATATCTGTTGAATGGTAAATACAGATTTTTCATTTAATAGTTTTTTTTTTTACCCAGAAACTTGTCTTTGCCCCTAAGCCCTGGTTTGAGGGGATGGCCCCCTTCCCAGGCTAATCCACTAACCCTGAACTTTCATAAAGTCTGAATTAGAAACCTCTGCCTGTTATTTATTAGAAACCTTCCCTTTATTCAAGGAGAAGGGGAGAAGAAATGGATTTCTTTCACTACTGAGTACTTAAGAGATAAATGGCTGATATAGTAAAATATTTCTTTGAATTCAATTTTTTTTTAAAGATAAATACTCCCTATTTTCTATTTGCCCAGCAAATTCTTAGAGAAGATCATATGATTCATACATTTTAGGCAGAGGCAGATTTGGACCAAAATTTGGTAAAATGAAGGCAAGTCCTTGATGTGTACAGGTGTGATTTGACATATGGAAAATTCCCCCTGTCCCTGCCCTCATGCCAAGTAGCTCAGATATGCCT
The DNA here is from genome assembly GCF_030445035.2 of Dasypus novemcinctus. Lineage (NCBI taxonomy): Eukaryota > Metazoa > Chordata > Mammalia > Cingulata > Dasypodidae > Dasypus > Dasypus novemcinctus. The sequence goes on along the minus strand of NC_080701.1, from coordinate 10,065,550 downwards.
CTATTGAAAATTCCTCCTCTTTAGTTCCTTTACTGACCAAGGCACTGAAGACTTTCGATTGGAAATAGCTTCCCTGGGCGGCTGATGCGTTGAGCCACTCTACCTGAAGGACAGGCGCCTTGGCTGCAGCTAGCCCAGGGCCTGGAAGGGTTAATCCAGAGGACCAGCCCAGGGGCTCAGGAAACAGAACTCACCTCCTTTCTAGAAAAGGCGCTGCTAAAATTGCCTGAGGAAAAGGTGAGATCCTTTGACTGGCAATGCTTCCAGCCTTGCTTCTTAAACCCTCTTCCTAAAAAAGTAAGCGCTGTGGCTCTCGCTGGCACAGAGACTCCACCTAGATATGGCTGAGCGATGAGTGGGGCTAACATCTGTGTGCAAATTCAAAGACCAGAGAGAAGCTTGCAGATCTCACCTGGATCTGTGGTTCTGAAACAGGGACCAAGAGTGGGGTAGGACAGGAGGTGGGGGGGTTGGGAGGAGCTGCACGTGCCCCCAGCCTCCCCGTACTGTGAACCCCCGTGTGTGATAAGGGCACTCCCAGCAGTGAGGTGTGCACACAAAAGATGTGGAGACGGGAATGCTCGAGAGCTGTGCTCTGGGTAAAGCCCAGCGCCTCGTTTGCAAAGGAGGACTCGAGCGCTGAGCTGTCACAGGACGGGCTCCTCCTCCCACCCCAGGTGCTCAGGACCTCATGGTACACCCAAGACTTCTTCATTGCAAGGTGCTTTCGGGTATACGAGGTACAAGACTTTACTAAGAGCCTTCCCATGAGTTTCATGGCAGGCCCACTCTCTAAGGAAAAAGAAAAATGAAGAATAACGAAGGGAAGTGGATGTGGCTCAAGTGGTTGAGCACCTGTTTCCCACATGGGAGGTCTTGGGGACTGGTGCCTCCTAAAAAAAAAAAAACCCACACCAAAAAAAAAAACCCCCCAGCAAGCAAACAATTGAAAAAACAGCTCAGGGGAGTCAATGTAGCTCAGTGGTTGAGCGCCAGCTTCCCACATACAAGATCCTGGTACCTCAAAAAAAACTAAGAGTACTTGTCAAAGTGACATGAAAGTAAGTGACAACATGAATAAATATAGAGCAGTCAAACTGTACTGGGAAATTTTAATAAAACTTGGTAATCCTGTCGTAAATAGTATATATTTAATTAAGCCGTTGGATTCAAAGTGGGTCCTCAATGCTTATAATTTTTGCAGGAACGAGATGAAATTGTTATATTTAATTTTGAAAGAAAGTACTGTCTGTTTTTGCAGAAAGCTTAGGAATTGATTTATAAACTGCTCTAATAATTCTGGCACATTCCACATATTAACAATTCTTCCTAAGCCCTACTTCGCTGGAAAATTTATACATCTGTCACGAGGCCAGACTGGGCTGTAGCTGGTTCGGTATTTTTATTATGTTAAAATGACATTCGTTAAGTATTTGTTGTGGGTTGTTTTTTTTCCCTAATAAGCCCTGTTTTCCCTTCAAAGGCTTACACAAAGCAACTCATCATGTGAAGGGCGGCACTGTTTGATGGCACTCCTCCCATTTTCATTTGTTACATGTTGAGAAAGTCACAAGACACAACTGTCCCTCTCTGAGGTGGAAACTGTCATGATTCATCAAGACAAGAAGTAATTTTCCTGTAATCACAAGATGACTCAGGTTAGTGACTTTCAGCTGTTACTGCAATTCAAATTACATGTTTTTTTAAATTTTAATTTTGTTGTTGTTGTTTGGCAATGAACTTATTCAGTAAACCTAATTAGTACCAATTCCTATAGTTTTAAATATATGGGAATGTGACATAAAGTAAGGTGGACTTTATTTTTGCACGAGCTGGAAAAAGGATTGGAAAATAGTTGTATGGGGTATGTAAAAATTACAAGAACATAATTACTGTTTAAAGAAAGTAAAATGCTTTTCCAGAACTTAATATGTTATCGCTTTTACTGTACAAAAGTTTACAGTATAAGATCTCCACGTGAAAATACTATGTGTCTGTTAAGTTTGAGACACTAAGTCTCAAAAGGCCAAAAATTAAAAAGCTATGTGCTTTATAATTGTCTTTTTATAATAGAGGTAACGGATTTTAACTGACCAGCTTGTACTTTCACTTTAGTCCTTCATATTGAGTATGTTTTTGATATTTAAAGGAGAGTTTTACTCTATCTCTATCACCACTGTCTTCAGGAGCATTTCATAGTAGGGGAGCCATTTACTCTTCCTATTTGCCTTTAGTTATAAATATGTGACTGTCACACGTGCCTAGGTTCTATCTATAAAAGAGGGAATTTTACAGATTTCTGCACGCGCAGGAGACTGTTGCCTATGAAGTCAGCCTAGGAAAGCGTGTCCAGCCTGCCTTCCGCTCTGCCTCCCAGCTCTGGGGTGCTGGCCTGTCTGCAGCGCAGGGTGGTCATCTTGCAGGGGAGCCAGGGAGGAGCTCTTTGAGTCCCTGGTTCTGCAGGGCGTCACTATGAAGTGACCCTCCTGGGCTCTGCACTGCCCTGGGCTCTGCGCGATGTGTGAAGAAAGAGGAAACTTCTGTTCCTGCCTGCAGAAGTCTCTAATCTGGTTGAGAACAAGCACCGAGGTGGGTATTCAAGGTGGTGGTATGAGGACAAACGCCCCAAGAGTCGTAGAGGTGACGAGTTCACGGTGTACAGAGGTACCAGGAGAGATCGTTTTCCCTGTCCTTACCTGTGAAGACTCTTGAGAGGAGGAGGAGGAAGCTGTGCTGGACTCCGAGGCTCGGGGAGGTTTCGGCCAGGGAAGGTGGCAGAGGAGCGTTTCGGATGAGAGAGGGCTGCCTGAACGGGGAGCCGCACAGGCCCTCCCGGGGCATGGGGAGGAGGCGCCGCGGAGCTGAGAGTCCAGGAAACAGAAGCTGCAGAGAAGAAGGCTGGAAACAGGCAGGGGCCAGCCCGGGGGGCGTCGAATGGCAGAGCAGCGCAAGCTTTACGTGTGGGCAGCGGAGACCTCTCGGTTTTCGGCGGCGAGGGGTGTTAGCACAGGGACTCGGGAAAATTAATCTGGCACTGGCGTGAAGTGGAGGTTGTCATCTGCAAGCCAGGAGGAACGGCTACGCTGTGCGATCTGAACAGGTGCCTCTTACCAGAGGGGGGCGTGTTCCCAGCAGGTGCACATTGACAGAGCGGGGAGTGTGGCAAAGCCCCAGCATCACGGGCGGAGGCGGCAGACCTGGGGGGTGGGAGGGAAGAGAGACGCAGCTAAAACGCTGTCATGATACCTCAGGTGCTAGGCTGGCAAAGACGGAGGTGCCCTGACAGCACTGAGCTCTTAAGCCCGCATGGCTAACGGGAGGGTCCAGCATGGCACTGCCCTCCATGGGAGGCTGAATTATGTAACCCCGAAGAAAAAAACAAAACGTGCTCTGCACCCACGCCTGTGGGTGTGAACCGTACATAGGACCTTTGGAGGACATCAGTGTTAGTTAAAAGTGTGGCCGGCTGCATCAGGATGGACTTTACTGCACATCACTGGGGGCCTGCAGAAGCAAGAAGGAAATTCAGACGGAGAAAACCACAGAGAGCAACAGAAGCGGGGAGTCAGCGCAACCCAGAAGAGAAAGAAGAGGCCACCATGTGCGTCGCCCTGTGACAGAAAAGCCAGGGACCCGAAGATCACCAGCAGCCAGCACAGAAGCCACAGCTTCAGGGAGGAAGTGTCACCTGCTGAGGCCTTGATTTTGCTCTTCTCCCAGTCTCAGACCATGAGCCGGTAAATCCCCGCTGTCGAAGCCACCAGTTGTGTGCTACTTGTTTTAGCAGCTGGGGAACTAAGACTCCACCCAGTTGTACCCATTGCAGAGGGCTCCAGTGAGAGGCCTTCCCTCCGTCTGCAGCAAGCCCCGTTGCATGCTCTGGTTGCCACGTGCGTCTCCTACCGTCGCCCCTCCCCGAGGCACCTGCTGTGGCCATGAAGAACAGGTCAAGTCGAGTTGAAGGCCTTGGATGCAAACATTAAACTGAGCTCTTGAGCGCAAAGGAGGGATTTGGTGGGCGCGTTCTAACTAGTTGATAGGAGGAAGAGCTAACTAACAAAATGTCAGAAAGTGAAGAATGGTGAGAACCTTGGGAGCCTTTTCTGTAGGTTGTGCCCTTGGCCGTTGGCCTCAGCCCCTCCTTTCCTTGGTCAGCTCCTCGAGGAAAGAGAGTTAGCCTAGGTCGGACCCCGTGCCCACCCGTCCGTCATGACTGGCAGGTGCATGCGGCATCAGCCGGTGTCTGAGGCAGGCGTAGGTCTCCAGAGCAAGAGAGGAAAAGCAAAACGTTGTTTTAAAAATAAGCATTCGGCTCTCTAAAACGTCGGAGGCACCCCAGCTGTGGTCATCAGTGCAGGAGCTTGGGGAGATCAAACATGCACCCACAGCTTAGGTCTCCAAAATTGTTGTGGAGACCCTCCCCTCCTCTTTTTTAAAAAAGTTATTTATTTTAAAGAATCTTTAGATTACATAAATGATACATAAAACATATAGGGGATTCCCATATGCCCTCCTCCTCCCCTCGCCCACGTTCCCACATTAACAGCGGCCTTCCTTGGTGTGATGCATTTGTTGCAACTGATGAACACGTATCAGCAGTGCCACGCTCCTTTTAAACTAATGTCTTATTGTTTATATACATGTATATAAACATTGATCAGAAAATACCTCCAGCCATACTTTCCTTCCTGCACATTGCTCTGAGGGCCACTCTCTAAAGAAACGCGGAATGTGTCCTCTCTCGCTCCCGGCTTCCTTCCTTCCTTTTGTGGTGGTCCCCTCGAGAGCACCCCAAGTGACCTGCGATCCCCAGATTTGCGTGTGAGTTTCAAAGTTTGCTACTTTCCCCGAAAAACAAATTAACGGGACTTTAAGAAATGCGGTAGCTCACCCAGCTTTGAGCAATCCTTGAACCGATACTTCTTCGTGTAAGTGCAATTTACATTGCAAGCAGAGAAATTTTAAAAAGTAAACATTCCATGGAAATACAACTTCGCTAAAAATGCTCCCTTTCCTCAGCTTCTAAGCTGAATTCTGAGGTAAAGTACCCAATTTCTCAGGCAGTCGTTTTAAGATCGGTGATTTTATACACAAGCAGGGCTGCCTGACACTTCCTTTTTTAAAACCTTTTTACTACACTGGGAATGAACATCAGTAGCTTTAATGTAATATATTAAACTCCAACATATTAGAGTTCTAGACTTCTAGAGTGAGAGTTTTTAACTGTTTTTGGCATTAGGAAGCAAGACTTATTTGGAGGTTTTATTTTTTAATACAAAGATCCAAGCAAATATCTGTTACAATTAGAAGTTGTCAAAACTTAATTTCCATTAATGATTAAATAATATATAATAACTTATATAAAATTGATGTTAGAATGTATAATTCTAGTTTTGAGCCCTAATTGGAATACAAGTAAAATTAATTAAAAATATAAAGTTCTATATTTTTACCTCTCCTTTCCTTCTCTCTGTTCTTCTTCCTTATTAAATCATAGCTCTTAAATCTTTGTTTATTTTTTTCCACTCCCCTGGTCTTGCTTCTTTTACATTAACATGCATGAAGCACATGATAATCACTCAATGTGTGTTCATTTCCTCTTTTCCTCTCCCCCTTTTCTTCTCCCCTAGTTCCTTTCTCTTTCTTGCTCCTTTAAAAAATAAACATGGATTAATTAATGGCACATAGCTACTGATTATATTGGGCTCCTTTCTTTTTTGAAAATACTGCTTTTTTTGTATTAGGTGCATGTGTTTCAGAAGATTAACTGTCCAGATATCAGTTAGGCCCCAGACCGCTGCTGCCTTAGGTACTAAGGCTTACAGATACTGTAAAATTGTTCAGAATGATTTTATTCTAAGGTTAGCCCAGCAAGCTTTTCCACTAAGTGCACCCAAAGGGAGCCACTGGAACACAAGGAGGAGAATTACAACTGACCAACGTAGGAGTCAAAAAATCAGGTGGGAGCAGAGGTGGCTCAAGCAGAAGAGCTCCTGCCTCCCACATGGGAGGTACTGGGTTTGGTTCCTGGAAAAAAAAAAACACAAAATAATAGGCAAAACAAATGAAAAAAAACTGACTCAGGGAAGCCAATGTGGCTCAGTGGGTGCACGCCAGCTTCCCACACGCGAGGTCCCAGGTTCAATCCCCGTCCCTGGTATCTCAGAAAAGGAAAGGGGGGGGGGTGGAAATCAGGAAATTTCAATTTGTTTAAACAATTCTAAGAAGGCACCGAAGTACTGAGAACTGCTGCAGTGACTGACAGTGACAGTAAAGCAGGGAGGTCACTGAAGAGCGAGGTGAGGGGGCACAGGAAGCACAGGCTCTTCTGGCAAGGTCGGGGAGCAGCCTCCCTGCTCCCACACACGGTGTCTGGCCCTGTTCACCTGGGTTTTTGTTGCTTTTTTTTGTTTCCTCTCCCTTTCCCGCCCCCAGTTGTCTGTTCTCTGTGTCTATTTTTGCTGCGTGTTCTTCTTTGTCTGCTTCTGTTGTTATCAGTGGCATGGGAATCTGTGTTTCTTTTTATTGCGTCATCTTGTTATGTCAGCTCTCCGTGTGTGCGGCGCCATTCCTGGGCAGGCTGCACTTTCTTTCGCACTAGGCGGCTCTCCTTACAGGGCGCAATCCTTGCACGTGGGGCTCCCCTACGCAGGGGACACCCCTGCGTGGCAGGGCACAGCATTCCTTGCGCGCATTAGCGCTGCACATGGGCCAGCTCCACACGGGTCAAGGAGACCCAGGGTTTGAACTGCGGACCTCCCATGTGGTAGATGGATGCCCTAATCACTGGGCCAAGTCCACTTCCCTCACTGTGTGTTCTTCTGTGTCTGCTTGTATTCTTGTCAGCAGCACTGGGAATCTGTGTTTCTTTTTGTTGCATCATCTTGCTGTGTCAGCTCTCTGTGTGCGCGGTGCCACACCCAGGCATGTTGTGCTTTTTTTCATGCTGGGCAGCTCTCCTTACAGGGTGCACTCCTTGCGCGTGGGGCTCCCTCATGCGGGGGACACCCCTACGTGGCAGGGTACTCCTTGCGTGCATCAGCACTGCGCGTGGGCCTTGCTGTGTATTTTAAACCAATTTGAAACTCAAAGCTGAGCAGAGTACCACTTTCTCGGCTGTGTTCTAGCCTTCCCGTGAAATAATGCAGGGTGTCCAGGTGATTCCTGCCCGTGGACATCAGAAACTAAAGATGATGAGGTTCAAAGATGAGTTGGGTTATTATTAGGTTGTATCCCCATTAAACAACATTTTAAAAATGTATATATACATTGTTACATTGTTGAGAGAGAAATTTTCAACTCAAAAGACATCTGAGGAGGTGCATAATTTAGATGAGATAATGTCTAGTACTAGATTACCCAGGAACCAATGGAGAATAAAATCATTTGGTCTCAGTAAAGATGCCGTATCAGTTAGGGCAGCGGTCGAATGACTCACCCGTCTGCTGAGAAAGGAAGCACATTTTACCTAATTTGGATCTGTGTGCTTTTCAGACAACGAGCATCTTCACTGGATAAAACCCAAGTGAAATAAAGGACGAATTATGTCGACCACAGCTTCCAAAGAGCCCAGCTGACACCTGAGGATTCCTAATTTCAACAGGTGAACAGGGGGAAGCAGACTTGGCCCAGTGGTTAGGGTGTCCGCCTACCACATGGGAGGTCCCCGGTTCAAACCCTGGGCCTCCTTGACTCGTGTGGAGCTGGCCCATGCGCAGTGCTGATGCGCGCAAGGAGTGCCGTGCCACGCAGGGGCGTCCCCGCGTAGGGGAGCCCCACGTGCAAGGAGTGCGCCCCGTAAGGAGAGCTGCCCAGTGCAAAAAGCAAGAGCAGCCTGCCCAGGAATGGTACCGCACACACAGAGAACTGACACAACAAGATAATGCAACAAAAAGAAACACAGATTCCTGTGCCACTGACAACAGAAGCGGACAAAGAAGACGATGCAAGGGGAGAGAAATAATAAAAAAAAGAACACACAGCAAATGGACACAGAGAGCAGACAATGGGGGTGTGGGGGAGGGGAGAGAAATAAATAAAAATAAATCTTTTAAAAATATAAATTAAATAAAATACATTGCAAGACAATAATCAGAAAGCAAAAGGTTGTATTATTTTTCTTACTTTTTATTGAAATACAGTATAGAGAGAAAAATTCATAAACGTACAGCTAGATGAATCTTTACAGAAAGAACACACTCATGTAATCAGAAACTAGATCAAGAAACACACAGACCCACCCCTTGCTCCTTTCCAGTTACCACCCATCCCAAGCGTAACTACTATCCCACGTCTAAGAGATTTGCTTCATCTCTTTTTTGTACCTTATATTCATGGACTCATACAGTGTGTACTCTTTTGTGTCTTCTTTTGGTTAATGTTTTATTTACGAGATTGATCCATAGTGTTGCATGTAATTGCAGATGGTTCATCCTCATCACTCTCTAATATTCTACTGAATGAATATACCCCAATCTATTTGGCCGTTCTGCTGATGAAAGGTATTTGAAAGTTTTCTTCCTCGGTGCTATTTTGAAGAATGCTACTATGGGCATTCTAGAGTATGTCTTTTGGTGAATGTGTGTGTACTTTTCTATTGGATATATAACTTAGAGTGAAATTGCTGTGCCATAGGATGAGTGTTTACTTTTGGTCATTACTACCAAACAGTTTTCCAAACAGGTTGAAACAATTTACACTTTTACCAGCAGATCATTAGAACTCTGGCCGCTCCAGATCCTCACCGCCGCTTGGTGGTTTTTCTCTTCTCCGTTTTAGCCGTTCATTTTCATAGGTGGTGATATCTCATTGTGGTTTTAATTTGCAGTCCCTGTATCAGGGAAGTAGAGCACTTTGGTGATTTGGAGATGTAGTACTCCAGAAAAACATGTTCTTAAGCTTAACCCATTCCCATGGGTTTGAAGCCATTGTAAGGAGGACATTTTGATGAGGCTACTTCAGTTACGGCATGGCCCACGTCAATCAGGATGGGTCCTTTTTTTTTTTATGATTTATTTTTTTTTTATTTCTCTCCCCTTCCTTGCCCCTCCCCCAGTTGTCTGCTCTCTGTGTCCATTCACTGTGTGTTCTTCTATGTCCCTTTGCATTCTTGTTAGACGGCACCGGGAATCTGTGTCTCTTTTTGTTGCGTCATCTTGCTGCGTCAGCTCTGCCTGTGTGCAGCGCCGCTCCTGGGCAGGCTGCACATTTTTCGCGCAGAGCGGCTCTCCTTATGGGGCTCACTCCTTGCACATGGGGGTTCCCTATGAGGGGGCCACCCCTGCATGGCACAGCACTCCCTGCGCACGTGAGCACTGTGCATGGGCCAGCTCCACACGGGTCAAGGAAGCCCTGGGTACCGAACCATGGCCCTCCCATGTGGTAGGTGGATACTCTATCAGTGGAGCCACATCCGCTTCCCAGGATAGATCTTAATCCTATTACTGGAGTCCTTTATAAGCAGAACGGAATTCAGGTAGAGAGAGAGAAACTTGGGAAGCGGGAAGGTAGAACTCAGTGGTACCTGGAAGAGAAGGGAGAGGACAGGAGAGCTGCCATGTGCACAGCCATGTGACAGAGGAGCCCAGGACCCAGGATCACCAGCAGCCAGCAAAGAATGCCACTTTTAAGTGGTATTAAGTGCTTTTAAGAAAGCATCGCCTTGATAAAAATTTGATTTGGACTTTCTCCTAGCCTCGAAAATGTGAGCAAATAAATTCCCATTGTTTAAACTGACCCAGTGCATGGTATTTGCTTGAGCAGCTGGAAACTAAAACAATGCACCTTTTCATGTTTTTCCTGCCCATCTCAATGGCCTTTTTTGTGAACTGTCTAGTGCTAGAAACTATGAGCTCTAAACAAAGATTTTTATGCAATGTTATTTCTCCTTTCGAAGTACATAATCTAGCAGTATTTTAACCACTTGACTACTTGGCAGAATATGATTCATTTCATATCCTGTGGAATTTAGGGGCTTAAAGAGATCACATTTATTTGAGGAGATTAGAGAAAGCATCAGGCAAAAGTTGCTACTCACAGTATTAAGTTTAAAAAGAAAGGTACAAAACTATTTCCAGTTTTATCCCAACTTTGTTATACTAAATAAGAGAGAGAAAATTTTAAATATTTATGAAGAAAAAAGGGAAAACCTGCATAGTAATAAGGTATTTTTGTAGAGGGAGATGATAGAGAGTTTTTACTATCAACATTTCTTATAATGAGCTGTTTATTGTCTTTTTCTAAATTTAAAACAGCAAGTTTTATTTCTCACCTATACTGTCTATCCATTAAGAATAGTCACTCCAGGAGCTGGGCCACTGAAGTCTTCACCTTAACACAGCCTCCACGATTGCGGAAACGAGAACAAAAGAACTTGGCAAGCCTTACACTGGCTTGTAAAGTTTCCATGCAGAAGTCATGTCTTTTCTAATCCTAAGTCACACAGCTTTGCCTGAATTCAAGTGACTGGAGAAGTGCTATCCTGACCATATGCCCCGTCCAGGGAAGCCAAGCACTTGTGATGCCTGAATGATGACTCTTTTACTTGACGCAGGAGTGGTTCAAGTCCTTCTCTTTATTCCTCTGTGCCCAGCCTTTGTCCTCATGCGCCCACTCAGCTCTCCTGGTGGTTTCTATCACTGTCTCTCCTCCCAACTATTCTCCAAGGAATAAAGGCTAGAAACAAAACAAAAGCACTTGGTATGAGAAGTACCGCTGGATTAGAGAGGACTCTTACAGTGGAAAGTCACAAACCCAACAAGCTAAAGTGAAAAGGGGGATTTATTACCTTACAGAGCTGAGAAGGCTAAGGAGTCGCCCACAGGGTTTCAAAAGCCAAGACATCCGGGAATGGAACCAGGACTCTGTGCTGCCAGCATCCTTTTCTCTTTGCCCCTCATCAGCTTCCTTGGCTTGGCTTCATTTTCTTCTCTCTGAAGACAGGAATTCTCCAGGTGCCAGAAAGGATGGCTGCTGGCAGTCTGGCCTTTATCCCCGTCCAGCTCTGGGATGCCAGAGGAAAGGCTACTTCTTCATTTGCTGGCCCTGAGGAATCTCAGAGAAGGACTCTGATTGGTCCACCACCGAACCAATGACTGTGTCAGAGGAGATGAGGTCCCCTGATTGGCCAGACTTGGGTCACATGTCCACCCAGGGAGGACACGATACAATTTATCAGAAGCGGAATGGTGAACTTGCTTTGACAAATAAAAACAGTAGCTACTGTGATCACTGAGAGTTAGCCATACCTAGTGAGGTTTTTTAAAACTGGAAATCCAATCATGTTTGTTTTGCCCCGCTCCAACTTGAAACCCATTTCCATTGTACTTAAAATGAAATCCAAATTAATTCTCTTAATTTTCAGTTTATATGACTTCTGCCTATCTTTGTAAATTATTTCCCCTTCCAGCATCACTGAGCAAGAAGGCATTAGCCACATGGCTTCATTCACCAGGCATGTTTCTACCTTAGGGCATTAAACTAGTCATTCCCTCTGATCTTGGCATGCCCTGTTGTCTTACCATTCATTAACCCCCTCCTTCCTCTCTCCCCCTCTTCTCCCTCTTGTCGAGTTTACGGAGTTTGTGGGGAGGTAATTCTCCACACGTGCTCGCATTTCTGCATGTCTTGGATCAGCTTTTGTTCTGGTCCATCTTGTTATACAAACAGCCTTGAAAGACACAGTGTCTCCCTTGGGGCAGAGGACAGACTCTTTTTGTTGTCCAGGATAATAAAGACAAGGTCTCTTCCCAGGGCAAAGGTAAGGCAGACTGGGCGTTTCCTTAGGGTTCCCTAGCTATGATGCAAACCTGCTACACACGTATCACCCACCTGGGCCTGTCCCTGCATCGCCTCTGTAGACTTGGAGGCAAGAGGAAGAAATGAAGCTTAGCACTCATGCTGCCTGCTGTCCCAGGAGTAATAAAGTTCCTTGTCTCTGACCCAGGACTCTTATGTCTTCTTCCAGCATTCATGAAACTGTGGCAGGCAAACTCATTAGTTCGTAGCAGGATAAAGTCTCAGACCAGACCTTGACAGAGAGATAAATTACTTAGAGTACAAATTCATCTTTCTTAGGTTTACAGTTTGATGAGCTTTGACAAACTTGTGAAACCGCCAGCAACACCACAATTAAGGTGTGAAAGACTTCCCTCACCTTGAAAAGTTTCCTCATTCCCATTTGCAGTCAGTTCTCTCTCTGTCCACGACAAGCCTGGCCACGCATGGATGAGAATCTGGTCCCTTTATTTTTGCCATGTTTTACTTTTGTAGTCTGAAAAAATTTTTTTAACTAAGACAAACATTAGGGAGGAGAGAAGGAAAAACAAGGCACCATTGCACTTGAACCCTGAGGAATGAGTGGAATGGTGGTGGTGGGAGTGAACAGGGATGGAACCATGGAAGAGCCACTTCTGGAGCTAGAAGAGGGAGGCTTTGCAAATGATAGGTCAGCCCGAGCGGGGTAAGGAGGCGGAAGCAGCAGCGTGGGGCTGAGCGTGAGTGCCTGAGGCCTGCAGGAAGGCTGAGCTGAGGGGGGCAGGCGGAGCCCGGGCAGGGGAAGGAGCAACGGGGGACCTCTGGTCCAGGGGCTGCCTCTTCTGTGCCGTCTTCCACTTTCCCCCTGGCAAAGTTAGTTGCTCCTTTCTCAAACGTTTTCTTTACATTTTTGCCATCTTATTTATGATTTTTTTATTGTTAGCCTCATTTTAATTTTTGTCTCAAGGTTACACTGTGAAATTTACAGGCTGCTTGGATCGTACCAATAAAAGGTCTGACAGCCGTGTTCTATGTCAGTCGCCCTGAACACTCGAACCCTAGATGTCTAAGTATAAAACCGTCATTGAAGAATGTTCTTTTAAAAAAAAAGAGTGGTTGGCCTGTCTTGGGAAAGCTGTGGTTACAAGAAACAGAAATGAGTTCAAATGAAGAATATTTGGGGGCTAGAACAGGGCATGTCGTTGAGATTCAAGATTAGGAAATGGAGTTCGCCGGGACCCCAGGCAAGCCTTGTAAAAGGAGCTCCCTGGATTCCAGTGAATTCGCAGGAACTAGAGCTGAAGGCCATTTGTACGGCCCTCCCTCCCTCTGCTGCTCTCCGTTGTCTCTTATGAAACAACACAATATCTCACCCATTTCACTCAGCTGCCTTCATCCTACAGAGGAACTTTCTCTTCTTTCATCTCGGAGTGTGTGGCTGAAATGGCTCCCTCCCATGTCTCCAGGTGAGCACAGCCAAGCCTCTGCCGTCCTCTGACTATTCAAGTCTCTTCAGATCCTCAACGTTGGGTCAACCCACTCGTGGACTGGTTCCCTATAGGTCCGGGTCCAGCTGGCTGTAGGTGGGAAAGCAGGGGAAGGCGTGCACCTGTCACTCAGAGAAGCTGCTTCTCTTGGATGGGCCACAGTGAGCAATGATGATGCTTCCTTCGGACTTTCTGATTCAAATGGATGCTTGGGCAGCAGATGTGGATCAAGCGATTGAGTTCCCACCAACCACATAGGAGGTCCCGTGTTTGGTTCCCAGGACCTCCAAAAATAAAAACAGACAATGAGCAGACAACAAGCAAACGATAACGGACACAAACAACAAGCCAAAACAGCGAGCAGACAGACAAGGGCGCCATCTTGGAGGGGACCTGAAGTAAGCCGACGTACATTTTGGGTCTCAAAGAAGGGACACGAGATTTTGACGACTGACCTTTGTTATCTGGAGTACTTGGTGGGTCTAGAATGTGACAGCACATAGTTTAGGGAGCCCAGAAAAAAACAAACCCTGTCTTCCTTGCTTCACCTAAAATCCTGAGCTCTTATTTTAGTATTAATCTTATCAGCCTAATCACACCATCAAATTCATAAGGAATTTGCTTATGCGCATACAATTCACAGGGAATATATTTTAAGAAATTTAAATCCACAGTTACATAAATGTAATAATGGAGAATTGCAACTCAGCAAACCAATTTTCATTGTCAACTATATATTCAACTATATATCTTAACGGTAAATTACTATAAAAATAAAGTGAATTCCTATCTCTCACACATTTAAGAATAGCCCTTAAAAGTGACCTATTCATGGTCGAGGCCTGGCACTTCCAGGCTGGCTTAAGAAACGTCCCCAGGGGCTGCATGTATAGATACTGCATTTGAAATTGGAGCCATTTCTTTAATGCAAATTGGAAAGAGTCGAGTTTGTCAGTTGCCAGTAACTTTAACATTTGCAAATGCAATAACATAGAATTTATTTCTTCTAGGGTGCTCTAAATTACCTTGTCTGATTGATTCCTGGAGTGAAAAAATGTAAATAGACTTAAAGTCTACCGAGATTTTGATTAAATGGAAAGGCGCTCAGTGTTGGTTTTTTCCTAGTGTGTGGGCAGTTATAGCCAGCCATATGTTTACTTTGTAAATTCTGGTTGAGGGTGCAATATAAGCTGTTTCAATTTGGGTGGCAGTTTTGTCATATCTCACAAATTACTCTGTTAGAGTTTCCTTAGAATTTTTGCAAGGGCTGTGGGCACGGGTCCATAAGGATTAAGGACATCGTATTCCTGATTTCTTTTCTTGAGCGTCAGTCCTGTAAGCTCTTCCCTGCAGTATTCCAAATAATACATGCAGAATGAACGACGGAAGCACTTGATGATAATGGTAATAATAATAGTTTCTGCCAAGGCTCATCAACAAAGGCTAAAACGGGTGACTAAGAGTATGATTATTTGCATAATAATCAAAATCCCTTTCCACCTGATACTTGTCGAAATCCAAAGGAGGACAATTATTACCTTATGTTGGTCTCAACCGGGTCTCTTCTACATCCCAGGATGGGGGTGGGCTGGGGGCACTGAGGCTGCAAGAAACCATCCCTTCTCTCCCCATACCCTGCAAGCTCGGGGGGGTGTGTCTCCCTTCTTTTTCTTTTTTTAAGATTTATTTTATTTATTTCTCTCCCCTTTTCTCCCTTTGTCTGCTCTCTGTGTCCGTTCACTGTGTGTTCTTCTGTGTCCACTTGCATTCTTGTCATGTGGCACCAGGAAACTGTATCAGTTGTTTTTTTTTTGTTGTTGCATCATGTGTGTGGCACCACTCCTGGGCAGGCTGCACTTTTTTTCACGTGGGGCAGCTCTCCTTGTGGGGCGCACTCCTTGCATGTGGAGCTCCCCTACGCGAGGGACACCCCTGCCTGGCACGGCACTCCTTGTGCGCATCAGCACAGCACGTGGGCCAGCTGCACACAGGTCAGGAGGCCCTGGATTTGAACCCTGGACCCTCCATATGGTAGGCGGGCACTCTATCACGTGTGCCACGGCCACTCCCTGGGGTCTCCCTTCTCACACATTCCCAGGATGAAGAATTTCCTCTCCCTCCCCAGCTGCCTCGGTGCGCAGAATTCCCGTCCTTTCTGAGGCTGTGTCTTTGCTCACTTCTTGTGGTTCTGCGTGTGCTAAGTGCTGGGGGTTCAGCATTCCATAAGACAAACCCCTGCCTCAGAGCTTCCAGCCAGTGCTGGAGACAGACACTGAAACCCCGGGGCCCACGGAGGCGTGCACGGGAGGCCGGAGGGCAGCGGGCAGCGCTGGGGGTCCCGGGGGGCGCCTCAGTTATCAGCAGTGCTTTCAGAGCCCTTGGTACAAAAGCCACCCCCTGAGCGCCCGGCCACTCCCCTGGGCCACCCCGCCCTCACCTGCCTCCAGAGCCAAATTGAAGGACTAAGCTGGAAGCAGCAGGGATCTCTGGGACTTCCCACTGCTCTCTGGGGTGCCTGGATCCACGTTGGATGGGAAGAGGAGGAGGAGTGAGCTGGATGAACAACAGCATCTGTTCCGGCCCCGCGGGAGGGAAGGTGCCTGGGCCGAGAAACGGGGTCACTGGGTATTTCAGGCCCATCTGATGTGGGGGAAGGCTGGTGAGAAGTAGCCCTTAAGAGGCGATATCAAGGGAAGCGGACTTGTCCCAGTGGTTAGGGCGTCCGTCTACCACATGGGGGGTCCGCGGTTCAAACCCCGGGCCTCCTTGACCCGTGTGGAGCTGGCCCATGCACAGTGCTGATGCGCGCAAGGAGTGCCGTGCCACACACGGGTGTCCCCCGCTTAGGGGAGCCCCACGTGCAAGGAGTGTGCCCCATGAGAGACGCCCAGCGCAAAAGAAAGTGCAGCCTGACCAGGAATGGTGCCGTACACACGGAGAGCTGACACAGCAAGATGACGCAACAAAAAGAAACACAGATTCCCATGCTGCTGACAACAACAATAGAGCGGACAAAAAAGAAGAACACGCAGCAAATGGAAACAGAGAACAGACAACTGGGGCGGGGGGAAGGGGAGAGAAATAAATAAAATAAATCTTTAGAAAAAAAGAGGTGAGAAGTCAGGAGGCCAGATCCCAAAGGGCACCCCTGCATGCTCTCCTACCACGACTGCCTTTGCTCAGCCAAGCTAGAAGATGCCGCTGGAAAAATCGAAGATAAGAAGCCACACAATTAGATTGACGCTTTGGAGAAAGTCATGGCATGATTGAGGGCAAGGGATCAAAGGGCCAGAAAACCTGTTTGCAGGCTGTTGAAGTCCCTCAGACAGGAAATGTGTGCCTTTATGAAAAATAGAAGCTGGCGGGAGGTGGAGAAGGGTTTGGCATCTAAAGGCTTAGGATGGGATTGGAGTGGTGAGCTCCCCATCACAACATCACAACAATTTTCAATCGATTTAGCATCAGGTAGAACCATTCGCTCCAGAGCAGACCATCTGGTTGGCTGTGCATCCAAAATGAAGAATTGACCTTGCGCAAGAACCTGCAATAATTAGTACCATCCCAAACATCCTTTGCTGGAAATGACTTAGCAGGTGGCAACTCTGCCATTTGCTCGTCTTTGGCAGCTGATACCATGTAAGAAGAGCAGGGCTTTGGCAGGGTTGGGCATGGGGTTAGGAGCTCTGCACCCTGCGGCGTCTCCAGGGCGGATGGTGACCCGCCTTGCCCGGGTCGGCCTGTTTTCCCCAGGATGGACCATGCGGCCTCCCAGCTGGAGAAGCAGCACGTGCACGCCGTCTACGCCAGCACCGCGCCCTGCTTCAGCGACCTGCCGAGCAAGGCCTGGCCACGTGTGCGCCAGTTCCTCCAGGAGCAGCGGCCAGGCAGCCTCGTGGCGGACATAGGTGAGCCGGGGGTGCCCGCATCCCACCCAGCCTTTCCCCTTCCCATTATTTTTTTCAAAGATGCTTTAGATTATATGAATGTTACATAAAAAATATAAGGGATTCCCCTATGCCCCACTCCCTTCCCTCCCCTACTGCCCCACGTCAACAAATCCCTCATTAGTATTGGCATTTCAGTCCTTCCAATGTGTCCTTGGAATGTCAGTGTCTAGAATCTTCACTTTCTAGCAGAGATTCATCCGAGCAAGTCAGCAGGTAGGAAACTTCCTTAAAGCTCCGTTTAGGGAGTGGCTGTCTTTTCAGAGCCTCAGAGCACCCGCCCTACCCAACCTGACCCAGTAAGGATGGAATAGATCAAATGACTGCTGAACTTGAAACTTGGAAAACTTCACGTTTGTGAATACAGTGTTTTGTACCAGTGGCTCACTTTGAGTGGTTCTCATGCGTTCTATAGAAGAGCCAGAATTGTGGGATTACACAAGTCAAGTCCTATAACTAAAGTTAACTTCCCAGGTCCTTTCCCTTACCTATCCCACATTCCTGAATTTACCTGCACACCATATCTTCATAGCCACTGATTTGTCTAGGGACTTTGGCTGGGTATCTTTCTGAATTGAGAAGTGGGAAACCACAGCCAGGACTAAAATTTTAAGACATGCATGCAAAGGAACTGAGAGAATCTACAACTGCAAGCAAGAGAGTCCCATCCATCCATCGGCCCCCTCTACCATCACCATCCCAGAATCCTCAGAACTGGAGAATGAACTATGCACTAGAGTAGACTTACTGGTATTCTACTCTGATTCTAGCAATGGAGGAACTGTTATCATTGACGTGGAGGTAGTGGCCACTGGAGGAGCTGAGGGCAGAGAGAGGAAAACGGGTGTAATCCAGGGGCATTTTCGGGACTTGGAGATTGTCCTGAATGACATTGCAATGACAGATACAGGCCATTATATATCTTGCCATAACATACAGAATTGGGTGGGAGAGAGTGTAAACTACAATATAAACTTTAATCCACTTAGTGGCAATGCTCCAAAGTATGTTCAACAGTTGCAACGAATGTACCTCCCTAATGAAAGATGTTGTCAATGTGGGAAAATGTGAGACATGCGGGGAGCAGGGCATATGGGAATCCCCTATATTTTTTATATGACATTTGTATAATCTAAGTATCTTTTTAAAAAATGAAATAAAAAAGACATGCATGCATTCCCACCTGAGGCATGCCAGATGAAAACTGCTTTCTATTAACTGCATGCCAACTGTACCTATAATGGCTATTGATCTGTAGTTACAAATTCTGCCTAGTTTGACATTCACTCTAAATACTATTAAGAAAAACAGACATGTGCCCAGGGCTCCTGGCTTGTTAGTTGTGCGGCAATGTCAGAAGTGTTCTTTCATGAATTGTAATAAAGGTACCTCGCTAATGCAATGTACTAATTAGTAGTTGGGTGGTTTATGGGAACTCTGTATTTTATGCATGATTTTTCTGTTAACCTGTTGCTAATTTTTAAAAAAAAGGAGAAAAGAAAAAAATTAGTGCATGCAGTGTGGGATATATCACATACAAAGAAAGGGTCTCCAGCATGTCAACATAAAAAAATAATCTATTTGCAGAAAAAGCAGTGAATTTGGAGCCCTTACCACCAATTATCTAAGCATAATGTCAGAATTTTTAAATCGATTGAGGAACAGATATATTATTCAGCAGATGGCTTTTGGACTATAACAGTACATGTAAAAGGAAGATAAAATAAGAGAGCTACATTCTCACACTGTACACAAAAGTAAGTTAGAAGGAAGCGAAGATTTAAGTATAAGAAAATGAAGTCACTAAAGGACTAGAAGACAACTAGATTATATTTTAAAATATTCTTAGAAATTAAGGAAAATATCAGTAACTTTGGTCACATAAAATTTAAAAGTTCTTTAAGGGAAAAAATCAGGACACATATATAAACAAAATTAAATAACCAAAAACAAAGTTAAAATATCTGCACACATCTGATAGAAAAATGGATAATTTTCTTAATCTACAAGGCATTTTTCAGAATCAGTATGGAAAAGACTATCAGCCCAAAGGAAAAAGGGTGAAAGAATATGAACAAATAGTTCAAAAAGGCAGGAAGACAAATAGTTTAAAATTTTTTGATAGGTAAGCCACTTAGGTGTTTCAGTAGCAAAGGTGCAAAAGGCTGTAGAATGAAAAATCTCCTTTCATCTCCATCCACCAGCACCCTGTAACCTGCACCAGAGGCAGCTGGTGCTACCAGCTTCTCATGTAGACGTCTAGAAAGAGTTTGTGTAAATATAATCATATTTGTATCTAAGATGGACGTGTATGGGTGTATTTCCCTTTTTTCATTACACAAATGGTAGTATGCCATACAAATAGTTATACACCTACCTTTTGTTGCTTATAATATATTGTAGGGATCATTCTTCCTTTGTACTTACTGAGCTGCCTAATATTAAAAGCTACATAATGTTCTATGCTAATAGAACCTTACTAACAGATAGATAGATATATAATTTGCTATATTTTGCTCCTACAAATTATGGTACAGATAACCTTTAAATCTGTGCAAATCCACAATTACATCTCTATATAAAATCATACAGGTATATATTTTACCCATTTGTTCTTTGAATTTTTGTAATGTTTACATTTTTTACTATTCAATAAATGAGTAGATTTTTTTTAAATAAATTGAAATTAAGGGAGAAAGAGATGAAAATGAAAGAGAGATGCCCAGAAGAATTAGTCAAAGGAAAAAAACTGATGATATTCCAAAAGGAAATGTTTTCTTTTTCTTTCTAGATTTTCTGCTTAGGTAAAATCATCACCTGTTGGTTATGGTGGTAAATTTGACTGGTTGTTCGGATAGCAATTTATAATTCATTATAATTAACTATGAATCAACTTTGTATAGAGTGAAAGCCATCCAGAAGTAATGCGGTCCCAATTTCCCATATGGGAATTCTTCTGGCAAGGTCACAATTTTCACGGTATAATATAACCTTTAGGTAACTAAAATTTTATCAGCGCTATCACTCCCATCTGATTTGCTGAGGCAGCCCATGGAAGGAAATTGTATCCTGAGGGCAGATATCAGGGATGAAGCGAGCGGGAACCCTGTCCTAAAGAAAAATAACTCAAGACAGCAGAAATGCCGAAGTGCTCTCTGGAAATACCCTGTCCGGGGAAATTATGGCAGTACTTTTCTTGACATGGGCCCATAAACTTTAAGTTGATTAGATGGCGCATGGATGGCGTGCTGTGGTTTGAGATCTTTGTTTGAATCAGTTTAGGAAGTAGGAGAAAGACCAGAGCTCCATACTTTTTTAAAGCAAGACTTAATTTACTTTTTATCTAAAGTCAGAGGCAACTGTCCTAAAGTATTGCTAATTATTTGTGTACATGATAATGAACACAGTAATTCAGTTTACCTCTTAACTCCCAGGGTACTTACTCCCAGTCTCTGTGGTCAGATTTAAATTTGGCAGATCATTCAAATTATCATTCTCTCCTGGAGGCAATAAGAATTTAGAGCATCTGCTGTGTGGCAGGTACTATGCCTGCAGAATAAACTAAATTCCCTCACCTCTGGCCCCAAGGAATGTGCATTAAGTAGGAAACAAATAGGCTATAGTCTCCTATTTCCCATGGGAAAGAGAATTCTCTTGCAACTAAAGTCTTACTAAGGAATTCCTAATTTTTAAAAATGCAGTTTTTTGCTCAAACTTCGGAGAACATTCCAATTAATAAGTTCTTTTCAACAAAGACATGTTCACTGCGGGCCAAAGCAGTTTACTGAACCCAAGAAATAATCTCTTTTCTTCTTTAGTCATGTCTGGGGCCAGATAGAAAATGGAGGAGACCTAAGCCTGCAAATGCTTTTTTTTTTCCAATCTCACTTTAGTACTATGCAAGGCTATCACTTAATGAGATTCTGTAAGAGAGCATGACTGTTGTGAACTGGAGCTTGCAGTCTCATAACTGTTCTGATTTACTTTTTGAACATTTAAGATAATGGGGCAACCAGGCTTGGCAGTTCTCTTGATTTTCTCATTAAGATAAAATCTTCCCCTCTTTAGCATCAGAGTGTGCCCTTAGAAAATGGATAATTGCATCATCTTTGGGAGTGCCTCTGCTCCCCTTAAAAAGGAATGCCATTAGAAATGAAAAAGGAATAAATCAAGGGCTCCAGAACCACTTGAAACATGCCAAGAGCTGTTCAGATTTACAAAGACCTCAGTTTCCCTCATTATTACAGATGCTTCCTAAACAGGTGCCTGCCAGCTCTAATGGTCTGTGAACCCGTTTTTGTTAGTATCTTTGGGTAATTTTCCCTTTGATTTCCCTAAACGCGTCCCCTGCTACAATAAAAAAGCAAACCAATTCACATTATTATTTTCCTTAATATATGCCCATCATCTTTGAAATATACAGAATTTCAACTTGAAAATATTTTGTGAATTCTATTTTCCCCATGATTGCCTTCAAAGAGTGGATCCTTTTTCTCATATGCATAATTAGGAATAGTGTTCTAAGGTCCCATTTACTTACATTGAAATGATAATATTGGAAACCTTATTTTTTGCCCGTGTACTCTCCAGTGTCTCAGCTGGCACCAATGACCCATAACTCTATTTTGAGTGTCTTGTATAAATTATGAAAAGTACCTAGAAGGAGGAATTACTAAAGTGTCATGATGTATTTCAGAAGTAGTAAGCTAATCATCTTTGAATAACTCTAGATACTTTTTCAGGCAGAAAAACACATAGCTAATACCTATAGGAATAAATATAAGCGCCAATCGATATATTTAAATATATCTAGAAAGGAATTAGAGGAAATGTCTGTACTAGTATTTAATGCTAGGTGCTAGGTTATAGAAGACTGATTCAAGATGGTAGTGCCTTCTTCGTGATTAATCTCAGTAAGATGGGATGGATCTAAGTCTTTGGGCTGTGTAAATCCTGAGGTATCTGAGTCTCTGCCACTGGAAAGTGAATGCCAAAAATGGTTCATTTAAGACAAAACTAGTTCTTTGTCAGAGTCTCATGTTAAGTCCATAGAAATCACTTAAAACCCAGCACTGACAATAGATTGGATAAAAAGATGTTAAAAATTCTTTTTCATTCAATTTCGAATTTAAAACTTGAAATGCATATTTAATTGGGCAGATTATTTTGTTTGCATCTGTAGAGAACTTGTTGACATTCATTTGGTCTCCACAGCCGGCAAGTAGGGAGCGGATGTGACTCAAGCGGTTGGGTGCCTGCTTCCCACATGGGAGGTACCGGGGCATGGGAGGTCCCGGGTTCAATTCCCAGCCCCGGTACCTCCAAAAAAAAAAAAATTCTATTTACACAGCCAGCAAGTGGCAAGAACGTCTGAAGAGAAAACTTGAGAATAAATGCCGTACCCTATGTACATTCAAAATGAAATACATCCCTGACGATGACTCGTGTAGAGACCGCTCTGTCCCTGGACTGTAGGGAGCGACTGTTTCCTGCCACCGGCCAATGTGGAGTGAGTTCCATGCGCTAAGCCCTGTGGACCTCCTGAAATGTTCTGTGATTTCCCTCTTCCCTTCCCTGTGGAAGTCTCTAGGCGTTCTCCGCAGGCTTTTCTTTGGCGCGTGTGAATGTCTTCACACCACGTTGCGTTCTGTCCTGGTTAGGTGATATAGAGGGATGTACAGTCCGTTTATAAGACGAGCTGCTGACGTTCTCCCCTGCAAGAGTGGCGTCTCACAGGTGTTTCTCTTACAGGATGTGGCACTGGGAAGTATCTCAACGTGAACAGCCAGGTCCACACCCTGGGCTGCGACTACTGTGGGCCGTTGGTGGAGATCGCCCGGGAGAGGGGCTGCGAGGTCCTGGTGTGTGACAACCTGCATCTCCCCTTCCGGGATCGGGGTTTCGATGCCATCATCTCCATCGGAGGTAGGGCCGCCCGGCCACGCGCTCACTCTTCGCCAGGAGGAGGATGTCGCGTGGGGGAGGCCACCTCCCCCCCCGTTTGACATCCATTCTGCGTAGACAGGGCGATGTGCCTCATTGTGCCCAACCTTCCGGAACCTTTCAGTGGGTTGAAAGAGTTGACTCATCCCAAGTGCGCTGATGGCACACGGATGGTGTCAGCTGGTTAAACCTGCCCACTGGTAGGATCATCGTTTGGATGATTCATTCTGATTTCTTTTACTTAGGAGTAAGAAAGCGTTAGAGGTACGTTTCTTGTTGACAACAGTACTTTGCGACATTGACATGAAGCCAGGTTTTTCCAAGGTGAAGCCAATTTTCTGGCGCCATGTTACCTTTGTTGGGCCACAGAGCGCCTTCTAGTAATGAGTGACACTCGAGACCACGGCACCCAGACTGGCCCACCTGGCGCCATAGCGGGTTGTTTGTACAATGCCACCCTGCTGTCTTACTGCCAGAGATTGTTTATGAGCCTAGGAAATGTGTTCCTCACATTCTCCCAAGTATGCCAAATGCAGCACACATACCCAAAATGACAAGCCACAGCAGACGCAGGCCTGAGTGCTGTGCTACCTGACACAGCACTTAGATCTACACCCCCTCCACACTGACCTGAGGGAGACCCCGAGAGTCCTTTCTCCTTCTGAGTTTATCACAGCCTTGATGTGGCCTTTCTTGTTTTATGTCCTTGTTCCTAATGTAGAAGTGTCTAACTGCTTTGAGGTTGTGTTGTGTATCATTGGAATAAGACTTTAACTGGGTATTCTTTTTTTTTTTTTAAAGATTTATTTATTTATTTAGTTTCCCCCCCTCCCCTGGTTGTCTGTTCTTGGTGTCTATTTGCTGCGTCTTGTTTCTTTGTCTGCTTTTGTTTCTTTGTCCGCTTCTGTTGTCGTCAGCGGCACGGGAAGTGTGGGCGGCGCCATTCCTGGGCAGGCTGCTCTTTCTTTTCACGCTGGGCGGCTCTCCTCACGGGCGCACTCCTTGCGCGTGGGGGCTCCCGCACGCGGGGGACACCCCTGTGTGGCACGGCACTCCTTGCGCGCATCAGCACTGCACATGGCCAGCTCCACACGGGTCAAGGAGGCCCGGGGTTTGAACCGCGGACCTCCCATATGGTAGACAGACGCCCTAACCACTGGGCCAAAGTCCGTTTCCCTTAACTGGGTATTCTTGAATCATTTTTAAAGTAAACCAATTTTATAATTTTTTTAAAAAAATTCAGGGGAGTGGATGTGGCTCAAGCATTTGGGCACCTGCCTACCACATGCAAGGTCCTCAGTTCAGTTCCCAGTGCCTCCTAGAGAGCAAGACAGTGAGTTGACCCAATGGACTGGTGTGATGGGCTGGCCCGGTGAACTGATACAACAAGATGATGCAACAAGGAGACACAAAGAGGAAACACAATGAGAGACACAACAAAGTGGGGCATGGAAGTGGCTCAGGCGATTGAGTGTCTCTCTCCCACATGGGAGATCCTAGGTTCAGTTCCTGGTGCCTCCTAAAGAGAAGACAAGCAGGCACAGAGGACAACAAATGGGCACAGAGAAACAGACAGCGAGCACAAACAGTGAGGGGTGGGGAGAAATAAGTGAATAAAATAAACCTTAAAAAGAAAAATCCATGCCTGAAATATACACCAGGAAGGCCCATTTTGCCTGATATGTGTATTTCTGCAACCTAGAATATGCTAGGGAAACTTGCTTTTTAAGGGGACGCTATGGGAAGTTCTTTTGCAAACTGAAAAATCTTTGGCAAGGCAAATGATCTGCTCTAATACACTTTTTAAAAAGATTAAATCTGTTTGAAAGCAGCAAGCTTTATTATATTAGGTGACCCTTTAAAAAACGGACTGCTCTGTGCAACAACATTGCCGAATAAGACGGGGTCCTCGTCTCCTGAAATAGGCGGGAGATGGATTTGTTCGGTGTTAGGCGAGGGCTGAACCTCTGCAGAGAAGGGCCGTGCCGGCCCCGATCCCGTCACCCCAGACGAGGCGGGACGGGCAGGAGGGGGTTGCCAGGGGAGCCTGCGCTCTGCCCCCACCTCCTCGCAGCTTGGGCTGCCCGGTCCACGCTGGTTGCAGGCACTGAGTGGAGGGAGTCCTCCTGAACGGCAGCACTGCTCAGAGCCGCGGGCCCTTAGAGGCATGTCCGTTCGCTCAGGCTCCCTGAAGAACCAGCAATCGGAGGGAGGCCAGGCAAGTGCGTCCTCTGCCGCCCTTCTGTGGACATTCACTCTAGGGTCCCCAAGGCCCCCTGCGCCCGGGGGCTGCTGTCGGGGCCTGTGCTGGGGGCCCCCCTTCCTATTTCTGGGAAGCGCCTGTAGTTAGGGCCTTCCCGGCGTCAGCTGCTGCCTCGTGCCTTGCCCGCAGGAGAGGGGGCAGAGCAGGGGACCATCCTCTCATTTTCAAATGAAAAAACAGCATGCGGGAGCAGGTGCAGCTCGAGTGGTTGAGCGCCTGTTTCCCATGAAGGAGATCCCTGGTTTGATCCCTGGTGCCTCTTAAAAAAAAAAAAAACAGGGAAGCGGACTTGGCCCAGTGGTTAGGGCATCCGTCTACCACATGGGAGGTCCCCGGTTCAAACCCTGGGCCTCCTTGACGCGTGTGGAGCTGGCCCATGCGCAGTGCTGATGCGCGCAAGGAGTGCCCTGCCACGCAGGGGTGTCTCCATGTAGGGGAGCCCCATACGCAAGGAGTGCACCCCATAAGGAGAGCCGCCCAGCGCGAAAGAAAGTGCAGCCTGCCCAGGAATGGCACCACACACACACAGAGCTGATGCAGCAAGATGACGCAACAAAAAGAAACACAGATTCCCGAGCCGCTGACAACAGAAGCAGACAAAGAACGTGCAGCAAATGGACACAGAGAACAGACAACTGGCAGGGGGGGGGGGCAGAGAGAGAGGGAAAGGGGAGAGAAATAAAATAAATAAATAAATCTTTAAAAAAAACAACACGCATTTTTAGGAACTGTACCTATAAATTAACGTGATGAGATTATCAGGTAGGTTTCTCATTTGAACTACATTATGGGAGATTTCAATAGACTACCCTCTGCCCACCTACACTTACTTCCCTATTTAGAATTCTAGGCGTTGGCATGGCCCGTCTATCCTAACACAAGGAAAGATATTGTGGGCTTGTCCATTTCTCTTAATAACAATGTGACAGGTAAGCATCAGACCTAACCACACATTCCCTATGTTGACTGATTGGAAAGAAAAAAAAACACTCTTTCTACTTACTTTTAGAATAGTCTGGCAAAAATTCTAGGATGGTTTGGCAGTATATTAAAATAGTGTCTGTCAACTCTGTGCTTTATTATGCCAGGGGTCTGAAGACATTTTTGGTAGTCACAGCTGGGTAAGAAGGTGCTAACACGAAGAATTATCACAGCAAAGAATTTCCTAGCCCAAAATGACAAAAGAGCTGAGGTTGAGAAACCCAGCTTTATTCTAAACCCATAGACTCTGACTGGACAGGTTGATAGTCACAGAGACTAGATACTTGAATAGTTCAACAACACATAAAATGTCAAGGTATAAAAGGACTTTAAAGATGATTTTGTGTAAATTCCCATCTGGGTTTGGAATCCAATAATTTGAATTCAAGCTATTTATTTTCTAGGCTCTCAACAAGAAAACATTGCTATAGGATATATACATTGAATTATATTTTGCCTTTAAGCAGGGAGGTTTTTTCCCTCTCAGTTTCCCCCGTGGTTGTCTGCTCTCTCTGTCCATTCACTGTGTGTTCTTCTGTGATCAATTCTATCCTTATCAGCGACACCAGGAATATGTGTTTCTTTTTGTTGCGTCATCTTGCTGCGTTAGCTCTCCATGTGTGTCCAGCTCTTTTGAGCTGGACAGTTCTCCATACAGGGCGCACTCCTTGCACGTGGGGCTCCCCTACGTGGGGGACACCCCTGCGTGGCACGGCACTCCTTGTGTATATCAGCACTGCACGTGGGCCAGCTCCACACGGGTCAAGGAGGCCCAGGGGTTTGAACGTTGGGCCTCCCATGTGGTGGGCTGACGCCCTAACCACTGGGCCAATTCCACTTCCTTAAGTAGGGATTATAATTTCTAAACAAATGGGGATTTTTTTTGTCCTTTAAAAATTCAAGGGAAGCAGATTTGGCCCAACGGGTAGGGAGTCGGCCTACCACATGGGAGGTCCAGGGTTCAAACCCCGGGCCTCCTGACTTGTATGATGAGCTGACCCACGCATAGTGCTGATGTGCGCAAGGAGTGCCATGCCACACAGGGGTGTCTCCCACGTAGGGGAGCCCCACGCACAAGGAGTGCGCCCCATAAGGAGAGCCACCCAGCACGAAAGGAAGTGCAGCCTGTCCAGGACAGACACCGCACACATGGAGAGCTGACACAACAAAACAAGACACAGATTCCCGGTGCTGCTGACAAGAATGCAAGCAGACACAGAAGAACACACAGCGAATGGACACAGAGAGCAGACAATGGGGGGGGAGGGGAAGGGGAGAGAAATAAATAAAAAGTAAATCTTAAAAAAAAAATTCAACATGGTTTCCTGACATTGACAATTCATTGAAATATAGCCTTAAGTCCTTTAACAGTTACATTTACAATATTTCTTAACAGAACATGTAAGTATATATAAGTATAATACATATCATTTGTAATGAAGAAACTATTTTCTTTTGCAAAGACATTTGGTTTTAAAGTTGTCACTTATTAACTGTTAAATATAACTATAATAATAAAAGAAATTCAGATATTTCCTGAGTAGAATTATGGTATTTTAATTGATTAGGGATGGAGTAACATATAATAAACATTTAATAAATAAATGAATATAAAACTTTCTTCCTTAAAAGAAAAACAAAAACAAAAACTTTGGAAGCCCAATAGAATCCTCAAATTTTGGAGACCTGTGAGTTCACTGAAAAGAAACTGTTGTGTTAAAATACTGCTGCTTTAATGGCGGGGTTTACTTTCCTTTCATGATCCCCAAAAGTGAGTATTTATTTATTTATTTATTTTTAAAGATTATTTTTTTTTAATTGTTTCTTTCCCCTTCCCCCCACCCCCTGCCCCAGTTGTCTGTTCTCTGTGTCTATTTGCTGCGTCTTCTTTGTCTGCTTCTGCTGTTGTCAGCGGCACGGGAATCTGTTTCTTTTTGTTGCATCATCTTGCTGTATCAGCTCTCCATGTGTGTGGCGCCATTCCTGGGCAGGCTGCACTTTCTTTCACGCTGGGCGGCTCTCCTTACCGGGCATACTCTTTGCGCGTGGGGCTCCCATATGCGGGGGACACCTCTGCATGGGATGGCACTCCTTGCATGCGTCAGCACTGCGCATGGGCCAGCTCCACACAGGTCAAGGAGGCCCGGGGTTTGAACCGCAGACCTCCCATGTGGTAGGCGGACACCCTAACCACTGGGCCAAGTCCGCTTCCCCAAAAGTGAGTATTTAGAAAACACATTCATACAAAGGTCTAAGGAGAATCAGGTTCAGGTCATGGAGCTGTTGATGGCCTTTGGAGACAGGGACTGGCCTGAGCACTGGGATGTGTTGCATCTCTCTGTTTTCCCACCTTTTGCCTCCGTGGACAGGACCCTGCCTCTGGAGATGAAATGAATGCTTTCAAATCAACCATTATAAAGGGCTCTTTAAAATAAATTCTGAGGGGGAAGCGGCTGTGGCTCACTCAGTTGGGCTCCCGGCTATCATATGGGAGGCCCTGGGTTCGCGTCCCGGGGCCTCCTTGTGAAGGCAGGCTCACCTGTCCGCCGCGAAGGGCCGCTGGCCCGGGCAGTACAGAGTGCCGCCTGGCCCACAAGCATGGCAGATAGCCGACTCCGCAAGGTGGCGCAGCAAGAAGCGAGACAAGCAACAATGCAGAAGAGTGCACAGCGAACAGACACAGAGAGTAGACAGCAGGCAAGTCGCAAGAGGGGGCGTAGATTAAAAAAAAAAAGTCTGAGACCTGGAGAGCTGAAGTGACTGGCCGGTTGTCACAGGCCAGTGAAGGCCACATCTAGGACGAAATACGCTGGCGTCCGGTTCTTCAACCCACATCACATCTACCTTCTACCTCTAGCCTTCTTCCACTGGTGCATGGTAGAGTAAAAATTCCCCGGGTTTGTCTGCGCCTGACGGCAATGAAATCCTGTGTTTGGTAGCAGCAGCAGCTGCACCTGTTGACCAGCTGCCTAGGACAGTTTTATCCCTTCAGTAAGCTCCTTTTAGCTATTTAATAGCTCTCTGTGGCAGGGAAATTTGCCTAAAGCTACTACTAACAGCTCCCTTATGGGGGTGGGGGGGCTGGAGGAACTGTTCCACCTTCTACCTCTTCCCTCACTCCTGGTGACCAAGAGGCAGCATCCAGGTTTTGCTCGAGCCTAATGTCCTACTGGAGATTTGTGGTGGGCCTGTGTGTGGAAAAATAAGCTGATGTTCCTTCTTGACACAGTACTGTGATCCAACTCTTCCAGAAGCTTACAGACTAGCACTTTCTATATATTGTTGGATAAAAATATGCTTAATAAACACCCTGAAGACTAGATAAAGTCAGTTCTGCTTGAGTCTCACTTTGTCTTTGACTTTATAAGTATTGGCAGTAACACGACAATTTGAAAAATATGTACAGGGAAATGGATGTAGCTCAACCAATTGGGCCACCGCCTACTATATAGGAGGTCCAGGGTTCGATGCCCAGGGCCTCCTGGTGAAGGCGAGCTGGCCCACGTGGTGAGCTGGCCCACGCGGAGTGCCACCCTACATGGGAATGCCACCCCGAATGGGAAAGCCACCTTGCACAGGAGTGCCAGCCGACCCAGAGAGCTGGCCCATCAAGATGATACAACGAGACAACAGAGGAGAGAAAATAAGAAGATGTAGCAGAACATGGAGATGAGGTGGCACAAGAGAGTAATCGCCTCTCTACCACTCTAGAAGATCCCAGGATCAGTTCCTAAAGCCACCTAATGAGAATACAAGCAGACACAGAAGAACACACAGCAAATGGACACAGAGAGCAGACAGCAGGAGGAATGGGGGGAAGGAATCAATTTTTTTTAAATCTTTAAAAATATATATATCTATATGCACAACCATTTTGTATTATATTAATTTTCTTTCTCACAAACAATTATTTGCATTTGTGTTGGGCTGGATTATCTTTGCATCATCTAAACAGAAAAAACTTTATATCTATTTGCATTATTAATTTTATTAACACCGATTAGTGTTAACCTCTTGGTGCTTTAAAAGTACCAACTTTTCATTAAAAAAATTAATTGCTGTGTAAAATTCTGCCTGGGAACACTTATCTAACTTAGCAGTCTCTTTAAAAATTATTTCATGTTGGTCATCCTTCTGGTTAACAGAAGTCATTGGATTTTGGACCTGGAAGAGATCTCACAGATTATTTATTCTAGACTTTTTATTTATAGATGAAGAAACTTAAAATCTATAGAAATTATCTGACTTGCCCAAGATCACCTAACAGTAAAGAAGCCAAAGCTAAAAATTGTCTGTCTTAAAATTTAAAAATTATGTGCTATTTCTACCATCTGCCCTGCTGTCTAGGAAATAAGGAGAATTTCACTAGATGATAAAATGTCATCACTGTTACACAGAAAACACTAGTAGTATATAAATGTACGTGTCTGCAGGTGTATATATGCATTGAGGTCTGGTTTCTTCTTTTTCAGTCATACATCATTTTTCTACAAAACAAAGAAGAATCAGAGCAATAAAAGAAATGGCCAGGATCTTGGTTCCTGGCGGCCAGCTGATGATTTATGTTTGGGCGATGGAACAAAAGCACCGGCACTTCGAGAAGCAAGATGTGCTCGTTCCCTGGAACAGAGCCTTCTGTTCCCAGCTCTTCTCAGAACCCAGGCAGTCGGGGAGAAGGCGGCAGTGTAGACAAGCCGAAGCCAGCCGACCCCACCAGCCTCCCTGCTCTGGGTGCAGCTGCCCCGTTGGTCGTGAGGAGAGGCGCGATTCAAAGCGAGCCCACAGCGTGGACCACTGCCTGCCTGGCACCTGCTGTGGAACTCTGTCTAAGGAAGGCGAGGGAGAAAATGGGCTTTATAACACACTGGGGAAATCATTTCGTTCCTGGTTTTTCTCCAGATCTTTGGATGAATCAACTCTGAGGAAGCAAATCGAAAGAGCGAGGCCCTCGAGAAACCAAGAAGGTTGGGCCAGCAGCACCATCTCCGTGCAGCCTTCCAGACACTCTGGTGGAGATTTAGGTCCCCAAGAGCTGTCATCAGCAAGAGAACAACATTTAGATGAAGACGTGTTTGGAGAAACTTCTTCCCCGGAAAACTTGGAGTGGCTGAGAGCAGCAGGCACGCTGGAGCATTTAAATGGAGACCATCAAGAAGAAATAAGGGGAACTGGAGACGGCTGTTTTCTGGCTAGCGCCAGCACCCATGAGGCTTGTATGGATGCAGGCAACCTAGAAGAAGGTAACGCTTCTCAAAGTAAAATATTGAGACGGCTTTCTGCAGTGGAATCCACAGATTCCATCCCAGATGACCCAATTTCCGTGGAAGGACAAGAGGCGGTCAATTTGGATTCCAGAGCCTTCATGCGCTACTACCACGTATTTCGAGAAGGAGAGCTCTCCGGCCTCCTGCAGGAGAACGTGTCCGAGCTCCATATTCTGAGCTCTGGAAATGATCATGGCAACTGGTGTATTATTGCAGAGAAAAAGGAAAATTTTGATTGATTGGGTCCTTTTAGACAACTTCTCCTAAAGATGAATGCTGTTTTCTTCACCTGGTTTGTTACGGTTACTCAGATTTGCACCCAGTTTTATTACTTTTTAAACCATTTATTTTGGTCTGTAGCAACTATGAAAAGATCATCTTTTTAATCTTTGGGTAAGCACAGCGCCCGACACCTAAAGCATTATTAGATAAAGGGTATTTGTGGTTAAATATTAATACAATAGATCTGAAGAAGCAATATAAGATATTTTCGTAGGGTTTCGATTTTTTTCCCCTGGAAAGATGAAGTTCTTGTAAGAATATGTTGTTTTCATTATTATATAGACATTGACTTTAAAAGATTCTGTTCCTAAATATACATTTAAAAAACAGCATTTTTATAAAGTAAAGGTATAATTTCTGCTCCTCCAGTATCATTTAGATCTCTGTGCAAGATTACAGGTAAACCTGTTCCATTGCACAGATGCTAATAGAACCAGGTGATAAATTCCTTTGTTGCCAAGACTTGGCTTCAGAAAAGTGAGAGTCTAGAAAAAGACAATAAGAGGCAATAATCCAAGAAGGGTTGCAAGGACTTTTTGGTGTAACCAGCATCCGTGCTTCAAGATTAGTAAACTATAAGGTTTTCATCGCTGCTCAGAAGAGTTTATTTTTAGAAGGTACCAGGGATTGAGCCAGGGACCTGGTACTGGAGAAGCAGGTGCTCCTCCCCTGAGAAGGCAGCAAGTGGGGAGAGGAGCAGCAGGTACTAGGAGTTGTTGCAAGTATCCAAATGGGGATTTTTACAACCTTATTAAAAGCATGACTATCCGGTGAAGGTAAGGCCAAGATGGACTCATGAGGCATTTTCATCTGGAGTGATGGTTTCCTTGTGAATTAAACGGATACTTAAGAAATGAGAACCTGGCGGAGGCACTGGCTGATTTGGGCTCTGAGGACAGATTATGAAGGTCCAGGATTTGGCCTTCGCCTAAGGACGAATGGGTTTGCTGTGCGTTTTAAAATAATACATGGAAAGCAACCATATTGTGTTAGGGATTTAGGCAGAATCAACTCCTGTCACTTCGAGGTTGAATTTCGGCTCCCTAATCGACGAATGAATAGGTCGGGCATCGCATGGTCACAGCATCTGCTTAGGTTTCACGGTGGGCCCGTTTACAGCTGTGTCCTGGTCCTGAAGTACAGGTATTATTAGGATGGATTAGAGAACTGGGGGCAGAAGACACTGGCCCAGGAAGATGGTCTCCAGTAGCTTTAATACGGAGAAAATTCACATTTTACAAAAGCCTTTCTACTTTCCAGACCACTGTAATCCTGGGTGGAAGCCCAAGTCTTGTTTTACTTTTCCACTAAAATTAACAGAAATCGTAAAGGATTTCATCTGCGTGTTTTTTCCCCTTCAGTGATTGTGCGCAAATATAAAATAATGATGCTACTTTCACAGCCACGTACAAGATTATTTTAAATGTGTATCTGAAAAATATTGCCGTTTTTAATTCTCTTTGGGTTTCAAAAGAAGATCGCGTCATCACCGTTTCAGTTGAAGGGGTTATCTAGTGGAAATGGTAGCTGTGATTGGTATTATTCAGTGCATTAGAGGAACAATGAGAAATGACATGGATGTGGAATATAAATTAAAAATTAATTTAGTGTGTCTTCCATTTCTTAAATTAGAACATTCAACCTGGAGTGGAAGTGATTTTCTTGGTGGAAGGGAGAGATTGTCGTAGTAGGAAATGCTCTTACACTAAGGGTTTGTGGCCTTTTTGGGTCGGCTCCCCGCTCCTCCCTCCGCCTCCCTACCCCCTACCTCCCCCACCCCCGCAGGTCAGTGTCACATGTATCTTTAAGCCCAGCCTTGCTGCCGGAAACCTGCATTTGGAGTCCTCTCTTTCTGGTGGTAGCCTACTATGTAAAGGTCGGTACATAGATTCAGTTTATAAGGCTGTGCTGTAAAAGCTTTTGAGGGAAACAGATGTGGCTCAAGCAATTGGGCTCCTGTCTACCATACAGGGGGTCTAGGGTTCGATGCCCAGGGCCTCCTGGTGAAGGCAAGCTGGCCCACATGGAGTGCCTGCCCACGCAGAGAGCTGGCACAGCAGGATGACACAACAAGAAACACAGAGGAGAGACAATAAGAGCTGTAGCAGAAAAGGGAGCTGAGGTGGCACAAGAGAGTAATCGCCTCTCTGCCACTCTGGAAGGTCCCAGAATCGCTTCCTGGAGCTGCCTAATGAGAAGACAAGGAGACACAGAAGAACACGCAGCGAATGGACACAGAGAGCAGACAACGGGGGGTGAGGGGGGCGGGAATAAATAAATCTTTGGGGAAAAAAATAGCTTTTGAGCTGGATTGTGAGAGCAACCTCTTAAACACACATGTACCCCACTGTGCATAAAAAAAGGTTTTCTGGAATACTTCTTGGGAGAAAAATATAACTTTGCAGGACTGTAGATACAACATCACCAATAATACAGACTTTAGTTCTTTATCTGCTGAGCTCAAGATTCTATGCCCACAGGTGGTATTTTGTACGCAAATATTTAACTCTGTGCTTGATAGCCTCTCTGAAGGTGTATGGATGTGAAAAACACCCTGAAAATTAACTTCTGCCTTTCGATTTAAAAAAAGCTATGGAAGAGCAAAACCAGTATAAAAACCCTGATATTTAAAATCATGTCCATCTTTAGGCTGGTGTTCTAAAAGGAGCACCAGTCATAAGGGATTGTAAACCTACACGGGTTACTTGTGAGCATTCAGTCAACCACCTTGCGTGGTCATAGAATTTACTGATCTTTCTTAAGTGATGTTAGAACTTGGGCTCCATCGTTATTCCTGGATCAAGCAGGGTCTTTGGGGTGCCTTCTCCGTATTTGCTATCATCATTGGAGGGTCCACTACCGGAAGTGGAGAGGAAGGCCGGGGGGGGGGTGCCTTGAGGGTCCCTCAACCTCCCCTGGCACATCAATGCCTCACAGGGCCATTTGAGGAATTCCATGTGGACAGCGAGATGATTTGGGGAAAGCGCATTAACTTTGCAAAGAATGCAATTCAAAATGACCTCCCAGTGGGTGTGCAAGTGACCTATTTAAATTGCTATTTTTAAAATTGTTGCTATAGTTATGAAATGACCTCAGCATGTCATGGTAACGAGCAAACCATCTGCACAACTCTCTTGGGATATCGTATTGGCTCGGTCCTCACTTCCTATCACACATCCCTGTTCAGAACAGTGCATCATTCTTGTTTCTAGGTTGGCCCTTCCATTTCCTTCCAACTTCTAGAGGTCAAGCATTCCTCTCCATTTAACTGACCATCAACTGAATGGGCAAACATTAGAGATAATCCAGAGAGAAAATGGCTAGAAACACTAATGTACTTGCATATTAATGCCACAAAAAGAATAAGCACTGGTGGATTTTTTTTAAGTATGTAAATGTGGAGAACAGGGGGTCTAGCCCATGTTTGTTGAACTTGCTGGGGGGAGGATACTTCTAAAAAGCACTGTGTGAGTGCCCAGTGCTGCCCAGTGGGAGGCAGGAAAAATGGGAGCTAATCACTGGCTAAACAGCTGTAGTCAAGGAGGAGCAAATTAGGGCACACCTGAGCTTCTCTCTCTTAATATATAAAAGATGTAAAATCATAACAATAGCAACTAACTTTCCTTAATAGCGAACACTATTATTTGTAATCCTTACTGCAGCCCTCTGGGGTGAGATTAATTATTGTCCCTATTTTGCAGAAAGAAATTAAATTGCCCAGGATCACACATGGAGCAAGGAGCAGGGCTGAGCTGGTTCCAAGCCCACGCTCTTTTTTTCCTTAATATTTTTTATTTATTTTTAAAATATACTTAGATTACATAAAATGTTACATAAGAAAATAAAAGGGATTCCCATATGCCCCACTCCCCACTCCATCCCCCTTTTCCCCACAGCAGCAACTTCTTTCATTAGTGTGGTGCATTCATTGCAATTGATGAACACATTTTGGAGCACTGCCACTAAGCGTGGATTATAGTTTACATGATAGTTTACCCTCTCGCCCACCTAATTCTGTAGGTTATGGCAGGATATATAATGGCCTGTATCTGTCATGGCAATGTCGTTCAGGAAATTTCCAAGTCCTGAAAATGCCCCCACATCACACCTCTTCCTCCCTCTCCCTGCCCTCAGCACGTCCAGTGACCACTGTCTCCGCATCAGTGATACAATTTCTTCCATGGCTGGAGTCACAATTAGTCTGTAGCGGCATGCCAGTAAGTCCACTCCAGTTCGTATTTCATTCCCCACGCCTGAGCATTCTGGGATGGTGATGCCCGCTCCACCTCTAATTGAGAGGGGCCTTTGATCCCGTATGTAAGCCCACCCTCTTCACGCCACATGCTCCCTGCCACGGGGTGCAGTAGGCAGGTGTCACAGCCTTTCAGGGTGAGCGGGCTCATCCCCTTTACGGAGGAGCTTTGCAAGGTTAGGCGGCGATTCCACAGGTAGACAAGGACTCGCTAGTAATCCCTTACATAGCACCCCCTCGTCGTTTATATTTTCATTTATAAGTTCATTGGGTTTGAAAAAGTATGTAGCTCTGGGTCACAATGTGCTCTTTGTTCATTCTCCTCCAACTCCTCAATTCTCTAAAAATTGTATTCTTGGTGTCCCATTTCACAGGTGAGAACACTGAGGTCCATTCAGATATTCCATTCATTCCCTTCGTTTCCTGAGCCCGGCTCTGTGCCAAACATGTACAGTATAAGGCAATGAATATTGAATGTGTCGATGGTGCACAAATTACCCGAATTCACTGACCTTAAAGGGCCAGGCTGGAGGGACATGTTTTATATTTGTGGTGTCCCTATGTTGTTTAGTTTGAAAAACGCAATATATACAACCACCTCTTGGAGAATCACAATGCCTATCAGCATATTGAATGTCTACCCTAAAGTAAGCCTGCACTTACTCTACCTGACTTGTCCTAGAAATATTCACATCCTCTAGCACAAATATGTTTTCTGTGGAACATATTTCAGAAAATCCTGTGTCCTGGAGAAGAAAATACAAACTCCTTAGCAGGACATGCAGGCCTTCCTGACTTGATTTTCAATTCTTTTTCGGCTTCCTCTCCTGCAGATCATCTTAATTGCGTGTGTGTGTCCTGCAAGCTGCTATTTTAAGCAAGGCTTTCATTAGAAATTACATAATGGCAGGTAATTATCACATCACCTAGATATATACTTGGATTTTTAAAATATCCCAAGTGTAATCCTTCTCCAAAGAAAAATGCATAAACAGGTTTTGTTTCATCAAGGGGCATGTGAGGTAAGTGTTACCACACACCCATCCAACAGATGGAAAAGCCCTGGGAGTGTGAGCATATTACAGAAGAACCCAAAAAGAATCCTCAGTTCCTCTCATCCCAATCGTAAATCCCAATGATGACTGTTGGTTTGAAATTATAAGCCCCATATTTGCAGTCTCAGTTATCTACTCCTTTATAAAGGAGTCTCACCAAACAAGGATTGAGTTTATATGCCAAAAGAAAGCTTGTGGCCTGGAGAGCAAAAGTACAGGAATCTAAAAGAGCTGACCGAAGAGAAAATGCTGTGAATTGTCCTATATTTGATGCGCCAGGGGTCCCACAGGGTGTGACCTATTAATGGGAATGGGAATCATTTCAGTCACAGCGCACGTACCATCCCCTCTGGCAGGTCTTTCCCAACTGTGCCCGAGTAATCACATTATCAGGCAGGAATTGGTGCTGTCACATAATCTAGTTGACAGGCTGCTGGACCGCTTGTGAGAGGCCATTTTCACGTTGGATCCCCCCTAGTAAAGCAATACGTATTTTGGCCTTCCTTCCATTAGGGCTGGGGAAAAATTTACCCCAACCCAATTCATTTTTAATTCAACCACATGGAACCACATGCTTTCTCCACATGGAAGATTTCTTTTTCTCTGGCTATTACTTCCACAGAGAAAAAGACTGTGGTAACTGCAGTTAATCTGCAGCCAGTGTAACTGAATCCTGAATTCCCTGAAAGAGTTTCAGTTACAGTTATGTTCACTCAGCAGGGAATGTGATTGAATGACAGACGTTTCTCTGGTGAGCTAATCATACCACTTCCATTAGATTTTCTATTAAGTTAGGTAGCGGAGAGACCCATTAGTAAAGGCTAGCTTTGTCACTATTTACACAGACCAGAAGCAATACTTACGACTCACTGACGTGGACCCACAGGAAATTTCTGGGACACTTTAAATATGTATGTGAAAGCCATCCCATTTTCTTTAGAATCGGATGCTCTCTTAAATGTGTCTCTACGTATGTAAATAGCTAGCGTTTGCTGTCGGTAGTGACCAAGGAAAAGTCTAGTGAAAATGTTAAGTAAGTAACTGCTATGGAAGTGTATTTTGTTGAGAATTTTTGTTTCAGGGAAATTTAAAGATAATTGTTAGATGTTATTGTGCCTCTTCTGGTGTTGTTGACACGTGGGCTACATGTATCAAAAGTGCAAAGACTCTTTATTTCTACAAGGGAAAGTTACTTTAGCTCTTCCCAGAGGAACCTAGCAATAGTTTTAAAAAGCACAAATTGATGTAAAATATCTGGACTGTTGTAATAATTTGAAGATACTTTATTTGTATTAACGATGATGGTCAGGATCTTTTTGTAGTGTTATTTAAAAACGCATAATTTGTATGCTTATGAAATGTATTAGAGTCTAAGTTACATATCAAAGTACTTAATTTAAGTGTTACTGGATAGAATCTTGCCTTGCATCTCCATTCTGAGCGTGATGGGACATGTGTTCTTATCTCCTGACAGCCAGTGCTCAGAATTCCAAACTATGGGGTAAGTTTGTATTTGAATACTAATATCTCTGTCTAAAAGAAGCCAAGTTAAGCATTTAATACTAGATTCTGTAGTGGGTTAATAAAGGAATGTTACTGACTGGAAAAGATATATTTTAAGATCAATAAAGATGTATTAGACTACCCACAACTGGGTGTGTGAAAATCTGGTACTGATGTTGAAAGAAGATTCTCTTCCACGGTGCTGGGGAAGTAGGCCCACGGGCTCCTCCTCTCACCTGCTCCCCTGCGGGTCGTCAAATCATCACCAGCGCCAGGAGTCGAAGAAAGGGGATGGGGGTGCCCAGCACTGCTGTGACCCTAACACAGCTTGGCGGGGCATCTGGCAGCAGGGTGGCACTTTACCTGCACCCCCATTCCCTGTGATGTAAGAGCTACTCCATCTCCCAGAGTGCCTGCTTGAGAGACGAAACGAAAAGTGCTAATGATAAAAGCATGAAACGTGGGAAACGGACTTTGGCCCAGTGGTTAGGGCGTCCGTCTACCATATGGGAGGTCCGCGGTTCAAACCCCGGGCCTCCTTGACCCATGTGGAGCTGGCCCATGCGCAGTGCTGATGCGCGCAAGGAGTGCCGTGCCACGCAAGGGTGTCCCCCGCGTAGGGGAGCCCCACGTGCAAGGAGTGCGCCCGTGAGGAGAGCCGCCCAGCGTGAAAAGAAAGAGCAGCCTGCCCAGGAATGGCGCCGCCCACACTTCCCGTGCCGCTGACGACAACAGAAGCGGACTAAGAAACAAGACGCAGCAAATAGACACCAAGAACAGACAACCAGGGGAGGGGGGGGAATTAAATAAATAAATAAATCTTTAAAAAAAAAAAAAAAAAAAAAAAAAAAAAAAAAGCATGAAACGTGCACTCTGCCAATCTTTTTGCAAAAATCCGAAATATTCTGATATTTGGCAGAAATATCTGTTTTAAAATACTGCTGAGGGAAGCAGATTTGGCTCAACTGGTAGAGTGTCCGCCTACCACATAGGAGGTCCGCGGTTCAAACCCCGGGCCTCCTGACCTGTGTGGAGCTGGCCCATGCGCAGTGCTGATGCGCGCAAGGAGTGCCGTGCCACGCAGGGGTGTCCCCCGCATAGGGGAGCCCCACACGCAAGGAGTGCGCCCCGTAAGGAGAGCCGCCCAGCGCGAAAGGAAGTGCAGCCTGCCCAGGAATGGCGCCGCACACATGGAGAGCTGACACAGCAAGTTGACGCAACAAAAAGAAACACAGATTCCCAGTGCCACTGACAAGAATGCAAGCGGACACAGAAGAACACAGTGAATGGACACAGAGAGCAGACAACTGGGGGGGGGGGGGTAGAAAAATAAGCCTCCTGGCAGCATGCACAGGTTGTTCCCTTGTGTCGCCCTCATGACAAAAATAAGCGTGGGGGCGGGACGGCAGTGACTAAGGCTCCTTGTGCCCAGCGCCTACCCCACAGGGTCGGGGTCTCCCCCCAGGAGCAGCCAGCACTCGGCTGCAGCCCGTGCCCAGGGCTGGGGCTGCTCTAAACGGGTGGCAGGGGCGCCTTTCACTACCACCAGCTCCCACCTGCCTTCCCCTCTGGCCAAGGGAGGGTGGGCTGCCCATGGCAGGGGGCAGGAGAGGTGGGCGAGGTGTCCCCCATGCGAGCCCCGGGCCGCGCCAGGCTCCTGCACACTCACCCTGTCCCGGGGTCCCTGCGCCAGCCCGGGGCCCGGGGATCCTACAGTGTCGTCCACGTGGAAACGGCTGGAAGAGTTAGGCAGCCACCAAAGCCGTGCAGCGCCCTAAAAAGAAAGGCCCGGGGGTTTACCTGCTGGAGAGCCCTGCATGCCTCCTGGAGGTGGGCTCTGCGAAGGGGGTAAAAGGCCGGGAAGTGGGGAGAAGTGGCTGCAGTTTGTCTGTCAGGGGCCTTGAACGGCTCCCTGATGAACTTGGACTTCACCGTCCAGTGCTCGGGAGCCCAAGAGGGGGCCGGTGCTCGAGAAAGATGACTGTGGAGCAGAGGGAGGGAGAGGGTGGGGAATGGGCAGGCTGGGGCTGGAGGGGTCTCTAGCCAGGGTACAGGAGACCAGAGCTGGGGCAGTAGGTCTAGAAATGACCATAGACACAGGCAGAGCTAGGGAGAAGGAGCTAGGATCTGGGGAGAAGAAAAGGGGGGAAATGGCTCCCAAGTTCACGTCCGGCTGCCGGGAGGATGTGATGCCCCCCCAAACAATGAGCTCCCCGAAGGCAAGGCTCACGAAGGAAACGTGGAGCTGGGTTGCCCTCTTCTGGGCAGTGAAAGCCCACCCTGGACTTGGAGTCACGCCCGAAGCCCAGTGCCGGGGAAGCAGCAAGGTGGCACCCACGTGCTGACGAGGCCAACCTGCCGGCAGAGAGCAGGTACCACGTACTATGCCAGATCTCGTGGTTTCCTGGTAATGAAATAGAATTTCCTTAATCTGTGGAAGAAGAACGAAGAAGGCACCTGTTTGGGGAATACCAGTATGTTCTAGTTGGTGATCTTCAGCTGCAGATGCCATACAGGAACGCCTCAGGCTCTGCATGGTTGAGATCAGGAGGGTTCTGACCATTTCTAAATGTCACATGTGCCATTTGGCAAAGAAAACGGTAGGAGGGAAGCGGACTTGGCTCAATGGATAGGGCGTCCGCCTACCACATGGGAGGTCCAAGGTTCAAACCCCGGGCCTCCTGACCCGTGTGGAGCTGGCCCATGCGCAGTGCTGATGCATGCAAGGATTGCCCTGCCACGCAGGGGTGTCCCTGCATAGGGGAGCCCCACGCGCAACGAGTGCGCCCCATAAGGAGAGCCTCCCCACGTGAAAAAAGTGCAGCCCGCCCAGGAGTGGTGCTGCACACAGCAAGATGATCCATCAAAAAGAGACACAGATTCCCAGTGATGCCAGATAATGCAAGCAGATGCAGAGCACACAGCAAATGGACACAGAGAGCAGACAACAGGGGGAAAGGGGAGAGAAATAAATAAATCTTTAAAAAAAAATAACAAGCAAAGTAACTTAAGGTTTTATGACATTTCCTTTTTTTCTTTCTATTTGCAATGAGAAAGCCATTAAAGTTCTGTATTGGTTTTAAAAAGAAGACCAAATGCCAAAGGGAAAGTAGAGACATCAAGCATTTGTATAGTCACCCAGACACGGTCCATATTTTTAATTTACATCACACAGGTGTTGTGGTGCTTTGAAGCCAAGTGCACCCCCTGAAAAACACGTTCTTAAGGTTAACCCAGTCCTGCGGGTGTGGACCCTTTGTAAGCAGGGCCTTTTGTTGGGGTGGGTCTCGATCCTGCTAGGGGAGCCCCTTAAATGAGAATGACGTGGAGTCAGGAGGAGATCCATTGAGGCCAGAAGCTGAGGTCAATGAAGCTGGAAGAGAAGGAAGCGACGCCACCACGAGTCGCGCCATGGGGCAGAGGCACCCAGAATCACCAGCGGCCCGTCTCCGGAAGAAAGCGTCGGCCTGACGACGCCTTGATTTGGACATTTTCCAGGACTCCAACCGAAAGCAAAAAAAATTCCATTGTTTAAGAAAAACTGTTGCATCGTATCTGCTTTTCAGGAAACTAAACCAAGCCTCTTTCCTGGTAGCAAATCCAAGGAGGAGTGGCCCAGTGGTGGTGGGCGGGGCAGGCGCGGCCAAGCTGGGACTTGATGCCACTGGTTGTCACTGTCACCCCCTCACGCTGCCGTCCTGCTGTCCCAGAGCACCCTCATCAGGCGTAAACTACAGGCCGAACTTCCTGGAAGTCACCTTAGCTTCAGGGAAGCAGCTTTCCAGAACTCGACTCTCTCTCAGGCCCACCTTTATAATCTGTGTTAATTCAACAGCTAAAGGAAATTCCCAAAGCTGCCTTCGGAGCTGAACACGGCCTCCCCATGTGCAGCCCAAGCACCGCGGCCCCGCGGCTGTCAGGGTCACCTGAAACGCCCTCTGGGGCACTCTGCTCAAAGCACTTCTCAGACCTCACTGCAGGTTAGAACACCTGGTTGTTGTTTTCAGTCTGTGCCTAAGAAGGATCTACTGGAAACCGGCTCGTTGCGCGCTTCAGCCTCCACGTGGGTTCTAACGTGCAGCTGCAGCCGGGCACCGCGGCTCACCGGGAGGGAGCGAAGGCTCCCCTGCTAGCGTGGGCGCCTCCTCAGCAGGTCACTGCTCCCCCCTCATCCCTTACCCCATTCTCAGCTCACACCCGTCAGTCCGACCCTGGGACATCCAGGTGCTTCCTGGAGACACCCTGTCCGTTCATGCCTCGAGGGTTTGCAATTGCTCCACTGGTCCAGGGCTTCTCCGCTCGAGGGGGAGCCACAAGCCAGCGGCATCAAGATTGTGTGGAGCCCAGACC
Organism: Dasypus novemcinctus; assembly: GCF_030445035.2. Classification (NCBI taxonomy): domain Eukaryota; kingdom Metazoa; phylum Chordata; class Mammalia; order Cingulata; family Dasypodidae; genus Dasypus; species Dasypus novemcinctus. The sequence continues at coordinate 10,022,472 of NC_080701.1, read as the reverse complement.
CACGGGAACATCTGCATTTCAGCACAATCCCCAGGTGAATAAAGTTTGAGATACACTCTTGACCAGGAGTTCTTCACCAGGGGTCCGTGGACCCCCAAGGGGACTGTGGAAAGATTTCAGGGGGTCCGTGAGCTTGATTTGAAAATTCAAAAAAAAGCATTACTCTTGTGGACAGGTTGGGGTGGGTGTGATTTGTTTATGAAATGATACACTATGTAGTGTGGACTTAGTCAGGGGTCCATGGTTTCCACCTGACTGGCAAAGGAGTCCGTGGAACAAAAAGATTAAGAACCCCTGCTCTAGACTCTCCCACCTTGCATCTCTGGAGAATTCACCCTCAGTGCTTCAATCCTGAAGTCAAGTAACTCTTCTATGAGGCTTTTCTGAGGTAGATTGAATTATGTACCCCAATGTAGACGAAATCTACATTCCTGTAGGTGGGAATCCATTGCAAATAGGACCTCAGGAAGATGTTATTTTCAGTTATGGTGTGGCCCAACTAAATGAGAGTGACTTTTAATCCGTATTACTTGAGCCCTTATAAAGAGAAGAAACTAGAAGCTAGAGGTTAGAGAAGGCCACACAGGAAGAAGCCAGAGGTCAGTGGAAACTGGAAGAGCCAACAAAGGGAGAGGGCGTACCATGTGATGAAAGACAGCGATGCAAGCCGAGGAAACTCAAGGACTGCCGCAGCCAGCACGGGAGTGCCACAGATGCCACCTCTAATCTCTTGATTTTGGACTTCGAAGCTCAAAACTTTGAGCCCATAAATTCTACTGTTTAAGCCAACCCATTATCTGGTATTTGTCATAGCAGCCTGGCAAACAAAGGCGGTTCTCCAACCTCACCTTCTTCACTCTTAACCCTCCCCTGAATGAAATTAATCCCTCTCTCCTTTATGCTACCACTTTCGTAGTACCTGAGAACTAAAGCCAACGTAATTTCCTGGGCCTGTGTTAAGTGATGTGAGGACCAAGCAGAGTGGATGTGGCTGAAGCAGTCAAGCTCCTACATGGGAGGTCCCAGGTTCAGTTTCCAGGGCCTCCCAAAGAAGACACACAACCAACCAACAGACAATGGGAAAAATAAAACCAGCCAGCAGAGAATGAGAAAAAAAAAACAACGAGCAGACAACAAGAAACAACAACGAGCAGACAATGAACCAAAACAAAACCAGCAGGGAGCAGATGTGGCTCCAGCAGTCGAGCCCCTGCCCTCACATGGAAGGTCCTGTGTTCAGTTCCTGGTACTTCCTAAAGAAAAACCAGACAGACATCGAATAGACAAAGAGCAAAACAACGAGCAAGCAGACGAGGGAGCCATCTCGTGGGGGGGCGGTAATGACATTAGGACCAAACAAAAGTCGCCTCCGTGCTTGCTTTGGGACGAGAAGGCTGTTAACCAAACAAGCACCTTTCATCAAGACTCAAAGCCTGGGCATCAAGACTAGCTCTAAGACCCACCCTCTCAGCACCCACGAATCAGGGTCGAAACCCTGCCCAGGCGCAGTCCTGCCCTGCAAGACTCACCTCCGTGCCACCCAGCCTGGGCCTGACGCAATAGGAATGCCTGCCCTTAATTTTCTCTTTAGAGATACTGTGAAGACTATCAGGCGATATTCTCCCTCACTGCAGCAGGTCTTTGTTCAGTCACCACGTTTTCCTGGTGGCCTTTTAGTCAACGGTCAGCACACCCAGCACAGAATATTGCCGTTATCCTGGTGCTGGTATCCCCCCACGACCATGCCACTGCCCCCGTCCTCGGTTCATACCCACCCATGCCCCTCCTGCACCCTCTTTGGGGGTCTCGCCTAAGCCAAAGCAAGGATCACCAAAGGGAGTCTTGGAAAGCAACCTAAGGGAAGGGACACCTCTGTAGCCCCGTGTCACAAAGGAGCAGTAGAGAGTGGTCGGATTGTCCCATACCTGTTCCACCCTGAGGCCAGACCCACGAGAGGCCCCTTTCCTTACCCCCTTCTTCCTGCAGGCTTCATGTCCCAACCACGACCACCACCACCAACCACCGTAACCACTTAGAAAGGCGCACACACACACACACACGCACACACGCGCGCACACGGTGCAAGAACTGAGGGCCCGGGAGTGGTTGAGAAGAGACAGGGGTCCAAAGGGGAACGCTTTCCTACCGTTCAGCCTCCCCCTCTCCCGTCACTCCCCACCCCCACTCTCCCTTGAGGAGCGGAGGACAACTGAATGCAGTCCAGCAGAGAAGCCACATTCAAGCCCAGGCACAGCTCTGGAGGTCTGGTATGTGACACACAGCTTGACCCAACATTCTGTATATTCCTCATGTTCTTAGAAATGTATTACTTGCACTTAATCACCTAATTGTTCTTATACATGTATGTCTGTGCATGTGTGTATGAGGGTACCAGTTTGCCTGTCTTTGCGTGATAGTTTCCATCCTTCCAATGTAGCATCTCTCTTGGTAGTTTCTTAACAGCCACCAAAGACAAAGAAAACCTACAAAGAAATGAGATAATAAAGACAAAACTTCTGGACTAGGCTGGAAGAAAAGAAGCAAGCATAAAGGCAAATCACTCCACATTGCCATTATATTAAGAGGAAGAAACTCTGTGTGGATTTGTCTGAAATGTTCTTTATAATCCACGTGGGAAAAACTGTAAGTTAAATGCTCACTCCGGATCTATTGGTTATCTGCTGCCACATGCCAAATTATTCCCAAATGCTGTGGCTTAAGGCGACCAGCACTTCTCATCCCGCGCAGTGCCTGAAGGTTAGGAGGCAGTAAGAGCCCAGCCTCTCCCGAGGCTCCAGTCGAGACGGGGGCCAGAGCGCGTCTGCACGAGGACCCATGTCCCAGACGCTCCCCAGGTGGCTGCTGACAGAGGCCTCGGGTCCTCATTGGCTGCTGGTCAAAGGTGGACCTCTCTGCCAAATACACTTCCCCACGTTCCCTTTTTTTTTTTTTAAAGATTTATTTATTTTATTTCTCTCCCCTTCCCCACCCCCCCCCCCCGCCCCTTTGTCTGTTCTCTGTGTCCATTTGCTGCGTGTTCTTCTTTTGTCCACTTCTGTTGTTGTCAGCGGCACGGGAATCTGTGTTTCTTTTTGTCGCATCATCTTGCTGTGTCAGCTCTCCATGTGTGCGGCGTCATTCCTGGGCAGGCTGCACTTTTTTCGCACAGGGCAACTCTCCTTACGGGGCGCACTCCTTGTGTGTGGGGCTCCCCTACGCGGGGGACACCCCTGCGTGGCAGGGCACTCCTTGCGCGCATCAGCACTGCACGTGGGCCAGCTCCACACGGGTCAAGGAGGCCCGGGGTTTGAACCACAGACCTCCCATGTGGTAGACGGATGCCCTAGCCACTGGGCCAAGTCCACTTCCCCCCACTTTCTCTTTATCCCCAGCTCTTGAAAGGTACTTGAATCATTCCACCATAGGCCCGTATTTCATTAATAAATTGAAAATGCATCAAACTTATAAATTAAATTTAAAGTGCACATGGACATACGAAAGGCTCCAAGAAGTCCAGCGCTGGGTCACAGAAGCCCATGTCACTTGACTCAGCCCGGTTTGGCCTGGAAGCCTTGTTTCTATGCACACCCTGCTGGGCATATCTTCAAAGGAAGGCCCGAACCAGCTGACCCAGTAAAAGCAGGTGAAGAGCTGCAGTGCTGTGCAGGGACCCCCGATGGCCCTGCCACCGTGCTGCGGGACCTCGGCCCCAGCCACCTGTCACCAGTGTCTGGGGCAGGCACTGCCCTTGGGTGTGCTTCCCTCCAGCCCTCCTCACTCTTCGGTTCCAGGGAAGAGGCTTGTGAAAGTGCCACCCAGTCCAGGCACCCCGTTAGTGCTTCTTCAAAAGCAGCGAGTCCCCTTGACTCCCTGAAAAACTTATCTTTCAAAATCACTTCTGGAAAGTAGATTTGGCTCAACTGATGGAGCGTCCACCTACCACATGGGAGGTCCAGGGTTCAAACCCCGGGCCTCCTTGACCCGTGTGGAGCTGGCCCATGCGCAGTGCTGATGCGCGCAAGGAGTGCCATGCCACGCAGGGGTGTCCCCCGCGTAGGGGAGCCCCATGTGCAAGGAGTGCGTCCTGTAAGGAGAGCCACCCCTCATGAACAAAGTGCAGCCTGCCCAGGAGTGGGGCCGCATACATGGGGAGCTGACACAACAAGATGACGCAACAAAAAGAAACAAAGATTCCTGGTGCCGCTGACAAGAATACAAGCGGACACAGAAGAACACACAGCGAATGGACACAGAGTGCAGAAAACTGGGGGGAGAGGGGAGGGGAGAGAAATTTTTAAAAATAAAATAAATCTTTAAAAAATAATAACAACAAATCTTTAAAAAAATCACTTATCTGGGAACATGGAGCTCAAGCAGTTGAGCGCCTACTTCCCATGTAAGAGTTCCTGGGTTCAATCTCTGGTAGCTCCTAAAAACAAAACAAAACAAAAAACCGACTCTCATTGGGGAGCAGATGCAGCTCAATGGCTGGGCACCTGCTTCCCATGTACGAGGTCTTGGTTCAATTCCCATAACTCCTAAAAAAATGATTTCTCTAACAATAGCCCGTGACAGCACCTTTATGAGTATGTGAAAAATATCAAAATAGCTCTGAATGTGGCTTTGAACACATATTGTGAGGAGCTGGCAAATTACACTGTGCTCTACGCTGTAAATAAGGTTATGATGAATTATAGCGACAAAAATAGTCTCTCTTACTCATTTCTCTTTCATCTTCTTTGCTGGTTTGGAAAGATGAAGAGCAGGGTTTGGTAGATTCCTTACCTGTACCATGAGCACAACAATGTTCATCTTGTAGTTTTGAAACCCAGACCTTTCAGAAGACTACATAAAAAAGCAAATGAGTATAAAGTGTCTAAAATAATACCAGAGACATAGCAGTACCAAGAAATACAGCCATTGGTGTACTTTCCATACTTCTTGCTCGCATTAAACCTTGGAAGACAGAAAGAACCTGAGCTCTGAAGGCGCACAGTCTCCGAGAGGAGATGAGAGAATTGCGGTGTTTGGAGTTGGTTTGAAAATTTTTAGAACTGGAAGGGTTCTTAGAAATTATCTTTTACAGATGAGAAAATGAGGCTGAGAAAAATCTAGCAACTTGCCCATGTTTTGCCGTGGACAATAAATGACAAACAGACAACCCTGGGATCCCACACTCAGGCACGAAAACCTGGCTCGAAGTTAAACACTGACCATGATTCCTCACCAAAGGGCACACACCCATGAATCTTCACTTTGCATGGGCCCAGGGATTATGCAGCTTACACCCATTTTCAGGTTTAATAATAACGTTGAACTTCTGCCCTGCTAAGTTATCTGCTGTCCATGGGCCCAGAATTCTGTAGAAATCCCTGTTTGCCTTTCCTTCACCATCAGCAGGTCTTCTCGGCCAAGGCCTGTCCGGCAGCCCTCGCATCACTAGATGGTGCTAAAACCCTGTCCAGGATGTGGGACAGCATTTGGCGAGGGAGGGACAGCCTGAGCTTCCAAGGACGAGAGAAGTTCATTTCCTGATGCCATTTTAAAGGCTCCTGCTCAGACCTGGCAGCCCGAGGCTTAACGGGGCCGTTGTCCTGCATTTCTAAAGCCCGCTGGAATTTAATAACAGATGGAGCAATGCTGCAGAAGTGGCTGCCAGCTCGGCAGGGCTGGGCTGTTTTGGGGGCCCAGGGAAGGCCCTGACAGAATGGGCTCCAGACACCCCAGGAACTGAGCAGGAGGCGGGCCTCCCTCTAAGATAAAGGGGCCCTCTGCAGTGGTTTTTCAGCAATAGTGGGCACTGAATAATGAGGCTGGTGGAGGGGTCCTTTCCTGGAAGAACTTAACCGGAAGGGGCTCTAATCTAGGAATAATAAAGGGAAGTGGGAGAGGACCAAGAACACATGGGAAGTCAAATCAGGAGGAAGCAAAACAAATGTTCCAGAACAAAGCATGGAGAACCGCAAAGCCAACCCAGCGTCAAAGAATTTCTGCGCCGGAAGGGCCTTATGAGGAAGGAAAACTGGGCCTGATGACTGAAGAATTTGCCAAAAGCCACATGGATAATTACTGGCAGACAAGCACCGAACCCCCATTTTTACCCACTTCCCAAAAGTCAAGAAAATTCAGGTCAGATCCTCCCCCTTTCTGCCTCCACGTTTTCCTGGGTCCACATGTGCCCAGGCGCATACAAATGCCACTCGAACAGCACAGGAAGTCGCGGGATGCCATCCCAGAACCCCAGGGGGCACGGCCGCCCCAGGTATCATCAGAAGAAAGGCCGGGAACGCAGGGCTCCCGTTCTCACAGGAAGCCAGGCTGGAGCTGGCCAAGCTGCCTTACTCATCATTCCATACTCACAGAAGATGCCAGAACACGCCCCCCCCCGCCCCCCCAAAAAACACAACCCTTTTCCTTAGGAGGAAGAAGTATTCAAAGGAGTTTAAAGAGAGGCACTGCTGGTTTCTAGAGTTCTGCAGGAAATTTGATAACTCTTCTCTGGCCCCATTATCTTCCCCAGTCCTGGGAAGTATGTTGGGATAACTCAAATCGAGGCCATCCTATATGTCCACTGTGCTTTTATATTGTAGATGGACGTATTTTGGACTTAAACGTTCCTGGTAATTCTCGGCTCTCTTTTGGGCCGATGGACAATGCTACCACCTACTCCTCAGCTGTGTGGTCCTGGGCAAGGGACCCGACTCCTCCTTCTATTAAAATGGAATTGATACCTGCTACTGCCTCAAAGACCAGTGCTGAGGATAAAGTAAGAGCAGAGGTCCTCGGTCATGTAGGCGCTCAGTGAGTCAATATTCATCTCCTGCCTTCAGCTTCCGTTCCTCATTTGCTTCATCGGTGTGGGCCAGGCCTGAAGTGAAGAGAAAGGTGGAAAAAGCAGGTAGCTCCACTGTCCAGGTCTCTCAGGCCTCTTTCACCCCAGACATCTCAAGCATTTTTTTTTTTTTTTACGATTTACAAGTGACTAGTTCACGATTCAAACAATCACCAAGTAGTTTTCCTCAAGAAAAATCATCAAACTTCAGTATACAACAGAAATGCTTAATTCACACTTCCTACTTTATCACACAGGATTTTAAATAGGCATGTAGGGAAGTGGGTGTGGCTTAAGCAATTGAGCTCCCGCCTATCCCATGGGAGGTCCTGGGTTCATTTCCCGGTGCCTCCTGAAGAAGACAAACAAGACAGCAAGCAGACATGACAGACTGGTGCAACAAGATGATGCAACAAGACACAAGGAGGAAAACATAATGAGAAACGTTAACAAAGCAGGGAGCAGAGGTGGCTCAAGGGATTAGGTGCCTTCCTCCCACGTGGGAGGTCCAGGGTCCTTTCCCAGGGCCTCTTAAAAGGAAGAGGAACAGACACAAGAAGTGCAAACAATGAGGGGGTGGGGAGAGGTAAATAAATAAAATAAATAGGCATGTAATCAAGGATTGATATGTAATAAAATTCATGTATTTTGTGGATTCATCAAGGACATTCTTTAGGGAAACTGCCAATTGTTGGATGGGTGTGTGAGGACAGTTTGGTGGTCCAGCCTTAATCCCCTGAAGGCACCAGCCGTTTTGCCCTCTATTGCTGTAGCATCAGGGTAGTTTTGGCCTTCTAGGAAGGGCTCTTTGGGTCACACTTGGAGAACCTTGCTCTAGGGCTTTCCAGAGTATCATGCACAGCTCTACAGCCCACCAGGGACCTCTGGTTACATCAAGTCCCTCACTGCAGTGTTAAAGAGAAGACCCATCCTATCTCCCCAGTTCTCTAGTCCCAGCAAAAAATAAATAAAAATCATTAAGCACCTATGATATACCAGGCACCACTTTCAGCCCTGAAAGGCCAGTGGTCACCAAGACAAGCAAAGCTCAGGGACCATACCCTAGAGGGCAAAGATAGACAAGAAGCACGTGAAGAAATGAATAAGATCATTGTAAACAATTGGAAGGGTGAAGTGATTAAAAGTGACAAGAAAAGAGCCAGTAGTGAGATGGTCCCAAAACAAGAGGTGCCAAATGTGTGCACTGATTGTGAACGAGACTTGGGTGGCAAATCGTGGGTAGAGATGGGGAGAAGTGGAGTTCCCAGGGAACCATCTGTGAAGGTAGCCCTGGAATGCCCTGGAAGGCTGGGCGGAAGCAGGGGCTGACTCACGCCCCCCAGAGTTGTGTCTGCGTCCTAAGCCCCGGCCCCTGTGTGAACCCATTGGCAGAGAGCATGTTCACGTTAAGGTGAGGCCAAACGCAGTCAGGGTGGGCTTCGTCCAGGCTGCCTGGGGTCCTTTGAAGCACAGACATTTGGGCACTGGGGGGAGGAGAGAGAGGGGGGAGAGACGGCCTGTGACAGAGGCAGCTGGATTTGTGGACTGCCCGCAAGCCACCAGACTGCCACAGATTTCAGAGAAAACATGATCCTTCTAACACCTCGATGTTGGACTTCTAACCTCCAAAGCTGTGCGACAAGAAATTCTTGTCATTGTGTATTTTGTTTTGTTTTGTTTTTAAGATTTATTTTTTATTTATTTCTCTCCCCTGCCTCCCTCCCTCCCCCTGTTGTCTGCTCTCTGTGTCCATTCACTGTGTGTTCTTCTGTGTCCACTTGCATTCTTGTCAGCGGCATCGGGAATCTCTTTTTGTTGCGTCATCTTGCTGTGTCAGCTCTCCATGCGTGCGGCACCACTCCTGGGCAGGCTGCACTTGTTTTGCACAGGGCGCGCTCCTTGCGCGTGGGGCTCCCCTATGTGGGGGACACCCCTGCACTCTTTGCCGCATCAGCACTGCGCGTGGGCCAGCTCACCACACGGGTCAGGAGGCCCTGGGTTTGAACCCTGAACCTCCCATGTGGTAGGCGGACGCTCTATCAGTTGAGCCAAATCCGCTTCCCAAGAAATTCTTCTTGTTGAAACCATTTTGTGGTATTTGTTAGGACAGCCCTGTTGACCCCTTCTGGGGAGGAAGGTACCCCACAAGTTTCTCTGGGGGACAGGCTGTGGGGGACATGACTTAGGAAGAGCCACTGGGGCTGGGGCAAGAGGCCTCTCTGCCACTGTGAGAGCCCTGGTGTTCCTTGTGCTACAGAGGCCGGTGGGAGCGCCGGCAAGGGTGGAACTGGGGCTCTTTGAATACCACATCTCTGTTCCACAGTTTGCAATACCCTCTTACATCAGCATTCAGAAGCTTTCACCTCTGCCTTAAAGTATCCCGGAGCCACTTCTAGAACACAGCAACATTTTTCATCTGTACTGGTATTCACCGATACCTGGTATCTAGGGGAAAAACAAACAAATGAAAAACACACTTCACTTGAAAGAATGGCTTGGAGTCACACGGGGACAAGCACTTGGCCGTGGAGGAAATACTGTGGGACTCAGGTAAGAAAGTTTCTGTAGAATTAATTCTTGCCTTTCCCCATAAGAGGGGGTAAGTTAGAATTTGCCTACCCTAAAGGGTAAAACCTGGCAAGTTGTGGCTGCTGGTCGTATTGTAGGAATAGTTTCGGGTGTTTTCTTCTGACAAGCCGCCCTCAGCTCCGGGGGAGAGGGCAGCCCCTGTGGCAGCCTCTGGTGATTTCCCTGCGGTCAGTTTCCTTTGCACTGATGCTCGTTAACAGCTTCCTTGAAGACTCAGGATTAGGCTTCATGGCTTTCGGGCTTCTCACCGACGTATGAATTATTGTCACTGTGACCCAGGTCTGTTTTTCCCTCTTTCACAGGTGACTTCTCATTGGGCCACTTTATCCGTAACTTCCAGAAGGTACAAACTGGAACGGCCTCAGGGCTTTGTGCAGAACCCTGCCCTGCACACGCTTGTGTATATTCCACTTTTGAATGTGAAAGATCTCCCCGTTATAGAAAATGCTCGTCCATTGGAATGTGGTTCAATTTCCCTTCCTCAGTAAGTCCTAAAATATACTCCTCCCCCTTGCGTCCCAGATTCCTTGAGGACAAGGATGACTGCGTATCATTTCATCGTCCCAGCCCTTGGAGGCTGTGGATGTGTTTATTGTAAGGATGTGAGCAATTCAGCTCCCATTACTACACAAACTTCTTTCTGATGGTCCCAGAGGCAGTTGGAGGTGGGGGGATTGGAAGTGGGGAGGGAAAGGTGGGCTTGTCTCTAATCCATACAAGAGTGACAGCGTTCTGCCATAACTCTCCCTTCCCCAGTCCTTCCTGTTATCTCTCCCCTTTGGAGCTGGCTCCTCAAATGTTTGAAATTAAATTCCTACTGCACCCTCAGCATCTCCCCAGGCTCTGATCACAAGGACCTTGCGAGTTAGACACTCAAGGGCCTCATCGCACCTTTCCCAGCTTCGATGTCCTTTCATGCTACCACCCCTTCACCGTGGCTCTTCTGTCTTCCTTCTTGAATTTTCCCACGTCTTGGGTATAATTTTGTCTCCTGGAAAACAGAACCCTCACGAAGTTTCACAAGTTGGTCCTGCCTTTCTCGAGCGGGGACAATCTTCACATTTAAAAATCGCATGGCTGGTGGCAAGCCTTCCCTGGGGATCCTGGGGTGCACTGCAGGGGAACAACGCATTTAATGAGGAAAGGGCAAGGCAGTCCCTAGGGGTCACAGCCGCCCAGCCTACACCCCCGGCATGCACTGGCAACAGCACATGAGCCATTCATCTGGCCAGGGACTTGCCGGGGTCAGGGCGGGGGTGGGTGGTGGGAAGGATGGGGGAAGCTAGCAGAAGTCACAGGGAAGACATGGAACGCTGAAGAGAGCTGGCCAATTTCCCTTTGCTCGTTCTTCAGAAAGCCCTATCCTTTCAAGTAAACTCGAAAGCATTGTAAAGTGAAGCCAAGAAATCCAAGGTGTATTCTAGACAGTCTTCACCGCATTGGTCCCAGATTCTTAGCTTTATATTTCAGCTCCAATCCCTACTTCCAGATCTCTGGTTTCTGCTAACATCAGATTCACCCCTTAGCTTCTTGAAATGGAACTTTCTGTCTCATTGAATCTACTCAGTCCCTTGGTTTGAGGATCTCCTTTGATCCTCTGAGGACCTTGTTTGAAACACTGGCTTCATCACCCCTGGCTGACCCAAGATTCAGTGGTAGGAGTGGGAGAAGGGAGAGGAGGGAAATCAGAATGATCTGATCAAATCACGTTTAAAATCAGCGTTACGTAAACACACTGAAAGTAAATTTGTATCCCAAACTTTAATTGTTCAAATATTTTCCTTCACTCTGCCATTAATGTTTTCAGTATAATTCAGTCCGTGAAGAAGAGAAATATGAGGAGCGAAAACCTACCGCTGTCTAATTTCCATTATGCAATTATCAGCTCACTCATTTTCACATGAAGAGTCAGCCTGTTTTGTGACCATCCATCCAGCGCCTCATTATTTTTATCAATAACGTTAGTTAGAAAAAAGCTGAGATTTCAGATTTCTGTGGTTTGTATTGTGGTTTTGTTTTTATTTTTTGTTTTGTTTTGTATTTTGGGCTCTGGAAAGCCAAAGAGTGAGTATTCAGATAGCTTGAGTGAGAACACCCAGTTTGCATTTGTTGTTTACTAAAGCAAGCACATTCTAGCAGTTGCTGTTGAGGAAGAGAAAACGTTCCTCAGCATAATTCCAACATGATAATTTGAGTGTGTGGGAGGAAGCTACGTGCCCTTGACAAACACATGACATTCGCCTTGCAAGAAGAGCAGACGGATCTGCTTCAGCAGTAAACTGCCTGGATTTGGTGAGGATGCTCCTGGTTTAAGAGGAAGAGTAGGGTGGAGAGGAAGGAAAGTCAACTGTGAGGCATTTTGGTGCATTTTATTTTGGTTTTGGTTTATGGCACTTTAAATTTGTGAATCCAAAAGCCAGATCTGTGGGGTAAGGCACTTATTCCCAAGCAATGGTATAAATTGCATGGCCTTGAACAGGACACCTGCTCTCGGCTGGTTTGATAGGTGGAGACCAAACCATAGATTCAAAGCACCTTAGAGCCAGGTCTTTGTCACCTGTAGATCCCCCACCATGCACTTCCTAGAGTAAGCATTCAGCGGAGCGCTTCGATTGGATATACAGCACCAGACAATATAGATTTGCATGTCCCTGTTTCCTTAGCTGACCAATGAGGGATCAGACTTCCTGCCGTCGATTCTGGTGGTCCAAGGGCAGACGTTTAAGTCTTGAGAATATGGGAGAAATCTGGCCCCTGATCTCAGATGAGCTGCAGCATTCTATATGCGATGATAACACCTTCAGTACGACCTGTCTCCACCATCACTGTTATCAACAGAACACACACTTTTGGAAGTTCTGCAGCCCCACGAGCCATCTTTATGATGTTCTCATTATCTCTGCCCCAACTACACAACGTGCAGATTCAAGTGGTTTATGGCATCCATGCTGTCCCCTTCCCCACAGGAAAAGGGGTTCTGCCCTCTCAGTGCAGGAGTTGCTTGGGAATTTAGGACTCAGGAGTGAAGGAAATGCCTCTGAAATTGCTGGGAACTCGGTGAAGGCTCTAGCTCCATCCGTAAAGCCTAGCTCTTTGTCACGTGTCCAGGAAAGGACTAGCACCCAGTGTCCTTGGGAGGTTATCAGAAGAGGGTTACAGGGAAGGAGAGTCAAGCTACACTTGCACCTTTTTCCCAACATTGAACCCCGATCTGCCATTGAATTGTTCCCTCCTCCTCCCCTGTCACCATTCCCATTTATATTTCTGAACTCCTAGGCAGAGGCAGCATCCAAGGAAGTTATTCCCTCTGCTTGGTTCAATCCCAAGGTTTCAGGCAGATCTACCCAGAAAAAAGGAGATTCTAAGCACTGTCGTGATTCCTCAGTTGAGAATTCATGCATCAAACATGACAGGGATTTCGATGAGGCTGTGTTCCATGGGGAGGAAAATGGTAAATGATTTAGTTCAGTCTTGTTAACACTGATAGTCCTGAAATCTGATCTAGTTCTGTCTTCTCTCTGGTTCCATACTTACGAGGACTTTTACAAAAGGAATGCTTCTTGTTTTAGAAATATTTTCTTTCAGTTGGGTGTGTGTTTGTTTTGCTTTCTGAACGTGTATCTCACCAACCGAGTCAAATAATAAAAGCTTGAATCTGACATTTTAGGCATATATATTACAACATCTTTTGAGAGTTGTTTTCATATGTTGTGAAGACTATATGAAATAAATAAGTAGTCTAGGATAAATCCTTGGACTAGTAGCCAACAGAATTGGGTTCTTATTAAACCCTGGACAAATCATGTAACTTATTTCTACCAACAGAGAAAAGATGGATAAAGCCAACAGCATGTTTTCCATGGGGGCTTTGAAGGGCACTGGACCTTGGGGAAGTCAGTACAGATACAGTTCTGGAACTTCTAAGATTAATTCTGCCACATTAGGTCAAGCCCAGAAAAAGAAAAAAAAAAAAAAAAAAGCTGGTCTCCAAGTTGGATCATCTTTTTTTCTTTTTTTTTTTTTTAAGGATTTAATTGTGCATATTTTTAAAAAATCCTTTCTCCTTTTTTGAAATCTTTCTTTTTTAAAGAAGTTTTAGATTATATAAATATTACATTAAAAAATATAGGGATTCTCATATACCCCACCCCCACCCCCTCCCACACTTTCCCACATTAACAACATCTTTCATTAGTGTGGTACATTTGCTACAATTGATGAACACATATTGAAGCATGCTACTAACCATGGAATATAGTTTATGTAGTTGTTTATACTCTACCCTGCACAATTTTATAGGCTTTGACAAAATGTATAATGGCCTGTATCCATCATTGCAATGTCATGTAGGACAATTCCAATGTCCTGAAAATGCCCCCATGTTACACCTATTCCTTCCTCTCCCTCCCCTAGAACCTCTGGGGCCAGTGCCTTTATATAAATAATAAAAGTTCTTCCACTACCCAAATAATAATAATGAGTCTATAATAGAATAATAATAAGTCTACTTTAGTCCATTGGTCATTCCTTCATCTTGAGGATTTGGGGATGGTGATGCCCACTCTGTTTCCCATTGAGAGGGGATTTAGATCCCATGGGCAGATGGATGGAACTGTCTTGCTTGCAGGAACAGATATTCTCTGTTCCTTGAGATGAGTGTTGCCCATCATCATCTCCTTTTAGTTGTCCTAGGTGAGTCCAATGAACTGGAGAGCCGGTGTTGCAACTCTGCTGAGATTTGGGGTTCAACCAGCACATGAACAGACCACAGATTTAAGTCACTGGGACATATATTTAGCAAGTATAGTGCCAATTATATGTTCAAATAAAAGGGGCAGAAGAACCATGAGTAGGGGAGCTATAAATGAATCTAACTCTGCAACACTAGGGAGCATAAATTACAAAGTAAGGCCCACTGACAGTGTGCTGAATTCCTGAAACTGTCTGCCCTACCTATAGTGTCTGGATGTCTCTAGAGCCCTCAGGAGCCCTGCTGTTTGAGGCACTGTTTACTGTGGTAGTCAAGGAGATCCTGTTGAGACAAGCATAAGTGTAACCTCTGGAATGACCTCCTGACTCACTTTGAAATCTCTTAGCCATAAAAATACATTTGTATTTAATACTTCCCCTTTTTGGTCAATGCATTTTGCAGATGCATTTCTATTTGGTGCTTGATAATAATCCCTCAGTGCCAGGGAGGTTCATCCCCCAGAGTCATGTCCCATGCTGGGGGGAAGGTAGTGCATTTATATGCTGAGTTTGCCTTAGAGAGAGGCCATGTTTGAGCACCAAGGAGACCTTCAGGAGGTAACTCTTAGGCAATATATAATACTAGGATAGGTTTCAATTTCATAAGAAAAGGTTCATAAGAACAATTATCAATATCAAGGTCCTGGTGTAACTAATGTTCTGCCCTGTCCATGTACTCAGGATTCTTCTGTTTGAGAATGCAGCAGGACTCCCCAGTATGGGGATTCAATATTCTTTGGGTTGTTGTGTGAGTCTCCATCCACCAAGACAAAGCCCATTAGCTCTTACAGCTCAGAATCACCCTTTCCCACTAAAAGGACACACCTGACAAGTAAAATAATCATTTCATGTTCCCTGGGGCAGCATTTTTTCATTACTCATATCCATGGGAAGAGAGAAAAAAAAAATCTCTGCTCCCTGGGAATAGATGTCCTTATTTTCCATCTGATTGGGCCAGCTTAGGTTACTGTCCATCAAGGGAGCTTCAGAAACCATCACTTCCAAGGAGAATGAGACTGTCATCAGTGGCTTAGGCCAGTCAGAGTTCAACCCAAGCTGGAATGAGGTGCGCCTCCCCTGAGCCCTGAAGGTAGACCGCTGGGTGAAAATCACTATTCTTTTGGAAAGGAGGAAGAGGGTGGGAAGCTGGGTAGGGACTCAACAGGGCCCACCTCAGATACAATGGTGCAAAAAGATACAGCCTAAGCTTTCAAAGACCTTAGAGTACAGTAGGAGAGGCAGGTAAGCATGAGGATGGGGGAGTGCTCTAGGAGGGGTTAGTGTGGAATTGTGTAAATCATGGTAAGTCCCAAGAAGAAAGAAATTGGTGCATTGAGAAGGAATAAAAGGATGGGAAGGGGAGCTCTGCCTTGTTGGGTAGAGGAAGGCTTTTTGAGAAGTTAACATTCAAGATGAACTCTAAAGAGTAAGGAGAAGCCAGCTGCACACAGCTGAATTTAAGACTGAGTGACAGATTAGATGAAGGAGAGTCGGGATAAGGTGGATGGAGAAATCATGTAGGACTCCTTGCGGTCTGCTTTGTGCCTGAGGACTGGTAGTGGTCCCACTTACAAAGAGAGCAGAAAGTGGGGAGAAGGAGGTACGTGAGAAAACCAAAATCAAGGTTTTGGACATGCCATGTTTGTGACGACAGTGTGATGCCCAAGGGGAGATGTCAAGTGGTATGTGAATCAGGGTGGGTTCTGGCAGGAGTCCAGGATAATTTGAGAGGGGTTTAATAAAAAGGACTATTTATGGGAAGCAGATTTGGCCCAATGGATAGGGCGTCTGCCTACCACATGGGAGGTCCAGGGTTCAAACCCAGGGCCTCCCGACCCTTGTGATGAGCTGAGCCATGTGCAGTGCTGGTGCGCTCAAGGAGTGCCATGCCACGCAGGGGTGTCCCCTGCGTAGGGGAGCCCCATGCACAAGGAGTGAGCCCCGTAAGGAGAGCCGCCCCATGTAAAAAAAGCACGGCCTGCCCAGGAGTGGCGCTGCACACACGGAGAGCTGACACAGCAAGACAATGCAACAAAACGTGACACAGATTCCAGGTGCCGCTGACAAGAATACAAGTGGACAGAGAACACACAGTGAATGGACACAGAGAGCAGACAACTGAGGAGGGGGGCAGGGAAGGGGAGAGAAATTTTTAAAAAAGGACTATTTACAAAAGGCAGGCAAAGATTAGGATTAGCAAAGAAAAATGGTGCTGGTAACAGTGTTACTGCCCCCGATGCTAGTAAGAGTGAGAGCCATGGCCTTGCCCAGCCTACAGGCGTAAAGGAAAGGTGCAGTAACTGCTATAGAGAGAGAGGAGAGACGACCTCGGTTTTTTCTTGTCCTCCAGTCTGACACCTCCTGTTAACCAAACCTGGCCAGGGTCAGAGAGCCCGTGGTTGTCATCCATAAAAGTCAAGTTGCCAGGGCAGAAAGGAGGGTGGATAAGAGCAGAGCTTGGATCTGGAAGGGCAAATGGGAAACATCCAGCACGAGGCAGCTGGATATAGAAACCTGAAGCTCTGAAGAGATGTACGGGCTGGCTGGAAACAGTTGATCTCTAGGTGAGATTTAATGCTGCAGAAATAAATGAAGTCATCAAAAGAGAGGGAAATGGGAGAAGGGACTGAGCAATGCAGAACTCTGTTATTTACAGAGAGCAGGGAGAGCAGGAAAAGGACATTGAAAAGGTGGAGCCAGAGGCCTAGGAGGTAAAACAAGGCAGTGTATTAGCACAGGAGCAAAAAGAAGAGACCAATTCCAAAGAAAGAAGTTGTCACTTGGTTCACTTGAGCCAAGTGTGCCTGAGAAGTTCAATAAGAAGAGAATAGAGGGAAGTGGATTCGGGTCAACAGAAAGAGCATCCGCCTACCACATGGGAGGTCCGCAGTTCAAACCCCGGGCCTCCTTGACCCGTGTGGAGCTGGCCCACGCACAGTGCTGATGCGCAAGGAGTGCCGTGCCACGCAGGGGTGTCCCCCGCATAGGGGAGCCCCATGCGCAAGGAGCATGCCCTGTAAGGAGAGCCGCCCTGCACGAAATAAGTGCAGCCTGCCCAGCAGTGGCGCCGCACACATGGAGAGTAGACACAACAAAAAGAGACACAGATTCCCAGTGCCACTGACAAGAATAGAAGCAGACACAGAAGAACACACAGTGAATGGACGCAGAGAGCAGACAATGGGGTGGAGGGAGAGAAATAAATAAAAAATAAATCTTAAAAAAAAAAAAAGAATAGAAATGTGCCTTTTGGATTTGGCAACCTTATTCATCAGATATGCCAAGCACTGTGCTGTGAGTGCTGCAAGATGAGTAAGACCTTCACTCAGTCGAGACAGGGAACCAGATGCTACATTGGGAGAATTACTCTGCCTTCTGAGAGCAGAGAGGGCACTGGGATAGCTCCTGAGGACAATCAATTCCTTGGCTGGTATGTGAATTCTTCAGAACAAAGAATGCCAGGACTGGAAAAGTCCTGTGTCTCAAAGAAGAGGAAGGAAGCAGATGTGGCTCAAGCAACTGGGCTCCTGTCTACCATAGAGGAGGTCTAGAGTTCTATGCCCTGGCCTTCCTGAGGAAGGCAAGCTGGCCGTGTGGCAGGCTGGCCCATGCAGAGTGATGCCCTGTGCAGGAGTGCGGACCCACACGGAGAGCTGGCTCAGCAAGATGATGCAACAAAAAGAGACACAGAGGAGAGATAATAAGAGATGCAACAGATCAGGGAGCTGAGGTGGTGCAAGAGAATGATCGCCTCTCTCCCACTCCAGAAGGTGCCAGGTTCAATTCCTGGAGCCGCCTAGTGAGAATACAAGCAGACACAGAAGAACACACAGCTAATGGACACAGGGAGCAAACAACGGAGGAAGGGGGGAGAAATAAATATATCTTTAAAAGAAAAAAGAGGAGGAAAATAAAACTTAGAAAAGGAAAATGGCTCAGCACTCCTTGACTTCATTCTCCATTGAGAAGATGCTGACAAACAAAATACACTTTTTTAAAAAAGATTTAGTTATTTATTTATTTCTCTCTGCTCCCCTCCCCCACCCTGGTTGTCTGTTCTCTGTGTCTATTTGCTGCGTCTTCTTTGTCCGCGGCATGGGAATTGTTTCTTTTTGCTGCGTCATCTTGCTGTCTCAGCTCTCCGTGTGTGTGGCACCATTCCTGGGCAGGCTGCACTTTCTTTCACACTGGGCGGCTCTCCTCATGGGCACACTCCCTGCGCATGGGGCTCCCCTACATGGGGGACACCCCTGTGTGGCACAGCACTCCTTGCGCGCATCAGCACTGCGCATGTGCCAGCTCCACACGGGTCAGGGAGGCCCGGAGTTTGAACCACGGACCTCCCATTTGGTAGACTGACGCCCTAACCACTGGGCCAAGTCTGCTGCCTGAATACACTCTTGATTTCAGAGTTTTCCCGTTAGAACCTCAGAGGATAAACCTATCCTTTGCTTCAGTAGAATGAAAAGTGTGGTTTATTAAAAATGTTCTGTGAAAGCAATAAGATGTTCATGTCAGAAATGTTAACAAAATACACGAGATAAAGAAGGAAACTAAAGCCACTCATAATGCCATAGCCCATATCCAAGGGACTGTCTAGTGTGGGTTTGGTTTTTTTTGGGGGGGGGGGTGCGTGGATGTGTGTGTATAGGTGTTTTTATTTTTTGTTAAATGTTTTACAACTTTGTGTTACTTCATTTAATAATATCTCGTGAACATATTTTCATGCCAACAAACATTTGTATTATCATTCTTAGTGGCTATGCAATATTCCATTATATTATTGTATAACTTACTTCAGCAAATCTCTATTTTTGGAAATGCAGGTTTTTTTTTTACAAAGTTAAACATCATGAACAAGCTGCAATAAACATCACTGTAGCTACTTCTTTGCTGACTGTGTGTTTATTTCCTGCGCATAAATCTCTAGAACGGAATTGCTGGGGCAAAGAGGAGTGGGGTCTGGGCCAGAAGTGACGTGGGTGGGAAATGCAATGTGAAAGCCGAAATATGAGCACCAAGCAGCAGAGAACTGAGGGAGGTGTGGTAGAAATTCAGAGCTGTACCCGCTATTTCTGGTGGGGAAGAAAGCAACAAGGAAACGCGGGATTTCAGCGCAGCTGAGTAAGTGAAGGGAGACGCGCCCTTCGTGGAATGGAAGAGAAGGAGGAGGAAGCTCCTCAGTCGGGGAGGGCTCCCAAAGGCGCTGACTGGCGCTGAGTTTTGAGGGACGAGTCAGAATTCCTCAGAATAAGAAAGGAGACGAGACGACTCTCGCTGAGGGCGGCCGCCCGCTTCCAAGATGGCCGCCGGAGCCCCAGCTGTAGGGGCGCTCACGCCCCGGGCGGCCTCGCCTCCCCTGGCTCGGGGCTGCCCGGGCGTCCCTCTCGCTCTGCAGGAAGTCCGCTGTCACGCCACGAGCGTGCTCAGCGGCCCCGTGGAGAGGCCCGCGTCGAGAGGGGCCGAGAGCCCCCACAAACAGCCATCGCGCCCCGACGGGCTGCCGAGGACGCCGCCCCGAGCGCAGCCTCCATCCGGGCACCAGGGCGGCCCGGCGCCATCTTGGCCGCCGTCTCCTGAGGAAGCCCCGGGCCTGGAGGCTTGGCGGGCGTGGTTGTTTTAAGCCGCTAAAGAAACGGTTTCTCAGCCACCGTTAATTTAACACAGGCCATCCGAAGCATGTGTAGATGCACAACGAAGGGCTTCTAAACATGTCAAGTATTTGGAACGACCCCAGGGAAGGTGAGCTGCGGGGAGCCAGGAAACGCACCCTTCTTCTCGTCACCAGAACCCAATTTTGCTCACGCGTCAGGCGGCTGTCTGGGTGGGGTCACACAGGGACAGTGTGTGTGTTAAGAAGAGCAGGGGCGCTTCTTACTACACACCGTAAGAGCAGTCTGGGCTTAATACACACAAAGTGCAGTCTGGGCTGAGAGGAAACAAAGGGGTGAGCAGAGGAAAAACAAAAAACAAACAACGAACAGAAACACAAGAGAATCCCAAGAAAGAGGAACCGCTGAAGTAGGGGGTCCAAGGAGAAAGTGGAAATACAGCTGTTACAGGGAAGAGTTTCCAAAAAGAGGATGTGGCCACTGGCAGCCAAGGCAGCCAGGAAATGCCCCCCAGGACCGTCCCTGCGGCAGCCCCTTGTGTCCTCTGTGAAAACAGCCTCGTTGAAACTGGGCACAGCAGCCAGACTGCAGCAAGTGTGACCCCCGTTTCAACACGCTGGGTTGTGAAGGAAAAGGGGGGGGTCAGATGGTTGCAAAAAAAAGAGAAGCTTGTTGAAAATTTCCAAATGCTTTATTTTTCATTTTTAAAAATTTTCTAAATTTTACTCGAGCTGAAGATTTACAGGAAAAGAATCCTGTGCCTAGCACAGAGCTCGCATTATCGACATCTTGCATTAGTGTGGGCCCTGGGTTGCAAGTGATGACCCCCCTCCATCCCCAGATCCTGCGGGCTCTACCTCTAAAACACATCCAGAACGCAAGCGCTGGTCACCACTTCCCCGCCACCACCCGGCCGAGCCACCCCCCTCGGTCTGGCGCTCTCCAGTCTCCCGGGCACACCGCCTGAGGGATTTCTAACCCAGAAGTCGCGTCACGGGTGCCTGTGCGCGCACCCCCGAGCGCTCACGGTGGCAGGTCCTTCCACGGCTCACCCACCACCCACCTCCCTTCTTTCCTCTCCCCTCCTTCCCTTCCCTCCCCGTCTCCTCCCTGCAGCCACAGGGGCCTGTCGGCTGCCCCGTGCTCAGAGGGACTTGGTGCCCGAGACCCCCCACCCTCCTCTCCTCGCCACCTGCTGGCGGAGCTCCGCGCCCATGCCTGTGTGCCCTTCCCCGCCCTTTGCTCACGTCAGCACCCCCCCGCACCCAATGGATAGCCCCCCCCCATTGTTCTCCATCGTCTTTGCCACTCTGCCACCACGTGCCACCTGCTTGGCTTTTCTCCTCTTCCTCGCCAGTCCCCCACTCTCTAGAATCCCCACGGGGCAGTGCTGCGTGTTTTCATCCCTGGACTCCGTGCCCAGCACCCAGCACCCACCGAGGGTCCTTTCAGGGCGGTCATTTTGGCCCCTCGACGAGGGAGGAGGGGTCTTGCTGTCCAGGCTCCACGGCCAGGGCGCTGCGGTCAGCCCCGGGGGCCTCCAAGACCCCCGAGGCCCAAGTGCGATCGCGGCCCACGCAGGGGACCCGGGCGCCCCCGCGCAGCTCCAGCGGCCCCTCCGGCTGCGGGGGGACGGCGGCCGCGGCTCTGGGGAGGAGCGACCCTCGCCCGGGCCCCGCAAGGGGCGCCCCAGGGGTGGCGCCTGGGGCTGTCGCCGTCCCGTCCCCCCGGAGGCCAAGGACTGAGGGGTGGGGTTCGCCGGCCCACCTCCGGCAGCTCAGTGCTCTGCTCCCACCCCAAAGCTCCAGAGAAGCCGCGCGTCGCGGGGCTGTGCGGGGGGCGCGGGGTCCCCCCGTACCCCGAAAGCCAGAGCAGCGCGCGCCGGGACCGCCTAGGCTGGCAAAGTAAAACCCACGGCGGAGCCCCTCCCTCCCGCGGGCTCCTCGGCGTGCCCCGAGGCCACAGGGCAGGGGCGCACCGCCCCGCACCCAGGCGCCCGCCCCGCACCCAGGGGCCCGCCCCGCACCCAGGCGCCCGCCCTGCCCGCCGCGACGTGCCCGCGGGCGCGCGCCCCGGCCCCGGCCCCGCCCCGGCTGCGCGCGCCGCCCCTGCCCCCTCCCCCTGCCTCCCGCCTCCTCCCCTCCCCTCCCTTCTCCTTCTCCCTCTCCTCACCTCTTCTCCCCCTCCTGTCCTCCTCCCCCCTGTCCTCTGTCCTTTTTCCTCCTCTTTCTCCCCCCCCCCTCCTCCCCTGCTCCTTCTCTTCTCCCCCACCTCGTCTTCTCCCCTCCCCCTCCCCCTCCCCCTCGCCTCCCCCTCCGCCGCCACCTCCCGCCCCCTCCTCGCTGCACCTGCGGATGCAGCCCTCCCCTTCCTTTCTCTTTTCTGGAGCTCAAGGTCTTGCTTTACTCCCAGCCTCAGTTTCGTGGTTCCAGACTGAAGCTCTGGGTGATGGCCCTGGATGAGGGGCCTAGTGGGGGGCCCTGGTGAGGGGCCCGGTGGGGAGCATGGTGGGGGGCCCGGTGGGGGCCTGGTGAGGGGGCCCGGTGGGGGCCCTGGTGGGGAGCATGGTGGGGGACCCGGTGGGGGGCCCGGTGGGGAGCATGGTGGGGGGCCTGGTGGGGGGCCCGGTGGGGGCCTGGTGGGGGGGCCCGGTGGGGGCCCTGGTGAGGGGCCTGGTGGGGGGCCTGGTGGGGCCCTGGTGAGGGGCCCGGTGGGGGGCCCGGTGGGGGCCTGCTGAGGGGCCCGGTGGGGGCCTGGTGGGGGCCCTGGTGGGGGGCCTGGTGGGGGGCCTGGTGAGGGGCCTGGTGAGGGGCCTGGTGGGGGCCTGGTGAGGGGCCCGGTGAGGGGCCTGGTGGGGGCCCGGTGGGGGCCCTGGTGGGGGGCCTGGTAGGGGGCCTGGTGGGGGCCCGGTGGGGGGCCTGGTGGGGGCCTGCTGAGGGGCCTGGTGGGGGCCCTGGTGGGGGGCCTGGTGGGAGGCCTGGTGAGGGGCCTGGTGGGGGGCCTGCTGAGGGGCCTGGTGGGGCCCTGCTGAGGGGCCTGGTGGGGGCCTGGTGGGGGCCTGGTGGGGGCCCTGGTGGGGGGCCCGGTGGGGGGCCTGGTGGGGGCCTGGTGAGGGGCCTGGTGGGGGCTCTGGTGAGGGGCCTGGTGGGGGCTCTGGTGAGGGGCCTGGTGGGGGCCCTGGTGGGGGGCCTGGTGGGGGCCTGGTGGGGGCTCTGGTGAGGGGCCTGGTGGGGGCCCTGGTGGGGGGCCTGGTGGGGCCCTGCTGAGGGGCCTGGTGGGGGCCTGGTGGGGGGCCTGGTGGGGGCCTGGTGGGGGCCTGGTGGGGGGCCTGGTGGGGCCCTGCTGAGGGGCCTGGTGGGGGCCTGGTGGGGGGCCTGCTGAGGGGCCTGGTGGGGGCCCTGGTGGGGGGGGCCTGGTGGGAGGCCTGGTGAGGGGCCTGGTGGGGGGCCTGCTGAGGGGCCTGGTGGGGGGCCTGCTGAGGGGCCTGGTGGGGCCCTGCTGAGGGGCCTGGTGGGGGCCTGGTAGGGGCCCTGGTGGGGGGCCTGGTGGGGGCCCTGGTGGGGGGCCTGGTGGGGGCCTGGTGGGGCCCTGCTGAGGGGCCTGGTGGGGGCCCTGGTGTGGGGTCTGGTGGGAGGCCTGGTGAGGGGCCTGGTTGGGGGCCTGCTGAGGGGCCTGGTGGGGGCCCTGGTGGGGGGTCTGGTGGGAGGCCTGCTGAGGGGCCTGGTGGGGGGCCTGCTGAGGGGCCTGCTGAGGGGCCTGGGGGGGGCCCTGCTGAGGGGCCTGGTGGGGGCCTGCTGAGGGGCCTGGTGGGGGCCCTGCTGAGGGGCCTGGTGAGGGGCCTGGTGGGGGCCTGGTGGGGGGCCTGGTGGGGACCCGGTGGGCCCTGGTGGGGGCCCTGGTGGGGGGCCTGGTGGGGGCTCTGGTGAGGGGCCTGGTGGTGGCCTGGTCGAGGCCCGGTGGGCCCTGCTGGGGGGCTCTCTGAGATGCTCAGGGCCCTGGGCTGCACCGGCTTCCTGAAGGCTGCTTCTCGGCCGTCCTGGGGACGCGCTGCCTTCACTCAGTCACTCTGCAACGCAGCGTTCACTTAGCCGTGGCACGGACCCCAGCTCTCCTGTGTGGGGCACAGATGAGACTGTTGGGGCGAGGTTGAATCATTGCTCTGTTTTAAGGCGAGGCCCTGACTAGCCGGTTTCTTACAGGAGTCATCGTCCCCGTGGCTGAGAGCAACCAACTCTGAGTGAGAAACACAAATGACTGAGAAAAAGGCGCCTGAGAAACTTCTTCTTGGGCAACCAGCAGGGAAGGCTCCCGACCCAACCTGAAACAGAAGGGAAGGGCGGACAGATGCTATCTTTGGGGCTAGGGAAAGAAACAGCTTTCTCTTCCCCCCCTCTTTTGTAAGTAGTGACACTTACAAGGCTTCTGCGCGTGTGAACACTGGCCGACCCCTTGGGCGCACCCAGAGCCGCCCGCAGCGCCCCTGGGCGGAGCAGCTGCTGAGAGCCGGAAGGGGGCTAGCTTTTAGAGAAGGGCCTTCCGGCTCCTGTGGGGTTATGTTAATATGGCCTGTGCATAAATTCAAACCTATTTAATATCCAAATATGCCTAGACAGCCGATTGGGAAGTATGAGCTCTATAGGCTTTGGATATTCAGGGAGGGTGCCAGCCAAATGTGCCGGGCTTCCCTGGAACGTGGGGGTTCGTGCTAGAAGCTTCCCTGCCATGTGGGGGATCCGTGTTAATTCAAGCTTACCTGGAGGAAATAACCTAATACTCAGATAAGACACCTGATGAAACTAACACAAAGTCCTTCTGCATACAAGCACCGTTTGACTCCCCTCTCTTATTTCCTCTGTATAAAAGGGACCCAGAAAACGCTGTTCGGGGCTCAGGTTTTATCAGGACAAGAGTCCGCCGAGTCTGGCCATGTTGAAATAGATCATCTTCCTTCTCAGAGTTCTCGCGTCCTGACCTTCTGTACCGCGTTCACCCGACCTCTCTCTGCTACTGGAATGTAGGTGCCACCCTTACCTGGGGAGGAGAGTGGGGTGAGCAGGCGATTGGGCCCCCACCTCGCTGTGTCGCCGGAGGAGGCCCACGGGTGGAGGGCAGGCGGTTAACCCGCCCCGGGGGTGCGGCGGCAGGGGCCGGGGTCCCCGCAGAGCTATGCGCAGCCTCCGTCCTTCACCTGAGCCTGGGAAAGGTCACCTTGAGTAGAGCAGCCCGAAGCTGCTGCGCTCCAGCTTGAGGGCAGGCTCCTTCTCCATCCCACAGACCAGAAGGCTGCTGCAGGCCCCATCAGGGCGAGGACACAGGGAGGCCGGAACCTTCCAGGGCCTCCGCCGAAGGGTGCGAGGTGGTGGGGGGCTCCCTCATTCACCTGGCGCTGGCTCGAGAGAAGTGGGACTCCTGGAAAAGAAGACCAGAGAGCAGATGGCAGCGGACGATGGCCCCTCCTTGGGGCTGCCCACTTTTGTATAGCGCAGAATCGTTTTTCACATTTTTTTAATGGTGGGGAAAAATGCAAAAGAAGAATAATATTTTGTGCCATAGAAAAGCGTTATGAAAATCAGGTTTACCTGTGCGTAAATAAAGTTGTGTTGGAACACAGCCACGGTTGTTGGTTTATTTATTGTCTGTGGCTGATTTGGCGCTAAGAACTGCAAGTATGCATCCTTGCAACACAAACTACCTGGACCACAGAGTCTAAAATATTCACCCTGTGGCCCTTTACAGGAAAAGGTTGCCAGCCTGGCTACAGCATTCTCGGCCCTTAGGGAAGCAGACAAAGGGACTGATGAAATAAATAGCCTTGTCCAAAGTAGAGGGTGCTCCTACAGAAAAGAAAAACTAAATCAGTATCAGGGTCAGGAAACTGTAAACTCGGGTAATTCAATTACCTGAATGTGGAGATAATCTCTAAACTGCAGGGCAAAGTTTCAAGGCCCTCTCTTTCAGCACTTCTGCCCTTAGCAGATCTGTTATTCATTCAACAAACAGTTATCAAGGCCCGTTTAGTTTGCGTTGGTCTCTACTGAGTGCTGCGGGCCATTTAGGGTTACTAGCCAAGGTAGTGAGAACTAAAGCTGTGAAAGGAGAGAGAACTTGAGATAAAGAGCCTACCTAGCTAATGTATAACTTGGGATACAAACTGATTCTTTTAAACACCTTGTTGATGTGTTAATGCCCTTCTAATTTCCGGAAAGGATTTGGGACAGTTTACAACCAAAGCACACTCAAAAATCAGGATGAGGGAGAAGAGGAAGTTGGAGATCCAAGCTGAGAAGTAATGAGATACAAGCCAGCAGATCCCAAGGGCCAGTTCCCTCAGCTGAGCTTCGAATTGGATCCTGGGGTTTTCAGCTCTAAAAAGGTGACGAGGAGGGGCAGAAGGAGATAAAGTGAGTTAGGAGAGCAAACTCCTGGAAGAGAAAGCTCTTTGAACCCCTTAGGAGTAAAGCACCTGCGAAGCGAGGCTTACCCAAAAAAAAAGGTAAAACCAAATACATCACTGCAGCTGAAGGCTGGCCCAGGGGGCTCCCTGGTGGAAAGCATCTGTGTTTTCTTTTGGAACTAGCAGTTCACCTCTCTACTTTTCTCTTGTCTGGCTTTACCCAAAGACAGAACCTAAAATACCCAGAAAAGTGGATGGACTGAATACTTTTGAAAATAACCCTTCTTGGGATCTCTTTCTCCAGCAGCCTTTGGACAAGGGTTGGAAGGCAAAAGTTCAAGGGCTTCGAGAGATGGTAGCTTTTGTCCTTAGAAGTGTTAGACTGCTGTGGAGGGGGAAGGACCTGCAGTCAAAGCCAGGAATTTTTTCAGGAAACGGTTCTGGGCCCACCCTGGCCCGTGAACAAGTCACTGCTTTATTCTATCATGTCCACCACCCCGTGAAAAAATTCCAGCAATGCTCCCATTTGGATCAGCACACACACACACACAGCCCCGTGTTTCTCCCAAGCGCCTCCCGGAGACGGTTATCCTGAAGTCCCTTCCACTTACATTGACCCTTAGTCTAGGTGGCATTGTTTGGCTTCCTGTTTCTTGACGTGGAGACAGAGGCTCAGGCAGATTAAGGGAACGAGAGTCCTAGAATTCTGTTGCCACTTAATTTTTCACCAATCGTGTCCTATCACTCCTAACTACTAGTGCTTTGTGATGTCAAAAGTCTAAGCAGGGGAAGCAGATGTGGCTCAAGCGACCCACCTACCACATGGGAGGTCCTGGGTTCAGTTCCTGGTGCCTCCTAAAGAAGACAAGCAAGACAGCGAGCTGACACAATGGGCTGGCGCAGTAAGCTGATGCAACAAGATGATGTCATGAGATGACACAACGAGGAGAAACAATGAGAGACACAACAAGCAGGGATGGAGGTGGCTCAAGCAGTTAGGCACTTCCTTTCCACATAGTAGGTCCCAGGTTCAGTTCCCTGTACCTCCTAAAAAGAAGATGAGCAAGACACAGAAAGCACATGAGGGGGAATAAAAAAATAAAAAAAATCTCAAAGAAAAAAGTCTCAGCACGTGTGGAATATTAAGAAATGCCATGTATTGGATAAGAGCAATAGAGAAACCGCCCAATCCCTCTCCGTCTACCCCACAAATGTGCCCTCTGCAGGATGCCCAGGTCAGCCCCTATATAAATGGATGAAACTGTCAAGCCTTGCAGTGTGGACTTGCCAGTGCTGTGGCGGGTCAGAGTTCACCGTGGCTCCCCAAAGAGCTAATGATCCACCTCTGCTTTTGATCTGACAGAGTGGATTTCACTGGAGGAGTGTCACTAAACATGAGTCATGGCATTAGGTATCTCTGCGTTGAAATCCACCCCCCCCGCCTGTCCTCCCACCCTTCACCTCTCTGCGAGGAGCCCCCCCAAGTCTCTAAGCAGTGGTGCATGGCTCGGCTCCACCAGGCGCTGGTCTGCTCATCAGACAGGGAGCAGAGACTGATCAGCAGGGACCTGCCACCGTCAGAGGTGGAGAATCGCGCCTGGAACTGCGTCTTTCAACCAGGCCACAGCCCCTAACGTGGCTGCCCTGTGCAGGTGACATTTCAAAGCCCGGGAGGGGCACAGGCAGGTGTGAGCAGCGCCAGGGCGCTTCAGCCCCATTTGCCTCTTTTTTTCCCCTTTCCCCAGATAGCTGCGACCAGATTAACTCTCCTCACCGCTCCTACTTCCTCTCGGAGAGAGGTGAGGGGTCAGGCCAAGATAAGGGGGGTGTGAGAAGAGGACCTTTATCTGGGGAGGGAAAAGCATAATGGAAAACCGAGGGTGTTGATTAAATTACATACAGGGTGCTTCCGCCAGCACAGGCTGATGTCTGACAGTTAAAGGATTTTCAAGGTATCCTCCCCCTCCTCACACACTCTGTTTTTTTAAAGTTTAGATTTCTACCTGTCAGGTGCTTGCGCTGCGGGAAGTAAATTATCTTAGCCCTGCGGCACTTTTATTTTTTAAAGGAGCTGTGCTGAAGTGCGTGAGTGGGCCATGACCTGAGAAGTCAATTAAAATGCAATCATGCTGCAAAAGTTTTGGTGATGGGCGATGCTGATGGCAGGCACGATATTGTGCATGTAATTAACTCCACTGAAGTGGATACTTGAGAGTGGCCAAAACGGGAAATTGCATGTTATATACATGTTATCACAACGATCATTTTAAAAACAGGGCAGAACTGGACAACAGCAAGAGTGAACCCTGGGAGGTGGACGTGGTTAAACTGATAGAGCATCCGTCTACCATATGGAGGGTCCAGGGTTCAAACCCCGGGCCTCCTTGACCCATGTGGAGCTGGCCCACGCGCAGTGCTGATGCGCGCAAGAAGTGCCTTGCCATGCAGGGTTGTCCCTGCGTAGGGAGCCCCACGCGCAAGGAGTGCGCCCCGTAAGGAGAGCCGCCCAGAGTGAAAGAAAGTGCAGCCTGCCCAGGAATGGCGCCGCCCACACGGAGAGCTGACACAGCAAGATGATGAAACAAAAAGAAACACAGATTCCCGTGCCGCTGACAACAACAGAAGCGGACAAAGAAGAACACGCAGCAAATAGACACAGAACAGACAATGGGGGACACAGGGAGAAGGGGAAAGAAATAAATAAAAACAGATCTTAAAAAAATAAATGCAGGCTTAAATCTCTTGTTTTCCAGGGTCCAAGTAGACTGATGAAAGACCCCAGATTCGCCCTGTCCCCACTCCTGTCTGCCATCAAGGGGCCCCCGCCGGGCCCTCAAGGGACCTGTCGTGGATTGGTCGAGATTCGACTCCCCAGTTCGACGACTGTGCCAAGTCAGCCAGAAGCACACGTGGCCTGCTTAGCTGCCCAGGGCCCTGCTTCTCGGGGCGTTTTCAGTGTTTCTGGGGGGGCCCGGCTCCCCTGCAGGCCAGAGCTTCCTTGACTCAGCAGCCCCAGCACGGGGTGCCCTCCTGCCCCCCGTTCTTCCCGAGCCAGAAGGCGGCTCTAGGCCTCTGCCTTTGGCGGGTGGAAAGCAGGGGGCCCGTGCTCTGGCCGCGCGGTTTTGGGGCTCTGGGAAGAACCCTGGGCAGGGTTAGGTGTTGGGGGGGGAGGAACGAGGTGCCAGTTTGGGGAGGACTCGGCCCCAAACAAAACCACGTCAGAACAAAACGGGCAGAGCAGCCCAGGCCTGCCCCAAACAAGGCGGCAAGCCCAGAGGGGGGACTGGCCCCCGGGGGGCTTCTCAGGGGGGCTGATGCCCGGCCTTCAGTGGGCTTGGGAAGGACTGACGTGTTTCCACGCAGCGCTTTTGCACAGCTCTTTGGCCGTGTTGGCAGGCAGGGCTCTTGGCCCCCGGGGAAGCCGGCGGCCCCGCTGGCCTGCACCCCACTATTGAAACAAGGGCACCGGTTGGGGCCCCAGATGTGCTGTGGGGTCCCAACTCCCCACCGCCCGCGAGAGCGTTGTATTTTATTTTGTTTGCCCTGTTTTGAATACTGTCTAGGGATTAAAATGCATTGATTAGGCAAACGCATTGTTTTTTCCTTATAATTTGTCAAAAACATATCCAGCCGGACTGGCAACTCCTGTGCTGATAAAACCGAGCCCCGAATAGCATTTTTGGGTCCCTTTTATATAGAGGATATAAGAGAGGGGAGCCAAACGGTGCTTATATGCAAAAGGGTTTTTTGTTAGTTTCTTCACGTGTTTAATCTGGGTATTAGATAGGTTATTTCCTCCAGGCAAGCTTGAAATAACAGATCCCCCACCTTCCAGGGAAGCTTTTAGCATGAACCCCCACACTGCAGGTAAGCTGACACATTTGGGCGCCACCCTCCCTGAGTATCTAAAGCTATAGAGCTTATACTTCTCAGTGGGCTTTCTAGGCACCTTTGGATATAAAATAAGTTTGATTTTATGTGCAGGTTCTATTAATACGGTCCTGGGGAGGATAAAACACTAGCACACAAAATCACAGTGTTTTAAATCACTCCTGCAGCCTTCCTGCGCTAAGCCCTAATTTGTACTATTAGCCTTTTCTTATTTTTGTTTCTGTTGTTTGAGATATTAAAGTAAGCGACCAGTTTTTTACTCTGGAAAAACACTCCTTTTGTGGAGTAGGGACGGTGGCGATTGCTCACGTTTTTGATTGCCTTGCACACGTCTTCCCTTTAATTAAGCTTTTTCCGGACACCAATCGCTCTCTTCCCCGTTCCACTTCTCCGCCACGCCTTCAGCCCCCGTGGAAGGGCTCCATGAACAAAACCCACGCCTGCCATCAAGGAGGGAGTTCAGGAATCCACAGCATCAAGGTCAGAAAAAGTAAAACTAAACCATGGGTAGGCCCCCAATTATGCAGGAAGCCGTCTCCCCATCCCGTGGCCCTGCGCCCTTCTGGAATCTTCTATCAGATGACCTCGGGCATGGAGCTCGCCCTGCTTGGCTGGGCCGGCCCAGGAGGGGCCTCTTCTTCCCTCCCCGGGCCAGGCCATCTTCAGATCGGCTCGGGTCTCAGCTACCAACTTGCCCTCCTAAGCCCGCGCCTCGGGCCAGGCTTCTGTCCCCACCTCTCGGCATTTCCACGGCCCCCGTGGGACAGCTCAGCCCCGACGCCCTGCAGGAGCCTGGGTGCCTCCGCGCTCTAACTCACCCTTCGTCCCCATCTCCATCTCCAACCTGCTCCTCCTGAACGGCTTTTCATCCTCCAGCCAGGCTGCGGAGCCGAGGTTTGGAGCCGGGCCCCTATCTCGCATCGCTCATTCCACAGCGTCTGTCCCCTGGTAGATCGCACCTGCTGATGACCTGCCTTCCCAGCGCCTGCCCCCCTTCATCCCCGTGGCCACTGTCTCAGCCCCGGAGCTCACGACCTTTTGCCAGGGACTCTACTGAGCCCAGCCCCTCCCGGTCTCCACCCCTGGCAGGCTGAGCTCTGGAAAACCCAGCTCTGATTCGGTTGCCTGTGGGGCCAAATTCCAATTCCGTAGAGCGGGCCCTGCCCGCCTCACCCCGGCTGCTTCTCCAGCCTCTCCCCTGCCCACCCGACCCCCAGCACTGCGGGGGCTGCTCCCTCAGCCTCCACCTGCGACGGCTCCCTCCCCACGCGCCACCCCCGTCCTCCAGCACCCAGCCCCCCAAGTGTCACCCCCTCCTCCGGCTCTCCGGGGGCCTCTGAGCAGAGTCCCAACGACCTCACATGTGATTAAGTATTCCCATGTCTGTCTCCTTGGAAGACAACTCGATGCACCTCCAAGTCCACAGCGGTGGCTTCTACTTCTGTGGCTCTCCTTGGCTGGTACACAGCAGGTACTCAATAAATGTCCGCTGAAGGGTTAACAAAGTAGAAACCTGGGCCAATGTTGATAAATCTCAGAATCCATAAGGAAGGACGCTTCCAGGTCTTTACCAGCTTCCCCTGGGATTGGCCACCCAAGCTTGGAGCGTAATATGAGAGCACAGGGAAGCGGATGTGGCTCAACTGGTAGAGCGCCCGCCTACCACATGGGAGGTCCAGGGTGCAAACCCCGGGCCTCCTTGACCCGTGTGGAGCTGGCCCATGCGCAATGCTGATGCGCACAAGGAGTGCCGTGCCACCCGGGGTGTCCCCCGCGTAGGGGAGCCCCACGCGCAAGGAGTGCGCCCCGTAAGGAGAGCTACCTCGCATGTGAAAAGCGCAGCCTGCCCAGGAGTGGCGCTGCACACACGGAGAGTTGACACAGCAAAATGACGCAACAAAGAGAGACATAGATTCCTGGTGCCGCTGATAAGAATACAGGCAGACAGAGAAGAACACAGAGCAAATGGACACGGAGGGCAGACAACTGGGGGGAGGGGGGGAAGGAGAGAAATAAATAAAAAATAAATCTTTAAAAAAAAATCTGAGTGCATATAGTTTACTTTTGTCATATATTTAAATTAGGAGAGAAAAAGACAGAAATTGGAAGTCGTAATAACTCATCTTACGTAATGCTTACCATGGGCCAGACACTGTCCCAAGTTCTTTACCATTGTTGTCTCTATTCTGCAGATGTGAAAACTGAGGGTAAGTAACCAGCTGCCCGAGGCCACAGCGTCAGCGTAAATGGTGGTCGGAAACCAGGGACTCGGGCTCTAGAGTGCATCCTCCCGCCCGCCAGGAAATATTCCCTCTGGTAGAGCAATGAAAACAGTAGGCAATAGCTAACAGGCCTGTGCGTTCCACGTGCCAGCGCCACGGGATTTACTTTCGGTGCTTGGGGGAACTGAGCCTAGCAGCGCTTCAGGTTCCTTACCTGTAAAATGGAACAGTCACGACTCCCAACTTCACAGGCTTGTGACGAAGAAACGAGGTCAGACGCAAATATTCGCCTCGTGCAGGCCCTTCTGCTTGAAAGGGACCGTTCATTCCTGCCACCTGGGGCATTTAGAGCTCTAGGGGGTAACGGTGGGGAGCAGTGCAAAGGAGGACATTGCCTGGGGGCCAAGCCCTGGGGAGCCTGGAGGGAAGAAAGTCAAACTGGGGAAGCGGATGTGGCTCAACTGGTAGAGCACCTGCCTACCACATGGGAGGTCCGCGGTTCAAACCCCGGGCCTCCTTGACCCGTGTGGAGCTGGCCCACGCGCAGAGCTGATGTGCGCAAGGAGTGCCCTGCCACGCAGGGGTGTCCCCCGCATAGGGGAGCCCCACGTGCAAGGAGTGCGCCCCATAAGGAGAGCCGCCCAGCGCGAAAGAAAGTGCAGCCTGCCCAGGAATGGTGCCGCCCACACGGAGAGCTGACACAGCAAGATGACGCAACAAAGAGAAACAGATTCCTGGTGCCACTGACAGGAATACAAGTGGACAAAGAAGAACACACAGTGAATGGACACAGAGAACAGACAACTGGGGTGAAGGGGAAGGTGAGAGAAATAAATAAAAAATAAATCTTTAAGTAAATGAATAAAAGGTAAGCCTTAAGAAAAAAAGAAAATCAAACCGCACCCCTGGCTGGGGGTACCTCCAGAGAGAAGTGGCTAACGCTGATGCACTCACCGATTTTACTAGAAAAACCCCAGAGGCCCTCCCGACAAAGTCGCGGGTCTAGCCACCTGTGCTGCTGCTGCTGCAAGCCGCAGGCGGTCCCAGCCTCTCTAACCCTGCTCGGCCCTGGAGGCATCGCCCTGGACGGGGCCTGGACAGTCCCGCGCTGCTCTCCATTCCTGCCCCAGGCCCCGGGTCTTCTCTCGCTCACCAGGCACTTCGCCAGCCTGTCGTGCCTCGCCGTCCCGGAGCAGGGCTTGTTTCCTCTTCTCAGAGCCGCCCTCCTCCCAGCGCCCAGCGGCTCAGGTGCTGTGTCTCTTTACTATTTCTCACTGTTAAGTTCCTTTTCCTCCAAACCTGTGCATCTGGGCCCCTGACCTGGAGAACATTGGCTCCAATCTCCTTTCTCTCCCCACTACCCTATAGACCGTCCTCTCCCTAATTTATCAATGACCATTAGCTCCAGCCCTATGGCCTTACCCACCCCTCCAGGAATCCCTCCCCAAAGCTTTAGACAGCTCTCCCTCCGTTCCTGAAGCAGGCAAGGGATAAAGAATTCCTCGGCCAGCCTAGGGGCTAGAGGTGGGATAAGCGAAACTTAACCAAGGAGAAATACCAAGTGGAGTTTTGTGCTTTGCAGATGCCAGGAGGCCGAAGGAAGTATTGCTAAACGCTTATTTGTTTTGATCGTGCTTTTTGTGGGTGAGTGGGGGTTGGCAGGGAGGCGTTTGGACTCCTGAGAGATGGAGAGAGCAGGGAGAAAGAAAGAGTGTCTCCAAACACAGAGTGCGGCAGGAGGCGAGCTTTAGGCTTAGGAATTTTGGTGAGTTTATTTTGGTAACGAGAAACCCTGCACTGGCCACTTGTTTCCTATTGCTTCTTTCTCCCGTTGTTCTTTCTTTTTATGATTTTTCATTTTATTTTATTTTTTAAAGATTTTTTATTTATTTCTCTCACCTTCCCCTTCACCCCAGTTGTCTGTTCTCTGTGTCCATTCACTGTGTGTTCTTCTGTGTCCACTTGTATTCCTGTCAGTGGCACCAGGAATCTGTGTCTCTCTTTGTTGTATCATATTGCTGCGTCAGCTCTCCGTGTGTGTGGCACCATTCCTGGGCAGGCGGCGCTTTCTTTCACGCTCGGTGGCTCTCCTTATGGGGCGCACTCCTTGTGTGTGGGGCTCCCCTACGTGGGGGACACCCCTGCATGGAAGGGCACTCCTTGCACGCATCAGCACTGCGCATGGGCCAGCTCCACACGGGTCAAGGAGGCCCAGGGTTCGAACCATGGACCTCCCATGTGGTAGGCGGACGCTCTAACCATTGAGCCAAGTCTGCTTCCCTCTCTTTGTTCTTAAATGAGGGTTTTGTTTTATTTGGAGGCACTGTCCCTTATATTTCTGGATTTTGTCCCTCTTTGTTCTTTTCTTAGAATTAAATGAGTGTAGGATCTGAGAAAACTAGAAAGTGGGTGAAAGTAAATGAATGGAGCTATCAGGTTTTTTTTGTGTGTGTGTGGCTTGTTTTTCTCTTAGGAGGTACTGGGGATTGAACCCAGGACCTTGAACATGGGAAGCAGGTGCTCAACCACTGAGCTACACCTGCTCCGAGCTATCAGCTTTTGAAATTGTTTTCTTATCCTTTTAGGTCCGTTACATCATACAACAATACTGATAAAAATCACCAAAAACGCACTCCTGAAATTCTCTGGCCACTGGTCCTTGGAAAATCGGGCTGACGTCAGGCTGAGCCACTTGATGTAGGAGCTCGTGGGTGGCGCTGTTGGACCTCTCCGATGGAAGGCCAGCTGGAGGTGCCATGCTGGCACTGTGGCACGGCTGAGGCGCGTGTCTGTGGTTTAGGTTGGTTCAAACAGCCAGCCTGTATGAGTCAGGCTTGTCTAGGGAAACAGAACCAACAGGAGATACCTGTAAATCGTACGAGATTTTATAAAATTCCTTCACTCAGCCGTGGTGTTGCCCAAGTCCACATTCCTCAGGGCAGGCGGGGGGCCAGGGGCTCAGGCGACACTGGCTGTCCCAGGTAGAGATGGGAATTCTCGCTCTGAATGCTGCAATCACTTCTCCTCTCAAGGCCTTCAACTGATTGGGTGAGAGTCACTGGGCGAGCGCCTCATGGCTCACACAGTCTCCTCAGTTGGTGGTAGATGTCATCAACCACCTATGCAATCAACTCACTGATGATTAAATTCCATGAAACGCTTTTGTAGTACAGTTAGCCCAGGGCTTGCTGGACCGGACAACTGGGCATCATTACTGAGTCAAAGACACATTAGGCTAATCATAGACGACCCAGCAGCTGTGTCCTCATCCTGCCGTGGCCAGCAAGGCCAGTTTGCTTTCCTTCCTTTTCATAACGTGACAGGAAAGCATATTCCATTTTCAGTTTCTGGGGTCTGGGTTAAAATATTCTCTAGCTCTTGGAGATAACTTAGGCATTTCACATGATCCCAGAGGACTCCATTTCTTTCTTGCTTTAATAATCTTAAAAGACTCTGTGAACTTTTTTTTTTTCTTTAGGCACCTGGGATTGAACCTGGGACCTTGTATGTGGGAGGCCAGTGCTCAACCACTGAGCCACATCGGCTCACCTGAGTTGGTTTTTTAATTAGTTTTGCTTGTTGTTTGCTTTTTGGTTTTTCAGGAGGCACCAGGAACTGAACCCAGAACCTCCTATGTAGGATGCCCAACTGCTTGAGCCACATCCTTTCCTCTGTGTGAACTTTAATTTCTTGCTATCTTGGAATGATTTTAGGAATCCATTCATATTTATGCATTTTTAAATACTGCAATAAAATAGATCTTGTTGTGTATCTCATTGTGTTTCCTCATTGTGTCTCCACATTGCATCACCTCGTTGCATCATCTGTTGTGTCAGCTTGCCACACTAGCCCATCATCAGCTTGCTGTCTTGCTCGTCTTCTTTAAGCAGCACCAGAAACTGAACCCAGGACCTCCCATGTGGTAGGCAGGTGCCCAAGTGCTTGAGCCACATCCACTTCCCAGGTTTCAGTTTTAAAATTACTCATAAAGCTGTTTTTCATGGAAGATGCTCATATCTTGTGGCAACAGAAGTTATTTCACTTGGGAGTGATGTAGCTCAAGCAGTTGAGCACCTGCGTCCCACATAAAAGAGTCTGATCCCCAGGACCTCCTAAAAACAAAACAAACAACAAACAAATGAAAAAACCCATGCGGGGAGCCAATATTCC
This sequence comes from Dasypus novemcinctus, assembly GCF_030445035.2. Classification (NCBI taxonomy): domain Eukaryota; kingdom Metazoa; phylum Chordata; class Mammalia; order Cingulata; family Dasypodidae; genus Dasypus; species Dasypus novemcinctus. Next base: position 9,986,013 of record NC_080701.1, on the reverse strand, counting down.
TCTGTGGTTAAACAGCCCTGGTACCTAAAAAAAAAAAGGTTATTTCACTCTTCACAGAAGCTTTGATTAGTGGTTAAAAACAACACATTGAGAGATAATGAAGATAAGAAGAGAAACGCAGTACTTCTTAGTAATATACTGTGTAAAACGATGAATCTTTGAAAACATTGAAAAAAGGGTGGAGCCTAGTGAGGAATATAATGAAGTGAGGAATCACTGTGGGAATGACCGTCTTAGCGTCATTCCCACTGACTGCCTTTTTGGTTGAGACTCGATTCTCTCCCTCTCTCCTTCCTTTTCCTTCTCTTTCCTTTCTTTCTTTTTGGCGCGGACTTCTTGTTATCAACCTGGACCCAGAACTGCCTGCGCGCGATGCCCTGGGCTCTGAGAGCTGCTGAATGCCCAATCTCCCCCCCCACGAAGGCAAGCCTATTGGGTGGCAGACACAAGACAAGCGAGTAGCGGGGCAGGCACCTGGGGCCATCAATGCTAATGTCTGGGATCATCTCCTTGCTGGCAGCAAGCTGAGAATATTCTGAGCCAGGAGGTACCCTTCCAGATCTGCTCCATCTTGATCTCTTGGTTTGGAGATGTACATACACTCTTTTTTTATATTTTTTATTATTTTTAAATATATTTATCTCCCCTTCCCCCCCCCCCCCCCCCATTGTCTGCTCTCTGTGTCCATTTGCTGTATATTCTTCTGTGACCACTTCTATCCTTATCAGTGGTACTGGGAATCTGTGTCTCTTTTTGTTGTGTCATCTTGCTGTGTCAGCTCTCCATGTGTGCTGCTCCATTCCTGGGCAGGCTGCACTTTCTTTCATGCTGGGCGGCTCTCCTTACGGGGCGCACTCCTTGCGCGTGGGGCTCCCCTACGCCGGGGACACCCCTGCGTGGCAGGGCACTCCTTGCGCGCATCAGCACTGCGCATGGGCCAGCTCCACACGGGTCAAGGAGGCCTGGGGTTTGAACCGCGGACCTCCCATGTGGTAGACGGACGCCCTAACCACTGGGCCAAGTCCGCTTCCCTACACATGTTCTCTTCATATACTCTTTGCAAGCAAAGGAATGCGGTCATCCACCCCAAGCTTGAGAAACAGAGAAGCTGGATGTTGACTAGGAAACAGTTTCAGTCTTGTGGCTGATGGGATGATGAATATCATCTGACCTGAAAATGAGGCCAATGAAACTTATAAAAATATCTACCATATATGTATATTCTTAAATGAAGATTATTATAGGTGGAAGAGAGAGAAAGGAACTGGTTGCTTGGATATATTCTCTGGCCTTTGAAATGAAACTTGCCAAGGCCCTTTCTCTAGAAAGGCACTATCCAATAAAGTGTCCCAACCACATGTAGCCATTTAATAAAAATTAAAGAAAATTAAACATTCAGCTCTTCAGTCACACAGCCACATACCCAGCACTCAACAGCCATGTGTGCTAGTGGCTACCGTATTAGAGGAAATAAAGAACATTTCCATCATTGCAGACAGTTCTACCGGAGAGTGCTTCTAGAATTTTTGAGTCCCTTTGCAAATATTATATAGCTACCTTATTTCTTTAAGTCTCCTGACCCCTTTAAAATTTTTCACCCATAAAATGGGGCTAATAAGCTTGCCTTCAAAGGACTGCTATGAAATTAAATGAAATATGAGCCATATGTGATACATTCATCCCAGTGCCTCACACATTATGATGCTTAATAAATTATAGCTCAACCTCAAGTCCATTCAGACGCGGGCAAAGCACATTCGTATTGTAAAAGTTGCCTAAAAAATGTTTTGTAACAATTTCCTTGGGGATCAGAATTTTTTTACGGAACAAATTACTCATCATGATTGACGAGAGCCCTCTTGGAACAAGTAATACTTTTCCTTTGCCACAATGCTTTGCATTTTAAGAGGAAAAAGAAAAGAAGGGAATGAAAATCCCCTATGGGTAGCAGTATTTCTAGCCCTGATGCCAATTTTTTTTTTATAGTTCAATGAGATGGAAAGTCTCTGCACAGATGTGTTGAGGCTGTATTTGTCAACATAGCCTTGGGTCCACAAGGGCAAACTGGTTGCTCTCCTTGAACTGTCCACACAGAGAGCGTCATTACTTTGGGCCACAGCTGCCAACGTGATCTTGCAAACCCTGTCTGCAAAGGACTGATTCTTCCCCCGCTCCCCCTCCCCCAAATGGGCCCAAACACTTCCCACAGTGCAGGCTGAGCTGGGCCTCCCCTGCCCGGGCTCTCTGAGGCCTTTTGCAATTTGCATTCCTTAGGCAAATGGAATGTAAATTCCTTGGGTGCAGTTCATCTTGATGAAACCCAAAGATGACATGCATGCCATGCTCTCACTGTGCAGGATTTCTGCCTTATAACCATTAACGGATGCTTGAACAGGCAGGTGAGCTGAAGCACTTGGACTGAATTCCACCTGGCCTTCAGGAAGCCTCCCTTTCATCTGAACAGCCCTTGTCTTCCAAAGTGCCTTCATCCATCTTTGAGGAGCACTTGGTGATATTCCCGTGCGGTGGGAGGTACTGCAGGAAGCCCAGGACCTGGCTTCTCATCCTGGGCTGCCAGCCAAGGAGGTTTCAACCTCGAAGCAAAGGCAGATGGCAGGGGCTGGCAAGGCTAAGCCTGGCTGCGCGGGGCTTGTGTACGGCGAATCGCATCTTCCCGTCTCATACGGGAATCCTTAACTGTACCTCCAAACTGTATTTTGGATTTGCGAGGCAGAACTACAGTATCTTCCAGCCATGAAAGGGAAGTAAAACTTTTGCCTCGTGTTTATCCTGACCTGTTTCTTTCTCCTTAGTCATCTCACCAATGGGCTGACGGAACAATCTCGTTTCTCGGGGACTCCGTCTAATGCAGTTATTTTGCTATGAACCTCCATTTCCCTAGCGTGCCCCGGGACCCTTACGCTGAGGCTGCGGCCGAGCGGCTCTTGCTGTGAGAAATTTGGCCTCTGCATTGGGGAAGATGTGCAAATGGGCAGTGAAAGCCTAGTGGACTCAGTCCTTCTGAGGCTGGCTAGTAAGTAGGGCATTAATAGATGGATCTGGAACCTGGCAGTGAGTCCACGTGGACATCAGGAACCCCAAGACGGCTGCTGGAGGACCCCCACCTCCAGGATTCTGCCACCCAGAACAAAGACTTCTTCTGGGAGCCAGGAGAAGCCCCGGATGTTCCCCAAGGACTTTGTCATTGGGTCCTCACTGGGGGATTGATGGGTGGGGTGACCAATCAAAACAGCCAACAGCTGGAGCCCCTCCCCTGCCATAGCAAAGGGGTGGAATAATTAATAGTTTATAAAGCAGACCGCGAGGCCTGCGTGCTCTCCTGCCTCTGGACCCGTTCCTGCCCCCTGCGCCGCTCTCACTGTTTTTCCTCTGCCACGAGGCCACGCAAGTAACCCTGGGCACTTATCATCTATAATGGGGAATTGTAGCTTGTAAATCAGCCCTCTTTATCCCTTCTCACCCCCTTCCTCTCTACCTGGGACCCCTGCTGTGTTACTTTCTCCCATTTCTCGTCCCTCCCTACCTGAATAAATCACTGACCTAACTCGCCCCGTGCGCTCTTGAAATTCATTTCTGCAGCACAGCCAAGGACCCAGACAAAATCCGGTGACACTTAGGTCTGAGGGCTCGGATTGTCGCTCTAAGCCACGTCCTCCCTGTAGGATGCTGAGGGCACCTGCCACCGTGGGGTATGTGAAACTCAAGTGTAGAGAAAGTGGCCGTGTGAATACAGCCATAAAACTCACATGCCTGTGCAGCCTCCTGGCCTCTCCCTGCACACATACATCCTTCGTGATGGGGAGCACCAATCTGACATTTATTTTCCTTTATTTTTCTTCACATTGTATCTTTCAAAAATCTCACTCATCTCTAACAGTTCTAGAAAAAATACTTCTTAAAAAATAATTGGATTTTGTTAGCATTTTCCAAGTGACTCTAGCAACAAATTCATATGGTTGGATGCTTTGGGTGTTAACAATTACCTCGAGCTTTGTTCCTGTAAGATGTTCAGTAACGCTCCTGAGTGCACAGCAACCCGTCCTCACGCAGAGCACATGGCGTTACGATTTCTCTTTTAATAGTCTTGCTATATTTTCAGTTCTGAGCAGTGAGGAAGATAGTGGTGTTGAGTAACTGAAAAAAAAAAACACAGGGTGGTGGGACAAAAGCCATCGAGGTGTAGAGGGTGCTGGGGAGAGCTCCTGCTCCATTCCGGTAATCTTCCATGGCCCACTAGAAACTAAGAATTGTTCAAACAACCTAAGGCATTAAGTGGCTTTTCAGGACCAAATCAAATTTATCTTTAATACAGCTCTGAAGAAAAGCCAAATAACAATGCCTTGGGTGTGTATGTATGTGCCTTTTAAAAAAATGATAATCGGGCTGTTTTTTCCCTCCCTCTTCTGACCAAGTAAGCACTTGTCAAATTAAACCCTCTTGTAAGATCTACATCACAATGGACCCAAGAAGTGAAATCAGTTGATATTACATCACAAAGATCACTGTTAACTAGAATCAGTGCCCTCACTATCTACAGCTCCACCTTTGCCAGCCTAAGAGGTTAGGAGCCCGTTAGTTTTTAACCATTTCCGGTCTCGGCCAACTCAAAAATGGGCATCGACAAGTCAAAGTAAGGGTTGAAGACGGATGCATCCTAGATGCTCTTCCCTTCCAAATGAAAGCTCATTCAATCATTCAGTTTAGTAAATAATAAATTTATTAGGTGCCTACAGGTACAAAACACTGAAGAGCTGCTGGAGGAGAGTATAGAGGTGTGCAGATTAGCCCTGCCCTCACGGAGCTTACAGTCTAGGCAAGCAGTCCCGGCTGCTGCGATATTGCTTTACGTGACCTGAAAGCAGGATGCTCTGCAATGCTCACGTCCTTTGAATTCTTCTTGTTAAATATGCAAGGAATCCTTTCCACAGGAAAGCCACAAGGTGAGAAAGAGGCCTTTCTGCAGAATGGGGTGACCCTGCTGTTTGCCTACGAGCATCGTTCTGCCGCGTGTCCTTGTGGCTTTCTCAGCCTTGTTTCCTAGCTGGACTGTGTGTGGACTCTCCACACTTCCCGCACCGTCCCCGGGGCTTCCTGTTTATCAGTGAGTGGCTCAGTTGCAGTTTGGCCTTGGAATGAATTGCAGTCCAATTTTTCCTTCAGCAAATCTGTATTTTGATTTTAGTTGAGGCTAGAATGATATCCTTTGGAAGGGTGGAGTGAGATGCAATAAGAAGGAAAGCAGGCCAGACTTTTCCCGTATTTTAAACATTTAATAGTGCACTTACTGATTATACTCTGTACAGATATAGAGCAAGTTATAAACCTCTTCCTTTTACTTTTTTTCCACGTAGATTGTATTCATGTAAACTGTATTTACAATAGGAAAGAAAAAAGCCTTGAGGTACAAAACCCAAAAGACTATATCTGAGGTATAAATACTAGTATATTTTAAATAATAATCTTTATCATGCTTTAGCTATGTTTGAAAGCACAGCAGACATGTGTACATATTTAATAGAATGGCCTATACAACATACAATCTTACAAATCTGAAAGCCATTAAAATTGAATATACAAGTATATCTTCATGAGGAACACTGATATCCAAAATACTCAAATTTTAAAACTCTAATCTGCTCCCTTTTCCCAAATTCTCCAAAGCTTTGAAATAATACTGACAATGGTAAATTATAACAAAATAAAAATCCTTCTTACAACTCTCATTCATACATTACTCACTTTTGATCCATACAAAATAAATTTATTAACACTGTCTCGAGTCAATCTTTACCATTACAGTAAAACCTGTAGAAAGACCACCCTCCCAAAAAACTGCGCTTTCCCCCCCACTATGATTACTATTTTCCATTACCACTAAACATTATATTCCAAGGGCATTATAAAGGAAAAGAAAAAGAAGTATAGGAAAAATAAAACCTACCAAAAAATGTCATCAAACCAGGAAGCCTATTTGTTACAGGAAAACCCAATTAATAAATGTGTGCAGCTTTCAGAAATGCTGATAATAAATTTTTAAAAAAAGATCTGTGGCTGTGTTAGATTACCAGAGATTTCCTTTGGAGACAGTTTCTTTTGTTCAAAGAGTTTTAGGAATAAACATGAAAATGCAAACAATTCTAACAGGTAAAGAGGTCGGATGCTTGATTCGGGAAGGACATGTTCAGAGTGTTCATTCTTCACATCAAAACTTAAAGAAAAGGGGCATCAGAGTAAATCTACCATGATCGCTTTTATGATAAACAACAGGGTGGTAGAGAAGAAATATACTTAATAACTCGGAAAGAAAAACAAAAACAGGAAATGAACAGGGGTGATGGGCCCCCTTTCTGGATGGATCCATGGGTGGTCGGATATCCCAGGTTAAACCGATATATCACTGTCCTTCTGGGAAGTGTCTCAGTGTGCCAGACACTGCATTCCAACTTACACATCTATGCCATTCGACCAGCAACACACAATCACACATTCCTCTGTGCAAACCGTTCTTTGCTCATCTCAGTGAGAAACCACGTCAAAGAGTACCAACTATTCCAGTGGATTCGCCAGACCCTCAACATACTGCAAATACGACATAGGTTCACACACACCAATACCACAAGAGAATGAAGCATCCTCATTCTCCTCCAGAATGTATTTAAAGAGCTTTGCTTCGCAGAAGCAATTCGAATAGGAATACAAAGACTTTTTTTTTTCAGTCTTATACATTCCAGTCAAGGTCATAGACCTTAAAACAAACAGGAAGCAGCTTTTAAAAAGGTATCAAATCTCTACTCTCAATTCCTACAGTCCACCTTGTAGTTTCCTTTGTTTCAGGAACAGGCCCATTCGTCTTGAGAACTGGCAAGTGTTCTAGAAACAAACATCCCGGGGTGGAGGCAGGAGCTCTGCTTCTGGAAATCACCTCGATTTGGTGTCTCTGCTCTCAGCGTTGGGGACGCTGAAAGAGTCTCGGATCTTTACAACTTCAGCTGCACACAAATGCCCAAAAGATTTTGTATACCACTCTGGCATGCGGCCTCTATGAGAGAGAGAAAAGGGGACGGGTTACTCAGTTGGAAAGCGTTGAAATATGCTGAAGGGAATTCTGAATACGTGTCTATTTCTTGAGCAGCAAGATGTGTAAGTAAAGATAACTTTTATTAGTCCTAAGTAATCTCCTGGCATGTCCCTTACGCATTTGGGACCAGAAGGTTCTTAAGGCACAACAAAATAAGTACAAGTATCGGGGAAAGTTTTGGCGCATATAACCAAGACAGATCGCGTGGATTTGTAAAGTACTGAGATGTGAAGGTTTCCAGTGAAAATTTACTTAGCATGGTAGCCCCCTTGGAAAGAGTTTCAAGCGGCTCATTTTTGTGCTCATTGTCTGGTATGACTAAGCTGGGAAGGGGGCGGAGTCCAGCCCCTTCTCTCACCTGCTGACCATCAACCACAGACATTTTTCTGTTAAGGTGGAGAGTGGGGTTGGGGCGGGGTGGCCTGTGGGGGGGGTCGAGCTTCGGGTGAGTGACACACATAAGGGCAGACCTCACATCGGGGCCACCGAGGAATGCCAGCTGGTCTCTGCACACGTGCAATCCACAGGGCAGAGGGTATAAGCTGAATTAATGATTAAAAATGTAAGTGTCGGGGAGCAGATGTAGCTCAGGGGTTGAGCACCTGCTTCCCATGTATGAAGAAGGGGGAAAAAAAAAGAATGTGTCACTTTATTCAAGTATCTTTGAATATTAAATGAGAAGCATGTCACTAGTTCAAACCGTGTTTATGCACATGTATCAACTGCCGTATCTGGGCTGCTTAACTCCAACACTTCCCACGGGACCGAAACCAGGAAGCGGGACCCACACAGCAAGAACCAGGGAGGTATTATCTGCGATTAGCACTTGGCCTTCACGAAGGAACCAAGACACGACGACGGGCTTGTTTGAATGCCGCCGTTCTCTGGTTCTCTGCGGCGCCTTCCGCCCGGCCCTCGCCCCACAGTGTCGGCGGCGGGACGTACCTGAGGTCGGCCCTGCACAGGTAGGTGAGCTTGGACTTTCCGGGCCCGCAGGGCTCGATCAGGTACCTGGAGAGGATGACGTTCACCCGCACGCCCACCACTGGGGCCCGGTCGTGGTCCACTGAGGTGAGGAGGAGGGCGCATGCGCCCTTGGGCAGGTTTGTTCTCCACGTCCTGGAGAGACAAAACCAGAGGTGGGAAATGGGCTTCCAGGGAAGCCAAGTTGAAGGCCGGCCCGCGTGCACCTGCAAGGCCAGGGCCTGGGGCCATAGCCCCTGGGGAGGCGGCCCGGGGGCTCCCGAAGGAGGAACTGTGCACAGAGCCACTTCCAAGGAGGCTCTGTCTGCGCAGACAGCCGCTGTTCGGAAGGAGAACCGCTCTGAAGCGGGACTGAAGACCCTTTTTATATTTAACAAGTGTATCAGCACACAGACATCCAAAGGAGCATGGCTCTGCCCGAGAAGCTCTGTCTTTATTCTGACGCCGTTACAGTTCCTCAAAGATTTCTGGAATTCCTCCTTCTGTGACGTCGCCAGAGAATTTTCGGATTCCATGTACATCAGTCTTCGCCACATCTCACTTGGGACCCGAATGCTATTTCCTGGCTCATTCATGTACTAGCTGGGGATCCAAATGACTCGAAGCCATTTCTAACAAGAAAAACTATCCTAAAACGGGCAAAAAATCTGCCAGCAACGAGCATACGCATCTGAATGTGTCTCTCTCCGAGGTCAATTCTAGTGCAAACCGTTTTCGGGGACGACACGGCTGGAATAGGCGCAGATCTCCCCTGACCCGGAAAAGATGGACACTTTTCTGGAGCCCAACTTCCACCCTCTCCTAGGATTGAGTTTCACGCAGGCCTGGTTCTGGTATTTGGTCCCCCCTTTGCTGTCACCGCCACTGGGGAAGCTCTCACCTCAAAACCACGTAGTCCCGAGCGGGATGGGGCGCCATGCTGTTCTGGACATACTGGTAAATTTCCGTTTGGCTGTCGAGGATCTCGATCACTTTGGAGTCCAACAGGTCCACGTCCCACAGGTACTGCTCTTTAAGAAGGCGGTTCAAGACCTCCTCGGGCCCGGCAGGGACGTCGATGGTTGCCTTCCAGAGCCGCAGGGGGGGGCCTTCGCTCACCTGAAAGAAGCGCGCCTCTTTCAATGCCAAGACCACACACCCGGCCGCACACTGAAGGCCGTTAGCTGGACGCATGGTCACGTGCTGAGGGCAGGAAGGACCCGCGGCTTCAACTGACTGCCGCTCGAAAGGGAACAGGGCAGCTGGTGTCCCCGCCGCCAGAACGGCTGCACTGGATTCTCGGGACCCACAGTGGGGCCAGTGTAAAAAGTCAGGTCCTTTACGCTTGGTCAGCCACACTTTTTCAATTTTCCATAGGAAATATCTGTTAATCCCATCTCTACCACCTTGAAAAGAAACAACAAGGTGGTAGAGACGGGATTAACAAATACTTCCTACCGACCTATCACCCTCAGCCCCACAAGGTGCCTTCAAGGGGTTTTCCACCCTCACCCCCCACCAAGCGCTACCTGTTCACGAAAGGGCCAAGACTGGAGAACAGGGACCCGTGCAAGGGGACTCTGACCAGATTATGGCAACATTTAAGCATGCCGTAAGAAGCCCTGAGCCCGACACGATCACTGAAACATTCTGGGGAATTCTGGGACGACTCTTAGAGGAACCAAGGGCCGTCCCTGGGAATCGTGGGAGATGAGCAGCAAGCACCCTCTTCCGACCGGCGTCTCCTCTTACCTGGGAACCCGGATCACCTGGCCGCCTTGCTCTGTGGGACCACCGAGTGCCGGCCCCCGGGAACGCACCGTTCTCGATGCTGAGGAACCCCAGGGCTACTCAGCCAGCTGCCAGGAAGACGTACCTTCTTATAGGACAGGTCGGCCTGCTCGGAAGTGGAGCAGTTCACCCAGCCTTTAAACTTCTCCTTGGCCTCTTTACACAGGCTGTCCACACAGTGCTGGAGGAAGGGCTGCGTGTCGGCCGGCGCGGCTTTGCCCAGGCGGCCCAGGGCTTCCAGGGTGAGCGGCTTCAGCTCTTGCTCGGTGTAGGAGTTTCGACATCGGCTCATTTCCTCAGGCACCTGGGAAGAACAACGAGAAGAAGAAAGGTCTGTCCCTGTATGCGCCCCCCAGTGCCCATCGACGGGCGCGGCAGTCTCCGCCAGGCAGGGCGCACGGTCCAGCGCCTTCCGGCCGCGTGGTGTTGTGGAGACATAATCAGTCGCCTTCGGGAAGGGAGTGAAGAAGTTACTCTTTGCACTGTCACAGGGGGAGGGGAAGTGACCCAAACGGGGCTTACAGAGATCCACCCGGTGCTGCTGAGATTTAGTTTTTGATGGTCAGAGGCCGCTGCGTTTCGCGCATTAATTCTAAGTCATTTACACGTTGTGGTGGACACAGGGAAGGCATGTCTGTTACATGTATTCCAGTCCACTCTCTCCAGCGGCTGGAGAGAGACAGCGAGGACTGGGCGCCCGATCTCGGCCCTCCCCGCTGGCCTCTCCTTCCGGAGCGGCTGGCCCTCCCCGCTCACCTGGAAGAGCTTCTTGCACTCGGCCACCATGTGGGCCAGCCCCTGGGTGGCCGCCAGGTTCTCATTCAGGTCCTTCTGATCTGGCTTGCCCAGACTCTGTTTCCTTTGCATCACCCTAGACAGAGCAGGAACGAGGGGGAGGGATAGTTGCATACTCCTACCTTTCGAATCAAGGAAACCCAAAGGGCAGAGAGGAGACCTTTCTGAGGAGCCTGTGGACCGTTCCCAGGGCTTTACTTTGGCCACCAAAGTGGTTCTCCGAGTTTTACAAGCAAGTCACGAAACACATTCAGGAGGCTGTTTTCCACGAAATCCAGGTCATTTAAAAGGATTCCATTGCACAGCTTTCTACTTTAAGAAGGGCATCTGGCCGGTGTGTACGTGAGGTGGGAAGGGCGAAGGAGCTTCTGACTGGGTGTGGGTAAATAGTGCCGCTACTCTTTTCTGCTTAAACAAACAGAATCCCCTTCCAAAGGTGAGGGATAAATTGTTTGTTTCTTCGGCTCTCCTAGTCATCTTATCTGATCGCTCTTCCACTCATCCCTAGTTCTCCATCCCATTAAAGGTGGAATGTGTCAGTAAACTCAGAACCAGGTAACAAAAGGACACTTCAGTGCCGTGTGGCTTTCAGCAGCACAGCTGACTTCACCCCACACACCAGGCCTCAGGCCTCCAGCTAAGAACGAGGAGCTGAGGCACGTACACAGCCAGCTGGACTTGGCCTGTGGGAAGAGGCCCCCGCTACCCTGCCACTCCTTCCTGTCAGGCAGGGGCCAGGACCTGACTTGACTAACCTCGGCCTCGCCTTCCTCCCGTGTCTACTGATTCCTAACGGTACCTCTGCCTGGTTGTTGGGAGCATTAAATGAACTGATGACCGAACAGGGGTGGGCCTGGGCCAGGTAAATCTGAGCCTGTGCTATTTCTCAGACTCCTTGGCGTGTTCCAGGGCCGCGCCCACCCCCCGAGGCCTCAGTTCTCTCAGAGACTGCCTGCCGCCCGACGCGGCCTACGAGGCGGCCGCTGCTCAGGGCAGGAAACCTGCACCGACCGTGGCAGGCAGAGAGTAGATGCCATGCTCGCCGCCCTGAGGCGCGGACCCAAATCTGCCTCAGAACCTGGGTGTCCTTGGGTGGTCCCCGCGCCCCCCAGGGCCGAGGGGAGGGGCAGGTCAGGAGCAGGTGTGGGGGGGGCTGCCCCGGCCTGAGGGGCCTCACCTGGGAGAAGAGTTCTCCCTCTTGAGGGTGCTGAGGTGGAAGAGGGAGGGCGCCAGGCACACGGCCAGGTTGGTGGGCGTCATCTGGTTCTCGCGCACGGCGGCCGCCACGTCGCTCAGGAAGTAGAGCAGCGTCTGCAGGACCTCGCGGTTCTCGTCGGGCAGCAGCATGACAGCCGCCTTCAGGGCCGGGAGGCGCTGCTCCTTGGGCACATCTGCACACACCAGCAGGCGCGTCAGCGCGGGGCGGCAGAGAGACGCCCGGGGGCCGCAGAGACATCCCGGGGCGTACGCGGCGCCGGGGACCTCAGCCGGGACCCCGGCCAGCGCTGGCAGGAAGGACGCGCGAGGCGACAGGGCAGAGAGGAAGGCCCACCCTCAGGCATCTCCCGCCCCGTGGAGGCGCTAGCCCCGTGGAGGGGTGAAACGTTTTTAAACGCCCGCGATGCCAACGGACTCCTCAATTCCACCTGGGACTTCAGCTCCAGACCGTGCCTGTTCTTTCAGTTTACCGGACAGTTTTTCTCTTCGAAGCACTTCTTAAACATCCCCACTTGACCACTCTAAATGCCGAAAACATTATCAACCGTTAACTTTGCTTAGCTGTGATGAAAAGGCTTAGGCAAGAACTGCAGCAGAGAGTAGGAAATGAGATCTCTTAAGCTTTGACTACACAACGACCAGGCTTTCCGGGGCGGTTTCCATAATTTCAGCCAGTGTGCTCATTTTTAAAATGGAGAAAAAGTAGGTGCTAAAATAGTGAATTTAAACAAGAGATATATTAAACTAGCATATTCTATAAGGTTGACAGAGCATACTGAGAGGCTGTCGTGAACATACCTGCTTGACCAACACACCACGAAATAATACATAGGGGGAGAACACTGCACTAAACCGCAGTCTCCTTTACACTAAGCGAGTCCTTCAGAAAGCACGTGGTGGAAAAATCAAGTCACCCAAACGCAGCGCCGTAGGACAACCGATTAAACAGCTCCATGGTTACAATATGTAACAAATACCTCGGTGGGGAAAATTTGATCTCTGTTTTCATAAAATATGAAAGGATGAAGCACAGAGTGAAATAATCCAGACCAGCTCCATTTCTCATAAAGGGCCCAACATTCTGAAGACAATCCTGAGTGCTAAGAGAACCTCAGCTCTGAAACTACAGTGCTGTAACAGCACCCTGCACCAAGAAAAACAGCAGGCCATAAAAGCTATAACCCTGACCGTGATCGTTAATTTAGACAACTGTTTGCTTTAAGCTTTACTCAAGGGTGAGAAGGGGATGGGCATTGTTTCCCCAAGTATTTCTGGGAGAAGCAGAGATGAATAACAGAAAAAGATTATTTATTCGTTTTACAGCCAAGATAAAGTGCACGGACACCTGTGAAGTTTTAAATGCACAGCCCTGGGAGAGAGAAGGAAAGCAAAGGAAATGCCTCCAGACGAGGCGGAGAGAGAGAGCTCGTGGTACCTGCTCTTTTTAAGCATCTGGTATCACTGATCTGGAAATGACAGAAAGAACGAGCTCCTGGATGAGAATGTAAACAGGCACCTCTGCTGTCGTAACTAAGGGATGTTTATTTCTGCATTCTCCAGCAGCCACACAGAAACCTCCACCAGCAAGGAGGCCCAAGGAAGAAGCGGATGACACACATTTCCCGGAGGTCGCCGGGAGGGCTCGAAACAAGGACATCAAAGGAAGCAGGAGGCCTCAGGAGCACCCAGGCTTCCGCCAAGGCCAAGAGCCACTAAGATCAAAGCCCACATACACTGGTAGATTTGCAGGAAGGTCTCCGAGAGCTTGTTTGTCATGAGTGGCTCGGGCAGATCTCGGAAATACTGCTTCAACATGTCGGCCACGTCGTACGCGGACTGGCCCTCGTAGCTGACGCCGTCCGCGGCGCTCTCGTTCATCTGGCGCAGGGCCTGGATCCGAGACTTGACCCCCGATTTTCTGAAGAGCCCGACCTGGTGAGAGGAAAGCGTGGGGGGTCAGGAGGAGAGTGGCCTCTTGGCATGGTGCACCCCCCGGCCGAGGCCCCCCGGGCGGGTGGCGGCTCCCACCTGGTCCAAGCAGTGGTTGCGCAGGTAGCGCATGGCCTGCTGGATGCTCTGCGGCAGCGGCTGCCCCGTGCGCTGCACGTTGACGGCCAGGGGGACCCCGAACACGCTGCGGTCCTTGTAGTCTGGAACCTTGATCCTTTTCATGAACTTGGGTACGGCCCTTTCAAAACACAGAGAGGGGGGGAAAGGTGAACGTCCGCCTACCTGAGCCCGGCCCGGCGGGCCTAGGGCCGCGCTAGTGCACCTGTGACGGGGGCTGCTACCTCTACGTGACGTGGCACTCCCAGCTCGGGCGCACCGGGCACATCATGAGCCCTCGCTGGCTAGGAGCGCCCACGCTGGAGGAAAACAGTCCCACCGTGGCGGTGCGTCCTGCCGACCGCACCATTCACCTCGGGGGAGCCGGGCCTGCGGGCTGAGGTCACCGTCCCTTGGCCGGGGATTGTCCTTCCACCGTGACCCCTGAGAAGGGCGGTGGAGTCACAGGAAATAGAAGCATTACGCACCCCGGGGTACCCTGATCGGTGCTTCCCGGGAGGGTCTGAAGAGCAAGTACCATTTATCCTGGAAAAAAATCATCTGTAGGTTCTTGGTGAGATCCACGGCATTTAGGGCAAAAAGGGCCCAGGAATGCTGGAAGAGCAAACAGCCAACGCCGAGGCTGGTCTGCCCCTGTGAGAACCAAGCCCCGAACGCCACGGCGGGGCCACGGGGTGACCCGAGTCAAAACCACATCTCCTGCTGGGGACCCCGAAGGAGGAAGTGTCTTCGGGCTCCTAAGGGAAGGGGGAAAAGGGCACGACGGGGGTTTTGTGGGCCCACCCGGGTCCACCCCACCCCAGCAGGAAACCGATGTCAGGCATCCTGGCTGCCGAGCAGCAACTTCAGCTCTACAAGTGGCCTTGCCGAGTGGGGCGGGCAAGGGCACAGCCCGCGGGAAGGGGCTCTGGGGGGCCTTTTTCTCCCCTCCTGGATCCCACAGCGGGAGGCTGTTCGTTGGTTCTGACTCACTGGAAAAACTGACCAGTGCTCAAGAAGCATTACGGACTTTCCGTCGCTCGAGGGTTTGGTGGGAAGCAGAGCGCGGGGGAGAGGGGAAGGGGCGGGCTCTCCAAAACGGGCATTGCAAGCTGCGATTTTAAGCAGCTGGCAGGGGACACATCGCTCTGAAGCGCGGCGCACCGGCAGAAGGCAGAGCAGGTGCCGCTGGGTGCTCACCGAGGGCCAGGGTACCCTTGGCGCTCTAGGAAAGGGAAAGCCAAAGAGCAGGGTCCCATCTGCACCTCCACACAGCACAGCACATGGAGGCACAACTCCGACGTGCACAACACCCGCTGTCGGGGAGAAACGGCCAGCTGTGGAATGTAGAGGGAACACATTACGAGCTCCACCGAGAATCTGAAGCATGTGGGGATAAACCGTTCAATACTTATTTCTGCCATTCCGAACAAACAACTTCTGTATTTAGCAAAGGCTCACATAATAAGAGCCTTTAAGCAGGAGGTGCTTTGATGCTGGTTTCACTCACTCCAAGTCCAGAGCAGAAGAGGAGCTGGACGGGGGAGTCACGTGGCTTTGTGCAATCTCTTGAGCAGCGCCGGTCTGCGACAGAGCTCTTAAGGAGACGGACTACTTTCTCCATCTTTATAGAAGGCAGTCGTTACGCAACTGCCCAATAAAAGCTCAGATTTGAGAGAGACGAAGGATACCAGTAGACATTGCAAAACGCACTGGGATACCAGTCAAAGTTAAGATCTGCACAGATTCAGGTCTGTCCGTGACCCACCCAGTCCGGCGAGCCACCTCTCACATTATATCCACACCGAGGGCCGTCTAGTGCTTTCCAAAAGGAATTACGCACAATCCAACCAATAAGCCTCATTGTTACTTATATTCAGCCTATAATGTCTTAGAGCAACAGATATCTTAAACTTGTCACTCACTGTTTTGAGAATCTTTGCTGGAAAAACACATTACCACAGATTAAGACTTTTGAGTGGTGCTGCAAATATTCGCATTAAAAATGGCTCATAAATACATTATGACCGTGAGGCAAGCCGCTGTACACACATTAAACCTTTCAAAGAGGCCTTACAATCTGAGTGTTATTCTTTCTTTCCTTCCATAAATACGGTCTGATGCTGTGTACAGATCTGCCTATACTGAGCTGTTCGTTAGTTACTCCACAAGAGAGATGTGTATTCTCACCTTGACAACCAGAAGTAGACACTCAGCGAGCTGAAGGTCCAACCAACCCTGCAGCAATTCCCTAAGCTGTACGGGTTCAAACAGTATCATATGTGGTCTCAAGCAGAGACTGATGGCAATAGATCGATCTAACGAAGATACTGATAACGCAAAGAACTGACATATACTCAGTGCTGGGACAGCCACAGGGAGCCGACCCAAGACAAAATTTTCCATGGCAGCGCACCGAGCAGTTTCAACCCTTACCAGCTAAAACCGTGTTTATTCGAAGGTGTGTATTTTTCCAGCAGGGCCGTTAACTTGAGGAGCGAGTATTTCTGCAGCAGGTTCATCTGGACCACGGACTGGCAGTTGATCTGCAGAGAAGCAGAGCTCAGACTCGGCCGATGGGAGCTCTGGAAACTGTGCCATCGCAGCCGGTGCCTGGGAGAGAAGAGCGGGGGGAGCAGGTGAGCACCAGGGCTTCTGAGCGGGCCCGGCGCGGAACCAGCCCTGGGCTGCCGGCTGGCACATGGGTTTCGGGGTCTGAGGATGACACTACCGCGCTCTTTGGCTTTTTGGGGCTGACGTCTGCCTCGGGGACCTGATGGCTGTGGATGCCCTTCGGTAGAAGCAGCCCCCCTCTGACCTCCGCCCCCAGCCCGGAGGGAGGGGACACGCTCTTACCGATTGGACCTCGTCAGGGAAGCCCCGACTCCAGAATCCCTTCTTTCGGGGATGTCAGGGGGCTCCTCGGGCTCGTTCAACGAGTTGCCTGTGCTGTCCAGGTCACTGGGGGTGGCTCGGTCGTTGTCCACCTCCAGGTGGATCTGCTTCGGGGAGGACGGGCACGGGGAGACCGAGTCCAGGGCGGAGTCAGAGTCGGCCTCGTCCGAGAGCTTCTCTGACCACTGGTTGACCATCCTCTGCATCCCCTTGACGTGGCACAGGATGTCATCCAGCTCCGGGAAGATGTCCTCGTTCTCCAGGTCCGCCAGGTCCCCGGAGCTGGAGTACAGGAGGGAGCCCGGCACGTTGTCGTAGACGCTCAGGCGGCTGCTGGCCGAGCTGGAGGAATTGCGCCTCCCGAGCTCCCTGGGGCCGGCGCTGCCGTTCTCCCTCCGCAGGCTCAGGTGGGCAGGGCCGTGGAAGCTTCCGGTCCTCCAGTTCACCGAGGCATTCCTCCCCGACGGGGGGAAGCTGCCGTTGGAGAGGGCCTTGGGGAAGGTGCCCGGCTTGTGATCCTCTGGGATGTAGAACACGGCATCCTCGGGGCAGCCCTCGCGGTTCCTCCAGTTGTGCTCCGCCACGTCGCTGCACTGGGCGAAGGGGTCGAAGCCCTCCAGGTACATGCCCCCGCGCTTACCGCAGGCGCCGAGGCTGCGGGTCCGGGCCACGGGGCTCGGGGTGCTGACGGCACTGCCGGCGTCCGACTGGCTGCTGCTGCTGGTCTGCGTGGAGCTGGACACGCTCCGCTTCCGCGCCGGGGGCGCGTTGATGCGGTTGCCGTGGAGGGCGGCGATCTCCACGCAGTTGAGCTGCTTCAGCCTCTGCTCGTCCAGGCCCTCCTGCAGCACGGGCCCGCTGATGAGCAGCCCCAGCTTGGGGGGCGCCCGCGCCCTGCCCTGGTGCGAGCCCTTCAGCTTCAGGCTCTCCATGCGCTTCAGCAGGCTGCGCGCCCTGGACTTGGCGGTCTTCTCGGGGCCCTTCGTGCCCGAGCTGGAGCCGGCCGGGTCCTTGGGGGGAGGCGGGCTGCGTGAGGTGGCGTCGTGGCCGGTCGGGCTGACGCTAGCCGCCGAGGGGGACCGGGGGGGCGCGGCAGCGTCCCCGCCGCGGGGGGCATGGCCGGCGAGGCTGCCCGTGCTGCTGAGGCTGCGGACGGAGGCCGCGTCCTGGCGCTCGCTCAGGTCGCTCAGCATGCTCTCGTGGCTCGCCGCCGCCTCCAGGCGGGGCTCGTCGGGGGACCCCGGGACCGGGTCCTGCTTTGGAGAAAAGACATCCAACTCTTCAAGCCGGGACCACCTCTTGCTATCCCGCTGGAACGTCCACTTGCCACTTATTGCACAAGGCTCGTCCTCGTCGGAATCTTCACTCTGCAAGAACAAAAAGAAGCCACTTAAGCCAGGTGGGCAGAGGGCAGGACGCGGGCCCGGGGCCGGGGGGGCCACGCAGAAGGCATGGCCTGCGTCGATTCGCCCCTACCGTCTTTAACTTACTAGTTCTTAAATAACAAAGATGGATTTGAAGAACTTAGCAGGAGAGCCTGACCAAGCCTCACAAGCTGAATAAGAGTCGTTTTGTGGATCTCGGATCCATAGACCATTCTTTAGTCGCTCACAGAGGAAACCTCTGAAATCAGGGAAAATTCCAGGTATGCAAAATATTCTGAACTGCTGTCAGCAGCGGGCAGCGCTCCCTCTGGACGCCCTCCAAATGTGCTGTTGGTAGTATGTGTTTTCTGTTCCCTTTTGCAAACCAAAAGGACGTTTGCAGACACTGTGAAGGTGTGACTTACAGCTCGAGCCGCCCTGAGAGCGCGCAAGCTCTCCTAACAGGCCGATGGAGACCTGTCTCTTAAAGGCGATCCTTTTCCGGCTCTCACCTGGTCTCTTTCTTCCCCTCCCCCACCAGGCACCGGTCAAGAGCAAACGCCGTAACTGTCCTGTGAAATTTCAACCTCAGACGTGCTATGGGCAATTTAGCAAGGCTCTGCAGATGCCGGGTCTGGATAGCATACATTTGTAAACAGCAAGGAACATCTCGGCTGATGGTGCCTGATTTACGTGCGGGACACAGAACTGTGCCGTAACACAGACCTCTGCACTGAGGCACGCTTCGGTATGCTGCGTATCTTCCACCAGTGTGGACAATATCCCATGACCACTTTCGCAGGACAGCGAGTAGAGAGTATTTAAAAGGACTCGTACGCTCTTCTACACAGCTCACTGGGTGCTGCTGGGGTCCCGGTTTGCTTTTTAAAAGGCTTAAGCCCCCAAAAGGTGACCTGCTGCAGGCCAGGGACTCGAGGATCATTAGAACTTGCACTCTGAACATGTTCTTTGACCAAACCTGTTCCTGTTTACTGTGATTTGTGATCCTCACTCCCAGAGCTACGCCCACTTCTTCTCCTAGGGTCTCATAAAAGGTCCTCACACTTCCTGTGTAGAAGAAAACAGCCCCCAGTGCAGTTACGTGCCGCCACGGGACCAGGATGGGTGGGGGGCTGCCCCCGCTTCCTTCCCTACTCCTCCCCTCCCCCCACATCTCTTCTTCTTCAATATTCCACAAGGCAGCCTTTGCTCTCATTTAGAGAGCTTTGAAACACAACTGTTACTGTTACATACTGAAGAGAGAATATTTCCAAGGAACTTCAGCTTGATTTTCAACAGAGAACGCAGCAAAATCCACTGGGACTCCTTAAGCCTTGTCCCTTTACTGTGTGGTAGGCACTGAATTAATTAGGCAAAATAGTCGATTTATTCAGATCAAAAAGTGTGGTAACGGGAATGCATGTAGCTCAGTGGTCGAGCACCTGCTTCCATGTATGAGGTCCTGGGTTCAATAGAGAGTGGTAAAACCCAACTTATTGGCTGGCTGCAACTACTGGTTTCAACTACAGCACAGTTGCAGCAACAGTCTTTGGTAATCTTGACTTGACTATGACGCTGAAATGGAGAGGTTTTAGAAGAAGGAAATAGAGAGTTTGAGAAACAAAACCTACATAAAAACATATAATCTGATTTCCTCCCATTCTAACATACATTTTATATACTCACTCTCTTCCGATAAGGACTAATTTCTAGCTTCATCACCGCACATTTGTTCAAAGTATTGAGACGCCTATGGGAACAAAGAAACAATATTAGCAAAGGTAAGAAATGACAGATGAGTGGGTAGATATGTTTTTTTCCAACAGTGGACATGCTTAATGAGCTCCTTTGAACCAATTAATATCTGTAATTTATAAAAGTATTAGAAACATCTTTAAAAAGTGAGTAGTTAAGAGCACTTTTCTACACCTTTCATTAAATGTTATTACTTTCATTTAAAGTTATTACTTTATAATAAACCGGCACAATGTGATGGTAGTCAGGTTCCTCATTCCACATGGAACCAACAACTGCAGTTGAGAAAATAACGCTCCCAATAACCTCTCGGCTGAGCCTGCACATAGCTCTACGTAGAGTCAAGGAATAACAGCTGCCAACAAGAACAGCAGCAGGAGCCAACTGATGGCAAATAGTGTGTTCTATCCCAAATCAAAATTCAAATAAAAAACAATTTTTATTTATCTCCAACAAATAATCTTAACCTGTTTTAAAAATTCAGAGTTCTTGTATAGAAAACCATCTAGCCCAAGCCAAAATTCAAATAAAAAACATAATTTGTAACAAATAATAATCTCAGACAGTCTATTTTCAAAATTCAGAGAGTTCTTGTACCAATTTTGAGCCCTCTTTCAATACCCAGTTATTTTTACAACTCCTTATACAGGACAAGATAGTTTTTGGTATAGCCCTAGCAAGAGCACAATGATTATTTTAAAATGTGTATATTGTAAATTCAAGGATCAAAACGGACTTTTAAAATAAGCATAAAATAATCCCATCAGATTTTGGGGGGGGGGGGGTGGGGGCGGAAAGAAGTCATATTAACATTTAATACTTTTTCGACCCTTGCCCAATAGTAATTTTAATTTAAAATTAGGGAAATAATTTAGTTTCATTGAAAATAAAATACTAAAGGAAAGAGACAAAAAACAGACACTTACTAGTTAGTAATGGAATAGCTGAAAAAAGAAATCCTTCAAATATGCTGAAATAAGTGGTATGTAAAAAATGCCAACGACAGCTACTCAGCCCCAATTCTTTCTAACGTTTTCCAGGTTACCATCACTCAGTCTTCCTCAGATCAGCCTTAAACATGTCCATTTGCTGGCTTGTGTCACGGCTCTCCCCATTAATTTTCTAGTGTTCCTTAAAATTGTAATTCTTACATTTTCATAGGATAGAAGCATTTAATTCACACATATTCAAACTGACCACATAACCTCTCAAGATTGTATCTCCCTGACCCTGTTCTTACAACTAACAACTGCGATGCATCAGGAGAGAAAATATTTTTGCCTGCCTGATAAGACTACCTTTGATTTCACAGATGAAGTGGTAGGCTGTTTATAGAATAAACAGAGATAACCTCAAGTGTCCATGTTCAGAAAAATTTTCTCTGCTGAGAGGGAGGGAGAGAGAAAATAAGTAACTAGGAAAAAGTCATCCGACTTTCAAAATGCATGCTGTAATAATGTCCTTCTCTATGGGCACCAACTACTTACATGACTTAGGCCCAGTGTTAGAGTGCTCAAATGTTTCCAAGATCAGAATCCGGAATCCGTATAGTCAGTCTTAGGTCTGGGTTTCATTAATCAACGGTAACCTAATACCCACTTGACTTTATTTGGGCTTTAATGGTTGAGTCGTGTTTATAACCAGATTTACTAGGCATGGAAGCCGACGGGAGCCGGGGAGGGGTTCGCTCCGCAAATTCTCGGCTTGAAGGAGAAAAGACCCAGTGGGGCAGTTTCATCAAGAACAATGTTACCTTCGTGTTTTGGTGGCACCGAGCTCAGGCCCTCACAGTTTTGAGGCTCACCAGTCATCTGTCCCTAGGACGTCCAAGGAACGTCACCCGTGGCTCCTCACCCCACGCAGAGACGACGGTGCCGCCGTTGAGAGCGCGTGGGCGAGATGGGACCCGGCTCTCCCGCTGGGCCAGGCACGCGCGGGCATCGGGAAGTGTGGTCTCCTCCTCATCCTCACGACAGCCCCACGGTATGGATTTTACTATGCACTTTCCTTTCCCAGATGGGGAACTAGGGTTTTGAGAGGTCAGATCTTGCTAAAGGCCACTCCAAAATATCAAATTCGGTATTATTAAAAAAAAAAAAAGTTATTAGTGACAGTACTAGGTTGGAGCACCCTTTAGCCTAAGGATGATTTCGAAATGAATGGCAGAGACACCCGTCTCCTAATCCACCTGGTCCAGGTGCCTCGGTCATCTCATCCTCCGAGGGTGCGCCCAAGGCTCGGCTCTGCAGGACGGTGTCCATCTTATCTCTGGGCAGCTGTACCCTGCTCTGAAAGGGGACGGAGGGCACGGGTGGGCGAGCAAAGGCCAAGAGCTGAGCGGCATGGAGCTATAAGCACCCTGCTAAAAAAGCACAGCTGTGGGGGTCCAGGCCCTATCAGATTCAAAAGCTGAACAGGGAAGAGCAGAAGAGTGAGAAAGGAAAAAGGAACCACTTCCTAAGAAAACTTCGACAAATAAAAATGACTCCGATTCTTAAAAAGGTTATTTTCTTGGAATTAGTGCCAAGTGCTTTAAAACAATTACTTGCTTCCCTTTTAACAGAACAGAAACAGCGACAGAGTTAAACTCGACTATAAAGTTGGTTGCTTGACAGCAAATGCCTGGGCATTTTATGAGCTGTCTTAAAGTATATTCTGAAGATAAGAGAATGGATAGCTCCTTTTCACTATATGGTATCACCTGATTTCCTTAATACTTTGGAGTGTTACAGGAGGAGCTGGTTTCAATTCCAGAGGAACGTTAACAACATGGAGTATTTTTCAGAAGCGAACATTTCACAGGAGGCAACTACCTGAGATATTTCTAGTAGATCACAGTTCACAATATTGTCTAGCCAAATGCTTCAAGACAAGGTACTCGCTCCAGTATTAATATTGGGGAGAACTATCTCATAATCTTGGCCTTATGATCAGGGTTGTTCTACGCAGCAAAGCGAGCAACACTGTTGGGACAAAAGCCAATTTTTCCAAGGAAACGACTACAAAAACCTCCTCCAAGTGTGTGCTTTAACAATGCCAGGCTATCAATCTAAATTCATCCGCTAAAACTAGCAGTCCCATAATTGTAATGTTTGGTCATTACCAAATTTCGTTCTCAAAAAAAAAGCATGAACTCTCCAAGTCTTCTGCCCTAAGGAGAAATGTTCAGGGATCAGCACCTACCAGAATTTTGAGCAAACCAGCTATAAGATGAGCAAACGTGACAGGCAGATGAATGTTTATAACAAATGTTCTGCTAAACAGAATGCTAGCATGCACATGGGACCCCTTGTAATATCTGCAAGTAAAATATGGTCCAAGAAAAGGGGGTGGGGTGGAAGAATTATTTTGTAAAACTTTCAGGCTGAGCTTCTGTAACCATCTTACCTAACCTGTGACCTGCTGTATGCCACGTACCACAGGGTGGGCCACCATACCCCGTTCAAAATATTTCAACAAAGCCACAGGTGGAAATCAACACCAAGTCTGCCAGTCGGGCAGAACGTCACAAACCACAAGGCAAGATTTCAAAGGACACCACAGCTTCGTGACCGGCTGGGCCTTGAATTCCACGGGCCGAGGAGACGTATGGAACACACAGACTTGGCAAGAGAGACGCATTTCACCTAATCAGAAAATCAGGGACCCCCAACTCCTCTGCGGCCAGCCGAGAACATCAGGCACTTCAGAGGACGGTGCTAGAAACACCCTGGAAATGGCTCTCGGAGTTTCCTTCTGAATATTTTTTCAGGTCTCTCGGGGGAATAATTTCCCAAGAAGAGTTCTTGTGAGTGCACACGAGCACCGTGGGTTTCCCGTTACAAACACGTTGGTGACAGTGACTGAATTCTAAAGGATTTCATTTTACAAAGAAAACCCACCGCCTTTCTCTACATACTCAGAAGTCCTTTGGATTTGGGCCCGGTCATTTTCAAAGGACCTTGACTGCAAACCCATGACTGCATCCTTCTCACTGCTCACCAGTGAGCCTCTGTAGAAAAGAAAATTGAAGTCTGACCAGAATATGCTGCCGAGAGTGGTTCTCGTTCAAGGCCCTTAACAAAAAGGGATAAATGTCCAAGAAAGACTTGACAAAGAGAAATTGTCCCATGTTTAAGGGAGCCCAGATTCTTTTTCTCCCAAGGAGCTGGGTTTCGCCTGGTGCTCAGAGCCGGTGTGACCTGCAGCCAGGGACACAGAGGTCTCTGCCTACAGGTCAACCCTGCAAAGCCCAGCGCAGCTTCTCTTCCGAACGGGAACACGCGATTTCACAACTGAGTGACAGCTCCAATGAAAACCAGGACCCTTTGGCCGAGAGTGCTGCAGCCATATTTTTAGGACCCAGGAATTCCAAAGTTGCTGCTGTGGAGAGGGCCCACTCGCTAAGGGCTTGCCGTGTGTGGAGTGGGTGACCTGATGCAAAAGCTTGAAGGTCTCCTATTTTATGCGTGACCTCACTCATGTGGCTTATCACCAGCAGCGAATTGAAAATAAAGTTAATTCTGCTGCCCAGCTAAGCAGCGAAACATCTTAAAAATGTCTGGGGCGGTTCACATGCCGGATGCCGACTTCCTTCCTTTTAAACTGCAGCAGGACTTTTCTTCATTCCAGTGGGCTCGGCTGGGATGACTCAGGGCAATGCAGAGCTCGAAAGGAGGGCTCTTGGTCCGTGTGCCCGCGCCCCGGACACTTCTAGGCCGTCATTTGAACAGACCAGAAAAGGGACGGCGTTCCTGTGGTTGCTAGGGTGCTGCTTTTTCTTTCTTGAGGCATGAGAATCTGCCTAGTCCACTCACCATGCCAAATATCCTACTGCTTTTCCCTAAAACCACTGCTTCACTTAGCTGCCTCAGACAACACTGTATTATAGAAGACAAAAGGAAAAAAAAGGGCTTTCACGCGCCACCGTGGCTTTCCTTGCTTACAAAGAGGAAAAACATACTGGGTGTCTATTGTTCTACCTGACGGACGTTTCTTCAAGTTCAAATACTGAGATTAAAAGAAACTTTATTCTAATTTTACAACCAAATCAACATGTGGATTTTGTCGGGGCATAATTTATTTCCAGAATATGATTAAATTTTGAGAAAAATAAAAAAAAAAGGATGGATAACTGAAAATGAATAGAACTGTCAGGAAGATGTGGAAGGTTCCCCGAGGGTTTCCCGTGTCCAGGCATTATCTGCCCTACATTTATTACTTCTGTTCCACTAAAACCCGCACTGCTCCTCCATCTGGATTTCCAGGAGCACAATGAAGGGGGCTTCGGACAGTTTTATTCAACATTTAACATCAAGGCTTGCTTTGCTGCCTGCCCACTGTATGCTAAGGGCTGTGCAGAGGTTTTACAGCCTTATTTAATTCTGTTGTCACCATCTTGTCCCTGGAGAACTGAGGAGGTTCAGAGAGGTTCCCTGGAATTCAAACAATGGTCCCTGCACCAGTCTGCCCTAACCCAGACCACTCGTTTATTGCTCTGTATGTGTTATTTCCATTCAACGTAGCAGCAGCTTCGCCTGTAATTGGTAAGGTACCTGGTCCAGGCTGTGTAGTCAATTTCTGCCTTTGAACGAGAGCTGCTCCAAGCTTCCAAACCTGACTGGTTCAAGCCATCACATGGGGTATCATGTAAGGAACAGCACTATTGGAGTACTCTGACTCAAATTTTAATGGCAATACTAAATAATAAGATTTTATTGAATTTTTAAATTAAAAGGGTCATGATTCATAACAAATTAAACCACCAAATTAATTTGTTAATCAAAGCCCTAACAATTAGTTAGAACAAGAGCAAAACCAAAACCACTTCCGTGACAAGAATTAGTTTCTTTAAGAACAAAGAAAATACTCAAAACATTTCCATTTACCTGCATAAAGCCTCAGTGGCATCTCTGTCCAAAAAATCATGCTCCCTCTTGACCAAGGTAATATCAATGGGAAACAGGAGATCTAGAAGAAAAATAAAAATGTATTTGTTGAGCATGTAGCTCAGTTTAGCAGGAAAGAAAATCAACAACAAAGAGAAGTCCAAGTAATTTATTGAATACCTACTGTGTGCATTCCCTATCAAGTGCTATGGGGGAGTAAAATGTAAGACATTTAGTATCTGTGTGCTAAAGGAGAGTATTTCTTAAAAGTGGTCTGGAGACTCAAATGCAGCTTCTTAGCAGAGATACATGGCCCGCAACGCAGTTCCATCTTTAAACAAATCAGCAGGCAATAAACTCCTGCTATAAATGATAACTTAAACCAGAAGGATGGTCCCTTTTAATGAGACTTTTTTCCCGCACCTAGAAGCAGGGAAGAGGTCATGCGAAAACTGTGCCAAGGAAGATCAGGAGAACAACAGCAAAACATGGTAAGCATTTTCATGACATCAAGATCAAGGAGTGTTCAAGATACCCTATTTAAAAACAAATAGCACTTCAATATGGAGTTTATAGAAGTCTCTCTAAAACAAAGAGCTAGCTATAAACTCACTGCAGACAACAGAATGCCAGATCCCTTAACCTGTAGAGGAGCTTACTACTCTTAGAATACTGAGAGTTATATCAGAACCCAAAAGCAGACAGGGCAAAAAGAGTCAACTCAAAGGAAGAACTCCCTTTTCTCTAGTGCCCAAAAAGAGTCTCGGTAGAGAAACACATTCAAGAAGAATAGGAAGGAGAAAGATCTGTAGCAGCACTGTGAAAATTTACAATGGTTTTGAAATCGCCACTAGAGCAAGGCCAGTAATCATCCTCTGTGGAGTTCTAGCTACCAGGCTAAACAACCAGCCTTGCCCAGTAGAATGTTTATATAATATGGAGAAGAATCACTCTGTGGGATTCTGTCAGGCATGTGCAAAATAAGTAGGCACAGTAGGACAGGAGGATCATGACGTAAAAAAATCCTCCTGGGTCAACATGGCTAGCACTGTGCCATCAGGGACAGACATGGCTGCATCAGGGACAGTCTTGGAGATGCAGGGAATGGTTTGGTTCTTGGGTAGACCAGGGAGCACATGATTTTATGTTTTTACAGTTTACAACTTATACTCATCAGCTTTAAAGAATGGGGTGGAGGTCTTTATACCTAGTAACCTACTTTTTAGGGATAACATCTAAAGTACCTTTTTTACAATGTTGAAAACTACCACAATGGCTGTTAATTGACAATTTATTCTTTTCTTCTGAAAGCTAGAGTTGAATTACTGATATTGTGCTCTGAATACTAATACAGACCAAGGTACTAGCTATAACCCAAAGACTTATGAAGAAATATGTGACATCCAGTATCATAGAGTCCTATCTTTTTTCTTTAATTTAAGCCTAAGTCTCTTTTAGGCAAATTATTAGTGGCACTGTTAAGAGTGGAAATGCAAGCAGAGATTTATGATAATTGCAAACCATTAGTAAGTAGAAGCAAGACAGACTGCAAAGCTTTTTGAAGGCTGTGACAAATTTTGGTTTGTAAATATTAAGTAACTGAGTTAATAATATTAAAGAATATTTTTTAATACTTATAAAGTTATACAATATAATGTCAGATATAAATGGAAATTAAAAAACTTATACCATCTGTCGAGTATGTGATATTTTAGCAATTTCTAACTGGAATTGTACCTGGAGGTATATTTTACATTACTTTTCTAATCCAAACTCACCTCAAAATTCTGTTAACTAAAAATAAAAATTAAAAAATTCAGATAGGAACTAAATGTGAGTGAAAGAATTAAGTTAAGCAATTTCTCTCTTATTGGTGTAGAGTCTCTTCTGAAAAAACTGGCTTTTTAAAAATGATGATTTATGGATGTATAGATGTTCTCAGTGTGTCTCAGGTTAGAATTTAAACTTTCAGCTTGGATTTAAGGGAAGGAAGTAAAAACTGCTGAGTACCAAATAAAGCTGCACAGGAAAACAGGACTGTGGGGCGGGGGTGGGTGTGTGGGCTCACCCCACAGAGCGCAGGATGAAGGGAAGAAGTAACAGCCAGCCCAAAACTTGGTGTACCCAAGAAGCAGCATTCCTCGAGTTTCAAAAGACTTGTACATGTGAAGGGACCCCACAGTGTAACTTGTGAAAAAGGAGCCTACATCCTAGGATTTGGAAGGAAGGCTGAAAGTGCGTCTCAGCAAAAGTACACATCACAAGAAAGTGCTGCTTGTCAGCAAACCGACACCAAAAACGGACAAAATGGAAGGAGAGGTAATTTCCAAACAGAAGAACAAAAGGACTGCCAAGTTTCTGCCACTGTAAATGCAATCATCCTTCCTCGTCTCCAGAGGAGCTGTGAATTGAAAATCCAAGCGTGCTGGTGCCCCTCTCACCTCCAAAATCCTACGATGAACAGACCGGGAAGAGCTTAATAGGTCACCAAGTACCCGAGGGACAGAAAGACAAACAAATGCACAAGCATGCAGGCTGCTTATCTGCATAAGCGTGCTTAACCGCAGAACTGCACAAGCATGCAGGGTATTCAAGTGGACGGCAGGAAGAAGGAAAGGGGGAAGGAAGGAAGGAAGGAAAAAGGAAGACAAGAAGGAAAGAGGAGCTATTCTGCACAGTATTAATAATTCAGAATCCATCTTCCATGGAAAAATGTCACACAGTCTGAGCTACAAGGAGGAAGACCAGGGGCTGTTAATTAGGTAATGAACTAATTTAGCTGGGAGAGTGGGGAAGCACAAATGAACTCTGAGGGCTCCGACAGACTGTTCTGAGGCCCCCGCTCCTCTGTGCCCCCCTCAAGGCAGCCTGCTGGGCATGTCCAGTACTTCCAGGCTCGCCAGGCTACAGCAGGCCTGGCTGCCTGCCCCCTGCCCGCCTTCTCCCCGGGGAGGCAAGCCACACGGGGCACTGAAGACTGACTAGAGCCACCACCCGGGCCCGACAACCGCCACAGCTGCCGTCTGAGCGAGCTTGAAACTGAATCCTGCACTGATGGGAAAACGACGTAAGAAAGCCTAGATTCTCTCCAGGCTTTTGTTTAATTTAAAAAATTAAATGCTGCTGGAAAAATAATGTTCATCGAAACACAACCTTAAAGAAAAGTGGAAAGACGAATTATAAAATGGGGGAAGAATCTGCAACACGGACCAACAAAAGATTAGTAGTTAGTGTAAAGAGCTGCAAAACAGGCCAAGCTCGGCGGTTGTGCACCTGCTTAGCATGTATGGGGTCCTGGGTTCAATTTCTGGTGCCAACTACAAAAAAAAATAGAATAAAGGGCTCTACAAGTTTTGTTTTTTTAAAAAAAAGTAAGCACAATCAACTCAAGAGAAAGATGGGCTACGGACATTACACCGAAGAATAAATATATATGGCCAAAAAAACACAAAAAAAAAAAAAAAAAAAGGAGAAATGTTCATAACTAATGAAAAGGGAAATGGAAGTGAAAAATTATTAAGATGTCCATCTGACATCCACTCGGTGTCAGAGAATATCAAGTGTTGACACCATGTGGCTAGACAGGCTCTTTTTATCAATATTATTGGTAGGAAGGAAAATTGGTACAAGCACTTTTTAAAAGTTTGCATTATAAAACTGAACATACACATTCTCTACAACCCCATAATTCTACTCTGAGGTACATGCGCAAAATAAATTACTGCAGAAGCACAATAGAAGATGGGTACAAAAATGTTCTTAAGCAGTATAGTTTATGATAAAAAAAAAACAAAATCCAAAAAACTAGATAAAACCAAAATGTGGATGAATAAACCGTGGCCAGTCCACACGATGGAGTATTATACACCAGTCAAAACAAAGGAACGATGGGGACACAGCATAGAAGAATCTTAACAGTAAGATACATAAAGCATGGTATCTTTTTTATAAAGCTGAAAATCAACTTTATAAAAAATACATACCTTTTCGGAAAATGCAATAAGATTACATAAAAAAGCAAGATTCAGGATTCGAGTAGAGGGCGGCAAAGGACAGAACTGGACATCACACGGACACATCACTATCAGATTCCTTGAGCTTCGGTTTTAGCGGTGGGGTCACCAGGGCTTACTCCATCTTTAGAAAGTGAAATACTTAAAAAAATACCCAATTTCTGAAATTGCCTAAACCATAGATGAATGATCAACATGAACCAAGAAGTAAGATGATGCCAATTTTTTTTAAAAACGGTTTCTCTGGCTCACCTTCGTAAAGCTGCGCATACTGGGGGAAACCCGTGGCCCGCAGCCAATCGCAAGCGTCCTTGGCTTCGATTTCTAGAACAGAGCAGAGAACAGCAGAGCTGTCATCACGTGCACCTGAGCGGGCTTCATTTTCCCTCACTCACTTTGATTATACAAGCTTGGTCTCTACAGAACCTACAATTTAGCAAAAACAAAGGTAAAGATTCAAGACACTTTAAATGTTTGTCTCTTTCCTGTTTTCTCTGCATATAATTACGTATTTTTCCTTGAAAAAGAAAACTGGGGTACGAGCAGTAAGTTATTCTGTGCTGCTTCTGTGGTCTGGTTACAAAAGACTCTGAGAATTGAGGCAAGATCAAATAAAACATTTTAAGACTGGCTGGCCTAACTTGGTTTACTTCTCACTTCAACAGGAGACCGCTGGGCACATCGGAGACTCAAGAGTAGAATTCAGCTAAGCAAAGTACCAGAACCTGCAGCGCCGCAGGCCGCGGGGCGGTGCCTTTCATCATTAACGCAGCCACAGAGGCCCAGGCTGCCAGGATACCACGCAGGGCACTGAGTCAACAAATCCCACAATCTTGGCAGGCCGAAATCCCTAACCAAGCTTCTCCGACTCTGCGGTTTAACATCTTGTAGATAGTATTGATAAACAGAAAGGCCAAGGGCAACTGACACCCCGTGTTAAAACCCACTCGAGCACATATTTACAGTCCTTTTAAAAGGGACTCTCGGGCGGTCGGGACCGTTAATTAGTTTCTCTGTTTGCACAAAGAGCAGGCCTTTCAACGCCTCTTCCCACCTTCCCCGGCCACCGAGGACTGGGTTGCCAAAAGCTGGCCACGCATGTATAAAGGCCCCGGAACGGATGGATTAAGGGTCAAATCTTCCTCCAAGTCACAGTCAAAGTCAGGGAGAGGAAACACGTCTCACTTCTGTCGAGCACTTTATGGCTTCATTTTCGCCCTGTTATTTCAGCATTTAAAGAAAGGTCCTTGAGAACACGCGATGTCATTAAAGCGATTAGGCACGGTGAATCCTTTCTGAGCACACCGAAGAGAAAAGCAACCTGCTATCTTCTGATGGATTTCTTCATACTCAGACAAAAACAGGGCAGCAGAGTGGAAATAAACGCATGGCAAGGTTTACGCTCCTGAATCTTCTCAGTGTGGCAATGAAAGCAGTGTTGATTAACACAAGATTTAGGGCTGAGAGAACTGGGGGTAAGGACGGAGTGGCCTAACTGTGGAAGAGCTTCTATCGTGACAGTGAATAAAATAACAGATAGAACTGACAAGTGTGGACTGGCTGAGTTTAACATTTTCCCCATGTATTTACATCCATACCTTGTCACAGAAAGAAATGACCAAAGCTTTAAATAAAATTATAAGATATTTTTAATAAAACTCTATTTCTGGAAAAACATAAATCCTCAATCTTTCACTTCGAAGAATGGGGAAATTATTTTTTCCCTTCCCTCAGTGCTCTCCCCGCACCACTGAAGATAGAGATGGAAAGAAAAAAGGCTAGATATTTTAAAAAATATTTTAAATGACTTCTACAGCCAAAAGAAGCTTTTTTTTTCCTTGAACATACTGCTTCCCACTGAACACTGCTAAAAAGCATCCAGGCTTGCTTTCTTAATATTTTACTTATCCAGTGTGATAAATAAACCAGAAATTCTAACTGTCCACCTTCTTTGTGGCTACATTCAGGTATGACACCAGGTCTGCACATACACAAAAGACTGAATTAGGCATAATTCACTAGCCAATTTTACCTCCTACCTGCGGCTTGTTCCTGCATTTCTTTTTTCCCTGCATTTCTCAATTAAAACAGCTTCAAGCCAAGAGGCAGGAAAGATTGCTTTTCTAAAACTTCTGTTTATTTATAAAATACTTTACAGATTAACAGTGTTCTCATGTAAATTACTCATTTAAGGTCGGACGGGGTTTCGCCACGGCTGTCTTTCCGTATATTCATTCACACCGCTAAGAAAATGACATGCCCCCAAACGATCAAAAATTCATCTAAAAACCTGGGCAGTCACTCCTCTTAGGGTCACTTGGTGAGAATGAAATGAACAGGTGAAGGTCTGAGTCTTCAGCAGATAATACAATTAAAGGCTTACACAGGCTAAATGAGTCCTTGCAAGAACAGCAGAAACCTATCTAGTGATTTCACTCTTCCTTTTCCTCATCCTGAACTCGAGAATTTGGCTTTCTTGAGATTAGAAAGTATGGAAAATGGACAAGCCTACAGCTCTTTTACACTAAAATATTTGCATTCTAGAACACTTAGGCTTCACAAGAATGTGAGACGTTCACCTCTGTTGCAGCAGAAATCGGAATTTAGAAAATTTAGAAATTTTTTTAAAAAGTGGAGTCGTTGTCGACCTCACCCCTTTCCTGTGACAAAGCCAAGAGAAAATGCTCACGATCCAATATCAGCGTGTTTTTTTTAAAAAAACCACACAGTAGAGCATTTTACCTAACGCCGAAGAAACCCGCGTTGTGTGGGGAGGAGCCTCTCCAGCTTCTCCACGTGGGGGTGGAGCCTCTCCAGCTTCTCCTGTGAGCCAAGCTACTTCCTTCCCACCGGCCCCTTGGCTCCCGTTGCTTGGTCCCGTCTGCCCCTTGCCGGCCACACCCGGTCTCTGCACCTCTGGGTGGCGTTCTAGGTTCTCCCCCAGCACCCACCTCCTGTCATTTCCTCTCCAGCCCAGCCAAAGGCCACTGCCTGGCCTCCATACATGCTGTGACCGTGAACCCCACGATCGCCCGGCCTGAAACGCCCCTCACCCCAGGTCACGCTTCCCTCAGCGTCGCCTCACTAAGAGGCGTGGGGCCCTTCTTCCTGGAGTGGTGAAAGGGTTCCAAAATTTGTGAGCTGATGGATGTACAACGCTGTGGTTACACTAAAAGCCGCTGCCTGTGCACTCTGGATGGAAGAGCCAGAAGCACCGGCGTGTACTGGGGGCAGCACAGGGTGGGGGGGGGGGTCCTGCTTGACTGGTTTTTGTTGGTCCGTATGACTGAGGTAATGAAAATGCTCTAACAATGACTGAAGCGATGAACACACAGCTACGCGGTTACACCAAACACCACCGGATGGTACACTTTGGATGGCACGTATGCTTTATTAATATGTATCAATAAAATAGATTTGGTTTAAAAAAAAAAACCACTGCTGCCTCCTCTGCAATCTTCCCAGATGCCTTCCACTATTCTATCAATGGCGAATTTTTATCGAGCGCTTAACATGTAATTCTGCCTCAGCACTTAGTAAATTCGTTCATTTACTCCTCCAGTTGTCCCTAAACTGCGATTACTGTTGGCATCTCCATGATAAGATACATATGAGGAAAGAGGGGTAAAAATAACCACCTTTCCTTAAAAATGAGCTTTCTTTACACTGAAATCCCATAATGGAAGAAGGAACTAAGACTTCCAGAAACCAGCAGGACAGGTAACAAAGAACAAGAATTTCAGCGATTAAAGGAAACCATGTACACATTTCATTACTTCAGTCACCTTCACACGACCCCGTCCCTGCTTTTAGAGGCCTCGACCAGCTCAGTTTCCCCTTTCCTATGTGCGGGTGAGGAGGGTGTGAAAACCAAGAGGGTGACTTTTAAAAGACATTTCCCACTGGGCCAAAGATGCCACTTGAAATTAAGAAATCCAATGGAAATCCAACGCAACGTTTATTCCTGGGTTTTCACAAAGCAAACAACACACAAATGGGATGAGGAGGAAACCAGAAAACTGTATTGGAAATAGCTTTAAATTAATTGTTTCGCAAAGGAGTTCTTCCCGTTTCCATGAAGGAGACCCGGGAGATCCTTTTGCATTAGGCCACAGTCGCACATTTCCTGCCGTGATGCATCTTCCCTTTACCTGGACAAGAAATTAAACAGAAATTCCCGGCCCTGTTGGAGATCTCTTGGGCTTGGCTGATCTTGGCCAGTGGGGCGACAGCGACTGGGTCTCAGCGGGAAGTGACTATTTCCATGTCCTGCTCCTCCTAGCATCCCAGTGGGATCTCAGAATCCCTCTCTTCTTTGAGAACACACTATCAACACTCAACTCAAATTATTCCTAAAATGCAACTCCAAGGAATTAGAGGAACCTAAGAAAGCACACTTTCCAGATTCCTTGGATTTCCAGAAATGTGAGATGAGTGGACAAAGATCTGTGAACAAGTTGATGCTTTCACGGCTCCAGAGAAGCACCTTAGCCGTGGGAAGGCAGACGTGCTTTCTGACCCTGAACCAAGATTCCTCTGTGGCTGCGCTCTTCCCTTCAAATGGAAGGAACCCTGCCCATCAGTTCTCTCCGTTACGTCAAGGTGGTCAACTTCAGAGGACTGTCGCGCGGCTGGAGAAGCACCACAGCCTCAGCCGCCTGAGAGCAGGGCAAGAGCTTGGCTCTCAGCCCGAGATGGAGATGGGAATCGCCTGGGGGAGCTTTCAAAGGACCAAGGACCAACTCGACATCCAGGTATTCTGAACTACTCAGTTTGTGGTGGCTTAGACATGGTCTTTCCTCGAAGTCCCCTCAGTAATTTTAAAGGCAGTCAGGATTAAGAAGCCGAGTCGGATACACATCTTCATATCCCCCGTCCCAGGCTTTCAGCCACGTCAGGAGTTCCCAGGATGCGCCATCATCTCTCGCCCTGCACATCCTTCATCGTCTACTCTCCTTTCCCTCGACCAAATGCCTCCTCCTTCACTCAACCGACCCTTCTCCTCCCGTGACTTTCTTGGGAGCAAGAACGGTGTCCTCAGTCATTTATGTATCCTAAAAAAGTGCTTTTCCAACTGGAGGCACACAAATATTCGTTGAAAAGAAAGGAAAAGGAAGAAGCCATCAGTATTTTCTTTCTTCTCAGGCAGATTAAAAGGTGTAACTTTAATCCCCTTTTATATGCAATTAACAAAAATAAATGTTCAACACACACAGCTGCCAAAAACTGGGCATCGGGAGCTTCCTACGTAAAATGAATTCCTAGAAGGGTTAAGTCAGACAGCAGAATACATACACTAATATTTATAAACACTAGTGTTATCTAATTAGAGCAAAGATTGGACCGACGCTAGCAACATGCCTACCCTCCAGGAAACCAGACAGGAAGGGCCAGCCTCCTAGAGGAGCCTGATCAACCAGCACTAACTCAGTTCTCAAGGTTGTTTGGCCTAAGAGTAGCTGACCCCAAGCCCCTTTTGCTATAGTCTAGTACAGCCAGTTTAATTTCTCCACGAAGAGACAAGTACTTAAGCAAAGCCAGTCATGCTTCGTTTTCCAGGCCACTCAGTACTATTCACTGAATGTCTAAGAAGTGTGCTGTGGGGCAGGATTAGGAACAATCAAAGCCACTTCTCCTACAGGGTTTTACCCTGAAGGAGGAAGCCAAATGAGAAGGTGACGTCCCAGTTGAGGACCTGCCTAAGGGCAAGTCAAAGGTCCCCGTGTTTGTTAAGCCCCAGTGACCTTATATAGCCAACACCAGGGAGTCCCCATTTCCTCTGATCCCTCCCACACCCGTCACTCCATCTGTCACCCCATCTTCATCTCACTCACTGCTCCTTCTCTCCCACCCATCCCAGTCCCCTTGTGCCATTTTAGTTTTCCTTCTTCCAAAGCACTTACCACCTTTTAACATATCAGGTAATTTACTTATTATGTTTATTTTCTGTCTCCTCTTCCAGTAAGCCCCGAGGACAAGCTTCTTTGTCTATCTTTCTCTCTAATACGCAAACATTGCGTTGCATAATTGAGGGTTCAATAAATAAACTGCCATATGAATAAATAAACCACGGACACAATCCTTGTTTTAGTGAAGTGGTTTTCTAATTTTTCTGACCAGGATCCACAATAATTTTCAATGCCAAAGATGTACTGTGTTGATAATGGGGAGGTATGGAAAAAATGCGCCAAATGTATGCTATGGACCATGGTTGGTGTACCAGTCTGATGACATTATCTCATAATCTGTAACAAATGTTCCAGTACGGTGTGGGGTGTTGGTGAAGAGGTGTTGTACGGGTATTCTACACACGTGCGTGATTGCTTTGTAAGTTCACAACTTCTGTATTAAAAATATATTAAAAAGTAATAGTAATAGGGAGGGTTGGGGGAAAATCACACCAAATGAAAGAATGGACTATAGTTAGTAATAATATTTTGATGATATCTTTCATAATTTGTAACAAATACTTCACAACAATGGAAGGTAATGGTGGGCTGAGTATGGGCTCCCTGTAGGATGTTATGCATGTTTGTTGTGTAAGTTCACAAGTTCTACTACACACTTATTGTTTATGTAGGTTCATGTGAAAAAGAAAAAGATATACATTTTATCAGGTACTCACACAAGTATAGGTATACATATAAACATCCAAGTATAAAGAAAGGCATATGTATGTATACAAACACATGTATAAATATATCAACAACTGAAATACTTAGAAATGATGGTCTTATATTTTTCTACTCTATTTTTTAAATGCTATTTGATAGCTACCAAATGACCAATATGAAATGCATTATTCTCATGTACAGCTTTGTCTTAAAAAAATAAAAGGTAAGCAAAGAGGCAGCTGTCCCTTCCTGCTGGTGGACGATGGGGACTGCCCAGGCCCTGTGCTTGCCCTTTTATGTAAGGGGGGGCCATAGTCTTGGAGGAAAGACTGGACAGCAAGAGACTGGATTCCGAGTAAAGGAGAAAGACTAAGCTAAATGGAGACTTAGGGAATAGAAGTGTTTGTGAAGGAATGGTGGAGAGCCTGGATTTACTGTAACACAGAAGAAAGGAAGTAAGATGGCACGAAGTAGCAAGTAGGTTACGCCAGATCATGGATATAAGTGCCTCCTCAGCCTGGTAACTCAATGAACAACCAAGGTTATTTCCTCAGATATAAAACAGGTTTGCATCTGGGCATCCCAAAATCCTTTTGATAACCCATCACCAAAAGGGGCCAAGGCATTATCTGTAAATAAGTCAGGTGAACAGGTCCAGGAAAGAGTTCACTAGCTAGGTAGCCTCAGGAAAATAATCTTCTGGATCTTCATCCTCATGTGGAAAACCTGGGACTGACAAAAGACTTTTGGAAATTCCATGATGCCAACATTTCCTTTGTGACCCTTTCCCCTTCTCACTAAGATAACCTTTAGAATATGTCGCTATTCCTCGTGTCTACTCCCCAAAATCTATCAATTACATTGACGCATTCTCATTCCCTCAAAAAATCAGATCACTAAAAACAGCTTCGAGAATTGCCCAATTTTGTGAACTTACTGCATGCTGAAACTTACTGCTGAATTTTTTTATTTGCTTTTAAAGGGGCTGATTTTTTTTTTGTCCCATAAGCCTAGGTTCATGTTATAGAGAACATAAAGCCCTAAATGTTTGCTATGAGTGTGTCTAGAGCCCTCAAACCAAACTTAATCTTTACAGGAAGAAAATACTTCAACCCAAACAAAACTTGAAGAGTTTTACTTAGCTTATTTATCTTTCATATTTGCCTTTCAGTTATACAACAACTTGGCTTCCGAAGAATCAACTTATCGGCCACTGAAGTGTATCTTGGAACTTTTCATCTTTTTCTCTTCAAACAAGGAAGCTGGTCTGGAGTTTAGGAAGCTCGCTTCAGTTTTCAGAGCTACCCAGTTCTCTGGCCCCAAGGTTAGAACACTTTCGGTATATTTCAGTCCTACCAAGATTATCCTCACATTTAAGAAGAGGAAGTTTTTTTTGGGGGGTGGTTCTTTTTCCTCTGCCTGAGGTTTGCAGGCAAATGCTGCTTTCTAGTAAAGAATATTCCTAGAAGTAAAAGAAAGGGGCGGGGTGGGGGAGAGAACCCACTTTTCCTTGTGATGTGATGACAACTTAATAAATGGGTTTGCCTAGAAAGAAGGAAATCTTGAGAGACACACCCTGCAAGCATACACCTGGGGTTAGGCCGAGAGGCGACACTTTAGCTAAGCTATGCAGAAATTAAACCGATTGAAATGCCCTTTGGGGATCATTTAGTACAAGCGCTTGCAAAGTACTCTTTGACACACAAATCAGGAAAAGGCAAGTCGTTCATGTAAAATATGTGCTCTTCCCTTGCCAAGACAACAGCCTTGTATTAGCTGAAGCCTGGTGATCCGATTCTATCAGGCACTCCAGACTTGTGCTGCTGCCGTTAT
The DNA here is from genome assembly GCF_030445035.2 of Dasypus novemcinctus. NCBI lineage: Eukaryota > Metazoa > Chordata > Mammalia > Cingulata > Dasypodidae > Dasypus > Dasypus novemcinctus. Next base: position 9,947,760 of record NC_080701.1, on the reverse strand, counting down.
TTCCCATAAGAAGAAATACATGCCAACTAATTTTTTTAAAAAGGCAATTAACCCAATACGAAGAGGCAAAACTGAAATTAAAAATTAGCTATTGAAGAAACAGATACCGCATCACATCTTTCATTTCAATCTGGGGTGGGGTGAAAACACACCAAATCCTTTGGTTTACATTGAAAAAAAAAAACACAACACCCTATGTGGATAGTGGATGTCAACTCTTACTGCATTTCAAAACACGCAGTACTAAGGAAGGCACTTGAAATAACTCTTAAAATACTAGGTTTTTAAAAACGATAACTGCGCAGACCAAGAAGGCCAGCATTGTTAACAGAGCTTATTCTACTCAGGCCAGCTCCCCCAGCAGTGCCTTTTGCCCTAAATTCTCTAATTCTAGAGCACGGGAAAAACAAAACAACAGGCAAACTGTAGTGCTACAAAAATGTTCAATTAAAAGTAAAAAAGAATAGTGAGGAATTCTAACTCAACTGCTCATCTATGTTTTAGTTAATTCTGACAGAGAACAAAAAAAAAATAAAGAAAAGCAAGACACCAATGAAACACCAAGCTGCCTTGCCAAAGCCCAATGGAAATGAAACACGCGGCAGGTACTGGCTAAGCGTATAAGCTGCCCTTAACGACCGCTATGTTTAACTCCCAACAGGAAACAACGTTCCATTTAACTTTTTCAGTTTTATGCCAAAAAATGTAAGATAAAATAAATCTTTATAAAGAGAAAAAAAAAAGGGAATGGAAGTGGCTCAAACAAAAGGTATAAGAAGAAATAAGGGAGCTGATGTGGCTCAGTGGCCAAGCACCGGCTTCTCCCATACGAGGTCCCAGGTTCAATCCCCTGTACCTCAAAAAAAAAAAAAAAAAAAAAAAGAAGAAAGAAGCCTTACTGTCATCTAGCTAAGGTAAATAACTATTTTCATTGAGTTTGCTTGTGACATCTGGCCCCCCCAAATATGTACATGCAACCTAATGGTCAAAATTTGACTCAGGTTTAGACAGGGGCTCTTACCTTTTTTGTTCCAGGACCCCTCCCGGTCAGGGTGAAAAGCACGGACCCCTTACTAAGTCCACACTCTACTGCGTGTAACTTAGTAAACGGATCACACCCGCAGCAACACGCCCCGCGAGAGTAATGTCGTTTTGAATTTCAATTCAAGCTCAGGGACCCCTTGTTAGGAGCCCTGGATTAGGAACATTTCCGGTTTTATAACTGACACATTTTCCCCGCACACATTCCGATCCGCATTTCCTTGCTATCCCTGCTAAGGGAAGGGTCTGAAGTGCCATTCAGGTCACCGTGACCTTGGACTAATCGCTGAACTTCCCTGAATCACAGCTGCCCCTCAGCAGGGAAAAAGCAACTTATTTCTACGTAGCCTTTGCAAACGCCTGGAACTTCCCAGGACTTCTGCCAACCCAAGGGCATGACGCAAAAGCCACTTTCCATGCAACCTATCTGAAAAAGGGAGCTGGGTGGAGAAGGGACCCCGGAGGAGCTGGTCACTGCTCCAGCCTCAGGAGGGGGAAGACACATGTGGCATCTTCCACCTCTTTCATGCATCTATGAAGACTGCACTTCAAAGCCGCTTTCTGGCCCCGTGCTAAGTGCAGGGAGCCTGGGAAACGCTTGGGCCTCGGGTGTGGAAACCTTTTGTCCTTCACACATCCTCCAGGGCCTCCGCAGGAGAAGGCAGGCGCCTTGGTGACAGGCGAGCATCAGGAAGCCACCGTCCTCTCCCCAGGACATCCGAGGGAGGGGCGGGGAAGGGAGCCAAGTGGGAGGAGGCTCCCAGGGCTGCCTGCCCGTCGCCCTCACTCGGCTCTGGCCTGTGCCCCTGGAGGGGGCCGCGGGGGCGCGTGGAAACCAAGTCGAGGGGCAGAACAGAGGAGGAGGCTGAATGGGAAGAGAAACTGACGTCCACGCACGCTGGCGCGACGTGGGGGGGTGGGGGGGAAGTAGAGAACTTTATTCCCGAACAGGCATTTCCAGGATTCCATTCCAATGTTTCAGCGACTCCGAAAGAAACATTATCCAGTATAGGCCAGGGAAGCTGGACTTCCAGAAAACGGGGCTCCAGCCCCCTCCCCCAAATGTTAAACACAGGTGCCCAAAGAGAGAACTCAGAAACCACTAATTTGTCAATCCTGGGCATTTGAGCATTATAATATAAATAGCATTAGAGCATTACACCTTCAGATCTGTGAGGGAAAGCACCCTGGGAAAGGGCAAATTAGTTGCAAGGCTCTCTGGGTACCAAACATTGTTTTCTAAACTCAAGCAACCCCCACCAAAGAACATCTCCATAAGGTGGAGTCTACATCCAGGGATGCCTGGTGGAAATCCGAGCTCTGCCACTTACAGTAATCTTAGGCAAAGGATTTAACTCCCTCTAGCCTCAGACTCATGATCTGTAAAATGCAGATAACTGCATCTTCCTGGTGGGGTTTGTGTGGCGTTAAAATGGGATGAGGAGTATAAACTGCACAATAACTCCAAGCTTCTCTAATAGTATTCCTATCTTGTCAGAAGTCTGAATTTTAGAAACATTTAAAAGGAGTATGGTATCCATACTGGAAAAGGGCACTTGTGAAAGTCTATAAAAATATATAGGGCCATATCCAAGGCAATGGCGAGAAGGGAAGGGCTGATGAAAAAACACGGTTAAGACCCAGTGGCCCTAATTAAGGACCCCCAGCAGGCCTCCCCGCTCCTTATCATTTATCATGCTAATCCTTAACAACAACACAGTCCGCCAGCCAGCCAGCAAGAGCCTTCTGGGCTGGCAATCATCCCTTCTGCATTAACTGGATTTCCCATTAATTTGAGCTTGAAAGAAAGCACCGATGATGTATAGCTCACTCCTATAAAGCACATGCACCTTTCTGAAAAGTGGGCGAACCCCAGGGCCCGCTCACTTCTCCATCCCCACTGGCCAGAGAGGAAGGCAGCTGTGAAGGTCTGCTCCAGAGAAACCCCTCCTGGGACGAGTCAGTGAAGAGGAACCTGGGACAGCTTTCAGAACAAGGTGGCTATTTACACTTCACGGCTGGGCATTAGTTCACCTTGACCGGCAGAGGGAGGAGAACTGTTTATGATTCATAAATGCTGGATGGCTAATTCCTCTGCATTTTAGCCCTAAAACTCCAAACTAAGTATCTTGGGGGGCAGAGCCCGACAAAACCACTCAGAGGCATGACTAATGACAGAAATTAAATCCTCTCTCCCCTACTGGACCCTGACTCAATCCATTCCAATCATGGGACTGTACAAACATTAAAGATGAATGAGGGGTGGGGGGTATACGGGGACCTCATATTTTTTGAATGTAACATTAAAAATCACATAAAGACAAAAAAATTAAAAAAAAAAAAAAGATGAACAAGGACTGCCTTTTCTCACCAGGTCTGTCTTATCATCTCAAGAACAGGCTTGGTGGGATGTGAGGGTCCATGACAGCCACACCACGGGGCCAGGGTTTTGCCATGAGGTTCTACAACAGAATTTGTCTTGGTCAATTGGCAAAGGAAGGTGAGGAAGGGGAAACATCTGAAGTTATTTTTACTTTTGCAAGGCTTCTGGCTGTACACGGTGAATGCTAGGGTGGGTCAAGTATTGTCTGGAGCCCTTCAGGCTCTTTTTTTTTTTTTTTTGCATGGCCTCATTTCCTTCTTCCTGTTGCTAGGAAGGAGAGTTAAGCATGAGAAACTCGTGTTTACAATACTGGTTCATCCTGTCCAGCATGAGGCTCTCTTCAAAAAAGTCCGATTCATTTCCCCACTGTACTGTGCACGCCCCCATGCTTCTGGACCAAAATGACCCTTCTCTGATTATTTCCAAATTGCACACTGACCCCCACCTAAGTCATAAAAATACCACTCTCGTTTAAACACTGCATCAAGACATAAAATCTCCATGGGGACACGAAGGGAAACCCAAGTACTTATTTTTGTCTTTGAAACCACCTCTTGGAATCTCACCAAGCGTCTGAATGGAAGGCATGCCACTGGGACCGCCCATATGCCCCGAGTTCCACACCAGTACCTCAAATAAAAAGATTTCAAGGTTAAGTCCTTGGTACACTTTTTATTCATTTCACAGCAATTTGTTTAGTCGCAAAGTCTACTAGCCCGCTATCTTTTTCAGGAGCATCCAAATGCCCTTTTAATGTAGAAACCCTCTTAAAACTTCTGCTTGGCTTTTGCTCTTTGAATTGCAGTACAGACCATCACCAAAACAAGTTTTGAGTTGAAGGGCACTCTTTCTCTCGCTCACTCTCCCAACCTACAGGAAAATCCTTTGATTGGTCCAGTGTATGAAAACTTGACCCATCACCTTCAATTAGAAATAGTTAACTGCATCACTATTATATAACTTTCTCCCTTCTTTCACACAAAAATCACTAAACCCATTTTTCTCCTCCACATTGGGGAAGGATTTAAATTGGAGGCTACTTATTCCCATCCTGGAGTCAGCAAAACAGATCAGTTCCCCTTTTTGAGCTTCCAGCCTGCTTGGTATAAGGTGTCACTCAGCTAGAATTACAATCAATTTTTGTCAAAAGCAAACTTTTAAAAACCAGCTGGGAGAGAAAGTCAATCTGCAGCGGTTCATTTTAAACTCTGAACAGTAGTGTTAATGAAAAAAATGTGCACCTAGGTTTGGGCCGTGCTGTAAATCTGGCATGCCACAATAAAAGTCAATAACATGCCATCACCAACATTTTCTCAGAAAATGTCTCCGAAGAGCTCCTGAACGCACATCTGCTAACCATTTGACACTTGTTCGCCGGGATTTCAGTTCCTCTAGCAGGGGGGGCTGCTGACTTCCAGGGCACCCCTAGAACCATCTGCTGCAGTTTGCAAGCCAAGAGGGCACTGGGCGCCTCCGTTAATTCCACACTTTGGGTCTGCAAATTCTCTCTGCCCGGGACCAGCCTGCCAGCCAGATGGATACTGAATTAGTCAATCTCTTGGAGCTGCTGATAGATTTACATTCGGAACTGTGCAATCTGCTGGGCTATTATTTTCCCTCCTCCCTGCAAGAAGCAGAGTTTTGAGGAGGAAAAAAATGTAACTTGAAGCCTCAGTATTCCGACTTCTACAGGGTTGATATTTTTCCTCTCCAAATGCGTCATACATGACACCCTCATGAGTCCTTCCATAAAGGCCGGCTGTGCTAGGCTGCAATCCTCCTCCCCACCAACAGTGGCTGAAGTGACCCTCCGAGGCCTGAGAAGGGACCCATTTGCTCACTTCCGTTGGGTATAAAGACTGAAATCAGGACTGGAGCGGGGAGGGGGTGGGAAAGTTTTCTTCGCCAGACCGAGTCAGGATCGCGTCCCTTCCACAGCAATTGGCATAAACGGGGCATTTGCTGCGCATCCGTCCCGGGCACCGCGCTAGCATTTACTTGCAGGGCTCATTTGACCTCCTGTTACTACCTCTGTGTCACAGCTGGAGGCGGCACAGGGGGGTCGTGTCACTGGCCCAGGCGCGCCCAGCATGCAGGCTGCCGACCAGAATGCCGCCCCCGTCAGCCTCACCCAGTCCCCTCGCACCAGGGGCTGGGAGGGCCAGGGCGCGCCGAGGCGCAGTAAGCTACGCGCGGCCGGGTGCGTTCGCGGCGGGCAACTCCCGACGGATCCAAGGCTCTGCCCGGGACGCCGGAGGTGGGGACAGGGGCACGAGGTGGCGCAGGGCGCCAAGCGGCCGTCGCCTCATTGCGAAAAAAGCCGGCAGGGGCGGCGGGCTTCCTTCCTCGGGCCGCCCGGGCCCCGGCTGGCGGCGGCTCCGCGGCAGCCCAGGGCGCGGGGACCGCCCGGGGAAGCCGCACCTCCCGCGCAGGCGGTGCGCACGTGCGGGCCACCCGCTGCGCCGCCTTCCCGGTCCCGCGGGGGACGTCTCTAAACACCACCGGCTTGAAATTAAGGCAGTTCTCTATGAATCGACTTCCAGCCGCGTTCAGAAAGCATCTCCAGGAGCCACTACAGTCACCAAATTAGGCGCCCCGGGGTGGCCGGGCCTGTGCACGGAAGGGCGGGCCCATCCCGCGCCGGCCCCCGACCCAGCCCCTGGAGAAGGCGACCCGGGGCGCCGCAGCCGCTCGAGCCCTTGGAGCCCGAGCCGACGCGTGGGACCGGGCAGAGGGGCCCGCGGGGCAGGAGGCGGCCGCCCGCGTCTCCCGCAGCCCTTCCCGCTCCCCGCTGAGCCCGTCAGGCGCCAGGCAGCGACCCCGAGGTGGAAAGCTCCGTCCCCAAACGATCGCCGCACGCCCTCCCCTCCGCCGCCAGGCCCCCGGGGCGCCCCGGTCTCGAGCGCCCGCCGACGGCACTTCCAAGGCACCGGAGGACGCGCACCGGCTGGCGCGGGGGCGCAGGGCCCCGCGGCGCGTCCCCTCCGCGGCCGGCCCGACGGCAAGACCCAGGTCCAGCTTACGTGTGAGGATCATGGTGACCCGCTTCTCCCGGCACAGCCAGGGCGGCGCAGGCGGGCCGGCGCGCCGCGGGGAGGTCGAGGCCGCCCCAGGGGGCTCGGCTGCCCCGCCGGGCCCGACGGCCGCCGGCGGCCAGCGCGCTCCCGCGGGCCTCAGCGCATCCCCGCTCGCCGTGGCGTGGCGCTGCCCGCGGTCCCGGCGAGGTCGAGAGCCCAGGCCGCTCAGGGCGCGGGCCGCGCAGCCCCGCAGCGGGGAGGCCGGGCCGCACGCGCAGCTCCGCCGCCGCCCGCTCCAGGGCACTGCGGCCCGCGCGGCCCGCGCGCCGCGCCCTCCCGCAGGGCCCGCCCCCGGGGGAGGGCCCGGCCCCGGCGCCCCGCCTCCCCGCCTCCCCGCCTCCCGCGGCGGGGGTCGCCCGCACGGCCTCCGGCGCTCGGCTGCGCCCTCCCCGCACCCCCCGCCCGCCCGCCGCCTCCGTGCTGGCGCGTCGCCCCACGTGCGCCACGTCGGCAGCCGGCGGCGGCGGGTGAGGCCGACCCCGGGGGCGCGGGCGGGGCGCTGGGGCTCTGCCGAGCTCCCCCGGCCCTGAGGTCCTGTGCCCCATACTAGGAGGAGGGGGTGGCCCAGCGGCTCCTGGTCTGTACGTGGGACCGGCACTGTCCTAAGGACACCCAGCACGCACGGCCGGAGCCCGCGGGGCTGCAGGGCGGGAGGAGCTCGGGCCTCTGGGGCTTTCCCTTGATCATGCTGTGTAAGAAGTTTGCATCCCTCAGAGTACACATAATGCATACTTTACTTGGATAACTCAGAACCTAACCATTCATTGCATTTTCAACGGAAGGAATCCACTACCTGCAGTCTCAGCCCACGTTTCTTAAGCCAGACCCTGAGGCCACGTGCTGCGCTGAACCAGAATATCCCAGGGGGCGAATCTGCCTTTATAAGCCCTCGGGTGATCCTGATGGCACAGCAGTTCGGGGGGGCTCCCACGGAACGGGGAGCCCCATTTTAAAGATGGCAGAGGACTACAACCGCAGCAAGATTTTTAAAAATCCAGACCAGGTCCCAGTGAAAGCTTACTACGGAGCTCCCTGATGCTTTCTGCGTCGTGTATCTCTGGGCAAAGTTATCTCTTGCCCCAACCTCATTCATTGAACGAGTATGTACAGGGTATTTACTGTGTGCCAAGGCTCTGGGATACAGCCATGTGCAGAAGAGACAAACATCCCTTCCTGCTGGAGTTTACTTGGGGGGGTGGGGAGGGAGGTACAGTAAACAAAATAAATGAAAGATAGTATGTTAGGTGGAGACATATAAAGCAGGGGAGCGGGTGGGGAGCTGAGGACAGGACTTAGTTTTTAACAGAGTTAAATACAAATGGGAGAGTTTCGTCTCTCTTAAATCCTAGTTTAAAAGGTCTTAATTTCATAGCCGTGTCTTATGATTACGTACACAAGATCCTCTTTTCCCCTTTTTGTCATAAAACAAAAGAAAGATGCTAATGCCACCACCAGATCCCTCCTTTACCCAGACCGGAACTGAGCTCTGGAGAGGGGCCGGCAGCTCAAGCTTTTACCCACTTATCACTGCTGGACCCACAGTGCGCAAGGGCAGGTCTGGACCCTGCCTGCTGGCCGGGGAAGCAACAGGAGGAGTTTGAAAGGCAGGTGCTGTGAAGTGGGGACCTGGCCAGGCCCACGAGCAGCTCTCTGAAGTACAGAAGCTGAGGAACTGTCAAAAAGAGCCAGAGTCGCCAGCGAGGGCAAGTGTGATTCCGAGGGGAGGCTGGGAGAGTAAGGGGCAGAACTTTTTCAATTCCCTGTACCCATTAAGGATGTTTCATCCTTCGCGGTGATGTGCAGCGAGAAGCCATTTCAGGGAAGGAGGCATCCCGTCGGGGTCACACCTGCATTTTGAAAAGATCACTCAGTCTGCAATGTATACCTCAAACTTAGAAATCCGAACATATATCCGAAACACACTAATTTCTCGTATTAATAATTCAAACCTTAAAATATATATAGATACTCTATGCATCTCTCCCAAACCATATCAATTCTCAGAATAAGTCCTTGGAGATTATTTGCCGAGTGACCTTGTATTTTATTTGCACTAATACACTCAATTCCAAGTTTACGTACCAAATGGCAGCATATTTTGATGCTGGTTTCCTAGAGTTGGAGTTTTATTCTGTGCCACTTACATACCTACTGCTTTCCAGAATAAAACATACTAATCATCTTTGTCTCTTCTTGTTCAAGCCCCACTCCTTTCTCCTTGGCGTGACTTCTTTGGACCCTCTCTAACTTCCGTTGCGTCTCTCTGGAAGGTGGTGTCACGATGACCATCAATTCATAACGCCGACAGTAACTGCACCAGCGTTGCCCTCAGCGACGCACTGCTTTGCATTTGGCCTTCCCTGGACCTCAACTCCTTCTGCTCCTTGGTTCATTGACACAGCCTGTGACCAGGGCCCAAACCCCAATTTAGACAGTTTTAATTCTCACCCCCGTTAGAAATGGACACGGTACGTTCTGAAGGCGGCTCTGTTTGTAGAGCAGTGGCTGACAGCGGCACTCTTAGAGGCGACCACTTGAGTTCTGACCACGTTGGCCTCTCCCAACTTCAGCTTCTTCATGGAGGAGGAGGTTGTCGTAGTGCGTGTGCCGATGTGAAGATTTAATAAGGAAACGCACGCAGGGGCTCAGCCCGCGATAAGCACGCCATCATGTGAGCCATTACTACTCGTTATTAAGTGGGCACATGGAACAAGGACACACAATTGAGTCTTACATAATCACCCAGGAGAAGATTACAACAAAGCAAAATGAGCCCTTGACGTGAACCTTTGTGAGTCTCAGGAGCCTTTTACAGACCGGGGGGAGAAAGGCAGGCGTGAAAAAATCATCAAGAGTGTCAACAAACGGGCCCCTTACCAGATGAGAGAGAGTCCCCAGGACAACTCTGAATCCTTTGTTTTCACTGAGCCTTTAACTCATCACTCAAGATTTCATCTGACTGTAAAAGACGATGGCCTTAGCCTGGATTTCTTAGCTACTCTGCATGAAGAGCGATTTAGGTATTGAAACACTGGACTCTTTGAGAGAGGAATCAACTCTGCAACAGAGCCTGCTTCCCCACCAGCACCCTGTGGTCCTCTGAAGCCCGGTCAATATGTAGGAGCCACCACAGGGAAGCAGCTGTGGCTCAACTGCCAGAGCGTCCGCCTACCACATGGAGGGTCCAGGGCTTGATACCCGGGCCTCCTGGACCGTGTGGTGAGCTGGCCCATGCGCAGTGCTGATGCACACAAGGAGTGCCCTGCCACACAGGGGTGTCCCCTGCATAGGGGAGCCCCACGCGCAAGGAGTGCCTCCCGTAAGGAGAGCCGCCAGCGTGAAAGAAAGTGCAGCCTGCCCAGAGTGGCACCACACACATGGAGAGCTGATGCAGCAAGATAACACAGCAACAACAACAAAAGAGTGACAGTTTCCCAGTGCCTCCTGACAAGAATGCAAGTGGACACAGAAGAACACACAGTGAATGGACACAGAGAGCAGACAACTGTGGGGATGGGGAGAGAAATAAATAAAAAATAAATAAATCTTAAAAAAAAAAAGCCATCACAAACTGCACCAGGTTTCTGTTGTTACTAATGATTGCTTTTCATTGGCAGATTAAAAAAAGGAGAGTTGACACCTGGGCCTGTGCCATTTAGGTCTTGCCACGCTCTTTTTGCACTTCAGGTGTTAGCTTCTTAGAGGTCATTCACAGGGATTTCCACACCCTTCTGTATTTGGATGTTTTCCCTTTCAACTCTCAACTCACTAAGGAAGGAAAAAAATCACATATCTAACTCCTAATATAATGGCAAAGTGAGTAGCTGACTCACAAAGCTACTGTCTTTAGTTTCTACTCTAAAAATATTATTAATATTGTTCAGGGATACTATCTTATTCTTTCTCCACTATAATGTGTTAAACAAAGCCCATAAAAAAACAGACAGGGGGAAGCAGATGTGGCACCCCTTAGTGAAAAAGAAGAAAAAGTGTGCCTGTGTGGTGTGCTGAGTGCCCGTGTAGCGGGCCAAGTGCCCACTTGAGTGTCCACGTGGTGGGCCAGTGCCCGCACATTGAGCCAGGGCCCACGTGGTGAGCCGAGTACCCACGCAGCAAGCCGAGTGCCTGCGCAGCGAGCCAGTGCCCACACATGTAAGTGATGATGATGCAATGAAAGAGAGACAAAGGGGAGAGTCAAGGTGAAGCACGGCAGAGACCAGGAACTGAGGTGGCATAATTGACAGGGAACCTCTCTCCACATCAGAGTTCCCAGGATCAAATCCCGATGAATTCTAGAGGAGAAAGATGAAAAGAGAAGGCAAAAAGAGAAATAGATACAGACAATCACACAGCGAATGGACACAGACAGCAAAAAAAAGAAACAAAACACAAAAAACTCAAAGAACAGTGAGGTAGGGTCAGGGAAGAAAAATAAGTAAATTTCAAAAAAACACAAGAAAGCAGGCAGGTATTGGGGCCAGTAAAGCACGCCACAATGGAATGGTGAGAACTGGGTCATCCAGGGGCCCTCCCAGAGGGCAGCTGCCAGTTAGGCTCAGTTGGTCGCTGGCCTCCATCAACCTTTCTGGATTTAAAGACTTTTCAGGAGCCCCTAGATTTCTAGATTTATATATTACATTTCCTAATTTTTAAATGCTGGCAACTAATTACAAAAATATAAACCCATTCCAAGTAATGTCGTCTTTGGGCTTCATTTAGCCCTTGGGCAGCTAGTTTAAACCTCTGCTCTAGCAATGTGAGCCAAGCAATCTCTTTGGAAATTTCTCTCCCTTAGGAATTAAAAGACTTCTTTGACTTGGAAAATGTAATATAATTTGTGTTCAATGGAGCATGGTGAACTTTACCAGGGAAAATAACTTTTTATTTGGAATGTCCAAAGGAACTATGGCAAAGAATAGAAAGTTTTGAAAATTTTTAAACAGTATTCAATTAAGGAAAATAATTAAATTTGAAACATAATGGCTGTTCTTAAAAACATCCACTTATTTCTAAGCTTCAGTGATCCAAGTCTGGTTCTTCCCCAACCCTCTGAAATTTAGTGTCTAACATCCAAGGGTGGAGGGCAGAATGGAGGAAGTGGAGAAGAGGGGAGTTTAGGCAGTCAGATAAGTTCTAACCCCTCTTAATTTTGCCTAGAGTAGCTCTCTTACTCAGATAGGTCTTTTTGGACTACAGCTTGAAAACAATTCAAGTTCAAAATATGGAGAAAGTTAATGGTACCCTCCCAGTGATACTTGCAGTGAGGTGAGATAGTCCCTTGTAAAAATGAGGCTGCATAAATGGACATGTCTACTTTGTGATAATCCCCTGAGGCCCAAATATGAACAAGCCTAGCATAATGCTTTTGATCATTCACCAATATTTATCAAGCCCTAGAAAAGCACTGTGCTGGGTGAAACACAAGAACAGGAAGAGCTTGGAGGACAGGGCTTTTACGCTGTGTGTAAGAAGAGATACAGCTCTGTGAGAAAGGAAGGTGGAGCGCTGGAACCTCCTGAATCCTCAATCCTGATTTGACGAATCAACAAGCATCTCTCTGAGATCATTACAATCTTTGCAGTGGAATTTCCTTTTCCAGGCCTCACTGAAAGGCTGACAGTTGACAAGCCTAAGGCCTCACTGCAAAAGAAGGCATAGAAGACTTGAACCCGGTGCTCCTGCTACATTCAATTCCCATGTGCGCCTCACCAGTGACTTCTCTGATTCTTTCATATGCCCTCTGACAATACAAAAATCGAGCAAATGCAAAACAAAACACGAAGTTATTTTTGAATCCATGAAAACCATCTCAGCTGCTTTCCCCTTGACATGCATGTTTTGATTCTTGGTCTCTTCTGTCATTAACCTTAAATTTAACAGTTACTGTGTTTAGCTTATAGTAAATAATTCATTGAGAGCTCAGGACGGACACATTATTTTCTAAGTACTATTAATATTTAATCCTTTGTTTTCTTCTTGTTTAAATTTATGATTATAAAAGTTTCATTGTTTAGAAATATGGAAGGTATAAAGAAAAAAAAATAAAACCTTCTCATAATCAATACCAGAGATAATTGCAGATGTATTACGTTTGCATGCATTATCTTCCCAATCTTTTTATGGTGCATACTTTTGCACAAAATTGGGATCATAATATATATTATTTTGTAATATTTTATTTCATTTGATATACTTGAAGAATATGATTTTTAATCACATTTCATCTTCTGGATACACCATGAATTATTTAACCAATCTCCTATTGTTGAGCCTTTACTTTTCACCGTATTTTCTTTAATGAACATTCTTGCATAATAAATTTTAAAAAGCAAGAATGATTATTTCCTGAGGCAAATTTATGTACTTTGAATTAGGAGATCAAAGGGTATTAGGACATTATATATATATATATATTTAAACTACTATCCAGAAAGTTTGTACTTTTTATATTTTCACCATTGTTGAAGATACCCATTTCCTTTTATACTCAGGTCTGCAAATATTCTAATTTTGATTTTTTTTTGCTAATTGTAGAAACAAAACATATCTCATTATTAAGTCTACAAAGTCTATACTTGTTTGAATATGAAACTGACTGAATGTTTTCTCCTATTTATCAAGTTGTTTTCTCATGTGTGCGGACTATTTAATCCTACAGTACTTTGTTGATGAATCGTTTTCTCTTTTTTTCCCCTGATTTATAAGTAGTATTTATATATTTAACTATTTGTCATTTATTAGAAAGATATTTTACTAATTTCTTATCTGCCTTTTAACTTGAATCATGTTTATTTATAATATTTTAAAAAGTAACAAACTGCACAAAGAGCTTGTTCCTTTCAATTATTAACCAGGAGTTTACTTAAACAGTGTTCCCTATATGGCTTGAGGCCGAAAGCGCTAAGACAAAAAATAAATTTACAAAACAAGGTCATTTAATGTATGGGACTTTTTGCTTTATTTCTAGTCACAGGTTTCGTTATGTCCTTAAAATATATCTTAGATGTCTTATTTTGTTTTTCTCTCTCCCTTGGTTTCATGTTAGATACCTTGCAGAGTGAGGCCTGAAGCTGAAAAGCTAGCAGGGACAGGGTATAAGTTGGAGACCCAAGGGGACTGTGTTTTTGAAACGTTTTTTTACTTCCAGATTTTCCATAAGTGCAATGTGTGTGCATGCCTATATACTTACGAAACAAATCTTGGAACATGGGTAAGTTTTTCAGAAATTAAGGCTAAAATGACCATTTTTATAGCCTTTTACCTTGTAGGTAAAAAAAAAACAATTTTGTTCTGTACCACCTTGTTTTAAACAGCTATTTATTTGAGCCCCCCTAAACTGTGACTTTTAAATCAGTATCATTCTAAAAGCATTGGTGCAAATAATATTTGCCACCATAATTTTGAAAATCTAAGCGGGATAAGTTTATTTCCACTAAGAAAGTGTTTTGTGTTAATTTGCCTTGTAATATGTTGCTCTTTTGCTGTAGGTTGGTCCTTAAATAAAGATATTACGGGATAGGTTTAGTCAATTGCTTGAAAAATAGTAAACAGTTCCCTCTCTCTGGCTGCTAACTACAGCATATTGACCATTATAGCGTTCCTTCGCAGCTCCAGGTCATTAACTTACTTTAATAGTCCACAGGAGAAGGGAGCTGCTGTGTACCTTCAAGCTTGGTTTTTCATGTGTAACTAACCCAGGCAGGGAGCGCTGACTGATTCAGTTGAATTACGCTGTATTTTGAACTGCAAGGCAACACATTTTAAGTTTTTTAAAGTAGGACCGGCAACCAGAATCATCAATTGTGAAAGACTGATGTTTGAAGGTTTATCAAGATGGAATGGGCTAGATTGGCTCATTTTAATGTAGACCTTTTCGTCTTGAACAAACTGCCATTTCTCTACTGACCATTGTCATCTTTTTGGTAGGTGGACAAAACAAAGGGCTACAACAGATGAAAGTCAAAAACAAAACACAAAAAATTAGAAAAGTGCTCTGAACATCGTAATGGTCTTGTCTAGATGTCTGAATTAGAAAAACAGATCTGGGAAGTCCTTATGGCCGTGCATGTCTCGAGAAAGAGATCTGTATGAATCATACGCTTCACTTGGTCACCGATGCAAATCAGTGAGCTTGGGTTGCTCACATAACAGAGTCTATGTCCTCTGGGTTTTTTATGTGGCAAAACAAGAATGTTGGACATTTAACCTAGGATTTTAAGTTGAAGATACAATATGGTTTGAGGGCAGACCTTATATTATTGCAGATAAGGAATCTGACACAGCGAGGTTACAAAACTTGCCTGGCTTCACATTGTTAATAACTGAGGAAGCGAGAATTTAAACCTCTGCAACCAAGACCTTGACCGGGGTAGTAAAGCCGAGCTGTGGACTTGCTCCTACCCCTAGGAAGCGATGCTACCTTGGATCACTGAAAACGACAATGGAAAGAACAAATGTTCTTTCAGGTTCCTTCAGCCATCTGGATATCCAAGAGGCTGTAGGTTCCAGTTTGTTCTGATGTGTGACTCGAAATTTATATTCACATTCATTTCCTGGTACAGGACTTTAAACACATGGCATTCAAAAATGCTACTATTTATTTACTTTTTAATGGTAGAAAGAAAAAGTATCCTCTGTGTAGAGCACCACTGCTCACAGCAATTCCAAACACGAAGCTGTGGTCCCAGCCGGTGCTCTGCTTCAAGCCGGGGCATTGTCTCTGCTGTGTTTGAACTCTTCTCCCTTGAAGGTCACTTTTCCCATTTCCTATCCTGGCATCAGAACCTTTTCTTAGGAGTCTACAATCTAAGGTTTTCTCCTTCCTGGACAACCCCATTTATCATCACTGAGGTCTCACAAGCATGTGTGGTGTGGACTCCATACTTTGCAGATCAAATTCAGACCTGGCAGTTTGATTCAGCAGAATTTCCCAGCTTTTCACCCGAATGGCCTTCTTAAAAATGAACCCTCCTCTTTCCTTTTTCTCTGAGCTTGCTGCTCTATTTTGCCAGGCATATATTTCTGGAGGTTCAATAATTTACTTAACCACACTGGTCTTTTAAAAATGCAAATGTGATTATGGACCCTTGATGACTCGCTTAGGGAAAAACAAATAATTCTTAACCGCTGCCCAATATGCACATCTCTTCATGTTCTTTCTAACCCAGACTGGATTCTTTCAATGCCTAGGAACTCCTCCCCTTCCTCTTGGCTTCTTATCATTTTTAAATTTTAAAAAAATTATTTTTCTTATTAGAGAAGTTGTAGGTTTGCAAAAAAAATCATGCAGAAAACAGGGACAATCCTATTTTTAATACTTTGCATTAGAGAGGTACCTTTGTTAAAACGGATGAGAAATATTATTGTAATTATACTATTAATTATAGTTCCAAGTTTACATTATGGTTCACTGTGTTGTATGGTCCTATGTGTTAAAAAAATTTCTTTTTAAATTCTAGAAACTTGTATACAACCTAAAAATTTCCCCTTTTAATCACATTCAAATATAAAATTCAGTAGTATCACATTTACAGTGTTGTGCTAGCATCACCACCATCCATTACCAAAAACTTTTCCATCACCCTAAAGAGAAACGCAATACCAATTAAGTATTAAATCCCCATTGCCAACCCCTACCCTGTCCCCTGGTAACCTGTTTTTCAGTGTCTGCTTTATATCGTATGAGTGAGATCACACAGTATTTGTCCTTTGTGTTTGACTTATTTCATTCAACACGATGCCTTCAACGTTCATCCATGTGGTTACATGTGTCAGAACTTCAGTCCTTTTTGTGGCTGAGTAATATTCCATTGTATGTAAATACCACACTTTGTTTATCCATTAATATATTGATGGACACTTGGGATGCATTCATCTTCTGGCAATTGTGAATAGCCGCTAAGAACACCATTGTGAAATATCAGTTAAGTTCCTGCTTTCAATTCTTCTGGGTCTATACCTAGAAGTGGGATTGCCAAGTCATGAGTAATTCTTTGCTTAAGTTTCTGAGGCACTGCCAAACCGTTTTCCACAGTGGCAGTACCATTTTGCATTCCCACCAACAATGAACGAGTGTTCCTATTTTTTTACTTCCTCTCCAACACTTGTTATTTTACATTCTTTTAATAGCATCCATTCCAGTGGGTAGAAAATGGCATCCTGTTGTGGTTTTGACTTGCACTCCCCTAGTGACTAATGAAGTTGAGTTTCTTTTCATGTGATTATTAACCATTTGTATATCTTTTCTGAAAAAATGTCTATTCAAGTCTTTTGCCCACTTTTAAATTAGGTTGTTTATCTTTTCTGGTGTTGAATTATACAATTATTTCTATATTCTGGATGGTAAACTCTCTTTTTTTTTTAAGATTTATTTATTTATTTCTCTCCCCGCTTCCGCCTCCCCCGCCCTGGTTGTCTGCCCTCTGTGTCCATTCACTGTGTGTTCTTCTGTGACTGTTTCTATCCTTATTAGCGGCACCGGGAATCTGTGTTTCTTTTTGTTGCATCATCTTGTTGTGTCAGCTCTCTGTGTGTGCGGCGCCATTCCTGGGCAGGCTGCACTTTCGTGCTGGGCAGCTCTCCTTATGGGGTGCACTCCTTGCGCATGGGGCTCCCCTATGCGGGGAACACCCCTGCGTGGCAGGGCACTCCTTGAACCTTGAACTGCGGAACTCCCATGTGGTAGGCGGATGCCCTATCCATTGGGCCAAGTCTGCTTCCCATGGATGTTAAACTCTTATTGGATATGTAGTTTCCAAATATTTTCTCCCATTCTATAGGTTGTCATTTTATCTCCATGACGAATGTTTTCCTCTAAGAGTTTTGTAATTTTGGTTTTTATGTTTAGGTCTTTGATCCATTGAGTTAACTTTGAATATGGCGTGAGGGGTGTACTTATTTGTTTGCATCTGGATATCTAGTTTTCTCAGCACCATTTGTTGAAGACTATTTCTTTTCCCATTGAGTGGACTCGGCACCAATGTCAAAAAATTAATTGACCATAGACATGAAGGTTAACTTCTGAACTCTCAATTCAGTTCCCTTATTCTATAGGTCCGTGCTTGTGCCAGTGCCACAGTTTTACTACTGTAGCTTTGTAATAAATTTTAAAATTGGGAAATGTGAGTTTTACTTTGAGTCCTACAAGTTCTTCCCTTTTTTTCAAGATGGTTTATGTTATTTGGGGCCCTTACCCTTCCATATAAATTTGGTGATCGGCTTTTCCATTTCTGCAAAGACGACTGTTGGGATTTGACAGGGAATGCACAGAATCTGCAAATCACTTTGGGTACAACTGACAATTTAAAAATAATCAGTCTTCCAGTCCACGAACATGGAATGACCTTCCATTTATTTAGAATTTGTTTGTTTTTTTTTAAGACTTCTTTTTATTATTTCTCCCCACCTTGTTGTTTGCATTTGCTGTGTCTGTTGTGTGCTGGTCTTCTTTTTAGGAGGCACTGGAAACTGAACCTGGGACCTCTGATGTGGGAGGGAAGCATCTAATCATTTGAGCCACCTCCGCTCCCTGCTTTTTTGTGTCTCTCATGTTTGCCTCATGTCTCTTGGTGTGTCATCTAGTTGCATAAGCTCACTGCACCTGCCCATCACATCAGCTTGCTGTCTTGCTCATCTTCTTTAGGAGGCACTGGGAACTGAACCTGGGGCCTTCCATGTGGTAGGCAGGAGCCCAATCGTTTGAGCCATATCCACTTCCCAGTCTTTGATTTCTTTTAGAAATATTTTGTAGTTTTCCATATCAGTCTACTACATCCTCAAATTTATTCCTAGATATTTGATTCTTTTAGTTACTATGGTAAATGGAATTTTTTTCTTGATAGTCTCTTCAGATATTTCATTACTGGTGTAGAGAAACACTGCTGATTTTTGAATGTTATTCTTGTATTCTGCCACTTTGCTAGATTTGCTTATTAGCTCTAGTAGCATTGTAAAATTTTCAGGATTTTCTATACATAAGACCATATCATCTGCAAATTGGGAAAGTGGTACTTCTTCCTTTGTAGTTTGAACATCTTTTATTTCTTTTTCTTGCTTATCTGCTCTGGCTAGAACTTTCAGTATAATATTTAGTAACTAGAAATAGTGGACACCCTTATCTTGTCCCCAATCTTAGGGGAAAGCTTTCAGTCTTTCACCATTGAGTTTGATGTTAACTCTGGATTTTTCATATATGCCCTTTATCATGTTGAGGAAATTTCCTTCTATTGCTCATTTTCTGAGTATTTTTATCAAGAAGGGGTGCTAGATTTTGTCAAACATCTTTTCTTCATCAATTGGGATGACCATGTTTTTTTTCCCCCTTTGCTCTATTAACATGGTGTATTACATTGATTGATTTTCCTTCTGTCAATCCACCCTTGCATAACTAGGGTAGATCCTACTTGATCATGCTGTATAATCCTTTTAATTCAGTGTTGGATTCATTTGCTAGTATTTTGTTGAGGATTTTTGCTAATGAATATATTAGTCTTAATTTTCTTTTCCTATGCTATCTTTATCTGGCTCTAATATTAGGTGATGTTGGCCTCATAAAATGAGTTAGGAAGTATTCCCTCTTCTTCAATTTTCTGGAAGAGTTTGAGCAGGATTGGTGTTAATTCTTCTTGGAATGTTTGGTAACGTTCCCCAATGAAGCCATCTGGTCCTGGACTTTTCTTTGTTGGGAGGTTTGTGATTATGTTTTACTGGTCTGTTGAGATCTTCTATTTTTTTGAGTTAGTGTAGGCAGTTTGTGTGTTTCTAGGAATTTGTCCAATTCATCTTAGTTTTCTAATTTCTTGGCTTACAGTTGTTCATAGTATCTTTTTTTAACCCTTGATCTTTTTGTGGGGTCTGTAGTAATGTCCTTCTTTTCATTTCTTAGTTTAGATATTTGTATCCTCTTTCTTTTTTTCCATTGTCAGTCTAGCTGAAGGCTTGTCAATGTTATTGATCTTTTCAAAGAAACAATTTTTGGCTAATTCTATTGTATTTTTATTCTTTCATTTATGTCTAATCCTTATCATTTCCTTTCTTCTGCTTGCTTTGCCCTTTTTTCCCTAGATCTTCCAGTTGTTGGTTTAGGTCTCTGATTTTAGATCTTTTTTCTTTTTAATGTAAGCATTTAGAAGACATCTAAAGTCTTTTTTGAATACATAATGAAACCTATAACTAGAAATAGAGCAAAAACCTCACACATTAAATAACCTTGTTTTGCAAATTGATTTTGTATCTTAACACTTTTAGCTTCAAGCCACACAGGGAAAACTAAGGAAACTCCTAGTTAATAATTGAAAGGAACAATAAGATCTTTGAATTTTGTTTGCAGTTTGTTTTTTTAAAATATTTGAAATAAACTTAAAAGGCAGATCACAAGTTATTAAATATTTTTTATAATAAACGAGGAATGATTAATATCCCTGATACACAAGTACTACTTATAAATCAGTAAGAAAAAGACAACATGCTTCTTCAAAAAAGTAGCTACAGGGTTAAATAGACAATTTGAACACATAGAAAACACTCTTAAATGACCAGTGGGTCAAAGAAGAAATCACAAGGGAAATTAGGAAATATCCTGAGGTGAATGAAAATAATATACAACACACCAACACTTATGGGATGTAGCAAAAGAATCCTTTTTTATTCCATTTTTTTCCTGGTAGAGTGGGTTTGCATGCCTGTACCTAGGATCCATATACCAATAAAAATATTTTTCCTCATTAGGCTAAAATATGAACTAAATATATCAGTTGTATCATTTGGGCTCTTCCTCAGAAGAGAGTTTCTAAACAATTCTCTTGGTTTCTTGGGGCTGAAGAGGTCTAACCAAACACCTGACCTAAATAAATCTCCAGTAGAGAACCGAAGGATGGCAAATGTATGACCAGCCCGCTTCCCCAAATTCGTAGGCATGGACTTCTTTTTCCTCTTTCAAAATGAACTTAGTGCTTCTCTGTCCTAACGGCCTTGTAAGCCACATTGTTCTATCCCAACAGCTTTGGTTCCCTTGATCGCCCATCTCAAACCCTAAAATCAAGAAAGGAAGCTTTTTCATGTGGCTTTTCAGATCTTCTGTCTGATGTGGATGCTGCCAACCTGAATAGCTCACAGTTATGGAGAGTGGAGCTCTTCCATAAGAGCAAAGTGCATGATGGAGCAGGGCTGCTGCAACTGAGGCTGAAGGCTGACTAATGCTCTCCAGGAGACTCTGTGATTGAGAAAGGTAGAGTCTCAGGAAGACTGGCAAACCACTCTTGGTCAAGGGCACTAACAATTAAGCAGGGCCTGTGGGAACAAACGTCAGCAGCTACCTCCCAGGCTGAGGGCTTCAGAGGCTTCTTCAGAAGATTTAACCTTGAATTTTTAGGCTCCATGCTCTCATTCTCATTCCTCCAGGTACTTCCTGGACAGCAGACACACAGCCGGTAACTGGTAACCAGGTGAATGCCATTTATCTGATACTGATTAGAAATCTCTCGGCAGAATCAAAATAGAGAAGGCAGAGGCTCAGTCCTGTTTTCTTGACACAGCTTGACTCAAGCCAACTTTCAAAGCCCCTGCTTTCATACTTCCCAGCTCAGATCCCAGCCCAGCTCTTTTTCCCGACCTCCTTGGTCATACATGAAGCTTCCCTTTCCTTTAAAAAAAAAAAAAAGATTTATCTTATTTATTTCTCCGAACCCCTTGTTGTTTGCATCTGCTGTCTCTGCTTGTTGTGTGCTCGCCTTCCTTTTAGGGGGCACCAGGAACCAAAACCTGTGGTAGGCGGGAGCTCAGTCCCTAGAGCCACATCCGCTTCCTTCACTTTCCTTTAATTTCCCCGAAATTCCAAACTTCCAGGGACTAAACGGTCTCATTATATTCTGGGCATTAATAATCTCCTCATTTCCAGCTCTGAGGAGCCGCTCTGAAATAGCCTCTCTCTTTCCTAGGGACATACTATCCAATTCAACCTAAGTTCCTGCTCCCTAAGCGTGAAATTTGCCCCCTCGGCGACTCTAAGCCTCAGTCTGCTCCGGGCCCTGCTCCCTGGCTCCTGCCAGCCCATTTGGCCCAAGCACGGATAACATTCACAGCTCTCAAACTCTCTTTTATATCTGATGGCTTTTCCTCCATCTTTGGACAGGTGAAGAGGGCCTCTTACGACCAGTTCAAGAAACACCTGCACATAGAAGGAGCGAGAAATAAACAGATCCTGTCCCTGCCGAGGAGGGCTGGAAGGGGACGAGGGCTGGAAGGGGACAATCTCCGGGGTGTCAGCCTCTCGCCTGCCCTTGGCTTGCCAAGGCTCACCTCTGGGAATCACCCTCCAGCCCCAGCCTCAGCTTCACTCTGCAGGTGACAGCCACACCGGCTTAAAGAGCCCTTCCCAGAACTAACGGGCTTTCCCTAGATCCCAGAGGCACTTCCCAGGTCTGTAGGACTGGTCTCTGAAGGGAGCTGTATTGCCCATAAAGCCAGCCCCCAGCGCCTCCGAAGGTCCCCATGGCAGCTTTAAAGGAGATGGGAAGGAAAGGCAGGGCCCTGAGAAGGAGAGGCCGGCCCGGGTGGGGGAAGCGGGCTCTGTGACTTCTCTTATCCCACGTGTCTATTTTTAAACAACTTTCTTTGTGATTCAAGAATTTTCACGAGTGTTTTCACCTTACCTTTAATATAACCAAAGAGTCCTGAGGAAGGAGAACTGACGGAGAATAAGAGTGATGAAGGCTTGCCCAGCAGGCTCAATTATTCCTTGAACGGTGCCTTCTTCCCTCCTAATCACTTTAGGCAGTGATTGGGAGGATGGTAAGTAATAAAAAGGGTTTCGTTGTCTCTCTTTTCTCAGGAGCCAATACTCTAATTACTCACTATATTGCACTTAACAAGCAGCTTGGAGGGGCCAGAGTGTGAACCCTGGTCATGTGACCGGCGGGCACAGACGCGGGATTGTGAGACACATGACCTGCTGTAAACAAGAAGCTGGATGCCTTTCACATCCTCTTCGACAGAAGCATGACAGATTAGGGGGCGACTCCTTCCTTCTCGGGAAACCAGGCCTCTGGCTATAGCTTTGTCTTCAGCTCCGTCTTAGATCTTCATAGACACTTTCCCCCTGAACTTTGAAAGACCCATGCTTTTCCGCAACAGTTTAATGTGCGTGAAACCAAAACTCAGATAAAGGGTTCAAGCAGAAAATCTTATTGAAGGGTTTGAGTTCTCAAGATGCCTTCTGCAAACTCGGGCTCAGTGCTCAGAAAAATATTCCAGTGAGCCGACGTTGTCACAGCAGAAAATTCCTACCTCGAAAAATGCACGAGCCATTATATGTAATATTGAATCTTAATTATCTTAAAGAAATACAGCAGCTTGCTACTGTTATGAGGGACAGGGGCAAGTCAAGGTCCTCATTTGAGTGTCCTAAGTAATACATGTCCAAAGATGGAGAGTGGGGAGGCAGTAGCTAGGAATTAAAGGAATGGGAACCATATGATGATGAAATATCTGGGGAAGATGAATTATAGAGCAGGGAGTCCTTAAAAAACCTGGGTAAGGATCTCTAGGCAGATGTCTGAAGAAAATGAATTGCAAAATAGGACTTGAGAAATACATGAAAAAGCACGTGTTATTTACATGGGGAGATGCAGTATTTACAGATGTCTGTTCTCCCTCATTTAATCTGTCAATTTAACGAAATGCCAATAAAAACGCCGACAGTATGTTTTAAGAGTAATGGTACTGTATATGTGTGGAGGCTCTCTGTCATGCACTTTCGAGTGTTTTCCATCTATTAAGTAGTTTAAGCCCCACGATAATCCTGTGATTATTAATATCCCCACTTGATAGATGAGGAATTTAGTAAACAGAAGACTTGAGATCCAAACTGAAGGATTCAGGCTCCAGAGCCTGTGTGTAAGCGTAAGCTTCTCCACACTTTCAAACCAACGGGCCTGAGCAATGAATCTAGAACTTGCCCCAGGCTGATAGAGGAATTTAGATGAAATGAAATGGAGTGCTGCACACCAGAGGAGGAAGAGGAGGATGATTATTCAGTACTTGAAGTGGGCACAACTCGGTAGCCACCTAGAGAAAAACAAAGTTTAAACCTAACCCTCTCTTTACCCCAGAGCGTAAATGTGTAACTCAAATGTGTTAAAGACTTAAAAATGCAAAATGAAACAAAAACCATTGGAAGAGGGAAGTGGCTGTGGCTCAGGCGACTGGGCTCTCAACTTGCCACACGGGAGGTTGCTGGTTCGGATCCCGGTGCCTCCTAAAGAAGCCCACAGTGCGACAGGCAGGCATGGAGAGCTGACGCTACAAGAAGACGCAACAAGGGACACGGGGAGGAAAAACAGAATGAGAGACACAACAAAGCAGGAGCAGAGGTGGCTCAAACGACTGGGCACCTCCCTCCCACAGCAGAGGTCCTGGGTTTGGCTCTGATGCCTCCTAAAGAAGGAAGAACAGACACAGCCAGTGAAAAACAACAAGGGGGTGGGGAGAGAGAAATAAATACTAAAATCTTAAAAAAAGAAACCATGGTGAGTGAAGGACAGGAGTGTGGGGGGGCTTATTTTTCATTCTATACCATATTGTATCTTTTAAAAATTTTATATCATATGCAACGATTACCTGCTAAAATTCATTATTTAAGCAGAGGAAGAAAAGCCCTAGGGCTGCCTACAGGGTGTTTGGGTGTGTGATGGGGAGTTTACTCTGTCCCAGAAAAATGTGGCTGTCATAGGTTTATTTCTCTGTGACAGTATAAATTGGTCATTATTGAGAGTTTCTTATTAATTGAAGAGATGAACTTTCCCCCCAAATTGCCAAATACAGTCTCTGGGCTGCTGTGGAGGGGGCGAGCTGGAATCGGAGGTGGGCTTGGCGAGGCAGAGCCTGGATCTGGGGGGAAGCTGGGGTCCTCAGAACTGGCGTGCTTCCTCGGGGCATTGATAAGGCTCTCCCAACCCCTGTAAAGAGAGTCTGCATTTTGTCAGAGGGCTTCCTCGTTCTTACACTGCACCGTAGTCAATGGTTGTGAAAAACCTGAGCATAGAAGCAGCTACCGCGGATTTTCCACCGTGTACACGCCCTGCTCCCTAAGGAGTGTTCTGAAAAGCCCCGGAGACTGCGAAGTCATTGCTAACTGCAGTTGACAAGTTTGCGCGCTTTTCCCGCCTGGGTGCGAGTCACGATTTTGGGTTCTGTAAAATTTTAGATGGAACCCAATAATTCCGAGTTTATAAATACATAGTTTCAATAGTATCGGAAATAAGCTTTAATTTAGGAATCTTTGCTTACAGATTATCCTCAGTAAATGAAGCGACGGTTTTAGTTTCCAAGGAATATTGAGGCCGTTGAACTATTTTCGGTCAAATATCAGCTTTCAGAAATATGACCGCCTGCTTTACAGCAGTGGCAAACAAGATACTACACCAGCGCTGAGGGTCAATACTGGGGGGCTACTATGGGGTATGGGAATTTTCCTTTTGGAGTAATAAAAACGTTCTGAAGTAGACTGAGCTGATGAGAGCACAACTCTGTGATGAAACTGGGAGCCCTGCGTGTGCACTCTGGATGAGTTGTACAAGGCAGGGGATGGCAAAACAGTAAATCCTGTGGTGGACGATGGACTGTGGTTAAGAGCAGAAATATGAGAACATTCTCTCATGAACTCTTAACAAATACACAATACTACTACATGATGTTAATAATAGGATGGTTTGTGGGAAAAATACACCAAACAAACTCTGGGCTATAGAAAGCAGTAATACTGTGACAATGTTCTTTCGTCGTTTCTAAGAAATGTGCCACAACAACGTATGGCATTGGCGGTGGGGCCGTGGATGAGAATCCTGTACAGTGTGCATGATGGCTGTGTAAACTCACTTCTCAAAAATTATTGAAAAAGGAAAAAAAAAACCACTCTGACTGTAAACCTTAAGGTGAAATGAACACTGCGTTTTAAGACGCGGGCCTAGGCAACCTCCTGGGGTTCTTCCTCAATTATCTGAACAGGGGCTGCCATTTAGCCTTCGGGAGCTTGCTGGTTGCAGCAGCTCATTTTAAACCCACGGCTTGATATCTGACCAGTGCACACTGTTAGTTAGGCACACTCCTTCCCAGCACTTGGCCTCTAGACATGGTCTCTCTCCTGAGAATGCTCCATGCTCAGCTTTAAAATTAAAAAAATTTTTTATTACAAAGTTACACACACTTGGTGTAGAAAAGTTAAGAAATATAGGCGCTCAAGGAAGAAAAGACACACATAATCCTCCAGCCAGAAATAAGCACTATTCATATTTGGATATTTAGATAAAGGACAAATGATATCAATCACCTTTTAAAGCAAATTTTAAAAAATGTATAAATGCAATACATACTTAGGTGAAAAAACCAAACACTAAAATTGGATGGATGCAAAGTGAAACTCCCCCACCTACTGAGGTGGCTAGTGCAGTGATTCAAATCACTGTCTATGCAATTACTAGTATACTTTACATATTCTCTCTCTCTCTGTGTATGTATATAGAGAGAAATGCTTTCACCACGTTTCTGTGCAAACTATTCTACAACCTGCCTTTTTCCTGTTAATGTGCAATGTGCATGTTTCCATTTCATACATATAGAGAGACTCGATTTCTTTTAAAATGTGCATAGAATTCCATGGTCTAGCTATACCATAATTATTCAACCAGCTGATTACTGGTGAACATCCATAATGTATCTAGTTTGTCGCTGCCACATCGGCTGCAGTGAATATAATGGCGCCTCTGGTTTAGTATGGTCAGCAAATGAAAACAAAACAAAACACAATCCTAAAACATAGAGAAAATTGTGTGGTTGGGACATCAGCATTTTTAATCTTAGAATCTTAAATGCTGTAATCATAATGAATGTCCTCCTTTGTAACCTTTTTTAGGTTTTAAACTTTTAATCATATTCTACAGAAAAAGTGAGTTCAATAAAATTATTTATTTTCAATGAGTCAAGTTCACTGGTGAAATACTGAGATAAATACTTTTGGCAAAATATGAATTAAATATTCTAATTTTAGTTTTCGAAAGCTCCCATATACTTATTTTTTTTTTAGGGTACCAGGGCCGGGGAATGAACTCTGGACCTCGTATTTGGAAGCCGGCACTCAATCACTGAGCCACATTGGCTGCCCTGAGTTGGTTCTTAGATTTATTTTGCTTGTTGTTTGTTTCGTTTTCCTTAGGAGGCACCGAGAACTGAACCTGGGACCTCCCCTGTGAAAAGCAGGTGCCTAACTGCTTGAGCTACATCCACTTCCCCCCATATTTTTTCCCCATATACTTTTAGACCCTACTGTTTACTGTATTGATGTGAAATATAGTAAGGGCCCTTATCATGACTTTGTTAAAAATCTTGCTAATTTAAGATTACCCCCAAATCTGAGGTCTCCTGATAAATATTAATTACTGATGAAAACAGAGTAGGGATCTCATTTGATAGTTTGGGGAAGAATTTAAAAAACCCAGTGCTGCAGGTCAGAGGTAACTTAAACTAAATATTTTAACCATGAGTCAAAAGCTCATAAAATAGAATGAGTAACTTTCTAACTAATTTTTGTTTGTTAAGTGAAATATTTTCAAACTGATGACCTAGAGATTCGTCCTCTGTCTTATTTTTCATTCTGAGTCCTGATTATTTTTCAGGTATTTTTTAAAGAGTAATATGTGCTTTAGATTTACTCTGAATATAGAATCCCTCCTTTTTTGATAAAAAAAAAGTGACAACGTATTATCTTGTGCTTTTCTTCATCTGCCTGCAAGCAGAATCAACCCAGCAATCTAGCAAACATACGGCTACATATTCAAGATAAATCATCTCCAAAATACAACTCTACTGTTCTATTGGAAAGTGGGTTTCCCTTAATATATTAATAAGCTCACTATTAACCAACGGCCCTGACCCTAACCCCAAGCTGTGTCCTAGAGCAACTTCCTACCATCAGTTTGATGGCCCAAAGGCCACCCCAAAGAATCCAAGTCACATTGCCACAGAGGATACTGAGGACACAGTTTTGTTTTGTTCTGCATTTCTCCCCGCTGTGCCAGATGGTTCCAAGGGTCTGAGGTCAGAGTGCTCAGGACACAGCAGAGGCTTTTGATACAGGAGCCCTAACTCCCTGCCTGACACTGTCCTGCCTGTGCGAACGCCCTGAGGAGCACTCTCCTCCTTCCCACCAAAGCCCAGGAACCCATCCAATATTTTCCCTCGGAAACTCTGACTCTTGAGTCCCGGGTGGGATGTGTTTTCACACACTTCCCGTCCCTTCCTTCCAGGGCTGAACCATAGCTGCTGGTTTGGAGGACAGGATGGGTCCCTAGGTCTGCACTCTAGAATGGAAGGTGATGCGGAGCCCAAAGGGGCCTGCATCTGATCTGGCTGAAGAGGAGCTCAGTGCCCAGGAGCTTGGGGAAGGCGTGCGCAGAGGATCCCCAGCAGGGGCCCTCCAGGGCAGCCTTGTACCGCCGCCCCTCTGAAACTGGGAACTTGGCTGAAGTCAGTGTGTATTTTCAGGGGATACATTTGTGATAGAAAGAATAGCCGCCTTCCGTTGCCTTTGGGAGGGGATACTTTTTTTTTCAGGTAGGAAAGGTAGACTGAAATGGCACGATTAACTCCAGCGACTGGAATCTGATCCCTAGACAGGAAGTGTAAACACTTGCGTGGCTGGTGATCACCCAGAACCTTCAGGCTGATTTCCCAGGGGCCCTTTGGAACTGGTCATGCGTGTCACACTGACCTTGCAAACTTCATTACCTAAGGAATTAGGCAGGGCGTCTCCCCCTGCACACCAGGACTTAGAAATCAAAACCACTTACCCAGTGACACCACGTGTTCCCCCCTTTTCGGTTTGAGGCTTTCCAAAACATTAACGACTCTAAGAATCTTTGGTGGTACAAGGAAAAAAACCTTACATGCAATTTGAGGAGGCAAGGTTAGAGAAAGTGCAAGAGCGGAAAGTGATACTGAGCCGTGAAGGAGTGGGGGAGAGAAGAAAATTTGCCACAGGGAAGAACATGTGTTTTTGCAAGAGATACTGCTAGTAGTTAGCTCCACGGAACAACAGAAATAAACAGAGCAATTAAAAAAAGAAAAAAAGAAAAAAAAGGAGGGAGAGACTGACTAAAGGTAATTTAGCATTTGAAAAATAACCAAGATTTAGTAATCACTACACAGCTCATTATTGGCTTCTAAGTCACCGACCAACTGGGCTCAGTCTAAGCAAACTAGGTAAGAAAGGTCACGCAGGCTGTGCACTGACAAAAATAATAAATATATTGCCGGGGCAGTGGGCTAAAAGGGAATCTTTTAAAAATACTACTCTGAGCTCTAGAAGTTAAAGGTAGAACAATTGTAATTATTTAAATTCTCTCTAAATGTAAATCTTCGGGCATTCCCTTGCATACTTTTCAAACTCTGAATGAGAACTCAGCTTTTATGGTTTTGACTACATTCCTTTGCCTTTCCCACCAGACCTCGCAATTTTTATCACGCAAAATACTTTATAACAAAAATAAAGTAAATTGAAAGAGAGAAAACGTCTTTTACCAGTTTAGTTTACTCACAAATTTACAGCAGCAGCATTCTTTGAAACTAGATAGCATGGGAATATTTCAGGTTTTGGAACTCGTGCCTATAAGCCAGCTGTTTTTTGTTTAAAATCTTAGAGCCTTCAACTATTTCACTGAGAGAAACCCAAGATATCTTTTTTTTTTAATAGATGCCAAGAGGTCACATTTTTATTGGTTCATCTTTATATCATATAAAAAGTCCTTAATGTCATCCACCATTGTAGGATTCTGGGGTCCCTGCCCAATCAGTCCAAGTCATCGAGAGGGGCTAATTGTGAGTCTAACTCTTAAATACAGTACCTATTTA
Source organism: Dasypus novemcinctus (assembly GCF_030445035.2). NCBI lineage: Eukaryota > Metazoa > Chordata > Mammalia > Cingulata > Dasypodidae > Dasypus > Dasypus novemcinctus. The sequence goes on along the minus strand of NC_080701.1, from coordinate 9,918,363 downwards.
TGGGACAGCCATAGTTAGTCAAACTTGTTCATATTTCTATTAAAAAGAATGTAATAAGCAAAAAAGTAATATCTTACAGTGTATTTCCTAGTGGAAAAATCAGGCAACATTTTAATTTAGAAACAGTTGTGCTGAAATAATTTGTGTATCTGGGGAAGATTCTTGATTTTTCAACCCTAACATCTTTATTCTTAGAAAGAGCAAAGTTGAAAGCTGTTGTCCAACAAAGGTGGTGAGGTTCTGGGAGAGATAAGAGAGGGGGCATACCTCCCATAATTTCTGGTTGGTTTTTCTGCAGGTCAAACAGTATTTTGGTATCCACCTGGTGCAGTAGTGTCCAAAATGTATCCACCAAATGCAGTGAATGTGCCACAATGATGAAAGAGGTTTTTGATGTGGGAGGAATGGGGTATGGGGGGTGTAGGGTATATGGGAACCTCTTATATTTTTTAATGTAACATTTTTGCGATCTATGTATCTTCAAAAAAATACACTTAAAAAAATAATGGGGGTGGGGGTGGGAAATGGGGTATATGGGAACCTCTTATGTTTTTTAATGTAACATTGTATGTGATCTATTAACTTTAAAAAAAGATAATTAAAAAACAAAATTAAATTAAAAACAAAAAAACCCAACAACCTCCCCCCGCCCCCAGTATTTTGGGTGAGCATCTGCGAATCTTGGGTGTTCCCCCACCCAGTGAAATCAAGAACATTCCAAAGGGAGTAGCATGTACTATTCTTCAGCTGTAGCCTTCCAACACTCTTTCTATAAAGTTTGTGCACGTAATCTTTATTGCTAGAGTCACTGTTCACTACAAATCTCTCTCTCTCCATTTCTCTCTGTCTCTCTCTTTTGCTTTTATTTCTCGATGCATCTCAGAGCAGCTGTTGAGCTCTATTTTATAAATCCAGGGCCACTTAGCACCTCGCAGTGAGAGACAGGACTAGCACTTAGGAATCTGAGTCCCAGGCCAGGCCTGCGAGCCCTGAGAGGTACCACTTCTGGGAACCGGAGCTGTGTTCACATAAACAGCTGCAGAATCTCGCAAGGAAATTTATGTAATTAGTGAGGCAGGCAGAGAGGCAGGCAGAGATAGGAGTTTTGGCTTCAGATTCAAATTCCACTTCATGATTCAAGGTGCAGAGTGTTTTGTTATCTACCCACGTGGGTCTGATTTCCCTCTTAGGCCTCTAAATCAAATACCAGGACTGGGGCAGGAGCCCAAGAACCCGGGAGAGATCGAGGCAGGCAATTCTCAGGCGTCCGCTGCCCGCAGCTTCGGGTGCCCAGTGCCTGCTGGGCCACAGACGCTCCTACGTGAGCGCCAAAGCCGGGGAGCACAGCCGGGCTTTTCATGTACCCCACTAGTTCGGCAACGGTGCTCGCCATCCCAGGGGCCCAGGATGGGTCCCTCAAATTCCAGGCTGCTGCCAGTTATCAAGAAGTTGTGAGGCACATTCTTGCTTTTAGGTCTCGCTAAGGGCGGAGAAGGGGCTGGGGGGCTGTCCCGGCTCTGGGCCCCACTGGAGGCCTAAAATCCCCTCCCTCCCCTGAGTCGCCTTCTCCTTCAACACCCCCTCCCTTGCTTATCTGTTGTGCAACATCTGGGTGCATCCCTCAATTACTAGCCCACGCCCCCACTCCTCCTGGGGGACCGGTGCTGGCGACAGGCCCCCGTGTGTCCACTGTCCCTCCGACAGCATCTTGACTGCCTGCCCCACCCCGAGCCCTTGCTGGCCTCGGGAACGTTCTTCCAGTCGTCGTGGGAGCCTGAAGGGAATGGGGAGAGGAAAAAGAAAGGAGTGGAAACCTAGCAAGCAAAACAAAAAGGTGGCGTGGGGAGGCCACAGCGTCGTCGCTGTAGCTTTAAGCCATAAGTCTCTGAGTCATAAAAAATGACAGAGGAGTGGACCGAATGCCGGTTGACTCAGAGTGTCCCAGCGCCTGTCGCAGCTTGACTGAAGACCTTGAGATGCTTCTCATCAACTGCACAAGCTCTCGGGGCGCTGCCTGCTGCATCTGGGGGCTGGCACCCAGGGCCAGCCCGCCTCGGCTTGCCTCGGAGCGAGGGCCCCGCTGTCCCTTCTCCCTCTCACTTGGCATCAGTGAAACCTCCAGGATGATTTAGAGGTGAAACCACAGGAGGCTCTGCTCAGCGAGGGCCTTTTCCTTTTCAATCAGGGAGGGGAGAGGCACCGGTGAAGACCCTGCTGCTGCGGGCTGGAGGGGGCGAGAAGGACGGACGTGGGAGTGGGGCGGGTGGTCGGCCTGGAAAAGGTGATCCTCCGTCTCACCTAAACGAATCCAGTTATCCTCCTTATTAAAAAGGTTCCACCCTGTGTACCTGGAGCAAAACCGAAACCGAGACAGGCGCGCTCATGAGCAGCCCCGCTTTACCACCGCCACGACGAAAAGCCCCGCGTTTCACGCGCGGTCGTCAGCGGCGTGGAAGGGCGGCCCTGATCCAGGAGCCCAGGCCTGGGGCTCTTTCAAAGACCCCGCATCCTGCCTCTGGTTCCGATTCCCACGCGCCCCCTCCCCGCCCCTGGACCTCCTGGTGCGCGGCGGACCGTTAGGTGCCTGGTCCTGAAGGAAAGGGACTGCGGCCCTTACAGCGTCCACACTGTCCAAGAGCCCCCCTGAGGTGCTACAGGTCAGGGGTGTAAGCTGGGGGCTGGGGACCCATGCTAGGAGTCTCCCCTTGTTGTAAGAGGTCCCCACGCCAGCATTTGTAGTGTTTGTAGAGGGAAAGGACAAAAATCTCTCACTCAGGTATGTACTACACTATTGGGAGTGGATGTGGCTCAAGCAGCCACCCGGGAGGGCCTGGGTTTTGTTCCCAGTGCCTCCTAAAGACACAATGAGCTGACACAATGAATGGGCACAACGAGCAAACAAGCAGACACAACAAGCGGGGAGCAGATGTGGTTCAAGCAGTTGAGTGCCCGCCTCCCACAAGGGAGTCCTGGGTTTGGTTCCCAATGCCTCCTAAAAAAAAAAACAAAAAACAAGAAGATGAGCAGACACAACGAGCAGATACAGTGAGAACACAGTGAACAGACACAGCATGCAGACATCGAGTGCAAACAGCAAGCGGAAACGGCAGAGGAGGGAGCCATCTCAGGAAAAATATGTACTAATGTTGTTAAACTATAGGTAGCTGCTTCTGTGATGAATACACCACAAATTCACTTCAAAAAGAACTAAACTTATAGTGGGCTTTTTGGTACCAAATATTCCAATCAATAGGGAATAAAAGTACAACTACAGTGCTGTGGGGATTTAAATAAAGAACTTCTACCTGAAGGGCTGGGTCCACTGCTGTAGAGCTAAGATTCTGGATGGCTGCCTAGATAGGCAGATGATTGATAAAACAAATATGATCCTGACGGTTTGGGGAACATGTTTACTGCTTAGTGGAAACAACATTATGAAGAAGCTCAGGAAAAGATAAACAAATGTCTACCCTGGCAGAGGAACTGAAATAAATTTAAGACTTGAGACCATCGAAGTCGAGGTAGTTGTGTTGGAAACTAAATGGGGGGAGCTACATTTTTAAAAACAGGGGTTTGCGGATTCTTAGAAACATATCAAACTGGCAGAAGATGTCTTTCAAAGTCATTGTCGGGCCCTGCACTTGGACCTGAGCCTCCTTAGATAAGACGTTGAGGGCGCTGTACGGGAACACTCCTGAGACGTGGAGGACAGCTAGGCTACCCGTGATTAGAGTCTCAACTCCAAATACGTGTTAGCGGGCCAGTAGTCAGCAGCAGTCCATCCTCTTCTAACGTGGGCACTCTTTTTAATATCAGTTAAAATTGTAGGTTGCCTACATTTGATCAGTATTAGATCGTTTGATTGGTGGACTGCATGATCAGGTTATCAAAGTTGGGAGAAAAGAACATGATTCACCTAGGAGGCATTACTGCCTCCAAGATCTCCCCGAAAAGTATCCAGGACCAAGAGAAGATTTTGAAAATGGGCAGGAAGCCTGGTGGTGCGTAGACCTTTAGGTGGAGCAGGCACGGCTGCTCTTGGTCTTTGATGAGGGGCTGAATCAATTACATGTCAGGAGCAGCGCCGCGGGGCTGCCTCTGGACTTTGTGGGACTGGGATGGGGAGAGAAGGCGCTTACTGCCTCCGGGACACGGTGGCTGAAGCTACCCAGAGGCAGCCAGACGGAGCTGGCGAGCCCTTGCTCGTGATCCCACGTAGAGTGAATTCATCCCATCAGGGCTCTCGGCCTAGACTGGGCAGCGTGGCCTGAGCTCTTCTGGGTTCCCAGCATCTCTCTGTGCCATTTCACCCCCGGATGTCACCTCTGGAGACTTCCTTGTGACATGGATTTTCACCAGATTTTAGCTAGATGAAATGACAATTGGTAGGTGTGACTTGACCTGGAAACTTCGCCCCTCTGGAGGTAGCAGGGCACAGCCAGGGCAGACAATTCAAACTTGACATCAGGAAAAAAACCCGTTTCTCTTGTCCTAACTATGCTGTAGCCGGGAGACTTCCTCGCATGCTCCACCCAGACACTGCCGATGGAGTTGGCCAGGACTTGCTTTCCTTTTCAGCTTGGACAATTCGGTGGAAGAGCCTGTGAAATTACGTTTAGTGAAAAGAGTGTGGTGGTTATTCAACAGAATCTGAATCAGCAGTGGCTGTGTGTCTGGATTTTCCACTGTCTGGCAGGTGCTGCTGTGCTTTGTGGGCAGCAGTACCTGCGTGCCTGATAGCCCACAGGTCAGTTAAGAGGAATGTTGCAGTTTGTGAAAGCTCCCGATAAAAATACCAGAAGCAGGTTGGTTTTGGTCATGGGAATTTATTAAGGGAAGACTGTGAAGAAGTCTGAGGCTGTGCAAACGTCCAAATCAAGGCCTCACCGGGGATGCCGTCTCACCAGGGTCGGCCGCTGGCGGTCCTGGGCTCCTGCCAGGCGGCAAGGCAAGACGGCGGCCGGCCTCTGCCTTCCCCGGGCTCTGCCTTCCCGGGGCTCCCTTCTCCCCAGCCCGGCAGCACCCACGGCTCAGCCCTCCCTCTCCTCCAGGCTCGTTCTTCCCTTGGCTGCGCCTCTGATTCCAGCCTCCAGCCTCTCGAGGCTTCTCCTTCCTGCAGCTCCAGTGACCCTGGAGCGCTCTGTCACCGGGCAGCGGGAGAGGCGGCTCTTTTCTCTGCCCTCTCCTTCATTTATATAGGACTCCCGCACAGGGTCGCATGAAGACCCGCCCTGGGCATCTAATCAAGGACTCTGAACCGAAGCAATCTAATCAAAAGGTCCCTTAACTCAATCTAAAAGGTCCCGCATAAAATAGGTTTACATGTACAGAAATGGGTTAGCTTTTCTAGGGTCCACAGAAGACTCAAACCAGGAAAGCAACATCATCAGGGCAGGTTAGCTGCAGAAGGGGTAGAGCTCTGGCTCTGTAACAGGCTTTCTCTTGGTTTCTCTTTAGATCAGGGCTTCCAGACAAAATACAGGATGGCCAATGACACCTGAATTTCAGGTAAATAATGAAAAGCATCTTAGTATAAGATGTCCTGTACAATATTTGGGTCATACTTAACACTAAAAATCAATTCCTTGTTTATCTGGAAATCACATATTGCCAGGCATTCTGTATTTTTCTTTGCTCTACCTAGCAAACCTATTTTATACAATAACCTTAAAGGGACTAAAAGTGTTAAATTACACCCAAATAGACACACACATGTAGATGAAAGATCAAAGATAAGTGGCCTAATTCAGAAAGACTCTGAAGTGCCTTGGGCACGGTGCATGGAAAGGGAGTTGGAAGATAAGTAGCACGTAGGCTGAGCAGCAGTGTTTCCGTATTTCCACACACATTCTGCCCTCTTCACAAAGTACTCCAGTCCTGACGTTTCAACAGCCAGCGAGCAATCTCTCCTTGGATGTTCTGTTGGCACTTCTAACTCAACACTCTAGTTAGAAAGGTGGGTGCAGAGCGGGGATTTCTGTTTGTCATGGCCCTTTTGGAAAGAAAGATTTGGCCAGGATCCTTGCAACCTCAACAACTGCTGCCACAGCTACACTTCCCTGAAGAGTACGTCCACAGCATTTTTGTATATTCATCTGCCCTGGTGGAAGGGCTAACCACACAGGAGCTGTGGTGATTCTCTCTTCCATGAGGACCCACGACCTGCACTAGAAGGAGGGTGAATGATCTGCTTGGGTCCATTTCTCTAAGCAAGCACCCTTCTTTTGGCTCTCTGAGTCTCATCCTGCAGATGGCGAGAGGAATCTAGAAAGGTATTGGTCTAGGGAAAAGTGTGTGTTTAATCCAGGTCCGCAGACGTTACTCCCCCTTGTATCGCCTGATGGATCACCAGCGGCTTCACGGGGTCAGCGCCCATCTCCTGAGAGGTGAAGGAGCAGGCAGGAGCTGCGTGAAAACGTACGGCCCAGAAAACCTCCTCCTAAGAAGACTCATCACCTCCCTCTCAGTCTTTCCGTAACGGCACACTGGCCCAGAACCCCGGCATTGTTTTTGACGACTTACTCTTCAATGTTATTCTCTTCCTCTTTTCCCTTTTTCTTTTTTCCCTTCCGGCTCACCTCCCTATGTAACTTGGCTGTCTAATATCGTTCAAAAACTCCCCGTGGCTTCATGTCCACCCATAAGAGAAGAAGGCCGTAGAAGCTGAGAACCAGGTGGGGCCCGACAAGTGAGGCTAGAGGCCCTGGGTAGGAGCTGCCCGAGACCCCTGGGAGATCACTCTAGTGGTCAGAGAGCACAAGAAGGCAGGGGGGCTTTTTGAGAGGCAAACCCACTTCCAAATGATGAAAATGAAGAGAGAAGAGCTAGAGAATTGTGTTCAGTTCATCTCCTTTCAAAGGAAACAAAACCCAGAAAACAGACTGAACTCTGAACCAACAAGAAAAAGGCTCCTGGAGAGCTACACCACACCAGCAGAGGAAATGAACAAAGGCCTTTCTAGGGAAGGGATCTGTGTACATTCCAGGGTAAACACTCGGCAAGAAGGTAATTCAGAAAACAGTTACACAAGGAGTTACAGGGTAAAAAGGTGCACAAGCTAACTCAAGTAGACTTTGCTAAGCCTCTCTTTGTCTGGACATTTCCTATGTTCTTAAGTCTAATTGGTCAAGACTTTTTTCTAAAAGAGTGCAAGGGAATGCAACCTTTCTATTGGGGATTTGGGAGTTCTTTAGTAAGTGACTCTGATACACAGAATTTCACATATTATGTGTGTGAGCTGGACCGTAGGGCCTCATGCTCATTTCCCTGAGGATTATAGATTAAAAGTGAATGGTACAATTTCTTCCATTACTAGTCATAATAGTTCCATAGTAGAATATCAGTAAATCCACTCTAATCCATATTTTATTCCTCCATCCTGTGGACCCTGGGATGGTGATGTCCACTCCACCTCTATATCGAGAGGGGGCTTAGATTCCACATGGATGATGGGTGCGATTCTCCTGTTTGCAGCTGTAGGCTCTCTCGGTTCCCTGGTGTGGTGGTTGACCATCTTCGCCTCCCTGTTAGCTGGTCTGGGTAAGTCCAGTGAACCAGAGGGTAGGAGGAACTATTATGACTAGTAATGGAAGAAACTGTAGTATTGATGTAGAGTAAGTGGCCACGGTAGTTGTTGAGGGCAAGGAGAGGGAAGAAGAGATGTGGTGTGGGGGCATTTTTGGGACTTGGAGTTGTCCTAAATGATATTGCAGGGACAGATGCAGGACATTATATATCCTGCCATGGCCCACTGAATGTTCTAGGGGAGAGTGTAAAGTACAATGTAAACTATAATCCATGTGATGCAGCAGTGCTCCAAAATGTATTCACCAAATGCAATGAATGTGCCACAGTGATGGGGGAGGTTGTGGATGTGGAGGAGTGGGGTGAGGGGGGTGGGGTATATGGGAACCTCTTATATTTTTTGAATGTAATATTAAAAAAAAAAAACAGAGAGATCGTAGGGAAAAAAAAAGTGAACGGCAGCTCAGTGGGGAAAGCCGGGTGTTTTCACCACCCAGCCTCAGGGCTGCTAGTGGGGCCCGATGGATGATGCCTGAAATCAGACTGTGGATCTGGAGACGGGCACAGCTTTCCTGTGAGCCTTGCCACGTGGTAGTGGGCGGCTGACACGAATGGGTGGGAACACTTTGCCGTCAACTCGGTGACTTAACTCCAAGGGGAGTGGCACAACATGGCGTTTATTTGACTCAGTCTTGCCAGTGGCCTCGCCTGCGCGGATTACCTCAACCACGAGTAAGTCCGACTCAGGGTCTGCCTTCCACCTGCCGTTGTGTTAGGCCACCACTGAACACAACGAAAACGAGACTTCTTATTTTTAGACCACACACTCCAACAACTTGGTCACTTGAGACTAACGAAATACACTCAGTTCCATTTACCTGGTCCTTCTAGAGTGTTCTTCTGCTTTTAAAAAATAAATGCATGCTCCCTCCTCATTTCCTGGGCTCTAAGTTTGAAAATAAAGAGCCAGGTTAGAAGCTGCCTCAGGTCTGGTGTCCCTGTGCCACAGCTAGTAACGTTAAGGTACCTCCAGGCCCTTGGGCGGCTACTTCCTTATCTTTCTCCGGAGGCCCCTTCTAAGACCGGCTCTTTAAGGACTTGCCGGTAGGAGCAAAGCAGCACAACTGGTCTTGAGATTAGAGTGGCTTCTGGGTAAAGAAATGCATTCACTTGAGTATTAGATGATTTTCCAGAATGTTAACAGTAGGAAGGGCCAGTCATACTTTCCGAGACGTAACTTCTTCCAGAGCCCTGGCCTGCGCCTGCACCTGCGCAGTGCACATTTCAGGTCCTGGGACTGCGCGTCAGTAAGTGGCAGGAAGGCCTGACCCGGCCTCTAAACTCTCCGTTACCCCCAAGAGCAACCTGATGCTCTTTCCATCTTTCCTGCTGTAAGAATAAACGAGACAGGTCCCCGAAATTGATTTTTATGCCTTCCACCCGTGGATTTAGGGTCGGGATATCATCGTCAATCAGGAAAGGCAGTGCAAGGAGCAGGCCCAGCAGCCTCAAAGGAAAGGAAAAGCCCCGGCGTCTTTTGTTCTGAGATGGAAATAAACAGTCTCCAGGCCCGATAAGCCTCCTTTTGATCTCCCCCTTGGAATAAGGAGAGATAAACAACTGGCTGATTTACATTTGCTTTTGACATTCAAAGTGAAGTCCACCCCGACCCCTTGATCAAGGGGCCGTTATTTCTGTCAGAAAGCTGCACCAGCGACCTTCTTATTATATCTCTCTGCTTTCCTGAAGCGCAAAATCCCCTCCGCCGCCAGGAAATGGGCTTGCTGATTAGGGCTCGGTTTTCCTGAGGGTGACCCTGTGCTGCTGACGGTTTGCTAGAAGAGTCTAATTTAGTACCCGAGTCTCAGGAGCAGCACAACATACTCTTCTCTGCTTTGCAGCAAAGGTCAGGGGCATAGGAAGCGAGATTTAGAATTTTCTGTCAAGTTTATTACTAGTCCGGAAATAGCACAAAAACATGTATCTTCATCTCCACCATGTTCTAATGGGCCAGAATGAGGGTGGGGTGCCTACTACTTGGAAATTTGGGGGCTTTACTACTAGACAGACCAAGGCTAAAACCTACTCAGCACTACACATTTTAAAGTTTTCAGGAGTTCTTTGGTTCCTCACAGATAAATCAACCATGCCCAGTGGAAAATGTTATTTTACTGTCTAAGAGCTAGAAAGAAGTCATGGACAGATATACCTTTCTCTCTTTTTTTGCTGTGGAGTTTGGATATATAGGGATTTAAGTTTTGGTTTCGCCACTCAGTTATCTATGAGAATTTGAGCAAATTAGTTAATCCTTCAAACCTCAGTGTTTTTGTAAAATAGGGAAATAATGCCTATCAGTAGGATTTTACTATTTTTAAGTCGAGAATCATGGACTACTGCCTGGCTTATAGTAGAAACTCAATAAAGAGCCAACAGCCCTTCCTACTGATAAAATCTATCATCCGACGGAAGTCAGAAGGCCTCCGCCTCTGTTAGTCCACATTGGGCCCTAGAATTTGCTTTGTGGCTCTAGTCAGGCCTTATCTTGTGGAACCTGCTACCCCATCTCAAAAATGAAAGCGATGGCCGAAATCAGGATTTTATAACCCATGCAATACGTTCTCAAAGAGCAATTATACGGGGGAACATTTCATGACTTAGTTTTAAAGTTCTTAAGTACTAAAGTCCTTAAATTCTAAAATTCTGTGATTTAGTAAATAAAAGCTGATTTCAACTTTAGTTAGTATCGTAACTTTGTTTATTGTTATTAGAACACGATATGCTATAGAAAGTTGTCAACACATGCTAATATTCTTCAGGAATAAAATAGGTTACAATGGATGCATTTCTATATCACCTTCAATATTTGAAGAACCACACGGTTCTTGTACGATGAAATACAGCAGATTATTGCACTTAAAATTCAGTTACAGTCACTGAGACCAAACCTGATTCAAGTCTTTCACAGTAATCAGAAATCAACTGAAGTCTTTTGTATGAAGAGTTAGAAAGAGGCAAATGGGTATGCATTATTGATTCTGGAAGTCTTCTTTCAGAATATGCTTCTGCACATTAAAGAAAATGGGGGTGAACACTATTTTGCAGACATGGAATGCTACAGGAATTTAATTTGGTTGATGAGAAAAATGAAAGAGGGGTCTCTGTTATCAGCTTTGAACCTGAGGGTATAACCTAAGGGTCCAACTTTAACACATGCTCAAAAGGTGAAGAGCCACAGGAGAAATTTTGTGGCTTAGGGCCCCTAACTATCTGACAGTCTGTGACATGAAACAGAGCTAATTTCATGTTTACGGAGTATATTAATTTTTAAAAATAGTAATTATTTTTTATATATACTGTTTGTTTCCCCCCTGCTGAGATGGCTCCCTTGTCTGTTTGCTCGTTGCTCTGGTATTTTTTTTTTCGCTCGTTGTCTGCCTGCTTTTTTCTTTAGGAAGCACTAGGAACAAATATGGGACCTCCCATTGGGAGGCAGGTGCCTAACAGTTTGAACCACATTTGCTCCTTGCTCGTGTTTTATTTTTGCTTATTGTCTTGCTCATTGTTTTTGCTCCTTGTTTTTTTTTGGTTGTCCCTGCTTGCTATCTGCTCGTTGTCTGCCTGTCTTCTCAAGCAGGCAGCAGGAGGCGGGCACTCAACTGCTTCACCCACATCTGCGCCCCTATTACTTTTAATTTTATTCAGTGGTTGTTAGAGCATGCCATGGGGCGCCATCTCTAAGGCCGCTGAGGCAGGGGGTAGATGGTAGACGCCCAGGCCCTAATCCCTGGAGCCTGTGACACTGGCTTAAATGGCAACAGGGGCTTTGTGGCTGTATCAAGCGAAGGATTACACGACGGGAGACGAGCCTGGGTTCTCCAGGTGGCCCTTCGTGCAATCACCTACCCCTGTAAGCAGGAGCCAGAGGAGGACGTGACACTCCAGAGAAGAGGACAAGCCCCAGGACTCCAGAAGAGAGGAATGCCGGCCTCCCCCCAGCGCCCCCGAAGGCGCGGCCGCTGCGCCTCGATTTCCACCCAGTGATGCTGCTTTCCTGCTCTGGCCTCAGCACTGTGAGAGGATAAATGCCTGTCGTGCTCAGTCACCAGTGTGTGGTGATTTCTTACAGCAGCCACGGGGCACTAACAGAGGGAGAAAGCGGAGGACACAGCCTAGCAGAGACGGGGAAATCCTTCAGCCGGCAGCGGGCTAAGCCACGGGCTCGCCTTCCCCCCTGGCCCGGGGGATCCGCTCAGCTGGGGAGCAGAGCAAATCAGAGAGAAGGGGCTGCTGCGAAATTAACTATTTTCTCCCCATAAAAGGTCCGGGATTTTAATTAAGGACTAAGCAAAACTTTCAGGAATGGTAGAATGTATGCCATTTAGGCTGTACTCATCCTTATTCTCAGTTATATTTTTAAAAATTTCTAATAAACATGACATCAGTAAGGGCCTGAAAGAGTTCCTCCGGCTTCCACCGGTGCTTTACTTCCTTTTAAAAAGTCGTTTACATACAGGAGAAAGTGGATTCCTCTTCAAGGCCTAACAAACAGGGCCCCTAATTAAGGCCCTGCAGAGGGTACAACGAGAGTCCTTTGATGAGGGGAGGTTTGGGCCTAAAGCAAATGCTAAATGAATCTTCCTGCTGCAGATCCCAGAACGCCTGTCCTCGGAGCAGGCTTACCTCCACGGCGCAGCAGAGCTCAGGATGAGCTTACGGGCTCAGAACCAATGCTCAGCAGATCAGTAAGTCTGTATGCAGCCACTCCTATAAAAAAGGTGGTCGCCGTAACCACCACCCCAAAAGAACAACAATTATGCTCCATCCACATGGCGCCATTCTTTTGAGAATAACGTGTTTTTATAGACATCATCTGGGGGTAGGTAATTTATAGAGTCTGGGGAGGTAACATGGTAATTATTTATTTTAAGAGTTAAGGAACCGGCCTTGTCAGGGCGCCTGTGCAAATAGTTAAGTAAATATTCTTCCACTCTCGCTAACGGAGACCCCTGACAAGGTGTTGCCAATGGGCCCTCAATAGCAAAATCACTTCAAGGAAAACTTCTGAGTAAGAGAAACCAACGAAAGGACACCTACCTGTATCTAGTACCTACTAAGTCCTTTCCTGTGGGGTAGGTGGGAGTATTTCAGGGTGTTATTGCTATAATAGGATTAAAGGAGGCCATATACATAAAGAACTGAGAGCAGCGCTGGGCACAGAGCAAGCCCTCAATAAGTGCCAGCCTTTGTCATAGTGCAATCAGAGACTCAAGTTGATCATGAAGACGTTCCCAACTCGCACGGCTGGTAAGTGGCACAAGAAGGGAGCTGAACGTCCTGGACTTCCGCCAGTCAGGACTGTGCATTCTTAGGAGCAAGCTTCTGGTATAGATGTCTACGGCCGTTTCCATCTCGACCATCAGAGAGCATGCGGCTCTTCCTTCAGGAGCTTAGCTGACCTACTGAGCGCTCACTAAGTGAACTCCCAAGAAGGGACCAAGAAATGAGCTCCCAGTATCTTCCAGAGATCACGAGATCCATTTTAACAAACCCTGGTTGACTCTCATTCTGAGTTCCTGTTCTCTTGTTAATTTCTGCTTCTCTAAATTTACTGGAATTGGTGATCCTCTTTAGATAACAGATAAAGTTAGACTGAATAAAATGTTTTCTTTTCTCTACCTGTTTAATAGTAACTGATACTGTGTGTAGCTTCCCAATACAGTTATAATGAGGGCTTTGAAATGCCTTAACTTTGAGTAAATGCATTTTAAAAATCAACATATTTTTGAAAGGTGCTTTCTGGAATCCTCTCTAGAATGCCTTGAAGTTGACAAACATTTGAGGCCTATTTTTAACGATCTCACAGGTTTGCTGTGACCTCTGGAGGAAAACCGCCTTCTTGACACATTCAAGCAAAATCCACCTGGGATGGGAATTTTAGATCTCCGTGTGTTCTCCTTTTTCAGATTAATCTGATTACTTAACTTTTATTGTGTCTAAAGAAACAAAATCATGTTTCTTTCTTTCTTTTTTCCTGCTTCTCTTCTTCAGCCACTGGACTAAGAATAAAACTACTTAGTTTACTGAATTTAGAGCATTTAAGAAATTACAGGTTTGGGATGATTTCAGAATTAGAATGCATTTTTTGAACTTTTATTAATTGAGCTTTCCCATGTCTCTTCCAAATATTAAACTATAAATAAAATCCACACTGCAGACAGATGTTTACGTGCTCATCTCAATTTTTAGTCATCCACCCACGCTCCCACTTCCTCTTGTTATAACTGCACATTTTTAGAATCAACATATTTTAAAAATAATTAGAGAATCACAAGAAATTGCAAAAATAGCAGTACAGAGAAACCCCATGCACCCATCCCTCAGTTTTTCCTGGAGTGACATATAGCACAGGATCAAAACGCTGACGTTGACTGGCACAATGCAATTAACTAGACCACAGACTTTAGTCAGATGTCACCAGTTTTTGCATGTACTCATCTTTTTTTTTGGTGTCTTTGAGGATAATTCTGTCACATTTTATCACATGTAGAGCTGTGCACAACACCCAGAATTGAGACACCACAAAGGAACTCCCTCGGCTGCCCCTGTGTAGGCACACCCCTGCCCTTTGCTAACCTTGGCCACTCTTCTGTTCCTTGGTCTCTAAAATTTATCATTTTGAGAATGTTATATACAGGTAATCGTAAGTATATATCACATCTTTTCTATGATAAACAGAGAATACATTTATACACTTTTCAGATCCTAGTCTCCAAAACGTCAAACTGCCTAGAATCTTATTTTGTTCAACTGTATTTCTAGGTTCGTGCTTTTTTTGGATACACTCTTTCTATTTCATGGAAATAAAATTATATAATAATTAGGTCAGGGCCTGATTTGGTTTTATGGCTCTTAGAGCCCAATTTTAATATGCTTTTCATTTGTTCTCCATTTCCTCTAGGGAAAAAAAAAATGAAAGGAGTAGTTTAAAATGCTGGCAGAAGGGTGGAGATTACCCACAAGTAGGACCTTTCTTCCTTTTGGCAGAGATGGTTGAGGTAGACGGACAGATGTGCCCCTCTGACCAGATGTCCACGTCCTCATGCCTGGAATCTGTGAAGGCAGCTTGTTAGCTGGAAACGGGCAATCAGGTTGCGGACGGAGTTCAATTTGCTGATCAGCTGAAGTGGGAAGCGTCGCCTGGGTCACCCAGGTGGGCCCGACGCCATCACAGGGGCCCTATGGAAGGCGGAGGCGGCAGAAGGTCAGGGTGATGCCGAGGTGCGTGACCCACGGTGGGCTTTGGAGATGGAGGGAGGCGCCGGGGCCAAGCAGCGCGGCCGACCTCTAGACCGTGAGTGACCAGGACCCCACTTCTACCCGAGCGCCTCGGGAGGGAAGACGCCACCGACGCCGTGACTCCAGCCCCCTGAGCCGCAGCTCGGACGTCTGCCCTCGAGAACCGCAGGGCAACGGATTCGCGCTGCTTTCGGCCATCAGGTCTGCGGTGATTTTGTTTTATTTTTTAAATAGCAGCAATAGAAAGCTAAGACAGAGGTCATTCCAAGCTAAGACAGAGGTCACTCCCTGAAACAATTTTGTAGAAACATTTCCACGATCTTGAGAACAGAACAGAATTTTTCCCATCTAGACTGATTGTGAGTTAGTAGGAAGATCTGATAGGAAGCAGTTCTGTTATATCAAAATTAAATGATTAGATCAGAGGGAGAGGCTTACTATGAAAGGAGGTTTTATTGGGAATGATACTTTCAAAATTTAAAATATTCCAGAATCATTCCCGCCATAAACAAATAATAAAGAATGAGAAGATAAACCCCAGATGTTAATACCCCCCATTAAACACAAAATATATTTCCATATATATCATATCATAAACTTAGTTCTAGCATATCATCATTAACATGTTTTTACTAAGCAGCTGGTACTTCCTGTACTAATTAGCTGTATAGTATGCCTGTGGGAAATTTAGAAAAACTTCTTATGGAGTTTATAGTTGTTTCCAAAGACAAGATTCAGATGCAAAACAATCAATAATTCACCACCCTCCTTGTTGTTGGCCCTCACTGTGTGCTCTCTGTGTCTGCTCATCTTCTCTTTAGGAACTGAACCTGGGACCTCCCATGTGAGAGAGAGGTGCTCAATCGCTTGAACCACCTCAGCTCCCTGCTTTGTTGTCTCTCATTATTTTTCCTCTTTGTGTCTCCTTGTTGCGTCACCTTGTAGTATCAGCTTGCCATGTCTGCCCATGGTGCCAGCTTGCCGTCTAGCTCATCTTCCCCAGGAGGCACCAGGAACCGAACCTGGGGCCTTCTATGTGGTAGGCAGAAGCCCAATTGCTTGAGGCACATCCACCTCCCACAAATGATAATTAATACTTCTAACTGTATATAGAAAAGCGTTCTAATCTGTGATGGACCACGAATTCTGCAGCAGGGATGGGGTGACCTGGGAAGGCAGGGATACCAGGAAGGCTTCACGGGCTGGAGCGATGTGAGGTGGGGCAGGCACCAGACAGCTCGGGCAGGTGCAGGGAGCACATCATGCAAGAACAGCTGCAGCTACACTCAGGGAGGGCGCACTGTACCAGGCACTGTTCCAACTACTTCAAATTAGATTATTCTGTCTGTGTATGGCCCTGCGAGGTAGAGATTATTGTTATCCCACTTTACAGATGAGGGACCGGGGGCCCAGAGGCAGAGTTAACCAAAGGAGTTAACCAGCCTCACTGAGAGCCCGTTACTTTCTGACGAGCATGGGTTTTCTTTGTGAGGCTCCAAGATGATCCCAGCACCTCCCCCAGGCTTGTCTAATGGCTGCAGTGACTGCACCTGAGGATGTCACCAAGAACTGTTTGAAAAGGGAACATGCAAACACCTCCAAATTGTGTACTCTTGGGAGGAAATGAAATTCCTTATGGTTAAAATTGTGTGGTAGAAAGAAGGGATTTGTCACTTTCATCAAAGAACTAAGAAACTACCACCTCCTTTAAAGGTTTAAAGAGTGGTCCTAAGAAGAAAACAAACAAGATGGAAAGTTTCTTACTTGGCAAGAATACCTGTATGCAACAGCAAGCAGGAATCAGTGTGCAGGGGCTAATGGTGGTTACAAAAGACTGTACATGAAAAGGGATTGGCTGTTGGTCATGGAAAGTGGAAAAGACATTTCTCCAAAGAGGGTTTACAAATGGTCAGAAAGCACATGAACAGATGCTCAACATAATCAGCCACCAGGGAAATGCAAATCAAAACCACAAGAAGATAACATTTCACACCCATTAAAAGGGCTGCTATTAAAAAACAGAAATAACAAGTGCTGGAGAGGATGCGGAGAAACAGGCACATTCACTGCATGTGGCCATGTAAAATGGTGCAGCTCTGTAGAAGACAGTTCGGCGGTTCCTCATAAAGCTAAGTGTAGAACTACTGTATGATCCAGCAATCTCACTATGCCCTAAAGAATTGAAAGCAAGGGCTTCAACAGATCTTTGCACACTGATATTCATAGCAGCATTATTCGCAATTGCTGAAAGACAGAAGCAACCCAAGTGTCCATCAGCTGATGAATGGATAAACAAAATGTGGTGTATACAAGCAATGGAGTATTAAAATATGGTGCATACATGCAATGGAGTTATTATGCAGCTGTAAAAAGGAATGGAGTCCTGATACATGCGACAACATGGATGAACTTTGAAGACATCATGTTGAGTGAAATGATGGACACAAAAGGACAAATATTATATGACCTCACTGATTTGAAACAATTAAGAATAAGCAAAGTCATAGAGTCAGAATCTAGTCTGTAGGTTACCAGGGAATGGAGTAGGGAATAGGGAATGGAAAGTTAAGGCTTAAAATGTCCAGGGTCCCTATTTGGAAGGATAGAAACATTTAGGTATTGGATGTTGCTGATGGTAGCACAACACTGTGAAAGCAATTAACAGCAATGAAATACATATATCTGAATATGATTAAAAAGGGAAATGTTAGATTGCATATATGACAACAGAATAAAAATTTTTAAAAAATTCCATGAGTGGTTAGGGTGTCCGTCTACCACACGGGAGATCCGCGATTCAAACCCTGGGCCTCCTTGACCCATGTGGAGCTGGCCCATGTGCAGTGCTGATGCGCGCAAGGAGTGCCCTGCCACGCAGGGGTGTCCCCCGCATAGGGGAGCCCCATGCACAAGGAGTACACCCCGTAAGGAGAGCCGCCCAGAACGAAAGAAAGTG
This sequence comes from Dasypus novemcinctus, assembly GCF_030445035.2. Taxonomy (NCBI): domain Eukaryota; kingdom Metazoa; phylum Chordata; class Mammalia; order Cingulata; family Dasypodidae; genus Dasypus; species Dasypus novemcinctus. The sequence continues at coordinate 9,900,587 of NC_080701.1, read as the reverse complement.
CAGCCTGCCCAGGAATGGTGCTGCACACCAAGGTGACGCAACAAAAAGAAACATAGATTCCTGTGCCGCTGACAACAACAGAAGCAGACAAAGAAGACTCAGCAAATAGACACAGAGAACAGACAACTGGGGCAGGGGGAAAGGTGAGATAAATAAATAAATAAATAAATCTTAAAAAAAAAATACTACAATTATAAAAATGTGCTATCATCAGTTGTAACAAATGTTCCACATCAGTGCAAGGTGTTGTTTGGTGGGGTGGTATATGGGAATTCTGTATTTTATGCATGATTGTTTTGTAAACTCACAACTTCTCTAACTTAAAAAAAAAGTGGAAGATTTTCACAATACATTTATCCAGCAAAGACTCTGTATCCAGAATATTGAAGAAAAATACAGACAACCCAATAAAAAAAATGGGCAAAAGACCTGAATGGGTACTTTACAAAAGCATAAGAGAAAGAGTTCAACCTCATTAATCATCAGAGAAATGCAAATTAAAATCATGAGATACTGATACACAACCACCTGAATGGCTAAAATGAAAAAATTGAAAAATAGCAAGTGCTGGTGAGGCTGTGGGCCAGATGGAATTCCCATAGACTGTTGGTAGGAAGGCAAATTGGTATGACTACTCTGGAAAACTGTTTTGTAGTACCTACCAACAATGAGATGGCAATTCTACCAACTGTATACCAAGTAGAAATGTACCAAATAGAAATGTTTACCAAAACACACGTATGGGAGTGAAGTAATTTTCACTTATTGTGCAAAGGACAATAAGAAATATTTATATAAATATCCATACATTAATACTTCATCCATTCATCATTATTCTTAAATAATGACCTTGTTACCATGAAAGTCCATTTAATTATTTTGGGTAAAAGGAACCAAAACAAGCATTTGCATAATCTTCAACTGCCAATTCTTCTCACTTTTCGCTACACTTTGCTTAATTGTATAAAGGGAACATAATTTAAACTAAATTTGAACTTAAATTTACAACTTAAATGACTGCTGAAGTTGAACTAAACAAATAAATGCTCTGTTACTTTCTAAATATGCAATAATGTGGGCTGCCTTTTAAACTGTTCCTCCACATGATGATTGCAAAGTTTTGTCTGGCTTTCCGAAATCTGATAGAAATTACCTCTGAATTTTAAGGCTTTCCTTTTTGTAGCCATAGTATGTGCTCTATAGTAGAGGGTCCGGAAGTTTCCACGAAGGTGTAATCTTAGCTTGTAACACACTCATGGGGACTCTATCCCACCGTCCTGAGCCACGGGCCTCAGTGAAGGCCGGCTATTAGAATTATGAACCCCAAACGAAGCCCTGCCCGGGGCCATTGCTCAACAGACCAGGAATCCAAAGGACACGATTTTGGCAATAACTCTCATGAGTAATATTTAAGTTGGATTTAACGGATTCCTAAAGTAAATATTGCACGGCTGATCACTAAATCAGCGTAATCATATATAGTCAGTTGCTATAACTTCTTTATTCATTGTACAACTTATCTCGGTTCTTAACAGGCCAATGTTGTCTTATATTAATCAATTTTCCAATAAAACCCCCCAAAATGATATGAAATTATTTCCTGAGAAGAGAACATCTGCTGCATTTAAACATAGAAAATGGGGTATTGCTTCATAAGGGTAAATCCAGACTTTTACTATAAGACACAAACTATAGGCGAGAAACAGTGTTTTCCTCATTTAGAATTTCTAAATTTCCACTCATTGATTTCTCTATTTAGCAACTGATATACAATGCTCCTTGCTTGCTCTTGAAGATGCAAATTTATTTTCCAATTAATGAGCAATAAGGTCCCATTTCAGCTGAAACATATCTAGCAATGTCTGGGATTGAATTTCATGATGGCGCATATAATTTATGAGAACAAGAGGAAGTTTGAGAGGTTAAGCTGGAATTGTTCTGATTTTTCCTGGAAAAGTGGTGCAGAGAGAGGAAACACTTCAGCAGTTTGTCCTCATCTCACTAGTGCAGTTATCTAAGGGTAAACACACAAACCCTGAGTCCCACCCCTTCCTATTCACTGAAGGACTCCAGCAATTCTCACCTGTCTCCTGTATCAACTGATTTTCTTTCTCCTAAATCTTTTCCATCAACATAAAGAGGCCTCTCTCGAACCCCCTTCCCCCTCCAGCCTTTCCAGTCCATTTACTTTTTCTCTTCAGCTGTGAAACTACTTGAAAGTGTCATCTACATTTTCTATCTTCAACTCCACTCCTTTCATTCTCTCTTAAACCCACTCCCACGGGGCTTTCACTTCTGTCACTTCACCAAAATTGCCCATCTTGGGGTCACCTCCGGCCCTGATGTTCTGGAATCCAATGGTCAGTTCTCCAGCTTTTATCAGCTTGCTCTATCAGCATTACTTGATAAGCTGATCACTCTCCATCCTCTTTGGCAAACTTTTTTCTCTTGCATTTTTGAGAACTACACTCTCCTGATTTTAGGTACCTCACTGGCCACTCCTTTTAGGTCACTTTTCCCAGGGTCCACTGTCTCCTGGATTTTGAACAGTGGAGTGCCTGAGGGCTCAGAACTTGGACATCTTTTCCAATTAAACTCCCCTTCTGGTGACCTCATGCAGTCTCATGGCCCTAAATTACCAAATTTCTATCTCTGGTCCTGACCGCTCCTCTGACTTTTAGACCTGTTTACACAACTGACCCCAACTTGGATGCTTAATAGGTATTTAACATTTAAATACTGAACCAATACTGAACTTCTGATCTATCCTCCAAAACCTCCTTTTCCCCGAGTCTTCTCCATCTTAGTTCCTTACACCTCCATTCTTTTCAAAGTGCCTCCTTATCATCCTTGACTCTTCTCTTTTCTCTCATGTCCCATACCCTCTCTGTCAGCAAATCTCCTTGGCTCGACCTTCAGAATAAATCCAGAACTGGGGCCCTTCTTACCGCCTCCACTGCTGTCTACCTAGCCAACCCACCTCTTGTCTGGATCTCTCTAAGGGCCTCCCAGCTTCCCCTCCTTCCACTCTGGTCCCTCTGGAGGCTCTTATTCATGCAGTAGTCAGAGTGAACCTATCAACAGTGAAGTCATGCAACAGCACTCCTCTGCTAACCACTCCACTGGCTTCCTACCTTAGAGTAAAACCAAATACCCTCCAATCTCCTACCAGGTCTTCTGCTCCGCTACCTCTCTGGCCCTCTCTCTCACTTCTTTCCCCTTGATCATTCCAACTCCAGCTGTATTGGCCTCCTTGATGGTTCTTACAAAGGAACCTGAAAAAATAAGAGGAGCCTAAAAGAAGAAACAGAACCTTAGGCTTGCTGCCCCTTCAAGGCCTTTGTACTTCTTGTTCTCTCCATCCGGAAAGCTTCTCCAGAGAGCCCTCGGCTGCTGCCTCGCCTTTCCCGTCTTTAAGTAAACGTCGCTTCCTCTTATTACTCCTCTCCTCACTGCCCCTACACTCTGTGCCTTTTCTCCGCTTAATCCCCCCGTATCATTTATTACTTTTAATTATAGCATATGTTTCATGTATTTATTTCTCTATTGCTTGCCTCTCCCCAGTAGAATGTAAGCTCCATGCAGGCGGGCACTTTCGTTTTAATCACTGATGTATCCCTACAGCCTAAGAGTACCTGGCACATAGTAAGGGCTCCATGACAATTTGTCGAATCAAATAGTCTCTTTAACCTCTCTACGTTTCCCACTAGAATATAAGTTACTTTGCAACAGGGATTACGTCATATCCATCTTCCTATCCTCAGAGTCTAATTTGGTAGGCAACTAGGAGGTGGGTGTTAATATTTGTTGGAGGGAATTGTTAGGAGAATCGCATCCTGATTCGTTGAGGACTGCATTCCAAGGTGGGCAGAAGAACTAGTGAGGATGACCTAGATGATACAGAGGCACGACGGGGAAAGTCACTTAACCAACAGAAAACAGATATCACAGTTTTACGGTATATAAAAATGGTACAGGGAAGCGGCTGTGGCTCAGTCAGTTGGGCTCCCGTCTACCATATGGGAGGCCCTGGGTTCATGTCCCGGGGCCTCCGTGTGAAGGCAAAGCTGGCCCATGTGCCACGGGGAGCTGGTACAGCAAGATGATGCAACAAAGGGAGACAAGCAGATACAGAAAAAATGTGCAGTAAATGGACACAGAGAAGAGAGCAAAGAAAAGAACAAGCCACAAAGGGAGAATAAATACATAAATAAAATAAATCTTACAAAAAAATTCTTTGCATGCAATATCAATATATGCATTTCTATTTATGTCTATCTATATGTATTGGTCTATCTACCTATCTATAACACATAAATATTAAAAAAATGGTGCATGCCATTCAGGAAGCAAGTTGAGGTTGGGAAGATTCTGAAATTTTGCTTTCGATATAGTAGGAATGAAGAAAATAATCAAATCATCTGGGAATACTGGAGGCATTCACCATCGCTACCTCTTCAGGGGAGCCACTAACATTTGTCGAATATTCATTAAGTGTCAGATTTTCCAATGCAGTTTCCTCTGGCTGCTCAGTAGAGGGTTTTTTTTGTGTGTTTTATTTTTTGCCCCTCAGCCCTCTATATAGTGTCACGTGCTTATATGAGAAGCAGTCATTAGAACTTAATAACATCTTTTTTTTTCCTGCCTCTCCTTTGCTCCTGCTCCTTCTTCTTAAGGGTAAAGCACTCATAAAAATAGAAGAATTGCTTTAGGTGTTTTCGTTGCTATCTAGTAACCCGGGTAATTGTTTTAAGAAGGTCCGTACATTTAAGCAGCTTTAAATGGCTAAGCCAGGCTTTAAAATGGCTGCTCTAGTAGTAAAGTTGGAACTAAAAGAAAAGTAGTAAAAAGCATGAAATTTAAACTAGTAGTTATCTCTGGGGTGATAGAGGTTTTGTAAGAGACTAAAGACATCTAATTTCTTAAACTGGATGGTGAATGTAGGAATAATTTTATTATTTTTATATTCTATAGTTCTCTAAATGTGTGAAATATTTCATAATTTAAAAACCCAAACTGGACCAAGCCTCTTCTCAAACAATTATTTTAAGGTGTTTGATATGTTAGCCTTAGACTTACCAAAGTCACTTCAACAGTATAAAGACAGTTGTTTGTAATTATTGTCCATGATAAAAAAAGCTTTTACATAGAGGCCATTCAACAATAGAGACTAAAATAACCTCTTCCTGTTAGGGTTACATACAGATCCATTTTGTTTGTTTGTTTATAAATCATTTGTCTTCAACTCTTAAGTGTTCTTCTCTTGGCGCCAAGTCCAGCCAAGAAGGAAAAACTTATTTAACTCGAAGTACCCTTTAGTGAGGATACTCGGGCCCTAAGTGTTAAATGCAGCTACAATTAAGTAAAAAGACATTCTGATCCAAATTAAGCACGAGGTCAGCACTCAGACAAGAAGGGACCGGGCTCCTGGGCTCTGCTGGGCAGGGGTCAGGGTAGGCGTGGCGCTCTCTGTCCAAAGAAACAGGGTGTAGCCACATGGGTAAGTGCAGCATTTCTAGCAGCCCCCTTAAAAAACACAAAAACGAACTGGCGAAATTAGAGTAACTAATTTTATTTAACCAATGCATCTGAAAGACCATCACTTCCACAGGTAATTAAGGTAAAGGTTATTAATGAGATATTTTAAATATATTTTTTTGCATAGTAAATCTTTCAAATGCAGTGTGAATTTTATACTCAATTCTGCACAGGCCATGTTTCGAGTGGCCACTGGCCATGTGTGGCCGTGGCTACACTGCAGGATGTGAGGATCTCACGGCACCAGCTCGCTGGTGCGAGCCTGGCATTGCAGTGCCTGCTCTGCTTTCCGCTGCTACTGCCCACTGCTGCTCAGACTTTTTCTCCTCGTTGGCATCAGTGCCACAGAATAAAGTCTGTCAGCGGAAGGAATTCTGTCTTTCCTGAAGGACCATATACTCACAGACCCTTTTCAGATTTTGTTAGGTGTTTTAGTGCTTGCTGAAAGAATGAATTAGGGAAGTGGATGTGGCTCAAGAGATTGAGCTCCCGCCTACCACACGGGAAGGTCCCAGGTTCGGTGGAGAAGACAGCGAGCTGGAGTGATGGGCAGGCAAGGCCAGCTGACACAACAAGGAGACACAAAGAATAAAGACAATGAGAAACACAACAAAGCAGGCAGCTGAGGTGGCTCAAGTGATTGTGCACCTCTCTCCCACATGGGAGGTCCCAGGTTTGGTTGCCGGTTCCTCCTAAAGAGAAGATGAGCAGACACAGAGAGCACACAATGGAGGGACACAGAGAGCAGATGGCGAGCACAAACAACGAGGGGAGAAGGGATAAATAAAATCTTTAAAAAAAAAAAGAATTAGACTGACAGGACAAATCTCCTTTGACTACCTTAGGGAAAGGCAAAAGTCATCAATGAGTGGTAAATGATGAACTTGGGGGTACACAAAAATCTAACCAAAGATTCAGTTACGTTTCTTTAGAGAAGAACACAAGAATGGGGTTTTGAGGTCAAGAGAGGACTCATTATTGTGGATGGAGTGGAGAGGGCGTGGGTGAAAGGACGCTACTGGGGAGAAGAAAGCAGGCTGGATTAGACGATGCCAAACGCGTTTGTAACTGAAGATGGAGCAGAAGTGTGCGGGGGAGCTGAAGGTGTGGCTTCCAGGGCGACCAACTGCCCCTCCTTCCGACCTTTTCTCCAACTTGGCCCAGTGGTTAGGGCGTCCGTCTACCACACGGGAGGTCCGCGGTTCAAACCCCGGGCCTCCTTGACCCGCGTAGAGCTGGCCCATGCGCAGTGCTGATGTGCGCAAGGAGTGCAGCGCCACGCAGGGGTGTCCCCCGCGTAGGGGAGCCCCACGTGCAAGGAGTGCGCCCCGTAAGCAGAGCCATCCAGCGCGAAAAAAAGCACAGCCTGCCCAGGAATGGCGCTGCACACACGGAGAGCAGACACAACAAGATGATGCAACAAAAAGAAACACAGGTTCCCGTGCCACTGACAACAGAAGCGGACAGAGAATTCGCAGCAAATAGACACAGAGAACAGACAACCAGGGCGGGGGAGAGGAGAGAAATAAATAAATAAATAAATCTTTAAAAAAAAAATTTATCCCCAAACCATCAGTGGCTGTGTGTAGGTGGAAAGTGGCACAGCTGGTGAGCCCCCTGCATGGGCTGGGCTGCTGGAGACGAGGTGGAAAAGCAGAAATGGTGGGCTCTGCCCCACGGCAAGGACAAAGGCAGAAGGCGGGTAAGAAAGCAAGGAAATCCAAGTGACTGGCAGCGGAGAAGGAAGCGGGATTCCTGAGGCCTCCTGGTGGCCACGTGACTTACAAAGACGAGAAAGACCAACTGGGCACTGCGTGTGCTGCTGCTACTTCAACCCTTCCCGACAGGCGGGAGGAGGAGAAAGTTCGAGTCTAGCCCCGTGGGGCGGCCCCAGGAGGCTATTTCTGGATGCCACCAGAAATCCGGTCATACGAGGCTTCCGAGGTAAACCTAGGTGACGAATCGCATGGCCGAGTCCACCGTGCGCCGTCATCCCGGGCAGCAGCTTCTACTGGACAGGCCACAGTACTGAGGGTCAAAGACTGGGGTCAAGTGGCGGCTCCGCCACGGACAGGTGGGCCTTGGGCAAGTCCTTCTCTCTGGGCCTCGAGTCTTTATCAGTAAATAAAAGACGTGGGAGTGATGGCCCTACAGTGCCTGTGGTTCATCAGCCACACGGGATTTCACTCTCAATCACGCCAAGCCGCTCTGCCAGCCTAAAGCCAGGGCCTTCCTGATTCCTTCCGAGAAGATCTTGTGGATTCCAATTTTCCAAGATGGTTTTTTTCTTCTGATTTTTTAAGATTTATTATTTATTTATTCCTCCCCCGCCCACCCTAGTTGTCTGTTCTCTGTGTGTCCATTCGCTGTGTGTTCTTCTGTGACCACTTGTATTCTTGTCAGCAACACTGGGTATCTGTGTCTCTTTTTGTTGCGTCATCTTGCTGTGTCAGCTCTGCGTGTGTGCGGCGCCATTCCTGGGCAGGCTGTACTTTCTTTTGCGCTGGGCGGCTCTCCTTACGGGGTGCACTCCTTGTGCGTGGGGCTCCCCTACGCGGGGGACACCCCTGCATGGCAGGGCACTCCTTGCGCGCATCAGCACTGCGCATGGGCCAGCTCCACATGGGTCAAGGAGGCCCGGGGTTTGAAATGTGGACCTCCCATGTGGTAGATGGACGCCCTAACCACTGGGCCAAGTCCACTTCCCTGATGTTCTGTTGCTGCAGATTTAAAAAGCATGAGTAACTGATCTCAGAGGCAAGTCTAATAATAAGTTAAATCTGTTCTGGAAAGGCCAGGAGTAGAGTGAGCAGGTATTTAGTGCAAAGGGCCTGGTTGGCGGTTCAGAGAGAAAGAGTAAGAGAAGAAGACATTCAAGTGCGTGAGGCGGCTGCACAGGGTGGCAGGCCCGGGCCGCCGGGGCCGGCGTTCATCGCCTCACCTCGTCAGGAAAGTCATTCATTCATCCCACAGATACTTAAGGAGCAGCTATCGCGTTCCAGGCACTGGGAATCCACATCCCTCCATTTCAAGGGCTATAGACATTGACATTGTATCTGGAGGACGATCATCTGAGTTTTGTTTCTAAGCTTTGAAAAATTAAAGTTCCAAGCTGAACACTCCAGCAGGCAAGCTTTTTGTTGCTGCTGCTGTTTATCTCAGGGGAAAAAAATAGTAATTAGTTTTCAAGCTGAAATTTTCCTCTTTTGTTTAAAAGGGAATACATTATACTACCACTGCCCTCATTCAACACTGTTTGAAAGCAGTAGCTAAGGCAATAAAACAATAAGAAATTGCCATACATTTTGGGAAAGATGCAATAGTTACCACTATTAGCGGAAGTTACTGTATATCTAGACAACGCAAGATATTCAACCCCAAATAGTAAGGACCTGTAGAAAAGGCAAATATAAAAATCAACAGTTTTCCCCCCTCCACCACGCCCCTCCCTGCCCCCCTTTTTAAGCCCTAGCAGTTACCAGAAATGGAAGGGAAAACCCTCCCCTCTCCGGCTGCAGGAGCTTCCCGGCTTCCTGCGCACCCGGGCTGACGCGTTTACTCAGCTTTCCTGAGCACCTCTTCGCAGCGGCTGGGCCCTGGGTCCCGACGGCTCAGACCCTTCCCTGTTGGGAGCCTCCGCCCCGGGGGGCGTCCCTGGGACCCCGCCCAGCAGGCGGAAACCAGGTGTCATGAAGCCAGACGCTTCTGCAGTTTGGGCCGAAAAAGATGAAAAAGATGAAAAAATTGCTAGTACGAAATTAGGTAGGAAAGGGAATATTTGCTGAGAGTGAGAAGAGTCACCGGAAGCTCTCCTTGACCTCCCGGGCAGTGGGCGGCCCCGCGCCTGGGAAGGCTGGATTCCACCTGCTGCTTCCCTCCCTCTGGAACAAGGCGCGGCGCCCGGCTCGGGCTCGGCCGCCGCAGGCCTCGAAGGCACGAGTGTCACGAGCTGCTCAGCACCCACCTCTGCTCAGCAACGCTGTTCCTTGGCTCAATGCCACCCTCCCCTCTGCTGTTCCAGGTCACCCAACTCAAGTCTCCCCTCCTCCTCGGAATCTTCTAGAGGAGCGAGCTTTCGGGCTCAAACATGCCAGGCTGGCCGGCTCGCTCCTTTCAGGGAATGTGTATTTCCTTGTGGCATTTTATATGATCATGATGTACTGCTGTAACTTCTCACAAGACGAAAGGGGACTCCTCTGAAGATGGGCAGGGACAGATGCACTGAATTGGGAATTTAGAAAATTCCTTGAAAAACCTTTATTTTTTAATGATTTATTTAGTTCTCTGACCCCCCACTCCCCCCGTTGTCTGCTCTCTATGTCTGTTTGCTGTGTGTTCTTCTGTGTCTGTTGTATTCTCATTAGGCGGCTTCGGTAACCGATCCTGGGACTTTCCAGAGTGGGAAAGAGGCGATTGCTCTCTTGCACCACCTCAGCTCCCTGTCCCGCTACATCTTCTTATTTTCTCTGCTCTGTCTCTTGTTGCGTCATCTTGCTGTGCCAGCTCTCTGCGTCGACTGGCAATCCTGCGTGGGGGGGCAGCTTTCCCGGGCTGGGCGGCATTTCCACGCAAAGGGGGCATTCCAGCGTGGGCTGGCACTCCGTGTGGGTCGGCTCGCCCTCACCAGGAGGCCCTGGGCATCGAACCCTGGACCTCCTATATGGTAGATGGGAGCCCATTTGGTTGAGCCATATCCGTTTCCTGAAAAACCTTTTTTGAGTTACATGAGAGGAGCCCATTTAGGGCTGTGGCTGATGAAGAAAGTCGTTTTTAAAGTGTTATTTAGGGAGTTAGATTTCGATGCCTTCCACCATACTCACTCATGGCTTGGCGCTATCTTTTCAGCTGTGGTTGAAATCCCCCCTCCCACCGCTTCCCCCTAATGCAGGGGTCAGAGGAGAAAGTTTTCCTCTCTGCCGTGGCAACCCAGCCTGGCTGCTGCCTTCTGCTTCCCCCAGTCACAGAAGTTCCCAAGAACACCTTGCAAAAGGCTTTCACCCCAACAGGAGGAAGTAAGTCCCCCAAAGGGTGAAGGGATGATTCAACTTCTTTGGGCGCTCATTTCTTGGTATCCCTTCTGAAATTGCTGGAAAGAATGCCAACAAGTTGTAATTACCATGGTGCTCCCCGGGAGGTGGAAATCTGCCAGGACTCTCTGGATTTTGACCAACTATCTAATTTCAAATAAGTCATGGAAGGAAATGAGCATCTATTTCTGTCATTTGTAGGGAATAGCTGCTGCCTCTAAAATTCCACATACGTGCCTGACATGGAGTTCCTAAAGCTCTGCTTCTTACCAGCCTTGTGTGTGTGTGTGGGCTTAGATGTGCAGTAAGTGGAATACGGTAATTCAGTGGAGAGCTGATGACAGAGAGTGGCCGGCTCTCAAGCTCCGCGGAAGACTAAACTTTTCAGTGTACAAGAGCCTTCATTAGTTACCCACAGAGAAATGCTCACTTAATCTCCCAATAAGAAAATCTACCTGTGTTTCAAATATTTCTCAAATGTCATATTTTTCCAGGGAATAAAAGTGCTCTGAGGGGAAAATCCATTACCCTTCTCAGGAAAGTGAAAGGGCTGCTTTTGCAGTCAGCATCGCTTCCAAGGCCTTGGTGCCAGCAGCGGGGCGGAATGAGTCAACATCAGCTCAGGAAGCTTCCCTGGGAGCTGAGGGGGCACTGTGAATCACCCCTGCCCTTTTGTACATCTCAGCACTGATCTCCCTGGAATATCACATGAAAAGGATCCCTTGCATTTTTATAAAGAATGCTTTTCCTGATGGCATCAGATGGCCCTGGCGTAAAAGCAGGCCCTGGTGAACGGTGCACCCTGGAATTGGGTCTACTCCAAACAGGTCTGCAAATGCTGCTTTGAGTCTGAGTCAACATACCTGACTTGGCTGTGCTGGCGAAAGCGCAAGGACTCCATTTTCAGGAGCAAACCAACCAAAAGCAAAACAAAAAACAAAAAAACTAATTTTTAACCCTCTCATAGCTCTCTCGAAGGAGTATTTTGATCCTGAATTATCCCTATTTGTTATGGATTAGAAAGCAAAACTAGGAAAATCAATCTCTGTTTTACAATGGTTACTTTTAGACTGAGAAGACTGCTGGCATGGCTTTTCCTTTTGATAGGACCGTTTCTCATCTATTCGACCAATGCTGATACTTTGATATTCTAGCACGTGGGAAGCAACAGCTAGCACCTCAAAGTCCAAGGTCATCACCAATTGGCAGTGCAGCTTTGGCCTACACGAGAACCTAGGATATCCACTGAAGCTGACGAACGTATCTTGTCAGCACTTGGAGATAGTAATCATTCTGGTACAAGATCAAAAGCAGATGTGTTGTTTTAATCAACATGCTCTCACCAGCAGTGAGAGCTGCAATGGCACCATTGCACCTTCATATGGAAATAAATACCTCCTACCAATAGTAAACGAAGAGTTGAAGGAATTAAGGATGCTCAACTTGTAGAAAAGAAGATTCAGAGAAAACAGCATGTGTCTTTGTATGGCTGAAGAACATCTGTGAAGAAGAATTAGACTTGCTTTTGCTCGTATGACCATGAAATAATATAGAATACAAGCAATAGGGGAGGGTCCTGGGGAAAGAGATTTCAGACCAACTCAGGGGCCTGCTTTCTAACACAGCTCCTTAGAGATGATGCCACATTAGCAGCTAGCACGGCCATCCCTGGAGGCGTCTGGCCGAATGCTTGACAGCCACTTGGCAGAAAAGCTGTGGTTGGGTTACAGCAGTATTCCCAATAAGTAAGGGATCACTGTAGAAATATAGGTTGCAAACTTTAAATTTTGCCAGTTAAGGACATTTTAATTGGTGTTTATTATCACTACCATGTAATAAAGGATATATTGTAGTGTCAACAAGAATAGAAAATGATGTTAGGAATGAAGGCTAGTCTTTAAGAGTAAATAAGTACAATTTTATGAAAGATATCCCATTTCTGTAAATTAAAACACACCAGGGAAGTGGATGTGGCTCAAGCAGTGGGGCTCCTGCCTATCACAGGGCCCAATTTCGGTTTCCGGTGCTTCCTAAAAGACAAGCAAGACAGCAAGTTGCCATGAGGAGCTGGGAGCTGCGAGCTGATGCAACAAGATGGTGCAATGAGATGATGCAGCCAAGAGACACAGCGAAGAAAACGCAATGAGAGACACAACAAACGGAGCAGAGGTGGCTCGAGTGATTAGCCCTCCCTCCCACGTGGGAGGCTCCAGGTTCCATTCCTGCAGCTTCCTAAAAAGAAGATGACAGCGAGTGCAAACAATGATTGGGGCTGAAATAAATCTATAAGAAACAAAACACACGACAACCAATATGAAACAGTCTACAGTGATACACACACAGACACACAAGTGCGGCCTGGAAGAAGAAATACCATCTTACGAGTGGTGACCCTCGGATTAGGGGAGGGAATGGACCTGGTGTGGTTTTTAAAAGGGGCATCCATTCTATCCACAATATTTAACTTCTTTATGTAAAAATGGTAATACAGATATGATAAAATGCTAATATTTGTCAGTTCTGAACAGAAGAAACAAGAACTTCATTACATCATTCTTTGTATTTTCCTTTATTAAAAAAAAACACCCACATTCCTAACAAAACAAAGCAAAATTAAAAAGAATCCCTAGCATGCCGACATTTTCTTCTTATTTTTTAGATTTTTTATTTATTTCTCTCCCCTCCCCCCCCGCATTGTTGTCTGCTCTCTGTGTCCATTTGCTGTGTGTTCCTCTGTGTCTGCTTGTATTCTTGTCAGTTGCACCAGGAATCCGAGTCTCTCTTTGTTGCGTCATCTTGCTGCGTCAGTTCTCCGTGTGAGTGGCGCCACTCCTGGGAAGGCTGTACTTTTTTCCACAGGGCGGCTCTCCCTGCTGGGGACACCCCTGCGTGGCACAGCACTCCTTGCGCACATCAGCACTGCACGTGGGCCAGCTCACCACACAGGTCAGGAGGCCTGGGATTTGAACCCTGGACCTTCCTTGTGGTAGGCAGGCGCTCTATCAGTTGAGCCACATCACTTCCCTCATTTTTTCTTATTTCAGCATGCGCCAGTATAAGCTATATTGTTTGAGATACCATGATTTGGGCGCTAGTGGGCTACTGATTCATGAGTTATACCTGACAGGCCTTCTCTGGGCCGTGTACCATGTATGCGTCCTACTCTCTCATGAGTCTATGTTCTATGATTCCTCATGTGCAGCAGATAATCCCTTCACAGTGTCTTTCAGGTCTTTCCTTTAAAGACAGAAAAAAGCTCTTCCCGGGGGGATGCTTTACCGATTGTCAGTGCTGATTAACATGTGGAGCTAAGAGAAAACCCCTTCCTCCGTTTTACAGGCATGACATGTAACTGCACAGCATTTCACACCCAATATCAAAACAGTTTTAAGTACTTCTGTGACGCTAATTACAATTCGGGCCTGAAAAGAGATGAAAACAGAGAGCTCAGCAATCTAGTTTGGGGAGACGAGCGCGCAGAGATACTTGACTCTGATTCCACTGCTTTGGAGAAGTTAAAAATGATTCTAGATTTTTCTCTAGTTTGTTTTTCCACACTTGGTCTTTACATCTTCTAGAATGAATACTTATGTAAGGCAAGGTAGCTGCCCTGTGATAGGTACTCAGTAGTTGTGTTTCAATGGATAGATGAAGGAGTATCTATAAAATATTTTGTTCCTGTTTTTATTCACATCATACTTTTTGTTTAATTCTGCAAATGGCTGCCAAACTAGGTTCCAAGGACATCTAATTGAGAACAGATAATAATGTGTTATTGGGTCATTTTCAACATTTCAGAAAGTTTCAAGAAATCTGCCAAGTCCAACTAAAAGTGTCAAACTTATTTTTCTTAGCTAGAATTATATCAACATAATGTGTTAATAGTGGCTACACAATGCTGATCAGAGTCCCTAATTGGCAGCTATTTAAGCTTTTGAATCATTTAAAAAACAAGGAGTAAGAATTATTATGAATAAATACATTTTTATAGCTAAGAAATAATTTCAGAACGTAATCTCTGTGTGGGAAAATAAACAGCTAAAGGGGTCTTTGGAGTGAAAAATAGTGGTGAGAACTATAAAAATCTGAATATTTTAAGTGGCAAAACTAATCGGGTGAGAGCTTCAAGAACAGCCAAAAGCTGCCCAGAAGAAGAGCCAGTGAGAAGGAAACAGAAATTTAACCTTTTTTTTTTTCCTGATCCTGGATTTAGCCTGATGATTTGCCTTTGGACAAATAGAACGCTTATTTTATTTAAAGTAAAAGATTGGGAAGCAGACTTGGCCCAATGGATAGGGCATCCGCCTACCACATGGGAGGTCCAAGGTTCAAACCCCAGGCCTCCTTGACCCGTGTGGAGCTGGCCCATGTGCAGTGCTGATGCGCACAAGGAGTGCCGTGCCATGCAGGGGTATCCCCCGAGTAGGGGAGCCCCACGCGCAAGGAGTGTGCCCCATGAGAGACGCCCAGTGCGAAAGAAAGTGCAGCCTGCCCAAGAATGGCGCCGCACACATGGAGAGCTGACACAACAAGATGACGCAACAACAACAAAAAAATAATAAAGTAAAAGATTAAGTCAATTCAAGAACGAAGAGGGAAGTGGTTGTGGCTCTACTGATAGAGTATCCACCTACCATATGGAGGGTCCAGGGTTCGATACTCAGGGCCTCCCATGTAGTGGGCTGTCCCATGCGCAGTGCTGCTGTGGGCAAGGAGTGCCGTGCCACGCAGGGTTGTCCCCTGTGTAGGGAGTCCCACACACAAGGAGTATGCCCTGCAAGGATAGCCACCCTGCGTGAAAAAAAAAGTGCAGCCTGCCCAGGAGTGGTGCTGCATACACAGAGAACTGATGCAGCAAGATGATGCAACAAAAAAAGCAACAAAGTTTCCCAGTGCTGCATGACAAGAATGCAAGTGGACACAGAAGAACAAACAGCGAATGGACACAGAGAGCAGACAACGGGGGGAAGGGGAGAGAAATAAAATAAATCTTTTAAAAAAAAAGAATGAAGAAATACCCTGAAAGCTAACATCAGTCTTAGAAGAAATGCACAATAAGGAATATGATCCAATAATTTTTATTTGTATTTTTTTAAAAGAATTTATTTATTTCTCCCCAGCCCCTTGTTGTTTGCATTTACTATGTCTGTTCATTGTGCATCTGTCTTCTTTTTAGGAGGCACCAGGAACCAAACTTGGGACCTCTCATTTGGGAGGGAGGCACTTAATTACTTGAGCCACCTCTGCTCCTTGCTTTGTTGGGTCTCTTGTTATGTATTCCTCCTTGTGTCTCTTGTTGCATCATCTTGTTGTGTCAACTCGCTGCACCAGCCCATTGTGTCAGCTTGCTGTCTTGCTTGTCTTCTTGAGGAGGCACTGGGAACCGAACCTGAGACCTCCCATGTGGTAGGCGGGAGTTCAATCACTTGAGCCAAATGCACTTCCTGATAATAATTTTTAAAAACCTGTGATGAGGCCAGGCAATAGTACTGGCAAGGGGTCAAAGCCAAAGACGTTCAATTCCTAAATTAGCATCCATAATTTTCAATGTCATAGTCTGCCATTTATTTTGACTTGGTACTGTTTACAGAGGTAAAGTAGAGATGTCACACTGGTTTTAGGTGCTATGTCTTCCAATTTACCAAAAATTTCTTGATAATTAAAACACTGTGTAATTATGCTCATCTCTGGACAGTATGCCTGAGTGAAAGCAAGTTCATGGTTTTTCTTCCCAAGTGTCTGCACTAGATGCTTTTCAATTCAAGTAAAACAAATCTAAGTCCCTTTCACAAATATTTACTCCTGTATGAATTTCAATTTTGCTTCTAGATTCTGGGTTGGTTTGGAAATTTCTAGGTTTATTGCTCTTTAAAATAGAAAACGTCATCCATTTCTTTCCACCTTGCATTCAACATAAACATTAAAATACAATCTCTCATTGCTCCCAAACCTACAGATAAAATCTCAGCCACTTGGTATGGTGTCTAGAAAATTAATTCCAATCAACATTTACACCTTCCTAACGCTTTACAGCTTATACTAAGTTTTCACATAGAACCACATCTCTAACCACTATCTCCACACGTGCCTTTCCTTTTTCCTCTCTAATATGCTGACCAGCAAATTTCTCCTCATTCCTTAAAATGCCATTGAACAGGCCCTTTCTGGGGGGAGACATTTTTTTTATTGTTCTACTAGCCAGGACTTAGCCCTCCCCTTGTTGGGTCCTCACTGCATTTTATATATACTTTTATTAAAAAGTTCCTGTTCTATATTAACAAAGTATTTTTATATATGCCTTCCACAGAAGAGAGTGAGGGGAGGATGCTATTTCTATGTATTTATGGGTGATAATACACAGGTTAGGGAAATGGGTAAAACCACACAGCTAGTAAGGTGAAGAACTGAGCTTGAAACTGGTTCTCCCGTCTCCAGGTCCAAGCACCCTTTCCTCTGCAGCACCACCTTCTCCCAACATAATACTACCAGTATCACCAAGGTTTCAATTTATCGAAACTATGGTGATAAAAAAATTTAAGTAGAATAACAATGATTCTAAGAGTCCACACTTATTAAGTGCTTACAAGATGCCACACAAAAAGCCTTCGATGTATTAAATTTACTTAAACCTCAGAGCAACCCTATAAGAAAGTACTGTTATTATGTTTATTTTACAGGTATGGAAATTGAGGTGTGGAATGGTTAAATAACTTGCTTAAAGCCACCCAGCTAAAATGTGGCAGAACTGAGAGGCGTACCCAGGTTCTCTGGCTTTGGAATTCATATCCCTAATGAAATTAGCCTTAAATACTAATGTTTGCTCTCCTAAATGGAGCTTTGGAAATGAACTTGCCAAACAAGTTTGGTCTCAATTTTGATACCGTGGAACCAAGATTTGGCTCTGGATCTCAATTCAGAGCCTCAACTATAATTACGGAGCACAAAAGAAAGCAGGAGTTGATTCTTTCGATTGAACTGGATTTCGTGTAGATTGTTATTATGAAGGAAGCAGAGGTGTTTTTTTTGGATATTTTCCCTCCTACTCTTCAAATAATTATGCAAACCGGCAATTGGAAAGAGAAGACAAAATCCAAGAAGTTGTTTCTGATTTGTTTGGGACTGCATTCAAGGTTGTGGGAATATTTTCTAAATTGCATTTTCAGCATCTTCAATACAGCCATTCTCTTTCAAAATAAGTTTAAGGTGAAAAATTAATACTCTAACGTAAGTTGTCTCAGGTTAAAGAATTTTCAAGTACAAAATCATAAAAAATGAAACAAATATTCAAATCCACCAGAGCTTGCATTGTACAGACCACCTAAGCATAAAATTCAAATAAAACAAAATGAAAATATGAATAAAACAGACACTTATAAACATTTTATGTCTTCTGACAATATCAATTAAGAATTTTACAATAAGGAAAGTAATTTAAGAGGGCAATATTTAGCAACAATAAGAACCATAAAATAAAACTAAGAATGTTTCAAAGAAGAAAACTCTCAAGTTTTAATATAATATATTAGAATAAAACGCATGGTCACTAGTCTAATTATTTAAATACTTTATAGTTTAATGGTTAAGAAGAAAAAGAAATTTATGCTGTTGCGATTTCTGGATTCTCCAAAAGCATACTTTATATCAGTAACCCCCTTCTCCCCGCAGTGTAGATTTTGGTTGTTATTGTCTGTCTTTTACAATATACAACTCCTTATCTCTGAAAGCAGATTTTGAATGCCATATATAACGTTTTCATTCCTGGACATTTGGCCAAATGACTTGGGCCTTTTTTCTCCAGAACTCCTCAAATAAGCTTCTCTCTTTTGTCCTTGAAATTTCCTAGCCTGCCTGTCTGCTTCGTTTCTCTTTGGGCTTCCTCATCTTTTTCCTTCTTATTTACGCATTCATTCATTCATTCATTCTTCACTCACTCAACATGTCTTTTCTTTCCCACATTATGATTTTCCTGGTGTCAGAACTGAAGCTTCCCCTTTTTAACGCATTACGTTCCCTTTATTTTTCAAGAAGAGCTTAGGATTTTGGTTTTAGGGTCTGTTTTTCATGAAAACCCAAAATAGGAAGGAGGAATTCTCTCCTGTACCCCCTCAGAGCACTAACCTCCCGCATTCATTCCTGTTTGTCTCCTTCTTAAACCTAAGGCGGTGCTGATTTCATCCTGTTTAGATTGTGTTCATTTCCTGTTCAACTACTGATTGCTAGGTCTTCCCTTTTCTGTTGTAAGATAAAAGAAGGAATGCAACACAAAGTGTCACTATTCCCCAGGCTTAATTCTTTTTACATTTTTTATTGTTATGATTTTTTTCTCCAAATAATAACCTGAGCAGCTCAGCTAAAAGAATGAATGGGGAATTTCACTTGGATCTCAGAAACAGGCAAGAGAAATAAGATGTGACAAGAACTGTCTAGATTCCTTTGATCAGTTTTGGAATTATGTTAGGGATGAGCATTTCTAACACTGGGATACTCCCCAAAGCGAAACAAGTACTGAACTTTCTATGCAAAGGAGGAAGCTGAGAAGCCCAGGAGTTGGTGTCAGTCCTGAGGCTGAGCCTGCTGTCTGCACCTGGCTTGGGTGAACTGTTTCCCACCCTCTTTTCTTGCCAGCTTTACTCTGTGGGTATTTTTCCTCTCCTTCCGTCCTTAGCTGCAAGCACAGGCTCCGACGTTTTAAGGCAAATGCTGCTCAGGGTTAAGGGCAGAAGAGGAAACTCCCTTTAAAATGGCTTCGAGATAGGACCCAAACATGAAATGACCCCTTTGGGAACCAAAACCGAATAGCTGGGAAATAACAAGATAAGAAATAGCCCTGTGGTTGCATGTTAATTTAAAATGAAGTAGAATTGTTGACAGCGTGGCCCGACCACTTCCCAGCTGCCGCTGTTACCAGGAAGGAGAGGGCTTTTCTGGTCATGTCCCTGCCCAGAAGCTTCAGTGGCTTCTTGGGTCTTTTCTTTGAGGTATTTGGGGTCAACAGACCACTGTAGCAGGGCAGTGGATTAGAAGTGTGTCTTAAGGCTTGGAGGGGCAAAAATGCTCAGGGCGAAGAGAGAGAGACAGAGACAGAGAGAGAGAAAGAGAGAGAGAGAGACAGAGAAAGAGACAGAGAGAGAGAAAGAGAGAGAGAGACTTCCGCGTCTTCGTCCAGTCCTGTGAGGTTCGAGGCTGAGGTCTCCTGGATCCACTGCCAGCCGAGCTCACCTGGGTGTGCCAACACAGCCCGGCGCTGGGGGGGATTGGGGGGGATTGGGGTGGAAACGGAAGGCCGCGAGCAGTGCTGGATTCTCACAGGAGCGCGTGCTTTGCAAAGCGCACACACTTTGGGTTATTTGCAGGCAAGGGTAATGAGATACACTATTTTCCTCAGACTCTGAAGTTCCCTTTAGGATTCTGCTGATAAGTATTGATAGGCTACAGCTAAAAAAATTCCAGACTTTTCAAAACTCTTTGGCTAGAAATAAACAACTGTAGATGTAGACAAGTTCAGGGTCATCTCAATTCTTTCACCGATTCCTCTCTATACACTCACATGCACACACACATACGCATATGCATCCACATATACACACATGTGTAAAATAGACTCAGGTATAGGTTTTAGAAGCTATAAAATATTTTATGGAGCTCAAGTCATGGCTATTTCATTTCATTATGAGTAGGATACTTTACACATAAAATAAATCACTGGCAAATAAAACTGCTCTTTAGTGATCCGAAAACACAACATCTTTTCAGATAGTCACTAGATGCTTTGCCAATTCCACTAATTACTTGTCACACTCCGACTGGAAATTCTGAGCCATTCCATTCATTAACTCAGTCAGGAAACTGTTTTGAGAAATATATGAGAATGTTTGCAGTCCAATCCCTCGGTTGCCCTTATGTATGACGAAGTGGCGAGAATGCTTTTCAGCGGTGACTGGCAGGGCACCTGCCTTGTGTGCTGCCCTGTAATGGGGACCGGGACGCTAATTGGCCTGCTTCCTAGCACTTGCTTTGCCATGCAGCCTGCAGCCTGCCAGCTCGCGACAGGGCGTTTTGTGATCACATGTTGACGTGAAACTGTTACAGACCAGATGGCATGCCCTGGCGGTCACACTCAGAGAGGAACACTGAGCTGCAAGTCTTCACGTTCTGGGGAAAAGTGAGTTTGCTACAGCCTGGGCTGCAGACTGAACGCGTCACCTGCACCTCTGAGGACAGCCAGTCCTCGAGGCGGGGGCCCTGGCGGCGGGTCCGGCACATCGGCCCCTGCGCCTGGGGTCTGCGAAGGGGCCGTGATTAACACGGATGCACACGTGTGCATCTACATACACAGACACAGCTGATTAGTGGGGAGAGAATTCAGCTTCCGGCGTATTTAAAAACAGACGGATGCCGGCTTCCACCTGCGGTCCTGGGCTCATTAGTTAGGACACTCGACGTTTACTGAGGACCGATCGTTTCCAGGACTTGGATCTGTCGAGGGTCCCTCTCAATCATTCACCTGCTTTCAGCTTACACAGAGATGCTTCAGTTTGCTTGTGGATGAAAAGGAAACCTAAGTGCTTTAAGAGATATGCTGCCTCATTTGAAAATACATTTCTAATGGAAAAGTCACACTAATAAGGCAAGAAAAAGGAAAGAGCAAGAAAAGCTGCCATGTCTTCTCTTCCTAATATGAACTCTTGATTTGTGGGCCATCTAATCAGATTTGGCAAAATGTCTGTCTTTACTTGTCCACCCCACCCCCAATGCAATTATGCAGAAGACCAATAAAATATGGGTACAGATTCACTTTTTTTTTCACAGTGAACCTTTTCCTAGGGGAAAATTATGCCTTGAGATATAAGATCAGGATAATATGATGTTATCAGATGAGCAAGAAATTTTTTAAATCTCATAGGTTTAAACATAAGGACAGCTTTTTATTTTTTTCCAGTGAGGTTTAAAGTTATTTGATACTCAGTTTAATCTTTAATGATAAATATTTAGAAGCCACAACTGACGAATTCCACTTAATAGGCAGTGACCCTAAAGACACACTGAAGAAACAATTTTTTTTTTCTTGCTATGGTAAAAATGGCTAAAACAACACTTAGAACAAAATATAGTGTCAAGCTGAAATACATTCTTTTGATCATAAACCCTGTTAAAAGATTCACAGTAAAAACTTGCTAAAGAGTTGAGGAAACAAGTTTTATAAATAATTCTGCGGCATAAGAACTTTGGTATATACTGTTAAATGAAATGTCAGAAGTTTCTAATAGGTATCGGCTTCTAGTATTTGTTCAATTCTGTTTCGGTGATGGGAAAGGAAGGACTACCCATGCCCTTAGATTGTGAACCAAAGGAAAGAAAAACAGGGAAGTTAAAATCTCAACAGTCAATGACTCCTTTAATAAAAATAATATTTTGTGGGAAAACTATAAATTTAACCATAGAAAGAATCTTAGGTTGACTTTCCAGAGTCAGTGTTGCAAAATCAATAGATGATCCCTTTTGGCAAAGAAGCTAAAGCCAGAAGCACATAAAATGCTACAAAATGTCACTGATGTCATATAATTTTAAGTAAAAAAACCCACAAACATTAATAACTTATTGGAAATTCTTTATGATATTTGAAATAAGATAGGCAGTAACCCTAAAACCACATGGAATTATGTATAGAGGTTCCTCATTATTCATGGCAAAGAACTTAGGCCTAAAGGTGAGCTACTCAGTTTTTTCTTGAACAAAAAGGCAACTATTCCAAATTTGCTGGCATTTCTGTGTCACAATAATGTCAGATGATTTTCGGAAGTCCATATAATTTGTTTCTTCAAGATCAAGGTGACTTTTTAACAGTGAATGAGGAAACACCTGCTTTAAAAACAAACAAAGGTGTGACAAAATCTGAAAATATTTTGGAAACGTATGCTTTGTTATGTTGTTATTACTGAAAATGGCATGCAGGTACACTTACAAAAACTCCAATAAGCAAAAATTTTAAAATTCTGAAGTCTTTTTTCTAACCTGTTAAAAAATTTTTCTAAATGAAGAGCTGCAATGATTTCAAACGCACAATCAAAAATGTAAAACAACGTCCTTTCATATTCTTTTACAAAACATCAAAGAAATGACACTCAGTAAAATGCCAGCAAAAATCTTTTGATAATCCTTAGACTGGATCGAAAAATCTGTATCATGATTTAGTTAAAAAGTTGTCCATTTGGAGTTATACATATTTTTCCATTCTGATAAGCCTCTAAAATCAAGTATTGAAATAAATCGAAGTGTGAACCAGGGTACCACCCCTTGTTAAAGCAAGACTGAAAAAGGAATGAAATATTGAAAATTCATCCTATTTTTACCTCTGTGAATTACAAACCATGAGCTAAGGAACAAGAGGAGAACTTCTCAATCAGCAAGGCCACCTTTGTAATGATATCTTTAGAGCTGTTTTTTGGTTTCTTTAAAATGCCAGCATGTTGGAAACAAGGTCAGATTCTCATGAGGTTGTATATATATTTGCCTGCAGAATTCATAAATTTAATCTCAAAGTAGGGATGCTGAAATGAATTTCATGAAACTTATTTATATCGTATTTACCTAAGAATTTCTAGGCAGGGAAGGGCTGAACTTAGAAACACAGCTAAAGATTTTTGTTACTAGGCTCTTTGTCCCTGTCTTGGTCCATCTCCTGAAATACATTTTGAAGAGAAACACAATTTTTAGTTTTTATCAGTCACCCTTGTTGCAGTACAAGTGATTAAATCGTACAGAAAAGTAGCAGATTCACAATTTCAGTTTTAAAGGTGACTGCTGTCAGTTTTCCTTTCTTGGGTGTAGAATTTTATTAACAGAATTCAAAATTGCCTAGGGCAACCATAATAGCTCTCCAATTTTCAGTTCCACTTAAGTGACATTTTACCAAGAGTGGGCTTACTTCTGTTTGCTTTCTGCAATGCCCAGAGTTTCAAATCAATCATGAGTCAAGACTTGGGAACAGTGATGTAGGGGCTGAGTTTTAAAATTAAAAAGGCAGTGGACTTTTTTTTAATGTATGACCACGTACACACACACACACACACACACACACTGCTACAAAACCCTTGGTATGCTAATAAATGCAAAGAAGCAAGATAATTTTACCGGGGTTTCCTTAAAACTTGGAGAATTGTTGATGTGTGTTGGTTTGAAGCCATTTATGTCCCAGAAAGAGTCCATATAATTTTTGATAAGGTCATTTCAAGCAAGGCACGTCCCACCTCAGTCAGGAGGGGTCTTATTACTGGAGACCTTTATAAGAGAATGAAACGCAAAGAGAGAGGAAAGCTCAGGAAACGGGCAGAGTGGAGAGATGAGGGGACACTGCCATCAGCCTTCACGAGGCTGGGTCCTCGAAGATTGCCGGGGTCCCCCCATCCTGGGGAGAAGGCATCTTCTGGACAATGCTTGATGTAGACGTCCCTTCAGCCTCTAAACCGTAAGCTAGTACATTCCCACTGTGTAAGCCAACCCACTGCATGGTATTAGCTTCATCAGCCTACGACACTAACACAGTGTGGAAACAAGATGATAAAAAGTTTCTATCCGCAAAGAAAAATTAATGGCCTAGTACCTATTATTTGTGGCTTACATTGTGAAAATGTCTGTTATAGTCTCCGTATTAACTATGTTCCATAGATTATTTTATATTAGTTGATATTAAAGAATATGGAGAATATTACAGGACGTGAAAATGAAAAAGGTTAAGAGGCACTGAGAAAGGGTCACTGTTTTTCCTAAAGCCTGAAATTCTACAACAACCAGCACTTCCTTGACAAAAATACGTTGTTGGTTTGTGCCGTGGGGACTTCCTGTTCAGAAAGACTCACACTTTAGTTATTACGTGTACATTGATATACACATGTACATCTGTGGGTAGCAATCTGTGGGGATCTACCTATCCCTTTAGATAAATATGTAGATATATCTATAAAGAGTTATCTCAAAGTTTCTATGTTCCACACAGTCTTAATTTCTACTGTTGGATATAATTTTTCCCATAAAAAGCACAATTCTTCAGGAGAGTGGTTGAATATGCAACTACAAGGAGAGAATAGGAAAGTCATAATGAGACATGGATATGGGATTGCAGGCTAAGCGCACTCGAGCCACAGGACTGCTGCCCCTCAAGCTCCGTGACAACAAAATTAAAGGTACCTGAAATTGTAGAACACAAGATTGCTCATATATATACAAAAAATCAAATCAAAACCCTGCAGATGTTAAACACGGGAGTGGCAAGTCTATGGCAATAAACTAAAATCAATTTTGGGCTTTAAAACACTCAGATCGTGTTTGCTAATTTTAGTGAGTTTTGGGGGTAGTGGTGGAGAAGGGGTGTTTTTTCTTAAGTTTCTATTGTTAAATGTTAGAGGAGCGAGGGTAGGAATCATTACAGACTTGTTGCCCATCTGTCATTACTGATTGCCATAAAATAATCTCTTTTAAAACAGTAACAAAACATTGTATATCTCAATAGTTCTCTTCTGCAAAACTCCAATTCTTAGTATTGTTTTAGGAAGGTTTTTTTTTAGTATTGTTTTTAGGAAGACCAAAATATTTATTAAAAGAGAAGATCAAAAGTTAAATCCCTGAAATATATAAGTAAGGATTATGATTATGATATCTAGTGGAGGCAAAACTTCAGAAGAAGAAATAAAATGAAATAAAGGAAGCCTGCTAATATATTGTAAAATAGGGACATGAATGGAACGAAACGATGATAGCACTGGATCTTCAATAGAGATCCCTATTTCCAAACCTTTCTTGCTTTTGCAAATTCATTTGCCACGTTCAGTCAGTTTTTGAAATGATTTCCCTGACTTTTGGAAAGAAGGATATTGGTATTTTGGTGTTCCAAGGCAGATGGTTTTTATTTGTTATTTCATAACTGTTGGCTCAGTCACGCCACTTGGGGTTCTCCATCTTTAGAGACGTGATGGTTAAAACACTTATTTCAACATCCTTTACACAAAGTATTGTCTGCCTTCATCTTCAGAATGAAAACTCCATAAAGCATCTGTCCTTCTTGCTACTTTAAAATCTTTCTCTGGCCTAAGTTGTTCATATTAGCCTTAAGTAGTCTATTTGTTACAGTTATTTAGGTTATGTGGGTCATTTTATGTGTGTGACAAGAACAGAAATCTAAAATGAACAGAGTTTTAGTTTTTTAAAAATTTTCCTGACTTATAACTAACAAACAAATAGATACAATGGGGGAAAGGAAACAGGAGAATAAAATCTTAGGGGACATTAAGGTTACTCTTGATCTATTTCTAAAACTCACTGGAGTCACTATTGCCCACTATTAGCCGTGTTTCCTCTTTCTAATGGACATATAATATAGTGATACCACACCACGGCATGCTAGGGGAAAATGCCCGATTCTTTTCTCTAGGTCCTTCTAACTGAAACCATTTGTTACTGCATGAGAGTCATAAAACAGAAATAAAAGGTAGGCCATCATTAAAAAGAAAAGGAAAGAGGGAAGTGGGTGTGGCTCAACCGACTGGGCTCCCGCCTACCATATGGGAGGCCCTATGCTCGCTTCCCAGGGCCTCCTTGTGAAGGAAAGCTGGCCCGTGCCCGCGGAGAGCTGATGGCCCGCGCCCGCGGAGAGCTGGTGCAGCAAGATGACGCAACAAAGGGAGACAAGCAGACACAGAAGAACGGGCAGTGAATGGACACAGAGAGCAGACAGCAAGCAAGCGGCAAGGGTTGGGGAGGATAAGAAAATTAAAAAAAAAAAAAGAAAAGGAAAGGAAAAGAGTGAAAAGATACTTTGAAACCAAAGAGTGGGCGGTGCCTTCTAAATCTATATGAAATCCTAGTAGGGAAGCTAAAGCTAGGTATTGTGCCTGTCAGGTTCTTGGATGAAATTTTAACAAAAACCCCAAGCTGTGTGTTGGCAAGCAACGATGAGGTTAAATAAATCATAACCAGGACTTTAACACACCACAGAAAAGTTATTTGTAGGGACTCCGGTACTGTGAATGATAGGCAGTAACAGCTATGGACTTCAGTTTAAATAAACGGTGCTATAAATACGTAAACACTCCACAGGGAGCCCAAGTTGATATTACAAAGACTCCATTCCTGTTTAACAAGAATACAAATGGCATTCTTTATATCGAGATGACCAGCCGTGCTGGATTTCCCAGCTTCCGCAGGTGCCTCTACCCGTTGTATCTTCGGCTCTTGACTAGACTAAATCAGGTCATAATGTTATGTCATAATTTAATAGCACGGAGCTTTTCTTTGGAATACCCAGGAATTGCCATCTTGATCTCCCCTGTTGATCTGTAAGTTCCACGAGGGAGGGAGGTATGTGCATCGTTTAGTGCTACGTCTCTAGTGCCTGGTACAGCGCTTGACATGAATGAATGAAGGAGTGAGTGACTTAATGAATATGTATGCTCATTTCCTAAGACCATATTTTCTGCTTGTCCTGGTTTATCAAGTGATACTATATTGCTTTTGGCACTCACTCTGCAAAAACTATAATTATAAGGTGATATTTCAATGTCGGGAAATATGAGAGAAAGATGAAATGGGTGAAAATGGCTGTGTGGAGTTACTGACAGTGCGTGTGTGTTGTAGAGTAGCTTTTGCAGAATAGTTCCAGGAACTTCAAACATGCCTTTAATCCTCATGTTATCTCTGTGATACGTCAAGTATTTTCAATATCACCGTGTAGCAGCTTGGGAGGCAGGCAGGTCTCACAGGCAGAAGTCCAGAAATGTTTTCCATGTGACTAAACGTTTGTTTCTAGTTTTGCACTTTGCACATTCACTTGACCCAAACAAAGTCTATTCTGCACAAGGGTGCAGTTTTAATTTTTATTTGATATGCCTTTCTACTTACTGTAGTACAGATTAAAAAATAGCTTATACTTTTTCTGAATCTTTGAGTTTCAAGAAGAGATATTTAAAGCAATGGAGTTTAAAACTAAAATTAATTTATGATTCTTTTTCTTAATCTCCACTCAGAGACAAGGTGACTCAGAGACAAGGTGAAAGACTTTCAGTAAAAATTCTGCATGATAATATCAACATTAAAAATACCCTGAGAACGGATTTACAAACATTGGAAAGCTGAATTTTCTTCAGAAATTATTGTTGGCTGTATATAGCTCAGGAAAGGAAGGTGAAGCAAAGTGACTACATGTATGTGTGTGTTCATACACCCATGTCCGCTGTGTACATCTGCACAAGTTGTGCACTGCACAACTCCGACACCTGTCCCATCCATGCTACCCTTAGTTTCTTGAAATATGCAGAAATGAAAACATATACGACTACATTCCTATATAAAGACTGAAGAAGAATGTCTCCCTGAATTTATCAGGACCACACAGATTTTCAGAAAATGTTAGTTATGGAAACTTGGGAAAATGTTCGAAAATTATGGTTTTAAACCCAATAATATACGACTTTAAAGGAAAATTATTTTTTAAGAGAAATGCAGAGGGCAGTTTATTCTGTCTTGTGAACAATTACTTGGCTCGGACGGCTTTGCTCAATGTCCACAGCAGCTACGTCCATGAAAGAGGTTTCCCTTCATTTCCGGGAAGGGGGAGCAGGTGACATCCGACAGCAGTCCTGGCGTGGGTTTGGAAGGGCTGCCTTTTAAAACCGATTCTCTCTCCAGGGCCGTTTTCATTCTCCTAGCCTGCCACTCTCGAAAACTCACTGTCCCGCATTTTGCTCTACACCCCAAAAGTAAGACGTCAAAGTCAGACCCAAGATGGATCGGAAAGTGTCTCAGAGACCCTCCGAGACCACACAACGGTGAAGGAGAGAACCGCCATCGTTAACGACGAGCCAAAGACGAGGAAGGGGACGCCAACGTTTGTTACTTCACAGAGATGAAGGAACCTTCTAATGCAGCCCACACAGCTATATAAGCTCAAGCGTCTCCCTTGTCTTCTGGCCACACAGTCCACCGTCCTCGCTGGGCTCTTTCAGCGCCTGCCCCCACCTCCCGCTTAACTGCGCTGTAGTTCTCCCGCACGCATTTGGCGAGCAGTCTTCCACGAGGCTCAGAAACGTGGGGCGCTTCACGAATCTGCGTGTCACCTTGTGCAGCGGCGACGCTAATCTTCTCTGCATCGTTCCAATCTTAGTACCTGTTTTCTGAAAATCTAATAAATAACGTTGCCCTCTCCCATGAATCAGATATGAAACACCAGGGGCTTCCGTGTCCAGGGAAGAGAAGCCTCCTGGCAGATGCTTTTCCCTCCTTAACTCCAGTTCACTGAAGAAGTTTCATCCTTTGGGAGCCTCAGCTACATCTGCAGCGAGGCCCCAACTGTGCAATAAAATCTCAAACCGGTGTTTAAAGAGAATTTCGTAATCTGATGCACTTCAGAACAAGGACCTTTTTTTTTTCTTTATAAGGAAATATATTCTGAGTAAAATATTCTCGGGCTTTTATTTTCTTCCCCAAATGAAGATTATGCATATCCTAGAGAACCGTTTGCAGGCTGGTGGAGAAAATGCGGAAACGTTCTAACTAGGGAATGCTCAGAGTGGCCAAAGAGAGTGAAAAGTACGGCCAGGAGGACAGCTTTAACAGGAGCACTCCTCACAGGGTCAGTTTAGTGCTCCTGCACGTGGGGACGCCCCTCTCCAGTTCTCAGGCCCCTCGCGGCAGGCTTCCAGGGCCGCTCTCTGCTCAGCTGTGCGTGGCTCTGCAGCTCACTGCTGTCAGGTGCAGCCTCCGGCCTGGGGTGGCTGCAGTTCAGCCTGCTCTTGGCCTTGGTGGACCCCACATGCGCCCCATCTTAGGAGGAGCCCTTACTCTGTAGCAGCAAGGAGAGGGCCCCCCGGCAACGTGTTCTTCTTCCGGAACATGGAAAGGCCACTCTCAGGGAAGGTGTGCGGAGACAAACCAATCGCCACTTCCCAGGGGAAAACGCGGTCCCTTTGTGCCGCTATCTCGGGCCACTTCTGACTTTACTGGTTGCTCTCCGCTGGTTTCCAGGCGAGGGAGTGCGGAGAGGAGCAGAAGCTTGACCTGGGTGCCCAGGCCAGGAATGAGTGACGGGAGACGGGCGTCAGGGGACGCTCCGAGGAGCCTCGGCAGGTGACTGGGGGCAGATTCTGTCGTTGGCAATGACCCCGCGCCCCGAGGCACACGGCGCCCGCTCAGCCAAACCACAGTGTAGGAATGGGGAGCCAACAACAGCTGCCTCTTGTTGTTTCTACTCACACATGCATTTAACAAACGTTTCCTGAGTGTGACCTGTGCTGGGCGCTGTTCTAAACGCTAGGATCAGAGCAGGGAAAAAAGCCCTAAATCTCTCCCCTCGTGACACTTACAGGGCAGTGGAGCCACCATTCTACATGCGTTATATTTTTATTATACAATAAAACTGTTAGTTCATTCCCCAAAAGTCTTACAAAATGAACTATTTTAGTTTAGCAATAATGGATATGGGAAATTTTTGCCTTTGGTGCCACACTGGGGGAATTTATATCTAAATATTAAATGTGGGAAAAATAAATTCCATATAAGAGCTATAAAAATACACCTCACTATAAATGTCTGATTTTAAAAATATATTGCCATTGTACTGATGTTGAAGATGGGGCATGTGGTAGATTGAATTATATACCCCAATTTAGATAGGTTCCCCCTCCCCCCAAGATGGCTCCCTTGTCTGTCTGCTTGTTGTTTTTGCCTGTTATCTGCTCACTGTCTGTCTGTTTTTTTCTTTAGGAGGCACTGGGAACTGAATCAGGGACCTCCCATGTGGGAAGTGGACACTCAACTGCTTCATTTGCATCCACTCCCTGTCTGCTAGTTGCTTGCTCACAGTCAGCTCATTGTTTTTGCTTGATGTCTGCTCATTGTCCGTCTTTTTCAGGAGGTACCGGGAACTGAACCTGGGACCTCCCGTGTGGGAGGCCAGCACTCAACTGCTAGAGCCACATCCACCCCCTAGACATGTTCTTAATCTAAATCTGCATGCCTATGGGTGGGAACCCCTTGTAAATAAGATGTCCTGAAGATGTAATCTCTCTTCAGGTGTGGCCCAACTGAATGAAGGGAGCCTTAATCCAGGTAACTGGAGTCCTTCATGAGCTGAAAAAATTCCGACATAGAGAAAGCCACGGGGAGGGGCTGGACCTCGAAGTCAGTGAAACCCTCAAGAGAACGGAGAGGCCACTGCCCGTGAGGGGTGGCAGGGAGACAAGCCCAGGAAGCCCGAGGCCACGGCCCCAGAACCCCAGACTTCAGGGGGAAGCTTTGTCTTGCTGATGCCCCACTTTTGGACTTCTCCTAGCCTCAAGACCATGAGTCAATAAATTCTCATTGTTTAAGCCCACCTACTGTGTGGCATTTGTCCTAGCAGCCTGGCAAACTAAGACAGGATACAGTTCAAGGAAAATTCCATGTTGGTTATCCACGGAATAGTAGATAGTCTAAGACACCACACATTTCTACCTCGTGTGTTCTGTCTCGTTCCTTAGGACCAGAGGACAAGCCCTCAACATAATCTGCCTATATTTCTGTCCACCTGTACGAAGGACCACAACTCATCCCACACCGTGTCCCCTGGACTTGCTGCTTGAGGCGGTTCACTGCCTGCAGGTCCCCGGTGCCTGGGTCCCAGGGCGGTTGGGAAATGACGGGCAAGGCTTCCCGCAGCTGCCCGCACCCTCATCCCCTCGCGCTGTTTCCCCGCAAAGCTCTCCTAGACTCTCCTACCAGCTATACCCCCTCCCCGAACCGTCTTCCCTTCATACTCTGCCAGCATGACCCTTCCACAGCATTGCTGGCCTCTACGGCTACTCCGCTCTGCTTCTAATCGCTGCTTCTCGTACTACGCCTTTGCATTCTGGAAGGTCTTTCACTCTTGCAGCATATCTCAATTAGAATTAGCCACATTTCAAGAGTTCAGTGACCGCGTGTGTCTAGTGGCTACTGGATGTGCTGGCTTTCTCCATCAGGCTGTGAGCACTGTGAGTCAAGATGAAGTCTTACTAATTTTATACTTAAAAACAACAAGTGGCTGTTTAGATTGAGTGAAAAGATTGAGACCTCTTTGACTCCCTTTTTTCCCCACTTTGGGAACCATTTAACCATTACACAAATATAGGAAAGATTAGCTCTCCTGTCTCTCTAGTAGTGGAGATAATGCAGACGTGGACAAAACAACTGAACCACAAAACCAAGGCAATGTAATGAATACTAAGTGAACTTCTGTCCACTGGAAGGTTTCACAAGTGGATGGTTGGTTTTGGTCTTGGGAGGTGAGGGAAGGCGAGTACCTTTTGGAGAAGGAGAACTTCTGAGAACAAAGGAAATGTAAAATTTAAATGTACAGTAAAGAAGGACGCGAGTGGTCCAGGCGGAGATGGAAATCTGAGCAGAATGGCATGTGGGGCGGATGCAGTTCAGGAGGAATTGCTAAGGAAAGTCATGTTGATAGTCTATTATTTTGATCCAAGCAAGAATTTCTTTAAAGCACCAAGTATCTTTTCATCAGGACCAAATGCCCCTTAACTGTTAAATATAACTATCAAGAAGGGAACACTTAAAAAAGGACAGTATATTTTCCGGATCTTGTTATCAGATATTATTTTCTTATTTCCCTAAAGAAAAGAGACAAACACTCCTTGCGATCACTCACAGCCCATCAATTCTGTTACGCGTGTTTCACAAATACCGCGTTCCTGGGGAGGAGAGAGATGGGGACGCACGCAGCGTGTTTATTTTTCCTGGATCCAGAGTGAACCCGTACACCACGGCTCTAGGAACTAAACATGGGCAGCTTGCCTTTGATTTATTACGGCATTCAAGTGCAACCTGAAATCCGCAGAGCCTGAAACAGGGATCGCTAGCTGGTCATGTCTGGAGGGACACCGTCGCGGTGGGGGGCTCAGCGCCCCTTCCAGGTACAGCTGGGGACGTCAGCAGGGGAGGCTGAGGGCTGAGTGACGAACCGCAGCTCCGCCGAGAAGGTGTGAGGTGACGGCTCTCTACAGTCACGGCCTGCACGTCCGCCTGGGGTTAACAGGTTACGCCTGCGTGCAGGAGGTGAAGCCACTATCTTCTGAGCCTTGAGTTCTTAGCACTTCACGTTCACTGGATTTTCTCAGGCTTAAACGAGGTCATCACCTTTCACAAGTTTTCCCTACAAACTAAACACACTCCCTCGTGTCACCACCTTGGCCTCTCCGGGGGATTCTGAGCTCCACTAACCTGGATGATTTCTGCGACATCTAGACTGGGGAGAGACCTCAAGAACTGGCTGGCAACCAGGACCCTCACTCACAGAGTGGGGAGAGCCTCTTCCAAAGGTCTTACGTTTCTTATTATCAAGGAAAGCACTGCCACGGGAGAGGCTTAGCTGCTCTTCTAAATCAAATCAAAGAAAGCTGGAATTCTGATGTCTAGAACTTAAACCTTTCCGGGGTTTTCATCAATTCAAATTCATTTGACAACCCTTGCAGGCATGGCACTGTCAGCAGAATATACCCGAGAGTTACATTACATCAAGACATACAGGGCCATGCTCAAAACCACACGTTTTTATTTAAATCTCTGAATCACACACCCACACTTTCATAAATCAGAAAAGGGATGGAGGAAGCCCCACATCTTAAATCTCTTCAGTCTAAGGTAGGAAAATAAAACCTCAAAAGCTGGTTCATGCAGATTATCCTAGACTGGGTTTTGAGCTACCATGCTCATATTACAGTCCGCACCAGTATTTTACTAAATATACCTGATGATGTTTTATGTAGATTAGACACACCATTTAAAAGGTAAGACATCATATGTATTTTTTCTTTATTTCTCTTATTATTTTTAATACATGTGTTTGATTTCCTCCTCACTCGCCAGCTGTTAGTGCCTTCATCAGAAGTTCCCACACTCTATCTGCTGAAAACTGAGAGCTGCCTAATTTTTGTAGGCTCAACTGTAGACTTTCAAAAACTGTTTCCCAAGGCTGAGCACCACCTGGCAATTCTGGAACTCGTGCTTCTCTGCAGTTTACCCCAGTTTCTACTGCTGCCTTTCCCACTCCCCTCTGTTTCTGGACGCTGACACTTCACCTTCCCCTCATGTAAGGGAAGGAGCTCAGGACACGGAATCAAACAGACCTGGCTGGAATCCTAGTTCTATCAGTTCTAGTTTTGTGACCTTCTGCAATCTTCTTAATTTATGTGTCCCTCAATTTCTATGTTTGTGAAATGGAGAGAGTGACATCATAGGCTTGTTAAAGGACAATGTGAAGCATTATATGTAATCCTTTAGCACAGAGCAGTGCACAAAGGATGTGCTAAATAAAAATCATTCCCCTGACCCAGCGAACTTGAACTGCTCTGAATTCCCAAGTCTGCCAGTGGTACACACGGTCCAGCTAACACTTTCTTTAAAGGATGTACAATTCTCATCTATAAAAAGGTGACAGTCTGTGTACCTCTGTGAGGACTTGCTTTTTGGATGATGTCTTTTTTGATCATTCCTTTGCTCTTATTCTGAAATGGAACAAAGTTTAAAAAGTCTAGAAAAAAATTAACCACCAAATGATATTTGTTAAAAACGGCAAAAAAAAAAAAACCAAAAAAAAAAAACAACACATGAAACTAACTTTTAGCTTAACTTAGTGTTCCAAAACCAACTATCAACATTAATTGGTATAGAAACATTCCTTTGTACACATTTTTGCACAGGAAACTTTAAAAAGAATTACTTGGTTGGCTAACACCTTTGGAATGTCAATTTCTAATAAACGAGTGCACTACATTTTATTGGTCTCTTAGGAATATACACACACACACATATATGAAAGTAGACCATTATAATTCAAAAAATTTATTTTAGCTTTTCAGTGTTTAAAATTGCTTCAACTATTCCTACCTGTATATTGTTTTTAATTTTTACCTTTTATTGGTCTGTTAGGAATATATATATATACACACACACACACATATGAAAGCAGACCATTATAATTTAAAAAATTTATTTTATCTTTCAAGTTTTTAAAACTGGCTTCAACTATTCCTACCTGTATATTGTTTTTAATTTTTCAGTGGTTTATAAAAGGCAGAGAGCTTTCCTTTACATGATAAAACAGAAACAAATCAAGAAAGCACTTAAAAATGTGAAAAATATCTGAAACAAATACTAATGAAAAGGAAAATAGAAGCTGTTTTAAGAAGCTGTTTCTTTCTGCATGTATTTTACCCCACATTGCCATGATCAGATTATGCAATTTTTGGAATGACTACAGGCTCTGAGGGCGTATAAAGTATGTGACATATGAAAACAACTTTTTTTTCTTTTCCCAAAAACATTTGGGATCTTTTGATTTTAAGAGGTTACTTAAGATCCAGATGGACAGAAAATTAATTACTCATTTACCCTTCCAAGTCTGCAGAAATCCTTTGGGGAAATAAAGAAATTAAATGTGCATGCTCTGTACAGCAACCATAAAGCTTTTATAAAAACAATGAAGATATTGGTTGTGGAGGACATGTAAACTAAACCCCAGTCCATTTTCCAGAGGGTGTGCTATGAGATTTCAATCCTGTTGCTCAGAAGAGCTTGTAATTAACGACCATTAAATTTCCAGAGTAGTGAACTGTTTTTGCTCTTGGCATTGTTGGAGGAATGTAAAATCTTTGGCAGAGTGGTCGCAAATGTGCAGATACTTCTGTTTATTAAGGGCTACAGAGCCCAAGCAGAATCTGAGGGCTGCAAATGCCAGTGAGGCTGATTTCAGAAAATATTCACATGTGCTCGTGAGCACACAGGCTTAGACAGGTTTTGACCTGCAGATCACTGTCCAGTGGGACTCGGACACCGGGCGAGGAGCTTGAGGCGGTGGTCAAAGGCACATTCTATTCTGGGAGAAGTTCTGATTTGTTTTTCCTGCACTGCCCACTTCCTTCCTCAAGAGGCTACTTCCTTCTAAACAACATTTCCTTGTTCTCTGATATGAGCACAGGACAGAGCTCAGTAAGGGCTAGATAGGGGCTGCGTATATCCGCTTGGGTGAGTGCTTCCAGATTTTTCTCTCCACTAAGCTTCTCATCCCAGAGCCAAAGGCCAAGCTACTCATTCCACAACGGTGTTCTGCATCAAGGACGTTAACAACCAAACCCAAACTTGAAAGAATGCAGAAGTCCTTAGGAATTTTCCGGGTAGTTACAGAAGATGGGCTCTCGGATTAGAGGCCCTGTGGTTCTTTTCTTTGCTGGTTTTTCAATGAGTTTTCCTATCTGTGGCAGGAAATGAAAGGCCAGTCTTAAGAATTCTTGGAGAGCCCAGCTCCTTAATCTCCACCGATTAAAGGCTGTTGTATAAGCGGAAATGTCTGTTCCTTCCATACCTCAGTGCAATTTAAAATAGAAATCCGATATTCCTATGTAAAGGTGGGAGTTCTTTTTTAAAAAAAAAACAAACTTATTTTTTTAAAGTGGCTCTCGACTCAAAGCAAGTTTCCCTGGGATTGCTGAAGCAGCCGCAGCATGCTTTCAAAAGCCTTCGTCCCCTAAGCACTCCAGCCTAATGCATCCGTCACCCTTAGATTTGGAGATTTCCGGAACAGGGTAAGTCGAGAGATATGTCAGAGTTCAGGAAGGCCTGAGAACACCCGGCTGGCACCTGCAACAGAGGGCAAACGTCTCGTCCACGCTCTCCCCGCTGCACGAGTGTTTCTGAACTCATCACTAAGTGGAAGGCAGCTAAGGACTCTAACTGGGAAGCAGAGCAGGGGGCAGGGGAGGGGACTGTGCCCAAGAGTCCATTCTGGCAAAAAAAAGAGTCAAGATTGTCCTTTTTTCCCATAGTCACAGAATTTTTTTTTCAGATATTGATTATCAGTTTATCCTTTTGGATAATATCATTTTGGATTTCTAGTTTGAGTTTTCCCTAGGGAATCAGAGGCATTTTCACATGGCTTTTACATTCACCTGTATATTATTTTAGGTAGAGACAGAAATTAATGCTGTGTAGATGCTAATGAATAACTCAAACATTTGTACAGCACTTTACACTCTGTAGAGATCTGCCCTATCATCTCATTCAATATTTTTTTAAAAGATTTATTTTTTATTTATTTCTCTCCCCGCCCCCACCCCCTTGTCTGCTCTCTGTGTCCATTTGTTGTGTGTTCTTCTGTGTCCGCTTGTATTCTTGTCAGGGGCACTGGGAATCTGTGTCTCTTTTGTTGCATCATCTTGCTGTGTCAGCTCTCCGTGCGTGCGGCGCCACTCCTGGACAGGCTGCACTTTTTTTGCATGGGGCGGATCTCCTTACGGAGCGCATTCCTTGTGCGTGGGGCTCCCCTACATGGGGGGACACCCCTGCGTGGCACGGCACTCCTTGTGCATGGCAGCTTTGTGCGTGGGCAGCTCACCACACGGGCCAGGAGGCCCTGGGTATTGAACCCTGGACCCTCCATATGGTAGAGGGATGCTCTATCCATTGAGCCACAACCTCTTCCCATCGTTTAATATTGATAATGGTGACAGACTTTAATTGATTTAGACAACAATTAACCCTTCCACAGGCCACACGTGCATGGCCAGCTTGCAGGGCTCAGAGCTGACACTCTTTTTCTGGGCTGTGACAGCTTGGAGCAGGGTGGCTCCCAGATAATCCTGTCGCTGGGGCTGATGCACCCTGTGAGCGGCCGCCTTTCCACTGGGCGGCTTCGGTTGAGGGCCCCTGGGAGTGCGTGGGGGTGGGGGCGACCCTCTCCTGGTGTCCTCTCTACAGGAACACTGAAAGAGGAGGAGCCTCAGGGACCGATGGAGGGGCCAGAGGCCGGAATTAGTGCAGCACAGGGGCGCGGAAGAGGCCCCCAAAAGGCTCGGTCCGTGGGGCAGCTCGAAGCTGAGAAGCCGAGGCCTAGAGGAAAGGGGAGAGACCAGTGCCAGGCTTTGCGCCCTGCCCCAGGCCTGGGTGCCCGCGGCTGAGTTGAGAGAGAAGGCCTCTCTAGATGATGCCCCGTGCCCCATCGCCCATAGCTACGGCTTGGTGAGGCAGCAACTCCTGACCGTGCCTTGATGTGCACACGTTCACAGCCCCGAACCGTCAGCTTTTAACCTAGTGAGTTCCCAATAGCAAAGGGAATTGGTATTTCTCATTGGCAGCCTCTAGCAAACCACGACACAGGCCACTGGCCCGTCCCCTGGGGGAGATGCTAATTCCATCTCCTGATGGTCACAGGGATATGCAATCGTAGGTCCTGGATTTTCCAGGAAGGTCTGCATATCGAATATTCTCTAGTCTCCGGCCAGGTGACTTAAATTTGGTTTGGAAAATATTTTTCTCCCAATAAAGATCAAAGATGACTCTGATTTTCTGGTACTTTCTATAACTTTGTGTCCCTCTGACCAAGTAGTTTGGGGAGCCCCTGAGAGGGTTCTGGACTTTGATCCAAGAGAAAACTCTGGTCTACTTTATATTAGTCTGTGTATAGACTTGAGTGGTTCTGTGCCAGCTTCCTCCAAGTGGCTCGACTCAAAGGCGAGCTCTTGGGTAGACTAAACTGGACCCTCCTGAACTTAGACTGTGTGGGCATGAATTAATCTCTACTGAAACACTCTGGCAAAAAATTAAGCATACATGAGAAACAGTTCACTGTTACTCTGTACAGACTGCGGAGGGGGCAACTAGTTACAGAGCTTAATCTGAATTCCCTGCTTGCATTAGTCCTACACCCACAGGCACCTCGCCTAGAGATCAGGTGCATGAGCTGCATCATTGCCCCTTCTCTTCTACTCAGAGTCCTGGATGCTGCAGGTCTCTTTCGGCCCTCATTTTATTTAAACCCTAATCCAGTCACCATTGAGATCATGTGGCAAAATTTACAGGCTTGGAAGGTAGGGATAAGGCACCTTAGTAGATTTCACAGATGATGAAGTGGAGGCTGCCAGAGGTTTGTGGTTTGTCCAGCATCAGACAGTTAGTGGCTGCCGTGGTGGGCCCTTTCCCATGAGAACAGCCATCATTATCAGACAAAAACTCAAGAGCAGGCTCTATGGCTGCCCCCAGCTCTCCACTATCAGTGATGCTCTCAAGGGGACAGGCCTGTGAGTCACAAGACACCACCAAAGATCGATGAAGTTGTTTGGATGTTTGTTATCATATAGTTTTATCTATGGCCAGTTAATTGCTACATAGGCCATTGTTTTACTTTTCATCTCCCATTTTGGTATCACATACAAATGGATAAATTGTTTAAAAAGTCATTTTACACCAACTAGTTTTATAGCTTTTGTTTTTCCTTCAGTGAACTCTGGCCTGAATATTTTGGCATTTATATAACTGGTATCTGGGCCAAATTTAACCTTAAGGATGACACGGTACTTTCTAAGTGGACTCCCTCTCCCTTTTTCATTAGTAAAGTAAGATAACTACAATATTTCATAGAGCAGTTAGGAAGCTTACAAGAGCTTATGCATGTCAGAGTACACAGTAAACTGTAAATCCATATATGAATGTGGATAATTATTATTGTTGGAACGAAACTGCAGTGGCCATGGTAACGCTAATATCAAGTTCTTGTTCTAATATTATTAGGGTTTTCTGTTTTATTTTTTCAAATTTGTATCTTTGGCACAGAGAGGCCTCTGAAATGTGGCTTATTTCCTCTGTTATGACTCATGATTCCTTTTTTAGGAGTTTCCTGTTCCTAAAGACAGGAAATACACAATTACTAGGGAATATTTAAATAAAATTTAAAAAGGAGAGAGATTTTGCAAATTATATAAAGGATCTGCATCTAGAATATTTAAAGGAATTTACAGTGCAGTAATAAAAAGACAAATAACTCAATTAAAAAATGGGCAAATTATCTGGATGGATATTTCTCCAAACAAGACACAAAAATGGTCAAGTACACGAAAATCTATGCCATTAAGGAAATGCAAATCAAAACCACAGGAGATGCCACTTTATACCGATTAGGATGACTATAATACAAAAGATCTGGAACCTTTATATACTGTTTGTGGGAAAGTAGCCTCTGTAGAAAAGAGCCAAAATTTAAATGTAGAGTTACCACATGACCAGCCAGTCGACTCCTAGGTAAAACACTAGAGAAATTAAGACAGAGGTCCAAACAAAAGCTTGTACCTGAATGTTCACAGTAAAATTATTCATAATAGAAAGTGGGGGGAAGCAGATTTAGCTCAACTGATAGGGTGTGAGTCTACCGCATGGGAGGTCCAGGGTTCAAACCCCGGGCCTCCTGACCCATGCGGTGAGCCGGCCCACGTGCAGTGCTGATGCGCATAAGGAGTGAAGTGCCATGCAGGGGTGTACCCCACGTAGGGGAGCCCCATGTGCAAGGAGTGCACCCAGTAAGGAGAGCTGCCCTGCGTGAAGAAAGTGCAGCCTCCCCAGGAGTGGTGCTGCACACATGGAGAGCTGACACAACAAGATGATGCAACAAAAAGAGCCACAGATTCCCGGTGCCGCTGAAAAGAACACAAGCAGACACAGAAGAACACACAGCAAATGGACAAAGAGAGGAGACAACTGGGGTGGGGGAAGGGGAGATAAATGAATTAAAAAAAAAAAGAAAGCGGGAACAATTCTAGTGCCCTTCAACTGGTGACTGGATAAATAAAATGTGGTACAGCCATGCAAGGGGATAGCGCTTGGCAATAGGAAGATATGAAGCACTGGCACATCCCGGGGCACGGATGGACCTTGAAAACACTGCGAAGTCAAAGGGGCCAGGCACAGAGGCCCACATACTGCATGACTCCACTTACATGAAGTGTGCAGAATAAGCAAACCCACAGAGCTAAGAAGTAGATGGGGAGTTGCCAGGAGCCGGGTGAGACGGGAGTGTAGTAGAATGGGGTGTGACTGACAAGTAGTATGGGGTTTCTTTTTGGGATGACAAAAATATCCTAAAATCGCACAAGTCTGTAAATACACTTAAAAACCACGGAATTGTACCCTTTAAATGGGTGAGTTGTACGGTATGCGAATAATATCTCAATAAAGCTGTTATGAGAGAGAGAGAGACTTCTTTTTCCTGGGCTCTTATTTTCATACGACATTTCCGCAGGGGAACAGATGACTCCACCAGCTGCGTGAGAGCCGGGCCCCTCTCTACCTCCAGACCGAAGGAGAGAAGGAGGCCCTGGAAACTCACGGTAAAGTCTGACCTTGTTCATTTCACTCTAACTGGTGACCTGCAGTTATTGGAAACATTTACATCTTAGAACAGATGGATTAGTAAAATGAATTTAGTCCCATATGGACCACGGAGCCTAATGGCCCAAAGCTTTGATGTTGTCACACAACTAACCAAATAACACGTTGAATAAAAAGAAAACAGATGTGCAGACACCACTGGCAGGGGCTTTGATGTCTTCTGTGGTGGCCGCCCGCTCATAAAGGACACTGGGAGCTTTGTTGCTCTTGCTAACAAGCCTTCTCTACTTTATTAGGTGCACTGATTTCATGCACAACAAGCATGCGGGAAACGGCACTGTTTTCTAGGAAAGTACTTTGATGTGTTACCAATACTGGCCAATAAACCCATTGCTTGCACTCCCAGCCAGTAAATAATGATGATCAGATATCTTCATAAATACTGTGTCCAATCTCTGCTAGTGTGAACAGAGAACAAGTAAGAAAAGTCACAGCCAAGAGAAAAGGGCACCAAGCAATTTGCTTTTTCTAGTTTATTGCTTTTCCTTTCTTTTAAACTCAAAAGTCATTGTCTGTCTCACAATACTGTGAAAAGTTAAACAGCAAAGCAAGATTAGGTTGCAATCACTCTACAAGCGCCTGATGACACTTCTCTTTCACATTTTTTCATACTTGGGGGGTGGAGGGATTAGACAGGCTG
This sequence comes from Dasypus novemcinctus, assembly GCF_030445035.2. NCBI lineage: Eukaryota > Metazoa > Chordata > Mammalia > Cingulata > Dasypodidae > Dasypus > Dasypus novemcinctus. The sequence continues at coordinate 9,859,154 of NC_080701.1, read as the reverse complement.
TCCCAAAGCCGTGGCTTCGTTCTGGAGACAGAGCTGTGATGGAGGGATTCTCAGGATTCCCCTTGCTAAGAAACACCACATCTTTGGCTTCTGCCCCGTGGCTGGGGGGGGAGAAGGGAGTGGTGGGTCTCAGGACACCAACAGGTGGGCTAACTGAAGCCAGGAAAGCGAGCTTCCCAATCTGGGCCTGCGCCCTCAGGGCAGGAAAAAGCAGGGGCTAGGGCTGGACCTGAGGAATAAGTGCCTGCCTTCGAGTTCTTCAAATTCTTGGTTTTATTGCCAGGCCTCAATGCCTTTTATATCCTGATAGGAAGATGAACAAAGTCAAGCCAGGGTTTTTATTCCTGTTGACTGATCATCGCCATTACATATCTGTTTTGCGTGTGTCACCAAAGAGCAGGAGCCTTGGAGTCTAAAGATTTAGGTCAGGATCCTAGATTCACTGGTGGTGATTGTATTCCTTCAGGCAAATTACTTCTTACTCTTCTGAGTCCTCGTTTGTAAACTGAGATGATCTCTAGGGTTTTTATGCCCGTGTATTTTAAAGGTACAGAAATGATACAAATCAGTTATTGCTTCTTCATTCACAAAAAGAATACACGTGGCTTGTAGCAGGTTTAGAAAACAGAGATAAGCAAAGGGTCGGGCATTTCCTTCACTTTTATGGGTCCACGATTCTTCATAACCTGGTGTGCATCAAGACTGCTAGAGCCGCGAGATACTGCAGCGGTCACCAAGTTCACTCGCTGAACTCATGGGGACGCTGAGACGTGGCCTGTCCAAGGACACGCAACATACATCGCCATGAGGTGCGGGGAGTTTCTAAATGTTCCGTCTTCTGATTGTTTGTGAATGGCATATTTTTATGTTTACCTTGAAAGTTCTCTAAAAAAGTGTGAACTCTGAACCCTAAGTTCTTGGACGCAGATGTGCCTGGCTGTCTTTTCCCTGTGAAGGGATGTTTCTTAGGCTTCTATGGCCACCTGTTGGTGTCTCCAGAAAACACAAGCAGCCCGGCCTACCTGGCACATGCAATGTGGCCCACTGCGTGTATCCTGGCCAAGCGTGTCACGGGGCCCCTTCTGGACTTTCAGCTCTTTGGTCAGTGACGTGGAGCTGTCCCGAGATGAGCTGACCTCACTTCACCAGGCCTGGGTGCCTGAGCAGACACCGTATGGGGTCAGTGGCAAAACAGATTTCGAAAGGGAAGAGCCAGGCCTAAAAGGGGGGGGGGGGATGTGACGGTCCTTGACCAGTGACTGCTGAGGCGGGGGCCGGGGGTGACATGCCGGGGCAGCCTGGGATTCGCTCTCCACATCGGCCACGCTCTGCCACAGACAAAACATAAACATGCGGCCCTCCTGATTTCCTTGCCATTCCAGCCTGATGAGTCAACCGGCGTTGGGAGAAGCCAGCCTGGCTGAAAAGGTGCTTCCCTGAAACCATATTCACTTCAAGTGACCGTCACTGTTGCCTGGCAGTGGCCACAGACTCATGTTTACATCATCGTGTTTGGACTTCAAAATTTAAATACTTAAATTTTTAAAAAAATTAAATATAAGTTGGTGCGTGCATCAAGTATCACATTAGATTACCAGGGGTTCTGGACCTTTTTTTGTTCCATGGACCCCTCTGGAGAAAACCTTGGACCCCTTACTAAGTCCACACTACACTACAGTGTGTTATTTAATAACTGCGTCACACCTGCACCCACACGTCCCCACAAGAAGAATGTTTTGTGAATTTCAGTTCAAGCTCAGGGACCCCTGGCTAAGAACCCCTGGATTAGACAGAGTTCTTATAAAGAGCTACTGATCTCATTATGCTGCCTCCTTCTAAGACTGAACTTTTTAAACTTTTTTAATGCAAAGGAAATAAAGGACTTCCATTTATTATCTGATTCTATTTGTTTTCTTTCCCTAAAGGAGCAACAATATTTTTGGAGGAAACAATGGCATACTGAACAAAATAAAGTATTAAAAATATAGAATTTATTTACACTTTTGACTACTGCTAAATGGATACTTTACAAAATATTTGTTCACAGCCCTTGGTTATTGCCCTCAGTTCATGACAAGTACTCATATTTTTATCTCAAAGGAATTTCAATACACTGTTTTCTTTTTCCTTAGCTGAAAATTCTTCTCACCATGTAAGGTATTTTGAAGAATAAACATTATTTTTAATATTTTGTTCCTATCAATTTGTATTCCATATGGGGGAATTTGCATGAGGTAAGAATGCACACCATGGGCATTTCAAATGAAGTTCTACAATCTTATAATAATCTTTATTATCCTGGATATTTTATCGACACAATGTTTTGATACCTGGATATACCTAAACTGCTCATTCTCATTCAGCTGTTTGATATTAAGCAAATACAACCTTCATATGGCAAGAGAGTCTTGAATTTAGGATCTGGTTGCAGGGAGATGAATTCTACTGGTTTGTCATCTTTCTCTGAGAATAATAGTAATAACCCTGAAAGTCTCAAAAATTTCAACCACTCACAAGTTATAACAAGTGTTTTCATTTCTTTCTTTTTCCTTTCTTTCTCCACTTAATAATAGGTATGTGCAAGTCAATGTAAAACCTTGGATTCAATACAATTTATTTGTATTGTATTGTATTATTTGTATTAAAGGAAACAACTATAGCAGCATGCAATTAACTGTAAACTAGATACTGGTTCCTCATCTGTTAGTCAAAGACAAACGCTGCTTCCACTAAAACATTTAGCAAGTAGCTGTGTAATTTAGGATGGGTCTATTTTAAGCTCATTTCCTGTTTACATGAGCATCCCCAGTCTAATTCTGATTAGCATCCTGACATCCGCCTTAATTAGTACTTGTATTTTGGCTTTGTAGTTAATTGAAGACAACACACTTCGCCTAGGAAGAAAAGTTCTGTACAAATGGAAATCTGGAGAAAATCTTGAAGTTGAAGAGAACTGTTTATTCGCACAACCCTCTTTCAGCAAGGGCTCTTAGTCAGGAGAACATCTCGTGGGCGGTAGAATACCTTCCCTCGCTCGGTTCTTTTTAAAAGATCTGTCTTGGATTGTACTTGAAATAAACTGTTGGTGCATGTAAGTTACAGTTGTGTCAGTGAACGCTGGTATGTGGTATGGATTCAATTTCGAAGCCGTACTGAATCAGATAAGGCACAGGAAGGCTGAGAGGTGGACTTTTGTGGGGATTGCTTTTTGCCATGGGATCCCGGCAAAGAAGGAAATTTGTGTTGAAAATAAAAAAACCAAACAACTGATTTGTAAATAAAGTCATTTTAAAAGAAGCCAAACCAGAGACGATTTTGAGACTCTTGGCACAGGCACGGATGGTCTAGGATGACTCGAGCGTCGGCTGTTGGCAGGCACGGCGGCCAGTCCTGCACAGGGCTTCTCTTACTAAACCCCACCGCTGCTCTTTTTGAACAACGAAAGTGAGACGCGGACAAGTTAGGTACCTTGTCCAGACCACTGTCAGGTGAGGATTTGAACCCAACTCTTGTTTACTCCAAAGCCCGTGCTCTTTGTCCCGCAGCATGGCTGCCCATGAGCTTTTCGGCAGTTTGATCTAGAGCTGTAAGGTGGGCCTGGGATACCAGGCAGGGAGCTGGGGAGCTGTCCCGAGCTCAGGAGAGGGAGGCCATTTACGCTGCAGGTTTTCTCATAAAATCGACGAGTGAGAGTGCTCTGGGCAGGCAATCTGCCAGCACAGATTTAAAAATCCCACCTGGAAGTCTAGCGGGAGGAGGCAAAAGGACGGGGAAAGCAAAAAGTCCTGCAGGTCAGCCGGACGGAGGCCAGCGAGCCTGACCCCTACGTTTCCACCAGACAATGGCCGGAAACAGGGCGCCAGTGACCGTGGCACATTAATTAGAAAAGATAAAGTTTGGCAAGTTTATTGCAATTTTAAGTCCAGTGTGCAAACAAGTAATTTGTATACTTTTAATAGCTGGTGAGAGAAGCGGATGTGGCTCAAGCAGTCAGGCTCCCGTCTACCATATAGGGGGTCCAGGGTTCAACACCCAGGCCCTCCTGGTGAAGGCGAGCTGGCCTGTGAGGGGTTCTGCCCTGTGCGGGAGTTCTGGCCCATGTGGAGAGCAGGTGCAGTAGGATGACGCAACGAAAAGAGATAGAGAGAGACAGTAAGAGACACAGCAGAACAGGGAGCTGAGGTGGCACAAGAGAATGATCGCCTCTCTCCCCTACTCTGGAAGGTCCCAGGATCGGTTCCCAGAGCTGCCTACTGAGAATACAAGCAGACACAGAAGAACACACAGAGAATGGATATAGAGAGCAGACAATGGAGGCGGGGGGCTGGGGGGGGGGAGAAATTAAAAAAAAAAAAAAAGCTGGTGTTTATCAGCTAGCTGTTTCCACAAAAGGGAAATGCCATAAATATGTTGTCTGCATGCATACATATGTTGTATAGTGGTGTGCAGTACATTTTAACAGCCAGTTTAATTATGAGAGCTGTTATCTTTTGTGATAATGAATTTTTTTTTGAGGGAACCGGGCTGGGGATTGAACCTGGGACCTTGTATGTGGGAAGCCAGTGCTCAGCCACCGAGCCACATCCGCTCCCGAGTTGGTTTTTCCATTTGTTTCGCTGGTTGTTTGTTTTGAGAAGGCACCGGGAACCAAGCCTGGGACCTCCCGTGTGGGAAGCAGGTGCTCAACTTCTTGAGCCACATCCGCTTCCACACATTTTTATTGTTACTGAGTTTCATTCAGCTGTTTAATAATGAAAGCGTGTTTGGGTTTGCTTGCATGTTTTACTGACTGTATAGCCAATTAGTAATGGAAAGCTGGGACTGAGGCAATTGAAGGAGCAGGAAGATTTCATCATTCAATTTTACAGATGAAAATGAAGTACTTCATGACCTTTTAACTATGGCCTTCCATTCAGTGAGCCAAGGACAACAGCGAGCTTGATGTACATTTATGAAATGAGATAACCACCACCAAAAAGCTGGGTCTAAAGCTGGTACCCTTTTTCATTCAGAATACACAAGGGAAATGTGGAGAGAATGCACTGCATTTGCCTCAAGACTTAGGGACAAAAGAAAATTTGCACATTTAAAATCCTAACTCATCTTTTTCTCCCTCTCAGAATGATGAATTTCTTCAAGGTGCAATATCCTAATCTGCTATAAAAATAACTCTTCCAGGGCTAATTTGTGAACATTTTCTTGTACTTTGGAATCCGATGAGACATTAAAGTCAAGAAATGCCTAAATTAAAATTTAATAAAAATTCCTCAGTAGGATAACTAGAGATTTTTTTTTTACTGGAAGGGAATGAAATATTTTCCTAGAAAGCCCTCTCTTGGAGAATGTTTTCTAAGACATGGATCCCGTGGCTCATCATCACCCACCGGGACATGGCATCGTGTTGATTTGGACCACCTGCCGTGTACACATCAAGTCTTGGTCACCTTTATATTCCTCACAGCTTCAAAAACACCCATTGAAGCAAAACGGAGGAGGCAGGACTATGAACAACTGCCATCAGTTTGGAGAAGGATTTTTGAAGACTAGAACTTTTGGTACTCATAAAATATTAATAGTAGGAGGCAGGGAGAGGTAGCAGAAGGCAAAGTGAAATAAGAAGAAAAACCTACGATTAAAAATTACTCATTTTCTTAAGGTAGCATGGAGCCCGTTTTTTGAAATTATTTATGGTAAATCTAAAATATATTCTCTGGGATGTACAACTTTTAAAGACATGTAAAGTGTAAGAATAAAAAGGATGCTGAAGGAAGAATGTATTGCATTTTTTTGGCAATGTCAAATGTGGCAAGATCAAGAAACATTTAACTCTTTCTTTGGGTATTTTGTCTTTAAGTCTCATTTACTTTTCCAACATTTGTTACAGGTTCTTGATTTTAATTAAATTTCAGGGGTTATATTTATTGGTTCAATTCTTTTTAACCTCTCAGTTCAAGTCAATCGTCTGACGTTGGCGTTATTGCACCTTAAGTAAGAGGTGATGTGATTACAAGGTTCTGTCTGCTGCTCTTTGTAAACTGATACTACAAACAGAATTGAGACGTAAAAGAGCCGAGCCTCTAATTAGCCCGCCAACCTTGTCATCTAATTCTTTCACTTATATCCATAGAAAATCATGCACAATAGTGTGTACAATGAACAAAAGAAAACAGTAATGCGTTTGGGTGTATTAACACCATATATTTTTGGACACTTGAAAAAAATAATCGGTATTGCTGTTACAACTCTAAGGCAGGTTAATATTACTGTATTTGCTCTGCAGATGGATCTGAAAGATAATTTAAGGCTATTTAGGATGACTAGTGGGCAGGGCTATGATTATAACTAGTTATTAGGAATTTATTGAAATAAATATAACTGGAGATGAACATTTTGAGGTCAGGTCTATCTTACAGGGATTCCTGGTTCCAGTGTGAACTGTTCCGTGCTGGACAACAAAGCCATAGAGAGCTGTTCCTGGCCTCTGGGAGTGGGGAAAGAGGGGACGTGGTTGGGCCTGATAATAATCTGACTTTTCTAAGGTAAGAGATGAAGAGTGAGTCATTGGATCTTTTCAGATTTCAGTTTTCTCTCTGTGAAATGAAGATGTTGATGGCTTAGATGTTTTTCGGGTCCCTTCCAACTCCAACTTTTTATGATTTATGAGAAAATTATTCTCATACAGAAGAGTAACTATATCCCTTCCGTTGCTTTGCTTGCTATTCTAAGGACCAGCCGGGCAGGGGTCAAAGCCATGCGCCGCGGTCCAGGAGCAGATGCACGCGTGCTACACGAGGAGAGAGGCAGCTGCCGGGGGCCAGGGCTTCCTCCTACTTGTTGGCTTTTTTTTTCTTTGAAGGCCATGAGAATTGAACCCAGGACCTTGCACATGGGAAGCAGGTGCTCAACCACTGAGCTACACCTGCTCCCCAGTGAGAGCTGGTTTTTCCATTTGTCTTTAGGAAGTACCAGGATTAAACCTGGGACCTTATACTTGGGAAGCAGGTGCTCAACCACCGAGCTACACCTGTTCCCCTAAACAGTACATTTCTAATACATTTATTGAAAGAATGGATAAAGGACAGGTAAACACATCATTCTGACAAAATTTGGAATAAGTTAATAGATAAAAGTCTGCCCACAAACATTTCAGTAGACATTTATCTTCATTTCTACCCCAAAGCAAACTGTATATACACATATATGTATGTGTATATGTTTATAAATATATAAATATGTGCATAACACATGTATTTATATTAATGGACACAAATATTTTATCTTTTTGGAAGAAATCTAAAAACTAAACCTATATACACTCTGACAAATATGAAAGGGAAGTCTATCAGTTTGCCAGATAGTTTTGATCTTTCCTTTCCATTGGTTATACAAGAGGCTCTGCTGACCCACGCAGAAACTTCGCGCCAATTAGAAAAAGGTGGGCAGACCCCGCCGTGCAGGTGTGTGGCTTAGTGAAGTATCAGTCCTTCTTACTAATTAGAAAAGTCCCCTTCCTCAGCGTGGACCAGCTCCCTGCGAGGCTTGGGGACTTGAGGGCAGGCTGGTGCTCAGCGCCCAGTTGTCCCCTTGACTGGGTGCACTTGGGCAGACCATGGCCATATGGGTTACGTTTAGCAGCTAGGATGGGCCTCCTTTCTGGAAGCTTATTATCCAGATCAACCCTCTCCCGCCACAGGCATGCTCCTTGAAGTATGCTACCAGGAGAGGGCGGAGCTGGCCCTAGACCTACCAGAAGATGCACAAGCACTTGCAGAGCCTCCCGGGGGCACGGCACCCTGCTGGGGCGGAGCGGAGAGAATAAGAAAAGTGGAGATGGGCCCTGCGGTCAGGACAACAAACCCAGGGAGTGCGGAGTGATCTGGACTTCAGGCTCTGAATACACCACCCCCTGGGTTTCCTGATTCCTGCTTTATGTACAGAGATTGGGTAAGAGGATTTCGAAAGTACCCACCTAGGGTTATTGGTTTCTTATCTCTTATCTGCAAAGCACAACCAGCAAATTTTGTCCAGTGCTCAATGTCACAACAGCTGCCAGCGTGGCTCGGTGCAAGGGCTGGAGGGGCTTTGGGGGCTTCGCTGCCTCAGCAGGGTTTAAGCCTCAGAGCACAGCAGGGTGGGGACTGGGGTCTGGGCAAATGCGCAGCGACAGGACAGGATGCGTGGGAAGAGGGGAACGGCACAGCACCTGCAGTGGCCACCGAGGTGGTTCCTGCGGGGGCAGGGAGGCGCGGGCAGCAGGGCCTTCTGCGCCATTCCGTCCCTCCTCCTGACCACGGCCATGTCACTGCCACGCGCTGGGTGTCAAGGTATGGGCTGGGTCTTTGGCTGCAAGGGGCTGGATCCTGACCAACATCCTGCCATGCTCTGAGCAAGCACCCAACCAGCTACCCAGCTACCCAGCCCCTTGTCCCCAGAGATCCCCCTCACACGTGGGCAGAGACCTCAAGAGGGACCTTGATCCATAACCCCAGATCTGTGCCACGTTCTCCTGCTTCAAAGGAGACTCCAATGAGGTGAAGAGAGTATTTAGTATTAGAAATGGGAAGTTTTCCAGACGCTGAGGGTTCAAATATTTGGACTCCTGCAGAATTTTAACCCAGGGTGTAATGCCTCAAACGACAAAACAATTTATGGAGTGGCTTCAAGTCAGGCGGGAGAGTAGCCAGAGTTTGGGAGGAAAGCCAAGGAACCTGCATTTCTGTAATACTTGCTCTGGTGCCAGCGATAAACACGCGGGCACCCCTTGAACCCTCTGCCCTCTGGAGAGGTATTTCAGGGGCTGCAAGGCTCTGCAAGCATAACTTAATCTTCAAATGCTCAGTAGACACACGGGGTCTAGATCAGGAAACTTTTCCTCAGCTCTTTATGGAAGCTTCCGAAGGAACCCACTTGAGCCTACTACGGAAATTTCACCTCACGTAGAGGTCTCTGCCTTTCTCTGGGCAGTTTACCAGGCTGTGTGCTTGGTTTTGTCCCCATGACAGTGTCCTCTAAGCCACAGAACAAGGGCTTACCCCAGATTCAAAGACGAAGAGAGGGCTGGTGTAGTTCAAAGAGACATAAAAATGACCTTTATCAGCATCATGTGGACTTTATCTAGACTTCCCTAAGAGTTTTTAAAAATTTTTTTAGGAGGTACGAAGATCGAACCCAGGACCTCATACATGGGAAGCAGGTGCTCAACCACTTGCGCTACACTGGCTCCCCTCATTTTTTTTAAATTTTTTTATTTTTTTAAATATTAATTTACTTATTTATTTATTTATTCCTCTCCCCTCCCCTCCACTCCAGTTGTCTGTTCTCTGTGTCCATTTGCTGTGTGTTCTTTGTCCGCTTCTGTTGTTGTCAGCAGCACGGGAACCTGTGTCTCTTTTTTGTTGCGTCATCTCGTTGCGTCAGCTCTCCGTGTGGGCGGCGCCATTCCTGGGCAGGCTGCGCTTCCTTTCGCACTGGGCGGTTCTCCTTATATAGGTGCTTGGCTTCTTGCTTATTTTGAATGCTTTTTCCTCTATTTTTCTATCTAGTCAAATTCTTTCTCTCCAAGGATATAGAGTTTTTCCAAATTCAGTCTATGCTCTTAAACTCATCATTCCCTACTCTAAGAGTCTCCTCAGGGGCTGCTTTCTCCTACCTATGTCGCACTTAGCAACGAAAGAGATCTTTATAAAATGCAAATCTCATAATGGCCTTACCCGGGTTTTCCGCTCCCTTGAGATGTTTTAACGTAGGAAGGGAAAGAATGCAGGAGTCACTAGCAACCTTTAGATAACCAAGTTACCAACGCCTATTTCTATTCAAATGGAAACATAATTTTTAATTGCACAATGTCTTCACTCCGAATGGGAAAAACTCCTAAATGTACAAAATCTGAAGCTTTTCTTGGTGACTTGTTTCCAGCACTGACTCTAGGCCACTCTTTCGCACAGTAGGTAAGTGGGTGTCTTGGGAGGCAAAGTATTAAATTGTGAATAGTTCTTGCTCTTTCTATCAGATTGAGGAGCCTGAGAAGGGGAGGATAAGGAAGGCCAAAGAAGGGGTTGAGAGAAAAGGGGAATAAATCTTTAAAGAGAGAGATAGAGATAGACATTGGGGAGAAAAGGAGTAAAACAGCTGAGGTTTTTCTACATCCAAGTTATTCTTGCAGGGACTCAATATCTGGCTGAGAAGTATTTCACTTCTGTGGGGGCTCAGGAAGGTCACATTGTGGATGTGTGCCCACTCTCATCCTCTCTTCATCTGAAATAAAAGCAGGTGCTTAGAAGTCACCCGAAGAGGTGAGAAGTACCTTCAATTAGAGGCTAAGAAAGGCCCCTCAGGAAGCTATTATGCAGCAAATCTGTCCTGTAAACACCTTTAGGGAGAGCCCCGGGGTGGCTCTCACCACATCTGTGTACAAGTTTTCCTATGCTAAAATTTTTAATCTGACCTGGGTACTTTTTTCTTTCAGCTCTGGTTAATTTTTCCTCTGGTTTCTGAGCTTTTTGCATACTTTTGATAGCCTAGATGAGGTCCAATGGTAGAGCATGAAAGGAAGCTACCAGGAAAGGTAATATTTTGGTAAGGGAGCTGATATTTTGGTACGCAGAGGAGACACATCAGAAAAGCGTCATTCCCTTTCCTTGCCTCCCTTCAGTCCTCTCCCTCACGGGCGAAACCACACTCTGAAGAAAGCTGTCGGTTCTTTCAAGAGGGACAAAGGTTGAGAATCTCCCCTTTGCACTGACCCCCCAGTTGGGGAGCTCTTCTTCCAGGGAGACCCTGCTGGGCTGCTAGGACGCAAGAGCCTAAGCAGACCTCTCGCTTATCTTCTGGGGGCCAGTTAGCCAGTGTGGAGCCTCGCGGTCTGGGGGCCCTTTTGTTTTCCCTGTTGGCAGCTTGCCTTTTGGTCGTGTACCATGCTTCATTAAGAGGGTGAGGCGCGGCCTGTCCGTTTGGCTTGCTTCAGGAGCTCTAATGGGGGCTTTGCTGGGGAAAGCAATAGAAGCCAGTGAAGGGAAACGTGGGGATTATCCGTGGATTAGTGGGTGTCCGACGCTTTTCACTAGAGAGACTCCTTTTTAGATAAAAAACATGTGCACCCCGACGTGCCGGTAATTATACCATTAGTACCTGAACAAGAAAGGCACGTGTGAAAGGCTTGCGCACTTTACGAGCCTTCTGGTGCTCAACGGCATTCTGTTCCTCCACCAAATCCTCTGGGAAAGACATCTTTCATTCCGAAACATCCTTACGCTGACTTCCCTGTGGCTCAGACCAAGGAAAATAATGGAGTTTTCAGGAAGAAAACTGTTGGGAGCTCTGTCACAGAAATAGATGGTTAGGATTCTCTGAAATAATGAATACTGAACATCAAGGAGAAAGAAAGAACAAACCAGCTCCACCTGGCTGATATTGGAATTGCCGTTTGTGAAGGCGTCAATGTGGAGGTGGCGAATGATTTTCTTATTTTGATGATTCAATATGTGTGCGAATCGAAGGAATCAGAATCAGCTGTCGTGGGACCGCGGTTACAGAGAGTATGAGCCCAACATGCTCTTAGTGGATGGGGCCCCGGGTTAAGAATTTCAGAGTACAGGCAGAGAGAATGCTACCATCAGGCACAATTACCAAGGCTTGCATAGTGCTAAGAGAACCAACTAAAGTTCTTTTATACCAGCTGCAGTCCATGTTTGAATGTTGTTTCTCTTTACGGATTGTTTTAACAATTGTTCTCAGTTCTCTCAACAGATAACTTTGTCTTCTTCAGCATCCAGCAAATTGAGATCATCCAGTGTGGACGACTTCAAGTTGCTGGCATCACCTGCATCCTTGGAGCCAAAAACGCTGTTCTTGTCTTCCTCTGTGTTCTTTCTGGGGCATCTCATCCTTTCCCTATTTGCTGATGACTCTCTGGTCGGAACCCCTCGCCCTGTCTTCCCCCACGTGTAGACTCATGCCTGGACCTGCCTGCTGGACACGTGGACCTGGACAGGCTCCTCGTCCTCACCACTTCCTTCCTGACCGGCTTCTCTTCTGAAAACCGCATCTCCCTGGAACCACCGTTCCTCCAAGGACCCGAGGCTGCAGCCTGGGGGGTCCTGTACTTCTCCCCTTCACTCCAAGCCTCCGCTAATCGCCAGGCACCAACTGTTTTACTTCCTAAATATTTCTCAGCTCCATACTTCCCCGTTTAGCTTTGCTGTACTTGCTAAAGACCCTCGTGGTCTTTCCCCCGCACTCCTACGAGGACTCTTAATGATGCTCCATCCCTGAAAGTCAGGTCCACGCTTCTTAGTGTGACATTCAAGGCTCCTCCTGACCTCCCTCTCCTCTTTGCCCCTCTCCACCTTCCATGTGCTGCAGTTTGACATTGTTTATGAATTCCAAAAACAGACACTGGATTGTGTTTGTAAAACGATCTGTTCCTCTGGGCATATTGGATTGTATTAAATTCAGAGGTTTCACTTTTACTTGATTAAATTACGATGAGGGCTTTGATTGGGCCACGTCAGTAGGGCATTGAGTCCCCACTTCCTAAGTGGGTGGGAATTCATAGAGAAAATGACAGGGCAGAGGAGAGAGTGAGTTTTGATGCTGGAGCCCCAGGAAGTAAATACATGAAGAAGGAGGACACAGAATTAGGCACATAGGAGAAGAACACAGAGGAATAGAGATGGCTCATTAGACATAGCAGAGGCCCCAGGAAGAGAGATGAGCCTGATAGTCTACAGCTGACCTCGTGATGAGAGCAGAGCAGCTGAGCCTGGAAAGAAATGAGTCCCAGGAAAAGAGAAGAGCCTTATGCGAGCCTACAGCTGAGATTAGAAGGCTGAACCCTTGCAGATATCTGCAGCCAGCTTGCATCAACTCGTGGCAACAGGCTTTGGGTAAGAAAGTACCTCTTATGGTACCTTGAGTGGGACTCTTTAGGGCCTGGTAACTATAAGCTTCTGCCCCAAATAAATACCCTTTATAAAAGTCAAGAGAGTTTGGGTATTTTGCATCAGCCCCCTTCCGGCTGACTGATAGCCCGAGCTACAGTGTTCATTCCTTCTAATGAAATCTCCTTCCGCCTTCCTTCATCTGACTGCCTCTAACCCCTCAGCCCTGAACCCTGCGGCCAGGCCAAGTGCCCTTGTCTGCAGTCCTGGTACAGCTTGTGCGTAACTGGCTCTTGCCACCTGTATACAACATTATATTGCAATTTCCTGTTAATTCATCTTCCTTCCCACTCCTACCTTGAGGAATACAGTCGAGATGGGTAGGAGTGCCTACACTGAGGTGAATTTTTCCTTAGAAAAAAGGCTGAAAAATTCTTCAGCGTTCTGTCCTGCTGAGAGGAGGGGTCTGCTCATCCTCCCCGGGAATCAGGGCAGGTTTGCCACCTGCTTGGAACCATTGGAACGTGGCTGCGCGGCTTCTCCGTCTGGGTTGGGAAAGGGGGCGACGCCTTCCCTTGTTCTCTGGGATACTGGCTTTGGGGGCCCAGGGCTGCACGGGGAGAAGCCTGACCACCCCGAGGTCGCCGTGCTGTGAGGACGCTCAGGCCGCGTGGAAAGGCCGTGAGCAGGAGATTGGCTGGAAGCTCAGGTGTGCCAGTGAGGAAACCTCTGGGTGGTTCCATTGCCCAGCTTTCAGGTGGCCTCGGCCTTAGACACCTTCCAGCGGGGGACCCACAGGTTGTGGCAACACCCCTCAGGTGCCCATCCCAATCCCTAAGCCACGGGATCCAGGAGCACAATAAAAGGTTGTTTCTCTCCACGAAGCCTGGGGCGGCTGTGCAGCAGGACTAGAACCCACACCTGCGGAGGTGAGCCACTCAGTAAGGAGCGCCTCATCAGCCGTCCCCCCACCTCCATCTTACCTCCTCGTTCTTACACCATGCTTCCCGCTGTCTCCTCCTCAATAAAGTACTTGATTTGTTTCAGGGACTCTTTTAAGGGAAATCCAATCATGACACTCCCCTCCCACCATCAGAAATTATTCAGATGGATGGAAAGTATCTTAAAATACTTACTTTCAGGAGGTGCCAGGGATTGACCCTAGGACCTCATACACGGCAAGCAGGTGCTCAGCCACCTGAGCTACACCCTTAAAATACTTTCATAACACTTTAACTAGGCTGATGAGCAGGCTACACTCGGCACAGGGGTGGTGCTCTCGAGAAAGCATACTGATGAGAGCACGCAGCTGAGCAGACTCAAGGAGTCTAGTAAGACTATGGAACGGAGGAGATTTCTTGAAATGTCCTTGTTTGCAATGATGGCTAATTGAAGGAACTGATGTTAAGGGTCTGTTTTCATTCATAGAATATTTTCACGTGGAAAGAAAAAAAAATAACTTTGGTTCCAAAAGCCTGCAAGCCTGCCTTTAAGTAAAGTCCTGCACTTCCTTTTTCATGGGACTCCCAGGTAGCGATTTAGATGGGATTAACGTGACCAAGAGAAATTTAGGAATTAAGATGGCAATGGCAGAGTGAAGTCATTAATATTTCAATATATTCCATGTTCTTCCTTTTCTTAGTAGATTCAGTCATAAGGTGGCACTCTGGGGAGAGAGAGAGAGGGAGAGAAAGAAGGTGAGAGAGGGAGAGAGAGAGAGAGAGAAGGAATGGGGAGACATAGAGAATCTCTTCTGAAACAGAATGAATTAGTGCTCAGCAAGCATTTAAAAATGAAGATGACACAGAAATCTTGTTGATTAAAGAACACACAGATGGCGGTCCATATCGACGCCGTTCCCACCTGTGTTAATCACAGAAATACCTAAAAAGGCATGGCAAGTCAAACAAGGCACATTCCATCTTCCACCGCCCCCTCGCATACCACGCCTCGCTCATTTCTAAATCACATTTCTCCGAGTTCCTATTTCAGTATCTGGAGATGGCTTGGCGTGAGGCTGTCCCAGGGTCTAGCAGAGCACCGGAGACATCTTTATAGTATTTACTGAATGAATAATTCAGTGTTATCAGGCCAGTGCACCCCCACACTTAGATCTTTTTTATTTTATTTTCTGAGGTACCGGGATTGAACCTGGGACCTCGTATGTGGGAAACTGGCACTCAACCACTGAGCTGCATCGGCTCCCCTGAGTTGGTGTTCTTGTTTGTTGTTTGTTTTTAGGAGGCACCAGGGACCAAACCCGGGACCTCCCACGTGGGCAGCTGAGCCACATCCGCACCCCCGTTTAGACCTTAAATACTGTCCATTCCGGGGTTGTTGTCGGAACATTGCCCCATCCAGAAGGGACCCTGGATTGCAAAACCGTGATGAACAAACCCAGACCGAGCGTCTCTTCTAACTGCAGGCGGAAGCAGACCCCTCCGTGAGCAAGCACGCCGTCCAGAGCTGCCCTTCACCCACTGCCCCAGAAAGAAGAAAGCTGATTTTACAAATATTTAACGCATGACCTCCGAAAATACAGAGACAAGAGACAAAATATTACTGGAATGACGGCAAGGCTTCATGAGCTGATGGGGCGCCAAATAAAAGTCAGTTCCAGTTCTTCCATTAACAGTGAAAACTTCAGGCGCTGGCAGGCTTCGCTCTCTGCTTATGCAATTTGGCAGAGCTGTTACTAGGTCAGAATTGCAATCACAAAGCTAGCAGGGCCATTCCTTTGGCAAGCAGGATCAGCTCTAGAAGATATACTACCTTTCAAAGAGCAGCACACCATACGCGGTCACGGTTAACACTTACTTAGCACTTACGGCTTGCCAGGCAGCTTTCTAACCGCTTTGCTCGTAGTAGCTCATTTAATCTCCACAACAACCTGATGTGGCAGATGTATGGATATCCCCATTTTACAGAGGGGTTAAGTGACCTGTCCATAGTTATGCCGTCATAAGTGGCTGGACAGGGGTTCAAAGCTCACCAGTCTGCCTCCAACACTCCGTGCTCTCTCTCTCTCTCTCTTTTTAAGTACCGGGGCGGGGGATTGAACCTGGGACCTTGTATGTGGGAGCCAGCACTCCACTACAGAGCCACACTGGCTCCCCTGAGTTGGCTCTTTTGTCTGTCTGCTTGCTTTTTTTCAGGGGGCCCCGGGGACCAAACCCAGGACCTCCCACGTGGGAAGCAGGCGCTCAAGCAGTTGAGCTGCACCTGCTCCCCGTGCTGTCTTCCCTGCCACACAGCCCAGCTGCTCCTAACCACTGCCCTGCACTGCCTTAATGCAGGGCGCTTGGCTGACTTTGAAGATATGCTAGAAATGGGGCCAAATGGCAGAACCGACTCAGGTCATCTTCCAGACTAGTATCATAGACTTCAGGCCCACAGTGGTGCTAGAACAGTGTTCTACCCAAACTATTGGAAATTTTATCAAGTTATTAACAAGCCACATAGCGCTACCTGCAACTGCTCAAAACGAAAAGCACTGGCACTTTCTGGTCTGCGTTCTCCTGAGTGAGGTATTGTTTTGTGTTGAATGTAGCAAATAACAGGTGCATGTGCGGCTGCAGTTTCGCCTCTGCCCCCTCGGGTCCTCAGATGCGGGCGAAACTCGGCGACGCCGTGTCACGTGCGCTACGTAACATTTGGTAGTGCCCGGTGACTGCGAGCTGCAGGCAGTCGTGGTCCCGCTGGGCCGTGGCTGAGCACCTGGCACAGAGCGTCCCCGGGAGAGCCTGAACCGCCTCGACCGTGGCAGTGCATGGCATTCCTCGCTGCCGTCTCGCCGTCACCTTCCCCCGGCCCCTTGGCATCCTGGCGTGACTGTCAGCCGATGCTCACAGCCCCAGCTTCTGGAGCAGCTTCTGCACGCTCCGTTCTAATGGACCTCCGGATCTCTTGCCACCTCTTGCTTCCACATCGCATCGAGTCAGGCGTGGGGAGATCGTCCCCCGAGCCCGGGCTGCTGCGTCCCAGTCCTTACTCTCCCGACGCTTTGGAGGTGGAGGCCCTCCGCTCTGTATCAGCGCCACTGCTCTCCCTCCTCCTTGAAGGCTGAGTCCCCGGTGCAGGCTCTTCCCGGCTCCAGTCCCGCAGCTTCACCAGGGCAGGCGGCGCTGCTCAGACAACCCTGTGCCGGAGTCTGCAATCCCAAGACCCTTGGCGGGCACGGCCCGGGGCTGTTACTGTGCTGCTTCCACGAGTCTAACTCCGTCGCGCCTCCTGACCTTGGCTCCTGTCCCTCCTCTCTCTCCTCGTCACGCTCTGACTGGCCCCTCCACTTGCCTGGTGTCTCGTTTTGTCACTGCCCTCAACCTCGGAAACCTCCTCAGTGGATTTTCAAGCTGCATCTTGCCTTGTCTTTTTCCTCCTGCGATGGCTGGTCATTGCTAGAGGAAGGGTCACAGCTGTGCAGGTGGCCACCACCCACCCGCAGGCTCCCCAAGCTCGGTGGGGCTCTCCCGGAGCGCCCCCTCCGTTCCTCTCCGTGATTCCGCGGAACCTTCCACGCACGTCAAGCTCTGACTCATTTTCAGCAGCTGACGTCCCTGCTGCATTAAAAAAAAAAACGGAGGCACCATCTCAGGTCCCAGACACTCCTTTCCAGCCCCCCCTGCCACGACACCCCCCCCCCCTCTGTTCACCTCGGGGTAGGGTGACACCCTCCTCCTAGTCAGCCCTTCACCCAGGCTGCTGAACTACTGCTGCCCCAAACTCTCTTCTCTCAGATTCTCAACCTGTTTTCCACTCTGTCTGCTAAGCTGGACCACATGCTTAAGCCTCTCCCATCCTGGTTAAAAAATGAACAATCCAAACCAAAGTCGCAAAAACAATGGAGAGAAAAACAAAACGTACCCCCAACCAAGTCTCTCTCACCCAAACTAGCTCCCCATTTACCTTCCTTTTCCCTTCTCTGGCAAACGTCTCTGAGCCCCCACGCCTGCCACCTCCTCCTTCACGCACTTGCCACCCACGCTCCTGGATCCGCTCCAGCCTGGGGCAGGGGCCTCTCCCCCGCACTGCGGTGGGACGCGGTGCCCATGCCTACCGCTGGGCTCCTCTCACTCCTCTAGGGGACGAGCCCACCAACCCTTCGGAGCACGGAAGGTGGCACGTTCGTGGCTGGTCCCACTCTCTGGGACTCCTCCTGACACATGGCAGAGGAGCCACAGGTATGCTGTTGTGTTTTTTAAGATTTATGTATTTATTTCTCCCCACCCCCTCGCTGTCTGTACTCGCTATGTCTGTTCATCTTCCTTGTTTCTTTAAGAGGCACCAGGAACCGAACCCTGGCCCTCCGATGTGGGAGGGAGGTGCCTGATCGCTGGAGCCACCTCTGTTCCCTGTTTTTTGTTGTGCCTCTCATTATGTTGTTCTTCTTGTGTCTCTTGCTCGACTTCTTCAGGAGGCTTTGGGAACCTCCGCTCCCTGCTTTGCTGTGACTCCCGTTACGTTTTTTCTTCTTGTCTCTTGCTGTGTCATCTTGTTGCATCAAGTATCTCTGCTCCGTGCACCTTGCCTCTTGATTGCTGACCTTTTTCGACCCACCGTATCACTCTCCCTGCAGAACACCATTGCTCCCGTCTGCTCCACTGAGCTTCTGCGGAGACCTTGGACCGTCCCTCCTAGTGCACAGAGACCCCGGCTGGCGTCAGCAGGCCAGCACAGCAGCACCTCTTTACTGGCACTCTCTCCTCCAGGGACATGGGCACTTCTGGATGTCACAGACTAGCAAAATTTCCAAACTACTACGGACACCTGATTTCTACCTTCCTAACTGAAGACACATCACGCACAATCAGCCTGTATCGTCACCCCAAATCAACCTGTGCTATCACCATAATTTCATAAAAGTGAGGACATTTTAATAACAATAAAAAAGTAGGGCAGAATAAAGGATGATGCTTTGAATCAAATACACTGAATACTATTAAAAATCAGTATATTGACCTTATTTTTCTCACTTTGCTGCACGTCATCGGTAATTTCATCCTGGCCAGGATTTGGTTAACATGGTTGTAACCAATGACAATACCACACACACGGCAGCCTCAAAAAACAATTATCCCCTCCACATCACAACTGTCCCCTTTGTGGTTTTGATACATTGCGAGTCCACAGAAGAAATTAAATGAAATTTTGGGGGAGTTTTGCGGAAGCTGCAGATGATACATGAAGATGCAAAAAAAAAAGTTCAGAAACTAAGAAATGCATAAAATATATGTATAGTATCATATAATATCTCCTATGACCAAATAGTTAACCCAAATTTTATAATAAAGCACTGTAAACACTCCATAAAAGAAAAAGAAAAAAATTCAGACTTCTCTGGTACTAATGAAGGACCAAAAATTTTACTCAGATTTTCCAGATCACAGGGGCGCCTGCCACTAATCCCCATGTGCAAGGTATAACTGGTACCTGCTTTGTGTAGTTGCAGGTTTAGTTTCTGTTGATGTAACGGTTGAAAGATAGTTTTTTCTTCTTAAGAGTTTTTCTCTCTTTTAAATGCCAAAATTCTTTGAGGCAAAAAGTCCTTTGATGCATGGACTTTTGAGAAATTTGTCCAGCCAGCCAGTCAGTCATCCAAACATATTCATTGAGCATCTAACCTTGTGGATAGAATGTAATTAATCCTGCCACTCGTGGAGCCACTGAAAGAAAACGGAGCTTAAAATCACGAGACCTAGTTTCCAGCCACCTCTCTCAGCTTTGATTCTTCATATGTGAAATGGGGATAATTAAACTATTTGAAAGAATTCTATGAAGGTGATTTACATGTGTTTTTTTTAAAGATGTTTAAACAAAATACCAGGTATAATCATAATTACTAGAGACCATATAACTGGGTTCTATAATATTGAAATGTGCAAGAATTAGAGACAAAGGTAATTCCTGTTATTGCTCGCATTCCCTTGTGTAAGTTATTAGACTAGTAGATGTGGGAAATGGCATGCCTTCTGATATTAACACAGCACTTAACAACACTTTCCTGATATTCCTTTAGACTTGCTTAGTGATGGAATAACTGAATACAGTCATATTTTGGCTGAATAACCAACCTGTAAGAGTATTCATTATTGAGCGGATATGGACCTGGAGAGAGAGAGCTCTCTCACTTTCTCACTGTTCTTATCCTAAATAACATTTTCCCCAGTGGTTTTCATAAATGGCATACTTACAAAGTCTATGGACACCCCAAAGCCAAGAATAAGAACTAATAAAAGAAGTGGTAAAGACTTCGAATTATCTCAATAGGCTAGAATTATAGGTGAGGGGATGTGTAGATAAAATGAACAACATTACATTTAACTGGGGCAAATGCCAACCCTGTATTTAGGATTGAAAAAAAAAAAAAAACCTTCTCAGCTTCATAAGAGAGAAGGCCTGAGGACACTAGTCCATGTTTAAAAGGGTTTTGTTGTTGTTGTTGTTTTGCTTGTTTTTTTGCTTATGGGTGATCATAGCTTAGGGCAAATCCACAATAAGGTGCAGGAGATAAAAATAGGAACATACTTACTGAAGTTAGAGATGGCTTCAATAATGTCGAACGCTCCAGATAAGGCAGGAAAGGAATCCTACCGTAACCTACTTGGGCAGAAGCAAATCTTGTTGACTAAAGAGGGCAATTAAGAAACTAAAAAGCATCCCGCAAGCTGTTTGGAGATTTTGAAAGCTCGCCCAATAAGAAAACGTTACCATACTTAGAGAGAGATGCTGGACTGAAGAGGGAATCTTGTTCACCTTCAAGTATTTGAGGGCTTACATGTGCAAAATGCAGTAAATTTTTATGCCCCAAAAAACTGTCGCATTACAACGTTATGGCCCCTGACCAAACAACAACGGCGCGGGTCTTGGCCTGAACCCATTCTTCTGTTAAGGCTCCGACTGATTTCTGGAGTGGGGTGCGTGACGTCAAGAACCCAGAAAGGAAGCGCCGCATTACGCCGCCGCTAGGAAAGGGTCACCCAGCATCATCGGGGAGGACCCAGGGCAAGGGGGCTACCCTGTGATAAAGTCCCCAAGCCTTGGAATAACAGATCAGAACCTCGGGAACTCCTGGAAGTGTGCAGGGGAAGTTAAACCAAGGCTAAACTAGAAACAAAGTAATAAGGTGTAGGGAACTCGTATGGAATTCCTTAACATAAGGGATGAAATCTGCCGCAAACGTGAATAGCCATGTGAAGATTTCAGATAAATTAAGGGACACAGATCTAAAATGGATTTGGAAGGAAGAAACTGTGGTTGGGGGATTTTCTCAACGTCATGGCAAGCATGTCAGAGAACCACAAGGCCTTTTTAAACTATCCTTGTCTGCTCATTGCAACATGGATCTGCTGGAACACGGTTGTTCTTGCGTGAGCAGGGATTCTCCTCCTCTCAAGCAGGAAATAGTGTGTGTGTGTATAACTGAATTCAGATTAAAAGGCAAACAAGCACAAAAAGGAATATTTACTATAGATTTTATTCCTTGTTTCCTTACTACACATTATTAAACCTGAAAAGACTTAGTATATAACCTGTTTTAACTGAAAATAACAATTGACTAGAAATGCCATGATCCAACCAGACCCCAGAGCCTGCTTTCCCACAGGCTGCACATCCTGCAGTGGCCTGAAAGTTTGCTCGGAAGAGGATGAGTTCAGTTATTCTGGATCAATGCCATAAGCTAAATGCGCTTTCTCTAATAACCTTCATGTACTAAGAAGTTAAAGCCTGGAGAAAAAAAAAAAAAAAAAGGAAGGAAGACAAGAAGGAGCTAAGGCAGCACATGCTTAGAAGTAACAAAAACATTGCTAAGTTGTAACATCTGGTCCTCATCACTGCACCCTTGACGTCAGGGCGCAGCCCAGATGTTAACTAGAAGAGCCATCTCCTTAAATCCGCAAAATCCTTCCTGCAAAAATTCTTAAAAACCCAACAGCTTAGGCATATAAGGACTCTACCAAATATTCAGGAGACTGGCTTTGCGACTATCAGGAATCTCCTTGCAATGCTGCAGTCACCTATTTGGAGATCTTAGTCCCCAAAATAAAGAAAAGATAAAAAGCACTTGGAAAGAACAGCAAGAGGGGAAACTGTGAACACACAAATGAGAAGAAACACATACAAAGCCGTAATTGATATATGTCAGGACAGTCTTCTTACTCATCCAAGGGCAGACCACCTTTCCCGACTGCAGCCCCCTGGGATGAACTTCCAGATTTCCATGCCCTGTGTGCATCCCTCTACATTTTCTAGATGTTGAAGAATAAGGGAGGACCAGAAAGCAAACAGAAAACTTCATTTTATATTTCTCTCCACTTCCGGTCACTATCTTGCATCAACGTGCACTGGAATCCTGGGACACCTCTCACAGTTGTCTCATTAATGAGACTGGCTGTGTGGGCTTGCCTTTGGGAGGATGATTAGAATATAGTGTAGCTAGCTCCTAATCCACCCCCACCCTCACCCCCAATTGTCAAATATCACTGGAATCTTCTGACTGGAGAAATGCAGAAAGAGCAAAAGTACAGTGGAAATAAAAAATTGAATCTAGAGGCAGAGGGAAAAGGATATAGACTTTGGACTCACTCAAAGACGTAATTTACAAAAACAGTGTATATTCCCTTTGGTGACTGCTATGCTGGAGCTGTTACATGACTAGAAATCATTTCACTTTGAACAAAATTCATTTTCATTCAACAAATAGGGGACAGAACAGTGATAGTTAAGGCCACAGATCCTGGAAAGAGGATTCAGATCCTGACTCCCCTCACTTACTGTATAAATTTGGAAGAGATAGTTAAAATATTTCCTAATGGCAATTTTGTCATCTATAAAATGGGGAAGGTACAGTCTACTTCATTATATTTTTGTAAGCATTAGTGAGGAGACTATGTAAAAAGCTGATAACAGTACTTATTATAAAAAGAGCTCATAAGTAGCATTATTAATAATACTACTAAAGGCAGGGAGGAGTCCTTTCCTTTGTATCCCAATATATAGTGTCTTAATGAGTACTCAGAGAAGAGTGTTTGAATAGATGGATGGAAGAATGACCAAGGAAGTGTCCTGGTTTGAGTCTTCTGTGGACCCTAGAAAATTATGTTCTCAACTAACCCATTCCTGTGCGTTTAAATCTATTTCAAGTGGGATCTTTTGATTACACTCAGTTAAGGTACCTTTGGATTAGATCACATTGGATTAGGCTGGATTTGGTTAAGGACCTCTGATTAGACTGGGGGACCCCGGGTGGATCTAAGCCCTTTCCTGGAGTCCTATGTAAACTGAGAAGAGGGGAGAGGAAAAGCTGCCCCGTGAGAAAGGACCACATGAGTGCTCGGAGCCACAGCAAGACAGAGAAGCCCCGAGGGACTGAGAGAAAGGCCAGACACTGGAATCAGTGGAGAAGCTGAAGCTGAAGCAACGAGGCCCAGGAGAGAGGGAGGGGAGAGCTGAGCTCAGGGAGGGCGTGAGCCGGTGGAGGAGGCGGACAGAGGCCGCCATCTTGCCTGGCCACGGGGCGCGAGGCCAGTGCCACCAGCAGCCGACCTGCAGTGAGACAGCTTCTCTGAGGATGCCTGCATCTGGCATTTCCACGGCCTCAGAACTATGAGCTGTTCCCTAATAAATCCCCACGATAAAAGCCTGCCCGTTTCTGGAATTCTGCACTGGCAGCCTTTGGTGAACTACAACAAAGAGGAAAGAGGAAATGGACAGATTGGAGGGTGAAGAACCACAGCTCTGTGCTGCAGCGCACTCCGCTGGCCGGCTCGGGCCCTGGCCGCTGCTGTGGCTCTCTCTGCTCGTGGGGTGCCCTGCCCTGGGATTCACAGCGCCCGCTCTTCTCCTCGCACGTCCCCATGTCCTCTCAAGCTTCTGAACCCAGCCCCGTTGCTGCCTGTAGGATCACTTTCCGCACAAGGCCAGGGACAGCGTCCTCCTGATGCCCCGGCACGGCGGCTGTCCTCGGTCAGCTTTGCGGCACTTGGCAGAGGGCCTGCCACGCAGGAGGTACCGATTCACGCTTGCTGTAGGGCGGATACTGCCCCGCTCGTTGGGTGCCCCGCGCCTCTGTGCTACCACACAGCACAGTGCTGGGCACGCAGGCCCTGGGTGCACTTGGGTTTGAAGGAGACTTGGAGATAACTCAGTCCCCTCTAAACAGAGGCGGAAGATGAAGTTCAAGTAGGTTGTTGGCCTGCCCAAGGTCTCACAGAGCTGTCTCTTACCAGAGTCAGAAACACAAGTTAGACCCCGTGACTCAGGAGTTTGGACTAAATGGAAGAATGCCTAAATGACAGAAAACGGAAAAAAAAAAATAGTCCTACTGGAGATTTTCAGATGATCAGATGTACTTATTACCAGTAACTCAAGCATTCTAAATGCCTCATAGCTCAAATGAGGTCTTATTTGGAATAAATTATTGAGGGTAGAATGGCTCTTCTCGTCGTGGATTTCTAAAGCAGCGGAGCCAGTAAGAGGCGAGGCCAAGCTCTGGGACGCAGAATAAACAGTGACCGGGCGTAACATATTGATCCGTGTTTTGAGTGAAGGGCAGCCTTTAAACACACTCTGCAATCCCTGACCTCTTTTTAAATATACATAAATTTGCAATCCGCACACTGTCTTGTTTGTCCTGGAAGACATCATCAGGGACCAAGTTCCAACCCGACCCTGAAACACCGCAACCGGGTTATCACAAAATAGTTGTCCACGGTGCCCATGACGTGAGCCACAAACCCGAGTCTGCTGACTGGAATTTTCTAACTAATCTTGTCAAGCAGGTCCCAGGCTGCCCATGCTTACCTTAAAAAAAAAAAAGCCATAAATCTGCCATGTCCATTTTACAAGTGAACAGCGCTGTAGCTATTGGTAGGGACACCCTAGCTTTTATAATCCACTTCATAGGCACTAGCCATCATGAGAACGCACGCCCTTGTTAAAAGGAAGATCCCTGAATAATGAAACGTTTGCTCGATTCAGCCTGGACGATCATTAAGTAGAATATCCTGATTTTAAGTAAAAAATAAAAATGTTGCTAACTAACTTCAGGATATGAGGCTGACTTTGTTTATGTCAACTACGGGGAAAAAATAAAATGAAAGAGGACTAGAGGCTGTGGGAAAAGGTAGAATGCTCTACTAATCCTAACCAGCTGTCCCTGCCTGAATGCATGGGAACTTCACAGCAATCTCTCTTTCTCTTTCTTCCTCTCTCTCTCTTCCTCTCTTTTTCTCTTCTAATGTGTTTAGTGAGTATCAAGCTCTATATGCATTTTACCAAACCAATGAAAAAGCTGTTTCCTAGCTTAAAAAGTGTCTGAGAAAATACAAGAGGAAAACAATCAAAAGTCAACTTGAAATAAAATGTACGTAAGTACTAACAGACATCTCCAAGGCTGTGAAGTGGCAGGGAGCCATAACCCAGCATTAACTTAAACACAGCAAGTTTCAATTCACTTACACCGTTTTGGAGTGGCTACTATCTCAACTTAAATCACCCAGCAAATCACAAGTGCAAGGGTGATAGAAACAAAACATTCCAGGACCTAAAGATAAATAGCCTGAGTGTCACACTCCAAACTCTTCAGATCTTTCAAATACTCCTCCTTCACATTTTTCTTTAGGGACTGACAAATTAGGAATCCTTGACTACACAAAGGAGACCACAGCTTTCCTCTGAATTTCATGAAGTAATGGACCAAGCAGATGACAGAGTTATGCGAAAGAAATAACGTTTTTAGTGTTTGCTTACAAAAACATGCTAGGAGGATATGAGAGAGTTTCTAAAAATGATTATGCATACAGACACAAATTTCTTTAGATCTACTTCCTGACATTTCCTTCAGCCCCATGGGGATGAGATACCGACGACTTTGGATTCAGGATATTCGAACTTACATCCAAATTTAAATTCTTACTATCTCTGACTTATGACAAGTTACTTAAGATTTTGAGCTTGATCTTCCTCGTTTATAAATGGGGAAAATAATATCCTCCACAGATGGTTGCTGAGGTGCTCAATGAGAGGGGTGCCTTACGTGTAGTGATTCAATATAAAGTGGTTTCTGGCTCCTACCATTTCATTTCCTTCTATGCATTGTCCTGCCATTTCTCTCAAGGGCAGCAGCCTGTCTGGAGCGAATCTCTAGACTACTCCATTTCATTTTGCAAGTAAGAAAGCAGAGCTAGAAAATTCAAAGTTTAAAAATTACAGTTACAGAATGCCTGCAGCCACTCTAATGGCATCTGGCATGAACAATTACGAACACAAAAGACCTGTGGCCACTCCAAAGCCATCCGCTTTGAGAAACTGAATGCATTCTGAATGCAAAACGCCCCCACACGGTAGGGCTGTGAGTCATAACGAATAGTATGCATTGAGTGCAGTTGTTAGAACATTTGAATTTTACAAATTTTCCAAAACCGTGTGAACATGGCAGAAGGGATTACTTTAGGAGGGGTGGGGACTGTGCAAGTAAAGGACCCTCAAGCCACATCAGCTTCAGGAGAAATCTTCTGGTTGTGGGGGTAGGGAGGGAAGCAACACTTTATAATTGTTGTGATTTTAAAAATACAATGGTTACTACTATCTTTGAAAATTATGCAACTTCTCAGATCACATCACATTTCTTTTTTCTCCCTCACCTGCCTTCCTCGAATTGGCCTGTAGAC
Organism: Dasypus novemcinctus; assembly: GCF_030445035.2. NCBI lineage: Eukaryota > Metazoa > Chordata > Mammalia > Cingulata > Dasypodidae > Dasypus > Dasypus novemcinctus. The sequence continues at coordinate 9,832,609 of NC_080701.1, read as the reverse complement.
TTGTTTCTTCCAGGAAAGAGACGGGAATGTTGACTTATTTGAATTGGTGTGTATGTATGCTGCTTGGGGAAAAAATCACTGGTATGCTATGTTAGTGCATTCCTACACTGTACACAAATACGAGAGGTGGTTTTTCTGTTCAAGTAGATTCTTATCTAATTGGGTGGAGAAGACTAACCTGAAAGAGCAGCAAAGAAATGAAATAAATAAAAGGAAGCCCACAACTTTTAAAAATAGGTAAATGCTGCAGGACTTTAGATGAGATGGACATCAGTGAAAGCTGAGACTATTCTAAACATTATCCAAGTAAGAAGATTGAAAGGTGGCTGGGATTTGGATTAAGGAATCATTCCATGTTTGTTGGAGAACAGCAGCAAAACTACAGAGGAGGAGGAATGAACAGGTGTAAGTGGAACAGTAAGGAGATATTTACGCCTCAGTAGAGTAGTCAGAATCAGAGTATCTTCACAAGCAGGTAGAGGTGTTTTATTTTGGTGTGATATGCCTTGGAAAGTACAAGCATGGAAGGTTTCTGAGCACAAGCAGCGATAAATGAAGATGGCAGTGGCATGCATGAGGGACTGAAGGAAGAGGCACTGCAGACAGAGACGCAGACTTAGAAGACCTTGCCCTGGCCTAGGTAAGAAGCAATAGCATTCTGTGCTGTTGGGATAAACTTGGGACCAGGAAGGGGCAGACGCGAGATATTCAGAAGGCAAAACTGACAGAATTGGTATGACAGCCAAAGGGGAGCTGAGGCCAGCTATGGTGGATGAAGAAACTCTAAGGAATAGATGAGGTTAACCTGGGAACTGTGAAATAAACTCTAGAGTTACAGGATATCCACCATCTACTGGAGGTGTCCAGTAGACAGTTGAAGGTACAGGATGACGAGGTGAAAGGTGAGGATGGGATGAGATAAACAGAGAGAGCTAAACGAGAAGATGATAGATGGTAGGTAGACAGACAGATGTAGATAATTGATGATAGATACACAGATACATAGAAACAGAGATAGATAAAGGAGAGTCAACTGATGCTGGATGGGTAAAAGCATAATCATGACATCATTTGTACATATGATAGGTTGAGATTTTGGGAATTATCAACATAGAAGCAAAAGTAAAATCTAGAAATAATTTATGAAAAAAAGAATAAATGTGATGTACACGGGAAGGATTACGGATTCAAATAGTTTGAGTGTTTCTGATCGACTGAGAAAGAATGTGAAAGATGTTTTGCCTCAACTTCTTTTTTTTTTTTGTCTCAACTTCTTGCTACCCGCTTTTCAGTTGGTCCTTTCATGCGAAAGACTAATACCTGCATTTACTAACGTGCATTTTGGTTTACACACCTGTCCATTGATTACATGGACAATGTTTGCGTGTCAGACACGGCATAGAGATAGAGATGTACGAAACTAAGCCTCTGGCCTTCATGGAGAGCTTACATTCTAGAGGGAGCCAGATGATAAACACACAGACACATACTAGGATCAAAAGGATTGGAATTAGTTGAAAGAACGCGACTTTGTAAGTGAGGCAGAATGGCCTCGCAGTACAGGTAGCGTTTTTAGCAGAGATTTGAATGAAGGGATGGAACCACATAATCGATGACTTGGGGAAGGCGTTTTTCAGGGTGAGGGAACAGCAGTTGCCAAGAGGCCAGATTCATGGAATGGAGAGAGCCGGGAGGTTGTTGGGAGGTGCAGCAGGAGACGTGGGCAGGGTAAAGACTTCTTGGCCACGTAGGGATTTCATTCTAAGTGTGAGGGAAAGATATTGAAAGAATTGAGGGGCGACAGGACCCCATTTATGTTTAAAACTATCACCCTCGTTGCCGTGTCTGGAATAAATTGTAGAGGGTCAACCGGCGGAGGGAAGGAGGCCCCAAAGAGGCGAATGTGAGAATACAGTTGCGTGAGGTGAGGGTGGTGCGGTCGGGTGGGAGCCGTGAGGCGGGTGAGGAGCGGCTGGACTCGGGGGGCAGTTTGCAGGTGGCGCTGCTGTGAGTGGGGGCCAGAAGGATAGCAGGGTATGAAGAGAAGAGAGGGGTGGAAGGTGACCGTGACCGAAAGGAAAAAGGCAGGCTCTGTGGGAAAGTCAAGGAATCTACTTTGGACAAGTTAAGTGATGTGGGGCAAGACACTTAACCTCTCTGGATTTGTTTAGTCATCTGAAAAACAAAGATAATAACAGAGCCTATCCACTGGGTTGTGCAAGGATTAAATAATAATGCAGGAAAAGCTCCGAGCAGAGCCTGGCATTGACAGTTAGGTGTCTGCTAGATTCAGCCATCAGGAAGTTCAGGCACTACTTTGACCTCACATTCTTTCAGAGTCTCAAAAAAAACCCAAAAAGGCTTTCTGCTGCCTCTTCTTCCACATCTCCTCTTGTCGGAAGGGTATGAGTTCTGAATCAATGATGATATGTGTTCTAAAAATAATAATTTTGAGGGTAGTTGTTTCAGTGAGATTGAATAAGTAAATTAAAGAAAGGTTGGTTATTGGAGGGATGCTCTAACTCAAGTTAGGAAACGTCAAAGAAGAAATAGAAGTTGACGATTTGAAAAATCAAGGCAAGACCATTTTAAAGAATTGCTTGGGCGGAACATATTCTAAGAGAAATGATAAGAGGCATTAAAATCAGGAGGGAAATTGATAATCATGAAATTCGGAGGGAAATCCCCACAGGTTTTGCCAATTATGCCTTGCATCCTCCTGGACTTTACCTTCTGGCAGGTAGCCAACTTAGTAAAATGAAAAGAGATCATTTAATTAGGGAAGTCATAAATTCACCAATATTGCCAGGCCCTTAGGAAGAGCTGATTGTGCCACCATTTTTAATACGAAATCTGAGATTTTCACAGCATAGCGAAGCTCATGGCTCTCAATTTGTCAGGAGGATAAGAAAAAGATTACTAGATGGACAGATGAAGGCAACTGTCCTGGTCACGTCATGCATATCCAATAGTTTTGAACTTTCAAAGAGAACAACCATTATTAGTTATCCATCTCCCTTAGTAATGTGGAAGTAGAAACACTGGTTTTTAGCATGCGTATCATTTTAAAACATGATGCTTTGCTTACAGAAGACATTTTATAAATTAAGTGTTGCTTTTAGAATGAAAAATAGATTCCATATTTTTTTTGAAATTAATACTTTCTTCACTTGGGGATGATTTAGCTACTGTTTGAGAAAAGGGTTCCTTTTCAATGATATTCAAATAGTTGGTCTCCTGTGACAGGCTTTCACAGTTGATTCCAGGGAACCCTGGCCTTCACGGAAGGCTGCAAGGATTTTGTTTGTGTGTTTCTGAGGAGGCATATTCCGTTAGTGGCTCTTGTAAATATTTCTTTTTTTTTTTTTTAGGTACCGAGGCCAGGGATTGAATCTGGGACCTCGTATGTGGGAAGCCGACGTTTAACCACTGAGCCACATCGGCTCCCCTGAGTTGTTTTTTCATTTGTTTTTCTTACTGTTTGTTTTTTTTTTGCTTTTAGGTGGCACTGGGGACTGAACCCAGGACTTCCCATGTGGGAAACAGGTGCTCAAGTGCTTGAGCCACATCTGCTCCCCGTAAATATTTTTTAATGTAATTAATCTCCAGCTAAATTTTCTTTCCATTTTCTAGCCTCAGCACCTACCTCAGCTGCGCTTGTACTCAAGTAGAGACCCAAAATAGGCTTAAACGAACTTTATGTTTATTACCACCTTTAAACAGACATTTAATTACATATCTTTTTTATATCTTTGTATTGATGTGCATAAGATACAACTCTAAAAAGAGAAATACCATCTGTTACAATCTGCATTCCAAATGTCACTTATCTAGTCTTTGTTTAATTCTATCAATACTTTAAAAACTTTTTGTTTTCATATACATATTTGACTTATTAATGTCTTCCTGTCTATCCATTTATAACGTAATGCCATTTAAAGAAAATATCCCATGACTTCTACAGCAGTTGAAAATTCTCTTTTCTATCGTGGGTGTTGTCATATACCACTGGTAGGAGTGTAAACGCATGTTGGAGAACAAGTGGCCACAGAAGACGTGCACATCCTAGAGATGCGCTTCCACCGTTAGATGCATCACTCTAGAGAACCTTCACACACGTGGTCACAAAGGTGTGGACAACGACACCCACAGCACTAAGCACACGTAATGGCAAGTAACTGGAAACAAGTAGTGAGCTGACAGTGTACCCCCAAATTCATGCCCTCGTGGCACCTCGGAATGTGACTTTACTCCGAAAGCGGGTTTGCAGGTGTAATTAAGGTGAGAGTGGAGAGGAGCTCGTGTTCGATTGGGGCGAGACAGAAACGGAAACTCAGAGACAGAAATGACGCCACGGGAAGACAAGCACGGGGTCCAGGAGGGCCGGGGGGCCACGGGAGCTGGGGGAGAAGGACGAGCCTCCGAGCTCGGCCCCACCAACACCGCCTCCAGAACGGTGAGTGAGAAAAGCCCTGGGGCTCCGAGCCGCCCAGCTTGAGGGACATTGCTCCGGTGGTCCTAGGAAGCCAGCACCCGCTCAGATGCCCCTTCTTTAGACAACGGCAAGAAGAGTAAATGAACTTTACATTTCAGCACGAGCAAATCTCAAAAATACAATTCTGAGCAAAGAGAGTTGCGGATGCACACGCAGTGCAAAACAAGAATTAATACTGTGGGAGATGCTTAAATATGTAGTGAGAGTACAAAGCAAATACTATGCAGCAGTGCTCCAAAATGTATTCATCAAATGCAATGAATGTACCACACTAATGAAAGAAGTTGTCGATGTGGAAGGAGCCAGGTGTGGGGACTATATGGGATATATGGGAACCTTTTATATTTTTGAAGGTAACATTCTGTGTGATCTATGTATCTTAAAAAAAAAAAAAAGATAATAAAAAAGAAAAAAACCAAAAACGATAAACAACAAGTCTGGGGATGATTGTTCGCTGCGTTCAGGACTGGAGAATTTCAGGGGGAGTTGGGGAGAAGAAGAGAGGGAAAAGTGAGCCAGGAGGAGTATGTAATGTTTTATTACATAAGTTGGGGTCGATGCATGAGTATTCTTGTATGTCCAAAGGAATTAATAAAAATAATCCTACTATTAGATCATTGATAACATATCTAAAGATATTTTTGGATAAAAGATTTTTTTTGGAAAGTGAAGATACCAATTTCAAATGTTACCTGAACTATATTGAATTTTGAAAAAAACAATAATGAGCATATCACGGAAAGAGCAACTGAATCCACATGAGATGGCCCCCACGTCTCAGTGGATGACTGCACGGGCCACTAGCTATGGCCACATCACCTTCATCGTACAGGAGCAATCAGCACAGAGCTCAACTCAGGCTTCCAAGTGAACCAGGATTACCCACTCCCCAAAAGTTATTAACAGCACTTGGCTTTTGACTCTCAGAATTCAGTTCATACCAGATATGGGTCAGCTCTTGCAATCATAATAAAAGCTGTCAAATGGCATTTTCCTGGGCTTGGTTCAAAAAGAGAGAGCTGATGTGTGATTAAAAAACGTACACTTTTATTTAGGGACGAGAGGACGATATATCAGATAACGGCCTTTTATTAACCAGTTGACATATTTTAAGGAACAAGGAACGAGCACGCACGCACAAGGACAGATGGCGCGTTATGAACTTACACTCACGGCCTCACCCCCAGTACCCAAAGGGTGAAGAGGGGGAGCAGGCGCGAAGGTCACGGAGCACCATACTCAGTGTGGTAGGTGGCGGGGTCGGCGACGAAGGAGGGACAGGAGGGTGAGCCTGGAGACCACTTTATCCGGCAAAGTGGGAGTCATGCTCGGGGTCACTGAAATAAAAGCACTTTCGGGGGCCGGGCCTCGCCGGAGTGGGGGCTCAGAATGTGCGCGGCGGTGGCTGAAAAGGCGGGCGCGCCGCGTGGACCCACTTGTCCTGGTGTCCTGGAGGGCGGCGTCAGCAGGCGGCCCTTCACCTTCGCCTCCCGTTCACGCCCTCCCCGGACGAGATGACGCTTTCTTTCTTTCCTTTTTAAATCCAATGTTTATTTTTCCTCCATCCCAGCCTGTTAACATTTGGCTCTGATGTGCCGGCTCATCCTTGGTCCGTGAGGGGTGGCCAGTGAGGGGCTGTTGTTGTTTGTCTTAAAGGGTGCAAAGGGCAGTGACGATAGATTTTCAGGCACAGCTTTGAAGATATTTGGGGGCGTTCACCCTCCATGTTTATCTTCAGTTGTGCAATGATTATGCTGTGCCAAAGGCTTTGGGTGAAAACGGTCTTGGGTCCTAAATCATCACCCATGTGCACAAAATCAGCACTGAAGGACGTCTTTATTCTTCTAGAAAGCAGAAAGGAGGGAAGAAAGGAAGGGAGGGAGGGAAAAAGAAAGACTATTCACAGAATGAAGTGTATAAATTAGGGTTCGTTTCTTAATGTCTGTCTCATAAACCTAGAGTATTCAAAGTAAAGTTCCCAGCTTCACTCTTGGCAATGCGGCATGTGCCACCTGCATACATCTCACATATGCGCCGTGGGTTCTCTCCGTCCACGTTCCCCCCTGCTGCTCGTGGCACAGGGAACGTTCTAGGTGGTGGTTGGCTGAATGAGGTCTGTGGAAAGGGCCTCAGTTTCTCCCTTTGACTCAGAGGCACAGGACTCCAATGTGATGGTTTCTAGCTCTCCAATATGCCCTCTGCATAGCTTCAAGACAACGGATGAATCTTAGAATATTAAAATCAACCCATGTGAAATCAAACTTTAGAGGGTAAGATACCATGCTAACCCCACATGGCTGCAGTTTTGGGCCCCCCCGGCCCCCTCTCTCCACCCTCACTGGTTTGGGGTTGCATTTGTTCAGCATGAGCTACACATGAGTCAACACGCACTTGCTAATTTCATTTGGCTGGAATTCACTAAATGAAATTCTAGCTTCTTGTAATAGCACAGAGCAAAGATGTTTCTAATGCAGTCGAAAATGACATGTTCAAACTTGTTCTCATCAGTAGATAATTACAGTCCAAAGACTATCTTATCAGAGTTGAGAAACAATGTTTGATGGCATCCTTTGGACCTGAGATGGGCATCACTTTTAAAAGTTTTACCTTGTATGTTTTAAATGTGAAGGTGGATTAGGAATGTTCTTATTTACCTAGTTCTTCTCATTTAGTTCTTCTCTCTCTTGCTCTTTCCTTTATTTTTGCCAGATGTTTATGTGGATGAAAAACCAACAACACTGTCTAGACCTCTGGGATACAGTAATCAAGCATGAATGAAAACATTCTAAGGTCACATTTCAATCGGGACCTACAACTTCCTGCTATTCAAGACCAGATTAGAGATGACAGATCATGATAAACTGAACCACACTGAATGCTGAGTCAGTGATTTGAGAATTGTCTACAAAAAGCTAAATATGTCACCAAAAGTCTACAAGATAAAACAATGTCTAGACACCATAAAATGTGCTCTTGACCCCACCCCTCACCCCAAGTTGTCAACAACTAGACGCTGCGTTGCGACTTTCCACCAGCACCCTATAAATCAGGAATCCTCTATCTCATGAAGATTTCTGAGGGGCTACGTGCATTGGCTTAGATGGGCTCATGCTGGTCATAAACCCCCTAAAGATTTGGGGAGCGGGAGAGAAAAGGGTTATCTTGTGCCATCAGAAATTCAGAGATGACCCAGAAGTTTCACCAAGTGATAATATGCCAATGTCTTGGTGATTTTCACTGCCTAGAAGTCACTGATTTGGTTTTATTAAGAATCTTTCTGTTATTGACTGAAATGATTTGCTGACTAGAGATTTCTGCTGTAAAGTAAAAGAGGACAAAAGCTATACCCTTCTGTCGTGAAACTGAACACTAGGATAATTCCACCGTTAAAAAAGAGGAGTTGGGTATGGTATATGAGTACACCTCAGTAAAACTACTTGAAAAAAGGAGTTGGGGCAAGTGTCTTGGCAAGTCATAAAAACAGCCTTCTTCTCTCACTCCGCTGCTGGCTACTGCCTTCAAGCTCTGGTGGAACTTGCAACCAAGAGCATATTCGAGTTCCGCTAAAGCAGGGTGTGAGTCAACCCTGTCTCAGAAAAGACAAACCTCCAGGGCATAGTGAAGAAAAATCACAGTGCGCTGCTTGTGATTCCTTCCCAGTGGGGCAGCCACCCACTGGGTCAGTCTAGTACGAGGGTGGGGACTTCTTCAGATGTGGAGGAACATCCAGGTAACTCACCTGGCTGACCACACCAATGCCACCGTGGGAAAGGAAGATTCCAGCCGGCAATCGCTCTACGACTTTCACACCATCGGACACACACACTAAGCACCGCTCTGCCATCCTCACTGAGGCCGAGAGGCTCTTCTTTGCAAGGATTCAAATGTTTTCACTGCCATGGCAGCAGCAGAGGAGTGATAATTATGACTTTAAAAGTTAGTGCATCAAGGAAGTTTTCACTTATAAATGATGTCCGATACGGAATGAGCATGACTTTGATATAAAATATAGAAAAACCAGGGGGAAGCGGACTTGGCCCCGTGGTTAGGGCGTCCGTCTACCACATGGGAGGTCCGCGGTTCAAACCCTGGGCCTCCTTGACCCGTGTGGAGCTGGCCCATGCGCAGTGCTGATGCACGCAAGGAGTGCCCTGCCACGCAGGGGTGTCCCCCGCGTAGGGGAGCCCCACGCGCAAGGAGTGCACCCAGTAAGGAGAGCCGCCCAGCGCGAAAGAAGGTGCAGCCTGCCCAGGAATGGTGCCGCACACATGGAGACCTGACACAGCAAGATGACACAACAAAAAGAGACACAGATTCCCATGCCGCTGACAACAACAGAAGCGGACAAAAGAACACGCAGCAAATAGACACAGAAAACAGACAACGGGGGGGGGGGGGGGGGCGGGGAAGGGGAGAGAAATAAATAAAAATAAATCTTAAAAAAAAAAAAAGAAAAACTAGGAATGACTAAATAACAGGGATAACCTTTTGTTAAAATCACTTGCACCTATGGTAAATACATGCTGCAAAGAAGAGACACAGAGAGAGACACCAAGAGCAGAGCGATTGATTGATTTTGCCCTGTCTTATGGGACCTACCAACACGTGTCTTGGAGCCCTGTTTTCTGATGAGCTGACCTCTTCCTCCAGGCCCTGGAGTCTGGGGACACTGCTCACTTCACTGCTGCACCTCTTCTGCCACTCAGCATAGTGTTGTCCACTTAGCCAGCACACAAGTAGTATCAGTTAATCTGAGTTCACGCAAGGTCAATGCCCACCCAGTAGACAAGTCTTCTTTGCTACCCTTTTCTTCGGTGGGTATTCTGTTTGTGTGTCTCTCTGTGCCCCTGATTTGAAGATGCAGTGCTCAACCTGAAAAGTTTCTTGCTTTCTTCCCATCTTTCAGTCCCTACCTAGTAACACCAAGGAACCAAAATTAACTAGTCTTTGGAATATATAAGTGAAGTTACTTTTAAGGAAAAATGATGCCATAACACTTGGACGTATTGTCAATATTCAAAATATGCTATTAATTAAAATGTGAAAATTGATCAAAACATTATCAATACAAATTCTTACTTCCATTGGTAATGTTCTCATTGACCTCATTAACCTCTGCAACATGTAGACGGTAATTAATTTTCTAACTAACTGAAAGCAATGAAGGATGATGTTGATCTGAAATGGACTAGATTTTTTGTGTGAGACCACGTTGCATGTGAAGCAATAGCTTGTTGCTTCCCTGTGACTGCATATTTATTTGTTTTCCTTCCTCTGCCCCTCCCTGCTGTTTTCGCTGCCTGTGTCCATTCGCTGTGCGAGCATCTGTATCTATTTCCCTTTCTGTCTTCTATTCTTGTCTTTCTCCTCTAGGATTCACTGGGATTCGAACCTGGAGACCATGATGTGGAGAGAGGTTCCCTGTCAATTGCGCCACCTCAGTTCCTGGTCTCTGCTGTGCTTCACCTTGACTTTCCCCTTGTCTCTCTTTTGCTGCACCATCATTTTGCTGTGACTCACTTGCATGAGTACTGGCTCACTGCGCGGGCACTCGGCTTGCTGCGTGGGCTCTCAGCTTGCCACACAGGCACTGGCTCACCGTGTGGGCACTAGGTTCACCATGTGGACACTCGGCTTGCCATGTGGGCACGTGGGCACTCGGCTTGCCATATGGGCACTTGTGTGGGCTCTCAGCTCACCACATGGGCAGTCAGCTTGCCACGTAGGCACTCAGCTCACCGCACAGGCACTGTCTCGCTGCACGGCGTGCTTTCTCTTCTTTTCCACCAGGAGGCCCCAGGGTTCAAACCCGGTCCTCCCATATGGTAGGCCGGTGGTTTTATCACTTGAGCCACATCCACTCCCCTTTAATTTTCACATCTTGTTATTTTAAGTGTTTTCCTGCTGAGGGTGGCATAACTCTGCTGATTGGTAAACATTTAGTAATATAATAACTATGCCATACTTAAAAAACTCATCCATAATGATTTTCATTCCTTTAAAAAATGTAAACTAGGAATATTTTTCTTAAAAGTATTATCAGAATAAAAAGGTGTCCTGACTTCCAGTTTGGTTCCATAAAAAATTCTGTGGAATCATAAAAGACTTAGGACAATATACGTCAGTTCTTTAGTCCATGCATTCTGAAGTCTGATTGTCATCTCATCTATAAATTGAAATATAAATGACTTCCAATTTTAATTAATTCTGATTTCTAAATCAGCAAAGTGCACCCTATATTAGGTAGTGATATTTTTTTAGACTCAGTACACTTAAATTTTGAAAAGAGGCGAGCATGTCATCTTAAGAAAAAATTTGATAGAAACTATCCCTCCTAACACGCTGAAGTAATAGGTCTTTTTGTTCTATGAAGAAAACGGCCAGCTCATTAGGAAAAAAGCACAACCTGCCCGGCCCCTTTTCGATGGATGCACTCATTGGGCTCCATAGAGACACCTTGATGGTCTGATTTATTTAGTGAAGGTCATTTATGTTTACAGGTCACTCTGCTCAGGAGGGGAGTTTGACCCATAGAAATCTGCACAGCAGTTTAAACCAGTTTTTCTCAATCTTTATATTTATGTCCCACCCCTCTCACCCATGTATCCCTTATATTCGGCATTTTGTACATTTTGCATCTGCAGTTTGTACTGAGGAAACAATAAATTTATTGAGTATATCTATAAAAGCTACCTATGCTCTTTTTCTGTACTGCCCTTACAAGTGTGCTTCTCTGAGAATCAATGGCAAATCAGTGATAAGATTCAGATACCGCTCAGAGCAGTTCTTCCTTAATAAAAAGAGCATACTTTCCCCTGCTGGTGCCAGCTTAGTTCAGAGGGTTCACATTCACAGTGGGCAGGCAAGGGCTGTGTCAGGCCAGCTTATCACTTGGTCCCTAGCACAGGGCTTTCCACACAGTCGGTGCTCAATAAATATTTGTGAGATTAATTAATGATCGACAGATTTGGAGGCTTCTGAACTTTGTCCATGAACACGGACAAATGGATTTTAAAGGAATAATCAAAAAGCATCCTAACTTAAATGGGATTAAAAATAATATTACATTCCTGTCGGGATTATTTGGAAGAAAAAACGAGACAATAGTTGTCTAGTTCTCAGCATAGATTCTGGCACAGAGTTAGAACTCAAAATGACAGTTTAATTATTGCTATTCTATCATTTGTCATAAAGTGTGCATCTAAATGATAGCCGCCATTGCTAGGTACCACCTTTAATTCATATATATACATATATACTATATATATATTTTTAAAGCACGTCTAGTCTTTGTACCTGAGCAAAGAGGCAGTAATATTAAAAACTATGATTGTGAGTTTGATCATTATGGGGTAGATAACTTTGGTCTTTTCCATGGCTAAGTCTTCATCAGTATTTCCAGGGAACCTCTTCAAAAAGATCAGTGGTTGATCAGGAGAAATGGGGGCGGAGCGGAGGAATATCAATGCAAATCCGTCTTCCTTGCACACAAATGACTCAAGCACAAGCCCTGGGAATCTTTCTTTAAGAATAACGGATTGGGGAAGTGGACGTGGTTCAATGGATAAGCGTTCACCTACCATATGGGTGGTCCAGGGTTCAAACCCAGGGCCTCCTGGCCTGTGTGGTGAGCTAGCCCACGCGCGGGGCTGCAGCACACAAGGAGTGCCGTGCCACGTAGGGGTGTCCCCCGTGTAGGGGAGCCCCACGTGCAAGGAGTGCGCCCCGCACTGAGCTGCCCCATATGCCCAGGAATGGTGACACCCACATGGAGAGCTGAAGCAGCAAGATGACATAACAAAAAGAGACACAGATTCCCGGTGCCACCAAGAATGCAAATGGACACAGAAGAACACACAATGAAAGGACACAGACAGCAGACAACTGGGGGGGGGGGGGGGGGAGGGTGAGGGGAAGGGGAGAGACATAAATAAAATAAATCTTAAAAAAAAAAAGAATAACGGATTGGTATTAAAGGTAAGTGATAAGACTCAGGCATTTAAAAACATAACAAGTTCAAATCCAACAGAAAAGAGAACCTTTTAAATCAGATTTTGCTTTATTATACAGTTTCAGATCTGTATGCAGACCTGTGATTGATTAATCTGCGTCTCCTACCAAGCCTCTGCCTTGGGACACCTCTGGCGAGACTGCTCCTGCACACACGTGACATAAAGACAGTCACTTAAGTTCCACCCCGGAAGGGAGGTGCGTTCAGCCTCCCTTTCAAGAGAAGCCCTCACACTCACACACTTTTTCCCACACCAGAGCCCCGTGCGAACCCCGCCTGCTGCTCTTTTCCATGTTTGGCTCCATCTATGCAGCAATTTTCAAAGCAGGTTCCAACTCGCTTGGGAACACTTTCAGATACTGTCTATCTGATCTGACAGACTATACACGAGGACTGCTTCCCTTCCTTGTGAAAGTTACTCAGGTCATTTCATCTTGGAGTTCAGCAAGATGCACCTGACAACTGCCTCCAGTGGCCGCTTCTTTTTTCTCTCTAGTGGGACAGAAACCAATTCCATTTACCATTGACATTTTTGTTTTTCTTTTATTTTTGGGGTGTTTGTTGAACTACTTTTGTCCAAAAGGCCTAGTTAAATTGTAGTGATGTCATGCTAAGAGGATGAAGCTTCTGAGCAAGTAGGGCATGAGGAAAAGAGAAGAGGAGTTGTGACAACCAAAACGGAGGGAGGGCTTTTCATCCGCCACAACGCTTCTGAGCACTGTGCATGGCAGCTCAGCCACGCCTTCAGGTGACCTGGTGACACAGGTTCTGTTATCAGCCTCTTCTGTCGGAGAGGAACAAGCAGCTTGCCCAAAGTTCCCCGGTGCAGCAGCCAGGATTCCGAGCGAGGGCCAGCTCTCCTGCCACTACACGACGCTTTCCCTCATTCACCACATGCTCCTCTTGTCCCTGGACTAGTCCTATCTGATTTAATATCCACACATGCTCACTTCAGCCTTCCAGAAATGTGACGGTGGCCCGGGAAGCATCGCTAACGGCTGTCGTGCACACCCTCTGAAAATCTCATATAGGGTCGGCTATGTTGACTGGAGAAGCCTGCTTATTTTGGGGCATACATCACTCGTGGTTATAAAGCACGAGTTACACACGCCCTTACTTGCTTTCCACTGCGGGCCAATGAGGGGAGAGCAGGTCACAGGAGTCAGTGTTCGTGGTTGCCCCTCCCCGGAAGTGGGCGAGAATTCTTGACACCCTACTGAGTGGGGAACCAATGCGCTTGGTAGCATGTCAAGCATTTATTTTTCCAGTGAACTGGAAACATGGCCAGCTGAAATAGAAAATCAACTCCATGAAAGACACGAGATAATCAATATTCAACAAAATAACAGGGAAGACGGAAGCAATGTACATAACTGAAGAATTTATTACCTGCCCATTGATTCCCAGCTGGACAGAGATTTGTTTTAATTTCCCTGCCCTCTTCATAGCAATTCAATTTTCCTTCTCTTAAATGTTTAGCTATGGAAGAAGCGTCATGTGTATCTTACAAGCTGAGACATTTTTTTCTTTATATGCCACATCTCCTTAATAGAGTATGTAGATTTTTTTTTGTTGCAATGGTATGTTCTGCACACCTTTAAAGGTAGTTCTCACATTCTTAGATGTTGTTAAATAAACATTTATTTTCTTTTTGGTTTATTCATTCATTCCACTGTTCAAACTGATGAAAGCTAGAGTACATGTGTAGTCTAGATTTTTCCTTGCCTTCAGCTTCTTTAACTCTTTCTAGCCTGAACTTTAATTTCCCTTATTTTTCTTTAGAGGCAGTCTTATTGGTGCATCAGTCCAAACTTGTTTGTGTAGTTCCCTCAAATACATACCGAGGAATTCCAGCCATCTCATGTATGAGAGCCCAGCATCTCAACCTACAAGAATGTCTGAAAAGAAGGTATGAAAGCCACGGGCAGCATCAAGCAGGTATTCCTAAAACCAAGATCTATGCATAAAACCAACGGGGTCTGTGAAGTGGGATGAGGAAAACGTGCATTTTTATTTCCAATAAACACTAACTGAATTTTAGCATTTCCTTCAATTATGAATGTAGGCAGACACACCCACAGACACAAAGGCATTGCCTGGTGACTCTGTCATAACAGACACCAGACAGTTGTTGCCGATGGGACACTCAGGTGCTCCACTGTTAGGAACCGGCTCCTGCCTCCTGTCCACAGATGTGCACGTGACACTCTGGCCAATACCGGGCATCTCTGTCCCTGTAGTCCTCCCCACCAACCAGTGGCCTTGCGGGTTTGGCCCTGGGGACCCAGATGCTGGCGCGGCTCTCAAGTTCTCTATCTAGAGGGCCTGGTGGTCAAGGTTATGCGTCGAGATCATCCTGCCGCTTCACGCTCTCGTTCTCGTTCAACAGCACAGTCTGCATACTGGTATCTTTAACAAATGTTCAAGTTACACTTACTCTCCTATATTTTAAATGTCTTAGCCTATTGCGTAATTCACTAATATTATATCACCACATCACAAGTCTGCATTTTGATAACTGTAGTCAAACAACCGGTTTCCTTTATAAGTCTATACATTTTATTTACCCACTTAACGACATTTTTTTTTCTGAAAAGAGATCCACAGGGTTCACCAGAATGCTAGAGAGATCCACTGGCACAGAAAAGGTTCAGGATCCCCATATGAAACTGTTAATCAGGTGGGCTTCAGGAATGGATCATGCCTAGAAACCCATGGCCTTGTCTCAAAGGAGAGAGAGGGGCTCAGTGGAGGCGTGAGCCAGGCTCGGGCTGGAGAGGACACAGGAGGTGCACGGGATGGCTGTTCACCCAGGGGACGTCTCTCCTGCCGGGGACCCACTGTCATCCCCAAAGCCTAATTCACTGACACTTGACGCCAACCTCTGTGCTGCTGACAGCGTGCCTGTGCGCTGGGAACTGTGGTTGTGGAGGCTGGCTGGGAGGACGGGGGAGGAGGGATTAGGCAGAGTGTAATTAAGACAGCCTGTTCATTAGTCCTCATGAGCTGAGGTCGTTTCCCTAGCGGCAGCTCTGTATTTTGTATCTATAAGGCCGTGGATCCTTCAAAATAACAGACAGACTCTGTTTTATATATAAGGAAGTTTAAGACAGAGAGAAGTATGGGTTTTGTATATGAAATTATTTGGTAGAAGAACTGGGAACTGTTAAATTATATAGTTTGTGTGTGTTTGTGTGTATGAGTGAGAGAGAGAGAGAACACTAGAGCGAGAGAGAGAGGGAGAGGAAGAGGGGGAGAGAGAGAGAGACAGAGAGAGAGAGAGAGGACAATATCTAACACTGAAAGTCAAAACTTCATCCCTTCAGCAGAAACTCTGTAGCAAAACTTACAGGAAGACCCCTGGGAGACTCTGTGAAATCTCAGATTATTTTGAGAAACTTGATGAAAATCAACGATCATCACCGAAATAGCATTTTGGGTAATATTAACAGAAGTATCTTTCTCCACAGGCTTCAAAACACTTCTTACCTGGCACCTCATTAATTTCACAACAGCAAGAGGGAGGTTTGGACTTTCTACTGCCCTCCACTCTGCAAG
Source organism: Dasypus novemcinctus (assembly GCF_030445035.2). Lineage (NCBI taxonomy): Eukaryota > Metazoa > Chordata > Mammalia > Cingulata > Dasypodidae > Dasypus > Dasypus novemcinctus. Next base: position 9,816,545 of record NC_080701.1, on the reverse strand, counting down.
TGAGGGCAAAGTGGTACGACACATGACAACGATTTTCCCTGGCATTTAGAGGTGTGGATTTTTTTGTGGAAAAGTGATGGCTGCTATTTAGTCTTTGGTCAGTGGAGGGTTGGGTGCAGAGAAGTTGGAGGGAAAGGGGTAGAAATGAAAGCTCCAAGCCAGTCTCCACTTGACAAGCACCAACTGAGCTCTAAGACGTGACCCAAGCACAGGGAGGACAGGGAAGAGGACGTGGCTCCAGCGATTGAGCTCCCACCTACCACATGGGAGGTCCTGGGGTCGGTTCCCGGAGCCTCCTAAAGAAGATGGGAAAGACAGTGAGCTGAGCAACAAAGAGACACAAGGAGGAAAACACAATGAGAGAGACAAAGAAGCAGGAAGCAGAGGTGGCTCAAGCGATTAGGTGCCTCCCTCCCACAGGGGAGGTCCTAGTGCCTCTAAAAAAAATATGAGCACACAACGACAGGCACAGCAAGCACAAACAACAGGGTGGGAGGTGGGATAAACAAATAAATAACATTTTTAAAAAATCTTTTAAAAAAAAAACAGTCCAGGTCCCATATAATCCATCAGCTGGGGTAGCCAAAGTCCTTTCTTTTCGGGTGGAGCACCGGGTTTCTCCACTGCGTGAACTAACTAAACAAGGTCAAACGACTCTAGGAAGATCCGAGTGTGGTGGGTTGAAGTGTCTACGTGCTAAGGCCTGGTGCAGTTGAGTGCGGTAACTGTTTTTGGAAACGGGGTCTCTGCAGAAGGAATTAAGCTGAGGATCCCGAGACGCGGTCACCCCGGATTTAGGACGGACCCCAAATCCAATGAGTGGTAGACTTATGAGAGAAAGGAGAGTGAAGTTTGAGACTCAGCCACTGAGGGAGGATGGAGTCTGGAGTCAGGCTGCGCTAAGGAGACCAGCCCCGGGAGCCAGCGAGGCAAGGACGCTTCCCCCAGGAGCCTGGAACGCGGGGATGTCAGATGTCCAGCCTCCAGTGCCTGGGGAACACGTTTCTGTCGCCTCCACCACCCAGCCTGCGGTGATTTGTCACAGCAGCCTGAGGAGGTGACTACTTGCAACAACATCAAGAATTCCTTCCCTCAGTGGTAGCACCCACCACCCTCTCTGCTGCCCGGCTGTGGAAAAGCTTTAGTCTTCTTCCTGCATAAATCACTTTTCCCTGTTTTTCACCAGTGGGTTTACATTCAGTGCTCCACTGGGACTCCCACCATCCCATTACCATCCAACAGGCAAATGAGCCGAAAGAAACGGCAAAGTGCTCCGAGGTCAACAGCTGTCAAAGCTCTTCATATACGGAAACGAAAGAGGAAGAGAAAGAACCAGGAATGTCTGAGTTAGTCCCCTCAACTCAAACTGCCACCCACAAGTAAGATATTTTTGTGTTACCCTGAATACAACATTATTTGTGAAATCTTTCCATTTGCAACAATGGGAACTGTCTAACAGCCAACAATGAACAGACCCCATTTTCTTTTTTAAGGGCAAACTAATTACAGTATGGACTTCATACCCCCATGTCTTATTTCTTAAACTTCCTCTGGCCAATTGCAAATTGTTGCCATTAAAGAATACACTTAAAAAATAATTCAACTTTTTTTAGAAAGTTGGACTTCTGTAAGGTATCATATTTTACTCTAAAGCAATAATAAAATGGTTAAACTTAAAAATATTTTGCCCTCTCCCCGGCCTGATGGTTGGACTAGTTTACTCACTCCCAGCTCTAGGCAATATTGTTAGTTTAACAGAGAAAGAGACCTGCGCAAGCATTTAGAATCAACGTCCAGCTATGATAGTGTGTAACGCGCATGTTCTCTTCATAACCTGCTTTGCCACCATCACACACTTACATTTCTTTTCTTTGAAGTCCTATCAGGACAATTATGTGAAAGTCAAAAGACCTTTCCTCAAGAGCACACAAGCACTGAAACGTGGATTGACATTTCCAGACCACTTCTGATATTTTAACAATTTAGAACGTCCTTCAGATATGAAAAACAGCTGGGCTAACCAGAGGGCTAAGAAAACCCCACCGCTGACCCAGATGTGTAGATGGCCTCGGAGAGAGGAAACCAGGCGCCATGGAGCTACTGGAGTCCGAGAATTTATGAGTGTGAAATGCTCTTTTACATCCAGGTATGCATATCCCACCCCCCCCCCCCAGAATCAGGCAGACGCCCCTGTTTCCTTCAGGCACCCCTTTAAGCAGTCTGCTGTTCCCGGCTGTCGCAGGCGCCCTGCACCATTTGGGGTGCCCCACTGTGTTTATCTGATTGGTTTTATTATATTCCAAATCGCCCGAGCCCAGAGCAGCTGCAGGCGGCCAGACGGGACAGCAGCCGGCGTCCCGGGCCAGGCAGCTCGCTCCGGGACGCAGCGGCTTTCCACGGCCCCCTCCTGCGGCACGACAGGCCAGCTCCCGCCAGCCTCGCCAAGCTGACCCCCGAGGGCGCGAGCGCTCAGGGCTTTGGCCAGCAAGCCACGCATCACTGCTGGCCACGCGACGCTCCAAAGGACCTTGCTTTTCTGTTCAAGGTTAAAAAAATGTGATAAACCCTTATCTAGCAATCATCAGGCCAGTCACCAGAGGGCCAGGAGCCTTCAATGCTGAAGAGGAGACTCAAACCCGTGCCACGACAGCGCCGAGCCCCGCGCTGCCGAGCGCGTTCCCCGCCCAAGTTCACGGCCGGGCCGCGCGTGCCGGTGCCTCCCCCCGCCCCGCTCCCCGCGCCCCTCACCTGCCAGCCGCCTGTCCCTGCTGTTCTTCCACAGCACATCCAGAGCTCTGGCCGTGGAGTCCCTGAGGTGATCGCTGAAGGATCTCCGCAGAGGGGCCTTCGGGGGCCGAGCCATGTCGCGGCCCGAGGCTCCCGCATGCCCCGGCGCGCCCTCCAGCGCGGCCCCGGCCCGCGCTCCCGGCCCGGGGGCAGGCGGCGGCCGCGCCAGGCTGCGGGGTCCCGGCGCGCAGCGGCGAGCCCTGCCCCTCCCGCCCGCGCTCTGCGGCGCGCACTGCGGCCCCGGCGCGCGGGCTGCCCCGGCTGCGGGAGAGCCCCGCCCCGCCACCCCCGCGCCCGCGGCGCCCGGCCCAGCCCCGCCACCCCCAGGCCCGCGGCGCCCAGCGCGTGCCTGTGGGCGCGTCCCGCCCCGGGGCGGCCGGTGACGGGGCAGGGCGCACGCCCGCGCGGGACCCCGCGGCACGTGGCCCCTCCGCCGGCGTGCGGGTCAGCCTGCGCTTGGAGGGCAGGGCAGGGCGAGGAGGCAAAGGAGGGGCGGGCGCAGAGGAGAGGGTGCCCCGGGGCTCTCCGCAACTGTCAGGGCAAGGCTCCTCCACATTTGCGTTTTGTTAACGCGTTTGTGTTTTATTAATTCCCGTGTCCAGATTAGGCTCTCTATGAGAGAGGACGTTCCACCTTTAGCTGTGGTTTCAGGAAAGGCGATATGGCTGTGATAAGCATCAAACATAAGTCTGGATTCTCTCAAGGAAATGAATACTAGGGTTTTGTGTGGGTTTTTTTTTTTTGTCTTTTTTTTTTTAAATATTACATTAAAAAAATATGAGGTCCCCATATACCCCCCACCCCCACACCCCACTCCTCCCCCCATAGCAACAACCTCCTCCATCATCATGAGACATTCATTGCATTTGGTGACTACATCTCTGAGCACCGCTGCACCTCATGGTCAGTGGTCCACATCATAGCCCACACTCTCCCACAGTCCACCCAGTGGGCCATGGGAGGACATACAATGTCTGGTCACTGTCCCCGCAGCACCACCCAGGACAACTCAACCCCCAAAAATGCCCCCACATCACATCTCTTCCTCCCACTCCCCACCTCCAGCAGCCACCATGGCCACTTTCTCCACACCAATGCCACATTTTCTTCGATTACTAGTCACAATAGTTCATGAATAGAATATCAGTAAGTCCACTCCAATCCATACTCTACTCCTCCATCCTGTGGACCTTAGAGTGGTTGTGTCCAGAATACTAGGGTTTTAAACACACTATTAAGCAGCTCCCCCGTATTACCCTCCACCTATTCTTCTCCTTACATTCAGGGGTTTAATGAAGTGATTTCTTAATTTTGCCTCTAAATAGGGTTTAAGTGGCCCCTAACTTTGGCAAATCTTAGTTCCAAGTGACCTTCGTTATTATGATTGCACATCAAAATCCCATCGCAAAAGAATTTAAAAAGTGCCAAGCACGGTGACTCAAGATAAAGGCCAGCTGTTTCTTTTTCACAAGGCATTTCTTGAGTTTCTAAAGTGCCAAATACATCTATTTTTATGCCAATAAATTTGGCTGATTTCCTTCCTTTTAATGCATTATTAATCCTTTCCTTTCTCACTGTCCTCCAAATCCCATTTTATAACTTTCGATATTGGCATAAGATAGTATCAAAGGGGCTGTTCGTATCCTTTGCAAGATGAGATAATGCTGGAAAAGCACTTTGTAAATTGGGAGGTACCATGCAAATGCTAATTATTATCATAATTACTTTTATTCCAACCCACAGGCATTCTCCTGAGTGTTCAGATTTCTCCAGCATGCATCCTCCTTCCTCTGTCCCGTTCAACTTTGATATCTTAATTATACAAAGGAAGATTATTATAATGGTACTCATGAGTTATAGCTAACACACTACTACCACTGCTTATTAGTAATCTATGTATCCTGAGTCCCAAGTTAAATCTCATGCATCTCCCCAACTAAGGATGTGCTTCTTCAAAGATATCCACTGCTTTCTGTTTTCTTTGGCCTGGGAATAGATTAGGAGGCAATAAATATTTATTTCTATATAGACGTCTATGACTGTGGGAGCCAATTTCAATTAAAACTCTCCATAAAAATTTTTCAGAAAAATTGACTGTCTAATTCATAGTTTTCTTTTACACAAAGTCTCTCTCTCTCTGTGTTTCTCCTTCAAAGAGGTCTAGGTACTTTTATGCCTTTTTACTCTTTCCCTGGTCAGGTTGTCCAGGGAACCCTTTTGCAGAACCCAAAGTCCCATAGAATAAGTGATGTATACAAGTTTATAGTATGTGTGGACTAGGCTCCATTTAATACATATAATTAGCACCTGTCCTGAAGCACACACTGTGCCAGGCATGGGGAAACTGAGGATGAAAGCCATAAACTCTGTCTCCAAGGAACAGAAATCACATTGACCACACATAATTTCAAAATAGTGTTGGAAAGTGGATCTGACTCAACTGACAGAGCATCCGCCTACCATATGGGAGGTCCAGGGTTCAAACCCAGGGTCTCCTGACCTGTGTGGGGAGCTGGCTCACACGCAGTGCTGATGCACACAAGGAGTGCCATGTCACACAGGGGTGTTCCCCGCACAGGGGAGCCCCACGCACAAGGAGTGTGCCCCGTAAGGAGAGCCACCCCATGCAAAAAAAGTGCAGCCTGCCCAGGAGTGGCACCACACTCACAGAGAGCTAATGCAGCAAGATGATGCAACAAAAGAAAAGAGACAGATTCCCAGTGCCGCTGACAACAATGCAAGTGGATACAGAAGAACACATAGCAAATGGACAAAGAGAGCAGACAACCAGTGCAGGGGTCAGGGGGAGGGGGGAAGGGGAGAGAAATAAATTTTTAAAAAACCAAAAAACCCAAAATAATGTCATAAGTTCCACATAGAAACATGTAGAATGTTCTGGGAGCAAAACGGAAACTATCTGGATTCCTGGCTCCTTGTAGACCTAATTTCTAACCTAGACCTATAATAAAGTTAGGTACATACAGTCAGACCAAGCATGATATCAACTGATTGCATGAATTCATGCAAAGAGATTGGCTTCCATAGGTAGGAAGCTTTTCTATATTTAAACACAGAAGGGAAGGGAGGGAGGAAAAAGGGGGAAATAACTTTTATTGAGTACTTATAGTGCACCCACAAACGCTTCTAGCAGCACAAACCTGCAGAATAGGTGTTGCTACCTCCTCTTTAAAGATGAGGGAGTTGAAGCTCAGAAAGGAAAAACTGGGGAAAGGTCAGATAGCAAATGGCAGATCCAGGAGAGGAGTCAACCTCCAGAGGTCATCAGCTTTCCAGTCGCCTTGATTGGTCTTAAATTAACGATGGTTGTGATGATAATGATCCATCAGCGTTATCTAAGCTTGGTTGATACTAAGCTACTGGGCATTCAACGCTCCTTCAACATAGCCAACAAAATAACTAACTGGGTCCAGGGTGTAGCAGCCACCTAATTCTGCAGGTGGGTTTTAAGTGATCTGAGCTATGAAAATTGGAGGATAATGAGCCAGGAGAACCGGAAGCCTAGTTCAACACTCACAGTTCAAAGACAGGGCACCCGGTTCTGCTCTCCAAGTGTCCAAACCCGACCTCCTTTGCAACACTCCCTCTCCAGGGCAATACTTCCTGCTCTTCATTGCCACTCATCTTGGCAGACATTAGAAAAACGTACTTATTCTAAGTACAGGATTTAACCAAGAGGTTTTAGAACCTATCTAAGAGGTTGTTCTGTTAAAAGGGGGTGGGGGGGGTGGTACTTAACATAAATCTAATATTTAATGGTAGACTGTCGGGGAAGAGGAGCAGCTGATGTTTTTGAGCAGGGTGGAATTTAATTAATGGTTTTTTACATGGCTCAGAAGATGTCTGGCAACTTGGCCCCTCATTTCTGAAAATTCATTAAGCCCAAATTTTGTTATGAGGATATTTTAATTTCTTACAGATGAAACACAGCCACATGCCAAGAGTATGGTGTACTAACCATTCTAATACACAGCCAGTTAAAAAACACACATTTTTTGTCTTCTTTATTTGTGCACCATTAGAAGTGATCCACATTTTTTTAAGTGCTTTTTAAATCCACTGTTCATAGAATAATTGCTCAAGTTGTATTTCCACAAGTTTTAAATAATCTGTCTTTTGGGACTCTGGCAAGTGAGAACAGTATTTGATGATTAGTATGTCTAAGCTTGGTAGACAGGGAAAATGGGAATATGGTTTTTCAAGAATCTGCTAGGAGAGAAATGGGAATTCAACGTTAGGTCTTGATAGCTTCACAATTCCTTATCTTTGTGATAAAAAGTGAGTTTTAACCCCTGGCCTAGTTGTACTCTGCCCAGGGGAAGCTTTGCAGACTCTTTCGGACCCCTGGGAGAGCAAGACTCTGGTCTGTAAATTGATCTAGTGATACTGGCTCAAGTAGGTACCTAGTCTTTTCCAGCTAAGATCCCCTTTTGGTAACGTTTTAGAACTGTGTCAGATTTTGTCTAAGTTACAAATTTTGTCTTCTTACTGGAAACCAAATTTTTACCTGTTAGTGTTTCAGGCCCCATCTTCCTTGGTGTGATATTAGGACACTTGCTTTTCCAAGCCTGTGCACTATAAACTCACCTTGGTCTTATGGCCATTCTTGCCCTCTTTAGAGCAATTAGAAGATTTCAGACAGCCCAAAGCAGTGGTAGTTTCTTTCAAAATAATGTGACTAACAACGGAAAATGAAAAGTTTATTAGTCAATGCCATACTTAGATCTGTGTCTTTGGTGCGGGAAGGAAATTACTAAGCCTTTTTTTTTTTTCCATTTTCTGCATTTACAAGGAGACCACGGTCAAACCATGTAACCAATCTGTGCTCATTGCTGTTTCTTTCTCAACACTGGAGGGACAATTGAGTTTGTTTTTAGGATTAGATGAGGTAAATGTGCCAGGAGAGAATTTTTTGGAGTGATGCTTCCGTAATTTGTTAAACTGCCTTTTTTCTGTTATTTTGGATTTTTATTTTGAAGTTGAAATAAAGTTTATTAACTTAAAAAAATATTCTATTTGGTTAAGCCCTATCCTATCCAGTAATGGGCCAAAAGGTTCAGTGAATGACAGTGCCTGCCCTGAATAACAGATCTGTCTAGAGGGCTGTAACTCCACAAAAGTCAGGGAGTTTTTCTCCTCCTTTATGTTTGTATCCAATAGCTCATGAACAAAGATAATTCATAGTAGGAGGTCTTTGTAAATGGTTTCCATTTACTCCAATCAATAACAGCTACCATACAGATCACATGCTCCCAAAGCATGTTTTTATTTTGAAATGCTTAATATGATCACCCTTTTTTTTTTTCCAAGGAGGTACTGGGAATTGAACCTGGGACCTCATACATGCAAACAAGCACTCAACCACTGAGCCACATCTGCTCCCCAATATGATCATTTTTAGTACATCGTTCCGGTGCAAGTGGTAACTTTCTCTCTTCATCTGCTTCTGCATTTGGGGCCCTAAGGAATACACTGAATAAAATGGGTTGGGAACTTTGTTAAGTGTTCTAGATTAAAGTGCTCACATCAATGTTGTTTACACTATCTACTCAATATCCATCTATGCTTGAACCCAGTAGACCACAATGAAAATTTTGTGATCTCTAACCTGGGAGCAAACTTACTGATTACACCTTGTAACCGTATTATCAATAAATGTCATATAGTGTGACAAGACACGAAACACAGCCAATACCAAAAGGCCTGAATGTTTTGTAAAAAGCTATTTTACAGGTTGACTTAGCGTCTCTCCATGAAGAGAATATGAAAATACAAACAATATTTTTAAGAAATGGAGCAATATTCGACACAGAATTATGACTCTGAAAGAAGGGAAGAAAAAAGAGTTGAAAGCAATCATTGCCTCAGTTTGCTGCCTGAGCAGTTTCTGGGCCACGGGAAGGGAGGAGGAGTCAAAAGAATCAGGAGGTGCTGAGACGGCAGCAATCAGCGTCCAGGGAAACAGGTGATTAGAATTGGCAGCGCAGTGTGCCTAAGAGGAGGCTCTTCCTGTCTTTAGCTAAATCGTGCCTTTCACCTGCATGAGAGGAGACTGAGCCTGGGGAGAGAAGGCAGATTGTATCCCGCAGCCGGCACAAGGCTGCAATGAGCTTGTCTTCCCACCAGCCAGAGAGAAGAGACCTTAGAAAATATGGAGGAATGGGGTAGAGCTACCAGAAGAGTCACCCTCAGCACTAGGGCTGAATTAGCTCTAGAGTAAAAGCTCTGGACCTGCCAGCAAAATAGAGGAAATAAACAATTTAGAGGAGAGCAGAAGTCAGTGTAATTGAAAACAGACAAACAACAGAGAAAAATCAATGAAACCAAAAGCTGGTTCTTTGAAAAGAACAATAACATTGATTAAACTCCAGTCAGGCTAAACTAGAACTAAAAAGTAGGTTTAGCAAAGGCTGAAGATGCAAGTTAATATTAAAAAATCAATTATATTTCCATACACTAGCAATGAACGGGAAAGATACCGTTTACAACAGCATGAAAAAGTTTGAAATACTTAGAGATACATTTAACAAAATACATTTACAAAAACCTGAAAACCGTAAAACATTGTTGAGAGAAATTAAAGAACTAAGATATACCAGATTCACAGATTTGAAGTCTCAATATTGCTAATTCTCCTCAAATTAATCTAGATTCAACACAAACCCAATCAAAATTCCAGCTTTTTTTTCCTGCAGAAAGTAAAACATTGATTCTAAACTTTAGATGGACATGCAAAAGACCTAAAAAGGTCAAAATAATTTTGAAAAAGAAAAGAAGTGTTGGAAAATGTATACCACTTGATTTTAACAGTTAGTAAAAAGCTACTGTGCAAAACAGGTGGCACTGATCTATGGTTAGACATAAAGACCAATGAAACAGAAAAAAGATTCCAGAAATACATCTATATTATATGGCCACAATTGATTTTTGACAAAGGTGCCAAGGTAATTCATAGGGAAAGGATAATCTTTTTCAACAAGTGGGCCTGGGACTATATAACTATAAGGAAAAAAATGAACCTTGATCCTTACCTTATACTTTAAACAAATGGACCTTAAACCAAAACACCTTAAATATTAACTCCAAAAGGACCACAGACCTAAACGTCAGAGCTAAAACTACAAAATTTGTATAAGAAAACATAGGAGAAATTTTCATCATCTTTAGGTAGGCAAATTTTCTTTAGTTAGGATCTAATAAGCATAAATTACCAAAGAATGATAAATTGGATTTTATCAAAATTATATCCCTTTGCTCTTTGAAAGGCACCATGAAAATGTCAAGTCATAAAAAAAATATTTCTAAAACATATATCTGATAAGGATTTGTGTCTAGAATATATAAAGAACTCTTACTACTCAATAACAAAAAGACAACTAGATTTTTTCTTTAATGGGTAAAATTTGAACAGATACTTCACAAAAGAAGATATACAAATGGCCAAAAAGTATATGAAAAGATGCCCCACATCATTAGTCATTAGAGTGTGAATCCAAACTACACTGAGCTATCATTACATATTAAAATTAACAAGTTTTCAGAAGGAGATAGAGAAATTGGAACTCATACATTTCTGGTGGGAATATAAAATGGTTCAGACACTATAGAAAACAGCTTAGCAGTTTCTTTGAAAAGTTGAATATACTCTTACCAAGTAATTCCACCCCTAGATGTTACCTAATAGAAATGAAAGTATAAGTCCACACAAACACTTGCATGACAATATTCATGGTAACTTTTCCCATTTATATGAAATTCTGCCAAATGTAAAATTTAGTGACAGTGAGCACGTCAGTGCTTTCCTGAGGCATAAGTGGGATTAACTACAAGGAGAATGAAGAAACTTTTTGTGTTAATGCTTTAAAATGTTAAACTACGGGAAAAGGACTTTGGCCCAGTGGTTAGGGCGTCGGTCTACCACATGGGAGGTCCGCGGTTCAAACCCCAGGCCTCCTTGACCCGTGCGCAGCTGGCCCTTGCGCAGTGCTGATGCGCGCAAGGAGTGCCCTGCCACACAGGGGTGTCCCCCGCGTAGGGGAGCCCCACGCGCAAGGAGTGCGCCCCGTAAGGAGAGCCGCCCAGCGCGAAGGAGGGAGCAGCCTGCCCAGGAATGGCGCCGCCCACACTTCCCCTGCCGCTGACAACAGAAGCGGACAAAGAAACAAGAAACAAGACGCAGCAAAAAGATACAGAAAACAGACAACTGGGGGAGGGGAGGGGAATTAAATAAATAAAAATAAATCTTTAAAAAAATAAATAAATAAATAAAATAAAATGTTAAACTAGGAAAAAAATTTGCCACATAAATAACCAAAAGGGCATTCATATCTATAGTAAACAAAATACTTCCACAAATTAAAAAACCAGTGGAAAAAAATAGATGGATTTGTTGAAAAACAATTCTAAAATATATAGAGGCAATAGAACTGGGAAATAGAAACTCAGGTTCAAATTTTAATAGTACTGAAAATTCTATGACAAAAGCAAATCATCAGTACTCCAAATCTCTAAATATCAACTAAACATAGGAGTCCTTTAAAAACAGGCCTTCACAGACAGGCGGGGAGGTGGTGGTTCGCTGGGACTCCTTATCACCAGGGAGGAGAAGCTGCTGATGGAATAATCACTGGCTGGGAGAATGGACAACTTTCTTGAGTATGCGTGGGATTTGGTACACCTTTTCATATTGAAATAACATACCTAGAGTTGTGATACTGAATCAAATAATATGAGAGAGTTTTATAACAAGGCACTTAGGATATTATCAAAACAAATTTATCTGAATAGTACTACAAAAGAATCATTCTACATTGAATAATTACCAGTATTAATTTCTTTATTAGTAATGGAATGCTATTAATAACTAAAACAATAAAAATTTCCAATCAATAATGATATATTATTATTGTGTTGCATTATTATATTAGGATATATTATTTATGCGGATAAGAGGTATTTTGCTGAAAAAAATGAGAAAAATAACACAGTTTTCACAGTCTCTTCCTGAGGAAAAGTAAACCTAAAACTTCTTCTCAATTATCTAAACAAGGAGAATAAAAATAGGAACACAGTTCAAAGCATATACTCTGACTGGCACATAAACTGTTAAAGACAAGTTAGGAGAAGAAAGAAAAAGGAATGGACTCGAGAGAAGGAAAAATAGTAGAGGTGGAACAGCGTGATTCATTTCTAATGGTGGTGGCACCTGCAGGTTTCACACGAAAGAGGGCTTATGTGTGAAGGTCAAGCATGATCATGCCTGAAGAACAAAAGGGCTGTGGAGTGCCGTGGAGGTTTCCAGCAAGTGTTTCTTTGGGATAAATTCCCTTTTGGGGGAGGCAGGGGAAACCTCATCAACACATAAGAACATGACAGGGGTGGAGGAAATCTGGTGCCGGCGGTGCTTTCCTACTCTCTCGTTTTTAAAATAAAATGTTACTGATGTATATCGTTCTTACATGAACATCCATAAACAACAGTTGTATAGGAAAAGTTGTGAACTTACATAACAAACATGCATATCATCATACAGGATTACCTTGTATCAACCAACACCTTGCATTGTTGTGAAACATTTGTTACAAACTATGAAAGAGCATCATCAAAATATTACTACCAACTAAAGCCCGTATCTTACATTTGGTGTAATTTGCCTGCAACCAATCTGGTTTTTAACACCCTGAATTAATATTATATATTTGTCATAGGTTGTGACTGAATATTCTCATATTTATCCTGTTAACCATAATCTATCTTTCACCACTAGATTCTTTGTATTACACAGCCCCATGTTTTATACAATCCATCCAAAGTGTACACTAAGCGGCTCTCATTTTCATCAGAAAATGTGCTATCATCACCTCAGTCAATTTTGAAATGTTTTCATTACTCCAAAAGGAAAAATCCCATATCTCCTTATATTCCCTTATAGTTGTCCCTTAGAATTGATATATCTTCTTTGCCATTGCTGCAAAAATATTACAATATTCTTATTAACAATTGTCCATAAGTTATATTAGTTGTAATTTCCCCATGTATCACCATGTTTTCAACACTTTGTAAAAAAAGAGCATTCTTATATTTATACAATTAACCACAAAAATTCCTATGTTCTAAATTATTCTCTAGTTACCTTTCAATTGACATTTAGGTCCAGACTACCGCTTTCAGTCACAATCTCATTTTTGAATTAGCAGTGTTAGTTATACTCACTATAATGTATTACCATCAACTCAACTCATTTTCACACTTTAAAAACAAATTTCATTTTATATACATTAACATCAGCTCACATTCTATCTCCTGGTAACTCATACTCTAGAGTTTATCTCCATGAGTTTACTCATCATATTTAGTTCATATTAGTGAGACCATACAATATTTGTCCTTTTGTTTCTGGCTTATTTCACTTAAAATAATGTTCTCAAGTTTCATCCATATTGTCAGATAATATCTTGATTTCATTTCTTCTTACAGCTGAATAGTATTGTATGTATACACCACATTTTGTTTAGTCATTCATCACTTGATGGACAATTGGGCAAGAACCATATTTTAGCAATTGTGAATAATGTTGCTATGAACATCAGTGTGCAAATGTCAGTTCGTGTCCTTGCTTTCAGTTTTTCTGAACATATTCCTGGTAACAAGACTGCTGGATCATGCAGCCGTTTTATATTCAGCTTCTTGAGGAACTGCCAAATAGTGCAAATGGCTGCACCATTCTACATTCCCACCAACAGTGAAGGAGACTTTTATTTCTCCATATCCTCTCCATCACTTGTAGTTTTCTGGTTTTTTTGGAGACGGTCATTCTATAAGGTGTGTAATGGTATCTCATTGTAGTTTTGATCTGCATTTCCCTAAGAGCTAATGATATTGAACATTTTTTCATCTGCTTTTTGGCCACTTGTATTTCCTCTTTGGGGAAATGCCTATTCAAGTCTTTTGCCCATTTTTCAATTGGGTTGCTTGTCTTTTTATCATTGAGTTGTATGATCCCTTTATATAACATGGATATCAAACCTTTGTTGGATATGTGGTTTCCAAATATTGAGTGGGCTGCCTCTTTACTTTCTTGACAAAAAAATTGTTTTGAAGAACAAAAGTCTTTAATTTTTGGGAGGCCCCATTTATCAATTTTTTCTTTCATTGCTGGTGCCTCGGGTGTAAGGTTTAAGAAACTACTGCCTGCCACCAATCTTGAAGATGTTCCCCTGTATTTTCTTAGAATAGAATATTTTAATAGAAATTTTATGGTGGTAGCTTTTATATTTAGGTTCTTGATCCATTTGGAGTTAATTTTGGTATAACGTGGAGATAGGTGTCCTCTTTCTTTTGGATATAGCTATCCAGCTCTCCCAGCACCATTTGTTGAATAGACTGTTCTGGCCCATCTGAGTAGACTTGACAGCCTTGTCAAAAATCACTTGACCATTTATGTAAGGGTTAATTTCTGAGTTCTCCATTTGGTTTCATTGGTCCACAGTCTATCTTTATACAAGTTCCATGCTGTTTTTAACAGGATAGCTAAGAAATACGCTTTAAAGTTGGGAAGTTAGAATCCTCCAACCTAATTGTTTTTAAAGATGTTTTTGGCTATTTAGGGTTCCTTACCTTTCCAAATAATTTATCAAATTGGCATTTCCATTCTTATAAAAAAGTCTGTTGGGATTTTTATTGGGATTGTGCTGAATCTGAAAATCAGTTTGGGTAGAAGACATCTTACCTATATTTAGTCTTCCAACCTGAATACAGAACATCCTTCCATTTATTTAGGTCTTTGTTTTTTTTTAGCAATGTTTTGTAGTTTTCTGAATACAGGTCCTTTTATATCCTTGGGTAAGTTTATTTCTAAACATTTGATTATTTTAGTTGCTATTATAAATGGAATTTTTTTTCTGACTTCCTCCTCAGATTGCTCATTAGAAGTATATAGAGATGCTACTGATTTTTGTGTGTTAATCTTGTATCCCACTACTTCGCTGAACTCATCTCTTAGTTTTAGTAATTTTGTTGTGGGATTTGAGGGATTTTACAGATATAGGATCATATCACCAATGAACAATGACAGTTTCACTTTTTTCCTTTCCTATTTGGGTGCCTTGATTTCTTTATCTTGCTGAATTAATCTAGCGAGAACCTCTAGGACAACATTGAATACCAGTGGTGACAGTAGGCATCCTTGTTTTGTTCCCAATCTCAGCAGGAAGCTTTTAGTCTTTTGCCATTGAGTGCCATGCTGACTGTGGGTTTTTTTTTTTTTAATTTTTTTTTTTTTATGCACATTACCATGTTGAGAAAGCTTACTTCTATTCTTATATTTTGGAGTGTTTTAATCAAGAAGGGATGCTGTATTTTTCAAAATGCCTTTTCTGTGTCAATCAAGAGGATTCTGTGATTTTTCTTCTTCAATTTATTAATGTGGTTTATTACACTAATTGGTTTTCTTGTGTTGAATCACCCTTGCATATGTGGGATAAAACCCTCTTGGTTGTGGTGTGTAATTCTTTTAATGTGCTTTTGGATTCAGTTTGCAAGTATTTTGTTGAGGATTTCTGCATCTATATTCATTTAGGGATATTAATCTGTAATTTTCTTTCCTTATAGTATCTTTATCTGGTTTTGATATTAGGATGATCATTAGAATGAGTTTGGGAGCATTCTTTCCTGTTCACTTTTTTGGAAGAGTTTGAGCAAGACTGGTATTAGATGGCCTTTGAATGATTGGTAAAATTCATCTGTGAAGCCATTTGGCCCTGGGCTTTCCATCTTTGGGAGGTTTTTAATGGTGGTTTTAATCTCTTTAGTCATGATTGGTTTATTGAGGTCTTCTATTTCTTCTAGTGTCAGTGTAGGTTGTTTGTGTGTGTCTAGGAATTTTCTGTTTCATCTATGCCATCAAGTTTGTTGGTATAGAGTTGCTTATAGTATCCTCTTATGATCTCTCTTATTTCTGTGGGTCAGTTGGAATGTTCCCCCTCTCATTTCTGGTTTTGTTCATTTGCATCTTTTCTCGTTTTTTGTTGGTCTAGCTAAGGGTTTGTTTATCTTCTCAAAGAACCAAGTTTTGGTTTTATTGGTTCTTTTATCGATTTTTTGTTCTCAATTTCATTTATTTCTACTCTCTGATATTTATATTTCTTTTCTTCAGTTTGATTTGGGATTAGTTTGCTGCTTTTTTTCTATTTCCTCCAAGTGTGTAGATAGGTCTTTCATTTTTAGCTCTTCTTTTTTTAATGTAAACCTTGAAAGCTATAAATTTCCCTCTTAGTACTGCCTTGGCTGTATCCTAGGGGTTCTTAACAAGGGGTCCCTGAGCTCGAATTGAAATTCAAAAAAGCATTATTCTTGTGGGGACTTTTTGGTGCAGGTGTGATATATTTATTGAATAATACACAGTATAGTGTGGACTTGGTAAGGGGTCTGTAGTTTTCACTTGCAAAGGGGTCTGTGGAACAAAAAAGGTTAAGACCCCTGCTATAGCCCATAGATTTTGATGTGTTATGTTCTTGTTTCCATTTGTCTTGAGACATTTACTGATTTCTCTTGCAATTTCTTCTTTGACTCACTGATTATTTAAGAGTGTGTTGTTTAATCTCCATATACTTCTGATTTTTCCCTTTTTCTGTGTTATTGATTTCCAGTTTCATTCCATTATCATCAGAGAAAGTGTTTTGTATATTTCATACTTTTTACATTTATTGTGACCTGTCTTGTCAGCCAACATATGGTCTATCTTGGAGAAGGATCCATGAGTGGTTGAAAAGAATATATATCCTGCTGTTTTGGAGTATAATTCTCTATAAATGTCTTTTAGGTCTAGTTCACTTATCATATTATTCAACCTCCTTGTTTCCTTATTTATCCTTTGTCCAGATGTTCTATCCAATGCTGAGTGGTATATTGAAGTCTCCAACTATTATTGTACAGGTATGTACTTTTTCCTTCAGTTTTGCCAGTGCATGCCTCGTGTATCTAGGGGCACTGAGGTTAGGTGCACAAATATTTAGTATAGTTATTTCTTCTTAGTGAATTGTCACTTTTATTAATATATAATGACCTTCTTCATCTCTTATATAAGTTTTGCATTTAAAGTCTACTTTGTCCAATATTAGTATTGCTACTTCAGATCTTTTTTGGTTACTATTTGTGTGGTGTATCTTTTTTCAACCTTTCACTTTTAATCTGGTGTCCTTACATCTAAGGTGAATCTCTTATAGACAGCATATAGATGGCTTATATATTTTTAAGTCTATTCTGTCAGTTTATGTCTTTTGATTGGGGATTTCAATCCATTACTACATCCCTATTATCCTTTAGCTTTCTGTTGTCATATCTTACTATTGTCTGTCTTTTTACCCTCTAAGTTCCCTTCCTAATAATCTTCATTTTTACATTATTCTCCTAGTCTCTTGTCCTTTAGCATCTCCCTTTAGTATCTTTTCTAAATCTGGTCTTTTTGTAACATACTCTCTCAGTTTTTATTTGTCTGTGAAGACTTTAAATCCACCCTCATTTTTGAAGGACAGTTTTTCTGTATAAAGATTTCTTGGCTGGCAGTTTTTCTCTTCAGTACCTTAAATATATCATACCACTTTCTTCTTCTCACTTCCATGGTTTTTGATGAGAGATCAGTACTTATTCTTATTGAGGTTCCCTTGCATGTGATGTGTTGCTTTTCTCTTGCTGCTTTTATAATCCTCTCTTTATCTCTGGAATTTCTCATTCTGAATAGGAAGTGTCTCATAGTGGATCTCCTCAGATTTACTCTGTTTGGGGTGCACTGTTCTTCTTGGATATTGATATTTATGTCTTTCATATGGGTTGGGAAGTTTTCAGTCATTATTTCTTCATTTCTCCCTATTTGTTCTTTTTGTGAAAAAGCAACATAATAAGCATTGCTAGTATTTCACATTGGAAATTGAAAACAAAAGTCCACCTCTAAAGGAAATGGAGGTATTTTTGCCTTTGGAATTTTATGCACAGTGAGAGGTTCACATCTCGTACCAAGACTATAGATTGTCAATGATAAGAGGACATTGAAATCTAAAATACTCAAAGGAAAACAAGGGGTGGGTGGTAACAGGAAACAGAACATGGCATTTTGTCACTTAAATGTAAAATATGATCATTTTAAAGTAAACCTCCCTTTCATCTGGCTAATTTTTAAGGAAATGGCTAGAATTTCTTAGGAAAATGGTTTGCTCTGAAATAAGTGAAAATATTGGAGATCTTTAGAAGGAGTTGTTTTTTTTAGTTCTCTAAATTTCTGTTTTCTTTATCTTAATGCTTGTAATTTATTATCATGAGTAATGGTTGAATTATAATAAAGTAGAACTCATCTTTTGAAAGTAAAATGCAAAAGCCTAAACCAAAATCTTTGTATTTTTTCCTACCCTAATCCCTACTTCCCATGTAATGTATGCTTACCAAAGTCCTTTATCAGTAGCTTTTGTAGTTATCTGATGGTTTTTTTGGTATTGTTGTGTACCATTTAAAAAGACCTGTTTCCACCACTTTCCTTTACTACTGAATGAAGAGTTAAGAATGAAGATGTTTAGATCTTTGCAGCTTGGTTAATGCCACTGATTAATTTCATAAGATTCATATTCCTTGTAAAAATTGTACTCACTATCCAAGACCTGTTGGAATCTGGACCCATCAATTTTTCCAATCGCCTTCCAAACGCAAGCAGCAGGTGCAGCTGGCCGGGCCACCCAGTCGTCTCACCGTGCCCTGTCCTAACCGTGCCAGCACCATTTTCCTGGCCTAAAAATGCCTCAGGTCTCAGTTTTTCAAAGCTCCCCAGCCCCGCCCCTGCCTAATCGTCTGTGGACTGTTCAAGCCCAGGTGTTCTCTGTCCCTCAGCTAAAGGTCCACGTGCATCATGAGCACCTTACCGCAGACCCGTTACTGCCCTTCCTCAGCAGGCTGCCACGTGCTCAAGGACGCGTTCTCAGGGCTAGGGCAGGGAAGACCCGGGACAGCCAAACTGGAGAGGCTGGAAGGCTGCCCATACCAATATCACTTCCGTCCTCCCCTCAGTCCGTCGCCCTCAACATTCCAGTGGAGAGAAGAGGAAGTGGGAAGAAGGTGAGCAGGCAGGGAAGAGAATCAGGAGGGCTGACATTTGGCTATATTTGGATTAAGCTGGAGTTGGGGCAGGGAATCGAATTTGGCTCACATGACATAGCGTCCGCCTACCACATGGGAGGTCCACGGTTCAAACCCCGGGCCTCCTTGACCTGTATGGAGCTGGCCCATGTGCAGTGCTGATGCGTGCAAGGAGTGCCCTGCCACGCCGGGGTGTCCTCCACATAGGGGAGCCCCACGTGCAAGGAGTGTGCCCCGTAAGGAGAGCCACCCAGCGCGAAAGAACGTGCAGCCTGCCCAGGAATGGCGCCGCACACACGGAGAGCTGACACAACAAGATAATGCAACAAAAAGAAACACAGATTCCTGTGCCACTGACAACAACAGAAGCAGACAAAGAAGACACAGCAAATAGACACAGAGAACAGACAACTGGGGCGGGGGGGGGCAGGAAGGGGAGAGAAAATAAATACAAATCTTAAAAAAAAAAAGCTGGAGTCGGGGTAATAGGCCTTGCTGAGGAGAAGCTAAAGATTGTGGTCTCACGAAAGGATTATAATATGCAAACCAGGTTTCAGGAATATATGGCAGTGATTTTTCAGTGTCATCTGGGCTGCTTCCAGGCTTACAAAGTTGCAAACTAGGAGGTCTGTTTGCTTCTCCTCCACTCCCAGCCCCACTTCCCTCTCAGCGGCGCCTCCCATGGGGCTTCAGTGAGCTTCCACTTCCACCAGGCTCTTCAGAGGCGCCGACTCCCCTTGGTCTACCCCTTCCCCCAAGCAGGCCCACCCCGGAGGAGATCGGCATTCCTGTGCTGTCGGTGCTTGGTAACACTCGCTGTGCTATTCCCAGATGTGAATGAAGGTTAGTCCTGGAGAGAGGTGGGCGTTGGACTCTAGAGGACTTGATGCATAAAACCAGAAGCTGGTCTTAAGAAATGTCTACTACTGAATGCCAGTGGTGGAGCAATGGGACGTTCGGCTTTGTGGAATAGCCTCTGCTCCTCTCCTTTGTCTATGCCTGCCCCAACTGCATATGGAATGGTTTTCATGACTTTAAAAGGCTGTTTTCTCTTTGGGAGATTGGATAATAAGTAGGCTGGCTAATGACAAATACTGGAAACTATATGGACTACAGGGCATCTTTGATTACTTTGCTTGCTTAATGACTTTTTATATATATATCGCTCTTTCCTCTCACTCTGACTATAAGCTCTCTGAAGGTAGTATCTTAGACAGCTTTGTAAGTCCCAAAGCACTATTTGGCAAATATAATTATTCAGAAATACTTTTGATTGTATTTATAATAAAATAAGATCTGTTGCTAGTCATTCTGGGTCACAGTAATTTGTCTTAAGCCTGAGGATTTTATTATGCAGAATAGTTTTGAGGAACATATTGAAATTATATGCATGTGGAAGTACAAGAATAAGTGGGGTACTTTCACTGACATTAACCAGTGATCCTCAAACTTTACTGTGAAGATTTTCCTGTATGTGAGCATTTCAGATTCTCAAGTCTAAGAGATTTTGATTCAGTAGGCCTAGATCTAAGTCTGATTTTTGAAACAAGTATTCTAGAGAATTATAGGGCATTAACATGTGTGCCACTATTCTTGACTAAAAATGCAATTTTTTTTCAATGAAAAAACTGAGTGTTCTTTACGTACAAGATATTCAAAGACAAATCAGACATGCAATTTATCACATAATAGGGAAAATAAGTCTTAATTATAATAAAAGGTATAGCAATTTGATATTATTGATGAATTCCAAAAAGAAATATTGGATTATGTTTGTAAACTGGTCTTTTCCTCTGAGCACATTAGATTATATTGGATTCATAGGTTTACTAGATTAAGGTTTACTTGATTAAGTAATTATGTAAACCTCTTGTACCAGCAAGGGGTGGGGGACTCACAGATAAAAGGCATGACAAAGGACAGAGTTAAGTGTTCTTAATGTTGGAGTTTTGATGTTGGAGTTTGATGCTGGTCTAAAAGCTGGAGCCCCAGGGAGAGAGACACAGCCATTAGCTTGATAGTGCACAGCTGACCTTGAGGTGAGAGGTAAAGCCTAGAGAACCTCACAGTCTACAGCTGACTTTGTAGAGGAAATGGAGATGCTGAGCCCAGAAGAGCCCAGGAAGCCTGAAACCTCGCAGATGTCGGCAGCCATCTTATTCCAACATGTAGAAATAGACTTTGGTGAGGGAAGTAACTTATGCCTTATGGCCTGGTATCTGTAAGTTCTTACCCCAAATCAACACCCTTTATAAAATCAACCAATTTCTGGTATTTTGCATCAGCACCCCTTTGACTGACTAATACAAAGAGCATAAAGAGATAAAATCCTTTTGAGACATGCAGATATAGTACTTGGGAGTTCAGGGAAAAGTGCTAAAGCTTCAAGGAAGGAAATACGGCAATTTGGAGATGGTATGAAAGGAAATTTTCTTACTTTTTTTTTTTTAATGGAATTTTAGGAGAAGGCAACAGTGTTAGCGCAGACAGGGAGGCTGAGTTGCAGCATGTGGAGAAGGTGGATGTTGCTAGAGAGGAGACTAAGGGTCAGTGGAAATGAGGTGTGTGGCTCTGCTGAGTGAGTGGGGCTGACAACTGTGTAGGCAACCCTTCAGCCAGGCAAAGAGAGAAGCGAAGAAAAGAAATTCAAACAAATTCCATAGGATTTATCAGGTAACAGTCATATTTTTTTACTAAGTACATCATTTTTGTAGATGCATAAAGAAAAGTAAGACTAAATTCTAGGGAATCACACAAACATTTTAAGGCATCCTCTTGCTCTCCTTCCACTTAAAAACAAAACAAAATCCCTAAGGGTTAAAGAACTTTGCTAATGAAAACAAAAAAAAGCGAGGTAAGCCAAAGTCATGGGAAATGGTAGAGAAAGAATAAGGGCAGAACACCCTACCACAGATGGAGTAAAGATTCTCCAGATGTGGAATTCTTTCTATGGATCAGTGCTGTTAGCTTGGCTCCGTTAGGGTCTACCAGGGGAAGAAAAAACAGCCATGCCTTCTTTCCGACTTCTGAATATAATCTTACTAAACCTACTTTGCTCAAATTTTAGAATGTTTCCTTTATGGAAACGTCTTCCTAGCTGTCATCCGCAATTGTTTTTGAAAAGCTGACTTATGTTCTAGATGGGAATGCTTTTGGAATGCTCCAAGACGTTTTTCTGTGGGCAGGAATATCCCCATTTGGGAAGACACATCTCCCTGCAGGTGAGCATTAGAGGGTCACTGCTCTGTGTATGTTCCATGGCTGTGGACCATCTGGAAGGAGCTCCTGATTTGCTGCAGAACAAGTGCCATCTCAGAATTAATGTCATTAATTAGACTTAGATGACTCAGGTTTTTTTAAAGCCTCTAAAATTTGATGCTCAAAAATATTACAAAATAAAGAGTTTCTTGTTTTTCTTTAGATAATGAAAAAACCAGCTCATGAAATAAGTAAAGCCTGGCATCCCCTTTGAGTCACCTGCAGAGATGGAAGCTCCTTTCTCCATTTTTTTTTTTTTTAAAGATTTATTTTTATTTATTTAATTCCCCTCCCCTACCCCGGTTGTCTGTTTTCTGTGTCTTTTTGCTGCGTCTTGTTTCTTTTGTCCGCTTCTGTTGTCGTCAGCGGCACGGGAAGTGTGGGCGGCGCCATTCCTGGGCAGGCTGCTCCCTCCTTCACGCTGGGCGGCTCTCCTCATGGGCGCACTCCTTGCGCGTGGGGCTCCCCTACGTGGGGGACACCCCTGCGTGGCAGGGCACTCCTTGCGCGCATCAGCACTGCGCTTGGGCCAGCTCCACACGGGTCAAGGAGGCCGGGGGCTTGAACCGCGGACCTCCCATGTGGTAGACGGACGCCCTAACCACTGGGCCAAAGTCTGTTTCCCCCTTTCTCCATTAATGCAGCTGGAATGCAGCCCTTAGAGGCCTTAGAAATAAAAAAAAATACTCATAATTTTAAAAAACCAACAGACCATGGAAATGCCCCTCCCACTCTGACCCTGCATGTATATGTTTTTAAAAATTAAACGAAAAAGCAAGCTAAGTCACTGAGGGCAGGTAAGTCTAACAGAATTCTGATTGTGTTTTCACTTGAAGCTACTTTCAATTGTCTCATTCCCCATATATTTTAAAATTTGCTTACATTCTTCCACTTTTTGGTTTTATCAGATTCACTCTTATTATCCAGTAGTTTGCTAATGGAACTTAGTGGCACGAAGCAACGTGACTGTACTCTACTGATATCATCAAACTGTTGAGGGCAGCAATACTTGATTCCAACAAATAGCAGCACAAGCTGAAAAACTAATTTCATGTTCAGGATGAAGTTGAGTGATTGAGAAAAGGGGATGATATTTGGTCAAGAGGAAAAAGAAAATCCATGGCACTAATAAATACAAGATAGGACAGGACTGATTTGGAGAGAAGAGATGGGACAGAAGATGTTACGCGCGTTGCGGGAGACTCTGAAGTGGTGATAGAGCAATGCAGTGTAGTTCTGTGGTCTAGTCTAACCAGGAAGAGGGATCATTTTAGTCAACATTTGCAACCGATCATAAATGAACAAATATATTTCAACCCCGCTAAATAGTATTTTAGGCCCTTACTAACCCTCTGATGTTTTGCAATATAGCTTTGATGTATGTTAAACTTTTTAAAAAACTATGTTAAATTTTTAAAATAGCCAGAAGCCAATATCTGTGACTTACTGAACTGCAATCCAGATGTTTTCTTTCTTTGATGCTGCTGCTATGTTTTGTAAACGTCATAATCTTTTCTTTGGAACTCAACAGTAACAAAAATAACTCCTAACGGGCCCAGCTTGTATTCCCTCACCTTCTTTTTTCAACCCTGAGGCCTGATGACTCCTATACATCGCTTTCAGTGTTTATTAATAAAATAACAGGAATCAGCTCAGAAGGAATCAAGCCCGTTGTAATCCGAGTTGGCCGGCCTGACATGCGCAGTAGCCTAAAACCTTAGACTGAACTAGGCGTGGCACCCATCTGCCCATGCTCAGAGATCAAACTGTCTCTAGCCCCATCATCTCCCACTCATCGTGCTCAAATGTCATTTTCTAGTCATGCCACCTGTGTCAGTCAACACGCTGCCCTGCTGCCCTGCTCCCCACTGATGCTGCTTTCCTCCCCTCCGCGTCACAACCCCACCTCCTTTTGTTGAACCCCATAGAAACCCTAAGCACTTCCAACTCGGGGAGACAGATTTCCAGCCGCAGGCCCTCTGCTCACCCTGCCTGTGAACTTGGCAATGAATTCCTTCTCATCTCACAATCCTGATGGCACTTCACGACTCTCTGGTGGGCATTGGGCAAGGGCTCACTTTGGAGCTACAGCCCAGACACTATGTGATGGGTTGAACTGCGTCCCCCCAAAAAAGAGAGGCTGAAGTCCTAACCTCCAGAAGCTCAGAAAGCGACCTTCTTTGTGGATGGGGATTCAGATGGAAGGGTGAAGCTAAAATGCAGTCGTACTGGAGTAGGGTGGACCCTGCAGCCACCTGTCTGGTGTCCTCTTAAGACAGAGGGGACACACTGACACAGACAGAGCAAGGGCAACCACGGGGCCCGGGGCAGAGGTCACAGGTATGCTGCCACAAGCCACAGCACGCCAGGGCCTGCCGGCCACCCCAGAGGCCGGGAGGGGGCACGGAAAAGGCTCCTCCCTACTTCAGAGGAGGCACGGCCCTGCCGACGTCTTGATTTCAGACTCCTGGCCCCAAATCTGTAAGACAATAAATTTCTGTGGTTTGAAGCCTCCAAGTTTGTGGTTCCTTGCCGTGGCAGTCTTAGCAAACTGAGACAAAAGATATGTCTAGTATTAATCCAGATTAATTAACTAATATTATTTACTGATGTCCACTAATAAGAAATAATAAATAGTTACTGTGAAGTAAGACAAACTAAATCATAAACAGAAAAAAGACGTGGTTCCTTATTCAGGCTACTTCTATTTTGGGAGACAGGACATGTATACGAGAAACAGCATGGTGTAAAATCATGCAAACTTAAGTAATAGGTATTTTTCATACTGGTTGTATACTCAATAGGAATCTGCCGAGGAATGGCTTAAATTATGAGTGCAAGGACCTAATTGGCCAGTGAGGCCTAAGAGGGAGTGGAGGGAGTAAGCATCTGGAGATATTCTGCAGATGGAGGCCGCGGGGCTCCTGGGAGCTGGCACGGACACCTGGAGTCACCTGGGGTGGAAGGAGCCGCTGTCTCCATCTCTTGCTCCAGTCTGCAAGGTCTCTTACTTCTTTGTCTTGGTCCTATTGCTCCATTATCGTGCTCCTCTTCACAGAACGGTTTCCTCTGATACTCCACCCCCGGGGTCTCTAAACCCTTTCAGCTCAAGCACCTGCCTCAGAGTGACCTGAGTCTCTGTGGCTCTTAATCTAAAGGAGAGAGACAGACAGACAGACATGGACACAGCAGAGAGGGAAAGAGAGAGAGAGAAGAAAGGACAAGATGGCACCACCGGTCTTGGGCCAGCCAGTGTATCCCCCGGCTTGGGCCAGGTGTGCTCTGCCCAGCGCCCGCCCTGTCCAATCGGCCGGCCCGGGCTGAGAATCGACAGCCACAGAGCATGCAGGCTGCTCCTCTAGGGACTGAGGATAAGGTGAGCAGTGAAATCTTTCTGGGCCCAAGAGGGAGTTCCCCGTGGGCTAGAGCACTGGGAGGCTTTATACAAAAGCTGGCACACAGGCTGAGCCTTGACGGAAGAGTGTGATTTGGAGAAAATGATAACAGTAGAGTAAACCTCAGGAACAAGAGCATAAAGGCAGGAATTACATAGTCCTTATAAATTATATGAATTATTACAGCTTTGCTCACTTTTGGTAATACTTTTATTAGAACATTTGGAGGCAGGACAAATGGTGATTGGGGCATGGAGAGAGAGAAAGCTTCAGCGTTGGATCAAGGGAGATTTGTGTACTTCTCAGCAGTATGTAGTAGGTACAACCACAAATAAGAAGGACTTCTAAAATATTTAGTAGGAGTTTTCTTCGGAAAACTTGGAGAAATTCTAAAGGAGAGAACTTAAGTAATAAAAATTGATGACAAGAGAAAAGAGGCACTTTTGCCTAGAGAAGGAAGCGTAGAAGTTAACATTAGTGGAGAGTGTAATAAACGTTAACATTTGTGAGTTTCTAAAAGAGTTTTTAAGCAAAAAAGTATTAAATAAGCCCCTTGTAGGTGCTGAGCTCTGTACCAGGTGACTCTAGAAAGGTGCTTAAAGGACTGTGGGGAGGCAAGGCTGAGACAAAGCAAACACTCAAAAGACCAAGGAAGTCCATATATGACTAAGTATGAAAATGACCCACACTCACTATTTATGCTGTAGTCATAGCATTTTTTATAGGGGCTGGGGATTGAACCCTGGACCTCATATGTGGGAAGCGGATGCTGAACTGCTCAAGCTATATCTGCTCCCCTCATAGCATTTTTTAAAAAATATTTATTTTTATTTATTTCTCTTCCCTTCCCACCCGCCCCCCCCCACTGCCCCAGTTGTCTGTTCTCTGTCCATTTGCCGCGTATTCTTCTTTGTTCGCTTCTGTTGTCAGCAGCACTGGAATCTGTGTTTCTTTTTGTTGCGTCATCTTGATACGTCAGCTCTCCGTGTGTGCGGCGCCATTCCTGGGCAGGCTGAACTTTCTTTTTGCGCTGGGTGGCTCTCCTTATGGGGTGCACTCCTTGTGCGTGGGGCTTCCTTACGCGGGGGACACCCCTGTGTGGCGTGGCACTCCTTGCGTGCATCAGCACTGTGCATGGGCCAGCTTCACATGGGTCAAGGAGGCCCGGGGTTTGAACCGCAGACCTCCCATGTGGCAGATGGATGCCCTAGCCATTGGGCCAAGTCTGCTTCCCCTCATAGCATTTTCTTTATTTTTTTAATGTTACATTAAAAAAATATGAGGTCCCCATATACTCCCCACCCACCCCCCTCACTGCACTCCTCCCCCCATAACAACAACCTCCTCCATCATCATGAGACATTCATTGCATTTGGTGAATACATCTCTGAGCACTGCTGCACCCCATGGTCCACACCATAGCCCACACTGTCCCACGTTCCACCTAGTGGGCCATGGGAGGACATACAGTGTCCAGTAACTGTCCCTGCAGCACCACCCAGGATAACTCCAAGTCCTGAAAACGCCATCACATCTCTTCCTCCCACTCCCTACCCCCAGCAGCCACCATGGCCACTTTCTCCACACCAATGCCACATTTTTTTCAATTACTAATCATAATAGTTCATGAATAGAATATCAGTAAGTCCACTCTACTCCATACTCTATTCCTCCATGAAATTAATATAAGGGAAGCGGACATGGCTCAACTGATAGAGTGTCCATCTACCATATGGAGGGTCCAGGGTTCCATCCCCAGGGCCTCCTGACCAGTGGAGTAAGCTGGCCCATGTGCAGTGCTGCCGTGCACAAGGAGTGCCGTGCCACACAGGGGCGCCCCCTCATAGGGATGCCCCACATGCAAAGTGTGCGCCCCACAAGGAGGGACGCCCCGCGCAGCCCACCCAGGAATGGCGCTGCACACACGGAGAGCTGACGCAGCAAGATGACGTGACAAAAAAGAGACGCAGATTCCAAGTGCTGCCTCATAATACAAGTGGATGCAGAAGAACCTACAGCAAATGCACACAGAGCAGACAATGGGGGGAAGGGGAGAGAAATAAATAAAATAAATCTTTATTAAAAAAAATTAATCTAAGCAGGAGTTGTCACATGAGGCTTCACACTGAAGGTGGGACGGGGGAGATAATTTCTGGACGGGAAACTGGAGGGGCAAAGGGCAAGCTCCACAGAAGCAAACTCAGGAGAACAGTGAGGCTGCCGCCACGGCTACAGCGGAAGGTGTGGGTTGGAGGAGGATGGGAGATAAAGCGGGGAAGGAAGGGTAAGGCCGGATCATGGGAACAGGAGTCTGTCAGGCTGAGGAGCCTCGGCATTTACTGCAGAGCAGTTAGGAGCCTGCGATGTGTCTGCCAGCTGGAGCCTGAATCCTGCCGCAGCCTGTCGCTAGCTCTGTGGCTTTTGGTGTCTTACAAAACCTCTCTGAGTCTTGGGGGCCTCATCCCTCCAATGTAGAAAGAAATAACACCTGCTTCACAGGTTTTTAAAAGGATTAAATGAGCCCATGTCTATAAAGTGCTTAGAAAAGTGCAGGCACTGATGAAATCCTTGCTATTAGTCTCCATTCAACCATTCATTCAACAGACACTTAAAAAATTGCTATGAGGGGAGTGGATGTGGCTCAAGCAGTCTGGTACTCGCCTCACACTCAGGGAGTCCCAGGTTCGGTTTCTGGTGCCTCCTAAAGAAGATAAGCTGATGCAATGAGCTGACGCAACGAGCTGACACAACAAGCAGAAAGCAGATGTGGTTCATCTGGTTGGGTGCCTGCCTCCCATATGGGAGGCCCTGGGCTTGGATCCTTGTGCCTCCTAAAGAAAACAAGCTGACGCAATGACCTGACACAACAAGCTGACACAATGAGCAGGCAGCGGATGTGGCTTAAGTGGTGGACTACAGTTCTCCCACAGGCAAGGTCCCAGGTTTGGTTCCCAGTGCCTCCTAAAGAAGACAGACAGACAACGAGTGGAGAAATGAGCAAACAAGCAGACAGATGAAGAAGCCCTCTTGGGGTGGGGGGATAAGCTGCTATGAGGCTGGCATTCCATAGGTGCAGGGAAAATGTCTCCTTTCCAGGAAATCACGGCATGGCAAGGAAAACATTTAGAGAAACACGTCTAAGAAGATCGTAGACTTAAAAAGGTAAGGAAGTCTCCATAGCCATAGCCACAGCCACAAAGGCAGGGAAATGGAAGGAGTGACAACTGTACCCTTACCTTCATTCGTCTGTCCCCAGAAATTCATAAAAAAGTCTCAATCTAAGGTTTATACTAAGAAATCAGATGTGGGGAGTGTAAGAGGTAGGGGGCACCTGGGGCAGGCTCTTAAGGAATATCTAAGTGTTCCTCTTGTCATAGGGTGCTGTATCAGTGGGTGGAGACCCACACAAGAAACAAGAAAATAGTAACCTCCCATCCTGGGGAGTCCTGCTATATTCTCAATTAGAGGGCCAAGAATCCCTTGAGAACATAGGCAGTTCCCAGTGAAAGAAAACAGACCATTATGTCAAGCCCTCTATATTATTTCAAATAACTAGGAATCTTATTCTTCAAAAATTGAAACTTAGTGATTACCGTAGAGTCCAAGGGGATGGAGAGGGAAGTAAAGAACAGATGGAATGTAGGGCATTTTCAGGGCATTAGACTTGTTCAGCATGATCTTGCAATAACAGATATAGGCCACTTTCACATTTTGTCAAAACCTATAAAAGTGTGCAATCCAAAAAGTAAACCAGAATGTAAACCATTGACCATCGTTAGTAGCAGTGCTTCAATATTTGTACATCAGTTGTAACAAATGTACTATCCACACATAAAGTGTTATTAATAAGTGAAGGGGGGAAAGGGAGAGGACACTGGGTATATGGGAATCACCTGTATTCTCCATGTGACTTTTCTGTATCCTAAAGCTCCTTTGAAGATAAAATGAAAAAAAAAAGTAAGACACTGTGGGAAAATATGGAAGAAAATGTCACTGTATATACAAGACAGTAGATCTTACAGTGGTGAAAGACATAATGTCTATATTTAAAAATTTTTTTATTATTTCAAACTGTTTTAAAATTTTCATGTATTGTATTAGTTATTTGTTAAATTATTATTTTATTTTCTTATTAGTTTCATTTGGTTATTTTGTTGACTTCAGTTTTGGAGAGGTTTTGGATTACAGAAGGGTCACAGCAGTGGTGGGGAAGGATCACTGGTGTGGGGTATCAGTGATGTGAGTATGCATGGGAAGTGGTTCGCCTGGGGCATGCTTCTAAGATATACGAGTATGTTCAG
The DNA here is from genome assembly GCF_030445035.2 of Dasypus novemcinctus. Lineage (NCBI taxonomy): Eukaryota > Metazoa > Chordata > Mammalia > Cingulata > Dasypodidae > Dasypus > Dasypus novemcinctus. Next base: position 9,786,670 of record NC_080701.1, on the reverse strand, counting down.
GTGTTCATGGGATGGGACATTGTCTCGATGGGTGGAGATCCACACAAAAACTGAAAGAATATTGAATTCCCATCCTGGGGAGTTTCACTACGTTCTCTAATGGGACAGCAAGAATGCCCCAAGTGCAAAGGCAATGTCTAGTGAAGGAAGACAGACTATTATACTAGCCCTTAACATTGATGATTGTACTTATGAACCTTTCCTTATGAAATTGAAACCTAGCCTATTATTATATACTGCCTAAGAGTTACCTCCTGAAAACCTCCTTGTTGCTCAAATGTGTTCTTTCTCTAAGTCAAACTCATCATATAAATGCACTACCTTCCCCCAAGTGTGGGACATGACTCCTGGGAATAAGCCTTCCTGGCACCAAGTAATTTTTATTACCAAGTGCTAACTAGCAATGCATCTGGAAAAAGACCTTGACCAAAAGGGGAAATCGGTAAATACAAATGAGTTTTTATAGCTAAGATATTTCAAAGTGAGTCAGGAGGTCATTCCAGAGGTTACACGTATGCAAATCTCAGCAGGATCTCATTGACTGCCACAGTAAACAGTGCCTCAAATAGCAGGGCTCCTGAGGGCTCTAGAGATATCCAGAAGATATAAGCAGGGTTGACAGCTCAGGAATTTGGCACCCTGTCAGCTGGCCTTACTTTGGAATTTATGTTCCTCAGTGTAACAGAGCTAGACTCATTTACAGGTTTTCTACACATGGCTCTTCTGTCCCTTTTATTTGAACCCATAACTAGCACTATATTTGATAAATATATGTCCCAGAGACTTAAATATTTGGTCCATCCATGTGCCAGTTGAGCTCTGAATCTCAGCATAGTTGCAACACCTACTCTCCAGTTCATTGGACTCACCCAGGACAACTAACAAGGAGATAATGATGGACAAAGCACATCCCAAGGAACAGAGAATGTCTGCAACTATAAGCAAGATAGCTCCATCCATCTGCCCCATAAGCTTTAAGTCCCCTTTTGATTAGAAGCAGAGTGGGTATCACCATCCCCAAATCCTCAAGATTGGGTAATGAACAATGGACTAAAGTAGACTTATTATTATGATTCTACTATAGACATTATTATTCTAGCAATGGAAGAACTCTTATCAGTGATGTAAAGACAGTGGCTGCCAGAGATTCTGAGGGATGGGAGAGGGAAGAACAGGTGTAATATAGGGGCACTTTTGAGACATTGGATATGTCCTGCATGACACTGCAGTGATGGATATGGATCATTGTATATTTTGTTATAACTTACAAAATTGTGCAGGACAAAGTGCAAACTATAACGTAAACTGTAGTCCATACTAGTAACAATGCTTCAACATGGGTTCATCAATTGTAACAAATGTACCACACCAATGAAGGATGTTGTTAATGTGGGAAAGTATGGGAGGAGGAAGGAGTGGGACATATGAGAATCCCTTATATTTTTTATGTAACATTTATGTAATCTAAAGTTTTTAAAAAAAAATTTATACAAAAAAAAAGAAGTTGATAACTATAGTAATTCAAAGTTACTGGAAAGAGTTTTCCAGAGGGACTCTCAATGGTTTCCTTTCTGAGAAATTGTAAAAGAAAAAAATGCAAAACCCCATTGTGGTGGGCGAGTAAGGGTTTTTAAGGACTGTTTTTGCTCAAGCAGCGCTGTAAGAGCTCTGTGAGCCCCTTCGATTGCAGCATTCAAGCCAAAACAGCTTCCTAAATTCACGGTCCACTATTCTCCTGGAAGAGCCCACCGTGTTCCACACAGGCTGCAGGCAAAATGATGGCGCCAGCCTTCCCTTTGACACTGGCTACCTTGTTTATGGTTGTGACTAACGGCCTCGTTTTCCCACTTAGGCAACCCACATCTCAAAGTCATGTTTTAATTCTACAATAGAAATGTGTATGGGTCTCTCTGGAATAGAATGATCTTAAATTCTTGCATATAGAAAAATAAATCAAAGTCCTCCCAACCAATGGAGAATCAAAATGAGAAGAAAAATAATGTCTTGCCATCAGAATTGTAGTACATTTCATATTCAAACATGTCAAAATTACTTATTGTTACGAGTACCCTTCCAAAGTTAATGTTTATCTCCAAAGAAACCTATGTACAGTTGTCTTAAGGGGACATCTTTGTGCATATATTCACATTATTAATAAAAGTAACTGAACTGCAAATTGTGTGCTGGAGACTTTATAAAGGTAAATATTTGAAGGCATCTAAGAAAGGATCAGATATGATTTTCGAACTAAATGGAAGTTCTATTGCTTTCTAAATAAAACTGAAAGAGGCCTTTTGAATAAATTGTCTTTCTTCATGGAAGACTGAAAATGAACAAGTTATTTTTTCTATCTGTAAAAGGTCAATGTCAATATATTGAAATGCAAAACTGTCTCATTAGCCTGTGTTGGTCGTTATCAGTCTTTCCTTCAAATCTTACTGCTCGTGGCCACTTTTTCCAGGGTAATGGGGGGAGCAAGATGTACATCAGACTTTTTGCAGGAAGATATTTCAAGCTCATTAACTATGGTGAAAAGTACTGGTCATTAATACCCTGGAAATGAACTGAGTGCTTGCATGTGTTGTTCGACAGATTCAAAAAATATTTTCCTGTCCAAGATACCACAAAGGAGGAGGGGGATGCCAAGGATGAAAGGGTGGTTTCTGTCTGCACGGAGCTCACAGCCCGGTAGGGAAGATAACTTAGGAACAGAAATACATCCTAGGAATCACTAAATGCCAGAACAAAGACACCAGTGGGTTGCTACTTTCTGCCGTGGAGATCTGAAAAGACCTCTCCGAGTACAGCGGGTCACATCAGACCTGGAACTTGGTAGAAGAGACATTATCATTTACCCACGTTGCTTAAAATGCAATTGAGAGGAAAAGAAATACGTTTGATTGCTTTTGGTGATACAGTTGATTTGTTTTACCTACTCGCTAATAACTAAAATACCAATAGGAAACTAAGAAAGAGACTTAGAAAACCATCCGTATTTTAAAATATCCTATGAATTCAAGATCACTGGCATTTAAGAATAGCTTATTTGTGTTTCATGAATTCCTTAGCACCTGAAAGCTAATGTATTTCCTCTCAACAGCCCAGTCAACCACAACCAACTTTTAATGGGTTAGTTTACATTAGGTTTCAGAAACTGAGAGGTTATGTGTGGGCATACCCTAAATTCCTTTCTCATAAAAAAACAGGCAAGCGGAGACCATGGTACTAAAAAAAAAAAAAAAAGCCTGAAATAAGTGACTTTATAAACCATTAGGATAAAAATAATGAAATCCATTTTCTGGAAGTAAAAACGAATAAAGAATTTGGAATGCTGGCTAAATCTCAGCCTGGGCCAGATAAAGACACATTTTTCAGAACCTGCAGAACTCTGTAAAACAGCTGGCTGGGGGGGACGGGTGTCTATGCAGTTTCAGAAACAGCCTCAGTTGGAACAGAACGGTCACGAGTCTACATTTGGCTTTAAGATTATCATATGTACAGAGTAGAGCATTTCTGGATTTTAAAAAAATCTCATCTCATTCATTCATTCATTCATTGAACATCAAGAAACAACAGTATTGCGAGGCACTGGGAGTACAAAGTTGACTGAAATAAACTCCTGGTTTGAGCATGCTAAAGTCTAATGGGTGAGAAAGCAAGACATCCAGGCTGATCTCTTCTGTAGCAGAGACCTAAAATAGGGCAGGGTCTCTCAGTGGAGGACCCAGAACAGAGTGGTGCTGGTTTTGTGTTTTCATCAAATGCCTTGGACCTGATATTGGAATATGCTTGCAGGAAAGTAGATTGCACGGATATTCTCTGAATAGAAGCAGTGATGATCAGGGTGGAAAAAGGCAAGGGTCTATTTCAGTTATTTTCTCTCTTTTTTTTTTTTGGTCATCTGTATTTCCTGTCCCAGTAATCAAAGGCAGCCAAGAAAATGAATATCAAAAGGTACCAAGACTGGGCTTTGTTATTCAGTATTTACAGAGAGCTTGGGTTGAAGCTATGAAAACCCTGATTTTTCCCCTCACACATTTTGCACAAAGAAGTGTTTGATTTCTATTTTCTGCCTTCCGAGCCTTAACACTAAGCTTGGAGAGACTGTGACTCTGCTCCTTGCTTCTGAAAGCTATCTTTCACGAGGGTTTCAGGCTATACTTATTCATTATCTTGGTTTTTAACATTTTCTGGTCAACCAAATAACCTCGAGGCAGGAGAACAAGCATTTTAAGAAAAAAATGACCCAGGAACACAGCCAAACAAAGTCAGATTCTAGGCTATCTTTCTCCATGGCACCCTTTATACATCTGTACGGGATCGAGTCTCCATATAACACCATTAGTTCATTACTTGGCTGAGATACTTGGGAGTAGAAGTCATTGGGGAAAAAGTTAAACAGAAAGTTTAGAAGCATATTAACTTTAAATCATTAAGACTGAGGCTAAAGCATCTTATTAATTATACTTTATTGCTTAGCACGTATTTACAGAACTCCTACTATGTGCTAATAGCTGTTTCAATTGCAGGGCACACAAAGGCAATGTTCCTGTCGGAGAAAAGCTTCTGGCTTAGAGATGAAGACACATAACTAAGCCAGGTAATAAGAACTGCAATAAGAAATACAGGGGATTTTTTGGTTTTGTTTTCTTTTAGGAGCCTGCATCTGCCAGGGAATTCGTTGAGAAGGCGCTATTACTGCTGGGTCTAATCAAACATGAAGGCTTTTTTAAGACAGCAAAGGAAAAGCCTTTCTTGGCTAATGCTAATGACCTATTTCTATGGAAGCTCATGTAGCCTGACAAATCTGTGATGCCTTCTGTGAATTAACTTTATAGTGAGCGATAGTAGCTCCAGGTCACTCTTCAAATATGCTCAGAGTCACCTCTTAATCACTAAAATGCAAGGATAACTTTCTAAGTTACATTCTTTTATCCAATAACAAATAACAGACACATTCCAAATCATAAGAGTAGCTATTTTTTCTCCCCCGTGGGATTAAAGAAAATGATTTTCATTTAGAATGAAGGAAAACGTGGCCTAATATATGTTTTTCTGAATAAGCCATCTTTTTCTCTATCCAGCTCACTCTATCTGGATATCTGTCTTGTCTATCTATCTTTTAAAACGAGGTTGTATGTCACAGTTTTAGGTAGAAGTAGAGCGACACGGAGTTGGAATGGGTTCTGTGGCAAAATATGGTGGCTGTTGTTTGATGAAAAACAAAGAATAGAAAGAACTCAGTAAGCAGGTAGTGAAGGTCCCAGCAGGGAACAGATGGCGCGCTGGGTAATGTGAGGGGAGTTGACTAACAGGCCTGTTTACATGGAAGTTTAGAGAAATTGCAAGGGATGGATAGTGAAGTTACAGCCTCTAAGCTTGATGAGGCAAGAGGAGGGAAGGGCTGTCCAAATCTGGCCTGTGGTGTGGAAAGGGCTGCCTGAGAGAAGCCAGGGGGACCCTCGGGGGGCGGCCTGGGAAGTGAACTCCCACGCCCGCCCTCTTCCAGTCTCCTGCTGGTGCTGCTCACTGGGCAAAGGGGAAGACAAAAGCAGTGCCCGTGGGCCAGCTGCCCACTGCACAGAGCAGGTCAAAAGGGGATGGCGGGTGGGGGTGAGGGACAAAATGGAGACACACGGCTCAGTGAACTGTACTGCATCCAGATTACAAAGTAATCATGAAAGGAGAGCCGGTGTGCCAAGCAGGGGGGAGGCACCTGATTCCGTGGACAACAGGAGATGAAGACAATGTTAAAGCAGGAACTGACAGGAGCAGAGTGCGCTTTGCAAAGGTAATGACAGTGTTGGGAGCGCACTGGAGTCGAGATTTATTGGGAGTGGGTGATTGGTTCGGGCAGGGAAACCCATTTTGGAAGCCATTGCAAAAGTCCAGTGGAAAGTGAAGGCCTGCATTAAAGGAATGTCAGAGGAACTGACAAGGACAAGGGTGTTTAGAAGATAGTCTAGAGGGAAACGGACTTTGGCCCAGTGGTTAGGGCGTCCGTCTACCATATGGGAGGTCCGCGGTTCATATCCCGGGCCTCCTAGACCCGTGTGGAGCTGGCCATGCGCAGTGCTGATGCGCGCAAGGAGTGCCGTGCCATGCAAGGGTGTCCCCCGCGTGGGGGAGCCCCACGCGCAAGGAGTGCGCCTGTGAGAAAAGCCGCCCAGCGTGAAAAGAGAGAGCAGCCTGCCCAGGAATGGCGCCGCCCACACTTCCCGTGCCGCTGACGACAACAGAAGCGGACAAAGAAACAAGACGCAGCAAATAAACACCAAGAACAGACAACCAGGGGAGGGGGGGGGATTTAAATAAATAAATAAATCTTTAAAAAAAATAAAAAAGAAGATAGTCTAGGGAAGTGGATTTGACTCAATGGATAGAGCGTTCACCTACTGCATGGGAGGTCCAGGGTTCAAACCCAAGGCCTCCTGACCCGTGTGGAGCTGGCCCAAGAGTGGTGCTGATGTGTGCAAGGAGTGCCCTGCCACACAGGGGTGTCCCCGTGTAGGGGAGCCCCACATGCTGTAAGGAGAGCCACCCCATGCGAAAAAAGCACAGCCTGTCCAGGAGTGGTGCTGCACACATGGAGAGCTGGCTCAGCAAGATGACGCAACAAAAAGAGACGCAGATTCCCAGTGCTGCTGACAAGAATATAAGCAGACACAGAAGAACACACAGCGAATGGACAGAGAGCAGACAACTGGGGTGCGGGGGGGGGGAGATAAATAATAAATAAATAAATAAATACATAAATCTTAAATAAAAAATAAAAATAAAAATAAATAGAAGATAGTGTAGGCAGGAGCATGTGCGGGAGGTGAGGGCAGGTGCAGGGCGCCCCGGTTCCTGGCTGGGTCGGGGTCATGGGCTCCGACTTCCCCAGGGTTATGGGGAGGTGATGGGGTCACAGGAACATGGGGTGCAGAGCTAACATTTCTCAGGGACTAATCTTTTGGGGGAAAATTGAAGCACATGGGTTCTCAAGAGAGAAAGTATTTCTAAGGCGAGGCTAAACCGGGCCAGCTCTGCCTGGACTGGGATGACCTTGGCTCAAGGGCTCACTCACAGGCCTTCCCGAGAAGTGACCTCTGGTTCCACGGGAGACGGCTGCTTAGCTGTCACCCGGTGCCCCGGGGCGGCGTTGAGGGCCGGCTGGAGCTGACACCGCGGCAGGGATTCCGCGAGTGCCCATTTGGCCTGTACTTGTGATGGGTTATAAACACAACTCATTATCATAAAAAACAGCTACCACTTTCCAGGGCCTCCTTTGGGCAAGCATTGTTGCCTTCTAACAACAACACGACAGATTATTTATTTTCTTAGAAATGAGGGAAAAGGAAGTTAAGTAACATGTTCAAGCCCACACAGATAGGAAGCAGATGTTCTGGAGAATATAACAACAGCATTAGGGGCGCAGAGACTAAGGACACAATGAAATGTATCTAACAACACTAAGTATTGGATGCAATTACCCCGACTGGTACTTTCGTGATTAATCCTCATTGTTTTCTTTAAACGAATTGGTTGGATATTGCTTCAGACTCTAAAAATGCACAGTTCTGACGCGGAATTTCCTGAAAACAATATTTGAGTTTGATTCCTTTCCTGGGAGTTTCTGAAGAGTTTAAGAAGTCCTCCATTGAGAAGATGCTATGGAAGGTGCTGGCCGGGTGGGAGATTCTCAGCCAGCGTTGGAGTTCCTCTGGGGCCGAGACCATTCCTTATTCATAACTGCTTCCTTGATAGAATCTAATATAATGCCTTCAATATGGTATTATTCAATGAATATCTGTAGACCCAATGGCTGTTTCAAAATTATTTCCACTTGGAATTTTTTGTCATCACCAGTTAGGCGAAAGCACTGGACTCGATCTCACCAGGCTGTATTTTCATAGCAACATGGATCAGAATAGAAGATGGCTACTTAAAAACATACAGGGACAAACACACAACTGCAGTGCAAGAATTATTAATGGACTGTACCCAAAATGATTTTGCTTAGAGCTTCACAAAGGCTGGCAGAGTTCGTTCCACTTGGCTTAGATGAGAGGTCACATAGATTAAAAATAGACTTTCTTAATAAGGAACAATAGGCTACATTCACTTAGCAAGACAGAAAAAAAAAAAAAAAAAGACAAGCCTTAGGGGTGGGTATGAAGCTTAATCCTATTTAAGAGCTTAATTAGCCCTCAGAAGATTGAGTGGGTCCTCTGCCTCAAGATCATCCCTCTGTCTAGAGAAAGTTTAAAAACAGAGATTCATAAAGATTGGCATAAAGAGATTCACATTTATATGAAAACACTCAAAATATTTAAAATAGAGCACAGTGAAGTTTGGAAAGACAGGAGTTAGATTGCCAAAAAAACCGTTATTATTCTTTATACCTTTTGAAACAAAGTGTATCCTCTCTTGAATGGTCAGGTCGGTTACCATTATTAGTAAAATATTCAAACATGGGTGTTTGCCTTGACACATAAAATTACTGACTTTTATGACAAAATCATTTCTTTCTTTTTTAATTTTCCAACAAAGTTATACTTCCTCCTAAACACATCATCATTGTCTCGAGAAACCTAAGTCAAAATCCACTTTGGAATAAAATTCCATCCTAATGTTTCAATGTACAGGAGAAGCCAGGTTCTGCTCTGGGTCTGTTCTGGACTGACCCAGTCCATCCTGGGTCAAGTATCTGAGATGGGATGTGGCTTCCAGGAACTGGAGGCCTGGGTGGATCACACCAACCGACCCATGGGTCATCGCACTGCACCTCTGTCAACTGAATCTATGAACTCTTTTAATTGTGCCCAGCAATGTAGAAGTGACCCAAAGAGATTCTTAAAAGAGTGACGTTTCATTTCATATTTTGGTTGTTGCTGGGAAAAATTTCCAGGATTATAATTTAAAAGTACTGTTTGCATTATATTTATGCTTTTTGTCTAATAAGATCTTTGTTTTTCTAATAATATCTTGAAACTACTTGAGAAACTTGACATAATGCAGTGCTTCTCCCTTCCAAACTGGCGTCACTTAAACAAGAGAGGAAGAAGGTAGCTTTGCCTCTCCATTCCCTCAACCAACAGTATTTCCATTTTCCCCTCCCAAGAACTCAGACCCGGACTTTCTCCTTAGGATAGAAAAAAATTTTCTGATATTCTGGAACAAAATGACAACTTGTTCTGCTACATACTTTGTCTAAATTGCAGGTAATATTGGGAATTGTAGAGTATGTTGCAACTCAAGCTAAACTATGACTTTTGCTAATTTTGTTTTTCTTATGATGCCTAGGCTCATTATAGCCATTTATTTCTTGTCCTAACTAGATAATTAACACAACCCAGTTAACGGTCTGGAGCTTTGGAATTTTAATTTGACTTTCATTAATAGATATTAATAATCCATATAATGCCATTGCCTTGTTTTTTTGTTTTGTTTTTTTTTTGCCTCTTGCTTCGCCACATGATGTCAGCTCAATATTTTCCTTCTATTCTGAAAGGATACCTTTCAACATACTAGACTGAAGGAACCAGACACAGCCTAAACATAAGAGAAAGTTTACCTCACACAAGGATACAAATGATGAAAACGTTCATGTAAAATCTACCTGGGGGCAAAAATAAGGTCACAGAAATAGACAAGAACTTCCCCAGTACAAAAACCACATCCAAAAAACTCTAATGCTTTAGTATAAAGTCACTCGAAGCCATGCTATGTTCTCTCAGATCATCACAAAATCACAAATGTCCAAGAACTAAATGATGTGCTTCTAGCTCAGCAGTCCATTTTCAATCTTTGGTCTTTAATTTTTGTTACAAAGAACACATAAGACAATTATTAAGAAAGATAAAAAAGATTTAACAGAGCACATAATTCCACCAATCTAAGTCCAATTTTTCATATTTCCATGTTTCTCATCAGTCATTATCCATTTTCCCACAATACTATTAAATATTCATAGTACAAAGCATAGAAAAATATTGTAATTTTAATCCAAAGCAGTTATTCATATTGCTTTATAACTATATTTTGATAGTATAGCATAAGCTTTAAAAATAATGATCACCACGTCTTCTATGACTACTGAATAAGCATTTCAAATAAAAAAATGAGTCATATTAATAATTAACAACCGATTTCCAGAGACCATTCCCCAGTATGTTGATTGACATGAAATATTTTCCTTAAGAAAAAAACTGTGGTTGCAATTAGAAGGCTACATAAGCACACATTTTAACCAACGTAATGTCTATCTTAGAATGCTGCATATATTTTCTTACATTTTTAGCAAAACATTTCTCCGAAATTCAGCAGTAATATTTGTTCAAAGATTGATGAGATTTATACATTTTAGATACTTAATGAAATGTCTATTTTAAGAAGGAACTTTCAAAAATATAAAGAAGGGAAAACATAACCAAAATGTCAACTTACCAGCCTTTTCCTTCTCTGAAATACCTGGAATAGCCTGAAAAGATAAGAAAATTCACACAATTGTGGTATTAATAGAAAGAAACATCAAATAACATCATTACTAATAAAATGATGTACACTAATGGAGCAATTATTAAATACAATCTGACAAAAGAAAAGTAAGATTGTTGACCTGTCATAAAAGTCACAAGACAGATCCTTCTATGATAATTGCAAACTATAGTGTTATTGTTTTCGTCTCTGAAAACAGACTAAACCCAAAACATACCCATATATCCTCAAAAGATACTGGCAATTAACAAGACTAAAACCGCTCTTTGAACTTGGGTGGAATTTTTGTAGCTGGTTTCTTTTTTCTCCTTTTCCATTTTATTTTCAAAGGAGCTTTAGCAGAAAAGTCACATAGAAAATATAGGAGATTCCCAGATACCCCTTCTCTAGTCCCCTCACATTTTCCCCTAGTAATAACATTTTACGTGAGTATGGTACATTTGTTACAATTGATAAATAACTATTGAAGCATTGCCATAACCATGGTCAGTGGTTTACATTATGGTTCACAATCTGTATGGTAAACTTTTGCAAGTTCTAACAAAATGCATAATGGCCTGTACTGGTCATTGCAAGATCATGCAGAACAATTCCAGTGCCCTAAAAATGCCCCATGATCCCACCATTCTTCCCTCCCCCGCCCCTCTGGACACATGGTAACCACTAGGCTGCAATTTTTTCCCTTTTAAAAAAATATTTTTAAATTCAAATATATCATTCATACATGAACATACATAAACAGTAAGTGTATAGTGAAAGTTGTGAACTTACAAAATAAACATGCATAACATCATACAGGGGTCCCATACATCACCCCTCTACCAACATGTTGCATTGTTGTGGAACATTTGTTACAAACTATGTGTAGCAGTTTGATATAGTTATGAATTCTAAAAATAGATATTGGATTATGTTTGTAAACTGGTCTGTACCTGGGCATGATTAAATTATGATTAGGGCTTTGATTTGGCCATGTCAGTAGGGCATTGAGTCCCTGCCCCTTGGTGGATGGGGACCCACAGATAAAAGACATGGCAAAGGACAGAGTTGAAGATTTTGACGGTGGAGTTTTGATTTGGAGTTTGATGCTGGGGTCTTGAGCTGCAGCTCTGGGTAGTAAGCACACAGAGGAAAGAGAAGCAAGCCCCAGGAAGAAAGAGCCTGAGCCAGGAGAACACAGAGGAATATAGACGGCTCCTTAGACACTGCAGAAACCCCAGGAAGAGAGACAGAGCCATTTACCTGATAGTCTACAGCTGACCTTGTGGAGAAAGGCAAAGCCTAGAGAGTCTCAGAGTCTACAGCTGGCCTTGTGGAGAATACAGAGGACCTGAGCCCGGAGAGAAGCAAGACCTGGGAAGAGAGGAACCCAGGAAGCCTGAGCCCTGGCAGATGTCGGCAGCCATCTTGCTCCAACACGTGGAAACAGACTTTGATGAGGGAAGTAACTTATGCTTTATGGTCTGGTATCTGTAAGCTCTTACACCAAGTAAATGCCCTTTATAAAAGCCAACAGACTTCTGGTATTTTGCACGAGCACTCCTTTGGCTGACTAATACACTATGCAAGAGCAGCATCAAAATATTACTAATAACTATAGTCCATACCTTACATTTGGTTTATTTTCCCCCCAACCAACCCTATTATTTTTAAAAATCTATTTTTATTACAGAGATTGTGAACTTATAAAACAATCATGCACATGTGTAGAATTCCCATACAACACCCCTTCACCAACACACCAAACCATGGTGGAATATTTGTTACAGGTTATGAGATTATATCATCAGACTATTACCAACAACCATGGTCTATAGTGTACTTTGTCACATTTTTTCCATGACCCCCCCCCACCCCAATTCAGTCCCTAGATTATTCTCTAGCTTTCCTTCAACTGACACTTAACATCCCAAGACTTGTCAGCCACAATCCCATTTATAAAACGGCTGCTACTTACTGTAATGTGTTACCATCAGCTCTATCCATTTCCACACTTTTACAGTCAAGCTAATTAAAACTTCTACATACATTAAGCATCAGTAGTTCTTCTCAACCCTTCTCTTATCTCCTAATAACCTATACTCTAGGTTTTAATTCCATGCATTTATTCTTCATATTTAGTTCATATTAATGAGAACATGCAATATTTTTCTCTGTGTGTCTGGCTTACTTTACTTAGCATAACGTCTTCAAGATTCATCCATGTTATCATATGTGTCCCAATTTCATTTCTTCTTACTGCAGCATAGTTTTCCATCATAGGTATACACCATATTTTCCTTATCCAGTCAGTGGTTGATCAACACTTGTGTTGTTTTCATCTTTTGGTAACTGTGAACAATGCTGCTATGAACACCAGTGTGCAGGTGTCTGTTCATGCCACGGTTTTTAGTTCTTCTGGATATATTCATAGAAGAGGAATTGCTGGATCATATGGCAGTTCTATATTTAGCTTCCTGAGGAACCACCAGACTGACTTCCACAGAGGCTGCACCATTTTACAGTCCCACCAACAGTGAAGGAATGTTCCTATTTCTCCACATCCTCTCCAGCATTTGCAGTTTTCTGTTTTTTTAAATAATGGCCACTCTATGAGATGTGAGGAGATATCTCATTGTAGTTTTGATTTGTATTTCCCTAATAGCTAGTGATATGGAATGTTTTTTCATGTACTTTTTGGTCATTTCTATTTCCTCTTTGGAGAAATGTCTATTTAAATATTTTGTCCATTTTTCAATTGAATTGCTTGCTGTTTTATTGTTGAGTTGTATGATCTCTTTACATAGAATGGAAATCAAACCCTTATCGGATATATGGTTTCCAAATATTTTCTCCTGTTGAGGTGGGCTGCCTTTTTACCTTCTTGACAAAGGCCTTTGAATCACAAAAGTGTTTAAGTTTGAGGAGGTCCCATTTATCCATGTTTTCTTTCATTGCTCATGCTTTCAGTATAAGGTTTAGGAATGCACCACCTACCACCAGGTCTTGAAAATGTTTTTCAACATTTTCTTCTAGGACTTTTATGGTTCTTGCTTTCACATTTGGATTTTGATACGTTTTGAGGTAATTTTTGTATAAGGTGTGAGATAGGGTCCTCTTTCTTTCTTTTGGCTATGGATATCCAGTTATCCCAGCACCATTTGTTGAATAGACTGTTCTGCCCCAGCTGGGTAAGTTTGACAGGTTTGTCAAAAATCACTTGACCACAGATGTGAGGGTCTGTTTCTGAAACATCAATTCGGTTCCATTTTGATCTATGTGTCTAGCTTTATGCAAATACCATACTGTTTTTACCACTGTAGCTAGGTAACATGATTTAAAGTCTGGAAGTGAGAGTTCTCCAGCTTCACTTTTCCTTTTTAAGATGCTTCTGGATATTCAGGGCTCATTGCTCTTCCAAATAAATTTGATAATTGTGTTTTCTATGCGTTTAAAATTGTTGGTGGAATTTTTATTGGGATTGCATTGAATCTGTATATCAATTTGGGTAGAACTGAAATCTTAATAATATTCAGTCTTCTTATCCATGAGCATGGAATGTTCTTCCAATTATTTAAGTCTTTAAAAAAAATTTTTTTTAACAATGCATTGTAGTTTTCTAAGTGCAGGTTGCATCCTTGGTTAAGTTTATTCCTAAGTATTTGATTGTTTTAGTTGCTGTTGTAAACAGAATTTTTTTCCTGACTTCCTCCTCAGATAGTGCATTATGATTATATAGAAACCACTGATTTTTGCATATTGATCATGTGTCCTCACACTCTACTGAAATGGTTTATTAGCTCTAGCAGGTATGTTGTAGATCAAAGCCCTAATCTTGGTTTAATCAAGTAAATCTAAAGCCTTTGAATTTAAATCAGTCAAAGGGTAACATGCCCAGAGAAAAAGACCAGTTTACAAACACAATCTCTCTTTTTAGAATTCTTAAATAATCTTAACCTGCCACACCACTCTTTCGACACTTTTAATTACTGATAGTGATACAATCTTCATTTCTAGTCTCTCTCTCTCTCCTGTCTTTTTCCTTTCAGGCTGTAACATTCCCTTTAGTATTTCCTGCAAAGCTAATCTCTTTGTTATGAGCTCAGTTTCTGGTTATCTGTAAATATTCTAAACTTACTCTCATTTTTGAAAGACAATCTTGCAGGCTATAAGATTTTTGGTTGGCAGGTTTTTTTCTTGCAGGATCTTAAATATATCATAGCACTGCCTTCTTGCCTCCATGGTTTCTGATGAGAAATCAGCACTTAATCTTCCTGGGCACCCCTTATATATTATGCATCACTTTTCTCTTGCTGCTCTCAGAATTCTCTTTAAATCTTTGGCATTTGACATTCTGATTAGTATGTGTCTTGGAGTTGGCCTATTCATATTTATTAAGATGGTAGTATGCTGTGCTTCTTGGACACAGAGATCTATATGGATATCTATGTCCTTTAATAGGGTTGGGAAATTTTCTACCATTATTCATCAAATATTCATTCTGTACTTTCTCCCATCTCTTCTTCTTCTGGGATACTCATGACATGTATGTTTGCACATCTCTTGCTGTCATTTAGTTCCCTGAGATGCTGTTCAATTTTTTCCATTCTTTTCTTCATCTGTTTTTTTTGTACATTCGCTTTCATAAGCCATATCTAAAAAAAACAAAAACAAAACAAAACAAAAAACATAAGCCATATCTACAAGCTCACCGATCCTTTCTTCTGCCTCCTCAAATCTGCTGTTATATGCCTCCAGTGTATTTTTAATTTCATTTATTGCACCTTTCATTCCCATAAGATCTGCTATCTTTCTATTCTTCTTTGTGGTGTCTTCTTAATATCCTTATATCTCTTTGGCCTCATTGAATTTATTGAGATTTCTTTGAACATCTATGATTAGTTGTCTCAACTCCTTTATGTCATCTGGAGACTTCTTTTGTTCCTTTAACTGGGCCAGACCTTCCTGTTTCTTGGTATGGATTGTAAATTTTTGTTGATGCCTTGGCATCTGGCTTGCTAGATGTATTTATTCTGGGTGCAGTTTCTCTCTTTAGCTTAGGGCGTTCTTGCCTTTTCTCCCTTGCTGGTTGTGGAGCAGGAGCTGAGGATGTAGCTGGTTCTGTAAGCTGTGGAGCTGAGGCTGCCTGCGTTGCCTCAGGGACCAGTGGAGCTTCTCCCACCTTTCTCCTCTGTCAGGGGTAGGGACAGCCACAGCCATGTGTAATAACCCAAGTTGTGCAGGACAAGACTCTCTGTAGTTGCCTAGAGAGGTTCTTGAAGCTTCATATGCCTTCTTCCCCTACCTGGGGTGGGGATGGAGCTGCAGGTGTGGGCAGCAGTCTATGCCATGCAAGTCTAAAATGACCACAGTTGGGAAACGGATTTGGCTCAACTGATAGGGAGACAGCAAGAGATTTCAGGGGTACAGCTGAAGTTCAAACTTCAGCTGTTCTTAGGGTTATATACTAGCCTGCCAAATTTACTAATCAGTAGCTGAAGTTGATGCTCAACTGTCTCATCCTCCCCTATTTTTGGAAAATGGAGCTTCCAACTCCAGCTACAGGTAGGTCCCGAGGCGGCTTGCACCACGGGAACTGGCCTCCACATTATGGCGTGCTCTACTCATGAATCTTCTCTGCAGATAGGTAGTCTCCTCCTTCTTTATTTTCAAGGATGTTGTGGAATAGTCTTATGGTCTCCTGGGGCTCCCAAACAGGTGCTTTAGATAGCTCTGGGTGATTACTAACTTCCCTGTAGCACGAGCGGACTCTAGGAGCTCCTTACTCTGCCGCTATCTTGTCCGCCCACTTAGGCTGCAATTTTTGAAGAATAAGGTTCATTCTTACGTTCATTAATATTGAGGGCTTGACATATTGGTTTGTCTTCCTTCACTAGGCACTGACTGTGCTCTTGCCCCTCTATTTGAGAACCTAGCAGGACTCCCCAGGATGTGAGTTTTTCTTGTTTATTGTGTGGTTTCCCACCCACTGAGATAACGCCCTATGACAAGATGAACACTTTCATATTCCACAGAAGCCTGCGCCAGGTGCACCCTTTCCCACATACTTCCCCACTGCCAAAGCCCTGCACCATTAACCCTCCCCTGCATTTGCTAAGAGAGCATTCCCACCATTGTAGTTTTAACCACAGACCTGCGAGTCCCCAGAGTTCACCTGCTCCTTCCTCCAGCCCTCCCCCCATTTCCATGGATAGTCCAACCCAATCCCCCCCGCCCCGCTCACACCCACGTTCCAGCACCGTCCACCTCAATCGCATGCCTGCATCACCACCACCCCATCCCCTGCCAAACCACCACCTTCCACCTTCGCCTGTGCTCTGCCCATAGTGAGCACCGGCTCACCACCCTCCACTCCCTTTCTGTCTCCTGATAACCTTCTTCTAGACTCTGCGAGTCCGTAACCTGATTTTCTTTTGCCCTGTTTTTGGGAGTCAAAATTAAAAAAGAAAATTTGGACCAGTTTTGGGCATTTGAAATCTCTGCTTTGTCCCTTATTTGCTATGTGCATTTGAGGCTCAGAGTCCTCCTTTATAAAATGGGGAAAATTGCACCTATTCACAGGATTGCCAGGGGAGGTAATACAGTAACCATTATAAAGCACAGAAGGCAAAAGACAGCTGCTATTATGCTTTATTATTATGGACTTTGGCCCAGGTATGTTAATTTACTGATAATAAAGTTTCAGAAGCTCGTTTCTCAGGGTCGACCACTAGCATTATTTTAAAGATAGAGGTCAGAATTAGATCGTTTCAAAAGACTTAAAACATGAAAGTCTAGTTCTACTGTTTATGGATACCCTAAAGCAAATTAAGGAAGTCAAATTTCTGGTTCCCATTCTCTCCAGCTCTTCGTGTATAAAATATAGTGAGCACGGGGTGCCGCCCTGTAGTGAAAGCTTCGAGGAATCCAGGTGACCTAACTGGATTTGAGAGCTTTCATCCCCCAGCCCCAGATCCACACTAGAGGCCTGAAAGTTCTATCTGCCCACCTCTTCAGGGGACAGCGTCCGCAGAGCTGGGGTAAGAAAAGCGCCCTCAGGGGATCTGTGTGAGTGTGTGAGTGTGTGAGTGCACAGACCCATGTGTGTGTGTGTGAGTGTGTGAGTGAGTGCACAGATCCATGTGCACCTGTGCTGGGGATCGGCATAAGAAAACGGCATCCTATTTCTAGTGCAGGAAATTCACAGGTCAAGATGCCTATGTGTTTGTTGAGATATTGATAACTGCTAAGATCCTTACTTTTGGAATTTAGGGGATTTGGAGACCAGTATAATTATCCAACTAATTAAAACAAAGATCTTCATTTGGATTAAAAAATAGGGTGAACTTTCTTTGGGCATAAGTTATCTCTTTTGAAAATGTTTTGAATCATCTCAGTCTGAATTCAGTGGTTCAACTCCTTTTCTCCAAGTGTGAAGACGGGCTCTGTATTCTGCCAAAGATGCAGCCATGAAGAGAACATGAGGGAAAAGAAAAGAAAAAGAAAGAACATCAGGTTAGCCAATGGCAGTGTGGAGGAAGCCTTCGCAGAGCTGGGGCATCCAAGGGAGGGCGTAGGCTTCCAGCATTTTCCTCAGCATCCTTCCATTTATAGCAGGGCCATCTGACTTTTCTTTTTGCTCCAGAAAGAACTTTTCTCTGATTCTATATCACAGAAAAGCTTTTCCCTCCCTTTTCAAGAGAGTTATCTTACAGTTTTGGTGTTGAATTTTATAGGTGTTGTGTTTTAAAAAGTATTTTTAAATGAAAGTAAATCCGGGACATGTGTTATATTTTATGCCTCGCTCAGGGGTTATTCCCTGACTGGAGACCAGGACTTTAAATGAAATTTTCTCTTTTGTGAAAAGCAAAAAACAACAAAATCAGACAAAGACCCTTTCATTGATAAGACTGTCAAGATCTGGTTGGTGACAGGTAATTAAAGGATGTTCATAAAGAAAGTTTCTCAATATAAAAGTAGCCAACACTTAATGGGTGCTTCGTGTGCACAGCACACAGTTTTAAGCTTTTACCTGCGAAACTCAATCTTTATAAGAACCCTGTAAAACCCCAGAGAGTAAAGTAGTTTTTGCACAGCTACAAAGGCAGTCATGGAAACAGGGTATACCCCTAGCATGCTGGCCTCTGAGCCCCTGCATTTTGAAATGAAGGAGGAGAAAATTTTGTAGCAGGCCCATGATACACAGTGAGTTAGATCACGAAACAGCTGTGCAAGGATATCTGCATAGGACATTTAGAAATTATCTCAAGTGTTCTCTCTTTTTTTAAAAAAATTATTTTTTATTTATTTCTCTTCCCTTCCACCCCCCCCCCACTTCCCGCCCGCCAGTTGTCTGCTCTCTGTGTCCATTCGCTGTGTGATCTTCTGTGACTGCTTTTATCCTTATCAGCGGCACTGGGAATCTCTGTTTCTTTTTGTTGCATCATCTTGTGTCAGCTCTCCGTATGTGCAGGGCCACTCCTGGGCAGGCTGCACTTTCTTTCCCACTGGGTGGCTCTCCTTACGGGGTGCAATCCTTGTGTGTGGGGCTCCCCTACGCGGGGGACACCCACTCCTTGCACGCATCAGCACTACGCATGAGCCAGCTCCACAAGGGTCAAGGAGGCCCGGGGTTTGAACCGTGGACCTCCCGTGTGGTAGGCGGACGCCCTGTCCATTGGGCCAAGTCCACTTCCTCAAGTGCTCTCTTTTTATCTGAACTCAGACAAAATAAATGTCTTGCCCCAAATCGTAAGCTGACCAGTGACAGATGCAGTCCTTTCCCACAGTTTATTGTATTTGACTATACATGTATAAGTAATATTTAAAAAATTTAAGAATCAAAGGATTGGGCTATGAAGCAAAAGTATATTGGTCTTCATTTCCCCAGTGCCAATCCACCATGTAAAGAGTGCCGATGACTGTAGAATCTCACCTCATCTGCTCACTTACATTAAATAGCTGCAATGGCCATATGAAAATGTGGACAAAGGACTGTCAAAAGTTTATGGACCTAGAATTTTATCGTTTCCCTTTAAAAGTAAACCTAGGTAGTAATAACAGTTGAATTTTCCTCAGTTGACGTATCTGTGGATTTTAGGGAGAACAGACTCCCTGGAAAACGGTTTACGAATAAGTTGATTAAATTTAGGAAATTCCCCAGGCATGCAAGGCATTCAAGGAATCTGAAAATGCTGACACTTGATTTTCAATTAATCAACGCTATTTATTGATACTAATTCCATGTTTAACACGGTCTCAGGTACTAAAATCCCTAGCAAAGTTTCCTTCTTCGTGAATTCACAGTGTAACTGAAGAACGTAGATGAAAAGACAAACAGCAGTTGCACAGAGCCAATGCTAAATGGCAGTGCTGGCATCACGGCTGGGAAGGAGTGGGAAGGTGCCAGCAGCCAGGTCCGCCCAGGGGGAAGCAGGCTGGCTTTCCCGGGCATCGGACCTTTGGGAAGGGGCGTCTTCTTGGCCCTCTTGTCTGAGAAGAGGCATGGCTTACTCGGGACCAATTCATATTCTACCAGAGAAGCTCTTCTGAGCCCTCACGTCCTGCTGTGTCGAGTCACGTGTCCCGAAGTCCCAGTGTTATGCTCATTCCGGGGCTTGGAAAGAAAGATTCCACGCACGCTGGCTGCACGCTGATACAGACTAGGTGCTCATCAAAGACGTGCGGAATTAAAATACCAAACGCATATCTGTGTATACAGTTTAAATGTGTAATCTTGTTGCTTATAAGAAAGCTCCAATAAAAAGGTTATTTTTGAATTCATTAGGGGCTTTTGCTAATAGCTGCCATATGTTTCATTTGAACTGCATCCCCAGGAAGTGATTTAGCATTTCTGGCAATAAAGCAATTAAATAGGATTTTCCTGCTGGCCATATGGGTTCGCTGTAACTTTGCATTTTCTTCTCTCATTTCTCAGTGGAACAAAGGAAAGTTCTACTAATAACTTCCAAATGACTGGGAGAAAATCATAGTTTTTCTTATTCTTCTCTCTGTGATATTCAAATGATAGGACAGTCTTTTCTATAGCTCACAACTACCCATCTCCCACTCCACATACCGACCCTCCTACATCTCTCCACATTTAAAGATTTGTATTGAAGTTAAAGTGTTTGACAACTGATTTTTTTTTAAAGTCATCAAGATGAAAGTTTTTTAGTAAAAGAGGAGGGAACGATTTGCTTTCTCTTCCTGAGATCTTTTAAAGCTGTGTGTGGGAGCTTAGACTGTGTGCTGCCTGTTTGTGTTTTTGAATGTGAAACATGCTTGGAGAACTGCTGATTTTGACATGCCTTCTGGAAACGTTGTAGACATATGTTGATTCTTCAGGTCTTCTGCTGGAATGACTTCCTGCCCTTACAGCACAGCCTCAGTTGTACACCTTTTAGTCACTATAGCAACCACACAGAAGCTGCTAACAGAAATAGTAACATCAGGATTGCGTATCATATCCGAATCCATTTTAGCACAATGACAATTGAAATATTTGAATGGATACAGTTTCTTCTTATTTAGGTGAAAATGATGTACCATTTTTCCTTTTCAATATATTATTTTTATTACTGTGCCATTTCCCTCATTAGCATAAATTACTTTTCTCTTAGTTCTTTGAACTGAGGACGTAGACTACTACCACTAAGAGGCCTTTCTGGGTTTCACCCGGGCCAACCCTTTCCTTTAATGGGCAGCTGGGGTATTCTGAAAGGTTCTACTCCTAGGATCCACGCAAGGATTTTTTTTTGTCCCGCCGTACATCACACACACTACCATGTATTTGTCTTTACAGGCAGTGCTTGTTTTGCATGTTTTCAAATATGTGAGATGTTCACACAGAAGTGTCTGGAACATGCTGTTTTGTTCTTTAAGAATTTCCTCCACTGGCCTTTTTAAGAAGAGTTTAATCCATAGGAGAATCTGTGGCAGGGTAATTTATTCCTTCCCTTTAAAACACTTATTTTTGTTCCTGCAAAAATATTTTACAGAGAAATTTCAAAACGGGTAATTATGTCCTTAGAAATGGCAGGAAAATGTCTCTCACTGAAGGCACAGTCTCCCTCTCAGATGAGGGCACAAGAGACCACTGACGACATAGGAGACCACAGGAAGATTTGGGGATTCACATTTTTTTTTGAAGACATAAAAGATAATATAAAAGAAAAGAAGGTACAGGAAAATGGGTTTGTTTCCATCTCTTCAGTTAGAAATTCTTTTGGAATTGCTCCAGTCTGCAATTTTGTTAGCCAGTCAGGGATTTCAGTTTGCTTCCATTTGAACAAAGTGCTCATGGAAAAGCTGTTTCCTGACTGACATTCTGATGTCATCTTTTTTTGTTTACAAAGTATTTCTCTAGCTTTGATAATCATCACTCTTTCATTGAAAATATAGACTCTTCACGGGGGAAGGGACATAGAGATCATTCAGCTGCCTTTCCCAAATTTCAGCTCTTCGAATACCACCCTCGTAACTTTTACTACATGCAATGTATCACCTATAAGATTATTCACCTAGATTTTGTTAAATCAAATTTAAATAAATTTCCATTTTTATTTGACTTGTTCAAAATAATAAAAATAAAATGCATGGTTTGATTTGTTGGTTTTATTATTCATAACACACATTAAATAAAACTACTGAGTATAGTGCTAATTATACGTTCAAATAAAAGGGCAGAAGAGCCATGGGTAGAGAAATGATAAATGAGTCTGACTCTGTTACGTTGGGAAACACATGTTCCAAGTTAAGGCCCACTCGCGGAGTGCCCAGTTCCTGAGACTGTCTGCCCTGCCTGCAGTGTCTGGATGGCTCTCGAGCTTCAGGAGCCGCCCTGCGTGGGGCACTGTTTACTGTGGCAGTCCATGAGATCCTCCTGAGACGTAACAGAGTGGGCGTCACCATCCTCGAGAGTGAGGAAGGACCAAACTTAAGGGGGGAATGCAACTATGGGCTAAAGCAGACTTAGGATTATTCTAGCAATGGAAGAACTTGTATCATTGACCTAAAGGCAGTGGTCACCAGAGGTTCTGCGGGGAGGGAGAGGGAAGAAAGGTGTAATATGGGGACATTTTTGGGACACTGCAATGATGGATACAGGCCATTATACATTTTGTCAAAACTTATAAAATTGTGGGGTGCAAAGTGTAAATCAGAATGTAAACTATAGACCTTGGTTAGACGCAATGCTGCAATATGGTCATCATTCGTGGCCCGTGTGCCACACTGATGAGGGCTGTGGTTGACGGGGAGGAGTGGGGGGGTTGGGGGTTGGGGTGTGTGGGAATCCCCCTGTATTTTCAATGAATATTTATGTAATCTGAAGCATCTTTAAGAATAAAACATTTCCATTAAAACATAACTATGAAAATTCAAAATGTTTATCTCTGTATCAAGTAAGATTGGCTGGTATTTGTACCAGCGGGTTTGTGTACCACTGTTTAGGAAACTAATCTAGATCTTTCACTGCCATCTTGCCTGTGAGAAGTTGAGACCCTGAGAGCTAACTGATTTGTGCAATTTTACAGAGCTTTAGTTGGTCAAGTGTGACCAGACTTGATTCTGGGTCTTGTAGCACTTTCTACTACATTGTTTGCCATAAGACCCATTGAAATCCAAAGGTCTCCACACTTGATCCCTCCCTGTGTTCATGATTCCAGATTAACTTAGTGTCTCAAGAAGATAATGGAAGGTTAGTTAGAGAAGGAAGGGACAAAGTGCTGGTGTGAGGATTGTCTTCAAGGTGCACACGCATACAACCAAAGTGAATTAAACACATGCATTATTACCCGAGAAATTTAATTTGTTTTGTATCCTTACTTCCAAGAAAGACTTGACGTAACTCATAACTTCTTGATTAAAAGTTGTCAGCTGGATTGTGGTCCTCTCTCCCTCCCTTCCTTTCGCCAAGATCACTGACTCTAATAGCAGTCTTTTCAGGTCTGCAGTCCAAACTATAGCTTCATCTATATTCTACAGCTTACAACTTTGGAGCCTCAGTTGCTGAGGCATTTGAAAAGAGAAGTTGATGATTAAGGGATGCTGCTCACAGGCACACCTACAGCTCATCTTTGACCGTCCACTGGACATAAAATGTTTTTCTTATTTTAAACCCTGGCATTTACTGTAGCTAGAGCTGGAGGCTCTCTCATCAACAAGCCCTATAGAAGAGCTCACTCCAGGCTCTCTTCAGAGGGTTCACTGCTGAATTTAAGCCTGTCCAGCTCCTGACAAAACTCTGATTGAGGTCATTTTTACTTGGAAATGTGGTCTAAGGGAAATTATTATTTTTATTATTAACTCTTTTGGCAAAGCCAGATAAAAAGAAAGCCCCATGCCTAGTCCACAGTAATTTAACTCCACTCAGCCTTTATTGAAATTCTTACTAATATTAATACTAAGATATTCTTCATGACATAGTTCAGTATCCTTTAGGTAAGTTTTCATTTAATAAATTTATTACAGAATTTAACAAATCGTATGTCCTTCTTCAACTTGGCTATTATGAAAGTTCAGTGCTAACTGTAATTAATGCCCAGTTGGGGTAACTATAATAACCTTCACTTTAATATAATCATTTTACCCTTTCCATAGCTTTATATAATTTTTAAATGTTATCAATCCTGTATTATTTGTCTTTTGTTGTAAGTCATTCTATTTCTGTAAATTGGTGAGTTATACATTTTAAAACATTTATTTGATCTTAATGCTCAATCTGAATAATTCTAGAAAAAATTGTTGAAAAACCTTAATACATTCATTGGTTTTACTAGAAAAATGCCATAATCCCTTCCTTGTTGGATATTTGCCATGTATATATCCATAAATTTGGGAGTTTTCTAAAGTATTCTTTTATTGTTTTGTGTGGTGGTGTGGAGCTCTATGTACCCCCAGGTAAACATGCTCTTAAACTCAGTCCATTCCTGTGGGTGTGACCCCATTGTAAGTAGGCCCTTTGATCAGGCTATTCTAGTTAAGGTGTGATCCAGCCCAATCAGGATGGGGCTGATCCTATTATTGGAGTCCTTTATACTCAGAATGAACTTCAGACATAGATGAGAAAGCCACAGGAAGCAAGAAGGTGAGCATCAGTGGATCCCAGAAGAGGACAGAGAGACCAGGAGATGCTGCCATGTGCCTTGCCTTGTGACAAGCTGAGGTCCAAGCATGGCCAGCAGCCAGCCCTGGAATGCCACAATCTTGGGGGAGCAAGCGTCACCTTGATGACGCCTTCATTTGGACTTTTTTCCCAGTCTCTTGTGGACGAATCAATTCCCATTGCTTAACCTGACCCATTTCATAGTATTTGCTTGAGCAGCCCAGGAAACCAAAGCATTTTTAAGGTTTGCATATGGTAACCTCTTTGGAATCCTGACTATACTATTCAAGGTAGCTTTGGTTCTTTCAGAGTTGTCTATGAACGGTCACAAAGAGTACGATAGACCTGTAGACTTATTTTCAGCAACGATATTCAAGATGGTTGACTTATTCAGAGCAATTGACTCGAAATGGCTGTTTATCCTTCTTCTGGTTGGACGATGTTAACCAGCAATTCATCCGCACTTGAATGTTAAACTTAGGCCATTTCATTCTTCCTAGTACCCCTCACAACAGGTTTGTGTGTGTTTGTGTTTGTTTTTCCATTTTTCCCATTCTCTCACTTTCTAGCTCAAATCATAGCTGTTAGCTGGTGTGAGACCCCCCTTCTCCCAGGATCTGATGGGCAATGCAAAGGCTCCATCCCTTCTGTCGATGATAGTATTAATTTCCTTACCCTGCTCTGGTGGGCAGGTGGGCTGGCCCAATGGGGAGCCCCAGTAGGGGTACTAGTGGGAAGAGAGCAAGGTCAGAGTATTTGTCCCCTGGACCTCCCGGCATCAGTGCCGGGAACTGACTGCCCTGTCCCCCAAGGTCAGCTCTTCTCTAGGCAGCCCGTTTTACCGACTCCTCCCCTCTGGGCACTGTTACTTGCGTCCTTCGTCCTTCACTTGCCTTTTGGGCCTTGGGGTGCTAACAGCTCAGTTGTTACTAAGCCCTTGGTTATTGCACTATCCCTTGTGTTTCTCCTACCCCACACCTTTGTAAACAGTCCCTTTGTAACTGATCCTCATCAAGCAATCTTATATCAGGCATTCCTTCCATTTCCTTTTGGAACTCTGATTGATACACCTTTCTTCCTTCCTTCTATGAAAGAACATGGGATTCTCTCTCTCTCTCTCTGGGGGGTGTTGGTTATGCAGTTACAGAACATTATAAACTGAAAGTCTTGGGAACCACTGATGCCTCCTAAAAGTCTATCTTAGCCTCTGGAAATTGCATTTCAAAATGGGTCAGTGAATTCTGAGCCTTCTGTGAGATATAATTTGTGATGCTAATGGTGAAAATATTAGAACCAGCTGAGTATATTAGTACAATTAAATAATACTAGTAATAAACTGCATTTTTGCGTGTAAACATAGATAGAAGAATAATTTACTGGCAAGAATGAAAGAAACTGTTAGTATCTAGATTGAACTGCTTCAATATTAACTTTCTATAGGAAAACTGTTATATGTGTTTGTGCATTAGACAAAAACATAAAGACTTTATCAACAAAGTATGGGTAGCTGAATTGTACGTATATTTTAAAGTTAGCTAAAGTTTTGACTTTAACTCTGAACATTTCAAAAAATGTATTTTTAACCCATGGTGTCAAAGGCTGGGTAGAAGATAGGCGACAGGGAGAGAAGGAAATAAATCAGGACCTTGGGGGAAAGACGGATGAAATGACATGTTCAGGACTATTCTGACCAATGTCATCGAGGCACTAATGCCCACGGCGCTCCTGAGCTGTCGGTGGCGTGGTGGGGGACTGTGGAGGGTCTGGATTAAACTCCCAGGAGTGGCCAGAGAGAGAATATACCAGAAAGGGGTTGAGTTTGATTTAGGAACATCAAGAAGCTGTGCTTTCAAGTGCAGGTGGAAGTTGAGGAGAGTGCTAAGAGGGTTGAGACAGGAAAGTCGGCCAGATAAGCTGTGGTCAGGAGAGCACCCAGTTAGAGCAACCCAAGGGGCAGGCAACCTGGGGGGCAGGCAGCCACTCTTCTCGGCCCTTTTCCCTTATTACTTACTATACCCTTAACGACTCCCTTACCAAGGAGGAAACCAAGTCACACAGGGACAAGGTAAGTTAATTACCTAAGGTCTCATCATTAGTAAGTGGTCAAGTCAAGATTTGAACTCAGGATTTTAGCTTGTCCTTAACCTCTGCTCTGCACAACTTCTCTTGGACCGATGCTCCTTTTTCTACAAATACCCTCTGATGTGATTCCCCAAAACAAGCATTCATATCAAAAAAATAAGAGGAAAATAGAAACCAAAGATACTGGTACTGTTTTTAATGAGTGGAAAGAAAAAGAATCCCAACTGGAAGGTGGACTTAAAGGAGTAGTTGAACACACACCATCCTTGAGATGCCTAATGGGTGGGCGTCATGAATTCCAAAGGACCAGGAAACTCTCACTAACACAAATTAAGCCCTGGATGCATTTTTCTTTTCTACCTGCCAGTGCTGGGCTGGCTGCACTTCTTTCTGAATCAGCTATCACTGGTTAAGAGGACTTTTACTGGAGTGCAAGCAGGAATCATTCACTTTTATAACCCCACTAGAAAATGTTGATACCCGAGACAGAGTGACTGCTCTGCAGCTTAGCCCCATGTAAATATCTCTCCCCCAAGCAGACACGGTGGAGTGAAGTTAACTTGAAAGCTGGGTGCTGACAAGGAATACTCAAAATGGAGCCAGTGTTTGTAGATCTGGAATTTTTCGTCCATCTACAGTGGTGCTAAAGGGCCTATGTAAGTCCATAAAGGGTAAACCTTTTATTGAGCTCAATAGCAATTGGTTTAGTGGCTGTTTAGTTTACAAAACTGTGTAGGATTACGAACACATCAACAAAATGAAAAGAGAACACTCAAAGAAATGAAGGTAATTTAGGAAGCATGTAAAAGACACCTGGCTCTAAAGATTAACTTTGCATAATGATTAAGGCTCCCTCTTCCCCCACTGGTAAAGATTGCTTGCACAAAACATCATGTCTTCAACACCGCCTGCAGCCCCCAGACCTGCTCCTTTCATTACACAGCTCCCCACCATTGTTTAATTCAGTGAATTTATTATTAGGGCTGACAAAAGGTTCCCTTGGCTTTTAAGTTATCAAACTGATGCCATGTCAGATGAATTCCAGTTCTAAATATCTATAAGATGTTGCTTTACTATCCTAAATTTCCTGG
Organism: Dasypus novemcinctus; assembly: GCF_030445035.2. Taxonomy (NCBI): domain Eukaryota; kingdom Metazoa; phylum Chordata; class Mammalia; order Cingulata; family Dasypodidae; genus Dasypus; species Dasypus novemcinctus. Next base: position 9,758,929 of record NC_080701.1, on the reverse strand, counting down.
TGATCTCCATTAACTGGATTATTTGGCCTTAACACAACCTCTGCTGTCTATAAAATGGGTTGTCAAAGACAAACTGCACTGATAATGAGTAACAGGCAAGGATGACTTTATTCAAAGCTGAATGCTATAGAGAAGAGAAAAACCAGAGGTTAGTGTGCGTGTGTGTGAAAGAGAGAGAGAGAGAGAGAGAGAGAGAGAGAGAGAGACTAGAAGGCTATCCCAATAGAGAGAGGACTGAACTCTGCTGAAGAGAAGGCAGAGGAATTTTTAAGGACTGGGATGAGCTACTGGAAGAGGACCAGGGGGTGGCGAGCTGAGAGAGAAGGTCAAGCAAGGGAGTGTGTCCAGCACTGAACCTTATCTCCTGTGTTTACTGGGGGAGCCAGGGGAGCCTGTTCTACCTGGATTCTGAAGGTCCAAGGTGAGGTGCTCAGGGGCCTAGAGACCAGGAGAAGCCTATCTAAAGTTTAGTCCAACCAAGGAAAAGTCAAAATTAAGGCTGTCTTGGTCAGCGTGGTGATCTAAGACTACATGAACCCCAAAACACACGTTCTTAACTTTAATCCATTCCTGTAGGTGTGGGCCCACTGAAGGAGGTTGACGAGGCCTCTTCAGTTAAGTAGCCTCATTCAGGGTGGGTCTTAATCCTGTTACTGGAGTCCTTTATAAACAGAATGAATAGAAACAGAAAGCCATGGGAGCAAGAAGCTGAAACCAACAGAACCCAGAGAGAAGGGAGAGAGCAGCAGCTGCTGCCACGTGCCTTGTCAAGGGTCCCGGCAGCTGGTTTTCCAGACAAAATCATCGCCTTGATTGGATGTATTCCTGACCTCAAAACCGTGAGCAAATAAATTCCCACTGTTTAACCCCACGCATTCCATGGCATTGGTCTTGAGCAGCCTAGAAGACTAAAATAGTAACACAAATGGGGAATTTCTTGGCCTATGCTGTTTTCCAGGATCAAGGGCCTCAGTAAAATTCAGCATTGGCAGGATTGGAAACATATCCTATCAATTCTTGTTGTTAGAAGTTAGGATCCTTTTGGGGTAACTCTAACCCTGTATTAGGTGCAACTTCATCCTATGATCTCTTTTCTGTAATTAGCAAAATAAACTATGTGACACCATATTTTAAAGCAAAAATATGCAATACCCCGTTTAGGTATTGCAATATAACAGGGTGCCAAATCCACAAAACTGATGTCAACCAATTTATTTAAAATGCAAAATCTAGTACCAGGAATGATGAATACATTCCTTAAATATTCAGGTTTATTAATATGATCTATAAAGGAACTAGAGATTTTAAAGTAGTTCCAAAATGAGATAACTAAGCAGCTTGGGGCATTTTAGCAACAATGAGAATGTTTCCTCTGTAAGGCCTTTACTTCTTTCCAATTAGAAACTCCTTTTTTACAGGCAGTCACCACTATATAAGCCATGAGTCAGAAAGACAATTCACTGAGTTCTCATGCAGGTTTTCTGAAATTTCTGTTTTTGTTTTTTTTTAAATAAGAAAAATACATACTTTAAATTGGCTCTCCTGATATGGATTCACACCAAATCCACAGGGCTAAGATGAAAGAGGTGGCCTGTTTTTAAGTGTCTTTGATAGGAATTGAATAAATGTGCTATATTCTTGGGTCAAGCCTATTTTTATTTCCTGCGGCTCTTTTGTTTAGTATTGGGATCAAAATTCCATTAACAAATGGTACTTTTCCGCAGAGTCTCCATTCTGGGAACTCTGAGTACTAGAAAATTAGAGATTTATTGAAGTAGGCCTCAATAATACTTCTATTAGGACATATTATTTGCACTGGGGGTTTGACCATGTACTTTTTTTTTTTTGCAAACTATAGTAAATTTTCCTTTATGATTAACAAAATTCAGAATAGAAAATAAATCAAAGTTGCTTTTATTAAATACTTAAACTTGTTAATTAAAACATTTAAGATATTATCCATTGACCATTTTAATAGGTACCTACTAATTGGTACTTACTTTTTGATTATTTTAGCTTTAAAAGACAACATGTCAGTTTTTAAAATAAATATATAATATCGTTTTAGTTGTTCTAGTCATATGTTTGGAAGTTTTTTGCTCTATTTAAAGTGCAAGGACTACAGGTGTTTGGCTTTTTTTTTTTTTTTTTAATCTATTTGTACCCTCCCATCAAACTTCCTTACCTGGCTATGAATGGTTACCTTGCTTTTGATTACCACCTTGGAATTCATGCAGATCTGCCATGTAACATATACCTGAGCTCCAGAGGATTTAAAGCGGTAGCTAGAGCTCTCACATCTATCCCTGTAGTCTTAAATAAACCCCTCAGGTCCCAACTCCGTCAGTTCTGAAGGTTCCTTATCTTTAAAGTTTCACATGTTCAAAGTATTCTTAAGTGGTGTTGAAACGCCTGTGTTTCTCTTAGAGGAGCCTGTGAGTAAAAACCTCAGCCAGCCTGACACCGTCCCGTCCTAGGCAGGCAGGCTTACCGCACACACGCGTCCCCCGCCGCTGACTGCGAAGGCTCTAAAGCGCAGCACAGCTGCTCACGTGCTTCTCCTCCAGGGGCGGAGTCTAGTTCTGCTCGAGTCTGGGCTGGACTTTGCGAAGGTTCTAAAGCGCACCCACAGCTGCTCACGTGCTTCTCCTCCAGGGGCGGAGTCTAGTTCTGCTCGAGTCTGGGCTGGACTTGGCCATGAAGAGCCGGCAGAAGCGATAGCGTGCGAGTGCCGCCCCGGCCCCGGGAGGCATCACCCTCCCTCAAGCTCTCCCCTTGGGGAGCTCGCGCTGGGCAAAGCGGGGGCTTTGCCGTGAGGATGCCCAGCGCCACCACGCAGGGGTGCACGTGGCAAGGCCCTGGGCCCTCCTGCCGACAGCCGTGTGAGTGAGCCATCCTGGAGACAGGGCCTGCAGTTCTAGGCAAGCCTTAGGAGGTACTGGGGATTGACCCAGAACCTCAAATACGGGAAGCAGGTGCTCAACCACTGAGCTATAGCTGCTGCCCAGTGACAGTCGTCTTCTCTGTTTTTAGGAGGTACTGGGGATTGAACCCTGACCTCGTATATGGGAAGCAGGCGCTCAACCATTTTAGCTACCTCCGCTCCCCAGTGAGAATTCCGCACGGTACCTTTTTTTTTTTTAAAGATTTATTTTATTCCTTTCTTTCCCCTTCCCCTCCGTTGTCTGCTCTCTGTCCATTCACTGTGTGTTCTTTTGTGTCCGCTTGCATTCTTAGCAGCACGGGGAATCTGTGTCTCTTTTTTGTTGCGTCATCTTATCGCATCACCTCTCCGTGTGTGTGGCACCACTCCTAGGCAGGTTGCGCTTTTTTTGGTGCAAGGTGGCTCTCCTTGCGGGGCGCAGTCCTTGCAAGTGGGGCTCCCCTACGCAGGGGACACCCCTGTGTGGCACGGCACTCCTTGCATGCAGCAGCACTGCGCGTGGGCCAGCTCACCATACAGGTCAAGGAGGCCCTGGGTTTGAACCCTGGACTTCCTATATGGTAGGCAGATGCTCTATCAGTTGAGCCACATCCGCTTCCCTCCCCATGGTATCTTGACCACAGCCTCATAAGAGAAGCTAAGCCAGAACCACTCGACTAAGCTGCTCCTTAATTCCTGACCCACGAAAAACCATGTGAGATTATAAATGTTCATAGATGCTCTCGCTCTCAGTGGGTAAACTTTGGGGCAATTTGTTATGCAGTAACAGATAACAAATACATTCACCTATAGTTAAATCAGGAACTTGTGTTTTTTTTTGTTTTTTTTTTTACACATCTGCAGAACTATAAACTAAAACTCATTTCTTAGAGAACCAGTTTTTTTTTTTAAAAAAAGCTCCTTATGCCTTATAGAAAGAATCACAAAATTCCTCTGCTGGAATTTTAAGCAGTATTTTCTTTTAATAGCAGACCAAATGGAAATAGGTAGAAAGCTGGGCTCTTCTATTTATTATTGTTCTCTTTTATAATTTTTTTGTGTGCTTACTTAAGCGTTCTACTTGGGTTGATGGTCATCATTTATTAGTTTATATTTATAGAGCTCCCCTGCACATTTAAAATGAAAATAGATACTATATACAGCACAATAAAAATTGATTTCTACCCTTAAGTAACTTTGATTTTTCAACAAATATTGATGTAAACATACAGAGTCAGGCATATAGTATCCAAACCATATTTATATATGACACGGCAAAATTAATACCATATTGTTATTGAGTATTTACATTTACTATCTTATTTAATAACCCACAGTAAACCTATGAGGTATAAAATAGGCACGTCACTAATTGGTGGCATTAGTTCCTTTAAAAATAAATATTTTTCTGGCTATAAAATAAATGTATGCCCATTTTGGAAACTGGAAATAAGGGCAGATGCCCTCATGTGGTGCTGATGCAAATCAAGGCCAAAAGCTGGGTTGTGGGTGATGAGCAGAAGCTGGTGTCCCCTGCTGAATTCGGAGCTGTCGGGGAGGCACCGGGCAAGGGCCACGGGATGAGGCTGTTCCTCCAGAGCAGTTCATGGAGTCTGACAACTCAGACGGGATTGTGGGATTGATTTTGGGTTTTTTGTTTTTTCTTTAAGATTTATTTTATTTATTTCTCTCCCCTTCTCTGGCCCCCACCCCACCCCCAATGTTTGCTCTCTGTGTCCATTCGCTGTGTGTTCTTCTGTGTCTGCTTGCATTCTCAGCGGCACTGGGAATCTGTGTCTCTTTTTGTTGCATCATCTTGCTGCGTCAGCTCTCCGTGTGTGCAGTGCCACTCCTAGGCAGGCTGCACGTTTCGTGCTGGGTGGCTCTCCTTGTAGGGTGCATCCTTGTGCGTGGGGCTCCCCACGCGGGGGACACCTCTGCGTGGCACGGCACTCCTTGCGCACATCAGCACTGCACGTGGGCCAGCTCACCACATGGGTCAGGAGGCCCTGAGTTTGAACTCTGGACCTCCCATGTGGTAGGCGGATGCTCTTTCAAGTTGAGCCACATCTGCTTCCCTTGTTTTGTTTTTAGTCTTGAAGCAGAAGAGAACAATGGCTAAGCTTCTGTTGTACTTGCTGCTCTCTTTCCATTGTGCTAACAAAGGGAACCTCCAGAAATACCTCTAAAAAGGAAATTCGGGGTTGCCGTAGCTCACCTTACAGGGAACTTGTAATAGGGTGCCTCTGGGACAAGTGACATTCAAATAAGCTCTAACCTGGTCAGTATGAGAGAGCTTTATTTACTTTTTCTTTTCTGGGTTAGCCTGAATGAGGCCTTAGTTTCCAATTAACTCAAACCATGTGATTTTACTTATGAAGTGAAAAATGGGAGATTATTTTTTTTAAGACTGAATCTTTTTGCACATCAAGTGGTTACAGAGTTTTTATTAAATTTGTAAATTATGTTTTCCTTAATAAATCCCAAAGGCTTGTTTGTGCATGTTTGTATGTATGTGTGAATTTATATATTTATATACATATTTTAAGGCAACAATTAGAGCATCAAATAGCCTTTTTTTTTTTTTTTTTGGTTTGATTTGCTTAAACACTAAATATTAAAAAATGTCTTGAGGTTCTTTTGAAATGACCCAGGTATATAAAAGAACCACAGAGCAAAGAGGCACAGCAAAGGTCCTGGAAGTCAGGATCATAAGAGAAATGACTTTTAGGCTTCTGGACCCAGAGGCAGTTATTGTGTAAGACAACCAGAAACGACAACAGCGACAACAAAAGGAAATCAGAGAAGTCGGTCAGGAGTGGGTTTTGCCTGTGGAGTTTGTCGAGAGTTCTGAAAACCTCGGGAGGAAGCAGGAGGGAGGCTGAGGAGGGTCTGACTTTCAGCACAGAGCCAGTCCCTTGAGGAGACTGCTGGACTGGTTCACGTTTGGCAAGAAGGGATAATGAGATATTTAGAAACTTTTCTTCCCTGTTTCCATAGTCACACCATTTAAACGGCACAGCACCACTACGACACTTCCCAAACCCTTAAACATGTGCTGGGACAACGATTTTGTGCACACACACAGAAAATCCCAGAAAGCCATAAATGTTGCTCTGCCACGTAAGAGGAGGGTGAAGATGAAGAGCGGGTGGTTTCCGAGGTCTGATCCTAAGGTAGAGACATAAGTGAAGCAGGCTGTCAGTGAGTAATTCTCAGTGAACAACTGGTCTTTCATGTGTGAACAAACAGCTGCTGGAAACCACTGGAAAATTCTGCAGAGATTTAAGAATTTTTGGCGAAAGTACCAATGGCACTATCACATATGAAGCTCAGGATTGAATACTGTCTGGAAAAATGGGCACTAAGGGAAAATATTGTCTTCTTGCATCGTATTTTAAAACAAGCAATGGTTTAATATTCCAAATTAAAGTAAGAAAATGGTGCCATCAACCAGTCAGTCAATAAATACTAAAGATGCAGTAGTGCTAATCCATGTGGAGGATATTTTAAATTACATGTGGAGGATATTTTAAATTATGGAGTTCCTAGTCTCAGTGAACTTGAAATCTAGGAAAGACAAAAAGATATCCAATGCATATTTCACTAACAATTCAAGACAGAAACTGAGAGCAGACATTTGAAGTGAGAACTTTTTTTCACTTAAGGAAAGATTTCACTTGAACACAGTTCTCTGAGTATCGATCGACCTTGACTTACAAGTTTTGGACAAAGTATAGCAAAATATGCAAGGGCGTACAAAAAACAGCACATATAATTGCATATATAATCTTGTCCCTCCCAACTCAAAAGTCATACACTGCTTTCCCCAGCCCAGCTGGGGCCAAGCAACACTGGCACCCAATATCTTTCCTCCACTGAGCTTGCCGAAAGAGCCTGATGCGTCAGGGAGTATGTTTAAGCAGTCAAAAGCCATTCCCATGCCAGATTGGTGAGAGCTCAGACTTGAGCAGGTATTAGAGTCACTGCTGGCCCTCTCTTCCCAGGCTTTTCTGATTCGTTAGGTCAGTAGAGCTAGGGTAAGACTTGAGGAAGAGTTTCTTTAAATTCTCAGATGATGCTTCTGCTGCTGCTAAAGGGACAATGCTTTGAGACGTACTGAGCTAGGAGAACACACTGACTTGGCTTAGCAAGTACTGCGGTGTACAGCTGTCCTCCAGGTGATCCCATGATTATCCAGTAGAAACTGGGACTGGTTGCAGTTTTAGGTTGTGTAAAGACTGGTACTAACAAATGGCATCTGAGCCAAAGTAAAGATTATTTATTTCCTGGCCTGAGATAGAAGTTGCTGTACTTATAAATAAATGCAGTTACATTTTGGCAGTGTTTTGTACCCCAACTTTTAATAGCTGAAACATATTTTCTACTTCCTGTCTCCCACTGCATTTCCTCCATCCATCCATCCATCTGCTCATCAAATACATACTGAGCTCCTACTAGGATGCATTGGGCATTGAGCCACGAACTAGCGGTGTTAAAAATGAACAAAAGCAGATATTGTCTCTCGCCTTATGGGGCTTATACCATAGTGGATAAAGCAATGTTAAATCAGTACTCAAATGAATGGCAATTAATTAAACATCGTGGAAAGTGCTAGATGGAAAAGTTCAGAGAGGGCATCTTAGCTTTTCTGAGAAAGCAGCATTTAATGTGACATGTAAATAATGGATAAAAACTAACTAGGCAAAGTGGGAACTGCATGTGCAAAATTTCCAAGCTGGGAAAAACTGACTTATTAAAGGCAAGGTTCTGAAAGTAAAATCATGCGGCTGGAGTTCAGTGAAAGTTGGAAAGGATGTCATGGAACGACGGTACAGAATTAGGCAGTAACCAGGTTGCGCAAGACCTTGTCATTTATGTTAAGTGTCTGTCATTTTAAACCAAATGCACTGAGCATCCACGGACACAACTGAAGTAGGCGAATGGTGTGATTCTATGTGCAGTTTTAAAAGATCCTTCTGGCTGCTATGAGGAGAAAGTATCGGTAAGAAGGGGACAAGGGCAGAGGTGGCATTAACAGGTGGAGAAGACAATCCAGGCAAGAGAAAGACTGCAGCTTCGGAGGGTGCTAGGGATGGAGATGGGGAGAAGTGCTAAGCTACAATTAGAGTCATCAGCAGACACTTGGACATGGACTGGCTGTAGGGGAGTGGGAGTGGAGGCTGCCAGAGAAGACCCCAGCTTTCTGTCCCCTGAGAGCCTAGCAGACGAAAGTGCTGCAGGAGGTAGTGGAATGGATAGTAGCAGGGGACTGAATTCATTTTGGACTAACTCAACTTGAGGCAACACTGAGACATTTAAACTGTCCGTTACAGAATCTGAGGTCAGAAGAGACATCAGGGCTGAATAAAAATTGGGCAGGACCCGAAATTAGGGGAAATCAGGCCTCACAGGGTGAGAATGTGATCTGGGAAGAGGAGCGGCCCTGGGACTGGAGGCTGGTATTTAGGGACCAAGCCAAGCAGAAGCCAGCAGAGCAAACTGACTAGGAGCAGCCAGGGACGCAAGAGCCACCGGAAGAGTGTGATGACACAGAAGGCAAAGTGGAGGCTTTCCCGAAAGGAGAGGAGCGATGCTGACAGCGCAGTGGAGCCAAGACCAGGACGCGGAGGTTCTGAGTGTGCTCTGTGGATCCAGCCCCGTGAAAGGCGCTGAAAAGGCAGAGGAAGCAGTGGTGGGGTGAGAACCAGACAGAGGGGTTGAATGAATGGGAGGGGAGAGGGTGAGGCATTTATTCACTGAATCACTGATGGAGAGATTTATTTGTCCCATTCATTCTTGAACAAATATTACATGAGAGACGACTAAGCCCCGGGGAGAAGATGGAGAAGGAGGCCCCTGCCTGGGAGGGGCCCATCACGGCCTCGATGGGGAGCCAAGCCAGCCAGCACCTGCCACCAGACTGAGGCTTCAACGGACGTCATCGTCTGGATTTGGGACCATCTACCGCTCTCACTGAACCTCCCAACTTTGTCATGTCAAGACATACCTCGACTATGTTATTGGCGCAGCTCACTGGCATGAACAGAAGGGCTGCCCGAGGCTGCAGTTGTGCCCTGGAAGAAAGCTTCCCCGCCCTTGGCTCCAGTCTGCGGGATCAGTGGAATCCCAGTCATTCCCACGCTGGTGCACCCTGCCCGCCTCTCAACCTAGGAGTGTAAATTCCATTCCCAGCCAGGTTCTGCTCGCCAAAGCTAAGGTGCAAAAGGCCCAGAAAAGAAAAGACTCCCAGAGTTTTCTTTCCAGGTTTGGAGTGATTTGGCTTTTAGGACTTTTGGGATGTCTCATCTGTTCTATGATTAGGAAATATTTCTACTACTAATGTAGAATTTATCCCATATATGGTATTATTTAAAAATCTTTTTACATGTTCCTATTACATATTCGTAATGTCAATTCTTATTTTTCCACCTAAACTCTAGGGTCCTGGAGAACAGGAACACTGTGGCTATCTTCTTTCTTCCATCTTATGCTGGTGCAGTGTATTTCATGCAGTAAATAAAGCCTATTGATTGAATACTCAAGTAGGTGAGACACACTTTTAATGATCAGGCTTTTTTGTAGTGGAAGAGAAAGGAGTGTTGCTTTATTAGCCAATGTTTAAAGTCACCACAGATTTTTCCCTTCTGTTTGCTTGTTTTTTTCTCTTGTTGTTTGTACTCATTGTCTGCTCATTGTTTTTTGGTTTGAGGGTGGGGGGGATTGCTCATTGTCAGCTCCTTGTTTGTCTTCTTTAGGAGGTACCAGGATCCGAACTAGGGAGGTGGGCACTCACCTACTTGAGCCACACCTGCTCTCCACGGTAGACTCATTTGATACTAAAAGAACTTGGTGGGAAACAGATGTGCTTCAACCAACTGGGCTCCCGTCTACCATATAGAAAGTCCAGGGTTCCATGCCCAGGGCCTCCTGGTGAGGGCAAGCTGGCCCATGCAGCGAGCTGGTCCAGGCAGAGTGCCGGCCCATGTGGGAATGTGGCCCCATGCAGGAGTGCCCCCCTGCGTGGGAATGCCACCTCGCGTGGGAAAAGCCGCTCCGCACAGGAGTGCCAGCCAACGTGGAGAGCAGGCGCAGCAAGATGATGCAAGAGACACAGAGGAGAGAAAATAAGAAGATGTAGCAGAACAGGGAGCTGAAGTGGCACAAGAGAGTAATCGCCTCTCTCCCACTCCAGAAGGTCCCAGGATCAGTTACTGGAGCCGCCTAATGAAAATACAAGCAGACACAGAAGAGCACACAGCAAATGGACACAGAGGGCAGAAAATGGGGGGAACAAGGTGGGGGGGTTGAAATAAATAAATCTTTAAAAAAATAAAAAGAAAAAAACCTGGTGACATCTGGCTGAAGTGGAGATTTAACAGACAAGGTGCATGTAGTTTCTGATTATTTACCTCAATAATTTTGACCTTTTGGCTGAACACAAAGGTCTGCTTACTAAAAAAAGATTCCAAGTCTGTTGGATCTGCGTCTTTTTTTCAGCACCACCTTCTTTTAGTAGAATGTTGAGTATTTTGTAAGGTCTGATCACATGTTAATGATAAATAATAGTTACTGAGGGGAACACGTTCAAACCAATCACCTGCTACCTCTGTCCACGTTTCTTTCCCAATCACCGATCTTTCCATTGTGTGTCATCCTTCTGTACGAGGTGGTTGTAAAGTCGTGGATTAGATCACACACATGCCTCTTTCCTCACTACCCTCCTTTGAAAGACTGAAAACATCGATTCAGATGACTCTCCTCACTCACTACTTAAGCATGATGAATGTGGAAGTAGGTCAGTCATTCCAAAACGTGAAAAACGTTAACACACTTGAAATTAGGCTATAAGGAACATACAGAGTAGCGATGGAGAGGAAGAAAGAGAAAAAGAATCATATGTCCAAACAGGCTTAAAAGGAGCACCAAGGATATACGGGCCGGGAGGAGAAAAGCTCGTCTCTCTCTCACTCTGAGCCAGGTCCCTCGACCCAGGGACTTCGGGGGTTTTCCACCTTCCTTTATGTCAGTTTCCTAGTATGCAGGGTCTCCGATTGGTTATGCTGGGAAACTAGATGGGTTGACGGTCCGCAAATAAGCCTCAGCTTTTATTTTTAAAAGGTTTATTCTTTCGTCAGCACCAGCAGGGCCGCCCGGCGGCTGCTTCCGCAGCCCCGTCTCCCTCGCGAAGCATTGCGAACGGGACGCCTGCGCAGGCGCTTAACCACGGGCAACGCGGCCTTCCGGTGCGCAACCACGGGCAACGCTGCCTTCCGGTGCGCAACCACGGCCTTCCGGTGCGCACCCTGCGTCTCCCGAGTAGTGACAAAGGAAAAGAGGGTGACCCAAGTGGTGCTTCCTTTTGAGTGGATGCGAATTTTTTTTTTTTTTAATTTTTTTATTTTTTATTGAATTTGTAACAACATTACATTAAAAATATACATGTGAGGTCCCATTCAACCCCACCCCCCCACCCCCCCTCTCCCCCCCCCCAACAACACTCGTTCCCATCATCATGACACATCCATTGGATCTGGCAAGCACATCTTTGGGCACCTCTGCACCTCATACACACTGGTTCACATCATGGCCCATACTCTCCTCCATTCCATCATGTAGGCCCTGTGAGGATTTACAATGTCCGGTGATTACCTCTGAAGCACCATCCAGGGCAGCTCCATGTCCCCAAGACGCCTCCACCTCTCATCTCCTCCTGCCTTTCCCCATACCCTTTGTCCATTATGTCCACTTTTCCCAATCCAATGCCACCTCTTCTATGTGGACACTGGATTGGTTGTGTCCATTGCACCTTTATGTCAAGAGGAGGCTCAGATTCCACCTGGATGCTGGATGCAATCCTCCCATTTTCAGTTGTAATCACTCTAGGCTCCATGGTGTGGTGGTTGTCCTTCTTCACCTCCATCTTAGCTGAGTGTGGTAAGTCCAATAAATCAGATTGTAGGTGCTGGAGTCTGTTGAGGCTCAGGATCTGGCTATCACATTGTCAGTCCAGAGATTCAAATCCCCTAAATATATCTTAAACCCCAACATTAACTGCACCTCCAGCACATTAGCATGAAAGTCTTATGAAGGGAGATCCCATCTGAGTCCAGATTCATCACACATAAACACCATTTCCAAAGAGGGGCCATCTGCCCTGGTAGTTAACCCCATCGGCCATGACCATAACTCCCATGGGTCTCTTTAGCCCTCAAAGGAACCAATATCTGGGGGTTGTATCTGCTTTATCTGTCTCTCTGACTCTGCTCAGTTGTGCATGAGGGCAAACCTTCTGCCAGCCTCCAGACTCTTCCTTAGAAACTCGTAGCCATATAAACTCATTTCTCCTTTCCATTTCCCCCTTACTTTAGGTCAAACAGCATCCCAAAGTCATGGTATTTTATGTAGACATGGATATTCTGCTGATCCGCATTGAACCTTCCATATAAGGTCATTTTCCAGTTGTGGATGCGAATTTTGAAGCATAATTGTTTAACAGAAATGATTTGTACCGCAAGACAAAAATGAGGCCCTCTCTTGACAATCTAATTGATGCACTGAGTGAAGGTTACCTTGCTGAAAAACACTCATTTGTTTCCTATGTGGAAAATAATGAATGACGGGAAAAGGGGGGGGGGCATTCTCTTAGGTAGCAATTCCAGTTTAAAGGATTCTTTTTTGCTCAGAGATCTGAGGCTGTGAATCCCTGCCCTGCGTGTATAAAGAACAAATTCTAAGCCTGCTAGCAATTGGCTCAGTAAAAGGAAACAACGCTCCAAAAACGGCTGAGAATGGAGAACTTTAAGCTTGAGGACTTGCTGTTGTTATGGGGACATGTATTGTTTTGTTAAAACAGCCCTTGTTATAGAGGATCAAGAAAGAGAAGGAAATCAATATGTTTGATTTTTTATCACAAAGCAGAATTCTGCTCACTATAAATGTTTTAAATTCAAAATAGCTATGTTAAAGTTGAGTGATGATACAGATGGCAACATTCAAAAAAAAATCAAACAAAAACAAAAACAACCTTATATAAACTCTGCAACTCAGGATACAATCTATTTTTTGAAATTTCTAAGATTTCAGAAGCACAAATATTTTTATATACCAAAGGAATAAAATATTGATATTGGCACAAAGTCGGGCCTTTACCCTTGTTTTAAATGGCTTTAGTATTATCCTTTCACTGTCTTACTCTTTTTTGCTCTTCTGTTCCATGACATGTCATGTTGAGAATGTGACCACAAATTGGTGAGCGCAACTTCTAAGGATGAGGACTCAAAACCATGTTAGGTTGCATCCAGCCTCCATAAAACAAGACCAGGTTTTTTGTTAACAGACAAATTAGCGTCGGTATTTTTAATGACCTCTCAATCACACATAGTAAAACCTCAAGTGACCAGAATATTTTGGAAATGGGACATAAACTGCATATTTTTCTTAATGCAGCTTTACATTAAACCTTTGTAGGAAAGCATTATAAATCAGATTAGCATATTTTCCTGCCTTGGCGAATAAAGCACAATGAGCACAATGCAGCCATTCTTTGAAGACTTCAGTTCTTGCCTTTGGCTCTTAAGCAATGCTCCCCACTGTCTGGTTTCAAACAGTCCATGTGAGCATCAGAGAGAGAAGGGAGTGTGCACAGCATGCCCTGGATACTGCTGGACACGTGGAGTGCATGCTGTAGGCTGCTTTTCTTGGGTTTTGCCATTTCTCTGAGAAGTAAATTACTTGATTAGCCCATCAATTAACCTCAGTTAATTGATACTTTAGGGAATTAAGAGTCTATTTTGAATAATATATCTAAGTGAGATACTTTCTGAATTACGCTGAGTCCCTACTGAAATGGATGCCTAAAGGCAATTCTAGAATCTCCTTCCCAGTTTTTTCAAAACAGGATCTCTGGGTATCCTACCTGAAGGCAGAGGAATGGACTAAAGCACTCCTACAGAATTTCTATAGCACTGTGATTCTGGAAAAGTTATTTAAGTAACATAACTAAATACATTTTTTTAAAAAAACAAACAACAGTATAACTATTTCTTCACATAACATTTGTTATCACTTATGTAATTTTTAAAAAAATATTTTTTGTGTGTTTTCTGCTTCATTATTAAACGAAAGAATAAATTCTTGCAAAAACCCTTTTCCTCTAAATATTATGTGCTTTTATTTGAGAGATGTGGAATAAAAATTTCTTAAGACTCAAAACCACTCAAAGGGGAGATTTAAAGCTGCCATAGGAAATGGCTCTCCAGCGTGTCACAAAACTGTCCCTTGAATCTTCTCAGCCTCCATTAAAGATGGCTTTATTTACAATACACAAAGCGAAGTCCACGGCACACCAGGCCACGGGTGAGTTCCTAAAAGGTTCAGAGTGACTCATTCTCCTTTAGCTAACAACAGTTTGTCGGGTACCTGCAAACATCTTCAATTTTATTAGACTCCAGGGTAGAGTATGAAAGCACCACAAGCTCTTAGCAAGTCTGAAGTTAGCCAGCCAGATTGTATTTTTTTGAGAGTCTTTTCTGTGTGCCAGGCACGGTTATAATACTGGGAAAACAGTGGTAAACAGAATTAGAAAAGCCCCCTCTCAGGAAGCTAACTTTCCAGTAGGGGAAATTGACCAAAAGCATGGAAAACAATTAATTTCATATTCAGATAAATGCTCAGAAAATTAGGCCACATGGCAGGAATGACAGAGGCTTGGAGATGGGGAAGGGGAGGTGGCTTTAGCCAAGGTAAGCCTTGAAGTCAGCTCTCAGGGTGGTGGCATTTGAGTTGCAACCTGAATAATGAGAAGGAGGTGGCCCTGCAAACATATGGGGAAAGCAGGGCAAATAAGTGCAAAACCCTTGGAATGGAAAGGAGGTGCGCATGCTCAAAAGCCAGGGCAAAGTCTAGAGAGGCTGGAGAGAAGAGTGAGCAAGGCAGAGGGGAGAGGGGCAGAGGGTGTGGGCCTGCTGCCAGACCCACAGGTCCTTGGGGAATTCTATGCTGGTTGCAGTGGAAGCAGCTGGACGAGTTTAAGCAGGAGAGTATCTTGAAAATAATCTTAGAAAGATTACTCTGTGGAGAGGCTAGTCCCTATAGGGACAGGATGAAAGGCAGGGAGACCAGCTGCCCCTGGGACAACGGTGACTTGGACAGGGGTTGTGTGAGCGGAGAAGGAAATGGGAAATAACAGAAGATATTTTGTAGGAAAAGTTGGCAGGCCTTACTGTGGATGGATTGGCTAGGTCATACAAGGAAAGAGAAGAATTGGGCATTGTTTCTCGTTATTTGGCCTGGGGTACTGGATGGATTACGATGCCATTTACTGAGAAAGGAGTCCTGGGCTGTGGGGGAGAAGGAGCCAGTTGTCCTGCTTTTATCAGATAAATGTGAGATACTTATTGGGCATCCACATGAAGGTGCTAAGGCATTAACAATGGCTATCATTCATTGATATCTACCACGGGCCAGGCAATGCTTTAAGTCCTTTTAGGTGGAAAAGCCAATTTAATCCTCTCTACTAAAGCAGGAAGTAGGGATTATTATTATCAGTGCCAAGGTACAGTAAATGGCAGAGTCTGAATTTAGCTCACAGAAAATCTGGTACCTGGTAATCTCTGTGCTAAGCTGAAGAAGGAAAGAGGGGAAGAGCTTGCAGCTACAGGCATATATTTAGAGCCATCATCTTGCAGGTTTTTAAAACCATGGAATGGGCTGGGATCTCCTAAGGAGAGAGTATAGATGGAGGTAAAGATGGCTGGAGCTGGCTCTCATATTAAGAGGTCTCCTAAAGGAGGAAGAGCGAGGAAACATGAGAGAGAGCAGCGAGAACACTAGTAGGAAATCAGGCAAATGGATCAAGAATTTGTCTATAGTTTGCTAGAGTTCAAATATAGGGCTTTTTTTTTTTTTTAACAAAAGGAAGCATATTCAGGGGATAAGAAAATCAAGGTTATATGGACCCAACTATTTTTCTCTACGAAATAATGTATTTGTTAAGAAAAACAATATGAACACAAAATATTTCCCAGTAAGTTCATGTTACTATTGAGTTATATCACTTTTAGATGCTGCATGGAAGACAACCAAGACGGGGTTGTGTAGCCCTTGACTGAAGTTTCTCAACGTCTATTTAAAGTCACATCCTTTTTATCCTCATGATAAACCATCCCTCAATCAAGCTGATAGACACTCCTGTTGGACACGAGAATGGATGGCAAGCACTGTAGGATCCGCCTCAGATTGTTTGGGGTTGAATTGTGTCTCCCAAACAGAATGTTCATGACCTAAACCCCAGTCTCGTGCATGGAATACTATTTCCAAATGGGATGTTATTAGTTAAAATCAGGCCAAACTGGATTAGGGCGGCCCCAACCCAGTATATCTGGTGTCCTCATAAGGAGAGCAAATTTGGATACAGACAGGCAGAGAAAGAGGACTGTCATGTGATGGTGGCAGAGATTGAGTTATGCCTTAAGTCAGAGTGCCATGGAGTGCTGGCAAGGTGCCGCCAGAGATCTACACCCTTCAGAGCAGGCCTGGCCCTGCCAACGCCGCTACCCTCCAGATCTGTGAGGCAAACTCCAGCTGTCTTAAGCCACCCAGTTGGTGGTACTTTGTTATGGCAGCCTAGGAAACGAAGACACATCCATTTGGCCTTGTAGAAGACTCTAAGAGCAAACCCAAATGCTCCAGCCAAATCTAGATCTCTCATTCCATATAACCACACGAACAGTTCATTTTCCTGTTCTTTATTAAGTCTGCCACAGGTGCATGACAATATAAGGAAGCAATATTAATCAGCCATTATTTATTGGACCTGTATTATGCCATGTGTAATTATGACTTTATTAATTTAAAATACAGCCTGATTATTTTCTGTCAAAATAAGTTTTCATAAGCAATTGTTTTGAGAATTAGAAAAACTTTTAATTAATATTTTCATATATGAAGACAAAAATCATTGTTTATTGTACTTGAATTTTAGCTAGGAGAAGAAAAGTTATGATATGAAGAATCTTTCCAAACACTGGAAAGATTGCATATTTCCAAAGATTTGTCTTTCTTGGGAAAATCCAGTTGAGTGATTTATTTCCCTTCTGAAGCTTTTGTAGCAGTTTGATATGGTTATGAATTCCAAAAATAGATACTGGATTATGTTTGTAAACTGGTCTGTACCTAGATGTAACTAAATTATGATTAGGGCTTTGATTGGGCGAGGTCAGTAAGATGTTGAGTCCACACCCTCTTGGTGGGCAGGAACTCACAGATAAAACTACATGGTAGAGCAGAGGAGTTAGCTGGAGTTTTGATGATGGAGTTTTGAGCTGGAGCCCGGGAAGTGAACACACAGGAGAAGAACACAGAGGAATAGAGATTGCTCCTTAGACATGGCAGAAGCCCCAGGGAGAGAGACAGAGCCAGTTACCTAATAGTCTACAGCTGGCCTTGTGGAGAAAACAGAGGAGCTGAGCCCAGAGAGAAATGAGCCCTGGAAAGAGAGGAACCCAGGAAGCCTGAACCCTGGCAGACATCAGCCATCTTGCTCTGAAACATGGCAAAAAGACTTCGGTGAGGGTAGTAACTTATTCTCTATGGCCTGATAACTGTAAGCTTTAACTTCAAATAAATACCCTTTGTAAAAACCAACCGATTTCTGGTATTTTGCATCAGCACCCTTTGGCTGACTAATACAGCTCCCTTTAGGAGCAGAAGACTATTTATCTAAAATTATGAAGCACATTCCATTATTTGCTGAAATCCAGGGAAGTAGAATCTTTTCTCAAAAATTTTCTTGAGGTACCAGGGATTGACCCCAGGACCTTGCATATGGGAAACAGGTGCTAAACCACTGAGCTAAATCCATTCCCCAATAAGAGTTGGTTTTTTCATTTGCTGGTTTTTTAGCAGGTGCCGGGTATCAACCTGGGACCTTGTACAAGAGAAGCAGGTGCTCAAACACTTGAGCTGTATCTGCTCCCCCAAAGTAGAATCTTTAATACATAGTTTTGAATTTATTTTCCTAACCTGTATCCAGCCCCAGTGTGAAATTGTTTGACTATGAGGCAGAAAGTTTACTACCAGGATTGAAGATAAAATTAGGATGGTAGAAATTACAGTCTACTAATACAGGTCCTGATATTTGCAAGACTATTTTAATATTTCAGACTAGTAAAATAAATAATTCCAGGGCAAGATTTTTAACCCTCAAAAAGAGCCTGTGCTTTGTATTAACTTTACAGCTATTGGGACCTCACAGACATCAAGTAGCCAGCTTTAATCGCATTGACCCATGGTGCTTGGCTGTGCCTTATACCCTGGTGATCTGTTGTGTGGTAGAAAAAGAACTGGCATTACTAGAAGACTGGGTTTGACCTTTTACTGTCTGTATGCTCTTGGCTTGAATTTCATCTTCTTTACCTATAAAATCAGAATAACAACAGTACTTACTTGCAGGGTTGCTGTGATGGTTAATGTGAAAAAATTTGAGAACACCATGTAATATGCCACAAAAACATATTGTTGCTATGTAACATTAATGGTACCTCAAGAAAACAGAATCAAAATGTTAAGACTGGTATCAAATTTGTCAATTTTTCTAATATATGCAAGATCTACAAGTTCTTAGAACAGAGGCAAATGAATTATTAAATATTTGGCTAAAGGAGATAAAATGGCAAATATAAACAAAGAAAAAAATCAACTGTCTCTGGCAAAAGATAGAAGAGAAAGTATAGTCTCCTTCCTGGAGAAAAAAATAGAAAATGAATAAAGAATTATTCAAATCCATGCTTGATAATATCTTTATTGTAGAACTGAAATTCAGAATGATATAAGAGCATTTCATGTCTTTAATTTCTACCAGACTAAAATCTTGATCATGTACCACAGAAAATAAGGTCTATAACAGAGAAAATACATGTGGCTATTATTTCCATAACCCACATTAGATATTGGCAGTGTGGTTTCTGAGATCAAGCAAGGATACTTCTGATTCAGTCAGGATTATTTTTTTTTTTTTTTTTTTTAAGGTTTTTAAAGTAACATTTATTTTTTTTCAAACTTTTAATTGTGCAATATAGAAAACTGAAAAGCACAAGAAGCAAAGAACACAAAAGTCATCCAGAATCACAAGCAGTTTAGTTTGACATAACCTTTAGGTCCTGTGTGTGTATAGACACAACGGAGCATACATTTTTATCTAGTCAAGATCTCACAGAATGTATCATGCTTTATCACACATCATGAATATTTACCAACTCACAGCCCCAAAGCCATGAGATATTGTGATGACCAAGAATATATGACACCATCTCAGCGGGAAAAAAATGTATTCCTTTCTTGGGGACAAAAATATCAACAGGCCTCTATAGATACTGGCAGAATTACAAATACCGTGCTCCCTTAATAATGCTCAAGTTAAAGTGAAACAAAAGCAAGAGTACAATAAGTATAATGCTTCTAAGAAAATTCATTATCAGATCTATATTGAATTATTAGCAAGAACATATGTTTCTATTGAATTAACAATGTTTTCCTATGGTATAGCCAAGAGATGCTCACACACTGTTAGCTTCAAATGGAAATATGAACACATCTGCATATACCCCTCCCCCTGCCCTTCTGCAGCCAATTTAATGAACAAGTCCAGGATTATTTTTAAATTGAATTATTCATTATCTGCTTCAATTCAGAATAATGAATCACTTCACTTGTAATTAAGGAGAAATTCACTCATGGTTATGTAAAAAATAATTGACCTAATATTTTCAAAGGTCACGATGCAGGGTAACAACTTTGTCTAGGACATTTGTATTTTGTAATTATTTTTAAGGCCCTGATTTGATTTGATAATCATATTAGCATTAGTGAATTGTAAAAAGATGGAAAAATAAGGGGACAGATTCTGATGTCTATCCATCAATTTTCCTGTATGCATATTTAGGATCATTGAAGACAAAATTAAGAAGACTGAATTTCCAAGATAATGTGTGAGTTAAAAAATGTATATACATATTAGTACCTACAGAGCACATTTCCCCATCAATTTTGGTAAAAATAATATGAGAAAGCATGACATTACTGACATTTAACAGAAATAAGATTCAGAGCAACAAAGAAAAGTGAATTAAGCAAGAGTTCATTAGTGTCAAGAAGTGAGTCTCATTCTTTCAACTGCTAATGATATCCATGAAAATTTTTTCCACAATATTCAATTCTACATGCAGTTTGGACTAATTAGGGCTCCATTCACTCCTTCTTTCATTCAGCTAATACTTATCAATGTCCTATCACATGCTGAGTACCATACTTCAATGTTACCAGCCAAGGAGCATAGGTAGAGGAGGAACTTGATAAATGTCTTGGTTAAACTGACAATTATCCTCCAAGTTGCCACATATTACCCTGAAGATGGTTTGATGCAACTGAAAGAACCTGAACTGGGTGCAGTTTTGCCCCAACTTGTTTTTGACTTCAGAGGAGTCGCTTGGCATGTTTCACCTCAAATCTGCCTGTACGTTAACCAAGCAATTAAATCAAAGGCTTTTTATGATGTGGACTGTTAGGTCAGAAGCACTTCACAAATAATGCCTGTATTTGGTAACGAGACAGTGGGAAACTTCTATAAGAATAGAAGCTCAATAATATTTTTGTGGAATGACCGCTGATGAATAAATAAACCAAACCCTCCTCTTGCTTGCCAAACAGGAATTTTACAAACTATATCCGCTTTATCAGAGAGTGTTATAAAGCCAAAAGACAATGGGAGAAGGCAGAGAACAAGCACTTCCAAAGCTGAGACGGCGCCACAGACGGTGCATGCTCAGATGATCCTGCAGCATGCCCCTGCCATGCGGCATGGCCCAGTGCACGCCTTTTCTGGCCTCTGGAACTAATCCTGGAGGCCACCTGTAAGGACCAGGTGAGGCAAGCAAAGCAGTTCACACTGTTCCAGGCAAACGACAAGCCATCAAGAAATAAAGGAGTAGTTTACAGTTTTTCTTTCTGGAGGGTTCATCTCTAGGACTCATTACATCGGACAGCAGATTACAAGGTAGTATTTTAGATATTTTGTTGATATTTGTGCACCGTTTTTTTTTTTTTGAAGATTTATTTTATTTATTCCTCCCCCCCCCCCCCCCATTGTCTGCTCTCTGTGTTATTCCCTGTGTGTTCTTCTGCATCCACTTGCATTATCTGGAGGCACTGGGAAACTGTGTCTCTTTTTTGTGCATCATCTTGCTGTGTCAGCTCTCTGTGTGTGCGGCGCCACTCCTGGGCAGGCTGCACTTTCTTTCGCGCTGGGCGGCTCCCCTTACAGGGCGCACTCCTTGCGCGTGGGGCACCCCTGTGCGGGGGCACACCTGCATGGCATGGCACTCCTTGCCCGTGGCAGCACTGCACATGCGCCAGCTCCACACGGGTCAGGAGGCCCTGGGGGATCGAACCCTGGACCCTCCATATGGTAGACGGACGCTCCATCAGTTGAGCCACGTCTGCTTCCCTGTGCACTGTTTTCAAATACACTTGATTTCTGATATGATACAGGTGAGAGATGTCCTATCTTTATTTCCCTGTTTCTAAATAAGGAGGGTGGATTGCTTTCATCTCCAGAAAACTTTCTCGAGAGCATTTCTGATTTAAGGTGAAAAGTCCATTTCTACGAAACGATAACTGTAAGTGGAAAGCATAGAAAGCAGGGCTCCGTAACCTGGGACCCCTCATTTTTGAACTCCTAAAGTTGCATGCAAAATTTGTGAATGCATACATTCTTTTCCTAAAACGATTTCTAGCTTTCAGCTTTCACTCAATAAAGAACGGGATAGCGATTCCCTCCGTGTTCAGAAGTATTGGTATAGAAAGCCTGTAAGCCTATAAAAATCAGTTCATCATAGTGCTCACTCACGGCTTAAAGGTTTGCCTGCCTGTTTTCCTCCCTTCCTTCCTCACTCCCTCCCTCCCACATACACTGCCTGAATGTCTGCTCTGTACTGAAAGCAGCAAGGACACAGGTGACTAGAACAACGGACGCTAGAGACCACGGTTAGTGGTAACTGTCTGATGATACACAATCTGTAATACCTGTTCCACAACAACGTAGTGTGTTGCCAGAGGAGTTCTGTGTGAAAATTCCATTCATGTTCATGACCCTTTTGTAAGTTCACAACTTCTGTAATAAAAATATATTTTTAAAAAAGTGAATGGAACGTATAAAATCCCTGCTGTACTCATCAAACTTATATTCTAGAGGGGCAAGACAGATAATAATCAATGAAATAAAGTGTAATGTAAGATCCAGTAGCAGACTCTGCACCTCCAGTTGACCGAGATGGAGGCATACCTCACTCCGGGGTGCTGTCCCCTGCAGAGTCTTTGAATAACTAGCAGAAACTGGCAGAACCATCCTCCTTGACACTAGTAAAATAGCTAAAGGGCTGCAGTAACTGGATGAGTGCCGAATCAGGCCACTGTGTGTTGTCTGAGTAAATCTGCTTTAGTAGGAGGCACCTTGGAACCCTTGTGGCCCCGCCCCCGCCTGCGCCCCTCCGAGGGGTGGAGCCAGCCTGAACCACAACTGTAGGTCCCCAGACCCGGTCCAGAGTGACCTAAAGACAGGAATCCAACTTCTAAAACTCCTGGAAGAAAACACAGGCAAGCATCGTCAGGGCCTTGTATTGGGCAATGATTTCTTAGACTTTTCCACCAGAAACACGAGCAACAAAAGAAAAAATAGATAAATGGGACCTCCTTAAAAATGAAAAACATCTGTGTATCAAAGGACCTCATCACAAAAGTAAAAAGACAACTTACAGAATGGGAGAAAGTATTTGGACATACCAGATTAATGTTTATTCTCCAGAATATATAAAGAAATCCTATAGCTCAACAACAAAAAGACAAACAGCCCAATTAGACAATGAGAAAAAGACTTGAATAGATATTTCTCCAAAGGATGTATACAACTGGTCAAAAACCACATGAAAAGATGTATTAGCCATTAAGGAAATGCAAATCAAAACCACCAAGAGATACCATTTCGTACCCACTGGAATGGCTACTATTTTAAAAATGTAAAATAACAAGTGTTGGAGAGGATGTGGAGAAACAGGAACACTCCTACATTGTTGGTGGGAATGTAAAATGGTGCACATTGTTGGTGGGAATGTAAAATGGTGCAGCTGCTGTGGAAAACAGTTTGGTGGTTCCTCAAAAGTTAATTATTGAATTACCTTACGACCTGGCAATCCCCAAGTATGCACCAGCAGATGAATGGATAAACAAAATGTGGCATACACATGCAGTGGACTGCTACTCAGCTGTACAAAGAAATGGAGTTCTGATACATGTGACAACAGGGATGAACCGTGAAGACATCCTGTTGAATGAAATAAGCCAGGCGCAAAAAGACAAAAGCACGAATATTGTATGATCTCAATGACAGGAAATAGAGCAAGCAGATACATGGAGTCAGAAACCAGAGTACAGGTCACCACGGTGGTTGCAGGGTATAAGAAGTTAATGCTTAAATTGTACAGAATTTTTAATTGGGGTCATGGAAAAGTTCTGCTAATGGGACATTGTGAATTAACAGTACTGAACTATATATTTGAATGTGGTTAAAATGGTAAATTTTAGATTGTGCATATATCACTAGAATAAAAATTAAAAAAACCCCACAGAACTGTACAACACAGTGAACCCTAATGTAAACTATGGGCTGTAGTTAATAGCATAATTAAAATAATATTCTTTCATCAATTGTAACAAACCTGCCGCACTAATGCAAAGTGCTAATAATAAGGAAAACTGTGCTTGTGAGGTGGTATATGTGGACTCTGTATTTTTTTGCATGATTTTTCTCTAAACCTACAACTTCTCTAATTAAAAAAAAAAGTGAAAAATAAATAAAGGGAAGATGAATAAATACAAAAATTAGAAAGGCCAGGGAACAACCAGTTTAGGAAGACAAATGAAGCTGAATAAGGGGCGAGATCACGTGGGGCGAGGTGGGTGGTTTCAGTGTCTCAGGCAGGTGTCACCTTGACCTTGGCAAAGGGGCCTGGATGAGTGCAGGGGAAACCTATCTGAGTGAAGGCACTGCAGGCAGTGTCTGTGGCTTGCTTTCATCTTCCAATTTTCAGGCTGGTTTTTCTCTTGTATATGGCCTGCTGAACTTTAGTTGCTGCTCTGATTTTTGCTTTTATTTCACAGGCCCAATGGATGTAAGTTTCTGGTCCCAAGTTCTTCTCCTGTAGAATGAGTATGTTTGATTAGCCAAGTCTTTAAAATGTTGACATTTTTGGTGGCTATTGTTGTTTTATTGTTGTTATAAACTTCACATTTCAAAGCTGTCCCATACGCTTTAACAATCTGGCCTAAGCTATAAATCTTCCAATTAATTCATCCACCAAAGGTTCACAAAGAAGTAAAATGGGTGCCGCTGCTCTGAGATGCTTAAAGCATGCTCTTGGCAAGTTAAATGGCACTCCGCTGCTCCATCCCATTGCTGGAGAGCCACTCTTATCCCTAGGGATGCTTTTACCAGCACGCAAATCTGTCTGAAGGTTGGGGTTTTCCATGTCATGGTACTGACCAGGGCAAGTTCACGCTGAACTGGAGGGATATCCAAGTTCAATATTGCTACTCTGAGACTCACGCTGATGGGAAGACATTGTGTTCCGTAGGATTTTAGTAAAAACAAACGGTGGGAGGATCAGATTTCAGAGAAAGTACTCTTCTCTTTTGAACCAATTCCTTTGGCTTATAACCTCAACACTCTACTAAAGAAGCTAGTAGCAAACAAACCAAGAAGAGGAGAAAAGTAAACCTCTAAGAAATTGAAAAGCTTGACTCATCCCACCATACATAACAGAAGCATGGGGAATTGTCTAGTCTTTACATTCCTCCTCAAAACAGAGACCAGATCAAAGCCAGGAGTGAAGTCAACCTGCAGGGCTGGGTGTAGACGTGGGCTGAGCCTTTAGCTTGGAGGAAAGGTTCTAGAACTTCAGCATGCATCACAATCACCTGGATGGCTTGTTAAAACACAGGTGACTGGGCCCCAGGCCTAGGACTTCTGACTCACCACCTCTAGGGTGGGGCCTGAGAAGTTGTAATTTCAAACAAGGACCTAAGGTGCTGCTGCTGCTGGGCCACTTTTTAATTTATTTTTCGGTATTTAGATTACATAAATGTCATGTAAAAAATACAGGGGTTTCCCATATGCCCCGCTCTCCTCACCTCCCACATCAACAAGATCCTTCATTAGGGAGGTGCGTTAGTTACAACTGATGAGCACACTTTGGAGCATGGCCACTCAACATGGATTTGAGTTTACATTGTAGTTTTACACCCTCTCCCACCCAATTCTGTAGGTTCTGGCAAGATGCATAATGGTCTGCATCTGCAGTTGCAATGCTATGCAGGACAGTTCCCAAGTCCTGAAAACGCGCCCGCATTCTACCTGTTTTCCCTCCCTGCCCTCAGAAACCCCAGTGGCCGCTGCCTCCACATCAGTGATATAATTTCTTCCAATGCTAGAATCACACTAAGTCTATAGTAGGGTATCAGTAGGTCTACTCTAGTCCTTACTTCATTCTCCAATCCTGAGGACTCTGGGATAGTGATGCCCACTCCACCTCTGATTGAGAGTGGGCTGTGATCCCATGGGGCTGATGGATGGGACTCTCCTGCTTGCAGTTGTAGACTCTCTCGGTTCCTTGGTGTGGTGGTTATCCATCCTCACCTCCTTGTTAGTTGTCCTGGGTGAGACCAATGAACTGGAGAGTAGGTGTTGCAGCTCCGTTGAGATTCAGGGCCCAGCTTTGAGAATTCCCACAGCTCCTGACTGGACAACTGCCCTTGGGCTGCCAGGGCGTCGCAGCAGCTGGAAGGTGATGAGGATTCCTCGCAGAAGGCTTGAGCAGCGCAGGCAGGCCTGTTTTCCTTGCGTGCTGCTGCTGAGATGCAAGGCTCATTCTGAAGATTGTGTGGCTCTTAAATCAGTGCCCCGTCAAGGGCAGCAAGAAGCAGACCGATGACTTCAGTCCCCAAAGAGTGAAGGACAGAAAGTCATCCCTCAAGCTTTCTAATCACACGTGAACATGAAATCACCCAAGCTGTCAGCTGAACCAGCTTTCAATAAGTAAAATATAACTAAACTGTTCACCGGTCATTAAGCCAGTTAGTATTTATGTTAGCAATAGAGAGACTTCTTAAGTTGAAATGTAGCAGATCAATAGGAAACATTTGATGTGTGTGAATTTAAAAAGGGTTTATTTGCTTTTACTCTGTGAATTCCAAGCTAAAAACCATTTCTGATCTTGAAAATAATCTAACCATTATTGCTGAATTATAACAAAAGAAAAGCAAAGCACTCTTTTTTCCTCTTTATAATAAATATGAAGCAATACATGGCAAATGAAGAACTACCTTATTTACAAATTATTGAACACTTATACTAAGAAACTTTTATGGTATACTTCAAGAAAAAATGTTTATTGTCATAACCTACAAAGTGTGGGACAGAGTATAAACTGTAATGTAACTATAGTCCATGGTTGGTGGCAATGCTTCAATATGTGTTCATCAATTGTAACAAATGTACCGTACTAATGAGGGATGGTGTTAAATGTGCGAGAGTGTGGGAGGGGGAGGGAGTGGGCCATATAAGAATCCCTTATATATATAGATTTTTTTAAAGATTTATTTATTTAATTCCCCCCCTCCCCCGTTGTCTGTTCTCTGTGTCTATTTGCTGCGTCTTGTTTCTTTGTCCACTACTGTTGTCATCAGCGACACAGGAAGTGTGGGTGGCGCCATTCCTGAGCAGGCCGCACTTTCTTTCGCGCTGGGCGGCTCTCCTTACGGGGTGCACTCCTTGCGCGTGGGGCTCCCCTACGCGGGGGACATCCCTGCGTGGCAGGGCACTCCTTGCACACATCAGCACTGTGCATGGGCTAGCTCCACACGGGTCAAGGAGGCCTGGGGTTTGAACCGCGGGCCTCCCATGTGGTAGACTGACGCCCTAACCACTGGGCCAAGTCCGTTTCCCCCCTTATATTTTTTATGTAACATTTATGTAATCTAGAGCTTCTTTAAAAGTAAAAAAATTAATTTAAAAATGTTTAAAAATACATAGCAAATTCGGAGGAAACACCAGAAAATGCTATGTCATTAGAACAAGAAAAGAGTGAACAGTTTGGTTGAGAAAGGCATATATCATTGTCAAGACTAACCAGATTGGAGTTATTGGACTTCAGACTTTTTTTTTCTCCCATTCCGTGATTATAACTGTTTGGGGATGCCACATTGCACAGTCTAGGAGTTATGTAAAACAGCAGGCTTGGACGTGATGCTCCTGTCTTGGGCACTGAGCCATCACTTTCAGACTTAGGGCTGCAAACAGCATGGATTAGCTGGAATGAGCATGAATTAGTATGAGTAAAAAACAAATACCAAATAAACATTGCTGCTTTTAAGTGGGTAAAGGGTGAGGATGAAGGAGATTAAGAGGAAAATTAAATCATTCTCCAGGTGGTCAAAGTGAAAAATTATTTTTTGTTTCACCATAGTTGTTAAAAAAAAGAGACTGGGGGAGAAGATGTGGCGCAGTGGTTGAGCACCTGCTTCCCATGTATGGGGTTCTGGGTTCAATCCCTGGTACAAAGATGAATTAGTATAGAACTTCCTTTTAAAATATTTTTAGTTTAGTGGGGGATATTCTAGTAAGTAGAAAACAGGGTAGGGAGTAACAAGAGAAAACAGGGTAGGGAGTAAACAAGATGTTTGCCACAAGGCAATGCCAGCAAAACAGCAGCAGAAATGGTTATTGATTAAATAATGTACAAGTTTAGCTGCTATAGCTCAATAGTATTACCATGATGACAATAATTATTATACCAGAAGGCAGACTGACATGTTTGGAAAGCAAGTGTGGATAAAATCATCTGGGTAAATTTTTTTTATCTTGTGGTTCAGAAATATGGGAATGAAAGTAATAACCAGAAAAGCAAATTTCATTTTGTAATTAGATATAGCTTGCAAATGGTGTGAAAGAAAATGATCTAATTGCGTATACACATTTAACTTAGTAAGTTTACTAAGCTTACTAATTGTTTAATTATTTCACCAGATGGTATAATAGATGGATAACAGGAAATGATAAAAATACTACTCTGCAGACTGAGAAGGTAAATACTATAATATAATCCCAGAGGAGTGGAGTAGGAAAGGGACTTAGCATGTTCCCTCTCCTCCTCATTTTGCAGATACAGAGGGCAATACCCAGGCTGGAAATCATTCACCCGTGTGTGATGTACTTAGGTAGCAGAAGAGCTTGGAAAAGAATTTGAGAGGACAGGACGCTTTAGGAATGGAACTTGAAAACATTTTTTCCCCTTCTCTAAAGGCAGACTGTCATCTATTGCCTAAAATTGCCATGTGTTGCTATAACAAATGGATTTAGACTTAAAAAGACAGTTGAGTCTGTTCCCCTAAAGGGAAAGCAAAAAGTATTTATTGCTGAGAAAGTAGAGGGAATGAGTCTCCCTGAAGCAGGAGCTATGATGATGGGAGTGGGGGCGGGGGGCAGGAGCTCATGGAGGGACGAGGGTCTCTGGGAAGAGACAATTCCCCATAGTTAATATATGATGAATGGAGGGTCAGCTGAGGTACGCTTTCCTTCACACCCTCAGACTCACCCATGGTTCAGGATGAAAAGATGAAGTCCTTATTTACTTTATTTTAGGAAAGAAGGACCTATACGTCTTGGACGGGGTTGTCCACGATGCTATTGGTACGAATACTATAAAAGTTGAGCACATTTGTGAATAGGGTTTTGTGTACTGTGCCTCTGCCATTTCATGCTACGTGAGCTAGAGAACTGTCAGTACACTAAGAAACGACCTTGCAAGAATCCCAGCCGTGGGAAAAGCCTTTCAGAAACTCTGTCCTGAGTTTTCCACTTTGGCATTATTTAATGTTATCCTTGGAGAATGTTAGCTGTCCCTAAAACCCTGGCATATCCTCTATTTTTTTGTACCTGTTGTTTTCCACTTTCTAGTTCTTTTTTGTCTTCTTTCTGAGAGCTTCTTTCTCAAATTTATTTTCCAGTAATTCCATTGGGTTTTTTTATTTTTGTTTGTTTGTGTTTTTTTCAGTTTCTGCCTTTTAATATGTGATTTTTCATATGAAGAGATTCACGACGTATTAGAAGAGGTTCTTTCAGTACAGATAGCGTTTTGAACCGTGTTCTATTTCTGCTGGTTTCAAGGGAAGAAAAAGTGTTCACCATCATCGCTTTTTTCATTTAGGAACAGGAACAAAATGTAACCTAGTCAGAATGTGCCAGCAAGCTGTGGGCCAAACGTTCAGTTTCAAGTTCGTTGTATGGAACTCTGAAATGGTTTTCTAGGAGACAAAAGACCTACATGGTATGGTAACGGGATCACCAGGTCTGCTCCCACAATCCCTTAGTGGCATGACGTACTGAAGCTGACCTGTATGTTTAGTTCTTCAGATGGGTTGCAAGTACCGTAAGAGCTCGATGGCAAACTGCACCCAGCCCCTGTGCTGTGATGGCACCACTGATCTTCCCGTTGTCCAGGGCAGGCTGTGTCCAGGAGGGAGGTGCCAGAGGTGCAGAGCAGGGACTGTGGCAAGAGTCCAAAAGAAAGACGACAGAGACTCTATGAAGACCATCATTACAGTGCTGAGAGTGGGAATGGTTAAAGTTATCTTAGATCACTCTTAAAAACCTATTATAAGAGTTTTTAAAAAAAAGAAAGAAGAAAATGAACTCATAGGGGAAAAACATGAAAATGAAGAGGCTGGGCCAAAAACTAAGATGACACAAGCCATATCAATAACATGGCTTACTCTAGAAAGTAGATGGACTGCTATTAGTTACTTTATGGGCTGCACCAAAGCTGAATTCTCAGCCTTCTTAGGGGGAAGCTAGTAAGAGAGAAGTGGTGTCTTTGAACTAGAAACAGAGAAAAGTGCTCAGGAAGGTACCAGTTACGCTGGAAGGTGGGCATATGGGGATGCATAAAAGAGGAATGAATGAGCACTTAGATTTCCGGATTCCCCTGGATTGCCCCTCTGCCACTTCAGCAAGAGATGGGAAGTTTACTCTCTGGAGAGATTAGCCAGGCAGGCCCTGGATTCTAGGGTATTGGGTAGAGCTGAGGGTAGGAAGAGCAGCAGTGGAATAAAGTGAAAGTCTGCACATTCTTTTGCTCAGTCCTTGAATTTGAAACCCAGGCATTTCCTGTCCCTCTTACCTAGAAGTGCTAGAGGGTTTATTTCTGAAGAAAAGTTTTAGTCCAAGAGAAAAGACCACTATATGTCAGCATTTGAGAAACTTCTAGAAAATAGCTGAGTTTCAACCTAATCACTATTCATCAGTAAATAGGTCTCATAGTGTCCCCTTCTCAGCCCTTTCCCAAAAACTAAGCAGCCAATCAACTTTTTAGTCTATTAGTATATATACACAGCTTTCCAGATATGAGAGGAATGCCTCTAACATGAAAGGCAGAATAAAACAAACATACAAAAATGAAATTTGGAGAAAATAGAGAGATGACACAACAAGAAAAAGAAAACTGCAAAGAAAACCATAATTAGAATCAATAAAGAAGTGATAAAAGTCATTCCAGTAAGAATGGGATGCCACAGAAAAGAACCTTGAAGAGAGCATGAATGAGCTCTTACATACAAAAAAGCAGAAACTAAAAAAAAAAAAAAAAAAAAAATCAAAAACCAAAAAACCCCAATAGAATTATTGGAAAATAAATTTGAGAAAAATCTCTCAGAAAGAAGACAAAAAAGAACTAGAAAATGGAAAACAACAGGTACAAAAAAATAGAGAGGAAATGCCTGGGAGTTCTAATGTTTAAATAACAGGAAGTTCTGACAGAGAAAACTAAGAGGAAGAAATTATTATTTTTTTAAATACAAGCATATTTCCCAGAAATGAAGGAATGAGGGACAAACAGGTGCCTAGGGAAAAAAAAAATAAAGTAAGGGGAAAAAAAGAAATGATTAATTATTACATGTTGAACTGTGTCCCCTGAAAGACATGTTCAAGTCCTAACCTCTGGCCATGTAAATATGACCTTATTTGGATATAGGGTCTTTGAAGATGTGATTAGGAGGCCTAAACTGAATAGGGGTGGCCCTAATATGACTGGCGTCCTTATATGAAGAGAAAATTTGAACACAGCCACAGAGAGGAGAACACAATTTGAGGATGAAGACAGGGAGAGCCGTGTAAAGACAGAGGCAGATGTCTCTAAAAGCTAAGGTACACCAAGGATGGCTGGCAAACATCAGAAACTAGAAGAAGCAAGACAGGATTCTCCCTTGCAGGGTTCAGCTGGAGCACAGCCCTGTGAATACTTTGACTTCAGATTTCTAGATGCCAGAACACAAAGTCAATTTCTTTCCCTGCAATGTCCTTCCCCCATCCACCTTTACACAATATCCTTGCAAAGAGGATCTTCTCCAGGAAGCTTGAAGCCACCCAGTTCGTGGTACTTTTTAACAGATGCCCTAGGAAACTAAGACATGGACTAATGCCATAGTACACCATGGCATTGTCTCACTAAACACGAATAAATAGGAGAACCTAACTCTTTGACAGAGAAAAAGAAAATATCAAATATAGGAGTGGGAATCAGAGTGGCATTGACTTCTGAAGAACCACACTGGAAGCTAGATTATCAAGTAATGCTCAAATATCCTAAGGGAAAATGTCCTCGAATCTATCAATCAAGTATTTTAGAAGATTAAAAAAACATTTGATATGGACATTATTTTAAAAATGGCTTTCTCTGCATATTTCTCAAGAAGATATTGGAGAATCTGCTCCATCATAACAAGGAAGTAAACTAAAAAAGGGGAAGATAAATGGATTCTTGGAAATAGGGAATCCAAAATAGTATGAGCTAAAGAGAGTAACCTGGATAATGCTGAAGGAAGTCTTGGACTGACACCTGAGAAGGATAACAAACAAGCCACAGAACAGCAGAAAAACAGAAAGTGCCAAAAGAAATAACTACAAGAAAAATAAAAAGCAAAACAAACTGACAAAAAGAAAACTGACAGATTAATCAAATACATCAACATATCGAAAGAGGACTTACAGCTCTGGAAGAGTTTGAAAATGAATAAGTGAAAGGAATGTAGAAAATAAGCCTTCTCCCCACTGTCAAAGGAGTTAACTAAGGGAAAAAAAGTAGTCTCAAGTAAGGGAATATAATTATATCACAATATCATGGTAGTATGTCTGTTACAGGTTAAATCTTTATCTTTCATAGTTAAATAGCTAAAGGTGAAATATCAAGAAATATCAGTTAAATGTGACATTTAGCATATAGAATAAGTATCAACAGAAACAACAAAATTATTTGAAAATGCTTGCTTTGGAGAGTGACATCAGGAGGAGAAGGAAGAGAGAGTTGGGGCCTAATTTTTGTGATATACATAGTCATACTGCTTTGAATGTTAAAACATGAGCAGGTGTTTTGTTCACAAACACAAGAAGTAAATATCACAAAAGGAAAAGGAGGCAAAAAATTCTCATTTGATGTTGATTTGGTTTGGTGAGGTGAAGGCAGCAAAGGAAACAAAGTTTTCTAACGGATGATTAGGTTAGGCAATGTGAAGTTGATAGCAGGAAAGGAGCAGGTGCCTGGAGGAGGGAGATATGGAAGGAAAAAGAAGATAAGCTGTAGTCTATATATTTTGAGTCTGAGGATGGACCTGGCCTCATGATGACTGGGTCATATGACATTAGCACCCAATCTGTCTTCTTTGCATCTCTGTTTACTGACTTTCACAGGCTACGTCTACAGGCACATTGGGGATTACATCTCTTAGTTTGTGACCAGGCACCAAGTGACAAAGAGGTCGTGTCTGACAGGTCTGAAGAATTATGGAGATATTATGATGCTCCCAACTTGGATCACGGGCTCACCTCTATGGCCAGGTGGCTGGATCTGTTCTCCGGAGGCGATGAGAAAACAAAAATACTACACACCAGTCTACACCTGTACCTTGTGTTTATTTGTGTTCATTTGTTTGTTTGTTTTGTACCATGTATTTAAATTTTTATTGCCTTCTTTCAAGGCCCACTTCCAAAGATGGATTTCTAACTGCCTCAGCTAGAATCCACTTTGCCTTCCTCAATGACACCCATTGCTTTATCGCTTATTTGTCCTTTATCATTTATTGCCCTTGGTTGACTTCCCCCCGCCATATGTACGTATTTGGTCTTCTCGCCAAGATTTTGAGCTCTGTATGTGAAAGTGTGAAGTGTAACTGTTAAGAAAAACACCAGAAGGTTTCTAGCTAACTTAGTATTGTCCGCGTTAGAAGAGCCGACGTGGAAGATGGCAGACTTGAGAATTCTCGTCCTCGTGCTTTATTTAAAAAGCCCTCTCCATAATTGTGTTCCAACTTAGTACTCATTCTTTTGATATTTTCTTTAGAAATATTTGTCCTCTTAAAGATAATTATATATTTTTAAGTCAACTCTAGTGATATGTTTTATAAACTAGGTTTTAAAAACAGATTTTTTATTTAGATTTTTGAAGGGGACAAATACAGGGCCAGGTTTCCTGAATGAGGGAGGTGATGATAAGGTAGTGACTTTTTCTTCTATGGTTTGTAAACTGGCTTTGAATGCCCTTCTAGAGAAGGGGTCTAAAGCTGTTTTAAACAATGAGACTATTTAGTAAACTCATATATCATACTTCTTGTGTCCTAGGCACAGCTCTAAGGATTTAAAATATACTAATTAATTCATCTTCATAATAAATCAATAAGGAAGGTCCCACTATTATCCCCATTTTATGGGTGAGGAACCAGAGGCACAAAGAAATTGAACAATTAATGTCACAATGTAGGAAGTAGAGCTGGGGTTGAGTCCCCAGTCCCTGTTCCTTGCCCCGATGATATTTTCCACATCACTGTAATGCTGATCTTCCCAAAGTGATCACGTGGAAATAGGCGGCAAACTTGTACCTGTGAGCCACATCTGCCCGCAGCATGCTTTGTATAGATAAGCTAAGAACGGTTTTTACATTTTTTGATAATTGCAAAAAAAAAAAAAGAATGAATATTGTGGTACATGAAAATTATACGAAATTCTAATTTTAGTAACCATAAACAAACTCGTATTGGCACATATCCACATGCATCAGTCAAGGCGTCTAAGCTACAGCAGAACAATTAAGTAGTCACGACAGAAACCATATAGCTCACAGAGTCTAAAATGTTTACTCTTAGACTTTTACAGAAAAATCTGCTGACCCTTGACTTAGGAAAATAATAATTGCGCATGTTCTGACATATTTCTCAAAGAAATTCCAAATGAAACCAGTTCCAGTAATTTATGTTGTTATGGTTTTTACTTTTCTTTTTTAAATGCAACTTATTTTCCTCCATATAATATATGCCCACTCTTTCAACAAATGCCTAATTCATATGACAGACGTTGTATAAAAAAAAACTGAAAACACAGGGAAAGTATAAAGAATAAAAGATAACTCTGAGTAGCATTACTTTATGTCCAGTTCTCATGACCTCCCAAAACATCTGTGCAGGGCTTTGCACAAGGTAAATGATCAATACTTCGTGATTAATAATTTTGTTGTATTTTACATACAGGTAGAATGTTTCCTATTAAGTGGCGAATGGCCCCATGTGGAATGGAAATCATCCAGGGACAGATAAAAGATGGAAAAATTGTAAAACAGTAAGTGCACCTGTGAAGTAGCCATGGAGAACTGAGATCGAGGGCAGTTTGGCCAGCCAGACTGCCTCAAATCCAGTACACTACAAACTTCCTAATGAGTTACCATTCACACACTGCTCTTATTTTCTCTATGTCTATCTTCCCTCTTCTCCCAGTGGTATTCTGGAGCTGGCTTCTATCAGCTCAAGAGAGCCAATTCTTAAATATTCAGAAATTTTGTGAGACATTTGTTAAACTGTTGGTTGTTTGGAATTGGCCGTGGTGCAAGGATTTACACCACAGCAATTGGCAAATGCCACACATTAGGGTTTTCTCCAGCTGGCACTGACAATACACATCTCAGAAGCTGGTGAGGATATGATGAGTTATAAGCAAAGCTCTGAGAACAATGCCTGATTCATATAAACTGGAAACCCTAGACTGGACAGATCACTTTCTCTCTATAGCTTCAGTTTAGTCATCTGTAGTCTTACTTGCTGGAGATTAGAGATATGTATGGCCTCAAGAATCCTATGAACAGATATGTTTACAGTAAGGAATGGACACGATGGTTTAGGCTGCTAACATTTCTATAAAAGAGAAATTGTTTGGCATAAGATACTAAGCAGATAAGAAAAAGGTCAAATAAATATTTAGCTTAGACATTAAGAATTGTTTTGCACTATTAGGTGAGTTATTTTTTCCTTCTTTTAAAAATAGAATGTTCATTCATGTGTAGATGAATGGTCCTTTTTCCCAAAGTTAAGTGATAAATATGTACTCATAGACAAAAATAAGTTAGATACTTAAATAAATTGCCCAGAACCATAGTTAAAGATGAGTGATTTTTATTAAATAAAAATACCTGTAAATTCCCCTTTTTTTCAATTCAAAACATGATTTATCTACAGTTTTGCCTTTCATCATATCCCTGGACACTAATATGAAAATACTTATTTTAATAAAGGCATATATTTGAAATATCCAACTTTTAAGAGGCTATCATCAAGATAAAATCTTCACATGCCTTTATTTAAAATAAAGTTTATTCCAGGGTATGGATTGATTTACTTTAAAATTTAGCTTCTTGGAATAGTTGGGTTAAAATAATTGCTTAAAGCCCCCTCTCAATTAGAAGTGGAGTGGGCATCATCATACCAGAATCTTCAGGACTGGGGAATGAATTATGGACTAAAGTAGACTTACTGTTATTCTACTATAGACTTACTGTGATCCTAGCAATGGAAGAACTTTTGTCATTGATGTGGAGGCAGTAGCCACTGGGGGTTCTGAGGGGACGGAGAGGGAAAAACAGGTGTAATATGGGGGCATTTTTGGGACTTGGAAATTATCCTGAATGACAATGCAATGACAGTTACGGGCCATTGTATATCTTGTCATAACCTACAGAACTGTACAGGAGTATAAACTACAATGTAAACTATAACCCATGTTTCTTGGCCATGCTCCAAAATGTGTTCATCAATTGTAACAAATGTGCCACACTGATGAAGGATGTTGTTAATGTGGGAAGCTGTGGGAGGGGTAGGGAGTGGGGCCTATGGGAATCTCCTATATTTTTTATGTAACATTTATATAATCTAAGTATCTTTTTTTTTTTAAGTACATTAAAAAATTGTTTAAAAACAACTTGTTGGTGAAAGGACAAGCCACTACTGTTTGTGCATGTGTGTGCTCTCACCCTGGACAGGGGCTCCTACCACATGCACATACCTGGAAAATTACTAGATGGAGAAGGAGGTAAAGGGGTATCTTTTTGTCCCTTCAGCTTCATATGAGAGTTTACTTTTAAGGTGTAAAAATAATTGATTAACCTAATTGTTAATATGTCATTACTATGTATATGATACATTGTCTTCTGGGGAAGAAGAAGAATTAGGTGATTTTGATAACTGTGGTTCAGGAAAAAAGAAATTAAACTCGGGCCCAGCATAGTTACAATCCTGACTGCAAACCTACCAGAAATAGGGGCATTTTAAATCACAGTCTCATTCTGTGGGGAGGATAACAAAAGCTGAACTATGAAGAAACCTACTTAAAAAGAAAAAGCTGTCTCAGCAAAACAACAAATAAACAAAGCACCACCATAAAGCTGTTTTATTTGAAAATCAGCCTCTCTCTTTTTTAAAGATACTGTACAATTTTTCCTATCTCGGCTATTTATTTACTTTGTCTTCATAGTTGTTCTTGTTAACAAAGATCACTCTGCCCTGAAAGGTGGCTTTTTTTTTTTTAAGGCTGCAGCCTTGTAGAAATTAAGTCAGGTCTTAGGGAGAGGAGCAGCTCATGAGAGGAAGACAACTGGACATTCTGGTGAGGAGCTTCAGACCACTTCAAGAATGTTTTTTTTTTTTCCATTTCTTTTGAGTCAGAAGGAGAAAATATGCTTGAACTCCTAGATAATACCTTTAAAAGGTGGCACAATCTTTTACTCTTTGTTTTCTTAAAACAAGAGAAGCCTCGTTTTCTAAAGCACCTTTTACTGAGACGTTCTCTGTCCGTGGCTTCGTTCTCCGTTTACTCCTGAGGCAGGATGGTGAGTCCGGGTCTTTCTACCTGGCCCCTGACAGATCCTTCTTTACGATTTTCCCCTGGGATTCCGCCCTCGCGCCGTCGCTGAACTGCTTTTTGTTACTTATTCGGCGGCTCTTCAGACCTTCCAGCATGCTTGTTCTGCCTGAAAACGCGCTCCCTGCTTCTTTGCCTGACTTCGACTGAGTCATTCATTTGGGACCTGCAGCTTGCCAGGCTCCTTGCTTGCACAGCGTAGATGCAACTTTTTCTAGGAAGCGTTTCGTGACCCTTCTAACCAGGTGGACGCCCTGGTCGCGCGCTCCACAGCAACCTGCGCAGTTTTTCCTCTGTCACTGATTGTGTAATTATGTTACGGGCGAGACAATGAAAGTGGGAGCTGGGTCTGTCCCCTCACCTTTGTCTATTCCCAGGCCTGGCACCGTTTCTGGCATCAAGTAGGTGCTGAAAATAATTATGCTGAGTGACTGCTTGGGATACTTGCCAGAGTTTTTAGTTTAGGTATGCATATAAACAAACCCCTTTTGAAGTAAAAACAAACAAAAAAGCATATTTACAAAATGAACTTGTTTGGTTTGAAATCATTTATGCACCAAGCTCGTTAGCCCATTTAATTTTTTTGTGACTGCCACCAATACTTAGTCACTGATAAACTCCAGAAGTGCAGAAAATGAGAAGGTTAAAATCAGTGAATGTGTCTCATTTAAAACAAAGTAACAAGACCTCACCGGGATGGTTGCAGGGACAGTCATCGTGTTGCTGCGCCCTCTGTTAAATAACTCACTTTCTGGAGAAATTGTCACAAAGAACTAAAAATTCAAATGTTCTAAACATTACACTCACATTTTGATGGATTTTGCTACCTGAACTGAACTTTAAAAATCCACCCCTATGCCAAATAATCATTTATTTGCCATCATTCCAGAACGACATTTTATGTAATTCAACTCGAAGCCCTGGAGAGCGCTCTTCGGACGTTGCACCACAAAGTCGTATTGACCCATTTTTAAAAATTGTGTTTTACTTTTTCAGCTAAGCCCTGTCATGACAATGCGAGGGAGGCTGTTTGTTCTGGGGTTTGGACGAGTAGCCCTGGCCTTGGCGCTCTCTTTACAGGTATTGCTATCACCTGGACAGCTTTCACACAAGGCATTTCCTCTTGAGCTTTTAAAGTAATCCTATTGGACTTTAAGACCTGGTCATGAACTCAAGAATCTTCCCGTCCAACTCCCTTATTTAAAGAGGAGATTTAGTCCCAAAGAACCTGAGTTAACCAAATTCTTTAGCAAGAGATCCAAAGCCTTTGACAATTTGCCTCGATTTGCAATTTAACTAAATTCCCCACTCATTCCCCTCCACCTACATTTCACCACGCCAGGTTACTTGTCAATCAGCCCTCAAGGCCCTGCTCCGGGGCTGCCCAATGTTTTTCTGTGGCTCTCAAACAGAGTTGATTATTCCTTTTCCTAATTCTCTTAGAGATTTTTCCAGGTGCTTGTCTAAAACTTCCCAAATTATATCACAGTTATTTCTATTCATTTGCATTCTCCATTAACTTATAAGCTTCTGGAAGCCGGCAGCAACGGTCTATTTATCACCATCAGCTCTGGCCCATATAGGACCTCACTGAGTTATTTCCAAACCTCATTTCTGAAGATAACGCGGCTAATAAATGACACATCCCTAGCCAGAAGCTGGGTGTCCTGACTCCCTGCTCAGTGCTCTCTATCCCCAGGCCACACTTCACTCTAGAGAGGCCAGTTTTAGAGTTTCAGGTCTTCCAGCGTAGAGCACTTGACAGGCATGAGTTGGAGAAGCCTCCAGAGCATCCTTCCCTGAGTCAGAAGACCTGCCTCGTTCACTGACATGTACCTGTTTGACACACACCATGCCAGCGAAAATTTATCTTTCTTATTGGGCAAATTTGCCTCAACTGTTCAGCAGCACGCAGTCATGTTTGAATTTTACTGTGAGGACTCTGCCGTGCAGAGGCACTAGGCAAGACCTGCTCACCGCCACGTTTTGGGATGCCTTATAGAAAAATCACTGATGACCCAAACAGATTAAAGGTCAATGAAGTTAAGCCTGGGGCCATTGTTTTCTGAATTCTAGCGCATTCTTCCTGGGTTTCTGCTATTTTATTGCTCTTGGCCCTTTGGTTATGGTTTAGCAAGGATTGTGAAATCCTGAAAACAAGAAGACAGGTTGATTCTTCTTTCATGAGTCAAATCCCACTGCTTTTCATCTTCAGAATTTTCTATCTTGAGAATTACAACAGTTGAGCTATTTTTGCAATAGGCGTGCTGAATTGTTATGGAAATCGGGATGGATGAAAACACCTATTTCCTTTTTTCAAGGCTGTGTGAAAAGCCAGAATTAGTAACATATTAGAAATTTTGCAATTCCTTGAACATGTAAAAATTCCTGGAAGAAATTAGAAGAGGGCCACTTGGTTATGAAAAATATAAATTCCACTTAGGGGATACATTTTATAAAAATGCCTGTGTATATGTTCTCATTACCTTAAAAGAAGTGAGAACTTTCTGAAGATCTCCAGATAGACCTTTCTAGACTAATCCTGCTATAACATTGTGCTTTAGAGCAAATGTTCTCCTATCCAAGTTTTTCTGGAACTAATTGTTGTAAGTCATAGGATTCTAACTTATTAATTAGCCAAGACCAGTGATATCAGAACAGGTTGCTTTTCCATTCTAGACAGAAATGTGAAAGTACAAATACAGAGATGTTTTTACTTGTAATTAAACAATCTGAGGAACTTAATGAAAGCTCTAATCAGACTTTCATCTCAAAATACCAAGTTTGTTACCTACAGATTAGTGAGATTGCAAAGGTAGGTGCTGTCTAGGTACAAGAATGAGGGATGGCCTCTGTCGTGCATTTAGTTCAAAAGTGCTTGCTAATTCTGGATAAGAATTTTTCTTATGTGCTTAGCAGCATTGGCTATTATTGATTTGACTCCAAACATCTTCTTCTAATCTATAGTGAATGAAAAAAATGGAAAAGAGTATTTCTCTTTTTAAAACTAAATATTTAAATAGTTTTCCATTTTATCTATTATGGTTCCTCTTTCTCAAATAACTCAATTATAATATCCTAGAATGTACAACATAAAATTCCTGCCAAGGAAGGAGTAAAATAAAAATGCTCACAAAGACAAGGAAAATGAAAAGGAGGTGGGTTTGTAGAAAATATTTCTCTCTCTTTTTTTACTGAAACCAAATACTCAAGATAGCCATTTCCTTTTCCTTTTCTTTTTTCTTTTTTCTGAGTACTCACTAACACAGTATGTCACTACTAAGACTAAGACACATTGCAATTTTGTGAGTGCTGGAAGACACTCACATGCAAAATTATTTCAAAGGTAATGCCTGTTTTATTAAGAAAGCAAAATGCTGTTAGAAATGATCTTTGTAAACTGTATTTGTTCTCTTGTCCTCTGCTCTCTCACAAAACCCAGCTCCTGAGCTGTTTTGGAATTCCTGACAAGTTGCAATGGCTTATTTTGCATCCTTAACCCATCCATCTGGCTTTATTGGGTAAGGTTGTGCTCAGGTAATACTATACAAATCTGGGCAAATGAGCCTTACTTCAAAGACTTGGGTCTCAGGTTATTGTGAAAAGCGCCCAGTTCTTTTGACAAACATATACCTGTGGCTCTGCTTGAGGTCAGTGGGAATCTCGCTGTTTCAGCAAAACATAACTCATTCTTAAGGAAATAACAGAGAGGAAATCTCTGGAAATCCAGTGATGTTGAAATTGGTTTGGAACAGTAATCCTAAAACTGGTCTTGTGCCATCCTAGAGTGCTTCCAATTCTTCTTTAAGGAATTATCAAAATATATTTAACTGTTCATTATAAGAAAAAGTAAAAAAAGTAAAATAAAAATGTAAAATATGTCATAATTTCAGGATAAAAGTTGGACAGTGTCTCAAAGTTAGGCACTGACTCTTGTAACTTTTAACAAGTTGGAATTTAAGTTCTAAAGCATTACAATATGTGCCAGGTTATATTCAAAGTTAAACTAATGCTATTTGGTTTATTATAAAATGAATAAACAGAAATGCCCAGGAAATTGCAGATGTAATTTTTACAATTGACAGCGTTTGACGGGAATGGGACAATTGCTGACTGAAAGATTTATAGAGAGGTACTACAGTAACATTTTAAAAGTGGATATGGATATTTTAAAAGTATTCTCCCAGAACTGTGGAGAATTCTTCCTTCACAGGAGACAACCTTGGTTCAAAGTCTGGTTCTACGCCTTAACAAGCTGAGCTGCCCTGTGCAATTTATTTCATGTCTCTGAGGTCTAGTTTTGTCTTCTGCAAAATTAGGAAAATAATACCCAACTTGTTGGGTTATTTTGAGAATTAAATGAGATGAT
The DNA here is from genome assembly GCF_030445035.2 of Dasypus novemcinctus. Classification (NCBI taxonomy): domain Eukaryota; kingdom Metazoa; phylum Chordata; class Mammalia; order Cingulata; family Dasypodidae; genus Dasypus; species Dasypus novemcinctus. The sequence goes on along the minus strand of NC_080701.1, from coordinate 9,717,307 downwards.
GCACATAGAACACTCAGCACAGAGTGGGTAGTCAATAGACGTTTGCTTACCTAAGGCAGTGCTGCGCATCCCTTTAGGCCCATCAGACTCATTGAGGGAACTTTTAAAAACATACTTGTGCCTGCCCCCTCCATTGCGGCAAACCAATTAAAATCAGAATCTGGAGGTAGGGACTATATGTTGGCATTAAGAAAGCTCCTGGGTGATTTTAATCGCAGCCAGAGTTGCCAACCACTGATGTAAGGTATTCCATTAGTCTAGCGGTGGTTCTTAAACTTGGTTGTGCGTAGACATTGCCTGGGGAACTTAAAAATACTGATGCCTATGTTTTCATTTCGAATTTAATTAGTACAGGCTTTACCCTGGGCATTGGGATTGTTACAGGTTCCCACGCTGATTCTAATGTGCCCAAGGTTAAGCCCTGAGAATCAAAGGGATCACAGTTATGCTTTGCTTTTTGGTGTGATTTCTAGTTATGCTGTTTCTGTAGTTATAAACAGTTATTTCTAGTTACACTATTTTTACAAATAGTATACTTTTCTGATTATGCAAGTAATACATGTCTTGAAAAAATTATTAAATGTAGAACACCATAAAGAAAAAAGAAACCCATCCACAATCTTACTATCCAGATAGAAAAACTGTCAACATTTTGGTGTGTTTCCTTCCTTCTATGCTGTTTCACATGGTTGGGCTAGTATTGCATATGCAATATTAAATTCCTTTTTTTCCTCATTTTAGCATTGCAATACAAGTATTTTCAATGGCACGTAATATTTATTTCAGATATAATTTTAAAGAAGTAGCATATGTCAAAAAAAGTCTCCTTTAGATATTGTTGTTTCATATATTTTAATGATAGTCCCACAAGAAATACCTAGGAACTTTTCAGCCTACTGCCTCTACCAAAATCAAACGCCTGATCAGGCAGGAAGCAGTAGAATCAAGCTTTGTATACAAGGCAGAACCCAAGAGACTGAAAATAGGTACTGCCACCCCAGTTCTCCTCATCAAACACATTTATCAAGAATCTTCTATGAGTAAGTTAGGGCAGTAGGTGCTGGCATTTGTCCAGGTAATAACCTGAAAGCTAGATCCAGCTAAGATAGGCCTCCAACACTGTCAACCCAGGAAAAAGAAGGAAAAGCACAGAATTACCCCAAAACGAAGAAATGCATCTGAACTCAAGGTCAAAGAACAGCTTGACACAATAGTTGTCAACCATGAAACTTTTAAGTAAACAGCAGAACTTACTAGCTTCCTGCTTGAAAGAAGGAAAACTATTGAGCACTGGCTTAGATTAAATCAGTTTGAAGGGCAGAACTGAGTTTAGGTAAAGCATGAATTTAGCCTGTGGAGTCAGTCTAGGAAGCTGAAGACAAAGTCTGCTGGGAATATGGTCTCAGTGACACTATCTGATGGGGGAAGCCAAGCAATGAAGCTTAAATGACTTTCTGGAAATTAACCAATAAAACTTGGGAAAGTGCCTGTGTTTTGGAGTAGACTCTGGCCTGGAAAACTTTCCTTGGCATCCTCAGAAGTGAAGGTCACAAAGTGTGAAACTAGGACACTTGTCTTGGAGTAGTCAAACTTATGGGCACGCTATAAAGTGGAAAACCAAGTGCCCAATAGTAAAATAATTTCAAGGAAAAGCCGTAAGAGTTAAATTTTGATATACATTAAATATTTCATCCATGCATTCGCTCACATCTACCTTCTACTTTCTGAACATGGACATCTGTTTCTCATAGTCCATGACTAATTATTATTGCCTAATTTTTCAGTATGTGCAAACCTTGTTACTCCCAATAGAACTATAAACAAGTGGGGAGTGAGGAGAGGAAGGAACAAACATTTTGCTTATAATGAAACACAAGCTTCCTAAAGTCTCTAGACACTGTGTGACTGAGCTGTTTCAGCCATGGGCCCTTCATTCCTCACACATTCCAAGATCTTTCCTGTCTCAGGGCCTATGCCAAGGATATCTCCTATCTAGAATTCTCTTCTCCTGGCTCTTTACAGCCACATGGCTGATTTCTTCTCATCCTTTAAGTGTTTCAATAACCTAGAGAGGCCTTTCTAGAGTACCCAAACAAAAGATTTGTCCCAGGAAGTGGACGTGGCTCAAGCAGTTGGATGCCTGCCTACCACAGGGGGGTCCCCGTTAAGTTCCTGGTGCCTCCTAAAGAAGATGAGCAAGACAATAAGTTGACACAGCAAGATGACACAGGAAGACGGCGCAATGAAGAGACACAGTGAGGAAATGAGAGACACAACAAGCAGGGAGCAGAGGTGGCTCAAGTGATTGGGTGCCTCTCTCCCACATGGGAGGTCCTGGGCTCAATTCCCAGTGCCTCCTAAAAAGAAGATAAACAGCAAGCACAAATGGTGAGGGGTGGGGAGAGAAATAAATAAATTAAATAAATAAAAAAAAGATCTGTCCCCACTTATCTCTACTTTAAACTTCATGGCAACCATGAGAACTATCTACAAATATTCCTACTTTATGACTTAATAAAATTGAAGCTCAGAGATGACAAATTAGTCGAAAATCATAAAGCTGGTGACATAACTAGAAATCAAACCTAGTTCTTATTCCAAATGTCACTGCTCTTTTAAATGGTTAAAATGGCAACTTTTGTTATGTGGATATATGTTACTGCCGTTTAAAGAAGAGAGAATGAGAGAATGAAACGGGAAAAAAAAGTCATTGCTCTTTCTATTATGCAAAGGATATGGGAGAGGTGAAGAATAAATTATCATAAATTGCTTGACTATGATATAGAATCCCAGACCACTGGTTAGAATATTTTCATGTGTTCTCCCCATAAAATAGAAAACAAAAATCAAAGCCCACTCCCATAACAAGAGAATCTTAAAACTTCACTTTTCAGCATTGCAGGACTGGCACGCACCACCAAGCATGCTCAAACATTTCTCAGTATTTGATGATTGCAAAATTGGATTTCATTTGGACCTCATTTCTATTTGGCAACAAAATGATAACTTGAATGAGAATAAAGCTGTATGCTTGTGTGGCATTTGCTTTATTTGGCTAAAGGAAATAAGATACAAAGGTACACATTCCTATAACTCTTTCTGGGCTTAAGAAGTTCTCTAAAATTTGAAAAGACTTGCTACAGTAGGGTCTTTGTTACTCAAGACTTGAATGTGGCAGGGAGGAGTGTGTGTGTGTATGTGTGTGTGTGTGCATGTGTGCATATTTTGATTACATTTATGCTTTTATCCTCTCCCTTTTTCCCTGGGAACTGTTCTTCCAGATCTCAGATAATAGAGTGCTAGACTTTGGCTCTAGAGAAAAGGCAGGCAAGGAAGAAGGAGGCAGGGAAATGAACGAGACGATGGCGTGTGAGCAAAGTGAGAGAACACATGATAAGGTGGCTTCTGGTCTACTTTCTCAGATGGGCCTCTGAGCTCTGCAGAGGCATCAGCCCAGCAGCTTGTGTTCAGATTTGCTTCTGTTTTCTCCCCATATGCAGTTGTCCCTGAGCAACAATCAACCATTGTTTTGAAGTTTCCAGGTCTCTGGGTAATGCTACTCCTGTCTTAGCCTCTTAGCTGCTGAAACAAATGCCACATTATGGATTAGCTTAAACAAAGGGAATTTCTTGGCTCCTGGTTTTAAAGTCAGACACCCAAACTTGAGGCATCAGCAGGGTAATGCTTTGTCCTGGGACTGGCATTCTGGAGCTGGTGCCCGCGATCCTCGATCCTTGGCTCTTCTAGCACACGGCAATGCATGTGGCAGTGTCTTCTCCATTCCTTTCTGGGTGCCATTGACTTTCAGCTTCTGGTTGCTTCCTGCGGCATTGGTCTGTGTCCACTTTCCTTTGCTTCTCGGGACTTCAGCCACACTGGGTCGAGGCACACCCTCATTACTGTGGGCACAGCGTCACTAAAAGTCCTCGAAGGTCCTGTTTACAAATGGGTTCTCACCCACAGCACAGGAGTTGGGACCTGAACAAGCCTTTTGTGGGGGCACGATTCAATCCCCAACATCGCTTTTTGCCTGGTAGTCCTAAATAAAGGCACGAAAATCCCTAAGATCACACAGATTCCCTTTGTAGATGCGGGGTAGGCTTTTGAAATTCAACACACACTATAGACTTCTTTCAAAGATCAATCCAGACCAAAACACCTTTCACCTCATTAAATAAAAACATGCATACTTTAAGGAAAATTGGACCATATTTCTGATTCATTTACCTGAAATGATCAAAACAATAAAACTCATTACTTAAAGTCTTTTGAGCTTATTAAAAGATATTTTCTAAGTTGTCAAAGATCAAGCTCTGGGGAATGGATGTGGCTCCGACCACGTGGGAGGTCCTGGTTCAGTTCCCGGTTCCTCCTGGAGAAGTGGTGCAAGACAGTGAGCTGCCATGACAGGCTGGCATAGCGAGGTGACACGAAAGATGATGCAACAAAAAGACAGCAAGGAAACACGAGAGATTCTCAGGCGATTAGTGCCTCCCTCCCACATGGGAGGTCCCCGGGTTCGGGTCCCGGTGCCTCCTGGAAAAGAGGGGACCAGCTCACAAAAAATGGACACAGCAAATGCAGACAATGAGGGGCAGGGAGAAGTAAATAAAATAAATCTTTAAAAAAATATTAAGCTCTTGATATCTTTAGGGTACTGTGAGAAATCTGTACCCAAAGGTGCTCAGCACTCTCTTCAACTGGGAAAAAATGTCTTCCTGTTCTGCCAGTTAATCTACATTTAATCCAATCAGTATTCTATCACTCTAGTCCTTAGCAATCCAATTCTATTTTTAATTTTGATTTCACAACCTCTATCCTGTTACGAGTCTTCACACAGGTCAAGAGACCACCCTCTAGGGATTCCTTCATTGTCATAAATTGGGAGAAACTGCTTTGAAGCCGGTTGATTGTATCTGTCCTTTGGAAAAGAAGCAGAGTGAGCTGCAGGATGCAGTGGCAAAGGACCACACGGCTTGCTCCTATCTGGGTTTATGTGGCAACTGCTGACCCGCCTGTTGGTGGTATGTGACTGCACAGCTCCCTCCCTTAAAGAGGGGTTACTGGGCTTGGTGCACCTCAAGACACTAATATTTCTGGATCCCCTGGGGATTCCCATGAGTCTGTGCCTTGATCCTATCCCTGGTGTGATCAGCACTGAAGCACAAGGCACCTCTGAAGGCACCGGAGGGGCGCGTGCCAGATGCAGATGCCATGGATTTCCCTTTTGAGAATGGTGGCGTCTGCCTGCCCCAACGAACAACCTACAACATCTTCATTGTATGCTCCGGAGCAGGCATCTGGGAGACAGGGCTGCTCCTGGATTTCCAGACGTGTGTCATTTCCACCGCCCAGTCAGCAGCACCGAGGTGCCTGAAGTGGGGAGACGGGAATGCGAGGCATGTCTCACCGAGAAGGAGCGTTTTTACTTCACAAAATATCACTCAGCTGCTAGTGGAAACGTCAACCTCCAAGCCCTGTTCTCAAAAATAAATAAATACAAGGAGTTCCCCGTGTGAGGAGCACAGAAGGGACTCAAGATATTCCTTTCCATGAAGTCATTCACAGCAGGCCTGTCTGGAAAAATGCTTTCATCTTCTGCAGAGAGGGGAAATGTAGCAGTGGGAAGGTTTAAAGACCAGGGCTTTGAAGTACAAGGTGAGGCGGGAAACGGGATCCTTCGGGCAGGTGAATGCGGGCCAAGCCAGATTAATTTCTACCCTTCAACTCAATGCTTGCTGCACCGACCCCTCAGAATCATAGACTAGTAGGGTAGAACTTTAGAGGCCACCTAGTCCAGTGATGTTCAGACTGCGTCTCCCGGAGTCTTGGCATTCCCACAGGGGCCACGTGATGGAAGAGGAAGGTTGAATTAGTAGGACTCCACACTGCTTCAGCCAGGACAGCTGTGCTTTTACCTGCTCTGTGGACTGTAGTCTATGGGAATTCATTTAACACACATCTGCTGAGGATCTCTTACGTGCTGCACTGCCCTCATTGTGGTGAAGTAGTAGTGGTCAAGGTAGACACGGATGGCCTTGGCCCATGGAGCCAGCAAGCCACACAAGATTCTTTGGGGCTGGTAAGTGGTATGTGAGTGTATGTCGGGGTGGGGAAGGGTGACTCTATGCCGAAAACCATGAATAGCGGTCTGATAACCTAATATTGAGGAAGAATAAACTGAAGCCAAATGTGGTGGTTTGAAACTGTATGTACCCCAGAAAAACATATTCATAAATCAAATTCATTCCTGTGGGTGTGGACCCATTGTAAGTAGGACCATTTGATGAGGCTACTTCAGTTAAGGTATGATCCGCTTCATTCAGGGAGGTCTTAGGCCTATTACTGGAGTCCTTTATAAGATAATGAAATTCAAAGAGAGATAAAGTCATGGAAGGAAGAAACTGAAGTCAACAAAAGCCGGAAAAAAAGGGAGAGACCAGCATATGTAGCCACATGCCTTGCCATGTGGCAGAGGAGCCAAGGATCACACGCAGCCAGTCTTTGGGAAGAAAGCATCGCCTTGATGATGACTTGATTTGGACATTTTCCCAGTCTCAAAACCTTCAATGAATAAATTCCCAATGTTTAACCCAACCAATTCCATTTGCTTTGAGCAGCCTAGAAAACTAAAACATCAGTAGAGATGAGTCCTGCAGCTAGCTAACGCAAGAGCTTGGAATAGGGTTGACCTAGACTTCAGAGCTCTTTCTCCCAAGCCCAGGCAAGAGGAGGATTTAAAAAAAAAAGAAAAGAAAATTATAAATCTTCTCAGCTACAGAGCAAGTACATTTTCAGTCCCTGTGCTTCCTCTGGCTTCATCTCATCTGCATTTCTATCCTTTTGAGTGGTCTACCAAGACTCTGCAAAGGCCGTGAGGCTACCTTAGGACTTGGGGGTGGTTGGGCCCAGCCTTGCTCCTTCCAGATCAGCCTCCTCGTCTGGCCTCAGTAGGGAGCCACCAGGCTGCAGTTTTGCTCCAAAGCTTTCCAGTCAATCACTCCCTGTCCACGCAGACTCTCCTTCCACACATCTTCCTGCAACTCTGTGGAATTGCTTGGGCTCTTTCTCTCTTGCATTCTTTGTGGCATTGCATCACTACCACCTTCCTTTCCATGTTGTGTTTGGCACATTTTCTCTCCAGCCCCCATTCCCACCTGCTCACTGTCTCAACCATGAACTCTGCCTCCCTCACTGTCCACTGCAGGTCTTACTTGAGGCTACAATTTTTTTTTTAAGATTTTATTCCCTTCCCCCCTTGCAGCTTGCTTGCTGTCTGCTCTCTGTGTCCATTCACTGAGCATTCTTCTCTGTCTGCTTGTCTCCCTTCATTGTGTCATCTTGCTGTGCCAGCTCTCCACAGGTGCAGGCCGACAGCTCTCTGCGGGTGTGGACGAGCCTGCCTTCACAAGTAGGCCCCGGGACATGAACCCAAGGCCTCCCATATGGTAGACAGGAGCCCAACTGATTGAGCCACAGCCGCTTCCTAGAGTGTATTTTATAATGCTGAAAACTATAAGACAGGTGGAAGGAAATTACCTTTCTTTTTGATTCCACGCTTCTGTGTTGTTGTTCTTTTTCTCTCTCATTTATTATCTCATATTTTTTTCTAATTTTTGTTTTCCTCTTGGTCTTGGTCCCTTGCCCTGCCGACTGCACATCCTCTTTTACTCACCTTCTGCCACAGTCTCGGGCCTTGCAAGGTCAGATCTGATCAGCCTTTCACGGAGAAGGGCAAACAGTTGCATCTCTGACTCAGGATGTGGAATTCTCCTTAGTCAGTCTAGAACCACGACTGGCTGGGAAACGCAGCCCAGGGCTTGCTGGCTGCCATCCTGTGCCATCCTCAGAGGCTCTGCAATGCATCAAGCATTCTGTCCTTAGGGAACTAAGTTTAGCTTTCCTGTGTGAATCCTCATCAGGTAGCCTGATGGATGGAAAGCAAAAAAGCAACCTCCACCTACCAAAGCTCTGCTCATGAATCGTTGCTTTTGTACAACATTGTTTCTTTATTAGAGCAAAAACTGTGCTTGTTTGTTTTTCGGAAGGGTTTGTTTTCTTTACTCAGGCTAGTGCACTAAATCCTTTAAAGTCTTTTGAAGTCCTAAAAGCAGGTTCTCTGTGATTTTTAGTTTACTACTCCATAGTAAAAATGAAGGGCTCTGTGGTTTTTTAGTCTCCTGTGTGTGTTTTCTATCACTTGAACTGGACAACTTCAGGTATCCGATCTCCCAGCACCAGGTAGTAGAGGGGTTGAAACCAGAGAGCAGAGGGTTTCAAGAACTCATTGAGGTTAAATCTGTAGGTGAGGATGACATGATATTTTTAGGGCAAGAGCCTTGAGAAGGTTTTCAGTTTGGAAAGGGATTTTCCAGGAATACCCACATACTCTCTTCTAGCCCTAATTATGATCAGTAATAGTATGGGAATGTAACATTGTTGGTGACTTTGCAACCTTTTTTTTTTTTTTAAGATTTATTTATTTCTCTGCCCCTTCCCCCTGCCCTGGTTGTCTGTTCTCTGTGTCTATTTGCTGCATCTTCTTCTTTGTCCACTTCTGTTGTTGTCAGCCCAACTGGAATCTGTGTTTCTTTTTGTTGCGTCATCTTGTTGTGTCAGCTCTCCATGTGGGCGGCACCATTCCTGGGCAGGCTGCACTTTCTTTCGCACTGGATGAATCTCCTCATGGGGCGCACTCCTTGCGCCTGGGGCCCCCCTATGTGGGGACACCGCTGCGTGGCAGGGCACTCCTTGTGCGCATCAGCACTGCGCATGGGCCAGCTGCACACGGGTCAAGGAGGCCCGGGGTTTGAACCATGGACCTCCCATGTGGTAGGCGGATGCCCTATCCATTGGGCCAAGTCCACTTCCCTGCAACCATTTTCTAATAAGCCTATTCAAGAACTAACTCGCTAACCCTGGCTTCAAGTGACCTTTGTGACCCAAAGAGCCGAATTTATTCCAGTATTATGTAACCCACGGTGGAAGAGACACAGAGCTATTTCGTTGAAAGAGATAAGGTTTTGGTTCCCACTTTAGAGTTGAAGCAACTAAGACAGCAAGAGATGGATGCCCCGCCGTGATAAAGGTCCTAAGCCTGTGTCTGTCTCCCGGGAGAGTAGATTTTCCATCACACCAAACTCAAGCCCTTTTGGTGTCCTAAGGTCTTTCTTCATGCTTTAGAAACACAGGTCCTGGAATAGTTTTATGTATGTAGTCTTTATCACTGGTGTTTAATATACTAAAAAATTACTACTGATGCTTCTCAGCCTAGTGCTTCTCAAATTTCAGGGTGTTTACACAATTCTGGGGTCTTGTTGAGATGCCACTTCTCCAGTTTACATTTCTGATTTTCTAAGTCAGACCTGGGGGGTGGGGGGACGTTCAGATATGGCCATTTGTAACCAATCCACTACACAGGTGGCCAATGCATGCCTATTGGAGAAGCACTGCTCTGGTCTAACATGAATAGATCCCATAAGTAACTCAATTTCCTTTTCAAATTGCCAATAGAATTTCCATTACATTCATATGGTGTGAATGGAATGTGCCCTCTCATAGAACACCAATAATTTTTTTTCCCAGAGAGGAAAAACTGCTTTGCATCTTCGGTTGGGTATTAGCCCACTGGGTCAGCCTCAGGCACGTCATGATTTCCCTGGAGTGAAAGAAGAGCTTGACCTTATCGTTGTGCTTCCGTGTGAAGGGCGAAGCTACACTTTAGTCAGGCAGGGACGCCCTGGCCATGAAAGAGAAGGTGCCAGGGCCCTGCAGATGGAAAGATGGGGAGATGCGAAGGATGAAAGGGAGGTGTGAGTTCTCCCATGAAGGGGCTGTGCAGGCTTGGGCACGAAGACAAAGCAGGTGTGGGGATCGTGTCCTGTGTGATGCTGCTCAGAGCGCAACTCGTCCCTGCCTCCCCTGGAGCGAGGTGAAGCCCGAGGAGCTGCTCTCCTTTGCCCAGCACTGCCGTACAGGCCCATTCAACACATCTCCGGGGGACTCGAGCTGCCTTTTAAGAACTTGCATGGTTGGTAAATGCCCTTGACAGGACCAAATCCAGTCAGACAGAGAAGCTGAGAGGTTTGGCTCTCACTTTCAAGGTACCCAGCAGAAGACTTGGATATCTTTGTCCTACTATTCATTCAAAATCCGCCAAACAATCAAGTGCGTGGGTTGGTACCAGATACCGCACCAGACAGTGGGGATACAAAGATGAACAAACCAAGCTCCTTTCCTTGTGCAGTACTTCTCCCAGGAGCTGACAGTTTCTTGCAGATGGGGTAGGCACGTAAAGCAATAGGTGAGTCACAGCCTTCTAAGGTCCAGAAGAGAAATGCTCTAGGCAGAGGGGACACAAAGAAGGAAGAAGCAAATTCTATCTGGCAGGGCATATAGAAGGGGATTTTGAGCTCTTTCTGCTACATGTTTGGTTTACCTGTAACTTCTTTTCACAGGTAGCAATAAAAACCATGATAGTTAATGGAAATTACTGCTTCATGTGCTTCATCTTGGTAAATGCTCTCAGTAATCTTAGAAGACAAATAACATTATTATTTGCATTTACAGATGAGGAAACAGTTTGAGAAGATAAAGAGTGTGGTTTCAGGAGAGAGTTTGTCCGCACCTGCTTTGCCCTATGCCCTAGTCTATAGGGACACCTCGTTAAAGAATGCCCACATTGCTTCCACCCCTGCTGCATCTCTCCCTCTTTCCATCCTCAGAGCTCTGGCACCGTCTCTTTCGTGGCCTGGGAATCCCTGGCTGACTAAAGGGTAGCCTTGCCTTTCATGAAGCAGTACAACAATAAGGTCAAGTTCTTGTTTTGCTGGAGGGAAACCGTGACGTGCCTGAGGTTGACACAGTGGGATATTGCCTGAAGATGCAAGGCAGTTCTCCCTCCGTGGAAAAAATCCCTACAAAATATCCTTGTTCTGTTAGAAGATACATTCCACTCAAACCACATTTACTTGTGTATTGGGCTGGCCCAGGGCAGTTCTAGGATGTGAACCTATGACATATCTCCTGAGCTTTTAGGCTAAAGAGCCCCCTCAGAAGGTCAGGTGGGGGCGGGACATTAATGGCTCACCGTGGCACCATGTTAGCCAGGCTCTTTCTGCTGAACCCTTCCCTGGTGACGCTTAGAGAAGGGGCTGAGCGAGCACTTCAGTGACTGCTCTATTCACACGGAGAGCGGGTAGAGTGGGGAAAGCGTCTCTGTAGCTCCCGTCGTGTTGTACATAGGTTGGGGAGCTGCAGAAAGTTCAGTCTTTCTCTTTTCAGTCTATGGATTCTTCCTTTCATAGTCTGATACTAAAGTTCAGGATTTTAGGCTTGTGTAAAAAAATTTTTTTAAAGATCACAATTGTTCTTACCAAGGTCATCAAAGTCCTGCTTCTTTGTTGTCAATTAAATAAGCAATTTTTGGTCCTTGTCTCTCTCAAGTGTGACTTTTCTGTAGTATGTGGAAGTGTTAACCATACCCTCCTCCCTGAGGTTATGCTCTTTCTGTGACCAGCACCTTCTCTTAATTTTTGTGGATACTCCAGTTCAGAGGCATTCTCTCATTGCTCCAGTAGCTCAGGCAGAAACCTTGAAATCAACCTTGACTTCTTCCTTTCGTTCACAGATCGTGTTTCCAAATTCCTGATATTCAAACCCTAACTGATCTAGCTTAGACCAAGGGGATCCCACCTCCTCAACCTGCACCGCCAAACCAGCATACAGCTCACATGCTCACACCCTCCTTGGCCAATGGAATTCAGTATGTTTAGGGGCTCTGACCTGGGTCACAGGGTCCATGTGGGGTAGTCTTCCCCACACCATAGGAGCTATGTTGGGAGGGGGATAGTCCTCAAATGAAAACTGGGATTATTTCCAGAAGAAGGGAAAACGAATGCTGAAGAAGTGAATACAAAATATGTACTTAAACTTTCTGCTCTTACATTCCCCTTCTGGCACCATTATCTTCCCAGTTTCTCAGACCTTAAGAAAAGTGGTTCCTCCTTGTCCCTCACTCCTTATATCTAGTCAGTTACTTTATATCAGCTTTTCGTTCTTCACTCTATCTTGGTCCCTCTGCACCTCTTCCTTCACATTCCTACCACCTCCGCTGAGGGCTCCTTACTGCCTGCAGAGCTCCAACAGCTTTCAAAATAACTGCTCACCCTAGAGTCTTTCAAACGTGTTCTCTCCCCATTCATGAGAGATTTTTTTCCAAAATGCACATATGGTCATATTTTTTCCCTCTTAGGGTCCTTGGATAGATCCCCCTCTCCTTCTTTGTCACAGTATAGGAGACACTTTTGGTTCCCTCCAGGCTCAGCTCTGAACGTGAAGATCCAACAGTGTGAGAGAATGACAGATCTATAGATCTATAAAGAGCACATACAATTATTTTTGGTGAATCAAATAGTATTTTACATATAGAATGTTGGCATGTTGTTTAAATTCTATGATTCTCCAAATTGTGCCGTTCTGAGCCTTCTGAAGTTGGAGCATGGGAATTCTCACCTCATGCCTTTGCGACCCCGCTTTCTTTCTGGAGGGTTCTGCCCTTGGCCCCTCACTCCTTCACTCCAACTCTCTTAAATATCTAAGAAGCAATTTTTGAGCATGCACTGTATTCCACTTTTCCCTGACTCCCTCAAAATTAGTTTAGTTGTCACACTCCAGGCTTACCTGAGTTAGAACTGATTGCTTATTAGTGTGTCTCCTTGTTTACCTGTGAACTCTTCGAGGAAGGTTATTGCATCCCTGGTGTCCGGCACAATGCTTGGCACATAATAGGATCTCAGGCAATGAGTATTCAATGAGTAAATAAAACATAACCAGAAGGTAATATCTGGTCTTTAAAAGCATCTTCACCACTGAGCACCCACATCCTAAAGGGACCAAATAAGAGGAGTGGCTTGCATAACGACACATGATCAAGAGCTTCTTGAAAATCCATTCACCAGGGAGTGATGGAAGAAGATAACAAAGGCAGTAAAATAGACTTGGAGATCATTCATTTGAACTGAAACTTGAGGTTTCACTTATTGGGGGAAAGTTCTATCTCATTCCCATTCAAATTTCACTCACAACTTCTCTTAAGAATGTGTGCATGTCTGGCTTTGATATCAAGAAACAGTATAATAAATGCTTAAAAAGAGAACCTTTGTTTAATACCCCCTTTTTCAGGGCTTATTTTAAGAGCCCCAGAAAATTCCAACTCAAAAGTAAAAAAGCTTGGTTTCCTTAATAACTGCTAATAAAGACTAAACATTTATGGAGACAACAGCAATCAATATAAATTATTGTTCCTGTGGGCAGCCTACTGACAATCACTTTGTACACAAATAGTAGCATTGTTGTAGGATTAGTAGTTAGGTCAGTAGCAATCCAGGAAAATGTCCAAATAAATTATTCTGTGGTGACATGGGAAAAGCATGAGTTCTTGGGAGGGACCACACAATGCAGAAATCCCCCCAGTAAATGTCTGTGCTCCTTGTTGGTGAAACACCGATGCTTATTTGCTGGTATTTGAATGACTACAATTATAAAACAAACGCAACTCATGAACTCTAATATTTTGAAAAAATACTAAAATATTTCCCCCATCTTCTTGCATACAGAGGAATACACCTTTGCTAAAAACAGGAAAGTTAATAGTGGGGCAGAAGAAGCTACATTTTGGAAGAAATAGTTTGAACTCATCTTGATATTCAGTTTAGCACAAGATTTTTATTCATATGGAAAGAGGCCTATGATTTACGCTATTAAGAAAGCAGAGAAACAAATGTCCAGGACTATATGCAATTCTAATTTACAGTATACATTCTCTGGCATATTCCCAGTGACACAAGGATATGAGATGCTGTTGGTTACCATGACCTGGCATCCACCAGGGATGGCTCTGGACCAACAACAAAGAAGCATAGTTACAGAAAGCAGCAAACCTGGCTAAAGCCAAAACTCAGGCAACGACTTTTAGGATCGGTGAAAAGAGGAGTGTCTGATTTATTAATATTTTCCATAACCCTTGTCTTCCGAGTTAATGGCCCCATTCAATACAGTCATTTTGAATAAAAAAAGCGAGCTGTGGGATTTCCCCTGGCAATCAAAGGCTCCTTCATCTTTCCCTTTTCCCTGCGGTTGAATATTCCAATCTTTCTGGGAACTTGACTCAGTAAATCACTCCTTATCTTATGCTTGGACATGTGGGACAAGGATATCCTTCCTGGGGATGTTGACATACTCAACTTCTCGGTAAACCCAATTGTCTTGGTGTCTTTTTCAGCTACAGATGCAGCTCCCTTAATTAGCCTTAGTGCAGAAACATCAGAATTTGAAATCATATTCACTTCACAGAAATATTTGCCATAGAACTTAAACAACATGCAAACTATTCAAACTATTACTTAACTCATCAAAAACAATTTTAAGTGCTACTTGTGAAAGCCCATCTTTTGTATAAACTAAAATATAACAATGGCCATCATTAGTGGAAAGCTTACTATGCATCAAGAACCCTGCTAAGATATTTAATTCCATAAATTCACTGAAGTCTTGTGATGAACCAGTAAAAGGGGCTAATTATTTAATTTTTAAAATTCTCAACTGGCTTACCATAAATATTTAAAAAAAGAGGAAGAGATAAAACTTACAAAGTTTGCATTCACATATAAAGTGTATATCCTGCTTTATAAAATGTTCTAAATAATTTTATAAATTGTTATTGTTTTGTTTAATGGAAACTTTACCATAATTCCAGGTTTGGATTGCTTTATCAAAATGTAATCAGTTTCCAAAAGATTTCAATGATACAGAAAAATCTTAATAAAAGACCCATTATGTGTACCATAGTGTCATTTTCTGCTCAAGAGGTATGTGTGGAAATGCTATAAACGAAACAGCTGTATCTTCTTTTATTATTTTTAATATTTAAAATTTTGGTTCTTGAAATAAGTCCCAATGGAATAGAAACGCAATGTTCATAATTGTGTAGTTTGTTATGGACTTAGATCTGCCACACTGGAGCACTCCAAACCCATGCTTTGACTTATCCTCTGACCCAGGAGGTCAAAGGACAGGCCAACTTAATCCTAAATCCTTTAACTTTAAAGTGGAAATTTCAACGACTGCTTTTTGCCCTGTGATGATAATTAAAAGGATCGTTTATATACTTCAAAGCTTGGCTATTAATTCTAGATCAAATGTGTCACGCCAGTAATATTTCGGAATGCACTGAACTTGGGTTAAAAAACATAAGCTATTTTGTGTGTCAGTGTGTATACGGTTGAACCTCATTCTTTGCAGATTCTGAATTTGCATATTTGCCTACTTGCTAAAACGTATTTGTAACCCCAAATCAATAGTCACAGGGCTTTTCCGGTCATTCGCCGACATGTGCACAGTGGCGAAAAATTTTAGGTGCCAGATGTGCACGTTCCCAGCTCAAGCTGAACAAGGCAGCACTCTGCCTACTTGTTCCAGCGATCCTACTGTAAATAAGTATCTTTCTCATGGTGTATCTGGTATGCTCTTGTTCATATTTTGTGCTGTTTTGATGATTTCATTGTTTCAAGTGGCCCCTAGTGCAGAAGTGCTGACGATGTTCCTAAGTGAAGAGGACTGTGGCGCTCCTTAGAGAGAACGTATGTGTGTTAGACACACTTCATTCAGCATGAGGCCGGGGCTGCTGCTGCTAAGTTCAATGCTAATGAATAAAAATACATATCTTAATAAGGTGTCTTTTAACAGGTGCACATGTAACAACGTTATACATTAACTGATTGATGCAAATGTGACCAGAGGATTGCAGGAACCTCACCCTGTATGTCCCTTAGTGCAGAGGTTTAGTATGAACGGAGACTTTTCAGAGTCTAACTTCTGTGAACAATGAGAATCGGCTGATAGGTCAGCATCCAAAACATCAAGGAAGAGAGGCAGCGTGTTCCAGTGACCTGGAGATGTTCTCATTTCCTCCTAATATTTTCATAAGCATGAAACCTGAAGAAATTTAAACCATACTCTAATTACTGCTCTGAGACAAGGTGCCAAAAAGAAGAAATGCTGTTTTCATGTAGTTTTAGTAGGGTTTTCTATCTTAAGATAATGCTTGGCTATGAGAAACTGATCACATGAACTCTTAAGCTTAACTGGAGTGGCTTGAATTTTCAATTACAGAGAATATGGGGAGCGTTTTCACATTACTTGGTAAACACCATTCAACAACACTTGATTTTTTTACTTGTTATCTTATACTAATGCGGGAAAAGAAAATCTTGTTTCTGGCAGGTAGTCTATGGTTTTATCTTTTGCTGCTTTGTAATCAGAATTGAGCTAGGATATTCAAGCTTCTTATCTGAATCAAGAGAATCTGGTTTTCTGGTCTTTGGCATATTGCAGGAGCCCAGGAATTGACTTGATGTTTCCAAACACTCTGCGCCCCCCACCAAGGATAAGTTAATCTGGACAAGGACGCTCCTCTACATGTTTAAAATCATGCAAAAGCCTCTGCAAGTGAAATGTGAGTTGTCTGTCACTCCACGGTGAACAAAGAGACACTTTAATTTGGAGGCTGAGAAATCGAGGAGTGGCAACCAGATTGGGAGGGAAATTTTGAGGATCATTACGAGTGAAACAAGGCAAAGCAGCTGAGGAGGATTTGCTGGTGATGTGCTTTCTCTCTTCCCTCCGTGCCTCTGAGGGTTTTTAATTTGTTTTTAAAGATTCATTTTATTTATTTATTTCTCCCCACCCCCTTGTTGTTTACATTTGTTGTATCTGTTGTGAGCTCGTCTTCCCCTTAGGCGGCACCAGGAACCGAACCTGTTGTGACCTCCCTTGTGGGAGGGAGGGACCCAATCGCTGGGACCATCTCCACTCCCTGCTCCTTTGTGTCTCTCACTGTGCTTTCCTCTGTGTATCTCTTGTTGTGCCATCCTGTTACATCAGCTCACTGTGCCAGCCTGTCATGTCAGCTCACTGTCTTGCTCATCCTTTCTAGGAGGCAACAGAAACAGAACCCCGGACCTCCCGTGTGGTAGGCAGGAGTACAATTGCTTGAGCCACTTTCGCTTCCCCTTGAACCACATCCGCTCCCCTGAGTATGTCTGGCAGTGAGCATACCCCCCTGTGAAGGTAATATGGCCTGTGCGTAAATTCACACTTATTCTATATCCAAGTATGCCTAGTTCCCTGGAGAGCCAGCTGAGAGGTATAAACTCTATAGGCTTTGGCTACTCAGGGAGATGCAAACTATATGTGTTAATTAAAGCTTACCTGGAATGTGGGGGGTTCATGTTAAAAGCTTATCTGGAAGGTGGGGGTTCCTGTTAAAAGCTTACCTGGAATGTGGGGGATATGTGTTAATTCAAGCTTACCTGGAGGATATAACCTATCTCATACTCAGATAAAACACCTGAAGAAACTAATCAAAAGTCCTTTTGCATATAAGCACTGTTTGACTCCCCACTCCTACATCCTTTGTATAAAAGGGACCCAAAAATCTTATTCGGGGCTTGGTTTTATTAGAACAGGAATCCGCTGAGTCCAGCCTGTCATAATAAATCTCCTTCTCAGGATTCTTTTGTCCTGGCCTTCAATACCACGTATACCCAACTTCTCTCTGCTACAACAAAGGGACATGGTGGTCCCAGGATTCTCTCCCTATCATGAAGCATAGTTCCTCTTTCCTTCTCCAAGCCCACCATATACCCTTTCAATCAGGCAAGTTTTGAATATTGGAAAGGCCATATAGTTGGAGTAGAAAGTGTGATTCTGTTTTAGTAAAGAGTAAACATGAGGTGGTGGGTGTGTGGGAGGCAGGGAGGTTTAGTTTTACTGATTCATAACTAGAAAAGGGAGAGGGAAAATCTAGAGCCACCAGCATGCTTTTCATCTCGGCTGGTGATTCTGTCTCACGACATCATTCCAGAGCTTGGAAATGTCCCGCCTGCCTTCACCTTGTGAAGGCTTAGGCACCGCTGAACCAGGACCAGCTGGTGGTTTTGACCCGACACATCATCCCAGCTCTCGTGGACGGGCTCACGTGAGCGGGTCACACTGTGTCAAGGTTCTTCACCTGTAAATACTGATTGCTGTGGCAGATTTCACGGCTATTTCATGTGGATTATACTTGTCAGCAGATTGCAAATAATAGGTGAGGACAAAAAAAGAGACTGGTAGACACCACCAGGGACAAAAAGCAGTGGCTGATGAGTCTTTTAGATGTTTGCACTCTTGAACTCTGATTCACTTGCTTTCGGCTTTAGTAGATTAAAATATTTTTGGTGGGATAAATTAAGGACAGTGTGACATGCTGAAGGTTTCTAGGGCTTATCAAAGGAAATCCACTAAACTATGTACTTTCAAGTGCAGGGATAGCATCTTCCTTACGTTTGAATTTTCTCTGCCTTGTATTGAGACTGGATATGGTAGGGGCTCAAATTTTTACTAACCCTTTCATAAGCAATCCTGAAAGAAGTTACAAATATGAAGGACTCTATGACAAGAAAACAGTTGTGAACTACAATAGTTTGCTTTGTTCTAAGGAGAACATTAATTAAGAGGTTATATAAAATATTGTAGGTATATTCTCGCAAGGTGAATCAACTTGAAAATTAAAAGTTTGTAAAAGTTTGGAGCAGATGTGGCTCAAGCAATTGGGCACCCACCTCCCACACTGGAGGTTCCGGGTTCAGTTCCCAGTGCCTCCTAAAGAAGATGAGCAGACACTGCAACCAGTAGATGCCACAACTGCCACAACGAGCAGATGCTGCAATGAGCAGACACTGCAACAAGCAGACGATGCATCCAGAAGGGAATGGAAGTGGCTCAAATGGTTGGGCACTCACCTCCCACATGGGAGGTCCCAGGTTCAGTTCCCAGTGCCTCCTAAAGAAGATGAGCAGACACTGCAACCAGTAGATGCCACAACTGCCACAACGAGCAGATGCTGCAATGAGCAGACACTGCAACAAGCAGACGATGCATCCAGAAGGGAATGGAAGTGGCTCAAATGGTTGGGCACTCACCTCCCACATGGGAGGTCCCAGGTTCAGTTCCCAGTGCCTCCTAAAGAAGAGCAGATGAGCTAACAGAGGACAGAGCCGTTGGGGGGGGGCGGGGAGTTTTAAAACAAGTTTGTAGAAGTAAAAATAGCAAAGAGAGGTAAAAATTCTTTAATTATACTTAGCAATAGAAACTCACAGGGAAAGAAAAAAGTCAGAGAGAGATGCTTTGCTTTATTTATACTTCCATATAAATGGCATTTAATCTGTAATATATATTTTCATGCATTACAAGTCCTCGAAACACCTGCTGTGAATTTAACTTTTTTAAGTTTCTGAAGAGTCATGTAAAGATCTCTCGTTTTAGAATATCGGAGGCACAAATATTAAAAAAGTAGCTTCTAATGATAAAGGATGACTTTATATAAACCAAATTTGCCATACTGCAGATCTCCTTTGTGTGTATGAAGTGATATACAATTTGACCAGAAGATGGCAGCATTCTGAAAGATTAAAAAAGACAACAAGCAAACCAACAGCAAGATAAGGCAATGCTTTGCCTTTTAATCTCCAAGGTTTTCATGATGATAGATAATATTTTAATTACTGCTAATCTTTTTTTTGAATATATTTTTTAAGGTGTAAAATGTCTTCATTCTAGGAAAAATAACTTCGTAATTGTAGGAGTCTACCAGTACTATTTTCCCGCCAGAGAAGAAAGTCCTTCTAAAGACCCCACAATTATTTACAGTTATAAAATTTTAAGTTAGTATTGTATTAATTCTCTCAGGAAGTAAAACAAAGTGTCTGAAATAATGTATATGGAAATCTAACTTCTAATCCAGGGAAAGATTAATTGTGTTAGAATTTTTCCCTGAAATATTGTTTGGGTATCAGAATATTCTTGTGCAGTATAAAATCCATTGTAGAAAAACACCAGAAAAACACCCCAAAAGACTGTTTGATGAATATCTATCTCTCTCTCCATCCTTCCAAATTACTTTATTTGCAAAACTTTCAAAATTCCGCATTCCATCTTAAATACATTTTAAATTTGGACATCTGATAAAATGTATTCCTTTTGTTTTTCCTCGTGTGTGTAACTTACCAACAATTTTAAAATAATTTAATTGAGAAGATTCAGAAGGGAGCACACAGCTCATGTCCTTGTTATGTCCCTTCGAATTTATACAGCAACTGGAATTATAGTTAACCCACTATGATGGTTTACTTTAAACTGATTAATGAATAATGTTACTCTATAACTCAGAAATATGCTAGGAATAATTAGGAAAAAATAAAATTATATGCTAACAGTAATAAAAATATTGGAATGATTTTATTTTTGTGCTTCCTTTAAATTGCATCAGATGGTATTTTGCTATATATGCTATAATTGTTTTCTGGCTTGATGACAATATTTTAATAAAAGTTTCTGGAGGTATTTTAAGGAAAAATTACATTTAGTTACTCTTGTTTCAGAAAGAAAAACAGCCCTTCAGTCCGAATCTGAATATAAACCTAAAACCCTGGGGCCCTTCCAGCTGCCCACCCAGCTGACAAGTTAGAATACACTATCATTTTTTTTAACAAATCAATTTTATCGATACATATTAATAAAACATAAATCCATCCAAAGAGTACATCCATGGTATTTGGTGTAATCACATATTTGTGCTTCAACACCCCAATCATTCCCAGAGCACTTTCATTATTCCGAATAATAATAAGCAAAAAACCAAACAGAACTCATCACCTCTTAACCTCTCTATGCCTCGCCTGCCATACACAGCTGCTGTTCTCTCTCCTTCTCTCTAGTACAGAATCCACCATCTTGACTTGCCTGCCCTAATTCCCTTCACCCATGCCTGATCTCACCATCTGAGACGCTACAGGAATGGTTATTGTTGGAATCTATCCTTCTTCATCTCAGGAAGCTGCTGGAGCTTCTAGATCTGAGCCCCAAACTGAACTTTCAGCACCTCTGGCCAGGAAGAGCACATTCCTTGTCACTGGACCTCATTTTCATCATAATTTCCAAGAAAGTCTAGCCAGTGTGGAAAGCAGTTTCATTAGCATCTGTTGGAGCTGAAGAAGAAACCAGGTCCCATAATAGGAAACTATGTCAGGTAGACCACAAATTAGAAAAAAGTTAAAGTCTAGGCAAACTGACAGACACATATTTATTCTCCCTGGAAAAATACTGTGACCCATTTCAAAAGGTTAGTAATCATTCTTTATTGTGTTCAAAGAGGATAATCTATGGCTCGATTTTGTTAGCACACAAATTATTTTGTAATGTTTTAATATGTCTCCTAACTGTTGTTGTAAAATTTTGAATGTAAAGACCAGAGTTTAGGAAGGAGAGACAGAGTTTGTAGAGTGAGTACTAAAGAGGATAATGAAACATTAATTAAAACACAGAGATTTCCAGAATGGATAAAAAGGCATGACCCCAATATATGCTGTCTACAAGAAACTCACTTGAAATACAGGGTTGCAGATAGGCTAACTAAAAAAATGGAAAAAGATCTACCATGTAAACACTCATCATAAAAATGTGGAATAATTAAATTAATATTAGAAAGTAGATTTCAGAACAAAAAATAATACCAAGGATAAAGACGGATATTTCATAATGATAAAAAGATCAATTAATCAAGAAGACATAACAAATCTAAATGTGTATACAATTAAAAAACAAGCCTCAAAATGAAAGAAAGCAAAAACTGACAAACCTGAAAGTAGAACAAGACGAATTTACAACAATAGTTGATATCAATTGTCCTCTCTAAATAACTGATAGAAAGATTAGAGAGAAAGTCAGTAGAATATAGACATTACCAAGCAATCCATGGTAATAATATAAATACAAATCTGCACAAAAACTGCACAATACATATCCTTGTCATGTGCACATAGATCATTTTCTAAGATAACCATATTTTGGACAATAAAACAAGTTTTAGTAAATTTAAGAAGAATTGTCATCATACAGATCAAAAACTAGAATGATATCTAGAAAATCCAAAATATTTCGAAATTAAAAATCACTCTTCTAAATCATCCATGTTCAAGGAAGAAATCATATAGGAAGTTAGAAAGTATTTTGAATTGAATAAATAAGCAAATCCATAATCAAAATTTGGGGGATGCAGTTTAGTAAAGCTTGGAGAGAAACATACAGCTTTAAATTCACGTATAGAAAAGAAGATTGGTCTAAGATCAGTGATTTACAGTTCCAAAAAAAGCTGGAAAAAAGAAGAGAAAGTTAAAATTCAATGGAAGTAAGGAAATAAGGTAGACAAGAAGAGAATCCATGAAATAAAAAACTGACAATAGAATAAAGCATTGAAATCAAAAGTTGATTTAAAAAAAAAGAGGGGAGAGGATGTGGCTCAAGCAGGTAGGTGCCTGCCCCGTCATGGGACGCCTCAGGTTCAGTTCCCGGTGCCTCCTAAAGAAGACAAGCAAACAAAGAGCAGACAACTAGCAGACATTGAACAAAAACAATGAACAGACTACGAGCAAAAACAATGAACAGACTACAAGCAAAAACAATAAGCAGACAATGAGAAAAAAACAAGCAGAGAATGAGCAAAAACAATGAACAAGACAATGAGCAAACAACAAGCAAAAATAAAATGTGCAAGGAGCGAATGCAGCTCAAGCACCTGAGAGCATGCCTTCCACACAGGAGGTCCCGGGTTCAGTTCTCAGTGCCTCCTAAAGGAAACACAAACAGACAGCGGGCAGACAAGAAACAAAAACATCAAGCATACAACGAGCACAAAGAACAAGTTAAAAAAACCAAGCAAAAACAGCTAGCAAACAGACGAGGGGGGCCATCTCAGGGGAGGGGGTGTGGGGGTGGGAATAAAGAGAAAGGCTTAAAAAAAAGAACAGTTTGACCAATCTCTAGCTAAATTGATAAAATAAAAAAAAGAGAAGTCACAAATTATCTATTAGTTTTGAAAAGGTCAACATCACTACAGAAAATATAAATATTATTAGGATAATAAAGAAATATTAGGAACTATGCCAATGTTTGACAACCTTGAAGAAACTGATAAAATTCCTTGAAAGACACAGATGATCAATACTGACGCAAGAAGAAATAGAATGCATGAATAGCCATCTATCAAATATAGATGTTGAATTCCAGAATTCAAACTTTCCTACAAAGAAAACACCAGGCACATAAAACTCTACTGGTAAATCATGTGAAACATTTAAGGAAGACATAATATCAATTCTTTAAAATTCTTTATAAAATAGAGGAAAATAATACCATTTTCAATTTATTTTAGAGTTCAACATTATCCAGATAACCCAAACCAAATATAGACATTGCCAGAAAAGAAAACTAGAGCTCAATATCCCTCAGGAACAAATACCCCAAAATCTTTTAATAATATTAATTAGCAAATCAAACCCACTAATTTATAAAGGTGTTTATCTCAGGAATGGAAGGTTGGTTTAACAATTGAAAATCAATCAATGTATAAACAAAACAAAAGAGAAAAAGAGAACATCATATGATCATGTCAAGACAGAAAATGCATTTGATAAAAGTAGTAATTTATTCATATTAAAAACTCTCAGCAAGCAAAGAATAGATGGTAACTGCCTTGTCTTGAAAAGGACCATTACTGAAAATTCTACAGCTCATATTAAACATAATGTGAAAGACTGAGTGTGTTCCTCTAACATATGGAACAAGGAAAGAATGTCTTCCTTTACCATATCTTTTCAACATTGTTTTAGAGATCATAGTCCATTCAATAAGGAAGAAAAATAAAATAAAAAGCATAGGGATTTGAAAGGGAGAAGTAGAATTATAATTATTTGCAAACAAAATCTGCAAAAATGCTAACATAACTAATAAGTTTATCAAGATACAGTACATATATATATGATTGTATTTCTATAACAACGAACAATTAGAAACTGATATTGAAGTAACTCCCATTGCAATAACATTAAAAAACTAAACCCTTAGTTATACATCTAATAAAATATGCACAAGACCTGTACACTGAAAATTAAGAAATACTGCTAAAAAAAATTGTAAACACAAATAACTGAAAATATATACATGTTCAATGACCAGCAGATTTGATATTGTTAAGATCTCAATTCTCCCCAAATTAATGTGGAGATTCAATGCAGTCCTCATTAAAATTTGAGCACACTTTTTAAAAAGTAGAAACTGACAAGCTGATTCCAAAATTTAGATGGAAATGCAAAATAGCCAAAACAATTCTGAAAAGGACGAACAAAGTTGAAGGATTTATATAAACTGATTTTAAGATTTAGTATAACACGACAGGAATCAAGAACGTGTGGTGCTGGGATAAGGACAGGCATAGAGATCAATGAAAGAGAAAAGATCCCAGAAAGAGAGCCATACAGATGTGGCCAATTGGATTTTGAAAAAAAGAAGCCAACATAATTCAATTTGGAAAGGACAGTCTTTTCAACAAAGGCACTAGAACACTAGTCAGAAATAAAAAGAACGAACTACTGATAAACATAACGACATAGATAAATCTCTTCATCTACATTGAATGAAAGGAGCTAGACACAAAGGATTAGTTAATATATCATTCAATTTATGAGAAACTCTAGAAAAGACAAATTCTATTTATAGTGACAGAAAGCAGATCAGTGCTTGCTGGGGCTGGGAGTGGGGAGATTAACTTGGGAGGCACAAGGGATCCTTTTGAGGTGAGAGAATGTGTTCCGTATCTTGTGGCGGCCACTTATGGACTTACACTCTGTGTCGTCACAGAGGGCGCTGTGCTCCGAAGGACCCTGCTCGTGGTTTAACTCATATTAATTTTATCTTTGATAGAATTCCCCACCCCCCACCCCCAGCTAGGACTCAGCACTCCCTCAGTTGCCGTTTTTAACTGTAACCACTATGAATTGTCACTTTTACTGAACCTGTGGTTGGCACTGGGGGTTGGTGTATCCTCAGGGGACCTGAATCTCTGACAGTCCATGTGACAGCCAGGCCCTGAGCCTCAGCAGACTTGCAACACCTACCCTCTAGTTTAAGGAACTTACCCCGGCCAGCTAACAGGGAGGTGAAGAAGGCCAACCACCACACCCGGGAGCCAAGAGTGCCTACAACTGCAAGCAGGAGAGTTGCACCCATCATCCATGTGGAATCTAAGCTCCTTCTCGATATAGAGGGGGAATGGACATAACCATCCCAGGGTCCACAGGATGGAGGAAGAGAGTATGGATTAGAGTGGACTTACTGATATTCTATTCTGGAACTATTGTGATTAATGGAAGAAAATGTAGCACTGATGTGGAGAAAGTGGCCATGGTAGCTGCCAAAGGAAGGGAGAGGGAAGAAGAGATATGATGGGGCATTTTCAGGACTTGGAGTTGTCCTGGGTGGTATTGCAGGGACAGGTGCTGGACATCTTAGGTCTTGCCATGGCCCACTGGGTGGACTGGGTGAGAGTGTAAGCTACAAAGCAAATCATTATCCATGTGGAGCAGCAGTACTCCAAAATGTATTCACCAAATGCAATGAATGTGCCACGATGATGAAAGAGGTTGTTGATGCGGGAGGAGTGGGGTGAGGGGGGTGGGGGCTATATGGGGACCTCATATTTTTTTAATGTAACATTAAAATAAATAAATAAATTTATCTTTGAGCTTGTGTTTTTTAAGTGAAGTCCAATTGGACAATGAAGAGTGCACGTGAGCAGAGGAGATGTGAGCTAAACATCTGCCCATTGTTCTTTGCTAATCCATTCACAAATAGCCTTCACAATGCCCCTAAACAGAATTCCTTTGGACTCATGAAGTGTGGTAGTACGGTCAGATGCAAAGCAAGTACCAGGTAAACATGCTATGTCTACAGAGGAGGAAGGGTGCTGACAGCTCTGAGAGGACATGCTTTCTATTTGAACTAGGACTTGTTCAGATGCAAAAAGAAGACAAAGGCATACTAAGCAACAAGAATGCCTGAGGAACCCCTTCATATGCTTTCTCAGTTGTGTGACTTGCCTGTGTTCACCAACCACTTAAGTTCAAATGATGACATTGAAGGAAAGAGAAAGATAGAGCAAACCACAGTTCCTTTACATTTCAGGCTTTTTCCCTCATCAGCAAATCAAAGGTTGAAAGTTTGGGTAGAAAATGCACATATCAAGAGCATATCGAGAACTGAAGTAAAACAGTTGAGTAGTTTTGTGCAGTGTTTCTATCTGCCTAAGAAAGTTCCACATGTGTATGACCAAGCCACAGCATATGAAGTATGACATTTTGGTGATTCCACATATGAGTTAAACGTATATTTGCATTTAAAACCAGGACTGTACAATGTATAGGTAAATGGTAAAATTCCCACTAACATTTAACCATTTTAAGTTTCCTTTACTTAGCACACCATTAAATGGCAAATAAAAAACACTGTGACAATTTGACAGAGAGTGTGTGGAAAAAAAGAAAAAACTTTTTATTTTTAATACTTTTAACAGCACGTTCACCTGCTTTTTAAAAAGAAGATCTGCATTTCTGTTTTGTACAGAGTCCTGCAAATTATGCAGTTAGCCCTGTGTGGTGATGGTTAGATGAGGATGTACATTTGTCAGAATTATTGAACTGTATGTTCAAACTGGATGCATTTTATTTCATGTAAATTATACCTTTATAAAAAAATCTCATTTTCTCCTCATACCTACTTCTGCTCCTTTATTACCCACCTTAGTCAATCAACCTATATTCTCTGAATTTCCCAAGCAATAGATCTCAATTGCAGCTTTGAATCTTCCCTTTCTTTCATCATTTGCAAAAGGTCAATTTTTAAGGCCTATTAACTCTTCTTTCACAGTGGATATGAAGCTGCACCTGGCCCATTCCCTTCTCATGCCCTCTTTCAGGTTTCATCTCCCTTGCTGGAATCATTCCCCCAAATATTAGCTGCTCTTCCTCTGTTCCTTTGACACCCCACATAGCCCCCACCCCTAATGTATTTTTATTACTCACAGAGAACCAGATCTTTAAAACAGAAATGAAATCATCTTATTTCCTCATTTTAAAAACATCCTCACCTTGCCCTTAAAGTAGATTCTCTGTCAGGGCACTGGAAATCCTCCACAAACTCATCCACACGGCTGTTTCAGCTGCATTTTCTGCCAGTGGTGCATGAGGCTGCTTCCGTCTAAAGCGATTTCCCGCTGTGCCCTGATGACTGTCCCATGCTCTTCTGACTGAAATGCCCGCCCCACTTTTCACCTGGGTAATTCCCCCTCATTGGTAAAGACCACATTCCATTGGCATTTTCTCCGGGAAGTCTTACCCGAGGGCTCACTTTCCCTAACAGAATTCCTGTACTTCTTTCCCATTTATTTTTTTATTTTTTTAAAGATTTATTTATTTATTTAATCCCCCCCCCCCCCCCCCGCCCCGGTTGTCTGTTCTCTGTGTCTATTTGCTGCGTCTTGTTTCTTTGCCTGCTTCTGTTGTCATCAGCGGCACAGGAAGTGTGGGCGGCGCCATTCCTGGGCAGGCTGCACTTTCTTTCGCGCTGGGCGGCTCTCCTTACGGGCGCACTCCTTGCGCGCGGGGCTCCCCTACGCGGGGCACTCCTTGCGCGCATCAGCACTGCGCATGGGCCAGCTCCACACAGGTCAGGGAGGCCCGGGGTTTGAACCCTGGACCTCCCATGTGGTAGACATATGCCCTAACCACTGGGCCAAGTCCGCTTCCCTTTCTTTCCCATTTAATTCTTACATTTGATACTGCCTTTAACTCGGTGCTTCTGACATCCTGAATTGCAATCTGACATCACAGTGCTTATTCCTGACATCTTGGATGGCTTCTTACCCTTGACCAGACTCTTCTTGTGCCAGCATGAGCCCTATCAAAGTGAAGGCTGCGTCAGGGGCGGTGGAGGCGGCGGCGCGACCCCCAGAGCCCCTCCTCAGGGCCCACGCGCCAAACCCTCTGCTTTGGGGGACACTGGTTGTCAGTGGCTGTGTCTGCTGCTCTCATTGGGAAACGCCCTTGGCCACAAGGCACTGCCTCACCTAAGGTCACATCACTGTCAGGGCAGCCTCAGGCCAAGGATTGGCACAGCAATGGAGAGGTCCAGCCCCCTTGCCTCAGGCTGGGACAACGCTGAAGGACCCCCCTTGTGGGAACTGCAGGGAGGTGCAGCTCTGCCTTCTGCCCAAGCCTGCCTTCCTCACTTCCAGACGTTTCCAACTCCTGAGAACACTGTCCAGTAAACCTTCTCCAGGTAATGCCTGGCCCCAGAGATTGTGTCCAGGGATCTCAAGCATGTCTTTTTTTATTTATTTTTTTGTCCCCTTAAATTCGATACCAGTGTCTGGCAAAATGGCATATGCATAGCCATAGTAAATTCTTAATAGCTGCTGAAAACAAAAAAGGTTTGGGTTTTGTAACAGTAATAGCATTAGTGTTTAGCTACGTTATAAATTAGAAAGGCTTTGGTTGTTAAAAATGATAATTTTATAAAGACATGAACAGATCAGTCAAACAGACATGGACATCTAAGAGCACTGTTCTTTACATTTTAAGATAGAGTGCGATGTCTAAGTATATGAAAAGTAAACACTGCAGTAATAAAAATTGTCCTTTAGTAATTATGTAGTTGTTTTTCAGTCTGTGTAACTTCAAAAAGGAATATTAGAAAAGCAGATAAAACTGTATGGACTTGGCCATCATATTGTTTTGTGTAACACTGAAGTCAATATGGAAAGAAACACTATGAGTAAGTAGGAACATGATTACACAATTGTGATCTAGCTACAAAATGCCAAACATAAAATTAAAGACAAACTATCATTTTGTAAATATATTTTTAAAAATATCTTTAAGTGGACATTCTATTAGTTGTGAGTCCTAAATGTCCCTCTGTAAATGAATTATTTAAAGCTTCGACTTTACTTCCCAATAGGAACAAAGTGAAAACAAGGTGAAGATGTGCAGCTAAAACTCAGTGTTCCGTCCTGCACCAAAGATTTGGGCCAGCAGAACCAGGCGCCGGGCTGGGTGGCGGCGCTGTCATCTAGTCTGCTCCCTCCCACGCTTCTGTTTTCTATTGTCCCTCTGGGGTTGGTGACCCAGTGGCGAGGAAGCCTGGGGAAGGAGGTGTCCCCCTGGCAGCAAGGAAGCTCTGGGCACATCTTTACCTGAATGCTTTTTTTTTTTTAATCATTTTTATTGAAACATATTCACAAGTCATATAATCCACCTAAAGAGTACAATCAATGGCTTTTGGGGTAATCAGAGTTGTGCATTCATCACTTCCATCAATATTAGAGTCTTTTCATTCCAGCAAAAAAGAGAAAACGCCCACCCCTTACATCACCTCCCAAGCCCTCGATCCTTCCCCTGCCATTATAACTGCTACTTTAATTCCATCTCTTTACACAGATTTACATTTATATTTTATATAGATGTAGTCAAACCGTATGCAGTATTTTGTGTGTGGTTTTCTTCACTTAGCATAGTTCCCTTTTTAAAAAAATAATTGATGGAGAATATTTATATCTTACTATTCCCTAGTCCAGAGTTTGCTCTGGTTGTATTTTTGGCCAAATATCACCCTATTAGTAACATCTTGTAACATCGACACACGTTTGTTCTATTTCATGGAAACACAGTCTTACATTTGCGCTAGTGACCACAACGTCCTCAGGAGGGTTCACTATGCTGTACAGTCCCACCTGCCGTCCTTTAGCTTTCCTTCCAGGGATACGCACGACCTTAACGCCCCCTTTCAACCATGAGCACCCCACACGCCAGCACTGCTAGCTGCACCACTAGAACGGGCTTGCCTCATTCCCATCCACTTCACCCCGCTGCTCCAGCCAGCGAAGAGGTGCCCAGCCTCTCTCAAATTCTTCTACATTTGCTTCTCTCTTGGATTTTGTTTAGTCAAGGGTTCAAACAAAATTTGTGCTGTGAACTGGCCAAAGAAAATCTTATGTAGAAGGTGAGTAGATAGAAGAGATAAAAGTAAAAACGCATGGCTGGCGCGGTGGAGGAAGGCAGGTCCGGGCGTCCCAGCTTGCCCAGTGCGAGGAGCACTGACTTACACAGTTCTCACTGCGTGCTTGAATGAGCCTCTGCTTTTCACGTTTATGACCGATTTGGTAAATGC
Source organism: Dasypus novemcinctus (assembly GCF_030445035.2). Classification (NCBI taxonomy): domain Eukaryota; kingdom Metazoa; phylum Chordata; class Mammalia; order Cingulata; family Dasypodidae; genus Dasypus; species Dasypus novemcinctus. The sequence continues at coordinate 9,687,151 of NC_080701.1, read as the reverse complement.
CTATTTAGTAAAGCATGACAGTATCTACACAAAGATGAATAGATGACGTCAACAGAAAAGAAAATGGATGGAACCATCGGCGGTAAAAAGGAGAGTCGTGGTCATGCACATGAGCTGCTTTCCTTTGCAGGCGTCCCTAACCCAGGCGGTCTCGATGCTACCAGTTTATTACAGTGGGAAGACTAGAGAGTCACTAAGAAGCAGAGTCAGTTGCGGCAAGACGTAAGGAGTATGGGCTACTGGTTCAAAAGGAAGAAGCACCGGCATGTTAATTACTCACTAAATACTCAGAAGAGTCAAGAAAACAGATATTCTTCAGAAAATGGCATATCAAGACATCATGAAGATAAAAAGGATACAATTCCCTGACTTTCATGTTTTTGCTGCATGACTCCAAATGTTTATCCGTGTGATTATCAAAATACTTAAATGATTCATTGATACTCTTATTTTTTCATTGGAAAATTTTTGTATGTGGCCGACCCAGCTGAAAGCTATAGCCTAAAAGGGCCTCTGTGTAAACTTGATGTAACTGTTTTTGAATATTCACATGGAATTCTTGGTTAGCATTTAACTGGCTGGCCAGTCTTTAAAAAGTGAGTATGGAGGACATCAAATGCTAGGGGCAGAATTAATAATCAGTCTGTTAGAATTGAAGTAGAAAAATGGGAATACTTTAAGTAATTTGAGTTTTGAGACAACTAGGTTCGAACTGGAGAGAGTGAGTGCTCTGTGAAAATGGCTCACAGTTATTATTACTGCTCAGTGCCATGAATTATATTCTTGGTTGCTGTGATGTGGCATGCTGTTGACTTGCCATTTTACATTGCCCAGAAATAACTGGAAGTTGTTATTTCTCTTGGATGAAAATATGAACTGTATTTGAGAAGTCACATCAGCTCATGGAAAAACTAAATTTTTCTCATTGTAATGGTGATAAAGTGCAACAGAACTATTCATATAGTTAGGTTGCCTAGAAGATTTAAAAAATTTTTTCTCATCCTAATGGGATCTATTCAATTCTAACTGGCCAATCATTCATTTATGTGTATCCGATCTTTTCTCAACATTCTTTCAGTTTTAGGAACTCTGCTCCAGAAATCAAATCAGCCAGATTACTAAAAACTAAATAGAAACAATGGAGAAAAACTTTTGCCAACTCAAAAATATTTAATAACCGTCTGCTTACTTTAGTATTCAGACTCAGTATATTTGGGTACAAGTTTCACTCCTTCTTGGCAAATTGAAACTCCCAGATTCACAGGGAAAAGGGCTTACAAGAGGAGGTGATTGTGGAGATAGAGTAACCCATCCCAAACAAAACTGTCATGAGTAATGTGTAAATGGATTGAAAACAGATGTCATTATCTTAAAATGTAAGAATTGAGGGAATGTTGAATTTATTTTAAATATAAAAGCAAATGGTTACATAAATGTTTTATTTTTCTAAGTCCAAGGTTATGCTCTAGAATCACAGAATTCTAAGAAGTATCTTATTGTAATAATCATAGAAAAATTTCCTTTTTAGAAACATTTTTTTCCTGCAGTTCGCTGGTGGCTCAACTTTTCTTAGAAGAGCTATAAATTTTGTCTTTATTTTCTTCTTCATAAACAAAGAGGATCTTGGTGAACAGAGACAAATATTCTTTAAAAATCCACATACTTTAACATTACTTCTTAGCTGTGTCAAAATAAAATTGCCACATTCAAAAGCATTATAATCAAAGGCATTTTTCTAAGACCATTGCATTTTTGTTTTAATTTGTTAATTGTAAACTGTACTAATTCACATTTTTGATGTCTCAGAAAAGGTTGTCTAAACTTTCTTTAAAAATTCTGTTTCAGTTTTTCCTTGGCTATGCTGAGTATTTTCTTTACTTAGGATATGAAAGCCAATAATATCATGTGACAGTATGAAATACTATTTAAGGTTTAGCCAATTTTATATGTTACCTTGCATTTCTCTCCCTCAGACTTCAGTAAAAAAAGGAGTATTTGCAGTTCCCATTTATACAAACAATAGTGCTTTTATCCCTCTATTTTATTTTAACCAGCATTAGGGGAAATGACCAGCTTTGTTAAAATCCACCTAAACATTTAAGCAAAAATATAGCATATAAAACCTGGTCAAACAAAATGGGGATTATTTCTAAAATTTTGAACATGAATAGGTTTTAAATAATTCTTTGAGATGATGTGATTTGATGCCTAAATCTACATGCTGTTATTCAATTTTAGTTTGTGCCTACCATTAATAAATCACAAGCATAATTACTTTAGCTTAAAGATCATATCTACAAGATATGTGATTGTATTCAGACATGAAACCAAGATTACATCAAAACTATTATAGGGAAGCCCAGGTGGTTTTTGTTTTTCTTTCTTGGAATGGATCTTTTTTTTTTTAATTAATTTATTTCTTTAGTTCTCTCCCCTTCGCCCCCCCACCCCCACCCCAATTGTCTGTGTCTACTTGCTGCATCTTCTTTGTCCGCTTCTGTTGTTGTCAGCGGCACAGGAATCTGTGTTTCTTTTTGTTGCGTCATCTTGTTGTGTCAGCTCTCTGTGTGTGCAGCTGCCACTCCTGGGCAGGCTGCACTTTCTTTCGCACTGGGCGGCTCTCCTTACGGGGTGCACTCCTTGCCCGTGGGGCTCCCCTATGTGGGGGACACCCGTGTGGCATGGCACTCCTTGCGCACATCAGCACTGTGTGGGCTAGCGAATAGATCTTTTTTTAAGGATGCACCAGGGATTGAATCTGAGACCTTGTACGTGGGAGAGAGGAGCTCAGCCAACGAGCTACATCTACTCCCTGGATCATTTGTAGTATATTTACATGCTTCTTAATCAGGACAAGCACAAATGACTAATTTTATTGTTGCAAAGGAGAATCAGTTTTCATATGTTCATGAAGCATAGAGCCTACTTGATGCAAAGAGAATACTATGGAATTCTCCATTAGGAAACAAACTCCAATGAAGTAATTCCTGTCAAAGTACTTGAAGCGTATTGATTATCTGTTACAAAGATGTTAGAGTGTTCATCACTACGTCTCTACTAGATAAATGACAGAAACAGAACCATTAAAAAATCCTCAGACGTAGTGCTTCCTTACCTCGTACGGGAGGCCTTCAGAGTCGTTTGAAAATCTGATGAAGCTGATGGCCTTGTACCCAGCAATGTGTAAATGCTGATATACATTCATAATTTTACATAAAATTTCAGGGGTTCTGAGACCGTCCTGAATCTATTCATTGATTCCAGGTTCAGAATTCTTCTCCTGATTCCTTTGTGGCTAATTCATCATGGATTAATGTCATACTCTGACAACTTTAATAAGTAACCCTCCATCAAAACAATAATTTACTGGCTTTATACATTTATTTTTAAGCAGCTGTACATGGACACCTGTCTTTTATAGAAGCAGCAGCAATTAACAAGTTGATTATTGGTTGTAAAAGTTACCCACTCCCCATGGGACTTAAGCCCCCTCTCAATTAGAGGCAGAGTGGACATCACCATCCCAGAATCCTCAGGACTGGGGAATGAACGATGGACTAGAGTGGACTTACTGTTATTCTACTATAGACTTACTGTGAGTCCAGCAATGGAAGAACTTTTATCATTGATGTGGAGGCAGTGGCCACTGGAGGTTCTGAGGTCAGGGAGAGGGAAAAACAGGCGATATATGGGGGAATTCTCAGGACTTGGGAATTGTCCTGAATGACATTGCAATGACAAATACAGGCCATTATATATATCTTGTCATAACTTAAAAAATTGTGTGGGAGCAAGTGTAAACTACAATGTCAACTATAATCCGTGCTTAGTGGCCATGGTCCAAGATGTGTTCATCAGTTGTAATAACTGTTAATGTGGTAAGTGTGGTGGGGTAGGGAGCAGGGCATATGGGAATCCCCTGTATTTTTTTATGTAATGTTTATGTAATCTAAGTATTTTAAAAATTTTAAATAGTATATTAAAAAATTACCAATTAACCTGTATTCTTTTACCTTTAAAAGGCTTTCTCTTTTGAAACCCTTTCTTAGCTCTTCCCAAACCTCAAATCTATCCCAGAAACAGACATCCCCATTCCACACCAGGTGACAGCGAACAAACCTGCACTTGTGGTTTCTGTGTTCATTCTGAGTAATACTCTTGTACAAAATTAATAAATATTAATATGATTTATACTGGATAATAATTAGGTGGCTGTATAAGAACTTCCTAATTCTCGTTTGGTTTCATTAAAAGTTTAATCTTATAGTTAAACATACAACAGAGGTTTCTGAAAAATAAGGTAGGGAGAGGATATATTTACATGTACATATTGATAGCCATATATTGTAAATATACTATCTGTGGTGGGTGATTTGGTAGCTTTTAGTGAGAAAACGATGTTAGAAGCCTGTATCTATGCCATGTTCTGATCTATCAGCTACTTGCTCTTTATTGCTCAGTAAAAATGTTCTCATGCATTTTGAGAATCCAAATATTAGAGATATTTTGTTTTCAATAAAAAATGTATCAATTTATGCTAGTTCTGAAGTGGATCTGTATAAAGCAGTGCCTCTGAGCATGGAAGCTCTGGGCACAGCAGCAACTTGGGCGGGTCCCTATGAACCTCCGTTTCCTCGTCTATGACTGTAGTTAATATTAGCATCTACCTTAAAGGGCTTTTGTTATGATTCGATGAAATAAGCCAACGAGTTCAAAGCAATTATTTGTCACATGGTACGTACTCCATGAATGCTTGTTCTTTTCATTTTTTTATATTATTGTTATATAGACAAAAAATGATTTTCTCTATAGTAATTAACAGGCTAAAACTTCCAGAGTTTCCTAAAGCCCATATCCCTATAGTTTCTTCTTTTACCAGGTTTAGCTACGTATTCATAGAAATATTAGAAGTGAAAATACATGGTTCTTATGTACATCGTATCAAACACATAAACTGGTAATTTCAAGAACAATGAGGATTAGATAATATCTCATGGGTTAAAGAAAAGGGAAATAAAACTGTTTCTAAATGACTTTAAATTTAATGAAATTCATTAAAATAACATGTCAAAATTATTATACGGTTACCACCTTTCTTCTTTTGTCCCCACTTGAAATACATATATATATATAAAAGTAAATGTGAGACAAAAAAAATTTTCACTTCTACCATGCTAGAGGAGATATATATAATAGATAGGCCATGAGCTCCTCACTAAATCAATCACAGCCTAAGCAGTTGTGCTCTGGGTCATACTGAAACCGTGCTGTTTCTTCAACAACAGGTTAGACTGACTGTGGAACTTTTGGAATTGTCAGTTCAAGTGGCTAAAATATCAGGTGGACTGTGGCACTGGAGTCCTCTTTTTGTTATAAAGTTGTGTTGAAATTTTCGTGACCTCACAGGGCAGGACACGGTCCTGAGGCTCTTTGTGACCACGCTCCAGCAGCCTCTGGCAGGATTCATCTTGAACCTGAGTGGAGCTGGAAGACTCTGCTTGGTGCCATTCTGTCCCCCTCCAGCTCCTGCCCCTCCAAGAGCTGAGGACTCCCCCACGGCCCTGTCTCTTCTCTGTTTTGGTAGCAATGGTCAAAAGATTCAATCTGTGGAATTAGAGCTACTGTTGCCATTTTGAACTTGGAATAAGACCTCTTTGTCTTTTTCACCCTACAGCATTTACAAATATTGAAGATTAATAATCTATACTGTATCCAATATCTTTAGAAGGGTTATTTTGTTACTCTAATGTGCAATACCTTCTGATATGAACGCCAATCTACTCCAAAATTCCTTTACGTAGTTTAGGTTATCCTCAAAGCTGCTCTGTAGAGCTGTGGTCCCAACAATCATGTCCAAAAGATTGAGGTCTCATGACTGTCACTTGAATCCTCTCCCTCACAAGACAGCTAAAGAGTTCTCTCTGGCCAGGCGTGGGGGATAGCAAGCACTCAGACTAAATTAAAGGCATATATTTGTACTGCTTCTAATGATGTTCTCTGTTATCCTACAAGCAAAATGTTAGATTCTTCTATTTGGCCAGTTATTTATTTTACAAATACAATTTTCTGTTTCCCTTTTTATCTGGGGCTTAGTATCTTTTTAAATAAATATATGATTAATGATGATTATAGGAACACCTAAACGTAGATATGTCTTTAGGAACAGCAGTGATAAACCCCTGAGGTTCCAGAGCCCAGCTCTTTAAATCTTCCAGTTAGCAACCCTATAATAATTAATAAAGGAACAAGTCAAGTAGCTGCAGGCACGTGCAGAGTGCTGTGACTATACTGTTCTACAAGCAATCAAAACACTTCATATAAACTGATATAACTACTCAGGGGTGACTTGTGGGAGTATCTAGTACAAAAGGCATTGTAAGACTGTTTCAAAGAGAAAAAACAGATTTGGAGAGAAACCAATGAGCTTCTTGCCACGAAGCATGAGGCCTCTCTCTCTTTTTTTCTAATCTTATCTGTTGTGTGGCAGCAGATTACCTACCTTTTAACATTTTCTTTTTTGCATGAAATATATCACAGAAATCTACTCTGGTGCTTAATATTCAATATGATATATACATGGCATTTAAGAAAACTCTGACTGTTACTCATTGGTCCCATTCTAACAATATATTTAAAAGACAAAATCTTATTTAAAAATAGACACTTAGAAACCAAGAGACCTTACATACAAAAGGAAAACCAAATATTTGTGGTAGTTAGTCACCATAATAAATAGATTTCACAGCAGGAAACCAAATGCAAGATGAAATAATTCTGAAAGGAAAGCTGGCCTTCTCTAAAAATGAAACATTATAAAGCGGAGGGCTAGTTCACTATAAGTGGTTGGGTAAAGTAGGTGTTAGAAATTCTACTTGATCTTAAAATTGAATTTTTAGTTCGTGCTGAAAAGAACTACTTTGCAAGATACTAGGATTTTCTTTCTTTTCACAAAAATATCCAGACTGTCATTATACATCATCTATTCCCCAAGCTCCAAAGTAAGGAGCTTTTTAAAACTCTCTCATAAGACAGATCGAATTCTCATTTATTCTAACCCAGGAGCAACTAAAAACATAATTTTAAAAAATTCATAGCTCAATACTTATTTTCAAGCTGCAGTGGAAAGAGAGAATTCAAAATAATATCACCAATAACAACAAAAAATAAAATACAAAAACACAGAAATTTAAAACAACTCTTTCCCTCCTCCCCCCAAACCAAAGCCCATTTTTCCAGATAATTTCCTTACTGGCCATTTCCTTTAAGAAATTTCCCCAAATCAGTTGCCTTTGATGGTGGATGATCTTCCTGAGTAATTGTCGCAGCTTGTTAGAGAATTTTACTAAATTATATTTCAGTAGGTGGACAGAGTTGCGTGTCCAGTTGTCTAACCCAACTTGTGGTGTTAGTCACAATGTATTCTGCACTTTTTGGTTGTCCTGAAGTGGAATACTGTGTTTGGAGATTGTGATTCTCACTGCTCACTGACTTTGAGTTGTGGCATAAGTACGAAGCTGTGATTGTGCTCCCAGATAACAAAACACATCTGAGCAGCCAGATACATAGCTACATCCCATTTTACTTCAAACTCGACAGATTTTCAGTAAGTACTTGACTTGGGGTACATGAAATAAATTTTCTGTTCAAAAATTGGTTTTAGTATTTCATAATTGTGCCTGTGTGATGGATATTTTGGTCAACTGATATGTCAAAACATGAAATTTAATGAAAGAATATGTCACAAAGTACTCTTAAGGGGTTAAAATCCTGAGAAAATGGGCACTTTTATGGTTTCATTCTAAAATATTATTAAAATGTTTTAGTTTACTAAATGCTGCCAAAGAAATATCCCAGAAATGGGTTGGTTTTTACGACAGGGCTTTATTAGGTTGAAAGCTTGCAGCTCCTGAGGCCGTGAAAGTGTTCAAGTCACCACATCCTCAGGAGATGCCTTCTTCCCGAGCTGCAGCTGGGGCGACCAGGCACACGGGGCGTTGCCTCGTCCCTCCCCTCTCCTCCAGGCCTCCTTGCTTTCAGCTTCGGGCTTTTCTCTCTCCCGGGTTTGTTGATTTCAACTTCTGGAGGCTTCTGTCTGTCCCTGTGGCTTTTAATTCCTCCGTTAATAAAGGCTCCAGTCAGGGGATTAAGACCCACCCTGGGCCATGCAGTCTAATCAAAGGCCCTTAACTGAAGTTACTTAATACAAAGGTCACACCTACAATAGGTTTATATGACAGGAATGGGTTCACTCTAAGACAGGATTTTCTGGAGCCTACAAAATCTCCAAACTGCCGCAAAAGGTCTTTATCTTTTTCCTTTATGAGAATGTAGCAAAATGAAAACCTCAGGTTTCACACTTTAATTTTGCATTAACCTTCTCTACCCCTTATGAAAAAGAACAGCACCATTTCACTGCAATCTCATCTCTGGAACACATTATTTCAAACCCTATTTTTTCATGCACCCCAAAATAGCATTCTTGAGTCTGCTGTCAGTACCTCCTATTCCCAGTATATACAAACTAGCAGAACCCATGAAGCATTCCACTGCATTTCACTGTTTACATGCCTGCCTCTCTTTTCTAGATGGTACACTGTTGAAAAACAAAGAACAAGTTTTATTCCTGAGTCTTCTTTTTCATCTAGCATAGTGCATTGCATATAGCAGGAGCTCAATAAATGTCTATTTCATCAAAAACGCCATAGATATAAAAATAGGGGCTTTAATTTCTTTTAAAATATTGAAGTCTGAGTTTAGACAGTAGCTGGCATATCTTTATTTAAATGTTATATCTTCATTATTCTTGCAATTGCAGCAATCTAACTTGTTTCAAATTCAGAATATTTTCTTTTGATTCTTATTTCAGACCTGCCTTTGCCTTTTATTTTAAAGTTGGGCAAACAAGCAATCCAACCTTGTTTCTCTGTGTTAAGCTAACATGGGTATTTAAAAAATAATATCACAATCTGATTTTCATTAAACTAGGAAAGGCTATTTCAGAGCGCTACTGTGACTTTAGATATTTGAAGTAGTAATTACTTTCTCATAAATGTTATCTTTTAGAGTCAAATATTGCTTTCCTGTTGCAGGTCAACTTCCTACGGAAAGGAAAATGTCTTTTATTCACAATGGAAACAATGCTCTATAATTTCACATGCTATATTAATTCACATGGTAAATGAGTCCCTTCTCATTTGTCTTGGTAGTTTCTGTAAAGTCTAGGAAGCATCATAATAATGACGACAGCAGCTTACATTGTTTTAGTACTGACTCTAGGCCAAACAGATCACTAAGCACTTAACATACGCTATGTCATTTAATGCCTACAGAAAATGTAGGACGTGGGTGATTTTAGATATATACACAGAAGCATAGACAGACAATTTTTTTCAAGGTCAAACAAATGATAAGTGGTGTGGTATGGATAATAATGCAGGGAGAGTCAGAATTTGTACTCCTAATTCTTTAAAGCTTTGTGTATCCAGTAGCAAAATGTAATTATCACATTTTGGGTAGTTCTGGATCCATGACCTTTTTTGGTGAAACATTTGTGTTACCATCATTTATTAAACATATATTTCTAGGGTTGTACATATGTATTAACAGTCACTGCAGCAAAAACTTGAAGATATCAACACTTACCTGATGATCATCAACACTTAAAAGTTCAGGTGGATTGTTATTTACAACTTACCACAGTCTTGGGTTTGGTTCCAGAGTTGCCCACTGGGGAGGGAGGTGGTGGGTCTGTGGACTCAGTGTTAGAAGACAAATTTATTTGCGTCTGATTTACTGAAATGGTATCAGCTCCACTTTCAGATCCTGATTCCACATCCTATTTAAAACATTAAAAAAAAAAAAAAGCTTGCTATAATAGGCAAGTGAAGATTCCTGAAACGCCTTTCTCCCTGCCACCAGCAACTTTCTACCTCCCCCACTCCCAACACACTTAATCAGTTGCTGACTGACCTTGACGGGTCACCCACAAGTATGCTGTTGCTTTGTAATAACAATTGTTTCTTCAAGGGGTCCTCTTTTAAGATGCAAATGCTTAAGAAAGAGCTAACAGGCTATTTTGGTCATTTAACAGCTTGTTGTGAATTGGAAGGGGTAGGAGTGTGGGCTAGCTAGGGCACTGTAGTCATTCAGAAAGTAGAAGTCACAGACATGCCTTGCCTGCTGCGTGATTCCAGCAACTCCTGTATCACCCCTCGGGCAACTCAGTGCCCAGACTTCCTCACAGGGTCCTTGTGGGTGGCACAGGACAAGACGGTTCTCATTTCTCTTCACCTCACTCTCTTCTGTGTTCCCATTAGACCTCCATGATGACATCTACCACAGTGCGCTGGAGTCACTGAGTTCAAGTGTCTACCTAATGAGCTATAAATTATTTGAGGGCAGCGACTATGCTTTGTGCTGGGTAATGCAATTCCCTCATTTGAAATTGCGTATAATAATAACATGCTGTATAGAGTCCATGAGGATTAGGCAAGCTATTACATGCAAAGTGCACATTGTAATTGCCAATAAATGTTAGCCACTATATATGAACCACATATCAATGGAAGCATTGTATAAATACATTGTATTACAAATGTTAATAGTATTACTCCCGATATGTCTTCTTAGTAATTAGGTACAAAGTATGTGGTCAAGATATGTCTTCTGAGTGGATGCAATTACTCAGCAACCTTTTCAAGGGCTACCCAGTGGTAGTCTAGAGCACAGAGGAAAGGCCAGGTGAGAATAGTACAGGGAATGGAGCAAAGGTAAGTATCAGTCTGCAAATTTAATCTGAAAAGATGATGAGTTAAATATCACTATGTCAACTCTTTCTCAATCACCTGCCCTGCATCCCAACTCTCTGACCTTATGCTCACCATTTTCTTATTTCTTGCTATGTTCTAGCCATACTGGTTGCTTGTCAGTTTCCCTTTGCTGGCCCCTTCTTGTCATTCAGGGTCTCGGCCTGATTATCACTACAAAGCATCTTTTGACACTTCAAGCTAAAGTAGTATTCACCCTTCAACCTCTACAGTATCATCACTGTCTAATTTGCAAATCTATCACATCGCTTATTACCATCAATCAATTATGTCTATCTATCCTACCTATCTATCTATCATCCTCCTATGCATTCACCTCTTTTTCTAATCCTTGTCTATTTCTACTAGAATCTAAACTTCACAAGGGCAGGAACTTCACCTGTCTTGTTCACCCATATATCCCAGAACTTTGATGAATGCCTGGTCCAAAAAAAATGCTCATTAAAACCTGTTTTGTGAAAGAACTAGATTAACAAAATTAATATCTCCCCTTTCTTAGTGCTCACAACAGAAGTGGTTTTATAGTTACTGTTACAAAATTATAAATCATCAATAGCATTGAAACTAAATTTTCTCCCAATTGGAAGGGTATAATTGACATATACAATGATAATGAATATGGAAAGTACTACTAAATTCTTTAAATGTGTGCATGTGTAAAATACATAATTCTAACCAAATTTCTTATGCCCTAAGTGATTTCACATTAGGGGCCATCTAATTTTTTTGGAGGGGGGCTGGAAAAGACAAACCACATTTTCACTTAATAAAAATATGATTCATTAAATTTTAAATTGAATCAACATCAGTAGGATAGTCAAAAGTAGCAGGTAATTTATAAGCCATTTACATTTGACCTTTAAATATATTAGATATCTTTTGCATTAGTTTTGCCTTCCTGTTTATGATTTCATTAGGTGAATAACAAGGTAAACTTGTTATTCTCAGATAACATAACACAGTTGTTCTCAGATAACATAAATTTTAATAAATCTACCAAATGATTGTATTTTATTCTTTACAGATAATACTTTTGTAACCTTTATCTTCCTCAATGATCCCAATCTTTTGTGGATGGTATTATCATCACTAGATAGATGATGAAACCAAGTCTTAAGGTGAGCAGCTTGACTGAAGTCATACTCCATGGGCTCGCATGCAGGGCTAGCATTGAAATTTAGCTCAAAACAGGAGAATGTCCAGAGAGACAGAAAAAATACATTAGAACCAGGACTGGAGGCCCACTTAATGGTAGTGAAGTGGTACTGGCCCACATGTTGCTTACGTTTCTCTATGGAATGAATGTAATAGCCAAAGACATTATCCAGTCTCCCCTAGACGACATGTTAACTCAAACTATTTGTAACTCAAACTTCAAATTAGCTTTTTATTATGCCCTGAATATCTGACAAGGGCATTCTGATTCTAGAAATGGTACTTAACTCATTGTGAATGAGCAGTTTATGTCTGGAGAAGGCTTATAATCTAGTACAGGAGCATGGACTTTGGAGTCTGGCATCCAGGGGACCTTAGGTAAATTACTTATACTCTCTGAAGCTTAGGTTTCTAATTTTGAGATCATCAAGAAGATATAGGAGGTCACATATATAAAGAGCAAATGCTCAGTAAATATTACTATCTTGGAAAGCAAATGTGGATCAACTAATAAAGCATCCGCCTACTATATAGGAGGTTCAGGGTTCAGTACCCAGGGTCTCCTGGCCCTTGCCGTGCCACGCAGGGGTGCTGTGTGGGGAGCCCCACGTGCAAGGAGCACGCCCTGTAAGAGCTGCCCCATGCTAAAAAAGCACAGCCTGCCCAGGAGTGGCATCGCACACATGGAGAGCTGATGCAGCAAGATGACGCAACAGAAAGAGACACAGATTCCCGGTGCCGCTGACAAGAATGCAAGCAGACACAGAAGAACACACAGCAAGTGGACACAGAGAGCAGACAACTGGGGGGGGGGGGGAAGGAATAAATAAAAATAAATCTTTGAAAAAAAAATTACTGTCTTTTTCTTCTTTCCTCTTCCACCACCCATCCTGCGAGAATGCCTACATTAGCCAGCTCCCAAGAGACTGGTACACAGTGGAAACTCGCACAAAACCAAGTTTTTGAATTGCAAAGAAGAAAGCCAGACCCTGGGCTGTGGCGAATCCGCCAAGGTACAACTATTTGGTAAGTCTCCACCTAGGCAGCCTCCATAAAGCTTTATCTCTGCCTTTATTTTATTTATTATTATTATTTTTTTGCCTTAAAGCCTTTCTTAAAGATGCCGGGATTTATTATTCTTTATCCCTTTTATTATATATAGAACTCATTGTACCATTTTCTCATAAATGATCTCACACTGGGGGGTCACTGTGTCTTTGCAGCCTGCTAACCTGTGGAGGGTGAGGATGGGGTGTGGGGCAGGGGGCGTCGGGCAGGGAGCATGGAGTCATAATCATGCTGTTACCACCACCTTATTCCATGGGGCAATTATCAACAGGAGTGGAGAGACCCCGCGGAAAAACTGCTGATGAGAGAAGGTTAAATTAGCTTTTAAATGCCGAGGAGCAGAAATAAAGAATGAGAGATGACCTGGACAAATATAAAGACCAAAATGAAGTTGTGAGGGTTGTGGGATGTCCTCATCGTTAGCCCAGGGCCTGGTTTGAATGAGTATGGGGCGGGGGGGGGGGGGGGGGGGGGGGGGGGGGAGGGGGGACAGTACGTAAATGGAATTAGCAATTACTAAACCCGTATTCTGTGCCAGATCTGAGCAATATATTTTACACAGTTCTTTCATTTACTCCCCCCAAGAAGCCATTCGTTAAAGGAAGCAATATCTCCATTTTCACATGAGCCTGAAGTGGAGAAATTAAATACTTTTCATATGTTCCCATGCAGCTGGTTATGGAGCTGGCATTTGAACCCAAATCTGTCAGAATCCAAAGTTCATAACTTTTGCCCAGCATTTTTTTGCCTTCTGAAAGTATATATTGAACTGAGAGTTTAGAAAAACATCTTTATTTACAGAACCAAGAGTTGGTCAGCAGTGATGATACTCCATGAGATAGTGCTTGTACTATAAACTCGAGTTTACAGCTTGACTGGAGGCAGAAGATGAAGATGTCGGCAAATCTTAAAATCATCACTCATCTCGCTGCTGTTTTCGTTTTGCTTTTACCATTCCATAAACAGCTGAGTCTAGTAGGTAAAGCCTATCTTGCTTTCTGAAATGGAGATTAATTTTTAGAGTAAATTAAGACTATTTTTGAGATGTGAGCTGGAATTGTATTCAGTGGAAATCTGGGCTGTGTCTTTTCTCCTAGGTAGAGGGGACTCATGAAAGCTGACAGGAGAGAGAAAAGGGGAGAGATTAAAAAGATAAGGGGAGATTTGCAATTCACATCAGAAACTTTTAAAGAGAAACATTATCCCAGCCTAGATTAATGGAGAAGAAGTACCGAGAAGGACCTCCTATTGACAAATACAGATATTCTTGGCTCTAACAATGTTGATGAAAATGAGTATGATGCCTCCATAGACCCTCCATATGTAAAAATATTTAAACTATGCTTTAGTGTTAGTCTTTAGGCGATAACTTTGATTGCCTTTCCTCCATTGGGATGCCTGTGGTACATGCTAAAACTCAAGTATGTGCCAGACGCTATGGTGGCACCAGAGGGGAAGGAATTGACTGTCTGGGAAGACAGAAGATGGAGGGAAGCCTTCACTGTAAAGAAAACATTTGAAAGGACCCCGAAGGGAAAGGAAAAAGTATCCAGAAGGTTATAAACAAGGACCAAAATTCCACTTCTACTGGGCTTTCTAGGCTGAAGTATTTAATTTCATATCCATCCACTTTAATGATTACTATTTGTAAAGTTTTCTCAAGCCATCACATTCCATTGTCAGTCACCTAGCAGGGGAGTATGATGTAGCAGGTAAATGGCACGGCTCTGTGTTGAGACTGGGTGGGTGTGGATCTTGGCTCAGGGCCATGAAATTATTAACTTCTCTGTGCCTTTAACTCATCCGAAAAATGTTGCAAACAACAAATGTGTTAACATACGTAAAGCACTTAGAATACTGCCCTAGCATATATGGTGTTAGCTTTTACTATTACATGTTTATGTACTTTGAAATATTCTGCTCCACAGTCAGAATAATTCTTGTGTAATTTCAGAATCAATGGTGGAACTATATTACTCCAAGAATTTGATATGGAATAATTTTATTTCATCAGGTGCTCAAATATATATATATGAAAATTTCTACCTCTTTGACCTGCGGTAAATACATAATCTCTTGATTTAATGTTTTTTTTTTAAAGCTATAACATAGGTAATATAGTAGATGAATTGAAAAGGACTTCATGGCTTAATTAGTAATAAGCTCTACCATCACATTTGCTGTACATGCACAAACTAAGCCATTTCATTTGAAGTGAAATTAAATATGTAGAGGGCCTTGTCAGTCTAGGACTTCCGGATTTTACTGTAAGCCTAAAAAAATCTCAGACATACATGAAATTAATGCATGGCAGAATAAAATTCGGAGTGACTTTTGTTATTCTGAGTGGATTTTCAAATGTTCTCAAGTTGATCTCATCTAAGTTATTTCTTGTAGTGTGCTTAGTTCAACCAGCATCCACCCATCTAACCATCCACCCATCAACCCATGCAACAATATTTATTAAGCATTTTCTACATGCAATGCAAATCTGGGAGACACTGGGATTAAATCACTAGACCCAATAGGCACAGTACTTGCTAATGGGCTTTATATAATTTCAGAGAAAACTGACAATTAGGGAAGCAACTACAACGAGGATTTGAACACTAGGAAGCATAGTAGACCCTGCTGTCCAAGATGCTTCATCTGCAAGAGGGACTGTACGAAGTAGGGAGTTGTCGCTCTCCCGGGGGGAAAGTGGGAAGGGCAAGCTCACAGGGGCATGGCGCCGCAGGCTCGTGGGCGTGCTGGATGGAGAGGAGCTGGTGCTGAGAGCATTCTCAATGTCCTGGTCAAGTTGGTCCAGTTTCATGATGAGCAGCACCATGGAGTCTAGCCGCGCCCTGTCTCGATCTTCTCTTATTTCCTGAGGAACAGAACATGTTGTTACTGAATTTGAAAGGCCATTTCTTAGAACAAATAAAAAGTTCCCTGTTCTTCAGTGGGACAAAAAGGACTCGGAATAATAGTCAGGATTGAAGGGAAGCTCTATTCTGTATCATCAATAGGCTCTTCATTGGGAAGATACTGACCTACTGCCAGGAAAGTATTTTACATGAATATTAAATATGTATGTTCTGGAGCAAAGCGTGATAAAAGAAGTATAACACCAGCAAATGTTGATGCATATTCACTAGTTTCCAATGAACATGAGAATATTTTTGGAAAAGTGTTTCTGAGTATGGTAAAAAGTGGGCAAAGAATCAAGCAAGACAGGTTTTCAGTTTGTACAGTGGCCAGTTTTCCTTACATGGGGCCATTTCTCTATTGCAGTATTAAGCTATATCATTGCCAGTTTTCCTTTCAAAATTCTTTTTCTTTTACTCTCTTTTGAACAAATCCTTCGCAAGAATATATATTGTCTTAAAAGACCACAGTTACTTATTTTGAATTCCCTATAATATAGATATAATTATGGAAATACTTTTGCTTATAGGAGTAACTAAACCTTGTAATTGACCACAGAGTTATTTAAGCATGACTATGTATTATTCTTGTGTGATCAAATCAAGTCCACTAGTATTAGGAATCTTTCAAATTCCCTGTCTTGTGCAAGGTGTTAGGTTTGGGTAGGATACTGGGTAGGGGCAAAAGAGGAATCAGAGCAATCACAGTTAGTTCTTTACAAGCAAAATCTATTCAGGCATGTAACAGACTCAGGGCCAGTCCTTTTGGGGCACATCATTGTTTGTGGCTCATGTTGTCATCTTCCTCTATTTAGATAGTCATCTAGTTTTTTTTTCTTAGACTTTAAAAGGATCATCAATAGCAGACTCCAAAAGGAAACTATGTCATGACAGAAGCCTGAGAGGGGCCAGTGCAAAAGCGCAGGTTGGCAACTTTGTTTAGCAAGTGGGATGAATAGGATAACTGCCTGACTCAGCACTTTTATTTTGTTTTTGGTATTTTTCTTATTCCCCTAAGTTTTCTAGCCACCAAAGGACAGGGACTAGGACAATGCCCCTGATTCCTCTAATTCTATGGGGGCTATATACCTAAATGGATAGAGGAGCTTGTTACTACCACAGGCACATTAGCTTTCAGAAGTCAAAATAATTGACTTATTGGATTAAGTTGGTCAAAGAATCAATCAATTAAGCTAACATTGGATAAATTATTTGAGTAATATGAATTTGTGTTCAGCTAAGCAAATTAAGAAGTAAAAGAATTAGTCCTATTTCCACAAAGACATTAATTTTGAGAATAAATCAACTATATTTGAGATGTGTTCATTTCTTCAGAACACTGTTGTTATTATTACTTCTATTTCCTCCCATTGTCCCTGTGTCTAAAACATTTAGTGAAATTCCGCCAGACTTAAGGGATCACAGAACTTTTGTCATTGTAAAGTTCTATTGTGCTTAACAGGCAC
Source organism: Dasypus novemcinctus (assembly GCF_030445035.2). Lineage (NCBI taxonomy): Eukaryota > Metazoa > Chordata > Mammalia > Cingulata > Dasypodidae > Dasypus > Dasypus novemcinctus. Next base: position 9,669,727 of record NC_080701.1, on the reverse strand, counting down.
AATATTTGGAAACAAAGAGACATGAACCTTACTATATATCATATCCTTCAATGCTACAGACCTTTATTATATTCAAAAGTGACTTTTAATTGTAAAATCCTCCTTATAACTTAAAAGAGAATCCCAGAGATATTAGCAATTATTTTAGTCCTCTTCTAAACATTTCATAAAAATAGAAAAACCTGAATGATGAGAAGACTCAAAGTCCCCTAATTACTCTTTCCAATGTGTTTGTTTACATAATTCCCTTCTTTTTAAAATCAAGGTTGTATTTGCAGAATGATGTTCTTTGCATCTCTATATCCACACATGGTTTTGTATGATTGTCTTTTATGTCTCAGCTATAACATCCTCAAGGACAAAGAATATGTTTTTTCCTCCTGGCAGGCATAGAGTCAAGTTATATTCTGCACATGCAATATGTTTTAAGGAAAAATAATAATGAAATCAATAGGAGCCAGTGAAATAACACCTCCCCAAAGCCTTAGAAAATGTATCTTGATATCTTTCCAGCTATGAAATTAGTGTTGGATAAAGCAGTATATCCTGCACATATCCTAGACCTATCAGCAATAGTTTCAGAAACAATTTGTCTTTGAATTAACTGGATGCTGAGATTGTAATTTAAAAACACTTTCAAATCCATGGGCTGAGCATCAAGTTATTTCAAATGATGTGCCAAAAGGAGTAAAACCAAATGGCCTCGCTCTACAATATTCCTTTAAGAAATAAACCTCTTCCCATTCCCCTTTCCTTCATGGATGCTTGCTTACTCACCATTGATTACAGTCAGCCTGAAGTGTCAAGTACACAAACCAGGATCTTATGGTATTTATTTATAAAACCTCACAAGATAGAGTGACTACAAATCTAATTCTTTGGGTAATTGTTATTGTCCTTGATTTGAAAGACCGAGAAAGTCCTAACCTTTCATATGTCCATGGCTACACTCCAGCAAATACCTCATACCTCTAAAGAGCAGTGTATTTTCAGATTTTGGCAAGGTTGATCTCCTACAGTGGAACCTTGTTTTCACGCTCTCACTATAGTCATGAAGAGCAACTTATTAATAAGTGAAGCTGCCCATTAATGAAGTCCCTGGTATTTTAGTAACTTAACCCCCTTAAATCAAGGCCAAATGCTAGATTATCTGCCCTCCATCTTCCCTTCCTGCTTTCCTTCAGTCACAGCTGTTCTAGTTCAAGCACTATTAAAGAGCCTAAATATTCATCAGTGAACACGAGAGATAAGATCCTTGTTTTCCTAGAGGCTATATTCAACCATGAGGAGATAGACAATGAAAGCAAACAAATTAATAAATAAGATAGTTTCAGATGGGAACCAGTGTAAGAAGAAAATAAACAGGGTAATGGGAAATACAGTGACTAAGGGGAAGGTCCTGAATTATATAGGGTGGACAGAAATGAGCTCTCTGCAAAATGAGGGGGAAAGAATGAGATACAGAAGAGAGAGGAAGAGAGGTAGAAAGGGATAAAGAGAGAGTGGATGGGGGAAGTGAGGGAGGAAGGAGGAGGAAGAGAGAGAGAAGAAGAGGAAAGAAGAGGAGGGGAAGGATAAAAAGGAATAAATACAATAATGTTGAGGTAGGAATGAGTTTGGTGAGTATAAGGATCAGATTAAAGGTTAGGGAAGCTGAAAGAGTGAAAGGGAAAGGGAGAGTAAATGAGTGCTAATACAAAATGATGCTGGATGGAAATAAAAGTCAAATCCTTTTTTGGTTTTGAAGGCCACAATTAAGAGGCATATTTTATTCTTTGTGCAATGGGGACAACTGGCAGGATGTAAACCAAGAAGTGGTGGAATCTGGCTAGCAATGTAAAACTCACCCAGGTTTTTAGATTTTCAGAACTCTCTGTACATACTGGCAAGCAAGGACTTTTGGAAATTTACCATAATTTACACCCATCAATGCCACATGATTACTACATGCTAGACCGTTCTATTTACCCTAAGATTGTTCTTCTAATCCTAGTCATATTCCTTTTTATGCTGAAGTTTGAACTGGACCCAAATTACATTGACATAAGGAAATAACAGGTAATTTTTTTTTTTAACACGTCGCTATATATTTTGAGATCAAAGAGAGCACTGTTTTTGGTACATATTGCTTAGAAGTAGGGTGTGGTGGGCACGCAGTGGTATGTTGGTAATGTTTAGCGACTGGATCTCCAAAAAAAATACAGAATAAAAAGTAAGCCCTGACTTGTAGCATTTACCAATTTCTGTGGCGTAAATCCTCCCATGGCAGATTTCCAGCTTCCGACTGGGTATTACTGAGGGCAGAGTTGGGGAGAAACACACAACTGGCTCTTGAGAGCTGGTGTGACCTGGTGTGAGCTGGTGCGAGCTGGTGCATGGTGTCTTCAGCACACACTCGGAATGGGGGAGGGGTCAGAAGGACCAAGAATAATTCTCAGAATTTGACTCAAATAGAAACATCAAAGTTAAACCAATAGTTGTAATTATGGTTCACTTGACATAATAGCATCTTGAAACAGTGCATTTTATTTATTTAATTCATGTATTTTCCTTAATTTTCACTCTTGTCACCCAGGTAAAGTCCAGTATTCATCTGGAGGTTTCTCTTTTCTTCTAGTAGTGACTCCTTTGTCTGCCTTCCTTGGACATCTATTAATTCATGTTTGCAAAATTCCCTAAAATTTACTATAATTAAAAGATCTTTAGGGAAGCGGACTTGGCCCAGTGGTTAAGCTGTCTGCCTACCACACGGGAGGTCTGTGGTTCAAACCCCGGGCCTCCTTGACCCATGTGGAGCTGGCCCATGCACAGTGCTGATGCGCGCAAGGAGTGCCCTGCCACGCAGGGGTGTCCCCCGCGTAGGGGAGCCTGATGCACAAGGAGTGCAACCCGTAATAAGAGCCGCCCAGTGTGAAAGAAAGTGCAGTCTGCCCAGGAATGGCGCCGCACACATGGAGAGCTGACACAACAACATGATGCAACAAAAAGAAACACAGATTCCTGTGCCACTGACAACAACAGAAGTGGACAAAGAGAAGAACACCCAGCAAAAGGACACAGAGATCAGACAACGGGGGGGGGGGGGGGGGGGGGAGGGAAGGGGAGAGAAATAAATAAATGTTTTTAAAAAAAAGATCTTTATGTTCACATTTTTATGTCACATTTACGTTGCTTGCTTTATCTCTTGGATACTTCATTCAACACCTAAGAATTTAGAAATATAGAGGCCCAGGACTGCGGGTTATCAGTTCAGTGCCCTGACTTTGCAGACAAGGAAACAGAACTCCAGGGAGTTTTAAGTCCAAGCCACTCCTCCACTGGGAAGGCCTAGACTAGAGACCCTGTCCTTGTCTCTTTTCACTACCCATTTAGCTTTCCTTCCATGGGCAAAATTTTTAACTTTAATACCCGCCTAGGCATCTTGTATTCTCTCAACTCCTACAGCCTGGTTTGCATTCCTTCTAGTGTACCGAAACTATGTTTAAGCCACACTTAAATGTAGGGAACTTTTGAAGTCATCTAGGCTAGTTCTTTAAAGATTTATTTAACAATCATCCAAGATATGCTCATTGACCACCCACTGTGTGCTTTCCACTGGTCCCTTAGGGAGCAGTCCATTCCATATTTGAATAGCTGTAATTTCTGGAAATATCCTCGAGTCATTTCCTACACTCCTTTAACGTACTAGTTCTTCCTCCAGAAATACAAAGAGTAAGTAGTGTCTGCACTAAGAAATAGCCTTTCAACTAACTGAAGAACTATGTTGTGCCCATTTTCTGCTTGTTCTTTTTTTTTAATATATTTTTTTATTACAGAAGTTGTGAGCTTTCAAAAACAATCATGCACATGTGTGGGATTCCCACACAACACCCCTTCACCAACACACCCCACCATGATGGAACATTTGTTACAGAATGTGAGATAATATCATCAAACTATGGTCCATTCAATTATTTCTCATGTGGCATTTTCTCAAGTCCTCATCAATTCTATTTACTTTTCTTTGGACAGGACATAATTCTAGCAGTGACTCAATGACAGGTTAGTGCCCAGAATTTAATACATGACTCCACACGTTCTGGGGTCAAGGTATGGTCTGTGCATCCCTTTTAACGCAGCCTCAGAAATAAATGCCTGTTTGGAACAGGAACAGGCTATTCTTAACGGGGCAGCGGCAAACTGCTTTCCTAATGAGGAGGAGTGCTTAGCTGACTGCGAGCTGAACTTGTCAACAGGGGTGATAAAGGCTCCCTTTCCCAAAATGTTTGCCTCTGCACTGCTAACAACAGACACATCCTGTTGCCCTGAGACTGCAACCAGCTGCTGGCGAAGTATAGATAATGTATGGCGCTGCTGTGCAAGAAACTGCCTGCTGCAGCTCTCTCACACGCAGTGAGGTCAGCAGACAGCCAAATTAGAGGCGAAAGCTCCTGCCAATCTCCTGCGTTGTCACAAGTCTAACAGGACCAACTCACCTGATACCTACACCACGTGCCCATTTCTCCCAGACAGCCACGGGCCCGACGCTGCGAAGACGTCACTTGTGACGACATCCGGGGGAGACCAATAGGGCCTCTCGAGGAGGTGACGTCATCAAACATGGCGCCGTAGGCCCGCCCCTCGTAAAGTCTTTCCTCAGAACGGACCGGTGAAAGGGCGAATACCGCTTGCTTAGAACTCTGAAGGTCAATCGAGACTGGAAAAGGACTCCCGAAACGCTGACTCGAAGAAAAAGAAGAATGATTTCCAAGATCTGGGAGGAGAGTTCCTTCAGGCCCCCCAGTCTGGACCCCTCGCGGTCGCTCGGTCAGGCGCAGCCCGCCGGGGTCCCTCCTGCCCCAGATGCAGACCTAGAGCCACTCACAGCCGGGTAGATCCCCACGCACCTCCAGGCACAGGGACCCAAGTCCGCAGAGGCCCCGGGCGGGCCCCTGAGCAGCGCCACATCCGAAGGCCCCTTGGGGCGGGTTGGGAGGGCAGCTCTAGGGAACCTTTGCCAAGAAGCGCGCTCAGGCAACCCAGCCTCTGGTCACTGGACCACCTGAATGCAAAACCTTTCTGGATTGGCCCACTTTTCTGGATTGATCCCATGCAGAAGAAACTGGAGGCAGGAAAAACCTGCAGATTTTAAAATGGTAGAAGGTGGGGCGAAGGAACTGAACTGCTGTAAGACAGGACAGGTCCCAGAACTGACAAGTGTAAGGAAAAGGGGTACTGAATGAGGGAGAGAATGTAAGCAAATCATAGGAGATGGGGTTCTTCAAAGAAGATACACAAATGGGTAGAAAGCACATGGAAAGATGCTCAAAATCATTAGCTATCAGGAAACTGAGAATCAAAACCACAATGAGATACGATTTCACACCCAATAGATTGACTATTATTAAATAAGTAGAAAACTGCAAGTGTTGGATGTGGAGAAATAGGAACATTTATTCGTTGCGGATGGGATTATAAAATGGTGCCGTTGTTATGGAAGACAGTTTGGCATTCCTCAAAAGTTAAGTATAGAACTATCATCTGACCTGGAAATTACTAGATATACCCAAAAGAGTTGGAAGCAGGGACTTGAACAGATATTTTCACACCAATATTCACAGTGGCATTATTGACCATTGCCAGAAGGTGGAAGCAACCCAAGTATCCTCAGCCAATGAGTGGATAAGCAAAACGTGGTATAAACATACAATGGAATATTATTCAACATTAAAAAGGAATGAAGTCCTGATGCACACAACAACATGGATGGACCTTGAAGACATTATGCTGGGTGAAATAAGCCATCACAAAAGGACAAATATTGTATGATCTCGCTGATATGAAATAGAATAAGCCAACTCATAGTTAGAATCTAGAGTAAAGGTTACCAGGGGCCAGGCTGGGGCTAGGGCACTGGGAGTGAATGCTTAGTTTGTACTGCATTTCTATTTGGGTCAATTGTAAAGTTTAGAAATGCATGGTGGTGATGGTAGCACAGCATTGTGAGTGAAATTAATAGCATTGAATTACATATGTGAATGTGGTTAAAAGAGGGAATTTTAGGTCATATATATTACTAGAATAAAAAAAGAGAAAACAGGATTGTACAACACAGTGAACTCTCTTCTAAACAATGGATATAGTTAATCGTACAATTATGTAAGTGGTCTTTCATGAATTATAACAAATGAACCACATTAATGCAAGTTGTTAATAATAGGGTGGTATATGGGGGGAAAATACACCTTAATGTAAACTATGGACTACAGTTAAAAGTACAATTTTAATATTCTTTCAGCAAAGTGCGAAGACTATTTTTTTTACATGATTTTTCTACAAACCTACAACTTTTCAAATTAAAAAAGGCAAAGGCAAAGAGGTAGGCAGTTATTCTCTCTAGAAAGGCTTTGAATTGATAAAGTTTATGGAAGAGGAATCTCCACTACCCTTCTTCCCTTTTATGGAAAGGTAATCCCAGTCCTTCTCTCTCTCCAAATGCTCTTAATTGAACAATACAAAACACAGAACAAACAAGGTGGTGGGAACAAGCTCCAAGTTACCGGACATTATACAGACTGGGAAAAATGAAGTCCAGAGAAAAGGGTGCCTCCACTAGAGACACATGGGCTCTGTTTTCCTAATGCCAAGCGTTTGGAAGAGAACCAAAAACATTCACTAAAATACCCGGATGCTTCCAAATAGTAGAAGTTTGCCTCAGCAAATAGAGCTTTGCCTGAATGCTCTGCTTGTCAATGAGCTGTGGCATCATAGACAGCCATAATAAATGACAGGCTAGGCTGGGAACAGACCTAAAACTTCCTGATTCTTCATCCAAGGTTCTGGCCCTATCCTGACTTCAATTCTGTATGCATCTTACTGGCAATTCTGGGCTGGTAGTACTCTGTGATCACCCGTAAAAGAAAGGGACCTTTTAGCAAAAGACTTGGCTCAACTTCATACTGGAATTATTTGATCTGCAGCCAGCTGGACTAGTATGAAATCTCATATTTGTGTTATATATTTCACTTGACAATAAATTCCTCATTTTAGACTTTCCTTTCTTAAAATAATATCCTGCTTAAAGCAACAGAAAGTTATTAAATCTTTTTTAAATTCTTCAAACGCAGTGAATATTTTCATGTGAATTGACAGTCAGAAGTTAAAGATAATGTAATTATCCTATGTCAGAATTATTAAGTAAGTTAAATGAGTCAAACTTAATTTTTATTCTGCTGCATTTCAATATAAAACTTATTTAGACTGGAAGGAAAAAACAAACCAACCAACAATTATCTCCCTATTTGCCAGATGTATTCTGTTCAACTCAAAATTCTTTGTATATTATCCTTAATTAATAATATCTTGTGCCAATAACATTATAACATATAACAGAATGATAAATAATAACCTCAATTAAAATTGCTATAAAGAATCTTTTGGAACCTGGAGGAGTTCTTTGAAGAAAAATGTACTTCTTAAATCAACTCCAGTGCCTCTTTATAAAGAACTCTTAAGGATACTAGCAGGAAAGAAGCAAATTAAACTGAAGGCTAATCTGCAGTTAAGAAAAGCAAAGGCATGGAATTTTGAAGAGTGAAAGTAGCATAGTGTCGGCCATGGGTGATCAAGATACAGCCAGAAAATGTGGACCAATTTCTTCAAACTACGGCTTTTCTGTTGTCTGCTTACAGTGTTGATGGTGGTGCTGCTGGTCATTAATGTAACTCAGGTGGAGTATTTGGACCATGAGACTGTTTCAGCCATATTCATCGACAGCAGTGGACAGTTTGTTTCCTCCCAGGTGACAGGAATTAGCCGGAATCCCTACTGTGGCTATGAGCACCAGACCCTGTCCAGTCAGGAGCGTGTGGAGGAGGACTCCTTGCTGGCTGCCATGCAGGGGCAGGTAACTGACGTGGGACCAGTCCCCTTTGTAAAGAGCACCGACCCTTCTTCCAGCTACTTTGTCATCTTGAACTCTGCAGCCTTCTTCAAAGTGGGAGGTCAGCTGGAGGTGCTGGTTCATGTACAGGATTTTCAAAGAAAGCCCAAGAAGTATGGTGGAGACTACCTGCAGGCCAGAATCCACTCTCCCAAGCTGCAGGCGGGGGCTGTGGGTAGAGTGGTAGACTACCAGAATGGATTTTACAAGGTCTTTTTTACTTTGCTTTGGCCAGGTAAAGTTAAAGTATCTATATCTCTGGTCCACCCCAGTGAAGGGGTTAGAGTTCTTCAGCACCTACAGGAGGAGAAACCAGACAGAGTCTATTTCAAGAGTCTCTTCCGTTCAGGAAGAATTTCTGAAACTACCGAGTGTAATGTGTGTCTTCCTGGGAGTTTGCCCCTTTGGAGTTTGCCCCTTTGTAACTTCACAGATCTCTACACTGGAGAGCCCTGGTTCTGCTTCAAACCAAAGAAGCTCCCTTGTAGTAGCAGAATTAACCATTTCAAAGGTGGATACCTGAAGGGCCTCCTCACTGCCGCAGAGAGTGCTTTCTTCCAGAGTGGTGTCAATATCAAAATGCCAATCAACTCCAGTGGACCTGATTGGGTGACTGTGATTCCCAGCAGAATAAAAGAAACTAACAACCCAGAACTATCTCAAGGCTCAAGAACTTTTCCTTCTGGATATTATTACAAAGACCAGTGGAGGCCCAGAAAGTTTACGATGCGCCAGTTTAATGACCCTGACAACATTACAGAATGCTTACAAAGAAAAGTGGTGTATTTATTTGGTGACTCAACAATCAGACAATGGTTTGAATACCTTACCACATTTGTTCCAGATTTAGTGGAGTTTAACTTGGGTAGTCCCAAGAATGTCGGTCCCTTCCTTGCAGTGGACCAGAAGCACAATATCCTGCTCAAGTACCGCTGCCACGGTCCACCCATCCGCTTCACGACTGTCTGCAGCAGTGAGCTCCATTATGTGGCAAATGAGCTGAATGGCATTGTGGGAGGGAAGAACACCGTGGTGGCTATAGCCATATGGTCTCATTTCAGTACCTTCCCTTTGGAAGTGTACATTCGGCGGCTTAGGAACATCCGTCGAGCAGTTGTCCAACTTCTGGATCGAAGCCCTAAGACTGTAGTGGTCATCCGGACAGCCAATGCTCAACAGTTGGGGCCTGAGGTGAGCCTTTTCAACAGCGACTGGTATAACTTTCAGCTGGACACCGTCCTTTGGAAGATGTTCTCAGGAGTTGGTGTATATCTCGTCGATGCCTGGGAGATGACTCTGGCCCATTATCTACCCCACAAGCTGGATCCAGTTGAAGTTATTGTGAAGAACCAGTTGGACATGTTCCTGTCCTTTGTGTGCCCTTTGGAGACCTAGCCTCAGAGGGGACTGGAGAAATCACATTCAGTGACCTTCCCTATCACTTGTATTACAAGAAGTTTGCGGGTTCACCCCTGGAGAGATGGCTGTCATTGTTATATGTACAAAATTTCAAAAAGAGCTGGACTTTATATAATGAGTTGTAAGTATCTTAGAAAATGCAGGTTATATTTATATCTACTTATATGATTCTTTCCAATCTTAACTTAGCCATGGGAGAATAATTATTAACATCATCTCCACTGTATTGCCCTTGTAACCAAAGATGCTAATAAGTGTATCTGAATTAGTTTTTCCTGGGAGGAGAGATTATTTTCCTAAAAAGTTTGAAAAATGTTCTGACTCTAAATGGAATGGGCAAGTTTGGTTGGCAGTAAAGTGTTCATAGCTTATCTGGTAAAGAAAGTTGCACATATCTGCATGAATAGCATGGTACATCTTCGGCAGGGTGAACTAGAGAGGGCTTATAGTCAGTGGCTTCTGTGAACACATTGAAGACTGCCTTGTCTCAGGAATTTCCCTTGATCTACTTTTTCTTGACTAGAAAAGGCCAGTGTGCTTGGTCAGAATTTTATAGTGAGAGTATTTATTACTTCCTACCCTTACCTAGAATAGAAGGAAAAGGGTGGGGGGGGGGGGGCGGGGGAGAGAAAAAGCAAAATGATATTTGCATTGGATAATTGCTGATTTTTTTATTCAGCTAAATCTCACATGAGTACTTATTCTAAAATAACAAGTTTTGGAACTAGAAGGGGGAAATCTATAAATGGAAGTTTATTTGGGTGTTCTCAAGTTTGAGGACTTTGAGAATTGACTTTTATGTAAAGAATGCTATTATTATTGTAAAATTGTAAACCTGTTTTCACTAATGTCAAGTTTTCCTTTTTTGGTTGTTGTCTTGAACTGCATACTAAAATTAGAAATAAAAATTAGACATTAAAAAAAATCTTTTAAAGGACATGCAATCATTAAACCATGATTATGGCTCTATAGTAAGTGTTTATGCTACTCCTGATTTATCTCCTTCCGTTTATAAGGCATAGTGAAGAAAATAATTCTCTCTGCTAGGTTTTTTAACTCTAGGCTACAAACAGGACTTTCTTCTGGACCTTTTGTAAATTACCTACACACCTTTCTGAATGGTTTCAAAGAGCAGCTGGTTCTGAGGCAAGCTTAGAAGTGGCAGGTGTAAACTAGGGAGAGAATTGTGTGATAGCAATTCCTCTCTATCCCAGGGAAATCTGAGGATGACTTCCTTTACTCACTTAAAAGGCCCATTTTTTGGACTTGGATATAATTTCTACCTAAATAATTTAGTAAACATTCTGAAACCAATCTTCACTTGAAGGGCCAATTTTGGGAGTTGACATTCATAGTCTGTTAATACATTTGTAGACTCAAGTTCAGCCTTTTGAGTTATTTATTCTGTGTCATCATGCCTATGTGACATCTACAAATCCCTACAGTTTTTTCTTATTTTATTTTTTATAATTGTCAGTAACTCTTTGCTGGGACTCAGATTTTAAAGGAGACAGAACTTTTCCTTGTTTGAAAATATAAGAGGAAAATCGATTTACCATTAAAATTTCTGAAACTGTTTTCAGGACTACTATGATAGATACTCCGGTGTAGATAATACAGAAAAACAAGTGAAAATGTATTCCTTTTCCATGAAAATGTAACACAACTTTAAAAAAGAAGTCTTGTATTAACCTAGCTTCTGCTGACATTTCTAGTTTCATCTCTCACGACCTTCCCTGATCCTGTCAAGGTTTCCTCAAATATCAGTCATCCTGGATAGACTTCTGGGAAGATGGTTGGCTAGAAAGATGCGGGACTCTCTCCTCTCCCAGAAAAATAGCCACAGGACAGGCAGAGATGGCCTGGGAAAAAAATGTTCTAGGGTTTAGGACACCATGGGAATGCTGGACAACGACCAGAAGAGAAAGGGGCAAAGGAAAAGAATCTCAATGGCAAAACTGAGTTAAGCTGCAGCTGCCCGTGCCTTCCCCCACCCTATAGAGACTTCAATTCCCAGGCCTCTGAGCCTTTGGCTACAGACAAAGGGAGCCCCAGGGATGTACCTCCCCAGTAAAGAGAGGGATAGAGGGAGGGTGCCGAAGGTTGACTCAGCCTCTGACCCACAAATTTGGCCTGCTGTGTCTCGCCCTTCCAGGGTAGGAGGGGCTACACCATTGTTTGCCATGGGGAATAAAGAGATCAATCTCCTGCTCTACAATGGGATTGGCTGTTGATGCCGAGGGGAATGGAATTACTTCTACCTGGGAAAAGGGAGAGCGCTGCCAGCAAAGGCTGAAGAAAGAACAAATTCAGCAAAGTGACAGGATACAAGATCAACACACAAAAATCAATAATGTTTCTGCACACTAGTGTTAAGCAATCTGAGAAGGAAATCAGAGAAAAAGTTCCATTTACAATAGCAACAAAAAACTCAAATACCTAGGAATCAATTTAACCAAAGAAGTATGGGACCTTTATGCAGAAAACTACAAAAACTAATGCTAAAAGAAGTCAATGAAGACCTAAACAAATGGAAAGATATTCCATACTCATAGATTAGAAGACTAAATATCGTGAAGATGTCAATCCTACCCAAACTGATTTATAGGTTCAATGCATTACAAATCAAAATTCCAACAGCCTACTTTACAGATATAGAAAGGACAAATGCCAAATTTATTTGTGAGGGTAAGCACCTGAATAACCAAAAGCATTCTAAAAGAGAAGAGCTATGTGGGAGGAGTTTCATTGCCTGACCTTGAAGCATATTACCAAACTACGGTGGTCAACACAGCATGGTACTGGCATAAAGATAGACATATATCGATCAGTGGAATAGAGAGTACAGAAATAAACCCTCACCTCCACGGCCAACTGATTTTTGGCAAACCTGCCAAGTCCCCATTAAATGGACAAAACAGTCTCTTCAACAGGTGATTCTGGGAGAACTGGATATCCATAAAATAAAAAATGAAAGAGGATCCCTATATCACTCCCTATACAAGAATCATCTCAAAATCGTTCAAAAGCCTAAATGTAAGAGCCAGGACCATAAGACTACTAGAAGAAAATGTAGGGAAACATCTTAAAGATCTTGTGGTAGGTGGTGGTTTCTTGGACCTTATACCCAAAGCATGAGCAATAAAAGAAAAAATAGATAAATAGGACTTCCTCAAAATTAAACACTTTTGCACTTCAAAGGACTTTGTCAAAAGGGTGAAAAAGCAGCTGATGCAGTGGGAGAAAGTATTTGGAAACCACATATCTGATAAGGATTTAATATCCATGATATATAGAGATGCTACAACTCAACAATAAAAAGACAAATGACCCAATTAAAAAATGGGTAGAAGACTTGAATAGACATTTGTCCAAAGAAGAAATAAAAATGAAAAAACATGTGAAAATGTTCATTGTCACTAGCAATTAGGGAAATGCAAATCAAAGCTACAATGTGATATCATTTCGTAACTATCAGAATGGCCACTATTAAAAAGACAGAGAACTACAAGTGTTGGAGAGGATAGGAGAAATAATGTATTAGTTAACCAAAGGGGTGCTGATGCAAAACACCAGAAGCCTATTGGCTTTTATAAAAGGTATTTATTTGGGGTAGGAGTTTACAGATAACAGACCATAAGTGTAAGTTACTTCCCTCACCAAAGTCTATTTTCATGTATTGGAGCAAGATGGCTGCCAGCGGCTGCGAGTGCTCAGGCTTCCTGGGTTCCTCCCTTCCAGGGTCTGGCTTCTCTCTGGGTTCAGGGTTCCTTTCTTCCCAGGACTTGCTTCTTCCTGAGCTCAGTGTTCCTCTCTTTCTGGGACTGGCTTCTCTCTCCTCTGTGAGCTTACTTCCCAGGGCTTTAGCTTAAGGCTTCAGCATCAAATGCCAACATTAAAACTCCGACATCAAAAGCCCTCAGCTCTGCCCTTTGTCATGCCTTTTATCTGTGAGTCCCCACCCTTTGGTGCCCTACTGGCACAAGAGGTTTAAATAATTACTTAATCAAGTAAACCTATGAATCCAATATAATCTAATATGCCCGGAGGAAAAGATCTGTTTACAAACATAATCCAATATTTCTCTTTGGAATTCATGAATAATATCAAACTGCTACAGATAGGAACACTTTTTCATTGTTGGTGGGAATGTAGAATGGTACAGTCACTGTGGAGGATTGTTTGGCAGTTCCTAAGGAAGTTGAATATAGATTTGCTATGTGGCCCAGTAATACCACTATCCAGAAGAACTGAGAGCAGTGACATGAACACACATCTGCACACCAATATCCATAGTGGTGTTATTCACAATTGCCAAAACCTGGAAACATCCAGGTGTCCATCAACTGATGAATGAATAAACAAACTGTGGTGCATACACACAATGGAATATTATGCAGCTGTAAGAAGAAATGAAGTCATAAAGCATATAACAACATGGATGAACCTGGAGGACATTATGTTGAGTGAAGCCAGACCAAAACGACAAAAACAATATGATTGCACTATTATGAACGAAACACATTGTGTAATCTCATGAAGTTAATAACGAATATAGGTTACCAGAAAATAGAATGAGGTTAGAGACTGGAAACCTGAGAGTTAACTTGGACAGAATTGGTGAAAAGAATGTGTATTAATATTTGGAAATGAATAGAAAAGGTGAAAGCACAACAATGTTTCACAGTGGTTGAAAGGAAAAGTCTAAGGTCATGTATATTACTAAATGGACAGCTAAAAAATGTAACATGGGACTGTGTAGCATAGTAAAACTTCATGTGAACTATGAATATGGGTAATATTGCCTATATAAGACTGGTTTTCTTTGAAACTGAACAAATGTATGTTAACGTTATAAGATGTTAATATCAGACAAAAACACATTATATTAAGTGAAAGAAAAAAATAAACAAATAGTTCTGTATTAGGGAAAAAAAAAAGTCCCTTAATCAAATTAACCTAATTAACGGCCAAAACCCTTTGATTAGGTTACATTCATTAACCCATAACCGCAATTAAAAGCCCATTAACCAGGCTTTGGCGCTGGTTCTCCATCTGTGATTCCAAGCAAAATAAAATGTTCTTAACCTAATCTGTTCCTATGGCCGAGGTACCCTATGATTGCATTATTCAGTTAAAGAGCCTTTGATCAGATTACTTAAATAAGATCAGTTTAGGGTTTTTGATTGGTCTGTGTCAGTTTGGATCTCTGGCTTCTTGCAGGGTGTGATATAAAGGGAAACACAGAGATACACACAGGAGAAAGGGAGCCCCAACACTGATCTTGTCATGTGAAAGAGAGGACCGGAGGGTGAGAGAAGTCCCAGAGTCTGCAACCAGCAGAGCACAGAAGCATGGAACAGGGCCCTGAGAGGCTGAGCCCATGGAGTCGCTGAAAGCTAAAGAGACAAACCACATGCCTGGCAGCTCACAGCTGAATCACGGAAAAGCAGTCACTAAGGGAAAAGGTCCGGTAAGAGAAAAGCCCTGTGCCTTGTGGCCCACAGCTGAGCTCTGGGAGACAGTAGGTTCTGGAGGGGAAGGCAGGGACCTCTGCAGAGCTCAGTGGTCATCTTCACCACGTGGCAGGACCCCAGAATCAACAGCAGCTGACTTCGGTGAGAAAGCATCGTGATGGTGCTTTGTGTTACTTGGACATGTCATGGCCTCGAAACTGTAAACTTTTACTCTAAGATTTTTCCCATTATAAAAGCAGCCCAGGTCCTTTTTTTTTTTTTTTTTCAGTATCAGCACTGATTCTGCAGGAAGGGCGCAAGGCCTCATTCTGGAGTTGCAGGAGCTTGAGGTCTTGCCCAGAGAGAGGCTGCAGGTGGAGCAGGAGCACTGGCGAGGGCAGCAAGGCTGAATCTGGAGTGGAACTGATACTCTGAAATAAATCACCCATGACTCAAAGAGAAGCCGAGAAGCTGATAGAAACTGGGATTCATGGAACAAAGAAACCCAAATGCAGAGACGAAAGCACTGTAGAACAAATCTACACCTCCACTGAATGCATAAGCCAAGCCATAGACTTCAATGAGCCAGTAGATAAAGAAACTACTAGAACCAAGACTGCAGTATTCGTTGGATGATCATGAAATTTGCTGACAAGGGGCAACCAGCTGGATCCTGAACGAAGTTTGTTTGACCAAGGAGTAAACACAGATGGAACTGTACAACTTAATGTACAGGTAATTTCTTACCAAGGAATTGAGCCAAGGTTAAACGTAGTTCAAACTGTCAAACCTGCAGAAACTGTTTTAAAGTAGTTATTGATCCAGATGCCTGCCATGCTGAGGCTGAGGCACATCTTGTGGAGCAAGCTCAAGTGATAACCCTTGATGGCATAAAAAACATCACAGCCTTTTCAAATGGAACCTCCGAACAAATGACAAGATGGGAAGGTTATAGAGCCAGAATGCCTTGGGGTACCCTATGGTCCTACACAGTGGTTCACAGGCCAGGTCCTGCATTGGGTACTTGGGGAAATGAAGGAATCAACATAACTGATACAGACCTCACCTCCCTCAACATTCTGGGAAGAGAATTATGTGGTCTTATCCGTGAAGATTGTTTTCAGCGGATCCCTCAGGGAGAAATTCTCTGGAGTCATCTGGAGCGCCTTCGAAAACATGTAGTAGCAAGCCAAGAACAACAGATGAATGAGATAGTTACAATTCATCAACCTGTGCAAATCATTCCAGCATCAGTGCAGTTGCTCTACCAACTACCATTAAAATTCCAAACAGTAGTGCAAAGGCAGCTAAAGTGCAGTGAGCTCCAAGGATTTCAGAAGATAGATGTACACGTGGAAATAGGACAAGACACAATGACCAAATCCAGTTATGGCAATTATTGCTAGAACTTCTTACTGACAAGGATGCTAGAGAGTGCATTTCTTGGGTTGGTGTTCAAGGTGAGTTTAGGCTAAATCAGCCTGAACTCGTTGCTCAGAAATGGGGACAATGTAAAAATAAACTGACAATGAACTATGAGAAACTCAGTCATGCATTAAGGTATTATTATGATGGGGATATGATTTGTAAAATTCAAGGTAAGAGATTTGTGTACAAATTCATCTATTTATCTCTTATTGGATACAGTGCAGCGGAATTGAACTGTTTGGTCATAGAATGTGAACAGAAGAAATTTCCAAAGATGCAGCTCCATGGAATTGCCCAGCCAGTCACAGCCATTGTCCTGGCTACAGCTCTTTTGCAAATAGAGGATAATTGAGCTCCAGAACCTTCTGGGAATCCAACATCTTTCTTTAATATTTAGAGCAAGTATTGCTCTTACCTTTATTACCAATTTGAATCTTCTTTTAATTACAGACAGTACAATCTGATGCATGACTTTTAAAATAAATATTTCATGCTCTTGTGGATTTGGATCTTTTTACTTTGAACATATATTTAGGAATATATATATGGTAAGGGATCATCACAGTATCTTCAGTGTGTAGGCAGTTTCGTTGTGGGTTTGTTTAACAGGAAAGAAAGCTAAACTGGTCTGTGTATTAAAGTCTAGCCCTACCAAAAATAGTCATAGTATCTGAAGATGAAAAATAAATTATCTCCAAGAAACAGTCTGGTGTAACTATTTCTGAAAATATAACTGTTTCTCCTCTCTACTGCTTTAGATGTTGCTTTACATAGAACCAGAAAATGGAATTTTTCAGCTAGAGCATGCATGCCTGTTTCATCCAATCCAGCAGTGCTAAAACGTTCATATCAAATAGAATTATAATATCAATAACTTATTAAACTAAGAGCAAAGGGCAGTAAGAAGTCAATTGGCAGAAGAGCAGTGCTGAAGGAAGAGATCCAGGTTTAAATCTGGCTTAATTCAAGCCAATTTCAAGCATTTATTATATAGATTATACATAATGTGAGGCCAAGAATTTAAATGGTTTTGAGACAAGAGTTTAATTCTAATAAAGCAGCTATTACAAAATTATGAAATGATCTCTGTTTTTCCTGTCAGAGATTTAAAAACTATTCTTCAGCCAGAAAATTAAAAAATGGTTAGATTAGGTTTGGCTTTTTTTTAACCCTACAGTGCCAGTTTATTAAGCAAGGCAGCTTGGGTATTCATTGTGTTTCTGATGACATGAAGACTTTAAATCAGTCAGCAGTACTTTACCTTTCAAAACATTAATAAATTGCTTGCAAATAATTTTAAAAGGAAAATCTGACTTCTAGTACAGGCAGACCTCTCTCTTAAAACAAAATAACCACTTATTTAATTTCTCCTTTTGAATATTTTATATGTATGTGCATACAGATACCTATATACATGTATAATAGACCATTATATATATGCATACTGTGGCTGTTTGATATTGTTTACGAATTGCAAAAATAGGTATTGGATTATGTTTGTAAACTGGTCTGTCCTTTTGGGCATATTAGACCACATTGGATTCAGAGGTTTCACTTTTACTTGATTAAATAATGATTAAGGCTTTGATGGGGCCACATCAGTAGCCCTGCCCCCTTGGTGGACAGGGACTCACAGAGAAACCACACTAAGGAGAAAGAAGGGTGGGGTTTTGAGCTGGAGCTTGGGAAGTAAGCATACAGCAGAGAGCAGAGCAGCTGAGCCTGGAGAGAAATGAGCCCCAGGAAGAAAGGAACCCAGGAAACCTGAACCCTGGCAGATGTTGGCAGCCATCTTGCTCCAGTACGTGGCAAAAGACTTTGGAGAGTGAAGTAACTTAAGCTTTATGGCCTGGTAACTCTAAGCTTCTACCCCAAATAAATACCCTTTATGAAAGCCAACAGATTTCTGGTATTTTGCATCAGCACCACTTTGGCTGACTAATACACATAGTACATGTAGACATATGTATGAAGTTATAAAGTATTCCAAAGGAAGGATATTAAATAACTTTAAAATTATTAAAATACATAATTCTAAAAAGTCAGTCATCCTGAGTACCAACACTATATCTTCCTTAATATGTTTCTCACCTTTTTAGAGTTAAATCATATTGTTTTTATATACAAATGGTATATAGCATATAAATTATAACTTAGTATTTTCCTAATACATTTGAACATATAAAATTATCAAAATTTTAAAAATCCTTATGTAAACTCTTGTAAACCATAGATCTCAAGTAAAACACAGTATGCTTTGGGAAGTATTGTGCTAGTAGTAAAAACTACCTTTTGGTTTTTCAAATATGCCATATTATTTCCCATTTGTGACTAGTATCTCCAGATTTAGTAAATTAAAAAAAAAAAAGTGCCCAGTTATATTTGAATTAAAAAAAGAGAGAAGTAATGCTTTAGTCCAAACATGTTCTCAACATTTAATGGGACCAATACTGCATGACATATACTTATACCAGTTTTCACTCTGTCTGAAATTCAAATGTAAGCAGCATCCTGTATTTTATTTGACAACCCATGTAATTTTTTTTTTACCCACATAATACTGCTCCTTTGGCTATAACACACCTGGGCATGTCATACAAAACTGTTGGTTTCAAGTACCATGTCCCTCTAATGGAGAAGGCTTTCTCCGGACTGATTCCTTGAATGAATGAATGAGTCATTGTTTCTTAACTTTAGTTCTACAACTTCAGTGAAGGGGAAATTTCTTTTCTCTTTTTTCTTGCTTAGTATTATAATCCCAGGCAAATCTAAGAATTGCCATTTTGATTTTTCTTTAGTAGCAAGATAAACTTTGAAAACGCAAGACAGTGCTCTTATGATGTTTGGAATTCTAAATTTACTTAAATTATTAATGTTTTGCACTAAATTGTCCATGAATGTATGAATTCAGAGTAAATTCTTTGTTGTCATTCATTTCCTTACTACTAACATGTGGAGTGTGTGTCACCTGCTGGTGACTAAAAAGGGAACAAATGAACTTTTCAAAAATCTCTCTTAGGTTCCAAGAACTTAGAAGGCATCCTTCCTAACTTGATTAAAAGTATGAAACAATTAGAACAAGCATTGAGGATAATGGTGAAACATCAGAAAATTCCTATAAAATTAGGAAAATGTAAGGGCTCCCTATCACGTATGCTATTTAACATTGTATGTGAGGTTCTACCCAATGCAACAAAAACAGAAACAAGAACAAAACGGAGATGATGTACTACAAAGGTAGAGAACATGTACCTCGAAAATTCTAGAGAATAAACTGATAATCTACTAGAACAAATAAAGAATTTGGATCAACAAAGAAAAACCCAAGAACATTCTTATCTACTGCCATTAGCCATTTAGAAAATGGGAAAGCAAAAGTAATTCAAACCACAGAAACAACAAAGAATGTAAAATACCCAGGAGTGACCGAAAAAGAAATGAGTAAGCTTTTTATGGAGAATAACAAAAAGGTCACCAAAAGATGTTAAAGAATATCTGAACAAATGGAGAGATATGTAATTGTTCTGGAGAGGAAAACTAGTTTGAGCATACTTCGTAACTAATTTGTTATGCATATCATCTGTTTTCCCTCCAAATGTCAATCACACAAAGGCTGTGCTCTTGTTCTGTTTTTTGTTTTTTTTTTAAAGATTTATTTATTTATTTCTCTCCCCTCCTCCCTGGTTGTCTGTTCTCTGTGCTATTTGCTGCATCTTCTTTGTCCGCTTCTGTTGAAATCCTTGGCACGGGAATCTGTGTTTCTTTTGGTTGCGTCATCTGGTTATGTCAGCCCTCTGTGTGTGTGGTGCCATTCCTGGGCAGGCTGAACTTTCTTTCGTGCTGGGCGGCTGTCCTTACGGGGCGCACTCCTGGCGCGTGGGGCTCCCCTACGCGGGGACACCCCTGTGTGGCACGGCACTCCTCGTGCACATCAGCACTGCCCATAGGCCAGCTCCACACTGGTCAAGGAGGCCCGGGGTTTGAACTGTGGACCTCCCATGTGGTAGGCGGACGCCCTAACCACTGGGCCAAGTCTGCCGCCTTGTTCTGTTTTATTCAATGCTGTAACCCAAGAATTTAGAGTAGTAGTTTGTCACAGGCCAATCACAAAATAAATGTTTGTTGCATCAAAGAAATGTTAATTCTCTTTAATTTAGAAATCCAAAGGTGTCCAAATCAAAGCTCCATGGGGAATTTAAAAACATGATTAAAAAAAAAAAAAATTCCAGAAGAAACAGGCAACATTTTTTTAGAATGGATAGCTTCGAATATATGCAAAAGTAAAGAAAAATAGTATAATAAACTCCCATCTACCTACCAGTTTAAAATGAACAATAATTTGTCAATTTTGGTTTTTTACTTATTCTTCCCTACATTTTAAAAATAATATTTTACATAAATCCCAAACATGATGTACTTTTTGCCCACAGATATTTTAATAGGATAATCTAAAATTTATCTGAAAGAAGGAAGGAATAATAATTTGTATAAAATCTTTTAAAAATAAAACCACCCCAGCATTCTTTGAAATAAGACATTATATGTTTAAAAATCCACTGAGGAAAAGATTGATAAAAGTTAAGGCAATTGACAGACTGGGAAAAATACTTAGTGAATATATAACAAAAAATTAGGATATTATAAAAGACAACCAAACAGAATAGTCAAAGCATTGAAAAAAGTCTATTCATAGAAGAAAAAATACTAATGATCTAAAACCTCAAAACTCCACTGGTAATCAAGGCAATGTGAATTAAATTTAAAAATGAGATGACTCTTTTTCATCTATCAGACTGTAAAAAAAAAAAAAAATCTCGACCACATTCAGGGTTGAAAATACCTTTGGAAATGGGAGTTGATAGAGCCTTTTTGGAGAGAAGTTTGACGGTGCCTATTAAAATTAACTTAGGGTATGTCCTTCACCTGGCAATTCTAATTTTAAATGTCTAACCCAGAGAATAACTTGCGCCAGGGGGGAAAAGAAAAGATACTGGTGTTCACTAAGGTTTTACTTTTCCCAAATGGCCATGAATAGAAAACTGCTGTTTAAATAAATGAATACATTACGGTGCCTTTATTTCTTGGACGGCTGTGCAGTAGTTGCTAAGTGAGAGGTAGATTCATATAAAATGGTAGAGCCAGGAGTAGCCTGGGCAGTACGTTAGTAAAATGCACCCCTTTGGACAGATGTGGCTTTCCACCCCTCATCCTGTTCCAGGACCCACTGCTTGAATAAATGTTGCCGTCAGGCCCTACTTCGCTCTTTAGACCTTGTGCAGGGCACAGAATGCACAACTGAATTTGGGGCCCCTGCTTCTCACAGGAAAAACCCTCTTAGAGGGTCTGTTGCATGAGGAAAGCAAGGCAAAGAACAATACTGTAAGCGTGAAATTCTAATTGTGAACTAACACACAGCCACACACACATGCACACACCACAGAATTCTGTATTTCTGTATGTGTGTAGTAGAAGCATGGAAAATAACCTGGAGGGATTCCACTGAGCTGGGGAGCCACCATCCTTGGGGGGGCAGCAGGGCACCCATGTTCTTTTCTGTAGATTTTGAAATTCTTACAAGAATGTGCTTATAAGATATGTTAGTGGGAAGCGGATTTGGCTCAACTGATAGAGCGTCCGCGTTCCACATGGGAGGTCCAGGGTTCAAACCCAGGGCCTCCTGGCCTGCGTGGTGAGCTGGCCCATGCGCAGCGCTGATGTGTGCAAGGAGTGCTGTGCCATGCAGGAGTGTCCCCTGTGTAGGGGAGCCCCACAGGAGCACATGCCGCAAGGAGAGCCACCCTGCACAAAAAAGCGTAGCGTTCATCAGGAGTGGCGTGGCACACACAGAGAGCTGATGCAGCAAGATGATGCAACAAAAAGAGACACCGATTCCCAGTGCTGCTGATAAGAATAAAAGAGGACACAGAAGAACACACAGCAAATAGACACAGAGAGCAGAAAATGGGGGGTGGGTGGGGTGGAGAGAAATAAATGGAAAATAAATGAAAAAAAAAGATACGTGAGTGATTACTATTATAACTTCTTAGGTATTAAAGTGAAGGTTTATTATAAACAAAAAATAAATAAATTGAAGGAGCAGGCAGGTAACTGAGCCTGGGACCGCTATGCAGAGGGATCCTGAGCTAACCAATGGGAAGAGGGACCTGAGTCGACCAATAAGGTAAGAGAGTATTCAACCAATAGAATCCATTGCTTTAATTAATAGCCAGTCAACACCTCTCATAGTCAGCCAGTCAGCATCTCCCAGTTAGGATACCCTATTTATATAACATGCTATCTTGTTTTCAAACCCTAACCAATGCCCTTGCTTGGAACCCATGATTGACCAATCAGAACATCACAACTGGGGCTCCACCCCCCCGGGGCGGTGACACAGCTAGACTATATCAAGAGCGCCCTGAAGTGCTGAGTGTGCATTCCATCTTCACCCCTATCAGAGGAACATTGAGTTGTGAATGCTGAGCCAAGCCGAACACCGAGCCGCAAGTCGAGCTATGACACTGAGTCAAGCCACCGAGCTGAGCTGCAAGCACATGGAGCCAAGCTGTAACAACTGAGCCAAGCTCCAACAATGAACATCGAGCGGCAAGTTGAGCAGCAGCGCCAAGCTGTGCCCTCCCACCACTGCCTCGGCCAGGCTTGTGTCTTGGCCCAGGGTGGACTGTAATGCTGAAGGCACTTCCACCCATGCCTCAGGCCAGGCAGGTGCTTCAGCCAGGCTTGTGCAGCCACACCAGGGGGCATTTCCATCATCGCCCTGACCAGGTTCAAGATCAGTACTGAGCTGTGATTAAATGCAGTTTGATTACACTGAGGTTGCATTTCTTCATTCCAAAGTCTGCCCGAACCAGAGAATAAAAGTGGCGACAACATAAATTACTATGAATCATGCTTTTAAAAAGCTGATAACAGCACAGGTAGGGACACCTCCCCCCAAATCTTATTAGTTAACTGCCTAATACATCTTTATGATTCTTCCCCCTACCTTTTCCGAATCATGAGCATTTAAAAAAAAAAAGCTGGTCTATCCATGTATCAGCATACTCTGAAGCTTTTAAATAATCATTGAAAAGCTCTATTTATCTATAGAGGAGAGGTCCAGTAAACAAGGTTCATTTACTAAACCTTATTTAGTAAATAAGTTTACTAAACTGTACATATGCTATATATCCATTTTCATATGTGTAGAGAAAATTTATCTATACTTCTGACCCCCTAAATGCCACCTGCCACAGCCAGGTCTGTTGAGATCCTGGTCATCTCTTTCTGAAGCTGTTCCCCTCAATATGTTGAATCCTGCTGGGGACCAACTTGATTTATGACCAGCTCCTTCCTCTTTTCTCCATCAGAATTCCACTTCTCACAGATTGGACAAATTCTTGAATATTTATATTGTTTCTTTTAGCTCAAAGATAGGAAAGAATACTATTATGACCTTGACTCTTTTGGCCATAATCCCAAATTATCATTTTGTGGAAACTGATATGATGGGACTCTTATGGGAAAGCTAAGATTTAAAGAGGTCTAGTAAGTGAGCATATAAAATAGATTTAGAAAGTTCCGCATTTGTGGTCTGAAGGTAGACATCCAATGGATTAGCTATACAATGCTTGTGATGAACTAAGAAACATATTCTTGACAAATTTTAATCTTTAAATCAAATGGCAACTAGTTCCATGCAATGCAACGTGATGGAATTTAATAAAATTCTTCACTTGATAATGTTGATAAACACTTGACCCAAATAGTGATTTAAGTAAATACACTTCAAAGTTTTGAAGATATGACACAACTTGTCATGAAAAACTATTTCCTCAAGAAAAAGTAAAAGAGAATATGTTTATTTTTTCTGCATTTTCTCACTGACATTCAAACAGGCTAAAAGCTTTAACTTTTTATCTCATTTATTTTTATCATTTAGAGCTTTTAAATAACTTTAGCAAGAAGTACTGAATAGTCATTTTTTTTGGTCATTTGTTCTCTCTGTGCAACAAACATTGATTATGGAACAATTTAAAATATGCAGTTATTTTTTACTTGGTGGATATAGAGTGTTTAAGTTTAAAAAAAGAACCATCAAAAATACAGATACAAAAAGTATTTAAGACAGATAATAATATGTTATTTTACTCCAAGAAGTTAGACCAATGTTCTTGTAGGTCTTGCAAAACACCCCCTGGTTTTGGGATCACCCCAAAAACTATGCCAAAAGTTACTCTATGCCTTACAATCAGCAAACCCTAAAAATGTTTCTTACTTGTGCAAAGAAAAAGAAAGCACCCTCTCCATATGCTTTCCACCTGAACTTGCTCAGTTGAGGGTAGATTTTCTTCAATGGGGCCCAGGCAGGGGGTAGCCACCCCGTTTACCCCAAAGTTCATACCCACAGATTTCCTTGTCACTCCTCTGTAGGCTGTGAAGGCTTTGGCCTGATTCACTGTTTTCCCATATTCTCAGTTTACCATACATAAAAATCACCCAAAGAAAATCTTAACTATGCAGGTGCCATGCTACACATTTAAAATAACTGGTCTCAAGTTACGTACACCAACAGTGAAATATCTCCGCAACCAAAAAAAAAAAAAAAGTTGCAAAATGATGGACACTGTTCGATGTGATTTATATAAAATTAAAAATATACAAACGATGCATAAATGTGCTATCAATTATATTAACTATCTAGGTCTAAATCATGAGCAGGTGAGGTGCTTCAGGATCGCGGTAATCTACCTGGGGTGGAGAGTGGGATCAGAGAGGTCATGCCCATATGCTGAACTCTGCAATCTTTCGTTTGTGAAGCAAAACAAAATAAAGCAGACCAAAATCAAACAAAGATATTAAGAATTACAACCCCAGCTGGTGGGTACCCAGGCGTTTTGTTGTGTGCCACTCTGTATATTTTAGTATATTTGAAATCGTTTTTGACCAAAAAAAGTAAATGTAGATTCCTGGGTCTCCCTCTGGAGATGCCAGGCTACTCTTTTTCTGATGGGCTGTTGGACTCTGTCTTTTATAAACTCCCCCGTGGTTCTAATGTAGGAGTTCCATGAAGATCATGTTGAAAAAATAACAGGCTTCATTTAATTCCTTCCCCTGCCCATTTACTCCTATACACACCGCAGAGCCTTTACCACTCTACTGAAATGCTCTTCGAATTACTACATGAGAGTGCAGTTTTCTTGAGAGGAGCCTGTGCAGGGCGGTAAAAATCACTGATCAGTGAGAAAAAAGAAAGAGAAATGTATCAGCAATGCTTCCTAGGTCAGCTGATTTTTTTTTTCCCCAGGAGGTACCGGGGATTGAACCTGGGACCTTGCACATGTGAAGCAGGCGCTCAACCACAGAACCACACCCGCTCCGCTTCACTGATGTCTCAGGGATCCGTCTCTATTAGGCTAGAGCAACGAGGTAGATGTGTTGGGACAGAAGGCCCAGGGAGCAGGCCCAGACCCACAGCCCCTGCTTCTCCCTCGGATGTCTGTCTTCTAGTCCTGGAATATATTTGGAGTGTGTGATTCTCCGTAAATCCTCACAATAGGGTTAAAAGAGAAAGTAAGGAGGAGACTGACAGAGACCTCAGCTGCGGCTCTAACGACCCACGGGAGATTCCCAAGAGCTGACTGTTTTTGATCTATAAAATGGTTCAACAAGAAACAGAATGGCAATACAACCTAGCATGCTGGATTTCAGGCCAAGTGAACGACCCGTTTCTACACAGAAAGTTCCACGTGGTAAAAAGAACACTATACTCTATAAAAAAGGCCCCCAACATCTATTAAAATCTTAACAGATTCTATTAAGAACATTGGTTGGGTCTCTTGTCTCTTTAATATGGACTGATAACTCACCGTATTTCTGATTAAAAAGTTAAACTATTTAGCAACATAACAGTAATTCCTGCTTACATTATCCTCTACTCGCTAGCCTTGAAAACTTACCAACGCAACTGTTTTAGAAAATCAATGGCAATTTAAATTCCGGGATGGAGGTCATTTATTTTTAACCAAACTATTTATTTCATTGATCTGTTTCTGACGGTGACTAATGTGTAAAGGAATAACTAGTCAGTAGCTGCCTTTTATTATGAAGCTTTTCATAGATAGACGGTCTATTCAATCAATTTTAAAACCCATGTGAGAAAGGATAGACCTCATGCTTCTTTGTAAACTCTCAAGTACCCTGCAGAGCATATGCACATGGTAGGACTCAAGAAATGTTTTCTGGTTAATTAACAATAAATTACCTACCAAGTCCCTGTCTTTAGTAATAAGATAGTATCTGTCAATCTCTATGCGTCAACGTTAATACAAAAAGAGGGCATAACGAGCAGGGGAACTTTCGAAGAGAATTTTCAAGTGCACTGATTAGAACCTGTGCTGGCAGGAGAGTGGTTCTTTCTTTGTGTCCTTACAGGACTTAGTCAAGACTCAAAATCGTCTTTGTGGTATACTATTTCTGAGGGAAAGGGACATTTGAAAAATAGCTTTTTGCTTCCAAAATATTGAAGTTGCGCATCCTCCAATTCCCGGAGGTCATTAAGACCTGTCTCTTTGTCTTCCTCTTGTGCTTAAGGAAACCTAACAATGCCTTCTTCTTTCCCAGTATGGAAATCACTCAACCCATGTTTCTGCCTTGGGAATTTCTCCTGCACTACAGCATACTGAAGAGGAATTTTTTAAAAATTATGTGTATCTTGCTTGTTCTTCATAAAAACTGTGGGCCTACGAAAGGGACCCATGCATTTCCATGGTTTTTAATCTGAATGACCAAAGTCAATACTAAATGATTCTCCCATGCAGTTGACACGTGTATTTCCTATAATTTCTAGTAATTTTTTGGCCCTCTATTGTATAAGCACAAATAAATTCAAATAACTTAGGGAGAACATTAAATAGCATTTTAAAACATGTCTTGAGATTCAGGTTTTCTTAAAATATTATGTTTGGGGAAGTGGATGTGGCTCAAGTGATAAGGCCTCTGCCTACCATATGGGAGGACCCAGGTTTGAACTCTGGGGCCTCCTGGTGAAAAAGAAGAGAAAGTGTCCCTGCACAGTGAGCCAAGTGCCCACGTGGTGAGCCGAGTGCCCCCTGGCGAGCCAAGGTGGGGGGAGAATAAATAAACAAAAATTTTAAAAAATATTGTTTGAAACATATATATTGAAATATATTTAATAATGGTTGAACCAATGCTAAAGGTAACTTTTTCTGTTTTCATAAGAAACTCTTCTCAGAAGTCCAAGGCAGACAGAATTGCACTTAGTGATAAAATTCTATTTTGCTCATGGTGAAATTTTGAAAGTAGTAATAGAACTTTAGGCAGGGAAGGACTATATACATTGTGTAATTTAATCATCTCCTTTTACCAATGATAAAAAACAGTCTTTAGTTGGTTATCTTGACAGGTTTTGACTGCGAGAAAGAGTGGCTGCAGAGAAGGTTAAAATATACCCTGTAAAATTTCACACCTTTCCTGCATACATGAATGGAAAAATGAGTATTTAGGTACTGTCAATCTCTTCTTTCTGAATATTTACATTTATCAGGAAGGGGGCTATGGCTTCAACTTTTTCCATATTTATTGTCAAATACTACATCAATAACACTGTGTTGTATACAAGAGATTTAAAAATTCCTCATTTTTAAAAGAAGTTTATATTTCATCTGGAAGATGGATACGTGAACAACCAACCAAGCACAATGGAATGAGTCTAATATTTAAGCAAAGTACTATGGAAGCAAAGAAAAGTAGATTCTGACTGGATGATACAGGGACAGCTTCCTAGGAAAGAGAGCAGTTAAATTGAAAATTGAATCAGATTGGGAAGATGGAAGCTTGGAAGTACATGGCGTGTTGGGAACACAGTAGGACGTGAGACATCGTAATAAACTAAGGTTGGATTCTGGTTTCGTTGGGGGGGCATCAAAGATTCTAGCTCTGACTGAGTTCTTGTGCAAAGTACAGTAGGAGATATGTACTAAACACACTAAGGCGTGGTTGAGTTGAAGTGAATCTCATAGGTTTGCTCTGTTCTCCAAGCTTCCCACATGTGCAACTTTTTACTTCTTCTCTTCAACCTCCAACTTCCCATCACCAAGTCTTCATCATGATATATTTATGAGGATTATAAATGAGGTTTTGTAAAAATATACTGAAGGTAGAAAAATGTAATGACCCTTTCCTGTCCTCCCTCCATTTACTACTGCTCACAGAGCCAGCCATACCCTGGGTCTCTAGTGCATACTATTTCCCCTTATTTGTTTCCAGGTGAACCTAAATTTGCCACGGAAGTGACTTGCAGAAGCAGACGTGTCTTATAAACTGGTGAGAAGGGTCCTCTATTAAGTTGGTGAAGCTTCACTTCACTGTTTTTTGTGGATAAGCGTGAGTCCCGTATTGAATCACACACTATAGATACTGTTTACACGTACATCAAATCGCTAGGTTTTCCTGAGCATTCTGTCACTACTTAATCAGAAATGGCATTTTCACACAATTTCCCTTGGGTGTGTGCCATTGTTCAGTTTAATAAAATTCTGTTCAAATTTTATTAAACCACAGATGTTAGCTGAGGATTTGAAGGCCAAATACGTGCCAAAGCATAGATCTTTTAGCAGAATTTGT
Organism: Dasypus novemcinctus; assembly: GCF_030445035.2. Classification (NCBI taxonomy): domain Eukaryota; kingdom Metazoa; phylum Chordata; class Mammalia; order Cingulata; family Dasypodidae; genus Dasypus; species Dasypus novemcinctus. Next base: position 9,640,858 of record NC_080701.1, on the reverse strand, counting down.
CACCATTACTGATAAAATAATTCAGAGTACATGCTCTTCTACTGAGAGCAAGTTACAGGGAGGACTGAATATTTTTGTTCTAATGCCTCAAGGTGGAGGGAAAGCCTTGATCCATTACAGACTCAGAAAGTCCATATGAGGCGGAAAATACAAATTATGTTCTCATTATTTTTAAGATTCTGTTATTTGGTAGGGAAAATATATACCCAAATGTGAAATTTGCTGTGGCTCTAAAACTAGAAAGTAAATTAAATAATCCTAAGAAATATCTTTATTCCATTTCAATAGCATTTCAAGGAGATATTTCCTTATGTCATTGAAAATAGAAATACAGACTGTTCTCATGAACTTTGGAAATGAAAAAAAAATAAAACAAAGCAACTCATTGTCCTACTTGGAAAAAATAACAGTAGTGGTAAATATATATATATCAGCTTTCTGTTATATTCGAACAGGCTCTTTGCCAGAAATTAGTTATTTAATAGAATTGACATACACTAAGTGGGTATTTGTTTATAACAACCTCTGCACGCAGTAGCACAAGGCACCAATGCAGATGGAATATAAATAGCTACAAATACAATTAAAAGAGGACTGATTACTAACTTTTGGAGGGATGTGAATGCTGAGAACGCTATGAATTTTCTCACATGCCATATCTCTAGATGTATTGCTTTCAAAGCCACGAAAATATTTAGGAGATGCTTCTCCTTCTGAGTTCCTAGGACACAACGTGCAGTCAAAGAAGAAGGGTCAGGAAACGAGGGTCACTATCTCAGAAGGAAAAATGCGCGAGTCAAGCCACTCTTTCCCACAAACTCCATGGCTTCTCTTGAGTGCAGGAAGGAAAAGAAAAATCTTTCTAAAAAAGTAACCACATGTTAGTATTGAAATGTTGCCAGGAATACAGACAACCCTAGAGGATTTGTTGCACATCAGTATGGACAGAGCCATGTGGTGGGTCAAGAGAATGGCACATCCCTCTCTCAGGGTCCACAGGATGGAGGGGTTTTATTTAGACAGGAAGGAAAACTCTGAAAACAAACAACAGTGGAATGATACTGTGACACCGGCAGTCTGATCTGTTTAGGTTAATGTGTAGTGGGAAGGCGGGCCCCTGTTTCCATCAGACGCTCATGTAATGAAATCCTGGGGGACAGGGAGGCTGCGTCTGGGTAGAAGGTGACAGGTGTATTACAAAGCCCACCTGGAGAACACAGCTGTTGCATTTTGCTGCGGTTTTTGAGGTGCTGGGTCAATACCATTATCATACTAAATTGTAGCAAAAATGTGTACTGTGGTCAATCCAATTGTAGTTTAATGCAGATGAAACAAAAAACCAACTCCTTTCCAAATTAAAAAAAATAAAATAAAAATCCTAAAATCTACTGCTTCATTTTTTGGAAGGCCAGTCTGATGGCATAGAAATTGAAGAGCTATGTTTAATATTAGCATAATGTGAATAACGTTGAGGGAGAGTCCATTTTTTTCCTGAAAGAAATCACATCTATTCTATATATAAGCAGCTAACATCAGAGCTGCCAAGCGGTAGCCACTTACCAAACAGTTCCCTTCTCCTTTATTTTCTGAGCCTCAATATCGTTTTCTAAGGTATATCTTGCTATAGAGTGGCAAGGGGTTCTCATTGGTAGTTTGAGCAATAATTTCAGTGGTCACTGCATACCAGTTATTTTTTAATTACCTGAATATTTGCCTTTAGGTTTCAATAAATGCCTTCTTTTAAATCTCAGACTGCATTTAAGTGACACTCTTGATGAGGCTCTGCCTTCATTTTCTCAGAACCTATGCCATCTTCTTTCTGAGCACCACAGACTTTAAAGCCCGAGGGAAATCTTGCCGTCATTTAGCTCATCCCTGTTACGGGAGGCAGGGCCGGGACGAGAGAGTTCCAGAAATTCCTCCTTTCAGATCCGCGCCCCTTCCATGTATCCCCGTGCTTTGCATCTCGTGAGGATTCCTGTATTTACAGTGCCATTGCCTCATTCTGTGTGTTTTCCCCACTTTTCTTCCTTAAAAATTGCATCTCACCCTAGGATTTCCTCCAATTCTCCCTGCAGGCGGGAGAACTGACCTCGAGATTACTTCCAGGGAGACCCTATTTAAAAACTGCCTTGTCATATAGCGAGCTTTCCAATTCTGTCCAGTTTTATCGAAGACTTGCCAGTTCTACGTATAAACACGCCTGCTTTTGTCTGCGGCAGGTGTGACCCCACAGTTAATCTATAGACCTGTGAGCACTGCTCCTGCTTGGACCCCCCAGCCCTGCAGTGCTCTTCTGTGGCTGCACGCATGTGGAGAGGAGGCAGCCTTCCCGCCGTCTGCAGGATGCCGCAGTACCTGCTGTCGCAGCTAGGCCCAGGCTGCAAGCTGCTTATGCAAACTTTCATCTACTCGCAGCAACCTGCCGCCCCCAAGCCTTTCCCGCCTCTCTGCCTCGGACTCCTACCCTGGGTGTCCTGTCCTGTCCCTCTAGCTTCCACACACGGACCCCCAGCTCAGCTCCTTCCAGGAGCGTGAATTGCCATTCCAGGGAGCGCCATATACTTTCACACCACTTGCTGCTCGTTGTACAGAGCTGGAGTTTCTTAGCAACATGTGACGTTTAAGCAGATTTCCCTGTGTTTTTCTGCCTCTCTCTGCTTGCACCCCATGCTGTTCTGCAGCTCTGAGGTCACCTCTTTTCTGGACCCACATGGAAGGATCCCATTCATTCTCCAGGGCCTACTTTATATGCCACCCTCTCTATGACGGCTTGCCCATCCCTGCCTCCTCCAGAATGAATCAACCCCTTCACACAGCACCCCTGGCCCCCTGTTCTCAAGGCCGCTCCGGTCATTTTTGTCTGTTTCCCCAAATAAATTGTGAACGCCTTGAGACGATGAAGACATCTTGTACCTTTAAGTTATATGAGTTTCTTCAGAGCCTTTCTCAGTTTCTGCCCCAGCTAGAGACAAGCTCTTAACCCCTTTGTTAGCAGATGCTCTGGGACGTCATCTGATGCCGTGGCATCCCTCCTGGCACCTAATAAAAGGTTGAGCGGATGGTGAACAAGCAGTGTATTGACCTTGACCGTCTGGCCAGGAATCCAGGAGCAGAGTTCCCAGCTCAGGCAGCAAAGAGAAAAAGCACTGTGTGGAGATGGTCTTTGGACATAAGGGAAAGCCTATGATTGAAGCTGGGGGCTCAGGAAGTCCCCTAGATGATTCTTAGGAATTTATATTAAAAAATCAATGATGTAGAGCGGTGATCACGTAAGGATCAGTTATGGAGGTTTTGTAGACGGCGACTATCTGGCCTCTATTCCCATAAGTTCTGATTCAGTAGATCTGAAGTCCGGGCATCTGTACTTTAAAAAAAATTTACCAATCATTTTAATGTGCATCTTTCATTAAACATCATTCCAAAATGAAGCCAAGATAGGTCTTGAATTAGGGAATGCATGAGAAACATCTGGAGAGACTGGTTTTACCAGAAGCTTGTCTGAGAAGGAAAGAGGGTTCAAGAAGTAGCTACTATGTGGTAAGGCACTATCACAGCAGGTTCTTTCCCCTCCCCTCCCCTCTCCCTGCTCGCTCCTCCTCTCTTCTTCCCTTCCCTTCTTTCTTTTCATTTTTAAAAATAGGGGAGATCATCTTATTTATAAATTAAGGAGAAAGGGCCAGCTGAGAGGGAAAAGTGGTTGACACCATAGAATTCAGGAAACCCGATGGAGCAAAGACCCTGAAGAGACAGGAGTGGCTGAGGTCCAGAGCACAGGTGGAGGCACTGGCTATAGGAGAAAAGGGGGATCCTTCTTTAGTGAAATGGAAACCCCCCTAAAGCTGGAAGGAAGAGTTCACGAAAAGACATGAACATTCGTGGGGAGAGGACAGGAACTCGAAGGAACTTTTTGATTGATGTGTCTGTTTTCTCTTTGAACGAAGAGGCAAGATTAGCTGCTGAAATTCTGGGGTAGGAATGTCCAGTAAGGCTTGAGGACTCTTTGGAAAAACCACAGAAGGTTGGGGCGGGTGTCACCTTTCCAGAGGAGACCTCTAAAAGGCCGCTGTGGGTTGGGAAGAAACATGGATTCGGAGCTGTTCTCCGATAAGCTGGTCACAAATGCCTGTCTCATACACGAAAAGTCAGCTTTTATGACTAATTTTCAAATATCCAAATGGTAAACACAATTAATTCTGGGTTGCATGAGTTCCAAGAGTTCTTCCCCAGAAAGGAAAGGAACTGATTTTTGTTTTCTCTCTCAAGCCGACAGGCTAAAATGAGACTATGCAGTTAGATGTATGCTGTTATCTTCCATATGTATGATGTCAGAGTACTTTTGTCCTATAAATTTTGTAAGACATGCTCCGTGTTGACACAAAAATCTCTCTTCTGGGAACAAATACAAGAAAACTGGCTAGAGTTTTCCCCAGTTACCCTGTGCTCATCAGAGGGGGTAAGAAAAGTGGATGTGCCTATAGAATCATTGCTTTGATGTCAATGGAACAAGCCCGAATTTAATTCTATAATTCTAAAAATGAGGATGATATGCCAGATAGCTGGGATCCTTGCTTACGGTCCCCTAGCTAGCAATAGGGCCGAGATATAGTAGTGATTTCTAAGCCCCTGTTCTGTTCAGTTGTCTCCATAAGCCAAGAAGTCACTGCACTTGACACACACACACACAGATCAGTTAAGTTTTACCCATATAAATCCACAAAACGTATTAGCATTTCTTTGCAGCTATAAAAATATGCCAGCCTGGGAGTATGCATGTGTATGTATAAGAGAGAATGGTAGAGGTGGAGAGATGGAAGATATGTCTGAGGACTTTAAGTTATGTTGGAAGGACAGAATTTAATCCCCTTAATATGATATACTAGCATTTGAGCCATTATTGAGTATCTGGGGTATGTAAGAATCCATACCGGGTGGAGGAGGGAGACAAAGCTATAATACCTTAAAAGAGTTGGAAATTCAAAGTATAATTACATAAAAATAAAATATATCTAAAGCAATATTTGGTAAATTGTCAAAGTGGGTAATAGTGAACTGGAGCAGTTTGTTGAAGAAAAAATGAGGTTATTTGAGTCTTGGAAGATGTCCTCAGGTCGAGAGAAAGGGGCAGGCATCAGCGGTGGGAGATATTAAATGAGCAGACACAGGGAAGGGAGACACAAGGAGGAAGCTTCTTGAATTTGTAAAAGAATGCACTTGAATCAGTGTCAATCAGAATATTTCTTGAATTTATACTTGAGTTTTTAAGCTGTTTTAATGGGACACATAAACAAACTGCCCTGAAATATATCAGAGAGTAAATATCGTGACTATTTCATCCTCCTAGGTAGCTGCAAGTTTTATACACATTTTCTAATAAGCCCCTAGAAAGAACCAAAAGACCCAAAGGCGAAGGTGATCAAGACAGAGATACAGATAATGAAATTTAGCCCCTCAGTCCACCTTTCTCAATTATAAATGACGGAATACAGAAATAACTGCACTTTGAAAACTAATAGGGGGCAGGAACCAGAACCCAGACTCTGCTTCCCACTCCATTTTTAAAAAATATAAATTGGAAAAAGAGAACATTTTTACCCCTTGATTTTGCCTTAGTGTATTAGTCCAGCAGGTTTTGCACTTTTCTTGAGAATAACATCATATCAAATTTTATGGACCAGTATGGAATTACTTATCAAGAGTTAATCCCTGAAATGAGAAACAAAGTTGGTACACTAAAAACACTGACCTTATTTCAATTTTCTGTATTTTCTCTTTTCCAGACTCTCCCGTAAAAGAGGTTCTTAGGTTTTTTAAGTGTTGTAGTTTAATGTCATTTACAAATTTAAAAGTTCCTTTAGGAGTAACTAAAAAACTTCTTAGTTTTTTTTAAACAGCTTTCTAACACACACCAAGCGGACAATGTAGAAAGCAGACAAGCTCAAGAGAAAACAGTACTTTCCCAGAACTTCTATCTTTCGAGATATATTGCCATGTTTAAGATGCTTCATGCTTATAAATATCTACTGATTTGGCACGTTGTCAAAAAATATTTTAAAAATAATAAAGTATAATATTAGAAATGTAGAGTGTATCTGGTCACTAGGTGCTCACAGATATGAAGCTTAAAAAAATTAACTTTCCCTATATCTTTGTACTTTTTAAGGAAAAAGGTTTATGTGATCCAACCCTTGTGCTTAAAGACCAAGGGTTTCTTATATAAAAACATCCATAAAACCCTGCTCTTCTAACAATATATATTAAAATGGAAGATATGAGAGAACAAAATTTAATTTATTGCCACAGAATTTTGAATTGGCTCTCTCCAGAGACACACCAGACAAATCTCAAGGATTAAAAATGACAGCCTGTCTAATTTGTAATCTTCCTTCTCTACTGGACTCTACCCCCCCATGTTTCTTTTTTCAGAGGAACTGGAAAAAAACTGGACCTATAAGTATTTGACGCTGTCACGCACACTAACACATTGAAATAGCTTTTAGTCACCTCACAAGGATTTTGCCAGAATTCTATTGGCCCACTGAACTTCTGCTTTGTCCTCAAAAGCGTCACGGTTCTCACCTCTTGCTGCCGATTTCCTCGTTCTTGTCCACACCATTCCTACTGTTTCTCAACTTGACAAGTGGAAAGCTGAAGGCTCTAGCAAATGGACTCAAGATTTTCTTTGATTGCAAACATTGATCAAGGAGAAGTGAAAAGAAAAGGAGACGAAGGGGAGAGAGTATAGTTAAGGCCTGCTGCCTGATTTTCTTAAGCTATGCTGCTGGCTTTCTTTTAGGTCCCTGCTGATTTCTTATATTTCTAGGACGTGAACACTTGAGCATCTTTGCAAAGTTGAAATATGTCTTTTATTTTCCTAAGTCACAACACAGAACTCTATCTTACACACGATCTAAGCCAAGTGAATCATTTTCACATTAAGTAATAAAGTTTCCTTTCTCATGATGAATTCTATGTTTATTTCTTTCAACAAATCACATCAGCTCACATGACCTCATTGGGTGGCTATGCCTGGGTTTAGAAGGTCCACATGCGGACACAGACCAAATAATATTGTTGCATCACTCTGGTAACTGGCTCCTGGGGACCGCTGTGTGGGCAGGTCTGCAGGGGCTGGAGGCCATCTTTTAGGAAACAGTCTGGGTGCAGACGATGTGTTTAAAACTCCCAACCTATGAAATGTCTTGCCAGGAAGCACATCAGGTCATAAACGTCACACAAATTGATTCAAATAACAGAATGAGGAGGCTGCTGGGATCGCTAAAGGCCATTTGATACTGTCACAGCTCCTAAGGAAAGCTGTGCCTGCTTCAGATCACTGGGTCCCTGGTCTGATTTTAAAACTGTTCAGGACACTAAATAATTTGAGAGTCTTATAATGGTTCCCCAGGAAGAGTAGGGAAATCATGTGATGATTTATGCTGTATAGTGATGCTGTCTTCTTTTACACTACTATAAAATTAGCTATGGTATGAAACTGACATTTTTCTCCTCCGATATTTTTCTCTGAAACAATGGTTCTCAGTCTTGGCTGCACATGAGAGAAACTTGGAGAGCTTTAAACAAACACACAATCACACAAACAAACAACTGATGCTCAAGCCCCATACCAATCAAATTAAATTAGGATCTCTTTGTGCAACCCAGTTCTGGCATTTTTAAAAGCAACCCAGGAAACAGTAATGTGTAATCAGAGATAAAAACCACGGCTCTGATGTACGGCCTCTGCTGGTGATAGATGTGTTACCAAGAGTATTTGTGTAAAGCATACAATCCACCCAAAGTGCAGAATCAATGGTATTTGGTATAATCAATCACATAGCTGTGCATTCATCACTTCAGTCATTTTTAGGGCATTTTCCTTATTTCAATAATAATAAAAGAGATAAACAAACAAATACAAAGAGTACTTGCGTAGTCTGGTGGCAAAGCGGATACCGTTGGTTTTTTGTGCTTTTTTTTAAAATTTGGAGTTGTCATATTTCATCCTTACCTGTCTCTTTGCAGTCAGTTTTCAACTACACAGGACGAGTGATTGCTTTAAAACAAATCGGGTCATACTACTTCCCTAACTTAAAACAACTCGAAAGCATCCTATAATTCAGAACCCAACTTTAATCTGGCCAAGAAGTTGCTGTAGTCTGGCTGATCACACACCTAAGGCCACGCCTCTGACCACTTCTGCTCCCCTTTACACCTCTCTCCTCCCACTGAATTTCCTACATGCTTTTTGAGTATATAATTCCCTCTGCCAAGAAAACCCTTCCCAGACCTTCACAAGACTGCTTCCTCACTTTTTCAGGTCTCTACTCAAGTCTTGAGGTTTTCCTTGTGCACAGCAGGCCCCTTCTCCCAGCATTTCTCTAAACCCACTAACCCCACTCACCGCACTTCTCAATACACGTAATCAATAGCATACTCCCCGCAAACCGGAGTTAGCAAACGTTTTCTGCAAAGGACCAAGGAGTACATATTTTAGGCTTTGCAGGCTGTGCCTCTGTCACAATTCGACTCTGCTGTTATAGCATAAAATCAGTCAGACAATACATAGAGGAACGTGGCTGTGTTCTAGTAAAACTTCGTTTACAGAAACAGGCAGAGGGTTAGGCTTGGCTTCCTGATAGTAGTTTGCTGGCCTCTGTTATCTAAATGAGGTATTTTCACCTCTTTGGGTTTGGGTACTGCATTTCCTGTGACCGATACAATTTTCTCAGCTTTCTAAACGTCCCAAATTAATAATTCACCCAAGTGTAAGCTAGGAAACTTCAAGTGTAATTAGTATTTGGATCATTCCTATAGTCTTTCAAGGTCTAATGGGCGTTCACACCCTGTATGCTCTTTAGAGGCAAAAATCCTTTCAGGGATAAAACCTAAGCTAGTTCCTATCCTCTAGTTCTTTGGGACTTTGTAGCAGATCTGACATAAAAAGACCACAACTATGTGCCTCTGTCTCACAGGGAGAAGCATTGCTTCAGAACAGTCCTCAGTGCCCTGTCTTTCCTAAACCTACTTAGTAGAGGAAATAATGTTTCAACCTTCACAATTCATCTTGATGAGGTAGAGTTTATGACAGCTCTAAACACAATCTCCTGGTAAATGATTTTTTCCTGATCATTGGCCTTTGCATTTTACTCTAAGTACCCTTTCCAGCAGGAGAATGAAATAACCATATAAATAGTTCCGTATTCCTCAAAGTAAATTCCACTGGACATTTGTTTTATGAGATAATAATAGGTATTAGGAAGGGAAAAGTTTTTTGGTCAAAAGAATTTCAAAAATATCGCTTTATTTATGGCAAGACTTTCAGAACATATATACTCTTATCATGAATTTTTAAGAAAGGAGTACACTCTGTACATGTATTTCATTCTTTTTTGATTAAAGAAATTTGTTTTATCTTTTTTCTCCCCAGTCTATCTTGTAGAAATATGGTTCCAGGGAATCTACTCTGAGAAAAACAAAATTAAATCCTTAGGCCCCCTAAAAGTTACTTAATAATCTCTGGAGGCTTCCTTGGCATTTTCTTCCTGAGTTTCACAAAAGACTACTGTTACAAACTGCTTTTTCTTTTATTATTTGAAAACATGTTTAATATAAATAAATATATAAAGTAGTTTTCCTATAAAAATTCAAATTTCCTGTCTCAGCACACGTTGATTAGCTACATATCTTCATGGAATGTCTAGTGAGAATGATATTGCTTTTATATATTTATAACTTTGGGGGAAAAAAGTTTAGGAAGTCTGTTCATTTTGCTGAAATGAAATGTGTAGTTTTCTTTCCATCTAACATAGGTATATTTCAACGTAGGCCAAGGTCATGAATGCTGAAAAACAAAAAACACACACACACAAAGAAAAGACCAATAAGAGAGTAATGTTCATGGGATTTTAGATGGTAAAGTGCACTAAAGTTAAATTACAAATAATAGAAGGAAGTGACTTAAAAGTCAGTATTTCTTAAAATAACTGTTTCTTTTCAGTAATAATATCCCTTTTACTTTACTACCTAGCATTTTTGTGTTGAACTATTTTTACTCCCTATTACTATCTTTACATGTATACTTAGAAATAGTTTACAAGAACAGTTTTAATCACTTCTTTGTGAATAATAGTTATTTATTCACTTCTTTGTGAATAACACAGTTTTATTCACTTCTTTGAAAAGTAAATTCTAAGTATGATATGTGATATAACAGTCAAATAGTTCAAACCTGAAACATAGACTAGGATAATTCTACTGAACTACCATTACAATGAGATTAATCCATCTTCAATAAGTTTAAAAACCTCCATGTGGACAATTGTGTCTACAGTTGAAAGCTGGAGTTTGAAAGCTGGAGGAAACATGGTATTCTGTATATGATTCCTTTACTCCATTTGGTCTAGCACAGAGACTAGCTTGTTTTTTCCTTAACATTCAGTACCCATAGTCCTTTTGGCATTTAAAATAAACTAGAGAAAAGAATATATGAAAATATCATAATTCCAAAATCTGGAGTTTGTCTGTTAGACATATCTGTGCACCGTGGTTTGTTGAATTATGGTGCTCCACATATGAAATCACCCCTCAAGGACCTTAGACGCTTCAAAGGCAGTTTAAGTTCAATACCAGTGTATTCCATAAAACACTAATTTCAAACACTGTTAAAAGGTCATTCATGATAAAATGTTCTGGGTGCTAATTAGTTAAGAAAACTGTTACACATTGGTTAACTGATCTTTTTGTTGTTATAGTTCTCCTAGCCTTTGTATGATAATTAGCATTATGAATATTCAAAAGGAAGATAAGTATACAGCATTTCTTTAACACGTCTTTGCTAAAATTGTGGCTATGCTCCTTGAACTCATGTCAAATATTTGGCATTTCTCTCTATCGCTTTTACCCAGGATTTACTGCCATTGTTCAGGTGCAAGTTTATCCAACAGTATCCTGGGATTCTCCCAGAATCCACAAAGGATTGCATTAATCATGTCAATGATGTAATTAAACCGAATGATTTTTATTTATTTTTTAGTTCTAGAGTGGGTCTATAATGCATAAGCTCTCTTAAAAAGAAAATCAAATATAGGCTTGTTCATAGAGATTGAAAATGAATTATAGGCAGGAGCTGGGTGGAGTGGGGAATGGTGAGTTATTGCTTAATGGGTGCAGAATTTCTGTTTGGAGTGATGAAAATGTTTTGGTAATGGATGGTGGTAATGATTGCATAACCTTGTGAATGTAATTAATGACAATTGTACACAAAATGATTAAATGGCAAACATTATATTATATATATTTGTTACCACGGGTTTTAAAAAAGGCAAATCAAAAATATTTCAGGATCATAAACTCAGAGCATGGGCTTAGAATTTCTGATCTTAAGATCTTATCAAATGAGTGACAAAGAGAAGTTTTCAGTCATCACTGTGGCAAGTTTAGATGCATTCTACCCTTCAAAAGGAATGAGGAAAATTACTATGATAAAAACTTTAATGCATTATTTGTAAGAGTAAAATCATATTAAGTTTTTCATTAATGCAAACTATGGCTTTTCTCCTCTCACAATTTTGTCTTGATTCAGTTATTTTCTATTATAAATTCTAATAGAAATTTTGTATATTATAAATTATAAATTATAAATGTTTTCTATTAGAATTATAATGTATTATAAATTAAAATATCTATTATAAATGTGTTATAAATTATTCCACTGCATTTCCATTTAAAATTGTAAGTATACAAGCAAATGCCATCAACATTAGAGGAGATTCACAGTGATTACAGTATTTAGCAAAAATCTTGCTTCATGGACATTTTCAATGCTTTTTGAAAAATAGTTAAGTTTCATTTCATTAATACCTGAGTTTAGCTTTCTCTCTCCACTTCTGTAACTAGGAGCTAGATAGGATCTATTTCCATTTTCTTCACTGATTTGTCATTATCAAGCTAACAGGGCTAACATTCATGCAGGTTCTAGCCTGCTCTCTCATTTTTCCTCACATGTATACTCTGTGGCATCTCACTATTCGAGGGCAGGAGTCTGAGCATTTATTCATTTTGAACATTTGTTCTTTTAGATCTTACTATTGGTCTTTCTCAACTTGCCCTTAAAATTAGCTCTTTGGATTTGGTTTTTATTTTTTAAGAATTTTATTATTACTTCCCTAAAAGTGGGCTTCATTATACTTATTCTTATTTCTGTTTGTTGCAGTTCTTGAATTTGTCTTTTACCTGCTTTGGAAAATTCATGGGCATTTTCTCTTCATCTATTGCTTCTGCCTTTTTTTTTTTCTCAATCTCTTGCCTTCCAAAATTACAATATATGAACGTTAATATTTCCTCTGTATCCACATCATTCACACTCTTTTTTTGTTTGTAGTTTCTTCTGTGCATAAGTTGGGCTACTGCTGGTTTTCCAGTTTACTAAGACTTTCTGTTGATCAAATCTTTTTTATAGCTTATCTACTGGAATCTTAATTCTAGTCACTGTTTTACATCTAGAATTACCATTTGATTCTTCCGGTGCATTTCATGGATCTCTTTGCAGAGATTCTCCCTATCTAGATTATCTTCAGTCTGTGTCTAATATCTGTTTTTTTTTTGTTCCTGCTCCTTGGTATGCCTGGATAATTGTGATCAGTGCTGGACATTTTGTATGAAATATTGCAGAGACTTGGATGATATTTTTTTCCTCCAGAAATGCTTCAGCCTATTTCCTGGTAAGTAGTGCAGTGAGAAGTGATCACATTCATTCATCTGGGGACTAGTGAACGCTTGGCTGGGTGGAAGTCTCTGCACGGTTCCCTCTGCCAGTTTCACTCCCATTCTACCTGCGGACACCTCCAGGGCGCCCAGCCAAGAGAGTGAGGGCTTTACTAGATTCCTCTTTAGTTGGACCCCAACTCCAATATTCGTGTCCTCGGCACCATGTGATTGCAAAAACCCTTCTTGACTTCTCAATCTCTGGTCCTGGGCAGCTTTAAATTTCATGTGTCCCTTAAATGCAGTTATCTCTGAAGAGCAGACCTGCTCCTCTGTGCCTGCTCCTTGGGGGATCACGTTGCCTGCTGTGGGCAACTCTGAGCTCCAGTATTTGTCTCTCCCCAGCTAGAAGCTAGAAGATTCCTGAAAGCTGTGTTGGCTTCCTACCTCTCAGCAATGACCCTTTTCCAGGATTCTGTGCCTGTTATCACTTGAGCTAGACAGAAGGCACCTCACACGATGCAGGGCCTCCTCTCTGCAGCTCCTTTTTCCTGATGTCGTGGACTCTAAATCCCGTCTGCTTCAAGAGCTCTCTGAAACCTTCAAAAATAGGGCTTTGTTCTGCTTTGGGTTTTTATTCTCCAGCAGGACTATATAAATCGGGAGAGCATTGGGTAGTTGAAATTAATATTTGATTTTAAATTGGTAGATTCAAATATACTCCTTGAAATTTTGAGAAATTCAATTCTCTGTAGTGCTGAAAAGAGTTGGACCATTCAATTCCATAGATAGCTTGATGTGACATTTGAAAAGAACATTTACATACTGTGTCCCAATATGTGGTAAAAAGGTTATTTAAAATATAAACAAATCATATCTTTGGGGAAAAATCAACAGAAAAAACTCATACTCTAAGGAGAACAAAGACAAGATATGAAAGTATGTGGAAACGTAACTAGAGAAGAAAGTAATTTGCTTGAAAATTTACGTAATCATACAATTGGTGATTTTTCAACACCTTTATTTTGGATGGGTTTCTAAGCATCCATAAAAGTGTAAAAAAATTTTAAAAAGCAGAAACTATAGTATCTAAACTAAATGTAAGTCAAGGCCTGTCTCTAAGATCACAGAGTGACAAGGCACAGAGTAGAGTTAAAGAAGCATTGGGGTCTGACAAATGAAAACGCCATGCAAAACATTTGACTTGTCTTAAATGCAACATAAAGCAAACTTGGCAAGAAAATCCACCTAAGGCTATTATTTATGTAGGTAAATATGAAACTTGCAGATACAAAACATCCCCAAACATAATGAAATCATTCACTCCACAAATGCTCTAAAAGTAAAAGAGCTAGGGCATTCATGTATAAATCCATGTTTCTGCCAAACTCCATATTTGAGGGAAGGAAGGGAGAAGGGAGGAGGGAGGGAGGGAGGGAGGGAGGAAGGAAGGAAGGAAGGAGAGAGAAGGAAAGAGACAAGAAAGCAGGGAGGAGGAAGAAAGGAGAGAGAAAGAAAAGAGAGAGAGAGAAGTATTTCAATAATATTGTACGCTCTTCGTCTTTCCACTTCTGTCCAAAACTGAGTGGGCAGTTGGCCACACATTGCTGTATTCATCGCATCTTTAACCAGGAACAGAGAGCAGAATTGTTTTTGAGGGAAGGGGGAGGTTAGATGGGTGATTTGAAGGAAGAAGCAGGAAGCTTCAGGCAATAACAAACACAAGCCTGTATTTCAGTGTCAAAAGCTCAGATAGTCCATCTCCATAGAGCTCGTAAGCCGTGGAAGAGAACAGCTGCAGCAGAGCCCACAGAATCTAACTTTCTACCCTAAATCCAAATGTATAAACATAGGCACAAGGTAAAGAGACACCAGGTATTAAACCTGTCACCTATAATAATCCCAAAGAGTAGAACACCTGGTTAATTTTGCAGAAGCGCCGTAATGAGTAGGTTCAAAGTTCATATCTATGACATGGCTGACACTACAGATCTAATGAAACTTTAGGGAGGGAAGGCTCTTTTTTCTGGGTAATATCATCTTACCCTGAGGTGCAACCGCTGTAAAGGAAGGAGAAACAAAACAAAAGTAAACCAGACATCTCTCTTTTTTCCTGTGTAGTAGTCCTTTAAAAAGCTAAGGAATCTGCACGCTCAGTCCCTAGAAAAAGTCTCCAATGAGTCAAAAACTAAAGTATATAAATGGGCTCCTGAGAGATACAGAGGAATATGCATTTAAGACATTTGTGCTATTCTTAATCATCCCTCATCTCTAAGAAAAATTACCAAAAGCAAGAAAAGTATTAAGGAATGGTTTTAAGCCATTGTGGTTGTTACTGAAATAGTGATCTGCCTCTTGGTAAAATTCCTTATATGGTCACTACCTGAAGGGCCATGGAAAAAGATTTAGTAGCACATGAAGTATAAATCAGAAAAATCAAATGAAAAAAAATCTGTTTTGTTTTCTAAAAATTAAATAAATAAGCCCCAATGGCAAATTAAGTCCCTCAAGGATCCCTTCAGTTATCCTGATGTGGTTTGGTGAAAGAATAGTCATTCCCTCTGGAAAGAAGAGAAAATAACATGGACAAATGTCCCGTAATTGAGAACAAAGAAGCATGAAAACTGACGGAAGAAAATACTTGCCTTCAGTATTAATGGCGTTTTTTCATCACATTCATCTTGTTGTCATGGTATCACTTCGGGAACAACCCTCAGGGATACAAAATATATGATATAATGTATTTCACTAACAAAATTTACTCGACTGTTATACTACTTCTGGATGTTTCAATCCGTTTGCTCCTTTCCTTCCCCTGCCGTTTTAAATTGTGAGAAATGTGAAAAATAACACTCATTTCTCCTTTTGTTTTTCTTCCTCCTGATTTCCACAAGCCTGTCCCAGTAGGAAAAATAGACATTGGAGGCTGCAACTTGGACACGTTATTTAGTTGTGACTAAGTACTAAGTCATCATACACTGGAGGCAGAAACCTTTGGCTCTGTGGCCATTGAAAAAATGAAAAGAAAAATCTAGGGCTCCTTTCTTGTGGTTCCAAAACTCTCCTCCAAACTTCACTGTGTTTAGGATTCTAGAATTCACCGCACTGATTAACATGTATGCATGGTTCTCTCCATATTATTAAGTTGTTATCCAAATATTGAATTTTGGAATCTGAATATAGGTAATTTACATTGAAATAAAATAATTGCTCTGAAATCGAGTCCAGTACTAGGTTTAAAATGTATGCAGGTTTTTTCCCACTAAATATTTTATGTATTCAGTGTTAATATTAAGTGATTCTTACATTTTACGATTAAGTATGTGCCACTAAGTCTATCTGACTTGCCTCTTTGGCATGAATTGGATTTGGTTCAGCTGAGTGTGTGGTTGTGAAGAATCAGCTTGCCTACATTTTCAAATATTTTATCATTTTTGATCAGGTGAACTGAACTACTAAGTGGTGGAGATGCGATTTTTGTTCAGAAAACCTGGCTCCAGAGTCTGCTCTTAATTACTTAACACTGCTTAGAAAAGAAAAAAAAATGACTTACTAGCTAGTACATCTTTAATTCTACTAGGTGATAACCTGTACAATAAATTCTGTTTTGCTAAGATTTTTTTCAGTTTTGGTCTGTGCAAAAGACAGACTAAGATTAAGGACACAAGAACATTTAAGAACTATTTTCTAATATTTGCTACCCATTCTGGTGTGGAAGGTGTTGTGTTATTTGTTTTTATTTGTTCTGTTATTTTTATGTTGTAGCTTTTTTCATTTAGACTGGCTGATAGGTTTTTCCTGGCATTTTGAGAATACTTTAGAAATGAATCTCAAACATGAAAATATCCTACTTGTAGACCTAACATTTAGAAGAAACATACATGCCAATTATCTCAGGCCTTGAAAGATTCTAGAAGGGTGTGTGTAAGTGGGCACATGTGTGAATGTGTATGCACATAAAGAAAATAATTAAGTCTTCTACCTGTGTCCAGAGTAGAGTAAAATTAAGATATGAGGCTACATGGATAAACAAATGCCAGGAAATTGAATGCTGAAGAGTGCAATTGTAAAAAAGGAAAGAAAACTCATCTTGGAAACTACTTGGAGGCGAGTGGTCTCCACGTCTGATTCTGGCTGGGAAGGCTTCCGAACCCAGGTGACTCACTCCTTTGCAATGGCTCAGTCCACGGATGTCCCCACGGGCATCCACTTACATTCACATGGAAAAAAGGTTGGTAATGAATCATGAAACCCTGGATCAGAGTGTGTTCTCAAGCAACATTTGTGGGATTTCCCAGAGTCAAAAGAAGGATTTTTCTCTAGCGTTTCTTGAAATTTCTTTAAACAGTAGTGTTTACATTATCCTTCTTAAAATTAATATCCTCCTGTTTCAACAGTGCACAGTGTTTAGTTTTTACTTTTTATGTCAGAATCGTTACACCTTGTTTAGAACTCTTTTGGTGCAGATGGTGTCGTTCCTAATATTTGTCAACAAATGTACCATAAGCAGATTTGACAACAAGGGAAGTGCCTCTATGGTTTGGTGATTTCTGGGGGGCTCTGGATGGTTTTGAGGTGTCTGTGCTTCCTGTTAGATGTCCCTCCAGCCACTTCGTTTTGAGACCAGGATGAACTCAAGGAACCGAGGCCAGTTTGCAGGCATTTAATGGATTACTAAGGAAGCTAACTTAATGAGCATCTTGTACCTTGCAAGCCACAATCGTTCCAGAGGTTGACCTTATGAAGCAATTAAGAAAAATCATCCCAGTACCGTGAAATGACCTCGAATCAGAGATCACTGGGTTTCACAAAGACTCTTTTTATATAGAAAGATAAGTATACTGTTGGATTTCAGTAAATAATAGTCTTTGGAAATGTAGAGATTGGCACGTATCTACACCCAGTGGAGTTGATAGAATGGAGGGAAATAGAGTTCACCTGTGCCTCTGCCAGAGGAAGAACAAGGAAAGGGCATTTTGAAATTCCTGGGGGATTATTTTCAGTGTCAAATGGGGTGTAGTTGTCTCTTTCAAAGAGGAGATAGGGTTGGTATTCATTTCCCAAGAAGTGCAATTTTTCATCTTTCATCTATTCTTTTAAGAATATTGTATATGTCACCGGCCAGCGTGGGGCAGGACGGAGGCATGTGACCCAGGTGCACTGAATCTGTGTCGCCCTTTTGCACGCTAGTAACAAGCTGTGTGGTGCTGAAGAAAAATCAAAATCTAAGTCAAGAACACAACGGCATAAATATCCAGTTGAGGAAGGATTTTCAACTTGGTGGCAGTTATATCTTTGTAATAGCAGATTACAATTTTTCTCAAACTGTACTATCCGCAACTTTCAGCAATGCCACGTACCACCGGGATTGTCAGTTTTTAGTCCCTGAGCCTTACAGTAATTTATAACTCTTTTGATGTATTTTCCTACAAACTTTGGAAAACATGTTTTTTAAGGAACCAAAAAGAAAATCTACCCTAGCATATTATTAAAGTTAGGGGTAAGGAAACTTAGAGGACTTACTTTGGAAAGAAAATTAGAAGCTGGGTTAAGAAAATTGATTGTATGCTTTACTTTCTGAATATTTTTCCTTTGTCTAGAATGTGACAACGATATTTTGAGAATTTCACATTTAAGATCGAAACGTTTTCATAAATGTCTCGCAAAGTTAATGACCGTAAACAAATTTTTCCAAATAAGGTTATCATCACAAAAGAAGTAAATGATACCAAAGGAGTCAAATTTTCTTAAGACAACTATGAGATAAAGGAAAATTGAGGATAAATATATTTTGCCTGATTTAGGTCACATTAAATTCATTTATTGGCTATTTCTTCACCCACTTAACAATGATTGGCATTCAGTGTGACTTGTTTACAGCTGCATTGAGCATCCACTTTCATTTGAGAGATAGTCTTTAAAAAGCTGATATAAAAGATGCAATTAGTTTGCAGCAACATTTGAAGAGATACCTAATGACAAAAAGTTAAAGTGAATTTAATATTAAATACAGATTTTTCTTCATAGAGATGTACCTCTTTATAGACATATACCACAAAATTAAAGGTCAGTTCATTTTTAAAAATTGCTCTAGATCATGGTTCTATCTATACCTGCCCATGATTTGACAGATCCTGGTAGTTATATCTGTTCTGGAAATTAAACGTTACACAAGGAGATTAAAAGGGGTCTCTCATCTCATGTTGTCCTATCCATGGCTGAAGCAGAGACTACCAGATTCTCTACCTGATGTCAAACTACCCAGGCAACCTCACCCAGTCAGCGAGGGGATTGCTATCATTGACAAAGCTTTAACTTTTCACCACTTGCTGAGTCATTAGGTACAGATAACTATCATAGAATCAAGAGAACAAAACAAAGTGGCTAATTAAAATGGGAACAAAACAAAGTGGCCAGTTAAAATGACGGCTTTTTCTCAAACTGAGCGCTTCTGTACACTGAACCAATCTCAAACTGCCTCCTAATAAAAAGAAGTTTTCCCTGGCACCCCTATGTATAGCAAAAACGGTAACCAAACCTGAGAACGCTGATTTTCCCATACCCCTGATCAGTGCAAACTGGGCCCATCTCGCCATCACGGTGTCCCTACAGCTCTGCGGGCCGCAGTGGCTGTGACAGGCCCAGCAGCAGCTCTCACGCTCTTTGTGATTTTCTGGAGTGCACAGTCATCACTGGGCTTGTTTCTCACCAGAACCCAGGAAGGTCATTTCCTCCTTATTTTACAGAAGAATCGAGAAATAGGTACGTGAGTGGCCCAAAGCCACGGGAGTCTCTTCAGGATTTTCTCCAGAACCAAAAGATGAATGATTTAAAAGACAAAATATTTCAAAATATATAATCATTCATCACAATGAAGAGGAATGTAATGTAGTGATAACATTGGCAAGAAGAGGATAATAAATAAAAAGAGATGTGTTTTATCAAAAAAGACCAAAAAGCAGAGTCACTTCTGGCAAATCTTGGTTTTGTTGGTTATAATTATGAAAATTGAGAACTTTCTAAGATGTTTACTAATAGGGCAGCTGGTCCAGCATTTTATTTTTTCAGGTAAATATGTCTAGTGAGCCTCCACTGAGCAGTCACTTCATTTGTCTGGCCTAGGAAACAATATCTCATCAGGTATGACGTGAATGTCCTCAAAAGGATTTATAGAAATACCACTAGGTTGGCTAAATTTGCTTTTCAACTCAGCTTACTATAACTCGAAAGTCAAAAGTACTTTCTTGCCATTGTAAAAATGCTATTTTATAGTTAAATTCAATTATAGTTAAATTCAATTCCTTACCTGCTAAATTATGTATTAGCATACAAAAATACATTTCATGCTACTGGTTTAGGCAAGTAACTAAATTCCGAAGTTGCAAAATATTACTGCCTTCTCTTCTCTTCATGTCCACTTAACTGATGAGTAAAATGAGAAGACATTATGACACCTTTCTCAGAAAGTTAAATTATTTTACTATATGTGCCAAGGTTCAACATTGTCCTCATGGTTAAAGGTCAAAATTAAAATGTTTTAATTGTCATCTGCACTAGTACAGAGACATTAAAACATTTTAATTTTAATATTCTTTAAAATCCATTTTTAAAAAGTATAGTGAAAAGGGCAGAATGATTTTTTGGACTACGTGCAGTTTGGCTTGTTTCTGTAGTTACAAAAAAAACAAATATTTGTCCAACAAAATGCTGAGAATCGTGTCTCCTGGGAAACTTATACAAGGTCATAGTTCTGTGAGCATAAAAAAATCTTGTGAAGCAACCCAGCATGTAATATGAGAAAGTAAAGAATTGGTTGGGGAAAAAATCCAATTCTGGTAGTTGAAACATCTATTAAGAAAAAAAATAAGTTACTGTTTTCCTAAAATACTATACCTCATATGCAAAACACATTCACAAAGTATATTATCTTCTTAGCAGGCCATTTCTACCATATTCCTGAGAAGGCAAAGAGTAATGATCTAATTCCAGCAAAGTAGGCAGCAGGTAGGCTTGGAACAAAAGTGTCTGATGGGTGCATAACAGAGAAAGAGGTAGAAAAGAGTTTCTTAGTACTTAAGAAATATGTAGTCTATGGGACAGTTGGTTTGGGGTATGAAGGTGGTAAAGTTTATGAAGGATGGACAAGCTTGGCTAAGACTTCTATGAACTCTAGGTCTTGTCCGTTTTGTTCCCCTACTGGGATCCCATTAGCACAGTGCCTGCCAAGATGGCAGGCTCTCACCAAGTAGCTGACGAAAGATTGAAAAAGTGAATAGTGACAAAAGAAATCTAGATTAGACAGAGGTGAGAGAATTCATTTGACATCATGATGTGTGGACAGTTCGCCGCCAAGTCAGGCGAGAATCAAAATGATTCCTTTGTTTATCGAAGCAAACACTGCAAACCAATAACCCTTCCCAAGCATGGAAAATATTTACCTATGGTAAAGAAAAGGGAAGCGGTGGAGACTTGTACATGCAGAGGCATAGGCTTCACTCGTCGCTTAAAATGTGCTGCTCAGATCGTGTCACTCTTCTGAAAGAACTCCAGGGGCTTCCTATCTACCCCAGGGTAAGAGCCAGAGGGGTCACAGTGATCCTTAAAGCCCCCAGGGTGGCACCCACCCCCTCATCTCCAGCCTTATCCACAGGTTCCATGCTGTAGCCCAAGCAAAATGAAATACAAAAAGCAATGCTTGACATCTACAGTTTTTTTCCAGGTTGCAGGCCACTACCATCGGTTCACATTGCTCTGTCCTCTCAGCTCTTTTGCTCTCGTATTCAGCATCAGGCAGGGCCTATTTTTGAGTTGTTTAAAATATGCTCTTGTCAAAAAGATTATATATTATAAAATACACTCCTATCATATTATTACTGTAATTTCTAGAAGGCTCTTGGAAGTTAAATCAGGAAAGATGAGGCTGGAAGTAAAAGACAGAAAATGAAGTAGAAAATTATTTTACAAAGGTATCAGTCATGAAAGGAAAAAGAAGAAACTAGTATAATATTTATTTTTCAAAGAAGTAAAGAAAGTTCATGGTTAATATCATGCAATAATGTGGTATTACAGGAAATGTTAAGGATACTAAGGAGAATAAAACCCGAGCAGTTTTCTAGTGAAAGCCAGTGAATAAACAAATGATGCTCAGTGAGATGAGGGAATTAAGAACAAAGTTCACGCAAACCCTCCTTGGGAGGCGCCTGGTTTAACTTCGTAGTGGGAGGAAGGAGCAGGAAGAAACGACTTGATGCCAAAACAACTAGCTCAGCGGGGCTCTTTAATGACAGTCGTCCCTCACCCACAATGAAGCAATCAAATTTATTGCTTGTATAGAAGGTGAAAATGTGAATTTTAAACTCTTTACTTTTCGAATTAGCCTTTAAGGTGCTGCGTGGGAATAGTTAGAAAGAGGAATTACTTACCATTAATCTTCTCCAAAACACTTTATTAAAGTATGGAATAGGTTGAAAGAGAACCAACAAGGTTAGACAGTAAAGGAAGATTAGCCAGTAAAGGCAGAGTTGAAAAACGACTAGACTATCAGAAAGTCACTGAGACCCTCTGATGACGTTTGGTAAGAGGCACTGACGTCATCAGTGGACCCTAGAAGAATCCTCTGAATGTTGGGAAAGGTGCATCGCAAAGCTGTTAATCTGTGCAGAACTGGTATAAAGGTTGTTTGTAAAGCTTTGGAAATGAATGGAAATGGTGAGAGCACATCATGGTGTTTGCGATTAGCAGAGCTATTATATGGGTATGACAGTGGTTGAAAGGGAAAGCCTAAGGACAGTTATATTCCTATAAGGAAAGCTAAAAAATGTTACATGGGACTGTAAAACATAGTGAAGACTCATGTAAAACACAAATATGGGTGATATTGCATATACAAGACTGTTTTTACAAAAGATAAATACAAATAAACTAGTAAGAAGGAAACAATAGCAGCTATGTCAGGTGGGGGAAGCATAGAAAGATTGAGAGGTGATGAGTTTTGTTTATTTGTTTTTTGTTTCATTATTGTTATTATTGGAATAATGAAAATGCTCTAAAAAGGATTGGAATGATGGAATGTACAACGATGTGATTATACTGAATACCACGACTTTGGCTGGATTTATGCTTTGTTAATATACATCAATGAAATTTATTTGTTAAAAAAGAGAAAGCAGAATGATTCCAGGAAGTACAGAACAAAAAGCTTGTCATATGTGAAAATACAACAGTCAACTATTGTCAGAGTTAAGTATTTTAATTCTAGTCAAAATGTTGAGCATTATTTAGGTGTGGAACTTCAGAGGAGCAATTTGGGGCAAGATCCATAATTTTAGTGTCGGAATCTTAATGGATCATCTAGCCTCACCCCCTTGCTTTATAGATAAGGAGCATAAAGCCCAGAGAAATGAAATGATTTGCCCAGGGTCAAACTGGGTAAGAATTAAAAAAAAGAGTTCCTAACTCCCAAAGCATTGCTATTTCTACTAATTTGACTTCAGGAAGTTCTGCTTTTTTTGAAGCCTTGATAAGATAGAGTCAAAAAAAATGTTCTAAGATGAACGAACCCCTTCAAGAATTCCCTTGCTATTTGAAATGGGCTATTGGCATTTCAGAAAACTCCAAAAGATTACTTTGTTCTCTATTTCCACAGAGATCACACTGTACTGTACATGAAAACTGTTGCCTGAAATTGTCACTGCTACTATTTTGAAATCACACATGTTGCCAGCACCTCATATGACAGTAGCTGAAAGTACTTCAAACAAACTTTTGAAATATGGGCTAAACCTGTAATTGCAATTTCCACATTTCCATTACTACCCTACCTCGGCCATGTGCAATGAATACTAAAACCCAAGCCCCAGTTTCCTTCATCTAGACAAAAGTTGTGCTTATAATTTTGGGTTCAAATTCCTACAAAGTTTTCTTCTTATTAATTTGGTAACTAATTTTGTACAATAGCATATTATATGATAACTTCTCATATGATACAATAATAAAAAGTATTCTTCTGTTGAATAAAATCCAAATAACTTACTAACCAGCCAAAAATGTTAGCCTTTCATCCATTTCCATGACTATACATCAAGCAATTTCTTGGACCTAGCTAATGAATGATAATTCTTTCTTAATAGAATATTATTTTAAAACGAACCAACAAACTATCCTTTGGTTTTCAAAATGTAGCCCTTCTAAAAAATGTTCTTTGAAGAATGGTTCTCTTGAAAGCTCCTTTTTTTTTTCCTTGCTGTATCTCTGGAGAATTTCTAAGATCTGTGAAGCTCTGTTTTTTCAGATTTCTTTCTTTCCCTCCCCCTCTTTCGTTTTCTGTCTCTTTTTTTTTTTCTTTCTCTGAGACAGGAAGTTGGAGGGTGTTGACCTCCTCTGGATTTTTCCCAATGTCAGAAGGTGGTCTTTTCAAAAGGATTCCCAGTCTGTGGACTTCTTCTGATTTTATTTTTCAAATATTTGTATCAATAAGTAAGTTCTAAATGTTTGCTTTCTTCTCCTCCTCGCTCTACAAGGATCAAGAGAGTCCTCTGAGGCTCATTACTGGGCTCTTCAGTTCTCTCTTAGAGAAGGAAGTATTATCTTTTTGTTCATTGAAACCGATGGGGGTGGAGCTGGGAGTTGAGAGGATCACAGCTCTGGACCACACCACGCAGCTCGCCCACATGAGCAGGTTCTGTATCGTGGCCCTCCCTTCTCCAGCACTGCGCACTTTTTGAAGGATCGCTGTTCTGATTTCCCTTTCCGATCTGGTTTAAATAGTGACCCTTTGATTTTTATAAAAAGAAAATGTTATGGGAAAACTGCTTCCTGTGAAGAAGCATCATAAAACGGGAAGGACACAAATGCCCCATAACATGCTCCATAAAAAAATTTTCATGTAGTTCTTTTTATAAGTTTTTGAGTAGGAAGATGGCCTGGGAAACACCCCTTCCACTCACCCAATATTACTTTGAGTATATCGTGCCTGGCATGATGTCCAGATTCCTCTCTGCCCATCACTGAAGCTTAATTATCTTTGCAATTAAAATGAAATTACTTGACATCTCCCCTCTGAACCTTCCCCAGGTGATCCTGCTCACTGCCGTAGGATTAGCATAGAGGAAGCATTGAATGCTCAGGAAAGACTTGTCCAATGTTTGACCAAATGAATCCAGCAGACACCGAGGTCGCCTTACTCTGGTATATATTGTCTGTATCACTCAAAGGTTTCTTAAACATACGCCGCCTGGTCCCCATTTAACTCGGAAGGGGCCTATCTAATTGTCTTGCAACACTTCGATGGCTGTTTCCTCTTGGTAGCAACTTTTAATCTCCCATAGGTCCTTGCAAAGTGGCTTCCTTGTTCAGGATAAAAGCGGGCAAACATTGGCTGCCCGGTTAAAAGACTTTCGTAATGATGATCGTCAAGCTCCCTGCAGGTGTTTTATGCCTTCATTCACTCAGTCGTCCTAGACCAGGCGTTTAGGCAGATTATCTGCTGGAGATGCAAAGGCATCTAACAAAGGGTCTCTACCGGGAGGATCTCCTCAGGTAGGGGCAGGTAAATAAATGCTGTGTAAGTTCCTGAGTGTCGCCTTAAAGGAATGGGAGTGCACGGTTCTGAGAAAGGACAAAGGGATGGAGAGACTTGGGGAGGAGAACGGTGTGGGCCAAAGCTGTGGAGCCAAGGAAAGACTCTCCTCCCGTGTTTCCCTGAGCACGCAATCCTGCTGAGGGTGAAAGAGACGACTTCTGAGGGCTCTACAGAGGACACGAGGGCCAGGAACCCTTAGGAATCAGGTCACCAGGCAAGTGACAGGCACCTATCCTGGGCACGCCAGTTCTGAAAACAGATTTCTTGAATGGAATTATGGTGGCTTCTGTTTCCCAGTGAGAGGGGGAAAACAGAGTCCTACAGATGGAAAGCTATGCATAGAAATAATGTGATAATGAAGAAGACCATGTCAGTGGACTAGGATACCATACCATTCCATACCATGCCATACCATTCCATTCCATACCATGCCATGCCATTCCATACCATACCATACCATACCATGCCATGCCATTCCATACCATGCCATACCATTCCATACCATGCCATACCATGCCATACCATACCATGCCATGCCATGCCATACCATTCCATACCATTCCATTCCACGCCATTCCATACCATACCAGTGTGTCTTGGGAGGATGGCACCATCTCTACATATGTCAATTCAGCACATCAGTCCACATGGTGTTTCTCAACAGTAATTTCCCTCCACCCCCTCAACAAACATGAGGATCTTCTGCCTCTCCATTTCCTTCCCCTTGTCTTCCCTGCACGGGACATGCCTCTGCCTCAAGATGAGAATCACTGCAAGTACTATGATGCTCCATCAGACAAGATTTTGTGACACTTATTTTCCATAGTTTTTACTTTTTATGAACAATTTTCCCCTTTCTTTCCAAAGATAAAATTATACTTAATACCGGTTTCAGACTAGGCATGCTCCTTTAGAGGGGGCATTTCTCCCACCCCCTCCCCTGTGCAGTGTCACACTCAGTCCCCTTTTTCTAAAGACCAAGGAGCAGGCGCAATGCCCAAGGTCCCAGCGCTAGTGAGTGGCCTCTCCCTGAGGCCAGTGCTCTCTGCCCCACCTTATCTTCCGTACATACTTAAATCCACGCCGTGTTCCCGGATGCTGCCTGACACAGTGTGTGCTGCTTCTCCTTGTCTCGAAGCAGCGATGCGTGTGAACCATTTACCTCTGGATGGGAAACTGCTGGCTCGTTTCACCTTAGCAGTAGGGAAGGGACACGCAGCCCTCTGCGCTCTCTCTTTCTACACTGCTCCATGTCCACACTGCAGGGTGGAATGCCACCCACAGGGGCAGGCGGCGCAGAGTCAGACTCTCACTGTTGCTTGACCCTAGTCCACTGCCAGGAGGGCCCAAAGCTACTGCTGCGAGGCCACGGGCTATGCCTTGTAGCTCAGCAAATACATTTTCAACTTAGTCCATGCAGATTCTCTCCAGATTTCTTCAGGACAGTTTTACCAACTCTTCATTTGTTATTTCATCCTGTAGCCTATGGTAACGGATACCATCTGTGGCCCAGAAGATCTGAAAATCCGTCAAGTCCACGTGGGAACTTTTCTTTCCTAGCCTAATAGCAATCTGTCCCCCACAAGAGGAAGAAAATGGCTCGCTGTTCACGTGCTTGGTGACTTGTTCTTGGTGCAGATGGATTTGTTCTTGACGTCTAAATCGAACTCCTTTTTGAAAGCAGAAGAAATTAACAGGGTTGTAATCCAAGCAGCTTTGCGAGGCGTTTAAGCTCACTGTCTACCAACAGTCTCTAGAGAAGAGCACCGAGCCCGTGTTTTATTAGCTGCTATAGCTGCTTCTGGAGCTCCCATACCCAATGGCTTTATTGTGGATCACTGTGATGAATAGGTATCATTAGTGCAAAGGAATAAAAATAAATCAGAAGCAACCAACCTTTTTCTTTGTCAGACAACAGACATCTGGCAATTTTGAACTGGCAATTTTGAATTGAATTATCTCTAGGCTATCCACGGCAGCTTTTTGTATAGTCTTAGAAAAACAAGCAAACGTGCTCAGTAGATGCTTTTTAACTGGTCACCAGCATTCAAAGTACTTCACAAGAGACTGTTCTTTAGCATGGGAATTTGGGGTGATTGCATATGTATCACGCTTGTCATTCTTGTGGGAATATAGTCCCTGATCTTGGGCCTTAATTATAACTGATAGTTCCAGATTCTATTATATGTGATTTTTCTACTCTGCTATATGATATCACAGAAAGAGAATGGTTTAAAAATATGACTTTGTAGGATATAGGTAGTTTCTTAAGGTTGAATGAAGGAATAGAAGAGAGCAATCTGATACATATTCAGATTATATGAATATTAAATACTGGTTTTCACATTTATTAGTTACTAATGTTAGTTTATGAAATACCTTTTTTTTTTTTTTAACCTTTGATTGGGTTAGGTGAAAACTGTGAATTTAGTAAAGATCTCACATAAAGTATATACAAGTACTTTTTGTGCTTGATTGTCTTCAGATTGGGGCTGGTCGTTTCCGGTTATGAGGAAGCAGCATTGCCCTATAAGCGCTTAGAGAAACTATTTTTGGCTTATTATTCTCTGATGAGGAAACAGGAACCTGACATTTTGTAAAATTCCCAGGACCTATGTCTTTAAAAACTGGGATCATCAACCATCCCTAGAGAATTCTCCGTCAGGGAAAGAAGACCAGCTGGGGCCGGAGTGGCTGCTCTGATGATGGCGGACATGGAGGAGCTCGAAGAACGGAGGGAGAAAACGGCAGCTAACCCACTTACTCTCACTGCAGTCCAAAGGATAAATGAAAGAAATAAACTACAATAAAAGGAAGAGGAAAACAAAGATGAAATTTGAACACAGTGGAAAGTTTTTCCCAAGAGTCTAGAGAGCTCAAGTTTTAGGCTAAAAGTGAATACAAATCTCAGGGCCCGTGACAGGAATGGCTGGGTGCTCGGGGCAATTTACGGAGTTGGTGATGGATTTCGTGGAGGACACAGAGGGAAAAAGCTCCATAAAGTCCTGGAGAGCCTTCAGCAGAGGGACCTTTTCCTCCTCAATGGGGAGGCTGGATGTGTTGTGAAGGCCAAGTACGCAAAGTCAGATGGAATCCAGACTCACCAAGAAGAAGAGCAGCAGACATTCTCTTTCTTCCTCAACTTGACACATTCCTGTGCCATATTTACCAAGTGCTACTTAGAATTCTAAGTCAAAATTCTTGCCTTTGAGCAGTTTACAGTCAAATGGGGGAAATCTCAACAACATAAATTTAAAGCACAGCAATAAAAATCCCACTAAAGCTTTAAAGTTGAAACGTATTCATAGTTGTTATCATCTCTGAACAGTTCTCTTGGTGGTATTGGAGTACGTTAACTGGTTACATGAAACATACGTTCCAGATATGAAGGTTATAAGGCACAATACAGTGATCACCTGTGAGTCCACCCTCCCACCTGAGAACTTGAACTTGACCAAAGGCATGCTTCTACCTCTGTGCCCTCACTTAGCCTCTCCCTTTCTCCCTCAAGGCCCTGTATTTTCCTAAATGTTTTTGGTTTTGGTTTTTGGTCCCTTGCTTCTTTAAAAGTTGAGGTTTAAAATTATACGTAGATGTATGTTTAAATGAGAAGTTATTTACTTCTGTTTTCAAGCTTTGTAACAATGATATTCTACTCTGTGCCGTGTTCTGAAACTTGCCTCCTGTACTCTCCACAATCTTAGTTTACAAAAATCTAGTGTTGTGCATTAGCTTTCTAACTTATTTTATTTCTACATAGGTTCCAGTTTGTTGATATACTGCAATTGATCCATTCATTCTCTCATCCGTGGACATTTGGATTATTTCTAGTTTTTTGCTAGTATGAACAGTAATTCAACGAATATTCTTGTATATGTTTCCCGGAGAACAAATTCAAGATTGTTTCTAGGAGTGAGAACCCTGAGTTTAAGATTACATGAATGTTTAACTTTAAGATGTAATAGACCAGCTTGTTTTCTAAAATTGTTATACCCATTATACTGACACCAAGAATGTGTAGGAGTTCCTAAAGAGCCTAATTGACCTTGACATTTTGTATGCTAGTGACTTTACTTTGCATTTCTCTGATTTCAAAGGCATTTGAGATTCTTTTTATGCAATGACCACATGTGTTTCCTTTTCTGTGAATCGTCATTCATCTCTTTTTGTGTTTCTTTTCTCTTATGGATTTTTATGAAATTATTTACATATTCCTGGATGCTAATACTTTGTTTCTGTATTGCAACTGTCTTCTTCCATCGACTGGGTTTTATTTGTTAATGCTTTTCTTTATAAAGTCATTCTATGAACAGAAATTCTAAAATTTAACATATTTAAATATATCCATCTTTTCCTTTATGATTACATGATTAGTGTTCTTTCCATCTCATTTAAGAACTCCTTACCAACTTGCCCCAAGGTTGAAATTTATCTTTTTAGATTTTCATCTCAAATATTCCAAGTATTTCTTTTCACAGTGAAATCATTACTCTATCTTGAATTGTGTGTATGTGTGTGAGAAAGAGAGAGAGGGAGAACGGGAAAGAGATGACATTGATTAAATTTTACTTTTGTAACCAATTTTCCAGGCAATAGCCCCCTCCTTCCTTTACTGGCAAGGATACCTCTATCATATATCGAAATTTTCTGGACTCCCTTTTGTTTCATTAGTCAATTTGTCTATTTCTTCATAAATACCATATCGTATTAATTTCAGTATATATCTATATATATTTTTTAGGTTTTGATATTTGAATGGCTGGGTCTCTTTGCTCTTCCATGCACATTTTAGAATAAACTAGTGCAGATTCTTGAAAAACACTACTGGAATTGTTATTGTAATTGCATTGACTCTACGGAACAATTTTAGAAAAATTGATAATTTTACAATCTTGAGTCTTTCTAGCTGTGAGCATGATATAAGCTTCTATTTTAGATTTTCTTTAACATCTTTCAAAAAAAGTTTTACAAGATCCTGCATAAAATAAGGTGCAGGATGCTGGGGTGACTCAG
Source organism: Dasypus novemcinctus (assembly GCF_030445035.2). Taxonomy (NCBI): domain Eukaryota; kingdom Metazoa; phylum Chordata; class Mammalia; order Cingulata; family Dasypodidae; genus Dasypus; species Dasypus novemcinctus. The sequence goes on along the minus strand of NC_080701.1, from coordinate 9,610,560 downwards.
GGGTTGAGTGCTGGCTTCCCACATACACGGTCGCCATGCAAAGGGCAACAGATGTATTTCCTTTTAGTGTCAAGTTTCTCTTGTTTTTGTGAATAACTTTAAAAATATACACATTTTCTATATTTTTGTGGGTTTGTTAAGCCCTTTTTATTTCTAATAATTTGTCTGAATATTTTGGGGGGACTTTTTGAGTTGACAGTCATCTTCTCTGCGAAAAATCTGATTCTTAGACTTTAATTTCCCTGCTCTCCCTGCTACTGTGGCTCTCCACTACAAAGTTGAAAAGAAGCAATGACAGTGTGTTCTCATTTGCCCTTGGATTTGTTTTTAGAGATATCACTCTGTTATGTTAAGTTCCTGACTATTGTCAATTTCCTTTTTTTTTTTTTTTCCTGTTGGCTAAAGTTTTTCATAAATAGGTGCTGATTTTTTTCCAAATAAGTTTTCTACATCTCTTGGGATGATCATCCAGTTTACTCCTTTATCCTTTTAATGGATATTATACAGATTTCAAATGACATAAAGACTTTCTAGTATTAGACCACTCTTTTATTCCTGGGATAAATCCAGTTTGCTTCAGGTGTTTTATCTTGTTTTGTACTGTTCAGTTCTGTTTGCTAATATTTATTTAGGTTTGCATCTGTATTCATGAATGAGATTTGCTCTTTCCTATTCCTGAAGAGTTTACAAGAGACTGAAACGATCTATTAACTTCAAAGCCGGGTAGAATTTCCTTGTAAAATCATTCGGGCCTGGTGTTTTCCTTGTAGGAAGATTTTTAATACTGTCTTTTCTTTTAAGAAAGTTATAAAACTATTATTGTTTTCCTGGATTAGGTTTAGTTAAATTTTATTTTTCTGGAAATTTCTCCATTTCTTAGTTTTTCAAATTTTTTGGCCTAAAGATTTTCATTGTATCCTTTTTATTATCTTTTTAATCTTTATCACTGTTTATGTTGTACTTCTCATTTCTAATATTTTTGTGCCTGGTCTCTTTCTTTCTTGACTAATCTTGATAGAAGTTTGTGTATTTATTTTTAGATTTTTTTCAGAGTCAACGTTTTCTTTTGTTATTCTACAAATCTTATGTCTGCTTTTAATTACCTTGAGTTTTGTTTTTAAGAATTTCCTTTTTATTTCAATTGGGTTTATATCATTCTTTCTCTCATTCCTTAAGTTAGTCACTTACCTTATTATTGTTCAGTTTTTTCTTCATTTGTAACATAAGGCTTTAAGGCTTTAAAGTTTCCTATAACAACTCTTTTGAAACATCCCACAAATATAGATAAGCACTGTGTACTTATCATTCAGTTATTATTTTTAAATTTCAACTATAAATTTTTCTTTAACCCTTGAACTACTAATGTGATTATGTTTTAATTTCCAAATATATGGAGAATTTTTATTATTAAGATCTAATTGATTGTCTGACTTAATTGAATTGTGGTTTGAGTATCCACTCTCTGTGATAACAATTTTTTTAAATTTGTCAAGACATACTCTAAATTTTGAAAATGCTCCACAAGTGATTAAGAAGAATATGTTTTCTCTAATTGTTTTGTGCAGGTCTGTAAGTGTATCAGATCAAGCTTGATTATTGTATTGCTGAAATCATCTGTTTCTTCATTAAAATTGTTTGCTCTCTCATTAAGAGATCTGATAATCTCCTCCCCAAATGGGGAATTTTTCTATTTCATCTGTTTATATTAATGTTTGGGTATTAGTTTATTTTATTGATTGCATACCAGTTTAGGATTGTTATAGTTGCCTCATGAAGTGAAATTTTTACCATTGTGTGGTCACCCAATTTAAAGAATTTTAGTTTTAAATACATTCTTTCAGTTGTCTTTATTTACTATCTTTCTTTATCCCTTTACTTTCAACATTACCAAGTTCTTATATTTTATGTATGATATTGTAAAAAGAGCATTTGGCTGGATAAATTTTTTTTTAACAAGTAAATTCTCCTTTTAACTGGTGATTAAAATACATTTATATTTCTAATTATAGATAAATTTGGGCTTGGTTATCCCATTTAAAATTTTTAATAAATTTTATTTATCACATTTAAGAAATATTTCTTGCCTTTATTGTGGAATTGATTGACTCTTTTATTTGTATTTTTTTTGTATTCTATTTTGTTCTCTGGCATTTATACACATTGTTTCTATTCTAGTATTGATTTTTCTTGACTTTTTTCCACGTATATTTTACATGGCAAATTTATTCTTATAAAATATAAAGTTAAAAAAAGTCTCGATTCAACTCCCACTTCCCTAAAAGAGCTTTTTAACTCTGATCATCCTCTGACTTAACTTCAGTTTTAATAGCTACCTTTTTTGGGTTTTGTTTTTAAGTGCATTGCTTGATCTTAGGAGCTGAGGACTCCATGGGCCTCAAATGGGGATGGTGAATGCCCTTTTGCAGTTGTGGAAGGAAACCACCAAATGCAGCGTCTTAGCTCAGCTGGGAATTCCAGGCTCCCATTCTCCATCCTGAGCTGGCTCCGAACTCCCCAGGGGGCTCCAGGTCTCCCCCTGCAGTGCTGTTACCGGCATCAGCCCTCAGGTTCTTTCTGTCTTCCCACTACCCAGGCTCCCGCCAAGGTTCAAGTCTTCCTTCCGCCCACTGCTGCAGCGCTGAAGAGGGAGATTCCTTGGTGATCCCCCCTTCCAGTGGGAGACTGAAGACATCTGAACAAGCCTGTCCTTCTCAGGGCACCTAATGAGGCAAAATACTGCAAGGAAAGTCTTCCTTTCAGTTCACAACAGCACGGGGAAGTACATTTACTTGCCCAAGACGGCAAGTTGAGAAGAGAGTGGGCTGGAGTGTTTTTGTGTTTTTCCTTCAACTCCATACTCATTTTGCTTTAGAACAACATGCAAAATAATACACAGAGCTGAAACACTCTAATACCAAGGAAAGACTGAAAAAGGATGTGACCAGAGATTGCTTTTGTAGAGGCAATCACTGCTCTTAAAGAATATGATGGAGTTCATAATTGCACGTGTACTATTTCTGCCCCACTTAGTTCTACCTTGCCCCGTCCACCACCAGGCTCCACAAGTCCTTATCACTGTCAGACTCTGCTACGATTCATTTGCCTCCTATGATAGATATCATGGTACGCATTTTCCATACTTATTTCTCATTGTTACTCCAACTCTACAGGAAGCTTATTGAGGCTGATGGATTAAATAACCGCCTCACACTCTCCCTGCTTCACTCTCCCTGCTTTATGAACTGTCTTTGTAGAGCAACATTGTTTTCTGGAAGGAGTGAGAATTTGAACAGTGAGTTCGTTCTGAATGGTACCACTGATCCTTCTCTCTCCATATGTCCCCTTTCCAGTGTTTAGGTCCAAAAGGGAAAGCCCCCTCTGTTAGGTCCTGGAAATAAACCATAGTCCTGGAATTTCTGAAATCTCTATTTTACATAAAGCCTTAAAAGCTGTGAACACTACTGTTTGGTTTTTTTTTTTAATCCTTTCTATTCCATTTAGAATGCATTTTTACATTAATCCCTGGGTCTAAAACCAAAGCCAGAATAATGGGATTCGGAGCTCTGACCCAGGGGTCCTGACTAGCAGCTCTGACACTTAACGGCTTTGTGATCTGAATTATGTCGCTTATTTGTCAGGGCCTCTGTTTTTTCACTTGCTGATTTGTATTTAATTTATAAAGTTTTCGATAAAAAAGAAAATGCATAGAAAGAGCCTGGGCCTGGTGCTTGGCGTATAGTTAGTGCTCAAACGTAGGAGTTATGGGTATTTGCAAAGGTACAAATACCTATAATCCTTATAAGAAGATTATGTAATTTTCCATATTCTGGTAGTTTTCCTGAGGTCCAGATTTGAATGTTAAGATAACTTTAAAAATGTGCAATGAAACATGACCGATGATATTTTGAAATATATGACCTTCACAGTTTGACATGACGTTGGCCTAAGAGTTGCCTAAATTCCATGTCCCAAGAAGTGAGGTAGTGCTTTGCTAAAAGTCTATATAGATATTCAAATGGCCCAAGGTCTTGAGTTTTCATGAAGGGAAAGTACAAATTTCAAAGATAATTAAGTACATAAGCCGCACCAGTTTCCACTCTCCAGATTCTGATAAAATAGCTCAATAATGTGCAAAAACATCCTGGCAGGGCAGCTTATTTTGTGTAAAAACTGGCAACTGGATTCCCCTCTATTTTTCTGTACTTTATATAAAGCACCGCCTCAAATAAATTCACTTGTGCTCAGCCTTCCATCCAATCACATTTTTTTCCCCTCAGTGAACAAAGTTATTTCCTCTTGAGGAAGAGTTTAATAAAACATTTGAATAAAATAATCCTCTGATACAGTTGGGAAAGAGGAAAGTGCATTTGTCTTATCCGACTGCGTAAGTTAAAAACAATTCAGAAGAAGGTAATTTATTGCCCAAGGAGCACTTCTCTTTCTTTTTAATTTTTAACTTTTGTAGCATAATGTAGTGGGTAGCTATTGGAATGACCATTTAAAGACAGAACTCTCTTTCAGCCAAGTCCCCGGAGTGCTCCCACTACTCTCCACGCCTGCCCTGAAGCCACACCCACCCGGCTGAGGTGACATCAGCTTGGGGTTCTTCCTCAGGACATCTCGGGGCTGAGGCAAGCCACGGCGCGCTCCCACTCTGGGGACCACAAAAATCCCAAAGGTTTCTTAGCTAACACCCTTTAAAAAGTTGAGGCCTGTGGAAAACCTACGCACGGAGAGTCTGTTTCTATTTCAGTTGTATATCAGTTAAGATGGAAAATTTTTAAAGTCCACACAGATGGTAAATAAATTTCTGCTACATGAGGCAGTTCCTGGAATAAAGCAATTTTCTCAAATAACAAGTGCCAATTTATTTTTTCAGCGGGACTTATTTTTAACTTTCCCAGGGAATGGCTGAGAGACTGGGAGCAGTGTCCTTCACCTTGGAGATCCAGGAGAAGAAGCTAGCGCTGCTCTCACCACAGACCTATATGTTTCTGTACACACACACGCACAGGGAGTGAAGGGGGCGGTTGTTCATTTCCCTGTGGGAGGAGAATGAGAAGATGGAAATTTTGAAGAAATATGTACGTTTTCACCCAATGTTTAGTTTTCTATAACTTACTTGAAACAGTATGAGATGGACTCATAGTCTCACTTAGGAATTCATTAAATATCTTGGACGAATGACCAATAATCCTTGAGAATTCATTACTCACTGTTAGACGTGGTGTCTCTTCCCAGAAGCCTTCACCAAGTCTCTGAGGACCTAACTGAAACCCCCTAATGCTCTGCTGGGCCCTGCCTCATTGGGGAGAGCCATTCCTGGGAGGCATTTGGCAGGAAATGCAGGTCTCTTAAACAAAACTCTGCCATTTGCCAAATGAGGGAGATTCAAACATCTCTTCCAGGGGCAGGAACTCTTGAGTCACAAGAAACCCAAAAATGGACTATTAAATAATTGAAAAGTTATTACCGCGGATGGTTTTGACAAGGTATTATGGTACGGGGCTAAGTACAGAGACATCTAAAAATTTGCTAACTTTTTTTGCCCCAAACATTTAATCAGCACTACAGAGGCTATCAATCAACAAATAAATATTTATTGAGTGCCTGAATACTAGTTACCGGGAATAAGGAAAGAATGAAAATCTGTCTTTGTTCTAGTCTGCTAGGCTGCCGAAACGCAACCTACCAGAAACGGGTTGGCTTTTACGATGGGGATTTATTGGTTCACAAGCTCACAGTTCTGAGGCTGTGAAAATGCCCAAATCAAGGCGTCATCGGGCAGAGCTTTCTCCCTGAAGACCGGCTGCTGGCCATCCTGGACGCCTCTGTCCTATGGCTAGGCACATGGTGGCGGTGGCTGCTCTCTCCCTTCTCTTCCAGGTTTCGTTGTTTTCCATGGCCTTCTCTCTCTCAGCTGCTGTCTCTCCACATTGATCCCGTTTGTAAAGGACTCCAGTAAGAGGATTGGACCCACCCTGGGCCACGCCCTAACTGAAGTAACCTAATCAAAAGGTCCCATCTACAATAGGGTCACACCCACAGCAACGGATGATTAGCTCTAAGGACATGATTTTTTGAGGGTCCATAAAAGCCTCAAATCATCACGTTGTCTTAAAGAGGGTATGCGTGAAGGCAAATACGAAGGCCGTTCTCTACGACCAAGGGCCAGCGTGATGGGGAATCCCACTGCAAGGCCAGGAGTGCTATGCTGCCTGACCTGCCACGAGGGACACCCACCACAAGGTGGGACATTTCCAGGCCAAGATGGGAAGGCAGATTTTTAGAAGAGAATTTTTGAAGTCCGTTTCTTAGTGACACTGTTATAACCTTTCTACGGCCGGGACAACTTTTCTTGGGTGGTCAATTCTAATGCTGGGGAGTAAGCACTGACAAATAAAAAATGATCATTACGCTGAGATCAAACTCACTTTACTAACATACAAGTATGTGGAAATTAGGGACATGAATCGCTGAAAGGGACATGAAGAGTTCCTCTTTGACACGCTCCCTTGAATAGTGAGGAGACAAGCTGAGGAGGTCCCGGGACTAGAGAGGGTGGCAGAGCTGGGCTCATTCTTCCATGAGCCACTCTGCTGGCTCCATTATCACCTAAGAACCAATCGCTTGTAGTATTTATGCGAATACCTGTCAGCATGGTTTACTAAGAATAAAGACTTCTGAGATTTATTTATTTTTTTTTATTATGAAGTTTCTTATAATTGTATACAAAATCAAAGTGTAGGATTTAAAGATTAATAAAAGCATTTCAATATAAATATAATTAAAATGACGATTTTTATAGACAAACACAAAATTATACTTTCCGTTTAAAAGTAAAGTTCTAAATATTTCATAGTTAGTTTTTCTTCCGTGACTTAAATTTGAACATCAGGATTGAATTTGTTTAAAACAGTCTTTTTAAGAAGGTGTTTCTGCTAATAAAGTATAGATATCTCAGTAATTAAAGTTGGTTTTTGAAAATCTTTACTTGGGAAAACCTTGATTTTTAAGAAAGGTTCAAAAGGACTTTGGTGTTCTGATTTTGAAAGCCCAGCGAAAGACCATCTTTTCTATCAGGCCTTTGGCTAAACAGAGTGGTTAAAATAATGAATTTCCTGTTATTCTTAGCATGTGCCCAGAAGGAAGGGAGATTTTTGGATTTACTTAGTGAATTAGAGAAAGAAAGTGAATAAAAGACACTATTATGTGTAGTAACCATAGAAAATAAAGATTATAAACAGCAGTAGTTTCACAATGAAAAGAAAGACATAATCATAACCACAAATTCTTTTTCAGAGATGGGGAGACTCCTTGGTCTGCTCCAGCTCTAGAGTAAATTGGGAGAAATATAAACCCTGAGGCTAAATATCAAATCCTTAGAAGAACATACTGTGGATTAAGGTCAATGCAGTTAAAATTAAGACTCATTGATTTAGCAAGTATTGGGTATGTGAGGTCAAGAACTGATTTTGTGATGTGAAAGAGCCCAAGAAGCCATCTTCAAAAACTAACTAGAGATGAGTGAATCCCCTATATTTTCTATGTAACATTTATGTAATTTAAAGTTTCTTTAAAAAAATAAAATAAAATAACTCATTTTAAAAATCTAGAGTTGAGTGAAATTTTTCAGACTCTAAAAAGAGAATAAACTGAAACTCCCATCATTTCCTTCAACCTGGTATTTTCTGTAGTTCCCACACTCTTGGCTCATTATTTCCTAATCAGTTCTCCATTGAATTCTGAACTGGAGGTGCGAAAATTCCTTAAGATAATCAGTTGTCAGAATATTGACCATTTTCCAGGGCTAAATAAAAGTGAGTCGGTTGCCTCTTGAAGCAAAATGTAGTTATAGCGGTGAAACTTGATGGGAGAAATGCATCCATTTAAAAGCAAAATGCACTTGTATTTTTTGAGCTTTAAATAGAATGAGTAAAAAATTATGTCACTATAGTACTGTAATAATACAATATTATATAGGAATAATACAATAATAATACAGTATTATTCATTGCCTTGTGAATATTAGCTCTTCCCATGACTTTCTGGGGCCATCCAATGACAATAGCTTTATTTCCCAGGATGATTCAAAGCATATACCAATGATCCAAGGTTCACTTTCTATAAAACTGACTGGATTGAGGTTTTTCAAAATATTAGGAAAATTAAAAACATCAGCAAATGTATTCTCATAATTTCAGCAGGGTTTTCCTATCCCTCTAAGAAGTTTAAAATTTAGACAAGGAAAGAAGGTATATTTTCATTTATATATACACGTCCACAATACTTCTAAGTAAGGCTAACATTTATGCAGACCATGTAATCTATCTTGTAAATGGAACGGTCAGGAGTGGAAGGCAGGGCTAATCAGTCGGGATGCTGGGACAACAGGTGGTGAGCCTGTACCAGAAGGTATTTGAGTTATGAATGCTTTTTCACAAGTTTTTGTTTCTTAAGGTGTATTTAAATAACTTATTCATCTTTAATATCTAATATTTAATATCAGGCATCCTGCCTGGTTTAACAAAAAGCTAATTGAATTAATTCATGGTTGATTGCGTTAACATATATATATATAAACAATATTTATTTAATCCTAGGACACAGTCCTTCATGCACATAAAATCTAAAGATGTGTAGAACATAAGGGTCAAGGTCAAGTGAATCTCTTTTCTCTTTTTTCAGGGGCATAGCAAGGGAAATCATGCTTTCCTCCTATATCTTCCTTTCTGAAAATAGACAGTGATCGGCTGTGGCTGGGGGAACATGGACTCATACATCTGTTCACCTGCTGGTTCTTTCATCCCCTCCTCTTCCCTCCTCGCTTCTCTCTCCCTCCACTAACACAACTCCCTGTTTCTCACTAAGCTCTACTATTCGCTAGAGTCACAGAGCAGCCACAAGTACGTCCCTGACCTCAACGAGCAGATAATATCACCAAATCAGGGCATTTCTTAGATGCATCTTCAAACAAGATGAAGACCAGCATTGATCCTCATTCATTTTCCTTCCTTCCTCGGTAAGGACATCTTCTGGGAGACAAGGTAGAAGACGTAGCGTTGGGGCCTTGGAGAAAGCGGAATGAGTTTGAAGGCAGTAGGCACAGAGAGCGGTTACTGTAAGACTCTAAAATCCACAGGAGGCCAGGGGCACCAGCCTTAGGGCCTTTCTACAGGACTCTGTTAGAGTAAGGGCTACAATTTTTACAAGTCTTCAAAACAGAAGCTGGGGGATATGATGTTCAGCTGATAAAGATCAAGAGCTTAGGCTAGCTCTTGGTGAAGAGAAATAACTTGAAGATGATGTTTCCTGAGGAAGATTAAATGTGTACAGAGTGTAAGGAATTTTTATGGCCTTTCAATTATTATAGTTAACTTACAGATGAAGCACAGAAAAATTAATTACAGACCCAAAGAAGAATGCGAACACTAAAAATCTTGCAAACATAAAATATTATAACCAAAAAATCAGGCGACAGAGTAGGGGAAGAGAGATGGACCAAGGAGAAAGTGCTACCTTTCTAAACTTTTGAAATAGAAAAATAAGTACAATTTAAAATAGATACATCAACAAATAGAAGAATGGACATTTTATATATAGTAATTTGTGGCAGCAAATAGCAGGAGAACTAAAAATTCAGAAGTAATAAAAATAATAGACAACAAGGGAGAGGCTCAGAGACAGAATGAGAATGCTAAATTCCTTGACATGTAAGTTCTTGAGGATAGAAAATTTGTCAGTTCATTGTTCTAGTTCATTACAATGAACTGTGCTTGGTGAAGTTAAGCAGTGAATGAATATTTGTTGAATATGTAAAAGGAATACATCCTGGATTCTGTGTAATGTCAATTAATAAATAGAAATGAAGTATGTATATATAGTCATATTGGTAATGCGCCAGAATTGGAAACATAAACAGTTAGCAATGGATCTTCAGAAGAATGGGACAGGTGAGGAAAGAAATTTAACTTTTGATTTTAGCCATGTGCTTGTACGACTGCCATAATAAAAAGAGATAAAAACACGTAGTTAATCAATAAATCAATGCAATCTGACTGGAAGTGTGTCTTTTCAGGCCACAATGGGAGGCATTTTAAGGCTTGGAATTTATTCTGGAATTTTTTTTTTTTTTTAAGATTTGTTTATTTCTCCTCCCTTCCTCCCCCCACCCCTGTTGTCTGTTCTCTGTGTCTGTTTGCTGCATGTTCTTTGTCTGCTTCTGTTGTTGCCAGCGGCACCGGGAATCTGTGTTTCTTTTTGTTGCATCATCTTGTTGTGTCAGCTCTCTGTGTGTGCGGCGCCATTCCTGGGCAGGCTGCACTTTCTTTCACACTGGGTGGCTCTCCTTACGGGGCGCACTCCTTGCACGTGGGGCTCTCCTACGTGGGGGACACCCCTGTGTGGCAGGGCACTCCTTGTGCACATCAGCACTGCGCGTGGGCCAGTTGCACATGGGTCAAGGAGGCCCGGGGTTTGAACCGTGGACCTCCCATGTGGTAGAAGGACGCCCTAACCACTGGGCCAACTCCGCCGCCTCCTATTCTGGAATTTTGACTTCATATAATTACTTATAGTTATGGAAATCTTTATATCATTTGTAATAAGGTACATTTTATGTAGAAATATCTTCATATTATTCACTCTAGGTTACTATTTTTTTAAAATTATTGTTGCCTAAAGATGTAGGCTAGAATTAAAGATGAGGAAATAGAGTATGGGGTGGTTAAGTGATTTAATTAGAACTGAAAGTCAGTGCAGTAAAACGAGCAGTATTAACTATTATTGTGCACTAAGATAAGCCTTGAAATTCTGTGAGGATCTTCTCTCAGTCATTCATTCTACAGAAATTCAGTAAGTGCTCACTCTGTGCCAGCGATGTGCTAGGCACAAAGAGAGAATGGTAACCGAATTATGAATCAGCAGGTCCCTGCCTTCCGGGAACCGAGCGTTTGCAGTGGAGTTAGGGACAAGAAGTAGATCATGCCAAGAGCGTGGGAAGTGCTAGGCTGGGGGCACCTACTAGGTGCACTGGCAGCACCTACTAGGAGGGCCAAATTCAACTGGAGGGGTTCAGCGGAGGCATGCAGAGGGAAGTGACATGTAAGACGTGACCTGAAGTCAGGCCAGGGCGGGGAGGTGGGCTGGCAGGAGAGAGCAGCTGGGAGGCTGAAGGTGAGGGAAAGGATGGAGAACTCAGGAAAGTAGAAGGAGTCTCACGTGGCTCTAAAAGGTGAGAGGAGGAGGGACACAAAATGAGACCTTTGGAGGGGAGTGTGGCCCACATTGAGAGCCCTTGAAAACCATATGGGGATTTTTTTTTTAAGATTTATTTTTTATTGATTTTTCTCCCCCGCCCCCCATTGTTTGCTCTCTGTGTCCATTTGCTGTGTGTTCTTCTGTGTCCGCTTGCATTCTTGTCAGTGGCACCAGGAATCTGTGCCTCTTTTCGTTGTGTCATCTTGCTGCATCAGCTCTCCGTGTGTGCGGCACCACTCCTGGGCAGGCTGCGCTTTTTCTACAAGGGCAGCTCTCCTTGCAGGGCACACTCCTTGCACACGGGGCTCCCCTATGCGGGGGACACCCCTGCGTGGCACGGCACTCCTTGTGCGCATCAGCGCTGTGTGTGGGCCAGCTCCACACAGGTCAGGAGGCCCTGGGTTTGAACCATGGACCTCCCATATGGTAGGCGGATGCTCTATCAGTTGAGCCAAATCCACTTCCCCATATGGGGATTTTTGAAGCTGTGGAGGGGAGAGGGACAGATCTGCATTGTGTAAACCTCCTTTGGCTTGCAATGTGGAGACTGGGTTTGAGGGGTTAGGACTGGAGGTAGAGACCAGTTACAGGATGAGGGTGAAGTAAGTGAAGTAAGAGATGGTGATAGGATAAAGGCAACGAGATATTTAGGAAGTAAATCATTATTTCACAACCATGAAATAGTGTTGCTAAAGTGAAGATAGGTTCCAAATCTCTGTCAGTGAATTTTCTGGAGTTATGTCTAGTCCACAGGTGTATGGACTGGTAACCACAGGAATCACAGAAGTTTGAAATAAACATTTTGGATTCCTGAAACAAGTCTTTATACACAGAGTGAGTCCCTGCAGTTCTTGGAGCTATGGAAATACTTCAATTTGCCTTGCTTCTTCAAGGTAAATTTCATTTTATAACTCCTTCCTACGTGAAAGGGTGGCTCTGTACATTCGGGTGATGGGTATTGCTTACAACTCACCCTTAGTTACACGGACTTGTTTAGTTCTTTTGTTTTTAAAATTTCACAGTATCCTTGGACAAGAAGATTAGGAATGCAGGACAGTGTTCTCCAAGTGGCGATGGAATTCTGTGCAGAAAGAACTGAAGGCAGCGGCTGCGGGAGGAGGTAAACGTGTCACTTTGAACGTAAGCAGGGCCTCGAGGCTAACTGTCAGGAAAATCCTGTCTGCTCCTTCTCACCTGGTGTCCGCTGGCCACGGCAGGGGGAGAGCATAATGACAGGTGCCCTGCAGAGAGAATCCTGTGGGGTTAGAAGTGCAGGCCCTGCCATCTCAGGTGGCTTATATGCTAATACTCCTTCCAGATTCAAGGGCTTGTTGTGAAGTAGCTGATGGGCTAACAATTTCTTGAAAATGCTGTGTCAAGTGTCGCTCAGCCGGCTTTGAAATGTAGAACAATAAAAACCCCTAGACAAGGTTATTATTTACCGCAGTGTGATGGCTACGTCCCTCTGGGATTTTAAACATGACCGTGAGGTGGCTTTATAGCTCCTTCCAATAGCAGGGCGCCTCGTTCTCTTAAAACACTTCTATGATTTTTCTCCTGGTAGAGACTCATGTTTCTTCTTCCCCCAGCCCTGCCTCATACAACTTTGTGTGCACCACGTTTTGCTGTGAAAACCCGGAAAGTAAGTGAAACTGATGCTGTGTTTTGCAGTCTCTGACTTTAGAACGCTGCAAATATTGGCCAGTCATTTGTGTGCATCATTCCCTATGTCAATGAGTGATTTGATGCTCTAAAAACAAGGTTTTATGTGAAAGTTAGAAGTTAAGTTTCACGACCAACTGGTTTCAAGTAATCAATACAACAATTGCCCATTTTTCCTCTATCGCAAAAATAAATGTGTTCATGTTGGTAACATAGGATTGAATACCTCTATAGGATTGACTGTCAGAAATAGGTTTATTTCCATTTTAAGCTGCCCAAGATAAGCTTATGCATAATTTGTATCCTTTTGTTTCTCGTCTAGACAGAATGGTAAACATAAAAATTTATTGCTTTACTTGACCATTAACATGTTTAACTAAAAGAAACATTTGCATAAAGATTATACTGAAATCTGCTAGCTAACTTCCTCTCACCCCTTGCCTCCTTAATGATTACTCACAGTATGGAACTTGTTTGAAATACTTTTCAGATTGTTTAAAATCTATCATGCCTCAATCCAAACACTGTGGACATCTGAGAGAAAGCACTTTGTAACTTCTAAGTGGACAGAGATAGTATTTATGATAAAAGTCTATGTTGATCACAGGGAAAGAGTACAGAATAATTGAATTAAATGAAAATTCATACCTTAGGAAAGGGCAATGTTTTATTATGAAACTAGAAATCAGGAGAAGCTGAGAAAAACTTCATTTGAGATTTCAAACTTCTTTTCAGCATATACCTGAAACGGTCGTCAAAATTCGCAAAGCTGTTTTTCTGCACAAAAAACGGACCAACGTCTAAAATAGAGGGATAAAGCATTTCTTTTCATCATTCAAAAAAAAAAGAAACCCTTAATATTAGGCTTGTGTTACATTTTGATGTTGGCCAATTCTTTCTGATTACTTTTAAATTATACCTTTTCCATGATAATATGCAACGCAGCATCTTCTCTGTGGGGCAGCGGCTTTGCCTTGGTAAGGCTACACACCACTATTAGAGCTCTAAATTACAGCTGCTTGGCCCGGCCAACACACACGCATTATTCCAGTTAGAGTGAAATGCAAGGATGTTTCAAGTTTCTACCAGTTGGAACATTCCACGAGCCTATGAAAAGAAAATTCTCTTTCATCCCTTATTTTGTTCGTAGGCGATATTTGCCATGGAGGCCGGGCCTGCTTCGAGCTGCCCTTCTTACCCTCTTTGGAAACGTGTGAGGCCAGAGCTTGATTACCAACTTGCTGATACTGGCCCCGCAGTCGGCCACCCCTTGGCCCCTGCGTGTTTTGTCACCTCCTCTACTCCAAGTTTCGGATAAAGACTGTACTTATTCTAGGCAGCCACATATCATAGCTCAGATGGTGCTGGATTTTTATAGATATTGAAAATGAAATATATATATATATATAAAACATATATAGCTTTTTTGTTAATTAACTTATTTTACTGTGACAGGCTTGGAATTTATATACTTCATAATTCTTTTAAGAAAAATTTTAACTCAATCAGAAATTCATACATAATTTTGTTACATACCTGATCATTTAGTCTAAATAACATTTAAATACTAATGTTGAAAGTGAAGGCTCTTTTCCAGCACACTGAGCTTCAGCACAATCTTTTCCCATGTGGATCGGTTTGGTAACCACAGAAGATACGCGGCACCCTTGCTGGCTGCTGTCCTCTGAACAGATCAGTTTTCCAAGTCCCTGTCACTCATGGGTTTGCACTGTCTGCTCTTAAAATTAAAGAACTTCTTGATTTATACTTACATCAAATAGTAATTGAAATGTTGTCTTCTATCAGACACTTACAAAGCACCTTTCTTGTGTTGCATTCTAATGAAAATATCTTTGTGTGCTTTTTCAGTATGACTCTAAAGAAAATTTCCAGTTGTGGGTTAGCCATTCCAGTGAGTGGAAGATGAACCACCATAATCAGAACTGAATTTTTAACAAGCAAGGAATTAGTTGCTTGCTTTTTTTCCTTCTTCTGTTTTCAGTTATCAATGCTGTTATATAATTTTGTTGTGATCTTTTGTAATTATAAAAAAGCAATCATGGGAAGTGGACTTGGCCCAGTGAATAGGGCGTCCGTCTACCACCTGGGACGTCTGCGGTTCAAACCCCAGGCTTCCTTGACTTGTGTGGAGCTGGCCCATGCGCAGTGCTGATGTGCTCAAGGAGTGCCGTGCCACGCTGGGATGTCCCCTGCATAGGGGAGCCCAACGCGCAAGGAGTGCGCCCCATAAGGAGAGCTGCCCAGCATGAAAGAAGGTGCAGCCTACCCAAGAATGGTGCCGCACATATGGAGAGCTGACACAAGATGACACAACAACAAGAAACACAGATTCCCATGCCACTGCCAACAACAGAAGTGGACAAAAAGAACAACACGCAGCAAATGGACACAAAGAACAGACAACGGGGGGGGGGGGGTGGCGGGGGAAGGGGAGAGAAAAAAAGAAAAAAAGAAAATCTTAAAAAAAAAAACTATCAGTATTCCACGTGTGGTTCTTATGTATCAGTGAAGGTGATGAGAGTTAGTGGGAAGGAAATCTCATATCATCAACACTGAACCAGGTGAACTGTTTTTTTAGTATAACTCCTAATAATGTTTTAGTCATCAAGGGGAGTCCCGATAGCTTCATTTCATTTTTCTGCTAACTAATCAAATACTAGCCCAGGAAGAAAGGAACAGCATCCTTTTCAGGACACATAAGGATGTTGAAATCTAGATAATTAATTTTCCTTTGATAAATCTGCAATATCCTTATACGAGAAGATGAGGAATCTAATCTTCTAACTGAGCCCAGACATAGCTTAGCTAAAAATCGAAGTTCGGAATGAAAACCTCTAGAAATGGAAAGCTACTTTGCCTGCAGCATGGCATGTGAAGTACTGCCGTCCCTTTGATTTACTTATCACCCAGGAAAAAGTGATAAAAAAAACCAAACCTTTATATTCATTTGCATAATGACTTCTTTGAAAGTTTTGCTTATTTCGTTTTCTTCCTAAGATTTAAGTTTGAGTCTTTTTTAAGAAATAAAATAGTGTTCCACAAGAACAGTTAAAATAAGCCTCCTTTCCCCTTTTTCCCACGAATCCAGTCTTTGCATCTATCAAAGATCAGCTTAAGCACCACTTGAGTGAAGTCTTCCCTGCCCTCTCCATCGGGCAACGGTTCTTCTGCTAGCTCTGTGCCTCTCTGTCTGATCATGGCATTGCTGCTTCTGTAGTTCAAAAACCAGGCTTGTGGGATCAAAGTCCCTTCTCAATTGAGAGGTGGAGTGGGCATCACCATCCCAGGGTCCACAGGATGGAGGAATAACATATGGATTAGAGTGGACTTACTACTGGTATTCTACTATAGAATTATTGTGACTCTAGCAATGGAAGAAATTGTATCATTGATGTGGAGACAGTGGCCACGGGAGTTGCTGAGCTCAGGGAAGGGAAAAGATGTGACATGGGGGCATTTTCGGGACTTGGAGTTGTCCTGAATGATGTTGCAAAGACAAATGCAGGACATTACATATCCTGCCATAACCCACTGAATGGACTGGGAGAGAGTGTAAACTATAATCCATGCTGTGTAGCAGTGCTCCAAAATGTATTCACCAAATGCAGTGAATGTGCCACACTGATGAAAGAGGTTGTTGATGTGGGAGGAGTGGGAGGTGTAGAGAGTGGGGTATATGGGAACCTCCTATATTTTTTAATGTAATGTTTTGTGTGATCTATGTATCTTTAAAAAAAATAAAACACATGTTTTTAAAAACCCTAACATTACAATAGGTTCTGATACTAACGATTATTGAAGTTAGTTGGACTTGATCTTCAAGTTAGTTATTTGTGTCCCTACTAACACATAAGCTCCTTCAGATTAGGATGCATGACCGATTCTTATTCAGATCTTCCATCCACGTAGCACAGGGCATAAGCAACAGAAGGTGCTTAATAAATATTTGTTGAATGAATAAATGAATGGCTATTCCATGCTGTATTCTATAACAATACATGTAAGACAAAGGTGTCCATGTGGCTTGACTTCTTTCTAAATTCCTTCTCAAATTTTGTTGGTATCCCCATTTCCTGCCCAACCCCGCCCACCCCCCCAATTATTTTCAGACAGTCCAGCTCACTTTCACATGTGTGCAATTTGCCCAAACAAACAAAACAACTAATAATAACAAAAGCTAAAGTCACATGGTATTTACCGTGTGCCAGGCACTGATCTGATTAGTGCGTACAATTATTTCATTTATCCACCTAACAGCTGAGTGAAGCATCCCATCACGCAGATGAAAACACAAAGGTGCAGGGGGGGTACCTAACGTGTGCAAGATCACAGAGCTCTAAGTGAGAGGAGCAGGGCTGAAACCCAGGCAGGTTGGGTTCAGAGTCCACTTGCTCAACCACTCCGCTACACGCACAGCGCTGTAGTGAGTGTCGCCACGGGCCAGGCAGCCTTCCAGAAATTTCCAGCTGAAGTAACTATTGATGCTTGGCTATACATCCTGCGGAGATGGTTGCCACTAGAACTTTACTTTTTCTCAGATAGAATTATTTTCTAATTCTTCTGCTAGTTGACATCAGGGCTTTGCCTCAAGTTTCGATGAAAAAATGGATCGTTCCAGGCACGAGGCTCTGTAGATATTTAATCACATTCTGCATCTCAGGCAATGTTCCCAACACCCTTGAGAGGTGAACTCACACAGGTGAGACCCCACGGTCGGGCCGTGCGTGTCCCCTCACCACGGCTCGCTCCCCGGATTCAAGTTCAGAGCCAGGCATCCATTTTCTAGACCAAATAATGATGCCATTTCAACACTTTTTTCTAAACATCTGTGTTAATTTTTAATGTGTATGAAAACAGCAATAAACCCTTTGAAAGTTTCACTGGCTCAAAAATAGAACTTAAAAATTGAAGAGGTTCATTAATCACTAGTTTTATTCCTCAGCCAATGTGGACATAGAACTGGAAAAATAATAAAAGTGTACTTTCCTATTTGCTTACATTTCCTTTGAAAACTGTCAGGTTATCTGTTAAGTAGCACTTTAATTTTCTTGACTATTAGAAAATTATCTATGGAATCGAGATCTGGTTGGCAGCAAGGGATGCGTACTTTATTTCTGTAAATGTGAGCCAGAAAATGAACAGCTCTTGTTGGCACCGACGTGCCTGATGGCAGGTGACAGAGGCAGGCCTCTGTTATGTAGGCTCTGCTAGTTATCCAAACTTTTGTGGATATTGGCATTTCTTTGGGTGAGGCAGCCAAAACCCATGGTGGTTTTGTTGGCATTAAAAGATTAATAAGTTGGTCCTGGTTTACAGTAACATAAATCCACGAGGAAGAAACTAAATCAGCTTCATTCTTACGATAGCCTCTGGTATCCAGCTGGCTCTGAAATGACCATTAATTATTTATAATAACATCATAAAAGTATGTTAATACTTGTGCCAGTAAAAACTGATGTTGGGTTAATGCGAACTTATTAATGATCTTGTTAATAACTAACGTAACTGTGTAATTTTGGTCCAAGTCACTGCTTCCATCAGAAGCACATCACACATCACAACTACTCTCAGTAGTATCTGGAGCAAGAACTGCTCAGATCTAATCGCTCTTTTCCGAAATATATTTCTCTGCCTGAAAGGCAACTAGCAGCAAATGTCCCTGCTTTATGTGGTTGTCACAGAAGAAATTAAAAGGAAAATCACTGTGTAGGACACTCTCTAAGCAAATGTTCCTCCACTTGTCCTACTCGTTCATCTTTCAGCCTCTTGCTCTGCTATCCCTGTCACATCTCCTTCACTCCACCCCAGCTTCCTGAAATTTACATTAACCTGCGAAGCTATAGGTTTTCTAGACCATCGGTCTTCCAACTTTTTTGATTGTGTACCCTTCAGTAACTATATGCTATTTATATATAAACTACAACCTTTATTTTGTGTTCATATATCATATACGTTATAACACATATACAAAATTTTTAAGAGGTTACATTAAAAATAACTATGAATGGACATTTTAATATTTTCTTCCCCTACACCCATTCTTGCCCATTCCTTGGAGACAATTGAGTACATTCTAAATAACATTTGGGGGGGTGGATGGGGCTCGAGTGGTTGAGCGCCTGCTTCCCACACGGGAGGCCCCGGGTTCAGTTCCTGGTGCCTCCTAAAATGAAAACAAACAAATGAAAAAAACCAACTCAGGAGAGCCAATGTAGCTCAGTGGTTGAGTGCCGGCTTCACCCATATGGGGTCCTGTGTTCCATCCCCAGCGCTGGCACCTCATAAATAAATAAATGTATAATTAACATTAGGCACTTGTATATTGCTAAATAACTTGATGAGTCGTTTTGTGGCAAAAGGTGACTTCAGGGACCCAGATTTTGCAAAGCTCTCCTTCTTTCTTCTCTTTTCCCTTCATGTACTGCTGTGGCATGGAAATAACAGAGAACAGAGGAGGAGACAGCGGCATAAAGTATGAAATGTCATCACTGATTTTGGTTATACGATTTAATTTCTTTGGCATCTTTCTAACTTGGGCTCTTGACTCCCGATACTGTCTTTTGAAAACAGATGCTTTCCCATCTATTGGGGTATGGCTTCATTTAACTCTTTGTGAACAGGGCTGCGGGCCCTGGGCTGGATGTGCAGACATGGAACGGAAGAGCTATGCTCTCAGTGAGCGCACATTTTTGTTAGCAGGGTGGGAGCCATTGAAGGCCAATGAATTTGTGGTAATGTGATAGCAGGGACACGTACTCTATGGGCCTAGAGAGAATTCGCAGCTATCTTGACAGAAGAAAGTGGGGAAGTGAGAACCTTTGAGGATGTTGAAATCTGAGCTTACTCGGGGTGCACTGTTAGCCGGGTAGAGGCAGAGCCCCTGGGGGCTGCCCCCAACCTGAGAGTCCCTGATGTAAAATGAGAGTGACCATGATTTGTTTCCACCTGCTCTGTAATTGCCGGAGCCAAATTCATTATCCTTGTTAAACTTCTGCTGGTGTTGACCACACTTCAGTCTGATTTTTCTACTCACTTTCACTTGGACTTGATATCAACTATCATGTTGATATAGGATCTGATTCCAGCCTGTCACAAATCTACTATATTCCAGAACTTGTATTTTTTTTTTCTTTTTTTTCTTGCAATTGACCAGTGCTCCTGTAGTATCCTATTTTATTCCGTCCTTTCCTTCCCTCTCTCACTTTCCTCTTCCTTCTCATCCTCCTGCCCCATTCCCTGCATCCCTCGCTCTCCCTCCTCTTTCTCTCTCGTGCTGTGCCCAGCCTGCAGTGTGAGTCAAGCACAAGCCTTATTTGGGAACTCTAGCAGGATTCCGTGGGCGATGAGCTTCGGGGCGGAAGCAGGGCCTCTGCTCTCCGGCTTGTGGGGTGAACCCAGCGCTCAGGACAGGGCCTGGAATATCAAACAGGCTCAATCTTAATTCCTGATTGATTTTGTTTGATACAATCTACTACTGTCCTTTATCTTGTAATTATATGCTTCTGCCTTTCTGGTTAGTTTTAGGGGAATTATATTTGTTGTAAAGCAAAATACATGAACTTAAAATATCTGCAAATCTGTTTTTACCTTTTTCGTTGTTTATAAGGCAAAAAATCTTCAGTTTAATTTGACTGCTTTCAGTGGCCTAACAATGCACAAAATCAGCTACCCACAAAGCCAGCAGCTTTACCTGGGGCACAGACCCAGCTAAAAATAGGGTTGAGAACTGTCACAGGAATGTGTTGTCCATCTAGACTCCAGCTTTCCACCTAGTGCCAACTTTTCCAACCCCCGACTTAGGGAAACAGCATTTAAACACAAGAGGATGTAGGAAATACACTCAGCTCAACAGGCCTGTGTCTTTAAAACCAGAGCAAGCCTACTACAAAATCCTACTCCTCTTAGGAATTTATCTGCAGATCTACATATACTCAGCAAGCTTTCTTTTTTTTTTTTTTTTTTTTTTTTTTTTTTTTTTTTTTAATTTTTTAAAAATTATTTATTTATTATTTTTTTAAAATTACATTAAAAAAAAATATGAGGTCCCATTCAACCCCACCGCCCCCGCCCCCCACTCCCCCCACAGCAACACTCTCTCCCATCATCATGACACATCCATTGCACCTGGTAAGTTCATCTCTGAGCATCACTGTACCCCATAGTCAATGGTCCACATCATAGCCCAGACTCTCTCACGTTCCATCCAGTGGGCCCTGGGGGGATCTATAATGTCCCGTAATTGTCCGTGAAGCACTATCCAGGACAACTCCACGTCCCGAAAACGCCTCCACATCTCATCTCTTCCTCCCGTTCCCCACACCCAGCAGCCCCCATGGCTACCGTTCCCACACCCATTCCACATTTTCTCTGTGGACATTGGATTGGTTGTGTCCATTGCACACCTATGTCAAGTGAGGGCTTAGATTCCACATGGGTACTGGATGCACTCCTCCCGCTTCTAGTTGTAGACACTCTAGTCAGCAAGCTTTCTATGCCTTCCTTCTTCGGGAGTGATACTGGGCTCATTAAAAAACCTTAATTCTCCTATTAATCCTTGCTTTCATTCAACATTCATCACCACATTAGCTGGGTATATGGTTTCGACTTAACTACCCCTTTCGTTTTTATCTCTTAGACAATTTTTCCTTTCCTTTCCTTTCAGACTCTTCAAGCCAGCCTCGTCCCTTGGTCCATCACATGCTCTGTGTAATTTCTATCATTTTAATGTCACCCATTGGTCAACATTAGCTTCCCTTTGCTATAATACCCTATGCAGGTAGGTATTCAGGAGATGGAAAGGAAAGAGAAGTTCATTCCAGGCTTAGGTGTACTATTACCAAGTCATATATATTTTCAAGATGCGGTAAGGAGAAAACATTTCATTTGTACAAGTCATAGTCAATTAAGGTACCATTTTATCCAGAGATCTGAAATACAGTAAAATGTTCTTCTCCTGGGAAGTTTTTCCATGGAAAGTAGTACAGCATTTGATCAACCTCACATCAATATATTAAAAAGTTTCCTGGAATGCAAAGGTATTCTGTAGTAGGAAATGCAAGCCCATGTATTCATACAGGTTAAGAATATCACAGCATAAATACGCAGCTTGCTTATTCCTCTCACAACACACCAGGGTGTGTTAGAACATATTTATGCTAGAGCGCGTGGCAGAGACTGTGGTTTTCTCTTAATAGACATCCTCCCCTTCTTTATCATCATCAAAGTTACCCAGAAGGCGCCCTCCATTTCCCAGCCGCCATTGCGCTAGGCGTGGCCATGCTACAACGTTCTCACATGAATCATGAGGGTAGTGGAAGTAGGCGCCATCCGGGTCTTGCTTTTACACAGAGAGTGGCCACCCTGCCCTCTTTTCCCTCCTCCCTGATCTGCACGTGGAATAAGGGCTCAGAACGGCAGTGCACTTTGAGTAAAGCAGCCTGGGGATCTGGAAAAAGTAGTCTCCCCACTGGGCTGGAACTTATATCCTGATTATATCATGTGTGAGAGGAAGATGTTGTTTGACTTTCTGTTACAGCAGCTGATTGTACCTCCTAATTAATACGTGGTGACAAAATAAGTTCCCCAAGATATTTTATTGTTGGGATGTGGAATTAGGAATATTTTCAAAGCTCAGATCACTTTGCACCATCTTTTGGAGTTCTTTTGCTTTGTGATAGGGATTGCTTCTTGGTTATGTAAGCAAATAAAAATGTCAGTAAGTTTTACCTAACTATTATGATTTTTCAAAATGTGGGGAAATATCTAAATAACCTCTAGCTCTTGACATAGTTATGAATTCCAAAAATAGATATTGGATTATGTTTGTAAACCGGTCTGAACCTGGGCGTGATTAAGTTATGATTAGGGCTTTGATTGGGCCACATCATTAGGGCTTTGAGTTACCCACCCCTTGGTGGGTGGGGACTCACAGATAAATGGCATGGCAAAGGACAGAGTTGGGAGTTTTTTGATGTTGGAGTTTGAGGCTGAAGCTGGAGCCCCAGGAAGTAAGTCCACAAAGGAAAGAGAAGCCAGCCCCAGGAAGAGAGGAAACCTGAGCCCAGGAAGAAGCAAGCCCTGGGAAGGAACTTTGAACCCAGAAAGAAGAAAAACCCTGGAAGGGAGGAACCCAGGAAGCCTGAACCCTCGCAGCCGTCGGCAGCCATCTTGCTCCAACACGTGAAAATAGACTTTGGTGAAGGAAGTAACTTATGCCTTATGGTCTGGTATCTGTAAGCTCCTACCCCAAATAAATACCCTTTATGAAAACCAACCAATTTCTGGTATTTTGCATCAGCACCCCTTTGGCTGACTAATACAACCATCATCATAAACAAATATACTAACTAGCTCTTTGAAAAACATCTAGCCTCAAGTCTATGTCATTTGGTTTAAAGAGACCACTTCTTAGACTGTCTCCTTCCTCCAGACTTCTTTGGAATCTGCCTCTGAGAATGGCTTTTAACCAACTCCTTTACCCCAGGGACCCACCCAGCCTGTGAGTGCCGGCCATAGGCCACATGGCATTCTGATTCATTCTCTAATGGCTGCCCATAACCACTTGGTTTTCCCTTGATTCAGCATCTCCATTTTCATGAAATACTTCGTCATATTTTGGGGGAAGTTATTAGCTTAGAAACTAATAACTTCTTTTTTAACAAATGAGGTACTCTCCAATTGAAACTCTTAATAAATAGATGTGTGCCTACCCTAGATGACCAAAAAGGCCATTGGAAAACAAAGAAAAAAATCATCATGCAAATCAATGAATGCCTGCCTAAACGTATAGGTCTCAAGGGATGAAAACTCAAATCTAAAATACAATGATATCTCTAGAGTCCTATGCCAATTCCTTCTCTTGATCACTACATTAGATTTTTTTTTTTTTTTTTTTTTTTTGAGGAGTACAGGGGATTGAACCTGGGACCTTATACATGGGAAACAGGTGCTCAACCACTTGAGCTACATCCTCTCCCCATTAGGTTTGTTTTTTCACTCTCAAATCTCAGAATCTTGATTATATTTGGTCAAAAGAAATCTCTGCTCATAAATTCAATGAAGGAGTGTATTCACTCAGAAGATCATCAGATGATGAACTGATTAAAGTTCTCTAAATAAAATTTAATTAGCTATATTCTATTTCACTTTTCCAAGCTCTAATCTTATAGTATTGCCATGATTGATGGTTTTAAAGACATAGAATATATAAAATTAAGCAAACTCTTTCTAGTATCTGCTACCTTGTATCCTACAGACATGAAAATGTGGCTCATGTGTATCTCCAAAAACTTACCTGTTTTACACAAGTTACACTGGCAATATAACTTGTGTATATATAGCAGTTGATTGGAACTCTTTTACAGGCATTTGGAAAAACTGTATATATCTAATATCTTAGTTTCTTTGCATTTCACCCTTAATGTGACCACATTTTATGGAAGTTATATATGACAAAATGTGAAAGTCCCTTGATTCTAACCTTTTAATGCTACTCTTTTAAAGTAAGCACTGTTAACAATTTTGTGCCTTTTTATCAAGAATTGTGCTTATTTTAACTCGGTCAAACAGAGAGTTTTACATTTCTTTGTATATTTGATCAATTTCCATATATACATATATGCTTTATTGCAAAAGGCTGTGGCATACTATTATACATGTTGTTTTCTACTTTGCCCCCATATTGCAAAGTATCATGAGCATCTTTCAAAGATGGATCTCATCCCATCTTTTTAGTGGCTGAATAGTATTTCCTGTTATGGATAACCAGTAACAATAGAAATTCCTAGTGATGAAAATTCTGACTTTTTCTTTGTATAGTAACATTCAAAACAATGATGAACAACTCTAAATATGCTACTTTATGCATGTGTTTTTATTTCTTTGGGTAACGTCCTAAAATGGCTAGCTGCTGACTCAAAAGTATTTTAACGCTCGTATTCAATGTCAAACAAAACAATAAAATGTCTTCAAGGTCCACTTGCTGGAGCTTTCCCCACAGTCATACTTTTCTAGAGTAGATTTCAAACTTAAAATTTTGCAGTTAATCTGGGAACTACCGGGCATTCCAAATGCGTTGTAGAATCAAAGCAAATACTTGCCCAGACCAGGCCACAACACTTTAAAATGATGAAATTCTTAAAATAGAATATTTAAGTTAGCCCTTGTACATGAGATATAATTACAGTTCTCAAAATGCAACCACGCTCTGGTGACATATCCAAGAGTGAATTCTCTCCGGCATTCTTAGTACTGATATAAATGTCCAAGTGGTGAGCATATGTTTCTGGAATGTTTAATGTTTCTGCTGGCAGTGGGCAGGTTTTGTCTCATTTTAGGGGGGCTGTATCAGGGGGCAGTTGGTACTTTCTTATGCCATTATCGCATTCCCTCCAACAGGTTTTATAGACTCTATGGAAATTTCTGAAAAGGTGACCTGAATATTCCAATCATAACAACTTTATGGAGCATTAACATTTTAATATGACTTACACAAGGTAGTGAGAGTTTGCCAGAAGCTCAGGATGCTTTGTTGGCATAAAGTTTGAGCACTTTGATTTCTGCTGTAAAATCCTTTACTTCACTTAAACTAACTCATGACACACAACCGATCTAGTTTGTTAGCAAAACCACAGTTTATAGGAACCAGATTTCTTCACTGCAGACCAAACAGAGTTGGAGATATTTTCCCCATTGCAGACAGCCCCAGGTGAATAGGACTAAGAACAATTAACTTTGTATTTAGAGCTGCAATTATGGATTAATATTTTATCAAGAGAGGGGTTAGGAAGTCTATTTTAATGTCTAACCCAAGTGTGTAATCACAAGGTTCCTTCAATGCCAATAGCCTTGTGAGAGAAGAAATTCTACTTAAGGTTATATCAGGATTATAGAGCACTACATTGCCACGAGGGTTTTGGAAAAATCATACAGATGAAACAAGCTTTGGCCAAGGTTTCACTAGCTAAACCATGCTTCATGTAGGTACATTCCAATACTTGCTTCTCTTACTTGGAAACTCATGGAGGGAGATTATTCCAAGGACCTCAGTGTAAAAAAATAATTTCAGTTACTGGCCTCTTTTTGGTTGAGAGTAAAAGAGGAGTTGTGGCATGAATCAGAGCTAACAGTGCATCTACTGATGTTGACTGTGGCAGGAGATCGTTTAAAACAGCACCAGCAGCTTTTTGGGGGGAGGAGTTGTTGCCCTTGTATGTATATAAGAAAGGAGTTGCTTTAATATGTGATTTTTTCCCACTTTTATGATGATAAAATATACTTTTCGAAGGGAAAATGAAACAGGCTCAAAAACATGATATAAAATAAAAAAACTACAACGACTTTCTTCTAACACTCAGGGACCCTCTTCAGGTAGTCCTAGAGCTGTCACTTTCCATATAATGTAAAATTATGAGCTGTTAAATTCCAAATAAAGAAAATAAAACAAACTTTGTCTTAAAGTACAGTTCCAAAATAGAATGTTCATAAACATAATAAGTATTAGTGAAAGGAATACTTTTACGTATTTCGATGGTTTCACCAAGATGATATTCTTTGAGTTTTGCAGCTGCACTACAGAGAAAGAGGAACATCTCAAAATCTCTTTAATCCAAGAAAAGAAATAAGGGATGGTAAACCAGGGTACATATAAAGTTTCAAGAAGCCAGATTATCTGCGCCTGGGCCTTACCTTTTTTTTGCGAAGTCTGACTTGGTTATCTGCGGGTCCCTGGGTAGCCAGTGTCTCCTGGAAGTGTAAACATTGCATGCCATCTCTTGCGCTGACCTTTGGAAGACTTTTGTTTTGATGTTCCGAGAAATCACCCTTCTCCAGGCCATTCTCAGCTGACATTCCACCGGGGCAGGAAGGAGGCTGCACAAGGCAGCCTCCAAAATCTGCTTTTGATAACGGCAGTCCTCTCTCTACACAAGGGGTAGCCGAGAACTCATCCTGTACCACAGGGAAGGTGCTTCTTTCATGCCCATCTTTAGGGAAGTCAGATTTCCTCCTTTGCTGGGCAATTACGGCAGAATTAAGCAGTTGCTTCTCAGGCACAATATTTTTCACATTCAAAGAATCACATGCATTTACTTTGGAGGCATCGTTTATTTCACTCAGGCCTGTGTCATTAGAAAGCTCCAGGTTTTTACTTAGAGCGCCAACAACTCTTCTCTCCCCCCTTTCTTCCACTGGCAATAAATCACGTTCACCATTTGTTTCTAAAGTTCCCCAGGACTTACAAGACTCTTGGTTATTTTCCACCACAGGTTGCACCTTAGCTACAGGACCTGCTCTTATGACGCTACTTTGATCTGACACTTTACACCCTTGAGTCCTTGAAACCTGTTTCTCATCCGTGAGATAGAGGTCAGAATCAGTATCCTCATCAGAAACGTGTACTAATGTTTCTGTGCTGGCCTCCAGGGAAAGAAACTGCTCATCACCTTCTTGGCTGTTGCTTCCATCCACCTCCTTTGAAATGCCACCCATTGGCTTCCCAAGGAATTCTCTCAGCTCTGAGCCATGGCAGCAGTCCGGCAGTGAAACACACCTCTCCTTGCGGTCCACATTTCGAGCTGCATCTTTTTCCATCCTTGCCTGCACGCTGTCAGCTCCTAGTCCATGATGACATGCTGTATTGTAATCAGCAGAAGGAAGAGGCAGTCCCATCCATTGGGTCACATGCTCTTCCCAGCTTCTCTTCCGGACAGCTACCGACATGTCATCGTAGTTTAACAACAGACCAAGAGAGATAATCCATGCCAGCCAGAAGGAGATGGAACTGGATGAGCGAGTTCTTCAGATTCACTGATGGAGGAAGGGAGTGCTTTGTCATTTCACCATCTATTAAAAAAATCCAGAAATAAGTAGTTACTGATAGATTTCTAGAGTCAGAATACATCTTGGGAAAACACTTGTCTATGCTATGAAAGTTTAGGTAAGAGATTTTTATAAAGCTTCTGTTTAATATCTTAAAAGGGCTTGCAAACACAGACCCATACAGCATTGCCTTCCTGGCATATTTTCGGAAAAAAGTGAACATGAAAATGGCACTCATGGATATCAGTGTTTGTGACTCTTTTTTCTTCTTTTCTCATGAAAGAAGTTATTAGCTTGTCCAGCTCGCCAAATAAAGATCTCAGACTATTATCTAAAAGTTTTGTTAGAATGACATTCTTATGCCAAATCTCTTGTATAACCTCATAATGTTGTCATTTTAATGGAGAAATTTTATCATGTGAGAACGTTAGTGATGTTAACTTTGCTAAAGCTATTTCTTTACGAGGCAGCCTAAAATTAGAGGAAAGTTTTACACTTAATATATTTGGTCAAAATTCATCAAAATACTTTAAATACAGTTGGACTGGTCTACGATATAAATACTGAAGAGTTAAAACTCTATTCAGAAATTATTTCAGTTGCAATACTTAATAAAAATCACCCAAAGAAACTTGTTGCTCTAACTCACATGCTTTCCTGATTTGCTTTGGTGAATACTGGTTGTTAAAGAAATCTATTCCCTGTTTGTGTTTCAGCTGCAACCAGGGCCACCAGGGAACTGTTCATGCAAAAGTCAAGCTAGAGTTGGAGACGGCACTTGGAATGCATTAGTGTGTGAAAGAGCTGATACAGAGTCCAAGCTAGCAGGATGTATTTACCCCAGAGAGTGATTGAGGAACAGGGAAGAACCCACTTAGTTCATATGAGCACATAATTCGTGAGAAAGGATAATGCATACCATGTACAATGCCCTAGGATAAATGCATTTGTATATTCATCCTGCTGCTACTCCTAGCTGGCAAGCATTTATTGAGGCAGATTACAGCTTATAAATGCTTGACATATATGATCTCATTTAACCCTAACACCTGTGGAGGCAGTCTCTCTATCCTCAAGTTTACGTTGAACCCTGAGAGATTGAGCAGCTTGCTCAAGGTTATTCCTGGCGAGTGAGTCAGGGTTCAGCTTAGGCTCAGGTTCTGCCACCCAGGCATCTAGTTAAGACACTTCATTGTCCCCACAGAATGAAGAGCTTCTCCCTCCGCCCCCACTCTATCTTTATTATGTGTGTCTCCAAGCCCTTCAGGCAGAATTTCAGGGAAACCAAAAAGAAGATGTGAGCATGGCGAAACAACGGGGACTGTTCCTTAGACATTTGAGTCTCTTTCTCATTGTTACTAAGTGGGGCTTGTATACGTGCTCGAATTTGCCTGTAAAAATTTAAGTAAACGAGAAAACCATGCATACGATGAGGTCAGCAAGATAAACACATTCCATGCTTCCATCCATTTTGCCTTCCATTCGTCAGACCCTTAGCTGAAGAAGACCGATTGTCCCAACGAAAACGCAACCCTATAAAAACTACTCACCCAGATGCCGCCCCATCGTGAAACCAAATTGCTAGGCTGTAAAAGAAAATCACATTCAAAGAGGAGACCCTTCCAGTTTTTACTCCTCACAAAAGCTGTCAGCGCACAACGTGGACTGGCTTACTTTTCAGCTGGTTTTGGGTCGTGTCGGTCTATTGAAAAGGACTCTGATTGTCCCCTAAAACTTTCAAGCTATCTGATTAAGCACATGCCCAAAAGGTACAGATTCCCACCCCTGTAGAGATGGTGAAGGACCAGAGGAATGTACTAGAATTTTGGTCTAACCAAATATCCTGCTAGATACTGTTTGGTTCCCTCAAAGGTCTGTGACCATCTTTGAAAAATGGTGAGCATTCAGATTTTCCATGTTGGCATTCACTTTGTACTCAAAAGAAAATATGAAGTCACCGAATTCCATGCATAAGTCATTATAGTGTGGGAGGCTGCGGAAAGTGGAAAAAAAAGCATAGAGGCAGGCCAGAAAATTTCTGCTTTCATGGGCAAATTTGGGTTGTAATAGGGCGGTTCTGCTTTAGATGCTTTCTTTTCTTTATTTTTATCCAGTGGAGAAAGAGCAGGCTAACTTAAGAAAATGCCAAGTGGTATTACTGTATCGTCCCTAAGCCACGTTTACATTTAGGTGAAACCTGAATTCTGCTTCCATTTCTTTTATGAAGGAGAAATAAGGTTTTCTTGAATCTTTGGGGACCAGATTACATACAAATTTTACCCTTAAGACCTTACAGTAATATTAATTAACTTTGTCACTTAACCTTGACAAGTACATATTTCCAGAATGTCAAAGGAGGGCAGTTTAACACCTTCTGAGACAGCCTAATGACAAAGAGAGGTTTTAAATTAGGTAGATCCAACACATTAACTCTTTTTGTTCTCAGTTTCTATTCTGGTTTCCCTGACATTTCCAAATCATGTCAGTGAATATACAGTATCTTTATTTTTAAGGCCTGAAATTTTCTGATTACCATTATGACCATTATCATTACATTTTGAGTGCTCATCCCATATCCTGTGGTCTGGCATAGTAAAAAAGGGTTTGTTTTTTTTTAATTCACCACAAGCTTTCCTCTCCACACATCCCATTTAAATTTTGATTTGTAAGATTTATAGTTTAATCTGCCTCCATGATTTAAAGGCACAGACTTTTAGTAAATGGGAGCATTAGAATGTTGACCATCACTAATGAGCAAGCTAGTCTCTTTTTCTGAAGGTTTGGGTTGACTAAAATCCCACCCTGTAAGATAGAGAAGTCTTCATAGAAGCCCGGGCTTCTCCTTTTTCCTAGGAGCCTCCTCACCAAGTTGCCTTATTTTGCAAATTTCGCTTACATTTCTTTTGTAGTCCTTTTCCTACAATTTCATTCAGAATGAGCTCAGCCACTGAAGATTTGGACAGAGGTCCTGGAAAAGTGTGAGTCATTCCAGGGTGTTGATTTTTTATGAAGTGAATTTCCAGGGGGATTGTTCACTTCTTAAATGAATGTGTTCAAGCACCAGTGCATTAATATTACAAACAACCACGTGTA
The DNA here is from genome assembly GCF_030445035.2 of Dasypus novemcinctus. NCBI lineage: Eukaryota > Metazoa > Chordata > Mammalia > Cingulata > Dasypodidae > Dasypus > Dasypus novemcinctus. The sequence continues at coordinate 9,579,708 of NC_080701.1, read as the reverse complement.
CCTGTAATTACTCAACAGTTCCGGTTAATATTTGTGAAATGCCCAGATTTATTTTCTGTGATATTAGTGCAAAAGATATTTAGATTAAACTTATTTCATATTTATTCCTAATTACAAAGACCCTCCCCTCCCCTCCTCTCCCCTCCCCTCCCTCCCCTCCCCTCCTCTCCCCTCCCTTCCTCTCCCCTCCCTCCCCTCCCCTCCTCTCCCCTCCCTTCCTCTCCCCTCCCCTCCCCTCCCCTCCCCTCCCCTCCCCTCCCCTTCTTTGATAGTGGCAGTAATGTTAGGAATGGTATGTGAGGCAAGACTTCAGAGAGTGAAGACCTCAGTGGTAAATTTCCTGTCTCCACATCATTCAGGTCAAAGGGCCTTGAGGCTGAGTTGCACGCCCAATGGGACAAATCTTCCTTTCTTTCTGGCTCCAGAGTCTTCCCATTCAAGAATCATCTCTTGGGGAAAGATAGTAGTGGAGGCAGCAACAAATACCGAAATTTATTTAGAATCTGAAAGCTCATCTGTCGCCTTGGAGGGGAACCGCGTTGCTTGGGAACATGCATTCTTTCCCATGGATCCCGACAAAGTGTATCTCGTGGGCAAACCTGCATCTTGGACAGGATGGGTCTGCCTCCACGGGCAGCCTCTGAAGGTGAAGGCTCAAAATAATGGCGTATCTCGGTGGCAGGTAGCTTCAGGGAGGGATGTGTTATTGAAAAACCATGGCAACTTGAGAATGGGGGATTGGGTGGGATTTTGGAGATGAATTGCTCCATCAGTGAATAGTTCTGCATATAAAAAGAAAGTTTCCTTTCTTCTGTCTAGCAGGCCTTCTTTTCTAACTCATTCACCATGTTGCTACTACCCCAGCCATATTGCTGTTTTTATTGGCATTTCCACTGTTACTAGTGAAGTTGTACGCTTTTTCACTTTTCTGTCCTATTTGAAAATAACAAAATCTCATCACTGGAAGGGAAATTAAATTTCCATAAAATACTTTGTATTTTTTGGACTCATGGAAAGGCTTTCAAGGTCAAGCACTGTTCCATAATCTTGTTTCTCTCTGCTATTCCAACCAAATGAAACGCACGCGTAAAGTGTGATCCAGTGTAAGTAAGCGTGCAGTTTAATTCAGGTGATTTTTTTCTAAGACTTTCTCCTTATCTTATTATGTACCCATACTTTTGAGAAGCACTGGGAATTAATCTAGTCAATCTCTGATTTATCATCTCACAAATTATTTTTTCTTGGTTCTTGAATTCAGCTTCTAGAAACTCAAGATAAACAGCAAAGAATCATATAATATGAAATAATAACTGGTCTTACACTTAATAAATCAGTTATTGAAGAAAAATAAAATTATATGACCAAAGAACTACTTTAGAAAATCCCCCCCTTTTTTTTTTAGGAGGCATCAGGAATTGAACCCAGGACCTTGTACATGGGAAGCAGATGCTCAACCATTAGAGCTACAAGCTACATCCACTCCCCAGAAAATCCACTTCTTATGCACATTACATTTTTGTTGCAGCCACAGCTATTAACATCCCACTAACCCTCACCCCTTCATCACTCTCTCTTCTTCCCTGTGATAGTTAATTTTATGTGTCGACTTGGCTAGGCTCTGGAGTCCATTCATCTGGCCTTGATGGTACTGGAGGGGTCTTCAGTAGATGGGATTACTTCTAAAATCAGTTGGCTTTACATAAAAGGGATGACCTTTGATGATGTGGGTGGGGTTCTTCAAATCCACTGGGGACCTAAGAACAAATACTAAGGGTTCCAGAATAAGAAGAAATTACTCTTGAGACTATGTCATCTGCTCCTCTCTGGATTTCCAGCCTACTGGCCTCCTCAGCAGCGTTTGGACTCAAAGCTGCAACTTCAGCTCTAACCAGAGCACTTCTAGCCTGCCACCTGTGCTAGGGACCTGGGACTTGCCAGTCCTCAGAATCATGTGAGCCCGTTCCTTAAAATGAATCTGTTACTATGTATATGTATATATATATACGCATATGTGTATATAAACACTCTATCTATCTATCTATCTATCTATCTATCTATCTATCTATCTATCTATCTCTATCTATCATTTCCTGTTGGTTCTGTCTCTCTGAGAACCTTGACTGCTACACTGTCTTTGCTCCCCATCTCATATTTCTCATCTTTGGATATTTTCAGTGAAGATAAATGAACAAGAAAGAGAATAAGAGTCAGAGAAAAGCATAGTGATTTGAAGAGAAGTAGATTAGCAGATTAGGAAATGAAAAATCTCAAAAGAAGGAAAGGTCCACTATTCCTAAGAGCTACATTTGTTGATGTCTGCAGTGTGCTGGGCCTATAATAGGTAGCCTTTATACATTATCTTATTTGATCCCTATAACAAACCTTTGAGGCCAAGCCATTAGTGTGGAATGAGAAAGCACAAAATTGTGAAAATGGGGCAAATCCAGAGAGATGTGGGCACGTGCAAAAAAGTCAGTGATATTATCCTAAAGGACAATCAGGAATTCATAAGTGAAAGGAATATTCCAGCCATGTTCCAAAGCCTTGAAATGAGAATGGGTATGGAATTTTTGTGTAGCTGAAAGTTCAGCATGACTAGAGCAAAGCAGTAGGCAGTGTGATATAAACATGGGTGGGATCACACACACACACACACACACGCACACACACACATCTGAGTCTGGAGCCTGGATTCTTTTTGGTGGGTGATGGAGAATTTTTAGAGGTCTTTCCAATGGTAATATAACATGATTGGTTATTTTGTTTCAGAAAAATCATTCTGCCTGATCTAATGAAAACAAGTGGGGTAAGAGTAGGCCGAAAGGTTAAGGAGATCAGGTAAGAAGTTGTTGAAGTAATCCAGGCAAGAGGTTTTGATGGTTGGAATTTGGTAAGTGGCAGTACATTAGAGAGAAGTTAACATGTCTAAGAGGCATTTGGGTAATAGAACGAATAGGATTTGGTGATCACTTGGACGTTGGAGTTGAAGAAAGGGAGAAATCAAAGGTAACTCCTGGGGTTCTGGCTTGATTATTGTGGATACTGGTCTGATTTACTGAGCTAGGAAACCCTTGAGAAGGAGCTTAAAGAGAAGGAGCTGCAATAAGTCTGTTATAAACTAAGATGTCCATAGGCAGTTGGATAGAACACTCGAGACGGTTCTAGAGGAGCTATCAAATACAGAGCCATGAGCACAGAGGTGAAGAATGAAGGAAATAGAAGAGATTAACTAGGGAGATAGTAGATCCCAATGAGAGAAGAGGACAAGGACAGAACCCTGAAAAAAACAAGAAAAAACAAACAGCTTTTAAGTGTTGGGAGCACCTGCAAAAGAGAATGAAAGGAGTGGCCACAGGAGGTATTGAAGAGACCCTACAACTGATGAGCGCAAACCAACCAGTCCTACACGTGCTCACAGTGTGTCAGATTCCAAGGTGCTTACCATCTACAGTAACGAGATGCCTTCCCCTCAAGAGCTTTCTTTTAATGAGCAGAGGGGTTGTGAATGAATTGGTTACTCTAAGATTTTCTCCTATGGAACAATCCAGTTTCATCTGTATATGTGTCTGTTTAATCTTGTAAATTAATTAACAGGAGGAATTGAGGACTTTGTTTACTTCCAGAATTTGGATTCTTTCATTGAACACTATTTAGTTTTGATATGAAATTAATTTCTTCTTGAGATGAATTAATGCCATATCATCATTTAATATTTTATGGCTTTGTTCCTTCTCCTCTCCAAACCCCCTCTGAAATGAGGGTAAAAGATAAAAATGTAAAACTCCAGGCCAGAGAGAATAGGATAGGAGACAGCATCAGGCAAGATTTACCAACCCAACCAAATTTTAAACAAGTGATGTGTAAGTGGTAACTAACTGAAGCGTGCAAGAAGCTGAAACTAAACTTTCTATGGGAAGAAGCAAAATGATATCAGAAAATTCCAGAAAGTCTGCAGCATAGAATCAACCAGGTACCTCCAATGATGTGGCGAGAAATGGGACCGATAAAAGGATTGATTGAATGTAAAGGAGCAATTCTGCTTCCCAGCTCTAAGATACCTTGCAACTATTTCTCACTCAATTCTTGGAGAGGACTGGGGGCTTACATACCCTTAAACTAGAAGCAAAGAGACTGGAGATTTTAGGTGTAAAGTAGGATAGATTTACATTATGAGACTAAAAAGAGAGGGGTGCTGGGAGAGTCTGAATGCCTTCCCCCCGGTCAGGTCCCATCATTTTCCCAGCCAGGACTTACCCCCCCAGGAAGGAGATTGGAGATTTTCTGGAGATGCAGAGTGGCCCAAGAGGAAAGAGTCATAGATAATGACAGATAGAGGTTACCAAATGAAGCAACAAATCTCCACTCAATACCAAGAAGGTAAGGAAAGGCCCTGCATGCGCATACACACACACACAGCACACATAGTTTTCCAACAAAATTTTTCATACCTTCTTTACTCTTGAGTATGAAAGGAAAGCCAAAGAACTCAAGACATTTAAGGAAATACTCTAACATGGAAGACAGTAATCAGAACACTGAGGAAAAGATATTAAAGTAGAGATAGTGTGGGGAGTTGAAAAACAGAATGGATATATCAAAATAAAGTAGAAACAATGCAGCGAGAAGGAAAAAATGGAGAGGGATAAAATAAGATATTATACTTATTAGAGAAGAGAAGAATAGCATTAAGAAATGAACAGAGACCAAGCAGCTATTAAAGAAAAACTGATAAAAGTTTTGGGAGATAGAGTTGAGGATATATCCCAGAAAGTAGAGCAAACTGCCAAATGAATGGGAAGAAGGAATGAAAATATTTTTTAAAAACAGTATATCAATCCAGAAATTAAGCATTCAAATAGCAAGTGTTGCAGAGAAAATGGAAGGGGGGTTTGTCAAAGAAAAAAACTTTCAGAAAATTTCCCAGAACTCATGACCCAAGCCTCCAGACTGAAGGGAGCCAGGGAGTACCCAGTTCAAGGGATAAAAAAGACCAGAACAAGAAACATCACCATGAAATTTCAGAATCTAGGTGATGAGTAAAAGACCCTAGATGTTGTTGGAGAATAAAATTAAGTACTGGGAATCAGATAGCGCTGGAGTTCTCAACAGTCAACAGGAAAAACAAGGAGATAGGAACATGCCTTCCAAAATTCTGAGTGGAAATGATTTGCACCTTAAAATTACATGAAGACCCTTAATTTTTTTTTAACCTCTCAAGTTGTCATTCTCAAGCAGCTACTGGTGGGGTTGTTCCACCCAAATGAGAGAATAAACAAAGTGGGAAAAACATGACAACCAGAAGCAAGGAATCTAACACACAAGCCCAGGGAAAGGAATTTCCAGGATGAAATCTGTGTTGCATATCTAAGTGAGGAATCTTTTCACAGAAGCGCTAAAGTTTTGTGTAAGGGAGGTCTCCAAGAAAAAAAAAAAAAAAAGAAAATTATATGGTATATGTTGCCACATTAAGAGGACTTTTATATTAAAGTCATTTGGGTGGAAAAATTAGTAATAGTTATATAGAAAACTAGAGAAATCAATTAACTCCAGGAAAAGAAAAGTTTTCCAAGTAAAGAAATGCACACATAGAACACTACCTGGCTCAGCTGTGAAAATTTATGTGTAATCAAAATAATGCAAATAATAAATACTGACCACCAAAAATTATGACATAGTTATTTTTGGAGGATGGGTTTTGTGGGAGATGGGGTGGGGACTGTGGAGAAAATGGTTTTAGGAGATTTTCTGTAGCAGGAAGTTAGATAGAGGAAGTCTAACTGGAAAAATATATTGTTTAGAAATACGGAGGTAAATAGAAACAGCTAAGATAATTTACTGTTATGATTCCATGTCATTTGCTTGAGAGAGAGAAAAAATGTCTTATCTCTGAATCTTGTGACATATTAAATAATAATTAAAATGTCAATGTCTCCGAGCAATAATTTTAAGGTTGAGTTGGCACATAAATATGCCTGCAGGTCCATTATAGCTGATAGGACTAAATGAATCTCTTTGTCCCTTCCCCACTCATCACTCCACCTTCCAGTTACACGTACGTGAACACACAGCCTCATGTCTTTGGCAAAATAAGAGAGTCAGTCTTGGTATTTATCTTGGGCCACAAATGTTCGTGCATTTTCTGTGAGATTCTTAGAGGGTCTCCTTTCCTCCTGCATCCCTTCTGGGAATTCCTGAAATTCAGTGCAAGTATTCTTGGTGATCCTCTTAGCAATTGACTTTCTAAATAGTTATATGAATGGAAGTGTAAAATACAGAAAATAGTGTATAGATGGCACTAAATCAGTAAAAGCACGGGGAAGAGAAATTCTCCACTGAATCGTTCCCCGACTCTTCCTGGACACCTCACTCATAGCACTGGGGAGAATGGTAACTTTTTCATTCATCCCCTGAAATGTTAATATCTCAATTCTGTCTTGTCAGAACACAGACAACTTATAGAAGGTGGTATGATTCACTCCTGGGTTTTTCTTCAACACCGTCCTGCAGATCCTGCATTTAGAAATATGGAGGTCACAATAACCAGAGATCATATTTAGGCAGGCCGCGGCGGCGAGAGGCGGACGCCGGAGCTGGGCAGGGCCGCTGTAGGGAGCGGAGCCAGGCGGAGCCGGGTCAGGCCGCGGCAGCGTACGGAGCCGGCAGAGCCGGTCCAGGCCTCCGCGGCGGGCAGCGGCAGGCGGAGCCGGGCCTGCGGAGGGGTTTCTGTTCTTTGTTTTTTTTTTTTTTTTTTTTGGAGCATCTGCAGTACTGGGGAGTTCGTGGGCCCTGGGCGGCCTATTGGGGGTTTGTGGGAAGGGAGGTGCTTGCAGACCCATTTGGGCAGACAGACGGGGGGTTTTAGGGCAAAGCGGGGGGAAGTTGTTGTTTTAGATAGTGTTGCAATTGTGACACGTGTATACCTGTATCTCTCTTCCCCCTATCCGTTCCCCACCGTTTGCCCATCCTCTTTTTCTTTCTTCCTTTCTTCTTGTCTTTCTTTTTTTCTTTATTATAATTAGTTTTTTTTTCGGTTTTCTCTTTCCCTCTTGTCCCTCATCTTCCACTCATTTTATTTTAATTCAAGTATACAATAGGTGCTACAGGGAACACCTCACATTTGCTGGGTTTTCCCATCCTCCACTGCCTCATTTCTGTGTGAACTGATTTAGGCTACCTACACTATCCCCCTTCCCCTGCATCTTGATATCCACTATCATCTACTGTCTCTCCTATATTCCACCCCCCACCTCCCGTTCTTTAATCCACAAAGTGTCTAACTCTTAATTTCTAATACCTTTGTTCTGTTTTCTGTCTGTTATCCACTCTTGAAACTCCTACCTTTCTTTTCTTTTTCCCTCTCTCATGAAAACAATAGCTTTGTAGTTCATACCATATTCCTCCCATATTCAGTCATCTACTTCATAAAAGGTACTCTACCTACAGCTATAACTCTATACAATCTACATGAATCTAACCTCCATCCTCCCAGATCTCATATTCTTGCTTTGTTAACATACATCACCAATACTACTTTACACTTTTCCCTTGCTTACACAATTGCCTTTCCCCAACACTAATACTTTCCTCTAAAGTGAACTTAACCAACAACAAGTAACTAGAATAAGAAGAAAAAAGTGACAAAGAGAAGAGATAACACCTATGCAAAAATAACAACTAATTAACCTCCAAGAGCAGACAAAGAAGCTAAGGAACTGATTAAATTCGTCAAAATAAAGAGATGACCAGAAAGCAACAAAAATCTACAAACCAAACCAATAATCAGGAAAACATGGCTGAATCCAATCAACAAACCAATAATCACGAAGGGGAGCAAAACTTGGCACAAGCAATGAAAGATCTCAGAACATTTATCACCGACAAATTTGATGCAGTAATGAAAGAGGTTAACAACATGAAGACATCACTTGGAGGGGAAATTGCAGACATACGCAAAAACATAACAGATATGATGGGAATGAACACCACAGTTCAAGAAATCAAAAATACACTTGCAGCAAATATCAGCAGACTAGAAGAGACAGAGCAGAGAATTAGTGATGTGGAAGACAGTACATCAGAAATCAAACAGATAGTAGAAGGGGTCAATAAGAAGATAGAAAAAATCCAATTAGGATTTAGGGACCTGAATGACAATGCAAAACGCTCAAACATACGTATTATAGGCATTCCAGAAGGTGAAGAGAAGGGAAAGGGGTCAGAAGGAGTGTTGCAGGAAATAATGGCTGAAAACTTCCCAAATCTACTGAAAGAGACAGATGTACATATCCAAGAAGCACAGCACACTCCACAAGTCATAAACCCCAACAGGCCCACCCCAAGACATATACTTGTCAAATTATCCAATGCTCAAGACAAAGAGAAAATCCTAAAAGCAGCAAGAGAAAAGAAAACCATCACATACAAGGGAAGCTCAATTAGATTAAGTGCTGATTTCTCTTCTGAAACCATGGAGGCAAGAAGACAGTGGTATGATATAGTCAAGGTACTAAAGGAAAAAAATTTCCAACCAAGAATACTCTATCCAGCTAAACTAGCATTCAAACATGATGGAGAGTTCAAAATATTCGCAGACAAACAGAAACTGAAAGAGTATACCAACAAGAAACCTCCCCTTCAAGAAATTCTAAAGGGAGTTCTGCAGGAAGAAAGGAAAAAACAGGAAAGGCAAAGTTGGAGGAGAGTATAAGACCAACAACAACAAAAAAGACAAAAAAAAATATACAAACAAAATATGACAAACACAAATCCAATCAAAATATGGCTAACACAAATAATTCCTTGATAGTAATAACACTGAATGTCAACGGATTAAACTCACCTATCAAAAGATTCAGACTGGGACATTGGATAAGGAAATATGACCCATCCATATGCTGCCTACAAGAGACACATCTTAGACCCAGAGACGCATGGAGATTGAAAGTGAATGGCTGGAAAACAATCATACAAGCCAACAATAACCAAAAAAAGGCAGGAGTAGCTATATTAATATCAGACAAAATAGACTTTAAATGTGAAACAATTGTGAGAGACAAAGAAGGATACTACATTTTAGTCAAAGGGAAAATCTGTCAAGAAGATCGAACAATCATAAATATCTATGCCCCTAACAAGGGTGCCTCTAAATACGTCAGGCAAATGCTGGAAAAACTAAGTGAAAGAATAGATACATCTACAATTATAGTGGGGGATTTTAATACACCACTATCAACTCTGGACAGAACATCTCAAAAGAGAATCACCAAAGAAACAAAACATCTGAATAGTATATTAGAGGAGCTCGACCTAATAGACATATATAGATCGCTACACCCAAACACAGCAGGATATACATTTTTCTCAAGCGCACATGGATCATTCTCCAAGATAGATCATATGCTAGGCCACAAAGAAAGGCTGAACGAATTCAGAAAGATTGAAATCATACAAAACATTATCTCTGACCACAGTGGAGTCAAGCTGGAGATTTGCAAGGGACAGAAGCCCAGATTTCACACCACGATTTGGAAATTAAACAGCACACTCTTAGAAAAACAGTGGGTCAAAGAGGAAATCTCAAAAGAAATCAATGACTACCTTGAAACAAATGATAATGAGAACACAACATACCAAAATTTATGGGATGCAGCAAAAGCAGTACTGAGAGGGAAGTTTATAGCCATAAATTCATATATCAAAAAAGAAGAAAGAGCAAAAATTGAAGAACTAACTGCACATTTGAAGGAATTAGAAAAACAACAACAAAGTAACCCAACAGGAAGAAGAAGGAAGGAAATAACAAAGATAAGAGCAGAACTAAATGAAATAGAAAATAAGAAAGCACTTGAACAGATAAACAAGACCAAGAGCTGGTTTTTTGAGAAGATTAACAAAATTGACAAACCTTTAGCAACACTAACAAAGAAAAAAAGAGAGAAGATGCAAATACACAAAATAAGAAATGAGAAAGGCGATATCACCACTGACCCCACAGAAATAAAGACTATCATAAGAGGATATTTTGAAAAACTATATTCCAACAAAAATGACAATCTAGAGGAAATGGACAAATTCCTAGAAACACATAAGCAGCCCATATTGACAAAAGAAGAAATTGATGATCTTAACAAACCAATCACAAGCAGAGAGATAGAATCAGTTATTAAAAATCTCCCAACTAAGAAGAGCCCAGGGCCAGATGGCTTCTACAAAACATTCCGGAAAGAACTGACACCAATCCTGCTGAAACTATTCCAAAACATCGAAACAGAAAGAACATTACCCAACTCCTTCTATGATGCCAACATTACCCTAGTACCAAAGCCAAACAAAGACATCACAAGAAAGGAAAATTACAGACCAATTTCTCTAATGAACCTAGACGCAAAAATACTTAACAAAATACTTGCTAATCGTATTCAACAACACATTAAACGTATTATACACCACGACCAAGTGGGATTCATCCCAGGTATGCAAGGATGGTTCAACATAAGAAAATCAATCAACGTAATACACCATATAAACAGATTGAAGGAAAAAAATCACATGATTATATCTATTGATGCAGAAAAAGCATTTGACAAAATACAGCACCCTTTCTTGATAAAAACACTCCAAAAGATTGGAATACAAGGGAATTTTTTGAACATGATAAAGAGTATATATGAAAAACCTAAAGCCAATATTGTTTACAATGGAGAAATCCTAGACTCCTTCCCTCTAAACTCAGGAACAAGACAAGGATGCCCACTGTCTCCGCTCCTATTTAACATTGTCTTAGAAGTACTTGCTCGAGCACTGAGGCAAGAACCAGAAATAAAAGGCATTCAAACTGGAAAGGAAGAAGTCAAAATTTCATTATTTGCAGATGACATGATCCTATACATAGAAAACCCTGAGAGATCTACAACGAAGATTCTAGAACTCATAAATGAGTTTAGTAAAGTCGCAGGTTATAAGATCAATGCGCAAAAATCAGTAGCATTTCTGTACACCAATAATGAGCAAGATCAGGAGGAAATCAAGAAACAAATACCATTCACAATAGTAAATAAAAAAATCAAATACTTAGGAATAAATTTAACTAAAGAGGTAAAGAACTTATACACCGAGAACTATACAAGATTGTTCAAGGAAATCAAAGAAGACCTAAATAAATGGAAGACTATTCCTTGTTCATGGATAGGAAGACTGAACATTACTAAGATGTCTATCCTACCAAAACTGATCTACACATTCAATGCAATCCCAATAAAAATCAACGCAGCCTTCTTTAAGGAACTAGAAAAACTAACTATGAAATTTATTTGGAAAGGAAAGAGACCCCGAATAGCCAAAGACATACTGAAAAAGAAAAACGAAATTGGAGGAATCACACTACCTGACTTCAAAACATACTATAAAGCTACGGTGGTGAAAACAGCATGGTATTGGCATAAGGAGAGACACATAGACCAATGGAATCGAATTGAAAACTCTGATATAGAACCTCACATATACAACCACATAATATTCGATAAAGCCACCAAACCCTCTCAACTGGGAGAGAGTGGCCTATTCAACAAATGGTGTCTGGAGAACTGGATAGCTATATGTAGAAGAATGAAAGAGGATTACCATCTCACACCTTATACAAAGATCAACTCAAGATGGATCAAAGACCTAAATATAAGAGCCAAGACCATAAAAACCTTAGAAAGCAGTGTAGGGAAACATCTACAGGACCTTGTAATAGGAAATGGATTTATGAATATCTCACCAAAAGCACGAGCAGCAAAAGAACTAATAGATAAATGGGACTTCCTCAAAATTAAAGCCTTCTGCACCTCAAAGGAGTTTGTCAAGAAAGTAAAAAGGGAGCCCACACAGTGGGAGAAAATATTTGGCAATCATATATCTGATAAGAAACTTATAACTTGCATATATAAAGAACTCCTATATCTTGAAAATAAAAAGATAAACAACCCATTTAAAAAATGGGAAAAAGACTTAAACAGACACTTCTCCGAAGAAGAAATACAAATGGCAAGAAAGCACATGAAAAAATGTTCCAAATCTCTAGCTATCAGGGAAATGCAAATCAAAACTACAATGAGATACCATCTTACACCCATAAGATTGGCAGCTATGAAAAAAACAGAAGAATACAAGTGCTGGAGAGGATGTGAAGGAAGGGGAGCACTCATCCACTGCTGGTGGGAATGCAGAAGGATCCAACCATTCTGGAGGACAGTATGGCGGTTTCTCAAAAAACTAGCCATAGGTTTGCCATATGACCCAGCAATACCACTGCTGGGTATATACCCAGCAGAACTGAAAACAAGGACACAAACCGATATATGTACACCAATGTTCATAGCAGCATTGTTCACTATTGCCAAAAGTTGCAATCAACCCAAATGCCCATCAACAGATGAGTGGATCAATAAAATGTGGTATATACACACAATGGAATACTACTCGGCTGTAAGAACAAACACACTACAAACACATGTGATAACATGGATGAATCTTGAGAACCTTATGTTGAGTGAAGCAACCCAGACATTGAAGGACAAATACTACATGACCTCAATGATATGAAATAAACAAGCTGCCCTAGATAGCAAGAGACTGAACGATAGGCTTACAGGAAATCGGAGGGTGGAGGAAGGATATGAGCCGATGTCTGCAGGGGTGGAATTTAAGACGAGATGGTGGTAAGTATGAACACAAAGAAGAGATAAAAAGTGGGGGGCAAGGGGTTGCCTTTAGTTGGGGCTTTGCGGGTTTGAGGGTGGCTGGGGAGGGACGGATGGGTAACGTTGCCCAAAAGTGGGGGGAGGGAGGGGTAGCATACGAACACAGGAGAGGGTCAGGTGTTGGTGGAGAGTAAAATGCCGAGAAAATCATATCAAAATATAATAAAGAGGGTTACCTGTTTAGAATGCTCGGAGGGGAGGGTCTGATGCAGGACAGGCTCCTGGGGAATGTCTAAATGCTCATTCTGCCAGAGTGGGTGACACCATGGGGTAGAAACCCAAGTAGTGAGAGTGGGGGTGGACCCACATCCTGGGGAGAACTAATGCCATCAAATAGAGGGAACTGTATCCCTCGAGAGAAAGGGTGGCTCCCAGGGCATTGGGGCAGTTGAGCAAGTTAGGCCCTGAACACTATTCCATCTATCTCTGGAAGTGGCTCCTCAGGAAACGGAGGTTGGCTGTCACTGTGGGCACCAAGGTAGAAGGGAAAATGGACGTCAAATGTGTGGAACCAAAGTAAATGGGGGGTAAGAGAGAAGTTTCTTGAGAGTACACAAGGATGGATATAAAACATGCAATATTACACCATAACATATAGGAGATGACAGACTGATAATGTAAACCATAATGTAAAACATAGGATAACTAAAAATGTAAAGAACTGTGTATCCTAAAGTATGCACCATAATGTAAGCACAGATGTCACCTTGTTAGAAAGCTAATGTCTCAGACTCTGTACATCACTTTAAGTAAATATGATATGAATAGGGCGTAAGAGTATCACTGTGGAAGGGAAAAGGTTTTCTGGTGGATGTGTGGGAGTGCTGTATATTATATATACATTGCTGTGGTCTAGGACTCCTGTGAAGAAAAGCTGAATAATTAGGGGGGGAAAAAAAAAAAAAAAAAAGAAAAAGATAGGATGTGGAATTTTTTCAAGTCAACATTCTTTATCTAAGCTCTTTATCTAACTTTATCCAAGTTCTTTATCTATCCTTTAAACCCATCGCTATATGCCATTCCCTAGTAAGGGACCATGACATTATATTGGGCTTCAAATTTCGGGGAGTTCTGGATCACAGAGTGTTTCAACAATGGCAATGGAGGGATTCTGGTATGGGATACCAATGACAGGTGATATATGGCTGACAGGGAGCTGTACAGAACATATGTCCAGGGTGCATGGTAATGTTTGGATATACTCATAGTGGCAACAATTAAAAACCACAGCAGGGGGGGTACTGGGTTCCTGGCCAGTGGTGCTCTGTCGTGGTCCCTAGGGGAGCAGCGACAGTCTCCCAGGTACAGTGGTGGGGACCGGGAGGGAGTGAGGGTTCAACAGTGAGCCCCTGATGCTAATGACTATGCTTGTGAGCTGATAAACCTAAAATAAGAACAAGGCCTAGAGCAACATTGTGCCTGGGAATTTCCTCCTGTCAGCCTTCATGTTACTCAAATGTGGCCAGTCTCGAAGCCAAACTCAGCATGTAAATGCAATGCCTTCCCCCCAGCGTGGGACATGACACCCGGGGATGAGCCTCCCTGGCAACGAGGGACCACTATCAACTACCAACTGATGATGCAACTGGAAAATGACCTTATACGGAAGGTTCAATGCGGATCAGCAGAATATCCACGTCTACATAAAACACCATGACTTTAAAATGCTGTTTGACCTAAAGTAAGGGGGAAATGGAAAGGAGAAATGAGTTTATATGGCTACGAGTTTCTAAAAGAGTCTGGAGGCTGGCAGAAGGATTGCCCTCATGCACAACTGAGCAGAGTCAGAGAGACAGATAAAGCAGATACAACCCCCAGATATTGGTTCCTTTGAGGGCTAAAGAGACCCATGGGAGTTATGGTCATGGCCGATGGGGTTAACTACCAGGGCAGATGGCCCCTCTTTGAAAATGGTGTTTATGTGTGATGAATCTGGACTCAGATGGGATCTCCCTTCATAAGACTTTCATGCTAATGTGCTGGAGGTGCAGTTAATGTTGGGGTTTAAGATATATTTAGGGGATTTGAATCTCTGGACTGACAATGTGATAGCCAGGTCCTGAGCCTCAACAGACTCCAGCACCTACAATCTGATCTATTGGACTTACCACACTCAGCTAAGATGGAGTTGAAGAAGGACAACCACCACACCATGGAGCCTAGAGTGATTACAACTGAAAATGGGAGGATTGCATCCAGCATCCATGTGGAATCTGAGCCTCCTCTTGACATAGAGGTGCAATGGACACAACCAATCCAATGTCCACATAGAAGAGGTGGCATTGGATTGGGAAAAGTGGACATGGTGGACGATGGGTATGGGGAAAGGCAGGAAGAGATGAGAGGTGGAGGCGTCTTTGGGACATGGAGCTGCCCTGGATGGTGCTTCAGAGGTAATCACCGGACATTGTAAATCCTCACAGGGCCCACTGGATGGAATGGAGGAGAGTATGGGCCATGATGTGAACCATTGTCTATGAGGTGCAGAGGTGCCCAAAGATGTACTTACCAAATCCAATGGATGTGTCATGATGATGGGAACGTGTGTTGTTGGGGGGGGCAGAGGAGGGGTGGGGGGGGTGGGGTTGAATGGGACCTCACATATATATTTTTAATGTAATATTATTACAAAGTCAATAAAAAAAAAGAAATATGGAGGTAAATAGAAACAGGAGAAGAAAGGCACTGTAATTCATTGCGTAGCATAACTCCATCATTTTTATCACTTTGGGTACTGCCACTCTCCCTTTCCTTTCTCTTGCATGGCCAGAGATATTTCTGCTTTACTTTAGGAATTTTATCTTAATTATCCCTTCCATTTTAAACTTCTAGGTAGTTTTCCCCTCTTCCTGCCTTAAAGCATATATGCATGTAATATCTACCACATATTATGTACTTAGTCACTGTGGGTAGGTAGAGAAGATAGGAGGGAAATAATCTCCCTTTAATTAAAAGTAGGTTAGTCTCCCCAAAATATAATATTATAAGATTATAGAAAACATCTGAACCAAGGAAAGGACTTCTCTACATTGGCCCATTTTGTTATTATAAGGTACGGGTCTGGTAGGTGATATGGAGATTGGGAATTGAACATTCTAGTGATTTGAATCTTAATGCACCCCACCTCCTCTCTTAGGGCACATAGTAAGCACTAAAAAAAATCCTTATTGAACTGAATTTCAACCACATATGGGAAGCACATGTGGCTCGACAGATAGAGCATCTGCCTACCATATAGGAGGTCCAAAGGTTGGATGCCCAGGGCCTCCTGGGTGTGCTGGCCCACGCGCAGTGCTGCAGCGCGCAAGGAGTGCCAGCCCACGTAGGGGTGCCCCCACATAAGGGTGGCCCCTGTGCAAGGAGTGACCCCTGTGCAAGGAGAGATGCCCAGTGAGAAACCGCAGCCTGCCCAGGAATGGCACCACACACACGGAGAACTGATGCAGCAAGATGACGCAACAAAAAGAAACACAGATCCCCAGCGCTGCCTGGTGAGAAGACAAGCAGACACAGAAGAACACACAGCGAATGGACACAGAAAGCAGACAACGGGGGTGGGGGTGGGAGAGAAATAAATAAATCTTAAAGAAAAAACAAACAACAACATAGAAACAGATGCTATCACAGCTTAATGCGATTTTCAAACGTGTACTCAACTAATGTTACATATGCCAGGCATTTGGCAGCAGTAAGGATGCCTAGAGCAGATATGATTTTTCTTAACTCCTTTATGTAAAAACACAAACAGCAGAAGATAACATGTTTTTAAAAGCATTTCTATGATTCTAGTGAAGCCAGCCAACTTTCAGTAAAACACAATTAGTATTTCTCCTTTAAAATATTCATGCCATCTAATTGAAATTTGACTGGGCTAGAATTAGGTCATGGGAGAGAGAAATCTTTAATAACACGATGCAAGACTTTATCTCCATATGATTTCATGCAGATTTCCTTTCTTTAGCAGCGATCTCTCTTTTTATCCCTCCCTCAAAAAATTATTCTCTACTTTTACATATTTTGAAAAATGTTGGAATTTACTCATTATGCCTCACCAGCTCTCCCCAAAAAACCAAACTCCTGTTAAAATACTTTATTGACAAATTACTTAATGGAGCTTAAAATATTTGTATATGAAATAGATTATGTCTATTTAGGTTGTCAAATCATCAAAAACTTTAGTGAAGTAGAGAATAAACTATCTATAAGGAACCAAGTTAATGGAATAAGTAGCATATAACTTTTTCTGAGAGACACATCCAAGATTCCTTCATTTTTGGTCTTTAGAAGAAAAATAGGAGAAGTAGGTATTCAGCTTAAAAATATTCTTTTGGGAGTGGCTGTGGCTCAAGCGGTTGAGTGCCTGCTTCCCACATGGGAGGTACCGGGTTCAGTTCCTGGTACCTTCTAAAAACAAAAAAAAAAACAAACAACAAGCAAACAAATTATGAAACCAATTCAGGGGAGCTGATGTGGTTCAGTGGTTGAGCACCAGCTTCTCACATACAAGGTCCTGGGTTCAATCCCCTGCCCCAGTACGTCAACAAAAAAAAGTTCTTTTAAGGCTAACCTATTTTTATGTATAGCTCAGAGGTTTTCACTGAACTTGCAAACCTTTTTCTCATTCTTAGCTCTTGGGTTCAGAGTTATTCCAGGACTTGGGGAAAATTTTTAATGAACTCTGTCCATCCATTAGAAATCACCTTATCAGAAAAGGGCAGGGTCTTGTGAAAGTGCAAGTTAGGGGTTCAGTGGTGGCCTGGTTACACATCCAGGTCCCGGCTGTTTAACGGAGTTTCCAATAGTGTCTAATTTCCTTGCAGGGAGGAGCCCAGACACAGTCAGCATTTGACTTACCACCCACCTGACAGCTCAGGTCAATCATTTTCTTAGCAGCCCAGGTGTAACACAGAGAAATCTTGAAACATGCGGTGATTTTTCCTGATTACACTGAGACATTCTTGGGAATATCTGGTTTCTGAGAGAGTCCAGAACTAACACCGCCTTGGACGGCAGTATTCCATCAAGGATACAGCAATTTCTCAATATCTGTGTTTGGGGGGATGGGACTGTGTCCCAGGCACCAGTTTTCAAAAGTTCACAGCCTTCTTAAGGACACTGCTCTAGGCTCTGAGCACTCTAGGCATTTAGGTGGGTTCTGCCAATGAATCACCTGATGAATTAATCACAATGTTTTGCCTTGTTAACTTTTTTCCTACAGAATCCCCCATAATGGAGTAAGGAATTGCTCTTGCTCTGAACTTGTTTCGATTGGAATTTTTCATACAACAACAAAAAAAGAGCTTATAGCTAAGTTTAATTTCTAAACTTTGGCTGTCTTTTGGATGATAACACATTATGATTAAAATCTGCTTTTGCCTTATTAAAAATATTTCTGTTAAACAAGGGACATAGATCATACTCTTTATCCTCAGCATGGTGAGATGTGGCTTCGCTCAAGTGGTCACTTTCTATTTTCAGCTTTGCTATCATTTCTAAGAACACTCTAACACAGACACTGTAACCACACTAAATGAAAATGAGCCATCCAGCCTCATCACCTCAGGCGATGCACGAAGGGGCCACGAGGAACTGAACTTTCAGGAGTTCCACACGTACAACTTTCACTGGAATCAGGAAGAAGATGAAATCATTGAGTACTCAGCTACTTCTCCTAGCTGGGTAGCCTACCAGGTCTTGAAATCCCTGATACCAACTTTAGTTTAATTCTCATCTTATTTTGTTATTTACTTATGTACACTTGAGCTTATTTTTATCACCAGGTGCTCCTCTGTCTACCCAAGTCATAGTAAATACATTAGAAACATTTGGTGATAATGGTAGTATAATTTCAGTAATAAAAAGTTTCCATTTCTCAAGCACTTCCTGTGGATCAGGTACCATATTTGGTATGTTACTACACGATCTCCTTTAGTAAGAGCACTCACAGATAACCTAAGAGGGAGGTACTAGTATTGCCCCAATTTTATGGGGAGAAATGGAATCTCCTATAAAGGTCAAACACCTAGTGGAGGGCAGGGTTTATTGTCTCCGTTATTTATGAAAGCAAGATGTCTATTAAAGAACCATTGTTCTGGTGATACCTTCTAAATTCTGTGTGTCTCAGTTTTCTGACCTCTAAAATGGGAGTAATAAAAAAAGTAGTTAAGGGGAAACATGAGCTAATACTATGTGCAGAGGACTTAGTCCATGGCACACTGTTAGCACTCAACAGATGCTAAGTGACATGATGATGATGATGACGATGATTACTCTCTCAGATTTTGATTGTTCTTCTTAGCTGTGGAATCCATGGTTGACTTTGAGCTGGAACTAGCTCTGGTATGCCCGTGTTATTTCCACATAGATGCATTATTTGAACAAAAACATTGAACACTATGATTCTTTATTCTTAATTGCTTAACCCATGTTTTTCAACAATGATTTGTCTGTTATACAACAACAACAAAAAACTATTTGCTCATACAAAATCTTATCTGCTGCTCAAAATGATCTGGTGATGTAAGTGTTTTCATCAGCTTCCCTTCTTTACTTATGTCTAGAGAAGTTTAAAGGAGATGTGGGATGTGCCTCACACCACAGAGGATCACTCGGCAAAGATACAGATCAGAGCTGGTTTTCTGACTCTCATCATGATGTTTTCTGTACACCACCCCATTTACGTTCTGGAAAATCCACTCGTGCTCTGCTCTCACTGGGCTCACTGGAACTTTACGACCAAGCCATTTGTGGATGTTCCCACCTACTTCTGGTTCTTAATGAGCTTCTAATGTTGCCTTCTGAGAGTGGTATTAACCTCTGGTCTTGGGCTCTGGTGGCTCTTGCCAAGCTCTTATTTTCCCTCCCTTTAATATTCTGTTCATGAACTCTTGTGATTAGTAATCGAAGAAAAGGTGGCATTGGTGTGGAGAAAGTGGCCATGGTGGCTGCTGGGGGTAGGGAGTGGGAGGAAGAGATGAGTTGTGGAGGCATTTTTGGGACTTGGAGTTGTCCTGGGTGATGCCGCAGGGACAGTGACCAGACATTGTATGTCCTACCATGGCCCACTGGGTGGACTGTGGGAGAGAGTGGGCTATGATGTGGACCATTGACCATGAGGTGCAGCGGTGCTCAGAGATGTACTCACCAAATGCAATGAATGTCTCATGATGATGGAGGAGGTTGTTGTTATGGGCAGAGGAGTGGGATGAGGGGGGTAGGAGGTATATGGGGACCTCATATTTTTTGAATGTAACATTAAAAAAATAAATAAAGACAAAAAATGATTATTCAATCATTATAGGATGTCTGAAAATGGGAAAAAAGTCCTATAACTCCCACAGATGGCCACTCTTCAGTGCTGTTTTTATTTTCCTCTTTCACTCCCATTCATCCCACAAGCATTTATTGACAAACAAGTCTTGACAATATCTGACAAGCTACATATTACGCTAATTGCTGGGAATGAAAAGAAAGACTAATTGAATTTTAAACCTGCTCTCTAAAGCTCCTACTTCCTTACAATCTCCTGTCCATTATTAGGATGGCTTTTCTCTTTGAGTTATTTGAATTAAATAACTAAAACACTTCGTTATTTCAATCTAATAAAGAAACAACCTCTTCACAGATACAAACCAGCTACAATCATCTTTTCCACCCATCCATCTCAATTAATGAGCAAACTTCCTATGCATGCTGTTTAATTGCCTTCGGTTTTCTTTTGCTGGGCATTCAAATCCCTGTTTAATCCTTTTACGTTCAGTCATATATTCGCTAATCCACTGAATCCAAAATAAACAACCTCTTTTTAACTAGGTCCCAAGATCCGTGCCACCTTTATTCTGTTTAACTATTTTAAATTAAAAATAACAACAACAAAAAAACCCAAAAACCTAAGCCTATCTCTCTCTAAGCTCTACTCTCTGATCATCAGTTTAATGCCAAAACAGAAGCTCAAAGCCCCTGTTTCACAGAAGCGAATGGTGCGTTCTGTCTCCACACCAAGATCTACCAGGAGTTGGGCTTCTCTGCAAAACCCTTTGGTTCAAGTCCTGCTCAGAAGGAGTCTAACACGCGTGGGGCCACAGGCACATAGTCAGGCTGCGTCCCTCAATCTGGAGGTATGCACAGTTGCCTCATCTTCTTTGAATTCTTATGTACACATTTTGCCATTTCTTCATGTTCATGATAAAACCCAGAGCCAGATGTAGATCATCTCGCATCTGGAACTTTGCTGCACTGTACTGGTTTCTACGTAGATTCTCATTAGAAGGCAGTGCCCACACTGATCAGCTCATTCTCCAAGAGGAAACTTATAAAACGAAAGCAAAAGATGAACTTTATATGAGCCCATTTGTATTTATTTTAAGCCTATAAGACCTAATTTCTCTATATGCGATTAAACTATCCCTGACATATTCACAGCGAGGTGTATGGTATGGGCAAGTGTGGAGAGAGCCACAAAGAATTCTCCTTTTTTATTAGCTTATTAATGTAGTAATAAATTTATTTTAATACAATAAATTTTATTCTTTTATTAATACAATGTCCTTAAGAGAGAAAAAAAAAATGAAATGTGCTTTCTTTGACCAGGCCTTCTAATAATCACATAGCCAGGCATATGGGCACTGTTTTGCACCATTCATTCCTCAGTCTGGTAGCGTGAAGTGTAGTGACACTGTGAGTGTTGATAGTGGGTCTTTTAAGTGGTAAGGACATAGAGGAACTCAGTGTGCTTCCTGAAAATGGGGGCAGGGGAGAGCATCATGGCACACATAGCACCCTGACGAAATGCCATAGATCAGAAATGGCCTACACTGGTTTTATGAGAAATACATTTGCCTTGGAACGTGCAATGTTGCAGCTTGCATAGCAGCATATGTTGTCATATATGAGGTGTGATGCAGATAAAATAGCCAATTCTCCCATTTTACACTACACTGGTCAGACAATTAAAAAAAAATACCGTGACAAGTTCTGTATTCCACAAAGTGAGGATCATGGAGAAGGCTCAGAGTAGATGTATAAGCCAATTAAAGGACTGAAAATTAAGCTGTAGAAAGGAAGATGAAAGAAACTGGGTTTATTTGACCTAGAAATGTACATTTATGTTTTCACGTGTCCATTTAGGCTGTTTGTATTTCCAGCTCAAAGAACTGGAAATTGGCTGCAGCAATAGAGATTTAGGTTAGATAAAAGAAAGAAAAGTATGGCTACTTTAGATTCTCAAACTGTTTCCGAAGGTTGTAAAACCTTCTCTGAAAGTCACTGTTTGGGATGGTTTTATTAAGATAACCATTTGAATATGGATATGAATTAGACAAACTCTTTTCTAGCCTTATGATTCTAAGAGACACCAGTGTAAAATTAACATAATTATGGTCACATGGGTGATTTTTCTTGGCATAAACATGACATGTAACATGATAGTCACAAACGTTATTCCCTTAAAATGTTTGTTGAAAGTATATTAAATAATTTTAAGAAAACGTTTGCATGTGAAAAACTTGCATTATTTGGTAAATTTGTTTCTTTTTTTGTAATGATTTTTTCCCCCACCTAAGCAACACTGGTGACAGCTTAAACTCTTATTTTCTTTTTTAAGAGGCACAGCAGTTTTCGGTCTGCAGAGTGGCCTTCTACTGGACATGTTTGACATGTTCATGCTTCCTTGTGTGTAATTACTATATCAAAGCATTCTGATGTGGTAGAGTGATAGCAGAATTATGAACAGGGTACAGTGCTGGCACTGTCATCTCTTCTACTAGCTTAGCCTGTGATCTTGGACAGGTCACTTCAGAATGTCACTCCTCATTCCCTGGTTGAGCACCTGGGGGCAGTGAGAGAAGACATGGCCCCAAATGGTTTTGCCATCTCTGACGTTCTATTCAGGGATTTTATTAAATCATAATTCAGGTAAGTCCATAAATTATTTTCAACATATTTACAAATAAATAGGTTCCTTTAGTCATGTTTTAAAAGTCTCAGCATGACAAATTGTTAGTCAACAGTTTAACATTTGTCAATATAAGTTATTCTAACATAGAATTCAAGAATAAATTAGCTAAGGCAGCAGTAGTCACCTTGTACTATATAAAAGATTATAATTATAACACCTATTTGCTTTCTTATGAACCAACTGTCAAAACTGTTTCTTTCATTTAGTATGTTTTCTGTTCATCTCATAGATTTGAATATACACATACATGATGGTCTCTGCATAAATACAAAATATAAAATAATAAATTCCATTCTTCAGAAATATAAATATAACAGTATGCTAAGCATTATAAGTCCACGCTATTTCTGTAACTATTAAATTTCCTTCCTCATATATCACACATTCAAACATTTAAGATGCCTTAAAGAGGCTAAATACCGGTGAAAAGGTAATTTTATGATTTCATGAATCATGGATACATGATCAGTATTTCATATGATTGTAGTGATTTCCAGATGCCTTAAAACAGTCATAATGAACATCACTGTCATGGAAATTTGCTTCCATTTTTCAAAACTTTTCACCTAAAATATCATCTAGCAATGACTCCAAGATGATATACAAGTTAAATTCTAATTATGATATTTTAATTTCTGAAACTCAGATTAAATACTAGCTAGGACAAAAAAAAAATGAATTCTGAAATTTCACGTTTGTAACTTGTTTTTTAAAATGAACATTTTAAGCTGTGTATAAGCAATTTGACCTGTAGTTGAAACTGGTTGGAGGGAAATACTGAGGAAGCCAATATTCATAATTTTAAATGTGACACACGATATCTCTCCCTGGAGATTCATTATCAAGGAAAAGTCACTCTGGTAAGAGTTACCCACCCTGTTGGCAAAAAAGGGTTAAAAAAAAAAAAAGGAAGACGAATTCATTTACACCTCCCACTGATGCGTGAGAATGTGTATGTGTTTTATTTAATGCCATGTACCAGGAAAACGTATAATTCTTTTAATTAATAAGTCAAGAATAAAAAGGGATCCAAAGAAAATGCTCCTTTATAAAGAGTAAAATCTAAAGGGAGGCTACTTTAAAACTGATGTTTGGTTGAAAACGATTTGGCTCAGACTTTTCTCCTTGCTAAACATTTCCCACTTCTGACTGCCCGGCTTCCTGGCTTAGCTCTGAACCCGAGGAAGGCAGCCCCCGGGTGCTAACATCCCCCTCAGTCTTCCCGCCTCTGCGCAGAAGGGCCGCGCCCGGCAAGGTGGCGAGCCCGCGCTGTCTTACCTACACAACGAGGAGGTGAAGCACCGCTCGGGCTCCCCGCCGGCCTCTGCAGAGACGCCGTTCACATTTCGTGGCCGGGATCGTGGCTCTCTTCCGAGCAGTTGGACTCAGGGTGTGATTCTAACAAAAACAGCCTCGGCAGCTGGAGGGAGCCTGAGCTGCAGCAGGACGCTGTCAAGGCGTTCCCAGGGACTTCTCTCCGCGCGCTCAGAAGGGGCCTCCACAAGCAGGCCCACGGTGCTGCAAGGCATTTCCTGCTGGGGGAGCGAGCAGCGAGAGCCCGAGCCCGGGCGGGAGCCGGGCCGGGCCTCCTGATTTTACACAGAGCTCCAGTGAGTTTGTCAAAGCTCTTGAGGTGATTAGCTGGAGAGTCATAAAGTCCTAGAGGTTTTTTTTTTTTTTCTTTCTTCCCCTGCCCCAAACTGCTAATGGAAAAAGAAAGAAAACAGTTTTCTCCCCCACCTGCGACTTTTCCACTCTATTAAATGGATGGGCACAGCGTAATCAAAAATACCTTTTCAAAAGATCTTTTAAGTGAGACGAAGTCTGACTTTCTAAGAAAGTAATTCTTCTAATTTTTAAAGTCGTTTTGCACGACTTAAAATTGAAAATGCTCCAGCCCCAAATCTTGTACCTGAGAAGATCCGAAGGGGAGATCCCCAGAATCCAGGCACCAGGACGTTTCCTTCAGGATCTCTGCGATCCCGAAGCACTTGGGAGAAGGCGCGTCCTCTTCGTTATGGCACACGCAGCTGTACCTCCTCGCGGATCCTCCAGAGCTCCACAAATCCTGGGCTGGAGAAGCCCAGGACAGGCTCCATCTTGATCATATTAGAGTCTTGCTGACATTAAACACTTGCAACCACTTCCACCTAGCATGACAGAGTCTCTGAATCGCGTCTCCAGAGCCGCTCTGGGTATCTCCAGCCTCCGTCCAACACAACTTTCGTCAACTATCATCTGTTTATCTTTGCTGCTTTCTTCTGCCTCCACTGAATGACTTCCTCCTAGCCGCTCCAGGCTGGGAACTTGGACTACCATTTGGTTTTGATTAAAACCAGACAGCCAACTCTGGAGAATTTAGGGAATAAGCTAATGGAAACTGCAAGCATGGCTTTAATTAGCGCATCAATTAATAATAGATGTTAGCTTGTCCTGTAATAAAATGTCAGAAATGCAAAAGCCTGGGAAGCTCAAGTGGGTTCAGGGAAGAAGAGAACACCAATATGCATTCCTTTATGACCGAGAATCCTCCTTGGGAGAAGGGCAAGGAAAGGAGAGGGCATGGCCTTGGGGCAGCCAGGTTGTGATGAGGCCAGTGGAGCCACTGCATTGTTTATAGGAGAAAAGCAGGAAACAGGGTCTCTGAGTTTAATTATCTTGCTCCTTTGAAACTGCTCAGCCTTGCCCCCCCTTCTACTTTATTTACAATCAACCCATTCTTTTGCTCTCCGTGACAAACACTTCTGCAGTGGTTGGTGATCGCATCAATTCCAGGGTTGGGTCTATGGGCGACTTGCAAACTTCTAGGGGTTTCCAATAGTGGAAGCACAAGGACAGTTCCAATTCCAATATGATAAAAGAGTGACATGGAAAGAGGTATAAGAAGCATTAAACCTGTTGGCTGTAAGATCCATCCTGGACTTCTCTGAAATTGTAGTTTCCTTCCATTGTTCACTTTTATTCTCAGTCAGGTCTAATGTCCACAAAGGTTGGCAGATACCTGGATGTCACAAATGACCAACCCTTTAGTACTCCCTGAGAATATTGGGTAGGTGATAACTCGAAAACGTATGACATTATCGCCACTACTTTTCTTATTGGATAAGTGAAATCTCTCAAAATTAATGGACTATTTTAGAGACAGGAAGAATGGCAAGAATGATGTATGCGATTTGTGAATTTGAAGATGGGACATCTTCAAATAAAAACAAATGGCAGAAGCAGTTTTTATAAGTTTAGATCTAATATTACCGCTTAAAATATGAACATTTACATTCTTTTAATTAAACTTTCAAACAAATGCTAAGAAGGAAGTCCGTCCTTTCATAAATTCCTTAAAGAGTTATTTATAGTCATAGTCAAAGTACTTCCATGGACTACGCTCAACAATCTTTGTGGGTATTCTTATTTTTATTTTACAGATAAAAAATTTTAGAAATTTGTGGAAATAATTTTCTTATAGTCAAATGATGGAGAATGGCAAATTCCACGTGGAATCCATGTCTTATAATCCTATATTTCATGCTTTTTCCTTCCTTAGAGTAGTTCAACTTTCTCTTAACTTCCAACCTATTTGCTGTGTGAAATTGGGAAAGCTTCTTAAACTCTCTGAGTTTCAGATTCCTCTTTAAAAGCAGGGATAATTCTACATAAATCCCACATTGGAAAGCAAGACTGAGTTTTTATAAACATATATTTATAAATTTATATTTATTTCCCTAAGGAAAATACTAGAGCAGAATGGAATGAGAACTGATGTAACTGCTTTCCTAAAATAACTTGTGTGTCTCTCTCTTTCTCTCTCTCTCATCTCTCTCTCTCTCTCTCTCTCTCTCTCTCTCTCTGTCTCTCTCTCACACACACACACACAATCTCTCTATATCTTTAGCTCTACCTTATCTATCTCTCTCTGTAGCTCTGGCATATATAACAAGAGTTCAAAAAATATTAGTATCCTGCTAAATCTTCTTAGCTAGCCTCTCCTCATGAATAATACCCTCTTCCCTTATATAATTTAGCTTTGTTTCTATTATTCTTGCCTTGAGAAACAACAAAACCCTGTTTTACATACATTTCTCAGATACCTTTTTAGAGCTCTAGACATTCTTAGTAGTAGTTTCTCTTTAACATTCTTTTCTCTAAACAAACGACTTCATGCTTTATTCTATCATTAGAAGAATTACTTCCCAATTCTTTAATCATTCTTATGTGTTGTTGATCCTTCAGTTGCCTGAGCACAAATTTCAGAACTTACATTCTCCTAGAGGCTTTGCCATTGAGTACAAAGATAAATAATGAGATAACTTCCTTAATACTTGTCATACTGTTAGACATGTAAAAGAGTTCAGAGTATTAGCCCCTTCTCCTTTCTATTTGTAAACCTAAATATTTCACTCCCTGAAATGTTTGGTAATTACTCTACACTAGATTAGCTAATAAAGCATCATATTAAGGCACGTAAGAACTTGAAAACAGCATATCAGAATGGGGGGCGGACTCTAAAATGAACAGCTAGTGTGACCCTGTGCAAGTTACTTAACCTCTCTGAGCCTCAGTTTTAGTCTCTGTTAACTAAGATTGTTATAAAATCATAGGACATAGTGTAAAATCATTAGACTTTACAGCTGGTGTAACGTCCAGTGTCAGGTAGTATTATCTTTACCATTTAAATCCTGGTCCTTTTTGATCCTTGCATCTTTCTCTGCAATGATATTTTTATGTGTGTATGTATGTGTGTGCATGCATGTTTCTATCTATCTATTGAGTTCTGAGTAAAATGTATGCATTTGCTACAGTTTTGTTGCGAGAGCAGTTACGTACTCAGAGGGGAGAAAAGGGACTAGTAGAAGGAGGATTAGAAGTTATTTTGAAAATTAGCTTTCTTCCCATGTATGATGATCTAAGTAATAAACATTGGTTATGACAGTCTATCTCGTAATTCCACAATTATATTTGAAAATCTGAATCTAGACCTCTTTTACAGACTTGTTCAGTGACTCTGATGTAGTACAATAAAGTTACAAATATGCAAAGTGTGATTTATTCCTTGAAAGTAATATTTTACTCTCTTATGAACTGAGTAGCAAACATCATTAATTTAGTACCCAGAGCCAACATCTGTGATACGTTACACTATAAGCTGTCTGTTAAACATTATTTCCATATTTATGAATAATAGTTTCATAATAATAATGGATTTGTAATTAATATATATTGAGAGAATAAATGCCTTTAAGTTACTGTAGAAAGGGCCACACAAGCACACTAGTGTAATAAATTTAGGAGCACAATGTCCATGAAAATTAATCCTCCAAAAATCTGTATTTAACAAGACTTTGCTTGTAATTTATTGAGGTTATCACATGTATTTCTAAGAAATAAAATTAGAATGTGTTTGATGATATTTCTAGTTTTTTTTTTCGTAATTTTTGCATGTACTTTCTCCCAATCAGTTCATCTTGAAACACACACCTGGATAGAAAAACTTCTGAAGTTATATTTAATAATTTGCATGTGCATGATTCAATTTTTGATCACCTGTGTCAAAATTTTGATACTTCACTTTCTCTAATTATTTAGCTATTCATCTGAAAGTATTTATCAAAAGAGCACAATTAGGTTTGATTCTAAAGTGACAAAAGTAGCAAAGTCCTGTAAACTATTCTAAACCAATTACACCTGCTTCTTGGGTTACTATATTCACTGCTCCTCTTCATTCAAAATTAGTACAATCCCGGAATGGCTATGAATAAAAGATGCTTTGACGAATTTTGAAAGGCTTCAAAAAATAATCTTAGCAAATGGGTTGAAAAAATCATATTGGCACAAAGTCACTAGAGAGTAGATAGTCTTAGAAGCTGCTGAATCTCATAGTTTGGACAGTAGAACTGGGGTATGCCCAGAAGTGCAGAGGCTCCAAGGCTCGTTTCGTAGAGCTCTGGTTGTGTGCATCTGTCAGGTGTCACACATGGATTTATTCGTTCTCTAGGAAAGCTTAAGCTAACATCACCGTATGCCACACTCCAGGTATGCTTTTAAAGCTTTACCATAATATTCTCTGAAATTCTTTTTTAACAGACAAAAAATGGTCCTTGCATCTTTAGTCTATGAAAAAATGTGTTTCCCCCTCATGTTTGGCTTAGAACTCACGCTTCCTCTAGCTCCTCCTCTAGCCCTTTCAGATGGTAGCTGCACACTCTCTCCCACATCCTGTGCTCGCCTGGGAGAAGGGTGCTTCTGCTGTGTCCAGAGTCTTTCTCTTCTCTGCTCTAATTAAATCTCTGCTCTTCCAGCACCTTTCTACCTGGCTTCATATCCCATATTCTACTATAGCACCTGTAGCAGCATTCTCAGCCTACCATGGGGAGGATTTTGCCATCATGACAAAAGCTTACCTCCTCGAAAGAATATCCATTCTGTTTCTGTTAAAATACAATAAAAAAAAAAAAGGTTTCCCTTTAAAATGGAATAGTGTGGGTGTCGCAATACGGAGCATGTTATCGTGCCTCATCGCCATTCACACATTCATGTAATATTTATTGCATGTTCACTATGTATGTGACACTGTTCTATGAACTTGGGATACATCAGCAAACACAACCAAACAAAGAACCAAAGAACTTTGCCCTTGTGGAATTTACACTGGGGTGGTGTGTGTGTGTGTGTTTGTGGGGGGGAATTAAATAAGCAAAAAGCATAATAAATTATCTAGTATATTACCATAGACACAAGAAAAAGCAGAGCCTGGTAAAGAGTATGGGGAGGGAAGGGTGAGGGAGAATTGTTGCAGAATTAAATAAGAGGTTCTAGAGTAGGCTTCACTGAGGAGATGACTTTTTAGGGAAGATCTGAAAAAGGTGAGGAAGATGGCCATTTACAGCACTATCAATGTCAATGTCAAAATCAATATCAATGTGGCTAGAATGGAAAGCGGGAGGGGCAGAAGACCAGAAGATGAGGTCAGCAGGTAAGGAGGAGATCTTCGTTACGTACTTGGCTTTTGACTGAGGGAAAAGGGACCATTGCAAGGTTCTGAGCAGAGGAGGATGGGATCTGATTTACATTTCGAGAGCTGTGGTGCTAAGAATAGGATGAAAGGAGATAAGAGCCAAAGTAGGGGACCAGTGGGGAGGTTAAGGCAGTAATATAAGTGAGAGACTTGGATGGTGGCTTGGAGGAAGGTGATGAGAAGGGTCAGATTTGAACTTATTTTTTTTTAACTTTAGTGCCAAAAATATTTCCTGAAGAATCGAATTTGTTATGTAAGAAGAAAAGGAGAGTCAAAAATGTTTCTTGAGCAGCTGAAGCTCCAGTCATCACTGACAAAGACAAATCTGGAGTGAAGAGTTTTGGGTGGTGGAGGTCCAAATTTTAGTTTGGGACATCATGCATTTGAGCTGTCTGTTAAACACTCTAAAAGAATGTCAAATAGGCAGTTGGGTATATGAATTCAACTTGGAAGAGACATCTGGAATGAGGAAATAAATTTGGGAGTCTTGAACATATAGCTGGAATTTATACAAGACTGGATGAGTTCGCCAAAGGGAGTGAATGTAAAGAGAGCAAAGAAGAAGACAAAGACCTAATTGGCTATTGGATTTAGCAATTTGGAGGCCATTGTTTCAGAGAATCATGTTGTCAAAGGCCTGATTAGCTTAAAAGAAAATCAGAGGAAAAGACCTGGAGACAGCAAGTAGAGCCAACTCTTTGGAAGATTTATACTGCAAACGGGAGACAACAAATGACATAGAAACTGTCTGCGGTAGTGAGAAGCTTTTGTGAGGATGAGGAAAACATTTTTAAAAATCAATATTATATATTTCCAAAGACACTCTCTCTCCCCCCAAAATAATGATGCAGGGAACAGAGTGGCAAATTAATTAGAAGCATCAAAATGGCAACAATTTTGCAAATATGTCTGTGTGCCGCTTGTAATCCTACCTTCAGTGTTTCTCTAAATTAATCTAGCTCCAGGTGCAGAAAGAACCTTTCCCCCCAGGCTGTACACTCCAGCTCTATCCCTTAACGTTGCAAAGAAAGCTGAAGTGTTTTCATTTCCTTCATCATGTACTTCATAGTATATTTTGCTCTTATTTTCTAGCTGAGCCTTTTTGCAACGTTCTGCATTTTATTTGTCCATTCATACTTCAGTTCTCCCAGATTTCAGCTGCTTTTGGCATTTCTAATATGTATTTTAATAGCTTTACTGGCACACAATAAACTGCACACACATTAAAGGCATACAGTTTGAATGTTTTTGCTATATGCATATACCTTTGACACCAATACCACAATCAAACTAACGAATACAGCCATCACCTCCAAACCTCTCCTTCCTTTTACTCCTCTCTGTTCTTCTCCCCCAGGCAACTACTGATCTGCTTTTTGTCATTGCAGATTAGTTTACACTTTCTGGAAATTTAGATAAAATTTGCATTTCCATGTAAATATTAGAATCAGCATATTAGTCTGCCAAAGGGGTGCCAATGCAAAGTACCAGAAATCTTTTGGCTTTTATAAAGGGTATTTATTTGGGGTAAAAGTGTACAGTCCCAAGGCCATGGAAAGTCCAACTCAAAGTACCATAAGAGGTATGTTCTCACCAAACTCAACTACCACATGTTGAAGCAAAATGGCAGGTGATCTCTGTGAGGTTTTGGCCTTCCCCTCGGGGCTTTCTCTTTCAGGCTCAGCTGTTCCACTTCCCGATTTCAGCTGCAGGCTGGCATAGGGATTGTCTTTCAGGACTTCCTACATCAGTCTCAGCTGTCCTGCTCTCTTCCTGAGGTCAGCTACAAGCTATCAGTCAAAATGGCTCAACTCTCCCTGGGGCTTCAGACATTTGAGCCTTGTTTCTCACAGGGCAGGACTGAAAAGGACAGAGCTCTCTTCCTGGGCATCTGTCTATGTGAGCATGTGCTGATATTAGACCTACCAAGAGGGAAGGGACGCATCCAGAGTCATGCCTTACTGACATGGTTGAATCAGAAAAGCTCAAAGCAACCTGAACAGGTAATCACAGACCTCTCGATTGAATTTAATATAATCAAAGGGTATCACACCCAGAGGAATAGATTAGTTTATAAACATATTCTTTCTCTTTTGGGATTCATAAATAATCTTGAACTGTCACAATCAGCTTGTCCATTTCTATAGAAAAAGCTTGTTAGGGTTTTAGTCAATTTGGTATTTAGATCAAATAAGGGAGAATTAGCAGTTTAATAACATCAGACCTTCTGTTCCATGAACACAATGTATTTCTTCTTTTATTTAGGTCTTAAATTTTCTTCAGCAGTGCTTGGTACTTTTCAGCATATAAGTCTTGTACATTTTTTGATCACATATATCTGTGTATTTCTTATTTTTGATGCTACTGTAAGTGATGTTTTAAAATACCTATTTCCAATTGTTTATTGTTGGTATATATACATACAATCCATCGTTCTACATTGATTAGTATCCCAAAAACCCTCAAAACTCACCAACTAGTTGCAGTAGTTTTTGGCACATCCGTAAGATTTTCTTACCATGTTGTATGTGAGACTGTTTTTCTCCTGCTTTTCCAATCTGAGCGCCTTTTATTTCCCCTTGGTCTCTTTATTCCACAGGCTAGAATCTGCATTACCAATGTTGAATTAGCATGGTGAAAGTGGACATCCTTGCCTTGTCCTACATCTATCCAATGGAAAAAGCATTTGATCTTTCACCATTAATTATGACATTAGCTCCAAGTTTTCTTTCTTTCTTCAGATGCCTTTCATTAAGTTAAGGAAGTTCCCCTCTAATCCAGTGATCCTCGACCAGGGAAGATTTTATCTCCCAGGGGATATTTGGCAATGTTCAAAAACATTTTTAGTTGTCACAACTCAGGGGGGAGGATGCTCCTGGATGCTGAACATCCTACAGTACACAGGACAGCTTCTCCCTATGAAGAATTGTCTCTACCAAGATACCAGCGATGCCTTGGTTGCAAAACCCTACTCTAATTCTAGTTTGCTGAGATTTTTTTTTAATCAGGAAAGAATACTGGAATTTAAAAAGATGCTTTTTTGGGAATATGACTTTTTCTTTTTTAATCTGCATATAGTGTTTTTTTTTTAGCCTGTTAATATGGAAATTATCATTAAATAATTTTTGTATGTTAAATATATCTTGCATTACTCGAATAAAGTTCACTTTGTCATGATGTGTTATCTGTTTACATATTGTTGAATTTGATTTGCTAAAATTTTGTTAAGAAGGTTTGTATCTATATCCCGAAGGGATAATGGTCTGTTGTTTTCTTTTCCTGTTATCTTTGTTATTGATTTCTAATTTAATTCCATTATGGTCAAGAGAACATACTATAATGATTTGAATTCTTTTAAATTTATTGAGACTTGTTTTATGGTCCAATGTATGTCCTATTTTGGTAAAGGCATTAGAAAAGAATGTGTATTATTTTTCTTTGTAATGATTTTATAGATGAAGCATCTGATCTAGTTTCAGAGAAGTGCATGTGCCTGATAGGACATCCATTAGCAATCCTTATTTTTCTAAGAGATTATCAGCCTTAAGATACATAATGTGTTAACTCTAGAAACAAAGGATATAATTAGAATTGAAAGGGCATAAGCAAGCCTTTCTCATAGGCTTGCAAAGTTTCTATATTCTGTTTAGGATTCAATAGGACATATTCACATTTGTACAGTATCACTTCCACAGCCTGGTCTTAATTATTTCTTGGATAGAAGAACAACACACTAACAATGTTTTCTTTCATGAATTTCAATGTCCAGGTTTCCCTTTAGTAAGAAAAATGGATATGAAGAAAAACTTTTAAATTAAAGTTTTTGTGAAATTACATATCTCGTTTTAAGTTGGAGGAAAATATGTTGGGCAGAAAGTAACAAAAACTTTGCCAAAATTCAAATGTTAGAAAAATAATTTGGAAGAATTTGTAAAACATGTGTCATAAAGGGTTTCTTCTATCCTTATACTGGAAGGTTGAATTCCACTACTAAAATAATCCTATTGTGGAATAAAATATGGCAGACTGTCCTCCACTTAGATTAGTTATCCGTGGACTAAAGTAGAGTGTTGATTATAGTTGCCAAGTTCCTATGTAGACAAATGAATCACAGAAACACAGTAGCTATTTTACTTGCTGAGCTGCAAGTTTTTTAATGAGTTAAAATAATATTTTGGATCGTGAGTAGAAGGTGTGAACTATCAAAAACAGACATTTTGACTTTAAAGTTTAGGACAAAAACAACTCCACATGCAAAATCAGTTTGAGCAACAGACCCATGAATTTGGAGACAGATCCCGTGAGACATGGTCTCGATGGCTGTTTTCCTTGGGCTCAGCAGCAGTCAAGCCAATCTGATGATACCGAAGCTCATATGAGAAGATCATTTTATTACTAGCATGTATGCACAAAAATTATTTTAACTTGTGTCTGAATATTTGCTTTTCCTCCAGATGGGAAAAAGATAATAATGATACTTATTGCTAAACAATGAGAAGATAGAAACCAGAGAACGTGCAGGATATAGACGGAAATAGAATAAGTGAATTAGAAGAAGAAATGTTTTTCTTAAAATGAACCCAAAAGTTTTGTTAGTTAGCATTAGTCTATTTTATTTTCAAGTGCTGATGAGGGAAATCAAATCAAATCAATGAAACACAGCACACTTTTTGAGTATCTACCATGTGCAAGACATAATCTTAATTACCAGGGATTTTAAAATAATTTTAACAAGACCAAGACTTCAAAAACCTTATAATCTGATAACTTCTATAAATATTTAGACAGGCAAGCCACTCTATAAACATTGATACTGTTTAATTTTCTATTTTAACTGAAAGTCATTTTAATGTTTCTCTCTTACCCCTTGTTATCCTAGGTCCTAACTCTAACATCTGCTTTTCTGGAAATACCTTCCCAGAAGATTCACAAATTATATATACTTAGTTCTTCCCTTTTGGATATTCTCTCAACATTTTATTTATACCTCTTCTCAAACATGACACTTGGAAGCTGTTGGAGAATCTTGTAAGGGAGAATAGCTACAGGTAGACCCTAAACTAAAGACTGATTTCTTATACCTGCAAATGAAAGAAGAGCTTCCG
Organism: Dasypus novemcinctus; assembly: GCF_030445035.2. NCBI lineage: Eukaryota > Metazoa > Chordata > Mammalia > Cingulata > Dasypodidae > Dasypus > Dasypus novemcinctus. Next base: position 9,544,896 of record NC_080701.1, on the reverse strand, counting down.
GATGGAAGAAGGTGAATAGATGAGAAAGAAAGGAAACACCTATTCTGCTAGAAAGATCAAACAACTAATTCCTAGAAATCGATGGAGTAATGGTTGTCACAGACAGAGGCCTGGTTTTTCCTGTATCTTAAGTATGTATTATTGTCTTGTACCCTAAGTTGAAACACACCTGTCTCTCCTATTGTGTGACCATGTCACATGTAAAATTAGATTTTTAATGTTGTGCATTTAAGTGTTAGGGAAAGAAGATGGGCTAGTTTGCTCTCTAAAGCAAGTACCATGCAATGAGATGGCTTAAACTATGGGAATTTATGGGCTCGTGGTTTTGAGGCTAAGAGAAATCCAAATGAAAGCACCATCAAGGCGATGCTTTCTCTCTGAAGACTGGTGCTCTGGGGCTGGCTGCCAGTGATCCTTGGTCCTGGGCTCCTCTGTCACATGGCAGTGCACATGGCAGCCTTTCCTGGCTTCTCCCTTTTCTTTCAGGTTCTGTTGATTTTCAACTTCTGGCTGCTTCCTCTGACTTTTGTGTCTGACTTCCACTCTGCTTACAAAGGGCTCTGGGAAATCTGGATTAAAGCCCAACCGGATTCATTTGGGCCACACCTCAACTGAAGTAACATTTTAAGGCGATCTTGCTTACAAGGGGTGAACACTCACAGGAATGAATTAAGTTTACAAAAACGTGTGTTTCTGGGATACATAGCTCCAAACCATCCCAGAAGGAATGGAAGACTGCGGTCACCCCTGGGGCTGAAGTGTGGTTTGCTGGCCTGGCGGGGGAGCAGCCGCGGCAGGCCAAGCCGCTGTCCCCATAATAGGGTGGCTGGTCGGACTCACCGCCACCCCTGAAGGGAGCTCGGCATGGGAGCAGAGTGCCCTCGGGTCTCCCCTTCTCGGCAGCCATGCTTCCGCGGCCGCCCCTCCTCCTGGATGGCGCCACACGATGCCTGTGGGGCGGCACCCTTCTTCTTCCTTCTCCCTGCACAGGCGCAGGGCGGAAAATTCCAGTCTGCCCTTTTCCCCTCCCCCGACAGCAGCAACAGCCAGGCGTGGGCGGGAAAATCCAGTCTGCCCTCCACCCCAGCAACAGCAGCCACCAATCCCTAAACCCTGCCCCTTCCCCCAGCAACAGCGACAGCCAATCCCTAACCACCACCCCTCCCCCGTCCAGTACCGCCCACTGACCTTTCTCGGCAACCAATCAGAACAGGGCGTGGCTTCGACCAATCAGCCTTCCCCAGCCCCTATAAAACTGTTGCCTCTCCCTCAATAAAGTGGACTTGCGTGTTTACCTTGTCTCCGCGGTAGTTCTTCTGCCGTGTGCCCTCCAGTCCTGAGAGCCCCCGACAAGGGCCTGGCCTCCCTTGTCCCCAGTTCGTCGCCTGCTTCTCCAGGCGACCCCTTCGTCGCTGGCTTCTCCAGGCGACCCCTTCGTCGCTGGCTTCGCCGGGCGACCCCGTCACCCGAACCGCGCAACCCCTTGTGAGACCGATCCCTCGTCTGCTGCCGGACCGACCCCTCGTCCCAAGTGGGACTGACCCTTCGTCCCAAGCGGGACCGACCCCTCGTCCGCAGCCAGACCCCACCTCTACCGACCGAGCAAACCGTCGCAGAAGACGATCAGGAAATCACATTGGATACAGTTTAATGAGATCACTTCCTCTTAGCCCTCCATGGAAGAAGCGGGACTTTGGATTACTGTAGGCTGCAGGGGGAGCGGGGAGGGGTGAGAGCTGGTTCAGGGAGAAAGAAGGATAATTTAGAACATGGGGCACGTCTGGGGATAGAGGGATAGAGCAGTTGGTCTGTAATGCCACTTTTGAGACTTATGGAAAACTGGAGGGAAACGTGAGGCACCCTAAGGGATGAGAGGTAAACATAAAAAAAAGAGGGGCTTTTTCAACCTTACCTGGAGCTAGCCAGTGCATTACCTTTCTTTTCCCATGTTTATGTGCTTTCTCTATGCCTATTTACCAGCTTCCTAGTGTTATGAGATCAATACATTTATTTCTTAAGAGAAATAGAATTACAAAATAATCCAGGAAGAAAATTACTTACTGCTGAGTTTTAAAAATCCCTTGAAATGCAAACCACAAAGGAAATACCTAGCTGCTTCTCTAAGAGATGGCAGAAATTTGTAGGACAAGATACTCAGTTTCTGGTTTTTGCATTCATGCTCTGAAGACAGTTCTGCATTTCTTGGCTGTGTGTGTGTGTGTGTGCATGTAAGTTTCCAGATACATGTAACATATCCTTGAGCCAGACCACATGCTTATGAGTCAGATTTTCAGCCTGCATTTGTCTTAAACCGTGAAGCTCTGGGTGTAACCTAACAGAACCTGGCAGGTTGTCTGAACAGTTTTTTCACCACTTGACCCAGAGTAAATCAGATGACAGATTGTTGCAATTTTACATTCGTCCCCAGATGTAATTAGGAAAGTAAGAGAGTGTTCTATCAAGATTTTTGAATACAAACAAAATTTAATTTCCGATCCAAACTATTACAGCATTTAATAATGGAGTCACCAAATGTAGCTTACTTAGTTCCAAACAAAATGAAACAAAACAAAACAACTCCTTACGTAAGTATTTTGGAATTTTAAAAGTTTGAAATGTTCTTTGCATTGGTATTAGAAATTCAGTGTCTAGAAATAATAAAAATAATAAAGAATGTGAATTTGATGAATTTTCCCTTCTCTTTTGCCAACAAAATTTCTGGGGTGGGGGCAGGAGAATCAATTTTGATGGGGCTCAAGTTTCATCCTTCCTTCTAAAATATTGATGCTATGTTCAGTGAAAACATGAGCCATTCTCAGCACAGCTATGTATAAGTAAGATGAATGAAAACATTTTGCACTTATTTTTAGAAAGGCTTATCATATATTACAAAAGGAAAATAAGAGCAATATGGATTTTTACCACTTAGAAATCTAGATCCAGTTATAGAGTTTTAACTTCCTCGTTGTATGAAGTTAACACATCTATTTCTTAAGTAACTGGTCCAGACACTCAGCTAGTAAGTGGCAAGGCTACGTCCTCCCAGCCCAAGGAAAGTTCTCGTCTTGGGGAAGAAACATAATTCTAGCCCAGGATGTTTTTCTCCAAAATCTTTTGTCTCTTCTCTGAATTCTTTCAGGCCTAATCAGGACCAAAAGAATTTTTCCCCCTGCACCAAATCCCCAGGAGGCTTCTTTTCCCTGCTTTCGGCTAGCACATGCTTTCTCTGCGGAAATAGGTGCTATCCTGCTTTAAAACAGGGCAGAATGGGAATAAGAAAATGGAAGGCAAAAGGAAAGACCAAGGAAACAGTCTTTCAGAATGTGACTCTGCCAAACTATTAAGAGAATATTTTCAGGATGACCTACCGCTCAGCGTCCCTCTCCATCTGTTTCTTCCCTTCTATACTTACACAGACTTCATCTTCTCCCAAAATAAGGAAACCATCAGTCATCCTGTCTCCTCTTGGAACCATAATTCTTGTCTCTCTTTCTTTGTTACTAAAACTTCAGGAATCATAACAGACATGCACTGACCACTAAGCATCAGGCGCTATTCTCAGGGCTATATAGGATCGTTCTTCAAATCCAACAACCCTATGAGTAGGACCTATTAATATGCTCTCTCTTTAGATAAGGTAACTGAGACTGGAGAGTCGGACTTCCAAGCACAAGATCTCAACCCCTTGCCTTTCGATATGTTTGTGTTATACTCCTCACCCTGCTGACCCTCATCCTTCCATTTGTAAACTACTGGCCTTGACCATTTACAGAGCTGCTCTTCAGGTTAGCCTGAAATCTTCCAATTACATAAATCGAAAGTCGTAAAACTGAAAAGAAGGAATAACTACTTGAAAAGCCAATTATTTCCACATTATATACAAAGCTTATTTATGAGAGCATAATCTCAATGCAAACATTTGGAAATACACTGCTGAATAATTAGAGTATACATTAGTTGAAACGCCATGAGCCACTAATAAGGTTTACATTAGAATACTAATTGACGTAAGCTGGGGGCCATAAAACCACCACAAACCGAGAAGCAAAAGTTCATGCAAATATCTATCAGTAGGAGCAAACACTGGAAAAATATATCAAAATACAACAGCGATTGTCTTTCAGTGATAAGAACACAGTGGCATTTTTCTTTGCTCTCTAATTTTGCACATTTCCTGAGATTTCCTTAGTGAGTACACAATACTTCAACAATGGAAGGACAAAAGAGTACATGTTAAGGAAGTTAAGATATTATTAAGCCTCAGTCATCAATTATTTCTGTGGTGCCAGGCAAAAGACTTCTTTGGGCCTTGTTTGAGTTTGCTAACAGCTGCTGGGAGAGATACACCAGAAATGGGTTGGCTTTTGCAAAGGGAATTTATTAGGTTAAAAGCTCACAGTTCTGAGGCTGTGAAAATGTCCACATCAAGGCATCATCAGAGATGCTGTCTCACCAAAGTGGGCTGCTGGTGGCCCTGGACCCCTGCCACAAGGCAAGGCAAGATGGCGCCTCTCGGGGCTGGGTCTCCATCTTCCCCTCAGGAGCATGGCTCATCTTCCAGCTCTCCTCCAGGTCTCGATTCTCTGAGCCTCTTGGGGGCTTCTTTCCCAGCCTCTGTGCTCTATACTTCTAGCCTCCAGTCTCCAGGATCTCTCTCTCTCAGCCTCCCGGGGTTTCTCTGTCTCTGCCACTTTTTCTGTGCCTGTCTCTGCATGTCTGTCCCATTTAGGAAGAACTCTAGCAAGAGGGCTGCAATGCACCCTGGGTCACACACACGGAAGTGCTCCAGTCCAAGGCCCCCCAACAGAATCCTACCCCAGTGCAGGGCCCACACCCCCAGAAATGGATGAGCTCCGAGCACATGTCACAGGCTTTGTTTCCTCACCTGTAAGTGGAGGAGTAGGGACTAAATATTAACTACAACTTCCTTTTATCGAGTTGTAACTTTCACGTACACTAGCTTTTTAATCTTCTCAATAATTCACAAGAATTACAGGACGTTAGCCTACTTTTCCTGGATGAGATGACTGAGTTTTAAAGTACTTTAAGTAACAAACAGTAGGTGGTGAGGGCCAGTTGCTCCAAAGAGGATGCTTCAAATCTCATCTGTCACAAATATTTTACAGACTATGTTCATATAATTCTGGTTATTTATATCTCCTTTTCTTTATGGCACGCTCATGGAATATTATCTCTAAATTCCGTCTACACTTTCTAGGTCTTGTTCAATTAACTCATTCCCATTTTAGCATCTATTTTAGTGTCTACTTCAGCCATCCCCTATTTTACCTATTTCTTCAGAAAACCTTCCTTGATCACTCTTGCTGACTATATCTGCTCACCATTGTTCATCCACACACAATGAAAATGTTCAGGTCTTACGTGTTTGATTGCCCTTTTAGTGTATTAATGGTAATACACTCTTGTGTATTATCACATATTGTAATACAACAGAAAGTTACATTGCAACTTGGGTTTTTCAGACTACATCAATTTGGGGCATAAAAACTGGAACGCGGTAGTTCTGGATGTCCTCAGAAAGCAGTGTGTGTCTTGCAGACACTTGGCTCCCATATGGCAGGCACCATTTTCTTCCTTTCCTGCTATGGATCTCAAGGGAAAGTTAGGCTCCTGATGCCCAGGAGAGGCCACGCACCTGCCGACTGGGCTCTGAATGCGCCCTGGGGATGCTCACCTGCCACTGTCAGAGCCAGAGCCAGCTACCGTCAATACTGCCTTCCCTCCCTGGGCTTCTACTCCTGCAGGCTTGATGCCACCAATGGTGTGTTCTCTTAGTTTTCCATAATTTGATTTTCACTAAAATAGTTTTGCTCTTGCACCTCTTTGTGAGTCCCTGAGGATGGACACAGAAGAAAGCCCGGTGATATTCTGCAGGACATCACCTCTGCCCTCCGCAGCACGGCCCCACTCTCCTCGGACAGAGCTGGCCTGTCCAGCTGGGACGTTGCCCACCTTCTGACTAGTCCGGGGCATTCCTTATCATTTTTTTTATCCCCGCTTGTAGCTTTTTGCTTGCTGTCTGTTCTCTGTGTACATTCGCTGTGTGTTCTTCTGTGTCTGTATTTATTTATTTTATTTCCCCTCCCCCTTGCAGCTTGCTTGCTATCTGCTCTCCGTGTCCGTTTGCTGTGTGCTCTTTTGTGTTTTTGCTTGTCTCCCTTTTTTGTTGGGTTTGCCTTGCTGAGTCGGCTCCCCATGGCACTTACAGGTAGGGCAGTGCTCTGCAGCACTTGTGGTCAGTGTGCGGGCAAGCCCGCCTTCACAAGGAGGCCCTGGGATGTGAACCCAGGGCTTCCCATATGGTAGACGGGAGCCCAACTGAGTGAGCCACAGCTGCTTCCTGATTCCTTATCTTTTTATAAAATCCAGTCAATTATTCAGCACATATATTAAGAGTTCATTATGTGCCAGGAATGAGACAAAGTGCCTTCCCTTTGGGGGAAAAATGTCTGAGAAAAACAGATAAACAGAAAGTATATACTAATTATAATGAAAACTGCTAGGAAGAAAAAGAATCCCAAGCAGAGAACTAACTAGTGGTGTGTGTGTGTGTGTGTGTGTGTGAGTCAGGTCATTAGAAAGGCTCCTATCAGGAAGTGACATTTGAAAGAAGACTGAGTTTAACACAACAGGGGAGAACAAATGTAAATGCCATAAAGCAGGCATGTCCAGGCCTCCCTGTAGCTCAAGTGGACATGCCTTAGGCACAACTTGAGCCTCCTGCAATATGTCCTTGAGTGGTTTATAAAGAAATGAAATTCACTGTCTCAAGAAAATGTTGACAAGGGTGAATTTTAACCTGGAGAAATTTAACTAGATATCAAAGCAATACTTTTCTGCACAAAGTGAGTCCCAGGGATATAGCTGTCAAAAAGACCCACTTCTCCCCCAAAACTACCAAACTGGATTGTAGCAAGATTTAAATAAGGAGATGGGTATGATTGCCCATAACAAAATTCTACATTATGATATAAATTCCAGGGAGTATTACACAAAGCAGTGCATTGTGTTTTGAAGTATATTATTGATATTTATAAAGTGTCTATTAATATTGATAAACCTGCTTATCTAACTAACAGATTTTGACAACCCAGAATCCTTCATCATTCTCTCTTGGCCTGTGAACCCAGCTGTCACAAAGACCATGCATTTACTACCTGGTGGAGGTGCAGACGCACATCACCCTTATCGAAAGCTTGTTGAGCTCTTAAGGCATCCTGGATGCTCTGCCCAATTGGGCGTTGTGCAGAGGTCATGGATTTGATCCTGTTTCTAAAGTACCTTAGAATTCATTTTTTTTGGGAAAGGAGATTGGGATTCCCATGACCCCCAATGGCAATAACAACAAAGAAAGGTAAACAGCATCTCTTTTCTTGTGCTCCAAGAGTGTCCAGCTAAGCAGGGAGTAGGTGAAGATGAATGAAGAATAAGAGGGACGGTGCACGCATGACCTGGAGGACAGGAAGTTCCATCACGGGAAGCGACAGGCGATGTTGGAAGAGGAAGTGGGGAAAATGGAGGAAGGTGGGGCTGCAATTACAGAGTAGAATTACAGAATTCAAAACTGGGGTTTGGCAATAGGTAGAAGATGTGTTTACTGATAGGAAAGGGGCAATGGAGGGGGAAGGAAAGTCTTGAAGAACAAGCTTCTGGGGAGTGGAGGTGGCTCAAGCCATTCACATGGGAGGCTCGGTTCTGGTGCCAACTAAAAAAGAAGGGGAGAGGAGCACACAATGAGCACAGTGCAAACAACAAAAGTGGGGGGGATAAATAAAAAATAAATCTTAAAAAATAAAAGAAGGGAAGTGGTTGTGGCTCAACTGACAGTATGTCTTCCTACCATATGGAGGGTCCAAGGTTTGATACCCACAGCCTCCTGACCCGTGTGGAGCTGGCCCATGCACAGTGCTGCCATGCCCAAGGAGTGCCCTGCCATGCAGGCGTGTCCCCTGCGTAGGGGTGCCCCATGCACAAGGAGTGCACCCCGTAAGGAGAGCCGCCCCATGGAAAAAAGCACAGCCTGCCCAGGAGAGCGCTACACACACAGGGAGCTGACGCAGCAAGATAACACAACAGAAAAAGCGACACAGTTCCCTGGTACTGCAAGACAAGAATGCAAATGGCCACAGAAGGACACACAGTGAGTGGACAGAAAGAGCAGACAATGGGGGGGGAAGGGGAGAGAAATAAATAAAATAAATCTTAGAAAAATAAAAAATAAAAGAACAAGCTTCGTCAGCAGTTAACGTGATCCTCCCCCTAACTATGGAAAGCTGCCAGGCCATGCCTCTCATGCCCTCTCTTAATTGAGGACGAGGCTCTAAGGTGTCAGGCGACTTGCTCCCTGGCAAACAGCTCGTGAGCCACGGTCAGGGCTGGCTCCCTCTGACCTGCACCCACACCCGGGTCCTTCCACTATCCCAGGTAGCCTCACGGTTTCCAGGCCTGGGCGCGGCCTCTGCAGCTCTAAGCCCAAGGGGTGTTTTGGAGCGGGGACAGTGCACATCCCCCCGGAGCCACGAGGTAAATCAAGCACTTAGAGACCCTCCATCATCTTCACTTGAACCCTTGTTAACGATGAAGTTCTGCTTCAAAAATTATCTCAAGCCAGCCAAGACTCTGTTCCGAAGGTACAATATTTTTTTGGAAAACACATCATTACGGCATATTGTATGATAGGAGAGAATTTTATGCTCAAGCTCCAAAATTATTAACATCTTTCTTGTAAAGCCGCCAATATACTGTGACAGGATCTATAAATAACGGGAGTTATGCCTTTAAGAAGGTAGTATATTTCTGAACTTTAAGTTTCTATTTTAAGCATGTTAAATGTTTAGTGAAAAACCATAACAGGAAATTAAAAAACACACTTCCTTCTATATAGAAGTGGAAGCTCAAGCTAGAAAAGGTTTTACTCCTCTTTAGATCAAGAAAACAAAATGAAGGAAGAAAAAAACTCTCTTCATTAACAGATCAAAAATCACTGTTTGTACTTTTGTTCTGGCCCTGTTACTCCTACCCTCCACAATAAACTCTGATGACAGGTACATCTGATGTTCTCTATACCTAATCAATCTAGCACATGCTGTTGAAAATAGTGTCAATGGCAACACTGAATCTCACATGCTAAGGTAAGTTATAAAACCTAATGTTTTTAATAGTGAAGTGAAGGAAGATATTTTTATAAAAGGATGCCACAGGCATACTTTAGAAACCATAGAGAAGACAGCTAACAGAGATGTGGGCAGCTTCAGATAGAATTGTATAGAGCTTTATAAATCTAGTTGCAGAAGGCTTTGAATTTCAAGCCATCACACAGAATCCAAGAATGTACTGGTACTCAATATATCAGTGCTGATAAAAGTCCTGATTTAATGGAATGGCGAGTAAAGCATCTTAAGAAGCATGGACATCTGTGATAAGTGAATAAAGAGGCAGTCCAGAAATCCAGCAGCGGCCGGAGAAGATCTGGTCAAAGTTCACTGTGAGCATTTCCACGAACTGGTCCCAGTGAGGAATTTCACTCCTTCACAGCAAAATCTTGCTATGGTTAAAATAGATTTATACTTAAACTAACCATCCTTACAGCCCACCTTTCTAGATATGAATACAGACAAGTGACTGAATATATGATTGTTTACTAAATATTTATTGTTAAATATAGTCAACTTCAAAAAATGAAGGTAAAGCAGAGAAGAAATTTTTGAATGGCTAGACTTAGAGGTAATATAGTTTTGCTGAAGTAGCTTATTGAAGGGTTGTGATATTGTACATTGTAAATTCCCTCAAATTCAGAAATACTCAATTTGGACATTCAACACAACAGATAGATGGAGAATCTTAGAATGACAAAATCATTATTTTATTTCATTATTTTATACCATTTGCATCCTGTGTATAATAGATGTATATATTGGATATATGCACATAAATCAATAAATTTCACTCTGTTTCTCTCTCTCTCACACACAAATAAAATAGGAAGTAACTCAGAATATTAGCCACTTAACTGACAATCTCAACCAAACTATTTGCAGTCCACAGGCCAAATCAAGGTCTCAGAGCAGTGAAACTCAACTTTTCTTTTTTTAATCAGTAATTTCCCTCATGTATTCACTCATGATCTTATTAGCCTAATGTTTAAAATATGTGGTATGTTGTTTGGAGAAAGCTGGGCTATGTAGTTCACTGTGCAGTTGATCCAAACAGCACTTCAGCCTGATAAAATGAAGCTTTGGAATAGGTGCGGAGAGGGGAGGAGCTGAGGGCCCACAGCACGAGGGAGAGATTACAGAAAGCAGACGAAAGCAGTGAAAGGTGGAGCAGGTGCGGCTGCTCCGGGATTGCATGCAACGGAGCATGATTCATGCCCCTGAGAACAGCCACAGAATTTCAGCAGAGCCTAATACCCTCTGCTCGAGAGGCTGAGATGGAGTCATTTAGAATAAGTTAAGTCTGATGGGTTTATTCTGTTAAACAAGGCACGGAAGTGTACAATCCGTTTTTAAAATGCGGTCCATTGTGAGAGTTAAAAATATCCTGTCACTTTTTGGAGTAAGCATTACTTCTTTGGGGACATTCGCTTGGACACTATGCTTCAATGTTCCCTTTGCTCAATAGTGTTGCTTAAACGAGACATTTCATATGTCTAAGAGCGGAGTTACCAGGTAAGGGCCCCTGAGTCAGTACCCTGCCATCTTCAGGGCGCCCCTGTGCACACAGACTTCAAGTTTTAATAGCACGCCTGCAAATGTGCAGTTCTGCAACCTTGTTCATAGGGGCTGGGATTGGGTTTCTGTTTGTTTACTGTTGTAGCTCCAGTGTTAGAAAGTGCAGTAAATATGTATTTATTTTTACAATGAATGATTGCATAAGTAACTAAATTTAAATGCAACATTTAGAAACAAAATATGTGAGTTCGCAGAGGAACTAATATTGCATTTTAAATGTCCATTTATAATATGAATAAAACTGTACTGATACCTTGTTTAAATCAGAGCAGAATGTTTTGGTCGAAGGAATAAGTAGATCTCTATACAGGAGAGAAAAGTTGACAAAAGTTCCAACTTCATTAATGTCTTGGAGGAAAACGATGGGAAAGTTTTTGCCTAAACTTTCAGCGCTTGTCGGGGTTTGCCTTTTCTTTTGTGATCGAAAGTGGGGGCCAGAGTGTCTTCCTGTTGTCACAGAATGGGACTGTCGTGTCTGCTCATTCTCTACCCTTGAAACCCCAGTCTATTGCAAATCTATTCTGTGGTTGTTGGACTCTATCTTTTCTAATATACCTTGTCAGTTCTAACTTAATACCGTATAAAGAGAGCATTAGCCAGACGATGATAATGATGACAAGGCATTGAATTAGGAATCTGGAGATTAAAATTCTATATCTGGCTGAACCGTTTATGCTAAGATAAGTGATATCAAATTTTGGCGGGGAAAAGACTTCTTATTTGCCTGACATCTTTTGTCTATCAAGTAGAACAAACAAACAAACAAAAACCTTAGAATTGTTATACTCTTATGGATAGGAAATTGCAAAAAAATATCCGTAATTTGGAATCCAATTTTTCCATTTTTTTAATGATGAATACAATGCTACAAATCTTACCAAACACTTAAAAAGTCACCTTTTTTGCATCTTTGAATTTGTTAATCTTTTAAAGGCAGATTGGTAAACCAGCCAAGCACCATATTCACGTATAGCCATTAGATGTTTGTGTTGGCTTCCAAGACTGAGTGAAGAGAATGGAGAAGAGGATTAAGAAAACAATTTTTTTAATGGCATCTTGGAATTCGTATGTACTATAAAGTAAAAAAAAAAATAAATCCTTAAAGGATATGCTATTTATAGGGCCGTGGTCAACTTGACAAATGTAATGGTTTTCTCATAGCGGTCATTAATCTTTGCTTCAGCAATAATCACAGACCACCATAAATTCTAAATTCTCATGGAATTTCATGGTCTGAAATTATATTGGAATTTAATGCCCACGCCTTAAAAATAGACCAAAAAATTCGATAATTTGTTTTTCTTTTCATCAGTTGCGAGGTGAAATATTTATGAATCCCAATCTTGAAATACTGTGTTAATATGATGAAATATTTTGGAGCACTTTATTAAGCCATAACAGAATTGAATTACATCCTTTATATTGGAATCAACACAAGACCATTTTAAAAAGCCATACTTAGTTGCAAAGTTTCACAAGGTTTTGTTTAAGGTGCAACTTAAAAGCATCTTCCAGGTGTCTCATTTATAGACTACAGTTGTTTCATCAATGGATCACCGGCATGTCATTCTGCTTCAGCACTGAAGCTGCACGCAAACTAAGAACATTTCAAAGTCCTCTGCTCTCTTGAATCTTTTATTATGGGATCTACTCAGTCAGTACCACTATTAGATAGTGAAAGTCAGCCTTATAAGATAGGCTGTGCTTCCAACAGGGTCGGACTCTTAATAATTGGCCCTAATCAGTCTGGAATAGTATATCCAGATTTAGGCTTCTTTCCATTTTCCATAATTTATTCCTTAATCATGGTTTCCATCATAACTTGGCAAGAGTTTCTAGAATGCTGTATATTGTAAAAAAACAATGTTACATTTCCTGAAACAGATGCTTTATGTATCCTAGAATGAAGATGACTTTGGAAAAGTTATTTCTTTGTGAATTAAGTTGTATGTAAAAAACATACTCTTAGCTTAATTATAAGCATATGTCAAAATAACAATGAAATAATTTCTTAAAATTCTTTTGACATCCTAACTATTCTTATTGTATATGACTGCTTCGATTAAGTGATGAAGAAAATTTCACATTCAGAAAGTTGATATAATGGAAGCATCAACTTGAGTCAAAATCAGTTTAATTTGTTGGGAAATAATAGTATTCTCAATTCAGAACTTATGATAAACAATGACGACAACTTATTTTTTCAAGCCTTCTGGAAATTCTTAGTAGTATTTATCGATCAATATCTTTCCAAAGATTTATGAACAGAATACAGAGCCCTCAGTATTATGTCAAATAACCTTCATGACAAGAGGGGCTTGTCATGGATTCAAATTTAGAGACCACTCATATCACCAATCACATTTAATAAAATTATTAAAGAAGCATGGATGCCTCTGTCACTGGCATGGCACAACCAATTACCATAGATACCAGTCTCCTAACACCATCAAGCCCCAAGCAAGTGCTTCTCTGTGTCTTTTGCTCTCCGTCCTCAGAAGAAAGATGAGTACGTCCGATTGCTTTGAATGTTGAAAAGGTTTATGGATTTTGTCTCTGCTGACAGCAGGCAGACTCTGCTCACGCAGTAAGAAGGCATATTTGTCAAGGTTGGAAAAGGCAGCCTATTTTCTCTAAGCGTTTGTTTGCTTGACTTAGAGCTTTCAAATGGTTAGTCTTTATTTGTACGCTTGCCTCAGTCCCTGCCTTCACTATTCGACTCCCACTGTCTTTCTAATCTTTTTTCCTATCATCGTTTCCAGAAACACTTGGTCTGGTCCTTTTGAAATACATGCCATTTCCTAAAACACTCTTATCTCTCACCCATTTTGTGCTTTTTTGTTTTCTTTCTCTGGCCCTCTCTTCCCTCCTTATCTTCTTGATAAAATTTTTTTCATCTACAAGATTTTGCTCAAGTGTTAACACCTCTCTGAAATTTTCTCAAGCACCCCATAATTTGGCATGCATTCTTCTAAAATAGCACTGAAAGATTGTCTTGTAATTATCTGTGTATGTATATATATATGACCACTCTTTCAGACTGAGGCATTGGACTCCAGGATATGTGTTGTTGTGAAGAATAAATGACTATATATATTTATATGTATACACACACATATACACACACCTAGCACTTAGTAAAAGTTCAATATGCTTGTTGGTGGTGTTAATTCTTCATGTTAGACTTAACTGCCCTTTCCCCACCCCTCACTCCACCACTCAGTGCTAGGTTAGCCAATCCTGTTACATATTTCTGCAGTATTCTGTACTCAGGCAACGACCATTTTAAACACAAACTTGATTAGTATTTGTCTCTCTGTATGTATATTGTTCATTGATGTACACCAAGCTTCTTTATTAAACTGAGTATATGAGTTAGTTTCCTGATGAAAAAATAAGAGGTGGGATTTGGAGAGGTATGGTGAGGGACTACAATCTAGGAGTCAGTATGGAGATGATGGATAACATTAAGGCATTTTAAAAAGAAATAAATAAAGCTATGAAGAATATATAACAAATATTCAGCTAAGTGAAAGAAGGGACATTTGGGTCATTTACTTAGATGCTCTAAGATATATCCATATGAAAGTGGTAGAGAATTGTTAAATTAATGAATTTACCCCCAGCCCTTTCCTGAAATTCCTTTAAAGATATATTCATGAACTACCAAGATTTTTTAAAATAGTAAATGTGCCTTGTTTATATCTTCTTCAGGAAAAGAAATTCTCAGTGAAACCTGAGTTAATTATTTCTATTATCATCACCTGGCATATAGTAGGTACTTAATTAATATTGTCAGCTATTTGTCTTAAGAATGATAATTGTGATATTTTGTATAAATATTATCATTTCTGGAAAATGAGGTTTGATATAAAAGTTATAATGGATATTTAAGGAACTGTTCCTACCCTAATCAGCTCCGACATAGATTTGACTATACAATGGTGTTAGTTGTCATTTCCTTTTTCTTTCAAAGATTTATTTTTTATTTATTTCTCTCCCTTTCCCCTTCCCTGCCACCCCCCCCTCCCAGTTGTCTGCTCTCTGTGTCCATTCTCTGTGTGCTCTTCTGTGTCCGCTTGCATTCTTGTCAGTGGCACTGGGAAACTGTGTCTCTTTTTGTTGCGTCATCTTGCTGCGTCAGCATCCCATGTGTGTGGCCCCACTCCTGGGCAGGCTGCACTTTTTTCACATGGGGTAGCTCCCTTGCAGGGTGCACTCCTTGTGAATGGGGCTTCCCTACCCTGGGGACACCCCTGCATAGCACAGCACTCCTTGCGTGCATCAGTACTGTGTGTGGGCCAGCTCACCACATGAGTCAGGAGGCCCTGGGTTTGAACCCTGTATCTCCCATATGGTAGGCAGACACTCTATCCCTTGAGCCAAATCCATTTCCCAGTTGTCATTTCTTAATGGCATAGAGATATAATGCTATGACAACATACTAACAGACAGCTGGTAAACTAGTGCAAGCTATTTTCTTTGTATTGGTATTATTATTGATTACTTTTTTGTTTTTGCTGAGCCACAGGAAAGATTTCATATTTCTGACCATAGAATTTCTCTTTTTAGAAAATACTTCTCTGGGTTACAGAAAAATGATGACTAGTTTCACTGGAAGGACAATTATAATTCTTTTCTGTACTTTCCTCCCTTCCATTAAATTCAGTTATGGCTGACCAACAATATTAAAAATCATGAGATAAATCTCCAGCCAGAAAGAAAACCGACTTTAAGGGAGGGTGAAAATTAGCAGTTAAAACTCATGAAGGAAATAGCAGCATCTCAAGTTGAAATTACTTTTAGACAGGTCTTCTAAAGTCAGCTAGCAAACAATAGTCACTGTAGAATAATCAGTCTTAGTGAGCTGATAAACCTATGAGTCACAGGAGAAAACATTGAAGGGCACGGGAAATAATAGTATTACAAGAAACTCAAGTTACTTTTTAAGATCAGTCTTTTCCCTTGCAAGCTCAATAACTATCAACAGAAATTGAAAGCTATATCAGAAAGTACTTCTAGTAGCTCTGAGAATTGCTTTAAAACCCTCTAAAGGACTAGATGATGTAAGCAAATTTAACTGCTTCAACCCTGCAACTACATTTCACCATCCGTGCTTCCTGATTTCCATGAACTAGTCCAGTGAAATAACACGGAAACATGGCTGTGTAACTACTACCTATAATATAATTCATGTATGTGACAAAACTAGGCCAGGAAAGACTGAGACATTGAACAGTGAGGAATTACATGTTTAAATCGTGGTAAAAGGATGTGGTGGAGAAAACATCTGGAAAAGAAGAGGTTGCCTGAAGTGGGTCTCCGTGGTTTCAGGATCAGAAGATCATACTAAACTAATCTCTGAAAGAACTCTGAGGGGTATTACTGCCAAAATAGACAAAGGCAATTCAGGGAGGTAATGCATTTGGATTTCTGGATTTTCAGGGCTCACGTGCAAAAGCTGGAGCTTAAAGAGTCAGTTTAGCAAGGCATTATCCTTCATTTTTATTCTTTCTACTGTTTTCAAAAGTGACTAGGTGGGCATTTAAAAAAAACACGAATTGGCAGCAATGTCTGTATTCCTTTGGAAATATTTACTGTGCCTATTATGTGCCAGACAGGGGCTGGGAATACAGAAGCAAGAGCTGGATCTCTACCTTCAAAACAACTACTCTGACTTTATCACATTGAGGCATTAACCCAGATGGGTTGTGCAGGGTCTGCTTGAGCTCAATAGCAATCTGAATTTGAAATTAAATTAAAGAGGAGGATAACACTCACGCCCAATTTTGAAGGACTAAAAATGGACAGCTGAAGCATTATTTAGAAATAGAAATGGAATCACAGAATCTTAAGGCAAAATGACATACGTTTATTCTTTTAGCTCTTTCTGGGGCAGCTTCAGCTACTATAAAAGAAGTTTCTGTGCTTTGGAAGGAATGACTAATTTAATCAGATTGGTCTCTCCGACTACAATTCAACTTTGCTGCATATTTTATGTTTAATCACAGAACCGCACAGTTAGAAAGACTCTCAGACAACCCCAGTTCAGAAATTCTTGCAGTGTGTTCTTTGGGACACTAGCTCAAATTGTGCTAATATCCATTATACCAAAAGAAAAGTCTATGTGGGCAAATAGTCTAGAAATTAATGGGTTAAATAAAGTTAAATGTTTTTTTTTCTCCTGCAAGTTTCCTTAGTGAATTTACTCTACAGATGTGCGTTGCAGAGAGAGAGTACAGTTTGCATCATTTCCCAAACTTTTTTGACCAAGGGATTTTTAGAAAAGAATACTTCATTGGAAATGTTAATTTGAGAAGTCTCTGGAAATTGTTGCTTATTTTCCACAATGGAATTGGGCCCCAGTGGGCTAAGTGGTTTACACAGTCAAAAGACAGCTCTAGTGAGCAAGCTTAGAATAAGTGTGACGCTTAGCTTTTCAGTCTAGCACTCCTTCTACACCGTGGTCTTTGGTTTGCACAGTCATACCCCTAGGAGCATGTCGAGACTTTCTAAACACATTTGTAGGCACAGATAGGTTTAAAGCGGATCACGTTCCAGGTATTTAACCTCCATTTGATCGGCTTCTTAAAAGTGATCTGCCTAAGAACAAGCCTGTGGGTTGATCATGCAGGCAGGGTGATATCTCTTTTCCCACATCCCCTTGCACAATAGCTCTTTCCTACTTTACAAAAGAAGGGCCAATCACTGGTCCATCTGGAATAAGACTTCTGGGGTGCCAAAACAAAGCATGTTGAGGGTCCTTTGAGAGCAAATCAAAGAAAGCTTCAGTAAGAAATACTGGGGAAGTGGACTTGGCCCAGTGGATAGGGCGTCCGCCTACTGCATGGGAGGTCCGCGGTTCAAACCCCGGGCCTTCTTGACCCGTGTGGAGCTGGCCCATGCACAGTGCTGATGCGTGCAAGGAGTGCCCTGCCACGCAGGGGTGTCCCCCGCGTAGGGGAGCCCCACCCGCAAGGAGTGCGCCCCATAAGGAGAGCCGCCCAGCGCGTAAGTAAGTGCAGCCTGCCCAGGAATGGCGCCGCCCACACGGAGAGCTGACACAGCAAGATGATACAGCAAAAAGAAACACAGATTCCTGGTGCCGCTGATAAGGATAGAAGCAGACACAGAAGAACACACAGCGAATGGACACAGAGACAGACAACGGGGGTGGGGGGCGGGAAGGGGAGAGAAATAAAAAAAAATACTGAAGATGTGGTACCTTACTTCACCCAGGTTAAATACTCCTGTCAAGACAAGCATACTTATCTACCTTCCTACCTATATAGCTGTCTACTTATACACAAATTAGAATTCAGAAGCAAGATGACTGTCAAGAAACCATATTAAAATGGATTAAAAATTGGATTAAAGTCGGATCTGACAATATTGGCTTTGCCAATAAAATTTTTATGGTCCAGTTATTTTTATAAATGGGTCTTTTTAATTGAATAAGCTAAATCTTCATTCAGTGTTTTGAAGAAAATATATTCAAAGCATACACAAGATGAAAAAAGTTAGAAATTCTATCATTTCCAACTACTTAATCTCATGATAGAGTTATTGGCTGGAAACTTAAAAACATGTGAAGGAATATACATTTTTTCAAAGTTCTTTTGGGCAGTTACACAAAAAATTGAAGCCCACTGCTGTATACCATGCAGCAGAAATGAGTCCACAGATTATTAGGTTTTGAGAATATTAACAATGTAGCTGGAGGAAAAAAAAAAACCAAAATTAATACAGGAAACTTGCTTTAAAGAATTTTTTGTTTTGTCATATTTTGAAAATATAAGAAATATAATTAAATCATGAATTATTTTTCATTCTTAAATAATGGTAACATTAATTTCCACTTTCAGTTAAGAAAAAGTGTAAAAGGTAAATGAAGGACAATGATCATGGAGAATGCACATGAGATATTTGTATAGTCCAAATGACTTCTAGAGAGCATTAGTAGGTGTATCATCATGAGTCTTCTTTCTATTTGGTACATTGGAAGAAACAATTTACTTTTATGGAAAAGTGCGTTTTTAAGGAATCTGGCTTGCAATTAACTACAGAGTTAGGAACAGGATTATTAAACTAAAAGCTTGTTATGTCAGCTTACATAATATTG
Source organism: Dasypus novemcinctus (assembly GCF_030445035.2). Classification (NCBI taxonomy): domain Eukaryota; kingdom Metazoa; phylum Chordata; class Mammalia; order Cingulata; family Dasypodidae; genus Dasypus; species Dasypus novemcinctus. Next base: position 9,526,023 of record NC_080701.1, on the reverse strand, counting down.
GTCTTATTAATACAATAATTATCAACACCCACATAGCATTAAGCCATTTAATTTTTGACAGCATTTGCTGCTCATAGGCCATTATTGTTAATTATCAATGAAGTTACTGTTATAAATCATTAGGTTGCCAAATTAAACAAACAGAAGCCCAAAATGCCCCAGTAAAGATGAACGTATTGCTTGGAGATGAGTTGTTAACTTCAAATGTAAAAAAGAGTAAACATTTATATAATATGATCATCACTCATAGGTGTTACAAAGACGAGATTTCTGCTCTCATGCCCTCATTTTTCCAATAGGTAGGAGTTTTATGATCCTTCCTAAATTCTTTGCAAATCCCGTAATGAAGTTACGGGGTAGGAAAGTGGCCAATCATAAAAAGAGCCAAGAGAAGCAAAACACCATAGGCAGCTCACTGCAAAGCTGGGGGTATATATCTGCTGGAATACCCATCGCAGGAGAAAACGCAGGATGCTCTAATTAAGACTGCAGGGACAGGAGTTAGTTCTCCAGGGTTCATTGCTTCTGTGTGTGGGTGTGGGTGTGTTTTCTTAATGTTCGCCATCTTTAATCCCTTTCACTTGAACTCTTCTGAACTGGATGTTTTTGGGGAGGGGGGGAGGCTTGTATTCTTGACATATCCAAGTGAGTTTTAACACCTTTGAAGTACAATTGAGTTGGGACATTTTTTTTCAGTGATGCTTCCAACCAATTAAATGGTCAGGAAAGAAAATCTTGAAGAGTCTCCAGGCCCTTACAGATAGATGGGAACAATTTCCAATAAAAGCAGAGTGGGGATGCTGATGGAAATCATTAAGAGTGACTCAGCAAAGCTTAGGAACACCAAAGTTTCTTCTTATTTCTTCTTTTTTAAAATATCTAAAGCTAGAACAATTATGTATTGGTTCTTTGTCAGCAGTTATTTTGTCTTATGTTTGAACATTGATTTTTTAAAAATTATATATTTTCTATAGTTTAAACAAAATTTGCAATCTCCTTTTATTAAGGTGGCAAACATTTTGAAGATAGAATGCATTTTTGCATGTGAAAGGGAAATAATTATTGCATTTCTCCAAGCGGAGTTTACAAATACTGATTCTAGACCCTTTGCCAAATCTTCCTCAGGGAGATTGCCAGTCTCACAATTGGGAACTATCATACTCCTGGAAAGTGAGATTACGGATGACAGAGAATGTATATATCTTCATGTGTCCCACGTGCTTTCTCTCCTCTTCATTAGGGTAATGACTATTGTCCACCCCCTGCCCCAATTCTAATCATGTGCTAATAGTCGTAGATGATTCTACAGACGCACAAGCCTCTTACCTCCGTAGGCTTTCTTTTCCCTCCTACTGGAACTACTCATTCCTGTGCTCACACCTTTGACTTTGCCAATACTGCAATAGCAAATCCTATCAATCCTGTCGTGCATCACTCAATCCCTTCCTCTCTCACCTGCTGAAGAACATCACTTCTGCATTTTTCTCCCTTGTATTGGATTAAAGGAAACTTTTATTGGATTTCTCATCTGCACAAAACATAATTTTTTCCCTCCTCCTTTTAAGAACAGCCCTCTCTTGATTCCCTTTGCTCTTGCGCCATGTCTCCATTTTCTGTTCCCCTGTATAGCAAAGCTTTGAAAAAGGTTATCCACACTCATTGTCTCTTCTTCCTCTCCTCCTGTTCTCTTAAAAACTAAATCCCATCAGGCTTTGGTCTCCCATCCCTTCTTCAACACCACCCTTGTCAAGACCACCAGTATCCTCCACATTACCAGATCCAATGGTTGATTCTCAGTCCTTATCTTATTTGACGGCGTTTGATATGGTTGATCACCTCCTTCTCTATGAAATACTCTCTTCGGCTGGCTCCCAGGATACCACGCTCTTCAGGTTTTCTTTCTAGGTTCCTTGCTACTCCTCAGTGTCCTTTGCTGGATCCTTCTCGTATCCCCAGGCTTTTGATATTGGAATATCCCTGTTCTTAATTCTTGCTTCTCTTCTCTGCCTACAGCTGCTCCTCTTATCCTCCAGTGTCATGGTTTTAAATACTATGTGTATGTTCATGACCTCCAAATCTCTATCTCTGTGTGAGATGTGCCTCTTGGTCTACAAGACTTATGTCTTGAAATACCTACTTGGGAGCTCCACTTAGGTGTCCAAAGGCATCTCAGAGTTAAAAATGTCAACAACTGCACTTTCAGTCTTCTCCACAATTGTTCTTCTTACAGTCTTTTTTATTTCCATAATGGAAATGCAATATTTCTAGTTTCTCATCCTTGACTCTTCTTTTTCCCTCACCCCAGGCCCAAGCTCACCAAGAAGTCTTCCAAGATCAAACATTAAAATGTGTGAAAAATTTCTTACCACTTCCACTGCTACCAGTCTGGTTCAAAACCCATCATCTCTTATTTGGACTTAGGCTTCTCTCTTTGAACTCTCATCCTTATTCCCACCCCACCCATGACCCATCCCCTCTACAGAGTTTAGTACCAACATAGAAGCCAGAGATAACTGTCAGAATAAGTCAGATCATGTCAATCACTTCCTCAAAATATTCTAATGATGATTCATATTACTCAGAGGAAAATCCAAAGGCTTACAACAGCCTACAGGGTCCTCACTAACTCTGCTGTTCACTGCCTTCTCCATTACTTTGCTCCAGCCACACAGGTACCTTGGCTGCTCCTTAAGTGTGCCCGGTGTGCTCTCAGCAGAAGACATCTGCTCTTACTATGCCCTCAAGCTTTTCCTCTTGTCCTCAGTAACTTCACGATCACTCCCTTTTCTCCTTCAAGCCTTTGATCAAAATCTCTTTCTTAAGAGTCCTTGCCTGACCACTGAGAAGGATTCCATATCACATACCATATTCAAATATAATTTACTTATTTACTGTGTTTATCTTTGTCTGTTATCTCTCTCCACACGCTAGAATATAAATCCCATGAGGACAGATTTTCTTGAATGGTTTGTTCATTGCATTATTCCAAATGTGGAAAGGCCATGTTTGGGAAGATACATACCAATTTCAGGATAGTGGGCACATTTAAGGAGGAATCCTGTGGAATAAAATTCTGTAGGAATAAACAGGTGACATCATTTGTAATATATATATATATATATATATATATTTGTTTTTCAGGAGGTACCGGGGATTGAACCAGGACCTCATACATGAGAAGCATGTGCTCAACCACTTGAGCTACATCTGCTCCCCTATTTGTATCATATATTTTTAATAATGAAGGATTATTTATGGCAAAGTGCTTATTTTTTTATTAAATATCAATGGTGAATTTGGGAGCAATGGAAACATTCTAAAGTGACTGAGGTGATAGTACAACCCTGTGATGAAAATGAGAGCCACTGAGTGTAGATTTTGAATGGGTCCTACAAAGCAGGGGACTGTATAACAGGGAATCCAGTGGTACATGATGGACTGTGGTTTACAGGATAAATATGAGAACGTTTTCTCTTGAATGATAACAAATATGTAATACTAATACAGGATGTTAACAATTGGGTGGGTTGGGGGAACACACATGAAATGTAAGATATGGGCTACCGTTAGTACCAATATTTTGACAAAGCCCTTTCCTGGTTTGTAACAAATGTTTCATGGCAATGCAAGGTGTTGGTGGTGGGGAGATGTATGGGAGTCTTATATGATGCATGTTTGTTTTGTAAATTCACAACTTTCATTATACATTTATTGTTTATGCTCATGTATGAATGATAACTTCAATAACATTTTATTAAAAGATAAAAATAAATACAAATTTAAAAAACAATAGGATCTATTAGCACTAGTCCATGGTTTAACTAAGGGTTCACTATTTATGTAGTGCTAATAGTACAATTATAGAAATGTGCTTTCATCAATTGTAACAAATATTCTGAACAATGCAAGGTGTTAATAATAGGGTGGTGTGTGGGAATCCTGTATTTTATGCATGATTGTTCTGTAAATGCAAGGAATAGGATTTGGCTCAACTGATATAGCATCCGCTTACCACATGGGATGTCCAGGGTTCAAACCCAGGGCCTCCTGACCTGTGTGGAGCTGGCCCACATGCAGTGCTGATGCACACAAGGAATGCTGTGCCATGCAGGGGTGTCCCCTGCATAGGGGAGCCCCACACACAAGGAGTGTGCCCCATAAGGAGAGCTGCCCTGTGTGAAAAAAGTGCAGCCTGCCCAGGAATGGCGCCACACACGCGGAGAGCTGATGCGGCAAGCTGTGCCACTGACAAGAATTCAAGCAGACACAGAAGAGCACACAGCAAATGGACACAGAGAGCTGACAACTGTTGGGGGGGAGGGGCGGGGAGGAGATAAATAAATAAAAAATAAATCTTTAAAAAAACAAACAAAAATGACTTCTTCAATGCAGAAAAAAGACACTGAGGAAAAAAATATCAGTGGTGGATACAAGGGTTGTAGTCATATTTTCCCCTTGAGCTTTCTGAAAGTTTAGTATATATTATAACATTAGAAGAGGTAACAGTTTACTAAGAAAGAAAGAGAGTGGCTTGCCAGGTAACTGTAATTTGAGACAGGTGCCATAGGAAGGAGAGAAGAGAAAGAGGGAAGCCAGGGATAAAGAATTAAAGGAATTAGTGGTAACTGTGGCCATCTTATAAAAGGCGAGTAATAAATATGTTAAAATGCAAAAAAAAGGCTATTTAGGACAGATGTCCTAGACCCGTGTTTCTCAATCCTTCACGTGCATAGGAGTCACCAGGGATTTGTTGAAATGCGAATCGTGATCCAGCAGGCCGGGCTGGACTGAGTCTGCCCTCCCAGCATGCCCCAGGCCCACGGACACTGCAGGTCCTAGAGCACCAGGCGCTAGGGTCGGTCCTCCCTGCACTGACACTGCAGCTGGACGGCCGGACCACACGCTGGTGTCAGAGTCCTGCCCCTAAGAGTCTGGTTTAGTTGGCCTTGGGCATGCTCTGGCCATCAGGATTTTAAAAAGCGACTCTAACGTGCTACAAGGTTTGAGAACCATTGCAGGGTTCAGGCCAGGCGCCCCCGTGAGAAGCCCCTTGATGCCCTGTCACCCTGCAAGGGGATTGGGATGGGGCTCTTTCTATCGAGGCTGTGGCCATGTGCCAAAGACGCAGACACTGGCGGATGAGGCCTGGCTGGACAGGGGCCTCTAGGGATAAAGTAGGCAAAGGGGCAGCACAACACATGCCCACTTCTGAGCAGGAAAGTGCCAGACCTGCTGCTGAATTGCCGGAGCAATTTGGCCAGACTATCAAATCTGCTATGTCATCTTGTAATTAGTTTATTATTTTCTGATAGGTGCAAGGCTCACAGCTGAATAGCCGAGAGGACAGACTTTTTCCCACCTGTGCGGCTTAACTCCAGCAGTTACAGCAGGCAATAAACAGCTTCGTACACAGTTGTGTATTTATTGACCGTGTGGTCATCGCTCTAGGAATGGTACGGGCACTGAGCGGGTGAGTGACACGGGTCTGAGGAAGTGACAGGCACACCAGAGCTGAAGGATGAGTAGGAAGCAGTCTGGAGAACAGGGCAGGAAGCGGGGGCGCCGGAGCTGCTGTGGAATGCTGAGAGCTCTTCCAGGGCTCGGGAGAATTCTCAGCTGCTTAAACAATTTCCTGTCTCCCCAGTTCCTCGCAGAGCCTTCCACAAACCCTTTAGTAACTGTGTTAGCCTGAATGTGCTGCTTTTGCTTGCACTGAGAAAAAACCTAAGCATAGCAGCTAAGGGGCACGGGTGAGAAAAAAGAATGGGAAGCCATAGAAGGAGGAAGCTAGAGAAGGGTGGGCTCGTTTGCGCATTGTTCTGGTTGCAACGTGAATAATTGTTTGGAAAGGACTGGAGAGGAAGGGTGGAAGGAAGGAAGAGAATGGGAGGAGGCTGGAGGTTGAGAGACCAACTTGAGAGCTGGGTCTCAGAGCAGGTGCGAAATGACGGCTGTCTGCATTAAGTGCTTGAGAAGGGGCTCTGGTGGATTGAATTCTGTACCCCAGTTTACCCCCCCATCACATTCCTGTGGGTATGAACCCACTGTAAGTAGGATCTCTTGGAGACGTTATTTGCCGAGTAAGGTTAAGGCTTAATCTGCATCACTGGAGTCCTGCACAAGCAAAAAATTTCAGACAGAGGCAGAGAAGGCTACAGGGAGGACCCAGAAGCAGGAAGCCAGCAGGCAGAGGAAGGAGAGGACAAGGCCTCGGGAAGAGACATAGCCCCCCAACCAGCCCAGACTGCTGCCCACCCTGGAGGAAGGCGGCTCACCAGGCCCTGAAACCCTGAGACGATAGATAAATTCCCATTGCTTAAACCAACCCCTTGTGTGGTATTTGTCACAGCAGCTGAAGGGGCGCTAAGACGGGCTAAAGGGAAGCAGTCTGTTTGGAGGAGCATTAGGTATGAACTAGCGATTCTTGTAATAAGAGTGAACTTACAATACTTCGTGATCCTTGGATGCACAGGGTGTGGGAGAGGAAGGAACCAGGGATGGCTCCTCCAGGATGCAGACCCTTGTTCTTTTGCAGGGTTTCTGGCAGTGTCCAGTGAGCCGCTCACCCCCTAACCACAATTCCTTGACCTCACTTCGAAAATGCAACATCTGTTATTGTCTGATTACTTTAACATCCAATTATTCTTGAGTTTCTATGGCATAGGTCTCTCCAAAAACCTAGCAGAATTAGGCAAAAGAGGAGGAAATCAAATCACATTTTTAAAAAAATTAGGTACCGGGGTTTGAACCCAGGACCTCACACATGGGAAGCAGGCGCTCAACTGCTGAGCTGCATCTGCTCCCCTCAAATTACTTTTAATTTCACAGATATTTGCGACCCTTCCTTTATAGGAAATGAAACACTATATAAGTTGAAATATGTTGTTGATTTTGATACCACTTTGCTCCACGTGTCAGGACATGATTTGTGTGAGTCAACGGCTAAGGCAGAACTGCTGGAGGGTCTAGTGGCATGCAAAGGGGCTGTGGGCATGCCAAATGGATGGAAAAAGTGGTGCTGGCCCTAAGAGTATGTAGCCAAGAAGAGGATTTAGAACTGGGACAGAAAATACCAAACATACTAGCAAAATAGCATGCCAACCTCATGTGAAATTTGTCTTTATTTTGGCTAATCATTTAGTTCAGATGTACTCAGGCATGAAGTAGATGCTCACCTAAATATCTTCCCTGTGAGACAGTGAAATAATTGACTGCTTTGCATGTGGAAAAATAAGAAAGAAATGAGAACCTATTTACAATTTTCAAAAGGCTTGTTTGTAAATTTTTTTTAAAAATTAAAAAGTTTTACAGAAATCTTATTTATAGTTTCAATTCCTACTGCAAATGGATTTTGATCTCCGAAGAGTTCTAACTTATATAAAAATGTGAAGTCAGGAATAGGGAGGAGAGACTTTATTACATTTCAGAAATTTTTTTTAGAATTCAATAGAGCTTTGTTTTTGTTATTTTTAGGTATACTTTTAAAATATTGTAATACATGGTGGAGAGAAGTATTTTAACAATAATTAGAAATATTACAGGTCTGAGACAAGTACTTAATTATAGTACTATTTTATAGATCCTTCTATGAAATAAAAATCTGAAGCTGCTGCAGATGAAAGCTTTATTTACTAACAGCATTTTCCTTAATCAAAGATTAGAATCTGTGATAGAAAAATCTAACCTAAAAAATCTAAAGAAAAAGAGGAAAGCAAAACTAATTCTATGTGGTGGGATGCACTTGCACTTAAAGAGTTTAATAGATTTGCTGTATGCAGCTTAGCAATACAAAGGACAAGACTCTGCTCTTGCTAGCTAGAACAAAGGCTGGCATTATAAGATGTATTTTTTTTGCCATTTATATCTCTTGACCTTAAAAGTTTGATAATCTCACTAAATTAGAGACTCAGAAAATCAGAAAGAATATGGAGAGGGTAGAAATTTTGGACTAGTAGGAACCAATGTTTTCATCATTTTATTTTTTCGTATGAAGAAGGAACTTGAATGTTTGCAGTTATTTGTTGTTCAAAGTATGTTTACATATTTAAGTTTACTTTGGACAAATCCTACAAGGTATTACGTAAGTATGATCTACTACATAAGTATTAGAAAAGTATAATGCCTGTAAAGATTAGCTAATTTGTAATGTTGGAGCCCGAATTAGAAAGGTCTTAGTCCTCAGGCCCCTCTTCAAGTCTACTCTGGTGACTGCAGCAGCTGCAGATCCTGGGCAATAAGCCGCAGCCTGTGTTACCACCTCTAACACGTAACGCCACCCCGAGACCAGAGTGCCGCTGTCCCCTTGATACTGCAGGGAACAAAAGTGAAGGAGCGGATACAAGTCAAATCTGGGGGAAGAGGCTGCTAAGTTTTTACGAAGTTATAGGCACTCATGAACTTTTTAACGTTTCTTGTTTGTACTTAGGGTGACTAAACCCATATTTTAAAGAGAGCGATGACAATCATTTGTTGTTTAGGTCACTTTATCAGAGTGTGCATTGGGGTACGTCTATATAGTAGCTGTTTAGGGAAAGAAGAGACTTAATCAGATAACACAGGTATGAAAAAGATTTGTTAAAATGTAACAAATGGATCACCCTGTGCACTTCACAGTTATGCTGAGAATTAGGCAGTCTAACTAATTTTGACCCATTTGACAGCATTCTCTTCATCCTGGACGGAGCTCCTTCTTGTCCCCTGTTCTTATGTCATTGTGTCACAGCGGGAAGACTAGTAGGAAGGCCAACGGCTTTTACCTCCAAGCCTTTTTTAAGTGACCTTGAAAGGATAAATTCTTGACCTTTGGGGGACACCGTCGTATAAAAGGAGAAGGGAGAAAGAAAAGAAAAGCACTTTGCAAACATAGCCGCAGCGATTTTAATGACATATAACTACATTTATTTGTTCTTAAAAGGCCTAACAAGTTTGGTGCACGAAATTTAGCTACAGAAGGGACGAGAAACAGCCTCCGCTCGCTAGAACAAAGGCTGACATTGTGAGATTGCAGTGGCATAATATATGGGCTTCGAATAAAAGTCCTGGTCAGTGCAATATAAAGGAAGCTCTTCATTAGCTATCATAGTGCATGCCTCTCAGTCCTGTACCACATGGCAGCCGGGCATCCGCACAAAGAATGAGCCATTCACTCAGGTTTCATAATCTTGCTCTGTTTCAGCCTCCTGGGTTGACAGCTTTCAAGTTAAGCATGGAAGGCTCTAAAGAAACAGCCTTACATTTTTCAGTGATAGAGTTTGTTTTTGGAAAATGCCTATCTAAAATAAGGAGATAAAAGAAGTTTAGCTAGTGAGCCCAATTTATTGCATTAGCTGGCCCTCCAGAGCATGGCGATGTTTTCATGATCACTTTGAACACTCGAGTAAAATAGTTTACAGAAAGATTGGTCTCAAATGAAATTATTTGCAATTTCTATGTCATTCAACCTTATGCAATCATATGAATATTCATTTTACAGTGAAAGCTTACTTTGTAACTTGAATTACAGTAAAATGCTTTGCAAAGATACTGAGCGGTAGGAAAATAATTCTATATAGTTTTTCAGGAAAACCACTGCGAATTTCAATCTTTTCCACCATCTTCTGCTGCATAAGACCCCTGTCGTTCAAGGAAAACACAAAAGTGTGTAACTCAGATTCAAGTTACTGGCAATTCACTGCATGCATCCTCTGGGCTTTGAAGAGAAACACATTATACATAGGTTCTTATTTCTATTAGTTTTCTAGATTCTAGGGTCATATTGTCCAAAGACCCAACACCTAACTGCATAAAATTGCATGAGACAAGGAGAATCATTCTGAATTTGAGCTACAGTGAAGAGGAAATAAATAAGGCAGTTATCCATTGGGCCAGTGCTAGAAAACTAAATACTATTTGCTATCAGAGAATTTTCAAGACAGAGTATCAAAGGAGATCATACAATTCAAATTCAATTCTAAAGTTATTTGTTGTAAAGAATAGCACCATTACTGCCCTTAAACATAGTGGGCATATTTATTTATAAAATATTTATGTTTTATACTTGTGTTGAATATGAGCAGATGCTCAGAGCAGAGCAGTGGACAATCTCCACTTAGTGCCTAAAAACTTAAAGAATCTCAAAATACATGAATCAAAATATGTGAAAAGAATTGTAAAATGCATTAATTGTGCTTATTTTCAAGTGAGAACAATAGAGATGTGTTTTTTACTTACAGCACCAGATGTGAGCACTCACTCCAAAGGCTGGACAGTTAAGTCTGTGATAGTGTGGGGAAATATAACTTGCTTATGCAAGGTCTCCACGGTGTTTATATAAGACAAAGGTGCTTCTTAATTAACAGGCAAGTAAAGAAGTCCAAATGACTTGTAACAATCTAGCCATAGGAGCACTATACAACAGTTCATCTTCTCTTAAATTCTTCTGTTGTTTTCATGTAACAAAATCACCCTCACTGTTTTGATATTAAAGATCTACCCCGGCAGTACACTTGAATTTACCTTTATCCTGGTTTTCATATAAACTGCACAAAAAGAAAAAAAAAAAGTTGCCATGTCTCTGATAATTTCTTTTAAAACCAGGATAACTGAGATTAAGTTCATGTATCAAAAGTCTAAAAATTTTCTAAGTTAAAATTTGTACATTCAGAATGACTAGGCTCAAATAGTGTGTTGCTAGTTTATATTATAATGATTATGGACAGATAAATGGTGTATGATTATTTTAGATAAACCTTGGCAAAATGAATCAGGCTCTGGCAATACTGAAAAAGCATAGGTGACAAATTTATATAAAACTTTTAATTGAGGTGTTAATTTTTTTATTAATTTATGAATTTCTTCCCTCCCTCCCTCCCTTCCTTCCCTACCTATCTACTTACCAGAACTTTGCACTAATAGTATTTCCTAGGAAAATTTGGGTCATGCAGATCATTTTGGCTCCTTATTTTTCTAAGTTCAAAAACGTTTCTAAACTATGAGAAGTTCTGTTTATGTTTTACAAATCCAAGATAAAGATGAATACCTTTTTTATTTTAATGCTAAGGGTATTGATTCCACTATTATTCCACATTGGCGTTGAAAGTATTAATTAAAGAGATTAGATAATACTAAGGAAGTAGAGGCATAAGAATTAGAAGGAGGAGGTATACCAATCTCAATCAGCAGATCATATTATCTATCTGAAAAACCACAGGAAAACTCAATGAGGAAACTACTACAGGCAGGCGTGGGGGCACGGAGGCTGCGACTATGGGAAATAGCACAGGGGAGTCCCCAGCAGTGAAGGGACTGTGCCCTCTCCCAGTTGACATGAGGGTTGCAAGAATTTACGCGTGTGTGGAAGTTCATAGACTGCCCACCAGAAGAGAGAAGAGAGTCCATTTAAAAAATAAATTGAGATAAATTTAATAAAGTGTTTTAAAAGTGTTGCTGTGGGGGGAGTGGGGGGTGGGGGCAGTGGGGTTGAATGGGACCTCATATTTTTTGAATGTAATATTTAAAATAAAAAAAAAGACAACACTGAGAAAAAATAAAAAATAAAAGCTACTACAAGCAATAAGAGTTACTAAAATAGCAGGATATAAAATAAAAACACAGAAATCAGTAGCATTCTGGTATAGAAATAATAACCAGGTAGGAGATATAAGAGAAGAAACAACCTCCTCTACCACAGCTAAAATAAAAGTGCACAAAATAACACAAACGAAAATAAAATACATAAAGGCAAACAAAGTGAAATGTACAAAGCTCATATAAGGAAAACTCTCTAACAGACATCAAAATATACTTGAGTATATACAAAGATATACATTTGGATAGGCAGTCCCAAATTAAAAAATCCTCAAGGTTTATAAATTTAATGCATTCCAACAAAATACTACTATATTTTTAAAAAAAATTTTTACCTGGAGCAAGACAAATTGGTTTTGGAAAAATAAGCACATAAGAACAGTCAAGAAAATCATGAAAATTAATAAGAGGGGGAAGGGGAGGGGAGGGAGAAGGAAAAGTGGAAGGGAAGGGGAGGGGAGGGGGGCAAATAAATAAAAAATAAATCTTAAAAAAACAAAAAAACACAAAAAAACACATAATTATGAAGCAGCTATAATTGAAATAATGTGATATTGGTATGTGAATAGAAAGACCATGTAAGAGAGTTGAAGCTCTAGAAAAAAACAAAGTGCATATAGGAATTTAGTTTGTGACTGCATTCCAAATAATAATTGTGACTGCATTTCCACATAATTGGTTAACAAAGACACTTTAGTAAGTATATTTGGAATCACTGGAGAACCACACAAAAAACATAAAGTTAAATTCACCCTTCACACTATATACGAGGGAAAACAATGAAAGGAACAGGGTTTAACGGCAAGAAAAATAAAGAATCATAAATATTGTAAGAAAGCATGGGTGAGTTTATAACATGGAAGTTGGGAAATCCTCCTAAATGGGGCTGAGAATCCAATGCAACAAGGAAAAAGACTGATAAACTTGATATATGAAAATTTTTAAAAAATCAAAATTGTGTGCAAAAAAACAGTATAAGCAAATAGAAATACAAACTGGGGAAGATATTTAGAATTTATATCACAGTTAATGAATAATATTCCCAATAGATGAAGTGCTGATAAATGCTTTTAAGAATGGGGGGGAAAAAACTCATGAAAATCTTATGGAAAAATGAATAAAAGAAATAATAGTATACATAAAAAGAAAGGCAAACAGCTCTTATAAACATGAAATAATGTCAACTTTCACTCATAAGAGGAATTCTACTTAAATGACACTGAGATACTATTTCTCATCCATTTGATTGGCAAAAATCCATACATTTAAGCATATGTTTTGTTTTCCAAACTCCTGGGAATACACATTCTCGTTTTTGCTGGGAGGCATGAAAAGGGCATCCGGTATGGAGGGGAATTTAGAAATCTGTAGAGAAATTGCATGTGCCTTTATCCTTTCACCCCTTAATCCCATCCCTGTGAATCTTCTTGAAATTGTACCTCCATATATGTACATATATTTATATATATAAAGCAAAAATTGATTTCTTATCTTTGCAAAATGCCTATCTAAATGTGGAAATAAAATGTGGTACATTCCAACAATGGAATACTCTGAAGTCCTGGAGAGAAAGAAGGATAATCACTATGCACAGATTGAAAAAAAAATCTCTAGGATATACATATAAGAGAAAAACTGATGTAGAACAATGTGTAGAGTATTTTAATTTTTTTTTTAAGAAAGGGGAATATAAATGCGCATTGGCTTATATTTTCAGAAAAGAATCTTGAAAGGATAAAAGAAACTTTAGAAATGATTATAGGGAATATGGTGAGGGCGTAGGGAAGAAAGTTAAACTTCTCTGCTTCCTTTTTTCTTTCTTTTTTTCCTTTCTTTTTCTTTTCTTTTTTTTTTTTTACCAAGCAAACTTTCAATTTGATTAATATAGGTTACATAAAATTTAAAAAGGGAGAAAACATAAAAATAGTGATATTTTAAAAGTACAGACTTACAGTACAATAATGAGTCATATTAAGTCAGAGGTATTTTAATATAAACAGACAGAATAAACAATGTCAGTAAATCCTCACTGATTTAGATAAAATGAATATAGTAACTAAATTAATAAATCAGTGCTAGTTTCTACTGACATTAGTTACATTGCTTTTATGTAAATCATTCTATGGTATTTGGAAAGTTTGCTCTTTTAGGTAAACATTTGTCATGCAACTTTCCATTTTTTCTTTGTTTTGTTTAAAATGACATCATTTTTCATATATAGCAACAGATACATTTCAACCTAATTTAAAAATTATTTGTGGAATTAGTGACAATTTTCTGTCCTTGACACTCCTCAAGAGGCTAAAAATGTTTTTATAAGTCATCCCATTAACTTTTGAGAAAAAATAGTAGAAATATAGAAGAACTTTGCCAGATTTCAAAGTCAATTCCATTTTCTTCTGTTATTTCTAACCAGACTGACATAATTGATTCTTCAACAAAGAACCAACCAAACAAATGGATTAACTTATTAAACAAAACATTTGTAAATAGTGTCCAATTTATGTTGACTGAAGGAATTATTTTTAAAAATACACTTCCTGTATTACATTATGTTTTCATCTCAATGGGAAGAAGTAACCCAAATTGCTCAAAGTTCTTTAACTGACAGGCCTTGCTCCTAAGAAACATGCTTTGATGGATAAAAATGCCATTAGGAGCAAGTGAAGTCCTCTATGCAGATATGAGACATGAGTTTCACTATTAAATGAATTCTTCTTATTAAATGCTAATGACAGTGATTTTGTAATATTGTGTTATTCACTGGAGCTCTGTGAACATTTTTCAGGGTTGTTATGGGATATTTTCCAGTTTATTGAGACATTCTTGACTTACAATAAACTATATTATTTGAAGTATGTAATTTGAGAAAAAAAAGAAAAAAAATGCTTGGTGACACTGGTGACGACACTTATTATTCATATATCACTTATTATTCATATATCACACTCTTTTGCCAACTACCTATGTGTTATTCTACGTGTTTGGTTTTTTAAAATTAGAGAAGTGTGTTTACAGAACAACCACGCATAAAATATAGGCTTCCCGTTGATACTGTGGTTTCCTTGATGGCATGTTAAGTCTTACTCAACTCTGTATGCCCAGCACCAGGGTGCCCACAGACTTGAGTAGGTGCTCCTGTTTGCTCCTGTTTCTAAATGAGAACCAGCCTTGCAAGGTAATTACTGAAGTGAACCCTCCTTAAGATGGGTAGAGAAATCTTTCCTATTTGCCACCTCCCAGGTATCACATCCATTCTTGCCAGTTTCTAAGATGCGTTAAGAGTTCCCAGACATTCCTGGGGAAATACTCAGAGGATGGAGTGACTGTGGGAGTCCCTGCTCTCTGGGCTGCTCAGCTGCAACTGCCAGCATCCTAGGCTGGAGGGTTCTGGCCAACCCGCATCTGAAATGACCCTGCCACATGTCACTGCTGGGTGTCCTCCATCAGAGTGAGCCACGGGAACAACACAGATCCCGGGGGTGGGTTCCTTTGGTGGCCGACCAAATGTCACTGGTTGGACTTAGGCTCATTCTTGGTTTGAAACCTTAAAAATGCTAACCAGGTCAAAAGGGGGTGGTTTCCATTTGTTTTATAAATTTAAGAATTCAAATTTGATATGTTCAGAATGAAACATTTCTTTCTCTTTTCTTTTTTTGTTTGTACTTTGGATGTTGTGGAGCAAGAGAGCCTTAAACACCATTTTCAGCTAAGTACAGTGAGTGGATCTTGTGTGAGCTTGATTCAAACACTCCAACTGTGAAAAGGCCTTTTTGAGACAATCAGAGAAATTGGAATCCTAAATAATTATTAGATAATATTTCAAAATTGTTATTACATACTAGGTGTGAACAGTGTAATATAGTTATGTTTTTTGAAAGGACTTATCTATTAGAGACATATAATGAAATATTTATAGATAAAATGATATATCTTGAACTGCTTTCAATAGTCCTGTGGAGAGATTAAAAGTGATGTGGGGGAAAATAGATACTCAAAACCCTTTAACATGTGCATTCATTTTGATCTATCAATTACAACTCCTGGAATTTACCCTAAAGATATAGCTATGAACATACTTAAAGATTTTAAATTTTGGATATTTACTGCAACAATTTTTAGGAGCAAAAAACTAGAACTACCTGCACTTAAGTCAAGATATTTAAGAGAAGCAGGTGTGGCTCAAGCAACTGGACTCCCGTCTACCATGTGGGAGATCCGGGGTTTGATTCCTGGAGCCTCTTGGTAAAGGTATGCTGGCCAGTGCAAGAGTGCTGGCCTGAGTGAAGAGCTGGTGCAGCAAGACAGTATAAGAAAAAGAGACACAGAGGAGAGACAATAAGAGATGTACCAACCAGGGAGAGGAAGTGGCACAAGAGACTGATCACTTCTCTCCCACTCTGGAAGTTCCCAGGAACAGTTCCTGGTGCTACCTAAAGAGAATACAAGCAGACACAGAAGAACACACAGTGAATGGACACAGAGAGCAGACAATGGGGGTGTGGGGGGAGTAAATAAATAAATCTTAAAAAGAAAGTTATTTAAGTAATAAAGTTACTCAGTTAAATAAATCAAATATTGTAATGCCATGCAGCCTTTAAAGTTACGTTGAAGAATTTTTATAACTTAAATGGAAACATGTTCATATTATCACTAATTGAAAAAATTTTTATAAAATCGTAATTTGTGTAATCTAGGTTTTATTAAGAAACAAAAGTATTCAAGGAAAATATTAGACTACATATTCCTAAGTGTCTATAGTGATAATCTTTGGGAGGTCAGAATACAGGTAATTTTTACTTAAAATTAATATTTGTGGCTTATCTTTTAAAGTACCAAAAATAAACAAATATTACCTCTGCAGAACAATAGCTATTAAAGTAAAAGGCAACTCCCCATAAGGCAATGGTTTCAGAAAAATAATAAAACTGAGGACAGAGTGAAAGAAGGGATAGAAAGATTCAGATATTTGTGATGTAAAAAAACAAGACAAATCAAAATGCAAAGCAACCACTGTGGTGTCAGTGGAAATCATTTTTCTTATCATGAATGATGTAAGAGTCTTTGCTTTCACAAAACGGTTTCTCACAGCCAGTTTCCTAACATGTTCAATTAGCCCCTTGGACCATGAAATTATATTGGGCTTCAAATTTCGGGGAGTTCTGGATCACAGAGTGTTTCAACAATGGCAATGGAGGGATACTGGTATGGGGTACCAATGACAGGTGATATATGGCTGACAGGGAGCTGTACAGAACATATGTCCAGGGTGCATGGTAATGTTTGGATATACTCATAGTGGCAACAATTAAAAACCACAGTAGGGGGGGTACTGGGTTCCTGGCCAGTGGTGCTCTGTCGTGGTCCCTAGGGGAGCAGTGACAGTCTCCCAGGTACAGTGGCGGGGACCGGGAGGGAGTGAGGGTTCAGCAGTGAGCCCCTGATGCTAATGACTATGCTTGTGAGCTGATAAACCCAAAATAAGAACAAGGCCTAGAACAGCTTTGTGCCTGGGAATTTCCTCCTGTCAGCCTTCATGTTACTCAAATGTGGCCAGTCTCGAAGCCAAACTCAGCATGTAAATGCAATGCCTTCCCCCCAGCGTGGGACATGACACCCGGGGATGAGCCTCCCTGGCAACGAGGGACCACTATCAACTACCAACTGATGATGCAACTGGAAAATGACCTTATACGGAAGGTTCAATGCGGATCAGCAGAATATCCATGTCTACATAAAATACCATGACTTTAAAATGCTGTTTGACCTAAAGTAAGGGGGAAATGGAAAGGAGAAATGAGTTTATATGGCTACAAGTTTCTAAAAAAGAGTCTGGAGGCTGGCAGAAGGTTTGCCCTCATGCACAACTGAGCAGAGTCAGAGAGACAGATAAAGCAGATACAACCCCCAGATATTGGTTCCTTTGAGGGCTAAAGAGACCCACGGCAAAGTCAATAAAAAATAAAAAAATTAAAAAAAAAAAAAAAAAAAAAAAAAAAGAGACCCACAGGAGTTATGGTCATGGCCGATGGGGTTAACTACCAGGGCAGATGGCCCCTCTTTGGAAATGGTGTTTATGTGTGATGAATCTGGACTCAGATGGGATCTCCCTTCATAAGACTTTCATGCCAATGTGCTGGAGGTGCAGTTAATGTTGGGGTTTAAGATATATTTAGGGGATTTGAATCTCTGGACTGACAATGTGATAGCCAGATCCTGAGCCTCAACAGACTCCAGCACCTACAATCTGATTTATTGGACTTACCACACTCAGCTAAGATGGAGTTGAAGAAGGACAACCACCACACCATGGAGCCTAGAGTGATTACAACTGAAAATGGGAGGATTGCATCCAGCATCCAGGTGGAATCTGACCCTCCTCTTGACATAGAGGTGCAATGGACACAACCAATCCAATGTCCACATAGAAGAGGTGGCATTGGAATGGGAAAAGTGGACATAGTGGACGAAGGGTATGGGGAAAGGCAGGAAGAGATGAGAGGTGGAGGCGTCTTTGGGACATGGAGCTGCCCTGGATGGTACTTCAGAGGCAATCACCGGACATTGTAAATCCTCACAGGGCCCACTGGATGGAATGGAGGAGAGTATGGGCTATGATGTGAACCAATGTATATGAGGTGCAGAGGTGCCCAAAGATGTACTTACAAAATCCAATGGATGTGTCATGATGATGGGAACGAGTGTTGTTGGGGGGGGGAGAGGGGGGGTGGGGGGATGGGGTTGAATGGGACCTCACATATATATTTTTAATGTAATATTATTACAAAGTCAATAAAAAATAAAAAAATAAAAAAAATAAAAAAAATAAAAAATAAAAAAATAAAAAAAAATTAAAAAAAAAAATTAGCCCCTTGGGAAAAGAGCTAAAGTTTCATTTTGCTTGGTCCACAGAAGCCCAGTGTCACCTGAAAAACTTGTGAGGGGGTGGAGTATTTCGCAGGCTCTGTCTACTTAATTTTTCTCATCCATAAACCAGATTCCATCCTGGAGCCTTGTAGACCACAAGGGCTCCAGGAAGATGCTCTGGTCTAATGCTGCCTTGGCAAGAAAAAGGCTGCAAATTGGAAACTTCTCCCAGACAGGGAGAGTCTGAAGACTTGCCCTTCTCCCTCCAGAGGAAAGAGAAGCTAGAGAGAAGGGGAATCAGGTGGGAGGATTGTATTTTGACCGCCCATCTCAGGGTGTAAGCTCCTAACTGCAAATCATGTTCCAGTGTAAAGAAGGAAGATGGAAGCCGAAGAGTCTGCCCGGCTCTCCATGAGGAGCCATGAGGGAATAGCTGTAAAAGTAGTGACATGGTTTGGGTGGGTCAGGAGAGGTTGATTTATATCCCCACCTCGAATCCTAAGCAGACTCAGCCACAGTTGGCCCATAAAGGACATAGAAGTTCCCATTAGCCCCTAGGAGAAGTCAAGATCCTTGACATTTCTGGAGGAAAAGCTTTCCAGAGGAAGTAGGGGTAAAGTGGCAAGGGCTCCAGGCTATCCTGTCTGTACCAGAGACGGAAAGAAACAGAGCCAGACCCCAGGGGGGCCTGGAGCACCAGTGGGGTCGAGACTTAGGGAAGCTCCACCAGCCTTAGATTTTGTCAGGACCCTGGAAGGAACCAGGCCAACGGCGCCTGGTGGAAAACAGCGAACACCCACGGACAGCTGCACCACTGGGTGGAGGCCAGCGAAAAGATCAGCACAAAGTTAGAGGTTCCTCATACCAAATACATGCAGGACAACGAGATTTGACGTCTACCAAGTTGCCATCTTGGGAATGAAAGGGGAAGGGAAGAAACGGCACTATCAGGGAGTTACGTTTACATGGACTGGATATTTGCCCAAATCAAACTGTCTTACATGAGAATATTAATTGACAAGTTAATGGTTTTCCACAGCTACCAACTTGTAAGGAAGATTACATTAATAATAAGAAATAAAAATGCAACATTTGGTTTGCACATTTGAAGGCTGATTGAATAATTTTGCAACAACCATTCCAAGATTCACAGATACTTGCTAAATAAAGAATACATAATTCAGTAACAAAGCTATTGAGACCCTGAAATGTTGGTATTGAAATTTCTGGGAAGGCCATAAATGCTTCCTCTCTGTGAAAGTCTTTTCTTCCTTTTCCAGATAAAAGTAAGAAAATGTATTTGTAATACTTTTTGGTATAGCATAAAATAATTTTGAGGTAAGTTAGAAAGTTGCAACTCTCTACTGCCCTGTTCCCTTTATATATTTGTGTTTCTCACTTAAAATAGTCACCCCCAAAAAAGTCATCATGCTTGTTTATGATTCTCTTAACAATCACGAATAAACAATATAGAATATATGTATTTGCCAGACACTCCTTACAGAATGGTCTGAAATTTTCTTGTTGCATACACATCACTGAGAATTCTCATATGCAAGGAAGATAGTAAGCAAATATTGTTTTTATTTCACAGATAGGTAACATAATGGGAATATGGATTCAAAATTTATTCTGATAGGCTTAGAGTTGAAAGGTAAAAGTATATAGTCTACGTAAAAAGTGTTATTTTCTATTTTAACATTAGAGTTTTACATCTGTCTCTTACTTCATGAAACTTATTTGCTAATGATAGTACTGTTGAGCTTCTTAGAGTGTTAAAAAGTTCACTGGTTCATGCCGATTATCACAAAAAAATTGATTAATTATAAGATTTATGCCCCCAGATTTACGTTTTTCCAGGATAAAGGTATATTTTAAAAAAGAGAAGTCTATAACGTGATATTTTATAAAATAAAACAAAAGGTAGATTACCCCAGAAATTTAGCATATAAAGGATAGGAATATACTTTATTTGAAAGCACAGCTCCATTGTGTTTTGGGGAAAGAAAATTTGTATAAAGGTTTTATTACAATGAATGTATAAATATTCAGGGAATGATGGAGAGTTTTGGAATAAAAAGTAAAAATGAAACTCTCGATCCCTTGAGATGTTCAAAATTGCTTGAAACTGATCATAAATTATCTGCCACCTTTTTAAAAACACTAATTTTTTTTTAAAAAAGATAAAAAGGCTAATATTTTATGACAAAATATAATTTTAGTTGGGTAAATAAAGATGTGGTCTCTTTTCTGTCACCAATATGAAGCTGGCTCATATTTAAGAGATATTTTTGACTACTTCAGACTTTTGACTCTTTGGCAAAGCAAACATTTTGGAAATAATAGTAAATTGATCCCTATAACATAGTGCTGCCTCTGTGCCCTCTCCCCACCCAAGGAACTGAGCAAGGGAGGCCCTTCTCTGGAAATTGACAAATATTTACTAAGACCTAGAAAAAATGAATGTCCAAAGCCAACATTTTATAATTTCTGAGAATAATTGTTTATTAAAACTTTCTTGTGCCTTTTAAAAAAAGTCTTGTTACAAAAGGACATGTCTTGGGTACCAGACTAAATTGGAAGTTCAGTAGTAAAAAAAATTAAGAGTTCCTTCAGCTGGAAGTGTGTATACCACAAGAGTCACTGGACCTGTGTAAGAATAATATTTGTTTGTGTTTCCATAGTCGTTCAACTCATCCACCCAACACAGATTTGTTGACCACCTTCTCTGTTTCAGATACTCTGCTAAGGGCTGGGCGTATGTTAGTCAACAACAGATATGGGCTCTGCCTTCCTGGGGCTTTTATCTAGTGGTGCAAGAGGAGACTTTATCAATTACTCATCAGACATGTAGTCGAAACTGTGAACGAGAGGCTGTAAAGCGAAGCGAGGATGTGGAGGGAGAGGATGTATGTTAGGATGTCCATGAAGCCCCTCCTGAGAAAACGGCTTGAAGGAGGAATAGTGATGAATCATGTAAAAAGGGTAGTGGTCTGTTGTCGTACAAGTCAGTGAACCCTGCCAGTACAAAAACCCCGAGGTGGGAAGAAACTGTGTGGTTTGGGAAATCTGCAAGATCATCACAATATAGGAGCACAGAAAATTGTCCAAGATGAGGCTGCAGAGAAAGACAGGGGCGTGCCTTGCAGGAATCCTAGAGGATGGTCCCAGGACTTCCATTTTTATCCTAAGACATTTCTGTGAACAGGTGGCCTCCTAGTTAGGGGACCAGCAGACATGTTTTTGCTTGTGCTTTTTGGCCAGCATTTTTTTTTTAATAGGATGCTTTTACGCCAGGCATGTGCTCTCCAATTTGTCATAGTTCCCACCCACCCCTGTTGACCGCACACCTCTGTACCACCTGTCTGACCCCCGAGGCAACGGCGTTTGCAGCCCTCCTCTGAAGAGCAGTAGTACGCCCTTAGACGTTGCACTTAAAAGCATCACTGCCGAGGAGAAGCGGTAGGGCAGAAGGTGGGGGCACTTCTTAGCCGGTGCGCACGGACCAGAGAGCGAGACCTGGGTGCGGGGGAAGCGGCAGCGCAGCAGCGACCCACTGCGCATGCCTGCAGGAGAGGGCGCGCCGCTTAGCTGGTGTGCGCAGACGCGGAGTCAGAGCCCGGGCAGCACCGCATAGGCTCACTGCGCATGCCTGCGCCTGGTTGCCAAGGCAGCGCGGAAGGCCCGGCCTCCAGCCCGCGGGGGGCTGCGGGGACGGAACTCTCTCCCGGTCTTAACCTGGACGAAGCAAAGGGGACGCCAGAGCGGAGTGGCCTACTGCAAAGTAACGACCCAGAAGCCTCGGGGGTTCCAAAAAGAGCAAGTGGAACCGGCCAGATGGACGTCAGTGCTACGACAGACTCTGAGACCTTCCAGTCCGTTACTGATGAGGTAGAGAGTTCCGGTTCTCTCAGCTCCTCTGGGCGACGGCAGCCCTGGCCCCAGGCTCCTGGGGACCGACTGGAGAGTGAAAAGCAGACCACGGGCTCGACACGGCCAGACAAGCAATCCGAGCTTTCAGACTTCAAAAACAATGAAAACAAGTTGAGTAGAAAATGGATCGACCTCCTCAAAAGCAAAGAAACTAACTCTAAACAGTACCAGCCGGTTCAAACAGAAATCATTCGGGTATCCGATGAAGAAATGAAGGCTCTGCAGTCTTTTTGCACCCTTAAGATAAACTTGATCCATCACAGAGTGAACTCTAAGAAGACAAAGAGCAGCAGACACAAAAGACTTCAATGGGATGCAGAAGATTCAGGGACAGATGTGTGGGACTGTACTATTCCGGATGAGCTATTGAACAGAATCTATTTTAAAAACATGCGGGCAACACTAAAGCATATGGCAGCAGCTAAGCAACACATTTCTTCTCAATGTCCCAGCTGTAACGAGAAAAGAGCAGAACTAGCCCAATCTGCCTTCCTGAGACAGAAGAAGACTTTACTGGAATCACTTCTACTCCAAGAGAAAATAGATGAACATCTTCATACCAAAGATTTTCTCACTCATATCGGAGAAATACACCAGAGTTTGCCCAGGCTTTCCGATGACCCCAAACTGATCTGGAAAAGACTGAACGAGAAAAGTAAGATCAGATACTCTGGTTTTGAAAAATAAGACGCAGAGCAGAAGATATAGCTGGGTGGAAATAATGCTGTCATTTACCTTTTTATCTACAACTTCTTAAACCACTTACTCTAAACAAATAGATGTGTTTATTAATGGCAATGTGTAATGTGGATAGATGTCCTTGTGTTCTTGAACAATTGCTATTATTTCTACAGGCATTTTGGAAACTAAATTTAGATTTTACTCTGTTTCCATTATAGATTTGAGGACTGAGAACTTTTATCCAATACATTTTTTTTTTCCTGATTATATAGGGTAGTTTTCAGCTGGAATAGTTATAAAGCTTTTTGCAACAATCCAGGAGAGAGATAATGGTAATTTGGATTAGGGTGTTGACAGTACCATGGAAAGAAGAACAGAGGTGTAAGAGGTATTTAGGAAGTAATATTTGACAGTCAGCAATGATATAAATAGGTAAATTTAATTAAAGGTAAATTTCGAGAATACTACTAGGTTTCTCATGTGCACCTGGGTGAATGATAAATCATTTCATTAAAATAGGAACACTGGAAGAGAACCATGCTTGATGGTGTGACAGTTTGAAGTTTTTGCAAATCCCAGAAAAGATCACATTCTTAAACTAATCAATTCCTGTGGGTGTGGGGCCCTTTGATTGCATTAAATTCAAGTACGGGATCTTTTTATTAGAACATTTGATTACATTTTAGGACCTTAATTGGGCTACATCAGTGAGGCATGACCCAGGTTGGGTCTCCACCCTCTTGCTGGGGTCATAAGTAAACTGAGACTTGAAAGCAGAAAGACAGAGAAAGAGCTGCCATTTTTACTTGGCCACGTGACAAAGGACTCCTGATTGCCTACAGTTGCAGAGGCTGAGAGTGAGGGGCTGGAGTCTGGCATCAGTGGAGCACTGAGGCACAGAAGGAAGGTCTTAGGAGGTTAGACCCACAAGCATCTTGAAGTGGACAGAGAAAGCAACCTGGAGGAGAAGGCCAAGACTCAGACAGAGTGCCACCATTTTGCTTTGCCATGGGGCAGGAATCCAGGATCTTCCAGCACCTGATCTTGGTGAGGAAGCATTGCTGATGCTGCCTTGATTTGGGCATTTTCACAGCCTTCAGAACTGTAAGTTTTTACCCTAGTAAATTCCATTTGTAAAAGCCAACCTATTTTTGGTATTTTGCTAACAGCAGCTTTAGTAAATTAAAACAGATGGGAATGATCGACTGTGTGATTATTTGGACATGGACAATTCGAAGTGTATTTGGGACATCCATGTTGTGAGGTTGAGGAAACATTTCATTATTTGAGCTTGGAGTCTAGAGGAAAGGTCTTTTCCAGAGATTTGAAATACAGGGGGAGGGTTGGAAATTCATTGACATGTACTTGGAAATTGAAGCCATAGATGTAGTGAGCTCTTCAGGAAGAGAGTAGAGTGAGAAAAGTAGCAGGGCTACGACCAACTTCTGAGGAATTCCAACAGTTAATGGTTGGGTGGACAATAAGCCATCAAAGTAGGATGAGAAGAAATAATCTTAGAAGGATAAATTAATATCATCAGGGTAATGTAAGATAATATTTTAAGAAGGATGAGTTATCAAGGCAACTGAAGGCTCTTATATGATAATTTAGTCATGTGATGGACACTTGACCTTAGTAGCAGCCATTTCACTTATAGAAATTGGGCAGACACAGTAGATGAAGGAATAAAAGTAAGGTAAGGAAATTTTAAAAACTGTGAATATAGCTTGAGAAGTTTAGCTCTGGTGAGAGAAAGAAGAAAAGCTGGAGTAAATGTAAGGCTGAGGGAAGAATGCTTGGATAAATTATGTAAAAATCTATTTTGGTCTTGAAGATTTTATGAAACTTTTTTGTTCTAACTTATATTCTGATGAAATAGAATTATCCTCTGAAGAATATCCAGTGTTTTTTGTTTTCCCCCCCCATTTTCAGCCATTTACTATCAACCTTATTGAAAATTCTGCACAATACAGTATTTTGAAAATACGTTTACTGAGAAAAATTTTAGAAGTCATTCTGAGAAACCATTTATTGCTTATTTTCTCTATAAAATAAAAAATCCTAGAATTAGTGTCGTTACCTAGAAGTTAGTTTTCTATGTCTATCACCTAAACTATCTCAGTCAACAATAAATTTATTTTCGAAAGCCAGCACAAAACAGTCTTTATATCATAGTTCAGTCTTACCTCTTGAGTTAAGACCTTCATTTATGTATAAAGATACTTTCTTCCTTTAATATTTAGTCTGTTTCCTCTTAGTATATCATTCCCTAATGGAAAACAAATCATTACCATTTTCATAATAACTTTTTATTTGATGATCCATTTTGTCATGCTTTATCTTTGGTATGTCAATATATTTATATTTTGCGTAATCAAAATAATGAATAATTTTTCATTTAGAATTTCTCCATTAAAGGTAATGTTCTATCCCTTCAGTCAACCAAGATCAATATCTTAGAGTCATCTTTTATTCCTTCTTTTTAAAAATTTCACCCCCAATCTAATTAATTTTTCAGCAAGACCCTTAGATTTTTCCTTTTCAGTATCTTATTTATTTATTTATTTATTTATTTATCTCTCTCTCTCTCTTCCCTTTCCCCCCACCGCCCCACCCCTGTTCTCTCCTAGCCGGGTTGTCTGTTCTTTGCTTCGTCTTCTTTGTCCACTTCTGTTGTTGTCAGCGGCATGGGAATCTGTGTTTCTTTTTGTTGCGTCTTGTGACATCTCTCCGTGTGTGCAGCGCCATTCTTGGGCAGGCTGCACTTTCTTTCGCACTGGGCAGCTCTCCTTACGGGGTGCACTGCTTGTGCGTGGGGCTCCCCTATGCAGGGGCACCCCTGCGTGGCACAGCACTCCTTGCACAGTGCTCAGCACTGCACATGGCCAGCTCCCCATGGTCCAGGAGGCCCGGGGTTTGAACCGCGGGCCTCCCATGTGGTAGGTGGATGCCCTAACCACTGGGCCAAGTCCGCTTCCCCCTTTTTCAGTATCTTCTGACCGTGACTTCATATTTCCATCCTTTGCTAGTCTCCTCGTCAGCTCTTCCTGCATACTCCTAGTTTTCCTCCTCTTCAGTCTGTTCAACATAAAGTGATCAGAATTGTTTATCTAACACGCAAAGCTGGTCAAGTAATTCCCTTGATTAAAACCACAAAAACAACAACCCTCAACTGTTTATCAGTGGTACAAAAATGGTTCAAACTAATTAGTGCTGCTTAAAGGGTCTTTAATATCTGGTCCAAAATTTCTTTCTAATCTCATCTTCTATTATCCCTCTCTATAGGCAGGCCACACGAAGTACTTGCAGTGCCTTGAGCACTCTTGCTCTTTTGTGCCATTATGGAGTCTGTATATAGACATTTGTTTGATTCAAATTCTGTTAACTCTCCTTTTAGCTTGTATACTCTGAAATCCAGCGTAAGACCTCCCTTTACTTGCTCCCTAATAAGATTTAAAGACTGCGTCTTGTATGCTTCTATGTCATTAATACAAATTCATTAACATTGGAATCTTCAATAATATGCTTTTCTCTCTTACTCAGTTGTGAGACACTCAAGGGTAGAGACTCTCTTACATCATATCCACAGCTCTTAGCAAAGTGCCTCTCATATGATATTGTTCAAGTTTCATGGGTGAAAAATTAAGTGCTTCCAAATAATGAGATTTAATATGTAATATTTTTTTGTAGCAAAAAATTAGAATAATCTGTTTTCTGCCACTGTTTTGCCCTTGTGTACTGTTTTTGTTATTTTTCTCTATCTCTCTGGAATGGATAACCCTATTGCATGTACATACATGCATTTTCTCAGTGGTAAATTAAGGCAAAGATTCCGGAAAGACATCTTTCAAGAAGTATGTAACTAATTAAAACAGAATTCACTTTTAACAATTGATTTTAAGAAGATATTTGTATGTAGTCACATTTTCAGGTAAAAGAAATTTACTTGAATCATTAATTTAAAATAATTTAAGTTATTTCAAACAAAAGTGGGGTAAACATTCTTGATGCTCAAACTTAAAAAGAATATTTCTACTCTGAAAAATTCAAAATTAATGAATATTCTTTCTGAAAACTCCTTATAGCTATACCCAAGAGGAGTCCAAAATAGCTAGAATGGAATTCCCGAGCCTCCCTGGCACTGAAGGATTATTACTACGCGCTAACTAGCAATGCGTTTGGAAAAAAACCTTAATCAAAAGGGGGAAGTATTAAATACAGATGAGTTTTTATGGCTAAGAGATTTCAGAGTGAGTTGGGAGGTCATTCTAGAGGTTATGCTTATGCATGTCTCAGGAGGATCTCACTGACTGCCACAGTAAACAGTGCCTCAAATAGTAGGGCTCTAGAGGACTCTAGAGACATCTGGACGCTATAGGTAGGACAGACAATCTTAGGAATTTAGTACCCTATCAGTGGGCCTTACCTTGGAATTAATGTTCCCAAGTGTAACGGAGTTAAACTCATTTATGATTTTCCTACACAGGGCTCTTCTGCCCCTTTTACTTGAACCTGTAATTAGCCGTATGCCCATAAAATATATCTACCAGAGACTTAAATCTTCCGACTGTTCATATGCTGGTTGAGCCCTAAATCTTAGCAAAGTTGCAGCAAACAGCTGTTCTCCGGTTCATCAGACTCGCTTAGGACAACTGACAAAACGATGATGATGGACTACTACCATTCCCCCCAGAAAGAGAGTATCTACAACTGTAAGCAAGACAGTTCCCTACATCTGCCCCATGGAATCTAAGCCACTTCTCAATCAGAAACAGAATGGGCATTACCATCCTAAAATCCTCAAGATTGAAAAATGAACAAACATGGTGGGGAATGCAACTACGAACTAAAGTAGACTTAATATTTTCTAGCAGCGGAAGAACTTGTATCATTGGCCACCAGAGGTTCTGAGGGGAGGGAGAGGGAAGAATAGGCGTAATAGGGAGCATTTTTGGGACATTTGAATTGTTCTGAAAGACATTGAGATAATGGAAAAAGGCCATTATACGTTTCATTAAAATCTATAAAAATATGCAGTGCAAAGTGTAAACTATAAACTATTGACCATGGTTGGTAACAATGCTTCAATATGTGTTCATCAATTGTGACAAATGTACCACACTACTCAAAGATGTTGCTAATGGGGAAAGGTGTGGGAAGAGGAGGGGTGGAGTATTTGGGAATTCCCCTATATTTTCAGTTTATTATTTATGCAATCTAAAGCTGCTTTAACAATAAAATAAAATATAAAAAGAATGGGAAGGCCTTTGGATCAGGTGCCAAGAAACCACATATTTCCCCAAGGCACCAAAATTGTAATTGGCAACTTGGTACATAATTATTCAAATGTGCAATGTATATTATTGTAATATACAACTTACACAAATATGTATTTAGTTTGTTTTGTCATCTAGATTTTCTATCAAGCCAAATAAAATTCTATACCCAGAAACAAATCTATGCATTTAACAAACATTACAATAATGAAACCCTTGGAACAGAAATAAGTGATAAGCCAGAATAAGAGAAAAGAAAGTTTAGTCATGGACCAGTGAGTCATTTAAATTCCAATCTCAGAACTGTTTAGGAATGTTTGGGATACCCAGCTCTAAATGCCTCCAGTTTTAAACATGTTAGTTTATTTCATGATGAAGCCTAATGTTGTAACTGGCTGTTTCTGCAGCAACATAGCTAAACAAGTCACAAAGAAGTAGGGAATGTGGCTCTATGTGGGTGTGGACTTGCCCTAATTCAGTCTGGGATCCACAGATGAAAAATATGTGCAAAAACTAGGTAATCCAAGGAACAGACTAGAAAATGATAATTGAACATCTGTTCTCAGTGGATAATACCCTTTGGAATACAGAATTAAGAAAAATGTCAATTTGCTGCAGGCTCAAACTCCACAGAAAATTGCATTTAAAAATTCTGTCAGAGTAGCTCAAATAGTCAAAAGGTTTCATTTTCATGGGCTCATTGTTTGTTGAGGTACTGACTGAGGTTTAGGAGAAAGTATGTTGTGGTCATCCCACCCGAATTTTCTTTGGATGTTGAAACTGATAATGCCACTTATACACAAAGAGGGTAGGGAAATGTTTATTATTCATATAACTATGTTTTCTGGGGAGATCAGGGCAGGTTCCCAACCAGGCCCTAAAATGGCTTGGGAGTAAGAAAAGGAAACTGGCTTGGTTTTTATTGTGATTTCGAGGTAGGGTTGTCTTGAGGATTTCTATGTGTGTGTGGAACTGGGCATGCATGGTTTGAATTCCTTGCTAGCACCAAAGCAATTGGGTACCTGGGCTTTCTCATCAGTTAGCCCATAAGTGGGGCAAAAGGGTGAAGTATAAAAGTCATCAACAGTAAACATAAAAAATGGAATTAGTCTCTTTATTGCGATTTACCCCGATGTTCACCTGATGGCTGAAATGTGCCATGTTTCACTTAATTGGATTTTATATTGTTAAAATAAGCCATAATGGTACTTTTTGATGCCTGTGGCCTGAAACTAGTAAGGGAGGTAAGAGTTCCACTGAATATCTTGTTCAAGAGCCCAGCATTGTGTATTTTGAGAAGTAAAATGCATGTGTTGGTCACTGCATTAGTTAGGGTTCCCTAGGGAAACAATGTAATACATATGTGTTTGTAAATATTATGAGATTTTTAAAAATAGGAATTGAGTCCTGTGATTGTGGAGATTGACAAGTGGGGATGGGCCAGTCCAAATTCCATAGGGCAGGCTGCAAGTTGGGAACACTGATGAAGGTTTTTGATGAATTCCCCAGAAAAAAACTGGCTGAACTCCATGTTTTAGTTTCCTAAGTTGCTGAAAGCAGATACCATAAAATGGGCTAGCTTTTAACAGTGGGAATTTATAGCTTACAATCTTATAGTTTTGAGGCTGAGAAAAATGTCCAAATCAGGGTATCACCAGGTGATGCTTTCTTCCTGAAGACAGGCTGCTGGCACTCCTGGACTGCTCTGTCACATGGCAAGGCACAGGGCAGCATCAAGGTTTCCTTGCTTTCAGCTTCTTGCTTCCATGGATTTCCCCTCTCTCTTTCTCTATTCATCCCTTTTATAAAAGGACTTCAGTCTGAGGATTAGGACTCATCCTGGACCATGCCTTAATGGAAGTAACTATTCAGAAGGCCTGCTGCCTTTTGTCAGGAATGGACTAGCTTTAAGGACATGATTGTCTTGGGCACACACAGTTCCAAGTCACCACACTCCATCACATATCTGTAAACTGTGCAAACTCCCTGTGCTTTTCACTAAGTGGATCCCAAGGCTGTCCCAGGTAACTAAGAGGTCTGGGAGAGAATGGCCTTGTCCAGTACCTTGTCATATAGCAAGGAACCAAGGACCCTTCCTGCAGTGAGAGACTCTAGAGGACCCAGGCTTGGTTTTCTCTTGTCCACAGTATTTCTGTTTTAAGAAGGAGAGCATGGTGACTGCTGAGCTTGCCGGGTACTGCTTCCCTGAGCCATGGCTGGGTACAGGGATTCATAGGGCCTGTGAGAGCCTCTGTTTTCAGGAGAGCCTCATACGTAGCCAGAAGCTGCCACTCTAGTGGCACATAGTGTGGGATTTAGGAGTGCAGCTTCTTAAACCAGAAATCCATGGGCAACTTTTGGCCATCGTGGGTCATCCAGGAGGCTAAAGGAGTCTTTCACTGCTTCACTGT
The DNA here is from genome assembly GCF_030445035.2 of Dasypus novemcinctus. Classification (NCBI taxonomy): domain Eukaryota; kingdom Metazoa; phylum Chordata; class Mammalia; order Cingulata; family Dasypodidae; genus Dasypus; species Dasypus novemcinctus. The sequence goes on along the minus strand of NC_080701.1, from coordinate 9,495,290 downwards.
AGGGAGTGCCCGGGTATTTAAATTTGGACATTTTCTGAACACTCGTGTTGCAGGAATCCCATTAAGATGAGCCAGTTTGTGAGTAACAGCACAAATAGGCTTAAGTAAAATTGTAAATGAGGAATATGTTGTCTTCATGTCCCAAGAAAAGGGCTCGTTTTAACATTATGGGCGCTGAGAGGGTCCGTGGCTATTTCTTGACAGTTCCAGGGATGCGGAGGCCCTCAGCTTACCAAATGATTTGCAGGAGCGTAATCAAGGTGGCAGGGCCTTGTACTATGTGTAGAGCAGTGTCCTTTTTGTGAGGTCTTTTGTGAGTATCCATATGTCCTGAATGAGTATGTCAAATGAATTTCCTCACAGGAGAATATCATCGGTGTGAAGTTATGTCTGTGCTCCTGGAAAAATTTGGAGAGATTGAGTGCAATGGTAGGGCTGTTGAAGTACCCATGAGTATCCAGGTAAAGGTGTATTGTGTTTCTTTAAAGGTTATGGCAAACTATGGCTTAGAGGCTGTTGAAATCAGCACTGAACCAAATATATTAGCAAAACCAATGACTACAAAATATTTTCTAGTTCCTGATTGGGTGGAGTCAGTAATTTCAATAATACTGGGTTTGGGAATCTTAATGAGCTGGGAACACAGCTTTGAGGTTGCTGAAATCCACTGTGCGGCACATTCACTTTATCTAAATTTAAGAACAGACCAAATTGAATTATTAAGTGAAGACTGAATAAGAATAATCCCTCCTTCTCTCAAATGGTTTTGTGGGAAGCAGATGTGGCTCAAGCACATCTACCACAAGGGAGGTCCTAGGTTTGGTTCCCATTGCCTCCTAAAGAAGATAATCAAGACAGCTAGCTGATGTGATGGACTGGAGCAGCGAGCTGATGCAACAGCTGCTCTAATCTAAGTCTGTTTAAAAAACACATATACATATATATATATTTTTTTTAAAAAGGCAAATGATTGTATGACTATGAGGAATTTAGGCAAGGCCATTGTTCCACAGGCTAAGGTGAGGCATACTTTGTCCTTTACTTTATATTCAGTAATTCCCCTAAGATTATAAGGCCACCTTGTTTAATCTCTGGGGGATCCCTAGGTGTGGGTGTAAGTCGCGCGCAGTATTCGTTATGTACATGAAGGCATGGACAGCAGAAGCAGCAAAGCCGTCGTGCAGGGTCCTAGGGAGCCATCTGCTTTCGGAAGGGGGGACCCCAGATGCTGCGTGGCAGCCGCTCCACCCGAGCGACCACCAATGGGCCTACCTATTGCAGAATATCAGTGGTTCCCTTGAGCACCCTCTACAGTGGCACCAATGCCTGGTTGAGACCCCCAGCCAACATCACAAGGTAAGAGCTGTTCCCCTGAATGTAGGTCTGCCGTGGCTCATGCTGGAGTTGAGATACACAATTCAAAATGAGACACATGGCATAGGGCCAGTTTAAGGAAGGCCACAACCCATGTGCCTATCAAAACTTCTGATTTAAAGTCAGCTAAATCTATAACAGAAGTTTGGTGTGACTTAGCAAATGCAGTCTCGTCCAGCATGCAGGCTTGCCAGCAGGTAGCAGCATAGCTCCAAGAGCATGCTAGCCAGCGGGGAGCATAGCCAGTCAGCAAGCCAAAGCAGGAAGCCAGATCCTGGGTGGGGTGGCCAATGACTAGAATCCTACTTGCTGGGCCTGTTGTCACCTTGCAGAAATAGGATGGGTCCTCCACCCTCACCCACAGGCTCACCTGGCTGTCAAGACCGAAGCATTCCTCACATAATGAGTGTCCTGGAAGAGCAGGTCAGGCTCCAAAAATGGCTTGAGAGAGAGCAGGGAAAGGAGACTGGGTTGGCTTCTATTAAGGTGTGAGGTTAGGGGGAGAGTACCTGAGCATGGACCCCATCTTGTGTGGCTTGAATTTCCCACCAATGCCAAAGGAGGGAGCACCCAGGCTTTCTTATCAGTTCAACCAGATACAGGGCAGAAGGGGAAGAGGTAGGACCTGAAAGCTGTCAGCAAGTACCAAAAATGGAGTCAGACTCTTTAGTACAAAGTATTTACTAATCCAGCAATACTTTCCAATGAATTGAGACATCTGTGTGCCCAAGGGATCTCATTTTGTCAGTCAAATTTCTTTACCCCTCATCTCTAGTTCTAGCTCATGATTTCTCTTCTGCTACTCACTTTTCCCCCTAAGCTTCCTTTTGTTCAGTGTTAATGAACTTCAACTCTCTGTATATATAAGGCATCATTTAGAGAAAATATTGGACTATTTGTTTCTAAATAGGCATCTCAAAGTTAGCCTTTTCCATATAGAATGCTTGGTATTTTTCCCTCAACCTATTTCTTTGTCAGCTCTCCCAATTTCAGTAAATGGCACTACCTACTGTCCATTTGATCAAGGCCAAAATCTTGGTATCAGCTTTCAGCTTTGCTGCTTTTCTTTCTCTAATACCCCACATCTAATCCAGCAGCCAGCCCTGCACTTTTTCCTCCAATATTTATCTAATCCAGTCCATTCATATGTCTTCATATCCTCTGTCACCCACCCTTATCCAAACTTGAATGATTGTATTACATGCCCAACTGGTTTTGCTGCTTCCATTCATCGCCATATAATCCAGTGTACATAATAGAGAAGGAATAATCTTTCAAAGATATGGAACAGATCATTGGGCTAAAACTAATGAACAGCTATCCATAGGAAAAAAACCCAAACTCTTTACCATGGTCTACAAGCTTCTATGTGATTTGGTCTCTGCCTACTTCTCTCCCTTCTCCTTTTCTTCATCTTTGTCTTCTTACCTAAAGGAATCCTATTGTATTTCTTGTAATCTGAAGTCCAGGTGATAAAGGCACGTAGTACAATTTTTAATGCATTTAAAAAATAAAAATTAAAAAGTGTGTGTGTGAGAGAGAGAGAGCGAGAGAGAGGGAGGGAGGGAGGGAGAGAGAGAGAGAGAGAAAAGAAGAATTGAGGAGGAAAGATGCAAAAAGTTCCAGTCTCATAGGGCTCCTGGGAGAAAATGGTTTGGGGAAAAAATCATCCACTCTCCATGGAGAATGAATTCATCTATTAAATGAAGCAATTTTTCTATTGCTTTTTGAGGTGAATGCCAGAGCTCTAGGGCAAGGGAATGTACCCCTTGTAAAAGAGCTCCATGGACTCATGTAATAATTTGAAAGTGGACCAAGATGGCAAAACCTGAGAGCAGCAGTTGTTCCAAGAATTTGGATATGGTACTGTACACCCCTGGAGAGATTTTCTAAAACGAAGTGGTAGAGAGACAAAAATACAACAAAACAAAGCCAAACAAAAGAAAAGAAACATGGCTGCAACCTCACCCTTCAAGGAAATGCCATAAATATGATATTAGTATTGGCCACACAGACCAACTTATTAATTCTTCAACAAAATATTGATTCTTTAGGGGAAAAAAACTGAAGCAAAAACATGGCATCCTTGTGTCAGAAAATCAGTGACTTTGAAATTGGCTGGTTCCTTTGGGGAGGGAACCTTTCCTGACATCTGAGCCTAGGTGACAGAATTGTGTTGGGGCCTTGGTTTGGCCAGCGCAGGCCCTCAGTAGAGTCAGCTGAGGGGCTTGGCCTTGGAGGAGGGGCTGCCTGGCTGATTGGGAGATCGCGCACTGGGCAGGGTCCCGGCCGGCAGTCACGGTGACTTCCTGGGTCCTGGAGAGCTGCTGCTTATCCTGAGCCCGTCGAGCTGCCGCTGTCCTGGTTGGACTTTGGTCTGTGTTCTGTTGGGCACTGGTGGCGAGTGACTTGAGCTGCCCCTGCACCACCTGGGTACTGACACTGGTAGAAAAGCACATCCACGGGGTCTGCCGGATCTTTCCCAGATGGTGCTGACCTGCGTGGTCTGGCCAGGGCTGCTTTGGGCTTGGTGCTGAGCCTTGTTCTGCACAGTCTGACTTCCTGAACATATCCGGCCTGCATCTTCCCAGGCAGGGACTGGCCTTGCTGAGGCTGCCTGCGGATGGTCTGCCTGAGCTGGGTGGTGGCCAAGGAGCTGCTGTCTGCTGGCCTTGCTGCTGGCCCTGGACAGCAGTGGGCAGCCGAGCCAGGCTGAACTAGTAGGGGGTGAGTGCAGCAGGATGGACAGGCTAGCCTCCTCCTGAGGCCCTAGCAGTCTCAGTCATCTCCTGGAACAGTATCAGTGAGAAAACCAAACTACCAAATTTTGTCATTGCCATTGCAGTGTCATCTGTCTGTAGAAGTTGGTGCCCGTTATCCTTGGTTTAGATTCTAGGATGAAAGATGGGATGCCTCCGTGAAGAGCGCAGGATCTTCTCACTGTTCATCTTCATATCCTCATACATCTCCTTAGTCTTAATACAGGTCAGCCTGAGCCTCTGTGCCCAGATAGCTTTCCTTGTTCAATTCTGGACTTCTTCCTTCACTGGAAGCCAAGAGTATGAAATTGGCTGGGCTTCACTGCTGCTAGGACAAGTTCCTTCAGTCCAGGGGTCCATGGGGGAGGAGGAGAAACTGGCACTCTTGAGGTGTTGGCCCAGGTGGAGGCCAGCCCAGGGCAGAGGGTGTGGAAGTACACGGAGCAGGAGCACAAGCAGGGTGCAGCTGCACAGGCTGCCTCACCTCTCAGCTCTCCTCACTGTTTCCCTCATCTCAGTCTGCTACTCACCCCGTTCCTGGCAGTTTTAGTCAGCCAAAGGGGTGCTGATGCAAAGTACCAGAACTCTGTGGGTTTTCATAAAGTGTATTTATTTGGGGTAGAAGCTTATAGTCACAAGGCCCTAAAGAGTCCAATTCAAGGTACCATACGAGGTACTTTCTCACCCAAAGTCTGTTGCCACGTGTTGACACAAGATGGCGGGTGATGTCTGTGAGGGCTCAGCCTTCCTCCTTCCTCTTAAGACTCCATAGTCTCAGCTTCTTCCGATCTCAGCTGTAGTTATAAGGTTCATCTGTCTCCCCAGGGCTTGTTTCTTTCTGGTCTCAGCTGCTCTGTTCTCTTCACAAGGTCAGCTGTAGACTATCAGGCTCACCTCTCTTCTCCCCTGTGTATCTTCTCTCTATCCACTTCCATGTCTCCTTGATTTAGTGTCTGTTTATATAGCCCACCAAGGGGGGCAGGGACTCAACCCTGCATGTCCTAATGACATGGTCAAATCAAAGCCCTAATCTTGACATAATTTAAGCAAAGCCTTCTCAGCTGAATCTAATTTAGTCAAAGGGTATCACACCCAGAGAAACAGACCAGTTTACAAACATAATATCTCATTTTGGAATTGATGAATAATATCTAACTGCCACAATGGCCAAGTCTGTTTTTTTTTTTTTTTTTTCTCTTCTCCCCAAAGCCACAGAGTGATTTTCCCACTTTCAGGATCTATATAATTGCTGTTCTCTGGCTTCTCCTTGTTATTCAAATTTTATCCCAAATCTACCAACTTAGAGATCTTCTAGACTACCCTACATAAATTAAGTCCTCCCTGAACCATTAATCTCCTAAAATATGACCAGGGTTATTTCCTGCAAAAGGCTTTTTAATAATCTGATATCATCTTATTAGTTGTTTAGTTTTTAAATTATCTTTCTCATCTCATTACCTCCATGAAATTTCTTTGAGGTTTGGACCATATATGAATTTTTTGGATTATTGTTATAATTTGGGACAAACAAATATATGACAAAACAACACAGAATGGAGATCTGGTCTGCAAGGAGAGAGAAGTCTTTTTATGCATACAAGGACTCAGGATGACAGACTTGCATCTTAGTAAATCATTCTAGAATCTCAATTGAGGAATGATATTCAAGACAGTGGTTCTCAACCATGGTGGCACATTAGGATTAATTGAGAAGATTTCCAAAAATTCCAAGGCCCAGCTCCCACTTCTAAATATTCTTATTTAATTGAATATATGGAGATTCTGAAAGAGGAAAAAAAAAAGCCTCTAAGTGACTATAAAATGCAGCTGAGTTTAAAACTACTGTTTGAGGGTGATATGCCTTGAGAGGGGAGCCCCAATTTGGAGCCTGTTTGGTAACTAAGAAAAGAGAAAATGAGGCTCTGAAAAATGGCATCAGCAGTAGGGAAAAGGAAGAGAGGAAGAGATGGATGTCTTTGAGAAACAGCAAGCAAATCTGCAGGACTTGATAATTGACTGAAGAGGGGTGTGGTTGGCAGGAGTGAAGAGTAAAAGATGATTCCTGTGTTGCCATTAGATACATGCTGGTTTCATCAGCAGATATTGAGCTAAAGGAACTTTGTTCTCTTGGGGGAGAATGTCATAATTTAGTTTTAGATAGATTGAGTTTTAAAAATTAAACTTTTATATAGAAATTGTAGATTCACGTGCAGTTATAATAAATAATGCAAAAATAATAATCCCATGTCCCCTTCCCTTTCTTCCCCCAATGATAGTGTCTTACAAAGTCATAATACAATAATGCAATGAAGATATTGACCTTGATCAGTTAAGATACAGAACAGGTCCATCACTTCAAAGGATACATTGAGTTTGAGGTGCCTGTAGATAGTGTTCAAATAAGATGTGCTAAGGAGGCGTTGTAGAAGAAGTGCTTCTTACATAGTTTTGAACACTCTAAGGTACCAGAAAGGTACCAAAATGAAGTAAGAGCCACCTCCTTCAGCTACCTCAATATAATAATACATGGAGGAAATTTTAACCTTGGGATTTTAGGTAGGTTATTAGAAATGCATGCAGGGAACCATTCCACCTATAGAAAAAGCTCTCTCCACAAGGAGACTGTTCATAGACATGTACACATGCATGCATACGCACAGGAGCACACAAACATGGACTATGTGGATGCGTGTGCACAAAATGCAAGTTATACTAGAAGGTTTAGACAACATTTTGTGAGAAGCCACCATAGGAACCCCACACATTTGAAGAAAGTGATGATTCTGTCTTTTAAAGGGTGTACTTTCATTTTTAACCACAGCCAAAAAAAAAAAAAGAAAGATTAAAAACATCTGGAACATATGTCTATTTTCACCTCCTCCATCTGGAACTTTGTTTTTGGATATCACAGACATTTTCCAAACAAACTTCTACTGAACAAAATGATAAATGTGGAAGATAAATGCATGCTTCTCTCTATGTTTGAAGAGCTTTATAGAATCCAATGCATTGGTGTATTTTTCAAACTAAACCTTTGCACAGCCCAAGTAGAGTTCCTTTTTGTCAGGTGATACATTTAATTTACATTTGAAATTGGGCAATGTCGTTAACTACAATTCAGTAGGTTCTACTTTCCAGGGAAATGAAAACTAAGTCTTTTATTATATGTTGACATTTAAATAGAACAGTTAAGCAACTAAAGTAATGTAATAGCCAGTCCTTTAACTTTCAGTAATTTACTCTCAGATTCATCTTTCCTTAATTTTCCCCTCTGAGACTATTCTAGCTACATCCTCCTCATCTCATCTCACTACTAAAAGAACTCTTCCCCTGACTGTAGTATGCTCTTATTCCAATACACCCCATAAAGTAATTCTAGATTACTCTTATAAAACATTGGTTTAATAACATCACTCCCATTGTGTATAGACCAAAAATTGAAAATCTGTGACCTTAATTAAGTAGATCATGCTTCAGTTTCCAACAGGGGTTAGGAGGCCAGGTTTTAAAAGTCAGATAATATTTGATTCAAATTCCAGTTCTGCCTAGTACAAGAACAGTTTGCCAAAATGTGTTATCCTAGTCCAAGAGCAGAGAAAATAGAAGAATAGTGGAAGGTGATTAAGGATAATAAAATGGACAAAACTTGATGACCAGTTGCTTGAAAAAGAGAACATGACACCAGGCAGGCTGTCTACCATTGGCTACTGGTTGAATTGGTCACCTGATAGAGAATCCAGGAAAGAGAGAATTTGGCAGAATGAGAAGGAAATCATTATTTGTAATTCTGGGTAGGACATCTAGATGAATACATCCATTCCAAAGTAGCTGAGAGCCAGAGAGAGAGAGATCAGGGGCAAAGATTAAAATGTCGAAGGTAGCAGAAAATTATAATTGCCATGCCACTTAATATACATTTACTCCTCTACAACAGAAAATAAAGTCTGGGATATACCAGATTTCAACCCCCCAATTTTACGGGATAATGAAGCAATAAAATTAAAGTGCTGAACATAAAAATGTATACAGGATAAAGTATTAAAAGTTCAGATGAAGATTTTGTGCTATTTGCCTTAAACTTTTGGCTACATATAAGACGATTCAAGAATTATGGCTGCTTGACTATCTCAACAGCTGTTTTTACAAAGTCTAAAGACATAGACTTGGAATTCATGGTTAAGTGGTATTTATTAGACTAGGAGAAGAATAGGAGCTGGGAGAGGTCATGTCTGCTCTTCTGCTCTAGATTTGGGGAAGTTCTTTTGTTTTGTGAGCAAGCATATAGTTTTGGGATAAGAGAGAGGAGAGGAACACCTGCCTAACAAGCTGGATTACTCCAGGGCAGTCGACTGATGACAAATGGAGTCAAACTGCCCTCACATTCCTAGAAGAGAAGATATTTTTCACAGTTCTGGACCATATCCACACAACATAAAACAGAATCTGATAACAATTATGGGTTGCTAGTGCACAGTGAGAAGTTAAATAGCAAAGCCAGTTCCTGCCAACTTTTCCTTTGTCTTTTAACCACAGGATCCATATGCTTCATTAGGCTATCCCTCATCTGTCTAAGCAACAAGCTGTTGTCAATTTATAAAACTTAACCATTCTTAGCCTGGATCTGCTAATGCATACATCTTTAAAGGTATAATAGATTGGAGATTTTTGTATTTCATATAATTACAGAAAATGCTAATTGAAATCCTTCCCACCCTCCAAAAAAAAAAAAAACAACAAAAAAACCCCACAACAGCAAACAAAATTAACCAATTTTTTCTATGTTTGGAAAAAACTAAAGGAACAAAATTCATTTTTACAACAATCAGGGGAAGTGATTGTTGAGAAAGTCCTCTTGGGAAAATTTTAGTAGACTTTTCTGACAGCTTTGAGATAAATATTTTGGTTGTTGGAACTGTATGGACCCCAGAAAATCATGTTCTTAAAGCTAATTTATACCTGTGGGTGTGAAATCCATTGTAGGTAGGATCTTTTGATGGGGCTTCTTCAGTTAAGGTGTGACTCACCTCAATTAGGATGGGTCTTAATCCTCTTACTAGAGTCTTTTATATACAGACTGAAGAAAGAGAGAGAGAGAAAGAGAGAGAGAGAAAGAGCGAAAGAGAGAGAGATATCTAGCCGTGGCAGCAAGAAGATGAAGGTAATGAAACCAAGCAGAGAAGGGAGAGAGCAGTAGATGCCGCCATATGCCTTGCCATGTGGCAGAGGAGGCCAGGATTGCCAACAACCAGTCTTTGGGAAGAAAGCATCAACTTGAAGATGCCTTGATTTGGGTATTTTCCTGGTTTTTAAGAGTAAGCTAATAAATTCCCATTGCTTAAAGCTAACCCATTTCATAGTATCTGCTTTGAGCAGCCAAAGAAACAAAAACATATGGCATGTGACCCCTGAAAGTGAGCATTGACTTGTGTTCAGTTGCTTTTGCTCCACATAATGCATTAGAAACTCAGCTGTCTGGTTATGGAGAGTCATATTTAATTTGCAGTGATTTTACTTTAGTGAACCTGAGAATTTTTTCATGTCAATTAGTTATTTGCAGGTTTCTTATATTTGTGGAGTATTCTGTTCAACCTCTCTATTTAGTTCTCATAGATTTCAGGAGCTTTTACAAGCAGTTTTTCAAAGACCCAGTCATCTTTCTTTACCAGATATTATATAAATATTTTTTCAATTTTAAAGAATGTTAAAGTATGGATGATAAAAGGGAAATATTTTAAAATAAGAAAGAAGACATATATGCTATAAACACTGTTTTTTTGGGAAAAAAACAAGCAAAATATAGTAAAAATATTAAGAGACTATTGGTGTTCTATGGGTTTATGTTCATTTTCTTCTTTTTAAAATTATTGATCACATTTTATTTTAAATTCATAAAAAGCCAGTAGCAGAACAGACTGATTCAGCCAGTCAGGCTGGACAAATCCTTGACCATGCCCAGGTTTCCATGGGATGTAGACTACAGCACTGAGTTTACACAGTGAGCACCATAGTTTTCCTTTTCACCTTCCTGGCAAAGTTTTTGATAGATAAGGCAAAGGATGGACAGCTGTGAATGGTGGTTTGAGCCATGTAAGAATAACAACAAATAATAGAGTAATAGGTGGCAGTAAACACCTGGTGGCTGAACCTCAAGCTGAGAAAGGCTCCATGAGGACTTTTCTAGTGAAAACAATGCTGCCATCTCCTCGTGGTATGGCTGGACAATGGTTTTGGCTGCTTAGTTTCAGAACTTTGCTTTCCCGCCTTCCAAGAATCTGTCAGCTTCAAAATATTCTTTAGTGTAAACCTTTTCTCATTAAAATAGCCAGGCTGGGTTCTGTGACTTGCAACAAAGTGCACTGCTTGGTAACTTGCAGTTTATATTTGTTTTCTTTCTTTCAATTTTGCATTAATTTTGAACAGCTTCAACTATGCTGTTCTATTCATTCAATCTGCTTTAATTTATTTCTTCACCATCTAGGGAATAGTTTGTTTTCCTTCTATCAATGTAATAGAAGTGCTGCATTCAATACTTACATATAAACACAAATTTTTATGCTTTTTAACCAAAGCAATATGTGCCTTTTGTTTCATTTATATTTTTGTCTCTACTTTTATGGCCACACCTAATGATCGTTTATTGTATAACTTTTATTGTTCTTTGTCCTGAATGTTCTTGTCCATCCACAATCTAATATGTTTCTCTCTCTAATTATTTTTTTAATGAATTTTCTCTTTTTTGAACCTTTAGCCCTTTAAATCCAAATGGAATGGATTTTGGTCACTGAGCAGATGTTGGTTGACCTGGCCGCCCTTGTTCAGTGTCCCCAGCCCTACCCCTAAGAGGTGGGTGGGAACAGAGCTCAGCAGAGGGTGCTGCTGGCCCAGACAAGGGCTTCTGGAGGAGCATTTCATAAACCTAAGGGTTTTTGAGTAGTTAAGCCATGATTCATCTGTTAACCAGGTTTGGCCACATTAGCTTCCAAACCATTCCATATGAATCTGTTGCTTGTAATTAATCCCAGAAATTTTACTGTGTCATGCTCTTGAAACAGGATCACACCCTCCCCATTTCCAGCACCCTCTTGCTTTCTCCCCCTCCAAATTTCCAAGCCTGGGTGCTATTTCTCTTTTATTTCGGTTGAGGGGATTTAGCTTCAGGTTATGAAAAAGATTTCATGATCTGGGTAGGAAGGCTGTTCAGATTTCTTCTGAATCTGTAGTGCAGTTGTCCCCACCCAATATGCATTCCAGTTGAAGGCAAGTTTTAATAACACCCATCATCAATTTTGTTAGCAGCAGGCCAAGAGAAGGTGTTGTGGAGAGATTATTGAGCATGCCTAATGCCAAATGCCTGGATCCCTTAGGTCCTTTATCAGCACACCAATTTTAGGAGCATCAGCAAATTTAGCTGCTTCACTTCAGCTGGGAACATGTGGCAGCCATTACATTCTGTCCATCAAATATTTCCCGTTCTCCTGGGCAAAAGATAGGATTGCAATTCTTTGCTCCCCTGAAGCTGGGTGTGACCATCTGATTTGCGCTCATCAGTGAAATGTTGAGTGGCCGTGATGCGTGTCACCTCAGGATGGAAGTTTTCAATGCCGGTCCACTATTCCCCAACCTGGACTCAACAACCTGCTGGTTGGCGAGAGTGGATGCCCTGTCATCTGGGGTCCTGGAGACAGACCAGTGGGTAGCAAGAGAATAGGCACATGCCTCAAATGAGAAATGACTACTGTCTTAAGTCACTGAGTTTAAGGTGTTTTCTTTTCTTATTAAAATATAAGGAGCATCTCCTGACTGACAGAGTTGTCAGTGGGCTACTATGGACACATACTTAAAAAGAAGATAAACTGTGATTATTCTAAGAGTTATATTTCTTAGAGTGATACAGCAAAAACCCAATGAAAATCAGTTCTGTACATCCTCAAGATTCTGGCTGTGAAATGGCAAAGAGCTTCATCCACATGGATGTGCTCATGATGCAAGGTTCAAAGTGGAATCGTGTTAAAAAGCACAGGCCAAGAAAGTGAGGGGAAACGCTTGTGTAAAGATCCGCTAACAACATGATACTAGTAAAACTGGAATCAAAGTAGATAGGAAGCCCAAATGTGAGACTGTCTGATTTGTGCAGACACCACCAACAAAAAGCTCATAACCTTCTGAGCTGCAAGGCTCTTTCATTGATTTTACCTGAAACAATGGAAGGCCTGCCAATTTGGCCTACCCAGCTCTGTCATCAGTTTAGAAGAGTTTTGTTTTGTTTTCTGATTGTTGCTTCTATGACATTGCTTTGCTTTATTTTTCAGGAACCATCTTAGTGCCTAGGTTGTATCATTACTCTTATCAGCTTCTTTCTCTGAATTTTAAGAATTCCTCCAGTCTTTGCTGTGCATCAGTTCTTCAGTTTTCCGCATGACAGTTCTTCCCCTCAGTGCCTCTGACCCTCATTTTAGTTCTGCCTTGTCTGCTTCCTCCTCGTCAACCCCGTGTCTTGCCCTTTCTTGTTGCCAGCTCTTCAAATCAATATTCTGACCATCTTCAAGACATGGTTTTCAAGCAAGTAGAAACAATGACCTAATTTCTGCTTGCCTCTACTTTTTTATTTTATTTTAAAAATTTCATATAAAGGAAGCATAAGTTAATTCATTTCACTCTGCCTTTCAATCAGTTTTGTAGATTGTGGCAGCTTCTCTCAGATTTGACAATCAACTCTCAGTCTTTGCTTCCTGTTCTACTGAGTGTTCTATTTTTCTGCGTAGTCATCTTTATTTGTAGTGAAAAATTGGGAAAGCCTGAATCCAAGACCAATCATTGAATTATTTTCTCTCATACCTCTAGGTAATCTGGAGGTGATGCCTAGACATCATTTCTGAAATTATAATCATTACTGTTTTTCTACAGCCAGAAACATTAAGGTCACTAAGAAAGAAACTACAGATGCTTACTGACCTGACCCTTCCCAAATCAAAGGCATGTTTGTTCTTTAAAAGAGGCTTTTTTGGCCAAAAAAAATCACAAGGATCTTCTTTTTGAAAAAGAGTAATGTTCTCTCTGTCAGGTGACAAATCTCCTGATTGTGTTATTAAAAATGTGTTTATTTTTATGGAAGTACATTAACTACCATATCAACATCAATAAATATAGGATCTCTGAACAATGGAAACAACAGTGCAGTAAACAAATAACATATATCTTAGTATCTCAAAAATTATCTTTGTGTTTGAAATTTTGAGCAAAGAGAAATTCATCAAAATTCCCTGTTTTTGGCATTTTAAATAAACTGGAGACCAGTATCCAGTAATTGTTAAAAGTCATCTTTGAGCTTGAGGTTGTCAACGACATTTTGCAATCATTAAAGAAGCAATTGAGAAAAAATGCTGAGAAGCATACACTGAGTTCTTGGAACCACTTAGAATCTTCCTGAATGAAAGAAATCTGGGGGAACAGATGTGGCTCAAGTGGTAGGATGTCTGCTTCCCACATGGGAAGTCCCGGTTCAGTTCCTGGTGCCTCTTTAAAGGCAAAATAATAAGCAGACAAAGGAAAAAGCCAACTCTGGGGAGCTGATGTGGCTCAGTATTTTGAGTACCAGCTTGCTACATATGAGGTCCCAGGTCCAATCCTCAAAAAAAAAAAAAAAATCTGGTTGAAAGATGCTGGTAAATATCAGAGATACGTATTTTTAAACATAGTCTTGAGAAGAGAACGCTTCCTAATGGTGAAGATGTATCATTAATACAGTACCACAAATTGTCTATGGTTTATTGTCTTACATTATCATAAAGAAATTTTAAAAAATAGAGCAGTACTTTTTCCCTGGAAATTTACAAATATTAAATCAACTTAAAATACCTTCAGTTAAATCCTGTGGAAAACCTATGACTGTGGCATGTTAGCTATTGACATTTTAATTTGTAAATACATCACAAAAATGATCTAGAAAAAATGAGGCATTAAGAAATTTATTTTGTATATGCAATCCTTATATGTATCTATGCATGTATCTTCTAGAAGCTTATCAGATGAGTTTAATAATTCTGTGAATTAAATAATTTTTAATGTCCATATAGCAAACAGTGTACTTTGAATATATCCTGATAGGCTGAAAATGACAACAATCAAGTGGAGAGAATTAAAATACTAAATTCCAATAGCAGCACATTTTATAGTAAAATATTGGGTTGCTGCCTCAGCACAAAACTTTGTTCTTTGTAGAGGAGAGTAGGTTAGGAATCTCTTACATGTGGCCTGCAGTTTCATTATTTTGTTCCCTGGAAGTAGGAGAAAGGTGGGGTTAGGTAGGAAGAGTGGCCTTTTTTGGCAGAACCCTTCAGATACCTTGGCTCGCAACTTGTAGAAACCACCTCCAGCCTGCAGTGTCTGTTATTTCAAGCTCTGCCTTAATGGGTCTGCGGAACTTACCTCCACACTGCTCAAGCATTTTGATACTCAGTTTCCTAGAAGTCTTTCTTAGCTGTAATTGGTGTTTTTATGGATAACTCTTTAACTCCTCAGGAAGTTAGCAGATGAACAGCACTAGCATTTTTAGGAGTGCTTGTGCTTTGAATGAGAGCTTGTAAGCTTAGAGGGGGCAGGAAGGAGAAGGAGAATGCTTTTAGGAGACATGTGGGGGTCCTTCCAGTGGAAGTTTAATTCACTTTATACATTTTCCTAGGGACATCCAAGCCTCTTCTAAAACTCTGGCTTCAAGACCCCAAAAATAATTACATACACTTCACACAAGCTGTAGTTGTGCTCAGAAGTTGAAGCTCAAGAAATTCTTCATACTAAATACTTCTTACAACCAATGTCTTACTAACATAAATCTTGAGAGAAGTAATCATTTTTGAATAATAAGTTGTTCTATAGTATTAAATGTCCACTGGGTACGTGGATTATATAAAGTATTATAATAAAATGGACTCCAAACTTTAACTTCTTGTCCCTAACACCTGCTCTCTTCTTTGTCCAGTTGTTTGAAGGAGTAATTGGAGTGATGCTGCCATTTTTTTCCTCATAAAAAGTCTGGCAAGGAAAAGGGATCCTCAGATTTTTCATCTCACTTTGTCAGTAAGGCTAAAGCCTGAGCTGGAAGAAGGTAAATGACTTCCCATTTCTTAGGAACATTTATCATCCGGTATTGGTTGAGACTTTTAATTTTGGCCGGTTGAATGTATGAAATATATGAAAAATTTGGTGAAATGCTGCCCATTCTTTGGGCTATTCTTACCAGAACACTGAGATGTAAGACTATTTTGCAATTTTGAGCTAAATTAAAATAAGAAATTCTTATTTTATGGATCTAAAATAAGATAAAGATCAGATTGTAGTTCATACTGTTGTGTGTATGTATAGTGTGGGGGTTTTGATAAATGCTCGAATGGGATGGCAGTATGCACAACCATGACAGGTTTTGGTAGCAATTATATTGACTAGGCTGTAAAGAATGATATTTATGATGAAATAGTATGATATATACAAGGTATAGATAAGATATATATGATGTACAAAGGGATGGTATGTGTGATGTATGTATGTATCTATTAAAGATATTTTTGTTCAAAGTCAGCATCTTGCTCTCTTGCACATTGTCCCTCAAAACACATTTCATAACAGCACAAAAGGACTGGGAAAACTTTCATAGATACCCTCTGATCTATTTTTAATTTGAATTGCTACATGCAAGACTTGAAATTACATCATCTATAGAATGTGTGAGACAACTAATTTTAGCAGTTTGTATGGCATGCAGACTTGCATAAATTATTGGGATTAAAGAACTTTATACAGAAAAAGAAAGGAGGGATTAAGAGTCTCCCTGCTAATTTTACACTACCACAATAAGTAGTCTGCCCTTTGCCTAAATAAACTCTACTAGGGCTCAATTTTCTCATATGATAGCAAGGTTTATTTTCTGGAATATTTGGATTATTAGTTCAAATTTTAAGTATAAATAGAATTACTAAGATGTAAAATAAAAAAGAATTCAGAGGAGTATTAAAAAAAGTCACATTTAACTAGAATTTCATCAGCCTTTAATTATCTCATTTTTAACTACACAAGAACAACGCTTGGTGAGCACTGCCAGTGGGAGCCATTTCAGGTGCTGAGCAGGCTGCGGGGGGCTGGGCGGCTGGAACAAGTGGGGGTGTACCTCCTCCGCCTGGCCAGAGGAGTTGTGCTTTTGTCAGTTTTATCACTTTCATATTCACCATCCTTAAAGAAGAACTTCCTTCCTTGGTTAAATAAGGTAGGGGATGACTGGTTAAATGATTCATAATTGTCTCTTTTAAAACCAGCCTATTGTTTTATATCCTATTACTCTTATGAACTGGAAAATATGGTAAAATTTCCCCAGTATGGATATCATTTTTACTTCTACTTCAATCCATAGCTGATATTAATGCATTTACATTTGCATACCCTGATTTTTTTCTTTAAAATTTAAAGGCAATATAAAATTCATTCCTGCATTATTACTTTTGTTATTTTCCTTTGATAATCAGTATTAGATAAATCAGTTTGTGCAGCTATTAGTAGGGTTATGCAGCCCCAGATCAACTCTCTAGGGCATGTTATTACATCAACTTTGCCTCATTCTATGAATGAGCTGGGATTTTGAAAATTAATGAAGAAAGAAAAAATGTTTTTGTCTTTCGTGGCATATTATAATTGCAAAACTAATATTTTCTTTATTCTGAATAAAAATATGAGATTTTGTATAGCCTTTAGTTATTCTCTAAGGACAATTATAGTCTTAAATGTTTCTGTTAATAAAATATAATAATCAAAATTAAATCAACCAAAGAGTTAACCTAAGTACCCCCAAAATAAGGTCAAAGGAAATAGAAGTGAATTAAAACACAAATGAAACCTGAAAATTGTGAGTTAGAAAACAAGCAAGCATACTGATTGAACAAAGTCTGCTTTTATATGAAGACCAATAATAAAAACACTCCTGGAATGTTAGGGCAAAAAGAAAGAAAAGAAAACTATATGACATTAGAAATTATAACTCTGATATATTTACAATAGCAGAAGAGATTAAATAATTATGAAGATCATTAAGCCAATCTCATGGCAATAATTTTGGACATTCAGATAAAATGGATAATATCATAGATGAATAATAAATTACTAAAACTGATTTGAATAGATGAAGAAAATTTGCAAATCAATATCTATGGGAACATTTTATTATTGATCTGTCACTAAAATTGCTGCTTGGCTCAGATGGTTCTTTGCAGCATTTTTATATGAGTCAAAATATTCTAGAGGATACAGAATTGGAAAGTCCCCTAATTTCTTTTATAATTTTATTACTAAGTCCTGATGACAAAGACATGAACAAAGGATAAACCAAGAACATAAAAACCTAGGAATAAATGACAGAAGTTGTGTAAGTCATCTACATAGAATATAAAACACCATTGAGAGACTAAGAAAGATCTAAATAAATGGAAGGTATACCATGTTTATGGATTGGAAGACTCAATATTGTAATGATGTCAGTTCTACCCAAATTGATATATAAATTTAATCCCAATAAAAATCCCACCATTTTCTGGAAGTTGACATGGTGATTTTAATAGGGAAATACAAAGGTCCTTGAATAGCTATTTCTGAATTAGGGAAGTATAAAAATTCTTATAGAATAGCTAAAATTTATTGTTAATCAAGAAAAAACAAACATAATGTATCAGCTTGTGTGAGGTGTAGACCTATTGGATAATCCAGTTCAAGTTAATATCCTTATCATGTTCATCATTATCAGATGAGCCATGCCTGAAATTTGACTCACTACCTTGTTTTATTACTTGGAGAAACTGACATGGAGGAAGGGAAGTCTCTCAAGAACCTTGAACCTTATTATTAGAAGGCAATAGATGTTATGCTACCTTTCTTTTAGGAGTTGTGGCCAAATTTAAGACTATAAGGGGCGGGAAGCGGACTTGGCCCAATGAATAGGGCATCCTCCTACTACATGGGAAGTCCACGGTTCAAACCCTGGCCCTCCTTGACCCATGTGGAGCTGGCCCATGCGCAGTGCTAATGTGCGCAAGGAGTGCCTTGCCATGCAGGGGTGTCCCCCGCGTAGGGGAGCCCCACATGCAAGGAGGGCGCCCCACAAGGAGTGCTCCCTGTAAGGAGAGCTGCCCAGCACAAAAGAAAGTGCAGCCTGCCCAAGGATGGCCCCACACACATGGAGAGCTGACGCAGCAAGATGACGCAATGAAAAGAAACAGATTGCCGGTGCCGCTGAAGGATAGAAGCGGTCACAGAAGAACACACAGCAGATGGACACAAAGAGCAGACAAGGGGAGGAGGGTAAGGGGAGAGAAATAAATAAAAAATAAATCTTAAAAAAGAATGTAAGGGGACTAAAACTATGTAATTCTCAACTGTTTTAAAATTGATTTCTATTTAAGTGTACCATGAAAAGGCATGCCTCTTTTCTCTGTTAACCTTTCATTTAATTTATGAACTCTCTCAGGGCATGGGTTACATAGAACTCAATGATTGAAACCTTTAAGTAAGAAGAAACTAATTAAGGAATTCCTAGGGGAAATTAGGATCTAAAAATAATTAAAATTTCTCATTGAAGCACAGTAGTCAACAATCCCACAAAAAGAAATATGCAGCTATTCATTTTATTTGAACTCCAGAAAATTAGCTACAATTGAATAATGTCCAACGTAGTTTAAAAATAATTCAGCATGGAAGAAATTTTACATTTTTCTATCACTGTCAAGTAGTTATCACCTTCACCCAAGTCAGAATGTAGTATATTGCTGAAACAAAGAAATAGGTGCAAAATAAAAATTGCTGTAGTAGTACTGTGCATTATTTTTATTCCTAAAAAAATTTCCTTTTATTTTGATGCCTTTCCATATCTTAAGTAGTTGAAGAGTTCTTTTTCATTTAATGTAAACTCACTTTAGCATAAAACAATGTTATTGCCATAAACCACATCTGAAGTAAAATTCCTTCTATTAATTTTGTTTTCATATTTTTATTTTCATAATGTGTATTGTTCATTTTGTGTATTATATACATATACATGCACCAACTGGTCAGTGCCTTTATTTATATTTTCCTGTTCACAGTATAAATTGTTTAACAACTATCCCAAATGAGTTATAACTCATTTTATAAAATCATTATGGATATTTTCCCAACTTGATTTATATTTCATCTTTACTTATTCCCTACTTCTTCACAAATAACTATTCACTGATGTTGAGGTTCATGCACTTATTAAAATGGGTCTCTACTTTTCTCCCATCTCACAAGATAGTCACTTAAAGCCCTCCTGGAGAGTCCCCATTGCTTGGTTTAATAGGATTCTAGGCATGGCCGAGTAGAGAAGTTCTAATGTGATGCCCAGTCTATTACATCAATAAGTTAGGCTTGCTGGAGGTCTGACTCCTCATATTTTAGTTCCAGTAATCAGGTTTCTGACTTACTCTTGAGTCAGACTTCCATCTTCTACTCAATAGATGCTTTTAAATATTCTCTCCATTTCATTCCATAAATAATAGAACTTTTAAATAAATGTCAGTATTTTAACATTGCAATAGTATTTCCCAGATTGTTAGATAAGGGGCAAATTATTTTCAGACTACGTGCCCTAATTTTGATTCCTAGAAACATTGCTGTACCCATATTATTCATAGTAAAGTACTTATTTAGATAATGTTAAACTGGCATTAGAGATGGCAACTTGGACAACTTGGCTAAGAGCGTCCACTGCAGAGCTAGAATAATAGGATGCACAAATGCAAAAATAGAGGACGGGGCTAAGGCATGAACTGAGTGTGCATTTTATAAGAAATCTTAGATATTGAGTTTTTACTATATGTAACTTCTTCAAATTATAGAAACTATTGTCATATATAAAAAAATAAAGACATGCTTTGGTGGCTTTCCTAGCCAAGTATTCCAGAAGTAAGCTTTATATTTCATTATGGTGGTTTTTTTCCATAAGTATTTTTAATAGCTTCACTGTTTTTCAGAATAAACTTTGTGTTCTCACATTTCAGATTAAATATACAACACTGAGCACCATGGCTGCTGCCATTATGGACAGGGAAACAATCAGATTATTAAGTGCCTCCTGAAGGAAGAACTCAAGGCTATCTCTGAAGAACCTGGACAAAAAATAGATCCTGAATCTGAGGAATTCACTTGTCCCAAATACCAATTTACAAAAAGTACAGGAGGCAGAGGACCATGCTAAACTATCTCCTGAGACTGATCAACAAAATCCAGACTGGGAAATTCTACCAGACAAAAATACAGATTTTTATTTCCAACAAAAAAAGGAGACAGAAATAAAATTGCAGATTAAAAGAAGTTCATTACATTGCTCTGTCCATTTTTGTATATGTTCAAAATTCTTCATAAAATTTTAAAAAATTACAGCAAGATAAGACATTTCCATGCCACTGAACAAGAAAATAAAATAAGAGAAAATGAACTTTTCAAATTCCATCCATTTCCCAGAATATTGGCTTTTCATACTTCCCAACTCTGTGATGTTTTGAGAGAAGGATTTTGTGTTTGCCTTTATTAATTTTGCTTAAAATTATCTGAAGCTAATATGGTTTTGTATTTGTCATTGGAGTCTTTTCCACATGTGCTAATAGTGTAACGATTTTAAGCACAGGTCTTTGTGCTAGGTTGAAAGCTTTTATTTCAGGATAACAGAAATTAATATTTCTTGAGGTGTCTAGGAGCAGTTAATAGACCATAAAGTGAATATGCTAAATTTAAGATGATTAATTTTCTTGAAAATTATGTAGTTTTAGTTAATAAAATAAAAAAATATTGCTCTGAAAAGAGTTTTACATAAGAAACACCAAAAACATGCAGACTAATATTTAAATTGCAATAATTTATTCTTGTGTATTGAGGCCTTAATGGAAATACGGGCTTCGGTTTTCTCATACAGGCATTAGGATGCTTCGTTTCACTGCCTCTCAATTCTATGTAATTTTCCTAACATCATTCATTGGTTAATGAATTTTGGCAATATTACAACAGAAATTAATATGTGTGATTCACTAACTTAGAATTTACTTAATGAGAATCAATAAATTTTTACTTTAACGTTTTATTCAGAATTTATACATGATGTGGAAACCAGAGAAGTTGTTGAATCAACAGAGAAATAATGAGATAATAATTAGGGGTTATAAGATTAATTTGTAGTTATATTATCTTGTACATTATAAGAGATAAAATATTCAATGTAAAGTAAAAAACACACATACACAGTGAATTTTAATTACTTATACTGAAAGGTCCTTGCACTACATCATATTGACAATTTAAATCTCCCCAGAATAAATGTTCAGGACCTTTGCCCTGTTTGAAAACAACTAACTGAGTAAATGCAAGTGATTTTAAATTAAGGATGACTATGCAATTACTTTAGGGAAGAAAAAAATAACTTATCCATTAGTGTTATAGGTTGCTGTAAGAGAAAAGCAGGCTGTCTCTTCATTCAATTAACTTCCAACCTTGAAGGCAGCATATCATTTCATTTGTAATCTTGTTGATTAAGAAGCTCTGAATTTTTTTAAAAAGCTGTGCCATTAGGCAATATAATCTTGGGAATACATTTCTCTGGGCTTACTTCAGTATGTCTTATAAATTAGATGTCAAAGAGGTAAGTGATGTATTCAGTGGATTTTGATAAATTCTACAGAAAAGTGTATGATAAAAAGAACAACAGAATAGTATGTTTCTAATCACTATAAGCATATATATACACACACATACATGTTTTTCAAAATGCAATGATAATCTTACAATGTCTGTAATGAAATTATTCAATAAAAATGGAAATGGAAATAAATGAGAACTCAAATCCCCAAATATAATCATCTGCTTTAAACTGAACAAATGATTTCACTTTCAATTATTTAGCTGAAAACATATTTCCAAACAATTATATGACAAGACATCACAACTATCAACCGTTGTTAAAATTCATATTTCCAACATCAGAAAGCATTACACATTTTTTAGATGAATATAGTTTCAACATATGCCACAAAATAACACTAAGTATCTCAAGGGTTTTTAATGTATACTTAATCTTAAGCATTTTTTCCTGCTCACAGAACTTCATTTAGTGCATAAAATATCATCACTGTATTTTCAAAAACCTATTAACACCCAAACATCCCACATATTAATGCATACAGAAGTCTATTGTTACACTTAATACATTAATTTACATTTAAAGGTAAAAGGAGTAAAAGAATTTTACCTGGTTATCCAAATGTGTTGATGTAAAGCTGAGTAGAACTAATGTGCTCATTGCCAGTGTCGTGTCTGACAAGCCTGAGTGAGACCAGCAGTTTCAAGGGGGGGGACTGGTCTTCAGTAATGAATTCCCAAGGGATCATTTCCAATTGGAGAGTGCTCTGGCAGACAATGAAACCATTCTCCATTTGCTGATCCTAGTTTTGTATTTACAATCTGCTGTGGGCGTGTTCATGAGGAACTGACATATATTTCACTGAAGTTTAGGGCATGAAGACTATTTTGTAGCAAGAATTGCATGAAAAATGTAGTCATTTAAGTATTTAATTTCTCTGGAGTTTTTCCTACCTATATTTATCTATTCTAATCTTTCCTCAGTTGGAATAAAAATCATAACATGGCTTTAACCCCAGGTAGTCCCATCTCCTCCTGATGATACAGGATGCCCTCTACAATGACACGTGGGTGTAAATCCACGGAGTCTCTGCCTGGAAAATTCTAATGATGGGAGGGAGCTAAGTATTGTTTGGAGTCAGCTGGTTTAACACAGGACAGTGTTACCTGATAGACATCTCTTTATTTCATGATTATTTATACATCATGTCATATCCAAACTCATACATCTCACTTTTGTATTGCAAATCAGATAGCATCGTTTGACTATTGGAGAGTTACGTTTTCAGAAACTTTCCCCGCTGTACAATTCTCCTCACTTTGACACATTCCTCATCCCGTTCTGTCCACTAGTTTTCAGGAGATCTCTGGAATCTGGCAACCACTTACCACCCTGACCACCCCTGCACCAGCATCAGCTCTCCCTCCTGTCTGGCGCCCCTCCTTCTACCTGCGTCCTACAGCCTAGTTCAGGTTCAGCTGCTGGGCTGACCCTACCAAAGCACAAGTCAGATCATGTCATTTTCTGACCCTCCAGCAACGCCTCTGGGGTTGTTTCCAGAGCTGCGAGGGGAAACGGCACTGAACCCAGGCCTCTCTGTGTTGGGAAGACCTTCGAGGGATGTGAGAACAGTAACATTCAAATGCAGGAGAAGGCAGAACGCATAGGGTGAGGAGAGTTTCTGAATGTTGATTGTTTCAAATGTTTTATTAAGTTGTTTTTAAATATACATACATATCTACGAGTCTATTGAAGTTGCTGTAAACATGGTAAATCAATCTGAGAGTGAGTCATAACTGAGTCCTGGTTGTTTTAAAACTAGCTATTTCCAAATGTTTTTGTTTACAGATCACTATCAGGAGTGTAGCTTGGACTGTCTATTTCTTTCTCTCTCTCTCTTACTATTCCTATATAAGGGGGAGATAGCATATTTAATGGAGGGTCAGCTGGGGCAAAACCCAAATGGAGTGGATGCTCGCCATATCCCTGAAGCAGGGTCCTGGAGTCTTTACTTTCCTAAACATTATTCATTTATTTGTTGTATTCCCGGGAGGGAGGTTCTCGAGGGAGGTACTGAGCTGCAAGAGGGCACCGACTGGTATGAAGGGTTTGACATTATTACCACTGCCTTCAGCAGGTAGATGTAATTGACCACTAGGAGTCCATGCAGAGCACTGGAAGGAATCAAATATTTTAGCTATCATATGGAAATAAATAAATTGCTCTTCTCTGCTCTTGTTGAATTTTGTGTAGACCACTCTTGAAGGGGATTATTGCATGCATGCATTACTTTGCTTGTGATTATCTCTTGTGATTCGTTCCTGTTCTTTGGGGGATGAGAAGAGGAAATCTTCATTTTTAACAAGGTGTGATTCATGAGTGCTGAGTTTGAGAACCCCTATACTAGATAAAGAGCCCCTCGGGAAAAAGCACCATCTTATTTAGTGCTAAGTCCCCAAACTTTTCCTAAATCTTGATTTAGAGACATCCCTTAATGACCATTTAAAAAAAGTAGAATTATATTGTTCTTGATCTGTGCCACTAGGGGAGCCACTGGGGATAGTATTTAGAGATATGAACACGCCCTGTCCTTGCAGAATTTGAGAAACCTGGAAGAAACCGTCAAATGATAATTCACAAAGAAAGCAGTTGAAGTAGTGAATGAGTGGTACATGTGATACAAATTCCAAAGTAGCTTCTGTTATTTCACAGTTAGGAAAACATGAAGAAGAAAAACTTATCATTTCTTTATGTTTGGCAGTTTATGGTGGTCCTTCCCCAAATTATTTTATTAAACAGTATAGGATTATGTATAACATAGACTTAATATGCTCTTACATGGCCTTTTTTTTTTTTTTAAGATTTTTTATTTATTTCTCTCCCCTCCCCACCCCGCAGTTGTCTGTTCTCTGTGTCTATTTGCCGCGTCTTCTTCTTTGTCTGCTTCTGTTGTCATCAGCGGCATGGGAATCTGTGTTTCTTTTTGTTGCGTCATCTTGTTGTGTCAGCTCTCTGTGCATGTGGTGCCATTTCTGGGCAGGCTGCACTTTCTTTCGCGCTGGGCGGCTCTCCTTATGGGGCACACTCCTTGTGCGCGGGGCTCCCCTACGCGGGGGACACCCCTTCGTGGCAGGGCACTCCTTGTGCGCATCAGCACTGCGCATGGGCCAGCTCCACACGGGTCAAGGAGGCCCGGGGTTTGAACCGCGGACCTCCCATGTGGTAGACGGACGCCCTAACCACTGGGCCAAGTCCACTTCCCCTTACATGGTCTATTAAGGCATAATAATCATTGCAATAGTTGTGGCTCCGTTGTAGGCAGTGACTTACGATAAAATAGATATGCAGCTGGGGACCAGGGAATGGAACTGGAGTTATGTGTCTATTTATCTTAATCTAGGAAAACTTTTACAACTACAGAGGACAACTGTGAAACACCTACTCTTGAAAAAGTCATCAGCCATCAATACCTAGCAGCAACTCATCAAATGGAGACAAGGCCCCGGGGACAGTATTGTCGATGTCAACGTCAAACAGGTTGAGGGAAATAACTCCGTCCTCTGGAAGGACACTCTCTGCACGTCCACTACCTGTGCGCTAGATTCTGTTCCATCTCACTTCTCTCTCTCATCAGACATGTCATTGCCTTTTTAAGACAAATGAACAAGCAGCCTTCCCCAGAATAATCCTCCCATTTCTATGTGCAACTCTCTCCCCTCTCTCTCTACTGCTCCTCATCATGCCCCCAACTCCTTCCCCTACCTCAGCCCACCATGCTGTTCTAGTAAAAATGGTCTCTACTAACGGTCTCTTTATTACTCTTTCCTGCCCAACGCAGTGGGCTTCTCCTCCACCCCACCCATGCTCCTCTCCCAACATCTCATCTCTAATGACCTCTTAATTGAGACCCACTTAGCCCAGCATCTCCTTGTATCATTGTTATTTTCTTTGTAATGCTAGTTCCTTGAGAGGATCCTAAGTGAAAAATAGGGTTTTGTTATTACAAATATTGGAAGATGCTTCATCGTGCATCTTCGTGTTGGAGGTAGCCATCACAGGTCGAGCTGTTTGTGGCTTTGAAAAATCCTGCGGTGTGGAAATCCATTTAACTATATACAACTCACATATGTTTCTAGATTTGTTGCTTTCCTTTCTTTCCCTTTACTTCTCTCATCACCATTTGAGATTTTGGATCTGAGACTTCTCTCCCTTGCTCTAACAAGGAATACATTTCACATTACTTTAATGTACTACAAGTCATTGCTGGGTGAAGATACCCTAATTTTACTTCCTATATCTACCTTGAACCCATTCTTTCCTATTCATTGCCCCTTCCCAGGGCCCTTCACCCACATCCCCACCACTGCCCTAAGCCAGGCTCTCAGCAGTGGTTTGCCAAAGACATTACATGTGGCCCAGCCCCGATATCTTACCTCCCCAAACCATTCTTTGCTCAGTCAGGAGTTAGCTCTTTCTTTAAAAACAAAAACAAAAGCCACAATTCCAGTAATCTCGCTTTCTTGCTTAGCATCCTTTTTTACTTCCTACAAATAAAATGTTACCTACATATGACATTAAAATCCCTTTATGTGGCAAACAAGATTGTGAAACTCTCATTCCTGCCTTCATTCATTTTAGCTTTTGCCACCCACAAAACATCCTGCACCATGCAAAATAAGTGGGTCTAGAAAAAAGCCTATAAAGGAATTTTTATGGTATCACCAGTGAATCATAATAAAATAAATGTTGATCATCTTAACTTGTTTTCCTGGCTCACTCTTATTCTTTCCTTAAGAGTCAATTCAAGGGTTTTTTTTTGGTAAGCATTCTCTATTTACTCAGGTTTAGTTAGCTAACCACTGTGCCTTTAGCATTCTCTGCCCATCTTTATTGTAAACCTCTTCATAGGTCACTATGAGGTCTCTGAGGGTAGACTGTGTCATGTTTCTTTCTGTGGCAGAACATCAGGATTATCTAATTCGAAAAAGAATATTAGCAACTAAGACAGAGGAAAAGATGTTGGACTTCCCAAATTGAAGTGGAAATAAGGCAGCACATTATAAAAGAAAAAAACATGGGAATCTTTGTCCAATGTCAAAAAACAGCCTTATACAGTAGAAAGAAAATGAAGCTCACTATTAGAGCATAGTCAAATCCTAGCTCTGGTATTCACCATCAGATCTTGCACATGTTGCTTAACTTCCTAATGATGATTTCTTAATGTGCAAAATAGTGATACTAACACCTATCTATGAGAGTTTAATGAGTAACCTTATTTTTCTCAGTGCCCAAATAACCTCAACAAAGCAGCAATATTGATTTTCATATCAGATTTTTAATGAAGTTGGAATTTCCTTACCCTTGTCCTCAGAAGACACTCACCAACCAATAGGCAGAGGTTGGTTGTATCATGTAGCAGCTTTGCTGTTGGCTTGTGTACAAATTTATTTTGACCTCCTCAGTGTTAATATCATACAATTTTGCATTTGTAGCTTAAATTTTAACCTAGTAACTTCAACTGTCCTTGCAAAAGATGATCCTTGGGTTCATCACTGAAATTAGACATTACTGTGTATGCAGGAATCCCTTGTACATACCAGTGAGAAAGGCAGTAGAAACAAATAGAAATCGCCAAAACAAATAAAAAAGGAATGGCCAATTGTGAAGATGGTACAGGAATTTCACATTTTAGCACACACATTTTTGCAGTGTTTGACTCACATATGATGAAAACGCATGCCCGTGAAATTGAATAACTTAGTAACTTTTAAAGTGGGAATTGCCAATGCTATTAGAATACTTAATAATATTTTCAAGAAAATAGAAAAGTTGTTGTGGTAAATTTATGCATCCTTAAGAACTGTCAGGGAAATGCTAAATATTTTTCCATCGAAGACTTACTAGTTGACTTCAGTAGGGATTGTTTAATTTTCCCCTGTAATTCAGTTAAGGAAAAAGTGACACCATGAGTTTAATCATTCCAAAATTTGACAAAAATCTTGGTGTTATTTTTATGCTAAAGAGGTCAAGATCATAGGTGAAGTCAATAGAGAGCAAAGTGCAACTTTGCAACAAGGTATACTGGCTGAAGAAAACAGTGATTCAGGAGAATATTTAGGTTCTGGGTTTGAAGAAGGCTCACATCAAAAATTTATCCTGATACTGAGGAAGAGATTCAGTTACTAGGACAGATGCAATATAGTTACTAGAACAAATAAAAACTATTTTTGATTAGTTAAAATTGGATATCTAATGTGTTTCTTTTTTTCCTTTAAAAATCCATAAAAGTGTATTTTACAGCAAGGCATCTTCAAATGGAGACAATGTGTATATTAAGATTCAGTGCACTCCACTCCCAATCAAATCAAAATTCCAACAACCTTTTTTGCAGAAATGGAAAAGTCAGTAATCAAATTTATATGGAATGGTAAGGGGTCCTGAATAGCCAAAGTCATCTTGAAAACAAAATTGGAGGACTCATATTTCCTGTTCTTAAAACTTATTACCAAGCCATAGCAATGAAACCAGCCTGGTACTGGCACAAGGATAAATATATTGACCGATGGAATCAAACTGAGTTCATAAAACAACACATTTATGGCCAACTGACTTTTTTTTTTTTAAAGGAGGTACCAGGGATGAACTCAGGATCTCATACACAGGGAGCAGGTGCGCAACCACTGAGCTACATCCATGCCCCACCACTGACTTTTGACAAGGGGGCAAAGACCACTTAATTCGGAGGGAATACTCTCTTCAACAATGTTGCTGGGAAAACTGGATGTCCATATGCAAAAGAAGGAAGGTGGACACCTGCCACAACCATATATAAAATCTACTCAAAATGAATCAAAGACCTAAATATAAGAATTAGAACTATAAAACTCTTAGAAGGAAACATAGGGAAACAATTTCAAGATCTTGTGTTAAGCAATGTTTTTTCTTAGACTTTATACCCAAAGCTTGAGCAAAAAAGAAAAACAGATAAATGGGACCACACAAAATAAATCTTTTTTGCATCAAAGGACTTAATCATGAAAGTAAAATGACAGCCTACACAATGGGAGAAAATATTTGGAAACCACACATCCAATAAGGATTTAACATCCAGAATATATAAAGAAAACATACAACCTAACAACAGCAAAAAGACAACCCATTTTAAAAATGGACAAAAGACTTCTCCAAAGAAAATATACATATGGCCAAAAAGCACATGAAAACCTGCTTAACATCATTAACCATTAGGGAAATGCAAATCAAAACCACAATGAAATACCATTTCACACCCTCTAGAATGGCTACAATTAAAAATACAGAAAACTCCAAGCGTTGGAGAGGATGTGGAGAAACTAGAATATTTATTCATTGCTAGTGGGAATGTAAAATGGTGGAAGACAGCTTGGCGGTTCCTCAGAAAGTTAAGTATAGGATTACTATATGACTGGACAACCCTACTTCAACATATATACTCAAAAGAATTGAAAGGGACTCAAACAGACACATGCATAATGATGTTCATAGCAGCATTACTCACAATAGCCAAAAGATGAAAACAACTCAAGCGTCCATAAACCAGTGAATGGCTAAACAAAATGTGGTGTGTACATATCATGGAATATCCCTCAGCCATAAGTAGGAATGAAATTCTGATATACATGACAACATGGATGAACCTTGAAGAAATCATTTCGAGTGAAATAAGCCAGACACAAAAGGACAAATATGGCATGAACTCAATGATATGAAATAATTATAATAGCAAATTCATAGAGTCAGAAACTAGAATAGAGGTTACTGGTGCCCAGATACGTGTAGGGAATGGGGAGTTAATGCGTAAGTTGTACAGTGTTTCTATTTGGATCAATGGAAACATTTTGGTAGTGGGTGATGGTGATGGTAGTACATTGTGAATATAATTAATAACACTGAATTATAATATATATTTGTAGTTAAAATGGGAAATTTTAGGTTTTAGATATTTTACTAGAATAAAATTTTAAAAACCAAAATAGGACTGTACAAAAAATGAACCCTAACATAAACCAGGGACTATAGTTAACAACACAATTATAATAATATTCTGCAATCACTTAGAACTAATGTACCACACTAATACATGGTGTAAATAAATGGGTGTGTGTGTGCATGGGAGCTCTGTATATTCTGCATGATTTTTCTGTAAATCTACACCTTCTCTAATAAAGAACTTATAGGAATGTTTGGGGCTTTGAGGGTGAAATCTGTCTACCTACAGTGCAGCATTACAATACATTTTTGGCTGCTTCTTGACAGGTTTTCTTTTCAATTTTACCACCTAGTTTATGCTGCTGCTGCTCCATCTTTTCTGGTGCTGAGCTGTGTTTGGGGAAACAGGGCTGGGGCACAGGGAAAGAAAACTCACCTAAAACGGTGAGACCAACTCCTGTACAGGTAATAGCTCTAGGAGGGCCTTTGAGCATTAGACACAAAAACGGAAAAACAACTTTTTATAAGTGGAGGAGTTGTTTTAAACATCAAATTTATGAGAACAATACATGTGTCTTCTAAGTCAATGATTAAATATAAATATTTAATAATGTAAAAAATATAAATCTGTAAAAAGACTTGTGGAGAATTTCTGTCTAAAATTTTTCTGTCCTAAAATTTTATGTACTAATGTGTAGATACTTGATTTAAGAAATTTGACTAAAGGAATAAAGCCTTCTTTAAGTTACCTGGTATCTGCTTTTACTGTAAATATAGACATTCATTCAGCTTACGACTTTCTAAAGATGTTTTCTCATTGTTGAAAAGAGGGACAGTGTCTTCCATGTTTGGTTTGGAAAGCACTGCTCAATCACGTTTGAAGTAGTATTCATGAAATTACTATATGCCAGGCTTTGGAAATCAGTTTCTCAGATCAAATACAAGCTTAAGATCCCATTTAACTGTTCTTCTGTAAGGGAATAAATTTGTTCATTTCTTAGTTCTGTGTTGTGCTTATATTAAATTACTGTCTAACTGGTTTCCATCCACTTTCCAGATTACCTTAATAGAAAATAACATTACTGCCCCAGGTCATATTTCCTAATATAAGTGAATTAGATACATATATTTTCTTACTGCTCCTTTAGGGTGGTTAAATCTGGCAGCAGCATTTTCTGTATTTAACACTGGTTAAGGAGCAATGAAGCCATTAGGGGCCAAAGCATTGTTAGATTTTAATTAGATTATGCTACTCCATTTTGTAGGTGGATTGTGTCTTCAGTTAGAGAAAATTAAATTCATAAAAAGGTCCCTTTTACTTGAAAATGGAAAACCTTTTTGTCTGGCTAGCAGCTGTCGTTCTAACTTATGATACAATGTGCAGCAGGATAGAAAAGACAACTTCATAATCGAGACAGGGTTCAGAAGAGACCTCAGTCATTCTATACCTGGCCCATTTTATATTTGGCAAACACACATTTTCTAGATGTCTATAATCAAACCCTTTTCTCTCAGTGCTAGGACATTAGAAATGACAATTTTTAATTCACAGCTTTTTTTTTTTTTTTCCTAAAGAGCTCCAGATATTATAAACATATTATCATGTCTTTGGGTTGTCTTACTGAGAAAACGTCAGAACATTTTTCAGTGGTCCTGAGCTGGTTAGAAGCTGTCTGCATCATAAGGATGGAATAAAATTTATTGTCCTGTGATCAACTCTGCCCCTTCCAGACTAAGCCACAGGTTTAATGATAATAAAATGGATTTAAAGAGTTATCTGCATGTTAGGAATATATTTCCTTTACCCCAAGTTCTATTTCCTACGTCCTAAAAATCCACTCTTTTCTTTACCTCTCTCTCTCCTTATCATCGCTATTCTTTTTTTTTTTTATCTTAAAATTTTTTTAAAAGATAGATTACACAAATCACATAAAAATATAGGGGAATCCCATATGCCCCTCCTCCCACCTCCCGCATTTTCCCACATTAACAACATCCTTCATTAGTGAGGTACATTCATTGCAATTGATGAACACATTTTGAAGCATTGCCACTAAGTGTGTTTTAACGTTTATATTGTAGTTTACACTCTCTCCCACAGAATTCTGTAGGTTATGGCAAGATTTATAGTGACCTGTACTGTCATTGCAGTGTCATTCAGGACAGTTCCCAAGTCCCAAAAATGCCCCTGGATTACACCTGTTTTCCCTCTCCCTGCCCTCAGCACCTCCAGTGGACCCTGTCTCCACATCAATGATGTAATTTCTTCCATTGCTAGAATCACAATAAGTCTATAGTAGAATATCACTAAGTCTACTCTAGTCCATAGTTCGTTCCCCAATCCTGAGGATCACCCCTAATGTCTGTCTAGCCTTCCTAGGTAGATGGGCTCACACTGAGCGTGGGAGGGAGGGGACAAATGAGAGCTGGATTGACTTAAATGCCAACAAACAGAATGCAGTCATTTTATATGAAAAGTAGACTAAATTCTATTTACTAAGGGACATATTTAGAAAACCCCAAGCTAGAAAAATTAATGCAAAATTTTACTTTTAATCCCAATATTCTAAAATGGTAAAAATGTGGAGGACAATCTCCTTTTAATATAATTTGCTTATTTTGTTTGCTCTAGAATATTGAAAAAATAATTAAAAATAAACCTATAAGTGTGCATTTTCGGTTTTTTAAAAAACTATAAAAAATGCTAGTGTCTATATTTTCTAATATTATCTTCTACATCTCTATGTATGTATACTTTCTATACATTTAGGATAATTAAGTATTAATTGTTTTTGCCCTATTTGTTAGCAAATTGGAGATGAGAAGGATGAAAGCATTTTATCAAGCCCCTTGGAGCCGCTTTTTCCACCCTCCGTGGAGCCATCCTCGGCTTGTCCTTCGTCCTCACCGACGTGATGTGACTGTAGCATTTCTAGAAATCACACCACTGGGAAAGCGAAGGCCTGCCAGGAGCCCAGCACTTTCGAAGGGAAAAGAGCTTACTGGACTGGTTTTAAATGATTGGTGATTCATTCCCTGGAACAGGGCTC
This sequence comes from Dasypus novemcinctus, assembly GCF_030445035.2. Lineage (NCBI taxonomy): Eukaryota > Metazoa > Chordata > Mammalia > Cingulata > Dasypodidae > Dasypus > Dasypus novemcinctus. Next base: position 9,462,465 of record NC_080701.1, on the reverse strand, counting down.
TCAGCCCTGGGCGCCGCCAGCAGGAAGGAGGGAGGGGCTGGGGGCTGGGCAGGCAATAGCTGCGGGTGGGCTGTCACAGCAGATGGGACTCCCTGCTCAGGAGTCTTTCCACTGGGAGGCAGATTTTTTTTCTTCTTGCTGTGGTCTGATATATGATTCTCCCAAATCACTATGACCTTCAGCTTCCATAACAACAGGAAAAATAATGGTTTTCTGCTTTTCCACTACTTTGGGATATGATCAAGACATTTGCAAAAAGTACTTAAATTATCTGTAAATCAAGAGATAAGATATGGGTTTTCAGATAGAAATGTATCAAATGGTTCAGAAACCAGGCAGTATGTTTCTGTGGGAAGTATACCTAGTTTGGAGGTAGTATTCAAATTTAGTTCTTCCATTAACTAGCCACAGTCCCTTGGGAAGGTTATTTAACCTCTTGGAGACTCAGTTTACTCTCATAAAATAGGAATTGTAATACTTAACTTGTAGGACGCTGTGAAAATCAAATGACATTGTACATAGAAAGCATTTATTCCAATTCCTCATATATACCAGGTGCCCAATCAATGGTAGGAAGAGAGTACAATTTATGCTCTTATGTATCTTTTATCATCACAAAGACAACAAAGAGCTCTGGTCTTAAATGTTTGTAAGGGTGTACACGTTTTGTCTGGAAAATGTATAAGTTTCCATTGTAATACTCATATTCATACAGACAAATTGATGGATGTAAGATGACCGAATACCTGAAAGTAACTTGTTTCTCTCCCTGTTGCTAAGATACAGAGAAAAGAATTGTATGTAAATCAGAAAGTAATGAAATGCAACCCTCTCTTTGGGCCAAATTCCGCTTTTGGTGGTCAAGAATATCCTGTTGAAGCAATGAAGTATGAAAACCAGCTTCAACCAGTTGGCTGGACCTGCACAGAGGTAGCCCCTTGCTGTCCTCACTTCAACTTGCTTAATTAACATAGTAAAATTCCCACCCAGGGTTGGAGTTTTCCGCCCCTTTCTTGATCATGCAATGTATGTGCAAGCGTAATTTCCTGAACATGCTAATCATACAATCATATAACCAGCTATGTGTGTTCATCCATATGTATAAAAACGAATGCATAATCAAAGCATATGCTAAGTAGTAACTTGGGTATTTAAACAAGAGTGAAACCGCAGCACAGGGAGTCAGGTCTGAGTCACTTTAGACTGGCCTTGGCTCCTTACCTCTGCAGACGTAATAAATGTGAGTTTGCTTAACTCTCGTGTTGAAGTTTTCTTCATGCCATCTCTGGTTATCCATAAAGGCCTTGCTTTGAGGCCTAACAAAATCATCACTTAAATGAGGTTGACAATCTGATATATTTATAGGTTAACTCTGTACTCATTTGCTATTAAAAGTAGGATTTCTAAGTAACTGGTATAAGTTCCCTCCTCACATGTATACTTAGAAAGTGTCATGGAATTAAGTGTTATTGATGTTATATCCTGGTTTTGTAAAATAGAGCACAATATTTGGTAGGTAAATATGGAGTCTAATCATGATATGTCAGAAAGGTAAACAGGTTCATTTTGAGTAATAAGTGGTGTACTTTGCACTCTCAATTAGTCTGCAACTGGAGAAAAGCTCATTTGTTCCTTTTTGGAACATCAGGTGCTCTTGTATACAAGGTTTCTGTCAAAAGCATAATTTTCAGTCTGCTGAAATTCTAATTAGAAATTGAACATGAGATGGGTAAATTTTCATGTGTTTGTTGAAAGGTGAAGTTAATTTTTAGCCAGCTGTTAGGAAGTAAAACTACAGCTATTAAACTAGATATTTTAAAACTGATTTCTTACACAGTTTCCCTTCATTTTTATAAACATTCACAGAAAAAAAGGAACAAGCACATTTTTCATTGAATGCCTTAAGATAATAAATAATTGGTGACTTAAAAGCATTTTAAGTTTCACTTTAATAAAATTGACTCTGTGAACCACCACATTGAACAATAATTTATTGCTGATTTTGAGAAAATTTAATGCAAGTAACTAATTTACCCTCCTAGATACCCAAATACATTACAAAAACACTTGTAACTCCAAACACAGCTTCTTTTAACAAAATGTATGTTCATAGTTAGATGTCTAGCCAGAAAGGATTTTATCAATAAATAAAAATTTAAAAGTGAAAAAAACGAAGGGTTTAACCAAGAACACATCTCCACTCTTACAACTACTGTGTTGATATTTTTATCAGAACAACAACCGTCAGTGACAAGGGATTTTGAAGGGCAGTTGGGGAATAAAAAGCAAATTTCTGCCTTCTGCATCTACTCATTAAAATTTCTATTATCCATGCGTGAAAGCTATCTTCCTCAGTATGCAATTGATCAGTTCAAAGGGAAATTTAGCAGGAAAGGCAGAACATAGGGAAAACGTTCATTTCTGTTAGCTTTATGGCTCAGTAAGGAAGAGAAACCTTTCCACTGGGGAAAAAAACAACTGAAACATGTTGGATAACCTAAAATAAAAATGTTAAATAGATAGCTGGTTCCACAAAAAATGTAAGATAACTCTCCAAAACTGATAAATGAAGGGGTAAACTGACACTAAAGCTTCTACTGCTAAGAGAGAAGAGAACCAAAAGAAAAGAGAACATATGGCTCCCAAATGAGTAAAGGAAAAAAATGAAGTAAGAAAACCCAATCCATAAAAACAACAAAAATATGTCTGGGAAGATGGAGGTGGAGCAGAGCAAAAATTAAGCTTGAAGTAAACACAGTCAAAAGAAATCTAAAAATATCAGTAACCTCCATAAATACAAATGGGTTAAATCTGTCAATTAAGAGACAGAGATTATTAGATGGAATACATATGTATTGTGGCATGCCTAAAACCAAAGGGTTTAATAATAAAAGGATAATATTATATAAGCAGGCAAATACCAAAAGAATTCTGGAATAACTAGATTAGTATAAGCAAATATACTGTCATTCAAATAAGATTATTGAATATTAAAAGGTTAATGCATTATGATAAAAGGTTCAACCTCAGTAAGAAGATGTAACAATCCTAACTAAAATATATAACATGAAAAATATTTTTGAGCAAAAATTATCAAAAATATAAGAAAAATTGGGAATATTTCTCTTTATGTGGGAATTTTAATATAATTTATCAATAATTTATAGAATCAGTAAAAGTGTATAAAGAAAATTTGAACAACATAATTAACAAATTTACCTAGAAAAAAAGAAAATAGAAAAAAGAAAAGGCATTCTCTTAAAGTATTCACTAATAAAAATCTGTATATAAATATATCTATTTACATAATATATTTATAATTAAACAAAATCAAAATACTGCAGATTGAATCTAGCAATACTTAGAAGAATACATTTCCATAAATGCATATATTTGAAATGAGGGAAGTCTGAAAACTAATGGCATAAACATACAAACTAAGAAATTATCAATAGATAGAAACAAAATAGACCTGAAGATGATGTGAAAAAAATTTAAAAATGCATGCAATTTTAGTAAAATAGAAAAGAGTTTCAATAGAGAGATCAAGAAAGCCAAGTTCTTTGAAAGGCTAATAATGTAGACAGGTCTGAAAGATTTTATCAAGAAGAAAGAAAGAATGCAATACATAATCTTAAGAATAGAAATGGAATATATTAGTGTAATATCAAATACACTATTTCATTTAATAAAATGAATTATCCATTGTTGAGTGAAAATTCTTGGCAAACTAAAAAGAGATGGGAACTTTCTTAACTGAATAAGGCCTATTTACCAAAACCTATTGGAAACATCATGCTTGATGTGAAGTGGTAAGAGCATTACCTTTGAAATAAATTTCAACCAACTCTGTTATCATTTCCCCAATGTAGTATTTTATTTAGGATCTTAGGCACTGAAATCAGGAAAGTAAAAGAATAAAACAATAGATATTTGAAAGGAAGAAGCAAACATTATCACATGGAGACAATAAGGATTTTTACTTTAAAACAAGAAAATCTCTGGACATACTGTTAGAAGTAAAAAGTTCATCAAATTTGCTAGACACTCAGACAAGCTACAAAATTTTTTATTTACCACACCATGGAAAAACATCTTGGAAATATAAAATTAAAATTGTACCATCCACAACTGCAATAAAAACCACATAGTGCCTAGGAACAAATCAATCATAGGATTCAGGGAACTGGAGAAAAGTATAATAGCTTACTGAGAATTATTGAAATTAACACTTAAAGAACTTAATATTAATGGAGGTATTTTCTATGTTCATGGAGAAAAAGAATCAATATAATGAAAACATCAGGTTTTTTTTTTACCTAATCATCCACAAAGGTAATGCAACTCTTGATAGGGTTTGATTGGTATTTGACAGTATGATTCTAAAAATACATATTTTTAAGGCTTTAAGAAAACAAGGTGGTTGCACTCATCCTACCAGATATTAGGACTTAGAAAGTGTCATTATATAAGACATTAGGGGACAAGAAGTGCAGGGGCAGACAAATGGAGCCCAAGAATTGGCTCACACCCTTACATAGAAATTTGATAGATGACAAAGCTAGCATTGCAGGTAATCTGAGCATGCGCATGCAAGAGAGGATTGAAAGCTTTATTATGAAAGAAAAATTTTAGATCACTCAGAATACAATAGAATATGTATAAAATTTTGGAGTGAGGGGAAGAATTTTTTAAACAAGCCAACATATTAAATCATTAATAAATTTGACTATATTAAAACTAAAGATGTCTGTTTGGCAAAAGACCCAATAAAAAGTGGAAAGACCAAGGCAAGTCTTACATGTTTGGAATGCAAAAATTAACAAAGGTTAGCATTGGAAATACATTTTTGAAACTACAAGTCAAGAAGTAGAAAAAAGTCTAATAGAAAAAGATACAAAAATGTGGTTCACAGAAGAAACACAAATAGCTAATAAACACATGGGAAATAAAAGCTCAACTTTACTGGAAATCAGCAAAAAGCAAATTAAAGCCACAAAGAGATAACATTTCTCTTCCCTCAGATTGGGGAAATCTAAATAGACAAAAACAAATGCTAGTGAAGATATGGAGCAACAGGATTTCTTTTTATGGATGAGGAAATACAAATTGCCTTAATTATATTTTAATTCCAATTTGTCAATATCTGGTAAATCTGAGATGTGTATGATTATGTCCACGGAATTCCATTGCTAGACATATATCCTACAGAATACATGTAGACATTCTACTACACTGTAAATGAATGATCATAGCACCATGGTGTTAGAGCAAATAACCAGAAAAAAATGAAATGCCAAGAACAGGGAAATGAGAGAATAAATTGTATGTCCACTCAAAGTAACACAAACATCAGTGAAAAATGAATCAACAAGAGTTAAAGTATATTCTTTGGAAGAGTCTCAAAAATATGATGTTGAAAGGGAAAAAACAAGTTGCTAAGATCCCTATATTGTCAGTATGATGTCATTTATAGGAAGCTTCATAGCATTCAAAAATATGCTGTGTATGGTGTAGGATATATGCATTTGTGGTAAAGGACAGAGAAATGTGCAGGATGATAAGTAAATTGCTGAGGGAGTGACTCTGATGGAGGATGGGGGATGCCCCTGGAGAAGGTCCAAGGCGCTTTGACTGGATTGCTGCATTGTCTGGGGAGGACGTGGGTGTTTATAATAGTTTATGCCTTTTTGCAGGATAGAACTATTTTATAACTCTTTTTTCCAAAAAGGCTAAGGATGGTGAAATGAACTATAAAAAAGTTTAATACAGTAATTTGATTTATTTGCTTTTATTTTTTGAGGAGTAACTAAAGCTCAGACAGACGATAACTTGCAAAATGCTATGGAACTCAATGGCAGAATGAGGATGAACACCCACGTGCCTGACTCATTCTGAGTGCCTTAGTAGTTCACATCGCCAAGGTATATTTGAGAATGAAATGTCTAGCTTCTCTCTCTTTGGAATTAGGAAGAATCTGAGAGAAGTTTAACTGACCATGTTAGAGTAACAGAATTAGAAAGTAGATGAAAGTTTTGTTGTATTTTTTTTCTACCCTTACCTTGCCCGTAAACACTTCCATCCACAGAGGCTGCTCATATGGTGAACTTTTTTTAAGTCAGGCGAAGGTAAGCATGCCCTATCAGAGTCGCCAGAGAGAACTTGCCTGGTTTAAAATGTTCACTGGCTCATTCTGGTATGTTGTTTCCCACTGGCAGTGGTAGAAAGGACCTTGGCAGAAATATCTCTACCCATGAAATTGAACAACGCCACCTTTAGGCCAAAAGAGCTTTACAAATATTTTTGTTATTGTTCATGTGTAGGAATGACTACGTTAGAGATCTCAAGTAGATCCCTTGTACTAGGCAAGGCAGGTGCGTGTGTTCTCAGGGGCAGATTTTCTACAGTGATGGCAGAGCAGGACCTTAGTGCAAACAGTAAACTTAAATGGGGCTTAAAGAATGTTGGGAGAGAGACTGGCACATTTACAGCATTAAGTAAAAACTATTGGTCACAGCGGGGTCCACAGGACCAAAGAGGGCACAAAGTGGCCCCACAGACCAAAGGCAGAAGGGACCTCTCGCTGCTGGTTTGTATCTAACAGGCGGTGCGGGTACCAGGACCTCGGCTGTCGTTTCCCCTGTCAGACGTGTGGCCTAAGAGAATGAAGCCCGCAAGGCTGGGCAGTTCCACTGGGAGCTCTTTCACTTTGTTAATCCTTGAGATGCAACACCGCTGCTGCCACATCCCTACCAACCTGCTACAGGGACTCAGATTTGTCCCAGATGTCTCCTTCCTTCACTCAGTCAGGTGTTTTGGTAACTAGAGATGGAGGTGGATGGATAACAAATACTTGTTAAGGTTCTAAGAAGCTGTTAGGTAGAACTATAGGTACAAAGAAACTTTATAGAACTTTAGAATTTTAAAAAAATCACACTCAACAAAATTAGGAATTCTAGAATGCACAGAATAAATATGGGAGAAGCGCAGTTCGCCCTCAGGTTCTCACTTGTCTATGGAGCTGTGAATATCCTCAGAGCCTGCATGCTGTAGCTGGGCTGGAATCCCAGGGACCCTAGTGTACCCAGATTTTGTCTACATTCTTGACTATGCCGCAGAGATGAATTCCAAGAGCATGTCGGGTGAGTTAGGCCAGTAATTTATTATGGTAGGGAGGGAAGAGAAATGGGAGAAGATAACAGATCAGGGGTCCCAGGTAGAGAGGAAGGGGCTAAAGAGTGATAAAGTAGGCTGATTTACAGACTAGAGTTTCCCATTATAGATTATAAGTGCCCAGGTTTTACTTGAGTGTTGGTCCATGTGGGGGAAAAAGGCGAGAGCAGGGCACAGAGGGCAGGAATAGGCACACGGATGCCCCGGGACAGGCACCGGGACAGGGTGAAGGCAAGGGAGAGCAAAAGGCCTTGGCGCTTGCTCTTTAGACCAGGAATTATTCCGCCCCTTTGCGAATGGCGGGGGAGGAGTCCCAGCTGTTGGCTCTTTTGATTGACTACCCCACCCCTCAATCCCCCAGGAGGGCCCGAGGATAAGAGCCGTGGAGAATATCTGGGGCTTCTCCTGGCTTCTGGGGGAAATCGTATTCTGAATGGCAGAATCTTGAGGGGGGCTTCCAGCAGCCGTCGTGGGGATACTGATGTCCACGGGGACTCTTTGCCGGTTCCAGGTCCATCTGTTGAGCCCCCATCTTACTAGCCGGCTTCACTAGTGAAAGGGCTAGCAAGGCTCTGTTCAGACGGACAGCCTGCTATCATTTAGGGAAGACATCAGCCATTCGCACCTGCCGGGTGAGAGAAACACCGAGAAGGGAGTGGGTGGGCAATCCTGACACCCTGGAAGCTTCCTCTTCCCCATGCACCAGTCAGTCAGGAGTCTAACGGTGGAGTCGATGGAGAGGAGACGCAGGCTGGGCAGGCGCTGTTGGAAGGGCACTTCTCTCTGCTCTCCTCATCTGCACAGTCTTTAGAAAAGGCTCTCAGAAGTTCAAGGCCGCGTCAGTTGCTGCATCTGAGCCCACCCCCCGGGAAGCTCTCATGGAAGGCAACCCCCTGTCCATCCAAGTCTGAAAGCAAGTATTCGGAGCCACCCTAAACACGGCAGGCCTTGCTGTTTTTTGTTTTTTTTTAAGGCAAAATTTAGTCAAAGTCAGGGAATGAGTCAACCAAAAATGAACCGGAGAATTTTTAATAGCTGTATTCAGAGGCATAATGCCAAATGCACCCAGCTGGGCCCCAGCTAAATTTAGAGGTGGTTCTATTCCAAAACCACCACCAAAGGCTAACTCTCCAGCTCCACCACCCATGGACGCACGGCAAGGGGCTTTGAGGATTCTATCAAACCTGAACAATTGTAGGAGTAATACTCCATGGTAGAAATAAAAAATAGCAAGACATGGCCCAAAATTCCTAAAATCAATTCACTACCCCTCACTTAAAATGAATGACAAGAGATTACTAATATCATCAGGTAACAATTAATTCTCAGAGTATAGGACTAGGAATTCTCATTAATTATTACCTGAATACATTGGGCACATCCAACAATGATAATGATTTATCATGCAAAAATCAGCTTACAGATACATTCCCTCAAAAAATTAAAACACTTTAAACATATACAAAATAATATAACAAACCTACTTAATCCTCCAATGAAATTAAATTGATGTTAACCTTTTGTGCTATTTGCAACAGAAATCTTTATTTTAAGAAATACAAAACAAGACAAAGCCTTCCTCTTAGCTCTTTCCTCTTTATTTTTCCCCAAATAACCACTATCTGGAAATTAGAGTTTATCACCCTCACATTTGCTTTAGTACTACATGTGCTATTTTTGAAAGTGTTTAAGACTTAAATCAATGGCATTACACATTATGCTTTTGTGAATTACTTTTTAATTTTAACAGTATGTTTATTTATTTATGTATTTAAAAGGTTGAGACAACCATTTACTTTTTGGACAGGACAAGGTCATTCAAAGAGGAAACATTAAAAAATGTGTTTATGTTACATCAAAGCTCACAACAAACAACAGTGTTCAATACATCATGGAAACAGGCCACATACAACCAGGAAGATGCTGTCGTGTCCACTCAAAAAATAGTAATAATAATAAGCCACAATGCTTAGGAAACAATCATGAGGAAGTTACAAATCATAATAGCCTCCAGGGGACTGCTCTGCATTTTCATCAGGTGGGCCATCAGCTGATTCTCTGGATATTTTCTTCTATTAAGTACTGTACCCACAGTACTGTAAATAAACCTCTATACTCAATCCATTTAGCAGTTTTACAATGCACTCACGCCGCCTTCAATCCTATGGTTCACACTTGAAAAGATAGCAGAAATTCAATGGAAGAAACTTTTTTAAACTTAGAAGCTCACCTGGCCCAAGGTCTACCAGCTGCTAGCAAAGTTAGACACACCTGAAAACTGCAATGCCAACTATCTGCCAAACTATTTCACATTATTTTTAGCAGGACCTTCCAGACTGGGCAAGCAAGGATTTAAATATGCATTCCAGAGACTAGCTGAAATAGTTTAAGTAGGACCATCTCATGGATGATTGGCTGTGAGGAGAAACTATTTAGCATAAGATTTACTGAGAAACCTTCAGTGTTTGGCTCTCGCTCCTCAAATCTATGGGTTTTGCCAACCACTTCCTTTCACAGTCGTAACAGTTCTCAAGCTGAGAAAAATTCTCACTCCATGTAGACTAAAATCATATTTGGGGGAAGCAGATGTGTCTCAATTGATAGTTTCCGCCTACCATATGGGAGGTCCAGGGTTCAAATCCAGGGCCTCCTGGCCCACGTAGTGAACTGGCCCACGTGCAAGGAATGTGCCCTCAAGGAGAGCCATCCCATGCAAAAAAAACGTGGCCTGCCCAGGAGTGGCGCCGGATAAAGGGAGAGCTGACACAGCAAGATGACGCAACAAAAAGAGACACAGATTCCCTGTGCCACTGAGAATGTAAGTGGACACAGGAGAACACACAATGAATGGACACAGAGAACAGACAATGGGTGTGGGGGAGGGGAAGGAGAGAAATAAAACTTAAAAAAAAAAATTACATTTGGAAAGCCAGACACAAAAGACCACATATTGTACAATTCCATTTAAATGAAATGCCCGGAATAGGCAAATCTATAGAGACAGAAAGTAAATTAGTGACTGCCAAGGGTGGGGGGATACTGGAAGGAAATGGAAGGCAACTGCAATTGGGTATGGGGTTTGCTTTCGGGGCGAGGAAAATGTTCTAAAATTGTTGTGGCAATGGTGGTACAACTGTGAATAAACTACTGAATGGTACACTGTAAGTGGGTGAATTGTATGATATGGGAATTATATCTCAATAAAGCTGTTATAAGAAAACTTATTAGGAAAGGAAGGTAGCCCCCAAAGAAAACCAGAGGCTCTCCCAAATCAGGTGACACCTGAGGAGAATGGGAAACAGGCCTGATGTAAGGAGCTTAGTGGCTTTAGCCCCTGACCTCACATTTTTAACTCATTTCTACATTATTTTAGGTTATCAGCAGATTGCTAACTTTGTTCTCATTAGAGAGCTGAGTCAGTGTTCCACAGACAGACTGGGCTGGGAGAAAATAACAGCAAAAACCCAAGGACAACAAAAGCCCCCTGCTTTGGAGCTGTGTGGTACCAGGTCCAATAAAAGAGCTGCGGCTCATTTTCGGTGGGAAAGATGTCAAGGGTATCGTATCATACTCCTCTTTCTACAGCAAGTCTCCTTTCAAACCTGCTTCCAGTTATTCCCATCACACCTGTGCAACTCAGCGAAAGCAAAGAGCTCCAGAAAGGAAGGTCAACTTTCCAAAGATGGAAGTGCCAGTCAAATTTCCCTAAAAGTAAAATTACTAAATTAAAAAAAATTTTTTTTTATTAAAGTTCAACTCTGTATCCCCGCCTTCAGCAATGCTCAGCCTGGTATAAATTAGAAGTTATGAAATGATTTCTTAAATGACCTTCGTTAACGTTTAAAAAATAAAGTAGATATTAGTTCCAAACATTTAGAACACATTTGGCCCTACTTCTATGAAGTCCGCTTTCAGACAAAACCCCTCCTTTATTTCATTAATTCACTGGTGTAGGGTACAACAAATCAACAGTGTTTTTGAATGAGCTAAACTAGCTAATGACAAGCAATCCGTTTTCCTTGCCGAGTTTGGCTCTTCTACAAAAGCAATATAACTGAACCGTGAGTGGTCATCATAGTCCATCTTCAAATATTATACTATGTAATCAGGGCACATTTTTACAAATAAGGAGAACACAAGTAGCTTTACAGCAAGGTGCGCTTGTCAAATATAATTGTTATAACAATTTTTGGCAAAAATTGCTCACTGCACACACAGTACCCCAGAAAAGTGACGGGAGCAAGGTAGGGTGAAGAGTCATAGATAAATTGAAAACTGGCATGTATCTGCTGAAGCAGAGCCACTTTTTAAGGGGCATAAAAATAATTGATGAGTCACCATTTTGATCTTTTTGTGTAGTAATACCTGAGGGCCATTACTCCATAATTCAAAATGCAGCAGCCACAAGGTATTTCCAAAAGGATCCTAAAGATTGTAGTGCAAAAGAAAGAAACCTAAGAAAATAAATCATCACCAAAAAGTCATCAGCCATTTTCAAAGGCATGCTTAAAACAGTGACTTTTACCAAAGATGTGAATTTTTCGAAATTAAAAAATTCCTTTTATGAAAGACCAGAAATTCGTTTCACGGGTCATTTATTCTGCACTAATTATTTGATTAACAGTATACAAACAAGGGTCGTAGGATTCTTTTTTTTTAAGATCTGAAAAATCAATATAAATCCTGATGGGTGGGGGAGTATTTTATACCCCAAACTCCAGTATTCCAGCTCTGTAAGAATCTAGCAATGCAGAGATTCGCGTTCTCCCAACTTCAGTGATGCATTAGAAGACAAGACATCTTGGTTTGAAGCATTCGTTGTATACCGGGAAACAGTAATAGACATCGATGATTAAATACATAAACTGATGGGTGATTCCTTAATGTGTCAGGCGTCTTATTTTTCAGTTCTGAAGTGGAATCACCTTCTTAAACTCCCCTGCAGTATGAACAAAGCCACATCAGGTAACTGCAAGAGCCGGTCAACCCAGAAGGCCATGGCTTCCACCCCCCGCAGTCCTGAGCCCAGTGGTTTGTTTTTATTCCCAGCGACTCCCTCGGCCACACTGATTGTAGATTTTTTTTTTTTATGCTTTGTCTTTTTTTATGTTTTGTCTTTTATACGTGGGGCAGGTATCTTTTAACAGTCTCCTTTTCCAGCTGTACACTTGTTTATGAAGATGTTTGTTAAATGCAAGTTTCTAATGAATTTCCTAGTGTTCAGCTAGCTTTCTGTGCATCAGATTCATCGCTTGGTGTGATGCAATATTTTTTATATATTGTCGGTTTTGGTTTGATGCTAGTTTGCTTTGGGTTTTCATGTCTATTCCCTTGAATGAGACTGTCTTCTAAATTTTCTTTTTTTTAAATTCTTTATTGGGTTTTATTATCAAAGTTGTTCTTTCATAAAATGTGTTAAGGCCTCTTTCCTCTTTCCCCTACTTTGAAAGAGTTTGTGTAATATTTGATAACTTGTTCCTTGAATGCTTTGTGAAATTCTCCTCTACAGTTGTCTGATACTAGTAGTTTTGTGTGTACGTATGTTGGGAAATGGAGAGGGGTTTTTAATTGTGCATTCAACTTAATGTGTAAGTTCTATTCATGTTGTCTATTTCTCTTTGAGTATATGAATGCCACACATGTGTATATTTATTATATGTATGATATATATGATAAATTTATATATGCATATGCATATTCTAGGAAATTCTCCATTTTTCATCCTTATAATATTTATTGGCATAAAATTATTCAAAAAAATCTTTGCTGTATCTGTAGTTCCCACCATTTTTTTCATCCTAAAATTGTTTTCCTTCTTTCTCTCAGGTATCATCATGTCTCTTTCTCACTCTCTCACTTTCTTAATCTTTATTTCTAGAGCCTTTTCATGTCATTTGTTTTTGTTTCAAAGAACCAGCATTTGGATTTATTTATCCTCTTATTTCTTCTATATTTATTTATTCGTTCCCCATCTTTACTATTTCCTTTTTTCTCTTCTTATGATCTAATTTTATTTTTTAATATGTATATATACTTTTTATTTGACTACTTGGCTCATTCCTTTTCATTATTTTATATTAATACATGAATTTAAGCTCTAAATTTTTCTTTGGTTGCTGCTTTAGCTATATGTTACATGTTTTAAGATGGAGCATTTTTATTACTTTTCAGTATTAAATATTTCCCACTTAATACTAGAAATAATCTTCTTTGCCCTTTGGATTATTTGATCATTATATGTGCTAACAGTTACTGACTGCTTACTAGGTCTCAGGTATGGCTCTAGTTTATATACATAATTCATTTGTCACACAGTCTTCTGACATAGGACTTTATACCCATTTTACAGATGAAAAAACGGAGCCACTGAGAAGCAAAGCCACTTACCCAAACCACACAGCTGATGAGTAGCAAGGTTGGGCTTTGAACCTATGTGCAGGACTGAGTCCTTGCTTTTAAGTGAAGGTGTAATGTTTCTTACTTAGAAGATGTGTGTGTCCCTCAATTTTCTAAACAAGAAATAAAAGGTTTTTGGCAGGTTATCCTCTTATTACATATTTTTTATTTTTGGGTTATGGCTAGAAAATGAAGCCAATGATAGCATTTTTAAAAATATTTATTGAGAATACATTTTTTAACCTAGCACTTGTTAATTTTTGCAAATAATCCATATACGTTTGAAAAAAAACGTTTATCTCTAATTGTTAGATTCAGGGTTCTATATATTTTCATTAGGTACAGCTTATTAATTGTCTTTCAAAGCTTCTATCCCTCTACTTTTTACTTGATTCATATTTCTAAGAACAGTATCTTAAATTCTCCAACTGTTAACAATGAATTTATCAATTTCTCATGATGTTTATATCAGTTTTCTCTTTATGTATTTTGGAGATATGTTTTTAGATGCATACAGATTCAGAATTATATCCTTGGCAAATTAGTTCTTTCACCATATTGTAGTTACTTTTTTATTTCTAGTATGTGTATGCCTTAAAGGCTCTTTGTCTTGTTAATATAGCTACAAAAGCTTTCTTTGATTTAGTCTGTTCTTGAGATATCTTTTACCATCTTTACTTGGAACAGTACTATGACAGTTTGACATTATTTGTGAATTCTTCTCCCCCCGCCCCCCCAAAAAAGAATAGTTTTGTAAACTTGTCTGTTCCTCTGGGTGCGATACCCTTTGCCTGTATTAAATTCAAAGGTTTTGTGTTTAATTGATAAATCAATTTAGGGCTTTTGATTCGACCACGTCAGTAAGGCATGACTCTGGCTAAGTCCCTGCCCTATTGGTGGGTTGATCTAAATGGGAACTCATCTAGAATACCGGAAGAGGAGAGAAGTTGTCGTTTAGGTCCTGCCACATGACAGAAAGGAGAAGGGCTCCAGCATCTGAGGCTCTGGGAAGAGAGATGAGCCATTTCCTGATAGTTTGCAGCTGAACAGGCCCAGGGAGAAACAAGCTCTTGCCAGAGAACGATATAGGAAGCCCTGAGAGAACAGGCAGAGACTGCTCGCCATCTTGCTTCAACCCATGGCAGCTGACTTTGTGAGAAAGAACTTGAGCTGGACTCTTCAGGGCCTTGTAACCGTGAGCTTCTACCCCAAATAAATACCCTTTATAAAAGCAACAGGTTTCTGATACTTTGCATCAGTGCCCATTTGGCTGACTAACAGAAGTCCTAAGCAAACTTCACTAACAAGTATATGATGGTTTTAATAAAATGACATTTTGGGGTGTTATCAAAACTATATCAAAGGAACTTAAATATGTAACACAAACTTCATTGTCTTACAAGAATGAATATATTAGTCGAGTAGCTTGCCTCATGGCATATCAATAAGACAAACAAAATTTAACATTAATGGTTATTAATTCCTTTAGAGATGGATGTGATAGCCCTTCTATCTGATATCTCTGATCTCAACTCTGACAGGTCACAGCCTTATCCTCTACCCTAGCCTGGGATACTTAAATGCTGCTTTATTTTTGCCTCTTTATTTGCTTTTTGTTTGCTAGTGATTGATAGATGGGGTGTTGGGACACTGACGTTGTAAAATAGTCAACAATGAGTGGGACTGCCATCTGGGAGAATAGTAACTATGATCATCTACCAAAAAATACCTCACACACCCTGG
Organism: Dasypus novemcinctus; assembly: GCF_030445035.2. Classification (NCBI taxonomy): domain Eukaryota; kingdom Metazoa; phylum Chordata; class Mammalia; order Cingulata; family Dasypodidae; genus Dasypus; species Dasypus novemcinctus. The sequence goes on along the minus strand of NC_080701.1, from coordinate 9,447,153 downwards.
ATATATCCCCCTGTGGCTGAGCAAGTTCTGTGTGAATGTGCTATAGGAGACTGTTAACAGGGACCAGTATGACATCCGATTTCTCCCTGGTCGGATGTCACTTCCAGGAACACTGCCTCTCCATCTCTGCTTCCTGACAATTGAGTAGAAGTTAACTCTAGAGCCTTGCTACTCCAAGTTAGTCCCCAGACTAGCAGCAGCACTACAGGCCCAGATCTACTAAATAAAATCTGCATTTTAACAGGATCCCCTTTGGGGATTCAAAAGCACATTAAGGTTTGAGAACTAGTGTTATATGTGAAATGTGGGTGGAGTATAGGGGATGCTAGAGGAGGCACTCCTGGTCGAAGAACTAGATGTTCAATAACTGTGAAGTGTAAACCAACACGAGCTATTTGAAATAATGTAGATATAAGACTTTTTTCACTGAAGCCCAGTCAGTGTGTGTGCGTGAGTGGTCATGTAAGTAGCACTAGCAGTAGTAATGATAGTAGCAATAGCAGTAGAAGGCTTTGAGCCTGGTGATGTAGGCGGGAATGTAATTAGGAGGAACTTGAATTCATTTTAAAGGATTTGGTGGAATTTAACCAGAGAGTGATATAATGGAATTTATTATTTGCAAAGATCATTTTGGTAGCAGAGTGGAGATAAGATAGAGGAAAGAAAAGCTAGAGTCAGGCTTAGCAGATAGTTGCGGTAGCCCTGATAATAAAGAGGAGGACCTGAACTGAGGCGGTGGCGGTGGAGATTTAAATAACGGGTGTTTGTTTAGAAGAGAGAATTCACAGACTGTGTGGCCTGTTGGAGGAAAGAGATAAGGAAGTTGGAGTCATGGAGACCAACACCCAGAGTTCCTGCTATCTGAGGCCAGTTCTCCTGAGAAACAGACTTTGAGGCAGAAATTTTTGTTCAGGGAGTTGAAGGGAGAGTGCTCTTAGAAAGAACACTGCAGTCACGAGAGGGAGGCACGCAGGACTGGGCAGAGGAAGAAGCTGAGCAGTGATACAGTTGCAGGGAAAGACTTGGCTGACCCTGCGTGGCGCTCTGGAGCTGGAACAGCCCTTTGAGTTATCCAGAGAAGACATGTGTGGATGGGGACTCAGTCTTCCTTATTTAGTAATCGCTGGCTATTTCCTGCCCTAGAAAGGGGTCATAACCTTGGGCAAAAAAACTTTCTTTGCTGAAGGACAATTCCTACAGAATGACTTGCCAGTGAGCTATTAACATTCCAGTGACAACTGAGGAAATGCATGGCTTGGTCTTGAACGGGGATCTGGTGGCATACCCCTGAAATCTTGCCTTCTGTGTCCAAGCAGATGGTTTGAACATTCATTAAAACAAGGGCTTTCAGGGGAGATAGGTTTGAGATAAAGATGGACATGTTTGTTTTGAGGTCTTCAATGGACCTTTTATTAGTCAGCCAAAGGGGTGCTGATGCAAAGTTCCAGAAACCTGTTGGCTTTTATAAAGGGTACTTATTTGGGGTAAATGCCTATAGCTAGAAGGTTCTAAAGAGTCCCACTCCAGGTTTTCTCACCAAAGTCAGTTGGCACGTGTAAAGTGAGATGGTTGCTGATCTCTGCCTGGCACCTCCTCTGTAGATGTCAGACAAGTGGCTCATCTCTCCCTGGTGCTTTAGCTGTTTGAGCCTTCTCCCTTCTGTCACATGACAAAGTTCTCTGCTCTGGTATCTATGGAGCCTCTCTCTTCCCATATCTGTGTCTGTTTATACAGGCCCACTCGACCTGAGTCCTGCCTTACTGACATGGTCGAATCAAAATCCTAATCTTAATAGGTAATTTAGTCAAGGGCCCCTCAACTGAATCCAATATAACCAAAGGGTACCCCCCACCCAGAACAGATTAGGTTACAAACATTATTTTTCTCTTTTGGGGATTCATAAATAATCTCAAACTGCCACAGACCTCAGATTAGAACTGATAATGAAGTCACTGGATGTATGGGCCTTGAGCTAGCAGGAGAGGTCTAGAATTATAGATGTAGAAGTTTTCATCATGTAAGTGGTAGTTAAAGTCATAGTTACTGCTGAAGTCATAGAGAATTAGAACAGCGAATTTAGAGACTTGGACTTGGTAAACATACCATTTAATTTAGGAGTATCAAAAATAGTATCTAGCTTTTATGGAGCTAGAAGAAGAAAATAATGTTGCAGGTGCTGAACTGAAAACATTTGAGAAAGAAAGCATGAATATTATTCCGCAGTGATTTGGAGAGTGCCAATTGTGTAAGGAGGAATATTTCTGGAGGATCTGGCATCGGGTAGGACCACCAGTGATTTCAGTGACAACAGATTCAGTGGACTGATGAGCAGTCAGTTCCCGGAGGCAGGAGAGATAGCTTTGTTTTCAAGAATAAATTGCCCTTGTTGATTGGGTTTGGAAAGCAGTAGTGGTTGGGAGCTAGGGAAGAGGCACTTGGAAGAAGAATGGATGCATCAGTTAGGGTCCTGGCAGGAAAGAGATGACCACTCAAATTGGGTAATTTAAAGGAAGGTTAATAAAGGACTTCTGTCAATGTTTAGGTTAGATGTGAGGAAACTATAATAGCTGGTGCAAGGATCCCAGGTCCAGGCAGAGCGAGAGTGAGCGCGAGCACGGGCGAGCAGAGAACTAATGGTGTGAAGAGGAGGTTCTGACATTAGCTATGACCATTGTTGAAAGATGTAGCCAGCCCAGGCAGATCCTCCAGGGAGGCAAAATGGATGAAATACCTCAACTGCGCTCTCCTTCCTCCATTTTTCCCCTTGCTGGTGCTCTCCATTCAAACGACAAAGAGGTCAGAAATCAAGAGACACTAACACAGTCCATATAGAGCAGAAGGAGAAGAGTGGAGAATGGCTCTGAAGGGACAAGGAAAAGAGTATAATGGTAGGAACAATGTGATGCCATGGAGTGGATCTCTGTTCTTTTCCCCTCTCACATGTAAAGAAAATTTCCTGCAGCCAAAAAACTAATGGGATCAGTCAGCTCTCCAGCCAACAGAAATGAAGCATTAGATCTGTGAAAAACCACAAGTATTCCTGTGACGATGAAAAATATAAACATATTTCTAGTAATGTTAGAAATGTTCAAGGAAGTGAACATCCTGTGTGACATGGTAACATGAGCCATAGAAACTGTCCATTCTTAATAATATGAAGAAACTAAGATTATGATACAGTTTATAGGAAAATAACATGATGTTCGAGTGTTAAAATTCACCAGTTGCTTTTCTTTTCTTTCTTTCTTTTTTTTTTTAGGTCTCAAGAAACGGAAAGCAGAGACGCTTGGAGATTTACCAGGACTAAGTCTCTTCACAGTCAACAATTGGCTCTTAAACTTGCAAAATATTTGGAGCATGTGTTTTTCTTTGCTTGTTAGTTTTCCCACACTACAGATTTTCTAGAGTTTGCTAACCCAAGTGCCTGGCTCATTTCCCCCTCAGCATCCTTATGCATTTCCCTCATGTCTCAAATGTTGCTGATGGGGGAAAGTTTGGGAGCAGGAGGGTGGGGTCTAGGGGAATTCCCTATATTTTCAGCGTAACATTTATGTAATCTAAAGTTCCTTTAAAAATAAAAAAAAAAAAATTTTTTTAATTCCCTGTCTACATCAGTGCATATTTTTCTTAAAGGAAGAATCAGATGAAGAAAGGAATAAAAATGGGCCAAACAGCATTATTTAAGACAAACAATCCTCATATCATTCATTTTTTTTTTTTACTTAAAAGTCATGCCAGTGTTGTACAAGGGAATTAATAAAAAATCAGTTACATTGCGTTTGATTTTTAAAATCCTAATTAAAACGACGTATTTCTTGTTGTTTTGGTAATAAATGGTTTTGGCAAGGGTATATGCACAAGCTGAGAACTGAGGAAGAAGCAGGTGAATTCTTTCAAAGGAATATTATTGAATCTTCCTCTTCCAGCCTTTGTTTGCCTAGATAGTAAAAGAGGGTAGGAAAGTCTGTGTTGTGTGGGGAGGGAGAGGAGGAGTGAGAAAGTCTGCCCTGTCTCCTGTGGCCCCTGGCTACTTACCCTGGAGCCTTTCAGAAGCTGCGGGTAAAAACAAGTGAATTCTGGACCTTAGGGCTGAGCTAATTGCCAAGGGCTTTTATTTTGAAGTGGCCAGTAAAGCTGTTCCATCTAGGAGAGGCTTTCTGGAGGTCGCTATTCTTTCTTTGTTATTCTTTCTTCAAAGAAAGGGATTTCTAGAAGTGCGTCCCTGTCCTACATGTTCATGAGGATTTCTTCATGTTTAGTCTTTAATGTATACCGCACATTGTTTTAATGGAGTGTCAATTGCAGCATATGGTTATAGGGACTGAGTTTCATTGTTCACACCCAAGTATAGAATGATTTAGTATAAACTTTAGGCAACAGTGTTATTAAGCAGGTAAGAAGGCTTTGCTTGGTCTTACTTCTAAGCAATAATGCCGTAGAAAAGAACTTAAGAACATTTTGGGAGAGAATGTTGAAAGACCTTTCTTTCAAGCCAGTAGCACATCTAAAGGAGAACTTTAAGTTTGTAATAGACCCACCAGTTTTACAGGGAATTTTAAAAAATACCCCAAATTTATAATTCACCCACTCCTTTATTTATTAGACCAAGAAGGGTTTGGGTTCTGGCTATAGAGAAGTGAACAAAGCAAATCCCCTTCCCTCATGGAACTTACTGTTAGTAATAGAACCAGTGGAAAATTGTGCCCTTTTTGCTTTCCTCGAGAAATTCACATCTCAACTGCGCCCAGCATAAATAGCACATAGGTGTAAACGTAATCCTTTATTGTATGAGCAAAGTGCTGTTATTAATATCTTATTAATATTCCCACCTCACTTCCTTGGAAGCCTCTTCCAACCTGGAATCTATCTTGTATCACCATATTAACTTAAGTATGCTCTGTTATTCCATAAATAGTTTAAAGACAGATCTCTCTGGAACTATTGCATTTCTGAAATAACTTCTCAAAGACCAAAAGGACAAAAAAAAAAAAAAAGTGCGTTCAAAATCACAAGAACTAAAATAAGATGACGCTTTGAAGGTGGTGTGTTGTGGATATGCTTGTTATAGGCCCTTGCCTTAGTGCATCACTAAGTAGGACAGAATTAGCAGGGGCTTTCTCACAACATTCATTTTGTTTTGTGGTTACTGAGTCTGCAATATCAAATCACCATTCTTTATCGAACCACGGCACATGCCCTGGGCATTTTTGCAAGGCTGGTAGGAAATCTAGGCAGGTAACAAAAATGCACAAATGACACTTCGTCCTCCTTACCTAGGAACACATTCTTAAAATGAACACCTGGATCTTTGACACCCCATTCCTACGAGACTTCTTTCTTTCCCTTCTAAAATTCTTCCTTGGAAACCTCCTTGAATTTTAGGATTAATAAGAACTTTGGGAAAAGAACTCTCAAGCCGGATGTCTCGGTCTCTTCCGCGGCAAGATAAATTATCGACAGTAATTTCTAATTGTGTAAATGTCTGAGATCACGTGAGTTTATAGGAAAGGGTTGTCTGTTTATTAAAGAGAGATCCTTCCTACACTCCCATGACAACAGCAGGCACAAGACTAAAATACATCTTTCCACTCTTTTTATTTACTTTGAGAACAGTAACCAATCAGTCCAGCACCGAAGATTAATGTATGTGTCAAAATTGATGCCTGTTGAATATTTCCGTGTTATGAACACAGAAGTGTCGGTTTTCACACCAGAGCACTGGCATAATTTATTAAAATAAAGATATATTGCTATTCCTATAAAGCAAAATCTTACTAATCCACATTAAAACAGAAACCAAACATTCAAGAGATGTTTAAAAGAAACTGATTACTTTTTTTTTTTTTATAAGATTTATTTATTTAATTCCCCCTCTCCCCTGGTTGTCTGTTCTCTGTGTCTGTTTGCTGTGTCTTGTTTCTTTGTCGTCAGCGGCACGGGAAGTGTGGGCGGCGCCATTCCTGGGCAGGCTGCATTTTCTTTCACGCTGGGCGGCTCTCCTTATGGGCGCACTCCTTGCGCGTGGGGCTCCCCCACGCGGGGGACACCCCTGCGTGGCACGGCACTCCTTGCGCGCATCAGCACTGCGCATGGCCAGCTCCACACGGGTCAAGGAGGCCCGGGGCTTGAACCGCGGACCTCCCATGTGGTAGAAGGACACCCTAACCACTGGGCCAAGTCCGTTTCCCTGAAACTGATGACTTTTGCACTCACACTTATATAGAAGGAATACAATTGTTAGTAACCAAAACCTTTAGGTAATATAGTTTAAAAAACAGATAAGAATGAGCCAGAGTTTATATTGACCCAGAGGATGGAAATAATTCAAGGAAAAAGTTTTAAAGCACTGTGTTATGAGCATTTCAAATACTGCTTTGAAAATGTATGTTCTCAGACACAGAAAGCAGTATTTTATCATAGCTACAGCAGCTTTGCGTTTAAGAACATCTCATGCCAGATTTCCAGATTATCATGAGTTTTAAAATGTGAAATCTCAGTCAAGATGGTTTTCTGAAAAAACAGTTGCTAATTTTCAAATGGATATTTTAGAATGTACATAACTATTTCTTGGGGCCCTTAAAATATATATAAAACTATATTTTATTTATTTTGTTGGGCTCCTTGGTCAGCTAAGAAAAGCTTCATTAAATTAAATATATCTGGTAGATAGGACTATATCAGGTTAAGAAAATCTCAAGGTTGTATTTATGTGCAATGTTAAGACTCATAGCAATTTATACATCCTTCACAACAAGGGAGAAGAAAATACACATTGGGCTTTAGATAAGTGTGTTGATAGAAATATAGTACATTTCTACATTTCACTAAATGTAAGTTCTAGAAATGCCCTTGAATCAGCATATGCACAAACTCATGTACCCCAAATAAAATTCCTGGCACATTACTGATTTTCTGTCCAGAATATTTGCTTTTCATAAGGATTGATTGCAGTAATGGCCTCAATTGTTCACCTCTCCTTGTATCCATGCCCTCTGACAGGTTTCTTCACAGTTCCTCCCACTAGAGGGACAGAAAATAGTTTTCCACTGTTTCACTCTGAGTTTGACTACGTGACTTGCTTTGAATGGTAGAGTAGGTAGAAGTGGCAGCAGAGCCACTCAAATCTCAGAACAGAGCCTATACCTCTTGCGCTTCTGCATCTCTGCTGGCACTGTGGGGACATGCCTGAGCCAGTTTGCAGGAAGATGAGAAGTATCCCAGTCATCCCAGCCAAGGCCTGGCTAGAGAGCAGACCAGCTAGACTACCCTCAAACATATGAGAAAGCCCAGCCTTGATAAGCAGAACTGTTTTGCTAGAAAAGCTTATTGTTTTTTTGCCACTGATGTTTTTCTGTTTGGTTGTTACACAGCAGAAGCTAACTGATACACTAAGTTAGGAAAATGCATCACAGTGAAAGCAGTGGATTCTCAAAAGGTTGTGCCTCCACCTCTTATATCAGAATCATTTTAGTGTGCTTATTAGAGTGTAGGTGCCTGAGTCACACCTCAGAACTCCCAGATCAGAGTCTTTCGCGAAGAGTTCTGAAAATTAAGATAGATGTTAAACTATGAGCTCTGTGGGTCTATGGCCTCAATTTCTGGAGATGATATTAGTTTTTTTCTCCCCTTGGGTGGTAAAAGCAAAATATTACCCAAGAGAAGTATCAATGTGACATTTTTAAGATACTGCCTCCAATTGCCCTTTTGTACCAGATCCCCACAAGCAGAGAACGTGTAAGAGCCGCAGAGGGAAACAACCACACATGATCCTTCACAGCCAATTCATGAATTCATTTATGTCTGTTTAATGTTCTGTAAATAAAAGAGTTCTAAAGTCATGATGTATTTTTGCAACCACAGATAGATTTACTGGTAAAAGCACGCAAGCCAGATGAATTCAGTCCTGGGCTAAAAACTCTCAGTGATTTAAGTTTCTCAATACCTTCATATCACAAGAAAGTTATTTTTAGGTTTTCTTTACCCATACATACAAAGGATGTGGGAAGTGCTAGGTTTTTATAACCATACATATAATTTCGAACTAGCTTTAAGTAAGTTGGCTTTTTTTTTTGCTTTTATTCTTTTGGGGTTCATAAAAACTATTTGAAATGGCTGGCACTGAACGTTTATATGACAGATTTGGATACCATAAAAACACAATTTCAGACTAGTTTCAGACTCTGGGTTGTATAGTGACCTGGATTCAACTGTCCTGCATATCCAGAAATAATAGCAAACCTTCTCCATCCCTTTAGCTTTATGGTTAGCTTATTTTGTTGTGATTACTGAAACACAAATGCAGATATCTGACCATTGTTTAAGCTGCTGAACATACGTGGGCCTATTATCATTTTTAGCTACAAATAGATGATGGCTAGAAGGCAAAGTTTCCTAGAGAACATACTTTTGTACATATAGAGCCTTATGGCTTTATACTAAAGACTGGACACAGGGCTTCCAACCTGGCTGCACACAAAACAAATCGTCTGGAGAAGAAAATGGGAAAGGGGGCAATTAAGTTTCTTACATTTATTTCTACTTTTTAATTGCAAAGGTTTGCTGTTGGCATTGTTGTTTTTGCTTAATAATAAAGATGAAAGAATGGCTAATTCACAAAGTAAGTACCAGCATCACAGAGGAAGCTCTGGTAGAATCACTGAGGAGCCATAGATGTGTTTCCAATTTAAATTTAAATTGTTTGTCTATTTATTGATTGATATAGATTTAACTTTCCATGATGCCTGTAAGGTTTGTAGTGCCCAATGGCTTGCCAAGTATAATCTAAAAAAGAATTCTTAAAATTAATTTTCAGTGAGATTTATGTTTTTAACAAATGCAAAGATGAATCTTACTGGACTATGCCTTGCTCTTCAGTTCAAGGTAAATATTAGAACATTATATGCATATATATGCGTGTGTGTGGTGTAAGTACATGGATATATCTCCTAGAATTTTCTTTACTTGTAGATAGCATACCAGTAATCTTGCAAAAGTGAACTATGCGTGAATATTCTGTTACTCTCTGAATTAGATCACACATGAAGTCCAAAATGGTGGTTGCTCCTCTGGGTAGCTCTCCTTTCAGAGAGGATTTAGGAACACAGGCTCCTTCCATCTTTTGACTATATCTAGGTTACAAAAAGCCCAAAAGCCCAAAAATCAAGCTGTTGTACTCTAAACTGAGGGAGGGCATAACGGGTGGGCAAAAGCAACAGATTCCAATCACACACCACAATCTCATGTTTTAAAATAGTTTTCCAAATAAATGTTAGGTGCATATATTTCACAAACCTTATAGAGGACTTCTTTGGGTATGGATAAGGAAAACCACAAACTAATGTTCTGAAGTCAAGTTCAGTCTCTGGGGATACCTACAAATTACAAATTACAAATTTTCATTCAGTTAAACACCACCATGATGCTTCTGTGCTCAAAGGCAGTTATCACACACCTCAGAGCAATTGCTCTTCTACAAGATACTGAATGAATTTACTTGGAGCCTAAAGATATTCAGAATAATCTCGATAAATGAATACCCTGAATTTAAAATATAAGCATAAAATATATCAAAGTCTGTCACGTTAAAATATCAATTTTAAGGAAAACAAAGTAAAGATGTATTTAAGAATAGGATTTAAATTTGTTCCAGTGATTACTCATTCCAGATGTTTACATTTATTACTTGATTTTTAATAAATACAGATTTGGAATTAGCTGAGCAATTTGTTCCTTTCATTTTGTTCTATATTTATGGCTTTGTGTGCCAAACTTGCCTTCCTAGAATACTATGTAATTCTTTTACTCCACAAGGAAATAACATCCACCAGATGGTAAAAGTACACATGCATAAAGCACAGATGTCAATATTTTCAAAACTTCATTTCTAATGAGTGGGAATGAAAGCAAACATGCATTACATAATGGTTAGCATTCAACATTACTCAAATCTGGGGGAGAAGTTGAGAATGATCTCTACCATTAAACTCCTCGTCCATTTAAAATAATAACTTCTAAATAAAATAGAAATAAGTCAATTTTTTTTTACCTGAAATGTATTAAGGATAAATGTAAAATTTGAATTAAGGTACACAACGTCATTTGCAAAAGTATAATATTAGAATGATATTGTTTAACAGAAACATGTAGAAAGATTTCAGAGACTTAATATGAGTCCTCGTAAGATGCCACTTAAAAGATTTAAAGTTAATGTGATGACGAGTAAAATAAATTCAGGGGATGACAGCCTGGTTTCAGCATTCCCTGGTGTGAAAACACGTGGGTAATTCTGTGAAGTTTCTAGGCAATAAGCACTACATGGAAAAATGACACACAGGAATTCATCCAGAAAATAGAAGCTTTAGTATATGGGGAATGCTTACCACAACCGGGGATATTTCAGATGGGGCAAAGAAGACTTAGAAGAGATAAAGCACTTTCACAGTCTTGCCATGTCGAAGAATCTGTGAATGTAATGGAGGGCACACTTCCCTTTAATGTAAATAAACAACCTTACAATAGTGTTGACTCAAAATGGAATGGATTGTCTTGGAGAATTGTTGAATTGCCTTCACTAGAGACTCTCATGGAGACCCTGACCTGTCAGGGGACTGGCAGATAAGTGTTCTGTCAATACTTTGGGAAAGGCTAAGTGAAGATAGGAAAGATGATTTAAATTTAGTGAGCACCTGCTATGTTTTTACTCTGGGAAAATAGTCATCTCACTTCTTTCCATAATTCTATCAAATTATATATTATAATATTATATATAAAATATTATATATATTATAATATTATAATCTTCCTTTTACCAACGAGACAGCTGAAGCCCAGAGGCTAATTTACCAGAGATCACAAAATAAGTAAAGACTCAGCATTGCTCCCAAGACTTTCTAACTCCAAACCTAGCACCTGCTTTCTAGGTTTTTTTTACAAGATCAAGACTTTATTATCCATTGATGAATGGAAATAATATTGGGATGGAGGTTGATAAAATGCAGATACATGAGCAAGTTACAAAATATTAGATGTTTGTTAATGAAGAAAACCCTAACAATCATGGAGCTCTCTTCTGCTGAGGGAAGAAAAATAGAACAAGACTGTTTCCTAGTACTAAATACTATGGTGAAAATGTGAAAATAGAATGGTAAAGGAGTCATGCATTTACATAAGGTGGTCAGGTAAGGCTTCTTTGAAGAGGTGGGATTTAAGATGAGATTGAAATGATGAGGAGCCCGGTGTGCAAACAGCCGGAGAGAAGAAGGTCCAGACGGTAGCAACAGAAGGTCCTAAGGCAAGCAAGCTTGGCAATTTCAAAAACCTTTTATTATTAAAACTTTGTGAATGAAAGAGCTAATTCATGAGATGAGGTCAGAGGGAAAGGCAGACAATAGGTAATCCTTTGATCCACATCAAAGTGTATAGACTCTATTCTGTGTACAGTGGGAGCTTAACATGACCTGATTCATGTCTTAAAAGATTATTTATTGGAGGAGGGGAGAATCAGTTCAAGATTGACAAAGGGTAAAAGTGAGGAGATAATGGAGAAAAATGTTTCATGAGTATGAGAAAGAAAAGTGAGAGAGATTAACAGTGGAACTGGAGGTAAGTGGAGGGTGCCACCTATAAAATCAATTTTATTGAGATATAATTTACATACAATACAATGCACACATTTTAAATTTAATGACTTTTGACAGTATCCTTGACTGTATTTGGGGGGAACAGAATCAGAAAATAAGAAAGAGCTTTAGGATAATAAAACTATTATTTACAAAATAAAAATGAAGTCTTGGAAAATCAATTGAGGCAAACTTCCAAGAATAAAATACAGACAGAAAAGCTATGAGATAAAGAAGATCATTCCACTATCAAACTATCACAGATTTTTAAAGACAAAGAAAGCAGTAATAAAAAGGAAGCTCTTTACAGTTTCATGAGGGAAAAAGCAGAGAACTTTCAAAGGAGCAAAAATCAGGCAATAGTAGACTTCTTATCAGCAAAACTGATTATTAAACTTCGGCAAAGCATTGCCTTGAAAATATTGTTGGGAAATTTATTTCTTGTCTAGAATTCTATACCCAGCCAAACTACCAATCAAATATGAGGGCAGAATAAAGTCATTTTCAGATATACAAAATTTCAGGCAAGTTACCTTCTACCTGCCCTTTCTTTCAAGTTACTTGAGAATGACCTTTAGCAGAATAAGGAAATAAACTAGGAAAACAATGGCATTGGATACAGGCAATAATGGATCCAGCCCAGGGTGGTAATAAAGGGACATTCTAGACGGTTAGTTAGGCAGGAAGTCCAGAGAGCCAGACTGAAGAGGACTGTATCTGGGAGGAATTGAAACTTTGGGAAAATTTGAGAATATGATAAAGGTAAGTGGTGTTCAGAAAACCAAGCAGAATGCTTTTGCTATGGAGAGCAAAGGGAATTTACATTGGACCTATAGAGTAGGAGATGATAAAATATACTCTGTATGGTTTTGCAGTGAACATTATTAATGATGTTAAAATAATTTTAAAGTTTTTGTTGGTGTTAGACTCCACCAATGACCCATTTCAGAGATTACTCAGACACAACAGAATGTGAATATTACCCAAACTCAGATAATGTAAAAGTAAATGCATTGCTGATATTGAGGAAGAAGGTAGGAGGGTGGAAGGAGGGGTGGTAGTGAAAATTTCCTTATCTTAAAAAGCAAGGAGTAGGAAGTACTGGCTATCATTAATAGATCAGAAATGGGTAGTTTAAGTGAGTTGTTTAAATTTGCAACAATAGCCAGGGGAGCATTTCATAGCAATGATCTAAGTATTGGAATAGCAGGAGAAATGTGGCTAAGAGAGTGAAATTCTCCTCTATCATATTAGGAAGTCAATAAATAATGTCTACAATCAACATATCAAGAAACATCTGCATAAACTTATGACTCAGAAATATGGAGATAACTACCAGAAGAATTCAAAGCAACAATGGTTTCCACGTCTGAAAGCAGAAATGAAGACTAGAACAGAAAATTGTTTTCATCCTAATTGCTTCCGACATGTTTGATTTTTTAAAATATTCTATTTGTTTTATTTCTTTCTTGGATAAACATATTTAAACAAAAATGGAAGTGATTCTTGTGAAATAACAGTAGAATTTCTGAAGCATGAGATACATTTAGAAATTTTTATTGTTATGAAGTGCTTTTCTTTAATACATCCATCTAATAATTTCTTTTCAGTAATATTAAAAACATGAACATGATAAAGCATTTATCTGTATCCAAATATATAGATATGCTTCTATTTCTGTTTATCAAAAAAAGGGATATATTTAGAATTGATACAAAGAAAACACTGATGATGCTTTTCTGGAGTACGTCTCAGTTAATATTGTTTATTTGTCTATTGCATGTTCTTTCTTATTGCTGGGCAATAGAGATATTTATACAATTACTCACAAGCTTTTATTATTATGTGCTGGAAACTTTGATAATAAAATGAGAATTCATCTAGCTCACTAAACTCAATTCAGAACAATTTTTGCAAAAAAAAAAATTTGGAAGAACGATGGAAACAACCAGCCAAGCACTAATAAAAATCACATGTACCATAAATTGCACAAGATCTAAATATAATCTGTTCTTTGTTAACATCAAATAATTATTCAGTAGTATGAGTTTTAAATTTGCTATATATTAGGGATACTCAGCTGTTAGTGATAAATCACATAATGTCTATAAAGTAAATGTAATAATTATGTTAGATATATTGCCATTTCTTGATATCAGACTCTTAACCACAGAATGATTTTTAATTGGAATATTTTGTATAAAATTTAAAAGAATATTATCTCAATTGTTCAAGATTGTTTGTAGCAATGTGCTAATATTGTTGGCAATCTCTATATTCTGGAACACTAATAGTGCATGAACTGGTTTGGCACATTCTTGTTTCTTAACTAATAATAACTCTCATGGCATGTGCCTCCAGAGGCATGAGTTTGAAAGTATCCCAAGAACTTCTATATCTCCAAGGGACCAAGGAAAGGAACATGCAGATCCTGACTAGAGAGATTTATTTTTTAATAAAAAAAGATTACTATTATTATTATTATTATTTACCTCAATCAAGTTTCTAGACATGTAAACCATGCTCTAGAATCAGGATAACTTACTTTGAAATGGATTTGGGTTAATGTGCTATTGGAGGGCATCTGGTCATCCTGAGTCCTTAGGTTGATTTACTCTATTTCAACACCCTTGTTTCTTCTTTAGTCATTTTCCTTTTTGACCCCTTTACACAAAATTTACATTATGCAAATCTCTAACAATTTCCTTAATAGGCAACTACCAAATGCATACCGCCCAATGTTATCAAGGGTACTTTCAGATCTATTGTTACCCTTTAAATTTGCTTTAGTGTGTTTAATATAACCCACTTTTATATATAAAAGATAATTACATATGACTCCATAACTTGTCACTGTCCCTCACCCAGCAGACAATTAGGGCATAGGGACAGGGCATGTTCTAGAGAGATGGCCTGGACCAATACACTAACATTTATTAACTGCTTTTCGTGTCTTTTTTATGAAGTTCTACCAAAGTCCCAATTTTTGTGCATTATGGAGAAACACAATCTGGAATGTCAATTAGAGTCGATTACTCTTAAATACATAACCTTTCCTATATAACTGCATGTAGTAACCTCCAAATCACAAGATGCCAAGAAGGAGGAAGATACTGAGAACTGGAAAAAGGGACGGTGGAGAAGGAGAGAAAGAGACGATGCTAATGAAGACTATTTGCTTCCAGGAAGAGAACCATCTGAGAGTGACTTTAGTTCGTGGAATCCTTGGAGAATGTCCTTAGAAGTTAATCCTTTGCTTGAAGATGACACTGTTCATTCATGAGATCTTTTCCATGCCTGATATATCTATGATTATAAATTGGAATTAGGATGTGCTGGCGTCTTTGTTGGGCCAATAACAGCAAAGTGCCATCAAAGCACTCCGCCCAAGACTTTTTAAAAATTGTTATTTAGAACCTAATCTTTATCAGGTTAAATTATTGGTCATTAGGGGAAATTCATTTACAAGCATGCTCTGAAACAATTTGCAGGATGTTCCAGGGCCCCTGAGGGAGAAGGTGACACCTGGGCTTTTGCCGAGACGATGGTGAGCGTGCAATCAGGGACAGTTCCCCGCAGAAGTGAAGCGAGCTGGCCACCAACCCCTGTGGCTTAGAAACACGCCAAAACTGACATTTTATCTTGCTATTCTTAAAAGTTCTCTTCCCTTGATATTCAATCCCAGTTTTTTGAAAACTCCTTGAATGAATTCAAACCTTTTCCACCTCTGAAATTCCTGTGACCCAGTCTTTCCAATCCACTCTTGAACTGAATGGGTCACATGAAGATGCTCGTTCATGTGCCCCAGGCGACCAGATGGTGGATGTGGATCCCATTCAGGGAAGGCGGGAGATAAAGGAGGTAGTTAACATCTCACCCAGTTAGAAAGGTGTTCCTAGAGCTCTTACTCGAATACAGGAAGGTGGAGACTGCCATTTAGCACTCAGCTAAGCGCCTGAACCTTATCTGGCAAACCCTCAACTTTCAGTTGAAAAGTAAAAAGAACCCCAAAACAAGACAGTCAACAAAGCTGTGTTTTAGTCTTTGCAGGACCATGCAACTGCCACATCTTTTTTAAAAACGTATTGACCAGATTATATTTGGAGGAGTGGAAAATTAGGTTTTAATAGAGAAGTGGGAGTTTTTCAGCTAGAGCAGATTTTGTTTTCTAATTATAAAGATGTAATACTATAAAAAATTTCATTATTCACAATGTCAGATTTCTAACAAGACTATTCCCAATTTTGCCTATGTCTTTCTTATCTTTGGCAGGAAGTATTTAGTGGGCACAGAAACATGACTTAAATCCTTGCTAGCCTGACATAACAAAAGGACTTTGAAAAAGAAAATCAAGGAAAAAAAAATAGAGTAAAAGGTTTGCTGTTTCCAGCAGGGCAATCTTCCCAAAAGTAATTCCTTCTGGCCCCAAATCAAAGGGACTAGATAAGCAGTTCCTCCCACCACCCTGAGAAAAGTGCAGAGCAGATTGATTTTGCAATCCACTCAGAATGGGCTGTGGGAATCAGGAGACTGGAAATGTGGTCAAGGTAAGGTCAGTCACGGGTCATTCATTCATTCATTCATTCAAACATTTTTGTGAGAACCTACAATGTGCTGCACTTTGTTCTATGTGCTGGGAAAACAAAGGTGAATAAAACAGTGCAGTATCTGACCTTGCAAAATTCATAGTCTATTGAAGGATACCGATGTATAGTCACGTAAATAACAACACAACACAGCCAGATTGTAACACAAGTTTGCACAGAGTGTAATGGGAGTGAGGAGAAGGACAACTCAATTTGATTATGGAATTTGGAAAATTCTTCATGGAGAAACCACAGCTGGCACTTGAAGAATGAGTGGAGATTGCCAAGAGACAGGTGAAATGATGAGGTTAAGAGAGGAACATTTCAAGTTATTCAGTTAGATTAGTTCCTGGGTGGCAATTTGGCAGGACACACACTGAAAGTCAGAAAGAGCCATAATAAATAGCTACCATTCATTGAACACTTCTGATATGTCAGATACTGTGTTGTTTTCTGCTTTATATGCATTATAATTAATTTTCACCACTACCATTTCAAGTTACCTATTGTTATCCCCCTTTTTCTACAAGGACACTGGACTCAGAGAGGTTAAGTAACTTTCTTAAGATCACACAGATTCAAATCCACTTTTATCTGGGGCCCTATGATTCATAAGGTCATGCAATCCAATCCAAAAATGCAGTTTTTAGACTACCAGAAAACTTAAAATCTGCTTTGGGTAGCCAAAGAGAAATACAATTCTAAGAATGGACATGCAGTTTTTATCATAAAGAAGAGATCACAAAGAAAACCAAACCAAGAACTAGATAAATCCAAGGATAAACAAAAGAAGGGCTTGAGAATTTAGGGACATCTGGTAAACCATCCATAGGTGGCTGAAGCGGGCTCTAGGTGAACATTCCATTCTGACCTTACTGGTTAAGTAGAATCTATCTTTTTTTCCCCCCAGTCTGCCAGGAAACAAGTTATATAGGCAGAGGCTGCATACCTGTTACTTCAATTCACTAGGGTGCTCTTGATAAGGTTTACTGCAGAGAGCCAGAGTGCCTACAAAATTATAATTTTAATGAGACATTGCCATCTGGAGGTAATCTTGTGAACTGATCTGCCAGGGCCATATCATAATTTAAATTCAGAGCAGGCATTGTGAAGTTATACATTAGTTTAAAGTAAAATGTACTTTAAGGACATCACTGTATTTAATACCCGCTAGATAAACTTTCTCTACATATTGCTAATAACTCTTTAAATTTACTATTAGGAAATGGGTTAAATATATTTAAAATATTCTGGTTATATATATATATATATTTTTTAAAATTTTAAAGTTTTTTTTCTCAAAATATTCACTCTTTGATATGATACTTGAAAGGTAGTGTTGGGTATATGTATGGGAGGTAAGTGTTAAATTAGAAATCGGCTTTATTTAACATCAACTCTAGTATTTGAGCTTTATCCAAAATTTCCTTTTTCATCTCTGATCTTGCTGGAGCTAAAATTAGTACTGGCTTTCTTATTTTATGTTTTAGTCCTCACCTATGCTTATCTAGAACCTTGGCTCCAGGTGGCTTGAGATCCTATTCTGCACTTTCCTCTCCTTTCACCTTACTACCTTAAGCTTCTCAGGGTTCCACTCTTGTTTTATTCCCCAGGATAGCAGGATGATTCTTGAAACACACCCTTAAAGGAGGTACAATAACACAAAAAGACAGGCCACAGAGCCAGGTCTCTGAGTGGGGATTATTAGTTGCATCTAGTTATTTCTCACCTCCAGTGAAATATCTTCCCCTCCCAGTGCCCCTTTAGGGTCTTCTTTATTCGTTCCTGCATTCAATCCCCTTTTTCTTGAATATGTCAGATCATCACTGGAGAGCTCTGGTCTATTCAGAAGACTCAGTCTAGGCCCTTTGAGATCAGGATAAACGACTCCCAACTGGGGTGCGTGAGGAACCTGGAGCATCTTTTTGAAATGGCGGCTCTACCCTAACCTGCAATGCCAGGTTCTTTAGGAGTCCTGCACTTTACCAGCTCACTTTGTTATCTAGATGTTTGGATTCTTGTCTTCATAAATCCTCAGCTCTTTGTTCCATGTGCTTATGAACTATCTGACTGCATACAGCTCCTTAAATCAGTAAAAGCATTCCCACCTCAATTTGACAGCGTCCTGGTTCCTGCTTCCCAACCTTCTGTCTCAGAAGTTTCATGGGGATACACCCTGGAAAACTTGACCTGACATTTATCAGACAAGTTGACTCAACATCCTTTGCAACCTGATTGTCAGATTTAACTTTCTGCTTCAACACAAGGCCGGCTGTGGCTGCGTTGCTACCAGGAACACAGCAGCCTCTAGGAATGGCTTTTGATTTCTGATACATGAAGGTCATATAATGAATATAAAAACTCAGTGGGAAAAAAACTTGCTTGTGGAAAGTGGTCGCTAAACTCTCAATGCTTTCTCCATTTTCCCCACCTCGACTCTCCAGGATCAGAAAAAGGAGGAGGGTTTCTGTGGGAAGACGTACAGAAGAAGTAGTCTAAGAAGTCTGAGATTTGACAGAAGAGTGTGATCTTGAGCAGTGGTGCTTGAAGAAAGAGTATCTCTTAGACTCTACAAACTATCAGCTGTACTAGAGAGGAGAAGAAAGAGGGAGAAGAGAAGGAGGAAAGGCAGCAGCAAGCCAGGCCAGCAGGACCTCTACCGGCAAAATCTATTGAAGTAATTTAGGAATCTTTATCTCCAAGTAGATTCTGCAAACTGTTGAGAAACCTGGGAGAACTTTCTCCAGGACTGGAGAAATTTAAAGTAAACTGCTAGATTCATAAAACTCATTGCAATTACCGCTTTAAAATTAAGCACATAACGAGAAAAATTAATGATATTATACAGATTTCTAGTCGTTGTACACTTTTGTGCTTTACTTATGCCAGGCATTTTTACTCTTGGGGCCCTGTTTTGGACGCAGGGATGTAAACTATCTAATGAACTTATGAGTGGCCTTTCTTTTAGACTCAGCCTTTATTCCCAAGACAAAGAATAGATGTCACGAGGGAGCATACACGTGGCAGAGTTCAACCTTCCATGGCATTCATCTGCCAAGGAGGAGAGGGGCTACTCTGGTTAAAACAAATTCTTCTCAATAGAAAAAAGGAAGCAGAAAAGTGAAAATCAATAAACCAAAGGCAGACGGTCTGGAAACCCCTCAGACAACAGAAAGGAGGCAGGGACACTGTCTCTGCAGATAAGGGCTCCTGTCACAGACAGAGAGCGAAGCTTCTGCTTTTGGGATCCTCTTGTATCCAGAGCAGTCTGGTCCGCCTGACCTGCCAGGCCCACACGGGAGGTCCCAATGGTTATGGGTACTAAGAGGGAGAGGGGCAGGACTAACTTTAACACATATGTGAGCTGCTGTGAAAAAAAGGAAAAATCAGTAAAAAACAGTAAATGAAACAGATCAACAGTGTAAACAGTGTTAGAGGAGAACCCTGAGGTCTGGAGGAATAAAATACCTGTATAAGATTACAAATAAAATTAAGAAGGGGCTACTTTTATTCTGTTCGTTGTACCCTGCCTTTTTGAACTGTAATATATACATATACATATACTTTTTTTTTTTTGCGGTATCACGGGGCTGTGGTTTGAACCTGGGACCTCATATGTGGGAAGCTGGTGCTCAACCACTGAGCCACATAGGCTTCCCGAGTTGGTTTTCATGTTTGTTTGCTTGTTGTTTTTTTTTGTTTTTTTTAG
Organism: Dasypus novemcinctus; assembly: GCF_030445035.2. Classification (NCBI taxonomy): domain Eukaryota; kingdom Metazoa; phylum Chordata; class Mammalia; order Cingulata; family Dasypodidae; genus Dasypus; species Dasypus novemcinctus. The sequence goes on along the minus strand of NC_080701.1, from coordinate 9,427,240 downwards.
GAGGTACCAGGAACTGAACCTGGGCCCTCCCATGTGGAAGGCAGGTGCTCATCCGCTTGAGCCACTTCTGCTCCCCTGAACTGTAATATATTTGATTCAAACATTATGAATATAAATGTCTTAATTTTCTATCAATGCATATTTATTGATAGCTTCTTTTAGAATGAAAGTTATTAAGCTAATTTAATTACTTGATTTATTTTATGTTAGGACAAACAGTTTCAGTTTTCTTCTTTTGACTGAAACTATTTTCTTTGGGATATGTTCTGTTCTATGTAAATTGTAAAGTATGGATTTGATTCATTGATCTGTTTTGTCTGTATATAATTTTACTGATTTTAACTTGTGCCATTGGGTGTTGTTATGTTTTTTGTTTTTTCGTGGCCAACTGAATTTTCATAGGGTCAGATATTTTTTATATAAAATTTTCACGAAGTTTTGATTGTGTTGTCACAAAGTTCATTATTTTTAATCAACAAATTTCACCATGTGGAATTTTATTTGATCTCCATCTCATTTTGATTATTTCTGTTAGTAACCCTTCCTAGGAATTAAATAAAAGAATGATAGTTTTTATTTATGTCTTATCTAGTTCATAAGAAAATTGAGAGTGTCTCCCTTTGGTTCATTTTATAAGCAGAATAAAAAAGATCTTCTGGATCTCGCGATGGAGGTGAAAATATGTTGCTTTGCCATGCCATTGCTTATTTGGCTAAGAAGGACATTTCTAAGCACATATATTTCACAAGGAGGTGTACTAGTTAGGGTGAATTAGGACCCAGATTTCATTGGGTTAATATGCTTTCTCTGGTGATGGTTTAAGAGGGCGTTTCAGGTGGGCTGCTGTCTTCTCGCTTGTAATTCAAGGACCTGAGTCTTTACATTTGGTAGCTCCACCAGCCCCTGGGGCGTAGGGGTCCTTAGTTTCCAGGTGGAAGAAGCGGAAGTAGAGAATGGGGAAAAACTCCAGCTTTCTAAAAGCCCATTCCAGAAGAGACTGACATCACTTCTGCTCACTTTCTATTGGTGACTATTTACTACCTGGCTACACCTGGATTCAGGGTGGGCTGAAACCAAGGCCTCCAAGCAACAATGTTACACACTGGAGGGAAAGCACACGTCTTTAGAGAACATCTTTGGGACCGGAGAAAATCTATATTACTACCTATATATTAATGCTCCGATAAGTAATTTTTCAGTGTTTCCACTGTGGTCTGAAAATTATTCCCTTATAAGCAACTCCTAAATTGTGTTGAAACCATGGGACCAGAGTTTTCTCTTCTTAAATGTTTATAAAGTGTAAGTGCTTTTGGTTATCAACATATCCTAGTTTGGGAATTATTAAGCACTATAACTAAGCAATGCAATCCATCATTTATTGTTTGCATGCTCTTTATGGTCCTGAAATATCCATGAAATAAATAGGACTCAGTCACTCTTCAGCTTAAAGCACCAGAGACATCCTGTCGCAGAATAAAATCCAAGCTGCTGCTGGGCCTCGCCGCCTTCGTGACCCAGCCCTGCCCACATTTCCCACTCTTCTCTCTCCACGCTCTGCGGACACACTGCCCTCTCCTCCCACTAGCCTTCTTTTCTGCCTTCCATCAGGTCAAGAGAATTACATTCTCAGGACCTTTGCTGCACTTGTTCTTGGAATACTCTTCCCCGAGACCTCAGCAAGGCGTTCCCTTTCTCATCATTTAGGTCTTGGCTCAAACCCCAGCTTCAGGGAGCTGCCCTCGTTAAAACAGCACTCTCCCTCACGTCTGCCAAACGGCCTCCTCTTCCGCCTTTACGTGTTTATTGTACCATCCCTTTTAGGACAGGGTTCTCTGTTCTTGTGGCTGCTTTTCCTAATCACCTAGGCTATGAAGTAAGTCCTCAATAAATATTTTACTAAATATGATAGAGATTGACTAAGGCACTTCCTCAATCAACATCCTCTATGTTCAGAAAGACTTCATCATTTCCATGAAAATCAGTTTATTCAAACTTGTGGTAAAATAAATTGTTTTTGTCACTGTATTAGTCAGCCAAAGGAGTGCTGATGCAAAGTACCAGAAATCGGTTGGCTTTTATAAAGGGTACTTGTTTGGGGGTAAAAGCTTACAGTTACAAGACGCTAAAGAGTCCAACTCCAGTGTGGTTTCTCGCCAGTCAGTTGCCACGTGTTGAAGCAAGATGGTGGCCGATCTCTGCAAGGGGTCAGCCTTCCTCTCTCAGCTACAGGTTGGTATTGGGCTTGGGCTTGCTTCTTTCCCTTATCTCTCGCTGAGACTCCAGGATCAAATCTCTCTCCTCTGCCATGTCTATGGAGCTCTCTCTCTCTTGCTGTGTATCTTCTGTGAATGTCCTTTTATATAGCCCACCAAGGGGTAGGGATACGACCCTGATTTACACCCTACTGAAGTGGTTGAATCAAAGCCCTCATCTTAACATAATTTAATTGAAGACATCTCAGCTGAATCTAATACAGGCAAAGGGCATCACGTCCCTAGGAACAGACAAGTTTATAAACATAATCCTTCTTTTCTGAACTCATAAATAATATCAGACTGCTACAGAAACTTAAACATGGATCAACTTACTGACCTATTAAAACCCAAACTAATAAATACACTTATGGGAGATAAAGAATAATAGCATGAGTTCTCCAATCCCACTTCGGACGTTTAGTGCTTACCTTTAAGAACAATCTAGATTTTAGAGGTTAACATTAAGAAACAGTGCCATCTTGTGCTCATTTTTATATTAGCGTATACCCCTGACTTCTCTTAAAGGTTTTATGACAGTTTCCTAAAGAATTGGCATTTAATCCATTGCTTACTTTTGGAATATGTAGACACACAAAATACAATAATACTCTATTGAAGGAAGATAAAACAACTATAGTCTTGGAAGGCTAGTCATAATTTCAGCATTCAGAATTCCCTTGTATTTTAGGGCAAGATAAATATACTGTCCTGCGTATCTTAGTCTGTCAAAGGCTGCCAATGCAAAAATACTGGAAATGGGTGGGCTTTTATAAAGGGGATTAATTTGGGGTAAAAGCTACAGGTCTGAGGTTGCAACAATGTCCAAATCAAGGCATCGTCAGAGATGCTTTCTCACCAAAGCTTGACTGCTTGCAGATCCTGGAGTCCTGCCACACAGTGAGGCTAGGTCGCAGGTTTGCTCGTCTCTTGCTACTTTCTCCTGGAGCTCATCTGTGGGCTATCAGGTATCTCTCCCTGGGCCTTGTCTCCTTGAGCCTCGTAGGGCTTCTCTGTCTTTCTATAGCTGTAGGTGAACCTGGAATTCTCTCTGTCGCGTGGCAGGGTAAAGATGGCGGCAGCTCTCTTTCTTGCTGTGTCTGTGTGTCTCTCTGTGTCTTCTAAGTTTATATAAGACCTGGCAAGCAGGCAGAGACCCAACCTGGGTCATGCCTCACTGATGTACTTCAAACCGAAGTCCTAAAGCCATCTAATCAAGTGATCTAATCAAAGGTCCTTTGGCTGAATTTAATGCATTCAAAGGACCCCACACCCACAGGAATGGATTAGTTAAAAAATGTAATTTTTTGGATTCACAAAATTCAAACTGCCACACAATGCTTCAGTATTATTCACTATTTTATTGGTTTAATTTATGGGAAGATAAGACAAATGTTTTAACTCTATGCTTTATCTACTGTTTGGAAACATTGGAATTCAAGTGGATAACTTCAGGAAGAGGACTTGGGTAAAAAAAGAGAATGACTATTGCCATAGAGACCTTATCCTTTCTGTTTTTCTTTGCTGTCCCAGATTATTTAATTACAAAGTGAACTTGTCATTTATTAAACCAAGTGTAAAGCTTTTTTTCTAAAATTCAACCAAGAGAATTTGTAGAAAGATCATGTACATTACTACTCAAGTTAGAATTAGTTATGGGAAATGCTCAGATTAATCCCTGCTAACAGAAATGAACATTTATCCTATGATACTTTCTCCTCTCTTGAGCAAAAGATGGAATTTGGTAATCATCACTGGTCGCAATTATTTTTAAGTAAGATGCATCAAGATTCTTGGACCCCCTTTTCAGGAAAAGCAGTATTCTCGAGAAAGGGGAAATGGTTACATCTCAAGAATCTCTAGTTACAAGTTTTTTTTTGTCTGCAAATGATTCTGGCCTGCTTTATGGGTCTCAAAAAGAGAATCCTGTCCATTTAGCGCTTCACATTAGGTAACAGTGTGATTGGATGTCATCATTTAAGCTGCCTTTAAGGTGAGAGTAAAATGGATAGATGGTACCTTGTACTTAATCTTTCTGCTCTAAGGAAGGTTTAAAAAATGATTGGAAAATACTTGTGCTTTGAAGCAGTCACATTACTTCTTATGCAAAACATACTTATTGGTTCTGGGCCAACTATTCCTGTCAGCTCCCATTTCTAGAGGGTCATAAGAGTGACGAATTACAACCTGGGCAGTGCTGGAGGCTGTGTGGGAAGTAGGATTTAAGAAGATGAAAATTATTCAATTTCACCTGAAAATATGTGACAAAGTCTGGTGGAGAACCCAGTCCTAAATGCCCATTTTCTAGGCAATGTTAACTTAAAACAGTAAAATATAAATCTATGAAACAGTTTACACACACACCCACAGACACACACACAGACACACACATACATTCTCTCCATAAACTATTTAAGAAGCAGAGCACTGAAAATATTTCCATGGGTTCAGTATGTAAACAGGAGGGGCCTAATCAGTGTTTAGCCCTGGCTTTAAAACCACTGAAAGTCTTTCCACTTGTTTGCACCTCCTTTTCTCATTCCTTCAGCCCTTCAATTTCTCCTGCCTCCTCCCTCTTCAGTCCATTTCCCTGTACCACCCCCAATTCTCCTTCGATTCTTCTTGTCCTTTTCTTTCCTCTTTTTCAACTTGAGGAAGTTTAAAATTGGTTGAACCAACTGAATACTAATGCAGTTTCTTAACTTTAAAATGTTATAACGTATGTTTTCAAATACAAACAACTAAGCAAACACAACAATAGCAACAACCACAACAATGAAACTAGCCAATGAATTGGTGGATTAGAAAGAACTGAGGATTTGGAGTCAGGAGATGTGCAATCCACCCTATTTCTGGACCATCTTCGCAATGGAGAGGAACCTGACTTTTCACATCCCTACAGTGAGGATGACTTGTTTCATTGCTCATGTGCTAAGGACATTGTGACAGTCATTTGGGATATTGTCTGTGGAAGCAATTTGTCACTAGTGATAAGCCATTTAAAAATCCTGCCGCTTTCACTGCAGTTGTTCAGATTCTTCCTCCTATGTTCCTACCCCTTTGCGAAGTTTGCACATAAAACTTAGACTCTGGAAGCACATAAAACTTCTAATATTTGGTCTATCTTAGTTAAATCACGACAGCATGGAATTGTGAATTTTCTTTTGCTTCAGAAAGGAGATAGTCTTTGGCTGACTCTGAACAGTCCGCTTTCTGCTCCACATTTCCTGGCTTGCTGCAGTAGCGCCATCTGCTGGCCCTTGAGGAGGTTATTGATTCACTAAAGGCTTAAAAGAAAGGAGCCTGTCCGAGGTGTATCAAGACAATCAAACATGATTTAAATCTTCTGAGCTACGAAAAACAATATGCTTTGTTTAAAATAGTGATTCGCACTCTTCATATACCCAAAAAAATACTATGCTGTATATGAAAGCAATGGAATGACTCTGAAGTCAGAGAAGTTCCAAGATTTATTAGAAAAATCTCTGATATGTATATATTATAGCTAATATATACATTATGTATAAATGTATACATTTACATAATTTAAATAGAAGATACTATACAAGTTGAATTTTAATTCTTAAAAATGTTTACTTTGGAGAAAAGCCTTGGTGGAGGTAAGGGTTTATGATTTTAAAAATGTTTTCCTTGTTTATATTGTTTGAATCACTAATCTTATGTATTTTATTATTTATTTACATTACTTTATTTTAATATCTGTTGAGGTTATCTAGCCAGTGAGTTTGGAGCCATTTACTTGTTTATATTTAAAATTATTTTAAAGCATATGTTTTAAAAAAAATTTATTGAAGTATATCACTCATACATAAACATACATAAACAATAAGTGTATAGTAATGGTTGTGAACTTATCAAGCAAACATATATAACATCATACGGGTCTCTCATATCTCACCCTACCACCAATACCCTGCATTGTTAAACCTTTTTAACTAATGATTAAAGAGCATTGTCAAAATATTACTACTAACCAAAGTATTTTTCCCCAACTCACCCTATTATTATTATCTTTATATTATTTATATATGAATGTACATAAACAATAAGTATATAGTAAAAGTTGTTAACTTACAAAGCAACCATGCATAACATCGTAAAGGGGTCCCAAAAATCAACCCTCCACCAACAACTTGCATTGTTGTGAGACATTTGTTACAAATTATGAGAGAATATTGTCAAAATTGTACTACTATAGTTCTTATTTTACATTTAGTGTATTTTTCCCCCAAACCACCCTATTATTTTTTTAAAAATATATTTTTTATGACAGAAGTTGTAAATTAATAAAACAATCATGCACGTGTGCAGAATTCCCAAACAACACCCTTCTATCAACACACCACACTGTGGTGGAACATTTGCTACAGATAAGATAATATCATCCGATGGTTACCACCTCCTTAATATACATTTGGGACACATTTTCCAGACTGCCCCATTATCAACACAGTACATCTTTGGTATAGATGCAAGAATATTATATTATTACTGCTAACCACAGTCCATAGGTCACTCCAGTTGTATTTTTCCCATGCTTCTTCACATCCCCACCACCCTGCAATAATGATGTACATTTGCTCTAGCTCACAGAGCACACTCTTGCATCTGTACTATCAACCACAATTCTCATCCACCTGTTGGTTTACTGTGCTATTCAGTTCCTAGATTATTCTCCAGCACTCTGTCAACTGGCATTTACATACCTAGACCACCATTTTCAGCCACATTCCCAGTTATAAACTAGTTGTTACTCACTATGTGTTACCATCTACTCTACATTTCCATATTTTTACAGTAAAGCTAATTAAAACTTCTACATACATTAAACATCAATAGTCCATCTTAGTTTCCCTTTTATCTCCTTTAAGAATCCACTACTTACCACCAGGTCTTGAAGATATTTTCCTACAATTTCTTCTAGAAGCTTTATTGTTCTTGCTTTTTAAAGGTTTTTGATCCATTTTGAGTTAATTTTGTATAAGGTGTGATATAGGGGTCCTATTTCCTTCTTTTGGCTATGGATATCAGGTTCTTTCTGCACCGTTTGTTGAATGGACTATTCTGCCCGAACTGTGTGGGTTTGATGGGCTAGTCAAAAATCTCTTGACCATACATGTGAGAGTCTGTTTCTGAACCACCAGTTTGGTTCCATTGGTTTATGTGTCTGTCTTTCTACCAGTACCATGCTGTTTTCACCACTACAGCTAAGTAATATGATTTAAAGTCTGGAGATGAGAGTTCGCTTTTCCTTTTTAAGATGTTTCTGACTATTCAGGACCTCTTACCCTTCCAAATAAATTTGATAATCATGTTTTCAATTTAAAAAATCCTGGTGGAATTTTTATCTGGATTGCATTGAATCTGTATATCAATTTGAGAAGAACTTACATCTTAATGATATTTAGTCTTCCAATCCATGAGCATGGAATGTTCTTCCAGTTATTTAGGACTTTTTTGATTTCTTTTAACACTGAATTGCAGTTTTCTGAATACAAGTGCTTTACATCATTGGTTAAGTTTATTCCTGATTATTTGAGTTTTATCTGTTATATTTTATTTTCACCACTCTTTTGACACTTTAGTTACTTTTAACGATATAATCTTCATTTCTAGACTCTCTTCCAGGCCTCTTTCCTGTCTTTTCTTTTCAGGCTCTGGCACACTCTTTAGAATTTCCTGAAAATCTGGTCTTTTGGTTAGAAATACCTTCAGTTTCTGCGTATCTGTGAATATTCTAAACTTGTCCTCAGTTTTGAAAGACAATCATGCCAGATATAAGATTCTTGGCTGGAAGTTTTTCTCTTATAATATCTTAAATATATCAGACCACTGTTTTCTTGCCTCCATGGTTTGTGGTGAGAAATCAGTGCTTAATCTTATTGGATATCCCTTATATGTTATGCATTGCTTTTCTCTTGCTGTTCTCAGAATTCTCTCTTTGTCTTTGGCATTTGACATTCTGATTAGTATGTGTCTTGGAGTTGGTCTATTTGGATTTTTTCGGATAGGTGTACACTGTGCTTCTTGGACATGGATATCTATGTCCTTCAATAGGGTTGGGAAATTTTCTAACATTATTTCTTCAACTATTCTTTCTACCCCTTTGCTCTTCTCTTCTCCTTCTGGAACACCCATGACACATATGTTTGCTTGCCTTTTGTTGTCATTTAGTCCCCTGAAACCTTGTTCAATTTTTTCCATTCTTTTCTTCATCTGTTCTTTTTTATATTCACTTTCAGAGGCCATTTCTTCAAGCTACCAATCCTTTCTTCTACCTCCTCAAATATGCTATTATATCATCCCAATGTTTTTAAAATTTTATTTATTGTGACTTACATCCCCATAAGATCTGCTATTCTTCTATGTATGCTTTCATATTCTTCTTTTGCTTATCCAATGTCTTCTTAATATCCTTAATCTCTTTAGCCATCTCATTGAATATATTAAGGAGGTTTGTTTGAACATCTTTATGTCATCTAGAGACTTATCTTTTTCCTATAACTGGACCATTTCTTCCTGTTTCTTGGTGTGGATTGTAATTTTTGGTTGATGTCTTGGCATCTGGCTTACTCAGAGTATTCATTCTGGGTGCAGTTTTTCTCTTTAGTTTAGGGCTTCTTGCCCTTTCTCCCTTGCTGGTTGTACAGTAGGAGACAAGGATGTAATTGGGGAAGCGGACTTGGTTCAATGGATAGAGCGTCCGCTTACCACATGGAAGTCCAAGGTTTGATCCCAGGGCCTCCTGACTCGTGTGGAGCTGGCCCACACACAGTGCTGATGCGCCCAAGGAGTGCTGTGCCACAGAGGGGTGTCCCCCGTGGAGACCTACACACAAGGAGCATACCCCGTCAGGAGACTTGCCCCGTGTGAAAGAAAGTCCAGCCTGTCCAGGAGTGGTGCCGCACACATGGAGAGCTGATGCAGCAAGATGACACAACAAAAAGAGACAGATTCCCAGTACCCCTGACAAAGCATAGAAGTGGACACAGAAGAACACACAGTGAATGGACACAGAGAGCAGACAATTGGGGGTAGGGGGGAAGGGGAGAGAAATAAATAAAAAACATTAAAAAAATAAAAAAGGATGTAATTGGTGCTATAAACTGTGGAGGCTCAAGCTGCCCTCATTACCCCAGGGACTGTTGAAGCTTCTCCCAACTTTCTCCTTTGCCAGGGGTAGGGACAGAGTCACAGCTGTATGGAATAATCAAAGTGGTGCAGGCCTAGGCTGGAATTGCCCCGAGAAACTGATGATGCTTCATGGCCCTTTCTCCCCTGCCTGGGGTGGGGATGGAACTGCAGGTGTGGGCAGCAATCTAGGCAATGCAGGTCCAAGATGACCATGGTTGCCCCAGTTCTGATTATTCCACCTGCACCAGTGAAAGGTACGAGCATTTACCTGGATAGGCTGGTGCAGGGCTCCTCAGCCTCCTCCCCTCCAGAGGTGGGACTGAAGCCTGGTCTAGGGCAGCAGGCCATCTGGGTGAAAGAAACCGGTTCCTATGGTCACTGTGATTTTCGGTCCGGCTTCCCCTCAGGCCGGGGGCGGGGTCACAATGGCGGCCACCGGCCTCTTTCCAATTTGGACAGGTAAATACTTTAACTATTCTTAGGGTTATCTCTTAGCCAGCGAAATTTACTAATCAGTAGCTGAAATCAGCAGCCAACCATCTCCTCCTCCTGTTTCTGGGAAATGGAGCTTCCAATTCTGGTCACAGAACAGCTCTTGGGGCATCTCGTGCCACCAGAGCAGGACAATCACCAGCCTCCGCGGCTTTGCTGGTAATTTCCTGGAGATGCTGGCGCAGGTCCCTACAGCTTCCTCCCTGCTGGAGGTGGCACTGGGGCCCAGGCTAGAGCTGTGATCTGACCTGGATGGAAAGAAGCCCGTCCCCACCAGCACTGGGATTCTCAATCTGCCCCGCTTCCTGTTGTGCCAGGCACGGAGTTCAGATGGCGGCTCCCGGCCTCTTTCTGACTTGGACAGGCTCAAACCTTAGCTGTTCTCAGGATCATACTGTAGCCCACTGAGTTTCCTCATCAGCTAAGGTTGGTACCCAACTGTCTCTTCCTCTCCTGTTTTGGGGAAGTGGAGTTTCAGTTCCAGCTGCGGAACAGCTCCCGAGGTGGCTTGTGCCTCCAGTGGAGGATGGCACTGGCCTCCGCGGTGTGGAGCCTCTACTCACGAGTCTTCTCTGCAGATGGGCAGTCTCCTCCTTCTATTCCCCCAAGGACATTGCAGGATGCTCTTCTGGCCTCCTGGAGCCCCCAAACAGGTGCTTCAGCAGCTCCAGAGAGCTCTGGGTGTTTACTAACTGCCCTGGAGCAGGAGCTGACTCTAGGAGCTCCTTACTCTGCTGCCATCTTGCTGGTTGTCCAAAACATGTTTCTAAAAGTAGTATTAGTTCCTTTCTTTATATCCCTATAGAAGTTAGTAATGTGCCTTAAATGTATTAGGTAATAATAACAGCTCTTCTTGAATTTTCTAAATATCAAGAGACACAAGGAGGTAAAGGTAACTGTTGGAGAAAATACGGCCCTTACTGGGACACAGAGGCTGATTGACCATAAGCAAGGAATTTATTTATTGAGAAGCTCTCCCAACCGAGGGGGTCTGAAGAACAGACTTCAGCCCCACCCCCAGCATGGTGGGGGTCTGAAGAGAGACTTCAGCCTGCCCCTGGAAGGGGGGACTTGAATTTACACGGAACTTTCCTAGGCGGGGAAATGCTAGTTAGTGGGAGGGGCTGAGGGTCTGAGTGAGGTAGTGGGAGGGGGCTGAGGGAGTCCATGGTTCTTGGAATGCTGCAGGAGCAGATGTTTCTTTTGATCTGTAGGGTTTTAAAGGGTTTGCAAATAATGAAGTTTTCTGTCTCTGTCTCACTCTGATATGCAAGTAGAGGTACTAAAGATCTCCATCTCCCTCTGATATGCACCTTTACTCCTGTCTCTATGGGGTTCCTTTGTTTAACCTGTGGGAAAGTGCCACACGGGGGAGGGGTTTACCTTTTTCCCAATGCATTTCAGGGGAAACTGAGGTATGGTTTGTTAATTATTGCAAACCTCTAACAGTAACCCTTTTCAAAAAACAAACAGAAAAACAGACAGGTAAGTACACAGTTCTAAAATGTGTCTACAGGCTTCACTAACTGCAATATGGCGGATTGGAGGTCCAGAGAAGCCATGACTCTCCAGTGCTCCTAAAGTGCTGAACGGAGTATGAAATACAACGCACACTTTTCAAGTCTCCAATTTGAGAAGTAAATATCAAAAAAACCTTACAAATAGCGTTATTTTTATTGAGGTAGTTGATAAAAGTGAGATTAGAAAGACTGAATATTGTTTTCCTCCCAAGCATATGGGTATTATTCACACTCTAAAATTTAAAAGGTACAAAGTATCATGTTTGTAGATGTTTTCCTACATTTTCTTCCAGGAGTTTTATAGTTTTTCCTTTTATATTTAGGTCCTTGATCCATTTTGAGCTAACTTTTCTAGAAAGTGTGAGCTGGGGCCCTCCTTTCTTTTGGTTATGGCCATCCAGTTCTCCCAGCGTCGTTTGTTGAATAAACTCTGCTGGCCCATCTGGGAGGCCTTGACAGCCTTGTGAAAAATCACTTGACTGTAGATGTGAGGGTCTGTTTCTGAGTTCTCAATTCAGTTCCATTGATCAATTTGTCTGTCTTTATACTAGTTCTATGCCATTTTTTTGTTTGTTTGTTTGTTTTTACCACTGTAGCTAAGTAATATGGAAGTGAGAGTCCTCCAAGTTAGTTCTTCTTTTTTAAAGATCTTTTTGGCTATTCGGGACCCCTTACCCTTCCAAATAAATTTGATAATTGGTTTTCCCACTTCTGCAAAAAGGGCTGTTGGGATATTTATTGGGATTGCATTGAATCTGTAAATCAGTTTAGGTAGAATTGAAATCCTAATGATATCTTCCAACCCATGAACACAGAGTGTCCTTCCTTTTATTCAAGTCTTCTTCACTTTCATTTAGCAATGTTTGTAGTTTTCTCAATACAGGTCTTTTTTGTCCTTGGTTAAGTTTATACCTAAATATTTGATTGTTTAAGGTGCTACTATAAATGGAATTTTTTTCCTGATTTCCTTCTCACATTGCACATAAGTAGTATATATAAGTGTTGATTTTTGCACATTAATCTTGTATCCCACCACTTTGCTGAACTCATTTATTAGTTCCAGTAGCTTTATTGTGGATTTTTCAGGAGATTCTAGATAGAGGATCATATCATCAGCTGATAGTGAATGTTTTACTGTAGTGGAAGTCGGCAGGATTTGGTGATTGCATATTGAAGGTTATGATGCAGGAATTCTTTGAGAAGGAAGCTTTATTACCACTGGCCAGGTCCAGCGGACTTTTGTTTTAAAAACTGAGCCTTCAGCTGTGCTTCTAGATCCTTTTTATGCAGAGAATTTAGGAGCAGGGGTTAAACAGTGCTTTGGCATGAAAAGGAACTTTCTTTGTTAGATGAGGTTTCAGTCTCTTAGGGCCTTGGGATTGTTAGCATCCCAGGGAAGCTTGAATATACATATCACCCACATCTTTCCTGAATTCACATGGAGCCTATATCACTTAACTGGCTTTCGGAAAACTATGCAAGCTTGAAGTTTGTATAAACTCACAGTCTGTATCATTTCCCCCCTTTGATGCAAGTGCTGAAGGTTGTTAAGTTTCAGCATCACTATTGTAGGAGTTTTCCTGGACTGATTGGTATGTATATAGAGCCATGAGATGGGCAGCTGTTTGTGTTTTACTTTACTATTTATTAGGGCGTGTATCCTGTATATGATGAAAGGGAGGAGGCAAGGGAGTATGGTGCATACTCCTATGAGGAAGGCTATTATTTCTACTAGAAGATTGAAATTTTTTTGCTATTGACTGCCAGTTTTCAAAGGGATTGCTTAAATTTTAACCATTCCAGGTTTGCACTGGAACATGGTCAATTTTTACTATATTGTTTGTAATTTTATCGATAACTTTTCTAGTGTCATTTAGTTTAAGGAAACAATTAGAGAGATTGAACTTTCCACAAACTCCTTCTTTAGCTGCTAAGAGATAGTTTAGGGCAAGATGGTTTTGATAGATAGCATTTTTGAATTTGGTCTGCTGTAGGGCTAGCTAAGGTTAGAGCACAGGTGGTTTTATTAGTTTTGTCCGCTATGGCCTGCAAGCAGATAATTTGGTTTAGCGTATAGATAGGGGTTCAATAACTCCACATGCCATTTTCTGCCCAAGTAGCTGGCCCATATTATGGGATTATACATTCTGGGGGCCACTCATTATCTGCCCAGATGGTTATAGCTTTTTTCTTTTTCTATGTTTTGGTATACTGGCTGACTTAGCCTTTCCCCTTTTGCTAGGGGAATGAGAAAGAATGAGGATTTTATTGTACCCAGCATACAAGTACCACACCAATTCTGGGGAAGTTTCTGAAATGCAACCTTGCCACAAATCCAGCACAGACTGTTTGGGGCAGTAAAGGGCCTCTTGCAGTGGTGTTCCATCCTGTGATTAATTTGGTGAAGGTACAATTTATGAGAAGGAGGTTAGATTCATTCTATTTTCCCCAAGGCTCTGTTGTATTGGTGGTGATTTTGGAACCTTCCCCCCATACATGTTAGGTTTCCAACAGATATAGAGGAGTTTAGGCATACCCTTGAAGCACAATATTTTCCTATGACAGAAGTTTGTAATGGCCAGATACCATTTTGGTATCTGATACCAAAATGGTATCTGGCCAGTTCCGTTATATGGTTGGCCATATATGGGAGGCCAGTTTCGTTATATGGTTGGCTGTAATTGTATTTTTCAGTTTTCCAGGGCCATTGGTTTTTCATATTAGTACCTCCACACACATAGCATGAGGAGACATTTAGGGCTGCTCCTATGGTTTTGGCTAGCCTTATGAAAAGGTTCTTGGCCACCTGTGGAATGGAGAAGGGTTTCTCTATTTCATCATAGAAGGAATGGGATGCGGAGTGGGTTTGACTCTGGAGGGAAGTTTTTTTCTATCTGACCCCAATGTAAACTCCTGGATTTACTCTTTTACTGTTAATAAAGAGTCCCATCTGAATTTTTTCCTTAAGTTCAGTGGAGGTTTTTAGGATGGTAAGATTTAAAGGATTACATTGTCTGAGGGGGCAGTTGGGTGATACTGCTCCTTTGCTGAGGATGACTTTATGCCCTTTGCTGGGTATGTACCAGGTATCCCCATTTGGATGCCAGGTTGCCCACGTGACACAGGTTTAGTAGGGGCAATAGCACTGGCTTAGTGTTTGACAATTCTGTCTGATTTTTCAGGAGTGGGTACTGTTTGGATGACACAAATACTTATCATTATAAGCATACACTCGCTTCTAGCTGAGCCTTCCATAATCGCTCCACTTACTGGAATTTATGGCTTGACAGGCATTGAATAAGAGGGACACTTATTGTTTGGGCTAGTGACTGAGGTAGAATTAAGCAGCTTTCCATATTGATTAGACACTCATTTTCCACTAATGGGAGACTGTAGGGGCTTCGGGGTCAAAGCAGGTTATTTGGCCAGATATACTGCAGACACTGTAGGAGACTCCTTGAAACTGGCAGGTTGTTGTCTAGCCCTTACAGGTGTAATGGCTATGATATATTAACATGTTATTGACATGGCCCCCATTTGCACCTGTTAGATACATGGCTCATACTCCGTGGTGTCAACTTGGGATCAAGGGAGGGTTAGGGGGCTAGAATTAGGGGAAGTAGGAGAGGGCACATTTTAACTAAGGTTGGACTGGATTTCTGATCTTCGGCTATGCGTGGACCAGTCAGCTTCCAGGGTGTGGTTAGAGTAGAGCTCGGTGTTCTCTCCTTAACCTTCAGCTGTGCGTGGACCAGTCATCTACCTGGGTGTGACTGGAGCAGGGCTTGGCATTTTGTTCTTTTGAAAGATGAGTTTGGTTGAGTTGTGGGTATCTGGAATACAGGTCCAGGACTCTTGCGGAGCTCACTTGACCCAGCTGTGGTGTATCCATGGGGTGATTTCAGCTACTTTAACTGCAGTGGGGGTGGATAAAATGACAAGATAGGGTTTTCGCCACTGAGGGGTAGTGGAGCTGATTTTTAGTTTTTGACCCAGACTACATCTCCCGGCTTGTACGGGTGTATGGAGCTGCTTAAGCTAATGGGGGCCCTTTCTTGGACCCAGTGATGCAGGTTTTGTAGCGTTTTTCCTAAACTGATCATTTGCTGAGTTATTGATAAGTTTCCTCTTTCTTTGAGATCCCCTTCTATATTTCAGATTAAGGGGGGCTCTCAAAGAAGACTTCATAAGGGGTTAGGCTTAGCTTTTGGCTTGGGCAGCTTGAACTTGGAGGAGGGCTCTCGGGAGAACTTGCATCCATGTTAGCCCAGTTTCTTGGCAAATCTTGGTAATATAAGTTTTTATTGTACAATTCATTCACTCTACTTTTCCTGAGTTTTGAGGATGGTAAGCAGTGTAGAGTTTCTATCAGATGCGCAGTGCTTTGGCAATCTTTTGAGTAACTTTTGGAAGCAAAGGGGGGTCCATTGTTGGAGCCAATTAGGAGGCATAGCCTATATTGACGAATTATTTCTTTGAGTAGAACTTCGGCTACTTCTTTAGTCTTTTTGGTTTGAGTGGGGAAGGCTTCCACTTAGCCAGAAAAGGTGCAAATGAAAACTAGGAGGTATTTGTAGTCTCCTGATTGTGGCATTTGGTCAAATCAACTACTAGATCTTTGAGAGGCATATTGCCAATTCATTGGACTCCTGGGGCTCCTGTGTGTTCCTGGCAAGGGTTATTTTTTGCACGTTATGCACCGCTGGCATACAGCATGGGTGATGGTGGCTAGACTTGGGATGTCTAACACTTCTTTAAGATGTTTTTTTTCCAAGTGTGTGTTTTCATGGTAGTTCTGAACTATGGTTGTGGCTAATATTCGAGGCACGGCTATTCTGTGATCGGGCAATGTTCATCACCCATTTGCTCTTTGTGTTCCGCTCTTAGAGAGCATCCACGCTCTCTTGGCTTGAGTATATTGCAGCTCCTGGTGATTTAGAGGCTGTGGGATAAGAGCAGGCAGTGTATACTGGAGTTTTTGATAATTAAGAGGCTGGGGAATGAGGGCAGTGGCCAGGTCCTCAGATTGGGATCTTTCCTGTGCTGCTCTTTTTGTTTCAGCATCTGCCCTCCAATTTCCTTGAGCGATGGGGCTGTGGCTTGTCTCGTGTTCTTTGCAGTGTATCACAGCCGCTTTGATGGGCTCCCAAACTGCTTTTAGTAGTTTCAGAATCTGTGTGCCATATTTAATGTCCTTTCCTCCCGAGTTAATGAGTCCTTTTTGTTTGTATAAGGCTCCATGTCCTGCAGGGTAAGGGAGGCGTATTTGGAGTCTGTGTAGATGTTAACCTTGTCCCCAGCCACAAGTTGTAGGGCTCGGGTGAGGGCAATGAGTTCGGCTTTTTGTGCTGATGTGTTCTCTGGGAGATGCTGGGCCTCCACTGTGGTTTCTGAGGTTACTACAGCATATCCTGCTTGCCGGTCACTGCCTTGAACAAAGCTCCTCCCATCCGTGAAGAACTCTATGCTGGGATTTGGTAGTGGCTGGTTTTGGAGGTCCGACCTGCTGGAACACACCTCCTGCAATACTTTCAGGCAGTTATGGGTTGGAACCCTGCCTTGACAGGTAGGATTCAGAGCTTTTTACGAGTTTCAGTTGGATGGATGAATTTTCACATAATAGGGTTTGATATTTAACCAGGCAGCTGTTAGTAAGCCAGTGTATTTCTCTGGCTTCTTAGATTGTGACTACCGCATGTGGAACCTGAGCTCTCATTGGCTGCCCAAGAGTTAATTTTATGGCTTCTAGTGTTAGCACTGCTGCAGTGGCTACAGCTTGCAGGCATGAGTGCTATCCCTGGGCTACAGTGTTCAGTTGTTTGGATAAATAGGCTACAGGTTTTTGCCAGGAACCCAGGTGCTGAGTGAGGACTCCTACTGCAATCCCTTGGCAATTATGGATGAAGAGGTAGAATGGTTTCCTGAGATTTGGAAGCCCAAGGCTTGGTGCTTCCATTAGAGCCTGCTTGAGAGCAGTGAAAGCGTTTTTCTGTGGGCTTTCCCAGAGCAGGGGTTCATGATCTTCCCCTTTGTGGCTTCATACAAAGGGTGCATGAGACCTCAAAATTGGGGGTTCAAATGTGGCAGAATCCAACTGTTCCGAGGAATTTTTGAAACGTTTGGTGAGTGCTGGGCTCAGGGTGGTTGCAGATTGCTTCCTTTCTTTTTGGTTCTAATTCACGAGCCCCTGTGCTATCTTAGAACCTAGATATCTGACCTGAGGTAGGCAGATTTGGGCTTTCTTTTTAGATACCTAATAACCCTTTTGTTGCAGATGTTTTAAGAGGGCATGGGTTCAGCTTGCATGGTCTTGGTAGGTGGGACTTTTGAGGATGAGATTATCTACATATTGGAGGATGAAACAATTATGGCTTTCTGGTTTAAAGGATTTAAGATCACTGGCCAGGGCTTGTCCAAAGATAGTGGGTGCATTTTTGAATCCCTGAGGAGCTGTGTCCAGGTTAGCTGTTTCTTTTTACCCGAACCAGGACTGTTCCACATAAAGGTGAAAATTGGTTGACTCTAGGGTGCTCTCCGAATGCACAAGACGGCATCTTTAAGATCCAGGCAGTAAAAGTAGAGTGCACATGAGGGTATCAAGCTGAGGAGAGTGTCAGGGTTGGGGACCACTGGGTGTAAGATTACTGCTGCTGAGTTGACTGCTCGCAGGCCTTGGACCAGGCAGTAATCCCCATCAGCCTCTTTAACTGGGAAGAGTGGGGTATTCCATGGAGACTGGCATGGCTTTGGTATGCCTTCATTCAGCAATCTCTGAATATGTAGCCGGACTTTTTCTTGCGTGTCATGTGGAACTGGATATTGCTTTATGCTCACTGGGCTGACTGTGGGCTTCATTTCAACAATAATTGGAGGAATGTTGTGTGCCATCTCTGTTGGGTTGCCCTTTGCTCATACTTTGGGCACATCTTCAAAGGGGAGAGGTGTGGCCATGGATTGGCCAGCCTCAGTGAGGCAGAACAGTCTCCATTCTTCCTGCAGAGGGAGGGTTAGTGTTATTTTCGGAGGCTTTGGTGGTCTCAGTGTTAATGTGGATTGCCCTGTGGTGTTCAGGGTAATCTGAGCTTGTAGTTTACATAGCAGGCCCTGACCTGGGAGGGGGACTGGGCATTCCAGGAGATATAGGAACTCATGAGTGACTTTTTTACCCCTGATGCTACAGGTCCTGGCTTGGAGGAAGGGCCACTGCATGCTTTTACCAGTTGCCCCTAAGAGAGTGGCTTGTCTTTTTGATAATGGCCCACTTGGCCTTGTCATTATAGAATGCTGAGCCCCAGTGTCAACCATCTTAGGTATGGTGCAGTCCCCAATTTGGATTCCAACCATAGGCTCCATGGGGCTGAGAGAATAAGAGCCCAGTCTGTTCTTATAGTCTTCATCAGAGCCCTCTCTTCCTGCAAGTCCAATGAACTGATTTGCAGGTTTACTTTCTGAATATTTGTGAACCCAGGGTTAGTTTGTGATGGTTCACTTGCTCTCCTGGCTAACGCTTGGGCCACCTTCTTGGAGAGACAGGGTTGAATAACCTATTGGGGCACTCCTGCTTCCAGTACCCTTCCTCCTTCAGTACATGCACTGATTTCACCCTAGGGGTGTCCCAGTTTACTTTCCTTGATGTGGGGTTGTTTTTTTTGACTTTTGCTGCTGCAGGCAGGTCTGCTTTCTTATTTTCTGGTTTTTCTCTCTCCTGGTTTCTACATCGTAGTTGGTGTAAACCTTGGTGACTACCTCCATGAGCTAGGAAATGTTCGTACCAGTGAACCCATCTACCTTCTGTAGCTTTCTTCAGTTGTCAGCCTGTGAATGGGCAACAAATGCTGCATTGACCATTGTTTGGCTTTTGGAAGCGTTCGGGTTAAAGGGTGTGTATACATGAAACACTTTGCACAGTTGCTCACAGAATTGTGCTGGACTTTCATCGAGAGTCTGTAGGAGTTGGGTGCTTTTCACCATGTTTACTGCCTTTCAGCTCCCAGCTCTGAACCCTTCAACTAAGGCGCTAAGGAAAGTTCCTAGTTGATTGAGCCTGGTTGCATTATTGGGATCCCATTAGGGATCCTCATCTGGGAACAGTGTGTGGGTATATTGGTTGCTGCCCAGAGTTCCCTCAGGTGGGTGCTCTTTGAGCCAGGATAGAGCCCTTTTTGTGAATCACATCCTTTCCTCAAAGTTGAGTAAGGTCATGAAGAGTTGTTTATAGTCAGCCCAGGTGGGTTTGTGGGTTTGTATGATGGACTGGACGTGGTCTGTCATGGCCTGAGGTTTCTCTGAGTATGGTGGGGTGTGACTTTTTCACTTAAACAGGTCGGTAGTAGTGAAGGGTTGGTACACAAACGTTCAGTTTCCTCCTAGAATCTGGTCATTAACATCATAATAAATTGGAGCTTGGCCTTCAGAGAGAGGTAGCTCTAGGGTCTGAGTTGTCATCTTTCAGGGAATCCTTCCTGATGGTTGGCACTACGTTGCGGGGGGCTGAGATTGGCAGAGACAGCCGTTTCAGAGGTGAAGAGCCTGCACTGCTTGGAAAAAGCAGCTGTAGAACCAGCTCCGGGGACAGCTGTGGGAGCAGCTGTGGAAGCGACAAAGTTGTGCTGCTCAGGGAGGACAGCGGTGGAGATGGCTCATCCCCACTCCTTGGCACTGGTGTGGTAGGAGCAACTGCATAAGATGGTGGAAGGTTATTTTCATCTGGCTCTTCTAGAATGGGTGGTTTGGACCAGATATCAAGCCCACTTTATCTGGACCCTTTGCATGGTGCTTGTTTGGCCTGGTTCCTTGGACAGAACTTCTGGGTTTTTGTATCAGGCAAATCCTGGCTTCTTTATAACATTTTTTAAAAAAAGATTTATTTATTTATTTATTTCTCTCCTCTTCCCCCCACCCCAGTTGTCTGTTCTCTGTGTCTATTTGCTGCATCTTCTTTGTCCGCTTCTGTTGTTGTCAGCGGCACGGGAATCTGTGTTTCTTTTAGTTGTGTCATCTTACTGTGTCAGTTCTCCGTGTGTGTGGCACCATTCCTAGGCAGGCTGCACATTCTTTCATGCTGGACAGTTCTCCTTACGGGGCACACTCCTTTCGCGTGGAACTCCCCTACACGGGGGACACCCCTGCGTGGCAGGGCACTCCTTGCGTGCATCAGCACTGCGCGTGGGCCAGCTCCACAAGGGTCAAGGAGGCCCGGCATTTGAACCATGGAACTCCCATGTGGTAGGTGGACGCCCTGACCACTGGGCCAAGTGTGCTTCCCAATCCTGGCTTCTTTAGTTGTACACTTCCCTAACCAATGCAGACTTTGACTCACAGTGTCTTATAAGGCATCAATGTATGGGAAGTGGTCAGGGTGCCCTGGTTTTCCAGGTACTACATTGTAGACTTTATGGATGATCCGGTGGTCAAAGGTGCCTTCCTGGGGCCAGCCCATGCCAAAAGTCAGCTATTCTAATTCACAAAGCATTCTAAGCTTTCCTGGCTGGAACTTTATGCCATATACATCTCCACGAAACACCTGGGGAAAGGTTTTCAGCATACTACCTAGCGGGGTCCTACTTTGTGTGTTCCCATGTTTCCACCCTGTGTCAGCACTGCACAACACTCACTTAGCTTTTCACTTCGTCTGTCTCTGGCCACATTCCTCATGGGAATTTGTGACACCTCTTAGCCTTAGCAGATTGGTATAAATCCCCAACTTGGATCAAAGGTTCTGGAGGGTGCCTTCACTGCCCTTGACCAGAGGAGATTGCCATGGAACTGCGGATCAGGACTCTGCTCTTGCCCCACAGAAGTCTGTCTCTGTGTCTCACTCAGCTGCCATAGTCACACGCAAACAGCCACCCATTTTCCTTTCCTTTCTTTGGCCTAGAGAAGATGGCTTCCTTCCTTCTCCTTGGGAGTACTAGGATCCTCTTTTGGGAGGTGATCAGACTCCCCTTCTAACTTTCAGAGTTAGGCTTTCCCTGCCCCTGCCCCTGGGAGTCTTACCTGTCTGGCATGTGGAGCTTTGTTTCATTCTCAGAATCTCCTTTTAAACCCTTTGGTGCCTCCAGTTTCTTCTGGGGGGTGGGACTCTGGTGGAATCCATAACCTCTTTCTGGACTAAAGGGGTTCAGGGGATCTCTGGGCTGTGGTTTGCCTGGGCTCCCCGGCTTCCTCCGAGGCATCTGAGAGGGGAAATCAACTGCCGCTGCCTCTAGCCTTTGCAGCAAATCCTAGACAAGCCCCCAGGAAATGTAGTGAAAGTCAGGAGGGATTGGTGATCACTACTGAAGGCTAGGATGCAGGAATTCTCTGAGAGGAAGTAAACTTGAGCCCCCAGCTGTGCTTCTAGGTCCCTTTTATGCAGAGGATTGAGGAGAAGGGGTTAAGTGGTGCCTTTGGAGTGAAAAGTAACTTTCTTTGTTAGATTAGGTTTTAGTCTCTTAGGGCCTAGGGGTTGTTAGCACCCCAGGGAAGCTTGAATATAATATTGCCCACATCCACCCATATGCTTCCTGAATTCACACAGAGCCTATATCACTTAATTGGCTTTCAGAAAACTATGCAAGCTTAAAGCTTGTATAAATTCACAGTCTATATCATTACTTTTTCCTTTCCTATTTGGGTGCCTTTTATTTCTCTATCTAGAATATTTACCCTAGCTAGAACCTTTAGCACAATATTGAATAACAATGGTGACAGTGGGCATCCTTGTCTTGTTCCTGATCTCAGTGGGCAAGCTTTAAGTCTTTCACATTGAGTACCATGCTAACTGTAGGTTTTTCATATATGCACTTTACTGTATTGAGAATGCTTCCTTCTATTCCTATCTTTTGGAGTGTTTTTATCAAGAAAGGGTTTGTATTTTGTCAAACACCTTTTCTGCATTGAGAGGATAATGTGATTTATTTCTTCTTCAATTTATCAGTGTTTATTACACTAATTGATTTTCTTGTGTTGAACCACCCTTGCATACCTGGGGTAAAAGTGGTGAGTGGTAGTTTCTTAAACCTTACACCAAAAGCACAAGCAACAAAAGGAAAAATAGATGAATACACCTCCTCAAAATTAAACACTTTTGCACTTCAAAGAACTTTCTCAAAAGGGTGAAAAGGCAGCTGACTCAATGGAAAAATATATTTTTCAATCGCAGATCCAATAAGGATTTAATATCTGTGATATAGAAATAGATCATACAATTCAACAGTAAAAAGACAAACAACTCAATTAAAAAATGGGCAAAAGACTTGAAAAGACAACTGCCCAGGGAAGAAATACAAATGGCAAAGAAAAACATAAAAACATGTTCAACATCACTAGTGATTAGGGAAATGCAAATCGAAACTACAATGTGATACCTATTAGATTGGCCGCTATTTAAAAATTGGAAAACTAAATGTTGGAGAGGATGTGGAGAAACAGGAGAGCTTATTCACTGTTGGTGGGAATGTGTACTTGTACAGTCACTGTGGAGGATTTTTGGCAGTTCCTAAGGAAGCTGAATATAGACTTGCCATGGGACCTGGCAATACCATTATTAGGTATATATCAAAAAGAACGGAGAGCAGGGACATGAACAGACATGTGGACACTGATGTTCATAGTGGCATTATTCACAACTGCCAGAAGTTGGAAATAACTCAGGTGTCCGTCAACTGATGAATGGATAAACAAATTGTAGTGTATATATACAATGAAATATTATGCAGCAGTACGTAGAAATGATGTCATGAAGCATATAACAACATGGATGAACCTGGAGGACATTATGTTGAGTGAAGCAAGCCAGACACAAAAAGACAAGTACTGTATGATTGTGCTATAATGAACTAAATATATTGTGTAAATTCATGGAGTTAATAATTAGAATATAGGTCACCAGAAATAGAAGGAGGGTAGATAATGGAAAGCTGAGGTTTAATCTTTGCAGAATTGGTATTAATATAAAGATTGTAAATCTTGGAAATGAATAGAAATAGTTAAAGCATATTGCGGCAGTTTGGTATTATTTATGAATTCCAAAAATATATAGATTATGTTTGTAAACAGATCTGTTCCTCAGCTCATGATACCCTTTGATTGTATTAAATTCAAATGTTTTACACTTATTTGATTATGTTAAGATTAGGGCTTTGATTCAACCATATGGTTAGTGTGTGGTCAGGGTCGAGTCCCCGCCCCCTTGGTGGGCTATGTAAATGGATACTCACTCAGGGAGAACCTAGAAGAAGATACAGAAGAGGAGAGAACTTAGTTTTGATGCTGGAGCCCTGGGGAGAGCTGAGTCATTTGCCTGATTGTTTATGGCTAACCTTGTGAAGACAGCAGAGCAGCTAAGCCTGAAGAAATGAGCCCTATGCCACCCTGTATCTGAGATTGGGAGAAGCTGGGACCAAGGAGCCTTAAGAGGAAAGAAGAAGGCTGAACCTTTCCAGATGTTGCCTTCCATCTTGTTTTAACATACGGCAATAGACTTTGGGTGAAGAAGTAACTCTTATGGTACTTTGAGTTGGACTCTTAAGGGTCTTGTAATTGTAAGCTTTTACTCCAAATAAATACCCTTATAAAAGCCAAGAGATAGGAAGTGGACTAGGCCCAATGGATAGGGCATCCGCCGACCACATGGGAGGTCTGTGGTTCAAACCCAGGGCCTCCTGACTCACGTGGAGCTGGCCCATGAGCAGTGCTAATGCCTGCAAGGAGTGCCGTCCCACACAGGGGTGTCCCCTGCATAGAGGAGTCCCATGTGCAAGGAGTGCACCCTGTAAGGAGAGCCACCCAGTGTGAAAGTAAGTACAGCCTGCCCAGTAATGGCACCACACACATGGAGAGCTGACACAACAAGATGACGTAACAAAGAGAGACACAGATTCCTGGTGCTGCTGATAAGGATGGAAGTGGTCACAGAAGAACACACAGTGAATGGACACAGAGAGCAGACAACTGGGGAGGGGGGGGAGGGGAGGGGAGAGAGAGAGAAAAAAAATAAAAGCTAAGAGATTTCTGGTACTTTGCACCAGTCCCCCTTTGGCTGAGCAATACTCATATCATGGTGTTTGTAACCAGCAGTGCTATTGCATGGCTATGACAGTGGTTGAAAGGAAAAGTCTAAGGTCATGTATATTACTAGGAAAAAAGCTAAAAACTGAAAATTGTAACATGGTACTGTATAGTATATGATAATAAAACCTCATCCATCTCATCCAAACCATGAATATGAGTGATATTGCATATATAAGACTAATTTTACAAAATATAAATACAAATATACTACAGAGAAGGAAAAAGAATAGCAGCTATGTACAGCAGGGGAAGCATAAAGAGATTGAGAGGTGATCAGTTTTGTTTGCTTGTTTTTTGTTTATTATCATTATTGGATCAATGAAAGTACTCTAAGAATGATTGAACTTTTGAATGCACAAATATGTGATTATACCAAATACCATTGATTGTACACTTTGGTGGATTTATGCTTTATTAATATATATCAATAAAATGGATTTGTTAAAAAAATGGGCAAGAGACTAAATAGATATTTCTCCAAAGAATAAATACTAATGACCAAAAAAAAAATTATGTTTGCATATGGGACTAAACCAATGCACTTCAAAATGCAAAAATCAGTGTAAACAGGATTAACTGAGATTTCATGAAGCAAGTAGGACTTGACAAATAAAGATAAGTGGTGATGCTGGGGAAAGGAAATCAGGGAGAGGGAATTGACCTGTGCAGCAGAGACAAGAATGCACATGTAGGGTCTGAAGGACGGTGAAGGATCAAACTGGAGTAAAAAAAATCCTCATTAGGGGAAATAGAAGTCAGGACTAGGAAGATAAAAGGGGCTTGGACTGTGGCGTACCTTACATGCCCACCAGATCACTTTGGAATTTTAATGCAATCTAGAATCTAGACACTGTGGACTAGCTCACACATACCCACCCACTGCCAACTTGCTTCTCCTCTATTCACTTCCACTATAGAGTACGTAAAAGTTAAGCACTTTCTAGCATCACAGTCAGATGTGGTCAGGTGAAATATTTCTTGACAATGGACATAAGTGGAATCTCTGAGAGATATTGAGTAAATCTTTTGTTTTCTTATGAAAGAAACAAACAGAAGTGGCATAACCACCTTTCCCTCTTCTTGCCCTGATCGTGGACACAATGTCTGTATCTATCACGTGACCATAAGATTTTAAAAATCAACATGAGAATAAAGCCAACATGTTAAGTATGGGGGGTGGCTGTTGCAGAGCATCTGCACCAGTTCCAGCAGCTGATCCCTGAACTGGGTTTTAGGTAGAAAAATGAATTCCTATTGTCCATTGAGTTATCTGCTATTTGGAGCCAGACATATTCCCAACTTATATCACAACCTTAGTTTGAAAGAAATATCACATTCTCTTTATTTTTCCAAATGGACTATGTTCTGCTTCAATTTTCCAGATGCCTGTTTGGAGGAAAATTCAGTTTCAGTTAGGTTTGAAAAAGGTGGGATTCCTTCTTCGACTTTTGGGATAATCTTAAAGTTTGGGTGTTATACAAAGTCATAAACATTACAGGAAAGAACCCCATATATTTATCCCTCAGTAGTCAAAAGTGTTCTGCCTCTTACCTTTCTTCTTGCCAGCCTTGACCTTGAAGTCTTTTGCATGGCTTCCGAGGCCAGTCTTTCCACTCAGTTGTCTTTGCCGTTCTTCAGTATACCATCAGAGGTACAGTTCCCCTTGAAAGGCTCTGCTTTAGATCAGGTAGTTGGTCTTAGATATTCACTGAATCCATAGACACCTCATCTGATTCCTTGGTATGAGGTAAGTCTCCAAATATCTCTACGCCCAGCTATTTCAGATCCCCAGCTAAACAACCCTTGCCTCTAATCCTTCTCTTCCAGAATGATCCTCCCTAAAATCCTTTAGTATACAAAAGCTTCGAAAACTTGGATATACACAGTTCTTAGCTTGCTAAGCAGCTTCATATTTTGGCACCCAACTAAAATCTCCTGAGGCAAAAGGCAAAGGAAGTTTTGGCTATG
This sequence comes from Dasypus novemcinctus, assembly GCF_030445035.2. Classification (NCBI taxonomy): domain Eukaryota; kingdom Metazoa; phylum Chordata; class Mammalia; order Cingulata; family Dasypodidae; genus Dasypus; species Dasypus novemcinctus. The sequence goes on along the minus strand of NC_080701.1, from coordinate 9,400,800 downwards.
TTCTTGAGCTGAGAGAATTGATTATGGGAGGAAGAATATCACACAGAGCAAAGAGGAGACATACCTTAATAGTTTAATAAATTATCTACTAACACCCAGGAGAGAGGGAATCCTCAAAGATTTTTGAGAAGATTAATACCATTTTTAGATAGTTAATCTGGTGGTAGGAATAGCATTGATAAGAAGGACTGACTCTTCTCAAACCAAGGGTAAATTATAGTTTGCAAATGATTAATCTAAAAATAATTTGGTAAATGTGTGTTTCTATTGGAGCTAAGCAAAATAATTATAATTAACCTCATATAGTAAGTAGCTAATAGTAGAAGACTGTGTGATCTTGGGAAAGTTATTTATCTAGGTGCCTCGATTTCTTATCTATGAAATGAAGAGAATGTTATCTATCTTGAAGATACATCCTAGATACTATTTGCCTGTCTAAGAAATCTTCTAATCTAAGTTATTCTAAAATCTGTGGGGTTTTTTGGTAAATAATTTTGATAACCCTTCCAAAAGTGTAAATATTATTGCCTTGATCATCATAAGCACAATGGGGTTGTACATGCATTAATTTAGTAACTGAATGCAAAATTATGCTACCAGTTTTAGCTGTAATTATGTAACACAGTATTATCCTCTAGGGTAAACTCTGGTTTATTCACCTCTACATTCCTAGTTTCTTGCACAGTGTCTGAAACAGACTCACTGCATTCACATAAAATTATGAAATACACTGACTTGTATATTCAGAAAATTTTATAAAATTCCATTTTCTTTTTTGCAGACACACTGAGAAATAAAATTAACTTGGAACGAAGGGCATGAAAGAGGTCATGAGAAAATAAAGCAGGAACTAGGTCAACTCTAGTCTATGAAACAGTGAACAAAGTCCTAAAAGTAAAAGAAGGAAAATATCCACATTAAATGGGTTAATTAAAAGTATACAAGTTGGGTACAATTGGAAATACACTTAGGAATTAAGATGCTATAGCTAGTGTCCCTGCTTCTTGAAATCATCCCAGTTTTTCTTTCTTACCCTGATTTTTGAAGTACATTGGGATGGTCTCATATAAAAATACAATATTTTTGTTGCTTTTAAATTTTAGAGTGTGAATAGTACGCATATGCTTGAGAGGGAAAGGAGTGATGACTTTGGAATTGCTGTTAGTGAAACAGGTCCCCTACAAGTTCTACTCCATGAACTTTTAATCATGAGGTTCATTGAGTAGAAGAACTTAGAATTGCTCCCACTTGACAATATTTCGATTCCTTTCCTTGGGACCTCATAGGAGATTGAAGGTGTCAGCATCAAATTCTAATCTTCTAAATCAGCAGATTCTAAATCTTATTCTGATAAAAATCAGGAAGATTCGGAGTTAAAAAAAAAAAAAAAGGTTTCTGAACCCAAGTCCATAAGTTACCAACCCACATAGGTCTGCAGGACCCACACTGTGCATTTCTCTGAGGGGCTCAGGTGATTTTGAGCCTGACGGTCTCCAAGCCACATTTTTAAAAACACACCTCAGGGAGACTGGAGCAGGGAGCACAGCCAGGGCACAGGCACTGGGGCGAGGACAAAGAGCCGGACATTGGTGTGCTTGTGACTGGGCAGCAGAAACTAAGGCTCTCTGTGTTTCTTTCTCAGGGCCCACAAAGACAAAACTGTGTGTGGGATCAGGACAATATGAGAAATAAAGGAAATGGTGGCCTGAAACATGTTTTTTCCTTTCACCATCATGTATGAAAAATATATAATTCTCATTATGGACATGTGGGTTCAGTCATTTTTATTTTACTTTTTTAGAGTCATTTATTTTAAATTGTGATAGAATATACATGACATAAATCATCTTAGCCATTTTAAGTGGACAACTCTTTGACATTAAGCACATTTGACAATGCTGTGTATCCTTTACCACTGTTTCCAGACCTTTTTTTTGGACAATGAAAAAAAAATTATATATTTAAGTAAGATATACAAGTCCATAAGTAAGATTTGTCCATCGAAAATAGTTATGAGGGAAGTGGACTTGGCCCAATGGATAGGGCATCCGTCTACCACATGGGAGGTCCACAGTTCAAACCCTGGGCCTCCTTGACCTGTGTGGAGCTGGCCCATGTGCAGTGCTGATGTGTGTAAGGAGTGCCCTGCCATGCAGGGGTGTCCCCCGCATAGAGAAGCCCCACATGCAAGGAGTGTGCCCCGTAAGGAGAGCCACCCAGTGTGAAAGAAAGTGCAGCCTGCCTAAGAATGGTGCTGCACACATGGAGAGCTAACACAACAAGATGACACAACAAAAAGAAATACAGTCCCGGTGCTGCTGATAAGGATAGAAGCGGTCACAGAAGAACACACAGAGAATGGACACAAGAGAGCAGACAACTGGCAGGGGGAAAGGGGAGGGGAGGGAGAAGGGGAGAGAAATAAATAAATAAATCTTTAAAAAAAGATGGTTAGGATATTTCTTTTACTTTAACATTTGAATATATTTTCCAAATTTTCTTCATGTTAGCATGTACTTTTTCAACAACTTAATTTTATCACAGTATTTTACTTGGTTTAAGATGAATTATTTGAAGAACTGTATTCATTTTTTAATATATTTTTTATTTATTTTAAAAAGATGCATAGATCACACAAAATGTTACATTAAAAATATAGGAAATTCCCATATGCCCCCCTCCCCACACCCCCCACTTTTCCCATATCAACGTCTTTTGTAAGTGTGATACATTCATTGCATTTGATGACTACATTCTGGAGCACTGCTACACTGCATGGATTATAGTTTACATTGTAGTTCACACTCTCCCCCAGTCCATTCAGTGGGTTATGGCAGGATATATAATGTCCTGCATCTGTCCCTGCAGTATCATTCAGGACAACTCCAAGTCCCCAAAATGCCCAAACCAGAGCTCACATTCATTCAAAGATAACATCCCATTCTCCTCTCCCCTTGCCCCTTGTCACCAGTATTTTCTTTCTGTCCCTATGAATATGCTCATTCTAAGTATTTCATGTAAGAGAATTCACACAATATTTGTTCTTCTTTGTCTGACTTACTTCACTCAGCATGAAGCCTTAAAGATTCATGCATTTGTAACATGTACCAGCACTTCACTTCTTTTTACACTAGTCATATTCCATTGCATTTGTTGCACTTTTCATAAAGAAATGTATTTATAATATTCAACTGAATAGTTTTAAAAGGTGAATATGGACTTCCATTTCCTGCTGTATGGCAGACTGGATGTCCAGAGAAACTCTTATACTATGGCACTCCTAAAAATAGCTGAATAAAAATATTTTTAAAATTAAAAAAATGCTACATTCTATCCCTTACCAATCTACACTTTACAGTCCAATTCCGTAAGTCTACCTATTGTATTTAGTTTGTATCAGTGAGACCATACAATATTAATCCTTTTGTGGCTGACATTTCACTCAACATAATGTCCTCAAGGTTCATTCGTGTTGTCATGTGCTTTCCCAATTGATTCCTATGCTTCATAGAAGATGGAATGTGGGATGAGAAGATGGAGAAGATGCTAGATGTATGCAGAACATTCAATAAGGTCAAATGTAAATATGTAGTATGGTTGGACTTGATAGTAACACATTATAATGGGTGTAACAAACATTTTTGATTTATGGATGTGACTGTGACTGAATCAAGTCACACAAGTCTAGGAAGATTAAGGTTAGTTGGAGAACAGGTGGAGGATAATACTGGGAATGTAAAACAATGATTTTTGGATGTTGATGAGGATTGTGGTTTTCATAATACAAATATAGAAATATTCTTTTATCACAGGATGTTAAGACTGTGGTAATACATGGGAAAATATAACTAATGTAATTATGGACTAAAGCTAACAACATAACATTTTTGTAACAAAAGCAAAGTTGGTACAATTAATTCTAAAAATAAAAAAAGGAATGGTGTTTGGTGACATATGAATACAATTAAGATTTTTTCTCTTCTTTTTTTTTTCATTAATAAGGAAACCTTGCCTATGTCATTTGACTAATCTGTGTTCATCTGTGTATCTTTCTGAACACTGGAAGAACAACTGATTTAGCAGTTGGAATTAGATGAGATAAAAGTGCTTGAAAAAGAACTTTTTAGGAGTAATGTTTCTATAACTTGTTGAGCTGCCTTTCTCTGTTCTTTTATTTTTTTTGAATTTGAAATAAAGTCACTAATAAAAAATAATTAAAATTAAAAAATGAATAGCTGAGCAGGGCAGAAATATAAAGGAAATCTTATAGGCCAGAGATGATGAGAAGGTACAAGTTCTAAGAAGTTACTGAGCATTGAAAGCAATTTTAGCCCTGAGAATTTCTGCTAAACCTTGGTGTTGTGAGTTTGGGCCCCAGTGGTGCCTAAGGTGAAGAGGCCAAGCTTGGGCAGGGCAGCAGGAGGGATCAGGGACTGGCAAATAAAGCAGAGATCCTTGAAAGGAAATATCATCATGCAGTTAATCAGGAGAAAATCTGCCCTTCAAAGCAAGATGGCATGAGTGGTTGCATATCTTAGCCTAGTGATGGATAGAGTGTTAAAGGATAAAAATATCCTCTTACTTGGGGTCAAATCACACTTATTGTAAGACATAGAAAAACTCAAAGCCAGGGTGACAGTGTTCGCAAGAAAGATCCATAGTCACATAGATGCAGCAAAGTAAACATTATCTGGAAGAAGAAAATAAACACAGCCCTAAGACTCTCCTACAGTTACTGTTTCAAGCAAAACATGGGCACAATTAAAAAGAAATCACAAACACAAGCAAGTCAGAAGAAACTACAAAAAGCTGAATCAAATTCTGTAGACTTTAGCTACTAGAATGATTAATTACAGATATGTGAAGCAATTATATAGCTATATGATTAAAGCATGAAAAGAACATATCAAATATATGGTAAAGGAACAAAAGACATGGAAAGTGACTTGTCAAATTTGAAAAAGCATCACACAGAATTTTAAAAAAACTATGAAAATTGAAATCAGAATATCAGTGGACATAAAGAATATTAAATATAGCTCAAGAGAGAAGTAAATAGGGGGACAGTTCAGAGAGATTACATGGAATCCAGCATAAAGAGACAAATAGATGTAAAATAAGAGTGTGTTAGGTATTTTCTGTTTCCCATCTAATTGCATTTTTGTCCTTTCCCACTCTTGTCTCGGTCCCAGCATGCTGACTTGTATGAATTACATCTCATGCTTCCATTCTGGGACAATCTATGGGGATCCCTGGCATAGGGTTAGAGGAAGGAGAACCTAGTAAGGATAGTTAACACTCTGGCTACCCTCCAAAAGGTGACTTAGTCTAATCTTCTTATAAAATTTCACTGCTTCTTTCAAGGTGACCCTCAGTAATGACTCTCTGTCCTTCTGAGTTCTAGTAATTACTCCCCAACCCCTTTTTCCTTAGAGCTGGTAACAGAGTCACTAACTCTAGATTTGGTTTCTGCATGTCCTTATATCCGTCAAGGTTTACAATAGACTACTTATATTCAACACCTCTTTGACTTTTTGTAATTTAAGTGTGCCATTTATTTCCTGTTTCTTCTTGGCATAAAGAGACATGGAAGGTAGACGAATAATATGAATCCCATGAGGAAATCAGAGGAGAAGCACAATGACAAGTATTGTAATGTATAAACATACAAACATGATGACTGATAAATATCTGCAGTGGATACAAGACATAATTCCCAGATATGGGAGAGCAAAATGAATTCCAAATAAAAAGTGAAATTCAAACTGCAAAAAAGTAGACACTACAGAAAAACTTAAAAGACAAAGAAAAGATCCTAAAGGCTGTACAAGTGAAAACTGGACTACACGTAAATGAATGGCAGTTCAACTGCTGCCTGTCTGCCTAATAGCAACAAAGGAAGTCAGGAAACTGTGGAATAATAGACTTTAAAAAGTGAAAAAATAAAGCAAATCTGGAATTGTCATTTTGGGAAAATTGTGTCAAGAAAGAAGGTGAAATAAAGACAGTCTCAGACAAATAAAAACTGAAAAAATTTATCCCCGACAAATGATTACTTAAAGAATTTCTAAAGAATGTATTCCAGGAGAAGGTTTGAGAAGCAACAGCCAGCTCAGAAAATGATGAAACTGTGGTGTAGGAGTTTGATATGGTTATGAATTCCAAAAACAGATATCAGATTATGTTTGTTATCTGGTCTGTACCTGGGCATGATTACGTTATTATTAGGGCTTTGATTGGGCCATGTCATTAGGGAGTTGAGTCTCCACCCCTTGATGGGTGGGGACTCACAGATAAAAGGCATGGCAAGAGACAGAGTTGAGGGATTTTGATGTTGGAGTTTTGATGTTGGGGTTTGATGCTGAAGCCTTAAGCTGAAGCCCTGGGAAGTAAGCTCACAGAGGAAACAGAAGCAAGCCCCAGGAAGAGAGGAACCTGAGCCTAGAGAGAAACAAGACCCTTGAAGGTAGGAACCCAGGAAACCTGAACCCTCGCAGACGTCGGCAGCCATCTTGCTCCAACACGTGAAAACAGACTTTGGTGAGGGAAGTAACTTATGCTTTATGGCCTGGTATCTGTAAGCTCCTACCCCAAATAAATACCCTTTAAAAAAAACAACCAATTTCTAGTATTTTGCATCAGCACGCCTTTGGCTGACTAATACATGCTGGTAAGCCTAAACAAATGCCAACTGTAAAAATGGATAATTGTATGTCTAATTTGTGGTGCTAAAAAAGATAGAATTAAAATCCTGGATGGCTTATATATGGGTAGGCTCATAGTGCAGCGTATTAAATAGAGCTACAGTTTTTTATAGAGCCTACAGTTGGTGTTTAAGAGTTTGTCCACACAAGCAAACAATGTATTGTTTGCTTTACAGATTTAAGCAGAGATTTAAGGCAATACCTGGACATAATTCAGGGGAGAACACCTGCAATTTGCCATTTTAAAACAAACACCTGGTGTTATACAGAGGTTCCTCATCCCGGTACCCCTAAACTAAAGTGAAACGGCACCTTGACTAGAGGAGGAAAGATGGTGCTCACCTGTCTTCAGGCAGGAAGCTGCAAAACGGCTGGGCAGAGGTATCCCGGAGGTCACTTTTTCATAAGAGGGGCTACTTTTCTTGATTGCACGTCCTTTCTTACCAGGGAAGTAGCTGGTGGGTGAGGCAACTTCTAAGTGGAGAGAGGCATGGGCTCACGTGGTTAGTGACCGCACCAGGGCGACTAAGCTGCGACGCCAGTGGAGGAAGCGTTCCCTACTCTGCCTCGAAGTTTTCTTAAACTGGGATAGATTTCTCTCCACGCCTTAATCAGGCCCACACCAGAGCAGACTGCATTTTACAGGCCTTAAAGGAAGCTCATGGAGTGTATTCTTGGATTTACTACTTCAGTTGTCCCCTGCCACAACAATGAACTCTGCTGCTTTACAACGCTGGGTTTCAGGTGGACAGTTTGGCTCCAGGTAGGAAGGCATGCCTGCTTCTACTGGACAGGGATGATCTCTTCCAAACACCAGCTCCACACATGCTCCAGCCTGGCTGGCTCTTCACTAACCTTGTTATTTCTTAATCCTTTAATAAACCCAAATTTCAAAGCCCAGATTCATGCTTTCTGCCCAACAGAAATAACTGACTTTGGACCCCATGTTTCAAGGGCAACATTAGCAGTTTAATAACCTAGAAAGATTTTCATAATTTCTTTCACTCAACGTTTAACCATTACCCATAGGATAGGAAAGTAAAGAGGCTGCTTTTCCCATTGATTTTCTTTGCTCAGAGCAGAATTCAGTCTTTGGTCTTACTTCAGAGACAAGTACAGTTTCCGGTGCATCCAGTTGCTTTCACGGAAGGCTAACAGCTCGTCTCATCTCCAGAGTAACTTCAGAAGTACGTGGCACTTTGGGAGCTCAGGTTAATCAGCTAAGCAATGTTCCTCAGGCTGCTGATATGCTGCTTATCAGAATTACACACCAGCATGAGTAGAAGTTGGCCTCTAAAAATATTCATTTGTATTTCTTGAGGGAACTTCATTCTGTTTATATCCTGAATTTCTTGCATAGCAAGACTGCCATCATCTAGTGCAATGGAAAAAGAACAATTTTTACAAATAAAAAATTCCAAGAATACAGCATTGAGGTTGAACCCTCTTACGGGCCTTCATTTTTGGAATTAACAGGTTTAACAGGACTAAACACATTTCTCTGAAAAAGCTATGATATGGGTGAAGGCTTAGATGGCCTCCATGCAGCATGGACCTCTTTTTCCCCATTTTGCTGATAAGCAATACATATCCTTGAATTTTGAAATTCAACTGAGAGAGCTCTGCTTCATCAGGTGGCATGAATTTCTGTATTCTGCATAAGGCACTAATGGAGCTCTATATTTTGTAAATCCAGGAAGCATTAATTCCTCTTACTATGGAAACGAGCAGATCCATGTTTATTTAAAAAGCAAAGTTATTACATTTTTAATACATTTCCTGGCTTGAAAACATTTTTCCTTAAGACTTTATTTTTTATTTGAAGTATAACAAAACGCACAAAACATATGAATGTACAGTTCAAAAATTCTAATACTGCAAACATCTGTGTTTCCCTTCCCAGGGCAAAAGAGTGCCAAAAGCACCCTAAAAGCTCCCCTTTTGACCCCTCCCCAATATTAAACTCTTCTTTCTTCCCTAATGTAGCCATTACTTGACTTTCATGTTTAATTTTCCCTGTCTTGGAAATACACTTAAATGGATTCATTATATATGTAATTATGTGAATATGTGTGTTTATGTGTGGGTGTGTGTGTGTGTACATGTGTATTTCTGTTGGGAATCTACCTAGGAGTGGAATTGGTATCTTTGAGTTACATGTCTTCAAATTAGCAACCATGTACTCTCCTATCAGGATCATGAATCCCTGCTGCATCGTATCTGTGGTAATGATTGGTATCGACATTCATTTAAAGTGTAGCTAGGCTGATGGACATAGAGTATTTTATTATAGATTTAATTTGAATTTTCCTGATGACGATGAAGTCTGAGCACAGTTTTTCAATTATTCATCTTTTTTTAAAACTCTCACTCATGTTTCTATTGTGTTTGCTATACATTTTTAATCGATTATATAATTTTAAAAACATCTTTATAGGGAAACAGATGTGGCTCAACCAATTGTGCTCCTGTCTACCATATAGGAAGTCCAGGGTTCGATGTCCAGGGCCTCCTGGTGAGGGCAAGCTGGCCCATGTGGAGTGCCGGCCCATGCAGGAATGTGGCCCCACAGAGGAGAGCCGCCCTTTGTGGGAATGCCGCCTCATGCAAGAAAAGCCACCCCACACAGCAGTGCTGGCCAAGGTGGAGAGCTGGCATGGCAAGATGATGCAACAAGAGACACAGAAGAGGGAAAATAAGAAGACATAGCAGAACAGGGAGCTGAGGTGGTGCAAGAGAGTAATTGCCTCTTTCCCACTCTGGAAGGTCCCAGGATCGGTTTCTGGAGCCGCCTAATGAGAATACAGGCACACACAGAAGAACATATAGCAAATGGACACAGAGAGCAGACAATGGGGGGAACGGGGTGGGGGGGAATAAAATAAGTCTTTAAAAAACAAAACAAAAAAACATCTTTATATGAGGCTTTTCTGGGTTATATGCATTGCATAGCATATTTTGAATGGTATATTTTGATGAATAGAAATTCTTAACTTTAATATAGATCATGTTATTGGTCTTTTAATCTAAGGTTACTGCTTTTTGTATCCTAATTTTTAAAAAAACTCTCCCTATATCAAGTCCATGAAAATATTTTCCTATATTCTAGAAGTCTTATTGTTTTAGCTTTTACACTGGGAGCTACAATTTATCCAGAATAATTTTTTGAATGATTTGAATGTACAAGTTTCACTTATTTTTTTCTGAATGAAGATACAGAACACAAAAATCTCAGGGTTTCCTCAAGCTTCCCAGACATTGGCACTATACATCTATCTCTATATTATTTCTCTTGCATTAAAACAGAGTTTCCACCTATCAAGAGATTGTGTGTAGTGCACATTCATTACTGAACTGGTCAGACTTTAGCAAAACTTCTGTATTACAGAGGTAAAGGAGACTGAGGGGCAGCCCAAATTCTCTCTACTTAATAAACATTTCTTTAATAAGGCCACAGATGTATATTCAGATTAGCATTTTCATACTAGTTCTGCACTATATGGCCAAATAACATTTAGAAAATCCAGTATGGCACTTTGATAGGTGTTTAGCTTCTTCCTCCAAAAATTTATTTCTATAGCTCGGGAAATGACATTTTTACATTACTGAGTTATGTGTTACTTCATTTAAGAGCAACCCTGAATTATAAGGTGAATGAGTTGTTACAATTACCCTTTTATATAAAAAATTAATCTTTGTGAATCATTAGAAATTCTGTCAAGAACATTGTTCTAATCAAGTATATAGGATGTACAGAAAGAATTATATATATTTCTATTTTTCCAAAAGTATTTGTTTTACATGGGCAATATGGAATAATAATTTCAACAAAGTGGCTCTTGCCAGTATTTGATAACAAAAATGTCCAAAAAATTTATTTGTAACAGTTAAACTCATTGCATACATTGCTTATTAATTTCTAAAAGCTAAGAAGAAAATACATTTACAGTGCAATGGAAAAAGAATATATTCAGTTGAATTACAATTAAAATCTTTAACCACTTGGTAAAAATAAAAATCCTACATTTTCACTTTGTTATGCAACCAAAATTATAAGTTAACCATTGCACTGCATGTACATTTTGATTTACTATGTGATAGTATAATAACAATAAAACTTGGATAACCCTAATGTGAATAATGAATAAATCATAGTTAATTAAAATAGTGATAGATAAAATTTAAAGACTGAAAAACTTAGAGAATTAGCTTGAACCTATATTTTTTACAAAAGCATATTAGTGACATCTTTATTGCTCAATTAACTTTTTAAAAAAATATATAAACTGGTACAAATTGAATAATTTGAAACTTATTAACATATTCTGTTTCTTTTCTTCTGCGATTTTGTTAAAATCTCTTTTCCCAGCTCTGTCCTCTTCTGAGCCCTTATCCGGGCCTACTTAACATTTGCCTTGGTTTTCCACCCACATTTCAACCTGTCTGAAACAGGCATTTAACATTTTCCTCAAGTTGGATGTCCTTCCCTTTCCTACCTCTGCTGGGCTTGGAGTTTTAGGTCCCCGGCGCCTTCTCATCCCTGACCTCCACTCAGTTCAGAAGGTCACGAGTGCCACCGATTTTAAGATTCTGAGGCCCCCTCACCGCCCTCATTCTTCACCTCGCCTTGGCGCTGTCATCCTGGTAACTGCTCTGCCTTCAGTCTTCTCCAGCCCATAGCGGATACTGTGGAGACTTTTCCCAAATCGTATGCTATTAGAGTTGTATTTTTTTTTTTTTTAACTAGCTTTTCGATGAAGCCATTCTTGGAATAAAAATCTTCAGAGAACTAAATTCTGAGTATGAGTCTTGGGGACTTTTAAAGGAACTGTTCCTGTACATAAAAACCCAGCCTCTGTGTCCCGCGGGGAACCCTCTGTCGTCAGCAACCCTCGACTCTGCCCCTGTCCTTTCTGAGTCAGCCTTTCCAATTCCTCTCACGTTTCCACGCTGTGCTCTTCCACTCCAGTCGCTGCCGTTTTCTAGGGCCAGGGTTTTTGAAGTAGATTTTGAAGGAAAAAGAGAGAGAGGCAGAGAGGAAAGAGGGGAAACAGACACGCACTTAGACACACAAACGGAAAACAAACTGCAGAGCCAAGGCCTGGCCTCTGCAACGCAGGCGACCTGCTTCAGCGCCATTCCGTTCCCTCGGTCTCCACATGCAGGAGACCTGAGCAGATAAGACGCTTCCCCTCCAGGAAATGGACAAGGTACTAGTAACAGTCGGCAATTAGAGCACTGTGTTTCTGGGGGTACCCAGGAACTTCCTGAGGGGTTCCACGGGAGGCCTGACAGACTGCGGCGCCTCGCCCAGATCCAGTCAGGAAGGGCGCGCACTGCCTTCTGGGAGTGCTTCCGGCAGTGTCCGCCGAAATCCCTTCAGGGGTTGCCGTGGCCGAGCGCCGGCGCCCACGGTCACGCCCGTCCAGGACTGACAGGCAGTTTTTGCTCCAGAATCCCCCACGGGGCCGGCCGAGGCTACTGCCCCTCCTGCCTGGCAGCCCGCGGCCTCCCCTGCCCGCCCTGCGGCCTCCTTCCTCCTCCGCGCGGGTTTAGATCACAAGGACGTTGTCTACTAACGCCCTTCCCCCAAACGCCCCCCCAAGTCTTCTTTCCAGAAAAACTAACCTCTTCACGGCCGTTTTGTTGGAACGAATGTCTAGCTTCTCAATTTCATGTGCACTTTGTTTTCTCAAAATGAACTGTCTGAAATTGTACCTGAGGTTGAGGCCTCCTGCCTGTCACACGTCCTGATCCTACCGTGACTCGAGAACCAACTGAGAGGGTAAAAAAACTTTGGCTTTTAGAAAAATGGGTAATTTGAAATATTAACCGCAAACCTTCTTCAGGATTTATGTCTTTTCCTACCTTTATGTATACATATATATAAATGTGTACGTGCTCATGGACTTGCATGTGTATGTGTATGTCTATGCATGTATATATGCATGTGTATATATATATATGTGAAATATGAGGTATTTTTCCCCCTTTTTGAGATATGTTGTAGAGCGGGGAGGCAGTTGTGATAACAATATTCCTTTAATGAACCAACCAGTTTTCTCCCAACTGCTGTCAAAGATCACGTATTTCCCACCAAAGAACAGACTCAAGAGGAAAAAGCATAGAGTATCCCCAAGAAGCAGTAAAAGGAGTAGAGTTCTTTTATTTCTTACAGGAAGCAGAGGCATTGCAAGGCTCCATGCATTATCCATTTACCTATTATAGAACATTCAAGATTTACCAGAAGCCAAAATATCCATCTGCTTTTTTTTTTTTATTCTTGTAATAAGGAAGCATTTGGTGAATCTTAGTATGCATGTCAATTGCAGACTTTATATGATTTTAAGAAAGTCCCTTGTTTATTCTGACAGATCAATGCCATGTCTACAAATAGAAGGAATGTATACTAGAGGCAGATCAGTTTTATTCTTGAACATTTATTCAGTTTCTAGGAATATTACTTCATTAATTTTTGTAATAAATTACTGGAGATACTAAATCCACAGTTACTTTTTATTTGGGTGCAAGCTTCCTACTTGCATCCTACTTGCATTCCTACAACCATCACCAATTTCTCTATGTAGTCATTAATACCTTTTATCTACTTATTAAAAGCATAGTAACCTTAGGAGAAGACATTTTCGATAATATTTAATTGACACAACAATTATGTTATGCCTGTTACTCTTGCTTACTTGTGGCTTTATGCCTTCATTTGTGTTTATTTTATGTTTGTTTGTTTATTTATAATTTACTAATACTAATGTACTGATAAATTATATGCATTATAAACCATTCGTGAAAAGATATATTAAAAAGGAATACCTGAATATTAAATAAATTACATATTAATATGATGTTCATTTCATTTCTTAATACTTCACTTGTTTTCCTGCTGATTTCCACAGAGTAGATTAAAAAGCATTCATAAAATTTATTGTGAACAGGCACAGGGCAGAACATTCTCAGATATGTGCTTAAGCACAATGTCCTGAACTTTAGGCAAACTGTTTCCATTAATAGGGATTAATTCCTCTCTTTTAGCTGCTGACATGCTGTTCTAATTCTGTCAAGTTCATAATTAAAGTAAATATAGAGTCCATTGGAAAAAGTTTAAAGGAGTGGCATATCAATTTTATTTTGAAATGCCAATATTTACCATCCTTCACAAGTTAAGTTTTTTTTTGCAGTGATTTAAACTTATGAGGAAGAATTTTAGGTATTAACATAAAAATTATGCTGGTGCCAATAGCTCCGGATGTAAATTTAAGTAATAACTAAAATTTGAAGATCACTGAGTTAAAATTTGTGTTTGTCTTCTAAAATCTTAATAAAACCACTATCTTTTGTAAATTCAAAGACATACCATCATATGCATTTCACTTTACCTTTCTCCAATGAGTTGCAGGGTTAAAAAACAGAATTTTTTCTTTTTCTTCCTTCTTTTGAAGGGAGCATATGTTCAGGATTCCTTAAAACCTTAGCAATTAACATTTCTGAAATTCATTTTTTTGTTGTATTTGGAAAAAAACCCAAAAACTTACATAATAGCTCACAGATAAAAACCAAAACCAATAAATTGCACCACAACCAACAAAAGCATCTTAGAAAACCAATTAAGGGTTATGAGATTTCTTTAGTATTGGGGTAGAAGGATTGGTGTTAATTCTTCTTGTAATATTTGGTAAAATCCACCTGTGAAACTATCTGATTCTGGGCTTTTCTATGTTGGGAAATTTTTGATTACTGATTCAATCTATTTACTTGTCATTGTTCTTTTGAGATCTTTTATATCTTCTTGTGTCAGTGTAGGTAGTTTGTGTGTCTCTGGGAATTTGTTCATTTCATCTGGGTTATCTAATTTCCTGGCTTTCAGTTGTCCATGGTATGCTATGTTCCTTTTTATTTCTGTGTGGTTGGCAGTAATATAACCCTTTCATTTCTGATTTTAGTTATTTGTGTCCTCTCTCTTTTCTTCCTTTGTCAGTTTATGTAACGATTTCTTGATTTTACTGATCTTTTCAAAGAACCAACTTTTGGTTTTATGGATTCTATTTTTTTAAAAACTCTCTGTTATATTTATCTCTGCTTCAATATTATTTTCTTCCTTCTGCTGCCTTTGGTTTAATTTGCTCTTCTTTTTCTAGATCCTCCTGTTGTGAAGTCATGTCTCTGAGTTGAGAGCTTTCTTCTTTTCTGATCTAAGAATTTAGAGCTAAACATTTCTCTCTCAGCATATGTTCCCTCCCTCCCATATGTTATGATACTGTGTTTTCATTTTCATTCACCTCAACATATTTCCCAATTTCCCTTGCAATATCTTCTTTGACTTATTGGTTGGAAAAGAGTGCACTGAAAAGTTTTCACATATTGTGAATTGTCCTGTTCTCCCTGTTATTGATTTCTATCTGCATTCTCTTTTGATCAGAGATCTAATGCAATCTATCAGAGAAAGAATAATTGTTATAGAAAGAAAAGGAGCCAATTGAGAGATCAGTGGTTCTAAAACTTTAGGGTGTGTCCAAGTCAACTAGAGAGCTTGTTAAAATACAGATTTCTGGATCTCTAACTTGGAGTTCCAGATTCATTGTCCTGGGGTCATGCTTGCAAATTTGCTTTCCTGACAAGTTACCTCTGCAGCTGGTCTGCAGTTTGATAATGACTGAGCAAAAGCCATGGCCCAGCACAATTTTCCTCTATACTTTATCCAGAGGAGTTGGCTCTGGATAAAGAAGAAAATATAGGGGAAATTCACAGAAGAAATACAGATATGTAAGGAGAAATAGAGGGGTTGGCTTTGGAGAGGAACACTTCCGTAGCAATAGGAGAGAAGGCAAAGTACTGGAGCTCAGATTCAAGGAGAGCTGAGCTGTGATGGTGAGGCTTTGAGGAAGTTCTCTTCTGAAGGCCTCCGTTTCCTCCAGCAGTAAGGCCACCCTCTGCGAAGGACAGGAGAGGAGGTTTTGGATGCCTGAGGGGTGGAAGTCTTTGCACAGACAAACTTGTACACTGAAAACAACTACATCATTTTTGTTTTCCTCATATTGCAAGAACAGATTTCAGTGAATCATTGGCTTTTAATGCAACAATTGTTTCCTAGATCGACTTTAACATTCATATTCATTAGGCTTTATCTCCCATCCTGCATCATCTCCATCTGTTCAGTATTAGAGCTAGGAATATTATTTTTCTGCATCACTCTTTGTACTATGATTGGGTTTCACAGCATGTTGTAGGAGCAAGTGTGAGTTGTTTTCAGGATTATAATGTTATGTCTCAAAAGTACAAAGAGTTTTGAAAAGTAGCTTGAGCATTCCAGGGGAACCAAGACTTTTGAGAATAAAGTAGTGAGGCTGTCGTTAGTGCACAATTTTACTTATTAATATTTACCCCCAGTCCATTTCCATTTACAAGTTAGTGTTATTTCATCTATCACAGGAAGATATTTGTAGATGCATTTTATATTAACCTTCTCATTCACAGTCACCGCATCCTCTTTGTGGGAACTGTGGGGGGGGTGTGTGTGCATGTTCAAATGTGTGCATGCTTGTTTTGTGTGTGTTTGTGTATTGAGCGTGTGTGCATGTATGTGTGTGTGTATGTGTGTGTAGTGGTTCCCAAAGACATTTTAGGTACCATGCCCCTGCCTCTCTCACTAGGCACAGCTGATTGTAATAAGGGTAGGAAACTGACCCAAGCTCTGACAGTTTTCTCTGGGATTTGGATATTATGAGAATGGCAGCGAGAGTAAGAGAGGAAAGAGAGATATAGAGTCCCTTTCTGGGTGGCTGACTCATAACATTTGGCTTAGGAGCCAAAGAGTGGCTTTCTTTTCAGCTACTACAAGAAGGAGATGATCGGAGTGTTTTAGGGTGTTTGCAGGTGCCTATAACAGAACTATCAATTAATTCTAGACTGATTAATAAGAATATTTATGGCGTCACGTACAGGGATATTCAGGAGGTAGAACGAGCATCAGGATTGTCTGATTATATGCATCGACAGCGTCTCTAAGAATCCAGGTCTTTTCTCTGTTTTACCATCTTGCCTTTACAACCGGTAATTACACCCAGATATCCAGATGTGCTGCCCCCAGAGACTCTTCCCCAGGAGGCCACGGCAGGTGCCCCTGGGAACTCGTTGTTCACATCTGCGTGATTTGGCTCTTCCTGGGCATCACCACCGAGGGAAACGGGTCGACTTCTGGATAAACGCAGCCCACGTTTGGATGTGCAGGTGGGATCAGCTGCTGTGACAAGCTGCTTCACACGGGCTCTGTTAAAAGGAAGAAGGGAGGATGATGTCGGTCCAACAACGAAAGAAGTTTGTTGATGGAGAAAGGGAAAGGGGATGCAGAAAGACACACAGCAAAAATGTGGAGAAAGGCCAAATCACTTTTGGCTTAAATGAGCCGAGGTTGATATCTATTATTTTCAGTGAAGAGAGACTTAACTAAAGCCATATCTTAAGAATTATAACAGTTTTACAAACTCTCTGGAGAAAAGGCCACATTTAGTTCAGCTCTTAACCTCATTTGGAAAGGTTTGGGGTAACCAATGTACTATCTTCGTATTTTTATGTGTAAGGAACCAATGCTTTTCAATCAAAGACTACCAGCAACACTTCTGTAGTTGAACAAGGTGGGCTTATTACTTGGCTATAGAAGGGAAGCTCCCAGCACGGGGAGATATTGGGGCATTTTAGGAAGAAGGTGTGAGGAAGGGCTTAGGGATTTTTTTTTTTTTAAGTACTGGGACCAGGGATCGAACTTGGGACCTCGTGTGTGGGAAACCAGCACTCAACCACTGAGCCACATTGGTTTTTTTCTGACTTGGTTTTTTTTTTTTTTTTTTTTTTTTTAATGTTCTTAGGAGACTCCATGAACTGAACCCCAGACTTCCCACATGGGAAGCAGATGCTCAACTGCTTGAGCTACATCTACTCCACACCAACCAAGCATCGTAACCAATCTTATCTAGAAGGAGGAAGACAAGGAGGGGGGATACATCTGTAATTTATAGAGAGACAGCAGTTACTCATATTAATTAGGATAGGAGGATGTTTGGTATTTTTGTGATTTTCACAGTGACCTTAATTTGTCTGTGGCTAGGTGAATGTAGCATTCATAGTAGGTTTCATTGATTATAAATTTATTTTAAACTCCATGTCATGGTAACATTGTTATATCTCCAAGGAAATATTTTCCTTCATTCCCCTTAAAGCCATTTGCTATTTATCTTGTACAACATATAGTTATCTTACTCACTGACTATTAAAAACCCTTGGTTAAAGTATTATGAGATTTTATTAAAATTAAGATTTTAACATTTACAGGAATAAATTGTGCTAAATTTGAATCACTTTTTATGTAGATTTTTTCATTGTGGTCCCCAAATGAGCTTTTAAACTTTAAAGGGCAATCACTGAAATTTTCTATAAAACAGTCTTTACTTGGAACAAAAGACTATATTCACAAGTCTGTTTTTGTTTTTGTGTTTTTTAACTTAAATTAGAGAAGATTTAGTCATACATTGATCATTTTGAGATGGATGGGGAAAATGACTTTAAAATCAGCCTGTAGGTGGCAGTCTAACTCTAAATAAAGAATTAAGTGTTCCAGCCTGTTAGAATTTATAGCTATCCTTGGAAAGATTCTTTTGAGTTTTACTAGTATTCTACTCTAGACTTATTGTGATTCTAGCAATGGAAGAAAGATCACTGATGTGGAGGCAGCGGCCACTGGGGGTTCTGGGGGTAGGGAGAGGGAAAAAGAGGTGTAATATGGGGACATTTTTGGAACTTGGGGATTGTCCTGAATGACATTGTCATGACAGATACAGGCCATTATATATCCTGCCATAACCTACAGAGTTGAGTGGAAGAGAGTGTAAACTGCAATGTAAACTATGATCCATGCTTAGTGGCCATGCTCTAAAATGTGTTCATCAATTGCAATGAATGAACCACACTAATGAAAGATGTTGCCAATGTGGGAAATGTGGGAAGTTTGGGGAGTGGGGCATATGGGAATCCCCTATATATTCTAGGTAACATTTATGTAATCTAACTATCTTTAAAAATATATAAAATAAAAGCCAAACCATTTCTTCCTTTACTTCTGTTTTTCAATATGTCTGGATTCTTAAAATGTTTTTTACTAGTCATATAAGTCAGATGCCCTATTTAAAATCTTTGGAAAATTATAAATAAGGAGAAGTATGATATGTAGTAGAATAGTACTCCTAAATCAACTGGGTTAGAAAGATATGCATGTCCCATTTCTAATTTATAAGTTATCATAAGCATTAAAAGTAGTAATGTAATAAATAGAGTATACAATGAATCTATTTCACTTAATATTTCCCAGGTAAAGTATATAATCAATGTCATTTCTTTTCACACATATAAGTTACAACCTAGAATGTTGCTTTAGAAAAATCATTGATTTATTAACTTTCTATCTTACATGCTAAAGTGGATAGTTATTGCTTTCAGATAGTCAGACCAATATAACTAGCTTCTCCAATATTCTTATCATAAAAAAAAGAAAATGCAACTTACTTTTGAAAGTATATTGATTACTTGGTGTGTGTTATATATTGCATAGGGATAGTGACTCAGGAGGATACTAATTAATGAAACTTTTTAAACACTATTTGTTTTATCCCTTAAAAAAATCCCGTGGTATCTCTCTCTTACAGACATCAATCTTAAGAATGGCCAGGATGATGTGTGTGTTTCTCTCCGGGCTGTGTTTTAAACATCCAGCCCAGTGCCTTGTTTATAGTGGATATTCAAAATACTTTGGTTGACTGAATGGATTTTTAATATTTAATTTAATTTAATATTACAGTGGGTTACAAATTAATTTCTCCATTAAATATTTAGATTCTTGATGGAAGGCTTGGCAACAGGTTCTTCTCTCTTCCCGACACCTTAAGCATCATGCATTTCACATGATATACACTCAATTTTTGTTGAATGAATGAATTAATGTAAAATAAATGGGAAATATATGCTTTTTAGACAATTAAAGCATTTTTGAAAATTGAATGAAGAGAAAATTTCAGGGTGTGATTGCACAAAGAGTTTTGGGAAAGGTTTGCCAACCAGTGAGTTAAAGACAAAGCAAAAAATAGGACTGTTGATTGAACCCAGGACCTCTGATATGGAAAGCCAGTGCTCACCCACTGAGCCACATTGTTTCTCCTGATTTAGTTGTTTCATTTGTTTACTTTTGTTTTTAGGAGGCACTTGCATCAAACCTGGAGCCTCCCATGTGGGAAGCAGACCCTCAGTCGCTTGAGCCACATCCTATCCCCATTTGGCTATTTTTAAAACCAATTCTAAACTAAACTTCAAGTTGATAAATCAGTGATTTCTGAATTGTGGTTATCTTTGGTGTTACCTCTTAATTCATATTGTGTTTCTAACATCACAAAAGGCAGAAATGGTTTAATTTCTGTAGAATCTCATAGAGAAATATTTAATCCAAATTATCTAAAGTTTTTAAAAAAGGAAATATCAACCCCAAATAAAAAATATGATGGAATTAATCTAATAACATTGAGGACAAGGAAATTTATATCTTTGGAGATTCTATTCTATACATTTATCATAGTAATGTTTCAGAATACCCAGTGTATTTTTTATCCCATTGTGCCAGTTGTTAACATCTATTTAATGTTTCTTATTTAGTTATGATTACTTAAGTGGTTCCCCATTTTCATTCTTCTTGCATTTAATTTTGCTTCCCAATAAGTTTATCTATCTGATACAATGGCTATACTAACAAAGCATATATTTAACTTGAAACTTATTTTTTCATTGTTGTGTGTGGTAGCAGTTTTACTCAAAGATTTAAAAATTTTACCCAAATAATGGGAAATATTTTATGGTTGACTCCCAAACCTTCTTTACGAAGCAAAATATTATATTAGGCTCAATGTAACATGGGAGAATGACATCTTGACAGAATCTTGGTAGTGATTCGGAAAGGGGAAACCAAAAAAGGGTATTTAGATCTTAGGATCTAGGATGGTTAATTTTAAAGTGAGGTCTTGGTTGAGATTTGGCAAAGTTTAAATAATGACTTGAGATTTGTCAGTACAGAGAAGTGAGGGTCTTAAAGCAAGTCTTAATGCAAAAGCAGGTAATGTTGATATGTTATGCTATTTTAGTGGATTCCATCTTATTTTCCAGTAGCGAGTATTTCCTTGATCAACAATATATGAATTTCTAGTACTGTTTAGTACAGAAGTAATAAAATGTAATTGGTAAATGTGTTGTTTTAATATAGGAAGAGGAAAGTATGCATTCAACCACAACATTTTAACACAGGAACAGGGAAAAACACTTGGTTGCAATATTGTTGGACAAAGGGACATTATGTTAGCCTCTGTTCTTAAGTTAAAATTCCTAAAATGCAGATTTACTCACTATAGTGATTAGAATTGAGGTGCAACACTGAAAAAAAACCACAGTATTTCAGAAAAGAGGAGATCGAATTAGACTTCTTTTAGTATGGATGATAATAATAAGGAGGAATCCAGTCTGGGTGGTGATGCTTGTGGGAAGGTGGATGGATTATTGCATTGTTTTCACAATGAGTTGTTTTACGGTATATTAGCCAGTCAAAGGGGTGCTGATGCAAAATACCAGAAATTGGTTGGTTTTTATAAAGGGTATTTATTTGGGGTAGGAGCTTACAGATACCAGGCCATAAAGCATAAGTCACTTCCCTCACCAAAGTCTATTTGGAGCCAGATGGCTGCTGACATCTGCGAGGGTTCAGGCTTCCTGGGTTCCTACATTCCTGGGGCTTACTTTTCTCTGGGTTCAAGGTTCCTCTCTTCCTGGGGCTGGCTTCTCTTTCCTCTGTGAGCTTACTTCCCGGGTCTCCAGCTTAAGTCTTCAGCATCAAACTCCAACATCAAAACTCCAACATCAGAAATCCTCAACTCTGTCCTTTGCCATGCCTTTTATCTATGCCCTAATCATAACTGACATGCCCTGGTACAGATCAGATAACAAGCATAATCCAGTATTTCTTTTTGGAATTCATCAATAATATCAAACAGTTGCATCCGGAGATCACAGCCAGCCATCAGCTGGACCTCATCTACCTGACTCCTTCTCTGGGGAAGTCAGGGACACATGCTCAGCCTTAGCAGCCATCCTCTGGCCTTCCGCTACCTCCACCTCCTGTTGTAATGGGCCCTTCCGTAACCTGGGGGTGGGGAGGACGTTAAGTCTAATGAAAGGCCAGGCTAGACCTTCAGCCTGGAAACCAGGATCGAGCAGCCCCAGATGCTTATCAGAGCAGGGATCCTCGGTGGTGGTGGTGGGGTGCTGGGTGAGGTGGATAAACCACACTCAAGCAGTCTAGCCCTGATGTGAAGTGGGCTGTGCTGGGCTCTCTTCTATGACTACCACCAGTTTTGGCCACAGGGGAGACCAGCTGTGATGGGGCTTTTTCCTCTGCTCTCTTGATCTCTTAGTGCTATATAAGTGACAAAGACATTACTTATATCATGCAAGTAATGAAGAGATCACTTGCTGAGAGTCTCTGTTTTGCCTTGAACTTATGTTCCGAGGATGCTCCATTGGCGCTACTTGCTTCACAGGGTGTGGCGGACCTATCCAAAATCCATTGTTTCCTTACTAACCTAACTATTTTATTTTAAAATACAGGTAAAACAACACATTTCCAGCTGTTCTTGCAGTTATCTCTTCAAAAAAGGTAATAAATCATTCCACTTAGCCCTAGCTTTCATTTACTATTTACTAAACCCCTAATATATGTTAGACATTATCCATCTAGAGGTGGGGTAAGGGACATTTTTGAGGTTTTCCCTTCAGTTCCCAAATAATTTCCTATTTAATTATTACATGCCAATAAATAACTCTTTTGGGAAAGATAGTCACATTCTGACTCCTGTTATTGAGATTACTTCTCCATTATATCTGGGGGGAAAATAACAATTTAGATTTTGTTGGTTTCTTGTGGGCATACAACAATGTAATGTTGCCTGCATGCATATACCCTGGATGTGTTGATCAATTTTTAAATTCAAACTTCACATATACTGACATGAGGTAGAGAAAGCAAGTATTTTAATAAACATTTCTTACATAGTTGCTGTATTTTTCTTTTTTTTTGTAAATAGTTATTGTTATCTTTCTTTGATGATAAAGAGATAGTCATTCATCCTCTTCTGTGTAAAGTCCTTTTATACAATTGGGAACTGTATTTCTTTTATTTAAGCTCAATAATCTCCTTATGTTTATGTATTTCAGTAAATAGGTATTATTTTATGCTGTTCAAATTGTAGAACCTTTGCCAAATTCTTCATGAACCTCTTGAATTCTAGGTCTCAGAAATAGACATTTATATGTATTATGGAATAAATTGTGTGTCCCCAAAAGATGTGCTCAACAGATTCTCCCCACAGGTTTAAGAGGAAACATCGCCCCATCGGCACCTTGATCTTGGATCCAAGATTCCAGAACTTTGTGACAATTAATTTCTATTGTTTGAAGTATCCAGTTTGTTTTACTTTGTTTTGGCAACCCTGGAAAACTAAGATATCATGTGCCCAGTGCTTAAAATAACTTGAAAACTACATCTGCTTTTTTACTGGAAATTAAAAATATCACCCTTCCAATTAAATGGCAACCTTTTTATGTATTTTTAATTTTTATCAATTAGCTCTTTAAAATAATCTTAAGATCTTTTCTAGGGTATGAGCTCTTCTATAAACCACCATAAATACCTAAAAAGTGTTATTTCAATGAATCTTTTCATACATTGTGGTACAAACTACAAATTAATGTAGATTTAAAATTGACTTATTTTTAGTATACTTTCCTTCCTTAAGCTTTTTCTCCATTCTTTTAACTTTTCCTTTTCTCAATTCACTACCCTTTCTAAAAGAATTTCAAGTAATGTGCTTAAAAAAGTACTCACATCTCTAGACTTTGGTTTTCTTATTTGGAAAATTAGGGAGTTGAATTCATGAGCTCTCCTATTCTTCCAGATTTAGGTTAGAAGTTGTCAAGAATAAAGAGAACTGATTTTATTTTTTTCCAATATATTGAGTTTATATTTCTCTCTTTTTTCGTCTTTGTAGCTAGCACCACGTTTCCTTCTTTGGCTTTTAAGGCTTTCTTTTGTATTCCTCCCCACCAATCTTACCTAATTTAGAGGCATTCCCATTTGAGTTTCATCTCCTTTTGTAGTTCTTATAGATACTGTAACCTTGATTCCTTATTGAGAATATGATGGGCTTTGGGTATGATCCCAGGGCTGTGGCAAGGAAAAATCAGAGGGTCTCACTTGAAAGGACTGGGATGTTACATTTATTTCAGGGAGACAATGATTTTGCCAGAGGGAAGGACTCATTCTGCTTTGGGTTTTTTTTCTTAAACATTTTTACTTTTGCATCTTTACCCTTGGATTCTAGTGCCTGGGCCTACAAGTCTGCTAAATCCTTCAATGACTTTTTAATCACACTATATACAGTGTTTTTTCTAGTGCAAGGTCAAGGTATAAGTCTCTTTTGATATCATGGTTATAAAATGAGGAGTGCTTCTTATTTTAGATAAAACCCCTTTTGTCTTTCATAAAGGCTTTATTCTTTCACACATAATATCTGATTTCCACATTTCAGTAAAAATAGAATAAATAGAAAAGGCGGAGTAATAATGTTCGTGACTGTTGAAATCACAGAAATGCATGGTTGGATGACACATTGCAAGGTCATTTATTTCACCTACCCCACCGCCATCTTCAAATAAATTTGCTGTCAATTAGTCAGGGAAATGGGTCAGAAATAATTCTTTACTGTCTTGTGTCTTTGAAGTAAAACATATCTAACTTATCGATGGTTTAGGTTTTTTATTGTACCTAAGTCAATGTACCTTCAGAATAAAAGAAATTTTAAGAAGATGGGAAAATATTTGGTGGGCATGCCTCCTAGAACATTCTAATTGTGATTTCCTCTGTGATTTGAGGGCAAAAAGAAGAGACACTTGCATATTTTCTTTTGAAGACTTGTCTCTCCAGGTTAGCTTTACTTTACTAAGAACTAATTATGAATTCTATACTGTCACTCTGATTCATAATTCATGGCTTAAACAAAAAATGCTTTCACTGTTGAAGCTTGGGAAAATATATGTGTTGAGCATATTTTTTCTTGGCTAATTTTAAAAGAAATTACATAAAACTTTTTCTTGGCTAATTTTAAAAGAAATTACATAAAACATTGTATATATAGTTGGATTGTTGGGCCCATAACATATAGAAACGTAATATATTTTCCAATAAAGGTAATATGTAGTACTAATAACAGCACAAGGGAGGTGAGTGGGAATAAAGTAACACTGGACTAAACAAAATAAACAAAATAGTAATTCAAAGCCAAAGGAACAAATGAAGAGAACCATAAATGGTAGGGGTAGGAGTAGGAGTAGGAGTAGGAGAAGGAGAAGGAGAAGGAGAAGGAATAAGTAAGTAAATAAATAAATAATGTTACCAGTGCTATAAATATATGTTTGCTATCCTTTCTTTTCTCAACTTCTTAGAAAGGCATAAAATTATATAAAATCACAATTTTGTAACAATGAATTGTTGGGTATCATATACAAATATAATAGGTATAACAATAATACCATAAAAAGGGGGGAAAGGAAATTGTGCTGTATAGGAATAATGTTTCTATAGATCAGTCGATTAAATTAGTATATATCTGAAACAGATTTTGGTAAGTTTAGATTATATAGTAAACTATATAGTAGTTACTAAGGAAATGATTTTTTAATTGTAAATGTCATTAAATATATTAAAATGTTACATTAGAAATTATTCACTCAATGCAAAAGAGTAGTAGAGGAGAATAGAGGAATGAAAAGATGTGAAATGTAAAGAAAACAATTAACATCTGTGAATTCAACTGTATCAATAATATTAAATGTGACTGGATTAAATAACCCAATCAAAAGGCAGATATTGTCAAACTCAAGAAAAAGAAAGATTATACTATATATTGTCTACAGAAGACAAACTTTAAATTAAATGATACAAATAGATTGAAAGTATAAGGATGGAAAAATATATTTCAGACAAATAAACTTTAATACAAAAAATGTTACTACCAGTAAAGAAGGACTTTTTAAAATGATAGAATGGTCAATCCATCAGGAATATATAACAATTATAAAGATACATATATTTGACAATAGAACTTGAACTTACATGAAGCAAAAATTGATCAAAATCAAGAGAGAAATAGACAAGTAAACAACTATCTTTGGAAACTTCAATACCCCACTTTCAATAATAGAAAGAAAAACTAGGCTGAAGATCAGAAAGGATTATTTTAGAAACAAGGGAACAGAATCCAATATTGGGGGACTAAAGATTGCTCCCTAATGAAAGATGTTGCCTTCATCATGTTATTTCAGATGTTGTTATCAAGCTGAGTTACAGCCATATAGTAAAATCCTACTTTGCTTCTGTAGTGATTTTTCTTAGAAACCTCGTATAATTGTTTGAGAAAGTAATTATGTATTTGGAAATGTAGACACTTCAGCTTCAAATACTATAGAAAATTAATTTGTAGATTCTGAAATAGTGCCTGTAAAGACCATTAATGTTTTATAATTTGAGGAGAGGAAATCACAATTTAGAAACTGGAAGATCCAGTAAAAATAATTAGAGATCTCAAGTGATTCTCATCTAATGGATTTAAAAATTTTTAAAGAAAGTCTTGCATCAATTAGATGTTTTCTGTAAAATAGTAAATTTATGAAAGAAATAATATTTTCATTTTACTGGGTTTGCCTAATGATTTGACAAGGATGACATTATAGTTTTACACAACCCATAATTTTTTTTTTCTAACTTTTGATTTATATTTTCACTTTATCATTTCCTGAATCTTGAAGTATATTGCCTGGGTAATTCTAATTATACAAATTCTCAGCCTTGTGAATGAATACTTAAACAAAGCTTAGGCAGTCAAGTGTAAGGACAGAAATGACTCCATTATTTAGATGATTTAATCTAAAATTTTCACCTTTCAAGACAAAAAACAAAACAAAACAACACAAAACCCCAAACCTCAAGAAATAAAAGCCTGATCAAGAGATATTAAAATAAGCCCTCTTATCATGTCTATATATCTTATTTTACTGCCTGCAAATGGTAGAGGCTATCACAGTGTAACTAGATTCAACCTTGAGTTCTGTTTTGGACAATTTCTATGACCAGAAAAGAAACATATATGGGCAAGAAATCATTTAGAGACAAAATTTTTCATTGCAAAGGGAATGTGAGAGTTACAATCATATGAATGAAGTAGAATAATCTAAATTTATGATGAAAATTTATTCATTTTCCTTAACAAGTACTATAACTCAGCCACCACACTCAGATTATCTCCAGACTCTATTTGTTTGAAGAAACTTGTCTGCCTTTAGGCATTTAGAAAAGAAGCATGCATCAATTGTATAAATATTTCACAGCTACTCTCCTTCATTTCAGTATCAAACAACTGTTTACACACACATATATATATATATAATTTCAAGCAAACTCTTGAAAATTGTTTTCTTTAAAATCATGTTTTAGTGACATAAAATTATTTTATTCCAAATTTAGGAGTTTCTAATATAAAAGACGTATCACAAAAAATTATAAGAACCCTATGAATGAACATTTGGATTTTGATATTCTAACATCTAAAAATCTTTCAAGAAAAGACCTCTAAATTCTAATTAGTCTTGGACAAGAGGAAGACGAGCTCTTTACTTATATGAGGAGAGTTTCTGGAAGGGATAGAGGTGGTGCAAATGTGTTTATATGTTTGTTGCAAGAATTTGTAGAATTTATTCCATGATATATTGACTATTTGGTGAAATAGTGTTAAGTAAAATTTGGGACTGATGGAAAGATGATGGAGGCTAGAAGTTTAAAGAGATTTCAAATAGGAACAAGAGTTGCTGGGCAGTATTCCTTTGTTGAGGTCAGTGATCATAAATTTACAGAGTTACAAATCTGTCTGACATTTAGATTTCCTCCAACGGCTCTCAGAATTACATAGGTACACAGAAACCAGACAGTTAGATTTAAACAGGGTTAGACTGCCAAATGGATATGGCAAAGGCCCAATGGGTCAAGGAAGTTGAGGAAATTGGTCAGAGAATTTAAAGGGTGTACGTGTGGAATTCTTGCTATATAGGTATGGGCTACTGAATAAAAGTAGGAAAGATGAAAAGAATGAACTAAAGTGGAATAGCTGATAAAGAATACTGAAAAGAATGGAAATTAGGGTCAGAAAGGGGAAGTCTGGATTTAAGAGGTCGAGTTACCATGAAGGCTTATTTTATAATTTTAGGTTTGGAACAATATCAGTAGATGTTTTCTTATGGCCTTTAAAAGTGCAAGCAATCCCTACGGAGGAGGGATACTGTCTTGGTTTGCCAGGACTCCTGGTGCAGAGTACCACGGACTAATTGGCACACAGCAGGAACCCATTGTCTCACCGTGTGGGAGGCTAGAAGCACAAAATCAGGTTTGGTCAGGATCACACTGTCCCCAAATTTGGTGGCCTTCTGGTGGCGACTTGCAGGCAATCTGTAATCAGTCTTTTTCCAGCTTGTGGCCTTCCTCTTCCTGTCGGTCTCCCAAAGGGTTCAAATTTCCTCTGCTCAGGAGGACTCCAGTTGTACTGGATTCAGGCCCCCTCACTCAGTTTGGCCTCTTCTCAATGAATACCATCTTCAGAGGTCCTATTTAGAAGGATTCATACCCTCAGGGCTGGAGGTGAGGGTGGACTTGCCTTGATGGGTGACACGATTCAATCCACCACGGATACAATATGCTGTCACTCATTTTATCCTTAGAAAAAATGCATTAAGCTGTTGCTTTTGTGGTGAGACACTTTGAGGGAGAAGCATCAGGCGAGGACTTCGAAGGCATTAGGCACCTGTGTAGAGAACAGCTAGGGGAGAAACGCAACAGAAAGAGGCAGAGGGATTGTTAAGAACACACCTAGCCACAAACCATTTCACTGATAAATTCACGCCTCGTCTGTGAGCCTTGTGTTTGAGAAATGAGCAGATACTACAGGACCAGATGCTTTATTTCCTTACTTATTTCTAAATTTTAGACATCTGTGCCTTGTACCGTTTACTATCCCCATTTTTAGTTCCCTAAAAATAGATACATTGTTTTTCTTGAAGCTATAATCTGGTGGTCTCTTCAAAAGTATATCTCCTTGTTTTTATGGTTTGTTGTCACTGTCCTCCAGATAAACTGACACCTTGTGGACACCAAGTAAATTCATAATGAATAAAGTGCTTACATATGTTACTTAGTAATATTGGCCACAAAATTATCATTACATTTAAGACATTTTCGTTTGAGAAGATGCTCAGTGTATTTATTCATTTATTTAAAGTTTATGGGCTGCTTTATTTAAGACATTATGGCAGAGAAAAAGTGGACCATTATGTGAAATTGATTATGTAAAGAAGCTCTTCCCTTAAATGTGTGAAAATGACTTTTAGAATTCTTTAGATATTTGAAAAGTAGAAGCCTTTTCAGAACATTCAGATTTAAGGTAGTTTATGTCCAGTGTATTTTCAGATAATCCATAAAATTCCACTAATGACAACCCAGAGACACAGGTGAGGTATATGGCTGTGTACGTCCAGATTACATGGCATTTAAAGGGCAACACCTTTGCTAATACTGTTGAAGAGGATGTGTTCAGGAATCATGAAGATAAGAAAGGAGAAATAAAGTTAAAAGACATATTTCAAAATAGAACTACTTTTGTCAAGATAAACATGATTTAATGCATATGGTAAATTATGCATCCATGATTTTGGGTGGTATTTATTTCATGATTGATTATCATTTGTTGGGATTGAAAAATGACTCAAGGGTCATAATAATTTCAGTTAATAAATATTTATAGCACTTATGTCAGTATCAAGAACATAAAAAGCAGCCAATTAATGTTTGTAATTATTATTAAGATAATTCATAATATGGAACAAATATTCATGGAACTTTATGCTTAATGGCATTACCCATGCTGAACAATGGTAAAGTAAATAATAATGATTCTTTAAAAATCTTCACTATGTTAGCCTAATTAGAACAATCCTATCACCTTTGTACATTGACCTTTGACATGACAACCTTGTATTATCATTTGAATTTTTATGCATGTGCCCACCTGCTCAAGTAACACAGTAAACCCTTAAATGCCAAAACATAAGCTTTATTCCTATTCTGAACTCAGTACCTACTTTAGAATCCTACGCATAAATTAGGCTCAATACACTTAGCATTACTATCAATATTGGTTGAGTGGAGTTCCCCCAATAAAGAGAAATTTGAAAGAAGATAGGCCCTGAAGTATTGGCTATCATTTAAAAATAAATATTGAAGTAAAATCATATTTTATCAGAGCTTTAGAGGCATCATAAATGTAAGACTCCTGTCATTTCTTTTATTTCCTTCTGTTAGAGCAGTTCTGCAGTGTCCATCCCTTTGAAATCTCTTTAAACCAGTCTCTCATTATCCTTTATTAACACTTATGATCAGTATCCTTAGTTACACATAACATAATCCATTCTAATGAGTTTAAATAAAAAAGAAATTTAAATGCATATTAGATAACTGATAGCAGGGAATGCCTAATATATTTGGCATCTCCTCAAAAATACATGATTACTTTCAGTAGTAATTATGGAATGGAAAAAATAATAATTATGGCCAGAAAAAAATGCATATGGTGGAAACTTCTATAATTGACTTGTGACTATACCTTCATGCTGTTTTGAAAATAAAAATTAAACATTATATAGAGTTCAAAAGAGGAAAGAGCAATAGATTAGATTAATATATTTAATTGCATTAACACATTTCTTTAAATCATTGAAAAATTTATACCTGTATATTAATCTGCCAAAAAAAAAATGGATTATAGTATTATAGTTTGTTTTTAAAACTTAACTTGGGAAGACTTGTCAATGACTTCATCAAAATGGATTTTCTTTGCATACACATTTTCAATAAGTAATGTATCAGATTTGTCCATCTATCTTCACTCATATTTAATTGAAAAAGAGAGAATTGCTTTAGGTATATCAGATTATAAACACAATAAAAGACCTGGTTAGATGGAGAACAGATGCTTTCAATCATAACTGACTAGCATCTACGTGACTTCAAGGTAATTATTTTATTATTGTTTTTTGGAATTTTTTGGTTCTACTCAAGAAGGCGGAATGCAGAGAATCACGTTTTTGAAAGTTTAAATAGCCCTGGACCAAGTGTCAAATCTGATTCAGAATATTTTCTTTCACCACTATAGGTTGTCAATAATTTGCATATTACTACATTTTATCCTAAATAAGTATTAAAAATAACTGTATAATGGTCTAATTCTAGTCTGGTGTGGGAAGGCAGAATGGCTATCTCTTGTCACTCATTTCTTTTTTTAATCAGTCTAGTTATAGCTGTGTAGATATGACAGTTCCCACAAGAAGGTTTTCTCTTGGTGAATTGATGAACACACAGAGGTGCAAACAACGAAATTATTAATGCTTGTGAAAAAATATCAAGCAAAAAAAAAAAACCCGACTCTTCAGTCTCGAATCCTTTCTAGGTAAAGAGACACATTTAGCATTTTAAAAACTACACAATGGAGTGTCAGCTTTTAACAAGAGCGGCCTCTGGAGGGTGTTAAAGGACACAGCAGGCTGTGCTTTGGGAACCCCCGTAGGTCTGTTCTACCAATGACTAGCAAGAGGGAAACTCTGTTGTCAACTACGTTCCCTGATAAATCTCGGAAAAGGTGTGGATCAAGAGAGGAAGGACGTCACAGGGCTAGGATATGGGCTAGGATATGGGACATCCAAGTGACAGCTAAGGCTGCTTTGATGCACAGAAGGTCATGTCACAAACCGAGCAGCTCCACCGGTGAAGCAGAGCACCTATACCTCAGAGCTCTCCCCGAGGTGGGCTTGCCAGAGCCCACAGCATCAGCCGAGCCCTGCTCTGTGCGTAGAGGTCATGGCTGCAGGCCCGAGTTCCAGCAAGCAAAGCAGAACTACATCTTCTCCCATGACCCAGCTTTGCAAGTCATACACCATCACTTCTCCTTTCTCTTCATTACTTGCGAGTCACTAAATCCAATTCAGATTTAAAGGAAGAGGATTTGGATAATACTTTCTTTTTTTTAAAAGATACATAGATCACACAAAATGGTACATTAAAAAATATAAGAGGTTCCCATATACCTCACTCCCCATTTCCCTCAACTCCTCCCACATCCACAACTTCTTTCTTCATTGTGGTACATTCACTGCATTTGATGAGTACATTCTGGAGCACTGCTACACAGCACGGATTATAGTTTACATTGTAGTGTACACTCTCTCCCAGTCCATTCAGGGGGTTATGGCAGGATCTATAGCGTGTCCCTGCAATATCATTTAGGACAACTCCAAGTCCTGAAAATACCCCCATATCACACGTCTTCTCTCTCCCTGACCTCAGCAACTCCCATGGCCACTGTCTCCACATCAATGATATAATTTCTTCCATTGCTAGAGTCACAATAATTCTATAGGAGAATACCAATAAGTCCTCTCTAATCCATATTTTATTCCTCCATCCTGAGACCCTGGGATGGCAATGCCCATTCAACCTGTAAATTGAGAGGGGGCTTAGATCCTACTCTCCAGTTCATTGGACTTACCAAGGTCAGCTAACACAGAGGTGAATATGGTCTACCACCACACCAAGGAACCGAGAGAGTCTACAACTGCAAGCAGGAGAATCCCATCCATCAGCCATGTGGAACCTAAGCCTCTTCACAACACTTCTTAATGGAAGTTGTCAAAGAATTTGCAGGTAGTTTTAAAACTACTACACGCAAAATATGCATTAGCAAATAATCATGATGCCTAATAATTTAGCTAGCATTGTCAATGTTATCACTGAGCAAGATGCCAACAAGGCATTGCTGTGTAGACATACCTGTTAAGCATACACAAAGATAAATTTCCAATTAATTCATCATTCAGCAGATACTTACTGAAGGGGATACTGTAGGTCAGAAAATAGTTCAGGGAATAGGATAAGAAACTCTGAATATGGACAACTTATAAGACCTATGTGTAAAGAAAGATTTGAGGGATATAGAGAATTTCAGTGTGAAATAAAGGTTCACAGGAGTTTGATTAGGGCAAATAAGGTGGGATAATTGAATTCTAATCCAACTCACAGTGGGAAGGCCAACTTCATTCCAAAGAACCTGCCCCAGAACATATCATATTTAAGTTACAAGAAGCAATTGAGGAAGCAGATGTGGCTCAAGCAATTGAGCTCCCACCTACCATATAGGAGGTCTAGGGTTTGATACCCAGGGCATCCTGGTGAAGACAAGCTGGCGCATGTGGTGAGCTGGCCCATGCAGAGTGCTACCCCGTGCAGGAGTGCTGGCCCATGTGGAGAGCTGGTGCAGCAAGATGATGCAACAAAAAGAGACCCAGAGGAGAGACAATAAGAGATGCAGCAGACCAGGGAGATGAGGTGGCACAAGAGAATGATATCCTCTGTCCCACTCTGGAAGGTCCGAGTATCAGTTCCCAGAACTTCTTAATGAGAATACAAGCAGACACAGAAGAACACACAGCCACACAGTGAATGGACACAGAGAGCAGACAACTGGGAGGGGGTGTGTGTGGAGAAATAAATAAATCTTAAAAAAAAAGCAATTGAGTTACCTTTGTGAAATTAGTTATATGGATTGTACTCACTCTGTTTATTATTGTAGATTTTATAAATACATAAGAACCGACAAAAGCTTATCAGATTTATGTTTGTACATTTTAAATTGTCATTATTACAAATATTTGGGGAAGAAAAATATTTGATAGATAAGGAATATCTAATCCAAATATAAGAGAATTAAGTCATTAAAATAAATGCTTTTGCCTTCAATATATTTCATGTGAAATTATCATCAAGAAAAGAAAGTCAACAGTCTTATATATACTAGAGAAAAAATGTTTTCAGGTTTTAGAAGCCTTGTTAGTTAGTTAGTACATGTTTCCTAACTTTTACCAGATATTTATTTAAACACTGGAATTAAGTGTGAACCACAGTATACACTATAGACCTTGGTTAGTGGCAATGCTTCAATATTTATTTATCAATTGTAACAAGTGTACATGCTTGTGGGAATCCCTTATTCTTCCCATGTAACTTTTCTGTTATCTAAACCTCTTTAAAAATAAAGTTTACTGTATGAAAAAACCATGCCCACAGAATATAAAACATTTTTTAGAGATCTCCACTGAAAGTATCAAATATATTTTTCAGGTATATACATTGAAATCATCTTTTTGCACTAGTACTTAAAATTCTTAATAGAAAAAAGATGATCAGAAATTGCAGGACATAGACTTGTTTAGACTAATGAAAGTTCCTAGAATAAATGGGGTTCTTCCTGCAATTGACCACAATCATATTTTAAGAATACTTTTTATAATTAGTTAAAAATACCTGGGCCTCCTTGACCCGTGTGGAACTGGCCCATGCGCAGTGCTGATGTGTGCAAGGAGGGCCCTGCCACACAGGGGTGTCTCCCGCATAGGGGAGCCCCATGTGCAAGGAGTACGCCCCATAAGGAGAGCCGCCCAGTGTAAAAGAAAGTGCAGCCTGCCCAGGAATGGTGCCATCCACACGGAGAGCTGACGCAGCAAGATGACGCAACAAAAAATACAGATTCCCGGTGCTGCTGATAAGGATAGAAGTGGTCACAGAAGAACACACAGCAAATGGACACAGAGAGCAGACATGGGGGGGGGGGCAGGAAGGGGAGAGAAATAAATTAAAAAATCTAAAAAATAAATAAATAAATGAACAACTCTTAAATCCAGTTTCTCATATCTCTCTATACTTTTTCTTATTAAAAATTACCAAGACTGATGGATTTGCTTGAATGTGAAATGCAAAGTCATTTTAATAAAAAATTGTCTCTTTAAACTTGCAGGGATGCTATAATTAACCTGAAAATCTTATGGAAACATTGCACATTACCATAGTGCTGGAATTTATGTTGCATATGCAACTGAGAAAAGTCAGATCGCAAAGTCAGATTGTCACAAAAATCCTCAAAAGCAGCCGTAGAACCTTGGCCAGATGTGTAAAGGCAGCAAACATTGGTAGAGCACGGATCTAATTCACTGCTTCTCAAAATTTACTTAGGAAAATCTTCAAATGATAGTGAGAACCACTGTCTTCTGCAGGTTTTCTGTCTCCTTAACTTAAAAGGTTCCCAAATGAATCTTTTTATAAACATATAAGAATTGGTAATGAGTGTGGTTTTATAAGGTAGACTTATTTAGTTTCTCAGAATGAAATGGAAGGGTACTGCTGCTTATGTTAATGGGTCCTGTAATTGTCCTTACAGATTGTTTGATAATACTTTCTTGAAGACTATCGTTAATAGTCCAACCATAAAAGTGTGCTTTCATCAATTATACCAAATGTTCTACACCAAGGCAAGGTGTTAATATTAATAATAGGGTGTATATGGGAATCCTTACTTTATGCATGATTGTTCTCTAAACCCACAACTTCTCTAATAAAAAACTAATTTAAAAAAGTTCACTATTCCTTTTAGTAATGACTCTGTTACTACGGCAAGAGCCACAAGAGGGCAGTAAACATGCCTAATAATATCAGGACCTAATAAGGTAACACATCTGAAGTATTTTTCTATTGTGTAAGTTTTGCATGTTTTGGATTTCAAATTGATTTTAAGTATATCATTCAATTCAATCATTTAAAATGCAAATGTTAATATTTTTAAAGTAAAGATTATCGTCAAAAGTGTATGTGACACTGACAAGACAAATAAATAGTATTTACTGAGCACTCTGTAAGTGCTGAATACTGAGCTAAAACTTTCCATACAGTGTAGCTTTTTTTAAGGTCTCATAACAAATCTTCAAGGTAGAATAATTATTCCAGCTGTATCAGAGTGGAGAAAATGAGACTTAATGAGGTTAATAAACCAAAGTATATTTACACCAACTTTATTATTATTATTATTTTTGGAGGGGGGAGGTGAGAATAGGCAAGGAATCAGGATTGCTTTCTGCTCAGCAGGTGTCTGCTTGAAAAGGTTCTGAGAAAATCTGACCAGTTTAGTAGTCCCTCCGTGGTTGGTGCAGAAAGTGAAACTTGGGGAAAATGAAGTTCTTTATTTTCTAAAGATAATGAAGGATGTGATAGAGAAGGATGTGCTAGTGTAGAGAAAGAAATATCTAGTGACACATTTGCTTTCAGATTTTTCTGATGATAGGACTCTTAAAAAGTTATGATACCCTGAATGGTCTAGCCACAATCAGTTAGATCTGTTATGTAGCTTTATTTTTCAGAAAGAACAACAGTGGTATCGATACCCCATCCCTCTGAAATTATAGCCCACTTCTCAGTACTGTTCAATTTTCCAACCATCCAAGATACATGCCTCTCAACCAAGAAAACACAAATTGGATGACTGAGATGAAAACCAATAGAAAGAAAACATCAAAGAATGTTGAACTGGAGCTTTTTAGTCTCAGTTCCAGCTAAGGTCTTCAGGCAACAAGTTCTGCCTTCTAATGGCAGGTGCAGCTGCAGAACTCACGAAGCAGGTTTCCCTCACCTGGCTTGACAACCTTAGCTGATGATGGACTTCAGTCTACAAAACAGTCTGGAGAACAGAATGGGGTTGGAGAACTCGTGGAGTGCTGTGTCCGTGTGTGGAGCCTGGGCCCTTGGACTAAAGGTCGGGAGAAAGGATGTAATGAGCCACCAAGAAAGTTCGCTGTGTCTCCTAGAGCTTTGGGACACATTAAACTGGTGTCTGACTCATTCTTCAGAAATCAAAAGGTGAGAAAATACGATTGGTTAGGTGAGTTGACGGCAGAGAGAAAGTGTTTCCTGTTGGTCTAGAGCTCATCAGAGCAAAGGATGCTCCAAGTATGGGAGGCCAAGTATGGGAAATACGTGGAGTGCTCTTGACTTGTCTTCCCTCTAGGAGGGCAGCTTTGACAACTAAAACGACCTCAGCCGAAAGTAACCTCAGCTGCCACCGGTTGTCCAAGGTCTGAGAGAGGATTTGAATGTGGTCACTGGAATAAAGATGCAAATGCATGAGTCAAGAAGCCTTCCAAGGAGAGCTTTGAAGAAGCACAGTGTCCACTTTGAAGACTGAAAGCATTGGCTAGCTAAGGAATGTCCTCCACTCTTCCTTCCTCTCTCTGTCCCTCCTCCCAGAAGAGTCAGGAGCCATGACTGGGAAAAGCTCAGAAGGAAGTTGGGGTGGGGGATGAAAGAAGTTGAACATGCCCTCCTCTCCCACTTCATGAACAAGCTACATGTTTAAATAAAGTATCAATTTATTAATTATGATGCTGAACTGAACATTCTAATTATGGCACTGAGTCTATGTTTTGTGCCTAAAGTGACAGGAAGAGCTTTTGTTACCGATGAGTGACTGGAAGAGCCGTGGGCCTGCCCTCGTTGTCATTCGTGGGTGGAGAGGAAACTTGGGAAACCACCTGAATGTTTTCTGAATTTGACACCTCATGAGTGTCCCTTACTCAGTGTAACAGGGATGGGAATTCATGATATTTGTGCAAACCTAACCAATGGGAATTTGAACCTTCAAGTCAGAATTTTCAGATGCAGAACGCAGTTTATTTAACAAAATGATGACGAAATAGAATAGGCTTTATGCAATTAGAATAATCCAGACACGTTTGAGAGAATTTTTCTTATCTGGGGGTTCTTATATCCTAGGAAAACTCCCTGACTTGAGAATATTTCTTTGGTTTTATTTAGTGCCTAAAGAATATTGAGCTCCAGAGATGAATTGTTCATTTAAGGTTCATTTAAAGGTGTCAGACAGTACAGTAATTTATCACTTCTTTCTCTTGACTGCCAATTATGACTTGGCAACATGCATCAGGTTGAATGACACAGGTTTCTGGAAATTGCAATTTAGTTTCTGCTTGTCTCATGAGCATGAATAACAACTTTTTAAGAGCACTGTTATCCCAAAGGGTGTAAACAATAGACTATCTAATTGCAGTCACTTTAACAAATAGCTTATCACAAATATTTCTGATTTCCTTTACCCATTCATATAGTTACTGATCCTATTAACCATAGCAAATCACAGTTGTTTGTTCTTATTCATTTTCTAATTGGCAATGTGATTTTCTTTCATTGTATGGTCAGTAATCAATTTTAGAACTACAGAGGATTTGAAAGGCAGAAGTTGTTTGTATGACTTTCACTCATCTATTATTGACCATCATATGGCTTCGTTATGTGGCTGAAGTGGAAAGATGGAGAAGGTTGGAGAATATAGTCTGTATTCTGGCAACCACAAGCCCAGCTAAAAATCTATTACTAAACCTAAATATTTACTATTCTCAGAGACAAGGTAACAATGGGAAGTTTTTGCCAGAGTGCATCCTTCTGACCATCCAAATACCAAACACAACTTCTTCCCAGGTGTAGAACACCTTTCCAGACTCCTCATTCCAAGAGAGGCAACCCAGATTTAGGTATAGAGACCATGTCCCATGAAGTCTTGGGTACTTGGGAGACGTGCTTCTCCTAGCGCATCGCCTTTAAATTACATTACGTGGTATCTGCCTCTGGCACACCCAAGGTACAATGGAGGTTGTTATGGATTGAATCATGCCCCCAGTCATGCCCCCCACTCTCAGGACTTGTTTAAGTCCTAGCACCTGGTCCTGGGGAAATGAACTGATTTTTAAAAAGGCTATTTGAAGATGCTAAACAAAAGAAGAAGGCCAAAACAAATCAGAGTTATCTCACTCCAATGTGACTGGAGTCCTTATAAACAGGAAGTTTGGGCCCTGTAAGGAGGAGGCAAAAGGAAGAAGATTTCCATGTGACTGAGGCAGAGATTGAGTTGTGGATTGCCTGTGAGCCCCTGCCAGAAGTTACAGGCTTGATCCTGTCAATACCTTGATTTTGGACTTCTTGCCTCTAAAACTGTGTGTCAATAAATTCTTGTTCTTTAGGCCAGCTAGTCTGTGGTAAGTGTTATAGCAACCCTGGCAAACTCAGATAGTACTGGATTGGGAAACAACACTAAAATCAACTATTTGGAAAAGGCAAGAATGGAAAACACCAGAAATCAATGATACATATAAAATATCATAGACTACATTCTTTCTTTATCTTATTCGTTATGCTTTTCTTCATTGCTTTCTCTTTCTAAAGAGATGTTCTAAGAATAAAAACAAAGAAACATTTCTACACCTAAGTATTTTTTAGTTGCTGGGTATGAAAATATTGATATAGAAGGGAAAAAGAACACAACACAGAGCAATGAAACAAAAAACAACACAAAA
Organism: Dasypus novemcinctus; assembly: GCF_030445035.2. NCBI lineage: Eukaryota > Metazoa > Chordata > Mammalia > Cingulata > Dasypodidae > Dasypus > Dasypus novemcinctus. The sequence continues at coordinate 9,361,618 of NC_080701.1, read as the reverse complement.
AAGAGCTCTCATAAAGTTGCCTCTAATTCATACATTGTTTAATAAAATAATAGTTCAGATATAGAAATGAGTCATTCCAACTAAGATCTGAAATACTGTCTATAAGTAAGCTTTTTCTTTCTAACCACAATTTGTTCACTCAAGGTATATCCTTCTTCTTGGGAATATCACTAACTTAGACAATTTTCTTCTTATCTATTAAATTACAAAATTTAATATTAAAAATAGAATTATTGTATAATTGTGACTATAGGCCTCATACCTGATAATTTCACTCTATTGACTATATTGTTCATTTTTAATGACCAATGTTTTGCTTTGAGATTGAATAAACTTTCAAGTTATCTTCTCATTGCTTTAAGTGGAGTAGTAATTTTACAAAAAATTTTAAATCTAATTTTCCAATTTTCCTGTGAAAACCAAACCTGAAATTAAGTGTCCGGTGGTGTAGCGTTTGATATAGTTTGAATGAATATAGACCTCACGTCACTATGTCACTCTTTCAACAAATTTCCAGGATGAATCATATAAAAATTCAACTTATTTTAATATCATGATAATTTTAGGAAACATACATTGTATCCTACAAAATTCCACAGGACATAAGGCTCTTCAACAATCATCCTAAGATCTATCACAGATGGGGAAGATTCTCATAAAACATTCTGGCATGGAATTCATGTATTTTTGTAATACAAGTTAAGGGACAAATTGTCAATTGGCTGCCCATGGGCCACAAATGCCTTGCAGATACATTTTATTTGGCTAATACAGTAATTTAAAAATAAAATTGAATTGTCAAAGTTTAAAAAATTAAATGTTTTACATAAAAATTCAGATTGCAGCCTTTCTTAAAAAAAGAAGAGTTAATATTCAGCCATGAAGTACCTATTATTGCATGAGATGCGTACTAGCTATTTCTTTAGACAGGGCATGCTCTCTTAGTTTGTCAGAGCTGCCATGGCAAATGCCACGTAATGTGCTGGTGTTAACAACAAGCCTTATTGTCTCATGAATTTGAAGACTAAAAGTCCTGAATCAAGGTGTGGTAAGGTCATGCTTTCTCCCTGCGCTGGCAGCATTCTGATGAGTGCAATCCTCTGTCATGCATGACGTCCTTGAACTCTTGTGGCTTTCTCTGGCTTCTGGCTTCTCTTTGAAAGTCCTTCAGTAATAGAGATTAAGACCCACCCTGATTCAATTCCGCCATAGCTTAGCTGGTGATAACATCTTCAGGAGTCCTACTCACGAATGGGTTCACACTCACAGCCATGTGGATTCAGATTTGAACATGTCTTTGTGGGGTCCATGTTTCAATCCCCAACACTCTCTGTGGCCATGTCCCTTACTGTTTTGAGGTTGTTCCATATCTGGCCTACATGTAGGGAACTTTAATAGAGTTGGAAGAAAGAGGAGAAAGTAGAGAATAATCATTAGTAGTAGCAGCTGAGCCAGACATTTACTGAGATGCTCAGCAATGCCCAAGCTCATCTGCCGGCCCATTCTTCTTTGGAGCTCTCTCTAGGATTCCACTTCCCCTAGTCACCCAACATGGCCCTTTCAGGGGGTGCTTCTGACATAGGGGATATAAAGATTGTCTTTTATCTCAGTCCTCTTGAATTTCCACCACTCCTCAAGTCACCTCCAGGGCTTGTTGTCCTCTTTCTCACTGAAAAGGGACAAACGTGATTCTTTCCTTTTAGCAGAAGAAATAGCTTTGGCACAGAGACAAGATTACATGTAGCATGATTGTAATGAGTCCCATGATGCGTTATAAGGAAATTTTGGAGTTACAGCAAGTGGTAAAATCCTGGGAAAGCTATTAAACCTAACATTTCTAATTCAGGCGAAAATGTTAATTCCACTTATCAAATACAAGTACGAAAACAGTGTTCATTAGAGTTAAGAAATGTAGACATACAGCACTTAACGTTACACAGCACTTATGTAGACATGTAGCACTTATGTTACACTGTAGTGTGGCTTAGACAACCTTACTGTAGAAAGTGTTCCCTCATTCTGCCTTACAGCTCAAGGTCACCGCCACACATATAGAATGATATTCATTCACCCTTGAACGTGAATATCTAATCCATGGGCAAAGTAAGTGAATAATCCATCTCCTCGGATTACAGAAATAAAAAAAATACTCGTTGCATCTGGACATCCTCAACTCTAAAAATTTCTAATTTCCTGGAATTGTAAACACCTGTGATTTTTATAAACTAAAAACGTCTTTTAAAGGTGAAAGATGATGGGGAAAAAAAACAAACAGAAATGAGACACGGCTGAGGAAAATCGGAGTGCTTAGATTGGGAAGAGCAGGCAAAAAATGAAATCTGCCAAAAATGTAACAAGGAATCTGAGGAACATGCCAGGGGGTTAGAGACCCCGGGCCCTCATGTGTGCCTCTCTGGAGCTCAAGAGTGACGCATCCCTGCTGTCCCCTCACGCAGTTACCCAGCGTCCGGCTTGGTGAGCACAGCGCCCGGTCCTAGGACCCCTGGAAACCCCCCGCGTGCGCAGATTCTGCTCATCAGGGCTCTGTCCTACCTGTTATGCTCTTTTTGTCACAAGCCTTTTTATTGAAGATTTATTTACCCATGCTGAGTTACATTTAGTCAGTAAATTGCTTCCCTGGACTCGAGTTGTCAACAGGATTCTGAATTCAATTACGTTCTCCTAATTTACCCCCTCTCTTCAGTTTTTGTTTCCTTCCCTTTTTCAGACCCTGTGTCATGGTTTTTATGGCTTGATTCCCGCCCCAGCCTTGGAAATAAGAGGTGAAGCCGCGTGTTCTTTTTGTTGATTCCCAAGCCCCTTGTCACCATTCCTCTGCTTGAAGTGCCTCTTCCTCTGAGTCATTTGTCTCCGGCCTCACTCTCCTCGTACAGCAAAAAGTGCTTGCTGGCCTTGGGGATTAATCTTGGGTAGGAGATGTATTTTTAAAAACCTCGCTGAAGTTCAGGTACTGTAATTTATGACTGTGGTTTACTTCAGGCAGATCTGAGATATTATTCCTTCATAAAAATGCCAGCATGTGTGTGTTGCAAGCTTCTCTGTCCGAACAAAATTATTTTCCTCGTAAGCATCTTTCACTTCTACGGGATGACTCCGTTTTTGTTCACAGTATCACAAAACATTTGTGCCTCCCATCACTCGTTGTTCTTCCTGGAGCAATAAAAAGTACTCTGCTATGCTTCTATTGCTTCCAACATCCTACAGTTAGAAGAGATTCTAGTTTCCATTCTGCCATTTATTGATTGCTCAATAATGGGCAAATTCCTTGTTCTCGCTTGAGCTCAGTTTCCTCATCAGTGAAATGTGGGTAATATTACTTGGCCATCCTCACTTACAGGATTTTTATAAAGAAAACCCCAGGTAAGTGGGAAAGGAATCTGAGGCATATAGACAGAGAGCAGTAGTAGTCTTTCACAAGTTAGCAGAGTGACAGGCATAGACATTGGGCCTGAGATGAATACTGAATGAGTCACTTACATTTTCAAATTAATTTTGATTTTTGTAGATTCAAAGAGCCAAAGGCAACTTTAAATTATGTCTTCATATCTGAGGCCCAGTGAGGCTCCCTCTGCTAAACAGTGGCAAATCCAGAGTAGAATTTAAGACTCCTGACCTGTCTCGTTTAAACCATGTTTTGTGGATCACTTCTTATTGGTGTGTAGACACTGTGCTTATTTCAACTTAGTTAAAAATTACTGCCAAGTTTAATGCTTCTCAATAAAAGAAGGCACATTTATTTTTGCTCCCTTATATTGATCATGTGGAATGAAGAATGTGGAGAAAGTAAAATCACTCTACTCCTTTAATATCAACTTTCAAAGTAATCTGGATGATTCTTCAGGTTTAGATTGAATTTTTTTGAGCACCCAGCCTCCTCCATTTCCAAATTTCATCATGTCTTCAAGTCCGATGCCTCCTCAAAATGTTTGCTAATGCTTAATTTTGAGGTGCAGTTAGGTTTTCCTGGAGAGCTTTGCTTCTATACTACATCAGCCTGGAGGTGGAACTCATTTATAAAAATATAAATCACCGGTCCAAGCACTCATCAGGCTAGAAGGCTTTACATAAGGGGTCAGTGGCACAGTCCATGGCCTCCACAATTTTGCCGGTTCCCATTTCCCTGTAAGTTCCATTTCCTCATATCTCCATCTCAGGTTTCCCAAGAACTCCAAAAAACTTTCCTCTATAATCGGCAGGGTCATGTATTTCTCTTCTCTTAAAACTTGAGAAAAGCCAATACCAGAGCCACAGGTTAAGGGTGACTTAAGAGAGGGGAAATGGTCCATTTCATCAAGTCATTTTTCAACAGTTTCTAAGAGAAATTATTATTCTCTGTTTTGAGTTATAAACCTTCTTTTCTTATGATTATATCAGTGCAAGTTTTCTGAGGCCTGCAAGCTAAGTTGATCACTTAGGTCTTTATTTTGTCAGTAATGGCATATTTGGCATATATTGTAAAAGTTGAAAGTTGATTTAATATAGCAGTATAACAATGTAAAAAAAAAGGTACCTTTCATGTGTGAGCATAGTGTGTCTCTACCCTGTAATCTGCATTCTCTGCTTCACCCCAATGTGTGTCCCTTGGAAAAGGTGGATGCTAATATTGCCACGGCTTCCATGATGGTTAAAGTCATGTGTCAGCTTGGCCAAGTTTGGGAGTCCAGTTGATTGAGCAAGTACTGGCCTGATTGTTATTGTGAGGAGACTTCATGGACTTATGTCATCAGTCAGTTGATTGCATCGATGGCTGATTACATCCACAATCAACTGAGGAGATTGCCTGGGACAATGAGAGAAGCCTCATGCAATCAGTTAATGGCTTTAAAAGGAGAACAGGTGCTTTCAGCAGTCAGAAGGAAGGATTTCCATCTCTACCTCTGCCAGCCAGTATCTCCTGGGAAATTCATTGAAAACCTTCACTGAAATTCCCAGCTTGCAGCCTGCCCTACGGAATTCGGACTTGACCATCCCCAAAGTCACATGAGCCAAGTCCTATATAAATTTCATAATATTTTTCAATGCATCATGGTATAGTGAAAGGATCTCACACATTGAAGGCAGTAATATCTAAGTTCATACCCTACTACCTGCTAATTGTATGACATTGGGTAAGTGTCTATAATATGCCAATGACTACTCCTTTGTAGGGTTGATCTAGTTATTATCAATTCTCTAAGTTTCCTAGACAAGTTCATAGCAAATAGTAGGCACTCAATCAATGTAGCTATTAATGCTATTTCAAAGTAGTTTGTGCAATGAAATTTCTAAGAAAGGATAAATTTGCAAAATATCGCCTAAAGAAAGAAAGTCTTGTGTAAGCATTGGGAGGAAAACTTAAGCTAGAAAGGATTTTCCACAGGTGACTTCTCACAGAGTTAAACAATAGATGCGTAGGAGCAAAAGGCAAAAGCAGAGTAGGTGTATTAGAGAAGAGTTACGTGAGAAGGATGGGCAGGTATCTTAATCTTTTTCTCAATTCTTGTATATTGTATAGCTGGGGATCGAGCCCATGTTTGGAGGACTTGAAAATTATAACTTGGAGGCCCTTTTTCTTTGGAGAAAGAATCCTACATTAAAAATAAAAATTTACGCACTGGGTAGTAAATGGTAAGTTGTGTCTTGTAATCCATTCTGTTCCTTTATCAGGGAAGGCAGGTGCTCTCAGGATCGAAAGAAGAGGACCTTGTCAAATTTTGTTGTAAATTTACTAATGACGGATCTCCTGAGAAACAGGCCAATGGTATATGCTAGCAGGAGGGTTCTCTGGAATTCTTTAAGCAGGACACACCCAGTTCTTTAGGATTGCTTATGGCCAAAACACATAAAAGGTAAACTTTTAAACTTTTAAGATGCATGACTCCAGAGAAAGTGTCACATTAACCTTTTAACCATCTGAATATAAAATGGAGATATTTTAATGGCCAACATGACCCCTTCTGAGTCTGGGATATGGTTGCACACGTAGCTTGGACACCTCATATCTTCATGAAGCCCAGAACACATCTGGGGGTATGGGAGACTCTAGACCATCCCCTACTTTGCCTGAACCTCGTGACTACTTGAATCCTTTAAATTATTAGCGAAGCTCGGCACTAGATAAGGTCTTTCAATTGTGGGTGCAGTTTGATGATATGATTCTTCATGTTTCTTCAGATTGGTACAATGAGCAGGATTGTATTTCAGTTGTGCAAATCATGAAAGTTAAGACATTCTCCTCCTCCTTATTCTTCCTCTTATTATTATTGTTATTTTGGCAATAAACAGGAGATAAGGAAAATACGATGAGAACTTGATGAGAGGTTGGCTGCCCACACACCAAAACTTTGTGTGAAATGGTAAAAGCCTAGGGTATACTCTTCTCAAAGGAATTTGTAGGAATAGCCATCAACTTGAGCAAATGACTAAGTGGATAGACAAGGAATGGCAGGAGAAAAGACAAATTAATTAAAAATTATATTCTGTGGCTAGTATTAATAGCTTTGATAAAAGCAAACTACCAGAAAAACTTGGGGATTAGCTATCGGTCTGCTCTCTTAGCAACAGCACTCAGTGTTGTATGTTATTGATCCTTTGCTCATAAAAGATCACAACTGAGTTGGTGACTGATCTCAAAAAGGCTGTGATCTTTTATGAGCCAAGTCATCTGGATGGCATGACAACCAACATGTTGCAGTGAGTGAATATAGGGGAATGGTTCTGAACTCCCTCTTACCTTTTAAAGTGCCATTATAAGCCATAAATCTAGAAAATACTGAGAGATCCAGATCTGCTAGCTCAGTCTCTGGCAAGGGAGCTTAGACCACATGCATTGCTAAGGTTAAGTGACCTGGGGCTGGTAAGGAAAACTTACTTAGGAATGTTGATATAGGTACCCAAAGGAGGATTGTAATTATGCTTTGGAACATCATAGAGGTGAACCTGGAAGGATTTAGAAGTGCTGAGGAGGGAATCAGCGTGGGGGTAGAGTTAAAATTTGGAAACCTTGCCTGGATAATGACAATCCACTTGCCTTTTCCTGAGTACATGCATGGCATGCAAAAACAGGGCACGCCACCATCATCAAGGAGGCTATCCGCTAAGTCCATCTTTCATCCACTTCTATTTGGTCATGATAAATGGGAACCTTTGGAATTGACCAAGTCTTCTATAGTCATAAATATTAAGAATAGAGAATTTCAGGAGGACACCAAGAGGTCACTGCTCTCCTTAAGAAATGGTTGAAGTGGGACTTTTGATTCTACTCCTGTTTTTCATAGTCCTGCCTTGCCAGGACTTAAAGGTAGTTTTTAGAGGTAAACAGCAGACTGCCAAATATTAGACAAGATGGTTGACTGCTTCAGCTGTGCCTCATCTAGGAATCCTGATGGCCTCTTGTCACAAAGTTGCTAGGAAAAAAAAAATGTGTAGGGGACCATGAGCAAAAATGTACATTGGAAGATTTACAGAGGATGGTGGCAGAGGCAGTCTCATTTGGTCCTTATGATCCACAACTGAATAACATAGACTGAAAGCTTTGGCAGAAATCAAATAAAGTTACCCAGCAAAGACATCTATCTTGGGCTCTGGAGTCATCAGCTGTCTGAAGCAGCTGCGCATTATAGACCATTTGAGAACAATTCCAGCTTGTTACTAGGCAGTGGTGAAAACTATCCCAGAGAAGTCTGAGGTAAGAAATAACCAATCCTGTCTTGGGTAATGTCAGTGAAGTTGGAATAGGTATGAAATTTCCAGCAAAATTCCATCATAAAGTGGTAGGGGTATATTCAAAAGCATACCAAAGGGAGAAGTTCTGGGTTGTTCACCACGTAAAGAAGGCTATTGCCTTGACAGAGCCCTTAGAGCAAATTAACTCGTAATTTATGGATTTACTGGAGAATGTCCCATAAGCTATGTAACTACCTGTGTATAAAATGAGAATGTTATAGAACCGAATGGGCTCCCTCCATGTCAGGGATGTGACGGCACACTTTGCTAAGAGAGGATGCCACATGCTATCCTGGGTCCAAATGTCACAAGGAAGTCCTGGGCAGCTGGATTGGAGGTCCTAGCCTTTCTTTTCATTGTCTGTACTTCAAAATTGCTTTATATTTGAAAATGTTAGTAAAGTAAGATATCTGAATTGTCGGAGTCTTATATGAAAATCTGAGTCTGTTATCTCAGCTGCAAAAGGAAATATTTACTTAGATTAAGAAAAGTAATAACAATCAATTATAAATTGGAAAACTGATGAAAATCCAGAAAAATAACACATTTTAATTAATTAAAACCAGAAACACTCCTATAACACGTTTCCTTTTATTTTTGGCTGCATACTTATTATACACCTCTTCATATGACAGTGATTTTGAAGTATACGTTTCTATAAGAAGACTAGAAAGATAATTCTGCGTTTTCTCAAGGACCATATCTTTGTTTTACCTTATTGACCATTTAGACTGGGGGGTCCATGAAAAATAAATCCACTGCTTACAGTTTTAAATTTCTGAGGTTTGGAAAATTCTTCACAAAATGTTCTTTGGTGCTTTCCAAGCCTGCGTCTACTCCACCATATTCATATATTGATTGCAAGCCCTGCAGGGCACCCTCTTATTGCTAGATGGCCTGTGCTTGTTGTCATGACGCTAAGTGAGTCGGCACGATGGGTGGTAGATGTGTTCCTACACTGGGAGGCAAACGATAATTTAAATATGCATGATGATGACTATGACCACAAAAATATACCCCACTTAGCCAGGCCTAAAAGTTCTGTCTGCTCACCTTCCCTTTAGCTGGATCCCAAATATCCCTGCAGTCTCTTCATTGCCACCTGACATGGGGACAAGTATGACAAAGAGAAATAGGAGTGGAAAAGAATGGAGAACTTAGCCATGGTTGAAAATAAAATCTTCATTTGCCAGTTTCACATACGACTGTGGGAACACAGAGGGAAGGACCTGTGCAAATGATGAGCGTTAACTTCGTGGCAAATCTACCTTTTGAGCAGGACGAGATTACTGAAGAGATTTGGTTAGAAGAAGCTGGGTTTCATACAATCTGTATCTACTCTGTGCAAGGGACATTATTATAACCCAATAGTTTAGAAATTCAGAGGTATTTGCAAGTCAAAGATATGTAATATAGATGAGTGGTCTCCATATGCTAAATTATCAACTCAGGGCTCATTAAATTATCTTGTTACAATATCAAAGCTGTTCAGAGGAAACCGCTTCATCTTTGCTAAGATTTTCCTGATAATGGGATACCGTGGGATGCAAAAGTTATATTAAAGAAACAGGATAGGTTTCACCAGGGCTAAATATATTAGTGATGCCTTAAGCCATCCCCTGGCTACATCAAATAGTTATCCCTTTCCTAAAGCACTGCTGAAGAGATTCTAACGCAATCTTTTATCAAGGGCATCACACATTTCAGATTTTTAAAATCCAATGTCCTCGCTCTGATTTATTTTTTATCCTATTTTAAACAAGTCATCAACCATAAACATGCTTCTCTATTTGAAAGAGAGGTGTGCTCAAAAACCTTATTAAGATGCTTGTCCTTTAGCAGTTGTTATCAGAAAAAGAAAGTTCCCACAGTTACTTAACTGAAAGAATAATGCTGCAGTGGAAGATTAATCTGTCTGAGGATTTAAGAAGGAAATTTGTGCTGCCTAAGAAAGAGAAAGCTAGAGATGTCAGTGGAGTGCCGACCTCTTTGGGACAGCAGTAAAGTGAGCCCTTGAAGTGGAGGCATGGCCTGATGCCAGAGGAGCAACCCGTTGACATGTGTGCTCAGTTGAATTATGTACCCCAACATAGATACACTTCTAATCTTAGCCCACACACTGACATGGTTATTTCTGAACCCACTATAAATAAACCTCTTGAAGATGTTATTTTTAGTTGAAGTGTGCCCAACTGAATGAGAAGGAATCTTAATGTTACTACTTGAGGACTTGTAAAGAGCAGAAAGAGGAACCCAAGTTCAGAGAAAGCCACAAGAAGGAGCCAGAAGCTGGAAGTCAGCTGAAATCAGAAGAGCAGATAGAAAGAGAGAGAGATCACCATGTGAAGGGCAACAGATGCAAACCAAGGGACCCCAAGATTGCGGCAAGCCGGCACGAGAATGCTACAGGGTCCAGGAGAAAGCAAGGCTGGCCGATAACTTGCTTTTGGAATTCTTCCAGCTTCAAAACCAGCCCATTCCTGTTAAGCCAACCCATTGTGTAGTATTTGTCATAGCAGGCTCGCAAACTAAGACAACATCTATTCCCCCTATGTTAGACATGGTCCAGTGTATATCTGATTTGAGTTGTTGAACCTTTTGCCTTCTGAGTTATAGACCTGCATATTCAACTTCCTATTGTGCCTTTTCCTTTACGTTTATCATTGGTGTTTCAAACCTATCACAGAATCCTTAAATACTTAGATTTTAGAATACCTAAAATACCCCTACATATGATAGTGATATTGAGGAATCCTTTTCTATAGGAAGACTAGACAGATAATTCTGCTTTTCCTGTAGGACAAAATTTTGGTTTCTCATTATTGATAATTTAGACTTTTCCATCAAATTATATTTCCTATATCCATAAGTAACCTTACTTCTCTCCACCCATGTTCTCCTGCCTCCAGTTGAACACCCAAATTTGTGAACTGGCTGCTTTATGGTAACTCCTTATCATTGTTCACCTGTTTATGATAGTGGCTTCACCACAGGCTTGTCTGCCTTTGCCTTTTCTTCCTCAAATCCATATTTCAAAATACAACCAGAATATTCTTAAAAAGCAAAACAAAAACAAATCTAACCACATTAGTCATCAAATTAAAATTACTTAGGGAAATAGATGTGGCTCAGGTGACTGGGCTCCCGCCTACCACATGGGAGGTCACTGGTTCAGATCCCAGTACCTCCTAAAGAAGACAGCAAGCTGGCATAACAGGTGGGTGCAGCGAGCTGACACAAGAGTCACAAGAAGAAGAAGCATGCTGAGAGACACAATAAAGCAAGGACCAGAGGTTCCTGATGCCTCTTAGAGAAGACAGCTAGCTGACACGACAGGCAGGCTCAGCGAGTTGGTGCAATAAGATGATGTAAGAAGAGATGTGGGGAAGAAAAACAGAACAAGAGACACAGAAAAGCAGGGAGCAGAGGTGGCTCTAGTGATTGGGCACTTCCCTCCCACATCAGAGGTCCTGGGTTCAGCTTCTGGTGCCGCCTAAAGAAATCAAGGAAGATGAACAGACACAGCAAGTGAAAAACAACAAGCAGGTGGGGAGAATAAATAAGTAAAATAAATCTTAAAAAAAAATTACTTAGTGGTCCCCCTTGCCACCAGCAGAAAACCTGATTTTCTTAGTAGGGCGCACCAAGGTTTCTATGTTCTGGTCCTTGCTTTCTCCACCTGTCACCCTTCCCCCAGTCCAACTACACCAGAGCACTTGCAATTTTCTCTTTGTGGTCCAAAAATTAGAAGATAATCATGCTAACTGTTGAATACTCTTGTGTTTGACTTTTTTAATGACTGTAGCGAAACACTGTGATAACGTCATCTGGGAATGTCTGAGACTGTCAAGTCAAAATGGTTATATGAGTGTGCTAAATGAGAGCGAAAAAAGCAAGTAGAATCTATAAATGAGATGTACAGAGGGTCTTTTCTAGGACAGCACCAGTTACAAAATGGAATGCGGGGTTCGGAATTGAGAGATATTTGAGTTTGGTGCTCACTTGAGAATGGAAGCAAGAAAACAAAGTTTACTAACACAGTCACACATCCATGGGAGAAGACAGTGCTAAAGACCAGCCTATAATATTACAATGCTTCCAACTGAGCAATTGCATACCCCTTTATAATATTTAAAAATTTGAAGACCCTCTACTTGATGGCAGTTGTACTTTAAGGATATTTTCATTGGGCTACTCAATAGGTTAAAACCTACTGTAGTTAACAATGTTTTGAAATAAATGTTATTTCATTAATTTTATATTATCACAGATAATTGACAAAAATAGCATTAGTATGTAAGGGTGCGCTCACACACTGGATTCAGTTTACGGTAAATGCTTGGTGCTCATGTGGATTTCTGGCTCCCTTGCAATGGCCATAGGAGTCTGTATATTACACATATGCAAGTTATTTCCTTCTCACAAAAAAATCACTGGAAGCCCTTGAGAAAAGCACTATTATCCCAATTGCACATGATTGTTTCTTCAGCAGCATAATGGTTCACCATCTAAATTTTGAAACCAGTTAAAAAAACAGGTAATATATTTAACTTCCCCCAAACCTTTAACGTTTGTTATGTAAAACACTACATAAATAGATAGTTAAAGGAAGAATTTAAAATGCACTTTATTTTATGTAAAGGAAATACACAAAATGTGTGGATCGTTGACCTGATAAAATTCAAAAATACCATCTTGAATAAACAATTTTTTAAACAAGCTCAGTGACTAATATGGAACCAGAAATACAACTGGACTTTCCTAATTCTTGAAGCAATGCTTCTGCCTCTGTATCAGGTCAACTGAGGATGAAGCTTTCTATAATGATCACATATCAAGAGGCTGAGAATCTAAATGTATTGTTAGACTATTATCCTAATTTAATCACAAATCCAAAATGAAGCTAACCATTAGCCAATATTATTATTATTATTTTATATTTTAAAGCATATAAATTTAGAGCTATGAGTGAAGGAATCAAAACCTAGTGCTAAATTGTGTTTGCAAATGCTTTGCTTCACAGCATTTTTAGAATCCTGAGTTTGCAAAATTTTTAATTGGAAGAACATCATCTGGGAGGAGATTTAAAGGCAATGCTTTTAGAATGAAATAATCTTCTTATTACTAGTCCTGTGTAACCCAAAATCCCATATCTAGTAACAATTTCTTTCAACAAACTTTCCCATTTTCTCTGATCTCATATTTCTTTTCAACTTAGTCTTTCTGTTCCAACAAAACAGTAAATTTGCTTTTTCTCAAATATTAGTTTTTTTTATTTAAAATTTAAATTCCTTTTTAAAATTTTAAATCCCTTTTTTTTAAAATTTAAAGGTTTTACATGCACAAAGTAATACAAAGAATTAACATCATTAGAGGTTTTGAAATCTTAGGTGATTGTGGTAGACTGAGTTACGTACCCTAGGGGGGAAAAACGTTCCCAATTTTAATCCATTCCTGTGGCGTGACCCTCTAATAAATAGGGCCTTGTAGAGATGTTAAGGTGTGACCAGCTGAGTCAAGGTAGGGCTTAATCGATATCCTGGTTGCCTTTTATAGAGAACCCTTAAGTCACAGAGCCAGGAAGGAGAGGATATTGTCATGTAATGAGAGCAGAAATAAAACCCAAAGAACCCCAGGTCTCGTGAGGACACAGAACCAGTATGCTACAGACTCCATGAGAAAGCAAGCCTTGCTGATATTTTTTCCTTGTTTTTACCTTTTTTTCCTTATTTTTAAAGAAGCTTTAGATTACATAAAAGTTACATAGAAAATATAGGGGATTCCCATATACCCCATCCCCTACACTTATCCCCATTATCAAAATCCCTCATTAATGTGGTACATTTGTTACAATTGAAGAACACATAATGAAGTATTGCTACTAATCATGGTGTATAGATTACATTATGATTTACAATTTGCACTGCACAATTTTATACATTTTGACAAAATGTATAATGGCCTGTATCTGTCATTGCAATATCATGCAAAAGAATTCCAGTGTCCCCAAAGTGCCCCTTGTTACACCCATTCTTGCCTCTCCCTCCCCTCAGAACTTCTGGTGACCACGGTCTTTATATCAGTGTTACAAGTTCTTCCATTATTAGAATAATAATATGTCTACTTCAGTCCATAGTTGCATTCTCCCCTTGTGTTTGTTCATTCCTCAATCTTGAGGATTTGGGAATGATGATGCTTACTCTACTTCCTATTGAGAGGGGGCCTTGCCGATACCTTGATTTTGGATTTCTAGCCTCAAAACGGTGAACCAATAAATTCTTGTTGCTAACCCAAACCCAGTTTGCAATATTTGCAGTAGCAAACTAAGACAATGATGATTATAGCTGAAATGGGGAGAAAATTATTGAGTTAGAGATTTTGAGTAACTCTCAATATATTGTTGACAAATTAGATAAATCAACAAAAGTAGGCCTGTGAAGAGGGTCAGAGCACAACAGCCGCTCTTCTATCTGTCCCTTCCTTGACCTAGACTGCCTTTGGCAGGAATTTGGGGTGGTCACAGAACTCCACTTGCTCTTTGCTGGACTCTCCCTCCCTTCTCACCACAATTCTGCGAAAAGCCTAGTCCCATGAAGAAGGCAGCAAGGACTAAGTAAGGGCTGTGTGTCAGGCACAGTTCTACCTACTTTAGTCATATCTAAAAGACATTAGAACTCTTCATCTCATTATCTGCAGCTCTGAGATCTCTCCATTATAACTCATATATAAAAATAACCCTTAATCTGATTCAACACTCCCCATCCCCCAAATCCTCACCTCCGAACCCTCCACCCCTCTTTTCTCCTTTAGTCTCTGGAACCATGGTTTATCATTACCTAAATTTCCTATAATCTTAAATTCTTCCCTGACTTTTCACTTCAATTTCTTGCTTGTCTCACGGACATCTCTTCCACTGGACACTCCCTTTTTTCAGGAGTCCTTTTGACAGGTGGGAACATTTTCTCTTTCACAATACCTAACACTTAGCAGAGAGGTGATGTGAGTATCCCTCGTCATCTTAAAATTTACAGGTGAGAGTTACCTCTTCCTCTCTAAAACTCGCCATTTCTCTTGAGTGGGTCTCTTTGCAGGGATTTTCCCCCCCATTGGTTGCTGTAGGTATCACACACACATCTTAGGACAATCTCCTGGTGTCAACATTTTGTCAGTTGGAGTGATATATAGAAATCCTGCTTCCCCATACATCAATTTACCTTCCCCTACTTATAATTGTCTTAAATACTTCCTCTTCATATATTTATAACCACACCAGACAGCCTTATAATTTTTTTCCATTTCAAGCTCAGTTAGAAAGCTCAAGAGGAGAAAGAAAGCTTACTGCATTTAGCTATATCTGTTTTACTCTGTTTGTCTAGGATTACTCCTTTAATTGTTTTCTTTCTGTTCAGAAAACATACCTTAGACATTTTTTCAGTGTAGGCCTGCTGGCAAAAAAAAAATTCTATTAGCTTTTATTAATCTGAAAATGTCATATTTACTCTCTTCATTCCTGAAGGATATTTTCTCTGAGTATAGGGTCTGGGTTGACAGTTCTTCACTTCCAGCACTTGAAAATAAATAATTTCCTTCTAACCTCTATAATTTCTGATTATAAATCTGCTGTCATTCAAATTGTTTTTCCCTAAATGTTTCATTTTTCTCTGACTGCTCTCAAGGTATTTTTCTTTGTCTTAATTTTCACATTTAATTATGATGTGTCTTGGCATATATTTCTTTAGGTTTATCCTGGTTAGGATTCTTAAATCTGCAGGCTTATTTCTCTTGACAAGTTTGGGGAGAGTTCAGTCATTATTTCTTTGCATACTTTTTCAGCTCCATCCTCTTACTCCTTTCCTTCTGGGACAAAAATTATACAAATGTTAGATCTTTTGTTATAGTTTCACAGGACTGTTCATTTTTTTCAGTCTCTTTTCCTCCATTTATGGTCAGAGCTATGTCAGAACTATGTTAATTCTCCTCTATTTCATAAAATAGGCTGAAAGAGCCTGGCCCATTGATTAACAGAATAACATCCTGTTAAACCTGGATGAGCAAGAAGTGGCAAGCATGTGGAAGGTGTTGTTAAGATACAAGCACTCCAGACGTTAGAAAATAAGCCCAATGAAAATTCAGGGGTTCTCAACATCGGTGAATTTTAAAAAAAATTTTTTTAATTTTATTGACTTTGTAATAATATTACATTAAAAATATCTTTGTGAGGTCCCATTCAACCCCATCCCCCCACCCCACCTCTCCCCCCCCCCCCCCCCCCGCAACACTCCCTCCCATCATCATGACACATCCATTGGATTTGGTAAGTACATCTTTGGGCACCTCTGCACCTCATAGTCAATGGTCCACATCATGGCCCATACTCTCCTCCATTCCATCCAGTGGGACCTGTGAGGATTTACAATGTCCGGTGATTACCTCTGAAGCACCATCCAGGGCAGCTCCATGTCCCAAAGATGCCTCCACCTCTCATCTCTTCCTGCCTTTCCCCATACCCATCAGCCACCATGTCCACTTTTCCCAATCCAATGCCACCTCTTCTATGTGGACATTGGATTGGTTGTGTCCATTGCACCTCTATGTCAAGAGGAGGCTCAGATTCCACATGGATGCTGGATGCAATCCTCCCACTTTCAGTTGTAATCACTCTAGGCTCCATGGTGTGGTGGTTGTCCTTCTTCAACTCCATCTTAGCTGAGTGTGGTAAGTCCAATAAAACAGATTGTAGGTGCTGGAGTCTGTTGAGGCTCAGGACCTGGCTATCACATTGTCAGTCCAGAGAGTCAAATCCCCTAAATATATCTTAAACCCCAACATTAACTGCACCTCCAGCACATTAGCATGAAAGTCTTATGAAGGGAGATCCCATCTGAGTCCAGATTCATCACACATAAACACCATTTCTTGTCATAGGCCACCCTGAGCTCTCCTTAGGGTATGGGCAATCGTTCCCAGCTGATAAAAGCCTAGTAATTGCTTTATAGCTCACCTCCCTCTCTTCAGTCCTCTTTTCCTCATTGATATTTTGTTGTTCCTGAGTCTACTCCCCAAGAAAGCTCCAGCATGAAACTTCTCTCTGAGAATCTGTTTCCTAAGATAGAACGCAAAACATTGCAAAGGATCAAAATACTGTTTGCTCTCACATATTTCAAGCCTCTAAAATTGATATCTCCAGGATACTAGTATTTTTCCATGATTTTTGTAAAGCAGTGGAATGCAATTATCATTGTATAGCTGTGTATGATCAGATTGTAATTATAACTTCCCCAACATAGTAAATGACTCCACTTGTTTTAGAAATTAGATATTTGGCTAACATTTTAGAGTTAGTTAATGGGAACACAAGCAATATTCTACTACAAATTTAGGGTAGTTTTGGCTAACAAACTATGGCTTTATAAAACTAATTAACTCTTGATTTTTTTTTTTTTCTGATTAGTAAAAAATAGTTTGTAGTCTCATTGGGGAAAAAAATCCCAACACAGATGCTACACTTACCTTCCAGATAATGTAAAATTTAACACTGATGTGGTTAGTCATTAAAAATAAAAATTCCAGAATGCAGGTGATCATGGACTGAGACCTGCAATCACAGACTGCAGGCCTGCTATCTTATAAGTGGCTGTGATGCCGATAAGATGCTGCTTCACCTGGGCCATTAATTAAAATGCAAAGAGGCTTATCTCACCAAGTGTTTGGACAAGTAGCACAAAGCATGTACTTGGACAGAGAGTTGAAAAGAAGGTCGAAGGGGATGGAAATTGCTTACATCTTCCAGAATCAATTCTGACGTAGGGTGCTGTTGAAGAATCACCCAGAGGAGTGTGGTGCGAGAGAGTCCATCTTCTTTTTGTTAAGACGAGGATAGAATAAAAATTAAATAGGTTTTTCTCACTTCCCTTCAATGATTAAAAGTGAATAGCAGACAAAAGCCTTGCATAGAAAGAAAGCAATTTATATGAGAATCTAAATATTTTACAGCTGGTACACTCTGAAAGGTCACTATATGCTATTAAGTAATCTTATATAAACAAAGGAGTTTGCTTAGCTGATTAAGCAATTTGAAATAAGTTTCCATTAAGACTAAATTTAACTGTACTCGGCTTTATTGTACAAGAGTGAAATTTTTGTGTTTTTTCAGAAAAGAAATGAAACTTCATTTGTTGTAGTAGGACTGTCACAAGCATCTACAATGGAATCTGTTTTGTTTTTGTTTTGGCTTTCTAAAATATATCTTTATAATTTGACATTAATACTAATAATATAACACGTATTTGAAGCAAAATAATGAAATTGGTGCTTGTGAAACTGCCACTGAGTGTTACTGATAAGCTGATGACAGAGCAAATCCATAAGAGAACCCTTACCCGGCAGGGTGTGTCTCTCATTATTTTGTTTTACTTTATGGTTTCCCCAGTTTGAATCTATATCCTTGAATGACACATCAATTTACTCTATTTTATTTAACTTTATAGAAACGGTATGTTTTTATGTTTTAGTTTCTTTTTATCTCTTTCTTTCTTTCTTAAAGATTTATTTATTTATTTATTTCTCTCCCCTTCCCCCACCCCCCCCTCCCCCCCCCGGTTCTGTTCTCTTTGTCTATTTGCTGCGTCTTCTTCATCCGCTTCTGTTGTTGTCAGCAGCATGGGAATCTGTGTTTCTTTTTTCTTTTGGTTGCATCATCTTGCCATGTCAGCTCTCCATGTGTGCTGCGCCATTCCTGGGCAGGCCGCACTTTCTTTCACGCTGGGCGGCTCTCCTTACGGGGCGCACTCCTTGCGCGTGGGGCTCCCCTACAAGGGGGACACCCCTGAGCGGCAGGGCACTCCTTGGACGCATCAGCACTGTGCACCGGCCAGCTCCACACGGGTCAAGGAGGCCCAGGGTTTGATCCGTGGATCTCCCATGTGGTAAACGGACGCCCTAACCACTGGGCCAAGTCAGCCGCCCTGTTTTAGTTTCTTGGCTGCTAAAACAAATACCAGTAATGAGTTGGCTGAACAACATGAGTTATTAGTTTACGACATCAGGACCCAGAAGGCTTGCTTCTGCCCAAGGTCATTCTGGCTGGTGGGCAAGCTTTGGAGGTCCTTGGGTTTTTCTTTGTATGGTAATGCGCGTGACAGTGCCCCCTTTCTCTTTGGGTTCTGATGACCTCCAGCTTCCTGCTTCTCCCATGGCTTCTTTCTCTGTAAAGTCTCCAGGAATAAGATTAAGACCCAACTGATTCAGTTGGGCCACATCTTAACTGAAGTAAATTCATCAAAACATCCTGTTTACAATGAGTTCATACCCATGGGAATAGATTAAGAACATGTTTTTCTGGGGCACATGAATCCAAGCCTCCAGATCCTCTATCTATTCTTCTGCAACGTTTATTCCTTCATTACATGACATTTTAAGACTCATACACATTGATTTTTGTGTCTGTAATTCACTGATTTTAAATCTCACTTTACCTACTCTATAATAATCTGTTATATAGATATTTAAAGTGACTATTTTGAAGAATACACATACAGTTGGATCTCAAATTTTTATTCTGGCAGTCTGTCTTTAAATTGGAGTGTTTACATAATCTACATTTAGACTATTTGTAGATATGATTGGATGTTTCTTATTTTTGATTTGACTAATCTTTTCAGTATTCTTTTTTTTTCCCCCCTTCTTTTGGATTAGGTTTTTTTCTTTTTTTTAGTATTCCAATTTTATTTTACTACTGCCCTATTAGCTATAATTTTAATTTTGCTTAGTTTCTAATATTGTTCAAGGGTTTCCATGTATATTATTAAATTAATTTATTCTTCTTTTAAATAATATTATGTTACTTGGTTGTGATGCATGAACCTTTTTACAGTGTATTTGCATTTCACCTCTTCTGTCCTTTGTGCTGTTGCTATCACACATTCTACATTTGTTACAAATCCCACAATACATTGTCTTTACTTAAATGGTAATAATCTTTTAATGAAACTGAAAAGAAAAGAAAAACTATGCCACTAAAAATGCTTTTATATTTGCCCATATATTTACCATTTCTTGTACTCCTAACTCCTTTGTGCAGATACAAGTTTTCATCTAGCATCATTTTACTTCTTCCTCAAAAACAACCTCAGCATTTCTTGTAGATTTGCTAGAGAAAATTCTCCCAGCATTGTTCATCTGAAATAGTCTTGATTTTGACTTCATTTTAAAAGATATTTTTCACTAATTATAGAATTTGAATTTGACAGATTTTTTTCCATCTTCTGTTCTTTAGAGATGACATTATGGCTTGCAAAGTTTTTTTTTTTTTTTAAGTGAGATCTGTTATTTTTCTTGCTTTTCCCCCATGATATGGAATGTTCTTTTTCCTTCTGCAAGTTTTTTCTCTTTACCACTGGTTTTATTTTTTTATTTATTTAAAAGGAAATTTGGTTATGTATCTTGGTGTGATAGTCATAGTGCTTATCCTTCTCTGGGTTTGTTTATCTTCTTGTATATGTGGGTTTAATATTTTAATGAAATTTTGACATTTTCAGACATGAAATGTTTTTTCCCTCCTTTTATTCTGAGACAACCAATTACATATACTTTGGACTGTTAGATATTGTTGCAGTTGTCACTGTTTAGTTTTTTATTTTCTTCATTTGGGATAATTTCTACTACTTCATACTAACATTAATTGATCTTTTCTTTTACAGTGCCTAATTTGGTTTTTTTTTTTTAAGTCCCATACTCTGAGATTTTCATTTTAGAGCATGTAATTTACTCTATTTAGTTCTTTTTTGAATATCTTATATTTCTTTCATTGTGTTCATGTTTTTGTTTAAATCCATGAGCATGTTTAGCAAATTTATAATAGATGTTTTGAAGTCTTTCTTTTTTTTTCTGCCATTTCATCATCTTTATAATTTGGATCTGTCTCTATTGACTAAATTTTCTCCTGGTTATGAATCAAATGTTTCTGCTGCTTTGCAAGTCTAGAAATTTTGAATGGATGATCGACCTTGCCAATTTTATTGTAATTGAGTTCTTGATTTAGTTTTCTCCTTTTCAGGAATGTTGGATTTTGTCCTTTCATACAGTTAAATTACATGAGAATATCTGTTTGATTCTGTTTTCAATTCTTTTGGTATATACCAGAAGTGGGCTTGCTAGGGCATATGGCAATTCTATCTTCAGCTTTTTCACAAATAGCCAAACTGATTTCCACAGTGGTGGTACCATTTTTTAATGTCACCAATGATATGTAAATGTTATTATTTTTTCATGTCCTCATCAACACTTAGTACTTTTAAAAAATATATTAATAACTGTTTTAGTTTGCTAAAAGCTATTGGGAGCAATATGTCAGAAATGGGTTGACTTTTACAATGGAGTTTTATTGGGTTAAAAGCTTACAGTTCTGGGGCTGTGAAAATGTGCAAATTAAGGCATCAGAGAAGCTGTCTCACCAAAGGTGGGCTGCTGGTGGTTTGGATTCCTGCCCCGTGGCAAGGCAAGATGGCGGCTCTCCAGTCTGGTCCCTGCCTTCTCCTCCAGGCTCACATTCTCCCGGAGCTCAGTGTGGGCCATCAGGCACATGACTTGGCTCCTCTGGGCCATCTCTTTCAGTCTCTCAGGTGCCTCTTTCCATGCCTCTGTGCTCTGCTGATTCCAGCTTTACAAGATTTCTCTGTTTCTGCAACTTTTTTCAATAGAGAGTATAGGTTAGAATCCGGAGCCACTCAAATTCTCAAACTATACTGGTAGCAATTTAAATTCAGAAAACCTCTTTTGGAAAACTGGCAAGATATACTAAAGTAGAATTTTTGCATATACTATTATGCAGCAACTCTACTCCTATAGACTATGTGTACATATACTCACATACATGAACTTGATTTATATAAAGTTGGTTCTTATCAGCATCATTTGGAATAAATCCCAAGGTGGAAACAACCCAATGCTCATCAACATCAGCATACATACCATTTTTAAAAATAGTGGAATACTATACTGCCATGAAAATAAAGTGATTTCTGCACAGGGAATAACATGGTTGGATCTCTGAAATATAATTTTTTTAAGTGAAAGAGGTCAACATAAAGAATAAATTCTATATGATTTTATTTATTTAAATTTTAGAACAGTGAAAAATAATGTGTGGTGGTACAGTCAGGAAGATGAGTATTATGGGAATACAGCTTTGGTGCTTGTGAGGGGGCTAGAGGGCTTTATTTATGGTACTGGTTTTAATCTATTTCTTGAACTGTGTGTTTTTTCTACGGCTGTGAATATTTTGTAAAAAATCTTTGAACACACGATTTGTGCAGTTTTCTGCATGTGTGTTTTTCAACAGTAAAATGTCACTTGAAAACAAACCAAATCAAGCGAAACACATCTTTTTAAATATAAATTTGTAACTTACTTTGGATATAAATTCTATGTATAAAAATATATGTTCAAATCCCAATACTGATACTATCCCTCTCCAACATAGAAAATAATTTTAAAAAGTTGAAATCTGAATTATCCAATCTTAATCATTACTTTTCAAGTTGGCCTTTAACTTTGTCATGTCTCAAAACGCGTAGAATGTTATAGTTTTATGGCCTGCTAAAATAATCAGAAATTTATAATGGAAGAATTATTATAATTCAAGACCTCATGCTTCATATCACATGGTTATAAAGAGAAATATAGAAGGGCATAATAATCATTTACTCTAGATTTCATCAAAGTTAAGATAGGAAATATCTGCATCCATTGTCTCCACTTTTTCTAACTCGCCCATAAAAATCATCTCTTGCAGCTAACAAAAGACAACTACAGATTGGATTCCCTGCTGTGAAAGACATTAACAGTGCCTCTTATTTCATAGGAGCTACAAAGACGTTTGTGCCATTTCATTTGTAATGTTCATTTTAGTGGCAATATGCTTCAGAAAAAAACCTTGAACAATTAAAATGTTGGGATAAAAATACCTTTTTTTATTTTCACAGATTACTAGCATTTAATTGGATTTTGCTATTTCAGCTCCTCCCATCCCCCTCCTCAAAAGTTAGTTTTTGGTAAGATTTTTGTGTATCCACTTTGACCTCTCAGGATCATGATCTTCAGACATGGATATATGATTGGGCTTGTATGTCTCCAGCTCTTTGAGAATTAAAGATGAGCATCCTTTTAAAGGCATGTGTTGTTTTGATCAATGGTCCTCAATATTAACTACACATTTAGGTCTCCTGGGGTGCTTCTAAAAATCTTTGTGACCAGGCCCCATACTGGAGCAGTTGCTTTAAAAT
Organism: Dasypus novemcinctus; assembly: GCF_030445035.2. Taxonomy (NCBI): domain Eukaryota; kingdom Metazoa; phylum Chordata; class Mammalia; order Cingulata; family Dasypodidae; genus Dasypus; species Dasypus novemcinctus. Next base: position 9,338,612 of record NC_080701.1, on the reverse strand, counting down.
ATTGGAGATCGTGCCCAAGCATCGGTATTTTTTAAAACCGCCCCCCCACAGGAACCCAATGAGCACTCAAGGCTGTGAACCCTCTTCAGATGCTGTGGAGAGCCTATTTCACTTGGCATATTTCAGAACAGAAATACCCTGGGGAGATTTTTGTTTGCATCTCTCTGCTTTCCTGGAATAGTGGGGGCACCAAACAAGAGAAGGCCCAGACTTTCTGGGAATGGAGAGGCCTACTTCGGAGGGCGCCAGCTTGTACTCAGGGAAAGCTACTGTCTCTTTTCTGCCTAACAGAATCAGTCAAGAGTGATAAACAAGGGAAGGAGCCCACGTAGATCATCACATGCAGCAAAAGATGGCATCAGAGGCCACGGGGTCGAGATGTGAGATGTCTCACCTCCAAGGGCTGAGGGAGTGAGGAGATAAATTCTGTAGAACATTGAGATGTTATAGGGCCTCTTGGTGCATCAAGAGAGTATTGTGTGACTCTTAGAAATCTTGTCTTCCATTCATAGGTGTCATAAAGGGACGCTGAGTGACCAGAAGCATTTCACTTGGAATGGAAGATGTACTCAGGCCATCACTTAAGAGCCTAGGTTGACTTAAGCCATGGCTTTGCTCCTAATTCACCTATTTCCTCAGTCATAGTCTAACACGGTCACATCTAAAATGTACCTATTTTTGAAATGATTTTTAAAATTCTCTTCTATAATCATAACTTTTTACTAGTACATATTTTTGCTTAGATGTTCCTCCATCTTCTTGAAAACTTGTCAACACTTATCTCTAATTTTTCACTGTCCAAATGTCCACCCTTGTTCTCACTTTCCTCCCAGCCCCACCAAGGTTCCAAGGTCCATGTTTTATCAGGTAGTTGGTTTCAAAGGCCATTAGGGTGATGGCAGAGAAACAAACGAAAAGTAAAAGGAAAGACCCTCAACTTGACTTTCAATTTCATTCCATGATTGTATTTTTTATGGAACAAAAAAAAGAAAATAGATATTTTTTTGATAACTACCTCAGCTTTTGCTTTTCCATAGCAACAAAACCAACTGTGGCTACCTTTTTAAAAAAAATTCTTTCATGTTACAACAGAAGATATTTTCCCTCTTTCTGACCCAGGTCCAGTTCTTCCATATGTCCTCTGGATCCCATCCCTTCTTCTTGTTTCAAGATCTTTGAGTTGTCCCATAAACCCACCTAAATCTTTAACCTCACTTTCTAGTGGTTCCTTCTCACAAGCCTTTAGAACAGATCAAAACAAAACGAAACAAAAAGTACAGAGAAAACAAACACACAAAAAGAAACAGCCATAAAATTATAGATAGCAAGCATGACTCAAAAACTCATGCTCCTAAACAGAATGAAAAACGAACACCAAGTAATGCAAGTTATCATGGCGCTTATATTTTTATTACAGAGGAAAGGTAAACCCAAGTCAACAAGCGAGCTAAGAGAATGCAAATCATACAGAAGCGTTTTGAAGGATCCAGGGGCTGATAGTGAACATGGTGATGAGCAAAAGTAGATGGTGTTCAATCGAGAATCAAAGTTAAGAAGCATGGGCAAAGGCCTAGAGGCAGGAAAGAAAGAGCTCTGTTCCGAAAGCTGTAATGTCAGGAGCTGGGGATGGAGAAGCGTGGGGTGAATTTGGAGAGACGGAAAGAGTGTGGTTCACGGAAGGTTTACAGGCCATAGAAAGAAGTTCAGGTTTCATGCTCAATGTTTTATCTTTACTAACTTTCTCTCCTCCTTCCCCTTTCCTCTTTTTCCATTCCTTCCACACTGTAAGTAAATCTATTGCTTTCTTCCAGGTCTATGATTGGATCCCCATACAATATCAAATGCAAAATCGCATGCATCTCTGAATCTATCAGATAACTTCAGATCTCCCCAGGCTAAACACGAGCTGAACCCAGGCCTGAGCTCACAGAGCAGGCTCTCCTTCTTCTCCCACCATAGCTTGGCTTCCTACTTCTTACCTGTGCTGATGCAATAGATCAGTCGTTACCCTAACCTGACAGTATTTGCAAGTCATCCCGAGAAATTTAAGCAGTTCAGGTACAGGTTAAGTAAATCTAAAACGCAAGGTTGACACTAGCACGAGATACCAAAAATCGTTTTCGGTAATACCCATCTCTTTTTTCCTGCATATTATTTGAAAGATCTCTTAGTGCAACGTCAAATGCCTGGAATGATAGGATGGGTGAGAGATGAACTTGTTGGAAAGGAATACGCCCAGTGTGTGTGTGTGAATGATTGTTGTACCTGTTGTGGTTTTAAACAACTTGGCCACCTCCTCACTGGACAGACAGAGGCTGCTGTTTTATCAGTTTACATCTAAAATCTCACACTGCTGAGGATAACACGTGCGCTCCTATCACTGCACACAAAACCTCAGGAGGTCCGACCGCGAGGGCAGCAATTTTCTGATGCTGTGATACGGGTGCCCAGTGCCCCTAGTAACGCACGGAGAAGCCCGTGCAGGAAATAGGCAGCGACCTTCATACAAAATAGAATGATCCCAGGGATCACCAGGCAGATTCATAAATTGCTTTTACAACAGGGACACAGTAACACGGCAAGGGAGGTCTCCGTTTGGATGCCCTCCAGATATGTGGAAAATGGGGAAAACAGCCATTTTGTACGCCCTTGGCGTGGAGATCAGGGTGCACCAGGGACGAGTGCCAGTGTGCGACTGAGGCCGTCTCACCTCTTCTCCCTTTACTGCAGCCTTCTCTTTAAAATTCCGTTTTTTAAACACCCTGGGACTTGGGCTTGGGATTGAATCCTGTCCAGCCAAAAGGCAGGCTGGGGTCCCAGGTCCTGTGGGTGTGTGAGCCCATTTGTAAGAAGGACACGTGGCCACCTTAGGAGCTGAGCGGTGCCCACACTGAATGAGGATGGGCATCGTCCAATAAGGCCTTCCCAGCAAAGCAAACTCGGCACAGAAAGGGCAGCCCTCGGAGAGGCGAGAAGCTGGAAATCACTGGAGCCTGGAAGAGAAGGGGAAGGCGGCGCCATGTGCATTGACTTATGGCAGAAAAGCCAAGGAATCCCAAAGATTGCTGGGAGCCCGAAGATTCCAACCCAGGGAGGAGCAAAGTGTCCGGCCTCGGAACCCAGGAGGCAACACATTATTGTTGTTAAGCCAACCCGTTGTGTGGTGTTGGCTTTGGCAGCTGAGAAACAGATACAGTTGGGGAAGCAGGTATGTATATGTATTTTCTTTTTATTTATTTATTTATTTATTTAATTCCCCTCCCCTCCCCTGGTTGTCTGTTCTCTGTGTCTATTTGCTGCGTCTTGTTTCTTTGTCCGCTTCTGTTGTTGTCAGCGGCACGGGAAGTGTGGGCGGCGCCATTCCTGGGCAGGCTGCTCCCTCCTTCACGCTGGGCGGCTCTCCTTATGGGTGCTCTCCTTGTGCGTGGGGCTCCCCTACGCGGGGGACACCCCTGTGTGGCAGGGCACTCCTTGCGCGCATCAGCACTGCGTATGGGCCAGCTCCACACGGGTCAAGGAGGCCCGGGGCTTGAACCGCAGACCTCCCATGTGGTAGACGGACGCCCTAACCACTGGGCCAAAGTCCGTTTCCCTGTATATGTATTTTCAAATCATTTGTTGGATTTTCAAGTCTGGCTCCTTATCTGGAATATTCAAATTCAGGTGATATGGCACTATCTTCAGGCAAGAAGGATGGGCACACACCCTGGGGATACTCCGTGTGGCTTCAGAGCGTTTGTCATTAAATAGATTTTTTTTTTGGTCTCACTTGAAAAACTAAACTATTTCCAGGAGAAAATATTCCTTCTCCTCTATAAGATGTTTCTCTTTCTTATCAGGCATGATTCGGCACAACAAAGAGAGAACACATTAAGAGCTTTAAGGGAGAGGGTACCACACCTTTAATGCAGAGAAGTGGGTTCACCAATATGTGGAAGGGCTGGAGGAGGGGGCTATAAGCAAGACGTTGGAAAGACCCCGAGAGCAGGAGGGGCTGCCCCCAGGAGGGCTGCTGCTGAGGCTGCCACGGAAGCTAGGCCGGAATCGGGAACTCTGAGCCATCGGGGAGCTGGAGAACGGGCCCCACAGCTGCCAGCCAGGCCGAGGAAGCCGGAGAGAGGAGCTGCACCACGTTCTCCGCCCCCATGGGAAGCCAGAGAAGAGCTAGAAGGCAAGGCCCATTTGTAATTTAAAATTTTCTAGTAGCCTTTTTTTTCTTAGGCACCAGGGCCAGGGATTGAACCCCGGACCTTGTACATGGGAAGACAGCGCTCAACCATGAGCCACGTCGGCTCTCCTGAGTTGGTTTTCTGTTTGTTTGCTTGTTGTTTGTTTCTCAGGAGGCACCGGGGACTGAACCTGGGATCTCCCACGTGGGAAGCAGGTGCTCAACCACCTGACTCACGTCCGCTCCCATAGTGGCCTTTTTATGTATTAGAAAAGTTGTGGGTTTACAGAACCATCATGCATAAAATACAGGGTTCCCCCATACCACCCTATTATTAACACTAATATGAAATAAATTAGCCTTATTTTCAAAAAGGTAAAATGAAACATATAAAATTAGTTATAGCATGTTTTATTTAATCAAAATCGTAGCATTTCAAAATATAATTCATATAAAATAATGAAATGCTTTATTATTTGGTACTAGGACTTTAAAATCCATCATATATTTACACTTACCTACTGTGTTTACAGACCTCTCAATTTGGACGAGCCACCTTTGAAGTGCTCAGTGTAGCACACGTGGTGAGTGACGACATCTGGGCAGAACAGAGCTAGAAAAAGCTCGCTGCTGCAGTGCCACAAGAAGTCTCGGGTTTCCTCCCCGTGCTTTCCAGCAGAAGCTGACAAAACAAGCAGGAAGATGACTTTTGCCTCCAAATCTTACACCCATGCATAAGATTCGCAGACCTAATTTGCATCCAGAATCCTTGCTCCAAAAGAATCTGGGAACAGTATGTCCCTTTTTGTCTTGCTGTCCCTCCACCCCCCAAACTCCTCAGAAGAAAGGAGAAATGCCGGGTGACTAATCCTGTGTGCAACATCCAGCAGTTCTTTTTAAAAAGGGCGAGGGACAGTTGCTAGGGGAACCTGCACGTCCATTTCTGTCACCCTACAAATAGTAGATGTTACCTTAAAAAAATCCACCAGTTTATGTTCCTTCTAGTTTGGAGCACGTGTAGGTAGCTAAGGCTCTGTTTCGTTGTTTATTATGTTTTGTAAGCAGAAACACAAAGATCTACCTTTAAAATGGTTTCCTGCCACTTACTCCATCTTAAAGTCAGCCCCAGGACACTTGCTGAGGCTTTGATCCCAGCCCCCAGCAGCCCTTTCCTCAAGGGTCCTTAGGGCGCCTACATAAAAAGGTGTCACGGTGAAAAGTAGGCACTTTTAGGAATGTTTAGATAGTTTTTGACACACATATGTTCCCTGCAGTTGCCTGGGTCTGACTGCGTAACTCGCCCTGGCCTTTGTTTTTTTTTCCTTTTTATTTTCAAAGAAGATTTAGATTACATAAAAGTTACTTGGAAAATATAGGGGATTCCCATATACCCCACCCCCCCACACTCTCCTCCATTAACTTCTTTCATTAGTGTGGTACAGGTGTTACAATGGATGAACGTATGGAAGCATGCTGCGGTTTACATTATGTTTCACACTTTGCCCTGCACAATTTTATAGGTCTTGACAAAAGGTATAATGGCCACATCCATCATTTGTGGGCTTGCTATTTTGAGCTTGCTACTTTGAGTTAGCAACCCACGAGGACCGGGCGGGCTTCCACGGCTCGGCGGTGAGCCCCTAGGCCAGCGCGTAGGCCTAGGTTCTCCAGGTGTGGGGGACGCGCGGTAAAAAACACGGAGACAGCCTGTGAGAGTGAGCTAGTCCACTTTATTGCGGAAATACACTTGATTATATAGGGTCGGGTTAAGGGAGGGGTAGGAGCTGGGGCGGGTTAACTACGGGGCGGTAGTGGATAGGCGGAGCCGTGCAGGCAGCTATGAGGTAAGCGGTGACTAAGGAAGGGGGCAGATTATGAGTTGGCTAAGTGGGCGGGACTGGCGGGAAGGATAGCAACGGCTGGAAAAGGGAGATAACAAAGGCTAGGAGGAGGGGTGAAGGGAGACAGCAACAATTGCTCCTTTTGTTTTATAAAAAAAAAGGGGCGTGAGAGAGTAGAGGGATGGGCTGTGGAGGGTGAGAGAAAAAAGGGGTAGAATTGACTGGCGATGGGCAAATGACATATCATTTGGCCAGAATGTATGCATAGCCCTTAGGGTCGGTGCGTGCCGGTGCTAGACGAAATATCTAACATGATGTTGCGCACGCTTTTTTGGGGTGGATAGCACTGTGGCTGGCTTAACCGCGAAGGACTCTCAGACATATAGCAATAAAGGGGGGCGGAGGGTACACCCAAGCCCTTTACGCCGAGGGAAACAAACCCGTGCCGGCGGCTAAGGTCAGGGAGTTTCACAGCAAGCAGCTTCACAGGCGGGAAGTACGGTGGGAAAGGGGGCGAGGACAAGGGCGGGATTGAGGAGCGAGATCAGAGGTAGCAAGACGGTGGTAATGGATTTGAACAAATGAGGAAAATACACTGTCAGCGTGATCCTTGGCAAGGCGGATGATTCGTCGAATGGCCCAAGGACCAACGGTGAGACCTAGGATGATGAGCAGAACTGGGGTTATTAGCGGGAGGAGATGGGGAGGAGGGGCTGCAGGAAGCCCCAGGAACCAGCACTTTGGGCTCGTTCAAGTCGGCGTTGGTTGAGACCTTTTTCAAGTTCTTTTAAGCTGGAGTCTACTAAACCGGTATAGTTGGCATAGATGCAGCATTCTTCTCCCAGAGCTGCACATAGGCCACCTTCTTTGAGGAGGAGGAGGTCAAGGCCTCGGCGGTTTTGCAGGACAACTTCTGAAAGGGAATTGAGGGAGTCTTTAAGATACTTGACTGCATCTCGGAGGTAGATGATATCAGAGTCTACTGCTTGTCTGAGGTTTTGGAGGGCGGAGGCTTGTGTGGCTAGAGCTGCAACACCAGTGGCAGCTCCAGCTGTAGCTAGGAGGGAAGTGACAGTGAGTACAGCAGTAATAGGTTCGCGTTTGTGGAGGTAGATAGCTTCTTGAGTGTGATCAAAGGCTTCAAAGAAATGTAGAGGAGTGTGATAGATGACTCGAGGCGTGAGGAGGATGAGAGCACACGTTTCTTTGGTCTTGTTAAGTGTGGCAACAGATAAGCATGGGGTAAGTCCGGTGGAAGAGCAGAGCCATTGGGTGGTGTTTAGGGGAACTAAGTATTTGGCAGAGATGTTTGGGGAGGTATAGTTGGTACAGACAGTAAGGCTAGGAGTGTGGGAAGAACGGGGGTGAATGCATAAACCTTTGGAAGAGATGTGCGTAAAAGTGAGTGGGACATGAGTAGACTGATTCCAATTGCAGGAAGAGGGGGAATCGTCGGTGGAGGAAGTAAAGAGTGGTGAAGGGATAGCAAGTGGATCATAGAGGGGGAGGCTGGGGGAAAGACACAACCAGCAAGAGCAAGTGAGGTTGGGGTGGGAGGCATTGAGAGAGGAATAGGAGGCGTTTAGGAGTTTGAAGTAGGGACTAGAGGGGATGAGAGGATGTGGTTGTATACCTGAAGCGGGGGGGGGAAGTGGGGCTTGTAGAAGGGACGACGGCGGCCGAGGTGGAAGAGATTTTGAGGGGAGTAGATGAGGACGGAAGAAGGTGAACAGTGGGTGAGGGAGGAGGGTTAAGGATGTGGTTGGGACCAATAGCAGAGGGTGGGGTAGAGACAACACGCTTTTGGATTTCAAACAAAGCGCCACGATCATAGTTGCTCATGTACAACCGGAGTCCATAGGGGCGAGCGGCCAGCCATGTATCGTCGTTTGGGTTTTTTACTGTCAGCCAAATAAAGTCCCAACGGGAATTGTTGGCTACTTGGAGAGAGAGATACGGGTCTCTGTTGGGGGCGCCGGACCATCCATGGGCCATGGTCACACATCCCCAAGAGGGGCAGTAGAAGTGTGATGGGTCATGACAACCTCGAGCACTAGCAGGACAGATGTAAAAACCAGACACAGGGTTGAATTGAGGGCCAAGGAGACGGTTGTTTCGAGAAAGCAGGCATGCTGTATTCCCGCCTCGACAGGATGAGGAGGAGTGGTGGCCTACTTTCGCTTTTCTGATGTTGTTTACTTGGCATTCGGGACGGAAGGAAATTCCAGCAAGAGGGCAGACGTGCGTGAGAAAGGAGGGAGCGACACTAGTAACATTATAAGCGAGAATGCGTTTTTCCGGGAATGTCTGCAAGGTCCAGTTGAATGGCTGATGGGATGAGGAGCTTTGGGCAGAGGAGGCTAGAGACAACATGAGAATGAGGAGATGGATGAGGTAGGGAAGGGTAGGGGAACAGGAGGCGGGGGTGTGAACAGAGCGGGCCTGTCGGAGGAGCTGGAGAACTTGGCGCTCGATGGGGTCATCATCTTCCAGGGAAAGACGGCTTAAGCGGCGGGCAAGGAAGCGTTGTCGACGTCGTTCGCGGCGAGAAGGAGCTGGTGTGGTTCTCGCGGACGGTGGTGTTGGAGAGGTAGGCTCGAGTGAATTTGCTTGGGGGCGCATGGTGGTCATGGGAGGAGGGCGACGAGGGAGGTGAAAACGCCAATTAGAAGTAGAAAGGCGACAGCAAGGAGAAAGCGTTGGCGGAGGTTCCAATCTGCTGGGGCTGTAGCCACGAGACAGACAGCTGAAAAGATTGTTAAAAAAATGAAGACTATAAAAAAGAAGTATAAAAGTGGGTGAGGGTGCGAGGGGAGTGGGAAGAGCATCTGCACTGAGAGTTCTTCTCTGATAAGTTGTAAGGCACGTTTCGGTGGAGGTCAGGCACTTGTCAGCAGCAGGTTGTAGAGGCGGCAATAAGGCTCTTCTTGTAAATTGTGCAGAGTCGAGTCTTTTGGGGAATCTGTAAAGACAAAGAAGGGAGAAGAGAGCCCTCATAGGGGAGGGACAATCAGCGGAAAGAAACTCGGAGAGAGTACTTATTTAAATATAAACATTTCAGGGAGGGGCTGGTTGGTGTTGAATTTGAGCGAATGGGGCGACATCTGGGCCTCCGCAGTCAATGTTGTCTCTAATGGAGGGCACAGTGTACTCGTCATTCAGTGGAACTTTGGGGTCGGTGGCAGGCCTGATGTAGCGCCCAGGAACCCAGAGCGGTTGTGGCTCGGAGTCTGGGAAGACACAAGCAAAGCCTCTCCCCTGTGCTAGCAAGGGGGCTGGATCTTGCCAAAGGTTTGTGGCGGGGTCTTTCCAATGAACAAGAGGAACTTGCGAAGGTTGCCACATGGTTCCCCAATGTTTGTGAGTTGGGGAGAGTCCTTTGTTATCGAAGGTCAGGAGATTGTGATGGATAAGGCAAGCAGTAATGACGTCGGCAGGGGCTTTATGGGGAGAGGAAGTCTTTTCTTTTTGAATGAGTAGCTTGAGCTGTTGGTGAGTGCGCTCAACAATTCCTTGCCCTTGCGGGTTGTAGGGGATGCCGAAATGGTGTGTGATGTGGTACATCTGCTCAAAGCTGGCAAAGGTGGCACTGCGGTAGGCTGGTCCATTGTCGGTTTTTAGATCCCAGGGAATTCCCATGAATAGAATGGCTTGCCGAAGCGCTTTGATGCAATGTTTGGCACTCTCTCCTGTGAGGGGCACGGCATAGCATAGGTGCGAGAAGGTATCAACTGCAACATGAAGATATTTAAGGCGCCCAAAAGCACTAACATGGGTGACGTCTAGCTGCCAGCAGGAGTTAGGCCGCAGGCCGCGGGGATTAGCTCCGCGGGGCTGCAAGGGTCCAAGGGGTAGCAAAGGTGCGCATGTTAGACAGGAATGCACAAGATGTTTGCATGTTTCGATGGGGAGGTCTGGAAAGAGCTTCTGGATAGATCGCGCAGAGAAGTGGAATTGAGAGTGTAAAAGTTTGGCTTGGTTGACGAAGTCCCCTAGTCTTGTTTTGTCAATGGAATCTTCTCGAATGGCAGCTGGGTATACATGGCGGCTGGACGCTAAGGCGTCAGCAAGGGCATTTCCTTGAGTCAGTGGTCCTGGCAGGCCAGAGTGACTTCTGATATGAGCGATGAACCAGGGTTGTTGCCTTTCTTCAAGCAGTCGCTGTACAAAGGTGAGTGCTTGATCTATAGATGAGTCGCTGGGTAGAAAGGTAGCAAGTGGGAGGCTGCGACATACCTGTAAGGTGTATAAGCTGTCTGTAAAGATGTTGAGAGGCTGGTCTGGGTAAAGATTGAGGACTGCAGCGACAGCTAAAAGTTCACCCACTTGAACAGAAAGGTGATTGGCAAACATTACCTGTCGTGGCTCAAGCTTTCCTGGCGCATATATGACAGCAGCGAAGGCCTTTTTTGAGGCATCAGTGAAAGCAGTGATGGCAAAGGGAATTGGCTTTCTTGCGGGCAGCGGACGGAACGGGTTGAAAAATGCTAATTGAGATACACCTTGCAGCAGTGGATGATGAGGATAGTGGTTGTCGAAGGAGCCACGAAAGAACTCTATCAGGCTCTGCATTTGAGCATTATTCATGATAAGGGAAGTAACTTCTTTTGCATCAAAGGGCCAAACAATGGTGTGTGGCGGGACGCCGTACGTTTGTATGGAGAGAAGTACTAAGTCAGTGGCTAATGTGATCCAAGCCCTTGTAAATGGGCAGATTTTTGGGAGTTTACTTTTTGACGTGTGTAGAAAAAGAAGAGGACCATCTTGCCATAGGAGACCCGTTGGGGTGACTGGTGTTGGCAAAACTAAGGCAAGGATTGGGAGATCGGGAGAGAATCGCTCTAGGCGGCATTGCTGGAGTGCAGCATTTACTTGTTGGATGGCTTCTTTGGCAGCTGGGGTGATGGTGATGGGGCGAACGACTGCAGCGGATGGACTGCACTTAGTCTGCAGGAGCTCGAAAAGGGGTTGCATTTGCGCTGTTGTGATGGGGAGTGCTGATCGAAGCCAATTGATCTGTCCGCAAAGCCGTTGGAGCTCAGTCAGCGTCATGTGATCAGAAACATGGATTTGCAGGCTGGTGGGCCGAATATATTGATGAAAATGAAAGCCTAAGAACTGGAAAGGTGGCTGGGGGTTAACTTTGTCAGGTTGCACTGTTAATCCGAGACTTGAGAGGTTCGTCATAACTGCAGAGAGTAAATCATTGAGAAGTGTGTTAGAACTTGCTGCTAAAAGAAGGTCATCCATATAGTGGATGATGTATGTGTGCTCTGGATGGAACTTAGAGTGTAGCGGCTCAATGGCGTGATTGACATAGAGCTGACATATAGTTGGACTGTTCCGCATGCCTTGTGGTAGTACTCGCCATTGGAATCGGAGTGCTGCTCCTTGATTGTTGGTACGCGGGACTGTAAACACAAATCGTGGACAGTCTCGCGGGTGAAGGGGAATGGAGAAAAAGCAATCTTTGATGTCAATAGTGGCTGCATAAAAATGCTGGGGGACTGCAGTGGGATGCGGGCAACCAGGCTGAGGTGACCCCATTGGCTTAATATGCTTGTTAATTTCTCGAAGGTCATGGAGGAGGCGAAACTTGCTTGTGTTCTTTTTGTTGATGACAAAAACTGGCGAGTTATAGGGACTGGTAGACGGCTCAATATGCCCTGCCTGTAGTTGCTCTTCAACGAGGGCAGAGAGAGCTTGTAGTTTGTGAGTTGGCAAGGGCCACTGCTCGACCCAGATGGGCTCCTCTGTGTCCCATTCCAGAGGGATAGGGTCAGGTCTTGAAACGGGAGCAGTGGCCCCTATAAGGGGGGGGGGCGGCGCAGCTAAGAAGGCTTCTGTAGTGATTCGAGCTTTTAGCTGGCTGAGTACATCTCTTCCCCACAGGATGGTTTGGACTGAAGAGAGGACGAGTGGACGAATTTGGCCTTCGTGACCCTCTCGGTCGCTCCAATGCAGAGGCTGAGATGTTTTCCAAGAGGTAGCAGCTCCCGTGGCGCCGATGACTTGAGGGCCAGTTTCGAGGGGCCAGTGATTAAAAGCGGCGATTTCGAAGGGAATACAAGAGATTTCGGCACCCGAGTCCAAGAGTCCGTCAAGCCATTGTCCCTCTATTTTAAGTTCTAGTGAAGGTCTTTGGTGACGTTTGATAGGCATGGTCCACATTAGGGTTTTGGAGCTTTGTGGAGGGCCTCTTGGGGGAGGGGCCGAGGCCTGCCCCGCTGGAAGTTTAAAGGCTGAGAAAAACGTTGCGCTGAGCGGCAGTCGCGGGCCCAGTGATACCCTTTACCACAGCGCGGGCATGGCGTGGGGGGACCTCTTGGTCTGTGCAGTGCTACGGCAGGGCGGGGAGCTGCCGGTTGAGGGCACTCACGAACAAAATGACCGGGCTGACCGCATCGAAAACAGGCAGAAGTGGAGGCAGATGAGACAGCCATGGCGGAAGCGAAGGCAACAGTAAGTGCTTTAGTCTGCGGGTCAATATCTCGACAAGCTAGGACCCATTCGTGCATCGGCTTATCGCGGATAGGAAGGATGACAGCTCAGAAGGGTGCGAGGCACCCATCGAGAATGAGTTCTTTTGCTAACGCAAACTGAGCATCTTCGTTAGTAATTTTACGTTGGCATGCTTCGATAACACGGGCGACAAATGCCGGAAAGGTTTCTTGCGAGTCCTGAAGCATTTGCGCGAACTTGGTGGATTGTTTGGTGGAAATTAAAGAGAATGACCGCTGAACGAGAACTTTCACTCGGTGCCAAAACCCTGGGTCTATGTCCACATAGGAACGAGGGTCAGCATAGTTGTTAACCCCTGTGTAGGCATCAGCTGGATCTTGGACACCTGCTCGAACATTTTCCACTACTTGTTGATCAACAGCCACTTGATAGTGAGCGCGCCATTCAAGGAACTGGCCTGGCTGAAGGATGGAACGGGCTAGAGAAATCCAATCATAAGGAAGAACAAGCTGAACCCCCAACTCTTCTATTAGTTGTTGAACATATGGGCTATCAATGCCGTCTTCTTTAACGGCTTTGCAAAGAGTTTTAACTTCTTCTGCTGTGAAGGGAAGCCAAGTCTGAGGGCGTTGCTGTGTGGGCAGTGGGTTGAGCAGGTATAGCTGGGGGGCGGGAGAATGTGCTTCGCTAGAAGCAGGTGGGGGGCTGCTGCCATACGGTGGTGGCGAGGGATGAACGGTAGCGGGAAACAGATGAGAGAATGATGGCTTAGCAGCGTCAAGGCGGCAACAAACTGGCGGTGGGATATTTTTGGGCGCTGGACAAGATGGCGGAGCGGCTACATCACTTCTGGGCGCCAGCCAAGATGGCGGTGTAGTTACGTCATTTCCGGGCGCCGGCCAAGATGGCGGCGAAGTCACGTCATTTCCGGGCGCCGGCCAAGATGGCGGCGAAGTCACGTCATTTCCGGGCGCCGGCCAAGATGGCGGCGAAGTCACGTCCGGTGAGGGACAAAATGGCGCAGAAGGCATTTCCGGTTTAACGGAAGATGGCGTCTGCATCATTTCCGGGGCAGGGCCGGAAGATGACGGGACAGGGAGGGGCGGGTAAAGGCGAGAGGAAGCGCCTTTGTTCCCGCCGGCGGGCTCGGATATAGGTGAAGAAGAAGCCGGAAGTGCGCCATTTTGGGCAGAGGTGGAAGAAGAAGGAGAAAGTCCGCTATTTTGAGGAGCTACTGAAGCGGCTTCTGCGGGCCGTGGGGAGCGCGGGCGGGGAGGTTCGCGCTCGAGAGCGGCGGCAAGCTGGTCAGACAGAGAATTTGTGTCGCCAGGATCATCGGGCTCATAGTCATTGGGTTGCTTAACCGATTTGTCTCGGATGGCTTCTGACAGCGCACCAAGGAGACAGGCGCGTATGGCTACTAGAGCAGGCAGCAGGCTGGGCGGAAAAGACCGCTTCTCATGCTCTATGGCAGAGGTGACTCGATCTATGAGTCGAGAGTATGTGTCCGGGCTCCAGAGCTGACAGGTGGCGAGCCACGGATTAAAAGGGAGTAGCAGGTCCCAGTATTTTTGGAGCTGTTTCAGGGAAACGCGGACTCCATTGGTGTCAAGCAGGGCGGCTAAAAGCGGAACCTGAGGGGTATGGTGTGAGGAGAGAGAGGCGCCCATAGTGGGAGAAGAAAAGACGGCGATGGGGTCCCTACCTGGAGAGCTGAAATGGTCGCCTGTAAACAGCAGCAGCAGCAGCAGAGAGGGGCCGGAGGGCGGTGGAAGGAAAGGATCCCGGACGAGCCCCCAACTGTGGGCTTGCTATTTTGAGCTTGCTACTTTGAGTTAGCAACCCACGAGGACCGGGCGGGCTTCCACGGCTCGGCGGTGAGCCCCTAGGCCAGCGCGTAGGCCTAGGTTCTCCAGGTGTGGGGGACGCGCGGTAAAAAACACGGAGACAGCCTGTGAGAGTGAGCTAGTCCACTTTATTGTGGAAATACACTTGATTATATAGGGTCGGGTTAAGGGAGGGGTAGGAGCTGGGGCGGATTAACTACGGGGCGGTAGTGGATAGGCGGAGCCGTGCAGGCAGCTATGAGGTAAGCGGTGACTAAGGAAGGGGGCAGATTATGAGTTGGCTAAGTGGGCGGGACTGGCGGGAAGGATAGCAACGGCTGGAAAAGAGAGATAACAAGGGCTAGGAGGAGGGGTGAAGGGAGGCAGCAACAATCATTGTAGTGCCATGCACAACAATTCCAAGGCCCTAAAAGTGCCCTATGGAGAGGGGACGTAGCTCAAGTGGTTGAGCACCTGCTTCCCGTGTACAAGGTCCTGGGTTTGATCACTGGTACCTTCTAAAAATGAAACAAACGAACAAGAAAACCAACTGTCTTTGGGGAGCAGGTGTAGCTCAGTGGGTGAGTGCCTGTTTTCCAAGTACGAAGTCCTGGGTTCAATCCCCGGTTCCTCCTAAAATAAAAATGCCCCATGTTCCACCTCTTCTCCCCTCTCCCTCTTGAGAACCTCCGGTGGCCACTGCCTTTATATCAGTGCCACAACAACCTGGCTTTGGGGTCAGCAGGACTCATTACAAGGTATGGCAGCAACGGAAAAATAAGAAAATAAGGCGCAGGTTTTTGTTAAAAAGACATATTATCTGAAGAGACGTGCTCTTAGAGATTATTTGTAATAAAGGTAAAGAACATTGTGAAGGTTAGGGCAAACATTCTGGGAAAAGTATGATACTGTAGTAAGGAAGCACCATCTGCCTAAAACCCAGTCTGAGTTTCTGCACTGTTCACATCTACACAGAATTTTTATTTAAGCTCAGAAACTTGATTAATTTGTTTCACTTAGACATCTAGAAGTTAATAAAAATCCAGGCCTCTCCTCTCTCCAAGGAATAAATAGTAACATTATATCACCTCGCCCTGACTTGTATATTGTAGGTATGCTCTCTGCAAATATGGAGTAGATACTAAAATTTATATAGAATTTCTTAACCTGAGCATATCCTAGTTTTTAAAAATATTAAAGTGGTACTTAATGCCAAATGAATATTATAGGCTATTTGAAGAGAACATATGCTATGTGGTGGATTCAGAGAATTCATCATTGACTCTTCTCTTCCACAATAATGACACGTCTAAGAGCTGTCCAAGGTTTCATCATCATTTTCATTTATGTCCCTCTCTGAGGATCCTTGAAACATGGCTTCTACCTTGTTCCTTGTTACTTCTACTCTGGAATTTGTACAATTCAGTTTAGGAAAATTGTGCTCAGTTATGTGACTATATTCAATACTTATGTTTACTTTTGGTTTTGTTTGTGAGTTTTATAAACAACTTCAAATTGAAAATAATGTGTCCCTAAATATCTACCTATTAAAATCTTCCCCACCATTTAAGATTGATTTCCAGGAATCTTTCCTGAGACTACTGTTGAATAGGATTTTTCTCTCTGAAGACTTGATGTACCACTTTGATTCTATGCCTCTTATCTTATGTTAACTTATAGCTATGCTTGGTTGTCAGTTGCACATGGATGTGCTTAAAGACTAACCTCAGGTTACCTACTCAGTGCTGTGTCATAAAAATCTGGAGTCCACTGGATTTTGAAAATAAAACATAGCAGCCTTTTGGTGCTCAGGCCATATACCCTCCAGAATATCTTGTTCCTGAAAGTAAGGAACTGGAATGGAACCAAGTTTTCAAGAAGGTTTTCACCAACACATCTGAACTCCAAGAGCTACAAAGGCTAGGTGCAATATGGAAATACTCTTTTAAAGATACTTGCAATGCTATGGAAGAACAATGAGCACTAGATTTTACAAAGGTGGAAAGTTCTTACATCACTTAGGTTGAATTTTTTGGAAGTCTCAAGGAGCTCCATGCTTGGGTGAACTAGGGGGTGACTGGAAGTGGGGTGCAGAGGTGCAAGCTGCTGTTGCAGCAGTGGCACAGAGTGCCAGACAGCAGAAGATACCCCAAAATGAGTTCAACAGTGTGAAGAAAATATTTACCTGCTGCCCTGAATCATCCAAATGACATTTCCCCCCACCTGGCAGTCATGATACTAAAGAACCAGAAATGAAGCTAGATGGAGCTGTAAACTTACATCTTTGAATTATTTATATTGTCCTGTATCCCAGGCCCCCAGCTGCCCTTGATCATTAGTTCTCAATCTCAAGGTCAATGAAGATTATTTAACACTGTTTAGAATCTCCTTAAAATGCTTGTCTACTCATACATAAAATAGAAAATGACATTGTGGTGAAGATTTTTTTGGTGAGTATGAGGAAGATATGGTATAGAAGCAACCTCAGGGTTGAGAATACTGTAGCATCACCCCAGATTTGATTTGGACCTGATAAACAGAATGGGTAGAGAGGCTTTACAAAACAGAAGGAAATAATTTATCTCATTTTTAAAAACTTGCCTTCTGATCTCAATACTCATAACATTTTTTAAAAGAGGGATCGCAGGAGCTTGTAGATTTTAAAACCCTAAGATAGTGACTACAGGATGCCTTCTCTTTGAGCTCCATCTTGCTCCTGATTTCCCTGGCCACTTCCAGGAGGAGGGAAACATAATTGACTATGATGTTCCTCTCCAGATTCTACTCAGAAGGTTTATTTTTCTCGGTTTTTCCCCTGTGTGCCCTTGTCTCTTTGGCTATTACTATCAGCAAACCCCACAAGCTACTCCTTTAGAGTGGCAATAAGCTTCAGAAAAATATGTAGCTCCTTCTCCAAGAAAGTCTAGCAGCCCGTGATCTCGAGAATAATACATGAATGTCGTTCTTTCCCAATAATGCTTGTTTTGTTCTTTTTTCCTGATAGGAGAAGAACACAGTTAATTTTTTTGGAAGTGAAGTTTCTTTTCTTCCAGCTAGGGAGCTTATCTAGAAAACAACAAAACTAGGATAATTTATGTTCACAATTTTCTCATGTCCTCGGGCTCACTTGGAAAACCTGGTCTCCTAAATGGCAGTGCGACCCGTAAGGAAAGCCTCAAACCCTTAAGAAAGCGTTTAGGAACTCTTCTCTGGGCCACACGCCTTCCCGACTTCTGAGCCTGAACTTGGAGGTGATTTTCAGGCTTGTGCAAGATTCCCAGTTCATAATTTCCCCAGCACCGTATTTTTTAGCTCATCAAATTATATTCATATCATTATTTATATGATTATTTGTATTTGCCTGTGCTGGACATTGACCATGAGTTCCATGAAAACTGTCCTTGGAGTAGACCATGTGTCTTCATGGCATTATGGAGACCTTTTCTTTGTGGCATATCCCAGACATTCAAGCGAGATTGGTTGGAAGAATGAGTCAGTGAGTGAGTAAACAAATGAATGAAGAAGTGTAGGCAGAAGGTCATCAAATCGAGAACTACTTCTAATTAAAATAATAATAAAATGATGAAAAAGGACAGAAATACAGCAAATAGTTTGACTTAATTCTATTTAAAACATGCTGATACATTTGAAGCCCTCCTTTTTCTCATCTTTCCATTCAAGGCATGTACAGAAACAAAGCCAAGCAGTGTCTTTTTTCGGTTGTGTCTCTCCATGAATATTATCTTCAGGCTGCCCCAGTTAAGAGCTGCGGACCCTCCGGAGCCTGCCTTCTCTGAATCTGCACAGCCAGGGCCATCTGGCAGCTTCAGTCCTGCTCAGGACTTGGTCACTGCGGGCTGCTTCCACTGATAAAGGGCCTCTTATCCACCGTGCATTCTCCCCTTCCCCGTTGCCCAGATACAGTGCCCACGAAGACAAGGAAGAAACACTTCCATTCTGATTTAATTTGCCACAGTGGTGATTTAAATTTATTTAATAGTATTCTAAACGTATTGTCAGCATGTCAAGTTTTTAAAATTTTAATTTATGACCACAATGATCATCTGCAGAATTTTACTGTGGTTAGCCTTATGAAAGAAAGACAACTATCATTCTTGGGATTTTGAAAATAAAAACAAAAAGGCATTTAGCTGCCAAACAAGTCATTTATTTGGTCATTGTAAAGGATAAATGATATTTGCTTCTCCATATGAAGTTAATTTTGTAATTGACAGATTTTTCCATATATTTTTATAGTTTTATTAGCATTTTATGGCACGTTTTAAATTTGAGAAAAGTGCTTTACACTCATTTTAATTAGTTATTTCTCATATATATCAATTAGTTTCAGTAATGGAAAGAGTAAAGTCAAAAAGATTTTGAAAAGCAAGATGTCACATATGCATACAAATTAAACCTTAATGACTTCCATCTGGGGATTATTACCCAGCATCACAAGTAGTTTTAGAGAAAAATTGTATGAATGACAAATGGACCTTGCTAGAGTCCTCATCTCATCCGGAGGGGAGTAGAATGACTCAGGTTTTCAACATTTTTTAGGTTGCTTGTGAAAATGGGCTCAGAGGGGGGCCATAGGTAGGTGGAAAGAAGAGACAAAATGAAGTGAGATACAATACATACATATCATCTGTCACCAAGGCGATGCTCGCGCTTGATACTCAAGAATCTTAGCTTCTGGAGCCTCCACCTTGGGTTTGGTGTAGACTTACCGCTTGCAGGTGGTAAAAAGAAACACAAACCAGTTTTCTCTTTAAAGCTAACTCCTTCCCTCTGCCCACATCCAAAATGGAGCTATCACTATTCACATGGTAGATTTGTTTGGAGATTTAAATAAACTCACCTTTCCAGATTGTTAAAATCAGTGTCTGACATGGGGTAAAACCCAGGTAATATTCACTAGCATTATTTCTAGTCATCCAAATATTTTTTTCTTGGACTATGGCATTATCAATCGCATTTCTTACCCTAACCTTCCACTTTGATTTTTGCTAAAATGTTATTAAACAGTGCTGGTTTCAAAGGACAAATAAGAGCATGGCTGATCATTATGGGTTATTAAAACTATGACTGCCCCAAAGGTTATCATCTCCATCGGAAGGGAATCTTTGGTCATTAATCTAAAATTTCCTCGTCTCCCTAAATGATCCACATGACCAAACTTGTTCCCTGGAGGGATCTAAATGCATTTACGTACATATCTAAAAAGCACAGAGAAGTACTGGAGCTTCTCCAATAATCTCCCGCCTCCAAAAGGGAGCAGATGCGTCTTCTCATAATGGGGAGCATTGCATGGGCCCTATGCGGACTGTCATAATTTAATGTGCAGTTGATGGCATTCTGCTGCCACATTAAGTCAGGTTTCATGTGGATGTCAAATAACCAATTCTTTGTACCTCAAAAGTCTTCTAATTTCAGGGGTTTATACTTTGACATTCAACCCATAATTAAAAACCAGCTCTAATTCAACATAGCACAAACATTGTCATCAGACTGGAATATATTCCAGGCTGTACAGCATCATTTTAAGGTTTATTTCAGTTCTATTTTAAAAAATATTTTCCCAGGCCTATGAAATAGTTGAACTCTCCGGTGCGTGCTTTATTTTGCCTAAGCAAAGAGATGATTTCATCAGGGCCCTTCAGCATGTCATAAAAGGTTGCCACTTTTCTTTCATCGAAGGCCAGCAATTATCAGGGTAATATTTAGACATGAGGCAAACCAGGACGGTAAACATGTTCTTTTGAATTTATTGTTATCAGTGGGTAGCTGTTTGGTTCACGTGTTTGGTTGTTGTTTTACTTGCTACTATTTGTTCAACTAGCTTTAGACATAACAAGGAAATAAAACATTAAAGGTTAGGTGAATTTTTCTTATAAGAAAAATTGTAGGAATCAATGACCATAATGTGTAGCTATAGCATATAGAGAGAATCTAAATGCTAATATGAATCCATCTATAACCAATATTTATTTAATGTACTAGCATTGTGATTGATGCAGTGGATCCCAAGAAGTAAATTGCTGTGCAAAGGGTATGTCTTTAAAACTGATGAAAATGTGCCCAGAGAAGCAGGACTCTAGACCTCATTTTCTCTATGATAACCAGTGACCATTCACCTGAGTCAGTGCCTATCAATTAATTACACACTTACACTAGCCCTCACCTTAGCATTTTGGCGTTCTGGCTGGGGTTGATGTCAGATTTGTCCTTGAGCTTTTAATCTCCACTTCCCTCTATTGTCACTTTGCATCTACTTTTCTGTTACCCTTCTCTTTGGTTCCTGCATGCCCAATTCAACACCTGTCACATGAAGTTGATTTTCCCATCTCGCCACATCTTTTTTGCTGTTCAATTTCTAGCTGGTTGCTGGTTTCGTTCTGTTGCTCCCATCTTTATTGTGACAGCCTTAGTGGTCTCCTTCTTCCACGTGACTATGGAAAGTCAAACTACTAGGAGTTCAGACTTTAAATTGACTTAGATATACCTATTAAAATGTTTAAAAAATATGTGCGTGATTGTTCAACTGCATGACCCAAATAATAATTGTTACAGGGATTTAAAGAGGCTGTCTGTGTATGTATGTATGCATGTATGTATGTATGTATGCATGTATGTACTCATTCATTCATTCATTCATTCATCATCAGGCAGCATTTGTAACTGACAGGCAGGTTCAATGAACACACACACATAATATATATAGCTATGAATATATATGATATAAGATGGGCAATATTGCAATAGATATATGTTCCAAAAAGTTTACCATTTAAGCATAGTTAAATAAACCACTACTAAACCCGTCACACATTTGCATGCTTTTACTTTTGCTTCTGTGTGGTACATTTTCAAATATGCTCTTGAGAAGTGAGGCTTTTCAAAATTATTTTACATTGTTCCTCTCCCTTTACCATTTTTCTCTTTATGGTCTTATGGTAATGACATTAATAAATTTTTCTGTTTCACCTTCTTACCCCAGGACAAGAGGAAATGCCTGAATGCTTTCCTAAGAGGTATTTGAAAACATGGTCATAGGAGAGAGTAAATGATTCTGATGTCCTTGAGACATTTGGATGAGAGCTTGATAAGGAATCCTCATCACAGATATTGGGGGGAAAATGAATTTCCTGTTGTTAAGATTGGGGAAAAGTAACTAATCAAATATTTGAGAAGCAGAACTCTTCAAGAGAAAAGCTAGAGAGAACAATATGACTTGTTAGACTTTAAAGAATGAAGAGATCTTTCTATTCGGGTTTCTCTATAGTGAGATCTTTCTGGCATAACTCTTCCAAGGGCTCTCCCAGGAATTTAAAAGCACAAGTGTTTGTAATTTGGCACATCGTTGGATGGAAACCACTAAGAGCTTGTAGAGGGAAGTCTATCTATATCATTCATAAAAATGATTAAATAAGTAGTGTTAACAAGTAAATTCCAGGATGCTGGCTAAATTCGAATTTCAGGTAATGAAAAGGTTTTTAGTTAAGTCTGTTCCTGGCAACATATTTATTTGCTATATCTGGCAATCCTAAGTAGGCATTTTAAAGGTTTAGAGCCCATTACATTTTGAATGGGAGACCAGATGGAAGGAGAGGATTTCTATAGAAAAAGATGGAGAAACATTTGCAAATTAAATATTACTGACCTAGTAAATAAAAATTTTCATGAGAAACCTCTGCAATAACTGTCCAAAATTTACCAACTGAGAAACATTATGAACAAGAACACTGTGAACATGGCAATTATAAAGAAATTTATAAATAATAATAATCAGTTTATAATTGATTAGAAAAATTAATTGTGAGCATGGTTATATAAATGTTCATAATTAGTGAATGCATTTTTTACCAAAGAAGACTTCATATATATTATACCTGTGTAAGAAACATATTAATGTGGTATGCATGTCAAAGTTTTGGTCTGATCTCAAATCGTCATTTTCAATAGGATCCTTACAGAACACTCTTTTTGTCATAGCTCAGGGGAATTGTGACCTACAGAAACCAGCCTGAGAGCACTGAATTACCTATATATTGATACTTTATTTCTTCAGGCTAGTGATTTTATTAGCATGATCATCATTATTAATTAGGTTGAAAACTTGAGAGAAACTAAAGATACACAGACCAATAATTAGTTTTATCACTTCTTCATTTAGAAGTATGTTTGAAACCATTTGTTTTGAACATGAATATTTTGGTTCTTAGTGAATATGGGAGGAAAAAAATGGCTTATTCTTTTTTTACAGCCTTTAGAATATTTAGTTTTAGTTTGTTTTAGTCTCTAGTGGTGATTTTGTTAAAACAATATTTTTTTTACAACTGTTTTACGTTTTTATTATAAAAAAGTAGAGTTAACTTATTAAAAATATATTAGAGAAAGTTTTAGAGCCCAAACAGTTGCAAAGTGAAGAAGCATAAGTTCAGTTTTGGTTACCTCTGTTGAATAATTGTAAACTATATTCTTGAACTAAGATATTCTAATGCGGTAACTTCTAACTAATTAGAAAACATGAACTAAGTAGAATTTTAAGTAATGTTGTAATTGTGTAACATTTTATCATGCTGGTTTGTGGTTCACATTTAGATTGATAATTATTAAAATTAGCCTAGGTCCCAAAGTAATTTAATCGATTTTTTTTTTTTTTTAGCTCTTCAACATAGGCATGTGCTATACAACATTGCTTATAAGGAAATGAACATGTGCTCATTGCCCTTGAGAAGCGTGAATATTGGTTTCTGTGTTTTCTTCGGTGTCAGTAGCTGGCTCAGTTACCCTAAGACCTTGAGAAGGTTTATGCCATGCCGAGAGTGAGTGTTAATAAATGGCAGCTGGCACAAAATGAAAATATTGGGTAGTATCCTGTTGGGTCTCTGGTTTTATATCTCTTCTGCTCTTCTTATTATTTTCAAATTTGGTTCTTGTTCCTATTTATAATACTTTCAGAATCTGTCTTCCAAGTCACTGGTTTCCCTTCACTTTTTCTATCCCTGTCTTATTTACTGCACTCCCGTTTCATGATCTAACTGAAGTTATGTGCGAGGATAAAGAGCAATTGCTTTAACTTTAGTGACAGTTTATTGAGCCAGTTTGATACTTTTGTATAGCAGCTCTTAAAAACAACTGCAGGATCTGTACATCTTCTCCTGAGAAGGGCACACCTTTTCCCTGTTGATTTACTTCTATACCAACTGTTCCCTTTGGAAGGTGCTTAACGTGGACTACAAACTGGATATGTAGAATGTGCCACACAGTGCTCAAGACTTATATATGTGTCCATGAGAAATGAGCAGTACAATAATTTCTTGTCCCCAAAAGAAAGAAAGATTCCCAAAATGACATATTTCGAAAATTGACTCTACAAAATTAGGATAGGCTTTAAGAGTCTTAATGAGATAAACCAAGTTTAGCTTCAGTGCTCTGTCCATCTCCTTTTTTAGCAATGTCCTAGACTATTCCTCTCAAAGAGATCAGAGAGTCCTTCCTGGACACTCACAAGTCTAGCACATGTTGGGTTCCAGGATCCTCCAGGATCAGAAACATTTCTTACTTTTTAAATTTGCGTTTTGTGGCAAAATCTGTTAAAGAGTTAATCAGATGAACTGATTGTTCCGAAGGTCGGATAAATGCTTCTGCTTTATTTACTGTTTTATCCTAACTGAAATGCACATTTTCCCAAAAAAGATCACAGGGGTTGACTCAAGTGGTGGGAAATTCAGCATCAGTTGAAGGGCATTCAGGGAGATAGTTTCACTGGGGTTCACATTATGCCTGGTAATCAAACATCTCAACTGCAAACAAGTGAGCAAGCTTAGGGGAAACAGGAGAGATGAACTTGCAAGGAAGTGAGGAAATCATTTATAAGTGAGTCACAGACGCCCTCAGTCTTCTCACCTCTCTCCACGGTCCCAGGGAATGGGCTTTCCTCTCTACTACACAGAGTAAATAGAAGACTCAAGAAAGCAATCACTTAATTTTCTACTCATACGAATTGACCTCTGCTCCTACTTACATATTGATCAGTTCCTTTGGGTAGAAGAGAAGCCATAGTCCTCATGTCATCTAAGACCAGTCCCTCCCTTGGTGCTCTAGTCAACCATTCCCTTTCCACCACCTTCTTTTCATTTGCACGTTCTCGTCTCCTTTGGAGGCAAACTTCATGAACAAGTTATCTCTAATGACCAGTTCTATTCTTCAGTCTATTAGAATCTGACGTTCTTTTCCATAATCCACCAGTACTATTCAATATGTAGCTCTAGGTTGCTGTTTATATTAACTGAAATGAACAAAATTAAAAATTCAGTCCTTTGGCTTCCCAAGTCACATTTCAAGTGCTCAATCGGCACATGTGGCTACTGGATTGGACAGCACAAATATAAAACATTCCTATCATTTCAAAATGTTCTGTTGGACAGCACTGCTCCATGGACACTGCCTTTGCTAATATCACCAGGATCTTCAGTTACCCAACTTGATCTGTAAGCAGGATTGATGACTTGGAAAAGTTCCCTTTCCTCAGCTTCCTTGCCACACACTTTCCTGAGCTTTGGTCTATCCCTCAGCAACTTCTCAGTCTCATTTGCCATTTCTCCTTCTCCACACCTGGTCCTCCCTCGGTATTTAGTCCCATGCATTCAGTAACTATTTGCATGCTGAGAAGTTGCAAATCCTTGTCTCTTCCCTAGACTCTCAATGGTTTAAGCTCAGTGTGTTCAAAATCAAACATGCATTTTTAAAAATTCTCACTACCTGCCCTCCCCCACAAACAATCGATCTTTTCTTCCTTGTCTTCTCTGAGTCAGCCAGCAGGACCATCATCCATTCATCTGTAGGACAAAACACTGGTGTTGCCCCATCCTCATGCCAATACTCAAGCAATCACTGGGTCAAATCACACTTAAATTTATCATGATAACCCATCATTAATTTTCAGCTTCTAAATTTTATCTCTTCCAATCTATCTCCACACTTCATCCAGAGTTTTATATATAAATATGTGTAATTATATGCATATATAATACAGAAAGCTAACAGGAATTTTTTTGTAATGGTGTTTGTAATAAGAAAATTTGTATATTAAGTATAAATTTATTTGATCCTTCACCGGAAAATTTTCATTGGGTTCCTATTGCTCTTAAAACAAAAACCAAAACCTTAATATTGTCTTTACAAACTTCATGATCTGGTTCTGCTACCACGAGAGGCAAGGAAGGCATCTCCCCCACAGATTTTGGATAGACCACCAACCCGCTGACATCTTGACTGCAGACTTCTGGAACTATTGGCTTCATCCCTCCAGTTTGTGGTTCTTTGTTATGGCAGCCTTAGCAAACAAGGACAAGTCCGGTACAAGGATTACTATACCTAACTCTGCTGGTAAATTTTGTTTTGTTTGACAGAAGAGGAAACAGGAATAAAGTATACCCTTTAGTATATCAAAATGCAAAATAAGCATCTAAAAGATTGAAAACAGCCTTAGCTCATTGTTAAAATATTGGCCGCAAAAATAGACTGAAGTAAAACCACTTTCAAAGATGGCGTCAGCTTCCTTGAGTCGCCAAGTGGGCGCCATTTGTGGAGGCTCTATTGTATGGAAATGGGTTATATGGCTCCAAAGCTCAAGGCATTTTGATTAGGGTTTGTGTGACCTCATAAATAGTAGCTATTAAAATATTACCACCAAAGACAGAGGGCTAAGGCAAAGGCAATTTTAAAAATCTGTCTGGTCAATGCCTACAGTACTTTTTTGCAGCATAATTATTTGTGTTTTGATATTCCCTACAGGGAAATGATTTGCATTTATTTAAAAAAAGGCCTTTCTCCTTTTCTGAGTCCTTGTTATTTTCCCTGTGCTCTCGTTCTTTGCATTGTGAGCTGATGTTGAAAACAATCCCATGACAAAAACTCTTTCTTCTTAAAGACAAGGTCTTATTTCAAACTGAGAAAATAATTAGAGAGCTGACAGGAATTCCTTCGGGGACAATAGGGTTTGTAATGAGAAAATTGTATATCATCGAGGCCAAAGGGCTTGGCCTCTGGAGCTGAGAAATGCTCAGTTTTTGTCTCAAGGGTTGAACCCAGATGCCTATCACAGCTCGACTGGAAGCTCGTTGTTGCCTTTGCCTGCCGAAATATGCCAATCGGTGCCTTTCTGATGCCTTCCTGCAATACGTATTAGGCAAATCCTGAAGTATTTACCCATTGCATTATGGCTGGAAAAAGTCCAGATACAGGTGCATGAATTAAATTACTTGTGTGTCACTTCAAGCATGAAGTTCAAACTCATTGGAAGCCATACATTATATGCTTGAGAGGCTTTTGCAATTTCAGAAAGGCCCGTACTTACTGCTGGGAGAAAGAAAGGACATCTGACTACTGAGCTAATCTCTGTTGCTGGCATCTTACTGATGGTTTAGCCCGCATCCCACCGAGCGTTCCAAAGATCGGAGGAAAGAGCAGGCGAATAGCTGCCACATCCTGCAATTGCCACTTCCCACCATTCTTATTTGAATAACTAGAGAGAAAAATTGGAAGAAGAAATACAGAATTCTTCAGCTGTAAAAATATTTTAGTAGTCCAGGAACATTCCTGTACCTGAATGCAGCGCATGTTAAAGGTAAATTGGAAGGTACCTTTTTAAAGGCAAGGGTTATGTTAAATCATTAATAATAAATATCTAAGTTACCAGCTGCAGAACTGTTTATTCACCAGCATCCAATACCTTGTTACTGGTGGAAATAATTGTCAATTCTTAAAGGACAAAATTGTTTTAGCAGCATACTTGGTGCAGTTCCTGTCATGAATAATACAGGCAAAACAAAAGTAAGCTTGCACATGTTTGCGTTTAATATATTGGACAGACATGAGATTTATAACGTTGCAGTAAACAATACTGTTTCCCCCCTCCTAGGGCATTTGTCAGAGATTTGTTATCAAGGAGACACGTATAACCTCTATCAACATATGGCCCACTGATTTCCAGATAGAGCTAGTTAGGTACTACTGGAGCTAGGAAAGGAAGAAGGAAATTTTGTTTGTTTGTTCTAGCTCTTCCTGTACCTTCCAATTCTAAGGGAAATAGTTTTGGGCTGCTAAAAGTTCATTAAGTTTGTAGTCAGAAAAGATTTATAATGTCACTGCCTTATTATAACTTTCCTGTTTAGAGTGTCCAATTCCTGCTCTGCGAATAGTGGAGTTCATGGATTTCCATCGGGAAATCAGCCCCTCAGGGGTATCTTCCCTGCAGCTCTGTGCAAAGTGCTTTGATCAAGTCTTTTTGACTAAGCCCAATAGGAAGATGTCCTTCCCTTGCAGTTAAGTTTATCTCTGTTTCATCTATTGGGGATGCTGGCAGCGTTTGTCTGATTTGTTAGAGTTATAGTTACATTTGGGTTTGCTCATCTTGTCTTCTCCACCTCTCTTTTTTTCTTCTCTCCGTCTCTCTGTGTCCCATGCATTCACGCATGCACGCATGCACACACACATATATTAAGTAGGAAAGAAGCAGGCAGTAGACAAAAGGATCCTTATCTGGGTCCTCTCACTTAATGGATTCAGACAAGGACAGACTCCTGGTGATGTGAAGAGGGTAAAAGGAAAAGCTGGGTGATTTCTAGTATCTTTTCTTCTGTCTTCCTCTCTGTTCTTCTCTTTATACATATGCCCCATCTACTTTGGAGTAAATATAGTCCAAATGGGGACACACACAGATAAATTTTTTAAAAATAATGATTTAAGTATCTTAAAATAAAGTAAGAAGATCTGGACATGAATAATCTTGCACACTTTAGAAGGAGAAAAATGGAGATGCGAGGTAAGTATACTTTTGCCTTTTGAAACATAGTATTTTGTATGTTTGAATACATGAAGTCTGATCCCAGAAAAGGAAACAATGACACATGAGGAATTATTTTCTGAGTTGCTATGAAAGAGAGGTCCAGAGAGAAAAACTCAGTTTAGAACAGAAAAGCATTTGAAGATCCAGGAAATGGGGGTGAATTTCCTGTCTGATTGGAAAGCCTAAAGGGGATTCGGGACAGTTCATTACCAAAGGACCTGTGACTGAAGGGGCTGCCCCTCATTCCTCCTGCCCTGCAGGCAGCACCTCCTACCAGGGACCCTCACAGCCTCACTGGAAAGGATCTGGAGGCACCCACCATAGGAGAGAGCCCTGGTGTTTGGTGTAGTGAAAAAAGATTTTGAGAATACAAGGAATTTTCAGACCGTTTGTACAGCCATTTTTGTAGTCAGTTTTTGTAGCAGATTTTTCTCTTTTGGGACTCATTTTAATGCAAGCAAAACCAGCTTTATTTTTTTTTTAAAGATTTTTTTTTTTTATTCATTTCTCTCCCCTTCCCATCCCCCGTTGTCTGCTCTCTGTGTCCACTCACTGTGTGTTCTTCTGCATCTGTTTGCATTATCAGGCAGCACTGGGAAATTGCATCTCTTTTTTGTTGCATCATCTGACTGTGTCAGCTCTCCGTGTGTGCGGCGCCACTCCTGGATGGGCTGCACTTTTTTCACGTGGGACGGTTCTCTTTGCAGGGTGCACTCCTAGTGCGTGGGGCACCCCTACGCTGGGGCACCCCTGTGTGGCTTGGCACTCTTTGCGCACGGCAGCACTGCGTGTGGGCCAGCTCACCACATGCGCCAGGAGGCCCTGGGTTTGAACCCTGGACCCTCCATATGGTAGGTGGACACTCTATCAGTTGAACCACATCCACTTCCCAAAGCCAGCTTTAAAGACAGAAGCTGGTCATGGTGCAATGATGGGCGTGGGGGCTCACATTGCATTTTCTAGAAATATTAAACACTATTCCATGAGTGCAGAGGGTCTGAGCAAATGTGCACAGTTAGGGAATTTTTTTCTTTCTTGATATTGACACAGACCAGTGACTCTCAACTTTTTCATGTCATTCATTAATTTAGCAAACACTTATCAAGCAGCTCATCTCCAGTAGCCATTATTCTACTTGGGATAAAACATTCAAAGATCCTTGTCTTTGTGATGTTCTATGTTTAGTACACACAGAAAATTATAATATATGTAGTGATGATTGGCATGAGGTTGCTTGCTGCTTTGGGTAATTGCCAGGGGATTCTGCAAAATGGATCCTGCCTGGCCACCTGGAAGTCGAGGGAGTGGGCATGTAGTTGCTCCAGTAGCCCATTTAAAGTATATTAAAGTGCTGTGGAAGGCTCTGATCCTGACCATATTGTCTTGTGAGTGTGCTTGTGTATGTGTGTAAATGTATGCATGCGTTTATCTTAATCAAAATGGAGAAGCCTCTAGCTGTTGTGGATTGGGCATTGCATGCAAAATGGAGCCCGCATAAATATGTCTATCTATTATAAGTTATAAATGAAGCCAGTAAACTGGTAAATGAAATATGTTCTATCCTTATTATCTCGACATATGTAACTTCCTAACCACCTGGGTGGCTCAGATTTAGATTTCTCAGAATTGTTAGAGTTCAGAAATAAAACTTAGCATAGAGAAAGCCATCCCTAACCTTATCTTGCAGACCATTCCCTCTACTTCCCACCTCCTTGAGGAGTCTCACGGGAAACTTGTATTTAGATCCTCCAGCCCACGGATCTTCACTTCCTCCACAACCCTCTACTTCATTACCCTCGTACTGCTTTCTTTTTCCACCACAAAGCGGCCCCTTGGCTTTGTGGCTATATAAACTGGTTGCAGTTTCTGCTTTCAGCAAACCAGACAAAGAGAAGCTGTGCAGATCCTGGAAACCTGTAGGGAGCCTATGGGCAAGGAATTCCAAGGTCCCTGATACAGTGGTCTGGAAGGAAGGTTGTGGCTTTGGGAAGGCAAGTCCTCTCGGCCCCTCAAACTCCTTTCTACATGGCAAGAGGTGCATGGGAGCAGAGTCGCTCTTGCCGTAGTCCAAGGGCAGTAGTGACCAATGTTCCCACTTCAATAGAAGAAAGACTGTTTCTTACCAGTGGGGAAGCATTAGAGGAATCTGGCTTAAGCTCCTCCTCTGGACACTTACATTTACCTTTAATGCTTCCTGGGCCCCCAACAAAACTATAAACCCACTAGAAACAGAAACTCTGACTTGGAAAATGATATTGCTCAGATCCTAAGACAATAAAAGCTCGCATTAAAGAGGGTGTGTGCTTCTGTCGACAAGGGGTGGAGTGGAGATTTGCAGCTTGGAAGCTGGAAGGAGGCATTTCCCTGCAGAGGACCGACCTGAGAATTGCAATCGCCAGCACCCCCAGATTGAAATTATTGGGACTAAGAACTGAGATAACCTGTCCCAACAGGGGTTGACTATTCCAGGATATATTTGTCCAGGAAGAAAAGGGTGTAAACATATAAAACACTCAAGTGTTCACTTTAGGAAACTCTTGCAAACTAAAACTTTTGGGTGACCAGCTTGTTCACCTGGGAAAACACTCATTAGTCCATATATTGGCCATCAAGTTTTGCTTCGGGACCCTCATCTCATGCGATCTACTAATCTTTACCTCTTCTATCTGTGGTAGTTTGAGACTGTGTGTGCTCCAGAAGACATGTCCTTAGAGCTAAGCCATTCCTGGGGGTGTGAGCCAATTGAGATGGGCTGTTTTGATGAAATCACTTCAGCCTTTGATCAGATGACTTCAGTAAGGCGTGACCCAGGGTGGGACTTAATCTTTCTATTGGAGTCCTTTATAAAGGGGATAAAGATGGAGAGACAGGCAGAGAGAAAAGGCCACCACAGGAGCTCAGAGAGGAGCTTGCAGAAGCTGAGAGAGAAAGCTGGAGCAAGTCAGAAGCTGAAAGCAGCAAGACCTAGAGGAGAAGGGGGTGAGGGCAGATGCTGCTTCCGTGTCCTGCCATGGGACAGGAGTCCAGGATGGCTGGCAGCCGTGTCTTCAGGGAGAGAGCGCCACCTGATGCGGTGATTTGGGCATTTTTCATGGCCTCGGAAATGTAAGCTTGTAAGTTAATAAAGGCCCACTGTAAAAGCCAGCCCATTCCTGGGCTATTGCCGTGGCAGCCTTTAGCAAAGTGAAACAAGGTCATACACCTTGCCCAAACTCAAGCAATTCTCAGCTTTGGAAGACCTGCCTTTCACTCTTGAACACTCTACATGGCCCTCTGTAACGTTTTCCTTCTTAGATCTTACCATGACTCTGACAAAGTGGCATCCTTCCTTCCCTCAAGTCTAATAAACTCAGTGTTGCTTAATCCATGCTTTTATGATCTCTTTGGGGAGTCAGCACTGATTAATCTGAGGCCAAGAAGCTCAACTAGGAACTGGAGTATGCCCGCGCTGGGACCCACATGGAGAGCTTTTCCCTTGGAACGTGGGGCAGTTACTGAGAGCAAGCCCTTAATCTAGTTTTCCTCTTAGGTTTCTGTATCCTTAACTCTGGTTAGTTCTTTAGTAAAGCCCCATATCCAGGCAGCATATCGTGGTGTTCCTGTGGAAAATAAACTACAAAGAAAGCTAAGTAAACCGGTGGTGTATTAGAAGACTGCTTCCGGGGCCGGGGGTCACCAGCTCCGCGGCTGCTGACTTAGGGGTCACCTGTAAACTCTACCTCCCCACCCGCGCACGGGCGCTGGGGCTCACGCTTGCTTTTAAAGAGAATCTTGCTTTTAGTTGACTACATTTCAAATTGTATATTCCTATCTTAGAATTGGAATTCCCTATAAAGGGTTTAGGTGGGGAAATAAAAGCTTTTCAATGACTGTAGTTAGGCAAATATTTCTTCAAGTGAATAGAAAGAAAGAATATCAAGCAATTATCTTCTAAACCTAAAAGTCCTATTTAGAACCATTAAGATTGTTTGGCAGACGCCTTCCAGAAGATAAAGCTGTGTGGATCACAGAGCATTCTTTTGCAAGACAAACAAAATGTGCTTATGTTCAGGAAACAAACTGCCTTTCACGACACGCTATGACCACTTCCGTAAGCTTTCCCAGCCTTTGTCAGTGTAGACCAAGAGCACGCAGGGGTTTTATATTCCTCCCATGCGGTCACATCACTAGGCTGGACTTCATCTGTTTTAACCGACGTGTGGCACGCCCCTCAGCCCTCCAGAGTTGCTTCTGCTCTGCCACTCCCTGTTGGCTTAAGAAGCTGGAAATGCCCACACGTCCTTCTCCTGTACTTTCCCCTCTACACTTATTCTCATTGATGCCAGAGTGTGACTTAAGAAATAATACGGAAAGCACTATATATCCAAGTAAATAGGGACGAGGAAAGGCAGAAATTGCACAACAGTTACTGTGTAGAAGGATGTTCTGGAAAGCACTCCTGTTTATAGAAGCAGAGTAGGAAACTGACATGCCAGGACTTTCAAGCTAGGTCTGTCTCATGCCTGATTCTTATGTCCCGCCTTCTTCCTTCCCTCTTCTCTCCTTCCCGTCTTCCTCCCTTCCTCATCTCCCTCCAGCTGTTAGAAAGAACTGTAGTATAATATTGGGGAAATGACACATATTTTGATATTTGGTGAGCATTTTAGCATGAAAGATTTACAGGTGCATTGAAAAACATCGATAGTTGTGCTGCGGTGATGCACGGGAGTGCAGAGAATTTTAGGTGGTCTAGGGCAGCTCTGCCCTATTTGCTATTGGGTGGCAATAGAGCTGGTATGTCTGGGTTATCATTAAGAACTATAATCTGAATGTACACCCTCCACATTGTTTTGTCACTGTTTTTTTTCCAAGGGAATATTGGCAGAGCTTTCAATGATAAACCAGTTTAAAACTGCTATTGGAAACCCTTAGAGATCTCGTGTTATTGAAATAAAGCCTGAACTACAAAAGCCGACTCAAGTTTCAGGTGGTTATGCTGGCTGCCCTTGATACTTGATGATTTTTAGCAGACATGTTTGCTTCTTGTACCTAAAAATTTTCAATTATAGGCACTCTAATAGTCTTTAAAAATGGTGAAAAATGAAAATGCTACTCCGAACAGGGAAAAAAAAAAACACACCTAATTTTCAAGTGCATGAGTTTTTATTGAACAGTGCCAACTGTCCATGTTACAGAAGTAAAATCCTGTCACAAACTGAATCACTGTGTTTGGAAATACTTAAATACGCATTGATTAAGTTTGGTTAAAGGACGCAAGAGAAAACTGAATTTTATTGAATAATAGTAGTTCTAAAAAGTGTGGCTGCCTGAAACATTGGGAGATATACAACAGCTAGTTGGCTTACCTTGAGTATTTGAAGAAAGTATGCTTCTTACCTAGCTCTTGTGTAAGGAAGTTGAATGTCGAGCTACGCAGACCCAAACCTTCGGAAATGCTTCATGCTCAGGAATGCAAATTATTGATAGTAGCAGCAAGAGAGCATCCACGATGCTATGCAAACTAAATCCTGAGAAGGGTAGTTTAGAAGAATTATTAATTTAGTGTCCAGGAATAAAATGAAACTATTCTATAGAATAGAACAAAACTACCTTATTATGCCAAAATCTCATGTTTACTTTTTGTAAGCAATAAAATTACACTTATTGATAACAATTACGTTTCAAATAGCATTTGTGTGCTGATAGGGCCAACAAATGAAATTAGAAAAATAACACTTTGAAATTTTTCAACAGAAGCAATTTTGTGTTCTTCATTAATTGAACAATCATGTCTATTTGTGGATACTTTCATTTCTTTGAGAGTGTCTAAAATGGGCATAGTACAAACAATTTAATGATAATTATCAAATAGTACCTTTCTTTCTGGAATTGTTAACAAAGAAATAACATTGGCCTATTTTCTCTACACTTTTATTCCTTCTTGTGGGGATGAGTTCTAATTAGACTTATGGACACCCTCTAATCTTTTTTGGGAGGAAGATATTTTCTTTATAAGACCCAGGTAGATATGTAAATGTTCTGATTGAATGTTCACAAAATATATTTTTCATTTATGGGATAAATAACCCCATTGATTTTGAGGTTTCCAACTAATCATTTCATCATTCTCTTTGAAATTTGGTAATTACTCACATTCTTTAAATTTCTCCTTCCCTGAAAATCTTTGATGATAATTTATGTATTGACATAGAATTTTTTGCCAGAGGTAACTTACCTACCGTAAGTAAAATGAACCCTTTTTAGTGTTCAGTACTGAGTTTTATATAAGTGTATACAGTCACATTAATATAACATAGCTTATTGTGAAACTTTTTCTAACTTCTAATGTAAATATTTAAGGGTATTTTTAAAAATAAATAGTAAAGTTTATTTTTAGAAAAATTTTAGATTTACAGAAATATTACACCAAAAGTATATGGAGTTCCAATATAACTGCCCCTTGCCCCACGTAGTTTCCCCTATTATTAACATCTTTCACTAGTTACATTTGTTACTATTGATGAACCAGTATTGAAATATTGCTATAAACAAGTCTATAGTCTACATTATGGTTTATACTTTGTGCCTTACAGTGTTACAGGCTTTGACAGATGTACAGTGTCATGTGTCTGTCATTGCAGTATCATACAGAACAGCTTCATTCCCCTAAAAATGTTCTACTTATTCATCCCTCTCCCTCCCCTCTGAAACCCTGACAAAAGCTATCTTCATATTAATGTTTTGTTTTGTTTTTTAATTAGTTTTTTCCCCTTCCGGCCCCCGGTTGTCTGCTCTGTGTCCATTCACTGTGTGTTCTTCTGTGTCTGCTCACATTCTTGTCAGCGGCACTGGGAATCTCTTTTTGTTGCGTCATCTTGTGTGTGGTGCCACTCCTGGGCAGGCTGCGCTTTTTTCACAGGTGGCTCTCCTTGCGGGGCGCACATCTTGTGCATGGGGCTCCCCTACATGGGGGACATCCCTGTGTGGCAGGGCACTCCTTGCACACATCAGCACTGCCCATGGGCCAGCTCACCATACTGGTCAGGAGGCCTGGAGTTTGAACCCTGAACCTTCCAGGTGGTAGGCAGATGCTCGAGCAGTTGAGCCAAATCCGCTTCCCGTGTTATAGACTTTGACAGATGTAGAATGTCATGTATCTGTCATTGCAGTATCATACAGAACAGTTTCACTGCCCTAAAAATGTTCCCCTTATTCATCCCTTGCCCTCCCCTTTGGACCCCTGACAACCACTATCTTCACATCGATGTTACATGTTACCCTTTTAACATGCGATCTTCACTACAATAACAACAAATCTACTTTGGTCCCTGGCTACACTCCCCGCTTGTGTTTGTTCATTCCCCAGTCTGGAGGGATTTGGGAGGATGTCTGCTCTGCCTGCTTCCGGCTGAGAGGGGACTTAGGTAGCGTGGGGCAGGGGGAAGGAATTGTTTGCTTGTAAGTGTAGACCCTCCTTGTCTTTTTGGGATGGGACTTGTCTGGCATCATCATTTTGTTAGGAGTCCAGGGCTAACCTGAAGAACTGGAGAGTAGTTGCTGGCTGCTGCTCTGCTGGGATTCAGGGCTCACCGGCATGTGAACAAACTGAAGATTTGGGTCTCTGAGAGATACATTTAACAGGTATATTGAAGGTTACAAGGTAAATAAAAGGACTAGAAGAATGATGACTAGGGGAATCATAAATGAGTATAATTGTGTTATATTGTGGAAATAAATGATCATATATTCCCAAATAGGGTCTGCTGAAGAGGTGCTGATTTCATGAGGCTGTGTGCCCTGCCTATAGTGTCAGGATGTCCCGAGAGCACTGGGGAACACTTTTGTCTGAGGCTCTGTTCACTGTGGCAGGTAGTGAAATGCGCCTGAGACGTGCATAAGCGTAACCTCTGGAATGACGTCCTGACTCACATTGAAACCTCTTAGCCATAAAAACTCTTTTTTATTTAATGGTTGCCCCTTTTTGTCAAGGTTTTTTTCTAAATGCATCACTGGTTGGGGCTTGGTCACTCCCTGGGAGTTTTATCCCACATTGAGGGGAAGGTAGTGAGCTTATCTGCAGAGTTTGGCTTAGAAAGGGACTGTATTTGAGTAGCAAGGAGGTTTTCAGGAGGTAACTGTTAGGCATTGATTAACATTAGGCTAAGTTTCCTTTTTGCAGGAATAAGGTTAATAAGTACAAGCATTAAGATGGAGGGCTTGGAATAGTGGTCTGCTTTCTTTTATTAGGCATAGCTTATGTATTCCTGAGATTTTTGCCATTTTATTTGAGAAAATAGCAGTACTTCCCCAGGATGGAAGTTCGATATATTGGTAGCTACTGTGTGGGCCCCTATCTATCAAGAAAACATACCTATGACAGCATGAATATGTTTATATCTCAGAGAAGAAATTTTAGGTGCATTTTCCATATATCACCCTACTATCAACACCCTGTATTAGTGACATACCTTTGTTATAGATCCTGAAATAAGATTCCTATATTTGTATTCTTTTTTTTTTTTTTTTTTTTTTTAAAGATTTATTTTTTTAATTTATTTAATTCCCCTCCCCTCCCCCGGTTGTCTGTTTTCTGTGTCTTTTTGCTGCGTCTTGTTTCTTTGTCTGCTTCTTGTTTCTTTGTCCGCTTCTGTTGTCGTCAGCGGCACGGGAAGTGTGGGCGGCGCCATTCCTCGGCAGGCTGCTCCCTCCTTCGCGCTGGGCGGCTCTCCTTATGGGTGCACTCCTTGCGCGTGGGGCTCCCCTACGCGGGGGACACCCCTGTGTAGCACGGCACTCCTTGCGCGCATCAGCACTGTGCATGGGCCAGCTCCACACAGGTCAAGGAGGCCCGGGGCTTGAACCACGGACCTCCCATGTGGTAGACGGACGCCCTAACCACTGGGCCAAAGTCCGTTTCCCTATATTTGTATTCTTAACCACAATCCTTGGCTACCCCAAAGTTCACTGAGTTATACAATACCAGTTTTACCCTTTAGCTTTCCTTCTAACATCATGGATGGCCCAAAATTTAAATTAGCTGTAATGTTCATACTTGCAGCTTTAAAAAAATTTTAAGAAAATTGAAAAAGGCATTCAGTATTTTGTTGAGTCTTCCCTAAGCATGTATAGTTTCACTATCTGCTTACATTGATTATGTAAACATACTCAGTCAAGATTTAGAATTGCAGTCATTAGCAGGTATCTATGCATCCTTGGAATTTCTACAGGTCCCAGGGTAACTTTTAAGGCATGCTTAAAAAATTATCTTTGCTAGAGAAGTTTACAATTTACAGAAAATCCATGCAGTTCATTCATTCTGGGTCTTTATTATTTTTTAGTATTAAAATTTGTGGTTTGATGGTTTATATTGTTTTAGGAAAATTCTCAGCCATTCTTTTATATTACTTTTGCCTTGTGTTTCCTCTCTTTGTTTTCTGGGAATCTAATTACATATGCAATTAGAACATTATTTTTCAGCATTGCAAATTGTCTCTCAGCTCTTGGATACCTTTCTTTTTCTGTTTAACATTTTTCCATCTTTTCATATCAGTTTTAGTAATTTCTATTAATCTATTTTCAAGATCACTGATTATTTCCTCTGCTTTATCAAATCCATTGAATATACTCTCAAAGGCAACTTTCTACTCTGCTACTATGTATTTTATTTATGGCATTTCCATTTTACATTTCTGCCAAATTTTATTTATACTTGCTTTCTAACTTTTCAACTATAGTCCTTAACATGATGACCAAAATTACTTTATATTTGCAGAAAGTTAATCATAATTACTTTAAATTCCTACCCTGTTTGTTCTAAGATCTGGACCATCTCTGAGACTGGTTCTATTGTCTGTTTTGTCTTTTGAAAGTGCTTGTTTTCTTTGATTTGTGTGTGTATGTGTGTTTCCCATACTTTTAGTTGGATGTTGAATATCTTGAATGAAACAATAGGCTGAGCTAACTACTATTTGTTTGAAAATGGACACACGACTTCTGCTAGAAATAAGTATGGAAGTCAATGTAGTCAGGAGTTCAGTAGTGCTTTCATTTTATTGTTTTGGTTGCCTTCAATGTACTACCAGTTTCTAATTCTTGTGGCTTTTTAAAAAATTTTATTTTTATTTATTTATTCTCCCCTCTCATCGTTTGTGTTCACTGTCTGCTCTCTGTCCATTTGCTGTGGGATCTCTGTGTCTGCTCATCTTCTCTTTAGAAGGCACCATGACCCAAAACTGGGACCTCCCATGTTCAAGAGAGGCATCCAATTACTTGAGCCACCTCAGTTCCCTGCTTTGTTGTGTCTCTCATCGTCTTTCCTCTTTGTGTCTCCTTGTTGCATCATCTAGTTGTGTCAGCTTGCTATGCCTGCCCATTGTGTCAGTTTGCTGTCTTGCTCATCTTCTCCAGGAGGCACTGGGAACTGAACCCGGGACCTCCTGTGTGGGAGATGGGAGTTCAGTTGCATGAGCCACATCTGCTTCCCTCTTATAGCTTTTTGCTTAAGGTGGTGGCAAGGTGGCTGGAGGACTTTCCTTAGTTTTCCTCTATATCCTTAAGTTTGGCCTTTCTCTGTGACTGTGCCTCTCCTCAATGCTCTTCTCCCCCGGGGGGGACTACTGTTGCCTGTTACTCATTGCTTGCTGTCCCACTAGGGGACAGGAAGATTCTCTGTTGTCCTGTGCTGGGCAGGCCCTCCTTCCCTGGAACTCACTGGTAGGGCTTTCTCAGTGAATCTGCTCTCAACGAATCTCAGTGTTCTGTTCTCAATGGCGGCCAGACTATGCATTGCATATTTGGTGAATTTAATGTGGGAGAGAAACTCCTGATCCATTCTCTGTGGTTGGAGACCACAGGACAGTTTTCTGCCCTAATGGATGGGTAGATGCTTTATTTTCCCCCAATACAATGGGTCTTCACATGTGCAACAGCGTGTACTGTCCCGTTCCTTGGTGAAGGCTCCTGGGTTGGATTTCCTGTTGGAAATGTCGCTTCCTTTCTTCAGTGTGATACCATGAGGGAGGGTCCCCCCAGACCCCCTCTGACCCCTGCCTCTTACATGCACTCAGATTTTAGCCTGTGGAGAAGAACCTGTGAGCAGAAATCACTTGTCTATGATTCCCAGGGTTTCTATTCTGTCATGCTATTCCTTTAAACACTTCTCCTTTAGCAATTTCTCAAAAGTTTAGCTGCTTTCTTCTTGTTGCCTATATGGTGCCTGGTGTCCCTTTCTTCTGGTCCTGCCCTGTCTCTTTGGTGGACCTCGTTTTCCTTATGATACAAGCAATTTGGTTGCCCTGCAACTGTAACTCTGTTGGGTTCAAGAAAAGTT
This sequence comes from Dasypus novemcinctus, assembly GCF_030445035.2. Lineage (NCBI taxonomy): Eukaryota > Metazoa > Chordata > Mammalia > Cingulata > Dasypodidae > Dasypus > Dasypus novemcinctus. The sequence goes on along the minus strand of NC_080701.1, from coordinate 9,299,152 downwards.
ATAACACTTTAGTTAATCAGCTGTTTCATGTTGTTAAAGTGGTAGAGACCTCTTTGCAGTTTTCACTTCCTATTTTCTAAGGAAGAATTCTGACCTACAAGCCTAGAATTTTCATTAAATTCACCATTGAAATCACAGAGGTACCAATCATTCCTTGTACCTACCAATAATAATTAGATCTGATAGTAAATGATTCTATGAATGTGTGCAGTGTTGGATTCAGTAATATTTTACCTTTCTCTGGAAAGAGGTAGTATAATTTGGCTTTGACTGTTCTTATTGCCATTATTCATAAGTGGCTTTGGGAGGCAGGAACAAGAAAGAAGAGAAGGGTGCAGTGATAAACCCCATGTCAGTGTTAAGATTTCTTCTCACACGTGCTGATCATGTGAAGAGGCTAGAAATGAAAGCACGCAGGGGAAGGTAGAGAACAGAGATTAAACACATTGTTGTTTTTCTATACATTTCTTTCCTAAATAATAGTTTAGGCTCTTCTGTATAATAACCCAATTATAATTCATGTAGAAAACCAACTTGAAATTAAAATTTTCAATTAGTTAAATCAGCTATAATTGATTTGTGAATTGAGATAATAATCACATAAATTACCTAAATCCAAGACACTATTAGTGTTTCTGAATTTGTAAAGTCATCTATTATTTAACAAATATTTTTAGCTGTTACTGTGCACCTACACTGTGAAATTTCCACCAAACTATATATTGATTTTCTTAGTTTATTATGATTTCAAAAAGGTTGACTTATAAGTCTGAATATAGTGCAGTAGTACCTAAAGATCAAACATGCATTTCCAGAAAAAGAATTTACATGTTGTGGCAGGTTGAGATTGTTTATGAACCCCTCAAAAAGAGAAGAATTATGCTTGTAAACTGGTCTGTTCTCCTGGGTGGGATACCCTTTGATTGTATTAAATTCAAAGGTTTTAACTTTACTTGATTAAATCAATTTAGGGTCTTTGATTCAACCAAGTCATAAGGTGGGACTTGGGACCGCACCCCTTGGTGGGCTGATATAAATGCACACTCACTTAAGAAGACACACAGGAAGAGAGAGGAGGATCCTGAAGAGGAGAGAACTTTGTCAATTTTGGTCCTGGAGCCCTGGGGAGAGATGAGCCATTCACGTGTTAGTTTGTAGCTGAAGAGAACAGGACCCGAGCAGCTGATAAGGCCTGGAAAGAAATGAGCCCATGCCAGACTGATACAGGAAGCCCTGAGAGACAATCCCTCTGTCAGCCTACAGCTGAGATGGGAAGCTGGGCCCATGGAGCCTTTTCTTTTGGTAAAAATATACCTAATTATTTTACAAGTGAGAACACTTGTTTCCTGAAACAAGAAAAAATGCGATCAATAAAAAGCACAGGAGATTTTTCTAAGATACAGAATCTTTGCCATCTAGGCATGTTAATGGATTTAACAAATCCATTATATTGATCCATATTAGTAAAGCAGAAATCCATCCAAAGTGTGCAGTCAATGATATTCAGTATAATCACATTTGTTCACTTCAATCAGTTTTAGAGTATTTTCATTATTCCGGTAATAATACAATACTAAAAAACAAAAACCGAACCAACAAAACTCATAACCTCTCAATCTCTCTGTGCTTCCCCTGCCATATATAATTGCTACTCTGTTTCCTTTTCTCTAGATTATTTATATATAAATTTTGTAAAAAAATGTCTTATATAGGTAATATCACTCATATTCATATGTTACATGAGGTTTCGCTATATTATACAGTCCCATGTTACATATTTTGGCTTTTCTTCTGATAATATACATGTTGCCTTTTCCCTATACTAACCTGCCTCAACTCCCCCATCAGAGAGTTTACACCTCTATTCTTAAGGGTGAGCTGAAGGGCAGCGGTCATTCTTCTGCAGCTGTTTCCTGCTGGCTAGGTGGAGTAAGCCCTGCCTGATAGGGTGTAAAACCCTCTGGCTACTCTATTGAGTCCGAGGGAAGATAGGTTCAGCATTGTGGCTGGAGCTAGATGAAATCTCCACATGACTAATACCTTGTTCTGGAGGATGCTGATTCTGGAAGAAATAAACAGCATTTAAGATACATGGTCCTCGTGAAAGGATAAAGAAGATGGTGGTAAGCAAGCTGAAAAAGGGGGCCAGTCATGACTTTGTGGACCATGAGAGTAAGAAAAGCCAGGTGCTCCAGAGGCTGCATCCTCCCAGAGTTGATGGGAAGTAGTATTCTTCCTTAAGATCTTATTTTTTATTTTTAGCAAATTTTTTATTGTCTTTTTTAAAAAAGATAATAGATCACACAAAATGTTACATTAAAAAACATAAGAAGTCCCCATATACCCCACTCCCCCCCACACACACTCCTCCCACATCAACATCCCCTTTCATCAGTAAGGTGCATTCATTGCATTTGGTGACTACACCCTGGATCATTGCCACCTCGCATAGACCATAGTTTACATTGTAGTTCACACTCTCCCCTAGTCCACCCAGTGGGCTATGGCAGGATATACAATGTCTTGCATCCATCCCTGCAATATCATTCAGGACAACTTCAAGTCCTGCAAATGCTCTATATCATATCTCTTTTTCCTTCTACTTGGCCTGAGCAACTCCCATGGCCACCATCTCCACTTGAAGGATACAATTTCTTCCATTGCTAAAGTCACAACAATTCTATAGTAGAATACCAGCAAGTCCACTCTGATCCATATTATATTCCTCTATCCCCTGGGCCCTGGAATGGCGATGTCCACTCCACCTCTAAATTGAGAGGGGGCTTAGATCTCACACGGCTCATGGATGGGATTCTCCTGCTTGCCTTTGTAGACACTCTTGGTTCCCTTGTGTGGTGGTTGACCATTCTCACCTCCCTGTCAGCTGACCTGGGTAAGTCCAACGAACTGGAGAATAGGTGTTGCAACTCTGCTGAGGCTCAGGGCCCAGCTGGCACATGGACAGTCCAGAGATTCAAGTCTCCTGAGCATACACAAACCCCAGCAGTGGTCACACATTCAGTAAAAGTGACAGAAGAGGCGTGTGAGAGAGGTCACATCTGAGACCAACTCCATCTCAATCAGGAGCACAAATTTCAAAGTAGGGCCCACTGGCAAGGCACTGAGCTCCAGAGCCATCTGCCATGACTGTAGAATCTGTGTGTCTTCATAGCCCTCAGGAGCACCAGTACCTGAGTTTGTATCTACTTTGACTGTCTCTAGGATCTTGCTGAGGTATGTGTAAGCACGACCCTTCTGATGACCTCCCAACTCATTTTGAAGTCTCTTAGCCATATAATCTCATTTGTCTTTGCCATTTTACCTTTTTATTCAAGGTCTTTTTCTAGTTGCACCACCGGCTGATGATGGTAGTAATCCCTTGGGACCAGAGAGGCTCATCCATGGAAGTCATATGCCATGCTGGGGGGAAGGTAATACATTTACATGCTGAGTTTGGCTTAGAGAGTGGCATCATTTGGGCAACATGGAAGCTCTCAGGAAGTAACCCTTAGGCACCCTGCAGCTCTAGGCCTAGTTGAAATTTCAAGCACACAGGCTCATAAGCATAATCATCTGTATCAAGGCCCTATCATTGGACCATTCTTCTTCACTGGTCTTTGCCCTTGTACTTGGGGGATTGTTGCTGTTCCATTGGGGAATGTGACAGAGCTCCCCAGTATGGGAACTCTGCAATCCCTCAGTTGTCATGCATAATCATGGAACCTTAAGAGGGAGAAGGAAGGAGAGACCAGACAGAGATCACCTGCCATCTTACTTCAACACGTGGCAACTGACTTTGGTAAGAAAGCAGCCTTGAACTGAACTCTTTACGGCCTTGTGACTATAAACTTTTACCCCAAACAAAAACCTTTATAAAAGCCAACAGATTTCCAGTACTTTGCATCAGCACCCCTTTGGCTGACTAATACACATCTTTCTCTGAAGAGATAGTGAAAAAAAGGGAAATTTATTTTGGCCTATCTGACCATAACAAAAGAAAATTACTTAAAAATATTTGGCAATGGTTAGCACACAACCAGGTTAGTACTCTCCTCGAAAGCAGAAGAGAACATGAAAAGCAAGACCTTGGCTCAGAATCATCTTCCAGTTACAATCTAGCAAAAAAAAAAAAAAAAAAAAAATTAACTATCACCACTGTCCCACTCAGTTTGCAATATCTTTTTGGCTAGCCTTGTCATTAACATGGACCCAGATTGCTGCTTTTATTTAGTCTGACTTCTGTAATATTATCTCCCTAAAATATATCTTAATGTGTACTTGTTCACTTAGTTGGATCACTAAATGAGTAGTATAACTTAATATATAATGCTATCATGTATTTATCCAACAACTATTTCACTACACATCTGTCTAACCATAAAGCAACAAAATAAATAAATAAATAAAAGGCTGCAGGTTTTTATTTAAGCAAATTTTGCCATGAAATTCTGGTCCAGTGTTCACTTTTGGAAAGCCAAATATTTGGATGACTACTGCAATGACATTTTTGACATCCTTGAACTTGTGTCTGATCAGTGATCATTAAAAACATAGATAAGCATCATGCTTAATTATACTTGAATGATGCATGTCATTCAGACATATTGCTAATATCTAAATATTCACTTTCAATTTTATGTAAGCTTTTTAGATGTAATTAAGAGTGAAAATATTTTTATGTGATTTTTGATTTAGAATTTGAAATTCTATGCAATAATTAATGGGGATTGTAAAAGTTGATAATTTTATGTATAAAAATGTTTAAGAGTTTCCAATAGTTAAATAAACTAGAAAATATATTGACAGTAAATATAAATATTTAAAAATCTGAGTAACAAGAAAATTTTAAAACAGCATACTTTTTCTGAGCCAATGTTTATAAATATTAAAGAGTAATATAAAGCATAATAACACAGTGTAAATTATATCCTAATTCAAATTTGTGTACAGTGGTTGGATATTCTATTATTCATAACATTATACAAACTAAACTTAAAGAAACTCCATTTAAGTTTTACTTCAGCCATGAGCCTTTTAAAAAATGTTTAGTTTGAGAAGTCTGTACCTATTGGGAGGATAAATTAAAAGTGTAATGTCAATGTTGGAAATCATATTCAGGGAGGGGTCTATTTCCAAAATCTTCAACAACAATACATACGATAAATTAACTCCGGTCAGACATAAGATTAATAGACTATAAAGACACAAAGAATAGTTTAAAGAATAACAAAGGCTTTCCCTAAATATTGCTCCTTTACTGATCTCATTTGAAAGTGAGCTAATGTGTAGCACAAAGCGTCAATTTAGCAGCAGATAGTGCTGAAAATAATTATGGCTGTAATATAATGGCAACTTTAAAAATTGACACCTAAAATTTATAATAATAAACATAATAACAATTTACTTCTGATTAAAATCAGTATTTATTTCTGTCTTCTGAAAAGGATGGTGTTATCAAGCTTTAGTTTCATCTTTGGGTGAGTATTAACTTTCATATTGGCCATTAGGCATTTGGCCAAAATGTATATTTAGACATCTTGAATATTAAAAACTTGTACTTGAAAATATGTCTTGAATATATGTTGGCATTTGTTTGTATGTATATATGTCATTTCCAGTTCTGCTATTACAAAAATATTAAGTGAGCATTTTTACATGTATTTGTTAGTATATTTGTGCAAATATAGTTGTAGAATAAATCTTTAGAAGTAAAATTACAGGATTAAACAAGAAATGCACTTTAAAATTTAATCAATTTTGCAAAATTATTTGCTTCAGAGGCTGCACCAATTTAGAAGGCCTTCACCAGTTTATGAACTGGCCCCATTCACAAACCTCTTTAGCACTTGGTCCCCAAAACATGTAAATCTTTGTCTATTTAAAGAGTAAAAAACATATTTTATTTACTTTAATTTGCATTTATGTAGTTAAAATGTCATATTGAGCACATCCTCCTTCCCTTTTAAGGTATCAGGGATTGCACTCAGGACCTCGTATATAGGAAGCTGGTGCTCAACCCTGGAGCCACATTGGCTCTCCTGAGTTTTTTTTCTCTTTGCTTATTGTTTGTTGTTTCATTTTTTGTTTTTTTCTGGAGGCTCTGGAGACCAAACCTGGGAATGCCCATGTGGGAAGCAGGTGCTCCACTACTTGAGTCTCACCTGCTTGTCTTGAACACCTTTTTAATGTCTTTACTGCAAATCTATATTTCTTTTCCTATTCATTTCCTTCTCCTTTACTATTATTTTTATTATCATATTACTATTGTCTTACTATTTTCCTATTAGATTGTTAATATTTTTTGCTCTAATTGAATGATAAAGCCACTTTGTATGTTAAGCCATTTAGACTTATTTATCCTATGTATTGGACATAATTTTCCAGTTAGTCTTTGGTATTTTTGCTAATTATATAGACGTCTACATTATTAAAAGTTGATCAAACCTTTCCTTTATGAATTCTTTTTTATATATCATGCTTGAATAGCAAGTTTATGGTTAGAATATTTACTTTGAAATCTTAGATCCAGTAGAAATTTATGTTAGTAATGAGCTACATAGCCCTTTTTTATTATTTTTCTTGTACCTAGCTATTAATATTTTCTAAACTGACACTGTCTAATACATTAGCCAGTTGCCATATGTGAGTACTTTAATTTTATATTAATTGAAGTAGAGAAAAAGAAAAGATTTGGTTTCTTAGTTACACTAGATCCATTTCAAGTGTTGAATTGATACTATGGTGCTTTGATGCTGTATGTGCCCTAGGAAAGCATCCTCTTAAATCTAATCCATTCCTGTGTGTGTGAACCCATTACTGGAGTCCTTTAGAAGTGGAATGATTTCCAGACACAGTGATCAAAAGCCACGAAGACCAGAAGCTGAACCATGAAGAGAGAGGAGACACAGTCATATGCCTTGCCATGTGGCATGTCAAGGACCAAGGACCATTGGCAGATAGCCTTAGAACACCAAGTCTTCCGGGAGAAAGCATCCATTGATTCAGACTTTCTCTTTGCCTTAAAACCTAAACCATTGTTCAGGTCTACCCATTTCAGGGTATCTATCTGAACAGCCTAGGAAAGTAAAACAGACACATATGGTAAGTGGCTGCCATATTGGTCAGCATGGATATTGAATATTTCCAATGGCACAGAAAGTTTTTTAACAGACAGTACTGTTCTAAACCTGGTTGTGGTTAATCTAGCTTTTTTCCTACTGGTTTGCATTTTCACCTTTAGTGAATATTAAAATTCCCTGCAGATATTTTAGACTATTTCTGGACTCCCCATTTTCTTCTACTCATTTTCCTATTTATTCCCTTGTGCTAACTATTGTGACTTGAAAATATATTTTATATTTAATATATATTAAATATATTTTATATTTGTCTAATTCTGGATTGACTTCTTGACTTTGACTTAAAATATTTTCAATAGAAATATTTTCATGAGATGAACGATTATTTTAGATATAGTCAAGATATATTGTGTATGTTTATATATTTTTAAATTTATTCATTTATTTCTTCCCCCCTACCCCCGATGTTGTCTGCTCTCTGTGCCCATTCCCTGTGTGTTCTTCTGTGTCTGCTTGTATTCTCATTAGGCAGCTCCGGGAACTGATCCTAGGAACCTCTGGAGTGGGAGAGAGGCGATCACTCTCTTGCACCACCTCAGCTCCGTTCTGCTACATCTTATTGTCTCTTCTCTGTGTCTCTTGTTGCGTCATCTTGCTGTGCCAGCTCTCCGCATTGGCTGGCACTCCTGCATGGGGCAGCACTCCTGCATGGACCAACACTCTGCATGGGGGGAGCTTGCTGCGTGGGCCAGCTCGCCCTCACCAGGAGGCCCTGGGCATCGAACCCTGAACCTCCTATATGGTAGACAGGAGCCCAATTGATTGAGCCACTTTCGTTTCCCTGCTGTATATGGTTTTAGAACTTTTTTTTTTCCAAATACTTAATCTCTGATGACAGTTATTTGTACCACCAAACATCATTCTTAATTTGTAATTTTACATGATACATGACACTTTAAATGTAAAATCTTGTTGCTAAAGAATCATTGTATGAAGTTTATAAATAGAATTATGAATTAAACTGTCAAGGATTAGTTCCTGGAAATCAATCATTAAAAATACAAGCCAAATTATTTTTACTTTTGTACTTAAACATCAAATAGAAAACTTCCAAATTGGTTATATCCAAAATTCCATGTTGTAAACCACTAAGGCTGAGATGACCAAAGCAGTTTAATTTAGATCTGGTAAAACAATATAAACTTAAATCATGCATGCTGGTATAATAATATTAAAAATGTCAACCCTCTTGATTTGAATAACTTAACTGTGAGAATAAATTTCTACAATTATTCTCTGCTGCTTTTTTGGTTTCTTATTTTGTTGCTTTAAAAATTATAGTTGTCTTTATTTTTGCATTGAAATCAGTGAGTAAAATAAAAAGTCATAACCCAAAATGAATTAAAGTTATGCAAATACTTATCTTTATTAGTTGCCTTTTAATGGGTATTAAATGAGAACCACTCAATAATTATTTGTGTTTTGTTGTAAATCTGAAATTCAATCTTTACATAAAACAAACTAATGAATAGCTACTTAATAAATTTAAAATTCTATTTAATAAAATTTGATAGCTACTCAGTAATTCCAATGGAAATATTGAGTATAGATTTCTTAGTAGGGATAGTAATCTTAATACAAATTTTTTGTGTTATCTTTTAATTGACATATAAGATTTAATGCATATACAGTTAACTAACTTGCCAATTTTACTCAGTTTTGTAAAAATATTAGGAACTACATACAGATATTTTGGATTGCATTTGATCTATTATTCACTAAATTTTAAAATTACTTATTTCAAATAAGAAATACCTTATCCCTCAGGCCATGTAGTTTCTTGCATCACAAAAGCATTCCTTCTGTTCAGTTTATTCCTAGTATTTCCTTGAATAAAGCTTCTATCATTTCTTAATCTATCTAAATGAGTAAGCTCCTTGGTAAAGAACCAATAATTTTCTTCTTCTTTTTTTTGGTCTCCAGTCTGTCTGGCCAGATATTATCAAATTACATTTGTATATTACTTCATAGTTGTCAAAAAATTGTGAGTATCCTTTTTGATTCTAACAACAACACTGTAAAATAGGAAAGGCAAATATTATAATCATATTTCTTTAAGATTAAAGGCTGAGTCATGGAAACGTAAAGAGACATGTCCAATTCATATAATTGTAGGTCACATATCCTAAATTAAAGCCGATCTATGACATTAGTTTAGTTTTTTCCTTCTCCACCAGGTCCACCTAGAATGACTCCAGCAAATGTAGATTATTACCAACTGTCAAGCACACCTTGATGATTATGTGTGTTATTTTTCCTTTGTGACTTTTTTATTTGGGACGTTTTTAGATTGGGAAGCTTTCAAGACTTTCACAATCTGTTAAAGACCTACCCGCCCTTAGAATCTAATTAAGAATGCCATCTCCTCCACTCATTTACACTCTAATTTTCATTTTTTCCTCAACCCTATATCTTTATGTTCATACTTTCCCTTACAGAATTTATCACGAATTCCATTTTAGTAATTTGTTAATTTGTGAGTATATCTTAATTTTCCCCAATAAACTGTAAATACATTATAGAGAGGAACATAGTTACATTCAATCTTATGCCCCAAGATCTTCATAGAACACTTACCTTTCACTCGATATTGGTTGGACAAAAAAAAAGGATATAAAAAAGAATTTCAAAAAAGCCCAGGAAATTCTCATAGTGAGTTTGCTAAAGACTACTTTAGTTTGAACCCAGCATCTTAAAATGAGGACGTTATTCCTTTTATTTAGTTACTTTAGGTATGATGCAGGGGTATATATGTTCATATGTAGTCTCACCAGAAGGAAAGTGGCAATTGTGAACTGTGAACTGTGAGTGGAGGAGACTAGCCACTGCTCACTCTCTCCCTCCCTCTAAGCTTTCCTTACCGCACCTATCCATCGACAAAGGCTGTTTGCATCCCCCAGTGAAACAGATAACTAAGGTCCCTATTTTCTCAATATAAAGGCAATATTTTTCTATTTTATGCATTGCTCTTGAGAAAAAACCTCACTGGGAAATGGTCTTCACTGTCTTTGCACACATTTTATTTCTTATGATTTGCCAAAAGGAACAGCATGCATTTTTTCTTTTTAACTTTTTAAAAAATATTGAATTATCAAAGACAAATGAGCTTTCACAAATATAAATGGAAATGAACTATGTAAGAACTAAGTTGACAGAAAGGAATTAAATGGAGCAAGTATTTTTTTTTTATCTAAGTGGTATCCATTCAGCCCATCAGACATTGAATAATTTGCAGTCACACAGACCCACTTTGGAATGTAAAATTTTGCTAAAAGAATTCAAATAAGTCAGAGGTTTCTTGAAAAATTGGAAAGAAATATGCTACAATTAAGGATGGGGACAGAACCAAAACATTTTAAACAAGAACAACAGGTTGTAATGTCTTATAAAGCAATGTAGATTTATACCAAAAAGAAAAATATAATAAAAATTGTAGAGAAGCAGTTAAAATGCATTAGAATGAATATCATAATGCATCATGTGGTTAATTGCAGAATGTTATAAACCAGCAATTCTCCCTGTGACCCGGAGACTGCTGGGAATCCTGGGATAGTTTGTGGAGAAATCTGAAGGATCAAAACATTTTCCATAATAACACAGGATGGTATTTGCCCTTTCCACTGCGCTTATTCTTGCACTGGTGGGATCAAAGCAATTGTGAATCAAAGTTCTGGCGTCTCGGCAGTGGCACCAAACTGTCGGAGTCATTGCTACATTCTTTACTGTCCTGCCCTTGTGGGGGGAAATACAGGCTCTGCTTAAGAATGCCCTTCATGAAACAGTAAAAAGATAAGTTTTATTAAGTCTGGACTCTTGAGTAAACAGCTTTTTTAATATCCCGTGTAATGAAAAGAGAAATACACCTAAGAGCTTCCGCTGCATACCAAGACTCACACCAAGGTTGAGTCCAGGAAAAGCACTTGTGAACTTATTTGAAGTGAGAAGGGAACTGACCGCATTTTTTGAAATGGAAAATCATTTTACTTGAAGGAAGGACTGATAGGCTTTGACTATAGAGGTTTGGGTGTTTTGCAGACGTTTTCTCAAAAATGAACAAAGGGAGACTGTCGCTTCAAAGAAACAACATCCTGGCAGTGGTTATTGCCATTGAGAAATTAAAGCTTTCGGGTGAAAATTAGAATTGAGAACAACTTGTATGTACCACAATGTGGCCTGACAGCCTCCCAATACTTCCAAGACTTTTCCAACGATATTGGTGGTGATGTTAACACATGGGATTTTTCAGTTATTTTATAACTCAGAGACCAATATTTTTCAAAGGCCTAATGGATGATGTTACAAAATGGTGCATGTGTAGAAAGGCCATACAAAGTACAGTATAGACCAATGGATTTTAATTTATGAGAGAATATGAAGTTGATTGAAATAGTTCAGTTTCCACATTGGAAAGAACCTTGAAGAAACTAGTACTTGTTGAGATTTGATATAGTATCAGAGAAGATATCCACAATTTTCTGAAGAGGCTATTAAAATACATCCCCCTTTTCAACTACCTGTGCTGTGAGCCTGGATTTTTGCATATCCTTTAACCTAAAATATATATTGGCAAACCAAAGGTAGAAGTGGATATGAAAATACAGCCATATCCTATTAAGCCATACCATAAAGAGTTTTATAAAAAACATATAATGACACCACTCTTCTTACTGGGCAACTTTTGTTTATTTCGGAAAATGTAGTTATTTTTCATAAAAGCATCGCAGTTAAAATATTTTGGTTTTATTATTTAAAATAAATGTATATATAATATTTTTAATTCTCAGCTTTAATAACTAATATAGTATATCTTGATAGCTATAATTCTTATAAACAAAACTTCTCTGGGGCATGCAATGATATTGGAGAGTTTTAAGGGGACCTGGAAGAAAAATATTTGAGAACTGTCAACATAGAAAATACATTCTATAAATAACTCCTAAGACAAAGATGTTTCTTGAGACTAGAAAAGATAGGAAAGACTATGTGGAAAGGAATGATAAGAACTCTCTCAAGGATGATGCTTAGGTAATCCCTCCCTCCTTGTCAGGACCTATTACTATTAATTATCACTTTATTTTTCAACATCAAAACAAGCATGTAACCATTCAGTGTATTTTCCCACCTACTGCCCTATCTCATTCTTCAAAATGGAAGACATTGAATACGCTCTACATGCCTATTTCCCCATTTCCATTTTCATAATAGGTCCTCTAATTACCACAATTTATTCCTGCCCCCCATCTGTATGCTTGTTGTTTGCACTTGTTGTCTTTGTTTTTTCTTTAGGAGGCACCTGGAACTGAACCCAGGACCTCCCACGTGGGAGGCTGGTGTGCAATTGCTTGAGCCACAGCCACTCCCCCAATTTACTTTTTATTCCATTATTTTTTTCTGTAAAAACTATGACTAGGTTTTCTAGACTTCCCTGCCTTTAAATCCGATAGATGATTTTCAGACTCAATGGCTTTTTCTCTTAGCAAAATATGACAGAAGTAACCTCTTCCTCCTTTTCTACTTGGCTTACGTTTCACCACACTCTTCTGTTTTCTTCCTAATTGCGTGGCCACTCTGTGGAAAAGTGGCCATTCATGCTGTTGTTCTTAGCTGCTGAATGTAGGAATTCCTTTTTCCTTCTTACTATTTTCCCATTTGGTGATCTCACCTAGCCCATGGCTTCCAACATTTGTAGTCCAAAAACTCCCAGATTTATGTTTCCTGTGCAAATATTTTCCTTTGGTATCAGGGCACACACATTTAACTGCCTTTCTGACATTTCTACTAAGATGTCACAAATACACCTCAAGTTCAACCTTTTTCAAAAGCGCGTCTTATAAAGTTCCTTACTCACCATAGTCTTCTGGGTTCCAACACACAGTGAATGGAACCACTGTTCATTTGGCCGCACAGTCTAGGATTATAGGAGCCTTCTTTGACATCTCTCCTAACTGATCCCCAATCACTAAGATCTTATGATTTCCCCTTGCAAACGTCTTAACATTTTTCTCTTCTCTTTGCCCCATCCGTCCCATTTGGTCTTAACTCAATGACATCCGTTGCCCACACTGAAGAAAAGTAGCATTTTAAAATGCAAATCTGATTCTACGCTTTCCCAGCTTTAAATCCTTTATTGGCTTCCTACTGCTTTGAAAGGCCAAGATTATGCACAGACTCTTAGCATTTTCCCCACTAGTCGGCATTTTCCAGCTGTTATGACTTTGTTTTAGTTGCTTCAAGGCACCATACTAATTCTTACTTGGCTCTTCCAAACTCTTTTCACCTCTCTTTTCCTGATTGACTTCTAGTCACTCGCCCTTCAGATCTTTGCAAAACGTACTATCACGGCACATACTTTTCCATTCTAGTACTTACCACAGTTTATAATTACATATGCATAAAATTATGTCCTCTTCCCCTATGACGCTCTAAGGGGCAGCTGCTCTGTTTATTTTGTGTTTTCCTATATTTCCAGCCTTGTGTATTAGACATAAAGGACTTTCACTAAATACCAGTGGTCTGAATGTATGAAGAGGCATGTGGTCGATGGCAGAGCTTAAAAGGAAAGAAATGTTAGGAGAAAAAATGATGTGGAGGAAGAAAACTTAAATTTACTTAAGGTCCTCAGAAGGGTTTTTAAATGAAAGACCCTTTCCTGCTATAACATTCTATACTTTCTAATCAACAATATTTACTCAATCTTGAAAATGAATATCCTTTAGGGGGATAAAATTCCTGTAAAATTGCCCATGCAGCTTATGAATTAGCTAGACCTACTATTTTGGTATTAGCTCAATTCTGAATCGTATAGGATGCTTATTATCCTAAGCAGGTAAGTTCTCAGTTAAAAAAACACATAAAATAAAAATTAATATTTAAAGCCTTGGAATTGCTTTTCTTTTTGATTTCAACAACTGTATTTTAGAAATTTGTTTGCAATTAGATAAAATTATCACATTTTAAATAAAATTAATTTAAAAAATGAATTCACATGTGTGGATTGTCATCTGCTATTTGACACGCATCCCAGGTTACTGCTTAACGGCTTTCCATTATTTTTAAAGTGAAGAAGAATATGCATAATGTATAATTATAATTTAATAATTATAATTTATATAATTAATACAAGATGAATGTATTATACATTCTGCCGTTTGAAACTCTTGAAATATATGCCAAAACATGACTCACTGCTTTTATTCTTGTTTAACAAAAAAAAATTGCTTCCCAACCTTTAAAGCATTCTGCGGCTTCTCTAGTTCAGTAAAGATTACTGGTCAGGTGGGGCTTATGAAATCCAGGCTTCATTTTCAAAAACTCAGCACCTTGGAGTCTAACTTAAACATCAAGAATCCAGAATCATAAACTAACAGCAACACGGAACAGTTTGTTCTGGCACTAAATTGTTTCTTGTCTCTAGCATGTAACCCACTGAAAATCTCTTAAGATAACTTTGGTTTATTTCTATAAACTAGGACAGATGAAATTGCTATGCACAAGGTTGGCTTGCAGGTACCTGGGTAATGTATAAGAGACGAAATCAAGGATTCCCCAAATATGAAAAATTCTTGACAAAAGCCTGATGCGAAATGCCGTGGGATTAGAGGGCAAGTGCTAGTTTCCTCACAGACTTGTTGCCTGACCTTGGCTACCTCAATATTGTAGCTACATAGTTCTGCTGATGAAGCTGGGAAATAATACAAGACTCTGCTCTTGAGAAGGTAAACGAGATATTAAAAATGTATTGGAATTTTTTCCCCCCAAACCGTAGGGGGAAATTATGGTTTTGTACACCTATTGTACATATCAATCATTCTAGAAGAAAGCATTTAGGGATTTGCTTTGAGGAATTAAAAAGTCATTACTTTCCCCTAACTTTTACAGTAGTATTGCCTTTGATTGGAATTACTGACTTTCTGGATAAGAGTTTATCTGAGCTAGAAAGATATATTCATTATTTAGAAGATCAGACAGTATAACATCAATCCCAAATAGTTATTAGCTATCAAAGGAAGGAAGAGATTGAAATTCTGCACAAGGCAATGAATGCTGAAAATAAATATACTTCTAAGCATACTACAACCAGGATGAAGGACTATTAACATCTTAAAAGGAAAAGACCCTGACTGCTCAAATCTCTATTTTACTTTCCATTATGGTAACAGATAATTCCATCAGCTAATCTTATTTAAGTGACATTTTATTTTCTATCAGAATATGTATTGCACTTTAGAGGAATTTTTCACGTGGAAGTGATCATGTTTACTTGACAATTTGAAAATGTCTCTATTAAAAACCTAGAAACAATTTTTCTTTAAAAAAAAACACCAGCAATATTCTACTTATCTTCCTACTTTGTAATTTCTATAAAAGCAGTCTGCATAGCTGAACCCCCCGTATTTCTAAAGTTTTCATGCATGAAAGCAAGTAATAACCAAGAAAGCAAGTAATACAAAATTTGCAGCACTGGATTTAAAAACATAATATCCTGTATCTCCCCAAGATTTAGACTAGGTATGTTGTTGGCTGGTGCTTCTCACCCAAGTTCCAAGCTGTGTTTTTCTTTTGAAATTGTCTTCTTCTTATTTAGAAGTTATTAACATATTCTGGGAAATAATCCTGAGTTGGAAATATCTTCTCTAAATGTACAAAGTTGGAAGAACTAAATTTCATAATTTTAATATAATTGAGGGCATCAGTCTTTTTGATTTTCAAGATCTGTATCATGTTTATGAAATATTCTTCCTATCCTGTCCCTACAAAAGTCATGAAGATATTTTCCTATATTATCCTTATAATGTTTTTAAGCTATTTTGGACACAGTTATATCTTCAATCCATCTGTCATTGATTTTTGCAGAAATAGATCTCCCTGTTTTCCCCAACTGATATTCAACTGTCTCAACCTTGATCATGAAAATTCTGTGTTTTCTCTATGGACCCACAGCACCAGTTTTGCCATATATCAGGTTTTACTAATAAATATGTTGTTAGTATATATTCCCCTGAGGATTCGAGTGCAAGTATTTTGCTTGGAAGGTGATTCTAGGAACCAAAGTTATGGAAGCAAGGAAGTAAGAAGAGGAAGGAAGGAAGCTAAAGTAGTTATGACTGTTCCATGCTCTAAAACAGATTCCCCAAGATGATGACCACTCACATTTTCTAAAACGTAGCTTACAAAAGGGAGGCTAATAGGACAAGCCATGTTCCCCACTCCTGGAGTTGCTACCAAAACCGTAACTGATATTATTTCCCTCTCTCAATACACATTGAGTCACTTCATTGTAGGCCAGCACTGCTGCTCATCTTGGTTGCTGGCTCCATGGATAGTGCAGACCTTCATCCCTGAGGAACCCGAAGACCTGCCTGTTGTGCCCTTGTCAAGAAGGAGTTTCTTCTATTACATGTTCATGGTTACCACCAAATATGGAAGCAAGAAGAGCTCCGCCATGGACCCTCCTGAGTTCCAGACATAGTTGGCCTTAAACCTATTATGGAGTGAGGACCCTTGTGATGCGCAGGGTGAGTGCAGAAAGTAACTCCTTGTTTGGTCTGGTTGCCTACTGGAACTAAGGATACAGTCAAGCCAGAAGGCAGCCATGGGTTCGGTTTAATGGAGCTCTTACTGTGTATCTTCGTAGAACCACAGTTTGCATCTGGAATTCAGACATCTGTATCAGGGGAGGCTAATGTTGCAGGAAAGGGAGTGCAGATTTCCAAGGAGATCACTAGAAGGGGAGTTGAAAAGGGACCAACCTACTTCTACTTCTTATTTCCAAGATGTATATATTCTGTGTATTTGGGAACACAGAGTCATTTAATAGTTTTTGGATTAAGGTATGTACTGCATCTTGAAGGACAAGACTCAAACCCCAGAAGGGGTCATACAGATGTTGTATTTTTTAAAAGTTTCTTCCAGAAAATCCACTTTCAGGCATGAAGGAGTAAGTGGGATCAAACTTGCCCTCCCACCATAAACAATTAAAAAACTAGGAGAATGTATGCAGCAAATATTTTTAAACATTGAACAATGGGAAATGTGGGACTGCGATCCCTGACCTAAAGGAAACAAACAAGGCGAGGCTTCTGATTACTGCAGATTTCTGTCTAGAGAAATTTCTCGACTGCAGTGAAGGGAGATTAAACTCATGCAGAGCAAGAGAGTGTCACTGAATTAGGGAGACAGAGATCAGAGTGATGGGGGCTGAACTTTCCAGGAAAGGAGGTAGCTAGATTAAAAAAAAAAAAAAGAAAAAAAAGAAAAGGTCCACACCTGATCTGAGCCTCTTGAGCCAGTTGCAGAATATTGAGCTCTACATACACAAGTTGACTATTCATAGTATTGTAATGTTGTGCAAAGGACAGCCAGGAGGGTGAACTAGAGCTTACAGGGGCTGAGACAGATTTGATCCTAACCTGCCAGAGAGGAGACTTCTAATTGAATTACCAAGGTATTCAGTGAAGACTTGAGCAATGTCACCTATTACGAGAAGAGTTAAATTATTCCTAAAGTACGGATTACGCGAGACCCACCCTAAGATATACGAAAAAAAGAGCATTCTAAAGAATTAATCTGATCTTCAAGTAACTGAGGTGCCTTCCAAAACAGAACCAACACTCATTAAAGGAAGGCAAAAATATTCAGCCCTCAACACTGCAAAATTCAAAATGTCCAATATCCATTCAAAATTTATGAAACACTGGAAGCACAAGACTTTGACCCATAAGCAAAAAGAAAAACAGTCACTAGAAATAAACTATATTACAACAATGTGAGACCACTTTTCTTGTGATTAATGCTTGCATGGTAGATAATCTTTCCTCTCGTATCTGTTTTCTCAATAATTGAGAGATTAAGTACATGAGAGAAAATTAGTAAGGATATATAAGACTTGAACAGCTCTAAAAATCAAATAGACTTAACACTTATTGAATACTCCACACAATAAAATAGAATATGTGCTCTTTTGTAGGCTCCAAGAAATATTCACAAAAATGTAACTATTCCCAGACCATAAAATAAGTCTCAGAAAATTTCAGCATTTGGAATCATACAAAAACAAAAAACAAAAACAAAAACAAAAAAACAAAACAAAACAGAATTAAATTATGAAATAATAAGGGAAAGAAATTTGGAAAATTCACAAATATTTGGAAATTAACTCTCCTCTAAAAAACCCATAAGTCAAAATAGAAAGGAAATTTAAAATATTTTTAAACTAAATTGAAAATGAAAATACAACCTACCAAAAGTTGCAGGATCCTGTTTGCACTTTTATATTTAGGCTATGATTCACTTTTCACATGATTGTGTATGGAATGAAGTAAGGGCCAACATTTAATTTTTTTCCATATAGATATCCAATTTTTCCAGCAACTTTTGTTCAAAAGAATACTATTACATCATTGAGTTAGCTTGGCACTTGTTGAAAATCAATTTATTATGTAATTGTGGGTCTATTTCTGGTTTCTCTCCATAACTATCTTTATGCAAATACCACATTGTCATGATTACTGTAGCTTTCTACTGGAATTTGAAATTATGTAGTGAGAATCTAATAACTTTGTTCTTCTATTTCAGAATTATTTTGATTATTGTAGGCCTTTTTCATTTTTATTTAAATTTTTGAATCAGCATGGCAATTTCTACAAAAATCTAATTAGGATTTTGAATGGGATAAAATATTCCTCTTTTTCTCTAGTAGTATTTCTTGTCTTAAAATTTAGTTTGTCTGATATTAATGTGGTCACTCAAGCTTTCTTATGGCTACTCATGATGTATCATTTCCATCCTTTTAATGTCAACCTCTTCATAGTTTTATATTTCAATTAGAGTGACTTGAATTGTTAATTCAATGGGAAAATTGAATGCAACTAAACTCATTAGTTTGTTAACATAATGGTTGTAGTCTTAAATCAAATGTTTTCTTCTTACTTTGCTTACTATTTTATAATGTGTTTTTGTATTTCCCTTTCCTTATTTTTAATATGTTATCTGTTGTTATTAATTCTTCACTTGTCCTGTGTTCAATTTTTAATCTAATCAGTAAAAGCAAGATATCACCTATGCTGAGGTGCATTCCTTTCCAATTGCTTACATTATCCTGATAGAAAATGAGACCATTAGAATGCTTTTACTTCTTCTTCCAACTAACTTCAAGGGTTCACTGAGTTGCTATAGAAATTTTAGTTCAGTTAGAATAAATCTATTTTATTATAGCATCTTTAACATTTATACTAAAAGTTTCCATCACAACATCATGTATTTTGATCTGATAATAAATGATAAGGCTTACTGTTTATAAACATTTCATTTCTTCTTCTTTTCCCCACACTTTTGAATCTACCTTCTTATCACTTTGCACCATTATTTCCTCTTGATGTGCAGACCTCCAATTCAGGTCATAATAGGCATGAACTCCTTAATTCATATAGTCAATTTCAAAATTTTAAACTCTTGCTTTTTTAGCATTAGAAACTGTGTGTTTGATAATTGACAGCAATTTTGTTTATCTAAGCATATTTCATCCGTGTGCTTTGATTTTTGTCCCTGCCTTTCATAGCTTAATTTTATTAAGTATGTTATTTTCTCCTTTGCCTTCTATATTCGTGTAAAACTAAGCTGCTTTAGCAAAAAGACTCAACACAAGATAGACCTTCGAACAAGAGAGAAATCAATTTTTCTATAATGAAGCAGTTCAGTGCTTCCAAAGCCAACTTGGAATTTTTCTTGGCAGAACACTTTCTTCAAAAGTAGTATGTTTTATGGCAGTCCAGGGAAAGAAGCTTGTTTTCAATTCACTTTGAAGTGAATTAAATTTGCACATTGCTTCTGCTTATTTTCCATTATACATCAGTCACGTGGCCACAGTATGCGCAAAGGAAGCTGGGTACCTGAATGGCAGTCCAGTAAACAGCTACATTTTAGGGTATCTGTTACTAACAGAAGAAGAGGTAATGGACACCAAAGGGCAATTAGAATTCTTGGCCATGATGCATCTATTCACTGTCTGAGACTATAGAGGTTTCTTGAACATATCCATAAGAAGCAGTAGGTGAGCAATCCCTGACTCTGCTGTCTGGTATAGTACCAATGACAAGCTAGCTGGTCATTTTTGAGGCACCAGGAAAATGCTTCACTAATCTATACCATAAGTTACGAAATTTAGCTCTTTCAACCACAGGGGTAGAGAATACGTCATGCCATCTCTATAGCTCCCTTGAAATTCATCTAGAAATAGGTAGACCAGCAGTTCTTCTAGGACTGTTCATAGGGGGTTCTGGTAAGCAAATCCTGTCCCCTGGCCCATCCATTCCTTTGTCCTGCAACTAAACCCTAAGCTTCATAGCATCCTCCTGGTCTTGCCTACCTGCTCACCCCAGGCACAGTTCACCCTTTAAGAAGCAACTGCAAGCAGATTAAACTCGAAGGGGGTGATAGGTGTGTGCACAGAGGCAGCCATCTTCACAGCCAAATGGAAAAAAAACCAAAAAGCCCCAAGCAAACCAAAGGTTTTAGGTCTTGGACTGTGGAAAACAAGTAATCAACGTTAGCTAGAAGCTTTTCTTACCCCAACTAAAAAGGAAGATGATGGTAAGCTAAGGAAGGTGCTGTACTACTGGGTAGGTCTGAATCTGGGATACAAACATTTTTAAGTCCTGCTTAAGATCTACCTGAACAGGAAAGGGTTTAGGTTTAGCCTTGGTATAACATGAAATGTAAATTAAATGTTATTCTAAATCCAATAACAGTAAAGTGGCAACTTGCACATGTTTATTTGCCTTGAAATTGTATTTTTAGGTTGTTTTATATTTATAATAAATAGTTTCTATAGATTGACACAAGTTATATTTTAAACGGTTGTTAATTGTTGCATTTTTTAGAAAATATTTTAAATGGTTGTTAAATTTTGAACTTTTTTGAACTCTGCAGGTGCAATGGGGGGATTTTAGTAAGTAACCTTAATTTTATAAATGAGAAAGTAAACTCTCCAAGACTTAAAGAATTTTGATGGGTCCAAATATTAGAGAGTTGGGGCTGGATTTCAGATCGTTTGGACCCCACTTCCATACATTACCTATATAATTACATCATTAGTTAATTATTTAAGGGAAAGGTCCTAATTGTGTGGTCTACAAAACAAAACAGAAAACTGTGAGTTTTAAAGTGGTGACAGCAACCAGAATTAGCATAGAGCTCAAAAGGAAATGGCCATTTTTATTTCATTTTATTTTATTTTCATATTCATGTCACAGTATACTAACAGTAGAATGGAAAGTGAAAACTAATAACAAATATAGAAAATTTGTGGTGAAGTTTATATTTGTTTAGGAGAATCATATTCTCTAGGCTCATTTTCCTAATTCATTGGTACTCTTAAAAAGGACTTATATTAATAGATAAACCATGTAGCTATATCATATAAATATGAAAAATTAGAGCAGGAGAGGAAAGTGTAGCACTAAAATAATTTTTCAAAATTAAGTTTTGATTCGTACTCTTAAATTGTTTTCGCAGTAGCAGCTTTATTGAAATACAATTCATATACCACAAATTTACCATTTAAAAGCAACACAACTCAGTGGTTCCACAAAGCTATGGAACCATCACTACAATCAATTATAGAACATTTCATTACTCCCAGAAGAAAGTCTAGACCCATCAGCAGTCATTCCCTTCACCTTAGCCTTAAACAGACAATAATCTAAATTATGTCTCCACAGATTTCCCTAGTCTGGACAGTTTATACATATGATATCTTTCACAATGTGGTATTTTGTGTCTGACTTTTTTCACTTACAATTAGGTTATGTTTTCAGGTTCATCTGTTATAGCAGGACTCAGTATCTCATTTCTTTCTGTTGACAAATGATATTCTATTGTGTGGATATACCATATTTTATTTATACATGCATCAGTTGATGGACTTAGGAGTTGTTCCAGTTTTTTGTCTATTAAGAATAATACTGGGACATGGACTTGGCCCAGTGGATAGGGCGTCCGCCTACCACATGGGAGGTCTGTGATTCAAACTCCAGGCCTCCTTGACCCGTGTGGAGCTGGCCCATGCGGAGTGCTGATGCACTCAAGGAGTGCCGTGCCACGCAGGGGTGTCCCCCACATGGGGGAGCCCCATGCACAAGGAGTGCGCCCCGTAAGGAGAGCCGCCCAGCACAAAAGAAAGTGCAGCCTGCCTAAGAATGGCGCCACCCACATGGAGAATTGACACAAGATGACGCAACAAAAAGAAACACAGATTCCCGTGCCGCTGACAACAACAGAAGCGGACAAAGAAGAAGATGCAGCAAATAGACACAGAGAACAGACAACTGGGGCAGGGGAGTGGAGGGAGGGAGAGAAATAAATAAATAAATCTTTTAAATAAAAGAATAATACTGACGTGGACATTCATATATAAGTTTTGGGGGAATATATTTAGGAGTAAAATTGCTGGGCCATAAAGTAACTCTGTTTATCCTTTTAAGGAACTGCCAAACTACTTTTCAAACAGTGCACCATTTTCCATTCCCATGAGCAGGGTCTGAGGGTTCTAACACTTCCACATTCTCACCAGTGCTCATTATTATCTGTGTTTTAGATAATAGCCATCCCAGTAGATGTACAATGGTATCTCATTGTTGTTTTGACTTACGCTTCCCTGATGACTACTGATGTTGATCATTTTTTCATGTGCTTATTGGCTATTTGTATATCTTCTTTGGAGAAATATTTATTCAGACCCTTTGCTCATTCTTCCATTGTGTTATTTGCCTTTTTGTTGTTGAGTTGTAATAGTTCTTTATATATTCTGGTACTATTCCCTTTTCAGATATATGATTTGCAAATATTATATCCTATTCTTTGTTTTACCATCACATTCTTGATGGTATTCCTTGAAGCACAAAAGTTTTCAATTTTGATGATGTCAAATATATCTATATTTTTCTTTTGTTGCTTATGCATTTGGTTTAATAAGAAGACTTTGCTTAAACAAAGGTTTATTGTCTGTTTTCTTTTAAGGTAGTTTCTGGCTTTAGCTCCCATATTTTGAGTTAATTTTGCATAAAGTTATGAAGGAGTCAAATTTTGCTTGTTTGCATGTGGTTATCCAGTTGTATCGGCACCATTTATTGAAACTATTCTTTCCACATTAAGTTTTTTTGAAGCCCTTGATGAAAAACAATTGATCATAAAGTAAGGGTTATTTTTTGACCCCCAATTCTATTCTATTGATCAATATGTCTAAAATTATGCCAGTATTACAAATCTTGATTTCTGTGGCTTTATAGTACATTTTGAAATCAGGATGTGTGAGTCCTCCAGTTTTATTCTTTTCAATATTTTTGTCAATTTGGATCCTTTATATTTCCACATTAATTTTAGGATCAGCTTCTCAATTTCCACAAAGAAGATTCTGATAGGTATTCTGTTGCATCTGTAGATCAATTTGTGGTGTACTTCCTTAACAAGATTAAATCTTCTGATACAAGAACATGTGATGTCTCTACATGCATTTAGGTCTTTAATTTCTTTCAACAATGTTTCATATTTTCAGAGTATAAGTTTTAACTTATTTAGTTAAATTTATTCCTAAGTATTTTATTCCTTTCAATGCTATTGTAAATGGAATTGCTTTCATAATTTCATTTTTGGATTGTTCATTTCTAGTTTATGGATATACAAAATATTTTTATATTGATCTTCTACCTGCAAACTTGCTAAACTCATTTATTAGTTGTAACAGTTTTTAGGTGTAACATTTGTTTTGTATGTGTGTGTTTATGCATGGATCCTTATGGGTTTCTATATATCAGATCGTGCCACCTGCAAATACATATGGTTTTACTTCTTCCTTTTCAATCTGGATGCCTTTTAATGCTTTTTCTCTATACTGTTTTGAATTATTTTCTTTGTGGTTGCTCTAGGGATTATCAGATACAGTTTAAATTTATCAGAATGGAATTCAGATTTATGCTAACTTAATTCCAGTGAGATATAGAATTGTTAGTCCTATATAGTTCTAATCTCTCTTCCTCTTTATCTGATATTATTTTATACATATTACAGCTATATATATTACAAAATCAATAATACATTATTATAATTATCACTTTATATGAAAATTTGTTTTTTTAAGGAACCTAAGAGATGAAAACTGAGCATTGAACTCTATCTTCTGATATATCATTTTTGATCCTCTTAATTTGTTTCCATGGATTTGAGTTACTATTTGAAGTAATTTCTGTAGTCTAATACAGCTTTGTTTACATTCATCTCATTTATGCTGTTATTGGAAAATATATTTAGTTTCTATATGTCATAGGTCCAATACAATTATATATATACTGTTTTTATACAATTGCATTTTAAACCAGTTAAGAGAATAAAGGAGAAGAAATATGCATTTATAATAGCTTTTATAACTACATAATTACCTGTAACAGTGTTCTTTTTGTTTTTGTGTGGATTCTAATTGTTTTCAGGTTGAAGAACTTTTTATATTTCATGTAAGGCAAGTGTACTAGAAACAGACGTTCCCAGTTTTTGTTTATCTGGGAATGTCTTTATTTCACCCTCAGTTTTTAAAGGTACCTTTGCTTGCTGCAGAATTCTTGGTTGGACCAAAGAATTCTTTGGTTGGACCAAAGCTCCCTCTCAAATAGAGGAAAGTGGACATCACCATCCCAGAATCCTCAGGATTGGGGGATGAACTATGGACCAAAGGAGACTTACTGGTGTTCCAGTATTGACTTATTGTGATTCTAGCAATGGAAGAACTTATACCATTGATGTGGAGGCAGTGGTCTCCGGAGGTTCTGAGGGCAGGGGGAGGGAAAAACTGGTGTAATATGGGGGCATTTTCAGGACTTGGGAATAGTCTTGAATAACATTGCAATGACAGATACGGGTCATTATATATCTTGCCATAACCTACAAATTGTGAGGGAGAGAATGTAAACTATAATACATGCTTTGGCAATGCTCCAAAATGTGTTTATCAATTATAATGAATGTACCACACTATTAAGGATGTTGTTAATGTGGCAAAATGTGAGAGGTGTATGAAGCAGGGCATATGGGAATCCCCTATATTTTTTATGCAATGTTTATGTAATCTAAGTATCTTTTAAAATTATATTACAAAAAATATTTCCCCCCTATCTTCTGACTCATTGTTAATGATGTCATCAGCTGTTAGTCTTATTCGGGGTCCTTTGTAAGTGAGACATCATGTTTCTCTTTGTTTTTTTTCAAGGTTTTCTCCTTGTTTTTAGCTCTCGGCATTTTTACTAACATGTGTCTCTGTGAGGTTCTCTTTGTAGTTATCGTATTTGCTCACTAAACTTCTTGGAAGCATAGATTAACATGTTTTTCATTAACTTTGGGAAGTTTTTAGCCATTATGTCTTTGAATATTTTTCTTTGTCTCTCTTCTGCTTTTGGAATCTCATCAGCATATGGTGGTGTGCTTAATGGTATCGCATATTTCTCTGAGATGTTCATGAGCCCCTTTAGCCAATTTTTCATGTCAGCTACTTTATTTTCCAACTTTCTAATTTCTGCTAGGTTTGTCCTAAAATTTTTTAAAATTTTTATTAATTTCTATCTCTTTTTTGCTCTTCTGTATTTGATGTGACATTGTCATCATACCTTACCTCACTTATATAATCACGGTTTCCTTTAAGTCTTTGAACATATTTACAGAGGATACATTCAAGTCTGTGTCTGTTAGATCTAACATCTGGTTGTTCTCACAGAAGTTTCTTCACTTGCTGTTTTTCTGTGTGTGGGTCACATTTTACTGTTACTTTGCATGTCTCTCTTTTTTTAAACTGGACATCTTATATAGTAGACTGAAGAGCTCTGTGTACTTCCCCAACCCTTCCCAGGAGGTGTTATTGTTTGCTTGTTTATTTAGTGACTCGCTAGATTATTTTAGTAAAGTCTATTTCACCTGCCTTGTGATGGCTCTGGCATTCCCTCCCAGAGGGCATGCATGTGGTCATCCCGGAAAGAGTGGTTTTAGCAGAGCTCTCTTTGGCTATCACTTTCCTGACCTCCCTGTTAAGCTGTCTGCTTCTGTTGGCATCCTACCAGCTTTTAGTTCCACTCATTGCCAGCTGATAGATCAATTGCTTTCAACAATTCCCTGACAGGATAAATTGCTCTGTTATCTGATCCATTAAATTTGGGTCTCTTTGCAGGGGTAGTTTTTTAGGTCAGTTTTTAAGTCTTTCTCTGTGGTTCTCTCTGATAAACTAGCTAGCCTTCAGTTTAGCCTGTTGCTTCAGGGAGCTACCAGCCTTCTCTTAATTGCTTATCTCCAAAATTTCCATTGCCTCTGAAAACACCCTTAGGCTTGAACTTCTCCATATTCTGTTTCAGATCAAGTCCGTTTCCTTGGCGACAGCTTCAGTGAGCTCAGTTGTTACCACCTTCCTTTCTTTTGGGAAAGTCTGGAACCTTCAGCTCAGAGCTGGAAATGGTCACAGGTCCTCTTTTGCCATCAGCCCCACAGTCTGAGCAAGGCATTGGTGTGGGCAGTGTCCTCTGGACTCTGCAGCTTGCCTCTCCACGCGTGGAAGCCCTCCCCCCACACAGGGGCTGGGAGATGGTCCTTGAGCCTGGATATTCTTGGCCTGCCATTCCTGAGGTAGAGGCTCCACCCATGAGTAGGGGAGCCCCTGACCTCTTGGCTGCACTCATGAGAAATTTAGCTTCTGCAACAATGATCTGGAGGTGAAGAGATGTACTCATCGTTGGTCCCTTCCAGAGACATTCTGTACCCCTGGACTGGGAGTAGGAAGGAGCAGGAGCCACTTCTTCTTGACCACATCCATTCACAGTGGAGCTTGAGTCATGTAGCCAGAGGGACATGAAGAAGGAGTGGGTAACAGCTCAAGTGCCACAGACTCCATGGGTCTTATCAAGATTTAGTCAATTTTCTTGAATAAATGCTTGTACATTTGCTGGATGCCCAAGGACAATTTCCAGGGGCTTCAAATAATTTTTAAATAATTTTCATACTTTGTGATTGTTTTGCTGGGGAGAGGATCCCCGGAACGCCCTCACTCTGCCATTCCAAAGTGATCCTTCTTTTAACTCTTCACTATAAAAGTTTTATTTCTTTACATTAGGATCACCTTTTCCTGTACAAATGAACAATGCATTAAAAATGGAATTTAGGAGACTAGTGCACTTTATGTTGTGAATTTTTTTTCTGTTGTTGATTCTTTTTTTTATTTATTATTTTATTACATTCAGAAAATATGAGGTCCCCATACACCCCCCACCCCCCCTCCACTCCACCCCTCCCCACATAGCAACCATCTCCTCCATCATCATGAGACATTCATTGCATTTGGTGAATACATCTCTGAGCACCGCTGCACCTCATGGTCAATGGTCCACATCATAGCCCACACTCTCCCACGTTCCATCCAGTGGGCCATGGGAGGACATACAATGTCCAGTAATTGTCCCTGCAGCACCACCGAGGACAACTCCAAGTCCCGAAAACGCCTCCACCTCTCATCTTTTTCTCCCATTCCCCACACCCAGCAGCTACCATGGCCACTTTCTCCACACCAATGCCACATTTTCTTCGATTACTAATCACAGTAGTTCATGAATAGAATATCAGTAAGTTCACTCTAATCCATATTCTATTCCTCCGTCCTGTGGACCTTGAATTGGTTGTGTCCACTCCACATCTATATCAAGAGGGGGCTTAGATTCTGCATGGATGCTGGATGCAATCCTCCTGCTTTCAGTTGTAGGTACTCTTGGCTCCTTGTTGTGGTGGTTGACCTTCTTCAACTCCATGTTGGCTGGGTGAGGTAAGTCCAATAAACCAGAGTGTAGGAGCTGAAGTCTGTTGAGGCTCAGGGCCTGGCTATCATATGGTCAGTCCAGAGATTCAGATCCTCTGGGTATGTATTAAACCCCAGCACCAACTACAGTTCTGGTAAATGTAACAGGAGAGGCTTGTGAAAAAAGATCACATCTGAGTCCAGCTCCATCACACAGAAACACAAACTCCAAAGTAGGGCCCACTGACATGGCACAGAACTCCATCTGCCATGACCATAGAACCTGTGGGTCTCTGTAGCCCTCAGAAGAACCAATACCCAGGGTCGTATCTACTTTATCTGTCTCTGGGACTCTGCTCAGGTGTGCATAAGGGTGACCCCTCTGATAACCTCCCAGCTCTTTTTTGGAGACTCATAGCCATATAAACTCATTTGTCCTTTCCATTTCCCCCTTGATTTAGGTCAAAAAACATTTTTAACTCCTGGTATTATATGTAGACTGAGATATTCTGCTGGTCCAAGTTGACCCTTGTATTCAAGGTCATTTTCTAGTTACATCATCAGCTGGTACTTGGTAGTAATCCCTCACTGCCAGGGAGGCTCATACCCAGGAGTCATGTCCCATGCTGGGGGGAAGGCAATGCATTTACATGCTGAATTTGGCTTCGAGACTGGCCACATTTGAGCAACACTGAGGCTCTCAGGAGGTAACTCTCAGGCACCCTGCAGCTCTAGGCCTTGTTCTTATTTTAGGTGCACAGGCTCACAAGCATAGTCATTAGTATCAAGGGCTCATTGTTGGAAATTCATTCTTTTTTGGTCTTTGCCGTTGCACTTGGGGGATTGTTGCTGTTCCTTTAAGGACTGTATGTTGTGAATTTTACTTTTCCTAGGGAAATGACAAAAAGATACTATGAAAAATATAGAGCAATGTTAAACATAATTATCATGAGAAATATGGCATAATCATCCTTTCCTTGGAACAACATGGTATGTGCTTTTATGAAAGCAGCTACACACAGGAACATTTTGATTTGTCTTCTCTGAAACAAATCTCTTGTTAAACATCCAACACCAGGAGCTGTATAACATTTTCCTTGGCCAACACAAGGAGCAGTTTTATGGTATATCTGATTTATAAGATTATTCAGACTATGATTTTCACAATATTTTGAATGGTTAATGTACCTACAGTGCTTGGGAAAGAATCAACTGACAGTTTATTGTAATAAAACATGCAGTTGTTTTCCTTCAAAAACATTGGGTATGCAAAACTTATCACTGTTAACAATTTAATGTACTACTATCTCCAGGTATTTAAAACCCAAAATGTCTGATTTCCTCACACTACAAGGTTGTCTTTTATAGACACAGCAAATCTAATGGACACATTTTCATTTTCTTTTACAGAGCGTGCTTGTTGACTCATTAAGAGAATAAAAAATCTGCAGAAAATTACCCATAAAGTCCCTGGATAAAGGGCTTGGCAAATAACAGCAGATATGTCCAGCGAAAAAGCCTATCAGGTTGGGGCCACATAAAACTTAAATGTCAAAATTAAGTTTTCTTGTAAATAGAACAAATGGAAGCTATTTTCAAAGCTTATTTAGGCCTTGGAAACTTTGCTTTAATGATATAATGATTTTGAAGGGCAAAGAAATATTGAATTCATTTTGTGTGCACTAGCATACATTACTGGTAGCAGTAGTTATTCAGAAGTTTTGGCCATTTGTAACTATTCAGATTAAAAATAAATCCAATTATTACAGATGCCCAGATTTTATATATTGGATGTAATACAAACTACCATTTAACTTAGCTCACCCAAAATAACCTTAGATATGTCACAAGTTCAATTCTTGAATGCCATGCCAAGTATTTTAGCAACTCTTTCAACACCATAGATTCCTCTGCACCTATCATTTTGGCAATTCGTC
This sequence comes from Dasypus novemcinctus, assembly GCF_030445035.2. Classification (NCBI taxonomy): domain Eukaryota; kingdom Metazoa; phylum Chordata; class Mammalia; order Cingulata; family Dasypodidae; genus Dasypus; species Dasypus novemcinctus. The sequence continues at coordinate 9,269,270 of NC_080701.1, read as the reverse complement.
TATCATAAAATCAATCTAGAAGTGCTGTAATTTCATTCTCTACTCATAAACTTAGTTGAAAAAGGATTCTCTGAGGAAAACAGGTTAGTAGTGAAAATATCATGGTTAGTAATCTCAACAAATCAGTCAATCTGTTTACTGGTCTTGGTTAGTCCCATCTTTCTTCAGAATGATTATTCTAAACCTTTGACAATTTTCTCATATCCCCTATTGCAATCGTCATTCTTATTGGATGATCTTACTTCATACTGAGAAAACAAAACAAAAAAACAACAATAAAAAAATTAAACAATAATCAAAAAAAGCACTTAAGACAATGAGTTGCAATCTCAACCCCGACCACTCCATTCATGTACCTAAAAATATATCTATTCAATATTAATTATTCCTTCCTCCTTTAGTCTTAAATGTGAACTTTTCTTCTTTCTGTTTGAGGTAAATACTTTATCTGTGCCCTTAACTTAATTTCTTTTCACTCCCTTGAGGACTTACTTTCTCAAGAATTTCCTCTTCCTCCTGTGGTATCTTTAATTTCCATTATCTTTTAGGCAACTTACTCTAAGTACATAGGGATGCTTAAATGTTCTCTTCCCAAGCAAATAATCAACAAAAAACTCTTCTTCCTGCTTCCTATACTAAAAACTGTTGAATATTTTTTCTTCTCCTTTCTATGCAAATTAATCAAGAACAGTCTTTAGTTTTTCTTTGCATTTTCTTATCTTCCATATACTTCCCTAAACTCCCTTAGGAAGGTTTTTGGGTTCTCCATGACATTGGTGCCTTTTAATTGATTTATTCAATTGGTATTTTTCAATATTTTTCTTGTTGGAAGGTTTTGCTATTTCTGATAACTGTGGATGGATCTGTGGGTTGGCTTTCTCAAAATTACACATTATTATTTGGAAAGACAGGAAAGTTTAAATCAACATCTCACCAGCTCCCTTGCAACTTTAATTTTGGGTATGCAATAGGTTTCTCCGATTTGATGCACTGAAGCAAGATAAGGAAAGGGTAAACCAATGGAGACCAATTTCTTAGAGTCTGTAGTTATTGTTGCTTATAAATAAGACTTGGAAATCTGTGGATTCCTTTCAGTTGTGTTCTGGTGTTCATTGTCCAACAGCCCAATGTCAAGAATTGAAAAGAGCAACAGATTCTTGATCTAATTTTCTACTTTTCCAACATCCCAGTTGTGAGTTTTATCTGCAGAAGCAGGAGTAGCTCTGTTCTTATTATAGCTCCAGTGGTGTCCTTGAAAGTACTCTTCCTTTTGCTCTTCATCATTCTGGAAGACCTAGACTGGAACTTGCACTTTCAAGACTTCTGAAATTTTGTAAAAACCCAATTAGTTAAAATTCCTTCCTGCTGAAAATGCTGAGAATGCTCTCTGCCCTTCCACTGAATGTGTCCTGACTGCTGCACAGTGTGGCTTATCCTCTCTCTTTCTCAATTCTTTGGTTGCTGTGTTACTGCACTCTTCTGTTATCATCACACCACTCAGCTTTTCTCCTTCTTCTGGGCTTCCCTTTCTCTTCCTGTGGTATTTAGCAACTATTCTCACAGTCTACTCAGTCTCCTTAGTGATCTCACACATTCCTGGCACCTTAAGAGTAAATAAAGGGAGTTGAGGTGGCTCAGGTGATTGAGTGCCTATCTTACACAGGGTTCGAGTCTCAGTGCCTCCTAAGGAAAAAAGATGAGCAGACGGTGAACACAAACAACAAGGGGGTGGAAATATAAATGAAAAGAGTAAATGAATGCCAATTCCAAAATTCAAACCTTCAGCTCAGACCCCTTCTTTTTATCTTAGACATTTATTCAACTTCTGCTCTGTATCTCCATATCGCTTTTTTACAGGTTCTGAAAAAACTAACATATGCAGCAATGAAATCACTCTGTTTCTCTATTTCTCAATGTGCTTCATTCATGGACATGCTTATTTGATTCTATCCTAGCCATACATACTTATTTTTCATTTTTCACTCTTACCTTCTGCTATTCAATAATGTCAACAAATTCTGTCCTAATATTTATTGAATTCCATCCCCCTTATTCATTTTACTTCCATGTCTTTAATGGGGCCATGCTCATTCCTCACCTAGACCACAGCAACACTTTCTTAACTGGTCCTTTTGCCTGTCTCCCTTATATTCATTCTCCCACATGGCAGCCAGAATGCACCATCTAAAACACAACCAGCCCAGTTCCCTTTAGCACATTCCAGCCCATTTCCCTTTAGCACAAAAAAAGCATCCATTTCTAGCACAGTCTGGTCCATCAGCGATCTGGCTTTTACCTGTCTCTCCAGTCTCATGCTAAGGAGACTTTTCTTGGTCCTCTGAAGCTGGACTTGTGATGCCTTCTTTCTGCTCTACTATGCTGTCTGCATGCTTCACCAACAGTCACCAGATTATATTGCCATGTTTGGTTGTATGTATATTCTTTCTTTCCATATGGACTATGAGCTCCTTAAGGGTGGAAATGGGGATACGTCTACCTGTATATCCCTAAACCGTAGCTTGGATATTTGTAGCTGCTCAACAAACCAGGAAATAATAATATATATCTACATTTAATAAATCTGTATTGATCACCAATTATTTTAAATGAGTTGTTCTACTTATCTTTCCCAGAAGACTACATCCACAGGATATTTACCTCCCTTATCTCTAGCATTTAAAATTGTGTCTGGCACACATATAACTAAGCAAAAGTGTATATGTATTGAATGAATGATAAAAAAGTCAAATATTTTATTAAAGTTGGAAATGTTTTTGCAGAGAAGAAATTTTAATTTGAAACCTGAGCTTATGTGTCTCTCTTCATCTTACCTATACAACATTCAATACACAATATACTTTGTCCATTCTTATTTTTTTTTCTTTGTCTTGGTGTTCTTTTCTGAGATTTGAGTTAGTAGTATGTCCCAGAGCCATATAAGCCTTTTGTACAGCTTTGTTTGAACTTAGTACAGTGTAAGACATAATAATTACTCAATGATGTCCATTGAAATAAATTTTTAAGAAATAGATTCATCTGAAATAAATCTGTGCCTGGAGCTTCCTGCTGCTTGAAATATAAGAGTTCCTTTAAGTGAGCAAATTTCTCATGGTAGACTGTGGTTTTTACTATTTCTTCAAATATACTAAGTCCTCTTGGAAATCTTTTAAACTTTTGTAAGGTACTTTACCTCCCCTTCACATATTCGATTTATGAAGTACTTTAGTTGCTCCTTAATACTCTGATTCTGTTCTTTGTCAGGTTACAGTCATTCTGATTCTCTTTTGAAATATTTTAAAATAGAAAATGAAAGAAATCAGTGACTCTAAAGAAACACAAGTTTCACTCCTCCCTGTCTTTTACTAGATCTCTCCAAGTGACGAGCTAGACAGGCTAAAAATCTATAAGGACAGAAATGAATTCATCATTCTAATTAAAACATGATTTTATGAAGAAGATAAAGATATCAGAGTCTTCTAGGACAAGAGTTGTCCGATGTGATCTAGAGACATGGCAACAAGCTTCTTGTGAGTCAAGGGGGAAGAGAAAATTAAAATCCTCTGGCTCCATGGAGAAGGAGTCACATGAGCTCTCAGTCCTGAAAATCCTTGTGGTGTGATGTAATAACCTGTCAGGAAATTACAATCCCTTTTGGATAGCTCAGCAAGTCCCCTTTTCAGTGCAATGAAATCCTAGAGGCAGCAGAGAATCAACATAGATGTTAAAGGTTTCTAGGAAAAGGAAAGTCCAATTCACTCTTCCTTGTTGCAGTCTAAAACCTCATCTTCGAGAACTTTCAAAAAGGTGGAATTTCTCAGGCTAAGGGGAGGCTACTGAAATAGGGAAAACCATAAAATCACTGGGAGTAGTAAATGAATTAAGGATGAATAAGACAATTATTTGGCCAGCGACATTCTCTAGGGAATAATCTTTATTGGCTATATTTATTGCATACTTCTTGTACAGTTTGCTTTGCTTGAGCTGCTTCACATACATTTTTTAATTTAATCCTGATGTAACTCCAATGATGTACACATTATTCTTTGCAATATTGGGCAACTTGTTTAGGCTGGTAAATGGCTGCTTTAGATTCCTAGGCTGGTCAAAAGAAACACAATGAAATGGGTCAGGATGAACAATGGGAATTTATTTTGCTCATGGTTTTGAGGCAGGAAAAATGTCCAAATCAAGGCAATATCAAGACAATGCTTTCTTCCTGAAGACTGGCTGCTGGTGATCCTTGGCTCCTCTGTCACATGGCAAGGCACATGGCAGCATCTGCAGGTTGCTGCATTATCTTCCGGGTTTCACTGACTGTAGTGTCAGACAGTCATGGCTTTCTTTCTCTTTCTCTAAATTTCATTCTTTTAGAATGACTGTGGCATAAGATTAAGACTCATTCTGAGTGAGGTGGTTCACACTGAAACTGAAGTAGTCTCATCAAAAGATCCTTCTTAAACTGGGTTTATACCCACGGGAATGGATTAGATTTAGGAATGTGTTTTTTCCCCAGGTACATAAAGTTTCAAACTACCACAGTGGCTAAGCTAGGATTTATCCTAGTCAGACAGGTGACAGGCTTTTTCTTTTAACAATATTCTATACTGATTCTAATGGATTGATAAAAAAATGGCAGACTGCTCAAGTGATCACAATTGGGGTATCAGGATATTGTGGAAAACCCTATAGACAATATAATCTATGTGGAAGACATAGCATTATAAGTTTACCAAACAAAAGGCCAAATTTGTCAGTGCTTTTTTTTTTTTTTTAAAGATTTATTATTTATTCCCCCCCTTGCAGCATTTTTTTTTTCTGTCTGTTCTCTATGTCCATTCACTGCATGTTTTTCTTTTTTTTCTGTGTCTGCTTTTCTCCCTTCATTGCATCATCTTGCTGCATCAGGTCTCTGTAGCGCATGGGCCGTCAGCTCTCTAGGGCGCATGGGCTGTCAGCTCTCCACAGCACACTGGCCAGCCTGCCTTCACAAGGAGGCCCCGGGATGTGAACCCAGGGCCTTGCACATGGTAGACAGGAGCCCAACTGATTGAGCCACAGCCGCTTCCCTGTTAGTGCTTTTAATCTCATGGCCCAACTGTCACCAGAAATATTTTAGAAGGGCAAGAATCTCATGCTTTCTCAAAGTAGTAGAAAACAAGATTCCAAAGTTCAGGCTGTAAGAAAAAGAGAAAGTTAATAAAATATACATGCAGCAGTCACTATAATTGCTAAATCACTTAATGTTTTATAAAATGTAAGGGAAATTTTACGCCAATAAAGATTTTCCTCACTAGGAAACAAATACTATGATACTTAAATTTTCATTCATTTAGGTTCTGTTTTAGTTTCTCCTCCTGCAACTACACCAGCAAAACGCAAATTCCTTATTCCTTTCTCTCTGTGTGTGCTGGCTGCCACTCACTGTCAATCTTAACACCTCTTCATAGAGTTTACTTTACTTAAACAGTCCTTTGACATACTGAATACTTTAGGAGAATGTGTGTGTTTTAATGATATGAAACTCATAAAGCAGCTTTTCATATCCCAAGTGAGGTTAAAAGTAACGATTTTTGACCCAACCACATTTTCAGGAAAACTTGACATAAGGCACAAAGATACTTGGAAAATGAACGAGAAGGTATCAAGTCAACTTTTATATTTTACACCACTGACAACATATCATAAGTCAGAAATGATTCCTACTGAATCTATATAAGCAAAAATGTCTCGATTTTAAAGTTGGAATAACATTTTTTTTGTTCAATAAGAATAGAAATGTATTTTTTGAAAAATATAAAATCCTAAATGTATATGCTTGATGCTGAATATTTTAAAAGAAAATTAGATAAAAATTATGCAGATTGATGAAATGGCAAGGATTACATAATTGATTACATAATTAAAGATAATTTTGCATTGAAAAACTAAAGTTATAATAGATTAAGAAAAATGGGTATTTATCATTTTTGTCAATACCAAACTAGGATATAAAAATGAAAATTGTATATAACCTTAGAAGTAGTATAGTAAGATGCTGATTTCTAAAAATAAAAATTAAATGGTGGCAGTGCAGCTATAGAAACCAGACACTCTACAGAAGTACTTAGTACAAAATATGAACTAAGACAATTTCAAAAATTGGAAAGCAATTGTTTAATTCTATTCACCTAGTCCTCTTATTGTGGCCTATAAATTTTTAATCTATCCACCATCTATCCACCTGAAAAATGAGAAGTTTTTTTGGTTATCCTTGACATGTTTCTCATCCTATTTCTCAATGTCAAATCCATCATCATATCTATTCAATTTTAACTTTGAAATTTTCATTTCCATAAACTTGTCTTCATTTCCACTGCTAATATATGTTCAGAATTGCTTTAAGCCTTTTTTATTTTACAGTTTTATCCCTAATCATTTTTATATTAAAATAAATGTTTGAGTGGGTTGTGGGAAGATGGCATTGAACTAACAGGCATTGCTCAAGCTCTCACAAAAACAACAGAGAAAGAGCCAAAAGCTGTCTGAGGGATCTGTTTGGGGGTTAGCAGACCAGGACTGTGCTACACAACTCCCAGGAAGGGGAGGGACAGAGAGCCAAAGAACCAAAATGATGAACGTGAATTACCAATCTGCTGCAGTGGCCAGAAAGAGCTCCCCATCTCCATCCCCAAGATATTAAGCTGGAATAAAACTCCTGGCTTACTGCAGCTGACTGAGAGGGGAACAGACATCTTCCTCCCTGTGAGCTGTTTCCAGGAAAAAGGGAGGGGAGGCAAGGGGTTTTCTTCAGTGAATTCAGGCAGTAGAGTCAGCTTTGAATCTCTGCTCTGGAGATTCGACACAGGAAAACAAGAAAGCTCAGACTGAAACACCTCCTAGGAAAGGTGCATTAATGAGCGCCTTCTGCTGACCAGTCTGGAAATTGCATGGATGTTAACTATTCATGGTAACTATCCCTGGGAGAAAATCTGCATCCTATTAATGAGTCTCTGGCCCAATTTTGACAACTTAAGCCAGGCAATTTTGAAGACTTAGAATAAGTTGAAACAAATATCAAAGAAGAGCTGTGAAAATAAAAGAGGCAAGAGAGAGAAACTGGCCATCAGAGTAAATCCATCAATTTAGATGCCTAGACATCAGCAAAAAATTACAAACCATAATAGGAAGCAGGAAGAGATGGCCCAGACAAAGGAACTAATCAAATATCTTGAAGAGAAACAGGATTTAAAAAAATTAATCAGTGGCAATTACACAACTCTTCTAAATCACTTAAAGAAAATATGACTAAAGAAACAAAAGCTATTAAGAAGACACTGGGTGAGCATAAAGAACAATTTGAAAGCTAGCAAAGAAAAGCATACCTTATGGGAATGAATGCTACAATTGGTGAGATTAAAAATACATTAGAGTTACATAAAAGCAGAATTGAATTGCTTGAAGACAGAAGTAGTGATTTCAAAGACAACATCTGAACTGGAAAAGATAGGAGAACAGAAAGAGAAGAGAATGGAAAAAATGGAACAGAGTCTCAGGGAATTGAATGTGACAATGTGAAATGCGCAAATATTCATATTATGGGTGTCCTAGAAGGAGAAGAGAATGGAAAAGGGGCAGAAAGAATATTTGAGGAAATAATGACCAAAAACTTCCCAACCCTTATGAAAAACATAAATATCAATATCCAAGGTCAACAAATCCCAAACAGAATAAATCCAAAGAGACCGAACTTGAGACTCTTACTGTTCAGAATGATAAATATCAGAGATAAAGAGAGGATTCTGAAAGCAGCAAGAGAAAAACAAAGCATCACATACAAGGAAAACTTGATAAGATTAAGTACTGACCTCTCATCAGAAACCATGAAGGTGAGAAGACAGTGGTATGATGTATTGAAGGATCTGAAAGAGAAAAACTGCCAGCCAAGAATTCTTCAGGAAAAACTGTCCTTCAAAAGTGAGGATGAATTCAAAGTCTTCATATACAAACAAAAACTGAGAGACTATGTTACCAAAAGACCAGAATTACAAGAGATACTAAAGGGAGTGCTGCAACCTGAAAGTAAAAAACAAGGTCTAGAGATTTGGAGAAGAGTTTAGAAATGAAGATTATTAGGAAGGGTAAACTAAAGGGTAAGAGGACAATAGAATGATATGACAACAGGGAGTGAAAGGACAAAATGGATGAAGTAAGTAATGCCTTTAAAGTCATACATTGAATGTTAATAGATTGAACTTCCCAATCAAAAGACATAGAATGATTGAATGGATAAAAAAATATGAGCCACCTTTATTTTGTCTACAAATGACCCACCTTGGTAGTATGGACACAACCAGGTTAAAAGTAAAAGGTTGGAAAAAGGCATTCCATGTAAATAGTAACCAAAAAAGAGCTGAAGTAATGATACAAATATTGGACAAAACAGATTTTAATGCAAAACTGTTATAAGGGATGAAGAAGGTTATTATATATTAATAAAAGGGGCAATTCAGTAAGAAGAAATAACTATACTATTTAACTATACTAAATATTTATTCATCTAACCTGAGTGCTCCAAAATACATGAGGCACATATTGGCAAAACTGAAGGGAGAAATAGATGTATCTACAATAATAGTTGGAGACTTCAATACACCACTCTCAGTATCAGATAGAATATCTGGACGAGGAGAAATAAAGAAACAGAGAGCTTGAATAATATGATAAATGAACTAGACCTAACAGACATTGATAGAGCATTGCACCCCAAACAGCAGGATATATCTTCTTTTCAAGTGCTCACGGATCCTTCTCCAAGATAGACCATATTTTGGGTCACATGACAAGTCTCAATAAATTTTAAAAGATTGAAATTGTACAAAACACTTTCTTTGATCATATCAGAATGAAGCTGGAAATCAATAGTTGTCAGCAAAAGGGAAAATTCATAAGTATATCGAGATTTAACAACACACTCTTAAAACAATCAATGGGTAAAAGATGAAACTGCAAGAGAATTCAGCAAATGTTGAGATAAAAGAAAATCAGAACACAACATATAAAAACCTATAGGACATCACAAAGGCAGTGCTAAGATGGAAATTTATAGTCCTCAGTGCTTGCATTAAAAAAGAAGAAAGAGATAAAATTCAAGATCTAACTGCATACCTGGAGAATCTAGTAAAGAACAGCAAACGAATCCAAACCAAGCTGAAGGAAAGAAATAGTAAAGATCAGAGCAGAAATAAATGGAATTGAGAACAACAACAACAACAACAACAAAAATGGCAAGAGTCAGGAAAACCAAAAGTTGGTTTTTTGAGAAGATCAACAAAACCAACAAACCTTTATCTAGATTGACAAAGAAAAAAAGTGAGACGATGCAAATAAATAAAATCAGAAATGAGAGGGGAGACATTAATACTAACCCTGCAGAAATAAGAGAGATCATAAGAAGATACTATGAACAAATGGATGCTAAAAGACTAGACAATGTAGATAGACAAATCCTAGAAACACATAAACCACCTGCTCTGCCCCTAGAAGAAATAGAAGACCTCAACAAACCAATCACAAGTGAAGAAATTGAAACAGTCATCAAAAACCTCCCAAAGGGGAAGCGGATGTGGCTTAAGTGATTGAGCTACTGCCTATTACATGGGGGGGGGGGGTCCTGGTTCAGTTCCAGATGCCTCCTAAAGAAGACAGTGAGCTGGCATGATGGGCAAGTGCAGCAAGCTGACGTAACAAGAGACATAGGAAGAAAAACATAATGAGAGACACAACAAAGCAGGGAATGGAGTGGCTCAAGTGATTAGGTACCCCCCCCCCCCCACATCAGAGGTCCCAGGTTTGGTTCCTGGTACCTCCTAAAGAAACAAGGAAGATGAATAGACACAGTAAGTGTAAACAGTGAGGTGTGTGTGTGGGAATAATTAAATAAATAAAATAAATCTTTAAAAAAACAAATGAAACAAAAAACCTCCCAAAGATGAAAAGCGTGGGACCAGATGGATTCACAGGTGAATTTTACCATTCATTCAAAGATAATCTAATACCAATCTTGTTCAAGCTCTTCCAAAAAATTGGACAGGAAAGAATGCTACCAAACTCATTTTATGAATCCAACATCACCCTAATACCCAACCCAGATAAAGATACTACAGACCAATATCTCTAATGAATATAGATGCAAAAGTCCTCAACAAAATACTTGCATACAGAATCCAAAAGCACATTAAAAGAATTTTATACCACAATCCAGTGGGTTTTATCCCAGGTATGCAAAAGTGGTTCAACACAAGAAAATCAAATGGCTAAACAGAATAAATTGATAAATTGAAAAAGGAAAATCACATGATTCTCTCAATTGATGCAGAAAAGGTGTTTGAAAAAGCATGGCACCCTTTCTTGATAAAAATGCTCCAAAAGATAAGAATAGAAGGAAGCTTTCTCAATATAATAAAGTGCATATATGAAAAATCTACAGATAGCATTGTACTCAATGGTGAAAGACTGAAAGCTATTCTGCTGAGATCAGGAACAAGACAAGGATGCCCACTATCACCGTTGTTATTCAAAATTGTGCTAGACATTCTAGCTAGAGCAATTAGGCTAGATAAAGAAATAAAAGGGACCCAAAAAGAAAAGAAAGAAGTAAACCTTTCACTATTAGCTGATGATACGATCTTATATCTAGAATCTTCTGAAAAAATCCTTAACAAAACTACTATAACTAATAAAGTTCAGCAAAGTGGCAGGATACAAGATTAATACGCAAAAATCAATAATGCTTCTATACACTACTGATGTGCAATCTGAGGAGGAAGTTAGAAAAAAAATCCATTTATATTAGCAACTGAAAACAATCAAATATTTAGGAATAAACTTACCCAAGGACATAAAGGACCCGTATTCAGAAAACCACAAAACATTTCTAAAAGAAACCAAAAAAGACTTAAATAAATGGAAGGAAATTCTGTGTTCATTGACTGGAAGACTAAATGTCATTAAGATGTCAGTTTTACTCAAACTGATTTACAGATTCGACACAATCCCAATAAAAATCCCAACAGCCTTTTTTGTAGAATTGGAAAACCCAATTAAGAAATTTATTTGGAAGGGTAAGTGTCTGAGTAATCAGTGACCCGAGGGTATCGGGAATGAAAGAAAGAGAAAAGGGTGAAGGAAACAAGGAGAAAGAGCGAGAGAGAAAAAGAACGAGAGAGCTGGGAAGGAGAGAGCTGGGATCAGGGGATCTGTGAGTAGAGACTCATCAGACAACTTTATTGATTACAAGGGGCTCTTTATACACCAAAGTGTACGTGTCTACAAGCAGGCCCACAGCAGCCTACGTGCCATTAAGCATAAACATTAGCATTAACATAGTGTATGTGACATCAAGGAGCAACACGTATTAACCATCAACATTACCTATAGTCTAAAGAATTTTCTTTTTAAAAAAATCTTACCTCAAGGTGCAAAGTCTAAGTGTTCTATACATTACAAAAAGTATGAGCTCATCTTTTCCTTCAGCCTTTAACAGTTTCAGCCCATTGCTGGGAACTCCCAATCACTGCATTCCTTAGGTTGCAAGCGTAGTCATGGAGACAGCACATCTCTCCTTGAGAGGCCACTGTGCCTCAGTTTCCAACAGGTAAGGGGCCCCAATAAGCAAAAAGATCTTAAAAAAGGAAGAAGGGAGTTGGAGGATATCTCTTCCAAACTTAATTTTTTAATTTTTTAAAAAAGATTTATTTTATTTATTTCTTTCCCCTTCTGGCCCCCCCCCCAGTTGACTGTTCTCTGTGTCTATCTGCTGCATGTTCTTCTTTGTCCACTTCTGTTGTTATCAGTGGCACAGGAATCTGTGTTTCTTTTTGTTGCATCATCTTGTTGTGTCAGCTCTCCATGTGTGAGGCACCATTCCTGGGCAGGCTGCACTTTCTTTTGCACTGGGCTGCTCACTCTCCTTACAGGGTGCACTCCTTGTGCGTGGGGCTCCCCTACATGGGGACACCCCTGCGTGGCCGGGCACTCCTTGCATGCATTGGCACTGTGCTTGGGCCAGCTCTACACGGGTCAAGGGGGCCCGGGGTTTGAACTGCGGACCTCCCATGTGCTAGACGGATGCCCTGAACACTGGACTAAGTCCGCTTCCCTCACTTCTAGACTTTAAAGCATATTACTTAGCTACTGTGGTAAAAACCAGTATGGTACTGCATAAGGACAGACACATTGACCAGTGAACTGAATGAAAACTCAGAAATAGATCCTCACATCTACAGTAAAGTAATTTTTGACAAGGCTGTCAAGCTGTCCCAGAACAATTTATTCAACAAACCGTGCTGGGAGAACTGGATATCCATATCCAAAAGAAAGAAAGATGACCCTTACCTCATTCATTTTATAAAATTAACTCGAAATGGATCAAAGACCTAAATATAAAAGTGACAACCATAAAAATCCTAGAAAAAATGTAGGAAAACATCTTCATGATCTTTTAATAGGCAGTAGTTTCTTAAACCTTACACCTGAAGCATGAGCAACAAAAGAAAAAATAGATAAATGGGACCACATAAAAATTAAACACTTTTGCACCTCGAAGGTCTTTGTCACAAGTCAACTCAATGGGAGAAAATATTTGGCAATCACATATCCAATAAAGGTTTAATATCCATGATATACAAATAGATTCTACAACTCAACCATAAAAAGACAAACTACCTAATTAAAAAATGGGCAAAAGACTTGAAAAGACAATTGTCCACAGAAGAAATACAAATGGTAAAGAAACACATGAAAAAATTTTCAACATTGCTAGCAATTAGGGAAATACAAATCAAAACTACAATGAGATATCATTTCATACCTATTAGAATGGCCGCTATTAAAAAGTTGGAAAACTATAAATGTTGGAAATGATGTGGAGAGTTAGGAACACTTATTCACTGTTGGTAGGAATGTAGAATGGTACAGCCACTGTGGAGGATGGTTTGGCAGTTTCTAAGGAAGTTGAATATAGACTTGCCATGGGACCCAACAATACCATTGCTAGGTATATACCCAGAAGAACTGGGGCAGAGACATGAACAGACATCTGCTCACAGAAATTCACAGCAGAGTTATTCACATTGCCAAACTTTGGAAACAGGTGTCCATTAACTCATGAATGGATAAACAAATTGTGGAGTATACACATGAAGGAATGTTAGGCAGTGATAAGAAGAAAAAGAAGTAGGGAAGCGTATGACAACATGGACAGACCTGGAGGAAGTTATTTTGAGTGAAGCAAGCCAGCCAAAAGAAGACAAATACTGTAATGATTGCACTATTATGAACTAAATATACTGTGTAATCTCATGAAGTTAATATTAATGATTAGAATATACATCACCAGAAAGTAGAAGGCAGGTAGAGTATGGAAAACTGAGGGTTAGTCTGTGCAGAATTGGTAAAAAGGTTGTTTGTAAATCTTTGAAACTGACTAGAAATAGTGAAAGCATATCATGGAGTTTGTAACCAGCAGTGCTATTGTATGGGTATAATAGTGGTTGAAAGGGAGAGTCTAAGGTCATGTATATTACTAGAAAGAAAGTTAAAAACTGTAACCTGGGGCTGTATAAGATAGTAAAACCTCAGGTAAAACACAAATATGGGTGATATTGTGTATATAAGACTGTTTTCACAAAATATAAGTACAAATATACTACAGAGCAGGAAAAAGCTATGTATGACAGGGGAAGCACAGAGAGATTGAGTGTGATAAGTTTTGTTGGTTTTATGCTGATTATTATTAATGGAATAATAATAGTGCTTTAAAATGATTGAAGACATGAATGCGTAAATATGTGATTACACTGAATACCATCGATTGCATATTTTGGATGGATTTATGCTTTATTAATATGTATCAAAATTGATTGGTTAAGAAATTTTTAAAAAATGTTAACCCTATTGCAAACTGGACAAGTAGTAGCCCTTCCAAAACTAGACAAAATTTAATAAATTCATTAACTAATTTAAACCAGTACTATTTAAACATTATGTAAGTACAAGCCACCATCCGACAATAGGTTGACATTTTACAGATGAACAGAACACTGTTCCCACTATTTTAAGGCAAGACATTTGCAGCTTGGGTAGTCTAAGACACATGTGACCATTCTGAAATCTTATGCTACATCTTTTTAAAAATCCTTGCTTATTCTATTCTTCTAAACATTTAGTGAACATCTGTGTTCTGGGTGTTGGGGATTTACCAGTAAGGCAGATAACACCCTGCTCCTCTAGAGAGTATAACTTAACTGGAAAGTATGTCTTTGGTTTGGATGGAAAAGAGTGTCACATAAACAAATGCCAAATAATAAAAACGACATTTCCATGCTGTCCACAACTGGGACTGACAAACCCTAATGGCACTAAGGTGACTACTCTTTTATATTATAAGATATAGTCTCAAAAACTTGTCCTTTTACAGATTGCTGTCAAGGCAAATCCCTTGATTTTTCTAGTCTTACCCAAGGTGATGGCTACTTGAGGACCTGAGCTCTCCTGAAGAACACTTTTTATTATTGGGTCAATTGCATTGGGAAAATTACTGAGTAATTTTTACACTCATGTATTTCTATGTTCAACTTGGTGGGCACTTAATAAATCTAATGTCCACATATTAATAAAGAATTAATGATGTCGTAAGTTAAAATAATTGAAAGGAAAGCTTCTTAGAATTATGTAACTTTCTTATTGGGGAAAAATACCACCACAACCACAACAAGTCTTCTTTCTTATATTTCTAAAACAGGAACCCCTCAGGCACAGTAAGAACAATCCAGACACAATTTTGCAATGTGATAGGTTGTGAAAAGAGTCAGGTCAGCGTTACAGATAGGTGGGAAGCAGAAGTCTAGTGTACCGCTCCGGTTTAGCTATGCCTGGAGTATGATCTTCAGTTCTTAGAAGCCATTTGCCCTAAAAGACAAGACAAGGACAAAGACTTTCAGAAAGGAAAGAAATTCTGAGGAGAAGAAAAGTAGATTAAAACATTAAATATGAATAGGTTGTTAAAGGAAAGACTATGAGGTCAGGCTAATGCTCATTCATCATTTTAATATAAAAAGAACATGGAGGAAAAGAGAAGAATGGTTCAAAGACCTCTGAATTGAAGAAAAAAGATTTTTCCCCCCTTTATTCAGAAAAGGCTAAAGATCAAATATAAATCATTAAATCTTCCCATTGTACTTGTCTCTGCTAAATCTACTTTTATCAAATGATTTCTTTATCCTTTCCTACTTTACTATTTTATTCCCAAATTCCTGTTAATGCATCTATGTTCAAGATCCGTCTTTTTAAAAATCAAGTTTATCCACTATAAGATAATTATAAATATCTCCTGGAAGTGGAGGACATTTATTTTGGTTGGCTTTGTAATTATTTCATCCTGGAAGACAAGGGAAAAAACTACAAAGTGAAAAGACTACAAAGCCAAACTTGTATATGGGATTTTTGCATGGAATATTAGAATTCGTTCTTTGAATATTAATTGAGCATCTGCTATGTGGCTAGCACTATTTTAAGCACTTAGGTTGGAGTAGTAAACAATATTATTGAGTCTCCTCCCCTTATGCTCGATCAAGATATATTTGTGTCCTAAATAATTTATAATTATTTTTTTCTTTAAAATCTTATAAATTTATTTATGTTAAAGTTATTTACTCTTATTTATAATTTATTTTTATTTACTCACAATTATTTATTTATTTATTTTTAAATTATTTTTAAATGCATGGGAACCTTCCCTACTCATCAGCTGTATCTGGCTAAATTAAGGGAGGGAAGGAGAGTAATGGGAAAGTGGGAAAGTAATAAGACAGTGCTTGAGTTGAGTCCTTAGAGACAATCCATTTAAGTAGAGCTCCAAGTACATTACATTAGAGCTCCTCAGACCAGTGATTTAAATGTCCTCAAATTTATGACAAGGAAAGAGTTCTCGAGGGCTAAATGTCTCATTATAAGAGTTAATGACAAAGTTGGCTAGAATCCAAATCAGGTCCCCTGATTTGCTGCTCTGTCCTTTATCTGCACAACTGGAGATCTCTAAATTACCCAGCATCAGCCCCCACGGACCTGGGGATCTACCGAGTTTGAAACAAATGCCCTATTTTACAATATTGTCTTCCCTTTGGAAAAAAACATTTTTGTTGATTTGGGTTGTGAAAAATATCGAAAACAAAGAAGGATACATTTCTTGTGGCTTTGAGATAATACAGTGATTCTAATAAGTGGCACACTCTTCTTTTTAGCTTACCATATTTGAAAACATCAAGATGTTTTATGTTCGTCAAAAGCTTCCATGAGTTTAAAAGTTTGGCAGACCAATGCTCCAAATATTGCAAAGCCAGGAATTTTGAAGTATTGGAAAGAGCCTCAGAAAGGGTCAGACTGGGTTAAGATTCTCTGAAAAGATAAGAAATGAGGAGTCAGGAAAATTCTTATTCTGACGATTGGGCGGTTCAACTACAAAGATCAGAGAAAAGAGCATGGCCGATAGAACACAGCTGTCCCTTCTTTCCCACCTGCAACTTAACTAAAGTGGCAGAAAATGAGAAACAATGTTCATCAACCCATGGAGAGGAGGGGAGGGGAGTGGACAGGAGAGCAAGGACCTTTTAGAAGGGGGAAAGTAGGACAAATGTAAACTGATGTCACACAGGAGAAATCTGAAACCTAATCTGAAATGCAGAGGAAGTCTTGATTCAAGCAATTCAACAAGGGGAATCCCGGAATGTTTTAGGATTTGGGGGGAAGCCGTACTTTTGAAGGTGGGGTTTTAGGCGGGGCAGTGTGCAAATGAGAAGGCTGATTGAAAGTCTGATTTTGATTGTTTTGTTTTTTTTTTAAAACAGAATCATAATTTCTTTCTCCATCCTGTGCAAATATGTGACTACTCTTTCGCCATCCTGGAATAAGTGGAAGATTTGTTCTCTGAAGAATTGCCACGGTTCTGCAGTCATGACATTGTATAAGCTGGGATAGAGGGTTGGGTATTGTAGCAGTTTGATATTATTAATGAATTCCAAAAAGAAATATAGGATTATGCTTGTAGTCTGACCTGTACCTGGGCATGACTGAGTTATGATTAGGGCGTTGAGTCACAGAGATGCCCTTGGTGGGTGGGGACTCACAGATAAAAAGCGTGGCAAAGAACAGAGTTGGGGGTTTCTGAGGTTGGAGTTTTGATATTGGAATTTGATGAAGTCTTAAGCCGGAACCCTGGGGAAAGAGAGCCATTCGCCTGATAGTCTACAGCTGACCTTGTGGAGAGAGGCAAAGCCTAGAGAGCCTCATAGTCTACAGCTGACCTTGTGGAGGAAACAGAGGAGCTGAGACCAGTGGAGCCCAGGAAGCCTGAACCCTGGCAGATGTCGGCAGCCATCTTGCTCCAACACATGAAAATAGACTTTGGTGAGGGAAGTAACTTATGCTTTATGGCCTGGTATCTGTAAGGTCCTACCCCACATAAATACCCTTTATAAAAGCCAACCAATTTCTGGTATTTTGCATCAGCACCCCTTTGGCTGGCTAATTCATGTACTTCAAGGAAGGGAATTATATGACCATACAACCCCAGAGCCACCTCAGCCTACTTGTCTCACAGAATGCTGACATCTGGGCTTATTCCACGAGGCCAGAGGGTGGGAGATAGTTTTTCTCTGTAAAATAATGACTTTGCACAGATGAAGACCTACAGAAAGTGACAATTGGTTGTTTCAGTTCTGAACCCATCTCCCATGTCTAAAATCTACTTCATTTAAAGTTCTGACCATTCAATAAAACAATCACAAAAAAATTGAAAGAAATCAAAGGATTAAAAATGTGCATAAAACAACTTAGAAAAATATTTTCCTCAGGTAAAGGAAGATAATACACCCATCAAATGAGGAGGAATCTGTAAAATTATGTATAGAACAAAAAAGAATTCTTATAAGTTAAAATAATTAATAGTAAGAGGGTAAGCTCAAATAACCTCTTTGGAAAATTGATGAGATCTATTAAAGTTATATATACAACTACCCTGTGATCCAGCAAATCCACTCCAAGATATATATACCTAAGAAAAATAAATGGGAAATATACAAAGTTTGGCAATACTAACTCCGCATGAATATGATTCAATGGGAGAATTTTTATGCTACTGGTTAGAGTGTAAAGTTGAATGCACAACCATTTTGGAAGAATAATTTGATCTTATTTTGAAAAGCTGAGCATTCTCATACCCTACAGATTAACAATTCTTTCACTGCTAGGCATATAGCTCATATAAAGAATTTTTACAGCAGTATAGTTAATTAAAAAAACCAACAAAAACAACAAAAAATCCTCAAGCTATCAACAGAAAAATTGATAAGTTGTAGCATATTTACATGATGAAATCTTATGAACTAATGAAAATGAACGTATCACAATTATAAGTATCTATGTGGTATTGAGAGAAAAAAAAAATCCCAGAAGATCATATAGAATAACATTCTTAAAAAGCTAAAAAATCAAGACTGAAAATTATTGTTTCTGAATAAAAACATATGACATAAACTTTTTCAAAATCAGACAATTGTAATACAAAAATTAAGAGAAGAGCTGTTTTCTCTGGGAAGAAATAGGAGAAAGGGGAAGGAAGGAACCCTTTAGTAGATGTATTATTTAGTAGATTGTATTATTATGTAGGACAGAGAGTTCTTGGACATTTATTGAATCATTTTACTTTATAATTAATATATATGCACACATATTATTTGTACAATATTACATAGCCATAATATAAAAGAACTAATTTTTAAAAATTATGAAGGAATAAAGAAAGAAAGATTAAAGAGTGAGTCTGTCATATGAACTGATATGGAAAATCTCTAAGGTATATTCTTGAGTGGAAAAAGCAAGGTCCATAGTATTATAATGGATTCATATTTGTGAGAAACAAATAGGAACGTATGTTTTTAAAAGTATAGACTATCTCTGAAAGGGTAGATGAAGAACTGGTAAAGTGGATGTTTCCAGTTTTTTTGGGAGATGGAATATGAATGGAGGAGAGCATGCTCTTCCTCTATTACTATTTAAATAAAGGAAAATGAATCAGAGAAACAATAATAAGGAGATGATTCTACTACAGTTCAGTGCTTTGAGACTAGATAGAGGAGAAAGAAAAAGAAAGAAAGATTTTGTGGGGAAAATAATCACACTGACATCCACAGTCAAAGTTTCACCAATGTGTTACCTCTTAGCCTATTCCAGTTTGAGATCCAAAACTCACTCCTCCCCCATAACCTGCTGGAAATGCTCTTGACAGGTGTGATCGTTAAGTTTACATGTCCACTTGACAAGATTTTGGTGTCCAGTGGTTCCTTCAAGCAAGCACTGGCCTGATCGTTATTGTGAGGATATTTTGTAGAGGGATATTTTAGTAAGTCGACTGCATCTACAGCGGATTGCATCTACAATCAACAAAGGAGGTTGCTTTCAGCAGTGAGAAGAGTGTCCTTGTCCACTCAGCTAGAGACCTGAAACCAAGCACTGAGGATTTCAGCAATCAGAAAGAATTTCTACCTCTACATCAGCCAGCTAGCTTCTCCTGGGGAATTGAATGTCACCTTCAATTGAGTTTCCAGCTTGTGGCCTCTTTGAGGTATTTATTGTCATCTACATTGAATTTCCAGTTTGTGACCTGCCCTATGGAATTTGGATTTGCTGAGTCCCATGGTCATATGAGTCAGTTCCTTTAAATACATTCATAATATGAACAAATATATATCCTGTCAGTTTATTTTCTCTGGAGAACTCTGACTAATGAAATGGATAATAGCTGTTTGAGGCTGTGAACAAGACCCACTAAAGGTTAGGAACGTGGGGCTTCCTGATTTCTGAGGACAGGGCAACTAGAGGAGGAGAAAGGGTGATTCTCGTCCTGCAACAGCCCTGCTTGTCACCAGGGGTTAACAGAGGTGCCCTCTACTGGACAGATGGAACGATGGACTACATAGGCAATAGGCAAAATGATTACCCTTTGCATAAGCTATGTCATGCCATGTCATTAAAAACCAGTTCTAAATACAGCAATTTAGTTACGTGCAGCAGCAGCCAGGAAGGATTATTTACTCCTATTCCATTTTAGTTTTTGATACTCCTTAATTTACCCTTATTGTAAAATATCAGACAGCACTGTATGCCTGCAAATAATTTATTTCTCGACGTATTAATCAATACTCACTCTTTTTATCTAAAGAAATTACTCTGTAAAAAGCTATAAAATTACTTAGGCACATATATTTATTGGGCTAGAAAAAGTAGGTCAGCTTCAGAGCTTGTTCGTGTAAATTTATGATCAAAAGACATTCACCTAGAGATATTCAGAGCTCTACTAATGAACTGTGCTCTGTTGACTAGGACGGACTTATTCCAGAAGAGATCCTTGAGTAAAACGCAAAGTTCGTGGTATCTGAATCCATTATACATGCCAGAAAGACAGTCTCTGGGTCTTCTGCTTAGAGGTTCAAGTGAGGTGTATCAAAGAAAGAACAACGAGTTGGAACCTCTGCCTAGAAGGCTTTCAGGAAAAGGCATAACCACAGAGGTGAGGGATGTAACTGAAAACAGGCAGAGACACATCGGACAACTTGGAAACCTAGGATATGGGCCAGAGTAAGCCAAGAAAAGAAGCAGCTAACTTGATTTTCTCGGTTCAAATTCTCTGCCTTCTTGCCCAGATTAGGGTGTAAAATAAACTGTATTGATGAACTGGGGTAGATCGATATACTGTTCATCTATGTATTTTCTTCTCTATGGGGCTCTTTCCCCCATAAGAAAAGTTTACTTCACCACCTCGACGTCTTGTTTTCATCACAGAAATTTGAGTGGCAGTAGCTTGAGTTACTTAGAAAGCATTTGAGAACCTTTTGTTGTTTCCTTTTCACCTCTTATTTCTGTCTGCCATGGGACCTATTGTGCCAGACGGGGGCTCTCCTTCAGCCTGGCCCCAGGAAGCCAGTGACAGGGTGCAAGGCTGCATTTGGCTGTCCATCGTCATGTACTGCGTGGGAGAAATCCACAAATGTTACTGAAAGTCACTGAAATGGTATGTCAGTGGTCTCAACATCACTGTTAGGCTAAGCTACGTTTGTCATTTATTGTTTTTGATTGATAATGACCATAGGAAACAAGGCAGAAGACAGGACTTAATTAACTTTGGGAAGCAGTACTTAAGCTAAAACACAACACAGGAATCTGATTGTTAATTTTCCTATTCTGATACTAATTGTTAATCTCATGGTAAGATATGGATTTATACATTTGCATATGAGCAATGTACACACCACAGGCTAAATATTCTAAGCCCATAGTTCTTTCCTAATGCTTGGTTTTTAAATGAGGCATAGTACATGTGGTTTGAGATTTTTATCTTTTACACTGAAGACTTACCTTTTTCATAAATCATTTTTATGAAGTCGTAAAATTTCATGACTCTTCAATATTATAAATTGCATTCTTATTAGGTGTGTGTTAGATCCCATATTCTTTGAATTTTCAAGGTTACCTTTTCAGATTATTTTATGCATAAATTCCTAGAGAATATGTGTGTGTTATGCATGTGTTGGTGTAGTGTTCTATTGAGATATGTAGCTCTTAGCACACTTTCCATCCTGCGTAGATAGATGTTAAACAGTAAAATGGCAAGTAATGTCATATATAAATTTATTGACATAAATCATATGTCTTTCTAGCCTATGATAATAGTGTAATTTTCTAGAGTATTTCATCTCTTCACATGCTGTGTTAATGCTTTATTTCTTGGGAATTTACAGCTATATATTTTGATGATGCAATATACTTGAGTAATATGCAGGAGAGAGAACATGCTGCTAATAAGGATGGACCTGCATCCTGTGCCTCCTGGGAATTTAAAATATAACTTCTGTGATGGCCAAATATACCTCTTCTGTGGTTGAATAAGCACGAGTCTGCCTAAGGAATCCATGAAGGAGATGGCTGGGAGAAAGTGCTTACTAACCGGGTCCCACGGGCTCAGAAGCAATTGTCTGCATGATAGAAAAACATGTGAACCTCACCGCGCTGTAAGGGAAGCTTTGCAAACTACTAATATTAGCCAAGGAAACCCTGTACTAGCAAGAGTGACCTCATTATATGAGCCTTTGTCTAGAAAATTAATGCCACTCATACCAAGTGACTCGCTACCGTAGTCCTTTAGGTACTGGGAGAATATTAATCTTCCATATGATATGAACCTGGTCACATAGCTGTGAATAACAATACACCGTCTTTTTGACCCGTGCTACTGACCCAAGACACTGTCAGTGCATCCAGATGCTTGAGAAAAAGGGGATCGTGTGGGTTGGGAAAGCCCGTCCGAGTTAGGGACGACTTCCATCTCAGTCCTAGAAGCAAGTCCGTAACACCATTTCCCTTCACCTAGACAGCACAATTAATGCGAGGCTGAGCAGCAGCATTTATTTACTCAGCTGGCTTTGTCTGCTCCGTTTTAAAGCCGTAAGTGGCTCTTGAGCTTTCCCACCCACTGATTTTCAGTTCAGCTGACATTTTAACTGATCATCACATCCTACGTCTTTCCTTTGATGGTGTTTATGTAACGGAAATCAACACCAAACAACTTAAAAGCAGCTGAAGGAAAGTAATGGGGCTTAATGATAATTTACGCGCAAATCTAACACTCAAGCAGAGGTTAAGAATATCTAGAGGAGAGATTTTATTGCAATTAAACAAACAAACAAAAAAACCCCCCGATCCTCTGTTTTCACCTATTGAGGAGAATGTAGAAAGGAAAAGAATATCTCCCAGATGTTCTGGCGCACAGCCCCATTACACCGAGGCAGAAAAGGGGCCCGTCTTCTCACACTGAAACTCATTCTCATAAAAGACTGTTTGAAGTTCCCCACAGGGCCTGTTTCATTTAAATCTAGTTCCTCGAACAACTCCACCTCCTCTACTTAACTGAATTCCAGTCTTCTCCCACCCACAACCCCAATTAGATCAATTCTCCATCAATTCTCTCAAATAGAGGTTTCTTCTTCTATCACCACTATTGCATGGGATTTAGACAGGGAGTCAAACATTTCTTTGCTCCCCACTTCACTATCTTTAATTAATTGCCTGATTTGTATTCTCTCTACTTGAAGGCTGGGATTTTCATTTTTGTTATATTTCAATTTCAAGTACACTCCTTTCACAACAGCAGTGTTTACCCAGAGCAGGTCCTGAAACTTCTTCCTCCAACCATTCTTATAGGTCAATCTATCCTGCTGATTCTGGCTCCAGGCTCGGAATTCTGTCCATCACCAGTGTATGTTCCAGGAAGCCACTATTAATTGATCTGAATTGGCTTAACACTTCCTTGATTCACTTCAGCTCAAAATCAGAAGACTTTTTCTCAACCCCATCGCCTGTCATCATCATTGGGGAATTAAATACTTATGTGGATGACCCTTCTGTCACTCCTGCATGGTATTTTTTAATCCATATGGTTGCAAGGATTTTCATCTAATTTTATTTCTGAGTCTTACCAAAGAATCTACGAGGAGTGAAGATGGGAGAAAGTACTCATTGACAGGGTTTCCAAAGGCTCAGGAACAATTGTCTGTGTGATAGAAACCTATGTGAAGGGCTAAAATCTGTATCTAATCATCCATGGGAATTACTGCCTTGAAGAGCTGAATCTCTAAAATACCTGTCTGTCAGTACTCTACACATTTGCTTTTAAGAATAATTCTCCTATGGAAATTGCACCCATTACCTTAAATATGCCTCCAAAGGCTTAACTCCTTTTTCGTATTTTCCACACTCTGCAAACACCTACCCACTTTTCTCATCACTCCCCCAATCCAGGTTGAATCCTAATGGAAGACTCAATCTTCTTTCCCCCTGACATTCTGCCATGTCCACCCGTCAATTCCCAACCATAAATTCACATTTATGTGTGACATTTGCAATCCCAGGCTGCCCAACCTTCGTAGAAAGTATCAGACTGCCTCAGTGATTGCATGCACTACACATTTCATATATTCAGCATACCCTATACTTGCAAGATTGTCTATCCTCCTTTCATTTTCTTTTTCATTAGTTTTTCTTCCTTTGTTCTACTCACAACCCACTGTTCTAAAATGCCACCTTCTCATGTCAGTATGTATCCCCTATGGTTTGCAGAATTGAATCTCTAGTATTTGAACAGAAGCCTGAGTGATGAGAAGGAAAAATCTTGGGTAAAAACATTCCAGGCAAAGAGAAGAGCAAGTTTCAAGGTCTTGATTCAGAAAATAAGTTTATGTTCAAGAACATGAAATTTGTGTGGCTGGAACATTAAGAGAGAGGCAGTAGTGGGAGATGAGATCTGAGAGGTAGGCCAGGGTCGTGTAGCCCTACAACCTGCAGGGAGGACGTTGGGTTTTATTCTAATGATAATACTGAGCTTCCTAACCTCAGGACTATGGCTGTTTTGGGCCAGATGATTCCTTGTTGCTGGAGACTGTCCTGTTCATTGTAGGATGTTTAGCAGTTTCCCTAGCCTCTATTTACTAGATAACAATAGCATCTCCCCTGCTCATTGTGGCAACCAAAATTGTCTCCAAACATTGCCAAATTTCCCCAGGAGGCAAAATTCTTCTGGTTGATAATCATTGCTGTAATGGTAAGTCATCGGGAGTGTTTTAAGCAGTAGAATGATTTGATTTATTGTGCTTAAAAATGGTCAATGTGGCTCCTTTTGGAGAATGGACTACTGAAAGGCAATAGTGAATTCGAAGAGACAGGTCAGAGGCTATACCTGTTTTCCAACTATGATAAAATTTTTGGCTGGACTAAAATGCCGGTTATGAAGTAGTTCAATTCACATGATTAGAGTTGAATGGAAATAGCAAGAGTTCAGAGGAGAGATCAAGAAGAATTTATTGACACATTTGTATGGTATTGTATTTGTGGTAATTTGAGCCTTTTATGGACCTCAGAAAATTGTGTCCTTAGGGTTAATCCATTCCTGTGGGTGTAAACCTGGAGTGGATGGGACCGTCTTTTGATTAGGTTTCCCCAGTAAGGCAGCATGACCCCTGGTGGGTCTTAACCTTCTTCCTGGGGTGGGGTCCTTTATAAATGGGAGGAATACAGAAAGAGAAATCCACAGAAGCTCACGGGGAGAAAGCCATGAGAGCAGAGAGAAAGACAGGAAGCCAGAAGCTAAAGCAACAAAACCTGCCGAGGCGGGGAGAGGCCAGCCGACGCTGTCTCGTGCCTTCCCATGTGAGGGGAGTCCAGGATCACCAGTAGTCAGTCTTTGGGGAGAAAAGCATCTTCTGATGAAGCCTTTATTTGGACAATTTCAGGACGTCAGACTGTAAGATCATAAGTTAAGAAATCCCTTTTGTTAAAGCCAACTCATTTCTGTTTTATAGCATTTCGGTAGCTTAGCAGACTACAATTGTCCCTCCCTTCTCTCTCAAGTTGAGAACCATTGAAAGGTAAGAATGGGATCCTTGTGTTACATCATATACAAAAATTAACTCGAAATGGATTAGAGACTTAAATGTATGGGTCAAAACTGTAAGATTCTTAGAAGAAAACGTAAGTGTAAATCTTCATGACCTTGGATAAGGAGAAGGCTTTTTGATGTAATACCCAAAGCACAGGCAACCAAATTAAAAGACAGACAAATGGGACTTCAATGAATTTTAAAAACTTTTGTGTTTCAAAGGACTCTATTAAGAAATTGAAAAAAAAATAGTGGAATGGGAAAATATTTGCAAGTATTTTGGTCTTATGACTTTGGCTCCCTCTTGCCTGAGGACTGGAAGACTGTTACATGGTATGTAGGGGAGGCCTGTGCATCAGCTGAGGACACACACCTGGACTGCACCTTGGGACTCACCTGGAGACTTGCACTCGTTCAGTGCCATGCGACCAAGATTGACTAGTTTGTTGGACCTGGAGATGACTTGCTGCTGGAAGTCAGCAGGAACATCTTGCTCTCTGTGTTTGCCAAATCAGGACGGGTATGGAAAATCAAGCATGAATTGAAGAATAAACTGGAATGATCATCTTGGCTGGGCCACGTAGGAACAAGAACTGGAGATGAGTAATTGGAAATGGACTCTTGCCCTGGGATAAACTTGGCAATTAAAACTGATATGTTAAAAAATATTTATATGTATTTGTACATTTGTCGAAGTCTAGTATCTAGAATATATAAAGCTATTTTAACTCAACAACAAAAAGGCAAATAACCCAGTTATAAAATGAGCAAGATGTTTGAATAGACATTTCTCCAAAGAAGGTAAACAAATGGCCAATAAAAAGATCAAAAAATTAATTAATCATTAGAGAAATACAAATCAAAACTACAATGAAGGTACCATTTCACACCCACTAGAAAGGCTGTAATAAAAAAGTAGGACAATGCAAAGTGTTGGGTAAGATATGGAGAGAATGGAGTCTTCAAATATTCCTGGTGGGAATGTGAGGTGGCACAGCAGCTTTGTAAAACAGTTTGGCCATTTCTCAAAAAGTTAAACAAAGAATTACCATATAGCCAACAATTCTACTACAAGGTGCATATCCAAGAGAATTAAAAGCATGTTCACATAAAAACTTGTTCATTGTAGTATTATGTATGATAGCCAACAAGTGGAAATAACTCAAATGTCCAGCAACTTGATGAATGGATTAACAAAATAGCTAGATCTATACAATGAATACTATACAGCTATAAAAAGTAATAAAGCACTCGCTCATGCTCTAACATGTTTGTACTTTGAAAGCATTATGCTAAATGAAATAAGCCAGACCCAACAGCCACATATTACATGATTCCATTTATATGAAATGTCGAAAATAGACAAAGCTATAGAGTCAGACATTAGATTAGTAGTTGCCAAGAGCTGGGGGAGAAGAAGGGAAGAGTGATGTGGAATCACTGCTAATGTTCATGGAGTTTCTTTTGGGAATGATGAGTATTGTTCTGGAATTAGTTAGAATTAGATGGTGGTGATTGTTGCACAACTCTGTGAATATGCCAAAAAAATCACTGAATTGTATACTTTAAAAGGGTAAATATTATCATGTATGAATTATACCTCATTAAAATTAAAATTATATCTATATATATTCAAACATATGTACATACATATATAAAAAGTCTGATGAGTCTTTTGGTTGTCTAGCCCCATACTCCCAAATAAAGAGGGATAGGCATAGAAGTGAGCAGAATGCAAAATATTATTTTCCAGATAAAGCTGAATTAGAGATTGTCAATTACACATGTGGGCACAATGAGTTTCTACTCTTTACCCCTGAATTAAACAGACTTACTCTTTCAGTCATTGGCAGAATTGTTATTGGGGCAGCTACAGCAGAGGTGCTTTGTGGGAAAGCAGATCAGAGAGCATCCTCTCTGTAGAAATTCTGAACTAAAGGAGAAACTCTAAGGGCTAAGCCAAGCATACTCAGCTCCTTCTTGCAAATGGACAATTAGATAAGGAACAGAGAGAGAGCCAGCTCAGTCCTTTCATGTGGACACATGAGCACAGGGAAATTGAGTCCTTTGTGAACAGAGGAGCAAATTTGGGAACATGATGAATTCAGTTTTGTGCAAATTGGGTTTTGTTATCATGAAACTTTTCTTTTTAGAGAAGTTGTAGGTTTACAGGAAAATCATGCAGAAAATACAGAGCCCATATAACACCCTCCCCCCCCCCCATTACCAATATCTTGCATTAGTGGAGGTAGAGGTATTAATAGAAAGATGAGTATAAGGTTTTGAAGGTTACTACCTCAAGTGCTCTGGAAACTTTTAATCTATAGCTTTGAAGATAAAAAGCAAGGGTGAGAATGCATCTCATGGGAGCTGTCTTTGCAATGCACTAACTCAGGCCCAGAGCAGTCATGCAAGTGGTTTATTGCAAACAATAATCCTCAGTTTAAAAAGATGGGTAGGACCATCTTTATTCTTTTAGGGGAACCATGTATCTTCAAAATTCTAGTTAAGTTTATTTCTTACAGAATCAATGCCTTATTAGTTATGTGGGAATTTCATCCATTTCCAACCAGGGGCCAGGACCCATCTTCCATCAACAGCAAAAAATAGCCAGAGAGGTTTGCACCCTGTCAGGCAGGGACAACTGCCCTAACCAGCAGGAAGTAACTACAGAAGAACAATCATCACCCCTCAACACCCCCTTAAGAATAAGGGTGTGAACTCTCTGAGGGGGGAGTGGAAGCAGGCTAGTACAGGGAAACAAGGAGGAGTCACAACATGGTTGACAGACAATATGGCCGACAGACAACATGGCTATCAGACCCTCACCAAAACCTTGACCTTGACTTTGAGGTCCCAGTTGGGACTCTTTCCGGGCCAAGGGGAGGTCCCAGATAACTCCGAACAAAAGGCCTGCCATTGGCCCCCTGAGAACTGGCAGGTGGAGCAACCAATCAGAACTGCAAACAGCTAAGGCCCTACCCCCAACATCATGAAGGGGGAGAATATTTTAAAAAGGCTTGACCTCGGGTCCCGTGCCCATGTAACTCACCCTGCAGTTTGCTCACAGTCCATACCATGGCATGGATCATGTACTTTTCTTGTTTTCTTTTTCTTAATAAATTCTTTACTCCCTTGCAAAAAAAAAAAAAAAAAAAAAAAAAAAGATGGGTACATGGTGTTCAAAAGGGAAAGTCATGAAAGATGGCTGCTATAAATTTTAATAGTTCTTTTTCCATGAAATACATTGTTTTCCTAACATTTACAGTTTTCAATATGGATGGAAGCCTTTATTTTTTGTTTTGTTTTAGTCTTTGGCAATGAGAAGAATTATATGATATAAAGTTTATTGGCTTGAGAATGGGAACAAAAATTAAAAGTCATGGTGCCTGAAAATTTTTTCCGAAAAATGTTTATTTGTGCCTTTGTAGAACCAATAGACATCATTTTAATATGATTAAAAAGAACATAAAAAATAGTTTTAGATGTGGTCTACCTTTTCTAGAGATTATAACAAATGGGCTGTTTTATTATGATAAGCTAAATAATCCAAAAGCTTCCACACATTGAGAAACTTAATGGTTTGTGAAAGAAAGGTGTCTTGGGAACCGAAATAAAAACATGGATATAAAAGCAGATAGATAGTAGGCTCTCACGTTTGTAAGAAAATTATCCAATCCATTGAATACTGATTGCTATTTTATTATCTGAATCAATACCAATGAGTTAATGTTGCATTTAGAAATCGTAAAAATGAAAATGGGATAATCGTTCCCCTAAACAGAAGCCTTCCATAAATACTTTAAACCTCATGTAATGAAATCACATTGAAACTTAGAGAATCGTGGGCCCGCATAAATGCTGCTGGTATCAAGCAAGTCCTGTGGATTCCTGTGCTGTTCAATAGACGTCACTTACAATTTAATCAAAATCTTAGCTACTGCCAAGGACAAAGGGATAAGAGTTTAAACAAACTGTTTTTCGCTTTTGGTAAATACCGAAGAGATTGTTTACAATCTGATAAAAAATTAAACATTTTAAACATGATTTTATATAGCCATTCTATATTTTATTGCATTGTAGATTAAAACACTTTAAACTATTAGATCTGTCTTGCACAATAGATCCAAACACTGTGATCATATAGTTCATCCAATTTAAATCTCTTGTTTTATAGGTACAAATGCTCAGAGAGAGAAGTTGTATTTTATAATTAGCGATGGAGCTGATATATAGGTTGGACCCCAGTTTCAGAATCCCCTTTTATAAAACATGTTACTCCCCCAATTTTGCAGCAGATGTTTGAACGAATCAAGTGAAAGACATCAATGAACTTTTTGTTCTTTTACCTTAGGCTGTTGACAATCTCTGCATTATTCAAGAAGTTTTTTAAAATTTTCACTTAAAGTGGAAATATGTATATAATTGCACAGCCCGATAAAATTTCCACACCCTGACTACACGTGAGTAACCTATCTCTTGACCAAAGAAAGACATTTTGCTTGTTTCTACTTGTCCTTCCCCTCCATCCAGTCACTATCTGACTCTGCAGTGCAGATTGGCCTGACCTGTTTTTGTGAATATGAAAGGAAAATAAAGGGAATCATATGATATGTACTATTGTGTCTGGTTTTCATTTGCATTATGCATTATGTTTGGGGAATTAATGCATATTTTTGTATGTTGCAAGTCAGTCATTCTCATTATTGTGTAATGTTTTATTGTGTAAAAACATTGTAATTTACTTATGTCATTGTTAATGGACATTCGATTATTCTCCAGTTTTTAACTTTTACTAATAGTGGTACTAAAGAACTTCTAGTAAATGATCTTTGGTGAACATATGTACACTCACTTATTGGTGTGGAATTTCTAGGAGTGGAATTTCTGGATTATAGGAAATGCCTATGTGCTCTTCTGAAGGACAGTTTTTCAAATGGCTTCATCAGTTTATATTGGCACCAGTAGTATATGAGGCATCTGACTGCTCCGCCTTCTTATCAACGCTGGTATTACGTATTTGTCATTTTGCCCCTTTTCTGGGCCTAAGGTTAGCGCATATGCTTGAAAGCCCACGTGTGAGTATAAGCATTTTCATTTGTTCCTTGTTTCTTATTCTTTATTAATTGGTAACTTACATTCAGTGAAAGGTGCAGATTTTAAGCATGTAATTTAAAGAGTTTGGGCAAGTGTAGTGTAGCAGTTTGATATGGTTATGAGTTCCAAAAATAGATATTGGATTATGTTTGTGATCTAGTCTGTACCTGGGTGAGATCGAGTTATGATTGGGCCTTTGATTGGGCCACATCTTTAGAGTGTTGAGTCCCCTCCCCTTGGTGGGTGGGGACTCACAGATAAAAGGCATGGCAAAGGACAGAGTGGAGGGGTTTTTGATGTTGGGGTTTTTGATGTTGGAGTTTGATGCTGAAGCCTTAAGCTGGAGCTCCAGGAAGTAGGCTCACAGAGGAAAGAGAAACAAGCCCCAGCAAGAGAGGAACCCTGAGCCCAGGAAGAAGCAAGCCCTGGGAAGAGAGGAAGCCTGAACCCAGTCCCTGGAAGGGAAGAACCCAGGAAGCCTGAACCCTCTCGGACGTAGGCAGCCATCTTGCTCCAACACGTGAAAACAGATTTTAGTGAGGGAAGTAAATT
This sequence comes from Dasypus novemcinctus, assembly GCF_030445035.2. Taxonomy (NCBI): domain Eukaryota; kingdom Metazoa; phylum Chordata; class Mammalia; order Cingulata; family Dasypodidae; genus Dasypus; species Dasypus novemcinctus. The sequence goes on along the minus strand of NC_080701.1, from coordinate 9,238,105 downwards.
ATGCTTATGGCCTGGTATCTGTAAGCTACTACCCCAAATAAATACCCTTTATAAAAACCAACAATTTCCAGTATTTTGCATCAGAACCCCTTTGGCTGACTAATGCATGTAGTAACCCTTGAAACTGCCACTCCACTTGGTATCTAGAAAAGTTTCATCACTCTGGGAAGTTTCCATTTGTTCTTTGCCATTAAATCTCTCCTGCTCCAGATGCAATCACTACTCTCATTTGTAGTTTTATGTTAGTTTTGTCTGCTTTTGAACTGTGCATGAGTGAAATCATACAGTATATATGTTTTTGTATTTGGCTCCTTTTGATAAACATTTTGTCAATTCATGCATGCTGTTTGGTGTGTCAGTTATTTCATTCTATTGCTGAGTAATATCCCATTGTATAACTATTATCTATTTTTATTTATATACCTATTAAGCATTTCAGGGGCATTTGGCTTGTATCTAATTTGGGGCTATGATCACTAGAACTACAATGGACATTGTTGCACAAAAATTTGGAGAGTTTATATCTCTTCAAGCAGAAATGTTGAGTCACAGAGTAGAACTTTGTTTAACATTATAGGAACTAGCCAAATAGTTTAGCAAAATGGCTCTACCCATCTACATTCTTACCCAATACCTGAGAGACCCAACTGTACCAACAGCTGTTCAATGTTGTTGCCAACATTTGGAATTGTCAATCTTTTTAAAATTAAGAATGCTGTTGGGTTTAGAATGGTTTCTCATTCACATTTTTAATTTGTATTTCCTTGTCAATTAATGTTTTGGACACCTTTTTATGTACTTAATAGCCGAGCATTCATGTATCTTCTTTTGTAAAAAAAAAAAAAAGAAGTCCATTCAAGTCTTTTGCCAACCTTTTTAATTGGGTTGCTTGGCTTTTAAATGACTTGTAGAAGTTCTTTATATATTCTAGGTACAAATATTTTTTTCCACTCTTTGGTTTATCTTTTCATTTCTTTAAGGTACAAATTTGATAAGCAGAAATTTTTAAGTTTGATAAGGTCCAACTTCTTTTGTTTATGGTTAGTACCTTTTATGTCTTAAGTAATCTTTGCCTAGCACTAAAGTGGCAGCAGTTTTCCTAATTTCTTCTAAACAATTTATAATTTTGGCTCTTATATTTAAGTCATTGATCCATCTTGAATTAATTTGTGTATATGATATGAAGAAGACCTTTGTCAAAATTTAATTCAATGTATATGTACAAGTCTCTTTTGACTACTGTGGCTTTTCAGTAAGTCTTCAAATCAGGCAGTATCAATTCTCTAAATTTGTCCTATTTTTCAAAATGGATTTGAAACTTCTGACTCTTGATTTGTCATATACATTTTAAAATCCATTCATCAATTTCAATTTTTTTTAAAAGCCTGCTAGATTTTTTTTAACAAATCAATTTTATTGATACATATTAATAAAGCATAAATCCATCCAAAGAGTGCAATCAATGGTATTTGGGGTAATCACTTCAATCATTCTAGAGCACTTTCATTATTCCAATAATAAAAATAAACAAGCAAAACCCATCACCTCTCAATCTCTCTATGCTTTGCCTCTTGTACATAGCTGCTATTCTTTTTCTTTAATATATTTTTATTTCAATATCACCTATATTCTTGTTTTATGTGAGGTTTTACTATCTTATACAGTTTCATGTTACAGATTTTAGCTTTCCTTCTGTTAATATACATGATCTTAGACTTTCCATTTCAACCTCTGTCATACCCATACAATAGCACTGCTAGTTATAAGCACCATGATGTGCTTTCACTATTTCTATTCATTTCCAAAGATTTACCATCAACCTTTTGACCAATTCTGCACAGATTAAACCTCAGCTTTCCAGTCTCTACCCTTTTTCCTTCTACTTTCTGGTGACCTATCTTCTAATTATTAACTCCATTAGTTTATACAATATATTTAGTTCATAATAGCACAATCATTCAATATTTATTCTTTTGTGTTAGACTGGCTTCACTTAACATAATGTCCTTCAGATTCAACCATGCTGTCATTTGCTTCATGACTTCATGTCTTCTTACTGCTGCATAATATTCCATTGTGTATATACACCGCTATTTGTTTATCCATTCATCAGTTGATGGACACCTGAGTTGTTGCCAACTGTTGGCAATCATGAATAATGCTGCTATGAACATCAGTGTGCAGGTGTCTCTTCATGTCACTGCTCTCAGTTCTTCTGGGAATATACCTGGTAATGGTAATGGTATTGCCAGGTACCGTGGCAAGTCTGTATTCAACTGCCTTCGGAACTGCCAAATAGCCCTTGACAGTGACTGTGCCATTCTATGTTCCCCCAACAGTGAAAAAGCATTCCTATCTCTCCATATCCTCTCCAACATTTACAATTTTCTGACTTTTTAATAGTCTGCTGAAATTTTGATTGGCATTGCATTGGATCTATGATCAGTGTGGGAAGAACTGATATCTTAAATCTATCGAATCTTTCAACTGAGAAACTTGGACTATATCTTCATTTTTTTTCTTCAAACTTTTAAAATTTCATCCCTAAAGTTTTTGTTAGTTTTCAATGTAGAGTCTTGTACATCTTGAATTACAAGATTTTGTAAAAAGATTTTCAAGTTGATTGTATGATTCTTTTTCCTTTTAGTTTCTTACTACGGTGAATTACACTGATTTTTTTTTTCCTTCTTTTTTTTTTGAGGTCCTGGGACCAGGATTGAACTGGGACTTTGCATTTGGGAGGCTGACACTCAACCACTGAGCTACACCAGCTCCCATGATTTCTTTTTGAACATTGAATTAAACTTTCGTTCCTATAATAAACCCTATTTGCCATAATATATGATCCTTGTTATAAAATTGCTGGTTTGATTTGTTAATTTTTCATTTCTTGTTTAAGTTTTTTTACATACACATTTCTCATTGAAGTTTTAATTGGCATAATCCTGATAACAAAGATAGTTGAGCATGTTTTGCATCTTTATTAGCTTATTTGGAAATTTTTTGTTTAGAACTGTTCAAGTTATTAATCATTAGTTTTGGATCATGTTATTAATTTATAGTTCTTTTTATATTCTGAAATGAAGTCTTTTGTTAGGTTGAATTTAGCCTGTATTGGCACTGCCTTTTGAAATCTAAAAGCATCTTTTGAAGAACATAAGTTTTTGATTTTAATATTATCAGTTTATTTATTTATTCTTTCATATAATAAATTTAATTTTTAAAGAAGTTTTAGATTAGAGAAAAATTACATAAAAAAGATAGGGGATTCCCATATACCCCACCCCTTCCCCTCTCACATTTTCCCCTATTACAACATCTTTCTTTAGTGTGGTACATTTGTTAAAATTGATGAATAAATATTGAAGCATTGCTATTTACCTTGGTCTCTAGTTTACATTATGGTTTGCACTTTGTACAGTACAATTTTATAGGTTTTGACAAAGTGCAGAATGGCCAATACCCGCCATTGCAATATCATGCAGAACAATTCCAATGCTGTGTTTTCTTCTGTGTTTAGTAGATTTTATGTCTTGTTTAAGAAAGCTTTGCCTCCATCATTTTAATAGGGATATTTTCCTATGTTTTGCATTAAAATTATATTATTTTCACTTGAAATAATGCCTCACTTTTTGAAAAATCTGTTGTTTACCCATTGGACAGCAGTGTCTCCTTTATTACAATATCATAAAGTGAAAGTCCACATATGCTTCCCTAGCACTCAATACCTTCCTTTCGTTATAGTTACATTACCTTTTCATGATTATAAAGTGTCTCATTTTTCTTCTAGATATACAAGCTTTTTCTGTGCAATATATAACTCTTTGTTCACTCTTGTATTCCAATCAGGCAGACTTGGCATAAGGCATAACCTCAATAAGTGCCTATAAAAAGAATAAATACATTTACTTATTCATGGACATATTCTTAGGCCCAGCTAAACACTTTATATAATCTATATATTTAGTCTATGTTATATTTTAATTCTTGCTTAAAAGACTAATATTGGTTTTTATGATTTTCAAACTAGGAAAATCCCAATAGGAATTATTAGAGGAGTATGTCTAATTTTGCATATGTATAAACTGATGTATATTTCAACTAGCTGGGTTATGTTTGAGAAAGTGTCTTTAAAAAAACAAATAAAACAGTTCTGCAACCAGTCCCATATATTTATAACCATAATAGCAGAACATTTTTTGTATGGCACACAGTTAGACTTGTACATTTTTTCCTTTCCTTTCCTGTCCTTTGTTTTGTTTTTATTTATTTATTTTTACATTTTCTACTATATTTGTAAAATTATGCTCAGTTTAAGATGATAAACCAGAGGCTCAGAGTGGCTAAATAACATGATGATAATTTTCTATCCAGGGAAATTGGGAAGCAGTATTTATTTCCAGATTTGTCTGATTCTACAGCATCTGCTCTTTCTTTTCCCAAAGGCCACTGGCTAGACTGAAGTCTACAACTGATAAACACAGAAAAAATAGAAGGCATGACAAGAAGAAAGTCAAGGGAACTAGGAAAAAAAATTAAGATTGTGAATTGAGAAATATATATTTATCTGATCTGTTTTTATGGCTGAGATTGAAAATTTTACATTTTTTTTTTATAATATTGATTTAATTTTTCTTCTTCATTTGGAATCCTACTGTTTCAGTCAGCCAAAGGTGCTGGTGCAAAATACTGGAAATTGGTTGGTTCTTATAAAGGGTATTTATTTGGGGTAGGAGCTTACAGATACCACGCCATAAAGCACAAGTTACTTCCCTCACTATTTCCATATTCCCGCCTCTTCACGGGAAGGTCAATTTTACTGATGGGGTATAGGAGACAGTAGGATCCTCCTTTAGCCATTCATACGGGTCCTTAATTAGAGAACAAGTGATTATGCTAACTTTGCACAGTCAGGGTACCGTGGCTGTTAAACGTGTGTCACTGGGCAGGCGGTGCCTCTAATAATTGTAATGCTAGAGGTGATGTTTTTGGTAAACAGGCGGGATTCGCGTTTGCTGAGTTCCTTCTATTCCTTTAAATCTTTCTGTTATTATGCATGCCTGTGTTGGATTAACACATGCCTGTGTTGGAGCAAGATGGCTGCCGACATCAGCGAGGGTTCAGTCTTCAGGGTTCCTCTCTTCCCAGGGCTTGCTTCTCTTTCCTCTGTGAGTTTACTTTCTGGGGCTCCAGCTTAAGATTTCAGTATCAAACTTCAACATCAAAAACCTCCAGCTCTGTCCTTTGCCATGTGTTTTATTTGTGAGTCCCCATAACACTCTACTGATGTGGCCCAATCAAAGCTCTTATCATAATTTAATTATGCCCAGGTACAGACCAGTTTACAAACATAATCCAGTGTCTATTTTTGGGATTCATAACTATATCAAACTGCTACACTTACTTTCAGAAATACCTAGTAATTGATTTTTTTTCTAAATATATTTCAATAGAAAGGAAAATAACTGTTGTACCTGATTTTCAAATGAATTAATGCATATTTTTGAAAAATTCCTTGGATGTTTTTAATCTGCTGTTTGGTATTCTTGCTATTAGGGAATTTAATTGTTTATTACTTTTGATACTTTAATTTCTGTTATATTATTTTTATGATGATAAGTACAATAAATTTAGACTCCATGATGAGTTACTTAGATTTTTATAGACAATTCCACAGATAATGATATGCAATTATACTTTCGGCAGAACTTAAAAATTAGTCTTATTCAAGATATTTCTCCAATTGAATTATTTTCATTTGAGGTGGTATTTGATATATAGATTTTTCGTTTCTAGCTAAAGTATATGACAAGTAATACCTTTGTGTATGTGGGAGTATGTATGTGAATAGTCCAAGATAGTGATAGTGAAGTTGAGAAAATTAGCTTACATTTAAGCAAGAGAAACTAATAAATTAGTATACTCTAAACTAATTTACATCATAGCTTGTGCTAGCATCAATAAAAATATTTTTTAAAATGACATGATGAAAAGGAATGATCAGATGGTTGTTACAACTGTGTAACAAATTATGTGAGGAAATAAGATAGTGGTTAGTTTAGAGAAGAAAATAACAATACAAACTACAGAAAGGATAGGAAGAGGGCAAGAGGAGGTACAGACACATCGGACAAAGCAACCCCATAAAATAAGCAGAAGTAATGGAACACAAAATACTAACAGGCTTAAGAGGAAGAATTATAAAGAAAACTGTGAATTAATTGAAGAATTGTCCTAGAATAAGTATGCATTCCTTTGAAAAGAAAATGCATACAACTTGGTCATGACCAGTGGAAGAAAGTATTTGTAAACCAATATGTAATAGACCATCATAATATATTTAAAATTAACTTTCCAGTAGGAGAAGAAAATACACTTATCTAAAGTACCCCAAAGAAATCAGTTTTAAAAGGTCATTAAGGTACAAGTGTAAAGAAAAAATTATAGAGTATGTTTTTATGAAACAAACCATTCAGAAAGACGTCAGAGGAATCTGATTTTGGTTGTCATGGTTGGTTCATTTTAACTGGCTCTAAATTCACTAACCATCAGTTTCCAAGGCTGATTTGTTTCATGTGACTGGTTAAGAAAGGGTCTTATTTCTCCATTGTTGCACCATGTGCACTGCTACTAGATTTAATTAGGAGAAATCAGTTTTCTGAGAAGGGAACTGTTCTTTGATTATGATTGTAGAGATTACTATATTCCCTAGATGACCAGAATTGTTTTGATATGGCCTTAAAGCTCTCTGCCATTCAGAGTAATGCACACGAGAAAAGCAAAACAAGATTGTTCAAAGGAGAACAAACAACTAAAAGAACCAAGAAATCAGAGGAATTCGTGTGAAGAAACTGAAGAGACAAACTATTTAGTCAGAAATCATGAAGCTTAATGCCATGTGCCCAGGCCTCTCCCACGGGGGGCACACTTTGAAAGGATAGCAACAGTCCAAGTAGATTACTTCACTAATTACATTTCTGCTTTATCTTCAGGAACTTCTCTCAAGTCCATCCCAAATTTTTCTGGGATTCCTCCAGGAGTTTCTTGTACTCTGGGCCTAGTGCTTTAGTAAGCATCATTCATTCTTTCTTCTTATCAAGCTCATGAATGTTTCCAAAGTAGATGATCATCATATTTACATATGGAGGAAAGGTATCTCCTGATTCAATAATGAATTTTATTTTTATTCTCATATCTAGTGAAATCTGCTAGATGTTTTAGTGTATACCATTGAATACCAGGATGGTAAGATTGTTATTCTGGACCATAATGTTTCCAGTTTATAAAAAGTAATAATTATTTTTGGAATCCAACCTCCATTAACACCACCAAATATGATGTTTGAAGTTGGACAAGTTGTCCATGTATCCTTTTTTCTAATTAATAAGAGCTGCATGTCAACATTTAAAAATTCACATTCAATGAATATTTAATGAGCACCTATATATGCAGGGTACAATTCAAGGCATTTTATACAGAGGTAAACAAAGACATGAAAGTCCCTGTTCCCATGGTACTTATGTTCCAGTAAGTCGACAGGCATAGCAAAATAAATAAAATACACAATATGTACAAAGGAAATGTATACGGTGAAAGCTAAAAAAGGGAAGGGCCAGAGAATATTTGGAAGAGTGATTGAAAGTTATTCTTCTGAATCAGTGAATCAGTGAATCAGTAAAGTCATCAATATTGACATTACAGTCAAGAGGTGAGATGAGATAAGGGATTGAGCCATTGTGAAATTTAGGAAAAAGCATTTCAGACAGCAAATGGGATGAACATGGAAAGGAAATGGGAACAGCAACTGAAAAGGCCAGGAGGCAGTTTTAGTCTAGCATGCTCAAGGAAGCCAGCGTGGCAGGATGGGATGGGAAGAGGGGAAGATAGAGGATGAGGACAGATGGGCATTTGGATCCCATGGAACCTCTTAGGTCTTTGGACTTTATGTCGCGTGAGATATGGGGCCATCAGAAGGTTAAGAAAGGAGGGATGACATAATTTGATTTACATTTTAACAGGATAGCTCTCACTATTCTTTGCAACTAAATCATAAGAATGAAAGGATACAAGCAGAGACCAGTTAAGAGACTATTGCAGTAATCCAGGTAAAGGGTAAGAGTGGTGACTTGGTCTATCGTGGTGGCAGCCGAGTTGGTGAAAAGTGACTGGGTGCACAGTGGGTGATAACTTTTATCATGACAAGAATTTCACGTGAATGTTTTCAGGATGGTTATGTAATTTTCCATAGCCACTCTTCACTGCAGTCAGCACACATGAAATAGCCATGGAGTTGGAGTTAACCAGTGTTGGCTGTCACTGCCTTAGGGGATAGTCAAATAAATATGAGGAAGCAAGAGATGGGGAAAAAAATTGATCATATATTCAAGACACTGCCTATAAATAATTAATTTTAGAATTTAACCTATGGAAGAAAAGAAGTGAGGAAAAGAAAGAGTGAGGGTCATTGCAAAATTGGTATATATTAGATATGTAAGAGTTTGGGTGTTGGAAAGTATTAGCCAAGAGGAGAGGAAACACTATTGAGAAGTGGGAAGTATAAAAGAAGGATTGCAATTATTGCAAATAACAAGGACTACAGCGTGCCCACAGGACCGCATGGAAGGTGAGATCATTGGTAAGCAGAGCACTGGGTCATTAGAAGAAAAGAAGCCATAAAACCAAAGGGTCAATTGGAAGTCATCTACATAGATGCTGAAATCAAGAATTATTACTGGAGTTGTGATGGAGAAAAGGACAGTGATCTAGAACAAAAAAAATAAATAATAAAAATGGGTATTTACGTAGGGGTTGTAACTTGCTATCAGATTGTATAATCTGCTTTAAAAAATTGTAAACTGGAGGAATTTAGGGAGGAGGTATCATCTGTAATTGGCCATAATAAGCAAGAAGGGTATTTATCTTACAAAAAAAAAAAAACAGATTAAGAAATAAATAACTACCACATGATAAGGTAAATGGGAAGCAAAGTCTTGAGGGAGAGCCACGCTTTACTTAGAGGAAGAAGCAGATAATAAAGTTCACAGATAAGCTTAAGAATATAGGAGATATTGCTGATATGTGACCATGAACTTCAGAAAGGAGAATGGAAACTTTCAAATGGAGAGGTGTGGTTATAACACTTGATATAGGGTTAGCAAAGACAATGAACAAAGCTGATTGGGGGTTAGAGCCCCGAGGTCAGGAGGTGAGGGATGATAGAGGAAGATAGAAGTGGGATGCCTCCCATGGGTTGCGATGAAGGGACAATAAAATCATCCCTGAGATGGAAGAGAGCTCACAGAGAAGCAGGGACAGGCCCATTTCTGGTGCCTAGCCGCTCTCTTACTTTTCGCGTTTCGTGGTTTCCAGGACAGTAGAGAGAATTTTACTCCAAAGGCTAAAGGATGGCTGGAGCTTTGCCAATGGCAGCCTGCAGATGAGTTAAATGGCCTGACTCGGATGTTTCTTCTTCTTCTTTTTTTTTTTTTGGATTATTATGTGACATTTATTTTTAAATCTATTTCTAGGTTTTCCACTAGATAATTTTTTCAATTCTCTTGCAGATTAAACCCAATTTGTTCATTCTATATAATTTTTTAAACATTTTAAAAAGTAAGTTTCGTTTGATTTACATAAAATAAAATCCCCTAATTTTTTAAGTGTGCCTTTTGATGAGCTTTGGCTAATTCAAATAGTAGTGTAGTCACCACCAGGGCCATGAAACAAAACGTTACTATAGCTTCAAATATTTCCTTCATGTCCCTCTTGTGGTCAGTTCCCTCCTCTTAGGACCACCCTTCACAGTGACAGATCTGCTCTCTGGCACTGCAGTTTTGTCATTTCTAAAATCCCTTTGTATGTATTTAGTGTTTATGCACTCATCAGTTTATGAACATTTTGGTTCTTGACAATATTTTGGCAATTATGATTAAAGTCACAGGAAATGTCCAAGCACACGTCTTTGTATAAACGTGTACTTTTTTTTTTTTAGTTTTAAAAATCAATTTTATAGATACATATTGATAAAGCATACAACTCATTCAAAGTGTACAATCAATGGTATTTGGTATAATCACAGAATTTGGGAGAAAATATGCTACTCATTCATACATATACATACATATTCAATAAGGATATAATAAAAGTCATGAACGTGTACTTTCATTTCTAGGTTGAGAGTACTGCCCTTGACTGTAGTGACATTTCCCTTTAATTGTACTTATTGCTGCAACATTATCAACCAGATCAGTGCCAGACATACTAGTTGCTCAATAAATGTTTATGGTCTGACCGAATGGATATTGCTCAATATTTTATATAACGCACCTTTCTGTTTTAAGAATTACGTTAGCAATAACTTTTCCCATTTTTATTTTCCACTATGATCGATTTTTCTTCTAAGTTAATTTTTTTGTCTTCCTTTCCAACCCTGTATTCATTGCCCCACAGGGACAATGGAGTGATTTATCCGATTGATAACTTGGAACCAGATGGTTGGCTGAGCACATCTTCCCAATACTCCCTAGGCGTGCATTGGATTCAGCTGAGATTAAACACATGAAAATGGCCATGTTCTGGTCTTCACCATTACTCTGTGTAACTTTGCAGCTTGTTCAGAACCTGAGCATGGAAGAGGTGGTTATTTATTAAAGGCCCCTTGTTGACATGAGCAATCTTTTTAAATTTTTATGATTTCAGAAATATATTGATAAGATTTATTAAGCTACACAAAAATATTTCTTTAAAATGGCACATCTCTCTATTTTAAAATTATTTCTTTTTTATTAATTAGATTTTATGATTTCTCCTCACTTTTTGGGGGTAAATTATTTCTGGAAGGAAAGGAAGTATTATTTCTGATTTCTTGAATATAGAATGTCTTTATTTTTGCCTTCATACAGCTATAATAATTTGGCCATGTGTTTTCCTTTTTGAGTAACAATATTTTCTTCTCAAAACATGGTATACACTGCTATATAATCTTCTGGTTTACATGCAGTGTAGGCAAAGAATAATGTTGCTGTGGCTGATTATTTCCTACGTGGATATGCTGTTTTGGTACTTAAACATTTTTTTCCTGCTAGGATTCTTGCAGGATTTTATTCTTATTAATGAAGGCTGACTTTATTTAGACTATAACTACAATATTAATTTGCCCAGCAAATTGAACCAGTCTAAAACCTAAAGTCCTTTTTCAGCTCAAATATTCTATTCTCCTGCATCTTTTGCTTTTTTACAATGTATTTTTGAACTTTTTGTGTCTATTCTCCTTGTAAAAATTATTTTTCCTAAGTGCTGTGGATTCCATTTCCCTGGTGATATTCCTGGATTTACTTCAAGTTTTTCTTTTAATTTGCCTGTTCAGTTTTCTGCAGTTTGCAATATGTTATTTTCTGCTTCTACTATGCTTTTCTTCTAGTTTTATTATGATGTATAACAGTTACACATAAAAATGAAATATAAATATACTGTGTAATCAGTAATTAGGATGTGGATATCTATGCTATCACACAGTAGGCATTTCTTGAATAAATGAATGAATGGGTGAATGAAGAAAATTGGTTATACGTTCAAAGGTCTTGGGTATTAGATGGAATACAAAGATTCATCTAAGGAGCAGGCTGTCCATTCTTGATTCTTTCTGTGGATTTTTATTGTGAGGAATCGAAGAGTGTGCAGATATGCACCTACCTGCTTCATAACTTACGATGTCATGGACCAACTAAGTGGAAGAATCAACAGGCCTGGAGGACTCCCAAGCTCTCTCGGGCACAGAGGCATAAGTTAAACTTTTTAGATATCACCTGCATTTTTCATTTTCTGGGGTGTGCATCTTCCTGGGCAATGTGACTCTGTCTCAATCTAAGTGTTATGTAATTCATTTCCACGTAGCAGGCCTTAGGAGACCTAATCACATTTGACTTAATGACTTGTGTTCTTGATCGCCCTTACTTTATAAATCCATCTATGGTTCTGCTTGTTTTTCCTTTCTTATTTCTTTTTCTCTGTAAGTTTCTGGGAAAACTCTATGGCTTAGTTTGAATTTACTAACACATCTGCTTGTACTTCTATTCATAACATTTGGTGCCTAGGCTGTTCCATTATATTTTCTCTATCTCCCAAGGTCAGTACACGTTTCACACAACAGGTAAATGGATGAAGACTAGTGGAGTTCTAGTCAGTCTTCCTTGAACACAGAGTTCTTTGTTTATGAAAATACACTAAGTTATTTTCAACACTGTTGAAGGATGTAAATGTAGTGAAAAATGGCAGTTTAAACCGCCAACATTGTTAGAATGCATGGCCCTTCCATTTTTTTTCTATGCTTAAGACCTCTACGGATTGCAAAAAATGGAAAATATCCGTATGAGTCCTGATGTGCCTGATGTAAAATAACATTTAATTCCCACAGAGAAGCCTTTCTTCAAAATCTCTGTCAAGGTTAAACATCTTTCAAAAATTCAACAAAGAGTGTAGCATGAAAATTGACTCTTAGTAACACTTGTTAAAGGGAAAAAAGAGAATATTTTACACCAGAGCAGGAAAAACTGAGAGTGTGACTAAGAAGCCATATGAAAAATTCTTCTGTTTATGCCAACATTGATTTCATGCTCCTGTGTTACCTGCCAATTCTATTCTAAATTATTGGCTCACCACTGGTAAAGAAATAGATAGAATGTATCATGAATACTGCATTCTTTTATGTCATCCATGATAAACATATGCCCTTGATGATACTAGAAACATCATCCTGGAGGGAAAGATGAAAACGCAGGGGAGATGTTGGGGAAAATGGAGCTAAAGAAACCTGAGATGGAACTAGAGATACTTTGAGATATTCTGAAACATTTTATAAATACAGTAACCATAACCTCTTTTTTGAAATAATTCTAAAAAAACTCAAAGGCAATTCTTGACTAGATCTCTTGGTACATTCTATGGCAATTTTTTATTCTCTTAAAAATCAGAGAATAACTGAACAAATAACTGGGAAAATACTTCCTGTGATCATTAAAATACAAGGACCAATTTTATCTCTCTCTTTTTCTCTTTCTCTCTCATTCTCTTTCTCCAGATACATTACATAAGCAATATAAAAGTATCTGAAAAAATAAGAATCACACTCATAAATACAATGTTTGCTCAGTAGAAGTAGTTGGGATTGGGATGGTAAAAGCAATAAGGATTCTGATCTTTAATCATATAATTATGTATTATTTTCATTTTTACAATGTATATATGTTCATGTATTACTTATGAAGTTTTTACAAATAAATTAAAACCTTATTTAGGAACATCTGCAATATTTATCTTAATGCCTTCATACATTCTGAGAATTGTTCAGCCTAAGAAAATGACCACCTTCTGAAATAATAGTTCATCCTTCAATAAATATTTTGAGCATCTAATATTACTATCATATATGCTCAAATACCATTAGAGAACAAAACAGACTTTTTTGTTTTCATCAAAAAGGATGTCTTAATATTAACACCATGTACATGAATGTTTCGTAGAACAGCAGTGGCAGTTTGAGATTATTTTATGAATTCCAAAAAGAGAAAGATTATGTTTGTAAACTAATCTATTCCTCTGGGTGTGATACGCTTTGATTGCATTAAATTCAGTTGGGGGCCCTTAGATTAGATTACCTGCTAAGACTGCTGTAGGGCTTTTTATTAGACTATGTCTGAGAGGCGTGACTCAGGTTGAGTCCTTGCCTCCTTGCTGGGTCTAAAAAAAAAGGGGAGCCAGCATATTTGATACTGCAATGTGAGTAAAGGGTCACTAAAGCACAAAGTCCCCAAGAGGCTGGGCCCATGGAGCAGCAAAATGAAGACCAGCCCTGCTCTATGCCTGATAGCTTACAGCTGAACTTGGGAAGAGAGCAGAATAGCTGAGACTGATATAGGAGGCCCAGAAAGAGACAAGCCCTATGTCAACTGGCAGCTGAATTTGGGAAGGAAGGTAAGTAGCTGAACCTGAGAGAGCATGAGAGAGGAAGCCTGGACGGGAAGGTAGAGAGCGGGCAGTGATCACCTGCCATCTTGCTTCAATACATGAAGGCTGACTTTGGTGAGAAAGCACTTATTATGGTACCTTTATTTGGACTTTACACAGCCTTGGAACCAAAAGCTTTTACTGCTAAATAAATACCCTTTATAAAAGCCAGCACATTTCTGGTACTTTACATTGGCAGCCCTTATGCACACTAAAGCAAAACAAATATATATTTTCTGGAAAAAAAATGTACCTTTTAAAATTGTAGACTAAAAAAATACATCTGATGGGGAAAAAAGGATTGGGACAAACTAGTCAAATCTATGGGACTTTATAATCACAAAAACTGTAGAAACCTAATAAAAATAGTCCCACTCTTAGACATCCAGCCTCACAGTCAATCAATCGTTTGCAAATTCAAACTCTAAAATCAGCCTTCCTCCTTTGAGATGCAGGAACATGTGGTTGTTCACTTACATTAGAGACAATCTTATCAAAACTGAAAGTCCAGGTTTAGATTTTTCATCAATCTTATGTTTTAGCATATTTGTCACAATTTCACCAAATTGCTCAACATAGTGTACATTTTAGCTTTTTCTTTTTTAATGGCTTTATTGAGGTCTAATTGACAAATAAACTACACATATTTAAAGTGTACAATTTGATAAATTTTGGCATTTGAATACACCTGTGAAACCATTACAATGATCAAGAAAATGAGCATATTCACCACCTCCAAAAGTTTTCTACTGATTTTTCATAATCTTTTTTTTCCTCTAGCCCCTCCCCAAACTACCCAATTTTTCCTCAGGCAACCCTTGATCTCCTTTGTATCACTACAGATTTGTTTGCATTTTTGAGAACTATAGTTGTATTATTTTACATGCATCCTAACAGCAGTGTATGAAATTTCCAGTTACTCCAAACCCTCTCCAGTATTTTAGTCATTCTAATAAGTGTGGAGTGGTATCTCATTATGATTTTAATTTCCATATTCCTAATGACTTAGCATCTTTTCACATGCTTATCTGCTACTGTTGAATCTTCTTTGGGGAATCTGTTCATACATTTTGATGATTTTTCTTACTATTGAGTTTATGTAATTGGTGTCCAAATCTTGTTTCAGTTACGTTTTGTAGATATTTTCTCCCATTTTTTGGCTCCTCTTTCATTCTTTTAACAGTACCTTTCAAATGGTGGTCCTTATATCAGATGTTCTTTTTTAATTAATCAATCTTTTGATGTCATATGTAGGAAATCTTTGCCTAACACAAAGTCTCAAAGATTTCTCCTATGTTTTAATCTAAAGATTTTGAAGTTTTATATTTTAACATTTAAATTCATTATTCCTTCTGAGGATTTTTAAAAAATATATTTGTATTTTTGTAAAAATGGGCCATGACTTCTCCCATGCTTCTAGGAAATTTGATGGATTCAACTAAAGCCATACCTAAAATTTATATTTCTTAAACTCATTATAAAATAAGAAATTTTAGAATCTATTAATATAGCTTCTACTTCAAGAAACTAGTAAAAAAATCACCTTAAATCTGAAGAATATAGAAAGAAAATCATAATAAAGTTATGTGGAGAAATCAATGACACAGAAAAAAGAGCATACAATAGAGATGATTTTTAAAAAAAGTTGATCCTAATCTCCTAGTTGGTCTGATTAAAAGAATCTACTAAACAGAAATTAAAATATGAGTAAATAAAATGAGTCATCATATGGAATTGCAAGGATCTCCCAAATAGACAAAAGAATCTCAAAAAGAAGAATAAAAGCAGAGGTCTCACATTTTCTGAGTTCAGAATTTACTGCAAAGCTACAGTGTTCAAACCAGTGTGGTGCTGGCAAAAGGATACAAATGTAGACCAATGGAATAGAACTGAAAGTTCATAAATGAACCCATATGTCTATGACGAATTGAGTTTCTCTAAGGATGCCAAATCTATTCAATGGAGTAAGGGTAAAGAATAGTTTCTTCAAAAATGGGGTTGGGAAAACTGGATTTCCATGTGTGAAAGAATGAAGTTGTATATACCTCACGCCATATACAAAATTAACTCACAGTGGATCAATGACCTAAGTACAAGAGCTAAAATCATAAATGTCTTAGAAGAAAACAGAGGGGCAAATCTTAATGACCTTTGATTTGGGGTAATGGATGGTTGTGATAATAGTACAACACTGTGAATGTAATCAGTGCCACTGAAGTGCACAGTCACTTAATGATTAATATGGAAAATTTTATGTGCTACAGATAGCTGTAGATAATAGATATTACTAGAATAAAAAAGAAAGAAGGAAGAAAAAAGGGGGATCATCACTGAACTTTTTATAGATATTAATAAGAAATAAGAAGCTTTATGGACAACTTCATGCCAGAAGAAAAATCCATAAATTTTTTGAAAAGCATATCTTCCAAAACAGAAATAAGAAGAAACACAAAATGATAAACTAATGCTATTATTATTTGCAGACAGACCTGATAGTGTAGACAGAAAATTAAACAGAATCTATAAACAAAGGATTAAGAGTTAGTGTGTGAATTTGGCAAGTTCACCCACCTGCCGCACCGTATTTTTCTTCAAAAGTGTTTTTGCTTGACTAGGACTCTTATATTTCTACATAATTTTTAGAATTATTTATATCCAAGTAGGGGGATTTCTTTAACATGACAGCAAGCACAGATGAAAAAGCAAATGATTGGTGAATTTGACTATTAAAACTAAAACATGTTTATCCAAACACTATAAAAATTGTTTAAAAAAGAAGATATATGTAATACATGTAACAGAAAAATTCTGTGTGAAGAATGGGCAAGGAACTTCTAGTAAACTATAAGAATTTTTAAAAAATTAGCAAATATAAAATGGGAAAAATCAATGAACAGGAATTTAACAGAAGGCATAGACGGCCTATTCATACTCAGTGAAGAGTTGCTTGACTTCATTACTATATATGGAAATACTAAATAAAACTAGTATGAAATGCTATATTAAGCTCACTAGATTGCAAAAAATAAAAGGCAATGCCAGTATATGAAAGAATACTAAGTAGTGATAAAATGGGAAATTCCATCCACTTCTTTTCTCTGTTTAGAATGAGGCAACTAATTTATCAGTGACTCCTTGTGTCCTGGTTGAAAGGGGATTTTGGTATCCTTCAATGAGCCATAGGTTTCAGATCCTTTTCAGGGTTGTGCAACCTAATTGTCTATCTCCTGATCCCAATAAAAATATTCTGATTAGATGTGGTCGGGGAAGCCTGGTGGACGATTCTTAGGAATCCTCCAGAAGCTTGAATTCCAGAGGCTTGGGAAAGCAGACAGCTTTCATTCAGAGCTGCCATAGAAGGTTAATGACTGATAAATACCCAAGACAATACAATATAATTAATTGTTTGAGTCTTCATTACAATTTTTAATTCCATTTGTGTCAAACTTATCTTCCCTATTACTGTGCTTTGACAACTTCTAGTAGCCAATCATCTCAATATGTTCTCCCTGATTTGCTCTGTTATAACCTACTTATCTGCTGACAAAGTTTAATGTCTGTTTCTTTAAACATTTCAGAAGATCAGTTGTACAGTTTCCTTCTGGTTCTTAAGTTTGCCTTCTATAATCCCAAGACTTCAGTCTTGTAAAAATTGAACCTTAACCTCTGCTGAGGTCATTACAATACAGCGAACAAGATGTCACCCACATGGAATGTGAATTACTCTGAGGTATATCCTTGCCACAATAGTTTGTTCTCTTCAGTGATACTCTAGTTTGCTTTGTAGGAACTGAGGGACAAATGATGTGCTACTCGTTGAGAAAACTGATATGTCACCAACAGAGTTTATGCCTTTCTTAGGCACTTCTAATGAAAACACATCTTCTACTCTGGAAGCCCAAGAACACAGTGTAAATTCACTGGTCTGAGATCTCATGGATATCACATAGCTCTTGATTGCCTCTTGTGGTAAAGTGCAGAGGAGTAGTTGTACTATAGCAAACACTACTTGATGTATCTATTTACGTCCATTAAATAGAATAGTCTGGGACCAGGATCAAAGAAAAATTCACTTTCAGAAGAAATTCAGCTGGGTTTGGGAACATGTTTTCATTGTCTGGGTTTCCTAATCTAGTTCCCTTGCTTTGAGGCCTATTACAAGGACTAATAACCATTATTTGTATGTGTTGCAGTTAGCCCATGGCCCTTATCTAGAGCCTAAATGTGACTGCATAGTCATTGTCACGTCAGATGAGTGGGCAATTTATCCTGCAACAAAGGAGCATGAGGGACTAACTCTAGGCCTACAACAGACAAGTTACTGGACAAACTTTTAATCAGCAAAATTTGGTAATGGTGAAGATGTGGTCATCATGGATTAATGTCCTACCTCCTGACTTTGGCCTTAGACAAAAGGAGGGCTGGAAAAGGAAAAGATAAAAATAGTCCACAACTATTGCTCTCTAGATGAGCTGGCATGCCTCTAAGAGCTGGGATGTGGTATTCTCCTGCTGGACATAAACAATTTCACAGAACACCAATGTTAGACAAGGCTACTCGAACCATGATAAAACAAGCTTAAAACAAAATCACTCTAATTATGTCTGAGCACAGACAAAAACAAGAATTCTGGGCAAACCACAGATATACCCAAACATCCCCTTCACCTGTTTATAAGTAATGGCTGCTTTTTTTCCAATCATGGATTTTGCTCTACTCTCTTCTTCCTGCCTCCTAAATAAAAATCAAGATACTAAAATCATAGAATTGTCCCGCTCACTGGGAGCACCCAGTCCAGAGCAAGACTTGTTTTCTTACTTAAACATTTCCCCAAATTACTTGACACAAGCACAAATCCGATAAACATCCCTCTCCTAAATCTGCTATTGAGATTCCCTACACTTCTTGATTGTGTGTGTTCTCCCTTGTTGCAACAAATACCAATAAACCCAACTTTGTTTAACTATGGTTACTCTTTACAGTCAGTGGCTGGATGGCACTAGAAGGACAATTTCAAAAAAATTTCAGGGATATGAAAAATAAGATTATTTTTCATTTATACTCTGTGTCTATTGCAAATTGACAGGAAGTTCTGCTTCATCTATCTTGCCTCTGAGCAACAAAATAAACCTCCCACTATCGTGAATATTGGTAGTTAATGTGGAGGAAGGAAAGAATCGTGAGCTGGCTCTTAAAGCGTCTGCCTGAAAGAACATACATAACTTCTGCACAAATGCCATTGACTAAAGCAAATCTCACAGCCACGCCTACTCACAGGAAAAGAGGGATGCAATCCTGCCATCTGCTCAGAGAAGGACCTGACATATTTGGTGGACTGAACTCATGACTTTTTTAGGGTTGCCTTTAGTGGGAAAAAGTGAAGCTTTGATTGGGGAGGAGTGTTGCTAAGGCATGGTTCTGTTCCATTTCTAGACTGGATGTCCCATACATATATTATTTTTATTAGTGTTCTGTTTGCTACATGCATACATTTCCTTATATATTGTCTTATGTATGATATATTTCACAGCAAAAATAATGAGATATTGGAAATAAATAGAAATCATGGAAATAAAAAAGGAAACTGTTACAGAATTTTTATTAGAAAGTTAGGCATCCTTATTTTTATTCACCATTATTTATGTTATGAAAATGTCAACTAATGCATCAAAAATGATCTAAGTAGTCCTTGAAGAGTAGAATCTTATTATTTGGGTAATACTAACAATTATTACTCCCGAAGACCACATAGACATTCAATTTTATTAAATTTATCTCTACTAATAAAACCTCTTGCTTTACCATTACCAAGCCTCCATTCCAAAAAATGAAAAAAAGACAAAGAGATGGAAAATAGAGAGGTAAGAAATGTAAGGAACAATTGAATTCAAGAAAAAAGATAGGAGGAAATTGCCATAGACATTATATGAGAAACTTCTCTAGAATGGTTGGATTTTAGTCTTTAGATTGAAAGGATTCACTGAAAACCCACCAAAATAAGTGAAGAAAGAACCATATGAAGACACATAACTGTAAAGTTTTCTTAAAGAAAATAGAGCAAAAGTGGAAAAAAAATTGTTATGGGGAACTCTTTTCCACAATGCAAAAATTCTTAATGAAAATACTATAGCACACTGAATATCACACAATATTGTCAGAAATCTCCCTAAGAATATTTTGTCCCAGAAATGTATGAATGGTTCAACAGTAATTAAAACTATGATTTAAAATTCCTTAGACTAAAAAAGAAAAACATCATCTTCTTTATAAATACTGAAAATTATTTATTAATTTCAACATCTGATTTAGTTTACATTCTTCAGGAAACAAATTCTGAGAAGCTTTGTGAGTAGTCTTTTATTGGAGAGGTCCTTAGAAATATACTTAAGAAAAAGTGATGGAAGAAGGATAGGGAAGAGGATGCAGTTGAATTACAATGCAATTGCTAGAAATGCCTCAGCTGCTCCTACCAGGAGTTCTGGAAGTGAGGTGACCACTCTCAGTTTTCCTGAAATGAAACAAGGGGTCCAGATTTTGTACCTCTACATCCCATAGTCACTGGCTGTGATTTGTTCCTGGAGAAGGAACTTAAACTCAGATGGGTTAGCTCCTCTTGACTACATCCATTCCTGAAGAGGGAATTAGCTTTTAGCCATCAGCAATCGCTACTCCAAGCAGCTGGGAGAATAATTGGTTCAGTGCAGAAGTTGGCAACTGAAAGGTGCATTACATTTACCATGACGTTCCAGCCTTTGTGCCAATCATAGAGTACTTTCACCTCATCTAGAAGCAGCGCCTCTGGGATTCTGGTTCATTTCTTTGTCTGAGGAAGTTAACAAGAGGAAGAAGGCGAGTAAAATAAATTTGCAGAACCCTCTACTCCAAATGGTCTGGAGGGGTAGTATCTTCTTGAGGTCTGAGCATTGATCCTGTTGCTAGAAGTTTGGACATTTGGCAGTGTCAGTAGCCGGGTTAGCCTTGGTGATGAGTCCTTTCTGGTAAGCCCTCTCCTAACCGCCATCCATGTCCCTACATCATGGTTCCACCATCTAGGAGCCCATTTACAGCCCTGGCCACGGATGAAGTCAGGGTCGGACTGACATCACCTGGCCAAGCCACTGTGTCTCCTGAATTACTTAATGCCCCTTTTGTGGTGGATACTCTTGGTGAGTGTTATCATGCAATAAAAAGATCTACAAACTTTGTGCTTACTCTCACAAATCTATCGACATGCCCATTTTATACAGTTCACACAATTTAGTTTTGTCACAGAGCAGGGTTGAAAATGATGGAATGTATATTAGTAGGGGCAAATGAAATATATAACACAATTCATCCATTTTTCTCCTTGGCATACATGCTAATGCTTTCTCATCATAAACTAAAAAATCATCTACCCCTTTATAGAATCCAAAAGATAGGAAAAGGTAAGGAAAGAAACAATCAGTTAACATTAACATAGTTGCTGTAGTCCTCCCTTCACTAGCTAGGCATGAGGCCTAAGTTAGTAATCACAGGTGGCATCTTCCACCAATTTTTTTATAGTGTCCTAAACTTTACTTGAACTCCATCTGAATGAGGTTGTTTATCTGGGGAAATAATCCCAATCTTCATTCCTATAGGATCTAGGCTTTGGGTTTTCCTGTTGCATTTTCCCACTGACCTACACTATTGGTCAAGTCAACCTAAAAGGAGCTTAATGTGAATCATGAATCACCTGGGTTCCTGACATTGTCCTCAGTTTCTCCACTGTGTTGCAGCAAGACATTTCTCCTGAAAAATCAGGATCAGTCTCCCTAGGATCTCTTCTCTGCTTGTGTGATAAAAAGAAGAGCACAAAGTGGTCCAAGTACAGTCTCATGATGGTGTTCCCTCATGGAAGTTTTTTTTTGAGCACAGACACCCAAGTACTTACAGAGTCCATACAGATGGAGGTGGGGAGCAAAAATTCCCCCAAAGGTTATGTGTTTTAATAGTGAGAGAAACCACTCCCAATTCCACTCTTTGTTTTTCTAACACATGCATCCTTAATATAGCAGAGGTTGCACTACACATCATCCACTGATTTAATGCATATAATACATCTATTTGGTTGGCAACTCAACTGGTAGATTGCATATTCCATAAAATATGTTGTTGCAGTGATGAAAATGTAGTAAGACCTGTGAATTGTGTGCTAGAACCCAATGCCATTCTTGCTTTGAAATAATGTATGTCTCCTAATTAAAGGCTTTTTTGTACTGAATATAATGGCAATGCATAAGGCATTCTGTGATTACAGAAGAACTGTGAGTAGACATGGGAAATGTTCATCTGGAATATATATCTATTCCTGTGTGGCATAGGCAACATTGGTCTCATTTTGTGGTAGATTGCATTATTGCCACAAATATCAGAGCCTTTCCTTATAATGCCCTTTGCTGTGTGATTTGTACAACCTGGTAGGTGTATACTTTCTGATCTCCATTGCAGGGCTTAGCCATGTGAATTGTTTCAGTCAAAAGATGTTGAGTGGATGTGACATGCCATTTTCGCACAGAGAGCAGATAATTTAACTGCTATTATGTGATTTGGTTCAGCCTCTTCTGCGTTTGCCCTCTGCCACAAGACCAGGATGTCCTAAACAGGAGTTGCTCTTTCACTGTGGGGCTCAGATTAGTAGACAAATGCAGCAGACTGAAAGTCTTGTTCTTGTAATGTGAGCAAGAAATAGTTTTTGCTATTGTTATTGTTAAAAGTCACCGATACTTTAAGAATGATTTTTACTGTAACAAAATCTAGCTAATAAACACTTCCATGATTAAAGGAATCCAGACTAATCAACCTGTCACCAGGTGGCCAGTGAGTAGTTGGCCAGGGAATGAAGCCAAACTGGTAGCAAAGAAGCATTGGCATTTACTTTTTGGCAGGTTGAGCATAGTAGCAGTGGCCAGGTCAGTCTGGGCAAGGAAATGCCTATTGCTCAATCCATCCATGGTCGCCATCTCTGCCATCATGGCCAATTAGTAAATAGGCCCATTGAGAAAGCACGTGGATGCTCACATCCTCAGGGTGCTTATCTATGACCTCATCTCATTTTTGAGAGTTTTGTGCATATTGGTCGCTCTTTGGTAGGCATTTGGAGAGGAAAAATATTTTTACACTCTTTGCCTGTTCTGAGAGATCTATACCTTACCCCAAAATATCCTATCACCAATCTTCCAGTTTTGTTCTTTTCTGGTTCCTAATTATTCTGATAACCCATTAACCACTGCCCGTGACTCAGCATAGATCCTGTATCTCAAGCCATCTCCCCTCTTATCAGCCACCTTGCAAAATTTGTCCTCTAGAGCGATATCTCTATATCACTGGCTTTCAAAGCCATTCTTGAGTGGGATTATAATCTCAACTGTCCAGTTCTGACTGCTGTTTGCATGTGATGCAATTACTCTAAGACAAACACTAAATTTTCTTTCTTTTATTTCTTGCTTCATCAAGTTGTCACAAGTAGAGTGTATTAGTCAGCCAAAGGGGTCCTGATGCAAAATACCAGAAATTGGTTGGTTTTCATAAAGGGTATTTATTTGGGGTAGGAGGTTATAGATACCAGGCCATAAAGCATATATTACTTCCCTCACCAAAGTCTATTTGGAGCAAGATGGCTGCTGACATCTGGGTGGGTTCCTACATTCTTGGGGCTTGTTTCTCTCTGGGTTTAAGGTTCCTTTCTTCCTGGGGCTGGCTTCTCTTTCCTCTGCCCTCTTCCCAGGGCTCCAGCTTAACATTTCAGCATCAAACTCCAATATCAAACTGCCCCCAACTCTGTACTTTGCCATGCCTTTTATCTGTGAGTCCCCACTCCTTGCCCTAATCATAACTCAGTCATGCCCAGGTACAGATCAGATTTAAAACATAATCCAGTATCTATTTTTGGAATTCATAACCATATCAAACCACTACATAGGGTGATGATACATCCCGGTTTCCCAGAGCACTACTTATAACTACTTCTGCATTCTAATTAAAAATATTGCTGTTTTTCAATCTCAGAAATGTCCTGATTTGGATGTATATTGAGAGAGCAGAGGTGAAGAGATGGAAACATGTGCATCTGAGACTATACCTTCTTTTTAGTTTTCCATTTCAGACCTGATCAGGTCCAGTCTAATAAATTTCTTTTTTATTACATGGTGGCATGATACTGCACTCATCCAATTTTATGATTCAGTAGGTCAGTTAACACCTTACTGATTACGGGCAGGTAGGGATGTATGCTTACTTGTTTCCCATGGTCAAATATTCTCTTTCTACTGGGACCAATACCAGGACATAAGGTGCTTTTCAAACAAAAAAGAGTTAGTGACTGAAAAGACCAAGCCTTACTTTCAAACCTTAGTAGGAGTCTGTGCTAATTCTATACAGTTTGCCAAAAGCTCTGTAGAGTATCTCTGTCTGCTATTAACACTTCCAATACTGTTGAGTGGACCCAAACTTCAGAGCATCTTTTCCCTGCTATAAAGTATTTTCTTATTCTGGGTCCCATTCAAAACAGACAGACTTATGAGCTATCCAGCAATGTGTTAGAGAAGCACACAAAAATAAGATTCATGCCTCAAAATCCAATGAGCACTGACAGGTGTTGAGCATCTTCCTTCATAGTGGGCTGTGCAAGGAGTGGCAACTTGCTCTCACTTTAGAGAGGATATTCTGATATTCACCACATTACAGAGCCCCTGGAATCTTCTCGATTTTCTTATATCCATGTATCTTACAATAGAACTGTGGGGGCCAACTGATTTCTAATAATTAAGTTCATGTAGAATAATGTAATTAACAAAAATAGCATTAACGAGATATCAGTATCATCAAGAGACTTCTGGATTTTATTATGAGAGAGCATGAGAGTACACAAAGCCCTAAGTTAGAAAAGTGGTGTTTACTCTTTTCACTTCTAATGATGGCAACATACATCTGGCTACTTTTATTGATAGGAATGGGAAAAAGAACCACATTTGCTAACCCAGTAGCTGAACTCCAGATTCCAGGAGGTAGTGTGCTGATTTACTACAGTGAAGATACCACCTCTAGCAACTCAATTGTGATTATCAATATCCTCTAATTAATTTTGTGATGATCTACAATCATATTCCATGATCTGGTTCTCTTTTATGCTGGTCAACAGGCAATTATATAAGGATGTGGTAGGAATCACTACCTTTGCATCATGAAAATACTTTAGTTGGTACTAAAATCTGCAAATATCATTTAGATTGCCTTGGTTTTTTATTTACTGTCTTAATAGGAGTGCTCAGATCCAAGGGCTTCCTTTTGTACCATAATTGCCTTCACTACACAGATCATAAGACCCATGTAAGAAATTTACCAGTAACTCTATTCATTCCAACTATACACTCAGACACTGGGAAATAACCACAAGATGTATCTCCCATAAATACCCTAGTGCAACATGAATTAGGTTTCTGCCTACCAGCCCTAGAAATTTCCTCCTCTACATATTAAACATTAGCTGCCCATCTCTTTTATTACTGGTGGCTTGGTGATCAATTAACCATTGCCATA
Organism: Dasypus novemcinctus; assembly: GCF_030445035.2. NCBI lineage: Eukaryota > Metazoa > Chordata > Mammalia > Cingulata > Dasypodidae > Dasypus > Dasypus novemcinctus. The sequence goes on along the minus strand of NC_080701.1, from coordinate 9,212,545 downwards.
GATCAGATCTCTTGTCTCTCAAAACATGGTAATTATCACCCCATCTCAGTGGTGTATTATTCTAAAGGCAACCACATGATCTCTGACAGATCAACACTGCCACTCTATATTTAGGCTCCTATTATTCCTGTTGAGATGACAGAATAGAAAAATTTATTGCAGCACCCCCAAATTTTATCTCTGACTTATGGAAGACAGTGACTACAGAGCTTTATGTGCTAATGTCCTTCTCACCAATATGTTTCTTAACAATTTAGTGAATGGAGTTTATTTTAATCTATTCTAAAGAAGGAGTTTTTTAGGTGGAACTTTGTGTATAACAGAGACAGTCTAACTCTCATGGCAACCTGAGCCATTTTATTTTCAATGGCTGTAGGCTAATATTGAGTTAAACCTTCAATGAGTCGAGATAATAATGGAGGTTGGGCAAAGTAAGTTCAGGGGAACTTGAGAGTTTCAAATTCTATTAACACCATTCTTAGGTACTCAGATTAATACAATAAATCCTAAATCTCAGACAAGTTCATACATATCAATAAATTCTGCATAATCCATACTTATATTTCATGGTTTCTGGTTTGATACCTTTAGAGTCCACTCAAAAAGTACTCACCATTCTGCTGCTGATAGAAATTACTGACATCCTTCAATATACTTAAGGTAGAGACTAACTCTTCTTGAGGCAAGCCATACACTTTGAGTCAAGTCTATGAATATCTAACTTCTTCTGGATGTGAAGACAGACAGACAAGATGGAGGTATTCCAAAGGTAAGTCAGCAACCCCTTCTGAGGCCACAGCCTGAGGATCCACTATTAGCCATGGGCCAATCATTCAGGAGCAAGCTGGACCCTTCACTGTGTGTGAGTGTAGGTGTGTGTGTTGGGGGCATGTGGGTGTGGAAGAAGGATCTCTCTGCTGGCAAGGTGGACTGCGGGGAACTTGGGCATTGAAAGATTTCACCATTGACTGCCTCTGCTCAAATATCTCCACCTCATGTCTCAGGGTTTGTCTCCTTCTCTCCTTTCCTACTAGTGATCCTAATTTAAGACTGAATTCTTTCTATTTTGGTATTTATTTGGTTCTGCTTATTTTCTTCTCAGTTTGTTTTTTGTTGGGCACTCAAGGACTTCAGCTTGTCCTTTTCCCTCTTTTTGCTTTCTAGACCAGCCAGAATAAGCCACCAGACTTCACATCTTTATGCTCATTATTGTTACCATAGTTACCAGTGCTTTAGCCACTTGACCTCCATCTGCACAACACCCCTCATCTCACGTTACCAATGGGGATAATTTGAGTCATCCTGATGCCACCACATGCCATGGATTACCAGTGGCCCCATACTTCTGGAAAAGAGGATATTTCTGCTTTTCTCAAATATATGAGCAGCTCGACCCTATAATTTTATGTTGCTATGACTCTGTAACCCTTCAGGGTTCCTAAAGTTACTCCAAAGGCCAGTTACTATATTAGTCAATGTCCCAGATGGAAAAATATGATGTATTTACAGTAAATAAATAAGGAAAGTTTAATAAATAGATGTTTTACAAAGGTGAGGGCAGGGTATTAAGAAGCCAATAAGGAGTTACTGTGATTCCAGCAATGGAAGAAATTATATGATTGATGTGGAAACAGTCGCCACTGGAGGTGCTGAAGTCACAGAAAGGGAAAAAGAGGTGTAATATGGGGGCATTTTCAGGACTTGGAATTGTCCTGATGACATTGCAATGACAGATACAGGCAATTATTTATCCTGTCAAAACATACAGAATTGAGTGGGAAAGGGTGTAAAATATTGCAAACTATAATTTGTGCTTAGTGGTAATGCTCCAAAATGTGTTCTTTAATTGTAATGAATGTACCAGACTAATGAAAGAAATTGTTAATGTGGAAAAAGTGGGAGGTGTGGGGAGTGGGGCATATGGGAACCCCCTATATTTTTTTAATGTACCATTTTATGTAATCTATGTATCTTTTAAAAATGAATGAAAAATATATTAAAAAAGAATAAACCAACAAAGAATACTAAAATACCCTGAGGCTAACAAAGTGGGTAGCTTTCTTGTCCTCAGTCTAAACCAGCATGCTGCAGAAGCAGTTATCTAAACCCAGGGGAGAGGGTGGGACAGCTGTATTGAAAAGACTCTCTGACAAGAACTGTGATCTCTAACAGGCAAATGAAGCTATCTGACAGTCATACTACAGGAAGGGTGCCAGGAAAATAAAAACCCAACCTTAATTTCCTTCTACAATCTGATCTTCTGCCAACTTCTCCCATTGACTGAACCCAAACAGAAACTCAAGAATGTGAAGGCAATGGGAGGTCCGCGGTTCAAGCCCCGGGCCTCCTTGACCCGTGTGGAGCTGGCCCATGCGCAGTGCTGATGCGCGCAGGGAGTGCCGCGCCACGCAGGGGTGTCCCCCGCGTAGGGGAGCCCCACGCGCAAGGAGTGCACCCGTAAGGAGAGCCGCCCAGCGCGAAAGAAAGAGCAGCCTGCCCAGGAGTGGCGCCGCCCACACTTCCCGTGCCGCTGATGACAACAGAAGCGGACAAAGAAACAAGACGCAGCAAATGGACACAGAGAACAGATAACCAGGGGGAGGGAGGGAATTAAATAAATAAATAAATCTTTAAAAAAAAAAAAAAAGAATGTGAAGGCAGATTGATACAGTCCATATGGGTCAGTTTCCAAGGGCCCAGGAAGGAAAGAAGTCTGGGGCATGTAACTGGTAGGATGAATCAAAATATCTAGCACAGATACGAATCCAAGGGGAGAAGAAAACAAAGCTAATTCTAGCATGTTGATCCTTTTTCTTCTAAGCCCCTAATGGGTTCTTTCCTCTTTCCTTGGATGCAACGGAAATTAGTTGTTGATTCCTTATGGTAACGCTTCTAAAAAAGAAATTAGTTCTTCTTCCATCACCAAATTCTTAACTCTTCTAAATCAGAAGACCAATGTTTTAATGAAATTTATTGAGGCAGTTTGATATTATTTATGAATTCCAAAAAGAGATATTGATTATGTTTGTAAAATGGTCTGGTCCTCCTGTGATTATATTAAATTCAGAGGTTTCACATGTACTTTATCAAATCAAGGGTAGGTCATTGACTCGACCATGCCTTTAGGGCAAGCAGGGTTGAGTCCCTGCCCCCTTGGTGGGCTATATAAATGGATGCTCAATCAAGAACACAGAAGAAGATACACAGAGAAGAAGAGCACAGGAAGAGAAACAGCTCCACAGGCATGGCAGAGACCCAGGGAAGAGAGATGAGCCTGAGAGTTTGTAGCTGAAGATTTCAGAGCAGCTGAGAAGCCCTGAAAGAGGAGTCTTATGCCAGCCTGCAGCTGAGATTAGAAGAAGCTGGGACCACGGAGTCTTCAGAGGAAGAAGGCAGGATGAACCCTCTCAGATGTGACTCACCATTTTGCTTCAACACGTGGCAAATGACTTTGGTGAGAAAGTACCTCTTATGGCACTTTAGTTGGACTCTTTAGTGCCTTGGAACTGTAAACCTCTACCTCAAATAAATACCCTTTGTAAAAGCCAACAGATTTCTGGTCCTTTGCATCAGCACCCCTTTGACTGACTAATACATTTAGTAATAAACATTTTTTGTCTCTTTTTTATTTTTCAGATAAAATACTTAGATGTCTATATTTCCAAAACAATACTAAAATGCAAAACGCATTCTTTCTTTGCCACAAATACTACATTTTTTTTTAAACCTAAATATAATGAGAAAGAAAAAGGACAATGATAATCAGATCAAAAGGTTATAGTCTCATTTTCTGGTCAGAAAATAATTTCATTTACCAGAGATCAAATCCAGGCTTTGTCTCTTCTGAGCTTTATTGACTTTTGCCAAATTGAAAAAATTCTCTGAGTCTTGGTATACCCACCACTAAAATGGGCTGAACCCCGAAATGCCCAACTACAAGGGCCAGTTCAGAAGGAGCTCACAGGCATGAGCGGCTTCTTGGCTGTGTCAATTCTAGACCGGCCAGGGTGGCTGCAGCTTCCTGGGGCCAGCGTCAGCCAGAGGGAGCCATAATGGATGCTGTAGTGGAGACAGTAAGTGTAGGGAATGCTCCTGGCACAGTTTCTGGAATCTATTAGGCGCTGTATAATCGGAAGAGGTTATTGACAGCACAGCCATGGAAGGAAGACAAGATAAAATAATGACCTTGAATGATTTTTGTGTCTAAAAGGTGTATGAAGATCCATGAAGCAATGTAAAAATTAATTTTCAAAACATCTTTAATAACACTTAGAATCCTAAATGCGGCGGCTTGCTCGGTCGGTAGAGGTGGGGTCTGGCTGCGGACGAGGGGTCGGTCCAGCTCTGGACGAGGGGTCAGTCCCGCTTGGGACGAGGGGTCGGTCCCACTTGGGACGAGGGGTCGGTCCGGCAGCAGACGAGGGGTCGGTCTCACAGGGGTTGTGCGGTTCGGCTGACGGGGTCGCCCGGAGAAGCAGGCGACGAACTGGGGACAAGGGAGGCCAGGCCCTTGTCGGGGGCTCTCAGGACTGGAGGGCGCACGGCAGAAGAACTACCGCAGAGACAAGGTAAACACGCAAGTCCACTTTATTGAGGGAGAGGCAACAGTTTTATAGGGGCTGGGGAAGGCTGATTGGTCGAAGCCACACCCTGCTCTGATTGGTTGCCGAGAAAGGTCAGTGGGAGGTACTGGACAGGGGAGGGGTGGTGGTTAGGGATTGGCTGTCGCTATTGCTAGTGGAAGGGGCAGGGTTTAGGGATTGGTGGCTGCTGTTGCTGGGGTAGAGGGCAGACTGGAGTTTCCCGCCCACGCCTGGTTGTTGCTGCTGTCGGGGGAGGGGAAAAGGGCAGACTGGAATTTTCCGCCCTGCGCCTGCGCAGGGAGAAGGAAGAAGAAGGGTGCCGCCCCACAGGCATCGTGTGGCGCCATCCGGGAGGAGGGGCGGCCGCGGAAGCATGGCTGCCGAGAAGGGGAGACCCGAGGGCACTCTGCGCCCATGCCGAGCTCCCTTCAGGGGTGGCGGTGAGTCCGACCAGCCACCCTATTATGGGGGCAGCGGCTTGGCCTGCCGCGGCTGCTCCCCCGCCAGGCCAGCAAACCACACTTCAGCCTGAGGGGTGACCGCACCTAAATAAATACACAGGTGTGTTTATATATTGTAAACGTGTAACAAACAGCCATGTATACATACTAAGCCACTGTCCTCCCTTTTAAAAATAAATTAGAACTATCACCACAACGGCAAGGACATCTGAATTTCTTGCCATAAATGAATTTAAACATCTTTGAGCCAAATAGGTGAGAAATATATGTGGTCCAATATATTGGCAGCTTTGGAGCTTAACAAAGTAGATTGAAAACATCAATTATTAATGGTATACAAACATACCAGGCTGTACTCATGTAGTACAAAGGAGGGACACCATTAGATCAAAGCCATCTACATTTTCAATTTCAGAAGTCCCTAAAATAAATGTACATGCAAAGCTCCTTGCACTAAAATGAGCTTAATTTCTGGTTGAAACAGTTCTGCTGGACACCATAAATTTTAGACTTCCTGAGTATTCCTTGTCTTGTTCAATTCAGATTAGTTTAGGAAAGGCTTTAGCTATGTTAAAATCTTAGGTGGTGGATTTACTCTTTCTAATTTATGTCATCAAGTTTTCTAAAGAGGGAAGTTAATTAATTAATTCATTAAATTAATTAATTTTAACAGTACTGGGGCTGGGGAATGAGCCCTGGACCTCCCATTTGGGAAGCAAGCACTCAACTGCTTGAGCCACATCCACTCCCTTATCACCAATTTTTAAGGGATTTTTTACCCCCAACTGTATATTATTTCCACAAAATTTTCAGAATGTTAAGGTGAAGGACTCGCTATTTAGTGTGTAAAACCCATTTCCTCTGCTTCTATTTTTACTTCTTATTTGAAGGGAGTACATTTATGCTCTTTCTCTATTTTTCCTATATAGACTCTCTTAATGCTATCCATATTTTCTCCTCCAAGAATGACAGACTACATTAATATTTGAAAAATGTAAAAGCATATGAAATGTCATTCATTGGTTTGAGCTGACCATTGTCCATTCTTTCTTTCTTTGTGGTAACAGTTCCTGGATTTCTTTTCAGGCATCCATGCCTTCATCACATAGCCCACGTAACTTGATGGAATCTGTCAATATCCTCCAATCTTTCTGCCAAGAGTCAGCACATCCTTTCAAGCTGCACATGGTTTTTGGTTCAGGTGTCGGCTCACGACCTTGCTAAAGACAATCATCTATAGAGAGAGAATATATATTCTCTCCATGGGCTTCTTGGAAACAAGCATTCTTGGTTTTCAGTGAAAGTTACTTGGAGAGAATCATTTCATTTGCTTGAACTGAATGAGGAAACGTGTAGCCTTGGAAACTGCTGGCAGCCGTTTTGTGACCTGCAAGTTCCTCTAGAATGAAACAGACACAATAGCAGCTAGAGAAGAGAGAGGGATAAATTGCATTCTTTAAAGGGGTTCAAGTCTTGACCGAAGCCTTCCCAACTCTGGGCATGTTCCAGTTTTAGGTATATACACCACATAATGTCATGATTTTAAGCTAGATTGAAATGTATACGATTTATTATCTGTCTTGCTTGTAATGGAGAGACTTCCAGCTAAATAGCATTTTTCTATTTAATACACTATTTTCACTCTGTCTATTCTCTCAATCCAATTTTGCGGCCAGCAGCAATGTGCCATTGTAGACTCCCAGAGAATCATAGAAAACTGGGGTTGATTTAGATATAAGCTTGCTTCATAGTTACAACTTCAAAATAGACTTTAAGCTTTTGCTACTCTATTTACTCAGAATTGTCAGATTAAACAAAAATGTGAAGAATATTTAATGTGTGTGTATATACATTATTTATAAAAGCACACATAAATAATACATATTATAATAAAGGCAATAATGTAAAATATATACTTTATTTGTTAAATTATTTAAGTTAACTTACATTTCTTTTCATTTGTATAAGATAAAATATTATGCCTTTTGTTATTTACTTAAATTTTTCACAATACCATTATCATTAAATAAGTAGAAGGTACACAGAAACATACCTACACTCCAAGATTCTCTAGTGTTCACTATTTATGACCTCTCCACAAATGTAAAAAATACTTTTATAGCAGCATTCGACACAACGTTTAACATGCTATTAAATGAATTCTAATACTTATTAGAAATTCTGTGTTCTTTTCCTTTATTAAGAAAATAATGCCACTTATTAAAAATTTTTAAGAAGTGAAGCCATTTGCAGGGAGTTCTTCTTTGTTTCCCCATGATGAAATTTACTAGATTTGAAAAGCATCATCCAAAGAGCCCTCATTTTATTTTATTGAAATCATTCAGAAGAAAGTATGGTTAATTCAAAATGCTAGGTAAAGCAAGGAACTTCCCTAGGTGTTTGATTCAAAGTTAATTTAATTTACCTTGAATTGACAAAAAGTCTCTCACTTAAATATTACTTTCATACTGAAATATGTCATTTTTCTTCAGTAAATTGCGTAATTGAATAAAACAATTTTAGAAAGACAGGATTTTATGGAGCTGCCTAATACTTGTCAACTAAAATAAAAATTCCTGCTAGACATGGGCAAAACGACAGCCAGGACAAGAGCAGTAATTTCACCAATGACGTGTTTGCAAAATGGACATAATAAACCAAAGCTGCAACTGCACTGATGTAAGAATCATATGCGAATTTCTTCTTTCATTTGGGCAATAAGGTTTGTTTTATCCAATCATGGAAATAATTGGGAAGAAGCAAGAGATAGTTTTCCCCTCGACAACCTCTTGACACCCTATGAATAGGAGAACTTGTTAGATGAATAGATGAAGAACAGAGAGATATACTGAGTTGCCTAAAATTACACAGTTCAAAGTTGAAATTCAAAGTAAGGCACTTAGACTTAAATTCCATGTTCTTCATCACTAGATTTGACTCGCTAATCATCATCATTGTCACCTAATAATAACAATAATACAAAATGTGTATTAATATTTACACTTTTTAAATGTGCTTCCTAGACAGTGGCCAGCCTTCATTTACTGACAGTCATTCATTAGACAATAGAGATAATTCAATGAAAACTATAATAATAAAATTTCAAAGCCTTCAATCGGAGTCTTTCATTCGTTGCCACAAATGTCAGTTTAGTTTGGGTCAATTACATGCTTTGCCTAACAGCAAAAAGAAATGAATTAAAAAAGAAAACTTCAGACGTCTACTTTAGAACTACTCTCTCTCCATAGCTAAGACATAGGTGCTTCTGAAAAGTGATGTGTGTGTTCAGAAATATTTATTAAAAACACTATTATGTTCCCAGGTGAAACTCTGATGGAGCACAAATACAAAACAAAACAAAACTCACAAATCTGCTGGAATCCTTTTGAAATATTGCAGCTAATGGTGTTCGGGCTAATGATATTTTAAAGAAGTTAACAGGCAAATCAGATATTTTCCCCCTTTGGAAGTAATTGTTTTCACTTTTCTTTCATTTAAAGAAAAGAGCCTTTAAAAACAATCTTTCAGAATATTGGAAATGTTTTTCTCATCACTTTTCAAGTAGACAGCGGCTGTCCAGCCACAAGTGTTCTGAAAGCCATTAATGAGCAAATTGTTAACTATACATTCAGACAAGGATACTTAGCATTTGCTAGGAAAGATTTTCCACAATTAATTAGACCAAAAGGACCGTGTTTTGGTTGTTCTTTTCCCTCAACTTCCCTCTTGGTGGATACAAGTACACTTTCTTACAATACAACCAGAACATTAGCAATTCCCCCAAAAGACTGATAGGGTAAATTATTTCATGATTTTTGTTATTATTTCCCAAGAACATCAGCCACCACGAATCAGGTTATATATTATAAATACTCTCACTTCCTCAAGAAAAGACAGCCAAAACACAAAATTCCCTGCAAACTCCTGAGCCACAGAAACTGAGAGATAAACTTGCATTATCCTGAGCCTTTAAATTTGTGATCATGTGTTATTCAGCAATTGAAAATAAATACCTGAAGAGAGGAACAGTTAGGGACTAAGTGCTTGTGAGATTACAGTAAAAAATGCTCAGCTTGTCAGGATCTTTTACATGAATTTCAGCCTTTCTGGGTAATAGTTTCCTATGTTCCGTGAATGAGTAAATCTGATCAACTACTCTGGTAATGATGAAAGGCACACAGGATCAAGGATAACAAATGCCAAGGAGCCTTTGGAAGATGATGCCCCTTCCTTTAGTGGGCATCTAACCCTTTCTTGTAGAGGTGGCTTTTTCCTAGGAGAAAACTCTATGGAAGGTGAGAGGAATTCAAGATGAATAACATAGGAAGTAATTTGTGGTAAGATGGTCTTTGAATATCAATAAATCCTTCAGTTTAGGCAAAGTACTGATCCTAAACCCAAAGAAAACTATATTAGAATATAACACACAGTGATTTAGATAAACTTTTTTAGCAACTCATGAATTCTAGCTCACAAAACAATTAACTTCCTCTCCCTAGCTGTTTAATTTTTTTGTCTCAGTCATGTATAGTGGCAAGCGAAAGCTCCTACAACATGACCTTAAGTATAACTGCCAAAACTGTTTATAACGTGGCAGGAACCTGCCTTTTCCCATCTCCATGGTGTGCTGCTTTTGAGTTCCAGCAATGGATTTAATAGCATTCATTGTGTGCTTAGAGGGGAAGGAGAACAGTTAACCCTTACAAAATACCCATGTTTTTCTGTAAGGCTGGATGTTTTCCTAGTAGACAAGGGTCTCATTAGTCTCCTATATTGTCACTTGAACTTGATATTAAAATCTTCAAACTTGTTTTACTGTTCACATGTTCTTACAGCATGTGTGTGTATATTCTTTTTATAATAAAAATGCTAAGGGTTAATGAGATTTGTATCTGGGTTTAAACAGATTAAAAACAGAGATTTAAAAAAATTCATGAAGCTGAAAGGACAGGAATGATGTAATATATTTGGAATTAGCAGAAAACAAAGCATTAAGAATAGCTACAAAATTTCCAAGGCTACAGAATTGGCAGGAGTTTAATTATACCTAGTACCTCTAAGGAGCAAATGCAGACCAAACCAATATCTGGAGGGAGATAATAATAAGATTATATGTATATCACATGGTAAGTAACATACAGTACTTTATACGGCTTTACCTAGGAAATGGTTGATAGTATTTTATTTATTAATTAAATATGATACTAATCTCTAAAATAGTCATTTAACCTGCCATGTTATATAATTGCTGTATTTTGTTTTCTTTATAGGAAAGAACAAAAATATTCAAAATAAATTGCAAAATATCCACGATTATTCAAAAACATTTACTTCATCTTTAAAAATATTTGTGTTTTGCACTGTATTTAAATGGTCACACATTGCAAGAAAGATGGATGGCAATAAATTTGAATGAACAAAAAACAAGAAAAACAATGTTCTGTACCAGAGCTTCTATTCTAAGCCCTTGGTAGGGAAACACCATTTGGCAGGTTAAGACTTGTGTGAAGTTAGAGAGCACACGGTAGCCCACGAGACCACACTTAATTTATGACATCAGCTGCAAGTTTAGAGGGTACCCCTCAAGTTCGATAACTCACCAAAGGACGCCCGAACACACTGAAAGCTGCTAAACTCGTGGTTACAGTTTATTACAACTGAAGGATAGAGACTCAAATCAGCCAAGAGAAGTGCACAGGGAAGAGTCAGAAAGAACTAAGTGCAGCGTGTCTGTTGTCCTCTCCCTGTGGAGTCGTGGGCAGCATTTCTTTTCCAACATCAGAGTGTGACAGCCCGTGGAGTACCATCAACCAAGCAAGCCCAGCCAAGTCTCGGTGCAAAGAGTCTTCACTGGGGGTTCCATCATGTGACCATGGATGACGGCTCATGAGACTGACTGACCATGACTCAGAGGCCCTACCCTAAATCACAAAGGCCCACACCCTAACTCATGTTGTTACTATCTGACTGGCCCAAAGCTCCCACCCTAAATGTTACAATATTACTTTGTGGCTGGCCGGAGGTCCCCAGGCAACCAAAGACACTTTCCTCAGGCAAGGCCTTACAAAGGCTTAGAATCACTTCCTAGAAGGTGAAGGAAAAGGTCATCTCTTTCCTTGGGCAAGATTAAATTCTTCACTATATACCTTGAAAAAGTTCTCTTGTTGATTTTAGAATGTGAGTTGTATGGTGCCGAAGAATTATTCATTTTACTTTAAAAATTCGTATCATTTCATGAGCAGCTCGCATAATATATTCTTTTGATGTGATGTCTGGATTAAGAAAATATTCAATGGATGGATTGGTTTCACCATTTCTGACCCAGCTATGTTGTAGGTTAGCTTTGTGTTTGCCTAGAGAGGTACTGATAAGTGTTAAAATTGTCATAGGAATAGCCTAAAAGATACAAAACTGCCCAATAATTCCAGCATCAAAAATGGATTCACCTCAGTTTGAAGCCTCAGAGACAGATAATCTCATCAGGTAGTGCTCAGTATGGATAGTTACTGAAATGTAAGGAAAGCAATTTTCTTTTTTTAAAACATATTTATTTTAAACTTTATATTTTGAAAAAAAGATAGATTCACAGTAATTAGCAGAAATAGTACTAAAAGTTCCCATGTTCCCTTCACCCTGCTTTACCCATTGATTACAGCTTGTATAAATATAGTAGATATCACAAAAGGAGAATTTTGCCTTGGTACAATGCGTGTATATAGTTCTACATCATTGTATCACATGTAGATTTGTGTAACCACCAAGCAATCTAGATGCAGAATTACTGCATCACTGCAAAGATATCTCCTTTATACTGACACCCACTTCCACCCATGTCCCAAAAACTCTGTTTTCCATCTCTATGATTTTATCATATCCTGAATGTTTTATAACTAGAAACATACAGTATGTTAAATTTGATGTTGGCCTTTTTCACTCAGCCTAATGCTCCTGAGATACATCCAGTTGTTGCTTGTATCAAAAATTTGTTTTGGGAAGTGGACTTGGCTCAGTGGATAGGGTGTCCGCCTACCACATGGGAGGTCCACGGTTCAAACCCTGGGCCTCCTTGACCTGTGTGGAGCTGGCCCATGCGCAGTGCTGATGCACACAAGGAGTGCCCTGCCACTCAGGGATGTCCCCCGCATAGGGGAGCCCCACGCGCAAGGAGTGAGCCCTGTAAGGAGAGCCGCCCAGAGCAAAAGAAAGTGCGGCCTGCCCAGGAATGGCGCCTCACACATGGAGAGCTGACACAACAAAAAGAAACACAGATTCTGGGTGCCACTGACAGGAATGCAAGCGGACACAGAAGAACACACAGCGAATGGACACAGAAAGCAGACAACTGGGGGAGGGGGAAGAGAAATAAATTTTAAAAAATTGTTTTTATTGATGTGCAGTAATCCGTTTGACATTTTGGTTATTTCTTATTTGGAACCGTTATAAATAAATTGATTATGAACAATCACATACGGTTTTGTATGTGTACTTAACCTTCACCTTTTCTGGTATTAATGCCCAGGAGTGCAATTTTTGGATAGCATGGCACATAAATGTTTAGTTTATTAAGAAATTGCCAAACTCCAGCAATATATGAGATATCCAATTTCTTTGCAACCTGGCAGACATTTGGTGTTGATGCTATTTTTTATTTTAGCTATTCTAATATTCTGTAGGGATATTTCATTGACATAAATTACATTTCCTCAATGGCTAATGATGTTGAGCATAATTCCAAGTGCTTATATTCTCTTGGATGAAATGGCTTTTGATATTTTCTGGACATTTCATAATTGGATTGTTGGTTTTTATGTTGAGTTTATATAGCCCAAATTATAATTATTAGTCCTTTGAAGTATATATTTTGTGCAAATATTTTTTCCTAGACTGTAGTTTGTCTTTTCAGCTTAGTGGGGTCTTTTCACAGAGCAAAAGTTTTTAACTTTGCGGAGTTCAATTTCTTGAGATTTTCTTCTGTGGATCTTACTTTTGGTGTTATGTTTAAGAATTCTTGGGAAGCAGATGTGGCTCAAGCCATTGGACTCCTGTCTACTATATGGGAGGTTCAGGGTTCAACACCTAGGACCTCCTGGTGAAGGCAAGCTGGCTCATGTGATGAGCTGGCCCACGCAGCGTTCTGCCCCACACAGGAGTGCTGGCCTGCATGGGGATGCTGGCCAGTGAGGAGAGCTGGCACAGCAAGATGATGCAACAAAAAGAGACACAGAGGAGAGACAATAAGAGACACAGCAGACCAGGGAGCTGAGGTGGCACAAGAAAGTAATTACCTCTCTCCCACTCGGGAAGGTCCCCAGGATCAGTCCCTGGAGTCACCCAATGAGAATACAAGTAGGCATAGAAGGACACACAGCGAATGGACACAGAGAGCAGACAATGGGGGGAATGGGGAGAAATAAATAAATAAATCTTTAAAAAAAATTAATTCTTCATTACATCTTAGATCCTAAATATATTTTCCCCATGTTTCTTCTAATAGCTCTGTAATTATGTTTTATATTTAAATCTATGATCCATTTTTTAAAATACATTTTTATTGCAGAAGTTGTGAACTTATAAAACAATCATGCACATGTGTGGAATTTCCAAACAATACCCCTTCACCAAAATACCACACCACTGTGGAGCATTTCTTACAGATTATGAGATAACACCATCAGACTATTACCAATAACTATGGTCCTTAGCATACATAAGTTTGGCATATTTTTCAATATCCCCCTATTATTAACACAGTATATCTTTGGCATTGATGAAGAATATTAAAATATTGCTACTGACTATAGTCCATAGGTTATATTAACTGTATTTTTCTCATGCTTCTCCACATTCCCTCCATCATGCAAGGATGATATACACCCATTCTAGTTTACAGAAAGACTTTTTGGCATTTGTGCTATTAACTGCAATTCTCATCCATTTCTGGGATCACTGTGTTATTTAGTCCCTAGGTTATACTTTAGCTTTCTTTCAATTCATATATACATGCCTAGACTACCCTTTTCAGCCACAATCCCACTTATAAACCAGTTACTTCTTACTGTAATCTGTTACCATCAACTCTATCCATTTCCACACTTTTACAGTCAAGTTAGTTAAAACTTCCACATACATTGTCAGAACCCTTTCTCAGTCCTCCTCTACCTCCTCATAAGTTACACTACAGGTTTTAAAACTCCATGTGTTTATTCTTCGAACTTAGTTTATATTAGTGAGACCATGCAATATTTTTCCTTTTGTGTCTGGCTTATTTCACTTAGCATAATATCTTCAAAATTCATCCTTATTATCATAAGTGCTCCAATTTCTTTTTTTTAACTGCAGCATAGTATTTCCTCATATGTATATACCACATTTTGTTTATCCATTTATTGGTTGATGGAATATGATCCATTTTTGAGTTAATTTTTGTATAAGGTATGGTTTGTAGGTAGAAGTTAAATTTTTTTTTTTTTGGCTGTGAATTTCCAAGATTCCAGCACCATTTGTTAAGTAGATTATGCTTTCTGCAATGGATTGATTAATTTTCACCATTTACAAAAATCAGTTGGATGCACTTGTGTGGGTCTGCTTAAGATTATCTATTCTGTTCCATTCATCTATACCTCCAAAAGAACCAAACATTTTTATTACTATAGCTATATAATAAGTCTTGAAAATGGGTAGATTTTTTACCCCCACTCTATTCTTTTTCAAAATTACTTTAGCTATTCTTGTTTTAGAATAATCTTGCCTATATCTAATAAAATTTTTGCTAGGATTTTTATAAGAATTACATTAAAACAGTGTATAAGTTTTGGGAGAAGTTTTCATTTTGTTGAGTCTTCCAGTTCATGAACATGATATATATCACTTCATTTATTTAGATCTTTGAATTGTTTCATCAGTTTAATTTAGCTTTCAACTTACAAGTTCTGGACAGCTTTTATAGATTTACATCTAATTATTTCATTTTGGTGGGAGAGAATGTATTGATATTGTATATAGGTTTTTTACAACTTTTAATTGTGGTAGCATATATACAACTCAAAATTTTCTATTTTAACCACTTTTGAGTGTACAATTCAGTGACCTTAATTACATTCACAATGTTGTGCTACTATACCCACCATCCATTATTGAAATTTTCCATCAATCCAAACAGAAACTCTCTTCCATCAAGCAATAGCTCCCCATTCCCTTCACCCACTTTCCCACCCCCTATTAGTCCCTGGTAACCAGTAATCTATGCACATATATTTCACATAAATGGAATCATGAAATAGCTGTTATTGAATATCTGGCTTATTCAACTCAACATAGTATCTTTAAGACTCAATCATGTTGTAGCATGTATCAGAACTTCATTCCTGTTTATGGTTGAATAATATTCCATTTAATGTATTTAGCACATTTTGTTTATCCATTCATCTGTTGATGGACACTTGTGTTATTTCCACCTTTTGGTTATTAATGAATAATTTATGGACATTGGTGTGCAAATAATTTTCCAGGTTGCTGTTTTCAATATTTGGGGATATACATCTAGAAGTGGGATTGTTGGGTCATATGGTAATTTTTATATTTAACTTATTGAGAATCCACCAAATGGTCTTACACAGTGGCTACACCATTTTATTTTCCCACCAACAATGTACAAATGTTCCTGTATCTTGCCTTGCCAACACTTATTTCCCATTTTTTCATAATAGCCATTCTTGTGCCTGAAATTAAAATAGACAATCTTGGTTTCTTTTGATTAATGTTTGTATGTTATATCTTTTTTCCGTCATTTAATTATATATATATCATTATATTTGAAGGGAGTTTCTTATAAACAGCATATAGTAGCATGATTTTTATCCACTTTGCCCAACATCTTCTTTTAATGTGTGTTTAGACCATTTACATTTAATAAAATTATTTAAGTGTTAAGGCATAAGTATGCTATTTTTTTTTTGGTACGTTATTCCTTTTTTGTTTCTCTGTTTTCTTTTTCCTTCCTTTTTTTAGGATCCTTGAATTTTTTTAGAATTCTACTTTTATTTTCCTATAGTGCTTTTCAGTGTAACTTTTGTAGTGGTTTTACAGGTTACTCTATGTATTACATTTTATATAATATATATGTGTACAATATATATACATAATATGCTGCCCTCCAAAGGTGACAACATTCTACCAGTTCAAATGATGTATATAAACCTTACCTCCCTTTAAATGTCTTTATACTCGTCGATTTATAATACAATTGTCTTAAATATTTCCTTCAAATATATTGAGAACCATACTTGACAGTGTTATAACTTCTGTTTCAACCATCAAACTTAATTTAGAAAACTCAGTTGAAATAGGAAAGTCTATTGTGTTTACCCATATTTTCGATGCTTCAATGTTTTCTTCCTCATGTTCCAAGATTCCCTCTTTTGTCAACTTTTTGTCTAGAGAACTACCATTAACTATTTCAGGTGATGTCTGCTGGCAACAGATTCTCTTTCTCTTCTTTCTTTCATATATCTTCATAGCCCCTTCATTCTTGAAGGATATTTTTGCTGGAATAGGATTTTGGGTTTATACTTTTTTCTCTCAGCACTTGAAAAATATTACGCACTTGCTTTTGGCCTCCACAGTTTCCAATGAGAAATCAACTGTCATTCAATTTTTTCCCCTTTATGAAGATGCATTTCTCTCTTTTTGTTTTCAAAATTGTTTCTTGATCTTCAGTTTTCACAAGCTTGACTATGATGTCTTGTCTTGACATGGGTTTATTTTGATTTATTTTGTTTACCTTCTTAGATCTATGTCTTTTGAAAAACTTGGGAAATTTTCAACCATGTTTTTTTCAGGTACCTTTTCAGCCCCACCCTCTTTCTTTTCTCTTTCCAGGACTCTGCTGACATGAAAGGTAGATCTGATAATCTCACATATTCCTGAGGCTCACGCCACAATTTATTGTCTCTTTGTTTTTCAGTTTGATAAACCTTTCTTATTTTATCTTTATGTTCACTGGTTATTTCCTCTTCAACTTCATTCTGTACATTGGGTAATGTATTTTTTAAAAATAGTACCTATTATTATTATTTTTTAAAGAAGCTTTAGATTACACAAATGACATAAAAATATAGGGGAATCCAAAATACTTCACCTTCTCCCCCTCCCACACTTTTCCTCACTAACAATATCTTTCATTATTGTGGTACATTGGTTACCAATGATGGACACTTAGTGAAACATTGCTACTAACCATGATCTAAAGTTTACATTATGGTTTACATTTTGCACCACACAATTTTATAGGTTTTAACAAAATGTATAATGTCCTTTATCTGTCATTGCAAAGTCAAGCAGGACAACTTCAATGTCCCAGAAATGCCCCCATGTTACACCTATTCTTCCCTTTGCCTTCCCTTAGAACCTGTGGGGGCCACTGTCTTTATATCAATGTTACAAGATCTTCCATGACTAGAATAATAATAAGTCTACTTTAGTTCACAATTGCAATCCCCCGATATGTTTGTTCATTCCTCAATCTTGAGGATTTTCGGATGGTAACGCCCACTTTGCTTCCAATTGAGATAATATTTTTGTGCTAAAATTTCCACTTGGCTCTTTATTATATTTTCTGTTTCTTTGTTGAGATTTTCTAATTTTTTAAAAATTTTCAACCATGTTCATGTTTGTTTCAAGTATGTTCACAATTGTTTATTGAAATATTTTATGATAACTGTTTTAAAACGCACTACAGATAATATTAATATTCATGCAATTTCAGTGGTGGAGTCTGTTGATTGGCTATTTTCATTCAATTAGAAGTTTTCCTGGGTCTTGATATGATGAATAAATGTTTACTAAAACCTGAACTTTTTGGGTATTATAAGACTCTACATCTTATTTGATTATATTGCTTAGCATTCCTTTTCTGAACTTCCTGCAGTGGATGAAGAAGTACTTCCTTTTTACTGCCAGGTGAGTAAGTAAGTACATGTTCTCCCTTAACCTCTGTTGACATGTCGGATGAAGAGAGATTCCTCTTGTTGTATGGAGGAATGAGCTTATACTCTCCCTTATACTTCTCTTGATATGATCCTAGTTAGAAGTGAGAGAAGTTCCTTTCCTTCTTCCCCCACCACTACAGGCAAGGGCTGGACTCATAGACCTTGAGCAGTTGTAAAAGTCTTGACTATCCAGTAGGCCTCCTCTGATTCAACCCCAGTGAGGAGACGGAAGATGTCCTGTTACTACTGGATAGAGGCGATGTCTAGGCATCCCTTGTGATCTCAAATGAAACCTTGGGATGGCAATTTTGTTACCACTTAGCAGGAATTAAATTCCCAGTTCCTCACTTGGCCATTACTGACAGGGTGGGGGTGACCCATTATTGCTTGGAAATGGTGGAAGTCTAGTATTTCCATTGAACATTTTTCTTGTGAGGTCAGTCCTGGGGCCACTTTTTTCCTGTGCTGTTTGGCTGGAGTAGAACAATTATTTTCTAAAGGTTTTCTGTCTTATTAAGCTGTTATTGTTTGTCTTCTGGATAGAAAGAGGATGCTTTTTGGGGACTGATATTTTTCCATCATGACTGGTCGTTCTATATTACCATATCTTGGATATATGAGGCAAAAAGAAAATCCAGATAACTCACTGAAATGTCGTTTCCAAGATACCAATTTCCCTAGCTGGTGTGTCTTTCCTCTGTCTTCTTATGTTTGTTTTTTTATGTATATCCAGGTTTTAGGCTTGTCTTAGGATTTGAAATAAGGAAAGGTATATCTACCACATCTTTCTGGAAGCAGAAGTTCTCTTACTCATCCTTGATTGGAATTCATGTATTTTCTAAGGTTAAAATTAATCCAATAAAATATTTATTCCAACATTGACTGCCAACAAATATTTTATGTGGGAAATGCCTCTACATTGTTTTCTTTGGCACTAAAGGAAAATAAAATCTTATATATACATCAATTATAATCTCCAGCATAAACTACTCATGTCTCTTTGATCAAAAGTAACAAACTAAAAAGGTTAAATGATGTGGACACATTATCATTTAAGAGGTTGTCACTGGAAAGGAAGATCAAGAAATAAAATGACTAGTTGTGGTAGTGTGATGATCATATACTTCATCACCCAAATCAGAATATTTTTTGGCAATGCAAGGGGGCACTCTTAATAACATGCCGAGACAAGAGATATAAACAAGAACCTTCTATGCCAATTTGAGATGTATGATTTCCCGGCATAACATAATATGTACAGATCCACTTGTTTAGATTTTAAATCTAGATTGTCCCTTTGTCATGCTTAATAATACACAGAATAGAATGGTGGCCTGAAATTACATGAGAAAGGATGACATTACAGCAGTTGTTCTCTACAAGCCCTTTACTATGAAGTTTTTAAAATTACTGGTTCTTTTTAAATTAGCATAGTGATTTTCAAAAATGCATTGCTCTTAGTAAGACTAGTAATTCTTTTAGTAGTCTAATAAATGTTATAAATGTGTCCCCATTAGTAAATTAAAGATATTCACTATATATTGATTTGTCACAATATTTTAGAAATAATCTTCACCTTACATGAATGACATGTAAGTCATATATTTTACCTTAGCAATGATATACAAAGCTTGATAGCAAATGGTCCTTTGTCTGGACATTGGTTTAGAACATTTCTCTTTGCTTGAAGATCACTTCCAGCCCTTTCAAATTCTGAGATCTCAATTTTCCTTTACCCATTAAAGAAAAAACTCCTTGAAATAGATATTTATATCCAATGTTTACAATTCTTATCTCATGTGAAACTTTTCAGCCAGCTTTTCTCCCTTCCATTTGACCAAACAACACCTAACAAAGTTACCAGTGACATCCACATTGTCAAGTCCAATTGCTAATGCTCAATCCTCATCTTATTTGACATATTAGCTGCATTTGACATAGTTTCCACTCTTTTCTTTTTAGTCCTTCCTCATTTATCCACAACTAAATTGTGAGCTCAATTTTCAGACCTCTACTTTTTAGTAAACAACCTCATATTTAAATGATCTCTTCAATTCTCTTGGTTTTAAATACAATCAGAATATTCATGGATCTTTATTTCCATCTAAGACCTCTCTTCTAAAATTCATAGTTGTATACTCAACTACATTTGCAACATCTCAGGCTGGATATTTCACAGGAAGCTCAAAGTTAAAATGCCTAACCCAAATTTTGGTTCCATCTCTCTTCAAGCTGCATAACTTGTCTTTCCTCTTCTCTCAATACGTACACCCTATCTTTTGAGTTGCTTAGGGCAAAACTGCTGGACTCATGCCTCACTCCTGCCTTTCTCTTACACCTTAATGCAATCTGTCAGCAAATCTCACTGGCTATCCCTGTAGACACATTTACTACTCCAATTGTGGGTTGGCCCACCCTAATGTCTAACCTGTGATTAAATGTCACTTAATTGGGCCCCTTGCTTTGTTCTTTGTTTCCTGGAGAGCTCTGTTTCCAAAAGCAGACCTCTTAAAAGTAGCTATATCAGAACCACAGAATTGGAAAATCTATGCTTATGATTGGAACATTTAATTATTGACTTGTATATTGCCTGTGCATCTACTGAATGCCATGCTCAAAGAAATCAGTAGTGTAAGTTCTCTACTTAAGTAAGTTATACTGAACCAATTATGTATTGGATGGTAGCACAATAGAATTCTCTCACGTTTTATTTGACACAAAAATAGGAAGAGATATGACATAAAGAAATTCAGTAATTGTTTTCTTCAACTGCATTAAGAATACCCACTGTATGTAATCAATGTAAATTTGGAAGTTGTATAAATTGTATATATTGTATAACTTGTTATATGTTAGGGATAGGGTAACCCCTCTAAAGGAACTGATTTTTAATATGAGCCTAAGATAAATTTTTCTTTAGAGTAATAAACCTTTTGGTTATGTCTACAACTGTTCTTCAAAACATTTGTTTTAAATGTGAGATATATTATAGATACTTTTCCTGAACTTTAACATACCTTTACTGCTCAAATAAATCATGGGACACATCAGGTTTACTTGTCATTTTAACTAAGCCATGTAAGTATATTCAAGTACGTTTATAAAGAAATTTTCTTTTTACATTTCAAAATTCCAAACAAATGCCTAGTTAAAAAAATATCTTCCAAATGACTCAGATTCCACTAAGGAAGTATGTGAACAGTAGCAATTAGGACAGTTAATCAGCTGGATTTGTCATCTAAAGGGGAAAAATCATTAGCAAGGCACCGGGTGGCCAGTGACAGCTTAAATACTTATAAATCACAAAATTGTCAGCCTCTTCATTTAAAAGGGATAGGCTGAGACTTTTCCAATTCAATATCTGATTTATGTCACTTTGCCAAAAACCTCAACACAAGGAACACTATCACATTGAAAACCTGAAAGCTTTGATAAGTTAAACAAGAAAGTCGTCCTAGGAAGAATTTCAAAAATATTGTCTGCATACTACATCATGGCCACTTTAGATCTTCACAAACATTGTGTAGATTCACACACTCTAGAGCTTGCCCATTGAACACATACTGTGCTTGTGGGTACTCCGTCTCAGAGGTGGATGCAGCCTAGCCCTGCCTTCAAGAAGTTCACATTCCAGTGTCCCTAAATGTCCTTTGAACATAACAACTAAATGTTGGAAATTCCACAAAATCAATAGATCTATTCCACCAAGGAGCTTAAATGGTCAAAGCCAGGCTGTACTAAACAGGAAGCCACATATATCTGTACTTTGTGGACCAACACTAATCTCAAGTCACAAATTGCCAAAATTACCTTTCAGTTGATCTCAGCTGGGATAGTCTCTGGTAAAAATATTTTATGTGGGAGAGGATGTGGCTCAAGCAGTTGGGTGGCTGCCTCCCACAGGGGAGGTCCTGGTTTTGATTCCCAGTGCCTCCTAAAGAAGACGAACAGACACGATTAGCAGAGGAAATGAACTGATGCAACAAGCAGATGAAATAAGCAGGGGGCAGATATGGCTCAAGCAGTTGGGCACCTGCCTTCCACAGAGGAGGTCCTGGGTTCTGTTCCTGGTGCCTCCTAAAGAAGATGAGCAGACATAATGAACAGACACAATGAACAAACAATGAGCAGAAACAACAAGCAAATGGATGAGGAAGCCATTTCAGGGGAGGAATAAAACATTATATGTAGTGTCCATCAATTTTAACAAATGTGCCACACTAATGAAAGTTGTTAATGTGGGGAAGTGGTAAAGGGAAAGGGATGGGTATATGGGGATCCTCTATATTTTTGATGTAAACTTTATGCAATCTAAGCTTCTTTAAAAAATATTTTAAAAAATAATAATTGAAGCTCAAAAAAACCCACAAAACCTCACACCATTACATGTACTTTCTTTTAGCATTAACTTCCTATCTTTTGGTGTTCTAGGCTCATCAATACCCAAGTCACTGAACCAACTTTCTTTATTCAGTTTCTAAAACCCTTTCTACATAACTTATCAGGTTGATCATGTTGCTCCAATATTATTGGGATACTCTAAAGTATACTAAGAAAATTTCTAAGATTTCCAAGGTAGATGTGGACTCTATTTTCAAAATATATTATTTTCTTTATAATTATTAAATAAAGAAGAATGCAAGAGACCCTGGGATCCAAAGGATACAAACTAGGATCTAGATTATACTAACAAAATTATTGTGGCCTACTTCATCATAATTGAATTAACTATGATTAATTTCTGAATCCTTGAAATGTGTTCATATACATGCATATTGTTATAGTTTGCTAAAGGGCTGCCAATGTAAAGTACCAGAAATTTGTTAGCTTTTATAAAGGGTATTTATTTGGGATAAAATCTCACGGTGTCAAGACCATGAAAAGTCCAACTCAAGGCACCATAAGAGATGCTTTCTCACCAAGTTCAGCTACTCTTGATCCTCACATTGCTGCCACTTGGTGAAGCAAGATGGCGACCATTTTCTGTGGAGGTCTCGCCTTCCTTTTCAGAATCTACCTCTGCCTTTCCCTCCAGAATCGATCACCTCTTGGAGCTCAACTTGTCTCTTTTTTGGCCTCCTATGTCAGTCTCTGCTGTTCTTCTTTCTTCTCAAGTTCAGCTGTGATCTATCAGGAAATAGCTGGATTTGTCTCCTCTTGAGCTGCTCTGTGGGCTCTTGAGGACTCTGTGCTTAAGCGACCTCTCTTTCAAATTGCAGAACCAAATATGCCAACTCCCCTTTTTCCCTCTGTCTGTCTAAGTGTCCATTTATATCAGATCTAGCAAGAGGGTGGAGACTCAACCTGGACCATGTCTCACTGACATAGTAGTTCAATCAAAAGCCTTAATTTGCAATCTCATCAAGTAATCTAATCTACAGCCCCTCAACTGAATCAATGCAATCAAAAGATATCACACCCAAAGGAATAGATTAGTTTACAAACTTAATCTTTCTCTTTTTGGAATTCATAAAATAATCTCCAACTGACACACACATACACAGAGTTACAAGATTTATCTAATCTGCACAATTTATGTAAATGGAAATTAAGCAGAAATTAACATGTAAAAATTTACCACTATTGCAACTCTTTAAAGAATCCTTTAAAATTACCTATTCAAGTGACAATGAGCAATTGTAAACTCCCTATAATTATAGGGAGTTTACAATGCTTTTGACAAAGGAGCTAAGGGTCAATGATGCTTTGGTTAAATAGGTAATACTCAATAAATGATCTATTAATATATTAAGAGTACTTTATGAAATTTTAGATCAGGGATATGGCTAAGGTTCATTCATTCAATTTACATGTGTAGCGGGGGCAGTGGAAGCACTTATTTGAGAATATAACACTTTTCGCCTTGGCATTTTTTCAGGTATGGAAGTCAGTGAAGTAAGGGAGCAAATGTTCTGGAAAAGAGTTCAGAAAGAAAGACAGGAGAGCATCACAACATACCTTTACAGTCTAAGCAACAAGACAAGGAACAGAAAGAAAGAAAAATTGTTACATCCTGTCTAAGTTCTCATGAGAGAATTTTAGGGAGAGATGGAAGTTAAAAAGACCAAGTAAATGTTAGCAAACTTGTTCTCTAAAGTTTTTGTAAAACATTAAAAAAACCTATATTGAAAATCATAGAGTTTATTTTCTTCATAAACCCTGCTTCATTGTCTTTGCAACATGCTATTAAACTAAAGATGAGCCCGGCTAGCTCAGTCGGTAGAGCATGAGACTCTTAAACTTAAGATGATAGGGTGTTGGCATATGGTAGACTAGCCTGTGGACACAGTGCCCTGGATGACAAGCTCGACCATCCTACATTTGAAAAGAAAAATCAGCGTGTACAATTTGATGTACAATTTGTAGAATTGCACTACATGACTTTTCACAACTAGTGTAATTATCAACCCTATTAAGAAAGAAATTGTACCTTATTCTCCTTACTAAAACTAGTCTCTCCCATCACTTATCTAACTTCTGAAAACCTAGATTAAATTTGTTCATTTTTTGTGATATATATTAATGCTATTTTGTTTGGCTTCTTTAGAATTTGTGAAAAATTTTCTTGTGAAGCATGTGATTATAGATGGTTTACTCATAGCTGTATGCATAACAGAATTTTCAGTGGAAAATGGAATTTAAAAAAATAATCATCTGTAAACCTACAACTTCTGTAATAAAAATTATAAAGATAATAATAGTTACATATTTATTTTTATTTGTATGTACTTGTTAGGAAAAAGCTATGATTCAGAAACATGATTAAGAAAAGATAGGAGCATATATCTCTGAAAAAGTAAGCATAAATTTAAAGGGAAGTGTTAATTGAACATTAATACATTTTGTACAGAGCTATGGCAACAATTACAAGAGTTGATAGCAATTAACAGGAGGATGTTTAACACTGATTAGGTCATGGATTTGTCATTTAATTTCTAGACAGCAGAAGGAATGGAGCGTTATAGCCTATTGGACCAGAGGAGCATATCCTCTCAAAGAT
This sequence comes from Dasypus novemcinctus, assembly GCF_030445035.2. NCBI lineage: Eukaryota > Metazoa > Chordata > Mammalia > Cingulata > Dasypodidae > Dasypus > Dasypus novemcinctus. The sequence continues at coordinate 9,187,515 of NC_080701.1, read as the reverse complement.
AACAGGCCAGCAATTAAAAATCATCCTCAAAATTAACTTGTTACCTGTTTCTCTGCTAAATATCCTGAGGTTACATGGGTCACTGTCATCATCACAAAGATGGTGATGACGTGGTTCCACCAGAATTTCTTTACCCAGTTTTTCTAATTAATTGCCATGAACCAGAGGAAAATGTGATATCTCACAAGATTGAAAGATTTTGCCAGAATATACTACCAAGCAACAAAAAAAGTGTATTGAAGTGGATTCTAAGGGTTTTAGTGCAAAGAGGGCTAAATACAAAGTCTGGTGGGCTGAATTTATAAATGACGAAGTACTCAATCAAAATTTGGTGGTGGCAGACTTGGTCCAGTGGTTAGGTTGTCAGTCTACCACATGGGAGGTCCGCGGTTCAAACCCCAGGCCTCCTTGACCCATGTGGAGCTGGCCCATGTGCAGTGCTGATGTGCACAAGGAGTGCTATGCCACACAGGGGTGTTCCCCACATAGGGGAGCCCCACATGCAAGGAGTGCGCCCGATAAGGAGTGCCACCCAGTACGAAAGAAAGTGCAGCCTGCCCAGGAATGGCGCCGCACACACTGAGCGCTGACACAAGATGATGCAAAAAAAGGAAACACAATTCCAGTGTTGCTGACAACAACAGAAGTGGACAAAGAAGAAGACGCAGCAAATAGACACAGAGAACAGACAACTGGGGAGGGGGGAGGGGAGAGAAATTTAAAAAAAAAAATTTGGTGTCCATACAATGATGGGCTCAAGCAGCTGGGGGAGGCAGTAATGCTCCAAAAGCCTTGTTGATGGAAACCTGGAGTCAGCTTGTTGACGATCAGTGTAGTTGAGGCATTGGCACTTCCCTTACATACTGCAGAAGGAAGAGTCCCAAGTCTCTGGAATACGAGAATGTTGGAATGGATCTGTTATGTGCAACATGCTGGTCAAATACAAATTGTAGTGCTCACACAACTCCTCTTTGAGGACACTCTTTTTATTAAGGAATAAAGAAATGCATTTGAGAGGGAGGCACTAGCATCCTAGAAAAATCTCTGGGGAGATGCGACCATGAAATTAGACTCCTGATTAGATCTAGATCTTGGAAAGGTGGCGTTCAATTTTCAGAGTCAGAGTAGATGCAGTTACTATAATAAGTATGGGGGAGTATAAAAAATGTGTTTGGACACACAGGGATCTATTGTCATAGCTAGTTAACCATAAGCTTCCATTAAAAATTAATAGATAACTTACTAAAGAATTGCTTGATATGTATAATCAGAACAATTCTTTGTCCAGAGGTCAGCAAGTTGATTCTTGTCAACATAGTAGGAATTCATGGTTCTTAGGCTTAGGTCCATTTAGCTTCTGGCTTCTATAAATTTTCTGGATAGCTTATGAGGTCACCAGCATTGTGTGGGGTTCCAGGGGAAGCTAGGACTAATACAAGCTCATACCCTGGTGCAAGCTCTTTTGATGCCTGAACTTTGTGGTTGAGCACTTCCAGTGATGGCTGAAGAATATGTGGCAGACAGGAGAGCTGTATGGAGTGCCTGCAGGGGAATCACAGTTCAGCCCCTAAGGAATTTGAAGCAAAGCTATTGTTATGCCTACAATTATTCTCTATCTGAAAGGAAGCACCTACCTACTCAGACGATGACCACGGAACACCAAGTCACTTGGCAATCTCAGATGATCCATCAAATAATAAAACTTCTTGTGTGCAACAACATTCCACTATCAAATGGAAATGATATGTACAAGATCACGCTTGAGCAGGCCTGTAAGACGTAAGAAAATTGCATAGCACGTGGCTCACTCACTGTACCATCTTCAACTATTTCACTGTCAATGCTGCAACCTACAGTGATGCTGTTGTGGGCAGTTTTCCATTAAGAGAAGAGTGAATTAACCAATTAATGCAAGAGCAAAATGCAAGGACCTGGTTTGCAGATGAGTCTGCAAGGTGTGCAGCAGACACCAGCTGCTGTATTACAGCCCTGCACAGGGACTGTCCTCACCGACAGAAGGGAAGTCTTCCTAGTTGGCAGAGATTTGAGCAGTAAATCTGACTGTCCAGTTTTCTTTGGAATGTTACACTGATTTCTGAGCAATGTCTCATGACTTGGTTGAATTAAAAAGGACAAGAACGGAAGATTGCAGGCAGGGAAGGCCAGGTTGAGGGAGAGTAGAGGTTTGTGGATTGACCTACCAAAATAGGAATGAAGTGCAACGATATTTGAGTCAAGTTTAAATGCCCTAGAAAGCATCTACTACAGGGGAGAAGCTCAATCATCAGATAGAAAGGAAGGCCTGTTCTGGGGCTACCTGCTCTCTTGTTCTTACTCAATGTGCCCAGGAACCAAGTAGCTATATTGGTAAGGATGATGAGAACACATGAGCTTGACAATTTGCTTCACTAAGGCTAATCTGCTTTCTGCCCAAAAGCTGAAAGAAAGAAACAATTCAGGGTCTGCAATTTAATACAATTTCCCAGTGGCCTCACTAGCCATGGGATTGCAGTTTGACTACACAGGACATCCTTCTTCATGAAGGGAGCATTGGATTGCTCCCACAAGAACAGTCATTCTGGATATAGACTGACCTTTCCAGCTCACAGCACTTCTGGCAGTACCACCATTCCTACGCTAACAGAGGGCCTTACGTTTTGCTATTTAGCCCATAAAATATCACCTTTAATAAATAAATTCATTCTACAAATATTAATAGTAGAGGGTAGCAGGTATAGTGGCCATAGAATTCATTGATCTTACTAGGTGCCCCATCACTCAAAATTAGATGACCTGTTAGAATGGTGGCAATGGCCAATGGAAGGCTCAGTCGCAGTACCATCAGGGAGGAAAGAAATCCAGCAAATTTAAGATCCTTAGAGAATATGGCACATGGTTTAAAATAGTAGATAATAGATATATTGTGCTATTTCCTCCATAGCCATTATATGACAACTTGGACAGAGGAATGGGCCTTCCACTATTATACTTAATAGCCCACTCACAATTTTTTTCTTTCAACACACACAACCTTGGGCTTGGCTTAGTTGGATTGGCAGTGCTGGTATCCAAAAGAGCTGTCTATGCTAATGTCTATAGTCAGGTTCCATTAAACTGGAAAGTGAGACTTCTAGTTGGCCATTTGGGGTTCCCTTGCTAGTGAGCTGACAAGCAAATGAGTGGATTGATTTGCAGACTTTTGATAATTTATACAAATTACCAAGGAGAAATTGGTTCCTTACTATAGATAGCAAGGAAGGAGGTATTAATCTGTGACCATCGGGATTCATAAGGGATTTCTTTGTAGTCCCATGTCTAGTAATGATTGGAAACTCAATAAGCTCAGGTCCCACATGGTCATGGATTCTGTGGAAATAAAGTTTTAGATTGCCCCACTCTGTAAAGAACCTCAAGGAACCAAGGTGCTGGCAGAGGGTGAAGGGAATTAGTTGAGGAAGATGGAAACTATGATTACTGACTTTGGCATTGTGGTTGGCTTTGTGGTTATATCACATGCCAAATGAGTAGTTTTCCCTCCATTTCTTTTTTTTTAATACAGAAAATATTATAATTTAGCATCCACCAAGAGTATTATTAAATTGACATCAGCCTGTAATGTTTTGGTGGTAGACAGGATTTTGTGACTTCCCAGGAAACAAATGGATGCTGGGTTGCATAAATGCATGGAGTATTGGTTGACCTCTATTTGCCACTCCTCTACTTCTCCACAGAAAAATTTCTGCTCTTTTGTTCTGTGTTCACTGTTCTAAGGAGCTGACACCTATGGACCACGTTGCCTAAGCATTCTTGTTTTCTGATTTCAGGAAGAACTCAGTCAATGTGGGCTAGAGCAGCAGACTGAAGAGTGAGAAGAGAGAGGTGTAAGGGTGTTTCTTCTTCTCACCCCTCTTCATCTCTGCCACAACTCAGGAGGTGCCTGCCTCCCTATATAATTATAGGTTCTTTGAGCAACCTCACTTCCATTGCCCAGCTGTCTCTCTGAAACACTCTTTCCCTTGACACAGAAGCCTACTGGAAATATTATTGGTGCAAAAGGAATTGCGGTTTTTGACAGTGAATTTCAAGGCATTATAACTAGGCTCAAACACATCTTTATTAATCACAGTAGGAACAATTACAATCACATTTTTGCCAATGAGAAATGTTTGCTTATTCCTATAGCATAAAAATCCATGCTTAGGGATTTGAGGAATACTTGGAAAACATTTTCTGCATCCTGCTGGTTGTGGAAGCATTTTCCCTGCAAAAAGTTGAGTTGCTTGAAGAAGTGGTAGTGGGTTGGCGAGCAGTCAGGTGAATATGGCAGATGAGGCAAAACTTTGTAGCCCAATTTGTTCAACTTTTGAAGCATTGGTTGTGCAATGTGAAGTCAGGTGTTGCTGTGGAGAAGAATTGGGCCTTTTCTGTTGACAATGCCGGCTACAGGCATTGCAGTTTTTGGTGCATCTCATCGATTCGCTGAGCACACTTCTCAAATGAAATAGTTTCACCAGGATTCAGAAAGCTGTAATGGATCAGACCAGCAGCAGACCTCCAAACAGTGATCATGACCTTTTTATAGTGCAAGTTTGCCTTTGGAAAGTGCTTTGGACCGTCTTCTCAGTCCAGCCACTGAGCTGATCATCTCCTTTTGACATATAAAATCTACTTTTTGTCACAGATCACAGTCCGATTGAGAAATGGTTCATTGTTGTTGCATGGAAGAAAAGAAGACAACCCTTCAAAACAAAAATCTTTTGGATTTTCAGTCAGCTATCAGGCACCTACTTATTGAGCTTTTTCACCTTTCCAATTTCCTTCAAATGCTGAACAACTGTAGAAAGGTTGACATTAACTTCTTTAGCAACTTCTCATATAGTTTAAGAGGATCACCTTCAATGATTGCTCTCAACTGGTCGTTGTCAACTTCCAATGGCTGGCCTGTACGTTCCTCATCTTCAAGGTTCTTGTCTCCTTTGCAAAACTTCTTGAACCACCACTGTACTATAAAATGCTTTGTTCAGATTATGCATGGATGTATATAGGACATGTTAAACAACACCGAAAATGTATAGGGGCCTATAGGCTAAAATGTAAATCATAATGTAAAACATAAAATAACAAAATTTAGAAAATTGTATAGTCTAAAATATAAACCACAATGTAAACCCAAGTGTTACCTTGTTTGAAAGCTGTTGTCTCAATATCTATACATCAGTTTCAGTAAATATAGTAGGAACATGTAAAAAAGATTATTGCTGTGGAAGGGAAAAGGGTTGTTGGATATGTGAGAGTACTGTATATTGTATATATGAATTACTGTGATCTAAAAGTTTTGTGAAGACAAGCTTAATAATTAGGGGGGAAATAAAGGAAAAGAAAGGACATAGACACTGAGGAAAAGATGGAAGAACTTGCCTTCCCAATTTGCATACAAAGCAACAGTTATTGCAGTGATGGAAGGAAAAACATCAAAAATAAAGCTTTTGCATTTTTAAATTTTTTGATGCCCCAATTAATTTTTATCTTAAAATTTCTAAATTAATATGTATTCTATAGCTAACCTTTAAACTCATCACTATATTCCATTTTACTATTAATGGAACTTGGCATTATATTGGGCTTCATTTTCGAAGAGGTTTTGGATCACAGAGAGTTTCAACAATGGCAGGGGAGGAATACTGGTGTGGGATGTTATTGACAGGGGACACATGGTTGGCAGGGAGTTCTCCAGGATACATAAAAATGTTTGGATATTTTCATAGTGGTTACAGTTAAAAATGACAACTGAGGGAGTGCTGAGTTCCTAGCCAGGGGAGCTCTATCACATTCCCTGATGGAACAGCAACAATCCCCCAAGTGCAGTGGCAAAGACCAAAAAAGAAGGATGGTCCAATAATGAGCCCTTGATACTAATGACTATGCTTGTGAGCCTGTGCGCCAGAAATAAGAACAAGGCCTAGAGCTGCAGGGTGCCTAAGAGTTACCTCCTGAGAGCCTCCATGTTGCTCAGATGTGGCCAGTCTCGAAGTCAAACTCAGCATTCAATGTGTTGCCTTGCCCCCAGCTTGGGACATGACTCATGGGGATGAGCCTCCCTGGCACCAAGGGATTACTACCAAGTACCAGCTGATGATGTAACTAGAAAATGACCTTGAATAAAAGGGTCACCTCAGACCAGCAGAATATCTCAGCCTACATATAATATCAGGAGTTAAAAATGCTTTTTGACCTGAATAAAAGGGGGAAATGGAAAGTACAAATGAGTTTATAAGGCTATGAGTCTCCAAAAAAGAGCCGGGAGGTTATCAGGGGGTCGCCCTTATGCACACCTCAGCAGAGTCCCAGAGACAGATAATGTAGATATAACCCCAGGTATTGGTTCTTCTGAGGGCTACAGAGATTCACAGGTTCTATGGTCATGGCAGATGGACTTCAGTGCCATGTCAGTTGGCCCTACTTTGGAGTTTGTGTTTCTGTGTGATGGAGCTGGACTCAGATGTGATCTTTGTTCACAGTTTGTCCTGTTACTTTTACTAGACCTGTGGTTTGCACTGGGGTTTAGTGTACACCCAGGGGACCTGAATCTCTGCACTGTTCATGTGATAGCCAGGCCCTGAGCCCAACAGACTTGCAACTCCTACACTCTGGTTTATTGGACTTACCCACTCAGCTAACATGGAGGTGAAGAAGGTCAACCACCAAACCAGAGAACCAAGAGTGCCTACAGCTGAAAGCAGGAGGATTGCATCCATCATCCATGTGGAATCTAAGCCCCCTCTTGATATAGATGTGGAGTGGACACAACCATTCCAGGGTCCACAGGATGGAGGAACAGAGTATGGATTAGAGTGGACTTACTGATATTCTATCCATGAACTATTGTGGTTAGTAATCAAAGAAAATGTAGCATTGATGTGGGGAAAGTGACCATGGTAGCTGTGGAGGGTAGGGAGTGGGAAGAAGAGATGTGATGTGGGGGCATTTTCAGGACTTGGAGTTGTCCTGGGTAGTACTGCAGGGACAGTTACCAGACATTGTATGTCCTCCCATGGCCCACTGGGTAGACTGGGGGAGAGTGTAAGCTATAATGTAGACCATTGACCATGTGGTGCAGCAGTGCTCAGAGATGCATTCACCAAGTACAATGAATGTCCCATGATGATGGAGGAGGTTGTTGTTATGGGAGGAGTGGGGTGACAGGGGTGGGGGGGTATATGGGGACCTCATATTTTTTAATGTAGCATTAAAAAATAAATAAAGACAAAAAAAGAAAGCATATAAAAAAATGCTTTGTTGATGTTGTGAGTTGTTGCCACTGCTTTATGATCCATTTTGAATTCAAATGAGAAAATTGCTCGAATTTGTTTTTTGTCTTAACATCATTTCCATAGTCTAAAGTAAATATAATAAACAGCAAGAAATAAATCATTAGCAATAAAACATAAAGTAAGAAATGCACATTAAAATGATGTATAACATAACAACATTTATTTAAGAATATACATATGTCTATATTTCAACAATGCAAAACCTCAATTACTTTTGCACCAACTTAATCTGGGTTTTGCTAGTCCCTGGATCCTGAAAAATCTTTGGTTAATTTTTTTTTTTTTTAATTCAAGTCCCCCACCACCCCACCCCACCCCAGATGGCTACCTCATCTGTCTGCTCATCTTCTTTAGGAGGCACTGGGAATTGAACCTGGGACTTCCCATGTGGTCAATGAGTGCCCAACCACTTGAGCCACATCTGCTCCAGCCACGTAAACCTTCCCAAACTCTGTATTAAGTTCTCTTCATAATCCCAACTGAGTGTGCCTTCTATTTCCTGCTAAGCGCCAAACTAATATATAAATCTATAATGAGAGAACCCCTGTCAATAGAGTGACTTTGATTATCATTCATCAGGTTTTTTTCCCCCAGAAATGTTTATTTAAATGGTCCCAAAGACTCACTTTATAAAAGAGATCTAGAAGCATTTGTGGCAGTATGGTGGTGAGGGTTCTAGTGTATGCTATTGGTAAAGCATTCATTTGCCCACCCACTCCCAATCTCCTGGACTAGCTCTTGAAGAACAACCAAGGGAAATTGTAAATTTTCTGAGTTACTTGATAGTGTGATGTTACCCAAGGACAGATTTTACAGTAACACTGAACTACCCCAAATATTACTGATTTGTTTTAACTTAGATACTATACTGGTCTGGAGGTTGCCGGGCTTACCATGCCCAATGACTTGATGCTCATCATTCCACGGGGACACTACTAATTCTAACTCATAGACTTGTGAGGATGCACACAAAACACTTAGGATAGTGTTTGACCTTTAGTAAGTGATCATTAAATGAGAGTTAATGTTTTCCACACATTAGCCTACCCTCCAGAGTTATAAGCATAGCTATATGTACTTCATTTCCCATCCAGCCCAATCCTCAAATCCCTAGGAAAAGATCTTATATGAATTTGGGGAGAACACCATTCATGAGTTCCCCAACTTGCCTCTCTTCTGTAATGCCCTTCTCCTATTTTATCAAGCATGTAAATGTCCCCAATTATGAGTCTTATACTACTGGAGAGTTTGAGTTACAATATAATGATCTAACATCACAAAGTTTAGTTTATGATTATAAAATACTTCCTTTTAACTTCCTTCACTATTTCCTCATTGAGCTCCCTCATATGATTGAGCTTAATTTTCCCTGTTGTTTGCCTCCTGAGACAGCATCATCATTCAAATCAAACCTTACAGCAACACAATTGAAAATACAGTAACTAATGGTACTAAACATTTCTGTAAAAGAAAAATGAATTCAGACATCTTATTTTGCATACATTTCATGTTATGACTTCATTTTATACCTCTTCCTTCAAAGTGAATATTTAGAAAGGAAATACCATTACCACAAAATGAAAAATGAATTATATTTTGGCATTATGTATCACTGACTTTGAACTTCAGGACATGTTCACAAACTATAGAGTTCTGAGATGAAAAAGATATTTCAATCAAGAGACCTAGGTCAAATAACCATGGGAAAGTTGATCACTCTGAAAGACTTCAATAATGTATGTTAATTAAAACCTGTACTCAAGCCTCCACATCAGTTTGGCATTTGAAAAAAGGACTTCAAAAACAGTTCGAAGAGACTTTGTGTTTCATGTTAGGAAGCAATTGAAGAGTCAGTAAAACCTCAGTCATTGGAGATAGAAATGGTTCATTCTAAATTGGCCACCAGAAGATTAGATAAAAAATAATCTAAAGCATAAGTACTGTTTTTCTTCAGGCCTTCTTTTTTTTTCTTTTTTTTTAATTTTTTTATTTTTTATTGACTTTGTAATAATATTACATTAAAAATATATATGTGAGGTCCCATTCAACCCCACCCCCCCACCCCCCCTCTCCCCCCCCCAACAACACTCGTTCCCATCATCATGACACATCCATTGGATTTGGTAAGTACATCTTTGGGCACCTCTGCACCTCATATACATTGGTTCACATCATGGCCCATACTCTCCTCTATTCCATCAAGTAGGCCCTGTGAGGATTTACAATGTCCGGTGATTACCTCTGAAGCACCATCCAGGGCAGCTCCATGTCCCGAAGACGCCTCCACCTCTCATCTCTTCCTGCCTTTCCCCATACCCTTTGTCCATTATGTCCACTTTTCCCAATCCAATGCCACCTCTTCTATGTGGACACTGGATTGGTTGTGTCCATTGCACCTTTATGTCAAGAGGAGGCTCAGATTCCACCTGGATGCTGGATGCAATCCTCCCATTTTCAGTTGTAATCACTCTAGGCTCCATGGTGTGGTGGTTGTCCTTCTTCACCTCCATCTTAGCTGAGTGTGGTAAGTCCAATAAATCAGATTGTAGGTGCTGGAGTCTGTTGAGGCTCAGGATCTGGCTTTCACATTGTCAGTCCAGAGATTCAAATCCCCTAAATATATCTTAAACCCCAACATTAACTGCACCTCCAGCACATTAGCATGAAAGTCTTATGAAGGGAGATCCCATCTAAGTCCAGATTCATCACACATAAACACCATTTCCAAAGAGGGGCCATCTGCCCTGGTAGTTAACCCCATCGGCCATGACCATAACTCCCATGGGTCTCTTTAGCCCTCAAAGGAACCAATATCTGGGGGTTGTATCTGCTTTATCTGTCTCTCTGACTCTGCTCAGTTGTGCATGAGGGCAAACCTTCTGCCAGCCTCCAGACTCTTTTTTAGAAACTCGTAGCCATATAAACTCATTTCTCCTTTCCATTTCCCCCTTACTTTAGGTCAAACAGCATTTTAAAGTCATGTCTTCAGGCCTTCTTAGTCTAGTCTATACTGACAGTTACAAAGTAGGTCAAATTAAAAGCAGGATTTTTCTAAATTATGTTTCTCCTCAATTGTCTTAGAATAAAATGGAATGGTGTGATAGTTTGAAGTTTTTTTTGGAGTTCAGAAAAGATCATGTTCTTGGAGCCAATCCATTCCTGTAGTGTGGGACCCTTGGATTAGATTCAGTTGGGGGTCTTTGATTGGATGGCTTCAGTGAGGCGTGACCCAGGGTGGGTCTTGGTCCTCTTGCTGTAGTCCTTTAGAAATGGGGGACTGAAAGCATCAGACACAAAGAAGAAGATGGCCGAGACACAGGGAGAGGTCCCAGAGTCTGGGATCAGCCGAGCACAGGAAGAGGCCCCCCAAGAAGTTAAGCCCACATTGCAACACGAAGCTGAAGAGACAAGACAAAGAAGAGAGGGGAGAGATGAGTGCATCTGCATTGGGCTTGATAGTCCACAGCTGCAACTTGGTGAGACAGCATCTCTTGATGATGCCTTGATTTGGGCACTTTCATAGCCTCAGAACTGTAAGCTTCTAACCTAATAAATTCTCATTACAAAACCCAGCATATTTCTGGTATATTGCTTAGGCAGCATTTAGCAAAGTAAGACATATTTATGTGACTTCTAAATAGCTTAAAACAATATAAATGCAATTTCTAGGTTATAATGAAGACAAAATAATGAGATACATGCAGGAAAATTAATCTCAGTTTCTCAGCATCATTGGAAAAGAGATTGCTTAACTGAAGGTTAATTCAACAGCAGAATTAACAGAACATTAGAAAACTGATTTGTTTGTATATTTTGCATATTCTGCATATCATTTCAAATAGTTCATTTGAAGCAACTCCCAATTATAAGGCAAAGCTATATATGGCAAATTTATACCTTTCAGGATTGCACAGTCCACTGAGGTGTAATATCACTAGTTGAACGTACTATTTTATTTTATCATGATATTGGATCTCTTAAGTCAGCTATACTCAATATTCATTCTGTAGCTTTCTGAAATTTTTATGGGGTTGAGAAAAGTCATTGTACCGTCAAGTTAAAATTCAATGGAGAAAACTGGTTGAGATTTGTACCCTTCTGTAAGAAACAGATTTACCAAATGAGCATTCAATTTGCCAAATGAGCTATTGGTATTTTGGTCTGAATTACTAGAAGTATAATAAGATGCTAGATGATTTTTTTTCTTATTTTCTTGGAGATTTGGCAGAAGACAAAAAGGCTGAGACCATTAAAATAGCTATCAGATCACCTATGTAGGACATAAAGATTCGGAAACCAGATATGGGACACTTAAGCTCAATACCGACCTCAAGGGTGGATATAACAGAAATAATTTATGAAAAGGTTGAAGAAGTTAGTAGTGAGGAAAAGTTGGAAAGTGTTGTCAGGGCACTGTGTGCCAACCCCAAGCTGTACTGTGTCCCTATTTCCCATACCTGCATATTAATAATGCATAGTTTCTGTCTTATTCTCCCTGCCTGCTCACACTTTCTGAAATCACCAACCATTGATTGTTCCCATATGTGGACATGGCATATTTTATCAACTATTTTAGGCTTTCTCTTAAGAATTTTAAGAAAAAGGTTATCACTGCCTTTCAGTCTTTCGAAGTATTCATTCAACTATTCATAAGTATTTATATTTGAGGTTGATTTTATTAAAGATAGTTTTGCCCAATCTCGCTAGTTTTATATGAACAATTGCAAACTCACGCAAAAGAAATGTGAAAAACATAACTAAACACATTATAAGATTTTTTTCCCTATTTTTCTGAATTGGGTTAAAAATTGTATACAAATATTTAAAATATTTTAAATTGTAAAAATTATAATAAAACCAACAAGCACACTTAAATGCATTATAGATTTATGTTTAAATACCCATAGAAATTATCAACACATGAATTGGTTTGGTAAATCAGCCAAATATTTATAGAGCACTGATATTTTAAGTCAAGCATTTAAAAGGTGTCTGTCATCTGCAATAGTATCTATGAATTTAAAATTTCTCTTCTCTATAAAGCAACAACAAAAAATTTTTTGCATGCAGAAGGGTTTTGATCACAAATGTCATTCCTCATGCAATATTCATATATGCCCTAAATTGAAAAGCAATCTTCATTTTAAAAATTCATTTATTTTACAGGGAGTATTAAATTTGTCTATAGACTCTTCTTTATCTGAAGAACTCAGCTGCTTTGTCGAAACTTACTCTTCTGGGATTGTCACTAGCACATAAGGCAGCCCAAGCTCTTTTGGAGAGGACAAAGTGAGGTTGCAAGAGGTAGAACAATATTTTCGGATTGAAAGAAAATTCCCTTGAAACAGAAATAGGTCCTCAAATTCTAAAGTCACTATTCATTTTCTAAAAACTGTCCATCTTAACCCAAACCGTGTTCAACAAGATAATAAGCAGTTTAGTGAAGTGAGTTCCATTTGCATACACATTTGTTATGATATGAAATATGCTAGAATATCTGGAGGCAATCATAAATATGTTATTTCTAAGTAGTAAGTACAAAGTATTTGAAGTAAGACTAAAAGCTATTTAATTTTTTGTTCAAGGGAAATGAAAAGGAGAACAGTAAATCAATAATTTTGACATATGTATAAACACAATTATATTCAAATCTTGCAGAGTAAAATTACAACTAATATATTTCAGATGATTTATTCTTACTGCAACTCTCTTGAGGCTCTTAAATCTTGCTAAGGAATAACTTTACCATTCCATGCAAAATTAATACTATGTTTTACGTTTATTCCACTATAGCATCATATAGACAGGAAAAGCTTTATAAATGTTAACATTAAAACAGGAGTTAAGTATAAAACTTTGAAAGTCTAACCTATTTTTTCCTTGAAAAATCTGGTTAATATTACCCCTGGGGTGTACCTACTTGAAAAAGGAGTGGTAAAAAGGAGTTACTATGATGTCAAGAGAGAAGCTTATCAGGAGTCAAGGTAGATGAGCCTTGGGTGGAAAAGCAGGTGCTCGAGGTTCTCTGGCTGAACATCTAGAGCATGAGAGAGTTTGGTGTAGTAGGAAATCTTAGAGCTGATCTCAGACACCAGCTACATTTCACTGGGGGAGAAGAAACATACCTGAAGAAATTGAAAGGCTCACCTCACATAACCAAACTGATGTGAAGGTTTCTAATCCCACACTCTGTCCACTTTTACAACGTCTCATCTATCTGTGGGAAGCCCCAAACCTTTTGTTGTGGTTGTTTTTAATGGAGAATTTGTGGTTACAGAAAAATCATGCATAAAATAAAGGGCAGTTTCATGGTGTCTGTGTTTTGATTTTTTTTTCTAGTAACATACATATGACCTAAAATTTCTCCCTTTAACCACATTCAAAAACATAATTCAGTGCTGTTAGTTATGCTCACAGTGCTGAGCAACCATCACCACCATCCATTACCAAAACATTTCCATCCTTCCAGGTAAAAACTCTGCACATTCTAAACCATAACTCCTTATTCCTTATCCCTATTTCCACCCTGGTTACTTATAGTCCAGATTCTGACTCTATGAGCTTGTTTATACTAAATGTTTCCTATCAGTGAGATCAGGCAATATATGTCCTTTGGCGCTTGGCTTAGTTCAATCAACATGACATCTTCAAGGCTCATCCATGTTGTCTCATGTGTCAGGACCTCATCCCTTTTTAATGCTGAGTAATAGTTCATGGAATGTATATACCATAGCTTGTTTATTCAGTCTTCTGTTGATGGACATTTGGGTTGCTTCCATCTTTTGGCAATTGTGAATCTTGCTGCTACGAGCATTGATGTGAAAATATCTGTTTGAGTCCCTGCTTTTGCTATTCCCTGAATGCTGACAGTGTTCCACCGGACCCAGATTTTTAAAATGGTTGATTCAGACCATTCTTATCTGCTTAATAGTTGTTCTGGTGGTAGGACTGGTTCCTGGAGCTTCCTACTCTGCCATCTTCCCATAATTCTTCTCCAATCTTGACTTTTAATACCTCAATTTCTCTACCTTCCATGGATATGAGTTACAGAAGTCAGAATCCAACTGGGAAGTCCAATTGGAAAAATTAGGCTTTACGGTGCCTTACTAAATAGACAGAACACACTTCAGATTGGAAAAGCTGAAAGAGATTTCCTGGTACACATCTAGCATTTGAATACACAGCCTCAGATATGCACAGATGGATGTAAAACTCATTTCAGTTTGGAGTCTCATTTTTATGCGACCAATATTTCTTCAACATGTGGGAGGGAGTGAACCACAGCCTTTACAAAAGTGGCTTTCGGTCCTCATTTTCTCTAGAAGGTCCACTTCACACACCTTAGTGAACTCACTTGAAGACAGACTAGAGAACTACCTTCTCCTCAGCTTCCACAGAGGGCCTCTCTGCTAGGCCACAAGGCCTCTTTCATCTTGAGTTTACAATGTCTTCTCATACATCATGTTTTGGGGGGAGGGAGAGGGAAACTTATGAATATTCACTCCATTTTTAACTCTCTTATCTCTGTGACTATTACTAGAAAATGATCATTGTCATGAACTGCTCTTTTTGGTGGGATATCTCAGTACAACATTGTCAGTTGAGACAGAAACCTTCTGAAGATCATAAAAAAGCTTTTTTTAAAAAATTACGTATTTCATTGGTTTTTCCAAATACTTTACTTCCCAGCTTTATTCATAAAGTGGTAAAACTATGGTTTCCATTTGATTCCAAATCAATGTTTTGATCCTGGTTATGGTTTCATTGAAAACTTGGTGACCTTAAGCAAATCACTCATATATGAGCTAGTCCCCCTATCTTAGAATCAGTGGAGACAACTTTATCTGAATGGAAAGCCTTGATTATATTGGGAGGCAATGTGAGGTGATAAGAGAAATGTCTAATATCAAAGACCTCCTTACTAGCTGTTTAGTTGGGGGCAATTATCCAACTTCGTTGTGCTTTTGATTTCTGTTTATAAAATGGGTTAATCGTGGTGGTGACCTCTGGTGTTATTATGGGGGTTACGTGTGATGACATACAAAAGGTCATTTTACACAGTGCAGGATATATATGAAGGACTCAAGGATTTTACTAACCACCTGTGGGTCTTATGACAAGGTTCCTTAGAGGAGATGGACACGATTTCTAGTGACAAAAGTGCATGCATCTCATGGATCACTATAACCTATAGTTCCTCATACCCTTTTTGTGTGTTCATTTTGTTAACGATTATTTGTTGAGTACAGTGTGTGAGCCAGGGATTGTGTGAGACCCTGAAAAATGCAAAGGGAAGAGATTTGCTAGCAGGCCTCAGGCTGTTCTGTTATGTGGCTTTAAAATTCCCTGAAAACAGCACTATGATAGAGTCTTATTGGCATCCAGGTGGTCTAACTACTTTTTTTTCCCCCAGTGTGAAACATAAAAACCTTCCTGGGGCCCCATAAAAATGCATTCTCTTCTCTTCTGAACTTAAAAGTAAGTTCACTTCAGCTGTCAGCTTTAATATTAAAGGAGGGCACTCTGCTTATCGAAACTGAAAAGTCATATTGCTCTTAAATAAATAACTGTCCATCACAACTATCTGGCTTCAATCTGATTAAATTCTATTCTCCGAGGATCAAAGACTTCTAATATTCCATTTTAAAAGCCAGAGATTTTATCTTGCATCATGACTGAAAACCAAATCCTTTAAGCAACTTCTGTTCAAACATTGCAAAAAGCATATGCTTTCCCATAGTAATTTCTGAACACTGGCAATGACTTTAGAAAGCTAAAATTTTAATGGTGTGAATAAAAAATAATAATAGTAGATGATAATTCTGAGTCGTATTTTCTCTAAAACATAATGCTAATTCATACAGTGTACAAATTTTAGACTTATTTACTTTATGCTTAATTTTATTATTTGCAAATTCTGACCAAGTGACCTTAAACAAATTCTCTCTTATATAGGAATGTATATTCCTTGGGTAAAGTATGCTCTCCTTTATTCTGGAGAATTTTGAATTTTGAAAAAACCGTATATACCCAAATAACTACCTCATAAAGTTAAGTATAGAATTGCCATATGACCTAGCGCACCCACTTCTAGGTATATACCAAAAGGAATTGAAAGCAGGGGCTCAAACACGTATTTGCTCACCAATGTTCATAGTGGGATTATTCACAACTGCCAAAAGACAGAAGCAACCCATGTGTCCATCAGCAGATGAATGGATAAACAAAATGTGTAATATACATATCATGGAATGTTACTCAGCTGTAAAAAAGAGTGGTGCTTTGGTGCACTCAACAACAAGGAGGATCCTTGAAGATATCATGTTGACTGTAAAAAGCTAGACACAAAAAGACAATTATTGCACGACCTCACTGATATGAAATAATCAGAATAAGCATTATTCATAGATCAGATACTAGAATAGAGGTCACCAAGAGCCTGGCGGAAGGTATGGCATGGGGAGTTAATGCTTAATGGGTATTGAGTTTTGATTGGGATGATGGAAAAGTTTTGATAATGGATGGTGGTGATAGTAGCATATCATTGTGAATTTCATTAACACTACTGTGTGTTATATTTTAATTTGTTTCAAAGGGGAAATTTTAGGGTATACATGTTAGGAGAATAAAAAATAAAAAATAAACAAGACACTGGGCTGTACAATACAGTGAACCATAATGTAAACTATGGTTCCTTAGCTAATAGTATAGTTAATATTTTCATCAATTGTAACAAAGCTACCACACTGGTACAAAACATTAACAATAGAGAGGGCTGTGTTTTTTTGAGGCAGGAAGGAAGTATTTTCTGCTTGATTTTTCTGTAAACATACAACTCCTCTAATAAAATAAAATTTTGAAAAAAAAAGCTGTGCAAGCTACATAGCATGGTTAACAAATTAATTGCTAATTATGATTAGCTTTCTAATAATTCAAGCAAATAAGGCAGCTGTTTATTGGGATATTCAGGAAAACTTCCATTATTTCTAATTTCTTCCTATTTTATTTCCACTTTCAACAGTTCTCTTTAATTTTGCAAATCATAACTATAACTTTTTCCCAGTAACAATAATTTACCCAGAATTACACAATAAGTAGTCAGAAAATTAATTGGTATTCAGGCTGTACTTTCAGTAATTTGTCTTTTGCTGAGTATGGAAGAGTTGAGTTAATTAGCAGTGATTAAAAGAATGATTCTTATGGTGTTTATGTGTGATGAATCTGGACTCAGATGGGATCTCCCTTCATAAGACTTTCATGCTAATGTGCTGGAGGTGCAGTTAATGTTGGGGTTTAAGATATATTTAGGGGATTTGAATCTCTGGACTGACAATGTGATAGCCAGGTCCTGAGCCTCAACAGACTCCAGCACCTACAATCTGATCTATTGGACTTACCACACTCAGCTAAGATGGAGTTGAAGAAGGACAACCACCACACCATGGAGCCTAGAGTGATTACAACTGAAAGTGGGAGGATTGCATCCAGCATCCATGTGGAATCTGAGCCTCCTCTTGACATAGAGGTGCAATGGACACAACCAATCCAATGTCCACATAGAAGAGGTGGCATTGGATTGGGAAAAGTGGACATGGTGGACGATGGGTATGGGGAAAGGCAGGAAGAGATGAGAGGTGGAGGTGTCTTTGGGACATGGAGCTGCCCTGGATGGTGCTTCAGGGGCAATCACTGGACATTGTAAATCCTCACAGGGCCCACTGGATGGAATGGAGGAGAGTATGGGCCATGATGTGGACCATTGTCTATGAGGTGCAGAGGTGCCCAAAGATGTACTTACCAAATCCAATGGATGTGTCATGATGATGGGAACGAGTGTTGTTGGGGGGGGGGAGGGGGGGTGGGGGGGTGGGGTTGAATGGGACCTCACAGATATATTTTTAATGTAATATTATTACAAAGTCAATTAAAAAAAAAAGACTATTAGTAAAGGATCAAGAAGGGCTTAGAAAAATAAAGACGTTGAAGGTATTGAGTTATACTATTATAAAAAAGGCAAATGTGCCAGATTCCTGCATTTTTAAAAAATGTGTCTGTGAGAGACTCCATCATAAAACTGAACTTTAAAATTATTTTTAAAATGCAATATGTATAAGAAAAAAATGAAGTGTTAGCAAGTTTCAGTAAATTCTTTTGTTATAAATTACCCAAATTTTATAAACAAATCCCTTGCATTTTGTTTAAAATAATACCTTTATATCATACAAATAAATTTCAGGTATGAAAAGTACATTATTGCAATAAAAAAAAAAAAGAATGATTCTTACCTTTGGTATTACGTTTATGTTTCAGAGTTGGGACATAAATGTCAATATGTCATGGAAGAAAATCATTACCCAACTTCAGTTGACTGTGAAAGTGTCTGCACATAGTTTGATTAACTTTATATATATATACACACACACACATATGTATAATATTTTTTTTAAAGGCGTGTTTTACCCTAACTGGTAGGTTCTAAGTACCCTCTTTCTCCAGTGAGTGGAAACCAAAAAGTTGTTCTTTTAGTTATCTCCATAGGGCAAATGGTGGTTGGTATAAAAATTTGCAGCTTTTGGCAGTGGTTTGGTGGTATTGGGGGTATACAGTAGATGAATTATAATTGAAAGGAAGGCTCCTGATTCACATATATTTTCTCAATATACCTCTTCGTGCAGGATGGAGGGTTCTCACAAACCTACACGCAGTCAGTGTAAACTTGTATGAGAAGTAGGGAAATGAAGAAGTATCGTGGAAACAAAACAGAGCAGTAGGCTGCAGGTGAACTTTTCTCTTTTTGAAATGAAAGAGTTAGAACCATGTCTCCTTATTCAGCTCTCCTACCACAAATTCAGCTGAGCATGAAATTATTTCCTTCCAGTCTGTGCCCCCGACAGAGGCAATCACAGTGAGGAACCGAAGAGGCATCTCTTGGAGAGCATCAAACAAAGCCAAGCCCTGCAGTGCCAACAGGAGCTCCTTAAATTGTCCTCGCAATAGTGATAGGAGCTAAGAGCAGAAACCAAATGATCCATCCCCCAAATTAAAAGTCCGTAAGGAATGACCTTTCCTGTAGGAATGTCTTTTGTGTCAGAGAAGGTCCTTGTCTCTGAGCAAGCAGCATCCCACTTCTTGTACTGTGCTGTCAATTGCGCTTCAAATATCAGAGAGCTGGAAAACACGTCCTCACTTATTATCCCTCTGAGATGCGAAGAGTCTTGCGCTCTGTAAAGGCATTGCTCAAAGGGAGCCTAGCACAGAAGCTAAGTCCCAGAACTATTAAAATAAATATAGCTAATTGGGTCTCGGCTGCATTTCAGTCTGTTAATTATTTATTGGATTTTTCTTAAGTGACAACCTTCGTTAGGAAATTACCTCAGAACACTGAGTACCAAAGACTTCCAATTAAAAAGGATACATGAAACAGAAGCAGCAACGCCACACGGTATTTAAATCACTGATGAAAGAGGTTGTTTTAAAAAGGCACAGCTGAAGGCTTCCCCTGAAGGTAAGGAAGCTCTGGGCTTTGCCAAATCAAGCTGGCAGAGACTATTTTGCCCCGAAGTTTCAAACTCTCTAGACAATGATCTGACTCTGTTAGCGCCAGTTCAAAGTCTGTGATGAAGTGATGTGCTGTGCATTGAAATGACAGCGATCTTGAATCCCCATAACATTGTCAGCGTGTTAACCACAATTAGAATGTGAGCAACTTGAGAAAAACATGTTTTTGCAGCAAGTGGTAGCCAGATATTTGTAGGAGGATATGCTATGCACTGGCTTGATGCCAGCCAAAGAGGCATTTCCCATAAAAACTCAGTGCAGACGCCACTTCAGCAAGTGTCAGGTAGAGGCTGATGGACACCTGCTGCTCTCACTCCTGCTTAATGCCCGCGTTGTGTTGGGAAGAAGCTCCTTGCCGCTCTCGCCTCTGTCCGGTGACCAGCACCTCCTGTCTTTGGCTTTGGAACCTCCACCACATGGGACCAAGCTCTTGAGACCCTTATCTGAGGGACCACCTGCTTTCTTATGGGCCTTTTGAGACAGGTGTGCTGTGTGCCCTTGAGCTGGCTATTGTGCATTGGGTGGATTGGCAGCCTGCGATCAAGCAACCAAATAAGTTGCCCGGAGCATTCAAATTATCATCCTGTTGACTCTGCTTTCAAGTGCTGGACTTTGGAGTTCAATCCACAACATTTGTAAGACAATTCTAGTTAGCAGGATACAGATACCAATGTGAATACTTTCTTAAGACACCACAAAGGCAATTTTGTATTTAGATTTTTAAAATCTTACAGGAGGTGTGAATTGATTGGTTCCTGAACCAATAGAGACTGCTGGTCGGTCACAGGTTGTGTACAGATGCCGCAAGGGCACACACCAGTCTAAAGAGTCCTGCGAAAGGGATAACGGGTCATGAGTCAGACACAGGTGCTATTGGGGCATCCATCCCTATGGAGAAGAATCTTCTGAAAGGCACATGTAAAAGCCTAACATCTGACTCAACCCATAGGCTATAGAGCTCTTATTCAGGTATAGTCTCACTGCCTGTATGAAATATTGTATGTTCTTATTTTACTTGGCATTCACGTTTGGAAAAAAAAAACTGAGAAAAAGCTTGAAGAATACTCAAGTTGTGGAAAAAAATGTTTAAAACAACTAAAAAAGGATAAAGCTTTGGGTTAAAAATTAGGATCCTTGGAGGCCAATGGAGGACCTCATAAAACAAAAACTTACTATTTGAGACACTCTGGATGTCAACCTGATTACCCAGTCAGGAGGGTTATAGCCTGTAATTAAGAGAGCTAAGAAAGATGAAAGACCTTCTTGACTAGTGGGAGCAATAAGCACCAGAGTCAGAGACAGAAAGAAAGAGACAATTCTGGCCGGAAGGATTGTGTTTAAAAGCCAATCCCAAATCCCAACCCATTTGCTCCAGATGATGACCCAGATCCGTGGCCCAGCAATAGTAACTACCAGGATGACCCATCAGCCCTTTGGATGGGTAGCGAGACCTGTGGCTAGAGCTGAAACTACTAAGAACAAGTCATGAGGATGACCCTAGTGCAGGAACACAGAAAAAGGCATTTACGAGACAAGAAATCATAAAAGTAAGGCAAGAATTTTTACAAAATGGAAGGAAAACTGAAACACAGTGGCTTTTAGATCTATGAGCCAAAGGATGATATAATTTGCCACTAACAGGCTGCAAATTAATACAATTAGGAAACGTATCTAATGATGCTCGACTGAATTAAATACTTAGAAGTTTTGCAGAAAAAACATCAGGAAGCAGAAAGGTCAGTGATTAGATATCTAGGGCCTGGAAATCAAGATGGCTCTTACCAAATTTAAAAGCAGTGAAAACAGGGACTTGGTCCTCTCCTGGGGATGCCACTAATACCTTAATAAAGGGGGTTATTGACTATGATTTATGATGGTCATATCAATAGCCCATTAGAGGCAGAAGCAACCTACCATTAAGAAAATCATCCTAAGATCAGCATCAACACGTGAAAGAGCTTTCTCAGTGCTGATACAATTGGCAAATAAATTGATGCAATTAGACTGCTGAAAAAATAAGTCAGGGTAAAAATTATGCATTAGGGACACAGCTCAGGCTTGAAAAACAAATGATACCCCTCCCATTTAATCTAGAATGGAAAGACACATATATGACTATGGAAAATATAGAAAAAAAATGGATACAAAATTTCAGGAATATCTTCAATAATAGGAATGGAGAATTTTAGACAACGTTTAGAAACAGTGGTGATCACAGGTAGAACCTCAGACCAGCTAGAACCCCTTAAGTAACTAGGGCAGCCAGGTGTGAAATGCAAGGTAAATCAACAAAGATGGAGACACATGGGGACCTTATCTCTGTATAGGAAGTCAGCAGTCTCCATCTCCTGGCCAAAGCCAGAGACATTTACCTCTACGTAAAGATAGCCATTTCTGAGGATAATTGTAAATATGAACAACATTTAATGTTAATTGATACTGGATCCCAAATCACAATGATTTGAGGCCAAATGAACAAAGATGAAGAAAATAGCAAAAAGGGTGATATTGAAGGTCTAGAAGACAAAATTAATACAGGAAATTGGGTTAATAGCTACATTATAATAGTAGAAATGGAATCTATGAAAGCCAAATACCTAATAGGACCTAATTTAGAAAACATAATGGGAATGGACATTATACCACCACCTGTAAAATAGAAATATAGGTCATATGACAGTTGCATTAACAAAGGCTAAATGGACTTCTATAGTGCTATCACTTGTAAAAAGAGTAATAATATCCCCCAATATAATTGGAAAGGAGGTTTCCAGGATTTACTAAAAAAATACAAGTTCCACTAGAGGAAGATATAATAATCTCTACCACCTCATTTTATTATAATCCCATATGGTCATTAAAAAAAACAAACAGTTGGATCTCATAGATTCATTGTAGATTTTAGAAAACCTCAATTAGATTGGTCCTAAACTGTAATAAGTACTTCAAAGTATTAGTATGCTAATTAATAAAATTACCCCATAAAAGGTACATCGTATACAACCACAGATATTAAAGGTATGTTCTTTGCAATACCTGTTGCTGGTGAAAGCTAAACCATGGCAGCGTTCTCATGGGAAGGAAGGCAATATGTGTTCACTAATGACAATATATTAACAGCGCAGCAGTAGGGTACAACCTGTTAACACAAGATTTACATATATTTTCTAACAAATATCCATACCAGGATGTCATATTATCTTAGGTTGATGAAATAATAATAATTATAATAGAAACAGCCAAAAGAAAACAGGAAAACACTGAAATACAAACAATTTCCTTTCTAACAAATAAGGCTGAAGTATAAATCTTAATAAGTTGCAAGGACCAGGTACTATTACAGAATCTTTAGGAATACACTGGTTCACAGAAAGTGTAACTATACACAAATTACAACAGTTACAACCACCCAACACAAAGGAAAAGACCCAGAAATTGATGGATTTATTTGCTTTGGAAACAGAATAAACCCCATTGAGATATATTATTGAAACCAATAAATGAAACAAAAAAGACAAAGCATATAAACAGCAATTTGCATTACAACCACACAAGGATGCAATTACAACCTATCAGACATTAGCACCAATATATCAGATTCTAAATTTAGACTAGAAAGTATATTTACATGAGGCTTTACCTCATGGTCATTATGGAACAAGGCACCAATTGACTAAATTCTATCCAGTAGATTGTTGGGCTAAAATTTTTCATGGTCAAGACCAGTTATTTTCCTTTAGAAAATAATGCTTGGGCATGGTTCTGAAGTATTACAACACACAGACCGAGCCATTAATGGAAAAACGAGGCGTATCTCTAAGAATCCCACAACCCGTACTGGCAAGAGCCAAGCGAACACCAAATTAGCACAAGGGTACTATGCCAGGTCAGTGGGTCTTCAATTTGAAATGGTGTAATTCTGAGTGGGTGCTCAGAAGGAAGTTCAACCTCTGCATTAACTGAGGAAACCTCAGCATTGCCAACTGCAGGCTCGACAGAATGTCTGAAGTGTGAGTTGATCTAAGCACAAACAGTTGGGCAAAGGACCACATTTTAGAGGCACTCAGAAATGCATGGTTTACAGATGCTGGAGCTGCTGTGGAGTACCCTGGAAGGGTGCAGCCTTGAGACCCAAATATGCAAGGTCCAATGCATTCAGTGCAATGTGCACTGGCAATTGAACAATTACTAACAGAAGAAAAGGAGAGTCTATACACATTTACAGGTTCATGGACAGTGTGGTCTGGATCATGGGAAATTGAGTAAGAGGCAAATTTACAACCATCGCATTTGGGGCAAAGAAATATGGAATAAAATATCTAATATAAAATGGATATTATGATCACAGATTCACCAGCCACACATCAAAAGAGAATTCTAAGACAGCAAAACAATAATACAGTAGACTGATTAACTAGAATACAAAAGGATGTAGGGCAACTAAACCTAAGGTAATAATAAAGAAAGAAAAAAGAGAATGGAAAATAGAGAAAGATGAAATATCACTATGGAGGAAAATATATTAATTGGCACATGAGCTATCAGGCTATGAAGTCTTGCATAGTACAGTAAAATGGAAATAAAAGAAGAAAATTTGCCCACATACACAGACATTGTAACAGGCACTGTCCACAAAAGTGAGCTTTGTAAAAAAAAAAAAAAATTAAACATGGAAAAATAAAAACAATTTATCTGCCTTAAAAACCAGATGCAGCATTTTAAATAATACATACTAACTATACAGGTCTGAAATAAAATATAAAATAAAAATTAAGCTGACACTTGTAATATAGTAGACACATGGTCAGCAATTGGAATAATTTTTCCATGTAAAAAGAATGATCAGAAATCAACTGCTAAAGCCTTGAAATATGGAGAGCAGTTTATGGAAACTCTCTCATCATAGAATCAGACCAAGGTAGCCATTTTACAGGAATAGAAGTGCAAAGATTGGCAGAAAATGAAGGGATATGCTGGAACTTTCATTTAGCATACTACCTCACACAGCAGGAAGCTTAGAAAGATATAATGGATGATTAAAAGAATAATTGAGAATAACAGCAAATCATGTAGACCTGAAAGATTAGTCTGAACAAGTCTGGAAAGCTGCAAAAGCCTTAAATCATAAGCAAAAGTTGGAATTACCTAGCCAAATATTCATGATCAGAACACAACATAAAGAAATAAAGATATGAAGTAACACAGAATGACACACTAAAAAAGGAATAGAGGTGAAAGTGTTAGAAGCGCAGACAGTGTTATGGGGCCTAGAGAAGTGATGTCAGAAGCCTCATGCAGGACTTACTGGCCAACCTAGGAAAAGGATAACTAGGGTGGGTTAAGCATAATAAAATCGTGCTTGTCTAACTTGCAGATGTTTTCAAGGGCACTGATCATAGCAGTCCTGGTTGAATTATTCATCCTGTTTTGATCTGCATCCTTGTTGGAAGCCAAACTCATAGCAAGAATGGAAAAGAAAATGGTGGCCGTAGCCCCACCCTCTACAACTTCTCCAGCTATCTGTCATACGAGCAAACCGTGGTTCCTCTATTTAATCCAAAGTTATGTCCATACCTCCTACTGCATTAGCCCGACACCACAATAATTTCAGCCCTTTCAAAGAGGGAAGAGAAGCAGTGGCCAAAGCATAATCAGAGAGCCGCTGCAATGAGGAAGTCCAGGGCCTTCAAAGGGAAAGTTGGAAACGGCAAGCGCCAACCTGGTTCACTAAGGACTTTGGTGATTTCTCTACAGAAGGTACTGAGACAGACTTTCTTGAACAACTTGTGATCGAACTAAAGGCAGTTTGAGGCACTATTCAAGGCTCAAGTGAACAACAATCAGATTGAATATCCAGTTTACCTTCTGTAAAAGCTTTTATAGGGGAAGAGCAGGTGAATATTCTGCACAATGGGTTGTTCCTGTAGAACTGACAGAACCACCCACAAAAAAAACCAAAGGGCTCTAAGAAACCTGATTTCTGCCAGAGTAGCAGAAACTAGTTTAGGGAAACTAGTAACACATCCATGAAGAATTCCAGCTAATTGCTCTTGAAGGCTCTGCATTGCCCTTATTGTTTAGTTGTTGCTTGCTGTGTTCAATATGGACCATAGGAGAAGCATGACTGATCATTCTCGTGGTGAAACTACAGCCATGGTCCCAACTACCATGGGCTCAATTACACAGATTAAAGGAAAACATTTAATTTTGGCTGGTTATACTGGCCAGCAGAGACAAGTAGCCTTCAAACCTCAGATGCCTATATGAATACACGAAAACATCGGAATTAGAACATTGATTCTCTTAGGCTAGTGCAGGTGACTTTAACCAACATTTGAATAAGTCTGGAGCGCACCACCATAAGTACATTAGAATCCACAGTCTAACCACATGGCAAAGCAAGCCGACTACCATTGCTGCCCAGGTACAAATAATGCAATGGGAAATTGCCAAAGAGTTCAGGGATGTGCTGAGGAACTACTATAATCTTGTAGGCAAAAGTATCTCAAGCCTTATAACAGACATGATCCCACATGATCCATGAAATAGGAAATGTTTTGAATGCTACTTAGAAGTGTCAGCAAGAGGTTTTTACTAATTGCCTATTATTTTATACAACTGATAGCTCAGGAAATTAATGATGATGATGATGATGATGATGATGGTGACTACAATGTTGAGGAGAAAAAGAAAGAGACAAAGAAGCAGGAGAGGAATATGAGGAAACAGCAGTATCCCCAGTACTACACTGTGAATGCATGCCATTCCTATAACTCTTGTATAGCCACAATTGTTGAATTACACCAAAAATGGCCTAAGGTTAATGTGAAATGACCTTCGTTACCATATACTAAGAAAAAGGGCGCTGTGGAGTTAAGATACCAAAAATGATACTCATATAACGTTTAAGGCCACAGAATGTCCAAAGATGTTCCATTATGGAAATACCACTATACGTGAACCTGCATTAGCCACAAAACTCAGCATCAGAAGCTGAACTCTTTAAACCTGAAGTATTATGAGAGTGGTTTGATAACGAGGTTGCTCATGCAGAATTAGATGGACAACATGGGATATTTCCCTTAGGCTTAACCACAGTCAATTTTGTGGATTATAAGAATTCTTTGAATTTTGACTAGAATTTACAAATTGACCATACCCACCAGGCAGTCACTGTTTTTGTTTCATAGGCTGCTCAAGCAAATATCATGAAATGGGTCAGATTAAAAAATAGGGACTATTCTCTCATGGTTTGAGGCTGGGAAAAAGTCAAAATCAAGGTATCATTGAGAATCAGACTTGGCCCAGTGGATAGGGCATCTGTCTACCACATGGGAGGTCCATGGTTCAAGCCCCGGGCCTCCTTGACCCGTGTGGAGCTGGTCCATGTGCAGTGCTAATGCGCACAAGGATTGCCGTGTCATGCAGGGATGCCCCCCGCGTAGGGGAGCCCCCCGCACAAGGAGTGCACCCCGTAAGGAGAGCTGCCCAGTGCAAAAGAAAGTGCAGCCTACCCAGGAGTGGCAACGCACACACGGAGAGCTGATGCAGCAAGATGATGCAACAAAAAGAAACACAGATTCCCATGCTGCTGACAACAAGAGAAGTGGACAAAAACAAGAACATGCAGCAAATAGACACAGAGAACAGACAACTGGGGGGAAGGGAAAGGGGAGAAAAAAAAATCCTTAAGAAAATAAAAATCAAGGCATCATGAAGCAGTATTTTTTCCCAAAGACCCTGGCCCTCTGGAGCTGGCTGCCCATGATCTTTGGTTCTCAGCTTGTCACATGGCAAGCACATGGCAGTAGCCCCTGCCTCTTCCTTCTCGTTCAGGTTCTGTAGATGCTCAGCTTCTTGCTTGCTGTAGCTTTCTCTCCTGCCTGATTTTATTTTTTATACAGGACTCTGGTAACAGGATTAAGGCCCCATCCGATTGGGCTGGCCTTCACTGAAGAAACCTCATTAAAAGGTCCCATTTGCAATAGGTTCACACCCACAAGAATGGATTTGATTTAAGAACATGTTTTTCTGGAGTCCATATGACATCAAACCACCATATTCATTGATGACTTAAAAAATTCCTCTGCCATTAAGGTAGACAAATGCATAGCAGATTACACATTAGGAAGTTGTAAGCTACGCAGGAGGAAGGGCTTTACAGGGAGCATGCACTGCGGCTCTTGGGCGGTGTTAAGCTAATACTACACACTGGGCAATAGCAGCCACTAACTCTCTGCAGGACCAGACCTGACAGGTGTCGCCAAACCATTTTTGAATGGCTATAAATTCATAATGATGCAGACAATAAGATTAACAGTAATACCCAGTGCTGGAGAATCAAACAACTTATGAGCAAATTTGCAATCTAGAAGACAATAAGACCTGTTTCAGGGTTAAGATCCCAGGAACGGTAACATAGCCTGTGCATGAATTCAAAATTATCTAATTCTGTATCCAAGTGTGCCTAGTTTCTAGATAGCCAGTTAAGTAATATAGACCCTATAGGCTTTAAATATTCAGAAAGTATGTAGACGGAATGTGTATTCAAAGTTACATCCAGATGGAATGTGGGTGATATGCTAATTCAAGCTTACCTGGAACGTGGGAGGTATGTTAATTCGAAACCTATCTGGTACTCAAACAAACACTTAAAACTCTAAGATACTAGCAAAAAGAAGTCCTTTTTTCATAAAAGCACCATTTGACTCCCTGGTCCTACGTCCTCTGTATAAAAGGGACCCAGAAATTCTATTCAGGGCTCAGCTTTTTGGACAGGAGTCCTTGGGCCTGGCCAGTTGTAATAAATTTTTCCTTCTCAAAATATTCCTGAGTCCTGGCCTTCAATACACAATCATTGAATCTCTCTGCTTCCACAACAATGGGATAGACCACTCTTAATTACACCCACATAATATTGGTTTATATACCTGAGGGGGGTTACTTATAGGTTTGCAAAGGTAATACAATGGAATAATTACGGAAAAATTAAAAAATATTACGTGGTATGGTGGTATTACAAATATTCAGTGCATTAAGTGGTACCCTCAAACTAATTGAACAGAACTGGACAATTGGGAAGATGTTAGCTTATATTATTGGGGTCCTCGCAGAAATTATTTAGACTTTTAGGAACCAAAACAAATGCCTAAAATGAATAAAACGATAATGTCAGAATTAGTGACAGCCACAGAGTTTCATGTCTTTTAGGGATAAGTTTACTGTCTGGACTTTAAGGGAAAACTTTTGAAAAATACTGTACCTGAAAATTCCATGGCCTCCCTTGACTTGATAACCTTGCACACTCACCCTGAAGATGCCCACACAGGTGGGCACAGTTCACAGTGAGGGTACAGAGACCCAACTATCATCCTGTTGAATCTGCCTTAAAGCACTGAGTTTGCCTTCGATTTGGATCTGCTTTTGGTTTGTTAGGACAGGTACATCTACAAGAGAAGACGCCACCTCTGCATTTGAAAAGGCCCTACACATTTGAATCTGTAGAAATCAGCTTCGACTTTGAATTACATTTGGTACCAAAAGGATGCAAACTGCAAAACCCCCTGGGGTGCCTGTTCCTTCATATTCCTCAGCGTTGAGATGGAGATGGTTGAGAAACTCTAGCCTGCAGCTTGCTTGAAGGAGTACACGATCACTCACCACAGAACTCAAATGTTGACGGAGGTGGAGAAGAGAGGGAAGGTGGAAAGAAAGAGGTTGACCAGATAGCTTTTTCCTCTGTGGCAAATAGCTTGTGCTTCTCTTTCCTTCTGTTTTGAGGGGTGAAAACTCTGATCAAACAGAAAGGATGGAATTTAGAAAACTAAACAAGTCTGAGATTGTTTTTCCAGGTGAGCCCAGTGTTAACATCCATACAAATACCAGTCCTATATCTGCCATTGAAAAATTACAAAGTAGGTTAATCCCTTTCCGCTGTCCCTGATTTAACTCCTCTCCTCCTGCACCCTGAGAGCATGCAGAATGCCAGTGCAAAGTTTTCACCAGCCGTGCACAATGCATCAACAGTGTTCGTTTTTTTCTCTTCTTTGATTTCTTCCTAGATTCAAAACTGCTTGCCCTGGTGCATCTCAGTTAAATCTCACTATAAAATCAGTGTAAATCTGCAAAAAAACCCAACTCCAGTTTTTTAAACCCTTCCCTTTGACTTCATACCTGCCTGAGATTTTTGAAAGTCAAATTGTATTTCTGGAGAAGTACACTTGGACCCACGTACCGACATAAAGTCATCACATTTTGCACTAAGCTAAACTTTTATTATTTCCAGCTCATTTGTTGGAATAATTCATGTGTGATAATGTGCACAGATATACATCAGCTGTGAATCACTGCCTGCCCTGGGTTGCAGCCAGCTACATTGCCAGGTGCTTCTCCTTAGTTTTCGTCTCCAACTGTCCTGCTCCTTTCTATTGCACCAGTAAGCTTTGGGATGGTCCCTGAAAGTCTGGCCCACCTTGGGAATATATATCTTTGATTGATTTCTGGCTGCTTTCCTACATATTTTGGTCTTTATTATTCACCCCTAGTTCTCAATACAACATGAATTAGAAAGGATCAGTGGTGATCTTTTCAGCCTGAAGCAAGTGCCCTCCTAAATAAATATGCCAGAGGCAGGATGAGGGAGGGGGGCAGTCAGCAGTACCCATGTGAATATACCCTCAGATTAAAACTAAGCCATTATCTGATAATTTCACATCTGTTTTTCCCTATATGGAATTTTTGAGGTTGTTTTATTTTCAGCAACTTCTTACTGCAGTGAAGTTTTTTTTTTTTCAAATAAATTTACTTATCACCTTAACACAGAAGCCAAGAAAGTAGAGCTGCGATGTTGAGGGGATGGCATGCTGAAGGTCCATATGGTCTTTTCCATTCAAGTCCCACTGTGATTTCCAGGTTCCTCGTGGACCCCAGGGTCCAAGGACTGGGTGTGGGAACCATATTCACGTCAGTCATGCTTACATCCGGAATTTTCTACCCCATTTTCCTTATGGAACATACGTTCAGTCAGTGATAGTTAAGTTTAGGTGTCACCGCGACAAGGTTATGGTGTCCAGTTGATTGGTCAAGCAAGCACTGGCCTGATTGTTACCATGAGGATATTTTGTGGATTTAAATCATCAATGAGTTGATTGCATCTACGGCTGACTACATCTACAGTTAACTGAGGAGATAGCTTTCAACAATGACAGACATCTTAACCAATCAGTTGACTTAAAAGGAGAACTGATGATTTAAGGAGTCAAAAGGAAGAATTTCCATCTGGACCTCAGCCAGCCAAGTTTCCTGAGAAATTAATGGAAAATCTTCCTGAGAAGATTTCCTACTACATGGCATTCAGACTCGCCCACCCTTACAGTCTGTGAGCTAATTCTTATAACAAATCTCATAATATTTACATACTCACGTAGTATTTACATACCCTGCCGGCTGTTTTTTCCTGGAGAACTCTGACTAATACACAGCCAAATGAGCCTCTGTGTTCATTAATAATAAAAATGGTTAATATGATAGAAGCCCACACATCCCAGTCCTGCTTCTATGCCTGAGCCATTTCTTCCTTTCTGAGATTTTAGAGCACTTTTGGTCATACTTCTCATTGGATATTCAAAATGTACTAATGTTCATTGTATTGCTCATTACCTCTTTTCTTCCAGAATAGAAACATCTAGAGCACAGAAACTACATTTGATTCCTGTTTGTATTCCAGCCCTTAGTGTTCGTTATTTGAGAAAGAAAGGAAGATGTGTTTTTAACTTTACATTTTTTTAATGATAAGTAAGTGTAAGCATTCAAGGATAACTAAAAGAATAAAAACAAAGTACACAATTGCCAATCCAGTAGAGGGAAGTAGTGCCTAAGAAAAAGATGGAAAAAAATCAACCCCAAAATGATAGGTATTTTAATAGCAGATGGGTAGAAAATTGTCAAGTAAGCAGATAGACATATGTCAAAATATCACAATAAATGCAAATGAACTAAACTTGTCAGTTAATGATGGAGATCATTTGATTATAAATAGAATAAAATAAGTCTAGATACAGTTTATAAGAAGGATACCTAAAACCTTCTCTTCACGTGAAGTTGAAAGAGGATAAAATACAGGTAAATCCTAACCTAAATAATTCAACTGGCAAGGATATATAATATTTTGAGAAGTAGACTTTAAAATAAACAGATTATCAGGATAGAGAGACTCAGTACATACTGACGAAAGGTTTCATTCACCCATAAGATCTGAGGTGGATTGAATAGTGTAACCCAGTTTGGACATGTTCTTGATCTTGGTCTGAATTCTGATGAGTGTAGACCTATTGCAACTAAATTCTCTTCAAGATGTTACTTCAGTTAGGGTGTGACCCAACTGAATCAGGTTGGACTTTATAGATTAATGGGGTCCTCCATAAGTGGAGTGAAAATCAGGGGACAAGAGAAGCCACAGGAGCAGCCAGTAGCTGGAAGTCAGTGGGACCCAAAAGAGGAAAGAGAAGATGCTGCCATGTGCATTGTCATGTGAAGGAAAAGCCAAGTGCCAATGTGTGCTGGCAGCCCATTCCAGAACGCCTTTCAGGAGCAAGTTTCACCTTATGGATGTCTTGATTTTGGACCTCTCTTAGCCACTAAAGAGTGAGTCAATAAATTCCCGTTGCTTAAGCCAATAAATTATACGGTATTTGTTTTAGCAACTGGTAAACTAATACTGCATCAATTCCATTACCTGAAACTATAAAAAGCGAAACTGAAAAGAAATGGAGGGAGTAACTGGCCAGTCTACCATCATGGTGGGCATAATTCAATTTAAGTCTCTTTATTAACAGACCAAACAAGCAAAGATTACTAAAGGTACAGAAATATTGATGAGCACAATTTACAGATTTGATTTATTGGACATATAAAACTAATTGTGGAAAATATTCTTTTTCATTTAAAAGTTGTATTGTGAGATATCATTTATATATACATGATTGCACACATGTATATGATCTAAATCACATATGAGACCTTAAATAATAATAAACGATCATCCAGTTAAAGACAACAGCTTAAGAAATAAAAAGTCTGTATTCCCAAAGCTCCCTATCCTGTTCCAAATACATGCCCCATCTCACAAAGCAAATATTATCTTGATTTTCTGATAATCATATCTTTTCTTTTGTTCATATAGCTTTATCTTTTTATGTACCTACAACAGCCAGGATTCTCTAGAGAAATAGAACCAATAAGAGATGATATATATAGAAGGTCCATATATATAATTTATTATAAGGAATTGCCTCATGTAATTGTGGAGGCTGACCAGACTGAGCTATGTAGGGCAGCCAGCAGGATGGAAAGTCACACAGGATTTAATGCTACAGACATGAGGCAGAAATTTTTCTTCTCTGGGATAACTTAGTTTTTCCTCTTAAGGCCTTCAACTGTTTGACTGTGACCCAATCACATTATTGAAGACAAACTCCTTTATTTAAAGTCAACAGATTTTAGATAATAACCACATCTACAAAATACCTTCTCAACAACACCTACATTCATGTTGATGAACTAGTCTAGCCAAATGGACATAATAAGACTAATCATCACAATAACCCTATATAATACTGCTTAGGTTGCCTGTTATTTGAACTGTTACTCTTTTGTGACTTGCCCTCTTTAACTTTTTATGAATTAAATTTATGAGACCTCAGATGCATAGAACTGAATTAATAATCACCCTTGGTTCATGACACTCTTTATGGTTGCCCTTATTTATACATAACCTACCATTCAAAGCGAAAATTAAATTACCCTTTTAGTCACCCAGAGTGAGGATCTTCATTCTTCACATTAATCCAAGCCACTGTCTCCATTTTTACCTTTCAACCTGCAGAACTCTTTTTGGTAATTCTTTTTGGGCAGGTCTTTTATTGACAAAATCTCTTAGTTTGTCTGTGAATATTTTAAATTCTCCCACATTTTTAAAAAAGATGTATTTATTTATATCTTTCTCCCCCACTGTTTTGTGCTTACTCTCTGTTTTCTGTGTCCATTCACTGTATATTCTTCTGTGTCTTTTTGTCTTCTTTTTAGGTTGTACCAGAAACTGAACCTGGGAACTTCTGGATTGGGAGAGAGGTGTTCACTCAATCTCTTGTACCACCTCAGCTCCCTGGTCTACTTCATTTCTCATTGTCTCTCCTCTGTGTCTCTTTTTGTTGTGTCATCTTGCTGTGCCAGCTCTCCATATGGGCCAGCTTCCCTTCACCAGGAGCCCCTGGGAATTGAACCCTGGGTCTCCTATATTGTAGATGTGGCTTGAGCCACATCCACTTCCTGGCCCTCATTTTTTAAGTACAGTTTTGCCAGATAAACAATTTTTGCCTGGCAGTTTTTCTTTTTCAGTACCTTAAATATACTATACACTGCCTTCTGTTTGGAGTATGTTGCACTTCTTGGACATATATATTTATGTTTTTCACAGGAATTTCCAGCCATCATTTCCTTAAATATTCTTTCTGCCTCCTTTCTATTCTCCTTCTTGGATACCCATGACATGTATGTTTATGTGCTTCATGCTGCCATTCAAATCCCTGAGACACTGCTCAATTTTTTCTATTCTTTTTTCTATCTGTTCTGACTCTATGATTTCAATTGTCCTGTCTTTTAATTCATTGATTCTTTCTTCGGCCTGTTCAAATCTATTCTTATATGCCTGTAGTGTATTTTTATTCCTATTATTGTACTTTTCATCCACATAATTTTCATTATCTTTCTTTTTTATTGAGACATATTCATATACCGTACAGAATGCACAGAGTTGTGCATTCATTACCATGACACATTTTGGAACATTTTCATTACTCTATAAAGAAAACCCCATACCTCTTAACAATCATCTCGCAATCTCTCTATCCATCTTTTGTAACCCTCTTTTTAATATAATAAACTTTATTTTTAAAGAAGTTTTAGATTACAGAAAAGTCACATCAAAAGTATGAAGGATTCCCATGTACCCTCCTCCCTCTCCCACATGATCCCCTATTTTTAAAAAATGTAGTAGGACAATTTATTATCATGTGTCTATAAAAACCACTCATTAAAAAAGTTAAAATGCACATTTTAAAAATTAAACTATCACTGTGACATTTATCAGTACTTCACATATCTAACAAATACTGAAGGAGGAAACTACCATTGTTATAACTTCTTTAAAGTAAAAAAAAATTAAGCACAAATCAGAATTAAGAGAAACTTCAGATTGTTCACATTTGCATGCATTTTGGCTGTACTTTCAAATATTTCATATATAATAAAACTACAACTGTGAATCAAAGTAACATTAAAAACATTTAAGCCTGTGACAAATTTACTCTACAGAAACTAGGAAAGCAGAGTGAATAGTAACAGTAGTGTATTTCTAGGAGAGAAAGCAACCACTTATTTCCTCTATCATAAAACAAAAGTTGATCAGTCAACATTTTAATAACACTGACCATGTTATTTACTATTCATAAATTTGCTCTCAAGTTGTCTTTAGAATGTATCCATCCATTATACATTAAAAACATTTTGCTTAGAATTCTAATCTTAAGTATAAACAATGACTTATCAAAACATAGTCCAAACACTATACAATAATGCTCCCATTTACATTTATAGGCTTCATCTGAAAAACGTATCTTATAAATGGGAGTTTTGCCCTACTTCTCAAAAATAAATGTCCCTATGTCTAAAACTAAATGGTATTACAAAAAGAAAGATTCAAATAATTCATGCTATGTATTTTCTTTCATCAGGCTTTGATAAAAACAGGACCATCTGGTGTTGGAGAACCATCTTACTTCTCAGTTACAGTCTCGACAGTCCCAGAAACAGACACAATAACCATTGTTTTAATTGTTGAAGCTGTTGTATCGCAGCAGTAGCTGCACAAACATCAACAATTTCATTACTTTCAAAGTCATAGTGAGGAACTGACTTAGGTGAGAAATCTGTTACTTCTGCTGATGATTCACTAATTTTAATCCTCTGCACCACTTTTTGCTCTTCCTGGAGCGTTTTTGCCCAAGAAAGGCCTTCTTTCCATATTTCAGGGTTCATTGGATAGATATGAAGTGCAACTTTAAAACTTTAAATTGCTTCATCCATTTTGTCCTTCAGCTCTCTTTTGTCATATCATTCTATTGTCTGTCTTCTTATCCTTAAGTTTGCTCTTCCTAATAATCTTTATTTCTAAACTCTTCCAAATCTCTCACCTTTGTTTTTTTCATTTCAGACTGCAGCATTCCCTTTAGTATCTCTTGCAAATATGATCTTCTGGTAACATATTCTATCAGTTTTTGTTTGTCTGTGAAGACTTTGAAATCACCCTCATTTTTGAAGGACACTTTGCCAGATAGAGAATTCTTGGCTGGCAGTTTTTCTCTTTCAGTACCTTAAATACATCATACCACTTTCTTCTCTCCTCCATGGTTTCTGATGAGAGGTAGGCACTTGATAATCGAGTTTCCATTGTATGTGACAATTTGCTTCTCTTTTGTTGCTTTCATAATCCTCTCTTTATCTCTGTTAGTTCTGAGTTGTATCAGGTTAGGTCTATTCTGTTTGGGGTGCATTGTCATTAGATATTGATAATGTATGTCCTTCATAAGGGTTGGGAAGTTTTTGGTTATTGTTTCCTCAAATGTTCTTTCTGCCCTTTTTCCATTTTGTTCTCCTTCTGGGACACTGATAATGCAAATGCTTGTGCATTTCACATTGTCATTCAATTTCCTGAGATTCTTTCATGTTTCCATTCTCTTCTTTCTGTTCCCTTGTCTTTTCCAGTTCAAATGTTCTGTCTTCAAAATTGCTAATTTTGTCTTCAAGCAATTCAAATCTGCTCTTGTCTGCCTCTAATGTATTTTTTAATCTTGCCCATCATGTCCTTCATTCCCATAAGCATTCTTTGCATGCTTTGAAATTGTTCTTTATGCTCTCCCAGTATCTTCTTAATATCCTTTATTTCTTTAGTCATGTTTTCTTTAAATACTTTGAAATGATTTAGGAAATTTATGTGATTATCACTGATTAATTGTATCAAATCCTGTATCTCTAGGAGGTTTGATTTTTTGGCTGGGCCATCTCTTTCTGTTTCCTAGTATGGCTTATAATTTTTTGCTGATGCATTAGCATCTGAATATGTTGGTGAATTTTCTCTAATGGCTAATTTCTCTCTCTTGCCCATAGCTCCCCCTCTCCCTCCACAGCTCTGCTTTGATATTTGGTTCAACTTATTCTCAGTCTTTAAAACTGCCCCAGCTTAAGTTTTTAAAATCAAGCCGGGGACTCTCTAGTGGTGAGCAGATTTTCTCCCAGGGATTAGTTTTTGTCCACGCAGCTTCCAGACTGGCCAGCAGATGGTGCTAGTCAGTGCACCATTCCATGGAGGTGTTTCAATCTGGGCTTTCCTGTGTTCCGGTGTTAAATCTGCAGATCAGATTCAAAGCAGGCTCTGCTGGCTGAATTTACTGAAGAAAAGCACCCAACCACCCCCCTCCCCCGCCCTTTTCCCTTGGAACAGCTGACAGGGAGGAAAATGTCTATTCCTCTCAGTTGGCTGCAGTGATCCAGGGGTTTTACCCCAGCTCAATATCTGGGGGGTGGGGGAGGAGAGCCCTTCCTGGCCACCACAGGGGCTTGGTAACTCAAGTTTGTTATTTCAGGTTCTTCATGTCTCTGTCCCTCACTCTCCTGGGAGTTGTGTATTGCTGTCCTGGTCTGCCACCCCCAAAGCAGATCCCTCAGACAGCTTTTGGCTCTTTCTCTGTTGTTTTTGTGAGAGCGTTCAGCTCTGCCTGCTAGTCTGTTGCCATCTTCCCACAATCCTCTGTATCCCTTTTGAGTGTTGCACTCCTCCGTGGCTCTGCTCTTCTCTAGGTCTTTTTGGACTTGGAACCCGACATCTGGATATGAGTGGGTTCTATCACTGCTGTCCCCAGTGAGAGGTGGGAGGGATCTGAGCCGCTGTGCAAACTCCCCAAACTGTCTAGGTCTGAGTGAGGGAGAAAGTGAACCAGCAGCTCCAGTGTGGAAGTTTTCTATAGCACCTGATGTTTTTCTCTTTCTTCGATTCAGCATTTGCGCAGTCCTTCCCCAGTCTCTCCCTTCCTCCAGTGCTCTTAACCAGTGGGACTTGTCCTTTTCTTTGCTGAATCTCTGGGGAGTTTATTTCAAGGTATGTCTTCCATCACCATGTTGATGATGTCACTATAGGTGTCTTTTGGTGTAATGCCTTTTGATATACAAACATTTTTAATTTCGATGAAGTACATTCAGTATGTTTTCCTTTGTAGCTCATATTTTTGCTGTCATATCTAAGAAATTCCTGCCAAACCCAAGACTGTGATGGTTTCCTCCTATGTTTTCTTCTAAAAGTAAAATAGATGTGCCTTGCCTCTTATGTTTACTTACTTGATCCTTTTTTTAGTTGGTTTTGTATGTGGCATGAGGTAGGGTTTGAAATTCTTTCTCTTGCTTCTGGGTATCCAGTTTTCCCAACACCATTTGTTGAAGAGTCTATTCATTCCTTATTGTATGGACTTGGCACCCTCATCAAAATCATTTGTCTATGGAAGTATGGATTTATTTCTGGGATGTGAATTCTATTCCATAGACTGATATAAGTATCTTTTTGCCAGCAACATACTGTTTTGACTACTGTGCCCTTGTAATAAGTATTGAAATCAGGAAGTATGTGACCTCCAACGTGGTTCAACTTTTTCAAGATTGATAGGCTATTCAAGGCCCCTTGCAATTCCATATAAATTTGAAGATTAGCTTTTCCATTTCTGCAAAACAATCCTGCTAGGATTTTGATAGAAATTGTGTTGAATCGGTAGATTTCTTTGAACAATATTGACATCTTAATAATATTGAGTCTTCCAGTCACGTACATGAACTGCCTTGCCCTTTATTTATTTTTTTTTAAAGTTCTTTCAGCAGTATTTTGTAGTTATTTGGGAACAAGTTTTTAACACCCTGGTTAAATTTATTCCTAGATATTTTATTCTTTTAGAAACCATTACAAATGGAGTTGTTTTATAATTTCATTTCAGTTTGTTCATTGCTGGTATATGGAAACACAGCTCATTTTTGCACGTTTATATTGTACCTTACAACTTTGCCAAATTCATTTATTAGCTTTAAAAGTTTTCTTATGGATTCTTGGGGATTTTCTACGTAAAGGATCATGTCATCTGCAAATAGAGGTAGTTTTTTATTTCTTTTTATGGCTTTCTTTCTATTTATGCTATTATAACTTTTTCTTGTCTACTTCTTCTTTCTAGAACTTCCAGTACAATGTTGAATATTGGTGGTGAAAAAGGGTATCCTTGATTTGTTCCTGATATTATAGAGAAGGCTTTCAGTTTTGGATTATCACAATAAGCAGGAAAAGGAAATTGAAGTAATATAGGTTGGAAAAGAAGAAATAAAATGGTCTCTATTCAAAATAACATGAAGGTCTGTGAATCTGCAAAAATAAAACAAAACAAAACACAATAAATTCCTAGAACTAATAACTGACCAGTGAGTCACAGAAAACAAGAGAAACATACAAAATTAATTGTATTTCTAAATACTAGCACTGAACACATTGGCACAGATTTTAAAACTAATAGAAGGGAAAGTCCTAATGTGATAAAGGGCATTTATGAAAAACTCACAGCTAACATTATACACAATAGTACAAGATTAGACTACTGAAGTGCGGTGTGACACAAGGTGGGTATTAATCATCTTACTGGAGTTCTTTATAGATGGGATGAATATGGGGAGACAGAAAAGGTCCACAGAAGCTGAGGAAGTCATGAGAGTAAGAAACTGAGATCAGTGGAACCAGAGAGAGAGAAAGCCATAGAGCAGAGAGAAAGCTGGGGAAGCTGAAAGCAAGAGGCTGCAGGAGAAAGAGAGAGCACAGACCTGCCATTGTGCCTTGCCATGTGATGGGAGCCCAGGATCCCTGGCAGGTGTTTGGAAAGAGTATCACCTGGTAGAGCCTTAATTTGGACATTTTATGGCCTCAGAACTGTAAGCTTATAAGTTAGTAAATCTCCATTGTAAAAGCCTTTATAAATAACTTTAATGTACATGCAATTTCACTGGTGGTGTCTGTTGATTTTCTATTCCCATTCAATTAGATGTTTTCCTGGTTTTTTCATATGATGAGTGAATTTTACTAAACCCTAAACTTTTTGATATTATCAGTCTGTGCATCCTATTTAAATGAAAGTCAACTCATTTTGGTATATTGCATTTGGCAGCTTTTAGCAAACTAAAAGAAGGAGCTCTGTATTTTTTACATGAATTTTCTCTAAACCTGCAACATCTCTAAATTTAAAAAATTTAAAAACAAAACAAAAAGAAAATTGAAAAACCCCTTCCCCCTATGACCATTCTCCTCTATCACCAAATATTTGCCATTTGATGGATGTAGACTGGTTACCACTGTTTTGATATATCCCTTTGCTATCTGACTCTGGATGCACCGGTGATTTCTACACTCTTGTTTTCAACCCTTTAGATATACACATCCTAGGACTAAACTAAGACTAAGCCTCGTGGCCTGAGAGGAACAGTTATATGAGGACTCTGTATTTTCTGCATGATTTTTCTGTAAACCTACATCTCTAATAAAAAATAAATAAATAAATAACAGGCTTTTTGTTATATCCTTCCTTGCTTTTGTACAATTTGTCATACATTTATTTCTACACATTCTTTATTCTCCAAACATGTTCTTTTAGCTATTACAATCAGTGGTCTTATGTACCTCCTTTTGGTGTTTAATTTCATGGGATTATCTACTCTATACCTGCTTAGCACATTGCCTAAGTTAATAGATACTACTAAATAATATTCTAAAATAGTTTCGCTTATATACACTGCTAACAGGAGGGTAATAGAAGTTATTTTATCTTCCAAAGCACTAGTTTTTAATCACTTTTAAAAAATTGTTTTTGCTGGGTTGGTCATAGTATCACCTTGTGATTTTGTTTTGTATGTCTCTGATTTTTTTAAAAGATTTATTTATTTACGTTATTTAAAAAAAAATTATTCCCCCTCCCCGAGATGGTTTTCTTGTCTGTCTGCTCATTGTTTGTTTGCCTTTTCCAGGAAGCACTGGAAACCGAACCTAGCACCTCCCACATGGGAGGCGAGTGCCCAACAGCCTGAGCCACATCTGCTTCCCATGGGCTGTGACGTCCGATGGCCTGTGGCATTTGCTCATCATGACATGTACAGCATCTAACTCTCTGCAGCAGGTGCGGAGTCTGCTTGTCTTCTTTAGGAGGCCCTGGGACCCAAACCTGGGACCTTCCATGTGGTAGGCAGGTGCCCAACTGGTTAAGCTACCTCTGCTTCCCTGTCCCTTATTTTCAGTAAGTTTGAACATTTTTTCATGAATGTATCGGCCACTTGGATAGAGTTTTCGTGAATTGCCTACTCAAGCTTTTCGACTAGGTTGTCTTTTTGGGCTGGCTGCCAGCTTCTTTGTCACCTGGCAGTGCACACGGGGGCCTCTCCTGGCCTCGCAGCTTCTGGTTGCTTCCCTGTGGCTTTATCTCTCGCTGTGTGACCGTCCCTCCAAGGCCTTTAGCCATGGGATCAAGTCCCACCCTGACTCAGCTGGGCCAACTCAACTGAAGCAAACCTCATCTAAAGGTTCTATTTACAAGGGTGCACCCGCACAGGAAGGGTCAAGTTTAAGAATATGTGTTTCTGGGGTACATAGCTCCAAGCTCCCACACTATCCTTGTGGTGAAGCATATTCACTTTTGCATAATAAGGAAGTGGTATAAATAGTCTCAGTTCAGTACGCATCACATTTCAGCACGAAATGAGTTCAAGGCAGTTCAGAAATTGTTCCTAAATATGATACGTG
This sequence comes from Dasypus novemcinctus, assembly GCF_030445035.2. Lineage (NCBI taxonomy): Eukaryota > Metazoa > Chordata > Mammalia > Cingulata > Dasypodidae > Dasypus > Dasypus novemcinctus. Next base: position 9,145,710 of record NC_080701.1, on the reverse strand, counting down.
ACTTATACTGATTTTTGGATTTTTATATTGCCTTTTCCCTGGCTTAGCTTCATCCTTTGCATTTCCATTTCCATTTTATAAATAGATTTTCAAGATTTAAAAATTATTGTTTTTTTTGGGGATCATATTGAAAGTACAGATAAATTTTAAGAAGTGTTTTTAAAACATTTGGTTTTACGATCAATGAACATAGTATCTCTGTTTATTTAGTCATTATTACAGTTTATCAATAAAAGTTATATAATATTTTTCATTGATTTCTTGAACACTTGTCATTAGAGTCATCCCTTGGCACTTAAAAGGTTGGTACTTTTTAAGCGGTAATTTACTTAGTTTTCTAAGTACTTTTTGTTGGCAATATAATTGCTTAAGAGATATTTTTGTCTCCAGAAAACATTCTAAGCCGTCTTAACCAATTCTGTGATTCTTAAATAATTTTTATGTAAATGCTTTGGTTATTTCCAAACAATAAGAGCTTGGCATCTTCTTTTTCTCTATTTCTTTCACTCCTTATTGCATTGGATGGGGCAGCTTGTACAGCACTGAATAGAAATGGTAGTAGCTGAGTCTTTTTCTTGTTTTCACTCTTGTGGGAAAATTTTTCCTTATTTCCCCATTGTCTAAATGTTTTGTCAAGGTATTTGTACTCTATATTATAATGAGGAAGTTCCTTTCTATTTCTATTTTTTGTTTTTCCATGAATAGGTGATATGATAAATTATATCAATTCATTTCCTGCCTCTGCTAGATTAAATGATTTATTTCTCTAATTTATTCATGTGTTTGATTTAATTAATCTATTTTATAATAATAAAATAATTTGGATTCTTGGATTAAAACCCAGTTTGTCAGAATATGTTATTTTATACATGATGGTTGATGAAAGTTTTAAGATAATTTATTTTGAATTATTTTAATCTATGTTCATCAGTGATTTTCATTTTATTAACATTCTTGGATATCTTTTATCAAGATTGTGCTAATGTCATAAAATTACTTGTGAAGTGTTTTATTATTATTATTTTTCCTCTGGGGAGAGTTTGTATGATGTTGGGCTTATCTGTTTCCTGAATGTTTGTAGATTCATTAGTGAAAATAAAAGCTTTTGTTTGTTTTTTGTTGTTGTTATTTGGTTTTAATAATAAAGATTTTGATTGTTGATTCAATTTTTAAAGTTATTTTAGGACTTCTCACATTTTTAAATTTTCTTCCTTAGCAGCTTGATAAGTAATATTCTAAGAGGTTTTCTACTTTTTAAAAGTTTTCAATTTTATTGGCATAAAGTGACTCATTTTCATTAACTTTTTAGAGTCAGTAGTTTCTGTACAAAGTGATAATTGAAACAATATATAAAAGAATTTATAAACTCGTATTAAATACCAGCACAACCACCATATAGACACAGAAAAACCTCTGTTGTGTTGGATAAAGTTTACACAACTCACATAGTATAAATATTTTTTGCTCTGTATATCATTCCATTAGGTACTTCCTACTGCTGTGTATCGGTCAGGGTTCTCCAGAGAAACCCGAACCAATGGCATATGTGCGTGTGCACACGCGTGTGTGTATAAATGTGTAAATATATATCTTAAGATATTTACTTTAAAGACGTGGCCTATGTGATTGTGGGGCCTGGCAAGCCCAAGTCCCACAGGGCAGAAATTGTCCTCAGTAATGGGTGAGCCTCATCCAATAGGCCAGAGGTTTGAAGAGGGAGAACTGAGGGTTCCAGAAAGTAGGAGGAATTCTGCCTCAAAACAACCCCTCTCCTCCTTCTTGAGTTTCCAGCTTAAGGAATTCAGACTCAAGTCTGTGACTGAAAAATGCATTTCAAGGAGATACAGATTAATTTTCATGGTTTATTTTATAGGTACAACTGTGAACACATATAGCTATGTAGGTAACAGAACACATAATTATGTTTTGTTTCCAGCAGAGAAAGAATATACTGTTTTTTAAAAAGTAATCATGAAAAACAATATTAACGTTACTTCAAAAGACATGCTTTTTTTCCCCAAAGCTTTTTTCCACTGGAGTAAGGTATCACTTTGGGCTTTCAAAATGCACTGAGCAATTGTGTCTTCCTTACATTTTGTTGAAAATATTTTACCATGAGTAAGTGGTTTTCAGAGACCAAGGGAGCTTCTAAGACCATTTGCATTCTGAGGGTTATTAACTAAAATTAGTCTGAGAAAAAGGAAATATTAGGCAGAATTTGATTAGCTCTTCTGAATTAAAAAGTCCTGAACTCAATAACTCAATTTCTAATTTAAATTTGTTCACATACTACATGCCTCAGTTTCCTCATTTCTATCTCTCCAAGCCTTCTCTTTTCCTTGATGATGATTATTTTAAACCAATTAATCCAGCATTCTATGTCTTCTAAATTTTTAATCTTTTAATGCTACTTTATTGTTATGCCTTTTTTATACTTAGGCTGTGTCCAATAAAATCTCCCTGCTTTCTTAAATAACAGGTTCATTATATTAATATTTTCTCGTATTTTAAACCTTATTAGTCCTAACAGTGAAAGACAATGAGCTGACATCCATGAAAATCTGTAGCAGGAACCAAGATAAATGCTTCAAGTGAGGAATGCCTTTTCATGTTTATGTTTATTTGTCCTTAAAATTCTTGGCATTTTGGATTCCATTTCAATATTGCTTGTTTCAGTATTAATGTACATTATCCAAAATACCTAAAATTGATAACTTACATGTAACATCTTTCTTCTGGTGATTTCAGGACTGAAACTTCCCAACACACCCACCTGCATCCCCATGGTTCACAAATATCCACGCTGGAGGAGAACATTGCTGGATATCACGGGTTACCTCCAGCGCTAATCTCGAATTTTATGTCACCTCAATTTAGATGAAAGCCTTGCAGTTTATGGGGGCGGGGGACGGGGATGGCAGGATCTTATTTTTCTTAGATAATGTACACTCTGAGTTTGCAAAGATTGTTAGATGTACATTTTTTTAAAAACTGACATTTTTGGAGGAAATGAAAATGAGAGACATAAAAGGAATTGTTTACAAATGGAAGTAGAGTGAAGAGTTGGTATTAAGGATCAGAAACAATTGGAATCTTGGAGTCTTTCTAAGTCCCTAGCTTGTCTCTTCTCTCCTGGCTATGCTACACTAATCTGCACTGACATATGTCTGTATTGGTAACAGTTTGCAATTCCCAGAAGAAGACAGTCATATACGAGTTACCAAACTTCATCCTTCCTCTTTTATATTTTTGCTTTGCAAAGCATTTAAATTGATGTTCTGAGCTTCTATACAACTTTCAGATAGACTTTTATAACAGAACCTTAGGAAAGTTTTTTCATTGTCTAAAAGTGAGGCCAAAGACAAAACTTTTCTAATTTTATAATTTCAAATCAATTAGGAAAAAACACCCCAAAACACATGCCTTCCTTTCTTTAACTTCTCAAGTAGTGCTATGCATTTACATCAGCAAAAGGAGAGTGAAAAATAGCCTTCTTCATTATTTTTCTAGTTCATTCCAACATGCTGCTTTCCCTTAACCTTTGTTTTCCCTGTAATTATTCCATTACTAAATGTGTCAGCTCTTGGCAAATCTTTCATAGTATCTTTAAATACTTCTGAGCTTTCCCATGGTTAATATTTTCCTGAGAGTACTGCTGCCGTCGTCACATAGTCCATTCTCTCACATCTCCCTTAGATTGGCTGTGCTCATAATTTTAAAGTCCGTCAAAATTTCCCTACAATATGTTGCTTCATGCAACTTGAATCTAGCTGAATAAAAACCCTGGCAAAGTCCCAATTTGTTTTCTGCTCTGGATTTATTCAGCATAAAAAAATCTTGTTTCATGAAGGTATTTTTCACCCAACTTGTTTTTAATGAGTCACTCTTGTCTGTTTTTCACTCTCATAATTTTTGAGAGCAACTTATTTTACCAGCCCTTATGGATTCCCTCTTAATTTAACAAACTTATAAAATTTAAATTCTACTATGACCCCAGTTTTCTCCAAGAGATAGCAAGTCAAGAACATATAAAAGAAGAGGAATGTCTCTCATTAAGCAATTCCTCAATTATTTTCAGAGTCACTTCCAAATACCTATGATCTCTATGCTGTCATTCTCCTACAAGAGTTATTTAAATGCCTCCAGAAGAGCTCGCTAATACATATTAACTTAATTATCTTGGAGGGGCAGAGTATTCATTACAGATTGTCACTGACTCTATCGGCATTGGATTTCAAATACAATGAAGATACATAAAGGGAAAAATTGCAGAAATTGGCCTCATTATAGCTTATGTCTTACATGGAAGAGTCTTAAGTAGATCATCTTCTTAGATCCTCTAATGTCCTCCACCTAAGGAAGCAAGTTTACCGGGATGTTCCTAGTGTACGTTCAATGATTGGCTAATTATCATCCTTGAACACAATCAGGGATGATACCAGCCTCTGACACCAGTCCCAAATATAGAAAATCCAGAATCTAGGAAAAAATACACAAGATATTATGTTCTATTTAGCCCTTTTTCAAGGAAGACCTGTGAGTGATAGCTGATGCGTCAGATTTGCCCATCTTTAGCTTCCTCAAAGATTAGCAGTGACTAGAAAAATATATAGTACAGATGATTTACAGTACTATTGATTTTAACAGGTTGCTGTATCACAGGAGAGAGTAAAATTGTATAGTATAATTTAAATAAATCTTGTTCAATTGTGTGTTTCAACTCTGGGTGATCATTAGCAGCTCTTGGGAGAAGAAATAAAAACAGAGATGCCCATATCCATACCAGGACCTTCTGGATAATTTCCAGGAATCTGGATTTAAAAATAAAATTTCAAATAAAACAAATCTTAAATATTACCAGTGATTCTAATGGGTAGCCACAGCTGAAGACTGAGAACTACTGGTGGACTGATTAAGAGCATGGTCTGGTGGTCATTCAAATGTGAGCTTGTCCTGATACAGATGCTATCACCATCCAATGCTGTCACCTTGGATAAGTGTCTAAAATCTTTCTAAGTTTCATTTTCTCCACTTGTGAAAGGGGAAAAGCTAAGTACCTCACACATAGGAGGATACAGAATGAGAAAAATGTTACTAGCATTTTCTTTAAAAATACAGTGAATATAATTGTATCGTAAGTGATCTTAACTTACATGAATCTACGTATGTTTGAAATAGATACAGAGACAGAAAGGAAAAGAGGTAGAGATAGAAACAGAGAGTATGAGATAGAGAGATTGAATTTGCTAAGGCTATACCACCAATTATTTCACTTCCATCATATGGCAATTGTGAATAATGCTGCTATGGATATTGGTATTCAAATACCTGTTTGCGTCCCTGCTTTCAATTATTTGGGGATATTCATGTAGAAGTGCAATTATGGGTTATATGTTAATTTTATACTTAACTTTCTGAGGACCCTTCAAACTGTTTTCATAGTGGCTGCATCATTTTGCATTCCCACCAACTATGAATGAGTGTGTTTTTTTTCCACATCCTCTCCAACATGTTATGTTCTGTTGAGTTTTTTTTTTTAATAGCAGCCATTCCAGTGAGTGTGAAATGGTTTTACTTGCTTTTTTTCTTTTTCCATAGCTTTATTTCAAATAAAAAAAATAACAGAAAATAGCAGCTCAACAAGTTACGGAAGCATTATTCCTATAAAGTTCTGTCCAGGGACTTTTATCTTGTCTAATTCTCACTACTAACTGAGTTATTCCTCTAGTGTTCAGAAAGATACACAGATGAGCACAGATTAGTTAAATAACATAGTCCAGATTTTCTTATTTTACCTCAAGATATTTCATTTCCCTTATGATTCCTTCTTTGACCCATTAATTGAGTGTGTTAATTTTCACATATTTGTGAATTTTGCATTTCTCTCTCTGTTATTGACTTCTTAGCTTCATTCCATTTTGGTCAGAAATGAAACACCCTAAGATTTCAATATTTTGAACTAATTGAGATTGTTTTGTTATATAAGATATGGTCTATACTGGAGAATGACCCATGTGTACTAGATAAGAATGTGCATTCTGCTGCTGTTGGCTGAAGTGTTTTATATATGTCTGTTAGTTCTAATTGCTTTATAGTATGGTTCATGTATTTTATTTCCTTATTGATATTCTGTCTAGATGCCTTATACATTATGGAAAATGGTATTTTGAAGTCTCCTACTAGTAATAAAGAACCATCTATTTTATCTCTTCAAATCTGTCAATATTTGTTTCATAAATTTTGGGGCTCTGCTGTTAGGTGCATATATATTTATAATTGTTATGTTTTGTTGAATTGACCCTTCATCAGTGTATAATGAGTTTCTTTATCTCTCATAATAGTTTTTGAATTAAAGTCTATTTTATCTGATTTCAATATCAGTACCCTAGTTCTCTTTTAATTACTATTTCCATGATATATTTTTTTCCATCCTTTCATTTCCAATCTATTTGTTTCTTTGTATCTTTGAATTTAAGGTGAGTCTCTTGTAAATAGATATAGGAATAGCATTTAGCATTGTTTGTGAATTCCAAAAATAGTTATTGCTTATAAACTGGTCTGTTCTTCTGGGTCTGTTCCCCTTTGATTGTTTTAAATTCAGAGGTTTCAGTTTTACTTGATTAAATTAAACTTAGAGCTCTGATTTGGCCATGTCAGTGGGACGTTGAGTCCCCACAGGGACTCACAGAGAAAACGACACAGCAGAGGAGAGAGTTGGAATTCTGATGCTGAAGCCCCAGGAAGTAAATGCATGGAGAATGAGAGCACAGAGAAAGAGAGACAGTTTATTATACAGGATTCTGTGTCCACGGGAAAGAGATGAGCCACTCATTTATAGTCTGCAGTGTCAGAGTCCAGAGCCTTGAGCAGCTGAGCCCAGAGAGAAGCAAGCCCCAGGAGAGAGACGAGACTTATCCCAGTCTACAGCTGGTATTGGAAGAAATTGGGACTATGGAGCCTTAAGAGGAAGAAGGAAGGCTGAACCCTGGCAGACGTTGCCTGCCATCTTGTTCCAACACATGGCCAATGACTTTTGATGAGAAAGTCGCTCTTATGGTTCCCTGAGTTGGACTTTTTAGAGTTTGGTAGCTGTAAGCTTCTACCCCAAATAAATACCCTTTTAGAAATTCAACAGATTTCTGGTCCTTTGCATCGGCACCCCTTTGGCTGACTAATACACTGAGTTATGCTCTTTAACCCACTCTACCACTCACTGCAATTTGACTGGAGAGATGAGTACATTTTTATTTAAATAAGCACTGATAATTAGGAACTTTATTTTGCCATTTTACTTTTTTGTCATTATAAGAAATACCCTTTGCTCCCTCATTTCTTCTATTAAATCTTACTTTTGTATTTTATTTTTATATTGTAAAATTTTGAGCTGATTATTATTTATTTCTGTATATATATTTAAATATATTTTCTTTGTGGTTACCATGCATTGTAAATTTAATATAATAAATCTATAACAATCGTGGTTTGAAACCAACTTAACTTCATAGCATACATATAAACTATTCACATACCCCTCCTTCCCCACCTTTTGTTATGTTTGTTACAAATGATACAATGCAACATTATTTATACATTGTATGACCAACACCATAGATTTATCATTATAGTTTATGAATTTGCATTTTAGAACCTGTAAGAATTAAAAATTAGAGTTATATACCTAAAAATACAATACAATAGTATTAAGGTTTATAATTACCATAAGGTTACCTTTACCAGAGGTCTTTATTTTTATGCCATTTCCATCTACTGCCTAGTGCCATTTCCTTTCAGTCTGAAGAAATCCCTTTGGCAATGCGTATGTCAATTCTAGTAATGACCAACTCCCTCAACTTTTCTTTATCTGGAAATATCTTAATCTCTCCCTCATTTTTCTTGGTTGTCTTGGTTGGCAATTGTTTTCTTCTGGCATTTTAAAGAGTTGGTCCAATTGCCTTCTTGCCTCGTGTTTTATGTTGAGAAATAGACAATCTTATTGGAACTCCCTATACATAGCACATTGCTTTATTCTTGCAGGTTTCAGAACGTTCTCCTTGTCCTTGACATACAACGGTTTGACCATCTGTGCCTGGGCATAGTTCTCTTTGAGTTTATCCTGTTTGATGTTTGTTTGGCTTCTTCTCTCTCCATACATAAATATTCATGTCTTTCATTAAATTTAGTTAGTTTTCTGCTATTATTTCTTTGAATATTCTTTTTTTCCCATTTTCTATAGGAGATACTGGGGAATGAACAAAGGACTTCATACATGGGAAACAGATGCTCAACCACTGAGTTACATCCCCTCCCTAATGAGAGTTGGATTTTTTGTTTGTTTGTTTTTAGGAGGCAACAGTGACCAAAACTGGGACCTCATGCATGGGAAGCAGGTGCTGAACTAATAATCTATATCTTCTCATACATAGAATATTCTTTCTCCTCTTTTCTCACTTCCTTTCTTTCTGGAATTCTCATATTGTGTATATTGGTATGTTTGATGGTGTCCCACAGGTTTCTTAGACTCCCTACACCTTTTCTCATTCCTTTTTCTCTTGCTTCCTCAGCCTGAATTGTTTCTATTTCTTTGTCTTCACATTCACTGATTCTTCCTTCTACCAGATCCAATCTGCTGTTGATATGCTCTAGGGGATTTTTCATTTTAGTAATTGTAGTCTTTAACTCCAGTATTTCTGTCAGGCTCATTTTAAAAATTTCTATTTTGAGATTCTTGCATGCTTCATTCATTGTTTCCAGATATCCTTTAGTAATTTCTCTGCTTTTCCTTTGATCTCCTTGAACATATTGATGATCATTTTATTAAAGTCTTTGTCTTGTATGTTCAAATTCTAGTCTTCTTTGTTGATGGCTTCTGCATTTTTATCTTGTTCCTTTCAATGGGCCATAATTTCTTAGTTCTTTGTTTGTGTTGAATAAGTAAACTTGAATCTTTTTTTGCCTACAGTACATTTTAATATTTTAAAGTGTTAACTCTAGGTTTTAGTCCCTAAGCTGTATGTTCCTTGCATTTGTATCCAGCTACTGAAATGACAGATTTCCTGTGTGACAGGAGCTAAAAATACAAATGAACCAACACACACACATACAAATACACAAAACACCTTTCATAGTATTTGCAAGTTGACTGTATATTGGCTGGTGTGCTCCTTGAGAGTTTAACTTTTGTATCAAGAAGACCAGCCCAAGATGAATGTAAACTACAGTGTCCATTCCATCTTTTCAGAGCCTACATCTTTCCTGGGCTTGTCCTTGCTTGTGGCCTTAAATATTCTCCCATTTATAGGGATTTGTATGCCTTCTCTATTCCCTATGAAATAGACTTTCTCCTATCTTAGCTGTTCATTTTCTATGACTTGAGCAGGTACTCCTTTGCCCCAGGCCACTTTTACTTAATTGTTTCTTACAGTGTTTGAGCTGTTTACAAGCAGCTTCTGCTTGCTGCATGAGTTCTGGGAAGGCAAACCAGAGCCACGTTTTTCTAGTTTACTCTTTCAGCCTTCATGGATAGACTGGCATTGACATACAAGCATCCCATAAGCACATGGATGTTACTCTGTTCCCTCCAGAACAGGGCCAGGTGCCCACAATGGAAGTCTCAACTGGATCAAGAACATGCTGGGGAGGATGTACTGCAACTCTTTCGAGAAAGATGGCTCTGCCAGCTTTTACTAGTGGTTTGAAGAGTCTGTAGGGGAATGGCACCCTAGAGCAACTTATGCCACGAATTTGTTTGAACAGAAGTTGTGTGTAATGTTTTAAAACACTAAGTTTTGAAGTAATTGTTACTCAGCAATAGATCACGAATTCACCTATTATGAGCATAAATCAGAATTCATTACTACTAAAGAGATGAGATGATTTTATACACGTTCTATAACAATAAGATTGACATTTAACTCTGCCTTTTAAAAAAATACTTTTTTTTAAGTCCATAGGACATTTTAAAATGAAATAGTCTCAAATCTTAAAAATGCTTTCATAGTTTTCATACTAGTCATTTGATTGTCCTTCAGCACTCATATTTTAAAAAATAAAATAGTTATTTTCATGAGCAGATGCTCAGCATACACATGGGAAAACGTTTTGCAGGTTGTAGGAAACATAATTAATTACTCTGTTGTTTACCTATTACTTTTACTCAGGGAAATTTTACCTACTTTATGTTTTGTTTGGGAAATACTCTTTTTAACTTCGTATCTGACAGGCTTTCCTTTTTAAACACTATATACTATGCTAAAGTGTCTATAGTTACATATTGGTTAAAATACAGCAGTGCACTTGAGAAAGGTCCTTCTACTCCAGTAAGCTCCAGCACTTCGGGAAAGAAACACCCAGTACTCTTCCCTACACTCAGTGCAGTACCTCAGAGGGGTTCCTAGATTGTGTTAAAAAGCGTCATCTCAGGCAGCTAGACCCTTGACTCATCATGCAGAATCATCATCTGGGAAACAATTTCTAGTAGAACCAATGATTTTTATGAGACTTGGAAATATATTATGGTCACAGATGGGATGCCGTGTAATGTATGCCCACATCTGCTCACTGTGAAACAAACTGTTCCGTCATTTTATGAGTCTATTTTATTTGTTCAAATGGTAAATGATTAAGATGTAGGATTGCAAGAGTTTGGTGGAGAAATGAAGTTTAACTCTGTTGTGAAAAGAAAAAAAAAGTAAGCCAGTAGAGATTTATACCACACATTGCTTATTTTTATAGCTTGACTATATCATTTCAAATAGACAAGTACAAACTTACAAGATCAAGTAAAGCATAGAAATCGCTGTAAGATATTCTTACAAAATCAAGAGTAAACATGCCACCATTTCCCGACTCATCTAGGATATTGCTTGTATTTCTAAACTCATTTTATCTTTGATGATGTATCCTAAAATGCATACCCTCATGGTAATAAACTATTAAGAGATTATTTTTTTATGTTGTAATTATTTTTATGTACAATCCCTTCAGATCAAAATGATTACAAATTATCATTATATAATAATTCAGAAATCTATCCTGTGCATTTATGTAATTCCTTTCAAGTGATGAATGGATCATTAAATTAAAATACGATTATTCTAATACATGCCAAATAAGAAAATATGAATCATAAGAGTACCAAGGATTGTGAAGTTCAAGAAGTTAACAATTATTGACAATTGTGATGCAAAATCCATGAAGATTGTCAGATCACAAGATTGAATCATAATGATGCTAATCCTTTAGGGAGAACCCATGGGTTAAATGTTGGAGTAACAAGAATGAATAATTGAATATGAAATATTGAAGGGTAAAAGGGACTAAGGCTGAAAAGTAAATATATTATAGCAGAACAATCAAAGGACATTTGCGTAAATATTTAGCAGTTGGACATTAATTAATTCAAACTATTTCTACAGAATGAAGACAATCTCAGTGGTCTGGATTAAACAGAGATACTGTCTTTTATGTAATGGAGCAAGGGCAGTGGTTAAGTGTTAGACACTTTAACATTTTTAAATGTATCAAAATGATATTTTAATTTAGTAGATAATTTTGAAGGATTATTACATGTTTGAATGATTCATAAATGTACTTTATAAAGGAATTCTAGGGTCCCTATTTATGTATTAGAGACTGCTAGAATTATGAGTTACATTCCAATCCTGAAACTGCAAATGAATATTAAGAGTCCTTTTAATGGTATGAATATAATAAATAATTGCATAATTAGCTTTTAAGGACATTATAGACAGAGTAAGTCATATTACAGTTTTAATGAGTTAAGATACTAGTTTGGTTTGAAATAATCATGCACTGTTTTGATACTTCTTTCATATCCATCAAGGAGATGCACTTGGACAAAATGAGGGCACCACCTAAGGCCCCCAGTATTTGATTTCAGGGGAAATGAAGGGATAGTCTGATTCCATAGTATCTACACTTTCCATATATTGCAGTATCAGTATTTTAATTACCACTCACACATTAGGGTTAAAGAATTAAAGTTTTCTGTTACCATGAAAATATTTTAAATAAATAAAATTATGCTTAGTTGTTACCAAAAAACCCAACAAAACAAATCTAGTCATGTATCCAGGAGCCAAGTGAAGAAAGATTGAGGGAAGACTTTTGAGAAAGACAGGTACAGCATTTGGTTCCAGAGTTCTATAGGCAGGTGACAGCTTGCCCAACAGGACAGTATAAAGACCAATGACCAAAAAGACATAGAAAACATGCATGTGGTACAAGATTCCCTGAAGACATCATTTTCAACTGCAGGATTTGAAAATAGATGTGTTAAAAGGCACCAAGGGATTACTCCCAGTCACCAACTAGCAATGCAACTGGAAAAAGACCTTGACCAAAAGGGGGAAAAGGTAAAGACAAATGAGTCTATATGGCTAAGAGACTTCAAAGTGAGTTGGGCAGTCATTCCAGAGATTATCCTCATGCACGTCTCAGTAGAATCTCTTTGACTGCCAAAGTAGACACTTCCCCAAATAGTGGGGTTCCTGAGGGCCCTGGAGACATCCAGACACTATAGGCAGGGTAGATAGCTCGGGAGTGTGGTGCCCTGGCAGTGGGCCCTACTTTGGAATTTATGTACCTCCTCGTGTGACAGAGCTGGACTCAGTTGTTGTTTTCCTACACATGACTCTTCTGACCCTTCTATTTAAGCCTATAATTAGGACTAGGCTGTTAGGTATAGGTTCAAGAGATGAAAATCTTTGGGCTGTCCATGTGTCAGCTGGGCCCTGAATCTCAACAGATTTGCAACACCTACTCTCCAGTTCATTGGTCTCACCCAGAAGATGATGATGGACAACGACCATCCCCAAAACCAAGAGAGTCTAAACAGCAAGTGAGTCCCATCCATTTGCCATATGGAATCGAAGCCCCCTCTCAATTAGAGGGGGAGTGGACATCACCATCCCAGAATTCTCTGGATTGGGGAATGAAATATGGACTAAAGTAGACTTACTGGCATTCTACTAGAGACTTATTGTGATTCTAGCAATGGAAGAAATTATGTAATTGATGTAGAGGCAGTGGCCACTGAAGGTTTTGAAGGAAGGGAGAGGGAAGAACAGGTGAAATATGAGGGCTTTTTTGGAACTTTGGAATTGTCCTGAATGATATTATAATGACAGATTCAGGCCATTACAAAGCTTGCCATAACCTACAAAACTGTGTAGGGCAGAGTGTGAACTACAATGTAAACTATAATCCATGCTTAGTGGCAACACTCCAAAATGTTTTCATCAATTGTAATGAATGTACCACACTAATGAAGGATGTTGCTAATATGGGAAAATGTGGGAGGTTTTGGGACCAGGGCATGTGGGAATCCGCTATATTTTTATGTAACATTTATACAATCTAAATATCTTTAAAAATATATTTTAAAAAAGTATTTATATCATACCACACTATATAACTTTATGACATGCAAAACACTATGTATAGTGTGTCAAGATAATTTAATGTATAATCACAACTGTACTTGTCATTTCTGCTCAGATTACATTTCTAACTACTTAATTGTTTTTAAAAATTGACTTTTAGTTCAATTTACTAGATTTAGACTTAGCTTCTCCTCAACTATAGCAAACTTAATAAAAAGTGAAAGGTAGATTTAGCTACCTGAAAATTACCATTCAAACGCGATTCTATATGTATGTGATATAACGGTATATTCTCTAATAGAAACCCAAAGAACAGAATGTTCACTTAGTCACTATGTCTTTTCTAAAAGCAAAGTGTCAAATGTTAGTTACTGTTTCTCTAGATGGCCACATATGTAGGACACAAAAACACATGTACACCCAGAAAGAAAAAAAAAAAGAAAAAAAAAAGAAAATATCATATACCTAAAGAAAAATGAGTGACAAATAAGTTTTGAAAGTTAGAAAAAAAATAATAGGATTTTTCCCAAATATTTGAACAGGAAATGTTCTCATTTCCTGGCTGCTTAAGCAAATACCGTGAAATGGGGGTGGGTTCAACCATGGTATTTATTCACTCACGCTTTGAAGCTTGGAAAAAATCTCAATCAACCTGTCATCAAGGCATGATTTCTTCCCAAACAACGAGCATTTTACTTCTGCATTCCAGCAATCCTTGGCTCTTCTGTCATGTAGCAAGGCAGGTGGCACATCTGCTGGTCTCTCTCCTCTCTTCCAGGTTTAGTAGATGTCCAGTTTCTTGCTTCCTGTGGCTTCCTTTGTTTGTCTGCATTTCATTCTGCTTAAAAAGGACTCCAGTAGTAGGATTAAGGTTCATCATGATTGAGGTGGGCTACATCTTCTAGACAGAAGGTCTTACTTACAATGGATTAAAAATTTTTTTATGGGATATATGCAACTTCAGACACCACAATCCATCCTCTGGATTCCAAAAAGACATGTTCTTTCTATATGCAAAATACATTCATTCCATCACAATACCCCCCCACTCCTTAAGTCCTTTCAGGAACAATGGTCAGCACAAAGTCTCACCAAAATCACCCACAGGTGTGGTCTTTCCTTGGCCACAGTCCCCCTCTGGCTGACCCAGCGAACCCTAGAGAACAAGTTACCTGCTTCCAAATTACAATGGAAGGGCAGGCAAAGGGTCAATATTCCCACTCCCATAGGTACAAATTGGAAGGAAAACAGAGGTTGTGGATCCCAAACAATTCCAAAATCCAGCAGGGCATATGTCATCAGATTTCAAGGTCTGAGCATCACCTATGATATGATGTTTTGTCCTCTGGGCCTGATGAAATGGCAGCACCACCCCTTCCAAGTGCTTGCCCAACAGTCATACGCTTGTCCAGCTCTGGACTGAAGGCTTCACCCTCTCCGAGCACCAGATGGCCGCCAGACCTTCCGTATTTTCCACGACATGGGCTCCAACCTCTCTGAGCACTGGGGTGTCAGGACTCTTTCTAAACAATGGGGTGGAAAGCCCACCTTCTACAAGTGCTGAGACAGATTCACAGTTTCCACACACCTGGATGGCTCCACTTTCTTGGCGTGAGAGGATGTCTTTGGTCCAGACCTCAAATTCCATGGTTTTGCCCTTGAAGTGATTTTTCTTCAATTTATCCCATCTCCATTCCTTTTAGTCCAGGCTGGCAGTGGTTCTGTTCATACGTATTATGCAAAAAAAAAAGAGTCAGTTTGGCATAAAATACACAGGGGTCGAAACTGTCAGACAGTACGACTTTCCACAAATCTTTTATGGGTAACTGTGTTTCTAAACCTGACTTGTAACAGAAATTGCTGACTGTTTCCATGTTCAGTTAAGCCCTCACATGGAGCACTTTTCTCTGGAGACTTACTTTTTGGAAGCTAAGAATTTTCCAAACCATGAATTTCTGGTTTTGTTATGCCGAGGATTTCAGTTGTCAGCTTTTCCTCTCCTTTTCTTACTACAAGGAGAAACCAGGCTGTACTTTCCACACTTACTTTGGAAATCTCCTCAGCTAAATACCCAAGTTCATTCTCAAGTTCTGCCTTCCATCTGATATTAGACTCAATTTTGCTAAGTTCTCTGCTACTTTAAAATAAGGATTGCCTTTCCTCTAGTTTCCAATAACATATTCATCATTTTCTTCTACACCCTCATTGGAAATAACTTTGGCATCCGTATTCCTACCGTTAGTCGCTTCAAAGCTGTCTAGTCTTTTTCTGTGAAGCACCTCATTTGCCTTCCAGCCTCTACCTATTATCCAATCTGAAAGCCATTTCCACATTGTTTTTGTTTTTTTTCTCTTTGTAATAGTGACACCCCACTTTCCTGGTCCCAAATCTGTTTTTGTTTCCTGGGTTGCTCAAGCAAAAAAAAAAACAAAAAAACATGTAATAGAGTGGGTTAAACAAGGGAATGTATTCACCCATGGTTTGAGGATGGAAAAAAGCTCAAATCAAGGTGTCATCAAGGCAATGCTTTCTTCCTGAAGAGTGGCCTTCTGGGGCTCCCTGCAATGGTCCTTGGTTCCTCCGTCACATGGCAAGGCACATGGCAGCATCTCCTGGGCTCTCCCTTCTCCTCCGGAGCCAGCAGATGGCAGGCTTCTTGCTTCTTGTCCTCTGTTTGAATTTCATTCTGCTTATAAAGGATTCCAGTAATAGATTAAGACACATAGAGACTGAGGTGGGCTACACCTCCCAAACTGAAGTCACCAGATCAAAAGTTCCTACTTAAAATAGTGGGTCCACATCCATGGGTGTGAATTAAATTTAAGAACATGTTTTTCTGGGGTACATACAGCTTCAAATCACCTCAGGGACTGAAATAAAAAGTTTTCTAACCTAAATGGTATAAATTATTTGCACAAATATATTCTCCAATTGCTCTGGATTTAAATTTAGAATTAATATATGTTGTCATAAAATATAAATGAGAACTACAGTCTATAAGCTATTCAGCCTACTGATATTTTTCAGATAAAATTCTTAAAGTAGGGTAAGGTGGAGGAAGTGGCTGCTGGGGGCAGGAGAGGGAGAAACAGGTGCAATACAGGACTTTTTTGGGACTTGGAAGTCATCCTGAATGACACTGCAATGACAGATATCTTCCCATAACATGCAGAACTGTGTGGGAGATAGGAGATAGTGTAAACTACAATGTGAACTATGGTCCATGCTCAGTGGCAATGCCCCGGGGTGTGTTTATCAATTGCAATGAATGTGCCACACTAATGAAGGATATTGCTTATATGGGAAGGTGTGGAAGGTATGGGAGGTGGGGCACATGGGAAACCTTATATTTTTGGTGTAACATTTATGCAATCTAAGTATCTTTTTAAAAAATAAAAAAAAAATGTATTTTTAACGAAAGTATCGGGGATTCCCACAAAAGCCTCTCCCTTCCCCCCCCCCCCCCCAAATACACACGTTCCCCCTCTTATTACATTGTGTGGTAATTTCATTACAAAAGAACCAATACTGAAGTAGTGCTACTGACCAGGGTTGATGGTTTACATTGTGGTTTATACTTTTCACTGTACAGTTTTATACGTTTTGACAAACATTTAGTGTCATGTATTCATCGTTGCGGTGTCATGCAGGACAATTCCAATGCCCTAAAAATGCCCTATCTTCCACCTGTTCATCCTTCCCCCTTCCTTCTGAATCCTTGGTGGCCACTGTCTTTATTTCAATGTTACAAGTTCGCCAGTTACTACACAGTAACTGTGACAACAATAAATCTATCTGGTTGTGGTTACACTCCCCCTCCCCACCAAAAAAAATTCTTAATGTAGGGAAAATAGATACTTTACTTATTTTCAATTGTATCGAAGGAATGGGCTTTTTAATTGGTGCTAAATGTGACAGATTTAATAGTTAGATGATAGAGAGATGATGGATGGATATAGATACATACATACATACATAGATTTAGAGATCTCAATTGATTAAGAGTCACCCCAGAATGAAAGATGTTGTTAAAATAAATAAATAAATACATTAAAAAAATAAAAGCTGATGTACAGATATTGAAACAATAGCTTTCAAACATGGTTCCATTTGGGTTTACGTTTTGGGTTATATTTTAGACTATAAAATTTTCTAAATTTTTAGTTATCTTATGTTTAACATTATGGTTTACATTTTAGCTGATAGACTTTTATACATTTTTAATGTAATTTGACATGTCCTATATCCATCATTGCATGATCTTGTGGAACACTTCCATTGTTCCACAGTTACCCTGATTCCATGTATTCAACACCTCTTTCCCCCTCCCCTCAGGGCCCACAATGACAACCAATCTTCATTACTTGAAGGACCATATTCAGAGATAATCGCAACAATGTTGAGGGCTTGACATACTCGACTGCCCTAATATATACACTAGTCTTAAAATAACAATATAGAGTTTAAACCAATTTTCTTGACTCTAGTCCCTCCCAAATCCCTGGAAGTACCTTGGGTCTGTAATTATTGTGCTCATATCCAGAATTCATTTTTATTGCTTTCTTCTTCTACAGGATTAACATTCTTCTACTGAGTCAGTCACAGATCATCTGCTTGCCATTTTCCAAAATCTGCTTGTCATCCCTTCTCTGCTTTCTTTCCTCTTTATCCTTGTAGATGTATACCTATTTTTGTTCCTTTACTGTCTTTCTCAGAATTGTTACCAGGGAAATTGGAAATAAACATTTCATTAGTTCTACCTTATTGAACTAGTTAAAAAACATTTGTGGATTGAGTTGGATTATTTCTTCATTGTTGAAAGCTAAACTTATTGCATTATATTCAGAAAACCTATGAAACTATTGTGAGTAGTAATGGAAGAAATTGTAGCATTGATATGGAGAAAGTGGACACGGTAGCTGCTGAGGGTAGAGAGAGGGAAGAAATGTGATGTGGGGCATTTTCAGGACTTGGAGTTGTCCTGGGTGGTACTGCAGGGACAGATGCTGGACATTGTATGTTCTGCCATGGCCCAATGGGTGGACTGGGGAAGAGTGTAAACTACTATGTAAACCATTATCCATGTGGTGCAGCAGTGCTCCAAAACGTATTCACCAAATGCAATGAATGTGTCATGATGATGAAATAGGTTGTTGTTGATGTGGGAGGAGTGGGGTGAGGGGTGGGGTGGGGGGCCTCTTATATTTTTTGAATGTAACATATAAAAAACAAAATAAAGAGAGGAAATAGACCAGAAAAAAATAAATAAATAAAAGATTCTTTCCAGGAATATTGGACTAATTTTACATACTAAGAATACAATATAATTATCACATTAATAAAGGAGAAAAAATCATTATTTCAATCGATAGAGAAAAAAATCTTGACTGTTGATCTATTGCCTTACTTGTTCCAGTTTCATGGGTGCTCTGCTTTCTCCTTTCCTGTGACTCAACTCTCCAGTGACCGACAGGATCCCAGATACCCTGGGACGACCATTGGGTCTGATGTCAGGGCACTAACAGGCTTCAAGTGGAAAAGGCTGGCAGCATTGAAATGATGCTGCATGTTTCTCCTGGCATTCCTGACTCCAGAAAGCACTGCAGAATCCCTTTCTCTCTCCCAGACACCCAAGAAGTACACTTACAATGGAAGGCAAATCTCCCAATATTCTCTTTTGCAGTGGCTAATTCTGGAATTCAGGAAAGAGTATGGGAATAGTAACTCCTAGTCCTGATGATCGTGGTTTGCCAACCACAAGCTCTTCACCAAATACCTTGGTGGCTCTGCACCTCTGTTTCTCCAACAGCACATTTGGGCTAACCCTGCCTGCTTTATCTCATGAGGTGTTGAGAAAATTGTTGAATTCAGAAATGGCATATTATTTGGAAACAGCTCTAAAAATGGAAGGGATTATTTTTATAGGTTTGATAAAAAATTATTTGTCAATCAAAAATCCAGAATAGTTTCATGAACTCTAAATAATTCCTGAAATTAGAGGCTTTCAATTTGATATAATCAATAAATCCAGTTTTATACAAGGAATAATAGGATGCATCTATGGCAATACAAACTTTTTTTAAAAATCCATGGAACTGCACTACAGAAACAGCAAACCTCAGGTTAAACCATGGACTCTAGCTAACAGTAGTTATGAAAATGTGCTTTCATCAGAGTTGTAAGAAATGTACCACAACAATGCAAGATGTTAACAGTAGGTGGTATATGGGAATCCTGTATTTTATGCATGATTGATCTGTAAACCCGTAACTTCGCTAATAAAAACAAAACAAAACAAACTGTAATGTAAAAATGAAAAATAATTTGATAGAATTGCGGAAGAATTCAACAAAAATTGAGAACTAGAAGCTTGAGACATAAGTTAAAGCCTATTAAAGGTCTTCCATTTTGGGAAGTGTTAGAGGCTTGCACTAATGAACAAGCTGTAGCTCAGTTTCCCCTGATATACATTGGGAAAAAGGCAAACCCCCTCCTATGTGCCTAAGGGCATAGCACTTCCCCACAGATTAAACAAAGAAACCACATAGATACGGGATTAAAGGGAAATGGAAACCTTCCCTACCTGCATATCAGAGGGGGATGAAATCCCTACAGATCAAAGAAACATCTGCCCCTGCAGCATTCCAAGAAAACACAGCTCCCTAACCCACTATCTTCTAGTCACTCTCAGGGAAAGTTTTCACCTCTAGGGCTTCCTATTGGCCCCTGTCCCTCACTCAGGCCCTCAACCCCCTCCCACCAACTATTGTTTCCCTGCCTAGGAAAGTTCTGTATAAATTCAAGTCCCCCTTCCAGGAGTGAGCTGAAGTCTGTTCTTCAGATCCCCTCTGTTGGGAGAGCTTTCCAATAAGTTCTTTCTTTGTCTATAGTCACATCAGTCTCCATGTCCCAGTAAGCACTGTATTTTTCTCCAACACGAAGTTATTATTATTGGAGGAAAACTGATATTTTAAGTTTATACTTAGACATATTTTAAATATTTTAATTAAAATATGAAGGTAGCTACTAGTAGAAATGCAAAAATATAGGAAAAGAAATACTTGGCAATGTTAAAAAAAACTATTAATGATAAAACTTTAAAAAATAATGAGAATAATAGGAAATAGAAAGAACTATCCCCTATCAGTAACTAGGGCCAGATGGGTTAGGTGCAAATTTTAGAAAATCTTCAGGAGCCAAAAATTTCAGTATTATTCATATTTAAAAGTTCTTTCAGAGTGTAAAAATAGATGGGTGACACTGAACTGGTTTTATAAAGGTAGTATAAATTATAAAAATCCAGACAATATAAGGAAAAAAAAATTATAACCACTTTTACCTGTGAATATGTTCCCAAAGATCCAAAGAAGATATTAACACAATGATCATGATGTTTCAAATAAAAAAGAAATGGAATGCAGTTTTTTTCTACCAACAAATATTAGGCATAACCTAACTATACACCAATAGGGCAGTAGTTAAGTAAATTAAAAGCATCTTGCAGTTAGTTTTTTAAATGAGGTAGATTGTTGTATACTCATGAAAAAAATTTCTAGCACATATTCTGATGGAAAAATCAAGGGTTAAGCAGTATTATGATATCCTCTTTTTGACAATGTGTGTGCACATGTATGTGCAGTGTATATTTATGCTATGAATTTTTATAAAAACAGATCAAATATGATAGTTGCCCAGTAAATTAGGAAAGTACATATGTTCTAAATTATTTAAATTTCTTACAAGTATTTATAAATTTTACTGTTGAAAATTACTTTTTTCCCCAAAAGACTATGTGTCAGAGTAGCTATAGATTACATTAAAAGCAGAAAGAATATGTTTTCCTTCATTTGGAGCAAAGTCAAATGCTTTCCAAAATTTTTAAATCTATTTATATGAAAACAAATCTCTCTAACAGCTTAGTATTATTTCTATCCTTGTGTAATCTAAGTGCTCTTTGATAATGTTTCCAGTTCTTGACCCAGAAATGGAGTTGCTTAAAGTTAATATACAAAGACTTCATGTGAATGTTAGTATAAATATTTTTTAAATGAGCTGAAGTATTTTGCTGAAATTTCACCAACAGTAAATGGTGAAGTCAACATTTATTCGAAGAGCTCAGTGATGTCACCCAACTGGGATATCAATATCATTAAGAGACTATTTGATGACTATCTCAAAATTTAACAGTGAAATTATAATATATCTCCTTAGTTTTACTCAAAAAATTCTCAAAATATCTAAGCACAGCCCATAGTGGCATACTCAAGATGATCTTACTATGTGTGAGATGATTATAGCAACCCTGAAAAATTGTACTGTAAAAATTGAAAGAAGAAATTTCCTCTAGCATTCTCCCTTCATGTAGTATGTTTTATTGACATCAGATCCTAGGAAAGCCCTTTAAATGAGACTTTTGCTACAGTTCGTGTTTTGACTTCAAAATTTAAAGTGTTCACCAAGATCCAGGAGGCTTCCTAAAGAACAAAACTCCTCCAGACGATGCTCATCAATTTGTAATATCATGTGCCTCATGACCACATAAGACCTTAGATTTCCTGGTAGCTGTTAAGCCTGTTCACTTGATAGAGAAAAGACTTTTATGGATGACATAGCCACACTGCTTCTTTGCCCTGGAATGGCTTGGAAGTGTTCCAGAGACGACTGGTCATATTTGCTCTTTAAAATCCTCTATCTCCTCACAGGATATAAAATGGAAGGAAGCTTCCCCGAATGGAAGATTCTGTACAAAATAGAGGTTCTGGTGAATTGGAAGTGCGGTAATAGCAATATCCTTTTTATTTCTAAACACGACAGAAATATGTAATTGCTAATTATAAAATAGGATTTAATTACCTAATTTTAAACCCTAAAAGAAATGTAAGTTGCAACGATTATTGTATGGCCAAATCATTTCAGCAACAAATGAGTAAAAAGTAATAAAAAGATACAATATTTAGACTGTATTTGCGTGCTCTTGATTACATACTCAGCTTTGCCCACCCAGATATAAATCCATGGGAGTTTGAGAAATCATGTGTATTTTCTAACTATTCTGCTCATAAGCTGACAGTAGTAATTCTTATTATAAGTAAGCATAAATAAATAAATAAGCCATGCATTGACATTTTTATTACATTTTAAATCACAAAGTTTACATGAAAGTAATGGCACAGAGTATTTAGGGTCCTTGGATGCAAACCCCTTCCACGATAGGAAGTGGCCTGACAATGCATTTGGTTTCCTCCTACTCAAGCAAATGCCACGAAATGGGTTGACTTAAGCAATGGGAATTCATTTGCTCATGTTTTTAGGGTGGGGAAATACATAAGTCAAGGCATCATACAAGGCAATGATTTCTCCCCAAAGACTGTGGTGCTCTGGGGCTGGCTGCTGGTGATCCTTGACTCCTCTGTCACATGGCAAGGCACATGGCAGCGTCTCCTGGTCTCCTCCTTCTCTTCTGGGTTCCATTAATATCCAGCCTCTTGCTCCCTTTGTGGCTTTCTCTCTCTCTGTCTTAATTTTACTCTGTTTAAAGGGGACTCTTGTAATAAGACTGGAGTTTGCTGCACCTGTTGAACAGGTAAAATTATACAAGGAAGATTTTGTTCTCATTGACACCTAATCAAAACAGAAGTTATCTTCTGGCCACGTATAATAAATAATATAGCATATCCAATTGTAAACGGGCCACAGAAATAGAATTCCCAAGAATCCCTGTGTTTGTGGCACAAACCTGGAGCAGTACTGCATTGACAGTAATAAATTTTATATCAATCATGCTAGAGAGAAGAATTTTCAAAATTAAGGAATAATTAAATTCATTTACTGTAGTGTTCTCTCACTTATTCTATAGAAAATATGACAAAATTATTTTCATGTGAAGTAGTGAATATTTCATTGCCCAAATACTAAAATATTGAATTTTCCTCACTTCTCAGTCATTTTTAATCCCAGATTATCTCTAATAGGAATATCTTGCTCCAACTTCATCCCCCCAAGGTCCCTTTTCCCTACCAGGTCAAATGTGGTCCTAGGTGGAAACAGGTGTTTCTCATTTGTAGTAGGGGCTCCAGGACGATAGGTGTCAATCCCCTGAAATACTAAAGTCAGGAGATAGAGACTTGTATTTGTTACAGAGAGAGTTCTCAAAACCAATTTGTGATTCTCACTAACCAACCATTCAGAAAATCAAGTAAAAACTAGCAATTCAACCGTGGAGATCAGAAATTAAGAAGAAATTCCTTTGGAGAATGCTATTTGAAAATGGTGACATTTTCCCAACTTATCCCCTAAAGGGGAGAAGAGAGTCTTCTGCCCCCTCAACTCTATTCAAGCCAGCCAGTTTTGAAAGGACAACTGGGAGAGTATAACATATGTCCCAAGAAGTTTGTAAAGCACTAATTTCTGGTGTAATCCTTACCTAGAACATTTTAAAGAGAAAAGCCATAACTTGCCTGCTTGGTGGGAGTCATGAGGGTAGAAGACAGAGCAAGATGTCTGTTTTCCTGTCATTCAGATGTGGGTCACATGGGAAGAGCTCACCCTGTGAATGGTTTTAGGAGGTAGTACTGAGAAGCCTGCCCTTGCAAAGGTGAGGTGACTTTAGCTGAAAGAGACTGTGATGTTCTGTTGGATGAAGTGCGATGAGCCAGTTCTAGAGACGAGCCTGCTTAGAAAAAGGAAACTGTGGGCAGGGGTTACTAGGGGAAAGTCCTCCAGAAAACATTCCCCAAAGATGATTGCCATGCACATGAATGCCAGATCAGGAACATTCCTGAGAATTAAGACCTATCCTACCCCTTCCTTTTTCCCCACACCCACTCCTACCCTTCCTTGACTCTAAGGCTCAAGGGCTTTTAAACTACAGTAAGAGAAAAGATTCCTACCATAATGCTCTGCTCTCAGCCCAGCAGGAAAGAATTTTGATGTGAATGAAGTTTGGAATTTTGATTATTAAACTGGGAGCCTCATTATTTTAATCATGACCCCAATGAGGTTAATAAGGCTGGTTGAGAAACCTAGAAGCAAAGGGCTTTACCCAAGAATATTCATTAGAGTTAAGGGACCCCTACGGGGAAGGAGGGAGACTTTATTGCTCTTCCAGTAGCCACAGGGCAAAATTAAACATAAGGGAAGAACTCTGGAGTATTATGAAAGGTGAATGATTATTATGTACCTTGACCTCAACTGGGGAGAAGATGCTGTACTGGATTGAAAGATTACAGTGAAGGAAAGAGGATTGTACAATAAACATGGGCTACTCATTGGAATTTGGAGAAGGGAATTAAGTAAGTGAGAATGTCTCCATGGGCTACGTTCAGAACAAGGAACTAAACCCTCAGCTAGACAGGTCAAATAGTGTTCACTTCTCAGTTCCTAAGGA
Source organism: Dasypus novemcinctus (assembly GCF_030445035.2). Taxonomy (NCBI): domain Eukaryota; kingdom Metazoa; phylum Chordata; class Mammalia; order Cingulata; family Dasypodidae; genus Dasypus; species Dasypus novemcinctus. The sequence continues at coordinate 9,120,921 of NC_080701.1, read as the reverse complement.
GACTCAAAATCCTTTTCCTTATTTTGTAGTGGGTGACTCTCTGTAGTCTAAACTGCTGTGGATCCACCCATATCCCCTTGGCCCTTTCTATTGTAGAAAACACAGATAACTTCCAACCATCAGAGAATGCACCACTTTACCTGAAGGTTTTCTCTGGTGTGTGAGATGAAGCAAAACCAACGTCCCTTAGGAGCAGTCCCTCCTCAGTGAATGATGAGAGTTATGTTCAGCTGCCCCACCTTCCTCCCTCCGTGAATGGAGCAACGGTAAAGCATATGTTCTATAATTGGCTCCCAAAGTTTCCCAGTAGGATTAAGGTTTATTTTTTTTTTCCATCATGCTAACTGGCTTGATAATATATTGCCTTCCATTTCTATCTGTCTTCCCTATTCCCCTACCAATGTTTTCTGGGATTACATATCAATTAAACTTTCAATTGAATCCTAAGGTCTACTGGGAATTCTAAACTAAGAATCTGGTCTAAGTAGTCATTTCTAGATACAATTGTCAGTTAACCATATTTAAGTGTGTGTTTATGTGTGTGTACACACACTAGGTATATATGGATATGTATATACACATACACATACCTAGAGCTAACATGGTTAGAGTCTAGTTGTAGACCACATTCTTGGTAAAAACTCCTCTTCTGGATGGGATTGATTCAAATTCAAACATACTCCCTTGGAAACTGATTCCAAAAAGGATGTGCCATGACTTGTGACCAAGAGAAGAAGGGCCTCTCTTTTAACATCATAGTGCAAACCATACCTTTACCTGTTCCCTAATTCTATCTGAAAGTGTCACTCTACCAGAATGCTTCTTTCCCAGTAGTACAGCAAACATCCAAATTAACAAATGCGATCTGATCACCAAACACCAGGCTGCGTATTCCCATAATACTTTAGAAAAATTCGAAGTGATTGCTGGTGACAGTGGGGAAATTTTGGCTTAAAACACACTTGAATGCAGCCAAAATGCTGATACTAGAAGCACTGACCCACGCTTGCCTTAGATAAGTGCATGACTAGTGTCATTACAAACTTTTCCTCAGGCTCTCCTCCACTATTTACTTCAGCCAGGACCTAGAGACAGTAATACACAGTGTCATGGCATGAATGACCTATCAAATTCTGTTCCCTGATTTAAATATAAGAGAACACAGGGCTTGTGGAGAGAAGATTTTAAGATGGACGAAAATTGTCCTGGTTTTTACATGGATTCTTGAACTTCTAGTCTTGGAGTCAGCGGCCAAATCCTACCTTCACCACTAATTGAGCAAGTAGGAGATAGTAGTGTGGAGGGAGGATTTCATACTATGGACAGCAGTCAAAATAGTTTGAAAACCACTGAAGTAAGCTACCTGGAGAAAGACAAGGCTGATCAAGGTGACCTGCAGAAGAGAAATAAAACTCCGGTCAATTGATTCAGGCAAATGTAGGCAGAACATTATTACAATGGGAATTAAAAGCCACCAGAGTTATAAAGTGGGTCACTTGCTGACAATTCATATTAATGCACATATTCTCTTCTAACAATTACAGGATACAATTAAGCTTATTACTAATTCACAGGTCCATCATAGCCCTCTAACCTAAACCCAAAGTGGGAGAATCACTGAGACAAAAGTGACTAAAAAAGGGGAAGAAAGTCACCCAGCCGAAATGCTTATTGGTTGTGTCTGCAGTTACAAATGAAAGAGCCAGAGAGGCCCATTCATGGCAAAGAGTTTGAGTCCGTAGAGTCAGGGCTTCGTCTGACCAGGGGAAGCTTAGTTCTTGGGGTAAAAGGTTCTGTTGTATCCAATTGGCAACAGGATGGTTTATATCTCAGTAGAACCTCCACAATTTCAGTCATTTTCCACACAGGAAAATAGCGAGAAAATAATTCTTTGGCTTTTACTACTTGCTATTTCATAATTCAAGGTAATTCTTAGGAGTTGCAAGGTTCAATCCATTATTGGCCCATGGAATCAACTTCCTGGTTAGTCATCAGTGTTTTCTTAAATATTTATATAAAGTGGTTAAGTATACTTTTGTGAACCTTTGTGAATTGTGTGTATGTGAATGTTTGTGTGTGTATTGGTTAGTGTAAAATAAAAGTATTCTGTACAGTAAGTAGCAGTCAAAATTTTTTTGAAGGCTACTGACGTAAGCTTTTCAAGATCAAAATTGTCAGTTGAAATTTTGTAAGTGATATTTTCATATTTTTCAAAATATCTGTAATTAGAGATTAAGTGTTTCCTTTTAATTAGCCTTGCTCAAGGAAATAAAAGACTATTAATTCTAATTGAACCAAGGGTCAGAGGGTAGAATGTGTAGAAAAATATGAATAAATCTGCTCACACAGGAATGGAAAAGGAACAAGGCATTTATTACTTGGCCTTGTTTTGTCCAAATTAAATGAAAAAACCACAAAACATTTCAAATTCAGTCTTTTACTGCTTCTTGCTTAGATTTGTGCAAATTTCAAACTTTAATTTGATAATGTTAATTTGCACTTTCTCTAACATTCAACTCATATGAAATTAAACTCTTTTACTTCTAAGAAACTTTTAGATTATTTCTACTACTGTAAGTTTTTAGGTCACAACTTCAAAAAGTGATTAGAGGTGTCTATTATCTTCCAGTGTCAGGAAAATACCAAATAGTGTGCTGGGCTTCTTTTCCGGCCCCACATTGGGTGTCAATTACTGAGATCAGCTCAGCGATAGCTTGGCTTGAAGGAAAGGCAATGCCGAATTTAACAAAATAAAGGGATAGAGAGAGAGACACAAGAGAGCAGATAAAAATGGGACCCAGGGACTCACAGCTTTAGGAACTGCGAGCCTCGACCCTAGTTTCCACCTTGCATTTATTGGAAACTACCACCTCCTATTGATTGGAAACAGTTCTGTTTGCTATCAGAACTGCAATATCATCTACAATAATAGGGAACAATGGCAAACATCTACCAACTGCAACATCTACAATAGAAACAGGTGTAACATTTACAATAAGGAACAGGCCATACAAAGTTCAAATACAATCTAAACTCTTTTTCCCATATAGTGAAGGGGAAAAACTATGTTAAGGCAGTTAACTCCAAGTCAGGTGGCTTGTAGTATGATCTCTAAAAGAGTAGCAATAGCAAACCCTCTAGTTGGAGGAATTTCCCCCAAGTCCTTAAATCATAGTATATAGGGATGCTATATATTTCTTTTATAAGTCAGTCCTGACTCAACAGGCATTCACTGATAACCTGCACTATGTCAGGCACTGTTGTAAGAGCTGGGAGTTCAGAAATAAGTACACATCATCCCTGCCTTCGAGATAATCTTGATCTCGTGAGGTAAGACAGATGGGAAAATGTATACTTTCAAAAATCGTGTACAATAGCAGTAAGCAAAAACTGTCATGTTTTAGTATATAAAAGAGCATGTCCAGGAAAGAACCAAAGACACACAGTCCACTGTGAATAAAGTAAATAACACAAGTGATAGCAAGGGAAGAAGGAGAAAAGGGAGGGTTAATGGCTTATGAGGCTTGGAAGGAAAGTTTAAACCAAGTCATCTGGGGTATTTAATGTTGTCAATATGCTTGGACTTCATTCTGAAAGCGACTGGGGGGCAATGAAGGTCTTTAAAGGGGGGAGGATTTAATCAAACTTCATTTTAGCAAGTTCATTTGGGCTGCATTATGAAGAAAGCAGGCCAGGGAGCTGCACTTAAACTGGAAATCTCTACTGGGATACCACTGTAGAAATTCCAGGGCAAATGGTGAAATTACCAGCTAAGGCACTAGCAGGGGTGGTAAAAAACGGTTGAATTATTCCACATTTATTGAGGAGGGCATATGGGCCTGTCATTATGAGTAACTTGATTTAGTAATGAGGGAAAGCTTTTAAAACTTCTAATTATTTGACCCAGATGCCTGGGAGATTTCTGGGTTAGGTGATTATAATTGTTTTCACCAATTATAATTGCGGATACTGAAGAAAAATAGCTTTGAGGGCGGAAAAAAATAATGAGTTTAACTTTTTGCTATGTGGAGTTTGTGGTTAAGGGTAGACATACCAATAGAGAGTTGGCAATATGAACTTAAGAAAGTGAGGTGCTGGGTAGGAAAGATGGAGTTGTGAGTGCATAGCACTCAGCTAAAGACACGCGCACAGAACAAGAAGCATAAAATATCGTGGATGGAGAACTGAGGGATATTCTTCTTTGAAGCATTAGTGGAGGAAGAGTTTCAGCCAGAAGCTGTTAAGAAGTGGTTAAAGAATTACGAAGGAAAAGATTCAGCAAAGAGTGATTGCATGGAAACCAATTCCTCCAAGCCACCTACTCTCAAAACTACAGGATTCATTTACCCCTACTATCCTCCAGGAGGTAAAGCAAACAACAATCCGGAAGAAAATATTCCCGGAAAATGTACAATAACGAGACTAAGAACATTCTTTTGCCTTTTAATTCATGTAGAGATAGTATATGAATGCTGGGGAAGTAGTCCATTATCAGTTACTGGGGACCATGCAGGAGAGAATTAGGGTCAAGGAAGTCTAACATTTGATGGTTTGTCTGTTTTTTAATTTACTTCTCCCTGTGCACATTTGTAAATATGAAATTAAAGTATTTTATAAAGAATTTAATTTTTAAGCTTTTTACCTAACTTGTTTAGTAATTCCAGTTAATCGGTAAATGACATGCTCTATCTGGGTTTAATAATATTCTAACGAGGTTAACGTATGAAGTTAGCTCAGTATTACCGTTGCTCAGAGGCCTCTGTGCCTCATGCTTCAGGAAATTTATAATCATTGATGTTTTCAGCATTTTCAATCAATTCAGTCATGAGTTTTATCAGAGTAGACAAGCATGAAATGAATTTTCTATGAGTTTATGGATGCCACTCATAGATGAGTAACATTGGAAGGCCAAGTTGGTGTCTGATGTTTAATTTCTGCTTTTTATTTAAATAGGCAAATCCCTTTGAACATTGTTTTGAAATCTCAAAAAGAGTTGCTGTCCTAAATTTAGAGCAATATGTTTACTCTCAATAGAGAACTCTTATTTAGCAGTCTTCACTATTTTAAATTATTTACACAAGTTTTGTGATAGCAATTAGCTATTATGCAATTTATATTTATCTCAATAGTATGTTGCTTGAGTTCAGTACCAAGCTGGAAATGATTTCATTAACTCTGTAACACTCGGAAAGATAATTAATTTTTAAGAGTAATGTATCAGTTTGGGTTATAAATTTTAGAATATTGAAATAAGATACTGCATTAAAATTCAAATATATTCAGCAGATAAAAAACCCTGTTAAATAGTTTTATTCTGTTAACTTTGCAAGTAACTCACATGCAAACCCAAGAATTGCAGTTGCTCTAAACAGTGGTGCTAAGAGGCGGCGAAGGTCGTCACCTTTTGGGGCTTGTGCTGTGCCCTCCAGAGTGAACGTGGATGTCCTACACCCCGGGGAGACACTGAGCAGGGGGAAGAGTTCAAGGGCAGCGCAGGCTGGAGCCCCGCGGGACTCCAAGGTCAAGCTCTGCCCTTGAGGCTCCAGCATGAGCTGCACTTCACCCCCAGCACATCTTCTAAGGACCGACCCCAGTAAACCCCCTAAATAATAATAATTATAATGAAAGTAAATCAATAAATTGGCAGTAAGCACCATATGTGAAGAACGCATAATGGAACCTACTTCTCCCAAATGCTGAGATACAAGATTGTCAAAAAAAAGAAAGACACACCTTATGATTTCTTTTACCTTTAGCCACTCACATAAAACATTCATGACAATTATTGATTGAATGGATTCAGATTCAAATTATTTGTGGTAATAAACCTGCAAAGAAAACAGATTTTGTTTTTATTCCTAGTTTTGATTTTGCAAGGGCTGGGGGTATGGGCTTGGGGTCTTGAGTGTGAGCAAGCAGTCTTTATAAGTTTGTGGTGAGGTGGGCAGCTAGGTCACTGGGCATAATTCCTGGAAGTGGTCCAGCAATTTTATTTCCTAGTCCACTTGGTCTGAGGGACTGGGAAATATAAAATAATAAAATACAGAATTGAAAAATAAACAGTTGCTTTTTGTTGTAGTACAATGTAGGTCCCTTCCCTGTTATGCAACATTTACTTTGGTCTCTGGAAGTGAATCACTGCAAAGTCTGCAGAAGCACAAATTTCTACCAATCCAGTTAAACTGCTACTACCTGGTAAGAAAACATTTTTAGAGAAAAACCCAATAGCTTAAGGCACATCATCTGCCGAAGGATTCCACAGATGAAGCTTGAACAAGTTCTAATGTGTTTCCTCAAAAGACATGGAGCAACATACTGATATTCTCTGTATATTCACTGCTTTTTCCTTGCTTCATGCTCATCTGTCCTGGCTTTATGATGGATTTTTAAATTCTGGGAAGATCAGCCAACTTATTTTATTTCTAGAGTGAAAAATATATGTGTGATAAAGGCTTATTATATGACTAGTAGTGATTCATTGGTGGTCAGGTGAAATCCTAAGATTTATGGTTTAAATACCCTGCAGTTAAAATACTACCAATATCTCTTTTGAACGGTATATCTGTAAAAGCCTCTGACATAGTGTCTCCTAACTTCCAAAATGAAGTCAACACTGCAATCCAAGGCTAAAACAGTGAAATTTGAGGAGCGATTAGGATAGAAAGCTCAAATATTTACTTGGGAGACAATGTTCAGTTGAGGGAAACCAATGTAATTTTCCCTCCAGAATACCCAGGTTTTGCCTCATGAAAGATAAAACACTTGAAAAATGAAACAAAATGAAAGATGGAAAAGTATTAAATCTATTCCATGTCTCAGAAAGCAGAGCTTGGCAGACAATTGGAAAGTTACTCCTTCAACTTGTAATTCCCTGGTTTTGGAGGTGCCCAAAAGTAGTGATCTTCTTTTTGTCCCGAACCAACATCTTTGCAGAAACCATCAACAAACTCCTAAGCAGAAAGTGGTATATGCTCATGGGTGTCTGCCGGGAGAAAAAAGGACAGATGGAAGTGGCACTATTTTTGCTCTATTGGAGATTTAATTCCCACAATAACGTGCCCAGAGATATGGTGAGAGAACAAGCCTGGGAGCAATGTGTGTCAGGAATGATTACTTTTTATGTGATCTATAAAATTAAAATATCAATGAACCAGGTAAGAGAGTAAGAGAAGACATTTCCTTTTCAGAGAAGAACCACTACTCTTGCCATGTCCTGAGAATTAGCTTTGCGCTGGCAATTGTATCATCCTGCTTCTAGATATGGAACAAGGAAGAGCATCTAAGCTTTTCACTAAGAGATGAAAAGCACAAAGGAAGCCAACAAAGTGCCCATTGCCAAGTCCTGTACTTGGCTGGATCTTGTCCCATTTAAAAAAAGAAGGAAAAATCAATGTAGTATTTATTAAAGGTAATTTCAACTAAATAAATTGTTTAGATCATTTTGAATTCAACAAAATATACCTTATCAAAGAGTAACAATGTTAAGTCAACAATTGATGTACTTAATATTGTAGAAAACAACGAGTATTGTAGAAGACAAAATTGAGAAGTTATTACAAAGAGTAGAGGCAAAGGGAAAATAAATAAATAGAATGAAAGTAAAAATAATAACTATAAAAAACAAGAATTGAGTTCATTGTAAATATCAGTATCAGATAAAAACATGGGATCCAATTAAACAAAATTTTCTTTTCAAGTTACTAAAAACATGTCAGAGTTAATGTGAAATTAACACTAAGGGTAACCCATATTACAAAATATTGTCTCATCCCTAGTATAGCTAAAACCAGATACATTCAATTAAAATAAAGATATAACACACATTACTGCCGTAATCCCAATTATAAAACTCAATATAAATGTACAACACCAATACTAGTTGTTAATAATAGATTGATATAGGTAGTATGAACTATGGATGATAGTTAATAATACTCTTTTTGCAATATTTCATCAACTGTAACAAAGGTAACTACCTTTTTGTCCCGGTAGGTGTCAAGGATTGAACCCAGGACCTCATATAGGGGAGGCAAGTGCTGGACCATTGAGCTACATCTGCTCTTCAAAGTAATTACTTTTCAAAAAAATTATACAATTATTTAAAAAATCCTATCGTCAGTAATAACTATTAACACCAGTGCAAGGTGTTGATGATGAGGTGGAAATGGGATCCTGTATTTGATGCATGATGGTACTGTAAACCCACAGCTTCTCTCATTAAAAAAAAAAACTGAAAGAGAGAGAGAAAAAAAAAAAGAAAGGCTGGGAGCAAGAGAGAAGGGATATGAGGAACAGAAAGCAGTGGCTCCCGCTGCCCTTTAATTTCTGCTGAAGCTCCTGAAACCTGCTGTGGGTTGCAAACGGCTGTCCTAGAGGACGCTGGCCAGCTCAGGGAGGTCCTGGGCCACGCTCGCGTCCTTTCTTCTGCCCTGCCACTTGGTGGAGGCGGCTTTTACGTCTGCAAGACCAGGCTCTAAGGCCTTCCGTGCTTGGACGCCAGGCAGAGAGCACGGCAGGTGGCAGCCCCTGCCCTGGGAGCTGGTGGGGAGTGGGTGTCACCTGAGAAACAAGGGGTGGTGGCTCACGGCACTCAGTGCTCCAGCTGAGGCTCCAAGCAGCTGACAGTAAGAGGAGTTAGGAAGGACAGGGGTTAGTTTATTTATTCAAGATGGTCATTTCAGCCACATAGAAGAAATATTACAAAAACATTTAAACACAACTTATTCCTACTTACAGCTTCCTCAGTCTGATAGCAGCAAAACGTTTACAGGATGCAAAATCCCTTTGTCCTTTGAAGTCGTAATCAGCCATGAGAAGCAAGCAAAAGCTAAAGCTTTAGAAACACTGAAAGGTAAAAAACATTTGCATTATTTTAACTAATTCTTCCCAAGGCCTTTTCCATTGTATTTCTCTGTATGTGAATAGCAAGCTTAGATTAAAAAAAATTTTTTTTTTTTAAAGCAGCAAACCTTTAGAGGGCTGGAATATTTTATATGAACTCTCCAGAAAAGCTTTGGAAGAAAATGACCTAAGGGTTAGTGCCCTCCTCGTTTTACAGAGGGGAGGACTGAGGCAGATCCTTCAAAGGGCTGGGGTCAGATCTTCTAGTTGAGGCGAGCCCAGACGAAGGTCAATCTATCTTACTTCAGGAAGATGCCAATGCGCAGTCTCCTAATGAAGATCTTTTGAGAAGCCCATCGCTTCGCCTTGCCTTCCCCCGACCCCTCACGTTTTCCTATTACTTGAAATTAAATTACATTCCCACTAATTCTAAGATAGCTTCTTCCATCTATACCACCACCAACAATTTTCTGAAGAACTTGCACTGGAGGACGCTGCCATTTGTCCTTCAAAAGTGGCCCCATCTCAACGCTTGATGGGCAAGAGAAGGTTCAGGCCACAAACTACGAAGAACTAGATCAGAGGAGCCCACTCCACAGCTTGCATCCCTTCAGTTGCAAGAGGAAGAAAAAAGACATGGAGGTATACCATCTCCTCCACATGGTAGATGGTTTACCAAAATGACCACAGTGCCCCCTCCTTGTATCCAGGAAGGACACCACGTGTGGCCTTGCCACACCTCCCATCAGGAGGTGGAGTCTACTCCTCCACCCCTTGAGTCTAGGCTGGCCTTGGGAGTCACCTGTGGCCAAGTTCCCTGTGCAGTCTGCGCCTGGCCCTCAGGAGGCTCACACATTTCCTCTCACCCTCTTGGAATCCTGCCACCACCACGTGAACTAGCTTGAGCTCGAGGATGTTGAACCAGTTCCAAATTGCTCCATTTGTCCCAGTTAAGACTTCAGACATATGGGAAACCCTGGCCAGCATCAGGAAAACTAACCTGCAGTGATCCATAGCTTATGGATGAAGGAGCCCCAGCTGAGATCAGCCCTAAATTGCCAACCTAAATGATTGAGAGCTAATTAAATGATTATTGTGTTAAGTAGAAAAACACAAAACAAAACATAAAAACCCTCAATGTAAGTCTTCCACTTCCAAGACAGTGGACAAAAATGTACTTTTCCTCCTCCTAAATGCAATTTAAAATCCTGATCCTTATATATAAAACAATCACAAGGAGAGTCTCAAAGATGGAGAAAAGAAACAGATGAGTTAAATTCCTTGGGTTTTCTTTTGTTTCATATACTAGAAAGCTGGCAACCCAGAAATGCCAACAGTCTCAGAAAGAAAAAAGAACACACGCACAAAAAACAATTGTGCCCCCTCTCCCATTCCATCACTGAGTGATTCCCACCTCTGCCAGGCTTTAACAAGATACCCCAGTTCTCCCACTCAGGTTCTATCAGAGAAGATAGACTTTCCATCCTGCCAGGTGGTAGCAAACCTTTACTCCCACCCCACAGAGTCAGTGGACACCATACAGGGAGCCTGAACTTCACCCCCATCTGGTGGCAACAAGGCACCCTTCCCCTCCAAGTTGGTTTCAGAGGAAGCCTAGTGGAGCATCTGAATTTCCATCACTGGTCAGCCTCTCCCCATCTTGCCAGTGGTGGCCACATGAGAAATAGTAACTGGGCACCCACCACTAGGATGGTATCAGCAGGAGTCTCCTGTGCAGCAAAGACTTGCCTGTCCATCTAGGTGTATCAAGGAGGCACTCCGCCTGCACTATCCACCTCCCCTAGTGTCCACAGAGGCCAAAGGGAGAAATATAATTTTTACCACTACCTGGCAGTAAAGAAGCATACAACCTCTTGATCCACCAGAGATGTGTCAGAGGAGGACTACAGCACATAAGATTTAAATGAGATCCAGAGTTTCATAATTCAATACTCAAAATGTCAAGGCTTTATTTAAAATTACTCATGACATCAAGAACTAAGAAAACCTCAGGCTGGATGAGAATAAAAACTCAATAGATGACAATATGGTGGTAACCAAAATGTTAGAATTATCTGACAAGGATCTTAAACAGTCATTATAAAAATGCTTTAATGAGCATTTATGAACACATATGGAGCAGATGAAAAACAAAGAATCTCAACAAAAAAATAAAAAGCCTCAGTAAAGAGATTGAAGATACAAAGAAGAACAATTTGAAATGTTAGAACTAAAAAAATAATAAAAGAAACTCAATGTATGGGCTCAACAGCAGAAAGAAGGAGATACAGAAAAATCAGTGAACTCCAAGATCACATAATAGGAGTCATCCAATGTGAACAATAGGGAGAAAATAGACTGAAAAATAAAACAGAACCTCAGGGACTTCAGGACTAAAACTAAAGATCTAACCTTCTTTTTGTGGAGTCCTTGAGAAAGAGGAGAATCAGGATTAGTCTGAAAATGTATTGAAATAAATAGTGCCTTAAAATTTCACAAATTGGGTACCTACTAATTCAAGAAACTGGGCAAACTCCATCAGGAAAAACCTGAAGAAATCCATATCAAGATGCACCATAGTCAAACTTTGGAACACTAAAGAGAAAGAAAATCCTTGAAAACAGAGAAAAATGACACCTTACCTGTCAATTTGAATGACAGCAGATTTGTCATTAGAAAGTGGTCAGAAGGAAGCAGATGATATTTTCAAGGCTGAAAGAAAAGATAAAGGAAAACTAAGAGAATTTGTCACCTTCAGACCTAACCTAAGTGAGTGGCTGAAGGAAGTTCTCTATACAGAAAGGAAATGATAAAAGAAGGAGCCGTTGAACATCAGGAAGGCTAAAAAGCACACTGTAAGAGCAAAAATAGGGTAAAGGCCACAGACTGTCCTTTTATCTTGAGTTTTCTAAATTATGTTTAATGCTTGAAGCAAAAATTATAACACTAATAGTTTTCGATTTATGTGGAAGAAGTATTTTAGAAAATTATATTACAGAGGGAGAGAATAAAAGAAGTAAAGGGAGATTAGGTTTCTACATTTCATGTGAACTGGTAAAATGCTTACTTGCATAAGTTATGTATATAATGTAATAGCTAGAACAACTGTTAAAAAAACTATCCACAGAGATACTTTTAAAAACACTATTGATACATCAAAATGAGGTTCTAAAAACAGGTTCAAGTAACCCACAGTATTACAAGGAAAAAAAGACATCTAATTTTAAAAAAGCAGAGAAAACAAACAGAACACAAAAATAAAATATTACCCAGGCCATAACATATCAACAATTATACTGATTTGGTCAAAATTCACCAATTGAGATCAGAGATCAGCAGTATAGGTTTTTAAATGGCCCAATTATATGTTGTCATAAGGAAATTGCTCCATATATATTAATATACATAGGTTGAAAGTAAGAAAACGTAAATAAATAAATAGTGAAGGCAGGTACACCTATCAGTACAGCTAAAGAAAATGGTGACAAGACCAATTGCTGACAAAAATGCAGAAAAACTCAATCTTTTATACATTGCTTTTGGAAACATAAAGTAGCACAGTTACTCTGGCTTGGTAGTTTCTTAAAAAAATATCACGTATACTTTAATTACAATCTAACAATTACCTTCTTTGGCATTTACTCCAGAGAAAGGTAAATGTATGTTCTCACAAAAGCCTGTATCTAATTGTTCATAGCAGTTTCATTTGTAATAACCAAAAACTGGAAAAAACCAATGTGTCCATCCACAGATGAATGCCTAAACATAATATGGTACAGTTATATTATAGAATATTACTCAGCGGTGAAAAGGAATGGACTATTGATATACATACCAGCTTATGTGGTACTCAAAGGCATTATGCTGAGTAAAAAAAAACAAACTATAATGTCACATACAGTATGAGTCTATTCATGTAACATTTTCACTGCTTTGGTAGGACTATATTTCACTTTTACTGTTAAGTAATTAGCATCTAAAATAAATTTCTAAGGCTTTATAAAAATAAGAAAAGCTATAAAACAAAACTGATATCTGAATATATAAAGGCCATGTTTAATCAATATATGATGTAAATTTGACAATTTAAATCTTTAAACCATTTAAAGCTTGATTTAAAATTCAAGCATATACTAATAAAGATAGAAGTGGGGAGATGAGATAGGTAAGGCTTACTCAAGCATAATACTCAAGATGGTAACCTAAATTTAAAAAAATAGTAGTGGATATTTAAAGGTTATTATAAATTTAGTATATTTTATATATTGTCAAATGAAAAACAAGGCATGAAGCAATACATACCAATTAAAATATGTACATATACATATGTGTATATTATATATATGTGACATATAGATGCACACACACATACACACATATACTCAAAGAGAACCTCTAGAAAAGTAACCTATGCATTTTTTTCTTTATCTTCCCTAAGGTCTTATAATTTATTTTGGTGAACATGAACTACTTTTCAAATTAGAAAAAAAATAATGAAAAGTAAGAATGTTAGGCATTTAACACTGTGAATATATTGTAACACTTGGTCAGTTTTTTTTCTGATCATTTTTCAGAAAATGTGCAAATATGTAAATAAAGATAGAGAAATAATAGGCTGTAAATGATTTCGCTTTCTTCTACATGCTTAATATGGGCAAAGAAGAATTACATATTTCCCACTATATTTTCAGTCTGGGGCAAAAGTTTTTAAGTTCATACTAAACTTATTGGTAGTAATTTATCTTATTATTTTTTAATAATGGAAGATTAGGTTGTTGCTATAATCAACATAATCTTGCAATTATCTACTGGAAATTTAATTGATCAATTCATTTTATATTTATTCAGATGTAATTATAAAAAATAAGGAAGTTAAATAATATTTTCTTTCTAGGAACTTAAGAATTATACATTTGAAAGAACTCATAGGCATTTATTTTCCTCATTTAAAACAGAAGCACAACTCATCATCTCAAAGTCCATTTTCATTTCTGCAAAGAAATTCTGTAATTTTGAAGCTGTGCTGTCTTTTACCATCTCTTGAGATTGCACTATCAGAAAATTTTTCTTTATAGTTTATCTTTCTTTTTGCTGGGATAAATAGCATTATATGCAAATAATTTTCTTTCATCTTTCTGCATGTTCTTTTTTATTGTAAGCCCCAGAACAACCTCCTGTGTTTTGAATATATGTTTTTTCAACTGCTAATTCAGTAGGATACATTAATAATAAAAGTCTTATGACCTTTTAAATTATTAATTTTAAATTAAGTATATGTTTCTAGTTATGCAAAGTACAAAAAAAATAAGACAAAAACAAGGAAGAGAGAGAGTTTTGACACAAAAGTGGGAACACTAGAGAGGATATTCATTCTAAAGTCAGAGCAACAAAATTAAGTTCTTCAATGAAGAAAGCCAGCTACTATGGTGGATCCAGTGATTTATTTTATGTACCACACAGCCTTTTTTTTAAAATTAGGGAAATATTCAACTGTAAGTAATAGAAAGTTTATTAAAAATATATAATCAGGGAAGCGGACTTGGCCCAATGGATAGGGCATCCCCCTACCACATGGGAGGTCTGTGGTTCAAACCCCCGGCCTCCTTGACCTGTGTGGAGCTGGCCCATGCGCAGTGCTGATGCGCACAAGGAGTGCCCTGCCACGAAGGGGTGTCTGCCGCGTAGGGGAGCCCCACACCCAAGGAGGGCGCCCCTTAAGGAGAGCCGCCCAGCACGAAAGAAAGTGCAGCCTGCCCAGGAATGGCGCTGCACAGCAAGATGACGCAACAAAAAGAGACATAGATTCCCACGCCGCTGGTAAGGATAGAAGTGGTCACAGAAGAACACACAACGAATGGACCCAGAGAGCAGACAACTGGAGCAGGGGGTGGGGGGGAAGGGGAGAGAAATAAATAAATAAATCTTTTTAAAAAATACATGTATATATAATCAAATTAATGATAAATGTTTCTAGGCTTTGGAATTGAGTGATTTCATTTTCTTCTTTTTGCTTATTCACATTTCAACATATTCTAAACATGCCAATATTTCTCCCTAAACATGTGTGAATTTGCAGCATTAAAATACAGGTATAATAAATAAAATTTCTACCACAGAAAAATAGTGTTATGAATTGGCACTGAGTGAAGAGTTGGAGATGGAGAGACAAAGAATGTGTGATGGGATTTGAGTATTTGTGGATGTGGCAATTAGGAGACATTCTTGGACTAGCTCAGAATGAGCAGTTTGTGAAATGGGAAATCAGTAACATGGATGAGCAGTAGAAAAGAAGAATTTGGAAGAAAAGGTAAGAATAAATTTTAGAAGTTCATAAAATCTTGGATTAGGTACTGTGTGATTTGTTTTTTGTATGTTCTAGATGTAAGATTTAGATAAGGATAAACAGGTACAATTAATCTTTAAAGTAAGATAATGATGGAATCCATGTGTGAGTATAAGATTGCATTTTTTTTTTAAGTATTCAGATTACCAGGACTTCCTGGAAAAGATCAGTTAAAAGTGACAGCTGCATTTTCTATAGTCTTTCTATCAATGGCATTGATTTACTTTTTACTTATATTTTGCTCTGATTCTATTAAGCCAATGTCATCTAAACATTAGTTCTTTAAAAAGTATATATATGTATGATTTTTCTGATTTAGAATTTTTAAGTTTATGATATTTTTCTCTTTTCAATTTTCTTTTTCTGTCTTATTCTTGCCTAATATATAATTATTTTTATAGGTATGCTCATATAGAGCTTCATCAATGTCAATATCGAAAGTGGGACGTTCATTAAGATACTCCTTTATCCAAGATTTTAATTTCTTGGTTTGAAATCAACTGGACTGCCTACATTAAATCCATTAGCATGTTTTGGCTTGATTTTTATATTTCACATTTCACAACAGGACTAATCATTATGAAAACTTTCCAGTGCTAAACTATACTCACATTAAACAATAAGTATCTACTGCTATGAGATAATACATAAGGTGACAGTTGATAAACTAATCACAGCATTAATGCACATGATAATAGAACATCCTTAGGTATGTGAGTGTGTACACTTATTGTGAGGTCTCAATTTTCCTGGTACCCTCTGTACATTTAAATTTACTTAGATTTTCTCTCAACATTTTAGTTGGTGGCATCTTCTTTATGTCCCTATATTTCTCATCTCTGCTTTCTGGTTTCCTATGTTACATGCTCTTTTAGAGGGACCCAACCTAGACAGCCTATGAAGCAAGCAACTGGGAACTTCCTTGGAAATACAGAATCTGCTGAAAAGTTACAAGAATGTTCAGTGACTCCCAACGAGAAGAAACTCAGGACTTATTATTAATAAGGGCACCAGCAAATATCTGTGCTTATTGTAAACAAAGGCATAAAAATTCTTGCTTCAAACTCTATCTTCACTATCTTAACATTTGTAATTATTGCAGTGTCCATCATCCTGTAGCTGCATGGAAAATTTATCCTGAATGCCTCATGTAATATAAGAAAGTCAACAGTCTGTTCAATTTGACGCTTCAAAAGCTGTCAGCTTAATTCTATTTGTGACTGTCAAAAAATTATTAAGATGGTTACTTTGTGTAAATTTTGTCAATTTTCTGAGGCTACTTGATCTGTGTCATCTAAAAATGATGCTCCTGTCACAGCTTTGTGATAGCTATTTGAGAATTTTGAACAATTTCTCCTCTTGAGAAATAAACAAACTTTTGTTCTTGAAGCGACCTAAATGTTGTTGAATGAATAGAATTTTAATTCATGTTAAACATCAGACATAGTTTAATTAACATATTTCAACTGATAAAACGATATAACATTTTCCCTTAAGATTAGAATTTTTTTAAAAAGCACGTCATGCCATACATTTTTCAAGGGACCTCCAAAGATAGCAATTGATATGAATTATAACTTAAATATTATAAACTATTTCTAATGAAATGCATATGCAGATGGTAATAGGCAAATGTTGCATTTTCTTTTGGCATATTAAAGTAGATAGAAGAGAATAATGTTAATGAAAACAGAAAAATAAATGTTTCCAGAAATATAACTAGTCATTGATTTATTCTTCATGCTAGTTTTCCAATCTCAAAACTCCCCCAAAATCTTTTTATTCACTATAGTTGAAATTCTTTAGATATTCCTAAACTATTCTCAGCATTCCAATCACTGTCCTTTTTAGTAGAGATTGGAGTCAGACTTTTTACCATGGCCATCAAAGGTCTGCAACAACAGGGAATAATTATCAGTACTTATTTCTTGCTCTAAATCCTTTTTGAAGGAGCTTTATGTCAACTTGTAAGGATGGAAACACTGTCTCCATGACTTCATTTGGGCAATCACTACTTCTCTGTGATAGAGCTGCCTTGAGCAAATACACCCCGATGGCCTCTGTGCATGGCCTCCTGACCAATGAGTCCACTGAGCTCGTGCATTGTGATGACTCCTATGTGCTGGATCTTACCTTCTTCACACCAGTTTTCTCTAGCCACCAACCCAATTAAACTTATATGCTACTTGTTTTGGTTTGTCAATGGGCTGCTGATACAAGTATCAGAAATCTGTTGGCTTTTATTATGGGTATTTATTTCTGGTAAAAGCTTATAGTTCCAAGGCCATGAAGAGTCCACACTAAGGCACCATCAGAGATCCTTCTCAAAAGGTTAGGTACTGTTGATCTCAGCATGTTGCCCTGTGGTGAAGCTAGATGGCTGCCCATCTCTGCTGAGGTTTCAGCCTTCTTTTCTGGTCTCACTGTCTCCTCTTGAGCTGTTCCATGTTCCCAGCCTCTTTGGGCTTCATGCTTAAGCAATCTTCTCTCTTACATGGCAGGATCAAACATGGCAGCTTCCTTTTCCTGTGTCTGTCTTTGTGTGTCTCTCTCTCTTTCTGTTTATATTAGGCCCAGCAAGGGGGCAGGGACTCAACCTGAGACAAGCCTCACCTACATAGGACAATCAAAAGCCCTAAATCAATCTTATCAAGTAATCTAATCTAAAGCTCAACTGAATTTAATGCAATCAAAGGGTATCTAACCCAGAGAAAGAGATTAGTTTACAAACATAATATTTCTCTTTTGGGAACTCATAAAATAATTTCAAACTGCCACACTACTTTTCTTGTGGAATTTGTTTTTCCTGAGATGAGAATCATTCCTAATTTTTTTCAAAGCTTACATGTATATTATGAGGGATTTTCAGTGCCTGGGAGATATTCTGGTTTGTTAAAGGAGGTATTTTGAAGGGAAGAGAAGGAGCTTTTCAATTCTATATCAGTTTGGGTCCTCCAGGAAGCAAATACCAATGAGTTACAAGTACAAGAGATTTACTGGGGAGAACACCTGTGAAAGATAAAGGGGAGAGAAGGGAGCCAGGATGAGTCTTAAGATCTTGCTGCATCTGACACTTGTGAAAGGAGGGAGGGGATGGAGGAGGATTGAGTAGAAGGAGCACAAAACTGCGGGGTAACTCTGAGAATGTCTTGGCCAGCCCCATGGGGGAACTTCAGCCCAGTGACTGCCTCTAGAGGTGTTCCTTGTTGGGCAGAAAAGTCAGGCCCCAGCAACCCTGCTGTGCTCAGCCATTGGCTGGAAGCTGCTAGAAAGAGGATGTCCTTGGCTTGAACACCATGGTAGATCTCAAAGACACTGTGATGGAGGCTGATAACCAACTGTACTCTTTGGAGGTGGTTCATTTGGTGAGAAATCTGAGGGAACTGGCCATCACAAATTCTTCCCCTAAAGCTACCTAGGTAATATATAATCTAAAGCCTTGGTGCTCTGCCCAAGTATTTCTTTCGTAAAGTCACTTTCTTCTGAACCTACACATATTTCACTATTTTATTTCTGCATTTTTGCCGCTGTTTAAGAAAAGTATGAAATAACTTTTATCCTATTCTGTTGCCTCCTTACATTTTTATTTTTTCAGTTCTCTAACGTATTTACTTATCTGCTTTTATTATTTAATTTATATTTTTAGTTAGTTTATTACAGACATATAAAGGTAGTTATTTATTGGTAATATATGCACTTTGTACCTTTTACTTTTATCTATAGCCAAAGGCATACTTTCTTAAGCGATCCTTGTTGGTTATTCACAGAAATTCACAAACTTTTAACACATGCTACCATCCCTCCTGATACACTGCAATGCATGCCTGTAGATTGTTTCATACATGTTAAAGCCCAACTAAAATGAGAATCTGTTTATCATGGTTTTCCTGTATCTTGGTTGAAAGAGTGGTCTGTGAGTACAACCTATTTGTGTAGAATAAGCATAACAAAATATAGCACACATGTTTGTGGCTGGCCTGTTGATCTAATAAAAATGCTCTCATAAATCTAAAAGGGGACTCCTTGATTTGCAGTGTTTGTGCCTAATATATTTTCTTTACATCACTATCAGGAGTAAAGATATATTATGGTGGTGTTTGAGTAATGTCATGGGCACATGGATGTCTTGTATATAAGCCCATATATACATATGTATTAAATCTAGAAAAAAGAATGTAAATTTAGGACCTGTAACTGTGATGATACTTTAGATAAATAGAATACATCCCTGCTAAATGGTACCTCTCCTGGAGTCTTAGGTCTTCAAAATAACTCTGAACCAAGAAGGAGCTCAAAATGTATCTGCTTTGTGCTAAGCAGGGATTAATGTAGCTAGAAGGAGCAAAAGTCTGGAATGCTATACATCGTTCAATGGGAATGGTCAGCCTACCACCCAGAAGGACAGGGGCTCTAAGAGCAAATTCCCCCTTCTCCGGAATTCCTTCTTTCCTGTTTACTGTATTCTATAAGGAACTCTCCATCAAAGCTGAGAACAGTTGCATGCAAAGGACAAGAAAAGAATGAAAGCAGAGAGAAGAAATAGGGAGAAAGACAAATCAGCAGAATCTAAAAGGAGATGGCAAGATGGAGAAAGTCTGAACCTATCATGAAAGACAGCCATGCTGGAAGGAGAGACTTAAGATCAAGTCTAGCCTCTGAAGGGGAAAGACTGGCCTTCACACCAACACTCTACTCACGAACATCTTGGTGCAGTTATTTTTCTTCTTCGGGTTTTATACCAAATCTGCTTACTTTTAGAATTGGGATGATACCTGCAAGATGCTTAGAACAGTATATTATGGAACAAGTGTTCAAGAATACAATCTACTATTAGGCACACTGACGCAAATATGGCTGTGACTCTGGGGAAGGAAGATGCACTCTGTCTGGTAGTGCAGTGCTTTCCCACCATTTTCATATCACAACACACATACACATAAACACAACTAATACTATCTGTATGGAACCCTGTGGCAAAGTGAAGGAGATTTGAAGCCGCAAAGGTGCTGGCAGGTTTGGCAACTGACTCAGTAGTTCTGGTCAACCTAACCTCATCTAGGTGCCCTGAGGACGAAAGGAAACACCAGTCGAGAAGCTCTGCGGTAATAGTACACTGACAACCGAGTCGCCCAGCCCTCAGCCATTAGGGAAGACACTCAACTACGACTTATCCAGGTCCTCGTGCAATGAGGATTCCAGGGTGGGCAGGACAAGACGTGCACAGCCCCACAACACCCGGTCCATTCCCACCTTCCCTGAGCTTCCCACGACTTCTCATCTCTCCCACACCTGCACCCTGGCTCAAGCCACCTTATCTTCTAAATGATCTCCCTGCATCTGCCCTTGCTTCCCCATTGTCTATAAAAACCACAGCATCCTATGTGGTCATTTATAAATTAAGTCAGATCATGGGTCCACGTCAATCCATCACACTAAGAGAAAAGCCAAAAGCTGCGGAAGTCCAAGGAACTGCAGGATCCGCCGCTCTCCGACCCTCTCTCCACTCTTCTGTTCCTCTAAGAACACTTGCTCTTTCTTCTGTTGGTGTGATCCTTCTTCCCCAGACAACCACACTGCCCACTCCCTCACTCGTTCAGGTCTTTGCCCAGGTGGCCCTGTCTCAGTAGGGCCTTTCACATTTTCTTGATGACACTTATTCTACACATTATTGGCACTTTCATCCCCCCTCCCCTACTTTATTTTTATGTATATTTGTGGTCTGTTTAATCTACCAGAGTGTAAGCTTCACTTGGGCAGCAATTTTCTTTTCCCATGACTGTAAATAAATGTTGGGCACATGGTAGGTGCTCCCTAATTTGGGTTGAATAAAACAATGAATGGATCATGACGTTCTCTTGCACCAAACACTTCAAAACTCTGCTGTTTAAAGTAATTGAGTTGGATGAGATTGCCAGTGAGGAAGAAAAAGGTAAAAGCGATAAGAGTCCAAGGAATGAGCAGAGGTGGACAACGATATGGAGGGACAGGTAAAGAAAGAGCAGCCAGGACTTTCAAAGAATTTTCTTAGGTGAAGCAGAAAGGGGGTGCCTCCGAGACAAAGGCAGGTGGGACTAGAAAGAAAGGGATGATGAGCTAATGTTAACTTTGTGCAAGTCCAGTAGAAAAATGGGTAAAAAGTGAGAATTACTTTGGAAATTGGAAAATTATCTTTTTGAGGGGAGTGTTAGTAAAAATAAAGCATGCCTCTGGAAACTAAACAAGTTTAAAAAGCATAGCCTTGGAAATGCATAAACTGATCTAGTAACAAAGCTTTCCAACTATAAAACCAGGAGACCTGACTTCTACTACTAATCAGTTTTGTGAAGCTATGCAATGCATTTAATATTTCTCTCTTCTGTAACTATGATATATACTTTACCAGCATGTTTTTCTCCAAGAGTTTATCAAATGACAGATAGGGAAATATCTTGAAAAATTAACGAAATAAAATGACACATTATGAAGTGGCAGAATGTAGATTGTAGGACGTTGTTGACATAACTAATATCTCACTTCTAAGAACAAAGGAGGAAGATATTCCATATTTGTGCCAAACTTTTGGAGCTACTGATACCTGATAGCACTCTGGAGAAAACTGGAAAGAAAAACTACAAGCCTCTCACTCTTTCTGATAAAAATACACTGTTTAAAGTTATTGCATGGTTCTGTTTCAGCTAGAGATGTTTTCAAAGTAAACAGTGTTATCTTAAAGTGTTATTCTGCTTTCAAACTTCTCAAGTTAAACTTGACTGCTGTTGGACTGTCTAAGAGGGTATTTTTATTCTTCTTTTAAAAAAGCCAATTTCCCTTTCCCTTTCTTTAATGAACTATTACCTTGATTTTGATAAATGTACATAATTTATAGCTTAAAGCAAATATAAACTCTACAATTTCTTTATTACCATAGACTTTTATGAAATAAATAAAAAGCACTGGCAAATATTAAAAATCACAAGTATGTGAAAGTAGAACATTGCGCACTGAATTATTAATGACACAAAACTGAGAGAGTAAACACTTTGTCTATGGTTTTGGAGATAAATAAGGGTTGGTTTGGTGATAACATAAAATTCAGACACTATACCACTTTGGTGTTTAATAAACTAAAGTGACCATCAGCTAATATGTTATTAAGGATTTTTGGGAGTCAAACCTGCTCTTTTTTATATTTTACCAGCAACCTACTTCCTAACAATAGTTTATAAATTTATTGTACCACCAACAAATATTTACTGTAATTATTTTCTGTGTATTTAGAACTCTTAAAGCCATTTTGTAAAACCTATTACTGCTGGGCTGTAAAAACAAACATCATCTACAAATAAGCTTGATCTTTCATGATAATTTGACTCCCCAAATAAGCACACAATTAAACTGTTGGTAGTTTTGCTATTACAATAGCAATGAGTCATTATTGATGGTTCCGAGCTCATCCCTGATGATCTATAGGACTGGAATAGACTAGAGAGAAAGCATCCAGGGTGAGAATGATACATAAAAAAGCAGAGTAGGAAAATGATTTATGTGAGAGGACATTTTGGAAATCAGTTCAAAAAAAAACTGAAGATGTCAGTTAGCAAGGCTTTTCCCAGTAGTGTGTCCCTCTTGCAATATTTCCTGCATTCTGAAATCCACTGACATGGCTTCTAATGCCCACTGTAACAAATACAAATAATTCTTATCTATTTAGTTGTGTACCCTAATTATTTTATTTCCTCACCCATTACTCCCCATATTCTTCACTACTTCCAGTGGGACTGAGATATGTTGACTGTTCATCCTGAGATTTGTGGTCCTATGAACTAAAGTCACTACAATTGTTGCCATTAGGTATATAAAAATAACCAAAGCTGGGCTTCTTATTGGTTCAGTGTAGAACATTCCAGCAGTAAAATATTCATGTTTGGGAAGGACAACTTACACTCAAGGAAGGAAGCAAATGCAATTTAAGAAAAGGTTTAATATTTCTATGACTAGACATCAGCACATGTAATGAAATATCAGCATGTATATGCATGCACGTATATCAGCAAAACGCTTAGTAAATTGGACTTTCACACCCAAAGCAGAAAACAGACAAGTATAGAATTGAGAGGATGCAGTTGAATGGGCATTATAGAATGGAAGACTTGTGGGAAAATTAGGTCTGCTCTTAGTTTATCTAGGTGTCCTATGTCTTGAATATCTGACTAGATATTAACCCCCTGCGTTTGATTGAATAATGTGCCTGAACAAAAGAAATGGTCTTAGTCTTCACCCACAGTTCTGTGGGTGTGAACTCCTTTGTAAAGATCCTTTGAAGGCCTATTAACAGTTAAGGTATAGACCTGCTTGTGAATAGGATCTTCTAAAATCACGATAGGGTTTAGGTGTGGCCCTACTGTACCAGGCGGGTCTTAATCCATATCATTGGGAGGCTTACAAAGAGAAACCATCAGGACTAGCCCAAGGACACAAGGATTTCACCATGTGCCCGGAGGCAAGGAGGCGAGCCAACCAACCCCAAGGATCGGGGCTAGTCAGCCCCAGACCGCTACAGATTTTGGGGAGAAAGTATGGCCTGCTGATGACACCCTGATCTGGGATTTCTGGTCTCTAAAACTGTGAGCCAATAAATTCTTGTTGTTTAAGCCAATCCACTGTGTGGTATTTGTCATTGCAGCCTGGCAAACCAAGACACCCCCCCTAATTTACATCATGAAAAAGAAAGATGCCCCTAGCTTATGATCACAGGGCAAACTGGTCTAGGTGAACAAAGATGGGGACTGAAAGAGATAAGGACCACTGGGAGAAATGAAAGGGTGAAGAAGAATTGATTTCAAGGAACGTGATACATTTGTAGAAAGGTGGTCATTTATGATAACAGCATATGTACAAGAAGAGATGTGAAGCTGCCTGAAGTAATATTAGGATTAAATGATCAGAGCTGAGGGTAAAGGTTTAAGAGAGCCTCACAGAGTTTACAAAGTCACTGAGGGAGTAGGGAAGAAAGATGAAGAGAGGGAGACGGAGATTGTTCTAATCTGGCATGGAAGTATTTGCCCACTTAAAGGCTCAAAAAGGAGGCTAAAGATGATTATTCTTTAATCATCACTGATGATACATACAAGTAGTTTTGCTTAAAAGAGAAAATCACTTTTAGAGTGAGTGCTACTCCTACTTCATTTGAAAGGGCTTTCACAGCTAGCCTGACAGTTTCTCAGCATCTACGTCTCCATTGTCACCCATATTATAGCTCTAGCTCTGAGTTATACAGAAGACAGATACAAGTGAATTGTAAGTTCTGATCCAATATCAAGCTCTGTTTCATCACTGATGTTATGGTTCTTAAATATCTACCTCATCAGGACCTTGAAGGCTGCTCTGGCACTTTTAATGTGAGGCTGAATTTCTTCCTTTCTGTCAAGCTTCTGTGGAAAGCATCTTTAAAGTTCATTGGGTCAATGGTGATGAGAATGGGTGACACCTGAGAGCCACACCATGGTGACTCCCAGGCTTGAGCCAAAAAAGACACAGAAGTTATTTTTAAAATTTCCTTAAGATGGAATAAAAATGCAATAGTTGTAGCAAAGATAGAATAAGGGCTGGAGTCATTCCATAGACTTTTTGAAAAATTTTTGAAAAAATTATTTGAAACACACTTTGGGTCTTTATATTTTCAAGGGCAAAAGCAGACATCATGAGCCATACTTAAAATATCAGGATCTATCATCTCGGCTAAATTTGTGAGAGGAGAGTTTTGAGGAAGGTGTTTTACAGAATTAGGTTATCGACTAAACTGAGTTTTAAAATAAGAGTAAGTCTTAAAATAATTTTGGTTAAATTTCAGGTATTTGGTTTTCTTCAGAGAATAAGAAATTTGGATACATGAACATCCAAAGCATTGATGCTTTAGAAGGGGGACAGTATAACCAAAAATGTGAGCTTCCCCTTCTCTTGGGTAGTGTGGCTGCCAAGGAATGGCTTCCTCATGACTTGCTCTGGTCTCTTTTGTCAAAAGATGTGGCCACATGTTGGAATTCTAGCCACAGAGCTTCGACAGAGATTAGGTACCTGCCATATTCCTTCTACTTTCTGCCTGGAGGGTGGACCTGAGGCATGGAGATTCAGGCACCAACTTACTGCTTTCTGCAGTAAGTATGAGGAAACTATTGGGAAGGAGAGTTGGCTTTCATTGGTACAGAGGGAGTAGTTCCACTCGTAAGAGAGACCACTGAGGCGAGCCGTGTAGCGTGAACTAGCAGTGGATTAAGGTCAGATGGCTAAGAAACACCTCTGTAAGAGAGGGAGCATAATGTAGGTTAAAGAGCAAGGCTTCCAGGATGGGAACCAGAGATTAGGAAAGAATGGCCAGAGCCCTTAAACAGAGGAAGACATGAGAGAACTGGAAGAGAATGTTGCGATAGTGACAATGGAATAGAGAGTTTTAAGAGGATAGAAACCATTACACTGTTACAATGTTTCAGAAGGACAATCATATTTTGGGCTAAAAGTATCCATTCAATTTGAAACTGCAATTTTGAAATGTCTTCAAAAGGGTGGTGGGGGTAAAATTAGGAGTCTGTTGAATAATGAAAGAGAAGCGAGGGCTTGAGCACCCCAAAGTAGGCTACTATAGAAACTGACTCCAAGGAGGGTCAGGGACGTGTTTATAGGCTGAGAGAATTCAGTAGAGGAATCAGGTGGGTATTGGGTCTTTCAGTCTGGAACTGGAGACAATAGAAGGTGAGATTTAGAGAGCTGGTAAAGGAATTTAAACAGGAAAAGGGGCAATCTGTGTTCTTGGATGAAAAGGATTAAAGATGACTGCAGATGTTGGCAAATTTGCAGTAAGAAAGATACATAAGGTGAAACAAGACCACACATAGTCCCCCCAATCTTAACTGTGCCCCATGTGATAAAAGTTACTATTGTCTGCTTTGTAAGGCAGATTGGAGATAGTTGTTCTTGTATAATTTCTGGCTAATCATTTGATTAAATAAATCTCCTATCAATAAATATTAATCTAGCAGTTACTTTGTTCTAAGAACTTCAAAAATACAGTAGCAAACGAAATGTATTTATTACTTTTATCTCTCCTTACAGAGATTAGGATATAGAGGGAAATTTTTTTTACTAATTTGAATCAAGTGAAATGTATCTTTTTGGAAATTAAAATGTGGGAGGGAAAGTGTGTGTCAGCTTGTTCCTCACTAAATTGTTACACAAATATGAAGGACTTAAAATTAGTGTGTGAGGAAGCCAATTTACTATTTGTGGTTTATGTTTATCATTATTTGCTATCAAATTAACACAACTTGAAAACTGAAATGCATGGCAGAAGTAGCAATACTAGGACTTATTTTATAATCCTTTGAAATGCACAGTCTCAGCAAAAAATTTAATTGAAATATATGTACTCGAGTAGATGCTTATAGTAGAAGAATTATGATAGAAACCAAAGGTCTTTGGGAAATTGCAAATTATTATTATCGAAGTAGAAAAACTTCTATTATTATAATAAAAATAAATCTTTAGTTGCACTCTCACTCTTACTTTCTCTCTTCCTCCAAAGTATACATATAAATGTGCATATTCTTTAGCTATAGCAGAGAGGTTGAATGAGTTACCTTAACGCTTCATTATTGACTCAATTGCCTTGTCCCCACCCCAGAAATAAATCACCTAAAGTTAAACGTTTCTTTACAGATTTGCCTGCTAATCTCTAAAAAGTATTCATTGTTTTTCTTCATATTAAAAGTCAAGCACTGAATAAGTTGAAATTTGTTGAAAAATACATAGTGTAAAGTTAAAATACTTTCTGACTATTGTTTAGGCTTTCTATTATGGATATCAATACTGGTTATTAATTACAACCATTTTCACAGTGAGGACACTAAGTTAGTTCTAGAGGGTCAAAGTGCACTAGCCAGCAAATTATATCATGAGAACAACCTTTTTTTTTTTAAAGGATCAGTTTTGCTCAGTTTGTGCACAAGGCAGAAGAAACGTTTATTCTGAAATGACAATCATCCCCAGGAAGTAGTTTTTGTAGCATGAGAGATAGAATCTTGGGTTGTCCACCTTCTGAGATCAAGCACCCTTTAATTGGAGAATGTTTGGTTCTATTGCAAAAATACAACTGGCTGGTAAGCCTTTTATTATTCTGCCCTAGCACAGAGGAAAATAAGCAATGCAGTCTGTTGTATATCTCCATTTGCCGTTTATAAGTTATTTCCTATTTACTTTGTCTTCCTAAGTAAATAATGCTCCTTCATCATGGACATCATTTTCCTCTTTTACAATTTACCTGGCAGAATATTGGATATTTAGGATTGTAAATATATTTTTTTATGAACACTTCAATGTTGTAATCTGTGGAACTCATTCTAGAAAACCACTTCAATGTTATTTTGACGATGATTGTAATTATTAAGGCATTAGCCAAATGGACTAATTATAATATTGTAAGACTTTTGCTAAATCATTTTCTTGTTTCAGTTTGACAAACTAAATATCACTCGATACCTCATTTTGAACAAGAAAAATGACATGCATCTTGGTGTTCAATATAATTATAAATGATATGTAAGCATCAATATATTCCAGTTCCAGAACAGAATTTAGACTTACAATAATTATTAACAACTTACAAAATGCATTACAGTTTACAAATCGCTTACACATAGCTAAATCATTAAAAACTGTTATTTTATAATTGTATTTACTAACCACCTAATGATGCCTTTGATTTAAAGCAAAAGATAATATTGATCATAAACTTTGCTGCCCCAAATTTGCAGTTTAAACAACAACAACAACTTCTCTTTTATGCTGGAAAGCAAACCAAGATTTGCAGAGGATAACTAGTGATCTGATACTTCTGAAACAAAAATGTCATAGTAAAAGCTTCCTGGGGGACTCTAAAAAAGAGTCCTCATTGATTTTGGGAGCATTAGACCCCAGCTACCAGGGTCCTAAAACTGGAATTGATTTCTGCAAGTGACTTTCAAGTCAGTGACTTCCTGCTTAGTTACATTGGGATCTCTGCAACTTCAAAGAAAGAAGAAATTGTTAACATCATTCAAACACCTTCTCAAAAAAAAGATTGTTAATATTTACATTGTCTGCGTTAAAAACAAAGAACTGAAAGTTTAAAGTCACATTGGAAGTTGATGTTTTTATTACAATGTTCAGAGCTTCAGCAACTACAGTTAAATTTCCATGATGCAATTATAACAATTAAGTGTGGAAAAGTAGGACATGTCCAGCATATTATAGATAATAGAGACAAATTAAGAGTCAACCAAGAGTTTGAATGTTATATGTGCTGAATTTTAATAGAAATTGATGTCTAGCATATTAGCAGAACTGATGAAAATCAAAGAAAACCACCCAAATATTTCAAATGATTGCATAGACAAATAATATACTATATTCATGTTGTTTTCCCTGTTTGCATATGAAATACTGCTAATAATGTACCACTTTCAGAAAATACAAGTTTAACTTCTACCATTGTTATACCAGAATTTTTGATATATTGCTGGCTGTGGGAATGTGCATTGGGTCTGTTAGGTCCATATATACTCAGTGCTGCCCTTTAACTTAGAGCTAAGTCACTGGAAGAGAAGGTCCAGCCTGAGTGTCTTGATGATTCTGTGGAGAAATGCCAGGTGTGTATTCAGGAGATGCGTTCTTAAGCATTAAGTCTTTGTCAGGCATCACACAAATGGATAAAATGGCCTTTTAAAAGTGGCCCCTCACTGACCTGCCTGATGGGATAAAACAGCTGCTGGAATTCTGAAAAACTGTTCAGTTCAAAACAAACGTGTGAAAATGATTGTTTTTGAAAGTAAGAAGAATACAAAATTGCCTGCATTGCATTTCATAAAGATTTTGCCAAAAGTGTCCTCTGTTCCAAAATGCCTTGACAATTGGTTAAGAAATTCCTTTTGTCAGAGATGCATTATGTTGGGCTTAAGGCTCAGTGTCTCCAGGAGTCTTGTTTTAGCCTACATATAACCTTTAGAAGAGGGTATACAATTTATGGAGGGAGTTAAAAAAAAAAAGAGCAAAGCAATATTTAAGGAAAGTAGGCTTGATGCTAAGGGGAGGGGCAGCATGAAAGGACTGCTGAGCTGCTGGGGACAGCTGGATGGTCCTGGGACCTGGTGGAGGAGCTGCTCTAAAGGTAGGAAAGGTGATTAAAATAAAAAGCCCCAAATCAATGCCTTGTTTTACTATTTAGGCTAACTACGGTCTGAAGACCCAGTCTGATGTGCCATTTATTTTCGAATTCAAATTTTGTTGGAGCACAACCACAATCATTAATTTATGTATTCTCTATAGCTGCTTTGATGCTGTCAATGGCAAAGGTGAGTAGTTGTGGCAGAGACCATCTAATCCACGAAGACTAAAATATTGGGTATTTTTCCCTTTCCAGAAAAAGTTTGCTGAAACCTGCAGTAGAATATCACCCACAGTCTGTTCGCTATGCTCCAAAGACATGAAGATCCAAGTAAATAAAAATGACGCAAGGAACTCTTTTTTGCCCCTTACATCAATTGTCTCTTAGTTTACATTCCATTGTATGTAGAACCCTCCTCCAGTCTCCATAGTGAACATCTCAGTTAATTCAAGTGGACACAAGGATTTGCTGAACACAGAAGTGGTTATCGTTTTGCATTGTAATGGTAGACTTCCACGTTGGTCTTTACTATTAATAGAAATAATGATAGTGTAATTAAAACATCAAAGAACTGGATTATTTCTAATTTAAATTCAGTGGAAGTTATAGCTAAATTTTACTCGAGAACAGAAAATTTTAAAATAGAAACTCAAATTAGTACCTGCTATTTGCTAAGGTCGTCTTATGGTGTTTTCTGGGTCTGTACTACAACATGATTTGTTCAAAGCCATGTGTACAAGAATATAGGCCAGCAGAACAGTTGCTCATTAAGCTCTTGACACTGGACCATGGACTGAGGTTGTAGAGGTGACGTCACACTCCTTCCCCATGAGAGGGTTGTACATACTGTTGGAGACAGACGTTCAACCATGTCATGGGGCAAGCAACATCACAAAGGTCTGTCTTATTGGGATCAGCCTGGGACTTCAGTGTACTAGATGGTGTCGGACCAGAGCTCCTGGAGAGTTGTGGTTTTGAATCTTGCTTCTGCTAACTTTAGATGTGTAACATCAGGAAAGTTTCTTAATCTTCAGTCTTCTTGAGCATAAAACGTAGCTAATCTATGTATCTACTTCATAAGGTTACTGCCAAAATTAAGTGAAATATTAAACAAGAGTTGAGCATATTCTTGAATCAGATTAAGAACTAAAAACAAGTTGTATATTCTATAGAATATATAGTAACTGTATTTAAATAATAATTGTTGTTAGACTGTGTACTTCTCCCTTGTTTCTCTCTGATCAGACATTTAATCAATGTGTCATTTGCCTCGACTGTATCTTTAGTGTTGAAAGAACCCCATAATAGTGAATAAAACAATCCACCTTTTTTTATGTTTTGTTTTGATTTATCTTTCCTTAGTATTGAGACAGAGAAAGTATTGGTTCATAGCCCATGCCTGGAAAAGATTACACTCATCTCAAAGAGCTCACGGCCAGCCAAAATTGTCATATCTGATGACTTGACTAGAGTCAATTTATTAACACATAAAAGAAAAAACTAACAAAACCCCGTGTTTTAATAAACCAATACATCACTGTCAAATAGCATATGGAGAACCACATCAATAAGGCACAAGAATCGAAACAAATTGAAATCTATTAAAAATATGTTGCCTAAAATATGCCAGCATTTATTATCTTTATGCGCAGAGCAGGCAACATGGGGTATTAACAAGAGCAAGGATTTTATTGTCAGAAACTAGGTTTAAACCCTATCTGCATAACTTACAAGCTGTGTGGTCCTGAAAGGGGGAGGATGTGTGATCCCACATCTTCCCAGAATGGTCTCCTCCTCAGGTCTCAGGGGACGAGCAGTTACGTGCCCTGTCCTCTGTCCTGAGAGTGAAATCCCTGCCTCTGGCGCGACTCATTCAGGGAGATGGATGTGACCGAAGCAGGACCAGTTTGTCCTTGCTGGAGGTGATGTGCAGGTTTGAGGAAAGAGAAATTGTCTTCTCCAGAAGGAAGGAGGAGGATGGGCACACAGTGCTGTTGTCTCTCTGAAGGATAAAGTCCAGCAGCGACAGCAGGGGTGAATGCCAGACATGGCAGGGAGCTCTGAGCCACACTTTGAGCCCTTGAATCCAAGGAAGAAATCAAGGCATGAAAAAACAGAAACTGAGAGACAGAGTCATAATCAACCCCTCATGGAAGAATAACTCCAAAGACGTGGAAGTTTGGTAATACTCATAGCTACATCACAGGGTTTGAGCAGGATGGCACCAAACAACTTCAGTCCTCTCAGTGAGGTAACAGCGCCCCATTCACACTCAAGCACGGCATCATTCGGTCAGTGCTCCCTCTCGCAGCTCAGTATCTGTGCCTCACCCACCTGGATATATTAGTAACATCTTCTTCTGGGTCTGTTGGGATCAGGCTTGACATATCCGATAGCCAGGAAGGACCTGAGAAACTTAGGAAAAGAGGGAGGTGGTGTGAGTTTTGGGATTCACAGTACTGTTACTGTTATTTCTTTCCAGGTTCTGATGAGGGGTAGTCCTACATAAATTTGTAAAAGCAGTTATTTTATTTTTTGCATTTACTGAAAAAGAATTAACAGAGATGAGCGGCTATCCGTGGTACTTCCCAGAAAAGAAGGTAAACTGTGCTCACACGCATTTTATGATATATGAGAAGTGCTGCAAGGAATTATTTGTGATAAAACTTTATAGACTGAAATTCTCAGTGTGCTTAGATGAAAATAAATCACAGTATGTTCAGTGTTATACTTAAAACAATGCCACCCTTACTTACCTGAACTCTAGCTTGTTTTCCAAACAAAAGATTGGATCCTAGTCATCACACAGCGTGAAAGCTGTATCCTGTAGGCTAATGCCATGAGGCATTGATATATATACATAGTGTCAATAATTACACTAAAAACCATTAAAAGCCATCCTACTGTTTGAAAATTCACATTTGTTTTCCTCTATTGTCAGTTAATATCTATATGTTTATCTTGGCCTTAAAAAGTGTTAAACCCTCTAAAATTTCATGTCAATTATGTGGTTATGTAGACCTTGGGTTATTGGAGGAGCAAGGATAGGTAGTTTGAATTCAATCCTTCAAGGGCGATGACCCAAATAAGGAAGATAACTGAAGTACACCAATCACTTCAAAACCTTTGCTCAATGCTAGTGAACAAAAACCCCACGGTTTCTGAGTGTTAAGAGGTGATTTCAAAGACTACGTACTTCACAATAGTTGTGCTACTTACACATTCTGAGTGTTCTCGGTCCAATTATGCCACTGGCAACCTGAAGGACCTCCCGGTATAATTAGCCAGTTTTCTTTCATCAGTCATGAACTAGTTGGACTCCCATTTCTTCATTAGCTCGCCATTAAATTGTACAGGTAAGCAGTGGTCTTGTTTTATATAAAACCTCATTTAAAATGAAGCTTAAAAATTAAAACAGAATATAAAAGCCATGTTTGGGAACTTAGGCCAAGCACCTTGGTTGCTGGTTAACTGGTTCCAACAGATGGAGATAGCCTGTCCCATGCTTCACATTAGATTATTTTAGCTACGCTTGCTTCAGTGTGTGACAGAGAAGGGCAAGACTCACAGGTCAGTCAATATGAGTCATTCTGCCAGTCCGGCTGGGTGGAAGTCAATACCGGGCTGTGTCCTGAGCAACAAATCGTATGTCCCTCATTTCCTGTTCCTCATATTGCTACATTATTGCTGTTCTCCTCACATAATTATTCTGTTATTTAGATAGCTGGCAATGAGATAAGTGAGCTATGAACTGAATATATTTAATTACTTTTTTCTGTCATTGGAAAATCTGATTTTCATCAAGGGAAATTAGACTTTGAAGAGTAATAAAGGAGGGAGAAAAGGAATGGCCTTTGTCAGAGCTTTCCCAAATAAACATGTGAAAAATCGTGCGGACTGTTAAGCGAATGTTGAATATTAAATGAGTGGAGGTCAGATCATTATCTTTTAATAAAGGAAATCGGTGGAGGTGTGTGCCTTTGACAGATGGTCTGTTGAGTGGCACCACCCAGATGAGGCTACTATGTCCTCCAGGAGGGGCATGAGCAGGCTTATTCCTATTTCTCATTTAATATGGGCCCCAGAGCACTCATTTCAGTAACATGAACTCCCTTTCCTTGCTCTCTGGCAAAAAGTCACTGCAAACTCGATTTAATTTGTTCTTCATTTTCTACCTCCAAATCAATTCTCAAATCAGTAATACGTCATGATGCATCTAGATATCTTGCGCTACATCCTACCGATCTTGGAATGAGTTGGCAAGCTGAGAAAAGAATTAAACCCAAATAGATGACTTTATCATTTTAATGAAACATTTAATTACAAGCCAATGAAAGCCACATAGCTTCAAATCAGTCTTTCGCCTCGCCGTGTACTGAGATGTAGATCACCAGAAATAGGTCTACCGTGTCCATACTCCACTCCTCAGGGGAAGGCAGGGAACCCTCCAGGTTAATAGATGGTGTTTCCATCATGTTTTCCCCATGGTTAGTCCATCTGTGCCTGGGCAAAGTAAGACAACCAAGAGATCTTTGAAACCGAGCTCAACGCAGTCGTGCTCCTCAGGACTCTTTCTGGAAAATACTTTGAATCTTGTCTGTGGGGTCTATCTTGGAAACAAATATCTATTTTCAAGCTTGTTCCACTAGCTTTCCAAAGCCCGGGACTCTGATGGGGAAGACTATGAAGCGGTAATGCTTGAACATTGCAGCCTGTCCACTCACTTCCATCCTTTAATGATCGCCTCTCTTCATTTGCCATTCGATCGATCATTTCCTAGGGAGGAAGAGTCCCATTTTCCAACGAGTGACTTTGAAAGGAAGACCCTAGAACACATAGGTAACCCTTTTATCTTCCCTTCTTCATGGAAGGGATCTGCTCGCAGAGAGCATGCATTTTTCTTGGTTCTTCTCTGGGTGAACTTTGACATTGGACGGGAGTATAGTGGGGTCTAACCTGGAGCAGTGCTACTGCCGGGGTCTGGTATATGGTATCAAGAGACCCAGTTCCCTGCAGATAGAAGCTATCTTCTCCAAGGTCTGATTTACCATTAATTAAAGTGCTAATTTGACCCGTATGTGTTCACTTTTTTATCTTATTTCTAATTTGATTTAGAACTTGGGTGGGAAATTAGAATATTATTTACTGTGTGTTTCTTAAATGCCACATAAGGACTATTACGTATGCTCTGGATTCCTTCCCTTCCACAAATAGTTAAATCATATGGTGCCTCTTGCTAAAATAAGACATAGCAATAGTACCCTCTTGAACCACCAACATTTGGGATGACTGGGGGTAAACTTTATTTGTCCCATTCTGGCTGATGTTTATGAAAACCTAGCGACAAATAGGCAACTGTTTTCACTGATCTACTTGTGCCTCATCCCACCACAGAGAAAGCAAATCAGCTGTCACAACCCCAGTTTTTGGGTTATCTTTGGATGAGGGATAATGTTGGGCAACACATTTCTTCACACTCACAAGGACTTCCTTGGCCAGATTAAATAGATTTTAAGAAGGAAAAGAATACTTATTTCACTTCCAGCCACCCAAGCCCACAATTTTTGCAGAGTATTTTCGGGATAGATTCTATATCATTAGTGAATATTTGGTGAAAGACTGTGCATCTCAAATTTACTAAAATTTTATTCTAAGCCAATCTTAAGCAAAACACATCCATCTGTCTCTTGTGTCCCAATCTTCCTTCTACCAGTTCCTAACAAGTTCTTTCAGAATGAATACTTACATGAAACACATATGCCCCTCTTCCTGACAGGTGGTTACAAATTTGATGTAACTGTTCCAGACATCATCCACTATGCACTAGATAGGCTCTAGATAAAAGAGATACTCCTTCATAGAAACCAGTGTTGGTGGCTTTGGGATCCTGTAAGGTCTAGACTATTTTAAATTCTGAAGCTCTCCATCCTTGGATTGTTGGAGTCAGCACATTTCAATTCTGCTCTTGTTGCTGATATGGTGTTTAGTTTCTGAATTGGAAAAGCCAGTGGTTTGGAAGTCTTCTGATGGGAAGCCACCGGTGGCAGCCATGTTCCTAGAAACCATGGTCTCCAAAGGTGTGAATGTAGAGCACAAAATTGATATTGCCTTCCTCCTGTATATAGAAAGTAGAATAATTTCTTAAGAAGCTAGATTTCCCTAGAGGTTAGGAAAAAAATTGGATTCCAGTTTATAACTTCATGAGGGAATTTTTCTTTTAGACTTTTTCTTCTTGGTAAGCTTTTAAAGGGGCGATGAAAACTCATTCCCTGCTTGACTTCAGTGTGTCTACAAAGTGTTTCTTTGACTTGGTTCTTGATTTCTGAGACTCAGTATGATTCTGATCTCCTTGCCTTTACATCTTTGCTCTTACATCTTACATCTTAAGCTCTTTGGCTTAAGTGTGGAGTGATGATTTTACCATAAGCTGCAGCTGTATATTGAAGGTCAGGTCCCAAATCCAATGCAACAGAATTCAAATATAATATATATAAAACCTGGGGACTTTTCAGGACCTGATATCTGCTCCAAGACATATCCAAAGGGTCCTAGACCTACAGTCAACAGAGACTTAAAATAAATTCACTCTATTTTTCCCTTTTAAACAATGTTGTAGAGATTTCAACATATATGCTACAGAAAGCACTTCACAAGAGCCCTATCTGTATTCTCAACTCACATTCTCTGGCATTTTGCCTCTTTCTCTTATTTCAGTCCCCTTCATGATGATGAGGATGGTGAAAATAATGAGAATGAATATAATGAAGCACCATTTATTAAGGGCTTTCTCTGTGCCAGATATTGTTACAAGGGCTTTGTGCAAGTTAAATCATTCAATTCTCAGCACATGTGGCCATCCCATCTCTCGCTCCCTCTCATCCTTTCCCGTTATTACTGGTCTCACTCATCTACCCCAAATTGTAAATTTTGTGAAGTGTGACAGCTTTCTGTCTGTGCTTTTCATCATTTCTTATATTTTCTTTTTATAACCATTTATATCTCCACATTTGCTTTGTCCTCAAGTGAGTAAGATCATTTCACAAATTACCCAGACATGGCTATTAAGAACAGAGTAAGGAAACCGGAGGCGAGCACTCTTAGCTGTAGATACAGGTTGGGAACACATACCATAACATCTCTTATGTCTAGCACACATAAGTTTTGCTCAATTGTACATTACCTGTCCAATGAACATAAAGTTTGAGGATGTATTTTAAATAAATATATTCATTCTCACTAAGTATATGCATACTCAATAAGTACATTGACAGGAAACATAAAGATCATCTCTTTAGTTTATAAATACATTGCAATCACGGACCCTTTTGAGAATTGGATGGTACATGAATCATTATAGAGAAGGATATATGATGGAATATGCCAAGCATTGCATTTATATAATTTACTTGATTGAAGCGGAAATGTGTTTTCACATGGTATGTAAATATTCTTATAAGATGTTTCTCTGATTCATATTGTTTTCCATATAAAATTTGCCAGTCCTGAAAAAAATAAGTACATTTAATTGGACAAATAAAACAGAAAAGTACATTTTAATTCTGACCTAAACTAAATTTTAATGACAAGACTACTATTGTTTGGTTTGAATACAATTTTGAAATTGTGACAACATCTTCGATCTGACAATGACCAAGTTCCTTTTGAAACCCAATCAATACTGGCTTTTTAATTTTAATGGCAATTTTAGTGCTGAAATCCCCAACTCACAAATGTATGCAGCAGAAAATGGAATTGGGACTTCCAGGACTGACTCTTCTATAGAGTAATACGTTTGTGACAAAGAAAGCCAGTGTTCTCTAATACATCCAAAATTAAATTTATGGACCAGCATTTGTTGTGTCCTCAAATGAATGAGGTCCTGTTTGGCAAGGTCTGTACCACTGATGACTTTGTCATCAAAAATAGGGTTATGAGTCCATGTTTTAATTTAAAAATTTTTTATTCTAGTAATGTATATACAACCTAAATATCCCCCTTTAAGCACATTCAAATATATAATTCAGTGCTGTTAATTATGCTCACCATGTTGTGCAACCATCACCACCATCCACTACCAAAACTTATCCATGACCTCAAATAAAAACACTGTGCCTTTTAAGACTTAAATCTCTTCTCTCTACCCCCACCGCATCCTCTGGTAAACTATAATCTAGATTCTGACTCTATGAGTCTGGCTTATTCTAATTATTTATTATCAGTAAGATCATATAATATTTGTCCTTTTGTGCCTGCTTATTTCACTCAACATGATGTCAAGGTTCATCCATGTTGTCGCATGTATCAGAACTTCACTCCTTTTAATGGCTGAATGATATTCCATAGTGTGTATAACTACATTTTGTTTATCCATTCAGCAGTTGATGAATGCTTGGGTTGCTTTCATCTTTTGACAACTGTGAATAATGACTCCATGAACATTGTTGTACAAATATTTTTTTTTAGTCATTGCTTTCAATTCTTTCAGGTATGTACCTAGACGTGGGATTACCAGGTTATATGGTACTTCTATATTTAACTTGCTGAGGAACTGACAAACTGTCTACAGTGGCTGCATGATTTTACATTCCCACCAGCAGTGAATGAGTGTTCCTATTTCTCCATATCCTCTGCTACACTTGAAATCTTCCATTTTTAAAATAGTAATCATTCTAGTCAGTGTGAAATGGCATCTCATTGTGGTTTTGATTTGCATTTCCCTAATGGCTAGTGATGCTGAACATCTTTTTATGTGCTCTGAGGGCATTTATATAGCTTTTTTTGGGTCATGTTTCAATTTTAAGATGACCTGAGACACAGTAACATTTAAAAGCACTCTACTTTGTGTCCAAGTATAAGAAGATTTCTGTCTGTTGTCAATTGAATAAGCTTTGTTCGCCTTATGAAGCTCTAGAAAATTTTGCAAAGTAGTCTCTTGCAGTTGTTTCTTTTAAAATGGTAGGTTAACCAAACAAGCTTGTGGTTTGTGTTCATGAGACCTTACATCACCAGATTTACCTCACTTATGAGGCAACTAATGTCCATCAAGTTTTACAAGTCATTAGTGATCCTGTCTCTGGACAATTTTTCTTAAAATCACCTTTTATTTCCTTAAAAAGAGTAAAGTTTTATCTTTAAATTTAGGTATATCTGGATCAAAGATTATTCTCCGAAGTCAGTATATCCTGTACTATAGAGGATAGCACTGTACATAGGATATATTTCTTGAGAAAACCAAGTCATCATCAAAGCCATGCTTTCTTCCTGAAGACCAGCTGCCAGCGATCCTTGGCTCATCTGCCACATGGCAGTATCTACTGGCCTTTCCCTCTTCTTTCAGATTTTGTTAATTTCCGCTACTTGCTTCCACGGCTTTCTCTTTCTCTCTCTCTATATTCATTCTGTTTATAAAAGGATCCAGTAAAAGGATTAAGATCCATCCTGAATGAGGTGGGTCACACCTTAACTGAAGTAGCCTCATCAAAAGATCCTACTTACAGTGGATTTATACCCACAGGAATGGATGTGATTTAAGAATATGCTTTTCTGGGGTACATCCAGCTTCAAACCACTGTGGTCCTTACAAGGAAAAGGGTGAGGCAGATAAGTCAGAGTTAGAGAGAGAGAAGAGAGATTTGAAGATTCTATGCTGCTGGCTTTGAAGGTAGAGGAAGAGGCCACAAATCAAGAAATACTGCCAATCTCTAGAAGCTGTAAAAAGAAGGAAGTGCACTGTCTTCTAGATCCTTTGGAAAGGAATGCAGCCCAGCTAGCACTTGCTATTATTCCAATAAGACCCATTTTGGACTTCTACCCTCCAGAATTGTAAGATAGTAAATTTGCAATGTTTTAAGCCTCCAAATTTGTGTTAACTAGTTTCAGCAGCAACAGGAAACTTTTATTTTTACCAACTTTCCACTATGTTTAAACTTTCTAAACTTACGCTATGCCAAAGTTTGTATAAAATAAAAGCAAATTTCTATGATCCTAATATATTGGTTATTTACTGAAAATCCTATCAATCAAAACTAATCCTAGATAAAAAAATAATAATTTTGAAGAACAAACAATGAATAGCAGCATTCCATTTTGTACCACATACTTCTGGAGAAAACAACTCCTGCAACACATCAAGTCATGTATGAAATGTTTTTGTTCATTGGTCTGTTTCTGGTTTTCATTGATAATTTTAAAAATAATAAGAAAATAGAATACAAAATAACATGTACATATGTATGTGTATATTTGCGCCTTGGGCTACACAAACCATGATATCTGTCTGGAGAGGAGGTCCATGATCAACATATCTTAACAACCAATAGAGCTGCCAATATACCAGTTAATATCAGCATGGATAAATGGGTATATATTAGAGCTAAATTTCAACTTAACTTCTTCCTTCACAGCTTATAATACTAAGAGTCTTTAACTTTTGAACAGATTCAATGGTAGACTATTAGCTTTCTCATGTCATGTCCAAAGAAGCCTGATAACAAAGTGTAAGTATCAAGTCCATTTGTATTGATTCATTTTATAACTTATTTCCAAGGCAAATTTAATTCCTCATCTAAATGTTTACTTAAGTGACTAAATCATATGGCTGTAAATAACTTACTCTTGTTTAGAAATAAGATGTGATTTTACATATTTTATAGGTTTAATATCTCAGTACAGTATTTTTTTCTGGTGCATTGAACATTTCAAAAAATTACATTATTTTAAAAATATGATGCAAATAAATTTGCTAAAGCCTTTTATGAATTTTGGAAAGTCTTTTCTGTGCAGAACCAGCTGCTGCCTCCCTCTTTCCTTACTCTTATAGCTGGAAATGCCAACTATTATCTTTTGAAATAAAGCCTTGGAAATATACCAAAAACAGAGAAGGTAAAATTTTGGAAAACTTGCATAGAATAAAAACTCTGCCATATGTATTTCTCAAAATTATTTTGGATAAATTTTAATGTTTTAGTAATATTTACATAAATTATTTAAACTAATTTACTAGTTGAAAATTTTATGAGTTATCCATTGTTGCATAGTTGCAACATCTACATTTTGGCATTCGTGTCCCTTTACAATCAGATAAAAGAAATGCTTTCAATTCTGACCACCCACCATTCTCTCCTTGCAAATATTGTTCCAATTGCCATGAAATATATATTCTTTAAGTCTGCCTAATAATTGTTGCTAATATGTTCATCCTTCAAGAACTTGTTTTATTTTTCTTCTTAAACTTTTTTTGATATCCCAGACAGAATTAGCCATTCGTTCTCTGGTCTCCAGCATTAAGTTGAACAAATTTCTATCTTGGTATTTTAAAGATCACAAGGTAATTATTTGTTTTATATATCTATCTTCTCTACTACATTGTGAAGCTCTTTGGACAGGGTCCATAATTTAATTATTCATACAAGCCCAGAATCTAGAGTGAAGTTTAAAGGTTTAGTGGGTTGTTCGATAAAAATGGGTGGGAATGAACCCTTCAAAGTTACATCATCATTTCTATTCTTTATCCTTAGAAATTCTAACCACTGGTAATTTTTAAAGACAATTAAACTGCTTTCACTTGGACATAGATTAACTTTCTTTATCATCATTTCTTAGTTATCATTAGTATGTTGTAACATCTCTATAGTTCATTTTGCCTTATCCGTTTGTAAATCCTCTTTCTCCTCACTGAGTGACATGAGAGATAGGTAAAATATAATCAAGTAACAGCTTGGTTATCAAAATATACTTTCATAAACTTGTCACCTGGCACATTTGTTCTGTTTACCTCCATGCAAAGCATTATGATGCATTATTTATAAAGCTTTTCCTAGCTCATCTATTAAAAGCAATTAAAACAAAAGGAGGAATAATGTTCTGCAGCTGCTTTTACCCTCAGGACCTTCTAGGAAGGGGAATTGGATGAGCTTTGGTATTTCCGAAGTTTGTTGCATGTTAGAGCTCTTAACTAAGGCCAACACAACCTTTCTTACAATCTTAATTGGATTTGATGTTTTATTTGTCTTCATTAGGAGACAAATTAATTTTTAATTAAAAAAGAAAAGATTATTGCATCATTGGATTATTAAAAAACAACTTTCCATTACCCAATTCTATGAGCAAGACATAATTATAGATGACTAATGCTTCAGGGCACTAATCTAACCCACTAAATCATCCACGTTAATGGAAACTGAGAAAAACATTCAAATAGCTTTAATTGAGATATTTTCTAATTGTAAACTCATGAAGATATTGTGTTTAAAAGTAAAATTCTTGAAAGAATTCTTAAAAGCATAGGAAATCTAAAACAATAGGATATGTCACAAAAAACTTAGTAGCAATATGAATTCCTTTTAGTATTTATTTTTTCCTTCTTTTATTTTTACTTCATGGTAGAACAGAATATTGTTTCTACATATGTAGCAAGAAAAAATAAGACAAAATACAAGAAACAAAGACACAAAGAAAACAAAATATATATATGTCTATATGTGTGTATATACCTAGATAGGTAACTAGAGATCTAAAAGAACTATATTATAAATAAGCAGTGGAATGATATGTTATAAATATATAAGGAATGCAAACAAAGCAACAAAACACTTTTTAAAAGTGGAATTTATTGATTGAAGAGAGGCCTGAATAAGGTGCCATTACAAGAAGTGGAGAAGAATGTTATAGAACTGTTGTTTTACCCACTGTTGTTTGGGGATGATAGAAGAAAGGGAAAAAAAGATAGAAGAAAAAATGGACGAGTAGAACAGTAAAAGACTGACGTTTCTTGTTTAAATGTCAATTATATTGACAATCTGATAGTCCTGGGACAATCATTATCTGCCATCTTGCCATAGATCAGCTGCAAGAGCCCAGACCACTGGTGGCAGTTCTCCATGTAGGTAATATCAGGAAGGTCTGAGATGAGGTGAGTTTTAAAGGTGGAAATTTAGACGGTCCTTTATTCTCTATCCTTCTCTCTCTAAATCCATAAGGTTGGTAGATTACAATAGAAGTCAAGACCCTCCTCCAAAAGTTTCTACCCCTTAAAGGCATAAAAAGCAGAACTTTGGTCAGAATAGTAACTTGGCAGGCAAGATCAGTTGTATTTTGTGATACTTGTGCCTCTTGACCTAGCCCTTGTCTTCTCACTTCTTGACTTCCCTAGTCCTGAAAGACCAGTTTCTGGGGTAGGGCTCTTATCCAATACATTAAAGTTTCTAAAACAAAAGGGAAGATCACTTTCATGTAATGGGAATCAATGTACTCCAATTTTTAACCAGAGCATTAAAATAAACATTAATTTTAATGTGGCAAAAGAAAAAAAAGTTCAAACTAAAAATTTAATAACAATTCATGTTTTTTTCAGCATTCCACTATTGGTCTCGAGAAGTAAGCTTCTACAAAAATAATCTTCTCATAAGTGACTATTACAAACCTCTGAAAAATACAAAAAGTAGCTATCACATGGCTCTGGAAGCAAACAAGATCAAGCAGATTTTGACAGGGACTCCAACATGGAGGAAATAACACAAATTGAGTTTCATTTTTTCTGCCTTTCTTCTGAGGTTGGTTGCAGTTGTGGTGTGATCTGGTCAATTAAAAATTAGAAATCTCTTTGATTTTCCATGCCATAGGAACTAGAGCAAGGAATTGACAACTAGAGCCACCAGAGAGTGAGGTGAGAGGTTGGAAGGAGAGAGCCCAACAATGGGAACTCAAAAGTCTGGATCTAAATACCTAGGAGACCCCTGAACACACAGGACCCACTAACACCATCTAACAGATACTTCAGTTGCCATCCACTGCAGGGAAAAAAAAGAGTTTCCAGCTTGTGTCTCACTGAGTTAGTTGCCTGCAAAAATAAAAACATCGACACCTCTCATAGGAACATAACAGAATCTAAGCTCACATCAGCAGAGTACCCAAAATGTCCTGGATATATTCTAAAATTGTTCAACACATGAAGAAGCAGGAAAATGTGACCCATCCTCAGTACAAAGATAGTCAACAGATGGCAACC
Source organism: Dasypus novemcinctus (assembly GCF_030445035.2). Taxonomy (NCBI): domain Eukaryota; kingdom Metazoa; phylum Chordata; class Mammalia; order Cingulata; family Dasypodidae; genus Dasypus; species Dasypus novemcinctus. The sequence continues at coordinate 9,077,562 of NC_080701.1, read as the reverse complement.
ACGAGATGACATGGGTGTTGAAATAATAACAAAATGACTTAAGTAGATATTTTAAATATGCTCAATAAAATAAAGCATGATAATAATGAATAGAAAAATGGCAAATCTCAGCAGAAAAATGGAAACCTTATATAAAAGAAACAAATGTAAATTTTACAACTGAACAGTGTAGCTAAGTTGTCTGCTTAAAAGAAGCATGGAGATGACAGAGGAAACAAACTGTGAGCTTGGAACCTGGATCAGTAGACATTATTCAATCTGAAAAAAAGAAAAGTTTATTGAAAAAAGAAAAGAAATGAAGAGAGCTCCAAGGAGCTCTGGAACAATTTCAAAATAGTGTGGGCAACTATAGTCCTGGAAAGAAAGGAGCGAGAGAGAATGGAGCAGAGAGAATAATTAATAAGTGACAACATTCTGAATTTGTTGAAAGAAATAAATTTACAATTTCTGGAAGCTCAGCAAAAGCCAAACTTGACAGCTGGTGATGCCAAGGCACATCCTAGTCACACCGTGGCATACCAACAGTTAGATAAATTCTTGAAAGCAACCAGCAAAAATGGACACATGATACAGAGTTCCACAACCATTTGTATAACCAGGGCCTTCAAATCAGAAATCAAGAAGACTAGAAGTATTATAGCTACATGTTTAATGTGTGGAGAACAGAAATTTTCAATGTCAAATTCCATATCCAGTAAAAAGATCATTCCAGAATTCACATTACCAAGTAAAGGACTACTAAAAGAATTTGTTGCCTGCAGAACCATACTCCTATACGATAAAATATTTTAAAGGAATTTCATCAGATTGAAAGGAAATAATATTAGAGTAAAACTTGAATCTTTAAGATTATATAAAGGGCATTATGAATTGTGAATGGATGGATAAAAATGGAATGTTATTTTTTCCTTTGAAATTATTTAAAATATATATGAATGTTAAAACAAAAACTATTTTTTTATGGAGACTGTGAAAAGTTAACAATGTGTATTGCAATCCATGAGGCAATCAATAAAATAATAATACAAATAGCTAAAAATTCTGTAGATATACTAAAAAGGAATTCTAAAATAATATTAAAATAATCCAAGAAGGTAGGATAGAGCAATAGAGGAACACAGAAACATAGCAACATAGAGAAAAATAAGACAAAATGGTAGGTCTAAATTCAACTATATCCAAAATTACATTAATATTTAAAGAGCTAAACAACACTAATTAAAAGGTTCAGATGATCAGAATGGACTTTCAAAAAAAGAGACAATAAGACCCAATTACATGAGGGGTTCTTCCTTTTGTGTGCCTTTGTTTTAATTCTATTCATTTAAAAAACTCCCAGAAGCTGCACTGAAATTCCAGATTTTCCTGAGAAATTATGCCTGTTAGATAGATATATCCATCAGTAATATAAAGAAGGGAGGTGATATTTGGCCAAGAGGATCCAAAAGAATGAGAAAATGTATGAGATATTATCTTCTAGGCATAATTATTTCTTGGAGAAATTGCTAAGAGTGTTTGTTTTTGCTTTACCCTGTATTGTTTTTGTTTTCTTGCTTTGTTTTAATGTCATTAAACATAGTACTAAAAGCATATGAATCTTCCCAGGGCTGCCTAAAGCAAGGACGGGAAATGAAATGAAAGTTTAGTTGTTACAACAAGTTTCTACTGAGAACTTGGGAACTCTGGAAAAAGTGTAGCTTTCATGTCTAGTGTCTCACCCAAGGGATAAGGGACTCGCTTATCCATGTGGATTGGGAGCTGACCCGAGAGGCTTTCATTTTCTGGCCCAACTGGCTGTCAGAAGCTGCAGCACCAAGAAGGTCCACGGGCAAAAGAATGCAGGAGATGGCAGTGGACTCAGACGTGACAGGTGGGAACCAGTGTCCTGGAGCTGCTGAAGCAAAGGACCACACGCTGGGTGAAATGAAACCACAGAAACCTATTGTCTGAGAGTTCTGGAGGCCGGAAGTTGGTCAGCAGAGCCGCTCTCTCTTAAACCCGTGAGGTAGCCGCTGTTCCGTGTCTCTTGTAAGTGGTGATGGTTTGCCAGCAATCCATGGCCTTCTCTCCTCTGTCCCCTTCTGCTTCTTTATTTGTGTCCAACTTTCCTCTTCTTATTAGGGTACCAGTCATACAGGCCCACCCGACCCGAGGAGGACCTCATATTCACTTGCCCAATTCCATCTGTAATGATCCTGTTTCCAAGTTAGGTCACAGTCTGTGTCTGGGAAGGGGGACTTCAATATATTTGGGGGCACAATTCAATTCTTGACAGGGGAGTGGCCAGGGCATGACATTGCCTGCTACGCCCTCTTTCCCCCTAAGTCCACACATCCATGAGCATATGTTTGGTTTATAACTGATACTGACCTGAGACAGTTAAATGCTTGTCATAAATCTAAATCTTACTAAATGTATTTATCATAATGTTCATACTTATTCTGTTTCTGGAATTTACTGAAGAGACAACTGAAAGATTTCTGAGCCATAATTTGTAAGCTGGTTTTGCCAAATGACCTCAGATGAAACTTGTTGTACAAAAGCTACAAGTCAGGAAACTGTTAACCCTGTAATTACGTGACAAATTGGTGTGCTTGCCTGTCTTTTGGCCCAACTATATTTCAAGAGATTCTTTATAAAAGATGCTATATGAATGAATATTTTTATGCTTCAGAATACAAAAAACATTCTTGGAAATAAAACAAACCCTATTAATAAGGCTGAATATTTTTAAATTTTTGATTTGTGATAGTTAAATAAAATAGGCAGATCTGAAGTTTGCTGTATGTTTAAAGAAACATGGGAATTTCTCAGAGTAAATTCCAATAACATAAATGATTATTTTTGTCTATCTCTCTAAAACCCATATCTATCTATCATCTCTATAATCTTCTTAATTCTCTATCCATTGAACTATTTCTTATGATTTTGTATATTGAAAATTTTCACCTTAGAGCCCTGTAGGGTTAAGATTTCAAAATATATCTCTTTATGCGTCTGGTGTTTTAATTTACCTTTCCCAATCATTATATCCTTATCATTATTTGAATTAATTGCAAATTTATAAACTGTGTTCTTGAGAAAAGCAGATCAACATACATTTTTTCAGTCTTAAAAAACAGGAATATTTCGTATAAAGTAGTGTAATATATTTCTCTAAAATATATTCCTCCAGTATTTGTGATAACCATTATTTTAATTTCCTAGTTGCTAAAACAAATACCATACAATGGGCTGGCCTAAACAACACGACGTTTTTGGCTCCTGGCTTTGTGTCTAGGAGAAGTCCAAAATTGAGGTGTCAGCAAGGCGATGCCTGTCTCTGAAGACCGGGCTATTCTGGGACTGGCTGCCTGAAATCCTTGGTCCTTTGCTTCTCTGTGACATGATGGAGCACGTGACAGTGACTTCTCTTTTTTCTTTCGGGTTCCAATGACTTCCTGCTGCTTTGGCTTTTCTCATTCTCTCTCTTTCTCTCTCTCTCTGTCTCTGAATTTCATTCTGTTTGCAAAGGACTCCAGTAATCTGTACTGAAGTTAGTAGATACCTTAACTCATGTTCAAGAGATCTTATTTACAATGTGTCCCCACCGACAGGACCAGGGGCTATGACCTGACAATGCCTTTTGTAGGAGATAGGATTCCAATTCCTAACATCCTGCCCCTTGGACTCCAAAAGACACGTTCTTCCCATCTAAAAAATACATTCATTCCCTCACAACAGCCTAACAGCCTTAAGCCATTTTGGAACAAGTCTAAATGTAAAGTCCCATCAAAATCAGCTAAGGGTGTGACCCATCCTGGAGCAAAATTCCACTCCATGTGTGGATCTGAAAAATCTAGAAAATGAGTCATCTACTTCCAATATACAATGGTGGGGCGGCCCTAAAATAGATAGTTCCAGTCCAGAAGACAGACATTGAGAGCAAAACAGAGGTTGTGGGTTCCAAGCAAGCCCAGAACCAAGCGTTGCAAGCTCCATTTGATTTTGAGGTCTGAGGGTGTCTGTGGCTGAGGTTGTGTCATCAGGACCTGATAGAGTGGCGGCCCCAACCCCTCCAAGAACTCGTGCAGCAGCCAGGCTCTCCCCAAATACTGGGGTGCACACCCCACTCTCTCTGAGCATTGAGATGGCAGCCAGGCTCCCCGTGAGCATGGAGCACAGGCCCCATAATCTCCAGGCATTGAGATAGGAGCTCTCCCTGAGCAACAAGGTATAGGGCTTAAAAAAGGGAATTTATTGACTCATGGTTTCAAGGCTAGCAGAAGTCTAAAATCAAGGTATCAGCAAGGCAATGCCTTCTTTCAGTAGAAGGGACTACTGCTTTTGGGGCTGGCTGACTGGCTGCAATCCTTGGTCCATTTACAATAACATAAAAATTATGATACACTTTGTATCAAACCTAGCAAAAGTTTGCAAAATCTGCCCAAAATTATTATGAAAAATATTTTAAAATGCCTAAATAAATAGAAAGGCATATGTTCATACATAAAAAGACTCAATATTTTTAAGATGTCAGTTCTCACCTAGCTGAATTATAGATTCAAAGAGCAATAAAAATCACCATAGACATTTTGTAAAAATTGACAAATTATTCCAAAATTCACATGAAAAGGCAAAAGATTTGGAATAGCCAAAACAACCTTGAAAATTAAAACAACAAGGGGGGGACAATGTGCACTACCTAATTTCTAAATTTAACATAAATCCACCATAATCAAGGGAGTATGGTATTGGTAATGATAGACTATTAGATCAGTGGGACCAAATAGAACATGGGTCAGCAAACTACAAACTGTGTGCTAAATTCAGGCTACTACCTGTTTTGTAAATAAAGTTTTATTGGAACACAGTCACACATCTCCATTTCCATAGTATATGTAGTTACTTTTGCCTTAACATGGCAAGGTTGAATAGCTGCAAAGAGACCTAAGGCCCCAAAATCCTAAAATATTTGCTATATGGTCTTCTACAGAAAACAAATTTGATGACTCCAAGAACAGTCTAAAAATAGGCCCACATATGTATGACCAATTGATTTTCAACAAAGTTCCAAAAGCAATTTGGTGTGAAATGGATAATCTTTTCAATAAATGGTTCTAGAAGAATTGAATATTCTTCTAGAAAAAAGTGAATGTTGATCCATACCTTGCTTGATATAAAAATAATTAATCTAAATATACAACTTAAGACTATGAAATTTCTAGAAGAAAACATAGGTAAAAAAAAAAGAAGAAACTTTTTGGAGTCTTGAATTGTGCAAAAATTTCTTAGCTATGGCACCAGGTCCAGAAAAGGAGCCATAAAAAGACAAACATAATGTATTGGACTTTCTAAAAAAGTAAGAACTTCTACTGTTTGAAAGCCTGTACTAAGGCAAGGCACAGACTGGGAGAATATATTTGCAAAACCCATATTTGATGAAGGACTTGTATACAGAATGTAAAAAGAAATACAAATCTCAAAAATTAAAATAAACCCACAAATAAGGAAAACCAGCAAGATGGCAGCAGAATAAGGAGCTCCTACTAGAGTCAACTCCTGCTACAGGGCAGTTAGCAAACACCCAGAGCTCTCTGGAGCTAGTTGGGGCACTTGTTTCAGGGCTTCAGGAGGCCAAAAGAGCATCCTGCAATGTTCTTGAAGGAATAGAAGGAGGAGACTACCCGTCTGCAGAGAAGACTCATAAGTAGAGGCTCCATGCCCCAGAGGCTGGTGTTCATCTTCCCCTGGAGACACAAGCCACCTTGGGAGCTGTTCTGTGGCTAGAATTGAAAATTCCTCTTCCCCTAAATGGGGGAGGAAGAGACGGTTGGGCACCAATTTCAGCTATTGATAAAGAAACTCAGTGGGCTACAGTATAATCCTAAGAGAGCTAGGGCTTGAGCTTGTCCAAGTTAGAAAGAGGCCAGGAGCTGCAATCTTAACTCCACGCCTGGCATGAAGGGAAGTGGGGTGGACTGAAAATCCCAGTGCTGGTGGGAACTGGCTTCTCCCCATCCAGATCATATTGCAGCTCTAGCCTAGGCCCCAGTACACCTCCAGCAGGGAGGAAGCTGTGGGGACCTGTGTCAGCCTCTCCAGGAAATTACCAGTCAATCCATAGAGGCTGGTGATTATCCTACTCTGGCAGCATGAGCTGCCCCAGGAGCTGTTCTGTGCCTGGAATTGGAAGCTCAATTTCCCAGAAACAGGGGAAGAGATGGTTAGCTGCCAAGTTTGGCTACTGATTGGTAGACTTGGCTGGCTAAGAGATAGCCCTGGAAACAGGGGAGTGTGACCCAGCCCAAGTCAGAAAGAGGCCAGTAGCCCCCATTCTGACTCCGCCCCCAGCCTGAGGGGAAGCTGGGCTGGCTGAAACTCTCAGTATTGGCAGGAACCAGTTTCTTTCACACAGATCAGCCTGCAGCCTGCCTAGGCTTCAGCCCTGCCTCTGGCAGGGAGGAGGCTGAGGAGCCCTGCACCAGCCTATATAGGTAACTGCAGGTAACTTTGGCTGCCATAGATTGAAAATCAGAAGTCTACCAGGGCAACTCCAGTCATCTTGAACCTGCCAGGATAGATTGCTGCCCATAGCAGCAGCCCCATCCCTGCCCCAGGCAGGGGAGAAAGGGATGTGAAGCTTCATCTGTCTCTCTGGGCAACTACAGTCTAGGCCTGCAAGTGGATTATTCCACATAGCTATGACTCTGTCCCTACCCCTGGTGAAGGAGAAAGTTGGAAGAAGCTTCACTGGTCCCTGGTGCAATGAGGGCGGCTTAAGCCTCCACAGCTTACAGCACCAACTACATGCTTGGCTCCTACTACACAACCGCAAGGGAGAAATGATAGGAAACCCTAAACTAAAGAGAAAAACTGCACCCAGAATAAATACTCTGGTAAGCCACATGCCAAGACACCAACAAAAAAATTACAATCCACACCAAGAAACAGGAGGCTATGGACCAGTTAAAGGAAAAAGATAAACCTCCAGATGACATAAAGGAGTTGAGACAACTAATCATAGATGTTCAAACAAACCTCCTTAATAAATTCAATGAGATGGCTAAAGAGATTAAGGATATTAAGAAGATATTGGATGAGCACAAAAAAGAATTTGAAAGCATACTTAGAAAAATAGCAGATCTTATGGGAATGAAAAGTGCAATCAATGAAATTTAAAAAACATTGGAATCATATAATAGCAGTTTTGAGGAGGCAGAAGAAAAAGTTGGTAAGCTTTAAGAAATGGCCTCTGAAAGTGAACATACAAAAGAACAGATGTAGAAAAGAATGGAAAATTGAACAAGGTCTCAGGGAACTAAATGACAGCAAAAGGCATGCAAACATACATGTCATGGGTGTCCCAGAAGGAGAAGAGAAGGGGAAAGGGGCAGAAATAATATTTAAAGATATAGTGGTAGAAAATTTCCCAACCCTATTGAAGGATTGGACATAGATATTCCTGTCCAAGAAGCACAACATACTCCCATCCAAAAAAATCCAAGTAGACCAATTCCAAGACACTTCCTCATCAGAATGTCAAAGGCCAAAGACAAAGAGAGAATTCTGAGAGCAGTAAGAGAAAAACAATGCATAACATATAAGGGATATCCAATAAGATTAAGTGCTGATTTCACACCAGAAACCATGGAAGCAAGAAGACAGTGGTCTGATATAGTTAAGATACTACAAGAGAAAAACTTCCAGCCAAGAATCTTATATCCAGCAAGACTGTCTTTCAAAAATGAGGATGAGATTAGAATATTCACAGATAAACAGAAACTGAGAGAATTTCTAAGCAAGAGACCAGATTTTCAGGAAATACTAAAGCGTGTGCCAGAGCCTGAAAAGAAAAGACAGGAGAGAGGGGCCTGGAAGAGGATCTAAAAATGAAGATTATATCAAAAGAAGTAACTAAAAGTGTCAAAAGAGTGGGGAAAATAAAATATGACAGATAAAACTCAATAGGAATAAACTTAACCAATGATGTAAAGCACTTGTATTCAGAAAACTGCAACTCAATGTTAAAGCAAATAAAAAAACCCTAAATAACTGGAAGAACATTCCATGTTCATGGATTGGAAGACTAAATATCATTAAGAAGTCAATTCTACTCAAATTGATACACAGATTTAATGCAACTGTATAAAAATAACACCAGCATTAAAGAAAAAATTGAAAACATGATCATTAAATTTATTTGGAAGGGTAAGAATTCCTGAATAGTCAGAAATATCATAAAAAGGAAAAGTAAACCCTCATCTCCAGACTTTAAATCATAATACCTACCTATGGTGGTAAAAACAACATGGTACTGGCCTAAAGACAGACACAATAGACCAATGGAACCAAATTTATGGTTCAGAAACAAACCCTTACAGGTATGGTCAAATAATTTTTAACTATCCTGTCAAACTCATACAGCTCAGGCAGAACCATCCATTCAACAAAAGGTGCTGAAAATGAACATCCATAGCTGAAAGAAGGAAAAAGGACCCGTATCTCATACCTTTTCCAAAAATTAACTCAAAATGGATAAAAAAAACCTAAAAATAAAAGCAAGAACCATAAAACTTCTATAAGAAATTATTGGAAAATATCTTCAAGACCTGGTGGTAGGTGATGGTTTCTTAAAGGAGGTAAGAGAAGGACTGAGATGAACTACTGATATTTAATGTATGTAGAAGTTTTGATTGGCTTTACTGTAAAATGGTGGAAATGTATAGAGTGGATGGCAACACACAGTGAGTGATAGCTAGTTTATAAATGGGGATGTGCCTGAAAATGGTAGTCTAGTTATGTAAATGCCAATTGATAAGAATGCTTGAAAATAATATAGGAACTGGATAACACAGTAAACCAAAAGGTGGGTGAGAATTGTGGTTGATGGTACAGATGCAAGAGTGTCCTTTGTTGACTAGAACAGATGTATATCACTGCTGCAGGGTGGTGGGAATGTGGAAAAATACAGCTGGAGTGACCTATGGACTGTGGTTAGTAGTAATAATATAATATTCTTGCATCTATGCAAAAGATGTCCTGTGTTGATACTGAGGCAGTATGGAAAATGTGAGCCAAATGTACACTATGAACATGGTAACAATCCGATGATATTATTTTATCTGTAGCAAATGACTCACCACATTGTGGTGTGTTGATGGAGGGATCACGTTTGGGAATTCACACATATGCGTGATTATTTTATAAATTTACAACTTTTGTCATAAAAAGTACTTAAAAAATAATAATGGGGGGTTTGGGGGAGAAGCACACCAAATATAAGATAAGGACTATGATTAGTAGTAAGATTTTGACAGTGTTCTTTCATAGTTTGTAACAACGTCTCATGACAATGTGAGATGTTGGTGAAGGGTTCATGTATGGGACCCCTGTATGATATTATGCATGTTTGCTTTATAAGTTCACAACTTTTATGATACACTTAGTTGTTTACGTATATTCATATATAAATGATATAAAGATAATAACAATTGTATTGGTTAGGGGAAAACTACTTTGTTTAGTAGTAATATTTTGACAATGCTCTTCTATCATTAGTTTAAAAAGTTTAAAAACAATGCAAGTTATTGGTGGTAGGGTGAGATGTTTTGTATGTTTGTTTGATGTTATATATGTTAGGTTAGTAAGTTTACAACTATTATATACTTATTGTTGATGTATGTTTATGTATGATATATTTCAATAAATTATATATTTCAATAAATTATTATTTTAATAAATTAAAAATATTTATTTCAATAAATTAAAAAATATATTTCAATAAATTATTGTAATATATTTCAATAAATTTAAAAAATAAACCCACAAATACCCCAATCTGAAAAATATAAACATATGGGCAAAAGATTTCAAGAGATATAGGAATAGCAAATAAATGCACGAAAATATGATTCAGCCTCAATAATGACTAAGGAATAGCAAATTAAAACATCAATGGGCTATTACTGCAGATCATTTAATTTAAGAGATTAACCATATAAGTTTGGTGAGAATGTGGAGGAACCGGAACTTTCATATACTGCTGGTAGACATGGAAAGTGGCACAGCTACTTTGAGAAATGGTTGGGTAGTCTCTTAAAAGGTTAAATATACAAGTACCTATGACATGGCCATTCCACTCCTAGGTATTAACCCAAGAAAAATGAAAGCATATGTCTATAAAAAGTCTTATATACCAATGTCCATGGCATTTTTTTCATGATGCCTCAAAACTGGAAACAACCCAATAAATATCAACAAGTAAGTGGGTAAACTTTTGCTGTGTTTATATAATGGAATTCAACTAGGCAATCAAAACATGGTGGCAAACTATTGGTGCAATATCATCGATGAATCTTGAAATAAGTATGCTGAATGCCAGACAAGAAGTATACCTACTGTGTGATTCCAGCATGTAAAATTATAGAAAATACAAACTAACCTATAAGGACAGCAAGTTCAATGTTTGCTTATGAGGGGGTAGGAGGGGTTTGCAGGGTGCAAAGAGAGTATGTATGGCATGAAGAAATTTTGGAATGTGTTTGATATATTTATTATCTCAGTTGTAGTGATGGCTTCAAATGTGTATACATAAGACAATTCTTATCAGCCTGCACAATTAAAATATGTGCAGATTTTAGTATATGGATTATAATTCAATAAGGATTCTTTGAAAACATTCATTTTTCAGGACATTTCAGGAAATTTAAATAGTCAAAAAAAGTCAATATTACTTTTGAGATGCTGATGGAAAAATTTGAAAATATAGATTTCTATCTAAATATATCCCTGAGATTCATAAAGAAAGATATTATCTCTCTCCTCCCTCTAGATTAGCTAAGGGAATTGGATAATTTGTTAATTTTCTTTTTATTAAATTGAAAATATCAACAGTAAACTAAAATTCATCCACAATTATTTTTGAAATATAAAAATTAAACTGTAAAAAGTCATCCTGACTATTCATTCAACTGAAATGAAAAGTGCAAACCTTATACAGTTTATTTTTTATTCGAATATTTGCTATGGATAGTTAACTTTGAGAGTCTTCAAGTCTTGGTCGTCATGTTTAAATGATAGTGAGGAGAGTAAAGATATAATATTTATAATAAAGACCTACTTTTGCATGGTATCATTTCTCAAAGTCAGTTAGCAATCTGTCTGGGATAGACATTTAGCAGACAAAGCATTGGTTTTCAAACCAGATGCTTTATTTAGATACAGCCATAAATATGGATAAACATTTAGAGGCAACCTGATCTAAATTTCTATTGTCAGAGATGGATGCATTGCCATCTGGAAATATTAAAAATGGCCAACTAGTCATTTTTTTGCTTTGGCCAGGATTAGACCTTTCATTTCTAAATTTCTGGTAAAATATCCCTGTGTTATCATGTTAGAAGGAAGTGACAAACACAGGTTTCCTATTCTGCTAGAATCCATGTAAAATTTAATCATTAACATTAAGAAGATATTAAACCAACACAACATTGACATTGAATTAATGCCATATATTATGGGTGGCTAAAGAGATAACACCCATTTTAACAGACATTTTTGGATGTAAATGGTTAGATTCTCTACCATAACATTTAGTGAAATCCAACTGCCAGGCCCAGCAGACGCCGCAATGGATTAACTATGGCTCCTGCTTTTGAGACCATAATCAACAAAAATTTTAACAAATCTGGAGAATCATGCCCATGATCCTAGTAACAAGACATCATTTAAATAATTTCATATTGATTACACATTTATTATATTTCAGTCATGAGGCCTAATGGTTGGATGAGATGACACTGAGAAAAAATGAAGTATGAGAGGCGTTAACATCCATCGTCATTAGTGCTACTAACCAGAGCTAATGAAGGTGTGAGCATTTTCACATCCTTCATGAAAAATGATCTCAAAGCATAGTGGGGAGCTCATGATATATGAACTTATTATCCAATGTCAAATCCTGGGGAAGACTTGCCTAATTAAAGCAGAAACTGTTTTGCCCCAGAGAAAAGAAAGGAAATACAGTTTTGGAAATAAATGAAGCTCTCTGTATGTCTCCTGCAATCTTTAACTCATGAAATAGAAAATTAATTGGCTCCGTGACAGAATTTTAAACCTATTTTTGTCAAGTCTTTAACATCCACTTTACACTATCAAGCACCATGTCTTCTGTGGGGAAAGAGTGCCTTTGTGGGCAATTTGTAAAATGTAAAAATAAAAAAAAAATCTCAGAGTATAAAAGGTCATCAGATTATCACATTCATATTCTTATTTATACGTCTACTGACTCGGTTCTCATTGTATTAGTATTTTGTCATTGCTGTAACAAATTGCCACACTCTGAGAAGTTTAAAACAATGCACGTTTATGATCTCATAGTTCTATAAGTTTCTGGGCATGAAGTTCAGTTGGACCTGCCTCGGTTTCTTTGCTCTTGTGATCAAAAGAGCAAAATCAAAGCGCTTGTTGCTCATGCGGTTTGCTGGCAGAATTCAGTGCCACGGAGTTGCAGGACTGAGGTGGGTGTTTCATTGATGGCTGCGGGGTGGGGCTTATTCTCAGCTCCTAGAGGCTACCAGTGTTCCCTGGTCCACCACCCTCCAAATCCTCAAGCCCGGAGACCCCAGGTGAAGTCCTTCTCTGGCTCTGAATCTCTCTGGCCTCTCCTGCTGCCCCATCTCTCCAGTTTCTCCTCCTGCCTCATGTCTCTGCCTCTAGCTAGAGAAAGTTCTCTGCTTTAAAGGGGTCTTGACTGGATCCACTGGATAGCCCAAGAAAATCTTGCTTTTCTAAGATCCATATCCTAATTACAGCTAAAAAAAAAGTCTTGTTTTTCCATGTAAAATAACATATTCCCAGGCTCCAGGAGTTAGAAAAATGTGGACTAATTTAGAATGTGGGGTCAGGGGCAAAAGGGAGAAAGCTGCCCACCACACACACATTTGCGGGGAGTTCCGTATAAGTGAAATGTTCCCAACGCACTCCCCACCCCTCTTCACCTACCAAGGAACTTAATTTCAGTCTATCATTAAACAACATACAAGAAAAACATTAATAGAAGTAAAAGCCTACTAGTACACTTTTTATTTACATGGAAGATGTGAAAGTCCGTCACTTATTTTGTCTCCATTTTTTTCAGACCAAACAGTACATTCCTTGCAGTTAACTGTTTGTTAATCTTTATATTTATTCTATCACTAGCATGTACTATTTGGCCTTTTTCTTTATGCTATGCATAGATAATTTCAAAAGAGGTAATGCACTTAAAATCTAACATGTTGCCAAAACCAGAGTGGTTGCTCAGTAAATATGGTTTCCTTCCCTTGCTCATGCTGATTCTTATTCCGTATCTTCTGTTCTTTTCCTGAAGTTGATAAAAACATACAGAAGCCTCACTCCTCTGTTGAATCTCGTGTAATAAATCTATTTAGGCTTCATGCTTCTCTTCCCTGAACTATTACATAATTTCTTGCCCGAAACATACATTTTAGTATGGGAATAAGTCTTAGTTGGCTAGGCTGCTATAAGGACATACCACAGGCGGCTTGGCGTAAACAAGAGGGATTTATTGTTACCGGGTTTGGAGGCTGGATGTCCAGCATCCGGGCGCTGGCAGGCTCCTGGCCTCTCCAGGCTGGCATCTTGATGAATGGCCAGCAATCCACAGCTCAGTCCTGCTCCATGCCACGGCCAGCCCTCTCCCTTCTGTCTTCTACTCTGTCCACATTTCCTTGGCTTACCATGACTCGTCATATTGGATCCCTATTGGATGACCCTGATTCAGTCTGGCCTCACCTTAACCAACAACATTTCCAACGACCCTCTCTGTGAGTGGATTCATGTCCCCAGACTTGGGGTCAGGATTGCCATGTGCCTTTGGGGGGACATGACTCAATTCATGACAGAATAGCCCACACTGTCTATTATTTGATACATTCCTGTGCATGTTCCTGTTGCTCTGTCAATAACAATAGTAGGTAACTCTTTAAAGAAAAACTCATCGCCAGCAATATAGTTTTGAGCATATAGTAACTGTTCAGTAAAACTGTGAACTGAAGTCAATACTGGCAGGGAGATGGCCTGATACGAGATGAAGAATGCGTGTTCTCTGCTTCACAGTGGGGCCAAGGAAGACAAAGAACATGACAAAATGTTTACTAACTCTCTTTTCTGTGTGTGTGGGCAGTGAAAACTTTAAACACAAAAGGGAAATACTTGCTCACAATTCCTTATCTGAAGTTCCAAAGTCCCGAAAGATCTGAACATCACATGTTCCAAAAATTTATATAGCAATATTGCCTAATCTGAAATAATTTAGCCCAAACCCAGAATGATAGAAATGCATTTATTTATGGTCCCTATTTATGCCACTTGATGTATTTATACATTTCTCTGCAGGCATTTTAGTGTGGTTGTAACAGTTGCTGCCTCAAAAGCCTGCTGTAGTATTTGGTAAATGCAATGCATTGTTTTTCTAAAATATAAGAAGAAAGAAAGAAAGGGAGGGAGAGAGAAAAAGAGAGAGAAGGAAAGGAAGAAAGGAAGGAAAGAAAGAAGGAAGGAAGGAAAGAAAGGGAGGGAGGGAGGGAGAGAAGAGAGAAGGAGAGAAAGAAAGAAATCCAAAGTTTTGGATAAGTTCTCAATTCCGGCAAGCAATAAGGGGACTCTAGCATGAAACAATAAATCCATACTTTTCCTAGGAGAATTTTAAATATGAAGAAGCATTTTAAAATAAGCAAAAGTGAAAAATTTTATTGTATGTCTTTATACACTAGAAAATTCTTATCAAAAGGAGGAGCTGGGGCAGTTTTCCAATGAGAGGATTTATTAGCTCAAATTTTCCAAATAGTTGTTGAATCTCCTATATTACTTTGAAAAGTTATGCTTTCTGAACGCATTATACTGGGGCTTGCCTTATGAACTTATTGTTAGCATATGTCCATATTGATGAATTAATACACGAATTAGTTAAAATGGTGAGTCAACTGTAATAATTAAATTTTCTTTACATCATGCAATTAATTATCAACTATACGGCTATCCTTGTATACTTGCTCCATCTCAGTTCTTATATTCTAGTGGACTGTTCACGAAGAATACATTCTGTGGCAGACTTTTCCTCTATAGTTGCATGAATAATAATGATGAACGTGAACATGGCAATTGAATAGTTTAACTAGAAAACATCTGATTCCAAAGCTTTTATGAAAATATAATTCGACTGTGGAAATATAATTGGCCTCAGTCTTTATCATTTACGTAAAATCACCAGACTGTAATTTATTCGCCATGTTTTGAAATTCTAAAAGTGCTTTCTTATCTGCTATGGGCCAGTGGTACATTCAGTACTAGAGAATGTGAAGATAAAATATATGCTATTCTGCCTTTATTACACAACCCATCTTTATAGCATGGATTCCACACTGGATCAGTATATCTCTACCATAGAAAGTTTCATGGCTACATGGTGCAGTACACATTATTTTACCCAAAGCCTATATCAAGCTATGTTTACTCTGTATGTAGGAATTCCCAGTAGAAGGGAAAGATAAAAGAGACCTGTGTGAACTAATGGAGAAACTGAGGGTGGGACCAATTCTGCCATTTCTCTGTGCACAGAGAGTATTTTTGAAAAAGTGCTATGATCATTACCTTGCTCTCACCATAAAAGAAAAAAGAATCATCTATTTAAATATGATTAAAGTATGAAAACACAAGTTTCTTCTCAAATTTCTAGAATCATGAAATAAAATCATGTGGCTTTTATAAAATCTGATTTTATTAGAATTACAAATGGAAGATTTCTTTTTTGAATTTTTAGGGAAAAAGAATTATTCTGTCTGAATAATAGGGAGAACTAAAATTTGCCAGGGGTTTAATTTTGACCCTTCATTAAACTAGTGTTAAAAAAAAAAAGAGTGAATCAAAACACAACCTTTCCTTCCCAGCATTCCCACTCCTGGGAATTTATCCAAGAGAAATGAAAAGATATGTTCATTTAAGGACTTGTACACAAATATCCATTGTGACTTTATTCATAATGGTCAAAAACTGGAAACAATCTATTGTTTAAGCAGGTGAATGGAGAAATAAATTGTGGCAAATTGTGGTATATTCATTCAGTGGAAGATTTCTCAGCAATTAGAAGGAATCAACTACTGATTCCCATAATAATGTGGATAAATCTCAAAAGCATTATGCTAAATGAAAGAAGCCATGAAAGAGTACGTATAGAATATGCGATTTAATGGAGGTCCTAAAATAACCAAATCTAATCTATTAATAGGCTGCCTGGTGCTATGGAGGTGGGGAATGAATATCCCAAAGAAAGGCAGATGAAATTTTTGTGGTGATCAAAAAATTTTATATCTTGGTTTTGATGATGGCTATATAATTTTATATATTTGCAAAACTTCAACATTGCACACATAAAATGGGTGCATTTTATTATATATATATATATGTATATATATATTATACCTCCATACAGTTTAATTTTAAAAAATCAATTAGGGATGGATTTCTAACTTCAGCTCATGGCAATGGAAAAGATTAAAGAGAAGAAAAGGTCTAAGAACTCAGTCCTTACAGTTCTACAATTGGGTATAGTAACACCTTGAACAGATAAGTCTTAGGAAAATCTTTTGTTTGATAGTTTAGAGATAGCAAATAGTTAACAGTTATTGACTGCCTATTATATATACTTTTGAGTGCTTACAATTACCCTGTGAAGGTTGGCACTACTATTACCCCATTTTATGGATGAAGAATCTGAGGCCTGGAGTAGATTGAAAATCACAAGTCTAGTTCATGACAAAACAACAAACCAACTCGCCTCTGCTGTTTGTGTTGATGTTACAAGGCAACCTGAAGAGATGCTCTGATCAAGGAAGTTCAAATTCTCCTGTTGCTAGAGAACAGATGATAATCTCTTTTTTTTTCCATTTTGCAGTTTTTAATGGAAAAACACAATGCCATCTACGATGTAGTTTTTTTTTGCACATTGATTTTATTTTATTTATTTTTATTTATTTATTTTCTTTTTTATTTTCTTTTTAATATTACCTTAAAAAAATGAGGCCCCATATACCCCCCACCCCACCCACCCCACTCCTTCCACATCAACAAACCCTTCCATCATTGTGGCACAACCACTGCACCCAGTGAATACATTCTGGAGCACCGCTGCAGCACATGGATAGTAGTCCACATTGTAGTCCACACTCTCCCCCGGTCCACCCAGTGGGCCACGACAAGACACACAATGTCCAGCATCCGTCCCTGCAGCACCAACTAGGACAACTCCAAATCCTGAAAATGCATCAAACCATATCTCTTCTTCTCTCTCCCGACCATCAGCAGCCACCATAGCCACCCTCTCCACATCACTACTACAGTTTCTTCCCTTACTAATCACAGTAGTTCCCCAGCAGAACACCAGTGTGTCCACTCTAATCCATACTCTATTCCTCCATCTTGTGGACCTGGGATGGTGATGTCCAGTCCCCCTCTACATCAGGAGGGGGCTTAGATTCCACATGGATGATGGATGCAATTCTCCTGCTTACCAGTCCCTGGTGTTTTAGTGGCTAGGATAATTTCTTTTAAAGCAAAGAAGATGTAATATTTGTTGATATTAAATGTTTATATCAACCATGACTTCTCGACAGAGAATCAGTGCCACGGTAACAAAAATAAATATAATCACTGGCATTTACAGATACTTACAAGGTGTCAGGCTCAATCCTGAAAGCTTTATCTTATTAATTCATTAATTTTCACAAGAAGCCAAGAGGCAGGTTCTATTAATTATCCTCATTTTACACACGAATAAACTGAGGCAGAGGAGTGATTGAGTTGCCTAAGAACAGACAGCTAGTAACTGGGAAAGAGAGCACTGGAACAGGGGCTGTTTGGCCGGAAATTTACGTCCCAGTCCCTGCACTCTAAGGCAGTTCCCATTACACATAGCCCAAGGTAACTGGTTTCCCGTGGACAGGAGCTGTGCAATGTAAGAAAGTTCCGAAATGCACACGGCCCTGTTAATACAGCGTTGTGTGATGTGAAGGCTTGGTGTTGCTTAAGAAAAACGTCAAGAAGATTAGCAATTTCAGTATGATTCCATGCTGTTAGTAATCTGAAGCATTTATCATTCTTGTTTTATGTTTCCAGGAAAGTGTTTCATTACAATAAATGCTTTGGTATTTCCATTTCTAGCACTAAAACATTGGGGCATATTCATTACCCATCCAAATGTGTTAGAAACCTTTAAAATTACCTTTTTCTGAAAAATTTTAATTAAATCTTTTCTTACATAATTCCCAAAGGGCTTGTATAATAACATTTACATGAACTATACAAAGTAGGATGGTATTATCTACATTTAAAAGCATAGAATTTTGCAAGAACTGTTTGACAGAGAAAAATAGTTTTATGCCAAAACACTTTATTCTGGACTGATATTAAATTGAGCCGATAGAGGTCAGACTTATTTTCTTTTGATTAAGAGAAATGCTGGAATTGGATATTATTTAAAAACACAGATACAATAGCATGCTTTACATACATCCTATACATGAGGAAAAATGCTCACACCTGAAGGTAATAGGGCTTAGTCAGTTTTAAGAAATGACTCAAGGACTCTTATTAATAATAGGTGGCAGGACTGAGACTTGAATCCAGATCTGTCTCAAAAGCTCATTCTCCTTAAAGCAGGTCAACCCACTCTATCCTGGCTTTGTTTTGTTTTGTTTTTTTTCCTTTTTGAAATTTAGCCTCCTAAGATTAGGCAAAGTTATTGAATTTATTTCCAGTATATGTTGACTGTTTAAATTGGAGATGATATTCCAAAAGCTACTTGGGCAAAAGTTAATGAAATGCCACTTACTTCACTCTGCAAATACTAGGAAAAGTAAAGACCATTAGTTCTAAAGATCTTTTCACATATCATCAATATTCGCAAGGACTTCAAGCTCTTCCATTATATATTGCGCCCTTCCAAGCAACATGAAATGCAATAGAAAAACTGTCTAATTTGTCTGGAGTAAATTTTGAAACCATTTTGTGTTGTTTATAAAATTTGTCAGTATCTATGCATTTTATCCAATCAAACATTATTTGTGGAGTGCCTGAGATGTGCCAATTCTGGGCTGGGAATTTCTTACACAAGGAAGGAAATGGCCAAGGTACCTGTTCCCAGGCAGCTTACATTCGAAAGGGGGAAATCAGGTAATAAACATTACACAGGAATATCACCATAAATCAAAGCGGGATAGTGCTGTGGAGAAGAACATATGAACGCTAAGGAAAATAGGAGGACTGGGGTAGGGAAACTTTTTCTAATATTTACTGAGGGTTTTCAGAAAAAGCCTCAATAATCAAGCAACATTTGAGGAGACACAGGAAGCAACTGAGGGAGGAGAACATTTCAGGAAAAATGAAATGAACCCGTAAGGGTCGTTGAAGCAGAAGAAAGCATGAAGCATGCAACGGCGGGACCGGTGTGGCTGGAATGCAGTTTCCAGGGTGGGGGCCAGGAAGAAGGAGGAGCAACAGCAGGGTCTGGGCCACAGAAGGCTTGGTTGTTGGGGTAGATTGGATTGTGTATCCAACCAAAGATATATTCTTAATCTTAACCTGCTTTCCTCTGAGTGTGAAACCATTTGCAAATAGGACCTTTCAAAGTTATCTTTATTTAAGGTGTGGCCATTTTGAATCAGGTTGGATCTTACTGCATATTATTGGAGACCTAACAAAGAAATGAAATTCAGACATAGTCAATCAGCAGAAATCAGAAACTGGAAGAAACCAGAAGATGAAGAAACCGAAAGTGAGAGAAAGCCACAGGAATAGAGAACAGTGGAGGATTCCACCACCAGAGCAGTGCTGACTGAAAGAAAGTACTGCCTTGCCAACATCTTGATTTTGGACTTCTGGTCTTCAAAACTGTGAAACAACAGATTCCTCTTATTAGATCGGCCCATTGTGTGGTATTTGCCAGCACTGGCAAACGAAGAGAGCTGTGATTGAAAGGACTTTCTTTTTCCTCTAGGTATCAGAGAAGTGACATTAACTGACTCCCATTTTAAAAGGTTCCATGGAGAAACCATGTGGCATAGACTAGAGCTAGAGGAGGCAGGTATAGGGAGAGCAGGTGAACGACTATTGCAATAGTCTGGGCAAGAGATGCTTTTGGTTTGGCACAGGGTGGCAGCAGGGGGATGGAAGACACGCCCGTGATTCACATTTGGATACTCCAAGTTTCTGGTGCCACTGGTCATCCAAGAGGAAAGAATACATGGTTGGACATTTCAGTGTGGATTTCAGAAGAGACATTTAGAAATTTCATTTAGACTTTAAAGATATAAGACTGAAAGGGATTGACCTGCAGAGAGAGAGGAGATGGAGAGAGTAATAAGATAGAGAAGGGGAAAGAGATGGAGATTAGAAGTCAGGTTTCAGTGGCAGAATTAGGGATGAAAATAGAATGAGTGGTTGATATACGGGAGGGGAAGTGAGAAAGGTTGGCGTCTTGGAAGATCAGGCGAAAGAAGTTTTCAAGGATGGGGTGAGGCACTGTCTCTAACCCTGCTGAGAGGTCAAATAAGGACTGAAAACTGACTGCTGGATTCAACAACACGTAGGCCACAGTGGCCTTGATAGAATTGTTTCAGTTAAGTGTTGGGAATAGAAGAGGGAATGAGAGAACTGATGACTCTTTTTACACAGTTTGCTGAAAATGGAAGCAGAGAAACGGGCAAAAGCTGGAGGAAGTTGTAAAGTCAGGATCTTTGTAATTTTGAAGCTTTTTTAAAAACAAAATGAGGGAAATAACATGTTTGAATATGAAAAAGAAAAATCAATTTATAAATCTGGAAGAGTAGGGAGAATATCTGGTGCTCTGTCCTTGAGGAAACAAAATGCAATTGTTTGTACTTAGGAAGGGGCTGACTTAGTTACCAAGACAAGACAGCTCAGGTGCAGGGGCGTGGAGAGAAGGCAGAGTGCATGAGTATGGGCTACAGGTACGCGACTGACTGTGCGCTTAGGGACGGTACTTTTTATCATTTCTATTTTCTCAGTGAAACAGAAAAAGTTTGCTGAGAATGTAGATGCAGCTTGAAAATGCAGAAGGTTTAAATGAGAGGAGAAAGTAAGATATGAGAACTTAGGAGAAGGGAAATGGATTGGAAATTGAAGTAGGCTTACTGGGCAGGTAATACTAACGTAGTGACCAAAGCTAGCACTTTTTGTATTTTGTGGGAGGAGTGGGGGTGAAAATTTTTTAGCCCAGGTTATTCTATTCCTATACCATATTATTAGAAATGTTAGAACACATAGATCTTAAAAGTTCTGGGGAAATAAACACATCATGCTTTTAATTAGGATATATATTTTTCCATAACTTTTCCTAAAAAAGTCATGAGTAACGTACACTTTTTAAAAGCTGATTGATTTTTGTTTCTAAACTTGTACTGATACCAAAAGTTTCAATGAAGGAATGAATAAAATTCTGGTGAATCTTAATTAATCTCTAGTCTCTCATCTAAATCCCAGTTCCTTCTTGTATAATCCTTGACTCTACAGACTGTGTTAATAGTGGAAAACTCCTTCAACTTAGTTTTGGAATAACTTACAAGTACAGATCTTTGGGAAGAGCTAGCTTTTGTTCCCCTTGCTTTTCATATAAACAGAAAAATTAGTAAGAAAGGGGATACTAGTATCTCCCAACTGGTATATATCCCAACTTACTATGACATACTAACTAAATCATTGACAGACATGATTAATAGAACCACAGTATATTGGACCTGGAAGGCAAGTTCATAAAAGAAAAAACTGAAACCCAGAGAGTTCAGAAATCTAATAATCTTAAATCTGCTGATGGATTTAAATAAAGACTGCTTTACTGTTGGCCTGGAGTCCCTTCCACTTATCACAATCTATGTTTTATATCCATAATTCCTCTCTTCCTCTTTAATTATATGTTCAATTATTATTTTATTATACAATTGCTCGTATTATTCACTTGTGTATTTGTTTGCGTATTAATCAAGGAACCTGTACAATTTCAGAAGGTTACTTTGCCATATGGGTGTTACCAAATGTATGAGTCAACACTGTCTAGAGAAAGAGAAACTATAGGATTTATGTGTGCGTACATCTACATCTACACCTACATCAACATGCACATACACATAGACATACTAGGATGGTTAATTTTGCATGTCAAATTGGCTAGGATATGTTGTCCATATTTTTTATTATATCTCTGCATAAATATATGCACTTGGGGAAAACATGCCAGGACAAATGCTAAGTTTTTCATATGATTTGCATTAGTAAGAGGAAGGAGGGAACTGAGTATGAAGAGTGTTTTGGATAAAAGGAGAAAGAAGCAGAGGAGGAAAGGAACCCTGACAAGGAGAAAAAAACATAAAAAACGAACTATATTGAGTATGTTAAACTTTAGTTTCTAGTTGGTTTAGATAACAAGATATTGATAATACCCCTTTAAATATATTTAAAGATATAGAGATATATAAAGATATAAAGGTTTTTCTTTATATCATTTTATATTTAGGACTGTGTGTGTTCATATGTTAACTGTGCTGAAAAACCAACAGAGAGCAAGGAAGTATTCAAAATCTGAAACATTTCTATATTCTGGTCGTGAAATTCAGAGTAATTTTCATTTTTTTCTTTGTATGTTACATATATTTCTGTGTCTCCAATTTTTTTGTGATGAGAAAGAATTTTTATAACAAAATATAAGGATATTTATAAGCTGTTCACAATTTTGAATGCCATATTAATAAACCTAGGGAAGAAACAGTTTTCTAATAAGCCACTATTTTGTTCAAGGCAATAAAGCAAACTTTATTAAAAATAATCTCACAGAATTGATAGTGTTCTATATTGGCTATCACAGTATTCAGTTGGTGCTTTGGCTGGGAATTCTAAATTAAGATCTTGCAATTCCATTTATGCTATGATGTTTTGGCTGGAAAAATGTGAAAGCCTGACTTACACTTTCCTCGTAATGGATGGTACGGTTTCCTCCACTTAAAGGAAAATGTAGTCCGTAGCTAAAAGAGGTCCAAACTTTTCAGATTATCTGAATGTTTTCAGTTGGAGCTGTTTTCAGTGGTGGAAGACTGATGCCACTATTGAGAGAACAGGAAAACAGACTGGAAAGCTGATCCCTCCACGTCCAGACTTAAGCCAGAAGGCATAAAGGGGGCTTACCACTGTTCACAGGGGCTGTCCCACTTTCGTCCTTAAAGCACTAGTTTATTCAGGCCCTATTTGCGACAGTCCCATAAAGGCTCCTTAGTTGAGGTTACCCCAAGACATAACCCTGGTGCAGTTGGGATGGTCACTCAAAGGGGGAACTTCTGACCAGGCAAAATGATGAGGCACCAAATACGATTTCTTTTATGCAACTGCAGATAGGCTGGTATTATGTGCTTGAAAAGCACAATAAGTGTACATTTCAAAAAGAGGTAAGCATAATAGTAAAGAATGTAAAATGCACATCTTAAAGGAGGCTTATATTACATTTTAAAAGAGCAGGAGTCCCAGAATTTCTTGGAAAGTACAAGGGAAATTCTAATATTGAGGAAGGAAAAGATGAAGGCTACTTTATACTAGTTGACAAATTGAACTTTTAGAAATTATTTGACATATAGTTCTAATGCTTGTAGATGAGATGACTTTGTCATTACGATTATACATGGATTGAGGCATGGATTATCAAAGAGACAGTTCTATCACAAAATAACCTTAACGTGCAACCAGTCAATGCTTGCTTTGAGCCATGCTATAACCAATGGGCTTGCCGGCTACCTTCTGCTGAAGCATATCTGTTTGGTCTTAGCAGGGGAAACAGACTCCAGGACTTCCAGATCCCTGCTATTTTCACTTATTCCAGTGCTTTCTCTAAGTGCAGAATTCTGTTTTGGTAAATTGTTTGGAAATGATGCAGAATAATCCCTTTTGCTGTATCAAAAAGCAGTTCCAAGCAAAATCAAAAATCTCTAAGTTATCTGCTAAGCATGATTATTTTTTTGGAATTGACAGAATGGTCTTTCCTGTATAATAGGAATAGTTACAAGTGCTACAGGAAACATCTGCAATATGTCAGTAGAAAAATCTGAACTCTAAAGCTGGGTCTACTGATACACATGCATAAAGGGAACAGAATGGAGAACCAAGCTGTTTGTTGTGTGGTTTGGTTAATGCAGGGAGCAGAGCTGGGGAATTTAGAGTAAAACCTTGAGATTACAATCAGGAAAGATGGGAAGACACTTTAGGGCTTGGGGCTGGAGATGTGGCTGGTGAAACCAAAATCTAGCTAAACGGTGGTTTTGGTTTCAGCTTTTTATTTTGCTTGTCTTTGTAATAATTGACAGTTCATTCTACTGTTTGTTCCTTTAGTTGGCTCCCACCCTGTTGGCGGAACACTCTGGATTTTGAGCTTCTAGGTTCTTGGCTTATGTTGCGTAAAGGAATTTAAGGACATGTCATAGAGTAGGCAAGGAGTAAAGAGCTTATTAAGAAACAAGAAAACTAGAAATGAGGAATGGGGACAACCCCAGACGTGGGAGAAGACGTGCTCCGGGGTGCGAGGCACCCTAATCCTAATCCTAGTTCTGGGGAGGGGCCCCAGCTCTTTGGGGGGCTGGTTGGTTGCCTTATGATCCCCCCTCCTTTAGCCCTCAGGGAACAATGAGGAGGCCTTTGTTTGGAGTTATCTGGGACCAACCAGGAGTTTGTTTGGAGTTACCCGGGTCTTACCCTTGACTGTGGGAAGAGTTCCAAATGGGGTCTGGTGGGGTCTTTCCGGCTTTGTTCTCACTAGCAGGTTTCCGCTTGGGGCCTCACAGCCAAGTTGGCTGCCAGGTCCCAGCCGTCTTCCCTCTTCCCGTTTCATCCCTTGCCTCTGCCCCATTAGCTGGAATTCACATTTCCCCCTACCTCTTACTGCAGTTTCTTCAGGGGAACTTGATTTCTGAAATTTATCTTTTGACACTGACGGCCAAATATTCCACTACAGAATTGGTTTTGTTTCCTCCTCCATGGTCACATACCACAGATACCAACCCCCCAGCATCACTGCTGTTTAATATGTCTGTAAGTCATTCTCCAGCTCGGTTGCCTTGCCACCATTCAAGAGAAACCTGGAGTCATTGATCCTGACACAGTCTTTTCAGAAGATTATTTCACCAACCAAAACGGACTTCTCGACAGTCCCACTGAATTCCTCCAATGGTTTTCAAATGATACAGGGTATACTTTCCCAAAGGAAAAAGATTTTCAAGTTTTAACTTCAGAAGAAAGCAAGCTGTGATAAAGTAGCTGTAGCCTCTTCTGCACGTGCCCTCAGTGCTTACCTGCAGCTCTTCCACATCGCTGGTTTCTGTGCGAGCTCTTGGAAAAGGTTTCCATATGCCCTTGCCTATTGTAAACCGAACACTGGCAATCCCACAGTGTTTCATTAGACCGCTAACTGATTTCCATTTGCTCTGGCTTTCTGAGCCTAATCACAGGAGCAAGCGTGTCATTTCACGGTTGTCTTAAAAATAATGTTAAGCATATCATTGGGGTATTTTACCTTGAATTATATTGGCTCCATTGACTTAAGTCAAGACTTGGATTGCTCGATAAGCTCATAAATAGTTGCCAGCCTGATTTAAGACCTAGGGCATAAGCCAGATACTTAGAAAGGAATGGAAGAGAATGGCTAAACTCTTTACCTGCATACCATCAGCTCCAACACTGTTGGAACACCAGAAATGCACTTGAGATCTAGAATTTCAGAAAAGGCAAATCCTTCTCACTCAAGAAGCAAGGATAGATATTCAGTTTTCTAATGTATTCATTTTTGTCTTGTTCACTGTGGCACAATTCTGAAATTATTAAGCATTCTTTAAAAACCTCCTCTATCAGCACGCTACATGAAAGGCAAATCAAAATCAGGTCCTGGGGTTAAGAAAATGGTGTTAAAAAGCTTGTTGAGAATCTCTAATTGTGTCATTGACATCATACAGCTCTTTTAAAACAATCAAAATAAATTAAGTAAAATGAATTAGAAACTTGAGCATGACATTTTCCTAGCAAGAAATGCATTTTCTTTTTAATAGAGGAAAGACATTTCTTAGGCTTGAATAGGTCCCAAATGGAATTAGATTCATTTCTTGTATGAGCTGAACATAAAGTACATCTGGGTTTTAAATCTATTAATCTGAATTGCATCACTTTAAGATTACAAGTCTATAAGTTTGCATCACTTTTAGGGATCAAATACATTGGAGCGTCACAATGGAAAGCTTGTTCGGGTACATTTGTAATTAAGATTTCTACAGCCCTTAATTCAACAAATACTTGAGTTATCCTCAGCTCTAAGAGGATTTTCTTCAATAGTTTGTATATAATTAGAGTCATTGAATTTTTAAAATTTCATTGCATTTGTGTATTTTGTAAGGTAATAGAAGTCACTCTGGTATTATGTGTAGTGTGAGTTTTGCTATAAGTTTAAATTTTGTATTTTAAATAATACAAGAGTCTTAAAATACATCTGGTAAGTGCTGGGAAATTAAGATCTCTCTGAAGAGTGGTTCTCCAAGTGTCTGAGTAGATGCAGGTGCTGAGTTAATTTCAGGAAAAGTGTATGTGTAAGAAATACTCTTGCTCTACCAAGGAAGGTTCTACCTTTTTGCAAAAATATCAAGAAAATATTTTTGGTGCATTATAAGAAAAAAATAAAAGATGTCCAGCTTCCTTGAACATGAGTACTTAGATCAAATTAAGGCCCATGAAACAAATTCAGTGCTGCCTGATTTTGAAAAGCCAAGAGTGGGCTTTACAGATGAACATTTGCAATCGATTCCACGATAGGGAACACTAAGTTTTGACACCTGTTAACTTCACCTGAGCCCTGTGGTCCTGGGAAACAGGGGTGGTTAAAAACTTCCACCCACCTTTGTATTCCAGGAAATAGCGTATCCAACAAAACCACTCCTTCCTCAGGATGGAGGAATAAATTGTGGACTAGAGCGGACTTCCTGGTATTCTACTGTAGAATTATTGTGACTCTAGCAATGGAAGAAACTGATGTGGAGACAGTGGCCACTGGAGTTGCCGAGGGCAGGGAGAGGGAAGAAGAGGTGTGATATGGGGACATTTTTGGGACTTGGAGTTGTCCTGAATGATATTGCAGGGACAGATGCAGGACATTCTTTATCCTGCATATGCACTGAATGGACTGGGGGGGAGTGTAAATTACAATGTAAACTACAATCCATGCAGAGCAGCAGTGCTTCAAAATGTATTCACCAAATGCAATGAATGTGCTGATGTGGGCTATGGGTGGGAGGCTCTTTGTCTCTTCAGAGATAACCTTAACCTAGGCTGTCTGTCCTGACTTGTGGGTGTGGGATGGTGAGAGGCTGCAGTCCTGCCCTTGGTGACCATGGCAACGCCTCCAGTCCCAGGAGGCAATTTAGCAATGCAAACTCTATATACATACCAGTCAGTCCAGGGAAACACTGATGGTGGTGATGCCGAAGCTTAAGGGAACTTGAACTTGGCCTCAAATGGGAAATATAATATAGTCTGTGCATAAATTCAAAGTCATCTAATTCTATATCCAAGTGTGCCTAGTCTCTAGAAATCCAGTTAAGTGATATAGGCTTTGAATGTTCAGAAAGGATGTAAGACTGAATGTGTATTCAAAATTGCATCCAGACAGAATGTGGGCAAGATGCTAATTCAAGCTCATCTGAGGTGTGGGCAATATGTTAATTCAAAACCTACCTGATACTCAGGCAAAGACTTAACTAACAAAGAAAGTAGTTTTCTTTGATAAAAGCACCAATTGACTCCCCACCCTGTATAAAAGGAACTTGAAAATCTTGTTCAGGGCTCGGGTTTGAAACAGAAAGCTCCGCAGTCCCGCCGGCCGTCAATAAACCATTTTTCCTTCTCAAAATCTCTCCTGAGTCCTGGTCTTTCTATACACACATAATTGAACCTCTCACAAATTCTACAACAGTGCCACACTGATGAAAGAGGTTGATGTGGGAGGAGTGAGAGGGAGTGGGGAGTGGGGTATATGGGAATCTCATATTTTTTAATGCAACATTTTGAGTCATCGATGTATCTTTAAAAAAAAAATCCCTCTTCCAGAAAAAATAAAATTAAAACAATTTTTAAAAAACCCACCTTTCTCTTAGGGCTGATGAGATCCATGTGTAACCCCTTTGATTGACCTGACTGCACCATTTGCTACAGATAGTTCACCCTAAATTCATCTGGTGATTGGGGTAGCCATCTGTGCCAGCTAATTGCTTTCCGACAAAGGGAAAATAAACCTGTGTTTTCTTCCCTAATATACAGGCAGTTATTACTTGAAGTCAGGTGCCGAAACTAGAAACTAAACCCCACCCCCAACCCCCCCATTCTCTCCACCCCCCCCCCTACAGGGAGACAGGAGCTCTTGAGTCCTTGATGTTTGCATTTCAAGGAAGTCACTCCAAGGCTCTTGGAGGCTTACTGAGCTTTTAAAAAGATTTGCATACATGTCTTTTGGAAGGAAGGACTTGTTATTTAACTTGACAAACTTTAGCTAAGAGTCTTTCCTCCCCACAGTAATCTGAACTTTGACCTACCCTGAACTTGGCCCACCACACAGCCCTTTTGAATGAAGCCTCCAGAAAAGGATGCTCATTCCCTTTCCAGCCTTGTTCCCTCCTCGCTATAGCACAAAAGCTTTTTCCGCCTGATCTTCGAGATGCTTGGAGATCTCATGGTCCGAGACACTTGGAGATCTTAGGGCTGGAATTTCTCTTTTGTCATAGTCCCTTTCCCCCTCTTGCTAAAACTTTTTAAAGAAAATCTTTTCTTACCTCTTCCCATACTTGTTTTTATTGGGCACTTTGAATCCCCATTAAGTGATATTTTCTCTCTCCCCTCCCCCCCGTTCAGTTCTTCTCATCAGTAAACTTATAGTGTTCTGAATAATTACCATAGCTATTTTAAATTCTACCAGTTATAACTGTGGAAATAGTTTTCTCTCATTATATAAGTACCTATGAAATCTCTTCGATTTTGTCTAATGGTCCCCAAATTAAAATATTTGCTATCTGGACCATTGCAGAAACAGTATGTCCATTCTTATTTTAGAGGAGCATAAAAATCTACAGCGATGGAAAAGAAAAACATTCAAAGATTTTAAGAACAGCTATTTTGGGTTCCAATAGGATTACTTTGAGTCCAGGCACTGCCTTTGATGGAAGGAGCTCAGACTTCCATCAAAGTTTAAAAATGTCAGTGAATGCAGCTTTAAAAAAACGAATCTTCATGGCATTATAATGGGATTAATAATAATGGTACCTGCTTTATAAGATTGCTGCTAAGATTAAAGTGCTGGTCACATTGAAAGATCTGAATAATTATTAGCAACTACAGCAAAACATAAATGTTCAAATGTTCAGCCTGGTTTTATATGGAAGTCAACTCACGGCAACCCCCACAACCTCCATGGACACACAAACAAAAGTACAATCATAGAAGGCAAAGTTACTCCCTAATACTTCCAGGAAGAAGGAAGAATTGGAAGATTGAACCCATCCCTGTTCTAAGTATTTCTTTCTCTCCCTCGCTCCCTCCCTTCTTCCCTTCCTTCCTTCCTTTCTCTTTTCCTCCCTCCCTCCTATCCTTCATCTGGAAGTGGCAGGGCAGGGTGTAAATGTTGTTATTCCTTTGCTAATGATTAGGGCTTGGATTTAACATGTCAGCATGATAGATTGCACTTTTTTAAAAATAAGAGGTAAGTTTGGATATCTGTGTTAAAAGAAAAAACTTTTCAACAACATTAACTTTGGGAATCTCACAGCTTTATTGAGCAATTCATGAATTGGGCAGCATCCCAGTGAGAAAGGAGAGGGGCGCTCTCCCGAGGGAGTGGAAAGCTCATCCAGGGTGAAGAGGCAAGTGAGGAGATGGTCTGATTGGCTGGCATGAAGGTTCCATTTCACATAGGGTGTCTAACACCGTGGGGAGCAGAGCATGGTGTGCTTTTCCAATCTCATAGGCTGTCTCTCCTGGACTGGAACTGCTTTATCAGCAGGTGGTGTGGGCTACAGTTCTGTAGAGGTGCTCCACTGCTCCATTTTCTCAGAAAGCCCCTGCAGGTCAATTGTTTTTGTCTTCTAGAAAAGTGCTTCCCAGAAAGGGGTCCCTCGCAGCCACATCCAATGCAGGTGGCCATTTTATTTTACCTGGGGACCCCCTCTTTTGGTCATTTTCCCAATGACCTCATTGGAAACTTGACCAAAACATGCTGGTCACCACCGTGATTTTGTCAGTGGTCAAGTAGGTCAGTTGTTTTACTCCTTTCTTCCTATTCATTCTTTGTGTTTGTTTACTTTTTTGATTGCTATGAGGTGCTTTGGGTGCCTGTTAGGTTATGTAGGACCATTGGAGTGGGGTTACTTACTCAGCTGAGTGGGTGATGAATGTGATCTTCTCTCCCAAGTCAGGTGTCTATTATTATTATTGTTGTTGTTGTTGTTGTTTAGTAATAGTTCACTAGGTATAATTCCATTTCCATCTCATTTTCCTTTCTATTAGCTATCTTAAGAGCAACCCTCTATCTTGAAGATAACAAGAATTTTAACAGGATCATGAAACAGTTGGTACAACAAGAAAAACATAGGGTTTGATAATAACAATTAAAAGCACAAATTCCAAGTATTCTAGTTTTCACCCATATTCCCTTAAACCAAGAATCTAGGTCAAGAAAGAGGTCTGTTCATTGAAATATTTCAGCTCAACCGATATCATGGCATACCTTAACTTGGTCCTTAAAAATATTCAGATCCTTTCTCACTGTGCCAGACTTCCAGACATAAATGCAGCATTGCTCACGGGCAGTCAAGGTAGTCAGAGCATCTGGGGATAAGCTGCCGATTTTAGCCTGAAGTGTCTCAAGAGCATTTAGGGCCGTGTCAGAGTTTCATCACCTTAGATATATGTATACCCGCTCGCTGCAGGGCCCCTGTCCTGGGAAAGGTATGCTGCTGCACATGGAGGAGGGCAACCTCATACTAGGTGGGGGGACTGAATGTATCTTCCCTCTTTTGTGAGTTTGAGGTCTGATGCACAAAAGATCCTAAGGTAGCTTTCTGATTGGCATCTAGGGTAAACAGTATATGGAAGATCACAGGATCCAGTCCAATTTGTAGTTAGGTCACAAAATCTGTAGTTTACAAAGATGATGCCAAATAGCTGAGGCCATGAACAGGAGAAGGATCTGCTAAGCCACAGGAATGTGCTAGCGTTGCTACTGAAGCACACACTTTCTCTACAGTCACTCTCCTTTTGATCAGATACCTCCCAAAGGGATTATTCTGGATCACAAAATTAGGTTGGTTTCATTGGATTTGACCTGATGGCCATGGAGGTCTTTGAAAGCTTGCTTTGCTGGTAGTTTTCACAAGGCACCTCTCACTGGACCTTTAGAAGCCTCTCAAGGCAAGTAAGCCAAGCCAAGGACTTGGCACCAGATTTCACCTGCAGTATCTGTAGATTTGGGTGAATTCCTCTTTCTTGAAGTCCTCAAAGTATCATATGGTTCCTACCCTGGCCAGAGAGTAACTTTCTGTCCTGACCTGAGGGCCTGGGTTCAAGGCTGGCTTTTCTGTGAGGCCTTTGTTAGCATTGGTTCCATAAAGTTAATCTGAAGTATCCTTTAAAAGTTCCTTCTAAAAGTCTCTGGTCAAACATGACATTCCAGTCAAAGCCTTGGTTATATAACCAGTATCTCCAGTTATGTTCTTCCAACAATGAGGACAAGTTTTGATAGAACCTATGGGAATAATTATTTTGTCATTAAAATAAGAATATTCAGTAAGAGGTTCTACATTCAACTGGGGTCAGGTAAGGATAAAAAGATGAGTGTTCTGTGAATTATGAATAGCTTAAGGGAAAAGGTGAAGGAATTCCTTATATCTAGAAAATAGTATATTAAAACAAGCAATAATACAAACAGTTTATTCTGTTTTAGTTAATTCATCTTTGTTCTGCTTGATCTTGTGTTAAGATCATGAATCCATTAGTTCCTTCACTAGAATTTTGGAGATCTTGACTCAGTCCAGGGGTGTGGTCCCAAATTATTTAAGTGATATCAGTCAAAGCCAGTGTCCCAGAGCACCGGGCACAGTGCTTTCCGCAGGTCCTTTTGGTTGAAGATGAAGTGCTCTGGCTTGTAGCTGATTGCAAGTGTTTTCAGGAACACATCAGAATAAATATTATCTGCAGATGACAAGACTCTTCGAATGACTGTGCTTAATTTGTTACTGTTTAACAAAGTGAAAGTTCTGATGAAAGGAAATTTGGTTGTGCTGTGACATAACATTTTTTTAAGAATCACTGAAAATGACCAATAACACCATACTTTTGTCTAATATCAGGCAAATCAGAACTAGAACATCTCATGGACAGTGAGTACATCGATGAATCTCTAGGAACTTAATACAGTTTCTGAGATTTTTATGTTAATACCATTTTACCCACAACAATTTAACCAGCAGAAGGTTAGAAAATCCTCTTTTAATTTGACAACACTTCCCATGAAACTCATAATATATCAAATAAACGTAACTATTTCTAGCAGTTTTCTTTTTACAAGGTGAAAGAACAAATCCTTTGTGATTTTCCAGAGACCATCTGGAAAATGCCAGAGACAGTTTGAGATCAAAAAGACAACATAAGTGTTTGATTTGGTGAAAGCAAAATGTCATACAATTGTCAGGTTTGAACATTTTGTTAAATAGAAAAATGGATCACTGCGAAATACTTGGTTCCCTATTTACCCAAAATGTAAGAAAAGCAGAGGGGAGTGGATTGGCTCAAGGAGTTGAGTGCCCCCCTCCCACAAGGGAGGTCAAAGTTTCGTTCCTGGTGCCTCCTAAAGAAAAAGCAAACAGACAACAAGCAGACAATGACAAAAAGCAGACAAAGAGCTAAAACAATGACAGACAATGAGCACAAACAAGGAGCAAAAGCAATGAGCAAACACGAGGGAGCCATCTTGGGGGGTGGGATGTAAATAGGAGTTAACACGGTCATTAAAAAAATTTAGCTCTTAGCTCTTTCAAAAAAATGACACTTGTTTTCTTAAAGGATAAATGATGACAAGGTATTATCATTTTTATCAATAAAGGAGATTATTCTGATTGGATACATAATTTTTGCTTTCTAGGCAGATTACTCAGATGGTTAAGAAAAACATTTTGCAATCTCTTACTGAGAGCAGACCAATAATCTGAGAAAAATTTTCTTTCATCAGAGAGGAACCACATTCCAGCTTTGCATGATGATACTGTCTGATAAGGAAATTTTAAAAAATCTTAAGAACTGATCAAATCTTAGCCAAGCATGACCATGACAAATAAAATTTCTTTTCAGAAATATTTTACAACTTGCTCTCTATATTCATTCAGGTTTTGTCTTAATATTCTTGTTTCTGATTCTGCAATAAGTCATTTTACTTGGGAACAAAACTGCTACCATTTTTCTTAACAAGAACATATCCTGCATACCATACATATTTAAGTTACCAAAACAGTTCTTGGAAACTTTTTAAGCTGGCATCCTACAAAACATAATTATTCTTAAAACAAAGTTTGTCAGAATAATTAATTTGATTAAACACAAATTTACAATTTATATAATCTTAAAGATCTAGTGGATATAATGACAGCTTATTTGGTCTTAAACCTGTATAAATTTTGGAAGAACATATTCAAGGGGAATAAAATTGTATCTCTCTATTGTACTTAATAGCAATAACTCAGAAGATACAGTTGTTTTTATTAAACTAATAGTATTAAACTAGTCGTTTGCCAAAGGTTTATATGAATTATTTATGAACCTGAATATTTTTAAAACTTTTGGGCTTGCTTCTACAAATACTGTTCTTCTCATGCAGTAATACATGAAGTTTGGTTTCTTTAATTTCTAGGACTTTAGGAAGATTAATTTAGATATAAGTGTTTGTTTATCTTTAAGCCAATTTGAATAAGAGCTCTTTTAAGTAGTTTTACAAATTAATGTGTTAACACCATTCAAAGTTAAGAAAATATGTACCAAACATATAGACAGATGCAAATATAGCTCAATTAAAAAATTTTCAACCATGAGTCAGACATAAAACCACAGAAACACACAAAAAAAAACAGAAATAGAAAACTCATTGGCTTATATAAACTGTTTAGAGTCTTGCAATTTCTTAGTAGACTTTGAGTACCAATTAAAATAGGCATCCCATTCAGCCTATTAAAATTGGGAGCCTTTTTTCTTGAAAACACCTCTGCCATGAGTAAGTCTGTCAGCTGGAACATTTCCCATAATTGCTATCGCACCTTCAGGTTGTCTTTGGTGAGATTTTGCTATTTTGTTAGACAGGCACAGCTTCTGGCCCCATAATTTTGAACACAAAATATGTCAGAGAGCTAGAGGGTGGAGAATCAAAGTTTTTAGCATTTGAAGAGCCTATCTTTATCTTGTCACTTCTTACCCTTGTGCACAGGACAAAGAAACCAGCAGTAGAAAAAACAAAACTGTGGACTGCACCAAAAGGCTAGGGACTCAGACTCAAAATTTGAGCCTTCTCATCAAAAAGATTGACCTGCTAATCTTTGAACCTATTGCGATTGGGGAGTTCAAACACAGAAAGTGGAGCTCAGATTCTAAAGGGACTTACTTGCAACCCTTGGAGATGGCGAAGGGGACAGAGAATTCAAAGGGCTCCACAGGCATCTTCATCTGTCTTTCTTGTTGTCTCCAGAGCCTTCAGCAGGTGCTTGGATCCTGCCTTTGTCTGCAAAACTGTTAAAAGAAAACCTTTTCAATAACATTAAATCTAGGATTTCACTGCTTTATCGAGCAGTTCATGAATTGGACAGCATCCCATTCAGAAAGTAGAAGAGAGTTTTGCTAAGGGAGTGGAAAGCTCACACAGGGCAAATGTGGAAGCAAGTGAGGAGATGTTCTGATTGGCTGACATTTTATATAGGGGGTCTTACAAAAAGGGGAGGAAATACACATTGATTAGTATGTCCAATCTGATAGGCTGTCTTTTCTGAAATGACACTGGTTTACCGGCTGGAATTGCTTATCTGCAGTTCTGCAGGGTAAGTGCCATTTGTTCCATTTTCTCAGAAAACCCTTGCAGGGCAATTGTTTTTATCTTCTAGAAAAGCCGGTTCTAAGGGATCCCTCCCAGCAATGCTCAATGTAGGTAGAGCTTATATTTTCCTTAACACTGTAACATATCAAGCAAGAGGCTGGTTGGAAGGGGATTCACATAGCCTTTGGATCTTATCCAAAGCACTTTTTCTAGAAGCTTGCTCTCTTCATCCACCCCACATCCAGGAATATCAGATGAGTGTACCCACTACAAGGGGCACGAATGTCTAGATGCCCAATTGAAACAGATAAGAGTCTTTGCCAGAATCAACTAACTCTCATGTGAATAGATTAAACATCCCTTACATCTGCATCTAGAGCTTATGCCTGTCGATTTCCTACTCCACATGAAGAAGGCAACTCTTCCCCAATGCTTCACAGCTGACTACCCAGAGGGAGAGGTACCAGGACTTGTCCTAAGAGCTAGCACTCCATTAACTAACACTTGACCATCAACCCAGCAAGAATTCTCTTCCAAAGTGCCGAAGGGCCGCATCACTTAGGAGACTTCTGGGAAGGCGCTCCAATCTGATGACTAGTCTGGAAAGTGGTGGCTCTTGAAAATGGGCATCTTTTCTCTCCCTTCAAAAAAGTGAAGGGGAGAATAAGTAAGTGGCTTCCTCTCCATTGAAGTCTCACATTGTGTATTCTGTGGCCCTGAGAAAAGATTTCAAAGCTGCATGTGATTGGTCACAGACTGAAACTGTAACATAAAAGACAAGTAAATGAAATGGAGACAAATTAAAAATATTTAATCTTATGGTACTTCAGCAGGTAGGACCTATCACTGTTAGATATTAGGTAAAGATTTTCAGTTGCAATTGAGACACTTTTTGTTTATGGAAAAGAATATGAACCAAACAACATAATTTACCCAAATGTTTCATATTGGCATTTCCTAAAACCGCGACATGCTGTATTTTTATAAATGTAAAGAAGATTGAAGATGTAGATGATATGCTTTATGGTGACTATATTTTCCTTAGATGAATAACTTGCTTTTTATGAATATTCCAAAAGCAAATGAGAGATCTATTTGCATATCTCATTTATGATCCCTTTTTAGCAGGAGCATGTTCCTAATTTTATGAATCCATAAACATGTCTTTTTCATCATCTGAATTAAAAATAATATATTTTCTGCCAGAATTTATATTTGGATACTGTTTGAAAGACATAAATTATGCTAATGGTTTTAACTTTTGAGAAAAATAAATTACAATAGTGTTATTACCTGCAGTGTGTTGATAGCACACTGGACTCATTTTCTTGCCTTGGTCCTTCGCCTTATTCATCCACCATTCTCTTTCCATTTTCATTGTTATTCATGCTTCCTAATTTGAATGTGGGAGAACTTTGATGCTAAGAAATTTCAGGCATTTGCTAAAATCTTATTTTCTTTAAAAATACTATCATTCATATTCATAGACAAGTGTTTCTGATAAAAGTGTTTTGTCCCTGAGTTTTCTTTTTCATAACATGGCACAGTTGAGCAAAGCCAAGATAAATTGATGTCATCCCCAAGGTACTATCTTCAGCCCACACACTCCTACACAGAAAGATACAAGAGTAACTGTAAATATTAGTACACTTCGAAGAAATTAAATTCTTAATTTTCATATGATTAAATATAAATGCCGTGGAGGTAACAGACCTGACTTCATTCATTCATTCGCAGGACATTTGTTGAATGCCTACTAATGTGTCAGGGACTCTAGAAGGCCCCAAAGATATAGAAATGAATAAGCCACCTCAGCCCTTCTAACTTCAAATGAGATCAGTTCAATAATTAGAGGAAGGGAATGTGGTATTGAAGGGTGAATATATATGGCAGTACCTGAGAGGAGCATGGACTGGTGATCAGAAAAGGCTTCCTAAAAGAGGTGAATTGTGAATTGAGCTTCCAACACCAAGTAGGAATTAGCTAGAAGAGAAGATGAATGTCATTCTAAACAACATGTGTGAAAACCCAGATAGTAGGAATATTCTTTAGGACTTCACATGTTGAATAGTGAGAGATGAGTCTGAAACTGCAGACTGGACACTAGAAGTTTGCATTTCATCTTGGAATTCAGGAGAATTTTGGAAGAAGCTTAAACAAGGGAATGGGTGTTATGAGATTTGTTCTAATTTTATACCATGGGCATTCTTTGATAGATGTTGGATATGGTTTTAAAACATGAATGAGCTACTTCCCACCCATCTCCACCCTACTCTTTTAAAAGAAGGGCAAGTAGGCATAGAGTTGAGTGAATGAGCCTGCGGACGACCATCATAAGAGGTTAAACAGCACTAGAACCCAGGGGTTTTCAATTTCATAGTTGTGCTCCGTACATTAAACACGGGAATCTTTTCCTGAACTACCTTTCCTTTTCAAAGTCTGTAGTCAATAATTTAATAGGTATTTAAAGAAACATCACAGTTACAAAACTTGCAGGTCCAAATTGGAAAGATTTTTGTTCTTAATTTGTGTATTAGCCAAAGGTCTGCTGATACAAAATATCAGAAATCTATTGACTTTTATAAAGGGTATTTATTTGGGGTAGGAGCTTACAGATACCAGGCCATAAGCATAAATTGCTTCCCTCACCAAAGTCTATTTCCACATGTTGGAACAAAATATCAGACGATGTCTGCAGGGTTCAGGCTGCCTGGGTTCCTCTTTTCTCAGGTCTTACTTCTCTCCAGGCTCAGGGTTCCTCTCTTCCCAGGGCTTGCTTTTCTCTCCTCACAACCAAGCTCCTCTGTGTACTTACTTCCCAGGGCTCCAGCTCAAGACTCCAACATCAAGACTCCAACCTCAAAATCCCAACCTCAAAATCTTCCAACTCTCTTCTTTTGCCATGCCTTTTATCTGTGAGTCCCCACCCACCAAAGGGCGGGGCTCAATACCCTCCTGATGTGGCCCAATCAAAGCCCTAATCATAATTTAATTATGCCCAGGTACAGCCCAGTTTACAAACATAATCCAATATCTATTTTTGGAATTCATAACTATATCAAAGTGTGTAGTTTGTGAAATATGAAATCTATGCAAAAATTGCACCATGATTTCAGCTGCTCAGAAAGACCCTGCCACCTCACTAGAGGTGTTCAGCCTTCAGACAATATGTCTACTCCAAGCAGCAGCTGTTTCCACCTGGAGTTTAGAAAATCACCACGAAAATGCCCTGGTGACTTTCCGTCACAACTTCTGTGTTCCTAGGTGACACCTGTGAATGGTCTTTATGATTCTGTAACTTTTAGATACCTTTTAGCTACAAATTTTTGCTCATTTTAAGTCCAACATTTTCCACAGAGAAATGTATTATCATTGACTATACAGGGAATGTATACAATTCGGTTAATTCTAATACACAAAAATGCTTAGGTCTATGTTTAGTATTTTAGCAATTTGTGAAGTGGAATATTAAGCTGATTCTAAAATGCTCTGCTCAAGACTTGTTCCTGGACAAGATGTATTATATTACATTTGCAGGATAACAGGGGAAAAAACCATGATACCAGATGGCTGAGAGGTATTCCAGGAAGTAAATACAAGCAATATAAAATAAATTATTAATGAGGCTCCTTTTCATTCATCCTATCCTTTGAAATCGCTCACTCCCTCTTAACGTTATTTTGTTTAATCTTTGTATCTCCTCCCGCTCTTCCCTTCTCCTGCCCTCCTGTTCTCCTCCCCACCCCTTGTCTCTCCTCGCCTCCCCCTCCTTTTCCTTTCTCCTTTCCATTTCCCTTAACATATTGGTTTAGACTCCTTTTGGAAGCTGAAAGAGCATATTACTGATGTAGCTGAAACCCCAGTCCCACGACTAATTGCTTTTTCCTCCTTCTCACGTTCTGCCCACTATCCTGAGGTTGATGTGTATCTGCCATCACTTTTGTCACGTGCTTTTACAACACATGCATGTACCCCAAGTAATGTACATGTGTATTTATCCCAAACAAATATATTGTGCTATTTGGCTCTTGTGTTCACCCATGGATTCATACTGTTTTAATCTTTTATAAAATCATAATTTTTAGATTTACTTTGATTTTATTTTATATTAATATATAGAAATATTTATATTATATATTTTGCTTATTTGAATATATATATAATGTATTAGGGAAACCTGAATCAGTCCCCCATTTCCTTCCTGATGGACTCTGTAGCTAACACATTTTTGCTTCTAGCCATAGTGTTGCAATGGTCATGTTGTGTTTACCTTCTTGGGCACACCGTGATAGGTTCTCCAGGGAGTCACTACTGCGGAGGGAGCCCAGGAGGCACTTCTATGGGAATTCGACAGCATCCATGTTGGTATATGGGGCTCTAACTCAGGGTGCGGCACTGCTTAGTGAGCATAGCACAAGGTGAGTTTGCCTCCAGCCTCTTTTCTCCTTGGTTAAGACTCTTTATTCTAGATATAATTTGATGGTTCTGGTAGATTCCTTGAACTAGAATTACAGAGCAGAGGGAATGTACAGCTGCAGCTTTACCAAAAGTGTTACCAAATATTTCTCCAAGATGTTGGTGTCCATTACACTCTCCTCAATAGTATAGACCAGCTTGCAATTTCCCAAATACTAGTTTGCATTTTTTTGGGTCTATCTAATGAATATGAGGTGGTATATTTTTGTTGCCATAACATAATTATTTCCAAGACTACAGTGAAGATAAGAATCTTTTCATGTATAAGCCCAGGCTTTGGCTGGTCTTTTCTCTTTCTCCCTTTTTTTTCTTAAATGAGAGGTATGCAACCCCCATACAGATGCTTTACAATGTAATGTAGAAATTTTTATCAGACATTTTATTTATAGTCCATCTTCCATAATTATTTGCTGGTGGAAGATGCAGTAATTCTGGGAATCTGCCTTAGAATGATACCTTCCTAGGAGCTCCCCCTTGTCAGATTTCATTGACTAGGACAGCCTCTAATTCAAAGAGTTTTAAGCCCATGAACATTATGGTATGTTATTTATTTATATATACTTTAGAGAGAGAGAGAGAGAGAGAGAGAGGGAAGATTTTGGTTGAAGATGATTATGTCATTAGCGATGAAAGCATCTAGCCACTTGAAGAAAAATAAAACATGTCTTAGCAAAGATGAGTGACAGATGAGTAAAAGGTTTAAATGTAAAATTATAAATCATGAAGGCATTGAGTGAAAATATAGTTGAATATTTTCATAATGTCTGGGGTTCAGAAATATTTATTGAATTTTACTGGTAGCTTGGAAATGATAAACTGTGATTAGAATTGAATTCTTTCATATGGCAAAGCACTATAATTAAATATTAATACAAAAATGAAAACAAAAACAAACAAAGCTAAGGAAAACAAAACAACTTTTCTGTAATATATAGACTGGACAAAGCCTTGGTGTTTTAATTACATAAAAATATTTACAAACCAAAGAAAAATAGTATATATCAATTGAATGATTAACGATGAATATGAACAGGTAATTATTAAAGAAGAAATATAAACCAATCTTCTGGCAATTTCAAATAAAAAATGAGATGTTAATATTTTACCTAACATGTTCGAAAAATATATTGACAAGATTAATTGCGTAAGATAAGAAATTTAATAAAGTGATTTTAAAACG
Organism: Dasypus novemcinctus; assembly: GCF_030445035.2. NCBI lineage: Eukaryota > Metazoa > Chordata > Mammalia > Cingulata > Dasypodidae > Dasypus > Dasypus novemcinctus. The sequence goes on along the minus strand of NC_080701.1, from coordinate 9,036,730 downwards.
AATTTAGTATAATATAATTTTTATTATAATAAATGGTATAATATAATTTTAATTATAATAAATTTATTATAATAAATGGTTATTAATTGAAAATACGGATTGAGGAGCACTCACACCCATTGTTGCTGGGGATGTAAAGTGGAATAACCATGCTTTAAAAATACACTTTGATTAGAATATTGAATGGATTGGTGGAATTATGGGCACAATTGAAATTATTAAGGACTGGGGTGGATTGAATTATGTGTCCCAATTTACCCATGTTCTTAATCTTAATGGGTATTCTTGTGGGTGTGAGCTCACTGTAAGCAGGATTTCTTGAAAATGTTGTGTTTAGTTAGAGTGTGGACCAAATGAACGAGGATGGGTCTTTATTAGGACAGGAGTCCTTTATAAGCAGAAGGAATTTAGCCATAGCGAAAGCTCTGGGCAGGGTGTCAGAAGCAGGATGTTAGCGGAAACCCAGAACAGAAAAAAGAAGATATCGCTGTGTGATAGGAAAGGCAGGGAAACCAAGGATTGCCAGCCTTCCAGAAGGCTGTTGACCCAAGGAGGAAGCAAGCCTTTCAATCTCGAAAGCCCTGAGACAATAAGACAACCCTTTGGGTAGTATTTGTCACAGTAGTCTAGAAAACTAAGGAAAGGATTTTCATCAAACCACTGGTTATAGGAGCTCCCAACTGGAAGGAACCCCAGATAATGTGATTAGAAGATTTGTATATCAAGGCAATGGGATACTACGAGCCTCTACAAGTAATGTTGTCTATCAAAGAGCATCGTGATACTTTTTAAAGAGGGAAACACTGCAATTCCATTTTACAAATAATTTTATGTAATTTATATACAACTTGTTCATTGAGTGGGCTTGACAAAGTAGGAACCCAAAAGAAAACTGCTTTATTTTTCTCATACCACTGCTTCAATCAGCGTCTATCAGATCTTCAAGGGCTTTGTATGATATTTTTGACACATCCCATATGAACCAGTCTGATTCATGTCAGGAAACAGATGGCACACGCAAAGTTGAAATCAAAAGGAGTTTAATAAGGAATTACTTACAGAGGTATTGGTAAGATTAAAGGAAGAAATGATAAAATATCCAGGGACCCTGAAACCAGCCCCCAGACCTGCCAAGGGAAAGTGGGATTACTGGTACCTGTGCCCATGGTTCTGGAAGTAGCCACGGAACAAGTGCTACCCCAGGCAAACAAAACTTGGACCTCACATTTGGTTCAAAGCTCTTTCCATTGCAGCCCAAGAGACCAAGAGTGGGCAAGGGTAGCTTAGTCTGTATTTTATTTCATATTGTATATCTTTTTCTTCTTCTCTTGCCCTACTCGTTGGGTTGCTTCTGACTTCTTCAGAGATAGGCAGGTCCTGGAGTATGGGGGATTGGGTCACACCGCCACACAAAGCATGTTCAGGTCTAATCCCCTGGTCCTGTGGGTGTGAACCCTTTTGTAAATAGAACCTTGGAAGAAGTTATTAGTTGAGGTGTGTCCACACTGAATGAGGGTGGGCCTTAATCTAATAAGGCCGAAGCCCTTTTAAGCAAAGGAAATTGGACACAGAGAGAAGACGCAGCAAGCAGCAAGAGCTGGTGGTCAATGGAAACTGGAAGAGAAAGGAGAAGGCCTTGCCATGTGCATTGCTGTGAGACACAAAAGGCAAGGATTGAGGATGGCTGGCAGGCAGCCCCCAGATGTGGTGGTCTCCATAGAAAAGCCTTGCTGATGTCTCAATTTTGGACTTACCCTGGCCTTAAAAGAGTGAACCAGTAAATTCCCATTGTTGAAGCCAACCCATTGCATGGGATTTGTTTTAGAAGCTGGGGATTTTGTTCTAAAACATTGGGAAAAAGAATGGGAGTTAAAAGGGCTAAGACCTTTTCACTCAGTGTCATTTCTTCTCTTTGCTTGACTGATAAACACTCTCTTTCATGGCAAGCATCCAAAATGATTATTTATTTACCAGCTATTTAGGGGATGTTTGGGGAGCATCACATGATAAACTGTGCCCTTTGGAATGGTCTAGGTACTCTTCAGCTGCTGTTTTGAAATTTCTATCAGCTCCTGGCCTGTAGTTATGTCAGTAGTTCCCTGATTGGGTCACCCATCTGAGTTAACGCTACCTTTTAGTGTCTTTGAACTATTTTACAACACCATTAGGCTCATAAACCGATACTAATACATAATTAATGTCCATAGAAATGCATATTGTGTCCAGTGGAATGCTCTTGATTGCTGCCCATTGGATTTTTGCCAGTTTTGAATCTGTTAAGCAAATTCATTGTAGTATTTCTAATGGGCTTATATATAGTATTTGCTTGCAGTTTGAATTCTCCTTTAAATGAGTTGTGACACTAACTGGATCTCTCATTGACAAATGAGTTAAATGAAACTTTGATGCATTTATATTTTATATGAGTCATGATTTTACTTGTTTTTTAAAAATATTACTTTAAAATGATAGATCTCACATAACCCTTCTCTTCTAGCATCTACGTGCTCCAGCAGGCAGCCCTTTTTGGTGAGGTGCTTTGCAGATGACTAACTTAGCCACATCCCATAGCTTTTTTCTGGCCCATGGGTACTTTTGCCCCCTTGATCCAGGAGGATGGCTGGCTCCCACCTCTAACCTCTATTCTCTTTTTGCTCTTCAGAGTAGCTCCTTGAGGGTTTGGAACAGAAGGAAGCTCGTTGTAACCTTTTTCTTACAGGCCAATTTTAGGGGCACTAGAGCCCAATAGTTAAATGGCCTAAGCATCCGGATACTTCTCGGCTATGTCCTGGATGGAATGACACAGCATAACTGTACTCAGCTTCCGGGGTGGACTTGATCCCAACCACACATGCACCAGCTAATCAGTATATGTAACATGATAGGTATGCCACTGTAAGAGCCAATCATATATTCTCATGGTAGTGACATAAAAGCAGCTCCCGCGTAAACAGGAGGGGAGAGAACAAAGGAAGCTTAAAGCAACAGGAGAGAGCAGAGAAAGGTGGAAAAGAGCATGGAATAAACTCAACATGCATAAACTTTCCGCGGCTCCACGTCCTTTTTCTTTGCTAACTGCCCTGTCTCCTCCACTCTGACTGAGTGGCTTGGATCCCACACATATACTGTTTCCCAAGGTCTTTGGTTATTTCTCTTGGGTCCTTCTTGTTTGGTGTGAGACAATTAGAAGAAGGACATGCCCCTTTCTCTCATGAAGGGGACAAGCAGAAATATTACAGTACTATTTATACCTTAGAAATTCCTACAATCACTCTTAATCCCCTGGCTCAATTACATGGTCTTCCCTTTGATTAGTTTTCAGGAATTGTTTTGCTACTGCTGAAGTCTGGGTTCCCTCTGTTACAGACAGTAGCAGTAGGTTTATTGGGATTGCTTTTAGCACCCATGGAGACACGAAGGAAGCAGAATTTGGGAAGAGAGGAGTTTAACTGTGATGTGTCACAACAAAGGCACAAAACATGCTATGGAAGTCCATTTAGAGTTGTCCCTATTTGGAACAAGAAAGCTAGGCCTCTTAGTCCTTCATCCACCAGACATTGTCTGACCTTGGAAGTGGCAGTTGCCTTCAGTCAAGTGCAGATTGTGGGAAGTCACTCAAACTGCCCAACACCATAAGTAGGGGGAATGAGATGAGTGCTTCCATCCTGGAGGGAATTCTGAGCTAACACCATGACAGTCACTGCAGCTATCTTTTAATTAATCCTATGCAGGTACACCTAGCACTTTATTTAAATGTGACGGCACTTGCTACTTTACATCCTCGGCATCATTGGGGCTTTAAAGCAATTTGAGAAGAGAGCAGAAACTTTCTCATTTGACATGCAATAGGAGAGCTATACAAGCTGCTATGGGTTGAATCGTGGCCCCTTAAATATGTTGAAGTCCCAGGTCCTGGTGGCTCCAAATGTGACCTTGTTTAGTCTTTGAAGATGTGACTAGTTAAGATGAGCTCATCCTGGATTAAGGACCTAATCTAATAAAACTGACGATTTATGAAAAGAGGAAATTTGGACACACAGTCATGTGACAGAGGTGAACCTGAGCCCGAGGAGTGCCAGCAAACCACCAGGAGCTGGAAAAAGACCAGGGAGGATTCCCGCCCACACGTGGGGACGTCTAGCCCTCAGGACTGTGAGTCAACAATCTTGTGCTGTTTTAAGTCATCCAGTTTATGCTATGCTGTTAAGGTCGCTTTAGGAACCTAAGACCACCTAGGGGTCTTAGGGGAGTGTGTGTGCAAACGTACGGGTGCCTATAGAAAGAGTTGAAAAAACAGTCATTAAATTTTTAACAATCTCAATCTCTAGGTGGTAGTAGTTTCAGTTTTTCTTTTTTGCAATATTTATATATTCCTGAATTTCTTGAATTCTCCCAATAAAAAATGCAGAAAGTAAAAGATCTGAATTTGAAAAACCACAACAAGCAAATAAACACACAAACAAGAAAACAAGCCCAGCTTCCACGTTAGACCATGATGGCATTTATTAGAGGATATTTGGTAGTTCTTGACTTTCAGGGTGAAGACCTTGGCATTGCTGCTGCTGGGCAGACACAGAGCTTGGCTTGCTGACCCTGGGCACGGCACGCAATGGTCCATCAAAGCTGGGAGGCCTCCACCATAGCACGTGCCAAGAGACAGATTCCATGTGGAAGACGGCTTACAGATTTGTTTTGTAGGAGCGCTTCTGATCTATGAAGCCATTGTTCTCAGTGGAGTCATTGTTCTTAGCCAAGAGGTGGGCTGAGTGGGAGAGCATGTTTTATGGTCTCAACCTGCGGTGGACAGGGCTTACAGGCTGTGAAGTTCTCTAGAATAGAAAGAGTACGCGAAAGATGCCAAAGAGCCAGAAACCATCACGAATGACCGCTAACCATAGAGATTCTAAAGCCAATTAGAAATAAAATAGATTCTTTTTAATGAGAAAAGATACACGTTATTTCATTATTTGCACTCATTTCTGGACTTCAAGATTCCTTTCCTTGAAGCTCTTGTGGATATTTCAAAAGTGACCTTTTAAAAATAAATTTGAAACGCGATTCACTTGTAAAACCAGCTCAAGTTTCCAGTTCTTGTTCTAAGGCTTCTATTTCTTTTTTTATAAAACAGGAGCAATAATATCTACTTTGCCTAGATGCATAAACAGTTGTTTATATTTCAGAAAATTATTATTAAATGACTGACTTGTAGTCATCATTAGATAAGAAGTAACTGATTATTATTAGTATTACCAGTGTCATTATTATAAATGATCTGTTAACATGAGCAGGGCAGTGATGAGCTTTCAGGTCAATCTTTTCTCCTGAGAGAATTTTGATAAATGTACTACCTGAGTCTGAAGAAGAGAAAGAGCACTGAGGATTTTTCTATGGACTCCTAAACAAGGTTTTCCAATCCTTTAGATCCTGTGCGTACAGACTATCCAGTGCTATTCTCAAAAGACACTCTGTTCTCCAGCTTCTTGAGAACTGTGTGACATAATAAACATTTTCCCTGTCACAGGCCCTTCAGGTCTCCGTTTCTCATACATTTATTCATAGTTACCCTTGAAATCATTGTTAGGCTTCTTTCCCTGAATAATAGGTTCTCGATCATAAAGCACTTCGCTAAAATCTGAAAGAAGATAATGCATTTGAGTCAATTCTAAGCTAATGAAATGTCATTTATTTAAGCCACAGAACTCAGATTTGCAAATACCATACAACCTTGAACACATTCCAGGGAGGCTTGCTGGTACAGAGTGGGCTTCTCTTATAGCCATCAAGGATGTTTTACCTTGTTTCAATCAGAAACCTTTCTTCATCATGGAACTTTGTAGTGAGGATGCATATTTACCTGGAATCTTTTGTATTTAATTAGTGCAAATCATTTTTTGGCAGTAGCTAAAAGTGAACAAAATGGAGGCTTTGCACATGAGAAATTACAGTATATCTTGTGCCTCTCTCGTAACATTTAACATGTATTGTGACTACACCATTGTCTTTCTCTCTTTGCTACACTGGTAGCTCCATAAGGACAGGCAGGGTTCCTGTTTATTGCCCTATTCTGATCTCTGAGCACAGTTAAGAGCCCAGAGTTGGTTTCTAAAATGTTTGAACTATTGCATCGAATTTGAAATTAATTATTTTGTAAGACCATGGGAAAACATTGTAGATGGTATTTATGAGCATTTTCAAGGATGTTTTCACTCTCATACTTTAATGATTTCTTTCTAAACAGTAATTTGTCATTAGAAGGAGAAGGGGCTTAGAAATACAGGTAGGATTCTGAAATTACATGTTCAAGAGAGAGTGGCCTGCTTGCCTGTATCGTGAGCTAAAGTTATGCGATGAGGGCTATGGTAAACCATGCTCAGAATTTAACTCTGGTGTCCACTGAAGCTGTTTAATGGCTATTTCCTACCCTATGTTCCAGCCCCTTTGGGGATGTTTTTTTAAATTTTATTTTAAAGATTTATTTATTTATTTATCTCCCCTTCACCTCCCCCCCCCCCACCCCAGTTGTCTGTTCTCTGTGTCTATTTCCTGCATGTTCTTTGTCTGCTTCTGTTGTTGTCAGCAGCACGGGAATCTGTGTTTCTTTTTGTTGTGTCATCTTGCTGTGTCAGCTCTCCGTGTGTGCGGCACCATTCCTGGGCAGGCTGCACTTTCTTTCACGCTGGGCAGCTCTCCTTATGGGGCGCATTCCTTGTGCGTGGGGCTCCCCTACATGGGGGACACCCCTGTGTGGCAGGGCACTCCTTGCGCGCATCAGCACTGCACATGGGCCAGCTCCACACGGGTCAAGAAGGCCTGGGGTTTGAACCGTGGACCTCCCATGTGGTAGACGGACGCCCTAACCACTGGGCCAAGTTCGCCGCCTTTGGGGATACTTTATTGTTCTTATCACCACAAGTCCCATCAGGAGACTTCCACAGGTGCATGAGGTCTGTTGACATGCCATCAAGGGTTTCCTGTGTGGTGAGACCACCAGGAGATTAGGTCAGTTGCTGTAGAATAGATACGTCTACTTTACTCCTGTTGTCTAAAGCAACAGAAAACAGAAAATACAACAGGTCTGAATTTCTCCAAAATGTACCGGTCACTCTCATAGCATCAGCAGGGTATCTCCAGTTTACAACTGAGGAGAGCCTATGTCTTCTCTTCAAATGGTTACTCCAAGTTGGACTTATAAATCCCATGATGTTTTCATCTAATTCCTTTTTTTCCCCATTTCTTTTGCATGTGGCTTTTCTCAATGTAATATCATTATATTACCATAAGGAATGACTACTGTGATAATAAGTAATCGAAAGTGGTTCAATCTTACTTGTTTTTCATGCTGTATGTAGTCTAAATGCAATGTTATTCTTAGTTCCTCTCATGGTTAAAAATGAGTAAATGCCCTATAAATATCTCATTATCTTACATTTCCCCCCCTAAAGTTTCCCCTAAATGCACTGACTTACCATCTTGTTTTCTCCTAGCACAACGAACACATCTTCTCTCTCACACAACAATGTCCTTCTAGGTACTATCCTCCGTGCCTTCTTGTCCTGCAAGGTTTGGCTAAGACTGATTTATGCTTCCTCCTCCACACTCTGAGGAAAGTTCACTGTCATTCCAAAATTTCTAAAATTCCTATGGAATTTTTTAATCTCACAATCACCTCTGACTCCAGGTTTCTGACCCAAACTCTGACTTCCTTTGAAATTCCAAGTGTTACTTCACTCTGATATTTCCCCAAATGTTGGGACACAGATTATATATTTCGTTTTATCAAGAATGCAACAACAATAAAAGAAAGAGAAATCCTATCCAGGTGAAGGATGATCTGTTTTATTTCCATCAGGCCTTCTAAAAGATTGGAGATACAAAAAAGGGTTTATTTAAAAGCAATACAAACAAGTTCAAAGTTTTTTCTGAAAAAATCCCTGTGCTGTTCCATCATGTTGCTCAGTCCTTCTCTCTTTTTTTCTCCTTCCCTTCCTCTTTCCTAAAGAGAAAACAAAACAAGGGAAAAAAACCAAACTAAATTACCAATAAATTCCACTTAATTCTTTTGTGTATAGCAGTTCTGCCCAGTTCTACATTCAGCTTTAAGATCCTGTCCTCTCTTCCCTTCTCTAAGACATAGAGCCACATGCTGAAAGCTGTGGGACTAATGTGCCTAGGGCTTGGCTTCTGTGCTACTTTCAGCATTCCCTAAACAGGTGCTGAATCCAAAGACGCTCTGAGATATAGCAATCAATCCAAGCATCAGCAACTACTTTTAGAGAGTCTACTGCATGCAAAAGAGACAAAACTTTCCTTCTAAGTGCAATTATATACCTCGGTGGAGCCCACTCTTAATGTCGAGTGCTCTTATCTTCCTTTTGTAGATGGATGTCTACTCTTGACTTTCTCTACACAAAGGTTCTGCTGCTCACTATTGCTGGGGAAACATCACAATTAATTTATGGAGCCCCTATAAATGGTTCCCCTCTAATTGGTCTCTAATGTGACCTGACAATACTGTGTGTGTAACTAAAAGAACAAATACTCATATTGCTCCCACATGCTTTATTATTTTGGAATTACTTATATATGAGAATCATAAAATTACACTATTATCACCATCACGTTTAGAGTAAAGTAGTGGGTGTGCTTTCCCCATGGGCTCTACTATAGAGAGAAGTACTCTTTGGAAAGGTTTGGCTGTACAATGAAACTGTGTGTGTGTGTGCATGAGTGTGTGTAAATACAAGTAAGTGACTCGGCAGGTAGAAGCCTGGTTGTCAGAGGCTCATCAAATTGGGACCTGACACTGCTCTGAAAAATAGTGGAAAATTCTTTTTTTCCCTTCAAGAAAGGGAGGTTCATATATTAAAGGGAGGTTCATCTAGTTTGCATTTTGGATTTTCTCGTCCTTAAACTGAGTATTTGTTGACTTTGTGGTTTTGTTTGTATGTGTGTTTCTTAGGTGTGGGGGCTCTGAGGGCTGCTATGTGACCTGTGGGTGAGTCAAAAGGAATACACTGACTCACTGGATTTGAAAGGCAAAGCCTGTCTAGATCCTTCTGATGGGGTGTTTTGTGTGATGTTACTTAAACCAGAATAATTCAGAGGTTAGTACTGGTACCTCTGGAGATTAGTGAGGCCCATTCTCATCTGCTTGATTTGAGGCTCCTGGAAAAGACTAAACTTTCAGAGTAGAGTTCCTTGGAAAGCACATTTGTGAAGAGGAAAAGATAAAAAATCCAAAAAAAAAAAAAAACCCAACAAGTATAGGAATTACAAAGGTCTAAAAATTAAAGTTATGTGCCTCTATGACCAAGTTTTCTATATTATCTCTTGGTGGGATGTATGGTACTTTTTTTTCAAAAAAAGATTTATTTATTTATTTCTCTCCCCTTCCTCCGACCCCCCCCCCCCCCGCCCCCCGCAGTTGTCTGTTCTCTTTGTCTATTTCTGCTTCTGTTGTCAGCGGCACGGGAATCTGTGTTTCTTTTTGTTGCATCATCTTGTTGTGTCAGCTCTCCGTGTGTGCGGCGCCATTCCTGGGCAGGCTGAACTTTCTTTCACGCTGGGCAGCTCTCCTTACGGGGCGCACTCCTTGCACGTGGGGCTCCCCTATGCAGGGGACACCCCTGCATGGCACGGCACTCCTTGCAAGCATCAGAGCTGCCCATGGGTCAGCTCCACAGGGGTCAAGGATGCCCGGGGTTTGAACCGTGGACCTCCCATGTGGTGGACGGATGCCCTAACCACTGGGCCAAATCCACTTCCCTTGTCCTGTCTAAAGCTTGTACCTCGATCTACACTTGTTGAGCATTTGTTGGCTTCTCAGATTTTTACCTTTTATTGATTCAGTCTGCTTTCCTAAACTTCATCTTTTTTTTCTTTCTACTGTCTACTTTTGCATCAGCATTTAAACTTCCTTACCACTCTCACCCTATAAAACTAAACAAAAATAAAACAAAAGAACCAGCCAAAAATAAACAAGAAAATCAAAACCTGTACTAAGGTTTCTTCCCCTTCCAGTATCATACACCTCAACGCTCCTTCATGATTGAACTTGTTAGAAACAGACTCCTCTTAATGCCCATTGGAACCAACATGTGAAAAACATTTTTTTTTTCTTTTTGCTTTATGATTTTGAGGTAATTCAAAGTTATACCTACAGCACTTTAAAACATTTCCAATTTTACTATCTTTAATGGGGTAGAAATTAAGAGTGGAATTGCAGCTGGTGCATATGAAATTGAGCATATACTTGGGTTTGCCGTTTGTCATGTTGGTGAACTTCATGAATTCTGTGTGTCATGGGGGAAAATGAAAACTAACACTCCAAAATATCAACTGATAAGCAACACTTTGCCTACATTACCTTGCAAGACGTTTAGATATGCAATGGATGGCAAACTGATCAATGCTGCATTTATTGGAAAGAACCTCAACTGCATCTGTTGTGGGTTGTTGATTATAGGAAGATCCACTATATTTTTTAGATGGCACATACGGGTAGCAATATTAAATTTTGATTCGAACATTTTTTTACAGTTGCTCAGTGGGTCCTCCTACTTGTGCCTGCATATGTTGCAGAAAAGAAGGTAGGGCAGTACAAAATGTCATAACCATGAGAAAGACAATATTTGTTGATACACATGCAGGGGAGCTACAACTAAAGTCTTACATTAGTAATATTTCTTGAAAATGTCACACAATATCAAATAAATGTCACCTTGGAAAAACAAGGAAAAACAAAAGTAATATTATGTGACACAAGGAGGTTTGAACACTCAAAAATAATTATATTCTGTGTTACTCAAACCACAAAAACTTGTGTCTTATCAGGGGATAAAAAGACATACTGCAATTTGCAACAGATGTTTTGAGGAAATTTCAGTTATTAAAACATCAGACTGTTAAAAGTTAACATATTTGAAGCATCTGTTCAATAATACTTGTGTTTTTAAAACATTATTTTTTGCTGTTTGGGTATCTATTGTACTAGTTTAGTTATAAAAGTGAAAAATGGGAAAATGGACTTTTAATATGTATGATTTAAGAATGGGGCTAGAGTTTTCTTAGACTTTGGAAATGTATTTCTTTCTGAATTTTTAAGGTAGTACTTCTCGTCTGACATCATAATAATATAAATGAATTTTAAAAAATAGATTGGAAAGTTATTCTAAATAAATTGATAATGCTATCACTGTGGAAGGGCATCACACATTTTAATTCATTAGGTATAATCTAGAAGAAATAAGAGCTTGTGTTATGAATGCTTACAAATAATGAAAAAAGATGACCTAAAGATTTGAATCAGCAAATAACAGGTTATCTTACTACTGACTTTCTCTATCTTTGAAGTCTGGTTTATTTGAGTTTTTTTTTTTTCTTTCATTTTTTAATCAAAGAAACTGCATGTGTTTTTTATTGCCATGAAACTTTATGAGCTATTCAAGGGTTAGGTTTTAAAAAAAGAACAACATAAAATGAAAGCTGCACTGAGAACAAAGTTGTTTAAATATGCTGCATAAGAAAAACATTATGAAATAACTGTGGGATTACACTATTGCTAGTTGTAGATGTTATTCCTAAATATAAATATATATACATCACATTTCTCCAGATATTAGATATTCTTCTAACTCAATTCTGCAGCTTAACCTCAGAGTCATCTGAGCTCTCATAAGAAGGAAAACGATCCAGGTCTAAAACAATTTGCATGCAATGTATAATTATGTACACGTCATAAATAATATCTCTAACAAATATGTATAGGAAGACATATTTGCCTGTCTTTTTACTCTTGCTGAGTATCAAAATGTAACTAGATGGCAGAATCAGAATTCAAAATGGCAGGCAAATGCTACAAAGAGAAAACTCTTAAGATAAATGAGGAGTTTTCCCCTTTAAAAAAATACTGCATTAATCTGAGTAAGGAAATTTGTTTGACCTTTTTCTCCAGTTGGCTCATTGTTGTTTTTTGTTGTTGCTGTTGTTCGATTTTGTTTTATTTTATCCATTTGACTTACCAAAGCCCATAACTCTTGTTATTCTGGGGAGCTAGTATTCAATGGCACATACATTTGGAAGCAAGTCTTCACTAAGAGATATATTTCCCCGTCAGATCAGCAGTGAGTATTGTCTAAATCTGCATGCCCATTCTTTACAGAAAAATAGACTGAAAAAATCAATCTTTGCAGAACATCTTTGGTGTTCATCATAATTAGAAGAAATAAAGGCTAGATTTGCATTCTGAGTTACTATTTTAATCAGGTATTCACTTTATTAGATATTTTAATATCATATATTTACTGCTCTTTTCACAGGGAATGTTTTCTTCTTAAAATAAATGATATTTTTTCAATGTCAAAAGATAACTATTGCAGAGCAGATGAAGCTCAAGTGGTTGAGCATTTGCTTCCTGTGTACAAAGTCTTGGGTTTGATCCCTGGTACCTCCTGAAAACAAACAAAACAACCAACTCTCTTTGAGGAGTAAATGTAGCTCAATGGTTGCTTGCCTGCTTCCCAGGTATGAGGTCCTGGTACCTCCAAAAAAAGAAAAAAGAGTTATTCATTATGAGAGACAGAGGTATCACATTTGACTATAATCTGTATTAAATATATTCACTTATGCTTATTTTTAAATCAATTAATGTACACTTAAAAATTTTATAATATATTACATATATATTTTATAATAGTACCGATATAAATATGTATTTAAAAAGATATAATACACTATTTAGAAATTTTATTGGAGTTAGAAGTATTTTATTATAGCAGTAATTTCTCTAAAGTGATATTTTAAAAGTAAACTTTACAGTATTATATTATTGAAAGGTATGCTTATACAACTTAAAATTATCTAGAGACATTAACTAAACTGATATAAATGATCTTGTTTCAGAAAATGGAGCTATCTGGTCAAAATTCAGTTTTACCTTGTCGCCCATAATATATGGTAATTGCTTTTTTAAAATATATGATTTAAGATATTTTTAAAAGCATAAAATATACTGCATATGAGGAAGACAAAGTTAAACATTGCTTTAAAAAACATGCAACATTTTGAAACAGGAAATCAACAAAACAACAATAACAAAGCATTTATTGTGTAGGGACATAGCTCCAGCATGCTCTCAGGCTAGACAACGTTTGTTGCCCTGTCAACTAAACGTGCATCATGGTCTTTGGGAAAAATTAACATACTGTCCCTAAATTTCTCAAAGGAAACTCAGGGTGTGTGCCTCAGAGTATGTAAATTTTATAATTAATTTTATTTTATAGAGGTCTCAGTACACTTTGAGTAATCATAAAGTTGTTTCTGTGAATGGCCTTATATTTGTGTTAATTTGAGTGCCCCAATTTCAGAGAAAAATAGAGTAAGCCTTTTTTTTATTAGCACAGGATGAAAATAAAAAGCAATTAATTGAATTTTCATATTTTTTCTGTATTTAACTAACTGAAGTTTCTACATACTAAGGGGATTTCTCTTAAAATTTATTCCAATTAAATAAATAATTTATGCTGGGAAAACCTTATCTTTTATTTTAGAAAGCAACCTTATTTCATTGCAGTTATTATTGGTAAATAGCTTTGGGTATTTTAAGACCATTTTGTTGGATTTCCTGGGTAAAGAAAGGCGTCCCAATTATGCATTATTCTACTTAGTAAATATAGTTGGGGGGAAATGCAGAGACTTAAATAAACACTTTTTAGTATCAGATTATCATTAATTTAAATACATTTTTAGAACATGGTAAGATTCAGAAAAGTGGCAAGTTGTTCAAACAGTGAATAGCTAATGCATTCAGCCATGTTCTTTTCCTTATGTTTGTTGACTTAGATGATATTTCCTTTTTGGAGTCATGAAAATTGCAGACTAATCAGGACACCATGAACTGAGCCAGGCCTGCAGAAATGACAGCATTTGAAGGATAACTTCTGCCTTTCATTATCCAAAAATATATAAATTTTATTTTATTGGCTGAAGACTTCATGGAGGGAAACATATTGGCAAATAATGGCTTAAGTTTAAAACATTTTAATGAGAATAATTGCCTTCCGTCTTTAACTCTTCTTGTGTTATTCATTTCACTTTAGTTTTTCAAAGTATAGTTTCTATAATCCATTTGCAGTTTTTAAATGCAATTGTATGTTTTCACCTTGGTGCCATTAAATGCTGAGGAAGAAAATGGAATTGTCAGGTAGTGAGGAATCAAATTATTCAATTAAATCCCTTTCAATATAAAACCCAAAATGTACCATCTTCTTTTTAATGAATGGCATGGTAAAACGAAAAAAAAGTTACTGTGTTCTATGAACAAAAACTGATCACTGTTCTGAACTAAGTAGAGACATTTGAACTATCCATTTGCACAGTATCATAGAAATCAGGGGTATTGTAGGACAAAAACTAAAACCATTTCCCAATAATTCAGGTAAAGTCTTTGTGGTTACACTTAATGGAGTAAATGTATTTCCTTATTGTAGCAGAATAACAGAACACAAAATTGCAGATAAAATGCCTATTTTCTTTGATATTTTCAGCGAAGCATTCTAAATATGAAAAGGCGATTAAAATACATAAAAAGAAATATATATTTTAGGAAAAAGTAGCAGCCATATTTAAATGTTGCTCTAACTTTTCTTACATATAGCCTTTTCAAGCCAACAGTATTTGCATTTATCAAATTTTTAACTCAACTATATCAATCTTATTCAGTTCCTAGGGGTATGAAAACCAGAGACTAAGTCTATGAGCATTTGTTATATGCCGATTAAGTTTTTGTTTATAAATAGTACAAACAAAAACATACAGAGAGATAAAGAAAAAAATGAGCAGAATGAGTTCATTTAGTTTTATTTCCTCTTCCTGATGTTCTTTATGATATATTGTCTTTCCAACTTTGTGAACATGATCTGAATACGGTAAGGTGAATGTCCTAGGCCACTAGTAACAAAATAATATTTTAAGTAAAGAAAATTATCAGATAACATTTATTATTAGTCTTATAAGAAATGTGTATTTTAGAATTCTATGGGAAATTTGCATTTATTTGGTTTATACATTAGGGAGGAGAGCAAGGGGTGGGGGTGGGGCTGAAAACAAGGTGGTTCAATATTTTTAAAGTGGAGAGGTCATGTTACTGTATCTGAGTCCTAATGCAGAGCCTGGAAAACTGTTTTTATTTTCAGCCCTGACAGTATTCAAATTCAGTATTCAATTCAGCTCCAAACTGAATTGCTTCATCTTTGAAAACCAGAGTTACTTAATGATAATTGTAGTTACCTCTAATTTGCTAATATTAGATACTGGCAGTCTGTTTCAACTGTTTTTAATTGTTCTAGTTAATAATTATGTATATCCACCGGCTATGTGGAGATAACTATGCAACATAATAAAAGCTCTGAAATTTCTGAGTTGAAAATCATCTGCCCCAAATATTGCTGTATACTTTATTGAATACTTTAAAAGTTGAATATTGGAGCTTCCAAGTACTATGCTGTTTTTAGAGCAATCAATATACTTGGTCATAAAGATTTATCAAACGACACTTTGGGGAAAACCTAACAATACAAAACATTGAGTTACCCAACTTAAAAAAAATAAATTATTCAACAGCCAATTTAGAGAAGACTCTGCTTCCCATCGGAAGTGACCTAGTTCTAAGTTCATGATTTAGCATGTTTGATGATAAACATTTTTCAATTGCTTCAGAGTAATTCGAGATACTTAGATCCATCAATATATTTTTCAATCATCAGAGGTTTTGAGACTCTTTTCAAACCATCAGGAGACTATTACAGACTTACATTAAAGACTACACCTAAAATATTCCAAAATGATGTAGTAACACCAGATTCTCAACACATCCTTTCCTGAGACACAAAGTGGCTTCAGTATGGGATGTATTTTGTGATAACACTCAGGTAAATTTGACACTTAGCTCATTTTAACAGGCCTATCAAGAGTAAAAGTTCAAAAACATGCCATTCGCTTGACATGAGCCACATGGAGGGTCTCAGACATTTTGTCAAAGTGAGAATCAGAGTAAATATGACTCCTGGGGTAGCATGTGCTCAGTCTTTTTTTCAGGTCATCAAGGCTCACATTTCTCATTATTAGAGTACCATTTTGAGGTTCTGGGGATGCCTCACATTTGTTGGCCTTTCATCAACGCTGTGGTTCACGGTCAAACTCAAAGATAGTCTCCCACAAGCAGCGGGGAGATGACATCACAGGAGTCATGGGGTGTTAGCAGAGGGAGTCTGGGGCCAACAGGTGAAACCTCACATGTGGGGAGAACTGTCATTCTTTCCTAGAGGACTTCAACTTAGAGCTAGAATTATTGTCAGCAGATGTTCTACATTTTTTCTGTCAGCGTTGGCGTGCAAGATTGAAACCCACGTACAATCACAGATTCATTCTAAAACCGTCACTTGGATTATTGAATGACTTCAAAGGCAACACAGAAAAATAGAATGGATTTTTTCACTCCTAGTCTACTGATGTCACTTTTAAAAAATCAAATACATTTTACTTATAGGAATTAATTTTCTTAAAGATGCTTAATGGATTGCAGTAAAAATAATTGTTTATAAAACTTAAAACCTAAAACTAAATTTATATTTATTCATTTAATAATTTACTTTGAAGTTTCAATTATAATTTAATTAATTTATGTATGTTTTTCTATTAATGTTTTATTTGATACCAAAGTTCATTCAATTTATTTTTTCTGGATTTCCAGCCTACCATTAAACACTGACTTTGGGTTACATGGTACACATTCAAAACATAGTGGAATGCCATTTAGTCAGTGAAAAATTGAAGATGGTCTACAACAATCTAATTGGGTTAATTTGAAACAAAGTATTTTACCCTTCTAGAAATTTGGCCACATTATTCTTTGGTTTTATATTTCCCTAATTAGTTTTGAAAGAAAATAGGCAACTTTCTTCATGATGTCCCAAAGTCACAATCAGTTGCAGTGGCCAATGAACTCAGAATCTTCTAGTAAGTGCAAGCAACAGGAAAATACTAAGCTCATCATGTTCTTAAAATTTAAATGGTGTATAGTTCTACCAAGGCTTTTCATCTATAAATGCTTTCCAAATTGTTACTATCTTGCATTATTAGGCAAACTCATCTATGAGTACTGCAATATAATATAAATAAAATTGTAATAAGAGAGACTATATATATATTTTGAAAAATATCTGACAAGTTCCCAAATGCTTTTGACATATCCCATTTATGTTTGATGTTTTACACATGTTGGGCAATTTATATGTATATTTGTCATTTATAGTTATGAATACAGATCTTCATGCTTAGCAAAACTCTGAAAGCAATTCCAAAATATTTTATCTTTTGTAATTATTAATAGTAATAGGTAAGGGCAATTTTTAAATAAAATTATTCTTTAAGACATCATCTTTCTTTTACCTATGAATAAATACATTGGCAATCACATCCTTTATATTTAGCATCAGAAAATATTTATACATATTTTGAGAAGTGATTCAGCTCTTCTTAAACAAGAATGATATGTCATATGACATTTTCATTTTTAACTTTAACATACATTTAATATTCAACATAGTAACTAGTTTTGGCTACTAACCCTTTTTTAATTTTCTTCTTCTTGATCAATTTCCTTTATCATTTCTCTTTTAAATATTTATTCTATATTGTACATATGTAATGGAATAAGTGATTATTACCGAGAAAATCTGGCTAGATTAAACACATATATAATTTCATATACTTAATTGTAGCTTGCAAAATAATACTAAGCTTTATCACCAAACCAGGCCAATCCATTCTTTTTATCTTTACCATTTATATCCACTACTGAAATAAATGAATAGGTTGGCCTGGCTCAGAGGCAAAGCTTAGCATATTGTGTGGGATGAAGTTAAATTCTCTTTTTCTGTCTATGCAGACATAGTCTTTCTATTTTTAATATCAATGGTGTTTCCTTGAATAATGAAAAAACAGGGTGTCAAGGCATGAATCATAATTTCAAGAGATCCCTTTTTTGAGTCACAATAATTCTTTAACTAGGTGAACAGATTTTAAAATTCTGGTTTTCCTTTCTTTTAATTACTACTGATTACTGACTTTAATAGCAAGATTGGTCCATTGCCATAAATCCTGTATTCATGGCAAATAATATTTCTTATTAAAAGGAAAAGAAAACTGTATAACTGTACCTATCCTCTAAAAATTTTCAGATGGCCCAATGGTGAATTATATGTTCCCAGAGGGTAAGCTTCTTTCTGGAAATAAGAAAAATCTAGAGCAATGTTTTCAGTTCACCACGGTGCCACTCTCTGTAGCAGTGACTTCAGTCAGATCCATCCCCAATCTCCTTTCTCCAATACCATTAGTTAACGAGAGAAAAGAGTTTACTGAAGACCAAACATCTACTATCATTGGTAAATGTCCTGAGGATTTGCCAGAAATAAGTATCCAAGTAGCTGCTTTCTGATTAGCATCCAAACCACTCAAAACTTTGTTGAGTTTAAAGAGATCATAGAATATATATGATTCCCCAAACTAAAACCACTCATTGGTTTCCATTGGGACAGTTTTCAAATGTAAATTCTAACTAGAAAATAATTCCAATTCTGTTGTTTTTTTTGGAACCTATGAGGACCAATGCCACCCTCAAAACATGTATGGCAATGGACAGCACATGTTATCTGTAAAAGGTGGTAAAGCTCATGTCACTGGGCAGAAACTGTACTTCTTCATCTACTGCATGGCACAAGGAAAGGAAGAAATACAAAATTAAATAAGTAAATGCTGATTAGCATGTGTTTCCACTCACTGTTGCTTTGTGTCTGTGATTTGAAATGTGTGTGATGGTATGTGTTTGAGAAAATAGCAATTCTTCCAATTTTACCCTAAAAATTAAATGATTCCGGTTCCAGAATAAATTATTAGCTAAACATATTAAAAGTATAGTTTAATAATGTTATATATACACATATATATCATAATATATAGTGAGCATTGCTTTTTTTTTTAGGAGCTATCAGGACCGTGTACATGGGAAGCAGGCACTCAACCACTGAACTACATCTGCTTCCCAATGAGAGTTGTTTTTTTCATTTGTTTTTGGAGGTACTGGGGATCGAACAGGATCCCAGACATGGGAAGCAGGCGCTCAACCACTTGAGCGACATCTAATCTCAGCATTGCTTTTAAATCAATTTGAATTCTCTAGTTTCATTGTTTATATAATTAAAAGGAACATATTTTTAGTTTTCATAAGAGCAGCACCTATATAGATATAAATATATATAGTGATTAAACTAAATTTTAAAAGCACATATCTTATTAAAATTGATATTTAAAACAAATACTTGGGAAAGGATTCTATTCACTGCTGATATTCATACACCTCTTCTTTGAAATGTTTGTTCTGAATAAAAGAAATGAAATAATAGCATATGAGTTTTGATACTCTTTGTTTTGATTCTCACATTTAATTATGGTTACACAGTAGCACCAAAATTAGGACAAAATACAAGAATTACAGGAGGGATCTTAAATTTTATGAGCTCATTGCATGCTTCAAAATATCTGATATTTTGAGAGAAAAAGTGTCCAACTGCCAAAACTTTGCTGCATTTTCTCCCAAAAGAAATATAAATCAATCCACCTCAAACTAAACAAAAGATACAATAGACTGTTTTAAATAGATATGTTATCTACAGTTTATAGGACAGACCGTCCTTTTAAATAGAAAAAGATTGATTTTACATAAAGCAAGATAGAATACAAAAGCACAGCTTTTGTAATTTTGGTAATATTGCAATTTTACAAACATATTGCATAGTATGTGTAAGAAAATAGTTCCATTTTTCATATATCTATATATACAAGAAAACATTTACATGAAAGTTATAAAACAAAATAAATGAGTAGTGGACCTGGTTTAAAGAATTGTATAAATAACGAGACACTCAGTCAAATTCCGAATCACATATCTTCAGTCAGTGAATGTCCTTGCACATCTTTAACCCTGTTTGGATTTTATTTATAAATATGCAAACAATTGAGATATTAAGACTGCAGAAACAAAAAGGATCACAGTCCATGCTACCTCATTTTCTTTAATGTTTCTCATTGACTTTCTCAAAGAGTAGAGCCACTTTAATGCTTAAAAAATAGCCCTCTGTTTCAAAAGGATTTCAAATTAATTATAGTCTCCAAATAATTTTTAACAAGCAATGAAAGCTTAAAATCAGCCAAGATAATCCATTCTGAGCACTTGTTAGGATATAGTCTTTATATACTGGCTTTATAAATACCGAATAGTTTTTTATGCATGTATAAAAGGTGAGTGGATAATAGCAACAAAAGTATATTTTTAAAACAAAGGCATTAATTAATGATCTACAGTTCAGAATCCTGCAAAGAGTATGTTTACTATCTCATGTTATAAGTATAAGCCCTCCTCATTCCTTTGAATAAATCAGTAGAAGCAACAGTGTTGTAGCGTTAAATACAATAGAAATCCCAGTCTTTGGTCTTTGACATTAAACAACTAATGAACTGCAGTATATAAAACAATATCAATAACAGTGTTCAATGAGGTCATTCATTAGCTTATGATTTTTTAAAAAGAATAAAAATACAATATTTACTTTTGATATTTGGCAAAATTTGTTGCTATAATATATACTATTATATAAAGCCAATATTTTCTCTGTTCATCTTCAAATATGGTCATATGAGCAATTCTAATTAGACCAAAGCTATCAGAAGAAAAAAGGTGACAAAGATCTTTCTTGTATAAAGCTCAAATGTGAGTTTAGCTTTGATGGCTATATAGAGAATTTTAATAATTTTATATTATGATATTAACATTATTCTCTGTAAAATAAAACACTCTCCAGGCATTTACCTATTGCTACCTAATACAGAGATACCATGTTTACAATGACATAATTCATTAGGAGTCATATTGCATTAAATGCCTTTTTTATAAATTGAGGCACTGTCCAATTGAGTCCTTCAGATGGTAGAACATGTAGGAATGTTGAAATGCATAACATATTATAAAACATTAAGCAATTGATCTCTGTGGGCTAATTACCTTGCCTTCAAAAGACCAATGCTTTTACCTTGATGGAGGTAAGTAAGAAAGTTTACTTTGGGTATGTATTTCAATTACTTTCCAAAGTGGTCATTTTGATTAAGACTTAAATACATTCTTTTCATTTTTAGTATCAACTCTATTACTGAAATCAACCTAATCTGGTTTTCCCAAAAGGATACTAATGTGCAAATGGTAAGAGTAAGAAAGTGAGGACAGAAAAGCGAATAGGGAGTAGATATTGAAAAGTTCTACATTTCAAAATTTATAAGAAGGAGATCAAGAATGCTATTCAGACTAGGATACAATAAATCAAGATTACAGCCTTTTCTTAAGCAAATTGAAGTTTAGAGATGTAAATTACCAAAGAAAACTTCTAGTTTGATGTCCCCTTCTCACAGATAAATGAGCTGAAGCAAAGGTAACGAGAGATATTTATTAAGGTCCAATGACTAAGGGAACAGATACGGAAATGCTGGATACATTTCCAGAGATTTCGGGTACTGTGTTTTACGATTTCCAAGTTACTGTAAAAGCTGAAGTGTTGCATTGCTTTAAATCCTTCAATAAATAATTATGTACTAAGTTGTAAGACATGTGACCAGTAAGAAAATAAGAAAAAAGTCCTTCCAGAAGTGCAGGATAGAAGTTTTGGAGCTATATGGGCAAAAGAACCAGAGCATTTGGAGGGTTTTATTTGGTTTTGTTTATAAATTTGGAAGTGTTTTATTGAAATATTGACAGAGAAAAGAATAATGTGTTCTTTTTGCTTCTCTCCTTATGACCCAAAAGAAAAGGGGCTCATAAAATACAAAATAACTTCTGTAGATTAATAAAAACAAAAATGAAAACAACAGCAAAAAACATTTCTCCACTTATCCATTCCTAGCTAAGAACTGAAATGCCAGGAATGCTAACAGCCGCTGTCCAGCCTTCTTCCCATCCTCCTTCCCTGGCTAACCTGAGAACAAATGTATTAAGATATGGTTAACACAGTTAATTTTAATTTAGGTCCATGTTTGCACTCTAAAGTAATTATTTTTCTAACTCCGATGTAGGGAAGAAATTTGCATCTTCTTAGTAAGCGTTATATTTCCATATGTTAAAACATTTAAAAATGGTACTGGGAAACAGGTAATGAAACTGTTGGGCTGCTCTGCACTTAGAGGGCCTCTTTATTAAGAAGAATCCATTCATTATGTCGTAAGGAAATTAAGAACTTTTCAGAGCATCTTCTATGCCTTCAATAGCTTAGACTTTGAAATTGGGTCTATAAGTCAGATGAATATAAAATAGCCAGTCAAGTAATTTGAACCCAACTGTTTAGTGCTGGATAAGAAACTGTCTATATCGAGTATATTTCCTATTAAATTTAACAGATATTTTGACATCATGTAGACATAGCCTAAACCTGTAGGCTGATATAATACTTCTGAATTGTGCTGTAATTTTCCATATAAATTTGAATTGAACTGACAGCCCCTCAATGGAATTGGATTTTATCTTTTCTTTTTCTTGTCATTCACCTTTTCTCCTCCTGGGATAAATAACTTAAATTCTCAATGGCCTCTCCCTTCTCCTGTGATAAATTGCCCTTGGAAGCAGGACATGTTAGAGCTGGAAGGAACATCAAGAGACCATTTTATTCAACACTTTTGTTACCAAGTCCAGTAAATTTAATCCTAGAGGAATTCACGGACTGCCTAAATCATTTCACTGCTTAGTAGAGGACAGAGCTGAGATTCAGAGCAGGATGATTACGAATGAAAAGAATTGCTTTTATTTACTAAGAAACTTTCTAATTGTTTTAATGTCAGGATTTTAGAACTTGAATATGTTTCACATTAATTCATAGTGTTTTCCTATAAATTTCAAAATATAATGATTAGCACCCATAATTTCTCAAAATTTCTTGCATTATGCTTTGTGTATTTTGCAGAGACCAGTGTGAGAATATTAAATTCTGTTTGTTTTGAGTTTTCGTATTATGATATAACTTCTTAAGCAATTGCATATTCTCATTCCTCCGACATAGTGATTTAAAGATTTCTATAATAACCATCGAACACAAGTCAATTTCTATTTTAAAATAATAAAATACCTTTGTAATCCTTCTGTTCGGTATAGAATGCATTTAGTGAAATGGGAATCTGAAATTTATCAGTATTATGTAATATCCAAACCAGATACTTTTGGCCAAACTGTTCACTTTGATGCCTGCATTACCCATTTTTCCTACGTTGCTAATCAAATTGTGTCAACAAGTTCCAATCTCCTAGTTCATTCTGCAGTAAAAAGTTGAACCCCAACATTTCTACAATCATGAATGCCCAAAATGAAACTGCCATATACCTACCATGGTGGGCATGGGAAGAAAAAAGTGGATTGATATGTGAAAATTAAGGACTTACCTTATAGTAATCAAGTCATCTTCCCATAATAGGAAATATTTAACACAGTTTGCATTCTTGGATTCCATAAATTTCAAGAATTTTAGTTCAGAAGTGCTGTGATAAATCTACAGCATTCTGGAGTCATTTTCTAGAAGCTAATTTATGAAAATAAGCAGTGGTGAATGAAAGGAATTAGGACTTCTGATGTCCAGCTAGCTTAACAGTTTAATAAAAGTGACTAAATGTTAAGAGTTGAATGGAAATGTGAACAAATTCCTCAAAATGTAAATATGATGGAGTAAACACATTTATATGTGTTTCTTAAGGTTGTCTTTTTTACTGCTAAGTTCTGCTTAGTTCTGGACTTTAATGTAGTTCATAAGAAAATCATAACCTTTGATAAAAAAATAGATAATAATTCTGAAGGTGATATTCCAGTGGAAAGTGAATCCATTCTCAGCATTACACATCACATTAGTGTTTATTTATTTAGAGGATGTTTAAATCTTAGTAGCTAGATTAAATTGTAAAATGAATGGGCGCAAACAAAAAGTCTACTATTTAAACCTAGGTGAAAAGGACAGCATGTGAGTTTTTAAAGAAGTGATCTATAGATTCCACACTGTCATTATTTCCTTTGTAATTCTATCTTATATTGCAATAAACCCGATGTTTAGTTAAAAGCAAATACATCACATGCAATAGCCAAGAAATACTATATAAGGCCATTCAGATCTGACAAATGACAGTATAATGGCGTTTTGTTAACTCTGTAAAGATTATATTGCTGAGTGCTTCCAAAATTACCTAATGTACAAAAATTCTAGACTTAGTAGACAAAGAGTAACAACACATTGAATTTAAAGAAACAAATAAAACTCGGAGGGATTCTGTCTTTTTTGTTTTGTTTTGTTTTGTTAAAAACCATGTATTGAATGTAATTTTTATTAAAGCAAGCATTGCATAATGCTTCAAAATTTTAAAATTCAGGGATAAAAGTTTACATCCAAAAAGATGAATGGAAAATTGTGCTTTCAGACTGCAGAGTTAGTTTTCATATAGTTTGCCAATTCATCTTGCCATTGGACACCGGGGAATTTCATCGATGTAACGTATCTATGTGCAGTTCGAATCGAGGTCCTGCAGAAACCTAAAACTATGTGCTTCACTTCATGTAGCAAAGGCACCTATGTTATTCTCCCTTCTGAGCAAAACTCACGATCCAGTCTTCCTGCTGAAGACGATTTTTCCATGGTATGTCACTCGCGTGCTCCGTGTTGAGCAGTCCAAGATATCACAAGAGACAGTGGTGGCAAATCCCGGCTTGCACTGGAAGGAGTTGCTCTGTGGACCATTAGAAGATGCTCTGGACTGATCACAAGGGAAACTGAGCAGAACTGTGAAGCAGACGGACAGGAACAAAAGGCTATTCTGGTGTGAGGAGAACTCAGTCATTTCAGCTCCACAGGCAGATGTTGCTACTCGACTGACAAGTGGAACCGACTCCTGCTGGAGAAAGGTACAGTTTGCCATTGGGGCAGACGCAGAGCTCGTACACTGTCTGTCGAGAGTTTGAGGAGCTGGATGAGGAAGAGGCGAAGGAGCCAGTGGGTAGCTTTCCCAGCCGGATTGTATCCGCATTTAAAAATATCTAGGGGGAAAGAAACTGCATTTTAATTTATCTTAGCAGTCTGCAGTCCTCAGAGCTTTACAACAGGGCCCAAGAAGAGAGACGAGATGACAAACCATTCTTTGGGTTTAGCTACCATGCTTTGTTGAACAAACAAATTACATTCCTAGGGTAGAGCCCCAAAGCTCGCAGCTCTCTCCTCCCTTGAGACGTGCTGCCTTCCGACAGAAAGGCCTCTGTCTGGGAGGCAATATTGCACAGTCTGCTGAAGAGGCAAACGCACCGATTTAAACACCACAGAAAATGAATGATTTTGACAGTCTCTCGATTTAGCTTCTTAATCATGCCTAGTCTAAAGAATACACAAATAAATTAGGATGTTCACGGAGATGACATTACTAAACAGGTGGTCATGTAATTGAAAAAAATATTCCCTTGTCTGTTGCTTAAATACTCGTGAAAGCATGTTGACGTGAAATATGATGGATATACTAACTAGACGCTCTGTATGGTTCACAACAGAATATTATTGGATACAATCAGATTTAAGGTCTCTATGAAAAAAGTACTGGTACTCACCTTCTTCCTTGCTAAATCTTCTAATAGACAAAGTACTTCACTAATTCCAAATCAAGGACTCAGCAATTTCAGGGACAGTGATTATATGTTTTTGATATGCATGGGAGGTGTTCCAAGAAAAGAAAAAGATGAATTATGAATTCTTTTTATTTTTCTTTAGATGGAACTGGGAATTGAACCCAGAACGTTGTTCATGGGAAGCATGTGCTCAGCCCCTGAGCTACATTCGTCCCCCAGTGAGAGAGTTGGGCTTATTTCATTTGCTTGGTTTTTTTTTTAGGACATACCAGGGATCAAATCTGGGACCTCGTACATGGAAAGCGGGAGCTCAACCACTTGAGCTACATTCATTTCCCTAATTTATGAATCCTTATGAGCAAAGAGGACAGATCTCTCTAGCTACTTCTTGATTCTACTGTCGTATAGTCAATTCCTGCCTAAAGGAACCCAAATTGATAGAACCAGAGAATACATTTCCTACATCTTTGCCCTCATCCAAGTCACATTGCTAGAGTGAACTTTTAACAAATGCAAATCAGATCATGCCTCTTCCTTGCTCAGCTCTTTCTAATGTCTTCTCACCATCCTTAGAATGATTCCTTGCCATGGCCCACAAATCTCACAGGATCTGCCTCATCTCTCTAGCACCATATTCTAGAATTCTTTTCCTCTCTCCAGTTCTTGAATTTTCTCAAGTACACCAAAGGAACCCTTCCTATCTCCCCATCCTTTTCTTCAGATATCTACAGCTGGGGGTAGATTAGTTGGTTGGTTGCGGAAGATTTCCACAGTTAAGCATTTTATACTTTATTGTGCATTGCAAATAAGCCAGAAAAAGCCTCCATATACCATAGACATACATATTTTAAGTTAATTTAGATGTGAACATCGCTTTTTTGAAGTCTCTACTGAAAGGTCATCTTCTCATAATAGACATGCCTGACCGCTCTTTCTAAAATAGTACTAATCCATATAATCTCTTTTATATTAGCAATCGCTTCCTAATATGTATGTAATTCTGTAGATCATTTTTTGTTTGTTTCACCTAGTTGCATTCAAGGTCCGTGAGAGCAGGGCCTGTCTTCTGCTGATGGGTACAGGACTGCGCATAGAACTGCGCCAGTACAGACAAATGAATTCATGCCCTTTCTTCAACTCGGACACATCTCTTCCTTCTAGGTACATCAAGTTCCCACTTTGTCTGCTTTCGTTCTCCTTCACGGACCTTTCCCTGATTCTCTAAGACTAAAGGACGTTTCTTACTTGGACTTCCTTAAAAATACAGTATTTTAAAAAATATTATTCTGCAGATCACTTGATATATTATTTTCTGGTTATATTTATATCTTACTTTCCCTATATGTTCCTTAATGATAGAAACATGCCTGATATTTTTTAACATAACTTTGCATTTTGACCCAGTAATACATCTTACACATAATAAAAATAGTTGTTGAATAAATGGATAAATGATAAAATAATGAGTGGCTATATTTACCAGTGGTCAAAGTTAAGAAGGCGTTATTTAAGTTTTGTTGGTAGACTTCAAATGTCGAACTATATTACTCATAGGACAAGCTCTGGCACTGTGGGGTTAGGGCTGCAGATTTGGAGGTGAGTGTATTTTGGAAGTGCTGGGATCTGGTGTTTTGGCCAGGAAAACTTAAGACTCAGAAAGTAAGGAGTGGAATATGAGAAACATTAGAACATGTGGAGAAGGAGGCATATTATGGAAATTAATCAAATGACCAAGATTTTGTGAATGGCGCATTCATCAGTAAGCACAGGCAGTGAACATTCCTGGTTGGCCCTGGTGGTTCGCAGAGCCTCACTCAGTGCCATATTCCTGGTTTTTATGGCTAGAGAAGTGGGGGAGTCCGGGTGAACGTTTTATACAGGCAGGGCTCACAGGTGGCAGGCTTAGAAAACAGGCACACGTGGTGGAAGTCTCATCAGTGGAGTGAGGCTTGGAGGACTGTGGCCTTAGCGTGGGTAGGTGGCTGCAGCTTCCCCTGGCAATACTCCATCAACAATCCTATCCATTTAGGACTCACTTTGTATAGTGCTTGGCTAAATGACAATATTTAATTCCATAAACCTAGGAGACCCAAACTCTAGGATCCTTACATAAAGGAGGTAGATTGAATTAAATGGATAAATTTAATCAGTGAGGCTCTTTGAAAAAGAACATGCTATTTCTTAGCTTGAGATAAAACCTACTGGTAAAATGGGTGTGATATATTGGCTCCCTCTGACCCAATATTGCAGAACCTCTCCAAGTTTCCGCAGCATGGATGGGCTTGCCTGGGACTCTTTCTTCTATGCTAAGTCAGTTACCTTATGCTAGCTATGTTCTGCATTTAATACTAACATTCTATTCTGTATTGCCCACAAACCAATTGACCCATTTGTTCTGAAATGCTTCCCTGTTCTTATAAAAACCTCCCTGAGCTTTTAAGACACATCCATTGTCTTCATTCTACTAAGAATTCTTTTATATCATTTTTAAGTGCTGAAATCAGGACTATCAAGATCTCAGAAGGTCTTAATTTTCTCAATAAGAATTGCTTTCTCCTTTCTCTGTGTCTGCTATTATATGTTACACCATTGAAAATGCTATTATAAAACTTACAATATAATATTCTACCTACAATTATATTTCATGTTGTCCCCAATGCTGAATTTGAAATTCCTTGCACCACTTTGTTTAAAATGATTTGGAATCTTCTGCAGTATGGAATATTGTACCCAATTTCATTCTTCTGCATTTCGTCTGTTACTTTTGACACATCAACACCTTGTCTGCTGTGACATTAAGTAGTTTGAAAACTAATGGTACAGATATTAATTCTTTCTATATTGTTTATCAAACAATATATATGCCTTTCAGTGACGTAGTCAATGCAGCAAATAGAGTACATATCATTTCATATCTCCTCATAGGAGAGGAACTATGCTGTTTTATTTTAATATAAAATATTGAGTATTTGTGTGCTTTTATTTTAATATAAAAAATTACCACAGTTGAAAACCTCCAGCTATGATTTATTTCTAAAATAATACTTGCATCAAATATTTCTGCTCTTGCATTGGACAAAAGAATGTAAATAAAGTGGTTCATAAATAAGAGCGGAACAGAGATTAGTAGCTACCAACATTCAATATGAGATCATTCATTATGAATACTTTTAATGAAAAGATTATCATAATAAAGCAACTCTAAAAAGGAGGAAAGATGTTTAAGAAATTGCTGTGGGAGATAAAGTATTGTAATCTATACTTGTAGTGGAAAGAAATCCTGAAAAGAAAAGTAAATATATCTTTAAAAATATTAAAAGCGTATCTGTAGATTATTTTGTCATAATCTCTACTAAGACCTAACACAGTCCTACTTGTAAATTGGAAGCAAAATGTATACTTAAAAGTTATCCTCAGTCGATTACTGAGATACTGGTATAAAGGTAAAGGAACAACGTCCTTTGATTCTATTACTTATGTCCAGATCTTCTCCTCTGAATATGTATAAGATGCTCCAGAGCATCCTTCTCAAATTATCCTTCCATTCTTTTTATTTTTTAACCTGACCTTGGTGAGCTCACAATAAAAACATAAATAAAAGAGGGAAGAAAATACTAAGGGAATGAGTCAGTAGAAACAGTATGCTTCAGATTTAGATCTTCAAGGACTTTGGGACTTGCAATAAAATATACAGAATAGAATATGTCCCATGTATAGGATTTAAAATAATTAAGGTAGAATAATAACCAAACAAATAAACAAAAGAGCAGGTACCAAGATGTCTAGGCAGATATGAAAAATAACAGATGGGAATCCCATAAGTGAAAAACATCATCACCAAAATTAAAAGCTCAATTTATGGATGCAATAAGAGATAAGATACTGAAGAGGAACCTGCGAGTGTAGTCTGAATAAATAAGCAGATTGAGGCAGAGGGAGATAAAGAGGTAGAAAATATGAATGAGATACTTAGAGTCTTGGAGGGCAAGAGAATGAAAGGCATAAAATTTCTTCAGATTCCAGAAAGAGAACATAGAGAAAATGGGGGGAGAGATCATATTTGAAGAGCTAATGCTGAGTAATTTTCAGAATTAACAAAAAAGTGAATCTGAACACACAGCAAGCGCAATGCGTGTAGCAAAACAGGTAAATGAAATAAATATAATATATGCCTATCACATTTCAGCAAGACAGTGAGTGACAAAGGGATTTTTAAAGCAGATATTGAGAAAAGACATCACACTTAATAGAGATTCGTAAAGGGGAAAAAGTGACATGGAAGAAAAATGGTAACAACATATATCTCCTTATCCAAGAAATATCGATTGGACTAAAGAGCAAAATAAACTTTCGCTTTATTATTAGAAGAATGAAGGTACAATTTCTGCAGGAAAAGCAGGCAGACATGCCGAGTCCAAAAAGAATTTGTGAAGGCCAAAATAGAACCGCCACAACTATTGACTTGGCTCTTACTAGCAAATCTATGTATCTGCCGATTTTGAATGCACAGGAATTTAGATGCTCTGCTTAGGATGGACCTGTTAATGAATATATGTCAGTAGAAAATAAATGGGGCTTTGACTTTAAAATAACAGCAGGTTGACCAAACCCAGTGTTCAAGAAGGACTTGAACTGTCTCAGGAAGAAATAGTTAGCGTCCCCTGGAACCAGGGGCATGTAGTTTGACAAGGGGTACTCTCCACAGCGAAGGGCGGCCCTGCCACTCCCACTCACCTCTCCCTCTGTGGACTGCAGGTGGAGCTCCTTCCTGCAGGTGGCCTTGAGCTCTCCAGCGGCTGCGCTCACCTGGACGCCCCGAGGCGCTTCCATTATCAAGGATCTGGTGGGAGACTCCAGTCTGGGGGGAAACAACATTCATTCATAGAAATGAGAAAATTAAGACGAAGTAAAAGATACCTTTCAGTCAACAACAATAAAAACTAATAAATAAATAAACAGACAGGCATAAGTAAAAACCCTTACCTTTTTTTGGAAAAGCCAAAATGAATTTTTGTATGATTTCTTGATTGTATTATCGTGTTTTTTTTTTTCCTGGCTCACTCTAAACTCTTCATTTGATAACATCAATTATTTACTCTCATTTTTATAATGATTTAATAATTTCCTTATGTCTTCCCTTCATAATGATCATGAAAAATAGGCCCTATTAACTTTACTCGTTTAAATCTTTTATATATTATCTGTAGCAATGATGGAGTTTTAATAAATGGCTACAAACTTAGCATGTAAATACCCCTCAATAAAGAGTCCCTGCCTTTCAAAAATGAGACAGCGCTAATGAAAGCCATTAATATTGCAAACTTTCAAGCATGCACACATTTTTGTAAACTTGAAACATTTTGAAGTATTCGTTGTAATGGCTAAATAAGACATTTCCTCTGTTAACTGACTTCTGTTGGCCCAGTAAAATGCCCCCAGAATGAATGACAATAGTCTGAGAAATATAAAACAGAGAAGGGGATGACACACAAGTACAAATGTAATGAAAAGGTCGACAAGTTAAAATTTTGAAGAAATAATCTAATGTTTTAGATAATTGTCCTTGGAAGAAAAGATAGTTGGGAAGCAATTTCAAAGGTCTCTTCAAATACGATTCCAGAGAAAAGAGACAAAGAAGCTGGAAGGCAGGAACTAGAGCACAGTAGTTCAAAGCACCAGCAGGAGGTGGTGTCCATGAGCTGGTTTTCTCTGGGAAACACTCAGCTTTGGGGCTGCAGGTTGCTGGGCTCAGCCTTGAGCACAGCTCACATTCACCATAATCCAGAGCAAATGTTTTCCTTAGAGACAATAGCGCCACAGTTGTTTTGTAGGTGGAACCACAGCGAATTGCTACATCTCTGAAGGTCAGCTCTCTCGGTAGCGAGGTTGATTTTAAAGTGATATTGAAGGCATAGAGACAGCATTTAGAAGATGTGCTTGCAAGGCTTAAAGTAGTTTTCCTACTCACCAAAGCAACTTGGAAACTTTCATCTCTATGGGTCTCTTGGACACCTGCATAAAAACCCTGGAGGACTCAGGTTTGACATTGTTTTTAAAGACTGATTTTTTTAAAAACAAAAATCACACAGGTTCACACACAGAATATTTGGAAATTTGAAAAGGAAAGATATCACTTATAATCCTAGAACTTATAATACCCACCACTACTAAAACCTTCTGTACACAGTATCTAAATTTCAAAGTCTGAATGTTAAAATCTGTATTTTATAATTGATTTCCCCAAAATACCCCCAAACGTATACCAACTTGAGAGGTATGTCTGAGACCACTACTGCTTACACTTATTGTTAATTATCCATAAAATTAATTGTTATTATATAAGTTTGGATATGATTGAACCATTCACAGAGCAGTTGGATATGAATTTAATTAAAACAGATTAATGTTCTATTAATAAAACAGATTATGAATCTGGCATTTGAGAAGACACAAGCTCTATTGAACCTAGAAATGGGAGGAAAAGCACGCTTACTTCATCAAATAATTAATATGGTTTAGATTGCTTCCAAAGATAATAGGTTGGAATTATTACTCATATATCCATTAAATGTGTAACATGTTTATTCTACTTTTGATATTTAGTACTGGAACATTAGACTATATTTACTTAATTCTGTGCTTTGAATAATTCTATTCTTATCATTATTAATTATTTAATCAGAAAACATGTATTATATCCATATTCCTTCAGACCTCGGGTACCCACTGCCAGTATAGCTGTAGAGCAGGTGCTTTCCTAACACAGTCTTGGGGCATCCCTCTCCTGATACCCTATTCACAGAGGCAGGAAGGATGGCGAGCTGGCAGGAACCCAGCCAGGGCAAGCGTGCCAGCAGCATTCAGCACTCTAAACTGATAATGATAATGGATTTTTATGGGATTGTTATGAAGATTTTGGACTCTAAGTATGGAGCGGGATACTATTTTAAGATATTAATGAAATTTTCTCCCCTGTCCCATTTCCCTGAATCCCTTGTTCTTTTCCCATTTACTCGCCATATTCTTTGCTGCAAATGGTGGATGATAGAGCAGAGAAGCTGATAAAGGCTTCTCAAAACTAAAAGACATTTTGTGTTGAAAAACCCAGCCTTTTAGAGTATTGAATGGCTTCGCAGGTTCTCTTCCACCAGAGGTCTATTCCTAGGTGGTGGGCTGTTTCTTTGCTGGGTGGCAGGTGTTTGGGGAAGCTAGTGATGTCTCAGGACAACTGAGGACAAGGAGACCAAAAGGGCCTCAAAGAGGAGAAAACAATAATGATCTGTGGTGAGTGAAGACTGAAAGGGAGGCAAAAATGAGAGCACCTTACAAAATGCCAACTTGGATCCATGAGGCTACCAATGACCAAATGCCACCCCAAAGACTCTTACACTGTATGAGCCCCTTGATACAAAGATGCAACCCTGGGGAAAGAGAGGAGAACTGAACTGACTAGGGTTTCTGGTATTCTGTGCAATGGAGGCCAAACATCTAAATTAAGCTTGCAAGAATATTTTCCTTTCTTGTGTAACTGATTTTTGGGACTAAGATAGGTACTTTAAAAATAAATATTTTTTTTACATATCACACGGTCCATAATAAACATGAAAAAAAGGTAGCCATTTTTATAATATTGACAAACATTCTGCTGAAATATGGAAGCCTTTGAATACTTAGATGTGATACATATCTGGTAGTCATCAAAAGGTTTCAAATATATACTTTGATAGGCTTGATAAAATTAAGTATAGTAATTATAAAATTATATAATTGTATTAAAACAACACTGTTTGAATAATAGTCAATATTCAGGTGAGTGATATATTCTAGGAATTTAAAATGAACAAAATAACAAGTGTGAAAAACTTTTAACAGAATATTTGGAGGAATTCTGAATTCTATTTTCAAATGAATATATGGAAGGAATCAAATATTTCCTATACACATGAAAGTTAAAGCAAGCTTAGGAACATTTTTTTATAAGCTTACCTTACTATTTAGCATAAACAAATAAGCAAAATTTTTGTGGGTTAAATATCATAACAGTATTACAATATAAATTGAAGACCTAAAAAAGTTTATATTGACAGTATTTTGAATAACATGGTTTCATTGTAAACACTGGCTGGCAGATGTATGTCTTATATATTAATGTTCTAGTATAAATATCTGTAATTATATTTCTAATACATATACACACATATATTACTCTAGGTCTATTGCATGCTGAATAGGGTTAAAAAAAGATATTTCTCCATAAGTGATCTTACTTACATCTCCACTAAAACATCAAGAGTGTTAAAACTCCAAGAATTTGAGAAAAAGAAAGTTAATTTTACAATTAGGGATAATCAGCTCCTTCACACTTTTAAAGGCATTGAAGTTAAGTAGTTATATTATCATGATTTTATTCAAAAAATACCATGGAGCAAATGGATTTAGTCATTCACAAAATTTTTAAAAATCATAAATAAAGATAAATATCACATATAACTAGCCATGACAACTAGAAAAACGGGTTGATGATTGTACAACACCATATTTCATTGGCTATTTTATGAATAATATTTTCTGACTCAATGGAAGCTAGGTGGTTCTAGAAGCTATATTATAAAATGAAGGGCAATAGAAAAACATTCTCTACGTTGAAAGTATTTTTGCACCCTTTAAAGTCATCTAAGTAATTCCCAGTAAGCAGTCTGGCCAACTGAGGTGTAAACTCACTGGAACTTAATTACAATGCCTAAATGAGTGAATTAAATTTAGGACTTTGAATAAAAAGCTCATTGGTTCCACATGAGTTCTACTTCAAATTTTAAATTCAGTTAACTTCTCTGTGACTCAGTTACCTAATTAATATAAAACCACAGTCATAAAACATCTTAAAAATAGAATATTGTAGCAAGAGTCAAAACATCATTAAATTTGTCCTTCATCAGTGAATTAGACAGATAATTATAATAATATAATAAAATCTAATGTTTATTACTGAGAACTTATTCTAAACTAAAAACTGAGAAGTGGATGCTCCAGTTATTCCTATTTTTCCTGGGAACTACCTGAATCTTAGTGTGGTTAAGTTATTTTCCTACCATTACTCAGCTAGTGGGTAATGCAGCTAGGTCACAAACTGTAAAGTCCCCATTGGCAATTAGTATTTGATATGTATATGAATTCTTCAAGGGCAGGAATTTATTTTCTTATATATCAATGTATCCACAGCAGATGGGGTATATGGAAGATGTGTAATAGATACACAGCAAAGTTGCTGAGTAAGTGAATGAATGAAACAGTGAATAACATCTTAGCAAAATTCCACGTCTGGCTTTACCTGGTAATTGAGTTATTACTCTTTTATCATTCAATCAGCAACCGATGATTGGGCATTTACCATCTGACAGCCACTAACTAGGTGAAAAAAGAGATGAAGAAATCCTGGTCCTTGGATCTAAGGAATTTTTATACCAAATCAATTTCTCTAAATTTTTTTCATCACAGATGTATGAGAAGATCTACTGATAGAAATTAAAATACTAGAAATTCTATTTACACATTTTATTTCATAATTTTTGCTTACTATAGTCATGTACGACTTATAATTCACAATATATTAGTATCCTTGTACACATATATAATCTAAAGTTCTAGGTTTGGGATTGGAAACAAAATATTTTCTTATTAATGAGTATGAAAATTATAGATATAAAATAATAAGATGCCTATAAAATTCTTTTTATTTAGACCATGCATAAAATAATGGAAAATCTTCCAAACTGTGTAGGTATTTGGTTATCTTACGCAAAGATTTGAATTAAACAAATTTTAGAGGTGCCCAAGCACTTGGCATTCACAATTTTCTGTCATAGAATTGAAAAGGCAGAACTATGTGATGGCCTCTTGGAAATATTCGGAGTTCTAGAATTTCATACATCTTGAGTCTATCATTGAATGTCAAATTAAAATTTATTCTATTTTCTATATTTTTATTTTATAATAGCTTGAATAAACACTTACATATGTTTTATAGATGTATCATTAAAAATAGTTTCATATTCTCAATTTTCCAAAACTTCAGAATTTTCTTGAAAATTTAATATATTTTACATTTCAGTAGCCACTCTTTATGCTTTCAGAAATAACCTGAAGTCATTCTCTGTTTCAATATTCTTTGACAAGATATCAAGTAACTCTGTTAACTTAGTTTTTTACTTTTATTATTATTTTCATATACTTTGTTCTACCAGGCTAATTTACTTGACATCATCTCCGATAATTCCCAACTCATTTCCATGGAAAAATTCTCTATGGAACTGATTACCAAGAATTTCTCTCCCTTTGCACAATCCCTTGAATCATTTCCTTCAGACGTTTTCAACATCCCAGCATTTTAAGACTATATGAATATTGTGCTGACGTAAATTAATAAGTTGATGGTTGATGGACATAGGTATTCCTAAGTTTTGAAATGATTTTATGGATTTGAGAATAGCTAAATCACCTAATGGAAAACCAAATGCTATACTATAAATGAAATAAAAATAAAAACAGAAGGCACTTAATAAGGAAACAAGGCATATATGCTCAGATGATTCAGACCGATAACTTGTGTACAATGAATTGTGGGAAGTGAGGTCTCTTTTGAAAGTGAAGTCTGAGTGATTTCAAGTGCTCTAGCAATAGTGCATGCTGGATTCTCCTTTCTAGTATGGATGCAAAAAGGCCAAATGGTTTAATATTCCTGCATATAACATTGATAAAAATACAAAATCAATAAATGATGGATCAGGAGAGTGGACAGGAGCAGGCAGAATCTGAAGGGAGTCTAAGCTTTAAAGAAGGGGTGGTGTGGGTAGTTTTTCTGCTTTTATGGTTCCTAGCCAGAGATCAGGCTGCCGTTGGAGCTATCCCTGAAATTCTGATAGAAAAACAGAGGACAGAATATGGGACATTGTTGTTGCTGGAAAGCAAGGGGTGAACCCTAGAAAGGAGGGAGGCACAGAGGTCAGGGAATAAACAAAGGCCTGGAGCCAAGCATGAGTGGGGCAGACTCCACAGGAAGGAGGATAAAAAAGAAAGAAATAATGAAACAACTCAGTTGAGACATGAGCTACTATATAGACAAAGAGTTTAGAGTTAAGTCCAACCAAATCAGTTGCCTGGTGACACAGTACCAAGCTCTTTCATAGGAATATAAAAAAATGCAAAGACTCCATTTCATACCTTCCCAACACCAAGGATGCAATCCAAAATTATTCATTATATAAAGATCCAGTAAAATATTAAACCATTATCTAGAGAAAAGATAATCAATGGAGGTATTCCCTTCATCCAACACAATTCAGATGATAGAAGACAAAAGACTAAGATTTTAAAGCAATTATTACTTTGTAGTGAGGTAAGCAATATTTTATTAGCAGATAAATAGACACTAATGAACAAGAACTTATAAAATTGGAAACTACAATGTTTGAGATAAAAAAAATAATGAATAGTCCCAACAACAGAATGGAGATAATAGGCAAAAGAGTCAGTGAACCTGATGATGGATTGATAGATATCATCCAAGCTGAAGGAATGTGAGGGGAAAAATAAATGGAATAAAACTAAGGAGGACTTCAAGAAACTTATGCGACATGAAACTGTAAATGAATAATTCCTAGGGCCGATAGCAAAGACAAGCCTAGAAAAAGCATCAGGTCCCATTGTTTCAGGGCCACACTGACTCAGGTAAGATAGAGGAGGACCTGCATTTGCTTCAGGTTGATCCTGATAGGAAGGCTAAGTTTTGAAGGAGACCACTAGCTAATGCTCAGCCAAATTGCAAAGACAGTCAAAGGTGCTTTTGGCCTTGATTTGTTTGTTTTGATTACTTCCTGCCATTCGAGAAAATCTGACCTATCACTATTTGGATACAAACTTAAGGATCAGATAGCTCAGGGACTAAATCCCAGATTTAACACTTAAAAATATTAAAATGTACAGTGTGCAAGAAAAGATTGCAAGACAAACAAAGAAAAGGAAATGATGGTCCATCCAAGGAACAAGATAAAAATCCAGAAACCATCAGCAAAGAGGACCTGGTTTGGGACGTATTACACAGAGACTTTAAACAAATGAGTGTCAATATGCTGAAGAAGGTAAACACTGGGAAACATCTAAAGATATCAGGAAAATAATGAAAGAAAATTGAAAAACAAATACATAATTATGAAAATTCTAGAAATGTGTTTCCTTGAGAACATCATAATTTCAAAAAATTACTAAATCAATTAGTAAATTCTGATATTTATATTCAAACAAAATGCAAAAATAATTGGAATCAATTGTATTTGCACGTGTCTTGGTAATATAATAGCAACTGTTGTCACATTTCTTACATCACAATCACTTTGCTAGTTTCCCCATTAGTCAGTTTTCCTAAGTTTAGTAATTCAAATTAACAAATATTTATCAAACACTATTATAAGTCAGAAGAGTGCTTGCTGCTTTAGAAATAAAGATAAGCAGGAAGTTGTAGATCCTATTCTCAAGGAACTCACAACCTTGTTGGGTAAAGAAGCATAAAATAATCACACAAAAAATGTTGAATTTCTGAGAGAGGAGCTATAAATAAGGACTCCAGCGCACTATAAAATGATATCAACACACACTATTCAACCCTCCCAAATCCCTGGGATTGAGGTTTCAGTACAGAGTAAATAATACTTATCTTGCTTTTATAGAAAAATGCTGTGATCACATGAAGAGGGCCAACTTTTCCTGATATTGTTCACTAACCCACTTGAATTTGTTTTACTCCACAGAAAATTATATCATCAAACTCTAAAGACCTTCAAAATTACTGTTATAAAAGTTGGCTTTTTTTGCGTTTTGAATTTCAACTTTATTTTTCTGTTTTCATTTTAGTTTTCTTTCCCATTCATCCAAAAGGGAGAACAGGCCAGTGACATTTATGGAATAATTCTTTTTACTTATTATTATTTTGTTTTTCAAGACAGAGACTCTGTCTCTCAGGTTGATATTTTGATGCAATTTTCAAAGTGACTTTCAATATTTGACTTAATTTTTATATTATTACTATCTTAATTTTATACCACTGCAAATATATCATAGAAAGTAATTTACCTATCAGAAATTAACACTTAAAATATAGTTAAACCCCTAAATCTTAACTAATTCGTTGAATTAAGGACATCTATGGAGCAGTTATTAGGTTTTAATATTTCAGCTTTGATCACAACTTGCCATGATTCTCTTGGGAGAACTCCCTATAAATTTGTCACCTCACAATTTTCTGGAGTAGAGACGGCTTTCACATATGAAACGAGCAAAATGCCCGGAAGCCGCTCATTCCATTGGGATTATACACTGAGTCTGTCTTAGAGCACATGGGTTCCACCCCTTTCTGGTTACTGTTTACATTTCCTCTCCTCTCTATTTCCCTTACATGATACTCCCTGACCATGTCTTCCTTCTCCTGCTCTCTGCCTTCCCTTTCTTCAATGTCTTTTCCTGTCATAGGTTTCACTGTCCATGTCAGATTTTCCAGAATCTCTGTTTTGGTCAGTCTTCCTCTCAACTTCCTCTATGACTGTCTTTTATTTTGCTTTTACACACACCTCCTTTCTCATAGATTTCTTTCCTGGGAGGAAAGGAATAAGTAAGATTGTATTTATTCACTGAAGACATATTGCTACATGTAAAAAATGCTAAGGAATCTAAAGAAAAGACTAGAAATAATGAGAGAACTAAAGACAGAGTTCAGGGAAGCAGATTCGGCCCAACAGATAGGGTGTCCGTCTACCACATGGGAGGTCCAGGGTTCAAACCCTGGGCCTCCTTGCCCCGTGTGGAGCTGGTCCATGAGCAGTGCTGATGCACGCAAGGAGCGATGCGCACAAGGAGTGCTGTGCCAGGCAGGGGTGTGCCCCACTTAGGGGAGCCCCACATGCAAGGAGCACACCCTGTAATGAGAGCTGCCCAGCACAAAAGAAGTGCAGCCTGCTCAGGAATGGCGCCACACACTTGGAGAGCTGATTCAGCAAGATGATGCAACAAAATGAGACACAGATTCCTGGTGGGGGGAGGGGAAGGGGAGAGAAATAAATAGATCTAAAAAAATAAATAAATAAAGAGAGAGTTCAACAAGGTATCAAGACACAAGAGTAAATATCCAAAATAAATATACTTATCTCTACTAGCAGCAAACACTTCAAAATAGAAGAATACTTAACTAATAATACATAGGGATAAATGTAATGAAAGAAGTGTAAGAATTGTACACTGAAAACTACACAACATTGCTGAGGCAAATGAAGATCCAAGCAGATGGAGAGCCACTTGATGCTCCATGACTGGAAACACCAGTTCTGCCAAGAGGCCATTTCTCCACCTATCTGTACATGGATTCAGGATAATCTCTGTGAATCTGTAGAAATTGATGGGCTAATCCTAAAATGTATATGGAAATACAGAAGAGACAAAACAATTGTGAAATGAAGACCAACATTGGAGGTCCAACCCTACATGATTTCAGTATTTACTGAAGTTGAATTTATCAAAACTGTTTGGTATTGATGCCATAATTAATTAAGAGCCTGAATATAAATAAAACCTTATATTTATGGTCAAATGATTGTCAGCAAAGGGGCTAGGTGCCAACGCAACTCACTGGGGAAAGGAAAGGTTTTCTTTTTTGTTTTTGTTTTTTTTAACTGAGATAATTGGACATAGATATGCAAATCAAAACCATGGGAGACAGCACCACACAACTTCTATGAGTTTGATAGGGAGTGCTGAATGGCCAGGAAAAACAAAACTGGTTTACAAAGGTACAGAGTGAATGGAATGCCCATGCACTGCCTGTAAGGAAGCAAAGCAGGACACCCCCCCTGGAAAGCAGCCTGGTTCCCCATACAAGTAAGCGCATACTTCCCATGTGACCTAGCAGTCTCCTCCCCTAGATAGTTATCAAGTGAAATTATAACTTATAGAAACACAAACTACACACATGTTTATAGGGACTGGGGTTGGTTTGCTAAAAGCTGCTGGGAGCAATATGCCAGAACTGGGTTGACTTTTACAATGGGGACTGGGAGATCTCTTTTCAAATACCTTGTATGTAAAGTAGGGGGCCATAGCCAGAGAAGGGCAGGATAATCATTCTTGTTTTCTTGCCCTCCACCAATTTATTTACCATGTAGCTGGGAGATATATCTTGTTCATCCAAGTATTTGGTATGTTTTCTCTTTCTAACTGAAACTGTGACATAGGTACAAGGGCCCTCACTTACCTGAGGTCTTGGGAAGGTTCTGCTCTAATGTGAGGTGTCTCCACAGAGTGCCCGAATACTGCTCCCTCAGTGCCTGGGGGTAACATGAACACAAGAGTCATTATAAGGGAGTGGGCAGGCAGGCTGGCTTTTATTTCTATGTATAGACATCAAAAACTCTTCTAAGAGTGGGAACATTGAAGACAGGAGTACAGAAAATGAAAGAGAAAAGTTGGAAGAAGAATACAATTCAGTAAAGACCCAATGAGGTTAACCCCAAAGATTACTGTATTAACCACTTTGAAAGTTACATTGTTTATTAAAGTTCAGAATATGTGAGCATTTTCACACTCAGATAAAAGAAAAAACAACCGGCATATTTCCCCTAGGTTATAATACTTGGTTTTTCTTTTTGTAAATTGCAGGACATAAAAGGCAATGTGGACGGTGGGCTCCAATAGGACATATTATTAATTATTTGAAGGCATACATCATAGGGCATTTAGGAATTCTTCCCCAAAAGCACCTGCCTTTGAGCTGGCGATGATCAGCTGGTAGAGAGCATACCATGTTACTTTGACCTCTTTGGAGTTAAGGCTCTATCTAAAACCGTGAACTGCTGTATCTTACTTCATTATAGTTGTCTTCATATGTGGAGTCATAGTTATCTGAGTTGACTTTAACACCTTTTCTCAGGCAATTGACTAGTACCCTAAACTTTCATTTAATGACTCCATTTTATTTTCCAGGTTCTTGGTGCTTTTCCATAATTTAACTGAGCAATATATAATATTTTGCCTTTTCAAAAATGAAGTGAGACTTCTGAGAAGATGTTATCCAAGTAGGTAGGCAGGGCTCAAGTCCTTCACAAAAGCAATAGAGGAAGGGCAAAAATCTACACAAGGGAGATGCTCTGAGGATCTGCAGAGCAGGAGAGTCCTGTGCCTCATCCAGGAGGGAGAGGGACAGAGAGACACAGAGGCCAACCCAAAACTGCCCCTGTGGCTGGGAATGGCACATATACCCCACCCTCAAGGTTACTGGCCTTGGTAAAACCCCTGGCTCACTGCAGCCAACTGAGTGGGAAAAGAACATTCTCCTCCCTGGGAGGAGGGGGAGGGATCTGGCAGAGAGTGGAAAGGGCTTTCTTTTCAGTGAATCAGGTCAGCTGAGCCCCCTTTGAATCTCAAAAAAGACCCCAGTCAGCACTGAAACAGCCCTAGGGAGAAGGGAGGGAGGATCTGATCAGGCAGACAGTCACACCCAACCACCCTGGGAGAGAGAGGAATTAGGTCAGCAAGGTGGGGAGGAGGGAGAGACAAGCCACTTACCAACCAGGCGAGCAGGAAGCCAGGAGAGCTAGCAGTCAGAAGTTAGAAACCCAATTCTCTTAAGGGAAAGGGGGCAGGGAGAGCCAGATAGCTTTCAGAAGCCCATCAAACCTGTGGGGGTGGGTGTAGCTCAGTGTAGGAATACCTGACTGGATATACTAGGTCCCTAATTTGATTCCTGGTACCTCCCAAAGAAGAGAACCGCAGAGTGATCCACTGGATTGTCAGGCACCCAGCTGAGAAATTATAGACTGAGATTTTTTTTTTTTTTGCTTTGTGTTAGGTTTTTCATTGTTATTTTTCAGTTTTATTATTACTTTTTATTCTTTATTTTATTTGCTAAAACTGGGTACCTTACCTGTGGAGGGTAGTTTGCAGGGTGATTGATTGATGGTCACTGGTAGCCTAAGAAGGTTGTATGGGTCTAAGAGGGAAGCCTGTTTTCCCTAGGTTGTTTTTTTGTTTTTTGTTTATTGTTTTTTAAGTCTCTCTTTGTTTCTTTTTTTTTAAATTATTATTTCTTCTCCCTAGTTTCTTTCTTTTCTTTTCTTTCATTTTTCACTCTTCCATCACTTTTCTCTCATTCCACCTTGTCTTGTTTGGTCTTCTTTTCTCTCTATCTTTTTTCTTCTTCTCATCTCCTCTTTCCAGTCCTTTATTTTATTCTATTTTTTTCTTGCTTCTTTTTTTTTTATTTCCACCTCTTTTAATCTTATTCCTTTGTATTATGTTATGATTTTTCATTCTTATTACTCATTTATATTCCTGGCTCTCTTATGGTTCCTTTTCTATCTTTTATTATTAGAGTAGTATTAGTATTATTAATAATTATTATTATTTTCCTATCCTCTATTTCCTTTTCTTTAGCCTTAATATTTTTTCAAGGGAGCATGAGACAACTATAAGGATATAGAATAGTGGAACAAAGTGTCAAAAAGGAGCTTTACCACAAAATAAAATAAAACTCTAGAGAGGGAAACTAACCATCTGAATAAGAAGCTTGTCAAGATAAACAAATGCCTAGACACTAGCAAAAAAATTACAAATCACATTAAGAAACAGGAAGACATGGTCCAGTCTAAAGAACAAACTAAACAACAGGAGGAGATGCAGAATGTGGAACAACTAATCAAGGATGTCCAAAGAAATATCATGAATCAAGTTAATGAAGTGAGGGAAGAAATAAATCATATTAAGAAGATACTGGGGAACCATACTGAAGAAATTGTAAATATCCATAAAAAGATAATGGATCTGATGGTGATGAATGGCACAATGCAAGGACAATACAAGGCACAATACACTGGAAGGACATAACAACAGATGTGAACAGGCAGAGGAAAGAATTAGCGATGTCAAAGAGAGTACATCTGAAATCAGACAGCTAGTAGAATAGATAGATAAAAAGATAGAAAAAAATTCAGTAGGGACTCAGCAAAATGAAAGACAACACAAAACACAAGCATATGCATTCTAAGTATCCCAGGGGGGGAAGAGAAAGGAAAGGGGGAAGAAGGAGTCTTAGAGGAAAATAATAGATGAAAATTTCCCAACTCATTTGAAGGACATGGATGTACATGTCCAAGAAACACAGCCCACTATGAACAGTAAAAAACAAACAAACAAAAACCCAAAAAACTAACAGGCCTACGCTGAGACAAATTCTGATCAAATTGTCAAACAGTTAACACAAAGAGAGAATACTGAAAGCAACAAGAGAAGAGATCCATCAAATACAAGAGAAGCAGGATAAGATTAAGCACTGATTTCTCATGTGGCAATGGTATGATATAGTTAAGGTCTTAAAAGAAAAAAAAACTGTCAGTCAAGACTTCTGTTTCCAGGAAAGCTGACATTCAAAAATGAGGAAAAGTTCAAAGTATTCACAGATAAAAAGAAATTAAGAGTTTGTTAACAAGAAACCTGTCCTTCAAGAAATACTAAAGGGATATCTGCAGGTTGAAAGGAAAAAACTTGAGAGAGATGGCTTGAGGAGAGTGTAGAAAAGAAGTTATTAGTAAGAATAACTAAGACGATAAAAAGAGAAAGAGAAAAAACACGACATATATAAAACTAAAGAAAATATGGTTAATGTAAGTAGTGCTTGACAGTAATAACATTGAATTTTCATGGATTAAGCTCTCCAATCAAAAGATACAGATTGGAAGAATGGATAAAGAAATATGACCCATCTCTATGCTGTCTCAAGAAACTCATTTTAGACCAGGGACACAAGGAAATTGCAAGAGAATAATTGGAAAAAGATTTTACATGCAAACAATAAACAAAAAAGAGTG
This sequence comes from Dasypus novemcinctus, assembly GCF_030445035.2. NCBI lineage: Eukaryota > Metazoa > Chordata > Mammalia > Cingulata > Dasypodidae > Dasypus > Dasypus novemcinctus. Next base: position 8,992,102 of record NC_080701.1, on the reverse strand, counting down.
GGAGTAACTATACTAATATTGGACAAAATAGAATTTAAATGTAAAACTATTGTAAGAGACAAGATAGGACACTACATATTAATAAAAGAGGTAATCAATCAACAAGAAAGAACAACAATCATAAACATTTATGTACCTAACTGGCATGCCCCAAAATACATGAGGCAAACATTGGAAAAACTAAATGAAGAAATATATGTCTCTGCAATGATAGTGGGAGACTTAAATACACTATTAACACCACTAGACAGAACGTCTCGAAAGAGAATCAATAAAAAAACAGAGACCTTGAATAATATGTTAGAGGATCTAGACCTAATAGACATATACAGAACATTACACCCAAATACAGTGGGATGTGCATTCCTCTTGAGTACAAATGAATCATTCTCCAGGACAGACCACACGTGAGTTCACAGAACAACTCTCAACAAATTCAGAAAGATTGAAATTATACAAAGTAAATTTTCTGGCCACAATGAAATGAAGCAGGACATCTATAAGGGGCAGAAAACCAGAATAGGTACAAAGATATAGAAGTTAAACGACATATTCTTAGACAATCAATGGGTCAAGGAGAAATTTCAAAAGAAATCAGTAACTACTGTGAAATGAATGAAAAGGAGGACACAGTATATTAGAACCTATGGGATTCAGCAAAAGCAGTGCTGAGAAGGAAATATACAGCCATAAATGTCTCCAAAAATAGAAATGAAGAGAACATTGCCTAACTGATTCTATGATGCCAACATCACCACAACACCAAAGCAACATAAATGAGCCACATAAAATGAAAACTTACAGATCAATCTCTCTGATGAACGTGGATGCTAAAATGATCAACAAAATACTTGTTAATCCTATTCAACAACACATCAAACAAATTATACACCATGACCAAGTTCACCCCTGGTATGCAAGGATGGTTCAACATAAGAAAATCAATACAATGCATCACATTAACAGATTGAAAGGGAAAAAAATCACAGAATCATCTCTACTGATGCAGAAAAAGCACTTGATGAAATAAAAACACTTCAAAAGATAGGAATAGAGGGAAACTTCCTCAACATAATAAATGGTATACATGGAAAACCTACAGCTAACATCATATTCAATGGTGAAATGCTAACGACTCTCCCTCTAAGCTCTGGAACAAGACAAAGATGCCCACTGTCATCACTCTTATTTAACATTGTGTTACAAGTACTTGCTTGAGCACTTAAGCAAAAAAAAGATATAAAAGGCAACAAAATTGGAAAGGAAGAAGTAAAAATTTCACTATTTGCAGACTATATAATCTTATATATAGAAAGTCCTGAGGAATCTACAACAAAGCTTCTAGAGCTGATAAACGAGTTTATTAAGTGGCAGAATGTAAATCCAATATGCAAAAATCCATAGCATTTCTGTACATCAATAATGAGCAATCCAAGGAGGAAATCGAGAAAAAAAATTCCATTTACAATAGCAACTAAAAGAATCAAATGCCTAGGAATAAATTAAACTAAAGATGTAAAGGAATTATACACAGAAAACAACACAATATTGTTAAAGGAACTCAAGTCCATATTCATGAATTGGAAGACTAAACATCATTAAGATGACTGTCCTATGCAAATTGATTTACAGATTTGACATAATCCCAATAGAAAAATTACAACAGCATTTTTTTACCTAATTGGAAAAGCTTATTATGAATTTTATTTGGAAGGGCCCTGAACAATCAAAAACATATTAAAAAGGAAAAAAAAAATTGAAGAAAATCATGCTACCTAATTTTAAAGCACACTACAAAGCTACATTTGTCAACACTGCACAGTATTGTCACAGGGATAGACATATTGATCAATGGAACAGAATGGAAAGTTTTGATATAGATTAGACATACTGACCAATGGAACAGAATGGAAAGTTTTGATATAGATCCTTGCATACACTGTAAACTGATATTTGACAAAGTCACCAAATCTCCTCAGCTGAGAGAGAATGAATGGGCTCTTCAACAAATAGTGTTTGGAGAACTGTATATGCATATTCAAAAGAATGAGAAAAGAACACCACGGAGAGGCACAGACCCCCACCCATGAAGCGACACTCCAAAAAGACAATGATGCAACTGGACTAAAAAATAAACAAAACAACTACAATGAGATATCATCTTACACCTATTAGACTGGCAGCTATTAAAAAAAGAAAGAACTACAGGTGTTGGAGAGGATATGGAGGAAAGGGAACACTCACCCACTGCTGGTGGGAATGTAGACTAGTGCAGCCATTGTGGAAGAAAGTGATGGTTCCAAAGGAAGTTAATGATACAATTGCCACATGATCCAGCAATCCCACTTCTGAGTTTATACCCAGAAGACCTTAAAGCAGGAACACGAACAGATACATGCACACCAATGTTCATAGTGGCATTATTCAATACTGTCAAAAGTTGGAAGTAAACCCAGTGTCCATCAACAGAGGAATGGCTCAGCAAATTGTGGTGTGTATATATATATACACACACACACACACACACAATGGAATATTACTCAGTTGTAAGAAGGAATGCAGTTTTAACACATTCAACAACATGAATGAATCTTGAAGACCTTATTTTGAGTGAAGTTAGCCAGTCGCTGAAGGACAAACATTATATGACCTCACTGATATGACTTGAGAAAATTGAGCAGACTCAAAAACTAGAGTCTGGAAGAGAGGCTATTAGGAGAAAGGGAGCATGGGGTTGTGAGCCAAAGCTCAATATGGATACAATCTTTGATAAGGTGGAAGGGGATGGGTGTTTGGGCAGTGGATGGGGTGATATTGGTGCAGTGATGTGATTGGGTTCAATGGTGCTGGAATGTGAGGGGGAATATGGGGGGGGGGTTGGTTGGACTATCCATAGAACTTGGGGGAGGGCTGGAGGAAGAAACAGGTGAACTCTGGGGATTTGTAGGTTTGTGGTTACAATTACAATGATGGTTCTTTTGGCAAATTCATCAGGGGAGGGCTACTGGTATAGGGCTTTGGGTGTGGGGGGATGTGTGGGAAAGGGTGCACCTGGGGCAAGCTTCTATGGAATATGAAAGTGTTCATCTTGTCATAGTGTGTTACCTCAGAGGGTGGAGACCCACACAATAAGGAAGAAAATACTAAATTCCCATCCTGGCGAGTCCTGCTCTGTTCTCAGAATGGCAAGACTCTCTTGAAAACATAGGCAGTGCCTAGTAAAATAAAATAGACCAAAATGTCAATCCCTCAATAGTATTGCATTTAACTATGAACCTTATTCTTCAAAAACTGAAACTTAGTGGTTACCATTGATTCCTAGGGGAGGGGTAGGGAAGAATAGAATAGATGGAACGTAGGGCATTTTTAGTGCATTGGAATTCTGCATATTCTTGCAATGACAAATACAGACCATTTAATTTTTTAAAAACCTAACAAAATATATGGTGCAAAATGTAAACCATAATGTAAACTATTGACCATGGTTAGTAGCAATGCTTCAATATTTTTACACAAATTTTAACGAATGTACCATACACATTTAAAATGTTAATAGGGGAGAAGTGGGAGAGGGGAAAGGGGGTAGGTATATGGGAATCCCCTATATTTTCTATGTGACTTTTCTGTAATCTAAAGCTTCTTTGATGATAAAATGAACAACAACAACAACAACAAAAAACACTGGGAAAACGTGGAAGAAATTGTTACTGTACATTAAAGATAACAGATCTTACAGTGATGAAAGACACAAAGAAAATTTATTTTATTTTTTATTTTTGCATTTAATTATTTATTATTTTTATTTGTTTACTTTTTTGGCTTTGTTTTTGGGGAGGTTTTTGATTGCAGAAAGGTGACATCTGTGGCAGGGGAGGATCACAGTGTGGGATGTCAGTGATGGAGATATGTGTGGGGAGGGGTACACCTGGGGAATACCTCTATGGTATATGAATATGTTCGGCTCATCATGGGGCATTGTCTTGGTGGGTGGAGACAAAATAGCCTAACAAATATTGAGTTCCCATCTTGGGAAGTCCTGCTGCATTCTCTAATAGAGCGGCAAGACTCTCCCGAGTATGTGGGCAGTCCCTGGTGAAGGAGGACAAACCATTACATATGCCAGGCTCTTGATATTGATGGTTGTACTTATGAATCTTATTTTGTGAAACTGAAACTTAACCAGTCTTATATATTGCCTGTGTTACCTCCTGACAGCCTCCTTGTTGCTCAAATGTGGCCTCTCTCTAAGCCAAATTCAGCATATAAATGCACTACCTTCCCCCACACCCTGGCATAAGACATGACTCCCAGGGATGAGCCTCACTGGCACTGAGGCATTAGTACCAAGCACCAACTAGCAAGACCTTAACCAAAAGGGGGAAGTATTAATACAAATGAGTTTTTGTGGCTAAGCAGTTTCAAAAAGAGTTAGGAGGCCATTCCAGCTGTGTGTCTCAGCAGGATGACTACTACAGGAAACAGTGCCTTAAACAGAGAGGCTCCTGAGGCTCGAGAGATATCTATACACTACTGTCAGGGCAGACAAACTCAGAAATTTGACACACCGGCAGTGGGCCTTACTTTGAAATATATGCTCCCCAATGCAAAAGAGTTAGACTCATATGTAATTTCTTTACACTGGGCTCTTCTACCCCTATTATTTGAACCTATAATTAGTACTACACCCATTAAATATATGTCCCAGAGACTTAAATTTTGGTCTGTTTATATGCCAGTTGAGCCCTGAATCTGAGTAGAGTTGCAACACTTACTCTCCAGTTTATTGGACTTACTCAGGACAGCTAACAAAGGAGGATGATGGACAACACCCATCCCAAAAAACAAAGAGTATCCACTACCGCAAGTAAGACAGATCCATGCCCCATGGGATCTAAGCCCCTCTCAATCAGAAACAGAGTGGGCATCACCATCCCCAAATCCTCAAGATTGAAAAATGAACAAACATAAGGGGAGAATACAACTATGGACCAAAGTAGACTTATCATTCTAAAAATGGAAGAACTTGTATCATTGATATAAAGATAGTGGCTACCAGAGATTCTGAGAAAGGGAGAGGAAGGACCTAAACAAATGGAAGAATAGTCCATGTTCATGAATTGGCATTTTTGGGACATTGGAATTGTCCTGCATGACATTGCAATGACACATACAGGCCATTATACATTTTGTCAAACCTATGAAATTGTGTGGCATGAAGTATAAATTATAATGTAAACTATAGGCCACAGTTAGTAGCAATGCTTCCATATGTGTTCATCAATTATAATAAATGTTAATGGGGGGAAATTGTGGGAGTGGGAGAGATAGGGTATATGGAAATCCCCTATATTTTTGATGTAACATGTATATAATCTAAAGCTTCTTTAAAAACAAATTTTTTTTAAACTTTAAAAAATTTAAAAAATCAAGTGAAAATAAGCTTTATTTTTTTTAAAGAAGATGACAAAATCCTGTGAGTAATTTTTAAAGTAAATTCAGGTAAATATTTTGGATATTTCTTTTGGAATAGAAATCGTTTTCTTCTGGTCTGATTTTCTGAACATCTTGGTGTGAGAAAGTTGTGCCTGCACCACTGATGACCTCAACACCAGCTTAACAATTTAATACAATAAAGAAGTACAAAGATTAAAGCTATAAAATGGATTGGTTTCTACTAAAGATGACCAATCATGTAAAATATACTAATTCAAAAAAGCAATGAAAAAATTACTATTAGATCTAACATTTAAATTCCTTTAAAAAGAAGTGGCTTTATAGGGAATGTATTAGAATCACCAGAAGGCAGCTTTGCATAAAGCAGCCATGACAATCTTGATCTTGACTCAAAAGGGAAATGATTTTTTGTAAGACTCTAATGTGGCTACTTCCATATTATGAGTTTCTGAAGGCAAATTTGTAAGGTTTGCCTGCAGTAAATTCCTAATATTACAGATTTCAGTTTATAAGCTAAAAGCTATAGTCATTTGTTGACCTCTTATTGGATTTCAGTAGTTTGTTTTTACTTTTTGTAAGGGCATAAAGTGCTATTTAACTGTATTTACAAATATAGAGCAATTATTTCTTTAAGAGTTTTGTTCTTTTGCTATCTTGTAAGTTCTTTACTTTTCTGCAAGTGTAAAATTCCTTTAGATGGGTTTCTAAATGGAAATTAACAGTTTTGTAAATTTCTAATTTTGTGATTGTGCTGGAAGTGTATTTGGAAGAAGATTCCAAGATGTAAATTTGCATATGTCAATGAGAGACTCTTCTGACAGTTTAAAAATAATATGTGACTGTTAGAAAGTATAGTTATACATGTGCAAAGTTCAAAATTCATTTCCTCTATTGTATGATTATGCAAACTTCCTAGATAAGGTAACAGAAATGTAATTAAAGAACTAGCTGTAGCAATATATATTTTCCAACATGGAGTTACACACAAAATAATTTAAGAAAGTACAAAGATGAAAGTAGAATGACACCACAAGTTTTAACTTTCCAATGAGGATTAAGAGGCCTCATTTCTTCATTTCAATATAGAAAATGATCAGTGATTTCTAAAAAAGTTTTGAAAGGAAACAAACATGTAATCACAACATTTAAAGGGCATTTAGATGAGAAATTTACCCCTACACTCCTCATTTTTGTTCAGGACTGAGCCAAAGGGAAAACAATTAAATAGCAACAAAGATCATCTTAAAAGGAATCAGTGAGGGAGGATAAAGGTCACCCGAGACAGGCATGCACTCTCAAAGCATAAACAATAAAAATAAAAGATATCTCTTCCACGAAATTGAGATTTGTTTTTACAAATGTTAGACTATCAATATAGTTGCCAGACTTAGCAAATAAAAATAAAACACTGAGTTAATTTTAAATTTCAGTTAAAAATAATTTTTTTTTTTTTTTTAGTATAAGCATGAAATAGTTGTAAGGGACATATTTATACTAAAATATGATTTGCTGTCTAGCTGAAATTAAAAATTAACTGTGCATTATGTATTTTATTTGGCAAGCCTAACCTCATTAATCAACATTTATTAGTGTAAAGAGTACAGATCCAATTTATCATCATTTCAGGAAAACAAAGAATGCATCACGAATTCGAACATTATAAGCTATAGAAACCATGGAAACGAACAAACAAAAAGAACAGAGACATAAAAAGGGCTAAAAGGAACACCACATAGCCTTTCATTAATACATATATTTCAACTTTTGAATAAATAAGTGTTTTCATTGTTATTATAAGGGGCTAATGTACAAGTTCTTTTTTGCTTGATTGTAGAGGTGCTAAAGGATGTTTTATATAATTTAAAGTGACAATGATGTTTTAATAATTTGGGAAGACAGAATTTTAACTATTATATGGATGGGAAAAAGTAAGGCAATCAAACACCATGGTCGAAATAATGTTGCATCCCATTCATATGATAATTTCTGACTTCAAAACAAAAGAATAAGAATGGCATATTCTGATTTGCTGGAAAGAACTGTGATCCTATTTTATACTTAAAAACAGTTAAGACAGAAGCTAGGATGCTAGCCCCTTTACAAATTCCTAAACATAAAATACCCCTCCAAAAGAGAAAAGAAAAGAAATGACATTAAAATTAACTTGAAATATCTCTCCTGATGTGATCTGTGTTCCAAAAGCTATGCTATGCATACTACAAATGCATAGTCTTAGCTACCCACTGTCAACCCATTGGCAGCCATCTTTCTTTAGGGAAATCATTAGCACAAGAATAAGCAGCCCAGTACAGCCTGATTCTTCCATAACTTCATATTAACTGATCAAAATCACACACCAAATATATGTGAAACAAAATCTCTCCAGGCATCAGCTTCGTGAACTCTACTGCGGATTGAATCTTAGAGTGTCATTGGCTCCGGTGTGGAAGGACTTGTGACAAGGAACACACATGGAAGCAAAGCAAAGACTCCTTCATGCTTTGAAATATTAGTTCTACATAAATTATCTCATTTATCCTCACAGACATTTTTAATACAAGTAGATATATTATTTATATGCAAAAAAACGAGGAAGCTCTAGTCAGATAAATTAAATGTCTCAGTGATGAATTGAGACTAAAATCTTGGCATTAGGGTTCTCTTATGTATAAACTATGCATTTTCAAATTAGCAAATTTAGGAAGCAACCTCAGCTCCTTCAATTTTACCCAAGTGACCTTGATCAAAATATTTAATCTCTCCAAACTTCTGTTTCCATAGGCATAAAATAAAAATAGCAATGCCAAACTTAGAAGTGGGGGTAGGAGTATCTTAAATGGGGTATAAATGAAACTGGTTCATAGTAAGAATTTAATATTTTTTAATCCCCTCTCTCTACTCCCTTTTTATTAAATGTATTTCAGCCACAGAAGATTTAACCATTGTGACTTTATAGGTGAATGCCCAAGATGAGTCTAATTGTTATTACATGAATTCTCTTCCCAGAAACTTCACAGGTTCAAGTAACAAAGTCTCCTGCTGAATTTTAAAATAGGAAATTTAGTCACTGTAAGAGGTTCTCAAATATAAAATAGTAAATTCATTTTATTAATCAAATCTGTATTCAATAAATAAAGAAATTAATGAATGCAGCCTCTTATGTCCTGGATAAACTCAACCAATCCTCAAAGGAACGCTAAGGCAGAAGTTTCTTCTCAATAAAAATTTTAATTATATACAGCATGATCTCAATTTTAATCTAACTTCATTATAATGCTTAAAAATTTCAGGAAAAATGAAAAAAAGCATAGTAGATCATTTACTAATATACTAATATGGACAGCTGTGGTTTTTCTGTGTTTAATACTTGCTAATGCTTTTCTGTGCAGGATACATATCATTGTATCACTTGAATAATTGTAGCATGTGGAACAGTCTTTACTAAGGTATTAGTTTTCATTTAAAAATAAGGAAAAGTTTGAGAGGAAAACCAGCAAGATGGCAGCAGAGTAAGGAGCTCCTGGAGTCAGCTCCTGCTCCAGGGCAGTTAGCAAACATCCAGAGCTATCTAAAGTACCTGTTTGGGGGCTCCAGGAGACCAGAAGAACATCCTGCAACATCCTTGAAGGAATGGAAGGAGGAGGCTGCCCATCTGCAGAGAAGACTCATAAGTAGAGGCTCCATGCCCCGGAGGCTGCGGCCCATCCTCCACTGAGGCACAGGCTGCCTTTGGGATTGTTCTGCGGCTGGAACTGGAAGCTCTACTTACCCAAAACAGGGGAGGAAGAGACAGTTGGGCACCAGCTTCAGCTACTGATTGGTAAATTCAGCAGCCTAAAGTATAATCTTAAGAGCAGCTGGAGTTTGAGCCTGTCCAAGTCAGAAAGAGGCTGGGAGCCATCATCTTAACTCCATGCCTAGCATGAGGAGAAACGGTGCAGACTGAAAATCACAGTGCTGGTAGGGACCAGTTTCTTTCCATCTAGATCAGATTGCAGCTGTAACATGAGCCCCAATCCCACCCCTAGCAGGGAGGAAACTGGGTGTCCAAAACCAGCCTGTCTGGAAAATACAGGCCATGCCACTGAGGCCTGTGATCATCCTATTTTGGCAATGTGAGCAGCCTCAGGAGCGATTCTGTGGCTGGAATTGGAAGTGCCATTTCCCAAAAAACAGGGGAGGAGGAGACAGTTGGCCACCGATTTCAGCTAAATTGGGCTAGCTAAAGTATAACCCTAACAATAGCTAAAGTGTGAACCTGTTCAGGTCAGAAAGAGGACAGTAGCTGCCATTTTGACTCTTCACCCAGCATGAAGGAAGCCGGGCTGACTGAAAATCACAGTGATGGTAGGGACCAGCTTCTTTCACCCAGATAGACCTGCACCTCTAGCAGGTAACTTCATGTACATTTAACTAGCACAGACTGAATAATCAGAAGTCTACCAGGGCAACTGTGATCATCTTTAACCTACACTGCACAGATTTCTGCCCACACCTGCAGCTCCATCGCCTCCCCAGGCAGGGGAGAAAGGGGCATGAAGCTTCCTCAGTCTCTGGGCAACTACAGTCTAGGCCTACATGACTTGGATTATTATACATGGCCGTGGCTCTATTCCTACCCCTAGCAGAGGAGAAAGTTGGGAGAAGAAATATTTGTCCCTGGGGCAATACAGGGAGCTTGAGCCTTCACAGCTTACAGCTCCAACTACATCCTTGGCTCCTACTGCACAACCAGCAAGGGAGAAAGGGCAGGAAGCCCTAAACTAGAGAAAAACTGCACCCAGAATAAATACTCTAGTAAACTAGATGGTAAGATACCAACAAAAAATTACAATCAACACCAAGAAACAAGAAGATATGGCCCAGTTAAAGAAGCAAGATAAGCCTCCAGATGACATAAAGGAGTTGAGACATCGAATGATAGATGTTTAAACAAATCTCCTTAATAAATTCAATGAGATGGCTAGAGAGATTAAGGATATTAAGAAGACATTGAATGAGCACAAAGAAGAATTTGAAAGCATACTCAGAAAAACTGCAGATCTTATGGGAATGAAAGGTGTAATAAATGAAAATAAAAATACACTGGAATCATATGATAGCAGATTTGAGGAGGCAGAAGAAAAGGTTGATAAGCGTGAAGAAATGACCTCTGAGAGTGAACATACAAAAGAACAGATGAAGGAAAGAATGGAAAAAATTGAACAAGATCTCAGGGAACTAAATGACAGAAAAAGACTTGCAAACACATGTGTCATGCATGTCCCAGGAGAAAAAAAGAAGAGAAAAGGGGCAGAAGGAATATTTGAAGAAATAAAGGTAGAAAATTTCCCAACCTTCTTGAAGGACAAAGATATCCATGTCCAAGCAGCACAATATACTTCTATCTGAATAAATCCAAATAGACCAACTCTAAGACACATATAATCAGAATGTTAAATGCCAAAGCAAAGAGAAAATTCTGAAAGCAGGAAGAGAAAAGGAATGCATAACATATAAGGGGTGCCCAATAAGATTAAGTGATGATTTCTCATCAGAAACCATGGAGGCAAGAAGATAATGGTATGATATATTTAAGCTACTGCAAGAGAAAAACTTCCAGCCAAGAATCATTTATCTGGCAAAATTGTCTTTCAAAAATGAGGGTGAGTTTAGAATAGTCACAAATAATCAGAAACTGAGAGAGTTTGTAAGCAAGTGACAGGCTTTGCAGGAAATACTAATGGGTGTTTTACAGTCCAAAAAGAAAAGACAGGAGAGAGAGGCCTGGAAGAGAGTCTAGAAATGAAGATTATATCAATAAAATTTACTTAAAGTGTCAAAAGATGGTGAAAATTAAAAATGACAGATAAAACCCAAATATTCAGGAATAAACTTAACCAATGATGTACAGCACTTGTGTCCAGAAAACTGCAACTCATTGTTAAAAGAAATTTTAAAAAGACCTAAATAAATGAAAGAACATTATGCTCATGGGTTGGAGGACTAAATATCATTAAGATGTCAAATTAATATAAAGATTCATTGCAATCCCAATGAAAATTCCATTAGCCTTTTTACGTAAATGGAAAACATGACTACCAAATTTATTTGGAAGGGTAAGGGGCCCTGAATAACTAAAAATATCTTAAAAAAAGAAAAGTGAAGTTGGAGGACTCTCATTTCTGGACTTTAAATCATATTACCTAGCTACAGTGGTAAAAGCAGCATGATTCTGGCATAAAGACAGACACATAGATTAATGGAACCAAACTGATGGTTCAGAAACAGACCCTTACATCTATGGTCAAGTGATTTTTGACTAGTTTGTCAAACCCACCCAGAATAGTACATTCAACAAATGGTGCTGAGAAAACTGAATAGCCATATCTTAAAGAAGGAAAGAGGACCTCATTTCACACCTTATACAAAAACTAACTCAAAATGGGTCAAAAACCTAAATGTAAAAGCAAGAATCAGAAAGCTTCTAGAAGAAAATGTAGGAAAATATCTTCAAGACCTGGTAGTAGGTGGTGGATGCTTAAAGCAGGTAAGAGGAGGACTGAGTAGGACTACTGATGTTTAATGTATGTAGAAGTTTTAATTAGCTTTACTGTAAAAGTGTGGGAATGTACAGAGTTGATGGTAACATTATAGTGAATAACAGCAGGTCTGTAAATGGGAATGTGGCTAAAAAGGGTAGTCTAGGGATGTAAATGCCAATTGACAGAAAGCTAGAGAATAATCTAGGGACTGAATAGCACTGAAACCCAGAGGTGAATGAGAATTGTGCTTGATGGTACAAATGCAGTTGTTTCCTTTGTGAGCTAGAGCAGATGTACATCCCTATTGCAGCATGGTGTGAATGTGGAGAAGCATGGGACAAATACAACTGGAGTGACCTATGGACTGTGGTTAACAATAATAATGTAATATTCATACATCTATGCTAAAGATGTATTGTGTTGATAATGGAGGAGTACGGAAAAAAAGTGTGCCAAATGTATGGTATGGACCTGGTAATAATTTGATGATATTATCTCATAATCTACAACAAATGTTCCACCATGGTGTGGTGTTTTGATAGAGGGATGTTGTTTGGGAATTCTGCATATGTGCATGATTGTTTTAAGTTTACAACTTCTGTTATAAAAATATATTTTAAAAATAATAATAGGTTGGGTTGGATGAAAATTATACCAAATGTAAGATAAAGACTACAGTTAGTAGTAAGATTTTGGCAATATTCTTACATAATTTGTAACAAATGTCCCACAACAATGCAAGATGTTGGTGGTGGGTTGATGTATGGGACCCCTGTACGATGTTATGCATTATCTACTTTGTAAGTTCACAATCTTCACAATACATTTATTGTTTAGGTAGGTATATTCATGTATAAATGCTAACATAAAAAATAGTAGGGTGGGTTTGGAGAAAATACTTTGGTTAGTAGTAATATTTTGAAGTTGCTTTTTAATTATTAGTTAAAAACATTTCACAACAGAATTGGGTGGGAGAGAGTATGAACTACAATGTAAACTTTAATCCATGTTTAGTGGCAATGCTCTAAAATATTTTCATCAATTGCAATGAACATGCCTCACTAATGAAGGATGTTGTCAATGTGGGAAAATGTGGGAGGTGTTGGGAGCAGGGCATATGGGAATTCCCTACATTTTTATGTGACATTTGTATAATCTAAATATCTTTAAAAAATAAAAAATAGTTAAAAAATTTTAGAAATTAAAAAAAGTTTCACAACAATGCAAGGTATTGATGATAAGATGAGGTATGAGAGACCTGTATGATGTTATGTATGTTTGTTTTGTAAGCTTACAACTATTACGATACACTTATTGTTTATGTATTTTCATGCATTATATTTCAATAATTTTTAAAAATTCAAAAACAAATAAATGAAAAGTTTGAAACTTACTAAAAGACTAATATAAGGCACAACATTCCTTAGAATATTTCATCTTCTCTATGAGAAATGCTAGCAATTGTATTGGTGAGGATTCAAATCTTCTAACAATTAGCTCCAAGAACTTAATGGGAGAGAAGTTTGAGCTATGAGAGCCACAAACACCCCCACTCTAACCTGTGGAAATTTTAAGAGAATCAAATAATCAAATAATGTTATGAATTGAAAGACATTTTGTGAAATATCAACTTTTGTTTTTTTTTTTATTTTTTATTTTATTGATTTTGTAAAAATATTACATTAAAAAAACAATATGAGGTCCCATTCAACCCCACCACCCCCACCCCACCACTTGCCCCCCCCCCCAGCAACACTCACTCCCATCATCATGATACATCCATTGCATTTGGTAAGTACCTCTTTGGGCATCTCTGCACCTCATGGTCAATGGTCCACATCATGGCCCATACTCTCCCACATTCCATCCAGTGGGCCCTGGGAGGATTTACAATGTCCGGTGATTGCCCCTGCAGCACCATCCAGGGCAACTCTAAGTCCCAAAGGCACCTCCACATCTCATCTCTTCCTGCCATTCCCCATACCCATATCAGCCACCATATCCACTTTTCCCACTCCACTCCAATGCCACCTTTTCTCTGTGGACCTTAGATTGGTTATGTCCGTGGCATCTCTATGTCAAGAGGAGGCTCAGATTCTACATGGATACTGGATGCAATCCTCCTGCTCTCAGTTGTAGGCACTCTAGGCTCCATGGTGTGGTGGTTGTCCTTCTTCAACTCAATCTTAGCTGAGTGAGGTGGGTCCAATAAATCATATTGTAGGAGCTGAAGTCTGTTGAGGCTCAGGGCCTGGCTATCATATTGTCAGTCCAGAGATTCAAATACCCTAAATATATCTTAAACCCCAACACCAACTACAATTCCAGTAAAGTAGCATGAAAGTCTTACGAAAAGAGATTCCATCTGAGTCCAGTTTCATCACGCAGAAACACCAGCTCCAAAGAAGGGCCATCTGACATGGCAGTGAACTCCATCTGCCATGACCATAGAGCCCGTGGGTCTCTCTAGCCCTCAAAGGAACCAATACCTGGGTCAACCTTTGTTTTTAACTCTATTTGAATGCAGGGCCTTACACACTTCTATAGTTCCACAGTCTAGCCCTTGATCTAGCATGATATAATCACTCATTAATATTTATATTCAAAGTAGTTGAATACATAAATGTTTTCATTGTTTTTGTAACTAGATGTGGCCCATAGTAGTAATGGAATTCTGACTAGGAAGAAAGCTGTCTTTGCTGGCCTCAGTATATACTTCTAAGAACGTCAAAGAAAAGGCACAGGCTGATGGCTAGAAAGAAGAAGAGAAGAGACAGAGAGAATAAAGAAACAAAGAAAGGCTGGGACATCTCAAATTAAGGAGGCCTGAGGGGAGCAAGGACATCTAAATTTTATATATACTTGTATTATTTGCCTTCAAGTCTGCCAAATGACAACTCCTGCTGAGCCTCAATAAATCCTACCATGATCATTACATATTTTTGTGATATTTTTATTTGAAGTGGACAGATAGAGGAAATGAGTTTCACATCCAGATCAACTTCATACAGAAAAGATTACATGAGAGGAATCCAGGGCCCACAAAGCGAAGGAGATTAGAAAATAAGTAACTAACCTCCCTGCCATCTTCTTTTGGCAAACCATAAGAACCCCTGGAAGCATTTTAAATTCCTATACTAAAATAGTGAAGAAGCCCAGGACAAATCCATCTACATCTCAAGGATCAAGAATTTAACTTATTTATTACCATCAAAATTGATCCTGCAATGCTGAATACATACATATTTTTGTCAGACCTTTACACCTTGCTTGCTTTTCCCTTTCTCCCCAAAATCCAAATTGGTAAAGTAACAGATTGAACAGTTTCATTTTATTACCAGTTTGCCTCTAAGTCTTCCTTTGACAAGTAAAATTAGTGCTGAATAATGTGGCCATTAAAGTATGTTCAATTCTAGAATCCACAGTTCTATGTTTTTGCAAACATGTCAAAGTATTTGCACTTGGGGTAATTTCAACAAGAGGATATGACAATTATAAATATAATTTATAAGAGGACATGTACCTAACAGCAGAACTCCAAAATACATGAAGCAAATATTGGCAAATGGCAGAGAGAAAAAGATGGTTCTATGTTAATAGCTGGAGACTTGAATACACCACTTTCAGCATCATATACAAATATCTAGACAGAAGATCAATAAGGAAATAGAAGAGTTGAATGATATGTAAACCAACGAGATCTAAAGAACACTTCACCAAACACTAGCAAATTAGATATTCTTCTCTAGTGCACATGGATAGAAGTACCATATATTGGGGCACAAAACAAGTCTCAGTAAATTCAAAAATACTGAAATTATAAAATGTATCTTCTCCATCCCTAATAGAAGAACAAGATAAAAACCAACAACAGAGGGAGAATTGGAAAATTCACGAAATTGTAAAAATTAATCAACATACTCTTAAAAAACCAATGGGTCAAAAAAGAACTCACAAGAAAATTTAAGAATTATCTTTAGGAAAATGAAAATGAAAGCAAAACATATCAAAATTTATGGAATGCAGCAAAGGCAGTGCAATAAAAGAAATTTATAGCTCTAAATGCTTTCATTATAAAAGAAGAAACATATCAAATCAGATACCTAATCTGATACTTGGAAGAACTAGAAAAGAGTAAACTTAACTCAAGCAAGGAGAGGGGAGGGAAATAATGAGCATTAGGGTTGAGATAAATGAAAAAGAGGATTAAAAAAATAGAATCAACACAACCAAAAGTTTATTCTTTGAAAAGGTCAATAAAATGGACAAAACCTTAGCTAAACAAATGTAGCAGTTTGATATTATTTATGAATTCCCCCCCAAAATTATTCATTATGTTTGTAAACTGTTCTGGGCATAATACCCTTTGATTGTATTGTACATTCACTTGATTAAATCAAGATTAGGGCTCTCATAAAACCTTGTCATGAGGGTGTGACTCAGGATTGAGTCCCCACCCCTTTGGTGGTCTGTTAGAAACATACTCTCTCAAGAAGACACACAGAAGATGATACACAGAGGAAAGGAGAGAGCACTCCATCGACATGGCATGGCCATGATCCTGTGGCCCCGGGAAGAGAGATGAGTTATTCGCCTGATAGTGTGCAATGCTAAGAAAGCCCAGAAAGAAACAAGCCCTATGCCAGCCTGTAGCTGGGAGAGAGAGGAAGGTTGGACCCTCACAGAAGTTGCCCACCATCTTACTTCAACATGTGGCAACAGACTTTGGTAAGAAAGTACCTTTTATGGTACCTTGAGTTGGACCCTTTAGGGCCTTGTAACTATAAGCTTTTTACCCCAAATCAATATCCTTTATAAAAGCCAACAGATTTACTTTGCATCAGCACCTCTTTGGCTGACTAATACAGCTGACAAAGAAAAAAGGAAAGAATTCAAATCAGAAAAATATGGGGGGAAGACACAATTCCCAATCCCACAGAAATTAAAAAAAAAAAGATTATAAGTATGAACAATTGTATTACAACAAATTCCTGCAAAATACAATACTACCTACACTGACTCAAGAAGAAATAGAAGATCTCAACAGACCAATAATCAGTAAAGACATTGAATCAGCAGTAAAAAACTTCCAAAAAAGAAAAGCCCAGTCAAGATGGCTTCAGTGGTGAATTTTACTAAACATTTCAAGAACTAACACCAATCCTGCTCAAATTCTTCCAAAAACTTAAAGAGAGGGGAATGCTTCCTAACTCATTCTATGAATATAACATCACCCTAATATCACAGTCAGATAAAGATATCACAAGAAAAGAGAATTATAGAACAATAGCCTTTGTGAATATAGATCCTAAAATCCACAGCAAAATAAGAGCCAACTGAATTCAACAGCGTATTAAAAGAATTATACTCTATTATCAAGTGGGATTTATCCCAAGTTTGCAAGCATACTTCAACAAAAGAAAATCAGTTTAATGTAGGACACTGCATTAAAAAAACAAAAACAGGGAAACAGACTTGGCCCAGTGGTTAGGGCGTCCGTCTACCACATGGGAGGTCCGCAGTTCAAACCCTGGGCCTCCTTGACCCGTGTGGAGCTGGCCCATGCTCAGTGCTGATGCCCGCAAGGAGTGACGTGCCATGCAGGGGTGTCCCCCATGTAGGGGAGCCCATGTGCAAGGAGTGTGCCCCATAAGGAGAGCCGCCTAGCGTGAAAGAAAGCACAGCCTGCCCAAGAATGGTGCCACACACACAGAGAGCTGACACAAGATGACGTAACAAAAAGAAACAGATTCCCATTCCGCTGACAACAGAAGCGGACGAAGAAGAAAGGGGCAGAAAGTAGACACAGAGAACAGACAATGGGGGGGGGGGGCGGGGAGAGAAATAAATAAATAAATATTTAAAAAAATAAAAATAAAAAACAAAAACAAAAGGAAAAAAACAAAGATCATCTCAACTGATGCAGAAAAGACAATTGATAAGATCTAGCACCCTTACTTGATAAAAACACTCAGAAATGGAGAAATAGAAGGACAAGTTCTCAAAATGATAGAGGGGATATATGAAAATCCAATAGCTATGTTTTACTCACTGGTCAAAGACTGAAAGCTTTCCACCTAAGTTCAGGAAATACATTAGGATGCCTTACATTATCACTGCCATTCTACATTTTATTGGAAGTTCTAGCAAGAGCAATTAGGCAAGGCAAAGAAATAAAAGACAAGTAAATTTTAAAGGAAGATGACATGATCCTATATATGGAAAATGTTTTAAAATCCATAATAAGGCTACTAGAACAAATAAACGAATTCAGCCAAGTAGTGTGGTACAAGATCAGCATGCAAAAATCAATAGTGCTTCTATATACTAGCAATGAACAGTCTGAAGAGGAAATCAAGGAAAAATCTATTTAAAATAGCAACTAAAAGAATAATATATCTAAGAATAAATTTAACCAAGGATGTAAAGGACTTCTACAAGGAAAATTATAAAACTTTGTAGAAAGAAGTCATTGAATACTTAAATAAATTGAAGAAAATTGTGTGTTCATGAGTTAGAAGACCAAATATTAAGATATCAATTCTACCTGAACTGATTTATAGATTTAATGTAATACCAATCAAAATTCCAACAGTACTTTTTTTTTTCCAGTAGGAAACTTTTTTTTAAAAGAGAAGTTGTGAGTTTACAAAATAATCATGCCATACAGGATTCCCACACATCACCCACCACCAGTACCTAACATTGTCGTACACAATTTTTACAATGAAAGAATATTGTCATAATATCACAGCTCTCTGTAATCCATAGCTTACATTTGGTGTATTTTCCCCCAAATCATCTTATTATTAACAAATATATCAATATTGTTTATTTATTATAATTCCTGACAGGATGTTCTCAGATTTGCATAGTGCATCATGCACCACAGGATTCACTGTGTTATACAGTCTCCTGCCTTGTACAATCCATCCAATATGTACTGTAAATGTCTCTCAGTTTCATCAGTGTTGTGCTTCCAACTCAGTCCATTCTAGAACATTTCTTTACTCCAAAAGGAAGAGACCCATATCCTCTTAGATCCCCCCATTGTTGAACTTTAGCATACATATAGTACCTTCTTGGCTTTGCTGCTAAAATATTACAATATTACTGTTAACTATAGTCTGTAAGTCACAATAGTCTTCCTATGTATCATCCTATTCTTAACACCTTATAATATAGGTACATTCTTATATTTGTATATTAAATTCACCACAATCCTCATCCACCACCAAAATCATTTATCCAGTCCCTAGATTATCCTCCAGCTATCTTTCAATTGACACTAACCTCCTTAAATTACCTCTTTCAGCAACAATCACATTTCTAAATCAGCAGAGTTAGTTATACTCATGATGTGTTACCATGCATGGATGGTAATGCTACTCATTTCCATGTATGGAAATATTACTCATTTCCACACAATCAACCTTATTAAACATTCTACATACACGCAGCGTCAGCTCCCCGTTTTCAACCCACATTCTGTCTCCTCACAACCTATACTCTATAGTTTAACTCCTTAACTTTACTCACCGTATATAATTCATATCAATGAGACCATAAGATATTTGTCCTTTTGTTTCTGGCTAATTTTACTCAACATAATGTCCTCAAGTTTCATTCATGTTGTCATATGCATTCCAAGTTAGTTTCTTCTTATAGCTGATTGGTATTCCATTGTATGTATCTAGGACATTTTGTTTATCCAATCATCTGTTGATGGGCACTTGTGTTGTTTCCATTTTTTTTGGCAATTGTGAATATGCTGCTATGAACATCGGTGTGCAAATGGCTGTTCCTACCCTTGCTTTCAGTCCTCCTGAATATATTCCTAGTAGCAGGATTGCCAGATTATATGGCATTTCTACTCTTAGCTTTCTGAGAAATTACCAAACTGTCTTCCACACAAGTTGCCCATTTTACATTCCCACCAACAGTGGATATATAAAAAACACTAAAAGAATTATACGCCACCATCAAGTGGTATCCACTTATACCCTCTATTGTTGTCCCTTAGAATTGATATAATATCTTCTTTTCCATTGCTGCAAAGACATACCAATATTAATATTAACTGTGGTCCATAAGTTACATTGTAATTTTCCCATGTATCATCATATTCTTAATACACTGTAAAAGAACATTCTTAGTTTACATTATTAACCATAGTCTTCATTCACTACCAAAATCACTATTTGTACACACCCTTAGTTATTCTCTAGCTTCCTTTCGATTGACATTTATATCCACAGACAATCACATTTATAAATCATCAGTGTTAGTTATACTCACTATGATGTGCTAGTATAAACTCTATTCATTTACACACTTCTACTATAAACCTTATTAAAAATTCTACATACATTAAGCATCGGTTCCCTTTCTCACCCTGATTCTATCTTCTAGTAACCTATACTCTAAAATTTGCATCTGTGAATTTACTTACTGTATTCAGGTCATTTTAGTGAGCCATGGTATTTGATATGCTGTGTTCTAGTTTTCCTTATTCTCAAGATATTTACTGATTTCTTTTGTCTTTTCTTCTTTGACCCACTGATTATTTAAGTGTATTATTTAATCTCCATAATTTTGATTTTCCCTTTTGTACCTCATTTATTTCCAGCTTCATTCCATTATGATCAGAGAAAGTGCTTTTTATAATTTCAATCTTTTTAAATTTATTGAGATATGACTTGTGACCCAACATATGGTCGATCCTGGGGAAAGATCCATGAGCACTTGAAAAGAATGTATATCCTCCTGTTTTAGGGTATAATGTTCTATAAATGTCTGTTAAGTCTAGTTCACTTATCATATAATTCAGTCTCTCCGTTTCCTTATTTATCTTCATTCCTGATGTTCTGCCAAATGCTGAGAGTGGTGTTTTGAAGTCACCAACTATTATTGTAGAGATGTCTCTTTATCCCTTGAGTTTTGGCACTGTGGACCTCATGTATTTTGGGCACTGTGGTTAGGTGCACAAATAATTATTATTGTTTTTTCTCTGTGTGACTTTCCCCTTTTATTAATATATAATGACCTTCATCTCTTAATGCAGTTTTGGATTTAAAAACTATTTTGTCTGAAATTAGTAAGGCTACTAAAGATCTGTTTGGTTTCTAGTTGTATAGAATATCTTTTTCCACCCTTTCACTTTCAGTCTGATTGTATCCTTTTGTCTAAGTTGAGTCTCTTGTAGACAGCATACAGAGGGCTCATATTTTTTTAATCCATTCTGCCAACCTGCATATTTTGATTGGGGAGTTCAATCCATTCGCTTTCAATTTTATTAATGTAAAGGCATTACATGCTTTGTCCATTTTATCCCTTGGCTTTCTTTGTCATATCTTGAATTGTCTGTCTTTTTTACCCTTTTAGTTGTCATTATTTATAATCTTCATTTCTACACTCTTCTCTAAGGCTCTTGTCCTTATCTTTTCCTTTCAGGCTGCAGCACATTCTTTAGCATCTCTTGTAAATCTGGTCCCATGGTGACAAACTCTGTCAGTTTTTGTTTCCCTGAGAAGACTTTAAACTCACTCTCATTTCTGAAGGAAATTTTGTGAGATAAAGAATTCTTGGCTGGCAGTTTTTCTCCTTCAGTACCTTAATTATATCACATTACTGCCTTCTCACCTCTGTGGTTTCTGATTAGAGATCATCATTTAGACTTATAAAGTTCCCTTGCTTTTCTCTTGCTCCTTTCAGAATCCTCTGTCTCTGGCATTTGACATTCTGAATAGTAGGTTTCTTGGAGTAGGTCTATTCAGATATATTCTGTTTACATTGTCCCAATTGGATATTGACATTTATGTCTTTAATAAGGGTGAGGAAATTTTCAGTCATTATTTCCTCAAATATTCTTTCTGCCCCTTTTCCGTTCTCCTTCCTTCTGGGACATCTATAATCTGTATGTTTGTAAATTTCACATTTTTATTCAATTCTTTGAGACCCTGTTCAATTTTTTCATTCTTTTCTCTTTTTGTTCTTCTATCTTTTCAAGTTATGATACTCTGTCTTCTAAGTCACTAATTCTGTGCACCAATTCAAATCTACCATTAAATGACTCTAATGTATTTTTTTTATTCTTTATTTTCTTTTAAATGTTACATTCAAAAAGTATGAGGCTCCCATATACCCCCCAACCCACCCGCCCCATCCTTCCCATATCAACGACCTCTTCCATCATTGTGGCACATCCACTGCACCTGGCAAATACATTCTGGAGCACTGCTGCACCAGATGGACAGTGTAGTCCACACTCTCCCCCAGTCCACCCAGTGGGTCACGACAGGATACACAAAGTCCAGCATCTGTCCCTGCAGCACCATCTAGGAGAACTCCAAATCCTGAAAATGCCCCCACACCATATCTCTTCTTCCATCTTCCTACCATCAGCAGCCACCATGGCCACCCTCTCCACATTGCTACTACAATGTCTTCCCTTACTAATCACAATAGTTTCCCAGCAGAACACCAGTAAGTCCACTCTAATCCATACTCTATTCCTCCATCCTGTGGACCCTGGGATGGTTATGTCCAGTCCCCCTCTACCTCAAGAGGGAGCTTAGATTCCACATGGATGATGGTTGCCATTCTCCTGCTTGCAGCTGTAGGCACTCTTGGCTCCCTGGTATGGTAGTTGACCCTTTTCACCTCCCTGTCAGCTGACCAGGGTAAGTCCAAGAAACCAGAGGGTAGGAGCTGCAAGTCTGCATTTTTAATCTCATACATTTATCTTTCATTCCCATAAACTGTTACTTTCTTTTCAGACTTTCAAATTGTTCTTCATGCTCCTCCACTGTCTTACTATCCTTTATCTCTTTAATCATATTTTCCCTCAACTCCTTGAATCTTTTTAGGAGATATGTGTGAACATCATTGAGTTCATTGTCTTAAATCCTGTGTCTCACAGGATTCTTGGTTTGTTGCCTTGGCTGGGCCATCTCTTCTTGCTTCTTATAAAATGACTTGTAAATTTTTGCTGATGCCTAGGCATCTGATTATGTTGGTGATTTTACTCTGTTGGCCAATTTCTCTCTCTTGCCTAGTGATTTGTTTCACAGTTCTTCTTTGATTTTTGGTTAACTTTTTTCAAAAACTTTAAGATTGCCTTGTTTAATTTATCAAAACAAGGCCTGGGGCCCACTAATGGGGGCAGACAAGGTCCACAGTGGTCTGGGGCTGGGCACAAGAGATAAGCCACAGTGCTCTTCTGCAAAACTTTCCATAGAGTTGGGTCTTTCAAGTTCCACTGGCTGGACTTTCTGAGCCCACAATTCACATTTGGAATTCTACCACTGAAGCTCACAGAAGAGAAACCACACTCAACTGTCTGCCACATCCCGCCTCTTCCCAGGGAGCAACATGCCCCTTTCCCTCTCAGTTGGCTGCAGTTGGCCATAGGTTTCACTGAGGCTGTTCATCTCAGCAGTGGAGGATGGGATATGTTCCCAGCTAAGAAGAATAACTCACAGTTTTCCTTTCAGCTTCTTCATCTCTCTGTTCCAAATCCCTCCTGGATGAGGTGTGTGGCACTTTCCTGGTCTGCAGATCCTCAAAGTAGCTTCCTTGGATGCTTCTGCCCTTTCTTCCCAGTTTTAAAGAGTGCTGTACCCTGGTTGGCATACTTTGACCCCATCTTCCCCTTTTCTTCCCCCAACAGACTTCTTTGCAGAAATGGAAAATTCAATCATCTATTTTATATTGAAGGTAAGGGGACCCAAATAGCCAAAACCTTCTTGAAAAATAAGAATGAATTTGGAGGACTTATACTTTCTGGTTTTAAAATATA
Organism: Dasypus novemcinctus; assembly: GCF_030445035.2. Taxonomy (NCBI): domain Eukaryota; kingdom Metazoa; phylum Chordata; class Mammalia; order Cingulata; family Dasypodidae; genus Dasypus; species Dasypus novemcinctus. The sequence continues at coordinate 8,968,324 of NC_080701.1, read as the reverse complement.
TTGTATAGCTATAGTAATCAAAACAGCATGGCCCTGGCATAAGGACAGATATATAGAAAAATGGAATCAAATTGGGAGTTCACAACTAAGTCCTCACATCTGTGGCCAATTATTTTTATCATAAATGCCTAGTTCACTCAATAGGGAAAGAATAGTCTCTTCAATAATTGGTGCTGTGAAAACTGGTTATCCTATGCAAAAGAATGAAGGTGGATCCTTAACTCATATCACACACAAAAATTAACCCCAAATTAATCAGACTTAAATATAAGTACAAAAACTATAAAACTCCTAGAAGAAAGCATAGGAAGGGTATTATATTAGTTAAGGTTCTCCAGGGAAATGGAACCATCTCATATATATATATATGAGATGTATTATAGGAATTGGCTTACATGACCATGGGGACTGGCAAGTCCAGATTCCATAGGGAAGGCCTAAAGCTCAGAACTCCCATGAAGGCTTTGATGAGTTCTCCAGGAATAAATGGCTGGTTGAAATACAGATAGAATTTATTCTTTCCAACTGCTGGAATCAATAGTTCCCCCTTTCAGGCCTTCAACTGATTGGATTAGACTTCTTTCATTGCTGAGGTCAGTCTCTTTTGTTGTTTGTAGATGTAATCAGCCATTGATGAAGTCAACTGACTAATGATAAATCAAGGAATTATCCATATAGTAACAATCAAGGCACCGCTTGCTTGTCCAAACAGTGGGCACCATAGCCTAGCCAAATTGACACCTGAACTTAACCATCACAGGGACACCTTCAGAAACTTATGTTAGGCAATGGTTTCTTACACTTTACACCAAAAGCATGAGCACAAAAATACAAAAAATAGTTAAATGGGACTTCATCAGAATGAAGAACCTTTGGACATCAAAAGATTTTGTTATGAAAGTGAAAATTCAACCTAGAGAATGGGAGAAAATATTTAAATATCACTATTTCATAAGAGTTTAATATTTTGAATATGTAAAGAAATCCTATAACTCAAGAACAAAAAGATGCACAACCCAATTAAAGATGCACTTCTCTTCACACCTTTTATATTACTTTATTTCCTGCAAATTATTCCTCCAAACTGTTGCCAAATACAGTTCTAAAATAAAGCTGACTAGGTAATTCTTGCTTAAAATGCTTTGGGAATCCAGTTGTCTATAGGACAAATTCCTAAATAGTGCCTCCCTTACCTCTTAGCCGTTCTATGGATTTTATACTTCAGTGATAAAAAAACTCTTGCAGATATTTAAAGGTTTCTGGGCTGTCATAGATAACATATCTTCTTCAAAGTATATCTATCCACCATCCTTTTTGATGGCACTTTCTATCCATTCTTCAAGTTTATGCAGATTATCTTGTCCGCCTTACTGCTTTTTCTTAGTCCCTCTGCCTGGCTTCCCCAGCTCCTTGTGAACATTCCTAGTGTAGCATTTATAACACTAGATTACAATTTGCTTATAACTCTTACCTAGTGACTTACAAGTTCTTGGAAGTTGAGGATTTGTTCTTATTCAATTTTGCATACTTGCATGGGTTGTGATATACAGGTAAAGATTAGTAAATGAAAGAAAGAATGGGATTGAAAGAATGAAAAAGAGCATTAAGAGATGAAAATATTCTATTTTATATTGATATTTAAAACACGCTATACTTGTTTCTTAATATGTTTATTTTTGTAACAACTTTTTTGCACGAATTAGGTTAGTAATGACCTGAGATAATTATCTGAATTTATTGAAACTGTAATTACTGAATCTAGCTAATGTTAATTTTTCTAGTAAAACAGAAAAAATATTGTTAAACTTTTTTTTCTTATGGAAACAAGACACCGTGTTGCTCATTCGAGACTTAAGAATAAACTACTGAGATCTCTGCAAAGAAATAATTTTAAAATCTCTTTAATGTTCATTCAGCATTTTTCATGCTTCAAAAATATTTTAGGACATTTATTTTTGGATACAAAAATCCTGCCCTGTCCCCCATGTCTGTAGATTTACAGAAGCTAAAAAAAGATAATGGAAAAGATCTTTGGTGAACAAATAGAAAATGCTTTGTAATTAATCAGTTTTAAGATGAAACGCATTTCAAAATAAATGCTTTGGAGAAGGAGCCAAGCTCTGGCCCGGTGTGCAGCGTGGGGATGCTGGTGGGGGCACAGGGCTGCATGGAGAAGTGAGCGCGCTCACCTGACCAACCACTGCCCATTCATGAGCCAGAGGGCAACGAGCTCCTGAAACCAGCGTGGGCCCACGCCCAGGTGGGGTGGGAATGGAAACCCAAATCTAACTTTGTGGCATTGCAGCTCTGCGACTTGAAATCCAAGTAGTGCTCATTTTTATTACTTCATATTTGTACAATAAGCTCCCAGGAGATGTGTCAATACTTTCGGTGAAGAGCTTAAAAGACTTCTTAAGAAGCAATATGAAGGGCGCTGGTATCCTGAAGAGCCATCAAGCATCAGGGCTGAGGTGTGCACCCACAGTGACTGAAGCGGCATCCAAGGAGAGTGGTTTGGACACTGGTGGTGTTCGTGGCCACAGGATCTTAGTGTTTGGATCCACCCATTTGAAGTTTCCTGACAAACTGGTGAGAAGGAGCCAGTGAAACTGCTTCATGTGGATGATAATAATGAAAACGGTGTGAGTTGGATGAGGAGATCAGAAAACTGCTTTAATGCAGAGGCCCAGGTTTTTATGCCCACAAGTGACCAGCCTCATCAGGGTCCAGCTCTCCCTGGCCTCCCTTTGGTTCCTCTGCTGTTGTAAGCCCCACCTGCATGTCCCACCACTCAGCCTTTCACTTTACCCTGCCACTTCTGCTGCCACCAACTTGGGCTCTCCCAATATGAAGAAGAGTGGTCATAGTGATAAGGTGGCATGTGCTTCTATCAACCTGGGCTGAATGTGAATGACCTCTTGAAGCAGAAAGCCATTTCTTCCTCTATGTACCCTCTATTTGGCCTTGGCCTGGGCAGCCAGCAGCAACTGCTGCCACTGCATAGCAATAACAGCAGAGAAACTCTGTTCTTTCTCCTAATGCCAAGGAATTCATTTGTCCTAAAATGCAGGGTCAAGGAAGTAGTACCAGTGGAATGTTCCCAGGTGACTGCCCCCATAACCTCAGTCCTCTCCAGTACAGTAATGCCTTTGAAGTGTTTGTAGATCAATTGAATTTTAGTTTAAATAACATGCAGTATTCTAACCAGCAACTCCAGTCAGTTATCTAACTAAAAGAAAAAAAAATGTACATACAAGGTAAAATGCATGTGCCCAAGGGGGATTTTTATCACTCTCTTGAGATTTTTTTTTAAAGCTTATGGTACATTCAAGCAGGGTTACAAAAATAAAACACCTGGGAAGATAGTGTCTTTGTAGGTGGGTCTTCCCCAGATCTCTTGCAATAAAACGGCTGAGAAGGAGCAAAATGCTACCCAAGTATATTAGTCAGCCAAAAGAGTACTGATGCAAAATACCAAAAATTGGTTGGTTTTTATAAAAGGGTATTTATGTAGGATAGAAGCTTACATTTACCAGGCCATAAAGCATAAGTTACTTCTCTCATCAAAGTCTTTTGCCATGTGTTGGAGCAAGATGGCTGCTGATGTCTGCCAGGGTTCAGATTTTCTGGGTTCCTCACTTCCCAGGCCTTGCTTTCCTTTCCTCACAATCAAGCTCCTCTGTGTACTTCCCAGGGCTCCAGCTCAAGACTCCAGCATCAAACTCCAACTTCAAAACTCCAACATCAAAAACTCCAACTTCAAAACTCCAACTCTGTCCTTTGCCATGCCTTTTATCTGTGACCCTATTGATGGGCCCAATCAAAGCCCTAATCATAACTTAATCATGTCCAGGTACAGACCAGTTTACAAACATAATCCAATATCTATTTTTGGAATTCATGAACCATATCAAACTGCTATACTGAGTGAGTTGTTTTGGGAAACCACAGAACAGGAGGCTTCAAGGCATCAATCTGGAGGGAACTGGACAGAGAGAGAAGTCCAAAGGAAAATGTGAGCTGCTCACCCCTGTGGCTGGAAACAGCTGGTGGCTAAGTCCCACCCACAAGGTGGATAGCCTCTGTGGACCTCCTGACTCTCACCAGCCAGCCAGTGGGAGGGAGCATTCCGTGGGAAGAAGAGGGATCTGGTGAAGGGTGGGGAGTAGTTCCTTACTGTGGGTTTAGACACCTGAGCTCCCTTTGAAACTTAGGGAGGATACTGGCCAGTACTGAGTTGGGCCTGGGGAGAAGGGAGAGGAAAATCTGTTCAGGCAGGCTGTCACATCCAGCTGCTCTGGGAGAGAGGAACTTGGGAAGGGAAGGGGCAGAGACAGGCATCTAACTAGTCCAGCAGCTGGAAACTATTGACATTCCAACTCCCTTAAGGGAAATGGGTGGTAAGAAGAGCTCAGTAAGCTTTCAAAGCCTATTTAGGGTTCCCTGGGAAGAAGAGGGTTCTAGAAGAGGGTCAAGAGTGGTTTCTTTGAGGTTAATTTGGCCAGCTGAGCCCCCTCTGAGTCTCAAAAGGGACCTGACCAGGAAAGGGGGAGTGGGGATCCGCTCAGACAGACTTTCACACACAGCTACTCTGGGAGAGAAAACAATTACAATAGAGAACAGGTGGGGACCGACAGGAGCCTAATCAGCAAGACTCTGGCAAACAGCTAAGATTCTAACCTGCCTGAGGGAAAGGGGGCAGATAGCTTTCTGAGAGGCTAACTGACCTAAGGAGAAAGCTTAGCTTTTGAGTATATGAGGTCTCTGTTTCAATTCCTGGCTCTTCCTAGAGAAGTGATCCACTGGGGTATCAGACACCCAGCTGATACTTTATGACAGGAGCATATAGACATTGTTCTTGTGTTAGCTTTTTTTTGTATCTCTTATTTTTCTGAAAAAGTTTGCTTTATTAAAATTTAACTTAGTTTATTCACTAAAACCTGGTTCAAAACCTGCAGCAGAGGGCAGGCTGCAGGGTGATTGATTGATGAACATCAGAAGCTTGAGAAGCTCCTTAAGGGTGGAAGAGGAAAGCCTGTTTTTCTGGGCTATTTTTTTCATTGTTCATTTGTTTTTTGTTCTTTTATTTCTTTCTTTTTCTTTTTGGTAAAATTTATGTACTGTTGTCTTGTTTCTTGTTTGTTGTGTTTTCCCTTTGTATCCCTTTCTTTGTTTACTGATTTTGTCTATCTGTGCTATTTCTTTTCTTTCCTTCATCTTTCTATCTTCTGTTGTTCTTTCATTCTACATCTTTTTTTTTGGTCTTCAATTTTTCTTGTTTTTATTTCTCTCTCTTTTTTTCCTCTGGTTTCTTTCTTTTTCTATTTTTTAATTCTTCCTCTATTCTCTTTTCTTCCCCCCTCCCTTCTCATCACTCCAGCCTTTTAATTCATTCTATATATTTTTCTCCATTCTGTTTCTCATTTCATTGTTGCTGTTCCACATTTTTATTCTTATTCCTCTGGACTTCTTATGTAAGTTAATTACTCAATTTCCTAGATCTTATATGGATCATAGTCTACATTTTACTATAATTATTACTATTATCCTTTTTCTCTTCTTATCGCTTTCCTTTTCTCTGGTCATACTTTCTTTTTTCTCAAGGGAACATTGACAACAATAAGGAAATAGAATAAGAGGAATGAAGTGTCAAAGAGAAAACTTACCACACACAACAACAAGAACAAAATAAAACCCTGGAGTAGAAGAAGAAGCTAATCAACTTAATAAACAGATCAAGATAAACTGATGCTTAGACACCAACAAAAAATTACAATCCATACTAAGAAACAGGAAGACATGGCCCAGTCCAACAAACAAACCAAAAAAGATGAGGAGATGCTGAACGTGGAACAACTAATCAGAGATGTCCAAACAAATATCATCGATCAACTTAGTGAAGTGAAAGAAGAGATTAAGGATATTAAGAAGACACTGGGAGAACACACTGAAGAAACTGTAAACATACTTAAAAAGATTATGGATATGATGGAGATGAATGGCACAATGCACAAAATAAAAAAATATACTGGAAGCACATAGAGCAGATTTGAACAGGCAGAGGAAAGAATCAGTGATGTGGAAGATAGTACAGCTGAAATCAAACAGATAGATAAAAAGAAAGAAAAAATCCAGAGGGACTTAGGGATTTGAATGAGAACATGAAATGCACAAATATATGCAATATAGGCATCCCAGAGGGAGAAGAGAAAGGAAAGGGAATAGAAAGTGTGTTGGAGTAAATAATGGCTGAAAATTTCCCAACCCTATTGAGGGACATGGACATACATGTCCAGGAAATGCAGCACACCCCAAACAGTATAAATCCTAACAGGCCTAGACAAGACATATAGTTGTTAAATTGTCCAGTGCTCAAGACAAAGAGAGAATACTGAAAGCAGCAAGAGAAAGGAGGCCCATTATATACAAGGGAGTCAATAAGATTAAGGGCTTATTATCATTTGAAACCATGGAAGCATGAAGCCAGTGGTATGACATTGTTAAAGTGTTAAAAGAAAAAAAACTTCCATCCAAGAATTCTCTATCCAGCCAAGCTAGGATTCAAAAATGAGGGAGAGTTCAAAATATTCACAGATAAACAAAAATTAAGAGTTTGTCAATAAGAAACACACCCTTCAAGAAAAGCTAAAGGGAGTTCTGCAGGTTGAAAGGAAAACAAAAAACAAAAACAAAAACAAAAAACAGGAGAGAAAGAGTTGGAGGAGAGTATAAGAATAAAAAGATAAAAAGAAATAAAAACAACATACGGCCTGCATAAATCTAAAGAAAATATGGCTAATGTAAATAATTCTTTGGCAGTAATAACACCAAATGTTAATGTATTAAACTCTTCAGTCAGGAGATGTAGATTGGCAGAATGGATAAGGAACTATGATCCATCTATATGCTTTCTACAAGAAACTCACCTTACAACCAGGGACTCAAGGAAGCTGAAAGTGAATGGTTGGAAAACAATTTTACATGCAAATGATAACCAAAAAAGGGCAGGAGTAGCTATGCTAATATCAGATAAAATTGACTTTAAATGTAAAACTATTATAAAAGAAAGAAGACCACTATATACCAATAAAAGGGATAATCTATCAAGTAGAAAGAACAATTATAAACATTTATACATCTAACCAGGGCACCTCACAATACATGAGGCAAATACTGGATAAACTAAGTGGAGAAATAGATGCCACTACAATTATAGTGGGGTACTTTAATACATCATTATCACCATTAGACAGAACATCTCAACAGAGAATCAAAAAAAGTAACAAAGACCTTGAATAATGCATTAGAGGGTTTGGACTTAATAGACTTACACCCAAAATACAGTGGAATATACGTTCTTCTTAAGTGCACATGGTTCATTCTCCAGGATAGACCACGTGCTAGTCCATAGAACAACTCTCGATGAACTAAGAAAGATTGAAATTATACAAAGTAATTTTTCTGATGACAGTGGAATGAAGCTGCAAATCAGTAATGGGCAGAGAACCAGATTAAGCACAGGGATGTGGGAGTTAAGCAGCACACACTTAGACAATTAGTGGGTCCAGGGAGGAAATTGCAAAAGAAATCATTAACTACCTTGAAACAAACAAAAATGATAACACAGCATAGCAAAACCTATGGCATGCAGCAAAAGTGATACTGAGGGGGAATTTCATAGCCATAAATGCCTATATTAAAAAAGAAGAGCTAAAATCAAAGACTTAATTACCTGCACACCTGGAAGAATTAGAAAAAGAACAATAAGCTAACCCCAAAGGAAGTAGAAAGAAGGAAATAACAAAGATTAGAGCAGAGCTAAATGAAACTGAAAATAAGAAAGCTCTAGAAAAAATAAAACCAAAAACGGTTTCTTTGAGAAAATTAATAAAATTGACAAACCTTTAGCTAGACTAACAACAAGACAGAAGACACAGATACCTAAAATAAGAAACAAATAAGAAATAAGAAACATTTCAGCGACCTCATCAAAATAAAGAGTATCATAAGAGGATACTTTGAGAAATTGCATATGAACAAGATGGATAATTTAGAGAAAATGGACAAATTCCTACAAACACACAAATAGCCTACATTGACAAAAGAAGAAACTGATGAACTCAACAGACCAATTCCAAGTAACAAGATTAAATTAGTCATCAAAAACCTCCATCTAAGAAAGAGGAACCCAGGACTGGACAGCTTCACAGGTGAATTCTACCAAACATTCCAGAAAGTATTAACACCAATCCTGCTTAAACTCTTCCAAAAAAATAAAAGTGGATGTAACATTGCCCAGCTTATTCTATGATGCCAACATAAACCTAATATCAAAGCCAAACAAAGAAGCCATGAGAAAGAAAAACTATAAATCAGTATCTCTAATAAACCTAGGTGCTAAAATCTTCAACAAAATACTTGCTAATCATATTCAACAACACATCAAATGAATCATACACCATGACCAAGTGGGTTTCATCCCTGTGTAGGGTACGTAAGAATGGTTCAATATAAGAAAATCAATCAATGTGCTACACCACATAGAGTGAAAGAAAAAAATCACATGACCATCTCCACAGATGCAGAAAAAGCATTTGACAAAATACAGAAACCTTTCCTGATAAAAACACTTCAAAATATAGGAACAGGAGGAAACTTCCTCAGCATTATAAAAAACCCACAGCTAACATCATATTCAATATGATGTTATGTGAAATTCTAAAAGCTTTCCCTCTAAGATCTGGATTAAGACAAGATGCCCACTGTCACTGCTCTTATTTAACATTGTATTAGAAGCACTTGTTTGAGCACTTAGGAAAGAAAAAGATATAAAAAGCATTCAAATTGGAAAGGAAGAGGTAAAAATTTCACTATTTGCAGATGATATGATTCTATAACTTGAAAGACCTGAGAAATGTACATGAAAGCTTTTAGAGTTTAAAATGGGTTCATTAAAATGGTAGGTTATAAGACTAATGTACAAAAATCAGTAACATTTCTGTAAACCAATAATGAGCAATCCGAGGAGGAAATCAAGAAAACAATCCCATTTACAATAACAACAAGAAAAATTGAATACCTAGGAATAAATTTAACTAAAAATATAAACAACTTGCTTGCAGAAAACTGTAAAACACTGTTAAAGGAAATCAAAGAAGACATAAATAAATAGAAGAATATTCCCTGTTCATGGATAGGAAGACTAAACATCATTAAGGTGTCTATCCTACCCAAAATGATTTACAGATTTAATGCTATCCCAATAAAAATTACCACAGAATTTTTTACTGAATTGGAAAAGCTAAGGACATTAGAGAAATCACAATACCTTACTTTAAAACATACTACAAAGTTACAGTGATCAAAACTGCATGGTATTGGGCCAAGGCTAGACATACTGACCAATGGAACCAAATTGAGAGTTCTGCTACAGATGCTTACTTATAGAGTCAACTGATATTCAACATGGTCACCAATCCCATTCAACTGGGAGAGAATGACCACTTCAAATGATACTTGGAAAACTGGATATCCATATCCAAAAGAATGAGAGAGGAACACCATCTTACATCTTATACAGAATTAACTCAAGATGGATCATAGATCTAAATTAGGAGCCAAGGCCATAAAAATCTTGGAAGATAATGTAGGGAAGCATCTTATATTAGGAAATGGTTTCATGAACTCTGTAGCCAAAGCATTAGCAATGAAAGAAAAAATACATAAATGGGGAAAAATTTAAAACTCTTGCACCTCAAAAGAGTTTGTCAAGAATGTGAAAAGGCAGCATACTCAATGGGAGAAAATATTTGGTAACCACTTAACTGATAGGGGCCTAACATGCAGAATATTCATAGAAATCTCACAGCTCAAAAATAAAGGCAAACAACCCATTTTAAAAATGGGCAAGTGATTTGAATAGACCCTTCTCCAAAGAAGTGACTAAAAAGCACATGAAAAGATCCCCAACATCACTAGCTACTAAGGAACTGCAAATCAAACTACAATGAGATATCATCTTCAACCCACTAGGCTGGCAGCTATTAAAAAAAAACAGAGGACTACAAGTGCTGGAGAGGATGTGGAGGAATGGGAACACTCATCCACTGCTGGTGGGAATGAAGAATGGTGCAGTCATTGTGGAGGACAGTTTGGTGTTTCCTCAGGAAGCTAACTACAGAACTGCCACATGATCCAGCCATTCCATTCCTTCTGATATATACCCAGAAGAATTGAAAGCAAGGACATGAACAGATATATGCCACCAATGTTCATAGCAGCATTATTCATTATTGTCAAAATTTGGTAGCAGCCCAAACTGACATCAACAGGTGAATGGATAAACAATTATGGTATATACATACAATGGAATATTATCAGCTGTAAGAAAGCATGCAATATTAACACAGGGGATAACATGGATGTATCTTGAAGACTTTATGTTAAGTGAAGCAAGCTAGGCACTGAAGGACAAATATTACACGACCTCACTGATATGAATTAAACAAACTGAGCAAACTTACAGACCTACAGTCTGGAAGATATGGGAGCTAGAAAGAGAGAGGATGGTTGTGAGCCAATGCCTATATGGGCAAAATCCATGATAAAGTGGAAGCATGTAGATGTGCAGTGGAGGGGCATGGCAGTGGTGCAGTGATATTACTGGGTTGTGGTGATGGTTTGTTAGGGGTCTAGGATGGGGAGGGTGAGTAGGGCAGCCATGGAACTGGGAGAGGTTTGGGGGGAGAAGGAGCAGGTGAACACTGGTGATTTGTGGTTGAAACTACAATGTTGGGAATATTCTTTTGGCAATATGGCAGGGGAGAGTTACTGGTTTAATGTGTTCCGTGTGGGGGGCATCCAGGACAGATTGCACCTGGGCAGACTTCTAGGGAGTGTGTGAGTGTTCATCTTGTCATAATGTATTGTATCAGTGGGTGGTGGTCCACGTAGTGAGCAAGAAGGTGCTGGACTCCCATGCTGGGGAGTCCTGCTATGTTCTCAAATAGAGGGGCAGGAGTCTCTCGAGAGTATAGGTAGCACCAAATAGAGGAGGATATACCAGTGTGTTAAGCCCTCAAGGTTGTTGGAAGTAACTATGTTTCTTGTTCTTCAAGGAGTGAAGCCTGGTGGGAGGTTCACCTGGGGCATACACATAAGGCGTAAAAATGTGTTCAAGTGTTCATGGGGCATTGTCACTGTGGGTAAGGATTCACACAATAACCAAAAGAATAGTGAATTCCCATTCTAAGGAGAATCCCTAGAGTATAGGGTTAACAACTAGTGAAGGAGGATGGCCCATTGATGGGTCCTTGTTATTGATGACTGAACTTATGAACCTATAATTTTGAAATAGAAACTTAGCCTAGTATTATAGGGAGCCTAAGAGTTACCTACTGAGATCCTCTCTAAGCCAAACTCAGCATATAAATGCGTTACTTTCCCCCCACCATGGGACATGAGTCCCAGGGATGAGCCTCCTTGGAACCAAGGGATAATTACCAAGCACCAACTAGCAATGTAACTGGAGAAAGACTCTGACCATTGGGTGGAAAAGGTATTGACAAATCCGTTTGTATGGTTAAGAGATTTCAAAGTGAGTTGGGAGGTCATCCCAAAGGTTATGCTTATGCACATCTCAGCAGGATCTCATTGACTGACAAAGTAAATACTACCTCAAATAGCAGGACTCCTGAGGGCTCTGGAGACATCCAGACACTATAGTCATGGCAGATAGCTTAGGAGTTTGGTGCCTTGCCAGTGGGTGCTACTTTGGAATTTATGCTCCCCAGTGTGACAGAGTTGGACTTAGTTATGTTTTCCCTACATGTGGCTCTTCTGAGACTTCTTTTGAACCTATAATTGGCACTAGAGTTCATAGATGTACATCCAAGAGACTTAAATCTTTGGGCTGCTCATGTACCAGCTGGACCCTGAATCTCAGTGGAGTTTCAACACCTACTCTCCAGTTCATTGGACTCACCTAGGACAACTAACCAGATGATGATGGACAATGACTATCCCAAGGAACCGAGAGAGTCTACAACTGAAAGCAAGAGAGTCCCATCCATCTGACCTATGGGATTGAAGTGCCCTCTCAGTTAGAAGTGGAGTGGGCATCACCATCCCAGAATCCTCAGGATTGGGGAGTGAACTATGGACTAACATAGACTCACTAGTATTTTACTATGATTTATTGTGATTTTAGCAATGTAGAACTTATAAAATTGATGTGGAAGCAAAGGCCACTGGAGGTTCTGAGGGCAGGGAAAGGGAGAGGATTGTTTGAATGACATTGCAATGGTAGATACAGGCTATTATATATCTTGCCATAACCTACAAAATTGTGTTGGAGTGTGTAAAGTATAATGTAAACCATCATCCATGCTTAGTGGCAATGCTTCAAAATGTGTTAATCAATTGCAATGAATGTACCACACTAATGAAGGATGTTGTTAATGTGGGAGAATGTGGGAAGTGTAGGGAGTGGGGCATATGGGAATTTCCTTTATTTTTTATTTAACACTTATGTAATCTAAGTATCTTTTAAAAAATAAAAAAAAATATATTAAAAAAATTAAACATGCATCATTTTTCATTTGCCAACCAAGCACCAAGATATTTTATACTGACTGAATATTTTAAAGTATACTAACATATATGGTCCTTAGGGTATACTAACATATATGGTCCTTAGCAAGGACATGGCTGATTTTTTAAAAATAAAAACTTGGCACTAGTAAATGGGTTTATTGGTTTTTCCTAACTGTATAATTTAATTTAGTGTAGTTTGTAAAATATCAGAGAATATATATATTTTTTTCTTTGACATAGTATTATATTATCCTTTTAGTAAAATGATCTGTGACAGCAGCAGGTTCATGTTGTGTTTTTTATTGATATAAAATATACATCTTCAAGTCATCAACTATTCTAAAAATTGTGTATAGGATATTCCTTTAGTTGTGGGATTAAACTGTATGAATATTTGCTTTTTTAAAAAATGTATTTTCTGTAAAGGGTTTAAAGATTTTTTTATATGTATTATGGAAGAAAATATAGTGATAAATACTAACCTTGTAGCTTTACGGTGCAAAACTTGAAATAGTTGTATAAAAGTGTTTTGAGCCAGTGTCTTATAAGTTCACAGGGACTGAAATTGTTTATATTAAGTTTGTATTAAACTCCTTTAAAATGAAAAAAAAAGATTTATAATTAATAAAGAAAATTAGATTAAAATACATCAGGATTGGAAATTGTATCATCTGTTTTCACTCACATTTTATAATCTTAAAGTAGTTTATATTTTATTAGCATTTACTTTCCTGATTAATAGGGGGAAAAGCTCCCAATTGTTAATTATTTCATACCTTTCATTAAAGAAAAAACAGCTGAAATTTAAAAGTAAAAACATTATTTCAAATGGAATGACTACATGGATTGATGGAAATTACATCATGAAAAGAACATATAAATAACCCCATGTTTAAATTTCCACCCCCAAAACCAAAATTAGACTGCTCAAGTAGAACTTTCTTCATTCACTTTTAAAATGAAAAATCATACATTTTCAAGAAATAATAAGTAATTACAAGGATTATAATTAATAAGGCCATCATTTTTGCCTTTACTTTAATAAGCCCTTTAGGAATTCCTGAATGAAAAAGTGTCACAACCTATCTTTAGCCAAAATAACCAGAAGCTTCTATGGTTAGCATTTTAATTCAAGGCAGCAATGTTTGAATCTATTTATCACTTCATCGCAAGCACTCAATTTAATGGAAATTCATATTTATAATTATGAAATAATGATAACAAATGAGCTATCTATACCCTGCTCTTTTATTATTATTGCTTGTAAAACATTTCATTAAAGATTAATTTAAGATGAGATATAGAAAAGTAATTAAACCAGATATCTTGGGTGAATTATCTTTTTTACCACTTTTAAATAAAATCTTAGGAAGTTTTGATACTACTTCATCTAACAATATATTTTGCTTTGAAGTTGGGATATTTTATCTAACATATAATTATTGTAGCTAATGTTAGATTTGCTCTTTTAAGACAACATTTATTCTTATATGCATGTTTTGTAGAGTCCTTGCTTTATAAACTCATTATTAGTTAATCCATATACAATGCAAGCTTATCTGATCCTTGTGGAAATTCATTTATCTAAAAAACAAATTATCTTCAGATGACCATAAATTCCAGTTTCTTTTGGGGGAAAAAGGTGAATACTTTAATATTGCCTTTGGTCATATTTTGTTCTTCAGGTCTTCATCTCTAATAGATGTAAGATATGCTTTCCACTGGTCATAGAGACAAAGGAATGGAGAAGGGTAGGGTTTCACCTCAATAGCATTTTTATTTATTATAGTACACTTCCTGGGAAATTTGATACATTGACCTCAAAGTGCTTTCTACTGAAAATACCAATAACCAGGGAAATTTTTCAGAAGAAATGTTACCTACTTGTCTTTAGTGGTTTTAAATATATTTGTTTATGGATTTATCTTTTTTTCTGAAAAAAACACTTTTATTCTCAAAAGTATATAAGTAGCTTTATGGGTTTCAGTATCATCATTAATTTACACAGTTGACATGGGAATGCAGGACAATTGATGAGATATATTATTAGGCAAAATTTAGTTAGACTGGACTTCTTATGTCAAGATATCTAAGGTATTTCAAAACACAAAAGTTTCGGCAATCATTTTCATGGTCTCTCTGTAGATGATGTGATGGTTTGAAGCTGGATGGACCCCAGAAAACTGTGCTCCATTCCTGTGGTAGGGACTTTTGATTAGGTTAGTTCAGTTAAGGCACGGCCCAGGGTGGGTCTTAATCCTTTTACTGAAGTTCTTTATAAGAGAATAAATTATAAGACAAGGAAATGAGGAAGTCATGGAAGCAAGACACCGAGAGCAGAAAAACCCAAAAGAGAAGGCAGAGACCAGCAGATGCCACCATGTACCTTGCCCTGTGACAGATAGCCAAACTTCAGGGAGGAAGCACCGCCCCGTGGTGCCTTGATTTGGACATTTTTCTCAGCTTCAAAATTGTAAGCTTGTAAACTAATAAATTGCCATTGTAAATACCAACCCATTTTATGGTATCAGCTTTTCAGCAGTTTTCACAAAACAGAACAGATGCAGGCAAAGTCAGAATCTGGAGTGTGGTTACAGCATACTCATATGAAAGTATATGATTTGACTAATTTATTCATAACTGAGCTTTACAAAATTCCAGGTGAGAAGGAAAGTTTCAAAAGTTTATCCTCCAATAACAGAGTAGTAAGGCATATACAGATGGCACCCCAAAGGGAAAACAATCCACTACACAGTCATCAGGAAGCACTTTTTAATGCCAAACAGATTCCTTTCACCCCTTTGTTACTATAAGATTTTTTTAAAAACTCTTTTTTCCAAATTGTTCTTGGGCTTTTGTGTCATCGCTTGTCATGTAATTCAGCGTTCAACAGCTGGTAAAACAAAAAGAACTACACCTATTTTTATGTTTTTCCTATCCACAGGAGGATTAGTAGCATTAATTTTAAATTTTTTAAAAGGCAGTTTTCAGCAGAACTAATCTTTGCCTTTTTATGTGATGTAGTTTCTTCAGCAAGAACATCTACCACAAAATCCCAGCCGTGATTGTCATGAAGAATTTTATATTACCTTTAGAATAACTCAAAGTAAAGTGAGCCATTAAATCTTCCACAAATCTAAATCAGGTGCATCATTGCAATTTTCAGCCAAGTCTAGAAATCTGTAAAATTTCTTATGCTTGTATGTCACCAAGTATTTTCTTTGTATAGTGTCAATATCTGCCACACTAAGAATCGTGAAAACATGCTGCCCCTCTGAGCTACAATAATAATGAATTCAAGCTTAGATGTTAGACCAATTGATAAAAATATGTTCTGGTAAGTGAGGAGTTATAAACAACAGAATGATATGTGTGTGTGTGTGTTTGTGTGTGTGTGTGTGTGTTTCTATCCGTCTGGAGTTACCTGATAAACTCAGCAAAAGTTTTACCCATTGGTTGATTATTAAGATATGCAATATTTTCAACATGTTCACTATTTCTTTCTTTTTTTAAAAAAGATATATTTATTTATTCCCCCGGCTTCCTAAAATCTTAGAAAGTTTTGATAATACTTCATCTAACAATAAATTTATGGGTTTGCTTTCTTAGTCCATTTGCTGTGTGTCTTGTGTCTGCTTGTCTTCTCTTTAGGCAGCACTGGGAACTGATCCTGGGACCTTCCAGAATGGGAAAGAGGTGCTCGATCTCTTGTGCCACCCTAGCTCCCTGGTCCTCTGTGTCTTTTATAGTCTGTCAACTGTGTCTCTTTTTGTTGCATCATTTTGCTGCACCAGCTCTCTGTGTGAGCCAGCACTCCGTGAGGGCCAGCACTCCTGTGTGGACCAGCACTCTGCATGGGCAGTACCCTGCATGGGCCAGCTCTCCACTGGGGCCTGCTTACCATGCGGGCCAGCTTGCCTTCACCAGGAGTCCCCAGGGGTTGAATCCTGGATCTCCTATATGGTAGATGGGAGCACAATCCTTTGAGCCTCACTTGCTTCCTACTATTTCTAGAAAGTGTAAGTTGTGCTGCATAACATACACACAAGCTTGTGTGTATTTGTGTGTGTTAATTAAGAGTATAAATGTGTCAGTGTATTAATGAAGAGTCAAACACCCAGATGTTTTTGTTTGTGATTTCTGACAATATTCCAGCTATAAAATTCCAATCTTATAGAAACCCAAAGAATTGGCAGAGGAAAAACAATACCCTAATTTATCAAGGTTTTTTTAAAAAAATCAAATCCAGACAATGACTACATGAGAAAGGAAATTTAAAGGCTCACATTTACTCATGGGTATAGGTACAAAAATCCTAATGAAAGTATAATCATGCTGAAACCAACAAAAATTTAAGAAATACCAGGACTGTTTCTTTAGGATTTATCCAAGGAATGTAAATTTGGTTTAACAGCATAAAATCAATTAATAAACTACACCATAATAAGTTATTGATGCAGACCATTCTACATTATATCAAAAGATACAGGGTATCCACAGACTACCTCTTTCAGCCACAATCACATTTATTAATCAGCAGTGCTAGTTACACTCACTATAATGTGTTACCACCAACTCTACTCACTTTCACACTTTTAAAATAAACCTTATTAAACTTTTTACATACAATAGGCATCAGTTCTCTTTCTTATCCCACGTAGTCTGTGGATATAAATGTCAATTGAAAGTAAGCTAGAGAATAATCTAGGGAATGTAATACATAGTGATTTTGGTGGTAGATAAAGATTGTGGTTAATAGTACAGATATAAGAAGTTTTTCTTTTTACAAAGTGTTAAGAATATGGTGGTACATGGGAAAATTACAACTACAACTAATGTAACTATGGATGATATTTGGCAATAATATTGCTTTATTTTTGTAGCAATGACAAACAAGTTATTATAGCATTTCTAAGGAACAGCAATAGGAAAGTATAAGGGGGAATGAGATTTTAACTTTTGGAGTAATGAAAACATTCTAAAATCGACTAAGGTGCTGGTAGCACAACTGATGAACACAAGAGCCACTGAGCGTACTCTTTGAATGGACTGTACGAAGTGTGGGGCTAAGCAGCACAGGGAATCCAGCGGTGGAAGATGGACAGAATAAATATGAGAACATTCTCTCATGCACTATAACAAATTAATAAGACTTACATAGGGTGTTAATAATTGGGTGCGTTGGGGGAAAACAGACCAAATGTAAGATACGGCCTATAGTTAGTTCAGAGTTTGTAACAAATGTTTCATAACCATGCCAGGCGTTGGTGGTGGATGAGGTGTAGGAGCCCTATATGATGATATGCATGATTGTTTTGTAAGTTCACAACTCTTATAATACACTTACATTTATGTATGTAATATACTTCGATAAAATTTTATAAGAAAAGACACACGACAAAACATTCAAATAAGTTCACCACTTTTCTTCCGTACTTAGTAACAGCAACAATATTAACCTTGAATAATAAGTAGGAATGGAAGTGGACTTCTTCCACCTGACAAAGATCTACAAAGAAACCTCTTGCAAAACCTCAAATCTCTTGGTGAAATGTTAAACAGGTCACTTTAGTACAATATCAAACCAAGGGTGTGATGTGATATTATCTTTTGGCTCATATCATCTTTCACTTCAACTTTGTACCATCTTACATGACAGTAAGAAAGGGAAAAATGCAAATATATGGAAAGTTTATTGTTTGGGGAAAAGACACAAAACTATATACTTCACAAATAATACAGTTTCATTAATAGAAAACCCAAAAATCATACAGAAAATTTAACTAATAAGACAATTAATTTGCCTAAGGAACAAATTTAATACTTCTTTGCACTCTTTACCAACTGTATGATTAAATTTGATGGAAAGGAGGTAAAGAGTTTTTACATAAATGGAGAAGTATAATATGATGATATTATAGGAAAATCATTATCATAAATTTATTAATTTTCTCCAAAATTTGTATAAATTTAATGTAATTCCAGTTGGATAATCAATAGTATTTTCATGAAATTTGACAAGCTGATTCTAAAATCTGTGTGAAAGAGTACTGGCCAGAAATAGCAAAGCAACGAAGAACCCCCCTGCCATCCAAATGGGCAGATTTTTCCTACCATATAACAAGATATTATGAAATTCTACTACGTCAGTGCAGTGGGAGCAATAGAGAAACAGACCAATGGGACAAAAGAGAGGGCCCAGAAATAGGTCAAGAAATTTATACCTATACAGAAACTTGATTTATGACAGTTCCTATTGCATAGAAGTGGGTAAATGAGCAACTCTTCAATAAATGATGCCAGGATAATTTTAAGTGGGTAATGTGCACATGCAAAAAGGAAATTTGAATAGTCAATACACCAAAAATATTTGACATTTCAATTAATCAAGGCATTCCAAATGAATACAAAGAAGATATGTGATTGCTATTTTAATTAAGTTGGCAAAAACTTTTTAAAAGCCTAAAGATAGTAAGAGTTTGAGAGAAATTAAACAATAGGAACTATTTTGTACTGCAAGTGGAGCTATTTTCTGTCACAAACATATTGGAAAACTTTTTGGATTTACCTACTAAATCTAAAGGCACACACAGCCCACGACTCAGAAAATCTCCTTCTCATTTTATATGATAGCGAAAGCAAAATACATGTGCACAAAACACCATGGCTTCATTGTTTGCAGCAGAAAAAAGATGAAAATGGGCTAAATGTCTATCAACTGTGCAAGAGCTCAGCAAATAATTTTTTAAAAATGAAACATAGGTCATTCCTACAATACAATTCCATAATGAATAAAGTGTAATTAAATGGATAAAAACATGAATGATCTCAAAAACATAATTTTTAGCCAAAAAATCCTTTCAGTCATATAGTATGGTTACATTTGAATAATATATAAAATATGCATATAATATTATGGCACATGGGTACACTGAAAGGTAGGAAAATATTAAAAGAAAATATGCTTGCGTATGATAAATTACAATTTAAGGATGATAGTTACCTCTGTAAAAATATAGAGGAGAAATATATGAAGGCAAGCTATAGGAAATATAAAAACTTTAATATTTTATTTCTTACAAAAAAAGGGTCTGAAGGAAATCTATTAAAATACAGCAAAGCTCTGTGGTATGTAATCGTTATCAATTATAGTATTGTTATTAGTTTAGGTAAGCTTAAATTATTTAATAATAACAAAATAAATAAGACAGAAAGAATGTTTGCTAATATACTTTGCCAGAAATGGTGTTCACAGCTTCTCTCATACAATGTTGATTGGAAAATTCAATGGAGCAGCATGTATGCGGTGCAGTTTGACGATGTCCATACAATTTGGAAAGAAAATATGCTGTCTCCTTCACTCTCAATTCCATCTCTAGAAATTTACATAAGCTTAAAATCATATTCACTTCCTCATTGTTAATAATAATGAAAGACTGTGAACAAATTAAACATCAATAAGAGATCAATAAAGACATTATAGCACAGTCATGCAGTTATTTGATTTGCAATCTTTATACAAATAGGACTAAGATCTGCATTTCTCAAGTCACAAGTTTACCCTGAACAACCTGACAGCTTCTAACCCTTACTCGGGAGAAGCAATTACATTCCTTTTGGCCCCGTGCACCTGGTGAGTTAAGACTCTGTGTTACTACTGCTGTGGTTATAATTCACAAGTGGAGGGAGTGGCCTCAGCGACAAGAAGAGGCAGAGGCCATAGATGTAGAAGCTGGTGAAAGCTCTCTTCTAAATGTGTCCTCTTCCAGAGTGTCACCGGATGCAAGATCATCATCTGAAAAAGAGTGGGTGAAAGGAGTATTGGGGCCTGAGAAAAGAAGGTGAGTAGAAGAATGGGAGAGTGAGTCTTCTAGGAAAATGTAGCATGAGAACTGGGCGGCATGAAGGAGCATGTACAAGTTAAATCAGGAGCGGGCTTCTCTTTTTTCCCAGGATGCTCAGCTGCATGGGTGCAGCCACAGACACAATGAAGAGAAAGATTTAACCAGGCTTTTCATTTAGCCAAGGAGAGGGCAAGGGCAGTTTATTTAGCAGAGGGTTTGTCATTGGCGCTATGTAAAGAGACGTGAGGCCATGAGGAGGATGAGCACTGTTGAAAAGAAGTTACACACATTGATTTTCGGTCTTGTAGGATAGAATTTGGGCTTTTAGAGAAAATGAGCTGAAAAGATGGCAGTGAGTATGAGAGTGGCATCACAAAGTGGAAACTCTGGTAGGATTGCCATTGGTATCAATGAATCCAGTGTGATGGTAGAGGTCGGTGGCTGAGGCTGGTTGAGATAAAGGACCCTAAGGAAGGGTAAAGAGGAAGCGAGTAACCAAGGCTCCAGAAAAATCATCTCTAGAGATTCCGAAATAATGGTGGCTGTGGAGCTTCTGGCTTCCTCCTCCAGAATGGAAGATGCTTGCAGGCAAGGGCTGAGTATTACTGCTTATCTCTAGAACCTAGTCCAAAGCCTTTCACTGAAAAATCAGTGGTGTAATTGAATATAATTTCAATTTATGGACGTACACTAAAGTTTCTCCCTCTTTGTTTCCAGATGATTGGAAAACAGCATTGTTTTGTGAACAGGCTACTTCTCAAGTGATTACTAAGATTTATGTCTAACACTTTCTATATGTTAGCAATGCACTTTATGTATATTAACTCCTGTTAGGCTCACACAACCTACAGGGAGATACCATTATAATTCCCATTTAGGGATATGGAAACCAAGGCAGAGCAAGTCCTCTACTTGTCCAAGTTGTCACAGATAATAAAGGACGGACACTGGATTTAATCCAGTAGTTTGTCGTCATCACAGCTCATTCTTTCAACCATTATGCTATATTTCATTCAGCAAGACCCAAAAGACTTAATTATTTAATGGTAGTGAAGGAATCTCCCAAGCAATACCCTCACAAGACCAAATCATGCTTGGAGGTTTAAAATTTCAACCCTATAGGATGGTCACAATTTGAAGATCAATAAATCCTTTCAATACATCATAAAGAACTCTATTTAAAAAAAATAAAACTACTTGCAAATTACAGGGCAAACGTGTAGGATAAATGGAAACTAAATTAACAATGATCCTTTCTACCAAAAATAACCATAGCTATCTCAAACTGAGACTGTACATTCAGAGCACAGAAAGGCATGTCCCAGCCTTGAAAAGAGAGTGTACGTGTTGTGAAACATAAAGAACTTAAATGTTCCAGGATATTTCTCCTTCTGTAAAGTATGCTTCTGTAATAATAAAGACTTTTGTTACTCCCTATTTTAAGTAAAAATATCTATATTATATTTGCCCCTTGAGATAATAGAAAGAAAAGGTAAGTACAATTTTTACTCCTATTACACTAATTTCAAAAGAAGCATTTTCAGAATTGAAATGGCAATGTGTTACACCAATAAAAATATAATAGAGAAAAAATTTGTAAAATTTTTTCATAAAATGTCCTTAAAGTTATTTCTTATGATAATGTTCTTTATTTTATAGCCTAGTACTAAAAGCTAACTTCCTTTAGTGTTCAGAAAATTCTATCTTTTCTAGTGAAAAAGATATTAGAAAAATCAATATGTCATGCTGGTTTGTATTATATTCCTTGCTGTATAAAGTGTTATTTGCTACTATTTTCCAGTTTAGGAAAGTAGCAAAATGGATGCCATTAAATGGCTTTTTGAAAGTGACCACTTTAACGTACTTGCAGAACTTATCAAATGGACATTTTCACTGAAAAATCACCCTTTCTTTGGAAGTAGAGTCAACCACTTATTTTAGGTAGTTGTTTTAAAATAAAAGGGTATGTGCTATCAAATTTCTAAGCTTGCTTCAAATTGTAAAGATTTTATTGTTGTTAAAGTTACTAAAATCATAGATAAAATAAGAAAATAGGAAACAGGCTCAAAATCAAATAATTTCAAATTTTCTATTAAGTTATACTATTGTATGCCAAATATTTATTCAGTCAGTTCACTAAACAATGTGAAAGAACATACACAGTTTCTCTATTAAGGTAATTAAATTTCTTTAGTCATTGTTTAAGCCCTGATAGATATTGAGTTAAATATTAATAATATAATTCTCACAGCAAAACTCAGGTAAAGATAAAAATAATATCCTTATTTTACAATTGAGAAATTGAGGCACAGAGCCATTAAATAATTTATTGAGATCACAAAGCTCATAGGTGACCCAGGGTTAGTAAAAGTTCAGCTAATTAGAGCTAGAACACATATGTGCTCACTACGAGTTCAGTTTTTTTTTTTTTTTCGTTATCGATCCTGATTCAAGAAGCAGGAAACCTATGTTTATATTTCCAACCTTCCAGGAGCTCCTAATTTAGTGAGGAAAAACACTGTTGGTTGAAATTGATCAATTATCAATTTGTGTTGTGGGAGAATAATGGCACTCCCCCCCAAAAAACCACACACACACACACACATGCACGCAAGATGTTCATGTCCTAATCACCATGACAACTGTAACTGTTACATGGCAAAAGAGAATTGAGGTTGCAGACAGAATCAAGGTTTTTGTCAGCTGACCTTAAAAACTAGGGAAATTATCCTGGATTATCCAGGTGGGTCCAATGAAATCGAAAGGGTCATTAAAAATGGAAGGAGAGGCAGAAGGGGGAGATTTAGAGAGATGGAAGCATGAGAAGCAGCAGCCCCCTTGCCAGACTTACAAAGACAGAGAAAAGCAAAGGAGTGTGGGCAACCTCTAAAAGCCAGAAAAAGCAGAAAAAGGGTTCCTCCTTAGAACATCCAGAAAGGATTACAGCCCTGCCAACTCTTTGATTTAGCCTGCTGAGTCCATTTTGAATTTGGACCTCCAGAATTATAAGGTAGTAAATTTGTGTTGTTTTAAGCCCCTGGATTTGTAGCAATTTGTTACAGGAGCAATAGGAACTTAATAAACTAGTTAGTAATTGGAAAGTTTAGGCAACACATTCAAGCCTGCAAAATCTTTTTCCTTCCTCCTTCCCCCTCTTCTTCCCTCCCTTCCTTTCTTCTCTTCCAGCAAAATGAAAGATTGTGTTAGTTTTTATAAGAACATAAAAATTTTAATCAACTTAAGCAAAACACATTCACATGAAATTCCACAGGGGAAGTTAGGAATAAAATTTGTTTTGACATACTCCAGTAAGCATCTTTTGAAGACAAAGGTGGGCCTGATTAATGAATATATAGTTGACCTAAAACTAAAATCTGTTCTTTCTCTAATTGCATTAGGTCTTTAAAAATTACAGACCAATATTATAGCACTGTTTTTCCAAAGTGATTATAACACCAATCGTTTATCTTAACCACTTTCCTTGGCATGGCTTGGCATATCCTAAACTTTCAGTTTACAGAGCAACATCAAGATAGAGAGGTTACTCCAGGAAACTACCTATGATTTAGTTGAGAAGTCAGTTAGGTAGGATTTAGGTATGCTCTTTCCTCTTCACCTCTAACTTTTTTCCTACCCTACTAAATAAATCTGCTTGAAATAATGGCCTGGGTACTAAATAAATCACATCTGAGAAGCTCTTCTTGTCCAGAAATTCTTATTCAGGAACTGAATGTATTATACACATATACTGAAAAGGTGAAAATGGGTGGAAATGAGACTGAACTCTAAGTGAGGGGATGTAGGTCTGGTCCTGGTCTGTAACCAAGACCTGTGTGTACTTTGTACAAATCAGTCATCTGAGGCTCAGTTTGCAAAATGAACATAATAGTATATATCTTCCTATGATGTATATAAATACATCTTAGGAGTTGCAAATAAAATAATAGAAATGACTGTCCTTTGTCAATGGTAAAAGATATGCCAATATAGTTAATAATTTCATTAATTTGATTAGTTGTGATAAGGCTTTATTTTTTCATAGAATTAAATATATAGTATATTTCCTATATTTTAAAAATAGTCATATGATATTAAGTCAGTTGTCACCTAAAATCCTTTGAAAGACATTTAAAATTATTTTACTATATTGGACTGAATATTGTCCAGTCTTATATAAAATGTATAACACTATCTTGTATATGATTATAATTATGTATATGTGAGAGAAGGAGCAACATTAAAGAATTAAGTCCAGAGGTTCTTTTCATTAAATACTGTAAGAAGAAAATGATCATTTATTAATACATAATAAAGCAATGTTTTTATATCTATTGTAATAATATTTTTTACAATTTATTGGCCGCTTACTATGTGTCAGCCATCCTGCTTTACATGGCTTAGATTTTATTTAATCCCATGAAAATTTAATGAGGTGTTATTTATTATCCCCATATTTTATAGATGAGGAACTGGAGACTTAAAAGCTATCAACTAAATTGCCCATGATCTCACCCCTCTCAATAGCTGCATTGCCATAAAACTGAAGATGTATGCTATTCAGTGTCAGGTTATCATTGTCCATATCTTATTTAGTTGAATAAATCCCTGATAGCGAGATTTTTAAAAAGTGGAAATTAATATAATTTCTCTGTAGGGATATTGACAATAAATTACAAAGGCCTTAAAATATTCATATCTTTTCACTTAATAATTCAATGTCTGGAAATTTATACAAGGGAAGTAATAATATGCAAGAAAGCATATAGGGATTTTAACCACACCACTATTTATAAACAAACAAACCAAAACCACAAAACAAAAATTCCTTATAAGTTCTAAAATATGGGGTTGATTATATTGATCATTGGGGCATACATGGCATGAGCACTGGCCAATCAAAGCAGATGCCCGACATTCTGTGCTCACGGACTGGAAGACTGAATATCATGAAGATGTAAATTCTACCCAAACCGATCTACAGATCCAATGCAATCCCAATAAAAATCCTCAGACTTTTTTTTTTTCAGAAGTGGAAACCCATTTATCAAATCCACCTGGAAGGGTAAGGGCCCTGAATAGCCAAAAATGTCTTTAAAAAGAAGAATGAAGTTGGCATACTCTCACCTCCTGATTCTGAAGCACACCATTTAGCTACAGTGGTAGAAATAGCATGGCACCAGATCAAAGCAAGCCACATTGACCAATGGAAACTAATCCAAAACTAAGAAATAGCCCCTCCCATCTGCAGTCAAGTGATTCCTGCCAAGGCTATCAAAACCCCCCAACTGGGCTTGAGTGGTCTAGTCAACAAATGGTGCTGGGAGAACAGGAGAGCCACAGCCAAAAGAAAGAAAGAGGATCCCTATCTCACACCATGTGCAAAACCAACTTCAAATGGATCAAGGATCCAAACAGAAACCTGATAGCTAGATTTTATTGGGCTAGAAAAGGTAAACATTTTTTTTCACGGTGTCTTCCATAATAATAGCAACTCACAATAATTTCCAAAAAGTCAATGTTCTTGAATCAAGGATAGAATCTACAATACTAAAATCATTTTAAGACATGATTTATTTGGTTCAGAACCCGATTTTTAATATTTTTTAATTTTTTCTATTATTTTAAAAAATAGCTTTGCCTAATTGCATTTTTATTATTTAAAGAATGACACTTTTCATTATGACCTTTGAAGACACTATGTTTTTTTTTTATCACTTTGAATAACAGTGCTCTTCGTCTCTAAATATCTATTTGGTTTATGTGAACTATATGTAACCATAAACTTTTTATGTTCTGTGGAAAATTCATTACTTTTGAAGGTTTTCAATGTGCCCATTTAATCAGAAAACACATATGATCTAAGTAATGATGAAATCAATATATATATATATATATATTTATATATAATCCTTAATCTTGGAATAGACTGGAAGGACTTCATAAAGATCTGGCTCCCTTGTTTTTGTTCAAAATATTTGCTTGAGGAACATCTATTTTCTGAATTTAATTGCTATTTGATTTTATTTAAAACATTATTAAAATCAGAATTTTGAAAAATTGAATACTATTTTTTAAATAACAAAAATATTGTTGAATAAAATTGTTGCTCATTATAACAAGTCATGAATGATTCTTATGAAAGTGAATGAATTCATCAATCTCAATCTTAGTGATTTCTGTCCATGCTTTCTTGACTATAGGAACTATATTTTATTTTATTGTTGAATTCATCTGCTTTTTTTTCTTTCCCATTCAGGAATGTTCTGGTTCTTATTATTTTCTTCATCACTTCTGTTGTCATTTTTATTATCTACATTTTCTTGACTATCATGATTCTTTTCCTTATTCCCTTAATTTTTAACTATCAGATTTTGTTTCTGTGTGGTATAATAAGAGAGTTTTTGATGATTTGCATCATTTGCCAGTCTTCTTTCTTTCAGCTTATATTTTTGGCTGCCACAGTGACATTTATTATTATTAGTTTTTGAATAGCAATATGTATTTTTTTGTCTTTATTTATTTTTTTAATGTTACATTCAAAAACACTTATTTTTTATGATTTTTAAAATTAAGAGTATTTGTAGATTTACAGAAGAGTCATGTAAAAAATAGAGCATTCTCATATGCCCCCCTTTTGTTGATGCTTTGCATTAGGGTGCTTTTGTTAAAACTGATGAAAGAATATTAGAACAGTACTATTAAGCATAGTCCATAATTTACATTAGATGCAATTTTCCCCATCTACTGACCCTAGAAGAAATAGAAGACTTCAACAAACCAAACACAAATGATTGAAATAGTTATCAAACAACTCTCCAAATGAAAAGTCCAGGACCAGGTGGTTTCACAGGTACGTTCTACCAAGCACTCAAGGAAGATTTAATACCATTCTTACTCAAACTTTTCCAAAAAAATTGAACAAGGAATGCTAACAAACAAATTCTATGAAGCAAATATCACCCTGATAACAAATCCAGATAAAGATATTATGAAAAAGAAAATTACATACCTGCTTCCCTAATGAATACTGGTACAAACATCGTCAACAAAATACTTGGTAACTGAAGCCAACAACACACTAAAAGAATTATTCATCATGATTACATGGTGCATGATGCAAGGATGATTCAACACAGGAAAATCAATCAAAGTAGCACACACATTTAAAAATTAAAGAAGAAAAATCACAAAACTTAGAGCAGAAATAGATGAAAGCGAGAACAAAAAAAAAAAAGAGAAAAATCAAAAGCAAAAGTTGTTTCTTTAGGAAGATTTAAAAAATCTTAGCTAGATTGACAAAGAAAAGAAGAGAGAAGCTGTGAAAAATAAAATAAGAAAGGAGAAGGGGAAGCATTATTAATGATCCAGGGAAATAAGGAAGATCATACAAAGATACTATGAACAATCGTATGCTAACAAATTAGACAACCTCGATTAAACGGGCAACTTCCAAGAAACACACAAACTACCATACTGATATGAGAAGAAATAGGAAACCTAAACAAACCAATCGTTAAGTGAGGAGATAGTAACAGTCATTAAAACCCCCACAACAAAGAACAACACAAGACCAGATGGCTCCAGAAGTGAATTCTACCAATTATTTCAGGAGGAATTAATGCCATCGTTATCAAACTCTTCCATAAAATTGAAGAGGAGGGAGCACTACCTAACTCATTCTATAAAACCAACATCATCCTAATACCAATCAGATAATGATATTATAAGAAAAGAAAATTACAGACCAATCTCTCTAATAAATATAGATGCAAAATCCTCAACAAAATACTTGCAAATATAACCCAACAGCACATTAAAGAATTATACATCATGAACAAGGGGGTTTTATCCCAAGTATGCAAAAATCAATTAATGTCATATAGCACCTTAATAAATTGAAGGAAGAAAAATCAGTTCATCATCTCTATTGGTACAGAAAAGGCATCTGACTAAATAAAGCATTCCAAAGTAAGGCCCACTGTCAGGGCACCAAACTCTGGAGCCATTTGCCATGACATAAGGACCTGGGTGTCTCCATAGCCCTCAGGGGCACCACTACCTGTGGTTGGATCTACTTTGGCTGTGTCTGAGATCCTGCTGAGATGTACATAAGCATGACCCCTCTGATAACCTCCCAACTCATTCTAAAGTCTCTTTCAAAAGATAGGAATAGAAAGAAATTTCCTCAGTGTGATACAGGACACATATATATGAAAAACCCAATGCCAATTTCCTACTCAATGTGAAAGACTGAAAACTTTCCCTCTAAGATCAGGAACAAGACAAGAATGCCCCGTCACCACTGTATTTCAACATTGTACTAGAATTTCTAGCTAGAGCAATTAGGCAAGAAAAAGAAATAAAAGGAATCCACATAGGAAAGGAAGAAGTAAAATTGTCCCTATTTGCAGATGACATGATCCTATATTTAAAAAACCCCAAAATCAACAATGAAACCTCTAGAGTTAATAAACAAATTCAGCAATGGCAGGATGCAAGATCGCATGCCAATATCAGTAGAGTTTCTATACACTGGAAATGAAGAATGTAAGGAGGAAATCAGGAATAAAATTTAACCAGGAATGTAAAGGATCTGTACTTAGAAAACTACAAAAACATTATTAAAGGCAATTAAAGAAGATTGAAACAAATGGAAGGATATTCTGTGTACATAGACTGGAAGACTAAATATTGCTAAGATGTCAATTTTACTCAAATTGATTTACAGAGTCAATGCAATCCCAGTCAAAATTCCAACAGCTTACTTTGCAGAAATGGAAAATTCTATTACCAAACTTATTTGGGAGGGATAAGAAGCCGGAACAGCTGAACATATCTTAAAACAAGATATAAGTCAGTATATATATATAAATAACTTTATAAGAGATGGAATTAGATTAGAGGATATATATGGCAGGGGATGAATAGAGGTATTGAAAGTTATAATTAACTGCTTAGGGTTGCTTTTTTTTTTCTTTTTGGAATAGTGAAAATGTTCTAATATTGATTATGGTGATGAATGCACAACTCTGTGATTATGGCAAAACCCATTAAATGTACACTTTGAATGGATTGCACGGTTCATTAATATCTCCATAAAAATTACTAAATAAGATAAGAAAATGTATGAACAAACTTATGTTACTAAATTCAAAAATGGAAAGAAATAAATCAATGCTTCCAAAAGTACAAACAACTCAGACTCGACCAATATATAATACACAATCTGAATAGTCATAGAGTGACTAAAACACTTGAATTTGTAGTATAAAAGCTTTCAAATAGAAATCTTCAGGTCTTGCTGGTTTCACTGGAGAATTGTACAAACATTTAACGAGGAGTTAACACCAACTTAACACAATCTTTTCCCGAAAATAGAAGAAGGAACACTACTCAACTAATTTTATGAGATTAGTATAACCATGATACTAAAACCAGAAATAAGACAGTGCAAAAAAGAAGTGCAGGCTACTTTCACTTATAAATTTTGACACATACATCCTCAACAGTTTATTAACAAATCAAAATCTAGCTATGTATAAAGGAAGTTATATACCATCACCATAGTATGCAAAACTTGTTCAATATTCACAACTTACTCAGTATAATATCCCACATCGACAGGAGAAAAGTAATATGATCATATTAATTGATGTATAAAATGCACTTGACCAAACCTAAACCCACTCATCATAAAAAAAAGTCTCAGACAATTAGGAATAGAGGGGATGTTCCTCAAACTGATAAAGGACATATACAAAAGTCCCACAGCTCGCATCATAGTTCACAGTGAAAAACTGAAGGCTTTCCTTTTAAGACTGGGGACAAGGAAAGACTGTCCACTCTCATCATTCTTATTCAAACAGTACTGAATTTCTGGCCACTATAATAAGGCAAAAAAGAAAAAAAGAAAAGACAGATTGACAAGGAAGAAATAAAATGATCTCTATTGGCATATTATATTATTGCTTATGCAGAAAATTCCAAGGAATCTAAAGAAATTCATTGAACGAATAAGTGATATCATTGAAGTCACAGGATCAAGAACACAAGATCAACAAATGAAAAAATGCAATCAAATTTTGCATGTTAACAATGAACATGTAGGAACCAAAACTGAACACATGGTACCATTTACAATGATGCCAGAGAAAGTGAAAAACATAACAAAACACTTATAACATCTGTATGCTGAAATTTACAACATGTTTATGAAAGGTATCTTATAAATTAATATGCATCTACCATGTGAACCAGCAAATGCACTCTTAGGCAGAGAAACTAAAACTTATTTATACAAATACCTGTACACAAATATTAACAGGAGGTTTATTTGTAAAAGCCAAATCTCAAAGCAACCCATATGCCTTTCAATGGATGAATGGTTAAATAAACTGCAGTATATGTATACCATGCACTCAGTAACACAAAGGAAGGAAACGAGATATAAAACAACTGGGCCAAATCTCCAGAGAATTATATTGAGTGAAAAAAGCAATTATATCATATGAAATAGTATGGAATACTAAGTGATTCCATATCCAACATTCTTGAAGTGACAAAATTATAGTATTGGAGGACAGTATTGCAGGTGTAGGAATTAAGGAGGGTGTGTTGGGAGTTACTAGGGCTGGCTCTATAAAATATGGTAAGAGAACGCTTCTGGATCTTGAGTGTATCAATGTCAGTATCTTGGTTGTGCTAATGTACTCTAATTTTGCAGTGTGTTACCATTGGGGGAAACTGGATCATTTCTGCATGTGAATTCACAATGATTTCAAAATAAAAATTTATAATTGGTGTTAGGTTGGTAATTCCCCCTGCCAAATTATAATTTGGGAGCTTCAACCTGCTATTTACTTTTATAGGATGAACGATGTCTCCCACAAAAACATGCTCAAGTCCTGTGAATGTGAACTCATTTGTAAGTAAGATTTTTGAAAATTCTCTTATGATGAGGTCAAACTGAAACAGGGAAGGATTAGTCCTCTCTCAGCTGAGGAAGTTGGGGCACAGGAGTAGGAGACTGAAGGAGCTAAATGGCTGTGTGATGCAGGTAGAGATCGAGTTATGGGTTACTGACAAGCCACCACCAGAAGACTACGGACTTCAGAGAAAGCGCGACCTGCTGACCCTTGATTTTGGTCATCTAGCCCCTTAAACTGTGAGACAATACATTCCTGTTGTTTAAGCCAACAGGACTGTGTAATTGGTTTTCGCAGACCAGTGCAAACCAAGATAATGACCTTGTCAACACAGTGATCCCCAGAATACCCCTGGCGGGCGTGGGAGGGTTAAAGGACGTGGAGCTATCTATCCTGGCTACAGAAATTGAGACGCCCTGTGTCAACAATAAAATTATGCAGCCCACCACGGAAGGTAGTTTAGCATTGCCACAGAGAACGAAAGCAATGAAATGGATCCAAATTGCAGAATCCTCTGTCAATCAACAGCACAGAAGACCTGTGAGTCCGCCACTCAACAGGGATTGTAACTCTCAGTTGTTTGCAATTCAACGATGATCAAAAATCCTACGGAGGCAATTGATACACAAGGGAATAGATTAAGGAAAAAGGAGCCATTCATGCATCCAAATTCTCAAAAATCTGCCTCCATTTCAAACCGTATCTTCAGAAATCTACGAAGATGGACTATGTAATTCTATTTTCCCACATAAAACACTTCACAGAATTTAAACTTAGTATCATACACACTATTTTTTCAAGGTTTAATAAATACGTTCAAATATTTTAATTTTCTTTCCAATTTTGAAACAATTTTAAACTTAGACAAGTAATAAGAACAAGACAAAAAAAATTTTGCATAACTTTGCCCCAGAGATGACTTTCATGTTTTCATGACTTTCAAGTGAATTTCAACTTGGCTTTAATATATGTCCAATAATTCTTTAATACTTCTTTCATCAGAAGGTGGAGGCTGCTTTAGAACATACGTACAGCTTCCTCCTGATTGTTTCCCTCTGGAAACTGACTATAAAATCAGGACACCGAGGCATCCTGGAGAGACCACCTGTAAGTGTTCTGGCAAGTAGCACAGCTAAGATATCAGATGAGAGCCACCTGAGGGGGCCGTGTAAATGAACCAGCCCTCAGATGGTACCAACCCTAGCCTTGATTTTGTAACCTTAATATTTCGTAGAATGTCCCTTGATTTGAGTTTGTGTACACTTCCTCAGGACTAAACTCAGTCCTATTGCTGCCTATTGCACACGTGATGCCCTCTTTTTGTTAGAGCCGATCAAGTGTCACATGATACCTATTTTTCCCTTGACTGGTGTTATTGTCATCATTTGAGCAATATGGTGACGGTCAGGGTTTACCACTGTAAAGTTACTTTTTCCCATTTTTAAATTAACACATTTTACAAAATTATATTTTGGGGCTATCTAAAATTCCAAGCTTCATCTCACTTTCTTCTATTAGCGAGATGATCCATTGATATTTTTGCCTGAATTTTTACTCTGGTTGATTGCCAAAATCAAGATGATCTAATTCCAGAATTTCTTCTATATGTATTATTTGGCATTCCAATACAAAGAAGGGTTTATTTTCTCCCCATTTATTAATGTATTTATTTTTGTCAGTATGAATTAATAGATTCCTCTTTTATTCAATATGTCAAATGTATTATTATTGTTTTTGTTGTTATATATTTTGATGCTCAAAGCCCCTGTGGGAGAGGCTGCAAACTGGCTTTCATGTCTTTTAACTTGTTCCCATCACTGATTGAGTACTTCTTTACCTTCTTGCAAAAGCTAATACAGGCTTGACTCATGTTGCTCTTTCTTTGCTCCCGTTTTAGAATCAGGCATTTTCCAAAGAAGTCTTTAATTCTCTTTAATGGAAGAGAGTTTTGAGGAACCAAGGTCTGGACACTAAATGTGATCCTTGTGCTAGTCACTGATCCCTGGCTCTTTCAGTAGGCAATGCAAGGGAATATGTATCTGTATATATATATATAACAAACATAGAAATTTTTGCTTTTCATCTATAGTTATTTATCTGTGTATTTGTGTGTGTGTATATATATATATATAAAACCATCAGTTCACAATATTATTCCAATCACACAACACAGGGTTCACTCTAGCTTTATCCCTTTTCATATTTCTACTGCCTTTCCCCAGCAGTAAGAAGTACGGTCCCACTATTTTATTTACTCAGTCTTCTATATATAGTCAATTCTACGACCCTGCTCGACCACCCCCCTGCCCTTTCTGATGGTCTCCTCTCATCAACAGCTCTTGCCTGCCATCCTTCTCAAACTGCCCTGGCACCGTCCCTGCATAAGTCCCAGATGGCACTGGCCTGACTTTCCACAGTCCTCAGGACCCCAGCTTCCAATTGATCAGCATTTGCCTGTGCCTTCCTGCCTTCCAGAAATGAAGGGAGAAAGAAGAAAATACATAGCAATCTGCCACCAGTCTTCTATTTTTTATTTTTTTTTATTTTTTAAAGATTTATTTATTTTCTATCCCTATCCCCTCCCCCTCCCACTCCCACTCCCTGCCCCGGTTGTCTGTTCTGTGTCTATTTGCTGCGTCTTCTTTGTCCGCTTCTGTTATTGTCAGTGGCACGGGAATCTGTGTTTCTTTTTGTTGCGTCATCTTGTTGTGTCAGCTCTCTGTGTGTGCAGCACCAATCCTGGGCAGGCTGCACTTTCTTTCCCACTGGGCGGCTCTCCTTATGAGGCGCGCTCCTTGTGGGTCACTCTCCTTGCGCCTGGGGCTCCCCTGCACAGCACAGCATTTCTTGTGCGCATCAGCACTGCACGTGGGCCAGCTCCACACGGGTCAAGGAGGCCCGGGGTTTGAACCGCGGACGTCCCATGTGGTAGACTGACGCCCTAACCACTGGGCCAAGTCCGCCGCCCCACCAGCCTTTTAGGTCCTTCTACATCTGTGACTATAGCCTTTGATCCATAAAATATTCAAAGCTGGTTTCTACTCTTACTACAACACAGCTGTTTCTATCTAAATTGGTTTCACACTCAATTTTTCTCCATTCAACTCTCAAACTTATCTCTGCATCTCTAAATTACTGCAGCCATTACCCTTCTAGACTTGACATTTGTATGTGGTTTCCTTGGTATTTTCATGCCAAATTTCCTCTATCAATTTTGACTTGACTCCTTCAATCCAGATCTGGACATTGTATGCTACCTAAAAGCAAAAATCTCTACTTTAGCCTTAATTCTTTATATTCAGTCTTTGACTTCAATCATTCGTAGTGGCAAAAGGATAGAAAATTGAGTGATTGAGTGATTTGCCTGATCTGACTAGTGCGTGTATGTTGGGAAGAAATTTAAAATGCCGTACTAAAGGTTTTTGTTTTTGTTTTAAGATTTATTTATTTTCCCCCTTCCTGTCTTCCTGCCCTGCTGCTCTTATTGTCTGTGTCCATTTGTTGTGTGATCTTCTGTATCTTTTTCTCTTTTTTTCTCTTCTAGGATTCACTGGGATTTTATCCTGGGGACCCCTGATGTGGAGAGAGGTTCCCTGTCAATTGCCCCATCTCAGTTCTCATTCACTGCTGCACTTCACTTTGACTTTCCCCTTCATCTCTCCTTTGTTGCCACATCATCTTGCTGCATGACTCATTTGTGCGGGCACTAGCTCACCATGCAGGCACTCTGGGCACTGGCTCACCATGTGGGCACTCACATGGGCACTGGCTTGCTGTGCAGGCATGCTTTCTCTTCTTCTTTTTCACCATGAGACCCCAGGGATTGAACCCTGGTCCTCCCACACAGTAGGCAGAGGCCTTATCACTTGAGCCACATCCGCTTCCCTAAAGTTTTTAAGAGTTTTTATACTTGGAAGGGAAGTTTCCTCTTAATGAGGATGACCCTAGCACATGAGTGTATGGTCTTGATATCCTGAATGACATGATAGCAAAGGTTTTTAGAAAATACATATACTAGGATTAAAAGCATAGAAGTCTTCTGGTATAAGTGTGATGGGAGCAATTTTGACTGCTGTGTATTGAAGAAGAGTGAAAATTTAAGGGTTGTTTTGAAGGTAGAAATTGTCTATTATGTGATATATTAAAATACACACTATTTCTTTCCTTTCTGACTTTCTCTTTGACGTTGTATATTAGGATTTCCATTTAGCTAAAACACCTCTTTTGGAAGAAATATATCATTTTATCTTAATCCATTCTTTCTCTCTTCCTTTATTAATGTCATTATCCATCCCACATTTTAACAAAGAAGAAAACCACCAACTAGAGTTTGCATTTCTCTGCTAGCCTTGAAGGTATGCATACACATATCACCAAATTTTGGTCAACAGGATATAAACTGAAAAGATGAGTGCTATTTCCAGATTGTTATTGTATAAGAAACTCCCTTCCCCCACCTTTCTGTTTTCCCCACTTTGCCCATGCTGGAATGCAGAAGTGATGGTGTGTGACAATCTCAACTACATAAAAGGAACTCTAGACATGAGGATACTCTTTTACTGGGTACCTCATAGGGCTTGTCTATGTCTGCACTGGTATATAGTGGTAAAATAAAACTTATGTCGATTGAACTGCTGTATTTAAGGTGTATTAAATAAGTAACTTAAAAGTATATCCTATTAACACACTATTTTGTTTTTATGGCTAATATTACATATTTATTTTCTTTTATCCTTCATTTCATATTTTTGCAAGTCTTCACATATCTCTAAATATCTAGTAAAGAGTATAATTTTCCATTTCTGAGATTAAATAAATTTCCATGTTATGCATTTTCAACTCTCTTATTTTGTTTTCTTCCTTAATCACTTGCCCCATGTCTTTTGTTTTCCCTTACAACTATTTATTTTACAAATGCCAAACAAATAAGGAAATCAATAATGGCATGAAAATTAGTATTTGGTGGAAATGGCAAGTAGTAAAATTGTGCCAGGGTTAAACCAAAGTGATCTGCATATATCCCTTCATTTTACCTTCTCCAAAATTCTATGTGGTATCTCTTATAATAATCATTCATAGAGTTTAAAACAGAGACTTGCTTACAGAGGTTTGCAGGTGTGGTAGGCATAAAAATAACTACTCCAAAGAGGTCCAAGCCTTAATCCCTCAAACCTGGGAATAATTTACATTATATGACAAAGGGGACTGGGTAAATGTAATTAAGGTTACTATTCAGTTGACCTTAAAATAGGGAGATTACCCTGGATTATCCAATGTGCCCAATCACATGAGCCTTTAAATTAGATAGCTTTGGCTGCTAGTTGGTGAAAGAGTAACTAAAAAAGATATGGTAGAAGGGGAAGTGGGAGAGATTAGAAACAAGACAGGGCCTTGATCAACCATTATGGGAGAAAGGACAATTGGGAAAGCATGAGAAGGAAGGTGGTAACCTCTAGAAGCAAAGACCAGATGCTGACTGATAGTCAGAAAAGAAATAAAGAACCTGAAAGTAATTCTTATAGATTATACCCCGTAAGTAATATACTTCTAAATTTCATCATGATATATAAAAATAAAATATTAGCAATGGCAGGATAAATTATATTTCCGAGATATTTTATAGATCTTACCTATAGCCATTAAGAAAAACTTTAAACATCAAATGGAAAACACTAAAACTGATACACAGAGAAAATATTGGCTGATTTGATCACTTTTTTGGGTAGATGAGCTGCCCTCTTTAATGATTTTATTCACATTTTTATTATACAATCATATTTTCAAAGAAGTCTTGCTTCAGCAAAATAAAAAAAGTTAACATTTAAATGAAGGTTTTGAAGAATAAAATAAGTCATGCAGAGGATGTCAGTGAGATCCTCAAAGGAAACTACTTTCTTTTTCTAAGGCAGAATAGCTCATTATTTATACACTTCAAAACCTTAAATCAGGTTTTACCTGGAGATTTGGGGAAGATGTGGAGTGGTAATAATCTTTAGTATCTCTTTGAAATCACTATCCTCAGTAAGTTTAGAAAGCAACTAAAACATGTATTGAGTGATTTACCCAAGACTACAGACTCGAAAATGCCACACCAGAGAAAATTAAGTGATTGCACATCACTTTTCTCAGCTCCTGACCTGATCACAATTCTCCATGAGCTCTTCAGACTGAGTTCTACCACCTTCTTGGCATTTGGACAGCTTGGAGAACAATGAGACTATTCAACAGAAATGTTAATTCCAAAGAACATCTCAACACAGTGTGCCAATTTAACGGAGAGGAACAAGGCTGTAGAGGACTAACTAATAAAAACAAAACAGAAAACATTGATTTTAACCCAGAAGCATGGTGTTTAATTTAAAAGACAACTCTTCAGAAAATCCTTTGTTATGTTGTCAAACAAGCATTGGAACTTCCAAGCACTCAATTAGAACAGAAACCAAGGGGTGGTATCTTAAGCTTTCAAACAAAATGCTAACTCACATAGTGGATGCAAGGTTTGGTTTTACTATTCTTTCAGAATGTCAGTCTATAATTGCTACAATCTGAAAAAATAGAAGATATCCTTTCTCCTAGTACACTTATCTGTTTTCCTCTTTTTTCCCCCCATAGGCACAACAGAGAGGTCTGAATCCAACTAATAGCCTTTAATTTAACATGAAGACATTCCATAGAGCTAACTCCTTTCACTTTATAAAGTCGAATGTCTTATACTTGTACTTTGTTTTCTGAGTTAATAAACAGCTTGGAATACAAATGAAAGTCCAAATTGCAGTTGATTGATTCAGTCTGAAAGCACTAAATTTAAGAATCTTCTGTGTATAAGGATTTATATATTTTATTTGCTTACCTGGTCTCAAAAGAGAATTGCATTAAGTAATATATTTGGCCAATAGTAGGGATTATCAAAGGAAAATAATATTCAAGTATGCATATGTAAGCCAAGGTATAAAACTCCTACACTTATATAGAAAGGGCATGTTGCGTTCAAGTAAGTATGCTTAAATTTCAGATTTAACAAACTATTTCTGAGCTATCCAATTCAAGTAATCTCAAGAGAAAAATACTATAAAATTTATGCACATGATTGCTCTCATAATTGTGTTGCTTTCTGTCTTTTTCCTCTTATTCCTAAAACTGTCTTAGTCCACAAACCAAAATCATTAGAACTTGTTGACTCAGCTATGCTTTTAACTCTTTTCACTGTCATTTGTATGTTTCCACCTTCCCATACCTATAGAAATATCTCTATAATTCTATTTTCTTTTGATACTTAGAAATCAATGAACAACTTATATTGATAGATTACTATCTGCAAAGTAATATATGTCATTTTGTGTCCCCTACGGTTTACAAGTTTAACTTTCTTTTCCCATTCTCAAATGCTTTTTCTTAAAGCAGAATAGTTACATGGGAACAAGAAATTTGAGAAGTGTTTGCTTCAGCTGTCTAGCCTATGACTGATTGGTTTTGCAATTTTTTTTTTTTTCAGTTTCATTTGACCTATCATCTGGGATTGGGTAACATAAGCCGAAAGATGAACCTAGAATCTTCAGAATCTGGATCTGGTTTATACTCAAACTCATACTGGATAATGCTAAATAAATCTATAACTTGCTCATTTTCTCCCTCTGTGTGTGTGTGTGTGTGTACAGACTCACATAAACACATAAAATACACATACATATGTAAATTGGATTGTTTTATTTTTAATATTTTAATGTCCATGGTACTTTCCCCATAGCCTGCATATTTCTATGTGCATGTGTGAATGTATTAAAAAATATGGATGTAATATTTTCAAATAAAATGTAATACTTGTGATAGCTTTAACTTTCTCCACTAGCTTTTAATAAGCTAGAAAAACAGCCAAGAAATAGAAGTCTAAAACTATATAGAGAGCATTATTTAATTCTTCATTTGTTATTATTCTGGTAAAACTCCTATTGACTTAACCAGATAAGGAAATTATAACCTAATTTGTCTATGAATGAATAATTTGAAAATTATAGGCTTTTGGAGTTTAATACTAACTAAAGTTTAAAAGCTATATTGTCTGCTGACATTTATTAATAGCCAATGGTTGGGGCACTTCTCATCTACAGTTCAGAAAGTGGTGAAGCTTGAGATGGGAAAGTGAGGTATGGTGGCATTCAGGTAAGCGAATGTCATTGTACTCTGACACCTAATATTCGTGTTAGGTAAATTCTTGTTACTTGCTAAATAGAGCAAATGTAAATTTGCCAAGCTGCGTGAGATCTATGAATAATTTTAGTCGTGAATGATTTTGCTTCAGGTGTGGAGACACACCCATTGTCTAAATAAATTCATCTACGTCTGTCGCCCTAAAACTTGAGCCAAAGAGATTTATTTTAATTACTATGGATATTACTTAAAATGAACACTTTTGTGCCCCAAATTAAAATTCCAGAATGAACTTCACACAGATCTCCTGTCACTTGTAGCTTTGAAGTCTTGTCAACACAGCTACCTAATATACATGAAACACCCTGGAGTCGGTGCCTCTTTGTAGTGTTATTCATTAAATGTTTCAAGGACTGCTTTAAAAGCGTATGTTGAGGTTAGTAATCAGTCTCAATGCCCTTAAATTGAATGCTACATTATGCAAAAAGTTGTCCCTTAGGCATGTGAAATTACAAATGATATTTGCGTTTGATATCTTTATTTTCCTTTACTTTGCAAGTAGCACAGGAAGGAATAAAGCAACTACAAAGGTCGCATGTGAAGTCATGGTGAAGATAGAAGGACTGAGTGGGAATTTGAAAGTGCATGTGTCTGTGTACAGGTGACGGGGGTTGGATCCTTATATGAGTGTGTGTGTTTTGAGTATATGTATATATGTGTGCTTTCTGTGTTTCTGTGTGTGTATTTGTGGGTGTGTGCCTGTATGTCTGTGTGGGATTAACGTGCCTGTGTGAGTATCGATATGCAGGTTTGCATGTGTATTGTGTGTATGGGCTCTTCCGTGAGGAAGAGAAATAGGACTGGAGGTGACAGGG
Organism: Dasypus novemcinctus; assembly: GCF_030445035.2. NCBI lineage: Eukaryota > Metazoa > Chordata > Mammalia > Cingulata > Dasypodidae > Dasypus > Dasypus novemcinctus. Next base: position 8,927,941 of record NC_080701.1, on the reverse strand, counting down.
GGTGTCTAATCAAACCAAAATACTCCCAAATTTAGCATTTACTTATCAGCATGCAGTGCCTCTTCCACAGCAGGTTAAAAGGAAGGTATTCTCAATAGCTCTTACAGTTCTTTGGTGCTTTTGTTTGTTTACTTGTTTATCCTAAGTGTTTCTTTTTAAAACCCTTACAATAATCTGCTTGGATTCTGCAATTATGACCTCAAAATTACATTATTTTATTATTTGGGGTCTTCTGAAAAGATAAGGTAGAGCACTCTCTTGTAAGACTGATGAATTAGGGATGCCTGAGTAAACGGGAAAATATATAGATTGCTCAAGAGCACTATGTTTACAAGAGCACTTATAAACATAAGGCTATGTGTATATATGTGAGACAGAGTACAACATTTCTATTTATCCATCTATATATACATAGAAGCATTCATGCAGCATGCACATGTGCACACACAAATGCACAGAGAGAGAGAGAGAGAGAGAATAAGTTAGCAGAGATGTCTAAGGCAGTCTGGAAAACTTCACATTTTCAGGAAGCATTTTCTCCCCTGATTTGATAGTTCAACTAACAGTCCATAGATAATAGTGAGGCTACCAAGAAAAAGAAAATAAAGGTGACTATGCCCGTACCTCAAAAGAAAAAGAAAAAGAAGATTAATAGGTTTAATTCCTTCCTTCTTTCTAAGGAAGACAGGAAATCACTGGAACCACCATGAGATAAGCCAAGGTAATGTAAAGGACACTGGAAGCTAAAATTCTCCGAGGTAACAAAAGCTATCAAGAGCTCTAGAACCACCCTTCATTTATGAAGGCCTAATACCCAATGGATAGCTCTGAACGTGGGTGAAATGGCTTTCGGATAAGCCTGCAATATCCTGAAAGCTGGCTCAGGATAACGTGGAGTACTTGTAGGCACTAACACAGCTCAGTGATGGTTAGATATTGAAATCGCCTCTGCCCAAACCTCCAGAGTGTTCCCCACTGGCCCACTGACCAGTGGCAGGTTAGTGCGCAGGGCCAAAAAATGTCCTTTCCAACTATTCTCAGCTCTGTGCCAGGAAGATCCCTCTGTGCTTTTCTTTTTTTGGGGGCCCCCCATCCCCCTAATTAGACCCCTGGAAGGTCAGTGTGTGTCTGAATGCATGCCTTCTTGTCTGACCTGCTGAGGGATGCTAGGGAGAGGAAGAGATCAGTCAGTGGGTGGCCGTGCGCCTGACCCCATGTGCAGGCTGCAGGTGCTTTGCAGGACACGCTCTTAAGAGAAAGAGGACAACAGGCGAATGGGGACGGAGTGGGACCCAGGGCAGGGGACACTCTGTGGGTCTGCATTCTCATTGAATTTCTTCACCATTTAAGAGTAGACTTCCCCGAAATCTACCAGGAATCTCATCTGTGAGACATTAGCAATATCAGCTTTATTAATAAAAATAAAGGGCTAGCACCCTGTCTTCCTTTCTGTGCCAGCACATTCTAAACACATACATACACACGCATGCAATTTGAGCACTAAAGTTCTCACGGGCATTTCAGTCACTTAGATGAAGGAAAACCAAAAGCACAGAGAATTTAAAGAGTTGAGGGGTAGAGGAAGGATTCAAACCAAACATTCCAAGAGCAGAGCCCGTGTTCTTCAATTCCCATGCTAACTATTCTCCACGACCTATGTGACCAGGGCGATCTAAATAAACTCAAGTTTGGGAAAGCCAAACAAATTTCAATTTTTTCTTCTTCTTTTTAAAAATGCATATCTTCTTGAATGGTTTTAAAGGATTTTAAAGTATTTTATCAAAGTACTACCTGCCATGGTCACAAATAAGTAATTCCGAAGAGACAGGGCTTTAATAGTTTTCGTTCCATTTTTCCCCCCTCCCATTTCCACTACAAATACTTTAAAAAAAACTTTTCAGCTGGTGGTTGACTTTAATGAAACTAATATTAGAATAATGAAATTTAATGACTTCCAAATAATATGGGCATATCATTATTTCTTGGTTTATAAGCTTTTGGGGAAAATTATTAATTCTAAAGAATGAGAATTTAGTGGACTTAAATTTTTCCTTGCTTCCTTAATTTGGTTTAAGGTTTATATTTATATTTTCACTCCTCTTTTCCTTATTTTTTTTACCTTTAAATTATACACCTTATCAGGGATTGAAAAATAACCCCCGTAAAAGGTATGTCGTCTTAATCCACATCTCTATGGGAGTGAACCCCTTGTTATCAGGACCTCTGAAGATGCGTTCACTACGCAATGTGTGGACTGGCTTGTGTAGAGGACTTCAGAACTCCTACACTGGTAAGACCCAACTGCATCATCGTAGGTCTTATTCCATTTGGAGTCCCCAAAGGAGAGGACATCTTGATGGCACCAAAACGCTACAGACTCCAGGAGAAAATATAACCTGTCCAGAACTTGACTTTGGACTTCAAGCTTCTGAAACTATGAGACAATAAATTCCTATCGCCTAAGCCAGCCAGTGTTTGGTACCTGTCGTGGGGCAATTTTATTTCTCCATCACCTTCACGCCACTTTCCTGTGGATCTGCACTTTACCTTGCGTTTGAATCCTTCCTCTACCCCTCAGCTCTTCAAATACCATTCTCCTCCATCTACCTGGGCCTGAAGGACACAGCTTCATTTTTAAATTCTTAGCACTACAATATTTATAGTCCATTTTGTAAATACAGGCAGTGCCTTCCATGTGAAGACTATTGAAAAATTAAATGATGCAACACCATGAAAGAATGTGAGACTGAATTTCAGGCATGGGAATCATACATCTTATAAAGTCACTTCTTGCACAGTTGCATATTCTTTCAAGTAAACAACGCTCCATGGCCTCAATCTACGGTACCTGTAACTTTCAGTTTTTCAGCCCCAATGGTAATCTCATCTTCATCTGCAGAAAACAGCACCCTGCCATCTTCACTCGCTCTCACTTCAAATCTTTTACACTGAGCTTCCACAGCGTCAGCTCCTATGGTCAGAGGAAAGGTTTGAAAATGAAAGTGGTACAGAGGAAACTTTTAATACTTATTTTTTAAAAGAAGATAAATACATAGTCTGTTGAATCTGTTTTTTCTGCAGTAGGTTTTATATCTGAATCAGTATTTTTTCACTGTTATCCTTTTCAGGATTTGGTATCCTTTTCTGATTTGGAAGAAGATTGGCAGGCTGGGATTGCTAGGGGTACATCTGCCCTCTCCGTGTTTGGTCCTAATCAGGTCTGTGGCTTGAGCCAATTAAAAATTCTTTGCATGGGCACAAAGAAAGACAATGTTGGTTTTGTTTTCTGTTGCTTCCTAAAGACTTGGCATCTGCCGAAAGCTCAATAAATATTTGTGGAGCGAATGACCCGTATGTTTTGCTCTGAAATGCAAATAATAGGAACCATACTACATCACAGTGTATTTATAAAGCATATTTCAGTTACAAACCATTCGTTGTATATATATTCTGTTATTATTAGAATATAGATTTGAATGATATTTTTCACCTTTTAATATCTCTAAATCAGAATCCATTTGAGTCAGTTTTGCAAAAATATGTATGTATGTGTTTGGGTGTATTTTTTCCTTAGTGTTCCCTAATACACTGTCCAAGCAATTACTTTCTTGATTTATTTAAATGTGGTATTAAGTGAATGTAATTAAAAGATCTATTTCTAATTTATTGTCCCTTTTTTGCTTATTCCACCAATACAAAGCTAATTCTCAAATTTCGAAAACAGAGTCAATTTAAGAGTTAGGAAGGCCTCAGTAAGAAGGTCTAACTGGGTCTTGAAGATGAATATTAACCAAGGAAGAAAAAGTGGGGGGCAGTAGATAGGAGAATTGCTACTTCCATAACCCCAATTTCTCCTTTTGTGATAATGTTTTTTGGCATATGGATCTTATATCTTCACCTCCTGGTGAAGGGAATTCTCTCCTCTTCTATCTGTATCGGCAGTCATTGTCAGGTACAACCCAGCCCAGCGAGACACCTAAGGCACATCACCCTTTGTGCATCTTCCTTTTCATTTTTCTTTATGTACTATTTGTTACATGTATGATGACCCCAGTAATTCAAAACATGAGATCATTTCTATGTATCCCAAAAATATCCCCAGAATTTAGGACTATGTCTGGTTTATAGTGGGCACATATAGACAGATATTAAATAAGTGAGTGAACACTAGACTTAAGTTTTCTTTTCCTTTCTTTGGTCTCCAGCCCCATCTCAGCCCTACTCCCAATCCTAACCAGGTGCTTTTGACATTTACATGTCCCACCATCATAGAGTCTAAGGAACACTAAACAAGAGGAGAAAAGCATCAAAACCTTCATAATTTTATGATAATTTCTCTGAAAACGAGATGTAAGTTTTTCTTACATTCTAAAACTGAAAATATGTTTTCAGGCCCAAATAGAAAATTTTAAGAAACTTCCACTAGGGCTTTGCTAAGTAAGAAAAAGTGATATTAACCTTGTGGGTTGCCAAGTTCAATATTGTGTGAATTACATACTAAAAATCGACCTTGTTTTTCCAACAAAGCCCTTTCCTTATGGAATTTAATTACATTATTGAGAGACTATGGAAGACCTATTGTCCTTGGTCATGGCCATGGCATTTGATCTTACAAGCATTACTTCAAGAGTCTGTATTTGAGTGTATTTTCTTCTAATTATTGTCTAACCTTCCTATATTCTGTTTCTAATCTGTGAGCCATAGTAACCTAATGGAATAATGATCAAAAAGCTGTGACTGAGGTCAATGTGATGATAAATGTGACTTCTTCAGGGTTTTGAGGCATCTATTTAAACATTTATCTTCAAGGCAGTCAAGCATAAATTCAGCCTGAACTGCCTGAGAGATATTATAAAGTCTTTACATATACACAAACATTGCTTCATTCAGATATACTCAATCATTATTTTATTAACAGAAAATGATATATTTTTGTCATATAAACTTTTGGAAATACAGGTTGAGAAACTGCATATGGTAAAGTGAGGTAAAATCTTAATTCACTAAATGTAAGTAAGCAGACAAAGCAAACGAGAAAATATTCATTCACCCTAGAATAGAAGAGATGCATACTAGCCATAAATAAGTTCATACAGAATCATCCAATTGAAAAATAATTGTACCAATGAATAGAGCAGAGTATACTTTCTTCACTGTCAGTATAATTACAGAACAAAAATTTATAAGCAATTAGCAATACATCAATAGCAAATAAATACTTTAAATCAGAAAATAATTTTGAGTATAGTGAAATTTTGTTCGTTACTTTCCTTTTCGGCAAATGGAAAATAATAAACATATGCCATCTAATATATATTCGAAATTTGGGAAAAATTATGTTTCAAGTGAATCTATTAGACTATATTAACTGAAATAATTATATCCCAACTGGATTTGTCTTGTCTTACTCTGTTTTTCATGTTCCTAGCATCACACATTTTCTAGGCTATGTCACCTCAGGATCCAGTTTTTAGAGAAGCAGTGACACCCAGTTCAGTCTTTTCTCTACCTGTGATGCTTCTTGTATTTGAGGAAAACAATATGCCTGGATAACTGAGCAAGGACCTCTGATTTCTTAGCAAGTGGATTAGGAGACACGAGATGATCCAGACGGGACTACATTTGATGAGTCATTGCAAACATCAACTTGCTAATGTAAGAGTCAAGACTAAAGGCTTCTTTAGGAAGATATCTGTGTAAGAGTACACCAGCAACTTCAAAATCAAAGAGGGTAGCAAGTGATTTCACAGGTAAAGAGTACTATCAGGAAAAAGGAGAAAAGATATAAGCAAATAATGGTTTCCAGAAAAGGAATAAAGTGCCAGTAAATATCCAAATATTTTCTCTAGTAGTTTTAATGTTCAGTATCTATTATTTTAAAATATATGTAAAAAACAAAACAACAACTACTACATACTAATTTCTTGTTCCCTTCAGCGATGGTTCAGTTGCCCTTTGAAGACGCTCATTTTCTTTGTAGATAGTCATAAGGAGCCAAAGGCACCTTAGGTTGACAAGGACGGAGGCTACAATAATTCAATACTGTCTTTGCATTTTCTACAGTCTATCAGTCAAAAACATTCACTGAAAAACTGTTTTCAGGAAAAATCTATAAAGAGGCTCTTGGTGTTTAAAAGAAACAAGGCAAAGATCAAAATGCACACATGTCTGCTAACTCTGGTGTGTTTTCCTCAACATATCATGATGGATCCTTTCTATCTAAAAAGCTCGAAAATTTAATTCTATATATTTGTAAATATTTTCAAGGTATGGAAGAAGAGTATTGCTTAAAGACTAGACATTAATTTCCATATGAAAAATAAAAACAAGATTAAATACCATCAACTAAATTCTATGTTCAGCAATTCCTGGCTTAGAATTATCATGGGCCAGAAAAACAAAACCAAATTTAAAACAAACAAAATAAGAAGTCTCTTCATGGAAAAGAAATATAAATACAAACTATATTTTATCTTATATTACACTATAGGTGTCATTAAAATCCACACTTAGAAAGTACACTCTGTACTGGGAAAGGGATGAAGAGGCAATTGTGGGAAAAAGAACAACCAGGGTCAAGAGGCCTCTGGAAGCAAGGACCCTTGAACCTTTGACAATTTGAATTCTCACAAGGCACTACTAGAGATCAGGTTTTTGTTCACAGGAACTGTCCTCTAGTTTTAGACTAGGAAGAGTAGTCATTCTTCCTCCTGCATACAAGGTAGCTAAAATGAACTCTGAAATGATGGACTTCTTACATTCATCTTTGTATCTTCCTACTGACCACTTGCTACCATCCTCTGTACCTAGATAGTGCCACGTACATAAAAATTCTTCAATAAATGTTTGTGGTTAAATGGAAATGAATTCCACTGGTCTTCATAATTTGTATTTTTGTGCCTTCTTTCTCATTTTATCCACCACCCAGCTGAAGAAATAACTGATTCACCAGATTTGTTGAAACCTTCAGTGTCCTCCCTCCCTTTTTAAATCACTCTCAGGGTGTACCAATGATGAATATTCTGAAATGAGTTCTGGAAACTATTGTTTTATAACTTTACTACTGATCTAGACATTCTTAAAATATGTCTCTTAGTTTTGCATCTTTTGCATTGAATGTATATGTATACATAAACATACATATATGAGGAGATATGTATATACACACATAGTTTATTAAATGTTATCTAGTCTTAAACTAGATTTTTATATGGTTCTGGTATATAGAAACATATTTGAATTGGGTGGATTGATCAAATATCTAGCAATTTAGTTATTTCTCTTATTAATTCTAATAATTTGTAGATTTACATGGCTGGAATTTCCACTCTGATGTTGGATAACAATTGTGACAGTGGGCATCCTTGTATTATTCCTGATCTTAGAGTGAAAGTTTACTTTCACCATTAAGTAAGATGTTAGGTGTGGGTTTTTCATACATGCCTTTTATCATGTTGAGGAAGTTCTCTTTTATTTCTAGTTTTAACTTGTTTTTATCAAAAATTCCAAGTAGAGAGGGAAGCGGCTGTGACTCAATCAGTTGGGCTCCTGTCTACCATATGGGAGGCCCTGGGCCTCCTTGTGAAGGCAGACTCACCCGCACGCCATGGAGAGCCAACTCAGCAAGGTGATGCAACAACAACAACAAAAAAGGAAGACAAAGCAAAAAAAACACAACAACACAGAAGAGTGTGCAGTAAATGGACACAGAGAGAAAAAAAAAAAAAAAGCCAAAAAGGGGGGAGTGGATTCCAAGTAGAATTAACACGAGTCCTGTTAAAACACCTCCAAAAAACTGAAGAACAAGGAAGACTCCTTAATTCATTCTATAAGGCCAGAATCACTTTATCCAAAGTCACATAAAAATATCACAAGTAAAGAAAGATACAGAACAATATCCTTTATATATGCAGATGCAAAAAGTCTCAACAAAATACTAACAAATAGAATCTAGCAGCACATTACAAGAAATACGCCCTATGATGGAATGGTATTTATCCCAAATATGTAAAGATAGTACAACATACAGAAACCAACTAATGTGATACAGTACATTAATAAAATGAAGGAAAGAAAAGCATGATCATCTCAGTTGATGCAGAAAGGGCATTTGACAAAATTCAGCACCCCTTCTTGACAAAAATACTAAAGAACAGGGTTTAGAAAACTAGGAATAGAAGGATACTTTGTCAACTTGATAAAGGGAATATATGAAAATCTCACAACTAACATCATAGTCAAGGGTGAAAGAATTAAAGCTCTCCCCTTAAGATCAAGAACAAGATAAGGAAGCCCACTGTCACCACTGTTATCCAACATTGACCTGAAACTTCTTGACAGAGCAGTTAGGCAAGAAAAATAAACAAAAGGAATTCAAATTGCAAAGGAAGAAGTAAAACTTTCTTTATTTGCAATAACATGATCCTAAATACAGAAAATCCTGAAAAATAAACAACAAAATGACAGCTAATAAACAAACTCAGAAATGAAGCAGTGTACACAATCAACACCCCAAAATCAATGATGTTTTTATACACTATTAAAGAACAATCTGAAGAGAAATTGAAGAAATAAATTTCACTTATAATACCTAGATATCTAGATATATATTTATCTGAGAATGTAAAAAGTCTTGTACATGGAAAACTAGAAACAGTGCTGAAAGAAATCAAGGAAGATTCAAATAAATGGGCTTTTCGTGTTCATATATTGAAAAACTAAGTACTATTAAGATGTCAAATCTACCCAGAACTATTTACAGATACAATGCAATACAAATCAAAATTCCAAAAGCCTTCTTTGCAAAAAAAGGAAAAGCCAATCATCAAATTTATAAGGAAGGGTGAAGAGCCCCAAATTGCTAAAATCATCTTGAAAAATAATTAAATTGGAGAACTCACACTTCCTGATCTTAAAACTCATTACAAAGTAACACTAATGTAACAGCATGGTAATGGTACAGAGATAGACATATAGAATACGGAATTGAATTGAGAGTTCATAAATATACTCTCACGTCTATGGCCATTTGAATTTTCATGAGGGTGTCAAGTCCAATCATGGAGAAAGAATAGTCTGTTCAAGAAATGGTGCTGGAAAAAAATGTCTATCCATATGCAGAAGGTATGGTGGTAGGTGGACCACTAACACACATGATATAGGAACATTAACTCAAAATGGATCAAAGGCCTAAATATAAGAATCAAGACTATAAAATTACTAGAAGAAAACACAGGGAAATATCTTCAGGACCTTGTGTGCTGCCGTGGTTTCTTAGACTTTAATCTATAAGCACAAGCAAATAGACAAAGTTTTGTGCATCAAAGGACATCATCAAATAAAAAGACAACTTACTTGATGGGAGAAAATATATTTGAAAACGCAAATGTGATAAGGGTTTACTATCTGGAACATTTAAAGAAATTCTATAATCCAAGTATAAAAAGGTAAACAACCCAATTTTAAAGTGACCAAAATATTGAACAAATATTTCTCCAAAGAAGATGTACAAATTGCCAATAAAGCATATGTAAAGATGCTCATCAGGGGCAAGATGGCATTGGAGTAAGTGCACCTTCATCATCTCTCCTACGAAAAAACAGCTGAGTGGGGACAAAATCCTGCCTGAGTGGTCTTGGGAACCCACAAAGAAGGAGGCTTCTGGACATCAAACTGGAGAGAGTGTGACAAAAAGAGTGATTGCTCAAGGTTAAACCATGGGTTTCTGGCACTTGTGCCCAAAACTGTGGGAAGGCTAAACCTTTCCCCTAGGGCTGGTAGCCACAGGATTCCCTGAACACCACCAGTCATGGAGGCATTCCTTGAACCCCATGTTCCCCCAAACACATCCCCCAATCCCCACAGTCCGTGCACCCTGTGTTCCCCAAAACCGCATTCCCCAAACCTGTATTCCCCAAACCCCAGCATTCCCCAAGCCCACCAGTCTCAGGCAAATTCCAGGAGTGGGAGAGTTCTGGTGACAGATGCAGAGGGGCTTGAGGAGTGTGGGTTAAATTGTCTGGACCCCCTTTTCTGAGCTTTGAGGAGCATACCAGCTTGCCTGAAGAGAAATTAGGAAGAGGTGAGAGGCAAATCTACTGAGGCAACCTGATTTACCTAAATGCCCTGGGATAGGGAAAATTGGTCTAGGAGAAGGTGGAGTCAGGCAATTAACTAGTCCTGTGCAACCCACCTAAGGGAGAGGCACAGTAGGAAGTGCTTGAGAGGCTTCCAATAGCATATTTATGGTTGCTGGCAAGGTGTGGGTGCTCTCTCTCAAAGAGACTGAGAGTCATTATTTTCTGTAGTTAGTTGGTTCACCAGGGTCCCATTTGAATCTCAGAGAGGAGCTCTCACACAGGCTTCCTGCTGCCTGGGGGAGAGGGAAGTGAGGAAGGGAAAAAAGGGGAAGGACAGATTCCTAATCAGTTAATCAATTGCAAAGAGGACTCCTTGCTTGAGGACTTGTCTGTTTTTGTTTGTTTACTTGTTTGTTTTCTTGTCTCTCCTTCCTCTTTATCCCCCCCCCCCCTTTTTTTTCATTTTTTCTATTAGGTGCTGCTGGTGGTATTTCTTGTTTGCTGTGCTTCCTTATCCACAATTTCCTTTTTTCTGTGTGTACTGATTTTGGCTACCAACACTATCTCTTTTCCTTTATGTCTTTCTATCTTCCATCTTCTGTTGTTGCTCTTACATTCCACCACTCTTTGTTTAACCCCCAATATTCTGGTTTTTCATTTCTAACACCTCTATTCTGTTTTCTATCTTTTATTCATTCTTATGTTATTATCCTTTCTTTTCTCTTTTCCTCTCTCCTGATCACACTGGCCTTTAATTCATACTATATTCTTCTCCATATTCAGTTTCCCATCTCATTGTAGGTACTTTACTTTTTTTATTCCTATCACTCTCTACAGCTTACATGAGTTTAATATTCATTCTCTTAGGTCATATATGGTTCCTCTGCTAACATTTACTATCTATATTACTATGAGACTTTTTCTTTTCTTACATCTTTTGCTTTCCCTGGCCCTACTCTTTTTCCTTCAAGGGAACTGAGACAATAACAAGGAAATATAATAATAAGAAGAAAGTGTCAAAGAGAAGACTTGACATACACACAAAACAGCACCTAAATAAAACCTGAGACTAGACAGAGCAGCTAATCAACAGAACAAACTCATCAAGATAAAATGATGACCAAACAGCAACAAAAACTTGCAAACCATACCAATAATCAGGAAGACATGGTTCAATTCAAAGAACAAACTAAAAACCAGGAAGAGAAACAGAACATCAAACAACTAATCAAAGCTCTCCAAACAAATATCATGGGGCAACTTAATGAGTGAAGGAAGATAACAGATATGATGATGATGAATGGCACAACCCAAGAAATCAAAAATACACTCTCAGCAAATAAGAGCAGATTTGAAGAGGAAGAGAAACGAATTAGTGATGTGGAAGACAGTATATCTGAAATAAAACAGATAGTAGAATTGATAGATAAAAAGATAGAAAAAATCCAGCAGGGACTTAAGGGTTTGAATGACAACACAAAACACACAAAGATACACATTGTAGTCATCCCAGAAGGAGAAGATAAGGGAAAGGGGACAGAAAGGGTAGAAATAATTGGAGGAAATAATGGCTGAAAACTTCCCAAACCTATTGAGGGAGATGGATGTACATGTCCAGGAAGCACAAAGCACCCCAAATGGCAAAAATCCCAACAGGTCTACCCCAAGACCTATACTTGTCAAGTTTTTGAATGCTCAAGACAAATAGAAAATACTGAAGGCAGCAAGAGAAAAGAGAACCATCACATACAAGGGAAGCTCAATAAAATTAAGTGCTGATTTCTCATCTGAAACCATGGAGGCAAGAAGGCAGTGGTATGACATAGTCTAGGTACTAAAAGGAAAAAAAATTTCAGCCGGGAATATTCTACCCAGCAAAGCTGGGATTAAAAAATGACAGAGTTAAAAATATTCACAGATAAACAAATTAAGAGAGTATGCCAATAAGAACCCTACCCTTCAAGAAATGTTAAAGGGAGTTCTGCAGCAGGAAAGAAAAAAAGCAGGAAGGACAGAGTTAGAGGAGAGTGTAAGAAGAACTAAATATACAAAAAGAGAAATAAAAACAACATATGACATACACAAATCCAAAGAAAATGTGGCTAATGGAAGTAATCCCTTGAGAGTAATAACACTGAATGCTAATGGATTAAACTCATCAGTCAAGAAACACAGATTTGCAGAATGGATAAGGCAATATGACCCATCTGTATGTTGTCTACAAGAAACCCACCTTAGACCCAGGGATTCAAGGAGGTTGAAAGTGAGCAGCTGGAAAACAATCTTACAAGCAAACAATAACCAAAAAAAGGAAGGAATAGCTATACTAGCACTGGACAAAATAGACTCTAAATGCAAAACTATTGTGAGAGACAAAGATGGACACTACATATTAGTAAAAGGGTAATTGTTAAAGAAGAAAGAACAATCATAAATATTTATGCACCTAACCAGGGTGCTTCCACATATGTGAAGCAAACACTGGGAAAAATAAGTGGAGGAATAGATGCCTCTACAATTATAGTGGGAACTTTATTTCACCATTATCACCATTAGACAGAACATCTCAACAGAGAATGAATTAAGAAACAAAGACTTTGAATAATATATTAGAGGATAAGGACCTAATAGACATATACAGAACATTACACCCAAATACAGCAGGATACACATTCTGCACATGGCTCATTCTCCAAGATAGACCACATGCTAGGTCACAAGGAAAGTCTCAATGAATTCAGAAAGACTAAAACCATATAAAATAATTTCTCTGACCACAGTGGAATGAAGCTGTAAATCTGCAAGGGCCAAAGAACCAGATTAGACACAAAGATATGGAATGTTAAGTGACACACTCTTAGACAAACAGTGAGTCAAGGGGGAAATCTCAAAAGAAATCAGTGACTACCTTGAAACCATTGAAAATGACAAAACTACTTATCAAAATTTATAGGAAGCAGCAAAAGCTGTACTGACAGGGAAATTCATAGCCATAAATTCATACATCATAAAAGAAGAGCTAAAATTGAAGACCTAACTGTACACTTGGAGGAATTAGTAAAAAAACAATAAACTAACCTCAAAGGAAGAAGAAAGAAAGAAAGAAGAAAGATAGAGCAGAACTCAATGAAATAGAAATTAAGAAAGCACTAGAAAAAATAAAACAAAGAGCTGGTTCTTTGAGAAAATCAATAAAATGGACAAACCCTTAGCTAGATTGAAAAAGAAAAAAAGAGAGAAGATGCAAATACACAATATAAGAAATGAGAAAGGGGATATCACCACTGAACCAACAGAAATAAAGACTATCATAAGAGGAATACTTTGAAAAACTATATGCCAACAAGAAAGAAAATTTAGAGGAAATGGACAAATTCCTAGAAACACATAAGCAGCCTACATTGACAAAAGAAGAAGTTGATAATCTCAACAAGCTAATCACAAATAAAGAGATAAAATCAGTCATTAAAAACCTCCCAACTAAGAAGAGCCCTGGGCCAGATGGCTTCACAGTGAACTCTACCAAACATTCTGGAAAGAACTAACACCAATCTTGCTTAAACTCTTTTAAAAAGATTGAAATAGAAGGAAAATTGCCTAACTCATTCCATGATGCCAACATTACCCTAATATCCAAGACAAACAAAGATACCACAAGAAAGGAAAATTACAGATCAAACTCTCTAATGAATCTAGATGCTAAAATACTCAAAAAATTACTTGCTAATCATATTCACCAACACATCCAAAGAATTGTACACCATGACCAAGTGAGTTTCATCCCTGATATTCAAGGATGGTTCAACATAAGAAAATCAATTAATGTAATACAACACATAAACACATTGAGGGGGGAAAAATCACATGATCATATCTATAGATGCAGAAAAAGCATTTGACAAAATAGAACACCATTTCCTGATAAAAACACTGCGAAATATAGGAATAGAAGGAAACTCTCTGAACATGACAAAGAGTATATATGAAAAACCCCCAGTTAACATAATTTACAATGGTGAAATCCTAAAATCTTTCCCTCTAGGATCAGGAACACGACAAGGATGCCCGCTATCACCCCTCCTATTTAACATTGTGTTAGAAGTACTTGCTTGAGCACTGAGGCAAGAAACAGATATAAAAGGCATCCAAATTGGACAGGAAGAAGTCAAAATTTCATTATTTGAGATGACATGATCCTATACATAGAAAGCCCTGAGAAACCTACCACAAAGCCTCTAGAATTTATAAATGAGTTCAGTAAAGCTGCAGATGATAAGATCCAATGCACAAAAATCAGTAGCATTTATGTACACTAATAATGAGAAATCGGAGGAGAAAATCAAGAAACAAATACCATTTACAGTAGTAAATTAAAAAATCAAATACCTAGGAATACATTTAAATAAAAATGTAACAGACTTATACACAGAAAAGTGCACAACTCTTTTCAAGAAAATCAAAGAAGACTTAAATAAGTGGAAGAAAATTCCCTTCACAGATAGGAAGACTAAATATCATCAAGATATCTATCCTATCCAAATTGATCTAGAGATTTAATGCAATCCCAATAAAAATCAATACAGTATTTTTTAATGAACTGGAAAAACTAACAATGAAATTTATTTGGAAGGTAAAGAGGACCCAAAAAGCCAAAGACATATTGAAAAAGAAGAATGAAATTGGAGGAATCACACTACCTGACTTTAAAACACAACAAAGATATAGTGGCTAAAATGGCACTGTATTGGCACAAGGATATACATACTGACCAATGGAACCAAATTGAGAGTTCTGATATAGATCCTGGTATATACAGTCATCTCATATTTGACAAGGTCACCAAGCCTGCTCAACTGGGAGAGAATGGCCTCTTCAACAAATGGTGCTTGGAGACATGGACAGCCATATGCAAAATAATGAGAGAGGAACACCATCTCACACTTTATACAAAAATCAACTCAAGGTGGGTCAGAGATCTAAATATAAGAGCCAAGACCCTAAAGACCTTGGAAGACAATGTAGGGGAGCACCTACAAAACCTTGTAATAGGAAATGGCTTCATTAATTTCACACCCAATGCATGAGCAGCAAAAGGAAAAATAGAAAATGGGACCTCCTCAAAATTAAAGCCTTTTGCACCTCAGAAGAGTTTATCAAGAAAGTGAAAAGACAACCTATCCAATGGGAGAAAATATTTGGTAACCATATATCTGATAGGAACCTAATATCCAACACATATAAAGAAATACTATATCTCAAAAATAAAAAGACAAACAACCCATTCAAAAAATGGGCAAGACACTTGAACAGACAATTTTCCAAAGAAGAAATACAAATGGCTAAAAACACATGAAAAGATGTTCAATATCACTAGCTATTAGGAAAATGCAAATCAAAACTACAATGAAATACCATCTTACACCCATTAGACTGGTGGCTATTAAAAAAAGAGATGACTAGAAGTATTGGAGAGGATTTGGAGGAATGGGAACCCTTATTCTCTGCTGGTGGGAATGTAGAAGGATCCAGCCATTCTGGATGACAGTTTGGCGGTTCCTCAAAAAACTAGCTATAGATTTGTATTATGACCCAGCAATTCCACTACTGACCCAGAAATTCCACTGCTGGTATATACCCAGAAGAACTGAAAACAAGGACATGAACCAATATATGCAAACCAATGTTCTTAACAGCATTACTCACTGTTTCCAAAAGTTGGAATCAACCCAAATGCCCATCAACAGATGAATGGATAAGCAAAATGTGGTACATATATACAATGGACTACTACTGTAAGAAGCACATGGGATAACATGGATGAGTCTTGAGGACCTTATTTTGAGTGAAGCAAGCCAGGCATTGAAGGACAAATACTACATGACCTCTCTGATGTGAATTAAGCAAATCAAACTATGTTAGAGAGCTAGAGACTGGAAGATAGGCTTACAGGAAATGGGGGGCAGGGAAGGGAGAAGAAGATTGTGAGCTGATGCCCACATGGGCAAAATCTATGATAAAGTGGAGGTAAGTAGCTGTGCACTGAAGGGATAAGATGGGGGCATAGGGGTACTATTGGGTGGGGCTTTGTAGTCTTGAGGGGGGCTAGGATTGGGAGGATGGGTCAGATGGTCCATGGAATTGGGGGAGGGCTTGGCGGGAGCAGGTGAACATGGGAGATTGTCATGTACATGGTTGAAAGTATAATGTTAAGAAACCTCTTTAGAAAATATAATAAGGAAGGGTTACTGGTTTAAGATATTTGATGGGTGGCATCTGGCATAGGGTGCACCTGGGGCAGGCTTCTAGTGAGTGTGTGAGTGCTTATCTTGTCATAGTGTGTTATATCAGTGGGTGGAGACCCAAACAACAAGCATGAAGTTGTACTCACATCCTGGGGAGGCCTGATGTTCTCAAAGAGATGGCTCCCAATGGGGGAGGAGAGACTAGTGTGTCAAGCCCTCAACATTGTTGCAAGTATCTATGAATCTTGTACTTCAAGCAGTGAAGCTTGTTTGTCACTGTGGGCCCCAAGGGGAAGAGGAGAGAGGAATAGAATAGATGGAAGAGGGGGTAACTCTGGGGCAATGGAAGTGTTCCACAAGATCTTGCAATAATGGATTTAGGCCATGCTAAATTTCACCAAAATTTTATAAAAGTCTAAAATGTAAACCATAATGTAAACCATAATAGAACCATGGTTAGTAGTTATGTTTCAATATCTGTTCATCAGCTGTAGCAAATATAACATCCCCATGTAAAAAGATCATTGCTGGGGAAGGGGGAAAAGGGTTTGATGTTGGGTATATGGGAGTCCCCTATATTGTATATGTGACCTTACTGTGATCTAAAATGTTTTTGAAGACATAATAAAAATTTTTAAAAAAAGATGTAGACACTGAGGATGTAATGGAAGACATTGCCTTGCCACTGTACATATAGGGCAACACCTGTTACAGTGATGAAAGGCAAAACATCAAAAACAAAGTTTTAGATATTTTTCATTTTTTACTACTCCAATTTGTTTTTTACTTTATTTTAGTATTTCTAAATTATTATGTATTCTATTTCTAATCTTTAAACCTATCATTACTATTTCATTTTCCTACTAATTGAATTCGGCAATATATTAGGCTTCATTTTTAAAGAAGTTTTGGGTCACAGAGGATTCCAACTATGGCAGGGGAGGAGCACTGGTGTGGAGTGTTATTGATGGGCGATGAATGGGTGGGAGGGAGTTCTCCAGGGCATGCATATAGGGTATATAAATATGTTTGGATATTCATTGGGTATCGTGATAGTGGTTAGAGTTACAAATGACAACTGAGAGAGTGCTGAACTCCCATCCAGGGGAACTATGTCACATTCCCCAATGGAAAAGAAACAATTCATCAAGTATTAACGCAAAGACCAGTGAAGAAAGATAGTCCAATGATGGGCACTTGATACTGATGACTATGCTTATGAGTCTGTGTATTTGGAATTTCAACTAGGCCTAGAGCTGCAGGGTGACTAAGAGTTACCTCCTGAGAGCCTCCATGTTGCTCAAATGTGGTCACTCTCTATGCCTAGCTCAGCATGTAAATGCATTATCTTTCCCCCCAGCAAGGGACATGACTCCTGGGGATGAACCTCCCTGGTACTGAGAGATTACTACCAATCACCAGCTGGTGAAGCAACTAGAAAAAGACCTAGAATAAAAGGGGGAAATTGTAAAGACAAATATGTTTATATGGCTAAGAGGATTCAAAATGAGTCAGGAGGTAATCAGAGTTGTCACACTTATGCACATCTCAGCAGGATCTCAGAGACAGCCAAAGTAGATACAATCACAGGTAAGGGTGCTCCTGAGGGCTATGGAGATATCCAGGTCCTATGGTCATGGCAGATGGCTCTGGAGTTCAGTGCCTTCCAGTGGGCTCTTCTTTGGAATTTGTGTTCCTGAGTGTGATGGAGTTGGACTCAGATGTGACCTCTCTACACATGCCTCTTTTGTCACTTTTACTGAACTTTTGGTTGGTACTGGGGTTGGTGTATGCTCAGGAGACTTGAATCTCTGGATTGTCTATGTGCCAGCTGGGTCCTGAGCCTCAGCAAAGTTGCAATACCTATTCTCCTGTTCATTGGACTTACCCAGGTCAGCTGACAGGGAGGTGAGAGTGGTCAATCATCACACCAGGGAACTGAGAGTATCTACAACTGCAAGCAGGAGAATCACATCCATCTGCCATGTAGGATCTAAGCCCCCTCTCTATTGAGAGGTGGGGTGGATATCACTATCCCAGGGTCCACAGGATGGGGGAATAAATTATGGATTATAGTGGACGTACTGATATTCTACTACAGAACTATTGTGACTCTAGCAATGGGAAAAATTGTATCACTGATGTGAAAACAATGGCCATGGGATTTGCTGAGGGCAGAGAGACAGAATAAGAGGTGTCATATGGGGGCATTTTTGGGACTTGGAGTTGTTCTGAATGGCTTTGCAGGGACAGATGCAGGACATTATATATCCTGCCATAACCCACTGAATGTACTGGGGAAGAGTGTAAACTACAATGTAAACTATAATCCCCATGGTGCAGCAGTGCTCCAAACTGTATTCATCAAGTGCAATGATGTGCCACACTGATGAAAGAGGTTGTTGATATGGGAGGAGTGGGGGATTGGGAGTGGGGTATACGAGAACCTTTTATATTTTTTAATGTACCATTTTGTGATCTATGTATCTTAAAAAAATACAAAGAAAAATTTAATTAAAACAAAGATGCTCATCATCATTAGCCATTAGATAAATACAAACAAAAACTTCATTAAGATATCATTTTACATCTACTAGCATGGCTACTGATTTTAAAAATTGGAAAATATATGCATTGGAGAGGATGTAGAGTAATAGGAACACTCATTCATTGTTGGTGGGAGCTTAAAAATGTTTCAGCCACTGGGGAAAATGTTTTGGCAGTTCCTCAGAATGTTAAGTATAAGATTACTATATGACTCATCAATCCTCCTTCTAGGTATATACCCTAAAGGACTGGAAGAAGGAACTTGAACAGATAATTCACCAATATTCAGAGTGGCATTATTTACAATTGTCAAAAATGGGAACAACCCATGTGCCACAACAGAAGAATGGATAAACAAAACGTGGAAAATACATACAATGAAACATTATTCGTCCATAAATAGGAATGATGTTTTGATATATGTGACAACATAGATGAACCTTGAACACATCTTGTTGAGGGAAATAAACCAGATTCAAAAGGACAAATATTGTATGATTTCACTGATATTACATCTTTAGCTAAACAAATTTATATCTCCAGAAACTAGAATATAGTTTATCAGGGGCAGGGTGGGGTAGGGAATGGGTAGACATGCTTAACTGGTACAGTTTCTTTTTTGGTTGATGGAAAAGTTTTGGTAATGGATGGTGATGATTATAGCACAACATTCTGAATGTAATTAATACCATTGTATTGTCTCTTTGAAAGTGGCTAAAATGGGAAATTTTAGGTTGCATATATGCTACCAGAATAAAAAAAAATAGAACTATACAGCAAAAAGAATGAACCCTAATGTAAAATATGGAATACAGTTAACAGTATAATTATAATAAATTTGATTCACCAATTGTAACAAAACATACTAATGCAAACTGTTAATATTAGGGAAAACTGTGTATGTGTTGGAATAGGAGGTTATGTATGAATTCAGTACATTCTGCATGAAGTTTCTGTTAATCTACAGATTCTCTACTTTAAAAAGTATATCAACATCAAAATAAAAGAGGAAAAATGTTAAGTAATAAATCACAATATGTTGAGAAATTAAGAAACTCACTTTAAAATAAGCTATGGGTCAAAATCCAAGTATGTGTTGAAATTAGAATGTGATTTGTACTGAAAAATTCTTACTTTTTTTAATTAATATTTGTGGGGTGCTATTATATCAGTGTTTTCAAGGAAATAGTTAGCATCAGATGGCTATATAAGAAGAGAAGAAAGACTAAAAATGAATGTTCTATCAAGGTTCAATTTCTTGAACTTTAAAACTGTACTTAAGGTAGTTATATCAGTGGATATCCTTATGCTTAAGAAATGTTCATGGAAGTATTATGAATTCAAGAGCATGATGCATAAAATCTTCTCTCAAATGTTTAGAAGATGATGAAGATAGATTAGGTAGACAGATAGATGTAGAGGTAGATATAGAGATAGATATGAATAGATAAATTAATGGAGTGATACAGCAAATGTGGCAAAATGTTAAAATTGGAGGATCTGGATATATGAGAGGGGCATGTTGGAATTTTATTTATGAATTTTATGTATTTTTGCAACTGTCATCTAAGTTTGAGTTTATTTCAAAACAAATTTTAAGAAAACAAAATTAATGGCCAAACATCTACATTAATAATTTAGAAAACAGTAACAATAAAGAACAAACACATAAATTCTCAAAATAGAGTTGGAAGAAAATAATGAAGACAAGAGCTGGTATTAATAGAATATAATGAATATAAGAACTGGTATTTATAGAATACAACCCTATAACATATTTGATCAATAAAGCTGAAAGTAAATTCATTATCACAAATAATAAAATTGATAAACTGTTGGTGAACTGATCAAGGAAAATTAAAATTTCACAGATAATAAACATCATTAATGAAAATGGGAATATCACTACAGGTATTGCAGATATTAAAGTGATACAAATGTTATATGAGCTATGAATAAAAAATTGGAAACCTTAGATGACATGAAGAAGTGCCTAGAAAAATACTACTTACCAACATTGACTTAAGAGGAAATAGAAAACCTTAATAATCCTATAAAAGTATAGAAATTGTATTAGTAGTTAAAATTTTTTACACACCCACACACAAACTCTAGGCCTCACTAAACAGTAAAGAAATTATTTGATTAGAATTCTTCATAGGATAGGATAATGGGAATCACTCCCCCAGCTGATGTCACGAAGTGCTGGCAATTGAATCATGTCTGCCACAAGGCATGCTGAAGTTCTAATCCCTGGTCCTTTGTGTGTGAACTCATTTATATATTGAATCTTCAAATCCTAACCTCCGTTCCTGTGACTGTGGACTAAAACTGCAAATTGGATCTTTGAAGATACTATTAAGATGAAGCCAAGTTGAAATAGAGTGAATTTTAATCTAATATAACTGAATTCCTTATAAGCAGAGGAAATTCAGAAGCAGTATGACAGTAGAAGTCAGAAGAAGAGAAAGAAGGGAAATGGCTGTGAAGGAAACAGAGATTAAGTTATGGATTGCTGGCAAGTCAACACCACAATACTACAGAACAGACTTCAGACTTACAGTCTCTAAAATTGTGAGCCAACAAATTCTTGTTGTTTAAGCCAACCCATTTGGGGTATTTGTTAGAGCAGCCCCTGGCAAACTAATGCATGAGGCTAATATAATTCTGACACAAAACACAGCAGTGATTGCACATTAGATGAAAATTACAGAATAATTTTATTAATAAATACAGAATCAAAAAAGCTAAGCAAAATATGAGCACACCACATTTACTCCAGGAATGTAAAAGTAGTTTAAGTGGAGAATCAATAAATATATTTAATTACGTTTGCAATTTGAAAGAGAAATGTCATTATCTCACTGTTGGCATAAATACTGCTTCACAAAATTCAAAATCATTTTTGAGAAAAACACCAAACTTACCATCCATTATCAGAAAAAGGGACCTATAAAAATTTATTAAACATAGGATACTTAATAGTGAAATGTGAAATCTTCTCTATAAGGAGAAAAGAATGCCTGAAATTAACACTATATTCAGCAGTGTTCTCAATGTCCCAAACATAACACCAGCAAAGGAAATAAAAAAAAATAGATAAGGTATAAGAGTTGAAATGGAAGAAATGAGTCTTGATAGTCATAGATGACATGATTCTGTATATTTTTAAAAAATCCAAAAGAAGCAACAATGAAACTCTAAGATTTAAGATGCAGATGTATCAAGGTCTTTGGATGCAAGGTACAAAAATCAATTTTATGTTGGAAAATGCAGGCCAAACGATGGTTTGTACAAATAAAATTAGAGAGAAATCTGTCATCATTGTCAAATATTATGAATTTCTTAATAGAATAACAAACATTAGGATGGCTAAAAATTTAACAAGTTTCTGGATTCAGGAATGTTTGCTGATACCAGATTTTAGATCTGAGTGTAGTATTGCATGGTCAAATGTATATAGATTGTGTGTGATATATCAGTAAATGATATACAAACTCTTCCTTTAAGTGCACTACTATAATTTCCTATATTATACAATCTTGGTCTATACACAAATGAGATGCTTGAGAAGCATTTATTTATATTGCAGTGGAATTTACACTGCTTTTCTTTAGTTTTATATTAACCAAAGAATTAATCATCAATTGCTTTAAAAAGCATTTAACACCAAATATATTTCAGATATAATGCTAAGTGCTAGGTAAATGAAGAGACAAGATAAATTTCCTGTCCCCATGAAAACTATGGTCTATGGGAATTACTAAACAAGTGTATGTAGTTAATAAAAAATCTATTATGATTATTTAATTTTGTTTTACCTATATTATTTTCTGATAAGATATTTCAAAATCAATCCATGGATTCATATAAGTATATCTTTAAAAAGTTGCTGATGGATTCTTTGAACTGGGAAAGAGACATTTTTAAAAAAAGGACAGCTTTTTGTTTGAAAAGAGAAAAGCCCTAGTTATACAATTTCCCTTATGAATGCTTCATCTCTTACGATTTTGGATTAGTTTACTTGATGATACTACTAGAGCAAAACATGTTTAATAAAATCAACTTTCTAACTTGAAACATTACCAGAATTCATTATGGCAGAGTGAATTTAGTGCTTCATAAAATACATCCCCAAATTAATGGTAGGTATAGCTAACAGAAGTTTGTTATCAGTATGCCTTTATAGACTCATATTCCCTAGGAGAATGTAATTTTCTTTTAAAATCAATCTTTATAATATTTAAGTGTCTTTTCAACCTGTATACTCGAATCAGTAATTTAGTTATATATCTGAACCAAAAGAATGTTCCTCTTCATCAATCAATCAAATCAGGCTTTCATTCTCGCTACTCTACTTTTATCAAGGTCTGTAAAAAATAACACTTTTTAAAATTCAGTGGGGCAAGACTTCATCTTATATAATCTCTGTAGCATCTGATTCCTTCATTCACTATCCTATTCCTTAAAATAATTTCTCCTTAAGACTTTTTAGATACCACACTCTTTTCTTCCATCTTGTTAGCCATACTTTCTCAGTCTACTTCCCCGCACTTACCACTTCTTTCTATTCTCTAAACATTTACAAGCCCCGGGAGAGCATCTAATGATTCCTAAAATGTTTTCTGCAAACAAAGTCTCCACAGCAAAGAAAAAAAAAAAAAAGGAGGGAAATTCTTCTACAGCCATTCCTCCAGGGGTTTTAATCCAGGATCATGGCTTTAAATAATATCTAAATGTCTGTTTGATCTAGCTCATTTAGCATATTATTTAAGCTCTCTGTTTCTTTACTGATCTTCTGTCTTGAATGTCTACCTACTAATTAAAGTGTTATAGTGAAGTCTTCAGCTTTTATTGCAGAGGTGTCTCTTTCATCCTTCAATTTTGCCAGTGTGTGCCTCATGCATAAATACTTATGATTTTTAATTTCTTCTTGGTGGATTGCCCCTTTTATTATGTATAGTGTACTTCTTTGTCTCTTAGCTTGACTTAAAGTCTAGTTTGCCTCAGGTTAGTATAGCTATTCCATCTCTTTTCTAGTTACTACTTGCATGGACTATTTTTTTCCCTCCTTTCATTTTTAACCTATTTGTGTTCTGGGGTCTTATGTGAGTCTCTTGTAAAAAACACATAGTTAGATCATGCTTTTTTTTACCCATTCTTCCAAGCTGTGTTTTTTGATCAAGGAGTTTAATCCATTAACATTGAATATTATTACCATATAGGAATTACTTACTTCAGCCATTTAGTTCCTTGGTTTTTATATGCCATTTCTATTTTTTTTGTTCTCTTTTCCTTTATTGCAGCTTCCTTTTTTACTGTATAGTTGCTCTATTGTGATGTATTTGACTGATTCCTTCCTAATTTCTCTTTCTGCATTTCTTTTTCTATCTAGTTGCATCATCATCTCTTTGGTGCATCGCTTCACCAGGTGGGGACCTGTGCCTCACCATGCAGGTGGGACACCTTTTTCTTATTTTACCAGGAGGTCCCGGGGATTGGACCTTGGTCCTCCATGTGGTAAATGGGAACTCAATTGCTTGAGCCACAGCCACTTCCTGATCTTTCTGTATGTTTTTAAAATACTTTGTGGTTATCCTGGGATTTCGATTATACAACTTACTTACAAAACCTACTAATTTGAAATGATGCCAACTTAGCTTCAATAACATACATGTTCTCTGCCCCCATGTCTCTCTCTTTCCCCTATTTATGTTGATTTTGTCCCACATCACCACTATGTCATTTGCCTTTGCTTTATCATGAAATATGTTCTTTTCTTCTTCAATTGTATATTGATTCTTATAGGCATTAACAAGTAGAATTGTATATTGTGGATACAGTACTATGGTTTTGCATTTATCCTTTTTGTCACCTTTATTGAAGATCTTCATTTCTTCACACTACCCTCAGCCACTCTCCCTTCTCTTCCTTTCAAACTGAAGCGTTCTCTTTAGTAATTCTTGTAGGGCAAATATTTTGTTGATGAACTCTCTGTTTCTGTTTATCTGTGAATATTTTTAATTCTCCTTCATTTTTAAAGGACAGTTTTGCCTGATAGAGAACTTTCATCTGACTGTTTTTCTCTTCCAGGACCTTAAATATATCATACCACTGCCTTCTCTTCTGATGAGAAATTCACACTTAGATTTATTATCACTTTTATGTAATAAATTTATATTCTCTTGCCACTTTCAGAATTTCTCTTTATCTTTGGCATTTGGCATTCTGATTACTATGTGTCTGAAGTAGATATATTAGGATTTATTCTATTTTGCATACATTGCACATCTTGTCCATGTATATTTGTCTGTCATAAGAGTTGGGAAATTTTCAGCCTTTCTTTATTCAAATATTCTTTCTCCCCCTTTTCCCTTCTCTTCTCTTTCTGGGATACCCATGAGGCCTATGACATATATCTCCTACCTGATCCTGAATTTTACTTTTTTTTCCTTCAATTCAGCATTTGTGGACGCTTTCTCAAGTCACTAACATTCTCTGGAGTTCCATGAAAATGAACTTTCTATTTCATTAGTTGCTTCTGAGGGAAGATTTTCCAGGGCTTGTCTTACATCACCATGTTGATGACATCTGATGCGTAGTCCTTTTAATATGCTGTTGGATTTGGTTTGCTCATATTTTATTTTGGTTATTTGCATCTATATTCATATGGGATATTGGTATGTAATTTTATTTTTTTTTAAAGATTTATTTTATTTATTTCTCTACTCTTCCCTTCCATCCCCCCCCCCAAGTTGTCTGTTTTCTGTGTCTATTTTGCTGCGTGTTGTTCTTTTTGTCCGCTTCTGTTGTTGTCAGCGGCATGGGAATTTGTGTTTCTTTTTGTTTCATCATCTTGTTGTGTCAGCTCGCCGTGTGTGTGGCACCATTCCTGGGCAGGCTGCACTTTCTTTCGCGCTGGGCGGCTCTCCTTATGGGGTGTACTCCTTGAGCGTGGGACTCCCCTACGCAGGGGACACCCCTGTGTGGCACGGCACTCCTTGCGCGCATCAGCACTGCACATGGGCCAGCTCCACACGGGTCAAGGAGGCCCAGGGTTTGAACCTCAGACTTCCCATGTGGTAGATGGACACCCTATCTACTGGGCCAAGTCCGCTTCCTGGTATGTAATTTTCTTTTCCTATGATATCCCTACCTGATTTTAGTATTACAGTGATAGTGGCCTCAAAATGAGTAAGGAAGTGTTCCCTATTCTTTTCGAAGAGTTTGAGAAGGAGTGGAGTGGTGTTAATTATTTTTCAGTATGTGGTAAAATTGACCAGTGAAGCCATCTGGACCTTGGCTTTTCTTTGTTGGAGGGTTTTGATTACTGTTTCCATCTCTTCTTGTTATTAGTTTGTTGATATTTTCTATGTACTCTTGAGTTAGTTTTTGTAATTTCTTCAAGATTGGTCGTAATGTTCTCTTTTCATGTCTGATTTTTGTTTTTGGCCATTTTTTAAAAAGGCTTGTTTGAAAGTCAGCATTCATTCTTTTATGATCCCCCAGAGAAAGTGCAGCTCTCATATGGCTGTAAATTCAGATTTATGAATATAAAAATAAGTGTTAGCACTCGCTGACATTTTTATCATATTCTAGGAACTGTTTTACAACCTTTAGATGCATTCATAATTTAATCCTCCCAATAAGTTTATGAGATAGGTAGCAAAATATTACTTCAAATTTTCAAGTGGAATATTTAAGTCTTTTGCCCAACTTCCCATAGTTACATGTAGCAAAGAGCACCCAGCAAGTGTTCATTCTTGGTCTGACTCCAGTATCTTTGCTCTTAAACACAAATTGTTATTTTAATGATAAACTCCTTTGTTAACTTAACATACTAGATATTTTATAATTATTATTGAAAACAAAATTTGTCGTGGTTAAATTTTGATACTTTATTGCTTGAGAGGAAAATGAAGATATATTTTTCAACTATATATTTTTATGATAAATAAGTGTAAATGTTCAAGGTTAACTAAAAGCATAAAAACAAAGTACACAATTACCAATCCAATAGAGGGAAGAAATGAGTAAGAGAAAAGTGAAAGAAAAAAAACAATCAAGCAAAAATGCTATCTTAATAGCAGATGAACAGAAAGTTGTTAAGCAGATAGACCACAAGTCAAAATAAATCAATAATTTACAATAAATGTTGTTTGGTGTATATATGTCTATAATCATTATACCTTCATGATGATTTGACCCTTTTTGCCAATATATAGTGAACTTCTTTGTCCACTTTAACAGTTTAATTTCTTTTTAAACTTGAAGTCTATTTTTTCCTATTGTTGATATAGCCAGAACCACTTTTTTGGCTACTATGCGTATGGAACATTTTTTTCCACCCTTTCATTTTCAACCATCTTGTTTCTTTAAATTAAAGGTGATCCTCTTGTAAAGAACATATAATTGGGTCATGCTATTTTTATTCATTCTGCCAATCTCTGCTTTGAATGAAGAGTTTTACCCAATTGTTATTAAAGTAACTCCTTATAATGCGGGGCTTAATTCTGTCATTTTGTTATTTCATTTTTGTCTTTTGCATTTTATGTCCCTCAATTATTACACTAGTACCTACATTTGTATTTAGTTGATCTTGGACTAATCCCTTTAGAATTCTATTTCATTTCCTTCTGTGCATATTTTTGACATTTTCTTTGCAGTCTCTGTGGGGCTTAAGTTTAATATTCTAAATCTGTCATAATCACAATTTGTTTGACGACAGTCTTTCTTCAGTAGCATACACAAACTATTGTTCCTATTTCCCACCATACCTCTTTTACACAGTTTATGTCCAAATGGCATATTTATATATTACACATCCAAAACCACTGATATGTTGTTATATTTCATTCATTTGCATTTTGGTCCTGAACAAAATAAAGAGTGGAATAACAAATCAAAGATACACTAGTATTGGCACTTTATTTGCCCATGTCATTATCTTTATTAGAAAGCTTTATTTCTTCATGCAGCTTCAATCTATTGTCAGGTGTCCTTTCCTTTCAAACTCCTTTTATTATTTATAGAGCTACTCAAGAGGTGACAATCTCCCTCAGTTTTTACTCATCTAGGAATTTGTAAATCTCACTCTCATTTTTGAAATATAACAAACAATTCTTGGTTGGTTATTTTTTCTCTTAGTATACTAAATGTCATCCCACTGCCTTCTGCTTCTATGGATTCTGACAAAAAATTGGCACTTAATCTTATGGAACCTCCTTTGTATACAGTGCATTGCTTTTCTCTTTATTTTTTCAGAATTATCTCTATCTTTGTCATTTGGCAGATTGATTATGTCTCAATGTAGGTTTCTCTGAGTTTTTCTTGTTTGAAGTTCTTTGAGCTTCTTGGATATGCATATTCATATCTTTCTTGACATTTGTAAAGTTTTCTGTCACCATTTCTTTTAATATTCTTTCTGCTCTATTATTTCTTTCTTCTTTTTCTGGTACTGCCAAATTGTACGTATTGGTATGGTTGATGGTATCTCTCTGTCCACTTTTCTTAATTCTATTTTCTTTCAGCTTCTCAACCTGAATAATTTTCATTCTCTTATTTTCTAATTCACTGATTCTGTCTTCTGCCAGATCCAGTTGGCCATTGAGAACCTATAAAGGATTTTAAACTTTATTTCTATTATTGAAGTCCTAGCTATGTTTGCTTCCTTTTCATGATTTCTCTACCTTTATCAATATTCTATTTGTGTTCCTGTACCATTTTCCTGATTTATTTTAGTTCTTTAAGCACCATTTAAAGAACCATTTTTAAAATGTCTTTTCTGCATGGTAGATTTTATTAAGTACATCAACATGGTCATACTTTGAATCTTAATCCATACCCTTGAAGCTCTGAACTGATTTCAAATAGAACTATATATATATAAATTAAGATGTGACTAAGTTGAATGAAGATTGGACTTAATCTAGATTACCAGAGCCTTAAAAAAGGACCTGGAAGTTACAGGAACAGGAAAAAACAAGACACTTCCATGTGAGAAGAGACAGACATACAAGCCAAGGAAGCATAATGATTGCTGGCATCCAGTACCAGAATACTACAGACTGGCAGAGGAAAGGAATCTTTGCTGATATCCTGATATTGGACTTCTTTTAGTCTCAAATCCTAAAAGGAAACATACTATCAGCAGCAGCTCAAGAAATAGAAATTCTGAATTAGCCTAAAGTAAGTAGAATGACTGAATTAGTAATTAAAAACTACCAGGAAAGAAGTGTCCAGGGCCAGAATGGTTTCATTTTAAAAAGAATAAACACGAATTCTTCACTAACTTTACAATAATAGAAGGGGAAAGAACACTTCCCTACTCATTCTGTGAGACCAGTATTACCAAGATACAAAAGCCAGCCAAAAACACAAGAAAAGAAAACAACAGACCAATATCTCTTAAGCTTATCAGGACAAAATTTTCAACAAACTATTTGCAAACCAAATCCAGCAACATAAAAGTGTCATATGCCATAATGAAGTTAGATTTTTCCCAGGGAAACAATGGCTTGCTTAACATCTGAAAATCAATTAATTAAATGTAATGTTTAAGTAAAATAAAAAGACAAAAACAAATTAACATTTTTCATGATAAAAAGACTCAAAAAACTAGGAATAAAAGGGGACTTCCTTAACATGATAAAGGGCATTATGAAAAACCAACATCTAACATCATATAATTAATGAAAGATTGGGATATTTCTCCCTTAGACCAGGAGCAAGACAAGGCTTACTGCTATCTTCATTTCTTCAGTTTTGTATTGGAGATTCTAGCCAGACTTGTAAGGCAAAGAAATGGAATGCTATTCAGATTGGAAAGGAAGAATTATACCTATTTCTATTGTCAGATGGCATGATGTTATATATAAGAAATTATAAGAAATCCATGAAAAACTATGAGAACTAATAAATTATTGCAAAAGTTGCAAGGTATGTGATCAATATACAAAAATTAAAAGTACATGCTTGCAATGAACAATTCAAAAAAATGAAATTAAGAAAATAATTCCATTTACAACAGCATTAAAAATTAAAGCTTATGTATAAATTTAAGAAAAATGAAAAATTTATACTCTGAAAACGTCAAAACATTGTAGAATAAATGAAAGAAGAAATAAATATATGGAAAGTCATCCCATGTTCATGAATGGGGTATTTAATATTGTTAAGTTGGCAATACTACCCAAATTGTTCTATAGATTTCATGCAATCATTATCAGAATCCCAGCTGTATTTCTTTTAATTGACAACCGATACTAAAATTTATGTGGAAACTCAAGAGAGTCAGAAAAATCAAAAGAAACGTAAAAAGAACAAATTTGAAGGATTATATTTGCCTATTTCAATTTATTTCAAAAGGACATTAATCATGACATTGTGGTACAGAATGGAAATGAGAGTCCAGAAAAAAACTCAGTTATCTATATTCTAATGATTTTAAATAGCATTATCAAGATCATTCAGTGGGGTAAAAACAGTCATTTCATCAAATGGTTCTGGAACAAATGGATATTCACATAAAAAAGGATGAAGGTGGAAGTATATTTAACCAAAAATACAAAACTTAGGTCCAAATAGATCAATAATTTAAGTAGAAGAGTTTAAATTATAAAACTCATAGAAGAACACATAGATAACTCATTGTAAACTTGGATTTGGCAGTAGTTTCTATAAAACACCAAAATCATAAGCAACAAAAGAAAGAATAGTTAAATTAAACTTAATCAAATTTGAAGAGTTTTGTGCTTCAAAGATTATTTTCCAATAAGTGAAAAGACAATACAATATAATGGGAAAAATATTTGCAAGTTATATTTGATAAGGGTCTAGTATCCAGAGTATATAAGAAACTCTTATAACTCAATAATTAAAAGAAAAATAGCTGATTACAAAATAGGCAAAGGTTTTAAATAGATATCTGTCAAAAGAAGATATACACGTGGTTAATAAGAACATGAATACATGACCTACATTATTAGTAATCAGGGAAATGCAAACCAAAAACACAGTATGATACCATTTCACACCCACTAGGATGAATATATTAAAAACTACACATTATAATGTGTTGTTGAGGATGTAGAGAAAGTGAAACCCTCATACACTGCCTTGGGAATATAAAATGGTACAACTATTTTGAAAATTAGTTTGGCAGTTCCCAAAAATGATTAAACACAGAATTACCATTTGACCTAGTAATCCCATGCGTGGATATATAACCAAGGTAGTTGAAGACACATGCCCATGCAAAAATTTGTTCAGAAATTTCATAGTAGCATTAATTATGAGATCCAAAAGTTAAAATAATCCACATATCATTTGCAGAATATATAAACAAAATGTGGTGCATACGTACAATGTAATCTCATTCAGACATAAAAAGGAACAACATTCTGAATAATGCTATAACATGAATGAACCTTGAAGATATTATGCTAAGGGAAATAAGCCAGTCACAAAAGACCATATATTATATGACCAATTTATATGAAATATGCAGACTAGGCAATCTGTGGAGATACTTGGTAGATTAATGGTTAACCAGGGCAGAGGGAGGGGGAATGAGAGCTTGGGGACTGATGCTAAAGGTATAGGCTTTCTCTTGGGAGTGATATGAGAGTTTTAAAATTGAAAGGGGTGATGACTACACAACTCTGTGGATATATTAAATTGCACTGACTTGTCTAAGTAAATGAATTGTATGTGGATTATATTTCAATAAAGCTGTTTAAGAAAAGATTTTTATCCAAGTCCTCTCCAAAATCAATCCTCCAGCAAGTACTATTTACACCTCCTTCAACATATATCCCAAATAATACCACTTTCTCTGATCTACACTTATATCTTCTTTGTCAAATTCATTGCCATCTCTAGACTGGACTGCTGAACTACGATTTTCATTGGTCTTCCATTTCCATACTTGTTGCCTTATTGCCCGATGTATATTTGTCATTCAGAAGCTAGAGTCACATTTTAAAAATGAAAATCCAACCATGGGCCTTCTGTATTCAAATCCCTTCATCAAATCCCCATGATTCTCAGAACAAATCCTTTCCTTTCAAATGGTCTATAAAACTCTATTTGGTTCTTGCTTCTCTTTTATTACTCATATCAATCTCTGCTTTAGACTTTTTCCATTTTTTAAATACAGTGATTTTATTAAACACACAGGCTTTTATGCTTGCTGTTGTTTTGCATGCTCCTTAGCCAGATCATTTCATAGTTTGCTCGTGACTCCACATTTAACTTCCAAACAAAACAAAACAAAACACGTTACCTGCTCAGAGAGCTCATGCCTGACCACTATTGCTGAAAGAGCATCTTTCCATCTTGTCCTCCCCAGACCCCTCAATTGAAACTTAATATACCTATCACATGATGGGGGCCTTCTATGGCCACCTTATCTGAAGCAATCACATTCCCTCCATCACTTTTTCCCACTTTACACTGTTCTATTTTTTTAAAATCACATTTGTTTGTTTTTTAATTTTCTGAATCCTTCACTAAAATACAGGCTCCATTAGTTCAAGAATTTACATCTGGGTCATCCTGCCTTTCAGTGATGAAACAGTTCCAACCATTAGAAGTGTTTAAGAGATATATTTTTTAATAGATTCAATAATACTATTTAATTTTCATCTAAATAAACATTTCAAGAACTAAGAAGCAAAAGTAGTTTCTTTTTCATCTAAATATATACTTCGTATATTCCACTTAAATTTATTTTTTGGCACAATATCTTTCCTAATAAGGTGATGTTTACAGTTTTTGGCTTCTCTCATATTCCATTCTAGTTACTCTCTTTTCTCACCCGCTATGCAACCAGTACAAGCTTTAACTTATAATTTGAAATAAGTAGAGTATATTTACCTGAGTTACATATTGATATGAGTTGTATTTCAATTACCTTACAAATATTTGAATGTTGAATATGCAGCTTGTATGTATGTTCACATTTGTTTGGAAACTTTTAAGTGCAGTTTGAGTAAACAAGTGTGCATGCCAAAGAAAGATTCACATAAATTAACCTATATGCTTCATCCATGAACAAATAAAAGAACTTGAATTACAATTTTGCTACTAAATTTAGGGACTCCATAAAGAGAAATATGCTGTGAATATACCTCTTAAATTGTTCTATTCTCACAAGGAATATTCTGGTTTAATTTCCTAACAGTTTTCACTGCTTACATATTCAACATAGTCTTCTTGGAACATTTATATAAAATATGGAATGCTATTCACTAATTTATTTACTTTTAACATTTTTAAGAAAATGTGTTAGCTATTCCCACTTATCTTTCTACATCAACAGGTTTTCTTTGCCCTCTGATTCAAGTTCAGCTCATCCCCCGGGAACACTAGCAAAAGAGCAGAAGGTGAGAAGAGAGAGAGGTCTCAATAGTCCTTCCCTGCTGATGGTTTGGCCTTTAATATGTTTCCTCTCTTATCACCACAACTCCTGCTGAGTGTATCTTGACACCTCTGCTTCCTAATACCTCTTCTTTCCCCTTCTCCTTTCAACACTGGGGAGGTAATGGCTTTCCAATACAACTAGTCCTTAGGTGCTTCAGCATCTTTTGTCAATTTCCCTTGTCCCTAACTACAACTTTATAAATAATTTCTTTTTTAAATTTTCTTTAAATACCCCTTTGACCATGACACTTTTTTCCTGCCAGGCACTGATTGATACAGCAACCCAGAGAAAAAGGATTTCCTTTACATAGTAATAAAAACAAGGCTGGTGAATAAATTTTGGGTTTTCTAAATCAATATGTACAATTTCAATGGAAAAATGACTGTCTAATTGCTCATAAAGGTAAATGTTTTTCATATAAATGCAATAAACAATATCCTTTAAGGTCCACCATTTTCCCTACACATATTTTTCTAACATGGAGTTTATGTTCTTACTTTCTTTGGACTCCTGAAGCTTTCTTGATAGCTTGAATATTTAAAATTACTCCATTTTTTGGTCAAGGTCCTTTTCCAGATGACTTGCTAGTTGGCACTTAGTAATAATCCCTTGGTGCCAGGGAGGCTTATCCCTGGGAGTCATGTACCATGTGGGGAGGAAGGTAGTGTGTTTATATGCTGAGATTGGTTTAGAGAGAGACCACATTTGAGCAACAAGGAGGGTTTCAGGAGGTAACTCTTAGCAGTATATAATACTAGGCTAACTGTCAATTTCACAAGTAAAGGTTCATAAGTACAATAATCGATATTAAGGGCCTGGCATAATGGTCTGTCTTCCTTCACTAGGCACTGCCCTTACACTTAGGGATTCTTGCTGTCCTATTAGAGAATGTAGCAGAACTCCCCAGGAGGTAATTCAATATTGTTTTGGTTATTGTATGAATCACCACCCGAAGAGACAATGCCCCATGAACAGTTGAACATATTCATATGCCTTAGAGGCATCCCCCAGGTGAAGCCCTTCCCATGCATCCCCCCATCACTGACATCTTGTGCTAGTGATTTACCCCTGCGTGTTGTGACCCTTCTGTGATCTAAAACCTTTCCAAAAAGGAAGCCAACACGATAACCAAATAAAATTAATAAGAAAATGAAATAATTAAAAAATAACCAATAAGCTACAAACATTCTTTTAAAATTTTGAAATAATAAAAGTTAAGAAAATTTTTAGACCTGGTGTCTTTCATCACTGTAAGATCTGATATCCTTTATATACAGTGAAATTTCTTCCATATATTCCCCCAGTGTCTTATTTTTTTCATTTTCTTTTCAAAGAAGCCTTACCAAGTGCTAACTAGCAATACATCTGGAAAAAGACCTTGACCAAAAGGAGGAAATGGTAAATACAAATGAGTTTTTATGGCTAAGAGATTTCAAAGTGAGTCAGGTCATTCCAGAGGTATGCGTATGCAAGTCTCAGCAGGATCACATTGACTGCCACAGCAAACAGTGCCTCAAATAGTGGAGTTCCCAAGGGCTCTAGAGACATCCAGAAACTATAAGCAGGGCAGACAAGCTCAGGAATTCAGCACCCTGTCAGTGGGCCTTACTTTGGAATTTATGCTCCCAATGTAACAGAATTAGACTCATCTACAGGTTCTCTACACCTGGCTCTTCTGCCCCTTTTCTTGAACCTATAATTAGCACTATACTTGATAAACATATGTCCCAAAGACTTAAATCTTTGATTCATCCACATGCCAGTTGAGCCTTGAATTTCAGCAGAGTTGCAATACCTACTCTCCAGTTCTTTGGACTCACCCAGGACAAATAACAAGGACATGATCATGGACAAGGTCCATCCCAAGAAACAGAGAGTGTCTGAAACTGCAGGCAAGATATTTCCATCTACCTGCCTGATGGGATCTAAGCTCTTCTTCAATTAGAAGCAAAGTGGGCATCACCACACCAAAATCCTCAGAATTGGAGAATGAACAATGGCTTAAAGTAGACTTATTATTATTATACTATAGACTTACTATTATTCTAGCAATGGAAGAAATTTTATCATTGATATAAAGGCACTGGTCACCAGAGGTTCTGAGGGGAAGAAGAGGTTTAATATGGTGGCATTTTCAGGACACTGGAGTTGTCCTGCATGACACTGCAGTGACGGAATAGGCCATTGTATACAAAATTGTGCAGGGCAGAGTGTAAACTATAATGTAAATTGTAATCCATAGTTAGTAGCAATGCTTCAATATGAGGGATGTTGTTGATGTGGGAAAGTGTGGGAGGGGGAGGGAGTGGGGCATATGGGAATCCCTTATTATTTTATGCAACATTTACGCAATCTAATGCTTCTTTAAAAATTTAAAAAAAATTAAAAATAATCAAGAATAATTATAAATAGTTAATATACCACCCAAACTAATCCTTTGATTACACTGGTAAGATTTAGGGTGTGGCTGTGATGAAGTAATTTATTAAATATTTGGGTTAAATTCTGATATGATTGTAGTTTGTAAATTGTGTGTCTGTAGAGATAACATGATTTTGCTACAAAATTATTTTCAAAATGGATTACAATGGTTTTTATTTCTGGATTTCCCATTAGTTTTTAGATTTAAACTTGGCTGTGCTACTCTTTTGTCACTCCCATACTTCTCTCCCAGAATAGGTACTTAAAATATTTTTTTAATCATCATCTAAAGTAACATGTCCTACGTTATCATCCAATTGTACTTTAATTTTTTCCACATACTCTTCTTTATTATTGATTAGTGTGCTTTATTTCTTCCAAGAGTATTTCATAATTCAAAGCAGTCTTTTCACCAGGTTACCCAATGTCGTTGGTGAATGTGCAGCACACTTTAAACACCAGGCTAGTTTTCCCCCACGAGCATATCTCCAAACTCCTCTCCCTGAAAGCATCTGGTTGGTGTTCACAGGTTGAAAACAAATTGATGACGAGATGAAGTGTAATACAACTGGGATATTTGCAAAAACTTGCACTGCAAATTCTAAAATATTTTTTATCATTTACTTAGTGCAGGTATTAAATGAAAATTTCTAGGATTTGAAAATACGTTTCAAACAAGTCTAGTCTGGATAGTCCTGTGTACCGTGATACTGGCTAGCTTGATCCTCTTTTGGGTAAAAGTTTGGTATGCTTCACGGAGTAGGAGTGGAGACCTGGTATGTTGTTGATTCACATGTCTTCCATTTGTTCTGCCACCCTGAAACTGCAACTTCCATTTTGGGGTCAAGCTAGCGCATGACTTATTCTGGAGAGCAGGAAGCCGAGGTGGAGAGCATGCCCACTCTCTTTAAAAGCACCTCCACTTACATCTCATGGGCCAAACTCAAGCACACCTTGCTGCTAGGGAAACCTGACTTGAACAGAGCAGCCATGTGACCAGCTAAAACTTGGGGAGTTGATTACTAAAAATAAAATAAAATAAAATAAGGCTCTGAATGGCCACGGAGGTGGAGCAGCTAATAGTCTCTGTCACATTACACAAGTGTCTTTACTTCAGAAATCAATCTAGATCATTCTTCAGGCTTCCAAAAATCCCCCCAATCAGAGTTTCTATGCATCTTTCTTATGATGAAGGTTGGGTTCCATATTCTCTAGGATTCTTCCACCAATTACAATCTTGACATTTTACTTAAAATAATGATTCTGATTGATCCCTTTGCCTATAAATGAAGTAGAAGAAATTGGACAGAAGCAAAAACATTAGGTTTGAGTCACATTTTGTAGAAGCACAGTAGTTTGTAAAACAAAATTTCTAGGGATTACAGAAAAACGTCATGTAATCAATGACTTAACTGCAAGTCATATATATAAGGAATACTTTCTAAAAAAGCATACAGATTGAGTGGAAAGGTTTTCTTTAGAAATTTCCAATTTGGTAAACTTTACAGAGAAAAAAAATCTGAAAATGATATTTTTCTGATGTTTTTATTTAGTAAATGTTTGCATTTAAAAGGGAGCTAAATGCCAAGCTGAAAAAGAACACTGCTGTATCTATGGTTAATTATGGCCTGCTTGATAATTAATACCAGGTCATCTTATCTATTTCTTTCTCAATAACTCATGATTTGCAAGATTTGAAACAACTCTTTATTTTATGTAACTCTCTAATTTTCTTTCTACGCTATGTATGGTGTGGAAAGAAATATGACACTGAGATCTTAAAAAGCTTTCTCTCTTAGCATTGCTTTTCATAAAAATTACCAGTAAAATAGCTGAACAAATTGCATTTGATGTTTGAGCTTTTATTCCAAAAGTGCTATCCAAGACTATGCCTCATACCATTAGTGGTTTCACCTGTTTGTACATTTCTTTTCAAGCAAGCCTCCATCCTCACTGATTTGATAAGGATGAAATTGATGTCAGTGAAGTAGTATTTCAATATTATTCTAATGTCATTCCAGCATAGAGTAAAATTTTGTTCAGCTATAAACTACTGCAACAAAGAGGAATAGATTGCCATCATGGAGTACACATTTGCATTTAGGATACAATTTTCATATTCAAAATTAAATTATCAAGGAGAGAAAACAGAGAATTTAATAGAACATGAATCAATGTCATATTCCCTAGGACACTATGCTCCAAAAATTATGCATATATATAAATGTGTATGTCTGAATATAATGAAAGGAATGATAAAATCACTGTAATATAAATTATGGCTATAATGGTAGAAATAATGTTTTCCTTGCCCCCAAGATCTCTCTGTGGAAGACTACATACTATAGAGTCTCAAATTTTTCTTCTATATTGTTACTCTTAATTCAAATTTTAATGTATTTACATGTGGTGAAAGTTAAATTATAAAGTGTAACAGAGAAGTATCAATTTTATCCCTGCTCTATAAATCACATATCCATATCTTCCTGGATTATGGTGTTTTTTTCTGGGCATTCTTTAGGGGGTAATTTTTCATGTGAATTAAAAATGTGAACAGAGTTAGAGCACTCTTTTTAGACAAGATTTGAAACTATTTCAATACTGTTAAAAGGCTATCAGAAGTCTAGAGTAATCTTAGTTAGGATTAAAGTAGGATAAAGAGAACAGAGGACGGGAACCCTCCACATTTTGGTCACACTGTACTGGAATATTCAGTTATGTTTTGGGCTCTGAGGGTTTAAGCGAATGTTGATATAGCTCGAAATGATCAGAAAAGAATAATCAATATGGTAAAGAAACATTTCTGTTTTTGACCAAGATGTAATACCTGGGATCATATATACCCTACCTAAAACAACTGAAAACAAAACAAAGCAAATAAAATGAACTATATGACTAATGATTTAAAGACATTGGACATCTAGCAATTAAGCAGAGTAATCTTTCCCAGGAACAAACAAGGTGAACCTTGCTTCAGGTTAAGACTTTACAATTTTTCCTGGCTTTGTTGCATAGTGGGGGAATCAGGTGGAATCCAGCAAACTCCCTGAATTGGGGAGATGGAGAAGAGAGTCCAGGAAGAATATCATGAAAGAGTACCAAAGCAGAGAGAGCCACACAGACAAAGAACTCCAGAGATATCCTGAGGGTTCCCCTTAAATATTCCACATGCCTATGAAAGAAACTCCTCTAAACTAGGGAAAGAACCACCTGAAAGGATTATAGGGAATAGTATCTGAGATTCACATAGAGTTGGAATAGCGCCTGCTCTTCTGGGGGGAAAAAAATCAACAAACAATACAACTCATGTTTTAATTTCCTGGTTGCTAAAACAAAAACCAGACAAGGAGTTGGCTTAAACAATGGGAATTTATTGGCTCACAAATTGAGGCTAGAAGAAGTCCAAAATGAAGGGATGATCCAGGCAATGTTTCTCCCAGCAGACTGCAGTGTTCTGGGGCTGGCAATCCTTGATCTTTGACTTTTTTGTCACATGGCAACGAATATGGTGCCCTTTCCTGGCTTCTCCTTTCTCTTCCAGTTTCCACTGACTGCCAGTTTCTAGCTGCTCTGTGGCTTGTGCTCTCTCTCTCTCTCTCTCTCTCCACCCTCTGCCCTTCCCTATAAGGCCTTTAGTAATGAATTAAATTCCATCTGAATTCAGGTGGGCCACACCTTAACTGAAGTAACCTTATATTTACAATGGGTTCACACCACCGGAATGGGTTTAGATTAAGAACATGTTTTTCTGGGGTGCATAACTCTAAGCCACCTCGACTCATAATTCACGGGGCATTGGTCGAGTATGCAGGAAAGTCTTGAATCATAATTCATAAAGGAGATTGATTAGCTCAAGGCGGAGTTATGCTGCAGATCAAACAAAACACAGAAGGGTCAAACTGCTTCCAAATAGCTTAACTGTAGCCCAAAATAAATTTCAAGAATATTTATAGAAATTCCATAATACCTGGCAGTCAAAAGGTAAAATATATGATATTTTACATCGAACATCAAAAGATTACTAGGCACGTAAAGAAACGGAAAAGCATGGGCCGTAAGAGGACAATAATCAACAATTAATCAAAAGTTACACAGAACTAAAACAGATGTTTATGAGCAGAAATGGACACAAGAAAAATTATTACAACTGTATCCTCTACATTCAAAACATTAGCTAAAGATAAATAACATATAATAAAAAGTACATAAAAAGACCCAGATCAAACTTCTATAGATGAAAACTACAAAGTCTGAGATAAAAATACACCAGATGGGATTAACAGCAGATTAGACAATGCAGGAAAACAGATAAGTGAACT
Source organism: Dasypus novemcinctus (assembly GCF_030445035.2). NCBI lineage: Eukaryota > Metazoa > Chordata > Mammalia > Cingulata > Dasypodidae > Dasypus > Dasypus novemcinctus. The sequence continues at coordinate 8,887,908 of NC_080701.1, read as the reverse complement.
TGAAAATATAACAACAGAAGTGGTTGATAATGAAACGTAGAAAATAGTTTAAGAAATAAAAAGAACATAAGTGATTTTTAAAACAACTTCAAGTGGATTAATATACCTATAGTTGGAGTCCCTGAAGGAGAGGAGAAGGGGCACTGAAGACAGAAAATAATTTTTGAAGAAATAATGGACAAAAATTTTGTAAATTTGATCCAAACTATAAACCCTCATTTCACTAAATCCAAAACATACACACACACACACACACACACACACCTCTGTGTAAAACCATGATAAATAACAACAATCAAATTGCTCAAAACTAGTGATGGAATGCAAATCTTAAAGCTGTCCTTAGTAACACACATTACATACAGAGGAATAACAAAGATAAGCATGGCAGCAGATTTCTCATTGGAAACCATTCAAGGGATAAGACCAGAAAATAACTTCTTTAAAGTACAAAAGCAAAACAAAACAAAACAGCTAAACTGAAGATCTAAAATTATATACCTAGCAAAAAATACCTCTCAAAAAACATGAAATAAAGACATTAGACATAAAAAACTGAAGAATTTATAATGAGCAATTTGTTCTACAAGAAATGTTAAAGGAAATTCCTCAGGGAGAAGGCAAGTGCTATCAGGTGGGAATGTGGATCTATACAATGGAATTAAGAGAAATGCAAAAGAGAATTATATGAGTAGATATACTTTTCTTATTATCTAAACTTCTTTAAAATATAATTTACTATTTATACAAAAATAATAGCAATGTATTGTGGAGTTTATAACTTAGGTGCATAAAATGTATGATTACAGTACACTTAAAAGTGGAGAGGAAGAAATGAAAGTAGTCTATTGCAAGGTTCTGTTGAAGTACGACATTACTCCAAGGTAGGCTGTGATAAATTAAAAACGTATATTATAAACACTAAAGAAGCAACTGAAATAATGGAAGGAATAAGTCAATAAAGAGACAAGATGGAATAATACAAAATAGTCCACTAATCCAAAAGAAGACTGATTTTGCTGGGATTGCTTTGAATATATGTGTATATATATCAGTTTGGGGAGAATTAATATCTTAATAATGATTTTTTTGACATATGAAGATAGTGTATCTTACCATTTACTCTGATCTTCTTTGATTTTCTTCTTCAGCAATTTGAAGTTTACAGCATGCAGAACCTGCATGCATTGAGTTAAATCTAAATTCAAGTACTTCATGCATTTTGGTTATGTTATAAATAGTATTATTTTATTTTATTTTATTTTTTTATTTTTACACAAACTTTTTCCCCCTTTTTTATTATTTTTTTAAAGATACATAAATCACACAAATGTTACATTAAAAAATATAAGAGGTTCCCTCATACCTCACTCCCCACACCCCCTACTCCTCCTACATCGACAACCTCCCACATTAGTGTGGCACATCCATTGCACTTGATGAATACATTCTGGAGCATTGCTACACCGCATGGATTATAGTTTATGTTGTAATTTACCTTTCTTCTTTTTTTTAATGTCCTATTTTATTTTATTTTTCAAATTCTACTCAATTTATTCCTTTTTTAAAAAATATTACATTTAAAAAATATGAGGTCCCCATTCCCCCCCACCTCCCCCACCCCACCACTCCCCCATACCAACATTATTTTAAACTTGAGTTTTTAATAATATATCCCTATTATAAGGATACTCAGTTGATTTTTTATATTAATCTTGTATCCTGCAAACTTGCTATAATCACTTATAGTAGCTTTTAGTTTAGATTTTTGAGATTTTCTATGTAGAGAATCATCACATTGTCTGAAAATAGTAACCTTTTATTTATTCATTGACAAACCATATACAATTCATTTCTTTTTCTTGTTTTATTGTTCTGGCTAGGAACTCCACTATGACCTTCAATCAGAGTAGTGAGATAGGACATCCCTGCCTTCTTTTCTTGAATTTAGGGAGAAAACACTCAGGCTTTTAACATTAAAAATGGCATTAGTTTTAGAACTTTTGTAAATGCATCAGGTAGAGGAAGTTCCCTTCTATTGCAATTTTACTGAAAGTTTTTATAATAAATAAAATTTGAATATTTTCAAGTTTTTCTCTATTTAGTGAGATGATTACATGCTTTTTATTTATAGTGTTAATATGATTGATTTTCAAATGCTGAAACAGAGTTGAATTCCTGAGATAAACAACACTATATATATATATATATGGTCTGATTTACTCATATAAACTTATTTCATTCATTGCAGATTTATTTTGCAAGTTCTCTGTTCATAAAGGACATTGGCTTGTAGTTTCATATTTTTGTAATATCCTCTCATTTTAGTACAGAGCAATACTGGCCTCGTAGTAAGATGGTAAATGTTCCCTCTACTTCAGTTTCCAGGAACAGGTAATGTAGAATTGGTATTATGTCCTAATTACATGTTTCATAGAATTGGCCATTAAGCCAGCAAAGCCATCTGGACCTAAAGTTTTCATTGGGGAATATTTTTAACAGCTCTATTGATATCTAATTCATCTAATATTAAGTACCTTCATTTAAAATGCATAACTAAATGATTCTTAGTAAATGTAAAGAGCTGTACAACCATTACCAAAATGCAATTGTCGATCATTTCTGTCATTCTCAAAATGTGCCCACTGCCCATTTTCATTAATTTCCTGTCACTTTCTCCCTCCCTGTCAAACACGAAGTTATTTCTGTCATTATAACTTAGGTGCATAAAATGTATGATTACAGTACACTTAAAAGTGGAGAGGAAGAAACGAAAGTAGTCTATTGCAAGGTTCTGTTGAAGTACATTACTCCAAGGTAGGCTGTGATAAATTAAAAACGTATATTATAAACACTAAAGAAGCAACCATTTTTAGGACAAATATATCCTTGAAACATTCTTCCTCTAATGCTTTTTCTAGATAACCCCATATACATCCTGTATACTTTTATTCCTATGGGACTCCTTCCCCTAGCCACCCTAAAACTGATTTCCTTGTCCCTCCAGTGTGCTCCAGAATTTATAATGAGCAATTTGTTCTACAAGAAATGTTAAAGGAAATTCCTCAGGGAGAAGGCAAGTGCTATCAGGTGGGAATGTGGATCTATACAATGGAATTAAGAGAAATGCAAAAGAGAATTATATGAGTAGATATACTTTTCTTATTATCTAAACTTCTTTAAAATATAATTTACTATTTATACAAAAATAATAGCAATGTATTGGGACTTTACAATACGTGATATGTTGTAGTTGGCTTCCTTCACTTAGTACAATGTCATAGCACATAAGTAGTCCAACTTCTATTGCTGAATATATTCCATTGTATGGATTTACCACATTTTGCTTTATTAATTTACCAGTTAATGGGTTATTGCTTATTTTGAATGTGGGACTGTTAAGAATATTTCTGCTGTGAATTCATGAATGAATCTTTGTGTGTGCATATGTTTCCATTTTTCTTTGGTAGATACCTATTAGGGGAACTGCAAGTCACATGGTAATTTGTGTTTATTTAAGAAAATTTAACAAGTTTTCTTTCAAATTGGCTAAAAATTTTGGCATTCTACCTTATATTCTCCACAACTTTGTTCAGCTTTGTTGTTAACTTTAGGGTTACAGTAACTGTGAAATGGTATTTTATTATGGTTTTAATTTTCATTTCTCTACTGACTAATATTGCTGATCATTTTATAATGTGCATATTAGTCATTCATATTTGTATGTATAAAATGTCTATTAAATATGTTGCCCATTTTTAAATTGGGTTGTTTATCATTCTATTGCATTACAAGAACTCAAAAGGAAATTCCTTTAATAAATATAGGACTATATGGTTTACCTATTTCTTCTTGAGTGAGTTTTGGTTGTTTTTATCTTTCAATATATGTGACAATTTCATCTAAGACCTAATATATAGGGACAAAGTTGTTCATAATATTTTCTAATAACATTTTAATGTCTATAGAATTATTTCTGATATTAATTCAATGTGAGTGTGTACGTGTATTATTTTTTCACTATTCCAATGATCTTTAGCATCTAAATACTGCCATATGATCCAGTAATTCTTATACTAGGAATATATCCAGAAGAACTGAAACTGTGATGTGAACAGACATTTGTACACTTACGTTCATAGCAGTGTTATTCAGTTGCCAAAAGATGGAAACAACCCAAGTATCTGTTAACCAATGAATGAATAAGCAAAATGTGCTATATACATATGAGAGAATACTATGTCAATGAACTTGCTTTTATATTTAGGTTTTTGATCCATTTTGAGTTAATCTTTGTATAAGGTGTAAGATAAGGGTCCTTTTTCTTTTGGTTATGGATATCCAGTTCTCTCAGGACCAGTTTTTGAATAGAAAATTTTCTTAAGCTAATGCATTCCTGTGGGTGTAAAGTTATTGTAGATAGGTCATTTTGATTAGAAACAGTTGAGGGAACTTTCTTTTTATTAGATCACTTCAGTAGGGGACAACACAGGGTGGGTCTTAATCCTCTACTGGAGTCCTTTATAAAACGGAGTAACACAAAAAAGGAGGCAGCAGAGGCAGAGAGAAACTTTCACAAGTTGCAACCAATGAACCCAAGAGAGAGAAAATCCACAGACACAGCAGCCTGAAACTGAAAGGCTGGAGGAGAGGGGAGAGGCTCAAGAGGAAAGTATCTCTTGATGATGCATTGATTTGGACACTTTCGCAGCCTCAAAACTATTAGCTCTTAACCTAATAAATCCCCATTACAAAATCCATTTTTTGGTATATTGCTCCCAGCAGATTTTAACCAACTAAAACAATGCCCTATCCAAAGATTTAAAGTTCTTTCCTGACACATTTTAAAATAGAACAAATACATTTCTCTGAGATCCTAGTATTTTTAAAGGACATTTTTATGGTTCTTTGGCCTTTAATTAATGTCAAACCAGTAACAATGTACCAAATAGATATTATTCAATACAAGACAAATTGGCAAGTGGAAGATTTGACTATAGAAAAGTCAGTGACATTTTCTTATGTAGCTTCATAATAAAGTAATTTTATTAGCAGTAAGAATGAGCCAGTCACTTTACTTTGGTTAATTTAGGGCATTTTTAAGAGATTTATACAAAATAAAAATCTCTTTCTCCTGTTTTTATGTAAACCATTTTTAGGACAAATATATCCTTAGGTAAATCTCACTTTTTAAATTCTTGGAATATGCATATATATTTATTCTTATTTACCTAGAATCAATTAGATATCTCCCTAAATATTTCTTTTATATACCTTTTTTTTCAGCAACGGGTATTTAAATAATAGAATATTTTGAACAGAGCATGAGATAATTGAATTTAATTATCAAAGTCTGCAGATGTTTGGTTATGGCAAGAGCCATGTTGTTGCATATGAGTGTGTGGCTGAGGAGAATTGGGGTGAAGGTGAGTGGAGGTAAACACTTGAAATGCAATGCCAAGTGACACATGGCTTCTGTCCTTGAGGACCTTGAGGCCTCTGTAAGGGGTACAGCTAAAGAATCAGGTGATTAAAACAGAATACAACTAGTTCTATAACAGGGAGAATTAGAGGGCACTGTTGGAGCACACTGGAGGGACAAGGAAATCGATTTTAGGGTGGCTAGGGGAAGGAGTCCCATAGGAATAAAAGTATACAGGATGTATATGGGGTTATCTAGAAAAAGCATTAGAGGAAGAATGTTTCAAGTAGAAAGAATAAAATTTTGAAAACATTTGGAGGGAAAAGAGAGACTGGTGCGTGGGCATTTTGGAATCTACAGGTAGTTTGTATTGGTGGAGAATAGCTTCTTCTCTAAATTTGGGATTGGTTTCTGGCTTTCTTTGACACACTTTTGGACCTTTGCCCCAGGAAGGGCATGGTATGGGAGGATAATAAGCTTTATTTCTTTTTGCCAAATCTGTTCCTTGGAGATGAATCTTATTCTTTGTACTCTTTTCACTTCATTCTGAGCAGATTTTTGGCTGACAACCATGTCTTCACTTTAAACCAAACATCTGTATTACCCGGAACATAAAATGCTACATTCTGGCTGCTCCTTTATTTGAGAGACAGATTATTTGAAAAGCTCAGGACTATCTTGTTAGAATTTGAGTTTTTTCCAAGTCTTCCAAAATCAGTGTTGGCTTTCTCTGCAGCAGATAAGGTGATTTTTTTTTCACACTTGCCTCCAAATCATATGAATCTATGTTTTAATTGTATACATCAGACTTTAATCAAGTAGGTACAAAAGTAGCATTATAGGCTTTTTTTAAAAAAGAGAATCTCTTTATAAGCAGACTACAAGATGACACTTGTCAACTATTCCCTCAGGATATCACTTTTAAGAGACTCCCCCTCAACATGCTGTCTAGTCATTAGGCACTCTTCTCTAGGCTTTTTCCTTTTGTATATTGTCACATCCTCAGAACGCAATGTACCGAAATCATATTTTCCTAGCAACCTGCCGAAATGCTTTTTAGTGAGTTAAAATTTAATGTTACTCCTTAGCTTTTGCAGAAGTTATATAAGAAAAGTCCATTTGATAAATGTTTCTGCCCCTTTTCTTGCAAAACCATCACCCAAAACATTGTCCATGATGTCAGCCATGCTCTGTTAGTAAAGATCAAGCTACAGTTCAGGAATTGAAGAGTTTTTCCCCCTATATGAGGTACTATGATTTCTTTTAATCCGACAAAGAGAACTACACAATCAAATATAAACACTGTGTTTGCGCTTGACTTTGTTTTATTTTTATCTAAGCTACTAGGTAACTCAAAACCAATTTTAAGGTAAATCTCTAGTCACTAGGTTAAAATAGTTGAACAACATAGCAATTTTATGCGATTATAAATTGAGCTTTGCTAATTTTTTGTTTTTTAAATTAATTGCCCTGTTTAGATGCATTAGAATATTGTAAACTTTATTAAGTAACATTTGGAATTTAGCAATGCACTTCCACAAATGGTAATCTGTCACCCCTCCCCATAACAACACTATGACATATTTTTCTGTTTTATATAGAAATAATTTGAGGATTGTATAGATTAAAAGAATATCCCATATTTATTTGACTATTTTAATTACATAACCAATATTAAAACCCATTTCTTCTGACATCAAATTTAATGCTCTGGCCACTATATTATTATCTTATTAAACATTCCATTAACATTTAATATATCAAAAATGTTATTTTATGTGCAAATAATCTTTTTATATTCTTAAACTCAGATGGTGACTTTAATATTAGAAAAAAATTATACTTTTTTAGCGGTTAGCCGAAGAATAACATATTCCACTAGCCTGCACTATTATTTTGTAGTCTTTCATGTCTACACTATGGTGTAAGAAAACTCAGAAATTGCAGTTTATAACATCAAGTTTTCTGTTGTGATGTTAACATTTGTTTTGAGTAGTACGTATGGGTTATTCAGCACTTCTGTCTGTTACTTAAACAATCAAACATATTAGAATAGACACACACACGTGTGTACGCATGCAATAATTCACTTAAAAAGCTAAATACATCACAAAATTCTAAAACTTATAGAAAAAATGAACTACAAATGGAAAGAGGTATAATACTTTGGAAGTCCAGCTTTGCAGTTGTTACATTAGAGAGAGTTTTATCCTGTGAGATTTGAAAGCGTATATATGAAGCTGATGACACGATTTTTACTAAAAACAGATTCATTCTCTGCTCTATTTCATATGGTACACATACAAAAACCATCAGCTATGGTCTGTTCCCTCTTGTGTCCTACTGTAACTGATAATAGTTTTACTCCAAAACACTTGTGTTCAGGAATGGCAAAGCCATTTTATTTTTGTAAGCCAGATCATCTTTCTCCAGCTCTACTTCTGCCATTTCAGGCACTTTGGTTGGGTCTGCCCACTCCCTAGGTTTTTGATGAGGCTCCGGTCTTACAGATCCCAGGATATCTGCTGGTATCCCAGGGACTTAGTCACACCATTGCAAGCCCCCTGTCTAGATTGGTTGTGCAAAGCAACCATGGCGCCCTGAGTTTCAGCCATTCACATATTTCACTGAAGCACTATTAAATTAAGAAAGTTTTTAAGGACAAGTTGTTCACCTGGCTAAAGTAGTGTTCTTTTTCCAAAAATCAACAACAAAGCTGCTTGCAGTGGAATCAGTTTCTAAAGAAAGATGGAGAATGATTGTGGCTACTTAAAAAAATTTTTTTTTTAATATATTCTCTTTTTTGCTTGAACCAATTTGTGTAGTAGTCTGATTTTGTAAACAAAGTACTAGTTTTTAAAGTTCAATTGCACTAGTTTAATTGAAAAATTTGTTAAAAAATGCACTTAAGCAACTTGTCCTTAACTAATTTTTCAATTTAAATATGATAATTTGATAACATTTGCTGAGAATGGCTAGTAATTGACTAACCTAAATTAGAAACATATTTGGCTTAAAAAATTCTTCGCTATTACAGGTTTACATTAAGATCCATTGCAACTGTTTTAACCTCACCAACCATATTAAAAATACATTGTAAAAGTAACAAAGAATTCAGAAAAGATAAATGCTCACATACAACTTTCTACAATGCAATTCTAATAATGGTTTAATTTTTTATAAATGCTAATCCAGTCACTAATGGATTAATTTTCTGTATTTGGAGATTAAAATATTTTTTATAGTGGTTCTTTGTTTACCATATGAAGGCATCACAAGCATATGTAAAATACTCAGTCTGATTCTTCTTTTCATGTGGTGGAGATATAAGGTTAAATGAATGCTAAACGTCCAACAATATGCAGATGCCAAAGCAAGAATTAGTTATCTGATGGTTGAATATTTCAAGAATGAGCATATGCACTCATTACATAAGGAGCACTTACTACAGCCCCTGCATTAGATTACTAACTCATGGGAGACAGCAAGTAGGTCTATTTTGACCACACCTTACACCATCTCACAAAAGAACAGGCACTTGATATTTGATAATTTTGGGTAGGTTTGATCACATGACTTATGTGCATGGAAACCAACAGGTGGCTGTGATGAGTCGTATACTGGTTTTCCTTTAGGAAGAAAGGAAATGCTAAACCCTATTCACCTTAGGATGCAGTGTTAATGTTTCCTTCCTCCAAAGAGAACATGATGCTGATTAAATCCAATTAACTTTCATTTTCTATAGAAGTCTAATATCCATATTCAAAGTACTTCATAGGAACTAATTTTATTGCATTCCAATAAGATAGAAGTCTGGTGATCAACCAATCAGCTCTATTGAAAGTTCCAGATGATAAAATCCCATGCTGATTTCAATGGAGGAAAGATAATTTAACATCAATACAAATAATTAAGATGATTATCTAACATTCAAAATGTGTATATTGCTTATTTTATTATTATTTTTTAGGAGGTACCAGGGATTGAACCCAGCACCTTGTACATGGGAAGCAGGTGCTCAATCACTGAGCATCTGCTTCTCATACGTTACTTATTTTATTATTTTATTTTACAAAACAAAACAAAACAATTTATTTCCATTTTTATTCACTGTTTCCAAATATTTTAAAAAGTTGATTCTTACACTAATTATCTCAAATGGGGCCATGCAAAGCAATTCAAAGTGTGCAGAACAATCATTTCCCCCTTCAGTGTGGCTGTTTTATACAATCAATGGAAAACTGAATGGCATATGATTGGTTGGAAAATGTCACTTGCATACAAAACATGCAAGACAGTTTCTACCTCATGTCTGCAAGTCTTTACAATAACTAGTGCTTTTCTGTTTTTTATTTGAGAGGCACAAGGGACTGAAAAATTTAGCTACCCAATTTTATCTACCACACAAAGCACAAATGATAGTCCCAACACTGCAGACTTTGGAGAGTTGAGACAGTAGACATTATCTGTAGCAGATTCAACTGTTCAGCTTGAAGATGCTGGCTTTCTCTCTTAAGAGAAATAAATTTCTTTAGGGTGTTTCCTCTAATTTTGCTAGACAGGGTTGCAGAAGCACCCTCCATGAATTTAAAGTTGACAACTATAAAGTATTCTGTTGTATTATATAAATGAAAGATCTGGGAACTTTGCTAGACTAAAGAAAGTTGTTCCCTAAATGACACTGAAAAAAATCCTGACCCCAGGGCATTACTTAGTCCAAATGTTTCTGACCAAAGAAAATGATACAATATTTATATGTTAAACTTTTTTTAAAGAGATGGTTGATATCAATACTGTATATATTTTACATGTCAAATACATAGTTCAGGAGTTTATAAAATAAGAGCATGTATTATTACCTCTAAGAATATCATACACAAGAGAAATCCCCCCAGTCCTGGTGACAGCATTTTAAGTGGAAGCAGTCTTATATACATAAACAATCCAGATTTTCTGCTGTGTTAAGAAGGTAAAGAAATTTAAGAGATTACTGGAAAAAATCTAGCCCACTGAAGATTGATAGAAGGCATCAATTATGGAATTTTAAATGTTTCCTCTTTTAAAAACACCCAGAATACAAAACCTGTGTACAAAGGAAAACATGAAATTCTGGATGATCATATTTGATCACACTACATAACTCAGAATGAAATTCTGTCATTGGTTATTTTCTATTGCACTCATTTCCTTGATGGCATTAATTTGTGAACTAAAGTTTATATTTAGTTCAGCTGCCGTTACAGCACAAGATTGCATTTTTAAAACATGGTATCAACTTTCCTTACCTGTAACAGCACTCTATTTTTTTTTTAGCAGGAATGATGTTTTTTAAAGTTAACACTTTGTGGAAAAAATGCTTTATCTTCTCATGTATGCTCACCAGTTGCAGTATCTACAGAAGACTTAAATCAAGTCTATGTGTAGACTGATCTTTTACACTTCCCCATCCTACATCTTAAAGGCTTTCCGTCCCATCTCATTTCTGACTTGGTGCAGGGACTGCAGGAGTTTCAGAAAAGGTACATATGTTTCCCATGGGATTCTTGATTTTAAGTGAGGATAATTCTAAGTTCGGGGTATGTTCCAGTGCACCAGGTTAGTTATAAGATAAACAATACCTACTGACAATCTATAAAAGATGAGGCGTTCTAAGTTGCCCTAACAAGGTAAGTCTGTAACAGCGCAACAAGAAAGTGTTTTACCCAACTATGATGCAGTCACCGCTGCCCGGTCATTTAAGGTTAGACCCCAGTCCTGTGGTCACCAGCAGCCATGGAAGTTTAATGGAAAAGGTGTCACTATATTCAAAACCAAAATATGTTTTAAAAGCAATTTATCATGAGAGAAATACAGTTCCTAGGGTGTTCTGTGTAGAGAGGTGGTAAAAGGAGCTGGCCACTGAACATACAAAATCAAATTCCAGGAATATAGTTTTCATGATAATATGTTTTTACTCCGTGCATTTTGCTAACAATACTTCCCTGTAGTTACACTTCATGCAAACTACCCTTGAGTTAGAGGGGAAATCACTGTATCAGATAGCTGACATAATACCAATTATGAAAATTAGCACAAATGAGTAGACTGATTCCAAAAATGAGCAAATTAAACCCTTTGTTAAAATAGGTATTGCTCAACACAGAAATAGCTCAAATCTGAAATTTCATCAATTCTACTGTCCATAAGACCGTGATCCTATGAAATAAATTTTGGAATGGATGTATAATTTCTACAATACAAAGAAATATTTTAACCAATTCTCGTCACAGAGGGATTTTAATTCTGTGGAATAAGAAAACAATTTAGGGGTAAAATATACTCATGAGTAAGTAAACCTGACCAAAAAAATATCCAGACCGAGTCAAATGGACAAAAAACTTAAGGGCTGTGGAAAAAAATGACAACCAAAAATAACATGGAAGTGGAGTGGGGACCACAGTTAAGGCATCTTAAAAAAAACTCCTCAAGGCTTTGGCTTATTAAAATATTTTACACTTAAAAAATATTAACTGAAAGCATCTGAAAAACAAGCAAACTGTTTGCAAACCTGTATGGCAAATTCAGATAGTTTGGAAACGTCATTCAGATGTTTGTTTGCCAAGGAAAATCGAGAAGCCTCTCTCTCCATGAGATAGCATCTGGTGGCAGAGGTCCTCCGGATCCTATCTTAGACTAGATGGCAACCCGGAGGTCTGTGCAGCAGTTACAAACAAGGCATTGCTATCTGCAAGGGAAGGACGGTGGAATTTCCATTGGTTGGGGAATGACCCAGCTTCAGTTTTCCAGACAGCCTGCATGCACAGCTTTATGGCACTGGAGAACTTTGATTGCATCTTCTACTTTGAACCACTCTCTCGTTCTCCCTATATTAACAGAATCTTCCCAATCTTCTAATATTTCAGTGACCGTAAGATATCAACATATGTTCTGTGCTTTCGGTCTTGGTTCTGCTCACATAAGCCCAGGAGTCTGCCTAATTTTCCTCTGACTCCAGCCTCTTCATAAACCTCCCTGAGAGTAGCACCGTGGGCTCCTCCTGCCCCATCCTTCCACCTGGGACCAGCCCAGGAAACCAGCTGCTCCTCCCCAAGAGTGCCTTGTCCTCCTGCTCACCTCCGCCAGCTTGAACCTCATCAACCCCTGAGCTACACCTGCTCCCCGTATATCACTTATTTTAAATGGTTAATTGTATTGATTTCAAAGAAAAATCTAGCACTATAAGACATCCATGAGATGTTAATTTAGGACTCTGAGTCAAGTGAAGTTACAAATACCTCCAATGCGAACATCTAAAGAATGTATGGAGGGACAAAAAAAGAAAAATAAAAAGGGTTGATGTAAAACTATGTTTAATCTTACTAACAGCTTAAAAATGCATATAAGAAATGAGAGACCCTTCCTGCAGTATAGTCAAAGCGTTGTTTTTGTTTTTTAAGGGCCGTGGCAGTGTTAGCAACTGTAAGCTAAATCAAACATTTTTATTCATTGTTTATTGGAGTGAAATTGTTTTTACCTTTATAATAGGCGACTGGTAACACAATTAAATGATGACATATTGCTACTTGTTTCTACTATAAAATATTTTTAAAACTTGACTTAATAATTGACTGGGAATTTATCCCTAGAAAACAATCCTGAATTCACAGCAAGATTTATGTACAAGAATGTGTAACATAGGATTATTTAAAATAATGACATATTAGGGGGAAATTTTATGTCCCACAATATCCTATGGATTTAATTTATGGAACAACCAAATGGAATATTATGGTAACATTTAAAATAATATTTTGAAAAAAATCGAATGACATAATACATTAAAAAAAGCCTTGTTAGCAAATGTGTGTCCAATATAATTTCACCTTTGTCAAGTATGCCTATTTTTATATTTTATGACATATTTATGGACAAAGTCTATAGACAAAGTCCATGATGTGTACATAACCATGTATTAGCAGCAATTAAATGAGATTTGGGATTAAAGTTATATCAATGTTTGTATTTTCTGAATTCCATATATTCATCAAAATATTATAACTTGTAAGATTAAGTAAAATATAATTAGTTCATTATATTTCATGAATTAATTACTTAAGAAATAAAATATTAAATCTGATCTGAGTAACTATATTAATCAGTTCTTTCCTTCTACATGTAATGACAGCTACATCCTCAAACCAATTGGAGAACTTCTACAATGCTTCTAAATTTTCACTTACTTTCATATCATAAATACTAAGTTCTGAAAACATGATCACCCTTTTCCCAAGCCATCAGAGTCAAGTTTTAGGTCTAACCCTTAATTGTTCCCTTCTTAGCTTACTTTAAAATGCCATTTTGTTTTCCCTCACAACCACAGTCATACACATAGAATAGCTCTGCTAGTTACAAATATCATGATATGCATTCATCATTTCTATTCATTTCCAAAAATTTACAAATAACTTGTTTACCATTTCTGCAAAGGGAAAGTCTAAGGCAGGGGTTCTTAACCTTTTTTTTGTTCCTGGACCCCTTTGCTAGTCAGGTAAAAACCACAGACCCCTTGCTAAGTCCACACTATACTGTGCAGTATTTAATAAATATATCACACCTACACCCACACATCCCCACAAAAATAATGTTTTCTTTTTCAATTTCAATTCAAGCTTACAGACCCCTTATTAAGAACCCCTGGTCTAAGGTCATGTATATACTAAAAGGAAAGCTACAAACTGTAGCATGGGACTGTATAAGATAGTTAAAACCTCATGTAAAATGTGAATATGGGTGATAGTGTAAATGTAAGACTTTTTACAAAATAAAAATACAAATATACCAGAGAGAAGGAAAAAGAATAGCTGCTATGTAAGGCAGGGGAAGAATAGAGAGATTGAGAGGTGATGAGTTTTGTTTGTTATTTATTATTAATATTGGAATAATGAAAGTGCTCTACGAAGGAAAGTGATGAATATACAAATATGTGATTACAACAAATACCATTGAATTTACACTATGGATAGTTTTATGCTTTATTAATATGTATCAATAATATTGATTTGATTTTTAAAATTCCACTAGGCAATTCATCCTTTTCTCCATCATTGTTCTTTTGTTTTGAAATTATTCTTTCAGTGGCCACTATGTGCCAGGTATTGTTCTCCTTCATTGCCAAGAGTTAGATAACTCCTCCATAACTGTGTTTCTGAACCTTTACAATAACTGATTTTACCTGATTTCCTTCTATTCAATATTTCTCAATCCAATCCAACTGCATTCAAGGTTGCTTTGGGCTTGAACTGAGAAAGATGCAACTCAATCTATACTAACAACAACAACAAAACCTGGTTGGAGGATTCTTGTTTCTCAAAGGGAAGTGCTGATTATTAAATTTATTGTCTCTCAGCTCTAAATCCACTCTTCTTGCCTGCTCTGTGACAAAGGATCTGGGCCCCTCAACATTTTTCCTTTGTCAGCTGGTGTAGTGTTAAGCTTATCAGTAGAAGGCTCTGGATAGACATGGCAGGAGGGAAGGGTTTTTGCTTCTGGTCTGGGTACTAGTTCGGCACACTCCTGGGGCATGCCTTCTCTCCAACGACCAGTGCCTGCAGTGGGGTTGGCTTCTGCACACCAGATTCCTACAGCATGTGGTCCTCCCCCAGCATCAGGCTCCTGCAGCACCTGGGACCCAGGGATGAGCATCCCATCCCCACACCACAAGCAGTTTCACAGCAAAGGGCCTCAGGTGAGAAACTTCCCTGTGAACACATTTCAACACTTTACTTAAAGTAGCAAAAGGTTTGAGATCATTAGCCTGTGACTTAATTTAGGTATGTACATAATAACATAGTTATACCTAGAGCAACCACTAAGAAAAGAGTACAAAACAGTATACTCAGAAACACTAGAAATCAAAATGGAATCCTTAAAAATTGGACAAGTAACTGAAAGGAAGAAAACGATAATGAAAAACAGGAATAAGAAGAATGGGCAGAAAGTAAACAATTAACTAGTTGAATTAAGCCTTAATTAAACCAATAATTGATATAAATGTAAATGGTCCAATCAAAAGATGCCTCCATTACAGTGCCTCCATATAAAACCAATAATTGATATAAATGTAAATGGTCCAATCAAAAGATGCCTCCATTACAGTGCAACATTATCCAGTGATGAAAAGAAATGAACTATAAAGCCACAAAAGGACAAGGATGAATCAAATGCATATTGTTACGAGAAAGAAGCCAGTCTGAAAAAGCTATATTGTTCATGACTGTGTCATATAACATTCTGGAAAAGCAAAACTATAGTCACTGTAATCAGATAAGTGAATTCCAGGAGTTTGGGGGTGGAGGAGGAAGAACAGAGAGGATTTCTTAGGGCTGTAAATCACAGTTTGAGCCATGATTAATGTGATGGTGAACATGGGAAATTAAGAACTGTTGAAAGCCATAGGCCTTTACAGCCAAAGAGTAACCTTAATGAAAGCAAAATTAAAAAGGAGAACCAACATTTAGGAGTTCCAGGGAACCTAGGATAGAATGAAGAATGTGACACAAGAATCTAAATTATGAAAAATGTATGAAATAATCTCACCAAAGGGGGTGGGGGAAAAGGGGCTGACTTCAGTAATTATGAAAACGAATGGAGTCTGTAAAACTAAGGAAAAAAAATTGCACATAAGTGTTGTATTATAGTTGATAAAGATTTTCTCCAATTAAGGGAACCAAGGCCCTTGAAGAACTAATTCTAATAATAGGGCAAGGAATATACAAGACAAGCCTTGAGCATCTTGTAGTGCCAGAAATTAAGAAAGTTCTCAAAAAATACTCTAACCAAAACAAAACAAAACACAATACCCACAAAAGCAAACACACACAACTGCAATGATGAAGGTATGTCGAAGAATACAGGAGTAAATTGCAAAGGATCCCAATATCCAAAAGTTGGAATGATTTGAGCAAAAATAAAATAGCCTTGGATTATAACCCAAATAATAAAATAAATATCCATTTGTTCATGCATATATAAATAAAATTTACTGAAGAATAAATGAATAAGGGAGAATAGAAAAATCTCCCATGTAGAATAATTCCAAATAATTTCCTTAGAAACTCCATACTCAATGAAATTGAATAACTCTCCACTTCTTAAGGATGGGCTATGCACAGTAACTTTATTCCAAGTAGTACAATATAGAAAGGGAGAAAAAAGAGCAACTTTAATATGGAAAAACCTAAAATACACTACCTCAAGCCAAGTTATCAAGGTTAACATCAACAGTGATGTCATATTGATTATATATATTCTTGATGTGATGATAATGGAACTTCACATTTGTTCCCTTCCTGTCCAAAAAACATTGCTACAATATACCATGAGAAAAACACCAGACAAACACCAATTCAGGAACATTCTACAAAATACCTGACCAGGAATCTTCAAAATTGTCAAGGTCATCAAAAGCAATGAAAGTCTGAGAAACTGTTTCCCATGCAATGAAAAGCCTAAAGAGGCACGACTACTCAATGTACTGTGGGATCCCTGATGAAATCCTGGAACAGAAAAAGGACCAACAAAACAGTGAAGAAATCGGAATAAACTATCATCTTTAATAATAAGATCTCAAAATTGATCCATTAATCGTGAAAAGATGGGCTACACTAATGTAAGATATTAGCAATAGGGGAAATTGGGTGTGTGGCATATGGAAACTCTCTGTACTATCTCTGCATTAAGTCTGTAAATCTAAAACTATTTTTTAAAATTTTATATTAGTAAATAAAGATTGGTAGTTGGAAGTTACAAAAATAACCAAACAATAAGCTGTCTATAAGAAAATAAATTCAAACATAAAAACACAAGTAGTTTGAAAGTAAAAGAATGGAAAGATATGTATCATTCTAGCATTAATAAAAAATCACTAAAGAATATATGAATTTGAGGTAAAATAGAGCAAAGAAAATTACTAGAACAAAATCAGGCATCTCATAATACAAATGACCACTCTGCCAAGAAGGAATAGCAATCATAAATACATATGCTCCAAACAATGGATCTTAAAAATACATGAAACAAAAACTGATGTATTTGAGGAAATATAAAAACAAATTCACAATCATAGTTATGGGCTTCAACACCACAGTCTCAGCAATTGACAGAACAACTGAACAGAAAATCAGCAACTTATAGAAAAACTGAACAACCCTATCAAGCTATAGGATCTAATCTGCATATTGAGAACTCTTAACTGAACAAAATTCAAACACACGTTCTTTTCAAGTGTCCATGGCACTTTCACCAAGAGAGACCAAATCCTTAGCAAAGTAACTATTAACAAATTTAAACAAAATTAAATCAGAGTATATTTCCTGACTGTAATGGAACCAAAATGGAAATCAATAATAGAAGGCAGCAGGAAAATTCTCAAACACTAGAGTTATGGAATAAATAATATACCCTGTAAAGACATACGTGAGTCCTAAACCCCAGTCCTGTGCATGCACGTATTTGTAAATAAGCTCTTAGAAGTTCCTATTAGCTAAGAAGAGGCCTGAATCCAGGCAGACCTTACTCCAATACAACTAAAGTGTTTATAAACAGAAGGAAGAGGCAGTTACGTCATGGAGGCAGAGACCCGAGTTGTGACTGCTGGCAAGCCACCACCAGAAAGTATAGGTTTCTGAAAAGGATGACCCTTCTGATGCCTTCATTTTGGTACTTCTAACCTCCCAAACTGTGAGACAATAAATTATATTTTGCTTAAGTCAATCAGTTTGTGGTATTTGTTAGAATAGCCCTAGCAAATCAAGGTTAAAAGGACATTATACAACATATTTTTAAATGAGTCAAAGAGGAAGACTCAGAGAATAAAAAAATATAGAACTGAATGAAAATGATGAAAATGAAAATAAAATATGCCAAAGTGGAAAGGGAAATACAATATTAAGTGAAACTAGAACTGTGACAAGTGGGAAATTTAGAGCACCACACACATACCTTATAAAGAGGAAAGTTCTCAAATCAACATTTTAAGTTTCTGCCTCTAGAAACTAGGGGAAAAAGAAAAATAAACCCAAAGAAATCAGAAGAAAGGAAATAATAGAGGAGAAATCAATGACATTGAAAGTAGAGAAATAATTTTTTTAAAAATCGGTAAAACCAAAAAGTGGTTCTTTGATAAAAAATAAAATTGATAAGCCTATCTCAAGACTGACAAATAAAAAAAGAGAAAACACAAATCACCAATATCAGGAATGAAACAGTGTTTATCAGTATAGATATTGCAACCATTAAGACAAGAGAATAATAAAAACTTTTATGCTTACAAATTTGAATACATAAAATAAATAAACTTATTCCTCAAAAACCAAACCAAGATGAAGTGTATCACATTAATAGTCCTATATCCTAATAGGAAATTAAATTTCTAACTCAAAATTTCTCCAAAATGAGTACCCAGCCCAGATGGTTTTGCTTGAGAATTTTATCTAACATCTAAAGAAAAATAAAACATTAATTTTATACAATTGCTTCCAAAAACATGGAAGAGGAAATACTTTATCAACTGATATTATAATTTTACCCTGATACCAAAGCCAGACAAAGACAGTACAGAAAAGAAAACTACAGTCCAATATTTTTCATGAACTAAGATGTAAAAATTTTCAACAAAATAAAGCAAACAAAATCCGACAATATATAAAGAGAGTAATACACCATAACCAAATATAATTTATTCTAGGTATGCAAGGCTGGCTCAATGTTTTTAAAAAATCTATCAGCGTAATCCAAACCATCTAAAGAACAGAAATCCTATCAATTCATGAAGAAAAATACACACACCCATGATAAGACAAGAAGTAGAAGGGAACGTCAACTTAATAAAGCACACCTAACACCAGAATCTGAAAGACATTACTCTTTTCTCCTAATAGCAACAAGGCAAAGATAATGGCTCTCACCACTCTTATTCACCATAATACTAAAAGTTCTAGTTAGTGAAATATGGCAGTAAAAATGTTGGGGAGCCATAAAGGATAGCATGAGGGAATCTTGTAATAGAACCACTTTGTATCTTGGCAGTAATGGTAGTTACACAAAGCTACATGTGATAAAATTGCATAGAACTAAACACGTATATACATATATGCTAATTAGTGTGTGTATAATGGTGAAATCTTAATAAATTCTGCTCATTTTACCAATGCCAATTCCCAGGTTTTGATATTGTGCCCTATATTTAGACAAGATGTGAAACTGGAGGAGGCAAGGTATGTGGGAATTGTTCATACATTTTTTTTTTGTAAATTCCAGTGAATCTATACTTATTTCAAAATTAAAAAAAATTTTTAAATGAATTTTTTACACCCAAGAGCAGACTAAAGGAGAAAAACATATACCTATAGATTCAGAGAACATTTAAAACATTTAACATAAGAGAACATTTAAAATTCACTAAAGATTGAAAAACATGGTAAACTAGATAGCAAAGGGGGCTTCTGACAAATAGTTTCTACAAAATTCTACAGCAAACATCACATCAAAGGATTATGTATTGAACATTTTCTCCCTAACATTAGGAACAAGAAAAGGTACCTACTCCTATCCCAACAATTCAGTTCTGAACTGGTGATGCTATAACCGTGAACTACAGTGGTTAACATAAGTACACATCCATTTACTTGTTATTTTTCGCTTGTTAGTGTAGTTATATCAACTCAGTGGTTTGTAGCATTGCTGTAATCAGATACTTCCCCTGACCTTCAGTTGTCGCTGTAGCTAAATACTCCCTTGCCCCCTCCTTTATGTCTTGCTTATTCCAACTGTAGCTGGTTCTAATCAGGTATCAGAGGCAACCTGGGCCCACGCTTGAGTGTTCCCTACTAATGGTGACCAAAAGTAAACCCAGAACATAAAGCATCGTGTAAGGGGAACAAAAGTAAGCAGAGACAAAATTAAGAAGAAACATTGGACCCTAAAAAGAAGTGAGGGGTCTAACAAACACAAGTTCCTAAAACATCATAGTCCACTCCTCAGAAAAAACCATAAGCTATAATCTCAGCCCGGTTAGAGATCATCTTACAGCAGACCCTATGCAAAATCAACATTAAAACCTAAGTTTCCCCAACTAGGGGAGCCAGAGCTTAACTGGCTCTTGTCTCCTTGTCTGGCTACCCTGTATAAACCTTTCTCTCTTTGAAACCCTGGTGTCATAGACTCGGCTCTTGTGTGCATTGGGCAATGAACCCACTTGTTTAGTAATGACTCTAGCCAGTGAATAAGGCAAATAAGGAAATGGAAAGAATAAGAAGAGAGAGGAAGAAATAAAATTGCTATTCCTATCAAAGTCATCATTTTTTTCATAGAAAATGCAAAGGAATCTATACACTTTTAAAATTCATAGGTATATGCTTAATATAAAGTCAATATAAAGTCAGTTATATTTTCCTATATATTAACAACAATTTTTTAAAAATGAAATTTTAAAAGTATACTGATTGCAAAAGCATAAAAAATAAAGAACAAAACTCAAGGAGTACATTCAACAAAAGTTGTGCAAGCCATCTCAAAAAACTAAATCATTGCTGTGAGAAATAAGAGCTGACCTAAACAAATAGAATAATGTACAATGTTCTTAGATTAGAAGGTTCAACATTGTAAAAATGAAATTTTCCCAAAATTAATTTGTAGAGTCAATGATATCACAAGTCAATATTCCAGGAGGCTTTTTTAAAAATTATTTTTTTTATCTTTAAAGAAGCTTTAGATTACATAAAAAATATGGGTTGATTCCCATATGCCCCATTCCCTCCCCGTCCCACACTTTCCCACATTAACAACATTCTTCATTAGTGTGGCACATTTGTTACAATTGATGAACACATATTGAAGCATTGCTACTAATCATGGAATACAGTTTACATTAGACTTTACACTCTGTCCTGCACAATTTTGTAGGTTATGACAAAATATTTAACAGCCTGTATCCATCATTGCAGTGTCATGCAGGACAATTCCAGTGTCCTGAAAATGCCCCCACATTACACCTATTCTTCCCTCTCCCTCCCCTCAGAGTCTCTAGTAGCCACTGCCACCAGAATGATAAAATTCTTCCATTACTACAATAATAATGTCTATAGTAGTATGATATAAGTCTACTGTGGTCCATTATTCATTCCCTAATCTTGAAGATTTTGTGATAGTGATGCCCAATCTGCTTCTAACTGAGAGGGGGCTTAGATTCCATTGGGCAGATAGATGCAACTATCTTGCTCGCAGTTGCAAACACTCTTCTGTTCCTTGAGACTGACATTGTCTGTCATCATCTCCTTGTTAGTTGTCCTGGGTGAGTCCAATGAACTGGAGAGTAGGGGTTGCAACTCTGCTGAGATTCAAGGCTTTAAGAAAATTTTTTCGAGGTACCAGGGCTAGGGATTGAACTGGGGACCTTGTATGTAGGAAGCCAGCACTCAACCACTGAGCCTCATCGGCACCCCTGAGTTGTTTTTGTTTGTTTGTTTGTTTGTTTGTTTAGGAGGCACTGGGAACTGAACCTAGGACCTTCCACATGGGAAGCAGGCACTCGAACACTTGAGCCACATCCACTCACCACCCAGGAGATTTTTTTTGAACTCAATGTCTTAGTTTGCCAGGGCTGCTTTGATGAATACCACACAATGGTTTGGCTAAAAAAACAATTTATTGTCTCATAGTATATTAATCAGCCAAAGGGGTGCTGATGCAAAGTACCAGAACTCTGTTGGTTTTTATAAAGTGTATTTATTTGACGTAGAAGCTTACAGTCACAAGGCCATAAAGCATAAGTAACTTCGCTCACAAAAGTCTTTTGTTGCTACATGTTGGAGCAAGATGGCTGCCAGTCTCTGCAGGCTTCAGCCTTCCTCTTCCTCCTAAGGCATCATGGTCCCAGCTCCTTTTCTTGTCAGCTGTAGGTTGGCATAAGGTTCATCTCTCTACCCATGCTCATTTCTTTCTGGATTCAGCTGCTCTGCTTTCTTCACAAGGTCAGCTGTAGACTATCAGGCTCATTCTCTTCCTGGGGTTTCTGCTCTGTCTAATGGAGCCTTCTCTCTTTACCCACATACCTGCTTCTCTGTGTAGTTACTTCTTGGGGCCCAAGCATCAAAACTATCACTCTCTCCTCTGCCATGTAGTATTTTCTGTGTCCTACTGATGTGGCTCAATGAAAGCCTTAATCATAATTTAATCAAGTAAAAGCCAAAACTGTGAATCAGATAAATCTGATATGCCCAGAGGAACAGACCAGTTTACAAACATAATCCAATATCTATTTTTGGAATTCATAAACAATACCAAACCACCACACATGGTTTTGGAGGCTAGAAATCCAACATCAATTTTTTTTCAGGGCTTGCTTCCTCCCAGAGTCTGTAAAAATATTCTGTCAATCCTTTTCCACATGGTAGTCTTTCTCTCCTGTGCCTGTTCTTCAAATTTCCTCAGACTTCTGGTTTCTATTATAATCTGACTTCTAATTCCAAGTCCAATTTCCTTTGCGTACAAGGGCTTCATAAATGGATTAAGGTCCAACCTGGTTCATTTTAGCCTCAAACACAAATGAGTTCATACCTTTAATAATTTCATCTTCAAATATCCAATGTACAAATGGGACCACAATGACAGGAATACAGATTAAAAGTTGAACACAAAGACATGATTCAATCCCCAACAGTTGAGAAACTGATTTTAAAATTATATGGAAATCCAGTGAAAAATATTAAAAATGATATAATTTGGAGGATAAATGCTATTACATATTAAGAGTTAATGCAAACTATATACATGTTATAAAGTATTCTAGAACAGAATATCCTGAAACAAATGCACATATCTAATCACCTGACCTAAGTAATGGGCAACTTCTGTGCAGTAGATAAAAGATGATGTTTTCAATAAATGATATATGATCAACTGGATAGCCTTTTCTAATCAATGGCCTCTACATCACACTGTGGAAAAAACTAATTCCATATGAATGATAAGCTAATTAGAAAGGTAAATAATAAATTTACTAGACATTATATGGAAGAATATTTTTATGACTTAGAATTGAAAAATAGTATACAAAAGTACTAACCATAAGAATAAGATTAAAAATTGGATCATTATCTTCTTTTCACAGAAATACTCCATTTAAAAAGTGAAAGTCATGCCAAAGTGTTCAAGAAGGTAGTTGCAATACATTGATTCATAAAAGGGGAGTAAAGGCCTTGACTATATAAAGAGTTCTTATAAAACAGTAAGGGACAGAAAACCCAATAAATAATGAACTAACCTTGAACAGGCACTTCATAAATTATATCCAAATGGCCAATAAACATGAGGATATTGCCAAACATCAAAGAAGAGTAAATTAAAACCACAGTGAGTCATTATTCATACACACACCAAAAATATATTTTGAAATATAAATCTCAATAAAAAGAATGAACAAATATTAAACTCCCATCCTGGGGAGTCCCACTACATTTTCAAATAGAGGGGTAGGGATCTCTTGAGTATATAGAAAGTATCTAGTAAAAGAAAAGGGGCTAATATACCAAGCACTTGATATCAACACTTATACTTAAGAACTTCATTCTTGTAAAATTGTAACTTAGTCTAATAATAACTATTGCCTATGAAAACTTCCTTGTTACTCAAATATGGCGTCTCTCTAAGACAAACTCACCAAATAAACACACTATCTTTCCCTTGGCATGGGACATGACACCCAGGGATGAACCTCCCTGGCACCAAGGAACATATTTTGCTGTTTATTGTACAGGTCTCCATCACTGAGATAACACCCCATGACAAGATGAACACATTCATATTCCATAGAGGTATGCCTACATATCCTCCCACCACCAACACCCTGCACCAGTGACCTCCCCTACCATAGTTGCCAAAAGAACACTCTCTTAATCGTAGTCAAAACCACAGTCATAGGCCTCCCAAAGATCACCTGTTCCTTCCTCCAACCCTCCCCCAAGTCTCCATGGATGGCCTGAATGGGAAGATAAATAAGGGATCCAATCATGAGGAGCTAAGGAAGACAGAGGAGCTAAGGGTAAGAAAACGGATTCTCCTAGAAATCCTTACTACTATCAAATTCTACAATTGGTCTTATTATTCCAGTAATCTTTGCATCAAAAAGGCAATGTAATATTCAAAATTAGAGGATTTTTCCTAAATCTCATGACATAAGAAAAAGTGTATCCTAGAGATTATGAGCTATTAATTTGCTTTAATTCCTGGGGAAGAGGGATAAGGAGAGTGGAATATTATATATTAGACTGAATAATTTGTGGAAATTTAGAAAACAAAGCAACAGACATGTGAACTCAGAATGAGAAGATTCAAAATAAGCCACATCTAAAGGAATTGATTTTCTTTATTTTTCCTATAGGGCATTGAGTCAATACATGAAGAGGATGTACAGGATTAGATTTTCATTTAAGATGGATATATGAAAAAATATCTAGAGATAATGGGGAAAAGACAGTGAAGTGATTGCAGATACAATTAAGTGAATTAAGAACTGATTAACTATTTTAGCTAAGGAGTGTTCATTAAAGGATTGATGGCCCTAAGAAATTTTGTTAATACTGTTTCCTTATTCTGATGAGTATATTGTCTGGATTATAATAAACAGCCAGAAAGAGATGAATTGCTGTGGTTCATATTTCCCTCTAACTATGTTCAAATTTCTGCTCTTCCTGCACTTAATTTTTCTGGTGTATGCATTATCTGCTTTAGAATTTTTGTAAACTATACCTAAGAATAAACACAAAATCCAAAGTAAAACCCTGAAACGTTAATGTCATTAATGGATCTAGGTCATGAAAAATAATGCCCCTACCTCTATCACACACAGACAGTTTTTCTAGCTCTACCTAAGACCTGGCAATTAGTATAGTTCTTTAGTGGTCTGGGCTGAACTGCAACCTCATTTAGGAGCTCTCATACTGAAGTAAACAATCTTTTGTATACATAGGGACCCTTAAATTTTATTTAGCATCCTTCTGCCAGATGTTTTTGGATAATTAGTCCCATAACACCTTACATTTGTGAACCTTATACCCCATTAGCCAAATTTTCAAAGGCAAGTTTATTTTATGAATGCCAATACAAAATTAGATGTTCAATCAGCCACCGTGAGTGTGAGTGTATAATGCACCTGCAAATATGAGGTCCCACAAATGAACCCTCATTTTTAAAAAACTTGCTTGAATGTAGGAGTTATAGGCTCATTAATTTCAGATAAGTAATGTAGCTATAACCTCTAATTAAGCAAATAAAATATGAAGTCCAAAGCCAATATTTTGCTATTTTGTTTACTTTATTCTAGTTTTATCATTTAATGAGCTATTTAATCTATCACTTTTATATTTCATTACAATCATTTAAATATTAAAACTAAAAACCTGATCTATATTATAGATTACTTTTTTTTTTTCAGATTTATTTAGTTATTTCTCTCCTCTTCCCTCCTGCCCCAGTTGTCTGTTCTCTGTGTCTATTGGCTGCGTGTTCTTCTTTGTCCGCTTCTGTTGTTGTCAGCAGCACGGGAATCTGTGTTTCTTCTTGTTGCGTCATCTTGTTGTGTCAGCTCTTCGCGTGTGTGGCACCATTCCATGGCAGGCTGTACTTTCTTTCATGCTGGGCAGCTCTCCTTATGCATGGGGCTCCCCTACGCGGGGGACATCCCGGCATGGCACGGCACTACTTGCGTGCATCAGCACTGCGCGTGGGCCAGCTCCACATGGAACAAGGAGGCCTGGGGTTTGAACCACAGACCTTCCATGTGGTAGATGGACACCCTAACCACTGGGCCAAGTCCGCTTCCCTTCTTCATAGATTACTTTTAGATCCTTACATAATCATAGAATTAAATAAAATATCTTTTTATCTGTTTAATGCTGCCCTCAATACCGTAAACTTAGAAACAGTTAATTAGTTCTTGTATTATGTTTATGGAAAAAATCTGTACTGTCTCCTTTTATTAAAATATAAGGAAAAGTACAGGTCTAGGTAGTGTCATAATGGAGGAGCACGCCACTTTTACATGTTTTCATTGAGCTGCCATTTCTACGTTATCTTAATCTTCCTTTCTCGATTTATATCTTCAACAACTTATGGCATTATTACCCAATAATGAATTTCAAAATGCATACATTTTGGCCAGGAGGGTTGAAAGTGGAAAGATGTTTTCCTACCACACAAAGCATCAGCATCCACTGACATATGGGTATCGACTATTTTGGCAGATGATCTACCCTTGATCTTGAGAAGTGAGACTAACACCTTGCTGGGATGGTTTTTAGGATCATTCACAGAGGACTGGCAAGAAAAGCTGGCCTCCTCAAACTGCAGGGCAAGATCCCAAGGCCAAGGGAAGATAAGGAGGCTGGAAGCCAGCAAAGATGAAGTGACTAGCCAAACCTGCTATTTCAGTTTTGGTCTAGGACCAACAGAAAGAAAAATAACTAGTGTTCCTTGATTCTTCACTGCTATCACTACAAATACTTGAGAATTTAAATAAAAATTATGATAATCCTTATTTTCTGTTTTTAAGGTAACAACAAACAACAACATGCCCTAGAAAATAATGTTATGATAAAGGATGCTAAAACAGTAATACAGAAATACTCCTGTAATGTCACTTTTAAAAACATGTGCATTGGGGTCTTTGCATCAAAGACTTTACAATTTTCACTGTGCCTGAATTACACAGTTGGAGAGTCCTAATTTCTAAGAATACCATCCTTCTCTTTATTTCATAGGCATCTGCTTCAATTTGCAATTTTCCAAACCGATTAATATTACCAATGAACTATTAGACTCAACAATGCATTTAATCATTTAAAGCATATATAGTATTAACCTAAACTTTTTTGCTGATCTGTACTCCAAGATTTGCAAGAGTTTTACATAAAATATTCATTCTTATTAAGTTGTCCCAGTCCATTACACCGGTGTCTAAGTAAAAAAAAGAGTCAATGGCAAAATGCACAAATTTGGTATGTGAAAGCAATCTGTAACTTTCTGCCTCGTATATGTCCTATTCCATCTGCAGTCAATTAAGTGATTCACAGGTGTTCTCAGTAATTGCATTAATGCAAGATTCATGTCACTTTAGGGGTCTTTAAATATTTATTATAAAATCCTTGTCTACATTTTTCTCCAGTCATCTGGGGACAAAACATGCTGATATTCAGACTGACAAAAATAAGGTAATTGGACTTGAATTAATTTGTGGATTAAATTTCATCTTAAAAACTTCTTATAAGCAAAGACTTAATCAAAGAATAAAAACATAATGCTGATTTAGTTGTGCCTACTTACCATTCTCACTTAAGTTTGAGTGCAAAAATATATACCTGTAATGTGTCTATAGGATGTCCAAAAAATCAAATCGAGCGTCATTTTGTCAGGACGAGTAACTATTAGTGAATTTAATGGACCAGACGATTCTTCACCTAATTTGTGAAGGAAAAAAGTAGTTTTTCCTGTTTAGATTTGGAAGTAGAAAGAGCTATAGTTACAGTCTAGCTTAACTGACTCATATCACAAAGAAGGAAAACAAAACCCAAGGGCTTGATCAAATGTACAGAGTTATTTACATTTAGCTCTACTAAAAGTTACAATCGTTAACCAATACATAATGCACACTGTGTTCAAGGTATGTTCCAAGTACTGCACATATATTGATTCATTTCATTCTCCCATGAACATATAAGGCTGAAACTTGTGTTATCCCCAAGGGAGCCTAGAATGGACACCCAGATAAGATAAGCTTGCTTAAGTTCCCATAGCTGGAAAGTAGTATAGCTGGGATTTAGCTGACTCCAGAGCCATTCTTTTAATCATTAAAATATATTTCCTTCCTTAAACTAGATTGTGAGGAATGTTTATTTCCAAATGAATATACTCTTTTACATTTTGATATATATATATATACATAAACCATATGATTATCCCAATAATATTGCTATTAGTGAAAATTCATATAGTCCTATATATTTTTTTTGTAATTTTCATCGAACCAATGTTCTGAATTTCTTCAGTATCTCTTAATGTCAATAACCAAAGTGCCTTTCTAGCAAGCATGTTATATGTCTGATATTGTGAAATCTTTGTATGAGCCTATCTATGACACATTAAAAAAATGAAATTGTTTTGTGGTTTTAAAATGCTATTAGAAAATATTGTATATTAAAATTCTTAATAGTAACAGTTTTCATTAAAATTATGTGATTTTACTCACTGTTTGCATTAGAGTGGTTTTCTTTTGCCAATGTAGATGACTAATATTTTTGAAAAGCTTCCAGACTCAAATTTTCTTGGGGAACATGAAATGAAATAAAATGCTGATGCCATCCCTGTGTGTGTTTACTTTCTTTAAACGTAACAGTGGGGGCTATAGACTTCTAGTTATTCTATCAATGGAAGAACTTCTATCATTGATATAGAGGCAGTGGCCACTGGAGGTTCTGAGGGCAGGGAGAGGGAAAAACAGGTGTAAACTGGGACATATTTGGGACTTGGGAATTGTCCTGAATGATACTTCAATGACAGATACAGGCCATTACATATGTTGCCAAAAATTGTGCAGGAGAGAGTATAAACTGCAATATAAACTATAACCCATGCTTAATGGCAATGCTCCAAAATGTGTTCATCAATTATAACTAATATACTACACTAATGAAGGATGTTGTTAATGTGGGAAAATGTGGGAAGTGTAGGGAGCAGGGCAAATGGGAATCCCCTATATTTTTATGTAACATTTATGTAATCTAAGTATCTTTTAAAAATAATAAAAAATATATTAATGGAAAAAAGTAAACAAATAACCATGGCTTTGTTTCCCATACTTTCCTTACACCAACTCTGAGGTGGAAGCCAGTGTGTGTGTACACTTACGGGCATGCATGTGTGTGTCTGTGGGTGTATCAAGGTGAGCAGAGGGGCCCTGTCCAGGTAAGAGTATTAGTTAGGGTCTCCAGTTTTTCCTAAAGGGTATTAATTTTATATCAGTTTGCTGGATTTATAAAATGCAAAAATACTGAGCCACAATTACTAATGTTTTAGGCTTCCCCTTCATCTGACCAAGGTCAAGTCTAGGTGAAAGTATATAGCACTTAGGGAATATTTGAAAGACACATATCATCTCTCTCCGGTAAGTTTAGATTTTCTCTCCAAGTGAAGTCGGGACACTAAACATGTTGCTAGGTTTCTTTGCCTTTCACCACACCCCTGCTCAAATTATTTCATCTAACTACACATTGTTATTGTGCTCTTAGCTTCCTTCAAAACACTTTGCCATAGTTTTATGAAACCCAATGTATTCCCGACATAGAGATTTTTACAAAATGCAGGGCATATCATTCAATTTTCTATTAAGCCATGTGCATATTTTATTTAGCATATGTAAGGAAAACACTGGTTTGCCATGTGAAGTTCAAATGTGTTCTCCTTCAATATAAGGGGATCTTGTTACTGATCTTATTTCCCTTTATAGTTTTCCTACTAGGAAGATCACAGAATATGTACTTAATTAATCACTCTACAGGAGACAGCTGATAATCTGCTAATAGAAACTTTTTTCTTTATCTCCTTATAAACTTACTATATTTTAAAAAATGGTTATTTCATTGCATGGATTTCATTTTTAATTTTTAGTGTATTTGACTTAGAAAATACAAGGAAACAAACTGAAGAAAAATATTTTCTTTACAGAATCCTAATGCCTAATTTTTCTGACTTTCTTTATGCAACAAGTACTCACCATAAGTAAAACCAACGCAATCTTTAAGTGTAGCTGATAGCCCCTGGAAAGCCAAGCAACTAGCACTGCCTCCTCAGCGGGAGCACATCTGCCTCTCATTGTTCCCACTGCAAGGCTTTGACTCTTCCCAAATCATCCTGGGAAATGAAGTCCAGCAGCTCAGACCTCAAAAGAAACCAAAAAGTCAGTTCTGGCTGCAGAACTGTTTTAATTGAACTGTGGTGTTTAGCCTTCGAAATGGGAAATATGGAAAGAAAAATAGGACTGAATGTAAATATCATTTTATTTAATTACTTCTAAAGTATATTCTTTCCTGTAGGCTTTTTTTAAAAAAATGCTGTCATGACTCTAAACATTGAGGAATTGCTGAAGAAAGACAGAAAAATGAGGAGTCATGGATTGTAATTAAGGCTTTTATAAAATTGGGATATGTCACTGGTTTTTGATAAATATAAATGAGAATATCAAACATGAGTAAGTGATTCTGACAATAACAGCTAACAGTTCCTAGGAGTGAATTCATTCAGTAATTCAACCTCCCAAATTTACTGAGCATTAAACAAGGAGAATTTTAAGAGATCTCTTCTGAAGCATAAGATTGTGGTTTTAAGCATATGTTTAAAGTCAACCTTTCTAAGCAATAACATTCCAGCTTTTTATTATGAAAGTAACCTTAAGTGTTTTACCATAATAATGATAGAGATGTAGCATGATTGAGCTTCTTATCATGCTTAAGACACACAAACACATAATTTAGCCATTTTGGGTTTCTCAAAAGTCATCGCTTGTGACAAATTTAAATGAGGCAGGCTACCTAAAAATCAAATATAAAAACAAAACTAGCTCTACCTATTAAGTTTATTCCTTGTTCAACTTTTCAGGTTATCCTCCTTTTTAAATTCTCCTTAACTGACTGATGACAAAAGGCATATGAGAGGGAGAATCATTGTTTTGTAGATATTGCATTATTAAAAACAAAATACATTTAATCATATGTGGATAAAACATATACTTTAATACCATAATCTAGTTGGTTCAGAGTTATTGAAGAGCAATCATTTTACAGGATTCATTAT
Organism: Dasypus novemcinctus; assembly: GCF_030445035.2. Classification (NCBI taxonomy): domain Eukaryota; kingdom Metazoa; phylum Chordata; class Mammalia; order Cingulata; family Dasypodidae; genus Dasypus; species Dasypus novemcinctus. Next base: position 8,856,611 of record NC_080701.1, on the reverse strand, counting down.
TTATAATTTTTAAACTACTTGTAAAAGTAGCTCAAATCTATTCTAGTAAACATCAATGTACTTTTGTTGGTAATAAAAGATGGCTGTTTATTCTCATGATAGTGTGGGAAAGATCATTTATATTTACAGTAAATCTAATTACTACATTAACAATTACTATGATTAGTATATTAAAAAGTATATATCAAAACTACATGATAATAATTTATTTGTATTGCCTAAAGAAATTATTTTTATTTTTTATATCATATTGTAGCAGTCTCCTAAAAGAATAAGAAAACTTTCACAGAGATGGCGCAGAATTCACATATTTTATCCACGTTATTGGACAGGAACTTTGCCATGAATAACATAAAAACCTCATATTATTAACACATACCTGTATCTACAACCTAAAATCACCCAGCATTTTTGTTACCTATATAAAAGGAATACTTTGCTAACATACTAATTATAGATCAAATAATAGAAATTGTGACCTGGAGAATGGTTCTGAGACTTGTTTAAGAAAGCGCTTGCTTTTTCTTCAAGGAGTCTGACCTCCCGAGATTGTGTACTTTCTTTAACCACTTCTCAACAACAATTTCATTCCTCTCTTCCACCTTTATTCCAAGAAGAGAAATTTGGAGGAAGAAAGCTTGAGTTCATTCATCTCCTCCTATACTATGAAGGTTATGAAAATTAGGCTCTTAGCTTCCGTGTAAGAATTTGGATATTATCTGGTCAAGTTTAAGATAGAGCCTAGCACTTTATAAGTATTCAACAAACATTTGTCAAAGTGAATTTCTTATCCTAAGTCTAAAAATATTTAGATTTTGTTCTGATTATGCCTGAGCTGTTCTTTGTGTAAAATATTTTCTTTGCATTTTTTGCATTAGAAATAATACGAGTTTCATATTTCCAGAATGGATCTGGATTGGAATCAACTCACTGGGGCTGTCTCATCACTGCATTACACGTATTCCTATGACCTGAGTTAACAAGAAAGTAATCTTCTAAAGAAAGAGAAGGGTACATTCCAATGGGAAAAAAATATTTGCTTTGCTGAACCTTCTTATATATAACTGGAAAAACATGGTACAAGTAACTACTAACAAGGGAGATTTTACTTTCCTATTGTATTCCCTAAATATCTGGAAAGAAATATTCGGTCTGTCACATTGATAGAACTGACCGTAAATTTCTAAGTGTAAGTAATAGATTGGAGGGGAGGGGTGTAGAAATTAGAGCTGTTTTACTTCAAAAATGAAAACTCACTGAAATTCTTTTCCATTAATATTAGTTCATTTTGTGGTAGTATGTATTTTAATATTTCAAAAGAATATCATGCCTATCTTACAACGAAGACCATGTCTATAAAATGTAAAAAGAGAAAAATAGAATTAAAAAGTACTTTATTTCAATATAATTAAATTTAGAATCTTTAAGAATGAAGGCTGGTTGTCTTCATTGCTTGAATTCAGCCTATTATCTCCCAAATTTATATAAAGGTATTATTATTAAGCCAGGACTCAATAAAAATTTTTATTTCAATTAAAAACTTTTTCCACACATGAGATACACTTTTTTGGCATGTGAATTTTCATACTGTTTTTAAAGAAACTTTAGATTATATGATGTTACATAAAAAATATAGGGGATGGGAAGCAGATTTGGCTCAACTTACAAGAGCATCCACCTACCACATGGGAGGTCCAGGGTTCAAACCCAGGGCCTCTTGACCCATGTGGTGAGCTGGTCCATGTGCAGTGCTGATGCACACAATGAGTGCCCTGCTACACAGGGGTGTCCCCTGCATAGGGGAGCCCCATGAGCAAGCAGTGTGCCCCATAAGAAGAGCCGCCCTGCATAAAAAAGCACAGCCTGCCCAGGAGTGGCACCACACACATGGAGAACTGACACAGGAAGATGACACAAAAAAAAGAGATACAGATTCCCAGTGCCGCTGACAAGAATCCAAGCAGACACAGAAGAACACTCACAGAGAATGGACACAGAGCACAGACAATGGGGGGGAGGGGAGAGAAAAAAATATATATATAGGAGGAAAAAAATAGAGGATTCCCATATACCCCACCACTCCCCCTCCCACTTTCCCCCATAAACATCTTTCATTAGTGTGGTCCATTTGTTACAATACAGCTCATGTAATGAAGCAATGCTTCATTGCTACTAACCACGAGCTTTATTGTAGTTTACACTTTGCACTGCAAAATTTTATCAGTTTGACAAAATGTATAATGGTCTGTATCCATCATTGAAATGTCATGCAGGACAATCCCCAAAAGGCCTATACTATACCAATTCTTCCATCTCCATCCCCTCAAAACCTCTAGTTGCCGCTGCCATTATATCAATGATACCAGTTCTATTGCTAGAATAAAAAAAAGTCTATTTTAGTCCATAGTTGCAGTCCCTCCTTATGTTTGTTCATGCCATAGTTTTGAGGATTTTGGGATAGTGATGCCCACTGTGTTTCTGACTGAGAGGGGGCTTAGATCTCATGGGGCAAATGGATGGAATTGTCTTGCTTGCTGTTGTGGATGCACTCTGTTTTTTGTTATGGTCATTGTCCATCATCCTCCTTTTGATAGTTGTCCTGGACAAGTCCAAAAAACTGGAGAGTAGGTGTCGTAACTCAGCTGGGATTCAGGGCTCAACCAGTATATGAACAGACTGAAGATTTAAGTCTCTAGAAAATATATTTAATGAATAGAGTTCTAATTATAGGTTCAAATGAAAGGGGCTGAAAGCCATGTGTAGGGAAATTATAAATGACTCTAACTTGGGGAGCATATATTTCAAAGTAAGGCCCACTGACAGGGTGCTGAATCCCTGAGATTGTATGTATTACCAATAGTGTCTAGATGTCTATAGAGCCCTCAGGATCCCTGCATTTTGAGGCACTGTTTACTGAGACAGTCAATGACATCCTGCGGAGATGTGCATAAGTGTAACCTCTAGAGTGACCTCCTGACTTACTTTGAAATCTCTTAGCCATAAATACTCATTTTTATTAAATATTTCCCACTTTTGGTCAAGGTCTTTTTCCAGATGCATCACTGGTCAGCACTTGCTAATAATCCCTCAGTGCCAGGGAGGCTCATTCCTGGGTGTCATGTCCCATGCTGGGGGTCAGGGAGTAGTATGTTTATATGCTGAGTTTGGCTAAGAAAGAGTCCACATTTGAGCAACAAGGAGGTTTTCAGGATGTAACTTAGGCAATATATATTACTAGGCTAAGCTTCAATTTCACAAGAAAAGGTTCATAAGTGCATTCATCAATATCAAGTGGCTGGCATAATGATCTGTCTTCCTTCATTGGATTCTGCCTGTGTACTTGGGGGATTCTTGCTATATTATTAGAGAACGTAGCAGGACTTCCCAGGATGGGAATTCAATATTATTTTGGTTACTGTGTGGGTCTCCACCCACCTGAGACAAGGCCACATGACCACTTGAACATATTGATATGTCATAGAAGCACGCCCCAGTGCACCTCTCCCCACACATCCTCCCATCACCATCACCCTGCACAAGTGATACTCCACTGCCACAGTTGTGACCCTTGTGCAATCCAAAACCTCCACCAAAACAAAGCTAAAAAAATAAACAAATAAAAATAGGAAAATAATAATGATAATAAAATAACAGACAAAATACAAAAAGAAAAATATTAAATTACATCAACAATTTTTTTCACTGTGTCTCTCATCACCATAAGATCTCTTCTTTTTCATGTACAGTGACAATTTCTTCCATATGTTCCCCAGTGTCTAAATTTTTGCTTTATCGTCAGAGAAGCTTTAGGTCACAGAAAAGTCACATAGAAAATATAGAGGATTCCCCTATACCACACCCCTTCCTCCTCTCACTCTTCACTATTAATAGCATTTTACATGTGTATGGTCCATTTGTTATAATTTACATATATTACGTTACAATTTATGAAGCATTGCTAATGACCAAGGTCAAAGGTTTAGATTATGGTTTACAGTTTGCACCTTACAGTTAGATAGGGTTTGACAAAATTTAAAATGGCCTGTAACTGTCATTGCAACATCATGCAGAAAAATTCCAATGCCCTGAAATGCCCAATGTTCCATCTAGTCTATTCTTCCTCCCTCTTACATTGGAACCGATGGTAATCACTAAGTTTCCATTTTTGAAGCATAAGGTTCATAGTTAAATGCAATATTATATAGGTCTTGATGTTTTGATCTGTTTTCTTTTATTAGACAATGCTTATATTTTCAAGAGATTCTTACCCCTCTAATTGAGAATTTAGCAGGACTCCCCAGGATGGGAGTTAAGTATTTTCTTGTTTATTGTGTGGGTCTGCACCCATTGAGATAACACATAATGACAAGATGAACACTTTCATTCCAAAGATGCCTGCCACAAGTGCATCCTATCCCATGTATTAACCCCTCCCGGTGCACTGCACCAATAGCCTTCCCCTGCCATATTTGATTATTATTTAATTATAATTTAATTATAATTTTCAGCACAGACCTACAAAAATCCAGAGTTCACCTGTTCCTTCCTTCAGCCCTCCCTTCAAATTCATGGATAGTCCAACCCAACCCCCTACCCTACTACCTCTGAGATGTGTTTTAATAATAGAGCTTTGTAACAGTATCCATACTCCTAAATATTACTTAACTGTTATTAGAGAGATATATTAGGCAGAAAGTCATCATTAGATTTCCAAAATTACAGCAATCTATTTGCCATAGATTGTGATACCAATAATTACAATCACCATCATCATCAGAAGAAGAACAGATTCAAAATATTAATTGCTTACCATTTGCAGAAACAGAAATTGCTCCAAATCTTATAATAACAGAGATGAGAAAATTTAGTCTCTGATAAATTATTTTTTTTCAGAGTCCATTCAAATACTAAGCAATCCCTTATTCTTTGAATTTGAGTGTGAAAATGTTTCTCCCACATCCTTATCTACTTCTTTTTATCTATTTTTATTTAAAAATATGAAGTAGTGAAAATACAGAAAATACCAACCCAGAGGACCAGGACATTAGACAGTTTTCAAATGAGCCTCATCAAAATAAATGTGCTTCCATTCACAGAAATAAACTGCAATATCATTAGCTTAGTGATTTGCTTTATTTCAATTGTGATTCTAGGAATAGAAGAACTTCTATCATTGATGTGAAGGCAGTGGCCACTGGAGGTTCTGAGGGCAGGGAGAGGGAAAAACAGGTGGAAAATGGGGGCAGTTCTGGGACATGGGGATTGTTCTGAATGACATTGCAATGCCAGATACAGGCCATTATATATTTTGCCATAATTTACAAAAGTGTGAGGGAGAGAGTGTAAACTACAATGTAAACTAGAATCCATGCTTAGTGGCAACGCTTCAAAATGTGTTCATCAATTGTCACAAATGTATCATGCAAATGAAGGATGTTGTTAATGTGGGAAAATGTGAGAGGTGTAGGGAGCACGGCATATGGGAATCCCCTATATTTTTAATGTAATTTTCATGTAATCTAAGTATCTTTAAAAAAATAATAAGTATAAAAAAAAAAAAACTAGACTAAAGCCTTTTCTCTCTCTCACCCTACCCCTACCTGTATGTCTTCCCAATTGGTATTATCATTATATTAAAATCAGTTCGTAAATGTGGGTGAAAATACAAGCATGATACTCTTGATGGTATATTTCCTTCAAGAAGTCATGGAGCAACATGCAATTTAATCCCACTCCTTATTATCAAACAGCTGCTTTGCTCAGCAGGTAAGGAGTTATATATCTATTGGCTTTGGCAATGGATACTGGAATATATTCTCTGCATGCTTAATTTACATTTTGACATTACTACTAAGGGCATCTTTTTATATCAAGGCTGAATGCAAGAGGAAGTTCTATCTAGCTAAAGATTGTTCAACTTTAAGAAAGTTGTAATAAGAAAATTCTCCCCACCTTGGACCTGTTTCTGCAGTTCCAACATAGCAAAAGCAATTGGGCATGAATATTTTAGTCAAGGACTTGGTGCTTTTGAATAAACTCTTTATTCATAGACATATTTTTTCTCTAATTTTTAATTCATTTGCTATGTAACATTCCATTATTCTAGGAATCATAAAACACTATTCAACTTTAGCAGTTAAAGGATATCTAATGATTAACAGTTATAATGTAAAGAAATATATGAAAAAATGTGCTTATACATAAAATACAATTACATTTTAGAAAATACACACATAATAAAATGTAAGTTCCCTTTAGCTTCATTAATACAAATAGGACATCAAAAATGCTTCCTATATCTGGAAAGGAATTAGATAGAACCAGATACTTGTTTTAAATTCTAACTTTCAAATCTCATATTTTTGTAAAATTTAATTGGAAGTATTGAAAACATGCATTTGAATTTAAACAATGATTAGCTTTTCATTAAGATAAGGATAATCCAGTTCTCAAAACTGGGATTTATTACTCAGGAAAATTTACTTTCTCATGTGCTCAAATGAAGTATTTGCTTTTTTTTTGTATTTAATTGCATATATCTCTCATGTCAGTATCAGGTAATTTGTTCAAAGAAAATTATATTATTCAAGAAATATTTCAGCATAAATAGGCAAATGGAATCTTTGTATTAGTTTACATAATCATGATGGACTTTTTTATTTGCCTTTCTTCCTATAAAAAATGAGTCAAATAATAATATATTATTTTGATATAATGTATATCTCTAAATTGAAATATGTATGTGATAAAATGAAAAACATACTTATGATTAACATATTCATAATTTCTAAAGCCTATGATCTTAAACTATAGATAATTTCAACATTAAATTTATAAGTGATATGTGTCAACATTTATTATACTCAGCTTTTTGGTCATTAATAGTTCATACTAGCAGGTATTTCTTAGAATGCTAATTCTCTACAATAAAAGATACATAGATCTTATGATGTTCCATATCTCATATATTTGTTTGTCTGTTGGTATAACTGAATGTGTACACAGAGATATTTGTTAGGTAAATTGTGTTTTTCAGAACTCAAATAATGAATAGCAAAATAATTGTAATACAGTCTCATAATAGCACACTGATGAGAGTAATAACTACCAAACGCGAGGGAGCTATAATTATGCATATGATAAACCAGGTCAAGAACAAGATAATTAGGTGGTAACGGGATGTCTAGATATGTATTTGAGAAATCACATACTTTTAATTTTCCCAATTTAAACAACCACAGCATTTTAAGTCAAGGTAAAATGATATGAGCAATCTTTAGTCACAAACACTCACCTACTGTCAGCTGTCCAGTTAACTGCCCCATGTGATTTCTTGCATTCACTGTTACATTCCTGTCAGACTGTAAGACCAGTGGACTATCCTGGGAAACATGTATAAAATAAATAAATCAAATAGAAAGTAGAAATATAGTCAAAACTTACTATATATAATTATACTGTATTTGGACATGATCAAAATGCTACTTCTTTAATTGTGGCAGTTATTTTCACATCCCAGGCCTTACTTGAACAATATAAAAAATATGGGTGTCTCAAAATAGCTCATTACAGAACAGGTATGTTTCCATTTCAACAAGTAGTGGGCAATAATTGCTGGATGCCAGCATTTCCAGCTCTCTGATTGTTGGGCATGAAAGATGAAGCAACCCCTTTTCTTCCCCCTCCCAATGACAATTATGCCTCTCTGTGCAGATATTTTAGACCCTGTCCAAATGGGGAAGTTCCTTTTTAATTTATACCTTTCAGATCTCTGCCTAAATGTCTCCTCAAAAATGCTTCCCTAATCACTGTATCTAGAGATTCACTCAATCCCCAAATTCCCAATCTCCATTTACTGTGCTCAAGACATGCACCACAAGGCAAAATTATTTCATTTATGGATGTGTTTACTTATTTTTTATTATTTTTTTGGTGATAAGAGGAAACACCCATTAGATAGGGGCCATGATAGTCATATTTACTTTGCTGTAGTCTCACTACGTAGTGTACGGGTGAAGGAATCACACAAGTGTATGTTGAGCAAATCAATAAATCCATACATCTGCTTCATAAAACTGAAAATACCTGCTCTAGCTACCTCATGTAGAAACACTTCAAAATTCATATAATGGTTTATGTAAACAGTATATGGAACAGAATATATTCCAAGGTGCTTGCTTGGAAATTCTCTTTTAGATATATAAACTTGGTTAGATATTGACCTTTATCACTAATTTAACACTTACAAGTAAAATAATTTATTGAGAGACAGTATCTGCCTTTGGAATGTGCATATTAGATTTCAGTCCTAAATTTGCCACCGCTTGCCTCAGAGAAATAACTTGGAACTGCCTATGCTTTCACTTTTATGATCTAAAACACGAGCACAGTGATCATTGACAAATTGTCCATTCATTCATTGAACAGATATTTATTGAGAACTCGCTACGTGTGATGTACTGTTCTAGAAGTTTGGAACACATCAGTGAACAAAAGAGAACAATACCTGCCCTCATGGAACTTGTGTTCTAAATCTTGTAATGCTATGAACTGTCTCCTAATACCATCCTCACCAACTAGGCGGTTTGCCACCTTTCTGTGAATGTAAATACGTAGATCTTTCATATGAGAACCGTATGAAAACTCCTTCAAGACTAGGATTTGGAATTTGTGATTTGGGTATAAATAGTAAGATTTTATAAGCATTTATTAAGACTTTTGAACCCCTTCTGAATAGATGTAAATTATTGAGCCAAGATGTGTTTCGAAGAGTTTTATTTTAAAAGTGGATTTTACTAGAACATCTAAAATAAGACTTGGTTTTTAAATGCGTGTTTCCATATTTTGAACAATACATTTATTCTGTAACATGAGGCATAGTTGTACTTAAATCCATTACAGTTAATTTCATTCTCTGCCAGTATATCACAAAACAGTTGTTTTTATCTGCCACAAATCAAATGTTTATTTTGAAGCTGTAAAAATAAATCTTGTCCTTTTTCATAGGTATTTCTGTCCTGCAGACATCCACCTTTGAGAATACCTGAAGAATTTTAAATTAATTTCATAATTACTTTCAAGTGATATGTGCAAATCCTGTGTACACATGGATGAAAAACTAAAGATTATTTGCAGCCAGCTATCTTCAATGCAATATTAGAACTACCATTGCTGGAATTGATGCAAAGAGGATCTTTCACACAAGCAAAACATAGATTGTATTTTACTTTAGCAAAATACAACCTAAGTATTTAAAAACAAGTACTGATTTAAGTAAAATTAATTTCAATGTAAAAAAAGAGTCAAAATCTCTTTAAAGCACTTTGCAGTTCAAAATGTCATAGCATAGTATTGGTTTAATTCAAATTCTTTCAATATTTCTATGATATAACATGATTAGTGTTGCAATTTTAAAAATTGATGAGACTACATATTTTCATTTGAATAACTAAGCCCATTAAACCTAGAGTTCTGTGAACTAGAGCATAATAAAATGGAATAACCACTAGTACAAATGATTTATTGACTATGTAAGTTGTATAATGTATAATTTAAGAATCATTGCCTTATTAAGTATGTTAATAAGAAAGAAAAGTCTATTTAAAAAGGCAATGAGTTGCATTTGACCCTACTGAGATTTTATTCATGGCCAACTACCCTTTTCTTTACATTATTCCAGTTTCCTCTAAGATTTTGTTTTATACATATATTAAAATTTTACTATAATAGATAGCAATTTTTTACTGACATACATATATAATATATATTGATATATATATAGTTATAGCTGTCAGAGGCGCTGAACTATTTTCTACATTGTATTTGTGTGGACATCAATACATGATTACATTATATTGACTTTTAAAAATTTAATGAGATTAAACTGAATTAAAACTGATTATTTTGGTAAACAAAATGTCATACCTGGACAATCATTATATTCATTGAGAAATAATACAATAATTTCTGCATTACCAATCTGTACAATTATATCTTTGGAGGTAAGAACCACTGTTTATACATCTTAGTTCAAATACATCGCATTTTTCATAATATCTACTTAGTAAGAATTAATTAAATTAAGTTAATTGATTGACAGTTTGATCAAGATCCAAAATTGATGCCAACTCTTTCAATCATGTAAATGGAGAGGCAATTCTAAGTTATTTATAAGTCTGATCTGAAACCAAATGCATTTTTAGGTGAAAACTAGTACAAAAACTGTCTTACTTATTTTACATATTCCTTCACCATTACATATGTTCTTTTGTGTGCGTGTGTTAACTTTTTTTTTTATGTTTAGAGAAGCTTTAGATTACATAAATATTACATCAAAAATATGGGATATTACCAAATACCCCCTTCCCCCCTCCCATACTTTCCCACATTAATAACATCTTTCATTAGTGTGTTACATTTGTTACAATTTATGTACACATATTGAAACAAAGCTGCTAACCATGGACTATAGTTTACACTATAGTTTACACTTTGCACCCCACAATTTTATAGGTTTTGACAAAATGTATAATGGCCTGTATCCATTTTTGCAATGTCGTGCAGGACAATTCCAATGTCCCCCAAATGCCCCGATGTCATACCTATACTACCCTCTCCCTCTCTTCAGACCCTCTGGTGGCCACTGCCCTTATATCGATTTTATAAATTCTTTCATTACTACAATAAATTAAGTCTGCTCTAGTCCATAACTTGCATTCCCCCCTTATGTTTGTTCATTCCTCAGTCTTGAGGATTTGGGGATGGTGATGCCCACTGTCTTTCTGACCTAGAGGGAGCTTAGATCCCATGGGGCAGAGGGATGGAACTGTCTTGCCTGCAGTTGTAGAAACCCTCTTTCGGGGGGGGGGGGGGGGATGGTAATTATCCATCATCCTCCTTTTGTAACTTGTCCTGAGCAAGTCCACTGACCTGGAGAGCAGGTGTTGCAACTCTACTGAAATTCAGGACTCAACCAGAATATGAACAGACCAAAGATTTAAGTCTCTGGGACATATATCTGATGAATAGAGTGCTAATTATAGGTTCAAATAAAAAGGGCTGAAAAGCCATGCATAGGGAAATTATAAATGAGTCTAACTCTGTTACATTGGGGAGGATGTATTCCAAAGTAAGGCCACTGACAGGGTGCTGAATTCCTGGGATTGTCTGCCCTGCCTGTAGTGTCTAGATGTCTCTAGAACCCTCAGGAGTCCTGCTGTCTGAAGCAGTTTCCTGTGGCAGGCAGTGAGATCCTGCAGAGACATGCATGAGCTCAATTTCTGGGATGACCTCCCGACTCACTGTGAAATCTCTTAGCCATAAAAACTCATTAGTATTTTGTATTTCCCACTTTGAGTCAAGGTCTTTGATCAAACAAAAATGTTAAACATTGTCTGTTTAATGTCAGACAAAAAGCATGAAATATTTCTGATGTTTTTATAATTCTTTTATTGTGTTCTTGTCTCCAAAGGACTCTAAACTATGTAAAGAAAGAACTGCCACTAATAAATTATTGCTTTGTATTGCTTTCTTTTTATTCCTGTGTTTCAAAGATCCAAAAACTAATATCTAGTTTCATTTATTAAAATAGACCTAGCAGGACTGTCTTATAGCTTGTTCTTGTTGATGAAAAACAAGGAAGAAATAGCATTTATTTGGTGCATTGTCTCATGTAGTAGGAGCAAAACATATAAATTCTGTGAGGGTTGGTGGCATACTGCTCTCTTACTCTAGATCCTCTAAGTCATATTGGATTTCCTGTAATAGCCTCTTAACTCACACCCCAATAAGCACTTCCCCTTCACATTTATTTCTCATAGGCAGTGTTATTTTTCTAAAATATTTTAAAATTTAAAAAATTGGCATGCTTGTTATTATGACAAAAATAAAAAGTTATTAAGTTATCATTCCCAGTGTGGTAAAAATTTGCATTCATAGCATATGAAGTACTTTATATGACCCAATTCTATTTTTCTAGCTCAATTATACATCACTTCCACCTTGCATGAGTTATACAATATTGTTCATCTTTCTCAAATATGTACCACTTCTGTGCATTCTTATCTCCTGTTCTTTATGTCTGAAATTCTTCCACCTTTATTTAGCTGACAAAATTACATTTTTCCAGTTCCAGCTCAAAGTTAGCTTTCTCTGTGATGTTTTCCTACTCCTTCAGAGTTAAACTTCATTTGCCATCCTGCAGTTTCCAAAACAGTGCTGATGTCTATCATAGCCCTTGGTGCAGGTTTGTTTTAATCATTTGTGTGTTTATATCCACCCTTAGATTGGACTGTCATGAAAGCACAGTGTGTATCCTTTTCTTTGACTCATACAGACTGTTTTGAAAGTACGCTTTGTGTCATGTGTAGCACATAGTGTATGTTCAATAACTGCTGGTTGTGTGGGTGAATTGAACTGAGCACATTTACAGGATACTGTGTCTGAGCTAAAGTGTTTACCTGGATTCTTTTCAAGTTATAGCGAAATCACCAAGCCCTTGCTAAACACACACACAGGCCCAGACCAAGTTTTCTGAAAAGACATTTAGGTAGAACAAGTCATCACTTTATGATTTGACTTGTAGCCATCATCTGTCTGCCCAGGACAGCTGCATTATTCCTTTCCTTAACTAATGTACCCACGTAAGAATCTATAAAACAAGTAATTTTCAAAATTCTCTAACTGAAACATTACATGAAATCTCATTTTCTTCAGAAGGAAAATCATTTAATTGGTACAATTTCTATTTTACAGGTAGAAGCCTTGATCAGGAGAAGGAATATATATTTGGAGCTGTGAAACTGACTCCAAACTTTCAATCTTCACATTTGAACTGGAATGTGAAGTTGTACAGGAGAGAGTATTCATTTATCAATCAACTTTTCTGCACTTCCGCCTCAGTGCTTTTACTGAGAGTCCCCCACCTTCACTCATTTTGTTAAAAACGATCCAGGCATGAAGGCCACCGCTAGGAACCTCTCCTGAGAATGATCTATGGTCTCCCATTGCCCTTCTGGCTCCTGCCTGCCTCTTCAAAGCTAAATAGTAACCACAGCAGCCACGTGTTGTCCTCCTGAGGGCTCCCCTACTCCACGATTATTGCCAAATGTGTCTCCAGAATGATGACATTTCATTTAAAGGCAATATTTGGTGATCTGTCACTTAGATCATTCAAATGGCTGCAAATCGACCTTTGGTTTCCTGGATTTAGGAAATAAAGGGAGTAAAATCGCTATGTAAACCTTGGAGACCCAGATGAAGGAGCTATTACGGCTGTTTTGCTGTTTTGATTAGATGGCATACGATTCTCAGAGATGCCTCCATACCTCTCAGGCAATATTCACAGCATCAAGGGAATACTCCCCACTGAGCACCCCCGGGTTTACGTGCCCCTCTTCCTCTCCAGCAGTCCCTCAGTCTTCCTTTGGGCTGGCCTTGACCTTACCCTAGTCTCAGGATGCCAACCTATGGGATGCTCTCTGCCCAACCAGGATGCTCACCTATGGGAGCCAGGCTGACATTTTTTTTTTCACACCAATGTAAAATAAGCCAAGCCCCTCAGTCTCCTTATAGGACAATCTAATGATGCACAGGAGAGAATATATAATTAATTCTATTTTAGCTATATAAAAGTAGTTATTCTACTATCTGCGGTTCATGAACATTTAGAAACCTTAGAAACTCATGACATGACTAGAGTCCTTTCTTTAACTCAATGCTTAGAAATCCTTACTGTATACACAAGTCGGCAGGACATCTTTCTAAATGTGGATCCTGATTCAGCAGGTCTGGCGTGAAGCTTGAGATGCTACCTTTCTAACAAGCTCCCAGGTACGGGACTGCAGATGACTCTTCTTTGAGTCACGTAGCTTAACCAGCTGGATGGGAGTAATATCTTAGAGCACTCTAGGAAAATAGAACCACCAGGAGAGGTCTGTAAGTAGTAGGAGTTTTTTAAAGAATTGTCTCATGCAACTGTGGGGATGGGCTAGTTCGAATTCTGTAGGGCAGTTGGTAAGCTATAAACTCCAATGAAGGTGTATGATGAATTCCCCAGAAAGCTGGCTGGCTGAAGCAGAGATGGAAATTCTCTCTTCTGACTGCTGAGATCATCACTTTCTTTTGTAAAGTCTTCAACTGATTGGATGGGACTCCTTTCATGGCTGAAGGCAATCTCCTTATTTGATTGTAGATGTAATCAACCATATGCAATCAGCTGACTGATGAGTGAAGTCCTCAAAATATCCTTAAGGAAAACAATCAGACCAGTGCATGCTTGGCCAAACAACTGGAACCATAACCTGCCCAAGTAGGCAATGACCTTAACCATCACAGGTTGGATCAGTGATAGAGTTATAAAGAGCATCTTGCCAGGAGCTTTTACAAGTGGAGTATGACTTGAACCCAAAGATCAAGCAGAAGGTTACAGTTGTCTCAAAAAATTAATTTTCAATTATGCCCCATGGTATGGCAAGTCCATGTCAACCTATCCAACCTTTAAATTAGGTTATGCCTGCCCTGTAGCCTTAACCACCTTAGAAAACACTGCTCACCAACCTGCATTCTCCTTTTCCTGGGCACACAGCCATTTGGCTATATCGTCCAATCTTCCTTGAGTGTAGGAGTGACCACTCACCTGGTTGTAGCCCATGCAGTGTGGGGAGAGGTGATAGAGGATGTGTGTAGGTCTAGACTGTGTTTTGAGGTCCCATGGCACTGTGGAACCACAGGTGGGAAGAACTTGGATCTCTAAAGGTTTGCACGGTCAGTGCCACCAATCTTATCAACACCACTGGATTGTAAAGTAAGAAACCAGTAATGTTTGAACTTGAGTTAACCTATGAGTACCAGAATTTTGTTATAGTTTTTGTTTATGTTTGCTACAGGAGTTTGCCTTCCCTGATAGAATATCCCTCATTCTCCTGTACAAGGAGTTGAACAGCCCCATGTTTCTGACAACCTATGGTCTTCTCACAGCCATGAGCTGTACAAGCCACTCTTCCCCTTATTTAAACACATTGCCATTTCTCATCATGCTGAAATACTTTCATGTTGTTAGCAAAATGATTTGTTAAGTAAGATACTCAAAAGTGAAGATATCTAACACGTGCTTTTCTCCCACTGATAATCCAAATGGCCTCATCTAGAGCAGGGACCAAAAAACTCTTTCTTAACATGACACAGAGTAAATATCTTAGGCTTTGTGGGCCATGTGGTCTTGGTTGCGAATATTCAGCTCTTGTGAATGGGCATGGCTGTGTTCCAATGAAACACTGTTTACAAAGACAGACAGCTGATCTAGAGAAGAAGCTCTAATAAGTTTCAGGTGCCAGTGTTGTAGCACTTGTACATCCAGGACATCAAAAAATAATCATCCTATAATAATTTTATTTTTGAATAAATTTTAAGTAAATAACAGTGTTAGCTTTGTGTTCATTTTGATGTAAGAATTCATAAAAATGGAAAATTTTCATTATGATGAATTTAGATGTGGACTTTACTTTGAATATTCTGCTAGCCATATATTCGAGAATGTGATGATTTTTCTCTTTCCTCACTTCTGGAAAACAATCATATATTAGCTTTAAAATCATGCCTGTACTTCATTGTTTATATTCTTCCAATCTGGAAATCACATTAGACACGTGATTTATCTTTTTTCTTTCCAACTTTCATGTGTTCTTAAATCCCATATTTTCTGCCTCTCTATCTTTCATGACACTTGTTGGGTTAGGGCTTCAGATCTTGTGTTAGTAACTCTCTCTTCAGCTGAAATAGCTGTTTAGCTATCCACTGGGTCATCAAATTCATGAATATAACTTTTATCAAGAAATTTACTGTTTCTTTTTCAAATCTGATAGGTTAAGTATATTAGTTTTATAACATTTATTTTGCTCCCTTTTTATTCCACTGTTTATTTCTGAAACATTATTAGATGTAGTATTTTAATCTTCCATATCTGGGAATTCTAGTTGCTGAAGAAAGTAGGAGATCTGACCTACTGAATTGTTGTTTCTATTGATTGTTATTTGTGGTTGGGCTCATTTCCTAAGGTAATTTATTGTTTAGCTCATAGTTAATATGTAAGAATTACCAGGGACTTGGATTGAGGAAGCATTCTTTCTGAAAATGTCTGTATTTGCTCTTGATAAGTCCTGGAAGATAATACTAATCTGGCATATAATATAAATTCAAGAGGATAATACAACATTTACAAATTCTCAAAGGATACAGTATTTGTAACTGGTAATTTTTTATTTCCAGGGTTTGAGGGGAAAGGGAAAGATACTTTTCTGTCTCTCACAGATGCAGGTAGTAGATTTTTTTCTACCCACCCTTTCATCGATGATGTGGCACCCTCTAAACTTCTGACATCATGTCTGTGGTTTAGCCTGACCACTCCCTCTACTGAGCAAGTGCAAGTTTCTTCCATAACAAGAGATTTTAGTTATAATCACTTGAAAGACAAGTGGATTTTGTAAAGTAATGTTTAATTCCATCTCAAAACTGAGTTATTATTTTCAGAAAATGTTTTAATCAGAGATAAAGAATACATTATTTTCCAAAATAGGCTATTTATGTAGTAGAATGTAGTAGATATAGAATGTAGTAGAATTCAGGAGAAACTTCTAAGGATTTCCAAATCTAATAAAGTACCTAATATAACATTAGCAAGTATTTTATTATAAAAAGATTTTCCCAGTAAAGTGCAGAATTAGTGAAATAAGATAAATCACTGAACACTTCCCTAATTGATAAATTATCACAGGGTTTTTTGAAATATTTTTTTAATACATAAAGAGTACTTTAGTTTTTCTTGAATATTCTGTTTCTATTTTTAAAAATGACTTTGACATTTGAAGAGCAACCACATAGGAGAGGAAAACACACAATATTTATGCTTTTATGGAACATATACTTCTTGCAAAACTATTCTGTGTTACAAATTTAAATGCAATGTTAAATGGGCCAGTAAAATTTATAAACAGAATTAAAGTCCTTATAAACCATGAGTAAGAAACGTGTTCAGGCAACTGGTGCAAGCTTGTTGCTAGAACTGAATCCAAAATTTTACTTTGAATTTTCTGACAGTTAAGGCAAAAAAAAAAAAGAAAGTTATGACATGAAATTTTCATTGCCTGGTAAGATCAAGCAAAGAAATTTTTATGGAGAATTTTTCCCCTGACCTAAGCATTTGATCTCCTCTCTCTGAGAAATTTAAATAAGCTCATTTAATTTGTATTTATATTTGTAAAAGTCTCATACATGCAATATCACCCATATTCGTGTTTATATGAGGTTTTACTATCTTACTGTCACCATCGACCTGCCTGACCTAATGCTATTAGGAGCTTGGCACCGAGTACTCAAAAGTCATAAATTTTGCTTATGTCAAAAATAAGTGAAGGAGTAAAAAATGACTGACTGAATAAATGAATGAATGAATGAAATGTTCTTTTTAAATGAATTTTCAAATTGAATCCTGCTGTTAGTTTTAATTCTCTACATATCATTTCGTCTCCCATTATTTGTAAGCAAAATTAATATAATTTCACACTCATTAATTATTCAGTTTAACAGACAAGATGAAAAGCCTGTATATTTCATTTTCCCATTTGAATATATGGACTGAAAATATATTTCCCATTTTAGAAAGCAAAAGATATAATTTAACTTTTTCTTGCAGGAAAATTGTGTAATACCCTGGGATTCATTATTCTAAATATGAGCGATCAATTGTAAAAAAGATGTGGAAAGTGTAGGGCGTTGATCTACATTCATATATACTCACACATTTACAAATAAGTAATGATAACTTTTCAGAGAAGTCCCATTATACCTCCTCATCTGTGAAGTGAAGTGTTGACCTAGATTCAAAATGGAACTACATATTGAGCACCTGTTTATTACGGCAAAGCACAATGCCAGGAGAAGCCTGAGGACTCTCCTCACTCTGGGCTCTGACATTTATGCAGCAGACATGGTCTTCGGCCTCCCTAAAGGGTCCGGGTGCTCATCCCTGGACCTCAGCGCTTCTCCTGGCAAAGCCTCCATCCTGCAACCCTGAAGGCCTCTAAGCAGTACCAGTCTTGGACCAACTTACATCTTGTGCCACAAGCAACCAAGCTCATCCTTTATTTTGTGCATTTAAATCCTCCAAGGTCTCTGTAATCCCCTTTTCTGATGTTACCTCCTTCCTCCAACCTCCTCAACTGCCTTCTGGAACTGGACAAGAGCAAACTAACCACTGGCCACCTCCATCCTGTTCCCTTTTAACCTGCCCTCCTCTGACAACACACCTGCCCTCTTCTCTCTCCAGGTATGGCAGGTTTTGCTTCTTCTTTCAATGTGACAGAGGTAGGGAGGTATTCTCTGGGCATCTCTGTGCTAGCCCCAGATAGTTCCCCCTCCTTTTCCACTCCTCTCTAGTCTTTTAGTCGAACATCATCAAACTACACAGTCCACTATTTCTGCTCATCCTCATTCCAGGAAATTATCGTCTCTTAGTTCATTCACTCTCACTCTCTCCAGCATCTTCCCAGTCATAATTCTTAGTAATGTCAGTTACCACGTGTGACCTCAATCCTTGATCTACCCACATGATCTCATCACAAATCCATCATCTCATGAGCCACTTTCCTGATCATACCAGGATTTTGTCATTACCAATAACTATGGCTCCTCCTTAGTCTCCATTTCCAGTTTACCACACCTGTCCTTTTACCTCGTTCCTCTTATTATCTGACACAAAAACATTTTAAATTTCTTCTAGATTAAGATATAAGTAAAATTTAAATTAGCATTCAATTGATAAAGAACAGTTAAATTGCAAATTTTCTATACTATTATTTAAAAGCAAAAATACTAATTTATTAGAAATGCTTCTCTTAATGATACAGATTTTTCCCCATTAGTTCACATTATCTGTGAATGAATGCAAATTATTGCTGGCATGAAAAAGCATTCAGGATTAGATCTATTCCACTTTTCCTGTATAATAAATTAGCTGAAAAACATGCACATAAATAAGTAGGCAGAAATAAAGGGATTTGGTATACAATTGTTACTTGTTTGAATATTTTTTGCAGTATATCCAAAAGAATTCATAGTACCCTGATTTATCAATGAAATTTTAATTGATAATAAGTCGGTTAGATAGTCCTACAATTTTGCTATATGGAAATATTTGGGAAGTGACTAATGTGCACTAGTTATTATGTTTCTTACTGTATAGGGAGCATATGTAAATGGCTTTATTAAAAGCAATGACACAATTGTTAATACTTCTCATTCTCTCATTTAGGTGTACTTTGTTAACCCAATATACTCTGAAAAGATTTGGGGAAGTGCTATATGGTGGAAACATGTCGTATAAAAAATGCTTTTATTTTATTAGATGCTTCACCCATATTTTGTCAAAGCTTTGGAGCCAAAGATTTACTTTATTCTGCACTTGAAAAAATGTTTGCCATATAATGTAATTTTAAGATAGGTATAATAAAGGTCCGTAAAATGAGACATGGATTCTACCACAATCATTGACTTTACTAAATAAAGAGCCAGAAATGTCTCTCAATATGGATTCCTTTGCTTTTCTATCACATGACTCTCTACCAGAAAAGATGTACACTTAGTCACCAGGCAGGGAGGTGGAAAATGTGAGACCCCTGAATGAAACATTACCCTTTCTGTTGCACCATTCTCCAAGATAGCTGAATTCAGAACATTCAGCTCACTCAAAGTAACTTGCTTCAAGCCTAACATAGCATTCCCTGGAGTTAGATAGGTCCTACATTGGGTTTTTGAAGGCCAGTTTTAAAATCTGCCTCTCTCTTTTTTGGCTCAATAATGTTATGGCCCAAGACAATGCATCTTACTAAGCATCTGAGGATATAGTGAGGATTCTTGTATAAAGTAGAAGAAGGGTACTTATGAATGGAGATAGGGAATAAGAGGACTGGTATGATTTTTTAAAATGCATCCTGGGGCTGATATTTTTTAGGGAAGAGTATATGTGGAAGTTGAAAATCTCAAGAGTGATATTTTAACCCTATCCATGCCCACATACCTCTTGGAAATCTTAAACTACCCCTAATGGAATCCATAGCCCAAATTGAGGCCATATGACTGATGAGAGGCTCACAGCTTCCTAGATAGTTGAGCATAGAGTAGAGTGCAAGAATTAAAGTTATACTTAATATGACATGATAGCAATATACATATTATTATATTGGTACTATATTATCATATGGTGTTATTATATAACTATTAATATTATATTACATTAATATCACATGGCATCACATGCTATCTAAAGGTTTACAGTCTTTTGGGCAAAACTCATGAGCACCAAATGTCATCCATGACAGATATTGGACAAAGATACTAATTTTTAATTTGAACATGAAATTTAATCGTTACATTGAATAACTGAAAGCTATGGAATACAAGAGAGTTTATCCAATATAATAACAATAATAGCAGAATCTTATATAACACTTACTTAGTGCCAACCCCAGTAATAAATGCTTTAATTCAGGCATGTTTTTAAAAAAATCCATATTGTAAAAATTTAGAAAACCATTTCAGTTCTTTGAGTTGGCACTTCCCTAAACTATATAAGAGGTAAGATGATGTAGTCTGCTCTCATATATTTGATAAATATTAAACAGAAACTTGGCCCTAGGAGATAACCTTTTATTTTTCAGGAAGAAGTCACTTAATATTTTAATTATTCTAATTTTCTATTACCATTTAGTAATCAACTAATATTTTACTTGAGGGTTCATTTTAAAACTAATTCACCAGGGCAATTTGATCAGGAAGCTCTATTGTTCAAAATTAGATATTATGTAGCAAAATTATTGAAATTACTCTTTAGCTTTGATGGAAAACTAATAAAATCTGTTGTGACAAATTTTCAGAACAAAATAATCTCAAATGCACTCCACAGAGTAGAATTTGGGGGATTAATCTGCCTTTTGTTTATGTAATGTGGCAGATCCTTTATATTTTTATGGTTTTTAGTAACTCCACAATTTATTCTTGAGCTGCAGGAAATCCGTGTTTCTTTTTTTTTTAATCTTGAGGAAATCTGGCTATATTTTCAGCAACTCCTGTGACACTCCCCATCAGATGAGATCCCCTTGAGTTTTCACACTAATATGTCAACCTTACAACCTGTTTGTCTCACGTCTCAATCATACGAACACCCTTGTGACCAAAAATTCTGAATGATCAGCTTTCCATGCTTGTATCAAAAGTTATAGCATCAATCTATCAGTTACTTAGTCCTTTTACCATCTCAGCTGAAAAAAATTAATATTTATAGAAGATATACGTAGGACATAGCCTCCATTTTTCTGGCTATTCTCTAAGTGTGTGGATCAAGTCAGACATATATAGGAATAGAAGACTGTTTTTGTTGCCTAGGCTGCTCAAAGCAAAAGGCCATGAAATGGTTCAGCTTAAACAATGGGAATTTATTCACTTATGGTTAGATTCTGGGAACACGTCCCAGTCAAGGCATCATCAAGGCGAAGCTTGCTTCCTGAAGACCAACCACTGGAGATTCTTGGCTCCTTTGCCAGCAGCAAGGCACATGGCGGCCTCTGGCAGCCTCTCCCGTCTCTTCTTGATTTTGTTGCTCTTGGTTTCTTTCTCCGGTGCCTCTCTTTCTCTCTCTGTTTTCATCCTGTTTATAAAGAACTCCAGTACTAGATTGAGATGGACCCTGAATGAGGTGGGTCACACCTTAACTGAAGCAGCATCACAAAAGGATTCACACCCGCAGGACTGGATTAAATTTAAGAAGGTGTTTTTCTGTGGTCCATAAAACTTCAAACCACTTCACTCTATCCTCTGGATCCCAAAAAGGGATGTTCTTTCTACATGCAAAATACATTCATTCGACCACATTATCCCAAAAGCATTAAGTCATTTCAGTAACAACACTAAATGCAAAATTGGGGAGAGAGTAAACTATAATGTGGACCATTGACCATGTGGTGCAGGAGTGCTCAGAGATGTATTCACCAAGAGCAATGAATGTCCATGATGATGTAGGAGGTTGTTGTTATGGGAAGAGTGGGGTGAGGGGGTGGGGGTATATGGGGAACTCATATTTTTTTTAATGTAACATTAAAAAAATTAAGACCAAAAAACATCAGTTATAGATGGGTTTAATCTGGAAAACAATTCTGTCTGTAGACCTCTGAAGCCTAGAAAACAGGTTATCTGCTTCTAATATACAAAGGAGAGACAGACATTAGATAACAATTTCCATTCCAATAGGGAAAAATTGGAAGGAAAACAGGGTCATGCATCCCACACAATTCCAAGCCCCACCCGGGCACACTCCATTAGATTTTAAGATCTGAGAGTCATCCATAGAATGATGGTTTGTCCTTTAGGCCTGGCGGAAAAGTAGCCCCCACTTCTTCCAAGTGCTCGGACAGCAACCATGCTCTCCCCAAACACTGGGGTGAAGGCTCCACCCTCTCCAAAAATCGGGGTTATGGCCAGACTTTCCCCAATCCCCAGGGAATAGGCTCCAATCTGAGAACACTGGGGTGGTGGTAGCCCTTTTCCAAAGTTATGCCATTAATCACTATGCTGGCATATTTTATTCAAAGGGGATGATGTGTTAGTACTCGGCACACTAAAACTACTACATATGCCCTAGAAATCCCTGATCTCCTGTGGATCTCCTGAGGACACATGAGACAGTCAAAAGCGTATTACAAAGGGTGGTTCAGAACCTTAGACTAATTCTAGAAATTCTCTTCATTTCAGATAAGCCAAGATTCCTCATTAGGCTAACTGACTGGGCAAAAAGAAATATATAACAAATGCCTTACTTATTCACCAAGTAAAATAAATGCTGAGATAATGTTAAATGTTAAGAGCAGCATTCAAAATTCATCTACATATTGTGATATTAAACTCTTACAGAGTGCTTTCAATATAACATAACATAATTTAACAATTCCACTGGATCAATGGAATATTCTTGTCAATTTGTACAAGCAAGCAGGCAAAACAGACATTAAATTACAGTTTAGGTAAACTGTAATTTATCTAAATTGTTTTAGAATAGTTGAGATAAA
Organism: Dasypus novemcinctus; assembly: GCF_030445035.2. Taxonomy (NCBI): domain Eukaryota; kingdom Metazoa; phylum Chordata; class Mammalia; order Cingulata; family Dasypodidae; genus Dasypus; species Dasypus novemcinctus. Next base: position 8,833,503 of record NC_080701.1, on the reverse strand, counting down.
TTAATTTGTGACCTTTAAGTGTGTGAGGATCATGTGCAGCACAATAGAAATAAATGGGAAAAATGGGTCAGTTTATAGAAATTATTGTAAGAGCACATCCTTGCCTTCTTCATGCAGGCAACCTAATTTCTAAAAATCATTAGACATTCAAAATTAGGTATCACAAATGCAAAGGCAGAGAGCAAGTTTTTAACCTTACAAACTGTTCAATAAGGAACTTAACCATCATCATGGCATATTCTTGGCTGTATTTCTAATGTTTGATTCTAAAGTGTGCTAAAAAAAGCCTCCTTTCTATACCTTAGTCGTTTATGTTATGAAAAGGGGCATTTAGCCTTACGTAACTTTCAGCATGTGGGTTTGACACGCCATATTCTACAATGCAAATGCAATTTTCAACTTGTCATGGGGGCGTACCAATTATACTATAGATAAAATGCATACTTTTTTTTTTTACAAAGGACAGATGAAGAGTAGTGACCCCATGGAAATGTTTCAGAAGAAGGCAACCTAAATTCCTTTTTTAAAAAATGAAAACACATTTTGTAATGTAAAATATTGACTGGATTCTTAATTTGCTAGATATATTTTGCCCAAGCAGAATTATCTTCCTTCTCTTTCCCATCTCTAACACACTGATACCTGAGCTGGTATCTGAGACCAGTAGAATGATATTAAGTAAAATATTTTAAGAAAAAGCCCCTCTTTAAACAACTAGAGTCAATGTATTCCAAGGCAAGCAAAAATTTTGATGGTATATGTCCTTGCTATTAAAAAGTGACTTTACTTAAAGTATTTCTTTGGAAGTTGAGGTTACATAGATCACCAATATTTTTCTACTGCAGGGCTATGACTCCTTGAGGACATTTTGGCAAATGTAATAGTTTATCAGTCTCTTAGAACATTGCAAAGTCAACCCGTTTATTTAAATTGATGCTGAATATAAGCTATTTGAGCTAACTAGTTGTTTACAGTTATTCTTTTTTAAATTGTTTTATCTTTTTTAGAAAAGATACACAGATCATGCAAAATGTTACATTAAAAAAATGTGAGGTTCCCAGACACCCCATTCGCCACACCACCCATTCCTCTCACATCAACTTCTTTCCTTAGTGTGGTACATTCATTGTATTTGATTAATACATTTTGGAGCACTGCGATAGAGCATGGATACAATTATTCTTAAATTCATGTATCAACAAATCAACCAAAATGTAATGTTGAAAATACTAAACAGCAATCTAATGCTGAACAAAAAGAATGATCAGACCACTCTCAAGATAAGCATTCTCTTAGAATAGAGTGACAGTCTTCACAAATTGCCCAAGAATTGGTTCTGTCACATGGGGGTACAGATGCTCTCTTTATGTTATAGAAAGAATATATAAAAAGCCAACTGGTAATTTTAAGATTGTCAGAAGATCTAAATCCCAGAAGGAAAGCAAAAGTGAAAAAAAAAATTGACCCTTCAAGGTAAAAATATTTCTAAAAGATTTGGTATTATCAAACTTGTCCAAAGATAAAGGAGTACCTATGACATACTTCTATCCTAATCAATGTATGCATGACAAAAGAGGAACTTATAGAGGATAAAATAAAATTTTTGAGTGGATTGAATCTGTGATTATATTATACCTTAGATGATTTTAGGGGTACCAATGAGTAAAATACTGCATTAAATACAATTAATCAACCTAAGGTTGAAGCAATACCAATTCTCCAGTTAAAACTTTAGTATATGAAGAAATAAAAAAGAAATGAAAATACAAACCTTATTGATAAATTCAAATATTATGAGAGACATATAATTAATGGGTTAGCTGTCATTGCTTCACAATTGTTTTAGTTGTCTCACATCATCTAGTCAGTACTTTCTGTAATGATAGAACTTTTTCCCTTTGTGTTGTGATTTACAGATCATGCATCAAATGCAGGACTGCCATATACCACTACACCACCAACACCTTGCATTGGTGTGGAACATTTGTTATAATTGATGACAGCACACCTTTATAATTGCAGTATTAACTAAATCCTTGGTTTAATGTAGGGTTTACAGTTTGTGTAGTGCAGTTGCATGGATTTTTTTTAAAAAATGTATTCCAAATAGGAGTCCTCTACATTTAATACCTTAACTTCCCATTCCCTGTCCTCATCCCATGCCCTCATAACCTATAGTCTAGATTCTGACTTTGTGGGTTTACTTATTCCAATTGTTTTAAATCAGTCAGATCATACAATATTTTTCCTTTTGTGTCTGTCTTATTTCACTCAATATGATCTATTATTCAGCCAAAGGGGTGCTGATGCAAAATACCAGAAATTGGTTGGTTTTTATAAAGGGTATTTATTTGGGGTAGGAGCTTACATTTCTCTCACCAAAGTCTATTTTCACATGTTGGAGCAAGATGGCTGCTGACGTCTGTGAGGGTTCAGGCTTCCTTGGTTCCTTGGAGCTCAGCTCCTGTTTTCTCCACAAGGTCAGATGTAGACTATGAGGCTCTCTAGGCTTTGCCTCTCTCTACAAGGTCAGCTGTAGACTATCAGGTGAATGGCTCTGTCTCTTTCCCTGTGGCTCCAGCTAAAGACTTGAGCATCAAACTCCAACATCAAAACTCCAACATTAAGAACTTTCAACCCACAAAGGGGTAGGGACTCAACACCCTAATGACATGGCCCAATCAAAACCCTAATCATAACTCAATCACACGCAGGTACAGACAAGACTGCAAACATAATCCAATATCTATTTTTGGAATTCATAACCATATCAAACTGCTGCAGATGTCTTCAAGGCTCATCCATGTTGTCACATGTATCAAGACTTCATCCCTTTTCAGGACTGAACAATATTCCATTATGTACATACCATATTATTTATCCATTCAATGATTGAAGGATAATTGGGTTGCTTCCATGTTTGGCAATTGTGTATAATGCCACCATGATATTTGATGTACGAATATCTTTTTGAGCCTCTTTCATTTCTTCTTGCTATATAAGTAGAAGTGGGATTGCAGGGTCATATGGTAGCTACACCTAACTTTCTGAGGAACTTTCAAACTGTCTTCCAAAGGGCTGCACCATTTCACTTTCCCACCAGCTAAGTATGAGTGTGTCTTTCTTGCATTGTTTCTAACACTTGTTAATTTCCATTTCTTATGGGAGGATTGCATCCAGCATCCATGTGGAATCTGAGCCTCCTCTTGACATAGAGGTGCAATGGACACAACCAATCCAATGTCCACATAGAAGAGGTGGCATTGGATTGGGAAAAGTGGACATGGTGGACGATGGGTATGGGGAAAGGCAGGAAGAGATGAGAGGTGGAGGCGTCTTTGGGACATGGAGCTGCCATGGATGGTGCTTCAGAGGTAATCACCGGACATTGTAAATCCTCACAGGGCCCACTGGATGGAATGGAGGAGAGTATGGGCCATGATGTGGACCATTGACTATGAGGTGCAGAGGTACCCAAAGATGTACTTACCAAATCCAATGGATGTGTCATGATGATGGGAATGAGTGTTGTTGGGGGGGGGAGAGGGGGGGGGTGGGGCTGAATGGGACCTCACATATATATTTTTAATGTAATATTATTACAAAGTCAATAAAAAAAAATTTCCATTTTTTAAATAGCAATCATTCTAATGGGTTTGAAATATATCTCATTGTGGTTTTGATTTGCATTTCCCTGATTGCTAATGATCTTTGCATGTGATTTCTGGTCTTTGAGATGTCTGCTCAAGTCTTTTGCCCACTTTTAATTGGGTTGTTTGTCTTTTTCTTGTTAAGTAGAAGGATTTCTTTATATATAATGGATATTAAACCTTTACTGGATATGTGGTTTCAAAATATTTTCTTCCACTGTGTAAGTTTTCTTTTTACTTTCATGATAAAGTCCATTAAGGAACAAAAGTTTTTTATTTTGATGAGGTCCCATTTATCCGTTTTTTTTTGGGTGAAAAGTCTAAGAAACCATTGCCTAACCCACGGTTTTAAGATTTTTCCCTACATTTTATTCTAGGAATTTGATAACTGTGGCTCTTATATTTAGGTCTTTGATCCACTTTCAGTTGATTTTTCTATATGATGTGATGTAGGGGGTCCTTTTTTTTTTTTTGCAAATGGATATCCAGTTTTCCCAGCACCTGTTGTTGAAGAGACGATTCATTCCCAATTGAGTAGTATTTGCCACCTTGTCAAAAATCCGTATGAGGGTTGATTCCTTAGTTCTCTATTCCATCAGTCTATATGTCAATCCTTGTGCCACTACCATGCAGTTTTGATTACTGTGGCTTTGTAATAAGTTTTATGATAAGGAAGTATGAGTCCTCCAACTTCATTCTTCTTTTTCAAGAAGTCTTTAGATACTTGCGGCCCCTTACATTTCCATATAAATTTTTTTTTTGAAAGTGCTTTTTTATAATTTTATTATTTTCTTTTTTTTTTGTTACATTAAAAAAATGAGGCCCCCATATACCCCCACCCCACTCACCCCACTTCTCCTACATTAACAACCCTTTCATCATTGTGGCACATTCATTGCATTTTGGAATACATTTTTTTTTTTTACATTTTTTTTTATTGATTTTGTAATAATATTACATTAAAAATATATATGTGAGGTCCCATTCAACCCCACCCCCCCACCCCACCTCTCCCCCCCCCCCCCCCAGCAACACTCGTTCCCATCATCATGACACATCCATTGCATTTGGTAAGTACATCTTTGGTCACCTCTGCACCTCATAGTCAATGGTCCACATCATGGCCCATACTCTCCTCCATTCCATCCAGTGGGCCCTGTGAGGATTTACAATGTCCGGTGATTGCCTCTGAAGCACCATCCAGGGCAGCTCCATGTCCCAAAGACGCCTCCACCTCTCATCTCTTCCTGCCTTTCCCCATACCCATCAGCCACCATGTCCACTTTTCCCAATCCAATGCCAACTCTTCTATGTGGACATTGGATTGGTTGTGTCCATTGCACCTCTATGTCAAGAGGAGGCTCAGATTCCACATGGATGTTGGATGCAATCCTCCCACTTTCAGTTGTAATCACTCTAGGCTCCATGGTGTGGTGGTTGTCCTTCTTCAACTCCATCTTAGCTGAGTGTGATAAGTCCAATAAATCATATTGTAGGTGCTGGAGTCTGTTGAGGCTCAGGACCTGGCTATCACATTGTTAGTCCAGAGATTCAAATCCGCTAAATATATCTTAAACCCCAACATTAACTGCACCTCCATCATCTTAGCATGAAAGTCTTATGAAGGAAGATCCCATCTGAGTCCAGATTCATCACACATAAACACCAGTTCCAAAAAGGGGCCATCTGACCTGGTAGTTAACCCCATCGGCCATGACCATAACTCCCATGGGTCTCTTTAGCCCTCGAAGGAACCGTTATCTGGGGGTTGTATCTGCTTTATCTGTCTCTCTGACTCTGCTCAGTTGTGCATGAGGGCAATCCTTCTGCCAGCCTCCAGACTCTTTTTTAGAAACTCGTAGCCATATAAACTCATTTCTCTTTTCCATTTCCCCCTTACTTTAGGTCAAACAACATTTTAAAGTCATGTTATTTTATGTAGACAGGGATATTCTGCTGATCCACATTGAACCTTCCGTATAAGGTCATTTTCCAGTTGCATCATCAGTTGGTAGTTGATAGTGGTCCCTCGGTGCCAGGGAGGCTCATCCCCGGGTGTCATGTAAATTTGATAACTGGTTTTTCATTTCTGCAAAGAAGGTTGTTGGAATTTTTATTGAGAGTGCATCAAATTTATAAATTGCTTTGTATAGTATTGATATCTTAATGAAATTCAGTCTACCACTCCAGAACATGAAATATCCTTCCATTTATTTAGGTCTTTAGTTTTTTTTAGCAATGTTTGATAGTTTTCTGTGTTCAAGTCCTTTACACCCTTGGTCAGATTTATTCCTAGATACTTGATTCTTTTAGTTGCTATTGTGAATGGAATTTTTTTCCTGATTTCTTTGTTCCAATTGCTCATGGCCTGTGTATAGAAACACTACTTATTTGTGGGTGTTGATCTTATAGCCCACCACTTTGCTGAATTCACTTATTAGCTCTAGGAACTTTGTTACAAATTTTTTCAAGATTTTCTTTATATAGGATCATATCATCTGCAAATAAAGAAAGTTTTATTTCTTCCTTTCCAATTTGGATGCTTTTTTCCCTTTTTCTTGCCTAATTGCTATAGATTTAGTACAATGTTGAATAACAGTGTTGAGAGTGGGCAACCTTGTTTTTCCTTGATCTTAGAGGGAAAACTTTCAGTCTTTTACCATTAAGTAGGATGTCAGTTGTGGGCTTTTTCTATATGCCCTTTAGCATCTTGAAGAAGTTTCTTTATATTCCAAGTGTTTCAATCAAAAAAGTTTGCTGTATTTCATCAAATGCCTTTTCTACACCAATAGAGATCCTCATGTGCTTTTTTCTTCGTTGTGTTATTACATTAATTTAGATTAGTGTATTGCCTTAATTTATTTTCTTATGATGAACCAACCTTGCATATCACAGATAAATCTCACTTGAGTAGGGTGTATAATTCTTTTAATATGCTGTTGGATTCAGTCTGCTAGTATTGAGTTAAGGATTTTAGTGCCTTTATTAACAAAAGATAATGGTTTATAGTTTTATTTTCTTTCGGTATCTTTATCTAGCTTTGGTATGACATAGAATGAGTTAGGGAGTTTTCCCCTTCTCTTAAATTTTTTTTTGAAAGAGTTTGAGCAGAATTGGAATTAAGTCTTCCTGGAATGTTTAGTAGAACTCCCCTGTATCCTCCTGACCCTGGCCTTTCCTTTGTTGGGAGAATTTTTGATTACTTATTCAATCTCATTACTAGCAATTAGTATGCTGAGATCTACCATTTCATCTGGGTTATTTAATTTATTGCCAAACAATTGCTCACAGTATCCACATATAGTCCTTTTTAATTTCAGTTGGGTTGGTAGTAATGTCCTTCTTTTCATTTCAGATTTTCTTTTTTTTATATTTTCTCTCATTTTTTTTTGTCAATCAGTCTAAAAGTTCATCAATTTTGTTGTTTTTATCAAATAACCAACTTTCAATTTTCTTGATTAGTTCTCTAATTTTTTGTTTTCTTTTTCATTGAAATATAAGAAATATTTAATTCCTTCATTTTCCTTGCTTTGGATTTAATTTGCTCCTCTTTTTCTAGTTTTTGCAGTTTGAGGTTAAGTCTCTGGTTTGAAGTTTTTCCTCTTTTTAAATGTAAGCATTTAGAACTACAAAGTTCACTCTCATCACTGCCTTTGCATATAGTCATATCTTTTACTAAGCTTGGGAAGTACTCTGTCATTATTTGACTATTCCTTTTGCCCCTTTTTCTCTTCTCCTTCTGGGATTTCCATAACATGTATATGCCCCTTTTTCTCCTCTCCTTCTGGGATTTCCATAACATGTATATTTTTATACTTGATGCTGTCCCATAGATGTCTTAGGCTATTTTCACTTTATTTTCCCTAACCTTAAGCTTGATTTTTAAAAATTTATTGAAGTATATCACTCATACATAAACATACATTAACAATAAGTGTAGAGTAATAGTTGTGAGCTTACAAAAACAAACGTTTTTAACATCATACAGGACTCTCATAACTCACCCTACCTACCATCAATACCTTATATCGTTGCTAAATGTTTTTAACTAATGATTAAAGAGCATTGTCAAAATATTACTACCAAAGTATTTTCCCCCAACCCACCCTATTATTATTATCTTTATATCATATATATATGAACATAGATAAGCAATAAGTGCACAGTAAAAGTTGTGACCTTACAAAGCAAACATGCATAACATTATACAGGGGTCACATACATCAGCCCTCCAACAGCATCTTGCATTGTCATGAAACATTTGTTACAAATTATGAAAGAATATTGTCAAAATCTTACTAATTATAGCCTTTATCTTACATTTGGTGTATTTTCCCCTAACCAACCCTATTATTATTTTTTAAATATATTTTTTATGACAGAAGTTGTAAACTTATAAAGTAATCTTGCACATGTGCAGAATTCTCAAACAACACCCCTCTACCAACACACCACACTGTGGTAGAACATTTGTTAGAGATAAGATAATATCATCTGATTGTTATCAGGTCCACAGTGTACATTTGGCAAAATTTTCCATACTGCCCCATTGTCAACACAGTACATCTTTCGCATAGATGCAAGAATATATTATTACTGCTAACCACAGTCCATAGGTCACTCCAGTTGAATTTTTCCCATGCTTCTCCACATTCCCACCATCCAGCAGTAGTGATGTACATTTGCTCTAGATCACAAAAGACACTCTTGCATTTGTACCAGCAAGCACAATTCTCATCCACCTCTTCGTTTACTGTGCTATTCAGTTCCTAGATTATTCTCTAACATTCTGTCAATTGGCATTTACATACCTAGGCAAACATTTTCAGCCATATCCTCATTTATAAACTAGCTGTTGCTGACTGTTTGTTACCATCCACTCTATACATTTCCACACTTTTATGGTAAGGGTAATTAAAACTTCAACATATATTAAACATCAGTAGTCCATCTCAGTCCTCTTCTTGCCTCCTTTAAGAATCCACCACCTACCACCAGTTCTTGAAGATATTATCCTACAATTTTTTTCTAGAAGCTTTATAGTTCTTGCTTTTATTTTTAGGTTTTTGATCCATTTTGGGTTAATTTTTGGATAAAAAGTGAGATAGGGGTCCTCTTTCCTTTTCTTGGCTATGGATAACCAGTTCTTTCAGTACCATTTGTTGAATGGACTGTTCTGCCCAAGCTGTGTGGGTTTCACAGGCTAGTCAAAAATCACTTGACCATACACGTAAGGGTCTGTTTCTGAATGATCATTTTGCTTCCATTGATCTATGTGTCTATCTTTATGCCAGTACCATGCTGTTTTTACCACTATAGCTAGATAATATGATTTAAAGTCTGGAGATGAGTGTTCACGTTTCCTTTTTAAGACGTTTCTAGCTATTCGGGACCCCTTACCCTTCCAAATAAATTTGACAATCATGTTTTCAATTTAAAGAAATGCTGGTGGAATTTTTATCAGGATTGCATTGAATCTGTATATCAATTTGAGTACAATTGACATCTAAATGACATTTAATATTCCAATCTACAAGCATGTAATATTCTTCCAGTTATTTAGGCCTTTTTAAAAAATATCTTTTAACATTGAGTTGCAGTTTTCTGAATACAATTGCTTTATACCATTGGTTAAATTTATTCCTGACAATTTAAGTTTTATCTGTCATATTTTATTTTCATTACTCTTTTGACAATTTCAGTTACTTTTATTGATATAATATTCATTTCTAGACTCTCTTCCAGGCCTCTCTTTCATGTCTTTGCTTTTCAGCTCTAGCACACCCTTTAGTATTTCCTGAAAATCTGGTCTCTTGGTTAGAAATTCTCTCAGCTTCTGTTTATCTGTGAATATATTAATCTTGCCCTCATTTTTTAAAGACAATCTTGCCAGATATAAGATTCTTGGCTGGAAGTTTTTCTCTTGTAGTATCTTATATATATCATACCACTGTCTTCTTGTCTCCATGGTTTCTGGTGAGAAATCAGCTCTTAATCTTATTGGGTATCCCTTATATGTTATGCACTGCTTTTTTCTTCCTGTTCTCAGAATTCTCTCTTGGTCTTTGGCCTTTGACATTCTGATTAGTATGTGTCTTGGAGTTGGTCTATTTGGATTTCTTAGAATGGGAGTACATTGTGCTTCTTGGACATGGATATCTGAATCCTTCAATAGGATTGGGAAATTTTCTATCATTATTTCTTCAAATATTCCTTCTGGCCCTTTTCCCTTCTCTTCTCCTTCTGAGACACCCATGACACATATGTTTACACATCTTTTCCTGTCATTTAGTTCTCTGAGGACTTGTTCAATTTTTCCCATTCTTTTCTTCATCTGTCCTTTTGTATGTTCACTTTCAGAGGTCATTTATTCAAGCTAACCAATCCTTTCTTCTGCCTCCTCAAATCTGCTATAATATGATTCCAATGTTTTTAAAATTTCATTTATTGCATGTTTCATTCCCATAAGATCTGCTATTTTTCTATGTATGCTTTCAAATTCTTCTTTGTGCTCATCCAATGTCTTCTTAATATCCTTAATCTCTTTAGCCACCTCATTGAATTTATTGAGGAGATTTGTTTAAACATCTATGATAGTTGTCTCAATTCCTTTATGTCATCTGGAGGCTTATCTTTTTCCTTTAACTCGGCTATATTTTCCTGTTTCGTGGTGTGATTTTTTGTTGGTGTCTTGGCATCTGGCTTACTAGAGTATTTATTCTAGGTGCAGTTTTTCTCCTTAGTTTAGGGCTTCCTGCCCTTTCTCCCTTGCTGGTTGTGCAGTAGGAGCCAAGGATGTAGTTGGTGTTATAAGCTGTGGAGGCTCAAGCTGCCCTCATTGCCCCCAAGGTCTGATGAAGTTTCTCCAAAATTTCTCCTTTGCCAGGGATAGGAATAGAGTCACAGCTGTATGGAATAATCCAAGTCATGCAGACCTAGACTATAGTTGCCCAGAGAGGTTGATGAGACTTCACACCCCTTCTCTGCTGCCTGGGTGGGGATAGAGCTGCAGATGTGGGCATCAATCTATGCACTGTGGGTCCATGATGACCACAGTTGCCCCCATAGGGTTCTGATTATTCAGTTTGTGCCAGCCAAATGTACCTGCAATTACCTGGATATGCTGGGGCAGGGCCCACCTGCCTCCTCCCTGCCAGAGGTGGGGCAGAAGCCCAGGCTAGGGCTGCAGGCCAATCTGGGTCAAAGAAACTGGTTCCTACCATCACTGTGATTTTCAGTCCTGGCTTCCCCTCATGCTGGCGATGGAGTCAAATGGTGGCCACCAGTCTCTTTCTGATTTGGACAGGTTCAAAGTTTAGCTATTCTCAGTGTTATACATTAGTCAGCCAAGTCTCCTAATCAGTAGCCAAAATCAGTGCCCAACCATCTCCTCCTACCCCGTATTTTGGAAATAGAGCTTCAAATATCAGCTTCACTGCCAAAGTAGGATAATCACCAGCCTCCGTGGATTGACTGGCAATTTCCCGGAGAGGTTGACACAGGTCCCTCCAGCTTCCTCCCTGCCAGACGTGGGGTTGGGGCTTAGGCTAGAACTGCAAACTGATAAGAATGGAAAGAAGTCAAGTAGGTGCCTACTAGCCCTGTGGTTTTCAGTCTGCCCCACTTCCCCTCATGCCAGGCAGAGAGTTAAGATGGTAGTTACATACCTCTTTCTGACTTGGATAGGTTCAAACTTTAGCTGTTCTTAGGATTATACTTTAGCCCACCAAATTTACTCATCAATAGTTGAAGTTGGTGCCCAACTGTCTCTTCCTCCCCTTTATTTGGGATGTGGAGCTTTCAATTCCAGCCATGGAACTGTTCCTGAGGTGGCTTGTGCCTCCCGTCAAGGATGGGCACTGGCTAACCTTGGCATGGAGTGCTCTACTTACGAATCTTCTCTGCAGATAAGCAATCTCCTCTTTCCAATTCTTCAAGGATGTTTCAGGATGCTCTCTGGTCTCCTGGAGTCCCCAAACAGGTGCTTCAACTAGCTCCAGATAGATCTGGATGTTTACTAACTGCCTTATAGAAGGAGCTGACTCTAGGAGCTCCTTACTTCACTGTCATCTTGCTAGTTGTCTATTTTCACTTTTAATATATCTTTTTTCTTTCGTTCCTCAGTCTGTTTCATTTCAATTATCTTAAGTTCACTGATTCTTCTGCCAGTTCCATTCTACTCTTGAAACACTCCGGGGAATTTTCCATTTCAGTTATTGTGGTTTTCAATTCTAGCAGTTCTTTTTGGTTCTTGTTTACAATTTATATCTCTTTCCTTTGTTTCTTATATTGTTCGTTCATTGTTTTCCTGACATACTACCATTTGTCTCTGTACTTTCCTTCATCTCCTTAAGTACTTTTAAGATCATTTTATTAAAGATTATGTTCAGTATGCTTACATTCTCATCTTCTTCATTGGTGGTGTCTGAATTTTTATCCTCCTCCTTTGGATATGGGCCATAATTTCCTGTTTCTTTGGTTGTCTTGTACTCTTTTGTTGCACACTGTACATTAGAAGATTTTAAAATGTTAACTCTGGGATTTACTTCCTGGGGATTGCTGCTTCCTATTTTGTTTTGTTTTTTTAATTTTTGATGATTAGACAGAGGTTTTCTTGAGCTTCGACCCTCCAATCAGACTAATTTACTGTGCAGGGTTTTCCCTCTAGTACTGGGCCTCTGTATTGTCTTGGGTTTTCACATATTAGATATTTTGTAGTTTCCCTGTTTACAGGAGTTTGGTTGTCCCTTCTGTGTCCCAGGGAACAAACCTTCCTTTTCCAGGTGTCTGAAGCATCAGGCCATTGTCCCAAACTGTCTGCCTCTATAGAACTTTACAATGTTTTCATTGTCTGATGCTGCTTTTGCCTGGAGGGCAAATTCCAGAAGGAGTGCCACCACAGAAAGGATGGTCCTTCCCAGTTAAACAGGGCCAGGGACCTATGAAATGGGTGCAGACCAGCTCCCAAGTACTCTCTGGAGGTGAGGAGAGTGCCAAAAACTCCTCTGACGGCTCTGCAAAGGGGAGTTTTCCTGGCTTGCCCAGAAAACCCAATCTTTCAGTTAGCTTTCCCCCACACCCTGAGAAAGCCACGTGTCATTATATCTCTATTGCATTTGCGTGGAGGGCTGAAACAATTGCTGCTGCTGCCTTTGTCCGAGGCAAGTTGAAACAAGAGCTGCCCTCAGAGCCAGGACCAAGCAGTCCAAATTCACTCATCAGTGATCAGCCATGCACATCCCTGCTCTTGGGGAAGAGGATTTTTATGTGCCTTTCTGCACCGGTGAGACCTGCTATAGAGTGAAGAGAGAGCAATTTACAGTTCTTAACTGTAGTTTTTCAGCCTCTTCCTTCTGGTTTTCTATGGAGCAGTACAGTGTTCTTCTGGCCTCCAGAGCCTCAAAATTGTTTCAGACAGTTCCTTCCCATTTAATAGTTGTTTGGTGGAAGGACTGAGTCCTGGGGCTCCTGATTTGCCATCTTCCCCAGAAATGCCAGTAGGAGTTTTGATGCTTATCCTGTCCAACAGAGTATCCACTAGACAAAGGTTTCTATCGAGCACAAGAAATGAGGAATTGAATTTTTTATTTTATTTAATTGTAATTAATATTAATTCTTAATTGCAATTAATCCATATTTAATTGTAATTAATCTTAATTCTTAACTGTAATTCATCCATATTTGGCTAATAGCTGCAGTACAAGAAACAAACAGCATTTGTGTTTTATATATGGATTTCTGTTTTCTAATTTATTTAAAGTTAAATATGCATTACCTGAAGATTAAGGGAAGTTCCTTTAGGAATTTTAATAACAATTTTTTGCTATAATTTTTGTTTTCACTGTTGCTTTCTGTTTCATGGAAGCAAGGTATTCCTATACATACATAGTGAAAATTAAATAAACATATAGAAATTTTCCTTAAAGATTTATAAATTGCAAATAAAATACAGTATTTGATTAGAGGGAGAAAACAGAATAGCATGGTAAAATATTTTAAGTCTACAAGAAGATTGAAAAATCATTTAAAATATCATTTTGAAGAGCTATGGGTCAAAAGTCTGTGTCCTGTTTCTGAAAATGTCAACCAAGAGTAATTTATTTTTTCACATCTGCTCTGAAGCATTAAGAATTTAAGGAGACTCCAACAATTTCTTCCTTATCCTAAGTTATAAAAATGATGTTTTGCATTGTTTTTATTTTAATTTAGCCAGTATTAAATAGTCTGATTCCAGTTGGCACCTTCAAGACTGATCTCACCATAACTGAAAAGAAAACCACAGTCCAACAAGTGTGTACTGAAATTAAGTTGTACCATTATATGCCTTCTCTTTAAACGCCTCTCCCATGCTATCCCAATTTACTTTTTTTTGTTTGGTTACCAACCTTGATTACCTAGCATAATTCTGAAAATCAAAACCATCTCACTAAATTCATGGTATCTTCAATGTTTATACTCTCTAGGTGATACTGGATTTATATCATATTTATAGAACTCACAAAGTCAACATTTAATTGATGAAATTCAAGACCTTGCCTCATTTACTTTCACTGAAGAAGACTGAAAATAAATTACTTGCTACAGTAGCTGAAATCAAGCACCAAATACTCTTAGTGTTTGCTGACTACTGCTAGTACTATCATAGCTTCTTGGTCATGTGATTCCTGCAGATAAATGCCAAGGAAGAATGCCAAAGTCTGGAATAGTCCAGTCATGTGAACTGGACCCATATTTACTGATCTATTACGGGGGCAATAGAAATTCAAATATAACTGTTATAGTCCTATCTGTAAGGATTTTATATCTTGGTGGTTGAAAGATTAATGCAATAGAGTAGAATATACATGATGCTATATGTTTTACAGAGTTCTTAAAGAAATACAAAAGTTATTCTCCTACTGTGAGTAGGCATGGATAAGAAAAGTTTTCTTCAAGAAGTAATGTTTGTACTGAATTCTAAATAGTGAGTAGAAGTTAGACAGGAGAAGGTGAGAAGCCAAGAAAAAAGTGAAGGGCATTTCTGGTATGGGAAGGAACTAAGTATAGACAGAAGGAATAGAAGAAAATGGGAACTAAAATGTACTTATCTCCATGCAACGTTATTGTAGAGAAGAACATGAAGTGTTACTCTAGTGAAGCAGGAAAGCATGGGAGATGTAATGAGCCATTCTTTTTTTTCCCAAAATTTTTTTAACAAGTCAATTTTGTCACCCATGCTAGTGTTTTACATGAGGTTTTCCTATCTTATACAGTTCCATGTTACAGTTTTTAGCTTTCCTTCTAGTAATATGCATGACCTTAGATTTTTCCTTTCAACTACTCTCATACCCATTTACGTTGGACTGCCAGTTCCACACACAATATGCTTTAACCATTTCCAAATATTTACAAACAATATTTTGTTTTTTACCAATTCTGCACAGATTAACCCTCAGCTTTCCATTCTCTATCCTCCTTCTATTTTCTGGTGACCTATATTCTAATTATTAACTCCATGTGTTTACACAACATATTTAGTTCATAATAGCAAAATCATAGTGTTTGTCCTTTTGTGTCTGCCTTGCTTCACTGAACATAATGTCCTCCATGTTCATCCATGGTGTCACATGCTTCAAGATTTCATTTCTTCTCACCACTGCATAATATTCCATCATGCATATATGCAACAATTTGTTCATTCATTCATCAGTTGATGGACACATGAGTTGTTTCCAACTATTGGCAACTGTGAATAATGCAGCTATTAACACTGGGGTGCAGATGTCTGTTTGTGTCTCTACTCTCATTTCTTTTGGATATATACCTAATAATGGTATTGCTGGGTCCCATGGCAAGTCCATATTCATATAGACTATAGTCTTCTTCCTGTCCTACTTTTTCTATCAAGCCTAATTGCTCTAGCTAGAACTTCTGGCCCAATATTGAATAACAGTGGTGAGAGTGGGCAGCCTTGTCATGTTCCTCATATCAGTGGGAAAGCTTTCAATCTTTCACCGTTGAGTACAATGCTAGCTGTAGATTTTTCATATATGCACTTTATTATATTGAGAGAAAGCTTCCTTCTTATTTTTTTGGAGGGTTTTTTTTCAATCCAGAGAGTATGTTGTATTTTGTCAAATGCCTTTTCTGAATCAATTGAGAAGATCATACGATTTTTCTTCTCCAATTTATCAATGTGGTTTTTTATACTAATTGATTTTTTTGTGTGTTGAACTGCCCTTACACAACTGAGATAAAACCCACTTGATCATGGTGTATAATTATTTTTATGTGCTTTTGGATTCTGTTTGCAAGTATTTTATTGAGGATTTTTGTGTTTATATTCATTAGAAATATTGGTCTGTAATTTTCTCTTTTTGTAGTACCATTATCTGGTTTTGAATTCATAGAAAGAGTTTGGAAGTGTTCTTTCCTGTTCAATTTTGGGAAAAAGTTAAGCAAGATTGGTATTAGATAGACTTTGAATGATTGGTAAAATCCACCTGTGAAGCCATCTGGTCCAGGTTTTTCCTCTTTGGGAGGTTTTTGGTGATTGTTTCAATCTCTTCACTAGTGGTTGGTTTGTTGAGGTCTTCTATTTCTTCTAGGGTCAGTGTAGATAGTGTGTTTCTAGGAATTTGTCCATCTCCTCTACACTGGCTAGATTTTTGGGCATACAGTTGTTCATAGTATCTTCTTATGATCTCTTTTATTTCTGTGGGATCAGTGGTAATGTTTGCCTGCTCATTTATGATTTTATTTCTTTGTGTCTTCTTTCTTTTTTTTTAGTCAGTCTAGCTAAGGGTTTGTCAGTTTTGTTGATCCTTTTGTTTAGTTTTGCTTTTTGACTATAGTTTTTTTTGTTGTTGTTCTCAATTTGATTTATTACTGCTCTGATCTTTACTATTTCTTTCCTTTGGCTTGGTTTTGGATTAGTTTGCTCTTCTTTTTCTAGTTCCTCCAGGTGTGCAGTTAGATCTTCAAATTTTAGCTTTTTCTTCTTTTTTAATGTAAGCCATGAGGGCTATAAATTTCCCTTTGCAGTGTCCCATAGGTTTTGATATGTTGTGTTCTCATTTTCACTCATCTCAAGATATTTGCTGAGTTCTCTTGCAATTTCTTCTTTGACTCACTGACTATTTGAGTGTATTGTTTAATCTCCATATATTTATGAATTTTCCCTTTTTCTGTCAATTATTGATTTCCAGTTTCATTCCATTATGACCAAAGAAAGTGTTTTGTATAATTTCAAACTTTTTAAATTTATTGAGACCTGTCTTGTGACTCAACCAAGGTCTATCTGGGAGAAGGATCTATGAGCACTTGGAAATAATGTATATCCTGCTGTTTTGGAGTGCAATGCTCTAGAGATGCCTATTAGGTCTAGTTCATGTATCATATTATTCAAGTTCTCTGTTTCTTTATTTATCCTCTACCCAGATGTTTTACTCAATACTGAGAGTAGTGTATTGAAGTCTTCAACTATTATTGCAGAGGCATCTATTTCTCTCTTCAGTTTTGCCAGTGTGTATCTCTTGTGCCTTGGGACACTCAGGTTAGTTGCACAAATATTTAGCACAGTTTATTTTTTCTTGGTGAATTGCCCCATTTGTTAATATATAATGTCCTTCCTCATCCCTTATAATGGTTTTGCATTTGAAGTCTCTTTTGTCTGATATTTGTATCATTACTCCAGCTCATTTTTGGTTACTATTTGCATGGAATGCCTTTTTCCAACCTTTCACTTTTAACCTGGTTGTGTACTTTAGTTTGAGTTCTGCCTCAAGTAGACAACATATAGACAACTCATATTTTTTCATCCATTCTAACAGTCTATGCCTTTTGATTGGGGAGTTCAATCCATTAACATTCAATGTTATTACTGTAAAGGCATTGCTTACTTCTCCATTTTGTCCTTTGGCTCTCTGAGGTCATATCATTCTATTGTTTGTCTTCTTACCCTTTAGTTTACCTTTCCTAATCATCTTCACTTCTAAATTCTTCTCCAAACCTCTTGCCCTTGTTTTTTCCTTTCAGGTTGCAGCACTCCCTTTACTCTCTCTTGTAATTTTAGTCTTTTGGTAATATATTTTATCAGTTTTTGCTTGTGAAGACTTTGAACTCATCCTCATTTTTGAAGGACAGTTTTGCCAGATATAGAATTCTTGGCTGGCAGTTTTACTCTTTCAATTCCTTAAATACATCATACAACTTTCTTCTCACCTCCATGGTTTCTGATGAGAGGTTGGCACTTAATCTTATCAACTTTTCCCTTTATGCAATGCTTTTCTTTTCTTTTGCTGCTTTCAAAACCCATTCTTTATCTCAGATTTGTCATTCTGAATAGAGGTGTCTCTTGCTCAGTCTATTCAGATTTATTGTTTGGGGTGTGTTGTCCTTTTTAGATATTGATATTTATGTCTTTTGAAAGGGGTGGGAAGTTTTTTTTTTTTAATTATTTCTTCAAATATTTTTCTGCCCCTTTTCCATTCTCTTCTCCTGGGACACCAATAATGTGAATGTTTGTGCATTTCACATTGTCATTCAATTCCCTGAGACTCTGTTCTGTTTTTCCCATTCTCTTCTCTTGTCTTTTCCAGATGTGATGGTCTATCTTTTAAATCACTAGTTCTGTCTTTGAGCAATTTAAATATGCTCTTATGTGCCTTTAATGTGTTTTTAATCTCATTCATTGAGTCTTTCATTCCAATAAGGTCTTTTATTTTTCTTTGCAAGATTTCAAATTGTTCTTTATGCTCACCCAGTGTCTTTCTAGGATACTTTTATTTCTTTAGCCATAATTTCTGTAAATTCTTTGAAGTGATTAAGGAGAGCTGTATGATCATAACTGATTGATAATCTTAAATCTTATATTTTTTTAGGATATTTGGTTAGTTCCTTTGGCTGGACCATCTCTTCCTGTTTCCTAGTATGGCTTCTAATATTCTGCTGATGTCTAGGCATCTGAATTGGTGAATTTACTCTGATAGTCAATTTCTCTCTTTTGCCTTTTTTTCCCCCACAGTCCTTCTTTGATATTTGGTTCAACTTATTCTAAGTCCTTTAAATTGCCTGGCTTAAGTTATCAAAACTGGGCCAAGGACTTACTAGTAGGGTGCTGATTTTCTTCCAAGGTTAAGGATACAGAGAAAACTGACAACAGTTTTTGTCCATGCAATTTTCAGACCGGCCAGCAGATGGTGCTTGTCAGCACACCTTTCCACAGAGGTGAGTCATTCTGGGCTTTCCTGTGCTCCTGTGTTGAATCTTCGAAGTGGAGGTTCAAAGACAGCTCTGCTGGCTGAATTACTGAATAAAAGTCCCCCGACTCTCCTCCCTTTTCACTTGAAACAGCTGACAGGGAGGAAGATGTCTGTTCCCTCCTCAGTCGGCTACAATAAGCCTGGGATTTTACTCCAGCTTTGTATCTTGGGGGTGGGGGAGGGGAACCCTTCCTGGCCACTGCCTGAGACTGGTGACTCACATTTGTTTTTTCGGCTTCTCTGTCTTTCTGTCCCTCACCCTCTTGTGAGTTGTGTAACACTGTCCTGGTCTGCTGACTTGACTCCCAAAGCTGGTCCCTTGGACATCTTTTGTTTCTTTCTCCATTGTTTTTGTGAGAGTATTCTGCTCTACCTGTTAGTCTGATACCATCTTCCCATAATCCTATGAACTATTCTAGTAAGGTTGTATCTTATCTTAAGCACAGATGAGGAGCTATTAAAACCATTCCAGTGGTCTCTGGTTAAGGCAACTGACACCAGATCCTATGATGTTTCAATAGATACGGTAAAAAGGAAGTGAAATATGAAGAAAAATCGGAAACACTGATTTGACATTAGGCTGAGCTTCTCTTTTTCAGCTGAACATATAGCTAGCTTTTGTAAAAGGACTTAGAAGATGGGGAAAAAGAATTTGTCTCTTCTTCACTCTTGTGGAGCATGCCATCTTATGTTTATTCTGCTTTATCTTATAATATTTTTGTTTTCTTGTTTAATTTGGAATGTAATGAGTTGGTTAGATAATGGACCCTCTACATTTTTCCACTTGTTAGGTAAGAATTACTGTATTTTGTCTTTTTTTTTTTTTGTTACATTATGGATCTAAGTAATCTCCTTGACAATATGGTCATGGAAGTATGCATATCAGTCAAGTGACAGCTCCCGTACTGAGCAGGTATTACTTATGGTAAGATGGTAAAAGACCACAAAATGAATAGAAGATCAATGTGCAATAACCCCCATGGGAAAAGGGCATTGAAATGTGAGGCTGTTATTACTTGAGTTTCAATCATCCTATCTGTCTAATAATGCCACAGTTGCCTACTATCAAATGTGGTCTGACATGAGAATGTGGTAGGAGAGGTGAACTGGAAAAAGATGAATTGATAGAGTTTAACTTATATAAACCTTGTTCAGTGTCAGTTGCTTTTGCTTTTTCTACTCCTGGTATCACCTAATCTCATGATGCTATTATGTATTATATAGTTAAATTTTTCAATATTTGCTGCTATTATAGGTACTTGCTGCTTTACTTCTGCTATGTCAGAGAGACCATGATGATTGATGAGGAGTGTTTTACCACCAGAAATGGTACATTTGCAAAACTCTTTGGAACCTCAGTTAATTCATCTATACAGTGAGGATGTGGGGGTCATTGATCTAAAATGTTTCTTTGTATTTTAATTATTATATACAAATGAGAATCTTAATTTTTTCCATATTTACATTTTATTCTCTGCTCAAACGTATATGCGCTCAGGATGAGAAAAAAAATCCATTTTCACTTCTTTTACATCATGTTTCTTACATCTATAAGCAAATTAAATTTAGCCTATTGAGAAATAATTCAACTCTAACATTTCAGAAATATTAACATACAATTATATATTTATAAGAATAAAATTATAGCCTAATATCTTCTTACTTGAAGTTCTTGAAAATTATATTTATTGTTCACATTACCAAAGTTTTGCTAAAAATTCAATGGTAATATCTATGATGGTCCATCAAAAGTTTTTATCAATAAAATATAATAACAGAAAAAATGGAAACTGAATGTAGAGTACTAGGAGTGGTGTAGACAGTAACACAGAAATTACACATTTGTATTTCTGCACTGCTTTTGCTGTATAGCATGTTGTACATAACTTTCTTTATTTTGAGTTAATTCTATCTGGCATTCAAATTTTTAATATTTTTAAAATTTGCTAAAATCTAGCAGAAAGTTCTTATGATCACTAACAACAGCAGGTAATCTTTCATAAAGTATTTTCAGCTAGAGAATCCGAGTTAGAGATAGTATTTTAAGAAGTACTGGTTATTGGAAAAACCAAAGCTTTTATCATTGTTTTCTCAATCGTCAAAACAAATATATATATATGCACATATACATGTATATACGTATATGTATATATATATATATATATATATATACTGGTATATATTTGTTATTTGAACATGAGGAGGTTGTAAGAACACAGACTTAATTGTTATTGTATACACATTTGCATCTTTTACTTTTGCATTGCTCATGCATTAAAGAGTAGTTATCTAATTAAATAATCTTGAACATAAATTATGGTCCTTTGCATTTATGAAGTATATCAAATAATGTATTAGAATGCAACATCTGAATATAGCCTAATGGGCAAAATTTGCATAATTAACTCTAATATACATGCTTATTTCAAATTATAAACTATATGACAAGTATTATTTTCAAGTTTCTATAACTTACATACTGCAAATACTTAGGAAAAAGAAAAAGGTAAAATAATAATAATCACATAATCCAATAACTAAATACAATTCTTAGCATTTTCTGCTTCTGTATTTTCCAGAAATACACAGACAAAAATTTGGTTACTTCTTTTCAGAAAGATGGGCTAAATCTATATTAGACATCAGTCTAAGGTTTTATCATATCATTTTCACCCCTCTCATTATTTGAGAATATGATTTTAATGGCTCAAATATATTTAAATTAACCATAAATCAATTTATTCAGTAATTCTATAGTTAGAGGTAAAGGATTTCTATATTTTGCTATCAGAAGTAACATTGGAATAAATGTTTTTATACTTTAATCACTATAAATCTGAATTTCCTTAAGATAAATGTCCAGAAACACAACCACATTGGTTTTACTTGTCTTCATACTTTTTGATCTGGTCTAAACAAAGCATTCCGATCAGAATTATTTGCAGACTCTTTCACAGTGCGTAAGCCCTTTCTACAGCCCAGTCCTCAGAAGGCAGGTCTGAGTTAGTCTGTATTTACATAGCTCACAAGGCACTCTGATGCACATTTCTTAGCACAGCTGCACCTTCAGTTTTCACCTTCCACGGTGATCTCTGTGACCCAGCTTGTCACTGGGCCATTCATCTCTCTAGCCCAGAAATGCCTGAAGATGGTGATTCTTTTTAACACGATGCTGTGAACCAAAAGTCACCATCCCCAGTAGGCTCACTGTTGAGACACACGGATCAAGGTCATCTGACTGGGAATACTCCTGTGGAGTCAACCCAGGTTTGACCAGATCAGCGATCTTCAAAAATCTTTGCTTACGTATCTCAAATAATTTTGAGAAAGAATATATTCCTTCATATTTGTTTAGTTAACATTCAAATATTTAACTATAATTTAATAATTCTTCCTTGTTAATAAGAAAATAGAGTTAACATTTTGATGAGGGTTGATTATAAATAGAATAAATATTTCATGATATGACTTCCTATGTCTTTAACTTCCTTATCGAAAAATAAGTACTATATCTGAAAGATGATACTTAAGGGTGTGGATTTTATTCATGTATTTTGGAAAATGTAGTAGCCCTGAGAAATATTCCAGTTACTTTTACAAGCTAACTCATATTGCCTCTGTTTTTCTGAATCTGGGACATTCCAATGGAGCCAAATTTCTGGCTAAAAAAGCAATAAATATGGCAAAAAGCAGGAAGCCATATGGATTTAGGGTGTTTGGATTAATCAATTAAAAAGGGTTCCCCCAAACCAGCATATCAAATGACCACTTTGCTCACTGTCTGAGAAGTTTAATACCCTTGGGTGCTGCATCAGCTCTGACATGGGTTGTGTGAGGGCTGCCCCTATCTTTTGCAAGTTAGGGGAAGAAGGAACGTTATGAAAGCTCACTTTCTAAGACATTTTATGAGAAATCGTAGGTGGGAGTTGACAATTTAGAAATTGAAAGTAGACTTAAAATGTGTATCATGCCCTTTAGAAATTTTTCACACTTTCCCCAGTTGGAAAAGATCTAGATGAGATGAATTCCACCTGTTCTTAATTAATTAACATGAAATGGTCAATATGAACTTTAATATATGACAGTAAAATTTTCTCTGTGAAAAACATACAGATACTTTCATACTAAGCAAGGTCAATTAAAAAAAAAACCACTGTTTCAAGCAAGGTGCCTCATTCTGATCAACATGAGATATTTAGAAATACTATGCCACCAGTGGAGCCTGAAATTACAATTTCACTCAAATGGTAGAGCGACTCTGAGATTCTTAGTCCTATTACATCACAGCTTTTCCCCTGATATCTTATTGTTTGGTCCAGCCTGTATACGGAGAGTCTGCCTGGGTTTTCTGATGACGATAGATCAGTCTGACTTGCCTTTGCAAACATGCTACCTCATTGTTTCCTCCTAGAAATTCAGCCCTTAGAAATGATGACACCGACCTACATCTGATTTAAAACATTGTTACTGCCCAGAAAGTGCTGAACAACCGCTGCTTGCAAACCCCCACCCTGGATTTGCATCTCTCCTTTATTAATCAATTTGACTTTGGGAAGTCAAAGTTAAAACTTTTCCATTTTCAATTTTCCTAAGTTTGGTTTGCACATATTTCCCCTAGGCCAATGTAGAATTTTTCCCACATGGAGTGCTCATTCACTTACAATGCTTTACATAAGATGTTAATAGTTGAGTTCTATAAATTTCATTTGAGGTAGGATGACCATATGTCACAGTTTGCCTGAAACAGACCCAATTTGTGCTATTACTTTGCCTAAAAAGAGGCGTTCTTGTAGAGTTTTAACCACTGTCTCTCCAGGAAAAGAAAAACCCTGATTCGTAGCATTGACAATTTCTGTGGTATAAATGATCCTACCACAGCCGACTTCATTGTGTTTGATTTGGGAAGAAGATACACCCAGTCTGCTCTTGCAAGCTCTTAGGAGACTCCAGTGCACCATGGCAACCCCTTTCAATTGTAAACATGCCCCGAGTTGGAGATGAAATTATATCCACCCTAATTTTAAGCTCTTGGCCATTTCTGAGGTACAAGGCAAAGACGGTTCAGTTATTGCAAATATTCAAAATGCATGCCTAATATTCGTGAAGCATTTCCTCTCTGTCAGATGAAATAACTGGTGGTAATCAAATTTTGCATTTGTGTAGTCATATCTTGACCTGCAACCTAAGGTCATATGTGGACATACTTATTTTAAAATCCCATGGATTAACTCTTAGATGAAGTGTATGATAGCAAACTTATTTCCCCTCTCTAGTTCAATTCCAGTATATCAAATGTCAATTTAAAAATAAATGTTTACATTAAAATCTTCTCAATTTATTTGCAGAACATTTCTATCATCTAAGCTTCAGAAAAAAAAAAGATTTTTCTTAATGACAATAATTCACTGAGGTCTTTCTTTTAAACAGTTATAAACATATGTATAAAGAAATTAAATTAACAACAGAAAATGGTTCCTCTTCTATGTTATTATTCTTAATAGTACAGTCCTGGGCTTAGTACATATACTGCCAATATAGTAAATAATACTGTAATTGGAAACCGACAATAGTTTATTCCTTGTATTTCAGCAAAAGGCCTCTGGCTTTAAAGTGAGGGAGAAGTTCTCTTTCTGAAATCACCCTCTTACCCCCTGCATTCCTCACACACCACAAAACGGTGAGTAGCCAATTCAAGTTTTGCATTCTCCCAGGACATTCAAAGAAAGTAGTCTCCATCCAGTCTCCTGGTGAACCTCCCAATCCTCCTATTGACACTGAAATTTGGATTTTTTAATATTATTCAAAATGTCTAATAACAGTACCCCAAATCCTTTTATTTAAAGATTTAAAATCTCCGCATTTCTATCTTGAATGGTGAACAAGATAAACCAAAGATATGAGCTAACATACATTAAAACTTACTACCATGTTGTATTGGGTAAAATATTTCAGGACTCGTCCTGAATAAAGAAAAGGATCATAGGCAATATCAAAAGTAACCTGAATGCTAAGCTTAAATCGAATGACGTTTTAATAGCCTCTCAAAAGATGTATAACAAAACACTTAATTTAATATTGTATCTTAGCTCAAATATGGAGCAACTTCACCGCTCAAGTATCTTAGGAATCTGAAAGATGTTAAAATTGCTTCTGTTGTTTTGTAAGAAAAGACAGGATTATTTTTCCCCAGCATACCTGTAAATTTCTAAGACGTAATTGCTCAGACAGATGGCTGCCCTCCCTCCTGATCCTGTGTGTTAGAAACAGGCTTCAGCGGAAATTCTTCAGGCTATCTTTCTTTTATTAAATCCCCTGCTAAGTTTACTCTAATATTTTAACACTCACCTGTTTTCTTGAGGTTTAATCTGCATATGTTGATCTAGAGTTTTAAGTACCCTAATTCTTAAGCTATTGATGGGGGTGGTGTTTTAAATTGCAATGAAGGAAATATTACTCTAAACATTTGACAGGGAAAAAAATAAAGTGTTGAAAATCATAGAGGGCACATTCTGAGCTCAGCTGAGGAGTTCATTGGAAATTTCAAGTGAGTCAGCTCCTGAATTTCGGTATCTTAAGGTTTATTATTACTTTTCCACAACTTAAGGAGGCATTTGGTTTACCTAAGTATTTCATCAAAATCAGTTGTGCAGAAGCCATTGGTTTCAATTTCTAATAGATTACAAACTAGAAACATTTGATGAAACAAAGTCAAGCTTGATTTTAGAGCACAAATTTAAGTTATAAAAAATGAAAACCTCTCTATACTACTTTTCTATTATTTGTTTTTCTCTAGTGTTACCAAAATTTAATATAGGATTTTCTTAGTTTCCCAACCATATCATATATATCATATTATCACATCTCTTCCAGCATGTATTTCAAAGACAGTTTTATTTTAAGTGATGTTTATCTGGAGGCTTTCTAAACATTTATTCCAACAACCTCGCACATCATCTCTTTATGAGATTTTTCCACAGTTGACTCTTTATACATTGGTACTTATTCTTCTCAGACATTCACATAAGACAGACACTGTAATAAAAGCTGCAATGCAGCCCTCCTGGTAATATAATAATCATGACACGCTCCACACAGTGTTAAAAGTGGGGGCCCCAAACTCATGTGCACGCCAGGCTTTCCAGATCCCTCTCCTGATTTGCCCATCCAGTAGCATTCTTGGCACAAGTGAAACAGACTAGAGATATATTATTCATTTGAAACTCAGAATTTTAGAGTTATATATCAGACACCGTACAGATGGGATACAAGAACTCCTTTATGCGCACTTAAGGAGACCTAGAACATAGAGTCAGAGAAGCCATATGCCTGGAGTTTCATAGGTCAGAGCTAGAACCTGGGTCTCCTAATTCTGAGCCAAATTTCTGATAATTAACCATGGCCATAATTCAAAGCATTTCTAAAATGCAAACTTTCTAACTCATATGATAACCAATGTGAACTCATAGAGTGAAATTAGATCTCAACTTGGTTTTCCTCCATTGCCTATTCCAACACACTCAGTAAGACTGTTAAAATTTTTTAAATGTCTTTGGATGAAATTTAATCAAAGTCCAATGAGTTTTCTAGATACTCTTAGAAAATAAAAAGTCCTCTTTGTAATAATTAACAGATTTAATCCAGTGGACTATTCATAAATTTCAAAACCCCCTTTTTTCCCCTCCGCTAGGGTCTGCTGACACCAGCTGTGCTCACACTTAAGGAACATTCCAGCTTTCTTTCCTTGTCTACTCATCCTATCCTTAGGGTAGAATGCATGGAGGTGTTGAGATAAAGCAAAAGGAAATGTCTTGGGCTGGAATTAACTCTTTCTGTCCATGGCAGTACTTAAAGGTAACTCTCTCCCTTATTTTCTGGAACACTTATTTTCTTGAGTCACTGGAGACACCTCCCAACTGTTAGGGAGCCCTCCCCTTCAGGATAATTTATACAATGGAATGCTTCTCCTCCAATGGGTAGTTTAAAGCTGATGCCTACTTACTCCTTAGAATCCAGAGGCCCACCCTGTAAAGGTTACTTTACCCTTACTGACAATCCACATGGATTGGAGACTCCAAACCAGCTTTCTGGCTCAGAAGAAATACTTAAGCATACTTTGCCTGCCAAAATCTGGGGTAGGAGCCATCTTCATACACCAAGCTCTCACTTTTTAAAATCCCAGACCTGAGTCATACCCTGGTTCATTATGTCTCCCAAG
Source organism: Dasypus novemcinctus (assembly GCF_030445035.2). NCBI lineage: Eukaryota > Metazoa > Chordata > Mammalia > Cingulata > Dasypodidae > Dasypus > Dasypus novemcinctus. The sequence goes on along the minus strand of NC_080701.1, from coordinate 8,806,396 downwards.
TCTGAGGAAATGTCTATCACATCCTCCAATTGGAGCCACTGAAGCATTTTTCCCTGTTGTAAATGTGGACATCCCTCGCCTTCAGGGGATGGCAAGCCACACATACCTGAAAAGCTCTCCTTAAAAATTCTCTTCTAATATGCAAAACCCTGTACCTGCTTACCCTCTGTTTGGTGCACATTAGGAATAACATAAATCATTTTCAGACACTTCCTTTTCTAGTCCTGCATGGTAGTTTTATATTATGCTTTGTAACTGATTATAACCATTTCGTTTAATCATCTTGTCACAGCTTCTTAGGGATCTTGTAGCATTCATCTTTGCATTCCCAGTGCTTATCACAGTGATTGAAACAAAGCAGTTATGCAATATCTGATTTAAAAAAAAATATTGTAGTGATTATTAATTTAGACTTTGTACCATGTGTTCTTGGAAAGAAACATGTAAGGGATTCTTGAATTAGTTTTCTCCTATGGATTCAATAACAAATTTCTACCAAGTAATCATAATTTTGCCTCTCTTCTATCACTGGAATCTTTTCCCCTTCCACACCTTTTTTATGTCCACTGACTTATTTCAGCTCACCTCTCACTTGGACTATCTAAAATACTCCCGTTTCCCTATTATACATTCTTCTCCTTCTAATCAGTATTTTATACTGTCACAAAGGTTATTAATCTCATATTTCAAATTTATAATTTCATTCTATCATCCCCCCTCAACCAAGTCTGTCCTCTGTTTTGCCCATTTCAGGCTTTGTCTTGGGTATAGAATCAAGTCCAAACTCCCCAAAATGACACATCCAATTTTTCCACATGATATCTGCCTAACTACCCAGTAATGGCCTTTACCATTCCCCAGTTTTATTCTCTTAAAGTTCAATAATACTTGCCTGCAAAAAAGATTGCTGATTGTGTCAGGCTCTTTCATAAATTCCAACTTTTGTAAATGCCTTGCATGGAATTCCTTTCCTCCTTTGTTTACCTGGTGAAATCCAAGTACCAACTTAAATGACATTTTGCAACTTCAATCAGAAATTGTCACTTCCTTATTTATGCTACCTCTAGTTCCATAATGCTCTTAATACATAACTCTGTGTTATTTGTTTACAAATAAATTTTTTCAATTTGACCGTAGGGTAAATTCTCCTTATTATAATCAATAAATAAATGAGTGATTTCAAAAATTGCATGAATTACAAGTTACTAAATTACTGTTTTTTTGAGGGAGAAAAAAGTACCACAAGTGTAGCAATTTGTTATTGTTTACAAATTCCAAAAATAGATATTGGATTATGTTTGTGAATTTGTCTGTTTCTCTGGGCATATTAGATTGGATTGGATTCAGAGGTTTGGCCTTTTCTTGATAAAATAATGATTAAGGCTTTGATTGGGCCACAACAGTAGGATGCTGAGTCCCCACCCACCAAGGGGAAATGACATGGCAGAGGAGATAGTTAGAGTTTTGATCATGGAGCCCAGAAAGTAAGTGCACAGAGAAGTAGACATGTAAGGAAAGAGAGAAGGCTCCAGTAGACATGGCAGAGGCTTTGGGAAGAGATGAGCTGTTCACCTGATAGTTTATAGCTGCCCTGTGGAGAGAGCAGAGCAGCTGAGCCTGGAGAGAGATGAGACTTAATCCCAGCCTACATCTGATATTGGAAGAAGCTGGGACCATGGGGCCTTAAGATGAAGAGGAAGCCTGAACCCTTGCAGATGTCGGCAGCCATCTTGCTCCAACATGCGGCAACAGACTTCGGTGAGGGAAGTAACTTATGGTTTATGGCCTGGTAACTGTAACCTTCTACCCCAAATAAATATCTTTTATAAAAGCCAACTGATTTCTGGTATTTTGTATCAGCACCTGTGACTGACTAATACACAATCATAGCATTTGAAAAGCAAATACTCTAGAACTGCCTCAAAATGAAACCAATAAACTATTCTCCTGTGTCATTTCACCATCAGAGCATGAGCCTTGAGTTTCCTTTCCGGACTCTGATCAGCGATAGCTGTGAACTACCAACAACTAGGCAGCAGGGCTGGCATAAAGAGGGTGGCGCAAAGTGAGACAATGCCAGTCTCGGCCATTTCAAAATGAGATCATGCTTTCTAATATTCACAGTACTCATCGGTCGAAATTTCCTTTTAGTCAAATATAACACATTTTTCTTTTTCAGTGAGAAATGGTTGTTGTGAAGGTAATCATTTGCCTTTGGGAAACCCACAAAAGGAAAGTGCACTCTACCAAGTATGGCAGGAGGGAATTGATCCAGTGTTAATCTGTGGAGCTAATTCCTTAGCAGCTGGCAAACTTTAATAGGGCAGGTCAGTACTGTTGAAGAGATCACACCTGGGCCCCCCAGGGGTCCTGAATCCCCTTATAGAGAAATTTTAGGTATTCTGACCTTTTAATCTGAAGGTGTGCTTGTCTAGCCTACTAACTAAGCCGTAACATAATATGCGGCCCTTTTATATTAACAAACCACAGCAACCCCATTAATTTTTGAAAATGAGAATTCAAGGATATGATTATTACATAGATTTTACCGTTAGAGAAAAAATAAAGAAAAAAGAAGTGGGTTTGTTTTTCCTTTTAAAATATATGACAGATAAGTACTATGTTATCTGAACAATTTGTGACCATGGTTAATTTTGAGATACATTATTCTGAAATTCTGTGTTCTAATTTCCTCTTTAACCTTGTCATAAACACTGATGATTATCTTGATATATATTAAGGAAAAAAAATGAAAAAAAAATTAAATAATTTAGAGTTTATCTATTTCTCTACTTAGGCTTAAAAAGTTTTCCTAATAACAAAAGTATGTTCATTATGGGAACTTTAGAAAAAAACAGAAAAGAACAAAAAAGATTACCTTAATATCCCATGCCTACAAATAATCTGTGTGATTTGGGGTATATAATAATGAAACATATAGTTAGGTAACTATGTCACATATTTTTTTCTCCATATTTCAACTTTCTCCAATTCTTTCCTCCTTTTAAACCATTCCTGATGCCTTTTGGAAGTTTCCCTAGACCTGGCCTTCTTTTTGGCTGTAGCTAAGCTGTAGTTTAAGTCAGAGGTCAGCAAACCACAGCCTGCTGGCTAAACCCTGAGTGCTGTTTTGTTTTGTTTTTTATATAGCCCACAAGCTAAGAATGCCTTTTACATTTTTAAATGGTAAAAGAAATCAAGAGAAGAATAATCTTTCATGACACATGAAAATTAGATGAAATTCAAATTTCATATAATTTGAAAATAAATTATATTTATCTGTAATTATATTCATCTGTAAATATAATTTTATTGGAACACAGCCACATCCGTTTGTTTATGTAGTACTTGTGGCTGCTTTCCCACTACAACAGTACAGCTACAATCATTTGAGTCACAAAGCTTCAAATATTCACTCTCTGGCCCTTTACAGGAAAAGTTTGCCAATCCTTGATGTAACCCATCCATTGGGTTTTTTACTTCAATTCTTATAGCTTTTTATATATGAGTGGAGACAAATGGCTCTTCATTTTGCTTGTTTCTGTTTTATATTTCCAGTACCTTCTCTAATTCATTTATCGTGCTTAGTTAAAATTCTTATTCTGTTTGGTTCATTTATTTTGCTCTCTCTGCTACACAGCATTCAGTGTTTACAGTCCTCTGATATCTCATTATGTTTCCCTGGATGTTGAGCTCACTTTGGGACTATTAGCCAACTCGGCTAATAACGCATATTTAGAGAAAGAACTGAAAATGAGAGCATAATATATGCTTTGAGTGAGTGTCAGGAAGAGGGATAAAATGCAGGGCAGAGGTTCTTTGCATTTGTAGTTTGAGTTCTATCGCTCTGCTTTTCCTCTGCATTCAACACTAAGTGGATGTGCTACAGAGAAACTTCTAGAATGGTGTCCCAGACATAGCTCTCCCCGCAGAGGATCCTTTCTGGAATTTCGGTCACCGGGTATTGAGTTTTGGGACCATGGGAGTTGTGTGGGTGGGCCAACCACCTCCACCCCATTCAACACACATGCGTTTTAGGCTCCCTCATGGATTGAGTTGTCCACCTTCCACCCCCCAAGAAGAAAGATACATTCAAGTCCTAACACCAGTACTATGAAAGTGACCCTATCGGAAATAGGATTTTTCAACATGTTGTTAGTTAAGATTATACTGAACTGGGTTAGGCTGGGCCCTAATCCAATGACGAATGTCCTCCTAGGAAGGGCCTGTTGGGCTCAGAGCGAGGACACAGACGGCCCTGCACGGAGGCAGAGAATGCTATGCCACAGCCAAGGAACGCCGTGAATTGCTGACCAGCCACTGCCTAAACCTACTGATACCTTGATTCAGCCTTCTAGCCTCCCAAACTGTGAAACAACAGACATCTGTTACTTTAAGCTACCCCGTTTGTGGTTCTTCGCAGTCGCAGCCCTGGGAAACCAAGACAACTTGAATGCTCCCACTCTCTCCCGCTGGAACGAACCTGACAATGAACTGTGACACTGGGTTCCTGCCCTAAGGTGAAAACAGAAGGGTTTGTAATCTCACCAGGGCCAATAAAGAAAAGGGAGTGGCATGCCTGGAACCCTGGCCCCGTCTGCGGTGCTCTGGTCTCTTTAACCTCCTGGCCATTTTTTCCGCCATACCTGGACCCAAATCTCTCTTTTCCCAGGGTGTCATATCGGTTTTTCTGTTAGATGATGAGATTCATGAACTTCTCTTGTTTCTGGAATATCTTTAAAGTGAGTTTTGAAAGAGGGAATCAGCAGACCATCTTAATTCAACACTTAGTGTAGAAGTATACATGTGTTTCTCAATGTCCCCCCCACCGTTGCAGCTTTTTTTTGCTTGCTGTTTGCTCTCTGTGTCCAGTTGCTGTGTGTTCTTCTGTGCCTGTATTTATTTTTATTTATTCACCCTCCCCCTCCTTGCGGCTTGCTTGTTGTCTGCTCACTGTGTCCGTTCACTGTGTGTTCTTCTGTGTTTTTGCTTGTCTCCCTTTTTCTTGCATCACCTTGCTGAGTTGGCTCTCTGCAGCACTTGCAGGCGAGCCTGCCTTCACAAGGAGGCCCTGGGATGCAAACCCAGGGCCTCCCATATGGTAGACGGGAGCCTAACGGATTGAGCCACAGCCGCTTCCCTAAACATGTGTTTTTACGTTAAAAAAAAAACAACCTCGGTGAGTACTGGTATTGAAAGCATCTTGTTTTTTAATTGATCTTCAAGAAATTTATACTATTCATACAATTTAACCTCACAGCCACAACACTGACAATGATGCTTGCTGTTGCAATATCACTGGGGGAAAAGTTTTGTGCATTGGCCTGGGCCACAAGAGATTTGTAACATTTAACTGTATAGCTAGCAATAATCAAAACTTTGACAGGCCATTTGAAAGTGAATTGCAGGACAACTTTATTTATTCATCAATTGTACAAGGAGCCACATCAGCTTATTTCCTTATTTCTATATTTCACTGGACAAATAGTCCTCTGATTTCAAAAGACTAATTTCATTTCCTGCTTTCCGTCTCTGTGGGTGCTCTAAGCTTGTTTACAGGAACAACAGTAACGACTTATCTGGCCAGTGCAGTGAAATGGCCCAGTCCATGCTGAATACAGCTGCAGGCAAAAGCCTCAAAAGCTGTACTGTGCAATCTGCTTTTTTCCACGGGAACATACGGAAATAGCTGTGGAAGTTAAACTTTGTTGTTGTTGTTTTCTGAACATTTATATAAAGCAGGGCCCTAAAACATTTGCTTATAAACTTTAGAAAATGTTAAACAATTGAGGATTTGTTTGTAAGCCTTTTTAAAAGAAAGCACAACTGTAGACAGTCTGATATTCAAAAGCTAACATCTAATTTATAGGTGATCACAATAAAGTGTATGCCAGTTGTGAACTCTCTAAAGGAAACTATTGGGGTTCTCTAGTTTGGACTTCCTTTTAAACTCTTTCTGCAATAATGAAATCCAGTATTTAGTGACAAAAGGCTGAATAAGGCAAATATATAAATCTATTTAATCTCATCCCACTAAAAATAAAATTTCAAACTACTTTATTAACAACAAAAAGCTAAAATGCATGATGAATCCTGAAATACAGCATATACTCTCATTCCCCAATCTTGAATACTGCATATCTTTGGCAGACAAACCACATACAGTGTATTATCCTAAATAGGTGAGAGATGAAACAAACCCTAGCATGTCCAAAGGAGATTCATAATGTGATAGCATCTGTAGCAGCTTGATATTGTTTATAAATTCAAAAAATAGACATTGGATTATGTTTGTAAACTGGTCTGTTCCTCTGGGCATATTAGATTGTATTTATTTCAGAGGTTTCGTTTTTACTTGATTAAATTGTGATTAGGGCTTTGGCCAATGTCAGTAGGATGTTGAGTTTCCACCCACCAAAGGAGTGGGGACTCACAGAGAATATGACAAGGCAGAGAAGAGAGTTTGAGTTTTTGATGCTGAAGACCCGGGAAGCAACACATTGAGAAGCAGGTATATGAGGAAAGACAGAAGGCTCCATTAGCACAGCAGAGGCCCTGGGAAGAGAGACGAGCCATTTGCATGTTTACATCTGGCTTTGTGGAGAGAGCAGTGGAGAGAGTAGAAGTGCTCAGCTAACCTACAGCTGAGAAAGGAAGGAGCTGGGACCACGGAGCCTTAGGAGGAAGAGAAAGGCTAAACCCTCCCAGAGACCAGCAGCCATCTTGCTCCAACACATGGCAACAGACTTTGGTGAGGGAAGTAACTTATGCTTTCTGGCCTTGTGATTGTAAGCTTCTACCCCAAATAAATACCTTCTGGTACTTTGATCAGCACCCCTTTGGCTGACTAATATAGCATCCATTGTGATTCTTAATAGATCTGGCAATTTAGAAAATTCTCTTTTATTCCTCATCTAATCCCTGTGTGTTATACTCCATGTGCTCTTTTGGTCCTTAATACTAAAATTTATTTTCTTAGAGGACATAAAAATCAACCAGCCCCTTGTGGAAACTCATTTTTTAACTTGATCTGTTAAGTGATGTCTTGATCCTAGTCTAAATGAACTAGATCTAAATATGAAACTTAATCAGCTTTGGGCTTTTACTCAGTTCTTTTTCAATTTGTCAATGTCATTTTAAATTGTGGAAGCCAAATATAGACTTCTTTCTGAGACAAATGTCTTGGGATGTTGTTTAAGTGAGATTAAATTTGTATTAGGAGGCCAATTGATCTGATCCACTTTAAAGGTATAGATAGAAGATTACATACACAGTCTTCCATCATTTTTAATTATAATGATGTATCAGTATGGCTGATAACTAGGATTATTTTATTTTGAATCCACATAAACAAATTGTGTGTACTTAGAATACTACATGTGGAAAGCATTGTATTAATTTTACATACTGAAAATAGGTAAGACTATAAATCTGGTTACTATAATATACATTTTAGAAGAATATAAGAGAATCAAAATGATTAAAGATTTCTATAACCTCAAGGTAAGATTTATTTTTTCAGGACTTTTACTTTTTTTGTCTTTATTTTTTTAATGTTACATTAAAAAAAATATGAGGTCCCCATATACCCCCCATCCCCCTCACCCCACTCCTCCCATAACAACAACCTCCTGCATCATCATGGGACATTCATTGTGCTTGGTGAATACATCTCTGAGCACTGCTGCATCACATGGTCAATGGTCCACATTATAGTTTACACTCTCCCCCAGTCCACCCAGTGGGCCATGGGAGGACATACAATGTTCAAGGTAAGATTTTATTCCTCTATCTAACACAATTAAATTCTTCTCTTTAAAACATAGGACTATAGCTATTACCAAATTTACCAAGGGACTGTACCAAATGCAATTTTACCATTTATGTTACAGCCATGTACAATATGACTCTAAGAATATCACGTTGACTTCCTTGAGTACAACTGTTCCTAAGCCCTTAACTCTCAAGACACTGATGACGTATTAATGGCACTTAGGTTTTATATATGCCTTCATAAATATTAGGAAATGACATTATCGATGATGACTATTATTGCACGTTCCTTTGTAGTTAGAAAGGCAACTTGTGAGAAATAAGGAGATTATGTTCTTATGTTTTTAGTCTTTTGCTGATGATAAATTATTATTTTTCAGTGCTCTGACTCCATAAGTTTTGCCCTATTTGCCATATTGATATTAAAGATAGTTTGCTTAGCCTGTTTTCACATATGGAGAAAAGATTGGGAAGAAGAGAGAAGGAGAATATATGTCAGAAAAGAGAATGAACTATCAGTCAACAAAGAGAAAAATTGTTTTTTATAGTTTTATACCTATATTCCTCCTTATATGAGGCTGATTTACTTTATATCATATAGACAGCTTTTCTCTGCTATTGTGTATGTTTCATCAAAATTATAATGTAATAGTACCAAAAGGTTTTGCTTTGAATTCTTGGGATGGAGTACTAGCTCTATTATTTTCTAAAGTGTATAAACTTGAGATAGTAATTTGAAATATTCAACTCATAAAACTTGGTTTTCTACTCTTTAGAACTAAAAAAACATATGCACCTCAATTGCTATTGTAATTAAATAAGATACTAAGTTTACATAATATTAATAAGAATTTATTTCATGAGTATTTATGTGCCAGGCAACATAATAAAGAGCTTTATGCACATTATTAAAAATATAATATCTAGTATGCAACCCATGACTATTAGTTCAATTCTCTCTCGTGTTCACGTTTCTATATATTTTTCCTATTCTTTTTTTCACAAAATTTTATTGAATTATATCATTCATATATCAACATACATAAACAATGAGTATATAGAAAAAGTTGTTAATTTACAAAACAAATATGCATATAATCATATAAGGTTCCCACACACCACCCTACCACCATCACCTTGCATTGTTGTGAAACATTTGTTACAAACTATGAAAGAGCATTGTCAAAACAGTGTTACTATCGCCCATATCTTACATTTGATATATTTTTCCCCCAACCCATCCAGTCATCAACACCTGTTTATCTGCTATAGTTCACAAGAGAACATTCTCACATTTGTTCTGTTAACCACAGTCCATCTTCCTCCAACAGATTCCCTATGCTATACAGTCCCCTGCTTTGCACAATCCATTCAAAGTGTACACTCAGTGGCTCGCATTTTTATAACAGTTGTGCTGTCATCACCTCAGTCAATTTTAGAATGTTATCATTACTCCAAAACGAAAAATCACATGCCCCCTTGTACTTCTCTGTTGTTGTCCCTTAGAATTTATATAATATCTTCTTTGCCATTGCTGTAAAATATTACAATATTACTATTAACTATTGTCTATACATTACATCAGTTGTAATTTTCCCATGTATCACCATATTCTTAACACTTAAAGAACATTCTTATATTTATACTATTAACCACAATCTTCATCCACCACTGAAATCACCATTATACATTCCCTAAATTATTTTCTAACTTCCTTTCAATTGACATTTATGGCTGCAGATTACCCCTTTCAGTCACAATCACATTTATAAATCAACTGTGTTAGTTATACTCTCTATAATGTGTTACCATCAATTCCATTCTCCCCTGCTATCTTCACTTTTCTATACGTTACGCAATACTTTCATTCACTAACATAGTTACTGTTAACTATTTTAATATCACAAACCTTTGAGAATCAGGTAAAAGGTAAGGCTTTACTAGTAAAAAAAAAATCAAAATGAATATGCATTAAACATTTGCATGCAATTTTTAAGGGGTTTGGGAACCCAACCTTATAGATTGCCAGAAGTCTATAAAATCTAAACTAAGAACTTACACACTAGAGAAATCAAGTAAGATGGGCACTGCTAAATCAATAAAAACATGCATTATAAAGGCACTATTCTTGAATTAAAGAGAACACCAAGAAGTCTCGTGGTCAATTGAGAATACATAGAGGGTGCTGTAATTTACATCTTATTATAATAAAAATTATATATACTTCAAAGAAATGTGTGCATATATATGCAGACACAAACATATGTATGTTTTGAAACATATGAGAATATTACCCTGAACTATATAATTATTTCTTTTTGCATCTCAAGCTCAATGTGCCTCAATCTATTCCCTGCACTCTGTTCTGTATTTTGATGAACATCATCAATCTCCTCCCTCAAAAATTGATCTTACTATATATACTCAGGCTACTCTATAGCCAACCAGTCATAAAGCCATGCTGGTTCTAATTAAAGGGTCTAAACTTAGTTTTCTTTCTATTCCCTCCATTCTGTCAAAATGAAGAATTCAATAAATTTGACTGCACATTGACTATGTGAAGGACCAGAGAAACTTTCATATATCTTAAACATTATTCAAAACATGTTTCTCCCTCTTTACTTTAATTGAATTCTGATTAGCCCTTAAGGATATTGATACCCTATACCTATCTCTAAAGGTCATTAATTCTCAGATACATCTATGCCTCAGTTCAAAAGGTGCACTAAATATCTTCTTTTCTCCCAATCCACAATTTTTAGTAGCAAACCTATTTCACCCTCTTCTTGCTCTCACTTCTGCCATTAACCATCCCCCAATCACTGCCACTTGCCTTTGGCACACACACACACAATCAGTGAATATCTTATAAACGAGCTCACTCTCTTCCTCTGTATTCTAATTCTGATGTTTATTCTTACTATTCTGAACACCTACTCTTGTCTTTCTTTTACCCCCTCACTTACAATTACTTTTCTTCAACTCTTCTTCAGCCACCCACTGCTATGGTCACATATCAAAAACAGAGTATAGACCACCTCCAAATCCAGAAATTGAAATCTCCCATACTCTCTCTACCATCACCTATCCTTCATTTTTTCTTGCTCGAGAGCTCCTACTGCAATATTTTCTTTTATCAAGATCTCTAGTCTTTTGAATCATGTTCTCCTTATCCATTACCCCTTTCTGACTACATGTCCCTTGTTTCCATAGTCCCTCATTAATCATTGTATTTCGAGTATCCTTAACCTCCTTGTTCCTTCTCCATTGGTTGATACAGACTGAAGAAAAATAATCCTGAATGCCACATTTCTTCATGCGTTTTCCACTAGCTGAGAACTGCCAGAAATAATCACACCAGAAGGAGACTGGTACCACCATAGGTTCATAATTACCATTCAGCAATTCGACTACGTATCCTTAAAAAGCCGTCTCACTTGTTCCACTCCACAGATTTTTAACCTTTTTCCCTTCACTCAAACCCCCTTCTCCCTTTCCTCTGTCACAACTCTAAGAAAATTCAACCATAAGATCACTCTCTAATAATTAGAAAAAAGAAAAGAAAAAGATAGGATGTAGAATTTTTCCAAATTAATATGTATTCTATATCTAACCTTTAAGCTCATTGCTATATTCCATTTTACTATTAGGGAACCTGGCAATATATTGGGCTTCACTTTTCAGGAAGTTTTTGATCACAGAGAGGTTCAACAATGGCAGCAGAGGAATACTAGTGTGGGATGTTATTAACAGGGGACACATGGTTGGCAGGGAGTTCTACAGGGCATATATCCAGGGTACATAAAAATGTTTGGATATTTTCATAGTGGAAACAATTAAAAACAACAACTGAGGGAGTGCTGAGATCCTAGCCAGGGGAGCTCTATCACTGTCGCTAAAGGAACAGCAACAATCCCCCAAGTGTAATGGCAAAGACCAAAAAAGAATGAAGGTCCAACAATGAGCCCCTTATACTAATGACTATGCTTGTGAGCCTGCACACCTGAAATAAGAACAAGGCCTAGAGCAGCAGTGTGCCTAATGCTTAAGAGTTACCTCCTGAGAGCCTCTGTGTTGCTCAAATGTGGCCAATCTTGAAGCCAAACTCAGCATGTAAATTCATTGCCTTCCCCCAGTGTGGGACATGACTCCCGGGGATGAGCCTCCCTGGCACCGAGGGATCACTACCAAGTACCAGCTGATGACATAAGTAGAAAATGACCTTGAATAAAAGGTTCAACTTGGACCAGCAGAATATCTCTGTCTACATATAATAACAGAAGTTAAAAATGCTTTTTGACCTAAAGCAAGGGGGAAATGGAAAGGACAAATGAGTTTATATGGCTATGAGTATTTAAAAAAGAGCCGGGAGGTTATTAGAGGTGTTGCCCTTATGCACACCTGAGCAGAGCCCCAGAGACATAAAGTAGATACAACCCCAGGTATTGGTTCTTCTGAGGGCTACAGAGACCCACAGGTTATGGTCATGGGAGATGGAGTTCACTGCCATGTTAGTTGGCCCTTCTTTGGAGTTGGTGTTTCTTTGTGATGGAGCTGGACTCAGATGTGATCTCTTTTCACAGCCTTTCCTGTTACTTTACCAGAATTGTAGTTGGTGCTGGGGTTTAAGATATACCCAGGGGATCTCAATCTCTGGACTGACCATATGATAGCCAGGCCTTGAGCCTCAACAGGCTTCAGCTCCTACACTCTAGTTTATTGGACTTACCAACTCAGCTAACATGGAGTTGAAGAATGTCAACCACCACACCATGGAGCCAAGAGTGCCTACAACTGAAAGCAGGAAGATTGCATCCAGCATCCATGTGGAATCTAAGCCCCCTCTTGACTTAGATGTGGAATGGACACAACCAATCCAAGGTCCACAGGATGGAGGAATAGAATATGGATTAGAGTGGACTTACTGATATTCTATTCATGAACTATTGTGATTAGTAATCAAAGAAAATGTGGCATTGGTGTGGAGAAAGTGGCCATGGTGGCTGCTGAGTGTGGGAAATGGGAGGAAGAGAAGAGATGTGGAGGCATTTTCGGGACTTGGAGTTGTCCTGGGTAGTGCTGCAGGAACAATTACTGGACATTGTAGGTCCTCCCATTACCCACTGGATGGAACGTGGGAGAATGTGGGCTATGATGTGGACAATTGACCATGAGGTGCAGTGATGCTCAGAGATGTATTCACCAAATGCAATGAATGTGTCATGATGATGGAGGAGAATGTTGCTATGGGGACAGTAGTGGGGTGAGGGGGGTGGGGGGTTACACTCGATCTCTCCCCACTTATCTTCTCAACTCTTTTTATATACAAATTTAAATTACTTTTTCCGGAACCATTGAGACTATCTTGAGTGCATCATGCTCCTTAACCCTAAAAACATTAGTGTGTATTTAAAAAGAGGAAATACATTAAATACCTGGTACTGTTCTCAAATTCAGGAAATTTAACATTGCTAAAATGCAATTAGCTTAACCAGGAGTCAGCAAACTTCTACAGTGCACTCAGATGGTAAATATTTTAGGATTTGTGGGCAGTATCATCTCTGACACAACTACTCTACCGTACTGTAGTGGTGCAAAACTGCATGGTAGATTATTCCACTACACTTTATTTACAGAAGTGGAATAACATGAATTAAAATATAGTTCACCTTGAAAATTTGTCAAATGTCCAATTAAAACATTTATAGATGTTTTTCTGGTTTGGAACCTATTTATTTTGTTGCTTGTTCTGCTTTTGCTTTTATTTATTTTAACTTTTATACTTTTTGAAGGGTTATAATACATATGTAAAGTATATCTTTCTCTTGAATTGGCCATTTTATCATTAATATGTGTCCCTTGTTAGCTCTAATGACAATATTCTTATGCTAAAGCAGACTTTGATTTTAATATAGTTATACTGATATGCTTTTAGGTATTCTGTGCATGGTATATCTTTTTCAATTTTTATTTTTTAAATTATCCATATCTTTCAATTTAAAGCATCTGCTCTAAACAGGTAAGTTTTTCATTCTCCATTGTGAAATTTTGGGCCCCTAACTAGAGTTTTATTCTAGTTGTATTTAATGTTAATATGAATATTATTGAGTTTAGGGCTATCTTTTTACAATTTGATTTCAATTTATCCAATCTATAGATTGTTTCTTTATTCCTCTGTTTTGTTCTCTTTTGGATTAATCAATTTTTGTTATTTCATTTTTAACCCTCTAAGAGCTTTGTAATTTTGCAGTCTTTTGTATTTTAGAAGTTACTCCATGGATTACAACAAGCATTTTTTAAAAATTCTTTAATCTATGTTAAGGGAATGCTTTTGCCATTTTGTTGAACAATGGGAAAAAAGTTGGAAAAATTTATTTCTATTGATTTTTTCATTTCCTTGGTGCTATTGTTGTTACCTCAAGAAATTATTATTATTTGTGTTTTAAACACTTAATTTTATTTCATATATGTCCATATATTTACCTTTTAATGTGCTTATCACTTTTTTTTTGAATCATTTCCTTAAACCTAAAGAATTTTTAGTAGTTATTTTGTGTACTACAGGTCTGATGGATACAAACTCTATTTGTGCATCTGAAAATAACTATTATTATTTCATTATAAAAGGATATTTTTCCTTACTTTAGAATTTCATGTTTTCGTATATCTATCATCTGTAGGTAATGGGTCCACCCCAATCCCACTCCCTATATCCATGGCTTTCAAAATTTCTCCACAGGATGGTTGTCAGCTGTTGACTCTCTTTTGCTTAGGTGTGGTCTTTACTGCATTTACCCTGTCAGGAATATGAGGATATTCTTGAATTCAGTGTTTTGTTTCTTTCAATATTTTTGTTGTTACACACACTTCAGGAAATTCTTTGCCCTTATCACTCCAAATACGGCATTTGTTCTATCCTCTCCTTCTCTCTTCTCTTTCTGGGCCACCATTTACACATATGTTAGATCATTTGATAGGATCCCACTTTCTCTTGCATTCTTTTCTGTTGTATTCTATTATTTTTCCTTTTTTACTTCAGTTTTTTATGTTTTTCTGATCCTTTCAATTGTTGCACCCATCCTGCAATTCAAGCTAATGGTTTTTTTCCCTAACTTTGAATATTATTAATATTATTTTTGTTCTGGAATATGTATCTATGATGCCAATTTTGGTTGAAAAAATTATTTCTAACTTATCTGCTATTTTAAATTGATATAATAGTCATAGCTATGTTCAAGACCTTGTCTGCTTGCTCCATTCCTGCATTATCTGTATATCTTATCCTCATGCATGTTTATCTCATGATTTTGGTCACATTTTCCTGTCTTTTTATGTGTCTAGTAATATTTGATTCTATGCTGGGCATAGTATGTAGAGGTTCATGAAAGAACTATAGTTCATCCTGATGATATCTTACACCAAAGAGGGTTTTCCTTTTTTTCATGCTGATCAGATAGAGTGAAAGACACAACTTTCATCCATTCAGAGGTTGACCTGTTTTAGGGCTGAACTTCAGTCTTATCATATCTCAGCCTTCCCTGGTTTACATCAGTATTTTAGACACGTTGGTATGTATTTTGCACTTAAAGCTTGGCTTCAGGCTATTGCAGAGTATTTTGGTTTTTCTCTGAGTTCTCACATTGGCTTCTTGTGTTAAGGCTTATATATATAAAGGCTTTAACTTTCTTGAAATGAGTTCTGTGCTTTCTTACATGGTATTCACTGTACAGATTCTGGAAGTGTCCTGCCAATTCCTGGATGTTGCATTTACCCCTAGAATACTGTTCTAATAATTTCTACCTATTAACATTCTATCAGTCTGGCCAAGAACCAGTTTAAAAACTGCTTTCTTCATGAAACCTGATCCATCCAGCTTAGTGACCAAGGAATTCACCATTCTCTGGCCACCAATTATATTTAGTGAATATGTGCAGGGCACATTTAAAATGAGATAACTCAGCTGTAGCAAAGATGTTGATCTTATCACCAAAAAAACCCCACTGTTTGTAGCCCTTATCTAAAGTGTATTGAAGAGTATTCTGAGGCTGCTCCTAATTTGAATTGAAGCAGTACTATATAAGTAACAATGTACTAGATGTTATGAAATATTTTATTTCAAATATGATGATTCATGTTTCATATTTTAAAAGTATTTGTTAGTATATCAAATATTATATCATATTTATCCTATGTTCAGATATTCAGTTATTTTCAAAGCATTTAGAATTAATATTATAATTATTTATCATATTTTTAAGACATATAGGCAGAAATAAATCCATGACATAGGGGCATTCAAACATTTTAAAGCTGTTAAGGCATCCATAAAATTGCTCCTAGAAAGAGTAAAGCAATTCATATTCCTATTAGCCCTTTATGGGTGTCTGTATTATCACAATATTGACAAAACTATCATTTTAAAATAATTCATTCCTAAAATGAAAATAGGTCTTTACAGATTTAGTATGTATTTATTAAATACTAACATATTCTTTTATTAGCTTTTTTCATGAGTTACTGGTGATTTCTTTATAAAACATTCAATTCTCTACTAGAGTATTTATGATTTATTTATAAATACAGAGATAATTGTTTCAGAAGAAGTAGGCATAGGCCTTCTGGCTGACCAAACTGGCAGCATAAGGTACTCCAGGATCTCATTCCCTCAAAGAAACTTGGCAAAGCAAGCAAAAACTGGCAGAGCCATCTTCCTCAGAGCTCTGGAAAGTGGTTAAAGGATTGCAGTAATTGAGTGAATGCCAAATCAAGAAAAAGGCAACTTAAAAGTAGAAGGAAAGCCTCTTGGCACACCTGATTGCCCCTTGCCCAGCCTTAACTATCTCAGTGTGGAGCCACCCTGTGTTCTCAGTATGGGTCCCTGGTCTCTCTCAGGAGGGAACAGAGTAACACTGATATGCACACAGGGGTACGGGTATGTCTGTGCCAGTCTACCTGGTGGCAGCATAAAAGACTTAACAAGGACAATTGTCTCTGTCTTACCATACCTGAATTTGTCTTACATGCAGAAGCAGCTTGCTGACAACTAAATCAGTGTAAGAAACAATCCATGCAGTAACTTGGAGCAAACGATGATTGGCTTTAAGACATAGAATAGAGCAACCCAGGATGTGGGGAAAGACAATTTAATGGGGAAAAGTGGGGACATTCAGATCCCCATAAATTCTAATTCTAGTTCTCTTTATTTCCACTGCATCTGCAGTAACTTCCTCCACTGAAGGCTTGAGTCTCTCAAAGTCATCCACAAAGGTTGGAAAAACTTCTTCCAAATTCTGTGAATGTTTATATTTTTACTTCCTCCCATTAATCATGAACATTTTTAATGGCATCTAGAATGATGAGTCCTTTCCAAAGGTTTTCAATTTACTTTGCCCAGATACATCAGAGGAATCACAATGTGTAGCAATACAGCCTTACAAAATGTCTTTTTATATAATTTTTTATATAATTAGACTTGGGAGTCAAAGTTACTCCTTGATCCACGAACTGCAGAATGGATATTGTGTCAGCAGGCATGAAAATAACATTCATCTCATTGCACATTACAGCTTGGGTGACCAGGTAAAATTTCAATGAGCAGTTATACTTTGAAAGGAATCTTTTATGAGCAGTAAGCCTCAACAGTGGACTTAAAATATTCAGTAAACCATGTTGTGAGCAGATGTGCTCTCATCCAGGCTTAGTTGCTTCATTTATAGAGCACAGGCAGAAGAGATTTAGCATAATTCTTAAGGCCCTTATGACTTTCAGAAAGGCAATGAGCAGTGGCTCCCCCTTCAAGTAGCCAGCTCCATTAACCCCTAACAAGAGAGTCAGGCAGGCATTGACTTCTCCTCTCTCGCCATGAAGGTCCTAGATGGCATCTTTCTGAATATAAGTGGTTTCATCTGTTGTTTAATGTAGCCACCTTCATCTATGATTTTACGCTAGATCTTCTGGATAACTTGCTGTAGCTTCAATATCAGTACTTGCTGCTTTACTTTGCAATTTTATGTAGTGGAGATGACATTTTTCCTTAAACCTCATGAGCCAACCTCTGCTAGCTTCCAACTTCTCTTCTGCAGTTTTCTTAACTCTCAGCCTTCATACAATTGAAAAGAGTTAGGGCCTTCCTTTGGACTAGATTTTGGCTTAAGGAAAAGTTGTAGCTGGCTCCATCTTCTATGCAGACAACTAAAAGTTTCTCCTAATATCAGTCATGATGTTTTGTTTTCTTACCATTCATGTACTCAGTCAAGTAGCACTTTTAATTTGCTTCAAGAACCTTTCCTTTACACACAAAACTTGGCTAAGTATTTGGCATTAGATATCTAGCTTTTGGACTATCTCAGTTTTTGGAATGTCTTTGGTATTCCTCATTAAGCAGAATCATTTCTAGCTTTTGATTTATAGCGAAAGACTTGCAACTTTTCCTTTCACTTGAATATTCAGAGGCCACTTAGGGTTATTAATTGCCTAATTTAAATATTGTTGTATCTCATGGAGTAGGGAGGCCTGAGGAGAGGGAGAAAGATGGGGGACTGCCTGCTTGGTGGAGCAGTTTAAACATACACAACATTAATCAATTAAATTAGCCACCATATATAGTGACCCAAAACAATTAAAATAGCAACATCAAAGCTCACAAATCACCATAACAGATAAAATAATTTAAAAGTTTGAAACACTGTGAGAATTTCCAAAATGTGGCAAAAAGACACAAAGTAAGCAATAGACTTGTTCAACACAGCATAGTCAAAAAATTTAATTTGTAAAATATGCAATATCTGCAAAGAGTAATAAAGTAAAGGACAATAAAACAAGTTATGCCTGTATACCACATTTTATTTATTCATTCATCATCTGATAAACATTTGGGTTGTTTCCACTTTCTACCTTTACTATTGCTATTAATATTTGTGTACCAATTTTTGTTTGAACACTTGTTTTCAATTATTTTGGGGATATACCTCTGGAGTGCAAGTGCTGGACCATACGGTAGTTCTGAGTTTAACTTACTAAGGAACTGATAAACTGTATTCCAAAGTGGCTGCATTATTTTATATTTCCACCAGCAGAATTGGGTTCCTATTTCTTTACATCCTCAACAACATTTACTGTTCTATCTTTCTTATTATGCCTATCCTACTGTGTGTGAAGGAGTATCTCATTGGTTTTGATTTGCATTTCCTTGATGAGTAACGATGTTGAACATCATATCACATTCTTGCTGCCATTTGTATATCTTCTTTGGAGAAATTTTTTTAGTTGTTGTTTGTCTTTTGTTATTAAATTGTAGGAATTATGTATTTATTCTGGATATTAGAGCCTTATCAAATATATGAGTTGAAACTATTTTCTTTCCTACTTTAGGTTGGTTTTACTTTCTTGATAATTTCCTTTGAATGACAAAGTTTATAATTTTGATGAAGTCCAATTAATTTTTTCTTTCATTGTCTGTGCTTTAGGTTTCATATCAAAGAAAGCACAGCCAACTCCAAGGTAATAAAGTTTTACTCCTATGTTTTGATCTAAGAGTTTTATAGTTTCAGATCTTATATTTAAGTCTTTGATCCATTCTGAGTTAATATTTGTATTTAGTGTAGATAAGGGTACAACCTCTTTCTTTTGCATGTAGAAAGGATGACACCTACCAATTATGGACATTAAGGAAGTTCTGCTGAAGGGTATAGTTCAAAGATTATTTTTAATATGACAAATAATCATGGCTCAGGTGAAATTTAAGAAATCATCAAGAAGAGAAGAAGCAACACAAGCAAAAACATCAGTCAAGAAACCATAGTAAAGCAAGGACCAACAAGCAATTCAGCATACCCTGAAAGATAAGGTACAAAGACATGGAGTGAGAATCCATGCTGTTGTTGATGAAAGGCAAGTTTGTTTCATGTATTTTAGTTCCTAAATATTCTCAATCATATGTGTGGTAGTTTGAATCTGTATGTATCCCAGAAAAATATGTTCTTAAGTTTAATC
The DNA here is from genome assembly GCF_030445035.2 of Dasypus novemcinctus. Lineage (NCBI taxonomy): Eukaryota > Metazoa > Chordata > Mammalia > Cingulata > Dasypodidae > Dasypus > Dasypus novemcinctus. Next base: position 8,786,632 of record NC_080701.1, on the reverse strand, counting down.
CATTCATATGGGTGTGAACCAATTGTAAGTAGGACCTTTTGATTGAGGTTACTTCAGTTAAGATGTGGTCCAGCTCAATCAGGATGGATCTTAATCTTATTACTGGGTCCTTTATAAGATAAATGAAATTTAGATAGTGAGGGAGAGAAAAAAAAAAAGAGGGAATAGCCAGAAGCTGAAATTCAATGGAACCTGGAGAAGAAGAGAGAGGACAGGAGAGGCCACACTCCAGGGCTATATGACAAAGGACATGTGACAGAGAGAGATAAGGACCAAAAGGATCACTGGCAGCCAACCCCAGAATACCAGTCTTTGGGAAGAAAGTATCACCATGATGGCACTTGATTAAGACTTTCTTTTAGCCACAAAACCATGAGCAAATACATTCCCTTGATAACAGAATCCATCTGATGGTATTTGCTTGAGCAGCCAAGAAACTAAAAGAGATTTTGGTACCTCGAGAGTGGGGTGCTGCTATTGCAAATAATAAAAAGGTGGAAACAGCTTTGGAATTGAGAAATGAATAGAGGGTGGAAAAATTGTGAGGCCCTTGATAGAAAAGGCCTAGATGGATTTGAAAAGACTGCTGGTAGAAGTATGGATGCTAAAATTACTTCAAATGATGCCTGAGAAGAAAATGACAACTGTGTTACTAGAAATTGGAAGAAGGGTGATTCTTGTATTAAAGTGGCAGAGAATTTTGTGAAATTGATTTCTGATGTTGGATGGAAGGCAGAACTTAAATATAATATTTAGGAGCTATATATTTAGCTGAGGAGATTTCCAATCTATATGTGGAAAATGCAGTCTGGTTTCTCCTTGCAGCTTATAGTGAAATGTGAGAGGAAAGGGATAAGCTGAGAACTGAACTCCTGGGTAACAGTTTGGAAAATTCTGAGCTTTCAGAAAGTAAATCCCTAAAGAATAGTGCTCTATGTGAGGGTTTAACTGAACATAGAGGCAGTCAGTCATTTCATAGGAAATCAGGATTGGAAGTGTATTTATGTAGGAACATCTATAGAAGGCTCTATTTTCTAGCGGTGAGGTCCCTGTGAACTACATGAAAGCTGACAAGATTTTTGCATGATTTATATGAATGGAACTACTGCCAGCCTAGACTAAAAGGGACAGAGAAGGGACAAAGTGAAGGAAAAATAATTTCAAAGGCAGAACCATGGAAACTGAGTTCTGGATGGAAGATATCTACATGGGCCAAGAGAATGAACTGACCCATGCATGAGGAAAAGGCAAATCTACCCCAGCACTTGGAGAAGGTGCCCCCTGCCCCATTGTTCAGAAAGAGTGCCTCCACCCAAGTTCAGAGATGGTGGGGTCTGTGCCCAGCATTCACAGAGAGCCTGGCTGCCACTCCAATGCTTGGGGAGGGTGTGACATATGCCTCGCGGGTTCTGGAAAGCCTGGCTGTCATCCCAATAGTCCGAGAGGGTGTAGCATTCACACAGTGTTTGAGTATGGCTGCTGCACAAGCAATTAGAAGGGTTGGGTCTACCACATCACCAGGCCCAGAGGACAAAACATCAATCAATAGAAGACTCTCAGACCTGGAAATCTAATGGAATTTGCCCTGCTGATTTCAGAATTGTTTGGGACCTGTGCCCTTTGTTTTCCTTCCATTTTCTCAATTCTGAAACGGAAATGTTTATCCCATGCCTGTCCCTCCATTGTATATTGGAAGTAGATAACTTGTTCTGTAGGTTTCACAGGTGCACAGATAGGAAGTGTCCTACAGGACAGACTATATCAAAGCCAATCATGATGATACTTTGTACTTAACCTTGTAACTGAACTGACCTAAGGCTTTGGGGATATTATGATGGAATGCATGAATTTTGCAAGTGGAAAGAACATACATTTTGGGGGTCCACAGGGTGGAGTATGGTGGTTTGAAGCTGTATGTACCCCAGAAAAAACACATTCTTAAATATAATCCGATCCTGTGGACACGAACCCATTGTAATAGTATATTTCAATGAGGTTACTTCAGCTAAGGTATGGTCCAGCCCAATCAGTATGGTTCTTAATTTTATTACTGGAGTCCTTTATAAGTAGAATGAAATTTTGAAAGAGAGAGAGAAAGAGGGTGCAAGAAGCTGAAATTCAGTGCAACCTGGAAGAGAACAGAGAGGTCAGGAATGGCTGTCATGTGCCCTGCCAAGTGACCAAGAAGCTAAAGACCAAGGATCACCAGCGGCCAGCCCCAGAACACCCAACTTCTGGAAGAAAGAATTGTCTTGATGATGCCTCGATATGGACTGTCTTTTAGCCTCAAAAATCCATGCGGTGCAGCAGTCCTCCAAAATGTATTCACCAAATGCAATGAATGTGTCACACTGATGAAGGAGGTCGTTTATGTGGAAGAAGTGGGGGTGGGGTGGGGTGTGGGGTATGCGGGAACCTCTTATATTTTTTAATGTAACATTTTTTCTGATCTATATACCTTCAAAAAATACAATAAAAAATAAATGCTCAAAAAAAGAAGCAATATGCTATACCTATGACAATATAGCATAGTAATTAAAAGTATGTTTCTGAAGACAATTATACCTGTGCCTCCCTGATTTAAATCATGATTCTACCACCCACTTTGGATATAATTTTAGACAAGTTACTTAACATTTCTTAACCTCAATTTTTGACCTATAAATGGAACAATACTACCAATATCAGAACCAATATCAGGGTTCTCCAGAGGATTAAATGAAATCTTTAAAAAACATAGTAGTTTACACAGTATAATTGCTCAATAAACATTGGGTGTCATTATTAGTATGATGTTATTGTTTTTATTTTCTAGTAGCAATAAATAAAACACCAATTTATGTTTTATGAGTATATCAATATTTAAGATCCAAACAACTTTTTAAGTCTTTTCATGATTCATTAGGATTTAGGAAAAGAATGATAGGATGGCCACCTTCATATCCCAGAGGAGAAGTAAGCATAATGGTTTACCAAAGATGGATTGACCCTACGGATTTTTCAGAAATGATCTAAAAAGTACAACCAAAAAAAATATCCTTTTAAACTTAAACAGAATCTAAAGAAGGGCTTTTAAAAAAGGAAATTGAAGATCAAATGTATATATGACAAACCACAGTTTGGCTTCACATGCCTAATGCAAACGAAGGGAAAATCCCAGTGGAGACATGAACATGATAAATGTAAAAATGACTACAGTCAACTTACGTGCAATCTCTGTGCCTGCCACACATGAGTTACAAAAATAATGTTTTTGTCTTTTTATCTACATAAACAGAGTGGGATTCAGGGAGAGAAGCAATAGTTCACTTTTCCCAAAAATGAATCTTTGGAAGTTATGAAGGGTCTAGGCTTAACACAAAATGTCTCATGTTTACCTACAGATGGCTACTGAGTTCACATTAATGTTTCACATTAATATATAAAGTCTTCATCAGTGACTTGCATTTTTAACCCCCACAATAAATTTGTTAACTTTGATATGGTTTAAATACACCAATGATTCCCAATGAGCGCAAAAAATAATTCAATTTCATAAGAATAAATTATTGTATTTCAATAATTCTCCAATCTACATAAATTCTTAAAACTAGTTAATGGAAGGCGAATAAGATTTTGATTAACTGCTGAAGTTCATGGACCTCTAAAAATATGTTAAATTATTGGTATTTTATTGATCTGATATAGAAAATTCTTTCAATAGAAAGCTCTTTCTAAGAGGATTGTATAATTAAGCATTTTTACTCTTTCCTCTGTAGCTCTCTACCCCTTTGAAAGATTAGAAATAGATATTGAACAACTAATTAAGTCAGGTAATTAATCAAAATATTGTCCTGCTTCAGCACTGGTTGACTCTGGTAACAGAACACTGCAATAAATGGTACTTAGACTAGGTATTACCATCGATTTTATTTCACCCTCGGATTTGGCTTGAAACGTCCACTCCTTCCTCAAGACTCTGATGTAGCAACTTGAAGCTCACAGCATGACATGAGAATCATTTTTATCAAGTTTAGGAATAATAAAAATAACAGAAAACATTTCATTGTAATGTATATTTTGAATGCTCCTTACTATTCCGCCGTACTCTTTCTCTCTCTAGTATAAACTTGTTGATATTTCTATTCAAATCATTGAAGAGAACAACTTAAGTAGTTTCTATGTTCCCCCTCCTGCCTCATCGTTCCTATTTCTCCTTGGGAAGACTAAACCAGAACTTCTATTCCTGTTACAGTAGGAAAGATTTGAATTAAGGACACAAATCAGAAGCCATATGTATGAGACACTATAACAGTGGCTTTCCTTGAATTCTGCCAAATTATAGTTCCCCAGTTTGACATCCTCATAATAACTCAATAGCATTCTCCTGTTTTAGGAAAGATTAGCAACAAGTGAACAAAGAGCCAGAGCCAACCATATCTAGGAGAATTTAGATTTTAAAATATTGTAGTATGTTTCAGTAGGTCTTCCTTTTTATTGCTTTATGGTATTCTAATTGTATTGGTGTACAGGATTTGTTTATCCATTTCCTGTTGATGCACCTTTTGTTTCCAGTATCTGATGAAATAACTTTTTATAAAAGCTATTCTGAACAGTCACAAAGCTTTTGGTGGATATGTGTTTTCATTAACCTTAGGCAAATTTCAAGTAATAGAAGTGCGAGGTCAAAAGGTACGAGTATATTTGGTTCTTGAAGATATTGCCAAGTTTTCCAAGGTAATGTCGTTTGTGAATCATTTAAAAATTTTCTTATTTTTGTGTAATGTCAAATATCTTTACATACATTTATATGGCATTTATATTGCTTTTTATGTAAACTGTCTGACCATATATATTAATCTATTGGTTGTATATATTTTTATTATTGGATCAGTAAGAGTTCATCTATTGATAAAATTATATCTCTGCAATATAGGTTGCAATTTTTTACTTATTATAATTTTTCCTTTGAAAAGTTTATGACAGATATTGTTATGCAAACTATCTTTATTTTTTCTTTATATTGATACATATGCCTCTAAAGGATAAAAATAAAACTTTATTCATTCCTTTAGAACATGCCTTTATAACGAAAGGAGCTAGTACCTTCTAATTCTTCTTCCAACGGCATGAAAATGGTAACTATAGAGTTGCATAGGGTGGATAGTTAGCCCTGGAAGAAAAATAGATGTGAAAGCCAGGCTTGATGGAACAGAAGGTAGGGTTCCAAGTAAAGGGGATCTATTCAGGACAATGAAGGGGCTTAGGGAGCTCACAGTTTCTGACCAGTGGTAGATGGGAGAAGGACAGGACAGACAGATAAGAAAGCAAAGCTGCCTGATTTGTGTGACACAATATTCTGTGCCTGAGTTTTAAGAGTCTCAGAATCGTTATAGGGAGGGATATGTAAGAGAGATCACTGCCTGAATTTCAGTTCAGAGCGTCTCAAGTTGCCCTACAACAACCTGAAATAAATGTGCACCGAAATAATAACACAGTGTAAGGTGGAAGGAGGTCTTTAATTAACTTTAAGTGTTCACATGTAATGCGTAGAGCAGAAGAGCTCGTGTACACTTCCCAAGGGTGAATGGGAAGTATCTGCATCAACCTTAATCAGGTCTCTCTCGCCTCCTATTCCTGAGAACCAGGATTATTAGTTACAGAAATGTATAAGGCTCCTTGAGGCAGAAAACTGACCAGAGAACTTGACAGAGAGAACATATAGAATATATAGATCGAGACAGCATGGTGAATGGGACCCGATGTGCAATTATACTGATCAGGAATTCCAAACCTGGAGATCAACAGAGCAAGCACCAGACGAATAGAATACCCAGGGGACAGCAGCATGACACACACTCCTACAACTCTTTCCCAATCATGACACAAAATCAACCCGTTCCATTCCCCCTCTCACCTCCTGGAAAGTGCCTCAGAAATAAAGGAGAGCTGAACACTTAACTCCAAAATCCTAATAAAACAGTTGAATTTATTGGTTTGGACTTAAAATCAATGAGAAATAAATGTCAAATCATTTTTAAATACCTCACAGGTAAGGCTTTAAGAAGAAGATGAAAAGAGTTATGTGGAAAATAAAGGAAATCAAATCTCTCTTCAGCTTTTACTTTTATTGTGAGCAACATTTGTAAGCTTGCTACATTGTCTTCCATTTCTACTTATTTGACGTTAAAGCAATTTTGGTCGTTTCAACTGTTTTTGTCTTGTTGACACCATAGAAATGCCTCTTATGTTAGGATATGACTGTGAGTTCAGTAAAATGTTTTCCACAATACAAATGTGAGTATTTAGCTTTTACACACCTTTTTTAGCCAGTCTAGATCTGTTGCTACAAAGCTTATTGATCTTGATACCATTTCTATATTGATGGATTCTTACCTACCATTCACCCTAAAACTATACATTGTATGTATGTTGCCCTACATTGCCTCCTGCTTAGCAAAATATAACAATATCCAGAGACAATCTGAGGCCTGCTTTGCACCCAGACTCTACTGATCCAAAGCAAGAGTTGGGCATTTCAGGACATTTTATTTTTAAGAATATGGATGTTGTGTTTAAGCATTAGATATTTGTACCTGCTTTTAGTAGTTTCTCTTGTTTTATCCACAATACAATATATTTTGTAATTATTTTAATCACAGTTTATTTAGTGGAGGGGTGGCAGCGAGAAACTCATTTTCAGCAAAGGAATTATAGTGTTGATTTATTTAATCTCCACTGTTTTTGGTAGCTTTTGGAGATGAAGGCAGTAGAAATAGCTCAAATCAGTCACATTCAAGAGAAAACCTCACCCTAATTATTTTCATGACTAATTTCATCATCTTTGCTATTCTCAGTCTTAGACACATATCTGTCTACAAAAATGGGATCAACAATTTATATGTAGAATATTATCTCCCCTAGATAGTGATGAAAATACATTGACATACATTTTTCTACAGTTATAATATTTTCTGGTTACCGTAACTAGATACATTAAAATTACTTTGACTTGTAAGTTTTCCTAAAAAAAATCAATTGAATATTATGGAGAAATGAAAATTCTTCATTTGTTTATAATTTTCATTTACTTATTTTGTATTTCATACATAGTTTTAAAGTTATAATATTTTTAAAAATTGTTGTTCATTTATCTCCTTTAGACAGCATCAATTTTCTAACTCAAAGCACCAAGTATATGCAAGTGAAAATGATAATTTTATGTCTCTTTGGAGATTTACCAAATCCTCTGTTCAAAGGCGGCTTTTCATTTAGAGCTCAGTGATGTTTTCTCCAATTGCTTAGAAATATTTGTAAATTTCTTTATAAGACCCTGGATTTGCATGAAAACTGAAGTGTGGCAGATTTAGTGACTACTTGGGTAAATATTTAATATTTCTTCACATATATCAATTTTTTTTGTGGGGGGGGGGGGAGTACCGGGGCTTAGGATTGAACCTGGCACCTATTATGTGAGAAACCAGCACTCAACCACTGAGACACACCGGCTCTCCTGAGCTGGTCTTTCACTGTTTGCTTGTTGTTTATTTTTCTGGTTTTAGGAGGCATTGGGAACCAAACCAGGACCTACCACGTGGGAACTGGGGGCTCAAAGGCTTGAGCCACAGCCACTCCCCTATCAATTTTAAGAGACATTTGACTGACTTAAAAATGGTAATCACCTTTTGCAGATTTAAAAAGTAATGAGTAAAAATATATGTAATATTGTACAATATTTAGAAAAAGAAAAAACTATTTTTGTTAGGTCCTTATATTATATGTGGAGCTGTACGATTTGAATTCAAGTGGACTGAGGTTGATTAAAGTTGCCTATTCTAAACTCTAGAACAAATAAAACAAACAAACAAAAAAACATATTTAAAAATTTAAAGAGGAAATAAATTACATTATGAAAAAATACTCAATATAAAATTAGTAAAGGGAGGATTAGAGGAAAAAAAATGATGGGTCAAAAGAAAAAGCAATATTGCTGTGGTAAGTGTAAATTCAAGCATATCATAAATTAAATTAACAATAAATAGTCCAATAAACATCAGGGAGTGATTAAAAAACAGAATCCAGCTACATGCTGTGTAGAAGATACATATTTTAAATATAAACTGAAAGATTAATTTTTAAAAAGGGGAAGGAAAAAGTATATCACACAGACAGTGATTAAAACAAACATGGAGGGACTATTAGACAAAGTAGATAAGAATTTGAACCAGAAATACAGAAAGACATTTCATAATGACCCAATTGTCAAGTCAAGAAGGCATGAAAATTCAGACTGTGTACAGATCTAACAGAGCTTCAAAATCTACAAGGCAAAAACAAAACCACAATGATAGTTTTTTGCAGGAACATGACTCCCTCAAAAATTAATAGAGCAAGATGATAAAAATCACTGAGGTTATAAGACTATTTGAAAAGCATTATCAACTAAATTAATCTAATGGACAATTATGGATAAATACATCTAATGACAGCATTTATTTCAAGTAAAAATGTAACATTCATAAAGATAGATCATGTCCAAAAATAAATTTCAATGAATTTCATAGGATTAAAATTACAGTTTTGTGTAACCATGCTCTAATAAGTTAGAAATTTAAAATATGCATTACTATAAAATATATTTTACTATTTTGATTAGTTTGTATATTAACAAATATTTAATGTCAATATATTTATTAAATATATAATAAAATTAAAAACAATAACTACGTCATTATATAATAATGCATCATTAATATAAATATTGATTTGTGCTTATATTAAATTTATTATGGCTAATTCGTATTTAATAAATACTATATTGAAATAATCTTATTCTTTACATATATATTAAAGAAGCAAAATTATCAGCTGTTTGAAAATTGAACAACACATATCTATACAACCCATAGAAAGAAATTATAATTTAAAAAATCTCAGTTTTGTTGGATGTAAAGTATTTCATAGAGAAAATGAAGTAAAATTGATAAATTCCTTTACAGAAACAAATTTCCAAAACTTACATAAGAAATAGAAAATCTGAATAACTCTATATCTGGCAAACAATTTCAGTTTATAATTTTAAACCTAGCCACTAGGAAAACTGTAAACATGGAAGCCTTCCTGGAAAATTCTATCAAAACTTTAATGAGGTATTAAGAGGTTTCTTAGACAAACTTTTAGAAAACAAAGAAAAGAACAATTTGCAACTCATTTTATAAGGAACATCCAGGAGAAATGAAGAGCTACTTAAATGCAGAAATATAACATGTTAATGGACTGGATGACACAATACTGTTAAAATGCCAACTCTCCCCAGATTGACCAAAAGGATCAAGAATCCTGATCAAAATCCTAGCTTAGTTTAAAAATAATTTAAATGAAAAAAAAAAAACAAAGGCCCTAGAATAGGCGAAACAATCTTGAAAAAGAAAATTTAGTTGGATGTCTTACACTACTTGATCCCAGCATTTATTGTAAAATTTAGTTTCAGGACTTACTACCATCAAGACAATATTGCATTGCTCTAAGGACAGACAAATAGGTCAACTGAACAGAACAGAGTCTAAAAATAGACCTAACCTTAAAAGATCAATTGATTTTTCAAAAAGTTGCTAAAGTAACTCAGTGGAAAAAAAGAAAAACTTTTAAAACATGGTGCTGACTTGGATTCGTATGGAAAAAGTGAACCTTGACCCACTCACACTATATACAACAATTAATTTGAGACAGTTCATAGACCTACAGATATGACATTCAGACTTAAAGCTTCTAGAATGAGTCATAGGAGAAAAACCTCTACAATTTGGGATGGGCAAGGATTTCTTAGAAACAGAATTATCCATAAAAGTAAAAAAAAATGATAAATTGGGTTTCATCAAAATTAAACCTGTGCTCATATGTAGACACCATTACATGAATGTATAGATACACTACAGAATTTGAGAAAATATTCACAACATATATATCTGACAAAGGAAGTATACCTAGTATATATGAAGAATTCCTACTAATCAAAAATTAAAAAGACACAAAATCCAATAATAATGAGCAAAAAACTTGAACAGACATTTCACAAAATAATATATTTCAAATCCCAACAAGTTTATCAAAAGGTGTTCAACAACATTACTAGCTACCAGGGAAATGTGAATTAAAACTACAAGGAAATACTACAATATACCCATTTCAAAAGCTCATATTTAAAAACCTGTTAATAATAAGTGTTGGTGAGGTGGTTGAGCAAATGGATCACTGAGACACTAAGGATGTTAGTGAGAAAAATGCAATCACTATGAAAACCTGTTCCATATTTCCTTATGATGTTAAAAAAAATATGCCCATTCTATGACCAATTGCGCTCCTAAATTTTTGATCTAAGAGTAGTGAAAACATATACCCCAAGAAGACTTGCACAAGAATGTTTATTCACAAATAACTTGTGATATATTCTTACAATAATAGCCTATACTTTGAAATAAAAATGAATTAGCTACCAAATCATGAAACGATGTGGATGAACCTCAAAAATGTTAGACTGAAAGAAGACAAAACTGTTCATACTATAATTCCATTTATATGAAGATCAAGAATAGACAGAACCTACCTATGGTTTGAGTGGAAATGGGCAATAGGAAACCTGCCAGAGCACTGTGAGTGTTCTCTAACTTGGTGGCGTGGCTACATGGGTGTGTCCATTTGTCTAAACTCACTGAACTGCATTTCAGAGCTGTACATCTTACTGCATATACATTATTATAATTTAATAATAAAAGTTCTAAGTCCAAATAATAGGGGGAAAGAAGAAAGGAGGGGAGGGAAGGCAAGGGGATACATAAAAAGGGATAAAGAGAGAAATAGGTAAAAAAGAAAGGAAGAAAGAAAGTGAAAGAGGAAGAGGAGGAGGAGGGGAGAAGAAAACAGGGAGAGAGTTGGGCTCTGAGGTTAACATAGCACAGGTTATATCTCTAGGTGTGCCTCTTACAGTATGATTTTGGACAAAGTACTAAACCTACCTAATTTTTATATTATCTAACAGTGAGGGGTGGGGTAATCATATTTGAAAGATTAAGGAGATTAAATACCATAACATAGCATATACATGAAAAGTATTTAACTCTGGACTGTCTCATGGTAATTGCCAAATAGCAGTCATGATAATGAGAGTACAGTGTGGGAACTGTCCGTGGAATACAGCTAATTTTTAGTGCCTATTGAGGGATACTTGAGGAAATACAAACATCTTCTCAAAGTAGAGGTGAGATACTGAATTCTGTTAAAAAAATTCTAAGAAGGAGTCCATTCAATACGTATCAATGTGTGCTAGTCACTGATACAGTTTTCTAGTACTATCCTGAGGTGAATTGCCTCAGAAGAAAAAAGAGTAAGTTGAAAACAAATCTGAGAGATCATTAGAGGCTGCTAGGAATTGTAAACACACTGTGGAGTGAGAGCTGGTGTTGGACCTGACAAAAGCAGGACTGGCAGCAAAAAGCCAGTTTCATTCCCTAAATCTTTAAAGTGGCCAAAAGGAAGTGGATTTGGAAGGGAATGGAAGTGGAGGTGGAGTGAGATGGGGCGAGCCCCATACCAGGAAAGAGAAGGTGAGGCAGCTCTCATGAGGCTGCCACACTGCTGCCCAACTGGCGCAGGGTGAGTTGACTTAGATATACAAGGAAATCACCACAGCAGCCGCAGAACCCAGTAACTGAACACGTACTATGTGCTCAGTTATTGCATCTCGTTTATCTAGTTTTACCACTTGCAACTATAAGATTCCCCAGTGTACACATTTACAATGAGCAGTCCATAGGTAACATTCTTTAGTTTCTCTGCTCCTATGTGGAGCCAGTCCGCGCTCTCTGAGAAAAGAACACAAGAAAATGTGGGAGTTTGTAGTACAATGTCTACCCAGGTAGAAGGGATTCAGATCACACAAAGCCACACATTAGATTTTTGAAAAATCTAATGATTCTTTTTCTAGAGTTATCTATAAAATGTTTCCTATTTACACTCAAATTTATCTTAATTTTATCATTTTGATATCTTATTTTAAGATCACACTATACCAGCTCTCATGGCAGTTGTTTACCCAAAGAATAAAATCTAGACCTTCTAAACTGATTTAATATGGAATCTATAGTGAGATCTTATTTTTCAGTGCTTTAATTTTAGCTTCTCTAAAATGAGAATAATTTTACTTGTCATAAGTTTATTTTATTTGAGACCTCAGTCCATTCAATATATTATTTCTATCTCAAAACACAAGACTAAAGGTTAGAAAGGTGAAAACACACCAAGGCCAATAAATTCCAAGTTTTGAGAAAACTTTTAAAACTAATTTAAATTTTTATTTATTTATGTTGTATTTCACAAATAATTTTAAGTTATAGCGCTTTTTAAAAAATGTTGTTCATGTATCTCCTTTAAACAATATCGTTCTTCTGACTCAAAGCATCAATTAAGTATTTGCAGATGAAAACAATAATTTTCTGTTTGAAAATTTACCAAATCTTCTATTCAAAGGCTGTCTTTCATTTAGAGTTTATTGATGTTTTTCCCTATGGTTTAGAAATATCTGTCAATATCTTATAAGTTCTAATTAAAGGAAGTCACTGATATACAAAGAGTGATTTTTCAGACATATACATATACACAAAGCATATGAAGAATGCTGAAAGTGAAGTTATGCTTCTGAAGTCTTCACTTTCTCTGAGATTACAATTTACAGGCATTATGAAAGAGGAGAGAATCTATTTTACCATATAAATAACAGTAAAAATTATTTTTAATTTAAACTTAAAACTTAGAAATCAGTTTTACGTAATTTTTCCCAAAAGGGAAATAAAATAACTTATCTTTTGATATGAAATTGAAAAACACTGGATTAGGAATTTGGAATTTTCTCTTGAAGTGATTGAACATGTGCTCTTGACAAATCTAAATTGCTCTTATAGGGTTTTAGATGTTCAAATCAGCTATATTTTAACTGTCCAATGTTCCTTTCAGGGAAGCTTCTATTACATCAACTGTGGTTTTTTTTAAACTTTTTTTCTCACTTTCATTGTCCTAATTCTCTAAATACTCAGTCACATCTTTCTCCTCTCACACAGAAACATTCTTCCCAATGTGCTAACCTTCACCTTTAGGTTTTTGTCATTCTCCAACTTCACTCACTTGCCACTCACTTAGAAAGCTCAGACTACCTCACCTTGTGCCTGGTTCCTTTATCGTTACTTCCAGCTTTACAATTTATGCAGCACATTTCAAAGGCCTGCGGAATATTCCTACCAAAATGACATACTGGCTATTCAAGCTTCACCTGTCTAAAACGGATGCTAATTCTGTAAGGGAATGCATGGAAATCCCCACCCTAAATCACCACCCATCATCCTGTATATACTCATCGGAATTCTAGTCCTAAGTAAAATGATGATTCAATAACTTAAATGCTTGAAAATATATTTACTGGCTCTCTAATTTTCAGCCAGTAAAATCTAAATTCACTCCTTCTACCTGACTGACTGCCATCTTACAAGTCCCACATCAAAGGTCACGTAACCCCACGATGCAATCAATGGGCACTTTTGCCAAAGATGACTTCTGAATTGAAGCAACCTTAAACATAAAATAAAAAGAACCCATATTAAATATCCAAAAGTATGTATCTTATTACCAGTTTCTATACAGAATAATATACCTCAATATATTCCCCAGTAAGTTAAAAGGCAAAGCCATAATAAGAAGCATGACATAAGTGGAAAAGATTAACCCTAGTTATATAAGATGAGTAATATAAATACAGAGGATAGAATTATTTCAAAAATAAAACACAGATTTTCACTTATCCCACAAAAATGAAATATCAAAATTGGAAGTTTACACTATTACAAAGGACAAGAATCATTCAAAAGTAATTATTACACACACGCACAAATATATATAGGAGACGAATGTTCACAGAATAAAAGTCTTCTGATAATAAACTTTAACTACTCATATTGAAAACCAACATTACTTCAAAGAACAGTGAATCAGTGAATTCAAAGACATGCCAAACAGACATTACTTGCTCCAAATACATATTTCTGGTGTATATGAATAACTCTAAAAAGCTTTCAATGAAGCATAACATATCAGCGATGACATCCTGAAGTATCAGTGTCTTCTTAGTTGACAACAGAAATAATGAACAGCCAATTACATTTAAGTAGCAAAATATCAGTCAATGGGATATTTTTAATTCCAAAAACACAAGACTATTGCATCATGTTCACTTCATTATTGATTTAACCCTCATTTTCAGTAACTCCAAAAATATTAGAGACTATAGGTTTTAGTTTTTATAAGTAAAATAATAAACGGAGGTTTGTTCTATCTACCTTGCTTGGATAGAAATTATTGCCTTACTTGAATAAATAGTTATAGCTTTCACCTAGAATAAATAAAGGTATTTCAAAGACAGGAGCAAACCCATTTGCACTCCAATTGTCATTTAGTCTCTTCCCAGTTTACTCTTAGTCTTTTTCTGAAATGTTCTAGTAAAAATAATTTTTATCATCTGCTCTATTTTTAGTAATGACTTGGAAATTATTTTGAAAGGTATGTGACAAAAGGGGTTAGAAAATCATAAAGTCCCCTATAAATGATCTAACAATAGCAAATGACATTGTGAATATAAAGAGTACATGTCTATACCAGTAAAAACTAAAATGTAGAAAATGTAAAATGTACTTTATACACCTTAGTTATGGCAATGAACTATATGCCTTCTTTCACTTCCTAAAGAAGTGACCAAAGTATTTAAGAAATGTTCTCTGTGGCTACAATTTTAAACTTCAAAGTTATGTTAACTGTGTAAAATGAAAATGGAAGCCATTCAATTATAATAGCATGCCTATATTTGTGTTTAAGATAATTGAATATAATTAATTATATTAAGGCAGTTAGACCTTGCATGAAAGGAAAACCAAAAGAATCAAGTTTCAACCTTAGTAAATTTAGAGAAACTATCAATGAATAACATTGAAACTATCAATAAATGCCCATTTAGGGGTTTATGACCTATCAATGAAATTATCAATGAACAATCATTTAGGGATTCATGGTGATTACATGAAAAGTCTTAATGTTCATTAAATCAAGTACTGAGACAAGCAGCTTATACTAAGCATTAGAACAACTCAGCCTCGTTTATGGTGCTATTTTATGTAAAGATAGATAAATCTAGATAAAATAGATTGGATCCATATGTTATTTTGACTGGTGCTCATTTTAATATAATATAAAGCCAAGCTATAAATCTTCATAGGGCAATCAATGTCAACAACTAATCTACCGATATTACTATCATAAGAACAACATAGTCACATAAGTTAGTAGAGATGTGTAATGATTAGCATGATAGATGTCTTATAAATCATAGTAATGTCACATAAATCACATTTGTTGCTATGTTCATGGCATCCAACATTTATATTGCTTATTTGAAAATTGCAGGAAAGACTGAATGTCCCAAAACCAAGACTCTCAAAACAGCTTGAAAGGGAGGGTTCATTATATCTTCAAAACCCATTGAAAACTCTGCTCTAAACTCAGAAGAGCAAAATCTAGGAATTTTTATCTGATCTTAAATGAAAAAATGAAATTCAAATTATTAAGTTTAATTAGAAGAATGCTTACTACTTAAAAAAACAAATGCACGTTCCAAACTTTCAGAAAAACTGGTACTGGTAAATTACAAAGTAAGAAAGTGCTATAACATTATTATGACAAGAAATGATGACAGTTTCTCGTGGCAGCTTGTAAAATGGCCACAGATTCTTTCTATCCTTACTTGCTCCTTTGCAAAGTGACTACTTTTCCTTCCATCGAGAGCTGAAATCAAATTCTCCCTTGATTCTGGGCTCAGTCTTCCTGGCTAATGAACTACTAACAAACTTACCGCAAAGAGATGTTTGAAAAACACTTGCCCATTGGGACATGCCCTCTCTTTCTGTGGGAACCCTTCTGTCACCATATAGTCAAGCTGGGGATAACTTCCTAGAGGATAAAAGACAGCGTGGAAAGACTAGCCAGCTATCTTAGTCATCATAGCCAAACTAGACTTGTGTGTGACACACTCCATGTCAATTCCCCAGGCCAGTTAGCATAAACTAGACTAACAGCAAAGCCAATGCACAAAATTGACAGCAATAATAAATGCTTATGGACTTAAGCCATCAAGTTTTGGGCGAAAGACTTGTTTTGTAGCAAAAGCTAATTGAATCAGTCCACATATTTCTTTGTCTAGCTTCTGTGAAATTGAGCTATTTTTCAGAACTATCATAAAAAATTCTACCCAACTCAATTGATTAAAGCAAAATATTAAGTTAAATTGTTTACATTGGAGTATGATATAAATTTCTTAAGTAATCGAAATTAATATTTTATATACGTCCCCACAGAAAAATGTAGTTGTCCATTAATTTCACGAATTCTGAGATAATTAGAAAGTGGGAGATTATTTAGCCTATTAAACATTCTTCCAAATAAAATATAAAGCACTGGGAAATATTAGATTAATTTCTTTGCAAAAGCCTTTTACTAGATTGGATTATTCCCCTGGTCCCTCTTTGTTAAAATCTGCTATCTGGCATGGTCAATAGTATTTTGATTCTACCTTCCCAATTTAGTTTTTGATGAGAAAATGAGGAAATCAACATGGTGAAAGTGTAACAAAGACAAGAAATTGAATGAAACGCTACTTAAGATGCTGACAGCACATCATAGATGAAGAGAGCAAGAACGGCATGTTATTACATAGGGGCTGGTTAAATAAAAGAGTGAGAGCAGGAAAAAGAGATAGAGGGAAAGAGAAATATGTGTCCTCTCTAACTGCTAAGCTACAGCCATTTGC
Source organism: Dasypus novemcinctus (assembly GCF_030445035.2). Taxonomy (NCBI): domain Eukaryota; kingdom Metazoa; phylum Chordata; class Mammalia; order Cingulata; family Dasypodidae; genus Dasypus; species Dasypus novemcinctus. The sequence continues at coordinate 8,769,759 of NC_080701.1, read as the reverse complement.
ATAACTCATGTTAATGTTTTTTCCTACTTCAAGAAAAAATAACAATACTTGATAAATTGCATTAACAGATCCAAATGAAACTTAGGAAAAGAACTGGGCGGGAAGAAAATAAAGAACAACAACAAAACAGAAGTTAATAATTTGCATTTGTCACCCCAAAGGATAGGTAAAAGACAGAAAGAGAGAAGACAGTGTTTTATTTTATAGCCATTTGTTTCAGTATTTCACCTCACAAATATTTCCTAGCAAGAAGTGGAACTAGCAGTTATTAATTACGCCTGGATTATATTGAGTACCCTAAATGACACTTCAAGAAATAAGAAAAAGATAAAGGAAGGAAGGAAATTTAATTTAACTTAAACATTTTATCAGGAAAAAAGAACAAATACTGCTAGAATAACTTTTACTGAGCTAAATTATAACTAAAGCATATGTAAGAATGAAGCAGTGACTAGAGGATGCATTTTTAAAAAATGTGGTATTTAATTAACTCTTCCTCTTATTGTCTTTCTCTTTATTTGCCAGTCATTCAAATTTCAAAATTAATGCTTTTGTTACCTGAGTAAAGTCTAGAACCATGTAATTCAGCTTCAGAGTGGTGTCAGAGTCAAAGAAACAGTTCAGCAGCACAAAGTAAATTTTAATAGGTCAAAATCTTTATTTGCATATTTTAAAATCCATGAAAAGAATAAGAATATATAATTCCTTTTCTCTCCTATAGCACCGGGCAAACAGTTCCAGCACTTCTCAGTTTTTCTCTCCCTTTCCTCTGTCTTTTCTCCATGCCTATATTATGACCTTATCTTTTTTCAGCATAAAATGCTCTTCTTGGATCTGTTAACTATGGAGAAAAAGAGGAAATGACAATACCCTCTTTGTCCTTGAAGGAGGAGAGAGGTTGCTAAAATGGGGTCCTTGAATTGAGTTACATGTTTGTCCTATAACATACATATGTTGTAACAATTTAAACAACGTGGAAGTCTCTAAATTAAAATTGTATTCCGTCCCCATTTTAGTCCCATTAAGTGATGTAAATTCTATTAACAAATTGGTGGGTACCTTACTATCATTTTTTCTTTTTTTCCAAATATACCCAAGAATATAGTCACATAGGAGGATTTTTTGATTGTTGCTCTTGGAAGTGAGGGAAGGAGAAAAAGATAATGGACAAGAGAGAAAGAAAGAGCAATGTAATGAAAATGAATTTAAATAATAGTCATGTCTAATATTTCACTGAAATTTGTTTGCATTACTGCAATGTAAACATTCTAATTTCCTTAATACTTCAATGAGGTCCTCACTAAATAAAAAAACCATGCATGAATATGTGTGTATTTTAGAGGATTAAGAAAGTGAATCCAGGAATTAACAAAGACCCATATTTGAGCCAAAGACATGGAAGAAGAAAGAACATTCATATAATACAGACAGGAAAAAGCAATCCTGTGTTGACAGGAAATTGCTGACAAGAAAGAGATGATCATAGGACCTAAGTCCACTGGAAATGCACAGACATGTTATGCACATAATTACATCTTCCATAGGATTTAAAGTGGACTGAAGGCAAATTTCTTAGTTTCTAAAAAGCAGGGTGATCAAAGGCAACATTAGGATTCACTTGTAATAAAATATGTTGCACTTAGTATGTCAATAAAATTAATAAAGCCAAAACTATGTTGAACGTAAGTTTTTCTTTTGTATGTGGGTGTGATTGCTGGGAATTTCAGGATATTGCTATCTCAGGAAGTTTGTGATAAAGTTACTTATTTTATTACAGTAGTTTTGCTTAAAAGGAAATCCTTTATTTATAATAGGTTACTAAACATTTCAAAAGAGATTTTACATGCTATGGAGATAGAAATACGTTTATACTTCAAATAGTTCAATTATTTTATTAATGCAAACCAAAAGAAAATCAGAGAGGATGTGTGTGAAAAGGTAAAATCATGATTGCAATAAATATGAGCCTTTTACACAAATTAGGAAGCTTATTATGATAAAGTATGGATAGAGCAGTAGTTCCATAGTATTGTGATTAGGTACAATTTAATATTTTGATTTTTCTGTTAAGTATATAATGAGAACACCTTAGGAGGAGCATAGGAACGTTGGTCAAAAGTGTTTTTCAAGCTGTAATGCAAGAGTCCTAAAGGTTTCACAGATCACTGTCAGAGATGGGGCCAGCCTCCATTTCCATTTGCTTTATATTGCTTTTTTTTTTTCTTGTAAGAATTTATTTGAAGAATCAATCTCTCATCTACAATCATTTGTAAACCAGCCAGCCAACCAATTCGTAATTTGTAATAACTGAGGAATAGATTTTATTATTAATAGACTGTGGTGTTCTATCAAATTACATATCTTTATTTGCGCCTTAGTATGGTGCAATTTAATAACACTTCCTACACACTGTGTCTCAGACTTATTAAAAAAATGTTTAACACATTAAACCGCAGTAACTCAAAATAATATGAAAGAATGGAGAGCTTTTTTAGTTAATGACCTATCTGACTAATATGTTTAAATAAATTAATTTCATTAATTTGAAACACGTTAGATTAAGTAAGTATAAGCTAATATGGGCACTTTCGAGTTTCAGTGTTTTGAGGCTAGATTCCAAATTCCTTAGCAAGCATACCCTGCCTGCTTGTGGCCTGAAGCTCCTTTCCAAACTCATGTTTCTCTGTTCCTCTGTATTTCTGTTCCTCATATATTTTTTGCTTGCATGTCCCCTAAAATAATTTTAGGAAGATTATTAGAAAGGGTAAAAAAAATAGATTATAGTGTAATACAACTGAAAGACAAAGGTTAAAATGAATGAAGTAATGCCTTTACAATTACAACTTTGAATGTTAATGGCTTGAACTTCCAATCAAAAGACAAAGACTGATAGAATGAATTAAAAAATATGACCCACCCATATGTTGTCTACAAGAGAGCACCTGGGAAGGAAGGACACAACCAAGCTAAAAGTGTAAGGTTAGAAAAAGATATTCCACGTAACTAGTAACCTAAAATAGGACAAGATAGATTTTAAATGCAAAACTGTTATAAGGGATGAAGAAAGCATTATATATTAACAAAGGGGCAATTCAATGAGAAGAAATAACTACTCTAAATTATTTATGCACCTAACTTCAGTGCCCAAGATACACAAGATACATACATTCAAACCTGAAGGGAGAAATTGATGTCTCTACAATAATAGTTGAGATTTCAATACACCAGTATTGGATAGAATATCTGGATGGAGAATAAAAAAAGAACCAGAGCACCTGAAAATATGATAAATGAACTAGACTTAACAAATATCTATAGAGCCTTACACCACAAAACAGTACGTTCTTTTCAAGTGCTCATGGATCCTTCTCTAAGACAGACCATATGCTGGGTCACAAGAGGAGCCTCAGTAAATTTAAAAAGACTGAAATTATACAAAACACTTTCTCTGATCATAACGGAATGAAACTGGAAATCAAAAAATGATAGAAAAAGGGGAAACTCATAAATATGTGGAGATTAAACAACACACTTTTAAACAACAAGTGAGTCAAAGAAGAAATCACAAGAGAATTCAACAAATATCTTGAGAGGAATACAAATGAGAATACAACATGTCAAAACCTATGGGACAATGCAAAGGCAGTGCTGAGAGGGAAATTTATAGTCCTCAATGCTTACATTAAAAGAGAAGGAAGAGATAAAGTTGAAGATTTAACTGCACACCTGGAAGAGCTAAAAAAAGAACAGTAAACTAATCCTAAATCAAGCAGCAGGAAAGAAATAGTAAAGATCAGAGGAGAAATCAATGAAATTGAGAACAAAAAAAAAAAAATAGAAGCAACAAAACTAAAAGTTGGTTCTTTAAGAAGATGAATAAAATTGACAAACCCTTAGCTAGACTGACAAAGAAAAAAGGAGAGAAAATACAATCAGAAATGAGAGGGGGGAGACAGTCCCACTAACTCCATAGAAATGAGAGATCATAAGAGGATACTATGCAAAACTGCATGCCAAAAAACTAGAAAATGTAGGTGTGATGGACAAATTCCTGGAAACACATGAACCACCTACAATGACTTTAGAAGAAATAGAAGACATCAACAAACCAATCACAAGTGAAGAGGTTGCGACAGTCATCAAAAACCTTCCAAAGATGAAAGCCTGGGATCAGATCATTTCACAGGTAAATTCTACCAATCATTCAAAGATGAACTAATATGAATCTTGCTCAACCTCTTCCAAAAATTTGAACAGGAAATAATGCTGCCAAACTCATTCTATGAAACCAACATCACCCTAATGCCAAAACCAGATAAAGATACTACCAAAAAAAAAAAAAAAATACAGACCAATTATCTCTAATGAATACAGACCCAAAAATCCTCAAGAAAATACTTGCAAACAGAATCCAAAAGCACATTAAAAGAATTATACACCACGAGCAAGTGGGTTTTATCCCAGGTATGCAAGGGTGATTCAACACAAGAAAATCAATTATTGTAATAAACCACATTGATAAATTGAAGAAGAAAAATCACATGATCCTTTCGATTACTGCAGAAAAGGCATTTCAAAAATACAGAACCCTTTCTTTATAAAAAACCTTCCAAAAGATAGGAATAGAAGGAAGCTTTCTCAATATGGTAAAGTGCATATATGAAAAACCTACAGCTAGCATTATACTCAACAGATTGAAAACTTTTCCACTGAAATAAGGAGAAAGACAAGGATGCCAGTGTCACCATTATTATTCAATACTGTGCTAGAAGTTCTAGCAAGAGCAATAAGACTAGAGAAAGAAATAAAAGGCACACAAATAGGAAAGGAAGAAGTAAAACTTTTACTATTTGCTGATGAATGCTCCTATATCTAAAAAATCCTAAAAAATCCACAACAAAGCAACTAGAATGAATAAACGATTTAAGCAAAGTGGCAGGATATAAGGTTAATATGCAAAAATCAATAGCCTTTCTATAAACTACTGATGTGCAATCTGAGGAGGAAATCAGAAAAAAAATTCCATTTATATTAGTGACAAAAGCAATAAAATATTTAGGAATAAACTTAACCAAGGACATAAAGGACCTGTATTCAGAAAACTACAAAACATTGCTAAAAGAAACTGAAGAAGACTTAAATAAATGGAAGGACATTCCATGGTCATGAACTGGAAAACCAAATATTGTTAAGATATCAATTTTACCAAAACTGATTTACAGATTCAATGCAATCCCAATAAAAATCCCAACAGCCTTTTTTGCAGAAAACAAAAAGACAATAATCAAATTAATTTTGAAGAGTAAGGGACCTCAAAGAGCAAAAATGTCTTAAAAAAGAACCAAGTTGGAAGACTCTCACTTCCTGACTTTAAAGCATATTACCTAGCTTCAGTGGTAAAAACAGCATGGTACTGCAAAAGGACAGACAGATTGACCAATGGAACTGAATGAAGAATGCAGAAATTGACCCTCACTTCTACAGTCAAACAATTTTTGACAAAGCTGTTAAACCCACCCAGCTGTGCCAGAACAGTCTATTCCATATATGGTGCTGGGAAACTGGATAGCCATATCCAAAAGAAAGAAAGGGCACCACTATCTCACACCTTACACAAAAATTTACTCAAATTGAATCAAGATCTTAAATATGAAAACAACAACCATAAAACTCCTAGAAGAAAATGTAGGAAAACATCTTCAAGATCCTGTGGAAGGCAGTACTTTCTTAAACCCTATGCCCAAAGCATAAGCAACAAAAGAAAAAATAGATAAAAGGGATCTCCTCAAAATTCAACACTTTTGAACCTCAAAGGACTTTGGCAAAAGGGTGAAAAGGCAGCTAATTCAATGGAAGAAAATATTTGGTAATCACAAATCTGATAAGGGTTTAATATCCATGATATATAAGGAGATCATACAACTCAACAATGAAAAGACAAAGTATCTGATTAAAAAATGGGCTAAAGACTTGAATACACAACTGTCCAAAGAAGAAATACAAATGGCAAAGAACACAGAAATGTTCAACATCAATAGTAGTTAGGGAAATGCAAATCAAAAATACAATGAGATATCATTTCATACCTATTAGACTGGCTGCTATTAAGTTGGAAACCTGTAAATGTTGGAGAGGATGTGGAGAGATAGGAATGCTTATTCACCATTGGTGGGGATGTAGAATGGTAGAGCCACTGTGGAAGACCGTTTGGCAGTTCTTAAGGAATTTGAATATAGACTTGCCAGAGGACCTGGCAATATGACTGCTAGGTATATACCCCAAAGAATTGAGAACAATGACACAAATAGATATCTGCACACTGATGTTCATAGCACCGTTATTCATGATAGCCAAAAGTTGGAAACAACCCAGGTGTCCATCAACAGACAAATGGATAAACAAATTGTGGAGTATACACATGAAGGAATATTATGCAGTGGTAAGAAGAAATGAAATCATGAAACATATGACAACATGGATGAGCCTGGAGGACATTAAGTGAAGCAAGCAAGACATTAAAGGAAAAATACTGTATGACTGCCTATTGTGAACTAAATATATTATATGAAATATAAATATATTATGTGGAATATAAATATGGGTAGAATTGCATATGTAAGACTATTTTCCCTTGAAGCTGAATAAATGTAAGTTAATACTACACAATGTTAATATCAGACCAAAAAAAAAACCACATTATACTAAGTGGAGACCAGATACAGAGTATTGCATTTTGTGTTAATATTATTTCATTTACATAAAATGTAAATATAAACCAATTCATAAAAATGGAAGATTCGTTGTTATGTAGGTCTGAGGAAGGAATGCTGAGGGATTTGGAGTCTTTCTTTTTAGAGTAATGAAATTGTACAAAAATTTTTAAATTGATGAATGTACAACATTGTGAATATACTGAAAGCCATTGAGTATACACTTTGGATCAGATAGCCAGAAATAGCAGCTATGAACTGTGGGGGAAACAGAGAGAGTTTGAGAGGTGAGATATGTTCTTATTTGTTTTCTTGTTTTTTTTGTTTATTATTATTAATATTGAAATAATGAAAATGATCTAATACTGATTGAAGTGATGAATGCACAACTATGTGATTACATCAAATTTCATTAATTGCACCCCTTGGAGGAATTGTAGGCTTTATTAATATGTATCAATAAAATTGATTTTAAAAAAACTATTTCCCTGAAATATATTAACCTGAGTTTTAAATATTTTTGCCACCAAAAGGGTAATATGGCAAAGCATAAACATATGCACTTACTATATATTGTATGTAAATGTTTTAAATGCATCTTTTGTGGTAAACTTGACACTCTTCCTAATCACAGAACATACCTGCTATATACCTGAAATTGTCAGTAAAACAAGCCTTACTTTCTACCAGGAAAATGTCTTAACTTCATTTTCAATTGAAATAAATGTGTTAATATTGTCCCATAAAAAATAGCTTACTTCTGATTTAAAATTCTAGGATATATGATAGATGATATTTATAGAAATAGAGATATAGAAAGATATAAATGATGGATAGATAGGTGATAGAAAATGATGAAAGAAAGAAATACAGAGAAAGAAGGGAGGGAGGGATAGATAGATAAAGTTACAGATTTTAGTCTGACTTTGTCCTCTGGATGCATGTTTGTGCTGTCCTGTTTGTCTTATCTGGCCACAGATGCATTCCTGTCTGGGATTTACTCAAGGTGTTGTGTATTGTTATGCTGTATGTTTGTTTAGCCAACTCCTCACCTACTCAAGGTTTTTATATCCTTAGCAATGCATCTTGGTTAGACTGATGAAAGGTACCCCTTACTTTGTTAAAAATAAAAGAAGAATAATAGTGAAAGACAAGTTGGAAAAAGCCTTTTGGGTATGCTGGCCTGGATTTGAGACCACTGCCTGTTCAAATCTCAACAAACTCATCTATTCACTGCTTCCTAAATAAACTATGTATTTTATAAACCATTTTCTTGTTTAGCAAAACCATTCACCTCACATCTGTGGCAGTTTGGTGTTGTTTATTAATTCCAAAAACAGATATTGGACTGTGTTTGTAAACTGGTCTGTTCCTCTGGGTGTATTAGATTGTCTTAGATTCAGAGGCATCATTTTTGCTTTATTAAATCAAGATTAGGGCTTTAATTTGACCACATCACTAGGGCAACCCCCTACACACACACATTTTATGGGCTATATAAACAGATGCTCAAAGACAGGGAAGTAAATTCATGGAGAAGGAGAACACAGAGAGTTTAGCTTTGGATGATGGAACCCCAGAGAGAGAACTGAGCTGTTTGCCTGATATTTTGCAGCTGAAGAAACCAGAACCATGAACAGTTGAAAAACCCCAGCAACAAACGAGCCCCTGAGAGAAAGATGAGCCTTATGTTACCCTACATCTGAGATTGGAAGAAGCTGGGACCACGGAGCCTACAAGGAGGAGGGATGCTGGACCCTCGCAGAGACAGGCAGCCATCTTGCTCCAACATGTGGCAACAGACTTTGGTGAGAAAAGTAACTTATACTTTATGGCCTGGTAACTGTAAGCTTCTAGCCCAAATAAATACCCGTTAGAAAACTCAACAGATTTCTGGTACTTTGCATTAGCACTCCTTTAGCTGTCTAACATAACATCATTCTTTAACAGCTCAAATCCTTTCATGCTAAAACACACAAGTTTGATCAATGGATAGTGATTAAGTGTGTAGGACCCAATTTCAAGTAAAAATATCATTATGATGTTTGATCCCATGTTCAGTTCCCAGGCCTAAGTTCTAAAGGCAAAGAACTAAAAAACTGTATAAACTAATAAGGACAATTTTATCAAGCATCACCATACTCATAAGAAACATATAGTGTTGTAACTCAGGTACTACTGTGTTACCTGCAGGTTTTGTCATTTTTGGTACATGTGACTGATGCAGGCAGATAGACAGTCAATTGTGTTTATACACAACATATCTTTAAGGCTATGAAAATTGACAGATCTTCTTTTCAAATATTTTTGGTGACTACCGATGAGAACTAGTTTGCCTCTTTATAGGTGTGAAATGAATATGACTACACATTTTTATGCAATATAAGGTAATGCTAGGATGTAATTAACCAAATGTGTTTATGTTATGTAATGAGTTACCTTCTTATGGATGCAAAATATTCTATTTGTCTAATATGACAGAGGGGTATCTTTTCATAGAGACTTAATTTAGATTTTTTTAATACACCAAGCACTGAGATTTTGTACTTTCTTGTATACAAATATACTGCATTAAAAAGTTCAAAAATATTTGTTGGACGTCTAATATAAAATCTATCAGGCATAGATTTAGGTAGTGGTCAAACCATAAAACATTACTGCTTTCATTACTCCTTTGTTTTTTGAAATGCACAAAAAGTGTTTCATATTCCTTGCTGCAGAATCCATTATATCTGTGATACCTGAGGGAAAATATCTTCCCACAAATTTATTGAATGTGCTACTTGAGTAACTATTAGCTAAGGCAGGGTTTTCCAAACTTGTTGATTAAGACACATTATAAGGTCATGAAATCAATTTAGTGGATTGTAACAATCATATATTAAAACAGGATTAGAACACGATGAGCTTGGCTAGAAGATATCAGATTAGAAAATTTCAGAATGTATTTCATGCTACAGTGTAAAATGTGTTTCTTATCATGGTTCATGATCAAAAAAGCTTTAAAAAACCTGAGCTAATGTATATGTTGCTAATACATTTTCTATGGTTTGCTCCCAGAGCTTTGGGCTTTTTCTGTAAGTCCTACTCTTCATCATAACTAAGATGATCCTAGAGAGTAATACCAGCCCCCAACACTCAAGTGGGTATGTGACTAAGGGTAGTGAAGAAATACACTATTTGGAGATCAACTTATTACAGTACATTACTGACATTGATGCCTCATTAAAATCCTATTTATTCACTGAAGACTGGCATTCAGTATAAAGTGGGTCCAATTTTTCTCCTGTTCAAGAAATTCTTAAAAGGCCCAAGTACCAATTTAAAAATGAGCCCCAATAGCATGCATTTCAAGAATTGTATTCTTGAATACAATTCAAGAGAGTGTTTGACAGAGAGAGTGTTTGACAGAATATGAACAGTAATTGATTTCTGAAGAGATTCCCTTTACCTTCTTCCTGATAAGACTTTGTTTATTCCATTCACTGGTGTTGAGATTTCATAGTGGTTAAGAGCATGGCATATGAGCCTGTCAGACTGGACTTGCACCGTTGCCCCACAGGATTTTTGCTGTATTACTTAGGTAAGTTATATAACCTCTTTACCACATTGTTTTCTTATCTGTAAATAGTATACTAAAGTCAACTTCATAGGTGTTGTCCTGAGAATTAGATTAGAATGCATAGCAGGCTATTCATACAGTTGAGGTAACATGTGGAAAGAGCTTCATAAATGGTAGCAGCAGCTAGTCAAGATGAATAACATATTCAAAATTTAGTTATTTGTGCTACCTGGGGTAGGTTGAACCAACATGTATTCTTAATCTACCCCTGTGGGTGTGAAGCAATTTTAAATAGGACCTTTAGCAGATGTTCTATTGGTTAAGGTATGGTCAGCTGATAAAGGCTGTTCTTAATCTGGATTATTTGAGGACTTCTCAAGAGAACCTGGGGAAGCAGATGTGGCTCAAGCAGTTGGGCACCCATCTACCACATGAGAGGTCCCAGGTTCGAGTCCTTAAAGAAGACAAGCAGATGCCTGCACCCGCCACAACAAGCTAGATGCTGCACCTGCTGTAATGAGCTAGATGCCTAAACAGGCAGATGCCACAGTCCACTGGGAGTGGATGTGGCTCGGGCCAATGGGCACTTGCCTCCTGTTTGGGAGGTCCCGGGTTCAGTTCCCGATGCCTCCTGAAGAAGGCAAGCAAACAATGAGCAGACAGACAAGAAAACCATCTGGCAGGGTGGGGGTGGGGGTGGATTTTTAAAAAATGTATAAAAAAAGAGAGTACCTGAAGCCACAGGAGCCAGAAAAGAGAGAAAATTGCAGACATACGAGCCAAGGAACCACAAGGATTGCTGGCAGTCAGCACCAAGAAGGTGCTGACTCCTGGAGAAACTAAGCCTTGCTGACATCTTCATTTGGATTTCCTCCAGCCTCAAAACTGTGAGCCAATAAATTTCCATTGTTTAAACCAACCCATTGTTGAGCATTTGTTATAGCAGACTGGTTAACAAATACAAAACCCTAGGACAGATAGCATATAACATCGAATTCCATTGCTATATCAGATTATTTTAAACCTCTTAAGAGGTGCAATATTTACTAGGATCTCAATTTATTTCTTTACTTAATATATTTCTGTTCCAGTTCCCCTGAAATGGATTATCAAGAAAAATCTGATATTGTATGGAACAGCACCCTGAGCTGAGTGTAATTCCCAGTTGTTCTAGGTTTGCTGACTCATTTCACACATCTTCTTGAAGAAAGGACTAAGTATAGGATTATGTGTATACTTGCGTGTGTTGGTGGAAGGATATATGGGAGACTACATGTAATTTTAAGTGTTTGTTAATAAGGAAAATGAAATTTGAGGTGATGAGGTCAAACTCACTTTTTGTAAGGCTGAAGGGGATAACAGAATTAATTCCAGTGTGAGAAAATAGTACAATGTCTAGAAAAACTACAGAGTAAGTAGAATTCCTTCTAGAGCCTTTCCACTTTTTAGTTTAAATTAAAGGAATATTGCACCTCTACAACCCACCTCACCTACACTTATATATTTAGCAACTTAAAATTATCTCCCAATTAATGAGTGCTTTTTATCGTGGTATTATTTTTTTATTTTTAATTTTTACCTCTCTTTGCTAAACTAGGTCCAATGGGCTCAAACTATTCCCATACTTTCTTTTAGGGGTCCAGTCTAGCACTCTAGGGAAAAACTATCCAAGCTTAAAAAAAAAAAAAAGCAAAAGTCATTTAAGGTGGAAAGTAGGAACAAATGGAACATATGATACACTTTGTGTGATACATACAGACAGAAAATGAAAACATGGGCTTGGAGAGAATGTAGAAAAGACTACTTTGGAAAGTAGGGTGTATTGTTAAAAAGCAATGAATCAGCACTAAAATATCTAGGTTGCAATCATAGCAGTAAGATTTTTATATTGCATGATTTGAGGGAGCAGACTTGTCATATGCAATTAAAGACAATATATCTCCTTTGCAGAGTAGTATGGATTAAGTGCGGTAATATGTTTAAAATGTTTTGTAAGAGGCAAAGTTTAATGTTAAGGACTTTTAAACTAGAATAGATGTTACATGGGTGGTTTCAGTGGTTACATCAGTGGACCTATTTGTTGGTTCAGGGGCATCTGTGAGCCACATAAAATTGCATGTAAATATTTATTCATATTTGTATTTGTATATTTTCCTCAGCTTTTAATGGAACCTACAAAAAATCTCTATCTTTACGTATATTAAAGATCACTCGGTTATACAGTGAGAGCTTATATGGTTTCTATGCTCATTATTGATATCCCTTATGCATCACTGTATACATAATCCCTATAAAGAGGCTTGCATTAATTATTTGTAGATGTTTGGTAAATGTAATAGAGGAGCCTGCAGTTCATCAAAACTGCAAAAGCTAAAGTTCTAGTCGCTTTAATCCTGTCAAAATAACGTAAATATTGACTATAAATTAATTATAGTAGTTACTCTGTGTATGGAACTAAAATTGAAGCAGCCATTTTACAAAGAAGAGATGTATATAGGAATAAACTCTGACTTTAGAAGGACCTCTGTTCTGGCTCACCTATGCATCATGAGAATGGAGTCACACACTTAAATTTCCTGAGTTTCTAGGTGACTCATTTAAAACATGGGAACAAAATTATCCATCCTACTCAGGGCTGTTGTGAAAATCGAAGTAAATACCTTCAGATTAAAATGTAATAGATCACAATATATAGAAATTATTAATAACAAGTATCAGCCTTTGACTACTATAGGTTAGCTGCTAGGTAATAATTTCTGATTAAAACAGGCATGGTCCTTGGGCTCAGAAAGCTTATAATTATTTGCGTCTTATAGTTCTACTTTCAAACAACTAACACAATTTAAAACCAGGGAAAACGTTTTGAAATTAATGAAGGTGTGTACTACTTCACAACAGGAAGGACAAAAAGACAGCCAAGGCACATTTAATCCATACATACTTAAATATAAAACTCTATTGGGCAAACTTTTGAGTAAGAAGAAAATCAAAGTGAAAATTTGAAAATAGTTAGAAATGAATAACTTTGAGAGTATATTACAGACACATGAGGTGCAGGAAAAAAATAGCTGATATAAGTTCCATGTCCTTAAATGCATTTATTAGAAACAGAAAAGAATGAAATAAATTAAGCAAGGATTCAATTCAATAAATGAGGAAAACTACAATGGACAAATAAAAATACATAGAGGAAGGAATTTTAAAAATAATAGGAAGATAAATAATGGGCCACTAAATTTAAATTAAAATGAAGGAAAAACACAAAGAAGCAACATTAGAGTTAAAGGATATAAAATTGCAAAAATACATAATTTTATAATTTTATAAGAAAATAAAAATTAATGAAAGTGACTCATGTTGAGATAGAATATTAGACACCATGGTAAATTAAAATATGCACCTTAATTTAGACATGCACTTAAATTTAATCCACATCCCTGTAAGTGTGAACCCACTGTAGACAGGGTCTCTCGAAGATGTTATTTTTTCATTAAGATATGGCCTAACTGAAAGAGAGTAGGTGTTTCATACAGATTACTGGAGGCCTAATAAATAAACAGAAGCTGAAAGTCAGCAGAAAGAAAAATGGACGAGCATAAGAAAGGAGAGAAAATATTGATGTGATGAGAAAGCCATGGAACTGCAATGATAGCCAGACATCAGCAACAGAATGCTAGAGTCTTCACGGAAAAAGCAAGTCTTGCCAATATCTTGATGTTGGATTTCTGACCTCTGAAACCATAAGTCAATAAATGCTTTTGCTTAAGCTAATACATTGTGCTGTATTTGTTATAGCAACATAGGTAACTAAGACAGTGTTTGGTACCAGGAGTGGGGTGATGCTATCACAAATACCTAAAAATGAATTATGCTGTCCAAGTCAGACCTATTCTCAATCTTAATCTGCATTCAATGGGTGTGAACACATTGTAAATAGGATCTCTTGAAGATGTTATTTTTGCTAACACGTAGCTCAACTAAATCTGTCTTAATACAGATTGCTGGAGGATTTACAAAGAGTCAGAAGCCAAAAGAGTTCAAAAATAAAATAAAAAACACAGAAGGGCATAAAAAGAGAAGAGGATATTATCGTGTGACAGCAAAGTTAAAGGTCCTCAAGAATTACTGGAAGACTTCGCCAGAATGCTACAATATTTAGGGAGAAAGCTTGCCTTGCCAATGTCTTAATGTTGTACTTCTGGCCTCTGAAATGGTGAGCCAATAAATACTTGTTTAATCCAACCAATTGTGTGGTATTTGTGATAGCAGCCCAGGGAAACTAAGGCAGAGATCAATCCTCATGAGAAAAAAAAGACAACAGAAAATTAGTCAAAGAATTTTGCCTCAGAAATGCCATAATAATGAAAAAATTTAATGGATGCGTTCATAAATATTACTTGTGTAAGAACAAGCAATCCTGTGTTATTGAAACCGATTTAGCACACAGGAAAAAAATTAGAGCCTCCCAATAAATTCTGTGAAATAAATTCTGGTAAAATAGTAAACCAAAAGTAAGCAAAGTAAACAAAATATACATAGAGGAAATTAAAAAAAAACAACAATAAAATTGAATATATGCAAAATCCTTCATAATGTATTAGTAAGCTGAATTCACCAGTGTATTAAAGATTTTTACCTCATGAATAACGAAAGTTTGCCCCTGTAACAGAAGAATGGTTCAACATTTGGATACCTTTTTCATGGAATATACTCAATATATTAAATAAGGAACTCATCTTAATAGATGTCCAAATATATTAAAAAACAACATTTATTTCTGACTAAAATATGATCAAGCTAATAATAGTAGGATTTCCAGTCTTCCTATTACTAGATCTATTAACAAAATTTGAAAGTTTTTCACTCTTTCAACCTGGAAACACTTCCTTCATTCTGCTTCCAGGACATCATATACTTTTGGTTTCTTCCTATCTAACTCATCTTTTCTACATAGTCTATTGCTGGTTCTATTAATTCTGCCCCAACTCTTCAATATTGGAATACTTTAGGAGTCATTCAGTAGACTTCTTATCTTTTCTATCTTTACTCACTTTTCTTGGTATTCTTGTCTGATCTCATGAATCGAATTATGTATAGATGAGAGTCTCAAATTTATGTCTCTAGTTTACATCTTCAACAGGGACCCTTAGACATCTACCTGCCTAACTTGATATCTGTGATCATCTTAAAGACAAAATTAACAGTTCCAACACTGTACTTCTAATCTTCTCCCTCTCCTAACTCTTCTCCACATTGATTGAGTTGCTTGGACCAAAATATCTTGATTTCACTTTAGGATCTCCCCAACTTTCCTATCCCAAGTCCAGTCTATTGACAAATTCTTAAACTCTGTTGTCAAAATACACTGCCTTCAATAATATACATTATATAGTGAGGATTAAATGAGCTAAAATATGCAAAGCTAAAATATTTACTATAATATCTGGATTTCAATACATAAAATAATAGTATATCTTGGGTTGGCAGTTACCTCTTTAATTTCATCTAACAATAACCATAAAACTATAGTCCCTAAAAAACATAAAAGAATATCATGAAGATGATAAAACTACAACTGAATAAATATGGTCCCAAGTCAAAACTGTTAAATGACAGGGCCAGGATTTAAAACCGGGAATTGGGTTATAGAGCACTAGTGCATACTGAATTTTAGCTATATTATTAAAAACTATTATCTGTATGAAGAGCCAACAAAATAATTTTAAGTATAATTTATATTATTATATATTTGTATATTCAATGACATGTCATATTAAACCACAGCACCAAAAAGAACTAATTAGAAAAATTAATTGAAAACCCATTCCCAGAAGCAATAAAAGCCATAAAATGATTAACAGGAAATTTGTGTTGCTTACATGTGGAAAATTTTACAAATGTTCTAGAACAACACAAAAGAAGTCCTGAAATAGAAATGGAGAGAAATCTAGGTCCCTGGATGGAAGGAGGCAATACCATAAAGATGTCAATTCTCAACAAATTAAACGCAACCATAATTAAGCTCCCAACAGGAAGTTTTATGAAAATTGATAGCAGGTATTAAATTCATTTGGATGAGAAAATGTACAATAGGGAAAAGATTTTGAACACAAGCAACAACAAAGAACCAGCTCTAACAGTTACAAAAACATGCCTTAAAGCTGAAGTTTGTTTTTGGTGTAAGCGTATCAATACAACAGAATAGAAAGGTCAGAAATAAGCCCACATACGTCTGTGAGGATAGGATGCAAGAAACTTATATTTCAAATTGGTGAGGGGAAAAGTCAATTCAAATAATAGTGGCAGAACTATTGGCTATCCTCTGAAAGGATGAACAAATTTAAAAAACAGAATTAAAGTGGCCCAGGTCTGGGTGGCACCAGTCATTTAAGAGCAGCTCGGACAAGAAGAACATGTCACAGCCAATCTTCCCCTCCCTTCCAACAACCTCTCTCATGAAAGAAAAAACGTAGCCAGACAGTCATTCCCCTTTCTCAAATTGTAATCATCAGGGATAAGTCAAAGTAAATATGTATAAACAACACAATGTTAATAAAACCATATCTCAAAGACAAGATAATAAATTAGCCTAATAATAAAAAGGAGATCGTTGACCTAAGGAAAATTCTGAGCATCAAAACACAATTATACATTAAAAATATGAATTAGAAACAGCAAAAAGCAAAATTCATATTGCTCAAAGTTAACTAACAGTATAGAAGAAAGACTAGGTAGTGACAGTTCTGTTCAGTAGGAAAACGTAAACAGTTTAAAAGAGAGAAATTTTCATAGCTGTAGAGAACAAAGTTGATCCAACATAAGAATTATTACATTTTCTGTCTTAGCTCAGCAAAGGAAACTAAAAGAAAATGAGTGATCAAATATAGAAAAATTTCCTGAAATCAAGGAAGAAGTGAAAGGGCAAAAAAACCATATCAGGAATCCAGGCAAAACATCCACATCATCACTTTTTATGCCAATATACAGTGTTGGAATTTAATAGAACAATAAGTTTCCAGATCTGGAGCCATCAATATTATCTTCGGAAAAGCATACAGGCAATGAACAGGCACCCAAAGGATGAAATGATGACATGCAAGCCTTCGAGGAATGATTTTTAAAATGAGCCTGGAAATGGAGAATGTACAATGAAAGGACTGATAATGAGTACGGCAACCATCTATACGGAGAATTAAGACCAAAGTACGAAGGCAATTAAAGTTGCAGAAGAGAATATAAATATGATGTGCTCTTGACAAAGTTAAAATCATATAATTATCAAAAAGAAAGCTGAAAATGAAGAAGGGAGAGGACAAATTGGAGAGGAGCTAATCACCTCCAGTTGCACTGCAGGGAGCTAATGAACACTGTCTGAAATTAAAACATGGAGCTAATGTATCCAGCCTCTTAATGGTATTCTTGATCTTTTCCTTTTTCTCAATCATAAAGAAAAGTTGCTTTAAACATTCTTATGGTGAAGAAATATTTAAGTTCATCAATTCTTTCAAATTCATTTCAGGTTATTTTTTCTTCTGTTAAATTATGTAAAATATATTAATTATCAATAACATGAACATATCTCTCTATGTATTCTTTCATTTGTGCAGATTTTAATCATACTTTTGAAAACGTACAACTATGTATCTGTCATGATGCTCACCAACAGTTAACAGTATTTCTTCCTAGTGTTGAGATTTTTTAATTACTCGAGGTCTTGAATAAAGACATTACCATAAAGTTATACATTTCACCAGCATTAAACATTTAAATATAAACTGGTAAGATAATGATATTAATGCTGACTAAAGAAGCTTGCATATATCTATTTATATGCACCGGTTTGTATTGGAGAAAGAAAGCTCCTTAGTGGAGACTTGCCAGCATACTTGGAGGAGGTGAGAAAAGGCGATCAGCATGTGGTGTAACAAGGAGAGAGGTTGGTTGTACAAACCTCGCCCCATGGGATTCTGCCTGAACCCTATAAAGAAGAGCTAAACGCACAAGGTGAAAACCCGGATGTGACTAAGATCTGTGTTTTGAGAGCTAAAACCTCATAGCTTTGAAGCCAAATGAAATGACTAGAAACAACAGAGTGAGGGGTCCTTTCTCACCACCTTCTTAACGCAAGAATCCTAAGAACTCAAGGTTTCTTCGCTTTCCCGTGAGGTTGCTACAGTTGGAATTATCGAGTAGTGGCACCCCTGGCACAATTATCAGGGTTGTCATTTAGTCATTCAGGGCACTGGGATTGGTGACAGTAGTGAGACACCACCTGAAGTAAAGATCTATCCATGACTGGAAAATGACAGAGAGAGAGGCAGAGAGAGAGCGCACTGTTCAGCTAGTATCAGATGAGCTTGATTACTGCCTGATATAAGTTGATGTAATGGGGGTAAGAGTCAGCAATTTAATCACATTACTACCCTGGACTCATGAAACCTTTAAAAATGTACTACTGTTACCCTAAAAGGAAACAAAACTGATTTTTACACATCCTATTCTCCTGATATTTCAAAGATTTTGCTCTATAGTAGACCACATGCCTTGAAGATTGATTCAGAATATGTTCTCTATGTGAGGTAGACCCAAATTCCACATTCATCACATTCTCCTGGTGTGAAGAAAACTATATATTTAATTTCACAATGTTAAGTGAGTAATTTTTCCTAAAAGTATTGTTGTTAACTTTGAAAGATGCATTGAAATCTAATATAGTTCCAGGATAGAATATAGTATTTTTGGTGTATTGTTTTGATGGAATATTTAGACTGATTTTTTTAAATGTGAAAGATAATATATTGCTATGAATAATAAAGGAACTCCAAATATCTATACACTGAACTATTTTACTGTATTTCATATTATACTGTAAATATTTTAGAAAAAAAAATGAGTTGTGTTCCCTGGCCTACTGTTCTCAATAGAATAAGCATTGTTCCACTTCTTTTAGTATCTCCCATCTACCAAATATTCAATGCTGAGTAAATTCAGCTTGAGCATTGCAATTTGCATATCAAATAGCTGCTTAAAGTTAAATCATTATGTTGACCAAAGCCATTTTACCTAGGTGATTTCAGCAACCACATCATTCACCTCATTTGGTTCCAAAGAACTTTTGAAGCAAGATGGCGGGAGAAGGGCACCAGGCTTCAGCCAGCTTGATGAGTATGTCCAGCCCAGAGCTTACTTAGTTGGCCACTACATTTGTGTCTGTGGGCAAGTGTATTTTCTGCCCAAATATAAATTACTCTTTTACCTTTCCATGTATAGGATTAAATACCTCCATAACCAGAAACTTTCTTCAGACAAGCCAATTCTTTACTTCAGTGTGGAAAAGTGGCTAAATATAAAGAAGGCAACCCACTGGCATTAAAGCAGGAAAAAAAAAATACAAATCAGAATTGTTGTGGACCCTAGTATTTTTCTCAGCTTTACTGAACCTTCGTAAGTACTTTTTGAATTCAGTGTGGCTTTTCTACTTTAGAACTCCAGTAACTTTGGAATTTTATTATTAGACACATTTGAGTACACAAAAATCGGGGGAAAGATTTAAATGTGTGTCTGAAATTTTAAAAAGTACAAAATATTTCCACTAGCATGAATTTTATTGAAATCGTTGTATTCTTTATTACACTTAAGAATTAAGGATTCTGATAAGTTTCAATCACCATTATTTTATCATTGGGAAAACTGAGGCTCAGGGACATTGTGGCAGTGTTTTTGAAACAGTGGACAGGCTTTATAGCAGAGAATCCTGAAGTGGGAACAGCTAATAAAATAAATGTTTTTCTCTTTTTCCGTAATATCTATTTTTAGGGTGTGTGTGGAGAAATTCCCCAGGGTGTAAAGGATTGCCTTCTCTTTCCAGGCTCTGACTAGCCGTCCCGTCCCTGCTGATGGAACACGGTCCCACATGCCTATGCTTTGCCGTGCTTCCTAGTTGTAGGGAGGCCAACAAGGAGAACATGTGCTCAAGACTAGCAACAGGACTGAAGCAGTGAAGGGGAGAATGCAGATGTCAGTCAACACAGAATTTGGAAACGCTTGTGAACTTGAGGTAAGCTTTCCCAGGGGTGAAGGTCAGGAGTCCCCAGTTTTTCACCACCTGGCATTTTTATGAAATAAAATCAGTGTACTCTTTTCTTCATGTGGTCCACGGATGGAGTGCATACCACCTCGTTTCCCAGGAAAATGCTACTTTATACCTAGTGTTTCACTCTCAAAAATGATCCTGCTGGGAAAATAAACCTACGCTCGGCCTGCCGGCTGAGGGCTTCGCCACCCTCCTCTAAGTTGCGTTTCTAGGTAGGTCGACCAATTAGTCTAAGTGACTTTGACATTGAATTCTCTTTAGTGTTCCTGGACTTACCAATACGACGCATTCTCAAAGCGTTTCCTGCTTATGATTTACTATAACCTTCTTCCCATATTAAAACATTTCCTAATCTCCACATATAAATTTTCAGTTTTCAAATATTAAACTGTTTAAAAGTGTCAAATACTAGAACTCAGTAAATAACTGTGGGTGGTGGTGACTTCCGGTTGGGGGAGGGGCACATATACGTGTAAGTATATTATTTTCTCAGTTTTCATTTTAAAAAAATGAAATTTTATTTTGTGTTTAGTCATTTTTAAGTTTAATTGTGTAAGAAGGCCAGGTTTTTAAACATGTCTCTATTGTGTTACTCATCTGATAAAATCTGGAAAGTAAAGTAATCTCAATATAAAATTTCTTGTATCCAGAATGGTAGTCAATTTAGTGTATTAGTGACTCTCTGCTAGCTCACATATAAAAAATAAAATTTATAGCTTATATAATTATCCTAATTAAAAGTGTTAAGGAAAACTGTCCTCTGTTCGCTTTCCACTTTGATATTTAAGGTAAAAATAGCTTTGATAGAAATTATTCAAATAATGACTTACTATGCAACTCATTTGCTTATGTATCATATTGGTAATATGAAAAAGTTCCTTTAGTCTAAAATAGATTTCCATATTTATGAAATAAAGTTGAATAATGTTTTCACATTTTATAGAATAGCAAGCTTTCCTTTATTTCTATCTTAGTAAAGGTATTTCCATGCATACACACATATCCCAAGGGAATGCCTAATAGATTTGAAAGACTACAGTGAGATTTTGAGGTACCCAGGAATAGTTACTACTTCCTAAGAAGTATAAACTTGAACCAAAATGCAAATACTAGTATAGTATTCCTGAGCTATATGTTGATATTTAGCATGCTAAGGGACAAAACACACATAGTACAGGCATGCAAATTCTGGCTTATTTTGAATATCATGCAGCCAGAAATAAATTTGATTTCTAAATTAAAAATCTTTAACATCTCTTTTAAAAAATGAGTGTCCGTTAAATTTGAAAAGATATGTATATATATTTATTGAATTAAAAACATTTATTCAATTCGGTACTTCTTGTTAAAATTCAAGACACATCAAATGCCCCTTATGGAATGACTAAAATTGTGTATGTTTTACTTCCAGAGAAAACAGCTGGGGCAAATACTTTAGACTAACAAAAGCAGTGCTGCAGTTTAGTTCATAATGGTTCTCTAATTTGTCAATTTAAGACTAGCCTTTTCCACTGGTTTTTCAATTATTTTACTGTTTTGAATTCTTCAAATCTGTCTTTAGCCTAAGGAAACTAAGTGCATACTGAAGAGATAAGGGGATTCTAGCCTCCTGTTTCAAGCTAAAACATATCCTCTAAATTATCTTTTACAGTAAGGCAAAGCCAGTATCACATACCTTTCGGGAATGAATTTCTTTCACATACAATGGAAGTAGAAACTCAGATATACCTTCAAGTCGGATTCCCTTCTTGGTGACTCTCAGATTTCCCATACCATCCTACAAGCAATGAAATATAGTTCACTTTTAGGTTAATTAGAGAATGACTATCCGGCCATAATTTTCTTAGGCCTAAGGTGAGAAAACGGTGATTGCAAAACACTGATGATTTAAGGAAAATGAGGGTTTGAATCCACTACATGTTCTATTGTGCAGTTTGCATGCATAGAGAAGACTTGTTCAAAATGGTCAAGAAAAGAGGATTATAAAGGGACTGGAATTTTCTTCTGGCTCTATTAGAGACCAGAATTTGCCTACGAATAAATGCTTTAATTTCTTCATGCATTAATCAGATTACTAACTAGAGATATTGACACTTGCCACTGACTGTTGGGACAAACAATATTTGCAGAGAGAACTTGGAATATTTTTCATTACAATTTATACAAATATTTCTACAATATTCAAATATGCATATTTGTCCAACAATTTCAACAAACAATGAAAAAAATTTTCCTGGTATAAATAAGCATGGACCTCTTCTTCAGCCCTGAGAAAAGCCTAATCCTCCTTAGGAAAACAAGAAAACAAGATGGCGGCAGAGTAGGGAGTGCCAACCATCAGCTCGTCCCCCAGGGCAACTAATAAGCAGCAGGATCTGTCCAAATCAACTATGTGGGGGTTCCAGGGACCAGAAGAACACAGTGCACCACCCAGGGAAGAACAGGGCGAGAAGACTGACCATCTGTGGTGAAGATTTGTGAGTGCCCAGCCCCACTGGCCAGGTGGGCTGCCTCAGGATCCCTTCCCAGGCTGGAAGCAGGAGCTCTCTTTCCTAAAAGCAGTGGAGGGGAAGTGGCCTGGCACCAACTCAGCTGGAGTGGCAAAATCAGCTATCCGTATTCTAATCTTGAGCACAGCTGAGGTTTAAACCTGCCCGAGCCACCAAGACACCAGCATGATTTGTGCTGTCTCCACCCCCAGCAGGAGTGGAGGCAGGGGTGACTGGAAAATACTCTGCTCACCTGGGGTGGCAGGGATCAGATCCAGCAAGCCCACTTTGGAAAGCCACTGTTTGGGCCCCCACACTCAGCAGGGGGGTGGGGAAATTGCTTGCAGATTCACATGGGGCCCCCAATGTCCCCTGGAAGAGGGGGAAGCCTGCACTCTGTCATGGGCCATGCAGGCAGATTCACCCCATCTACCTTCGAAGAGTTGCTGCATTCTCACCCCCCAGGTGCCCCAGGAAGGAGAAGAACCCAGAGAAGCTTCTGATCATTTTCTCTGAAGACAGTGCAGGCTGAGTCACCTCATGCATCCGGGAAGGTTCCCATCATGGAGCGGGGGTGGGGGTGGGGGGTGGGGTGCAGTTGATCAGAGAATTCATCACAGAAGCTGTGCAACAGTTTCATCCTGGGTACTGAGCAAACTCAGTCTCAACCATGCCCTCACCAAGAACTAATCCAGCTGAGAATTAAAGGCACAGAATAACCTTAGGGTATCAGGGAACATGTGGATAAAGAGTGGTACCTGCTGGGTTCTTTATGAAAGCCTAATTTGAGGGAGACATCAAAGAGAAGAAGCCCTTTAGGATCTCTTCCCAAAGCACAATTGGAATAAATCTAAATGGAATCAATCCCATCATAGCCTGTTTTGACCAGGAAACCAGAGCTGGGAAGGTTGTCTCCAGGATGACACTTCTACCAAAAGTAGCCCTCCAGGAAATACCAGTGAGAGAAGACCAAAGGAGCATTAAAAATATACAGAGGAAAGTAAAAAACAAACAGAACAAACATTCATAGAGAAGGAAAACAGGAAGCTTTAGCAAAAAACCAACAATAAAAAAGCCATAGGCTAAATAGAGAAACTGAGCACAGAATAAGCACATAAAAATCAGATGCTAAGACACAGCAAAAATTTACAAGCCATAGAGGAAGCTATGGCCCAACCAAAGGAACAAATTAAACCTTCAGATGAAACACAGGATTTGAGAAAACTAAGTACAGACATTCAAATAAATCTCCTTAATAAATTCAGTGAGATGACTAAAGAGATTAAGGATACTAAGAACTGAGTGTGAGTTTAAGATCTTCACAGATAAACAAAAACTAAAAGTGTATGTCACAAGACACTGGATTTACAAGGGATGCTAAAGGGTGGGCTGCAACCTGAAGGAAAAAGATAGGAGAGAGAGGCCTGGAGAAGAGTGTAGAAATGAAGACTATTAGTAAACAACCAAAAAAAGGGTAAAAGCACAGATAATAAGATAGTTCAATGGAAGTCAAAAGATATAATGGATGAAGTAAATGATGCCTTTACAATAATAACATTAAATGTTAATGGATTGAACTCCCCAATCAAAAGACAAAAACTGGCAGAATGGATAAAAAAATATCACCTATCTATATGCTGTCTACAATTGACTTGCCTTACATGCAAAGACACAAATAGACTGAAAGTGAAAAGATGGAAAAAGATATTCCACACAATCAGAAATCACAAAAGAAGTAGTGATACTAATATTGGACAATATAGACTTTAAATACAAACTGCTATAAGAGATGTAGGATATTAAATATTAATAAAGGGGAAATTCACCAAGAATAAATAACAATAACAAATATTTATGCACCTAACCAGGATGCCCCAAAATACATGAGACACACATTTGCAAAACTGAAGAGAGAAATAGATGTCCCTGAAATAGTAGTTGGAGACTTCAAGACAACATTGCCATCTTTGGTTGGACAAAGGATCAATAAAGAAAACAGAAAACGTGAATAATATGATAAATGAACTAGATCTCACAGACATATATATAGAATATTGCCCCCCAAAACAGCAGGATATGCATTCTTCTCAAGTGTTTATCTTTCTCCAAGATAGACCATATGTTGTGTTACAAAATAAGTGTCAAGGAATTTAATAAATTGAAATTATACAAAGCACTATCTCTGATCATAATGGAATGAAGGTGGAAATCAACAAGTGAAGAAAGGAAAAATTCACAAATACATGGAGGTTAAACAACACATTCTTAAACAGTCAGTGGGTCAAAGAAGAAATCACAAGGGAAATCAGTAAATATCTCGAAACAAGTGAAAACCAGAACACAACATATCAAAACTTATGAGATGCAGCAAAGGCAAGGTGGAGAAGGAAATTGATAGCCTTCAACATTTACATTAAAAAATAAAAAAGAGCTAAAATCAAGGATCAAACTGAACACCTGCAAAAACTAATCCCAAAGTAAACAGAAGGAAAGAAAAATAGAGCAGAAATAAACGAAATTGATAATGAAAAATAAGAGAACCAACAAGACAAAAATTTGATTCTTTGAAAAGATCAACCAAACCAACAAACCCTTAGCTAGACTGACAAACAAAAAAGAGAGAAGTTACAAATAAACAAAATCAGAAATGAGAGGGGGGACATGACTATTTAATCCACAGGAATAAAAGATATCACAAGAGGATACTATGAACAACAGTATGCCAATAAACTAAAAATACAGACGAAATGGACAAATTCCTAGAAATATACAAACAACCTATACTGACACTAGAAGAAATAGAAGACCTCAACACCAATCACAAGGAAGGAGATTGAAATAGTACTCAAAAATCTCCCAAAGAGATTTGGCCCAGGAGCAGATGTCTTCACAGGTGAATTATGTGAATGATCAAAGAAGAATTAATACCAATCTTGCTTAAACGCTTGAAAAAAATAGAACTAGAGGGAACGTAATCAAACTCATTCCATGAAGTCAACATGACCCTAATACCAAAGCCAGATAAAGATAACAAGAATAAAGAAAATTATAGACCAAGTTCTCTAAGGAATACAAATGCAAAAATCCTCAACAAAATACTTGCTATTTGAATCCAACAGCACATTAATAGAATTATACATCATGATCAAGTGGGTTTTATCCCAGGAATGAAAGTGTGGTTCAACACAAGAAAATCAATCAATGTAATAAATCATGTTACTAAATTGAGGAAGAAAAATCACACTATCATCTCAATTGATGCAGAAAAGGTATTTGACAAAATCCAACATCCTTTCTTGATGAAAACTCTTTGAAAAATAGGAACAGAAGGGCACTTTCTCAACATGGTAAAGTGCATATATAAAAAACCCACAGCTAACATTGTACTCAATGGAGAAAGACTGAAAGTTTTCCTGACGAGATCAGGAACAAGACAAGGATGCCCACTGTCACTATTATTATTCAATATTGTGCTAGAAGTTATAGCTAGAGCAATTAAGCAAGAAATCGAAATAAAAGGCACCCAAAGAGGAAAGAAAGAAGGAAAACTTTCACTCTTTGTTCATGATATGATCCTATATCTAGAAAATCCCAAAAATCCACAACAAAGCAACTGAATTAATAGACAAGTTCAGTAAAGTGGCAGGATACAGGATTAATACACAAAAATCAGTAGTGGGTCTATACACTACTATTGAGCAATCTAAGGAGGAAGTCGAGGGGAAAATCCCATTTACAATAGAGACTTAAAAA
Source organism: Dasypus novemcinctus (assembly GCF_030445035.2). Lineage (NCBI taxonomy): Eukaryota > Metazoa > Chordata > Mammalia > Cingulata > Dasypodidae > Dasypus > Dasypus novemcinctus. The sequence goes on along the minus strand of NC_080701.1, from coordinate 8,743,152 downwards.
ATCAAATATTTAGGAATAAACTTAACCAAGGACATAAAGGACTTGTATTTGGAAAATTACAAAACATTGCTAAAAGAAACCAATGAAGACCTAAATAAATGGAAGGACATTTCACATTCATGGATTGGAAGACTAAATATTGTAAAGATGTCAATTCTACCCACATTTACCTACAGACTCAATGCAGTACCAATAAAACTTCCAACAACCTTTTTTACAGAACTGGAAAAGTCAATTATCAAATTTATTTGGAAGGATAATAGGTTTCAAATAGCCAAAAATGCCTTACAAAAGAAGAATGAAGTTGGAAGACTCTCACTTCCTGACTCTAAAGCTATTACTTAGCTACACTGTTAAAAGCAGCATGGTATTGGTATAAAGATAGATATGTTAACCAATAGAATAGAATTGAGTGTTCAGAAGTAGATCCTCAAGTTTATGGCACAGTGATTTTTAATAAGACTGTCAAGCCCACCCAGCTGGATGGGTCAGTCTATTCAACAAATGGTACTGGGAGAACTGGATATCCATATCCAAAAGCAGAAGAAGGACCCCTATCTCACAACTTATACAAAAAAATTAACTCAAAATGGCTCTAGGACCTAAATATAAAGCTACAACCATAAAACTTCTAGAAGAAAATGTAGGGAGACATCTTCAAAATCTTGTGGTAGGCAGTACTTTCTTAAACTTTATACCAAAGCACAAGCAGTGAAAAACTAATGTGGGACCTCATCAAAATTAAATTCTTTTGCACTTCAAAGGACATTGTCAAGAAAATGAAAAGGTAGCCTACTCAATTGGAGAAAATATTTGGAAACCACATATCTGGTAAGAGTTTGATATCCATGTTATATAAAGCGATCATAAACCCAACTATAAAATAGCAAGCAACCTAATTTAAAAAGTGGGCCAAAGACTCAAATAGACATATATACAAAGAGAAAATAAAAATGGCCAAAAAGCACATGAAAAAATGTTCAACATTGTTACGTGTTATGGAAAGGCATATCAAAACTACACTGAGACATCATTTAACAACTTATAGAATGGTTGTTATTACAAAAAATAGAAAACCGTAAGTTCTGGAGAGGATTTAGAGAAATAGGAACACTCCTTCACTTTTAGTGGGAATACAGAATGCCGCAGCCTATGTGGAAACTGACAATTTGGCGGTTCCTTGAGGACCTAAATATAAAACTGCCATATGATCCAGCAATCTCCTTACTAGGAATATATTCAGAAGAACTGAAAGTAAGGACACAAACTGATATTTGCACACCAATGTTCATAGCAGCATTATTCACAATTGCTAAAATATGGAAACAACCCAAGTGCCCAACAACCAATGAGTGGATAAACACAATATGGTACAAACATGCAATGAAATACTATTCAGCTGTAAGGAGAAATGAAATTGGGAGGCATATGAAAACATGGTTGAACCTTGAGGACATTATGTTGAGTGAAATAAGTCAGACACAAAAGGAAAAAAATTGTATGATCTCACAAATATGAATGAAAATGATGAGTACACTCACATAGGTAAACTCTAGAGTACAGATTAGGAATTTGAATGTGGGTTGAAAATGGGAGCTGATGTTTCATGTATGTAGAATTTTTATTAAGGTTTATTATAAATGTGTAGAAATGAATAGAATCGATGTTAATACGTTACTGAGTAGAACTAACACTGATAATTTATAATGATGATTGTGGCTGAAAGTGGTAATCTGTGGATGTAATATTTCAATTGAAAGGAAACTAGAGAATGACGTTGGATCTCTGTAACAGTGATTTGGTGGTAGATGAAAATTGTGGTTAATAGTATAAGAATGTTCTTCCTTTACAAAGTGTTAAGTATATGGTGATATGTAGGCAAACTAATGTAACTTATGAATTGCAGTTAACAGTAATATTGTAATACTTTTGCAACAATGGCAAAGAAGATATTATATCCATTCTAAGGCACAAAATTAGGGGGTTATAAGAGAGTATGGGATTTTTCCTTTGAAGTAATGAAAATGTTCTAAAATTGACTGAGCTGATAGCAGCACAACTCTGTTATGGATATAAGAGCCACTGAGTGTACACTTTGAATGGATTGTACAAAGTGTGGACTGTATAACACAGTGAATCCTGTGGTAGATGCTGGACTATGGCTAACAATATGAGAATACTCCCTCATGAACTACAACAAATATATAATACTAATACAGGGTATTAATAACCTTTTGGATCGAGTGAAAAAATATGCCAAATGTATGATATGGCCTATAGTTAGCATTATTTTGACAATATTCTCTTTTTTTTTGAATAAAATTTTATTGAAGTATATCCTTAATACACGAAGGTATATAAACAATAAATGTATAGTAAAATTTGTGAAGGTACAAAACAAACATACATATCCTCATATAATGCTCCCGTATATCTCCCTACCACCAGCTCCTTGCATTGTTGTGAAACATTTGTTACAAACTATGAAAGGGCACTGTCAAAATATTACTAATACCTATAGCCCATATCTTACATTTTGTGTATTTTCCCCCAACCCACCCAATTATAAACACCCCATGTCAGTACTGTGCATTTGTTATCATTCAGGAGAAGTCAGTCTCATATTTGTCCTGTGAACCACAGTCCATCATCCACCACTGGATTCCCTGTGCTGTTCAGCCCACTCAAAGTGTACACTCAGTGGCTCTCATTTTCATCACAAAGTTGTGCTGTCCTCACCTCAGTCAATTTTAGAATGTTTCCATTACTCTAAAAAGAATAATCCCATACCCCCTCAAACCCCCCTATTGTTGTCCCTTAGTATTGAAAAAATCTTCTTGCCTTTGCTGCAAAATATTAGAATAATTCTGTTTAACAGAAATGTTCTTTCATAGTTTATAAAAAGTGTTTTACAACAATATAAGTTATTGGTGGTGGGATGATGTATAGGAGCCCTATATGATGATAGGCATGTTTGTTTTGTACATTCACAACTTTTACTATATACCTATTGTTTATGGATGTTCATGTATGAATGATAGACTTCAATAGAAAAGTTAAAAAAGAAAACAACAGTCTGGGAGGATAAAATGAATGTAAAAAAAGTTTATGGGACAGAATAAAATAAATAAAAGAGTAAAGAGGGAGTGCTTTTGGTAATTAAAGGAGATTCCACATTTGGTGAGTAAATCGTTTTCTCACAGAAAAAAACCAGGGCATGACAAAGGTCTTATGAATATGGATAGAATTTTAATGTAAAGTGGAACAAAATAAACAGGCCAATAATATTTAGAAATACCATGCCATCCAATCTGGGTGAAGTATAGGATTCCTACTTTGAAATAACGGGAAAGAAAAAAACAAGCAAACTGGGAATATATTTTGGGGTCAGAGAAACAAGAGCCATTTACACAAAACTAAGAAGATTGTTACTTAACTGTGCCTTCAAAAGAAGTAACAAAAAGTTCTTGAATAGCTCAATGACGTGAAATGATTGGAAGTGAGTTTTCAGAAAATTAATCTGGCAGAAGTACTCTGTGGGGCTAACTGAGAGAGCATCAGTAATGAAAAACAACTTGGTAATAAGTGTGAAGAAAATGGTGGTATAAACAACCTGCTGACTTGAGGACTAATTTTTTTCTGGAGATATTGAAAAGAAGGTATTTAAGATTAAGGTAAAGTTTCACAACTATAAGTAAAAAAAGGGAATTAGTGGTTTTTAAAAATCAGAAATAGTGAAATTTGGAGGCTTAATGCAAAAAAATAAGTTCAACTTTGTTCTTTCTAACTTTGAGGTGTCATTACAAAGTTCAGATACATAACCATCAGCTAGCACATCTGTAGAAAGTGGGTTATGGAGTGGCAATTGCTTAAGGTTTATTTGAATCTATAGTGACAGATGAGCCAGTCCAGTGTGGAAAGATGTAGAGAAAACCAAGGAGACACTCTTGGATAATGACTAGCATCATAGAGTGGCGTGAGTTATTTTAAGCATTCAGGGAAACTATGTATATGAGGAGAGACAGGAAAGAAGTACAACCCCCTTTCCCTTCACCATCCGTCCCCACCAAAATAAAAGAAAGCCAAAGAGGTAGTATAACATGGAGGGATAAGCAATAAAAATAACTGATGAAGAAATATTTTGGAGAAGGCAATAATGAATAAGATTTTGAGTAAGTATTGTAGGATTTTTTTTAAGCCAGAGAAGGGAAATGTTTACTAAAAGAGGCAGACATTTTGTGATAGTAAGGAGGAAATATTCAGGAAGCTTCACATAGAGGTTCTGTCGTCTCAAGGAAGAAGAAAACAAAGGTTTCTGGTTGAACTAAAACTGGGATAGGGTGAAGGAATTAGTTTCTTAAGGCAAGGCAAGAAACTTAAAACTGCCACTGGAAATGTCTAACAGGAAACCAACTAAAAATAAATAATAAATGAGAGAATTTTAAAACAACACTGAAGAGTTCTCCTGCTGAGAAAAAAGTCTACTTTTTTTTTTTTTTTTAGCATGACCACACTACCCTGGTTTGCTTTATACCAGTTTTAATGATATTCCTTTTCATTTTCAAAAGTTCTCTGATTTAGACATTCAATTACATGGTCACTCCTGTTCAGTGACTCTTGTTAGTGTGGTTTTACAACACTGTAACAATCTAGGAACAGAAAAAGAAAAATCATGTAATAGACTCAAAACAGGAATTGCAATGCAGGAATGGCGGAGAATCACAAGAGATAGGGTGTTCTAAAGTAGCAACTAAGGTTGTTGTGAAGGTCAGGCTCATGCGTCAACTTGGCCAGGTAATGGTAATGGCCCACTTGTTTGGTAAAGCACTGGCCAAGTTGTACTGTGAGGACATTTCATGAACTTAAGCCATCAGTGAATTGATTGCATTTATGGCCCATAACATCTACAACTGGGACTGCCTTCTGCAATGAGAGATGTTTCATCCAATCTGTTGAAGGCAAAGTGATTCCAACAGGCAGAAGAAAGAAGTCCCATCTCTGCTTCAGACAGCCAGCTTCTTCTGGGGAACTAACTCATCAAGGACCTTCCTCTGAATTTCTGGCTTGCAGCCAGCCCTACAGAATTTAGACTCGACCATCCCCATGGTTGCATGAGAAAATATTATAAAATCTCATGGTCTACAGATAACTCCTGTCAGTTTTTTTTCCCTAAAGATCCCTGGCTGATACAGATACTTTTCAAATGGCTGATCATTCTTTTTCCCATTGGGTAGAGAGACATGTAAAGCCAGAACTATAGTGTTGGGTTAGAGTTAAAAATGGCAAGTGATAATAAATGAATGATCAATAACAGATAAGAAGGATGAGAAATGTTAAGAGAGGGAAGTGTTGTCCAAAAATGGAACTATAGATTTTGAGAGCTTGAAAATGAGATCATCTCCAGATATGATGAGGCTATAAAGATATCACGGTGGCTGAGGAAGAGTCACTTCTCCAGAGCTCAGGAAACCAAGAATATCAGAACATGCAAGTGGCACATGGACTTAAAAATTATTTAGTCTTGCAATGGTTTTCATGAATAAATCTTACACAATGTCCATATATATTTGCAAATGTCTGCTGGAAGGAAGTTTCTGAAATGCTCCCCAGGGAGTTGCTATGGAAGCACCTAATTCCAAAACTGGACCATCTCAAAGCAATTAAACAAAGTTCCAGCAAAACTGTAATTCCCCTTTCAACATTAATCTTAAAAAATGCTTTGATAAAATGACTAGAAACAAGAGAAGTGGGAATCCAAATTTAAGTATGATATTTTTCATGCTATATGTGTATTTAATTGTAGAAATTTTTCAATCTTAAATCCAGTTTGTTTTCTTCTCATCTTTCTATGTAAAAATTGATTTTGGACATCTAAATAATTAAATAATTAATTAATAATTAAACAAACATAATTCCACTGTAAACCTATAGTACTATTTCTATAATATTCATTGTGTTGTGACTCCAACCTTACTCCATGATGTCTCTTTGACCCTGCTTTATTTCTCGTTTTGTATTTTAAAAACAATTTTCAAGTTTTCCCATGTTATCTACATGTAGTTATAAAATACACAAAGAACTGTAATGTATATTCAGTATATAATCAACCGATCCTCACACTTCTGCATCAAGCCATTAATAATTCATGCTGAAATACTATGGTTTTGCTTTTGTAAGAGCTTTAGAAAGTGAATTTATTCTGCTAAACCTATAGTTTCCTTATTTTTGGTCCCTTCTCCATCTAAAAGGGAGAATTTCCGCATTTCTTTTAAGGATGCCATTGTCAAAGACACCAGGAGGTAACAAAAACTGAAGCAGCTATGATCCAGGCTTCGAAGCTTGACTCTGACAACTTCTTCCCGTATAAGTCGAAAATTTTATCTAAACTATGCTTTTTGTCAACACTAAAAAAGGGAACAATAACAGAATTTGGGATATATGTTTATTGTGAGCCGTGCATGAGTATGTAAAGTTCTTGAAATAGTGATTGACTTATGCAGAAGTATTCAATAGTTTTAGTTAGTATTACATTTTAGAAAAAATATTTTAATTTCTTCCTATATTATTATAAAAATTAATATTGTTTATTTTCAGAGATAATTTTTATTTCTAAATGAACATCAAACTCTAGCCTCTTTATAGTTATAATGCTTTTATTCACCGTCTAGTAACCTCACGTGTTATTAACCTACTTTTGTTGGACAGAAGAGTGTCATTTTAGAAGAAAATGTAGAGCCAAGCAACCTGGGAATGAAACTTGACTTTACTATTTACACGTTGTTGATTTTGGCATACTGTTTAATCTAATTAAACATAAATGTATTATCTATAAAAGTCTGTGAAAAATAATAGTTCTCCTCACAATAATTTAACAATGTAATGTATGAATGGCATCTTACTCCTGGGTCTGGCATGTTTTTAAAATAATTTCTAATTACTTAGATGGTCTTTAAAATTAACATTTTGATATCAGATATAACTGGCCTCAACACATTTTTTCAATCAACCTCACCCATTTTCCTTTCTTCCTTTCCATTTCCAATGATATTAGAGTCGTTCAGGACGACTTGGCATGCAGCATGGCAATTGCCTACAATCCATCCTTTACCCTCCTCACTTACTGTATTATTCCCTGTTTCTGCTCAAAACTCCCCAACTAATCATCTAAACTCTTTGGATTGCAGATTTATGTCCTTTCTTTTAAATGTTTATGTGCTGTCCAAATAATTCACAATAAATGTTATTATTCTCATGTTAACAAAAATATCATAAAACTATCTCTTCCTCTGTGGCACAATCCCATTCTTCAGAATGACTTTCAAGACCTTTAGTTCCTCATTAGTCCTTTGTTTTTTAGGTTTTTTGCTCCTTGCTCATCATCACCCATCCTACTTCCTCCAAACTGCACTGCGGGCATTACTAAAAGAGAAAGAAAAAAAGAGACATATTTTGCCATCTAAATGTCTTGAACATGCATTGTATTTGTTTGAAATAATCTTCACCCCAGTCTTCCTTGACACTCTTATCCACCATTCAAGGTCCAGATCAAAAAGGTCATGATTAATATTATAATCAGAAATAATCCTTCTCTCTAGTCTGTATTTCCAAAAGCCTATATATAGAGATATATATATAGAGAAAGATATCTTTCTTTTAACAGGTGTAATATATACTGATTGAATTTTAGTTAATTATGTACACATTTTTATCTCTTCCTAAAATGTAATGACTTTTTTATCTATGTATTCACTCCGTCTTCTTACATAGTCCTCAGGACAGTGAATTTTATAAAGCATGTGGTCAGTAAGTATTTAGCTATTGAATGTATCAGTAGAATCTTGCTCCTTTCTTGAACACATGAAAAAAAATTAATTGTCCTTCTAAAATCACACTTTTACCAAAATTCATATGATTTGACTTTAAAAATTGCACCTTTATAATAATTTTCATTCATTTGGGTTTTTTTGGAAAAGTAGTATCAAACTACTTTGATAAGAATTTCTCTTTTTGGAATTTACTATGAGATACTGACTTCAGTATAAATTGTAGATATAAAAATCAAAAAAGAGAATATTGACAGCCGTGTTATTCTAAATTTAAAATGCACACTCAGGACTTGGTTGTGATCTGACTCTAATTCACTCTGTCCTCAAACTTCTTTATAATCCCAGGTTATCTGTTATCAAAGGGATTACGTGGAAGGTGGCTCACCCCAGGATTTGAGATACTGCTTAACAAAGAAATATAGTTTTCAAAGTAATGGGAACATTGGCAGAATAATGAGAATTAAGAAATTTTTAAAAAATGAATGTGACCATCAAATAATAAAGAATATCTGATATCTGATTAATTACAAAACTTGTCAAATAAAGTTGAAGAAATACAGTAGGTGCATTAGAATTAAATGCAGATTTTAGATATTTGTTGCTAATTTAGAACCCAGAATAAGTTTTTTTCCAAATAACCAGCATAATAAAACTCACTATTGTCACTGGGAATGGAAAGAAGGGAAATAGGTGAGGTTGATTAGGTAGAAAATGAATAAAAGTGATTTTCTAATAATATTTTTATATTTTTCATTTCATTAATGTGAGGAAATGACCTTAAAGAGACAATTTAGAGAGAAATTGGAGTTTAGTATGATGGTTGTGAAACCTTGGGAATTAAATATTTTCAATAAAGAAAAAGAAAAACATGGGAAATATTACATTAAATAAATTACAAACCACATTTAAATATACTTTTTCTATATATTCTTTAATGTGTTAAATGATTAATATAAATGCATTTCATTTCCACCTCCTAATTAAAGGAGAAATGTTCTCTTTAAAACACCTGTTCATTTACTTACATCTCATCATTTACTTCTTCTTACCTGTTTTATGTTGATGTTATTTATACTTTATAATGAGCTATATTTTCCCCCAAGCACAGAGAAAGAACAAACAAAATATAATTTGACAGCTTGCTTTATATGTGTGTTTTTATTATGTAGTTTGTTGTAAGCCTATATTTTATTTTCTTTTTAATTGGCCTTCCTTATTCCTGCCTATTATTAGAAAATAAACTCTGTAGTGATAATAATTGATAGACGAAGGAATTTTCCTCTTATTCAACTTATATGAAAGCATCTTCAGAGACTGTTAATAAAATAATATTAATCTTCTGGAATATACTTTGTTTCTTAGCCAATAGTTGTTCAAAAGTTCCATAGTTTATATATTTTAGATCGTCAGGGATATAAGAGACAAGGTTTCAAAATATTTGTGTTAAGACAATATTTCAAATATTACAGTTTGTGTCTCTTATTTGTAATAGAGGCGTTTTACCTATGTGAATGACATTTTAAAAGCACAATAAAATAAAATTTAATTTGATTTCCAAAATTTCCCTTATTTAAAATTTCCTCACAAATATTTCTTTTTCTATCCATCTGTCCACATATTACTAGCCTCATAGACTATATGTAACTGCTTAATAAAAAAAAACATCCAGAAGAATCCTGTTATTTGACATATTAATATTAAACTTGAAAATTTAAAGTTTAAATTTATCATTACACATAAACATACACATATTAAGGTAATTCTATTTATCAGTAGCATTTTGCTCTTTTCTTGAAAATATGAAAAAAATATTGTTTGTCCTTATAAACACACTATTACCAAAATGCAGATAAGGTGACTTTAGAAATTGCAAGTAATCTTTATAAACCTTTAAGAAAAATTTACATAAAATAAAGGAGAATATGTCATAACTATTCAACCCAGCAGGAACATATGGGATACATAAAAATTTTGTGATTAAAATTCTTGACCTAAAAATTATGTTTTTCCACAGGAAATCTCTTGGAATCACTATAAGAAATAAATGATTTTTGTGACCCTGTCTAATATTAATTGTATTTAAGTAACAGTGAATAGGGTTTTGCATAAAGCAACTTTAAATGTGCATCAGAAAGCACTTCAAAGAACCTGAGGAAATTTAACTTAAGGAAGATAATGAATGAATAAATGCTATGTGCTCTAAATATTCTCATCTGTCAATGGATAGTTGAGGAACATCTGTATTTTAATCTTAGTAACAAAGATGTAAAGCCTAAAGGATCACTATCAGCATACCTATCTTTTCCCAAATGTGCTTCGCAGAACACTAAAATAATAATCCCAGTGAAAAATAAAAATTAAGTGGTCACAGAATTTATGAAACCACTGCATGAAATATTCTCACTCAGAGATTCATGAAGATAAAGCATGTTACAGATGAAGCACTGAGAGGTCTGGAGTAAAGAAACACATTCACTTTTTCGAACACAGAGTTCCCCCAAACATTTTGTCCAAAGTTGGGTAGACTTCATCCACCCCACACTCCTTTTGCAATGGACACACTGAGGTCCCTTTGAATACACTGTGGAATTAATGGCCTATTGACTTCTATTTTACAAATCCTGATGGAAGACATACCAAAAAGGAGGTGCATTGTTTAGGTCAAAAAAGGGGTGATTAAAAAGTTAAAAACTACCATGCCACCACAAATATTTATTGAGAGCCCAAGGTGTATAGTCTTCGCCATTGTACTCTGATTATCATTTGGCTTCCAGATGTCTTTAAATGCTGGAAGAGAATATGCTGACCGCTTCTGGAATTTGAGTCTGCTTTTTGAGTGTAGAGCTGAGCACAACCTTGGTTTTTACACAGGGTATTCTCAGTTATCCTGAAAGACTGACCATCTCTTTTCTTCAACAAAATCACATTTCTGGGCTTGTAAATTAATAAGACCTTAGCACGTGCTAACCTCTCACAGGTACTCCTCACAGTCACGTCTTGTCTAAGAATTTCTTCCAGACTCTCAAGTTTCCTCCCTAAATACCACTAAACAAATTCAGTCATTCAACATTTTAGCGGGCACAGAAACAATGGCACATTACGACAAGTCTGTAAAAAAGAGAGATTCTTGTTCTCATTAAAAAAGAGAATAAAAAAAAACAGGTTGAGTTTTATGCAACTAGTAAGTTACTCAGCAAAACTCTAGCCCTCTCATTTGGGTCTAGCCATCAATCCAGTTTACCATAGGGATAGAAATTTAAATTTATTTTATTATGTAGCTTCAATAGGCGTGTCTTCATATTTTTCATCATTATTTGTGAATTCATTCATATCCATTCTTCTTTCTGGTATTTTTTTCTTTCTTTAAGTAAATGCCCTTCTGTATACTAACTTATCAGCAATTTTTTTCCCATTTGCCTCTGACCCACATCATGGTATTCTGATAAATTAGCTCTGGTAAGATAAAACTAGTTCAAAAATGAGTAAACACTTTTCCCAATAAACGATGTCCTAACAAATTATTGTTGATAGAGTCATAAAGCATTTTAAAAGAACTTTTTTTAAAAAAGATTTTTTTATTTATTTCTCTCCCCTCCCCCCCCACTCCGGTTGTCTGTTCTCTGTGTCTATTTGCTGCGTCTTCTTTGTCCACTTCTGTTGTTGTCAGCGGCACAGGAATCTGTGTTTCTTTTTGTTGAGTCATCTTGTTGTGTCAGCTCTCCGTGTTTGCGGCACCATTCCTGGGCAGGCTGCTCTTTCTTCGCGCTGGGCGGCTCTCCTTACGGGGCGCACTCCTTACGCGTGGGGCTCCCCTACGCGGGGAACACCCCTGCGTGGCAGGGCACTCCTTGCGCGCATCAGCACTGCGTGTGGGCCAGCTCCACATGGGTCAAGTGTGGTAGACGGACGCCCTAACCACTGGGCCAAGTCTGTTGCCTAAAAGAACTTCAAAAATCTGTTTTTTTTTAAATAAAATTTCACCTTTTCACATTTCCATATGAACTTCTTTAGAATTACCTGCCTTCTATCAAACTAAGTAGCACGTGTGTGTGTGTGTGTGTGTGTGTGTGTGTGTTTAGAAGAGTTGGACAGCATGAGTAGCTAAGTAAAATTGCAGATCTCCTTCTCAGCTGGAACTAGAGAAAGGACAGAAACCTCCCGAAGACACAGGTCAGCAAGCTGGAGCTCCGTGGGACCAGGCAGCAGGGCTGCTGAGAAGAGTTTTATAATTCTGGGTGACTTCACGGTTCACAGCGCTTCTAATGTCCATGGCTATTTGCCATGTGCTGTATTAAGTTTAAAAAGATTTAGCATTGAGCCTCTTAGACTAAAGGACTCTCTGGGTTTTTCCTGCAGAAATGCAATGGGTCACCTCTCAGCTGAGTCTTAAAAGCCCCTTCCTGTGTCCTTGAAGGATGCTAGAGGTGTCCATCTATTTCACCTTCGGATTTCAAAGATATTTTTCAACACGAGTTCTAGCACTTTTTTTACATACAAGTGCCCTTAAAGTACCAGCAAATATTTGAAAAATACTAACTTGAGCTTCTTTTTCTCATTTTTTCACATTTTCTCTGCTGAACTTCATTATAGTTGCATATGGCATCCTGTCCAAGTATTTTCGTTTGTGGAATGTCAAAAACAGATATTAGGCAGTAATTAAGACCCTCTTGTGGAAACTGCCTGCCTCTACCTTTTCCAACCATTTCTCAAAAATGTGGTTCCCACAGAAACTGTCAGTTTGTTATCTGGCTTGGCCAAGCTGACCACATACAATTCAAGGAAGAGTTAGTAACTAAACCCAAACCAGGTCCATAGATATTTTTCCTAGTATATCGTTAACTCAAAATTCAGAAAACAACCACAACAATAACAACCAATTTAACAATCTCCCTTTGGATGGAGAGAAAGCTAGTTTTCACAGAGTAAGGATATATTAAGGGAAGACAGAGGAGGAGAAAAGAGGAGGCTAGTTTTATTTTGCAAACGTTACTATTTATTGTTGTTCCTGAGGCATGACTACCCTTCCCGGGGTTTTTTCTCTGACACTTGCTTGAGTTTAATGATTCCACAAATTCTCTTTCTTTCTCTTTCTGTCTCCCTCCCTCCCTCTCTCTCTCCTTAAACTACCTCCTAGTTCAGTAGAAGAATTACATACATTATAAAAGATTGCCTGGTCCATTTATTCACACTCCTCAGCTAACATACTTTTAGTTAAATCCAACACCTGCCACAGGGTCTTGGCATACAGTTTCCTATCTCAGTCCCTCTTTCCTTTATTTGGTTATTCCTGACTAATCCGTTGGATAATAATTCAAATGTATCTACTGAAGGCATCTTCCCAGAGAAGAGCACAATACTATTTTATGAGTGACAAACCATACACATTTTCTTATCAGAGCTTTTGCCGGTTTGTACTCTCTGTATTAACTTTCAGTTATATCTGCTTTGAAATTGTAAGCTCAGTGCAGACAGATACCACAAGTTTCTGCTCATCATTGACTTTAAAATTTATTTTTACAACTAGATATTTATAATCCAGATTTATCTTCTGAATTCCAGAAGGCACTCAAGACTTCTAATAGGGTTAACCTAAACTGACCTCACTCTGTGTCACAATTGAATTCCCTCTATGCTCAATCCTGCTCCTTTGAAATAATGTTTTATTTAATTTATTGATAAATCATTTTTATTAAATTGCAGTAAACACCATAATACCTTTTAAAAATTAAATCAAAATGGTAAAATATGCATGCATTTTGATTCTTGTTCTCTGTGTTATGTTTGTTCTTGGAAAAATTATTATGAAAACAGACTTTAGTTTTCATTTATGATAAATATTATGAGGATTTTATCTTGACCATTTGAAAATTCAAAGATTTTGCTTTTTATTAGAAACATATATATCACTGTTTTTATACATCATGCAGAAAATATAGAGTTCAAATATATCCCCTGCAGTTTTACTATTATTAAAATTTTTATTAGTGTGATATCTTTGTTATGATTGATAAAATATTATTATAATTAGACTATTAATTATAGCTCATAGTTTACATTAGGGTTTGCTGTTTAGGTTTTAGAGCATAATTTTTAAAAAAATTTTACTCTAGTAACATATATATAACGAAATTGTCCTCTTTGTGACTACATTCAAATATATAATTCAGTAGTATTAATTACATTCACAATGTTGTGCTACCATCACCACCATCCATTACCGAAACTCGACCATCATCCCAAACAGAAACTTGGTTCAATTAAGCATCATCATCCCATTCCCTTTATTCACCATAGATCTTGGTAACCTGTGTTATTCTAGATGCTGATTCTAGGAGTTTGCTTAATCTAGTTATTTCATGTAAGTGAAATTATATATTACTTGTCTTTTTACGTCTGCTTATTTCACTCAGCATAATATCTTCAAGGTTCATCCATGTCACTGCATGAATCAGAATGTCATTCTTTACTATGGCTGAATAATATTCCATTGTGAGTATACATTTATATACTCACACACGTATATATATACATACATACCACATTTTGTTTATCCATTTATCAGTTGATGGATATTTGGGTGGCTTCCATCTTTTGCTAAGTGTGACTAAGGCCACTATTAATATCAGTGTCTAAATAAATGTTCAAGCCCTACTTCCAAGTCTTTGGATATATACCTGGAAGTGGAATTGCCAGGACATATGGTAATTCCACATGTCACTCTCAGAGAACCCATTAAACTGTTTTCCACCAACAAGGCATGAATGTTCCCATTTCTCCACTTCCTCTCTAACAACTGATAATTTTCTTTTTCTTTTTTTTTCTTATTTAAATAGTAGCCATTCTAATGGGTGTGAAGTGATATCACATTTTGGTTTTGATTTGCATTGTCCTAGTGGCTACTGATGTTGAATATCTTTTCATGTGTTTTATGATCATTTGTATAACTGCTTTGAAGAAATGTCTATTCAAGCTTTTTTGCCCATTTTTTGAGTTGTTTGTCTTTTTTGTTGTTGAGTTATAGGATTTCTTTAGAAAATACGGATGTTAAACCCTTCTCAGATATCTCACCAAACATTTTCTCCCCCTTTGTATATTGTATTTTCATTTTCATGATGAGGTCCTTTGGTACATAAATATTTTTATTTTGATGAAGTCCCACTAATATATTTTAATTGCTTGTGCTTTTTGGTGAAAAGGCTAAGAAACCATTGCCTAACTCAAGGTCCTGAAGATGCTTCCCTATGTTTCCTTCAAGGAGTTTTAGAGTTTTGGTTCTTATACTTAAGTCTTTGATCCATGTGGATGGAATTTTTATACATAAAGTGAAGCAGGGTCAGCCTTCATTCTTTTGCATAGGGATGTCCAACTTTCCCAGCACAATTTGTTAGAACAGATTATTCTTTTCCCATCCAATGACTTGACAACCTGTCAAAACTCATGTGGCCACTCTCCATAGTCTTCAATAAGTAAACATATTCCTTTCCGAGGTGTTTTTGGTCACCTGTTCATGGACTTGCTGAAGGGCTACGGAGGTACTGCCAACACAGCACGACCTCTAAGCAGACACGTGAACTCTGGAAACTCACTGATACTCCACCAGGAAACCCCATGGGGTGGCTAACCTGGGCAGAGGTTGTGAACTGATATCCAGAGAGCCTTTCACAAGAGTTCTGACCTGCATGGGGTAAACCTCAGGCCACTTTTTTATACTGCATCATTACCCCTGGATTGAAGAATCTCTGCATCTTGTTAGGAGGTTCATTTTGTCAGTGCTGCCAACTTCATATGCAAAGCCCTGAGAATTTCAGGTGGGGTATATTGAATTAGACATCAGTTTGTTTACATCATTTATGTATTCAATTTTTTAAAATCCTTTCATAACCTTATTGAAAGTTTTTAAACTAAATTAAAATGACTCGAATTAACCTCCCAGCTCACACACAAGTCACATACAAGAACGGGAGATTTCTTATCACACACAATCCAACCGATGCAACCTCAAGAGTTATGGAGTTACCACAATAGTAAGAGTTTCTGAAGCAACTTAGGTCATAGGTCTTGTGGAGAAAGAAGGCATCATGTTCTTGATTGACC
The DNA here is from genome assembly GCF_030445035.2 of Dasypus novemcinctus. Classification (NCBI taxonomy): domain Eukaryota; kingdom Metazoa; phylum Chordata; class Mammalia; order Cingulata; family Dasypodidae; genus Dasypus; species Dasypus novemcinctus. The sequence goes on along the minus strand of NC_080701.1, from coordinate 8,727,232 downwards.
TTTTTCTAAAAAAAAATTTTTAATAAAATAAACTTCATTTTTAAAAAGGTTTTAGATTACAGAAAAGTTACATTGAAAATATGAGGGATTCCCACATATTGCCTTCCCTCTTCCACATTATCCCCTATTTCTTTAAATGTAGTAGTACAATTTATTATGGTGTATCTGTAAAATCAGCTCATTAAAAAAATGACTCAGTTGTGGTAAGGACTAACCTAACTAAAATAATCTAAAAAATAAACCCATCATTATGACATTTATCAGTACTTCAAACATTTAAAAATTCCTGAAGGAGACAATTACCATTGTTATAACTTCTTCAAAGTAAAAAATGTTAAGCACAAATCAGAGTTAAGAGAAACTTCAAAATGTTCACATTTGCATGCATTTTTGGCTGAACTTTCAAAGATTCCACTTATAACAAACCCACAACTTTGAATCAAAATGAATATTAAAAACCTTTAAGCTTCGTGACAAACTTAAGCAAGGAAAACAGAGTGAATAGTAACAGCAGTATATTTCTAGGAGAGAAGGCAATCACTTATTTCCTTTATCATAACACAAAAGTCAATGAGTCAACATTTTAATAAAACTGACCAAGATATCTACTATTCAAGAATTTGCTTCTCAAGTTGTATCTTTAAAATGTAGCCATCTGTATTTGGATTGAAATAAATTTATACATCAAAAATATTTTGCTCATAATTCTAATCTTAAGTATAACCCATAACTTATCAAAGCATAATCCAAATACTATACAACAATGCTACCATTTAGATTTATATGCTTCATCTGAAAAACTTACCTTACAAACAGGAGTTTTGCCCTGTTTCTTCAGAATAAATGTCCCTATGTCTGAAAGTTTGAATGATATTCAAAAACGATAGGTTCAAAATATTTATGCTATGCATTTTCCTTCTTCAGGCTTTGATAAAAACAGAGCCACCTAGTGTGGGAGCACCATCTTCTTTCGCAGTCTCTGCAGTCCCAGAGGCAAACACAACAGCCATTGCTGTATTTGTTGAAGCTGTCTTCTATGTCTCAGTAATGGCTGCATAAACAGCAACAATCTCATCACTTTCAAAGTCATACTCAGGAATTGACTTCGGTGAGAAATCCTGATGGCCCACCACCATCCAACCAGATTGTTGATGATTGGTTAAGTCTGTAAAAATTAAGTTTCATGAAGAGCCTGGTTGCTACATTGTTGTTCATTGTGCTGCAGGTCTTGGGAGAGCTCAAGTGCTTGGTCCTAGCATCAGTTGAAGGTGGAATGCAATAGGAAGATGCAATACAGTTCATAAGACAAAAGTGGCATGGAGCTTTTAACAGCAAGCATATTTTGTATTTGGAGAAGTGTCATCCTAAAATGCACCTGCACTTCAAAGACTGAAAGGGTCCAGAAACAACTGTTGCATTTAATAAAATTGGGGTTCCTGATGCTACTGGCTTTGAATTGGAACTTGAGAGAGGACCTAACTTGTCAAACATCTTGGCCAAAATGTTGGTGAATAAGTCTAAGGAAGCATCCATAGGAATACTAAAAAGCAGTTTTACCATGCTATAAATTGGACAGAACTGCAATCTCTGTGGGTTATAATTAGCCTATTTGCTGGTCAGCCTTTAAAATGGGCTTCTCATTTTTAACAATTGACCTTTCCTGAAATCATGCAGTATTAAGTTATAAGTCTTCTTTAGATCTATTCCCATGCCAGGATCTTATCAATAAATAAGAAATTTTAAGAGGTTAGGTGCCCAAATATCCAGCACAGTATTGTATATTTTTAGTATCATACAGAACTTAAAATCCCAGGAATTATGAACACTCTAAACCTTATGTGGTTTATTCCTTCAGTCATTTCAAACATTGCAAGTAGCACTGATTTGCTTGTTCAATGGTTATTTACTTGTTCAATTTATATTTACAGTTCCCACATTCTTACCAATGTACATCAGGTTTGGCAACCTTTGGATTTTGTTGGGAATTTACAGAGTCTTATGGCAATTATTTAATGTCTATCAAAAAATCTTATTTTGTGACATTAGAAAAAACCTCCATTTTGAAAATCTGATTTGTACAGAAGCACAAGTCTTTAATGTCTCCAGACAAAAAAGAAATCTTACAGTTAATTTAATGTTTGCTTTCTGGGGTACAACTTACCTGGAGGGCTTAACAAATGAAGGGAGGGGGCTATTAAATATTTTTAGTAAAATGTTGCTTTTTTCTTGTGCAGAACATGTAGAATATGCTCTTTAATTTCGTAAATAGTTTTTAAAAGGTAGTGATGCTTTGTTATGGTAGCTACAATACTTCTTAATCGTAAATTTCTGAAATTCTTGTAATTTTTTCCATATCTGTTGGAAGTTGTTTACCAGCTTTGTTTGAAGTGTGATTTTTTTTTCCTTCTCTTTTCAACCTCTTGCCAAAAAAGTAGGTTTCTGCTAATGAATTCAGCAGACATCTAATATTTTATATGCTTTTTGAGCTGTGTAATTTAATATTTGGATAGTTGGTAATTTGTTTTATTATGTAATTGATAAAATGGTGATGTGTATTAATGTTAGTTCAACCATATATTTACCCTGTCTTGGAATGTGGTTACAGTTCTGTGGGAGAAATAATTTGCCAATGTTTACCATCTTGTAAAAGTGTAGTATGGGAGCTTAAGCATCTACATAAATAATTATATAGAAAAGAAATTATTTGGCCGTAGACATGAGGTTTCACCTCTGAACTCAGGTCAATTCCCTTGATCTATATGTCTGTCCTTGTGCCAGGACCATGCTATTTTGATTACTGTGGCTTTGTAATAAGTTTTAAGATTTTGATTGCTGTACCTTTTAGTAAGTTTTAAAATCAGGAACTCTAAGTCCTCCAGCTTTGTTATATTTGTTCAAGATGGTTTTGGCCATTCAGGGTCCCTTACCTTTCCATACAACTTTGATGATTGGTGCTTCCATTTCTGCAAAGCAGAAATTTTCTTAGAATTTCATTAATCTGCAAATTGCTTTGGGTAGAATTGATATCTTAATGATGTTTAGTCTTTCAGCCCATGAACATAGAATGTCCTTCCACTTATTTAGTATTCTTTGTTTTGTTTAAGCAATATTTTATAATTTCCCATGTATAAGTCCTGTATATCCTTGGTTAAATTTATTACTAGATAATTATTTTACTAGTTTTTGTAAATAGAAATTTTCCTGGATTTCCTCTTCAGTTTTATTCTTTACTAGTGTATAGAAATACTACTGATTTTCACATGCTGTTATTGTATATCATCATGTTGATAGATTCAATTAAGCTCAAGGAACTTTCTTGCAGATATTTCAGGATTTTCGTTATATAGGTTCATGGCATCTGCAAATAAAGAAAATTTTCCTTCTTTCTAATTTAGATGAGTTTTATTTCTTTTTCTTGTCTAATTGCTCTGGTGAGAAATATGACAACACTGGTGAATAACAGTGGTGACAGTGAGCATCCTAGTCTTGTTCCAGACCTTATAGGGAAAGCTTTCAGTATTTCACCATTGAGTATGATGCCATCTGTGGTTTGATCACATATTTACTTTACTATGTTGAGGAAGCTTATATTCCTAGTTTTCTAGGCAATTTTATCAAGAATCAGTTCTGGATTCTATCAAATGACTTTCCTGCATTAATATGATCATGTTTTGTTTTATTTTTTCTTCACTCTATTAATGTTATAGACCTATAACACTAAATGACTTCCTTATGGTGAACCACCCTTGCGTACCTGGGATAAATTCCACTTGATCATGGTGTATAATTAATTTAGTGTGCTGTTGGATTTGGTTTGCTAATATTTTGTGTGGGAATTTTGCATCTATACTCATGAGCGATATTATTAGTCTTTTCTTTTTCTGTATTTTTTATTAGGGTGATCTTAACTTCACAGAATGAGTTAGGAAGTGTACCCTCTACTTCAGATTTGTGGAAGAGTAGGACTGGTGTTAATTCATCTTATTTGGTAAATTTCCCCTGTGAAGCCATCTGTTCCTGGGTTTTGTATAGTTGGGAAGTTGTTGGTTACTGATTCAATCACTTTACTCGCTCTTGGTCTGTTGAGATCTTCTATTTCTTCTTGAATCTGTGTTGGTAGTCTTTGTGGTTTCTAGAAATCTGTCCATTTTATCTAGGTTTTGTAATTTGTTGTCACACAGTTGTTCACAGCATCCTCTTACAATACTTTTTATTTCAGTGGGGTCAGTAGTAATGTCTGCCTTTTCATTTTTTATATTAGTTACTTTCATCTTCTCTCTTTGTTGGTCTAGATAAAGGTATTCAGATATGTTTGATCTTTTCAATGAACCAATAATTGGTTTTGTTGATTCATTTTTTTTAATTCTCTATTTCATTTGCCTCTCTTTTTAAATTTTTGCTATTTCCTTCCTTCTTCTCACTTTGGACTTACTTTGCTCTTGTTTTTCTAGTCCTTTAGGTGTGAGGTTAGGTCTCTGATTTTAAAACTTTCTTCTTTTTTGATGTAGACATTTAGAACATTTAAAATTTCTCTGTCAGCATTATGATTGCTGCATCATCTAAGTTTTGGTATGTTGATTTTTTTTGTGTTTCTTTGCATCAAGGTATTTTCTAATTTCCCCTGAGATTTCTTCTTTGATCCATTGGTTGTTTATGATTGTATTGTTTAATTTCCACAAATTTGTGAATTTTCCATTTCTCTATTACTCATTTCTAAACGTCATTCCGTTGAGGTCACAGAAGATGCATTAGATGATTTAAGTATTTTTAAAATTTTATTGATACTTGTTTTATGACCTAACCTATTGTCTATCCTAAAGAATGATTTTGCCACTGTTGGGTGACTATTCTATATATGTCTTTCAGATCTCTTTGGTTTATAGTATCATTCAAGTCTTCTATTTCCTTATTGATCTTCTATCTAGATGATCTATCCATTATTGAAAGTGGTGTATTGAAATCTCCTACTACTAATGTGGAACCTTCTATTTCTACTTACAAATCTGTCAAGATTTATATATTTTGAGTCTCTGCCATTAGAGGCTTCTGTATATATATATCATTATTATTATGTTTTCTTTCCGAATTGAACATTTATCAGTATATAGTGATCTTCTCTGTCCCTCATGATAGTTTTTTACTTAAAAACCTATTTTATGTGATATTGATGTAGATACCTCTGCTCTCTTTTGATTAGTACTTATATTCCTTATATTTTTACCATCCTTTCACTTTCAACCTACTTATGCCTTTGAATTTAAGGTGAGTCTCTTGTTAACAGCACATAAATTAGTCATGCTTTTTTATTCATTCCACATATATCTGACTTTTGACTGAAGAGTTTAATGCATTTGCATTTAGAGTAACTACAAGTAATGCAGGATTTTCTCCTGACATTTTGCTATTTGTTCTTTGTAAATCTTATACATTTTTCCTTCAACTGTTAGCTTTTACCCCAAAAAACACCCTTTAAAAAATCCAACAGATTTTTGGTACTTTGAATCAGCACCCCTTTGGCAAACTAACACACCATGGAAATTAAATGTAACTCCAAATCTAAGACAATCGTGTTTGATTTGAAACTATCTTAATTTCAATAACATACACATACACTGTTCATACACCCCTCCATTCTCCCACTTTTTGGTTGTACCTGTTATAAATTATATACTTTGTATGTCCCAAATGATATATTTGTAATTAATTTTATGCATTTGTGTATGTGGAGTTACATACAAAAAGCACAATACAATCATCCTGGACTTTATAATAACCCATATGGCTACCTTTTCCAGAGGTCTTTATTTCTTTATGTCACATGGACCCATTATCTAGTCTTTCCCTCCCAGTTGAAGAACTTCCTTTAGCATTGCTTGTAGGGCAGGTCTAGTGGTAACAAATTCCTTTTGTTTACTTGGGAAGGTCTTAATCTCTGCCTCAGGTTTGAAAGACAGTCTCACCAGCTACAAGGTTCTTGGTTAGCAATTATTTTCCTTCAGCACTTTAAATATTTCACCTCATTGCCTTCTTGAAACCATGGTTTCTAATGAAAAATTGGCAGTTAATGTTGTTGGGACTTCCTTTTCCATAACATGTTACTCTTTCAGCTTTCAGAATGCTCTCCTTATTCTTGGCATTTGACAGTTTGACTACTATATGTTGGGCAGTTCTCTTCTAGTTTATCTTCTTTTCGATTTTTTGGGTTTCATGAATGTGCATATTCGTGTCTTTAAGTAAATTTGGGAGGTTTTCTTTGAATATTCCTTCTGCCCCTTCCCTTCTTTCTTCTCTTTTTTGGGCTTCCATAATTTCTATATTTGTAAGCTTGATGTTGTCTTTTTTAAATTCTTTTTTCATTCTGCTCCTTAGCATAAACAATTTCAATTTACTTTTATTTGAGTTCACTAATTCTTTCCTCTGCCAGTTCAAATCTGCTGATGAAATCTGTAGGGAATTTTTCATTTCAGTTATTTCAGTGTTCAACTCCAGTATTACTGTTTGTTGGTTCCTTTTAACCATTTCTGTTTCTATATTGAGATTCACATATTGTTCATTTATTGTTTCTGATAAATTTTAGTTCTTTCTTTTATTTTCATTTATCTCCCTGAGCATATTTAGGATCAATTTTTAAAGGTTTTTTTCTGACATTTCCAAACTCTGGTGATCTTCATGATGGTTTTAAAATTTTTCTCGTTCTTGTGGATGGGCCATCATTTTCTGTTTCTTCATCTTTTAATCTGTTCTTGCACACTGTACATTTTAATATTTTGAAGTTTTAACTCTGGGATTTAATCCTTGAGCTGCTTATTTCTTAAGTTTGTACCCAGTTAGTAAAATGACAGAGATTTCCCTGAGTGCTAAGAACTAGCCAAAACAAGTAAACAAATGCAAAATATACCTTCACAGTCTTTGCAAATTGGCTCTGTGTTGGCTGGTGCTCTTCCTCAAAATTTGGCTCAGCCCTCTATCAACAAGATCAGAAGTGCAGGGTCCTTTATGTCTTTTCTGAGCTTCTTTGTTGCCCCAGGCTCACCCTTTCTCCTGGCCTCAGAAATCCCATTCAAATGCCTCCTCTATGCCCTATGAAATAGACTTTTTCTGCCTCCTGGGTACTCTATTGTATTTCCTAAAACCAGTAATCCTTTGCCTCAGGCCATTTTGACTTCATTGTTTCTTATATTGCATTAGCAAGCTGCTTCTGCCTGAAGGTCATATTCTGGCAGGGTGATCCTGAGAGGTGTTTCTTGGTTCCTTCTTTCTGACAGCCACAGATAGCTTGGCACTTATAGGCAGGCACCCCAGTCTAAGCATAGGGTTTTCTCTGAGCATTCCAGGACAGAGCCTGAAATGCTCAATGGGACCACAGGTTGACTCCACATGGCTCCAGGGAGAGGGCACCGGAGGGGCCATCAAGAATGGCACTATGAACTTCTCTATTTTTAAAGCTTGTTTCCTGGATTTGACACTCACCCAGCACTGCAATCTTTTAACTGTTTTCTGGCATTTTGAGGAAGATGGCTCTGCCAGTTTTTGCTAGTTGTTCAAATATTCTGTGGGGAAATAGCATCCTGGAGCATCTTACCCCAACATCTTGCTTAACTGCAATAGAAAATTCAGTTTTTATGCTTCAAACCTGTCAAAAAATATTCTTATGTCAAGAGTGTTTGTGGGGGAAACGGACTTTGGCCCAGTGGTTAGGGCGTCTGTCTACCATATGGGAGGTCCGCGGTTCAAACCCCGGGCCTCCTTGACCCGTGTGGAGCTGGCCATGCGCAGTGCTGATGCGCACAAGGAGTGCCGTGCCACGCAAGGGTGTCCCCCGCGTGGGGGAGCCCCACGCACAGGGAGTGTGCCCATAAGGAGAGCCGCCCAGCATGAAAAGAAAGAGCAGCCTGCCCAGGAATGGCGCCGCCCACACTTCCCGTGCCGCTGACGACAACAGAAGCGGACAAAGAAACAAGACGCAGCAAATAGACACCAAGAACAGACAACCAGGGGAGGGGGGGGATTTAAATAAATAAATAAATCTTTAAAAAAAAAAAAAAAGAGTGTTTGTGGTTGTGGATTGGAAGGAAAAGTATTTTATATATGACACATTTTTGTGGAGTCATTGGTTCACCTGGCTTTAGCCTTGTCAAATACACAGGTGTTCCCAGGGTAAGCATAAGACGTTGTAAAAAAATGAAAGTGAAGTATAATCTATATGGAAAAAAGCAATACATTAATTTTTCTGTCTGTGGGAACAAAAGTAAGAGATGAGGATATTCATATTGACTAACTCTAACAATGATACCATTTTTCCTCTAGAGAGTGCTACATAAGGTACCATCAGCCCCAGAAAAAATATTTTGTCCTTCTTGTCTGAACCACAAGGTTTCTTCCATGTTGATTCAAGTATCACTGCTTTTCTTAATATATTTGTTGCATGTATTTGCAAAGAATGGCAATGATGTATAATCTTTCAGGTCCAGATAAATAATGCAGATGTAGGTTACTTCCATCTACTTGAAAGGTAGAAAAGGAACATCTTTTCTCTACTTAAACATTAAATCAAAGGTTTTAAAATGGCTCCTTAGAATTGTTGCTCTCTAAATTTTTAAAAATAAGTCGTTTTAGGGAAGTGGGTGTGGCTCAACTGATAGAGCATCTGCCTACCATATAGGAGGCCCAGGGTTCAAACCCAGAGCCTCCTGGCCCATGTGGTAATCTGGTCCATGTGCAGTGGTGCCACACGCAAGGAGTGCCATGCCACACAGGGGTGTCCCCTGCATAGAGGAGCCCCATGTGCAAGGAGTGTGCCCCATAAGAGAGCCGCCCTGCACGAAAAAAGTGCAACCCACACAGGAGTGATGCCACACACAGAGAACTAATGCACCAAGATGACACAACAAAAAAAGAGACACAGATTCCCGGTACCATTGAGAACGCAAGTGGACACAAGCAAGAGAGCAGACAACAGGAGGAATGGCGGGAGAAAAATAAATAAAATACATCTTTAAAAAAAGTCCCTTAGAAAACTTTAAAGAGGTAAAATATGATATTTTCTGGGATATTGATTGAGAAATTACTGCAGGTAATGGCTACACTAGCCACCCTCTTCCGACTCGTAGTATAACATTCAGAGTCATCATCAATGCCTTCCTTTTATTCCATACATTGAATCATTTTCCATGTTCTATACTCCTATCAGCATGTTAGAGGATAGGCCTAGAAGGTTTTCTGTGTTTGTGTGCTGGGGATGGTTCATTTAGATAAAACTGAGTATCCATCATTGGAAAAGTGAATGTTTAAAACAGTATAGGCCCACCATGGAGTGTCATGTGGCAATATGAAGCAAAGGAGTAAATGTCCACCCAGCAACTGAGAAGGAATTTTTATTAAAGGGAACAGTACTTATAAAATAAAAGTTAAAAAACAGATTAATATTTATATAAATTAAAAATATGAGCACAAAATAATAATAAATGTATTTGTAAGAAATTTTATGAACAAAATGATCATTTAAAAAATGCTTGATGCAGAGGAAGAGCAATTGATCATAATGGAAGTGGGAATGGAGATATACTAAAAAGGGAATGAAAGAATTCATTAGTGAATAAACAATAAATAGAAAACAGTGAAAGAGTGACTGTGCAGCGACCAGTGATGTAAGCATGGCCATCTTCCATAACTTCACAGGTATGATTAATGCAAGTCTCTATACTTGAAGTTGAAAATAAAATAAAATCTGTGGCAAACATAGTCAGTTTGGTCTATCTCCTTTTCCCTTCTATACTGTTACTGCTTTAACTCAGGTTTTGTTTTTGCCTTTACAATGTCAGTTTCCTAAATGTCCACATTACCATTAACGTATCCAACAAAAGTCTTTGTTCATATTGCTGACATTCTTACCTTGTCAGTGTCCAAGGATAAGCTTAATCTGAAAATGCCTTTCACACTCTGAACCACATTCGGGTAATTCGTGACACAATCACAGTAAAGATTTTGTTTCACAAACGTTTTTATAATGAATCCAACAATCCTAAGATATTTTTTCTTTGTACAATATACATTTCCTTCCCCAATCCTCTTCATTTCTCCCTGAAAAACTGTCATGCACACATTAAGAAATTATGCTACTTAATATGTGACATTCTATTCCTCCTTCTTTATTTCCGTAACAGATTATTCCTATTTCATTCATGTTCTTATTGCATTGTATTATAATTCATTGTTTATTGTACACTCTTTCCCTGTGGTTCCACTTCCCTGAGGGAAGAGATTATCTCTTGCTTCTCTTTTTATCTCTAGCATTTATAACAATGATATTTATAAGCAAGCACAAGTATTTATAATTACTTGATAAACATCAGTTGAGGTACAGAATGAGTTATTAGAATATCCAGAAGGCAGATAGAAGTGTCTATGACAGTGTAGTTCACAGTAGACTCATGCATCTGCAGAGAACAACTAGAAAATCTGTGATCCAATTGTAGTGTGCAAAACCAATTCTTCTTGAAGGTGACCTTGAAAAGTCCAAGATGCTAAAAAGAAAGGAATCTTAAGGAGGTGCACACAACCTCTTTTTGCCTTATTTTTTCCTGAAGTACTGGACAATTTAAACAGATTAAGGGCAGAGGCTGAGTTTAAGAAGTTGGCAATGAATGGTGAAAAGACAGAGAAGCCAGTACTGCTGTCAGAAATCTCATCGTCATGTGGAGGCAAGAACAAAAACAACAACAACAACAACAACACCCAAAAACTCCAGGCCCAGCAGGGAAGTGAGAATAGAGAAGTTAAAATGCTGGAGGAAAAGAATTGGAGAAAAGTGAGCCTTGGACTCTGCACAGGTTTTCCCTCATCCATTGCTGCTACTAAGCTGCTCAGAGGAAAGCCTAAAAGTCAAAGTGAAAGCATCTGAGAAGTCCAGGGAGTCTTTAAGAAGTTGTATAGTAATAAAAAACAAAATCAGATTTTAATACCTGCTAAGGAAGAGGGTATATACAAATACTTATTTGGGAAACACAGAGTGTTACATCCTAAAGAGGCTATAAACCAGAGCCAGAGGAGACTGAGGATCTCTCGATCCCAGCATCCAACCATCTCACACTTTCTTTGTATTGACTAGGAAACAGAGAGTTAATTCTCTCTAGACAAAGACAACATCATCCAGAGCTCCTACAACTGTTCAGACACCATGTCTAGAATTGGCTTAAACAATACTAGCAACACCAAAAATTAGGACAAAAGGGGAAAAAATGAAACAATGTGAATGGACAATAGGTGATCGAATTATTTGAGATTTCAGATAGAGATCCTTTAAAAATTATGATTTGCATAGCCAAGAAAATAGATGACAAATGGTCATCATGCAACTCTGATCCAGAAAGAAAAATAAAGTGCAAATTCCAGAAATGAAAAAGTCACTAATTGATATTAAGTACTTGATGGATAGGCATAACATAACAGGAAACACCTGAGAAAGAGGCCACTGCAGTGGGTGAGAGACCATTAGCAAATATACAGGCTGAAAAAGCAAAGCTTGATTAAAAGGTATAAAAAGAGCTTAACAGAGAAGTGGATCATGTGGAAAAGGTCTCATATACTTTAAGAGAAGAAGTAATGGATGATAATGGTACCAAAGAAATAAAAGTTGTCCAGTAACATGCCCAAGAAAGTCTATTAAATGTAAACAAGAAAAATTACAAAGAAAATAACTCTGGACACATTACGGTAAAAGTTCAGAAAATCCAGAGAATGAGAAAGTCTTCAAATCAGCAACAGGAGAAAAGATTAAATAACAAAGTAATACGACTGAATGACAGCTAATGTAACAAAATTTTGAAAGCCAGAAGGCAGTAAAATACTATCTTAAAGAGTTAAAATAAACTCTTTCAAGAGTTTTTATAACCAGTTAAAATAGAGTCCGAGCCAATAAAAAAACTAGGCAAGCAAAAACTTTACATACAAAAGAACTGAAACTATCAATATGCAGATAACATGATTGTGTATAGAGAAAATAGAAAGTAATGCACAAACTATTGGAGTTAACTGTGATTTTAGCTAGCTTGCTGGATGAAAAGAACAACTGCATTTACCTATATGAGAACAATTAGAAAAATAAAATCATAATCAGATACAAGTACACAAACATCAGAATGAAGCAAACAAAAAAAGTGTATTAATAATTCCGAGTTTTTTAGAGGATGTGAAACAAAATTGAGAGTCTCCTACATTGTGGGTAAAAGTGCACTAAGCTACAACCATTTTAAGGAGATGAAAAATTTCAGGTTGATTTAACATCTAGCTATTCATATTAGAGAAACAACAGTCTAAACACACACACATGCACATACACACTTAAAAAGAGTGTCAGAGCAGCTTTATTAAGGACAGTCACATTGGAAACAACCTAAATGTCCAATAGAGAATGAATACACTAATTGTGGAATATTCAAACAACGGTAGACTACTTAGCAAGAAAAAGAAACAAAGTTCTGATACACACAATGGCATAGATAAATCTCGAAAATAATATGACATATGAAAGAATCTGGACACAAAAGAGTACAAATTGTATGATTCAATTTATATGAAGTTCTAGAACAGATAAAACTAACCTATGGTCAGAAATCAGAACAGTGGTTGCTTTTAGAATAGGGTTCTTAACCTTTTCTGTTCCAGCACCCCTTTGCCAGTCAGGTGAAAACCACAGACCCCTTACTAAGCTCACCTACACTGTGGATTATTTAATAAATAGATCACACCCACACCAACACATCCCCACAAGAATAATGTTGTTTTGAACTTCAATTCAAGCTCGATGACCCCTTGTTAAAAGCCCCTGTTCTAAGGGATAATAGTAGTAATAATTCAATAGGGCTAGACCTAAGAAGAGGTTCTGATGTCACGAAAATGTTCTATATATCTTGATTGGGGTGATGGTAATGACATACATACTACCAACTCTGTACTTAATATCTATAAATTACATCATGGAGGGATAACAAGAAAAATATTATAATATACAACAGCATCAAACAAGAGCCAATATCTAGGGTCAATCTAATGATAGATGTACAAAAGATTTTCAGGGTATATGAGGAAACACTGCTGAAATAAATTAAAGAAGACCTAAATAAATGGAGGAATAAAGCATGTTCATGAATTGGAAGACTCAATACTTTAAAAAGGTCAATTCACCTCCAAGTGATCACAGATTCCATTCAAGTCCAATCAAAACACAAACTCTTTTGCATAGAAATTACAAACTGATTCAAAAACACGTCAATAGGCTAAAGATGATGATAATCATGAAGGGAAATGAAGTAGGAGTATTACACTATAATATAATAAGTTTGATAAAGATGCAGTAATTAGGACAATGTGATATCTGTGTAATGATCAACAAACAGACCAGGAACATATTCTCACATGTAAAGTCCCTTGATTCATGGGAGAGGAGACACTGCAGTGCAATGAGGAAAGGAAAATATTTTCAATTAAGAATATTGGATTATTTTGACATCTATATGGAAATTTGAAAAATAACTTCACCTTTTCCTTGATGTACACCAAAATTCAATCCCAGATGGATTTACAGCTTAATGTGAAAGTTAAAGCAAACAAACAAAAATTCTAGGGCACATAGGGAAATATCGTTGTGATCTTGGAGAAGGAAAAAAATTCACAAGAAATGCATCAATATATTAGCTGTAAAAATATCGAAAAATTAAACTTCACCGAAATGAAAACTTTGTTCATCAAAAGACTGAGCATGTGGAAAAGTAATCTATGGAATGGGAGAAGAATTTGAAATATGTGTAGCTGGCATAAGTCTTGTATCCAGAATCTATGAAGACTCCCTGCAAGTCAGTAAGACTAACAACACAATAGAAAAATGGGCAAAGACTTGAACAGGAACTTTATAAGAGAATCTCCAAATGGCCAATAAAATAAAGGTGCTTAACCTGATTAGTCATCAGGGAAATGGAAGTCAAAACCAGGAGTGATCACTACACACCTATTAGAGTAATAAGCAAAGTTAAGAAGTATTGAGCAAGAATGGGAAACAACTAGCATTCTCATATACTGCTCATGTCATGGTAACTATGTACATCACTGTAAAAATAATGCAGAACATATGCATGACCTCTGACCCATGAATTTTACTCCTAGGATGCACCCCCATTACTGCATATAAATATAATCCAAAACACGCACAGGAAAGAACCCAGCTGGCTTTCACCGTAGAGTGGGTAAATTCATTATGATATGGTTATGCAATGGAACGCTGTGTAGCAACTAAAAAGGACAACTGCTGCTACATAAAACAACATGCCTATATCCTATGAAGATAATGTTGGGTGAAAGACGCCAGACAAAAAGTGCATGTACTGTATAATTCTATTTTAATCAAGATAAAAATCAGATGGGGAAAAACAAACAAAACTAATCAATCAGGAGGAAAGCTAGAAAATGGTTACCAACGTGGAGAATTTAAGAGGAGGGACAGACAGTGGCCTCTAGAGCCCAGGTTACCTCCTGTTTCTTGTTCTGAGTGCTGATTATATGAGTGTTGGTAGTTTATGAAAATTCATGAAGCTGTATACTTAGGATTTTGGTAAAATTTACTAATAAGATTACTTTAAAAAGAGGTTAACGGCAACTTTAGGTTCCACTAATCTGTTAAAATTTTTATGGCTGAAGGTATTTTTCCTGCAAGTTAAGTGAACACATTTTTCAAGATTTTTGGATTTCTTCCAATAAAGTCATTTATGAATTTTAAAAATATTTTTCAAAAATCATGATACACTGTGTTAAACCATGGTCAGCGTGAGGTAGGCAGTTGGTAATTGAGAGCATCGGGAAACAGCAATTCACAGATTCTGATGCTAAAATGGGTCTACTGCAATACCCACTGAGGATAAGTCTGTGACAAGGGGAAAGAAGTTTCCTACAGATGGGGAAGAAATGAGATTGTATGGGTCCTACAGGAATACGCACTAAGAAAACCCATAATTCCCGCAGGCATACAGCTTTGTCTATCTGAGGACAGGTTTTACTAATCTCCCTTGGTTCTCAAACCCCCTAACTGACGATGTGAAGTAAACCCAGGGCTGCTCAAGTATTCTTTTTTCCAGGATTTCCCAGAAACTTGAATCCCACTGCTCAGTTTTAAGTGCTTCTTGGTGAAGATAAAGAGAGTACAATTTTACCTTGGCTGAGCTACTAGAGATCCCAAATGTCAATTTCACTGTCTTCAGGAGGAGGAAAATAGCTGTTGTAGCCTCAGGAACCCTGGATTTTAGATCCAACTTTTCACCTCTCTAGAGTGCACTTGATCAAATGTCCCTGAACACCAAGGTCTTTGACTTACTAATAAGGAAGCAGAACTAGAAGACCTTCCAGTACCTTCCTACCTTCGCCTCTTCTGATTCTAGGACCTGCTTTCTCTCCAACTGAAAACTCTCTTCTCCCTCCTGCTCTTTACCTCTTACTATAACGTCTTTTCCCGTCTCACCTGACCTTGGCTTCATTTGAATTACTTTTGGCCAGAAGCTAGGAAAAATTTGTTTCATTTGAATTAGGTAGAAAGGTTGTGATTTGCTTAATATAAACACCTCAAATTATGTTTGGCCATGAGAAATATAAATATACACAGTATTTTATACTCCAGGTATATTTTTCTCGGCTATATTAAGGACTCTAAGGAACTCACTTTGACTCACATATTATTGAATAGTAACATTAAAAATCTACGATGTCATTTTTATCTTTGAGAATAATTTAATTGGATCAGAAAATAAGTGTCATCAAATTTTTACAAAAAAAAGGCATTTCACTGAAACTGTATTCTTTCACTCTGAGTTGGGTGATTTAATAAAATTCTGAAATCACAAAACAATGAAAAAAGACTGGATGAAAATGGGGATTAAGATATTAAGGAGACTTGATTATTTTAATTCATAGTTATTTAAATAATTTTGTATGAAATGTTTTTAAAAATAGGTATATTTCAAAATGCACATAGTAAAGAAATATGTCCTTTATCTAATTGCAAAATGTCATATCATAAGAAATGTTGTACAATGAAAATAAAACTTAGGTAATTAATATTATAAGGTAAAGTTAATTTGAGTTTATATATCAGGTAAGACACTGAACTACTGAACATATTTTAATACATTTAGTGATTTTTGTGAGTAACAGTCTTGGGAAAATTAAGTTATCCTCCTCTGTGATATATACAAGTATCTTTTATGTTTTTTAACTGAGAAAAAATTTAGGCTGCTCCTTTATTCCCCTTCCATTTGTAAACATTCCAATAAAAATTGTTGAAGACTGCAAGAACTTTTGATCTTTGTAAATATGTCTTCCATTATGTTAATTTCCTTAATTTTCATAATAAAAATATTATCTTAACACCTGCTCAACAAGACCAAAGCATCTGGCCTTAATAAGTCGCAGAAAATATTATCCTTAGTTCCTTGCCAGAGGCTCTAATTTTCTGTCAAAATTCTAGTTGAGAGAGATTATATTATTTTAAAGAACATAGTCTAAAGAGGAAAACCATTCATTATTCTTAGAAGGCTAGCATTTCATAGAGCCTAGGAGCACAAAGGCTCCATATTGAGATAATATGAGTTTAGCCTCTGGCAGAATTCCTTCACCGAAGTGAACTTCAATGCTTTGAGATTTTATTGAGGATTCCAACAATAACCAGCACATGAATTCTACCTCCTAAAGTGCCATAAACGTTTTGTTAAAAATAATTTTCATTACATCATTCATTGTAATCTATATGTAAGAAATTTCTCTAGGAATTTAATAATAGAAAAACCAAACCAAACAAAACAAAACTCTTTGAATTCATTGGGGGAAATGGCTTTTTTTCCTCATGTAAATATTTGAATTCTTATCAAATTTATCATATTTTCCTAGTCTTTTAGTTTAACAAGTATAGCTTTCATGTTGGCCATAAAGATATTGTGTGGTCTTCATATTTAATTTCTTTCTACTACAGTTTTTGTCTTCATGAAACACATTTCATGAAAGAAGCCATTGTAAATCATGTTAGAAAAAGAGAAAAAAATGTATAGTCAAGTATACATATATAGTTACATTATAGTTATATGTCAATGCTTATTCCAGGATTATATAAAATGACTTTCATCAAATTGGTAAATTAAATTTTGTTAGTAAAATATATGCTATATGTCATATATAAAATTCACTTTTGGGGGGCCATGGGAGAAAACCTCAATAAGAATTCATCATCCTCTAGAGTAGCTGAAACTCAGGAAAATTTTTACCAAATTTTGTAGGAAAATAATTCACTCAGGTAGATTTTAGAGGGCAAGCCAAAGCAAAAGAAATCTATAGCTATGTGAATATGCAGGAACTTGGAACACACACTATTTAAAGTTTCTTTAACTCCAAAATTCTTGATTTCTTTTTGATAATGATGTGTCATCTTGAATTATTACCAATAACATATTTTATTCTGAAGTCCCACAGTAAACTTTGTACTGTGTATTTAAAATGATATTAATGATCTTGAATACAAAAAAATATTGTTACCATATAGTCTGCAAGCAAATAATAAACAAATTGACAAAAATAAGTTTTTGTAATAAGTGATGCCCAGATATTCATGCAAGGAAGTGATATGGCCTCACTTTACACCTGCTGGAGGGACACACCTTTGATAATCAGGACATTGGCTACCAGACCACTGAGGCATAAAAACCCGGTGCACATGCCACTCTCAAGAGCATCAGATAGAGACAGCTTGATACTTGGTTGCTCTGACTCCCACCTCCAATGCCCAGCCTCACACCACAACCATTGCCTCCCATCAATGGCCTTCAACCCCTCATGTCTGACTGGCTTCCAAGAGCTCTTGTTAAAAGGACCCATCGGTCTTGTGATGGCCTTTGGACCAACGGACTAAAGACTCTGGTATTCCCCATCCTTAAATGTGTTGTGTGTCCTAGACTCAGTTTTTGAGTATTGATTGTATTGGTAGCTTATAATTAAGCAAACAAATGAATTGTGCGTCCAAACTATAGTCATGTCAAATCTGCTTTTGATTTGCAGTCATTTCTGGTGTTACTTTACAACAACTTTGACACTTTGTTTTAGAAAATAAAGTTTATTAAGAAGTAATCATAAGATGTGATATTAGAAAAATACAAAAAGTGATTGAATTTGAAGAATCTATTTGAGCTAAAATACATGATATTTTGTAACTATATTAATTGCTACAGGAAATATATAATCTAGGTATACCCTTATTTTTACACAGATGTGGAAAAATTTTAGAAAAGAAGGATGGGAAGATGGTAGAATAGGGAGCTCCAGAACTCAGTCCTTCCACCAGAACAACTATTAAACAGGAAAAAAACTGTCTGAAACTATTATTTTGAAATTCCAGAGGCCAGAGGAAGTCTCTACTGTATGAGGGAAGAGTGGCAGGAAAAGGCTGATAAAGTATGGTAATGAACAGTAAATTGCTCTCTTTGTTTCAGTTACTAGTGGCACACCTCACCCACTCTCATACATGCCACCATGGGGTCCAGCCCCTGTCTAGTTCACTGGTTACAGAAAGGGACATAAAAATCCTCTTCCCCAAGACTAGGAATGGGCAAATCTGATCATGGTTTGAGGCTTCTGATCACCAACTTCGCACTGTTATGGGTCTGGTTCTGAAGGCAGCCATCGTTTCAACCTGTCCCAGACAAAGGCAGCAGCAGCCATTATTTCAATCCTCCCCTAACAAAGGCTGGGGCAGAAGAGATTTAAAGACACTATGCTTCCTCAAGGTTTTGGGGGACAGTTAGTTGAAGGGCTGCATTTGGTGGGCTGGCCAAGAAACTCAGCTTGTGGGTGCCCCTCCTGACTCCCTGCCCAGGGGACTCTGGAGACAATCTGTGCTCTAGCAATGGCCCCTGGCCCTTTTCAGCTGGGAAAGACTGACTTGTGAAAGTTGTCTTTGGCATGACCCTCCTTGCAGAACTCTCCCTCCAAGCAAAAGCAACTTGCGAAATGAAAGGAATATAAGAAATTATAGGGGGTAAAGACCTATTGGCTTCAAACACCAGGAAGAGGGAGGTCTGTCTACTGGGAGCCAAAGGGGACAACCAAACTCCTATAAACAGGGAGTTTCCAAAACAACCCACAAACAAAGCCCAGGACAAGACATACAACCCAAAATACATATCCTTGCACACTGAAGTCACCTTAGGCAGACCTTTCTGATTGGAGGGAGAAGCTCATAAAAATCTCTATCTTATCACCAGTTGGTTACAAAATCAAGATAAAGACATTTCAGAGAATAAATTCCAAGGTAAACTTTTAAAAATATTTACATGTACAGTATGCAACAAAAGAATACAAGACAAACAAAGTTATAGGAAATGATGGCCCATCTGAAGGAAGAGGATAAAAATCCAGAAAACACCAATGAAGAAGACATGAATGTGGATATACCAAACAAACCCTTTATTTAAGAAATGATTTTTAAAATGCTTAAGAAAATGAAGGCAAATGCATAGAAAGAATTAGAGGATATCGGGAAAACAATGGATGAGCAATATGAGAATCTTAGTAAAGAGATACAAATTTTAAAGAGGACCCAAACAGAACTACTGGAGTTGAAGATCACAATCATTGAAATTAATAATTCCCAGAAGGGTCTGAAGAGCAGATTGGAGCTGACAGAAGAAAGAATAAGTGAACTCAAAACAAGACACTTTAAATGAGTCAAGTTGAGGAACAGAAAGAAGAAAAAAGAATTACCAAATGGAAAAATAGCCTAAGAATCTCTGGGACATATTCAAATATACCAATATATGCATTTTAGGAGTCCCAGAAGAAGAAAGAGGAAAGGGGGCTGAAGGAATAGTCAAAGAAATAATGACAGAGAACTTCCCAGACTTAACAAAAGACATAAATATGCACATACAAGAAGCTCAGAGAACACTAAGCAGTTTAAACAGGAAGGAAAATATACCCTGTCATATATTGATCATACTATTGAATACAAAGACATGGAGAGAGTTCATAAAGCTGAAAGACAAAAGTGATGTGTTATGTACAGGGGAGCCCAAATTAGATTGAATGCCAAATTACCATCAGAAATGGAGGTAAAAAGGCAATGGGTTGAAATGCTTAAAGTACTGAAAGAAAACATCTGCCAAGCAAGAATTTTATAGCCAGCAAGACTTTCTTTAAAAATGAAGGAAAGATTAATACATTGCCAAATAAACTAAAGCTGAGGGAGTTTCATCACCATTATCCTGCCCTACAAGCAATGTTAAAGGGAGTTCTTCAGCCTGAAAGGAAAGGGCACCAGACAGTAGTTTAAAGCAGCATAAAGAAATAAAGAGCAATGGCAAGATAGTCATTTGGGTACTTATAAATGCCAATATTATTATAGTGTATTTTTTGCTATATAACTCCACATCTTACTTCTTACATGTACTTAAATGCAAATGTATAAAAATCAAGGTTTCTGGACATAAAATGTACAAAAATATGAATGGTAAGAAATACAAAAAGAAAAGATGGGGTGGCAGAAGGGTAGAGGAGAAGTATATGTGTAGCCTATTGAACTTAAGTTGGTATTAGGCCAAGTATGACTGTGATATATCTAGGATGCTATATTTTATATCCATTGTAACCACAAGAAAAATAAATGAAAACATATATCCAGATATAAAAGAGAACAAATCCATATATAACAACACAAAAATCAAATAAATATAAAATTAATCATTAACAAGAGAACTGAGAGTCAAAAAGTAAAGAAAACATACAAAGACTAAATAGAAAATTGTCAGAAGAAAGTCCTGTGTTATCAGTTGTGCCTTTATATGGAAATTGATTAAACTTTCCAGTAAAAAGTCAGAGATTAAGAGAATGGATAAAAGGCATGATTCACATATATGCTTTGTGCAAACTCACCTTAAATTCAAAGGTTCAAATAGATTGAAAGTGAAAGGATGAAAAAAGGTATACCATGCAAATAGTAACCAAAAGAGACCTGGAGTAGCTATAGAGATATCAGATAAAATAGAGGTT
This sequence comes from Dasypus novemcinctus, assembly GCF_030445035.2. NCBI lineage: Eukaryota > Metazoa > Chordata > Mammalia > Cingulata > Dasypodidae > Dasypus > Dasypus novemcinctus. The sequence continues at coordinate 8,706,166 of NC_080701.1, read as the reverse complement.
AAATAAAAACCAGACAAGTGGGATAAAAACTGTCACCATATACTGATAAGAACAGACAATTCTACAAGAAAATGTAACAATTATAATTGCAGAGCTCCAAAATATATGTAGTAAATACTGACAGATTTGAAGGAAGAAATGAACAATTCTATATAAATAGTAAGAGAATTTAATACAGCAATTTCAATAATGGATAGAGCATCTATCTTGTCAGAAGATAAATAAGAATATACAAACCTAGTCAAAAGATAAATAAGTAAATACAAACCTAAATGAAACTAAACCAAGTAGTTCTAACAGATATATATATAGAAAATTTGCCCCAACAAACACAGAAAACATAATCTTCTTGAGTGCACATAAATCATTCTCCAGAATAGACCATACATTAGGTCACAAAATACAGGTCTAAATAAATTTAAAAATATTGAAATCATATATATTCTCTGACCACAGCTAATAGAAGGTATAAATCAATAACAGAGGGAGAAAGGGAAAATTCACAAATATGTGGCAATTTACAAAAAAATACCCTTAAAAACCAATGGGTTAAAGAGAAAATCAAAGTGAAATTAGGAAACACCATGAGGCAAATGAAAATGAAAACACAACATACCAAAACATGGGGTGCAGCAAAGGCAGTGATGAAAATTATAGCTCTATGTTTACATCAAAAAAAGAGAAAAACCAGATACCTAACCTTAAAACTGGAATAACTAGAAAAAGATGAGCAACTAAACCTAAAGTGAACAGAAGGAAGGAAATAACAAAAATGAGAGCAGAGATAAATGAAATAGAAAAGAAAAAACAATAGAGAGAATCAACAAAACCAATGTTGTTTCTTTGAAAAGATCAATAAAATTGACAAACCTGTAGCTATACTGATAAAGAAAAAGAGAGAGAGGAATACAAATAACTAAAATCAGAAATGATAGGGGGAACATTACTACTGACCATGCTGAAATAAAACAAACAAAAGAGGATACTATGAACAGCTGTATAGCAACAAATTAGATAACCTAGATGAAATGGAAAAATTCTTAGAAACACAGCATATCTAAATTGACTCAAGAAGAAATAGGATATTTCAATAAACCAATAACTACTAAAAATATGGCATCAGTAATGAAAAATCTCTCAACAGCAACAACAACAAAAGTTCAGGACCATATGAGTTCACAGGAGGATTCTACAAAATATTCCACTTCTGCTAAAACACTTCCAAAAAGTTGAAGAGGAGGGAGCATTCCCTAATTCATTCCACAGCATCAGCCTCATACCAAAGCCAGAAAAGAGATAGCACAAGAAAAGAACCTCACCAACTAATAGCTTATGAATATAGATGCAAAACTCAACAAAATCCTAGCACACTGAATCTAACAGCATATTAAAATAATTATATAGCATGATCAAATGGAATTTATCCCTGGCATGTAAGGTTGGTTCAACATAAGAAAATCAATTAATGTAATACACTATATTAACAAAATGAAAGGGATAAACAATAACAACAACACAGGACCATCTTAATTGATAGAGAAAAGGCATTTAACAAAATCCAGTACCCCTTCTTAATAAAAACACTTAGAACACTAAGAATAGAAGGAAACCTCCTCAACATGATAGAAGTCAAGCATGAACAGCCCACAGCTAATATCTTATTTAATAGTGAAAGTCAAATGCTTTCCCTCTAAGATCAGAGACAAGACAAAGATGTCTACTGTCACCATCACTGCCACAGCAGCTAGGCAGGAAAAAGAAATAAAAGATATACAAATTATAAAGGAAGAAGTAAAACTTTCCCTAATTAAAGATGAATTGATCCTACCTAGAGAAAACCCTGAAAAATCCACAGTAAAGCTATAAGGTAATAAATGAATTTGGCAAAATGTTGAGTATAAGGTCAACACTTGAAAATCTGCTACTCATTGCATTGTGTCTAAATATGATTTACAAAATATGATTTAGACACAATGCAATGTTACCTCAAACACATTTTGAGTTACCTCAGAAACATTTCATTTCCCCAGTAGACTGAAATGTTTTTGAGGTAGAGAATGTATCTTGTTCATTAATCTTTTCCTAAAGCCAGCAAAACCCCTGGCACATAAGTGAAGCTCAGCACATATTTGCTGAATTAATAGGTAATCCATAAATTAAGGCAGGGCATAGTATCTTAAGGAGCTCACAAAATAGTTGGGGAGATAACACTAAGACAACACAAAATTTACAAAACTGGATTGGTGAATGGATAATAAGATCTTTTATATCCTCAAGAGACTGAGATGTCTAAGAATATATCTTTTTGCCTTTAAAAAGGTTCAAGTATTGACCTTTCTCGATCAATACAAACATCATTTTCCAAAGTTTTATAAGCATAATTGGATTCTTTTTTCATTCTTAGTTAAAAGCTTTGAGGACTTGTCTGCATCTATGGAGTGATATTTTCATAGCATTTTATTAGATTTATTTAAGGGCTCAATTTTACCATGTGTTTTAGTTTGATAAAGGGCTGCCAATGCAAAGTACCAGAAATCTGTTTGCTTTTATAAAGGTGATTTATTTGGGGTAAAAGTTTACAGTTTTAAGGCCATGAAATGTCCAAACCAAGGCACCATCAGAGATGCTTTCTCACCAAAGTCAGCTACTGTTGTTCCTGGCATGTTGCCATGATTGGTGGCCACCAATCTCTGCTGAAGTTTCAGGCTTCCCCTGTGGACTCACCCTTTCCTCTTGAGCTGCTCCATGGGCAGCCTCCTGGGGCTTCATGCTTAAGCAGTCCTCTCTCTTACATGGCAGGATCAAACATGGCAGCTTCCTGTTCCTGTGTCTGTCTGTGTGTCTCTCTCTGTGTGTCCATTTATATCAGACCAGCAAGGGGGCTGAGACTCAGCCTGACTCACATCTCACTCAAAAGCTCTAAAGTGATCTAACCAAGTAATCTAATCAAAGGCCCTTCAACTGAATTTTATGCGATCAAGGGGGATCATACCCAAAGGAGTAGATTAGTTTATAAACATAATATTTCTCTTTCTGGGATTCATAAAGTCATTTCAAACTGCCATGCCATGTTAGGAAAATTATTAAAACTCAGCTAAATCATATTCCCAGCTAACAAATGATTGTAGTCAGAGTTATTTTTAATTGGATGAATAACCCAAAAATGCAATTTTTTATATTAGCAATGTTGCACATTGTGGTTAGATTCCAGACCAGCTCACTAACATCTATTTAATATTTAGCATGTTAATATTCCAGAAATAATAGGAAATATACCTTAACTAATATGCATAGAAATGTCCAAAATCAGTTGCCTGGAACTTTCTTTTGCTAATAACAAATTAATGGAGGAAGAAGATTATATTCTCCCTCAATTCCCTTCTTTTCCTCCTTTTTCATCCTCCATATACTCTGTGGTAAGATAAGAAATTCCTTTAACCCCATGCAGCAGGGATGGGTTATTGTTCATCAAAATGATTTACTGCTCCTTCCCTCATGTGCCCTTGTGGCTGGGAAGCAGCTACCCAGATAAGGACTTTATTCTCTTCATCCTTTCCCCTTCCTTCAAGGTGTGGTCAAGGTGTGTTAATGGACTAGTTACCTGCATGGAATGTGGAATGTAGCCAGGAAGGATATGATTAAATCTCAGGATTTTAAAGAAGTGTATGTGCTGTGGTTCCTTTTCTTTCCTTTTCAACTAATTTGAAACAAAGGACTCTGAGATCCTATTCAATGACTGAGTAACAATTTGGAAAAAGCCCGTGTTTCTGATTTACTATATGGTGGAAAGTACTCCACCAAATAAACCACAGCTTAGAACTCTCAAATGACTGAGGGATAAGCTTTGTTTCTTAATCCTCCGATATTGTATGGCTTATTTCTCAGCGTACTTAATATTACCCTAATACACCCAGCATGTTTCAAAGTATATCTTCTGGATGTGCCAATGAGATACACCATAAATGTTTCTATGATCAAATAAATTGGAAACTCTATACCCTTTTTGAAGATGCATAATACATTTAGGATTATTCATAGCTCTGCAAAGTAGGGTAGTGTGGCATTTGGGGACTATTTTATGAATCTCCAAAAGAGAAAGATGATGTTTGTAAACTAATCTTTTGATTAGTTTTTTATCCTCTTTGATTGTATTAATTCAGCTAAGGTCTCTTTGATTAGATTACCCATTAGACTAGGGCTTTTGACTTGACTGTGTCAGTGGGCGTGGCTCTTGACTAGGTCTGATATAAATGGACTCTCACTCAGGCAGGCACACGGGAAGAGAGAGCCCTGTCATTTTTGATCCTGCCTTGTGTCAGAAAGGAGAAAGCTTAAACAGCTGAAGCCCCGGGGGAGGGATGAATCATTTTGCCTGATGGCTTACAGCTGAGATTCAGAAGAAAGCAGAACAGCCAAGACTGATATAAAAGGCCTGGAAAGAAACAAACCCTATGCCAGGAGAGAGAGGACTTCATTTAAGTCTGGAGCCTCAAGATCCAGGGACCACGGGGCCTCAAGAGGAAGAGGAAGCCCAGATGGGCAAGGAGAGACCACCAGAGGTCAGTAACCACCTTGCTTCAACATGTGGCAATGGAGTTTGGGGAGAAAGCAACCTCAAGATGGACTTTTTACAGCCTTGTTAAGGTAAGCTTTTACCCCAAATAAATACCCTTTATAAAAGCCAACAGATTTCCGGTACTTTGCATTGGCAGCCCTTTTTGGCTACAGGTAGCTTTAAAAATATTTAACTTTGTGTAATTTATCAGTTCTCAACTCCTTGGAAAATCCAATCCTTTATGGCATAAACATTTATTAACATCCTGTGTAAATACTATTCTTCAGAAAATATAGAGTAGAAAGCTTTGGAAATGTTTGCTTAGCCAAAACATTCCCATGACTTGGGGAAGACGTTTAAATCCATCACTGGGTGGTGATTGTTATAGAAAAGACTTGAGACTAGAAAAATTAAGAATTAGGGCATGGCTCCATAGAAGGAAACCCAGGTATTTGATATAAGTAAAGGATGGATAAGCAATTGCTCCTGCAAAACTGACATGGAGAGAACAATGTGGGTGATCTCAAGGCAGAGAGAAGACTGACAAGGCATCAAGTGGGCAGATGCGAAGAGTAGACTCAGTTTAAACCACATATATTTATAGGAATAAATAAAGTATTAAAAGACCAAGTGAGACATTTCTTCTCCTTTTTCTCATTCAAGCCACACACTTCCTTTGCCCGGTGTATAAAAAATAGTGTTGTTTATTTTTCCTTGGCCCCACTCACCATACCTTCTAAAGAACATTCCCTTTAATAGCCTTAGAAGAGAAAATTTTGCATAGGACAAACAAAATATTCTCCTTCCCGTTTTATTACCAATAATTCAATTATCTACAAAGAACAAACAAATACCTTAAACCTAGCTAGAGAGCACTAATACCATTTTATTTCAAAAATACCCCAGAGGGACAGAATTGATAAAAAGATTCATCACGTCTAAGTAATATAATTTGTCAAGGTTTTTCATAACTCAGCTAGATGTGTCAATGGATAAAGTGCAGAAGCAAAAACAACAAAGAACAAATTTTTTAAAAATCCTATGGCAAGCAAACTGAAAAGAAAATCTCAGGGAATAATGCGGCTCCAACTGAACGCTACTAGAAAAAACAATTTTCACTACTTTGAAATAGTGATTCTAAGAGTTTAAAAAAGCAAGCAGAATTATTGGAGAGTTGGAAAATGAACTTTAACAGTCTGGGGGGGAAGTATCTTTCATGAATATATGTATTCTTGGGAGTCCAGCTTATGTTGACTCTATCATTTGAATATGAGGAAGTTAGAATATTGATACTCCAAAGGAAAAAATTAAATCACAATTTTCTTTTACAACATTTGAAATAGAGTGAGTAGAATTCAGATCTTTTGATTCTGGCTACATAATGGAAAGAGATTATATCTATCCCCCTCCTCTACCTACCCTAAGCAGATAGATTTGCTGGATAAATACATAAGTACAAAATTGAAGAAAGAGAGAAAGGCAAATGTGTTTAAAAAAACAGAGAGAAAAATTAAGTCTTTGAGGGATGAAGGAGTGAATGGTGGGCCCTGCAGCTAACGGCCAAAGGTGAACTTCCTGCCCACAGATAGGAGGCTTTTGACCTGCTCTGGGGCAGAACGATGGAAGCGAGACCCCAAATAAAGCTGGAGAGCTAGGAATTAACTCTGTGAAGCAGGACTACCAGGAACTCACAACTAGCCCAGGGAAGCTATATGGAAGTTTGTCTCTGCCTGAGTCTCCTGGGTGTGTGTGTGTTGGGGTGAGGGCATGGGGTGGAGGAGGAGGGGGTTTCTCATATGGAATCCCCAAACCCCAGTTCCTGAACTATGAGGAGGTTTCAGAGTCTCACATTACTAGTTTATCCTTTAATCAACTGATACACAGCAAGGTTCCTTGTCATCTCTTCCAACTGGATGGTGGAGTTCTTTTTCTGAGCACATTTTTTCCACATAGAAATGTAGCTCTCCAAGAACTCTACTTCATGCAGTAAGGTCAGTTCCAACTTTCTACTTCAGAGACCGACTGTCTCTTCCAGTTACCCGAGGTGTTAAACATCACAGAGGGGAAGCGGCTGTGGCTCACTCAGTTGGGCTCCTGTCTACCATATGGGAGGCCCTGGGTTCGCGTCCCGGGCCTCCTTGTGGAGGCAGGCTTGCCCGCACACTGCGGAGAGCCACTGGCCCACAAGTGCCGCCAAGTGCCGCCTTGCCCGTAGATGCTGCAGAAAGCTGACTCAGTAAGGTGACGCAACAAAACACGGGAGACAAGCAAAAACACAGAAGAGTGTGCAGTGAACAGACACAGAGCAGACAACAAGCAAGCTGTAAGAGGGGGCGGATAAATAAATATACAGACACACAGAAGAACGCACAGTGAATGGACACAGCAAAAACAACAAGCAAGCTGCAAGGTGGGGGGATAAAAAAGAAAAGAATCACGGAGGCAGTTCAAGTGCTTCTTGCTCTGCTTTCCAGTTTCCTTTTTATTTATTACAGATTTCCTTTCCTCACTATGACTATATCATGCATTTAGTGCTTTTTAAATTATTTACATTTTATCATACATCTCCAGATGTTCACGTTAGGTTTTTTCATCTCATGCCTATTCTGTTAACCTACCAGAACTGAAGTTTGGTCCAATAGTTTTATCTTTTTATTAATGAAAGTACTCTTAACAAAGGATGTATATTCTGTCTCCCTCCCCATCTTTATGATGTGAATAAGAAAAATTAGCATATGATTACATAAATATTTAAGTTAAATGACTACTCCATGGATATGTTTTATAAACCTTGATTGCTGACCAAAAGAAGAAATGCAGAGAATGGTTCTAAAACAAAAGTCATCCTTTTCACAAACTATTCTAAATTCCTAATTATATTACACTCAATAATCTTATATTGCAATTTTTTTTTTAATTAGGCATGTTTCTTCAACTATTTTTACTTTGAGTTGCAGGGAACACTGTAGCCCATCACCCAAATCATCTCTCCAGGACTGCAGTATTCATTTGCCCTGCTTTAGGAGTGCTGATGGCTGATAAGTCTCAAATGAGACCCACTCTAGGAATTTCCTTAAACTGAAGATACCATGCTCCATTCCTCGAGGGAATGCACACCCAGTGCCTGGTAGATGAAGGGGTATGAAATCTGGGCCTGTTGCCTCAAGGAGAGCCTGCTCTGAAGGTGCATTCCAGCTCCCCAGCTCACCATGAAGCAGCTGTGCCTATGTTGCAGTTGCACAGCATTTCAACTCCTCCCTCTGCCCAAGCCTACTTCTTTCACTCCTTGACAGGTCGTGATCTTGAGGGCACTCCCGAGAAATCATTCTGGGCACTATGTAATAATTATCTCAGCCTTGATTTACAGGGAAACATGGCTAAGGCAAGAACACACTAGGAATATTTTGTGACACAATTTAAAGACCTTTTGCTAACTTCTATGACTAAATTAGGTCACTTGGATAAGGCTGGTCTAAAAATATCCCCAGCAAATAAGTTGGGGGACTTTTCTACGTTGGATAAATCCTGAAGTTTTCGTTGTTCGTTGATGTGTGTGTGTGTCAGGTCAGTTGTCTCAATGACATTTTTGTTGTTGTTTTTGTTTGGTGTTGGATTTTCCTGTATTTACATATATATGCTTGAGCGTTCTCCTAAAACACAATTCAGTTACTTGAAAATAGTTTGCTCTTTTCAAGGTTTGGCTTTCAATTTTGTTCAGCAGGATCTGACCACCTTTAGAAATATTTTCTTCAGAGTCTTGACCTGGAAACTCTCACCAGGCAGTAAATTGGGGCAATTGTAAGGCTCACCTATTTGTTTCCCCTAACTCTGTCATTCTTTATAGACCTTCCATTGTCCAGATCTTAAATAATTATATTTGTGTGCTTTGTTTGTTTTTTAAAGAAGCAGGGAAAAATCCAGTCCATCTTCCTCCCTTATGTTTGCAAGTAGATTCAGGTACAAGATTTGAGTTTATGTCTTTCTGATTCAAATCCATTTGAGTTACTTACCAGTAAGCACAATGTGTACTTGAAAATGGGCCTAGTGTGTTTGCTTTGAATCTTAACTGCCTATTGATGCTGTCACAACACTTCTGTAATAGTCTTTTATTTAATTATGTATCATATTCCTCTTTCCCAACTTTCATAACTATTACCCTGAAACTTATCAAGTTTTACTCTCAAAATAAAAGTGTTTTTCTTACCGATCTCTACAAAATAGCTACATCATTTACTACTACTGGAAATCAGGCCTTGCTGTCATTTCATAGTTGTACTTAGTCGAAGCCATCAGTTGGTCATACTTCACAGACAGAATGGTATATGGAAATTATCATGTTTCCTTCTTTGCACTGGCTGTTAGAAATATGATTTTTTTTTTTTTTTTGGTATACTTCTAAAGCCTGGATAGGGAATTTCTGCTTGTAGTTTGGATACAAACCTCAGTCTTCACTTTCTAGTCTCACCTACCTTTTGTCATAATTTTTTCACTGCCAATTTAACATTTTTATTTTATATTCCTAATTGTTTTAGATGATGTTTCAACACCTTTCTGAAACATGGTGGCTTAAAAATACATACATGAATATGTAGGGAATAATGACAAAAGCCAGATAAAACAATACCTTAACAACCAGAAGGAAAATATAAAGATAGAAAGATGTTAACACAAAAGATTTTAGATTACTATTTCACCAAGAAAGTCAGCATACCCATGGAATGATATTATTTTAAACTCAATTGATTGGTTTGTTCAAATAGATTCATACTTTTACCAAATAGGTCTCCTTTGTTTTAGATTTATTTTAGGGGTGTGTGTGTGTGTATGTGTGTGTGTATGCACAAAGAATTTGGGCTTTTAAACAGAGCTAAAATGAAATCTCAAGTCCACTAGTTATTGTTTATATAAACACAGGCATGTTGTTCAGCCTCAGTTTCCATATGTATAAAATATGAATAATACCTATAATGTAGGTTTATTGTCACAAATATTTGGAAGAGCATATGTACACTGCCTACCATAGTACCTGATACGTAGTAAAATATCAATAGTGGCAGTGTTATTTGCCTTGTATGTTCTTTAATGAAAGTTAATAGTTTCTATTAAAATTACTCAACTTATATTAAGGAAAAAATCCTTTTTCGGGGCTATTTTCTTAACCTTTTTTGAGGAGTGACATTTTCTGTAAGTGTCTGCCATATATTCTCCAAGAGAGTAAACAGAAATCTTGCTGTCTCTTTTCTATTTATAAAAAAAAAATCCTTTCTGGGAGAACTCAACTGCTCCCATGCCATTCCCGGGATCATTTCATCCATTTTGTTAAAGCTTATGTATATTTTCTAAAGTTCATAATGTAAGAATAGGATGGTATTTTGTAGAACACTCTTTTATTATTAGCATTAAAATATCTGTACTACTTTTCAATTTATAATAAGATATTTATATGGCTATACTTTCTGGAAAATCAGGTATATTCTAAGATGAGTTTCCTCATCTACATATTCATTACAAAGAATAGAATCCTGATTATTCTAATAAAGAACTATTACTTCAAAAAAGGTCCTGGCTGACAATGTGATAGCCAGATCCTGAGCCTCAACAGACTCCAGCACCTACAATCTGATTTATTGGACTTACCACACTCAGCTAAGATGGAGGTGAAGAAGGACAACCACCACACCATGGAGCCTAGAGTGATTACAACTGAAAATGGGAGGATTGCATCCAGCATCCAGGTGGAATCTGAGCCTCCTCTTGACATAAAGGTGCAATGGACACAACCAAACCAGTGTCCACATAGAAGAGGTGGCATTGGATTGGGAAAAGTGGACATAATGGACAAAGGGTATGGGGAAAGGCAGGAAGAGATGAGAGGTGGAGGCGTCTTCGGGACATGGAGCTGCCCTGGATGGTGCTTCAGAGGTAATCACCGGACATTGTAAATCCTCACAGGGCCTACATGATGGAATAGAGGAGAGTATGGGCCATGATGTGAACCAATGTATATGAGGTGCAGAGGTGCCCAAAGATGTACTTACCAAATCCAATGGATGTGTCAGGATGATGGGAACGAGTGTTGTTGGGGGGGGGGGAGAGGGGGGGTGGGGGGGTGGGGTTGAATGGGACCTCACATATATATTTTTAATGTAATATTATTACAAATCAATAAAAAAAAAAAAAAAAAAAAAAAAAAAAAAAAAAAAAAGGTCCTGGGAAGACCCTTATCTAAAACGCCATTTTATAAAATGCTTCAGTCAATCTATAGTCTATTTCTCCATACATATATGCAAACTTACATAATTTGGAATTCAGCAGGTTTCTCAGGGACAATTCGCACCTTAGTTTATTTGTAATTCTAAAATATGCCATTGGGGAAGTGGGTAAATAGTGATTCTTTAATGCATAAGGTTTTGACATGCAAACCTAAATTCATCTGTTTAATTAGAGATAAGTGGCAAGTGAATTACACTGTTCCCTGGAATTAAATATGTTCAGTCAATTTATTGCCACGAAAATTTACTTACAAATGTGTTCCTGTTCTTAATCAACTGTTATGGAGCACAAGAATATTAAAATATTAATTTTTAAAATATGCTAATATTAGAAAATAGTTAGAAATAACCCAACATTGAATTTCTTAATTTTAACTGAAACTTTATTGAATCTTAAGAGTTGTCACTGTGAGTTATGACACTATTTTTCTTTCATAACTTTTCTGAAACTTGATATAAAAAGACTCCATATGCATTTTATTTAATTAAACTTGCAAAATTTTAATTATATGAAGGTGAGAGAGAAAGAGAGAAGAAATATTATTTCCAAACTACCTTGCGAAATTTATTCCTGGTAAGCATATTTAGTTAATGAATAACTTTTTAAAATTAAAATTTGTATTTTAAATCAAAATTAAGTAAATGTTTCTGATGTTTCCTAGTGAATCTTTTCAACAAAATGAGAAAGACATCCATGCCAAACATGTGTACGTATAGAAAGGGAGAGAAAAGTGATACCTGAAATACATTCGAATTAAATTTATTGTCATAAGAGAAATATGCCTTATTACCTTCTGAATAGGTTATAAAGTAATCTACTAGTAATAACCTAAGTCCATTTTGGTTGCCTTATTGTTTTATAAAGATTTTTAACATTATCTCAAAATATTTACTCTGTCGGGGTCAATGATTTTGTCATAGATTCATAATATGCTTACTGAGTCTCTCTGGACTTAAGGTACAGAAACAAACTAAAACAAGGTACTTGGAAATTCTGTGACATGTAAATCATTTAAAAGACTTGCATTTGCTTCTATATTCCATCATACTGCAGACTGGGAACAGTGGTGCAAGTGAACTAAAAAAGTAATAATAAAAATAAAGAAAATAGAAAGAACATGAACAGATGATTCAAAGGAGCAGAAATAAAAATGGCCAATAAACATAAAAAGATACCAATCCCCCTTTAATGAAGAAATGAAAAATTAAAAAACAATGAATTAAAAGTAATTTTTCATCCATCATAATGGCAAACAGGTTAAAGGTTATTAATATCAACTGTGTGTATATATAGTTGTAGAAGAATAGTTTTCCCATACACTGATGATAGGAGTATATTTGGACAGCCTATCAGAAAGCAAGTGGCATCTATCACCAGTGAAAGTGAGTCTACCCTACCTATTTCAGAGCAATTTCTAGAGGATTATGCAGCCTCTAGAGAAACAATCACACAGGTGTACAAGTAGCTATGCTCAGGAATATGCTTTTAAGATGGTTTGTAATTGGGATAATTGGTAAATAACCCAAATACACAATACACAATAGCAGGGGAATGGATAAATTAAATGTGGTATACTTGATGATGGAATTTTAAGCTGTGGTTAAAATTCATAAAATTTATCTATTTGTATCAATGTAGTTAAAAATATCATTAAATAAAACCAGTTGTGTAAAAGTTGACACAATAAGATATAATTCATATAAAAACACAAATCTTAGAAAGTCTACTATATGTTTTATACAGTTTTCAAAGAATGTCAAAAGATGCCCACCGAATGCTTTACAATAGTTACCTTTTGATTAGGAAAAAAATAGTAAGAATTGCACGTTCATCAAGACCAGACTACAAGCTACCAAAATAATTTAGGTTTGAATACATGAGAACCTGGATTTGAACTGATGTAGCAGAGATGGCTAGGGAGAGAGAGATCTGAGATCAGCAGGTCTTGCTGTGAAGTTTGAATAATAAAAAAACAGAGAAGGGAAGTTGTACATAAGCCAAACATAAGATAGGTGTGCAGTACTGAAGGGAAAAGAAAGGAAGTACAATCTCTCCTTGAAGTCTGTATTTAGTGGGAAAGGGTAGAACAGGGAAGGGAGGGCTATATGATGAAATAATTATAGTCATGTAACATTTAATGTAAGGATAAAAGTTCTAGGTAAATTTGAAACAGTCAATAGAACGCAGATGTGAATGTGAAAACTCAATGGAAAATTTAATTTCGGTAATTTCCAGCCTTCCAGTAATTTAATCTAGGAATAAAACATCAGCTAAAGGGTAAGGGGGTACAGCTATTGAGGAAATAAATAGATTATAAAGAAAGCAGAGCATAAGGCTGAACACTCAATCTGTGTGAAACTCCTGTTTTGGGGAGGCAAGGAGAAGATGAGTCAAGGAAGGAAACAGAAAAAAGTAATGTGTAGAGGAAGGAAGGGAACCAAGTTAACGTGGTGCCATAACATCAAGAAAATTTTAAGTGAGCAGAGTCTTCAAAGAGAGAAACCTCTAATTCAAGCTTATTATTGTGTCTCAACTGATGTCAAATCAAATATTGCCAGGTATAGGACATAATCAGTTTCTCTATTGCCTCTCTAGCAAGAGGAGAGATATTATACTTGAATGTCTCCTACCCTGAGTGATGAGCTGGCAGTCTGTGTTCCCAAAATCAAGTAGATGAGGCTCTAAAACCCAGGAAATTTCTTTATGAAGATGAGGATTAATCTCAAACTACCCATCTACTCTTTCCCTGTCCATTTCAAAACATCTCCACTAGCTTCCCACAACTTCTTTCCATTCATTCCTCAGCTTTGTATGCTTCCTCCAAGTTACACATGGTGTCACCAGGACCTCTCAATACAGTCCATCAGATAAATGTAGTCCTTATCCTAATTGATATAGGAATAGAACCTGACATTTAATATGTACTACCTTTTGAAATACTGCTTTCTCTTGGCTTTCATGCCAAAACACTTTCCTGGGTTTTCTTTAGATTTTCTGGACATCTCTCTGAGCAATCTTACCAAATGAACCTTTCAAAGTTAGTATAGAATGGCATTGAAAATTGTAGGCTCTAAAGCCATATTGCCAGAGTTTGCATCTTTGCTCTTATGTGTTTTATTTCTATGATACTGGAAAGTGACTCAACTGCTCTGTGACTCAATTTCATCATATACAAAATTTGGGTAAGAGTATTACCCTCCTGTTGGGGTTGGTGAAAGGATTATGATGATTACTATGAACAAAGCACTTAGATTCCCGGAAGACAGAAAGTAATACATAAACATTAGCTGTTATAATTCTTATTTCCATCATTTAAAAGACATATCTCCTTGAGCCTCTTTGAATTTTGTATACCTCCATGGAGATTCAATCTTGTTCATTATTTCATTTAACAATTTTCTCTCTTCTCTCCAGCTCTCTCTTTAGAACCTAGACCTCTACACTCTGCTGTGCATTTGATAACTCCACTAGAAAGCTCCTCGGGTATTGACAAGTTAACACGTCTAAAACATTTCATTTTTTTCCCATTCCAAGTCTACTTGAAGCATTCTCTAAGGAAGTGATAGGCTCACCAGCCAAGTAACTCCCCATATGACAATTTTGAGTCTTGTTCTTGACATCTCCCTTCCTGTCATGTATTGACATGATATTAATGATCTTGAATGCTAAGACACATCTACACATTGGAAACATGTCGACCACAATTAGAATGTAAACAAATGGAGAAAAAACATGGTTTTGTAATTAATGAAAACCAGGTATCTGTGCGACAATATGGGCTGGTGTGGTGGCAGCCCGACGGCACTGTCATATGAACCCCACTTCAGTGAGTGTCCAGCTGAGGCTGAGTGACATCCAGTCACTCTGCTCCGGGCTTCAGTGCCTGTGCTGTGCTGCAAGAAACTCTTGCCACTGCTCTCACTACAGCACTGTGTAGCGACATCACCTGTGTTTGGGAACCTCCACTAAAAGTCCTGGGACCTGGCTCAGGAGGGCTCTCTTGAGAGCTATCTGCCTGCAGCCCAGCAGCTCATTTTAAAGACTGTATCTTCCACCTTTAAATGTGCTGTGTGCCCCTGAATGGTGACTGCATATTGGCCATATTAACAGCTTAAAATTAAATAAACAAATAAACCGCATTGAGCATTTAAACTAGAATTCTGTCTAGTGTACTTTCAATTATTCCTGTTTCTTCTAACCTACAAGCTTCTCTAAATATTTTGTATTTTCACCCCTCCCCTCCTTACAGACAAGTGTTTTCCCACTTGATGTATTGTTAACAGCCTCACTGGTTTCACTGTCCCCAGTCTTCTGAAATGTACAGCCAGAATGATATTTTCAAATGCAAATATCTAACTAACCTGTTTAACTTTTCAAAATATCCCCCAGTGACTCAATGATGATAAGCAAATTTTTAAGATGAAAAAGAAAAAAAAATCAGCTCACCTTCATTTTTGTTTGTATTTCTTGTCTTATCTTTTTTAGTTTTTATTTTTTTGCTTCTCTCACTGTATTTAACATGCTTCTTATTTATATTGTTTCTTGGATTGTTTTTATGTTTCGGTACATCATGTGCTATGGAAGAGTTCCTTCAGCTAATCTGGAGGCCTTTTAGTTTTGTTCTACTAGTTACCTTTATACATTTAAATAGTTTACATAATGCCTACGATCATTTCTGTTAACTCCATATTATCAACAGTGAAGAAATTAGTACATTTTCACTTTTCCCCATCTCTTTTTCCTACTTTATAATTTATAATCAAACTTCAGTTGATTATTTTCCAAACACAGACCTTTATAGTTAAAAATACATTTTTATACCTCTACTACATGATTTCTTAGCTTTTAAGCTTTTATCAATCAGAAAAGGTGACAAAATTAGTATAGTTGGATTAAGTCACCACATTCTCCCTCTACGCAGGGCCCTCTTTTGTTATATTATATCATGTCTGCATTAACAGAGTTAACATCTATATTCTGCTCCATAACCATAATCCTTTAGTGAGCTGTACTGAATGCTCACCATAAGTCCATTGGTCCTTTAGCCAAGGTTTACTTGTTCTTGGCTTCAGTTCTTTCTCTGAGTTCAGCATCCTTCAAGGTCGACTTGGTGCATTTTCAAAACTGTTACTTTGATACCTGGATGACAGATTGACTATAAAATTCTGGAGGCCTTGGTAGGACTTACTCCCCCACCTTCTTGGAGAAGTCGAAGGCCAGCCTGACTGGTCTCATAGTTTTGGCCTGCTCTCCAAAGGGCTCTTGGAAGTCCAGGAGTTCCTGGGCTCTGTGATGCCGGATTCTAACCTGCACCCAGGTGGACTTTACCGAAGCACCCCGAGATAGCGGGTCGTCCTCACCTTCCAGAAGCGCTGCCGGGCCTCCCGCACCAGCCTCCTCGCAGTGCACGGAGGCCACCTGAGCGCAGCGGGCGGCCAGCAGGTGCCCGAGCCTCGCTGGCCCCACCACCAGCAGCCCACCTGCCTGTCGGTTTCCCACGCCCTGGGCCTGTGGACCCTGGGGGAGCTTTACCTGCTTTTTACTTCCCCCACAAGCACCCAACTTTCCAGCTACCTTTCCATGGGCCAGCCTTCAGGAGTAATAGCCATTCCTTACAGAAGTCAGGATTTCCTTGAATCAAGTTCTCATAAGTCAACCTAAACCTAGAAACGCATTCTCTCAAGAATTTCATTGATCTCTAACTTGTTTTGAGGCATTTAGTTGAACATCACTTCCTCCACGGGGTGTCTTTCTTCAGTTGTAGTCAGAATAGTATTGCATGTGTAGATTAAAAATGTGCATAATCTTTACTATTTTAACCACCTCTTTATTTGCCTGTTTCACTAATAAACAGTAAGTCAAACCCGTAGTATTAGTGCCTAATAGTTCCTAAAAAAAAAAAAGGGAAACTGCATAAATATTGCTTGATTGGCAAGCTGTATATTGTGAATTTTTAAGAAAATAATCTGCCCTTAAGGTTATTAGGAAATGTTTTATTTTTTATTATGAAAATAATACTTCATGCACAAAATATGGAAACGATGTGAAAGAGTTAAAAAGGATATAAACTTAATGAATGTGAACACAGCAAGATATTTTCTTTGGAAAAATGGGGTAAAATATAATGAAAGTAGTGAGGTTTGCAAAGTAAGGATAATAAGACCTTACTTTTAGGAAAGACCTAGTTTTTTCACATGCTAATATACTAGTATTTTTAGCATGTTAATATTATAACACACTAAGGAGAGATAAACAAAGAGGCAACCAGAGAAAATAAAACCAAATGAATAAAACAATATATTGTGTCTATGTAGTATTTAATTTCTAATTATATAATCATATTTGTTAACTATGTATGTATACATATAAATACAGAACATAAAATGTTTTGATAGAATGTTCTTGAAAATTTCTCAAAATACTTTGCCATGTACTTCTGAAAGTAAAGAACATTACTTTAAATCCTGATATAATTACTGATTAATGACCAATTCTTAGCACTTACATGTTTACATTTTTTGTTAGTGAAGAACACAATTTTTATACAAAGTTAAATCCAAATGGTTGCTTTATTTTCTTAAAATTTAACATAATTGAGCTATAAGCATCTGGATTTATTCCTTACCAATCTTCCCTAATACAACATTGGTAGCAGAAAAATATTTGCAAAATGTTTTTAAAAGATGATAGTTATATTTCACTTTCAATTTACCAAGCTAACATTTCCAATGCTTCAAATAAGGCTATTGTCCTAACCCTGTCCTTGAATCCAACTATGTTATTATAGTTAACTTATGATGTCAATCTTTTCCATCTTTATTGCACATTTAATTCATTCCTAAAGTGTTTGTATATTTGTTGGTTCATAAACCACAAGCAGATGTTTTGCTATAACCATGTCCGGAATGCAAGATAATTTATGTCTTCGATCATCAGTAAAACAGGGAAAACATTTTTATTTGTACTAAAAAGCTCAAAGTCTACATTCTCTATTTTCTTGACTTCAGATAAATTCAGAATGTAATTTCCCCAAGCAAAGAGTAGTTAACTAGCTTAACTTCTCTTCCTTGCAAAGAAAAAGTCCACAAACCTAGCGAAAAAATAATTTCATTTATCCATCAGCAAATATTTCTTATTCATTTCATTTGAATGCAGAGTATCTGAATCTCTGGATGCATCACTTTAAGATCTTGGTAAGGTCACTTAATCTGAGATTTAACTTCTTAATGTATAAAATTTAATAATTATTTCTGTTCATTCTAACTTGACAGATTAAATAAAAAGATAAAATGGGATAACATAAATCAAAGGTCTTTGGAAATCACTGGGTACTGCAAAGCCTTGTGAAAATGATCAAATGAGAAGGCTGAAGGTCATTAACAAGAATTATTATGTGAAAGACTGTCTTTGGGATTTCTGGGTCAATCAGTTGCTGTCCTGCATATTTTGTGGATCCAGCTAAGGGAATGTCCAAGGAAAGAAGCAGATTAAGTGCAAGAGTGAAAAACAGTAAATTCCTTAACTCAACTCTCAAATTTTCTTTATTTTGACACTCGGAAAAGTCTGAGAGGTTTATCATTAATTATCTATAACAGTTATCCAAAGTCTTTTCACAAGATGATGGTATTTATTAATAGAGATATATTTTTTTAAAAGAATGATTTACCAAAAATCTCTAGCTATTTAAGGAAAAGAGGAGGAAAATCAAGATAAATAATGGAAAACTTGGACTTAAGAAAAAATATGTTAATATAAAAATATCTTAAGAAGATAAAGTTAAGGGCTAACTGATATGTTTTCAAGAGAAAGTAGATTCTATTAAACAAAACGTGATATACAAAGTAGAGATGGTCTTGATGATGAGATAATCATATTTCTTTTTTTGCATGAGACTAATAATTAAAGATAATTGGGGTGGGGGTGGGGGCAGAAAATTTTATATACATATGAAATAACCTCACTCAAGGTAAGAGTTTGAAAATTTAATAGAATTTATAAAAATAAAATCTCTTTGACTATGATATTTTGAATATTGCCCTTTCAATAGCACAAATTTAATAAAATAGGAGTTCAGTTACTACTCTATAGGCACAATAACTACTTAGTTTTACATAAAAAGTTAATGTATAATAATATCCCATTTTCTCCCACATTACAATTTAAGTTTTATCTGTAGACAAATAATAACCAAATAAAATGCATATATTAAAATCCTTGAAAATACAAAAATAATGCAACACTTAGAAGAAGTTGGGAGTAGAGGATAGGTGAGAAGTGATTGAGAGCAAAGTTATGGTGATTTCCCCATATAGCAGGAAAGAAATAAACAATATCTAGAATTGATGAGCCAACTTTAAATATTGAAAGGCTAAAAGTAATTTGTCTAAACTGGAAACTTAAGGTAGTAAATGAAGATAGAAGTTATTTTAGGCAAACTAAATTCCTCATTTTTCACAATGAAGAGTCAGTATATTCAATATTTGATTTCATAATATGGGAAACATGTATCTACTTTTATCAGAATTATGGTGGTAACTATTTAAAGAACTAACAATTTAAAAAATTGAAATTGGTTACATATTGTGATTGGGACATGAGTGGGGAAAAAAATTATCCATTTTTTATTTTACTGCTACTCGTAATCGGGGAGTGCAAGCACTTACATGAGATGGTTAATAAAGGTCAGATTTAGTTCTTTCGTAATTTCAATTTCAAGGTATCTTACCAGTCACTTCTATATTTCATAGGAAAGAATTATTTTGAATGTTTTCACAAAATTCTCTTTTATGACTCAAGCTTTATTAAGAACAATATACAATTAGGAAGAAAACATAATCCTAGCCATCCTCATGTTTAAGGTATATAACATGATTTCAATATGTTACATCTTCAATTAAGTTTAGAATTATATCCCAGCAACACAACCTTTGCAGGTAACACAATTGTCAAATGTAAATAATCATATTTGATACTCCTGAGTAAATAGTTTAAGGACAACATTAAAAAGCCAGTGGTAGCTCCATCGTGTCCAAAAGTCAGCTTAAAAACATATAGCCCTGAAGAGATTTAATTTTAAAAACTTATCTCTTCTATAGTTTCCTGAGGTCAGGAATATGAAATACATACTTATAATATTTTTCTTATAAATCACATAACTACACTCTGAATATGTTGTAAATATATATTTTTAAAAAATTAAGTCTATGGTCTTCTTAAAAGTGCTTCAATCAGCAATACAGCAAAGAATACAGGAAAAATTTCCAAACCAGGATGATACTCTACATGTATATTCATTATTTCCAATCAGAGAACCTCAGTAGGGTTTCAGAACGATAACTCCAGACTCCAGATGTTCCCGGCCTTAGCTGTGTCCATGATAGGTCACTGCTCTTATACCTGTACACACGTACTTTAAAATTCCTCTGTTCATTTATTCAATGATGAGATTATTTCATTCAAGGAAGCAGATGATAGGTAAGCTTATTTAGTATTTATTTAACATCCTTAGACAACATAGAGAGTTGTGATACTCAGTGAAAAGGAGAAAACGTGTTACTTAAAACCAAACGAATTAACAATGACTTGAGTTTAAAAGATGATGAAAGTAAATTAAGGTTTACAATGTCATTGACTGCTTTCTAGTGTAATCACTAAGATAACCCAACTGACCTAGTTTTCTCTAAGGACTGAACACTTAACATTTCTCCCACAAGTCCTTGTTTTAACTATAATTAAAGTTTAAGAAGTTTAGTAAGGGTGTTGGTTGCTTGCAGGTATTACAGCTCTAGAGTATATAAATGTGTCACTTCCCATACAACACAGACCAATTTGAAATCAATCCCAGTAACCTCATCTGATGCTAAAGTTAGTGACTACATTAATGATAGTATTTATTTAATCAAATAACCTGTATACTTTCAAAAATTGAGATGTTCCCAATTGAAAATGAATATAATTCTAATAGCATGATTATCGGTATCAGACATATGGGTAATTGATTGGTTACTACTCTCCCTTTTCCTTAGTTTCACTTAAAAGGAATTCTCGAACAAAATGATAATAACAATAGATGCTTAATAGAATTCATATGAACATGGGCTCTATGATAAGCTGTATTCATATACATTCTGTCATTTAATACTTGAAACAAATATGAAAGTCAAATTAAAGCTCAGAATATGAAAATGTGACCTAAATCAGAAAGTTAAAAATTGGGAGAGAAAATATTTGAATCCAATTTTGGTATATATCCAAAGTCTGTGCTCTTAGCTATGCTATATTTTATGAAGTATAAAAATAATAACAGTAATAATTAAAATTAAATTTTAATTTTAAGAAAGGAAATTATTCTTAATTTGAATCCATAAAGATCTCATTTCTTAAATGTATTGGATTAGTTCGTCTGTTTTATTCCTTTGAGAAACAAAGGTGCATTTTACATGCACATTTTTGGGGATTGAATCATGTCCCTCACAAGACACATTCAAGTCATAATCTCCTGTTCTGTGGTTGTTAACTCACTTGTAAATAGTATCTTCAAAGATCCTATTAAGATGAGACCAAGTCAAATCAGGAGGGCATTAATCCAATATGACTAGAGATCTTATAAGTAAATTGCACACAGAAGTAGAAATCAGAGAAGGAGACAGATCGCCATGTGATGGAGACAAAGCAGCTATAAGACAAGGAATGGCAAGAATTTCCAATAAGCCACCACCAGAATGCTACAGACTTCAGAGAAAGCATGGCCTGCTAACACCTTGATTTTGGACTTCTAGCTTCTAAAATTATAAGACAATAAACCCTTATCGTTTAAGCTAACCAGTTTGTGGTGCTTGTTATAGCAGCCCTATAAGAGTCACTCATAATCACATGCTCACACAGATATCTATATTATTATTTAAGTAGGAGAAAGTTTACTATCATCGTTAATTTCTTAAAAGTTGCTAGAAAGATATTGGCTTTTGTGTTTGTATTGGACATGAGACTGGGTCAACTCATGCCCTAAGTCCCTTTCTCAATAGTTTCCTTACGAATAATTCCCGTAATTGTGCTAATCATTGGCTTATATGTTATCTTGCTACAATAGTCAGACCAAGGCTCCTTTATGGACCAAGTAACGTGCATAGTTTTCCAGAGCCTTTGGGTTAGACTGCCGAAAGAATTCTACTCGAGAGAAAATTGATCCTGAATCATGATTTTCTAATCCAAGAAGATTTCTTTTGGGGAGTTTGAATGAAATGTATATTATGGGAGTTAACAGAAAATAAAGTTGTATAAACCAGAAAGACATGGAGACAGTGGTTTGGAAGCAGAAGTCATTAAGAACTAAAGGGCAAGCAGATTGAAAAAAGAAAGAGAAAACTCAGAAGAAACTAAGTTAGCAGTAGTTGAAAAGGAGTGATAGAGACAGACTTTCCAGAAAACCACACTGGCAAAACTTTAAAGCAGAAAGCAACAGAATCCTATCTCTGAGAGAACAGCTATTTGAGTTACTAGAGCAATTTTGAATTCTGAAATTCAAACTTTAGTACAGCTACTAAAATCTGCCTCTGAGATTGATCCTAACAATGTGCAATAGCCAAGCAACTAAAAGATTTAGAAATCAGGTTTTAATTCTTAACTTCCACTCCTTACGGAATGGAAAAACTGGAAATTGTTGGGAAAATCACTTAACTCATTCATGTAAGATACTTGTTTATATTAGAAACGAAAAAAAATAAGATTAATGAGCAAAAAGTTAATATCATTAAGTTGAAAAAGAAAACATTATAAATTAAAAATAGAAAATAAAAATATAGGAATACACGATTATTTAAAGAGATAAAGAAACAGTAAAGAGGATATTTCCAGTTTCTGTTCTGGCATTTAAGGAACTTAGTATTTGTTATTCCCATCCTCACAACAAGAAAAAAAAGCTGAATACTCTAAATTAATAATGCTTCTTAAATCTACCAGAGAATTAATATAATAGGGCTAAGATGTAGAATTTCCCCAGGTCATATGTTTTAAAGTGGAAGAGTTAGTATTTACATCTTGCTATAATCCCAAACCTTTATCAGTAAACCATTGTGTTCACTCTGCTAACAATGACTAATAACTAATAAGTGCTAATACTTTTCTTACCAAGTGGTTGCAAAGAAATTTTTCCTGAGCAAAGAAGAAAATAAGCACGAGGTCAATAACAACCTGCCAACCTTTATTGTGAATATTTTAACAGTGTGTACATGGACATTGGCCCATGCTCATAACTGTACTTTCATTCACTCACAAGTTTATTCATACAATTCAGTGTCACCCACTAGAATATAAATTCCATAAAGGCATGCTCTAAGTAGCTGTGCGTACATGTATTTATCTCTGAATCCTTAGCCACAGTCCAATGAAGGCTACGTATTCAATAAGTATGCTAAATGAATACATCTAAAAGCAAAATTGTATCATCACATTTCATACTAAGAACACTTTCAGGTTGATATTATTTCCAATTGAAAGTGGGGTAACACAATGCATAAAGAGATTGAGTTTCGTCCAAGGTCACATAATTAATCATTCACAAAACCAAGGATCATCAATATCTAAATCTCATGTTTTTCCACTACCTTACCATCTATCTTTTTTCTAAATTTCCCCTTCATGTGCAAAATACATAAATAGAATATTATATTATACTAGTCGTTGATTCTTTTAGGGACATAAATAAAACACAGCAACAAATTTAAAACAATTTGTGGTGTTGGTGCGAATGATGCCACGTTTAGATATGTGGCTCTGTATTGTTTGTGATTATGTAAGCAAGCCTTGTATCACTAGATGGCTTTGCAATGTACAACTAAACTTTAAGTACTACATGGAAAATGGTATCCATCCAAAAATCTGGTTTATATTTTAAAAATAGAGTATTATATATATTTACATATATATAAAAACATGCAAAATAATTGATTAAGAAAAACATAAGATCAAAAGTTTTTAATGAGATATTAACAATGTTATTTTGTATGATAATCTTTTTTGGAACTCTACTTTGGAAATTAATGTCATCTGAAATTTATACCTTTCTTCGAATTAGGATTTTTCTTACCAAAAATTTTTTAAAAATCATTCTTTGTTATTTTAAAATAACTTATCTATTTGTAATTATAATTATATGTATATTTATATTTGTACATAACTATGTTTATACTTCCATACTTTCCAGGATTAAAGAGAATTCAATGAATCATTTACTTAACAAAACATAACAATATGAGATGGCAGAAGTCACAGATTCTGAACATTATTTCCTGAAAAGTACACAATATTAAAACTACATGTATGTGAAATCTGCCAAGTAATAACATGCCCCTCATTGTTACTGAGACCGTGTCACCAACTGGATGCAATCTACCCTGTGCTAGGCTAATCTATATTTTTCATGCTCATTTAATCCTCAGATGAAAGTAGAATGGCTAAGTGTTGCCCCAACTCTGCTGAAAAAAATCTTCCATGACCAAGAATGCTATGCCTTCTTTTTTTTTTTTTTTGCAAACCATGTGTCAAGTTTATACCATAGTAAATAATTACAGAAAATTCAATATCTTGGCCAACATTATATAACAGCCATTCTCTGCAGCACAGCTACAATTGGATGCCAGGTCTTTGAATATAAAGGCACATGCTTAAATGACTACATAAAGTGCATGAGTCAGAGTGATTACACTCAAGTAAATTGTGCTGGAGCTGGAAGCGCAAATTCACGACATGGCAGAATTGAAGAAATGAAAGGATAATTTCTCTCCCTTTAGGTCTACTTACCATTGAAAAATAAACATTTCACAGCTACGGCTAAATCAAACTTGAAATCACTTGGGCACATGACAGAGAAAGGAAATACTCCGTATAAGTATTCCATAAAATTACAAGAATTTAAAATTAGGTAAGATTTTTAAAAAAGACTTTTCTATTACTGGTAGCAAGAATTAAGTAACAATAACTCTACTGATTAATAAATTACAGGAAAATGTTCCTGAAAGGATTGTTGGTAAGGAAGAGATATTCAAAAATTATCTTATCCATTTATGTTGACTCAGAACAAAAATAAAATCATGAAACACAGATGAAAAACATATATTTCACCCCTAGCATGATAAAATACAAGTTGAACTAAGATACCATAGGCTTACCTCACTGAGAAATAGGTTTATAGGACTATAGCATCTTGTTAATTCTTTAAAGCAACATATAATGAAAGTACAGTATTGTGATGGTTAGGAAAATGTGTCAAATTGGCCAGGTAATTGTGCCCAGTTGTTTGGTGAAGCAAGCACTGGGCTAATTGTAATACAAGGGCATTTATGAACTTTAGTCACCAGTGACTTTACTGCATAGATGGCTGATTACATCTAGATCAATCAGGGAGATTGCCATCAGCAATGAGTGAAGCTTTATCCAATTAGTTGAATTGGGGAAGTGATTTCAGCATTCAGAGAGAATTTCCCAGCTGGTCTTTGGAGAGCCAGCGTCTCCTGGGAACTCGTCAAGGACCTTCATTGGACTTTCATCCGAGCTCCTGGTTTGCAGCCTGCCTGCGGAACCTGGACTTGTGGGTCCCCACGGTCATGGGAGAGACTTATAAAATTACATACTATGACAGATACCTCCTGTTGATTCTGTTTCCCTAGAGATCCCTGACTACTACAAATATCAAAATGGATTCCAGAGCCCCAAAGTAATAATTAATAACAACTTTTTCTGGAATAGAACCTATTATAATCAATTAATAAATACAGCGGGTTTAATGTTCTCAGTGCATGCTCTGTAGAATTACACAAATCATTTGTCTCCTGAGATGGTAACATGCTACCTATAAAGTAGCTTGTGCTCTGTGACAGTTTGAGATTATTTTTGTGAATTCCCAAAAAATACACAGATTTATGTTTGTGAACTGGTCTGTTCCTCTGGGAGTGATACCTTTTGATTGTATTAAATTCAAAGGCTTTATGTTCACTTAATGAAATCAGTTTAGGGCTTTTGATTTGCCTACTTTAGTAAGGCATGACTCAGTTTGTGTCCCTGCCCCCTTGGTGGGCTGTATAAAAGGACACACTCAAGACGACACGGGAGAGGAGAGAACTTGGTCATTTCAGTCCTGCCATGTGACAGAAAGGAGAAGGCCCAAACAGCTAAAGTCCCAGGAAGAGAGATGAGCCATTGGCCTGATAGTTTGCAGCTGAAGAGACCAGAGCAGCTGAGCAGCTGACAGGGCCCGAGAGACCATGGAGAGATCGCCCGCCATCTTGCTTCAACAATTGGCAACTGACTTAGGTGAGGAAGCAGCCTTGAGCTGGACTCTTTGGGGCCTCGTAACTGTAAGCTTTTATCCCAAATAAATACCCTTTATAAAAGCCAACTGATTTCTGGTACTTTGCATCAGCAACACTTTGGCTGACTAATACATGCTCTAACGTACTTACATGCATAACTTTGATGAAAAATAACCACTTCTATTGTGAAAATGAACTAGGGAAACATTTATGGGAAAGGAATGTATATATGTAATTTTACACCCATTATGTAATGTGCGATAGTACTGAAGAGTAATTACCAAATAAATTTGAAAATCCTGAGACTCTTCCCTACTTTTGTTTTAATCTGATAGAAATTTAAACATGATTTTTACTCCATCAATTTGCATATTCAGAAAACAAATCTTCTTCTAATGAGGCAGAGTTAATATCATTCATTATAGAATAAAATATTTAAGACTTGTAATTGATGATTATGTATTTTCAAAATTCTGGTGCTGGTGGTTTGAGTGAAGCTGCTTTACCATGCTCAGGAACACCAACCACCCGTAATTGTTGGAGAGGGAGAAAAGGAGGAGGAGTGGGGAGAAGAAGGGATGAAGGAGGAGAGCTAGGGAGCAGTAAGGGAGAAAATGATTAACAATATTTGCTGGTAAACCTATGTCTGTGGACATGTTTTTCATGATTCTGGAATAAAAGTCCCAAAGAGAAATTGCACAATTAGTTTTTAAAGAAATACTCAAATTTTCAAGTGCCTGTATCATTCTACATTCCCATGAACAATGAGTGAAGAAATGAGTGATAGAGTTTTTCTACATCCTCACCAGCATTTAGTGTTACCACTATTTTTTATTTTAGCCATTCTGAGAATGGTACAGTGATATCTAATGGTGGTTTCAATTTACATTTTGTTGATGGGTAATGATTCTGAACATCTTTTCATGTGCTTATTTGCCATCTGTGTGTTCTCTTCAGTGAAAGGCCTGCCTTTTGCCTGTTTTCTAATTGGATTGTGTTTTTTATTGTTGAGTCTCATGAGTTCTTTTTCTTATGCCCAGACAACAAATATTGAGTCCGTTTTTCCCAAAGCAGTTATGCTATATGGGGAAGGTAAAGCTGTTTAAATGAAAACTGGGGAAGTTTCCAAGGGAACGAAGAAACATACAAACAAAACACTGATATTGAAGTCACCACAGCCATAACTGTATCATTTTGTAGTGACTCCATGTGTTTGCCTGATAGACAAGAACTAAATGTTTTGCTTTGCTTTCTTTTTCTTAGACTCTACTTCCCACTTTTCCCAGTGTTAAGAGTATTTTATTTAAAATATTTATACATATGTGTGTGTGTATGTGTCTTCTCTGATAACAGGATGCATATTATCCAAATATTAAAAGAGATCGGTGATCCCAAAATGCTAAGAACCCGTGAAATTTAAGTATGAAGTTCCTATATAAGTTGGTTCTTGCTTATCTTCTAGTGTTTTCCAAATTTGCACCCAACCCACCAACACAAAGACAACTCAGATCATTCCCTTTTGTTCATGCCTTGTCATTTCCTCTACCTGGTATGTTCTTCTATCCCTTAAACCTGGTGACATCTAACTCTGCTTTAAGACTCACTTTGAGAATAGCCCTCCGGTGGAGCTTTTCTCTCTTGTTCTCCACTGCTCTTTTGCTCTGCTGTACCCTGCATAACAATAAGCACATATTTCATTGCATTATTGTATTAGTCTGCCAAAGGCCTGCCGATGCAAGATACCAGAAATCTGTTGGCGTTTATAAAAGATATGTATTTGGAGAAAAAGCTCACAGTTCCCAGGTCATGAAAAGTCCAGCTCAAGGCACCGTAAGAGATGCTTTCTCACCAAAGTCAGGAGCTGTTGGTCCTGCTGTCGTTGCCACCTGGTGAAGCAAGATGGCTGTCAACCTCTGTGCAAGTCTCTGTTGCCATCCAGAATCTACCCCTGCCTTCCCCTGCAGAACCCACTATCTCCTGGAACTCAGCTGTGCGCAACCAGGCATAGGGTTGTCTCTTTCCGGGCCTCCTATGTCAGCCTCGGCTGGTCCTCTCTCTTCCCAAGTTCAGCTGTGAGCTCTCAGGCATGTGGCAGACCCGACCTCTTCTGGAGCTGCATCGTGGGCCCAGCCTTTTGGGGGGCTTTGTACTTAGGGGATCCTCTCTCACCTGCAGAATCAGGTAGGCCGGCTCCTTTTTCCTCTGTCTGAGTCTTGGTGTCTCCCTTTGTAGGAGACCCAGCAAGAGGCAGAGACTCAACATGAACCCTATCAAATGGGGCTCACACCCACAGGAACGGGTTTGTTTATAAAATGTAGTATTTCTCTTCTTGTGATTCAAAAAGTTATTTCAAACTGCCACAGAAAGCTTATAGAAGGCAAGAATGTGTAGATTCTTATAAAAACTGTTTTCACAGAAATAATGAAATTATATTTGATGAGCACATTTGAATAGAAACTTGGTTCGAAACTAAGCCTTTGGTGAGTCACTTAAAATATAATATTGTGTGGATAGCAGACCAAATATAAAAGTATCTATTGGTAAATTTGAGAGATAAATGAGTTCTGTGTTTTCTGTAGGGAATTTTTATTAAAACTAACTGTATGGAACATGCAAGAAATTAAGGCATATGCAAATAAAAATTAAAGTTTTCAGTAAAAATTTTTAAAAAAGTCTAGGCGTGCATGAAACATGATGTTATTAAATTATGTAACTGCTATTGATTATAGGGTTATGGTTATCTTGCTTTGAAAAACATATTTTAACTTGTAGCGGTAAGAAAACAGCTTTACATTAGGCCTGGAAATTAACATATTTAGAAGTCTCATTGCTTTGACATTTAAGAGAGAACATGCATTCTCAGTTTCAGGATGGGGTTCTTTTGGGAAAAAAAAAATAATGTCTTTTAGAAAGAAAAAAAAAAGAAACAGAAACAGAAAACACTGCTCTCTTCTAACAGTTTACTCAGAAGAAATGTGAACACTTAGCATTTCAACCCCCTTTCTTTCCTTTGAGCAAAGACATTGTTTACATGCTTCCTCTCCTAACTTACCTGGGACCTGGGTCTAGACTGCTTTCTGTTGTTTTAGGGGTCACCTAGAGAGTATGGTATTTCCAACCATTTCTCCAAGAAAGTTCCTTGCATTCTCCTGTTCCTTAGAGCAGGTTCAGATTGCCAAATTCTCCCATCTACCTCTTCCAATCAGTCCAACTAAAGAAACTTCATATGGACACAAACTTTTTTTTCGTGAAATCATCTTGTCTCTGTCAGAGCTACCTGAAGCTCTGAATGTGCTGTGCTTATTTCCTATTTTATTTTGAATCTTCTGCTCCTGAATTGTTTGTGTTTCTTTGCTAGCAAAAGTTGTAAATAGGTCAATTTCTTCCTCTATTTACTTACATTTAATTTTACAAATCGATTAAGCAATATGCACAATTTCTTAAACCTGCAAAATTTAATGCATATAAATATGCAAACATAGTGATTTGTATTTTAGAAAATATGTTGGGATAACTCATTTCATCAGTACAACATAGTGACGTGTGATTTTTCCAAATGTTCTTACAAGTACTTGGATCAAATTTCTTATGCAGCTCAATATGTGGATGCCAATATTGCATGTTACCTTCCAGGCACTTTCAAGGTCTGGAAACAGCATGGAGAAAGGAGAGAATGTAATAAAGGATTCCTAATCTGGAATCCACATGCAAAACCAGCCTTTCTTGCCTTTATACGTCATAGAACTAAAGACATCTGGGGAAAAAAAGCAATGTGACTAGTGACATATAGCTCTGATATACACAGGTTCTATAGTGACACCGTGAAATATATGAGACCTTTTATACCACACTATTTTCCACCCATTTTTTATTCACTGGCAGTCATATTCATGGTGATTGACAGGAGTCAGGTAATAACATAAGCAATATTTACTTTCAGACTGAGACTGAAGTTACTACCTAGACAGGACATCCGCACATTCAGAAACCATCGATACATCACTACTTAATTTTGGATGGCTTGTAAACAGCACTTTGTTTTATAACCATAAGTTTTAGTTTCCTACCTGCTGAAACAAATACCAAACAATGGGTTGGCTTAACAATAGCAATTTATTGAATCATGAGTTCAGAGTCTAGAAAACATCATTTTTTCAGCCTGTCTTTTAAGGACTATAAAGTTTTGGCTCTTCTTTCTCTCTTTTAACTGTTCCAAACTATATCTCCATAATCGTTCAACTGAAATGTTTTTCTAAATTTCTTGTGAGCTTTTCTTTGAACCATGGGTCATTTAGAAGTTCATTGCTTAATTTCTAAACATTTAGGGATTTTATTAACTCTCTATTAATGATTTATTGCTGAATTAGAGCCTATGTACAAAATATACTCAAGATGACTTAATTCCTTTAAAATTTGGTAATGGTTGCTATAGTATACAATCCAGTTGAGGATAATTTTAATATAAGTTCTCTGTGCACCTATAAGCAATATTAATTCTTTTGTTGTTAGGAGTTGTGTTTTATTTGTGCCTTTTGAGTCCACAGTATTAATTCTGTCATTCAGATGCTTTAGAGCTTGAGATTTTGTCTGCATGTTCTAAGTAGCATAATTTTAACTCACTCCTTTCCAATGGTTATGTTTCTTAAGAGTCATAGTATTTTGGCTGTACATGGGTACAAAGGTATGACTTTGTTATTGTCTCTATTTGGAAATTAAGTTTAACGTGATGGGTATGTGTATGGGCATGCCAAGGGGTGAACTGTATGGTTTGTAATCTGTCAAATTGCTGGACTGAGCTGTGTTTCTGGTTAGCTGGAACCACATGAGACATTTCCGAATAAGATTTCAAGGGCAGAGGTAAAGGGGTGGCCATTTAATTTTTTTATATTCAGGAAGTTGTGGTGGGTGCTTTCAGAGTTACACATGTTGACTTTCATCTTGTTGATGTGAAGTCAACACCCTTGGTGGGTGGGGACTCACAGATAAAAGACATGGCAAAGGAGAGAGTTTGAGGGATTTTTGATGTTGGAGTTTTGATGTTAGAGTTTGATATGGAAGCCTTAAACTGGAGCCCTGGGAAGTAAGCTCACAGAGGAAAGAGAAGCAAGCCCCAGGAAGAGAGGAGACCTGAGTCCAGGAGGAAGCAAGCCCTGGGAAGAGAGGAACCCTGAACCCAGACAGAAGCAAGACCCTGGAAGAAAGGAACCCAGGAAGCCTGAACCGGCACAGACATCGGCAGCCATCTTGTTCCAACACGTGAAAGTAGACGGAAGTAACTTAAATCTTATGGTCTGGTATCTGTAAGCTCCTACCCTAAATAAATACCCTTTATAAAAACCTACCCATTTCCAGTATTTTGCATCAGCATCCCTTTGGCTAACTAATACAGTTCCTTTCCTTCTGATGTTTGTTGTCTAATGGGAGAGAATAACACATAAAAATGCTTGCCCACCAGGGCTAAAGAAGTCTGAGTGTTAACTACAATGATTAGAGTGACAGATACCTAGAGCCAACTTATTTGCAAAAAGAATGTGTGGTGAGAATAGTACTGGGATCTCTTGATATGTTTTAATTTATTCATCATAAGAGCAAGGTGGAATTTCAGAGAAGTAATTTTCTTGAAGTAACATTTTTAAAGTGTTCAAAATGAGTTTTGCAAATGGCTCTAATTCTACAAAATCTTACTCTTTTTGTTTAATTATTCAATACTTAATTAAAGATTTCTATGTTTTTCAATAATATATGAGTGAGTAGATTTCTATAAACTATTTTAATTACATATTTGTAATTCATATGTTCTGATGGCATTTCATTAGTCCTAAATGAATGAGCATGCGGGATGAAAATCAGTGAACATCACACACATGACTTCTGAGAAAAGAAGGGACTCATCCGGGACATGAAGAGGAGAATACAGCAGGTATTTGGGAAAGCGATTGTGCATCAACCGTAGGGAGACATCTCTGGAGTGGGTGATTGGATGGAAGGAAGAGGCGATTCAATGAATCAGCACTGAGTCGCTAGTCTTCTGGGCAGACTTTAGCCTGGCATAGGAGACTTCACTTCTTTAGTGGACTCTTTTGAAGAACATTGTGCATAAGAGGCCAGAGAAAGAAGGCAGGGCTCACCATGCCAAATGGGCTTTAGCGCCATAAATCAGGGTGTTTTCTGGAAGGGCTTCCTCTTAAGGGAACAAAAGAAGAGTGCCAGTAAGTCTCAGGAGTTGATATGTCATGACTCTATGAGTTTGCTTTTGCATTCCGGGCACTTTGTGTCAGCTGCTAGAAAGTACAGAGCCACGTTTCTTACAAGTGAAAAGCCAAGTGCTCGAAGGCTGCCAGGAACACACTTGCCGATGAGCAAGTTACCGTCTCCTAACTAGCTGCTGCAGGAACTCACACACTGTGGCCAGCTGGGGGTCACCTTAAGCGCAGGGGAGGACGGCTGGGCACTGCCTCTGGGCTTGTGCTGTGTCATCTTCTGAGAGGGGTCAAGGGGCAGGGGTCTGTCTGGGTTAAGAGCTGTCAGAAAACAGAGGCCCTTTGATTTGGTTATCTCAGTAAGTTTTACCCAAGGAGTCGGGGGGAACAAAGCAGGGCTTGCATTGTCACAAAAATGTAATAGTTGGGAATGGTCCCCACCACCCAGGAGATTGAAGCGGGTTCTTGTTCTGGTCAGGGCTCCGGCAGGATTACCGGGGTCCTCTTTTTGTCCTGGTGCATCTCGGTCACAGAGCCACCTCCTCTGACTATCCTTGATCTTCTGGGAAACACACCACAGTACCTGCTGGTTGTCAGCCGTTGACTGTCAGCTGTCAGGGCCAGTTTTCTCCTTCTCATAGGTATATTCTATTATAACACTTTATTAATATGGTTGGAGTATTTCTGTTTTCTTCTTATTCTGGAAGTCATTTAATGGAACCTATTCCTCGATCTTGTGAGTCATCTCATTATTTTGCAAAAGAAATCAGAAAATATAAATTCAGATGTACAAGTTGAAGATGTAAATTTATTCTGGCCATGCTATAACCAGAAACTGTATGAATGT
This sequence comes from Dasypus novemcinctus, assembly GCF_030445035.2. Taxonomy (NCBI): domain Eukaryota; kingdom Metazoa; phylum Chordata; class Mammalia; order Cingulata; family Dasypodidae; genus Dasypus; species Dasypus novemcinctus. The sequence goes on along the minus strand of NC_080701.1, from coordinate 8,672,986 downwards.
ATGTATATAAATTAGATCTATTCAGAATTTACAGTGTCACATATATGTATATAAAATATGAATGTATATAATGAATGTGATAAAAATAATTACCTAATAAATGTATATCTTGCAGAAATGAGATTGGAGAATTTGAAATTCCCTTCCCTTCCCTCATTCCTCACCTCCTCTCCAGGTCGAGACAGCACCTCAAAACACCCCTGTCACTTTAAACACCTATATATACAGTTGGGGTTTCCTAGTACTACGCTGACCTTACAACATTGAGAAAAAGAAGGCGGTGCTTAAAACAGAGTCCATGATTCATGCAACTTTATTTCTATCCTCATGGAAAGAATAGAAAATACTATTTGAGTGGATTTAATTCAATGTGTTTCTGTGCACCACCACTGCCGGAATGCCTGTCATTTGTTCATTTAATAAATGTTTATTGAACAATTTACTATGGGTAAGACACTGTGCTGGGCCCAGAAGACACAGCGGTACACAAGGGCTTGCCCCTCTCCTTGTGGTGAATTCCAGGGAGAAGGACTGAGAAAACAATTTGTTTTAATACTACAAAAGAACTGGATTGTTGCTTGCTTTTTAACTGTTAGGAACTGCCCAACACCAGATCTTAGTTGTAGAAAATTAACATAATGTGAATGTATGAGTTAAACAATTTAAACTAATGATCTTCCCTTTTAAACTAAAAACTGAGTAGCAATATGTGACCTTATTAGTATATTTAGATATCCTAATTTTAAAAATGTTTGGAAGTGATGCTAAGATAACATTTAATATCTTTTGGAGCTTTCTGATCACTAATTAGGGCTCTTCTTAAAACCAGGAGCAGAAACTAATTTTGTTCACTTTCTTTCCCTCACTCTCACATTGTGTATATTTCCATGCCCTTAGTATTTCCATTTTCTCTGACTTATAATTGTTTACCTGATTAATTCTTTCACTAAATGGACTGCCCAATTATATTGTGGAGACAGTAACAACAGACCTATACCTACTTGGCATTGGATCAATGTTGTTTGAATTGAATTAAGTAATACCGAGCTTTCACTTGAACTAAAGGATTTTTAAACTATTATGTATGTCTACTTATAAGTAAACTATAATTTCTTTATTTTTTGTAAATATTTATTTTGCAATAGTTTCAGACTGAAGGAAAAGTTAAAAGTATATCAAAGAGCTCTGATATAACTGTTCATGTCAGCTTCTCAGATGATAATATTTTAGCACATTTGCTTTATAATCACCCCATAGCTATAGACTTAGACCTAGACATAGTTATAGATATACTATAATTTTTTTTCTGAACCATTGAGAATACGTTTCAGAATTACCCCAAGACACTTTGATGTGCATTTCCTCAAAATAAATATTTTCTTACAAAGAAGAGTATAATTCTCAAAATGATGAAAGTAATATTGATGCGGAATATTATATAATCTATAATCCTTACTCATATTTCACCAATAATCTTAACGATATCCTTTACCACATAAGCACAGCAAAATCTTATGCTCTTCTTCTGGTATTCCAGCTACTCGTGTTACACCTTTTAGAGTTGTCTCACCATTCTTGGATGCTCTGTTTTGTTCTGTTTTGTTTTTATTCCTTTTTCTTCCTGCATTTCAAATGGGGAAGTTTCTATTCACTTACTTCAAACTCACTTATTCTTGGGTGTGTACACTCCATCAAAATCATTCTTGAATTCTTTTACAGTGTTGTTGATTTCTAGGATATCCTTTGGTTCTTTGAGTTTCCATCTCACTGAATACATTACCTGTATGTTTTTGCACATTTCTTAGGTTTGTTCTTCATTATTGTATCTCCTTTGTTGTTACTATAAATGACATTTGAACTACCCTTATGTCATCTACTTGGTGAAGTTGGATTTTGTTTTCCAAAACGGCTACATAGATATACCCTCTCCCACAAACTCTTCTTACAAGATGGCATTCATGGGTTCTATGGTCTCTTGTCTTGAATGCTGGTGACCTCTTAGTGTCAGGAGTGATCCTATGGGCCTTCAGATAGATACCTTCTGTCTGACTCTCTCAGAACACTCAGTCTTAGAGACCTGTACTGCTAGATCAGTGCTCAGTATACTGGAGAGATCCCATGAAGAGTTCATAGATATAGAAGGAGAAGCCCAGGAACACTTGGCTGTTCTCACCCCAGCTGCTTACATCTGATAGTAGTAGATATTCATGTCAATAACTCTTCACCAATTCCTATTTTTTTGAGATTTTGGTTTTAGAAATGGCTGTTAAAAACTTTTTCGGCATCTTTACTTGTTTCCTCCCTTTCTCCTTACATATATTAATATATTGTATTAACAGATTTCTTAATATTCAACCAACCTTGCATTTTAGAATAAGCTCTACATGGTCATGGGTGTTTTTTTCTGTACATGTTTTTGGATTTTGTTTGCTAATAATTTACCTGATGCTTTTACATTACTATTCACAATGACATCCATCTGTACTTTTAAAAAACATTTTGCCCTTCACAGTAGATTAAGAATTATATAATGTACCAATTGTGACTTGACTACGTTTAAATAGATTATAAGGATCATAGTTAATAAAATATATTAAATGTATTTTTTATTGTCTAGAAAGCAGCATTATTTATCTTTTAAAATCTTTCTTGCTCAGTCAAGCTTAGTATCTATTTTAAACTTTCTGTGAGAGCCCATCAAATATAAACAATAAAAGCAAATGTTGAGTCACTGTAGACTAGTTTGTAATTCAACCAATATACCCTACAATATCGTTGATCTTTATGACTGGTCTAAATACTGCTTTAATTTTATTCAAACGCAGTTGAAAAATTTTAATGAAATCATTATGCAACATCAATTGTAACAAACGTTCCACACTAATGTAAGGTGTTAATAATAGGGTGGTATGTGGGAATTCTGTATTTTATGCATGATCATTCTATAAATGAACTTGTCTAATAAAGAAAAAAATTTTTAAAAAATGAATTCTTATATAAACTTGCAAAAGTTCATGTTTCAAAACTATTAACTTACAAATATTGAAAAGCAAGCTTGGAAACAGAAGGACTTTGAAATCTATGATTATAAATGCAAGGCAGTACTGAAAATTAGATGATGAAAGTTCAAGGGCTGTATGTATTCTAAAATCATGTTTTGGATTATCTTGAATTCTGGTTAGAGCATTTGGATGAGCCTAGTGTTTTTAATTGATTAAATTCATATTCTGTACAAAACTTAAAAGAAAATGAAGAAAGCTATAATTACGTAGGATCCAAATTTGGTGAAATTTCAAGAAACGCAAATGATGCAAATTATAAGATTTGCCTGGAGAAATGTTTACTAAGGAATATTCTTTTTTTTTTTTTTAAGATTTATTTTATTTATTTCTCTCCCCCTCCCTCCCGCCCCAGTTGTCTGTTCTCTGTGTCCATTTGCTGGGTGTTCTTCTTTTTGTCCGCTTCTGTTGTTGCCAGCAGCATGGGAATCTGTGTTTCTTTTTGTTGCGTCATCTTGTTGTGTCAGCTCTCCATGTGTGCGGCACCATTCTTGGGCAGACTGCACTTTCTTTCATGCCGGGTGGCTCTCCTTATGGGGCACACTCCTTGCGCATGGGTCTCCCCTACACGGGGGACACCCCCGTGTGGCAGGGCACTCCTTATGCGCATCAGCACTGAGCATGGGCCAGCTCCACACGGGTCAAGGAAGCCCTGGGTTTGAACCGTGGACCTCCCATGCGGTAGGCGGGTGCACTATCCATTGGGCCAAGTCCACTTCCCAGAATATTATTCTTAATAGAGACAAATATTTAGATAGAAATAGCCACATTTTTTAATTAAAAATTAAAAATGAAAGTACCTACCATGGAATAGGATTAACTTTAAACTTACTAGTTACTTTAGAACCTTTAACACTCCTAAGAGAAGAATCAATTCAAAGTGTCAACAAATTCAAATTCATTGGCCATAGAATGGCAACTTAGAAGATAACTGCAGCTAATCTTATAAAAAATTTTAAAAATGCACCAAGAATAATTATCCTGCTTATATAAATTTTTATGTTCAGATATTAAAACTGAGGAATTTGTATTCTCTTTCATTGTACATGGACATTTTTCTTTATTTCTTTTGAAGGTACTTTTTCGGAAAATAGTTTCTGTATAAAATTATATTTTTAGGAATACAATAAAGCTGATGAATCAATTAATAAACATTTGAAAATATTTAACTATTTTTCAACTTTATTATTCACACTCACATGTTTAATTGTCACACTGTCAACTGAAAATCAAAGACTTCCCCCTGCCTCTCCATTTTTGCCTCTTTAACAAGTATTCTAGAATAAAAATATTGAGCTGTTCACAGTCCTCAGGGGTAAGATCATGAAGATAAAAGAGACAGAAATGGGATGACGGGCATGGAGGAATGGAAGAGGCATGTACAGCTAGAACCAATAAGCCTTTGAGATTGATCGTATTTAGTAGAATATGGTAAGAAACAAATTCAAGGTAACGCCTATTTAATGGAAAAAGGAGATATAGGAAAAGGGACAACTGGGTTTTAGATGGTGAGTTTGAGGTGGAATACATCAATCAGCAATTGGAAGTGTTACCCTGGAAATGAAAAGAACAAAAAGTAAAATTATTTTAAAAATACAATGCCTCTAGTTTGTAACAAATGTTTCACACCAATGCAAAGAGTTGGTGGAGGGGTGATGTATGAGACCCTGTGTGATGTTCTGTATGTTTATTTTGTAAGCTAGCCATCTTTCCTATACACTTATTGTTTATGCGTGTTCATGTATGAATGATATACTTCAATAAAAAATATATATAATGCCTCATTTGGAAAAAAAAAAGTGAACAACCACCAAATGAGGGTGCCAAGTGTGGCATTACTGCTACAACGCCCTAGGAGAAGAGACAGGTGCTAAGTGCGGGGAGCTAAAGATCTAGGGTCCAACCAGGAAACCTTCAGACTTGCAAGATCAGGGTTGGGTGGAGTGAGGACAGCAAATCTTTACCGACTATGATCTCATAACAAAAAGTTTCAAGCTATGTGAGAAAATGAGGCTTTCGTGAAAGAGATTCCCTTCCTCTGACAAATAGGATAATTAGCATTCATGGAACTTCAAATAATGGAAGAATTTTAAATTATTTGGAAAATTATAAAACATCCCTACTGAAAATAAAAGACAGTGAAATAAGGACACTGAAAATTAAGGAGATGGAAAAATTAAAAAGTAGCCATTTAGACTTTTAGATATGACAAACACGATAATTCTATTAAAAACCCAGTGGAACAGATATAGAGCAGCTTAAATGCAGCTAAGAAGAGAATTATGAAACTGGGCATTACACTTGTGGAAGCATGCAAAATATACCATAAGGCCTAAAGACACATGCCTATGAATTATCAGGTAAATTAATGTCAAATACAATAGAAAGTGTACCAATAAGGGAAAATAAAAATGGCAGAAAAGCCACGGCTCAAAAATAACATCTTAGAAGTTTCCAGAGTAAGAAAAATAAATGTCCAGCATAAAATAGGAAAGTATGCTCAAAGTAGGAATAATAAAACGTATTCATCACAGACATAGTATGATTTAATTGCTGAACAGCAGACAAGCAGAAAATCGTAAAACTAAAAACAGTTTCACCTATTTTCTTTCAACAAAATTAAAGGAAGTTTAAGTTGTTTTGTGAGTGTGTAGAACATTAAAAATAACTTTGATGCCACATCAATATGACTGTCATGACTATTAAACAACAATTTCATTCCTATCTACTTATTTGTGATTTAGATAGCACTTGTAGCCATAAAAGCAAATAATGGGAATAAAATTGAAGCTGAAATCTATTTTAGACTATAAACAAGTAACCAGCATCCATGGTACACGACACATTCAGAGAAGAAAATAATATAAATTAATTGAAATTTATTTCCAATAAAACATTTTAATGATATTTTTGTCTGAGGTATACATTTATATTATTGTAATTAATTGTATTCTAATAATAATTATAATAAATCAATCCAGAAGTAAAAGTAATGCTTCAATACTTATGGTCACATTTCTACTATTTTTATTAGAAATTTTAAATTGCATTTAGTTTATTTTGCAGAAATACATAAAACTTTTACACATGATCATGTTATATCAGGGCAGAATTCTATGAAGGAAATGAAATGAAGATACAATTTCAGAAAATATGGAGTACTGATAAATTTTGACAGCTAAAATATTTATTTTTAAAATAGAAATGGTAATAACTGAATCAGTTTGGCATTTGGATTCCATCATGACATTTAAAATAGGGTTGTAGTAATTTTCTGTTTATATACAGTACATCTTTCCAGCTATTTAAATCATGTTACAGTTATTAGGTGTTGACTTAAGAATGTGCTGGTGATACATAATTTTTCACAGTTTTCTTAGCAATATTTCAGCAAAAAATATTGAACACTATTCCAAAGATTGTGTAATTTTCTGGAACAAAATAGAAATACTGATTAAATTTGTTAAGGATAGCTACCAAAATAATAAAATATGTCTAACTAACAAACTGCTAATGAGAAATCAGAGGAATAAAATCAATACATTCAGTCCAGAAACAAGAAAGCATAGGAAAAATAGGCCATGAAAGATCGTAGTAAATAAATAAAACTTCTGGCCTATTTCCAGATGCATGGAACTAAAGAAAATATAAAGTTAAACATCCCCTATCACAAATGCTACCCAAATAATAAGGCTCTGGGGCTAAAGAAATCCAATTATATCTGCCTTTAATTGAGGATCCAGGGATGATATGAGAATTGATTGATAAAATGCTTGGTTTGAGATTGGAAGAAAGAAAAGGAAAATGATCTTCCTCCACTATCGTTGGAAACATGCCTTCCCCAAAATAGTCAGTCTACTGATAAAGATGATTTCTTAACATTCTTTTAACTTTTTTATTATAAAAGTAGTACACTCTTCTTATAGACACAGATAAACAACAAGAATGAACAAAGAAACCAGGAAAAAAATTCATACATAATCCCACAATTTAGAAATAGTCATTGTGAAAACTTTGGCTCATGTCCTACACATTGTACTAAGAGAATATATATGCATCAAAAAGGGATTGATTTTGCATGCTGAATTTTGTATTAAAGCATGTGGGGAGCTACTGACTGATTTCAAGCAGGAAATAATTCATTCAATACTATTGGGAAGGGTAAGTAGAAAATAAACCAGTCTACAGGAGAGCAGTCCAATCAGGAGGCCACTCCTGTGTTGGAGAGAGGTGGCTATGCATTAATGCATCATTAGGCAGAGGCAATATTTTGTGTTCATTGGACTTATGGGTTTTGTGAGGAGTAAGGGAGATGGAGAATTGAAATGATTCCTAGGTTTCTTGCTTTTTTAACTTCATAAATTTAGTATTTTGGATAAATCATAAAGAGCTTTATCAGTTATTTTAATGCAGTAACAGCAATACTTTAATACATAGTTCATTCTCTTTACCATTACTTTATTCTACTTTTCCATCTTTTGGAGCCAATTTTCTACCAAACATTTACTTGAGAGTAGTTTTCTCTTCTCTACCTGAACTAAAATGGCTAGCCCTCCAACTTTCAGAAGGTATGAATTCTCAAATCTAGTACGATTCTCTAGCTAGCAGACCAAGTTCCTATCATAACTGAACTGAAGAAACAGAGTGTAATGAAAATTATGTAGATGAGTTGAAGGTCAGTTATTGCCACAGAATAAGAGTAGAAACAAGAGGTTGGCTGATTTGGAAAATTGGAATGCTCCGAGATCCCAAAAGCAAATTTTACTGTATTCATTTCAGATCTAAATGTTCAGGGGACACCAGACTTTAGGTTAATGCTGATTTGCACATTGACTCAGATCTGTTTTTATTAGTTTTGTAACATTGTTGGTGGGAATGTGATTATTTTAAGCACAAGTACTTTGGTCATATAAATAAGCAAGTATAATCATTTTGAGTTCCACAAGTTGTATTAAAATTATATGCAACTGAATATCATGCATATTAATCCCGTAGTTTTCTTGGAGTAATCCATAAGAACTTCAAACTTAAAAGATCAAACTCTACCATACAAAAATGGCTGGGATTTATACATTGGATCTACTTCTACAAATTATGTTTGGGCTTTTATATTTTAAAAATCAATGAAAAGAAAGTTACAGTTAATATATTTAAGACCTTTAAATTAGAAAAATATCATTATTCTTTATTTAGTTTATATTTACTTTTTAGTATATTTTATTATATTTCATATATTTTGTTCTTTATTAATTATATAATTGTCAGAAGACATATATATATATATATATATATATATATATATATATATATATATGAACAGCTTCAAACAGTATTTCCAAAATTCTTAATAATTATTCTAGGTAATGATTCCTGTGGGGCATACAATGGGGGAGAAATGTAAGATGCAGAAAAAGTCCTCACCGGGGGTTTAGCCCTTAGCCTTTCTTTCCAAACCTATGTAAACTTCCCGGGCCATTTTATCTACTGAAATAGTTTCCAATTACACCTGATGATTAAAGAAAATCTCTCTTCCAAGCATTGACTTTGTCCATTCCTTTCACACTCATGCATTCAAGCTGAAGTAACTGTCATGTTGATAAAAAGAATTAGAGGAGTAGGATTCTGAGGAAAGAGATGATACACTTAGACCAGGAAGCTCGAGGAGGATTTTACCAAGGGACTATTGCAAAGGTAAAGGGGCATTTTTACAAAGAGTTGATTCCGATGCCATAATACCCCAGTGCTGTAAGAGTGGAACCCTCATTCCCAAGGGACAAGTGGAGGGCAGGTCACCAACCCAGAGGGAAGGGCGGAAAGAAAGGGCAATGTTGAGAGTAGCACCTCCTCTAATATTCTAGAGTGGCCAGCAATCAGATGGCAAGGAGGCCAAAACTAACATCAGGGAGGAGGGTGGAGTGGATCTGCACGAGCAAGCAGAAGATAGCTGGCACGCAGTGTCGAAATGAGGGGCTGTCGGAGGACGTAGACATATCAAATAAGATGATCGGCCTATGGGATTGCAGGCCCTCCCAATTAAAGGTGGAGTGGGCATCACCTTCCCAGAATCCTCAGGACTGGGGAATGAACTATGGACTAGAGTAGACTTACTGGTATTCTGCTAGAGACTAATCGTGATTCTGGCAATGGAAGAAATTATATCATTGTGGAGGCAGTGGTCACTGGAGGTGCTGAGGGCAGGGAGAGGGAAAAACAGGTATAATCCAGGGGCATTTTTGGGACTTGGGGATTGTCCTGAATGACATTGCAATGACAGATACAGGCCATTATATATCTTGCCATAATGTACAGAATTGTGGGAGAGAGTGTAAACTACAATATAAACTTTAATCCACACTTAGTGGCAATGCTCCAAAGTGAGCTCATCAATTGCAATGAATGTACCTCCCTAATGAAGGATGCTGTTAATGTGGGAAAATGTGGGAGGTGTGGGAAGAGGGGCATATGGGAATCCCCTATATATATATATTTTTTAATTATTTATTTATTTTTAAAAATTACATTCAAAAAATATGAGGTCCCATTTATCCCCACTGCCCCCACCCCCCCACTCCCCCCACAGCAACACTCGCTCCCATCATCGTGACACATCCATTGCACCTGGTAAGTACATCTCTGAGCATCACTGGACCCCATAGTCAATGATCCACATCATAGCCCACACTCTCCCACGTTCCATCCAGTGGGCCCTGGGGGGATCTACAATGTCCCGTAATTGTCCGTGAAACACCACCCAGGACAACTTGACGTCCTGAAACCGTCTCCACATCTCATCTCTTCCTCCCATTCCCCAAACCCAGCAGCCACCATGGCTACCCTTCCCACAACCATTCCACATTTTCTCTGTGGACATTGGATTAGTTGTGTCCATTGCACATCTATGTCAAGTGGGGGCTTAGATTCCATATGGATACTGGATGCACTCCTGCTTTCAGTTGTAGACACTCTAGGTTCCATGGTGTGGTGGTTGACCTTCTTCAACTCCATGTTAGCTGAGTGGGGTAAGTCCAATAAATCAAAGTGTAGGAGCTGAAGTATGTTGAGGCTTTGGGCCTGGGTGTCATATTATCAGTCCAGAGATTCAAATCCCCTAAATATATCTTAAACCCCAGCACCTATTACAATTCCAATAAAGTTGCATGGAAGTCCTGTGAAAAGAGATCCCCTCTGAGTCCAATTCCATCACGCAGAAACACCAGCTCCAAAGAAGGGCCATCTGCCATGGCAGTGAACCCCATCTGCCATGACCATAGCACCCGTGGGTCTCTTTATCCCTCAAAAGAACCAATACCTGGGGTTGTATCTACCTTATCTGTCTCTCAGACTCTGCTCAATTGTGCATAAGGGCATTCCTTCTGACAACCTTCAGACTCTTTTTTAGAGACTCATAGCCTTACAATCTCATTTCTCCTTTCCATTTCCCCCTTACATTAGGTCAATCAGCATTTTGAAGTCATGTTATTATATGTAGACAGGGATATTCTGCTGATCCGTATTGAAACTTTAATTCAAGGTCATTTTCTAGTTGTATCTTCAGCTGGTATGTGGTAGTGGTCCCTTGGTGCCAGGGAGGCTCATCCCAGGGTGTCATGTCCCTCGCTGGGGGGAATGCACTGCATTTACATGCTGAATTTGGCTGTGAGAGTGGCCACATTTGAGTAACATGAAGGCTGTCAGGAGGAAACTCCCGGGCACAGTGCTACTCTAGGCCTTGTTCTTATTGCAGGTGTACAGTCTCAAAAGCATAGCCATTGGTATCAGGAGCCCACTGTTGGGCCCTCCTTCCTTCCTGGTTCTTGCCGTTGCACCTGGGGGACTGCCGCTGCTCCTCCAGGGTCCACGACAGTGACCCCCCGGCCAGGGGCCCAGTACCCCCCCAGCTGTTGTTTTTAATTGTTTCCACTATGAGTATATCTAGACATTACTATATACCCTGGGCACATGCCCTGTATAACTCCCTGTCAACCCTATATATCCTGTCAATAACATCCTATACCAGTATTCCTCCGCTGCCATTGTTGAACCACTCTGTGATCCAAAACTTCCTGTAAAGTGAATCCCAACATATTGTCGGCTTCACAAGAGTCTTAGATCACCGAAATTCATATATACAATATACAGTACTTCCCCAGATCCACCATAAAACCTTTTCCCTTCTGCAGCGATAATCTTTTAACTTATTCATATCATATTTCCTGAAACTGATGTAGAGATTCCGAGACAATAGCTTTCAAACAAGGTGACAGATGTACTTACTATGTGGTCCATACTTCAGGTTGTACAGTTTTCTAAATTTTTTAGTTATCCTATGTTTTGCCTTATGGTTTACATTGTTAGTCTGTCGTCCCCTATATGTTTTTGGTGAAATATTACATGTTTTATATTCATCCTTGTGTACTCTCACAAAACTCTCTTGCCCCCATATTTACCTTGGTTCCATCCATTCCACATCCATTTTCCCCTCCCCTTGGGGCCCACAGCGCCAGCCAATCTCCATTTCCCAAGAAGCCATGTCCCGAGATACTTGCAGCAGTATTCAGGGCCTGACTTTCTCAACTGCCCTGTTGCCCTGGGAGCCATCCTTTCTCACGAGAGATACAGTTCTCTCTATTTGACGGCATTAGTCTTCTCCAGGATGTGGGTCCACCCCAACTCTCACTTCTTGGGTCTCTTCCCAATGGTACTACCCACCTTGGCATAATGAGCCTTCAGCTATTCCCCCGGAGTCCGTCCCACATCAGACCATACCCCCTGAGCATCCTTAACAGGTAACCCTCCTACTTATACTTTGATACGAGTTTCTCAACATTTTGTTCTCAATGAACACCTGACACTCTCCCATGTTCGTATGTTGCCCCTCCCTCCCCCCATATTTTGGATAATATTACCCTTCTGCCCATCCCCAGCCCCCCTCCAACCCACAAAGCCCCATCCGAAGGCAACCCCTTGCCCCCATTTTGTCCCTTCTTTGTGCTCATACTTACCACCAGCTCATCACAGATTCCCCACCTGCAGACGTTAACTCACATCCTTCCTCCACCCCCCGATTTCCTGTAAGCCTCTTTTCTACACTCTAGCTCTCTGAGGCAGTTTGCTTATTTCATATCATTGAGGTCATGTAGTATTTGTCCTTCAATGCCTGGGTTGCTTCACTCAACATAAGATTCTCAAGGTTCATCCATGTTATCACATGTGATTGTAGTGTATTTGTTCTTACAGCCGAGTAGTATTCCATTGTGTGTTTATACCACATTTTATTGATCCACTCGTCTGTCGATGGACATTTGGATTGATTCCAACTTTTGGCGATAGTGAACAATGCTGCTATGAACATTGGTGTACATATATAGGTTTGTGTCCTTATTTTCAGCTCTGATGGGTATATACCCAGCAGTGGTATTGCTGGGTCATATGGCAAGTCTATGGTTAGTTTTTTGAGAAACTGCCAAACTGTCCTCCAGAATGGTTGGATCCTTCTGCATTCCCACCAGCAGTGGATGAGTGTTCCCCTTTCTTCACATCCTCTCCAGCATTTGTATTCTTCTGTTTTTTTCATAGCTGCCAATCTTATGGGAGTAAGATGGTATCTCATTGTAGTTTTGATTTGCATTTCCCTGATAGCTAGAGATTTGGAGCATTTTTTCATGTGCTTTTTAGCCATTTGTATTTCTTCTTTGGAGAAGTGTCTGTTTAAGTCTTTTTCCCATTTTTTAAATGGGTTGTTTATCTTTTTGTTTTCAAGATATATGAGTTCTTTATATATGCAAGTTATAAGTCTCTTATCAGATATATGGTTGCCAAATATTTTCTCCCATTGTGTGGGTTCCCTTTTTACTTTCTTGACAAACTCCTTTGAGGTGCAGAAGGCTTTAATTTTGAGGAAGTCCCATTTATCTATTTGTTCTTTTGCTGCTCGTGCTTTTGGTGTGATATTCATGAAGCCATTTCCTATTACAAGGTCCTGTAGATGTTTCCCTACACTGCTTTCCAAGATCTTTATGGTCTTGGCTCTTATATTTAGGTCTTTGATCCATCTTGAGTTGATCTTTGTATAAGGTGTGAGATGGTAATCCTCTTTCATTCTTCTACATATGGCTATCCAGTTCTCCAGGCACCATTTGTTGAATAGGCCATTCTCTCCCAGTTGAGAGGGTTTGGTGGCTTTATCGAATATTATATGGCTATATACTTGAGGTTCTATATCTGAACTTTCAATTCGATTCCATTGGTCTGTGAGGGACGAAACGGGGTCCCTGTTATGGGACGAGCGGGGTCCCTGTTGCGGGACGAGTGGGGTCCCGTTGTGGGACGAGCGGGGTCCCTGTTAAGGGACGAGTGGGGTCCCAATGTGGGACGAGAGGGGTCCCTGGCGTGGGGAAGAAAGCCTCGTACGGCCGCTGAGGCTTCCCTCGGGGGCTCCGAAGGCGTGAAGGGCGCACGACCCAGGAAGGAGTCGCGAAGACAGGCTGATGGCACAAGTCTGGTTTATTGCGGAAGGGGATGCAGATTTATAGGATTGGGGAGTGGTGTGGCGGGTTCTGATTGGCTAGGGCAAATGCTGTTTCCATATAAGGCAATGTTCTGGCATTGGGCTAGTGATTGGCCAGTAGAGTATGTGCTAACTCTTGATAGGCTGACACTGTTACTAAGCTGATAGGTGGTTGTAAGCTGCTGCTGGGCAAACAGTGTACTAAGAGATTAGGTTTAAGGGAGGGGGGAGGGGAAGTGAGAGCTGGGCTAGGCGGGAGATAGGAAGGGGGAGGGCGGTGCTGGCTAGCCATTAGCAGCAAAGGCCTAGTCAGACGTGGTCACCTTGTCTAGGCCCAGTGGGCAGAGGCGGTGTCACCTCTTGCCGCACTGTTTGCCACTGAGGCAAGCTGGGTGCCCCTCCTCCCACAGGTCTGTGTGTCTCTCCTTATGCCAATACCATGCTGTTTTCACTACTGTAGCTTTGTAGTATGTTTTGAAGTCAGGAAGTGTGATTCCTCCAATTTCGTTTTTCTATTTCAATATGTCTTTGGCTATTCGGGGCCTCTTTCCTTTCCAAATAAATTTCATAGTTAGTTTTTCTAGTTCCTTAAAGATGGCTGTGTTGATTTTTATTGGGATTGCATTGAATGTGTAGATCAGTTTTGGTAGGATAGACATCTTAATACTATTCAGTCTTCCTATCCATGAACAAGGAATATTCTTCCATTTATTTAGGTCTTCTTTGATTTCCTTGAACAGTCTTGTATAGTTCTCGGTGTATAAGTTTTTTACCTCTTTAGTTAAATTTATTCCTAAGTATTTGATTTTTTTATTTACTATTGTGAATGGTATTTGTTTCTTGATTTCCTCCTGATCTTGCTCATTATTGGTGTACAGAAATGCTACTGATTTTTGCGCATTGATCTTATAACCTGCAACTTTGCTGAACTCATTTATGAGTTCTAGCAGCTTTGTTGTAGATCTCTCAGGGTTTTCTATGTATAGGATCATGTCATCTGCAAATAATGAAATTTTGACTTCTTCCCTTCCAATTTGAATGCCTTTTATATCTGGTTCTTGCCTCAGTGCTCGAGCAAGTACTTCCAAGACAATGTTAAATAGGAGCAGAGACAATGGGCATCCTTGTCTTGTTCCTGAGTTTAGAGGGAAGGATTTCAGGATTTCGCCATTGTAAACAATGTTGGCTGTAGGTTTTTCATATATACTCTTTATCATGTTCAAAAAGTTTCCTTGTATTCCGATCTTTTGGAGTGTTTTTATCAGGAAGGGGTGCTGTATTTTGTCAAATGCCTTTTCTGCATCTATAGATATAATCATGTGGTTTTTTTCTCTCAGTCTGTTTATATAGTGTATCACATTGATTGATTTTCTTATGTTGAACCATCCTTGCATACCTGGAATAAATCCCACTTGGTCATGGTGTATAATTCGTTTAATGTGTTGTTGAATACGATTAGCAAGTATTTTGTTAAGTATTTTTGCGTCTAGGTTCATTAGAGAAATTGGTCTGTAATTTTCCTTTCTTGTGGTGTCTTTGTTTGGCTTTGGTACTAGGATAATGTTGGCATCATAAAAGGAGTTCGGCAATGTTCCTTCTGTTTCAATTTTTTGGAATAGTTTCAATAGGATTGGTGTTAGTTCTTTCCGGAATGTTTTGTAGAATTCACCTGTGAAGCCGTCTGGCCCTGGGCTCTTCTTAGTTGGGAGATTTTTAATGACTGATTCTATCTCTTTGCTTGTGATTGGTTTGTTAAGATCATCAATTTCTTCTTTTGTCAATATGGGCTGCTTATGTGTTTCTAGGAATTTGTCCATTTCCTCTGAATTGTCATTTTTGTTGGAATATAGTTTTTCAAAGTATCCTCTTATGATAGTCTTTATTTCTGTGGGGTTAGTGGTGATATCGCCTTTCTCATTTCTTATTTTGTGTATTTGCATCTTTTCTCTTTTTTTCTTTGTTAGTCTCACTACAGATTTGTCAATTTTGTTGATCTTCTCAAAAAACCAGCTCTTGGTCTTGTTTATTTTTTCAAGTGCTTTCTTATTTTCTATTTCATTTAGTTCTGCTCTTATCTTTGTTATTTCCTTCCTTCTTCTTCCTGTTGGGTTACTTTGTTGTTGTTTTTCTAATTCTGTCAAAAGTGCAGTTAGTTCTTCAATTTTTGCTCTTTCTTCTTTTTTGATATGTGAATTTATGGCTATAAATTTCCCTCTCAGTACCACTTTTGCTGCATCCCATAAATTTTGGTATGTTGTGTTATCATTATCATTTGTTTCAAGGTAGTCATTGATTTCTTTTGAGACTTCCTCTTTGACCCACTGTTTTTCTAAGAGTGTGCTGTTTAATTTCCAAATCGTGGTGTGAAGTCTGGGCCTCCGTCCCTTGCAAATTTCCAGCTTCACTCCACTGTGGTCAGAGATATTGTTTTGTATGATTTCGATCTTTCTGAATTCATTAAGCCTTTCTTTGTGGCCTAGCATATGGTCTATCTTGGAGAATGTTCCATGTGCGCTTGAAAAAAATGTATATCCTACTATGTTTGGGTATAATGATCTATATATGTCTATTAGATCCAGCTCTTCTAATATACTGTTCAAATGTTTTGTTTCTTTAGTGATTCTCTTTTGAGATGTTCTGTCCAGAGTTGATAGTGGTGTATTAAAATCCCCCACTATAATTGTAGATGCATCTATTTTTTCACTTAGTTTATCCAGCGTTTGTCTCACATATTTAGAGGCACCCTTATTAGGAGCATAAATATTTATGATCATTCGATCTTCTTGACAGATTGTCCCTTTCACTAAAATATAGTATCCTTCTTTGTCTCTCACAATTGTTTCGCATTTAAAATCCCCTATATTTTTATGTAACGTTTATGTAATCTAAGTATCTTTAAAAATAAAAATAAAGATGACTGCCAAAAATATCTATTAGCTTCTCAGTAAATTCTGTGGCCTTTGGTTCTAATTTCAAAAGGAACCAAAGAAGAATCTATTGCAGGTGTGTATTTCACATTAAAGTTATCCTCATTTTATGTATCTTTAGGCAAAGAAGAAGGTAAAGACAAGAGGCACAAAGAATTTTTAAAGGTAAGACCAGGTTAGAGGTGTTATTTCCTTCCTTTCCTTGGCAATTCCCAACCCTGCCATCTGCAGGTTCACAGAATTCAGCAACATCATCTTGTGGTCTAGCTGGAAAAACTAAGTATTCTATGAATAATGTTTGTTCCTTGCTCCTTCTTTTAATTCTGGCAATACACTTTCAATCCAGTGTAAGGCGAGCAATTCAAACTGACATATTTTCTGACCCAGAAAAGTGGAGTTTCTTGTAATATTTCCCTTTATTGCTGATTTCCTATTGCAGCCTCTAATCTTTGACAACCCCTGAGGGAAAGGGAAGTAAAACTAGGCAACTGCTTCATAAAAAATGTTTGTCTGATACCAAATCTTCATGGACAATGTCTAGAATTTGCCTGGCTAATCTTGGAAGATTTTGAAATGTTACCCAGTCCATTTCCTCTACCTTCTAACATGTCACATTTATTAATTCATTCAGTATTCATTAAATACGTTTTGAGAAATTCCCCTCTGGTATACCTTCTAGTATAATTGCATTTATTAATTCATTCACTATTCATTAAACATATTTTGAGAAATTCCCCTCTGCTTAGGGAAATTGAATGGAGCAAGATAGATAAGGGCCCTATTCTCGCTGGATATTGCCTCTAGAAGACCTGATTGCTAATAAAATGACTGACCAATAAATCCCCCTTTCAAATTACTCAGGAATTTTGCTGAAAGCAATTTTCGTGGTCAATCTCAGAAGGTTACAAGGGATCTCAGCAGAGTAGAGGTAGAAGTTGGTGAGGTTTACTTTGACTCTTCCACCTCTCCCAAAATTAAACAGAACCCCTCCAGAAGAATCTCGAAGGGATTATACAATCATATTGTAGCTATTTGAAGGAAGACAGAGGAGCAGACTGGTAGAGGGGAGAGAGCTGAGGCTTCACCAAGGGAAAGTGCTTAATCAACCTGAGGAGCAGTGCGCTCCTTTTTAATGTGGCCATTCTACTCTCCCCTTCCTAGGATGCTGTTGAGAATGAATGTTAGTATGTGGACGAGAACCAACACTAGCTGCAGGACAGTTTGAATCCTGGCATGGAATCCAGAAGAGAGATTTCTAATGTTGTGACTTTGGCTAAATCTCTGGGCTTGATGTTTCCTATTAGCAGGACTATGAATTTTGTGTATTTCTCCTCTCTCCTTGAAAAATGTCAATTCTTCTCTCTCTAGGTGAAGGTATTTTTGAAATATGGAACGCTGTGTACAGTGTTTTAAAAGTTGATAACAGAAGCTAGCAGTAATATCAAAACATAACATTTCTGGTTAGGCAGAAGAAATGAAAACTAAAAAAGGCAATTTACAGTTAGGCCAAACTGCACAAATCACAATCCATATTTTTACTCCCAATTAAAATAAATGCTTCTAATAGGTGCTCAGAATTACTGAACTGTGAAAGTAAATGCACTATTAATAATTTTCTTTTTTTTTACGTTAACATATAATACTTCTAATCAAGCTGTGGTAATGTCTAAAATGAATTTTAGGTAAAAACTACCTTTTTAATATTAAAATCTGCATTATTATTATATAGAATATTATAGCAACATTTTAAAAATTCTAACATATAAAACCTCTCTTAATCTGTCCAATTCAGGAAGCCAGAGGAGAATATAATCACATCTCTACTAAAAATGGTTACAATTTCTCTGTATGGTTAAATGAGGAGAGCGCATGCAAGTATCTGGTATCTAGAGAAATCTTTCAAACTTCACAGAAGCTTTCTGTGGCTGCGTTTCATCACCTATCCCCCAGTTTCTTCAGCCTAAATCCCAGTGCCTCAAAGCTCCTTCAGAGTGGTACCTCATCGAAGGCCAGGACTCCTGAGCAATTACATTTCACCTTCCCTTCTTTTTAAGACCCTTGTTCTGCATTCTATTTTCCTGAGCTCTAGTCTCTGATTTCTGGTAGCTAGATAACCTGACCAATTCCCTTGAAATATGGAATTGTTTTTCTCTAAGAACATCTATGTACATTAATGGTTCAGACCATTGGCTCAAGTCAGAGCTTGTTGTGACCCTCAACTGACATCAACCATGATAGCTTTTCCCTGATTGAACGAAACAAAGGTATAAAGTGAAAGGACAAGGGTATCTTAGCCAGAAAGATCAGAATTTAGCTAATGGCCCTGATACTTCTTTTAACTTTGTGAGAGTATGTAAGTTATTTGAAATTTCTAAGACTCAAATTTCTCTTCTTTAAAATGAGAATAATGCTATTTATTCCTTAGAATTGTAGCTTGGATTATATAAAGTTATATCTTTAAGATGTCCCAATTACTGATAGTTCTCTGCACCCACTCATCTTTTCCCACCTCCTTTACGTAAACTCAGTATGGTTCTTTTAATTTTTATCGCCCAAAAGCTACCCTAAGACTGTCTAGAATATGACAGTCTTTGGCCATCAATATTGAGCTACATCAATATTTAAAACTTTTGCACCACAAAGAACTTTATCATGAAAGTAAATGACAACCTACACAATGGGAGAAAATATTTGGAAACCACCTATCCAATAAGTGTTTAATAACCACAATACATAAAGAAATCCATCAACTCAACAACAAAAAGACAATCAACCCAATTTAAAAATGAACGAACAACTTGAGCAGACATTTCTCCAAAGATATACAAATGGCCAAAAAGCACCTGAAAAGATACTCAACAGTGCAAGCCATTAGGGAAATGCAAATCAAAAACACAATGCGATACCACTAGAATGTCTACTACTTTAAAAAACGGAAAAGTTCAAGTTTTGGAGAGTATGTAGAAAAATAGGAACACTCAGTTATGGCTGGTGGGAATATAAAGTGGTGCAGCTGCTGTGGAAGACAGTTTGGAAGTTCCTCAGAAAGCGAAATATAGAATTTCCATATAACCTGACAGTCCAACTTCTAGCTATATACCTAAGGAATTGAAAGCAAGAACTCAAAAAGATAATTGTACACCAATGTTCATAGAGGTATTATTCACAGTTGCCAAAAGATGGAAGCAATCCAAGTGTCCATCAACTGATGAATGGATAAGCAAAATGTAATTATACACAAAATATAATAAAATACAAAAAAAAATAATAATAAAATGGATGAACCCAGAAGACATCATGTTGAATGAAATAAGCCACACGCAAAAGGACAAACATTGAATGATCTCACTGATATTAAATAATTACAGTAAACAAAAACAAAGAGAATCTAGAATATAGGCTATCAGGCATTAGAGTCAGGTAGAGAATAGGGAATAAAGGCTTAAACCCAACAGTTTCAGGCATGGGAACAGCTCAGTGGTTAAGTGCTGGCTTCTCACTTACAAGGTTCTGGGTTCAATCCCCTGCCCTGGTACCTCAAAAAAAAAAAATAGAGTTTCTCTTGGGGATGATGGAAAAGTTTTGGTGATGTATGGCATTGATGGTAGTACAACATAGTGAATGTAATTAACAGGACTGAATTATATATTCAACTGAAGTTAAACAGGGACATTTAAGGTTGAACATACGTTGCTAGAATTAACTGTTTTTAAAAATCCATGAAACTACACTACACTAACAATGAATCCTATGATAAGCCATTGAATATAGTTAACAGTACAATTCTCAAAAAGTGCTTTCATCAATTGTAACAAATGTACTACACCAATTCAAGGTGTTTATTATTACAGGGTGATATATGGGGACCCTGTACTTTAGGCACGATTTTTCTGTAAACCAACAACTTCCCTAATTAAAAGGGAATACAATGAGATGCCATTTCATACCCAGTGTAATGGCTAGTATTTAAAAAAAAAAAGGAAACTAATAAGTGTTAATGAGGATATGGAGAAATAGGAATATTCATTCATTATTGGTAGAAATGTAAAATAGTACAGCAGCTATGGAAAACAGTTTGATGGTCCTCAGAAAATAAAGTACAGAATTACCATATGACCTAGCAAGCCCACTTCTAGGTATATACCCCAAAGAACTGAAAGCAGAGATGTGAACAGGTATTTGCATACCAATGTTCATTGTGGCTTTATCACAATAGTCAAAAGATGGAAGCCACACTGTTGAACAGTATGTTGTGCTAATACATGTATAACCTAATATTTCCAGTTTTAACCAGTTTCAAGTATACAATTTGTGGTGTTAATTATTTTTGGAAGTTGTGCTACCATCCAGGCCAACCATTATCAAAAACTTTTCCATTACCCCAAAACAGAAATTCTGCACCCATTAAGCTTTAAGTCCCCATTCCCCAGCCCTGGTAATCTGTAATCTACTTTCTTTCTCTATGAACACATATATTATAGTTATTTCATATATGTGATATCATACAATATCTGTCCTTATCTGTAAAACATCTGATTTATTTCACTTATGTCTTCAAGTTTCACCCATTTTGTAACATGTATCAGAATTTTCTTCCTTTTACAACTGAACAATATCCTATTGTATATATAAAGGATAATTTGTTTAACTTTTCATCAGTTGATGGATACTTGGTTGCTTTGCATGTTTTAGCTATTGTAAATAATGCTGCTATCAACACTGGTATGCAAATGTCTGCTCAGTCCCGGTGTTCTTTTCTTTTGGGTATGTACCTAGAAGTGGGATTGCTGGGTCATATGGTAATTCTATGTTAAACCTTCAGAGGAACCACCAAACTGTTTTCCATAGTGGCTGCAGCATTTTACTTCCGCACTGACATTGTACAAGGATTTCTTTTTCTCTGCATCCTCCCCAAGGCTCACTACTTCCTGCTTTTTAATAACAGCCATCCTGGTGGGTGTGACCTGGAGTCTTATTTTGGTTTTGATTTAATTTCCCTGATTACTAACAATTGTTGAAAGTGTTATCATGAAAGTGTTTTATAGGCCATTTGCATATCTTCTTTGGAGAAAGGATTTATTCAAATCAGTTGCCTAATTTGGAATTGTGTTGTTTTCTTATTCTTTTAGTGTTTTATGTACTCTGGATACTAGACCCTTATCAGATATAATATTTGCAAACATTTTGTTCCAATTGGTAAATTATCTTTTCACTTTCTTGATAATGCCCTTGATAGACAAAAAGAAAAGTTTTTAAATTTAATGAAGTCCAATTTATCTATTTTTTCTTTTGTTCCTCATGTTTTTAGTGTAATCTATGGGAACCCATTGCCTAATACAAGGTCCTAAAGATATTTCTCTATGTTTTCTTCTTGGCATTTTATAGTTTTAGCTCTTATATTTAGGTTGTTGATCCATCATGAGTTAATTTTTGTGTATGGTATGAGGTAGGGTATACTTTCAATCATCCCATATGGATATACATTTTTTTTCAGCAGAATTTGTTGAATAGACTCTTCTTTCCCCTGTGAGTAGAACTGGCACCTTTGTCAAAAATCAGTTGACCATAGATGTGTGGATTCAATGAAGTCACAATTCAATTCTATTGGCTATAGGTCTGTACTTTTGCTAATATCACACTTTGCTCCTTTTTATTGCCTACTAATATTCCATTGTATGAATATAGCACATTCTGTTTGTTC
Source organism: Dasypus novemcinctus (assembly GCF_030445035.2). NCBI lineage: Eukaryota > Metazoa > Chordata > Mammalia > Cingulata > Dasypodidae > Dasypus > Dasypus novemcinctus. The sequence goes on along the minus strand of NC_080701.1, from coordinate 8,650,792 downwards.
ATGCATCCCTTAGTTGATGGACATATGGATTATTTCCACTTTTTGACTAATATAGACAATGCTGTGCTACGTGCAATTATTTTTACCATTGGCCATTCTCAGGCTCATATTTTCAAAAATTGCCATTCTACAATTTCCTGATCAATAGCTTAGTTGCAGAATGGTAAAATACATTCACGGAGATGAAAAAATGATTTGCATTCACGGACTATTAAACAATGATTTAGTGTTGGAAGCACATTTCAATTTGTTTGTTTGTCTTCAAAGAGTTCAAATTAATTTACATAATTAAATGTGTGGCAACTGCATTCATTTCTGTTATGTTAAATATATTTCAAGCAGTGAATATCAAAAGAACACATCTGCATACTGTCTAAAGCCCTGGCTCTCAGTGGAACATGGTTTGGTAACCAATGATCCACCATTATCTGTCAGGTCCCACAATCTCTTCTCTCACTTGTTAAAGGCCCTGGCATTGTCTTCCTTCCATTCCACCAATCCAGATCATTCAAGGTGGTGCTCAAGTCACACCTATGACAGGTAACATTTCAAATTATTTTCGTCCATAAAAATGCCATGAGATGTATTATTTCTTCTCTTTCTTTGCAAATCAAGTACAATATCGGGCTTGTAGTAGATACTTCACAACCCTTATGGAGACATGTTAAGTTTTATTCTCAAGTTACTGTTTAATTTTTCAACAGGCTGGAAGCAGCACAGGGGAAGGAAAAAACAAGATCTTATAAAAAGCACTTCTTTTCCTCAGGTACAGAGTGAGTTCTCATCTTTGACTGATGAGGTAGAGAGAGGAAAGCAAGTTAATGTTCAGAGTCTGTAAGAACTTTTTCTTTAGATTGTGAGAATTCTATGGCATTTTTTTTTCTTTCCTATCAATATCTTTAAAAAAACAAAGGACATACCCTTCCAGTTATAAAACAAAACTGTCTTTGCAATGATAAATCATAATCATGATTTATTTATAAAAGGTTCACAGAAAACTTAGTTTTATAAGTCAATACTTCCCAAACTGTTATGCTTGGACTATTGACTATTTGGGGAGACAGAATTCCTCTTTTCTGCCTTAAAGAGGTATGTGCATAGCTCTAGTCTGATAAAAATATATACTATTCATGTAAATTATATATTTAAATGCTGTTGAAATGAGAGATAAAAACCTGTTAAATTCATCAGTTATACACTTTGGTTTCCTCAGAGCTTTAAAAATCATCAGGCATACCATAAAAGTCAATGTTTCAACTATGAGAAATATTTTGAGAGGAATCTGAAGAAAGAAAAATGAGCCTCCTGGCAGCTGGATATGTACTATGCATGGAATTCAGACAGGGTTAACACACTGAGGGAGACAGGGGGGAAGGATGGGGAAGGCTGATCAACAAAGCCCCTGAGTATCAGAAGGGACAGTGGATAGACAGTGTGAGATTGGAGGCAAGATGATGCCAGCGGCAAAGCTTCCCGCTCCTGGAATAGCCATGGTACACTTAGACCAGTTAACACCGTATCTATCGACATGTACTGAGCATAATTTATGTTTCCTTAATCACAAAAAACTTGCGCAGTGTTCACTGCTGGTGAAACTGTACTATAAAATCTTTAACATTATGCCATACTAAATAAGTTCCATATGAAAACTTTGTTCTTTACGAAGCAGGACCATTAGAGTAATTGCAGCACATCTTCTCAGAAGGAGATTTCAATTTACAGCATGAGGATATTTAGGGCATTGGAGGAGGTGGATGGGGAAAGCTAGGCATGCAAATTACCTTAGAAGTTCTTCCCTTACTCAGAAATAATGATAAATGATTAAAATGATATTTAGAGCCTCCAATTACATGAGGACATTGAGACATAATGTCATTTCAAATTAGGTACTGTACTTTTTTTTTAATAGTTAGAAAGGATCTTTCTAATTTGGTATCCCTGAGAATTCAGGAGGATATTGGACTTGGATAACCAAAGCAAGCACAGGTTTTCTGTCCAGTTCTTTCTCCAACCCTGCATTTGTGTCTTTGGAATCCACGTTAAGTGCCAGTCATTCTCCTGTCTGCTCTCCGATTTATTTCTCGCTTTTACCCTCTTCATACCAAGGGAATGGAATCTGCCATCAACGTTTTCTAGCTTTCTTTGCCCAGTCCCTGTTTGGAGTGAGATTTGGCCAACGGGAAGCGTGACATGAGGTCCTGGGGCAAGAGCAGGAGAGATGAGTGCATGCGTGCCGTGTGACCATCTGGCTATGGCCACATCCCGTGCTGACTTCTGCTCCAGCCTCGGGGTCCAGCGGCCCAGGCCCGTGGGTGTCCCCTCTCCCTCTGGGTGGCTCAGGTCCTGGCCTCTGGCACCGCCATCCTTTTCTTCTCCTCCAACCCTAGATCCCATCAGGGCTGCTGCAGACCTTGTCTTCCCCTCACTAGATCCCTATGTTAAATTCCCTCTCTTGAATCTGTTGTGCTGACCAGAGGCTGACAGATAAACGAGCTTATCTGAATGTGTCAGATTTTCAAGTTATTCCACGATTTTAAGCTCATGATGCAAATTATTATTAGTTCACATATCCTGATGAAACTATTATTTTTCTCATACATACTCCTTTAAGATTTAAACTAAAAATGCACACATACAATTCAATACTACCAGACACCTTTTTGAAAAGAAAAATTGTGAATTGTTTTTTTTTTCTCTCTCAATATGCACATCATTGGTTATTTGAATAACTCACTCTCTTCGATGGGATACCTAATGTGACAAGCAGACCGATTTGTTTCTAATATTTCCTTATGCAGAGAATCACACTTGCCTACGTTACGGCTGATTTGCAGATTCAAAAACATGAAATATAGAATTCATTGTGATGGAAATGTTGAAATAATTCTAAGATCCTTTATATGTGATCATTTTAAAGCCTTCCAATTATTGAGCCTGTGATTTTCCAGGCTTAGTACCTTGCACAGGTGCAATGTGTCTCAAAATATTTGTTGCTTGTAATGATCATGCATTCACATTGGCTAATGATTTACTTTTCAATAAATTACATTTCCAATAGCATTCTTAGAATAATATCTCCCTCAAGCACTTGCATTTCATCGATACTTTTCTTTTCAGCGGTTGCTAAACAGACAACTTTAAATGCGGCTGTGAGCAAGTTTGTGTTATATGCAACCTCATTCGCTCTCCTTAGTCACAGTTATTTAAATTCATGTGAGTAGCTATTTGTCCATTAAGACACGGCAAATAATCTATCAGACATTTGTATCACCTCATCTTGTACAAGTCTGGCCCCTGTTAAATAAGCTACAGCCCCCCTCCCCGCCCACCTCTCCTGAGGTTCCTTCTGCTCCTTGAACTTATCAAGCTGTGCCTTCTTCAGGGGACATTGGACTTGGCTACTACACTTCTTTCTGCCTGTATATATTTGCAAGTCTTGTTCTTCTTCCCAGGTAGGTCTTAGCTCACTGTCTCCTCTCCCAAAACTGAAACAAAGCCCACTCCCCATCCCATCCCAGCCACTCTTGTAGCACTTCTTTTTTATCTCATATAAATATCACTGAAATTTTTTTCAGAAATATTGTTTTTTTTATTATTTTCTGATTCTAAGATGTAAATTCCCTGAGAGGTATCTCATTTGTAGTGAATATCATAGCAGGCCCAGCTCCTTAAATAATACTGACATAGTGGAGGCTCTGAAGAAAAGTTTGTTGGATCTGAACTATGAGCTGGCATCATATAAACAAAGTTAGGACCAATTCTATGTGTTGTAACAGATTTCATAATCAGTTATTATAGCTAATTTAATGGCTAAATGTTTAGCATAATTTATAACCCTCATATTTTATAGATAAGAAATTTGGGGTTCAGGAAATGTAAGATGTTTTCCAAACAATACCCAACCAAGTATTGGTTGAATGCAGGATTAAGATACATCTCTCCATATTCCCAGTTCCACATTTCCACTTGTAATGTAACATCCCCCTTAAGTATCATAAAACATTAATTAATGTAAGATTACAAATATAAATCAAATGTTCATTAGGATATCACAAAGTACATATACAAAAAATGAAAATATAATTCAAATTTATTGTATGCTAATTTTACCAAATATTTAGTTAAATATAATATTGTTTCACTGCAGGGAAAAGAGAAAAGCTCTCAGCAACAATGTGAAGATGCCCAATACGTCGCTGAGAGATCATTCCTAAAAGTTTTAGCTGGTATATTTTCCCCTTTGCGTACATTTCCTTGAATCACGCAGAGTTTGCAACAGGCGACCTTGTCCATTCTTGCTGAAGTAGCTCCCATAACATCTAAATACACTTGAAGACAATCACTGAATTCTGATAGTTGGGAAATATTTTAATTAATACTTATTTTAAAAGTCTAAGCATTTGTTCCTTTAGGAACAATTCTGCAACTCTTCAACAGCATGAACAACTCTTTCTTGAGACATTCTGTTTATGTCCTTTAAAAAAAAACCTCAAGAGTTTTCTCATAAACATTATTATGGAAACCATTGCTTTTAGCCAAAAGACATATAAAGTACATTAACATTCTGTTACTTAGGGAAATTCTTCAAGTCATGTCTGCTTCAATTTAGAAAACTTTTGGTTCAATACACTTAAGGCCTAACTAAGCTGAAACCACGATCAAGTTTATAATGACAGAACAAGGGGGGACAGGGAGAATGTCATACTTCTTTTCACTTTGATGCTTTCAGTGTGTAAAGACCAAGCTGGCATAAGAGTAATTACACATTTCTAAAATACCACCCCCGTCCCCTAAGCTTTCTGAATGTACGGACTGTATCTATTATTGCAAACCATTGTAGACCCACCATCTAATAAAATGTCTAGTACAACATTACCCTCATTAAATATTTGTTTCATGAATATTATTTTAAACCGTAACGTTCTATAATTCCATGATTATAAATAAACACAAACCAATATCAGTCATCTTTTAAACCAGGGGTTCTTAACCTTTTTTGTTCCACAAACCCCTTGGCCAGTCAGGTAAAATGAATACTACTGTAATTTATTATTTATAAGTTAAGGAAATGCTGGATCTCATTAGCGGGCAGAGAAAATAAGGACAATAAGTTTATTTTTTTTCAGTTCCAGTTCCTGGACCCCCTGAAATCTTTCCAGTCCTCATGGACCCCTGGTTGAGAGTCCCTCTCTTAAACAATCATGTGTTTCATAGAATTCAACAAACATTTAGAAATATGCTCTCTTTCCAGTAAAACGCTGCCATGTGACTTACGGAAGGAGAGCCAGCAGCATCTCAACTTGAAGGAAACCTGAAGGAAACTGACGCGGAGGCCCGCACTTTGGAAAAGAGTAACGAGCAAGAATCAACTGCACTCCCCTCAAAGCGAGGGCTTGAGTCTCTGGCTCACAACTGTGCCTCCAGCCTTCCCACCAAGCCCATGTCTAACTTAGAGCTGACATTCAAAACTGGATTTCCAGAAAGGGACGCTGGGTGTTGCCAAATTCTTATTGACCCCAAGGATTATCAATGGAAAAACTACCACAGGCTGTGTTCTCACAGACCTGGCCCCAGATCCAAGCTCTGTGGTCTTGAGAAACGGAATCTGAGTTTCCTCTTCTGTAAGATAGGAACAGTAATTTAGACCCTGAGGCATTTGTGTAAGGGTTAAAGATAATGTGTGTAAAGCATCTGAAAGAGAGTCTAGCACATGCTTTGCCTCCCATAAACAAGAGCTATTTTAATTATGTGTGTTCCCCTTTGGATTGCTGGGGATAGATACATATGAATGTCTAATTCATGTGGATGTGAGAATGTGGTGAAATATTCAAATGAATTCATTTCCATTTTAAATAGATAATCTCAGCTTAAATGCTGCCAGGCCTCACCTTTTGCAGCTGTTCTTATTAAATAATTCACCTAGTCGTCAGGTAAAAACACATACTCTGCATTAACTTTAAAGAAGTGCCCAACCGTGAGCATCTTTATGAGTCACCTAACCTTTTACTCAAGCTCATTTTCTTGAGCTCTTCCTTCTTCTAAAATTATAGCCAACTATGGGAGGAATCTCTCATAGGGACTAATGTATTCAATATACACTTAGCTGCCTATTTAAAAGCTCACTAGTAATGCACACATGATCAGGCCCCGAAATACTCAGCAACACTGCAGCGATGATGTAATTTTAATCTATTAGTTGACTCTGAAGAGTATCTGACATTCAAAAACTTAATGGATATGGACTATAATTAAGAAAAATCATTTTGGCTGATATACCAATAACAAGTTATGTCGTGAATTATTATTTGGACTGGCATTGAATCAGGTACATTACCTGTAAAAAGGAAAACCATGAAAAATAAGTAACATTGGAAACCTATTTGGTATGCATGTATTAAAAACTACAAATTCAAACTTTATTCCAGAATTTTGAGATAAATAGCAGTGCCTGGAAAGACTTGATTTTTATCATCAACATTTAACTTTAGGATTCATGTCAACACCTTCTCTAGAGTCCATAAGGTAGTACTGAGATAGTGTCACCGATGCCAGCAACAGAGAAGATCCTAATATACTTCTACAGTATTTCTTTGACAATCTCTTAAGTGTTGTTGCAATTATTCCAAACTGCAAAGAGTGCAGATTAACCGAAGGAAGTCCAGAACCACATTTTGAGTGGGCAAGACGAGCTCACCTTTCATACCCCAAACTTACCCTTGTTTTTTAAGCTTAATGATTTGTATTAGTTTCTTATTCACTGAGTTCAAATTGGTGTTGCTTTTATCGCTTTCTATGTTTGTAAATTTTTTAAAATGGCATTCCTTCCTATTCTCTTTTAAGAGTCTTATCACAGGCAAATTGGTCGAATGAACCCTGTTGATTGCAATCAAATTGTTCAAGGTAATGAATGTTTTGTGACTACATCATGAGGCATTAGATCTCTGGGTATCATTATATTACACTGGGACAGTATTTTCCTAATCTATGCTGGTGATACTGATTCCTTAGATATGACTCAGTCTTTAAATTGATAACATGCTCTAAAGATAACACCTACTACACCACTCTCTGGACATCTTTTTATATCTAGCACACATATAATCTTTATATGCCTGTCTAGTTGTTCTCTGCAATCAGAAAAGAAAACACTAGCATACTAAATCTAGAATCTGTCTTATAAATTCATTTATACACATATTTTTAGGTGGAATGTAAGTTCTCTGAGAAGAAGTGTTTTATTCCGCTCTATCTCTTTTGCTCTCTGATGTATCCTAGACTCCTAGAACCTTGTATATTTACATAAAAGTAGGCCATATGAAGATTATTTCATCAACTCTTGTTCAATAAAACTGGTACCTACCTCTATTGTCCTTTAGATTTATAATCTACACTTTTTCTCAAGTCAGAATCCATGAAAATAAATTAACATGATTTGAATTTCTATGTTTCACTACAGTTGGGGTTCACGGCATTTTAATTTTAATATCAGGTAATGGTTTGCATTCCTTAGATATACAGTGGAAATTGGACATAAATTTCAAAAGATTAAAAAGAAAGGGTAAAAAACACAAAGAAGCACAAAACATAGAAAAGAACATATTTACACACAGAGAGAAATCTTTTAAACCAAAAATCGATCTGTCTTCCTACCCTATGATCAGCTTCTTAAATTGTTATTTAATTTAGATACGCTATGTACAAGTGAACTCTGTTTCTCAAGCCCGTAAACAGGTGCTTCTCACTGGTGAGTGTGCTTAGGAATGCCCTGGAGAGTTGGTAAGTCGGGGTTCCTGGGCCCCATTTCAGAGATTTTGATTCTGTAGGTCTAGGTTGGGGCCTGAGGGTTTTTAACTTCGTGAGCAATAATTTATTCATTTCTCTCTTCTATCTGTTCTTGAAGAAAACATTTAATTATCCTGAACAAATTGTCAAAATTTCCCTAGCTACCTGTTGGCTTAAATCACACTGCAGAACGCATCAGCTTTCTGTCTCCTCATAAATAGCAAAGGGAACTTGAAACAATGACTTAAAGTGCCTTCTAATAAGCATGTCAAGAAGGAGGTAAATGAATGCCTCTTTTAGTATATGGCACATTTAATAAAAATTGTTACCATCAAAATAGTTGTGAAATTGTGATTGTAATTTTGAAATTGGAAGATTTAAGGTAATTGGCAACCTACTTTGAAATGATTGTTTCTGAATATGCTGATTAAAGTAGACACAATTAGGAATGCACTTCAAGAAAATCACTGTTATTCATTCTTAGCTCATTTAATAATATTTGGAAGACTGTGCTTAATGGAATGCTTGAAGATTTCACAAAATTACTCTACTACTTATATCTTTTTATTTTATTAATACGAGTGCTTCTACAATGTCCTGAAGTAGGAATTTTCTACAGTTTCATTGAATTTAAAATAATATTTGATTCATAGGGTCATTTGATATTAATGAAAAAGCAAGCATTAAGGAATGATTTACAAGTGTCCATAATTCATTTAAAAATAAATACAAGTTTCAATCACATAAGTTTCAAAATTACATTAAAATGTCTTTAAGTAGATTTTTTAAATGCAGTTTATTTAAATAGAATGTGTGCTTCCAGAAATAAACATGAGTACAGTGTGTTTTTCTCACTGTACTAGCATATAGGAAAATGACTGAGAAATAGAAATGAGCCAATTAGTTCTACTTCAGAATAGTCTATTTTTGGGTGATTAAACCACACTTGAATAAAAATTATACTATCATAGCTAGTGCCAAAAAATAGCAAAGGTGAATTACATAAAGGATTATTCAGTTAGAAAAATGTATATGTCCTTAGAGTAGTCATATGATTCCACTAAACAAAATATTACTGTAAATAAGTGAGTTTACAAACTTCATGTAATTTTAGATCCTTGCTTCAAATCCAGGTTTAACGCCTAATGCATAGCTCCTGAGGAAGTAAGTAGCTCTAATAAAGTTTTATTTGGTTAAGTTTTTCCTTGAGGGCATTGGTGAGAGCATTTTCAAATTAAGGAAAAGACTCAAAGTGCTTCTGATCTTTGACAGAAAGGAAAGTGTGCGGGAAATGCGCACACACCGCATTTCAAAGAGGACCATTAGGGCGGGTGGACAGGCTAGCCCCACTCAAAGGACTTGGAACTTCCCTGGTTGCCAAAAACTGCCTCATTTCCTGATCTGCTTCCTTATTACAAAACCTAATCATTACAATCACTCCTTGCAATAATAGAAACATGGTTATTTATTTTATAATTTGCAAAGACCTTTCCAATATGCTAATTTTATCATCAGAAAAAAACAACAACCCTGAAATACAGAGGGCAATTTCTGTTAATATTCTGATACTACTTGGTGAAAGTACATAACACTCCCAGAGAGTAAGCTGTGATTAAGCAGACGAGCTAGATTTAGCTGCTGATTAAAACAAGTACGTACACACACACACACACACAAAGACACATACTTTTATATCTTTGGGATAAAGCAATGTATTTCCAGGAGGTGCCTATTAAGATGGATATTTCCTGTAAGAAGTAAGGGATTCAGAAATAGAATTACAGATGAATGTGTTTACAAGATTAAGCAGCTGCTGTTTTACACAGAAAAACCATATAGTAACCGCTACTAAGTATCTTATGTCAACAAAGAATTTCCATATTCTGAATAAATAACCTTATCATATTAAGACACTAGACAAGGCCATGGCAAAGACACACTCTGGATAATGGAAAAGCAGTGGAATTTATCTAGCGCCCACAGTGTCACTCATAAAGAGAGTTTAAATTAGGTAGCAGGGTGAAGCCCCCGATGACGCTAGCAGTGACAGGTTGAGAACGGAAAAGTGACCCATGGGTACTGGTTAAAAACGGTAAAAATTTAAATAGTTTTTAATGACCTCCTTTTGATAAAAAACAGGCATATTTTTATATACAGAAATTATTCCTAATAACTTCCTGCTATAATCTTATGGTAGGCCTTTCCTCATTATTGTTCAATGAGACACACTGATATAAGAAAAGGAACATTTTATTGTGGACAAAATTTGGCATCCCATAAGACCAATTTATTAACTGGGTGGCATTATGCATGCCATTTAGTCTAGCTGAGCCTCAGTTTCCTTTTCTGTAATTTGGAGAGAGCAATACATATCTCCTAGTTTTTTAAAGATTAACTGGAATAATGGATGGGCAACTCATTACTCCATTCCAGAATCCTGTGTATAAAGAATTATTATGAGAAAGAATTAGCATTTTGGATGGCACTATTTTGAAGTGACTGGTGAGGTCCACAGGGATAAGAGTTATAGAAGGAATGCTGGGTCAAGTTAGTATTTTTGATATTTTTTCCAAGATCAGGCCGGCTGCTTAACATTCCTAAAGAAGATCACGAGGCTGAGGAGGATTTAGGCAGAGCCCTACTCCATGCTCAACCTTTCTCCAATCTCATAAAGCCCATCTTGAGACTCCTGAGCAACGAAGGAAGCTAGGGGCAGCTGGAAAAGTCGATACAAAGTGGGAGATGATCGGATTTTGACATGAGGAATCTATGCCCCAGTTCTAAGTGCAGTTGACAAACATGGCCCAAAATGGAACATGCAATCAATTATGCCCTTCAATAGTTCTAGGTAGTGAGGCCTAGGGTTTTTTCTTTCTATACATTTTAAGTGGTTGAAGTTTTAATTCCTCTGGTATATAGACTTAAAACTCATTTTTAAAATTCATCCATTAGAGACAAAATCCCTTGTCCTCTCTCTTCTTTCCTCAATTATTTCTGCAGTGATCATTATTTTAATCTAGCAATTACTTTTTCAAGTTTAATAAAAAGAAATACATGTAAATCTGGGGTTTGTTCCATCAGCTCCATCAGCAGACATGATTACCTTTTTTTGCCTCTCACAATTTCACTTCTCACATTCTACCAGCTACATTTTTTGCCGCTTGATTAAGATCACTAACATTTACATTCCTTCCACAACACTAACAAAGCTTTCCCTGCCTTGACCACAGGTTGGTGGAAAAAGTTAAGAAATATGAAGAGAAATTATGTTATTTAGAAATTATGAAATTTGTTTAATGCTAGGCCAAGTGTGCTAGGATATATTATTCTTTATAATTTCAATGTCAATTTCCCTGGCCCACATATAGATATTTTTAGCATTAGAGCCCAATGATTTATTTTCTTTTAATGCATTCAATTAATAAAACTATATCATATTTTTATTGTTCTCATCTCTATGAATTTTTTCCCTTCGAACTTTGAATTGTCATTTGTTTTTATATTAAAGACTTTAGATTTTTATCATTGATTCAAATTTCCCATCTGACATTTCATATTATTTGTTAAAGAAATGTAATTTTCCTGCCAGCCCTGTAAACGGCTTTCCTGAGTCCCTAACTTCATGTACCAGCTGACTCTAGGGTGCCTGCAATGCTAGACATCTTCCTAGGTGATGTGAATTCAGTGGTAAGTAAGAACAGTCCCATACCCTGCCTTCACAGAAAAGGAATTTTACCTATTAAGAAGAGAAGAGCAGGTCAAGGGGATATCTACCATGAACATACTTGCCACCTCGTTGAGAGTATTCCATCATGGTTTGGGCTATAAAGGCTTTTTCCTAAGGGTTAAATTCCAACACCTGTGAAGAACAGACAACTGACTGGTTCTAAGGAGCTGCTTGTGGCAGCATTGGTCCTGAAAGACCAAAGCTATTCAGGAAAAGGACCCCTTGGAGATACCCAGACAACAGCAAAAGCTTGAGGGTGACGAGACGTCATCTTCTATGATGTAAAGCAATCCTACTATTAAGAGGCATCTACTCCTTTGTTTAAAAAAAAATCATGTTATAGGAAGGAAATTATTTTTATCGTTTTTGTTTATGTCAGGGTTTGTCTCCTTATTGTATCTAATGCTACTAAAATGCGGTTCAAAAATATTGGTGTCAGTTCTCAAAGTCTGCAAACTTTTGGTTAAAAATCAGCAACAGGATTGATAGAGAAAATTGAGCCAAGAATTTAGACACTTTGATGGAAACTTGTCTTTACAACAACTTTATTTATATTTTGTAAGCAGATTGGTGCTCAAGGGATTGGAGATAAAACAAAGGAAAACAATAAAAATCAGCCTTCTCCACAGATCCTTTGCGAAGTAGAACACTGCTGCCGCATGCGGCCAAAAACAAATTGAAATTGGACATAAAAAATCAAAACTCTTGTGGAAGTTCAAGAAACCTTAATCAGAAATCTATCAGGCAGACATGCATTGGATGCCCAAATGCATTTTGACACTGCATGTTTGTAATAAAGTCACCTGTATGCTAACGTTAACTATTGAGGATTGAATCATGTTTCCCGGGAAAGACAAGTTCAAGTCCTACCAACACACCATAAGGGTGAACTCATTTGTAACTAGAACCTTTGAAGATACTATCAGTTAAGGTGTGGCCAAGCTTAATGACGGAGGGCCTTAATCCAATATGGCTGAAGTCCTTATGAGCAAAGGAAATTGGACCCACAAGGAGGAAGCAAAGAGGAGGCCAGGAGCAACAAATCACCCTGTCATTGGAGGATTGGCAGGCAGAAAGCCATGACCAGCGCACACTTTGGAGAAAACATGTCCTTATCAACATCTTGATTTCAAAGTTATAGGCTCCAGAACTATGAACCAATAAATTCCTGTTGTTGAAGCCAAACCAGTATATGGCATTTGCCTTAGCATCACTGGTAAACTGAGGCAGCCATATACTGGTGCACGTGGTTTCAAACACAAGGCAGCCTGAGAAAGCTAGAAAGACTCCTGCAACAAATATTTTAAAGTTTGGGACAAACATAAAATTATTGAAATATCTTACTGAATTTGTAAAGTAAAAAGATGATCTAAAATTTACCCAAGTCAATTCAGAAGCTAAGAGGAAAGGAAAAGCCAGGAGGAGGTTGAATTAGTGAGTGGAAGTGGCAACGTCCACATTTGACTTCCTAAACCTGAAAGATTCCCTAATCATTGGATAATGTGAATTATTTAACCCATCGTATTCCTCTCCCTGATGTGACTGCTAGGAATTTAAGAAATAACTTTTGGTAAAGCTTTTCTCCCTTAGAGATGTTGATATAATTTTCTTCCCACCTATTTATCAATCGTGTTTTTTTTTCAAGTATTATCCTGTATGAGAGGTTTTGTGTTGTTGTTTTTGTCTCGTACTTTTGCTATTAGTTTAAACTATTTCATTTCCTTTGTAAATCTCATGAGGATAAAGTAATATTTTCAATAATTTCTTCCTTCTTTACCTAAGTGCTAAAGATACTGCATGTTTTTCTTACCTTAATCCCATCTATAGTGTTTGATGATAATGAATTTCCCACCACCCATTTTTCTATTACCCCATATTACAAAAGGTGAAGGTAAACCATCCTTGTGAGCAATATGTACCTGATTTCCAGTTTTAAAAACTTCCATTCTAGGCTTATCCATTTGTTGGGACTTAAAATATTGAATATTGAATTTACTGACACTAGAGTCCAACTGTCATGCTGCTGAAATGATGACTGTTTATTTCCATAGTGATGGAAAGTGCACCTCTCTTATCCCCAATATGATTATAGAGTAATGGTCTATTTTCTGCTTCACAATTCATTGGGCTGAGCACCAAATGTAATTTGTTGCAAGTATAAAGTATATTTCCTTCCATTTGCTGTTAACAATCCTTTCCAGTATCTCCACTCTACAGACCGTATTAATCTTACTCTATTTATTGTGTTCCTATTCTACATTAATAATCCAGCTTATTAAAATATATTGAGGGACTTATGCTTCTAGGCCTGTAATAATTCTACTTTTTTCTTTTTCCCTGTATTATGCACAGATTTGACTTCCCTGCTTTCTCAATCTTTTTTTTTTTTTTGCAGAGTTCTCCCAAAGATGACTGAAGTAACAAAAGAACAAAAGAAGCTATACAGCCAAATTTCACATAAGAATCAGTAATTACTAGGATTCACAATTACTCTGTTGCTATTTACAACAAAATCTTTGCTTACGTCTCAAAGCTTACTATTGCATGGGGTGGTTGGAGAATATTTATGAACACATGGCAACTGATTTTGGGGAGAAATCAACCTTGAGTTAGAGTCTTTAGGGCCTGGTAACTGTAAGCTTTCACCTCAGATAAATACCCTTTATAAAAGCCAACAGAATTCTGGTACTTTGCATCAGCACCCCTTTGGCTGTCTAACACATGGTAGCTGTTAGTCTTGGTATTAATTCGACTTTCTTTATTTTGCTTTCAAGGCATATTAGGTTTGCATAGTGTACTTACTATTTACCTTTGGGGAGTTCTAACATTTTTCTCAAAATTTTCCTTATCTTCCTTAATTTATCCCTTTTTCCCTCATCAATTTCCTGAAGATATGAAAATAATCATCAGCCCTGAGTTGTTCTGATCCAAGAAACCTGTTTGTGCAACACAGAAAGATCACAGAAAAACATATATGATTAGCACGCCGAACAAAAGCAAGTACAAATTTCCCCCCAAGGTCCTAGTTAGACTATGTTTGTGTGAGATCATTAAAGTCTCATTCTTCCTTATCAAATATGTTTTTATTCTTTTAATGTTGAAATATTGTGAACATTTTATTATGAATTTATTGGAAGAAATTTATTGATACTCTAACCATTTGCAGTTCTTTCCAGATCTAAAAAGTAGTCTGTACAAAGTAGATGCTCTTCATAATATTTTCTGTTTTATAGGATATCTTTTAGAGGTTGGTGACACTATTTTGAAGACATTTATATAGTACTTTTAAGTCTTCTGAATAAAGTGCCACAAAATTAATATGATTTCATTCCAAATTATACTGAAATATGTGATTTTCTTTCCCCCATTAAGTTATCCCAAAGCATATTTCAGTAAAAAATGTGAATTATGTCATAACTCTTTTATGTGACCAGTTTAACATTACAATATTTGAAATTGCGCCATAAACACCATAAAGCTGACAACTACCCATCTCTCTCTTCCTTTCCTATTCTTGCCACAATATTGAAAGTCAGCCTTACTTCACCATTGTGGCAGTTTGAGATGATTTATGATCCCCAAAAGAGAAAGATGATGTTTATAAACCAATCTATTCTTCTAGGTGTGATATCCTTTGATAGTATTAAATTCAATGAAGGGACTCCAATTAAGTTTATTTGATAAAATCAGTTTAGGGCTTCTGATTGGGCTACATCAGTAAGGGGTTACTCAGTTTGAGCGTCGGCCCCCTTGGTGGACTGAGGTAAACTGACACTCAAGAAGACACACAGGAAGAGAGCGAGCGCTGCCATTTTTGATCCAGGGGCCCCTGGGCGAGATGAACCTTTCGTCTGATAATCTGCAGCTGACCTTGGGAAGAGAGCCAAGGTCAATATAGAAGTCTCAGAAAGAAATGCCCTATGCCAGAAGAGAGAGGAAGGTCTGAGAGACAAGCCCTGTGCCAGCGGGCAGCTGAGAGGAAGCCCAGAGGGAAAGGGTGAACCCTTGTAGAGATCAGCGGCCATCTTGCTTCAACACGTGGTGACTGACTTTGGTGAGAAAGCGACTTTGAGCCAGGTTTGTTAGGGCCTTGTAACTGTAAGCTTTTACCTCAAATAAATACCCTCTTTGAAAGCCGACAGATTTCTGGTACTTGGTGTTGACCCCCCTTTGGCAGACAAATACAACAGTCTTTTAAATAATTTACTTAATCTTTGTTCTGTCTTCCTCTTCCTCATCGTTTTGAACAATTAAAGATAATTTGCCACATTTGAAAAATTCCTGCATATAGCTATTAACCTAAGACATCTGCATAATATCAGACAAGGATATAATGAATTTCTAGTGGCCCACGAAAAATATAGTTTGTTCATATGAGACAACAGATTCATTCTGCTCCTTCAAACTTCAACATGAAGACTTCTAAAAATCAGAGTGCAAGCACAAGCTCAGAGGACAAACGTAGTGTCTCTTGTATCCCAAGGACACAGATTAGGGCTTGATACATAGAAAGGTAGACATATGAATTAATATCTAATGATAAAACTGTTATAACGATCTATATAACTAGATAGCTAGGTACACCTAATTATCTAGATAGATTGATCATAGATAGATGATAGGTAGAGGTAGGTAGGTAAATAGTAGATAGATAGATGATTGATAAATAGATAGATCAAGAAAGCAGATATTCTCCAGTCCCATTCTTCATGTAAATGATAACTCTTCAACAATAATATATAAAACTAAGCATCAAATTCAGCATGTCTGAAACGATATATATTAAGAATGGAGTACCTTTGCTTCTGGATCTATGATTTGTATTACATTATCATCAAGATTTTCCAGTATAATGTTTCTCAACCTGAGTGGCTTAATTTACCAATAAAAAGACTAAACAAAGTAATTTGGACCTTAAGAGAGAATTTTTAATTTGCTTACCTGTAAAATATCCCTAAGATATTTTCCTTTTTCCTTCCCCATATATACTTTTCGTTGATTATAAAAATGTAAAACATGTTTTCAATCAGCATATTCATAAAAATTCTTGGACCTTTCAATGATTCCTTATAATTTATGTATTATTGGTTCTGAGACTTTTTTCACACATTTTTACTACTTCTTCATTAGAAACCTATCATTTTTGCTGTGTGTGTGTGTGCACATGGGTGTGTGTTAAAATGTATGGAGTAATTCTAATCAGTCCCATTTTCTTACAAAAAAAACCAACAACACATTTTAAATCATTATTCTGATATTCAAAACATACTATAATCTAGCTCAATGCTCCTCTCTAGTCTTGTTATAAACTTCACACAAAATTTGAGCCAAACTGGTTTTTTTCCCTGTTGTGATAATACTTTCCCACCATAGTGCATTTTCTCCTATAGTTTTCTTCTTCATGCAATTCCATTAATGGACAGATGTTCTGCCTTCTTCAGATTGGAGGTACTGCCAAATCTAGCATAGTGCCTTAAACAGTGCACATGCTAAATGATATCAAAATATAAATGAAAGAAGCAAGGAGTGATTTCCCAATTGTCTTCACATTCAAAATGTTATGATGCCAGCTTCACTTTCTCGTCATCCCTCTGTATTTTCCTTCACCCTCTTCTCTTACTAGTAATCTTCAGATGTACGTGCTCAAAAACTGGTTCACTCAATCAATGAAGAATATAGGCATCTGTGCCTGACCTGCCCTACCCCAAGCTCCAAATCAGTAAACTTTTTTTCTGGTAGGCATTCTGCTTTTTTTAAACTTTATATGCCACCCTGTGCCCTGAATTACATTCCTCACTCAATGAATGTTTGCTTATTTTATGAAATGTCATTTTGCTATATAAGATCAATGAAGAAACATATACCCCAATTAAGCATCCCCAGATGTCTGGTTATGTTTTAACAATTTATGTAGTTTGGATAGAAAGAGGTTGGATTGTGGTTTTTGCTATTATATACACAAAAATTCTTAAGCAGTTAGAAAACTTGTTAAAAATTATTTTCTTCCCCTTTATTAGAAAACTAAATTGGCCTGATTTTTTTTAATGGTTCAAGATCCAGTTTATAAATAATTGTATTCTGGGTTTTTTTAATTCAGGAATTAGAAAACGTAAAACTTTCATATTTTAGATAGATAAATGTATCTGTGTATATATGTATGTACGTGTGTGTGTGTGCTAAAAATGCTCTCAGAAGAGGTATATGAGCTCCAGCATTACACAACTTGCTTCTTTGTTAATTGGAATCTGTTAAACCATTTTTATGGTGATGAATTTTAATCATATTACTAATTACAGATATAAACATACATACACTGGATAGATAAAGTGATAGATGAAAGATAGGGATGGATGGATGGATAGATAGATAGATAGATAGATAGATAGATAGATAGATAGATAGATAGATAGATAGATAGATAGATAGATTTTGGCTAGGCTAATGTCAATAAAAGGATAATTTAAGTGGAGATCAGTACTTAGAAAAAGTAATGATTTAATAGTCAAAGCATAGCTAGGTAGGCCATGTGTCTTCCCTTGGTAGAAATGATCTTGCAGACAATTTCAGACTACTTAATTTAAACATTGAAAATCCAATTTAGAA
The DNA here is from genome assembly GCF_030445035.2 of Dasypus novemcinctus. NCBI lineage: Eukaryota > Metazoa > Chordata > Mammalia > Cingulata > Dasypodidae > Dasypus > Dasypus novemcinctus. Next base: position 8,632,680 of record NC_080701.1, on the reverse strand, counting down.
TCGGAGCTTCAGGAATGTCACAGATGCCTCAGGCACTCATTGGTGCAAAGCAAAGTGAAATTCAGTAATTGGAAACTGTGAAGAAAATTCACACTTATGTTGTTTTTCTCTGCATAATGTAAAAGTTTCCTTGTATGAAAAAGAATGGTTAAAGCAAAAGAGCACACATTTACTGGATTTTTGAATAAAGAACGTCTGTGGAGAGATGCAGAAGAGTTAGCATAATTTTAAGGACCAGCCAAAACATACTGTGAAGTCCATAAGGATTGTTTTTGTTACCCAAGATCCTTTCTATTCATTAATACTGCTAACTTACACCATCTGATTTCTGTACTTCAACCGTTTCCTTCTTGACAGTGTCAAGAAAAGACTTTTTTGCAGTGACTACAAACGCTAACCTATTAAAACCTCAAAAGAGTGTTAATTAAAAATATTTTTCAATAACTACACTGCGGCAATGTCACTTTTTATTTTCTCTCCTTCATCCCCTCCTTCTGATTCTCTTTCCATCCGTCCCTTCACCTCTCTCTTAATCCCACCTTCTTGTCTTCCCCATCTCCTTCCTTCTGAGTACCAGCTAAACTCAGGCTGCTCATTTACCATCAGCATGAAATGAACGTAGGAATAGAAGAGCTATATGTTACGATGAAAAGATAAAGAGTAAGTAATATATGTTATTGTCAGGGTAGGGGACTAATGGAAAGCTGCACAAGAACAATATAGTTAGCTGAGTTGAGAGATAAATTTGTGTCCACTGACTTGGTTAATAAAAGATAGTGAACTTCATAAAAGAAATGCATTATGGGAGTGCAAGCCAAATGGCAGTGGGTTGAAGAAGTAGAGAGTTAAGGGGATTAGTGAGGTGGAGACAGCAAGCAGAAGGCATGTTTAGAAGAGGTTTGGTTAGGAAAAGAGAGGCTCAGATGGAGGGATCCTAAGGCTCAGTAGAGGGTTTAGATTTTACGTCCATTCTAGTTTAAATTAGGAAAACTTCAGCATGTTTCTAAGCCAAGGGGAAGCACCAGAGAATGAATAATTAATGTGAACTGAGCAGTGGATGAAATGTGAGAAGAAAGCATAAAGCACATGACTCTCAGTCTAACAGGAAGAAACTGGAGGTAATGAAACGTGTGTGGATAGAGGTGCCCAAGGCGTTCTGCTAACAAAAACGCCTTAAAGAGAGTGGCCAACATTGGCGACATATCTTGAAAGGAAGGGATAGTGAAGAGAATGGAAAAATTATCCAAGTTCAAATAAAGGAAGTTTCCAGGTGTCTCTATTACTGCATTTTATAATTGCAATTATTACCTTTCTTTCTAAGCAGTTTACGTGAAAGCAGGTGCTTTATCATTTTGGAAACCCTAGTTTAGCACTGTACCTTAGCAGCCCAACAATGTTACAAGGAGTGAATGAATGAATGCCAGTTTAATGTGTTCACTCAAGTAGAAGTTATATGTATACTAGATTCTCTTTCCCACAGAAACTTTCCTAATGAAACAGCCTAGTAAGAGAGCGAATCAGATGGATCTGGCACCTGGCAAGAAGTCCACTTTGTCTTTTGATACCCCCAAGAGGGCTGCTTGTGAGAAATCCAATTCAGAATGAGATTTCCTCCAGAAGTCAGAAGAAGCCCTGGTCTTCTCCAAGGGCCTTATCATTGGGCCCTCCTGGGGGATTGACAGGTGGGGTAATCAATCAAAACAGCAAGCAGCTGGGTCTCCTCCCCTGCTATTAGCAAAGAGGTAGAACAATTAATGGTTTAAAAAGTCCCCATCTGGATTGCTACGCAAGCAAATCTGGGGATTTATAATCTATAATGGGGGATTGTAATCTGTAAATCAACCCACTTTCTCACTCTTCCGCCCCTTCTACTCTATCTGGGACCACTGATCTGTTATTTTCTCCCATTTCTCTTCCCTACCTGAATAAATCACTGGCCCAACTCACCCAACATACTCTTGAAATTCATTTCTGCAGCATAACAAAGAACCTAGACAAAATCCAGGTACACTGTTAGAGGTTTGCAATAATAAAAAGCTGTAGCTCAGGTTCTCCTGATATGCACTGGGAAAGGGTAACCCCATCCCACATAAGCCTACATGCCTAAGGGCATGGCACTTCCCCACAGGATAAATAAAGAAACCACATAGGGATGGGAGTAAAGGGAAATGGAAACCTCCCCTACCTGCATATCAGAGGGAGATAAAATTCCTACAAAACAAAGAAACATCTGCTCCTGTAGCATTCCAAGAAACCAAAGCTCCCTAACCCACTGTCTTCTAGTCACTATCAGGGAAAGTTCCACCTCTAAGGACTTCCCATTGGCCTCTGCTCTTCACTCAGACCCTCAACCCCTCCCACCAACTATCATTCCCTGCCTAGGAAAGTTCCGTATAAATTCAAGTCCCCCCTTCCAGGAGTGGGCTGAAGTCTCTCTTCAGAACCCCACCACGTGGTGGAGGGCTGAAGTCTGTTCTTCAGACCCCCTCTGTTGGGAGAGCTTCTCAAATCTTTCTTTGTCTGTTGTCAATCAGTCTCCGTGTCCCAGTAAGTGCCGTTTTTCCTCCAACATACACTAATACAGGATCTATCAGGCTTACTGTCAAGATGCTGAGGAAAGATGTTTGGTACCAGGCAAGTTCCTCAAATAGGTCAGATCACACAGTACAGACTTTTCTCTTTCTCCAGGCATATGCTACAGAGTTCTCTGTTACCCACTGCCAATGTTTCCAGGAGCAATGTCTTCTCCTCTCCTCAGGAGATTAGGAAGGAAATGTCTACTCAATGTGCCTCTCCCTCATGGCCTCCTCTATCCCCCACGGGCACTCCATCGACTTTTCTGACTAATGAAACAAGGAGGAGAAACTGGGCATCTGTCTGTGATGGTTTATTTTATGTCAACTTGGCTGAGCCCTGGTGCCCAGCTGCAGGTCTGGTTAACACCTACAACCAGCTGAGTAAAGAGTGGCCTTGGTGACAGGGCCTCTTCCCATCTGTTGAAGGCCTGAGCAGCCAAACCGGAGGTCGCCCTGAGAAGGAGAACAGCTGCCTCAACCCTGGAGCCCCCCAAGTTTCCCGCCTGCTGCCTAGCCGCTATCGATAACGGACTTGCCTTCCCCCAAATCACATGAGCCAGTTCCTTGGAATAAATCTTTGAAAAAGGAAATCTGGTTCTGTCTCTCTGGAGAATGCAGAATGTCCGGCCACTCTCCTGTCCAGACGAGGGGAGACGCGCTCTGCTCTGCCTGCTTGGGGAGGGGCTTCCAAGGTGACCACCCTGGGAGGGGGCAGGCAGGGCGTCTAGAGGCCAGCACCCTTAGGGCTCTATGCCTGGAGGCAGGAATTCCTTCTGCAGCTGGCCGGGGAGTGTTCAGTTTTGTCCAAGGACCGGCTCAAGGACAAATTATTAATAAGAGAAGGCTGGATCTCTCAGCAGAACCCCCATAGTCTACATTTCAGCTTTACCAATAATTAGCCCAATGACCATGTTCTTTCTGCATCCTTCTAACTCCAGTGGATATCTTTTAATTTGTTCTTAACTTGCAGGAGGTGTGAGGTGCTTGATTGATTATCACCGACAGATCCTAAAGGCCGATAACGGTGGCATGCTCAGATTAGCAAGAACACCCAAAAAACAGGTAATCCTTGATCAACTACTATATATTTTCAGCATAGCTGAGTAGTCAGGAAAGTCTGCAGCAATGAAGGGCCTCTCCATTTAAACTGAGCTTACAGACCAACAGCTTTGCAGGTGAAAATAGAAATGTTTCTAGTGAAAAAATTTAGAGACAGAATTTCCCTTGAGATCATTTTGAGAATTTTGATGGCTCCCCTCAGTGTTCCAAATACTATTTCCTTAGAGTGGCATTCAGGGTGCTTTGTGGTCTGCCCTGGCACGTAGTAGGATCTTATTAAATGCTTATTGGACAACTGTGTGCATGCTATTCCTTTGACAAGCCTGTCAGAGGAGAAGCGCCCTGGTTACCCAGTAGCCTTGTGAGGCCTTGGGGTGTGCACCCTTCTCCCACTGCCCTCTGAGTTACCCCGCCCTGGGCACACCAGCCTTTCTGTTCCTGGAACAGAGCGGAGAGGGACTGCCTTTGATTTTGCCCTGTCTGGTGCCTCTGCCTGGAACAGCCATGTGACTCACTCTGTCCTTCCTTCTTTGCTCAGACCTGACTTTCTCAAGGAGGACCATCCCAACCAACTTCTCACAAATGGAAAACCTCCTCAAACCCTACCACTGGCCCCGACGTTCCCAATTTCTCTAGACAGGACCTACTGTATGCTTTGCTTTTCAAAACTCACATTGCTTTCTAAAATACCATAAAGGTGCTGGCTATCTTATTATTTACACAGGAAATGGGCAGCGAAAGGACGTGGATCTCTGCAGTGTTCACTGATAGATCCCAAGAGCACAAGTTTCTTGAGAGGCACGTTTATACAATGTGTTATGTAGCACCTGGGATAATTAGTGACTTACATATAAATATTCAATAATGGGCTAGTAATTTCTTGATTATGATAACTACAGGTTTATGCATATTTTTTATTGCCAGTAATGAAATATACGTGGCTGCCTGTTTTGGAAATAAAATATAATATACCTTCCCTAATCGGATTACAGATTTCCCAACCAAAACTAAAACAAATGCTGTTTTTCTAAACTGATTCCAAATAATTTACTGAATTTGTGAAAGCATGTTATGAATTTGTAACAATTGTTGTAAATTAGCAAATATTATATGGAAGTTTCAATGTGAATTTATGTCCAAGTACTGGGAATCAACAAGTAAAACATGGCTTGTCACCTCGTGAGACTACGTCTACTCCGTGTGAATTGACAGTCTTGAAAAGCACATAACCCTCCATTTTTCTCCATAAATCAGTTAGTCCGACAAGTACAATTTATCCTATTTTTGCTGAATTTCAAAGCTGGAAACATAGTTTCATTTTGAGTCTATAATTTGTAGCTCAAAGTAAACTTTCAGAGATTAAGAGAAAACACATTTTAAACAAAATCTTTAATGATATAATGGATTTTATCTAATTGTTATTAAAATTATGTTGCATACATAAAACTCATTAAATGATTTTGGAGTACACAAACACATATTGCATGGTTAATTCTTTCTACATGTAAAAACAATGTTCTACCATGATGATGCGCAAAGAGTAAAATACAGCAAGTGTTAGCCTTTTTAAATGACTGACGGGGAAAAAAAATGATTGGAAAAGTAACATTTTAGATATTGCAAAACTCATTTAAATTTTAGTATTAGATTCAATATAGACTGTCAGAGTAGATTTCTAGGTTTTTATCTAATTAGTTATATTGAGGCTAAAATTAACATTAGATTAAATAATATGGATACAATAAAATTCTGGCTGATGACCTAGATATCAACTGATAGAAAGAGAGAGATAGATAGATAGATAGATAGATAGATAGGGATAAAGATATATTACTATTAATATTTTTCATGAATATTGAAGGGGATCACAGTCATCAAGATATAGTTTAAAGTTTCAGAAAAGTTTTTAGAATTCGGGTTTTCACAAGATATCATTAAATATCCTGTTTTAAGTGTTTAACGCAGAAGACTAAGCACAAGTTCTACCATATGATACTGCATGGTCTTGATTAATTCACTTATTTGTTTTCTAAATTTAGTTTTCCTCAAATATCAATAAATGAGTTCAACAAAACATATAATATATGTAAATAATAAAGCAGAGCTCTCTGATTACAGTCAGTATGCAAGAAGTGATGGCTATTAATATTTCATTTTGGCATCCTGCTTTAAAAAAGGTTTGAATAACTGCAAAAATCTATGCAGTTGCCTCCAAAAAATAGGAGAGACATTTAGACAATTGAGGATATAATTTTTGTCTATTTAACATATAAGATAATTGTGGCAGGCATTAGTAAGATAGAGGTAAAGTACAATGGTGTTGGTAAGTACAATGTGTAGGTTCTGTTCAGTGCATAACGGTGACACAAAGGACAAAACCACCAAATCTACTGTGTTGCGATAGTGGGAAAATTCTACTTTAAGGACAAATAGAAATATGGTTCTTACAGAAGCCAACCAAAGCCTCACGAGTTTTCCATTATGCTCTTCCAGCATTCTTTGACTTCACAGCAGGTAGAGGGTTTAAATTAAGTATCTTGTGTTGTCAGTAGGTAACGTGTGGTGTTTCTCTCCTTGAACACTGTCATCCTCCACCCTCCCCTTTCTACATTTACTAAAGGCTATGTCCTTCTCCAGGACCCAGCTCTGTCATCCCTGCTCTATGATGCCTTCTCTGCTTGCCTTTCTTCTAGCGTAATGATGGCTCCAGCCTGTGCTCTCCCAAAGCACTGGTGCAACTGAAGCAATTATCACATAAATTTTAATTGTTTAGACATCTGGTCCCCCTTTACTGAATTTGTTTATACTTCTGCTTGTTCTTTGGGCACTTTTATCCCAACCATGCAAAAAGAATATATTGCCGTTAAATTGACAACACTGAAGATTTTTGTTCAAGGGCACACCACCACTTTCAGAGGAATTGAAAGCAAGGGCACAAACAGATATTCACACACTGATGTTCAAAGCAGCATTATTCACAATTGCTAAAAGATGGAGACAAACTAAGTGCCTGTCAACTGATGAATGGATAAACAAAATGTGGAATAAACGTATGAGGGAATACTACTCAGCTGTGAAAAGAAATGAACTGGCAAGCATGTGACAACATGGATAAACCTTGAGGACATTTATTGAATGAAATAAACCAGATAAAAAAGGATGGATATGGTATGGTCCCATTAATATGAATGAAGTACAAGTAAACTTATGTAGTTAAACTATAGATTATAGGTTAGTAGGAGACAGAATGCAAGTTGAGAAGGGGAAGCCAGTATTGAATGAATGTAGAATGTCTAGTAAGGTTGATTATAAATATGTAGGAATGGGTAGCTGATGGTAGCACATTATAATGAGTGTAACAAACACTGCTGGTTTTTAAATATGATTGTGGTTGAAAGGCCTAGTTGGGGAAGTCAATGGCACAAACTCCAAGCCATGGCAGTAAATCAGAACAAACCTAATTTTGACTATATCTGCAAACTATGAAAAAATTCTTCAATAGTGTTTCTCATGATAGCAAATATTCATAAAACTGACCTCAGGTACTGGAATATACTGGAATGCTTTATAAATTCTGAAATAGAATATATACAATTAGATAAATTAGGTAAATATAATTTGCTAGGTTGCAAATACTTGAAAATAGAAACTCATCGCTTTTGAAGTGATGCACTCAATTGAGCTACCCTATTATCTAATGAATCCAAACATGTTTTACTTTCTTATCCAAAGAGTGAATGAAGAGAGAAGATGGGAGGGAAGTTTATCCAAGTATGGCAATTTTAGCAGAACCAGCAAAGAATGGTGAAACATCCAGGAAGTGGTAATCGTGGGAAGGCATTATCACTCCTAACACTGAATTAGAGCTGTGGGAGATAGACTATGATGGTAGGAATGGCCTTGACATGACCTTGGGTAGAGAAACGCAGCAATTGCCAACCTGCTGCATGGCGGGAGTAGGAGAATACATAATCTCACATCTTTATCCTTGCCCTCTCATCTCCTGCCATGTTTCCACTGGCCAAATTTAACTAGAAACCAAAGAACAAAGGATTGTAGGTGATATAGTCCATGGAAATCAGTCTCCTGAGGCACAGAGCAGAGAGAAGAAAGGAGAGGGTGGATTGTCTTGACATTTTTGGTGATGTGATCATAATTCTGCCTTGTGTGAAGTAAGGCAGGCATCACACTTCACTACTCGTCATTTTATTCTTCACTGCTCTTGTCTTGTCCGGAGGGAGGTTCTCTTTAGAATATCCCTCAAGAAGCAGAAAAAATTATTAATTTCACTAAATCTCAACCCTTGTTTATACATCTTTATAAAGACAAATAAGAAGTATGCATAAAGCATTTCTGTAGCCTACCAAAGTAATTGCAGGTCTGGTATAAAGCTATCTTGTGATTGCACGGTGAACTGAACTAGCTACTTGTCCTATGGAGATTTATGTCCTATTTAATGAAACACTGAGAAAGCATGATTATTTAGACTTGGGAATTTACTAGACATTTTCTCAAAAATGAGTGAAGTGAGGCTGTCACTTCAAAGGAAACAATTTACAGTATATTTTGCCAATAATAAAACTCATCTCAGCAAAATACAGAATTTTGAAAAACATGTACTCCTTACGAGGAACTTATTAGCCTCCCAGTATTTAAAATTTTTCTGATGCTATTTTTGATGATATTGATGTGTGATTTATATAGATATATAGAAATGAACGGAAAGAGACACAGTCACTTGAGGCTTTGATATTAAAAAATCAAGGAATATACACAATGGAATGTGTCAACAATTGGAAGTTCTGCATAAAGCAGTGACCTAGTATTTGCCAAGTGACAATTGCGTGAAGTTACAAAATCAAGCATATGCTAAAGACTCTGTAGAAGAGCAAGTCAGACCAACAGATTTTAAAGAAACAGTACAATAAATTTATTGATATAATTTCTTGTGCCACATTTCAGGTAACTGTTAAATGAATTGCCAAGTTTTGCTGAAAACTATTCTTCCTTTATCCAACTACATATTTGTGTGAGGCCAGATTTTCTTTATATACATTGACCAAAACAACATAATGCAACTGAAGCAGATATATGCTTCTATAGATTGTCTATTAAGCCAAATATTGAAGAGATTTTCCAAATGAAAAACAGTGGCATTCTTCTCAGTAAATATTTTGTAGAAAAATACTTATTTTTCATGGAAATAAATTAGTTATGCTAGCATGTACTGTGTTTATTATTGTTATTTTTAAACCACTAATGAATGAATAAAATGTTTCTCAGTTTTACTTTCTAATACAGTATCAAGAAATAAAACTCGGGAAACGGACTTTGGCCCAGTGGTTAGGGCGTCCGTCTACCATATGGGAGGTCCGCGGTTCAAACCCCGGGCCTCCTTGACCCGTGTGCAGCTGGCCATGCGCAGTGCTGATGCGCGCAAGGAGTGCCGTGCCACGCAAGGGTGTCCCCCGCGTGGGGGAGCCCCACGCGCAAGGAGTGCGCCCGTGAGGAAAGCCGCCCAGCGTGAAAAGAAAGAGCAGCCTGCCCAGGACTGGCGCCGCCCACACTTCCCGTGCCGCTGACGACAACAGAAGCGGACAAAGAAACAAGATGCAGCAAATAGACACCAAGAACAGACAACCAGGGGAGGGGGGAAATTAAATAAATAAATAAATCTTTAAAAAAAAAAAAAGGAAATAAAACTCCCCATAAATAAGAGCTCTTCAGAGTACTCAATAACATTTAAAAGTACAAGAGGGATCTGTGACCAAAATGCTTGAGTCTTGCTAAACAAATGTGTAAGGCTTGAAAACATATTAAAAATTTTATTATTATCTGCCTAAAAACAAGGCAAATATTGTTTGCTACTCTAGTATCACCTTTATGTTATTTTTGTATCTTTTGTACATTTTGTACCTATTTTACTAAAAGGTGAATATAATTTCAATATAAAGATTTTTGGCATTTGGCAACATAAAGTCATATTTCAAAATTCACTGATCTATTTCTAGGAAGTAAAGCTAGATTAAATTACCAATATGTCTGCTGTGACTAGTTTGGCATATGAAATCTAGAATTTATTCAAATAGCCTACTAAAAAGTTTGTTAGTATAATAATTAAGAAGTCATTAAGCCATAAAATATATTCTCAAATGGTTTCCTATTACATAATTAATGAATATTTTAGGAGACAACACTGAATAATTTCCTCAAACATTCTGAGGAAAGATAATAGTTATGAATTTCAAACTTTAGCATGTCTTAAGGGCAAGATGTATAGAAAGTTTATATGATAAGTTTAGTTCCTAAGAGTCAATTCTAAATGATTAAATTTTAGAAGGAGTCATGGGATTCTAGTTATTTCGTATGTTAATAATTCTAGAAAACAAAGCCAATGGACTGAATTTATCACAAATCATAGTTATACAAAACATTTTCTCAACTGAAAGTCTTTTGATGCCTTGGTCTTAGATGTCATAATTTTATCTTTATTTCCACACACAAACAGTGAAGTTTATCATTAATTTCTAAGGAGAAAAAATTACTAATGTATCTTGCATAGTTTAGGAAGGACCCAGGGACAGTGGCTCTCTCCATGCAATTCTATTCCAAGACTGAAGAGCCTAACATAATCAAATACCATGGAAAAGCAGACCAAGTGTTGCTGGAGTGAGTTTGGGAGGAAAGGTAGATTTATAATTCAAGTCAGTACTGACCAGTTTGAATACAGTATTAAAATATGAACTATTATTCCATCCGAAATTTCAAGAGAATTGGAACAAAATTTCACAGTAACGCAGACTTGTAGAAGATTAACAAATTACTCTGAAAAATAGCTTTAAAACATTGCTGCAATCCTAAATTAATTAATACCTGGAAAACCATGGCAACTGTGATTATACCTTAATGCTGTATTCTCCAGTAGAAAGCATCATTAACCTCTTGCATTTTAGACAAGAAAACAGAATTATGGCAGAGGTATTAAAATAAACTTCCAAAAGAAGCCTTATGGTCTCCCCTCTATAACACCTTTAAGTTCTAAGAAGAATTTTGAAAAGCTCAAAAGATGAGATAATTAGGACATGTGGTCTTTCAAAAGCACTTTCTGCAGAGGTCTGCAGATGCCAGGGACTAGCCCCAGCTAGGGTTAGGATGAGTCATTGGGAGGAATTAAGAACCAAGGGATTTGAATCCTACCATGAGCTCGGCCTGTAACCACAAAACATTCATTAGAAGGATGCAATTCTTAATGAGAAAATACACTTGGAAAATAATGATTTCAAATTTCATGGGAAGTGGATTTGGCTCAATGGATAGAGCATCTGCCTACTGCATGGGAGGTCCAGGGTTCAAACCCAGGGCCTCCTGACCCATGTGATGAGCTGACCCACACGCATCAGCACTGCGCGCAAGAAGAGCCCTGCATGCAGGGTTGTTCCCGCATAGGGGAGCCCCATGTGCAATGAATGCATCCCATAAGGAGCCGCCCAGAGTGAAAAAAGTGCAGCCTGCCCAGGAGTGGTGCTGAACACATGGAGAGCTGACGCAGCAAGATGACACAACAAAAAGAGACACAGATTCTCGGTGCTGCTGACAAGAATATAAGTGGACACAGAAGAACACACAGCAAATGGACACAGAGAGCTGACAACTGGGGAAGGGGAGAGAAATAAATAAAAATTAAATCTCTAAAAATAAAATTTTATGTAAGCTTCTTAGGAGTTTTCAGTCTGACATGATCACTGACCATGGCCTGATTTAGGAATATTAAAAATAAAAATCCTCTTACAAATTGTCTAAAGCATTTATCAACTCTTCAAACTTGGTTTCCACTGATTGAGGAGATGCTTTACTTGTACATCAATTATCATAGGAAGTCAGCAATAACTGTTTAAAGATAACAATGTTTTCTTTCTTATTGACCTACACTGAAACTGTTGCAGCAAAGTCAGGAGTTCTGAGCAGCAAAAAAACCCAAACAGCAGTTGGAGAGGTGGAGGAACAGATTTATTATGCACAGGCCCAGAGGAGAGTCAATCTCCAAATTCTGAGCCCCGTTTTTCAGTTTTCATAGGTTTATATAGGATTTTATGCAGGACTAGCCTGGCTTTTGCTCATTGGCTAACATGTTGCTAGGCAAAACTTTGTAAGCAGGATTACAGAAGTAGAAGGCAGGTGCAAGGTCATGCTTTTGTGGGCTGATTTACAGAAGTGGGGGGCAGGAGTGTTTGTTAGATTACAGAAGTGGGGGGCAGGAGTCGTTTGTTTGATATTCTCCTGCAAGGCCATGTTCTCATGGGCAGATTTACAGAAGCGGGGGCAGGAATGGCTCATTAGATATTTTTTTGTAAGGTTATGCTTTTATTTCTCAACATTCCACCCCTCCCTCCCCATCGTGAGGCCCTTATAATTTTTATAGGGTGTCACTCATGCTAAGTGGAAAAACAATTTAAGGTAGCAAAGCATTCTACAAGACACTATGATGTTGTTAAGATTACTATCTTTTTGAGTATGCGCTAGTCTCTGGGATCTGTAGCTGTTAGTCTCGTCCCAAACAGTAAGCCGACCAGTCCAAAGAGGAGCAGGAATCACAGGGAACAGGAGTTCATTTAGTCAGGTGATGGTGATTTTCAGTGGCTCCGGGCAATTTGGATTTTCAAGGGACACTCAGGTACAGGGTGATGTGTCCAGTCATTTTGTTTTTCACTGGAGTATACCCTTTTAACTTTAGTATGATGAATCCAAGGGGCAATACCTGAAACTTTGAGAGCAGTGGGGGTTACAAGGATAACAGTATGTGGGCCCATCCAGGGGGGCTGGAGGGGCTTTTCTTTTCCTTCAGTTTTTTATCCAAACTAGGTTTCCAGGCAAGTGTGGGTGTACTGGATAGTTTAATGGATGGGATCCTGAGACAGTACAGTTTTGTTTTTTGGGGCTAGGGTTTTTCCTAACTGCTGGAGGGTAGAATCCTGGCCAGTTTTCCCAAGAGCCTGAGATTTCCCTTGAAGCTTTGAATAATTGGGGATGGTCATTTAAATAGAATTTCAAAACTTAAACAGCCTGAGGGCCCCGGGGGTGTATCTGATTTTAAGGAAGGCTAATCAGAGCAGATTTACTCACAAGAGGCCAGTTTTGTTTTGTTTTTTAACAGAACTTGGCTAGGGTGGTTTTGAGGGTTCAATTCATGCATTTTACTTTCCCTGAGCTCTGGGGCTTATATGCTGTGTGGAGTTTTCACTTAGTTCCTAACATTTTTGCTAGCTCTTGGATCATGGCTGCTACGAAAGCCGGGCCATTTTTGCTGCCCATGGATAAGGGTACCATACCATACCAAGGAACTATTTCTTGGAGCAAAGCTTTAGTTACTTTCCTTGTTTTTTCATTGAAGGTAGGAAAGGCCTTGACCCATCCCAAGAAGATGCATGTTATTACTAATAAGGACCTATACCCTCAATTTGGTTTTATCTCTGTAAAGTCTATTAAGTTTTTAAAAGGGGCAGTTCCTGTGTGTTGGATGCCAGCCAGAACCTGGGGACCTTGGGAGGGGCTGGTTTTAGGGCAGGTCTGGCATTGGCTGTTAATGGTGGTGCAGAGTGAGGCCATCTGGGCAATGTAGTAATATTTTCTGAGCAGGGCTTTTAAAGCAGTTTTTTTCCCCAGGTTAGTGAGCTGGTGGTATTGCCGGACAAGGGAATAGGTGGTTCCCTTTGGGATGCAGACTTGGCTATCTAGGAGTAGCCAGTTTCCCTCTGGGGTCTGGTGCCCTTCTTCTCTCTTTGCCCACTCCTGGTTCTCCCAGGTATAGTTAAGTTTTTTAATGCAGTGCCTTAGAAGGGACAGGTGAGGCGCTGGCAGTGGGGCCTGCAGTTTGAGGCTTTTTGGCTGCCTGTTGAGCTGCTTCATTGGCTAGTATATTTTTTCGGTAACTGCATCTGTTTTCTTCTGATGTCCCCAACAGTGGATGACAGAGATCCTGCTTGGCTTCCAGACTGCCTCCAGTACTTAAAGGATTTTCTCTTTTTTATTTCTTTTCTCCCTGCAGTTAGGAGTTTCCTTTCCTTATAAATTGCTCTATGGATATGCACAGTAGCGAATGCACACTTAGAATTAGTGTAAATGTTTACCATTTGCCTGGTGGCCAGTTGTAGGGCTCAAATTAGTGCCCAGAGTTTTGCTTGCTGTGCAGACTGCCCTTTAGGTAGGCGAGCAGCTTTCACTACTTGTTTAGCTGTGGTGGCTGTGTATTCAGCAAATCTTTCTCCATTTCAGATAAAACTGCTGCTGCTTGTGTACGGGGTTTGATCTGGGCAGAAAAGTGGCCCGTCTTGGAGATTGGGGCAGCTGGCATATACTTTTTCTGTTTTGCTAGCCAGCAAGAGGTTATCTACATCCTGAAGGAGAGTACAATTTAAGTTTTCCCATTGTCAGGAAGCCAGATCTGCCACCAGGGCTTCTCCAAAAAGGGTAGGGGAGTTTTTGAAGCCTTGTGGGAGTCGAGTCCAAGTTAACTGAGCCTTTTGTTGAGTCCTGGGATTTTCCTGCTCAAAAGCAAATAGAGACTGGCTCTGGGCAACTACCCAAAGACATAAAAAAGTATCCTTTAAATCCAGACATGTTAACCAGGTGGCCCCAGGCAGCAATTGCCCCATCAAGGTGTATAGGTTAGGAACTGGGGGTCCTGTTAGGCTTTTTACTGGCAGCAGGGGAGTGTTTCAGGGTGAAGTATTCCCCCTTTTTGGGGTGGCCCCCCTTGGTGGGTTGGGTCTGGATTCTTTAAGGCTGCTGTTAGCATGGACACCTGCTGTTTCATTCACTTCTTTACTTCCCTCTTAGCAGTTTTGTCCGATTGATGAATACTTTGTTTGCAACTTTGAGGAACTAGGAGATGTTTATCTCTGTGAACCTGTTTAGCTTCTGAAGTTTCTGTTTGATGTCCAGTGCCACCTGGGTGATGAAAGCTGTGTTGACCATTTTCTGGCTTTCCGGGGCTTCTGGGTTGAAGGGGATATAGATCCTGCAGGCTTTGCAGAGTTGCTCATAAAAATCGCCCAGAGGTTCTTCAGGCTTTTGGGTGATGGAGGCCATTTTGGACATGTTTGTGGGCCACCTCGCTCCTTCCTACATCCCTCTGCGGAGGACTTTTTGATACCACTGAAGGGCAGCCCGCCCCCGATCTGTGTTGAAGTCCCAGGCCGATTGAACTTCTGGTGCTGCTTCTCGGGCCCATTCCTCTGGCTCCAAGACACCCGTGGGGGCCTGTTTTCACAGCCACTTCCTGGCTTCCATGAGGATGGGTGTCTCTCTTCCGTATTGAGCAGGGTTAGGAGGAGTTGGCGGCAATTATTTTAAGTGAGGCAGTGGCTTTGGAAAATGGGCTCCGTGAAGTGTATGAGAACCCAAGGCTCTTCTGAATATGAAGGGGTGTGGTGCTTGCAGTTTAAGAGATCTGCAGGTGTGGAAGGCTGATGAAGCAGGGTTGGCCTCCCGGGTTGGGCTGTTCCATCAGCACTGATCCGGGCTGGACCCTGTGTTTCACGGAGGGGCATCTGAAGCACGGGCTGTGCTGACCAAAGTTTCCTAGCCAAAGGGGTTTCAGGTACCCCCTCCGGGGGGCTGATGGGCTGGGGATAGTGAAGGTGGAGGAGTCTCTCGGAGATCTGCCTGCGGAGGCTCCAGGGCAGGGAGATGCCCTGGAGCAGCTGGAACATATGACAGGGGTAATGGGTTTTCTTCCAGAGATTTTTGTAGAATAATAGGTTTTCGAGGTCCGGCCATTTGAGTGACTAGACCCTCCTCTGACCCTTTCTTCCAACACAGACTCGAATCCAAGGGGGCAGGGTTTGGTGATTTTTAACCAGGAATTGATGTAGGGAAACTGATCGGGGGGGCCGGGGGTCCCAGTGACTACCCAACAAGCTGCAAAAACCTTATCCACCTCCAGGGTTCCCTTGAAGGCCAGTTAACACCAAACTTAGGCCACCCCACTTTGCACAGAGTCTGGAGAGTTCTGGGGACTTACAGACACCATAATCCCCAGAAAAGCCCTTTTTGAAGTTTTTTAATATATAATTTAAGACTGTGAGTTTGGATTGTGATGATTCCATCCCTGAACCAGAGTTGCAGGACAAACAAAGGAGGGGGACCCCTCACAGGGCCACTCAGATGCCTGCCTGTCCGCATCCCTATCAGGCATGGAGTATACTATATATGCTCTAAAATTAAAACAATATGATACTGAAAAATGAATAGACATCAGTGGCATAAAATAGAAGTTCAGAAAATCTGCATGAGAGCCAATGGCCCCAGGATGACTGCAGGGGGGCCCACTGCCAGGATTCTACTGTCCAAAATAAAAACTTCTAAAAACAAAAACTTTGTCTTTAGGTCCTCACTGAAAATTGATAAGTAAAGTAATCAATCGAAACAACAAACAGCCACCCACCTCATAGCTCCAACAGTAATTATGCCAAAGCTTAACAAGTTAAGCTTCAGCATAATGGGGGAATATGATATGGGCTATGGGTGAGAGGCTATTAGTCTCCTCATAGATTACCTAAGCTGTATGTGTCCTGACTTGTGGGTGTGGGACAGTAGGAGGTGCAGTCCTGCCCTTGGTGACCATGGCAACAACTCCAGTCCTGGAGAAACATTTTAGCAATGCAAACTCTATACTTTAAATATTCAGGAAAAATGCAAACCAAATGTGCTAAAATCTTATCTAGAATGTATGAAGTCCATGCTAAAAGCTTACCTGGGATGTGGAGGATATATGCTAATTCAAGCCTACTGAACACTGAAACAGAACGATTTGGCCCTTCCTCTGTATAAAAGGAACTCAAAAGTCTTGTTTGGGGCTCTGAGTCCATCCGGCCATCAATAAATCATTTTTTCCTTCTCAAAATCAAAAATAATAATAAGAAGAAAATAAAAATAAAATAAAATAGAAATTCAGAAATAGACTCAAGGACATAGGGTTATTTAGTGCATAATAAAGATGGCATCTCGAATCACTGGGCAAAGAAGGACTTAATAAATGGTACTGAAATGAATTGTTACACATTTAGGAAAAGATAAATTGTGACTCATGGACAACACCGAATATAATTATAAACCCAAATTGATCAAGAATTTTAAAAAACACACAAACAAAAAAGTACTAAGGAAGACATAAAAATGACTTCTTCTGGGGATAGGGAAAAACCTTCTAACTGGGACATAAGCTTCAGATGCGAAAAAATAAGAGATTGATGAATATGACTACATACAATTTTTTAAAAATTCTTAAACAAAAATATTCATAAGCGTTCAAAAATTAGGGTAAAAAGACTAAAATTCCATTTAAAAAATGGAAAACATATAAACAAAAAAACAAACATACAAGGAAAGTTATAAAATGGCCCTTAAACATATGAAAAGATGTTCAAACACAGTCATAATGAAAGGAATATAAATTAAAATTGCACTGAGATGCCATTACTCACCTTTTAGATTGTCAAAACTCAAAATGATAACATATTGTTAGAGGGGCTATATGCAAATAGGCATTTTTGTACATTGCTAAATAGCCAATATTTATTTAGCACTTACTAAATTTGGCAGACACTAGTCTAAGTGCTTTATATATATAATCTTATTTTATTTTACCATTATTTATGAGATCATTAATATCATATCCCTTTAGGAGATTCATAAACTAACACAGAATTTAACTAACTGTAATAAGGATACACAATTGGAAATTGAATCAAAGCAGACTGTCTCTAAGACATACATTCCCAACTTCTCATGTATAAAGCATAAAATACTAAGAGTTCATACTGAGATGGTGCATAGGGTCCTCCCAGGACAAAAAAAGGAAAATTTCAGCAGCAAGCTTACTCTCTTGGTTCCCCTGGTGACATTTCTTCCAACCAGCCATATCCTTGCTTCCTTCCCACTTTCCCACTCTTTTTCCCTGCACAGATGAGCTCAGTCTAAGCTATTTCAAACACAGCAACACATTCATATGGCAACAGTTATTTGTCCAAAAGACTGATATGTGAACCAAGTAGGTCCAATTTAGTCTATCTTGACAATCACTGCAAAACACAAA
Organism: Dasypus novemcinctus; assembly: GCF_030445035.2. NCBI lineage: Eukaryota > Metazoa > Chordata > Mammalia > Cingulata > Dasypodidae > Dasypus > Dasypus novemcinctus. Next base: position 8,614,953 of record NC_080701.1, on the reverse strand, counting down.
TCTGTTTCTATTGCAATTGCTAAATCAGAAGCTGTAATTTCCTGTAAGAGTGAAGCAAGTCTTTTGCAAGTAAGAGAAAAAAAGGTCAACTCAGATAAAAACAGAACAGAAAGAGAGGACAGAATTGCTGGCATCAGTTATGCCTCTGGATTCAGCTTTGTCAAAAGTGTCACATGCAAACACTTCCCATCCAGTTTTGTTTTGTTTTTTAAAGTTATTTGTGTTAAAAAATTTGTACCTTTTAAAGAAACTTGTTTGAACTGGCTTATTACTTGGTACCAAGAAAGTGTGTGTATTAATGAAATTTTTGAATCACGAGGAGGATGAATTTAAGCAATGTTTTGGAGTAATTAATTTGGAGTTTGTGTATAGACTGAAGTGAAGTGAGAGGGATTGGAAGCAGTAACCCCAGGCCAAAAACTGGAATTCCTGGATGATATCAAAATATAACAGAGGAAGCTGATGAAAGTGCTGTGAGCATACACAAAGAGAAATTCCGAGCAAAGAGTTAACTGCAAGGAGCTGGGCTGAGCTGAAGCTCAGGATGAGAGATGCTAACCTGAACGTAGTAACTGACAAGGTTGCTGATGTCTGAATTCAAAAAGATGGAAGCTAGAAGAGTATAACTAGAAAATGGAAAATAAATCTCAGGTCCTAACCTTGGAATACTGTACAGGCAGTACAAGCAAATGAATGAAAAAGGCTAAGAGAAGTATAACAGGACAGGTAAAGAAAAAAAGGATAAGGAAAACCAACAACTTTACATGTCAGTTATATTTTGCTTCAACATGCTTTATGGAACTAATGGAATCTCAGGTTCATGTGTATTCATTTTTTAATTTCACCAACAGACACTTGCATATGCCTAAATGGTCTCAGGTAACATGATAGAATCCCAATAAAACCTTAAAAGCAGATTATAGGTTCAGCATCCATTTCTTTCTCTAGTTATGTTCTACAAGTCCAAAGCACTAGACTTCAGTTTCCCTCTTGTGTATTTCTAGTGCATAGTCTTGTGATTTTCATGTGGGTACTTTCCCAGTAGGATTTATTGAATTAATATATTTTTTCTTTTTATACTTTATCATGAATGTTTAGCACCTGAGGTCAAATATGTCTCAGGGACAAGAGAAACAAAAACAAAACAAAAACTTATACTTAATGTTAGCAGAAGAAAATAGAATGGACATGAATGTTGTTCCTAAGGTAATTTATACAGTTGGTATAAAAGTACTGGACAATATATACTCTGTGTACTATAACAAAGTCACAGACAAATAGACCTGTTGCTGTTTAAGGGGTTAGATTCAGGCGTGTTCTAATTCATCAGGTGGACAATTGCAATAACAATCAAGGGGATTACTCAAATAAAATGAAAAAGAACCCTCTGAATATGGGTTACTGCATGGAATGTGGAAAGGATGTCCACGTCCACTGCTCTCACTTCAACATTGGCTGGGTGTTCTTGCCAGTCCAATATAAAACAAAAGGAAAGCCAATATCAAGACTTATCCTCTAGCTACAATAACCAAGACTGTGTCCTACTGGTGGAGGGACAGACAGATCAGTGGAACAAGACAGAAAAACAGAGCTACTTAAAAATGCTCACATGATTCTTTGACAAAGGTGCAAAAGCAATTCAATGAAGGAAAGTTAGCCTTTCAGCAAATAATGCTGGGGCAGCTGGGCAAAACCAACAAAAAACCTTGACCTACGTCTAGCAACTTATGCAAAAATTAACTCAAAATGAATCATGGACTTAAATGTAAGGCATAAAACTATAAAATTGTATTAAAAACTTAGGAGAAAATCTTCGGGACATAGACTGGGCAAAGAGTTAATACCAAAAGCATGACCTATCAAAGGAAAACTATAAAGTGGAGCCCATCAAAATTAAAAAACAACCACAACAACAACAATGACAAATGACTCATTTGTGAAAAAACCTGTAAAAAGGGTGAAAAGACAAGTCAGACACAAAAGTATTTTCAAACCACATATCTGACAAAGAGCTAATATATAGCAAAAACAAAGAGTTCCCAAAATTCAACAGTATAAAAACAAACAAATTTGTGAGAAAGGATACATAAAATATAGTAAACATGAAAGGTGGCCAAGAGTGGGGAGAGAGTGGATCATGCATTCATTGCTGGTGGGAAGGCAAAATGTTACAGCCACTCTGGAAAAGAGTTTGGCTGTGTGGCAGTTTGATATTATTTATGGATTCCAAAAGAGATATTGGTTATGTTTGCAGACTAGTCTGTTCCTCTGGGTGTGATACCCTTTGATTGTATTTAATTCAGAGGTTTCACTTTTACTTGATTCAATTAAGATTAGGGTTTTTTTTCGGCAATTCCAGAAGGATGTTGAGTCCCTGCCCCCTTGGTGAGCAGACATTCACACAAAAAACGACAGAGCTTAATTTTGATACTGGAGCCCTGGGGAGAGAGCCAAGCCATTCACCTGAGAGTTTACAGCTGGCCTTGAGGAGAGAGCAGAGCAGCTGAGCCTAGAAAGAGATGAGCACCCCAAAGAGAGATGTGCCATATGCCAGCCTACAGTGGAGATCAGAAGAAGCTGGGACCATGGAGCATTAAGAGGTAGAGGGGGAAACGGACATGGCCCAGTGGTTAGGGCATCCGTCTACCACATGGGAGGTCTGCGGTTCAAACCCCGGGCCTCCTTGACCCGTGTGGAGCTGGCCCATGCGCAGTGCTGATGCGCGCAAGGAGTGCCCTGCCACGCAGGGGTGTCCCCCGCGTAGGGGAGCCCCACATGCAAGGAGTGCGCCCCGTCAGGAGAGCCGCCCAGCGCGAAAGAAAGTGCAGCCTGCCCAGGAATGGCGCCACCCACACTTTCCGTGCTGCTGACGACAATAAAAGCGGACAAAGAAACAAGATGCAGCAAATAGACACAGAGAACAGACAACCAGGGGAGGGGGGGATTTAAATACATAAATAAATCTTTAAAAAAAAAAAAAGAGGTAGAGGAAGACTGAACCCTTGCACCTTGCAGACATTGCCTGCCATCATGCTTCAGTGCGTGGCAACAGACTTGGGTGAAGGAAGTACCTTACTCTTTCAGCCTTGTGACCGTAAGCTTCTACCGTAAATAAATACCCTTTATAAAAGCCAACAGAGTTCTGATACTTTGCATTAGCACCCCTTTTGGCTGACTAATACAGGCTGTTTCTTGTAAAACTCAATATTCAGTTAACTTATCATACAACTCAGCAATTGCAATGAAGAATTTATCACAGAAAATGGACAACGAATTTTCACGCAAAAGCCTGTATGTGAATGTTTATAGCAGCTTTATTCATAACAGCAAAAACTTGAAACTACCCAGATATACTTCAACTGATGCCTTTTTAAATATACTGTGGTACATCCATACTACAGAATACTACTCAGAGATTAAAGAAAAAAGAGGGGAAAAATACACCAAATGTAAGATAAGGACTGTAATTAGTAGTAAGATTTTGACAATATTCTTTCATAATCTGTGACAAATGTCTCAAGACAATGCAAAGTGTTGGTGGAGAGTTGATGTCTGGGGTCCTTGTATAATGTTATGCATGTTTGCTTTGTAAATCTATAACTTTTTTCATACACTTATTGTTTATATATGTTCATATATAAATGATTTTTTAAAAATATTAATAGTGTGGGTTGGTGGAAAATACTTTGGTTAGTAGTAATACTTTGACAATGCTCTTAATCATTACTTAAAAATGTTTAACAGCAATGCAAGGTATTGGTTGTAGGGTGAATTATGAGAGTCCTGTATGATGCTATATATGTTTGTTTTGTAAAATTCACAACCATTAATATACATTTATTGTTTATGTATATTTATGTATGAGTGGCATACTTCAATAAACTTAAAAAACAAAACAATTTGGATGAATCTCCAGAAAATTATGATGACTGAAAAATGCCATCTCAAAAGATTACCTACTCTATATTTCTACTTGTAGAACATTCCTGAAATGATAAAATTTATACAGAGAACAGATTAGAGGTTAAGGAAGAGAGGGGGCAGGAGAGAAGTGAGTGTAGCTCTAAATTGGCAACATCAGGAATCCTTGAGGAGATGGAAATGTGCAGTGTCTTGATTTTATCAATGTTAATACCCTGATGGGATGTTGTACCAGGGCTTTGAAAGATGTTATCGTAAGAGGCATCTGGAAAAGGCTACAGGGAATCTCTCTATATTGTTTCTTATAGTAGTACATGAGTCTATAGTTTCCTCAAAATAAAAAGTTTAACTAAAAAATTGTCTCAAACTTCAGCACTTTTTTCATTGAAACCTATTGATTCCAGGTTTGCAATATATTTATCCCAACAAATCTATCAGTTAAACCCATCATTTGTCATAGAATCCTCAGTCTTTAAAAAAAGTTATTGAGGCTTAATTTATACACCATAAAGTGCACATAATGCTGTTTACACATGTAACCAAAATTCTATTCAAGACATTTCCCACACCCCAAAATTTCTGCTTTATTACATATCATTGAAATATTTTAAAAAATATTAATTCCCATCTTTGGGTATATCTTAGATTTAATGCATATTAACTCCTAAATCCAGATATGAGTTATCCTTATCACTTCATTCAAAGTTGACAGAACTGCCGACTGAGTCTTGTGATAGATGCATAGGAATCTGAAAATCTAAGTAACCCAGCAAATAAAAGACAATCTCAGGGGCCGACTCCTACATATACCTTAACCACTTCTTTATTTTCTGCATGTTTGCTAATTACACTGATGTTTGAAATCACCTTTTTTCTAAATAATTTTGCCTTTCAGTAATTACAGAGTTGCCCCATCTTTATGATATTTCTATGCTTACTCTATTTTTAACTGTTTATTCAGTTCTTCTGGGATGAAAAACTTCAATATAAATATAAGTAAATATTGCATCATCAGAAATTATTAGTTGTATTTATTCGTATATGGTAAACAAAACATTTATTCTTTAGCATGAGGTAAATAGACGCTCACTCTTTCCAGTTACAATAATCATGGCATTGCCTACTTAAACTAAGTACTCTAGTTATATTACTTTACTCTAATTTGAGAAGCAGTTTGGGTAAATCATACGAAGCAAATATAATATAATGTCCTGAACTGCTTAAAACTCTACTTGAGAAAAATAAATTATGACAGCAATCCCCCTAAATTTATAGCTCACACAAAAGTAGCTTTTGTTATCAGAAGTGTATTATCTCTAAAAATAGTTTCTCAGCCAGCAAAGACAAATAGGACTGTCTCTATTTACATGCTCTTATAGATTATATGAATTTTCTAAATTATTAGTGGTGGTAGACTCTAATACAGTATTCAGGAAGTATGTTTTTCATAACTATGCTAAGTCAATTTAGAAATCCATTTCATGTTGTGCTAAAAGATGTTCAATTTTTCTTCTCTGCCCACTTTATAAATAAATAACTCTGTTATTACTTTACAAGTACTTAAGGAGTCCTGTACTTTATATAAGATTTACATTAGATATAATTTTGTGAAGAAAGAGGAAAGCACTCTTTTTTCATTTGCATTCTGCTGACTCAGGCAGCACTAGAGTAAGCTTATCCTCTAGAATAAATTAAGGTCCCCAATAAATTCATTGAAAAAAATAATAAAAATATATACCATTATACTATTATTTCTCCAAAAGCATAAAGAGAAAAATATTTTAAAATATAACAGAGATTAGAACAAATCAATCTTCATATGTATTAACCCAAGTGAAATATGGCTAAACATTTGTTTCAAAGCAGTTTGTTTCCAAAATATTAAGTAGTTTCCAGGCAAAACTTGAGAGCTTTAAAAGTAATGGAATAAAATATAAAATAGGAAAGATGCATAATGCATTCTAGCAGTTTTCCAAGAATATTCTATATTTTCCAGGAAATATATAGTCATCAGAAGTGGACTTATTTTATATTAGACAATTTATATCCCACAATATGCCAAATACCATGAAAGCATTGCATCTAGACCCACTCAACCAGCCGCATAAAGCAAAAACTGAGGCTGAGAGTTAAGTGACTTATGTAGGTTCCCAAGCTAAGAGGTGAGCACGCTGTCAGTCACGCCAAGACTTCCTGCTGCCACCGCCCTTGAGCAGTCCATGATGTTGAACGTATATTTGTTTTGTAATTGTAAGACCAAAATATAAAACTTGAGATATTTTAATGTGTTACATGGATGAAAAAAATAAACTTAATATTTTTCAAACATCTTCTAGAATCCCAGGTATATTAATTTATTAAAATACAAAGATAACTATTTAGAAGAAAAAAATCACCAATAGTGAAATGAAGCAATTTTTCTAAGAAAAATGAATATAGAGTTCAGGACACCCACAGACATCCTCAAAATCCTAACACACAAACACAATTAACTTCACCACTCTCAGGGTGTACTTTAAACTCCCAATCATTTCCATGCATACATTCTGTTTCTTCATGAATATATTTACCCATTCGTTCATTTATTCACTCACATAACCCACTATGAAGGGTGAGTTAGAAAACCCAGTAGAATTAATTAAAGGACAACCCCTAGTGCTATAGCAAGAAGGAAGGAAGTAGCTGGTGGGTTTAAGAACCACAGGATTCCAGTAGGCTTATCTGGGCAGGGCTTTGATACATAGGCAAGGAAATATGTTGTACTATTTGATTTTCTTAATCATTTCTAGTCATTGCTTTTGGGAGGTCAAAACAGACCAGGCCAATTAGAAAATGTCATGTGAGCAATGACTAGATGGAACTTAGAATCTTTACGGAATATAGTGACAATGAACCATACTAGACAAGAGATGGAATATGGATGTTATGATGTCAATAAAGAAAGTGCAGGTTTCCAGATGCTCTTGCTACAAAAAGCAGATCCGAAGCTCACCATCTGTAGGGTTCTGTTGCCAAGTACTTCTTATATATGGCCACTGGTACTGGCCAAATGAGGAACCATATTAAGCAAGCATCAAAAAGGAGCACACTCCAGACAATTTTCTGATGCAGAGAGACCATTTAGCCACAACTATACACAGATGCCCATTTCCTCTGGAGTAGTTCTGTCATGCTGGACCTCATGCATCCGTTATAGCACCCAGGTCTCCCTTTAATTACCGTGTAGCCTACTTTAAAAGACTGGACTCTGAGTGAGTGCAGAAATGAATACATATGATAGCTAGCCATATGCCCTTTGCCCATGGACTCGTGGAGTCTGGGCACCAGTAGAGAAAAAGTGTTTGGAATACCCTATCTCCATGATTACACTTAAGTTTGTGGGTTGTTCCTTTGAATGAGGTAATAAAAGCAATAATCATAAGGATAACAGAAGTAATTACAATTTCCTTAGCTCATAGATTTTCTTCCCAGAAATTTTTCTGAGTGCCTTATAGAGTTAGGGACATGGCGCTCCCCAAGCCTAGGGTCATTCCGGATGATTCCTTGTTTGGTCACTGCCACGGCTGGGCCACTGCTTCCCCACGAGGCCTTCAGGGACCTTGGCTCCCAGCCCCAGCCCTGACCCCACACCCTCACTCAATGTCCCGGGCACTGCACACATTCCACCCCGGCTCTGCCAGTCTTCTCCCATCCGCCTCCTACCTGCTCTACTGCACATGCATTTGAGATTGCAACCAAAAGCTGGACTCTACTGTTTGATGAGAATTTCTCTTCCTCCTTAAAGTCGTCCAAACCCAAAAAGTTCATCCGGCCTCAAAGATCAATGACAAAGCCCACTCAGTTTCTCTTCCAGGTTGATTTTACTTTCAGGGCAATCAAGGGTAAGTGATATGCCAGACTCGAGGATTCGAGTGAGGGGACACCCTCCCTGGTGCTTCCTGGCTCTTCACGGGGACCCCTGAGAAGTCCCGAGGGCAGGTGCCTGCGGACTAAAAGGAGGGAGAAGAGGGCTGCCCAGGGGATCTCGCTGGCTTCACCACATTAAGCAGCACTCAGGGGGCTACTTACGACCTTTAGCAAATTCCATGTTCCGACATAGTCATTAACTTCCCTCCTCTCTTTCTAATCAGAGCAGTGGGCCTTCACACGGTCCCCAACGAGGTATCACACTTCATCACTATCTATTTACTCGACTTATTAGCAGAGGATACGATGTGCTAAGTTGTGCATTGCAGGAACCCTGATGCATCCTTTTTCTCCATTCAAACTTGTATGTGCCCCAATGTCTGGGGAGTTTTATCACTAGTGCATCTATTGTTTTAATTCTTATACTCCTAAACCACCCACCAAATTATGAATTACTTCCTCTTTCACGATCGACTTATCATCAGAACCAGTCTTCCTCTCTGAACACACTGCGGCTTTACAGCTTTTCCCCACATAAGCATCCTCAAAAGAAAGCTCACCAGTATCCCTACAAATGGACCCAGCTTGAGTTCTTCCCAGGAAGCTACTGCTCATTCTTGCAAGTAGATGACTCTGCCTATTTCAGCAATTGAGATGATGCTAGTTGTGAACACAGCTTAGGCTCAAGCTGAGGCCACCTCTATCGGGTACAGAAAGACAGTGACCGAAGTAATGGGAGGAGTGTGAGATGTGCAGGGAGAAATATTTTAATCTGCATTCTGGCTCTGCCACTTACTATGTGTGCCACGTTGGACAAGTTTCTTAGCATTTCTGTGTCTTAGTTTCTAAGAATGTAGAATGGAAACACTAGTAATAACAATCTCATAGAGTTTTTAATAAAGAATTTAATAGTAGTGTAGGTGAAACATCCGGCTCGATAGCTCCCTTTTACTCCATGTTCAATAGCTCTTGGTTACTGCCACATCCACTTTCACTGCTGTTAATACAATTACTTCTAATTCTTATAATTTGACTAATCCATGTATTACATGATTGAAGAAAATATTTTCACACTAGAAAGGTCTGATTATTCCTTTGACATTATTCCTAGATAAAGGCGAAAGAACTTAGAGGTCCTCTTATTCAAATCAGCTTCTCTAAGAGAAGAAAAAAAATCACTCTTATGGTGGCTTCTGGGACTTAAAGATTTAGGGCAGTTTTCACTGCGGACATTTCATTTATGACACTCCTTCCTTCCCCACACATCCTCCAATGAGAATACTTCTCTTAAAGTATTCATCCTAAGAAATGGTAGGACTCTGTATCATTATTAAGATATTTCAAGGGAGATGGCAAAATCAATTTAATTATTATAAAATGTGATCTACTCAGATTTAAAATATTTCATAATGCAGTATCATACTGACAGAAATATTCTGGCTTTTATAAAATCTATAGAAAAAGAAGTAATGCCAAGTTATGCCAGTTTTTCTCCAATATTGTCCCTGAGTCTGGGAGGCTTAATTTAAGATGATCTTCCTTGAAAATATTACTTATACAGATATTGCTCCTAGAATGGAAAACAAACCATTAGGTAGCCAAGGCTTAAGAGTCCAAATGAAGTTTTGATGCCATGTTATGACATGAATGAAATTTGAAGGCATTACGTTGAGTGAAATAAACCAGACATAAAAGGGCAAATATTGTATAATCTCATGTATATGACATCATCAGATTATGCAAATTAATAGAGTTAGAAATTAGAATGCAGATTACCAGGGGCAGGGGTGGGAGCTGGGTAGGACTGAGGAGTTAACCCTGCGTAGGTACAGGGTTGGTCTGTGGCAGTGGTGGTGGCAAATGTGACTCACAGCACGAAACTGTGTACTGCAAAGAGGTTTAAAATGGAAAATGTTACAGAGGATATATAAAACCAGAATATTTTTTAAAAGCCCATTGGGGAATAAAAGATTCACTTTGTTATGTTCTAGACTATAGAACCAATAGCTTTTAGAACCTGCTGTCTCACTGACAGGTGAATAAATCTATAAAAATACCACATGCTGTGGAGAAAAATGATGGCAAGAATATTTCGCTCTGGGGCCAAGGAGACTCTCTAGTACTGGGTTAATGAAGGGATCCTTTTGTGAGTGTATCATCTCCTTTGTGTCTGTGTCCTCTTGCAGGGATTGAGAAAACAAGGGGATGAGTCTTTCAATGATAAAGCTCAGCCACAGCGTGGGGAATCCACACTGAAACCTCCCTCCAGGCAAACAGAACCAAAGAGAGCAGTCCTGTGGGCAAAGGAGAACAAAACGCTAGAATAGGGAAGCAGCTGCGGCTCAACTGATTGGGCTCCCATCTACCTTGTGGGAGGCCCAGGGTTCGTGTCCCAGGACCTCCTTGTGAAGGCAAGCTGGCCCGTAGGCCACCAAGAGCTGGCGCAGCAAGACGACACAACAAAGGGAGACAAGCAGATATAGGGGAAAAAATAAAACGAGCAGCAAATGGACACAGAGAAGAGACAACAAAGAATGGAACAAGCCACAAGGGGGGGAGATAAAGAAATAAATAAATCTTTTTAAAAAAATGCTATAATAAATATTCTGTAGGTATAGCCATAATCATCTCATATCACATAGCCTTCCTCTAGGGGAGACATTGGGAAGATGTGATAAACGGATTACGCCTTCACTGTGCGCAACGCGGACGTGGAAAGGACACGGGGAGCCTGTCCCTGCCGTGGAGCAGGCGCCAGTGTGGCCTGTGGCTGTTTGATGGCTAGTGTGGCTTGGTTGTGTGCCAGCCAGTGAGGCTGTGGTTGTGGACCGGCCAGCGTGGCTGTGGTTGTGTGCCAGCTGGTGTGGCCTGGTTGTGTGCCAGCCAGTGTGGCCGTGTAGTGTGGCTGTGGTTGTGTGTCACCAGGCCCTAAGGAACCCCAAGGCAGGGTGGACCTCTGCTCGCAGCCCGGCCCCCAGGGCCAGCCGCTCTGCTCGCAGCTGAAGGCCTCTCCTTCCTGGAAGCCCCTCTCAAGCATTCCATGGCCCCCTGCTCAGCCTGCTAGGCCACTCTGATTTCAGCTTCCACGGGGGAAAGAATGATACATAGAAACAGGCTCCTCATTGTCACAGCCCAACAGAAAGGGTCAGGAGGGTAATGGGTAGATTGAATTACCAGGAAAGCATCGGAGAAAATGTCTGTGTTGAAATATAATCATCTGCCTTAGGAAGAGAGTGTCCCGGTGTCTTCGATGGCAATTTGAAAGCAGCTGTAATTTTAGTTAAATGTAACATCTGAAAAGCACGGCCTCCAAGTACCACCACTACTTTGCAGAATCAGACCCGTTCTTTTTACTTATGATGAAGAGTGCCAGTCAGTGAAACCACACCGCGGTGACCACTTAGATTTTAATTTCACTCATTTTAAGATTCTCAGCCCGTTTAAACCTCTCGTTCCTGTCATCACGATGAATTTCACTGCCATTGCTCCGGGGCAAAATCGTTTGGAAGCGAGCTCTGAAGTGCACACAAAGGACAGAATTACCTGGGCTCCCGCTCTTTTTTCCTGATGTGTGTATTTTGTTCAAGGATGCTACAGAAGTGATATTTCAAATCCCGCTAGCAGCATCCGCTGGAATCATCTTGGGGCAGACAGAATATGGTAGCTTTTATGAATATTCATAGCAGCACACGGCCCATTATGATTCAGTGTACTGTGCAAAATGCAGCTGCTGTGCTCCAAGCCCCCCGTGAGAGCAAAGGGCGCTTGTTTTAAGTGGTCCCCAAGGTCAAAAACTAGTTAGCAATTGCACAGTCAGAAAATTACCCATCTCACCATACACGGTAAAAGCAGGGTCTCTTTTAAAGAGCTCAGGATTTATAAACCAGCCTCATTCTTTTCTCATAAAAGTGAACTATGTGAAGATGGATGAAAACAAAAGTAGAATCTATAGGAAATTTAGTTCCTTCAAATTCTTCATTTCTTTCTGCTCTTTGTTCCTTTCTGATGAATATTTATATGAGGACAGGTTCAGTGTTTTTAGACTAGAAAAGATGCAATCTGTTAGCAATCTATTGTCAACAATGGCATTCATGTGTCAGGTGCAGTGGAAATGACATTAAACTAAGAAACATACCATCTCCTGCAGAGTTTACATCTTTCCTCATGTTTGAGAAAGTAATTTTCACTTTTAATATGGGACCAAAGAACAATCAAATGGCTAACTTTTAAAAAGAAACAGGGTACATAACAAGAAGAGCATTTATTCTAAGGTTTATTTCAAACTTGAATATTTATGTATTTTTGTAAGTGGTTTTCCCTTTAAATGGGTAAGCATCAGAACTTCTTCTTGACCTTAATTATGAGCAATCCATTTGTGAAGTTCTGCCTAACTTCAGGATAGAATATACTTTCTTGTCCAAATTGATTTAAATCAATAATCTCTTCCAAAAATGTGATTTGGTTTTGAATTCCAGCAATTGACCCAAATAATAGTTGCAATATTCACCAATCTTATACCAAATCAGTAATTCTTTTAGGAAAAGAAGTAATAGTTGAAATGTAGATGTGATCTTATAATATATATTTTTAAATCTTCCTCATTATTTTCAGGAATATTTACAAAATAAATGTTCAGCTTCATATAAATGAGAAGTTGAACAACAGGACTTTTTCTGCTTCTCCTTGTTTAAGTAGCAACATTGTTGTGATGCACTACATATAAATATTTTGATCTTGAATATATGAAACTGACATGAAATCTTTCTGCTGGGAAGAGAGAGAACCCCAAATTGTTACTCTTTTTATCAGACTTCTAGTAAGAAAGTGTTTGAAAGTGGTTAACAAAAGAAAATTTATTCTTGGGAGGAAAACGGAAGATATCATCTGCTTTCCTGTCCTGTCCAATAATCAGTGTCCACCCCTATCAATTTTCAGTCTGAGCAAATGTGACAATGCCCTCAAATATCTTTAACAATACCCACAAAATGCCACACACTTATTCATTCAAAATCTACTGCGCAGTTGTTTCTAAATAGTTTCCATGTACCCTGTCAGTCATTTATAAAGTAGATCTTAAATACACACAGAGCTTTAAGTACAATGCTCTGCCCTTGAATTGTTTTCTTTGGATTTGACATTCTGAGTGTTGAAATGATTTAAGTGTGCAGAAAATACATTTGAAAAGCCAGGAATATTTTTATACCATACTTTATCTGCACATTAATGGCAGTGACAATGTAACAAATCACTGTGGAATGAAACTACAGCATAAAGGTTCTGACCCACAGCGCTACCCAGGAGGACATCTGCAGTGGACACTCTGGAGTTCAGTTTCACTTCCTGGCCACAAAAATTAAGATGATGATGGTGGAAAACGCCCATCCCAAGGAACAGAGAGAGTCTGCAATGGCAAGCAAGAGAGTCCCATCCATCTGCCTCATGGGATCTAAGCCTCTCAATTAGAGGCACAGCGGACATCACCATCCCCAAAATCCTCAGGATTGGGGAATGAACGAGGGACTAAAGTAGACTTACTGTTGTTCTACTACAGACTTATTGTTATTCTAGCAGTGGAAGAACTTGTATCATAGATATAAAGGCAGTGGCCACCAGACGCTCTGAGGGGAGGAGAGTGAAAACTAGGTTTAATATGGGGCCATTTTCAGGACATTGGAACTGGCCTGCATAACGTTGGAATGACAAATATAGGCCATTATGTATTTTTTCATAACTTAAACAGTTGCATGGGACAGAGTGTAAGCTATAAGGTAAACTATAATCCATGGTTAGTGGCAATGTGTCAATACGTGTTCATTAATTGTAACAAATGTACCACATTAATGAAAGATGTTGTTAATGTGGGAAAGTGTGGGAGGGGGAGGGAGTGGGTCATATGGGAATCCCCTATATTTTTTATGTAATACTTATGTAATCTAAAGTTTCTTTAAACAAACAAACAAACAAACAAACAATGGATTCCAGAAGGGATTTGGACAATGGAAAATCCTTTAAACTTTGGCTAACCCCAATGCACTTTTAGATAATTTTATGTCATATATGCAGGATTTCTGGTCATAAGAAAGGCTGATTGGCATGTTTTATCAGTAAGAAAATCTCATTTTGGGTAGTGGAACACTTTTGAAAAAAGCAAAACTAAACTGGATATCTGGAACTTGGAAAACTTGATTATCTTGATGAAGTCAATGCAGGAACTGTGCTATCTCAAACCTGCTGAAGCTGCACACTTCTGGCAAAATATATATACAGTTCAGGAAAAAATCTTCACTCAGAATTTCATTTCATAATCTTTTCTCTGACTAGAAAAGACTATGTGAAAATTGTCAGAAGAGAGTAAATAAGCTCAGCAGAGCCTTTTTCTCATTTTGACTTGCATCTCTTGCTGACAAGTTCTTAACATCTCTTGATCTTTGGCATCTTCCAATAAACACGGAGGATTCATTATCTATGAGACATCTTGGGCTCCCTCTTATGACCAGCAGCAACTTACAGTGTAAAAGGTTTTCTTAAAAAGTCATTTATAAAATCTTTAATGCATGCTAAGGAATTACCTAAGCATTTTATTTATAGTAATATTCTTTTATTTTATTTTTACTTTTTTAATTGTTTTTTTTTTGAAGATACATAGATCACAAAAATGTTACAGTAAAAAATATAAGATGTTCCCATATACCGCACCCCCAACACTCCTCCCACATCAATAACCTCTTTCATCAGTGTGGCACATTCATTGCTTTTGGTGAACACATTTTGGAGCACTGCTGTACCACATAGATGAGAGTTGGCATTGTAGTTCACACTCTCTCCCAGCCCATTCAGTGGGTTATGGCAGGATATATAATGTCCATCATCTGAAATATCTGAAATATCATTTAGGACAACTCCAAATCCTGAAAATGCCCCCAAATCTCATCCCCTTTTCCCTCTCCCTGCCCTCAGCAACTACTGTGGCCATTTTCTCCAGATTAATGCTACGGTTTCTTCCATTATTAACCACAATTGTTCTATAGTAGAATACCAGTAAATTTACTCTAATCCATATTTTATTCCTCCATCCTGTGGACCCTGGGTTGGTGATGTCCACTCCACCTCGATATCAAGAGGGGACTTAGATCCCACATGGTTGATGGATGCCATTCTCTTGTTTGCAGTTGTAGGCATTCTTGGTTCCCTTGTGTGGTGGTTGACCATCTTCACGTACCTGTTAGCTGACCTGGGTAAGCCCAACAAACCAGAGAGTAGGAGTTGCAACTCTGCTGAGGCGCAGGGCCCAGCTGGCATATTTTTTATTTATCAAAGCAATCCTATGAAGGCACTTCTTGATACTATTTGACTTGATAACTTTCTCTAACTTGGTAATTTTAAAAGGCGAAAGAATTGACCTGACAGTAGACTTTCCAAAGACAATAAATCAGTGGAATTCATTTAAAATGTAATCAAATAAAGTGTGATTTAAGAATTATATATTCAGCAAAACTGTCTTGTAAGGTTTTGGGAGGTTGCTAATTGGTAAAAACCTTTTTGAGGGAAATTTGCCAGTACTTATTAAAAATATATAAATGCACTTGCTTTCTTACCAACAATCCTACTTATCAACCGAAGATATGCCTCCAATAACATATATAAATATGCACAAGATTATTCACTGCGGCATTGTTTATAATTGCAAAATATTGGAAACAACCTAAAAGACCACATTTAGGAGAGTGGTTTAATAAATTATAGTGCATCTACACAATGGAGTACTCAACAGCTATATATACGTTTTTTAAAAGTATGAGGAAGAACTCTATGCACTGACTTAGAGTGATTTCCAGGATGCACTATTAAGTAATAAAAGCAAAGTGCAAAGTAATATTTATAGTAAGCTACCACTTTTCATGAAATAATTAAGTGGTTCACATATTATATGATTCCATTTATACCAAACTTACACATCCAAGTAGATTAATAGTTGCCGAGGACTTAGGTAGAGGGGATGGGAAGTGACAGCTAATGGACATAAGGCTTCTTTTTAGACTTATAAAAATGTTCTAAAATTAGATTATGGTGATGACCATACAACTATTTAAATATACTAAAATCCATTGAGTGTATTGTTTGAAGAGGTGAACTTGAAGGTATGTAAACCATATGTCAACAAAATTGTTACAATTTTAAAAAGAAACAAAGGGTAAGAAAATATGCATGTATTTGATCATTTGCACAAATTAGATACAGGAAAGAGAAAACAGACTACAAAGATTCTGGGGTGGGGGCAGCTGCTTGAGAAAGGGAAAATTGGAACAGGATAGCAGGAGGAGGACAAACTCCCACTTTTCTAAGTGTGTTCATTTGCATAGCTTTGACTCTTAGAACCACACACCTGAAAAGAGAATGTTTCACATACCTGAAAAAAGAAGCAATACGTAAAATCAGCCACGAAGAGCAGGGAACACAAAATGAAATATAAACTGTAAATAATAAACCAAGCTGTATTGCAAATGAAAAACATAACCATACTGAAAAAAAATGGGGAAGAAACCAAGTAACCTAAGTTAACTTCAGAAAGCAGTATTTTAACTGGACATTGTAAGGCTGAAGACAAAAAATAATTGTACATAAATACTTTAGTTAGTAAATTTATCTTTCACATGGTTTTGAAAATATGGATAGGGAGGGCAAAATAAATGGAATTGTTGTAGACGGAAAATGTAGTTAACGTAAGCTAAGTGACTCAAAATGGAGTTGGAGAGCTATGCATGCAGAAAAACCTTTATGCCACCCATTCCCCTACAAAGCACTGAAACAGAACGGTGTCAGCAAAACCTAACACTGTGCAAAAATACCTTCCTTTCTGGAGAAACAATACCAGTTCCCTAGACCTCAGCCCTAACCAACTTCTCCATTCCCTTGTCCTCGTTTTCCCCTTAAAGAAACCTGCACCTGACAGCCCAACTTGGCATACAGTTTGGGACATTTCCTGAATCTGTGTTCTGGAACTGAAAAGCTAAGTCTCCAAATAAATGTCTTTTGTTGCTTTGCAGCTCAATTTGTTATTCCTCTGTTGACATTGCATAACTCCGTATGGACTGGGGTCCATGTTTGGTTTCTAGATCCTTCTCCTGAGAGCACCTGGAGCAATAGTAACCAGCAGGAAAGCGCACACCCACAGAACCAAGTCTCTAGTTGTTCTCCAATAATAAAACATCTGGGGTTCTTGGAGAAGTGATTGGTCTGAGGTTTGGGCAGAAATGGTATTAGATGAGCCTGGAACTGCTTGCAGCAGTAAAATTAGAAGAAGCACCCATAAAAGATGATGGAATGTCAAAAGGACACAAAGGGCAACCTGAAATCTGACACAATGGGAGCATCAAAATCATGAGAGCATTCGATTATAACTCATTTAATAAAATAAATATCCACAAAGTCATACATATAAATGAATAATTGGATAAATAAATAATTCTTCCCCAAAAGAATTAGAATCAATAAATGTAGGAAGGACAAAAGAAATGGAAAAAGTACCTTCAGACAGATACCAGGATAACAACTGCTCTAGGCAAGATTTCCTGATGGCTGAAAAAAATCAGTGAACAAGTTTGAGGAGAAGTAGACTGTTCACAAGATCTCAAAGTATCGCCCTGAAAATATTAATTATGATAATTATAGTAAGTTTTCAGTGGGAAAAAAAACAGGCAAAATCCATGTTATCCAAGGGCTCAAGTTCTACATCACCAGTAGTAAAACATGTCTACATCACGTAACTCCTAGCAGGGAGAAGCAACTTGGGAATTCTGATAGTATTCTCCTACCTCCCTCATCCCTGAAAATAAAATGCATGACCTCAAGCTAATCATGAGAAAACACTTCTTTGGAGGACTCCAAAATGGGAGACATTTTACAAAATAATTGGCCAGTACTCTTCACAAGTGTCACAGATTGAAGGACTCTAAGTAGACTAGAAAATTAAATGCAAATATTGTATCCTGAATTGGATCTCAGACAAGAAAATAACATTAGTGGGATAACTTGTGAAATTTGAATAAGCTATGTGATTTAGTCAATAGCATTGTACCACTATTAATTCCACATTTTTGATTAATGTATCATTTCTTTAAATTGTTGAATTTAGAGAAAACTTGGTGAAGGAGATACATAAATGTTCCATACTAGTTTTGTCAATTTCCTGTAATTCTAAATTCATTTCAAAATAATAAGTGAAAAAATAATAATGCGGTAGTTTCCAATCTACATTTGGAAGACTAGGAAATTGAACTGAAAGAGCAAAGCAAATTTCCCAAAGTCAGACAGTTCTTGAGCTATGATTCAAAGTTTAGAATCCTGAATTAAGAAACTATGTTCTAAAACATTCATAAAGTGTTAATAATATTGTATAATCATAACAAACGCAAGTGAACCCATAAAGTAAAATATCCTGAACTAAAAGGACAGTTATATTAACCACAGAGCCATTTTCGGTAGGTCTCAGTGCTCCCTCACACTGTATGGAAATGGGAGAGGCCAACTCTGGTTGCCTCCATTACTTGGGAGCACTGACATTTAGTGAGAAGGCGCCAGGGATGCTAAAAGCTCTGCTGTGCATAAGAAAAGTTGGGCCAATAACAACTGACATTTCCAAAGACCAGTGGTGTCCTCACTCATTGAGAAATACCCATAAACAGACACAGTCTAGGCCCAAAGGAGCAGACTTTGTTATTCTTTGACCCAGTTCATTAGATTAAGAAATATAAAATTTTGTTCTGTTACAAAAGGTAAAAGGACTGGTTGCTAATATCTCCCTTAATCTGGAACAATTGTGAATCCAATGCTCAGATACTAGAGATTTGATAAAAGTTTTGAAAGAGCCTTGTCCATTACTTATTATTTAATATATTGATAAAAAGACAGGCAACATTTTTATTTCGTGCATATACCTCTGTTAAAAATCTCAGGCTTCTGTGATGGTGTCATAGCTCTAACCCCAATCTTGATTATTCAATCTCAGTATGTTTCCCAATAGGAAAATGTTTCTTTTCCTCCACATTTTTAAGGATTTAAAAAATCAACATGCTACCCTAATAACAGCTGTGAAAAGGAGCTCCTAGTGGACTGGCAGATTAGAAGGATATTTTCATGCAGTAAGGACTGTAGGACTCCGTGCTATCTGTGGGATTCAATGTCAGCCCCATTAACAGTAGCTGCCATATTCTTTTCAGATGTTTCTCTCAATGGCGTCTTGGCACCAGTACTCTGAGCAGCTAGTCCTATAGGCTGTCCCCTCCAATTCTATGGATCCATCCATAACTCTTAGTTTTAGCATTCTGTCCTCCCTATTAAGAGGGGAGTTTCTTCAGCTATAGCTCTACAGTATTTGGAGCTTGGTAACCACCAAAAAACATGTTCTTAAACTTAACCCATTCCTGTGGGTGTGAGCCTAATATAGGTAGGACATTTGGATGAGACTACTTCACTTAAGGTACAGCCCAATTCAGTCAGGTTGGGTCTTAATCCTATTACTAAAGTTTTTTACAAGTGGAATGCAATTCAGACAGAGAAAGAGAAACCTGCAGTAAATCAAGGGAACCCAGAAGGGACAGGAGAGGCCGCCATGTGCATTGCCAGGTGACAGAGGAGCCCAGGACCAAGGATCCTGCCAGCCAGCCCCAGAGCGCATCTTCAGGAAGAAATCACTGCCTTGGGGGCACTTCGATGTGGACTTTCAACTAGCCTTATATCTGTGAGCTAATACATTTATATATTTTAAGCCAACCCACTGTATGGTATTTGCTTGGGCAGTCAAAGAAACTTAAGCAAGCTCCCAGCAGCATAATAATATGCCCAATGTTTCTCACCTCGTTACACGTTCCTAAGTGCTTTGATGGCTAACCGTTACCACTCACAGTGTGCTTCCTGGAGCTTATTAGAAATGCAGAATCTTAGGCCTTACTCCATAGCTATTCAATCAGAATCTGCATTTTAACAAGACCCCAAGGTGTTTCGTGTACCCATTAAAGTGTAAGATGCATTGACCTGTACGAATGGATGGCAGTTTCAGCACTATATTTAAAGGCTAGCTCATGCGAGGATCCCTGAGGAATTTTCCAGGGATTGCTTGCTTCAGACATCTTTCACATACTATACATAAAGGCTCTAGAGCTGAAAAATATGCAATATAGAGCTCTAATCACAATTACAATGTACATTTCTTTTTAAAGTTTGTTTTCTAAGGTCATTATGAAAATATCTACGATCTTACTTCCTGTGAAAAATTTCTGAAAGATGCCATCATAAAACTTACCTGTTTCCCTCTGAAAATAAGAACTTTCAGGGCCAGCCCTGAAGTTACTGATCAATGACATAATATATTCCTTTGGGAAAATCTTCGAAGCCATCCCTGTGTAGGTTTTCTTCTTAGAACTATTTTGACTCTGAAAGGGCGTTTGAAGATTTTTTTCAAGTGTTTACCTTATTCATTTATCAGTTATTTTATTTATACAATAAATTTAATTCTAAAGGTCAAAATTTTATCTTTTAGAAATCTCTATATTATTCAGAAAATTCACTCCATTCTCAAAGACATCTTTAAAATATTTAACATTGTGACATTCAGTTGAATTCTATGTGATTACAGTAATACCCAGGTTTTGACCTCAAGGAGTGTAAACACCTGTATAGAAAGCATAAATGTAAATAACTCTATTACCCTGAAAATTACATAGAAGTGCTAGAAAACTTGCAACACAAGCATAGTTGTGGATTTATAAAGCCTTCACCTGCTTTTCTTTTATGGAAAAGCTCCTAAGCAGGTTACATAATACCGCAAAATATTTAAATAGACTTTTGATAAAAATCGCAACTCTTTAAGTCAGATCTTAGTGATACAAAGCCATTCTCTGAGGGTAAACTGAGTACATGCTAAGGAGATATTAGTCCCTTTATCTGGAAAATGGAAAATATACATAAATATTAGTTTGAACCAAATAAACTATCCGGTCAAAAATAGTCTAATATTTGACCTTTTTATATGGGCTAAACTAATATATCAATGTTAACTTGAAATCTAAGACTGAAAAAAAAAAAACCAAAACCTGAACATATTTAAGTCATAACAGCTTTCCACTTTATACTTTCTCAA
The DNA here is from genome assembly GCF_030445035.2 of Dasypus novemcinctus. Classification (NCBI taxonomy): domain Eukaryota; kingdom Metazoa; phylum Chordata; class Mammalia; order Cingulata; family Dasypodidae; genus Dasypus; species Dasypus novemcinctus. Next base: position 8,593,991 of record NC_080701.1, on the reverse strand, counting down.
AAAGGTGGCCAGCACACAGGGGTTTTGATTTCAGACAGACCTATATAATTGTCCTAGCACTGTCACTCTCTAGCTGTGCTACTTTGCATAAATTGCTTACGTCTCTTTCCTCTGGGTCATCTGGAAAAGAGAGATGATGCAATCTATCTTCCAAGATGGCAAATTTAAATGAAACATTTTAGGTAAAGTCGTTAGCCTAGAACTTGATCAGAGTAAATGCAAAATAAATGTTAGCAGAAGCAGCTGCCATTGCCATTGCTGTTAGTTAGCTAGCTAGCTAGCTAGTTAGTTAGTTAGTTAGTTAGTTAGTTAGTTAGTTAGTTAGTTAGTTCGTTAGTTACCTATGCTGGGATACAGGCATCTGTAATAATCTGCTTCACTCACAATATCCTTCAAGTAAATTGAATCAAACCACCCTGAAATCGCAACTCTTTTCATTAATGGTCAAAGCCCGAAAGAACCAAATTTCAGGCCATGGTACATTTTTAGGTAATCTTATAATATCTCGCTCTGATGACAAGTAGGTATAACCTTTTGAGGATATTTTGTGCACTCTTAGAATTTTTATTGCTTGTCACTTTCAAACATGAGTTGTAATTATTTTTATACATGTCCGATCTCACCTACCACTTCATTAGCTCTTGCAAACAAAGTTAGTGCCTCATCTAACTCTGATATCTAATTCATTAAACTCATCCAGTGGTGAGTGTTTGATTTAACATCAGCAAAATTTGAGCTAAAAGAGGATCTAAATAATTATTTCACCTTTTATTTCCCAGATAAACTCGAGGCCCTGAGAGCATAAGTAACTTACTCAAGTTCATTCAAGTCTTCAGATAAAATTATAGACATTAGGACTTTCTAGACTTTCAACTGAATAATTTTCTATAATATCACCCTGGTTTCATTTGAAATAAGTTTCATTGAAGAAGCACATCAGGCTCAAATTATCATTGCAAAATCAAATTTATTATCATCTGAAAACACATCATAGTGTTTGTAAATAGCAGTGCTTTTATATGTGTATGACTATGGTTGAAAGGGAAAGTCTAAGGTCACGCCTATTACTAGAAGGAAAGCTAGAAAATGTGACATGGGACTGTATAGCATAGTAAAACTTCATGTGAACTATGAATATGGGTAATATTGCATATATAAGATTGTTTTACTTTGAAACTGAACAAAGATATGTTAATGTTACAGGACGTTAATATCAGGCAAAAAACTCAATAAGCTAAGCGAAAGAAACCAGACTCAAAGTACTACATATTGAATGATTCCATTTATATAAAATGTAAATATAAATCAATTTATAAAGATGAAAAAAGAACAAAAAAATTTTGCCACCTTCTGGGGTAAAAAACAAAGCATGACAAAGAAATGGTTATTACTGTCACATATTAGTGTATTGAGGCCATGCCCAAGCAGTGACCGTACACGCAATCCCCTGCCACTCGAGTCAAAGGCACTGCTGTCCTCTGTTGATCCTGTTGCAATAATCATCGGACTTGTCCTTTTACACCCTGTCGACTGCCTCCTCCCAACTAGTTCCCCTCCTTACAAACAAAGCGAACCTTTCAAAATAGAAATCCAATCCAATCACCACTTTCCTCACCACTCCATCTTTTGCTTAAAACCCTCAGTGACATTCTTTCACTCCTAGGGAAAGCTAAAATCCACACGAAGATTTATGGAGGCCCTAGCCACTACCTGGAGCAGAGATCCTCAACCTTGACACTATTGCCATTTTGAACCAGATAATTCCTTGCTGTCCAGTGCATTTTAGGATGTTTAGCGGCATTCCTATTCGATACTCGTTAGATTCCAGTAGCAATCCTCCAGGACACATTTTTTTTTTTTTTTGTAACATCTGGAAATGTGAACTTTCAGAAATATCTTAGAACCCAGCTACCAAAGTTTAAACGTTTGCTCTTCTCTCCCTCTGGCAGGCTGAGTTATGCGCCACAGAATAAAATGCATTCTTATAGTTAATCCCAGTTAATCCCAGTCTGTTGCTGATCGGGGAGGTCTCAGTCTCGCTCAGGCCCAAGAGTCGGGGGGGGGTCAGCTCCTACCGAACCGCCGGCGGGGGGTGCTCCAGGGATAGAGCACCGGGGCTCTCCAGGCGTGGGGGACGCGTGGTTAGGAAAGAACCACGAACCACGGAGACCACCTGAGTGCAGGAACAGGTCTGCTTTATTACGGAAGTACACTTAGCTATATAGGGTTGGGTAGAGGGAGGGGCGTGATGAAGGGAGGGTTGGCTAAGGGGCGGCTGTGGACAGGCTGAAGCTGATGGATAGACCTGAGGTAAGCAGTTACTGGGGAAGAGGGCAGATTGTGGGTTGGCAATATGGGCGGGACTGGCGGGAAGGACGGCGGGGGCTGGAAGGGGAGGAGGGGTGGAGAAAGGCGGCAACACCAGTCCTGTGGGTGTGTAAAAAGGACCTTCTGAAGAGGGTATGAAAAATAACATTAAGGCGCAGCGAACTGAATCAGGGTAGGTTTAATCCTGTTACTGGAGGCCTGGTAAAAAAAGAAAGCCAAGGGGAGGATCTAGAAGCTGGCAATCAACAGAAGTAGGAAGATGGAAGATGGAGGAGAAAATATCCTGTGACAGCAAAGTCAAGAACCCAAGGGCTACCCCCAGCCAGAACATGACGACCTCGGAGGAGGCCAGCCTTCCAGCCTCCCAAACTGGGAGGGAAGCAATTCCCTGTGTCCGAGTGGGCGCCTTGAGAGGTGCCGCATTGTGAGGTGTTTGTCACAGCAGCCTGGACACAACCCCCCCCTGCCCATCTCTGCTTCTTCTGCCCCAGCCTTCTAGGTCTTGCTATTTAACATTTACTCATCCTTTAGCTCTTAGCATAAGTATCGCTTGCTCAGAGAATCAGTACAGACTTCCCCCTTCTGTCAAATCCCCCTCTCAAGTGCACAGAAAATTTCTTCTTCATAGCATTTGTCACAAATGCAACTTGATATTTGTTCATGTGACGATTTGATTAATGATTGTGCCCCTGACGGCTGGTTCTTTGGGTGTTTTCCCGCGTGCTATTTTATAATCTCCAGAGTCTAGCAAAGTCCCTAAAATACAATAGAGACTTTATAAATATATGTAGAAGGAATGAAGGAGTATAATATAATCCTCACTATGCGCTAGACACTACTACAAATTTCATTTTATAAATTAAGAAACAAAGTCTTATATAAATTATGAGACTTGTCAAAGGTCACAAATCTGCCAGAACAAGAGTTCAACTTAGATCATTTAATTCCAGAGTCAACACTCTTTTACCCTGTGTTACTATAGAAAATCAAAGACCACACTTTTGGAAAACTAATTCTGATATATTTATTTTCTGAGTGTGCTTTTGAGCCCACAGGGAGGACTAAATATATGATGGCTGGGGAAAATCAGTCATTAATCTGAGGACCAATCTGATGCAGAAGAGAGATGAGCACATAAAGGCATGCATGAAAGACGACAGGGATGAAACAGCCTCTTCAGAAGAATCCAAGAGAAAGTCATTTGGACCAGAGCATTGGAAAGGACCTGGCTTGCCATCGCCCTCCACGGATACAGAAACAGCCAGTCCTCTGGTGGATGGAAGTGCACTGAGAGGTAATAAGCGATTTTTACTATTCCCTGAACTTACTAGATCTGGGACCCAGGTACACCAACAACTTACCAGAGCCAGTAAGTGAAAGAAACCCAAATGAACTGAGGTAGTACCCTCATTTCTTTGAATCCTCCAGAAAAATGCCACTCTCCGACAGAAGTGTATTTATCTTAAATGAAATGTTTAAAAATCATAAGCTTACACATGCTGTCTTAAGGCCCAGTAAAATAGAAAATCACTTCCTTAGGCAAAACCTATGCATCCTGTTTTAATGGATTACTTCTTACCTTTATATACTCAAATATGCACTGTGTAACTTGTGCTTTCTTTAAAAATGCAAGATGGACTAAAATATGCCAAATTAATCTTATTTCCAAATATGATTAAGTGATTGCAAATATAGAATATCTTTAGCACTCTGGAATGTCATTCAACTCATTTGGTGTAGTTGGTTATCACAGAATAGTGAATAATTTGTAGTGCTGAAAAATACAGTAATTAGCATATGTTCATCAGTGTTCTTTTAATGATGATACTTTATTATTAAAGATGCTAATTAAACACCTGTAAGATGCATGCTATTTTTCAGGCAGCAGCCACATATATCTGTTCAATCTAATACAGGATGTAAGATAAAATATTCAACTCCTTTGGTAGCATATACTAAAAGAACATAATCTCTGGCTTGATTTTCTTAATGGAGACTATGTTTCCCATACAAATTCCTTCAAATATGAACACTTGTGCTAATAAATTATTCAACATATCCTAAAATTATTACCAACTAATTAAAAAAGTAAGTTTCTACAAATGTCACATCAATGACAAACATTTGAAAGCAAATTTAATATTTAATAAATATTATGAATATGCTATTAAAATGAATAAAATAACTATTCAAGATCCATTTAACAGTTTTGAATTAAATCAATTGCTCTGATAATTAAATATAAAATAAATTTCTATAAAATCTGTAGAAATTACCATAACCTTTGCAAATATACATTAACTCTTCAGAAGTGGTGATGATTTTCCTATTCATATTTGATGTAATTAAGAAAAACAATATTTCCTAACTTTATCAACTATATCAGGAATTTATTGCTATTAAGAATGGATAAATCAATTTTGCAGGTTATGATAAAATATACAATGGCCTGTATCTGTCACTGCAGTGCCATGCAGGACAAATCCAAAGTCCCGGAAAAGCTACTTTATTACACCTATTCTTCTCCCTCCTATCCCTCAGAACCTCTGGTGGCCACTGCCTTTATACCAATGATGAGTTCTTCCATTGCTAGAATAATAATAAGTCCATAACAGATTAATAATAAGTCTACTTTAGTCCATTGTTCATTCCCCCAGTCTTCAGGACCTTGGGATAGTGATGCCCACTCTGCTTCTAATTGAGAGGGGCCTTAGATCCCATGGGGCAGGTGGATGGAACTACCTTGCTTGCAGTTGCAGACACTCTCTGTTCCTTGGGATGGTCATTGTCTATCTTCATCTCCTTGTTTGTTGTCTTGAATTGTTGTCCTGAATTTCAGGACTCAGCTGGCACATGGACAGGCCAAAGATTTAAGTCTCTGGGATGTATATTTAATGAGTAGAGTACTAATTATAGGTTCAAGTAAAAGGAGCGAAAGAGCCAAGTGTAGAGATCCTATAAATGTCTAACTCTGTTACACTGGGGAACATAAACTCCAGAGTAAGGTCCACTGACAGGGTGCCGAATTCCTGAGTGATCTGCCCTGCATTATTGTTTCTGGATGTCTCTAGAGCCAGAGTGTAAACTACACTGTAAACTGTAATCCAGAGTTAGTAGCACTGCTTCAGTATGTGTTCATCAGTTGTAACAAATGTACTACACTAATGAGGGATTTTGTTGATGTGGGTAAGTGTGGGAGGGGAGGGGTTAGGGTATATGGGGAATCCTCATATTTTTATGTAACATTTATGTAATCTAAAGCTTCTTTAAAAAAAAAAAAAAGAATGGCTTAACCAGAGATTATATGAAATGTGTAAAAGCTTTTTTTTTTTTTTTTTGCTGAGTATTATATTAAATTGGAATACTTTCTTGTGGAGGTACAAAACTTATTTAACAATCTTTCATTTTAATGGGTCTATGTTTTCTTGTAGGGTCTACAATATTTCAGACTAAATTAAGGAAAGCAATCTTTGTAAATATATTATAGAAACAAAATTACAGAAGGGTCATTTGTAGACTCAGTAAACCTTGTATTCAGATATCCTAAATAGTAATTTTTATCAACATAATGAGTTTTTAAAAAACATAATTATAGGATCTTCCTTTAGAATACACATTCTTAAGAAGAGAAATTAGCCCATCTCTTACTTTTAATAATCCTAATTAATAACTCCTTTATAGGTGCTCATAATCTGTATGCCATAATGATGACAAAGTATCACAACTGATATTTGGCTTTATGGTAATTTTATTTTATATTCTAATTATATGAGGCCACTTGTATAATTCTAAATATTTTCCAGTTTTTTCTACCAATTTTTGTAAATATCTTGCCTTACTGTTTAAGAGTAATTACAATAGTTTTCCTTTAGTTTCAAATTACTTAAAACTAGTCAACAATTTTACCCTTATACAAGATAAAAACAAGTTACTTAAAAGCCTCTGGGTAAATACATGTGAATTAGAACTCTCTTGCTTAGCAACAAACTAAAAAAATAAATACTTATTGCTGTAAAAGAATTCATCATGAAAAATCATAGGCAAATTAGCAATAAATGCCATCCATATTAAGTACTTAAATAGTTGTAGCACTATAATAATAATAATAAGGATGTTTGATTACATAATTTTTACCCTGGTTTATATTATCAACACAAAATAAAAATTTATGATGGCAAAAAATTATAACATTTCTTGACCTTTAAAATACTATTGATAAAATATAGATAAAAAGATGAGCTTACCAAATGCAATGGATGTGTCATGATGATGGGAGTGAGGGTTGCTGGGGGGGAGTGGTGGGGTGGGGGTGGTGGGGTTGAATGGGACCTCATATTTTTTTTTAATGTAATATTTTTACAAAATCAATTTAAAAAAAGGAAAAACTATAGATAAAAAATACAGATATTTTGATATAAAGGACATGGTGGGTGAATGGTAGAAAGAATTTATAATACTGACAAATTTTGATGAGAATAAAAATGATGCAATGAATAAAAGTGCCCTTGTAAAATGTGTATGAACACAGTCTATAATTCAAACATTTTAAATGCCAGTAATAACCATTTTAAATATATTACCTTAGTGGAATTCGCTCTGGAAATTACTTTCTTGATGAACATTTATTGGTGTTAATATAGTTCTAATTAAAATGGTGTTTATGTTTCACAAACATAAACCAACAATATTCTCAAGATCAAAAAGAGAAAAGTCAAACTTTCTATAAGATTTAAAAGTCCGTTTTAAAAATTCCTATACTTTCTATGGAAATTTAATTTACATTTTTCATTGTACAGCAAGGCAGGAAGCCAGGTCAGTGTTCCATTCCCAGGTTGATGGCATTAGTTATGACTTGTCACTTAACAAGGTGAGCCACAGAAAAGCTGTCGCTATTCATGCCATCAAACAATAAACTAATATATTCAACTTTATTAGACAGTGATCACGACCCCTTCCAAATAGCACTGCTTTCAACCCAGACAACACAATAGTTAAAAAGAGAAAATAAATCTCTTCTTTTAAAATCATTTGCTGTTTTGGCTTCAAGGACTTTTTTATACTTTCAAATCATCAAAGGCAGAACTGATTACACTCCCAAAGTTTGTAAACAGTGGTAGTAATTGTGATATGAAGATAAAAAGGGTCTACAAATCAAACGTGTAGGTTAAAACTTTTTGTGTGATGTATATTTTTCTGAAAAGCCATTATCCCTTTGTCCTTTCCGTGTAGATTTTTTCAAGATTTTTCATCTACTACCTATACCTGTTTTGACCATATCTCTAATGTAAAATATATCAAGTTTAGGTCCTAGCTACAGTGGACTTTAATTTGCAAAATTGTTTTTTGAGTTGAAAAAGGATAACATTTGTTATTTGTTCCTGTATTGTGCAAGCCCCCCCCCCAGGCATTCATCAGATAATAAGAAATTTGCCTTCTCAGTTTTTGCACTTCAGCATTCTCAGTGTATGATCACGATTGTTATCATATTAAGTTAAAGTAATCCCAATGGCAAACAAACGGTGGTCTTTGGTTAATTACTGAAGCTTTATGAGGGTAGAATTTCCAATGAACTTTTTGAAATCCTGGAAAACACATGAATATGGACTAACACCTTCATTTAATCAAGCTAATTGTTCATGGTTTTAACTGAATTGAGAGCCAAATAGAGGAATTTATGCAAACTATCTCACCTCTCCAGGCATTCAGTATCATTATCTTTGAGCTCTAGACACTCTGCAATATTTGTAGAGCGAATGAGTCAATTAACTCATAATGTAACTTACATGTAAAGTCTATGCTACACATAGAACAGAATCAAACTCCTTTCATTATAATTGTTTGAGCTACCTCATGGGCTAACACTTAAATAATAAATGTATCATAGTGGAGCAGGTGATCTTTCTTTTTATTAGAAGATCCTTTTCCCTTATACTGATCTCACAGAGCACAGTGTAATTCCCTCCTGAACTGGAAGAAGTAATTTTTCAATGTATAAATGTTCTCCCTATACCAATAAAAATGTTATTATATGTGTACATATGTATGTGTTTACATTAAGTAAATGTATTAAGAAACTAGTATTATTTCTGTTGTAACACAATTATAAAAATTGCTATTTTATCTTAAATGCAAAAAATGGTAGTATCAAAGCTAAAAAATAATCCCTAAATAAATTTTACCAAGGCCTCTCTCTTGAAACCACAAAAGCAGTCCATCTTCTTGAGAGCTTTCAAGAACTGCATGACCCAGTTTGTGTTAACTGATAATAGGGTGGAAATGAAGGAGTCTTATAATGAATATATGGTATTTTACATTCCATGAGTTTTGCTAATTCTGAAGGATATGTATGAGAAATACTCAGTTAAAATAAGTATCTGGGCCACTGAACATTAAAGAGGTAATTTAGAACAAATTGAAATCTATAATAAATTTCACACCTGTTCCTAAACATATTAAAAGATATTACAATGGCTTATTAAGGCCTCTGGGGTTTTCGTTCTTTTTTTTTTTTTTTGCCTTATTTTAGAAATAAAGTTCTGTTTTACTAAACTTCTGTTTTACTGAGATAGCTGAGATTGTAGCCTATAATTATTTTCAAGTTAAATTTTATATATAAGATAATTAAAAATGAGAAAACTTTCTCTTCCATCTGCTATTGCAATCATGCTAAACCAGAGTTCCTTAATTTTATGATCACAATATTTAGATATATGTGATAACTTCATTAAAAACATCACTCATTTCCCACCCTCAACCCTAGAATAAGCGTTAAGAAAGTATGCACAACACGAAAATAAGGAATTCATTACATAAACAAATGCTGCTACCAAAAAATAAAAATAGCATTAATTTTTCACCAGTATTTTCAGTTACACAGGAGCTAGCAAAAACATTTGGTGAAACTTTATACATGAAAAAACTTGACTTCACTATATTTCAACAGAAGTAGAAATACCTTCTATGAAAAATGTCTTCGGATAATTTCCCCATCTGTAGTACTATTCATTGCCAAATTTTGAGTAAGTCATTTTGTGTAAGGGGAAAAAATTACAAACTGAGTAAGAAATCCCTTACTAACGGGGAATAGAAAACTTTGCACAGATGAAGGCGATGAACTTCTGAGAGGGTGACTTGCAACAATGTAATTCAACATTCCCTAATCAATCCAGCTTTGCCCTCAAAATTGATGCAGTAAAGATGAGATCAATAATCACCCCCTTTCAATTTGGATTATTATCATATTGCATCTACCTCCTATGCATGTGAACATTCAAACTTCTGAAGCATTTTTCAATATTAAAAATTTAATATAGATGATTATTTTTTAAAAATCTATGTCGTCCTAAGTCTATGAATACATATATGCAAACACACATGTATGCTCATGTGTTCATTCAGGAAGAGATGTTAGAAATTAATTCTTAAACCTTTTTAATTAATACCAGAAATAATTTTTTTTTGGAATAGTGATCATAATTCTTTCTCAATGTTTAGGCATATTTTTACTTTATAGAAGAGCTCTATGAATTAATTTCAGGAATAGAAAAAATAAATAATAAAATTTAGCACTTTATGCAAAATTAAAATATATGTCTAATAGATAGAAAAACAAATACTTTTCTAAATTACATTTTGCAAAGCCATGCTCCCTCAAAGACTTTGAAACTACTCAGAAACTACTCAGAAGCTATGGATATTTAAATTCACCATTAGATTCTGATTCACACTAAAAACCAATTACCTGACCTTGACAAAACCTTTTATTATATCCAAATGATTTCAGCCACCAAACAGATACAGAGATTTTTTTTAAAAGTCAAAGACAGCTTTAATCTTGCAAGTGCATCATTCCAAAATGTGTGAGATAAATTTGAAAAGGTCAAATCTGCAACAATTAAAGTCATTCTTTGGACCTTTATATAATTGAAGCAGCCAAAAGTCCATGCTGAATGCCAGAGAATTATATACTCAGATTTTGTTTTTCTTCACCAATCTTGCATCCTGATGTGGACTTATTCAATTAGTTATTTATTTATTTTTTACTTTTGTTTTTCGTTTTAGAAAATGGAACACAAAAACTCACTGTGGCAGAAGTCTAAACCTTATATTACAAACTGAATAGATTTGTACTTAATTTTCTGGTTGCAAAGAAAAAAAGAATCATATTATAATATGTTCTCAATGGAAATACATAGTAATCTGTTCTTTGTTACTTCATACACCTATTAATGTCTTAAATATTATTCTCTATATAAAGGCAATGTTTTCCAATTCATAATAAAAGAATTACAGGATTAGAGCATGTGTACAATTAAAGCAGCTGAGAAGTAGTGGCAAAAGAAGTTAAACTAAGAAATAGCACGAAACCATTAAGTTTTCCTTTTGTTTTATAGAAACTCTTCTCTATTGTTCCTTAAACAACTGACATTTTCATGCATCATTCATTTTAATAACAATGACTGATGTTAGAAGAAAATCCACTTGATTCAAAATATATTAAAACCCCATTTTCAGTGGTGGGTCACAGTAAAGCTAATATTTTAACTTGATAAACATCTTCATCAATCGGCTACTATTTACCAGAAAACTTCATGTTAGAAATTGTCGGGGATAAAATGATATCAATATTCTCATCCCTACCTTCTATGATCTTATCATCAGTGTCTGGAGGAGAAGATAATCAGAAATAACTCTAATCTAGGTAAGAAAGTGACAAAATTCATAGGGTGGATACATATAAAACAAGCACAGTATTAGTTTAAATGTTACATTATTCGATATACATGTATGTGTGTGTTTGCATAATTTAAAGTAATAATTAACAAATAAATAATCCAAATAATGCATTTGCCTAATGAATTAAGAATTAAACCCAAATCCACCAAGATATGAATTTTTCCTAACTCTTAGGAGAACATTCCCTTATATGCCTAATGCGCAAGAGATTTCATAATAAAACCTTCCATTTATTAAGTATTTTCTGAATCCAGATCCTGTTTAAGTCCCATTCTGAATGTTCATATATGGATTTTTAAAACAAGTTGGAGAAATTGTTTTAAGTAGTTATTGGCTTCTGCATTTTCAGGTGAGACAATAAAAGAGTTGCAATGAAATGAATGACTTCCAGTCATCCAGTTAAATAGTCAAAAAAAACCTAAAGTGCAGGCTGCTGTTTGACTCCCACCTGCACACTTTTTGCATTATAACTCACTGTCATGGAGAATCAGTACCCTTACCCCCATTATGCCACTTGCAGAAAGAGAAGCTAAATTTCTATAACAAACCATAACCCTCCCCTGTTTTACATTTTTCAAAATACATAAAAGCAAAATACATATAACACATGTATTTACAGACCTGTCCTCTGGTTTCAAAAGCTCTTCCTTGAATCGATGATTTAGGCATACTCCCTACTCATTTCTCTTTAAACCATCCATTCCTTTCAAGTTCTCCCTTTGTTTCTTTAACTTCTACAAATAATTTATAACAAATAATAAACTTATTAATAGCTAACTCTATGTCTATAAAATCATTTGTATGAATTTCCACTGGCATGCCACTTCTGTATTTCATTAATAAAGAAGAAACTAAAGGTGTGGCAAAACAAAAAACTAAAAACAAAAACTTTAAAATAAACTTTGAGATACTGATGTATTTCGGTTTTAACCTTTGATTTTATGAGCTCATTAATGAATGCAAATAGTCTTTACTGAAATTTTCTGCCCATATTTCTATGCTTCTTAGCACTGTGAGTTTTTTACATACTAGTGATTTTTATTACCTTATTCGTATTCTAAATTGATTTGGGTGGTAGAAATGACACAATTATCTTATTTTTATTAGATACCTCCTCATGGTAGCTTTACACAACTTTATTCTCCTTTGGAAGTTTATAATCTACTAAACCTGTCTATGACAATATGACAACAGGCTAATAAATGGCTCTGTTTAACTAAATCAACACTGGCTGAATAATCATAAAGGTGTTAAGCATATGTTTCTAAATATCACAAGCGATTTTTGAAATATTCTAATTTTAATCCTAACAGCAATATTCTAGATTACTTTATGATTAAAAATGCAGCAGAGAAGAAAATGTAGGAAATATATTGTGAAATCTATACCTCTTCAGTTATTGAAATATTCAATGCAGTTTCATATCACTAATTTAGTATCATTTCTTTACCATGCACACTTAAGCTCTTACTTTATAGTTAACCCTTTTGCCTTCCTTACTGGGGTTCTTTGGATTGCAAAGAACTCACTCTAGGTAGTTCATAAGGGAAGGTAGAGAATGGAGAGAGGCCATTCATTGTAAGAGATTATGTAGAAAAATAATTGAGATGGAATCCTATGAAATGAAGTGGCAGGAACTACAGTCTTAGTTTCCAGGTCACCGAATTGCAAATGGAGGTTTCTTTCAATTGCAAGAAGCAAAAAAGTTCTTAGTCCTTCCCTATAGAGTCCCAGTTAGGAATATACTCAAGATTCTCTTGGCCTCTGCTTTCTGGAATCTCTTGCTTCTTTCCTACCACAAGCTGACCTCTTCAGCCTCCCATTCTATATTTTCTCTAATTATGAGCTTCTTCTTGATGACCCTGGCTTACTTATAAATACAGTCTACTCATAAATTTCTGCATAACAACCCCTCTGACTTCTTTTGTATCTCGTGACCTTTCAGCTTTTGCCTACTCTGATGGCTGCTTATGTTTCTTCGTAATTTCCACATTAAATTGCAGAGAAGGAGAGTCTGAATGGACCACCTCCACCTGGTTGGACCTTACATTTGAGCGAGGCTTTTTTTGTCAGGCCACGTCAAGGTATCCTGCAGATTGGTGATCCTCAAATCATTCAGAATCAAAATATGCACGAAAGCTACGAAAAGTTTCTATTTGTGTGGAGAAGTTATGGACCCCAGGAAACCAAGTTCTTGATCTTAACCCATTGTGGTTGGCACGAAGGCGTCGTAAACAGGACATTTTGCTGAGGTTATGTCAATGAAGGTGTGGCCCCGCAGAAGCAAGACGGGTCTTAATCCTAACACAGGGGGGGGCTTTCTAGGGAAGGACACAGAAAGAGAAAGCTGTGGGGAAAAGCAAGAACCCAGAAGTCAACGGAACCAGAAGAGAAAGAAGATGCTGCAGCGCGCATTGTCGCGTGACAGGTTCCATGAGGACCAAATCCTCCAGCGGCCAGCCCAAGAACGCCAGCCTTCAGGGAGAAGCATGGACCTTGCTGACACCTGGAGGTGGACTTCTTCTAGCTTCCAAACTGTGAGCCATTAAATTACCGCTGTTCAAGCCAAGCCACTGACGGCAGCGTTCTAACAGCTGAGACACTACAGCCGTAGTTTATTTAAGTGTAAATATAAGCATAGACAGACAGACAGATAGATAGATAATTGTCCCTTTTATATTGCAAGAGCCTGCAAGTATATAAGGAAGAAAATTAAGACTAGGAAGTGAACAGGTTCATGGTGGAATATACTTTTAACAAATAAAAGAAGAAAGAGGAAAAGAGGAAGGCAAGATGAAAAAGAAATGCCTTCATAGGCAAGACTTCAGATGTAAGAAAAGAAACCTGTTCCCAAATACGTTAGATGAGGGGATTATTACATTCAAAACTAAAGGGCTATGTTCAAATTTTAAAATTCAATACAACTGAGATCGAAACTATTAATAGAAGAAATGAAAGGGACTCTGGCCGATTGGGTTCACCTTAAATTCATGATCGTAAAACCTAAGTGCATTTATGTTGCCCAGAAAACAAGTCTATCATTCGCTGCTCCCCTCCCCTCTCCCAGAGTAATATTTCATTACTCTTATTCTTCCTTCCCCATTTTCACTAAGTTGATAACTGGATTTCTTATTTCACTTAAGAATTAGGAGCAATAAGTAAAGAATATTCCAAATCTCCCATCACTCCATATATCTATCTCCATTTATTCTCTGTTCTCTCCTCACAGTCTTTGCTTCTAGCTCAGGTCACCCACCCTCGTGGGTCCTGCCTCTTCTACTCAAGGCCATTTGCCGAGCAATTCGATGGCATCTCTTCACACATCAACATGTTTTCTTCCTCAATGAGGTCTTTTTCATCAATATAAAAACATGAAGCTATTTCATGGATGTGAAACAAACAAGCAAAGAAAGAAATGCCTCCTTCCTGATCCCACCCACCACTCCATTTCTTTTTCCTTCACAGAAAAACCTCTTGGCATATCCATCTCTACTATCTCCACTTTCTCCTCTCCCATTCTCTCCTGAAACTACTTCCCTCAGGTTTATTTAATTCCACATCTCCATCAAAACAGCTGTTTACAAAATCACTAGTCTTGATTGCTACATTTATTGACCAATTCTCCCTCCATTTTGTACTTGCTTAGGAATAGTACTTGACAGTCATGATCATAGCTCCTTGAAATATTTTTCTCTTCTCTTCAGGGCACCATACTTCCTTAGTTTCTCCTGTCTATCTGAATAATCTTTCTCAGACTGGTTTACTGGATCGCCTTTCTTTCTACGTTTATCCACATTTCACTTCTTGGGTCTCTACACTTTGTAAAATTATACCCTCACTCCTTAAATCCAGGATCATGGTTTTAGTTATTGTGACTGCCACATTATTTTTAACTCCGATTTGAATATTCTTTTTTTAATTTTTATTTTTTCTTTATTACAGAAGTTGGGGGGTTACAGAACACTCATGCATAAAATATTCTTTCTCTTTCTATGTGTTGAATCCTCTTCCTTGTGCTGACTTCTTAAGTCACAGGGCTTGGGACTGGAGTCTTCACTTTTTCTTTTTCCTTGCTGTCTGCTCATTGTTTTGTGCTCATTGTCTCTTTGTTTTTCTTTAGGAGGCACCTGGCACTGAACACGGGACCTCCCTTGTGAAGGTAAGCACTCAACTGCTTGAGCCACATCCACTCCCTGCTTGTTTGTTTTTGGTCATTGTCTGCTCATTGTTTTTTGCTAATTTGTCTGCTTGTTGTCTCTGTTTTTTTCTTTAGGAGGCACCCAAACCTGGGACCTCCCATGTGGGAAGCAGGTGCTCAACTGCTTGAGCCATATCCACTCCGTGATTCTTCACTTTAAAAAAAAATCTATACTTATTCCACACCATATGCAGAAATAAATTCCATACTTTTAAAAATATGAACTGCAAATTTTTCTAAGTTTTAGAAGTAAATATGGAAGAATAACTGATTTTAGAATATTTTTCTTAAAAAAAAATGACCCAAAAAACATAAGCCTTATCACATAAGGGAATATCTTGAAAGTGTGACTGCTTTAAGATGAACAGCTTCTGTCTATAAAAAGACGCTATCAGGAAAGTGAAAAGATTTCCCATAAACTAGAAGAGCTAACATATAAACCCTAAAGTGCTGATAACCAGAATATGCAATGAATAATACAACAAACCCAATAAAATAATAGGCTAAAGACATATATACATTCATTACACAGAATATTAGAACACAATTAGTAAATGCATATAAGATGTTTGATCTCATTAATAATCAAGGTAATACTATTCACACTCAGGATGAGATACCATTTTATGAATCAGATGGACAAACACTAAAATTCTAATCACAGTTGTTGGTGAGGATATGGAACTAGAGAGGCTTTTATACCTGGCTTGTAGGGACTGAAGCAGCAGGTACAGTGGGCTGGTTGGTTACAAAGTTACTGTTGCATGATCAGCTGAGACTTAATGTAATCTATGGTCAGTACTGCATGAAAGATTTCTCAATTATTAATTTTGTACTTTTTGTGACAGCACTGGTCTAATGGAAAAATATTACTTTTTATAATTCTTACAATAAATGTGAGACCCAGCATTTCATGTGTTAGGATATTTTAGACCCTACTATAACCTTATGACTGAGTTTGTAAATATTTGTAATAACCCTAGAAGAATACATAAGGATTCTGTAATCTATAATTCTCATTGCCTTAGGGCATGAAAGTGGTAAAAAGGTTTCTTATCATGTATTCTTTAACTTTTGGATTTATATGAAGGAATTTATTATTATTCAGTAATAAATGAAATTAAAATATCAATTAAAAACAATACTCTTTAGATGAGGGGTTCTGCTTCTGATCATGATAGAATAATTGAATTTAGGTTTGTCCTGCTAACATAAACAACTATAAAACTAGACACAGTATGTGAAACAATCATTTTCAGACATTTGACAATAGGTAGCTGCAGTAGTTTGGAGCTGTATGTGCTCCAGAAAAAACATATTTAAAACCCTAATCCATTCCTATGCGTATGAACCCATTATAAGTAGGACCTATGGATGAGGTTACTTCAGTTAATGCAGCCTACATAATTTGGGATGGGTCTTAATCTTATTACTGGAGTCCTTTATAAGCAGAATGAAATCCAGACAGATGGAGGGAAATTCACAGGAAGCAAGAAGCTGAAATTTAACACAAGCCAGAAGAACATGGAAGGCCAGGCGAGGCTTCCAGGCACATTGGCAGGTGGCAGAGGAGCCCAGGACCACGGATCACCAGCCGCCAGCCCCAGAGCACCGGTCTTCAGGGAGAAAGCACTGACCTGATGATGCCATGATTTGTGCTTTCCTTTAGCTTCCAAACCATGGGCAAATAAATTCCTATTGTTTAAGCCAACTCATTGCATGATATTTTCATGAGCAGCCAAGGAAACTACAACTGCAGTGAAGGACCATGTTTCTACAGGAGAAGGGAAACAAACCATATGAGCCCTACAGTTCTTCCTAATTTCACCTTTTTGAATTTCTGAGGCCAACCTTCTTGGGTTCTGCCAACTCAGAATAATGGAGCCTTCACCCTCTCTTACAACTGAATTCATCTGGGCAAACCTGGTTTCCCTTTAATTAACCCAAGTGAGGGCCCCATAAACTTTAATGGTCCATATATACATAAAATTGTTCTCATATTATTTCACAAACACACAGCATTTCCTGTGTTTTGGAATGTTTGGTCAAGATTAGCATCTAGCCCCTGAAAACCAAAGAGTTCCACATTCTGCATGGCCTTTGACAATCTGCCATGTCCTTCACTTTCTGTTTATAGTCTTCCCCTGAATATATTATATATATAATATATATTCCTCTCCCTAACCTACCCACATCCTCTTAGTAACAATTTCCTTTCTTATCTAAGTATAGCACTTTAACAAGAATGCACTGTTGTTTGATGAAGATGGGCTATCACTGTCACATCCATGGGATTAATCGCTCACCCCTAAGTGGAATCACCTGTTGGTCTTTTAAATGCTATCGAAACCCAAACTTCATTCTCAAGCCTGGTAGTGTGCCTGAGATGCCCGATTTCTTCATTTCTGAACAATGTTCTAAAGAAGATCTGAACATATAGGTAGGAGTGGATATCATTGGCAGAAGGTAATTGTGTTATAAATGGTATTAATTTCAATACTAATATTTTCATTTATGATCATGTAAAAGTATGTTGATAAGGAAATTCACAGAATCATCATATATGACTCCAAATCACCTAATGGATGTCCTTGCTAATTGCAAGTTAACAACAAAACAGCTACCACTGGAGGGACAGTTTTCCATTAAAGTACATGAACATATATGCATATAATTTGTATGTCTATGTTGGATAAATTTTTAAATCAATGTATTTCTATTCCAGCTTAGCATAAGAAAATATTATATTGGTTATACACATACTGGTTTAACAAATTCATGTTTATTGCCTTGTGCTTCACAATAATTTACATGTTTCCATTGCTGATTAAATGGAATAGAGAGTGACTACTTAGCATCTATCCCATGAAAACCAAGTTTTGCAATCATGATATCTTAATTACTATGGAACAATAATAAAACATATGCCATATTGTTAGAAAACCCATTCTACTTAATTATACTTGAGTTTTTTCTAAAAATTGAGGCCATTTCACAGTTATAACAAGTTTTATCATATCATACAGTCATGTTATATAGCTAAAAGGATTATGAACTAGCTATATAACTTAATTATATTTGGGTCTGGAGATATAACTCTTATATTCTTTGACATTTCCATTTGAATCACAGTTTGCTCTTAATATAGTGCTGCATGATGAATTTTCATGACTATATCAAAGAGAAATGGTAAAATAAAAGAGTTGTTTAAATGCAAATATTATAAGTTACCATCTATCAAAATTTGAGTAAGGAAAGTCCTACATCATTATTTTAAATAATTCACAAATATTTATAGGACGATGTCTTGATATCTTTTTAAAAGTTTGTTAAATAAATTATGTTTTTTTAAATAAAATCTTTTTTACTGATGCACTTTTCAATAATATTCCAGTGTTATCTTGGTTAGTCAAGCAATTCCCTGTTTTTTCACACAAGAAAAAAAGTGTTCTAGTGTACTGAAAGAGTCCCAATTTGGAATAAGAAGAACCTAGCATGATATTCATGAGCTTCAATTGCCACATGAATGGTTTTGAGCAAGACCCTTTTTCACCATGTTCTTCATCTGTAAAATGGAGATCACGATACTTAAGTCAAAGAATTATTGTGAGTCAAATATAAATATTAAGCTCTCTATATCTAATACATATTGATATCATTCATTAATATGATTAACATAATGAAAGCACAGATCCTTGCTGATAATGAATTTTAAATATCATTTACTCTCAAATTAAAGGCATACCTTGGTATTGCTTTTGCATTATTGTAATACATACTAATTGCTTTATAACAAAATTATATGTAAATATTATTAGACGACATCAACAAAATTAATTTTGCCAAGGAGGCCTATTCTGAAACAATACACTTTTGCTCATACTGTATAAGGATTTTGATTTTGTTTATATTTTTAATGGGCTGGAAATTACTAGTCAAAGCAGGAAAGCAGGAAAACCACTTAAGTCATTGAGACAGAGGGCACTAATTTAGGCAAGATTTCCTCTTACCTTCTTGCTCTTTGCTTTCAAATCCCTTCCTGAGGTTTAGCGGGACACATGACTTTCCAATCAAAGAATACATTCCTTTATCTGCTTTGTATCTTCTTGTTCAGTTTAGCATTTTCCCAGATTTTTCATTTTTGACCTTTTATTTCTAAAACTTTGAAGTTTTGTGTTTTTTTAAAGTATTATTTATTTATTTCTCTCCCCTTCCCCCCCACCCCAGTTGTCTATTCTCTGTGTCTATTTGCTGCATGTTCTTCTTTGTCCACTTCTGTTGTTGTCAGCAGCATGGGAATCTGTGTTTCTTTTTGCATCATCTTGTTGTGTCAGCTCTCCGCATGTGCAGCTCCATTCCTGGGCAGGCTGCACTTTCTTTTGCACTGGGCAGCTCTCCTTACGGGGCACACTCCTTGCGTGTGGGGCTCCCCTACGTGGGGGACACCCCTGTGTGGCACAGCACTCCTTGCGCGCATCAGCACTGCGCATGGGCCAGCTCCACATGGGTCAAGGAGGCCCGGGGTTTGAACCGCAGACCTCCCATGTGGTAGGTGGACGTCCTAACCACTGGGCCAAGTCCGCTCCCCCATTTTTAACCTTTCTTATGAGTAGTTGCATTAAAATAGGTCCTGATGGATTTGATAGACCTCTATCCCAGCTTCCGATTTGTTTTGTGAGACCTTTGTAAGTGCTCAGTGACTCAAATTCTCACTTTAACAGAAATTTCTATCTGAAAGGCCAGTAATCACAATGCAAGGCAAGGATACCTTCCTTTCTCTGACAGCAGGCACATGAATCTAGGCTGTTTTCAAATAATTTATATTGTGCATAGAGCTATTTTTAGATGTAAGAATACAATGAAACCAAATTGTCAATAAATATTTCCGAATAGTATGTATTTAGTACCCCTTTTTATTAACACTATCCCCTTTTGCTATTTATAGAGTTGGCCTGGTTTGAAAAATAAAGTAGGCAGTCACAGTACTTCTGCATCATTCTTGTACAGTACCCACTTTAAACCTCCTCTGTCTCTTGGTTTTGGTTGGAAAACAGCTCTGTTGCAGTCCCCTTGGGGCCAGAGATGGAAGGCCATTGGTTGAGCATGGCCCTAAGGTCCAGGTCACGTGGGTGTCCAGAGAACACGTGAGCAGAGCCTCTCGCCCGCTGAGGGCCCCTCACCTCTGTCCTTTTAGACCAGGGAGAAATGGGTCACCTCTAAGTCTGCCACAGTCCTAACACTTGGCATTTGTGAGTCTTATCACCACAATTTACTCCGTATCCCACGTAATAAAGCATCCCAAATATTATCATAGAAATCATTCTTAGAAAACTGTGTAAGACAGGCATTTCTGATAGGGTAATTAAGTTAATTCTTAAGACGAAATTTATGTCCATGCAGAAGTATCAGTGTACCTCCCTTATTAAGCCCAACGGGGCCACATTTTCCCTTTGCATTGGGATAGATTGTCAATCCATAGAGCACAGGGTGAAGCAGACCTAGCAGTTAGGGACCATGTTTTATGAAAAATATGTGTCATTTATTTATCATCTACATGTTCATACTAGCAGGGGCCCTGAGGAATGGAATCCAAATTTGGAAAGAGCAAATTCACATTTCCCATCCTTGACTCTGCCAAGGTGTACACTTATGGAATGGAATCAGCTACCCTTATTAAACTCTCTGAGCTTAGCTATATTACCATGCATGGTACTTAAGGAAATCTGCATCCCTTTAAGATTCTGTTTCTACTTTGTTAGTTATATTGCGCTTCTAAATTTCCTAGGGTAATTGCTTGTAAAAGTCGTCTTCTTATTTTTACTTTAAATAAGGATATAAAGCCATTCTTAAACAAGAGTTTTTGATGTTTGCAAATACTTGATGTTTTTTTTTTAATTCATGAAATTTATAAGCAATGAGGAACACAATATCTTAGAGAATAAATGCCTTATGGCAATGTATGATACTTTGCACAGTGCAAACACCATTGCACTAATTCTTCCTTTCTGCTTATTTTGTTGTCACATAAATCATTGATTAGCACTGTATCTGTTTCTTCTAGACTCTAAGGGTTTGGGCTTTAAAGGTTTATTTAAAACCATTGCTCTTCTGTTCAGTGGCAATTTATTTTAATTACATTTTTTAGTAAACTGATTACTTAGGGGTGGTTTAAAACCTAGAATATAGCTGAATGCTCAGCTGATATTATTTTGATGTGTGCTCCAGAAAGGATTTTCCTTGCTAGGTGCCTGGGGAAAAACAGTAGTTTAAAACCCACTTTAAATTTTTCTTGTAAAATATGGGATGCTTCCTGAAATTGTATGTTATCCTACTGTAGGGCCATGCTAATCTTCTCTATGTCATTCCAATTTTAGTATATGTGTTGCAGAAGTGACCACTTAAAATTATTTTAAGGATTGAAGCTTCCACCCTATAGTAAGTACTATGACTTTCTCTTTCCAGTTTATCTTTTCTCCTAGGAAACAGCCCTTTGGGTTGCCAAACCAACCTGTTTGGCTTAAAGAGTCTCTATTCTTCATGGGTTTGAAAAATAACTGTTCTCTCTCTAAACCCATGAGCTTCCAAATGGACAGCTTGGCCTTTGAGCTGCTTCCTCCAGACCAACCGTGTGCCTGCACATGGGAAACAGTTCTGAAGCCTGGACTTATTTTTCTGGCTTCTTCTGGTCCCAGAATCTAAGATTTCAACCTGATTATTCCCCACTATTAAGCTAGGTCTTTGATGCAATTAAGACAACATTTTTATCCTATTATTGGAAACTAAATACTGTTGGGTCTTCTTTAATGAATAAATGTTTAAAATAACTATTCTGTATCCCAAGGTGATGTTTAGATTTATTGCCTAGCTAAAGATTAATTTGAATTGGTTTTGAGCAGTTGGCTTCTTTTTTTCATGGTTGCAGCAAAAGCCTCTAAATGAGAAATTTTCAGCAACTTACCATCTATATTTTTAATGTAAAGATAAACCACCACAAACTAATGGAACTAAAAATAAAGTAATTCAGTTTTACAGAACACATCCATTCTGTCAGGCTCTTAATTTTATTAAATATGAAAGAGTGATATAAATTTATAGAATTCCCCTTACACTTGAGAATTCACTATCAACAAATTAATGTAACAAGGTCATTTTGCAAGGAACCATAGTCACATTAAAAATTAGGAAGACAACAAGGATTTATAAAAATTTAGCATTTTAACTACTACTTTATTATGTTGACTGTACTTTGCATGAATAAGTCTGTTTCAAAGACCACAAATTATGAATGGATACAAAATATTATTTTCTCAAAATGAAACAAGATCTTTCTTGTTAAAAGTATTAGAAATGTAACTCAACAAAGTGAAAAAAACACCTGAAATCACATATATTACTTAGTATGCTCCAAAGACTCCATTTGCCCACCTGAATTTATTTAGGTCAATGTGTGAAAGGGGGATGGGAAAAGAAGCAAAGTGTGTGTGTGTGTGTGTGTGTGTGTGTGTGTAAATGACCGAGAGGAATAGGAAGGAAGGGTGGAAAGAAGCGGTTGGGTTAATTTACTTGCATTTTCATTATACACAAACTATATACCTAAAAAACAATGGTGTGGAATGAACAAATGATTACAAACTAAGGAAAATACTTGAAATTGGCATTTTAGGAGACTTTAATTTGTAATACACACATGTGATTGAATATGGCCGCCAGACCCAGCTTGATCACTGACCTTTTTCTCATAATCTTGCTAGCATAATTGTATCTACATTTTCCATAAATGGATTGGTTGAAGCTTATCCGTCTTCTGTGTGTATCTTTTTACTGGAGGGTAGAACAACTCTAACCTCCCATATTCCACCTATGAACAACAATATTGTTTGAGTATGACACTGAGTCCCTCAAGCAAAGGTTTTACTTGGTTCAGAAATGGAATTCAATGACAGAGTAGGAAATGAACTGCAAAATGAGATTACTGATTCTCTTTCCCTTAGATTCAATTTTTCCCTCTCTCTCCCATCTTTCTCACTCATGAATGTAGAAACTCAGTATTTTTTACATGAAATTAAAATTCTAAAAATCAATGTATTGCTTTGATCATCCAACAGCCATTTATTGTACAATTATTGTAAGCCAGGCTGTGTTCTACAGAATAACTAAAAACAATGGATTTTTCTAAATACAGAACTGCCATATGATCTGGCAATCTCACTACTAGGAAATATATTAAAAAGATCTCAAGGGACATGAACAAATACTTGCACACCAATGTTCATAGTGCCATTATTCACAATTGCTGAAAGTTGGAAACTACCTAAGTGCCCATGAACCAATGAATGGATAAATAAAATGTGGTACATACATATAATGGAATACTATTCACCTGTAAGAAGAAATGAATGAGGAAGCAGATGACAACATGGTGGAAACTTTTAGGACATTATGTTGAGTGAAATAAACCAGACACAAAGGAATGAATATTGTATGGTCTTGATGTAGACTATGGGTGGGAGGCTCTTTGTCTCTTCGGAGATAACCTTAACCTAGGCTGTCTGTCCTGACTTGTGGGTGTGGGATGGTAGGAGGCTGCGGTCCTGCCCTTGGTGACCATGGCAACGACTCCAGTCCCAGGAAACAGTTCATCAGTGCAAACTCTATAAACTTTGAATATTCAGGGGAAATGCAAACCAAATGTGCTAAAGTTTATCTAGAATGTATGAAGTCCAGCTAAAAGCTTACCTAGGATGTGGAAGATATATGCTAATTCAAGCCTATCGAGAACTGAAACAAAAGGATAATTTGGCCTTTCCTCTCTGTATAAAAGGGACTCAAAAATCTTGTTTGGGGCTCAGGATTGAAACAGAAAACTCCTGAGTCCGGCCGGCCATCAATAAACCATTTTTCCTTCTCAAAATCATTCCTGAGTCCTGGCCTTTCTATACACAAATAATCGAACCTTTCTCAAATTCTACAACAGTCTCACTGATATGGACTAAATATGATGAGTAGATTTATGGAGTTGGATTATGAAGTGTAGGTTGGTGGGAGATGGAATGTGAATTGAGAAGGGGAAGCTAATGCTGGATGTATGTAGAATGTTTAATAAGACCAATTTTAAATATATGGTAATGTTCGGAGTTGATGGCGGCACATTATAATGAGAATAACGAACACGTTGATTCATGGGTGTGATTATGGCTGAAATTAGTAGTCTAGGGGGGTTAATGTTAGTTGAAGGGTAGCTGGAGGATAACATAAGGAATGTATAGCAGTGATTTTGGTGATAGAAGAGGTATGTGGTTAATATAAAAATAAGAATGTTCTACAAGGTATTAAAATATGGTTATATATGGGGAAATAAAACAAATGTAAATTATAGAATATAGTTAACAATGCTATTATAATATTTTTGTAACAAAAGAAAAGAAGGTACTATATAAATGCTAAAGGTCAAAAAAAGAATATGGGGTTTAGTTTTATATGACTATGTTTAAGCATTATTTTTCTTCTTCATTTTCATTAACATGCAGATCTTCATCATGTCATTTGACCAATCTGTGCTCATCTGTGTTTCTTTCTGAACACTGGAGGAACAAATGAGTTTGTTGGATTAGATGAGATAGAAGTGCCTGGACAGAATTTTTTGGAGTGATGTTTCCATAACTTGTTAAGCTGCCTTTTGTCTTTTATTGCGGTCACCCCTCGGGCTGAAGTGTGGTTTGCTGGCCTGGCGGGGGAGCGGCCGCGGCAGGCCAAGCCGCTGCCCCCATAATAGGGTGGCTGGTCGGACTCACCGCCACCCCTGAAGGGAGCTCGGCATGGGCGCAGAGTGCCCTCGGGTCTCCCCTTCTCGGCAGCCATGCTTCCGCGGCCGCCCCTCCTCCCGGATGGCGCCACACCATGCCTGTGGGGCGGCACCCTTCTTCTTCTTTCTCCCTGCGCAGGCGCAGGGCGGAAAATTCCAGTCTGCCCTTTTCCCCTCCCCCGACAGCAGCAACAGCCAGGCGTGGGCGGAGAAATCCAGTCTGCCCTTTCCCCTCCCCCCGACAGCAGCAACAGCCAGGCGTGGGCGGGAAACTCAAGTCTGCCCTCTACCCCAGCAACAGCAGCCACCAATCACTAAACCCTGCCACTTCCCCCAGCAACAGCAACAGCCAATCCCTAATCACCACCCCTCCCCCGTCCTGTACCGCCCACTGACCTTTCTCCAGCAACCAATCAGAACAGGGCGTGGCTTCGACCAATCAGCCTTCCCCAGCCCCTATAAAACTGTTGCCTCTCCCTCAATAAAGTGGACTTGCGTGTTTACCTTGTCTCCGCAGTAGTTCTTCTGCCGTGCGCCCTCCAGTCCTGAGAGCCCCTGACAAGGGCCTGGCCTCCCTTGTCCCCAGTTCGTCGCCTGCTTCGCCGGGCGACCCCGTCAGCCGAACCGCGCAACCCCTGTGAGACCGACCCCTCGTCTGCTGCCGGACCGACCCCTCGTCCCAAGCGGGACCGACCCCTCATCCAAAGCTGGACCGACCCCTCGTCCGCAGCCAGACCCCACCTCTACCGACCGAGCAAGCCGCCGCATTTTATTTTATATTTTGAATTTGAAATAAAGTTTATATTTTTTAATAAAAGAAAAGAATCAGCTGATTAGCAGGCAAAATAATTTAATTCCTTAATTTGAAAGGAAATTAAGAGAGTACAGAAATTCAGGACTTGGAGATTTGGAAGATGTGATTCTTACCTGTATCTTGTAAAAGATAAAACTGAGAGGACCTTTGAATAATAAAGCCTAATTAAAAATGCTTAGGCTTTGAAAGAAGGATCAGTCAAATCAAGAGTATAACCAAACATTCATTGATAAAATGAAACAAAGCACAAAACAAAAGTAAACAACTCTGTATAACGGTTTGTTTTCAGGACTGAATAAGCTAGATGTGCCTGGGCAGGATTTTTTAGAAAGTAATGTCTCTGGGAAGCAACTGTGGCTCAAGCAGTTGGGCTCCCGGCTACCATATGGGAGGTCTTGGGTTCGCATCCTGGGGCCTCCTTGTGAAGGCAGGCTCACCCTCACGCTTTGGAGGTGCTGCGCAGTGCTGCCAACCTGTAAGTGCCATGGACAGCCAACTCAGCAAAGTGATGCAACAAAAAAAAAAAGGGAGACAAGTAAAAACACAGAAGAGTGCACAGCAAGTGGACAGAGAGAGCAGCCAACAAGCAAGTTGCAAGATGGGGAGGGGAAAAACAAAGTAGTGTCTCCATAATTTGTTGAGCTGCCTTCTGTCATTTTATTTTTTGAAGTTGAAGTAAAGTTTTTAAAAACTCAAAAAAATAAAAAGGATTTTTTTTGCATTTATATACAAAACAGAAATACCACATACCATTTTTTAAAAAATCAGACTTATTTCAACTTTCCAGATTCACATAGAGCCTCTTAACATTTTGAGGTCAGCATCAAAAAGAAAAACTTCCTTTTAACAAGTTATTCTGGAGAAAGGAAACTGGAATTGGAAGATCATATATGCTTGTTCTAATAGCTCAAATCTTAAATACTATTTTTAATAAATCATCCACCTCATTCCTAGAGTTATATTCTCACAATCAACAGATCCTAAGAACTTGTAAAAAATAAGTGAGATCAGTAAATCAATTTTTAAAATCTGTCTCATTTCTTCCACTGTATTTCTTCATTTAACTTGACCTTGAAACAGCTTTTGTGTCCAGCAATTTAAGCTAATGAATGCCTGTTTTGTTTGCTTAGTTTAACTTATTTGACTACTGTTGATCAATTTTTTCTTATGTGTTGAAATGTCTGTAGAGGTACGATTCTCACTCCTCTAAATCCCTCACAGCACTCTAAAATTTGACAGTCCCAAGGCAAGCACGCATGCGCATACACACACACGCATGCGCATACCCCACTGGCTCAGACGCCTAAGTGCTCTTAGGAACAAAGGTGTCATCCAATGGGGGTCTTGGTGCACCACGTGCTTCTGTCAACAACTAGGTTGACTCAGGTCACAGAGCATGTGCCCAATCACTATGATTATTATTTGACTTTTAAATCAGTTTTATTGGGGTACTGTTTACACATAAAAAATCATTTTAAGTCTGTGGCTCCATTAGGTTAGACAAATATGTGTTCTCTGCTCTCATTAACCCAATCAAGATACGGAACATTTCTATCACTGCACAATGTCACCTTATCCCCCTGCTGTCTGAATATCCTCACCACGGCCTCAGACAACCATTGATCTGCTTTCTTTCACTTAGAGATGGGCTTTACCAGTTCTTCAATTGTGCACACCCCCAAAAATGGAATCATATACTATGTGTTATTTATCAGGCTTCTTTCATTTTGCATAAAATCTTTATTATTCATTGGTGTTGCTGCAAGTATAAGAGGTGTGCTTAAGAAATTTTCTTTGCTGAATACTATTTCATTTTATAAATATACCAGAAATTATTTATTCATTCAACTGGTAAGAGCCATTTACGTTGTCTGCAATTTTTGGTTATTATACGTAAAAAGGCTTTAGACATTTGTCTGCAAATCTTGAGGGATACATTTATTTTTCTTGGATTAATTCTTAGGAATGCAATTGATGGCTCATATAGTATGTGTATATTTATCACTGTAAGGAATTTCCAAAATGGGTTGGAAAATGTTTGCATCTTTTTCCACTAGTACCAGAAAGCATGAGTGTTCTAGTTCATTCACATCTTCACCAACAGTAGGTATTGCCAGGCTTTTAAAAAACTTTCCCATCCCACTGGGGATAAAGACACATCTGACTGTTGCTTAATATTTGCATTCTCCTCATGACGAATGATATTACTTATCCTTTTATGTGCTTACTGAACACACATACATCTTATTTTATAAACTAACTTCAAATATTTTTCTCCATCTTAAAATATCTTTCTAGTGTCTTCCTATCACTGAGTCATATTCTGGATAAAAGTCATTTGTCAAAAATATGTATTGCAAATATTTTCTCCCAGACTGAAGCTTGCCTTTCATTTTCTTAATTCTTTCTTTTAAATTGCAGAAATTTTCATATTGATGAAGTCCAGTTTATCAATGTTTTTCTCACAGTTATAGAATTTTGCATCCAAACAATCCTTTGCCTGCCTCCAAGGTCAAAAACATTTTTCTACGTTTTCATCTAGAGAATTTATAGTTTAGCTTTTACATTTAAAAAATATGATCCACTTTAAGTAATATTTTTAACTGTGTAAGGCAAGGGTTGCACTTCTCCACCCACCCCCTTTATGCTATGGATATCTAGTTGTTGCAGCATCATTTACTGAAGAGACTAAATTTTCCCCATTAATTCCCCTGTCACAAATTAATTACTTGTATACGTGTAGGTTTATTTCTGAACTCCCTCTTCTGCTGCATCGATCTATGCATTTATCTTTAATCCAATACCACAGTGCCCTGATGAGTGTACTTTGGGGACTTTCAAGAGGAGACAAACGATGTGGAGACTACGTAAATTTTAATATCTAGCATGGCAAACCCTTCATTATGTAAAGAGACTTAAGGATACACAAAATGCAGTCCCTTTAAAGAACCATATGGAGCACTGGCTATAGGATTGTGCAAGTAATTGAAAGAGCAGGAAACCAGGCAAAGAAGTTATCGTGCTGCTGTGATTAATCATCGCAGTGGAGGAACCAGGACAGGTCACTTTTCACATCTGGGCCTCATTCTTTCTGTTTGGAATAAAGAATTTAGATTAATCTCTAAAATCCCTTCCAACTCTGACTGTTTATCACTGTGTGAAAAGTTATTTGTTCACTGTGAGAGTTAAAATTGATTAATTTGTGATCATTATATTAAAACATATTAAGATGTACACTGTCATTGTTTTAAACTAAACAGTCTGCTCAAGAATAGCTTTCCTTACCCAGAGCTCAAAACACTTGCCTGGAATGTCGAAATACATTTTACTGAGAATGTGAGAAGGTGTTTTAAATTTTGAAGTCAATCATCTCCAAGAGAATGGAAAAGATGCCTATTCATCTCCAATCAATTTGAAGCACAAAATTAAAAGTTGAAGTTGCATTCTATTTCAACCTCTCTTCCAAGTGTGACTGCTCTTGAAAAACTTAGGAAGCTTCAACCTTTTTATGTTAACATTGCCTATCATCCTCTGCTGAAATTAAAGTTGAAAAACAAAAAAAGAAATCGCAGTTGGATAGGCAGCATTCCAAAAAAGACCCCACCCAAACCATCTGGTTAGCTGGAGTTCACATCAGGGTCCACCCAGTGGTTTTTCATACCTTACTCTTCATGACGCTACATCTCGCTTTAAAGGGAACTATCTACAAGGAAAATTTTAGGCAGGCTACTACTTCTTAAGCGACGGATCTTTTTTGTTTTTCTTTCAAAATTTTACATGCAATATAAATTTAAAAACTTTAAAAGATAGAAATATATGACATTGTGGCAAAGGCACAACTCTAGAGACAGTAAATGGATCAGCATTTGCCACAGGTGGGGAAAAGGGGCGACAAGGTGGAGCACAGGGGCTTGTTAGGACAATGAAACTATTCTGGACAATACGTAATGGTGGACACATGATATTACACATTTGTCAAACTCATAGACCTGTAAACACAAAGAGTGAACCCGAATGTTAACTACAGGTTTAGTTACTAATAAGGGAGTAGTGTTGGTTTGTCAATTGTAGCAAATGTACCACATTAATGCAAGATGGTAATAGGAGAAGCTAATTGTGTATGTGGGAGGGGACAACAGGGATCATCTCTGTACTTTCTGTCGAATTTTTCTAAATCCAAAACTGCTCTAAAAGTAAACTTTAATAAGTAAAAGTAATTAAAAATAAATTTTTAAAAACGGTTAATGCAGACAAGAATAGTGCCTTTTATAAACATAAGGTACTGCATAATTGCATGACCTCTATTAAAGTATAGGAATCTTAGAGAAGCACGACCCTTTATTTATTGATGATTCCACTAACAATACGACAATATAGATGACATTCAAAATGGATGAGTGTTTTCAAGTTGTATAGACATTAAAGTTAATTCCAATTATTTCTTCCTAGAAGCAATTTATAGTATAGGTAAAAAGTGTACGCATACGTTGTGTTCTTAGCATTCTGATGCATAAAACAAAATATCTTCTGCTTTCACTTTATTAGAAGGTACAGGTGTTTTGGGGGAGGGATTAGGGGAGTTATAGGCATTTAAATAACAAAATAATTTTTTCAGTCACTATAATTTCACATTTTTATTGTAAAAGCAAGCACTTTTCTGCTTACTGCATATGCTTTTGTGAATAATTTCTTTTAAGTATTTCTAATTTAAAATACTTTAATATTGAAGGCCAGGATAAATACACTGAGATGTGGAGAAGAAATAACATAGAACATGTTGAAATATTATTTTGACTTATAAATTACAGTTATAGAGAGATTATTTCTTCAATTATGTTTTACCCTATTCATTCTGAATTTATAATAGTGTGCACTAATACTTGTAATCCAATTCAACTTTCGAGTCTCATTTACTATTTATCTTTGAAATATAATTCACTTTCTACACATCCATAAGTTTTAAGTGCCAATTAAATTTTTGCATTATAGAGATCTATTTAATATTTGTAAGTCATGTTTACTTTTTTAAATAGAGAAGCTGTAGATTTACAGAAAAACCATGCAGAAAATAGAGTTCCCTTATACCCCCACTCATACATCCAGGTTTTCCTATTAACAATTTGCATTAGTGTAGTACCGTTGTTACTTTTGATGAAACAATATTATTATAATTATACTATTACCTAGAATCCATTGTGTACCCTTGAGTTCACTGTTTGTACTGTCATATGAGTTTTTAGAGTTTTTATTCTAGCAACGGACATATATAACCAAACTTCCCTGTTTAACCACATTCAAATATACCATTCAGTGCCGGTAGTTACATTCACAATGTTTTGCTACCATCACTACCATTCATTACCAAAACTTTTCCATCACCCCAATTGGATGTCCTCTAGCACAGTAAGCATTAACGCCCCATTCCCTACACTTAACCCAGTCCCTGCTGACCTGTATTCTAGTTTCTGACCTCATGAATTTGCTTTTTCTATTTCATGTCAGTGAGATCATCCAGTATTTGTTCTTCTGCATCTGGCTTGTTTCACTCAGCGTGATGTCTTTAGGGTTTACCCATCTTGTTGGATATATCAGAACTTCATTCCTTTGTACAGTTGAATGGTACTCCATTGACTGTATATACCACACGCCACATTTATTTTTATTCAGCCATCTATTCACTGGATACTTGGGTGGCTTCTACCTTTTGGCAATTGTAAATAATGCCACAAGTACATCGTGTGCCAATAACTGTCGAGTCCCTGCTTTCAATTCTTTTGGGGTAATGGGATTGCCTGTCATATATTGATTCTATACTTTCTGAGGAATCATCAAACTGCTTTCCAAAGAGACTGTACCATTTTACATTCCTACCAACATGAACAGGGTTTCTATTTCTTCACATCCTCTCTATCACTTATTATTTTCTGATTTTTATAGTAGTGGCCATTCTAGTGGGTGTGAAATGGCATCCCATTGTGGTTTTGATCTGCATTATCCTAATGTCTGATGATGTCGAGCATCTTTTCATATGTTTATTGGCCACTTACATGCTTTTTTGGGTAAAATGTCTATTTCAGTCTTTGGCTTATTTTTTATTTGGGTTGTTTTTGTTCCTGTGTTGTAGATTTTCTTTATAAAATCTGAATATTAAACCCTTATCAGATATGCATTTTCCAAATATTTCACCCATTTTGCAGCTTGCCTTTTTACTTTCACAGTGAAGCCCACTGATGCACAAGTAATTTTTTTTAAAAAATTTTAATGAAGTCCCATTTATCTATTTTTTCTTTAGTTGTCACGCTGGTCATATAAAGTCTAAGAAACCATGGCCTAACCAAAGATCCTAAAGATGCTTCCATAGTTTTCTTTCCAGAAGTTTTATAATTTTAGTTTTCATTTTAAGTCTTTGACCCACTTTGAGTTTATCTTTTGTATATGGTGTGAGGTAGGAGTCCAGCTTCATTCATTTGTATTTGTATATACAGTTTTCTAAGCACCATTTCTTAGAAAGACTATCTGCTCCCCATTGAGTGGACTTGGTACTCTTGTCAAAAATTTATTGGGCAAAGATGAGAGGTGTTCTTTTTAAACTCTCAGTTTGATTCCATTTGTCTATATGTCTGTCTTTGCAAGTACCATGATGTTTTTATTGCCATAGCTTTGTAGTACATTTTTAAATTAGGAAGTGTTAGACTTCCAATGCTTTTTTTTTTCTTTTTCAATATGGTTTTGGCTATTGAAGCCCCTTACTTTCCATATAAATTCATGATAAGCATTTCCATTTCTGCAAAGAATGCTGTTGGAATTATGATGAATCTGTAAATATTTTTGCATAGAATTATCATCTTACCAATATTCATCCTACCAATCCATGAGCATGGGATGTCCTTACATTTATGTTGGACTCCTTTGAATTTTTTAAAGCAATGTTTTGCAGTTTTCCATGCACAAGTGCTTTATATCATTGGTTAAATTTATTTCTAGATATTTGATTCTTTTAGTGACTACTGTAAATGGAATTCTTTTCTTGATTGTCTACTCAAATTGCTTATTACTAGTGTATAGAAACACTACTTGTTTTTGCATGTTGATCTTGTACTCTGCCACTTTGCTGAATTAATTATTTCTAGTAGCTTTTTTGTAGATTTTTCAGGACTTTATATAGGATCAAGATATCCATAAATAGTAAACGTTTTAGTTCTTCCTTTCCAGTTTGGATGCCTTTTAATTCTTTTTCTTGCCCAGTTGCTCTTGCTATAACTTCCAGTACAAAGTTGAATAACCATGGTGACAGTGGGTGTCCTTGACTTTTTATTGATTTTAGAGGGAAAACTGTCAGTCTTTCAATATTGTCTATGACGTTAGCTGTGGATTGTTATACATATACCCTCTCTAATGCCGAGGAAGTTTCCTTCTATTCCTAGGTTTCTAAGTATTTTATATCAAATAGTTGATGGATTTTGTCAAATGCATTTTCTGCATCAAATGAATGATCATTTGATGTTTTTGCATCATAGTATTAAAGTGGTACATTAAATTAATTGATTTTCTTATGATGAACCACACTTGAATACCAGGAAAAATCCCACTTGGCCATAGGGTATAACTCTTTTAATGCATTTTTGGATTTGGTTAGCTGGTATTATTGGTGAGGATTTTTGCATCTATATTCATAGGGGATATTTGCCTATAATGTTTCCTTGTAATAGCTTCATCTGGTTTTGGTATTAGAGTGATTCTGGTCTCACAGAATTTGTTAAACAGTATTTTCTTCTCTTCAATTTTTTTAGAAGACTTTGAGCAGCACTGGTGATAATTTTTATTGGAATAGTTGAGAAAATACACCATTGAATCCATCTGGGACTGGGCTTTGGGGGTTTTTGATTACTGATCCAATTTCTTTATTTATTATTGATCTGTAGAGATCATGTATTTTTCTTGAGTCAGTGCCAATAATTTGCATATTTCTAGAAATTTGCCCATTTCATCTAGGCTATCTAATTTGTTGGTATACAGCTTTTCATAGCATGCCCTTAGAATCCTTTATATTTCTGTAGAGGTGGGAAGTAATGTCCTCCCCTTCATTTACTATGATGTGTATCTCCAGCATTTGTTTGTTTCCTTTCTAAAATTGTCTCTTATTGAGCTTCTGATATTGTTTTTTCATTGTTTTCCTGATGTACTTTAGTTATTTCTCTGTGTTTTCCTTTATCTCCTTGAGCTCTTGAGGATCATTTTCTTAAAGTTTTTGTCCAGTATGCCCAAAAGTCTGGTCATCTTTGTTGATAGTGTTGAAATTTATCTTCTTCCTTTGGTTTGGCCATCACTTCCTTTTCTATGTCTTTTAATCTTTTGTTGCACACTGTACATATTAATGCTTAATATATTAATGCTGGGATTTATTACCTGAGCTGTCTCTTCCTTCAGTTTCTATACAGCTAGTGATATCTCAGAGATTTCCTAGAGTGCCAGGAGCTAACACAAACAAATCAATAGAAAACAAACAAACAAACAAACACCATTCACAGTCTTTGCAAATTGGCTCTTCATTTACTGGTGCTCTGCTTCAGCATTTAGCCTTCCTATCAAGAAGATCAGCCTGTGGCAGAAGTGAGGCTGCATCTTTTCCTGCACTTACGCTCACTTGCAGCCTTAGGAATTGCTCTATGTATGATAGTATGAATAGCCCCTCTACTTCTATGAAATAGACTTTCTCTCCTCACAATTGCTCTATTTCTGTCTTAAAGCCTCTTATCCTTTTTCTCAAGCTGCTTTGACTTTTTAAAAAATATATATTTATTTATTTGTAAAAGATACATAGATCACACAAAATGGTACATTAAAAAAAATAAGGGATTCCCATATGCCCCACTCCCCACATTCCCAACTTTTTCCACATCAACAGCTTCTTTCATTAGTACATTAGCACATATGGTATGTTCATTGCAATTGATGAGCACATTTTGGAGCACTGCTACACAGCATGGATTATAGTTTACATTGTAGTTTACACTCTCTACCACTCCATTAGGTAAGTTATGTCAGGATATATAATGCCCTGCATCTGTCCCTGCAATGTCATTCAGGATAACTCCAAGTCCCAAAAATGCCCCCATATCACACCTCTTTTTCAAACCTCTCCCTGCCTTCAGCAACACCACTGGTCACTGTCTCCACATCAATGATATAATTTCTTCCATTGCTAGAATCACAATAAGTCTATAGTAGAATACCAGTAAGTCCACTCGAATCCATATTTTATTCCCCAATCATGAGGACTCTGGGATGGCAATGCCCGCTCCACCTCTTAATTGAGAGGGGGTTTCAATCCCACATCACTGATGGATGGGACTCTCCTGCTTGCAACTGTAGACTCTCTCGGTTCCTTGGTGTGGTGGTTGTCCATCCTCACCTCCTTGTTAGCTGTCCTGGGTGAGTCCAACGAACTGAATAGTAGTAGCTGCAACTCTGCTGAGGCTCAGGACCCAGCTGGCACATGGACAGCCCAGAGATTCAAGTTTCTCACACTGCTTTAGCTATCTGCAAACTGCTTCTGCCTTCAGGGCTAGTTTGTGGAGGTTGAGCCAGAGATAAGTTTCCTAGTTCAATCTTTCAGACTGCCACCTGATAGACTGCTACCAACATACAGGTCTCTCAGTCTGCACCTAGGGGTTACTGGGTACTCTTCTTCCAGAATGGGGCCAAGGACCTCCTATGGGAGCTTCATCGATACCATGTCTGGCAGGGGCGGAGAAGGGTCAGCGAGAATGTCATGAGCTTATCCTACGATTTTTAGAGTTGCGTTTTCTTGAGTTGTTCTTCACCCAGTTACTGTAACCTTTTAATGTGATTTCTGGAATTTTGAGTAAGATGGTGCTGCCAGTTTTTGCTATTTGTACAAAGATTCTGTTGGGGAATGGTACCACGGAGCATGTAATGCTGCCACCTTGGTTGCCCAGAAGTCCTTGTTTTACTTTTTAATCTGTGGTTCTAAAATAGTAGCGCTCATTAGCAATTCCACATGTTGGTGGAAGAAGTTGTTGCTCTGTCAATTTTGTTTAATAACTACTTTGGCCTTTTATTTGGAATAGGGAAATTTGAAATAAATATCATTACACGTTTTATAAGAACTTTGGTGGAATTTCAATACATTCAGCAATTGAGTATACATATATTTTGCCATAACATATGACCTCTGAGATTGAAAAAAAGAAAATGGTAACCTCTATCTAGTTAAAGGACAAATTTAAAACCACTTTCAACTATCACAAGGAGAGAAGGGATATTTATTTTCCTGATTCAGGAGGAAGCATGCAAGTAAGAAATTCTGGCTTTTCTCACTGCCTTCATCCCAGCTCATTCCTCTCATGGAAGAAATAATCTAACAAAAGATATCAGGAAATTCTGATAAACAGTGGTCTGGATTTACATGGGGTTGATTCCAAGAAACAGAAACAAAGACCCTCTGAAGCCCATCTCTTTCAATCACTACCTTTAGGTCTCTTGAACTTCTCCTTGTGCAAAGTGGGGAGCATTTGTGTAACAGCTGCATAGGCAGGCCATGTCCAGTTACTATTTTTCTCTGAGTCAAGAGTCTTACCCAAACATACATGCACACACACAGACACACACATATCCCTTGCATTAAATTTTTTAAATTGTTTATTCTTGAGGAAGGATGGTTTGATTTGTACTTCCAAACTGATAATACATGGATGGGCTCCTGCTGCAAAACCTTTAGTCTGTCCTAGGTTAGCATTTGGGAAACCAGGTGGCCCCTGAGAGATGGAGCCTCTTGTTACACCCCAACAGCTGTGCCAGTGGAGATGGGAGTTAAGGCTGCGGTGGTGTCTAAAGGGATCTCTTAGAGCCACACGCTTTGCTCCCAGTTGCTGGAGCCACCCTTTCAGAACATGGCCTCAAATTACATCTAGACTGATAATTTCATTGTGTCTGATCATGGGAATAAATGTGAAGTCACAGAGTTTGTGTTCAATTACCATGGAATTGAAGAATTTATTAAGAAATAGATAAAGATGAATAAGGGTAGGTACTATACATGGAATACATCATCATCTTTGGACAATGTATGGCAGTGCTCTTCCCAATAGCCAGCACATGAAAGTGTTGTAACTGGTACACAATGAGAGAAGTAGCTTTAACTAGAAATTGAATCAATGCCTTAATTCACTGAGTATATTTTGCTACCAAAAAAATCAGCGGGATTAATTAGGATGTGGATTGATGTAAATGATTCGCTTTACGGTGGCAGTTGTCTGTGGACCACATTCTGAGCAGCTCTGAAATACTATTTTATCACAAAGTATCATTAGAAAACTCTAGCTCTTGGTTTCAGGAAGCAAAAGGGTTGAGCATGTGTTGTCCGTATATAGTCATAATACAATTTGTATACCATTAGTGTACGTAAGACATATTTTTAAATTTAATGCACTCTACATATTTAGGCACTTTACATATTTTTTCTACTGTAATTCTCCAACATATTTATAAGATAGAAAAGAGAGATTTAATTGTTCAAATAAGGTCAAAGTGCAGAAAATCCATTAAAATACCAGTGTCAGATATTCTGCTTCTAATTAGAGTGCAGAGTTGTAACAGGCAATTGCTCCTGCAATAATGTGAAAACAGTGCTTGAACTTTTCAGAAAATCATCTTTTTGCTTAAAGCCAACAAAAATCTCTGAACCTAAAGTTTAAATTCCAGAAGAGAACAAGACTTTCACAGAAGATCAGAGATTAGCAGCTGATTTCCTCCCTCAAGACATGTGCTGAGTCTGAGGGCATGAGTATGAGTATGTAGGCAAGCAAACTACTATAGACAGAGACTTGATTCGCACAATAAGAAACAAACCAAAATTGTAACGGCATAGTAAGCTAGTCCCTTGCCCTTCATCCATGACAAAGATAAAGAGTTATTTATTTTAGGGGGAATTATCTACTTCAGTATCTACTATTATTTTAAATACAGTATTTTATATACCATCAAAAATTACAAGAAACAGGACAATGTGAACTGTAATCAAGAAGAAAACACAATTAATATTGAGTAGGTTCATTGTTTTAGTTTTCTAAAGGCTGCCAAGCAATAGACCAGAAATGAGTTGGCTTTTACAATGGGGATTTATTACTTTAAAAGCGTATAATTCTGAGGCTATGTATTAGTCAGCCTAAGGTGTGCTGAAGCAAAATACCAGAAATTGGTTGGTTTTTATAATGGGTATTTATTTGGGGTAGAAGCTTACAGTTACCAGGCCATAAAGCATAAGTTAATATCCTCACCAAAGTCTTTTGCCACAAGTTAGAGCAGGATGGCTGCCAATGCCAACATCTGCCAGGGTTCAGGCTTCCTGGGTTCCTCTCTTCCTGGGGCTCCATTTCTCTCTGGGCTCAGCTGCTGCGCTTAATCCACAAGGTCAGCTGTAGACTATTAGGCAAACAGCTGTCTCTCTCCCTGGGCTTCTGCCAAGTATAAGAAGCCATTTTTATTCCTCTGTGTTCATCTCCTGTGTGTTCACTTCCTGGGCTCCAGCTCAAAACTCCAGCATCAAAACTCCAACATTAAAACTCCAATATCAAAAATCTCCAGTGTTGTCCTTTGCCATGTCATTTATACAATGGGGAGTATATGTTTGATGGGGATGGAATGAGTGCAAATGAAATTAAATTTTAAAATAGCTGAAAAAATTTGCCCTGAAGAATCATAAACTAGAAATATTAAGGGAAGTTCTTCAGGCCAAAAAGAAAATAATACCAAATTTAAGCTTGGGTCTATAGAAAGGAACAAAGAGGAAAATGACAAATATGTGAATAAATAATAAAATTGATACTATTTGGTTTCAAAGTTCTTTAAATTATTATTGACCACTTAAAACAAATATAGCAACATATGGAAATAAAATAAATAACAACTACTGTACAAAGTACAAGATGGCTGCCTTAGTTTTCCAGGGCTGTTCTAACAAATACCACAGACTGGTGAGCTTAAATAGCAGAAATTTACTGTCTCTCACTTTTGGAGCCCAGAAGTCTAAAATCAAGGTTTTGGGAGAATCCGGCTTTCTCTGAAGCCCGTAGCATCCTGGTGGTGGCTTGCCAGCCTTCCATCTCTCAATCTTTGCCTCTGTCACTGGCAGTCTGTCTTCTGCCTCCCACTCCTTCTGCTTATAAGGAATTGAAATGTCATTGGATTCATGTCCATCCATTTAGTTTGGTCTCACCTTAACTGACATCTTCAAAGATCCTATTCACAAACGAGTCCACTTCTGCAGTATTGGGCAGGAGTTAGGGCTTAAATATGTCTTTTGCGGGGTGAGAGTCAATCCATAACCAGGGATGGGAGGAAATAGAATTATACTATTGCAAGTTCTCCCCTTGTTCCCAAAATTCTTTCATGTTAATTCAAGGTTGATTAGTAAATTAAGGATACATTTTGTAACCTCTAAAATAACTACTAAAATTAAAATTGCTTCTTGCATGTGTCTGATTTATTTCTTTTTATTCCTTTTCCCTCCTGTAGACAGATAATCTAATATGTGTGATATGTATTCTTAACTCTGTAAGAATTTTTACAAAATATGAAACAGTATATATGAAACATGTATATACATGAGAGTGTATATCTTTTTTCACAGACAGTATTGTGCATTACAACTAATTCCCTTTCTACTTTTCCATACAATACAATATTCAAGAGATATTACCACATTACTGCAGGTTATTTTAATTTACTTTCCTCTAACAGAGGTATAGTTTCCAATAAAATGAATCTGCCAAATTTTACTTATCCAATCCCACAGTACAATTGACACCAAAGACCTGCTGCCAAAATATTAACTTAGATACAGCAAATACATGCTTTTTGTTATGTGTCAAAATTTGTCTGGGATGTATATTAGAGATTGTAGGAAATAACATTATTTTAAATAGATACTGACAAATTATTCCTCAAATTGTCTATGACTATATAATTTCCTAACTACTTCACTTAAAAGTTCTTTTCCTCCAGATCCTCATCTACCCAGTATTATCTAGGATTTAGATAATACTGGATTTAACGTTTTATAAAGAAGTGGGTATAAATATATATCGTGTACTATTTGTGGGCCTTGGCATTTGTCAGATTGTGTGACTATTTGAATTTTGTGAATCTGAGTCTTCTTGGCACTTCTTCCTCTCTCTTCCACTTATAAGAATCCTTATGGGAAGCGGACTTGGCCCAGTGGTTAGGGCGTCCGTCTACCATATGGGAGGTCCGCGGTTCAAACCCCGGGCCTCCTTGACCCGTGTGGAGCTGGCCCATGCGCAGTGCTGATGCGTGCAAGGAGTGCCACGCCACACAGGGGTGTCCCCCGCGTAGGGAGCCCCATGCGCAAGGAGTGCGCCCTGTAAGGAGAGCTGCCCAACGCGAAAGAAAGTGCAGCCTGCCCAGGAATGGCGCCGCCCACACTTCCCGTGCCGCTGACGACAACAGAAGCGGACAAAGAAACAAGATACAGCAAATAAACACAGAGAACAGACAACCAGGGGAGGGGAGAGAAATTAAATAAATAAATCTTTTTTTAAAAAAAAAGAATCCTTATAATTGTATTGTTTTTCGCAAGATCAGCTAATTTAACAACCTTAATTCTGTCTGCAAACTTAGTTTGCCTCTGCCCTATAGCCTCACATATCACAAGTCCTGGAGATGGGGACGTCTTTGAGAGCCACAATTCTGCCAACTACACTACTTCTCTTGATAAATATCTCAAAAATAAAACTACCCATTACATTGTCACTGGAAATTTTTAAAAAATAGTACTTTAATTTATAGACGTGTTTGAAGATATTCGTGATAAATAATCATTTAAAACTTTCAAGTTCAATATATGAAGAAAAATCTTTTGGTGAAAATGGAATGGAAATATAAGTCCAAAAGAGAAAAAGAATTGTATAAAATTCTCGTTGCCTTTTACATTCTATGTCTTTTTAATTGGATACTTTTTTTATTTCCCCAATTTCTCTAAGTTTATCATCATTTCTTCAAAAATTTCTCCCATTGGTTTATTTATTTATTTGTTTATAAGTATATTAGTATTTGTCTTGGGCTACTATTATCTTCCTACAGGCATTTTGACATGTATACCCCTCCCCTCCACACTGCTCCCTTCCCTTCTTTTTCTTTTTATCTTTCTCTCTTTCTCTCTCTCCCCCTTCTCTTTTTATCCCTCTCCTTCTCTCCCTCTCCTTTCTCATCCTTTGTTTTCTCTTTCAATGAGAAAAGAGAAGCAATCAGAAGTTTCATATCACCCAACCCAAACCCTTCCACATCTACTATCTACATATCTACCTTCACTCCTTTTAATCTCTCCCCTTCCATGTGTGCATTATATACCACCCTCTCTTATCTAAAGGACATGGCTCTAGACAGTCCAGATAGTCT
The DNA here is from genome assembly GCF_030445035.2 of Dasypus novemcinctus. Taxonomy (NCBI): domain Eukaryota; kingdom Metazoa; phylum Chordata; class Mammalia; order Cingulata; family Dasypodidae; genus Dasypus; species Dasypus novemcinctus. The sequence goes on along the minus strand of NC_080701.1, from coordinate 8,552,675 downwards.
CCCCTCTGTCTTCTACGCTGATTTCTCTCTCTATTGTATCACCTCATTGATATTTTTTTTAAATGCTATATTTTAATATTTGTTATCTTAAAACCATTTTCTCTCCTGACTCCACACCCAATTATTTCCTTCCTTTCACTGACATAATCCTTGACACACTATCTTTTCCTTCTGTCTCATATTTCTCTTTCCCCTTCACTCTTTTTTTTATAAGATTTATTTTTATTTATTTCTCTCCCCTTCCCCTTCTTGTCTGTTCTCTATGTCCATTCACTGTGTGTTCTTGTGCCCACTTGCATTCTTGTCAGGCAGCAACGGGAATTTGTGTCTCTTTTGTTGCGTCATCTTGCTGCGTCACCTCTCCGTGTGTGCAGTGCCACTCCTGGGTGGGCTGCGCTTTTTTCACGCAGGGCAGCTGTCCTTGTGAGGTGCACTCCTTGCGCGTGGGGCTCCCCTACATGGGGGACACCCCCGCATGGCACGGCACTCCTGGCGTGTGGCAGCACTGCACATGGGTCAGCTCACCACACGGGCCAGGAGGCCCTGCACATCAAACCCTGGACCTCCTCTATGCTAGGTGGATACTCTATCAGTTGAGCCACATCCACTTTCCTCCTCTTCACTGTACTCTAATCAGGTTTTTCCCTGCCTTTCTCCATTTAAGCTGCTCTTATTATAGGCACCAAAGGTTTCCATGCTGTTGAATTCAATGCTCAATTCTCAGTTCTCTTGATAAGTGTTCATCTTTCTTCCTTTGAAAAACTGTTGAGTTCAAGCATACCATACGCTCTTAGTTTTTCTCTTTAGCCCAGTCACTCCTCTACTTCACCCCCTGACTTAAACTGTGGTGTGCTCTGGAGCTCATTTCTCTTCACCATTGTTTTTTCTAGCCACATTCTCTTGCCTGATGATATCATTTCATCATACTAAGGTTTTAAACAGCATCTACATGCCGAAGATTCCCAAGTTTGAGATATGATCTGATTTCCTAGGAGCACCACTTGAATACCAAATGATCTTCCTCATCCCTCAATTTGTCTTGCTAACTGCTTAGGACAAAACCATGTTCATCCTTGACTCTGGTCTCCCACATACCACAGCCAATCAGCCAATCAAGTCAGCTCTGCTTTCGAACATGTCTCTATGTGGCCACTTCTCGCCAGGTCCACTGCTACCAGCCTGATAAAGGTCATCACCGTGTCTTTTTGCATCCCCAACATTGTGTCAGATATTTTCCTTAGAAGTATGGTAGTAAGGAAATTATGTTTATAATTAAAAGCTACTAACTTGTCACTTTACTTTCCCCTTAGTCTACTAGAGTCCATTTGTAATGCAACAGCTACAGTGATTCTGTGAAAATATCACTCTCCTGGAAAAATTCGCCAATGGCATGCTATCTCTAAAAAAGTGAAAGCCCAAGGTTTAAAAAAGCGAAGAAAAAAAAAAGCCAAAACCCTTACCAGGAGGCCCTGCTCATTCTGGCCTGTTTAGTCTTTGACCCCAGTACCCTAATCTGCACCCGTCACCTACTCCCCCTCAGCACTGGAACTTGGCCGACTGTGTTCCCAGGTCGTCCACTTCATATGGAATGGCATCCCCCAAGATTCCCATACAGTTTTCTCCCGCCTCTCTTTTAAGCCTTACTTCTTGTATTACCTTGTCAGTGAGACCTGCCCTCGCCACCCTACCGCAACGGCAACCCCGTCCCATCTTCGGTTTCCTCAGAACTTGTCATTTTTAGTGTACTAAATAATGTACTTGTTTCTCTCGATTATCTCAATCTTTTGCTAAACTGTAAGTTTCTTGAGACCAAGAAGATTAGACTCTTCTAGCTCCTGCTCTATCCCCAGTACCTAGAGTAGCATCTGGTACATATAAGAAAGGTAGGCTAATAGTCTTGAAATACTTAATGAAAGTAATTTCCTATCAGAAAAATGTCAGCAGAATGGGAGTCCCCAAGGTGAGCTAGCTCTAGAGGTCTTTTGAGTCTCAAAGAACTTCTGAGTGCCCAAATTAGCTGCAGAGTATTAAGAAATACATAACCAGATTGGATTATTTGATGGTATAAACAGTAAAATCAGAATATTAGGAATTATAGGTATACTCATATCTTAAAGAATTTTAAAACATCTATGTGTATACTAAAATTAAAGAATTCAAATTACATAAGCAATCCACACTCAATTTTCTGCTGACATTCAAATTTAAATTTACAGAGAAAGAAAATGACCTAAAGAGATAGTCATTTAGATTTCAAGGCTTTCTTATCATTAGGGTTTAAATTTTCTACTGATAGTCAAGTCAAAGAAATTTTAAGGATACTTAAATGTTGTTCCACTCAGAAAACAATGAATAGGAAAACTTTATACAATGGAGAGATATACAAATGAAAAATATGTGAGATTAGAATTTTGTATATATCATATATCATAAATGTCAAATGTAACAACTGTTGAGAGTTTAAAGAAAAGAAAATGTCAAAAATGGCTATAATTGTTAACAGAGGGCATGCCAATATTATCTAATTCCCAATACTGATTCTTTTCTTACTTTCAAAAATTTAGGCAATGCAAAAGGAATCAGATTAAAAAACTACAGAAAAAAAGAAGCTCCTGGAATAATATAGCTAAAAACTTCAAATTTAATGCTTTGGTATTTTCTTGTGGGAAGAGACAGGGCATTTACACTTTATAGTACTGCATTATTACAAATATTTCCTAAATAATTAAACATTGCAAACTTTCAAGAGATCAGACAGTGTTCTGGCAGTTGTGACTAACTTATTATTTCTGCTTTGATAAATTTGATATAAACCATCATAAATACCATCTTCTGTATAATACTGTATTTTTATAGACATAAGAGGCAGAATGATATAATGGAGAATGGACTGATTATTAAAATATTCAAGTTCTGATACTGACTGGAAATCTTAGTTTTCCTTCTGGACAAACAAAAATGAAGGCTATTGACTGTGTTCATTTGTAAAATTTTCCAGTTTCGAATCCTATGATTAAAAAAGCTATCTTTGTAGTCTGAAAAAAAAAAAAAACACCAAAAATCTTTCTGTTTTCAACAACAGAAGAGATGATATGAATATTGGTAAAAGCTACTGGGAACAATATACTAGATATGTGTTGGCTTTTATAATGGGGATTTATTAGGTTAAAAGCTTACAGTTCTGAGGCTGGGAAAAAACTGTCCAATTAAGGCATCATCAGAGATGCTGTCCCACCAAAGTCAGCTGCAGGATATCCTGGACTCCTGCCACGTGGCAGGGCATGAAGACAGATGTGCCTTCTCCTCCAGGCTCACCTTCTCCCCCAGATCAGCTCACGATCCCCCTCAGATCAGACATGGCAGAACCCACTGATCTCCTCCAAGCGTAGTTGCTTCAGCTGCAGGCTGCTCCATCTGGGCTCTTCTCTCACTCCTGGGATTGGCCACACCTGGTGGCTTCTCTCTGTCACTGTGACTTTTTTTCCTGTATCTACAGGTTTTCAGTCCTCCATTTATAAAGGACTTGAGGAAGAGGATTAAGACCAATGTGATCTAATCAAAGTGATCTAATCAAAAGGGTCCACCTCCACTGGCTTCCAGGCACAGGAGTGGGTTTGCTTTAAGAATGAGACTTTTCTGGAGTCCCTGAAAGCCTCAAACCAGCACAACTGGTAGTCCATTAACAGAGAGAAAAACTGGACTTTAAATCACACCTGAGTCTACCCACCTGTGAGCCTATGGTTAGGCCACAATTCAGCTTTTGGTTAGTAAAAGATATTGACAGCCCGCATTGAGAGGTGAGGCCCAAAGGTCACACGTAAGGCGGGACTGCACAACAAGGAGATGCTTCCTCAATTCCGCCTGAGAAATTAAGAGACAATGAGAGCAAATTTCGAGAGAAAAACAAGAGTGAGCAGAAAAGCAAATGAGGCAGGAAGCCAGAACCTACACAAAAAGATTGACGAGTGAGAAACCTCCATTGGGAGGGTGTTCTAAGACAAAATAGGGGTATTATCATTAAACTGTAAGTTCAATATTTTGTCCTAAATCTTGAGAAAGTAGCTGGAACACAAACAGTCTGCTGCCTATTCTAATTTAAGAGTGAAGAAAATGAATTAAATTATAATAGGGAAGAATGTGGGGAAGGAAAGGACATTAAAAACGCTATAGTGGAGCGGGTATAGCTCAGTGGTTGAGCACCTGCTTTGAACATACGCGGTCCTGAGTTCAATCCCTGGTACATCCTAAAAAGAAAAGAAAAGAAAAAAATGATAGCAAATTGATGAATAGAAACCAAGTTTCTAGTAAGAACTTGAAACCAGAGGTACCCAATTCCCTAGCAACTTCTTGGAGTGTATAACTATTCGGAGATGTATATCACACATTGAGTAGGTCACATTAGTTACATATGTGAAGAGCGCCAACTAAATCATAAATTCCTCGTTGTTTGTTAGTATGCCTTATTTTGTATTCTGTTCTTGCATTTTCCATTCACCCTCAGTTTCATGCATAATGCATAAACCATAGCTGACGCTCAAAATGAAATATATAGAAATTTAGAGTTTAAGAAATTCTTAGGAAGAAGCTTTAGAATGTGTCTAGCCTAGTGCTTCTCAGATTTCTTTGATGATGAGAATTACCTAGTGTGCTTGCTTTGTTCACCAGAGATTCCGATTAAGCAAAAAAGGAAGCCCAAGAGTTTATATTGCTGATGAAAACCCCTAGTAATTCTTATTATCAGGAATACTGGAAGGAAAGCTGATCGAGTTCAAAGTCCTCACTCACCAAGTGCCCTGCCAAGAGTACCTAGTTAGTCTAATAATAATAGTGAGCAGATCTATGCTCTCCTGATCTCCGGTTTAGAGACTTTCCTACATCCTCATGCTCTGTGTCGTCTCCCTGATTATGTACAAAGGTGCATGTTCACCAAAGTGCAGGCTGCCAGATGTAGTATTTTTAGCATTTTTAACCTTGGAAGAGCATGAAATTTCCAATTTCAACATGAAAGCTTATTTTGTTTAAATGTACTGATGTTTATCCAAATTAAAGAAACATAAGTCCCTGAGTTTTGTTTAAGAACTATCATACTCTCAGTTTATTTTACACATGTCAATTCATAAATACAACCCTCTGGGAATGAATTTACAATGTATGTTACAAAACAACTCTGTGAACCTGTGTAAATACAGCTCTTTTCAATCTACTTAATTATCCTGGAATGGAATCTATTCCTCTAGGTGTGCATTTGATGCATGCTCTTTAAAGACCAGTCCAATTAAGGATACTGTAAGTGATTTAATTGGAAGAAATAGTACCAGTCCCCTTCAATAATGCTTCAGAAATAGGTAGTTATTTCTTCTTGTTTGCCAATACAATTAAAATAAATGACGCACCATCCCAACAAATCACAACTTGAATCCTCTATAAAGTCAATAGACTAAAAGTGCTTTGTACACTCTGATTGTTTCTCAAATATATGAACCAGGTGCAGAATGATTATTCACTTACTGATTCTGCAAGAACCAGACTTGGCAGTTGCATAGTTGTTGAACAAGAGTTTACAGCTCAAGTGTTTTGGGACTTTGATGAGCATACTAAGAGCATTGTAGAAGGTGCGCTGGATGTAGAGATCCACAAATTCCTCTCAGAGGCATTTTGGCTGTACATCCCTTTCTGGCACAAATTTTAAACTGTGATCTGTCCACATCAGTACCAGACCCATAATTATGAAAAGAGAGGCGTGTCTTTAGCATTCTGAGCCCCCAATGCAGACAACAGTTATATTTTATCTAATGGCCGTGATAGGTCAAACTGAAATCATTAAAATGCACTTCTGGTGCAGGGAGTAATTCACTACCATTATAAATAGACTCTCGTAGATAATCACTTGATGTTTATGGTATCAGAGGTATTATCAAAACAGAGAAGCAAATTGGCAAGGTGGAAATAACTTACCAATAGATAGGCTTAAGTTTGGAGCCTGTTTCTGCCCCTTACTAGTAGGATAAGAAATTACTAAACTCACCTGACTTTCAGTTACTCATTTACAGGATAGGAATAATGTCTAACTTAGTGGGTTGTTTAAAGACTCAAATAAGAAAAATATGTATTCTTCCGCAACATGGTAAGACCTTGACAACTGGTAGCTGAGGAGTACGAATGTTCTTCTTTAATTGTATCATCAGTATATGATTTTGCCAATACTGAAAAATTGTATGACTACTCACTCATTGATCTATCTACCTTAATTTTATTTTATATATATATATATATATATATGTACAAGATTATGAACACAGACGTGTTTATGGATAAATGATTACTTTAAAATTAGATAAGGTTTTAATTTCCTAGGCTGCTCAAAGCAAATACCAGGTAATGGGTCAGGTTAAACAATGGGAACTTATTCATTCACTGTTTTGAGGCTGGGAAAATATCCAAATCAATGCATCATCAAAGCAATACTTCCTTCCAAAGCTGGCTCCTCTGTCACATGGTAAGACACGTGGTGGAGTCTGCAGTTTCTCCCTTCTCTTCCAGGTTTCTTTGATTTCAGCTTCTTGCTGATGTGGTTTTTTTTCTCTCTCTCTCTGAATTTCATTTTCTTTTACAGGACTCCACTAATAGAATTAAGACCATTCTTGATTGGGTTGGGCCACTGTGACAGGTTGAAGTTCTTCTATGAAACCCCAAAAGAAAGAGATTGTGTTTCTGAACTAATCCATTCCTGTGGGTGTGAGGCTCCTTTGACAGAGTCAACGAGGCATGACTCAGGTTGCATCTCTGGCCTCTTACTAGAGCTGATATAAATGACGATGCAGAGAAAGGCAGACACACAGAGAGAAAGGGAGCTGCCCCATTGATCTGCGCTGTGAGAGAGAGAGAGAGAAGCCCCAAGGACTGAGAGAGGCCTTAGAACCAGGATACAGAGGCCTGGGAGGAGGCCCCCAAGGGGCTGGGCCCATCGAGCCTCTCAAGGCTGAGGAGACAGGCTGTCATGCCTGAGAGCTCACAGCTGAACCAGGGGAGAAAGCAGAGGCCCGGGCAGAGACAAGCCCTGTGGCTGGGTGCCCAGAGCCAAACCCTGGGAGTGTGGCCCGAGAGAGGCTGAGCCTGGACGGGACGGCAGTGCTAGGCAGAGGTGGCCCGCCATCTTGCTTCACCACATGGCAGCTGACTTTGGTGGGAAAGCATCTTGGGCATTGCCTTGAGTTGAAGATTTTAGGGCCTCAGAACTACAAGCTTAATACAATTCCCATAATAAAAGCCAAACTATTTCTGGGACTTCGCAATGGCAGCCCTTTGGCAAACCAAGAGAGACACATTCTCCTGAACTGAAGTAGCTTAATCAAAAGGTCCTACTGTGAATGGGTTAGAGTTAAGGGCATGTTTTTCTGGTGTACCTACAACTTCAAACCATCAGAATTAATACAGACATTTAAGTGCAAGCCTATAATAATTAAATAAAATAGGAAAACCATTAGAAGGTATTGAAAGAAAGGAGTAAAAGGTGGTATAAACTGACCCGCCATTTACCAAAACTAGTATTTTACTATGTATGTACTCAGAGAAAAAAATTACTAAGCTATTACTTTCATTCCATGTCTTCTCTCTACTATATTATCCTCTCAGAAAATGATGAGTGAAATATTTCACATAAACAACATGCAATTCATGTTGAAATTGTCTTGTATTCTAAGGAAAAAGAACATATGTATTATATATGTATCAATAATGTCATGCCATAATTAATAAGGTAAATTGGTAAGGTCACTTTTCTCTAGGATAAACAGGCCACTAAAATTATTTATTTTAAATATGCTATAAAATTCCTCCTCCCCCTCATTCGTTTGCTCCTTGTTTTCGTTCATTGTTTTTGCTTGTTTGCCTTAAGAGGAAGAAGGAAGGAAAGACCAGGCACATTGCCTGCCAGACTTTGGTGTCAATAAGTAAAAACAGACTTTGGTGAGAAAGCAGCCTTGATGTGGACTCTTAAGGACCTTGTAACTGTAAACTTTTGTCCTAAATAAATACCCTTTATAAAAGCCAACAGATTTCTGGTACTTTGCATCAGCACCCCTTTGGCTGACTAATACACAAAGATATTTCTTTAGAAAATCAGGAGAATATATATATCTCAATATTCATGTTACAAAGAAATATTTATATTATATTTTGAAATGCATTAATTTTCTGTTGAAAATGAGTGATAGAACTAGGGCATGTTAGTGATGACTTCTTTGTTAAGAACCAATGCAGAACTGAAGTGTACTCTATGGCTTCCATTTCTTTTCTTTGTGCATTGTCATGTGTCAAAAACTCAATCTCTGCTGGCCCTTCATCTATAATGAACTCCTGCTTATGTTCCTCACTCTTTTTTTAAGTCTTAGCTTAGAAGAGATTGGTTTTTCCTTAACTCTTTTCAAGAATAATTAGTCACTTTATCATCTTTGTTTCCAAACTTCAAAAAAGCATAACATACAACTATCATAATGTTTTGTAGCTATTTGTATGTGTCTTACATCCCTCAACATTCTGGCACAGTGTCACACCTTAGCTCAAACTACTGACATATGTCACATTGTGTGAAACACTGCAATCATTAGATCAGAGTTTGTTGAAACATTCAATTAGTTCTCCTTTGAGAAACTTTATGCAAAAAGATGATAAAGTTAACATGAGAAAGAATTTGTCATAAAACGGCAATCATTCCGTAATGACAAGTTATTCTCCACTTGGCTCATAGTGCATGCTGCAAAACGCTTTAAGGAATACTAACAAGTTGTGATTTGGTTCACATTATTTAACAGTGCATTGGAAGTTGTAGAACAAAGTATGGTTTTGTCTCAGTGACGATGGAACATTGGGGAATTGACGGACTGAAGTGCTCCTTGGCACTCATATGGTTTCCAATGACAGCCTCGCCACAGGGACCCTCTGTTCAGGCAAGTAGCTATTACCAGTCACAGTTGGTGGAGCTCATCCCAGCCCAGTGAAACTTGAGCATGTTGTAATCAATGGCAATTGAAACTGTTAAAAATATTAAAATTTAATTTGGACAAAGGTGTCAGAAACAAATGCTTTGGATAGATCTCTTGGCATATCGCTGGCCTAAAGACCCTGAGTACATTATAAAATGAATGCCTAATCAGATAAGTAACAATTCAGCATGGGAAAATAATATAAAACACATCAATGTCCTCCCAGATGCAATGGTACGAAACAAAAATTGTCATACAACAGTCACTTAGCAGCATGACTGGAGTAGGGAAGAGGGCATAATCTGCCTTTTCATGACAATGAAATAGACAAGTGATAAAAAAAAAAAGAACCGAGACTATGCATAATATATCAGAGAGAACTGTTTTAAATTTCTCAAAAGTGAAATGTGACATTCAAAAGAAATCGTATGTTAATCTTCCCTTTTGCAAACATTATCATTTACTGTACTTGAAAGTGTTATTCTGGTAATTCTCATTCTTTTGTTCACTCTCTCTCTCTCTTTTTCATTCCTTGGGATAATAGTATACTTTTGGGTGTCATACTTTTTAAAACTCAGTCTTACATAATAGACATATTTCTATTTTGCTACAAACTTTATAACTTTAGAAGACTTGAAATGTAAAATCAAGAAGATAAAGACTTTAACATAGAATCGATTTCTAATTAAACTTTTTTAAAATTCTGAGATAATTGTAGCGTTACATGCTATTGTAAGAAATAATACAGAAGGATCTGTATCCTCTATGTCCATCTTTCCCTCATGGTAATTTTTGTAAAACTGTGATACAATATCACAACCTGATCATTGGCGTGGAAACAGAAAAGATAACGCTCATTCAGATCACCATAAGGATTCCTCATGTTTCTCTTCATAACCCTATTCTACCCCTCCGTAAACTGTGGTTATCACCAAGCTCTTCTCCATTTCTATCATTTTGTCACTCAGGAATAGTATAGAAATGGAATCAGGCAGTAAGTACCTTTTGGGGGTCGTTTCTGTTTTTATTTTTGTTTGCTTTCTCACCCAATGTTCATCCAGGTTGTGAGTATTCAGTTTTCCCTCCATCGACAGCCAAGGTGGGGAATTCTAGGTCCCAGCAGGGGGTGGGTTTGATGGCAGCGCTCCTTCCCTCGCAGTGGAGTTGGAAGCCCCAGCTCTGGACCTCACCTTCTTGACCACTACTGAGACTGGAAGGAGGAGGCACCATTCTGCATCCTGGAGGGTGGAAGTCTAGGCCCCCAGTGCAGGGTAGGGACCATGGTTTCTTCCGTGGTGTTGGTGTAGGGAGGTTATTGTAAAAAGTGTTCTGCCTTGCTAGACGGTCCTTTTCTGAGGCCTTGGGCTAAAAGAGACCAGGCTTTAGCTGGGTTTTCTTCTTTGTCTGCATCCATTGGTGTTTGTGGATTCCCAGGTATTCAGAGCTAACACTGGGACATATGAGGCAAAACTAAAATGCAGGCAACTCACCCTGATGCCTTTCCTTGTGTCCTAAGCCTCCTAGCTGGATTGTCTTGTTCACTGCACCTTTAAGAATCTTCTCACGTTTGTTCAGAGGCAATCACCGGACACTGTAAATCCTCACAGGGCCCACTGGATGGAATGGAGGAGAGTATGGGCTATGATGTGAACCAATGTATATGAGGTGCAGAGGTGCCCAAAGATGTACTTACAAAATCCAAAAAAAAAAAAAAAAAAATTAAACATATACAACCATAAAAAAAAAAAAAAATGCAACACGAAGAGATAAAAGGGGGGCAGGGGTTGCCTTTGGTTGGGGCTTTGCGGGTTTGAGGGAGGCTGGGGATTGGGCGGATGGGTAACATTGCCCAAAAGTGGGGGGAGGGAGGGGTAGCATATGAACACAGGAGAGGGTCAGGTGTTGGTGGAGAGTAAAATGCCGAGAAAATCATATCAAAATATAATAAAGAGGGTTACCTGTTTAGAATGCTCGGAGGGGAGGGTCTGATGCAGGACGGGCTCCTGGGGAATGTCTAAATGCTCATTTTGCCAGAGTGGGTGACACCATGGGGTAGAAACCCAAGTAGTGAGAGTGGGGGTGGACCACATCCTGGGGAGGACTAATGCCATCAAATAGATGGAACTGTATCCCTTGAAAGAAAGGGTGGCTCCCAGGGCATTGGGGCAGTTGAGCAAGTTAGACCCTGAACACTATTCCATCTATATCTGGAAGTGGTTCCTCGGGAAACGGAGGCTGGCTGTCACTGTGGGCACCAAGGTGGAAGGGAAAATGGACGTTAAATGTGTGTAACCAAGGTAAATGGGGGGTAAGAGAGGAGTTTCATGAGAGTACACAAGGATGGATATAAAACATGTAATATTACACCATAACATATAGGAGATGACAGACTGATAATGTAAACCATAATGTAAAACATAGGATAACTAAGAATGTAAAAAACTGTGTATCCTAAAGTATGCACCACAATGTAAGCACAAATGTCACCTTGTTTGAAAGCTATTGTCTCAGACTCTGTACATTACGTTAAGTAAATATGATGTGAATAGGGTGTAAGAGTATCGCTGTGGAAGGGAAAAGTTTTGTGGTGGATGTATGGGAGTGCTGTATACTATATATATGCATTGCTGTGGTCTAGGGCTCCTGTGAAGAGAAGCTCAATAATTAGGGGGGGGGAAAGATAGGATGTAGAATTTTTTCCAAGTCAACACGTATTCTTTATATAACCTTTAAACCCATTGCTATATGCCATTTCCTAGTAAGGGACCCTGACATTATATTGGGCTTCAAATTTCAGGGAGTTCTGGATCACAGAGTGGTTCAACAAAGGCAATGGAGGAATACTGGTATGGGATACCATTGACAGGGGATATATGGCTGACAGGGAGCTGTACAGAACATATGTCCAGGGTGCATGGCAATGTTTGGATATACTCATAGTGGCAACAATTAAAAACCACAGCAGGGGAGGTACTGGGTTCCTGGCCAGTGGTGCTCTGTCGTGGTCCCTAGGGGAGCAGCGACAGTCTCCCAGGTACAGCGGCGGGGACCGGGAGGAAATGAGGGTTCAACAGTGAGCCCATGATGCTAATGACTATGCTTGTGAGCTGATAAGCCTAAAATAAGAACAAGGCCTAGAGCAGCATTGTGCCTGGGAATTTCCTCCTGTCAGCCTTCATGTTACTGAAATGTGGCCAGTCTCGAAGCCAAACTCAGCATGTAAATGCAATGCCCTCCCCCCAGCGTGGGACATGACACCCGGGGATGAGCCTCCCTGGCACCGAGGGACCACTATCAACTACCAACTGATGATGCAACTGGAAAATGACCTCATACGGAAGGTTCAACGCAGATCAGCGGAATATCCCTGTCTACATAAAATAACATGACTTTAAAATGCTGTTTGACCTAATGTAAGGGGGAAATGGAAAGGACAAATGAGTTTATATGGCTATGAGTCTCTAAAAAAGAGTCTGGAGGCTGTCAGAAGGATTGCCCTTATGCACAACTGAGCAGAGTCTGAGAGACAGATAAAGCAGATACAACCCCCAGTTATCGGTTCCTTCGAGGGCTAAAGAGACCCTTGGGAGTTATGGTCATGGCCGATGGGGTTAACTACCAGGTCAGATGGCCCCTCTTTGGAGCTGGTGTTTATGTGTGATGAATCTGGACTCAGATGGGATCTCTCTTCATAAGACTTTCATGCTAATGTGCTGGAGGTGCAGTTAGTGTTGGGGTTTAAGATATATTTAGGGGATTTGAATCTCTGGACTGACAATGTGATAGCCAGGTCCTGAGCCTCAACAGACTCCAGCACCTACAATCTGACTTATTGGGCTCACCACACTCAGCTAAGATGGAGTTGAAGAAGGACAACCACCACACCATGGAGCCTAGAGTGATTACAACTGAAAGTGGGAGGATTGCATCCAGCATCCATGTGGAATCTGAGCCTCCTCTTGACATAGAGGTGCAATGGACACAACCAATCCAATGTCCACATAGAAAAGGTGGCATTGGATTGAGAAAATTGGACATGATGGCTGATGGGTATGGGGAAAGGCAGGAAGAGATGAGAGGTGGAGGCGTCTTTGGGACATGGAGCTGCCCTGGATGGTGCTTCAGGGGCAATCACCGGACATTGTAAATCCTCACAGGGCCCACTGGATGGAATGGGGGAGAGTGTGGGCCATGGTGTGGACTGTTGACCATGGGGTGTGGGGGTGCCCAGAGATGTACTTGCCAAATGCAATGGATGTGTCATGATGATGGGAGGGAGTGTTGCTGGGGGGGGGAGAGGTGGGGTGGGGGTGGTAGGGTTCAATGGGACCTCATATATATATTTTTTTTAATGTAATATTATTACAAAGTCAATAAAAAAAAATCTCTTCAAAAAAAAAATGCAACACGCAGGTTTTTATTTGTACTTCGTGGAAGGAATAGGAAAAGCACATCTACTCCATCCTCCTGGAAGTAGAAGTCTATATAATGGATTGTAATAATCATTATTTACCTACTTTTTGTTTTATAACATCCTTTGAGGCAATGCAATTCTGACCTGGTGGCCCAGGTTCTCTTGTCTCTTAATTACAGATCTACTGTCAAGCAGTCACCTCAGATAGCTTAAGAAGTCAATTACTATTACAAGTGCATCTTTGACACCACCATGCTGGCTGGAGTTTTGTTTTGTCCTGATCTTATGATAGGCAGACTGAGAGATAGATAGATAGATAGATAGATAGATAGATAGATAGATAGATAGATAGATAGATAGACAGATAATCACCTAACTCTTCATCATCAAGAGACAGAAGAGCCTCATCTTTAGTGAGGTGAGACCTAGAAATGCAGACTCGACTGGCTTTCCCCTTGAGATAGCTATCCCTATCATTTCATTCCATGCTCCCGAAATACATGGACTAAAATTAGTGTCCTCTTCTGGAAAAGAAAGTAGTTGTCTTGTCTCTGTTTTCATAGTAACTGAGAACGTTTTCTAAAAAAACAACATATATTTCCTATGTGCCCTGCCTATTATGCATTTTCTAAAATGATCTTATATATATTAACAGCTATTCATTGAGCAGTATAAAATTAATACTGCTTCCATGTAAACGTCATTACCATATCACAGGAGAATGATTATATACTTTTCTAAGTTGTTTCAGGTCCATTTTCTGAAAGTTCATTTTATTTGCACACACCTCCACTCATATAGGCTTCTTATGTGGTTACCCGGTCATGACTTAGAAGAAAACATATTAATCAAAACATTAAACAGTGAGTTTAACTCAAATTAATGGACCTTTGCAAGAAAGGCATATTGCTCTCTAGCTTACTCAAAACATCAAAAGATCAATCACTGGCAGAGTACAATAAATTCAAAGAGACTTAGTAGGTGGCACCCAAGAGCCAGTTAGGCACGGGATTTAGAGGTCCTTCAGAAAACCTTCAGTCCTGGACATCATTTTGCAGAGAAGGAAAATAAAGAGCAGAGTTTTTAAACTCATCTCTACATATTAATTAAACATGATCCTCAAAACAAACGTTGGAAATGAAATTGCATAATAGAAGAACGTTTCTGATGCTGTCAGACTTAAGTGAATTGTTTCCTTTCAGCTGTAAAACTGAGCAACCCATAGCTTTCCATGCCTGGAGCTCATACTGCATAAATGAAATATGTAAAATCGAGTAATATGTTAGCAGCAATTTTATCAGAAATTTTAAGTTTTTCACACTCACACAATCTTGATATGTTTGGTCTCATCTCTATTTCTAGATCTCTCTGGATCTGACAAAATTTTAGTAGGTGAAGTGGCATTACTTAATTTGTTGGCATTAGTTAATTTGTTTTCCCTATGAGGGAAGGTGTCTCAAAAATCAGAATTATAAATCAAAGAAACTAAGAAACTGACTTTTACAAAAAAGCTTGAATACATGGAATAATTATAAAGTTACATTAAGAAAAATGATTTATGCTGTGTGACCTTAAAATTACTGTGTTTTCAAACTTAAAACATTAACTCGAATATAATTATTTCTTAAAATTGATAAGAAATTTATTTTCCATCCAGCAAAAGATGCATGTCTATCTTTCAGGTTGGGTAGCATATTTCTTGATTTTTTATAATTTCTTAGTTCCTCAGAGAATATTTTAATAAAGCTGTTGCTGACTGATTCTAGTTGTTTCAATGATCTTAAGGTATGAAATGCGTTTCACATGGATTTCTAGTTTGTGGACTGACTTCTTTTCAAGACGTTTTTGTATTTCCCTACAATGAAACAGGAAAATTTCTCTGTGACAGATTTACAGCAGATACATAAAAGTGAACTAGCAACTTCTACAAAGTGATCATCATTAACTTAAAAGATGCTTTGAGTTTACAGGAACATTAGAAGGAAGACATGTTAACCAATAATTTCCTGGGCCAATCCTGGTCAACTTCCCACTTTACTCATCAGTATTTTTAACACGGTTGCCTTTTCAGTATTCTGAGGCATTTATCACTGCCTTTTTAATATAAAATGCTCCTTGTCCTAACTGGCATGTGTATAAATTTCACATGAAATATGAAGTTTGGAAAAATCCATGGCATACTGTCTCAAGGTAGCCAGACCTTCTTTTCACAGAATAAGCAATCGGCTGCCTCGGAATCATAAAGAGAGCAGGGGTTGGTAAAAAACGGAATTATCAGTAGATATTCCGGGGCAAGTATTTTCTGTGCTGCATTGTCTTTGTTGTGAGCACTTATAATAATTTTAATAGTCCTTCAAAATGCCATCTCCTTATCCCTAACAGCGCTGTTCAGTATGGTAGACATAGGCTGCATATAGCTATTTAAATGTAAACAAAATAAAATATAATAAAATCAAAGGAGTTGTTCCTCCATCACTGTGACCATAGTCTGAGCACTCAGTAGGTACTTGTGGCATATGATAATTGCATTGCACAGGACAAATACAGACCATTTTCTTCCTCTTAGAAGGCCTGTTGCGTAGTGCATAGCTCTAATTTTTCTTAGGCTGCTAGTATACCACATTTTGTACTGCCTAAGGGATCATTGTCCCATTTCTATATAAATATGTTAGAAATTAGTAGTATAGTAAAAAGGCATATCGTGCAGAAATGTAGTGTAAGCAGGAAAATTTGCTGCTTGCCTGTGTGATGTGAGAATTTACATATTTCAGTGATAACTAAAAGTACAGTTAAGAAGTGAGACTTTGCTCATTCCACAAGTTTAGCTAATTCCATGGTGTCTGCAAAATAGATACAGAGATCTTAATACATATGAAACCTCTATTCAGAATTTCTTATGCTGTATGTTTTAATATAGAAAAATAAAACAAGAAATTATTTGATGTCATATTGTTCAATATGTACCAAAGCAGGATATATATACCCAGAACACTCTCAATTTGGGGGAAGCAGTATCAATTTTTGACAATGGCCTTGGAAATAAATTATACAATCTGCATTTTTTTGCTTTTATCCTCAGAAGATGCTCTGTTGGAGTAAGATAATGCAGGCAGTGGATGAAAATAAAGGACAGGACTTTAGTAGCAATTCTATGTAGGTTATAATATTACTTTATTTTTGGCATGTTAACTGCACTCCAAATCACTTAGTTGTCTTAGTTCAAGAAGAATAAAAGTGGCTGTATAGTGTAGAGAATGTCAGGAAAACTCTGATTTGTCATGATCTAGCTTTGCGACGTTGAATAAGAAATAATCACTCTGGATCTGAGTTTTCTCATAGTTAAAATAAACTTGCTCAGAAGTTGTCAGTTTCATCCCTCCTACTCCCATCCCCGGTTCTAATAAAAGCAAACTGCAGACTAGATGTCCATTAATAACTTATATGAGGGCATTGATTTTGCAGTGAAAGAAGCTGAGGGCACCTCCTTCCCTTCCCTGGCCCACATTATGTTTCTGTGATGCCTTCTTCCTCTCAGTTGAGAACAATTGAACAAACCACAGTCTGGTTATATGTAGTCAAAACAAATCAATATCAAAACAACAGAAAAACAATAAACCCAAAAAGCTCTGTAAATTTTGAGACTTATAAAAAGGCATTGATTTTTAATATTGTCAAGGGATTTAGAGATCATCCAATCCAGTATCTTAATTTTACAGAGGAAGAAACAGAGACTTAGAAAGCAAGAACCATCTGACCCAAAAATAATTTATGATCATAATATAATTCTTTGCCAACAACATATTTTCCCACTCTATATGGATCCATTTGTACAGTGTTCTTTAAATTTCAGATTTTAAAGAAAAGTTAAAAGTCAGTTGAGGATGTGTTTAGACCAACATGTACGGATACTTCCTATTTGACATACACAAAGTCACAAGCAGTTGAATCATTTGGACTGAATTTTTGGAGCTTTAGCCTTTTCAGCCATATGCTCAAGGGCAAGCAAGATGCACTGGGGGAAAGCCCAGCCTCACTCACTTCAGCACACCTGCTTGGCTCCTTCGACTGCTGTACCCTGCATTCCTGCTGACTACAATTTCACTAATCCTCTGACCTCATAAAGACTGCCAGGGGTTGACATGCGTGAGCAGCATGAAATCAAATGTACCATATTGTTTAGCATCTGTTCCTAACTCCCCATGAAATTTTCTTTGCAGACAGCATAGGGCTGTCAGCTTCAATCAGCCCAGTGGTGAACTCCACTAAGATGCATTAGCCTTCATCCAGGATTGCTCTTTATACCATCCCACCTACCTAGGAGGCACTCGGGGATAAAATAGAGAGTTTCAATACTCACATACCTGTATTGTCCAAAGAGAAATTTCTGAGCTCTCATCCTAATACTTCTGTGTATTCCACGAGATCCAAATGCTAGGTATATTTTGGGGACACTTAGCACAATCATATTAACTGTTGTATTTCTATCTCCTTTGAAATGTTTCTCGGAGGCTCTGATAGCCTCTTGACTCTAACTCCTCAAGCATTCCCTTAATCTCATCTTCAAACAATAATACAATTTAAATATGTAGTACTTCTTTGTAGAAATATGTTTCTAATACATTAATATGTAATGCACTTTGAAAATCTATTGGGGTTTCCTACCAGGAATGGCAATTAAAGAAAAACTTATTTTATAAATTAAAAATGCACAAGAGCTGCATAATAGGCAATGCCTGATTTTAGGCTTTCAACACATAAACATAAATATTTAAACATCCTTAATCTGCCAAATGCTAAACCTGAATGATACTAAATAAACATCTCCACATTTCCCAAGATACAAAAACATTCATTTACATATTATAGTATTATAATTATTCGACTCATAAAAATTACGTGCCTATTCTTAAGATACTTACAAAAAATTGTGAAGATAAAAGAACATATATTAATTAACCTAAAGTAATGACTTTCTTTTAATCACCCCCCCAAAATATCAGCAACCTAATATATCTTATTTAGTTTATAAATGACAACCAGCCTATAGATCATTCATCCAATGACTGATAACATTATTATTTCCTATTTAAAATTTCACTTGTTCTCTTTTATGCAAGAAGAATCTTACATGACTCTGACCATATTTTAATAGATAATTAAATATACTGTTGAATTGATTAAAACATTGTATGGACTTCTCAGCCTTCACATTTACATGAAGAGTATTCTTAAATGTCTCCCATTTAGCAGGTATCATTTGAAAGTTTTGAAGATAGGAGCATTCTTGTTTCTTCTTTGAAAGTACAGTGGACTTGGTCTAAACTGGAATACTGTATGGTTTATTACTGAATATTTTAATAATGAAAATGAGTCATAAAAAAGAGTTTAGAATCATTTTGAAACTGTGAAAGTTAGAATAATTTTATCAAGAATATTTTTAAGAATATTGGGATTGTAGTAATAATTATTAGGAAACCTCCCTTGTGTAGAAAAATCCATCCATTGGCCATAAAAAATAAGGGAGAGGGGAAGTGGCTGTGGCTTAATTAGATGAGCTCCCGCCTACCATATGGGAGGCCCTGGGTTCGTGTCCCAGGGCCTCCTTGTGAAGGCAGGCTCGCCCACATGTTGCGAAATGCCACCCAGCCCACAAGTGCCACAGAGTGCTGACTCAGCAAGGTAACGCAACAATAAAAGAAGGGAGACAAGCAAGAACACAGAAGAGCCCACAACAAATGGACACAGAGAGCAGACAGCAAGCAAGCTGCAAGGGGAGAAGGGGAAATAAATAAATACAGACACAAAAGAATGCACAGTGAATGGACACAGAGCACAGACAGCACACAAAATAAGGCCACAAAGAGGTGAGATTAAAAAAAATTAAGGGAAATTCTACTATATGCATGATTTTGAAGACCTGGGATTTCCCAACAGCTAAGAGTCTAGAGGTTTCAAGAATAGAAGAATCCTGAAATAAGAGAGATGAAGAGGACACACGGGATGGATCTGAAGGTAATGAGGAGGAACCCAATGTGTGTCAGTCAATAGCCTCCTCTCTTTTCCTTCTATTCCCCGAATCACAAATATTATCACTTTCCCTACTAGCTTCTTTTCTTAATTACATTCTAACCCTATCCAAATTTAAGCGCTATAACTTTTGGCTAAGAGATTGTAATCTCATTAATGAGTCAGTATTTTACGGGAAGAAGCAGGGGGCTAAATAATCTTAGCAGGTATTTGAATCCTTAAGGAAGATCTTACTAGGGGCTATGAAACTAGCCTTAATTGAATAAAATAGCACAAAGCACCGAATGTAAAGCAGAGCTGATTTTATCACCTAAATAAACAAATGTAGAAGTAGATATTTAAAAATGCTTTCATAATAGAAAAGTCTTTTTCTGTAGCAAAGAGTGTATGTTACAAATCTTTCCAGATAGTTGTTTTGGTTAAAATTTAAAGACCATAATGAAAATACTATGCAAATACCTGAAAGGCGTTATATGAAGATCCTCCAGGCCAATGCATGCCTGTGTGTCCAAAAATCACAGAAGTTTCCAGGTCATGGAGAAGAGAATTCTGTGTACTCCAGAATCTGAACAAAAGACAATTCCTGCTAATAAAAGCACTGGCAATAGGGCATTTACTTTAGGGCAGCAGGAGGCTGGGGGAGTAAATCTGCAGGTAAAGCCAGCATTCTTCTAGAGATAAGTGGGTTGTATGGGCCCCGAGACCACCAAGCTGTGACCTCAGTGATAACTACAGAGTCAGTGGGTGAGTGAGAGAGGTCCTGAATTGTCCTTCAATTGTAGTTGTCAGCGTCTCCTTCGTAGGAGATGATAAGGCAGAAAAATACACAAGGAACCCAGACATGATGAGCACGACTTTGGAATTGGCTGACTGACTGTTAGGGAAAGGGCTGGCTACTTAGCCCTTGGTGCTAAGAGTGTGGATGGGGTAGGGGTGGTGTTAATGTACAAATAACAGTAGCAGCAAAGAAGACTTCAATTAGTGCAAAACCATGGATTAAAAAACAATTCACTAGGAATAATCCAAATGAAAGAAGTCCCCCTTCCTTCAGTTCTTAGCTTACCTGAAATATCAGATGATACCGTTTCACAGATAACTTAGTCTACAACGTTCAGGGTTCGCCAATAACAGTAGCAAGCAGTCCAAATAAAATTTTTCCCTGCAATAAAACTGCATTGTTTTCTCTTGAAAATTGTATTTGTGTATATCCAATGTATCCTTGCAAAATTTGAAAGTTAGATGGTCAATATTTTATTTTTACATTAACCACATTCAGAAACAAATCAGACTTATTCCAGCTTAATTAAAATCTTTAAAGTCCCAGTGGAAATCCATTTTTTCTTAAAATTCTTGAAGAGTTTAGACACAAGCTTAGAGCTCATTGTTGATTCAGATTGATCAACGAGGTTCTTTTTTACTTCTATGCTGACTAATGTGGAGGAGAAACATAATTAGATTTAAAATATCCCTCAGATAGCAAGTAAGTAATACGGTAAGATGGGAATAAATGTAGATTTTGCTTCAAAGAGAATCATGATAACATAATTCTGATTCTCTAAAGGTAAAATTTTTAAAAATTTAGTTAGTGGAGAGGATTCTAATCTATGGGTCTGAAGGGAACGCTCCAAGTGTCCCTCTGGGTTCTTGATGGAAAGAGATGAATTGAGTCCACACTGGGAAGGTCCCGAGAGCAATAAGGTTTATTAAATTCTGTAAAAGGACAGGAGATAGGGTTATTTCAAGTCTGCCTTCCCCTAACCACCTGGAGCAGTTTTTATGGTTTAGAGCTGGGGAAGGACCAGTGTTTACCATCACAATGGTAAGCCTAGTTTTGAAATAATCATAAACAAGAGTAAGTTCAGTCTAGAATTACCATTACAATAAGACGCACACACAAGGGTGAGGTTAGGTCTTGAGTAACCTTCAGTGGGTGAGACCTGCTTAGAATGACCATCACAATAGCAGGTCTAGGCTAAATCCAGTGGGTTTCAGCAATATCAGATAGCAGCCTTACACTATTTTATAATATAATTCAGGAGCTCTTAACAAGGGGTCTGGTCCACGAGTGTGAACTGAAATTCAAAAGAACATTATTCTTGTGGGGATGTGTGGGTGCCAGTGTGGTATATTTATTAAATAGTACACAGTAGGGGGTCTGTGGTTTTCACCCAACTGGGAAAGGGGTCCATGAAACAAAAAAGGTTAAGAATCCCTGATATAAAGGCATCTATATAATGATTTTGTAATCATAATTGTTAATTCTGTACCTTTGGTTACAGATCACTGTACTTATTCAAGGAATCTAAGTGGACTGTGCATTCCTCCACATTATACTTCTCTCCCATTACGTTATAGTTTTTATAATTTGGAGCAGATAGTTTTTATCATGTTAACGAAAAACACATCTTTTCTCTTAATAATAGAAATTCTTAAGTTAATTGAAAGTGTTTTTAGAAAAGTTCTAGAAGAATCTCTGTAAGATATGGTACACACCTCCTCAATTTTCATGAGCTCACAGTTGCTAAATGCCATAAAAAATACAGTACATTAGGGAGCAGATGTGGCTCCAACAGTTGAGTGCCTGCTTCCTACATGGAAGCATGACCCAGATTCATTCCCCGGTACCTCCCAAAAACAAAAAAAGCAAACAAATGGGGAAAAAATACCAACTAAGGGGGAACCGAAGTAGCTCTGTGGCTGAGGGCCAGCTCCCCACATACGAGGTCCGGGGTTCAATCCCTGGCCCCAGTACCTTAAAAAAAAAAAAGGAGAGTATGTTGACCTAGTTCATGGATACAAAAATGAGAGCAAGTACAAAGTAGAAAAGGCTGCTGAGGGCGGTCAACTTTTCTGGTGAGAAGGAGCTTATCAGGACATGAATGGGAGTCCAAAAAAAATTCAGTTAACCCATAGACATTACAGCAAGAAACTGAATAATGGAGTAAGAAAAACGTGGGCTGGGCTAAGCAGATTCAAGTAAATGCTGAGGGAATCTGGTCATACAGTGTTAGAAAGTGTAGCTGAAATGTTCTGAGGCCAGAGAAGTCACGAAGGGCCAGAAACAAGTTGTAGTTTCCAGGCAAAAGCTAATAGGAGGGGGCAGAGAAAGTCTTCAGGTTTAGCAGGTAGAACAGAACAGGGAAACCCAGCAGTCCAGAGAAAGATGACGGCAGAAGCTATTTTCTAGACCTAGAGCATAGCTAACTGCCTGTACTCTTCTTGAAATTTAATATTTGAGATGAGATGACTGGTTTTATTCCTTGTACTTAAAAGTTCCTAAGAACAGTAAGCAAGCATTTACTTTTTAGAATGATCACCTTGAATCATTTTTCAGCCTTCTTCTCTTTTTTCCTTTATTCTTCCTTCCTTCATCCAACCAATAACAAATATTTATTGATCACCTAATAGATGAGGACAAACTTTGCAAACAAGAGGAAATAAGAACAAATAGAAGGAGTACTCCTTCTTGAGGAGATCACCACCTATGGTAGGAGGAGATTGGTAACTGAAGAGCTAATTATCCCTCAGGAAGGAGTGGAAGCCCTGAGGTAAGATTGACCATGTGCCTTGGTTGGAGCGCAGAGGCATAAGACTTAGCATGGGTAACTGTCTCCCATAGAGTATAATTTCACTGAAGGGAAAATGCAACTTTTATGGCTTTTTCAATATCTAGTGCATTGCACAGAACCCTGAAATTTTTAGGATGATAATAATAACAACCATTGTAATTTTGGAAAAGTCTTCTCAGACCATCCAACACTGGACCATCATATGAAGAGACATAGGGGAAGAAAATCTGTTAATAAGAGTAGCATTACTGTTCTATTTTACACTTAAAATTACATCAGCAAAGTGAGACTAACATCATCTTTCTTCAAAATTTTCCTTTTGGGACCTCTGGGTTTGCTCAGCAATTTTTGTGATTTGTGTTAGAGTTTGGCATCAATAACATCAATCAATAATTTGTACCAGCTCTTATGCATCTGTCTGTACACTGACATTTTTAATTAGAGAAATTGTGGGTTTACAGAAAAATCATACACATACAGGATTCCAATATACCATGCTAATTATTAACAACTTCATTAGTGTGGTATGTTTGTTACAATTGAGGATAACACATTTTTATAATTGTACTATAAACTATAGTTCATGGTTTGCCTTAGGGTTCACTGTTTGTGTAATACAGCCCCAAAGAGGCTTTTGTTGTTAATTCTTATTCTTGTAACATATATACACAACCTAAATCTTCCCCTTTAAAACACACTCAAATATGTAATTCAATGATGTTAATTATATTCAATCTTGTGCTATCACCAACATCTATTACCAAAACTTTTCCATTATCCCAAACAGAACTTCTAAATAGCGAATTTAAGCATTAACTCCTTTTCCCTACCCTTCACTTGTCCCCTGATAAACTATATTCTATATTCTGCTTCTATGAGTTTGCCAGGTTACATTAATTGATTTTCTTATTTTGAACCATCCTTGCATGCCTATGATAAAACCTATGTGATTGTGGTATATGTTTTTTCATGTGCTTTTAGTTCAGTTTGCTTGTGTTTTGTTGGAGATTTTTTGCACCTACATTCATATGAGATACTGGTCTGTAATTTTTGTTTCTTGTGATCTCTTTATCTTGTTTGGGTATGAGGGTGATGTTGGCCTCATAGAATTAATTAGGGAGGGTTTCCTTCTCCCCAGTGTTTTCAAAGACTTTAAACAGGGTTGTGCTAATTCTTCCTGGAATGACTAGCAAAATTCCCCTGTGAAACCATGTGGTTGTGAATATTTTCTTAGGAGGAAGTGTTTGTTTCTGATTCAATCTCTTATGAGTTTGTTGTGATCTTCTATTTGTTTCTGAGTCAATGTAGGCAGTTTGTATGTTTCTAGGAATTTGTCCATTTCATCTATTTTATCTAACTTGTTGGCATACAGTTGTTCATAGCATCCTCTCATTATCCTTCTTTTTTAATGTAAGCATTTCAAGCTATAAATTTCCCTCTTAGTAGTGCCTTTACTGAATCCTATAAGTTTTGGTATGCTGCATTTTCATTTTCATTCACCTAAAGGAATTTTCTACTTTACCTTGTGATTTTCTCTTTAACCTATTACTTGCTTAACAGCACATTGTTTAATTGCCACATATTTGGGAATTTTCCATTTCTCCCTCTGTTATTGATTTCTAATTTTATTCCATTGTGGTCAGAGTAGATATATTTTATGATTTCAATAGCTCTTTAATTTACTGAGACTTGTTTTGTGACCTAATATATGGTCTATCCTGAAGAATGATACATATGTACTCAAGAAGAATGTGTGTTCTATTGTTGTTGAGTGAAGTGTTTGTCTGTTAGGTTTAGTTGGTTTAGGGTATTCAAGTCTTCAATTTCCTTATTGATCTATGATCCAGATGTTCCATTCATTATTTAAAATGGTGTAGTAAAGTCTCCTACTATTAAGGTAGAACCATCTATTTCTCCCTTCAAATCTTTCAGTGTTTGTTTCATATATTTTGGGACTCTGTTGGTACATAAAAATTATATATTTTTAATTGTTACATCTTCTTGTTGAATTGACCTCTTTATCAGTGTACAATTACCATAATTGTCCCTTGTTATAGCTTTTGGCTTGAATTCTATTTTATCTAGAATTAGCATTGCTTACCCCAGCTCTCTTTTGCTTACTATTTGCTT
This sequence comes from Dasypus novemcinctus, assembly GCF_030445035.2. Taxonomy (NCBI): domain Eukaryota; kingdom Metazoa; phylum Chordata; class Mammalia; order Cingulata; family Dasypodidae; genus Dasypus; species Dasypus novemcinctus. The sequence goes on along the minus strand of NC_080701.1, from coordinate 8,527,554 downwards.
GTTATATATGTTTTCCATTCTTCTACTTTCAAACTACTTATGCCTTTGAATGTAAGATGAACCTCTTATAAACTGCATATAGTTGGGTCATACTTCTCATCCTTTGCTAATCTCTGCATTTTGACTGGAAACTATAATCCGTTTACATTTAAAGTCACTACAGATAAGGCAGAACTTTCCTTTACCATTTTTCTATTTTGTATTTGTAAGACATATACCTTTTTATTCCCTCAATTCTTCCATTAATATCTACTTTCAAATTTATTTATTTTTTGTATTGTAACTTACTGAGTCCCTTCTCATTTTCTTCTAGATATATTTTTCATATATTTTCTTGTGGTTGCCATACTAAGTATTTAATATTTTTGATTTGAGACCACCTTGACTTCAATAGCAAACATATAAACTGTTCCTATACCCCTTCAGCCCGCCCCACCTTTTTTGTGCTTGTTACACATTATGTCTTTGTACATTGTATATCCAAAACCTTATATCATTACTTTTTTATGAATTTGCATTTTAGTACCTGTAGGAAGAAGTGAAACTACATACTAAATATAAAATATAATATTACTGGCATTTATAAATACAGAAAGAGTTACCTTTACCAAAGGTCATTGTTTCTTTACGTCACTTTGAACCACTGTCTAATGTCCTTTCCTTTCAGTCTAAAGAATCCCCATTGTCATTCCTTGTAGGGCAGGTCTAGTGGTGATGAATTCCCTCAGTTTTTGTTTATATAGGAATATCTCAATTTCTCCCTTATTTTTAAAAATTTATTGAAGTATATCACTCACACATAAACATACATAAACAATAAGTGTATAGTAGTAGTTGGGAACTTACAAAGCAAACATACATAGCATCACAGAAGAGTCTCATAACTCACCCTACTACCAATACCTTGCATTATTATAAACATTTTAAACTAATGATTAAAAAGCATTGTCAAAATATTACTATTAACCAAAATATTTCCCCCATCCCACCCTATTATTATTATCTTTTTATCATTTATATATGAGCATACATAAACAATAAGTATATAGTGAAAGTTGTGGACTTACAAAGCAAACATGCATAACATTATACAGGGGTCCCATCCGTCAACCCTCTACTAACACCTTGCATTGTCATAAGACATTTGTTACAGATTATGAAAGAATATTGTCAAAATCTTACTACTAATTATAGTCCTTATCTTACATTTGGTGTATTTTTCCCCCAAACCACCCTATTATTTTTTTTTAAATACATTTTTTATGACAGAAGTTGTAAACCTATAAAACAATCATGCACATGTGCAGAATTCCTAAAAAAACATTTATCTATCAACACACCACACTGTGGTGGAACATTTGTTACAGATAAAATAATATCATCTGATGGTTACCAAGTCCATAGTGTACATTTGGCACACATTCTCCACACTGCCCCATGATCAACACAGTACATCTTTGGCATAGATGCAAGCATATTACATTATTACTGCTAACCACAGTCCATTGGTCACTCCAGTTGTATTTTTCCCATGCTTCTCCACATTCCCGCCACCCTGCAGTAGTGATGTCCATTTGCTCTAGCTCACAAAGGATATTCTTGAATCTGTACCATCAACCACAATTCTCATCCACCTCTTGGTTTACTGTGTTATTCAGTTCCTAGATTCTTCCCTAGCATTCTGTCAATTGGCATTTACACCCCTAGACTAACATTTTCAGCCACCTCCCCATTTATAAAATAGTAGTTACTCACTATTTATTACCATCCACTCTATACAATTCCACACTATTACATTAAAGCTAATTAAAACTTTTACATACATTAAGTTTCAGTAGTCCATCTCAGTCCTCCTCTTATCTCCTTTTCCTTTTTAAAGATATTTCTGGCTATTCAGGACCCCTTACCCTTTCAAATAAATTTGATAATCATGTTCTCAATTTAAAAAAAAATACTGGTGGAATTTTTGTCCAGATTGCATTGAATCTATGTATCAATTTGAGTAGAATATTTAGTCTTCCAATCCATAAGCATGGAATGTTCTTCCAGCTATTTAGGTCTTTTAAAAATTTCTTTTAACATTGAGTGACAGTTTTCTGAATCCAAGTTCTTTACATAATTGGTTAAGTTTATTCCTATTTGAGTTTTATCTGTCATATTTTATTTTTACCACTCTTTTGACACTTTTGATTACTTTTATTGATATAAACATCTTCATTTCTAGACTCTATTCCAGGCCTTTGTCTCTGTCTTTTCTTTTCAGGCTCTAGGTATTGGAAACTGAGGCATAATGGTCTCTCAAAGAGAGACCTACTGTTTCCATGGCTACACTTTTAACATAGGAATGCAGCAATTAAGCCTTTCAGGCCAACAGGACAAAGCGATCCCCGGAAGGGACAAATATGAGGAAACACACTTTGCAGTTTGAAAGGAATACTAAATCTTTGTACTCTGAGATAAGTTCTTTAATTTATGAGTATTGTTAATGTGTAGCTACACTGCTTGTGCTCTTAATAGCTTGAGTATATATATTGCCACTTGTAGAAAATAAAGTTGAGGAGTCTCCTGATCCCAGCTCTCTCTCTCTCTCTCTCTTTCTCTCTTTGTTTCACTTTCTCTTTCTCTCTTTGTTTCATTCCCGGTACCCTTTGGGCCCAAATCTCCAACACTAGGACACCCTTTAGTATTTCCTGAAAATCTGGTCTCTTGGTTAGAAATTCTCTCAGTTTCTGTTTATCTGTGAATATTCTAATCTTGCTCTCATTTTTGAAAGACAGTTTTGCCAGATTCTTGGCTGGAAGTTTTTCTCTAGTAGTATCTTAAATACATCAGACCACTGTCTTCTTGCCTCCATGGTTTCTGGATAGAAATCATCACTTAATCTTATTGGGTATCCCTTATATGTTATGCATTGCTTTTCTCTTCCTATTCTCAGAATCTTCTTTGTCTTTGGCATTTGAAATTCTGATTAGTATGTGTCTCAGAGTTGGTCTATTTGGATTTTTTTGGATGTGAAGATGTGCTTCTTGGACATGGATATCCATGTCCTTCAATAGGGTTGGGAAGTTTTTACCATTATTTCTTCAAAGATTCCTTTTGTTCCTTTTCCCTTCTCTTTTCCTTCTAGGACTACTATTGTCCATATGTTGGGACATCTTTTGCTGTCATTTAGTTCCCTGAAACCTTGTAAAAATTTTTTTCCATTCTTTTCTACATCTGTTCTTTTGTATGTTCACTTTCAGAGGTCATTTCTTCAAGCCAATCCTTTCTTCTGCATCCCCAAATCTGTTATTATATGATTCCAATGTTTTTTTAGTTTCATTTATTGTCCCTTTCATTCCCTTAAGAATTGCTATTTTTCTAAGTATGCTTTTAAATTCTTCTTTCTGCTCATCCAATGTCTTCTTAACATCCTTACTCTTTTTTAGCCATCTCATAGAATTTATTGAGATTTGTTTGAACATCTGTGATTAGTTGTCTCTACTCCTTTATGCCATCAAGAGGCTTATCTTTTTCCTTCAACTGGGCCATATCTTCCTGTTTCTTGGTGTGAATTGTAATTTTTTGTTGGTGTCTTAACATCTGGCTTACCAAAATATTAATTCTGGGTGCATTTTTTCTCTTTAGTTTAGGACTTCCTGCACTTTCTCCCTTGCTGGCTGTGCAGTAGGAGCCAAGCATGTAGTTGGTGCTATAAGCTGTGGAGGCTCAAGCTGCCCTCATTGCCCCAGGGACCATGAAGCTTCTCCCAACTTTTTCCTTTGCCAGAGGTAGGACTGAGTCACAGCTGTGCAATAATCCAAGTCATGCAGGCCTAGACTGTAGTTGGCCAGAGAGACTGATGAGGCTTCATGCCCCTTTCTCCCCTGCCTGGGGTAGGGATGGAGCTGCAGGTATGGGCAGGAATCTATGCAGTGTGGGTCCAAGATGACCACAGTTGCCCTGGTAGACTTCTGATTATTCAGTATGTGCCACCAGGGCCCACCAGCCTACTCCCTGCCTGAGGTGGGGCTGAAGCTTAGGCTAGGTCTGAAGGTCAATCTGGGTGAAAAAAACCAGTTCCTACCTTAACTATGATTTTCAGTCAGTCCGGCTTCCCCGCAGGCTGGGGGCAGAATGAAAATGGTGACCACTGGCCTCTTTCTGACTTGGACAGTTTCACATCCCAGCTGTTCCCAGGGTTATCTCTTAGTCAGCCAAGTCTCCCAATCAGTAGCTGAAATTGGCAGCCAACCATCTCCTCCTCCCCTGTTTCTGGAAAATGGAGCTTCCAATCTCATCACAGAGTAGCTCCTGAGGTGGCTTGTGCCACCAGAGTAAGATAATCACTGGCCTCTGCGGGGAGGCTGGCACAGGACCCCCAGCTTCCTTCCTGCCAGAGGTAGCACTGGGGCTTATGCTAGAGTTGGAATCTGATCTGGATGGAAAGCAGCAGGTCCCCACCAGCACTGGGATCCTCAGTCTGCCCCACTTCCCCTTGTGCCAGGGGTGGAGTTAAGATGGGGGCTCCCAGCCTCTTTCTGACTTGGACAGGTTCAAACTTTAGCTGTTCTTAGGATTATGCTTTAGCCCACCGAATTTACTCATCAGTAGCTGAAGATGGTGCCCAATCATTTTCCTCTCCCATTTTTGGGAAGTGGAGCTTTCACTTCCAGCCATGGAACAGCTCCCAAGGTGGCTTGTGCCTCCAGATAGCTAGCTCCAGAGAGCTCTGGGTGTTTACTAACTTCCTATAGCAGGAGATGGCTCTAGAAGCTCCTTACCCCACTGCCATCTTGCTGGTTGTCTCTCTCCCTTATTTCTAAAAGGAAATTCTTGGCTGGCAATTGCTTTCTTCCAGCACTTAAAGTATTGGAGTGCACTGCATTCTTACTTCCATGGTTTCTCAAGAGAAACTGTCACTTAATCTAATTGGGACTCCCTTGTATATAACACATTGCTTTTCTTTTTCAGCTTTCAGAACTCTCTCCTTGTTCTTTGCATTTGACAGTTTGATCAGTATGTGATGGGGCATATATTCTGTGTCCTCTGGACTTCTTTGATGTGCATATTCACATATTTTCCTAAGTTTGGGAAGTTTTTGGCCACTATTTCTTTGAATATTCTCTATACCTCTTTCCCTTTTTCTTTTCCTTCTGAGTCTTCCATGACACATATGTTGATATGTTTGATGAGTTCCAGAGGTCTAGTTTCACTTTTTATATTTCTTTTATTTCTGCTCCTAAACCTGACTCCCTTCAATTGTTTTGCCTTCAAGTTCACTGATTCTTTCTTTTGCCAGCTCCATTCTGCTTCTGATATTCTCCTAGGAATTCTTCATTTCAGTTATTATTGTCTTCAACTCCAGTAGTTCTGTTTGGCTCCTTTTTAAAGTTTTTATCTCTTTATTGAGAGTCTCATATTATTCATTTATTATTTTCCTGATGTCCTGTAGTTCTTTCTCTGTAAATTCCCTCCTTTCCTTGAGCATATTGAAGATCATTTTTTAAAAGCCTTTGTTGGTATTTTCACAACATGGTTTTCTTCACTGATGTTTTCTGGATTTTCATTTTCTTCCTTTGGTTGGGTCATCATTGCCTCTTCCTTTGTCTTATAATCTTTTGTTCCACACTGTAAATTTGAATATTTATAAATGTTAACTCTGGGATTTATTCTCTGAGACCTAGGTATCTTAAGTTTATATCTAGCTAATGAAATAACAAAGAAATTTTTGAATGTCAGTTGGTAACAAAACCAAGCAAACCTAAGCAAAAAACACCTCCCATAGTCTTTAAAAATTGGTTTTGGCTTTGTGTTGGCGGGCACTCTCCTTCACATTTCAGCCCTTCTTTCCAGAAGGTCAGTCCAAGGCAGGTGCAAACTGCAGGGTCCTTTCTGTTGTTTTTTCCTAGGACTGTGACTTCTCCTGGTTTTGGGCTTGCTAGCAGCCTTGGGAGATCCCCTGTTTACAGAAATTGAATGCTCCCCCCCCCCCCCCCCCCCCGTATTCCCCAGGAAACAGACCTTCTCCCTCTCCTGGGTGTTCCTCAGAAGGAATTAAAGCCGATGATGAGCCTTTGTCATAGGCTGCCAGGGGGTTCACAAAGGGAGCATCAGTTAACTCCAAACTGGGGAAGGGAAGAGTAGGGGGAGGGCCAGGAGAGGTGCCCATGAGCTTCTCCCATGGCTCCCCAAAACCATGTTTTCTTGACTCAGCAACTGTGCCCCAAATGCAGCCCTTCAGTTGTCCTCTGCAGCTCCGAGGAACCCTGCTGTCTGTAGATGGCCTCTGCCACCCTTGTCCAGGGTGGACTGGACCAGTGACCACCCTCAGTGCTCCCAGTGATGAGAAGGAGCTCCTTAAAAGCAGCAATCAGCGGCTGGGCCGCATGCCCCATACCTTGTTGACCTGGGTCTTTCTGTCAAACCGTGGCACCGGCACGCTGCACCAGGGCCAGACTCAAGCGCATCATGGCCAGCAGCCAGACTGGGGGTGTGCGGTGGCAGCTGCTGCTTGGAGAGGGCTGCTCACTGGAATGGGCTGGAATTCCTCAGCCTCTTTCTCCCTGGATGCTGACTCCGGATTTTCGACATTATTCATTTGATAGTTCCTGCCTTTTTAATGTTGCTCTGGTGCGGGGACTGCTTCCTGGAGCTTCGTACTCCACCAGCCTCCCACAGACCACGCCTCACTAACTTTACTACTGGTCCATTAAAAGAAAGATCCGCCTAAATAATGACTTTAATGGGATCATTATAATCATTATTTAAAATTTATTACAAAGCTTTGCAGTATTGTCTGAAAGAAATTGAAAAGATAATGCATTTTTTAAAAAATTTTAAGTGTAATTTTTTGGATTAAAACATTTGGATTAAAACAAAGTTTAATACATTTCAATGAGAAAGAAACAAATATATAGTCCTTTCCCTAAAAATAAAAACATATGATATGATATAACTAGGCTAGCAAGTATCTAATGATCATTTCAGTTAAATCAATACAGTGGGCCAAGTAGGCAAACAAATAAGTCTGGTAGAAAAGCAAATCATGGTTATCAGTCCATTAGCAATGACACTCTCCACTGTTTTCCCTCCCATGCCCCACATCAGCTGTAATTAAAATTATTCTATCCACCAGAAAATAGTACTTAAATATGAGGAAAAGAGATTCTACTATAACTAAGCTTGTTTTACAGTGTTAAGCCTTAATCATTTTTCTGAAAACATAAAGTTTATTAGAATTGCATGAGTCACAATTTTTTTCATCTCTAAATATCATCAGATATCATTCAATTAACAGCTATAATAAATTTTAAAAATTAAATGCTAAGGTTAAAAGTCAAGGATAATGTTGGTAGACAATTAAAAATGAACAAAACTGGTAAAATAGTTAAACCACAGTATTGATTCTCATTACATTAAAAAAAAAACACCTCAGTTTCAAAATATCCTTCCAATTTTGTATTATGTCTACATAGGATTCTGAAAAATCTATTTTGGAGTTGATCATATTTTACCTTTGAAATTATACTTGAATTCAAAGGTACGTTTCTATCCAAAGACCCAGTGGCAAATAAATCATACATAAAAGCAATTCATCATAAATGTCAATAAGAAAATATCCTTGTGTAGTAAGTAAAAACATCATTAAATTATTCTCAAAATTGCTATAAAGTAAAAAAAAAAAGTGATCTGAAAACATTGATTTTATGAGGGGACAATCTGTACCACAATCTTAATGTGTAGCACATATAAAGATGCTCTTGCATCTAAAATTAGGGGGCTTGTATTTAAAGGCTAAATATACAAGTGTTTCTTCTTCATGGTAATCACAGAACACAATTGGCTGCCTGACATATAGCAGTCACTAAATAAAGTTTGTTAAGAAATAAAGGAAACAATAGTTGGGAGAAATTATTTCTACAATCCAAGCATCATGAAAATGTATATTAAGTTTCATACTGATGATCATTTTTTCCCTTTGGATAAAATATTTCTATTTCATGAGAAATAGAAGCATTTAAACATAATTCTTTTGACCCTACTATATGCTCAAAGTTGTATGTGTGTGTGTGTGTAAGTATAGATGATGATGATGAGTATTTTAATAAATCTAGAACTTTCAATATTTTTCCTATTTAACCTTAATTTTACCATAGGTTAATGTAAAGATATAGGGGCCACCAGAAAACAGGCCAGCCTTTTTAGAGTTTCTCAGTTCTCACTCTCAAGCAGAGGTGAATGTTATAAAGTATTTCTGTCATTGAAACGCTATTAAAAAACGATAGGTCATCAGCCAAAATTCTATAAAGGAAGATTCAAAATGCTTCCCTTAGAAGAGCAATGATCTGCAGAGATCAAATTAATTTGCAGAAGGCAAATTAGGCAAAGACTGAGAATTGATGTACACCTGCTAATGAGCTAGCAATACCCTGAGTGCAATAAAACTTATTGGGATTCTGCTATTTTTCAAGCATTGGGCTGAGCCCTTTGCATCTTTCATTTAATATTCACTCACTATTCACAGCAATCCTATTAGCCAGTTATTAATACTTGCCTTTAACAAAAGAAGAACCTGGGACTCACTGAGTTTAACTGGCTTACGGTTACATTTGCAATTTGTAGTAAAAAAATAAATAAATAAATGGATTTAGATCTGTCTCTTCCAGGCCCAAGTTCTAAAGCAACTAACTGACAAAAGATTTGGAAAAAGATAATACCATAAAGAAGATATCCTGCCTAAACTACTATGTCGGAAGAGCCAAAAGACCTCATGTTATCTTCTAGGCAGCGTGTGAATTTACAGGAGATGCAGCACTCATTCCACATTACTATCCTCAGTTCTGCTTTCACTGTACCCGCCTTTAGAAAAGATTTTCAACTTGAACTAAGAAACGGGGACAGGGTTGGATTCTGAGCGCCGCTGCCCTTTCAGGACAGCATGGCGTGAGTGCTGGGATAGCACTGCAAATGGCAATTTAGACCACCTCGCTCAGGCCACGCTGACATGGAAACTGAGGAGATTCACTTATTCCCGACTTTGTATGGCACCAGTACAAACTGAAAATCCCAGAAACTAGAAACAAAAGTCCCATTGGTTAGGCTGAACTCTCTTCCTCCGAATCCCCCTTCCAGTGTGTTTCTGGTTAGCACAGGCTATAAGGGATAGTGTCATGCGAGTGGAGGACAGAAGAGAGGCAGTGGCCACTTCTCCCAGGTGTTCAAAAACTAATCCAGGCGCTGAAGATGGAGTTAAAATCCCTGAACAGCTTAAGTTGAGCCAGGGGATTGCGGGCTTCAGTCAGCTGGAAGCCGTTTGAGAGAGGGCTTAGGTCCTCCCTGGACTGAGACTCCAAGCAGGAGGAAAGCCTACGCTTGCTAGGTTCTGGGACCGCCCTCTTCTCTCCAGGTGCCTGAGGTGCATCTCCTGAACCTCATCATTGGTGTGGAGCCTGCAGTTGACCTCTCCTCCCTGGGACTGCCTTGTCACTCCCCAGCTCCTGGGCCAACTGTGCACTTCGCGGCCAGGGCTCCTGCTGGGTCCCCTCTCGTAGAGCCTGTCCTCTGGGACTCCCACTCAGCTTCCCTTCCTGACCCTGCCCTGCTGAGCAAGCACCCACAGTTAGGGAGGATGATGTCCTCCAGTCATCCCTCGACATTTCTATTATTATCAGTCTATAATGAATAGATGATATATCATCAATATATACAATAAAGGATTTGTATGATTTTATTGTAAATAGATATTCTTTAAAAATATAAATATTCTTTTCTCTACCTGGGAGATAAAAAAATGAGATTTTTTTTTCTTTTTAAAGATTTATTTTATTTCTCTTCCTCCTCCCCTCCCCCAACGCCGTTGTCTGGTCTCTGTGTCCATTCGCTGTGTATTCTTCTGTGTTCGCTTGCATTCTCGGTGGCGCCAGGAATCTGTGTCTCTTTTTGTTGCGCCATCTTGCTGCATCAGCTTTCCGTGTGTGCGGTGCCACTCCTGGGTGGGCTGTGCTTTTTTTGCATGAGGTGACTCTCCTTGTGGGGCACACTCCTTGCATGTGGGGCTCCCCTACACGGGGGACACCCCTGCGTGACACAGCACTGCTTGTGTGTGGCAGAACTGTGCATGGGCCAGTTCGCCACATGGGCCAGAAGGCCCTGGATTTGAACCCTGGATCTCCTATATGGTAAGTGGACGCTCTATCTGTTGAGCTACATCTGCTTCTGGAGATTTATTTTAATAGTGATAGTGGATTCAAAATGCTATTGCCTAAAATGATTTCATGTATATGTTACCTAATATATTGGTCCTGATTCTCTGTCTGCATTCAAACTAATACATAGATAGATAGATAGATAGATAGATAGATAGATAGATAGATAGATAGATGATAGACAGACATCCATCTATATATACACACACATACATACATTAATATATATACTATATATACACACTAGGGCAATTTTCAGACAATTGTCAATAGGTTTGCTGCGAACACTCAATCTCTCTTTCCCAGGATATTGTTGAAATCTTTAGACAGGTATGGCTAGGCCCTCACCCTTTGTCTCCCAATGTTTGATCTTCTACACCTAATGCTTCCTGGAATCAACTGAACTGTTTTTACTACCTGCATGGAATTTCTAATATTCAATATTCAAATTACAGAGATGTTCAGTCTCAATTACCCAGTCATATTGATAATTCATTTGTTATCGAGATTTGCTTTTCCTAGACTTGTCCTTTAGATAACTCAATCTAATTTTCAGTTAAGGAGCATAAAACACCAATTCGAAACACAAGAATATAAACTTTATTAATATTTTTAATGACAAAAATACCAAGTAATTACAATACTATGGGCTATTAAAGCCTATCATAACAGGGTTTTGATTTGATTTGTGGATTGTCAAGTATCTGATTAATTATGATACATCCCAAAATCAGAATGCACAGATATTGATTAAACTAAAGAGAAAATAATTTTAAATCGATTTTAGGGTTTTTTTAGGCATTAAAGTTGAACAATATTATGTTAGTGAAAATAATTTTATTGTAGTGCTATTATCTGAAAATTCAAACAAACCAATTGGAAAGATGGAAAAAATTCTAACATAGTGGAGAAATAACTTTTAGTTTTTGGTAACTAGGAGAGTGTGGCTGAGAATAGATGGTCAATGATTACACGTAATGACAAAAATATTTTTTAGGCCCCTATGAACAGTGAAACTACAGCCTCCAAAGCTTCCAAGGCCTATTATATGTCTGTAATAAGTCATAATAAACAGGGTGTCAACTATTATAGAATGATTTGCAAGACATCTGTCCAATGTCAGACTTCCAAGAAAAATTTCAATGGTCAAAAATCAGTAAAACTGCAAAAGCACCTCTCAATCTGGTAGAAAAAACTTACACTCAAGTTTTTACAAAAAGAATCTTGAAGAGTTTTCCAATGTCCCCAAACATATTCAGAGCTATTCTGGGAGCAGCCCTTAGATAGGAAACAACGACAACAAATAGAAGTATCTGACAACACAGACAGCCACTAATTAATTGGCCAAGGAACAAGTTGCAGGAATATTGGTACAAAAACTCTGAAATATAATGAAACATTTTAGAAATTAGAAAATGCTACCACATACCCATACCCTGCATGGATTCTTTCCAATTTTAATTGACCAAGTACGCTGTTAGGTCTCTTATTATGGTGTGCTGTATCTTGCATATTGTCACAGAGGCAAACAATAGAAAAAGTTCAAACATTAGAAAACAGATTTAATGAATGCTAGTGCTTAAACAATTCATTTGTTAGCAAGATAATTTATTTTTCATAATCTCCATGGAGATTGATCTTGTGTGTCAGTACACACTGATATGCGTACACACACATCAGTATTTTAAAGGCAGAATGATATTTGAGTTTACCTTCAAAAAGATCTATGTTCTAAATCTGTTCTATTGCTTAAAAGTATATAGTAATAATAAGTGGCCTTAGAAAGGTAACAGGATTTCAGAAAGGTTTATTTAAGAAACCATATATGAACAAGGTCTTTTCCTTGTACTTTTTCGAATATTAGCCCCATCTAGGTTAACACTTGGTTTTATTGGATGAAAATTCAGAGAGCAATTTTCTGACTTGAGATTATTCCAGGACACTGAAGTCTTTTGGTAGATGAATCCTAATTGCTCTTTAAGCATTTGCCTCTGATCACATAGCAAGACTGGTATTATCATCATCCCAATTTCCACAGAGGGAACTGAGATTCAGAGAGGTTTAGTGGAGTGTCAAAAATCACAGGACCGTCAAGTCCAGCGAGTGAACTCCAGAGCACCAGGTAATACTGCCAAAGAGAAATTTCTCAACCTTCAAGATTATGAGTGGCCAGATTGAGTATATTCACTTATCTACAAGGAGACAAGGTCAGTCATAAAGCACTGTGTCCTGCTATGGAAATAAAGGGAAAAGAAAGTTTGAGGCAAACACTGGCAATACCAATCCAAGCAGCATAGGGCCTTATTCAGAGAATGCTTCAGGCAATTTCATCCTGATACTTTAAACACTGAATTCATTTTACTCTCCTAGCTCTGTTCATATAGTCATTATATAATTCCTTGAGTATGATTTGATTTGGTTTCCCATATATATTCGCCTGCTGGAAGAAATAGTGGTAGACATTGAGACTTCTGGTTCCTAAGAGATATATTTCACACCCATTAGTAAGTTTGCATTCTGAGTTTAAGCATCAAGATCAGAAGATAGTGTGTGTGAATTTAATATTGAGTAAAGGATGCCCCTACACGTGATAATAAAACCTGTTTTCTGTGCTAGCAAGGCTAAAGGTCATAGCTTGGACTAAGGTAAATTGGTGAAAGTGACAAATACTATTTTATAAGACCACTGAAGAGGCACAATATATATAGTTTTTACCCTAGGCAGGTGCAAAACACACATGCATACACACTTTATAATAACACCCTTACAAAGGATAAGAAGGCTTTTTTCTTTATAAACTTTCTATAATAGGAATCCACAAGGCCCAGTGCCCCAGGGTCTGACTTTTTAGAATCAATGCTAATAATCAAGTGTATGCAGGTGTTGCCCAAGAAATAAAGGCCCTATACCTCTCCTACCAATGATTTAGAAGTTTTCTTCAAAACCTCTACTCTAATGATCTTAATGCCAAAATAACATAATGGATAATCTCTCACTGTTAGCTGAAAAACCAGATTTTGTGGTTAAAAAGTGACAGGTTTAACGTCATTGTTTTTGTTAAAAGTCTATTCAACGAGCACAGGTGAAAGCAATTCTGATCATTTCTCCTGCAGTTATCAACAAGCGTGTGACCAGTACTCCTCCTCATCACACTCACTTCGTTCTTGGGACAGAGGTTATTAATCACTAAGCATTATATTTAGGATCAGAAAAATTGACATTCTTACTAAAATAAGAAAAAGAAGTCTGAATTCAACCCGAGCAAGGTAATATAATTACCCTAAGAAATAGAAACATTTACCAAAGTTGCTTCCGTAATACTAGGGCATTTTTGTAAATCGTTCCATTTCTAATTGCAATCAGCCCTAGCACTGAAGTATTAAAGTGTGTCATAATGAGAAAAGTTATGCATCCAAATTACCTAGGCAGTTAAATATAGCCATTACTAATTACCACCCTCGTCTTTTTTTCGTTGTTGCTGGTGTGTGTGGTGTTCATTTTATGATTTCCACATGGAAAGAGTCTGATTATGTAGCACCTCATTAATTGCAGGGATTGTGCATCCAATTTGTACCCCTTTCATATTGGAAGTTTCTTTGATTTACTTCTCTGAATAAACTCTTTCCTCATTAGATCTGTAAAACGTAAAGACCTAGTCATTTCTTTTAAGGATAGAGAAGATAATAAATTTTAAATTTATGAAAGGACATGTGTAAAGAATAATTGCAGAGTCTGCAAAATAAAACTGTGCAAAAATTCAACTTCCCTTTGTTGTGCTTCCCACCAGCGATTTTAAAGGACTCTCTCTTCCCTTCAACCTGTAAGCAGCTTTTGGGGAAACGTTAATTCAAACACCACAGACGTGGAATGGCCCTGAGGGAGCAGTGGCCAAGCAGGGCTACCCCAAAGCTATAGATCTTCTCCAAAGAAATGTGAATGTGGGCATGTTGCTGGGCAGTACTCTTCCCACACCTCCAAAGAGTCCTGAGAATTTACTTTCAGAAGGAATGGGGAAAATGTGTTCATATTTTTTTTTTTCAGAGCAATGCAATCTCAAATAAATGAACTTTTCCAACTCATTTGAGGCATTATGCAAGCAGAGGCTCATAGGCCAATGTGTATACTGATTCCTTACTGGTTCATAAATATAAATGATGTCGTTTTTTTAAATGAGAACAAGTATCACAAAACTGTAGACTTTCTTTGGTTTTTATTTGTCGGTTTTGATTTTTGAATTTCAGAGATCGCCATATCCTTACTCCTGGCATTGTGCACAAAGTGAAGCTTCGGTATATTACGGCACCCAACTTTTTGTCTTCTGAAAAATCACTTTACAATGAATACCTTTTGTGAAGCTGTAACAGGTGATAGCTTCATAAACACATTTTTGCAAATGCAATTTAAATATACATTTAAAATATGTATTTAGGATGATTGAAAGAAATAAAAACAGTAGACACATGGCAAGTGGGTCATATATGAGATGTGTGTGTGCAGGGATAAGCAAGAAAAGAGGGAGAGTTTGTGGAAGAGCAGAACATTACAGAAATAAGGAGTAGAGCATTATATAATAAACGAAGAGCAAGAAACTAGCAATTGGTAGAACACAACACTGTCTGGAGTCTAGCTGTTCAAATATTATGATTATGATAAGAGAAGCAGAGCTACCGACTCAGATTTTTACATTTAACTTGCCTCTTCCCCAATCAAAAACATTTTTTAAAATTGTTGCAGGGTAAAAAAATAATGTCGACATTAAAATGTAGATGTGAAAAAGGAAGGCATACATTTCCTTTACTTCCCATAACTCATTTAGCCTGCTTTGTAAATCCCAAATTCTACTGATGGTGGTGGGGTGGAAGAGAGCGAGAAGCGGGGGATAGCCTCAACATTTCAATTAAAGTATCTCATTCTTCCAGCTTAAATAGTGTTGTATGAGAACAGGACAATATTCAGCTGATTCATAGTACAGAGTCTGGTGTAAGAGGTTTGCCATGCATGTGTGGCTTGGTTTGTTATCTTGTAGATGTTTTTCTGCCCACAGTGGTGATCCTTGACCTGCCTGGCATCGGATCCAGTAATTCACTCTTGGTGAAGTTCGTGGGTTTTTCTTTTGACACAGGCAAGGCCGTGTGCCTGCTCCTGCAGCTGCCACGCACCCAGCAGGACCCTCCCAGCCCCTGTGTCCCCAGCAGTATCCACCACTGCCCACTTGTTAAGAATGTCCCCTCTGCCAGGTCTACAGTGGCATTGCCTCACCAGGACCCCCGAAGTCCTATCGACTCAGATGAATGCTCCCATTCTTGGGGAGCTTGAAGGGCCACCCAGGTTTCTTCAACATCACCCAGTCCTTGGGGGAGACCTAGGAGAGCACCCCATGGTCCTCTGCCTCAACACGTCTAACCACATTTCCAGTCTGGTTTCAACCCATAGCAACGTGGGAGTGCTCGGCAGAGCAATTTGAGCCCATAGATGCAAACAAAACTCAGAAAAACACCATTGATTTCCACCTTCTTCCTCAAAGCTAGCTTGATGTCCACAGTCCCTCCCCTTCCTCCTCCCGTGTTAGAACCTGCAATAGCATCTGACTTCCTCTTCATATTCTTCTTTCATTTCTTGGGCCCTCTGACCACTTCTAGTTAAACCCTTCGTACCTTCTATTTCTCTTGTGTCACTGATTTCATACCTTTCTCTCTTCCTTACCATGGCCATTTTTTATTGAAAGCATCAACGAATAAGGGACAATGCATAAAAATCATTTCAAACTGTCAGAAAGAAAACATGTCCATGTTTATTTGTATAAAGTTGACATTGAATAGGCCCATTCATACAGGGTGAGTGTAAGGAAAAATTAAGACAAGAAAAAAGCATTTGTGAAACCTAAATAGCTGTTATAGATTTTGTGGAGGAGAAGTATCATCAGAGGTTATCTTTTTCCTTATCAGGAGGAAGGGGACTGTAGAAATGAACAGTAGAAATGACTGTGTAGAAATGGGCTGTAGAAATGAGACTGACCAGTAGAGATGGAGGAGTAAGATGCTTCGGGGTTCTGTTCCCCTCACAGAGGTCTGAACAACCAGCAAGAACTGGCAGAAAATCTTTCTCAAAGCTCCAGAAAGCAGATACAGCAGTGGGGTGAGCACAGAGCCAAGGAAAAGGCCACTTAAAAGCAGTAGGATCTTGAAGTGCCTTGGCTGGCAACTCCCTCATCTATTAATACAAGCACTTGGCCGGAGCCCTCTTGTGCTCCCAGTTGCATGCCTGGTCCTGGTTCCGGAGGGAGCAGAATATACCTCTCATGCATGTACTCACAGCATATACGCCTGGACCAGTCAGTCTGGTGGTGACCGGAGGTACTTCCTCTACTAGAACCTGCCCTGCCTGTAGAAGGTGGTTCACCAAGCTCTCTTCCAGAACCCTTGGGAGAGCATCAAATCATGCTTCCTGTGGTGTGGGATTGCTGGCTGTAGGACATCCATGAAGGTGCCCTGGACTGGACCTGGAGGAAACCGTTTCCTAGGGAAGAAGGGGCAGTTGTATCCCTGTACATGGGGGACTTCCTAGGGCCACACTAGCATGCCCAAGACAAGGGGCATCCACAGAAAGGATTGGAGAGACTTTTATGATTTGGCCTGGAACTGCTTTCCAGACTCATTGTATGGAAAAGCCCTAAGAGCCCCTGTCCAAGTCAATCTGCAGAGACTAAGATAAGTGTATTCTTCTTCTTCTTTTTCTTCTTCTTCTTCTTCCCCTTTTTCTCCTCCTCCTCCTTTTTTTCCTTCTTTTTCTTAACTCCTGACATTCGAGAAAGCTCAGTCATAATACTAGCTGGATACAAGCTTAAGGAACAGATGCCTCCAAGTCTAAATTCTGGAAATAATACATTAAGATATCAAAATATACTGCTGCCAAAAAAAGAGGAGGAGAAGCATTCAAAACCATTAATGAGGAGGATCAAACCTGGAACATTCCAGACAAAGACGTTTAACAATTGTCCTAAATATGCTCAACTTGCTAAAGGAAAACATGGACAAACAAAGGAAATCAAGAAAACAGTAGATGAACATGAAGAGAATACCAATATAGAGAGAAAAATTATGGAGAAGAACCAAATGGAGTTGAAGATCACAGTAAAAGAAATTAAAAATTCCTTAAAGGGTTTCCATAGCAGATTGGAGCTGGCAGAAGAAAGAATCACTGAACCTGAAGGTAAGCCTTTGAAGTCATTCAGTCTGATGAAGAAGAAAGAATGAAGAAACATTAATAGAGCCTGAGGAATCTGTGGGATGACATTAAGTATACCAATATACACATTGTGGAAGTCCAGGAGGAGAAGAATGGAATTAGCAGAGAGAATGTTTAAAGAAATAATGGCAGAAAACTTCCTAAATTTAATGAAAGACATATACTTCCAAGATCCTCAACAGACTCCAAACAGGATAAACCTAAACACACTTCACCACACAATGTTATGAAAAAGGGTTGAATGCCAAAGATAGAGAATTGAAAGTCACAAGAGAGAAGCAATGTGTCACATACAAGGGAACCTCAATCAGATTAAGTGCAGATTTCTATTGGAAACCATGGAGGCAAGAAGGCAGTGGGATGACTTATATAAAATGCCAAATGCAAAAAATCTCCAAACAAGAATTCTATTTCTGGCAAAATGTTTTTCAAAACGAGATAGGAATTAAGACATTCCCAGAAAAATAAAATTTGAGGGAAGTCATCAACACTACACCACAAGAAATGCCAAAAGGAATTCTACAGGTTGGAAGGAAAGGGCATTAGACAGTTGACTGAAGTCACCCGAAGAAATAAAGATCACAGGGAAAATACAAATACCAGTACTATTGTATTTTTTTATTTGAAACTCCACTTTTTACTTCCTACAGGATCTAAAAGGTAAATGCAAAATGTAATGATGAATCAATGGTTTTGGACTCATAATGTATAAATATGTAATTAGTGACAAGAACTGTATAGAGGTGGGGGAAGGAAGGGTACAGGGTCATAGTTATGTATACTATTGATGCTAACTGGTATTAAAGCAAACGAGATAGTTATAAGATGTTAAATTTAAGACCTATGGTGACCATAAAGAAAATATTAGATATTATGCAAGGGTGGGGGCCGGGGCCATGGGAAGTTAATGCAAAATGAGTAAAAGGTTTTTGTTTGGCATGAAGAGAAAGTTCTAGCAATGGGTGGTGGTGTGGGGACTGCAATATTGTGAATGTGATTAATTCCACTGAATTTTATGCTTGTGAGGCGTTGGTTTGGGAAGATTTATGTTGTATATATGTTTCCACAATTAGGCAAAGCGAGCAAGAGAGAGATAGAAGCATCAAGGGAAACTAAAGAGATAATGACAGTTAAAGCAATGCATGTTGCTGGATGTGACCTAAGAATGGAAAGGAATATAGCCAAAAGAATATTACGGAACATAAGAAAAATTGGAATATAGAATGTAAGCTTTATATCAAAGTTTAATTTCTTGAACTTGATAGTTTCAATTAAGGTGATTACATAAGTGAAGATCCTTGTTCACAGAAAATGTACATGGAAATATTATGTGTTCAAGGATTATGTGCAACCTGCTCTCATATGATTGACAGATAGATAGATAGATAGATAGATAGATAGATAGATAGATAGATAGATAGATAGATAGATGATACCACAAAAATGGCAAAATGTTAAAGCTGTTAGATCTGGGTATGGGGGTAGGTAGGGGAATGTTGAAATTCTCTGTACACGGTTTGTAATCTTTTCATCTCTCCTGCAAGTCTGAAAGTATTTCAAAATAAAAAGTTAAATAAAACCCTAATTCAATAGTAAGGCTAACTGAAAAAGATAGTATAGAAAGCCCTCAACTTTCAAATGCAACTGTTTCTGTTTTTCCATCAACAATACTTTGAGTAGAAGCATAATCTGATTGCCACATTGTTCTAAATGTCATGATTGATAGCTGCAGGGGCAGTTACTGGACATTGCATGTCCTCCCATGGCCCACTGGGTGGACTGTGGGAGAGTGTGGGCTATGGTGTGGACCATTGACCATGAGGTGCAGCGGAGCTCAGAGATGTATTCACCAAGTGCAATGAATGTCTCATGATGATGGAGGAGGTTTCTGTTATGGGGGGAGGAGTGGGGTGAGGGGGTTGGGGGTATATGGGGACCTCATATTTTTTGAATGTAACATTAAAAAATAAATAAAGACAAAAAAAGTAGTTAGGCCCATTTGACTTTTTTCACTGCAAGAGAAAATATGCATATATGTTCTAGCTTATACATATGATTAAGTTCATTACATATTGTCGCAATAGTCTGAAGTGGGAGAGAGTGAAATGTAATCTGGTATATTCAAGTTGGTTATGTCAATGGAGCCAGAGTCCTGTGCTCTGGATGCTGTGGAGACGCCAGGCATGGGTGTAGCTCAGCCTGCCGCAGGGAGGAGCAGAGGCTAGAGGGGCAGCTATCAGTCTTCCCTCTAACGATAAAGACAAAGGGAATAAGAAAAGCAAAATACATCTCCCTGTACCCCTGTCATTACTGGAGCATGAACTTTCATGTCCTGGAAGGTGCAGTGAGCTGGGAAAGTTAGGCAGGAGTCAGGGGATAAAAGACTTCACACGCCATGCTAAGGAGCTACATGGACTCTTTTCTGCAATGAGAAGTCTTGGGAAAATTGTAGTAGGAAGGAAGGCTGTGGAGTGAGCTAGTCAGGAAGTTAGGTTAAGTAATATGTAGAAGACAATACAAATGTCCCCAGTGACATCAGGGGACCCAGGAGGCAGAGAAGCCTGCGGAGAGAAGACAGTGAGTTTCAGTTCGAGGAACTGAGATTGAGAAGATTCTGGGGCAGATCAGTGGAGCTATCCCGCTGCCATTTGATACACCAACCTGAAACTCAGCAGAGGCAAGTTGAGCTGTATCATTTTTGAGGTTTAAGGATAGAGGCGACTCATTGATGAGATCACTCATAAAGACCACGGACAGTGCACAGAGAAAGGGGTTAAGCTCTAAACCCTGAGAGACTAAATTTAAGGAGACAGACAGGAGGCAGAGCCGATGAAATAAATAATGAAGAACCTAGAACACAATCAAAGAATGTCATGAGGAAATGATACAAGAGAAACTAAAGTATCCAGATCAGAGAATGCCCTTCCTCGGTCTTCATGTGTATACAAAAACATGACTCCGTACAAGGAGTAAGATTTTCCTTCAAGGCCAGGGAACCACTTCTGAGATTTACTTCCACAGAGGAAAACTTTTGTATGACCAACATGTTTTTTTATTCCTAATAAAATAACTACTTTTTTTCTCTGTTAGAGTTCTTACAATTGCTATATTTATCTTTAAAACGTTTACATTGTCATCAAATTGCCTTGGTGTTGGTTTCTTCTCATTAGGGACACCAGAAACATCAATATCTGCTGTCAATAATTTTATGGATGAATATTACCTTTCCACTATAAACTGTTATCTGCTTTCTCTCTTTACTCTGCTTTCTTACTTGAAAGCTTTTATTATTTGGAGACTTATCTGTTACATTACTTCTATACCCCCTTTTACTTTTTCCCATCTTTATCTATCTCTTGTATTGTTTCTCACGTTTCAGGTTGTTTCAGGTTTGCTCTCTGACTCATATGATTATTCTGCAGGCTTATCTCCATTTTTATTCCATCTAGTTAAATTAATTCACCGTTTCTGTTGAGTAACTTTAATTTTATAGCATTCTTCTTATCTCGGTAATCTCTCATCTCATCTTATTTTTTAGATAATTAATTTTTATTTTATTTTTTGAGAAAAATAAGTGCTAGTTTATAAGATACTCAGGTCTCATAAAATAATTATATTATCACATGGAATGACTATTTATCCAAACAGGTAGGAAAGTGCTCTTGTCTTGCAAAATACATTTCTTGCATGTCACAGGTTGAGACTTTTGTGGATTTTCTTTTGTCCACATTCATAATCAAAGAGACATCTATATAGCTATATAGCTGCCTTTCATGGTTATTTAGGAGGTGTGAGCCTCATTTCTCCACAGTGATACCAAAGATGGAGTAATATCAGTGTCATCTGGTATATATTAAACAGATGCTAGCTCTTTTTTCCAGTACCGTGAACTCAATCTATATCCTCCATGTAATCAGAGATCATATTTGCTTCTTTCATTTTTCCTTACCAGGGAAAAACAACTATCAGAAAATCTTATAATTTTGGAATAAGAAAGAGGATGAAAATTATATTATTCACTAATGTGTTTTAAGAATGTTATGGCAATGCAACACACAAGTAAGTAAAAAACTCTACAGAGAGATATTTATCCAAAATTTTTTATCTGGCCACAAATATTTGATTCTAAAACCATAAAGTAGGTTCGTCTATTCAGTTACCTAGAGTGCTGTGTTTGTTTATAGGCAGTTTCTCTTTGCTATTTCTAAATTAGGGCAAGTAAAGAAATCGGTGGAGGATTCCATTAAATTCATTTGGTATTTCTGGTGCATAGTTGTAAAAGCTGTTCATCATCTCTTTCCATTAATTAGGATAATTGTAGAAACTTTGGAAGAATTTTAGTTGATGTGTTTTTATTTGTGCTATTTGGGGTTGTTAGTATAAATTCTTTATTTGATGTTTTTCATGAATAATTTTTAAAGAAAATCTGGAGCAGTGGTCATTGCTGGTCACCTTGCTAAGGCCATTTTTCTTATTTAATCATAAAAATATTCAGTGAGTTAGCTATTATTGTCCTTCTTTTACAAAGGAAGAAAATGTGACTGACTTACAGAGATTACATAACTTTTCCAAATTCATTCAACAGAAAGGGAAGAAACCAATGATTGAACACAGATTTAGATCCATAAACTGAGCTTTTATCTATTATATTATTTTGACTGGCTTTGCTTTAACTGGTTTATTCTGTTTCTTAGATTTCATCATTATGCATTTGCATTGTTATAAATATATCATCACAATTGTTCTAGATTTTATTAAAAATAAAATTATATTAGTTATTACGGAAAGCTTTGAGTTCTTGCTCCAAGTCCTATGCTGAATTTGAGTAGACACTGACGTATTTCAAATTTGCTACATTCAAATTGTTCCTAGAAACTTGATCGAATATTCTATTTTTATCTTTTATTCGACTATCAAAATTGCAAAACAAAAATTGCAAGCTGAATATTTCTTAGTACCCTCTTTGCCTCTGCTGAGTCCCTAAAACCTACCTCACCTTGCATTAAAGTAACGACTTCCTGACAGGGGTAAAAATAGAGTGTAGATGATTAGCTTGGGGAGCCTACTTAAAAGTAGCTAGTTGACATACAAGCTACATCCAGGTGAAATGTATGGCGGGTCATGAGTCCAAATCTCCGTCTTGACTCCTCCAAGATGCTGTGATCATTTACCAGAACATTCTCGGGGCTTTCAGGCTGATCACAATAGATATTCAGGAGTAGAAAGTGAAGAATCACAGAACATACTGAGCCTGCCTCGCTAAGGACATGCTTCACTATGATGCGAAGTCCATAATAATTCAGAACAATTATGTAAATATGGCAAATGCTTAATATTTAGTCATTTCTTAAATTATACTAGAAAGTCATGCCCAAACTGCAGGAATCAGTCTCTGCCTCTTTCTTGTGATTGCCACTTACATCCTCTCATGTGTCTACAAATGGTTTTCTAATGTTTCCCAACAGGACTTTTGAGTAATCTATGATATAATTCTTTGCAAAACTTATAAATCTGCCCTGTTATCTCATCACTGCGCATTTCTCATTACCTTCCTTTAGCCCATCTCTGAAGGCGAGTTGTGCCTCTTCCTAATACTCCTTGATATACGCATATTGCACTATACTACCTCATCTGGGAACTGTGGTGAAACACGGAACCATCAATGCAAGGGCTATACATTTGAATGTAACTTGTTTAGGCTAAGCATTTAA
Source organism: Dasypus novemcinctus (assembly GCF_030445035.2). Lineage (NCBI taxonomy): Eukaryota > Metazoa > Chordata > Mammalia > Cingulata > Dasypodidae > Dasypus > Dasypus novemcinctus. The sequence continues at coordinate 8,504,411 of NC_080701.1, read as the reverse complement.
CAGAGAAATTTTCTATCATCAAAGAAAGGCAAGAAAGTGCCACAGTAATCACATTTAAATTGCAAACTGCAGGCCTGTTGTGGCCTGAGAGAACAAAATTGCAGCCACTATTATTTGTATGAGAAAGCTGTTAGCAAATTTTAACCTTAGTAAAGACAAGTAGACCTTGAATTCCTTCAGATTATAAATTATTTTTAAAAAATCAACTGAAACTGGATTTAGAGATTAATAAGGTACTGTTAGTGTAGAAAAAGGAGAAAATCCCAACCATGTAGGCACTGTGTTGAAATAATGACAGAGAGTTGGTAAGTGTACACCCAAGAGACTTAAATCTTTGGGTTGCCAGGTGCCAGCTGGGCCCTGAATCTCAACGGAGCTGCAACACCTACTTTCCAGTTCATCGGTCTCACCCAGGACAACTAACATGGAGGTGATGATGGACGACTACCATACCAAGGAACAGAGAGCAGTTGTAACTTCAAGCAAGAGAGTACCATCAATTGGCCCTAGGGGATCACAGCTCCTTCTCAATTAAAGGTGGAGTGGGCATCACCATCCCGGAGTCCTCAGGAATGGGGAATGAACTGTGAACTAAAGTAGACTTACTGGTATTCTATGCTAGACTGACTGTGATTCTAGCAATGGAAGAAAGGTCATTGATGTGCAGGCAGTGGCCACTGGGGGTTCTGAGGGCAGGAGAGCTGTAATGCAGGGGGTGTTTTCGGGACTTGGGGATTGTCCTGAATGGCTTTGCAATGACAGATGCAGGCCATTATATATGCTGCTCTAACCTACAGAATTGGGTGGGAGAGAGTATAAATTACAACACAAACTTTAATCCACACTTAGTGGCAATGCTCCAAAATGTGTTCATCAATTGCAACACATGTACCTCGCTAATAAGGATGCAGTTAATGTGGAAAAATGTGGGAGGTGTGGGGAGCAGTGCATATGGGGATCCCGTATATTTTTTATGTGACATTTGTGCAATCTAAGTATCTTTAAAAAAATAAAATAAAAGTTTAAAAAAGGACAAACAGAGGCCTTTTAGTTACTCAGAGTTTGGTATAGCAAGGGAGTTAGCCACCAGCACTTGAGTTTGGCAGAGACTCAAAGGCAGGCAGGATAATGGGAAGGTTTGTAAGTAAAAAAAAAACCAGAAGGCATTAGGTATGCTCTTGTTGGGGGTTTAAAGAGTGGGGAAGCTGAAGTTGGGCTAACAAGTGGGGTACCTTATGTGATTGGTTTGGGTTTTTGCTGCATGGTCCTGAGTTGGAAATGGGGACAAAAAATAGGGAAGGTGGCCCAAGTCCTGACTGTACTGGGTCAATTGCAACAGAGATTATGGTTGGTATATATTGTGGGTCAGAATTCTATTGTCATAGATAGCCTGGCCAATATCCATTTATTTATTTAGTCTCTTAGTTGGCAAATTCTAGGCAGCTTTAAGTTGCAAATGAGTGACTACAAGCATTTATAAATTTCAGATTCTATACAATCATAGTCTAGATAGCTTTTGTATGATTCCAACCTTCTATGATATTATATGGTTAAATATAAACAGAGTAACTGATGCTACCATTAAAAAAATCAAAAGTTGCCTTCAGGAAAGCTAAAATTATTTAATTATAATGCTTTCTGCTTTTTGGAATAGATGTATTTATACTACCAGACATTGTCTCTGACTGATTACAGGGCGGAAGAACTTCTGTTTATCCCTAGTGGCAATTGTTCCCTCATAGTCAGTTTTTAAATGTTATATTAGATATAAATAGATAAGTACCTTAGAATCAAACATAAGTAAATATGTTTGCACTAACTTAATTATTATCCACAGTAAATATCCACCAGGACAATTTTGATATATTCATTCTGATCCTATGACAATAACCAAAGACACATGCTCCATTTTGTTATTAACCAAGTAAATTATATCTCTCAGCAATTGAGATTTGTCAAATCTGATTCTTTATAAGTAGCATATGTTGTACTCTTGGTAGAAGATCAAAAATATCATTCAAGTAAACAATTTTAAGGAGATTAATATAAATCAAATCACGTCTTTACCTTATTAATAGAGTTTGAAAATAAATTCCAAGTTGGATACTTCAGATAATTTTCTAGAATATTTCTTTGGCAAGTATGATTGTTTTTACATTGAAAATACTATGAAGAAGTCTAAATTAAAAAGTGAAACCAGAAATTCATTGTGTAAGTGATTTTCAAGATTCTTTATATTTTGAAATTTGATTTAAACTTTAGGAACTATGTTAGTGTCATTTTTATCATAAATGTATTAATCATTAATGCATACCTACTTTCTTCTAGTTAATTTTGTGATTTATTTTAGATTAGTAAGCCTTTTAAATATTTTTTTGTTTTCTAAAATAAATTTTAAAATAATTTTGTACAGTGACTAATATAGCTTCATGAAATCTCAGATTATGGTAATTGATTATTAATATTGAATACCAAAAAGTTACCTTCATATGTTTCAATTTACTTCAGACAAATTTTCCTGTAGTGCTCTTCAATAGGGTTATTTTTGCTATACTATAAATTAAATGTTGAATTAAAGAGTCTGTACTTAGGAATGTGATAAAATGCATGTGCTTTTAAAATAAATGAAGCTAGAAGTCCCCGAATATAAACATCTTTGAAAATAATAACCATCAATTCAAAATAACCATGAGGTACTTCCCTCCCAATTCTGTTAATAGAAACTTTTTTTTCTCTTTACGGTCATAACGTGCCTGACCTAATTTTATTAACACTCAGCTTTCTCTGAGGGTGAATTTCTATTGTTTCTGATTATACAGGAACGAGGAAAAACAACGGAACTCAAGAAAAATTTAAAGTACCTGGAGTTTATTTAGAACATACACATCATGAACTGCTCCTTCCCTTCTCTTCTCTATAAGTATAAACACCAGCCAATTAGTTTCAGTGTCTTATTTGAGAGACCAGGAAAAAATAAAAGGTCAGGAGTGGTTCTGATTACTGATACCGGTTAAATTCTGCTTGGAGTTAAAGAAGTTAGACTTGTCACCCTTTGAAATATAACAGAGATGCTCAGAATATTTAATTTCCTAATAAAATGAGAAAGTTTATTTTTGTTCCTCTTGTTTACGTATTTGTGTGTAAGCTTGTGTGTCTGTGAGTACATGTTGCTTGTACAGCATTAAGAGGCTGTTAGGATTGTGCTAGAGTTCAAGAATAATTGGTCTTCTGCAATTATAATTTTGCTACCCAAAATACTAAAGCCTCTGACACTCATATGAGTATACGGAAAACTAATGTTTAATATATTATTGCCAATTTCCTGAAGAAGTGATACAGAGTCGTGGATATAATTTTTAGATCAGTTTCCATACTTATAAAAAAATATTAAGGCAACATGACTTTGAGGCAATTTACTCTTGAACAGCCAATTGAATATAATGACTTCTTTATGAATCTGTAGTTAGAGAAATGATCAGAAACCCAAAGCCTGGAAGAGTGTACTCAAGGTCATGTGGTTGATTCCAAATAAGAGTGTCAATCGCCTTGGTGGAAAGATGCTATGATAGAAGTTATATTTTTATAGAGACAGAAAAGCATGTTTCTGAATATTGACTATAGCCAAAAAGGAGAACTAGCCTCAGTCACAAATGAATTTCTCCCAACAGATAATTTGCAAAATGAGAGCTATATTAGCTTGTGATATCTCAAAGTAGAACTCTCTACTTAGAGATTCTTATAGCTCAAAGAGTTGAGTAAAGTAAGAGAATTTTTCAAAAGAATTTGGGGGTAACATAAATGGAAATAAAATTAATTAAGCTGAATGACAACAAATATAGGTCTAACTTTTTCATAGTTATTTATTTCAGATGACACACTAATACCTAAACTGGCAATGCTCATTAAAGAATGTCCAGAATACACCTTTGTTAACTAAAGAATAAAAAATATCAGCTATTTACACTGTACATAGGCTCTAGGGAATAACAGAAATAGTTGTATTTCATTGGTTTGAATTGCAGTCATGCCAACTGAATAACCCAAGACTCATTATTTAGAAAAAAAAAATCAATGGAACATTCTTATTCTTTACTGCAGGCTTTACCTTTACTAGCAGACTAAGCAAGATATTCTGTATCGGAAGTTCTCAAAAGAGAAAGCCACAGCTCTCTTAAATTCGTAACTTAATGTTAGTTGATTTGTGTATTGGTGAAACTTTATATGATATCAGCAGTTTTTGTCTCTCTCCAAGCTCAGTATTTCTCCATTTTGTGACACTTTAAAAAAGTTGGCTAAATGAGTGCAGAACTACACAATAACTCAAGAACTAGGGGGCCTAATAGTAGGAAATTGGTTAGATCCTGAAGTTAATGTTTCCTGGAAGGATTCTTATCCACAATTTTAATGACATAGACCACAAGAATTTATTTTTACTATGGAGGATATCCAAATAAAAATGATTAGTCAATGTAAAATGTTACCTTTTACTGATTTTACCTCAAATAAGACTGCTATGAGAAAATTATTTCGTTGTAATAGTTTGCTATATGGCACTTGCTACTTTAATTGTGATCTTCAGCAATATCTGAATGCACACCATTTTGTCACTTGGCCTCCTGTAGAAAGTTCTTCATGTGAAGCAGAAGGAATTCCAGATAGGAACCTTGGCTAGGTAAGTATACATCAGAAAAGTAAGCCACATAATTTATATAGAGGTTTGGGTAGAATTGCATGAGATTTTCTCTTTTGTGAAATATGTTTATTTTGCATTTAAAATACGAACCCAAATTATCAAGTAAAGTTAACTGAATGAAACTACCACCTGAGAAAGCAAAGTCCTGTTTTAAAATATTTGTTTACCACAGTCAGTGTAGGAATCAGAGCTGATTAGTCAGAGTCAAGTCCTTTTTTCATTACACTACCAAGGAAAAATTTAACCAGAAGAATCAAGTTCGACCTCTTCCCATCCAAGGGGAAAATAGAGGTTGTGAGAATCTAGTGATTCAGCTTAGCCTGTTTCCTAAGGACTAAATTCACTTTAATATAAAAATCATTGATGAGGAAAATTAAAATATTTCTTGATCTAATATTCAAGTACTCATAACTAGAAGATTAGATTTCCATATAGCTTTTTTCCAGGTCAGTAAGATTTTTCTGATGCGCTTGATATTATTTTTAGGAGACAGACGTAAGAACAAAAATGTGTTTTTGATCTAGGATCAGGTGTGTCTTTTGCAAAATATGGATTGATCCCATGTTGGTAAGTTTGAGTCTTATTTCATCTTAAAAGTAATGGTTTGTTGACTTTGAAAATTAAGTACTTATTTTTGCATTTTCTTAACTAAAACATAGATTTAGTATAGTGTTAACATATACTAAACACATGGATTTGGTATAGTGTTAGTTTTTAAGTATTCATTAAGAGTATTTCAAAAAGTCTGTAAAGCATTTAGATTTTCATTGAGACCCATTTTTTTGTATCTTAATTATAGAAAAGAAAATAATCAAAGCCATTTTATATTGAACATAGTGTGGAGAAATTCACGTAGATCTCCAAAGATAAGCAGGTTAGGTCTGTTGTATTTTCTAAACTGTTTCTCACTGTTTATAAAAATACATGCTCATTGACTAAATATTACAGAAAAAATGCAAGAAGAAAATGTTTAAAAAAATGTATAAGAATCATTGAAAGGGAACTATTATATCATATTTTGTTTTATACAAAGTATTTTCCCATGTAATTCTTTTTATAGACTTAATATTGAATGTACTATTTTGAATATGTCATTTTTCACTTGATGTTGCACCATAAACACATACTCAAAATCATTCATGTTCTTTGAAAACTTAGTTTTTAATGGTAAATACTGTGCACATTGTGATAGCTAAGATCATGTGTCAGCCTGGACAGGTTATGGAGTCCAGTGGTTCAGTCAACCAAGCACTGGCCTGACGGCTACTGTGAGGATAATTCGTAGACTTAAATCATCAGTAATTTGATTGCATCCATGACTGATTACACCTGTAATTAACGGAGGAGACTGGAGTTTCCAGCTTGAGTCCTGCCCTACAGAATTTGAACTTACCCAACCCTGCAGTCATGTGTCATTTCTGTTTCCCTAGAAAACCCTAATACACACATAAATGCATTATTATTTACTAAATATATTATTATATGCTTAATAATAACAGGTCCTAGTAGGTATTTAATTGCTCCTCTTATTTAGGCCTTTATGTCGCTGCATATAAACATGATGAATCCTTCATTGAACAAAAATTTTCCTCTACATTTCTGATCATTTCTTTAGTCTACCTATGATATTTATACTATATTTACTTTATCTACATTTACTTATAATATCATTATAGATGATATTATCATTATAGATGATATTATAAGTTATAATATTCTATAAAGACTTGGTTTTCTAAAGAAAGGAAGAATTTCAAATTGCTCCTCAGTAAAAAAATACCTGGGTGTATTGCTAAATATGCCCACACTATTATTTTATATTGTCCATATTTTAAATAAATCTTTAGAGTAGTTACCTTTAGGTGGTAGGATATCAGGTGACTATGCAATCAAATATGTTGTATAACTAAATTCAAATATAAATATAAATACAAACATGCATATATATGTACATATAAAAGCATATACAAAGACGTTGATGTGGCTCGAGCAGTTGGGTGCCTGCCTATCACATGGGTGGTCCCAGGTTTTGTTCCCAGTGCCTCTAAGAGATGATAAGAAGAACAGTGAGCTGGCCCGATGGGCTGGTGCAGTGAGATGATCCAACGAGATGATGCAGCAAAGAGACACAATAAGAAACACAATGAGAGACACAGCTAGCAGGAGTGCAGGTGACTCAAGTCACCGGGCACCTTCCTCCCACATGGGAGGTTCCTGGTGCCTCCTATAAAGAAGACACAGAGAGCAAATGGCAAACAAAAACAACAAGGGGGGCAGCGAGAGAAATAAATAAAAATGAAATAAACCTTTAAAGAAAAGTATATACAAGGTAGGCATATTCAAGTATGCATTTTTGCATGATTAAAACTAGTATTAAAGGCAAAAGGAGAAATTGTTGGCTGATTTGGTATGTTTGAAAGCCTTTAAAATGATTTTTTTAGTTTGTATTTCTAGAATATTAGGGACGTGGGATCTACCCATCTCATAAATCTTGTCTGCACTGTGCCTTTCTTAGCCGGTAGAAGGCAGTGGAAGGGAGGGCGTGCCAGCTGGGAGGCTGGGCCCCTCGAGAACGCCCACGTTTCAAAACTCTCCCTTGGAACCCTGGCATACTCATCACGGGCTCACGGATGACTAGTCTACTGGAGGGTGGTCACCCCAGCCGAACCTGCGAATGAGACCATCCTAAACCCACCAAATCCAAGATGACCGCAGAGCTGACTGCGAGTCACACCAGTTCAGCCTGGCACTGCCCAGTCAACCCCCAGGTCTGTGAGCTAAGTGCCATGTTTATTGTTTGTTTTTTAAAAAGATTTATTTATTTATTTATTTCTCTCCCCTCCCCCCGCCCAGTTGTCCGCTCTCTGTGTCTATTTGCTGCGTCTTCTTCTTTGTCCACTTCTGTTCTTATCAGCAGCACGGGAATCTGTGTCTCTTTGTTGTGTCATCTTGCTGCATCAGCTCTCCTTGTGCGCAGCACCATTCTTGGGAAGGCTGCACTTTCTTTTGCGCTGGGTGTCTCTCCTTACGGGGTGCACTCCTTGCGCATGGGGCTCCCCTACATGGGGGACATCCCTGAGTGACAGGGCACTCCTTGTGCGCATCAGCACTGCGCATGGGCCAGCCCCACACGGGTCAAGGAGGCCCGGGGTTTGAACCGCAGACCTCCCATGTGGTTGACGGACGCCCTAACCACTGGGCCAAGTCCACCGCCTGTTTATTGTTTTTAAGCCTCTGGGGTTTGTGATTATTACACAACATGCTTATGACAATAGAAGGTTGATACAGTGTATGGGTTTAAAAGGCCATTTAGTATATAAAAAGCTAAATATCCCTAGAGAAGATTAAAACATTGCCCACAAAGAATACTAGTTCTTCTTACTACAAAGGACAGCAAAAATTGTAAAAAGTATAATGATTGTATAGTTTTATTAAAAATTAACATGCTATGTATGGTAGTGATTTTGAAAAAATATAGCAACATAACATAAATTAATGTTAACTGAGACACTAATCTATTAACTTTAGTCCATTGCAAAATTAACTAGAAAATATTACATTTCATATAAAAAATGTATCAGGACTTATAGTTAGGTATGTTTGGTAAATTATTATGAATTAGTAAAATATTACCCATGTAGAAAAATGGACTTTTGGCTAGATTCACTTATGATTAATAGTACGAGTGAAATAATTCTTAAATAGGCAGAAGGAATTTGGTCTACTATATTAATTAAGCAAAGATTCAAATATTAATTAAGTCAGTTCAAATATTAACTAAGTTACTTATTAGCTTTGTGAAATTGGGATTTTTTTTGTATTTAAAAATAGAGACAATAATATATATTTACAGAAATGTTGTGAGTACAATGTAAGACAAAACATGTATAGCACAGAGCATACTGCTTCATGAATTCTTACTCACTTTTCCTTGTTTACTAATACTAATTTTCCATGTGTCCACAAGTCTAATGTATGCCTGCACTTTAAATAAATATATTTAAAAGCTCCTCTAGTATAATGCTGGGTATTTTGTGTTTTTTTTCCCATAGCTACCTAACTAGTTGATAGTAAAGCACTTATAGAAATATGAAGCATCAATAATTCTTTTAATCAGGAATAAAGCAGGAATAAAAATAGGTTAATTTAAAAAATAGAATTCAGTATATGAAATTGCAATTTACCAGAAGGTAGATTAAAATGTATACTAGAGATACATGCATATTGTAAATGTCATTCATGCAATTTTTCTTGTTTTTAGAATCATATGTTTTGGACACTAACACATTCTGAAAATAAATGCTACTCTCAGTAATGCATATATAACACATAAATATAGGTCATGTCCATGTTTATTTTATACTTGAATTCCTTCAACTGCAAAAACTAGCATTATGAGATAAACGTTATCTATTTACATGAAGAACTGTAACAAATGCCAATTTTTTTTTTTTTGCAGTAAGTCAAACCCAAAGTCAAGAAGGAATGAAGAGGGTATCAGAGCTAACAGAAGACAAGTAGATTTTTAAATTTCTTAAGTCCAGAAAAATTCCAAATTTGTGAGGACAAAACTATGTGGATTGCAGGAAATCAGATATGTACTTCTATAATGACATTATTGTGTTACAGAATTTGTAGGACAAGTTGAATCCCATTTGAACACTCCTGCAGACGTGGAATAACCCAACTCCTACACATTAAGGAAGTGGGTAGCTGACTTGTAAGCTTCCAACTTGGGGTAATTATTTGCAAGGGAGTTCTAATGGTAAATTTCCAGAAATATTTAAAAATGTTTTGGTGCAGAAAGAAAACTCCGAACTAAATCTGTTTATAATTAATAGTGCTTACAATTATTTGGCCTGGGGATAAGTTTAAAAACTAGCAATACAAGATCATAGGAATTCTTGACCAATAAGATTACTTTTATTAAAATAATATTACCTTTGTTTGGGATAAACAAATACAGAAACATAAATCTTCTGCTTTTAAAAGCAAGCAAACTTTTACTTTTTTTCTTTGATTTTTGCGAAGTTAACAAAAATATTAATGCTTTTTAAGGTAATCACTCTTATTTCATTTGAAAACTTAAAATAATCCCCATCTCCTATTAAAGTAGACAAATTATTTTTTCAGATATATTGTATTATTTATGAGTATAAATACAAATACAAACTTAAATACCATGTAGTTTAACATATTTTATATTCTGAGTCAGTCGCCAGGACAAATGATTTTATCTTTTTGGACTCAATCTCCTCTTACATAAAATGGGGACACTGAACTAAAGTTTTTCCCAGCTCTAGCATATTTATAATCTACTAAACGTGTAAACTAATAAATCTGTAATCTATGCAATTAAAAAAAAAAGATTTATTTCTTTCTCCCCCATCATTGTTTGCTTTTGCTGTCTGCTCTGTATCTGCTCATCTTTTTTTTTTTTTTTTTTAGGAGGCACCAGGAAACAAACCTGGGACCTCCCATGTGGGAGGGAGGTGCATAATTGCTTGAGCCACCTCTGCTCCCTGCTTGTTGTTTTCTCATTGTGTCTCGTTGCATCATCTTGTTGCATCATTTTGCTACATCAGCTCTCTGCAACAGCCCGTCAGGGCAGCTCGCTGTCTTGCTCATCTCCTTTAGGAGGCACTAGGGACTGAACCTGGGACCTCTCATCCAGTAGGCAGGTGCCCAGCTGCTTGAGCCACATTCACTTCCCTAATTTATGTAATTATTGATCCACTTGTTAATTTTCTTAATCCTTAGTTTTCTACTGCAAATATCTAGTACTGTAACGAACTTCATTTGGCACGTACGAAATATTGTTTGTGGTTTAATGTATGTAAAACTTTTGCAGTTCATTTCAACAAATTGTTTGACCTTGGGTAAAAATGAATAAAGCTTTCTTAATAAAGTCAAGGAAAGAAAATGTACTGCTAGGCTAAAAGACTAAACATGAAAGATTTCATCTGAGAGATGAAATTTGTCAGAAAATTATGAGGAGGTGCAAACAGAGGGTTATAATGGAAGCAGTCTTGCAATGTTAGCTGCATCATCCACCCTCATAAACTCTGCCATAAATCCACACACAGCTCGCTGAGGGGCGGTGCTGGCCATGGCATCCTCCAGCAGGCTCTTACTAGGGCAATCGCTCGCAGAGCTGTGGCAGTGCCACAGAAGGTGATGTCACACCTGGGCTCTGGGTGGCTGCCGGAATACATGTTCTGAGGAATGAATTATGAAAACAGAAATGGCAGCCCAGAGCACTGGACAAAATCTCTGATCCTAAGTTGCCTTCAGAGCGGTCATTTATCATTGATAATTAGTTACTCCTCAGGAAAACACAGACTAAATGCAAAGACCAGACCCACGTCACAGAAATAAAATAGCTTTTCTGAAAATCATTGTCTCTTTTGCGAAGGTGCTAGGAATAAGTGACATTGCTCTAACAGGAAATAAAATAATGACAGCTCTGTCCACTTCAAAAGTGTTGACATTCTTGGAACTTACAGAGGAGTTTTACTCTTTTAATTACTCACTGACCATCAGAGAATAGACATTTTTCCACATTAAATGATAGTTGAGAGTGTTGAAATATCTTTTGCCCAAAAAGTTCAATATACAATTAAAAAGCAATGCCACTGTACTTTTATATTTAACAGTGTTGTATGAAGGCACTGAGGTGCTTAGGGAAGTATATAATTTAATGTAGAAGAGTACTGTAAAGGTTAAGATCTTTGAAATCGCTCAGCATGTGGTTCTAACCCTTGCTCATAGTGTGACTTTGGAAAGCTTTCTTAATTTCTCTAAGCCTCAGTGGATATCTGCCAAAGGGATACAACCGTTATTTTGCAGTGTAGTTGAGAAATTCAGTAAAAGTTGGTCTATAAACCACATGATACTGCTGAGCACAAACAAGTGCTAAGCAAATATTGGATGTCTACCATCTCAAAAATATATATGAAGGTTTATATCCTATGTCTTATAATTCAGAAAGCTGCCAAAAACCATTTTAATGCAATTTTTAAATCAGGCAATACTTTTAAAACACTGAACATAAAGAGATTCAGCACATTTAAGATCAAGAACAGAAATCCCAGTTTACTATCAGGACAATTTTTAAGTGGCACATGTCACAAGATGGTTCAGAAAGGATATCAGTTTTCTCTCATAATTGAGCTCCCTCACCCAGACAGCTCAGAACAGTCACTGTCAGGTAATGCAGGTAAAACATCAAGGTTTGCCAGGGATGCTACGACAAAACTGCCAAAGGCTTACTGGCTTAAGCAACGTGACCTCCTTTCTCATGGTTTTACAGGCTAGAAGTCCTTTCAATAGCAAAATATTGGCAGGGTTGAATTATTACTGATCCCCCAAAATAAAAAGGACTATAGGAAGAAACTAGAAACTGTGCATAAAAAAACATTAGAGAACCTGGATGAAATTCCTAGAAACACAGAGACTACCTCCACTGAATCAAGAAGAAATAGAAGGTCTCAACAAACCAGTAAACAGATCGAATCAGAAGTCAAAAACTTCCAAAGCCCAGAACCAGGTGGCTTCACAGGAGAATTTTACTAAACATTTCAAGAAGAATGAACGCCAATCCTGCTCAAACTACCCAACAAATTGTAGGGAATGGAACACTCCCTAATTCATTCTACAAGGCCAATATCACCCTCATCCCAAAGTCATTACGAGAAAACTACAGACCAATATCTCTTACAAATACAGATAAAAAATTCTCAAAAATAAAAACAAAAAATACTAGCAAACTGAATCCAAAGGCACATTAAAAGAATTATACACCATAATCAAGTGGGATTTATCCCGGCTATGCAAGGATGGGTCAACATAAGAAAATCAATTAATGTGAAACACTACATTAATAGAATGAAGGGGGAAAAATACATGATCATCTCAATTGGCACAGAAAAAGGATTTGCAAAAGCCAGCACATCTTGATAAAAACACTTAGAAAACTAGGAATAGAAGGAAACATTGCAAGATGATAAAAGGTACATATGAAAAATCCACAGCTAGTGTCATACTCAATGGTCAAACAGTAAAGTCTTCCTCTACCAGATCTGGAACAAAACGAGGATTCTCAGTGTCACCATCATTATTAAACATTATACTGAAAGTTCTAGCCAGAGGAATTGGGAAAAAAAAAAAAAAAAAAAAAGAAATAAAAGGCATCCAAATTGAAGAGGTAAAACTTTCCCTATATGCAGAGACATGATCCTCTATATAGGAAATCCCAGAAAAATCCACAAAGCTACTAGTGCTAATCAATGAATTCAGTAAAATGACAATGTACAAGAACCCACAAATCATTAGTGTACCTTATACTAGTAATGCAAAAGCAGAATAATCAAGAAAAAAAAATTTACAATAGCAACTAAATTAATCAAATACCTAGAAATAAATATAATAAAGGATGTAAAAGATTTGTACACAAAATGTATAAAACATGCTGAAAGAAATCAAAGATCTAAATAAATGGAAGGACATTCCAAGTTCCTGGATTGGCAGACTGAATACAGTTCAGAGGTCAATTCTGTCCAAATATATTTACACATTCAACACACTCCTAATCAAAATTTCAACAGTCTTCTTTGCAGAAATGGAAAAGCCAATTATCAAATTTATTTGGAAGGTAAATGCCCCCCCCAAAAACAAAGCCATCTTGAAAAAGGTGAACAAAGTTGGTAGACATATTTTCAGATCTTAAAACTTATTGCATAGCCAGTGTATTTAAACTAGCAAAGTTCTGTCACAGGGATGGACATATTGACCAATGGAATCAAATTGAGAGCCCAGAAATCAGCCTTCACATTTACGGCCACCTGAATTTTGACAAGGGGGCAGACCACTCAACTGGGACAGAACAGTCTCTTCAACAAACTGCACTGGGAAAATTGGATGTCCATTTGCAAAAGAATGAAGGTGGACCCCTACCTCACACCATATACAAAAATCAACACAATTGATCAAAGAATTGAAAATAAGAACCGGAACCATAAAACACCTACAAGAAAACTTAGGGAAGTATCTTCAGGGCCTTATATGAGGCAATGGTTTTTAGGATTTATACGCAAAGCACAAGCAAGGAAAAAAAAAATGATAAGTGGGACATCATCAAAGTTAAAAACTTTGCACCACAAAGGACATTCTCATGAAAATAAAACAACTGCATACACAATGGGAGAAAATATTAAGATAAGGGTGTAATATGTAGAATATATAAGGAATGCTGCACCTCAACAACAAAAGTACACACATCCCAATTAAAAGATGGATAAATGACTTGAATAGACATTTCACCAAAAAGGATATACCAACATCCAAAAAGCACATAAAAGGTGCTCAACATCTCTAGCCATTAGGGCAATGCAAATAAAAACTAGAGAGCTACCATTTCACACCTACTAGCATGGTTAGCATTAAAAAATATAAAAACAGAAAACAAGTGTTAGAGAGAATGTGGAGAAATAGGAACACATGTTCAGTGGTGGGATTGTAAAATGGTGCAGCTGCTACAGTAGACACCGAGGAAAAGACAGAAGTAGTTGCCTTGCCAATTTGCATACAGGGCAACACTTACTGCAGTGGTGGAAGGCAAAACATCAAAAACAAAGCTTTTGCATTTTTTAATTTGTTGATACCCCAATTTATTTTTACCTTAATTTTTCCAAATTAATATGTATTCTATATCTAACCTTTAAACTCATCACTATATTCCATTTTACTATTAATGGAACCTGGCAATATATTGGGCCTCACTTTTCAGGAAGTTTTAGATCACAGAGAGGTTCAACAATGGCAGCGGAGGGATATTTGTGTGGGATGTTATTGACAGGTGACACATGGTTGGCAGGGAGTTCTACAGGACATATATCCAGGGTACATAAAAATGGTTGGATATTTTTATAGTGAAAACAATTAAAAACAACAACTGAGGTAGTGCTGAGTTCCTAGCCAGGGGAGCTCTATCACAGTTCCTAAAGGAACAGCAACAATCCCCACAGTGCAATGGCAAAGACCAAAAAAGAATGAAGGTCCAACAATGAGCCCTTGATACTAATGACTATGCTTGTGAGCCTGTGTACCTGAAATAAGAACAAGGCCTAGAGCTGCAGGGTGCCTAAGAGTTACCTCCTGAGAGCCTCCATGTTGCTCAAATGTGGCCAGTCTCAAAGCCAAACTCAGCATGTAAATGCGTTGCCTTCTCCCCAGCGTGGGGCATGACTCCCAGGGATGAACCTCCCTGGTGTCGAGGGATTACTACCAAGCACCAGCTGACGATGTAACTAGAAAGTGACCTTGAATAAAAGGGTCAACTCAGACTAGCAGAATATCTCAATCTACATATAATACCAGGAGTTAAAAATGCTTTTTGACCTGAATCAAGGGGGAAATGGAAAGGACAAATGAGTTTATATGGCTATGAGTCTCCAAAAAGAGCCTGGAGGTTATCAGAGGGGTTGCCCTTATGCACACCTCAGCAGAGTCCCAGAGACAGATAAAGTAGATACAACCCCGGGTATTGGTTCTTCTGAGGGCTACAGAGACCCACAAGTTCTATGGTCATGGAAGATGGAGTTCAGTGCCATGTCAGTTGGCCCTACTTTGGAGTTTGTGTTTCTATGTGATGGAGCTGGACTCAGATGTGATCTTTGTTCACAAGTCTCTCCTGTTACTTTTACTGGAACTGTAGTTGTGCTGGGGTTTAATATATACCCAGGGGACCTGAATCTCTGGACTGACCATGTGATAGCCAGGCCTTGAGCCTCAACAGACTTCAGCTCCTACACTCTGGTTTATTGGACTTACCCCACTCAGCTAACATGGAGTTGAAGAAGGTCAACCACCACACAATGGAGCCAAGAGTGCCTACAACTGAAATCAGGAGGATTGCATCCAGCATCCATGTAGACTCTAAGCCTCCTCTTGATATAGATGTGGAACCATTCCAAGGTCCACAGGATGGAGAAATAGAGTATAGATTAGAGTGGATTTACTGATAGTCTATTCAAGAACTGTTGTGATTAGTAATCGAAGAAAATGTGGCATTGGTGTGGAGAAAGTGGCTATGGTGGCTGCTGGGGGTAGGGAGTGGGAGGAAGAGATGAGATGTGGAGGCATTTTTGGGACTTGGAGTTGTCCTGGTTGATGCTGCAGGGACAGTTACCAGACATTGTATATCCTCCCATGGCCCACTGGGTGGAATGTGGGAGAGTATGGGCTCTGATGTGGACCATTGACCATGAGGTGCAGTGGTGCTCAGAGATATATTCACCAAATGCAATGAATGTCCATGATGATGGAGGAGATTGTCGTTATGGGGGGAGGAGTTGGGTGAGGGGGGTGGGGGGTATATGGGGACATCATATTTTTTTAATGTAATATTAAAAATATAAATAAAGACAAAAACAAACAAACAAAAGACAGTTTGGTAGTTCCTCAGAGAGTTAAGTATAAAATTACCATATGACCTTGCAATCTCACTTCTGGGTATATACCAAGAAGAATTGAAAGCAGGAGCTCAAACAGATATTTGCACACTGAGTTCAGATCAGTATTACTCACATTTGCCAAACAAATGGAAGCAACCCAAGTATCCTACAACCAATGAATGATAAACAAAATGTGGTATATACATATATTAGTCAGCTTCAAAAAGGAGTGAAATTCTGATATATATAACAACATAGATTAACCTTCAAGATACCATTTTGAATGAAATAACCCAGACACAAAAAGAAAAATATTGAATGATCTCACTGATAGGAAATAATTAGAATAAGCAAACCCATAAAGTAAGAACCTAGAGCATAGGATACCAGGGGATGGGGTAGGAAATAGGGAGTTAATGCTTAAAATATATAATGTTTCTATTTGGATGATGGAAAAGTTTGTTAATGGATGGTGGTGATGGTTGCACAACATTGTGAATGTAATTAACAATAGTGAATTCTATATTTGAAAGTGGCTAAAAGTGGGGATTTTAGATTATATATATATATGTTACTAGAATAAAAGCTAAAACAGAAATCCATGGAATTGCATAATACAAACTGTAAACCCTAATTCGAACCATGAACTATAGTTAATAGCAAATTATAAAATATGCTGTCATCAATTGTAACAAATGTTCCTCACCAATGCAAGATCTTAATAATAGGATGGTATACAGGAATCCTGTATTTTATGCATGTTTGTTCTGTAAACACACAACTTCTCTAATAAAAAAATGTTGCAAACAAGAAATAGATCCTGAATATTTGTGTCTTTGAGAGAAAAGAGAGCTTACTGGAAAGAACATGAGGTTAAACAAATTTTAGAAGCCTGATTTTGAGTCCTTGTTCCTCAACAATCCTGTGTGAAATGCAAATAGAAAACCTCACATCCCTGCTTTTGCCCTTGTCAGATCCGGGAATAAAACTTCTCCCCTTTTCCAATTTCTGCCATCATTAATTCCTTTTATCCTTTTTGCGTTCAGTAACTTGAGCTTAGAGTATTATCAATGGAGGGGTGAGACTTGTGTTTGTATATTCTATTATTTGTTTTATAAAAAAGTAAGCTCAGAAAATCACAAAAATCCTACATTTGAGGCAAGTCGACCAGGTTGCATGACAAAAATTCTCTAGAGAGTCTTAGTACTCCATCGATTTCAATTGTTAAATGAAGAGGTGCTGGGGAGGCTATTGAGACCGTGGTGGGCAGGCAAAGTTCCCAGCGCAACAGAAGATGCCCTTCTAGGAGAGGCAGGAAGTCAGGATATACATATTATTTTCTCTCACTCTTTAAAGGCCATATTACTTTTTTCTAGAGGGATTAAAACAACTGGTAGCAAGAAAGCGCTTGCTTCTTGATAATTTGTCAATAACTACTGGTGGATTGTGCCTCTTAATTATGAATGTCTTTTACCTCAAGGATGATGAAGTGGGAGAGTGTGGAAAGGAATGATTTTAAATAAAATCCAAGTTTTTGTAGTGGAAAAGGAAAGAATGGGATTTTACTGTAGTCAGTCAGAATTAGTCATTGGAATATCAATGCTGGATTACACTTCCACTGAAAAACTGTCTTACCTAAAAGTTTTGGGATTCTGTGAGAAAATGTGCTATCTTGGTCTTCCTGTCAGGGAAAGCTGCTCACTTTAGCTAAAAGAAGTGGAGAAGCTTAAGGAATGCTATTTGGTTAAGTGGGGAAAGGTGAGCTTTCAGTCAAAAATAAAAACCCATAATACGTAAAAGGAAAATTATTAGAATCTAAAGCAGTTTCACTGAAAGAACATTAAGTGGGGGGAAAACCCATTAAACTTGAGGTTCTTTCTACTGGAAGTGAATCTAGTCCTTCATTAAATAATTGTCCACTGAAAATATTGGATTACCTACTGTATGCCAGGCTAAAATGCAAAGGTAAATAAAACAATATGACAAGCTTATGCTCCTTGAGGAACTTCCACACTAGAAGGGTTGGGGCTGGCTAGAGGAGAAGAGGTATACAGATGGATGAATTAGACTTATATATCTAATGCAACATAGTGAGTCTTATCGCAGAGATAAGGTATATGAATGAAACTAATTATGACACTAAATCTGGTGAAGGGAAAAGTAAATAAATAAACAAGTAAATAAGTTAGAAGGATGGTCAAATTTGTGACTTAGGAGGAAGCAGTTTAGCTTAGCTGGTAATTTCCTGTTAAAAATTAAAGAGGTAATGGGAATAAAGGAGACATTACTGGTGGTTGGTGGTACAATCACTTTGGGGAAAAAAATGAACAATGAAGTTCAAGATTTCTAGATATACACACTAGACTGGAGCACCTAGAGGAAACTGTACTTTTGCAACTATAATAACTGGCATACAAAACTGTTCATAGTATTATTGTTTGTGATCACAAATTAAACAATCACATGATTACTTAGGAAGAAACTCAAATGGTGGATAAATATATGTTCATTCATTGAAATTTACAGCAATAAATTGTACAAATTGCAGCTACATACAACAGGGATAAATTTCACAAAATATGGCTGGGCTAAAAACCATATGCATTTCAAGATTTTATCCACACACACAGGCATGCACATGGAGTTCTAAAGCAAATCAAGGAAAACATTTAGGGTTACATAAACGATCATTTTATCATTATTATGTATACCTTAAATATATATATATTTTTTAATTTGTAAGTTAAAATATTTCATAATAAAAACATTTAAGGAGCTAAAAATGGCAGCTTTCTTTCCTATTGTTACTGCTAACCAAGATTGTCCCTGCCTCCCTGGCAAGCGTGTTAGGTTTTAAGTGCAGTACACACAACTGCTTACTCAATTCCTATGTCAACAAATAGCGCATGCTCAGATCAGGAAAACTCCCCTAGGCTCAGGAAAACCTAAACAGAAATGGAGAGACTTGAGCTTACTGGTTGAGTTTCTGTGACTTTTATAAATGGTATTTATTTGGAGTAAACACTTACAGTTACAAAGCCCTAAAGAGTCCAGCTCAAGGTGGTTTTCTCACCAAAGTCAGTTGCCACTTGTTGAAGCGAGGTGGCCGCTGGGCTCAGAGGCTCAGCCCCCCCTCTGGCTTCCTCTCAGCTGCGGCTGGCACAGGGCTCTCTCTCAGGGCTTCCTCTCTCTCCTGGCATAGGATCCGTTTCTTTCTGGACCTTCTCAGCTGTTCTGGTCTCTTCCCAAAGTCAGTTGCAAACTATTGGGGTGAATGGCTCATCTCTCTCCGGGGCCCCAGGATAAAAATGACTCTTCCCAAGTGTCTATCTCAATTGAGTTTCCGTTTTCTATCAGACCCACCCAGGGGGTGGGGATTCAACCCGAGTCACCCCTTCCTGAGGGGGTCGAATCAAAGACAGCCCTCAAAGCAACCTTAACAGGTAAGCTAATCGAGGCACTCACGGCGAAATCCAACCGAACCAAAGGGCATCCCACTCAGAGGAGCAGATGTGTTTATGAACATAATCTTTCTCTTTTTGGGATTCACAAAAATAATCTCAGCCTGTCACACTGGCAGTCCTTGCATCAGTTCTCCCCAGCTCAAGGTGGTCTTTTGAAGTTACAAATCATGGTGCAATGAAGAGTCATCTGGCCTTCAGTGTGGATTGTATCAAAGGTGGCTATTCAGCCCACAAACGCATATGACTGTCAGGCAGGCTCTCTCCTCGGCACTGGGAATACCGCAGCAGAAAAACTATCAATAACGGTGGTCCTTGGGAAGCGGACTTGGCCCAGTGGTTAGGGCGTCCGCCTACTACATGGGAGGTCCACGGTTCAAACCCCGGGCCTCCTTGACCCGTGTGGAACTGGCCCATGCGCAGTGCTGATGCACGCAAGGAGTGCCGTGCCACGCAGGTTTCCCCCGCGTAGGGGAGCCCCATGCACAAGGAGTATACCCCATAAGGAGAGCCACCCAGCGTGAAAGAAAGTCCAGCCTGCCCAAGAATGGAACCACACACACGGAGAGCTGACACAGCAAGATGATGCAACAAAAAGAGACACAGGTTCCCATGCTGCTGAAAACAACAGAAGCGGACAAAGACGACGCAGCAAATAGACACAGAGAACAGACAACTGGGATAGGGAGGAGGGGAGAGAAATAAATAAATAAATCTTTAAAATAAGTAAATAAATAAATAACGGTGGGCCTCGTGGAGCCTATAGTGTATCTGGAGGGAGGCGAGAAGGTCAATGAACAAGGTCATCTAAAGAGAGATGGTGATGGGTGTGCTAAGCAGAGGGGAAATGAAAATTAGAAACCAGATATGGAGTTATTTCCGATTTAAGCTTAAGTACTGGATACTTGTAAATGGAAAATCTCATTCAACAGACTCTGTTTGAGGTGATGGAGAAACCTTGGTAATGGATGGTGGTGAAGGTAGTACAGCAATAGGAGTGCATTTAATACCACTGAATTCTATACTTGAAAGTGGTTAAATGATTAATATATTTTATGGGAATAAAAATAAAACCCATAGAACTGTGAAAGGTAAAGAGTGAATCTCAATGTACACAATTGACTATAGTTTAATAATATCATAATACTGTTTTATCAATTGTAACAAAGCTAATGCAAAATGTAAATAATAGTGAATATTTTGTGCCTGAGGAGGCTAAGATATGGGAACTCTGTACTTTTCACATGGTTTTAAAGTAATGGACCTAGTAAGAGAGTGAAATGTGAAAAAGAGTGTGGGAACAGAAAGTGTTGTGTGAAAACAGTAAGAAGTAATAGCATATTGCAACCATACTGTAGCCATTTTAGTTACACCAATGTTGGGATGCTAATATATCGCTGGATTAATGACAAAGATAGAAAACAGTAACAGAAGTGAGGTATAAAACTTCATTTCACAAGGTATTAGAGAGGACACAATAATTAAAACTCAGAAGATGTATACTGTTTCATATTTTAAAAGATTGAAGCAATATAGTGAAACAGTTGCTTCCCTGAAATAATTCTAACCAATATTTTAAAAATTTAGCTTTGAGAGAGAGGAGAGAGCTGAGTATAATATTAGGTGTTCTCTCAACTTTAGAAATGCACACTGAAAGAAATAATCAAATAGTTAGGACTCTATGGCCTACTGTTATAAAAAGAAACATACATTCCCAGTTCCTTTTCCATCCTGAAAAAATACGACATTTAACCCTTTTTCTCTTGGGACTTCTGTTCAGCCAACACTCACCTCACTGACCAGACAACTCCCTAAGAAATTTTTCCCCCATGTGTGGGTATTCTTCAATTCTCAGTAACAACATACCTGACTTTGTTCTCTGCTTGCTTAACAAATGACACTTTCATCTCCATTCTTTCTTTAGCTAGCTTGTTGACATATCTAATAGAATGATTTTGCAGATGGGTGCTACCAATTTTTACTTGAAGTTCTTGTGATTAAAAGGAGCATTTTATTATTGTATTCCTTTTCCATTTCCAAATACAGAGAAGATTTGCTTACGGTGAGCACTGGAACCCAGAAAGGAAGGTTGCCTTGGGAGAATGTCTGGCTTTGATGGACTTGCTAGACTAGTTCATTTATACAGAACCACAAAAATAACGTTCCAAACAAAAAACTCTGTAACTGCATTTTACTGCTGTCAGAAGAATGACGTTTCAAACTCTTCCTCTTCAACGCAGTCCTACATTTATCAACTCTCACTGCCAAGAAATTACTGTTTATGTCTATCCTAACTCTTTTACCCTGTGGTATAAACTCATTTCCTCTTGCTCGGTGTATCTCAATAAACAGAATGATTTTATTTCCCACAAAACGAGAAACAGAAGTGAGTAAGGCCCTAAGGGCTATAGGGCTCACGTATCATGCTGGTCATAATGATGGGCTCCAAGAAGCATGGTAGAGCAGGTTGCCAGCTGCCCTTCCTCTGATGAGAACACCCTATTTTGATAACAGTAACATGCCCAGTTTGCTCAGAAAAAAGAGACGCTGCCGCTACATATTTCCAAATATGGGATGACACAGCTATAATGACAGTGAAACACATTCTGTGCAGATCGATAACACTTCCCAAACAATTTACACATCATTTTCTGCTTCTCCAGCACCTGATTTTTGATATTTGCTGTACAGATAGATACAGTAGTAATGTACCAGTAGAAACAAAAAATTGATCTTTTTTTACTGCTATAATGTGAGAAGATTACAAATTATTTCACACTTTCAAGCATATACAACTTTATCTGATGTGCATTATTCAGGACCACTAACTTTATAAGCAATTCTAAATTTCTCTGAACAATTCAAGTATGAGGTAATTACTACATCGAAATAAGAGTATACCACCTTCCTGAAGATTATCTTGGTACCATTGTGAAAACTTCCTCTTTGCTTTACATCTGCTACATGCAAAGAATTGGCATAACTGAAGGAAGGACAGTCTTCCCTGTAGATTACAGAAGGGTAAAGTTATGATGGGAAAAACAGAAGGTATGCCACAAATGAAAAATCCAAAAAAAAAATCCAAAAAAATAATAATAAAGTACCATGGCTCCGGTTGAAATAAACCTTTTCTATTATCCCCAGGAATATGGTGGCTTTTACATTTTAGCCAGCTGAGGTTCAAATTAGATAGCTCCATGGGTGACAGAAAGCCTGAGGCCTATGAAAATCCTGAGCACAAAGGTGATTGCGCCAATTATTTCCCCGAATGGTTTATCCGCCTTGGACTCGGCATGGGGTAATATATAAAGAGTGTGGTGCAGACAACTGTGTAATTATACATTTAAGTATATTTTTCTAATTAATTTAAATATGCCTAAGGAGCTTCTAAGACTTGGACCTGCAAATTCCTGTCGCCTGGTCAAATCAAGGCTCAGGGAGGTGAGAGAACAGATCTCATCTTGATGAGCTTTTGAAACATGTCTTTTGAGAGAAGAAAGAAAATTTCCTAAATTTCCAAACTTGGAGAAAATTCTACTCTTTATCTCTTTTAAATGTTAACATTCCTTTTTATTTTGGATACGAAAAATGAGGTTGAAATATTTGCTGTCAGCAGCCGTTGGTATGGCAGTTCGTTCAGGCAGCATAAAAGGCTGGGTTGGCATAAAAGTTTCAGCCCTGCGGTGGGGTACGTGAATTATCGGTGAAGCCAGACAGTAGTCAAGACGGTGGAAAAAAGAACAGCAGGGCTGGTTTGGGACTTCTAGTTATACGTATACTGAAGCATCCCCAGACAAGAGGGACACTGAGCCATTTCAACTCGGGACAGAAGGGTGGTACAGATGCATTAATGTCATAAATAAGCGCTAGCCTCTGACTCCAAACCAGCCTCGAGCCTCAATCCACGGCTCTGAACCAGTGTTTGTCTTTAGGACACAGTCCCTTTCTGCAGTCCTGGAACCCAGGGAGCTCTGTCCATCTTTTCAGTTTCTTTTTACTTTTCTTTGGTTTCTGCTTTTTCTTTAGTTTTTGTTTTTTGATGAGTACTTTTCAAAATTTGAAAAAACAAGAAGCCCTGCTCAGTTCCTAGTTCTCCAGGAGCCTGCGTGGTTTCATTGTGCCACACTTGCCTTCCATGCCCAGCTCTGGCAGGTTAGGCTGCCTGCCCCCAGCCCCCCAGCCCCCCAGTCCCCCAGCCCCCCAGCCCCACAGCCCCACAGCCTGACTCCTGGCACACACAGCCAGGCCAGTGTCCCTGGTCCATGACAGATCTTGCACTCAACTTCCTGTGGACATTCTATTTCGAGGTAGAATTAGGTGTCAGGCAAGTCAGGAAATAACTGCTCCTAGTAAATCACACCCAGCAGAGCCACGGGGAAAAGAATGTACCCCAACAGAAGATGATCAGTGAAGTTAAACTTGCCGGTTTAGCCTCCCCCAGAGGATGCAGAGTTCTAGAGAATAATAGCAGCTGCTCAGCAAGCCAGAGATACCTGCTGGGATGTGAAGCTTTCTGGGGTCTCCACGCAAAGGCAGAATGATTTTAAAGTGGAGTAGAGAAATTTAAGTATTAGGGAGAAAACACAAAATGAGCTACAAGAGACTTTGCTAAAGCAGCTAATCTTTCCCAGATAGGTCATGCACATACATTTATTATAAATATTCAATGAGCTGAAGCAAACTTCACCAACCTTGGATTATATGTACTCACAAATCTTAAAATATACAATTATATTTTGCTATTATTAAGTTTCATAAATAAGTGATTGAATTTCTGGCATAGCTTCCATTTTTTCAGGTCTGTGCTCCAAAAGAATGAAGTCCACATATACAGGTACTTGGCCCCAGCAGCACGGGAATAATGCCAAGGTTTATTTATGTATTCACTTATTTTTTTTTAGGAGGTAGCAGGGATTGAATCCCAGGACCTTGTACATGGGAAGCAGGTGCTCAACCACTGAGCTACACCTGCTCCCCAGGGTTTCAATTCAATCACACAGTATGATACATGAACACAGATATAAAGAAATATAGGGGGAAGTACTCTATATGAAGTGTTTCAAAGGCATTTCTGGTTTCTGATATTAATGTTAATGTAAACTATCATCTCAAGAATAGATTCACTTCTTTGATTTCCAGGTACAGTAAGTAAGAAGGTATGCTCATTATTTAAATCTTTTCTAATGAATCAACATGCTGTGCCCTCCCATGGCCTAAATTTCCAACATTTGAATGGTAAGTAGTAATGTCATGAGTGTGTCATGACTACACATGTTGAATGGAGTCTTAAAATAAAATGTTCGTCATTGGAATTTACAAACACATCCACAGTAACAACTAAGATGAATCACTTCCAATTGAAAATAAAAACAACAGATCTGGGTTGCCTTGGACCAAAAGCAATAGAGGAAAAATCACGATGGTACTTACCACTGTGAAATTCATAACTTTCAATATCCATATTGTCATGGCTAAGTTAACTATCATGGTAACCAACAGCAGAAGGACAAAGAAGTATAAGCACCTCTTTCGCCATCCATATATCCCCACTGGGTAAAGCTGCGCATGCTCAGCCCGTGGCAGGGCGTTCTGCTGTGTTGCTAATATATATTGTTCTCTTGTCATCTGAGAAAAATAAAAAGAGAAAGAAAAGAAGTATTCAAAAATAAAATCAATGATGTTTTTCATCAAAAGACTTATAACTTAATGGGCATACAGTGTATATAGTGGATATACAATTAGTTGTTGCTGCTTAATTAAAATTTTGCCACATCCTTCAATCATTATGATCAAGGTGGTTTAGTAGAACTTTTAAATTGATTGTTACATGTATAACGTATATATTATTTTGAGTTATGCTTGTTCAATCCAAACAGTATTCTTTTCTTTCAAGATGTTCAGAAGTCTATCAGCTCTACTTCCAGGTAGCCACAACCCAACAAGTCAAGCCATAGTCAAGCTCCTCTTGGATTAGGATATGCCTGTTTTTTTGGGTAAACAGAGGCCAATTTAATCTCTAATTTTTTTCTATATCTCTCTCTAAAAATGAAGTATATAAGTAGTTAAATATAAATGTTTTAAAACATTTTCAATAAAAATGTCAACGTATTTGCAAGAGTCTATAAAAAGAAAATATACTCTGTTAAGAATTATATAGACATAGATATTTAAAATTTTTATTGAGACCTTGGTTGATTATTTTAACTGAATTTGAATGAGTTATAAGGAAAAAAAATTGAGCTCTAAAAGAACAAAACTCTATCAAACAATATATTACAATGTGACATTAATACACTGTAATGATATATTACCATTGTAATGTAATGTGCAATATACAATAATGGTATAAGCAGGAGTTTTGGAAAAATGGAGGTGATATTCTGTAATAATATATAAGTTGTTTTAAAATGAACTATGCACCCCCCCCCCCCACCCTACTGGTTTATTTTGCCATCTGTGTCCATTCGCTGTGTGATCTTCTTTTTCTATTTTTCTTTTTTGTCTTCTCTTCTTTTTTTTCTCTTCTAGGATTCACTAGGATCTGATCCTGGGGACCTCTGATGTGGAGAGAGGTTCCCTGTCTATTGTGCCACCTCAGTTCCTGGTCTCTGCTGCACTTCACCTTGACTCTCCCCTTGTCTCTCTTTTGTTGCATCATCATCTTGCTGGATGACTCACTTGTGCAGGCACAGGCTCACCACGCGAGCACTTAGCTTGCCACACGGGCACTTGGATCACTGTGCAGGAATGTTTTCTCTATTTCTTTTTTACCAGGAGGCCCCAGGGATCAACCCAGGTCCTCCCATACAGTAGGCGGAAGCCCTATCACTTGAGCCACATTTGCTTCCCTAAAATGAACTTAAAAAAAAATACATTGTTTACTGTCAGAGACAACCTAGAAATATGGATATTAAAGGTAGAAGAATATGTACAGGGTGTAATATTTTCAGAATAATGTGTTTATTACCTGAAAGACAGTGGTTTTAATTTTAATGTGATCTTCTATGAAAACAATAGTTGTTCACTTTTTATTTAGTATATTTCTCTTTTCTTTAGAATGCCAAGTAAATAATTAATATTCCAATGGAAATAATACAGAATAAATTATAACAAAAATAAAAAGATCCTTAATAAAGAATTAAAGGTACCCAATAATATAAAATATAAGCAATATTAAATATGTAATATAAGAATATTAAAGTAGTATTATGTTCATTAATTCATTCCCACTCTAAATAATATATTGAATCATATATTTTAAAAAGCATTCAAAAGATTTACTGCCCTATTTGGATTTCCCTCTATTTTTTATTTGAATTTTAGAGCTGTAACTTAAACTTGCATTAATGCAGCGCTAAAGAATATAATGCCAATATTTCAAATTAGAAATATTTTAAATTTCATTTAATAATGATACTTGTTTAAATTAATTTAGGGAAACGGACTTTGGCCCAGTGGTTAGGGCGTCCGTCTACCATATGGGAGGTCCGCGGTTCAAACCCCGGGCCTCCTTGACCCGTGTGGAGCTGGCCATGCGCAGTGCTGATGCGCGCAAAGGAGTGCCGTGCCACGCAAGGGTGTCCCCCGCGTGCGGGAGCCCCACGCGCAAGGAGTGCGCCCGTGAGGAAAGCCGCCCAGCGTGAAAAGAAAGAGCAGCCTGCCCAGGAATGGCGCCGCCCACACTTCCCGTGCCGCTGACGGACAACAGAAGCGGACAAAGAAACAAGACGCAGCAAATAGACACCAAGAACAGACAACCAGGGGAGGGGGGGAATTAAATAAATAAATAAATCTTTAAAAATAAAAAATAAATAAAAAATAAATTAATTTAAATCAATTAGAGATGCTAATACTATTAGATAACCAAGAGCAAATGATGCCATAACATAAAGAATTATCTCTTTGTTTACTATTACTTTTTTAAAATTAATAATTAACATTTCCTTGAAATTAGTCTAAAGGCTTTAATCGTTATTAAGATTCCAACTTGGTGAAGAGTTTTGTGGCCCATTAATTATAAAAACTATGAGCCTTATAACAGAGGACAACGTGCCCTGGGAATTTAGTTTCCCTGGGAATTTTGGTGGAGATTCCATAGTTCTGACAGTGGTTATGATTAAAAGTAGGGGGTGTATTATAAGGGGAGGATAAAAGGAAGTCTAGGAATCATCAGATTTAAAGGAATTGCAAGGAGAAGACGAAGGAGAAGGAGAGGGAGAAGGAGAAGAAGAAGGAGCACACGGGGAGCAAGGAGAGAGGATGTGTGTGGGGGGGGGGCAGAAGCCACGGAGCATTTAACCAGCTGAAGGCGTTCCCTTGTGGAATTGACCTCCCAAAAGTTAGAAGGCAAATGCAGTGACTCTTCAAGTCATGAATTCCCTTTAATCTCCTAATAAAACAATCTTCTTCTGTAGGATATTCCATTTCTACAAATTCTATTTAGACTTGAATGTGAGATTAATGTGCTTTAAAAAAGAAATGAGAGTTTAATAAGTTTCTGAAATAAAACACACACAACTACAAACAAAATGGTCCTTCAGAAATGAGATTGAATTTTCTTTTCTTGTAAAGCAACAGAGATTTAGTAAATATGCCAAAAGCCTGTGCCAATTTTGAAAAGTAAATATATAAAGAAAAGCCAAAAGAAA
Source organism: Dasypus novemcinctus (assembly GCF_030445035.2). NCBI lineage: Eukaryota > Metazoa > Chordata > Mammalia > Cingulata > Dasypodidae > Dasypus > Dasypus novemcinctus. Next base: position 8,476,156 of record NC_080701.1, on the reverse strand, counting down.
AAGGTGTCAAGAAAAGTTTTTGAAAAAAGAAAAAAAATGGCTCTTGAATTAAACCTTTTTTTTAATCACCTAAGGAATTCAAAGGTATTTTCTTAAACAAACCTGAGTTTATTGGTATTACTTGATAGACCATCTCCATCACAAAATTCTTTAGAGCTACAATTTTCCTTAAAAAGTTCCTTTTTTCTTTAAATCTCGCAGAATTGAGTGTTTTTCAAATTTACAAAAACTCTCACTAGCCATTTACTTGCAGTAGTAGAGTAGTATCAAAGCAGCATATTAACAATGTACAACTCTAAGTGATTAAGTTATCTTAAATTTGAAACTTTCAACCTCAGTTTATGATGCTAGCTATTGATACATTTTCAAATATTAACTATATTCTGAAATATCTTAATTCCCTGTGCATTCTGGAAATTTTTTTTTCCCACTAAGTGCCTATTTTCACTCTAGAGCAGGGGTTCTTAACCTTTTTTGTTCCACGGACCCCTTTGCTAGTTAGGTGAAAACCATGGACCCTTTATTAAGTCCACACTATCCTGTGTGTTATTTAATAAATATATCACACCCACACCAACACATCCCCACAAGAAGAATGGTTTTTTTAATTTCAATTCAAGCTCATGGACCCCTTGTTAAGAATCCCTGCTCTATGGGAATCCTACCAGACAAATGTAAAATGGCAAAGACAGTTATTTTCTCAGAACAACTAAGTAGATTTCCTGAGAGAGAAGGGACTCTGACATTCCTCTCTTGTTTAGTCCTAACTCTCTACCACCCTCTGCAAGAGAAATTCAATACCCTCTAAATATGTTCTTTGCCTTTCTTTTGGTTTGTAGGGGTGTGTATCTCTCCTAGCAACTCAACACAACTAAGACCTACTTCCTCTTATTTGTCAGTTAAATTTCAGATCCCATTTTACATCTAAAAGCATTCACTAGGGAAACGGACTTGGCCCAATGAATAGGGCACCCGCCTACCACATGGGAGGTCCACGGTTCAAATCCCGGGCCTCCTTGACCCGTGTGGAGCTGGCCCGTGCACAGTGCTGATGTGAGCAAGGAGTGTTGTGCCAAGCAGGGGTGTCCCCCACGTAGGGGAGCCCCACGTGCAAGGAGTGTGCCCTGTAAGGAAAGCCGCCCAGTGCCAAAGAAAGTGCAGCCTGCCCAGGAGTGGCGCCACACACACAGAGAACTGACACAGCAAGATGACGCAACAAAAAGAAACACAGATTCCCGGTGCCACTGATAAGGACAGAAGGGGTCACAGAAGAACGCCCAGTAAATGGACACAGAGAGCAGACAGCTGGGGGGAGGGAAGGGAAGAGAAATACATTTTTAAAAAAGATATTAAAAAAATAAAATAAAAGCATTCACTAGATCTAAGACCTCCTAACTTCCAGTCTTTCTTGGTGAGACTAAGGATGTCATCAGGCTCCCTGGGTCCAGATGGCGGTCAGTATCGCTTCCATTTATGTAAAATGCTCTAAAGCTATTCAGGAAAAGGCTGGTTTATGTCTGACTTGGGGCTTTCTCTGGGAGCCAGCAAATCTTTTACAAACCTAATAATGTGGATATATTTTCCAGTGGGATGTTATGAAGCTTAATGAAAGATCCATAGGCCAATAGCATTAAGACTTGTTAATATTTCAGCTTTTTTCTCCAAAGTTTTTGGGAGGGATTATTTCGCTTGGAGAATTTAAGAACATAGCATAAAAAAAGATCAGAAGAGAATGACAATAATCTGGACTGACCTAAATATGGTTTATCACTAATAACCTAGCCCTGGGGGAATTCTGGTGAAACCTACAGGAAGATGTGATGGGAGAGAAATTAATGAAGACTAGCAGAGACCATTTGCTACTTTTCCCTTGCTTCCCAGAAGGGGACAAGTGTCCAAAGTACCAAGGCAAAGAGAATGTAGCTAATTATCCCAATCCAGCTGAAATCATGATTTCAGTATTTTAGTCATAGTTGGAACTCTAGGCAGAAATGGGTCTTCATCAAAAAAATATGTAGTTAATGACAACTGTGAGCAGGTAGAGTTCAAGGTTGCTGCACTCATGAGTTTCACATTTTATTTGGGGTAAATGCAACAAGCAAATAGAAGAATAAGCCATATGTCAAATAGTAATCTCTAAAAGTAATACAATAATATAATAGATGCATTATATAAGCAATATAATATCAAATGGGGATAGATGCTCTGAGGATAATAGACACAGTCCTATGGATAGGGGGGGCTACTTTAAAAATGGAGGCAAGAGAATACCTCTCAAAGGAAGGGACTCCTGAGATGAGACCAAAATGATGAAAGAACGGCTTTCGAGAAAAGATGTCAAGGAGATACCTGAGTATTTGAAGGCATGATTGGTGTGGGTTAAATAGACCACGAAAAGGGCAAGAAGGAAAGACAGTAGCGAGTATAGACCCATTTTAAGTTATAAAGAAGAGCAAACAAGTGGAATTACAGGTAAGAGTGTCGCGTCTGGTGTTGGAGCTTTAAATCAGAGACCAGTTTAAATAGATACGAAGGATATGAAATAGAGAAGGAAAAAGAAATGAGAAAATGGGAGGCGGGGCCAATCTTGAGGGAGCAAAGCTCGGTTTCAGGAACAGAGAGGATGCCAGACGACCTGCAGGTGACACAAAGGGACAGAAAAAGGATAGACTTTTCACACTGTTGAGCATATTTTTTCTTGAATTTCTTCACCAGTGAGTAAGCCGACACGGAGGGCTCACATCTGCAGAGGCAAAACTGCAAGTAGCTGAGCAGTGGCGAGCATCCAGGCGTCTGGACTGGGGACAGGTGGCGCTGAGCTGCTCCTCCCCAGGCCACTCCTGCAGAGTCTGTACCACAAGCTTGAGCCATTTGGAGATCAGCTTCTGGGACCCCGAAACCCAGTAGGTACCTGTCCAACCATCTCCTCCTCTACCCCCACTAGCCTTTCTCCTCCTTCAGTCAGAGTTTGTCATTTCTTTTCTTCAGTTGGGACAGGGAGCAGGAGGACATAATCTATTGTATCAGATGCACATCTCTCTGGGTAGGCAGGAGAGGCTAAAACATTAGACACATGCTCATGTTTGTGAGAGTAGGGGAAGGAAAGAGGCGGTTAAGGACGATTATACTACATACGATAGTCGTTTTGCATCGTGGTTGACTACATGAAGGGTAAAAATAGAGCTATAAGGAAATGACCTGTTTTACTTTCTGTGAGGGAGAAAGGGTGTTTGAAAGGATGCCTAAATGACCCTGCCAAAGAGAGTGCCATGCATTTGTATCCTTGTGACCTTAATGGGGAGGGGATTTGGACAACTTAAAGGTGGCAGTGAGAACTGAGTTCTCAGGTGACTTGGTGGATATAGCTTTTTTAAAATCTGAGAGTTTCACCAAGAATAGAAAAAAGAATCTTGAGCTTTGCACAAAAGCTTGAGGAAATCAGAAAATAATCAAGTACTGGTATTGCAAACCTATTATCTCCAGTCTGGATGATAAAGTTGAAAAGAGAACCCAATTTGTTATGTAGCAAATCAATAACTTTTAACTTTCTTTGGAAGTGGTATACATTGATATAACTCTTTTTAATATAACATTAAAAATTTAAACTCACATGAACACTAGATATAATGCAGAAATACAAGCATAAGAAATAGAAGGGGACAGCAATTTTTTTGTTTATCTTGCTCACTGATTTGATTCCTTAAAATTAAAATATACAAATTGAGCATCCATTTTCTGCTCAGACCTGGGCTCCCTATTATGGAAAATATGGCTATAAGGGAGAAGCATATGTCTCCTGGAAGGTGGGAAATGACTTTTAATTTCTGATAATGGAGTTAGCATTTGGCACACTGAAGCAGCAATATGCAACATCCTTGTGACCATAAAAATCTAATCCTGGCTCCTAAAAACCTTTAACTTTCTCACTGGGAGCAGCAGAAATTCCAGGAGAAGTGGTAAATCATGTGGGTGTCACTGATCCTTAAGTTTTGATCATGTTAGACTTAACAGTACAATCTTTATTTGTCCAGACAAGGAAGGGAGCACAGCAGACTAAATTCATTTCCAGACTGATGTGTGAGCTGCAGTCCCAGCTTGGTTATTCCATACTTGTGCTTCCTGCCACAAGTCGCTCAGTCACTCTCTGCCCCAGTTTTCTCAACTCTCCAATGAACATAACATTGACTTATATAAGGGCAATGTGGGAGTAGAATAGGATGCAAAGTGCCCTTTCCATATCAAGTGGTAAAAATAATAAATTTTTACTCGTGCTTCTTCCATTAGCTGGCAGTTCCTGCATAAGTGTTATAAGAGGATTTTTATTGGAAATTAAATGTAAAAGACATGATGGGAATATAATTTTAAAAGCATAGTACTAGAAGTGTCCAAATTCTATGGTGTACACTTTAGACACCAGAAAGGCATTTTGTTTTCTGCTCCAAGAAAATGAGTCTCTAAACAGCTACTAATGTTGAGTGAGATTGAAAAGAATACAGGAAAGTCCACTTATCATGGCAATTTAAACCTCTTCCTATCTACGATACTTAATTCTCAAAGGCACATTGCAACAAGATGGCAGGCAAAATTTGCTATTTAAGAAAAATATTCATGTGGAATGTTTTGTTTTTTTTTTCAACTCAGTTTATTGAAAATACTGTAGTTAGGCTTTACAGCATGGAGAAGGAACAGCCTAGCTGAGAGAATTTCAAGAATGATGGAAGATAGCTGAGTCAAATGGGCTGCCTTTTGAGATACAAAATAGAAGATTCTAGCCAAGCTTGACAGAAAAGAGAAACATGAATAGGCATTAAAAGGGAAACACATTCCCAGATGAATAAAAGTTTTACCAAAGTGTAGACCTTTAAGAGATATTTTCCAATCACCCAGTAGTCATCTTATCACATTTTACCTCATGCACCCTTGGTGCTATTAAAATTAAACACTTTTGTATAGGCAATATTCTTCAGCATTTAATTGGACAAAAATTCAGTTACAGTTTTTGACATTTACTTAGGGAAGGCTAGGTTGAAGTAATTCAATTCTCAGAACCTCTTTTGTGATATTAATAGCAAAACTTTGCTATTAAAGCCATCTAGAAAGAGAACGAGTAGTCAGCCCAATCAGAAGCATTGTCAATGCCAAGGGATGAACCAACATAGCTGTGGACGTGATTGACCCTGAGATTGCAAGCAGGAAGCAGGCCCATGGTTAGACCCTGCTGCACTTACACAGCAGGAGTAGAAGGAAGTCCCAGCAGAAAAATCCATAAGGAAAAATGATCTGCCAGAAACACAGCTGGAGAGCTGAATTTGGGAAGTGGAAAGCCTGTGCCATTGGAAGCAGGACAGATCAACAGGAAATCATAATGAAGAGCAGTTGTAAGGAAGAGAATCTGAGGGGCACTGGCTTTCATGCGAACCCCAACAGAAAAACTTTATGAGGACAAGCATGATAAGAGTACGGCTCCCAGAATACTGATGGTTAATTGGAAAATGCCAATGGTTATGAAAAACCTTGCAAGTTCCGAAATATTTATTGTATTGATACTCACTTTTTCTAATTTGACAACACTAGTTACATTTTTACCAGATGGATTTAAATTTGTTAGTAAAATTTGTCCTGACTTAAAACTTCTCTAATGTGTATCGGACACATAAGAACCTTGTTTAGTTGGGAGATATTACACTTTTGGAAATGAGGAAAGAGAAGATTCATAATGAATATGTTTAGATTTAGAATGTGCTGCTGTAAATTAATTAAACAGAGATGATCTTGTAGAGATCAGCAAAATCTAGCCAAACAAGAGCTGATTCGTAGCATCACTAAATGGTGACCACCTAGGTGACAAAAAGCAGCTGGCCCAATAATTAGACTTCTACTCTCTCTCACTGACTAGGGTTTAAAGAGAATAGAAGCTTAGCTTCACTCTTGCTGTAACAAGTTACAGGCAAAAAAGAAGCCCGAGCTGTCCTCAAGAAGTGGGGCTGTTTTGTGGGGAAATAGTAGGAACATGGTTTGAAGCTGAAACATTTCCATAACGCCAACACAAAGTGCAGGGTTAGAAACACGGGGCCTCGACTAGATGGAACATCACCAGGTCAGCATGAAAAAATGTTTGCGTGAGGAGGTGTTTGAACTTTGCATGACCTGTTCCTTATTGTAAATGTTGCACCTGTTCCTTATTATTGTAAATAACAAACAGCTGCTTGTTAGTTCCTAATTAAATACGATGTGGAAACTAGGTCGAGGCTCAGAGGTTGTGAGTCCCCTGGTCCTATCTTTATTTCTTCTCATGTCTTTATCTCTGTCCTTTATTTCTTAAGTTCTGCATTGCCTTCCCTTCCAGCCAACCTATTGCTGAGCTGGTCTCAGCACTCAAGAAGTGGGGCTGTATGGGTGGGCCTTCAGCCCTGGCCAGATGTCCTGCTGAGACCCCGGCCCTGGTCCTCTGCTGTTCCCCTCCTAGATATTTGGGAGGGACCCTACAGGACAACACGATGCAGAAGTGAAGCTTTGTACATCGCTGGTCCTAATCCTTCTGACTAGCCCCTCTGAATAGTGAGTGTGTCCTCCCCTTCCAACTCTGGTGGAAAGGGAGCAGGGCACAGGGCTGAGGCCACTTCCTGCTTTCCTCCTTTGCTCCTTTAATGTCATTTCAGACTCCTCTCAGTGTGGGTGTTCAGAAGACAAGGATGAACCGGCCATTCCTGTCAGCTGAGGAGCCTTGTGGAGGGCACATATGCTGTGCTCCTTTCTGTTGTTTGTGGTCATTTCTTGTCTTAGCTCATGAGAGGTGCACTCCATCACTTTTAATTCTTTCATAATCCCTCTAGCATCATACGCAGAGTTCGGCATGACATAAATGACCAAGGGTGACGAATATGCTCAGTGTTGAGTGCCTGCTCCGTGGCCTTGTTGTGGAGGAACTCGACTGAACTTGAATGGATTTGGTGATTACTCAGGAAAGGGAATGCTTTGGGAATCACTATTAGTGTCATTTGGGACATTGCTGCTCTATTTATGGGGTTCATTAAATAACTCAATAAATACTTGTTGACTGAATGGATGGATGAATGCATGTAGAAAGCACAATAATTCAGGCACCTGGAAACATATTTAGGGAGCATGGTGAGAGTCAGTGGGATTGTATTTGCTTCAACATAATACTATAAAACCCTAGGTTTTTTTGTTTTTGTTTCTTTTTTTTCAGTTGTGAATTGGAAAAGCCGGAGCTGCGGTATGTTCCTTACTGGACTTGATCTTGGTGGTAGAGGCCGTGAGGCCTTTCAGAGTCATGATGCTCAAATATAAGTTTCTAATTCAAAGCTCAAATCTCAGCGCTGGTTCTGAATCTGTAGCCCCCTAAAAGAGGAGGCTTCTGAATCACGTTAAACATAGCTAATTAATAAAAATGAGTTCTTCACTAATCACAGTACGCTGATTCTACTGATAGCACCACAATAGCAGAGACTTGATTCCAGAGCCTCTCGCTGCATGGGTTGGTACAAAATGATTTCTCTTTGAAAAGTGGATGCCCTCCAGGGACCCGGAGAGGTAGACACCAGGCCACTATACTTAATTTATACTTCTATCTGGTGGTACGGAAATGTCTTCGCCATATTATAAATTGGTGATATTTGTAAATTGTATTTAACTGGTTTAAAATGATCTCTCTCACAATCAAGAAACACCAGACTTTGAGTGAGCCTGATTGGATGAATATGACAAAGAATTGTTTAAGCGTATGCAAATTGTTATCACTGAGAATAACAAAAAATATCAACTGCCTAAAGATCCTTGATTTTTTTAAAAATTTATTCATTAGATATTATTTACTATGCCTAACACTTTAGAAAAAGCAAGTGGGGATGAAGGAGAAAAAGAAAAAAATCAATTATTTTTAAAACTTTAAAAAACTAATTTGAAAAAGTGAAAATCCACATTTTAAAATTCATTTGAAATATTATATGGTTATAATGACAGAGTAAAAGACACTTTTTCATTAGATGTTTTCCAGGATACAGTAGTAAGTGAAATTGCATTAATACCTGTTCTAGTACCATCTGCAAGGTGCTGCATTTTAACAGACGTCAGTGTCCCTACCAGAAATGTTTATGTCAAGGTTATGTTTGGCTACATTCCTAAATTCAAAGACACAGTACTCCCATTTAATCTGAAACCGAAGCAAAATGAAATCGCTTATTTTCATTCATACCCACCCAAATAACTTTCTATAAGGAAATGGAAAGAATCCTTTTCAGTGGAAGAGGAACTGCACACTTGAACTCTGAATATTGCTACAATCAAGAGGAAGGCAGGGACTTAGCAATAAAAATGGCGGCAAACCACTGTGCGGTGGTTGTCACAAGCGTTAACTCACTCTATCTTCACCAACCATAGCCTGCAGTGAGGGGGAAATTATTGCTCTCCTTTTTAATCAGATGAGGAAAATGAGGCCCAGAAATGTCAAGTAATTTCTCCAAGAGCTGCTAGGAGCAGAAAGTGATATAACTGTTGCCCTCTGACTTCTGAGACCACGCTCTTAGCCAGGTGCTGCACTGCCCACTGGCCTTTGCGTGGGTTTCCCTGTTTATTCATTGATACTGTTCTATAAGAGGTAGTAGAAGTCCCATTTGGTAATTAACAATACGAAGCTCCCTTAAGTTAACACACTTGAAGTCCCACAGATGAGTAGAAAATTGACCTTTGGATTCAGGTCTATAGATAGATGTGGAAGTAGTTGGTGATTTTATTTTCCTAACAAAATAAAATTACTCCCCCTGAAACACTTCCCACATACCTACTACTTGCAAATCATTGTAAACACAACAGTATACCCTCCATTGTCTCTGCTTTTAAGGAGTGACAGATCTAGTATAGATGCAGACACAAATTTGTGTGCAAATTGTGTGTATCTGTGTAGACACAAATAGGCAAATGAATGTAATTTGTGTTTTCTGGTAGGTAAATTATTTTAAGCGGCAAGTGAAATTGTTTCAAGTAGTGAATAAACATGACATTAAACAACTTTGATTCACACAAAGAGAAATCTATTCCATTTCTATATTTGCTTCCAAGATTTCTTAGTACTTTGAGCAGAAAATCTGTTTTGTGCTACTTTGCACATTACTAATCACCCCCCCCAAAAAGAACTTTTAAAGACTTTTCAGACAAATGATATCTCTTTAGTTGGAATTTAATAATTTTTTTGTTCTTATTGGATCTTTCCTGTTACCTTCGATTTATGGCAGGTGAAAATGATTTCCAAAACAGTATTGATCTAAAATTTCCTTTAAGAATTCATTGAAGGAAAGGTAGTGAGTCAATTTAAAGAACAAATATTCAACAAATAGCGTAAGTGGTGCACAAATATGGACGAGCTCCACCTGAGGAAGAGGTGTTCTAGGAATTTGATGGCTGCAACATCCACTCTGGTTGGCTGATCAGATGGTTTCACAGCAGCATTCGATGCGTGTTTCCAATAATCTTGAAGGTTTTAATAAGTTAAATGGTGACCTTTCAGGTAAACAAAAACCAAGAAAACAGGCACACCAAATTTGTATCATTTATTTGGAGAAATTTAAGTAGCATGGAAGAATATATGAAAATAACTTATTGAGAACCAGCATATCAAAACCATGAGAAGAGCTGAAAATAGAGATTTACCAAATAAAAGGACAGTGTGCATCTAAATGTATAGAAAATAATTCCCTTTACTCAGAATATATTTGTACCTTTTGTTCATCGACTGAATTATTTTTCTAATTTTGAGCTACAGTAAACATTTTCTACTGCAACATGGAAATGAATTCACAAGGAAGAATAAACAATTTTGACGAAGCAGTAGGAGCAGTGCTTGCCTCACCAGATATCAAAGTGGATTCTTAAAGCTGCTTAAACCATGATGGAGCTGATTGGAAAGAGCTTATTGGATAGAGATTCATAGACCCCTGGAATATAATTCCAGAAATCCATGTATATGGCTGATTTGGGGTGACTGGGAATACCAAATGTTGGGGAGAAAATGGTGTCTAACAGGAATCCTCAGGAGCTTCTTGAGAGCAATTAAGAAAGTACCTGTTAGGCTGGAGATGAACATGCCCTACATCCCAGAACTCCCTTATATAGAGTACAGCAACTCCAGCACTTACATAAAAGCAAGCAGACTCAAGGATGTTTGTGCAATAGTAAATGTCAGAAAAAAGAACCCATACGTATCCAGGAATACAAGTTGAGGTATATTCAAAGAGTGAAACATCACAGAACAATTCAAATACATTGAACTAAATCGACATGTATCAGCATTCATAAATCAGGAAAAATATAATACTAAATGACAAAAACCAGCAATACACTACCATTATATATGTATATGTGTGTGTGTGTATGTGTGTATATATATATATATATATATATGCACATATAATGTATGGTCACATAATGAGTTGTAGAAATGTAAAAGCTTGGAAAGATATATATAACCTATTTAGATTCAGGGTTATTATTAGTTCCCTCATCTTGGTGTATGAACTTGGATATAAGATTTAGGCTCTAGGTATTTTTTTCTGAAAATTAACAATGAAAATCAATCCAGGGTTTCTTGTGAGTAGCAGTCTATGACCATATGTTGAAAATGTAGAGATAAATGTAAACTGAAGAACAGGTTGTTGAAACTGAAAATGAGAGGAAAAAAAAAAGGGAAGAGGTCAAATACGATTATCTGAAGTGGGAGGATCAAGATACTGAATAATAAAGGAAGTTGTGTAGTGAAATGAGGGCTGATGTGGTGGGGTCAGAGAGATGGACACGTAAGCTAAAGTAAAGTAAAATGCAACTTTTATTAGGCATCTACACACAAGAAAAATGGAAAAACTGAACTTGAATGAAATTCTTCTGAGAGCTTATTTTATGCTCCTGAAGCACAGATTTGAGGCAATCTTCTCGAAACAGTAATCTGGGACACCAGCTTGAAACCATAGACATGCAACTGCTCTTTGCAATCATTTTTATGTAACAGATTAGAGAGCAATAGGACATAGGGCAGTGCAATTTCCTCGGCTAGAATCCAACTTCGGTAGAAGTGTTGTGTTGTAAACATAAGCAGATGCACCTGCCACTTGATGCACAATTGGTAGCCGCTCAGCACACATCTCATCCATCCTTGCTTTAAAGCTAAAAGAAAGAGTCCTGTGATCTTCTGGTTGTAAGGAGGAGATGTGTAGAAGGAAAATTAGGAATTTATCATGTTCATTAGATTGTCCATGAGCACATTTAAAGAGTCATCATCCAAAGATCACTCCATGAAACTAAATAATTAGGTAATAATATACTTTAGACTTATATGGTAAAATATTTAGCAATAATTTAAAAAAACAAAGTTTCATATTAACTTATTTCTTGATTAAGATTTCCCAATTGTCTAAAGAGATATATAAATGAGTACTGTGCTACTAAATTAATATTAAAAACCTATAAACCAGATCAGCTGCTTCTGAGAAATCTTCATTAAAAGAAATAAGCCTATTGTGCTACGGGCTTAGTAGCCACTCAACAAAAACAGGTGAATCACTAAACTATTTTAGTGAACTATTTTGCTACCATAATATATAAATATCATACACATTTCAATTTTTACCTGACATCATTTATCTTCTACATTATCATATTAACTTCACAGCTAACTATCTCTATACACAATAAGAAAGATATAAACATACCACTCTCAATGATAAATTGGAATGATATTCAAGACTCAACCTACCAGTCTTATCATACCAAAGTAATGTGAACATTGCTTTAACTGAATTCATGAATTGGATAAAATTCTACTTTTCCTTTGTAGTGAAAAAGGTCATGCTTTACTCAATGATCACACTCTAATCACGTGTTTATTTCCAGGGTTGAACTGTGGCTGGCCCATGTAAATACTCAATACCTGCTTACTAAATAAATGAGGAAATTAAGGAAAGAGTGTAATAATTTTCAGTTCTGGGTTTTTATTTCCAGCAAAATGACCCTGATATGCACTGCAATGAAGTAAAAGGGGCCAGGAAATTGCAAAAGACTTTCACAATCCTGGTACACTTTTCCTTACCTATATTCCACTTTGAACATTGATATCCATGTGCTGATGCAAAATACCAGAAATCTGTTGAATTTTACAGAGGGTATTTATTTGGGGTAGGAGCTTACACTATCAGGCCGTAAAGCATAAGTTAGTTCCCTCACCAAAGTCTTTTGCCACATATTGGAGCAAGATGGCTGCTGACACCTGCCAGGGTTTAGGGTTCCTCTCTTGCCGGGGCTTGCTTCTCTCTGAGCTCAGCTGTTGTGCTCGCTCCACAAGGCCATCAGGCAAACGGCTCTGTCTCTCATCCCCCGGACTTCTGCCATGCTTAAGGAGCTGTCTCTATTCCTCTGTGTTCATCTCCTGTGTGTTCATTTTCTGGGCTCCAGCTCAAAACTACAGCATCAAAACCTCAACTCTGTCCTTGGTCATGCCTTTTATCTGTGAGCCCCCACCCACCAAGGGGCAGGGACTCAACGCCCAAACAAAGTCCTCATCATAATTTAATCACACCCAGGTGCAGACCAGTTTACAAACAATCCAATCTCTACTTTTTGAATTCATAATTGTCTCAAATTGCTACACCATGCCATCACATTTGGCTGCGGGGAGGGGGAGAAGAACAATGGACATCTTGGAAATACACACACAGATTTTAGTGACAGAAAGAGAGATGGCGGCAAGGGACCTATGACAAATAAAACCCAGGTGTAGTCAGGTGCCTCGACCAGGTGTAAAGATCCACCTAGCCACTCTCTTATGTGCACCCTTTGCCTAATCCACACTTGGGCCATCTCAGTCTTCCCCAGGAGAGGGTTTGGCCATCAGCAGATTAGCCATCTGGCCTCTCATCGCTCTGGAGGGCCACTACCCACAGTGCTGCTCTCAGATCTGGACTCTGGGGCAACAGAGTAGCAAGGCATTTGCTCTAACCACATGACCGACTAATGAAAAAGCACTATTCTTCTGGAATGGCAACGTAACAGAGACTAACACATGACTGTGCTACTAAAAAGTGGTTTGGAAGACTTAGAAAAAGTGAATATAAGTTAGGAGAGTTAACATTAATATGTATGAGTGTTAAAATGATGGAGGAATTCTAGGAGACACTATGAGGTCAATTTTTTTTTAAAGTCAGTATTGAATAAAGAGGTAGAGGATTTGTAATTTTAGTGAATTTCTTCAAAAAGATTCATGAATAAGAGTGAATAAAATATGGATTTATTAGCCCATAAAAGAGAAAGCCAGCTTATAAGGGTCTAGAATGATCACTAAGACATTATCTCTCTGTATAGAAATGGGATATGCAAAACTTAATCCTTATTAAATAACATCCCATTTGTGAATTTAACATAATTTAATTACTCTTTATTGTTGAAAATCTATGTTATTTTTCTTAACCACTTTTAATACTCTACCATTTACTTTAGGGTCTATGAAGGATACAATCCCCATGCTTAGAAAAGTATCCATATTTTATATCCATAATTAAATGATCTTTACCTTTACCCTTACCTCCAGCAGTACCATTACTTACACAAAGCAGGCTCACAGGGAATGTTCAATAATTAAAATAATTAATTTTCATTTTCTCCCCAGCAAAGGAAGGAGCAGGGAAAGTATTCACAACGTAGGCCAACTCATTATTTTTTACTTATACTCTATTGGCTGAAATATTAGCAATCAAATGCACCACCAAACCAAGATAAAAGGAAGAAACACATGCATTTAGACATGTTCAAGTCCTTAGAAAATACAAACTGAATGGCACAGGAATGTCACTTAGCGGATGGACAGAGACCCCTGTTAGAAATGTATGCTTCCATTCTACCTTTCCAAACTCATTTGGAGCCACTGATCCCCCACCATGTCCTTCATAGGCATCGTAGAGTGCACTTTTGTTCTCTTCCAGTTCAAATGAATTAGTATGAAGCCCTTGAATTTGGTAGATACTGAATTAATTCACCAATTCTTTGTTATTAAAGTAAGTGAAATTTGGGGAAAATAATGTTAACTATAGCAATATGAGACCATGAAGAGTTTTTTGGAACAATGGATTTCCAGTGACTATTTCCTGCTTTTATATCCTATATCTCCAGTTTTCTCAAATTGTTCCAGTATGCTCTGCTTCTGAAACGGTTTGATTAATGAGGATTCTGAGCAAAGGAAATTAGCTGAGAGTTAGGGAGTGGCCTAAAGTAGCACAATAAATGCCAGCGTCTTGTGTCCATAAAACACCTTCGCATTTTCCTCTTGGTTTCCTTTGCAGATCTAGTTTCTATGTGGTGCTGTATCTAGATAGACAAATAGGCTGAAAAATCCTCCTAAGCTCCCCTGAGTCTAACAGATGTTCTATATGCCAGAGAGTGCTGGGGCCTAAGATGAGCGCTTTTGTTCTGTTGAGTGTCTGTGGTTGTCTGCTGAAATGATTTAAGGTGCAGTTAGCCACAAGTGGTTCCAAAGCACAGGCAAGGCTGTTGGGTTGATGGTTTACTCATGCACAGCCTGTTTTACTGCTACTCAACACAGAGACAGTATGACAAACGGTGGAGGAGAACAGGCCTAATAAAACATCACACGTACAGAATAGTCAGGAAAGCCGTGGAAGGGAGGGGAACGGGCAGTCAAATGGCAAAATGGGTAAACGTTAGGCGGAAAAAAAGAAATGACAGAACAGTAACCCTCAAAAATGGAAATCTTACCTAATGCATCCAAAATAATTTTGAGAAGCAATACTAAAGTAAGCCATGGAATGAACAGCTGATCTCAATGATTTTTCATTTATCTGAGGGAGCTTCAGGAAAGTCATCCTGGATACTTAAAAAAGTGACAACAATTTAATAAGAGAAACCTGCCAAAGCACTGGAAGTCAATCTAGAAATTACGAGAGGGCTGGTTACTCCGTGAATTAAAACCAATTCTTACAATAATTATCTCAAGAAAATGTTCATGGAAAATATTTATAGGATAATAGTTGCATCTATGAAACCGTATTTGTACAGAGAACAATGAACTAGTGTAACTTGATTTCTTCGAAATCAGAGTTCCACGTATCCATGACCAGATTAGAGTAAAATAATGACAGATTTTTAAAGAGTTTGGAAAAGATCTTGGTAAATAATGATCTTTACTGTTAATTCACTGAGACAAAAAAAAAAAAAAAAAATGCATGAAACAAGCTGTAGGGGACGTTCAGCGCCAGGATGGCAAGTTGGTTACATCACACGTGCCAGTTCTGCCCCTGTCAAGAGGCTGCTGGGGAGAAGCGGGAAGGGGCTGCTCCGGCTCCAGGGAGAGCATGTCCAGGCTGATTAGGGGCAGGCGGGGACGCATTCCAGCCGTTTGCTCGTATTTACGCGGCTTTCTCTTTCCAAGGAGGACTAAGTGGAACCCTCACCCTGTCATTTCAAAGACAAATGCCTGTCTTCAGAAGCAGAGCTAGACCCCACGCCCACACAGGCCCGGGGGTGGGGGCAGGAAACCAATCCCCTCTCCACCGCCGCGTTCCCAGGCTGGGCAGAGTCACCGCAGACGCTGGAGACTCGTCGCCGCGCAGGGCGCAGGGCTCGATGCGCTTTATTGACCAGCGGTAGTGGAGCCTGAGCCCCAAATAAACGTCCCAAGCCCCCAGCGTGGGACGATAGGCCGCGGGACCGCGCGGGGAGCGCTGCCCTGGTGTTCCAGGGACAAAGGGGCCAAACGAGGGCTTTGGAGAACTGTCGCTTTGGAGTCTGGTTTGTCCCCCCCAAGAGTTCCTGCTCCTCATTAAAGACAAAGAGCAGAGCTCTCCCTACCACTCTCCAGACTGCCGGGTGCGCCCCAGCCCCCCGGGGAGACCGCGGGACCCAGTAGCGGACGCGCAGCCCATGGAAGGGTGAGCAAAACCCAAACCTGGAGCAGAGCCCAGCAAAGACGCGTGAGGTTCCCTGGTTCTCACCGACGCGGTTACAAAGGAAGTGCTCGGGCACGCGCGTGTTGATACACGCCTGCACAGGCACACAAGCGCTTGTAACACACACCTCGGGGCTTATGATTGGGAAGGAGGCATCTGAAAGTCACCCCATTCTTTCATCATTTCCGAAGAGACCCCAAATGTTCTGATGAATGGTTCATGTGATACTTCCCAGGAAAGAAAATATCAACAATCCAATAGTAAGAGTGCCTATCATCTATTTTCAAATATCCTCTCCGAATTGTCTAGCTTTCTTTCCAAAATTTATATATATAAATATATATATTTTCCCATTATATATTTATATATATTTAGCTCTTCATTTACTTAGACCTTTTCTTTCTTCACTTCTAAAAGTCTTTATTTTCCCATTTCTGAGGTATGTACTTAAGAAAGATTTAATTACTTTGGTAAACAATTTTTGTTGTTGTTTGTTTTAATTCAGAAAGGAAAGAAGAAAATAAACAATATTCCTTTAAATAACTATTGCAGAAAAGGAGATCTGGGTGGGACGCTGGGACCTACCTCTTCTAGAATGGGGATTTAGTAATGGTTTAAACAAAACAAGAAAAAGAAATAGATTATTCTGCTCAATACTGTTGGGCATAATTGCATTGTTTTGTTTTCATCTTCTAAACACTCAAAATAGCCTCTTCAGGAAGCAATGAGGTGAGACTGGCAAGAAGAGCTGGTGCCTCCACTCCCTGAAATGGCAGGAGACCTGTGAGAGTCTCTGCTAAAGGCCCTCCAAAACCACCCCCCCCCCCGTCTTCACTCCTACTTTTGAAATTGGGAGGGAATAGAATCAAGCAAAGTTCTCAATATATTAACTTTCAGGGGTGCCCACCACCCACCCAAGCCTCCTTTGATATACTCCCCTGTGGGTTACTGTTCCCCCAGCCAGCTGCAGGAACTACATACCAATGGCCGGAGGTTGCTTGGTGATGTCAACTCACTAAGAGAAAGGGTGGGCTTTGCATCTGCTACTGTTGGGAGAGGGATTCTTTCGGTGGTTTGAAAGCTTCACAGAAGCCCTTTCCCCCCTCCTAAACTACCCCAGCCTTTAAGGGTGAGAGTACCAGCAGCTTCCGCTAGCAACTTCAGCTGGGTTGGGTCATGGTAAGAGCTTCCAGCTGTAACTCTAAGTTGTTAGCTTCCCAGTGCTTCTAGAGCGGGGAAACAGAAAGTGGGCAAGAGGCAGGTGAATACTGGGTGGAGAGGGGACACACATGGGCAGGGGGCAAGTCTTTTTCCTCCCCAGCTAGACTCCTGCTTATCTGCATGCCAGTTTAAGGTTTAAAATCTTTGTTGGTCAGCTATACTTGGTAACTTGAGGCTAAATATGAGCCCAAAGCCAACTGCACCCCCAAGCAAGAGGCTTCCTCCTCCTCTTTGGGGTGCTGGGTTGAGAAGGGGCATGCACCAGGCAGCTGGGCTCCCCATCTCCGGCTGCTGCTCAGTCTGCTGCTCCCTCTCCCCAGGTGTGCCTGCGGGCGAGCACGCGTGTATGGGAGTGGGGTGGGGAATGAAGCAGAGGGGGCCCAATCCCAGGGCAAGTTTCTGATTTTTTTCAGAGCAACAAGTAGGCTGGAGAGGAGGCTCAGGGCCTAAGAGGATCCTAAAAATGATGTGGGCCAAGAGGAGGGTGGGAGGGTACACTGAGTGAGAAGCACCTTAACGAGTCGTAACATTAAATATAAAATTACATTTCGTCTTTTCCTGGGTGTGACTCTGTGAGGGATAAAAGAGTATAGAGACCTGTACTTGTTTTAAACATTGACCATTTAGTTGAATATGTAAACTGTTAATTTAAGGTCGATACCTAGACGTGCAGTGGTACATCTCTAAGTGTTGGAAGGGGGAAAGACTACCAGGTGGCGGGCTTGGGCGGTGAGATGGGTGGAGGCTGACTTGGAAAGAGAAGTGGACTGGAGGGTCACCAGGAGGGAGCGGGTACTCCGCCCGTGGGGGGAAGCACTGACACGAGAAGGAAGGAAGTCGTGGACCCTGGGACACACAAGTGGCTGTGGAGTGAGGCGTGGCTGAGAAGTAGCATGGACGATTTTATGATGTGGATTTGGGTTCCACCTTGAAGGGCTTACATTTAAGCTCAGAATTTAAGATTTTATGCAGAGTATGTGTGCACAGGAGAACGGTGGAGAATTCGGAGCAAGGGAGCAGAGGGATGTACTGAATGTGTTGTGAACAGTGATAGAAGGGAAGGGTGCTGGAAACGGGGCGGGGAATGGGACATGAGGAAACGAGGCAATTGCAAACCATAGGGTTACGAGGCAGTGTGATTTTGAGCAAAGAAAGTGAGCGTGAAAATAGAGTTGTGAGTCCCTTAGGATGAATTTAATTCTGTATCCACAGTGCCTAGTACAGTGCCTGGAATGTAGCTGAATCCCGTCACCTATAAAGAAAGGAGAGAGGCAGGTGGAACAACTACTGAAAACATACTCTGGCAGGCACTGTGGGAGACGGTGTGGCCACAGTATCCACTGTATGATCACAGTAAGCTAGGGGAGAGCTACTAAGATGCCCATTTTCACAGGAGGAAACAGGCTAAGTGCTATTAGGAATGTATTCAAAGTCATCTGACAGACAAATTATAAGACTTAAATGAATAACTACATTTGCAGAAATCCTGGGCCCAGATATATCCCACCACATTGGGTTACAGAAAACAGCGAGAAAAATCTGACTCAAGTTACAAGGTAAGGATGCGAAAAGTCACAGAGGAAATGTGAAGGTATTCTGAAAATGTCTATTCTTAAGTGACCCCTTGAATTGATATATGCTCAGCCAATAAACATTAGCCTTGAGTTATGATGATAACAACGTAACCGTCAGTAAAATTTAACCTCACCATTCAACGCACATTTTAAAAAACACCTTCCTCTGTTTATATAGTTATTTTCTCCA
The DNA here is from genome assembly GCF_030445035.2 of Dasypus novemcinctus. Taxonomy (NCBI): domain Eukaryota; kingdom Metazoa; phylum Chordata; class Mammalia; order Cingulata; family Dasypodidae; genus Dasypus; species Dasypus novemcinctus. The sequence goes on along the minus strand of NC_080701.1, from coordinate 8,457,212 downwards.
CTCAACTATGAAAACCTCACAGTGTTTTGTGTTTGTATTTATATTATTCACTTTAAATCTTCAGATGTAGGTTGGTGAATATTTAATAAAACTTTTGACTACATAAAACTTGGTAATGTCTGTTTATTCCACATTTTTAGTTCTGAAAATAATGTGTTCTTATTTCCAGACACCTTGTTATATGTTCCTGTTTATATTGGAGGGCTGCTATGCTATTTTGGTAGCTCATGACTAGCCTGCAGATTAGATTTCCCCAAAGACTGCAATATCCATAATTGTTTAGAGAGTTGAAATGGAATCAAGGCAAAAAATTAACTTTTTAAAGTATGCGCCTCAAGTTTTGCCTCTACCTTCTAAAGATTATTCTTTTCTGGAAAATACATAGGGTGCATTCCCTGAAATTGAAAGTATAATTACTATTGAAATTAATGGCACACAAGTAGTTCAATAGTTAACAAAGAAATGGGTATATATTCTCAATATATTTGATAGTCAAAGACTAAATATTCACTGTCAGAAAACTAGATAAGAATCCATGAAAACAAAGCCAAAGGTCGATGTGATTGTCAATTCTGGACACAAGCAAACATGAGTAGTCTAAGAAGAGACCTGAAATCATCTGAGGCCAACTATACACTCCTGGAGCGCCCCACCTGGTGGTTTTACTTCAATTTGTTCAGCTAAAGAAAAAACACCCAAGTCCCCATAGATGAAAAGTCATGCTTTTATAGGCAAAGAAATATTAAATGAGGAACCCCAGAAACTGTAGGTATTGTGATCAAAATGACTACAGGCATACTCGAAAAGCGGTATTTATTATTGTAATTTCTTAATTATACATATTTTAGCGTTACATATATTATTTCTAAACTGTTTATAGTTTGAGTTTTTCTGATTTTCCTAGAGTACACATTCCCTCAAATACTACTAAAATAGGAGGTAATGAGAAGAACAACACTTTGACAGGCCAAAGAAACTTGTTTCGTGTTGGTGACCACCTGCCAAATGACAAAACATTCAAGGTCATGTAGTACAACGTGAAGGGGCAAGTGTTCAAACTCACCGAAATCCACAGTTCAGAACACCGAGTTGTTTACAAAATATCCTTACCAAATTCTGAAGGGAAATAAAATAAACTTTGAATTTTATTATGTATCTTTTCTCAGCAACAGAGAAAGAAATTCTTAAACGTGGGCCTAAGCATTACAGACTTGTATAATATCTAATAAATACTTCATTTAGGAAGCATGGAAAAAATCCCTGCTTTCCTAATGAAATTTACCAGATTACTGAATGATGAGAAGGTTCAAATAAATCTTTAACAGAGACTACAGCCATTTTTTTTTTCTGTGAAAGTTTGTGGTCTTAAAAAGAAATTTTGAAAATAAAAAGGAACAGAAAATATACTCTAGAATATAGACAATGGGTATGTTAAAAGGAAATTACCTCCACTTGCATTTGGAGTTCAACAAGGAAAACAACCAATAAGGAGGGAGGAGAGGCATTTGTGCTCAGTTTATAAATTGAGTTGCACTATGTATATGGGCAATCAATCAGTTACATTTCTGACAATAGCAGCAATAGGGGGCCTTTTAGTTATTTAGCATTGTGGACGCCTCCATTTTTAGATATGCTAGTATCTTGTTTATATTTTCATATTAAATTATTAAAACCCCCTGCCATTTTAATTAGCCACAAAATAACAGTCTCAAAGCTGTGCATAGTGGCACCCAGTCTAATAGGAAGCAGATTTTATACTTGATCTCTATTTATTAATTCAATATTTCTTAGGTCACCGATGTTTGAATAATGAATGCCCAATCCTAAATGCAATCCTATAATCAATAAAACTAAACCAACAACAGCAAAAATCTTTCTCTTTTAACCTGTCCAGAGCAGCACATTAAAAATATTCCAGCTAGTAGTTTTGCAATTTGGCTGGCAAAAGTATTGTGCCATAAATAGATCTTTTGGGGTAGTAGGCTGTAAGACTCAAAATGGTATCCACTACTCCCTTATCAGGTTTACAGATTATGTCATGGGTCACATCTTTCTCAGAGGCTCTTAATTTTAGAAAAAGATGTTTAGAAAGTAGGGGGATAATATTGTGAATTTTTATTCAGATATAGGGATAATATATATAACAATTGTGTTGTTTTCTATACAATTATACACATTTTTTTGCTAGAGATCATGAATTCAGGTTTCACAAATGTTTTATAAAATTCACTGTTTATGCTAACCCATGAAATTGGAAGATAATAAAATTTTCAGAAAAGGTTATGGGTTACCTAGAATATAGGAAACTGACTCATCCATCTCCTGGAAAGCAGATCCATCTTGAAGAGAGTGGATTAGCATCAGCTAAGATTTCAGCAGTTCAGGAAATACCTGATTTAAGGTCGCCCTGAGAATACTGAGCAGAAGAATCTATACTGAAGCTACTTGGGCTGACATTGCCAAGAAATTTCTACCTTTATGATACAGGTAAATGAGCTGTGTTTGACAGTGGAATACAGAAGGTTTTGTCTTATCCCTTATTCAATGAACACTTTCATAATCAGAATAGTAAATGTTATTTAAAAATAAATTAGTCCATGGGTTAAAAGTACTAGAACATTTTAAGTTATCCAAATACCATAACATTATTTTCGTAAGTAGATAAGTGTGAACTATTTGGGCAAGAAAAATGTTAAAAATAAAGAAAAGAAAAAAAAAGAAAAGAAAAAGAGGAAATGACTAACAAAAAAAAAAGACCAAAGTGAGTGCGGGGTATGATCATAACTTTCTCTTTTTTTGCCTGTCACCAAATTACCCATTCTTATTTCACTCCTCTACCAATTTTGAGATGTTTATAGGATTTAAGTACAGATTGGCATGGGTCATAGTTTAAAATTATATACACTTTAATATACAAGCGCCTGAATCAGAACTCTAATAATAACAGGGTACAAATATCATGGCATATTGAAGAAACATATGGAGATAAAACCACATAATACTCGATTTGAGTAGTATAACACTGGGATCAGATAAAACCAAGTTACCTTTTTAGTTCATCCAGTCTTTCCAAGGGAAACTTTAGGCAAGTCATTTGATCTTTTTGAAATTCAGATTTTTCATTTGTGAAATGGAAGAAAAAGTATAACCAATCTCAAAACCTTAATAAATATCACTATTAACCATAGTACCATTAATTGCTCTTAATTTGGGTGGCACAGGTAGAAGTTCTTCTAATGAAATCTAATTCTGAAAATATTCATAGAAATGAAAAATATGCAGCAGAGATTAATCTACCTGGAAGATGCATATGGATAAATTTTGATGTAATGTACCCAACCCCCTCATTTTACATTTTACCATGTGGAAATTGAGGCCAAGAAGAAATCTTCTACAGGCTGCCCAGCTGGATTTGACACCGACGGAATCAGAAACCAAAGGGTAGACCAGGGGACCAGATGTGCCTCAAGTGGTTGAGCGCCTGCTTCCTGCATGAGGTCCCCAACCAAGTACTTCAAAAAAAAGAGAAAAAAGCTCTAGACCAGTGTTGGTTCTTGCCTCCTATAATCCTTTCGACCAGATGTGAGAGCAATCTGACGACTTATACTGAGGTGGGTTCAAGGACCCTGGCTGGCTGGGGGTTGCCTGTCCTCCGATACTCAGTGTGAGTGTGGTATGAAGAAAAGAGTCAAGGAGCATTTTTTGGTAAGAAAGTAAGAACATTCAGCAAGAATGGAGGATTTGCTTACTTTCACTTTATTCAATGAATACTACATGTTGTGCCCTTTTTAAATCCAAGAAGAATTAGACTGTAATTTGTTTAGTATCTAGTAGGAGAAAGAAGGTGAATAAATAAGAAAAACATAGGGTGGGAAGGAATAGGTTCCTTAATGCACAGAGGAGTCCAATAAAACAGGATAAAGGAGTTGAAGAGGGGGAGAAATTGTTACTCTTATGGACATTCAGGGAGGTTTTCCTAAAAGGTGTAAGGAGGGGGTGTTAATTGGTCGAGAAATAGTGTTTTGTGTGTTTCCAGGGCCTGTACAGCACTGTGCCATGCACTGCAAAGAAATAATGGAATCAAAGAACTATTTTACTCAGATACATTATCATATCCATCCTTGGACACTGTCATTTCTCCATCTTTGTTTTTACAATTCAAATAATGGACTGGAGTTCATTGGCAAGTTTATTTTATGAAAATGGAACAACCCATGGCAAATCCATTAAAATCTCCTACTGATTTGTGTTGTGTTCTACTTTAGGGACAATACTAATATTTGTGTGTGTGTGAGAGCATATATATAGAGAGAGAGATTGCATGCCATCATTATTTACAGAGAAAAGTGAGATTCCAAGAGAGTTGTTCAGAGTTGTGCAATAGTAAATGAGAAATGGGGACCAGGATCATCTGATAAATCGAATGCACTTTTCAATGCCTTATGTTTTATCTCTTCATAAATAACGACCATAAATAATCAAAAACAGCACAATTATTTAAGTAATATCGAATAGCTACCCAATTGCACTAGATCCCTTGCCCATTTTTTCTCCAAAGCTTTGCTGTTTCTCTAACTCCTCTGGAGACTGCACAACAGGCCTATTTATAAACTAAATATCAGTTTCCTCAAATTCCTAACTTCAATAGCCCAGGTCTCTTTTAAATAAATGACTTGATACGTATGTTCATCTTACATTTCATATCACAATGCTCACTTTCAGAGCTTTTCTACTTTCTATTAGCTTAGGTATATAAGCGTCATTTAAAGAGAATGCAAGAAAATATTTTTAAAATCCTACTCAGGCTATAGAAAAGATTACCTCCAAACCTCCAAATGGAAGTAATACATAAAATAGAATCAAAATCTGTAATGTAAGGATTTCAGTATTTATCTTTATCCTTGAATTCTTATTTTATGAATCTTGTAAAATGTTAGCATAAATATATATTGCTAAAGCCCAGCAACATTTGTCTATTTCACTTTGGATATATGCAAGTGAGAAATAAAAGTTTTTACTCAAAACCTGCAGTGTGCTGCCTAGTTTTCATCTTTGAAAGTTGAATAACTTAGAGGAAGCGAACTTTAACCATTTTTTAAAAAGTACTTTTGCCATTTATGTCAACAGGGCTTATGTCAGCATGTCTCTTCTCATAGTGCAATTTACTTGGCTTTATATTGTCTATTATAATTCCACTTTCCTGCTAAGTCGATATAATTAGATTACTACAGGGACTTCATCACAGCCACAGAAAGGACAGAAGCTGACCTATACATTTTCTTCCTGTGAAGCCAGCACTACTGAACAGTTTTTGCAACAATGATCTACCAAGGGGCAATAAATGCTGCTGTCTTAAATAATGTTATGCCACTATGTCATCTGATCAAAGAGAGCAATGATATAAAAAAATGTTAGTGCACTGGAAATTTTGGTTTTGCCATTAGTCTGATTTGGGAAGATTATTACAAATAGCTTGTTTCGCATTTACATACTTAAACATAATTCAGAGTATATATTATCTTCAGGCCTTAGATTGCTAGTGTTACATTTGATAGGGTTAAAATATATGGATCTCTGGCACGGTCCAAATAATAAATCTGTAACAAGGAAAAATAATGATATATTCTTATGGATTAACTTGTTCTAGGCACATTACAATACCAATTTCAGAACTAAATGATTCATCTTATTCTGATCTTTCCCAGTATTCCTTCTTACCAACATAGCTTTAAAGCATTGTGCTAGGATTCATATTTAGAATTATACTTCCAATTGGCATACTAAGTGATCTCTTTCTTTCTTAATTACACAAGCTTTATTTCTTCTGGGCTTTATGCTCTATTTTCTGCCATCTGCCTTGGTATAATATATCTCATGCACATTACTGAGTCTTTAAAAACCTGGCATGTTTCACTACTTCCCTCATTCTAAAAAACAACAAACTCTGTAAAAAGAAAAAAAATTAATAACACTTTCCAGTTAGAGAGGTAACAGTAGAAGTCTTTCCAAAATGTTGGGGAAACATTTTACATGAGAGTAAGAAAAGCTATAGTAGACGGATGATGAACCACATAAATTATATTGTCTCTGAGCAATGAGACAGAGAGTTTAATCTGGGAACCTTAAACTATAGTATACTTTACAATGGATTAGATTTCATACCCAGAGCCACAGTTTCAGTCTCCCACCTGCTAAAGCAAATACCATGCAATGGGTTAGCTGCAGCAGCAGGAATTTATTGGCTCCCAGTTTTTTAAGGCTAGAAGTCCAAAATCAAGGTGTCGTCAAGGTGATGCTTTCTCACAGAAGACTGTGGCAGTCATCCTCAGTCCTTGGCTTTTCCGCCACAGGACAATGCATATGGCGGCCTCTCCTGGCTTCTCCCTCTGATTTTTCTCTCTGTGACCTTCCCCATGAGGTTGTCAGTAACAGGACTAAGACACACCCTGGTTCTGCTGGGCCACATCTTAAGAGAAGTAACCTCATCAAATGGTCCTGTGTACAGGAGTTCACGCCCAGGTCTTGGATTAAGTTCAAGAACATGTTTTTCTGGGGTGCATGGCTCTAAACCACCACAGTCACAAACGGGTCCTTCAGGGCAACAGGCTGAATGTGGATACCAGTGGAATTATTTAATGAGGCAGTAGTTTTCAGATTTGAGTGTGCTTCAGAACCACCTGGAAAACTTTAAAAAAGATAGATGGTTGGGTTCTAACCCCTAACTTTGGCATGGGGCTCCAGGAATTTGGCCAAATTCTGGGAGGTGTTGATGCTGCTGGTTGAGGTAGGAGAATTTGAGAAACACTGACATAGTGGACAAAACATGGATCCCAAAAGATCTGGGTTCATATGATATTACCTCCACTTTCCAGCTATGCCATTCCTTAATTCTGGGGCCTTTCAGCTTCCTTTTAGCTGAAATGACCTAAGAGATGATCAAATGAGAAAAAAAAAATTGGAACTGCGTGTTTGTTATAAAGTAGTATGAAAATCCAACGATAATTATTAAAAGCCAGTATTTTATAACTATGTTTATGTTGTTTAATACTCCGGATAGTTTTCTCTACATGGAGATAATATCTACTTATTTACCATTTTTTAAGCTCTCCATATGTACTTTTCAAAGTACATTTTTTGGCATTTGGTGAATACATCTAGATGTATTCACCAAATGCAATGGATGTGTCATGATGATGGGGGAGAGTGTTGCTGTGGGGGGAGTGGTAGGGTGGGGGTGGTGGGGGTTGAATGGGGACCTCATATTTTTTGAATGTAATATTTTTAAAAAATGAATTAAAAAAATAAAGTACATTTTTGGTTACTTTTTAAAAAATATAGAAGCATGTGTGCATGTGTGTGTAGATTAAGTTAAGGATTATGTGGACTCTAATAATTCAATGTTTGCTAATTTGAGAGCTGGAAATCAGCTTGCTCCAATTTAGGCCTTTTTTCTTCATTAATTTTTTCATATGCCTACTACAGGGACATTGTTGAACCTATACTGTTATAAATCATTGTTGAAAATTCAGTAGATACTCAGCATTGAGAAAATGATACATTTATTCTAGTTAGAAAATAAGATGTTTCTGTATTTTAGACTTTAATAAATTATTTTGTAATACTTCACCTACTTTTGAATCTTTGCATCATAGAAATGACTTTATTTGCATTCAAATTGCTTCCTAATTTTTTATCACCTGAAAATTTTATTAACGTCAGTAGTGATGATAAATAAACCTGGGATTAGTTCCACTCTTTCAAGTTCCCCACTAGACTATTTTCTCCTAGAAAACTACTGTCGTTAATTAGTCTTTATTTAAAGCCCTTCAGGCAGGATTAAATACAAGTTATTATATGTCATTTCAAAATAAGAGTGAATTGTTTTAGAAAAATGTACTAAATGTATCCTTCAAGCCTAGGTATATCCACACTTGGGATGTTCTCGATACAATATCTACAGGTGTGTGCATGCACACTCACATTTAGATAAATACACACAACACACCCTGATGGGCAATTGGGAATGGGGAATAAATTAATCCATTGACAGAATTATAATTATGCAGCAAGTTTTATAGATATAACAGTGAATTTAAAGCTGATAGCTGCTCTTAGCTTCCACAGAGCTCCATCAGAGCAGTTGGCTGACCTTGAGCAAATCCTCAGGCTTTTTTGCAGCCTCATCTCCCTTCTATAAAATGAGAATATCAAAAATGCTTAACTTCTAAAGCCCCTTCCCCTTTAATAGAGACTTTACTCTCTGAAGAATGCCTTTAAAAGAAAATTAATAAGCCAAGAATTCCTTTCTATAATAAAAGAGATAACAAGGGTAGAGCCTCAATGAGCAGAAAATTAAGTTGTTTTGATACAGCTAATCTTCGCCAACATGCAGCTCCACCATGTTAATAGGCAAATTTCCTAAACTCTGTATCAGTTTGGGGAAGAAATTTTAGGTTGTCTAGTAAGTAGGAAAAATAGCAGACTTACTCACTGTGGGTGGAAAATGTGTGTTCAAGGCCACCCAAGAGAAACAGGCAGCCCCTGGCCCTCCATGCCATCGGCTTGCAGCGGTGATTTATGAGAGAAATCGAGAATGCCACCTCAGACAGCTGCACAGGTTTTGGGCTTTATCACATTTAGTGTCTGTCACGATGATGGGTCAAAATATACTCTGCAGTATTTGTAAGCCATTCATTTTTATGAATTAATAGTCCCAGATGTGATCCTTTATAACTGGCTTCCAGTAAAATATTTTACAGAGCCTCCCTAATTAGACAGGGACTCTTGGTAGCAATGGAAGGCTTTGCATTAACCTCCTTCTGCCTAGTACATAGGGTAATATCCCCCCAAAAAGTGCCCCAGGCACATATGAAGGAAAGAACGAACACATTCTGCATCCAAATGTTTTTGGGAAAAGATAATTTTTCCATTGAATAACGAAAGGAATTTGGACTTTTAATGGGGTTGAAGAGCATTTGGATGTATCAAAGACATGTATATTTTATTTTAATGTTTCAGAAATAGATTTTCACAATAGTTTAAAGGACAATAAAATATTATAGAAATCTCTTGGAAATAAACTGCATATCAATTTTTTTCTTTGCAAATTAAATCAGAGTATCCTTGGACTACTACAGAAATTGCTACCACTTCAAAAGCACTCTATGAATGGTCTGGAAGATCCTTGTTGCGTTTCAGTTAAAAATAAATAGCCCAGAAGAAACTGTCAGCAACCTTTCATAAACACCTAAGTCATGTGTGTAATAGATTAGAGAACTCCAGACAACTCATAGCTGACTCCAAATGCCTGAAGTAGTCTATTACTTTTCCAATATGACTACATTTGGAAAAGTTAAACTGTGGGCAGCCATAAACTGCTGTAAACCTTCTTAGTTTCAGCTATTTTTAGAATATGCTGAAAGATTTTCAATTGAACAAGATGCAGTTGCACCCTCCCAGCAAAACCTGGCATCATGGCACATCTCATAGTTGATTTCTTCCGCCAAGGTATTCTGGATATTTTCTGAGAAATCTTTGGTGCATGGCACCCAGAGGATGTGAAAGAAGTTCAAGAATTTTAAAGTTTAAAGTGAAAGAGAAAAATTACTAGGATAGTATGCAGTGTTTCCAATAGTATAGCAGATATGAATAATTCAATCAATAGACTCTTACAGACACAAGTCTCTTCAAGGGAAAATGAACAGAGAAAACATGACTTACAGTGAATTCTCTTTCTTCCTTACAGGTTGACGCAATCACAAGCACTACAATATACAGCAGCAAAACTGTACAGATTCACATTTTGTTCTAACTTTAGTGACCAGGCTAACACAGTAAATGCACAAAATAAGGACCGCTTCTGCTGCAAACATTTTTGGGTGCTTTTATATTATTTCCAGTTATTCTTCACAATAATATTTTGGAAAATGCTTATGAACATAAAACTTTGTCTGAACCAAATAATTTATTAAGAGAAGTTACTGAAAATAGGACAAAAGTTATGAACACAAAATTTTTGCTAGATATTACTGAATCAATTTCCAAAAATATTATACGATACCTGCCTCATATAAAAGTGCCTGTTTCAAGGTACCTAGGTAAGCACTGAATTTTATTATTTTAAATGTTTATTGACTTGTTAGGTAATCATGTTTAGTTTATAAGATTTAAACTTAGATATTTTGTTCCTATATTTATTAGGCATTTATACTGCTTCTTTGAATTTTCTGTTCAAAACTGCTCATTTTACTAACTGAATTTAGTATTCTTCTAACTGGATTTAGCATTCTTCCTGTCAGTTTGTATATGCTCTTTATGGATCAACATTTGTTTATCATTACAAATATTCTCCTGCTATTTCCCTTTACATTCTGTGTCATTTTATTTATGAGCCTTGAAGCAGGATTTTTAAAAGACCGTTTCCTTGTATTCCTCCTTGTTATCGTCAACAGAAGCCCAAGCCACAGGTTCTTCTGATTTGAAGAGTTTAGCAGCAGCCCCACCACTCCGTGTTAATTCTTGGTGATCTCAGTAAACTTCACAATACCCTGACTTCCCAGACTCTAGCCCTCCTCGCCTCCAATCATCTTTGGTTCCACTTTACCTTATCCACAAGAGCATCCTCATCCACAATCCCTTCTCCAATCCAATGATTCCACCAACAGCCAGCGATTTCCACATGCACTTCCTCACCCGTCCTAGACGCAACGCCTTGCACTAAGATGCCTTGTATGCAGCTCCTGTCTGTATCCTCAAGCCCCTTGCTCCTCTCTTGCTTTGTTTGTACTCAGTTGTCAGGAACGCACCAATAATTAACCCAGTTCTCTGTCTTCTCATCACATGCATCCTCACTACTGAATGGGAATGTAGAAAGACACGGCACCGTCCTGACTGCTCTCATCTCAATTTCAGGAGTGCAAATCTTGTGGTTGTCTTTAGTGGTCCCATCACCTTCTCTTGTCATTTTCTCCCCACCCAACAGGCATTGCATATCAGTTTGCCCCCACTTTAAATTTCTGTCTCTTTCTTGCCCTCATTCTTAAGCGAGAACATCAAATCAGGCAGAAGAAAGCTTTCCAGTTCTCCCTCGAGTCAACGTAGAGTCATGTTTTCGCCCATGACCACCCACTCGGTAATTCTTTCTACAATGGATGAATCATTTGTGCTTCTCTCAAAACACACCCCTCTATTATTTTGTCTCACTGAAGAACCTCTGACAACAGCCTGCACCCCCTTCTCTGCAGGGTGTCCCTATCATCTTACTTTTCCCTATCTTATACAACAAGGACCCTCACATCCACCTCTCCGCATTGCCCTCCGGCTACTGCCTCATTTCTCCACTTCCAAAGGGGAAAAAGAAACAAACAAATTCTCAAGAAAAATGGTTATCCCTGCAGTCCACACATTTATGTTTTTATTTTTAATTAGAACAGTCATAGTCTTACAGAAGCATCATGTATCTCTACCCACAGATTTCCCTTACTGGCATTTTGCATTAGCATGGTAGTGTTGCTACCATTCATGAAACCATATTAATATAATCATGCTATTAACTTTAGTGTACTTTTTACATTGATTTACAGTTCCATGGGTTTGTGTGTGGAGGGGTGGTAAAATAAACAACCTAAAATTTCACTTTTGAAATAAAAAAAAATCAGGGGCATTTAATTGCATATGCAAATTTGTGCCACCAACCCCTTCACCCACTACCAAATCCTTACTTTAAAACCTCATTCCGATCAGTCTTTTATCCTGACAAATGGGAGTGGGGGAAGGAGGGAGATCTATTCAAAAAGTCACCAGGGAGTAATGACAAAGCCTCATTTTGCTCCACCCAGCAGTAGTGTTTGACCCAGCTGATCATTTATTCCTCTTTCACACAGTTACTGTAGTTTCTGAGCATCTTTCTCCTTTGCTTCTCATCCCACCGTTCTGCTTCATCTTTGTGCTTCTCACCTGCCTCCAAAACCTTGAGTGCCCTGCAGTGAATCCTTCTTCATTTCCCCATCTATTTGCTTTAATCACATCTATATTCTGGTGACTCACAGATGGAAATCTCCAAAACTCCCCTGAACTCTGGGATCTATGATTTCTGTTTGGATGGGGTACCTTCTCACCATCCTCACTGAGATCCACAACCCTGAGAAGAAGAATTTTATACTCTAACATTAGTCATTGGTTATAGGCCCTTCCAGTATTGGAGGGAGGGAGGGAAAGACCTCCCAGACTTTGCTCCAGTAGGTGGGTGCCCTTCAGCCAAGTTCAGTGCTCCAAAGGATGGTGCAGGCAGTGCGTTAGCCCATAATACCTTCAAAACCGGGGGTAAAGGGTCTCAGGGCAAGAGCACAGCAGCAGGACGTTCTGCATCTGGAATGAACATGTGATGGTCATGGCATGGGTGTAAATGAAAACAAATGTACATATCTTTTTATATGAAAAGTGGTGTTGGACTTCCAGGAAGATGGAGGATTAGAGAGACACAGGACTCACTTCTCTCCCAGAAGAAGTGAGGACAGGTAGAACCATCCATCTACTAGGGCTTAGGACTCCAGGGTAAGGCTGGACACCACCCAGAAGAGAGAGGGGCACAGAAAAAACAAACAGAAAAAGAATCTTGTTGGGAAAACGTCGTGAATAAAAGCTGCAGCTGCAGCTGCCGACACCCATCCCCCCACCCTTGGAGATGACAGCTTCAACTTCTGTGTCCGTAGCTATGGACAGAGGGGGCCAGAGGGTTCCCCACCTCCCTAGGAAAGGGGAGAGAGACGATGCAGCCTAAGGTGAATTCAGCTTTCCACCAATGAATTTGGTCTGCTGTGTCCCAGGAGCCCTTCCCGGCTGGGTGGGGCTACACCATTGCTTGCAGGAGGCCAGAGAGAGCTGACCTTCTCAAGCACCCTCCTTTCTAACCAGGACTGGTTGCTGAAGTCACAGAGGGGAGTGGAATTTTTTCCTACCCAGGAAAAGGGGAGGCATTGCTAGCAAAGTTTGGAGAACAGCCTCTGAGAAAGTTTTATTTTTGAGGCTCTGAGCAGCCCGGAGGCAGCCTCCTCTGTCACATTTCTCCAGTCGGGGTTAAAGCAAACATAGTCTGACTAGGGCTTGAGCCGAACAGGCCACTCAAGAGCGCCATCCGTTGGCAGATCAAGGAAGTGTAGGCAAAGAAAATAAGTAAATGAGCCTTTTTCAGGCCTTTACAGCTTCTCTCCCCAAGGCTCTTGAAAATGGGTCTGCAACCCACTACTGGGTCCATGGTATGGATTTGAGCAACTGAACAGATGATCCTAGAGAGATAGAACAGGTTGAATAAAAAATCTAAGAACATCAGTAACACAGAGTCTCCCACCACTAAATCTTTATGCAAAAGAGAGAAATCGGGCATCACAGTAAACTCAATATCATAATCAGATGCCTAGACATCAGCAAAAAATTACAAACCATACCAAAAAAAAGGAAGATATGGCTCAAGCTAAGGAATATACACCAAAGCCCCAGATGAGTCATAGAATTTGAGACAACTATTCAATGAGGTTCATACAAATCTCATAATTCAATTCAATTTATTGAAAGACAATATGGTTAAAGAGCTAAAGGACATTAAGAAGACATTGGACAAAACAAATAAATAAAAATTAAAAACTATTTTAAAAAAGAAGACAACGGGCAATCACAAAGAAGAATTTGAAAGCCTGAATAGAAAAATAACAGAGCTTATCGGATAAAGGACATATTAGGTGAGATCAAAAACACATTAGAGCAATCAATTTAACCAAAGATGTATAGGGCCCATATGCAGAAAACTACAAAATGATGCCAAAAGAAATCAAAGAAGACCTAAACAAATGGAAAGAATTTGTGTTTATAGATTGAAAGACTAAATATTGTAATGTTAATCCTACCCAAACTAATTTATAGATTCAATGCAATACCAATCAAAATTCCAATAGGGTACTTTACAGAAATAGAAAAGGCAATTATCAAATTTATTTGAAAGGGAAAGTGAACCTTAGTAGCCAAAAAGCATCCTTAAAAGGAAGAGAGATGTGGGAGGACGTTCACTACCTGACCTTGAGACATATTAAAAAGCTGCATTGGTCAAAACTGCATGATTTTAACATAAAGATAGACACATTGATCAGTGGAATAGAATTGAGAGTCCGGAAATAAACCCTCACCTCTATGTCCAACTGGTTTTTGACAAACCTACCAAGTCCATGTTAATGGGAGAAAACTGTCCCTTTAACAAATGGTGCTGAGGGACCTGGATATCTATAACCTAAAGAATGAAAGAGGACCCCTATCTCACTCCCTGTACAAGAATCAACTCAAAATGTATCAAAGACCTAAATATAAAAGCCAGGACCATAAAAATATGAGAAGACAATGTAGGGAAACTTTCTCAAGATCTTGAGGTAGGTGGTGGTTTCTTGGATCTTACAATAAAGCATAAGCAACAAAAGAAAAGATAGATAAATGGGACCTCTTCAAAATTCAACATTTTTGCACCTGAAAGGGCTTTGTCAAAAGGGTGAAAAGACAGCCATCTCAATGGGAGAAAACTGTTGGAAAGCACACATCTGATAAGGGTTTAATATCCATAATATGTAAGGAGATTCTACAACTCAGCAATAAAAAGACAAATGACCTGATTTTAAAAATGGGCAAAAAACTTGAATAGACATTTGTCCAAAGAATAAATACAAATAGTGAAAAAAACACATGAAAAAATGTTCAACACCACTATTGATTAGGGAAATGCCAATCAAAGCTACAATGAGATCATTTCACACCTATTATAATGGCCACTATTAAAAAGACAGAAAACTACAAGTGTTGGAGAGGATGTGGAGAGATAGGAACACTTATTCACTGTTGGTGGGAATGTAGAATGGTACAACCACTGTGGAGCACTGTTTGGCAGTTCTAAAGAAGTTGAACATATGACCCAACAAAACCACTATTAGGTATTTACTCAGGAGAACTGAAAGCAGTGACATGAACAGATATCTGCAAACTGACATTCATAGAGGCATCATTTACATTGCAAAAGATGGAAACAACTCAGGTGTCCATCAACCCACAAATTGATAAACAAATGGTATTGTTTACATATGGTGGAATATTATGCAGCAGTAAGAAGAAATGAAGTTGTGAAGCATATGACAACATGGATGAACCTGGAGGACATTATGTTGAGTGAAGCAAGCCAGGCACAAAAGGACAAATACTGTATGATTGTGCAGTTATGAAATAAATATATTGTGCAAATACATCAAGTTCATAACTAGAATATAGTTCACCAGAAAATAGAATGATGGTAAAGAATGGAAAGTGGAGGTTTAATTTGTGCAGAATTGGTAAAAACGTTGTTCATGACATTTGAAAATGTACAGAAATCAGGAAGTGGACTTGGCCCAGTGGTTAGGGCGTCCGTCTACCACATGGGAGGCCTGCGGTTCAAACCCCGGGCCTCCTTGACCCATGTGGAGCTGGCCCATGTGCAGTGCTGATGCATGCAAGGAGTGCCATGCCATGCAGGGGTGTCCCCTGTGTAGGGGAGCCCCACGCGCAAGGAGTGCGCCCCGTAAGGAGAGCTGCCCAGTGTGAAAGAAAGTGCAGCCTGCCCAGGAATGGTGCCGCACACATGGAGAGCTGACACACAAGATGACGCAAGAGAAAGAAACACAGATTCCCATGCTGCTGACAACAACAGAAGTGGACAAAGAAGAACATGTGGTGAATGGACAGAAAGCAGACAATGGTGGGAGGGAATAAAATAAAAATAAATCTTAAAAAAAAAAGAAAATGTATAGAAACGGTGAAAGCACATCATAATATTTGTAACTAGCAGGCTGATATATGGGTATGATATTGGTTGAACGGAGAAGCCTAAGGCCATCTATATTAATAGAAGGAAAGTAAAAAGTGTAAAATGGGACTGTAGAGTATAGTGAAACCACATGTGAAATATGAGTATGGAGAATACTGCATATATAAGACTGTTTTCTTTGAAACAGAACAAATGTACTAATGAGCACGATATTAATATTAGGCAGAAATACAACTAAAGCAAACTATAGAGTTTAATACAGCAGATATTAACAATTTTGCATTAAGGCTTTTAAAAAAGGAATTATACTAAGTGAAATAAACTAGACAATTGGTACTATATATGGTTTGAATCCATCTATACAAAAATATAAATACAAATAAATTAGAGAAAAACAGAATATCAACTATGTACAACAGGGGAAGGACTGAGAGATTGAGAGTTTATCTGCTAAGGGGTAGAGGATTTTTGCTTGTTTTTACTATTATAACTATTAAAATAATGAAAATGCTCTATTATTGATTGAAACGATGAATGCACAACTCTGTAATTATACCAAATACCATGGACTGAACACTTTGGATGGACTATATGCTTTATGAATATGTATCAATAAAACTGATTTTTTTTAAAAAATGGAATTGCCCTATATTATGATTTAATCATAGAGTTTAAACTATCAAATTAATTCAATTATTACCTTTAATTATAGGTTAGATCAAACATATACAAAGTTAATGAATAACATAACCAACCACAAGGCTTAGAAAACAAAACATTACAAATAGTCCAAGCTTTCTGATCACCCTTTTTTTACCCCTTTAACAGCCTTCAGCATTTCAAAGTAATTAGAATTACAGATTGGATATGAGCTTTTCCACACACTTCTTTGTACTTTTACTTCATATGATCCCTTAAATATGCTTTTATACTTTATATAAAGTAGATTATACTGTCTATATACCTCTACACCTTGATTAATAATCTGCTAACCTTATTTGTGATACTTATTCATTTCCACTGCTATATCACATCTCATTTTGTGACTATATCACCATTTATAAATTTTCTAACCTTTTGATGGACCTTTTTTTTTCATTTGTTTCCTATTATTAAAAAAAAAGGTTTGTGTAAGCTTTACTCCAAGATTTATACTTAGGAATGCAAATAGGTAGATAAGTATCCTAAGAAGAAATATTTAAAGGAGTGACTGTAAAGTAGGATTTTGGGATAACATATATGACCTTTATATATGGAAGCAGGTGTTAGAGTTACTCATTCCTGAATCCAGTCTGGTATATAGGGCATACTGCACAGTAGGGCCTGCTATTCGCTCCTTTAGAAAACTTGTCCCTGATGCTCCTTGCTTTATCTTTTCTTATTGGTTAGTTGCAGGTAATTTTTTTTCTCAGCATGACACATCTGAAAAAAATCTATTAAGGACATATTGTGCTACTGAATTATAGAGGAAAGTAAAAGAAATAGTATTTCCTTTATATTCTAGGTTTTGTGCTAGGAGAGTAATGTACATCTTCTCAATGAATATTTAAAGCAATCCTGTAATGTAGAAATATAGTTTGTTGGTTTTTTTTTGTTTTTTTTTGTTTTTTTTGTTTTTTGTTTTGGTTCAGAGAAGTAATTAGCTTCAAATCAAAGGCCTAATAAGTGAGAAAAACTGAATTCTTATGCAAATTTACTTCACAGCCTGGTATGAACTTGACTCGAATGGATGACATTTAGGTAAATGTAGTTTAATTAATAATGCTCATGGCAGTTGCATAGCCTAAATAATTAATATGGGCTTTGGATATTAGAATCCCAACTATCTTTTAAGAGCCTAGTCAAATTTCAATTCTCCTTTGAAGTCATTCTCCACATGTAGCCTGAGATTCTCCTTTTGTACCTTCATCACATGGTTTATACTCGATTGCTGTATATTGTAGCTGTCTGTCATAACTATGGGCACAGGATCCCTCGCTAAGATCTAAGATGCTTAAAAGCTGGTATAGTAACCTATCAGCCTTGGTAATTACTAGTTACAGTGGGGTTGGAGGTGGGCCAATTTCAGCTGGAGATCAGGTGCCTAAGAAATGGACCTAGGAAACAGCAGCATCATGGGAAGTGACACCAAGGGGGAGCCCAGAGACTGGGATATGTCCCCCCCCCCCCCCCCCCCCCAGTGAAACACAGCCTGAAGCAGATAGTGGCCCGGTGTAAACTGGACACGTACTAGTTAAAAATGTAAAAATCCCTCCAGGGGACTAATGGCCCTACAAACTTTAATCCCCTCAAGGCTGTACACTCCCTTCCTGTGCTTACATCACCAAACACCCCATTAGTTCATCTCATGTAACTTTTGCAGACACTCTGTTCTCTTACCCTACGGAATGTCTTTGTCTCAAGACCCCTTATATTCCCCTCCGCTCTTCTCACCTCTTTGCAGAGCTCTAACTTCATTCTTTGACCGGCCAGCATCAGAGTCCCTCTTGTTTGTAAGTCCCAATGAAGCTCATGTCTAACCACTTGTCTGGTATGTTCTTTGGTCTTACAGATGCCCCAAACCACACCCTTCAAAGATGGGTTGAAACACACCATTATGAAGGAAAGGGCAAATTGATAAGCAAGGCCTGGTAGCCACTGGCTATTTGGAAACCATAGTAAAGGCCTGCAGAAATAGAACCAGCAGGGAGAGGAAACAGTGCGGATGCCAGGGGAAAAATCAGGTAGGACTTCAGAAACACAAGGATGATTTTTGGAAGGGACCTAACATATCTTGGGGAAATGCAAGGGATGGTCTTTGACAAAGCAGAAGCCAAAGTCACTCTTACAAAAGTGACCTCAGAGGGTACTCTTAGGCCATGGCTATTGCCACCTCAGTCCAACCTTAACCTTGAATCTTGAAGACTACTAGCTTTGCAGATGAAGAGTGGTGGGTTTGGGTCCAAAGAGAACATGCCTTGAAAACAAGAGGAACTCAGCAAAGAGAGTCATAGAAATTCAGAAATCACTCAAGGGAACTCCTGCCTTTTACAGTCAAGGACACCGAGAACCTGAGAAAGTTAAATCACTTAAGCATGGTCACACAGCAAACTGATGAACAAAGGGGTTTAAAATCCCAGGGAACAGTTACCACCTATATAAATGTCTTATTTATCTTTGATTCAAAAGCAACTTTCAATTGTATGTAAGATCCCACTAAAGAAGGTTAAACATGTAAAAGTAGGAAAGAAATGACCTCTGTCTTCAATTTGCAACAAAACTAACAGTATTTTAATAGGAAGGGGGCTTTTCAATGAGGTAAGCATAAAGATTTTAGTTTTATCTTAAAAACTTCAACCTTCATTTAAGTTTATATTGTGAGATAGAAGGTTCTACAAAAGAAACTGAGATAACTGATTTTTTTTTTCCTTGCCACATCTGAATTTGAATTATTTAACTGTAGGGTGCAATTTACCGTCTTTCCATTATAGCAATGTTTTATCTGTTACAAGATTTAAAAAAAAAAGATGCTGATGAAATTGCTTATTTTTCTGAGAAATTCTACCTTATTTGCTGGTAAATTTCTTAAAGTCAGGGCCCCGATCCTGCCTTTGTTGTGTGCTCGTCAGAGTGCCATGCAATTATTGACTACAATGTAAATCTTCAGAAACCACCTGATGGAATGATTTCGTTTTATATGACCTGCTGTTGCCAAACCAAGATTGCATAGTGAGATCTCACATTATTACTACACTTAAGAAAAAAATCCATCCATTTCCATAACAATTCAGCCCAAAGAATGCTCAGAAATCCTATTTCTTATTCTCTGAGAAATTGTCTATTATTACTATTTACTTAAAATATGTGACTCTCATTTGTTAATTTTCTTTTTAATTGCATGAGCTATGTAAAAAAATGTTCAATGTGAGGATGTCAGTTTCTTTATTAAACAAGGTACAAACTGAATCCTATAGAAGAGGGAGGACAAATAGGTCTCATTCCACTGCCAACCTCAATTGATTTCCAGTGCCTGCCCAGAGTGTTCTTTTTTGAGGGGGATTGTAAATTCTAGTGTGGGCTCAGCAGAAAAGCATGCTGGAATCAATTATTGATGTCTGCCTTGGGCATGAATGGGGTGACAATACGGGAGCCCTGCAATTTCTGATCTGTGTCCTAAAGCTTGAAAAATCTTATTTTAATTATTAAGACAGGCATATGCTTGCCAGATGAGTGTCATGTCAAAAACAATAAACTCTCAGAATGTATGCTGACTTGTAGGAGCCCTGTTTACTACATGAAGTGATAATAGACCTCTCAAAGGGCCTGCATTCCTCTAGGATACAACTGTCAAAATAATAGACTAGCACAGTGCATGGCATTGCGTCTATTACTTAGCCATTCTAAGGACAGACTCATATAACAACACTGACTCAGAAAAGAAAAAAAAAAAAAATAGCCAAGGAGGAATTCTTTGTTATTTTTATATAAACACATTCTGATGTGACTGCTGATAGCAAACAAGAAATACTCACTTTACAAAGGAAAAATGGCAACTCAGAGGGGTCATTGGGCCAGAATATATCAGGATCGACTCCACAGCTTTCTGCAACTCCCTCATTTCAGAATCAGAAAATCTAATTTTGATCTCCAAATAGACCACTCAATAGCAGTGACAATGGGGACCAAATTAACTAATAAGAAACGTTAGAGTGCTCTGTTTGCAACACAGAAATGCTAATTAACGCTATTATAGCTTGTTGCTAACGGCTTTTTTTGCCTAAAAACTTGCTCTCTGGTTTTGAACCTAATCTTAGTACTCTCAGCCCAATTCCTGTTTCTCACTTTGCTTGATGCCTTGCTTTCCATCTCTTGATTTTGCACTCTACCCTGGCTCTAGTCAACTTGCCAAAAAGATTTAGCAAAAGAACACTCAGCGCCTTGCCTTGACAAAGGCCTCCTGGAATTCTAACAATACCCGGAGGAACAAGCAAAGCTTTGGTCGCCATTGGAAACCAAAGCAGTTGGTCAATTCTAGAATTCCATTTATTCCTGTTTGGTATTAAACAGAACAATCATGGAGATAATTGGCTTGATTTTCTATTTTCAAATACAGGCCAATATTCCTTTAGGAATTCTGTGGTACCATCATTTTGAATAGGAGTCCCGGCTAATATATTTAAATAAGTAAACATACTGGCATCGTATGTACCAGCTAAAACAGAATGAATGAATGAGGTGGACCTTTGTGCTACTATGGAGGATGAAGTGAATTCTGCCTACCTTCTCGATATATGTTATTCCCCTTACTTACTATATAATCAAATGCACAATGCAGTTCCTATAAAACTCTTTACAATATGCCAGGAAACTGGGAATTGTTCTTTATACCTCCCTCTAGATGAGCACCACATCCAAACCATTTCTAAGATTTGTCAATTGCACCTTCAGACTCGATCTCTGATCCATCCACTTTAATCCACCTTTTCCACAATTACCTAGGTCTAGACTGTAATCATTCCCTACCAATACCGCCCAAATCGCCTTTTCATTAGTTGCCTCTCCTACCCATTGATTACCCCATCACTTCCAAAAATTTCTTTATTTGAGAACTTGATTTGTTTTTAATGTTGCTCAGGTTTGTCACTCTTGTGCTTCATATTTACAACGATTTCCTACTGCGCTCCTTACATGGTCTAAACTCCCCTCAATGCAAGCCACTTCCTTTATCTCTAAGTTTTAGCCATAATGGCCTTGTGTTTCCTCAGTGGCACAGAGTGCTTCATCTCCTCGGGGACTTAGCTCCTGCTGTTCCCACTACCTGGTATGTTTTCCACTCCCACTTCTCAGCATCTGGCTCTTTATCCTTCTTGCTCTTCAGGTATCAACGTAAACGCCAGGGGCTAAGTAACCAGATTGCCTAAATTAGCTCCACAACCCCTTCCTCTCTCTTCTCATAGCCTTCTATTTTATTCAGTGAGCCTGACAAGAGCAATTAAAATTTGTTTATTTATTTAGGCAGTTGACTAAAATTTTGAATGGAAAAATTAAAACATATATTCACCATATGTATTAGTCAGCCAAAAGGGGTGCTGAAGCAAAGTACCAGAAATCTGCTGGCTTTTATAAAGGTTATCTATTCGGGATAGAAGTGTATAGTCACAAGGCCCTAAAGAGTCCAACTCAGGGTACCTTAAAAGTTACTTTTTCACCCAAAATCTGTTACGACGTGTTGTCACAAGATGGCAGGCGATGTCTGCAAGGGCTCAGCCCCCCTTCTTCCTCTTAAGGCTCCATGGTTCTGGCTTCTTGTGATCTCAGTGGTAGGCTGGCAGAGGGCTCATTTCTTTCCAGGCTCAGCTGCTCTCTTCCCTTTAGCTGGAAACTAGCAGGCTCATCTGTGCCTTTAGCTGGAAACTAGCAGGCTCCTCTGTCTTACTGGGGCCACAGGATCAAAGTTCATTCCATTGTCTTGTACCTGCTTCTCAGTGTTTATATGACCAAGGGGGAAGGGACTCCACCCTGCACACCCTAATGACTTGGTTGAATCAAAGTCCTAAACTTATTTTCATCAAAGACATCTCAGTTGAATCTAATTCTATCAAGGGGTATCATGCCCAGAGGAACAGACCAGTTTACAAACATAATCTGTATCTCTTTTTGGAATTCATAAATAATATCAAACTGCTGCACCTTGGTACATGCATTATCTAGCAAAATAACTGGCATATAGTAATGTTGAGTACATAATTACAGAAAGAATGAACAGGGAAGCGGACTTGGCCCAGTGGTTAGGGCGTCTGCCTACCACATGTGAGGTCCACGGTTCAAACCCCGGGCCTCCTTGACCCGTGTGGAGCTGGCCCATGCACAGTGCTGATGTGCACAGGGGGTGCTGTGCTACGCAGAGGTGTCCCCCGCGTAAGGGAGCCCCACGCGCAAGGAGTGCACCCCGTAAGGAGAGCCGACCAGTGGGAAAGAAAGTGCAGCCTGCCCAGGAATGGTGCCACACACATGGAGAGCTGATACAACAAGATGACGCAACAAAAAGAAACACAGATTCTGATGCCACTGATAGAAGAGGTCACAGAAGAACACACAGTGAATGGACACAGACAGCAGAAAACTGGGGGGGGGGGGGGGGGTTGGAGGTGGGGGAGGGAGCAAATAAATAAATAAATAAATAAATCTTTAAAAAAAGAATGAACAAGAATCTATGAAGTAATTTACGTGTTGTTGTATTACTATCATTAGTGATGCTGATGGGATTTTTACTGTTGAAACTATTCAGTATTAGAGATATTGGGTAAATTGTTCAGTTAATGGGGAGGCCAGGACATAATGCCAGTGTCTTGATCCCACACCATTGCTTCTAATAGTCCATGCTGCTGTTTTCATAGTCATCACACAAGGAAGGAGCTATTGATACAGGAAAACCATTGGCCTGTAATCTAATAGCCCTGGGTTTAAACCCAAACTCCTCAATTCATTGACTGCATCTGACTCTCAGTTTTCTCATCTGTAAATTGGGGACAACAACTTCTATTTCATGGGCCTCTTTGGGGGATTAACCAAGATCATAAATACAGACATACATGCAAAACAACTGGCACGAAATAGGAACTGTATGAAATTAGGTTTCATCTCGTCTCTTTCCCAATAATCATGAGTATACATTTGGCTACTTTGAGAGACAACATCTTAAGTGGCCTTCAGGTTGTACATTTCCACCTCTGGTTTTTTTTCCTCTGTACTAAGATCATCATTGCCTAACAAAAACTTTTATGAAATATCTTTCTCTATCAAGGTTTATGACAGACCTCGTCTCCTGTACGATTAATTCAAAACATTTTATATTTCAACGATAGTTTGCCTTGATTTAAAATAATCCATTTTCAAGCAGACGTTATTTTCTTCCTAGTATGGTACATAGATTCTTCATAACATTTATGCAGGAAAATTTGGCAGCAGATGTACGCCACATGTACTCTTGAATGCCTCCCAAATTGAGAGCAATTTTAATTAGCTGTTCACACTGTGAGTCTCAGCAAAATGCATAGGGCAGAGAAATAAAGTGACAATTATCAAATAGTTAGAAAGTATTATTGATCTCCACTTGTGGGTTCTACATGATCAAAGGAAGACAAATGGAAAGTGAAAAGTATACAAAAGAACAAGATTTTCAAGCTCGTTTGGACCATTATATTAACTCTGATGATAGAAGTATATATACAAACTATAGACATGTGCCTTGGGGAGTCTCTTAAAATTACTTTCACAATATTAGCAAAAAACTCAGAGCATTAAGCTAAAACATATGTTAAAGAATTATATAGAAATGAGAAGTAGTAGTTCAACAGGATATACTGGAGCTAAAAATCTGATCTTGCCAAACTGTAATTGTTCCTGCTCTAAGAGAAAACCAGCTTTCAGAAAGTTCCCAAGGAAAGACAGAAAGGTTCTGTGATCTTCAGAGTAAGGACCGAGGTTGCAGTGTCACTGTGTGTTGTCAGCAGGAAAGGAACATCCTCACTCCTTTGTCACTTGATTACAGCGAGTGCAACAACGGAAAAAAATAATAATTACAGTAAAAGACCCTGAAGGACTACTTTTATAAAATGAAAAGACGATTTCGACAAGGTGTAATGAAAATAACCTATAAATACAGCTTTATACAAAGCCATTTCAACTTTCTGGTGCTTTATTTGAGGATTTTTTTTTTTTAAGTGTGATAGAGACAAGCATCTCATATTAAAGTTTTAGACTTTAAAAAGTTAAAGATACAAAAGAGGAAGAAAAAGAGCCATCCTTCCCAAGAGCTTTAATAATGCAAGATAGTAAGAGAATAGCTGTTGGACAATTAAGCTGATATTAGATTCAGGTGACTGAATAGAAGGGAAAATAAAAGCCAACAGAACCACCACCTCCTTTGAAATTCCTTAGGGATGATGGAAGGATTCTTTCTTGACGTTACTGTTTCATTTGAATTGTTCAACAATGTGATCAAACGTATGTTTCTATTATGACCTCTTTTTTAACTTTTCAGGTATGTATTATTTTATTTTTAGGAAAGACAATTTGAAGATCTAAATGTTTGCCTGTAGTTAAAAATAGATTCCATGTGAGTTTGTAATAATAAGGAAATAAAATTTCTGCCTGTGGTGATATTTGGTTTATTTATTATTTATTTATTTATTTATTATTTATTTATATATTATGCAATGTCAAGTGTTAGGCTTATAACAAAGGGAATTAGTTTCTTGTTTGAAAATTACCTTGAAGCAATACCAAACAATGTGAACACAAGTTTCTAAGTTCTAATATCTTCCACCAGATGTCTGTTACTCTCTTAAAGATTCTTGGACAGAAGGTGTTAGGTAAATAATATTATAATTTTCTTTGAAAAAAGTCTTAATTAGGTCTCCTGGCATAACGTGAAGTGCTGCCTGAAAAAGTAAAATTAAATCAAAGACATTGAGGAAAATTTCATCTATTTATCAAAACTGCATGAGCTTCAGCTTCAGTGATATGCTAAGAATAGTGCCAAGCTATTTAGCACTGTAAAGCCAGCATTATCATTCTAGAACCTGGTATCTGGAACTGAAGACAGAGTTATGCTTATTTTTTAGGGAATGCTTGAAAAAGCATTCTCTGTATTTAATATCTCTTTAGTGATATAACAACATGACCAGAAGGAGTAAGGCAGTAGGAACACGGTGAAGGAGAATTACCAATTAATTTCTCATTCCTTTAGTTATAATGGATATGAAAGCATTGTGTCGCGGTAGTATTTTCAGTGAGAGACAGAATAAGCTCAAGTTTAATCATCAAATATTAAATGTGCAGTTTATCAGTGTTAAGTTGTAGATCTGCCCACAGAGGGGATTTCAACTTCAACAACTCTATTTAATTCAATTGGTATTTATTGAGGGTTTGCTATGTTTAGGGCACTGACCCAGGTCCTGCTAGAACTCTTAAATGCCTAAGACAAGTTTCTGGCTGCAAGGAAGGGGCCAGTCTTTCAAGCGGAGTTTAAAGTGTCATAGAGATGAATGTAATATGAGGCAACAAAGTAAATGATGATAAGAGGCACTGGTTAGAAGACATTATAATATATAGATATATACTCAAGGAAAAGGGAGATTTAAGGAATTAATAGGAGGGGTAGGTGAGTGGGAATACACACATGGACACACACATTTTGTCTTCAGAAATCGAATTGTGAAGTTGAAAAGAGGAATACAGGATAGCCATAATCAAATGTGCAAATAATATTTATGGGATTGCAAATAATTTTTAACCTAAACCTCTAAATCTTTGAATTAGTTCTTTGTCTTAAAAATTAAAGTGCCTACTTAATAATCTCAACCACAAAAGATATAATATGCTTTAATAATTTAAAAACCAACCACAGACAAAAGAAATATTTTGTTTGAAAAGAGTCAGATAATAATGTTCAGCTAGATAGATAATCACCTATACTGTCTATTTTCTCAACTTGATTTTACTAATATATTGCTCATTTAAAAATCTCTCATTCAAAAGAAATACCAACTGTGGAAAAGCTAAACACTGATTCTCCCCCTATTATTTTCAAATGTTTATATTTTTGAGCCATTAACATGTCTGTCATTTTTTTCTTTTGAATATAATCTTTGTTGTCTCAAACCGATTTAATTGAATGTGTGTCAACCTGTGTGTTTAAGAAAGATGGCTTAGGTGGTGTTTTGGGGGAAAAAATAGTACTAACAGGGACTTCTGGTATTTTAAAATTGTTTTTGGAAATGGAGATATTTTGCAGTTGATTTTAAATTCCAGTGTTCATTGAGCTCATACTAAAAGTAATAAAAATTAATAGAGTAATAAAGAAATTAACATGAATTAATGAAGTGTCATATAGTGATTCAGGGTAATCTATTTTCTATTTTTGCTGCAAAACATTTTCAACTGAAAACTCTTTCAAATGTTAATAGGCAAATATTTTTCTCAACAGAATCTCCAATCCAGGAAATAACTGGAGTGACATTCATTGGTGCAATATTTTTTTTATACTTGCACTATATAGTAAATGTTAAAGCACTACCTTTGATAATAAATGATTGGAAAAAAATCTCAAGCAATTTTGGGAGAAAGATTTAATAAAATGTGGTACATCAACACAATTTTTCATTCAGTAGCCATTAAATAATTAGAAAAATTGTTTCAATGCAAAATATGCCACTCAAGAACCAATGTAAAATGTGTGCCATGCAGAATCTATGTTAGCATATGTAAATATGTGCAAGTCTTTTGAGAAGTATGCATTTTCTAAAAATTTATGGTAATTCTTGCCATGGCATCAATTTCTTTAGGGGAGGGAAGGCATAAGGCAGTTTGAAAAAAAAAAAAAGTCAGTATAGTTTTTGGCCTCCAAATTAGGTTTTTGGGAAATGGTAGTTGCTCATGCAAGAGAAGGGCTTTTTTCCCTATGATAAAAGGATTTGGGATTTAAAACCATAAAGCTTGCATGAGTCAGAACCTAGAGTTTTTTCTAATGGCCATAAAGTTGGAAGAATATGGCTCTTGTATATAAGAGCGATTTTATGTTTAAAAGAGGGAAGATTTTTTTTTTTTTTTAAGCCTTTCTAATCTGGAGAAAGGCTCTTCAGCGATCAGGAGCTCCAAGGTGAGTGGCCTGTTCCTTGCCATTCCTGTCCTGGGAAGGACATGCCCTGTTGGTGAACAGATGCTCCATGAAGGGGCATGAGAGCGTTTGTACCATTGTTAACTAGAATCTAAATTTAAGATTTAATGTACATTGTTATTGACTTCTAGGGAGTTCTTCCCTAACAGAATCTGTTATTTTTATTTTATTGGATTAAATGAAACTAGCACATTATAAGTTTGTGATTGGAACTATACTTATGTTGACTATTAACAGAAGACATGGCAAAATACCATGTATTGTCTCTTCTGGATAAAATTTATAAAGCATGTTCTTTTTACACCACAAAATTCAGGTAGTTTTGAACTGAAAGGTATTGGATAGCAATTGCGAGATGGTATTCTCTTGCAAATGGTATTTGATTTGCCACTTGTAAAACAGGAGCTGATAAGTTACTTCTTACAACCCCTAATCATTAAAACCAAATCCTCCTAAATCACAGTGCCTGCAGAATTTGCAACTGTATACTCTGTTAGGTCACACAAATAATATGTCAATTGTTCTTCAAATAATTACATCCCAAGGCAAAGATGAAGTTTGTAGTTTAACCAAAACAAAAATGCAACAACTTTAATAATCCTTTAACATGTCCAGTTAAAACCTAATTTTGATGAAACTAGAAGTATGGAAAACAAAAGTAGCCTTTGGTACCCAAACGGAAGGGAATAAAAGAGTTAATCTTCACCCAGCTACTAAACACACCCAGAAATACACCACTCTTTAATAAAACCAGCACAAAGAGATGAGGGAGATAAGAGTGAATTAAAATACACTGTACTAAAGAATAGCTATCAGATAACAGCGATAAAATCTAACCAAATCTGCTTGAATCTTTTTATCTTTTATAAAGATTTAGAGGTATAAGTTATGGAAGGGTAAGTCTTAAGGGTAAGGATTAAACAATTCTAATGAAGTTGTTCCTCCATTGTTAGGGGAAAAAAACCTAGACTGAAGTGACAACCAATTCACTTTCTTTATATGTTATGAGTTGATGCTATCACAACAGTTGGAAGTAAAAAACATGAAACTCAAACACATGTTCTCTTACCGCAGAAAACTAACAGACTGATATGTTAAAAAAAAATCAATGGATTGATGCTTTTGAACTAAAATCACTGCTTAAACTATATTTAAACTATGTCAGTGCATCCATTGCCTTAATGAATACACTGGAACTCATTTTTAAACTTACAGTAAATTATGTGACAAATAATAGATTTGCTCGTCTAGATTAAATCACATTAAGTCAAGTTATCCAGGACAACTTTCCTCACATATATACCCAGAGCAAATATATTGTCAAGAAACTTATGATATAAATCTGTTCTTTCCAGCTGGAGGGGGTGGCTCAAGAAGAGGTTTAGTGATATAATTAGGCAGGAAATATGAATAATCCTGAAAAAGACTAGTTTCTATTTAATCAATAAAGATTTTTTGGATCACTCAATGAGTACCCCACACTGCATCAGGACTGGGTCACAGAGGCCGAATGCCTACCTCTAAGGTACTCATGGTGTGTGGAATAGATGGAAATGAAGACAAATAAATTAATAGCAGAAAAGTACTAGAGTAGAAGCAAGTAGAAAGAATATGACACTGTCCCTTTGGTTTGGTGAAGTCTTCATAAATGGGACTGCATAAAAGGTGAGTCTTAGGGGAGTAAAATAGGACAAAAAGAACATGCAGACTGAATCAATTGTTTAAAGTAAGAAAGAACATGATGCAGTTGGAGACCTGCAAATGGCTTGGTGTCATTTGGAGAACTGAGTTTTATATTGGGTGAACTTTCTTTCTCTTACTCTGTGAAGTTTCTTAAGTGGTCTTAGCAAATTCCTGCTATTCAATAAAGAAATCATTAAAAGGCACTAAATGTTGCATGACCAAATATTGACTAAACTAACTGAAAAGAGAGTCTGAGGTTGCAGTGTCAAAATTACAGACCACGGTGGACTGCCCAGTGAAATGCTTACTCAAGGTCTGTAAAGAAGATACAATATCTATGATTTGTCCCCATTAAGTTTCATTTCATTTCAGTGTTAATCATTAAATGTTTGAAATAATTAGGTCAAAACCACTTTGATCACATGATATATGTATTATTTATCTTTGAATCTTTTCTTCTTCTTTCACTACCTCTCTCTTTCTCTCCCTAAAACTCTGTAAACAGATTTCGCAAGGACTTGGTGTTTAGCAAGCACACGTTTAAAATAATGAATGAGTGATAGTCTAAAGTTACAAACTCTACTTGTATTCAAGCACAAAATAATTAAACACAGGCAGAAAAGAACGTGAGAAAAATGCTTCACCCATTTAATAAAAATCTAAGTGAAAGGCAGAATACACACAAAAATTTAATTGCCAAGTCACGTTATCAGCATGACTACATAAGACGACCCCTGGAATCAGAATCAACTAATAAAAGGACGAATCCAACAAACATGGAACTCTAGAGAATGAGAGAGACTGGAGAAAGACTCCACAAATGGTGAATCAAAGAAAAAGAAAAATATTCTCTAAGATTAGGTAGGAGATTTCTATCATGGACCTGCCAGTCCATGTCCCTCCACTTTGCCTGGTCCTGCACAGCTGGAAGTCACATAGAGGTGGTACAGCCAGGTCCCTCTACCATGGATGTAGACTAAAGAACCACAGCAGTGAGTTAAAAGCCCACACACATCTAAGTGTGTGGCCAGAGAGGCCCAGGGTTCAACCCTGAGGAGAGCTGCATACAGAAAGGCCCCCAGTGGTGGGGGAGGAAGAGACCGCAGCAGAAGTGTTTGTGCGAGGTGCACACAATCCAGTCCCTGGGTTGCTGAATCTTGTCAACCCAAAATGGACTTTTCTGGAATGAGCCACCTTTTTGGATTGACATCTTCTGGTTCCCTGGGGGTAGGCTACACTAACGGAGAATAAAGCCAGAAGCAGAAAAGCCTTGCAGAAAAAAAAAGGGGGAGGGAGTGTTTAAAAAGAACTTTTGTAAGACAGGATGGATCCCAGAACTGAAAAGAAAAAGCAGGTTCTGCATGAGGTAGAGAAATTAAAGAAATCATGGGAGCTGGTAAACAACAACAACAACAACAAAATAGATCAAGATTCCCAGAGAAGGAACAGGAAAGGAAAGTTTCCCCTAGAGGCGAAATAATTACACAAAATTGCAATCTTAAAAATTGTGATGCATATCCAGGGCAAGAATAAGATACAAGGAACTGGGAAAATACACAGTTAAACATGGGCTAATCTAAAAGTCCAGGATAATTTGGACCAAGCATCAAAAATGAACCTTAACACAAAGCCAGTCAATAATAAAACACTGGACAAGAGGGAGGAACTGAACTTCAGAGTTAATTAAAAAAAATAATCAGATGCCCAAACATCAGCAAAAAATTTCAAACCATACTAGGAAAGAGGAAGATATGGCTCAAACAAGGAAATAAATGAAAACTTCAGAGGAGATACAGAATTTGGAACAACTAATCAAAGAAATGAAAAAAAAAAAGAAAGCATTAACAAAACCAAAAATTGGCTCTTTGAAAAGAGCAATAAAATCAACAAAGAAAAAAAAAGGGAAGATGCAAATAAATGAAATCAGAAATGAGAGGGGGGATGTGGCAGATTATCATTTATGAATTCGAAAAAATAGATACTGGATTATGTTTGTAAACTGATCTCTACTTCTGGGGGTATTAGATTGTATTGGATTGAGAGGTTTCATTTTTACTTGATTAAATTATGATTAAGGTTTTGATTGGGCCATATCAGTAGAACGTTGAGTCCCTGCCCCCTTGGTGGGTAGGGACTCACAGAGAAAATCACAGTGTAGAGCAGAGAATAGAGTTTTGCTGGAGCCCTGAGAAGTAAACAAACAGGAGAAGAACAAAGAAGAGTAAAGATGGATCCACAGACAACAGCAGAGGCCCCAGGGAAGAGAGAGAGCCTGATAGTCTACAGGTGACCTTGTGGAAAAACACATCAGGTGAACCAGGAGAGAAATGAGTCCAGGAGAGAGACAAGACTTGTCCCAGCCTGCGGCTCAGACTGGAAGTAGCTGGACTCATGGAGCCTTGGGAAGAGGATGGGGAATGCTGAACCCTTGCAGATATCACCTGCCATCTTGTACCAACACAAGGCAAGACTTTGGTGAGGGAAGTTACTTACACTTTATGGCCTGATAACTGTAAGCTTCCACCTCAAATAAATACCCTTTATAAATGCCAACAGATATCTGGCATTTTGCAGACTAATAGAGTTGGACATTACCACTGACCCTACAGCAATAAAAATACATATAAGATATTAGGAACAACCATATGCCGACAAGTTAGGCAATTTAGATGAAATGAACAAATTTCTAGAAACATACAAACAACCACACAGATTCTAGAAGAAATAGAAGACTGCAGTCCTATTACAAGTCATCAAATGCCTCTCAAGAAAGAAAAGCCGAGGACCAGATGGCTTCACAGGTGAAGTCTACCAGTCATTCCAAGGAAAATCAAAACTTATCCTGCTCAAAGTCTTAAATAAATTTAAACAGAGGGAACAGTAACTAACTCATTCAATGAGGCCACATCACCCTTATACCAAAGCCAGATAAAGATAATACAAGAAAAGAAAATTATGGACCAATTTATCTTAGAAAGATAGTTGCAAATGTCCTCAACAAAATACTTGGAAATAGAATTCAATAGTATATTAAAAGAATTATACAACATGATCAAGTGGGATTTACTCCTTGTATGCAAGGGTGGTTCAACACGAGAAAATAAATTATTGTAGTACACCACATTAAAAAATTGAAGGAAAAAAAACCCACATGATCACTTCAATAGATGCAGAAAAGGCATCTGACAAAATCCAGCATCCTTTCTTTATAAAAACATTTAGAAAATTAGGAACAGGAGGACACTTATTCAACATCATAAAAGGCATATATGAAAAACCCGCAGCTAACATCATACTCAATAGTGAAGGAGTGAAAGTTTTCCCTCTAAGATCTGGAATAAGATAAGAATGCACACTGTCACCACTGTCATTCAACATTGTGCTGGAAGTTCTAGCTGGAATCAGTTAGGCAAGAAAGAGAAATAAAAGCATCCAAATTAGAAAGGAAGAGGTAAAATTTTCACTATTAGCAGATGACATGACCCTATATTTAGAATGCCCCCAAAAATCTACAACAGAACTAATAAACAAATTAAGCAAAGTGGTGGGATACTAGATCAATACTCAAAAACCAGTTGTGTTTCATACACTAGTAATGAGCAATCTGAGAAGAAAATCAAAAACAAAATTCCATTTTCAATAGCAACTAAAAGAATCAAATATTTAGGAAAAAATGTAACCCAGAATTCTAAGGATTTGTACACAGAAAACTGCAGATCATTGCTAAAAGAAATCAAAGAAGACCTAAGTAAATGGAAGGACATTCCATGTTCATGGACTGGAAGATTAAATATCATTAAGATTTACAGATTCAATACAATTCCAATCGAAATTTTAACAGCTTCCTTTGCAGAAATGTAATAGTCAATTATCAAATATATTTTCACATTTCTGGGCAATAGATTTTTGATCAGGTACCAAGTTTACTTAATTGGGAATGTATAGTCTCTTAATGGTGCTGGGAGAACTGATATTCCTATGCAAAGAAATGCAAGAGGATCCGTATCTAACACCATGTACAAAAATGAACTCAAAATGGATCAAAGACCTAGATATAAGAATGAAAACTATAAAACTCCTAGAAGAAAATTTTGGAAAGCATAATCAGGATCTTGCATTAGGCAATGGTTTCTTAGACTTACACCCAAAAGCACAAGTAACAAAAGAAAAAAATAAATAGGACCTCACACATAAAAAAATACACAACAAAGAACTTTATCACAAAAGTGAAAAGACAACCTACTCAATCAGAGAAAATATTTGGAAATCACATATCCAATAAGGGCTTAATATCCAGAATATTTAAAGAAATCTTACAATTCAACAATAAAAAGACAAAGAAAAAATAATTTTAAAATGGGCAAAAGACTTGGATAGAAATTTCTCCAAACAGGATATTCATATGACTAAAAAGCACATGAAAAGTTGCTCAACATCAGTAGCTATTAGGGAAATGCAAATGAAAAGCACAGTGAGATCCCATGTCACACCCACTAGCATGGCTACTATTTCTTAAAAAAAGAAAATTACAAGTGTTGGAGAGTGTGTAGGGAAATAGAAACACTCTTTGTTGTAGGGAATGTAAAATGGTGCAGCTGCTGTTAGAAGACAGTTTGGCAGGTCCTCAGAAAGTTCAGAATTACTATATGACCTGGCAATCCCTCCACAAGGTATACACCCAATAGACTAAAAAGCAGGGACTCAAACAGATATTTACACACCATTGTTCACAACAGCATTATTTACAATTCCAAAATATAAGCATTTGGAATTGTCTTGGAAGCAAGACAAGTTTCCATCAATTGATGGGTAGATAAAAGTAATGTGATAATACCTATGATGGAATATTATTCAGCATTAAAAAGGAATGATGTTTATTTCTTGAAAAACGTACATGATTCTTGAAGACAATAAGTTGGGTGAAATAAGGCAGACAGAAATGGACAAATTGATCTCACAGATATGAAATAATTGGAATAAATGAATTCATAGAGTTGGAATCTATAACACAGGGTACCAATGGCTGGGTTGGGGGCAGGGAGTGAGGAGTTAATGTTTATGTTATTTAAAAAACCCTCTATTTGTTTTGATTGTAAAGTTTTGGAAATGAATGGGAGTGATGGTAGTACAAACTTGTGAGTGATGTCATTAAAAGGAGAAATTTCAGGTCATGTATATGTTACTAGAATAAAAACTTAAAGATAAAACATAAGATGGTAGAACACAGTGAACCTTATTATAAATGATGGACTATAATGAATAGGACAATTATAAAAATGTTCTTCCATGAAGTATAAGAAATAATAATGCAAGGTGTTAATAGTAGGGTGGTATAAGTGGGAAAAATACACCCTAATGTAAACAGTGGACTATATTAATATTGCAATTATAATATTCTTTCATCAGTTTTAACAGAGATACCACACTAATACAAAGTATAAATAACAGTGGGAAGTATATAAGAATGTTGTATTTTCTACATGATTTTTTGGTAAACTTACAATTTCTCTAATTAAAAACAAAAATTAATTATAGATGCCTTTTGAACTGAAATGAATTAACTCTCTGAAACAACCTTGAAACTAATACATGAAGCACATAATTTTTTCTGTATAATTCAAATACTGAATATAATATACTCCCATACTCCCTTATATGATTTTACAATTCTCATCCCCACCCTCTCACAAATCTGTAACCTAAATTTCTAGCATGGACAACGCTCTATATAGAAATTAAAATGGTTAATATGGTTATAATTTTCTTTTTATCTATGCATCACTCTATCCAGAAAGATATTTGTGGCTTTTAAAAAAATCTCCCAACATGTAGGAACTAGAGAATATTTGAAATATCCTTCTTTTTTGGTAAGGGCAACCTGAGCCAAAATTTTCAAGTTCCAAACTTTCTTCAGCCATCTTCAATTCTACCTAACTTTTGAATTGGTATGGCCAGTAGTTTGAAGTTAGAGGTAGAAATGCTTGAAATAAAAGAAGATAAGACTAGCAAAAAATTGCTGAGAGAATTGAGAATATAACAAGTGAGGAGCACATTTGGATTCTTCACCATCTAATACATTAAAATAACAAATAGTCAAATAAATAACCATATTAGTCATATCTAATGTTGAACATTAAAATGTTAAATGACCCAATCTTTAAAATTCTTATCACTTTATATGTAAGGAAATATAACATGGAAAGCTTGTTATAACACAACACTGGGGGGAGGGGGGGATCTTATATAATATAATAATCAATTAAAATACATATCATTATGACAATAAAAGAGAATTTTATCTGTAGTGACATTTGGACACTTTCTCCCCTAAAAGCATCTAGAGTACAGCATGGAAAATACACCTGCATTCAAAATCCCTACATTTTTTTCATTGATGATAGATTCCAAAATGATTGTAAACATCATATCCAAAGGAAACCGTCAAAGCTGTGCTACCTGGGTCTTCTTTAGCCAGCAATTGCTACACTGCAGATCTGGGAGAAATGTACTAAAATAAAGCAAAAATTATTTTTTAAAAAATCGATCCTACTGTTTCAAATATTTTTATTACAGCTCAGAGTAAGAGCTGCATGTTACATCTTAAATCTGGACATTTACACATATTTATATGGATTTAGAGCTACTATGTGTGTATATGGTTAGGCTATTTCTTTTGTTCCATTCCATTCCATTCTATCCTCTCCTGCCCTATTGTGCTATATTCTACTTCATTTGAAATAACTCTTGGTTACAGCTTCTCAGATTGATTGCATGATCCACTAATGGGTCCCAATGTGACATTTGATAAACTTTGATCTTGACTGACTCCAAGATGAGCCCAATAGCAATTCATAAGAAAATTATTAATGGAATGGGATTTTCTGTCCTCTGGTGCTTCAAATATTAATCCTGCCACAGAAATGCACCATCATTCTATTTTCACATCTTAAGTAGGGTTTGGAAGGTAAAGAAATAATCATTTTTTAACCTGAAAAATCATATAAAACTAGTGTTAGCCAGGACCTAGAACTCATCTACTATAAAGCTAACACGATAGCTGAAAATCCTCCAAAACATTTCTGTGAAGGTATTGTCCAGTCTTTCTAAATAATCTCAGTGAAAGGGAATTTTCTGCTTTGTAAGGCAATTGGTTGTTTTGCAAGGCACTTCTTTTATAACCAAGTTCCAATTTAGACCCTTGGCAATACTCAATAAATGATATTGTAAAACTTAAAAACTGGTGAAACTCAAATTCATGGTTTGAAAAATTAAAAATAGCATGGACCTTATCTTCAGTATATTTTAGTCTTTAGGTAGGATATCTTTTAGTGAAGAGGACATAACTGCCTCCTTCATCCTTCCACTCTGTAACTCTTTATTTGCACATTGTCCTTCACAGACATTTTTGAAAACAGTTTAGTCTTTTCCCTTCGGGGTGAATACAGCAACTTGGGTCTCAGAAGATCGACAAATTGAATCCTATCTTTTACCTCCTAGCAAATGGGAACTCAGTAGATCCTGAGATTCTAAATATGACAAAAAGGGAGGTTGCTGCGAATGAAAAGCAGAGCATGTTGGTAAGAGACTTCTACTGTTTGTGGAAAGAGCTGGATTCTGGCCAGAGATCCTGCAACGATTCTGCTGGGTAGGCTCAGGTAAGTGGCTTCACTGCTTTGAGTAATGAGAAGATTCTATACAGACTAAAGGAAAGAAAATTAAATGAGAAAGCACAGGCCTTCCTTGGCTCATCCCGCTGCGTGCTGACTCCTTTCACCATCCCATGAATCAATCCCAGCTGAGGCTGGAGAACTAACTGCAGCGCCTTCTGCTGCTTCTCCAAGAAGCCAAATTCCCTGGACAAGTAGGAGCCTCTTCGGTGAGTCTCCCCATCCTTCTCCCACAGTGAGTGCTCCAGGCAGCTCCCCGTCCACTTGAGAGATGGACCTGCCAGAGTCTTTCCTGGGTGAGGTCAGGAGGTGGGAGCACAGGTTCACTGGCACTGTTTATTATTCCTCACCCAGTGGTCGCAGGCTCACGGCTCATTTACTCTTGTTCCCCCCAAGCCGTGCAGACCCCTCATCTCCACCTCCCCTCCCCAGCACCCCAGGCCGTCTGCCTCTTTCCTCCCCCAGTCCTACCTCAGGCATTCCCGATATGCGCCTTGGCTGAAGCCACCTGCAAGGTGAGGCCTCACCTGGTTTCTGCCGCTGCAGGCTTCAGGGGTGACTACTGAGTAGATCTTGACATTTTGCTTACCCTGAGTGAAAAATGGGAGGTGGACCGACCAATCTGTTATTTTAAATAGTCTTTCTCTTAGTGCCTTATTTTAAGCGTTGTTAAGTAATGAGGATCAAGAGGCGTGGGTGTTGTATCAATGTCAATAACAATAATTAAATCAAGAATAATTATAGTCATTCAATAAATAATTACATAATTACTATATTCCCCCAGTCTATACTAGGCAGAGAACACTGGTGTCCTAAATGAAATAAAATAGATGACCTCAAGGAGCTTTAAAAATGGCTTAAAAGGTACAGTACAAATGCATTCAGTTGGCTCTCTGGAATTCCCAGGCATTTTAAATGCTGTCCAATGCCCTTTCTCCTCCACTGTTCACATTCCTTTGGTACACAGATTTTGATAAACTATATCATGTCTTGTAGTAACAAAAAAGGGTGCTCTGACAGCAAGGAACACAGTTCTAAGAAAGCTGGTGTACTTTTGATTAACAGAAAATTCAGAAGAAGAGAAGGCATCAGCTTAAGCTTCCCTCGCCAGATTTTTATTTTATTCCCCAAAGCCTTTTTGAATACCAGGAAGGTAAATAAAAGTATTAATTATATGCTTAACAGATGTGCTCACACTTAGCATATCTCTTTTATATTACATTCATGATGCAAGAAAGTTGTATTTATACATGCTGTTTGTAACTTTAAAGAACATGCGATACCTCAGGACAATTGATATGTGCACTGCCCTTACGCCTTTTTATAATATTCCTAACATCATTTACCGATCTAAATTATCATGATTCTTGTATCTGGACTTTGTTGGTGCCTTAGTTGCATCTATGATTTCTTTAAAGCTGAATATTTTGGTCAGGAAGTTCTATCAGACTTAAAGTGAGTTTTATGATGCAGTTTTCAGAAATGTATTTCGGTAACAACTAGCCCTGCTTGTTTCTGAACACTGTGGTCCTAACCATAAATGTGCTTGAAGTTTAGAAACAGAGAAGTGCGTGTGGAGTGGGTTAATCAGGGAAGACTCTGGTTAGGGAATGGCTGTAACCGAGCCTCGTGAATGGTGATATTTAGCTAGGTGGAGAAGCACAGGCACATGGGCAAGAACTACGTACAGAGATGGGAAAATAGTGTGGAAGAGGAGATATTGTAAACTCCTCTCCGAGAATGTGAAACAGGGAGAGTGTATGGCTCTTTTCATTTGTGTAGTACTTTAAAATTAAAAAGATCCTCAGAGACATTGACTTTTTAAACCACCATAATAACTGTGGGGGGTAAAATTATTAAAAGGAAAAGGTATATATCATTTCACTTTTACAAATAAAGAAAGTGAAGGCGAGAGATCTCCCAGGCTCCATTTCTCTCAGGAAAATGAGAATAATTAAGTAATAGATAAAAACAAACAAATTAAAAAACACCTGACTTCATTGCCACAAACACATTCAGGATGTATTTATGGAAAACCTACTGTGTATGGGCACCTCCATAGATACCTGGAACATAAAAAACAAAGAACCTACCCTTAAGAAGCTTCTGTTTTAAAATAGAAGACAGATAATGCACATACCAGTAAGTAAATTATATAGTGCACTGAAACGTTTATGTGCTTTAGAGGAAAGAAACGGAGCGGAACTGCTGCTGGTTTGGGAGACAAGGGCACGTAGGGCCCACTGCGCTTCTCACTTGGTTGACCAGGGCAGGCATTTTGAGAGCATGGCCTGTAACAGGAAGTCAAAGGAGATTAGACCAAAGGATCAAAGGATGGCCATCCAAGAAGAGAGGCCAGGCAGGATAGGACCTCAGCATCTCAGGTCTGAGCCAGGGATGCAGGAAGACGAGAATTGGCTGTGAGATAAGCAGGATAGGAAATACTGGGGATGTCGGAGGAGTAACAGAGGGAGGAGAAGTTTTAGGAGAGTAGGAAGGATAAGAAAGGGAGGAGAAGTACTAGGACAGTTAGAGGAGTAACAAAGAGAATAAACACTAGGGCAGTCAAGGTAACAAAGGGCGGAAAAATACTAGGACAGTCAGAGGAGTAACAAAGGGAGGAAAAACACTAGTATAGTCAGAGGAGGAACAGAGGAAGAGGACAGGTGAGTAACAAAGAGGATAAACACTAGGATGGGCAGGGTAACAAAGGGTGGAGAAATACTAGGATAGTTAGAGGAGTAACAGAGGGAGGGGAAATTCTAGGACAGTCAGGGAGTAACAGAGGGAGGAGAAGTACTAGGACAGGTAGAGGAGTAACAAAGAGAATAAACACTAGGGCGTCAGGGTAACAAAGGGAGGAGAAATACTAGGACAGTCAGAGGAGTAACAGAGGGAGGAGAAGTACTGGGATAGAGGAGTAAGAGAGAAGAGAAACACTAGGACAGTCAGGGGAGTGGCAGAGGGAGGAGAAATATTAGGACAGTGAGAGTAACAATGGGAAGAGAAGTACTAGGACAGTCAGAGGATTATAAGAAGGAGAAAAAGACTAAGACAGTGGTGTACAGTAGCAGAGGGAGGAGAAGTACTAGGACAGTCAGAGGAATAACAGAGGGTAGAGAAATACTAGGAGAGTCAGAGTAAGAAAGGGAGGAGAAGTACTAGGATAGTTAGAGCAGTAATAGGGAGGAGAAATTCTAGGACAGTAGGAGGGGTACAAAGGTGAGAAGTACTAGGACAGAGGAGTAACAGAGGGAGGAGAAATACTAGAACAGTTGGATGAGTAAGAGGGAAGAGAAACACGAGGCCTGTTGGGGTAGCACAGGGAGGAGAATTAGTAGGACAGTTGAGGCATATCAGAGGGAGGGGAAGTCCTAGGACAATCGAGGAGTAACAAGGGGAGCCCGACGCAGGAGGATCCACGTGGTGGTTGTAGTCCATTGTAAACTCTACCTTCTACTCAGAGGTCAGGCATGATCTATTTTTAAAGTTTCCATCTCCCTGCCATGATGGAGTCAGGCTGCGCGAGAGCAAGGGAGGCTCACTGAATGCTGCTGTAGTCGTTCAGCCAAGAGATGATGGAGGCTCAGACCAGGATGGCAGTAATGGAGATGACTACAAGTGGACAGATTAGGACATACACTATTGTAAGGTAGACAGATGATGGGGTGGGAAGTGGGTGTGAGAAAGAGAGTCAGGGATAAAACCAAAAGCTGGCCCAGCCAAATGTAATGGAGGGAGGAGACACTGAGATGGAGAAAACTGAGACATAACATTCTTTGTTGAAAATAATAGAAGTTCAGTTATGTCTTTCAGATGTCCAAGTGGATATATGAATCTGGAATGCAGCAGAACAGTATGGTCTGTCGATGTCAATTTTGAACTGCCATCACACAGTTGGTATTTAGAAATCAAAGACTGGACTCAGCAAATGTGTTTGTATAGAGAAGAGGCCTCAGGACTTAGCCCAAGATCTCTCCAAAAACAAAAAATTGGGGAAAAGAGGAAAAACCTTCAAAGGTGGCTGGGATGGATTATTTGGTGAATTTGGAGGAAAACCAAGAGTATATGTTGTCCTAACAGCCAAATAAAGAAAAAGTTACCAAGGCAGAGGCAATGAGCAACTGTCCATTGTGGCTAACAGCACAAGGAGACTATCTTCTGAGAACTGACCATTGAATGTTGCAACTTGGGTCTTAGGAGAGATACTGGAAGGCAGGAATTTATTCTCATTTTCCCATAACCCAGCATGAAGTCTGAAAAATATGAGCTCTGATGCTGAGTGCAGTGTTCCTCCCATCAGAGAAGCTGACTCTCTAGGGAAGGGCTTCCCGAATACAGAGAGGGGCAGTTAGTTGGAGCACACGTTTTTCAAATAATAAGAAATAATCGTCATAGGTATAATCTAAAAGTGCATTATTTTTGTTCTTTGTTTGCTATTAGGAAAATGAGTTATTTGGGCATGCAAGATGGATTAGAAGATTGTGAGATAAATAATAAAGGGATGAGAAAAAACTTTTAGGTGACTGTTCAAAGTTGACAAGTAGGTGGAGTGATACTTTAAGGAAGAAATAACGGCATTATATGAGAATAGGTGGAAAAGATAAACATTAGGAAACCAGAAGCCTGATGGTGCCAACAATAACACTGGGGTTAATTTCACGGGTGATAGCAATGCCTTCAAGTTCTTTTTAGAGTGCTCAATAAAGTGTGCGGAATAAAAGAGGACAAGTCAGTAGTTCTATCAGTCATTCGAGTGGAGAACTGAAATGGAAGCAGGTAATGCCTAGCGTGTGTAACTTTCTTCTGTGTCCAGGCCAAACCCCACTTACCTACCTAGTCTCTTCAGTAGGAGGATGACAAAACTGGGAAAGAAGGAAAAAAACAATCACCTCCAGTGTCTTTTGGTAGAGACTTAACATTTTTACTCAAAATCAGTTCTTTCTGGCCTTGAAACAGGGCCCCGGCTAGAGATCCCCTTTCCCAGGCTTCTTTGCAGCATCACGATGCTGATGGAGGTGAACAGAAGCGAAACCGACCACTTGTGATTGCTTTTCTAGAAGGAAGCCGCTTGCCTTTCAATCTTCACTTTGTTTCCCTTCCCAGGGTTTGCAGTGTGGAGTCACCGTGCTGGGAGCGGGCTCTGACGTGCAGAGGAGGTGACAACTGAGAGGAAGGCAGTGCAAGGGACCAGAAAGCGGACTTCCGAAATGGCCTTGGGGAGGACTACTTGGCCACACCACATCTGGGACGTTCTATGAGAGAGAACAAATTATGCCTGGCCTCTGCATTTTGGGTTTTCTTAGTTACTACAGTTTAGCCTTAATCTAACAATCCAGGTCTAAGTTCCTATCAGTTTCTGTCACATGAACGTACTCCTATTTTGTAATTGTACTCAAAATATATTTTAAAGTTATTTACTATGGGCCTCCGTCAAACCTTAATTTTTAAACAATGTATGCATGTAAATCACTTCATATATTTATTATATACTTAATTTCTGAAAAGCCTGTTTCAAGTACATGATGATATTTTTATAAATAGCTTACACTAGCAAAATGCACACAGTAACCAACCATACTCGAATGTCCATAGTGATTGAAAACAAAGTCACCTAAGTAATTAGCAATTGGAATCCCCCAATTACAATGCTTATAATGCCAAGAAAATGACTTCTTTAGGGTTCTAATGTTGCTTATGCAAAGCCAGTTGCAATCAAATGAAACTATTTGGCAATTTTGGAAGTAAAATAGCAGATTTTCAAGTAAATTTAACAAGTGGCATTGACAAAAGATAAATAATAGTGTTCATTCCAAACAATTAATTCAGTAGTTTTTCCTATTCAAACCTATAAGAAGAAACAAAGAACTGTAAGGAAATGCTAATGACACACTCGTGATCAAATTCCTGACATCGATTCTTCTAAAAATTCTTCTAAAAAAAATTCTGCAGCGAGCATGCACCCTCCTTTATATCTAAAATTCTGTCTTAAGTGCATTCATTCTTTGCACATGAATGTTTTACCTATTATTCAATTTTTTTAAAGCTTCAAAGCACTTGTTTTAGAGCATGCTTCAATAACATACAAATTGTCCCTTTTATCACCTTCTCTGACAGTTTAATTGATTATATTGTTGCTAACTTGTTCATATTGTTCAGTGTTCCA
The DNA here is from genome assembly GCF_030445035.2 of Dasypus novemcinctus. NCBI lineage: Eukaryota > Metazoa > Chordata > Mammalia > Cingulata > Dasypodidae > Dasypus > Dasypus novemcinctus. The sequence continues at coordinate 8,414,208 of NC_080701.1, read as the reverse complement.
TACTTTAAGGACAAGTTTTTATGCTTTCAGTTGAATTGAAATGTTTTTTTTTTAACATACTATATAATATGTCTTGACTAAAGCAGCATATTCAAAAATCTTTGTAATTGATTATGGCTTTCTTTTCATGGATCATCTAGCGACATTATATATGAGCAGCTTCTCTTGACACAGGGCCACTTGGTGCAGAGAATGGACTTTCCAGGGGGAAAATAAACCTCTGTTCTACTAAAACTTTGGATCAAACCTGCAGAAAATATGCATTTTGGTCTTGTTTTACTACACAGTACCCTTATCCTATGAGCATGATACCAGCAGGCTATACGTGGTGACATATCTAGCTGGGGACTTGATACCTGGAGGACAGTGATATAGTAGGATAACCTGCCATTACACTAAAGTAGTTATTACAATAGTTCCCAGGTTTCAGTTCCGGGACCCATAATATACAGCCTCCCATTAATGGACATTTGTAGATGAATTGCAAGTTGGTTCATTAATTTTGAAGATGGTATTAAAGGCGGATTTATTACATCACCTTGAAAGACCAAAGTATAATACACAGCATTCTGGACTACATAGAAAAATTTGAAGAGGACCAAAAGAAATGAATTTAAGCAGGCAATTTTCACTCAAAGCCAAAGTACATTTAGACAGAAAAAGAAGTGACATTCTACTCTAAAGGTGAGTCTGCAAAATTTCAAATTATTAACATAACTCAGGAATATAGCTTCATTACAATCCCTCTCTCTTCCTTAAATCCCCTTAAACTAACAAGGTCTTCATAATACACAGTCTGTCCTCTTCAGTGCTTTAGATGCCGCTTGCATTGGTTTTAATATCTGCTCTACTACCAGATCTGTAACATAGGGAATGTTACTTAAAATATCCAAGCCTCAAGTTCTCTAGCTGTAAGCTTGGGTACGGTATCTAATACTTTACAAGCGTTCTTGTAAAGCTTAAATGAAATAATATTTCTAAAATATGCAGCATGAAGCAGAGTGCTAAATAGTTGCTCTCCAAATGATCCTTCTCATTCTTTTGGCTACTTTCCCCAGTCTTGAAACTACCACTTAGAAAAAACTCTAGTAATAACACTTAATAAATAATTCACATTACATTACATATTATTAAAAAATCTTAATAGCAAAATCTGTGTTATTTGAAAATGATTGCTAAATTATTTGGAAATATGTAAATTGAATAAAGTCCTTCTATTTTGGCCTTAACTTATACTGATAAATCTGAGTCTTCATTTAGTATATCTTCTAGGGTAAACTTAAAAGGGCACCTTTTTTAGGATATATCTGCACACTGATAAAAAATGTGCCTTCAAAATAGAGGGTTCATCAGCCCCCCCAAAACTCACTCATAGACTTAAGAAGAATTCCTAATGTGGAATTTTAAAAGGCTGGAACATTTTCAATCCATTTTGTTCTCCTCAAATGATTTGCTGCAGCCTGGCGGAGTTTTCCTTGTTTTAACTCAGAGCTCCCTGTATTGAAATTCCACTAACATCATAAGAAAGAGAGATCTGCAAGGATTTCCCATTTCTCAACTAGTGCATAGTAATAATTTATGAAAGGATTCTTATACTCTATAAATACTGTTACTCATTCTTTAAGATTTTAGAACTTCTATTTTTGAGGAAATATTCTCATTTAGTTTTTAAAATCATTATCTTTACATTTTTAGCATTTTATAACTGACCATTTTGTACTGTAAAAAGTAACTGTATTTGCAGTGAAATATTCCTATTTTTCAAGTAAATGGAATGCGATGGATTGAAGCAGTAAGTACGCCAGGCGGTAAAAAAAAAATGTGTTTGTAAATTTAATCCATTCCTGTAGGTGTAAAACCATTGTAAAATAGGACCTTTTCATGAGGTTACTTCATTTAAGGTGTGATCCTCTTCAATCAGGATGACTCTTAATCCTACTAACTGGAGTCCTTTAACAAGAGAATGAAATTCAGAGAGAGTGAGCAAGAGTGAGCCACAAGAACGTGGTCATGGAGAGAAGCCGGAAGAGAAGGGAAAGACCAGGAGACACTGCCATGTGCCTTGCCATGTGACAGAGGAGCCAAGGATTCCAACAACCAGCCCCAGAATGCCAGTCTTTAGGAAGAAAGCAACTCCTTGACGCCTTCATTTGGACACTTTCCCAGCCTCAATGCCATGCTTGGTAAGTGCTGCCATTTAAACAATTGGCAATTTTAAAGTGGACAGAGGATTTAATTATATTTACAATGTCGTGCTACAATAACCCCTCTCCATTCCCCAAATTTCCCCCTCCCCCAACAGAAGCTCTTTATTCATTAATAAATTACTCCCCTATTCTCACTGCCTCCAAAAGCCCCTGGAACCCTGTAGTCTTCTTTTTATGTCTATGAATTTGCTTATTTTGATATTCTATATTAGTGGAATCATACCATATTTGTCCTTACGTGTTTGAGTGATTTCACTCGGCACAGTGTTTTCAAGGTTTATCCATGTTCTAGCATGTGTCAGAACATCATCCTTTTTATGTCTGGGTGCTGTTCTCTTGTAGGTATGGACCAGATTGTGTTTGTTCATTCACCTGTTGCTGGACACTTGAGATGTTTGTGGCTTTTGCTGTTGTGAATGTTTCTATCATAATGATTGGTGTACAAGTTAAAAAAAAATGCATGAGTAAATTCCCACTATTTAAGCCAAAGCATGTTGTGGTTTTTGCTTTGAGAAGCCTAAGAAACTAAAACATGAAGTTATGTATATATCTGATTGAGGTGAGCCCGCTGGCCTTCAAGTATTATTTTAGGAAGTACTGAAGATATCCCAAGTCTTCTCTCAGGAATGTCAACATTTTAACAGGGGAAAAAAACTAATTCAGAACTAATCTAAATGAATAAATATATTATTGAGGACTTTGGAGTTTAAGCTACTTGGTTAGAGAATGTGAGCTATCTTTGGCATTAAACATATAAATCTGAACATCTCAGGCTTTTTTATTATTTCCTCTGGCAAGAAAAACTGGCATTATTGACAGATGTCTTGCTGGCTAGAATAGTCTAAATGGCACACTAGGATTAAGGCATAACATGGATTACGACTGCAGGTTTAATCTTTATACAAATCATTTAATTGCATATAAAGAAAATAATTCATTCATTAACAACCTAAGTGTTTCAATTTGCTCCCAATTCCAGTGGGTCAAAGCTTGAGCAAGAAAATTTAAATAGAATACATCTCTTAAAATTCTCTTGAGATTTTTAAAAATTTAGTTATAAGAAACAATAATGTTGCAGACTAATAACCTCTCTCCAATTGGATTAGAATACTATAATATATCATGCTTTCCCTTTTGCCCACAGAAGTAAGGAAATTCAGAATACTCACAGCTAGAGAAAGCTCCCCAGGGGAAGTGGATTTGGCTTAACTGATAGAGCATCCACCTACCATATGGAGGGTCCAGGGTTCGATCCCCAGGGTCTCCTGACCCATCTGGTGAGCTGGCCCAAGCACAGTGCTGCCATGCGCAAGGAGTGCCGTGCCACACAGGGGAGCCCCTGTGCGTGGGTACCCCATGCACAAGGAGTGCGCCTTGCAAGGAGAGCCGTGTGAAAAAAAAAAATTCAGCCTGCCCAGAAGTGGCGCTGCACACATGGAGATCTGACGCAGCAAGATGATGCAACAAAAAGAGACACAGATTCCCAATGCTGCCGAGGGTGCAAGTGACACAAAAGAACACACAGCAAGTAGACAGAGAAAGCAGACAACTGTGTGTGTGTGTGTGGGGGGGGGGGGGGGGGCGGGCAGCGATAAATAAATAAAATAAATCTTCAAAAAAAAAAGAAAGCTCCCCAGTAAAAGAAACTAGATCCATAACGGGTAACAGAATATACAAAGGTAATTACTCCAAGACAAACTTGCTACATTGGCGCCTAACTCCAAGTCCTAACTATGTACTTCAGGAAGGAATAAGTTTCATAGATTGACATAATTATGTTTTCAGGAGAGCAACTTGTATCGGATAGCTGTTTAGTCAATATTTCTATTAGCTAATGAAAGGAGTCAAAACAAAATATAGTAAAAAATATCCCCTCCTCTAATGTCCAAATACTTTCTATGAAGGTTATAGCCTTACAAGCCAACAACTAGAATTTTCTGCCATCACATCAAAGTAACTTATCCTCCCCATAAATATGGAACCTCTGACTTAAGTCAGTAGATTTCAATCTGCTCTTGGCCAGAAAATCTGGAAATCTACATATGATTCTCAGAATCTGTACCTACATTCTACTGACAGTAGAGATGATGGATAAAAGCACTGCCGTTAGCAACGATTGGTGGTTGAGAATTGTCCTTTCCACCCAGTTACCATTAAACAAATTTAAATGTTCTAGAAGTACATTGATCCTGCCATGGATACTAGTATTTTGTCTCCAGATCTATCCAGGATATCCCCAGTGACCCAATTATCCCACTACTTGCTCTTGATGCCTCTGTTTGCTGGACTTTTTAAGTTTGTTCAAGTGATTCACCCAGAATCAAAAATCAATTTCAAACTCATTTTCACTTCAGAGTATGATGTTTACAAATGAACTGGATATATTTAATCTTAAGTAAGCGCTCTGCTAAGGAAAAAGATTTGACCAGGATTGGGGGAGAATTCACAGTACTACTGAGATTATATGCAACAATTGCATAAACTTCCTTGGATGGCATATTTACCACTACTTGTTCTTAATCGAGTCAGACAAACCCAAATTCAATCCTAGTACTGTACTTACTAACTGATTTAATCTCGCTGAATCTCAAATCTCTGAATTATAAAATGGGGATAAAAATAGTTATCTAATGTGATTGTTATAATGTTAATAAAGCACTTACCCTAATGCCTACAAAAGAAAATTAATGTTTAACAATTATAATTGCCTTAGAGATCACTGGGTACGATTAAGATACATATAAAATATAATTAATATAATCACTGGAATAAGAAAAGTTCATGTATTTACCCATTCAACCCATAAAATTCTTTTTGCCACTTGTGTGCAGAGAAATCCATCAACAATTAAAATACTTATTAAGGGAAGCAGATGTGGCTCAATCGATTGGGCTCCTGTCTACCATATGGGAAGCCCTGGGTTAGCTCCCAGGAGAGCTACCGCTCATGTCCATGGAGAGCTGGTGCAGCAAGATGATGCAACAAAGGGAGACACGCAGGCATAGAAGAACACGCAACAAATGGACAGAGAGAGCAGACAGCAAACAAGTGGCAAGTGGGGGGGCGGATATAAATAAATAAATCTTTTAAAAAAATACTTATTGAGTTATTTATATAGTCAAGAGTATTCTAGGTTCATTGAGGGATATAAAAAATGCTAAAGATATTGAACAAATTGTCAGTAACAGGTTTGCTATCCATTATCCCCTCTGGCAGTGAGATGTCCTCAGCAAATACAGTGGGAAGATGATTTCAGGTCAATTATCAAAGTAAACATGTAAATGACAATCCTCTTGGCAAACATAGCAATAGTATTTGTTTTCAGAGAAGTCCTTATCTACAGAATGCTTTTGGCAAAATGTATCTGGTCTACTTAGGTCTGCTTATGGTAAAAAACAAACAAACAAAAACACCCTGAAATGTATGGATTTATGGGCATAACACTCCCAAAATGATTAACTATCACTGTAAAATGGAAATGCTTCATAATGCAAAAAGCTTCCTTTTGTATAACTGATGTAGACACATACAATACTTAAGAGACTTTAAATGTAAAATCTGGGCCAAAGACCATGCTTTAAGAAGAGACCTGGTAAGGGTGTTAGTAGTTTCTTGGCACACTTGTACCCCTGATATTAGTAAATCTTGATGCAGGGTATGGTATTTGATTGTGTATCTAAGTTGATGATCCTATACTTTGTGTTATCTCAGCTATCTTAGATGGAAATGTCTTTTCCCTCCTTGATTTCCATGAGTCGGGATGCTTCCCTAAATATTGCTGTTTCTTGCCATGTCCCTTTCTTATTTCTCCACGTGAGAGCAAGATGAATTGCCAGTGATGAGACAATAGTCTACTCTGCTTCCCAGCTGGGGATACTAATCTACCAAAGGTACTGGTCACAAGGGTTATTTTTTCTTCTTCTTTCTCCACTAGATCAGTTGGAAGTAGAAACCTGGTGAGTATTTCTTCTCTGGTTCAAAATACCTGCCGCCAATGAGCTGTATTCTAAAAGGTTAGATTTGGAGTTGAAAGACGGCGTTTGGTTCTCAGGACAAGCCATGTCCCTCAACTTCTCCTTTATTTAAAAAAAAGCTTACTCTTATGCTCCACCTGCCAGCTTTCCTGTCTCCCCAATTGTCTGAAGAGGCATGCTAGTTATTGTGCCCCCTCAAATCTCCAACACATGGTGCTCCTCAAAGCTGAGGAGAATGAATTGATCAAACATGAAATCATTTGATTAGCCAATGTTACATAGGAACAGTATAAAATGAGTAGGAACTCATTAAAGAGAGCATTCCCCATAAAATCCAGTAATGGGAAAAGGACTTGAGTCAGTGGTGTGCTCCAGCTAGCTTGTACTGGCTCATGAGAGCCTGCAGGGCATGTTTCTTCACAATTTTATGTTCAGTGACATCATGTTGGTAGGTGGAAACTGACTGCTGTGGGAGTATTGATGTCAACGAAATTGGCAAATGCCACAAAGCACAGTACACAGAGCCACCCCTACGCAGAGAGTTAAACATTTACTAACATACCACCAGCTTGAGCTGAGCTGCAAATGACCATGAGGAACGCCACTAAGTGAGGAGCGCAGAAAGACATTCCTGATACCCAATAAGCATACCCCACCCCATCCTCTTGCCAGAGATTCCATGTTGGTGGAGACTAAAGGATAACATGGAAGCACCGGCATGGGCTCTAGGGGTGAGGCTTGTCTTTGCATGCCATTATTATTATCTGATATAATGTAATGGTTACAATACAATAAGGAGAGATTTCTGATCATGTTGTTATCCCTAAACACTATTGTGGGTTTTCAAAATTTTTGAGTCTCAGTTTATTCATCTGTATTATATCAGGGCTGGAACAAATGATTACTAGACACCTTTTAATAGTAACATTTGGTGACTGCTACATAACATTTATTACATTACTATAAAAATCCAGTTAAACTTTTTTTTATTATTCTTATATTTATGAGTGCTTGAATTATAATTTAGTTCTTTACCTACAATTTTTAAAAATGTGTGGAATCAGAAAATCAGAAAATATTGCAGGGACCAACTAAAAGAAATATAAAGATATTGAAAGCTATTATAAGGAGCTTACTAGCCAGATCCTGAGCCTCAACAGACTCCAGCACCTACAATCTGATTTATTGGACTTACCACACTCAGCTAAGATGGAGGTGAAGAAGGACAACCACCACACCATGGAGCCTAGAGTGATTACAACTGAAAATGGGAGGATTGCATCCAGCATCCAGGTGGAATCTGAGCCTCCTCTTGACATAAAGGTGCAATGGACACAACCAATCCAGTGTCCACATAGAAGAGGTGGCATTGGATTGGGAAAAGTGGACATAATGGACAAAGGGTATGGGGAAAGGCAGGAAGAGATGAGAGGTGGAGGCGTCTTCGGGACATGGAGCTGCCCTGGATGGTGCTTCAGAGGTAATCACCGGACATTGTAAATCCTCACAGGGCCTACATGATGGAATAGAGGAGAGTATGGGCCATGATGTGAACCAATGTATATGAGGTGCAGAGGTGCCCAAAGATGTACTTACCAATCCAATGGATGTGTCATGATGATGGGAACGAGTGTTGTTGGTGGGGGGGAGAGGGGGGGTGGGGGGGTGGGGTTGAATGGGACCTCACATATATATTTTTAATGTAATATTATTACAAAGTCAATAAAAAATAAAAAAATAAAAAAAAAAATAAGGAGCTTACCATTCATTAAGTTGGAGATTAATTGGTGTGATTAAATGTGTATATTCAAGAAAATATATTGATTTATTATAAAGAAGCTGCAATGCATGGGTCCCTATGTCCATGGATAATACTAAGAGAAAAGAGACTGGAAGAATTTAGTTAGGGAAAAACCACTCTTACCAATATATTTATTAGATACCATAGATATCTATGACCATGATTTTAAATATTACAGCAGACTGCTGTCTCTATTTGATAGGTTAAGATTTGATCCAGCTGAAATCAGAGGGCTAGTTCAAATGGACATCTGATTTTCATTCAAAATCTAATATTCTATTTCTTTATAGATTGAAAAATCAAAATAAATGGGTATCAATGGGATAAAAAAATTATGCAGTACATATAGAGGAAATTAAAATATGATTTATAAAAGTAAAATACATCAATAAACTTCCCAAATATGCCTCCATATTATACCTATTCTTCCCTCTCCCTCCCCTCAGAACCTCTGATGACCACTTCCTTTATACCAAATGTACAAGTTCTTTCATTTCTAGAGAAATAATAAATCTATGATAGAATAATAAATCTACTTTATCCTGTTGTTCATTGCTCAGTCTAGAGGATTTGGGGATGGTGATGCCCACTCTGTTTCTAATTGAGAGATGGCTTAGATCCCATGGGGCAGGTGGATGGAACTATCTTGCTTGCAGTTGCAGACACTCTGTTCCTTGGGATGGTCATTGTCCATCATTATCTCCTTGTTGGTTGTCCTGGATGAGACCATTGAACTGGAGAGTAGGTGTTGCAACTCTGTTGAGATTCAGGACTCAGCCAGTACACGAACAGACCAAAGACTTAAGCCTCTGGGACATATATTTAGCAGATACAGTGCTAATTATAGGTTCAAATAAAAGGGGCAGAAGAGCCATGTGTCAGGTAAAGGTTTAATTCTAGCACTCATTTTTAGCTATGTGGTCTTGAGCAGGTTAATTACTACCCTTCCAAGTTTTACAGATTTCTCTCATCTAAAATAGACACAATACCTCAAAACAATGCACTTATTAAATGAAATATTGTTTAACATAGAACATAAAAGTTATTACAACAAAGTAAATTCAGTCTTAAGTAGAAGCATGTATTATTTAATAGCATTTCTATCTTCCTAACTAGAAAAACAGTTGGTGAATGATTGTAGGAACCACGTCTTATCCGTCTTTGTGGGATCCCTATACCATCCTGTACCGTGCACTGCCCATGGCATGCAGCTGCTTTACCTGCTGAAGGCAATCATCACCAAATCTTATGAGTGACTTAGCTACTTCTACATTTTGGTTAACTTCATTTAATTTTGATCTTTTGGCTTAGCAGTAAGTTTAGTCTAGGAGAAAAGGAAATACAGAACCAGACTACTTTGTGTTTAAAACAAAATAGTCCTGATGCTAAATGTTAATGTTGGAAGCTGAATTCAGTAGTCCAGTTTCATTAGCATTCATTTCACCTGAAAAACACACTTTCTTTTCTGTTTATTTTACCACAAAACCTAAAAAAGTTTTTAATATTTAGCTAGAAGAGTTTTGACAGTTCATAAGTGAATACTAACACTTCTTTTGCTGTTAGATGATGTCTTAGTTTACTAAAGGCTGCCATTGCAAAAATAACAGAAATGGGTTAGCTTTTATAGCGGGAATTTATTAGGGTAACATCTTAAAGTTTCGCGGTCATGAAAATGTCTAAATCAAGGCATCATCAGAGAAGTCATTTCACCAAGTCGGCCGCTGGCCGGCCCTGGGCTCCTGCCACATGGCAAGGCAAAATGGCAGCTGGTTTCAACCTTCTGCTCAAGACTCACCATCTCCCCCAGCTCAGCTGTGGACCTTCAGGTACATGGCTCATCTCTCCCTGGGCCTCTTCAGCTTCTGGCTGTACTGCTGATTCCAGCCTCTGCCTCTCTCTCAGCCTCTTGGGTTTCTCTGTAGGCTCACTTTCTCCCCAAGTTCAGCTGTGGGTGATCCTGCCAGGGTAAAATGGCAGCTCTCTTCATCTTTCTATTTTCAGTTCTCCAATATATAAGACGTAAGCAAGGGGGCTGAGACTCACCCTGGGTCATGCCTCACTGAAGAAGTACACTTAGTGGACTTAAAGTGATCTAATCAAAGTGTCCCTTAACTGAATCTAATCCAAAGGTCCTATATAAAATAGGTCTACGTGCACAGGAATGGGCTAACACAATTTTGTGGAGTCCACAAAAGACTCACGCCAGGACAGCTGATATCCAAGGCTGTCAGCATAAATAATTCTAGTACATGTTCTAGAGATTTTGACAAAGTGGCCACAATTTTATAAATCAAAATAATATGTAATTTGACATTCCATATGTTTTTCAGTAAGGGAATGGAGTTACTCTACAGAGACATTCCATTTCATGAAGTTCTTTTTGAAAGGCTTGAATAAATATTTATTTACCACCTCAGATTTCTATCAAATTGACATAGCAATATTTTATGAGTTATAAGGAATATGTAGAGCTCCTAGTGTCAAACTGAATATAAATTGGTGGAGAAATAATGTTTTGTTTGATTCTGTGTTTGTTTCAGAAAATGAAAAATGATAGTTAATTTGAAAGGGATATTGGTTTCATCTGTGTGTTTGTTTTATATTTTCTTAAACCAAAAAGAGTCAATGCCCTGTATTAAGACTATTAGGCTATTTAAAATAACATAAAAAATTTTCTGAATCCATAGTATAGCAAATTATAGCAGAAAAACAGTATGAAAAAAATTTTTTCTGCTATTAGTGGAAGTCTTTTAAATAAATCAGATTGAACCCCTACTTAGTTGAGTGGAATCAGGTAATTTATCAAGAAATGACTGGGAAAGGACGATGCCTCGAAGAGGTAAAACCACTCAACTCTTCTATTCCACTGGGACATCTGTGGATATTAAGAGTCATTTGACAAGAATGAATGACTCTCAGACACACGTAGACAAAAGAAAACAATTAAACTTTTCCTGCATCAGAGAACAAGAAAAATATCAACTTTTACTTTACACTTGGTATGCATGTTCAGGTATGAATGAAAAACATCAATCCCGGGCCCTCTTTGGAGCTGGTGTTTCGGCATGATGAAACTGGATTCAGATGGAATCTCTTTTCATTAGACTTTCATGCTACTTTACTGGAATTGTAGTTGGTGTTGGGGTTTAAGATATATTTAGGGGATTTGAATCTCTGGACTGACAATATGATAGCCAGGCCCTGAGCCTCAACAGACTTCAGCTCCGACAATCTGATTTATTGGACTCACCTCACTCAGCTAAGATGGAGTTGAAGAAGGACAACCACCACACCATGGAGCCTAGAGTGCCTACAACCAAAAGCAGGAGGATTGCATCCAGTATCCATGTGGAATCTGAGCCTCCTCTTGACATAGAGGTGCAACAGACACAACCAATCCAAGGTCCACAGAGAAAAGGTGGCATTGGAGTGGAGTGGGAAAAGTGGACATGGTGGCTGATATGGGTATGGGGAATGGCAGGAAGAGATGAGATGTGGAGGCACCTTTGGGACTTAGAGTTGCCCTGGACGGTGCTGCAGGGGCAATCACCGGACATTGTAAATCCTCCCAGGGCCCACTGGATGGAATGTGGGAGAGTATGAGCCATGATGTGGACCACTGACCATGAGGTGCAGAGATGCCCAGATATGTACTTACCAAATACAATGGATGTGTCATGATGATGGGAGTGAGTGTTACTGGGGGGGGAGTGGTGGGGTGGGGGTGGTAGGGTTGAATGGAACCTCATATTGTTTTTTCAATGTAATATTTTTACAAAATCAAAAAATAAAATAAAAAAATAAAATAAATAAAATAAAATAAAAATAAAAATGATAAAATGAAAAAAATAAAAGTTTTAAAAAAAGTAAAAAAAAAAAAAAAAAGAAATACCCATAAAGGAAAGATTGTTTTCTATGTAATCCAGGAAGAAATTAAATGTTAATAAGTGACATTAGTAAGTATTGTATTTCTTTGATGTTTGTGAATAGATATCACCTGAATACTATAATATCTATATATTAAAAATATGCATATATAGAAATATTGATGAACTTGATTATTAAATTCAATCAAATTATGTTATTTAAATGACCCTTGAAGATAAATTAGCTTTTAAATTATTAACATCATTATATTTCTGTTATATTGAAATATTATATTTGAAATCTTAACTAGAAATTTTATGCTCAAGGGCTCAAGCTTTGCATATATCTTATGCATCAAACTTTTCACATTTTAAACTATTCTATCATAGCTGTCAGGAAATCCTATGAAGTAAAACGAATATTAGATATAAAATGACTCAAATCATTCCATTTCAATCCAGACCCTAAAAATTATATTTCAATTTCCATTTCTTGTTCACTCTTTCCTCCTTTCTTATTTATAGAACAACTGTTCTAATCATGAGTACTATATTTGGGATTAAATCCACTCTCTTTTTGTACCCAAGATCCCACTGAATCCATTAAAATTCCTTGTATACAATAAAAATCTCCCTCATTTATTTAACATATTTATCAAATATTTATAAAGCCAATGTGTGCCTCTTCTGTAATATATGCTGGATATAAAATGGAGAAAAAAGAGATACTTTACATTTTATTTGGGGTTATATATCACTGAATTACAACACTGGTGATAAGTTCTATGAGAGTTGACGTAATGAGTGCTATGGTGGCACAAGTAAGTGACACCGCCAAGTGGGTTTGCTGAAGAACTGGTGCCCAAGCTAGCCTTGGAAGACTGAGAGTAAATTAATCAAGTGAAGGGACTGGAACATAAAATAATGGCAATAGTATATGCAATGGCCTAGAGATGAGTAAAAGCTTGAAATGTCTGAGGAATTGAAAGAAGTTCAGCATGACTTGATAGCAGAAGGTGAGAAGAAATACACTGTTAGATGAAGCAGAAGATATAAGTAGAGTCAGATCATACATTGTCTTGGAGTCATCGTAAGAAGAATTAATTATTTTATAAGAGCAATTAGGAGATATTGAAGGATTTTAAGCAGGAAAGTAACATGATTATATTTGACTTTAGGAAGATCCTTTTCAGTATTAAAAAAAAATGGATTTGATAGATTCAAAACAGGAAAAAAGAGTATGAGCTAGAGGGTTATGGAACAAAATGGGGAAGAGATGTTGGTGAGCAGAAGTGACAGTGAGGAGAAGAGAAGTGAACGGCTCAGTGTAGCATTTTATGGGATTGAAAATCCATGTGGATTTCTCGCATGGACACATGGGCTGTAAGAGAAAGAGCTGTGTGTATGCGGAAGGCGTGGTGGGTGACAGCTTAGGTTAGGGCCTTTTGACTCTCAAGTGCTACCGGGATACCCAAGAAGGAATGTCTGCCTAAGAGGTGGTACAAATATAGGATGCTCAGGAAGGAAAACCTACGGGGAAAAAGGAATTTGGGTATCATTAATATATGGAAAGTATCTGAAACCTTGAGGCTAAAGGAGGTGAATGGATGTCCTGTAAATGCTAAGTATATTTCCAGCAGTGATAGGCCTAACGGTTTTACCTATCAAAGAAAACAATAAACCACAACCTTAAAACCCCCAAAAGGGTGTCATTATGAAAACTCAAAGGAATGTAAGACCTATGGAAATCATTTATTGCTAAATTCACTGGACATTTTGATATCCTCATAATTCTTAACTATGCTAGCATTTAACTGCTCAGCCATTCCATTTTCCTGGGTTTTAAAATGCCATTCTTGCTTTAGTTTTCCTCCTAACTCCTAATTTCACTGCAGGTTCCTATTTCTTTGTCCTTGCATCTTCAGGATTTTGTCTTTGGCCTTCTCCACCTCTCCTTTTGTGTTCCTTTCCTTGGAGCACTTCTCATACCTATGGTTTCTGTGGAGGACTCCGATTTCATACCTTTACTCTGAATCTCTCTAAGTTAGACCTCTTCAGTTGAACTGCTTCTCCACCAAATGGCCCACCAGCAACTCAGCTCAATACGCCCTGCCACCCTGCCCTTTCCTTCTCTAATCACCATTTCCATTAGCGCCACGTCTGCTTACTTAGTCAGGTCAAGCAAGTCATCCTGAGGAGTCTAAGCTCCTCACTTCCTCTCCACCTCTCTCAACAAGCTGGCCAGGATCTCCTGCTAAGGTCACCATGTCAAGTTTCTTGACATCTACTAGAGTGCCTCATCGATGATCACAGTGCTGGAACTGGGGTAGTTGTTCAGTAAATGCTGTCTGAACGAATTAAGGAACTCTCTTTCCCTGTCTCCTTATTTGATTTATGTGCTCACTATTCCTTAGATACTGCAACACACTCTCAAGGGTCTCCCCTTATAAAAAGTGCCCCCTCCTTCAGCTCATCCTTTGGTTTGAAGCCGGATTAACTTTACTAAATCTAAATTTAATTGGGTCAATCTCTTTTTTTAAAGTTAATCACTGTCTCCCTACCTTCTACAAGACAAATTATAAAATCCTTAGCATGTTTTCAGCCGTAGCTACTCTGAAGCCTTGTTTACTGCTGCCAATTTTAATGAAAGACTGGAAAAGAACTAATCTGAAGAATTCTGTTGAATGTTACAGGAGATTGTAGTTCATTTGCATATTATGGTTTACCACTAATACATTCTTCCTAAGAGCCATCTGAGGACTGCCATTAAGAATGACTTTTCCTCAAGTTCCCTCCATCAGTAATGAGCTCATAAAGTCAAAGAGCAAAGCTTTTAAGGACCATATTCTTTAACAAGAAGGACAGATTACTTCTTAAAGGTACTGAGCATTACCAAGGGGATAAATCAAATCACTCTTTCTGCCTTTTGTTTTTCCCCCAAGAAAGCCAGCAGAAAATTCAAAATATAACAAAGAAAGTTAAAGACTCAGTAGTATTAGTAGTTGATATAGTCTTGGAAATTTTTAAGATCTACTGACTACAAATATAACAACCATGCATTCACATGTTTTAAAATTATTTGTTGTCCAATATTTAATTCAAAAACATGAAAACATTCCTGAATACCATTCTTTAAACATAAATGCCAGAAATTCATCAAAATAAAACCAAGAAGGATTTTAGACTGATATAGAAAATGATCTTAATATTAAAGATTATTTTCTTTCTAGAGATAGAAGAAATTCCAAGAAAATATGATTTCATGTGATTCTAGCAGTCCCAGGTAGACATTATTCTTTTACTCAGAGATCCTGTGCTGGGATTTCAGATATAATCAGAAGATGACACTAAATACTTAGAAGAGAAAAATAAATGCCCCAGATCAACTCAAGGTTTATTCACCCTGGGAATGAACCACATATATCCATGTATTGACACTTCTTTTAATAAAAACCTTCTTTTAAAATAGTATTATAACTAAGTTTAAGAAAATATTAGATAAATTAAAAGCAAGGTAAGAAGAAACAGGAAAATGAGTAGAATAGTAAAGGAAATCAACATTGCTTTACAGGCAAGCTTTAAGTTTTACTTACAGAGTTTCCCGGTGTTCAAATGCAGCCTGCATTTTCTGTCCTGAGACTTTTTCATACAGTATCATCCTCTTTCCAGAAGTAGACAATGCTGTTCTAATCTCTACTGGTATATGGATCCCTGCAACATTGGCATCCCTTGGGGTACGGGTCAACTAAGCAGCTTCAGGCAACCAAGGAAGATGTATGTCACCACTAGGATCAACCTAGAGAAATGTCTAGGAGATTTTCACTCAGATTCCTTGAAACACAGAAGTGTTCATTATAAATTGCTCTCTATCCCTGGTGGCCCTAGGGCTAATTGTTTTTTAAAGATTTATTTTTATTTGTTTAATTCTCCCCACCCCTCATTGTTAGCACTTGCTGTTTCTGTTCATCTTCTTTATTCCTTTACGAGGCACCAGGAACTAAACCCAGGACCTCCAATGTGGGGGGGAGGAACCCAATCACCTGAGCTAGCTCAGTTCCCTGCTTTGTTGTGTTCTCATTATGTTTTCTCTTCTTGTGTCTCTTGTTGAGTCATCTTGCTGCATCAGCTTGCCGCACCTGCCCATCACACCAGCTTGCTGTCTTGCTCATCATCTTTAGGAGGTACCAGGAACCCTGCCCCCAACATTTTTGTGTTTCTCATTATGTTTTTCTTCTGTGTGTCTTGTTGTGTCATCTTGTTGTGACAGCATGCCATGCCTACCCATTGTGCCTGCTCGCTGTCGTCTTTTAGGAGGCACTGGGAAACAAAATGTGGACCTCCCACATGGTAGGTAGGAGCCCAATCGCTTGAGCCACATCCACTTCCCCCAGGGTGAATATTGATATGAAAGCTTGCTCTGTGAAATATGGACAATACAAATTTAAGAAATACTTTAGTAAATTTTAAGCAGATAAATATATTCTTTTCCAGTCTTCTTCTTTGGCTCCAACTGAGCTAAAACATCCAAAAAGGTAGGAAGAAGTAGGATCCCAAGATTCATTCTCAACTAGAATCAAATCTGCTTTGGTTGTTGTGGCAACCAGGCTATCAATTATGTTCTGGCCCCAGGCTTATAAATTTACAACTCTATTCCCAATCAGCCAACAACAAGAAAACATTTTGTGTGTATACGCCCACATTGATACAAATATGCACATACCCATATGTGTATATAAATATAGACAGGTAGAAAGATAAAGATTTCAAAATGTTTCCATCATTCACACAACTTCACACACAGATTACAATTTTTAAAGCATTTTAACATTATTCTTTTTAAAAATGCATTTGAAAAAGCAGAATATAGCAATTCTAGGACCCTACAAGTCTTCTAATGCTAAATGCATGGGTTGAGCACTATTAGAGTTTCCAAGTCAGTGTTTCATTCTGCTTTGCCCAATGTGCAGAGACATAGAGAGAAACCATGTGTCATGTCTAAGGTTATTTGTAAGTAATACTCAGGAATCATTTATTCACGGTCTTCAAAATGCAATGATTCTCATTAAAAATAAATACTTTACTATTTCTCCCTTAGGGACAAAAGACTTATTGCTATGATAATCTGCTCTATGATACTCAGACAATATATGCTACAAAAAACTGGATACAGGTTTTCTAGTTCATTGGGTAGTACAAATCTGGAGTCCCTGTCCCATGCCTTTCATTCTTACCACTATGGGAATAAAAACTGCAAGACGGCCAGTTTTAGTAGAATGCTACTGTTTGCAATCATCGTTAATGAAAATTAGCAAAGTGAAATAGGCTGGTTATGATGATGATAATACAGTTATGTGAAATAAAAGCTGCCTTTTTCTCAATGTGCATCTTTCAAGGGGTGAAAGGCCTTGGACAGTGACCCAGATAATATCCTATTTTTCTGCTTTACACCAAATCCTTTTGGCAATGGACCATTCCTACTTGCTACGTGAAGGAGAGAACCATCTTGGTTTGTACAGTTCTCCTGGGAGAATCCTGAAGTGGAGTTTCAGAGCCCTTCCATGCACTCTGACTAATTTTCTAAGTCATGGCTAATGAGAAAGCTCAAATGTGAAGATTCATTCATTCTATGTTGGTATAGAGTGGATAAGGAAAAAAATATTGCCAAGGATAAAATCATTAAAAGAGTAGATGAAATAATTCCAACAAAATAACTTCTGCATTTATGACTTGTGTTGCTGTAATTGGTATACTATCATAGAAGGAGCATACCATATCCTTAATATGTTAGATGAAGTTGTTACCTCTTTGGAACTAATCATAGAAGAGTGAAATCTAAAAGAAAGTACTGTCCATTTTATTTTCTGCAGGCATAGTCCTTTCTTTATCTGAAGGTTAAAAAGAGTCTCTTCCACAGAAAGTGCCATAGAGGGTTCCTAGTATGTCTCTTACATGCTTCTTCTAATATCTTAGATAGGTTCTCTCAGCTAGATGAAGATGCTATTTGTTATTTATAACTCTACATGGAAAACACTTGTCTTGTAAATATGATTATACTACTTTTCATATATAGCTTTAATGCTTATATTCGATGCTACTTCCATTTAAAAATCAAGGAGATTATTAATGAAGTGTACTAATTATTTTATTTAGTTAATTTCCTGGCCAGAATTAGAAATTTATCCATTATAGGATACAAATAACTTAGTCTATCTTCAAAAATCAGTATAAAAAATTACTGTCTCTTTGTACTGAAACACAACATGAATTTCCAATAGAACAAAGGGGGCTTTGAATTGTCTTAGGAATGTGGAGCAATAATTTGCTGTGGACTTTAGATTATTTAGCATCCACTAGAATGTAAGCCTCACAAGGGTAAGTTTCTGTTTCATTCACTGATACACTCCAAACCCCTGGAAAAACTACTCTCACCTAGGAAGTACTCAATAATATTTGTTATATAAATATATTTTGACTTTGGTTTGTTATCTATAAAGTACCAATGCTTTCAGTGAAATATTCCTCTCTCTTCTACCACATACTTCTTCCAAATGAATAAAATTAAAAAGAAGGTAAGGGGATCAGGTGCAGCTCAGTGGTTTGAGTGCATACTTCCCATGTACGAGGTCATGGGTTCAATCCCCATTACGACCCTTTTAAAAAAGTGAATATTGAACTGGAATGAGGGAGAAAACAGTGGAAAGAAGAAGAAGCTGTTTCCACTAGTACAACTGAACTTAAAAGGTCAAATCTACCATTAGGCTATTATGGCTTAAATAGTGGCAATTCTCATTCAAATGCTCAAATTAATACAGGATACAGTACTTTTTTTTTTTTCATGTTATTTTGTCACTTTACCTAGAATGTCACCTATTAAAGATTTATTTGGATTCATGAATGTCATTGTTATAAATGTAAATCACTCAAAAGGTTAAGAAGCAATCAATAAATTAGCTTAAGGAGATGATTTGGCCCCTAAACTTATTTGCAATCACTTTTATCCAATAGATAAAAGGTTTTCTTGCAAAAGTAATAGACATGGTTTCAGTTCAGCCTGCTTAGGAAACCACTCAGGAAAATACAACATGATCTGAGAACCTTTGGATCAGGTTACTGTGGAAAATGCTGCAGGAAACAGAAAAGGAGTGCAAAGGAGAGAAGGAATGATGTGAATATTCCATTTTTAAAATTTATAACCAACCCTGTACAAAAAAATCTGGAAGTGGGGTGAGGCTTTTCTTTTTAGTGTGTTCTTTCCTTTGAGCACAACTGGTTCTCTGGTTTCAGAGAGTAGCGGGAGTCACAAAGCCTTTTCAGAACTTAAATACCAAGACTGCGTGTTCGGAGCAGATGCTGGTGCCTTCACCTCAGGATTTGCAATGGAAGGACCCTCTTAAAATTGATTTGTGCTAGATCATATATCCAAGAGGAAGACCAGAGTAGAGAGACAAACAGCTTCCTAAACCTCACAGGAAGTAGTCTGTCTCCTGATCTATTTCTCTGTCCAGTCTAAGTTCCCATGGTGTCAAATAGTTTCCCACTATTTCTACAGGAAAATACATGCTAGGCTCCCAGGGACTTACAGTGTCACTTTGGGCACATCAGTCTTTGAGATGGCAGATCCTGTGTTGACAGTGTAGCCAAATGCATTATGGTACGAGGTGTTACAATTGTTTTGCAATACAAATATTAGATGCAACAGATCTTAAGTAATTGAAATGCGCCAAATGTATTTATTTAAAGCTAAGATTTTTTGAAACACATATAATGATTGAGACAATTGCCAGGGGTCTTTAAAGGACTTTTCATTTGTAATGAAGATGTTATTTGGTGACATGGAGCAATATTCATTCTTCTTTAGGGCTCTAGTTCCAGCTGCCTCCAGGCTCACATATCAAAATCGAATCCTGGGGAATTCAGCTCATAGCACTTCCATAAAACATACCACTTTAGGCAGTCTTGGTGAAATATGGGAATGAGAGAGCAAGTAATAATAGCTTTTTGTCACTTCCACTCCCACATACTCCAACCGCTCCAATATTCCCTTTGGGCAGAAATGTCTAGATTATATTTTACACAGATGTCTTTACAGAGATATAACTAATGATAAAGTCTATACCTCTTTAGATTAATATATATATATATGCATAATCCTTCAACATTTACCTTCTGTTTTATGAAATGTATAACAGTTGAGTATAATTAACAATGATATCTTTGTTTTACTAATATCAAACTGTTGAGAAAAAAAAATTGGTTTCATCGTACAGTGGAAAAGACCATGCATTTAAAACATATCAGTTATAAATGGGATGAAGGGCCTGAGAAGTGCATTGCCCTTGTCTATATAGAGACTTGGATTAATTTTGCCTATATTTCCATCTGCTTTTCTCTACGTACATTCAAAACACACACATACTTACTATCTAGACACACTCAAATTATATTCAAATAGATCATTTAAATAAACTACTTTTCTATTTTTTAAAATATTGAATGTAGTAATTTATAGGTTTTAAAAACGTTCATGCCATAGCTGTGTCTAAAACATGAGAGGAGATGAAAAACTTATCTGAACTTGTGCCTATATGTTAGAGCAGGGGTTCTTAACCAGGGGTCTGTGAACTTGAATTGAAATTCAAAAAAACACTATTCTTGTGGGGATGTGTTGGTGCAGGTGTGTTATATTTATTAAATAATAATTTATATTATTATATTTATATTACTTAGCAAGGAGCCTGTGGTTTTCACCTGACAGGCAATGGAGTCTGTGGAGCAAAACTGGTTAAGAATCCCTGTGTTAGAGAATACTCAAATAATTTCCACTCATAGAATATTTGTGTTAAAGAATTAGGAAGATAATTAAAAGGAGAACTGTTTGGGAAGCAGACTTTGCCCAGTGGACAGGGCGTCCGTCTATCACATGGGAGGTCCATGGTTCAAACCCCGGGCCTCCTTGACCTGTGTGGAGCTGGCCCATTGGCAGTGCTGATGCGTGCAAGGAGTGCCCTGCCACGCAGGGGTGTCCCCCGCGTAGGGGAGCCCCACGCACAAGGAGTGCGCCCCGTAAGGAGAGCCGCCCAGCGCGAAAGAAAGAGCAGCCTGCCCAGGAGTGGCGCCACACACACAGAGAACTGACACAACAAGATGACGCAACAAAAGAAACACAGATTCCTTGTGAACCTGATAAGGACAGAAGCAGTCACAGAAGAATACATAGGGAATGGACACAGAGAGCAGGCAGTGGGGGATTGGGGGGGAAGGGGAGAGAAATAAATCTTTAAAAAAAATGAGAACTGCTAAGTGAAGCTTAATGAACAGAAATATAAGGAGAATCAAGAGATTATGACAAAAATTGCATAAAAGCAAGACAGATTTAAGACTGAAAGTCAAAGATTAAAGGTATATATCCCATCTACCTGAATTTTGTAGTAAGCAGGTTTTGAGGTAAAACAAATTGTTGAGAACAAATAGAATTACCTTTCCCTTACAGGGTGATGCAAGACACAAATAGGGGGTTTGGTGGGGCAAGAAATCTTAATTAGGCATAAGAAGATCTGGACAGTTCTTGAATGGGCAATGATATACAGATGATTCCAGACATTGCTTAGCCATTCCACTCTTCAGTCCCCTCATCTATAGGATGAAGTTATTGACAACCATACAGTGTTAGGAGCCCTCTGGCGATACAGAGATATTTAGATCTTGGTTATAGGCTCTTCCTACATCTGGGGAGGTGGTCTTATTGAACCAAATGCTCAGACCACAAGGGCACACCTCAAGTAGGTTGGGTAAGAAGCCCTCACTTGCCAGGTGAGGTACCCTGAATCCAACCTCAACGATCATTTGGCAGAATGATGTGATGCCCAGTCACTGGGGGCCACAAGCCAGGGAAACCTGTAACCGCCAGAAGCCAGCAGAGGCATGAAACCTTTTACTCCTGGACAGTGTGCACGGAGTGTGGCCTTGCTGCCACCTCAGTTTCAGACATCTGGCCTCCAGAACCATGAGAGAATGAGTCTGTACTGTTTGAAGGCTCCATATTTGTGACAATGTGTTATGGCATCTTGAGGAAACAAGTACAGATCCATCGAGTACCTGTGTCTGCTTCAACTCCACAGATCTTTACCACCTTAACATTTAGAGCATGTTCATTGGCTGCTGAGGTCAACAGTTTCAGGTGAAGTTTGAAAATCATCATCATTTGATATAATAAAGCATAGTATTAGAAAACCTAAAAACGTGTTTAATATCAGTGATAGGGCTGATACTATTGGTGACCGAGATATCTTTAACTGGCTAGGGAATGGATATCTTTATCTTTGGCTTGGATGTTTCATCTAGTTTTTGTTCATAAGAAACATGCTCTTTATTTAAAATGAGCACATTTTTAACCATGCAAGGATTGTCAATAAGTGGTGGCTTTAGGGTATTTTTTCTTTATTAGGAGCAAACATGATCCAAATATTTTGGAGGAGTATCTTATTGAAGAGAATCTTTAGTACTTTGTAATATGTTATGATGACTAATAGATAATACTTAAAAAGCTGTATGATTAAAGGTTCCAAATTGGGATGTAGCAATAAATCACTTCTTTATCCAATAGTGGAGTGCTTCTGTCAGACAGTTTTAAAAAAACATATTTCTATTGTATTTAATTTTTGAGTAATAATATATAAGCACTTCATTTTTCCATAAGTGGAGAAAACTACCACGTGATGTGAGAGACTTGAAACTCTAGGTTATTAAGTGATTTACATCAGAGTTCAGGCTTCATAAAGACCCTTGACATCATAATCTCAATATTAAACCTATGTTACTTCTACCATTTAGAGGCAATTTCAGTATACCGAGTTTGTGTTTTTATTGCTGACATATGTTTTGGGAACAGTAAAAGAATAAAAGGTGACTAACTGGGATTATTAGAGTTTGTAAAAAAATCTCTTATCTTCTCCCTTATTTCAAATTTGGAGAACCGTTTTCATCAATGGTCATACCAATTAACTGTAGTAAACCCAAGCATTGACCATTTCTTTGTATGCTGAAAGAATGGACTCACAAGAGTGTCAATTTGAACATATTCTAATTTTCACTCTTTATTCATGAGTGCTACATGACTATCAAGAACATATTATTGGGGAATGGGTGTAGCTCAGTGGTTGAGTGCCTGCTTTGCATGTATGAAGTCCCAGGTTCAATCCCCTGTATCTCCTAAAAACCAATAACAACAAAGACTATATTACTGATTACTGTGGAAGTTTGAGATTATTTTCTGAATCCCCAAAAGGGAAAGATTATGTTTGTAAACTAATCTATTCTACTGAGTGTGATGCCCTTTGATTGCATTAAAATCAGTTGAGGGGCCTTTGATTAGATTACCTGTTAGATTGCTGTAGAGCTTTTTATTGGACTATGTCAGTGAATGTGACTCTAGTTGAGTCCCTGCCCCTTGCTGGGTCTGATATAAATGGATTCACACAGACACACCCAGGAAGAGAGAACCCTGCTATTTTTGATCTTGCCATGTGATGAGGCTCAAGCAGTTGAGGCCCCAGAGAGAAATGAACTAAACTTGGGACAAGAGCTGAACAGCTGAGACTGGTATAGGAGGCCCTAAGAAACTGCCCTATGCCAGCTTGCAGCTGAAATCAGGAAGAAAGTGGAGCAGCTGAGCCTGAGAGAGAACGCCCAGAGGGGAAGGAGAGACCAGGCAGAGATCACCCACATCTTGCTTCAACATGCGGCAACTGACTTGGGTGAGAATGCACCTCTTATGGTTCCTTAAGTTGGACTTTTCATGGCCTTGAAACTGTAAGCTTTTACCCCAAATAAATCCCCATTATAAGAGCTACCAGATTTCCGGTACTTTGCATCAGCTGCCATTTGGCAAGCTAAGAAAACTATTAATGCTTCTCTTTGAAAACTAGCAACGAGAAAGCTGATAGAGGCAGTTTTTTAAAATGAAAGAGCAATGCTTTTCCTGATTGTAGTCATCTCTGGTGCTTCTAGTGATGGGACTGTCTAGTGTCCTTTCCTCAATCTCCACCACAACAAACTGAATAATCATTGGCTGAACGTAACATTTCTCACCTGGAGGTAGGAGCATTAGTTATAAACAGAATGGATGTCTTCTTTCATTTCTCCTTCATATTTATAGTTCATATATGCAAAGAGCTAATTCATGACCTGAACATAAGTAATTTTTTCCAAATGTAAACATAAGCTATATGCAAATATAACAGGTATTAGTTTAACATAATGTACAACATGGATATCACAACATTCTTAATGGAATTTTAAAAGGAATTTTATCAATGAATAGTTCTACTTCCTTGTCAAGCATCTAATTTATATGTAAATAATTTGGGTTTCTTTTACAAACTTCCCACCAACCGTGTGATGATCTGTTTTGTTGTTGTTGTTAGCTACTTTTAGCAAGACATCTATCCATTCATACTAGAAAATATTATTTCCTACCAAAAAATAGAAAAGGAAATTTGCTTTATGTAAAAGATGATTATGTTTTGTGTGAAAATTACATGAAAGCATCCCTAACTTCATGATACCCTTTGATGAAGTTTTATAAAATATTTTGTTCTAGAGATTCCTTAGTGGTGACAGAACCACCAAACCTAGATTCCAGTATTAATAAGCATAATCTCTATTCACACGTTAAAATTCCAATATACTTAAGCAAAGCTACCATAGTACAACATATCTAGCCCATCCTATACCTTCTACATGTTCATGGAGTACTGCTTACTAGGAAGTTATTCTGTGTTTTACTACTTATGTTATTGTTTTCTCCATTAATTTTGTACTTTGCTGACCCATTTTTTGATCTATTAGTCTGTTAATTTTATGGTTTTCAGATATAAACCAAGACAATAATAATAACAAAATGCAAATTAACCCTACATAAATAATCTTACATAAACAATGAAAGCATTTTAGGTAAGATAATACACCCAGTGAACGAATGCACAGGGCAATGAAAGTCTTTAGAATGAGATTTGAATTCCAAAATAAAGTTAGAGGACTTTTGATCATTTAAGATCATGTATTGTAAAAACTCTCTCAGCAACTGATTGCATCTTTTCAAAGTGACTTTTCAAAGCCTCCACATAAATCAGTTTCCCTGACAAACATCTGTTGCAAGGATTGGGAAGGATAAATATGTCAGATATTACCTCCTCTTCTTTTTTTAATGGATTGCAGATTTTAGTTGTGGTAGAAATGTTTCCAATGTATGCATACCCATGTGCATTCAAGGGTAACTGTGTCATACAGTCTTGGCCAACAAGAAATAGGCTGGGTGTTTCCAGGATAACCTTGCTTTCCTGCTATTGGAGCCAACCCTCCTGGCATCCAGTTCCCTAATTATTCCTCTCTGGAATGCAGGCTTAATGCCTAACGATGCAGTGCTGTTGTGAGATCCTGAAGCCAAAAGCTATATGCTAAAAGATGGCATAATAGCAAAAACGGAAGGAGCTTATTTATGAGATATCATCCTTGAACAGTGGCACCAAGCTTTGGAATGTATACCTTCAGATTTTCTATGATAAATAGAAACCTCTAAACTATTAAAGATTTGAATCTCCAGATTTGTCTGTCATTTACAAATGAGTATAAACTTAATTGTTAAACATGGGGATCTCCAATTCCAGTTTTAGTGATAATCAGTAACATTATATCTACTCCAATAGAATATTATATATGAAGCAATCATTTCATTTGGCAGTTCTCCTTGAAAAAGAAAATAGACATCATTTCGATTCCTATAATTAGAAAAAATGAAGATAATATTTTTTCTTGATTCATTTCAGTATTGTGAACTATAATTAAAGCATCGCTATTTTATACCAGTGTATCACAGCACGTAAAACTATTTAAAATCCAGTTTAAAAATGTTTCAATGAATGTCTTCTGGTAAAAATACAGACTCTTTAGAATAATTCTGAGAAACTCTCTTTGTAAATACTACTTAAATTAGATGTAGTTTTTCATAGCAACATAGGTTGCTGGGAAGTCATTAAAACAAAAGGCTTAAACACACACACAAAAAAAAAACAGCAAGAAAAAAGTAGAAAGAAAGATAAAGGACTTAATAAAGAAGTCACAGAGTATTAATTCAACTTCAAGTCAATTTTTTAAGCCTTGTGAACAAGGATATTTCAGAGGAGTTTTTCTTTATTCTGCTACCAGTGGAAGGGGAAGTAATTAACACATAGAGTATCTAGAATCAGACATTTTGGTGACTTTAACTTCTATAGCATGGTATACCTTTAAACCAAAAAATAAAGTGATCCCAATAATGTACACATGAGCTAAACAGCTTTTCCCTTTGACCAAGGAGAATTTTAAGTTGTGAAAGTGGAAATGTTGTTACCAAAATATGAAAAATGATGCTTCTCTGAGAGTTCAAGATTTAAGCCTGAAAAGTTTGGCCAACAAAAGACACATGGTGGTTCAAAATTGAGTGTAACTATTATAAATGATATTTAAGAAAAATCCTAAATTGCCATACTAGCTAGACTGAGAAATGAATTTAAATCTAGATCAGTTTCATTTAAGATGCTGCACACAATGGGCTTTCTAGAATGTATTTAATGTAAATCTTAGTTTATTCTTTTACACTAGAAACTAAGAAAAACAGTATAATTTTCTTTAAGGCCAATCAAATTTAGTGTATCAGGATATTAAAATAGGACATTTTAAATTGTCTCAGTTTTACCTGAGGTCCCACAGATTTGGGAAAGAAAAAAGGAATTAATTGTCCACATTTCCTAGAAGAGGCTGACCATCAATGTAACATTTGCTAAGAGTTGACCTCCAAATGCTTTAGCCGTTCTTAGCCCATCTCCACTTAAATAGAACTCTCAAGGTGCTAGAAGAGGAAGCTTTAAAAGTGATGAACTAAAATCTGAGAGGCAGAATTTCTTACACTAGACACCAGAGTTACACCACGTTTCCTCTCTGCTAGGTGCTTCCTCTTCACCTGTGTGTGGAATGGCAGACAGGGGCCAGCACTGGTGCTTCCATGGAGCAATTCAACAACTTTTCTGTATTTTCTAGAGTCTGGTGTGATGCAGGCTCTGGAACCTGAGTCCCATCTAAATCAACCTTCAACGAAAGGGTGACTAGTGCTCCTAATGACAGAGTGAGGAAAATGACCCTCAGAGCAACAAACTGTACTTCCACCATCGGCAAGGCAGACACCATGACTTCAATGGAATGTATTTGGATTTGCATGGAAGGGAGTCAGCCTGGAAAAGTTTTGACAGGTTGTCTGCACAAGAGGACCATGAGTTCACCCCAACAGAGAGAGTTTGTATGGCTTAGGTCTTTTGGAAGTCATAGGTTAAGTGGGGGCTGTAAACAGTCAAAGAGGGTGACATCCTTGTCAGGAAATGACCGTTGGAAATTCCTCGGAAGGAGAGGGTTCTCCAAGAAGTGGGAGAAGGCAACTAACAGGAGACTTGGCTTCTCCGCACTCAAGACACAGAAGCAGATTAGAATTGTACCCACTATGGATGGCTGTGGTTTTGGTGATGGTTTGTTGGTTTTGTTTTGTTTTTCTCTAACCTCTCAAAACCACTAGATGACAAACACTTCAGTCAGCAAGTGGGTCAGGAGCTGGGACACGTGAGCAAGAAGCAGTCTCTTCATCATGACAGGCTTCCTGGACTAAAGGAGGCTCAAGAGTGGACTGGAGAGTAGCTTTAAATCGGATGGGATTAGCTTTGATAATAGATGGTGCTGGAAAAACAAGCTTCTGTCATTACCTGAAAGTGATTAGGAAAGCCATGAGATCTGCCTGAAATATTGCCAAGCGAAAGAGACTTGTTATAACAAGGAAGAAAAACAGCAAGGGAAAAGAATAAAGTTGTTTGTGGCTTGTACTCTACTGAAAGCAGCTCATTAATTATCCAACTCTAGTTAGATTAGATAACTGTTTATGGTGTAAAAGATAAGGAGGCAAGTGAGACCTTAATATAAATGATGAAATCTTACTTTAGCATATATACCTTCTTAAGATAAAAAAAATTAAGACACAGAACCTAGAATAAATGACTACAGCAGAATGTATAATATATTTTGAAGTATAAATTATAAAAACAAATCTGCATGATAAATGCAGATTGTCTACTGGTTGTAATCATTTTACTCCTAGACATTATCATGAATCTGAATAATTGAAAGCTTAGGAGTTATTTGTCAGTTCTTCCTTGCCAATTGTAACCACATACACACTTAAGAATTTTATGATTAATATCTTCCTGCTAACATTTATGTTTAAATATAAACTTAATATGAGAACAAAATTACCCATCAGATATTTTAAAAATTATGTTGGTCCTAAGTATTTGGATCCTCCTTATGTAAATACATACTGAATTTGTGGAACACTGAGAGAAAAATTTGGGGTGATGTTTTGAAAATGTTATTTCTCTTTCTAATTGGAGGCATTTCCAAGTAATATTTCACCCTTGAAAGAGTAGGAATTTAATATAAACATTTCCTTAAAGATAGCACATTGAAGAAGAATTTAACTTGTGTTTCAAATAGGTTCTGATTAGCACTTCCCAAAACGAGAGAGAGTGGTACAATGGTAAGGCCTCTTAAGTCTTAATAGATTGGCCGACCACCTCTCTTTTCTAAGTGTCCTACTTACTCCACACACCCCCAGACTCCCAGACTCTAATTCACTATTAATAAATTAATACACCATCCTGAATGGCACGTGGATAATTTTTATGTAAAGATTTATGTAAAGATTTTGTAAGGTTTAAGAAGATATTCTCTTCTTAAACCTTAAAACTAGATAAATGTTTCAGCCTTCACTTTACCTATCCTTGCTTTAGGACTTAAAAGGTTGTATTTCCATAGTAGAATAGATGCTCAAACATTGTTCCTCAAAACTTTTTCTAGAGTAATTTCTTTGCATATTTATCTGAAGTACCTTTTCATAAAGTCAGTATATTGTTCTGAGAAAAAAAATAAACCCTTGGTCTTAAAGACAAAAAGCCTCATTATAAGACCAGCTCTACCTGTTGCCAGCAGGGTGTCCTGTGACCTTGGGGAAGTCATTTAACTTCTTAGTAGCCCAGTTTCTACATCCCTATAATGAGAATAGAGCCACAAAAGATGCTTTTTCTATCTCACAGACAAGAGGGTTAGGTGACTTAATGTTTCATGGCTTGCGGAACTGAGCAGATGAGTTAAAATAGGAAAAAAAATACTTAGAAATATTGCATTTCAAGAGCATTGCATATAATAATACACATAAGTAATCATACTTTGAAATAACGCATGTGAAGAAAATTAAACTATCATAAGCTGTTAAGTATTTCCTATTTGTGTAGAGTAAATTTGGGACCCCACTTTAGAAATGTTCTTAATCACACCCCACATTCCTGGAGTTGTGACCCCATTGTCAACAGGATCTCTTGAAGATGTAATTTTTAGATCCCTCATGGATGAGGATGGGCCTGAATGTGGATTCCTGGAGCCCTTGTAAAGAGAAAGAAACCAGAACGCCAGGGAGAGAGAAGGAAGTCAGCAGAAGTTGGGAGAGAAAAGGGGCAGGCATTACCAGGGAAGCAAAGCAGGGGCGCAAGTCCAGGAATCTCTAGGCTTCCTGGCAGCCAGCAACAGAATGGAACAGATTTTGGGGAGAAAACACCACCTTGATGATGTCTTGAGTTTTAACTTCTCCAGTCTCAAAGCTGCAAGCCAATAAATTCCCATGTTTTAAGTCAAACTGTTGTATTTTAACAGCCGGCAAACCCAGACACTGTTCAATTAGATTGATATAGATGTAGATGTACATATTTATACTTTTAAAAATAACTGGTAATGCAGGGTTAGTGAGTCAATTGTATGTGTGTGGAGCCACAATTTGTTCGACTAAATCTGAGAGTAAGAAATTTAGTTCTGTATGAAGAAGCATCTAAAATATATTTGCTGCATACAAAATAGTAATTCTGACCTATCAAAAGTTCAAAAATTTGTATCATTAAAATTAATCATGTTAAAACTTAGGAAAGAACTGAAATTGGTTGAAATATTATGGTATATTTATTGAGTTCAGAAAAATCAACAAATTTACAGCAACTGCATGAAGGGAATTTTCCTATTTAAATATAGAGGAGATAGCTGGGATAGAAGTAGACAAATCTAAATTGGGTTTGGTTAGCCATTGTATAACATAATCAATCCTTTGTTAATCTGTGCCTTAATTCCCTTCATTGTCAAATAGAAAATATTTTCATTATCATAAAAACTTTTGTGACTATGGAGATCATGTCCATGAAAACTTTCAAATGACTTAATTATTATATTCTGTTGGCTATTTGAGTTATTAAATTTGCAGTACTGGCATTTAGGAATCAATTATGTGTCACTCATTTATTTTCAACAATCTTTAAGTTACTAAAGTTTGCAAATGTTTTAAAAATCTCTTATACTTAGAGGAATTTTTAATTGATTTTCCCACTGCACTCACTCTCATACCCCTAACCCCAGTATAATATAATCTTCCTTGTATGGATTTCCCCATGAGGGTGGAAAGCAAGACAACACCAGGTATCATGTGGGATGTCACTGAGATAAAGGGGAGTCAAGGTTTATGTTTTCCATAAAAAATATCTTTAAAATTTTTAATATAAATTATGCATATATAAATGTGCATATTTAATAATTAATTTTAAGATGATTTACTAAATATTTTGACTTTTTATTATTTTGAAAAATGAATTTGACATGATTAATGAAAGTTTGCACAATCATTGACAAGGGAACTCTAATTAAAACTGAAAAAAAATAATTACTTTCATCATTCAAATATGCTAAAAAATATAACTTTCTTCATTTCTTAGAACATTTTGTACCTAAATTCTTAACAGCTTCCAATTAATAGTGTCATTATTTCTAACTCTTTGATGAGATAACAAAAAGAAAAAGAGAAGGAGAAAAATCGCTTCCAAACAGTTTGGTTTCCTATTATCAATGTATATCATGGCCCTTATATTAAAATCCATCAACGTTATCTTGTAAAGCCCAAATATTCAGAATACAGCTTGTTTCATGTATATCTATATTACCGAGTGAGAACTTAAGTCAAAACTAGATATACAAATCTTAGCCATATAACCCTTAAATAAAATTTTCACGATTAATTTTTGACTACTTGAAATGAGGCTTTGAGTTTCAAATAAAAGTTATTTGAATAAAAAATAGTCTTCTGATGCGTTGTAGTCATAGATAACTGGGAACACACAGCCTCTGTCCCTGAAGAGCTTACAGTGTAGTTTGGGGAAAGATTTGCCAACATTGATAATACATTCAGAAATTACAGAACTGTGGTCGTGTAAATAATACGCCCCTCACACCTGTCCCTGCCCCAGGCTTCCTCTCTCAGTTAACGGCGACCTCATCCTCTTGTTCTCAAGCTGGTGGAGACTCCTTGGTGCCATCCTCGGCTTCCCTCCTTCATACCTGCACCAAATGCATTGATAAATTTCTTCAGTGCTACCCTTAACTTACACCAGACTCTGAGCATTTCCTACCACACTGGGACGTTGCTTCATCTGAACTATTGCAGCATCTTTCTCACTCACCTCCAGGTTCTGCCCTTATCCCTTCGTTCTCTTCTCAGTAGAACCATAGACTCATTCTGTTCCTTCACCTCTTATCACTCTTCTCCCAAGTCCCCCTATCATTCCCCAACACACCCGGCTCCAGGCACCTGCTATTCCTACAACACGAGAAGATGCTCTAGCCTCAGAGCTTTTGCTGTTGCTAATTCCTTGGTCCTTCCCACATATTCTCTCATGTTTGCTTCCCATACTTCCTTCAGTCTTTAGCCAAATTTCACCTTTTCTCTGACCCTTTTCCCCATTATATCCAATATATAACCCTAACATCTCTTATCCATCTTTCCTGCTTTACTTCTCCTCAGCAGATACCATCATCGTAGTATAAGTTTTACTTGTTTGTGACTTTATTATTTGTCTTTCTCACTAGACTGCAGTTTTCAAGAGAATAAGGATGTCTGTTTCCCCAAACCTAGAAAAGTGTCTGGAATAGAGTAGGTAAAGTGGAAAGCAATATTTGTGGAAGGAAGGAAGGGAGGGAGGGAGGAAAGGAGAGAGGGAGAAGGGATTTTATACCTTTCTTAAGGTATCAAAGAGTACTTACTACTTAAAAGCTACTTACTCTAAAGAAACGACCTACTGTGAAATAAATATTCTGTGGTCAAGTGTCATATTATTTTATTATGATAAAACGGAGTATTTTATTAAATAGTTAGAGGACATTACTTGTCTCTTAAGATTTAATAAAGGTGAAAGTTTTAGTTACATTTATTTTCCAAAGCTTCTGCAAATGTCAATATAGGGAGCAGATAAGGCTCAAGTGATGTGGGCTATGGGTGGAAGGCTCTTTGTCTCTTCAGAGATAACCTAAGCTGAAGGCTGTGGGTGTGGAATGGTAAGAGATCTGCAGTCCTGCCCTTAGGGACAATGACTACAGGCTCCAGTCCCAGGAAACAGTTTAACAATGCAAGGGCTATAAACTTTAAGTATTTAGGGGAAATGCAAAAAGTAAATATACTAAAAGCTTATCTAGAATGTCTGGAGTCCATGCTAAAAGCTTACCTAAGATGTGGAAGATAGATATGCTAATTGAAGCCTATTGAGAACTGAAACAAAGTGACCATTTGGCCTTTCCTCGTGGTATAAAAGACATTTGAAAATCTTGTTCAGGTCTCGGGATTCAAACAGAAAGCTCCCGAGTCCGGCCAGCTGTCAATAAATCATTTTTCCTTCTCAAAATCATTCCTGAGTCCTGGCCTCTCTATACTCAAATAATTGAACTTCTCTCTAATTCCACAACATTTTTGGCGACCCAGATGGGACAACAAATGAAGGCCAGAGACGGTAGCATTTTGCTGCCCCTTCCAAATCCCCGAGGAAGCCGGGAGAACTCAGGTGAACCCCAAATCTGGGTGCCCCTGGATTAAATTTAATCCAGAAAAGATGTGGGCTCCACCAGAATCTTCCCAACAAAAATCGAGGGCAATGGAAGGTCTGAAGAGAAAGATTCTGGGAACGAAAAAGAACTCCGAACATGGAAGAAGGTAAGACTCCCCGGGTGAGCACAGTCTGGAAGGCCCTAGCTTTAATTGCTAGGAAGGGGAGGCTGATCACCTCCCGAGAGAACCCTAGTAGCCCCAGAAGGCTGGGGGGAAGCCGTTCTCTCTAGGCTTGGGAAAAGGAGAAAAACCGGGGAAAAGCCCTGGTGTTTTGGATTTGTCTAACTGCATGTTAGAATCTGGTACTGGTCTTATATTCACTAAAGGAGTGGAGTCTCGATTTTAATAGGAAAGGCTATTTATAGGTTCAAGTCCTAATGTCCTGGAAATTGGTCTAGATTAAGGAAAACAAAACTTGGTTACAGGAAAATGGATCAGCTTTTCTGGTGGAGCTTGGTCTGGGTGTAAAGTTTAAACAGTGGAAAAGTCTAGCTGAAATCTTTTGTTATGGTGCTAATTTGTGAATGAATTTGCTTTATACCAAATGTTAAGTGTTCTGAGGTTTGTGATGGCTGTGGGGGCAGCCATGGTGAAAATAAATATATAAACTTGTGAGTCAGATTAGTGACCTTTGTGCTTCTGTCTGTGTCAGCTCAATGCTAGTGTTGGAGTTGTGTCCTTATGTAAAATAGAATTACAGCTGAGCTGGAGCCCTCCCTTGCCATTGGCAAGGGGGTGAAATGATTCTGGGGCAAAAGCTGAGGAGTCTGGATGTTTGCGGAGTCTAGATGTTTGTGCATGCTCTGCTGTCTTGTGTCTGGTCTGGCCCTTTGCCGGGGCTTGGAGGCCATCTGTGTCCGCGCCACGCACCCAAGTTTGTTGGGGATGTCCCAGTCAGGGTGGCTGGGTCCCTGGGAGAGTTGCCAAATTTGAGTAGGTTCTGTCTGCCCATTTTGGCTGAAAGCTGGAAAGGGGGGAGCGGCTTGGCCCTTTCCAGTGAGTCCACCCTTCTATTCATAAGCCGCATTCCTGTTTGTTGTGCACCTGACTGCCTGGAAGGGGGGGGGAAGTGAAGGGGGTGAAAAGCAGAATCAGAATAAATGCAGTAAAGTTCCCTCCTTAGGGTGTCAAAGCCAAAATACCTTTGCATTCTGCCCAGGTTCTTAGAAGGTATTGTAGTAACTTTAAGTAAGAGAATGTGTTCTGTGAAGGTAAAATTTGTCTTAAGGGTATAAATAATTACAAAAGTTTTACAAAGCATTGTTTAAATTAAGGTATTTAAATGGCTAATTGCAGAAGGTCATTATTTAACAAAAACTGAATTAATAATAATAATAATAAAAGGCAATTTTACAACAAACTTATTCGGCAGCCAGTCTCCCCTGCCAACTTGCTTCCAAAAAAACTGTTTCTGGTATTAAATGCTACTAAGTATTTAAAGTGAAAAAAAGTTCATTATTTTAACAAACTTGTTTAGTATTAATGGCAATTATATGTTGTAAGAAGTTTGCCTGGTAACTTAGTATGTGGGATATATGGAGTGTGTTTTTATTGTTAAGGAAACAGAAGATGATTTTGTCCTAAGATAAAATGATTGATTATTGGAAAGAGTAGAGTGTGGGACAGAACCTGAATGAATACTGAAAGTGTAGAAGGTTTGTGGAAGGAAAATTTTTATGATTAAAATTGAGTAAGATCAATATACAAAGAAAATCTTTTATCAATAGCTTCTTGTGCTTTAACCTCATCATTTCCTCACTGTTTGAAGAAGAGTCTTACCTCTTTTAAAAGAACATTTTATGTTCTAGAAATCAAATCCTGAAAAGTAGCCTTTTATTTCAAACTAACTACAAGAGATTTATTCTTTTACTTTAAAGGAAAAATTAAAGTAATGGTTAAGTTCATTTAATACGTTATAAGTCGAATGAAAGGTATTTAAAGGTGTTATAAAATTAATAAGTTTTTTTTAAAAAAATTAATAAAAACTGTAACTAAGAGTTAAAATCATTTATAAATGCATTTATATTATAAAACTGTGGAAAGACAATAACTGAAATTATAGCTGGGTGAATTTAGCCTGAAACTATTATTTAAGTGTAAATTCTAAACTAACCTTTCCTTTGTTTATGGTTACTTCAAGCCTAACCTCACCCTTTGCCTTTGCCTATGGTTATTTCATAATTGAGAAGAGCTGGGACATCACTGTCTCCTCTTCTGGTATTAGTAACCCTTTCTCTCATGAATTCAAGTGTAAACTAAATAAATGGCTGCCTGATGGAATAAGGTTAAATGACCACTGGAGTTTTATTATCTCCAAAATCAAAAAGGGGGGTGGAGGGGGAGAAGTCTCCTGCCTTGACGGTCAATGTTCCTAAGAGTGGCAATTCATGAGAGAAAGCAGTCTGTCTCCCTGAGTCTTCAAATAGCCTCAGTAAATATATATAAAATTAATCTTGTTGCTTATCCAAAATTCTGCTAATTTCAAAGTAAAATATAAAGTTCTAAAACAAAATGGTGCTAAGGCATTCAGAACATTTTGGTTATTACAATCCATTAAGTAAGAAGGAAAATTCTCGTGGTAAACTGCATGGTCATAGTGCAAATTAAGAAGAGTTTCAAAAGTCTTTGAAATGTTTTGCAGTCACACTTGTTTTGTAAGAATTAGAAGTTTAAAGTAACTAAAGTCATGTTGTTGTGTCAAACTATTCATGTCTGCCTATTTGCTCAAATTGTTGAGGTTAAATATGCAGTTACAAGTAATATATATTTCGGGACCCCAAATTAAGCTAAACAGTATATAAAATAATGCAAATTATAAATAATATCAATGAGTTTTGTTTCTGTGTCTTAACTCTTTGTGTCTGCCCATTTGCTCAGTGTATATCTTCATACATCAGGATAATAATATCAAATTAACAAATGAAAATTCTTAAAAGAGCTCTATTCAAATTGTTAATTGAATATGCAGTTATATATGTAAATAAATATTCTTAAAGCCCAAATTGAACTAAGCAGGATGAAAAAGTCATAGAAATCTGATTATAGAAA
This sequence comes from Dasypus novemcinctus, assembly GCF_030445035.2. Lineage (NCBI taxonomy): Eukaryota > Metazoa > Chordata > Mammalia > Cingulata > Dasypodidae > Dasypus > Dasypus novemcinctus. The sequence continues at coordinate 8,378,278 of NC_080701.1, read as the reverse complement.
CAATTGGGAAAGGGCCTCCTCTTTGCAAGAGCTTTAAAGGGAAGACTAGGTGTAGCAGATCAAATCTATCTACTAGGCTAGGGAATTAAGAATCAGTTTGCCTGCTAATTTCCCAGTTTAAACCTTTTGTCAGCCATAAAATGCAAAAAAACAAAGATTAGGTTAATTTTCACATAAGAAAATATTGATGTAACCTGGTGGCCTGCTGCCTCAGTCTCCCACTCCCGGGTTGGACAGCAGTGGAGGAGACCAGTTTAGGCCAGTCCTATGGACAGTGGAAGGATGCCCAAGAAGGAGCTAAGTCGGTGCCATTTCAGCACTAAATTCTATTCCTTATTTGACAAAGGGGGGAGCAGGTAAAAACTAAAATGGTTGGAATGTGATAGAGGAAGCAGTTAAATCAAACTTTTGCGTGGGAAAGTTAAATCTCAGATAAGCTGTAACTTCTGAAGTATCCAATCTATGGAAAAACAGAGGAAGAGCTTGCATGCTAGGCTTAGGGGTATAAATTGTGTCATTTTCCTTTGTTCGTGGCACCAGCCATATCTGGCTCTGTACCCCTTCTTGCAAGATTGAGAATAAATTATTTTCTTCTCCACAATCTGGTGAACCTTATTTTCTTCCAGAAGATTTCTTTCCAACAAAATAAAGGTAATTAGTGGCTCTATTAACAAATTTCAGTAAGTAAAGGAAAGTCCATAAAAACTATGGAGAGATCTTTCCTGGGTTATGATTTTTAAAAAAATTAAGTAATTGTGTAATGTGTTTTAAAACCTGGTAGTCAGTATGCATGTGTTTTAAAACCTAGTAGTCAGTATGCTTTTAAATTAATAATTTTCATAACTTAAAGAAGTCTTTAGCTTCCTGTACGGGAAAAAGAGAACATTCCTTGCATACACTATTATGGTTTCAATTTTATTTAACTTGAGTGTAATCTCCCATAGTTAATTTATAAACTAAATTAACATTATGTACGAAATCTTTAGAGTAATGAAAATTGTAAGTTCACATTGGTGAAATTAGGCTAAAAAAAAAAAAAGAGATTGTAGATATGCTCTCTTAAATAAAGAGTAAATTTCTTTGGTAATTGTAATTTAATAAGTTTATTTAAACATGAGGTGTCTAGTCAACGTGGTTATAGTCAATTATAAGGAGTTTGTAAAACATCTGCCAAACTGAAAATGTTTAAATAGTTCTAGTTCTAGAGAAGTCATTGTTAACTAAAACTTAGATTGGTATTGGTAGCAGAAATAACTTAATGATAATAAAACCTGTCTGAAGGCCACCGCAAAGTACATATTTAAGTAAATGGTAATAAAATTTATCTTGATTATATTGGAAGTCCTCTGTTTTCATTTTAACAATGAAAAATATTTTTTCCTTTATTACTAAAGTAAAGTACCTACTGTTATCTTCATAGTAAAATTGTGTAAGTAAACAGTCATTTGATATATGTGTTGCGTTAAGTTGTTTAAAATATATATAAAAACAAGGAATAAACTTTAACATTGTCAAACTCTTGTGCATTCAAACCAGGCCTTGAATACATTACAAGTGGCCTCTCCATGTGAGTTATTGGCTAGGCTGGTCACTGGACCCCTCAATTAAAATATGAGCTATATCAGTCTCTGGTTCTGCTCCTGTAGTCGATGGAAACTATACTGCAGTTTCAAGCTCCTGCAGCAGCCAATAATGACTCGGTACAGCCAAGTGTACAATGGATATCGCCTCCAGACTGGCACTGTTCCATGGTGCCAGAGAGCACTATGCACCAGGCTAGTGGAATACTGGAAAATCTCTCTAAGATGAAGGATGCTGCAACTTGCTCACTGCGTTGAAGAACATGCTAAGTGGAGCCATGATACCAGGATACTGTAAGTGAACTTAAACACAATTGGCATTATGGCCTGCTTTCATGGAGAGATAACATGTAAGGTATTACAAACCTGAAACTCAAAACTAATAATTGCAACTTATGCATTAAGTAATACATTAGTTAATATTAAGTGCTGTACTTTTATCCTGTACTAAATATATGCCTAATAATTGTAATGTTATCTTTTCTATTTTGGATCAAGTGCAGAAGTATATTAGACATGTTAAATTACTGGTAAAATCATTTTCTAAACAATTAATAACATGTCTATAGAATAAGGTGGCAGTCTCAGCCAGTCTCAGTCAACTTCTATATTCTGCTCTACTCTGCTGTGTAGCAAAAGTGAGGCTTGCTTGCTGATAGTGAGTCACCTACTGAACAAGTCAAAATTGCTAGAAATTGTACAATGAAAACCAAGGTGTAAAAATCTTTATTCTGTAGTTCTGATCACTCCCACAGGTGAAAACTAAGAGTATTTCCAAATTAGTGTTCTAATCCTGAGTGAAGCCAGTTGCCCAAGGAGTGCCAGTTCACCAGGAGCATGTGACAGAGCGAATGAGTGTCAATCATTGAACAGCTTGGAATGTGTCTTCAGACAAAGCTAAGTGTCTGTTGCAATTTCTCTCTAAAGATGGATAACTTATAAAAGAATATATATGCTGTTCCCACCAGCTTTTAAGAAGGAGTGCCATCTTTATAGGCACCTAACCTTGTTTACCTCTGTAATCCAATGTGTCCTCTTTTAAGAACGGGTATTCTAAATTTTTAATTAAGTTTGTTTCTTTCAGAGTGAACATCTTATTAACCATATGAAAACTTCATCCAACTTCGTACAAAATGCCAGATCCATCTTCCTCCAGTTAAAATAAATTAATAAGAGTTTTACACCTTATTAGACAATGACTACAGCCCATGGCCAGCAGGAAGCAGTTACAGAAAAGAGATTGTCTCCCTTCAGCACCCCTTTTAAATTAAAGGTGTAAACTCTTTAAGAGTAAAATAAAAGTAATAGATGGATCTGGAACCTGACTGGAAATCCACGTGAGTGCCAGTGGCAGCAGAATAACTGCAGGAGGCCCCTGCCCAAGATTCTGCTGTCCAGAATGAAAAGTTCTAAACTTCTAAAAACAGTCCTGGATGCTGTACTAAAGACTGATAAATAATCAATCAAAACAACAAACAGCCATCCACCTCATAGCTCCAACAATAATTATGCCAAAGCTTAACAAGTCAAACTTTGGCAAAAAGGGGGAAATGATGTGGGCTATGGGTGGAAGGCTCTTTGTCTCTTCAGAGATAACCTAAGCTGAAGGCTGTGGGTGTGGAACGGTAAGAGGCTGCAGTCCTGCCCTTAGGGACAATGACTACAGGCTCCAGTCCCAGGAAACAGTTTAACAATGCAAGGGCTATAAACTTTAAGTATTTAGGGGAAATGCAAAAAGTAAATATGCTAAAAGCTTATCTAGAATGTCTGGAGTCCATGCTAAAAGCTTATCTAGAATGTCTGGAGTCCATGCTAAAAGCTTACCTAAGATGTGGAAGATAGATATGCTAATTGAAGCCTATTGAGAACTGAAACAAAGTGACCATTTGGCCTTTCCTCGTGGTATAAAAGACATTTGAAAATCTTGTTCAGGTCTCGGGATTCAAACAGAAAGCTCCCGAGTCCAGCCAGCCGTCAATAAACCATTTTTCCTTCTCAAAATCATTCCTGAGTCCTGGCCTCTCTATACTCAAATAATTGAACTTCTCTTAAATTCTACAACAGTGCTTCAAGAAATTCAGAGAAAAACTACCATTTCAACACTCCGCTCCTTCCCACCTTTGCTCATCCCATTTTCTCCATGTGTTATGGATTATTCCAGTCACTGTATTTGTCTCAGTCCTACCTGCACTCCAAGACTCAGGTAATTCTGAAGGCTGGCAGCCTGGATCCAGGCAGATCTGAGTTCAAATGTTGACTTACCTCTTTATGCCAGAGTGAGCTCAAGAAAGTTGAATTGCCTGACTCTGTTTCCCCAGGTGAAATGGGTTTTGATCATGTGTTTTCCCATAGAGGGGTTATTAGAAAAAAGTAAGAACGTGTATACAGAGTACCTGGCATCCATGTATTTATGAAGCAACTAATAAACGTTAATCCCTTCCCACCTTTTGATACTCAGTGAAACCTTCCTGCAAGTCAGAAATAATGCAATGATGCCATGGGAGGAACAGGGGTCTTGAAGCCACGTAGATGAGGGTCCCAGAAGAGCTTTCCCAGGCATGGGCTGTGGGACCCACAGGTTGCTCAACCTGGCTGGAGCTCTGTATTAGGGAGACTGGCCCCCCAAACGCATGCACGTCCTACTGCCTGGAACCTGTGAAGGTGCTAGGTCACGGAGCCAAAGGGAATGGCGTTTGCAGACGGAATCCACTGACCTTGAGGTGGGCGCTTCTTCTAGATTACCTGGGGGGACCCTCTCTCACAGGGGTCCTTCAAGGTGGAGGACGAGACAGAAGAGTGGGCTATAGAAACCGTCACGAGAAGGATCCGACCCCTGGGGGGCCTTAAAAGTGGAGGAAGGCGCCGTGAGGTCAGGAATGGGATGGGAACGGCCCTCAGCTGAGGCCAAGCAAGAAAGCTGGAGCCTAGGTCCCATAGCCTCAAGGGACTGAGTTCTGCCAATAACCCAAACGAGCAGGACACCGCTTCCCCGAGAGGCTCCAGAAGGGATGCAGCCCTGCCAGAGCTTCAGCCCAGACCTGTGCTGGATGTAAGGTATAAGAACCACAGAGATATAACATATAAATTTGCATTGTTTAAAGCTAACTTGTTTGGGGCAATTTGTCACAGCGGCAATAGAAAATGAATATAGTCTCCTTTTTAAAGTTTCTTAAACAGACTCACCTAACGAGATTATGAGAATTAAACTGAATTAGTCTCAGAAAGAACATAGCACATACCAGCTGCTCAGTAGCAAATGTTTTTATTCTTATTTCTTTGATCTCCTCTACATGCATATAAATGCCTGTTGTCTGTGGATATTATAGGCAAGTAACATATGCAAGTGACTTCAAGTAATAGCTTGTATTATTAGTTAAGCCTCACCATTTCCTGGCTGTGATCTTCGGACCGATTGCCTATTTGAACTCACCTCCAATCGGGAAATGAGAATAATAACAACAACTCGCTTATCTAGCTGTTGTGATGATTTAGTGGAAGTGCTGCCTACATTTAGAAGAGCACTTGGCAATTGTATGTTCTATTTCACTGACTATACAGTGAGTTCCTTGATATCCTCATAGCATCGTGGAATAGTTTTTATCCCAGTTAAAACCTGGAAGGTGCTTTGATTAAAGTAGATACTCAAGAAATATTTGTCAACTCAATTTTATTTCCTCCTTTAACAGGTGACAGATCAGCAGCACCCTGGCTCTTTCTACCCCCATCCCTAGCCCTAAGTAAAAATCAACTCACAGCGGGAAGAGGGAGAGAGGGAAAAAGCTGAGGGAGCCAGCACTGGTTCCAGAATGCACCTTTTCCTATTCTTTTCCTTCAGAGCAAGGGTGATCCAAGTCTTCTATTATGTTGAAGATATCCCAAGGGCTAAATACTAAATTTTCATACATAAAATAAGGAAAGGTGACTAAACAGTTTTCAAATTATTTTCTCTCTCTAAAGCCTGCAAACCTAGTCATTAACTTTTATAGCATAAAAAGAGTAATCTTTTAAATACTATTTGAACTTAGCTTTGGGCAATTTGCCATTTCGGTGAACACACAAAAGGCTGATGCAGTGAATGCAGAGGGGATGGCACAACCCCAGTCCGCCGTATTCTGTCAATTACTAGGACACTTGGTCAGTGCAGGCGGGGTGGGAGTCTCCGGCCAGGATTTTCATGTTTGACTGAAGAGAGAGTCCGTATTTCTCTCATTTATTTTCCTTGTGCTTAGAAGGACACATTAAATATGAAAGAAAACTCAAATATTTGTTGGATTTCATGGATTAAAATGTGGTAGACAGGAGTAGAAATAAAAATACAGGCGGTGCACTGGGGAATCAGGATTTGAACAGAGAAACAAACTTACAATTGGTATCACCAGTGTCCACTCTAAGAGAGCCTCAGTCCATCCTATCAGATGCCGCTCACTAAAACCAGGATAAAACCAGCCAGGGGTATTTTTTTAATGACTTATTTCAGAACACCCTGTTCTTTCATGTATCTTGGTCAGTGTATGGTATGAAAAGAAATAACACAAACACAGTTACTATGGCTAAGAGATTTCAAATGGAGTCGGGGTGGGAGGGGTGATTCTAGAAATTACTCTTCTGCCAATCTCAGCCAGATATTACAGATGGCCAACGCATGCACAGCCCTCAGGGCAGCTGGACACAGCCCACATGTAAGGAACCCAGTTGGCTCTCTAATCTGAAGGACATCTGGAGCACTCCAAATATCCACCCATCACACAACTTGTGCAATCTTCTCTTTCCTTCAACACCCTTCCCTGGAAGCTCCAGGACAGGAGGTGACTTGGGCTGCTACCTGAATCAACTTGCATCTCCAAGACCCCAAACAAACGTCTTTGTTGCCTTGCAGCTCAGTTTATTTCTCAGTTGACAATAGTCTCTTTTTCTATCACTTGCATTCATCATTTGGATTCTACGAACATACATTACAATGAAGGATTTACTCTGGGAAACATTTTCAAAGAAAATTTAAAAAGCATCTGGTGCTAAATACCTCGTGTTAGGCCAATGCCCTGTGACATGTTTGAACTGCTGTTAGGATTTCCTGTTCTCAGCCAGGTCACCTAGTTTTTGATCCCAACCCTGTCATTGTGCGATCTGGGTCAAATTCCTTGTAAAATGGTGTAGCAGTTTGGTATTATTTATGAATTCCAAAAATAGATATTGGATTATGTTTGTAAACTGGTCTGTTCCTCTGGGTGCAGTAGATTGTTTTAGATTCAGAGTTTTCCCTTTTACTTGATTAAATAATGATTAAGGCTTTGATTGGGCCGTGTCAGTAGGATATTGAGTCCCCACCTCCTTGGTGGGTGGGGACTCACGGAGAAAAGACAGTGCAGAGGACAGAGTTTGGAGTTTGGATGCTGGATCCCTGGTAAGTAACACACAGGGAAGAACACAGAGGAACAGAGACGGTTCCATAGACACGGCAGAGGCCCTGGGAAGATAGAGAGCCTGAGAGTCTACAGCTGACCTTGTGGAGAGAGCAGAGCAGCTGAGCCTGGAGACAAATGAGTCCCAGGAGAGAGACAAGCCTTATCCCAGCCTACCGCTGATATTGGAAGAAGCTGGGTCCATGGAGCTTTAAGAAGAAAAGGAACCCTGAACCCTGGCAGATGTCGGCAGCCATCTTGCTCCAACACATGGCAACAGACTTTGGTGAGGGAAGTAACTTACATGTTATGGACTGGTAATTGTAAACTTCCACCCCAAATAAATACCATTTATAAAAGCCAACAGATTTCTGGTATTTTGCATCAGCATCCTTTTGGCTAACTAATAGAGAGGGGAATGACAATAACATTTAACTTTTTGGGAAGGGAGTAAATAAGCATGGCATATAAAGCTCTTAGCAGTATACCTGGCATGCAGTAATTGTTCAAAAGGTGTTAACTAGTCATTTTACTATTTTTGAAAAAGCAGTGTTTCCCTGGTGGTTTTGCTCAAACCATCTTTACTTGGAATTTGCCATACCTTGTTAATCATCTCTATAGAATTTAATGCAACCAACTAAGAAAAAATGGTGTATATATATATTCCCTTCTTTATTTTAATGTTTATGCAGAAATATTTATCAGCAGCCACTAACAAACGTCCTATGTTAATTCTGAATTTAAATAAAAGAAATTCAAGAATGAATATGTCAATTCAAAAGTTGCATTTTTTTTTTTTTTTTTTTTAGTAAATGTAAGCATTATAAAAGCAAAGAATACTGAAGAAACAGCTTTGAAAGGAAGAAGTGGGCAACAGCCCCACTTCCTTGGCAGCAGGTGACACTGCAGTTCTAGGTCTCAGGACATAAGTGTGGACAAGAAACTGATCCTGGCACCTGAGTAAACATGTGATTCCCACTCAGCTTTTAAGCGTTATCCCTGTATGTCTGTAATGACCACACAGCTTCTGGTTGTGTCTGCCAAGTATCCACCTGACTTGGAAATGTCCAAACACATACTTCAAGATCTCATGAAGCGCCCTGTTACGGACTTGTTTGCAGGGCACGTAAAGAATGCTGGCAGTGTGTGAAGTAATAAATGCCTTCTCTGTTGTTGGTAATTTTAACATTGCTATTTCCATCAGTTACTCTCAGTCAGTAGCTTGTGGCATGGCAGAACTCACACATGAGGACTTTCAAAAGCTGCCTTGCAAATGAATTAATATTTTTCATTTTATGACAGTAATTGGTGCCCAGCTGCAGTGAATCAGAAAATTGTTAGTGTCCTTTCATCCTAACACTCTTTTCTCTCTTGAACAAACAGCTTTAAAAACAAATCAGAAATAATATGTCCATATCTCCTATCAATGCACAGATAAATACTCAACTGTTTTGCTTGTTTTGTTCTATAAACCAAAACATATTTATCAGTGTGCTGAACTGAGAAGAACACGTTATCTTCTCAACATCCTGATAACGTGACAAGGACCCATCTTTTGCTTCTAAGATTTGCAAAAATGAATTGAATTACAGTATAAGTTTCTAAGATGAAAGGTTAAAAAAAAAAACAAAAACCCAGAGTACATTTAATCATTCTTTTATACTACTTGAGGAAATAAAGTCTGGTAACACTTCGGTGGTATCTTCAGATTTTGCAAAGTAGGGTACAAACACTTTAGCCTCACTAAAAACAGTTATTTAATTTCCATTGAAGGTATTCTATAAGAAAAAACACTAGAAATATACATATATGTCAGTGCTATAGAATTACTTTTAATACTCAAGTTGCCTGAAAGCAAGGATGTTCCAAGGATGTTGAAAGGTTCCAAGATATATTCTGAAATGATTTCTCTGAGTAGAAGGAAGATTGACCCAAATTGTTTGTAGAGGATGCCATTCCTAGGCTAACCCCACATGAGCCCTCTGACTTGTAGAATTCACAAGCAGGTTAATTACAAACTTAGAAAAACCATTTGGATACTAGAGACATGGACTGACAACGGTACTCCTGTAGATGTTTTCATAGCCCATACCTCTTCACAGTGGTGAGATCACAGCCACCAAATGACCCTGGCCATATATGATCACAAAAGGTTCTTTTCACCTGACCACAGAGAAATATATCTGAGCAGTTACCTTAAAAATATACACCAAATGTAAAATAAGGAATATAGCTGGTAGAAATATTTTGAAGGTGCTCTTGTATAGTTTGTAACAAATGTTTCACACCAATGCTAAGAGTTGGTGGAGGGGTGATGTGCAAGCCCTTGTGTGATGTTATGTATGTTTATTTTGTAACTTCACAATCTTTACTATACACTTACTGTTTGTGTGTTCATGTATGAATGATATGCTTCAATAAATAAACATATATATATATCAATAAAGTATTCTCATTCTATTTTTCAAGGTACTAAAAAGCAAATTTACATAACTCTCTTTTCCTGACACTCCATAAAACACTATTCATTTGTATGCCGTCTATACCAGAATGATACACACAATCTAAAATTATTCCAAATAGTAAAATCATGTTTTCAATTATTATTTTTGAATGTGTTGATTTTCATTATGCTATGGACATGGTGTTGCCATTTCAGAATGAATAAAATATGGACCCTGCAATCAAAGGACTGATGGTTGAGACAGGTTTATAAAGTTAAAATAGAAAATTAGCAGGTAATTGTTATAATAAATATTTTTCCTACATGTCAGAAGCCCAGCTGTCTTAAGATACTTAAAAAAGTTTATATATACTTTTTCAAGGAAAATTTGAATTGTGACTTAGTAAACAGCCTGGAATCATTTTCAAATAAATGCACTTCTTGCTCATAGGCAGGCATCTTTGCTATGATCATATCCAACTCCTAAGATATATTTTTTTTTCTGCTTAATCACACCCCTGAATTTAGAGTCTACTTGGTTTGATTGCTTAAAAAATAAGACCATATTCCCTAGATACAAGTAGTGTTAAATTTGTCATTAAGACTATCACTTATAAATTACTTTTGCATGAATATCTTTAAATAAAAGGTCCATCTCTCTCCTGCAATTCCTTCATGCTTTGCTTAAGAGAGAAAAAATCCCCCACAGCTATATGTATTCTTTAATTCATTCAGAAGAATGATTCACAGCTTCATTTTGCATGGTATGGATTCTCCATAAAACCTATATAGAACTGGTTCATAGGGTTACCCAGAAAAAGAAAAGGAAGAAGAATAATTAAAAAACACTGCTCAACTCTTCTTTAAAAATAGATTCCTCAATATAAAACCTGTATTATATGTTAAATTATTATTTAAAATTAAATCCACTCTTAGCTCTGTTTTGAATTTCATAACTTAATTTAAATTCCAGGTTTTAACTACTCTTTCCTCTGTATGTCTTATAAAATAGTAGCCTGTGTCCAAAAACAATATATTCTAATGTGGCCCCAGGCTGAAGTTGTGAAGAAATATGGAGGCACTACATGGTCACAGAAGAGCAAAGAGGCTAGCCTAGAAGAATTTATGTCAGGAGTCTGAGTGAAAACACCAACCTCTCAGAGTCATTAGCATTGTATTCTGTCTTGACCCAAATAGAAACCGAAACAAAAGGTCCAGTTATGGTGACAGATTCTTCCCCTTGTTACCCATTAAACACCGACTCGTTTATTATGATAACCTTGTAAGTATATGTCTTTGTTATCTAAAATTGTTGGGTAAAGTAATTCAAATTTCCCCTCAGTTTCATCAGCTCCAGCAGGAATTTTAAATCAGCTGCTTCTGGGACTTTTGTTAAAGTAATGATAATGTGTCCATATATGTTTAAGAACTGATTTAGCCTATGTTCAAGATTTTAGGATGAGTGAAACGATAGGCTGTGCTTCCAAATACACCAATAATGTAAAGTGTTATGTTGTGACTAATGCAGCCATTAGGTTTTAGTGGTTTAACTGTAGTAATTTGTAACTTAAATAACTATTCACAATTCCCACAAAAATCAGATTAAAATAGTCTGCACTTCAATTTCATATCTAATAATACTTTATTTTATTGATCATATTACTATGTTTATCATTATTCCCTCAAAACATTCTTTCAGTGATCCAGGTGAAGTACAAGAATTATGTTTATAATGCCAGAGTTAACATATTTATAGTCTTTTAATCTTTAAGTGTACTCAGAGCCCGTTATGGGACTAGCAATGATAAATTAATCTTATCAAGGAGAGTGTTCATATCTGAGGAAAAATACATTTGAGTTGTGGCACACTTCTGTAGTTGGAGGGAAAACAAACCAAAACCCACCAACCCCAAGCACCACTCCAAAACGGGTGCTTTAATGTGCCACGCCCGTTCCTTCTATGTGCTCTGCATATTTTGACACCTTTGTCCTCAACAAGCTCATGAGTTAGGTGCAGTTATTTCCCTCATTAAAAAGATGAAGAAACAGAGGTACAAGGGGTTCATTATCACAGCTGCTAAGGGCAAAGCCGAAATTCACCCCCAGGCGGACTGGAGTCATGGCAATGTCCTCCCCTACTGCCCGTTACTGCTAGCGGCACAGACAGGCAGCGCAGGTGAGCGGGGGGCGCGCAGGCGAGCGGGGGGCGCGCAGGTGCGGCGTTCCGCGCCCGCAGGTGGCACAGGTGTCCTCCGCGCCCAGCGGGCCGAGGGGAAGGGCAGGCCAGGCTGCGCTCCTGTTTCTCCTTTAATTCCTCTGGGTCTATACAAGCCCTAGCTCCTCTGCATCTCAGCGTCAGAAGCATGCCGGCGAGTCATCCACTTAGAGAACTCATTTCTTCCGTGACTTCTCAAAACACGTGAGAACGTGCAGGTGCGGGAGCCCGCGGGGCCCGCGCTGGAGCAGCCCGGCGGCGTCTCCGCCTGTCTGCTCTGCCGTTTCATAATTGGCCTTTCACTTCAGAGACCTAATTTGTCTAATAGGAGCTCCTTATCTGGTGTTAAAGGAAAAGCCCTCCTTTTAATAGATGGAATAGCACTTCATTTTAATTTTTATCCAGGAAAGGAAAAGCCCAAGTTGGAAAGTTATGAAATATTCAATACTGCCAATTTTTCTGACACTCCTGCAATTCTCTGGAAAGGCATAATTAGGGCCTAGCATAAACACAATTAAATTTCCTCAAGGACTTATTTTGTAACTTTGTATAACAAACTGTATTTCAGAGTGCCAGGCCAAGATGAAGTCAAGGATTAGAGTATGATTAAGGAAGTAAAAGAGAAATTCCTACCTTAAGCATGAGTAGTTTATGTTCTTAATGCTCAAACACTGCATTTTCATTCCAAAGCCACGTCACTGCTGATAAATATCTGTATATAATGATAGATGTGATGATGAAGTTCATGGGTCAACTTTGCTAAGTTCTGGTGTCCAGTTATTTGGTCAAGCAAGCACTGGCCTGATTGTTCCGGAGAGGGTGTTTCATGGATTTAAGTCGTTAGTTAGTTGATTGCATCTACAGCTGGTTACATCTATAATCAACAAAGGAGCTTGCTTCAGTTCCTTTGAAGTCTCATCCAATCAGCTGAAAGCCTTAAAGGGAAAGTGCTGCAATCTGCTCAGTGAGAGGTTGGCCGGAAGGATAGGTGATGCAGAACTTTAAGAAATAAAGGGACAGAGAGAGAGACACACAGGAGAGGAAATAAAGCTGGGACCAGGGGACTCACAGCTTTTGGAACTGAGAGCCTCGACCCTAGTTTCCACCTCGTATTCATTGGAAACTACCAAGCAGCTGTTTGCTATTAGAACTGCAACATCATCTATAATAAGGAACAACTGCAACATCTAACTTAGACCAGGCGTAACATTTACAATAAGGAACAGGTAAGCTAGTTTTCTACAACAGGAAAGTGATGATTTTAGCAGTCAGCAAGAATTTCTATCTCTATTTAGTCAGCCACGTTATCCAGGGGAATATATCAAAATCTTCATATTTCCCAACTTATGGCTTATCCTACAGAATTCAGACTTGCCAGTTCCCATGGTCACATAATATTTACATACATAATATTTACACACACATACACAAGCGTACATATACCTTATGTTATACATATGATATATATATATATATATATATATATATATATATTCTGTTGATTTTGTTTGGCAAATCCTGACTAATGCAGATTTGGCTACCAAGAGTGGATCCTGAGAAACAAAATCTCAGAATCTTAGGGTAAGATTTCTGAATTGGTTCTGGAGTTTTGGAATTGATTCTTGTGGCAGTTTGATATTATTTATGACTTCCAAAAATATATTAATTATGTATATAAACTGGTCTGTTTCTCTGGGTGTGATACCCTTTGACTGTATTTTATTCAGCTGAGATGGCTTTGATCAAATTATGTTACGATTAGGGCTTTGATTTGACAACATTATTAAGGGGACTCAGTGTGAGACACCACCCCTTTGGTGGGCTATATAAATGGATGCTCAATCAAGAATACAGAATCAGATACACGAGAAGAGAGAGACCACTCCGTTGACATGAAGAGGACATTTGCCTGATAGTCTACAGCTGACATTGTAAAGAGATGACAGCAGCTAAGCCCAGAAAAAACAAGCCTGGGGAAGAGAGATGAGCCCTCAGCCAGCCCATAGCTGAGATTGGAAGAATCTGGATCCATGGAGCCTTAAGAGGGAAGAGGAAACTTGAACCCTTGCAGACATAACCTACCATCTTGCTTTAACACGTGGCAACAGACTTTGGGTAAGGAAGTATCTCTTATGGTACTTTGAATTAGATTCTTTAAGGGCCTTGTAACTGTAAGCTTTTACCCCAAATAAATACCCTTTATAAAAGCCAACAGATTTCTGGTAGTTTGCATCAGCACCCCTTTGGCTGACTAATACAGCTCTCTAATATGATTAGGTTAAAAGCCCTAAAGACTCTACTTCCAATGATCAAGATGGCACTGATAGTCCATAGCATGAACTGGCAATAGAGATATGCAGTGTACAACCATGGGATACCACTACTCAAGAGGTAAGACCTTGGATGACAGAATTTTGTGGAGTTAATAAGTATAATGATGTTGGCTGGTTGTTCCTACATATGCTGGATACAGTTGTTAAAGAAAGGGATGAGTGCAAGGCATGAAATTCCCAACTCAAGTGCTACATGATAGGCATGTAAGTTTCTATGTGAACCCTTGAAAGAAACTCTTTTCTAGTAGCCACAGGCGTGAGATTTCTTAAAAGCAAACTCAGTCCATTGTGAGAGTGACTGGATTACAACGTAAGTTACATTTCTCATCTTGCCGGTATCATTCTTAAAGTAAGGTCCTTAATTGGGAAGGAATGGGATACTGAAAATTGGGATGGGGACAGATGGGCTGATAAGGATGACAGTGGGAACACTGAAACCTGAGATTCTGGTCAGTCTTCTTTGCAGATCATTACAAGGTAAACTTGTTAATGAGCTGCACTGAGGAATCAACCCTACTGTGCCTGATAAACATGTAAATGCCTCTCCTGAGGAAACAGCCCTCACATCTGTCTGAAAAGATGAACCCTATTTCACCAGATGTAATAATGGAATGACCTGAAGAAGTTGGCTTGCAAAACACTAATTCCTTTCATGCCCCAACCCACTACTTCTCTTTACTTCCAAACCTATAACTAGACTAAAGTCCCTATGGGCCCTGAAAGGTGAGATACAAAGTGAGACATGTGAGGAGACACTCTATGCTGCAAATGAACTACCATGACTTTTCCAAGTTTGTAGACAGAAAGCAGAAGAATATGTGTGGGAGTGGATATTAAGGGTGTAGGATAATGGTGGAAGAACATAAAGATGGATCCGCTTGAGGTGATAGAGTGCTAATAGATCGTTTGGGTGGTTAGTCTGAAGCATGGTCTGAAAGGCCACCTATATTAACTAAAGGTGAACTGTCAGAACTGCTCTGGCATAATGTCGATGAGGGGTCCACAGGCTCTGAGAGACTGGAATGCTAGAGTGGATTTATCATGTGAGAACTGCTTGCCTTTCAGCAGAACTGCAGGAATAAATTTGGGAGATAACTCCATCATTCCTGAAGAGCTCCATGGTTGCTCTTCTCTGTAGGTGAGGTATTACTGTGGGAACTGCTGTCACTGAACTGGGATCCTTAAACACAGTAGGGATGATTGGATCCAAGATCGACAGAAGCCAAGTGGCAGTTCTTAATTGGTGTGGCTTCCATAATGGACGGCAAAGTAAAAGCAGTAATCAGAAGAGTCAGACTCACAGAGACCTAAGGTGTTGGCTAGTAGATCATAGGTTAGCTGGGTGTGAAATAGTCTTCTGAGCCCTTTCTTGTCTGTAAAAGGAGAAGTGTTCTAGGGCACATCCACAGACCCTCAGTAAATTCCCAGACTTGAGTGAGTTTACAGACCCATAACCCCCTAAATGAAGGAAAGGCCAGGACCCCTTGGGGAAGTGTCCTGTTACTGCCCAAAATTTACCCCATTAATCTTCCTCACAGCCTTTTATCAAAGGGACCTGTGGCCTTTTACCATGGTCACTATGCACTGGATAAAAAGAAATGTCAGACATTTCAGGGATTATCAGACACTTGCCTTGAGCTGACATTTACTCTAGGAGACCCAAAACATCACTGTGATCCACCAAACAGAGTAGGATCCTGACTTGTGGAGTAAGGGCTAGCATGATAGGAAAGGGCAAGTGGAAGTTATTCCATCTCTACCAAACAATAGCAAAATTTTCCTATAGGGGCCTGCCAACAGCTCCAAAACCAATAGCACTACCACATTTCTGGGGAGGCTGCAGAGATTAGTGCCACTATCAAGGGCTTGAAGGATGTAGGGACAGTGATTCTCACCACATCCCCATTCAATAGTCCTACTGGGGCTGTGCATAAAACAGATGGATCTTGGCAATGACAATGGATTATCATAAACTTAACCAGGTGATGACTTCAATTGCAGCTGCTGTCCCAGATGTGGTATCATTGTTTGACCGAATCAACACATCCCCTAATACCTCGTATGCAGCGTTTGATCTGGTGAATGCTTTTTTTAAATATACCTGCTAATGAAGACCAACAGAAAGAGTTTTCTTCAGTTGACCAGGGCAGCAGTAATACACCTTCACTGGCCTACCTTAGGCGTATATCAACCTCCAGACCTATATCATAACCTACTCTGCAGGGACCTTGACTGCCTTTCCCTTCAACAAGATATCATATTGGCCCATTATATTGATGACATTATGTTGATTGGATCTAATAAGCATGAAGTTGCAACTTCTTATTGGTAAGGCATTTGCACATCGAAGGATGGGAGATGAATCTAACAAAAATCAGGGAACTTCCACTTCAGTAAAATTTCTAGATATCTGGTGGCACAGTGCATGTTAAGATATCCCTTCTAAGATGAAGAATAAGTTGTTGCATCTGGCCCCTCCTACAACCAAAAAAATGGGGCACAATGCTTAGTTGGCCTCTTTGGACTTTGGAGACAAAATAATCCTTATTTGGGTGTGCTAGTCTGGCCCAATTACAGAGTGGCCCGAAAAGCTGCTGCTTTTGAGTAGGGACTGGAACAAGAAATGGCAACAGGTCCAGGCTGCCACGCAAGCTGCTCTGCTACTTGGGTCATATGATCCACCAGATTCAGAGATGCTGGAAGCTTCAGTGGCAAAGAGAGATACAGTTTGGACCTGTTGGCAGGCCCCTATAGGAAAATCACAGCACAGACTCCTGGGATTTGAGAACAAAGCCCTGCCATCCTCTTCAGATAACTACTCTCCTTTGAGAAATAACCTTTGGCTTACTCCTGGGCCTTTGTAGAGACTGAATGCTTGAGCATGGACCACCAAGGTACCATGGATCTGAGTTGCCCATTATGAATGGGGTATTTTCTGATCTGCCAAGACAAAGTTGGGCATGCACAGTAGCACCCCATCGTTAAAGAGAAGTGATACGTATGAGCTTGGACTCCAGCAGGCACTGAAGGCACAAGAAAATTACATGAGGAAGTAACTCAAATGTCCATGGCCCCTATTCCTGCCACATTAACTTCTCTTTCCCAGCCAATAGGTATGGCCTCTTAGGGAGTTTCTTATGGTCTGTTGACTAAGGAAGAGAAAATCTGGGCCTGGTTTACAGATGGTTCCTCGCAATATACATTTACCAGCCGAAGTGGACAGCTGCAGCCCTACTGCCCCTTCTTAAATATCCCTGAAGGACAGTGGTGAAGGAAAGTCCTCTCAGTGGGCAGAACTTAGAACAATGCACCTGGTATATTCATTTTGTTTGGAAGGAGAAATGCGTGGAAGTCTATTGTACCCTGATTCATGAGCTGCGTCCAATGAATGATCAGGAACTTAGAAGGAAAATCATTTGAAAATTGGTGACAAAGAGGTCTGGGGGAGAAGTATGTGGATATACTTTTCTGAATGGGTGAAAAACATGGAGCTTTTGTGTCCCATATGAATGCTCACCAGAGGGTAACTTCAGCAGAGAAGGATTTTAATAATCAAGTGGATAGGATGACCCCCTTTGTGGATCTCAGTTAGCCTCTTTCCCCAAACACTCCTGTCATTACGCAATGGACTCATGAGCACAGTGGCCATGGAGGTAGGGATGGAGGTAATGCATGAACTCAGGAACATAGACTTCCACTCGCCAAGGCCAACCTGGCTATAGCCGCTGCTGAGTGCCAAATCTGCCAGCAGCAAAGACCCATACTCAACCCCTGCTATGGCACCATTCCCCAAAGTGATCAGCCTGCTACCTGGTGGCAGGTTGATTACAATGGAGCACTACCATCATGGCAGGGGTAGCAATTTGCTTGAACTGGAACAGACACATACTCCAGATATGGGTTTGCTTTACCAGCATGCAATGCTTCAGCCAAAACTACCATCCATGGATTTACAGAATGCCTTATTCACTGTTATAGTATTGCACACAGCATTGCTTCTGATCAAGGAACTCACTTCACAGCAAATGAAGTACAGGAATGGCCACATGCTCATGGAATTCACTGGTCTTACTATGTTCCCCATCATCCTGAAGCAACAGGATTGTTAGAAAAGTGGAATGGTCTTTTGAAGACTCAATTATTGCACTAACTTGGTGGCAAAACTTTACAGGGCTGAGGCAGTAATCTACAGGATGCTATATGTGCTCTAAATCAGTGTCCACTCTATCATGCCAATGCTCCCATAGCCAGGATTCATGGGTCCAGGATTCATGGGTCCAGGAATCAAGGGGTAGAAATGGGAGTGACACCACTCACTATTAGCCCTAGTGATCTACTTGGGAAAATTTTGCTTGCTGTCCCTGCACTCTTAAGCTCTGCTGGTCTTAGTTCCAAAAGGAGTGCTTCCACCAGGAGATAAACATGGTGATTCCACTGAACTGGAAGTTAAGACTGCCATCGGCCACTTTGGGCTCCTCATGCCTCTGAATCAACAGGAAAATAAGGGAATTACTGTAGTCACTGGAGCGATTGATCCAATTTCAAGGAGGAATAGGGCTAATACCACACAGTGGAGAAAAAGAAGAGTTTACCAGGAATACAGGAGATAACTTAGGGTGTCTATTACTAAAATGCCCTGTGATTAAAGTCAATGGAAAACTGCAAGGACCCAATCCAGGCAGAACGGATAATGGCCCAGAGCCTTCAGGAGTGAAAGTTTGGGCACCCCATCAGGCAAAGAACAAGAGCAGCTTGGGTGTTTGCTGAGGGTAATTGCATATGGAACAGGGAATGAAAAGTGGTAATTGTAAATATGACCTATATCCATGTGACCAGTTGCAGAAAGAAGGACTACAATGTTTATAAGTATTTTCTCTTGATTTTTAAAATGAATATGTTTGTATAGTTATGTATACATAAAGCAAATATCTTTGTTTTCTACCCTATCGCATCTACTTATCATGTAACAAATTTGTATTAACTTTATGTCATAGTATCTAGGTTACAGGATATCAAGTTCATGACTGAATATTCCATGGACTATAGTTAATAGTATAATTATAAAAATGTGCTATCATCAATTATAACTAATATACCACACTAATGCAAGGTGCTAACAATAGATGTATGTGTATCCTGTATGATAAGCGTGATTTTTCTCTAAACCCCCATTTCTTTAATAAAAAATATTGCATTTGCATTTCCATACAAAAAGTATGAATATTATCCAAGGACTTTTATTCTCTTCTTGGGAAAGTGTTAGTGCATTTCTGGTTGTACACAGGACAGTTGAATTATATTATGCAAAAGTATGACTGTTATTGCCTTTATTTAGAGATTAAGTCTGTTTTAAGGAGATGTGTATAGGTTTCAAGTGGACAAAGGGTGGCCTGGGATGGTTAAATTCGCATGTGCACTTGTTTGGTCAAGTAAGTACTGGCCTGCTTGTTACTGTGAGGGTGTTTCATCGATTTAAATTTTGAGTCAGTTGATTGTATCCATGATTGATTACAAGTATAATCAACAAAGGAGATTCCCTTCAGCGATCATTTGAAGGACTTACAGGGAGAACTGTTGATTTCAGCAGTCAGCAAGAAGGATTTCTATCTTTACTTTAGTTAGCCAGCTTATCCTGGGGAATACTACACCTCCATCAGAGTTCCCAACTTGTGGGCTGCCCTGTCTCATGAGCACATTCCTAGAATAAATCTCAAAAGACGTCTGTTCTGTTGCTGTGTAAACCATGACTAATACAATAGGGATAACGATAGGAATAATTTTAAAAATAAATCATAAGAAAAAAATGAAACTTCCCAAAGTAATGGCTCTGATTCTCTCTTCATTATAAATATATATTGCGGTCCTTTCCTCTGATATAATCTGCTTCTGGAATATGTCCTCCCAGTGTAAATATACTGATATCATAAATTATTCTAACCTATTTTGCCTGTTCATTCTCCTTAATGTCATAAAACAGCATTTCAGAAGCCTGGAGTCATAACTACTTGACAACAAAGACTACTGTTTTCCAATTTTGGAATACATCCTGAAATTGACTATCACAAATCTTACCCAAAAGCTATTTTGACTCCCATCCTTTTTATTGGGATACTTTACAATATGTAAGTATTAAACTTTTTAGTACATAAATTACTAGTAACACACCATTTCCCATGTTTCTAATACCCATTTCTTTTTTTCTTTCTTTCTTTCTTTTCATTTAAATGTTACATTAAAAAAATATGAGGTCCCCATATACCCCCCATCCCACCCACCCCACCCTTCCCACATCAACAACCTCTTCCATTGTCGAGGCATATCCACTGCACCTGGTGAATACATTCTGGAGTACCGCTGTACCACATAGACAGTGGTCCACATTGTAGTCCACACTCTCCCCTGTCCACCCAGTGGGCCATGGCAGGATACACAACGTCCAGCATCTGTCCCTGCAGCACCACCCCGGACAACTCCAAATCCTGAAAATGCCCCCACACCATATCTCTTCTTCCGTCTCCCTACCATCAGCAGCCACCATGGCCACCCTCTCAACATCACTATTAACAATTTCTTCCCTTACTAATCACAATAGTTCCCCAGCAGAACACCAGAAGTCCACTCTAATCCATACTCTATTCCTCCATCCTGTGGACGCTGGGATGGTTATGTTCAGTCCCCCTCTACATCAGGAGGGGCCTTAAATTCCACATGGATGATGGATGCAATTCTGCTGGAAGCTGTAGGCACTCTTGGTTCCCTTGTGTGGTGGTTGACCCTCTTCACCTCCCTGTCACCTGGCCAGGGTATGTCCAAGAAACCAGAGGGTAGGAGCCGCAAGTCCGCTGAGGTCCAGGTCCGCTGTCATATGGACAGTTCAGAGATTCTGGTCTCCTGAGTATACACCAACCCAAATGCCAACCACAGGTCCAGTAAAAGTAACAGAAGGGGCATGTGTAGAAAGGTCACATCTGAGTCCAACTCCATCACGCTCAGGAACACAAACTTCAAAGTCTGGCCAACTGATATGGCCCTGAACTCCAGAGCCATCTGCCTTGACCATAGAACCTGTGGATCGCTGCAGCCCTCAGGAGAACCAGCACCTGGGTTTCCATCTACTTTGGCTGTCTCTGGTACCCTGCTGAGGCATGCATAAGCATCACCCCCTGATGACCTCCCGGCTCTTTTTTGGAGACTCATAGCCATATAAATTCACTTGTCCTTTCCATTTCCCCCTTTTATCCAAAGTCAAAAGGCAGTTTTTAACACCTGATATTACATGTAGGCTGAGATATTCTGCTGGTCTGAGTTGACCCCTTTATTCGAGGTCTTTTTCTAGTTACATCATCAGCTGGTGCTTGGAAGTAACCCCTTGGCTCATCCCTGGGAGTCATGTCCCATGCTGGGGGGAAGGCAATGCATCTACATGCTGAGTTTGTCTTAGAGAGTGACCACATTTGAGCAAAATGGTAACTCTTAGGCACCCTGCAGCTCTAGGCCTAGATCATATTTCAGGCACACAGGCTCATAATCAGAGCCATCAGTATCAAGGGTTCATCATTGGACCATCCATGTTTGTTGGTCTTTGCCATTGCACTCGGAGGATTGTTGCTGTTTCATTGGGGAATGTGATAGAGCTCCCCTGGCCAGGAACTCAGCACTGTCTCAGCTGTCGTTTCCAACTGAAACCACTATGAAAATATCCAGACTTTTCTATGTACCCTGTATACATGTCCTAGAGAACTCCCTCCCAACTGTGTACCCCCCACCAATGACACCCCACACAAATGCTCCTCCCCCGCCATAGTTGAACCTCTCTGTAGCCCAAAACTTCTTCAAAAAGGAAGCCCAATATATTGCCAGGTTCCATTTAATAGTGAAATAGAATATAGTGATGGGTTTAAAGGTTAGATATAGAATACATAGTAATTTATAAAATAAATTGGGGTATCAAAAAATGAAAAAATGAAAAAGCTTTGTTTTTGACATTTTGCCTTTCATCACTGCTATAGGTGTTGCCCTGTATGTACAGTGGCAAGCAATTTCTTCCTCATTGTTTACATCTTTTTTTTTTCCTAATTATTAAGTTTGTGTTCATATAAGTTTTGGACCATAGTAATTCACATATACAATATATGGTACTCCCATACATCCAACATCAAACCCTTTGTCCCTTCCCCAGCAATGACCTTTCTACATGTTCATATTATATTTGCTGCAGCTGATGTACAGATATTGAAATAATAGCTTTCAAACATGGTTCCATTTTGTTTTACATTATGGTTTATATTTTAGACTACACAATTTTCTAAATTTTTAGTTATCTTACATTTTACATTATGGTTTACATTTTAGCCTATAGACTTTCATACATTTTTTGTGTAATTTAACATGTCCTCTATCCATCATCACATGTTCTTGTGGAACACTTCCATTGCCCCACAGTTACACTGATGCCATGTATTCAACACCTTTTTCCCCCTCCCCTCAGGGCCCACCATGACAATCAATCTTCATTACTTGAAGGACCATATTCAGAGATACTTTCAATAAAGTTGAGGACTTGACATACTTGACTGCCCTAACCCACTGGGAGCCACCAATTCTCTCAAAAGATACAATTCCCTCTGTTTGAGAACATCAGTCCTCCCCAAGATGTGGGTACACCTTCACTCTCATTGTATGGGTCTCCACCCAATTATATAACCCACTATGACAAAATGAGCACTCACACACTCCCTAGAAGCCTGTGCTGTGTCAGATGCCCACCCTTAACTATCTTAAACAGCTAACCTTCCATATTATATTTTCTAAAGAGTTTGCTCTACATTATAATTTCAACCACATTCCTGACAATCTCCTATGTTCAAATGTTCCCCCCACCCTCCCCCCAATTTCTTGGGCCATCTGACCCATCCTCCCATCCCTAGCCCCCCTCAAGACCACAAAGCCCCACCCAAAGAACTAATACCCATTTCTAATATTCTATACTTGATAGGTCATTTTTAAGCATGTGATGATTGGTCAGATGTGCTTTTTTTTTTTTTTTTTTTTTAACTCGGTAGAAATTTTATTCTTACAAGTTCAAATAACAGGCAAATCAATATTTCACTGATTTTCATAGAAAAAGTTTTCCATTTGCGAGAATCTGTCTTCAAAATTTTCCTGTTATTTCTAAATTTTGCTCACCTTTAAGAATTAGTTCATGCTTCACCCTCTCTAACAAAAAGTCACTGAAACCTCCCTCTATCCCAAAATGAACCTCTCCTTGGTACACTGCATAATTCTCTCATGACACTTTTCCACTATTTTTTTTAATTGACTTTGTAATAATATTACATTAAAAATATATATGTGAGGTCCCATTCAACCCCCCCCCCCACCCCACCTCTCCCCCCCCCCCAGCAACACTCCCTCCCATCATCATGACACATCCATTGGATTTGGTAAGTACATCTTTGGGCACCTCTGCACCTCATAGTCAATGGTCCACATCATGGCCCATACTCTCCCCCATTCCATCCAGTGGGCCCTGTGAGGATATACAATGTCCGGTGATTGCCTCTGAAGCACCATCCAGGGCAGCTCCATGTCCCAAAGATGCCTCCACCTCTCATCTCTTCCTGCCTTTCCCCATACCCATCAGCCACCATGTCCACTTTTCCCAATCCAATGCCACCTCTTCTATGTGGACATTGGATTGGTTGTGTCCATTGCACCTCTATGTCAAGAGGAGGCTCAGATTCCACATGGATGCTGGATGCAATCCTCCCACTTTCAGTTGTAATCACTCTAGGCTCCATGGTGTGGTGGTTGTCCTTCTTCAACTCCATCTTAGCTGAGTGTGGTAAATCCAATAAAACAGATTGTAGGTGCTGGAGTCTGTTGAGGCTCAGGACCTGGCTATCACATTGTCAGTCCAGAGATTCAAATCCCCTAAATATATCTTAAACCCAACATTAACTGCACCTCCAGCACATTAGCATGAAAGTCTTATGAAGGGAGATCCCATCTGAGTCCAGATTCATCACACATAAACACCATTTCCAAAGAGGGGCCATCTGACCTGGTAGTTAACCCCATCAGCCATGACCATAACTCCCATGGGTCTCTTTAGCCCTCAAAGGAACCAATATCTGGGGGTTGTATCTGCTTTATCTGTCTCTCTGACTCTGCTCAGTTGTGCATAAGGGCAATCCTTCTGCCAGCCTCCAGACTCTTTTTTAGAAACTCGTAGCCATATAAACTCATTTCTCCTTTCCATTTCCCCCTTCCTTTAGGTCAAACAGCATTTTAAAGTCATGTTATTTTATGTAGACAGGGATATTCTGCTGATCCGCATTGAACCTTCCGTATAAGGTCATTTTCCAGTTGCATCATCAGTTGGTAGTTGATAGTGGTCCCTCGGTGCCAGGGAGGCTCATCCCCGGGTGTCATGTCCCACGCTGGGGGGAAGGCATTGCATTTACATGTTGAGTTTGGCTTCGAGACTGGCCACATTTGAGTAACATGAAGGCTGACAGGAGGAAATTCCCAGGCACAATGTTGCTCTAGGCCTTGTTCTTATTTTAGGCTTATCAGCTCACAAGCATAGTCATTAGCATCAGGGGGGAGTGAGGGTTCAACAGTGAGCCCCTGATGCAGATGTGCTTTTTAAAGAACATTCCTGTAAGAAATTTCTTTAGACGTTTGAAATACAAGAGTTGAGCTGGTGGTTAATTTTTAAATTCATCAATGTATATAGTCAACGATGATCACTGAAGAGCTGCCATGCTGACATATCTATACTTCTGAAGAATGACTCTAAGATGACCAAGGATGGGGTCTGCTCCTAGAGCTGTCTGTCACCTGTGGTAGATGTCGTAACAAAGATCTGTGCCAAAAATAAATGATGGGAAGATACAGGAAAAGCTTTTTGGAAGTGGCACTGTTTGAAGTAGACACTGGTTAGGTTCAGGACAGTTTTCTATCACGAGAGAGCTCCATTTTCTTCAATCACTCCAGACTAGCCTCCCAAACTCCTATAACATTATGTATATTTGGTTCTGCTGTCTCTTCTAGTAGCATCAAAAGCTCTTTACTTCTACTGATACACTGTATGAATAAGTTATCTGCATTAGGAATCCACAAACATACTGTAAAGAACCAAGTGGTAAATATTTTAGACATTCTGGGCCACCAAGTCTCTGTTGCAACTATTTACCTCTGCTATCGTAGTGAGAAAGGAGACAAGTAATACATAAAGGAAAGCATTATTTATAAAAACAGGCAGCTGGGAGGATTTGACCTACAAGCTATAGTTTGCCAGCCTTGATTGACATCACCTCCTTCAAATGTTCTGGTTACCACTTCTAGGCTCCTACAGTACCCTATCCAGTTACTCCATCTATGATCTAGTTACCCACCCTATTACTCATTATACTGTAATGTAAGCACAAATTTTTAACCTGTCTTCCTAATGAGACAATAAGCGTAGGAGGTCAGGATTCACATTTATAGGTGCTTAATATTTGTTGGCTTAATGAATGAATTCACAAAGTACACATATTAAAAGTTGAACAAAGTAGAGCCAAGGGCAATCTGATGCCCAATGCACATATCACATGAATATTCTAGGGCTTAAATAATAGGCAACAACAAAAAAATTAAGAGCTACATTCAGACTTATGACACAAAAATGTATTCATCTGTATTTTAGTTACATTGATAAAAGAAATTAAAAGGAAGAAGTAGTATTGGAATTAAAATACATTTGTTTTTGAATATGCCACCTACTTTTAGATCCTTCGAAGAGGTTCCCAGGCACAGTCCAATTCTGTAATTTGCATCTGAGGTGCTATGGCGAAATTCATATTTTTGCACAAAGCATTTTTAATGGTTAGCCTCATGATCGAGAATGAACTAAATAAAATATAAACATGTAGGTACCTGTTTTAATTTTAACAAATGCTTTAAAGAAAGACGATCTTTTTGTTCTTGAGTTTTTAAGACTGAAAATCGCTACCTTTTGTCTGTACCTGAAACGTAAATGTGAAACTTTCATTTAGGTTGACTTAAAGGAGATAATGTTTTTTCTTTTAATTAAAAAATAGGAGTATAAAAAAGTGTTCATCATCAAAATTAGGTTCACAAGGAAAAATGGAAGACAACTTAAACAGAAATCACTTTAAGGATAAGAATTAAGTTATGATGAACTGATCCATTATAGGTATGGTTTAGTCTCTGATACCACAGCTATAAATCAGTAAAATTGTTTTGAAAATAACATTTTTAGTTACAATAAATATAGGGTGGCTATTCTCTGGTTTCCACATTTTTTAGTATTCAATAAATTATATATATTAGAACAATTATTTCTCTTTTAGAATGTACAATACACATTTATGGCTTCAGAAAGTTCCATGTTATAGGTATATGATTTACATATTAAATACAGAGAAGTTATTAGATAATCCAAACCCCAGACATTATCATACTTAAGATTTTCATATCATTTTACTTCCTTACAGCTGTTTGTTCCTTTAGAGTTTATCAATATTGTAGCTAGCTTCCTCCATGAATATGAGCACATACGTTATTCAATCAATCAGTACATACATATTGAGCCACTAAAATATGGCAGCCACTTGGGCAGGTCCTGGGAAGAATATAATAACAAAACAGAGAAATAGTCCAAATTTAGGTAGGGCAGAGAGAGGATTGTGGGAAAAAAGTGACAGAGAGAAAGAGGTGGGAAGAGAAGGGAAAGGAAGGAAAGGAAATAGAAGGGAAGATAAAAGCACAGAACAGATTTTCCCTAATGTTTTAAACAACTAGAACTCCCAGTAAAATATACAAAATGAAAACTTTTCAGGCATTGGATAGAAAACAACACAGAATAGTGATAAATGAAGTAACAGAACAAATAAAATGGCCTCTAAAAGTGCTGGAGCTCACTGCTTATAGAGAATTTGGGGGCCACTTGCTTAGGGTGGAGAAATCTAAAGATAATTTTTTTTCCTGCTGAGTTGAGGAGACAGGGTGCAGAGTTCAGGAAGGCCAAGGTTCAGGAAAGAGTTTTCAGAGAAGAGGAAGTCAAAGCCAGAAATATCTCCAGAGATTGGCAAAGTGGTAGGTCAAATCTTTTCCTCTACTCTTCTGTGCATCTGTTTAAGAAAACTACTGTTTTAGTCTGCTAGGCTGCTGAGAGCAATATAACAGAGATGGTTGGCTTTAAGCAATGGTTTTTAATTAGCGTAAGCTTACAGTTTTACGGCTGTGGGAACATTCTAAATCAAGGCATCATCAGGTGATGCTTTCTACCAGCAACCCTGGACTCCTCTGCCACACAATAAGGCCCAGGGTAGCATCATCTGGTCTCTCCCTTCTCTTCTGGGTTTCTTTGCTTCAGCTTCGGTGGCTTTCTCTCTTCTTTGGTGGTGCGTTCCCTCTCTCTGTCTGAATTTCATTCTCTTATAAAGGACTCCAGTAAGAGGATTAAGATCCACCTGAAGACAGGCCTTACTAAAGTAACCTAATCAAAAGGCCCTTAACTGATGAAACCTAATCAAAAGGCCCTACTTACAAAACATTTATACCCAGAGGATGGATTTGCGTTAAGAACATGATTCTTCTGGGGTCCATTAAGCTTCAGACCATCACATCTACTGAGGCCAGGAAAGAAAAGAAGCATCACAGAGTAGTGGGTAGAATCATTCCTGAGGCTAAAACCAAGCCAGGCCTAGCTTGGTTCCAGCTAGAGAGAGTAAGGACCTTTCATCATTGGAGTCCTCAGATAGGTCCCCCTCAATATAAGGGAAATTAGACCTGCACTAAAGGCTATTGCAACCTATCCTAACAAAGCCTAAAGGGAAGCCTCAAAACTAATCACAATAATTGAACTGCCCTGCCTCCCAGAAAGAAGCCCAAAATTATTTAAAAGAATACAATGAAGTCTATTTAATAACAACGTAAAATCAAGATACCTAGAATTCAATAAAAAATTACCAGATATGCAAACAAATTGGAAAACATGACCCTTAAACAGGATAAATATCAACTAATAAAAACAGCTAGAAAGCAGACAGATGATATAATTAGTAGATAGTTGCATTAAACAGAGATTTGAAATATAATACATGTATATAAAAAGTAGAGGAAAGCATGACCCTGATGAAATATATGGATGATATGAAAAAGACCAAAACTGAACACCCAGAGATGAAAAATATAATACATGAAATGAATTATACCCTGTGTAGGAGTCACAGAAGATTGGACACTGATAATTTAAAAAAAAAAAAAAAAAAGGTGAACTTGAAGACATGACAAAATAATTACTAAATAAAGCACAGAGAGAAAAAAGACTGTTTGAAAAACAAAATAGAACACCAATAAAGTATGGAACAATATCAGGAGACCTGACATACATATGATGGTACTACAGAAAGCAGGCACTGAGGCAGACAATAAATATTTGAATGAAAACTATAAGCCGATAGATCCAAGAAATTCAAGAAACCCTAAACCAAAGTAGCATGAAGAAAACATTGAGATGTTTCATAATTTTCTGAAAAGCAGTGACTAAAATCTCTTAATCTGCCAGAGGGAGGAAAAAGTCATTATGTACAGAGGAACAAATGAAGAATAAGAATGACAACAGACTTATAATCAAAAGTTATGCAAGTCAGAGTACATCAGAACGGCACCTTGAGTGTATTAAAAGGAAAAGCAATAACAACTGTCAACCTAGAATTCCATACTCAGCAACATATTTTCCAAAATCATAACAACTTTTTCAGATGTGAAATTTATCTAAACTCTTCTCTATCAATTATAATTTAGCTTCCCCCTGTGGTTTTAGGTGCTTTAAGGATTTGCGATTGTATGTGTGGCAGCATAAGATTCTGTCATTGACTGAACAAGAAGTTGCTATTAACCAATATTAGTTTGGCATAAGCTGCAAACTCTAAGGTTCTGCACAACAATTTATTTCCCTTTTGTTTGAATGTCCCTTACTCTCTCCATACCTTTCCTGATAAGACAAAGATTGTAAGTTAGCTGCCTAGAATTAGGATACCTACACTGAATGAAGTCCCCAATTCATATAATAATAAAACACATACATTAGAGTTTAAATGAGTTATTAGTTAAGATTTGATAAACTAAAATCAAGAACTGTCTCCAGGTTGATTATTCTTATTATTAAATAAATGCTTTTGAATATTCAAAGTAACCATGTCATATAACAAAACATGCAATAAACTATTTTAAATGTCATAAAATTTTCTTCTGAGAAGAGAAATATTTAGAGTTGAAAATATATTTAATTTCCAAAACAAATTTTCTGGGAAGATTTAACACAAACTACTATTACTACTTAACATCAAAATCTCAAGAAATGTGATGATGTTTTCGGAACTCAGTTTTAAAATATATTTTTATTGGAGAAATTGTAAGTTTACAGAAAAATCATGCAGAAAATACGGAGTTCCCTTATATTCTCCACACAGCTTTCCCTATTATTATCACTTTGCATTAATGTGGTACCTTTGCCACAAATGATGATAGATTATTAAAATTGTATTATTAACTATAATATATAGTTTACATTAAGGCTTACTGTTTGTGTTACACAGGCCCATGATTTTTAAAAAATTATTCTAGTACTTTATATACAACCTCAAATGTTCCCTTTTAACCACATTCAAATATATAATTCAATGGTGTTAATTACATTCATAATGTTGTGCTACCATCTCCACTGTCGATTACCAAAACTTTCCAACACTCCAAAAATAAACTCTTAACAATTAAGCATTAACTCTCCATTCCCTACCCCTAGCCTAGCCACTAAAAACCTGTATTCTAGTTAGTAATGACAATGGTGGTTTCCAAAGGAATGGAATTAGGAATTCAGAAATCAACCCTCACATCTATGGCCAGCTAATTTTTTAAAAGGGTGCCATGTCCACTCAATTGGGAAAGAGTCGTCTCTCAACAAAGGGTGTTGGGAAGACTGGATATCCTTATGTAAGAGAATGGTGAATTCCTACCTTAAACCATATACAAAAATTAACTCAAAATGGATCAAAGAGAGAAAACCATAAAACTCCTGGAAGAAAACATGGGTAAGCATCTTCAGGACTTTGAATTGGGCAATGGTTTCTTAGAATTTACACCAAGGCACAAGCAACAAAAGAACAAAAATAGATAAACGGGATTTCATCAAAATGGAAAAACTTTTGTGCATCAAAGAATGTCATCATGAAAGTCAAAAGACAACCTACAGAATGTGAGAAAATATTTGGAAACCATATATCTGGGAAGCATTTAATACCCAGAATACATAAAGAAATTGTTCAACTCAACAACAAAAAAGATAACCAACCCAATTTTAAAAGTTCAAAAGACTCGAACAGACATTTCTCCAAAGAAGATATACAAATGGCCAATAAACACATGAAAAGATGCTAAATATCATTAGCCATTAGGGAAATGTAAATCAAAACTATGAGGTATGATTTCCCTTCCATTATAATAGCTCCTGTTAAAAAAAAAAGAAAATGTCAAGTGTTGGACAGGATATAAACAAAGAAGAACACTCACTCATTTGTTGGTGGGAATGGAAAATGATGTATTCAATGTGGAAAAAAGTAGTTTGGCAATTCCTCAGAAAGTTAAATATAGAATTACCACATGATCTGGCAATCTAACTTCTAGGTATATACCCAAAAGAATTGAAAGCAGGAATTCACTGATGTTCACAGAGGCATTATTCACAGTTGCCAATAGATGAAAGCAACTCAAGGGTTCATCAACAAATGAATGGATAAACACAATGCGGTATATACATATAATTCAACGTTATTGAGCTATAAAAAATGGTTTTGATACATGAGACAATATGAATGAGCCTTGAAAACATGCTGAGAGAAATAATCCAGATACAAATTTACAAATATTGTATTGTCTCACTGATACTAAATAATAAGAATAAGCAAATTCCTAGAGTCAGGTTCTAGAATACAGGTTACAAAGAATGTGATGAGGTTACAGAATGGGGAGATAAGCCTTAATTGGTACAGAATTTCCATTTGAGTTGATGGAAAAGTTTTGGTAATGGATGGGAGTAATAGTGGCACAACATTGTGAATGTAATTAACACCATTGCATTGTATATTTGAATGTGGTTAAAAGGAGAAATTTTAGATTGTATTAATACATATGTTATTGAAATAAAAATTTTTAAAAAACAAACATAGATCACAACACAATGAACCCTAATGGACTATAGATAATAATACAATTATACAGTTATAATAATATCCTTTCCTCAGTTTTAGCAAAGGAGCCACAGTAATGCAAATTGTTAATAATAAGGAAAACTGCATGCATAAGCAGGCATATATGGGGATTTTGTATTTTCTACATGATTTTTCTGTAAACCTATAACTTCTCTACTAAAACAAGTACACACTAACACATACTCAGACACATATGCATTCCATAATATACTCTGATTCAAATTTTTAAAAAAGAAAGCTAGTCATATCCTTTAAATGAGAAGACATCTATATTTTAGCACACATTTATCCTCCAGACTCAGTTTTAAAACATATATAAACTACACCTGAGTCTTGAATTTCAGTGCTTAAATCCTAAATAATTGATTCAAAAGTAAACTAATCCAGACCCAGTATGGCTTAACATTTTATCCATAAATGCATAGACGACATTAGCTGGCAGATGGTGAAGGTCAACACCTCTGAGTCTGTGATTGGAATTTATAGTGATTATGGTAATAGGGGAAGAAGACAAGAAAACAATACAATTGAATTCAATAGGATCAAGTGCCAAATTGGTCTATAAGGAGAACATGAACATGTTTGCAAATTGAAGTTGAGAAATGACTATATTTTGGGGACTGTGACAAGAACAGATCAATGGTATACGAAAACAAAACTGAATGACAACAAGGCATTGAGTATAAAATATGATTAAATAACAGAGAAATTCTTAGGTAATAATCTAATAATAATAAATGCTTAAATTACAATGTATTTAATATATTACATATGCCATGAGTTATGTTGATACTAAAAATCTAATGATATGAGCATATTTAAGGTGATACCACTTAAATAGCATTTAGTAACTTCACAAATTTCAGAACTTTGAGAATACACTGAAGAGAGATGTGATACATATCTCTCTCTATATAAGTATATATAGAGAGATATATGGAATTCAAGAATTGGAAAAGTAAATAATTAAAAATTAAATTCTTTGCTCTAGATTGTCAAGTATTTATCTTGGAAACAAAATAAAAATAGTCATGCATTCTTGTTTTCAATTACCTAAAATAGGAAATGTGAATGGCCTCTTCCCAAATTCGCCAAGTAAATTAACTTAAACATTGGAAGTATAGTTTAGGTTATGTCGAATTGGGATTTATACATTTCCAAAAAGAGAACAGGAGCTTAGATTCTAATTTGAGATTTTTACTTCAGATAAACACACAGAAACAAAATGATATTGTACAGTTATACAACTCTTAACGATTTTATTTCCATTAATTCCTTCTACCTTCAGAGAGGTAGATAAGAAGAAAAGTATTACCATCATTCTTTTAGAGAATCATGAATACTGAAACTCAGAAGTATTTTCTCATTTGGAGACTAATTAGTTGACCTGGGGTTAGAATCAGAGACCCTGATGCACAGTTCAGTATTGCATTATTTCTAAAGATGTTCATTGTGTTTACAATTGACCATCTATGAAATTGGGATGCATCTCACAATGGATATAAAGCTACTGTTATGAACAGCAATTACCTTCTTAGTGCTATACAAAACTGTGTGGGGTGTGCGGTCCTAGAAATGATGAAATACACCAGGCCATTTCTAAATAGATGAATTGGTGCTTGTCTGATGATGAGAAGGTCCACAGAATTACTTCTTAACCATTTAAAAATGTCTAGCTAAATGAAAGTCAGGATGGACGCACTCCCTTCCTAATATAATTTTCACTCAGGTTCTCATGGCTTCTTAAATGATGGCTTAGACAAGTTTAGTATACAATTTTCTCTAAGCAGCAATACTATAAGAGAATCCAGGTAGTGTAGCAAAATTGAACATATCCAGGTTGGGTAGTGGAAAATTAGGGTTTAAAAATTATATACAGGCATCTTTGGGTTTGTTCCATCACATTTCATACAACTTAAAATAATTTAACCAGTATTTGTGGCCTTTCTCAGTAACTACAGCTAAAAGAGCTCTGGGACCTTGCAAATGTCCAGGAGTTTTGGAGTTGTAGGTTTACCTAACTAAGCTCTCCAGAGTGTACATAGTGTAGATTCAGGGACATTTCTGTTGTAACAGGAAAGTCTTCCAGGCTAGAACCTGAGTAGGTGATTTTTGTTGTTGCTATTCTATTTAGCTGTCTGCGAATGGCAGTCTGCCAAAGCAGACGTTGAGTCTTAAATCACTCACGATTCCAAAAATTCCTTTTCAAATAAGAATTTTATATTTGCGGTTTTGCATTTGTTTCTCTAAACATTGCTTTCACAAGTAAACTTATTAGGCAATAAAAGTACTTTTGATTAAAAAAATTAACCAACTGATTCCATGAGCTTAACCAATTGATCCAACGTGATCTTATTAAAAGGTAAAGCTGGTCTCATATGTTCCCTTCTTAAAATCTCCCAATGAATTAATAAAATCTCAAGGCCTGGCCACATCTCTAGGCTCTGTGTGCTTGCTCCCCTTTCCACTCCACCTTCCTTGTCCGTGTCCTCTCGCTTACTTCTGTCCAGCCCCCTCCCTTCTGCTCTTTCCTAAGCCCACCCAGCCCTCCTCCTTCTCAAAGCCTCACTGTTTATTCATCTAAGTCCCGTCCTCAGATTGTCCACTGTCTTGCTCTAGTTCTTGAGTCTTGAATCTTACTGAATAAGACTGCTAAAGCGAGGTTTTCTCTAGGTACCCAATAAAAACCCTACCTTTCTCATCTCCCTCCCATGACCACAGCTTTGTCCTCATCATTTTCATCCTTTGCTAACACTATCCGTGTCTCCTGCTAGGATGTAGCTCTACAGGAGTGGTGACTTAGTCCTTTTGATTTACTGTTTTCAGTGCAGAACAATGTCCAGATATGGAAGGTACTTAATTTTTATATATTACATGGATTGTCAAAAATATGGAACTAGGACTTACTGTGAAAGCATTGCTTTCTTCTTTCATACTCTGGGTTTTTTCAAATTTAAAATAATTATACATATAAAAAGTCATGGCTATACCGAAAAAGTATCCTAATGTCCCCTAACACACAGATAATTGTTTTGCTACTCAACAATAACTTTTCTAAAGGTTGTAGTTGTTATTTAAACATTATTTTCTTGGAAAAAGTTGCATTTCTTCATGGGCATTTCTCCCAAATTATGAAGAAATTTAGTTCTGACACTAAAATATTTGCTTAGCACACTATTCCAATTATTTGATGTACCTGTTTTTTTTATGTAATTTATATAGCAACTCAGAAATTTTTAAATGATGACAAATAAACTTATAAGTAATATTAAAATCGAGAACATTATATGCTTATCAGCATATCAGTTTCTTTGAGCATGCCTTATTAAACAATTTTAAGTTATTCAAATTTTCATTTGCAGCTTTTATTTTCATGACTCAGTAGCAGATTCATTGAATTCTATTGCTTTATAGAAGGCATATTTTTTCCCCTGGTGGATTAAAACTGTCTACAAAACATTCAAAGACGAGAGGGTGAAAAAACATACTTTTTAAATATTTAACAAAATGTAGTTAGTTGTCAAATTGAACTTTTTTTAAGACAGCACTTTTGTTATTGCTTTGGAAATAGAATTTAAGAGAAATCACATCATATACAAAGTTATTGCAGAAGTGTCTTCTCCTTACAAAGAAAAATTGCTATAATCGTCATACCCTTTGGGCAGCTCATCTTCATCTGTGCAGAAAGCAAAGCCTTCAGTGAAACACATGTGGAGGAGGGTTTTCTGCTCATGTGTGGGCAGTAAGTCCTGGTCATCTGTTCAAATACACACTGGCATTTTAGCATAATTAAAATTCTAATTGTACATCCAACTTTGTCTATGTATTGGCATGTATAATGAATTATGATTTATAATTGTTAAAAGCCATTAGCTTGACATCTTTAGGGGCAAGTCTTTAGTGTCTTGAATGAATCATGAGTCTCATTCTTTTAGAACTTATTTAAACTGTATCAATTGAACTTAAATTTACATATTTTGAAACTGATACTTTTGGAGAAGGAAATCTGCAACTTCAAATTGCATTTACTGCATAGACTATTTTTGCATTCTTTGATAAAGCAGTTTTGTATTGAGAACACTTTAAATAACAAATGCACATGAATAAAGCGAAATGTTTCTTATTGTTATGAGGTGCTTTGAGGAGCATTTGCAATCTTATGGTAAGAAGGATAAAAGCATTTCTTAATTACTCTGAGAATTAGACACAGTTATGAGGTTAGCTTGAGCTATTTTGGCATGTTTAAAATACAACTAAAGGTAAAAAGACAGGTCATTTTTCTAAATTAACAAAATGTAACCTTTTTAGCCTCATAGTTTACGGTATTGTCAGGATGTGTTATATGAAAATCTGAATTTACAACATACTTTAGATAGGCCATATTTATATCCAGCCTTGCTATTCACCGAAATGCTCCAGGAAGGCTGCACTCATCTTTAAGGGCTGACTCTGGGTGGCATTATTCTAATTAATCACTTCCTTCATTGTCCGAGTTGTTAAATATATCCAGGATCCCTCCAGTCCATAACTATGTTTATGTTAAGACTGATGTCTACTACATACACAGGCAGATTATGGAAGTGAAAATGGATTATTTAAAACATTTTTCTTAAGTATTGAGACAACAATAATAAATAAATAAATGGCAAAGTTAAAAAGGCAATAATATCATCCAGTGTTTGTTACAACATCCACTAAAATAAACAGTATTAACCGAGTTTGTGCCTCAAAACCAATGTATGAAATTCATAGCAGCAGGCCTTTGCTTTATCTGTTACACTAATAAATCTTGCAGATAGACAACCACAGTATGGGAATCTAAAAAGAAATTATAGAAGACCGTATTTCTATTAATAATTCAATAACATGTTACTTATTAAAATCTGGATATTTCTTTTCAACCGGAACTTGAACACTGAATCCCTTCCTTCCTTCCATTCCTACCAAGCTACTCCATTAATAAAGCAAAACAAAACAACAACAAAAAACTTATTTAGAAAATTATTCCAAAATATAATCATTGGCCACTATACATGTTTAAATCTTGGTGAGGAAGGACTACTTGATCATACACCATCATGACAACCACTCTCCATATAGTCAAATAATTGTCCCCCACGCAAGTGGATGGTACTTTGCAAGTCCAACTAGAACATCAGTTGCATTTGAGATCTAAGGCATCTACTTCAATTAGGGAGCTGCTGTTTTGGATGCCTAAACATCTAGTAAAAAACTTAACATTACAGAGACTCTCTAATAGTCTTAACAGAGTCCTGCAAAAAAAAAAAAAAAAGAAGTATATTAGGTAAGGTATGTCGATGTCTTCTCTACATCACTGTTGAAACTTTGGACAAATAGAAGTTTGGTGGTAGATAAGGACTGTGGTTAATACTATATATACAGGAAGGTTCTTCTACTATAAGATATTAAGAAGGTGGTGATACGTGAGAAAAATATTACCAGTGCAGTTTATATACTGTAGTTAACAATATTGTAATGTTTTTCTAACAAAAGCAAAGATGCAACTATACGAATGCTAAAGGTAAAATAAAAGAATACGGTGTTTGATTTTGTGAGATATCAATATGATGAAGCATTTTTTTCTCTTCACTTTTTTTTTTTCATCAATAAAGAGACCCTATGCCACTAAAACTAATCTGTGCTTATCTGGGTATTTTTCTGAATAGTGAAGGAACAATTGAATTTGTTGTTGGAATTTAAATGAGACAAAAGTACCTAGATGGAACTTTTGAGGTGTAATGTTTCCATAAATTGTTGAGCTGCTTTTTGTCTGTTATTTTATTTTTTGAATTTGAAATAAAGCTTGAATAAAAAAATTTGTTTTCTAAGACAAAAAGACTAGGCGATTTTAGGTAGCCCTCCACACACTTCCCTAAAAACTGCTTTACATTATACATTTGGAACTTAGTAAGGAATCCTAGATTCACTTCTTCTTTCAGGCTATGGAAAGAATATCCAAATGAATCATCACTGTAAAGTGTTATAAATGCTACTTTACAAGTGTGTGTTCAATGTACAGCACAGAAACAAATGGAAGAAAAATAAACTCCGGAGTATTAAAGAAAATGTTGGCAAGGGAGAGACAGGCATTATGGGAACCTAAAAATTGAGGAACTCTTAGGAGGTTATTTCAATAAGGTGAGAGTTAGATCTGATACTAAATCAGAAACAATAGGATTAGCGAGAAAAGAACTTATAGGAAAGGTATTAAGGCAGAAACAATAAAACTTGGTCATTAATTGGATGTGGTTTGTAGAGCATATTATGCCTGGAGTGTAGAGAGGGATGATAAGGATGATACCAAGTTTTCAGGCTCTGAAGACCCTAAACCATAAAGCAGGAGAATGAAAACAAGCAAGAAGCAGCAGGTATGGGGCACGGTGGAGAGTTCAGGTGTAGACATGATGTGGGGCCTGATAGTGTGCACGCAATGGTCTAGACTCCATCAGGAAGGAAGTTTGGAATAGCAACCGATATTTTAATCCACGAGTCGAAAATGATGAACACGCAGTGAGAGCAGAGAGAAAAACGAAGTGTGATCCCAGCAAAGGCGAACAAGGAAGAAGAGCTAAAAAAGCGTGAGATGCTGCTGCCATGGGGCTTCACCATCAGCACCAGGAATAAGGTAACATTTTGTTACGATCATGCTCACACTGAGCCCACAAATTGTAGCTGAGCCTGTGTAACCCACCTCCCAAGATCTTTAGTATTTATTTTTGATTCAGGATTACTTAAACAATGACGCCTCTCTTCCCACAACCTAAAAACAAAACAATACAAAATCACCCTTTAATTAAAAAAACAACAACAGTCTATTATAAACACTATTATTACCTTTTAACTTTAATGTGAAAAGATTATGAATGTAATTTTAAAATGTTAACAAAAATGTTATTATAAGAATTGGACTTAACATATAGGGCATTATTTACTAAGGTTCTGTCCCCATTTTAAAGAAAAATCTACCTTATAAATTGATTTTTTTAAAAAGCAAGAACCTTTATAGAATCAAATTATCTTGCTTCAGTTTTTAAAACTGTTACAATGGTTTATTTTTATATTAACATAATAAAGTAATATTTGACACTGCTAAGGGGTTATTTTATACAATTTTCCACAAAGCAATTTTGAAATCAAAGGAGAAAAATGTGGACTTACACTTTTATCCGCTAGGTCTACTATTAGTTTCTTTTAGAAAAATTATGTAATCACAAAATATAACTACAAAAATGTTTCTGGAAGTATGAAAAACTTTAAACTTAAATATCCAGCAATGGTAAAATAGAGTAAGTCACAGGGTAAACATTTTAGAATGTATAGACTTTAAAATAACTTTTTCAAAAACATTTAATTGAATTTTATGATTAATATTAAGGAAAAAAGCAAATGTATAGTACAGTCCTGATTTTATAAAATAATTGTGAACACATGAATAAAAACAAGACTGGATATAAGTATTAAAAAGTTATGGCAATAAGCAATTTTATTTTATTTACACTATTTTTAAAAATCCCTGAAATACACATGTAATAATTTTGTAATCAGAATTTTAAGTAACAGAAAAATACAATTTCAGTTAATGATTCAGAAAAATGAAAATAAAACTAAATTAATGCAAGAATATAGCACTCCTCCACATTTCACGAGTACACATATTCTAATATAATTAAATTCCAATATAGTTCATCAATAATTTAAGGAAATTATAGGGAAAAATTAAAAGAATGTTGGATTACAAATGAAAATTAATTTTATGCTGTGAATTTATATGTGATAATAGGAAAATCAATTGAGATTCTGAATCATACTTTTGTGAAACCATTCATGTTTGGCTGAAAAGGGAATCCTGCTAGAGATCATCCTTCAATAACCATTTTAACATCCTTCTCAGCTTTAAAAATAAAGAAAAACTTACAAATGCCAAAAGATACTATCAAGATAGTTTAGAAAAAAACTACAAAATTAAACCTACTCTAACATAATTTGCAGCTCTAAAATGAAATTTTGATTCTAGATCTTTAAAAACTACATCTTATTTGCTAACTGGTAAATTTCTTAGTCACACATTTATTTTCAAACTGTAATCAAACTATAAACTTGGAACAGGATTTCTTGTAAATTCAACATATTATACTCTTAATTGATACTGCAAGATCTTACTCTGGATGTTTCCAAAAATCTCCAAATATTTTATCCCCATTAGAAGCCTTAGTATGTAAAATTAGGGTACAATTGAAAATAATATAAATTATATGCTAAGAATAAGATAATTATTTTTAGTTATCATTCCATTAACACTAACCAAAACACCTTACCCCCAGAAGTGAGACGGTGAAAGATATTTTAGATTTTTCCTCCATAAGATACATGTCTAATAACAATTCATTTGTTTCATGGTAGTTATTTTGATGGAAGGAGCCAATATATTTGGAGATTTTTGGCACACGCAGGACTTTTGTTATTGCTAGCATAATTAAATTCTAGATTTAGTGAATTATATTATACACAAAATTACACCTCCATACCAGTGGGAGTAATTTGCCCTACAGAAATCTGTTATAACATTTAAATGAAATTGTTAATCAGGGACTCTTTACAGCTGCACCTGCTCTTATTTGCAGCATGAAACTGTGTAATCACTGTCAGTTCTTCCATATCTAGGCAGAGGCTAACCATTAATACAACAGCAGCATAGAAAACAGAATCTCCATCTATTGTATTACACTGGCTTGGTTAAAGAGTAGCAACTTGGTACAGAGGGCACCAAAGAGACTAACGAAAGAGACTGGTTGTTCACGACAATACCACTTACTTCACACACAGAAAACCGAACGAACTACCCCAAAGAAAGTTCAGTGATAGACTGATAACGAACAAGGTTAGAAAAAAGTTGTTGATAAATATGACTATGGTAAACCCTCTTATTTTTGAGGAAGATTTTAAAGTAGAAAGGCAGTTGGAAATAAAAGCCCCACAAATATTTTACAGCAATGTGATTTTGTGAGTTTTATCTTAAAAAGAAAAAAATCTGTGGATTTCTTTAAATGTTATTTTGAATACCCACCTGTATATAAGATACAGAAATAAGTGTAATGGATACTGTCAGAAGAAGTTATATTATGGTCTGAAAAGTATTTTTCTCATCTCGAAATCAGTAGTTTCTCCTTGAATACACTGACAACTTTCAAAGCTGCTCCAAATGGCTTACTGTGTTTATGGGATGTGGATTTATCCATTATGACCAAGTACATATGATGTACAAGACATTGTGTTAGTGATGTGAGATAAATTACATAAGATGTAAGCATTGTATTTAAAACCTTTCATTATGTCCAGGTCCTCCAATCTCTGAAAGAAACAATAATGAGAAAGAACCAAGAAGATGATATGGGCACTATACATTCACACTGTAAACTTATTTGTCATGTTCCTTGTCTGAAGTTGCTATACGACAAGGATCTCTATCTTTTCATTCAGTGATGGATGACCTTATGCAGATAGATAAGCAATAACTGATGAGGCACTCAATATTGAATGACGAATGGACTTAACCTGAAAAGACAAAAGAAACAAATATTCATGTAATTGCCTGCATTATTTAAGTAGAATGATGGAGTATTTATCTTAGTGCAAAAAGCTAAAAACTTCATATACACATTTAAGAGGCAGGCAGTCAGTAAATTATATGGCAACTAATACATGACCAAGCAATGCTGGGAAAGAAAAAATAAGGCACAAAGGAAACACATCAAGATCTAGTTTGAGCAACTGGAAGGGTTGCTTAATTCCTATTGTACAGTGACCCAATTGATATGATTGCAAAAGACGGGGAATTTCAAATATAACCAAAATACTTACGCACTGATAAGCACAAAAAACATTTCTGGCAAAGGATTAGCTAATCATAAATATCATTGGTAGGAGTAAAGACACCTAAAAAAGGAATATCTACCTAATCTAATGAAAATAGTTCCGTAAGTAAAAAGCAGCATGGGTGTAAGTTTACATGTTGGTGAAATTTAAACTAAAAATTTTCTTTCTTATAAATTGCATGTCAACACGAGAATAACAAAATTATAGTAGACAAGTCAAATTTGGATTGAATAATGTTTACTGTAAGAATATAGGAGAGGAAAACTTAGAATTTCAATATAAGAAAAAAGTGTTATCCTATGATATTCCTTTAAAGTTGTTTTATGAGAAAATAATCCAGAGACTGTGTGTATATTTATGTTCTTTTGCTTTGTTTTGAAAAATTAAATCATTTTAATAAATTTTCATAATTTTTATGTAATGTTAGTAAAGTATTTCATCCATAATTTGGCCCATTTGTTGAAAACATATCTAATCCAATTTTTAAACTGCTTAAGAATGCCCAAAATGCTGCCTATATATTCACCTAGGAATTTCTTGTGTTAAAATAATTTTATAATGCTATCCTGGTTACATCTGTCGGTTGAATTTTTTAAATATCTAAACCACATAGTTAAATTGATGTTTTGTCAGAATAGCTTTATGGAGTTGTGGGTTTACAGAAAAGTCACGCATAAAATATAGGGTTCTAAGTCCCATTGTTAAGAATTTCAGAAGTTTAAATCATTAAGACTAATATATATTTTAGAATAAAAAATCATGGATGAGAAATGATCAAATGAGCCAGGAGGGAAGCATAATTATAGATATTACTTAAGATGTAGCCATGAAAAAATGTAATTTACTATGAACATATTTGCTAAAAAGGTCCCATTATCATGCATAAAACCAGTATAAGAGAAACTTATTTTGCACACGTATACACATATTCACATACACACCAGGGGTAGCTATATAGGAAATTTATTTTAATCTATAATTTTAAATATTTAAAAACTCTTGTTGCAAGCATTCAATGTATTGTTCGAGCATATTTTCTTCTGATCATTACTGAGTGTCATATAGTATATGTAAATGACGTAACTACTTTTGGGAGAATTATGCTTTGCTATCTAATACAGAGAATTTGATTTTTTAAAATTTATTGCCCTTTGGGACACACTATTTTAATATAGACTTAAATACTAGGTGTAAATTACTGAAACCCTTTCATATCTACCAAAAATCTTTGTTTTTGGGTTTAGTGTTAGTAAATTAAGGCAAGCTTTATTTTCTCACCGAAAATGATCTAGGAAAGGGAGTTTTGCCCATTGAATTTCACTTTTCCGATCCCACAGGATGTGATGTCCCAGATCAGAAACAAATCATAATCCTGGTCCCTGATAAAAAGGACAGTTGCTTTGATTGGTTTTCTCCCAGGACTGACTGTGCTTTATTCAGAATATTCCCAAACCTACCTGTAAAACTATAGGATGGGACTTGAAATCCTGACTCCATCTCTGATTTTTCTCTGTTTTTGCAATACAGGCACAGTTAAGGTGGATTATAAACAACCAAGCAGGCACAGATTTTATGCTAAGGGTTATCTAGAGTGAGCAAATTGTTAATTTCATATTACATGTGAAGTGAATATTCTTTTAACAATAACGGAGCAATAATCGAAATAGCAATTCAGTGAATATTTTAATCTATTAAAATGCCTACAATAATTTCCATTTAGTAATAACTGCACTTTCATTACAAGAAAAATGATTACTTCAATATTTGCACATTTTGGAGGATATATGTTGCCTGTATATAGGAGAATACAGTGGGGCGTCCCCTAAATATCTATTTATAAAGGAAGAGGGCAATTGCCAACTGAGAGGTGGAGAAGCAAGCACTAGAAGTACCATCCTAAACAGCAACTTGCAAATGGAAGACTTAAGTTGTTCAGTATAATGGTCAGTCATTGCTTCTCAACTTTGAGGATCTCATGAAAACTCGGACCCACACATTACCTCAGAAAATAGCACAGACGCCCAAACACGTGGTTCTTCACACACGTTTCCATGGGGCTGAAGGAGTCTTGCCCGTGTTCCCAGTTCAAACACCTACTCCAGGCCAAGTGATGCTGCAGAACCCCTTAAAGCTCTGAAGCGTTTCGGCCAATCTGGGACCCCATAAATTGTTAACACACAGCATGATTTCAAGTCTCCCCAAGAAAGCAAAAATGCAATTAATCTGACACATGCTTTCTTATTGCTTTTAGTTTTTAATTTATGTGTGTTAAAACGAGCTCTTTGTGAAGGAGGAAACCGCAGGAAGCAAGAAGCTAAAGGTCAGTGGAACCCAGAAGAGAAAGGAGAGGCCACGCGAGAAGGCCACGTGCCCCTCCCCACGTGACAGAGAAGCCCAGGGCCAAGGATGACAGGCAGCCAGCCCCAGAACGCCATGCTTCCAGGAGAAAGCACTGCCTTGACGACACCTTGATCTGGACATCTCCTAGCCTCAAAATCACGAGCCATTCAGTTCCCATTGCTGACGCCAACCCATCGCAGAGTGTTTGCCTGAGCAGCCAAGCAGACTGCAACAGTGTTTGTGTTCAGCTTTAGCAGATACTTCCAAACAGTCCTCCAAAGTGGATATACCAAGAGCGGCCGTGCTCTTGAGGCAGTCCCAGTACTCACACCTGACTCTCAGAAGGCATTCCCATTTAGAAAAACACAGTCAATAAACTCCTTTGTCATTGAATGGCTCCTTTAGAATGTCCATGTCGCAATGCTAAGAAACCTGTTGACTGAAGGTAGACTTGGTATGCTTAATGCCGATATCCATTCCTAACATATA
Organism: Dasypus novemcinctus; assembly: GCF_030445035.2. Lineage (NCBI taxonomy): Eukaryota > Metazoa > Chordata > Mammalia > Cingulata > Dasypodidae > Dasypus > Dasypus novemcinctus. Next base: position 8,334,303 of record NC_080701.1, on the reverse strand, counting down.
ATAGGTATGTTGAAAAATAATAAGAAAAAGGGCTCTTTATGACAATTTAGACATGGATTTTTATTCTATCATGTGCTCAATTTCCTTGCCTTTCTTGTATATAATATATAGTTTTAATGTCAAATCACAGTGTAATCTTTTTGAGGGTATTTTTAAAAAACTTTTAATTCCTATTCACATACCAAATGTTCTCATTTGTAGACAGTGATGGCTATATCATGATTGTTTCCCAGCTCACAGTGATTACAAGATTCCATTGATTACAAAACACAGCATAATTTCATATATGCTAAAATTTGAGGGAAGTGTGTCTAAAATTGATGAAGTATAACACAGAAAAAATAGGGGGAGGATAAACATAACCGTTAATGGGCATTAAGCACCATCAGGGCAAAAGGTAAACTCGTCCAACATCAACTGCTTTTGTCCCATTGGCGAGGCTCTCCCTAAAGATCTTTAACTGGGCAGCTTTTTGTGAAATGGTGTGAATTCATTTTTTCTGTTATTCTATTCTTCCAAGAGTGCTCTTTGAAAAGCTGACTGCCCTTTAATACGAAGAGAGAGAATCTAGTGATCTGGACGATTTTACATATCAAGGTTGTCCTTACAATTAATATTAACTGCAAATTAATTCATTCACATTCTGGAATCAACTTCAGCTTTTTCCATTATAGTGATCATGAAACAGGCTCCCAGGGCTTGAGTACCCTTTAGTCCTCTAAATTTAAGTCCTGGTGTCTTCAATAAGAAAGATCTGATTCTAGAACTCAACAAATTATGTAGAGAGTTGCCTAATTCAGCCTGTACTGATTTCCATCAGGATGGAGGTGTCCCTCCTGATCACACTGTATCCCCCAGCATCTAGCAGAAGGCCAATTTCAATAAAATTCAGTGAAATAATGGATTAATCTGACTGGCATTTCTATGTACGGTTTCATACAGAGCAATGGCTACTTAAATGAAAGCACTAAACTGACTCTTTCAAATTATCTTTTTGCAATTTAACAGTCTCATTTAACAAGATTCCTAGGTTAGTGATACATTTGTTCAGTACCTTCCAGAAAACATTTTCCATTATTTTGCTTATTCAAACATCATCCCAAACTTAGATTCAAAATACAAGATTTAATGGAAAAAGAAAAGAAAAAAACTTGATTTCAAGAAAGTTACCTTACAGATATGCCTATTAAACCCATCAACATGGACTAGGACAAGAAAAAAAAATAGAAACCTGCAATGTCTTAGAAAACAAATTACTTCTTTAAAAAAACAAGTGGGCTAATATGCAAGGAAAATTATTGTGCATGGATGGTTTCAGAAAAAGGAATGTTCAATCAGAGTTGATTCATGTGTTAAAATATGGTGACAGCAAAAGCAAATGATTAGAGGTACTTTTATAGTGATGGAGATAATATTACTTATGCTTTGCCATTAGAGACTATGTGTAACTCTCTTAGGAAAAACTCTATTCACAGAGCAACAACTGAGGACCATAAAGAGCATTAGAAAATAATACTCTTAAAGGACAGCACCATTTATTATATTTATCCCAACTACAACAGGAGAAGAAATAATATTAAAACCACATGGAATAAGTATCACCAGCAATATTCCAGAGACTATTTCTCATGAATTTGGACACAACCTGAGTATCAACACCAGATCAAATAGGTAAAATGTGGCTTATCATTTGATGACATCATATGCAGAGATCAGGTTTAGTGATCTTACAGAGAGCAGTATGGGTTACTTTGATTCTCATTAAAGGATAAAAGAAAGAACAGTACAAAATCTAACCTAATATAATGCAAAGCAAGGACATTTATATTTTAAGGATGTGTACATATCTAAGGGCACAGATAAAATTCATTCAGTTATCTACAAAGATGATGGGAATGGGAGTGAGACTAGAAATGAAAGGGAAATTAAATATATACACACATATACATATATGCATATTTATATGTGTGAATATGTGTCTATATATAAATGAAACCAGACAAAGGCATTGCCACACTAATAAATACAAATAGCAGGATTAATCAACTGCGGAGCACAAATAATTCAAACCTGTGCAACCAAGTTTAAAAAAAATTAAAACAAAGACTATAAACCTTCCAATTTGCCTCCTACAACAATACCACAGGAGAGAAATTTTACAAGATATCTGTTAACTTAACCGTTTCACTTTAATTCTCCAGAGAGCTCTCGTGACAATTACTAGTGGTTTTACAGAAGGAGTTAATTCATACTGTTATATTATTATTGCTTTCTTCAGGATATAAAAAAATCGCATTTATCTAAAAGTTCAATGTCAGCCTTCGTTGACACTGTGTAGGTTGACATTGTACCACATTTGTAAAAGCGAATCAGACGTTTAATATTCCTTTAAATGTTTAATATTCCTTCTAAACTATGTGATTTAATTAACAGATAATTAAATACCAAATATGAGAACTTTAGGGAGTCCCATATTGAAGCTGTACCAGGATGAAAGATGTTTACACTCAGCGCAAAGATTCTCCACTGACTGAATGAGGCTGGAAATTGCAAGCAAGGAGGAGTAGCTGATAACGAGCTGGCCATTAGAGCATTTGCCTCCCCGAGCTTAAAGAACGTCAGTCTCTTCTTCCCACACATCCCCGGAAAAATAATTACGGTGCAAAAAGGATGCTGCTTTGCATTTGTTATAAGAGGAGAGATAGTATTGTGTATTAGATGCAAAATCATCTCTAAAAATACCCATTCCCAACAGTTTCTCTTCTCCTGGTCTTTTATTTTCAAGACTGACTATGACGACCCTCTATGCTAATCTGCCTTTCCTCTTTTGCATTGTGAACTTGCTTTTCTGAAATGTCATGTTGTCCCCTTTTATCTTGTGTGTTAGAAATTGGTTTTTAGCACACATTACCCATGAAATTCATAGGTGGATGTTTGCTAAAAGGAGAGCATATCCCGGAACACGACTTTAAGCCCAGGAGATAAAAAAAAGAAATGCTTCTTCCCAAGGGGCTAGTGCGGAAAATAATTTGGAAATTTAAAATTGAGAAGTAAAAATTATAGAACATTAACTGGAAATGAGCTCAGCCTCGTCTCATATTAAATATGGGGAAGCAAAGATGCACAGAATGTAGGGGGATTTTACAATGTTCTACAACCAGATGGTACCAGATGGAGTCACACTGCTTAGATTCAAAGTCGGGCTTTCCTACCACCTAGAAATGGCTTTTGACAAATTTTTCAGAGCCTCAATTTCCCCAGTCTGCATAATGGTGCCCGACTCATGGGATTATTGTGAGGATGGAATGAGATAATTTCTGTAAAGCAAATAGTTCAGGTCCAGGCACACAGTATTGTTTTTTAAATCTATTACTTACCTATACAAATAGTAATTCTTTCATTCAACAAATATTTGAACCATCCCCACATCTGGGAACTTTATAAGCCTGGTTTTCCTGTTATGAGGTTCTTCAGTAAATTCCACAATTAGCTCATATTTCTCTTTCCACCTGTTCCACGTACATTTATTATAGTCAACAAACATGCTAATAAACAGTCCTAAAACCTGTCATGATGGCTGAGAATTTCTTTACCTTCTCCTTGACAATTATCTCCATCTTACTGCAAGGCATCCACTGAAAATCCAAGGTTTTGCATGGATCTTCAACATGTCCACTCTAAATCTTATGTTCTTTGTAAAATACCAGTCCCTCCCGCTAACCTATTTCCTTACTTCTCAAAATGTGCTCTTTTTCATGACTGCCGATGAAATCCCTGATGCCTTCCTATTTTCCTCCACTGTCAGTCTTCCCTATCTGTATGGTAGCATTTCACAATTGGAAATTTCCAGCCTATGCTTGCACCACCCTGGGCACTTTCACTGCTTGGGTTTCCTTGTCCCCTTGCCAGTTTCCAACCCCGTGACAACAGTTCTATGGGCCCTCCCTGGCCTCAGCTGGAGAAGTTTGCTCGGTGAGTAGAAACTTGACTGGGTCACTTCTGGACTTTAACCTCCTCTTTTCTCTGTAAAATCAAAGTCAGTTCTTTTTCATCCAAAAGCAAAATAAATGAAAGATACTCTAAAACTTCATCTTTTATCCCCACTTTCTGCCATTGACAGGACAATAAATACTCTCCTGCTGAATATTAAGTCTGCCTCTTATTCTTTCTTGCATTTTAAAGGCCAAAATTTTAGACTAAGAGGATCCCTAACCATATAAAAACCACGTATCATTTTTAAGAAGTCATCTTTCTAGAGGTGAAAAGACTTCCTTTTTCTCCATAAATAAAATGTAATATTGTTTTTTAAAAAGCACCAATAGCCTAATAAAATGAGTTCTTTGTGAAATTATCCTTGAGGATCTTCAAAAAAGAACAACTCTGTTTTCAATATACTCAATCTCCCATTAACCACTGGTATGGGGAAAAAGAAATATGTATTGAACAATGCTGGACAAAGATTTTTTCAGATTCTTAAAGTATCTACAGAGTAACCTTAAATTAAACTTTTGAATTTTACTAGTCACAATATTATATTGAGCATAAATAATAGTAAAAAATATCAGTTATGAATTTTATTAAGGTTCATTTCACTTCATGTAAACTGTTCTTTACACAATTTCTTATTTTAACTCATATCCTATAATTAAAGAAATTTGGCATTGGACAATATTTTCCAGAAAAGCGGCTAATTACTTCATGAACTTGTTATTTATGAGTTACATATTTTCTGCATTCCATATATACATATATATATATATATATATATATATATTTATTTAATTTTTTGGTGTATGACATTTTATATCCTAAACTCTAAAAAGAGTCAGATTATCTTCAGCTTCACAAACTTAATATCCTAAGATTGGGACACTGGGTTGTGCAATATGGCAGGTCAACCCAGGCAGCTGATGCCGTGTGTTGCCATCCTGTGTTTGAAGCAAATGAGATACAATGGGAGACGAATTTCGTTAAACTTCTAGAACTGGGAGTAACGTGACCAATCTAAGCACATGTTTAGCGTATCCATTATGGGGTAGAAAGGTAGACCAGGAGCAGATCAAATATTAGGGCAATCCTGTAAACCTTGAAGAAGTGAATGCTCATACAAAATGGAACTTGCTGCCATAAGCATATAAAAGAAGATATCACATAAAATATGATGACAATATATGACAAAAGTTTAAGAACATAAATAAGGAAAAATGAACCAACATTATGGGAAACCACCTAACATCCTTAAGCTTTAATTTATGCAAATGGAAGTGAGGCGATCCCTCCCAGCTCTAAATGATGACACCAAAAGAGAATTGAGTAACTAAGACAACTAAACAAATTCAGGCAACATACACATTTTCCATCATTTTGAGCATCTATGTTGATGGAAAGAACAGAAAATAATATTCGTTGTTTATAAATTTCTCATATTGTGGCTTACATTTTCATATGTTCAATTTAAATATAATGTTCCGTTTTCTGCATAATCATCTATCACAGAACACAGGCCCAAACCAGTGTGGTGTAAGAGGAAGTACAAGACTAGTTTAGAAACCAAGCCTTGCAGTATACTATCTGGTAGTCCATGAACTAGTTCGTTCTCTTAGCCACAGTGTTTTCATCTACTAAACATGGGCAATACGACTCATTTTAGTTTTATTAGGAGGGTTGACTCTTAAAAATGTAAAGTGCTATAGACATAGTAAGTGAGAGACTGAGGCTTTTATATTTGGCACTGTCATTCCATAAATGAAATTCCCCTCCCTAATTAGAAACATGGAAAACATTATCAACCTATAGGTTTAGGAAAATACTTAATGTTTAGGAAATTACTTCTTCAAGGAACTACAAAATGTATCTGTTTAACATTCTAGTGAATATGGTAAAATGCATGAAAACAACTACAATTAGAATTTCTTTTAATAAAAGGCTAACTCCCATCACAAAAAGGCATGGTAGGAGAAAAAGCTTATCAGGGAATAAATAACAGGAAGAGGACTGGAAAAAATTAAAATAATTAGCATGGAGAGGAATAATGAAAGAGTAGAAAGTAGTAGGTGGAAGGAATTATGAAAAGGAAGATATTTGAAGAGGTTCACACAAAAATGAACTAATTTCCTTTCATCAAAACCTGAACTTCATTGGTTTATAAAATTTTACTGAAAGAAGAGAGGGGGTGAAGAGTTGTAAAATACAAGACAGAAGTATAAGCATCCAAACCAAAATTCCTTATATGGGTCTTGTTGTAAAAGAATAGGATGCACTGAGAAAATAAATCTAACTTAAATGTTGAAACAACTACATATTACTAAAGGCAGTTGCGATATGGAATTGGTTAAATGCTCTTCAAGTCTTTTGCAGGACCCCACAACACTTTCATCTCTCTCCGTGTCACAGAATCCCTAAAATGGGAACTATTTCAGAAGAAAGAAAGCAACAATTGTGAAACACCACTTTTATTGACAAAACTTCCTCTCTTCTCCCTTGAGTGTTGAAAACATTGTGACAGTGAAAATCAACAGGCACACACCTCCCTCACAATTCTTATGGTTGATATCCTTGTCTAAAATAAAGCCTTTACCCTGTTCCAATCCAAAACGCTTCCTCCTGAGCAGAGGAATGTCCGTGGAGGAAAACAACTGGTGAAGTTTCTTGGTTTCATCACTTTAAATTTATTACCATAAATCCATGACCACTCAGTGGAGTATGCCTGGTAATCCTATATTTCTTTTGCCAGGGAACTCTCCTGCTCTCCAAGATAACTATTCTGTGCATTCTCCTCTCTCCCCCAGTCTCATGGTCAGCTAGTTATCTTCTTATTTCATTTACTAAGAAAGCAGAAGCAAGCATAAGACAATTATTTTCACTCGCCACCATATCTACCACTCTACTAGACAGGTTGCTATATTCATTTGCACCCCTATGATTAGCCAGGATGACCTTTGTTACCCATCTACTGTGTGGTGGATCCCATTCTTTTTCATTTACTCAGATAAAACTCATCAATAAACCCCAGTCTCTTCCTCCATTATCATTTTTTTTCTCTTTACTTGATCATTCTCATCAACATAAAAATATGAGGAAATAGCTCTCATCTTTCAGAAACAAAAACAAACAAACCTCCCTTGGTCCACATTTACCTCTAGCTATTTCCTGATTTTGTTCATTTTGATTAGCTAAATTTCTTAAAATTCCATTTATACTTGCTGTCTCCAATTTCTCTAGTCTTATTCCCTCTTAAGTCGCTCCTTTAATCAAGCTATTTCCCTCTACCTTGTTTTAGTTTCCTAGGTTGCTCGAGCAAATGGGTTGGCTTAAGCAAAGGGAATTTCAGTTTACAGTTTTGAGGCCAGGAAAACGTCTGAAGCAAGGCATCATCAAGGCAACGCTTTCTCTCCAGGACTGTGGCCTTCTGCAACTGGCAGCTGATGACTCTTGACCCTTAGCTTGCATATGGCAAGGCACATGGTGGTGAATCGTGGTCTCCTCCTTCTCTTCTGGATTCTCTTTCAGCTTCTGGTTTCCTGGGGCTTCCCCCGTCCTGTCTGAATTCATTCTGTTTATAAAGGACTCCTGTAACAGGGTGAAGACCCAGCCTGCCTGAGGGGCCACATCTTAACTGCAGTGGTGTCATCCAAGGTGTTACCTACAACCGGTTACACCCACAGGACTGGATTAAATTAAAGAACATGTTTTTCTGGGGGATATACTGCTTCAAACCACCATATCTCTCCACAGAACTCTTCTGAACCTACCACCAATTACCTTCATATTGTGATCAATTTTCAGTTCCCGTAATACCAACCTCCTAGTAACAGTCACAAGGGTTGATCGATTCCTCTTTGTTGAAATACTCTCTCAATTTGGCTTCTGCTTTGGAAACCTCACTCTCCTGGTTTTCCTCCACCTCAATGTCAACTTTTCTTTTTCTCTTCCCTTTGTATTTATTTACTTTCTCTTCATCCATTTAATGTTAGAATGCTCAAGGGTTCAGCTTTCTATCTAAATACCCTTCTCAGGAGACCCAATCCAGCCCTTCTAAATATCCTCTAGAGTAGATTCCATACATTCTATACACTGATGACTCTCAAACAGCTTCAGTCCTTCACCATTTATGAATTCCAAGCAGGTATACAGACATACCTTGGAGATATTGCAGGTACGGTTCCAATGCAGGACAATAAAGCTAATGTCACAGTAAAGAGGGCCACGTGAATTTGATTTCCAGTGATTTACACTGTATTGTAGTCTATAAAGTGGACAATAACATTATGTCTAAAAAATGTACATTCTTTGTTATAGTTTATGAGAGAATGTTCTCATATTTGTCCTGTTACTCACAGTCCATCTTTCACCACAGGATTGTGTAATACAGTACCATGCTTTGTATAATCTATTCAAAGTACACACTCAGTGGCTCTCATATTTATCACAGAGTTGTGCTGTCATCACCACAGTCAACTTTAGAATGTTTTCATTACTCCAAAAGGAAGAATTCTATGCCCCCTATACACCTCTATTGTTGTCCCTTAGAATTGATATGTCTTCTTTGCCATTGCTGCAAAAAATATTACAATATTACTAATAATTATCATCCATAAGTTACATTAGTTGTCATTTTCCCATGTACCACCATATACTTAACACTTTGTGAAGGAAGAACATTCTTATACTATTAACCACAATCTTCATCCACCACGAAAATTACTGTTATACAGTCTCTGTATTATTCTATAGCTCCCTTTCAATTAAAAATTATATCCACAGACTACCCCTTTTACCCACAATCACATTTATAAAGCAGCAATGTTAGTTATAGTCACTATAATATATTATCACCAACTCTATTCAATTCCACATTTATGGATGAGAGTAAGCAATTTTTTGAGATATGCAACAACTGTAATGTGATATGAAATGATTACATCTGTAATTTATTACTTACATTCATAAGTGAAGGAAATGCTAGATTTCAGTCAGAAGTCAGAGAAAATAAAGATAAGAAGTTGATTTTTTTCAATTCGAGCTTACAGACCCCCTGAAATCTTTCCATGGACCCCTGGTTAAGAACCCCTGAATTAAGTTGGTGCAATATTTTAAATTCTCTGTTGTCATTTCAACAATTTCACAGCATCTCCACAAGATATAGATTCCATCTTAAATTTTTTTTTGTTCATTCATAAGAAGCAACCCCTCATCCCTTCAAGCTTTATCATGCAATTGCAGCAATTCAGTCCCATCTTTACGCTTTACTTCTAATTCTAGTTCTTTTGCTATTTCTGCCACATCTACCATTACATTCTCCATTGCCATCCATGAGGACTGGAATCAACTACTGCAAACTCCTGTAAGTGTCAATATATTGACATGAATCTCTGATGTTCTTAATGGCATCTAAAATGGTGAATCTGTTCCAGAAGGTTTTCAATTTATATACTTTGTCCACATCTATCAGAGGAATCACTATCTATGGCACTTATAATGTTCTGAAGTGTATCTCTTAAATAGTGAGACTCAAAAGTGGAAATTACTCCTTGATCCATGGGCTGCAGAATGGATGTTGTATTAGCAGGCATGAAAACAACATTCATCTTGTTGTACATCTCCATCAGAGCTCTTGATGACCAGGTCATTGTCAGTGATCAATCATATTTTGAAAGGAATCTTTCAAAGAGCAGTAGGTCTCAACAGTGGGATTTAAATATTTAGTAGACCATGTTATAAACAGATGAGCTGCCATTAAGATTTGTTGTTTCATATACAGAGCACAGGCAGAGTAGATTCACTCTAATTCTTAAAGGCCCTCTGACTTTTGGAAAGGTAAATAAGCATCAGCTTCAAATGAAAGCCAACAGCTGCATCAGCCCCTAAAAAGAGTCAACTGGTCCTTTCAAGTCCAGCACTGACTTCTCCTCTATAGCTAGGAAAGTCCTTAGATGGCATCTTTTTCCAAAGGAAGGATGTTTCATCTACACTGAAAACCTGTTGTTGAGTTTAGCTATCTTCATCAATGATCACAGCTAGATCTTCTGGATAACTTGCTGCTTCACCTTGCACTTTGATGTTATGGAGATGGGTTTTTTCCTTAAACCTCATGAACAAACCTCTGCTAGCTTCAAACTTTTCTTCTGCAGCTTTCTTACCTCTCTCAGTCTTCATAGAATTGAAAAGTTAGGGGCTTGCTCTGTATTAGGTTTTAACTTAAGGGAACGTTGTGGCTTGTTTAATCTAGCCAGACCACTAAACCTTTCTCCATAATCAGCAATAAGACTGTTTTGCTTTCTTTTCATTCATGTGTTCACTGGAGTAGCACTTTTAATTTCCTCCAAGCATTTTTCCTTTGATTCATAACTTTGCTAACTATTAGGTGTAAGGGGCCTTAAGTTTAGGCCTTTCTTGACTTTCAACATGCCTTCCTCACTGAACTTACTCATTTGTAGCTTTTGATTTAAATCGAAAGGCATGCAATTCTTTCTTTTACTTTGAACACTTAGAGGTCCTTGTAGATTACTGGTTGGCCTAATTTCAATATTGCTGTGTCTCAGGGTATAGGGAGGCCAAAGAGAGGGAGATGGGGAATGGCCATTCAGTAGAGCATTCAGAATGGAAACATCTATCACCAACTTATATGGGTGTGGTTTGTGGTGCCCAAATCAATTACAATAGTATCAAATATCACCAATCACAGATCATCATAACAGATATAATAATGCAAAAGCTTGCAATATTGTGACAGCTACCCAAATGTGTCAGATACACTAAGTGAGCACATGCTGTTGAAAATTCTATTGCCGTGATTTTTCTAACACAGGGTAGCCAAGAACCTTCACTTTGTAAATAAACAATATCTGTGAAGCACAGTAGAAAGCACAATAAAATGAGGTATGCCTTTATCAAGCGTCCTTCATGATGTTCCCACATGAATAAGTAAGAGGCTACTCAAACTTATGTCCAAAATACAAAGTCACCAATCCACACTCCCAACCCCAATCCCACTTCAGTGCTCTGCATATTAATAAAGTATAGCACTGTTTACCCAGTTGCTAAAGTTAAACATCTTGTAGTTATCAATGACTTTTTCTGAAACATCACTTCATATATAAGCAAATTAACTCTGCACTCCAAAATCTGACCAATTCTCACCTCCTCCATAACTACTATCCTGGAGCAAGTTTCCAACATTTTTCCCCTAGAATGATAACAACGCCCTCTTAACCTGTTGTCAATAGCCTATTTTAAGAGTAACCAACATATTCCTTTTAGTGTAAATCAGATCATGTCACCACTCTAATTAGAACAGCCCATGGTTTCCCATCACAACTAGAACTCAACCCAAGATATTTACTTTGGTCAACAAGACCCTACATGATCTGGCTACTTCGTCTCCTAACGTGCATCCCTTTGCTCACCTCTCCTTCAGCCACACTGGTCTCCTGTTGGTCCCTGCAAGTACCAAGCATGCTTTTTCTTAGGGCCTTTGCATGTGCTCCTCTTTTTTTGCCTGACCTGGTCATATTCCAGACGTTTGCATGGCTTACTCTTCATTGGATTGCTGTTCAAGAATCATGACCTCTGAGAGGTTTTACGTGTCAATGCAATCTGATCAAGAATCCCCAGTACTCTCCATCTCCTTCGGCCACTTTAGTTTTTCTTCCTAATGCCTGATACTTCCCGGCATTATTTATGGATGCTCGCTGAGGGGAGAAACTTTGCTTAGCCCCAGTGCTATATAATAGATACTCGATCTATATAGGCTTAGTAAACAAATGGGATGGCATTCCTCACAGCCATAACTTCATTTATATTCCTAAAAGAATTGAGGAAAGCAGCTGGGAAACAATGTTTCCTGAAATATTGCTCTTCACTTAATTGCATAAAATGTCTTTAGTGGCCTGGTCTCTTAATAACTCCAAGTTTGATTGAAGAGCCACATCAAACAATTTGAGCTTTTGGTTATTAATCTGAAAATTGAGAATGAAAGAGAATTTGATGAATCATACCAGTTATAGAAAATTGCTAATTTAATAAGTAACTCATTAGAATTTGCCATTGTGTCTCTGAAGTTTAATGAACAGACATTTCTTCCACTAATTTTTCTGAGGCAGTGAGATACCAGTGAACTGAACTGATGTTTTAATAATGGTCATGTCTCCTCTACTTTCTTCTCTATGAGAAATTAGCCCATTATCCTCTAAATCATACTTACATATATCAGTTGTACATGTCTGAGAAATCAGAAATGCTGCCATCTCTAGTGTATTGTAAAGTCTAACACAGCAAGCTGGTAATAATAACAAAAAATAAAAAAGTAGATAATAATTGCCAAAACCTCTACTAAGCACTCTAAATACTTTCTTTCATGATCTTTCTTTAATATAGGTCTTCTTATAATCATCTAGGGCAAATCCTTGTTGTTGCCACTTCTTAAAATTATAACTGTTTCACACATACATGCTCACCTGATAGTGGTCTTTAGAATTCATGCTGTTTTTATACCCAAATTAAATCCTGGTAGTCTTTCTTAAATTCCAAGTTTCCCTTTTCTTCCGCATGTGGCCAAATTTCATAGACCCTTTAGGAAGTCACCATAATGATGACTATAGTGGAGAAAAGAATGTTTCTCAAAATCCTGTACTTTGGAGTAGATAGAACTGAACTTAATACAAGGCCAGTTATTCAATAGTTGTGACCTTGGGCAGATAGCTTAATCTCTCAAAGACTCAATTTCCCCATCTTTAAAATGAGGGTAAATATATATATGGACAGAGCATTGCTGTGTGGCTGAGCAGCCTGCATTTACATAAAATATTTTACTCAGAATAGGCATTTAATAAATGTTGTTTCTTACCCCACCATTCTTCTTGAAATGCTGTCCCATTTATTCTGCCATTCTTTCACAGAATGTTTTCTTAGGTATCAACTAAATGCCAAGCATTACAAATAACAGGGAACAAGTCAAACTCCTCCTTCATTCAAAAACATTGAAAGAAGTGATACAACTGTCCATGAGGTGGTTTTTTGTTGTTCATTACTAGTGCTGCCAGTACCAAAATTTCTTTAAAAAGCTCCAAAAATCCTGATTACTATAATATATTTGAAATTTACATTTAGTAGAAAATAATGGTATGACTTAAATCCTACCAAGCCACTGATTTTTGTTGTATTTAACTTTCTTCTAGTTACAAAGCTCAAAACTGCTCAAAGAGAAATCAGCAATGCCTAAATAAGCATTTTAGGGTAAAAGCAGTATTCGTTCATTCATAAGCATGTTTTAGACCATATGCTCCTAATAAAAAGAACACAATCACATTCTAATGTTTAAATTAACTATTATTGCCAATCAATATGTAATTTTTGTGGAGGATATGGGATCATGCATTTTAAAATCAATTACTACAAATGATTTTTGCCTATTTGGTAACAGAATTATAAAGAAAACGCACTTTAAATTTGTTGTGATTTCTGATCCTGGCTATGACTCTTAGATTTTATTTAACTTAATCATATGGCTTACTCTCCCTGAATTTAGGTTCCATTTTGTGTAAAGAGGGAGTGTCTTGACTATTATAAGGGTTAAGCAAATTGCTTGCCATATAATAAAAACATAATATAATGCTTTCCAGCCCTTGTCTAGAGTTACTTTGTTAACTTATTTCATTATATTTCTAAAACACTTTAATCAATGAGAAGCTTTCTTTTTTCCTGGAGACTGATCATATAGTTGTTTTCCAAATTAAAGCTGTGTTTTAGAGGCACAGTTGCTTCCAAAAGTCATGAATGCCCTCAGGATTCTTGCAAGGATTACATGGAATTCTGGGAAGCAGAGGTTATGAGATGGAAGATGGAAAAAGCAACGTGGAAAAATAGTATTTCTGAATGTTTAATTTGGCATCAGGGCAGTTTTTTACTCCCTCTTAAAAAAGGAAAAGACATCCAGTGTGTCTCTCTGAACCCTGTATTACTACTATTTCAGGATGTATTCAGTTATGGATTCATAACTTTTGGCATCCCATAATTATTTGTAGATGAAGGGCTTAGCATCAGAATAGAAAGGGAATATAAGGTAATAACCGAAATTTAATTCCATTATACCAAGCACCATGAATCCCCATTCAAGAACCCATTCCTCCAGAATCTAGAAGTTTTTTCAGTGCCTCACGTCTTTCTACTCTTTATGGAAATCTAGCTATAAACTAGATTACCATTTGTCCTAAATGAGCTTCTGAATTAAAAATAATTAGATAAATCCACATAGCATTGCCATTTTTAAACCAAAATAAATATCTGGCGTCATCTTCTTAGAATAATCAGAAACTTATTTTTGACGAGCACATGAATCTCTATGACGTTTGTAAAAGCCACCCTTTTCCTGGACGGGATCTTATTCAGCTTCACCAAGGATGTTTATAAATTCTATAGGAATTAAAATAAAATCAAGGAGTTTTTGCCTTCATGTCTGTAGACATATGTGTAAATATTTACCAAGCATTTCAGAAATTGGTTCATTTCTCATTCTTATTCACCAAAGTTGAATAGGATCTTAGAGCTTATCAAGATCAGTAATTCCAAATTGGAATGTACAGCTATAACTCTCTAATTACATCTCAAATCATGAGTCAAATTGTGGGTTTTCTAAATGAGAAACTAGGTTGTGGCTAGCAGTTGTAAAAGCAAACCTAGTGAATAGTTAAAATAAATTGTGAATGGAAATGTGTATAGTGTAATGTTAAGTAGGAAAAATGCAAATATATCTGCTATAATTACCAACAACGTAAGAAAAAGAAAGGTAAGAAAATGAACTGGAAGAAAACGCAACAAAATAAAATCTGTTGAGGGTGTGGAAATATGAGAACATAAAAATCCAAAAGCCCAAATTTTCTACAATGTTGTTTGAATAATTTTTAAATTATTAAATAGAATTACATAATGCATAAAATAAAGCATATTTTAACAAAATATCAACACATTCAACCTCTTTAAAATAGTTATGTAATTGTAAATAGAGTATAGAATATCGAAGTGAACAGATATTTTATTGAAGCACTAAATCCCTATCAGTCTTTTAAGTAATAATAGTATATAATGATTTCACTATTTCAACCAATCCTAAGGTTATACACATTAAAAACAAGCAATAGCCCATGTTCTGTTTTGTACCATTTGAACAATTAGGCCTCAGTTTTTAACACGCCATAATAAAAATTTAAATAGAAGGTATTTATTATTTATTATGTATTGCTGATTATTATATGTATAATATATACAAGATTTCTGAAAAGAACCCAACAGATAAATCTTGCAATCTTATCAAGGAAACTAATAGAAAGCATAGAGAAACTACACAAACATAATGAAAACAAATATTTATAAGTTTTTACTTCTCAGAAAGTTTTATTTCTATAGTAATAGAAGAATTTGGGTTAATTTTTTTAAAAAAGGAATGTCATAGGCTATGGTTTCTAGAAGAGTGAATGTAAACTATTTTCTGATTATGGTTTTTTCCTTTTTTCTTTATAACTCAAGAATATATTTTTTTCCACATGTCACCCTCAAACTCTTCACATTTAGGGCCTACCAATTTTTAAACAATAACTGCTGAACAAGTTTATAAGAAAAGAAATTTTATACCAGGAATTTTATGAATTGTAACCTGTTTTATAACTGTTTAATTATGGTTAATTGCTCTGTTCTAATTCAACAGACCCAAAGACCAAATATTTAAGCCAAAATGTGATAAGCTGCACAGAAAAATAAAAGGTTGGATCCTATTCATTTCTTTTCAGTATTCTTGCCAGATAATGGAAATATTTGTTATGATCTAATAGCATCTTTGCCTAATTGAATTTTCACAGCCCTGATCCCATAGTTAAAGCAATATTTAAAATAATGAGCAATATTCATTTTTCATTTTCTTACAGTAACAGGAAGGGAATAAATTGGCAAGAAATTAGAGAAGGCATTCTTATATCAACAGAACTTCATCTGAAAAATGCTTTTTTGAGATGAGTTTTACTTCTCTGTCTATTCCCATGTGACTACTTAGAGTTCTGCGAGTAAAATAAAAATTCTAAATTACCGTGAGCCAAATTCTTTGACTTGACTGAAAACAGGCATCCTTATTGCTCCTAAATTTCAGCTCCACTTGTTGGTTAGCTATCTTATCAATGTTTTATTTCTCCTTCTTCCTCGAAAATCGAGCACAAAAACAAATCTAGTACAGATTTCTTGGGCATGATCTTAAAATCTCACAACCAGAGCAGGTTCCTGCTCGCTTCTTGAAGTGAGGACATGGGTTTGGGCAGGCATCCTTTGAGAACCTTAAGGCAGAATAAATATCAAGCTTGAAGTCTTTAGAAGGCATCTCCACATCTTCTACCTGCACATCTGGTATCCAAAAGCAGATTGACTCTAGAACCAATCTACAGCAGAGATACCTGAACTCCAGCCTGATCTAGCTTCTATCACACCCTCAGAAAGGAAGCTTAATCTTCACCAAATGTTGAATGGCAGGTAGTACTTCTAACCAAGTGAAAGCTATATGCACACCTCACTACTTTAGCTTAAATAGGTAATTATAAATAAAATGCAAGGAATCGCTGTATAACATAGCTACGGGCATGCAATTATCCTTTAGCAGGAGCTCAATTTTTTATGGGGTATAAATGGAAGGAAGAAGTGGAGAAGGACCGCCTACTAAAACAACTGTGAGGAAATGTTGCCTTTACTATTGTGTAGACTCCAATAAATAATTTCACTAATTTCAGTCTTACTACAAAAATTAGAAAGCCGTGTTAAAACACTTATAAAATAAATCTTTCACAATGATTTTTTAAAAGACGTATTTATTTATTTCCCCCGTCCCCGTCCCCCCACCCTGCTGTTTTTGCTGTCTGTATCCTTTTGCTGCGTGATCTTCTGTATCTATTTCTCTTTTGGTCTTCTCTTCTTATTTTTTCTCCTCTAGGATTCACCAGGATTCAATCCTGTGGACCTCTGATGTAGACGGAGTTTCCCTGTCAATTGCGCCACCTCAGTTCCTGGTTTCTGCTGCACTTCACCTTGACTCTCCCCTTTGTCTCTCTTTTGTTGTGTCATCATCTTGCTGCGTGAACTCACTTGCATGGGCACTGGCTCACAGAGTGGGCACTCGGTTTGCTTCATGGGCACTCGGCTCACCATGCAGGCACTGGCTCACCGTGCAGGCACGCTTTCTCTTCTTCTTTTCCACCAGGTGGCCCAGGGATCGAAACCAGGTCCTCCCATATGGTAGGTGGAAGCCCTATCACTTCAGCCACGTCTGCTTCCCTTTCACAATGATTTTTAAAATCAAATTCCAAATGATAAAGAAAACAATTTCGTTAATACAATGCAGGTTTGCAGAAGAGGAAAGAGGAGGAGGAGAACGAGGGAGATGGAAGGAAAGGAGGAAGTGGGAGGGGGAAGGGAAGTACAAGATGAAGTATATTTGAACTAACTGTGAAGTAAATATGGCAATTTAGTCATTTAAACTGGTATATTGGAAGATGAGCACATTGGGTTATATTCAAATGCCACAAACATTTATTGATGACCTACTATGTGTAATGGATGTGTAAGGAACTTTCTCATGGGTGTTTCATGTAATCCACTTAAGATTTTATGAAATAGGTAATGCCCCATTTTTATAGATGGACAACTGATAACTCTGTCATATAAATTACTTAAGCCTATATAGCTAAAGCACAGAGGAACAGGACTCAGATTCAGGTCTGTACTCAGTGCTCATTCCAGACTTATGTCCTGCTACCATTTGTCACAGACCAGCGAGTAATCCCAAACGTAAGGGAACTTAAGGATAAATTATTGAACACTGTCTTTGGGGTTAAACTTAGGATTTAGGGATACCACCAAATTCAGTGGGATGATGAGGTGCCAATTATTATTGTGTTAGAATGCATTTCACTGCTTTAATAAAGAGTCCATAAATTTTTAATTAACATAGTAATTATATGCTATGCCTTATTTTTGCATTTATCTATGAAAAATGTCTTATAATACAAATATATCAGAAAGGAAGTAAAATATTTTTAAAGGTTTTAAAAATCAACTAAGATAACAATTTTCACTTAACAAAAAGGATATTAATGGCAAACAATTCTTACTTTAAAATGTAAGATAGTACTTGTACATGCAATATAACGTTTTTTAAAGCTTCCAATTTTCTATTTTTAAAAATGGCACTTAGAATTTTCATTAATTCAGACTTGATTTTTAAAACACACTCAACATGAAGGCTCCATATACATTTAAAATAGGTTAATAATGGATACAGGCCACTTTAAATTTTGTCAAAACCTATAAAAGTTTACAGTCCAAAATGTAAACCATAATGTAAACCATCAGCCATGGTTAGTAGCAATGCTTCAGTATTTGTACAATTGTAACAAATGTACCATGTAAAATGTTATTAATAGGGGAAAGGGGAAAAGGAGGAGGGTGTTCGATATATGGGAATTATCTATATTCTGCACGTGAATTTTCTGTAACCTAAAGCATCTCTGAGATAAAATATTTAAAAATAAGACACTGGGGGAATATACAGAAGAAAATGTTGCTCTATACACAAGACAACAGACCTTACAAAGATGAAAGACATGATGTCTAAAAATTTTTATTATTGCAAATTATTAAATGTTTTTGTATTTCATTTGCTATCTTAAAAACTATTATAATTTCATTTTCTTATTAATTTTATTTGGTTATTTTGTTGGCTTCATTTTCGGAGATGATTTGGATCACCGCAGGGTCACAACTATGGCAGGGGAGGGAGGATCCCTGGTGCAGTGTCAGTGATGGGGGAACACATGGGGAGGGGTTCACCTGGGGCATGCCTCTAAGACATATGAATATGTTCAAGTGTTCATGGGGTGTTGTCTCAGTGGGTGGAGACCCACACAATAACTGAAAAAATATTGAATTCCCATCCTTGGGAGTTCTGCTATGTTCTCTAACGGGACCTCAAGAATCCCCTGAGTGCAAGGGCAATATCTAATGAAAGGAGACTTTGATATTGATAATTATACTTATGAGACTGTTTTGTCAAACTGAAACTTAACATAGTGTTATATAGTGCCTAACCTTCCTGAAACCTCCTTGTTGTTCAAATGTGGCTTCTCTCTAAGGCAAACACAGCATATAAACATATTACCTCTCCCAGCCCCAGTGTGGGACATGACTCCTGGAGATGAGCCTCCCTGGCACCAAGGGGTTATTACCAAGCACTAAATAGCAATGCATCTGGAAAAAGGCCTTGACCAAAAGGGGGAAATGGTAAATACAAATGAGTTTTTATGGCTAAGAGATTTCAAAGTGAGTTGGGAGGTCGTTCCAGAGGTTATGCTTATGCATGTCTCAGCAGGATCTCATTGACTGCCACAGTAAACAGTGCATCAAATAGTGGGGCTCCAGAGGGCTCTAGAGACATCCAGACATTATAAGCAGGGCAGACAGCTCAGGAATCTGGCACCCTGTCAGTGGGCTTTACTTTGGAATTTTTTATCATGTCATATGTGCACATAATTAGGTATGTGCACATAATTATGTGGAAATTAATTATATGGAAATTAATTTCCTTATATTAGACTTTTCCATCTTAGTTTATTCCACAGTTAACCTTTTAGCATCTTTAAAATAGAACATATTGCAAATATCACATGGCACATATGCTAGTAGAAAAGAAAGGGAATACATATAATAAATAAGATTTACCACATAGCATTAATGTTAATTGGTGCATTATACTGACATCACTGGCTAAATCAGCAAACTGTATATTGTAACACTAATGCACCTTATTTGGAGTTTTATGGTAGAATTTTAAAATTTATATCTCATAGCAACTGGATTGTTCATAGAGCATGTATAAAAACGGCACTTCCAGACTGTGACTTAGTTCTTTAAATATAAGCCAATTATGGGAAGCGGCTGTGACTCAATCAACTGGGCTCCCATCTACCATATGGGAGGCCCTGGGTTTGCGTCCCAGGGCCTCCTTGTGAAGGCAGGCTCGCCCACATGCCACGGAGCACCACGCAGCCCACAGAGAGCTGATCGCACATGACTGCAGAGAGCTGGCACAGCAAGATAATGCGACAAAGGGAGACAAGAAGACAAAGAAGAATGCACAGTGAATGGAGACAGAGAGCAGACAAGTAAGTAAGCCATAAGTGAGGGGGATAAATGAAAAATAAATCTTTAAAAAAATAAAATAAATAAGCCAATTAGGGGGCGCGGCTGTGGCTCAAGTGATAGAGCTTCCGGCTACGGTATGGGAGGACCTGGGTTTGATCCATGGGGCCTCCTGGTGAAAAAGAAGAGAAAGTATGCCCGTGTGAGTGCCCACGTGGTGAGCCAGTACTTGTGCTGAGTGCCTGCATGGTGAGCCAGTGCCCATGCAGCAAGATGTTGACACATCAAAAAAGAGAGACAAGGGGAGAGTCAAGGTGCAGCACAGCAGAGACCAGAAACTGAGGTGGTGCAATTGACAGGGACCCTCTCTCCCTATCGGAGATCCCAGGATTGAATCCTGGTGAATCCTAGAGGAGAGAAAATGAGAAGAGAAGACAACACAGCAAAAACAGTAGGGCAGGAGGAGGGGGGGGGAATCAATCAATCGATCAATCAATACATCTTTAGGGGGGAAAAAAAAGCCAATTAGTTGACTGGCCCACACTGTGAAGGCACACAATACCTTCTTGTTAAGGAAGGACATCTGGGTGACAAATGTATTCATTCGCTAAAACACTGTCTGGGCCTCCAGTTGCTAATTTTTACAAAAAAATAATTAGCTCAGAACAATATAATAGTTGCAAGCCCTTTTGGAAATTTTCTTGGGAATTTAAATAAATTAGCTATGGTTAGAGCTAATGAAATCTCTGCAAGTACGAGGTTTAATTGCAAAAGTTGTTTAGCTACAACAGCTAATAATTTCTATAAGAAATCTGGAAGATATTAAACAAATGTCCAATTGTATCAGTCACTTAATTAAAAATTCCCAAAAATTCAATGTTGCAAAGTGACTTACATGTTCTAATATTTTGACCCGTTTGTTTAAAATAAAATGTTACAGTGTCACACAATATCACTACTAATTTTTTTCTGTGACAAGGTCACAAGAAAAAGGAAAAGGAAAATGAGTACAAACAGAGGAGAACAGCAAATTATTGTTAGAACAGCACAGAATATCAAAATAGTGAGATAAAGGTGAGTAGATACCACACTTTACAGTAGATGGGTTGTTTAAATGCAAATGAGAGTTTAACTAATTTGTTAGCATAAGAGTATCTTCACTGTAGTGATTACAAAGAACTTTAGCCATTTCTAACCAATGGTCCTACTCTGAGAAAGGAAATCAACAGGAATAAAAAATAAAATGAGAGAAGGATAAACAAAATCTAAAGAAGAGAGTAAAATCTACTGAGAAATTTTCAGCCCTCCCATTCAATATACAAATGTTATTTATGTCAATGTGCAGAAGTCACTACACTTTATTTTTCTAAGTCATCCCTCCCCCCAAATAGAACATATTCTCTTCATTGTTGCAACTAAGTAACTAAATGTGGGTGGCTATTTTTATAGTCTAAGCAAAAGGACTGAAATTTTGTTTACCACATGCTCAGGTCCAATGAAAATATACTTTTGAAAGTGTATAAAATTTAAAAACTTAACATAGTACAGCTGAAGTGTAAAATTCAATTCTATGTCATAATTATTTGAACCAATGATTCAATCAATATTATTTATTCCTATATAACATAAACTGATAATAAAATTAAATTTATCTATAAAAAGTAATTTTTTGGCAGTGAAATAAAATGACTTATGTGCAGCAAGCAACATAACACATTTTCCTGGTAAACTGCTGCATTTTTCTTGGCTGTTAAAACTACAGTTTTTCATGGCACACAGTTATATTTTGTTTTACTTTATATTCTGTTTCGATATAAAGCTGATTAGAAATAATTTACAATGAAAATATCTAGAATAAAATTATGATTTAAAAGAAAATAAAGTATTAGGATGAAGAAAATTAAGCCTGCAAAACTAGGGAAAATATCAAAAGAAATAAGCAAAGGGGAAGGACCTCTACAGTTAAGAACCATTGAATTTCAAACGGGATTGCAGCTTCCTAGCAGGCAGTATGCTTAGTTTCGCAATCCTCATTGCCCAAAATTGGAAAACTCACCAGGGGATGCAAAAGATTTTCCTAGTGAAAATTTTTTAAGCTACGTCAACATGAGGTTTAATTTTAGCAAAGTGAGTGCTATGATGGATGGAAATAATGCCCCTCACAGAGACATGGGAACTCCAGTCCTGTGTGAATGAACTTACTTGTTCATAGACTCTTTCAAGGTCCTCTCAGCTAAGGTAAGGCCGACCTTTACCCAAGGCTGGAGTCCTTGGGGAAATGTGGGCACGGAGGGGGCCGCGGCATGGCACCTGCAGGCAGAGCCGAGCACAGCCAGCAGCCCGGGTCTTGCCAGCACCTGAATGCTGGACTTCAAGACTCCAAAATCATTCAGACGATGCGCGCAAGGAGTGCCGCCCCACGCAGGGGTGTCCCCCGCGTAGGGGAGCCCACGTGCAAGGAGTGCACCCATAAGGAGAGCCGCCCAGCGCAAAGGAGGGAGCAGCCTGCCGAGGAATGGCACCGCCCACACTTCCTGTGCCGCTGACGACAACAGAAGCGGAAAAAGAAACAAGACGCAGCAAAAAGACAACCGGGGGAGGGGAGGGGAATTAAATAAATAAAAATAAATCTTTAAAAAAAAAAATCATCAGACGAGTAGTTCCTGCTGTCTAAGCCAACCAGTCTGTGGTATTGGTTACATCAGCCCTGGCTAACTAAGATAGGAAGAAATAAAGACTGGCAGCAAAAGTCCCTAGTGGTGTTGCCATATCAAACGCAGTTTAATGTGTGTGAACCCTGTAACTGCCCTCCCAAAAAAGCCAAGGACGGAATTAAGGCTACTGACTGTGAAGGGACTACTGTAATGTGCTCCTGGTGTGTAGCCTTCTAATGGTCTGGGTTGCCTGAGGTAGCTGTTAGCGTATATGGATTTATTTTCTTTAATTTTAATCCATTTTATTGATACATATTCATAAAGCATACAGTCTATCCAATGTGTACAACCAATGATATTTGGTATAATCACAGAGCTGTGCATTCATCAATTCAATCTCCATTAGAGTATTTTCATTATTCCAATATTAATAGTAATAATTTTAAAAAAACAAATAACTGTTCCTATTAATATTCATCTCTCGATCTCCCTAAACTTCCCCTGTAATACATAGCACTATTTCATTTCCGTCTCTCTAATTTATTTTGTACATTCATATTTTTCTTAAGCCTTTATTCAATTTTATTGATGCATATTAATAAAG
Source organism: Dasypus novemcinctus (assembly GCF_030445035.2). Lineage (NCBI taxonomy): Eukaryota > Metazoa > Chordata > Mammalia > Cingulata > Dasypodidae > Dasypus > Dasypus novemcinctus. The sequence continues at coordinate 8,310,882 of NC_080701.1, read as the reverse complement.
CATAAATCCATCCAATATATGCATATTTTTAAAATGCATATATATATATCGGGCAGTTTGTAAAATGAAAACAAAAGAAAGAGTATTTCTTCATGTTGTACATCCAAGAATCTGGAAAGTAAATATTTTGAGATCATAAAGTGTTATCATTTTGAGATTTTGGTTCAGAGTGACTACATTGGAATAGGAACAAGATTAACACAAAAGGTTTGATCCTTCTCAAAATGCTCAGAGAAATACCCTCCTAAGGGAGTATGCCTAAAACTTTTGGAGAAAATAGCACATTGAAATCTTATTTTAATCAATGGTTCAGCTGATGATGAAAGAGGCCAAAAAGAACAAGAAAGAGCTTGCCTAAGCAAGAAATACAGTATGGAAATTCACAGAGTACAGTCCATCCCTGTGCTTAACTCCTGCATATAAGGCACTGGAACAAAAACTAAGGCTCAAGGATCGCACAAGTTCAAAAATTTACCTGCCACCATCACAAGCCCAGGACTATGTCGAGGGATATGATCAATAGGCATGGGGGGGCGGGGGGAGGAAAGTAAAAATTCTTTCCTGATAATTCTCGAAGCTTAGTAAAAATAACTAAAAAATAATTGGAATGCGTTTCTCAATAAACCGTGCTTAGACATGCTAAGAAAAATATTTGTGGGAGGCAGATGAAATTCTGCATAGAAAGACATTTATAATCTGATTGTTAGAAAAGTAGAAAGAATAAAATAATTAAGCCAAGTATCCAAATTTAGAACTGAGTAAGTACAGAGCAGAATGAGCACAGAAATAAAAAGCAAAAAAAACCAACAAAACATACAGTTAAGGGCAGAAATAAAATGGAAAATGTTAGTCAAGAAAGAGGGAAATAAAAACAAAGAATTTGCTTAGATAGCCTGAGAGCAGAATCAGGAATTAAATTTTTAAAATTCCCTACATGTTTCTACACACATATTTTTTTAAAAACACAGATGTTTAAAGTGATAATACATAATAAATTGACTATTGATAGTATAAAAATCTATACCTTTTTTCCAAAATTGAATCCACAATTCTTGTTATATGTGGGCATCCTCAAAGCTGTGTTTGATTTATAATATATTTGAATCATAACAAAATTAAATTATTTCATTTGCATATGGCAGAGAAAACTAAAATATAATTAATCTTTTCTGAGCTTTTATTTACAATTCATACCTCCAAATTTCTGTTTTTAATTGAAAAATTAAAACCAGCCCACATTATCTTTCTCTCTTCACACGTTTTCATAGCTCACCATTATCAAGGAATAGATAATGCATTAGAGACTCATTACAAGTCTCTAAACACACAGGTATTGGGGAAAATATATCATTATCTATTTGGTGCCTTTCCTTTAATGTCATTTTCCTTCTGGCACTCTAGATGACAGGAAGCATAGATTTTATGATCATTCCACTCTGCATTGTTCCTGTATTTACCTTTAATAATATTTAAATTTTTTATAAAGGCTAATCTACCTAATGCTGTATTAGCTTCAAAATATCAATCTTATATAAGTCCAGTTATATTCTGCCTTATCAATAATTCATGAACAAATTTCATCAATCAGGGGGTGATAAAAGACAAAAAAGGATGATTGGTATGTAATAGAATCTACCTGAAAGCTACATTTTGGGATAGTAATAGAGTAATTCCTTTCCTCTGAACTTTATATTTTGTAAAATTACCAGTAAAACTGAATTAGCATACAGAGACAGGAAATTATGGCAATTGAATTTTTCATTTTTATATTACTCAGGTAAAACTGTATAGTTTACGATGAACTATAGCATGAAATACACAATTCCAACAATTATTTTAATAATTAAATGATTAAGCCAGGTAAATAATCATGGAGAACAAATAACTGGTAGGGAATATATTGCCTTATTTTTATATTACGGTACAATAGCTGAAAGTCATTAGTAATATATGTGTTTCCTTTATTTGCTTGAACTTGGAAATCATTTACTGAAAGATGCAAGTTTGCTTAAAATCAACACTAAAATGTGGGTGATACAGATTTTCAAAGAAGAATATTTGTTAATTTCAAAGAATGGTAGGGGAACAGCATGGAGGGAGTTTTTTCCCCAATGGTAATAAAATATCAAATAAAATAAAATAAAATAAAATAAAATAAAATAAAAAATAAAATAAAATACTTGGGAAGAGGGGTCCCCAGAAATGACAAGTTGGCTTTGGAGTCAGCTTCATGGACATGGAATCAGTATATACATGCTCAGAAGGACTATCGGTTCAACATTTTGCTGTGAACATCTTGAAATTCTTAAATTTTAAACAAGTAGCCTCATCTTTCCATCAACAAATTATGAGGCCTGTCTCGGCTAGACTTGACTCTAATTGTAATCCCTGGACAAACTGTGTGTGCAAAAGGAGATCAGTCACTTAAGGTCCCTGGTTCCTCAATGTAGCCATCCACAAAATGGCCCCAACCCCCCCTAGTGGCCCCCTAAAGTCCTGCAGCTGTGATTCTCCAAGGTTATTTTATGGACATGAAATTTGCATCAATTCTACTTCATGCTCTGTGTTAACAAACTTAACTTGCTGGCAGAATTTGGATAAATTTAAATTCCAAAGTGCATTACCCATAGTTTTCCTTCAGCATACTAGGGGCTGGGGGAAGTTGTAAAATGATTTAAATTGTTTTCATACTTTACATAATCTTTTCCCACACACCTCTTTCCTGGTTTTATTTTAAATCACTTCTTGGAACTGAATCATTTTTAATCCCTAAGCTAAATGTTATATATACCTTTATAATATTAAAAAAACACATACATATATTCACATACAACCATGGTGCCTTTAAAATATGTTTGGTTCCACTTGAAAGAGAACTTTCTAAGTTTTCAATCTTTGGTTAAGGAATTATTTTACTGTATTCAGGAAACAGCGTCTTACTAAGACTTCTTAGAAGGTAACATATAGCCTGAAATAAGCACAGTTATCTAGAGCTTGCTACTAGTAAGTAAGAAGTGGATTAAAAAATCACCAAGAAAAAGAGTAATTAAAATGTATTATCTAGATTTGATTAATCAGGCAATGCCCCTTTTAAATTATCCTCCCCAAATAAAGGAATTTCAACTGAGCAAATGTCCTGAGTCATTGATAATTGCAGTAGAGACTTAAAATTAATTATTCAAAACCTAAAATAATGGCTTGTGGACAGAAGCCCAGAAAAGCTCAATGAGCTATGTACGTAGCCAGGCAATTCATCAGTGCTTAGAATTTACTTAGGAAATTATGTAAGTTCAGAGGGATTTGCTTTAATGAAAAACTGTCCTACAAAAATTGTATTCAAATGATAGAACTGAAGATCTTTGAAGTGTTATAAAATTCGGCAGTACTGATCCAAGATGCTTAAACTTTAACAAGGAAGCAAATGCCGAGATAAAGCAGAAATGGCCAATTTAGTAATTCCTTTTCCTTTCTTCCACTCTTTCTTCCTTTCTTTTTCCTGCTTTCCTGTTAGTTTTGTTGTTGTTGTTGTTTTGTTTGTTTTTGCTAGCATGGCTAATCTTGGTAACATACATATATATGTCCAAAATGTCTGAGCTGGTCAATACCAAATACATAAAAGAATAAGTTACTCTGAGAAATAAAGGAAAAAGTACGTAACACCAATTGTAAAACTTTAAGAATTTTACACAATCGGCTTTCCCTTTCTCTGCTTGTTAAGATTCATATGTAGATTCTTAAGTCACTATCACAGACCATAACGATAAAATAATAGAGACTGACCATTATAAATACATTTTCTAAATAGAACATAAATATTGCTAATCTCATTATTAAGCAAAATATTTTAGAAAACTTTTTCCAGATCACTACTGAACTAAGGTTCTGCTGGATTTCTTCAGTGGACAATCTGCTCTAGTGGAGGCTTGGGACCCATAGTTTGCCAACACCTGCAAAAAATACTATGAACAATGGAAACTAGATACAAAAGATCACTTTCTGTATGAACTCTCCATTTAAATGAAGTCGGTGAATGGTCAAAAGTAATCTATAGTGATAAAATCAGAAAGTTCTTTCTATAGTAGTGGTGGTGTCTATAGAAAGAGCATGAGGGAACTTTCTGAGGTGATAAATTGTATACCTTGTACACATAGGTTATGTAAAATTGTCAAAAACTCATCAAACTAAGCACAAGGGATCTGCATATTTATGTAAATTAACAAAAATCATGGGGTTTATCTAATGCAAAACTCAGGAAAATATATAATCTGAATAGATATAATTAAAAATATAAAATAAAATATATAAAATAAGGAGTTAAGAATTCTCTTAAAATGGAAAAAAATTTCAAGTGTGTAGAACCAAAATGGTCAAAAGAAAAATATAACAAAGAGAAAAATATAATTAAATCAAACCGAAATAATCACATCTTGAGCATAATCACCAAAATAGAGGGATTGTATTTTAAAGACTCAACTAGAAAAAACAAAGTCCTAAGAAGATCATAATAAAAAAGAGGGCATTGTAGTAGACATTTGATATACTGAGAATCGAATAAACAATTCTATGCCTATAAACTTAACTCTGATAAAAAGAAAGATGTATAACAAAACATGACAAAAAGCAGTAAGAAAAACCATAATTATCTCAATCTACACAGAGAAACAATAAAGAAAATTTAGCAATTTTATGCTCCATGCACTCTCTGATAGTACTCAGAAGAAACAATAAGCTCTAAAAAAATTAAATGCTCATAGGCCACAAGATAGAAGGAAGTTAAATTTTATTGTGGTAAATAGCATCCGTTAGAATGGAAAAAAACATATCAAATTCTGAAGCAACAGGACCTGCTTCAAACTTGAGCCATCAAAGTTTTTTAAGCTAATTTTATAAGAAGTGTTTGAGAATGTAAATATTTTATTCCTATTATGAAAACTTGCCTGATATGTTCATTTCATGCTAAGTTGATTTCCTTGAGTGACCTGGTCTGTAAACCAGACTGTATAATTTGATCACTAGGCCAATCAAGTCTTCAAGGAAGGAATTCCAGATTTAAAACTTCATATTTTCTGACACATTAACCTCCCACTAGAACCCCACATTCCCAAATGGTTTATTTGCATCATAAACCAATATGAGGTATCTAGCTCCTTGAGTATCACCACCACCAAATCCATGCCTTTTTTCCAAAATTTCATTTTTAATCTGGTATCCTCCAGTCCATTAAGTAGCCCATGCAAAGCCACAACAGAATGATCTCCCAGCAAATACTAGGTTAATACACATATGATCAGGTGGATGAGATTTTCAGCATTCATTCTGCACTTTGTATGACACATTTGTAAAACATTGCTGCTAAACCCTCCATTCTGGTGGAAATGAATGGTGCTCTTTAGATTCTCAGACATGTTTGGACCCTTACTCTCCATTACTTAAAGAAACTGAAATTAACAGGGTGTCACTGGAAGAGAGAGCTTCTGCCTGCCACAGGAAGCTTTACCCTCCAACTGGCGTGTTCTTTAATTTCTTTAACATATTAATGCCCTCTTATTTGAGAAAAAAATGTAGATCTAGACAAAAGCAAATAGAAAAAACACAGTAAAGCTAGACTGATTTGTATTCTACCCCCAAATGCCAGAAACAAATTTCTGCAAAGAAAAAGTAGCCTGTATATGTTTGTGCATACCAACGTGGCCTGAAAAGACAGGGCAGGTGTGAGATGAACAAAAAACAGCAAAATTAATTAGAATACTAAAAGACAATTTCCCCTTGCAGATAATTTATTCCTTTTCCCATACAGAAATTTTTACTTTGCCAGTACCTCAGCCCCTGGCTGGTGATTGTGCAATCCATCACATGGGCACAGAGAAGGGGGATCAGAACAATATATGGTCATGAAAGGATCCCAAGTGTGATCCACTGACAGCATTTTCTGCTCAAGGGAACAAAAACCTGGATGATAGAATCTTTTTAAATCATCATTATGATACCAGGACTGTGGCCAACCTCTTCACCACTGCATCTCCATTACTTAGAACTTGTGCCTAGATCAAAGAAAGAGTTGAGTAAAATTGCAGTGAATTGCAAATGAATAGATTTTTTTAAATCATGTTTTCCATTTAGCAAAATGAATGAATATTTTGTTCCTATCCAACTCAAATGCACTTGTATTCTACATTTTTTCTTCTCTATTCTTGCTCTGTTCTGTTGGGATGATTCCTTCTTTCTCTTATTTCTTCAACATTCCACATTCCACTTTGGTGTGAACATGACATATTTTGTAAAAAATGACATATTCCCATTTTCACTTCTGTGTCATTTTGTTGTTAGTTCCGCTTGCCACCAAACCTTTAATATTTTTTCTAAAATGCATAGCCAATCTGAATTTCCTTCCTTTCCTCCCTCCTTCCCTTGTCAGTCCAACAGTGAGCAGAAAGGATGCTCTTTTAACCGTAATTCTGAGTCATCCACTCTGAGTCAGAGAAGCTAAGAGTAAGAAGATTTACTTTTCCTAGCAAGTGCAAAACAAATCCAAAGCCAATTTCTCAATAGTAAGGGGATGGTAAACAGAGACAATAGAAAGAATGTCTTTGGGTGATGGCTTCAATTACCTTTCCTCCCTCTTTCACTTTTCCCTTCCCTCCTTCATTTCTTCCTACCCTCCCTCCCTCTTTCCTTTCTTTCACACTTTCATTTATGCCTTCCCTTTTTCTTTTATTTCTACCCTCCTTCCATCCCTCCCCCTCTCCTTCCTCTGGATACTTTCCTTGCTCTTTCTCCTCTACAAATCTAGAACGCCTCTCTCTTGTTGATAGTTTACACATCTAGTGTATCAAATGCCATTAACATCCCACTCTTGATGCAGCTAAATGTGAACTAAGACACCAAAATGGAGAAAATGTGCTTAAGGGAACCAAGAACTAAGAGGAATCTCAAGCACTAGAGAGATTCGTGTGGGACTTGTTGAGCCTTTTCTTTAGAAGTAAACATGCTTCTGATCTCGGCCTCGACACTGCACCAACCACCTTGCCCTGAGGTTACGTCTAGATACTTCCTTCCATGCCCTCCACTCTCTTCACCTCCCTCCTCACATCCTTTAGGTCCATGGCCGCCTGAAGTCGTCACACTGACCAGGGAAAGAAGGAGTATGGCTGACCCTGCTGGAGGAGAGCTACCACCTCGAGGGGAGAGCCCCTGTTTCCAGATGCCCCCTCAGCTCCAACGTCACTGCTCTCCCTCCTCCTCTCAGGCAAGCAGCTGATTAGAAAACAAATAAATAGAAATAGATGGTAGATCCTGTATGGAAGCAATAATAGAGCCATGAGACGAAAATTGGTTCAAAGTAATCTGAATTTTCCTACAGTTTTCTGATGGCCCCAAAGCCAATAAAACTGTCACACCTGTCGCCGTCAAACATGGGCTGCTCAATCCTCAGACCCCTGCACAGGGTCCTCAGCAGAGCACAGGCAGACCAAGGATTTAAAAGCAGAAGAGTAGACTCCTGTTTTCACTTATTAATAGGTTCTCCAAGTTCCTTGACCTCTCTAAGCCTGTCTCTTCCTCTAATTTGGCAAGATGAAACAATATATTTTATGTAAAGTGTTTTATAAACTACAATTCACTCTAAACTGTAATTGTCTTTTTTATAGGATGGGCATATTAAAAAAAACAGGCACCATATTTCCTCTCAAACGAAGAGTATAATATACATCTATCAATGACATCTTGGATATCGTGTTCTAAAACAAATTTCTAAAATATCATCTACAGGTTATGTTTACATCGATTACACATGGGCTTAAATTTTAAGGAAATAATCCACCAATTTTAGTTTTAAATGAATACTTATAAAGCTTGACGATTTCCTGTCAAATTGTTTCTTATTTTTTAAGATGTTAATTTGTAAAGTAAGGCAATACCGACCAATCCTTTTGTAATCACAACTTCCTTTCAAACACATTTAGGCATATTTATATAGATGCACATATGCCAACGTGAGAGAGACAGAATTTAATCATTCCTTTAAAATGCTCTTTAAGAAGAGAACTCAAGGTCAATTTTAATTCAGTTGTAAAAGCCTGTCTAACAAACAGAATGAATTAAGGCAATTTCAGAACTTAGAAAGGACATTTGTTGATCACACATCCTGTTCTTTTCTTATTTTTCTACTCCTTTGGCTGGACAGTTGCCTAGATAGTGAATCAAAGCAAAGAATAAAATCACGCTGAAAAGGTTTTTTTATCCTCTCCTATCTTCAGTCCATAAATCAGTTAATGGAGAAGCCAAAGCAGTTTTCTAAGCCATTGTACTTAGCGTTTATGTGCCTTGAAAAGGCTTTGACATAATAACAGAAGCAGCAATCACGGACACCGTTACAGATCAAGAAGTCAGAGGAGAGGATTGCAGGGCCCTGACATACATTTGTGGAATCAAACAGCAAATGGTGGGACTCACTGTGACTGTGGCAGCTGTGCACAAAGGGGTATGCCAAGGTTATGTTGTGTTAGCAAGATTGAATCCTTAAGAATGGGAGTTCAGACAAAAAATGGTAGGGACAGAATACAAGGTGTCTGTGAAAATGAAAATCAGAATCAACTCTTGAATATTAGATGGTAGCCAAATACCAACAACAAATCAGCGTATTTGAACCTCTAAATTCAAAGAAATGCTACCCCAGGAGAAGACATGTGCATTGGAAACTTGTACCCTAACAAGTGTCTTTTTAGACTTTCATAGGGGCACAATAATTTGCTGTCCCCATAGGGAACTTAGTGTTGTTGCCAGATTCCATAATTATTTACCTGCTTTTTTCTCAACATCTCAGGTATGGATAGAACATTGAATCATTGAAGGAACAATACTTCTACTGACAAGAGAAGTAAAGGGAGTATGCAAATGTATTGTCTACTCTACCAAACTCTCCAAACACCCACTGCCCTGAAATAGACTCTGTTTCCTAAGAACAGTCTATCGTTGTTTTCGATGGGAATAAACAGTTCTACTTAAATTGCAGTATTTTCTCTTCATTCACTGTTGTCAAAAAATAAATGATCGGGAAACGGACTTTGGCCCAGTGGTTAGGGCGTCCGTCTACCATATGGGAGGTCCGCGGTTCAAACCCCGGGCCTCCTTGACCCGTGTGGAGCTGGCCATGCGCAGCGCTGATGCGCGCAAGGAGTGCCGTGCCACGCAAGGGTGTCCCCGCGTGGGGGAGCCCCATGCGCAAGGAGTGCGCCCATGAGGAAAGCCGCCCAGCGTGAAGAGAGCGAGCAGCCTGCCCAGGAATGGCGCCGCCCACACTTCCCGTGCCGCTGACGACAACAGAAGCGGACAAAGAAACAAGACACAGCAAATAGACACCAAGAAGAGACAACCAGGGGAGGGGGGGACATTAAATAAATAAATAAATCTTAAAAAATAATAATAATAATAAAAATAAATGATGACTTAAATTTTTCTTGTTTGACTTGATATGGGAATGGGAGTTCTGGTTTGTCAAGTATTTGATTAATACTAGCCTGTTATGCATATGAGAAAAAGGGTGTCAACTTCAGAGGTAAAACTATAATAAATGAAGTTAATTTATCCAAATAAACATTACGCATAGGCTATCTAAAGCCTGAGGACAAAGATGCGACTTTCAGCCTTTAAGCTGCTGACAAAAAGAGCAGGGCAGGCTACTGAGTGACCCATGGGCTCTGTGCTCTGAGATATGTACAGCACCATGCGGGTACCAATGTAGATGCTCCAAAACTGTGCTGCATTATTGAGTGGTCTTACAATAAATACAGCGGTATAACATGCCAGGGAAACACAAAGGATGGGAAATTTCACTTAGTCTTTGTAGTTAGAGAGACCTGAAGTGTGGGTGACAATGAATCTGAGCATGAGTTTACCAGGTGGGCACAGCAAGATTCAGAAAAGTCATTCCAGGACATGGTTTAAGGCACCAAGGCATACAGGAAAGTCCACCACCTACTTTAAAGATTTTGATAAGCATAGATGAATACAGAGCTGGAGAGCAGGAGAAGGAAAGGGGATGAGATCTAAAGAAGATCATAAATTGTGTTCATAAGTGGAGGACATGTCTACTGAAATGAAATGATCTCTTCATTCTTAGATCTTTAAACATCTGCCTTGGAGTCATAGTACCTAGTTTGCATATAGGTATCCTTAATGTATAGCTTTTAGTTCTAAAGGTAACACTTGTGCATATTAATCATTTAATTAAACCTTGCTTAATTGAATAAATTAAAGCTTTACTCTGACGTCTTCCTTAGTGATTTATTGTGCAGATGCCTCAAATAAAATAGGTATAAAATCAGAACTAGTATTCTCCCTCTTTATAACCTCATGCCTTCTCCTCCATTTCTCTCTAGCTTCAAAACCATTAAAATAATTCTCAAAAAAAAAATAATAAAAGTAATTCTGCAGTGCTCCAGCAGTGTCCTCTAATCACATCATTCACTGTGTTCCATCAATTCTATCCTTTTCGTCTCTTCTCTATGCCCAAGCCCCTCTGTCCTAGATGAGGGCCTCAGTCTCCCTGTCCTCTCTACCCTTGTTCTGGACCCCTTTGTGGTGCCCTAACACCCAGTTTTAACCTTTTCTATTCCAGCCTCTACTGTCTACTAAAAAAGCAAAGCAGATGTTATCCACTGGGCTCAAAGTCTTCAGTGTTTATCTACTGCCTGAAAAATAAAATTCCAGCTCCTTGGCATGGAACACACTATGAGGCAGCCGCTGCCTCTCTCTCAACTTCATTCACCATCACTTACGTACATTCTGGCCCCATTTATATCAAACTTATTTTGACTCTTGAAGCAGATATGCTTTCTCTTGCCTCTGCAACCTTTTTGATTTCCTCTGCCAGGAGGCTTCCCCTCTTATACTCCATTCTTCTAGAAAATTCAAATGTCTACTTCATAGTGAATAGTTTCTTATTCTGCCAGAAAAACAGAGTTGTACTTTCATTCTTTTATTAGCAACATGTATATACTGTATTACCAATATAGAATTTACTGTGTTAAATGGTTTGCTTTTGTTTCTCCCAAAAGATTGAGTTCTTTGATGTTGGAAATTTGTACAGTTCCCTTACTGAGGCATATATCTTTGTGTCAGTGACATCAGATTCAGTGCCATTCTGCTGCTTACTAAAAACAGAATCTTACTAACTATGGAATAAAGTATTTTATCACGCTTAGCTTCTGTTTCTTCATTTGAAATAAAGAGAACAAAAATGTTTACCTCATAAATCCCCTTCAAATCCTTTGTTACATTTTCTTAATCCTTGTTTGTTACATTCTATATTAAATTAAACTATAACTTGCCTCATACCCTTCCAAAAGCAGATTGGCAATAGATGCAAACTGAATGAATGGTATTTTTCTTTGATGATAGAGGGTTTTCCAGAATCTGAAACTGTTGTTCAACAGAGGCACAGTGTCATGCTAGTTTGTATGAAGATTTTTCCAGAAGTTATGACAAAAAAACACGAACTCAGAATTATTTACTTGCAATTGGAAGCAAGTGAATGTAGTCCTGTTGGTAGAAGTTGTTAAGTTGTACATTTTCCATTTTCACTGGGAACCTTATCTCCTGCTTCCAGTCAGCCAGCCCCCTATAGCTAACAATCATTTTATGCTTCCTGAACCAGGGACTGTTCTGAAGAGTTTATATACATAATTTCATTTGCTCTTAAAAACCAACCTATGAGCTAGAATTTTATATACAATTTACAGTAAAGGAAAAGAGGTAGAGAATAATTAATAATTATCCCAGGTTCACACAGCTGGTTAAGTGAAGACGTGTTGAGTACAAAATTCATGCTACCATGCCCCACATAGTCTATTGAGCTGATCTCACCTTCTAGATAAAAGCTCTCTTGTATGAATTTCTTCAGGATGACTCCTCTTCATCTCGAAAATCTCTTTGTATTGTCAACCTTATTTCCTATCTTCTATCTTCTTTCCGAGGAAGGGGGATCTTATCTCACTGGCAAGATTAATACACTGTGCTGTAATTGTGCACCTTTGATGTTTGCTTTTAACAGATTTTCTTGATCTTCTTGTTCTCTTGTAGCATGCGATCTAAACCACTCTCAAAGATTCTCTTTCCCATTGCATTTACTATCAAATTTATTTTTTAACACAAATCAATTTTATTGATACCTATTAATAAAGCATACAATTCATTCAAAGCATACAATCAATAGTATTTTATATAATCACATAGCTGTGCATTCATCACTTCAATCATTATTAGAGAATTTTCATGATTTTTTAAAAGATACTTAGATTACGTACATTTTACATAAAAGACATAGGGGATTCCCATATGCCCTGCTCCCCACACCTCCCATATTTTCCCACATTAACAACATCCTTCATTAGTGCGGTACGGTCATTGCAATTGATGAACACGTTTTGGAACACTGCCATTAAGTGTGGATTAAAGTTCACATGGTTGTTTACACTCTCTCCCACCCAATTCTGTAGGTTATGGCAAGATATATAATGGCCTGTATCTGTCATTGCAATGTCATTCTGGACAATTCCCAAGTCCTGAAAATGTCCCCGTATTACACCTTTTTTCCCTCTCCCTGCCCTCAGAACCTCCAGTGTCCACTGTCAAAAAATATCAGCTACTCAACTGCTCCCGACTGAATTTTTTCTTTTCCTTCATCAGCAAATTTCAGATCATTTAACTGAGAGCCCCTTTCTCAGCCAGTCCTCATTAGAAGCTGTGCACCCCAATTCATAAAGCTTCTGAGAATTGACAGGACTTTCTAAACACCATTTGGATTTCATTGACTGGGAATATTTAATTCATTTAGCTTCCTTCTGTGGAGATCCACTGGAAGAGGAGTGGGGTGGGGGTTTTCCAAGGATATTCAATAGAAACTAAAGTGGGTGTTGCTTTACAAGGAAGATGGCCCTATTAACCAAAGAGACTTTTATGTTGTTGTTTTTTAATGTAAATCTGAAAATGAAAGTAGGAAGGGTTTAAAAGCAGAAGGTATGTTGGGCTGAATTGTTTTATCTGATGGAGATAAGATACCCCACCTTGTGTATGCAATCTCTGGGAAGAATAATTCAGAGATGGAAATGTCAACCACCAATATTGGTCGCTCAGAGGCTGACAAGAGAACTTGGGGAATATAAATACATTATGAGGACTTGCACATTTGTTAGCTGTGCAGCATGGAAAGTATCCCAACTTTATCTGTTTCCCTGAAAGATCTTCAATAGCTATGCTATTCAGTATTGCCTTTGTGAGAGTGGATTCTTCAGGGAAATCAAGAGAGGTGTTAAGTTCTAAGAAGGAGAAAATGGGGCTGGCTGGGAAGAGAGCCCTAGGAAATAAAATTCAAAAGGGAGAATTAGGACTGTTTCGTCTGACAATAATTCTAACAATACCATACAGATAATATTAAAGAAAAGACAGGTTTGAAAATTTTAAAAATGTACTAAGTTCTACACGTCACTGGGAACTAGGACTTAAGAGTCATGAGGATGAGGGATCACCGAATATCTGAGTAGTATAAGGATCTTCAAAGAGAGAAACTTATGGTAGGGAGGGGATAGTTAGAAAAATGAATGCATAGAAACTAGTGATCTCTAGTATATTATCCAATGACATTGAATTACTAATTGAACATATTCACACAGAGGACATTGTTTACATAAGGAAATAAAACAGAAGAGGAATAATTATCTGGAGAATTGATATAATTTTAAAATACCTTTAAATTATATTTACATTCTCTCTCTTTCTCAATAGATTTTAAGGCTAAGTATCTAGATTGTTATTTAGGAAAACAGAAATTACATATTTCTAGTTATCTTCTTTGGTGAACTCAAAAGTTATCCAACAGCCACAGAACTACAATGTCAACATGTTTACTCTCTAAAGCAGTTTTAATTACTCCTTATTTCTATGTTGGTGTTCCTTTTAGAAAAATATTTCATTTTCGTATAGCCATGACTATAATAAGTGACAAAATCCTTAAGGGTAATAGTGATGGTATTACTTATAATTAATGTCCTTACTAACAAAACACCTCAACATAAAAAGGCATAAGGAAAGGACACTTTCTGGCGTGAAAGCTCTGCATATTCCAAAAGGTACACTTAGCATATTATTAGGTCAGTTAGAGGCAGTCATTTTTATCCAGTAAAAGCACTAGTGCAATTTCACATCTAAACTTTACTATAACATTTATCCACCATGGAAAAGAGGAGACATACCTAAGTTCACATATAATAAAAAGCACATGCATCTACGGAAGGAGTCCCCTGGGCTGCTTTACAAGCACATTCATCAGCCCCATTTTAAAGTAAACACTTGCCTTATCCTTTGTCCAAAGGGTAAAAATAGCAGTTTAAAAAAATTGAAGTGCATATAATAGAAAGTAAAAGTAGTCATAACTATCAGGAATTACACAATTTCTAGATGTCAATTTCAGCTTCCTTTTCTTTGACTTTACAGTCACTGATTTTAAAGCATCTCCTGAAAGATCAAAGATTTTGGTATATTAAATACTTACTTTTTTAACCAAGGTAGTTGGAATTCCTCAAGTTGCTAATTCCAAGTAAGTTTCCTTGAGTAACTTAACAGTGACTTGGACTGCGCTAGGTTCAGTTGCCAGCACAGATCCATCAACGGGTAGGTTTGGGTATGCTTTTCGCCTCCTGTTCCCAAAATAACATTATTCTCGTGCCCCAAGTTTTACTTTAAAGATTACCAAAGGAGCTAAAAAAAAAGTTTTTTTTTCTTTATCAGGACCCTGTGGATGGCTCATAAACAGACATTTGGTATGTTGGCAAAATATTGTAAGATGACTGTCCACTAATGATGCCCCATTGCTTTTAAATCTCCTTCTCAGTGTGGAGCTGCTCTAATTGAGAGCTGATATAAGCACAACTTGGGTTCCTGAGGTGCTTCACAGTTGACATTAGCCCACTCTTTGCTTTCTCAGTCTTTCTGGGATTACTGGAGCGCTTGCTCCATTCTTTGGGTCATATGGGGAATAAAATTCTATATTTCATTTACACATTATCTCCCCTTTGCCCTGAGTTGGTCTGAGGACTTCCTCAATAGAAATTTTAAAAATCATCTTTGCAGCAGTTAACAGGTAGGTAAGAGGGGGTACACTGAGCTCTAGACCCATTATTCACATCCTGAATGGGGTTCTTTTGCCAGTAATCTTCAGGTAACACATGTACTTTAGGATAAAGCATAAAAACTATCAATATTACATTATATACTATGCTGCAGTACAATCGATCATAAAAATAATTAGCGACTTTAATACTAATTATTTCATTCTTCAAACATTTGAGTCAAAATAATCCTCTGAGGTGCTATTATTGTTCTCATTAAATGGATGAGGAACCAAAGGTTTTCTCAGTCAATAATTGTAACAGCAAAACAGAAATTATGGTTTAAGTGGTTGAGCGCCTGCTTTCCACATGGGAGGTCTCATGTTAGGTTCCAGTGCCTCCCCCCCAAAAGCAAACAAGAGCAAACACAAGCAAAAAAAAAAAAAAAAAAAAAATCCAAAATCCATCTCAGGGGAGCCTATGTGGCTCAGTGGTTGAGTGCCAGCTTTCCAGATACATACAAGGTCCTGGGTCAGTCCCTGGCCCCCAGTACCTCAAAAAAAAAATTATTGAAAGGATTACAATGATTCCATTTAAATAAAATGTAAATATAAATCAAGTTATAAAGATAAAAGGAGATTAGGGGTTATGTAGTTCTGAGGAAGAAATCTAAGGGTTGTGGAGTCTTTCTTTTTGGAGTAATGAAATTGTTCTAAAAATTTTGAGATGGTGAATGTACAACATTGTAATTCTACTAAAAGTTATTGATTATACATACACTTTGGGTAGAGTAGCCAAAAATGGCAGTTATGTACTGTGGGGGAAGCATAGAGGGAGTGAGAGGTGAGGAATTTTCTTGTTTGCCTATTTAATGTTTATTATGATTATTGAAATAATAAAAATGCTCTAATAATGATTGAAGTGATGAACACACAATTATGTGATTATAGCAAATACCATTGATTATACATTTTGGATGAACTGTATGTTTATTAATGTGTATTAATAAAATTGATTTGTTATTAAAAAAACCAGTTCTTGTATTCAGTTATTTCGTTGGCTTCGATTTTGAAGAAGTTGTGGACCACTTCAGGGTTACAACTGCAGCAGGGGGGTATCCTTACTGCAGGATGTCAGAGATGGAGGATGCATGGGAGGAGGTTCACCTGAGGCAAACCTATAAGGCATATGACTGTGTTCAAGTGTTCATGGTGCATATTCACGGTGGGTGGAGAGCCACACAACAACCAAAAGAATATAAAATTCCCATCCTCAGGAGCTCTGTCACATTTTCTAATGGGACAGCAAGAATCCCCCAAGTACAGTGATTAGTGACTAGTAAAGGAGGATGGACCACTGATGAGCCCTTACTAGAAATGATTGAGCTTACGAACCTATACTTTTGAAATTGAAACTTACTCTAATATTATAGGATGCCTAAGAGTTACCTCCTGAGAGCCTCCTTGTTGCTCAAATGTGGCCTTTCTCTAAGTCAAACTCAGCATATAAATGAATTACCTTCCCCCCCAGCATGGGACATGACTCCTGGGGATGAGCTTCCCTGGCACCAAGGGATTCCTACCAAGCACCAACTAGCAATGCAACTGGAAAAAGACCTTGCCCAAAGGAGGGAAAGGGTAAAGAAAATGAGTTTATATAGTTAAGAGACTTCAAAGTGAATCAGGAGGTCATTCCAGAGGTTGTGCTTATGCACAATTCAGCAGGATCCACTTGACTGCCAAAGAAAATACTACCTCAAATAGCAGGGCTCCTGAGGGCTTTGAAAACACCCAGACACTATCTGCAGGAGAGACAGCTCAGGAGTTTAGTGCCCTGCCATTGGGCCTGATTTTGGAATTTTTGCTCCCCAGTGTGACAGAGTTGTATTCAGTTCTGGCTTCCCCTACACATGACTCTTCTGCCCCTTCTATTTGAACCTATAGTTAGTACTAGAGTGGATAGGTTATGTCCAAGAGACTTAAATCTTCGGGCTTTCCATGTGCCATTTGAGACCTGAATCTCAACAGTGTTGCAACAACTTCTCTCCAGTTCATTGGACTCACATAGGACAACTAACAAGGAGATGATGATAGATAACAATCATCCCAAGGAACACAGAGAATCTTCAGCTACAAGCAAGATAGTCCCATCCATTTGTCCCATCCATTTGTCCCATGGGAAGTTGCAACAACTTCTCTCTAGTTCATTGGACTCACATAGGACAACTAACAAGGAGATGATGATAGACAACAACCATCCCAAGGAACACAGAGAATCTTCAGCTACAAGCAAGACAGTCCCATCCATTTGTCCCATGGGATCTAAGTCCCCTCTCAATTAGAGGCAGAGTGGGCATCACCATCTGAGAATCCTCAGGATTGGGAAATGAACGATGGACTGGAGTAGACTTAGTGTTATTCTATTATAGACTTACTGCGATTCTAGCAATGGAAGAACTTTTATCATTGATGTAGACAATGGTCCCCAGAGGTTCTGAAGGGAGGAAGAGGAACAAATAGGTGTAATATTTTGGGCATTTTTGGGACTTGGGAATTGTCCTGAATGACATTGCAATGACAGATACAGGACATTATATATCTTGTCATAACTTACAAAATTGTGTGGGAGAGGATGTAAACTATAATATAAACTATAATCCACACTTAGTGGCAATGCTCCAAAATGTGTTCATCAATTGTAACAAATGTACCATACTCATGAAGGATGTTGTTAATGTGGAAAATGTGGGAAGTGTGGGGATCAAGGTATATGGGAATCCCCCATATTTTTTTATGTAACATTTATGTAACCTAAGTATCTTTTTAAAAAAATAAAAAGTATATTATAAAAAAATAAATTTCTAAAACTTTAAAAAATCATTGCAGAAATGAGGATTACTATTTACATAGGGTTGAGACAACTGGCTAACCATTTGGATAAAATAAAATGGGATTCCTGCCTAACTCCATGAAAAAAGAAAGTATTAAAATAAAACAAACAAACAGAAAACACAGCTCTTGTATAACTCTAAGACTTGTGTATAAAACTATTATCCAGCCCTGGCTCAATTTTTTTCTGTTTTTCAGGGTCAAGTGAGGATATACTCATTCTGGGTCCTTCCCTCCCTTTGCCTCTTATTTTATTGTGAGAAATAACCCGTGTTATATAACCAACTCCTACTAAAATTTACTCCATCCTTGGGGCCACATTAACCAAGATATAACCAATTGATTTAACTGGAAATTTTTGCATTTACTGTAGACTCTTACAAGGGAGACCTTTAAAGCCCCTGGCACATATCTTTCTTTTATTCGTTCTCTCTTCCAGGTATGTGATACTAAAATCACTTTATATTTTATCAATTAACTTTTTCCAAAGCTTTTTAGCTTCTCCATAACATAGCACTTTACTGGTTATAACTAACTGACATTTACATTAGAAGCATTAACATTTTTTACTTTACAGGAATGCTAAATGTATAATCTAAGAACATTATATTAACTTAATGATTTTTATTACAGTGCCAGCATTGGTTGGTAATAAACTATCCCACAACATTTGTGCAATATATATATATATATATATAGAGAGAGAGAGAGAGAGCTAAATTGATTTTCCAGAGAGAGAGAGAGAGAGAGAGAGCTAAATTGATTTTCCAAAACCAGAAAGGAAAATTGAATATGATCTATGAACACCATGAATCATTAAGTAAATTTAAAACATTTAAAGAAATATAGGAAGATTTAATTATGTTGCTAAAGATTAATTATATGCCATTAAAAGTAGAAAAATATCAATATCAGTTTCTCCTTTAGCAACTGAATTTGAAAAAGAAAAACCTTTTGGAAGCTATTCCAACTTCCATATAAACTTAACATTTTAAAATTCAAATGAGTTAAATATTCCCATCTGCCTAATCTCACATATATAGAATACGTAAGGCATAACTATTTATTGATCCCTGATTGCAATAGTATTAAAATCAAAACGAAGTACTTCCTTTATATGGAATGATTAATTGTAACTTTATAAATATTCATTTATTCTAGAGAAGAAGCATGGGCTTAAAGTTTATACAACACACTAAAACTCCAAACATGCAATTCAAATAGACCATCTGGAGTTGGCCTGATGATCCATCTGTGGGGATATTTAAGCAGTGACAGCACAGGTGAACAGTCACAACAAAGCTCTTGAATTAACATGTACAATGCATACACACACACTTCAGTGATGACCAGTAGTTTTGCAAAATTACCAACTTTAGAACTCAAAAATGACTTAGTCTGTTCGTGCATGCTCACCTCTCACTCTCAACTGTGGATAAAGAGGAAATACTAGGCACCCATGCCATCTATTTAGTGGATAAGGACAATCTGGGAAAAACAAGGCATCCCTTGTTTACAGTATAAGAAAGGGAGGGCAATGAAGGATAGCCAGGCTGAATTATCCTTCAATTTACAAAATCTCTCCATTTTAATAATACTTTGCCTAATACACACACACACACATCCTAGGTACTTTGTTTCATCCTTAGGAAAAATTATTTCAGTGTACTTAAAGGGGGTGAAGATGTTACTGGCACAAATACCCCTGAGAATGCAAAGCACTGGTGAGCCATTATCTCTATCTTTGAAAGATAGGAAGGAGGTTAGAAAACATTTACATTTCAGCTACCAAACTATGTAAATTAAATTTATACTTACTCTTTACTTTTCCATCATAACGTTTCTACATAAGTCTGTTTACCATCAAAGATAAAGATTCAAAGTTAAAACTGTTTTCCAACCAACCAATCACCTAAAATTGTGAGATTATCTATGTTTTTAATAGAAAAGTGCATCTGTTAGAATGCTTGGGTCATGAGTTTAAATCTGTTCACTGCTGACCATGACTTCTCTGATCTACCTAAAATTAACACAAATATTATAAAAGACTGTAGATTTTCTTGGAATTAGGAAAGATATTTAATATCAACCTCTCCTTTTATAAAATATTTTTTCTAAATATATTAATGATTTTCATATGTAAATTTTATTGCAAAATCCAAAATTTTATTCCTCTACACTCTAGAAGAAATCTTATTTATAGACAGCATCAAATGTTACCAGTTGAAATATTCTCATTCACCATAACTTCCCATTATTTTATTATTGAACATGAAAGATAACTCTTGCAGTTTTTATTTATAAATATTCATATTTTAATGCTTCTGATAAATTTATGTTTTGAACAGTTTTAAACCATAGAGTCTTAATGGAATAGTCCTTAGATATGAATCAATTTTTCATATATTGCACACCACTCAAAAAATGTAAAAAAAATCAGATTTATTTTCTCAATTCATGATTTGATAAGAGGTAGCAAGCGCTTGCTCTTTGTTTTGTAAAGTTAATTATAGAGCACAAGAAAGAGTAAAATATACTTTGCTTCAAAATCTATACATAGGCATATGGTATATTTATATTATGATGCAATAAAGTTGACAATGGTTTAGGAGAAAAGAGAATATGCATTTTCCTTTTTATTTAATCACACACTCACCAATTTATTCAACCATAACTTGGACAAAACTTATGGTTCTTTGCCCTTCTTGCAATG
The DNA here is from genome assembly GCF_030445035.2 of Dasypus novemcinctus. Taxonomy (NCBI): domain Eukaryota; kingdom Metazoa; phylum Chordata; class Mammalia; order Cingulata; family Dasypodidae; genus Dasypus; species Dasypus novemcinctus. The sequence goes on along the minus strand of NC_080701.1, from coordinate 8,290,180 downwards.
AGTAAAAAGCTAGAGAACAAAGCACCTTGAGAAGGGTTTGATCCTGTTCTGATTTAAGAACTCTGAGGATAGCAAATAATTATACGATGAACTTCAATGACAGACCAAACCCAGCCGAGTCCCCGAGGCACTGCGTTTGGAGACTGGGAAGGATCGCTTCCCTTAGCCCGTGGTTTCTTAATCCTCCTGTTAGCAATGTTGCCTCTTGAAATCTCTCCTGCAGCTGTTACCTGCCTGGAGAAGAATCCGAGCCTACAGTCACAGGCTGTTGAATAGCCACAGGCTTAGAAACTAGCAAGGGTTTCATTCTTTTTAGTCTCCTCAAAAAGAAAACAATTGTCAGAAGTCACCGTGGAGAGAATAAGAGGATGGGAAGAAAGAGGGAATGTTCCCCTGCAGACCAAGTCTGCACAGCTACGTGCCCTACAAAAGCTCTTCTTCTTTGCTTTTGTGTGAAGATGCTAAGTGTGCTTACTTTAACCTAAAGAGTGTAGATGCTTTGTATATTTGGGTGATCGCATTTGTGGGCCAAATACATGTCTGCGTCAGCCCAGACTGCATTTGCTTTTAATATAATTTGGTCCACCATGATGACTTTCACACAGGAGAACTCATCAGTGACCACAATTTATCACAGGCCCCTCCCAAACTCCTGGTTCCTGAAGGAGTCCAAGACTTACTTAGGAATAAAATTACTATGCCCACAGAAGTCCTAGAGATAGAAAATACAATGAATACACTGGGTCTGTGGAGCAGTGTGGTCTATTTGTGTCCATTGGATAGGAGAAAGACTTTACTGTGGAGCTGTTGGCTCAGGGAAAATCTGATCGCAATATTGGAAGAGTGACCAAAAAAGGGAAACTGACTATTCTTCCCTGGTAAAATACTGTTTAATGAGAACATGCTGAAGAAATAACTCATTCATTCATTTATTAATTTAATGGATAATTACATGCCAGCTTTTTTTTTTTTTTTTTTAAATTTTTTTATTTTTTATTGACTTTGTAATAATATTACATTAAAAATATATATGTGAGGTCCCATTCAACCCCACCCCCCCACCCCCCCTCTCCCCCCCCCCCAACAACACTCGTTCCCATCATCATGACACATCCATTGGATTTGGTAAGTACATCTTTGGGCACCTCTGCACCTCATATACATTGGTTCACATCATGGCCCATACTCTCCTCTATTCCATCATGTAGGCCCTGTGAGGATTTACAATGTCCGGTGATTACCTCTGAAGCACCATCCAGGGCAGCTCCATGTCCCGAAGACGCCTCCACCTCTCATCTCTTCCTGCCTTTCCCCATACCCTTTGTCCATTATGTCCACTTTTCCCAATCCAATGCCACCTCTTCTATGTGGACACTGGATTGGTTGTGTCCATTGCACCTTTATGTCAAGAGGAGGCTCAGATTCCACCTGGATGCTGGATACATGCCAGCTTTTTAAGCATCAGCTGGGCAGAGTAAAAAAAAGCTATGGAAAGGAGCTCTTTGAACGTAAGTATCTTCTCTTCTTCATCTGAGTTTTCTTTTTATTATAGCATTATCATACTATCAAGAAATTGCATGCATATCTGTTGTTCCTGTTAGACTATGATAAGCCTGAAGGCATTGTTTTACTTTGTCATCATTGTGACCGCAGCATCTAGTTCCAGAACAAAGATTTCCAGGACTGGATTCTTAGTTATCGAGTGGATGGTTTTGTCAGCACTCTTCACCAGCTCTTACCACTTCTCCCTGACCACATATTTCAGTTCCACAACTTAGCATCTCGCTTTCTGTTTGCAATGTCACCCCATTTCGCTGGGATGATTTTGACACTACTTTGTGTGTGCGTGTTTAAATAGGAAATGCATTTATGAGGCTCTTACCCTCACCCTGAGATGCAGGGGGCAGAGCAGCCACTGCTCAGGACTCAGCGGGTCAACTGAGAACTTCTGGGAGGTAGAACTATAGAGTAGATACTGGGTCTGTTGCCAGGTGCCTTGTGAGGTTCCACGGGGATCAAAGCTTGTTCCTTTGTGTGATGTAAGTCAAAGAGGGGACAGCAAGCCAAAGAGGTGAAAACATGGACAGAGGACCAGGACACAATGGCCTAGAGCAGGGGATTAGGGACGTAGAGCAGTCTGTTCCCATTATAGTTTCCTGGACATTGACCAGTAGAAAATCTAGTATCTTATCTTTACGTAACAAGCATTAGTCTTCCAAATATTCAGAAGTCTGAGTGTTCTTCAGAAAATAATACAACAGATGTTTTTTTAAATATTTAATGCTTGAATTTCTTATTTCATCAGTGTCACTTAACTTCCTTCAGTCAATTTCTATATAAACCCAATAGCAATTATTCTTCTTATCTTCTGATATAAAATAAAAGAAGTTACACAGAAAAAATTATTATATATTCAGAAATTGTTTATCTTTGTCACAATTTTTTCTAAATATCTGTTCTGTGGTTGTGTTTATACAGTACAAAACATCAAAATGCTACCAGTGTAATAGGGATGAAATGCAATAAGATGTTAAAATTTAGAGATTAAAAAGTAAGGGTAATTAACTTTTAGTGGAATTTAAAGTAGCTGATTTTTATTCAAATTCTTAGTTTGTTATTCAGAAATTTTATGTACAAAGTTTTAAAGTTCCAATTGAGTATGTGGGTTTTTTCACTTTTCCTTAAATATGTCTCTCATTTATGCTAAATTTCCATAAGAATAAAATTGAAAAATAGCTGAATAACCTTAACCAATAGACAATTCTAGTATTGCATTTAATAGTAACAATTGAAATTTTAAGTATTAAATTGAAGTTACTTGTATCTGGTTTAATAAATGAGACAAAAGTCAATTTTATATTCATATTCTCTTTCTCTTGCTCTTTTCTTTTCACCTTTCTCTTGTGTATATTTTATATGTACAGTTTATTAGAAAAAATACTTTCCAAAATAAGAATATGAAATATAAGAACACTTCTAGCATAAAGAATATTGAGTTTGTTACACAATAAGGGGAGTGGACTTTATGCTTCTCAAAGAGATCCAGTCTCAGTTACCACCAAATTTATCACCATTACACGGTGAATCCTAAATAAAGCTTCCAAATATAAAACATTCAAACTTAGAACAGTACATTGTTATTTGTGCATATTGAACAATATTTTTAAAAGATAAGCAGCCTCTTGAGATGAAGATAGACATATCTAGACATAAGGTTCTCAATATAAGTTTCCTTTGACTGGACATCCCCCTCCATTGATTCCAAAGCTCAGCTGTGTTTAAATTATGAAAATCTACACAGAATAAGTTGGAAGCTTGAGTGACTCTACACAATACAGTTAATTCCCTATAAGGCCAAGTCATTTTCCCAGAAACAATTATAGGCTTGGTTTGACTTAGCCTCATTTTTATTTGTTGACGTGTGTTGGGGGTTGAATCGTGTTCCCCACAAACGGCTCGTCCAGACCCCGGGCCCTGGTCCTGTGGGTGTAAACAGGTAGTAGTGAAGTGTGTCCAAGTGAAGGAGGACAGGGTTTAAGGCAATGTGGCTGATGCCCTGATCCTCAAAGGAATCTGGACATTGAGGAGAAACACAAGAGCTAGAAGCCAGATGAGAAAGGAGACGACATCACCATGTACCAGAAAAAGCCAAAGAAGTCCAGGGATCGTGGGTGCCAGCCCCAGAGGGGCACAGTCTTGGGGGGGAAGCATTGTATTGCTGACGTCTTGATTTGGAACTTCACCTGGCCTCAAAACCTAGAGCCAATAAATTCCTACTTTTTAAACCAAGCCATTGTATGGCATTTGTCTTCCCACCAGAAAACCAAAGCTATATTTCTTCTATCAGTACAGCTTCAGTAAGGGTAAAATTATATACCATTATTTTTAAAATATTTTGGGGTATTTGCTTTCTGCTTAAGGCACTCCATCCGCCACACCTCTATGGTCACTGAGTCAGAACCGCAGATCCATGTGAACTGGATACTGCCAGAGGTGCTTCTCCCCCCAGTGGACACCTGCAACATTTCTCCAGATGTCTGGACTTGGGACCAGAGAGGACATCTCGCGCGTCTCAGCCCAACAGCAGACACTCTCAGATTTACGACTCCCAGCTATTGGTGACTGTTATGGGTTGAGTTGGGTCTCCCAAAAAGAATGTGTGAGTCCTAACTCACGGGTCTGTGAATCTGGCCTTATTTCTAACTAGAGTTTTTGAAGGTGTTATTAATAAAGATGAGGCCAACATGACTGATGTTGGCATGAGAAGGGGAGAAATGGAGACAGACAGACAGACATGGGAGAACGCCATGTGATGAGTGAGGCAGAGGTGGAAGCACAAGGAGTGCCAGCTGAGCCCAGAAGCCTGGAAGTGGAAAGGAATTTCCCCTCCTGCCTCCAGACATCTAGGCTCCAGAACCGTGAGATAGACATTTGTTGTTTTCAGTCATCCTGTCTATGGTTTTTTGTCACAGCAGCCTGAGTAAACTATGACAGTGATACAGCAGGTAACAAAGCCAACCTCCAGAAAGAAGCAAAGACATACAAACAGAAGTCTGCAAATATACCCATATCCCTGCACATATCAGTACTATTTTTAAAATATTGGTAGAGGTTTATTATTAGGAACAAGACAAACCCAAATTTGAAATGTATTTGAATGAATATATATAAATATACTTGAAATGTATTTGAGCTAATATATAAATACATTATGTAAATACATATAAAGTTTTTTCTCCAACAAAACATCCTTTGCAATGTGATGCAGTAGAGGGAAAGGGTGCATGGAACTTATTGATGATTGAGTATTATAACCATGCTTGTAAAGCTAAAAAGCAATGCACAGAGTTCTCAGGGACTTTGGATTCCAAACACTACGTGCCTGCAAATGTAAGAAGAACATGAATTTCTCAAATGCCTCCCATGTGCCCAAGGTTCATGAATAATGAGAGTCATATATATTAAGCTCATGTAATATATCACTGTACAAAGTTCCTTAAATATTGTTATGGTCTTAATTGTGTACCACAAACAGAGAGCTTGAAGTCCTTAATCTCTAATATGTCAGGACATGACTTTATTTGTGTAGCAGTTTGATATGTTTATGGATTCCAAAAATAGATATCAGATTATGTTTGCAATCTGATTTGTACCTGGGCATGACTGAGTTATGATTACTGCGTTAAGTCCCCACACCTTGGTGGGTGGGGACTCACAGATAAAAGGCATGGAAAAGGACAGAGCTGAGTGTTTCTGATGTTGGAGTTTTGATGCTGGAGTTTGATGCTGAAGACTTAAGCTGGGGCCCCAGGAAGTAAGCTCCCAGAGGAAAGAGAAGCAAGCCCCAGGAAGAAAGGAACCCTGAGCCCAGGAAAATGCAAGACCCTTGAAGAAAGGAACCCAGGAAGCCTGAACCCTCATTTCCATTGGCAGCCATCTTGCTCCAACAAGTGAAAAAAGACTTTGGTGAGGGAAGTAACTTATGCTTTATGGCCTGGTATCTGTAGGCTCCTACCCCAAATAAATACCCTTTATAAAAGCCAACCACTTTCTGGTATTCGGCATCAGCACCTCTTTGGCTGACTAATAAGAATTTTGTACCAAAGAGTGGGGAAGTGCTTTTGCAATTACCGAAATGCTGGAATGGTTTTATAAATGGGTAAGGAGTATTTTTGGAGGAATTGTGAAATGCTTAATGGAAAAGGCCTAAATTGCTTTGCAGAGACTGTTGATAGCAATATGGAGCCTAAAGTTATTTTTGATAAGGCCTTAGAAAGAAATAACTGTTAGACGGATGCTAAAGAAACTTTTTATGATGCCTTAGAAAGCATCATATTAACTACCCACAATTTTATAGCTGAATCCTCAAGATGAGTAAACTATAACATACTGAATAAAGAAACTCATGTAAAAAATTTCAGGGATACCCATTGTACTGAATTAACATTTGTGAAAATTAAATATGATAAATGTTCTAAAATTTTATTATCATCCAAAGTGTCTGTTATAAAGGAGGTCAAGATAACTAATGTGTTATAACATTAAATTAGTAGAATTACCATGTGAAGACAGGGAATTTTATGATTATTTACTAGTGTCAGTAATTGAAACTGCTAATCGAAGTGTCTAGTTGAGTAAACTGGCATGCTTATAGCCTTTTAAAGTGTGGTTGATGGCACTAGTTTCATATCTTGGAGAGAGTAGGGTAAGCAGAGGTAAAGCAAAATAAGCCAGTAAGATTGCTTTCCTGCTACTCAACCTTAGGCTCGGTAGCCAAGTAGTGATACTTCTAGATCCAGGTGAAAAAAGCAAATTTTAATATTGAGATGTTATCTAAAAATGTGTACATATTAAGTATATATGGGAAGTGGATGTGGCTCAACTGATGGAGCATCCACCTACCATATGCAGGGTCCAGGGTTCGATACCCAGGGCCTCCTGACCCATGTGGTGAACTGGCCCACGTACAGTGCTGCTGTGCACAAGGAGTGCCGTGCCATGCAGGGGTGTCCCCCACGTAGGTGTGTTCCACATGCAAGCAGTGCACCCCACAAGGAAAGCCGCTCCATGAGGAAAAAAGCACAGCCCGCGCAGGAGTGGCGCCGCACACACGGAGAGCTGCCGCAGCAAGATGATGCAACAAAAAAAAAGAGACGCAGTTTCCCAGTGCCACCTGACAATGCAAGTGGATGCAGAAAAACACACAGCAAATGGACACAGAGAACAGACAATGTGGGGAAGGGGAAAGAAAGAAATAAAATAAATCTTAAAAATAAATAAATAAATATATCCATATTTCCTTTAATAGAGAGATAATACAAGAAAATACCACTCAAAAGGTGGGAGAGTATGAGATCTGAAGAATTTTTCCTTTTCCAGAGCAAAGAGAATCTTCCTCAGATTTCTAGGTAAGAAAGGTAGGTGCTTCCTTTATAGGTAAGTAAGGAGAGACCTGTCAGTATTTCTCACTTTCTCTATCACAGAAGATCTCAGATATTCTTTTTCTTACAATCATAGAATGCTTCTAAATATATGAACTCAAGTTTATAGCTTTTTAAAAAATCTTTAAAACACAGTACACCTGAAAGAAGACAGTCTGTTCAGTGGGGCTATGATGAAATGTGAGTAAACCCCATCAGATATGAATTAGAATATTTCAAGCACTGGGGAAGATGGCATGCAGGATACACACCTTTAATCAAGTTAGCTACATTTATGTAAATCTAGAGCAACTACTTGCATACAAAGTAAAGTATCTTTGCTAAATGCATATTACTCTAAGTGCCTATTCAAGTTCATGATTTGGTAACTGAAATCTCCTTTTCTTTTCTACTCCCCTCTGTCTGAATAGAACAAATTATGTCTAATCGAAAGCTGCACACAGAAAGCAGTCAGGCTGACATGGTTAATATCAGGCTTTTCTATTGAAGCATCAATATAGACTAAATTAAAATTACATTCCTTTGCTAAGAATGAAACGTGCTGCTCTTACCAAATGTACATTTCCCCTTTTTAAAATTGGATGTAAAAAAGAAAAATTATAGATTTTAAGGCCTCTTTCTTCTCTGTGAGGCTATCTTTAAGCAGATCGTTTCATTTCATCGTTCTTACTTTGTACATCATGTTTTCAATCATGCACATAAATTTGGAGCAGATCACTGGCAGAGAGCTACTCTTTTACTCTCTGGCTATTAACTGAATTAACAAATGGCATTCATTTCTGTAGAAGAAAGGTTAGAATCAGTGATTTGCTAAAATAGTCAAAACACAACTAAATGCATGGAAGCACTAGAAGGCATCATCCAAAATAACATTTATCCAGTCCATCCACTAGTGGCATTGAGTACTTTTTGATCTGATACGTTTTATCTTCCTTCTGGTGAAAAGTCAGACCCAATTGCTTAATATATGTCGAGCATCATGATAATAACATGATAATAAAGACAATAAGCATTGTACCCCAATGGACATAAACACCCACAGAACATGTATACAACATATGTTATAATCTAGAACACTCGCCCCCAGGAGGGTGGACAGTTAACTCCCTTCCCAGCCCCGTCTCACCCTTCTCCATGTAACGGCAGCTGAGTAGTTTGGGAACGTCTGCCTGACTCATAAGACATTCAATGTATATTACCTGACAACAGAGACTGGTGCTGAGGTGGGTTACACATTTAAAACCTTTTAGGATTTACGACATTGGAACTGTTGTCTACATTTTGCCACAGTGAGAGAGCTCAAGTGAAGAGAAAATTGAAATGCAGACAAGGACAAAGGTCAGAGAACCATTAGCAACAGAGCCAAAATTTTGAACCACCACCAATATCCTTCCTCTGGACTTTTCAATGGCTTTCAGCTTTAAATCTCCTTTATGACTTAAACTTGTCTCAATTTGGTTTTCTCTTATTCACAACTGAAAGCTTTCTATGCTAGTCAATCAACTGCATTTACTGTTATTCTCATCCATTATTTTGTATGTCCATAAATCCAATTGGTAACATCTTTTAAGATTCTTGATCGGATCTCTTGTGAAGTCAATCTTACCTTAAAATTTCTTTCAATTTATATGGTACAAAATCATCCTTTTATTTTTGATCCTTTTCTTTAGGTCAGTTTGAATTGAACTTACTCCATTTCATGTATTTCTTTAACTCACTTATCATCCTCTAAATTTATTGTAATAATCAATTAATAAATTGTCTATCTTGTTCCACTGAACTACAGGCTCCATGACATAAGGAATTCTTTGGTATGTCACCATATTTCCAGCAACAGAAATATTACATGGCATATAGCAGGTACTCAAATATTTGTTGAATGAATGAATTAATGAAATGAAATGAAGTTTTAAAAAACATGCAGGGAGAGCAGATGTGGCTCAAGCGGTTGAGTGCCTGTTTCCAACATGGGAGGTCCTGGGTTCAATCCCCCATGCCTTCAAAACAAACAAACAAACAAACAAACAAAAAAAGCAAACAAGAAAAAAAATCAACTAAAATCAACTCAGGGGAGCCAATGTGACTGAGTGAGCACCAGCTTCCCTCATACAAGGTCCAGGGTTCAATCCCAAGCTTTGGTAGAGAAGAGAAGGGGAGGGGAGGGGAGGGAGAAAATGCAGGAAGGCAAAAGGAGTTATAAACGCTGTATCGGAATTTGAAAAGAAAGCAAAAGATAAAAGAAAACACTGAGAAGGAGTGAAGTTTTATGAGGGACACCAGGGCTGAGGTCTGGCAAAAAATATTTTCTACTGAGGAATAAAAAAACAAAATCAATTACATTTCATGTTTAAGGAAAATGATAATCAGGGTTGACCTACACAACAGATGAGTCAGAAATAGTGGGTGTTATTTTTTTACACATACACAGTTTACCAATATTTCTTACAACAGTTGTAATGATTACGCACCTCTTAGCAATTGATCTGAGTTCATTTTATGGGAATGCTCCATTGTACAGCTGCACAGTTCCCCTTTCCACACTGGCTACTACAAATCCTGCAAGCTTCGTCGGCAGCTCTCCTGTGGTAATGGATATAGCCTTCCCTTCTCCTTGGCTTCCCTTTCTCCCATCCTCTTACTCTAGTATCTTACTTTTAAGGGGAGCCGAATTATTTTTATTCTAAAATTTTGGATTTGGGGGTTTCTTTGGTATCAAGTAATATGATTGCAGGGCATCTGTGACCATCTCCCTTGGCTCCCACATCCAAACTGACACATAAACTACTTCGTTCATGTGGTAATGCACGTATTTGTATAGAAATGCCCCTTTGGTCAGGTTTTGCTTTCTTAAACGGCAGAGTAAAATCTTGATGAGAAATGTGTGCAATGTCTGTAAGCGACGGGTTAATAGAATACTTGAGAAGAAAAGTTTCCAAATATTCATGAACCACGTGCGCTGACGCCAATTTCAAGACTGGCCCTCCTGACCAGTCCCCTTCAAAAAGGCAGAGTCCTGGGCGTGACGCTCCAACCTGAGAGGAGATGGGCACGGGGTGGGCACGGGGAGAGCTACAGGACATCACGTTGGCTGCGGCCCTGGCTACTAGAGAGCTGGAATCAGGTTTTTTCTCCTTTGTGACTTCCTTTTTCTTCTGATTCAAGGAGGCAAAGTAGAGGGCTCGTTCTCTGAGTCACCCCTTTCTCTTGCCCCTGTGACAGCGACAGCTCTGGGCAGAAAGACCCAGGTGGGTGACGTCCACCAGCTGCAGCGGCACAGCCACGTGTCCCCGCACTCGGGCTGCCCAGGCGCTGGACGGCACAGGCAAGGCTGCGCTGGGCTGGTGTCTGCCTGCTTGAGGCTCTGAGCAGCAATCAGAGCAGCAGACCGATTCTTCCCATTCAGGACCAGCTAGTGGGTGGATAAATTCTCTCTGAGACCAGACCGCCTGGGCAGAGGTGTGCATTGACTGTCACTCCCGATCCCCGTCACCTGCTCCAAACGCTTGTTTTTGCTCCCTTGGAGATATGACATTCGGTTATTGCATTTATTGCCTTGTACCTGTTCCTCTGTCCACTCATTAAAATGAAAGCTTCATAGGAGGGTGTCATGGGTTGAATTGTGCCCCCACCCCATGCCCCACACGCACCCACGAGGTTGAAGCCCTCAGCCACATCCCTGGGAATTTTACCTGATTTGTGCCTTTGAACACGGGATTAGTTGAGATGGCGTCAAACGGAATGATGGTGCGCCCTAGTCCAACAGGACTGGTGGACTGAAAAGAGGAGGTGATTTGGACACAGACAAACAGACAAACACCAGTTAAAAGGCCTTGTGAGGCTGGGAGAGGCCGACGATGCAGTGATGCCTCGCCAAGCCAAGGGAACCCAAGCAGTGCCAGCAGACACCAAACACCGGAAGAGGCGGGAAGGGCTCTCTCCCCAGGTCTCAGGTGGAGCTTGGCCTGCCTTCCCTCAGTTCCGCCTCCAGAACTGTGACACAAATGTCTGTTGTCTTCAGCCATCCCGTTTGTGGCCCTCGGTTCCAGCGGCCCTCACCAAGACAGGAGGTTCTTTGTTTCATTTACAGGTATATTGCAGGACTCTAGAGCAAGGCCTGGCACAAAACAGCTGCTCAGTAAACAGGAGGAGTAGGAATTGTTGAAGAGTTGAAGCCACACTTCTATTATCACAGAATAAATAATGGTTGCATTTTAAAAATTTACATTTGTAAACATCAATAATGGATTGGCTCTCACAATCAGTTTTAGTGTTTTAATGCCTTACTCAATATTTATTCAACACACATTTATGAATATTTTTTCCGTACATTTTTAATCTCATCTCACTTGTATCAACTACTGACCTATCGTTTTCGTTTTCATCTGTCTTTGAATGAATTAAGTATAATAGAATTCAAACTGTTTGACCTGATTAAAAAGGACAATAGTTTGCTGTTGGTTTGTGGCTATGGTATTGTTGATTTCTACTACATATTGATTTTCACATTAAACTGCATTTTCTATTTGTTGTTATTGATAACATTAGCAAACAAACTGACTTGGAGGGACATGAATCTGAATGAACAATTAAGCAGCCCTCCTAATTGGCTTTTAAAGCATCAGCTGCTTTGTTCAGCCAGCTCTAGGGAAATCTCACTTGCCTTTCTGAAAATGCAAAGAAATAGTACTCTTTTAATTGCCAATGATAGGATTCTTTTCATAAGCTCTTAAAAACAATGTTTAAGCCCTCAATTTCTGTGAGTAATGACCCTTGATAAGCGTTTATTCATGGGCAAGTGATAGGAACATGCTGGAAAATATATACAAAGAGCTAATTTGGTGTTGACTGAGAGTCACATAAACTTCTATATCTTGGTTGGTATATATTACCCCCAATAAATGCCAAGTGCTGTGCCTACTCATAACTGTGCTGGATGTCACAAATAAAATTGCAGATGCAGCCTATGCTCCTTATAGACACTCCTGTAAAACAAGCGTTCTGCAATGTGCAGGTCATGCATACCAGAGAAACCAAGAAATGAAAAATACATTTGGCGCAAATTCGGGAAAATTCCACCTTCCTGCATCAAGACAAGGCTCGAGATAAATGCCTAAATGCACAGCTCAAAGGGAATCATCACAATTTTTACAACATTTTACTATCGAAAGTTAAAACATAGGGAAGCGGCTGTGGCTCAACCATCTGAGCTCCCATTTCCCATATGGAGGACCCGGGTTCCAGCCCCAGGACTCCTGGTAAAAAAAAGAAAAAATGCATCCCAGACCTGCGCAGTGAAGTGGCGTGCAGAGTCACAGATAAAAGAAAAATAAAGGTTAAAAAATAATGGACCTTCCCATCCTGGAGGAAGTCTTTCATGGCCAGATTTCAGAAACTGTTTACACCGTGGGGTCCAGAAGGGCTGAGAGAGACACACAGGATAGACTGGGACAGGCACGCCGGAATCGATTAGAACTGCTTCAGGGAAGGAAGGAACTAGTTTTCAGAGGCGCTCCATATTTTGCTTCTTCCTTGCTGTTCCTATAATACTCTGCCTAGGCTTATACTGGAAAAGATTTCAAACTGTGTCATCGTCATCATATGTTTGCATTTCTATTTTCTGCACTGGAATATAAACTCCTACGGGTAAAGGTCACGTGCCTAAATCATTTTCTTTATTCTCAGGCCCTACCTAACTCTGCGTCTGCATATACTAGGTGTCAATAAATGCTGATGGAAGGAAATATCCTTTGAATTAACAAACTTAACTCAAATCAGTGAAGACATAGTACTAGTACATTCCTTCAGGAGATGTGCCTGGGATTTTTCTGATGTTATTATTTCAACTCTCACAAGTAAGGAGAAGCAAACAGTAAAAGGAATCATATCAACGAGTATACGAACAAAATCGAAGGACAAACGGTGCCATTTCAAATGTGCATAATTGCAAAATATTTGCTTTGCTTGAGGTAATATTGGACTTACTTCTGGCCTACTCCAAGCATCCCTAAGTTTTCTCTTCTCTGCACTTACCCAGCCATCCCATTCAGTAGGTGTTCTTTATTTTAAACTACACCTCTTTCTCGCCAGGTGTCTTGCCATTTTTAGGGGTCACTGTCATGGTTTTCTGAAGTGGGATCCCACCCTCTCCACCTACAACACCTAAAGTTTCATTGAATAGAAACGCCAGAGGAGTCTGGACCCTTGCCACATAAATCTTTCTTTAAAACTGAACAACCATTGTCTGTTACATGAAATGATGGCAAAAACAAAAACAAAAAAAAACTGCCAATTGGTTGGAGAACAGGTTAATGTGATAGAAAGAAGGAAGAACTCTTCTGGTTTCTTATCAACACTCATCAGCCACGTCACAGAATTTACCTTCAAAATGGAATCAGAGTCTAAAAGTACATGCTGTTTTGCTGATAAACCTGAAGACTCCCAACAAGTGTTCACAGATTGGATTTCATTATTCTTTTACAAAAATACATGCTTGCATTGTTATGATCAACTGAATGGCAACTATAAGATGAAACAGCAATTCAGTAGGCAACTGTACCTGAAACTCACTTGGGTAAGGGCTTTCAGTGCACTGAGTACTTGTATTTTAATCCTTCCCCCAGCTCTATGATACGAACAAGGCTGTGCCCCCACTCACTCATGGCGCTTACAAGGAGGGCCTTGTAGAATCTCTTGGAATTCACCCACCACTCTTCCCCACACCTATTACACTCTACCCACTGGCCTCTTGCTGTGACTAGGTGCATAAAGTGCCTTTCATGAGGCAAGGACTATGTTTTGTCTGTTGCCGAATCCCCAGCAGTGAATAGAATCCGGGTAGAGGAGGTTTTGCCTGTCCCTGGCCTGCACTTGATCTGTGTTTTATTTCTTGTCCCGGTCACCATGACAGAAGTTAGACACATGATCTCTCGTTCCATAGGGACCAAGTGGGTTCCAGCACTCATCTGGGGATGCTGCGCATGCTATCCCTAACTTAATTGTCTATTGGGCTCACTCTATTTGGGTATGTAATATATATTTGCTTCTCCTCTCACTCCCCACTTGTAAATCTATGATCTATTTTGATTAGTGTCAGAGAAGTAGAAAGGAGAACAAGGGACTTGGGGGGGAATTCTGGGCTGTGGGAAGAGAAGAGGTGTTCGCCTCTTCATATGGGGTGATCAGGGGAGGCCCCTAATGATGAGTTCTGCAGGCACTGAAGGAAGCAAAGGGTGAGCTGCATGGCTCTCCAGCAGGATGCTCCAGTGCTCCAGGCACGAGAGCATCTCACGCCCAGTCGGAGGCAGGAGCATCCTGGCTGCCTCAAAGAACAGCAGCTCGTTGTGGTTAGAAAAGAAGGCGAGGTCCAGAACGCTGGACAGCTCGGACAAGAAGGATTAAAGAGGAAAAAGAAAAAAGACTGGAAGGTCAGCTTATGCATTTCATACCAATATTTATATAAATCAGAGTATAACAGTACTATACACATGACATTATATGCACTTTATATATAAACATATGCTACATAATACATGCACATAACACGCCCAGCAGTAACAACATTTTAAAATTCACTTATGTGATTGTTCACGGTTGCTGTGGCTTTACTTAAACAGCTGATGAAGTGCAACGGTGTGTCTTTCTCTCCCTGCACATATAAGATAGGCAAGCTACCAGAACATTTATACACAGTCATTCACTTAGATCGCAGGAGCCTGTGTATAGGACACATGTGTTAAGTTCTTCCTGCAGACACCAAAAGCCACCCCCCTGGCACTTTGTCTCCAGAATTCTTTGGCAGTCCTGAAGGCCCAGACCTCTACATTTTGTGGTTCCAGATATTCCTCAGTTCAGTTGCTAATGCCGAAGATCCTTTTTCTGCAAAGTCAGCTTCTTGTCTGATCAATTTACAATTTCATCCTTCTTCCTTCCCTTCCCATAAATTCCTAATATAGAACAATTGCTACTAGGGACGGAAGTCACTGACAAATATTCTCAACTGGTGTCCAATTAGAAGGTTGATCAGTCCTGAAAATTCTGGGATACTAATTAGGGTGCCAGATTCCATATTAAAAATTCAGTGACTTGAACTGGGTATTGTACGATGCCGCAGATGTTAAATTCTGCCTCACACAGTAAACTATATGAGAAGCACAGAGTCAAATAATATTCTAAATGACTAATGCCAAAATAAAATATTTTTCATTTATTTCCTTAGGAATTTACAATCAAAATCCAATTAATATTAAAACAAAATAAAGTACACCCCACATTTATATGTACTGACAACCAAGAGGCTGCTAAGAAAAGGTATATATACTCCCATTCATATAAAAACTGCATGCACCTAATTATATTTACGTGCATTATTCTGTAGGCTAATGAATAGTAAATGTTCCGGAAACATCCATACCAGGCTGTGAAGATTATCTCCTGGAAGAGGATTAGAGATGAGTTAAAGTGAACTTTCATTTTTAACCAATCTTTTTTTTTTCTGAATTGTTTGAAACTTTACAACCTAAGTATAAAAAAAGAACCTAAAAAATAATCTATTTTGCTTTTATTTTGCAGCTTGAGGGTGTTTTCTCAAGCTTTAACTCTTAAAGTTTCATTTTCCGTTGTAGTAAGTCTCAAAATTTAAGTTGACGTATTTGATAGGTTAGTACAGTTTTGGAAAGAAAGTTTAAGCCCCAGATATCAGTCTTTATCTAGGAGCCTAGACCATGCTCTTCCTCATAATATCAAGTAAACAGCCTCTAATGATTTCATGCTTAGGTAAGCTGTGAACATTCACAGAGTCTATTACTGCACTTGATTACCTTGTGTATCAAAGTGACAGATCTACAGTGACTGTGACAATATTTCACCTCACAAGCACCTACGGCCATTTAATCCCTCATGAATCCGGCCGAGTTACCCAGTTGTGACAGCTCTGAACGTGTGTCAACTCTCCTTGATAAAGGACACCATAGTTATTTAAACTCAGGGCATCTGCAAAAGCGCCTACCCTAGCTGCTCCAGAGCTGCGGGAGAGGAGAGGCCAGAGAGCCCTGGTGTGACCCAGCTCCCGGACCTCAAGGAGACAAAGCAGTCATTAAAACTTGACTGTGCAACAAATCTCCTTTTTATTTAAATACTTGTAAAGATACGCATTATTCTAAGAAAGCCCTTAGTGACTGAGTGGTGTTGCAAAAGTCAGCACCACATTCTGAAGTGTGTTCTGAATGCACAATGAAACTAACTGAATTTCTCCACGCCAAGCCCAGCTACTCTCACACTGAGGCGGAGCCTCAGTTGACTGAGAAGCTACCGCAGAGATGACACAACGGGGTGGCTTAGACGGGATGCCACTGATTCATGGCTTTGAGGTTGGGAGAAGTCCAGAATCTAGGTCTGAGCAAGGCTTGTTTTCTTCCTGACGACAACTAAGCTGTGACACCAGCGAGGGGCAGCCTCCTCTCCCAAGACCTCTCCTTTCTCCTCAAGCTCCTGTGCACAGCAGGCCTCTGGCTTCTCCACCGGGCTCTGTTTAGAGGGCCTCCAGTGACACGGGTTCAGGCCCACCTCGCTCATGTGGCAGCATCTTAACTAAAAACCACCTCTTCAAAAGGGCCTATTTACAATGGGTTTCCACCCCCAGGAACGTGGAAGTAAGAACCACTTTTTTTTTCTGACCACAATTCAGTCTACCTCAGGTGAGTTGTCCGTATTTCATGGTTCAAACCCTGTTATAGAAATGAACAATTTTATGTTCCACTGCCAAGAAAAAATGATATTGCCTTTCCTGGCTTTTTACTTTCACCAAATAACCAAAACACAATGAGGAATAAGATACTCCCTGCAGGTTAATTTACACCAAGTAAATAATGTTGGAAACTATTAGATACAACTGTTTAGTATATGACTCATGGATATGGTTAGCTAGCAATAATAGAAAACAAAGCTACTGTTTGATGGGCATGTGGTTAGCCAGTAAAAATCATGAAAATATCCTCCTTCTTTTTCAAACCAACTTAGGGGACAGTATGTATCATCAAATCCATTCATCTGCCTTAAAAGCAGGTATAAGGGACTTTAAATATCATTTAACACTTGTTTTAATTTGTGTGTTTTATAACCAAAGAATGGCACATGACCTTCACTTAACTTTGATTGTACATAACTGGCAACTCGTTTTTAGTTTAAAAGTAAACATTGAAATTTCACCTCTGTGGTCAAGTCAAATTCTAATTAAAATCCATACAAGATTTTTCCTATGCTGTGTGAATAATGGCTAAAATACAGGATAACCTCTAAAACCTACACATCCAATTAATACTGATCAAGTACAGTTGCTTTATGGGAATCATCTGCAGGATTATAATATTTGGGGTTTCTACCAAGAAAACATATCTGTTATTTGCAATTCAAATTTTATTGGGATTCCTGTGCTTTTGTTTGCCCAATCAGGCAACCAAAATCATCTCATTTAATTGAAAAAACAGGGTAGAAATTCAGGGCATATTTTTAGGGAATTTGGGTTCAAAGTTTTCTTAAACTTTTAGATGTCAACTGTAGGTCAGAGAAGGATGGTGAAGACAGCCTCAAGAAGAGCCAATCATTAATATAAAGATATTATTTTCACAGCTTAATGCCCCAATCATCAATTTCAATTCATCTATGTAATTAGTATAATTAAAGATAATTATTCTGTCACAAGGCTTTCATGGTATTCACTACCTCAAATATATAATTGCATGAATCTTGGTCAGCTGGAAAAGGGGTCAAAATCCGCAAAATATAACTCTAACCAGGCAAATGTATATGAAAAGTGTACATGTGAGAAAGATCCTTAGATGTTATATTGAATATCACATGAATATTTCAAATATTGCTGATCTGCTCACTAAAAACCCAAATATTTACTAAACTTTAGAACATAAACTTTATTTGGTTTGGAAATTTTAAACATCAGTCCTTCCAAACACACCTGCGGCTATTATGCCCCACTTTGATCTCCTGGTAGACACCAACTCGTGCACAAATGCTCGATGTTTCTAATGTGACACATTTACAACTCACTGGGGCTAGAATGTTATCCAGTCATTTGAACAGAAGAGACCACCTTCCCAGCTGCAAAGAGCCAGCGCTGCGTCAATCCCTCTAACCTGTGATGAGTCACATGGCAACACATTTTTCAGCAGACTAAAATATATAGAGGAAAGTTTTTCTCAAGTGAAAGCTGATGATGTGGGTGAATTCCAAATAGATAGGAATGTCACACTGACATAAAATTCTGAAAACTCTTGTTTTTCAGCATGAAAGAATTCAATCTATTAATGATCGAGATTTCATAGAGATATATACTGAATATTAGGTTCTTTTGTTGTCAAAAACACCTGGGATTGAATCCTGAAGCTAAAATTGATTAATGATGGGGTTTTGAGTCATTAATATACCTCTGGGAGCCTTGCTTTCCTCATTTATAAATTAGACATCATCACCAATCCCACCATCCATGTGATAGAAATATATGTAATTCTCCCCTATAGGGGATAATGTGTGCATCACAAATAATTATTTTTTAATGATACTTTATTCCCAAACCCTGAGATAGGGTAGTATAAAGTGGAGCATGTTGGAAGACAGTTCTCCATGGCTCTCTCACAGTTCTGCATGTCTTGTAAGCAGTGATATATCCTTGTTCCATATTATATTTTGAATGATGTTTGTATAGCAAAGAACCTGGGAAGATGGAGAGGGTGTCTCGTTTAGGGGCTGGAAATTTTGCTGTCTAGTATAATATAGCGGCTGTTTCCCCCTGGAGCAAAGGGTCCTTGCAGCCCTGTAAACAAGGCTGGGTTTCCTAAACTCAGATTCCTCAGTGGTGATGCAAATCCACTGTGCATCGCCTGGACCTGCTTCTACATCGACCCCGTGGGACTTGGGGGAGAAGGGGACAGGAGGTGCACATGGGGGCCACTCCACTTGCTGTGAGTGAGCAGTAAAGCACCTTGCCTGTGGCCTGGGAGATAAGGTCTTCTGTCAGAATGTGGGAAAACATGGCAAGATAACTTCAGAGGTTGCAAAAAGAGTAAAATCTCAGAACTTCCACAATTCTTGTCAGGGTACTCATCGTCACGCCTTGAATGTAATTGTAGGAAAATATTTCTGGAGCTTATCAACACATTCCAAGGGGTTTTAGACTCTTACAGTAAGAGAGATATTTTAATTAGTGTAAATTTAAAATAGAGACTTCTTTAGAGATTAAGCTGTGTGATTTCCTCTCTGGGCCATTACTGTACATCATCCAAAAGCTCCGCCTTAACCCTGAATCATATCTGTTGAAACGCCAATTTCTGGTTTACAAATCAGTGTTTTACAACATCCTAGAATGTGCGCTCTTCGAGGGGAGTCTGCCGGAGTCTCCTGAGTCCCTTGCAACAGTGCTGGCCCAGAATGGACCCATCACGAGTATCTGTTGACAGAACAGCAAATTAGAGCCAGTAAAATGTCACCAGTGACTGTTCTTAAGTATGGTCCAGGAGTAAAATCAATTTTTCTGCCTCTCTTATCTTCCCAAATTATCATGATATCTTGATTCAGATCACATGTAAACTATATATTTGAAAATAATTCATTTGAAGGAATTATCTCATTTTAAAATAGCCTTCCACACTTTAAAAAGAATAGCAACATGAAAAATTGGATTTTCCAGAAAACAGTAACTCTCATAGAGGTGGCCAGTAGGAAATGGAGAGGGTATGGGGGACCAGTCCCTCCACTGCTACTTAACGACAATGTGCTCTTAGCAAGTCACTTCACTTCACTAAGCCTCAGATTCCTCACATGGAAAATGGAAATAATAATTCCATTTTGCTGTGAGGTAAAGCAGCTAAGGTATGGGAAATAACTAGCACCGTGCCTAGTGCTGTAGGCACTGAATGAATTGGAGGGACATTTCCTAAAATCTGAGTGTTGTAATTCCAAACACAAAAAATCAGTTTCCATAACTACCTGTTGGTCTCACGATAAGTTCAAGGCAAACCTACACCGTGAAAAAATACACAGAGCTTTCCTCTCCCTACCACTTACTGAGCTCTGTGTTCTCGCTGCCTTCTAAGTTTAATTATGTGGATTTTCTAGGTAAACAGGTATCGGGTATATCTTAATCCTTATTTAAAATACCAAGTATGTGAATAAGGCATTATTGGACAATTAATGGACTCTGCACAGCGATATCTCTATATTCAAAAGAGCAGTAGGGAGACAGGTAGAGAGATCATGGGGTTTGCATTTAGAATATTTTAAATTTTAATTCCGCCTTTGCCATTATTTGCTGTGTGAACTTATACAATTTGCTGAGCCTCTCTGAACATCAGGGTTCTCGTTTATAAAGAAGGATTAATAAAATCTACTCTGTAGTTTAGCATGTAGATTAAATATCACATGTCTCAAGCAAAATAGTGTTAAAAATAACCAAAGTCATCAGTTTTAGTTATTTAAGCTAGATACTGCTGTTTCCTAAGTTCTTAAAAATGTGAGTCAAGTTTCTGGTTTCCTTCTAAAGCCAGACACTGGTTAAAGTGGTCTCTAAGAGAGCTCCGTACGCTTCCTAGGGAAATGTGGGTTTCAGGCATCTAGAAACAGCAGATGCTATTACAAGCCTACGTGAAACTGTTCACTGCAGCCAAACTCTGCACCAAACCAGTGGCTGCGTCTTTCCAATCTAACAGTGCTGACAAAGACCATTCTCCAGGATTGCTGACAGCAGCCACAGCTCCCCGGGTCACTCACAAACCCTCACTCAGAAGCATATCTGTACCCATCGTCGTCTTCTTCCCAGGCCTTCATGACAAACGTCAGCCGTACTCCCTACTGCTGCTCTTACCTCAGCAGCTCCCTGTCATCCGAGCAGCTAGCACTTGACGTTCCTCAGCCTTTTGGATGTCTGCAGAGGGGACACTGTTCTGTGGACCAGACAACTTTGAAAAAGAAACCCAACACCAAATACCTGTCCTCGGCTTTCCAGTATATCAGTGGAGAACACAGAGCTCCGTGGAGATGTGCTGGCTTAGGAGCTACCACCAAAAGTACAAGTTAAACCGTGAAAGGACAGCATTCCCAAGGTTAATTCCATGCAGTCTTAGATGTAGGTGGCCTCTGCAGAAAAGGCTTCAACTGTACCAAAATGATTTTGTATATTACAAATGAGTAAATACATGATAGTTGGGAATAGGGATTTCACTATGGGAGAAAAATATATACATACATGGTATGAGAATGGTGAGAAAGAACCCTGTGATGATGGCTTTGAATTGCAGTAATCGACACAACACAAAATCATTTCTGCAAAATGCAGTTCTTTTTGCCTTTAGAATATACCCATTCTAGTCCTGTCTGTTAAAGGACCTTGAGGAAATGACACCTCAGTAGCAATGAGTGCCACCAGTACCCAGATATTAGTTTATAAATACGATACCCTACCAGAGTTCCTTGGAGGACTAGTTTTATTTAAAGAAAGAAGTAACTTCTAATAATTTGCTTTATTGCATTCTATGATCATGTTTCATAACTATCTTTTTTTTTTAACCCAAAATAAAAGCATGGTAATATTCCTGGAAAAACAAAACGCTTCCGGAACGAAGGTCAGGGGCAAGATGGCGCCCCCAGTGCACGTCTCTCTGCTCATCAAGCCCAGCCTCGACTCCTCTGTGTACCTCTGCGTGGCCTGTGGGGCCAAGCACTACAGTTACCTAAAACCTCAGGCAGAAGAAGAAAGGAGGATGGCAGCTGAGGAGAAAAAGAAGCAGGATGAGCTGCAGCAGATTGCAAGGGAATTGGCAGAAGCCCAAGATGACAGCATAAAAAATGAGGGATGCGCATAAGCTTCCTGGTTTTCTCCTAGAGCAGTAATGGGTGAACAAGGCTTTCTGTGATGTGCAAAACAAATCAAAACAAAACAGAGAACTTTGAGGGGTTCCCACAGGCCAAGCCTGAGATGTTTTGAAAAAAAAATTTTTACTTCTTTCCAGAAAACAACATCAGATAGGAATATATAAGGAAAACCTGAGTTTTTAAAAAATCACCCCTTTGGAAGTATTATGAAGGTATGACTAAAGATTATTGATTAGAATTACTTCTTCATTGCAAAGGGAAATGCATATCTTTACTCTGGGTGAAGGATTATGGGTGATTTTTTTTTTAGGAGGTACTGGGGATTGAACCTGGGACCTCATGGGAAGCAGGCACTGAGCTACACCCACTCCCCTGGAAATGCATGTCTTTAGAATAAAGAAATCAAGTGGCCAATACATTAACCAAGTGACCACACAAAGATTCCTCAACAACGGAATAAATGGACAGGCTGTCTCCTGAGGTCATGTAAAAAGAAGCGTAAACCATCACCTGTATGGTATTCTTGCCATTAACAATACCTGCGTGTATTCTTGTGAAAATTGTTACTATAAACTGACACGTGAGGACACCATAAGCTACACCCCATTGAGAGTTAGTTTACAGAACCACAGCTTGACTTATCAAAACGCCCATGTCATGAGAGGCCAACACAGGGTGGGGAGGGGCAGGCTGTTACTGCTCTAGATTCAAGGGTGTAGAAAGATACTTTAAAGCAATCCTGGACCAAAACAAGACAAATGGGGAAGAACCTGAAAAATGTGACTATGCAACATATGATAGATAATATTGAGACACTCCATTTGGGGGGAAAGTGATCATTTTATTGATACGTAGAACATCCTTTTCCTGAAGAAATACATAGTAAAATATTTAGGGAGCAAGAGCGTGATACGGGCAGCTTTGTCACTACCGGCAAATATAGAAATGGTAATTGGGGAAGGGTGCTTATTGTACTATTCTTTTTTCTTTTTAGAGCTTTAAATTTCCAAGATGGTAGAAATAAAGCAATATGTAAAAAGGTTTGCAAAGTTCCAGGCATATGTCAACTGCCCCAAAGTCTGTGGCATGGTTTCTGACATATTCCTATGACTCAACCTTCCCTGCTTTCCAATAATTACAACCCTAGTTTATTTTAGAGGCCTGGAGTCAACAGCCCTATACCCTCCCCAGTTCCGCAATAGAGTGAGAACATCCCAGAGTCATCATAAAGGAAGGTGGGAATATGTTTAATCACTTCTTTTTACGACAGGAATGTAAAATAAGTAGAATGCATTTTTCCATCAAAGTGATTACATTGGAAATTTTTGAAAGGGCACGCCTCAGTGTACAAAATATTAATATCTAAAATATTTTATTTTCTCCTATGCTGTAGAGATGAGGCCTAGGCAGACTTGTAACTGGAGGCCTCAAATGTAATTTAAGTCTATTGCTATGAAACTAAATTCTCCCTTTTCTCCATTCATTCAAGTGCACACCATTTGCTGGCAGTGACTCCCACAGAATGGAGAGGCAGATAAGTAGAATGAATATGTTATCCTCCATATCCTACAGGGAAGAACGCTGTGCAACAATAAACTACCAGATACACATAAAACTATTAAGCGGGAGACACACAATTACTATTATCTAAAAGCCTCAGAAAAACAAGTGCATTTTATGGCATGACAAAAGCTAACAGAAATGACAAGACAAAGTATGGTCCTCATTCACCGAATTCTTTGGCTCAGACACAGTTTAAATACTGCCTGTTCATAGCTTTACTTATGAAAGGTAAAAGCAAAGTAAAAATTTTAAAAACAAAATGCATTTAAAGGAAGCGTTTAATCTTGGCAAAGCCAGGATGCCAGGTACATGTCCATCATCATTATCATTTTCACCAGTTATTTATTGACCAATTCTTGAGTACAAGATTCATAGACTTTAATTTTAAATTCTATTAAAAGATATGAAAAATAAAAATGATTATAAGGTTTATTTGTGGTAGATTTTAGCAGGTTACATATAATTCTGGAGAAATGTAATTCAAATAATACATTTATTTGATCATCAATTGCATCTTTTTCTGAATGATGAACATCTTAAGGTTAGAACTCTATTTTCAGACTTATAGCCTAGCATCTAATAGTTCCTGGCTTACAGGATCTCAATAAATGTTTACTTAATAAAGAAAATAATAAGACTTAACCTATTTTTAATAATGGAATTTCCATTAAGCTCAAATTGGTTTAACGTGAGAGAAAGTTTTGCAAAGAAGCACAATAGGAAGCGGACATGGCTCAACTGATAGAGCATCCGCCTACCATATGGAGGGTCCAGGGTCGGAACCCTAGGGCCTCCTAGCCCACGTGGTGAGCTGGCCCACGTGTAGTGCTCCTGCACACAAGGATTGCCATGCCACACAGGGGTGTCCCCCAAGTAAGGGGAGCCCCATGCACAAGGTGTATGCCCCACAAGGAGAGCTGCCCAAGTGGAAAAAGCGCAGTCCACCCAGGAGTGGCACTGTACACATGGAGAGCTGATGCAGCAAGATGATGCAACAAAAAAGAGATGCAGTTTCCCAGCGCAGAAGAACACTGCGCTGGACACAGCGCAAATGGACACAGAGAGCAGCCATTGGGGCGAAGGGAAGAGAAATAAATAATGAAAAAATAAATCTTAAAAAAAAAAAAACAAGAAGCACAATAACAAATATTTGGAGAAGAATATAATTTCTTCAGACAGTAATGGGAGAATGGTGCATGGTTATATCATATCATATGCCACTTTATTGTTAAACGCATCTCTTAACGTTTCTTCACAATACTTTGCATTCCTCCCACTGACATGGTGAAACTCTTTCTCTGCTCCTTGAATTGGGCTGGCCTGTCACTTCCTTTGTCCAGTGGAATGTAGCAGAAGGGGCACTGCCCGAATTCTAGAGCCTGGGCCTCCAGAGCCCTGCTAAATCCTCCTCTGCCCTCTTGGAATTCTCCTAAAGGTCAGTCCAGATTCTGCTTTGTTCCAGCAGGAAGGAACTTTCAATAATGAGGCAAAAAAGCACCCACCCTTGCTTATCAATCTAGAGAGCAGTATTAGTGGACCCAGGAGAGCAAAAAGCCACCATTACTAGAGGATTAACATCACATTTTCTCAATTTAACAATCACTCATCCGCAATTTTACTCTAGCATTTTGGGGGGAATATAGAATAATTCAACTGGTAAGTAGTTTAAATATTGTGATGATGTTTCTTAAATGGCGGCTATTTATGAGTACTGATTTTCAAGTTTGTTCCCTTATTTAGTTAGTTTTAGTTTTTAAATTTATTTCTCTCCCCTTCCCCTCCCTCCCAATTGTCTGCTCTCTGTGTCCATTCGCTGTGTGTTCTTCTGTGTCCACCTGCATTCTTGTCAGCGGCACCAGAAATCTGTGTCTCTTTTTTTTGTTGCATCATCTTGCTGCGTCAGCTCTCCGTGTGTGCTGGTCTTATGGATTATAAAACGATGAAGCACGAAAGAAATTTCAGGGTCGTGGCTAGGTGCTTATGGCTAAAGCCCTGAAGAATTAAAAAAAAAATCTATCTTCGGTTTTCAGTAACTTAGGGGAGCCATTGAAGGAAGGCAGATGTATCATCAAAGTGGAGAGAAGAAACGGACAGGTAGATTGTATTGAGTGGGATGAAAATGAATCCCAAATCCACTCCTGTGTTTTGTGGCAGAGATTTTTCAGCAGCAGCCCTTTTAATTTGCATGAAGTATTATTCACGATTTTGATACATAAATGACACTTAAATGGAACTTCTGCAGTCACAGTAGAGGAAAGGTGTGTCAGCAAGTAACCCTGGCATACACTCGACAGCCACGGGTGGTTCCGAGGCACCTGTGTCTCCACAGGCTTCCGAACCAGGCAGTGTTTAAACCACTAACCATCTGCAAGGGCAGAAGCTGTCTTACTCCTAGTTTAATTCTCCTCACCACTGTTCCTCACCACCAGAACAGTGCCCTGTGTTTTGTAGATCTTGAGTTGCTATTTGATAAGTGAACAGATGCACCCAAAAAAGATAGAGAACAACCTAGTAGTGACAAAGTCCACATCTGAGGAAACCCAAATTCTAAGTAAAATATGTAGAATGGAGTTTTTTGTTGTCTTTTTAGGAAGATTTGATTTGTTATATACATTGAGGAAATAAGAGCTTAGTCCAGTGGAGAGGCACTTTATTAACCTATACTAGTCAAAAACAATAGGAAGAGAAAGAGGGAGACAATAAATTATTTTTGGTTATACTAACGTATGCAATATAACAATTCATGGCTTCTGCGTGATATTTCTGATTTTATCAAGCCCTTTGACACATGATTTTTAAAGTTCTAAAATGTATAAAAAGCAGCTGCAGTCTTCCAATGATTGAGCTATTCCATAGAATTTCTTTGGAGACTTATTGAAGTGCAGTCATTTTTTCTACTGGCTGAGTTACCAATTAGTGCCTTATAGTAAGAATTGAAGTAGTTCTCCCTTTTCATTGCTTGTCTTATCAACAGGGAATGACTTTAGCACTGTGGAGAATAGAAAGTGAAAACAATGTTTTAAAATGTCCCTTTAGAAAATACTCCTCCAAACCTGAAATTTTATTTCAGTTATTTCAGGGAACATTAGAACAAAAATGGGAATCATAACTGCCAGTTAAAATAATGCTGTTTCTCAACAAAAGCCAGCAGCCCTCTGTTAGCAGGGTCCAGCCAAGCTGCAGTCGCTGAGCAAACACCTCCGTGCATCGGGAGATTCCTGAGTGCCATTTACTTTTATTGTATGGTCCCACAGAATATTCAGGGAAGGAGGGGGCAGTGCTATGCATATCGTTCACCCGACTTGCCTATGAAATGAATCCCCAGGGGTCTGTCTTAAACATTGGTCAAGTACAAATGTGTCGATCACTGGCAGGTATTCATTTAACAGACAGTACAAAGCCCAAAGATACCTCACAAATCAGATTTCTATCTAGAAGCCCAGCTGGCAGCATGATGAATCTCAAATCTCTATCACTATTTTATATCCAGATATAGATACCACATACACACACATCACCCAGTAGGTGGAAATATGGCAGTAAGAAAATAATGAAGATAAACCTACTGAATAAAAAAAAAAAATCCTAATAAAGAGCAAAGTATACCAGAAAAATCTTTAGGGAACCAAGGAACAAGAGGAATAAAAACAAATAATGGCAATGATTGACAACGAGGAGAAAATTAATAATGAATGCCCCCCTGTATGATATATTTAGTCCAAGGAATCCATAAGAGGCTTGCCATATGAAAAGTGAATTGCAGAAAAACAATTTCCCATGTGGGAAAACTTGATAAGAAATGGTAAGAAGAAAAATAGCTAACAGGACCAAACGATAAAGAGAAAGGAAGAACTTTTTTTTTTTTTAAGTAGAAGACCAACTTGGATTGTTAAGTTTGAAAGTCAAGTCTAATCTGTTATCAGGGTTTGAGGACGGAAGCCCTGGCTCATGAAAACAGTTCCATAGCTCCCATTTTCTACTGAAGAAAGAAAACTGAACTTCTACTGAGTAGTTCACGTTCACCATTCTGAACCACCTGGGGTTTCCTGAGCCCTTCAGGCTTTCTGAGCTTTGCCCTTATTCAAGTTCTTCCTCCCACAGTCACGTGGTAAGTAAACACTTTCTAGCCCAGGGCTCAGCAAACCTTTTCTGCTTCCCAGGCCTGTGGTCTTCATGACAACTCCTCAACCCTGTTGCAGCAGGAAAGCAGCCATGGGCACTACATAAATGAATGATTGTTGTTGGGTTCCAACAAAACTTTGTAGACACTGAAATTTGAATTTCACATAATTTCATGTATCACAAAATGTAATTCTTTTGTCTTTTCTAGTAACCATTTGAAAATCCACAAAAACATCCTTTGATGTAGACAGTACACAAACAGGTGCAGGCAAAATTTGGCCTGGGACCCATAGTTTGCCAAGCCCTGATCTAAATAAGTACTATTTCTTTGTGAAAGTTTTCCTAATATATATAGTACCCAGACATTCCTTGTCTTCTTTCGTAATTCTTTGCTTATACTATGTCACTGTTTATATTCCTTGTGCCCATGTCTATCATTTCTTCCAAACTATGAACTCCTTGGAAACATCCACTTCTCCAAGTACGTGGCGGGTAAGAACGTAGGTTTCAAGTCAGATGGTCTAGGTTTGAATACCACATCGAGCACTAACTGTACGTACGGCCTTTGAAAAGTCATTAAGATCTCAACTCGGTGTTTTTCAGTTGTTAAAAGAAAATGATGACAATACACAATAGTACAGGTAAATCACAGAATGGTTTTGAAGTGTACATTACAAAGAAGTAATTTCTATAATTCATAATGCTCACCTAGATTTAATAAGAGTTCTAACAAATTAATAGTGACACCTGTGAAAATTAAGGTAGGCAAACATGATCTTGAATTTTCTAATACAGAACTTGATACATAATTGATACTCAATAAGTTTTTGTAATATGAATGAATAATGTTTTCTTTAAATATACTCTATTCTTTCCCCAGGAGTCATATATTTTGGCAGTAGAGATAACCGTGTATGGTGACATAAAAAAATAAAATATTATAAATAACCATTTTCCATAGGTGGGTGGTATTTTTATGCAGTCACAGGTTAGTTTAGGTGAGCACAATAGTCCATCATGATCATGGATGTCCCTCTATCATTCATTCATTCATTCATTCATTCAGGAAGCTTCAGCAGAACATGTACTCTATGCCAGGAAGTGTTGCTAGAATGAAGAATAAGACATGATGTCTGCAACCAGGAAGTTCATAGTTCTGAGTCTGAGGCAAACTTATAAACCAATGATATCAATAAAATGCAAAAAGTTCCATATTAAATGTAGCAGGAAAGGAGCATGTGCCTAAGTGTATCCAGAGACCAAGGGCAATCATTAGAAAAGGATTTTTTTTTAAAAATCAATACACTGAATACACTGATAATTGAATCAGGTTCTTGCTGAACTGATAGATGTATTTTCCAGGAAGAGGAACAGCTTTTACAGGAGCACAAGTGCATGCAATAGCGTGCCTTAAAAAAAAGAAAGAAAAAAAGGGGATGTGGGGAGGGTAAGATGAAGCTAGATAGAAAGTTATAGGTTCCCATCAGGGAATGAACGTATGACATGGCATGCTAAGGACACTGGGCTTTATTCTGTTGGCAATTAGAAATCATAAGAGTGTTTTAAGGAGAAGAGGTTTAAGCACCTGATGGGAAAGAGCCACTGGCAAAGGCAAAGAGGCCGCCATATCTAAATAACAGAGAGAGGGTGAACTATGAAACGAAGGAGCAAAATCAAAATCTTTTCCCCTGAGACTAACAAATGATGAGGGAAGGAGGAATAAGAGCAAGATAACTTAAGGGGGAAGGAATTCAATAAAACGTTATTAAATTTAAACAATCATCCTAAAATTACACACCTTTTATACATCAATTAGACACAATGTAGCTTAGCACATGGCAAGGTAAATACAACCTGCTCTCCACTTCATATTGATTTACTACTTATTTTCTGAATTAAGTTGAATCACAGACACATCATAGTGTAAATTAAAAAGGAGCACACTGTAAAGCCAGACACCAGAGCTTAATAAGCTATGTGACTTGCACAAGATACGATCTTCTCTGAGATTCAGTTTCCTAGGAAGTAGGCATCATATTGAGTTTCCCCATCTACAAAAAGAAGATTCTACCTGCTTTATAGAACTGTTATAAGAAGTGAGATGGTGTCTAAAAAATGCCTTCTTAGAGTCTTTCATGGAGTAGATTCTTAATTCCTGTCATTTTCTTTACACATTTCTGTGTCCTGGGAGCCGCAAAATAGAGTTGAAATATGTTGTGTACACAAAGAGTTGGTAATCATGTTGGGGTGAGAAGCATTTCAACATAAAACCGAACAATTCAAGACATTACCCACACTGTGTAGAAATGTATAAAATATTGATAATGAAAGTTATCAGCAAAGGACATAGTTTTATATTAAAAGTGATAGATACAAAAATCTATGAAGTTCGTGCTGTTTTATACACAAAGACTAACAACGAATATAGCATATATTAACTATTGCCATAGCTCATTTGTGGCATTACAGGTTATTTTAATTTTCCTTTCTACCCTGTTTCTGTATCTTCTAATGCTTCTACATCAACTCTAAGAATTATATAACTTTAAAATTTGCTATTAAAAACATCAGCTTCAATGGTTTTTCTCAACAAAGAGAAAGAATAAAAGGGGAAAAAATTAAGTGGCACTATCTAATGATATTCATCACCAAAAGTTTCTTAGAAGCATATAAAACATGAATATGTGTATATGAAAATAGATATCTATATGTTCATTGTAAAACTTAAAATACTGGGTGTAAAATCACATGGTTAGGAAATACGAAAATTAAGCCAGGCATATTTATGTTCATGGAAAGAATTGAACCCCATATGGCTGAAAATATATCTCTTCTGTGGCATAGCCAATGAAAAAGGCAAGAGTCTGATTTCTGTTTTTATCTAATTACAATGTCAATGTTTCATTTTTTCATGTCTTTAATATATGAACCCATTTTAAGCATCTGAGTAAATTTTAGTTTTGCTTTTTAAAGAACATAATAGAAAGCAGATTCTTTTTTTTTCTTTTTTTTTAAATTGATTTTGTAATAATATTACATTAAAAATATATATGTGAGGTCCCATTCAACCCCAACCCCCACCCCACCTCTCCCCCCACCAGCAACACTCGTTCCCATCATCATGACACATCCATTGGATTTGGTAAGTACATCTTTGGGCACCTCTGCACCTCATAGTCAATGGTCCACATCATGGCCCATACTCTCCTCCATTCCATCCAGTGGGCCCTGTGAGGATTTACAATGTCCGGTGATTGCCTCTGAAGCACCATCCAGGGCAGCTCCATGTCCCAAAGACGCCTCCACCTCTCATCTCTTCCTGCCTTTCCCCATACCCATCAGCCACCATGTCCACTTTTCCCAATCCAATGCCACCTCTTCTATGTGGACATTGGATTGGTTGTGTCCATTGCACCTCTATGTCAAGAGGAGGCTCAGATTCCACATGGATGTTGGATGCAATCCTCCCACTTTCAGTTGTAATCACTCTAGGCTCCATGGTGTGGTGGTTGTCCTTCTTCAACTCCATCTTAGCTGAGTGTGGTAAGTCCAATAAATCATATTGTAGGTGCTGGAGTCTGTTGAGGCTCAGGACCTGGCTATCACATTGTCAGTCCAGAGATTCAAATCCCCTAAATATATCTTAAACCCCAACATTAACTGCACCTCCAGCACATTAGCATGAAAGTCTTATGAAGGAAGATCCCATCTGAGTCCAGATTCATCACACATAAACACCAGTTCCAAAAAGGGGCCATCTGACCTGGTAGTTAACCCCATCGGCCATGACCATAACTCCCATGGGTCTCTTTAGCCCTCGAAGGAACCGATATCTGGGGGTTGTATCGAAAGCAGATTCTTAATCGATGGCGTCATCTCTTTCACATATTCCTGCTATGTCCACCCCAATGGATATTGCTCAGATTTGTGTCTTATTTCATTCCCACTATTGTCATAGTCTCATCAGTTGTCTACTTCTTCCCTTTTCTCAGCTACTTCAGCTGTTCTTCATAAAGCAGAAAGGATTCATGTAAAATTTAGGAAGTATCATTCCCCCCTAGAAAATTCGTGGTCCTCTATTTCCTTAAACATGATTTTCAAGGACCTTTGCTATCAAGTTTCCACGTTGGTTCTAGATGTATTTTCTGTTGCTTTTTTTTTTTTCACCAAATTTTCTGCTCTGGTCAATTCACACTTGCCATCCCACCAACACTTGCTCTTATTAGGCACATTGGTACCAAGCAAATGCAGGTTCCTTCTTTCATGCACCTTGAAGACCAATTTCTGTGACACCAGCATTGCAAAGAGAAAAAGAGTTTATTTGTGCGAGCAAAGGGGATCTGTGGCCTTGTGGCCCTGGATCCACAGTAACTCTAATATTTTATAACATCAGGATGCTACTGAGTGACTGGGGTGGAGCTAGAACAGGTTCTTTCCTAAGGTGCTGAGCTGGATGGGGGTGGGCACCAAACTAGGGTGTGTCATGAGGTCCTGGGACAGGAGAGTACAGAGGAAAGGTCAGTTAGGTTTTTCATGTGGGCATTAAACAGAGGAGGCTGGAGGGCTTACCATCACAGTAGTAAGCTAAGCAAGGCTGAGGCTAATCCATAAACAAGGGAAAGGGCAGCCTAAAATTACCGTCACGGGAAGCGGACTTGGCCCAGTGGTTAGGGCGTCTGTCTACCACATGGGAGGTCCAAGGTTCAAACCCCCGGCCTCCTTGACCCGTGTGGAGCTGGCCCATGCGCAGTGCTGATGCGCGCAAGGAGTGTCGTGCCACGCAGGGGTGTCCCCGGTGTAAGGGAGCCCCACGCACAAGGAGTGCACCCCGTAAGGAGAGCCGCCCAGCGCGAAAGAAAGTGCAGCCTGCCCAGGAAGGCGCTGCACAGACGGAGAGCTGACACAGCAAGATGACGCAACAGAAAGAAACACAGATTCCCGTGCCACTGACAACAACAGAAGTGATAAAAAGAATACACAGCAAATGGACACAGAGAACAGACAACTGGGACGGAACGGAGCAAGAAATAAATAAAATAAATCTTTAAAAAAATAAATAAATAAAATAAAATAAAACTACCGTCACATTAGTAAGCATAAGCAAGGCTGAGGCTAAGTTTAGAGAACCCATAAACAGGGGTAAGAACCACTCTAGCAGCTTCAGGAATTTCAGGTATTAATTTTTACCATTGGTAATATGAAAGCATCTAAATAATGAGTTAGTAATCATAATTATTTGCTAATTCTTAACCCTTGGTTACAACATGATCTCTCACAATCAATGTCTCCATCCTGTTTTTCATCCATTTTCATGATTAAAATCTGAATTTAAATGCCATAACCTTTGGGCCATCTATAGTTTTGTAAGAGGAGAGAATACCTTCACCTCCATTCCCACAACATACTGCAACCATCCGTAACTTAGTCCATGCTTCCTGGATTAAGGTTCAGTGCTGGCCATGCCTGCATCCAATCCTACATGGTAAATCCAGTGGGAGAGGAACCGAATTTGCCTGCCTTTATGGTTACTCCCACAACATTCCCTGGCACATTATAAGGACTGAATAATTTGTTTAATGAGTTTACTCTATCCACGAGAACTTTGCACAAAAGTTTAAAAGGGTGCCTGTAATAAAACGAGAAATACATGATCATTTTCCATTATCCTAGATACTTTCAACTCCGTGTTTATTGTATCCTTCTATGACCTTGTTCAATGTATTAGAGAGAAATCACCACTTTGAAATGCCACTAATTGAAGGGATGATTCTTTTTTTAGGACAAAGGCAATACACATAAGCTAACATGAATAAGTATTACTATCCTTTTCAAAAGATTCCTTAATCTCTTATTACCCTCGCTGTTTTGCTCTCTAATTACTTCTTTAATCAACTGATTGCCTATTAAGTACTCACTGAATTACCTTCTCGTAGGTACTGGCTACACCAAAAGCCTTTGAAGGTTTAATTCTGACAGTCCAAGAAAATTACCTTTGTAGCAACTTTGACTCAAGACCCACATGGAGAAAAAAAATGCTTATAAGAAAGATATCCAGATATGTAAACAAATGATCACAATTATCATTTAAATAAATTGCACTAATATGCACTAAACAAATGGGCAAAAAGGCGAGGGACCTTAGCTTGTTACAACTTCAGCAGAGTTTAGTGCTTCTCAACCTTTCATACAATGTGCTTATGAATCCCTTGGCCATCTCATTAAAATGCTGATTCTGATGGAGTTGGCGGGGGTGTTGCCTGAGATTCTGCCCTTCTAACAACTTTTAGGTAATTACTGATCAGCTGACATGATTGTGAGCTCATGATTTCTTGAGCCTTTCTTTCCACTGAGCTGCTCCTGATTTTTGGCCCACAGAAACAGAAACATAGAGATAATACATGATTGTTTTAAGCCACTATGGTTTAGAATGATTTGTTAAGCAGAAAAAGATAACTAATGAAAAATAATGTAAACATTTCTAACATTCAAAGCCAACTGGAAAAACAATTGAACGGGCATGCATATTTTATCAAATTCTGTTTTAAAAGCAATGGAATGGGAAAAAAAAAATAAAAAAATAAAGCAATGGAATGAATCAGACAGAATGAAGGTTAGTATTTACCTTGGGTGAGGGAAGGAAATGAAATAGACTAGTAAGAGGGTAAAAGAGGAGAGCGGTTAGCAATGCTCCAATGCCTCAACCAGGTAGTCTCTTCATAGGTGATCATGTACTTATTAACATTTTAATTTATTTTAGTTTTAAAAGGCCATACACGGCCCAAGATCGTAGTGTTTCCTGATCCGGGGACAGTGAGAAGGTCCTGTAGATCTAAGTTTCCCTGGAAGATTTTAAGGAATGTGGAAGGAGGGCAAGGTGATTGCCTTAGGGCCAGAACGCCTTTCCAACTTCCATAAGCTATAGCCTGTTAGAAGCTGGTTATTCAAGAAGAGAAAATGAACATGGAAAAATAATACCCCTTTCTTTTCCCTGAAATATAAACTAATGCTAATTGAGTGTTGAGAGAATTTGGTGTGGCCCATCCTTTAGCGCCTACCGTTCACCCTCCTCTAGCGGCAGGGGACAGCCAGCCTTCCCAGTGAAGAGGTGCCCTGGTCAGCAAGGAGGGGGTTGGTGGTGAAGGGACCAGAAGAATAACAAGATTCACCTTTAGAAACAGGAAGGATAAAGTGTAAGAGTCCCAGGATCGGCCTATCGGAGAGGAGTGGGCCACAGAAATGCAAGTAGCGTCAGATGTAAGCTTTTTGAAAAAAAAAAAATCTCTGAATATATAAGAGAAGGACTGTTCTTTGTCTTTTTAAAATGTGTAATGTCAACTTCACTGTCCTTAACATATTCATTCAGTTTCCTTATTGAAATTGGCAGCTTTTTAAAATTTGTGTCAATTATATTAGATAGTTTGGGTTCTTCTATTAGAACTGAAGAATTCTATGGTATACTTGGGAAAAGAAACAGAAAACAGCAAATGCTGTAAGTTAAAGAAAACAAATAAGCCAATTTTCATTTACCAAAGAGACAGAGAATCAGGAAAAATAGGACATCATCATTAAACTAAGAAATGAAGCAATTGCTTAAAACCAGCAGAATGTTTTAATCATTCCATAAATACTTAGTATGGAACTAAATTAGTACTTGACACATGTGTAAGCATGATAGTTTGATAAATTAGAAAGGTAACTCATTGAATCTACTGCCTCTCCTTCTAAAAAGCTATATTCCAAAGAAACAAAAATAGGAGACTACCCTCCTCTCCTGATGACTGGGTATTGCTAATAATTGTTTGGGTTATATTTACTCATCCACTTTTAGTAGCATTATATATGGAAGTATATATGTATATTGTGACTAGTAAATGTAAACTCGACTAGTTTCTGAGATACTTGGGTAACAAGCTCTAACAATGTCACTCGGATACCTTCAGCAAATAACTTCACCTATCTGGCTGAATTCTCTTCTCTCTAAAATAAAGAAGTTGGTTTAGATGATTTCTGAGAATCCTGTCAAAATAAAATTGTGTAATCTGTGAGCTCTGCTCTTACTGAGCACTTCCTTACTATGCAGCAATAGGCTGGAAAGTTTGAGAGAAAACTCTAACATTTCAAGAAAATCAGATTTGATGAAAGCTGAGTTTTTTTATTTTTGTGAAAAGTACAAATTCTTGCCACACATGTCCTCATGAACATGCTCAATCATAATGCGTGTCTCTGGGATCTCTCTGAAGCAGGCCAGGTAGGGAATCGATAGAAGAATCTGGAACCTGGCAAAAGTCCACACGGAATCAGTACCCCCAAGATGGGAGACCCTCAGGAGATTCTGCCGTTGGGAATGAGATTGCCTCTGGAAGCCAGGAGAAGCCCTGGATATTCCCCAAGGACTTCATCATTGGGCCCTCCTGGGTGATTGATGGGTGGGGTAATCATTCAAAATAGCAAATTTCTGGGACTCCTCCCCTGCCCCTAGCAAAGGGGTGGAATAATTAATGGTTTCAAAAACAGGTGCAAGGCCTTCTGCTCTCTTGCCTTCCCCCGATCCTGGTGCTGGTCCTTGTGCCTGCTCCTGCCTTCTGTGCCCTGCCCTCACTGTTTTTTCCCCCTGCCATGATGAACAACACACAAGTAAAACCTGGGCATTTATAATCTATAATGAGAAATTGTACTCTTTAAATCAGCCTGCTTTATCACTCTTCAGTCCCTTCTTCTCTACCTGGGACCCATGATCTGTTATTTTCTTCCATTTCTCTTCCCTCATTCCCTTCCTTAATAAATTACAGGCCTAACTCACCCGACATGCTCTCGAAATTCATTTCTTGTAGCTTAGCCAAGAGCCTAGAAAAAATCTGGTTACATCTCTCTCTTTTTTCTATTTTTATTATTTTGCCTAGTATCCCTCTAAGGTCTAATGTCTGTCCTCCACAATTCAGAGCTCAAACTCCAAAAAACATCTCACAGAACTGTCATAACATTTTGCAAAAAGAAATAAAGGAATTAACCATCTGTTTCCACCTAAACCAGACTCATTCCAACACTGACAATCTGCTATAAATGAATAAAGAATACAGTTGTGGCCCAGATTGAGAAAAGATAATGATTTTTGGATGGATGACTGGGATGACTATAGAAGAAAATTATTAGCAGATGCAATAACAATGAGTGTAAACAAGAAAACTTTCACCTCAAGGAGATAGCCCCAAAATTCTGCCCTCTATTTGCTAGTGTTTATTATGAACATATAGAATGCATTACTCAGACACAGATAAATTGCAGGTGAGTCCATGCCACTCATCAAGAAATCTATTTGAATCAATAGGCAAAAGGTATCTTAACTAGCCTAGATATAAGATGAACAGAAATCTTGTTTTGTTTTTTTTCTTATACTTACTATTTGCATGCTTATAATGCAGGTAATAGATAAATGTATATGATCAATTTAGGTAAATATTTCTACTAAATAATTATTTGAAATTTATAATCTTAAATTCAAATGTCTTACAAATTCATTTTTAAAATTTCAAGTTTGAGGGCGGTATTGACAGATAAATGAAAATAAAATAGATGAATAGATTCAAAAGTAAAGTGAGAAAGTACATATATAATAAAGAAAAATAAAAGCAGTAAAAAACACTAAAAAACTAAATATGAATTCAAAGAGTAATACGTTTTCAAGGTTCTCAGATAAAGACAATTGTGATTCCTGCTAGTTTCTTTCGTGAGCTAAAAGCTGTTTGATATGTTAGTGTGTTTTTCTAATTCAGTGACTAAATTTCAGGGGTTGAGTTTAGGTTTTTTTCTTTTTAGGATAATAAAGTTCTTTTCATTTGGAAATAAGTGGTAATTTGAGAGTATGTATGTTATTAATACCTATTTAATTCCAACATTTTTTCAGTAGTCATTTTTGTTGTTCACTATATAGTGATGAAAACACTGATCAAATAGAAAGTTATAGGAGTTTATTTTTAAATGTAGGTTTTATTAAATTGGGTTATTTAAAGATTTTTTCATTTTTCATTTGGTTGATAAATTTCACATGGGAATTCTTAAAAGAATTTTTTGTACATTCTGCATGCCTGCATTTTATGAATTAACTTAATGTCATATATATCTGGCCTTTTACCACACTTCAAAAATAGTTTCAGATTTTTAATAAAAAAGATCTGGGGCCATGAACAACCCATACTATCAGTAATGAGTGATGAGCTAGTACTACTATTTTATTAATGTTTGTTTTTTATTTTGTCTTTTAGTTTTCTTTTTTTCTTTTTTCTTTTTTTGTTTTTGTTTAGTCATACTACTATTAATTAAGAGGAGTGTGGCAGTTTGAAACTTTTTTGGACCCCAGCAACTCATGTCTAATTGATGTGGGCTATGGGTGGAAGGCTCTTTGTCTCTTCAGAGATAACTAAGTTATTTGACTTGTGGGTGTGGAACGGTAAGAGGCTGCAGTCCTGCCCTTAGGGACGGTGACAGCAGGCTCCAGTCCCAGGAAATGTTTAACAAAGCAAGGGCTATAAACTTTAAGTATTTAGGGGAAATGCAAAAACCAAGGCTTATCTAAAATGTCTGGAGTCCTTGCTAAAAGCTTACCTAAGATGTGAAAGAGATATATGCTAATTGAAGCCTATTGAGAACTGAAACAAAGGGACCATTTGGCCTTTCCTCTCTGTATAAAAGACGTTTGAAAATCTTGTTCCGGGCTCGGGATTCAAACAGAAAGCTCCCGAGTCCGGCCGGCCGTCAATAAACCATTTTTTCCTTCTCAAAATCATTCCTGAGTCCTGGCCTCTCTATACTCAAATAATTGAACTTCTCTTAAATTCCACAACATTAATGGCGACCACGAAGGGACAAAAATGAAGGCCAGAGACGGTAGCATTTTGCTGCCCCTTCCAAATCCCCGAGGAAGCCGGGAGGACTCGGGTGAACCCCAAATCTGGGCGCCCCTGGATTAAATTTAATCCAGAAAAGATGTGGGCTCCACCAGAATCTTCCCGACAAAATCAAGGGGCAATGGAAGGTCTGAAGAGAAAGATTCTGGGAACGAAAAAGAGCTCCGAACAGGGAAGAAGGTAAGACTCCCCGGGTGAGCAGAGTCTGGAAGGCCCTAGCTTTAATTGCTAGGAAGGGGAGGCTGATCACCTCCCGAGAGAACCCTAGTAGCCCCAGAAGGCTGGGGGGAAGCCGTTCTCTCTAGGCTTGGGAAAAGGAGGAAAACCGGGGAAAAGCCCTGGTGTTTTGGGTTTGTCTAACTGCATGTTAGAATCTGGTACTGGTCTTATATCCACTAAAGGAGTGGAGTCTCGATTTTAATAGGAAGGGTATTTATAGGTTCGAGTCCTAATATCCTGGAAATTGGTCTAGATTAAGGAAAACAAAACTTGGTTACAGGAAAATGGATCGGCTTTTCTGGTGGAGCTTGGTCTGGGTGTAAAGTTTAAACAGTGGAAAAGTAGCTGAAATCTTTTGTTATGGTGCTAATTTGTGAATGAATTTGCTTTATACCAAATGTTAAGTGTTCTGAGGTTTGTGATGGCTGTGGGGGCAGCCGTGGTGAAAATAAATATATAAACTTGTGAGTCAGATTAGTGACCTTTGTGCTTCTGTCTGTGTCAGCTCAATGTTAGTGTTGGAGTTGTGTCCTTACATGAAGTAGAATTACAGCTGAGCTGGAGCCCTCCCTTGCCATTGGCAAGGGGGTGAAATGATTCTGGGGCAAAAGCTGAGGAGTCTGGATGTTTGCGGAGTCTAGATGTTTGTGCATGTTCTGGTGTCTTGTCTCTGGTCTGGCCCTTTGCCGGGGCTTGGAGGCCATCTGTGTCCGAGCCAAGCACCCAAGTCTGTTGGGAATGTCCCAGTCAGGGCGGCTGGGTTCCTGGGAGAGTTGCCAAATTTGAGTAGGTTCTGTCTGCCCATTTTGGCTGAAAGCTGGAAAGGGGGGAGCGGCTTGCCCCTTTCCAGTGAGTCCACCCTTCTATTCATAAGCCGCATTCCTGTTTGTTGTGCACCCGACTGCCTGGAAGGGGGGGAAGTGAAGGAGGTGAAAAGCAGAATCAGAATAAATGCAGTAAAGTTCCCTCCTTAGGGTGTCAAAGCCAAAATACGTTTGCATTCTGCTCAGGTTCTTAGAAGGTATTGTAGTAACCTTAAGTAAGAGAATGTGTTCTGTGAAGGTAAACTTTGTATTAAGGGTATAAATAATTATAAAAGTTTTACAAAGCATTGTTTAAGGTATTTAAGTGGCTAATTGCAGAAAGTCATTATTTAACAAAACTGAATTGATAATAATAATAATAAAAGGCAATTTTATAACAAACTTATTCGGCAGCCAATCTCCCCTGCCAACTTGCTTCCAAAAAAAACTGTTTCTGGTATTACATGCTACTAAGTATTTAAAGTGAAGAAAAGTTCATTATTTTAACAAACTTGTTTAGTATTAATGGCAATTATATGTTGCAAGAAGTTTGCCTGGTATCTTAGTATGTGGGATATATGGAGTGTGTTTTTATTGTTAAGGCAACAGAAGATGATTTTGTCCTAAGATAAAATGATTGATTATTGGAAAGAGTAGAGTGTGGGACAGAACCTGATTGAATACTGAAAGTGTAGAAGGTTTGTGGAAGGGAAATTTTTATGATTAAATTGAGTCAGATCAATATGCAAAGAAAATATTTTATCAATAGCTTCTTGTGCTTTAACCTCATCATATCCTCAATGTTTGAAGAAGAGTTCTTTTAAAAGAACATTTTATGTTCTAGAAATCAAATCCTGAAAAGTAGCCTTTTATTTCAAACTAACTGCAAGAGATTTATTCTTTCACTTTAAAGGAAAAATTAAAGTAATGGTTAAGTTCATTTAATATGTTATAAGTTGAATGAAAGGTATTTAAAGGTGTTATAAAATTAATAGGTTTAAAAAAATTAATAAAAACTGTAACTAAGAGTTAAAATCATTTATAAATGCATTTATATTGTAAAACAGTGGAAAGACAATAACTGAGATTATAGCTGGGTGAATTTAGCCTGAAACTATTATTTAAGTGTAAATTCTACACTAACCTTTCCTTTGTTTATGGTTGCTTCAGGCCTAACCTCGCCCTTTGCCTTTGCCTGTGGTTATTTCATAATTGAGAAGAGCTGGGACATCACTGTCTCCTCTTCTGGTATTAGTAACCCTTTCTCTCATGAATTCAAGTGTAAACTAAATAAATGGCTGCCTGATAGAATAAGGTTAAATGGCCACTGGAGTTTTATTATCTCCAAAATCAAAAAGGGGGGTGGAGGGGGAGAAGTCTCCTGCCTTGACGGTCAGTGTTCCTAAGAGTGGCAATTCATGAGAGAAAGCAGTCTGTCTCCCTGAGGCTTCAAATAGCCTCGGTAAATATATAAAGTTAATCTTGTGGCTTATCCAAAATTCTGCTGATTTCAAAGTAAAGTGTAAAGTTCTGAAACAAAGTGGTGCTGAGGCATTGAGAACATTTTGGTTATTACAATCCATTGAGTGGGAAAGAAAATTCTTGTGGTAAGCTGCATGGTCATAGTGCAAGTTAAGAAGAGTTTCAAAAGTCTTTGAAAAGTTTAAAGTAACTAAAGTCATGTTGTTGTGCCAAACTATTCATGTCTGCCTATTTGCTCAAATTGTTGAAAATTAAATATGCAGTTATATTTATAAATATTCTTAAAGCCCAAATTGAACTAAGCAGGATGAAAAAGTCATAGAAATCTGATTATGGAAACAATTGGGAAAGGGCCTCCTCTTTGCAAGAGCTTTTAAGGCAAGACTAGGTGTGGCAGATTAAACCTATCTACTAGGCTAGGGAATTAAGAATCAGTTTGCCTGGTAATTTCCCAGTTTAAACCTTTGTCAGCCATAAATTGAAAAAAACAAAACAAAAAAACAAAACAAAGATTAGGTTAATTTTCACAGAAGAAAAATGTTGATGTAACCCGGCGGCCTGCTGCCTCAGTCTCCCACTCCCGGCTTGGACAGCAGTGGAGGAGACCAGTTTAGGCCAGTCCTATGGGCAGTGGAAGGATGCCCAAGAAGGAGCTAACTAAGTCGGTGCCATTTCAGCACTAAATTCTATTCCTTATTTGACAAAAGGGGGGGAGCAGGTAAAAACTAAAATGGTTGGAATGTGATAGAAGAAGCAGTTAAATCAAACTTTTGCGTGGGAAAGTTAAATCTCAGATAAGCTGTAACTTCTGAAGTATCCAATCTATGGAAAAACAGGAAGAGCTTGCATGCTAGGCTTAGGGGTATAAATTGTGTCATTTTTCTTTGTTCAGGGCACCAGCCATATCTGGCTCTGCGCCCCTTCTTGCAAGATTGAGAATAAAGTATTTTCTTCTCCACAATCTGGTGAGCCTTATTTTCTTCCAGAAGATTTCTTTCCAACAAAATAAGGTAATTAGTGGCTCTATTAACAAATTTCAGTAAGTAAAGGAAAGTCCATAAAAACTATGGAGAGATCTTTCCTGGGTTATGATTTTAAAAAATTAAGTAATTGTGTAATGTGTTTTGAAACCTGGAAGTCAGTATGCATGTGTTTTAAAACCTGGTAGTCAGTTATGCTTTTAAATTAATAATTTTCATAACTTAAAGAAAAGAAGTTTTTAGCTTCCTGTAAGGGAAAAAGAGAACATTCCTTGCATAAACTATTATGGTTTCAATTTTATTTAACTTGAGTGTAATCTCCCATAGTTAATTTATAAACTAAATTAACATATGTACAAAATCTTTACAGTAATGAAAATTGTAAGTGAAAATTGT
This sequence comes from Dasypus novemcinctus, assembly GCF_030445035.2. NCBI lineage: Eukaryota > Metazoa > Chordata > Mammalia > Cingulata > Dasypodidae > Dasypus > Dasypus novemcinctus. The sequence goes on along the minus strand of NC_080701.1, from coordinate 8,247,899 downwards.
AAGTTCACATTGGTGAAATTAGGCTAAAGGGAAAAGATTGTAGATATGCTCTCTTAAATAGAGAGTAAATTTCTTTCATTGGTAATTGTAATTTAGTAAGTTTATTTAAACATGAGGTGGCTACTCAATGTGGTTATAGTCAATTATAAAGAGTTTGTAAAACATCTTCCAAACTGAAAATGTTTAAATAGTTCTAGTTGTAGAAGTTATTGTTAACTAAAGAAACTTAGATTGGTATTGGTAGCAGAAATAACTTCATGATAATAAATCTGTCTGAAGGCCACTGCAAAATACACATTTAAGTAAATGGTAATAAAAGGTTGTCTTGATTCTATTGGAAATATTCTGTTTTCATTCTAACAATGAAAAATAATATTTTTCCTCTATTACTAAAGTGAAGTACCTACTGTTATCTTCACAGTAAAATTGTGTAAGTAGATGGTCATTTGATATATGTATTGCGTTAAGTTGTTTAAAATATATATAAAACAAGGAATAGACTTTAACATTGTCAAACTCTTGTGCATTGGAACCAGGCCTTGTATACATTACAGGTGGCCTCTCCATGTGAGTTATTGGCTAGGCTGGTCACTGACCCCTCAATTAAAAATATGTGCTATATCAGTCTCTGGTTCTGCTCCTGAAGTTGATGGAAACTATATTGCAGTTTCAAGCTCCTGCAGCCAATAATGACTCGGTACAGCCAAGTGTACAATGGATATCGCCTCCAGACTGGCACTGTTCCATGGTGCCAGAGAGCACTATGCACCAGGCTAGTAGAATACTGGAAAATCTCTGGAATACTGGAAGGATGCTGCAACTTGCTCACTGCGTTGAAGAACATGCTAAGTGGAGCCATGATACCAGGAGACTGTAAGTAAAACTTAAACACAATTGGCATTATGGCCTGCTCTCATGGAGAGATAACATGTAAAGTATTACAAACCTGAAACTCAAAACTAATAATGGCAACACTGAATCCTTATGCATTAAGTAATACATTAGTTAATATTAAGTGCTGTACTTTCCTGTACTAAATATATGCCTAATAATTGTAATGTTATCTTTTCTATTTTGGATCAAGTGCAGAAGTATATTAGACATGTTAAATTCCTGGTAAAATCATTTTCTAAACAGTTAATAACATGTCTATAGAATAAGGTGGCAGTCTCAGCCAGACTCAGTTAGCAAAAGTGAGGCTTGCTTGCTGATGGTGAGTCACCTATTGAACAAGTCAAAATTGCTAGAAATTGTACAATGAAAACCAAGGTGTATAAAATCTTTATTCTGTAGTTCTGATCACTCCCACAGGTGAAAACTAAGAGTATTTCCAAATTAGTGTTCTAATCCTGAGTGAAGCCAGTTGCCCAAGGAGTGCCAGTTCACCAGGAGCATCTGACAGAGTGAATGAGTGTCAATCATTGAACAGCTTGGAATGTGTCTTCAGACAAAGCTAAGTGTCTGTTGCAATTTCTCTCTAAAGATGGATAACTTAAAAAAGAATATATATGCTGTTCCCACCAGCTTTTAAGGAATGCCATCTTTATAGGCATCTAATCTTGTCTATCTCTGTAATCCAATGTGTCCTCTTTTAAAAACGGGTATTCCAAATTTTTAATTAAGTTTGTTTCTTTCAGAGTGAACATCTTATTAACCATATGAAAACTTCATCCAACTTCGTACAGAATGCCAGATCCATCTTCCTCCAGTTAGAATAAATTAAAGAGTTTTACACCTTATTAGGCAATGACTACAGCCCATGGCCAGCAGGAAGCAGTTACAGAAAAGAGATCGTCTCCCTTCAGCATCCCTTTTAAATTAAAGGTGTAAACTCTTTAAGAGTAAAATAAAAGTAATAGATGGATCTGGAACCTGACTGGAAATCCACGTGAGTGCCAGTGGCAGCAGAATAACTGCGGGAGGCCCCTGCCCAAGATTCTGCTGTCCAGAATGAAAAGTTCTAAACTTCTAAAAACAGTCCTGGATGCTGTACTAAAGACTGATAAATAATCAATCAAAACAACAAACAGCCATCCACCTCATAGCTCCAACAATAATTATGCCAAAGCTTAGCAAGTAAACTTTGACAAAGGGGGGGAATGATGTGGGCTATGGGTGGAAGGCTCTTTGTCTCTTCAGAGATAACTAAGTTATTTGACTTGTGGGTGTGGAACGGTAAGAGGCTGCAGTCCTGCCCTTAGGGACGGTGACAGCAGGCTCCAGTCCCAGGAAATGTTTAACAAAGCAAGGGCTATAAACTTTAAGTATTTAGGGGAAATGCAAAAACCAAGGCTTATCTAAAATGTCTGGAGTCCTTGCTAAAAGCTTACCTAAGATGTGAAAGAGATATATGCTAATTGAAGCCTATTGAGAACTGAAACAAAGGGACCATTTGGCCTTTCCTCTCTGTATAAAAGACGTTTGAAAATCTTGTCCCGGGCTCGGGATTCAAACAGAAAGCTCCCGAGTCCGGCCGGCCGTCAATAAACCATTTTTTCCTTCTCAAAATCATTCCTGAGTCCTGGCCTCTCTATACTCAAATAATTGAACTTCTCTTAAATTCCACAACATAATCCATTCCTGAGTGTGTAAACCTACTGTCCGTGGGACCTTTTGATTAAATGACTCTGGTTAAGGGCCTTTGATTAGATTGTGGGACCCAGGGTGGGTCTTAATCCTCTTGCTGAGTCCTTTATAAATGGAGGAATAAAAAGCCACAGATGTAGAGAAAAGGCTACAGAGACAGAGAGGAGCCCAGGAGCTGAGAAAAGGCCACTGCAAGCCAGAAGCAGAAAGCAACAGACTGCAGAAGCCGAGAGGGGCCCCTGAAGCCATTTGTGCAAAGTGCAACAATGAGACCAGCTGATGACTTAAGACCACACCATGGTCTTTTCTCAATAATGAGTGTCTAGCTAAAGAATTTGACACATTAAATTCTTTAGCTAGACAGATGGATGGCCAGCGTTGCAAAGAAACTAAAACCTCTCTGTACTGTTTTAATTTCACCCACACAAACACACACAAGACAGATATCAAACTTTAAATTAGATGGCCTCAAACCTCAATTAATATCAATGGTCACTGTTTGAAAGTGCTTTATCATCAAAAGTTGCTACGAAACAGCCTTACTTGTTGTAATATATAAGATGTACACACACACTAAGGTAGTTTCCTTCTGAGGTCTAGCATCTAGACCTTAAACAAAAAGGCCAATAATATCCTGATTATTTTTTGCAGTATCAAAACCTTGGACATTGGAGTTTTATTTAACCTATTTAATAGAGCTCAGTTGGTATTTCCTATCCCACAAAATCAGATTTACATGGGTTTGACTTATTTTTTTGTACATTTCCACTCTCTTCCTAGCAGGCATAGGATTGTGGTTCTCAGATTCATTTTTACTTACCTTGAATTTCTTTTCTTTAGTCCAAGGCTCATTGCAGAAATGTCTTTAACTGCAGTGCTGGCTTACTTTATGCCTTTTTTCTATTCCCAGAATTCAGTTCCTACTTTAAAAACCATCTCCAGAAGAAGTGAGTCCCGATTTGCAGATACTGACTGTGAAACTGAAAGGAAGTTTCTCTTTAGAGATGTATTCCTGTCCTTTCAGGACTATTTTTCTGATTTCTAAAATTATCAGAAAATAATAGTATACAGAAACCAAAATGAGGTTATTTTAAGTTCTCAAAGTTTGCCTACTTAATAGTACATAATACTGGATCCACAGAAGTATTAGCTTTTTTTTTCTTTCAAACTTGCTTTGGACAGATATTATCACTGGTCTTCAGTTAATTTTTTATAATGTGTTTCAATACAAAGGGACATTTTCAAAACATGGATAGTATATTGGAAGACCATGCTTAGTGCCCTCGATATTCCTCTAAAGAATTAGCATGTTGTATGAAAGAGGTCCCACAACATATCTGAGTTGAAAAAAAAAAAAAAACTCCACAAGAAATTATGTCTAGGATTTGAAATACATCAGGACAGAACTCCAATTCAGCACAACTATATAGATTCTGCGTACTCAAGTCTTCAGACAATAATTTCCCGATTAACAACCAAGTTGCATGTATTAGGTTTCAGGCAACCTCCTCGTATTTCAGTTGTATGCACCATGGTGCAACGTGCAGGGAGATGTTACCTTCGGTAATGCAGAGATTCTCAACCAACCAATGATTGGGGCATTATCTTCCCCTTCAATTCAAACAACTAAGCCTCTTAAGCTTTCTTCAGCCATTAACTGCCTCAGGGGAGGAAGATTGCAGAATAAAACAGATAATACTAAAAGCTATGGAGTTACCAAAAAAAAAAAGCACTAGTGTTTTTTGAATTACAGATATCTAAGACAACTTGAGAAATAAAGACTATTTTGCAAGTTACAAGGAGACTTTCCAACCAGGAGAGGGGCTAGTGTACTGTGGAGGCAGAGAAGAGTTGGAGAGTAGGTGAGGAATGCTTAGATTCTGGAGATCTTTGGAAAAGGAGTCCCTTGGGGAATAGAAAAATCAGAAGGGTTTGGAGAACCAGAGAAAATACTCTCCTTTCCCAGGTGAAGCAGCAGTGTCTGTAAGTTCTCTGGGAGGCCACGGGACACCTAAGAAGGTGCTGCCTGGGCTTCCTCAGTCACCTATGGCTCAGAGTGACCCAGAAGCAGCGTCACCATCTCCCGTGACTGAGAACACACGAGCAGCTGCCCATTGACAGCACATGGGCAACGTGACACAGAAGCCACAGGAAGATCCCCGCTTGCCCAAGAGCTCAGAGGGAGCCAGCTCTGGCCACAAGTCTGGGACCCAGAGAGGCTACACCACGAATGAGAAATCACCAAGAACTCCTGGGGTTGTCAGCCTACCTGTAGGACACTGAGATTCAAGTGTATCCCCCAAAAGGGAAATGATATGGAGCTTTGTCACTTAGTTAGAACGGGGGTCCTTAACCTGGAAAAGATGAGGCTGCGCTTAATCAACACCTGGATTTGCAGCTGGTACCAGTGACTGCACTAAGGAAATGCAAAAACCTGAATTTTACCATCTACAAAATAATGATTTCATTGGAATCACTTCCATAAAAAGTAGCATTGGGGTTTTATCTGAATTCAAAGAGAATGTCACTATTCTGTATATTGGGGGAAATGTTAACTAATTCAGACCCAAATATCTCAACGTCCAAGATAACTCTGGTTGAAGCTTCTTCAGGCAATTCCCAGTGACCACTTACTAGAAAGATTTTAATATATCAGCTGAACTTTCTTATATACAATAATTTCCTTCTTCCAGTCAAGTGCTTCATCTTCCCTACCAAAAATGTTGACAAGTTTTGTGGAAAGGATGTTTAGCAAAAGGGAAGTTATTGTGAGCCCAAGAAAACAACTTGTGATATTACCTACCACCAAAATAATGGAGATATCTTAGTCCAAAACTTCATTTGTTTCCTTCCTGTGGGAATAGAGGGCTAAGCATTCCTTCTTAAAAGGGCTGTAGGAGAGAGGCCATAATGAGGTAATATGTGGCATCTCTTCCATAACAATTGGTCCAAAAAGCAGCATATGAAAGGTGCAGATGTGCTGGAAACAGGACCTTGGGCAATTGTTCTCTAAGCTCTCCTTTCCTCACTGGCCAGTTAGAAGGAACAATAGTTTCTCTATCAACCCCAGAGAAGTTCCATTTACTCTCAAGTGACATAAAAAAGGGAAGGTATTTTGTAGACTGAAATTTTACAATCCTAGCTGCGGCTGCTCTTGCTACTGGTCACGTGACCTGGGCAAGTGTCTTAACATCTTAGTTCTTGAGTTTCCTTCTTTATAAAATGGGATGAAGACAGTAATCCATCCAACCTTACATGGTGGTTGTGAGTTAGTATATGAATCAGCACAGGAATGCTAGTTCTCAGGACTTTTCCTAAATGTTCTTGGTAAAATAGTTTCCAAGGGTACTTCTACTTCAAAATTCTATCACCTGAACACAACCAATCCAATGTCCACATAGAAGAGGTGGCATGGAATTGGGAAGAGTGGACATGGTGGACGATGGGTATGGGGAAGGGCAGGAGGAGATGAGAGGTGGAGGCGTCTTTGGGACATGGAGCTGCCCTGGATGGTGCCTCAGAGGTGATCACCGGACATTGTAAATCCTCATAGGGCCCACTGGATGGAATGGAGGAGAGTGGGGGCCATGATGTGGACCATTGGCTATGAGGTGCAGAGGTGCCCAAAGATGTACTTACCAAATCCAATGGATGTGTCATGATGATGGAAACGAGTGTTGTTGGGGGGGGAGAGGGGGGGTGGGGGGGGTGGGGATGAATGGGACCTCACATATATATTTTTAATGTAACATTATTACAAAGTCAATAAAAAAAATTAATTAAAAAAAAAAAAAAAATTCTATCACCTGAAACTCACAGCATCTTTTGTGATGTCCCCTCCACTCCTTCTGCTCCTTCATGATCTCTCAGTTCTTCCCAGGTGCTGGGCTCCTCTCTGGCACAGGACCTTTGCACATGCTGCTAGTAGTTTCCTAACTACTCTGATCCCCTTTCTTCAAGTGGTCTCTGTCTCCAGGTCTTGAGTAAACTCTACCCCTTTGACCGCCATGACTGGGTCAGTTCACCCAGTTATTTATATACTGTGACTAAACTATGGCCACAGTGAAATTGTACATTTGTGGACATGTGGATTTCATAAATTTTTCTCTTCTCGAATAAAACACAGACCCCAAAAGCGCAGAGTTTCTGATTTCTCACGTTGTAGCACACGCTTTGTAGTCAATAAATGTACATTGTATAAATGTAAATCAATGTAAATGACATGTAAATAGTATTAAATGTAAACTGAATAAATATTTAAGTATCCTGAAGCCCTAACAAGACCTTGGAAAAGAAGAATGCTAATTTATTTACATAATCAAAGCAAGTTTCTGTCCACTGGATACAAGCATTTGTTCATTAAAAATGGGAATTGTATAAAAAAGATTTACTCAGTGTCAATTATTCCAAATTCATCAAACCTGTCTTTAAATCTTTTATATGGCATTTATACCTAAACCAGTAACTGTGTTGAAAAATATTGAACTTACTTGTAAACAAATAAATGCAAGTTTTTGCACGAAATAATTAGTATTAAAAAAAGTCATAATACGGCAACTGAAATTTTTATGAAAAAGCATCTTCATATATGACTGCTAAAAATGCACACTGTACATTATTTCTGGAATATAATTTGACAATATGTATCAAAAACATTAAGAACATTCATAGTTTTATCCCAGCACTCTCATTTCTAGGGTAAAACATTGCCCCAAAGAGATTCTTTATAAGATTAAAAGAATAAAAAAAATCAGAAACAAATACAATGTCCATCAATATGGAAATGGTTAAGGAACCAAATTTTTTCCATTTGATAAACTTTAGACTAATCATTTAACATAATGAGCATAATTATACTAATACTGGGAAGTATGCTGTAGTTAAATTTAGGATAAAATGTCACCTACAGTATGTTGGTCATTATTGTTAAAATGAAGTAACTGAGTGGCAGTTTCAGGGTTATTTCTTTTATTTTAGTATTCTGCATTTCCTGTAATGTGAATTTACTAATTCTTTAATTGGAGAAAAATTAATATTTTACTAAGCCTTTTAGTTGCTAACATTACATCCTTAAAATTCTACATCGTGTCTTTTCGTTTCACAGATATTGCTTTTCTTTGAGTTAAAAGGTTTGTGATCAAATTCATTTAGACATTAATATGATATATATGTATCACACATGTAAGTGGCATCCCCCAAGTCCCAGCCCCAATATTCACTTTACAATTCAAAAGCTCTGTAGCTTAAGGCAAACAGTCTGTGTTTAAAGAAAGCTGTACACAAGCCACAACCTTTACAGGTCACGGCAACCCAGAAGGATAGTATGCGCATTATTACTCTGCAGTTCTGATCCAAATTCAGAAATTCCTGAGAAGCAGCAGCAGTAGGTTCCAATGAGCAGTCCTGAGCCAGGAGCAAATCACAGTGAGGACCTTTTGAAGACTTTAAAATTAGACCATAATAAACCATGGTGTGCTTTGCATGACAATGATGCAGAAGGACTACCTAAATCAATTCTAGCCACACCAATAAAACGCAAGGCACCTATTCGAGCTCATTATTTCGTAAAAGAGCACTGTAATGATAGAATATAATGATGTAATCTATTAAAAAAAAAACTGGTCTAGCACATACTCAGTAGTGTATTAGTAGTATAATAAACACAGGTACCAATAATGACAAAAGAAACTTTGTATTAAGCAAGGCTTTCATATGATTCTAATTTTTACATTTATAATCTTAAGAACAACCATGCAGAAAAATACAATCAACACATTTTATCTAGAATTTAGTCTTGCTTTCCAGGAAATATTTAAATTAGGATGGCTTTAAGCATATATATTCTTAAATTTGACCATGTTTCAGGGTCTCAGTAGTCACGTCAATCAATTTTCCCTTTTTTAAGGAGATACTGGGATTGGGCCCAGGACCTTGTACATGGGAAGCAGGTGTTCAACCACTGGACTACATCTGCTCCCCTAATCTATATCTTTTTTTAAAAAAGTCCCTCTTTTGAATTCACTTTACCTTACTCTGGCTGTCAACTCTTTATACAGTCCTCATAATAGAAAAGAATTCCTGTTTTAACTCATATTAGTTCTCTACTCAGCCCTATCCAGTCACGCATTTCCTCTCCGCTGGATGCTGGACAATCTCCATGTTGTGAAAGCCAACAATCAGTTTTTGCCTTGGTTTTACTTGGCTCCTGAGCATCTGTCAGCAGTTGATGTCCCCTCGCTCCTAGAGCACTTCCTTTCTTGTCTTTCCTCCCCTCTCACTGACTACTTCTCCATCCCCTCTGCTTGTTTCTCAGCCTCTTCTTTTCTTGTAAAGGTTGGGTTTTCTTTGGCCTTGCTCCCAGGCCTTCTCTTCTTCACTAGGCTTTTTTCCTCAGTAATCTCAAGAAGTCCTGTGGCTTCAAATCTCATTGGCAGGCAGGTGACGTTCAAATCCAGAACAACTCTCTACATAGCAGGCTCCTCCAAGGGCCTAGGAAATACAAACAGTGGTTCCAGGAACTTCAGGGATGTGTGAAAGTAATTGCAAAGTTTAGATTTTTAGATACTGCAACCTTCCAAGCCATTGAGTGATGACCTTCGTTCATATCAGATGAAGTCTGAAGATTTGACATTTGAGGAAGGTAAAATAGAGGTTCTTTAGACCAGGAGACCGGGGGTACCATATCAAAACTTGAAAAATAAAGTCAATTTGCTTACGAAATGCATAATTCTGAAAACTTCAGGCTACCTCTCCCACTTGGCTTCTAGAACTGTGCCAGCCAGACTTTATCCTCCAGAAAAAGATAGGAACACTCTACTTTGGGGAATTTGACCAGCCAAGAGGGAAAACCTAAAGGTGTAGACACTAGGGTTCCCCCATAAACAGCCCACTCAGATCAGCTTCAGGGAAGTTCAAAATTAACTACAACTCATAATCCAAACATCAGCTTTTGATTCATTGACTCAATGATTAGACAACAAAACTTTATTCAATATTAAAGGAAAATCTCTAATAAAGAACTTGCATACAAACATAAAAGAAAACAATAACAGAAAACCTAGGAGGCAAAAGAAAACATGCAGGGAAATGAAAACAAACAAAAAAACCCCAATCATGAATATTGAAAAGTAGTGGGGTGGGAAGAAAGACAGTATATTGCAAGATGTTAAAAAAAAGAATAAGCAAAAAGAGCCATTGGAAATCAAAAATATATTATTTAAAATGAAAACTCAATAGAAGGAATGTAAGTTACATTGAGAAAGTTTCCAAAAATGCATAATACCCCTAAAGAAATGGAAAATATTTTTTTAAAAATTAGAAAGACAATCAGTGCAAAAGTCCAGCTTCCAGATAAAAGAAGTTCTATTACAGAATTTAAAGAATAGAGAGAAGAATGTCATTATCAAAATATTTCACCAAGTTTCCTGGGAGATAGATAGGAGACCCAGAATGAGAGATTCCACCAAATTTCCCACCCATAGGATGAAAACAGAAGAAACAATTTAGTATGGCTTTTCAAAACACTTTAGATAAGGAGAATATCATACAAATATCATAGGGAAGTAAAATTGTTTATGTCCAAAAGGTCATCAATGAGAATAGCTTCAGATTTCTTAACACTAGAAGCTAGCCAATAATAAAGTCCTTAAAAATTCTAAAAAAAAAAATCTGTATCTAGATAAATTATCAATTATTCAATGGTGAATAACAACATTTTCACACACCCTTTCAGATGCCCTTTGTTAAGCAGCTAAGGATTTCTTTTACAAAACAAGGAAATGAACCAAGAATAAGAGATCCAACACAGAGGAACGGTAAATAGAAGCCCTAAAACTCAGGATGGATGATTGACGGTTTAATCAAAAGCACTGGTTAGAATGGGATACATGTGAATGACAGACATGTTCCTTAAAGATTTTGTTGACCTAAAGCATGGAGATTTCATAATTAAGACGTTGATTTTACAAAGTGATTTAGAAAGTGTAGAAACCTATTTCCCCAAATAGATTATAAAATATGTAAAGACAAAAAGCTAGCCAAGAAACACTACATTTATGTTTGACAAATATTTATTGAGTGGCTGCTACATGCCAGTCACCCTAGCAATAGTACTTGGCTAACAAGTAATACTTGACTGAACACTGTTTGATGAGTTGAAAATGCCAACCCATTTACTCTTGTATTGAAATAACTTAAAGAGTACTTGGGAGCTTAACGGGATGGCTTCTATGTAGGGGCTCTTAACCTTTCTTGTTCCACAAACCGCTCTGCCAGTCCAGTGAAATCCACAGACCCCTTACTAATTCCACCCTCTATTGTGTGTTATTTAATAAATATGTCATAGATACACCAACAGATCCCCTCAAGAATAATGCTTTTTCAAATTTCAATTCATGCCCACCGACCCCTTGTTAAGAGCCCCTGCTTTAACACAACCAAATGAATCTGTAGAGGTGGAAAACCAGGTACTACAGCAATTGGAAAAGACAGTTGAGACGTAAGAGTAATGATCTACAGATCGTCCTTCAAGAATACCTCCTGATAATGCCCTATGTGGTTCTGAAATACTAGATAGTAATAAATTATATGCCCAGGCATATTTTAGTTTAAAAAAGTATTTTTTAAATTCATAAATATTTAAAAAGGAAATAATAGATAATTGGAGAATGGCTGTTTTATTTATGTGCTAGCCATTCCAAAATTATATGCCCTATCTATAAGAAATACTCTTTAGAATGGAATCACATTGAGAAAACATTCATGATTTTCAAGACAGAAGTTTTACATCCCCCTGATTTTCTTCAGAAACACATTATAAATTAGGTACTGATTTAGAAATATGACACTATCATATGTGTCTAGAAAAAAATAAGGTACCTCAATTTTAAACACCAAAAAGACAAATATCTATCACTCTAGTGGGTATGTCTAACTCATCTTTGATACTTAGCATGTACTTGATCCTACAGAAAGAACAAAAAAGAAGGAATGGGGCAGAGAATAACCCTGATCCATATGTCTATGGGTGGCACATAAAGGAAAGGGATATTTTTATGCTCTTTACCACTGTGAATTTCATTAGTTTCACTGTTCAGCATTAACAAATTCTAGATCTAGAGGCAGTGTTGGGCTCACTCACATACCAAACAAGCAAATGAAAAACAACCTCAACGAAACAAAAAGATAATCAGCATGGCTCCATATACTAAGAGGCATTTAGAACAAATGATACTGGGTCCAAACACAAGTTCACTTCTTTCCCAAGGAAACTAAGATTCTAATTAAGAATGTACATGAATGACATTGGAAGAGTGAAAGATTAGAAGGTAGAGAAGAGAGGTGTTCTTCCCTCCAGCCATATTTCCAAAGATCTATGAATACCATATAATGGAGAACGGAAGATGGCCATGTGTGTGCATACACATACGCCAACACATGGTCTCAGTATACTAAAACAGATGCTAGAAAGGAATCAGGTGTTTTGACCATTATATTGGTGACTATGCACTTACCCCCTTGGTATATTTTTGATTATTTGAATATATGCATACTCTGTTTTATTAAAGAAACATTGAATAATTTTATTTGAGCAAAAATTTCTGTGCTGTATGGTGAAATGAAAAATACATCTTATTTCAGGACATTTACAAAGGAAATGATGAATTCTGTTGGTTGGCATTAAACACTAAATAATGCAGGAATAATTTCCCTATTAAAAGTGAAATTCTTCAACTCTTAAATGTAACGTTCAGATAATTAAACAGTGATCACTTTCATCTCTTTTGTTTTTTAGCATAGGTGATGAAAAAACATGGCCAAGGTAAGAATGGAGAAATCAAAGAGTCAGGTACCCTAGAGAAGAGCAAATAAAATACTAAGAACGCATTACAGATTTGTATTTAGAGGTGGAGAAGCAGCAGGAAGAAGCTGAAAGATAAATAACAATTGATAGAAGCTGAAGATGATAGAAGGTTCACCAGGTAAAAATGGACAGAAATGCTTCACTGACAAAATAATAAAAATGTTCTGAGAAAAGGGGAAAGAGCATTGAATTGAAGTGTTTCAAAAAACACATAAAAGGAAGTTTATGAGGCTGACCAAAATGTAGGTAAACCTGGTGTATTAGTCAGCCAAAGGAGTGCTGATGCAAAATACCAGAAATCTGCTGGGCATTATAAAAAGTATTTATTTGGGGTAGGAGCTTACAGATACCAGGTCATAAAGCATAAGTTACCTCCCTCACCAAAGTCTATTTGGAGCACGATGGCTGCCGATGTCTGTGAGGGTTCAGGCTTCCTGGGTTCCTACCTTCCTGGGGCTTGCTTAATCCTGGCTTCAAGGTTCCTTCCTTCCTGGGCCTGGCTTCTTTTTCCTCTGTGAGCTGACTTCCCAGGGCTCCAGCATAAGTCTTCAGCATCAAACTCCAGCATCAAAACTCCAACATCAGAAACCGTCAAATCTGTTCTTTGCTATGCCTTTTATCATGAGTCCTCACTCACCAAGGGGTGGGCACTCTATGCCCTAATCATAACTTAATCATGCCCAGGTACAGATCAGATTACAAGCATAATCCAATATCTATTTTTGGAATTCATAACCATATCAAACTGCTACACCTGGCAAACCATATATCCAAGAGAAGTGCTGGTAGAGAAGAGACCAAGTCCTAACTAAAGCACAGGGAAAGCAGCCCAAATACTAGAGAAGGCATGTATTGCTGCAAGGTCTAATCCTTGGCAGGGCCAGTTTTGAGAATATAGAGAAGAAATAAGGACTGAGTGATGGTAGATTAGAAAACCATGACAAATCAGGCCCCCTGGAGAGAAAGGGCATTGGGAATGATGAGCTGGTAGACATGCTTTAGGCAGGAAATTGGAGAGCTTGAGTTAAATCCCACCTCTGGCACCCACACTCTGGAATGGCAAGAGGAAGACATGGCAACCAATTGCCCACTGCCTCTCCCTTTCTAGGGGAATTAAACAAGGCAAATGTTTAACTCCATAAGGTGGATTTAGAAGGTGCTGCACAGTGAGTAAATCATGAAGCTGCAATGCCTCTCCTATGATTAAATGGAAAGTGGGCAGTCTTGAGGAAATAATATTTTTAAGGTCTGGAGAGGCCTAGTATTTTAGAGATATATCACTTTTTTTCAGTAGTTCTCAAGAAATAATTTAAACAGGGACACCTTACAGATGCCCACACTCAGGACATATCCCCTGTATGTATGCAAATTTTAAGAGCTCCCTTAAATTGGTAATGAAGCAAGTAGTACAATAATTCAAAATCACCATTTCATTGAAATCATATGACACTTTGCTGGGGCCATTTCCATAAACAAGATGGGCTGCATTATATACATCTATTTATATAATTGATGGTCGATAAATATACATCTTTTTATCTACCGTCAATTACATCTTACACTTTTTCCTTCCAGAAAAGGAATGGACAAAACATTGAGCCTTGAAACTAGTTTGAGTGTTTTACTGTGCTTTAGCACTTGGCATAAATTTTGGAGGCTTCTTGTATAACATAGAAAATACTGCATATGAGTTATTTTTAGCAAGTTCAAAATAATTACCCTTGCAAGAATAAACTGGTTGGAAACATGAAATGTAAATAAGAAAAGCTCATAATGAATTTATGTCATACTCTAGATGAAATAAAAAGTTACAATATTCTAGCACAAAAGGATTCTTTAATGTTAAACACAGAAGAAGGTACACAAGGTGGCACAAGAGATTGGGCATCTCTCTCCCACTCCAAAAGGTCCCTGGATCAATTCCAGGGCTGCTTAAAGAAGACGAGCAGACACAGAAGAATGTGCAGAGAGTGGACAGAGAGAGCTGACAGAGGGGGAGAAGGGATAAATAAATCTTAAAAAAAAAAGTACACAATAGTCGTTTGTGTCAAAAATGCAGAGTCACCTGACAACAATCTGGGAGGATAGTTTGTTGACATAGAGGACATTTTCTATGTTCATAAATATTACCAGTCATCAGTTTCTTGTTTTAATGAAATAAAGTTTTTGCATAGTTCAGCAGTTGCCACCTAATAAAATCATTTCAAGGTAGAGCAGAGCAGAACATAAATATTAGACACTCATGCTATGCAGCTTAAAGTGAACAGCTTTAACGATATCAGAAAATTCAGACTGCTCAAATTTAAATCTGAAAATGGAAATGCATGCCAAAGTAAATGACTACAGCTCACAAGGAAGAATTACACATTATCAAGGAAATTGTTTTCTTAATCCTAAACTATTGATCCTCCTACAAAATGTTAAAATAATAAGATACTATAAAAGTACAATTCTGTTTGAAAATTTTTTTTAAATTTATTTTTAAAAGACAAAGATTTGAGAAAGTATTTATAATTTGGGAAATTATTCAGATGTTGAGAAGCTCACTATTTTCCTGTTTTTTGTCTGTTTCCTGTTGGGTTTATTTTTCTTATTTTAAGAAACAAACACAAGTAATGTTTACATATATATATATATATATATATATATATATATGAGTCACTTGACATAAATCCAGAAAAAGCCTATCTTTCAGATCCATTTTAACAAATCATCAGATAATTTTGGGGAAAAATGTTAAATTTCAGTGCTGAAGGTTTTAAAGTAATGGCAAGAAAATTGCAGGTATAGGTGTAAAAAAAGTAAGTTCACACCATCATGGTGTGTTGGATGGATAAACAGTAGCTGTTAAGATGCCAACATCTTGCAAAACCATGTTTATAATTCACATATTGTGAATTTCATGATGCAAGACTTTTTAAATGAAAAAAAAATTAGTTATCTATAAATCAAAGGACCGAGAGGCCAGAATTAACTTTTACTTAAACAAATTTTTGACACAAGGTAATGCTATAACTATTTCAAGAACAATAAAGTTTATTTTCTTAAAACTCCTTTTCAGTTAATATTTTAAGCATGGGTCCAGCAATAAGTGTATGTTGTTGACATTTTTGATAAACTAAAAATTCCAGTGCACAGACACAATGTTACCATACTTAACGCAATGATGTGTCAGGGAAGAAATAGATGCTCCGAGTTTATATGCAGCAAGAAGAAAAAGTAAACTTCTCTGTTTAGCTTTAATTCAATACCAAACAGAATTCTAGTATGGAAGATTTTTAAAATTATATAGTTGAACCATATTTTCTTCCTGTGTGTTGGAGCCAGTTAGAATCCGCCTGGGAGAGCCTTTTGGCCACATTGTTTCCCAATTTCCCATCCAGCAACTTCTGGTTCATAATTTGAGCCCTTGAGTTCAGCTGGGCTGAAAGAGTTTACACCCCAAGTGGCAAACACTGCCAATCAGAGCTTTGGTTTTGTTTTTTGGTTTTTGTTTTCTTCTTCCCATCGTTAAACATTCACCGAAACAAAACTGACTAAAATAATTAAAATATCTTCAAATTACTTTCTTTACAATGTAGAGAATTAAAGAATTTAACTTCTTTAAAATCTGGCATTAATTCCTTTCTTTTGGAGCACTTTAAAAAGGAACATGGGCATTTTACAGGTTAGGGAGTAAACTTTGACATAAAAATTCCTTCCTGCTTCCTTTATACATTTCTAGATTAGTTTAATTGGAAGTACCTTTAGTGAGCCAAGCTGTTAGAAGAAAAAAGATTTTGAAAACTGTAGGAATCAGGATTTTCTAAAACTGGAAAAATACAGAAATACGTTAGAATCTAAATATTAAAAGAAGAATTTCTCTGTCAAGTATAAATTTACATTTGAATTTGTATGCATTCATTAAAATGAGCTGTTTCAATGTAATATGTTTATAATAATACAGATTATGAATAAATTGTATAAACAAATGTTACGTTATAAAATATAAACTTCTGAAAGTGTATTCCAATAAAATTTTACTTACATATCTATATATAAACATACATATCAAACCATACTAAACGCTTCACTTGAATGAAAAAGTTAAAGCCGATTTCTTTGTTTATAATTTTTTACAAACATTAACAAAAACTGGAGACAAGGCAAACTGAGGGATTTGCTTAAAGTGATAAATGTACACTCCCTGATAGAGTTGGTGCCTTTTTTTGTCCCCCTCTGCATCACAATCAAGCTTCATATTTGATACTTCTTATGGTAATAAGCCAGAATGGGAGAAACTTTTCCTCGAATAAGTTTTTCACATAAATTGCATAGAAGAGGTTGGAAAACCTAGTGAAACAGCCCACTGTCTCCTCTTCCTCCCACCCCCCCCCCAAAAACCCCTAACCATTAGACGTACTCCATGATCAAGTGGAATTAAAGACGTGAGAAACACCATAGGAAGGAATTTACTTGAATCATTTTTCAAGCCGATGAAACTTGGAAAATGAACATTTTTAGTAGAACCACAAAGAGAGCAGTGTTTGTCTTTTAGTGATTTGGAAACATTTGATTTTTAAGTAATAATAATTTTATATTTCCAGTCATCAAATGGCCAACAAAGAATAGCAATAGCGTGGACTGCCTGCAACCTACACTCAAACGCTGCAGTGATTTATTTTTTATTTAGGGAAGTATAGGTTAACAGAAAAACCATGTAAAAAGTATAGCATCCCCTCATATTCCGTATTGTTGACACTTTGCATTAGAGGGGTAGCTTTGTTACAATTGATGAAAGAATATTCAAATTGTACTATTAACTATAGTCCATAGTTTGCATTAGGTGCAATTTTCCCCAACACCACTCTATTCTTTTAACATCTTGTATTAGCGTGGTACCTTACAATTTATGAAAGAACGTTTTCATACTTGTAGCATTAACTAGTCCATTGATTAAAATGGGGTTGTGTTATACAGTTCTATCTTCTAATTTTTATTCTACTAAAATATATATGACCCACCTATATTCATGAGAGAAATTGGTCAGTAGTTCTCTTTTCTTATAGTAGCTGTACCTGGCTTTGGTGTTAGGGTGATGTTGGCCTCTTACAATGAGTTAGGTAGCATTTTCTCTCCATCTTTTGGAAGAGTTTGAGCAGGATAAGTGTTAAGTCATCTTGGAATGACTGTTAGAATTCACCTGTGAAACTATCCATTCCTGGGTTTTTCATTGATGGGAAGCTGTTGATGACTGATTCTCACTCTTTACTTGTGATTGGTGTTTTGAGGTCTTCTCTTTCTTCTACAGCCAGTGTGTTTCATCCACGTGTTTCTAGGAATCTATCCATTTCATCTAGGTTATCTAATTGGCATGCAGTTGTTTATAATATCCTCTTATGATCCTTTTTATTTTTCTGGGGTCAGTAGTAATGTGCCCCCTCTCATTTCTGATTGTTTGTCTTTTCTGTCAGTCTGTTAAGTGTTTGTCAATTTTATCTATCTTTTCAAAGAGCCGGCTTTTGCTTTATTAATGCTCTCTATTGTTTTTTAATTTTCAATTTCATTTACCTTTCAAACAGCTTAAAGAAATTTTTGAATCTGGAGAACGTAAGCTCTATCCTGATAAAATTCACAGAAATATAAACAATTGGCAATACATGTATAATTCAAATATCTGTGCATTGTTACACAATGACTGCAGTTGCTTTGGACCTTCTGCAGATTTTTATTACCATGCACTTTTTTGTCAGCAAGGTAAAAGAGCAGCCTGGGTTTCAACCCCATAGAATGACTCAGGAAAGCATCTCAGTCTTTAAGTCTGCTCAAAGACTTTGCTGATTTGAATTCTTCCTGTAATTTGAGAGACTTAGTGTCTTGTTTTGATAATGTTATGGCCTAAATGATTTCCAAATACCATATACTATGGATAGCACAAAACTCTATAAGTGAGCTGAACTATTATATGATTCACGGGCATTATAATTAATGAATACCTAGGATGATTCTGGAGACAACTAGATAGTCTAAATGACTCTTCGGCCTTCACACTCCTATATATCTTCTAGGAGATTTAACTTAGCAGTGTTTTTACAGTTATTGCTGTGAGTCTCATTTAGTTAATGTATGAGCTTCCACAATTATCAGGCATGCTTATTGAACTTTGAAAAGAGCATTGCATTTTGCAAACCCTCCAACACTGGCACTCGGCAAATGCTTCCTCTGAGGATATTCCCTAATGCTTTTAAGTAATATAGCAGACCTACATAATTACCTAACCCAAATGTCTTCCCAAGGCCCTGAATGCTATGTCTCAGTAAGTCTGAAGAAAGTCTGAAATAAATTGGACTAATTGAAATTTTAAGTGTTTTTAAAGTAACTAAATACAAAAAAGTTTGAAGAATTTTCTTGGCTGTAGCAAACTGGTGCACTGCAGATATTGGGAGAGAGCCATACCAACTATCTAATCACCTCCAAGATTTCAAACGTAACCAAACATGTTTTTAATACATAAATCTGTCATTATTCTGAGATACTGAGATGTTATCAGGCATCTGGAAGAAGTGTTCTCTGTCACGGGCATTGCATTCACTTGAGTTCCACTGGTCTCATATAGTCTCTCTATTAAGAGCGTAGTTAAGGAAAAAGAATTCAGAAGTTTTTTTTTTAAGATTTTTATTTATTTATCTCTTCCCATCTCCTCATTGTCTGCACTTGCTGTGGCTGTTCATCTTGTTCCTTTAGGAGGCACCAGGAACTGAACCGGGGACCTCCGATGTGGGAGGGAGGTGCCTCATCACTTAAGGCCCCTCCTTTCCCTGCTCTGTTGTGTCTCGTTTTTCCTTCTTGCATCTCTTGTTGCGTCATCTTGTTGCATCAGCTCTCCATGCCTGCCCATCCTACCAGCTCGCTGTCTTCTCTAGGAGGCACGGGGAACCGAACCACAGACCTCCCATGTGGTAGGCAGGAGCCCCGTCACTTCAACCATATCCGCTTCCCAGAATTCTCCATCTTAATTCACCCATTCTTCAACGAGAGCGAGCAGGGAACACGGGACACGCTGCATGTAGGGTGTTAGAGGGAGAGGGAGGTGGTACCTAGCACAGGGTGGCAGAGTGAGCCAGGCAACCTTGATAGCCTGTGTGTGATAGGTGTGTGCATGCTGAAGCTTTTAGTTGCAAAGTGCTTCTTTGTGGAAAATGTTTATTTTGTGTAATAATGAGTCAGGTAAGACTGAGGAAAGGGAAGTCCAGTATCATATAGATGTAAGGCTGTGGGTTGAAGAGGACTGCCCCAACCCCAGCTCATAATGCCCCCAGTACCTCATCTGTGAATGTAGGATAATCCTATCTAATGCAGAGAGCTTTAGCAAAGGATAATCAGATAATGTCTGTGGGCCACTATCAGTGTCTAGGACTTATGAGATGTTTGTGTTTTCTTATGTTACACGTGTTAAATAACCTGAAACTGTCAGAACTAAAGAATTTCACTGAGATTAAAATAGTAAACGTATGGAACAGAGAGTGATAAGAACTGGTGTGAAAATCTTGCCTCAGAACATCGAGGGCATGTCTGCTTCCATTTTAAAAGTCTAAGCAGATCTTGGTGTCCTCATCTCCTCCCATGAGGAATCTGAAGGGAAGCAGCAAAGGATAAAGCCCTTGAGAAAGAAGTCATGCCTGTGTGTCCCCCGGCGTGGGAAGGTGGGGGATATGGAAGGGCAGACACTCAGAGCACCACATGCCTGCCTGCACAGGTGGGGTGGGGGAGGAACAGAAGTGCCTGGTCAGGCTTGGAGAAAGAAACAAACCTTCAGAGGTGCTGAGAGGCCCGGGAATAGAAGACGGGGCCAGCTTCAGAGAGCAGCATCTTATTGCCAAAGAGGCAATGGTTAATGTGGATTACAGGCCTGACACCTGCTCTGTTATCTGGTCCTCCTTAAGTATAAGACTCTAGTAAGAGCCCAAAAACCAGGGGGCACAAGCTGGGGTTGTATTTCTTGCCAGTTCAGGAAGTGGGAATTTGGAGATTTTTTTTTTTTTTTTGGTATCCTTTTTGTCCATAAATATTTACAGCCACTACACTTAGGTGATGCAGCCTCCTGGACATGCAGGAAACAACGGGAGGGCACTAGTTCCTTGAGAATGAAGAATGCAGACTCCCAAAAGAGAAAAGAATTGTCTCATAGTTCTTATCCAAAAATACCTGGCTTCACATTTGGCTGGGATAAGCCTGTAGTTCTAGCATAACCAAACCTCTACCATGTTCTAAGAGAGATCACATAAGGTTTTGCTGCCCTTTCTTTTGAAGAAGAAATCATGACGATAAATTGAGCAGGTTTTCTTTCTGCCAAGCCCTAATAATTCTATGCAGATAGCAATTTGAATATATAGTGCATTAAGATTATTCATAATGTCACTAGATATATTTATCCTAAAAAAAATGTACTGTTTTGTAACGCGGTTACTTCCTCACCTCCCCTTTGCTTGTTTCTGATGTATCTGCCTTTAAAACTGGTATTCTCTGATGTGAGGTAATTCATTTTATTAATTGGAGCAAGTTGTTCCAACATGACACCCTGTCAAAACTCAGTTCTGTTTATGTTTTAATTACTTAATGTATATTGAGAAGACAGTACTTAATATCTTTGTAGCTTGCTGGGTTTTTCCATAGACTCTTTCATTTACTGGAGTAGACTCTATTTCAGTTTTCTCTTTTCTGAATGTTTTCTTTTAGAAGGATACAAAAAGAAACTGAAAAGCAAAAATACTTTTGATAATTCTCTAGTGGAAAATAGTGAAAAGTAAAATTAGGCAAAACATTACTGTTTCCCAATTCTTCAACTGTATAATATATCTTGCAGGTGGGTCATAGGTATCTACTCTAAAACAAAAGATAAGACTAGATGTATTCTAAGATGGGGGATATAATGAGATCAGACTCTTTGTGAAGAAATATCACTTCTGGCAGTATATCGGACAGGAATAAAAGGCTCTGGAATCTTCAAAGATTGCTTGCACCATGTCAGCATTTCATACTTAAACATCACAGCAATATTAGCCTCCAATAAAGCATTCCTCAGTGCTTGCTGACTGGACAACAATTATTGCTAGCATCACAAGCTAAGTACAGAAATTGGAGATCTACTCAAGCTATTGTGTCATCCAAAAGGTAGCAGTGCGGACAATTTTATTCAGCAGGAGGCTTCCAGCCATATGAGGAAAACAGAAAAGTGAGCAATTGCTTAGACGTAAGGGTGACCATGATAATGTGGAATTTTTTTCCAATGTTATGGGAGAAGACTGGTGGTATGTGAAGGCACATAGACTTGTAAGACTTCTTGGAGAAATTGCACGCAAAAGAATTTTCAATCAAAGGAAAGAACATTGTCCACTTAACATACTTGGCTTTGACCCACTCTGCAGCAGTCCAATAAAAATATAACATAAGCCACACACGCAACTGAATTTTTTTCTAGTAGTCAAATTAAAAAATAAAAAGCAGGTAAAGCTAACTAATACTTTTAGTTCGTTTAGTATGTCAACATACTACCATTTCAACATGTACTGAACATTTTAAAACTTGAAATGTTATATTATGTTTTCTATTGATTCTTCAAACTCCAGTGTGAATTTTACACTTTCAGTACCTCTTACTTCAGGAGAGCCACATTTAAAATACTTAGAATCCACATGTGGCTGTGATATTGAATTGGACTGCACAGCACTATAATCCATTCTAATACCTTTGTTGCTGTGCTCTAATGAGGAGAAAGAACACATCATTAACCTATACTTCATTAAAAAAAAACACTTTTAAACACTGAAAATTAGTGAGGCATGTATGTTATGAATGCCTGAAATATGGCACTGCCAACTTGATAGCATTGCACTTTCAGACTAATCAGTAACCACTGGTTTGCCTTTTTTCTCTCTTTCCCATGTAAGGGTATGGCTAATGGCTAATTGCAAAACCCAATATTCAGTCTATCAATAAAATTAAAGATATAAATACTATTTCAAGTAAGACATACACTGTAGGACTTTAGATGAACTAGTTTTTTCAGGATGAAAGAAATATCTTGAGCTCCATTTTTCATACAGAAAATAAAGAGCTGCACATCATCCACCAAGCATGACCAGGGCAAGCCAAGCTTCACCATCAACCCTCTCTGCCTTACGTGCCAACATCATCATCAGTTAGAGAGTCCTGGCATTGACAGAGCCAAGACACATGACTTCCGCATGGCTGAGATGAAAATCTGTTCCACGTACCTTTCATGCATTATTTCATCTAATCCTTAAAGCATTCATGTAGATTATAAACCCAATTTTACATGTTAGGATACAGACATAAGAGGTCAAGTCATTTCTCTATGCTTGATAGAGGAATCTAATCTCTTTACTGCCTAGTTACATAAGCTGTGTGTCCTTTACAGTAAAATCTATGTTGTTCTTTAAAGTAAAAATCTATACTCCAAACAAGACACATTTTTTTATAACGTTCAAAATTTCCATGGAGGTTGATATGTTCAGCTGACTAAAACTGTGGAACTAGGAGGATTCTTACAAAGACCTATGCAGGCACAACTGATAAATACTTGGAAATGTTCAACATTTGTCTTAAAAGACAAAATAGTTAAATAATTTTATTTTTATAAATAGATATTAGGAAAAAAGCACTACTAACTTAAACAAAAATTTTAACTCTCTTTTGGAAGTGTTTATCCACTATTAGAAAAATTGCACATTTTTTTTTTATAAACCATCCTGCCTCCCACCTCTGGTTCTTGTTTCGACTATTTCTTCTCCCATAAAGGTATTCCACTTCACCACTTTTTGCCTGATCAACTTCTATTCATCTTTTGTTTGTTTTTGAGGTACTGGGGGCCAGGGAAAAGCCCAGGACCTCGTAAGTTAGAAGATGGTGCTCAACCACTGAGCCACATCAGCGTCCCCAAACTGGTTTTATCATTTGTTTTTACTTGTTCCCTGTTTTGTTCTTACCAGGAACAGAGCCCGAAGTCTCCCATTTGGAAGGCGGGTGCTCAGCTGCTTGAGCCATATCTGCTCCCTGTTCATCTTTTATGAATTAGTTTGTGTTCCTGAG
The DNA here is from genome assembly GCF_030445035.2 of Dasypus novemcinctus. Taxonomy (NCBI): domain Eukaryota; kingdom Metazoa; phylum Chordata; class Mammalia; order Cingulata; family Dasypodidae; genus Dasypus; species Dasypus novemcinctus. The sequence goes on along the minus strand of NC_080701.1, from coordinate 8,224,363 downwards.
TGTGATGGAGTTGGACTCAGATTGACCTTTCTACACATGCCTCTTCTGTCACTTTTACTGAACCTCTGGTTGGCGCTAGGGTTAATGTATATGCAGGAGACTTGAATCTCTGTCCATGTGCCAGCTGGGCCCTGAGCCTCAGCAGACTTGCAACTCCTACCCTCTGGTTCATTGGACTTACCCAGGTCAGCTAACATGGAGGTGAGGATGGTCAACCATCGAAACAGGAATCTGAGAGTGCCTACAACTGCAAGCAGGAGAACTGTATCCATCATCCATGTGGAATCTAAGGCTCCCTCTCAGTATAGAGGTGGAATGGACATCACCATCCCAGGGTCCACAGGATGGAGGAATAAAATATGGATTAGTGCAGACTTATTGATATTCTACTATGGAACTATAGTGATTAGTAATGGAAGAAATTGTAACATTGATGTGGAGAAAGTGGCCATGATAGTTGCTGAGGGCAGGGAGAGGGAAGAAGAGATGAGATATGGGGGCATTTTCAGGACTTGGAGTTGTCCTAAATGAATTGCAGGATCAGATGCTGGACATTATATATCCTGCCATAACCCACTGAATGTACTGGGGGAGAGTGTAAACTGCAATGTAAACTATTATCCATGTGGTGCAGCAGTGCTCCAAAATGTATTCACCAAATCCAATGAATGTACCACAATGATGAAAGAGGTTGTTGATGTGGGAGGAGTGGGGTGAGGGGGTGGGGGATATATGGGAACCTCTTATATTTTTTGAATGTAACATTTTTTTGTGATCTATGTATCTTCAAAAAAAATACAATTAAAAAATTGATGGGAGTGGGGGGATGGGGAGTGGCATATATGGGAACCTCTTATGTTTTTTAATGTAACATTTTGTGTGATCTATTAACTTTAAAAAAAGATAATTAAAAAAATAGAGAGAGAAAAAAAAGAATTAGTTGGGACACCATTTTCTCCTTGTAGACTTATCCAAACTTCCAGACCGAGCTCCACTGTCATGTTTCATTAGTTACAATGTTTTACTAAAAATGTTTTACTAACATATTTATTCCTTTGGCCTTTTACTGAAATTCTGTTCCCTTGACTATTCTAGATAGTAAATTCATCTAATACAGATATTAGCAAACCACAGCTATTGGGTCAAACCTGGCCACTGCCCATTTTTATAAGTAAAGTTTTATCAGAGCACATGCACATTCATTTAATTGTTTATGGCTGTCTGTGTGCTACAACAGAAAGTCAAATAGTTACACTAGAGACTGAATAGTCCATAAAGTCTGAACTAGTTACTATTTGGCCCACCACAGAAAGTGCTTGCTGAACCTTGCTCTAATGCAAGGTTGTAAATCATTTTATATTTTGCATTTATATGACATTATGTTAATATAGATGCAAAATATGCACACACATTTTCACAAACATATATAGGTAGAGATACAAACATATACACATACATGCTTATATACACACACAAATGTATCTGTTAGCCTATGACTTAACCTGAATTGCTGAATAACAATTGAGAAGTTTAAAGTTATCTTTAAAACACCAAATATAATTTTCTTACAACAAATAAAGGTTATTAATGTAATGGATCAAAGAATGGCATAACTTGAGAGAATTTCTACTTGTGTACATACCAAATTTATCATTACAAATTTATGAACTATAATACATATTTCATTATTTCTTTCCTTCTACTTTATTGTATCTTTTCAAACTTACTCAACTGGATGCTTAACTAATTACTTTTCAGGTTTTTTATTCTAATAAATTTTATCTCATAAAAATTATTAGTTAGAAGAGCAAAAATTTTCTATGACCATTTCTGCATACCACTTTCCTTTTCCCAATTGGATTTCAGTAGCAAAAATTAGATTAAAATAGTCCTTGGTTCATTTTTATCTTTGATCATTGAATAGACCACTTCTATTTATCTAGTTAATTAATTCATACATTAGTTACTTAGAAGTATATGAATATGAATGTATGTAATTTAAAACCTATCTTGGTTTGTTTCAGTTACCTCTTATATTTAATTTTATATCTTCAAATTGATTGTGTTTTGTCATAGAAATATATTATAAGACACCAATTTGTTGGTAATTGTCAAAATTTGTTTTTTAGCCTAAAAATCTGTTAGATTTTTACAAACAGTTCATTGGAGTTTAAGACTCTATCATCACTCCCTTTCTCTTCATCTCTCTTACTCTCTCCTTTCCTCACTCTCTCTATTGCAGAGTTCTACATCTATCTACTAGAACACTGATATCAATTGTACAGTTCACATGTCTTCTACCTTTATTAAGTTTTGAATAATCAGGTAACTTGTGATAGTCAATATAATTTTAGTTTGCTCTTTACTAATAAATGAGAACTATGTATGTCTGTGTATTGCAGAATAGACAGCTAATTTTTCCCCATATGTCAGTGATTTATGACTGCAAAGAAAACTTGCTGATTCACATATTATTCCTAGATGGCCATTCTACAAGTCAGCCAGTAACACGTGAATTCAAGGTATATTTGGTCACTAAATCTCCGAAGGCATGCAAGGTCTTTCAATATGCAATTATATTAAATGGGAAATGATTTTTTCTAAGTTTCATAAGCCGTGATATAAGAAAATGAATAAATTATCAGGGCACGCTGGATCAAAAAAGAACTCTAAATAAATATTTGCATTATTTTTAAGTGAGAAAGTGAAAGAGTAAGAAAAGCTCTTGAAAGGAATCAGGAGACCTTTGTCAAAGTCTTATTTGACTCCTAGATAATTATATGACTTTGGGAATATCATTTAACCTCCATGAACCTCAGTTTCCTTGCTCATAATATAAGGGAAGTAGTTATTTACAACTCAGCTACTTAGCGAGCTACTCAGCTACTTAATGGCTATGACACCTCTGTTCAAATTGGAAAAGCACATGTCCATGACTGTGGGCATGATTACAGCTAACTGAAAGATTTTAAAATGTTGTATGGAGGTCAGAAAAACTTTCCAAATTACATTATGGCAAGATATCTGTGGTGCTCCATTTTAGACATTTGAGAACAGGTGGCACTGAGATACATTATGTAGGAATGTATTACTTCACCATTAGATAAGGTAGGGGGACGATAAGTATACCTGCACATGCAGGCGATCAAGGCAAGCCAGTCTATGTCTTCTCTGGGGCATGTGATAGACCCCACTGTCCTGCGGTGCTCACGTCTAGAACGTAGTGCTCCATTGTGGGAGGGTCTCTGGTATCATACAGTTGTGGACTTGGTCATGCGGTCTACCACTTTCTAGCCACATGTTCTAGGGCAAGATGTTAAACTTCACCAAAATCTCTCCTGAGAAAACTTCATCCATACATAGTTAAATATCCTAAGGCCTGTATAATGATGAGTTTAAGAATAGTAACTAATTGTTATTAAATTTTATTGGAGATGGATCAATTATTAGTGCTTATAGTTTAGCAGCAGAAAGACAACGTCAAAAAGAAATGACCACCAGCAAGCAATGCAACTGGAAAAAGACCTTGAATAAAAGGGGGAAAAGGTAAAGACAAATGAATTTATATGGGTAAGAGACTTCAAAATGAGTTGGAAGGTCTTCCCAGAGCTAACGCTTATGCACGTCTCAGCAGGATCTCATAGACAGGCAAAGTAGATACTACCCCAAATAGTGGGGCTCCTGTGGGCTCTGGAGACACTCAGGTCTTATGGTCATGGCAGATAGCTCCAGTGGTTGGTGCCTCACCAGTGGGTCCTACTTTGGAGTTTGTGTTCCCATGTGTGACAAGAGTTGAACTTAGATATGACTTCTCATCACATCCTTCTTCTGTTCCATTTATTTGACCCTATAGTTGGCGCTGGAGTTGGTAGGTGTACACCTAAGAGATTTGAATCTCTGGGCTGTCCATGTGCCAACTGGACCCTGAGCCTCAGCAGAGTTGAAACACCTACACTCCAGGTCATTGCACTGACCCAGGACAACTAACAAAGAGGCGAGGATGGACAACCACCATCCCAAGGAACTGAGAGAGTCTACAACTGCAAGCAAGAGAGTCCCATCCATCAGCCATATGGGACTGAATCCCCCTCTCAATTAGAGGTGGAATGGGCATCACCATCCCAGGGTCCTTAGGATTGGGGAATAAAATATGGACTAGAGTGGACTTAATGGTATTCTACTATAGACTTATTGAGATTCTAGCAATGGAAGAAATTACATCATTCATGTGGAGACAGTGGCCATTGGAGGTGCTAAAGTCAGGGAGAGGGACAAAGAGGTAAAATATGGGGGAAATTTCAGGACTTGGAATTGTCCTGAGTGACACTGCAATGACAGATATGGGTCATTATATATATAGCCATAATCTACAGAATTGAGTGGAAGAGAGTGTAAACTACAATGAAAACTATAATCCATGATTAGTGGCAATGCTTCAAATGTGTTCATCAATCATTGCGATGAATGTACCACACTAATGAAAGAAGTTGTTAATGTGGGGAAGGATGGGAGGTGTGGGGAGTGGGAAGCATGGGAATCCCTTATAATTGTATGTAAATTTTTATGAAATATCAGGATCTCTTAAAAAAGTATATATTAAAATGTATTTTAAAAAGTAAACCAAAAGAAAAGAAAGAAATGACAATATTTGCCCTTTTGTGTCTAACTTATTTCATTCGGAGTAATGTACCAAATATACATTATATATCATAATTAGTGCTAATAGTCTGATGATTTTATCTCCTAATCTGTAACAAATGTTCTACCACAATGTAATATGTTCATACAGGGGTTTGTATGGGAATTCTGCACATTTGCATGATTGCTTTGTAAGGTCACAACTTCTCTATTAAAAATATATTTAAAAAAAGAAATGACAATAAAAATAATAATTCTGACTATGTTGAAATAACAAAGCCCTCTTACGAAACTATTAAGATGAATACTTTTTTAAAGGTTTTGAAACCATCAGGTCATTGATTCTTTTGCTTAGAAGAAGAAATCAGTTCCCAATTATTTTACTATAATCTTTCTTATGACATTTGAAAAAAATAAATGGATTTGCTACTAAAAGAACTATTACATGGTTGACCACCAACTTTAAATATCATGTTGCTGATTGCTTTCAGACTGATACTCCATTCGAAGGATCTACCCAAGAAATTCATTCAATGGCACATGCAGTAAACCAGATTCCATATGCCCTCGTAGGCAAAACCTGGGAGCTGGCTGAGCACAAATGTGAGCATGATCAACTCATTCCTTCATTACACCTGGGGGCTGGGTAGCATCACATTATTGATTTTTTCTCTAATATTGATTTTTCTCTCTAATATTATTTTAAATTTTAATTCATGGAGAGCTAAGATCTGTGCTTTGTAGAATTAAAATGAATATTTGGATATTACTTTAAAAATTGTAGAGCTAGAAGGGGGCATGAGCTGGGGTTCTGGTAATGTGCTCTTTCCTGGTCCCAAAATACATGAGTACATTCTCATTGTGAACATTCATTGAACTGGGCATTTACGATTTGTGTATTTTCTTGTGTGTATTATACTTCAACAAAAATTTACAGTGAAAATTATAGAGGCAACATGATTCATTATGCTAGTTTTATCATTTCTCAAGTTTCTCATAAACATGTTACTGAGAAAGTAGTTCCTTTCAACATCAAAAACCTCAAAAATAAAGGGAAATAATCCTTCACATATATAATTCAGTTGCACAGCCATTCAAATACTGAATTTTTACATTTTGCATATTTTTCCTTAACTTGTTTCACCATCTCATTTATTTCCATTATATTCCTATATTGAAATGCATAATCTCCTTCAGCTTTTTTTAACATCTAGAAACCTGCAAGAACCAAAAACATGAGTTATTATCAATACATAATAGCCTATTTATGAAAAGAATACATTTTTCCATTAGAGCAAATTGTACTCTGTTGAACTTTCCAAGTTTTGAAAAGTTAAATATTTCAAAAGCAAAAACAAAAAAACCCATAGTGATATCAACTGTTATCACATATTTAGATTTTTCCAAAGTCTGCATGACCCTACATCAATGATCATTAAATAAAAGTGAAGCAGTGTGGGTTAGGCAGAGATGAACAATTCTAGTACCCACAGGGACTGACATATGCATAAAATAATTGCAGGTTGGGTGAAATCCAGTAGTGAAGACTGTGTTCAACTGGAAGGGGTAAACTCAGCTAAAGGCATTCAAATTCATATTTCACTACACATTGAAAGGGATAACCAAAACAAATATTTGGCTGCATCTCTTCCGCAAGGTGCCTATTTGTGATATGGTTCACAGAATGTTTCTGACCAAATACAACTGGCATAGATGCAAGAAACATGAGGTTGAAATACCTGGGCACTTCTGTGAGGGATGGCTGGTGATGCCCCATGCTTGTAAGACTTCTCCGACTTAACATTTTAGTACACTATTTGATTGAAAGGGAAAATAACGTCAGTATGCCAAATTTTCAGTAGGTTTTCAGTTAATTCAGATTAACTGAGTGAATAATTCATTAATATAAATTAACTGAAAAAGATGGATGTTTATAGATGGAACAGAAGGAAAGGGTTCTCTCAGACAGGTGCATGGCATTCTTCCCAAATAGGTAGAAGAACAAAAAGGGGCTGGAGAATAGAGTAAATTCCAAAGAAGAAAGGAATTGGAGTCTTTAGCCTAAGAAGAAAGGAAAAACAACAGCACTTGGATGACCCAGAAAAAAAAAATGCATTAAATCCATCAATTGAAATGGATGGATTCTAACGATGCCTACAAAAATGTAAAAGTCAATAGCTTGGAAAAATAGGTTACTATGAATTTCAGTCTCAACCTAAATAAAATTGTGAACGGTACTTTGAAGATGAGCCCAGCTTTATTCAATGACTCCCTGAAGAGTAGAACTATGTCATTTTTGAAACTAAGACATATGAAAGGAAGCACAGTGCTACCTGCAGTAAACTGAAAGTAAAACATTGCAAGACTTTAGATTTCCCATGACTCGTGATTCTTAATACTTTAACATAGATAATTATTGGTATTTTATGAATAATTTGCTACAACGCAACTATGCCCTTCCTGAAAGAAATTCCTGATGCCAATAAAGAAATAATCCTTTTATTTTAGAGAAGTTGTGGGTTTCCAGATGAATCATTCATAAGATAGAAAACTCCCATACACCACCCCAGCATCACGACCTTGTATTGGTATAGAATATTTGTTACAATTGATGAGAGCACTTTTTGTAATCTTATTAATTTTGTTTTTAACACCAGTTACCTTTGTTACAACTGAAGAAAAAGTATTAAATAGTACTATTAACTATTGTCCATAGTTTACATTAGGACTATTTTTTCATATACCACACTATTATTAATACCTTGTATTACTGACATACATTTGCTTTAATTCACAAAAGAACATTCTTATACCTGTACTATAAACTAAAGCCCATCATCTACAACAGGGTTCACTGTGTTATAAAGTCCTGTGCTTTACCTGTCCATTTTTATTCTAGAAATATATCATGACCTAAAGTTTCCCCTTTTAACCACACTCACCTATATAATTTCAATGCTGTTAATTTCACTCACAATCATGTGTTATCACTACCACAAGGCATTTCCAAACCTTTACAATCAGTAGAAATAGAAATTCTGTACAAATTAAGTATCAACTCCGCATTCTCTAATCCAATCTATACCCTGGTCACTTATAAAACAGATCTTAACTCTGAGTCTGTGAATTATAGTTAGTTCATAGTAGTGAGAAATGAGATTTGGCTTCTTGTTTCTGGCTTATTTCACTCAATATGATGTGTTCAAGATTCATTCATGTTGGCACATGCATCTGGACTTCCTTTTTATGGCTAAATAATAGCCCATTATTTGTATAAGCCACCTTTTGTTTATCCATTCATCAGTTGGTGAACCCTTGGATTGCTTCTGTCTTTTGGCAACAGTGAATAATGCCTCTATAAACATAACTGTGCAAATATCTGCTGATTCCCTGCTTTCAAAAACATGGATATATACCTAATGGCAGGATTGCCGGGTCATGTAGGAATTCTATAACGAGCTTACTGAGAAACTGCCCAACTGTCTTCCACAGCAGCCAGACTATTTTACATTACCATCTGCAAGGAATGCTTGTTCCTGTTTCTCCACATCCTAATACTGGTAGTTTTCTTTTTTAATAGTAGTCATTCCAGTAGGAGTGAAATGAGATTTCATTTTGGTTTTGATTTGCACTGCCTTAAGAGCTCATGATCTGGAGCATCATTTCATGTTTGTTAGCCATTTGTATATCCTCCTTAGAGAAATGTCTTTTCAAGTCTTTTACCCATTTTTAAATTGGGTTATCTTTTAATTGTTGAGTTGCAGGATTTCTTTACACATTCTGGATATTCAAGACTTTTTAGACATGTGGTTTCTAACTATTTTCTCCCATTGAGTAGTTTTCTTTTCAACTTCATGACAAAGTCTTTTGATGCACAAAAGTTTTTAATTTTGAGGTGGTCCCATTTATCTATTTCTTCATTTGTTGCTTGTGCTTTAGGTGTGAAGTCTAAGAAATCATTGTCCAATGCAAGGTCCTGAAGACACTTCCCTACATTATTTTCTAGGAGCTTTACAGTCTTGCTTATGTTAAGACCTTTGACCATTTTGAGTTAATTTTTGTATACAGTGTGAGAGGGGGGTCCTCGTTCATTCTTTTGCACATGGATATCCAATTCTCCCAGCACCATTTGTTGAAGTCACTATTCTTTGCCAATTAAGTGATCTTGGAACCCTTGTCAAAACTCAGTTGACCATAGATGTGAAGGTCTTTTTTTGAACTCTCTACTCAATTCCAGTAATCAATATTTCTATTCTTATGCTGATACCATGCCATTTAGATCACTGTAGTTTCATAATATGCTTTAAAGTCAGGAAGTACGAGTCCTCCAACTTTATTCTTTTTTCAAGAGGTTCTTGACTATTCAGGGCCCCTTACCCTTCCATATAAGTTTCACAATTGGTTTTTCCTTTTGGTTTTCCAAAAAGACTGTTGGAATTTTGATTGGCCATTGCCTTTTTTGGGTAGAACTGACATCTTAAGAATATTTAGTCTTCCAATCCATGAACACGGTCATTCTTATTTATTTAGGTCTTCCTTGATTTCTTTTAGCAAAGTTTTGTAGTTTTCTGTGCACAAGTCTTTTACATCCTTGGCTAAATTTATTTCTAAATATTTTATTCTTTCATTGCTATTTTAAATGGAATATTATTCTTGAATTCTTCCTCTTATTGCCCATTACTAGTGTATAGAAATACTGATTTTTGCATGTTGATCTTGTACCCTGCTACTTTGCTGAATTCATTTATTAGATCTAATAGCTTTATTGTAGTTTTCAGGACGTTCTATATATATAGGAAAATGTCATCTGCAAATAGTGAGTTTTACATCTTTCCATTTTGGATGCCTTTTATTTCTTTTTCTTGCCTGGCTGCTCTGGCTAGAACTTCAAGTGCAATGTTGAATAACTGTGTGTGACAGTGGGCATTCTTGTCTCGTTCCAGATCATAGAGGGAAAGTGGAAAGCTTCAGTCTTCCACCACTGACTACATTAGCTGTGGAGTTGTCATATATGCCCTTTAACATGTTGAGGACATTTCCTTCTATTTCTACTTTTCTAAGTGTTTTTTAACAAGAAGAGATACTGGATTCTGTCAAAAAGTCTTTTTCTATGTCAATTGAGATGATCATGTGTTTCCTCTCCATTTTGTTACTGCAGTTATTATGTTAATTTCCTTACGTCAAACCATCCTTGTGTACCTGAGTTAAAACCCACTTGGTGTATGGATCTTTTGATGTGATGATGGAGTTGATTTGCAAGTATTTTGTTGAGGATTTTTGCACTGATATCCATAAGAGAAATTTGTCTCTAATTTTCTTTCTGAGTAAACTTTGATAATAGAGTAATGTTGACCTCATAGAATGAGTTAAAAAGTGTTTCCACCTGTTCTATTTTTTGAAAGTTTGAGTAGGATTGGTATTAAATCTTCTTGAAATGACTGGTAGAATTCCCTCGTGAAGTCATATTGTCCTGGGCTTTTCTTTGGTGGGAGGTTTTTAATGACTGATTCAATCTCTTTACTTGTAATTGATCAGTTGCGGTTTTCTATTTCCTCTAGAGTCAATGCAGATTGCATTTTTCAAGGAATCTGTCCATTTCATCTGGATTGTCTAATTAGTTGGCATACAGTTTTCCATAGTATCCTCTTATGATCCTTTTTATTTCTCTGGATCAGTAGTAATATAACCCCTCATTTCTGATTTTATCTTTTTTATTTTTATTTTTTATTTTTAAAATTTTATTAAAGTTAATAGACCACAAGGAACGTTACATTGAAAAACATAAAAAAACAAAATCACAAAGTTCCCATATAACCCACTCCAGACCCCCCACCTCATCATTTTTATAAATTGTATTTTTTAAGATATGTACATCACAAAAAAATTACATTAAAAAATATGAGGTCCCCATATAACCCCCACCCTCCCACCCCATTCCTCCCATACCAACAAACTCCCCCATCATTGTGGCACACTCAGTGCACTCCATAAACACATTTTGGGGCACTGTTGCACAGTAGTTGCTGAGGATAGGAAGAGGGAAGAAGAGATGTGATGTGGGGGCATTTTTGGGATTTTGAGTTGTCCTAAATGATATTGCAGGGTCAGATGCTGGACTGCACTGGAGAGAGTGAACTACAGGGTAAACTATTTACTATGTAGTGCAGCAGTGCCCCAAAATACGTTCTGATTTTATCTTTTTCTTTGTCAGTCTAAGGGTCTATCCATTTTATTGATCTTTTCAAAGAGTCAATTTTTGTTTTGTTAATTCTATTGTTTTTTTTAATTCACGCTTTCATTTATTTCTGTTCTAATCCTTGTTATTCTTTCCTTCTTCTTGCTTTCGGGCTAGAGTGTGGGATTAGAGTGCTGTTATTTTTCTAGTTCCTCCAGGTGTGTGGTTAGGTCTTTCATTTTACCTCTTCTTTTCAGTGTAAGCATTTAGGGCTATAAATTTCCCTCCCAAAACTGCCTTAAATGCTGTTTTGATATGTTGTGTTCCCATTTTCATTCATCTCCAGATATTTAGTTTTCCTTGCAATATCTTCTTTGACCAACGGATTGTTAAAGAGTGTGTTTTTTTTAACATCCATACAATTGTGGATTTTTTAGTTTACCGCCTGTTAATGATATTCTGTTTCATTCCATTACAGTCACAGAAGATGCTTCATATAATTTCATTCTTTCTAGATTTATTAAGGCTGATTTTGTGACCCAACATGTGGTCTCTCCTGGAGAATGATCCATGTACACTTGGAGAATGTGTATCCTACTGTTTGAGGGTACAATATTCTGTTTATATCTGTTATATCTAGTTCATTTATCATACTATACTCATTCTGTTTCCATCTAGGACTTCCAACAGATGTTTTATCTAATTGAGAGTGGTATATTGAACTCTCCAACTATTATTGTTGAGCTGTTTATTTCTACCTTCGGTTGCGCCAGTGTTTGCTTCCTGTATTTTGGAGCACTGTGGTTTAGGTACATAAATATGATTGTTTTTTCTTCGTAGATTATCCCTATTATTAGCATAAGTATCCCCTGTTTCTTTTGGCAAAGTCTATTTTGTCCAATATTAGTATAACTACCCCAGTTCTTTTTGGTTCCTTTTTGCATGGAATATCTTTCTCCAGCCTTTTACTTTCAAACTATTTATGTCTTTATGTCTAAGATGAGTCACTTGTAAACAACATAATTTAATTATTCTTTTTGATCCATTCCATCAATCTGTGTCTTTTGGTTAGGGGATTTATTCCATTAACATTCAGTGTTATTAATGTAAAGGAAGTACTTACTTTAGTCATTTTGTCCTTTAGTTTTTATGTCATACCTTTTGTTGTCTCATTTTTCCTTTCTTGCAACCGCCTATTCTTTTGATTGGTCTGTCTTTAGCTTGACTCTTCCACCTCTTCAAATCTGCTGCTGTATGCCTCCAAGGTATTTTTAATCTCTATTGTTACTTTCATCACAATTTTTGTTATGTTTCTTCATACTTTTGAATTCTATATGCTCACACCTTGTTTTCTTAACATCCTTTAATTCTTTTATGCACATTTTCTTCATCTCCTTGAATTTAGGAAATTAGAATTTATTTAGATTTGTTTTAATTTCTTTGATTAGTTGCTCCAAATACTGTCTCCTCTGAAGTTTTAATTTGTCCCCCTGACTGAGCTATAACTTCCTGTTTCTCAGTATGGCTTGTAATTTTTGGCTGATGTCTAGGCATCTATTTTCTTGATGGGCTAAATCTGAAAGTTAGTTTCTCCCTCTTGCCTAGGGTTTTGTTGTTGATTGGCTCTGTGTTAAGGCTCTTGTTTGACACTTGGTCAAACCTAATTCACATTTAGAAAAGCCTGAGTTTAACTGATGAGATTTTCTCAGATCTTCATCTGATTTTTGCCCTGGATATGCAGTAAAATTTTAAAGATTATACTTTAATTGTTTCACCCCCAAAAGAAAACTTCCTTCTATTCTTTTCTGGGAGTCTTGATATGTTCTATTTTTGTTCAGAGTTTTTTCCCCAGCACCTATGATTTGTTTAAATTCTTTTCTTCACTCAGTGCCCCACTTTCCTTAATCCCTTCAGTTCTGGGACCCTCCTGTCTTACAGCAGTTCATTTAACCTCTCCCCCACACGCACATTTTTTTCCCTGTGAGGTTTTCCTGCCTCCAGGTTCTTCCCTGATAGGGTATACCTCCTCCCTGAGGAGCCAGTTGGAGTCCATCCAGAAAGGTGGGTCACTCCAGAAGATCCATTTTCTGTTTAGGTGGTCCAGTCAACAGAAATGGGATCAAGTGAGCAGGGCACTTTGCAGCCAAGTTTGATTCTGTCTCTCGCTGACTCCTGGGGCCCCATGGGCCTTTTTATATGAAGCACCCCTCAACAGCTTGTGCTCAGCTCTGGCCTCTGTGGATTAGTGTCCCTGTGCCTGGATACACATGGGTTTCTATTGCTTATGTCCCCAGGAGGAGGTGGGAGGGATCCAGGCCACTGCCTATGAGCAACTCCCCAAGATGTGCGAGACCGAGTGAAGGAGAGGGAGGGGATGGGCAGGTGTGGCGTGGAAGTTTCCTACCCAATAGTTTCATTTATCTTTGCGTCAATATTTGTGGAGTCTTTCTCCAACCTCTAGCATCCTCCAAAATTCTAAGCATGTGCAATTGGTCCTCTTACTCAGTGAAACTCTGGGGAGGTTTTCTCAGGGGATATCTTACATCACCAAATTGATGGCATCACCAATGACCGTTTTAAACCGTGAAATCACCAATACAGAGCCAAAATTTTGAAAAGCATGGCACTAAATAGACCCTGAGAGACCACTGTTTACAGTAGTAAGAGCTGAAACAAGAAGGCAGAGCGTCACCATGTTTGACCTCAGCTGGAAACACCCACATGGGAGACTCATTTTTTTGCTATTCTGCATGTCTCCATGAGTGGCTGATCACCTAGAAATCCACCAGTGATGACAGGTGGAGCTTCAGGCTAGTTTCAACACAAACATGAGCTTAAGAGATGCTTCTCTTCTCAAGTCCTGCTCCTCACGCAGGGCCCAACACATTGATCACAGAGTCCCCAGAGAAGGTGGGACTTTCTCCAGGACAGATACTTTGGATTTTATGTCATCTAAAATTCAGAAAGTAGATTAACTACTTTATTCACATCCTTAAGGGACATTTTACCTTTTCCATGATAAATATGTTTTTGGTTACTCATTGTGCCAGTCAGGATATGTTAGGTAATGCAGTATTAATAAATCAACCCCTAAGTTCAAAGATTGATTTTGTTGTTGTTGTTGTTCATGCTATATATTTACCATGGCTTGAACAAGGTGTCCTTCAATACCCTGTTTGTTCAGGGATTCAGCCTATCTTTGGAATTCCCGTTGGGGAAGATGTTTCTCCTTACAGCAAAAGGGAGACAGACCAGACACTACAGTATGGACTGTCACTGTCTCTTCTGAATGTCAAGTATATCATTTTTTGCTATTTTATTGACTTGGCATTATCATATGACCCCATCTAACTGTCAAAGAGCCCAGGAGCCCAGGGAAGCAAATGGAATATTTGGAGAGCATGCCTTCCTTAGTGATGTGGAGAGAACATAGTACTTGGACAAGATACCTACATTCTGATTTTAGCTTTGCCCATCACAACACAGAAGACCTAGGGCAAGTCATCCCTCAATTCCATCATCTGCAAAAGAAGAGACTCTCTCTTTTTTAAAAGCAACATCTTCAGAAAAGCAATGTTTAGAGAGAAGGAAATTCTCAACTCCCTTCCCCAATCGCCCTCTCTTCTGAGACTTCTGAGGAAGCTCTGGCAGATGACTCTCAATTCTTTTCTAAAATTAATATAAGTTTAAAGGCTCAAAATATCCTTTTCTCTTTAAATTAGATTATCTCTAATTTTTTAAAAATGCAAAAACAGTTTGCTCAAGAGATTTGTGCACCAATGGGTTTTCCTTAGAGCATTCCAACATTTTCCTTTGAATGGTTTCAGGTGTGGGAAGATGTTTGTTCCAGCAGTACTTGGGCAGCTGACTATAGCCTGGGGGGTAAAACCTTTAGACCAGTCATCACCCAGCTAAGTTGACCCTCGTTTTATATCAGGGTTCCTATTAAACACTATTATTTATCAATGGCTTATGTATTAAGAAGTTGGAAGACATTAAGCCAAATGACAACCTATATATTTTGTTACTTTTCAGCTAAATATAACTAAATATTGTTCCAAACAACATAACTGCTTTCCTCTCATTCACTTAGAACTAAACTGTATGTTGGAATTCAAGACACTGTGTCTCCAGGTTATTGCATTTCCCTCTGGTTTTATTTGTTTTGTTTTTAATAGCATCTCTCCAAGTTTGACATACTGCTTACCTGCTTTCCAGATCATTAATGAGGGTTTTAAATAAGGCCAGGCCCAAAACCAAACCCTGAAGCACCGGGCTAGACACGCGCTCTAATTTGATATCTCACCACTTACCATGACTTAAGCTTGCTGCTCTCCAGCCCGTCTGTGCTTGGCTCGGTAACAGAAGCACAGTGATTCTAAGTGAGCCTGGCTGGGTGAATGTACTTACATTTCTGAGCTCCAAAGCCAGTGATTCTCAGGACAGTCAGGGATTTCTTTGTGTCAGTTGTTGGGAAATATTTTCAGTAGAAACTTTAAATGCAAAGTCTTAAAAATAGTTTGCAACAGGGAAACAGACTTTGGCCCAGTGGTTAGGGCGTCCATCTACCATATGGGAGGCCCGCGGTTCAAACCCCGGGCCTCCTTGACCCGTGTGGAGCTGGCCATGCGCAGCGCTGATGCGCGCAAGGAGTGCCGTGCCACGCAAGGGTGTCCCCCGCGTGGGGGAGCCCCACGCGCAAGGAGTGCGCCCATGAGGAAAGCCGCCCAGCGTGAAAAGAAAGAGCAGCCTGCCCAGGAATGGCGCCGCCCACACTTCCCGTGCCGTTGACGACAACAGAAGCGGACAAAGAAACAAGACGCAGCAAATAGACACCAAGAACAGACAACCAGGGGAGGGGGGGAAATTAAATAAATAAATAAATCTTTAAAAAAAAAAAAATAGTTTGCAACAATAATTGCAGAATAGGCGGCAGACTTGGCCCAGTGGTTAGGGCGTCCGTCTACCACATGGGAGGTCCGCGGTTCAAACCCCAGGCCTCCTTGACCCGTGTGGAGCTGGCCATGCGCAGTGCTGATGTGCAAGGAGTGCCGTGCCACGCAGGGGTGTCCCCCGCATAGGGGAGCCCCACGCGCAAGGAGTGCGCCCCGTAAGGAGAGCCGCCCAGCACGAAAGAAAGTGTAGCCTGCCCAGGAATGGTGCTGCACACACGGAGAGCTGACACAACGAGATGACACAACAAAAAGAAACACAGATTCCCGTGCCACTGACAACAACAGAAGCGGACAAAGGAGAACACGCAGCAAATAGACACAGAGAACAGACAACCGAGGTGGGGGTGGAGAGGGGAAAGAAATAATAAATAAATCTTTAAAAAAATAAAAAATAAAATAATTGCAGAATGAAAATGGCTACACAATCTTCACTTGTAATTGATGGATGAAATCAAACTTTCACTGTTTGTCCTACATGAACACAAAGTTGTCCAGCACTTGTGACCCAAAGCAAATGAGCTGAAACCATCTCTCCCTGCCTTGGAAAATCTCTTCTTCCTCTTCGGTCCTCTATTCTGATCAGTGCCACCAACTTCCCTTCACTGATCCTCCCTACCTTTTTCACTGCTTCCCACTCACAATCCCCATCTCCTTGTCTCCCACCCTACCATCAAGTGGGGACTGAAAGATAGACCTTCAAAGCTTCAAATTCAGAATGGACTCTTTGCACTGCTTGCTACAATAGTCTAAAAACAATTTGATTTGCAGGGATAAAAAAGGTCTATTTGAGCCAACTGTTAATTCTACAGACTTGAGGTTTCTTATTTTCTGAAATTCAACATGCACATCTAAAAAATAACACAGAATAATGCCTTTGTCCTAGAATTATTGGAATGCCATTTTAAGATAGGTGCCATTGTTAAATCTTCAGGACTCTACCTTAAAAAATATTGGGTGTTTTTTACATTTTGCTTGCCTTTCTCCACCCATCTCTGCATTCACAGCACTCCCACAATTATCTTTTTAAATGACAAATCTGACGTCCTGCTAAAAAATGTTTTATGTACTACTTTCAGGGAAAATAATATCTATAATCCAGAATGGCATTTAGTATAAACTTACTTGTCCAACTAGATAGTAATATCCTTCCCCATTTCCAGAAATTAGGTCGACCTTGCATTCTTACTCTAAAAATTTAGAATTACTTTCCTATTGAAAAATAATCTTTTATTTTTTAATTTTCAAAGCTCTAAATAGAAAATTTGAGCTCCTTGACATCATTGTCCAAGTATCCCATTCATCTATTCAGAAAATATTTATGAGGTCCTATAATTTGCCAAACATGATGCCAGAAATAAAACAGACCATCCCTGCAATCATCGTTCTTACTCTCTGGGGAGGACAGAGAAAAACAGAAATCATGTGTTATGGTACCCATTAGAGTCAAGGTCTATAAAGATATAGTGAGCAGTCAGGAAAGCTTCTCTGAACAGGTGATGTTTGAACAAAAACCAGCATTAAGTGAAGAAATGAGCCATGCAGAAGTCTGGTAAAAGAAAAGTGTTCAATGCAAAGAAAACCTGAGGAGGGAAGCTCCTTAGAGTTTAAGGAATAGTAAGCTAATGAGGCATGGAATGATCAATCCCAAGGTTCTTGTTCTCTCTTCCAGAGCAGAGAGTTGTTTCTTGGAACCAGTTACCCCTCCACAGACTACATTTCTTGGGCTCCCTTACATCCAGGTGTGTCCACATGACTAGTTCTTGAAATTAAAACACAAGTAAAACGGAGACATAATGCTTCCAGGCCAAAGTGGTGAAGAAAGATGTGCCTACTCTACTCTCTTCCATTGCTTAGATGCAGAAGATGCTAAGTTCTTAGGGACTGGAGCCAGAGCATTACACTAATAAATATAGTGACTGAAGGGGCAGAGGTAGGAGAAGACTGAAAGATGCCCAGGAACCAAGCTGACAAAGTAGGGCCATCTAAGACAACGTGAGAATTTTGGGTGCTAGTCAGTGTCAAAGAAAAAAAAATACTGGAGTCTTTAAGGATGAAAGTTTTATTTAGTGTTAGAAGAATAATCCTAGAGAGAATATACTGTCAAGTGGTAGAAGGGAAGATTGAATTCCAGAAGATCCAAAAGATTATTGCAGTTATCTAGCTGATAACTGATAGTAGCTTCGACTATAATAATAATGAGGAGGGTGTAGAGAAGTGGTATTTAGGTTATATTTTGAAAGTAGAGGAAGCATTTGGTATGGGTGTGTGTGTATGTATGAGGGAGAGAGAGAAATGGGGGGATGAGGGGGAGAGAAAAGAGAGGGAGAGTGAAATAAATGTTCATGCTGGTTCCAGGTTTTTTACACATGAGTCACTGGGTAAATGGAGGTATACACATTTACTGAGCCCATGAACCCTGGTAGAGGAGCTATTTGTGGGAACAGCTATGAGGAGCTCTGTTAGGAAATACTGGGTTTGAGATGCCTCTTAGACATCTAAATGTAAATGTCAAGTAGGGAGTTGGATTTATAAGTTTGGAGTTCAGGACAGAGGTTAAAACTAGATATAAAGTTGAACAGTTATAGTATCCATGTATGCATAGCCATAGAATGTATTTATTTTATGAAAATCCATTCATCCTCATTATAAAGTACAATAAACACTTTTTAAAATGCCATTGCCTTGTGTTAAGAGGAATGCCTCATCTTGGAGACCCATCTGGAGACAATTTGGTTTTCATCCTTCTTAAGGTTTTGTTTCTCAACTTTTACTTAGTATTTTGAGATGATCCAGTATCATTTCAAGAACTAACCTTTGGTTTAAGCTATCTCAATTTGGTATCCATTATTTGTAAATCAAATGAGTCTTAAGACTTTGGCATTTATCTATGTCTAATACTTCATCTTTCTATCTTATTTTCTTGCATTCAGCCCCTTGGCAAAGTTTGAAAAGTATGGCTATGTAAGGCATCAGTGCTTAGAGAGATCACATAGAAGGGATTCTTAGAGTACAGTTTTTATTCATTATACCAGTTATCTATAAGCCATAAATGTTAGGTACATGGAGAAACCTAGAATTTCTGAATTCAAGGGAAGTCTTAATTTTTGTGGCACAAACAGATCCACCAAGATAAAAAACGTGTTACTAGCAATGCTTTATTTTGCCAGTTCTCCCTGTTTTCACACCATTCTCTAATACTAGAGTGGGCTATCAACCTTACCACCTCTCCCCAAAGCCAATGGTGTGGAAAAGTCACAGCCTTTGTAAACCGCTCGTAGGGACAGAGTCCATGAAACCAATCCAGCTCTGTCATTCCTATAAAGGCTTATAATCTGAAAGAAACATGAATATATTTAAACAAGTTGATTTTATAACACGACAAACTAGACTATATTTCTTACAACATAGAAAGTTAACGGCATCCCTCCTGCTTCACAATGACTTACAATTAGATACCAACATGAAACCCTCATTGCAAAGATTCCTAATCTCAGACATTGTCAGGCTTCCCTTCAGTCAAATCAGTGATGTTCTCATCTCTTTTGGGCAGTTTCATGGTACCTCACAAGACATGTCATTCAGAATGTGCTCTCAGGACTGGCTTGTATCCTGTTGCCCATTCCTTCTCTCCTTCTCAAAATATTGCTTGACGACCACACCAGGGTTTCTCACCCAAGGTTTCTGATTAACTATTTTCCACCCTGAGATACTTCCTTGTCCTCTTTGACTCCCATCTTGTCATTGATCCCTGCTGTCCTGCTTATCTAGGGTTTTTTTTCTCCCAAACCAATCCTCTAGCCATCCCAAACAGAACATGTTTGAATGGTTGCTTTCAATCTATAGTTAGGCACTGAAAGTATTCATGACACTATCAGTCTTCCCTCATCCTAGGGCTCAAGACTCCTGGTCCACCTGGGAGCTCTGGCTCCTTTACTGAGCAATAGGATAAAGCCCCAGTTAGTGCTTAAAAGAAAAAGCGCTTTCCTTCCTCCCTTCCATTGACTCACTGAATCATTGCCAAGCAATCCGCCACAGATGAGGGAGAGCTCCCAAGGCCAAGGGCATGGTAGGATTCCTTGGATTTTTCAGAGCTGAAGACCTGCATGCTCCATGCTGCAGAAGGAATGCAGAGGAGCCATACTTAGCCCTACACCACTGGCAATTAGGAAAGATTTGAATTAATGAAATGCATCACCGCAAATGGGAGAGCCTTAGGTAAAGGAGATACACCTTAAAAGTTTGTTACTATGATTTGAATAGCATTATTGGCTTGAAAGGGTAGGAAAGACTCTGTGCTTAAAGGATTTTAAACATGGGAGAGATGAGTATTGATCAGAGAGACCGGTGAAGCCTCCAAGCTAACTGCTACAATTTAAAGGATAGGTACTAGAAAAAGCAATATTAAACTTCAGGACATGCTTCTTAATGAGATATTTATTGAATTTGAATTAATCGCATTTCAGTGGTGACGAGTATCTTAAGAAAAATAATCTATCAATGTTGTTATAGCCAGTAAAAACCACAGTATTTTATCAAATTCTAGGAAATATTATTTTGGATATTGCCCATTAAAATTCTTTAATCAGGTAATTGGGAAAGATAACTATAATCAACAGCAAAGCAACCCAATCTCTTTTTTCTAAGATCAGCTTCTCTCCTGCTCTAGGAACCATTTTCTGGCTACTAACACAGAGAGCAGGATGCATAAATTGAGGGGACCTAAGCCATATTACCTTGTTTAGGAGCTATTATTTATAAACCATTTAAATTTCACAGAACTTAGTTTTATCTATAAAAGAAGAGATTTGAGTAGAAAATATCTTAAGTCTATTTTTACCATGAGACACTAAAAAAATCAGATTCTGTAATATCACTTTTGCATCCTTACTTTGGAAGAAATATGTTAATTCCTTAATAGTGACTGCGTTTTGGGTATCTATTATATTTTAGGCACTATATCAAGGATGTCATCTTAATCTTGTCATTGTTTCTATGAAGTTGGTCTTACTATTTTCATCTTATAATAAAGAAACTATATCAGGCATATAAACACCTGCTTGAGATTCTATAGCAGGAAAATGGAGAAATGAACCCATTCTAACACTAAGAATAGAGTATAAGAAAACCTAGATTCAAAAAGTGGATCTTTCAGGTATGCAATACTTGAACTGAAACACCAACCTTAAAAGATATTAAAGACAGACTCATCACTATGCTATGTCTCAAGCAAATGCAAATGAAAGAACTGTACAATTAGTTCATTCTCTTGTGCTGCATCTATAAGAACGAGCTCAAAAGAAGCTTACACATTAACCTAATGAAAGAGGCAAATACGTGGTTTTAAAATTCTACCGTATAGAATTTCACTTATTGGATTTTTCCTTTGCATTTAGGGAAACGTTTTAATGGAAAATATCCTTGGTTCATATTCATGACATTTAAAGAACTAAGTTCTATTCTTCCTGAGAATACGACTCTCTACAGTATTATGTGATTGGTCAGTAGGCACTTTGTTACTGGCACAGGAAATTTAATAGGCTGGAGATACTATTGATAAATTTCCACGAAACAAATATTAGATAAAGAGGAATGTTTTTTGTCTTTATACGAAATCCTTAGAATTTTAATTTGCCAATGGCTAGGTCTTCTGTTGTGGGTGCTAATTAAAAGGGACAAGCTCATGAAAAATGGAGTTACACAAGTAATCTCTGTGTTATTTTAAATTGTCATGAAATCATTTTATCCAAAGTTCTCATTTTACAAGTAAGAATACTAAAACCTGGAAAATTTTTCCTTACAGAAAGTCAATCAGGTAATGTTCTGATTTCCAGATTAGTGTTCTATAATCCAGGCCTGGATCGTGTGTGTGTATAGACTCTTTTAAAAATAAAAAAATACATATTTTTAAAAATGATACTTAAATTACATAAAATGTTACATAAAAAAATAGAAGGCATTCCCATCTGCCCCACTCTCTGTATCTCCCACTTTTCCCACATTAACAGCTTCTTTCATTAGTGTGGTACAGTCACTGCAACTGATGAACACATTTTGGAGCATTGCCACTAAGCATGGATTTATAGTTTATACTCTCTCCCAGTCCATTCTGTAGGTTGTGGCAGGATACATAATAGCCTGCATCTGTTCTTGCAATCTCATTCAGGACAATTCCAAGTCCTGAAAGTGCCCCCATACGACACCTCTTTTTTGCTCTCCCTGCCTTAAGCACCTTCGGTGGCCACTGTCTCCACATCAATGATATAATTTCTTTCATTGCTAGAATCACAATAAGTCTACAGTAGAATACAAGTCCACTCTATTCCATATTTTATTCTGGAATTCTGTGGATTCTGGGATGGTGATGCCCCCTCCACCTCTAACTGAGAGGGGCCTTCTTATTTAACAAATATATATCACATTCACTCTTGCCAGACCCTGTGTTAGGCTCAACTGACACAGTGCCAAGGCAAAACAGATAACGTGGCTGCTTCCATGGAAATTTTACCCATGAATATGTAATTATATCTTAAGATAAGTTATGAAGAAACTGGAGAGACAAAAGAGCAAAAGGAGATGGGAATTGGGCGGAAGGTTTTCCCGAGCTGGTGATACCTGGGCTGGGATCTGAAAGATAAGTACAAGAAAACTAATCAAAAAGGGGAGGGAAAGTTTTCCCACATGGGGCAAAATATACACAAATGCCACAAGCTGTGCTGAGAAGCTCATTTAGGGACTTTTGTTTTGAAAGGCTTTAAGCCTGGGAAGTAATATGATCAAATATGCAAGTTTAAAAGATGGTTTTGGTGCAATTTGTATAGCTGATTTGAAAAGCCTTCAGGAGAGACTATTATAACCAGGTAAATGCTGACGGCAGCTTGAAAGAGGGAGGTGCCAGTGGACATGATGGAGAAAATTAGACACACACTCTAAAATTCAGCAGGGGACATGAATTTTCTCATCGGCCAGTTACACCTGTTTTCTTCCAAGCTATCAGGCTACAGATTTCCTATGGACATAGATATTTGCAATAGAAGGAACTACATTCTTAAAAAAAATATCTGAGGGTTAAAAATATGACTTGCAAGAACATTCAGTTTTTATTAGGTTGTCTTTATTTCACCATTAATAGAACAACAAATATTTACTGGCAGAGATAACCTGATGAAAATTTTCTCTATCTGGTAAGTGAAAATGACTTAATACCTAGGAATGTACCTTGTACAGTGTCTGGCACACGATTAAATACTTACTTAATGTCTGTTCATCATTGTCTATTTGTTCAAGGTAACAAATACCAAACATTTTGTTTTGGTTTTATTTTGCATAATGTGGTTGTCTGGCCCCAGCAAATCTTGTTCTTAAGGCTAATCCATTCCTGTGCCTATAGACCTATCTTGGTGTGGCCTCTTGATTAAATAGCTTCAGTTAAGGGCCTTTGATTAGATTGTGTGACCCAAGGTGGGTTTTAAGTGTCTTACTGGAGTCCTTTATAAATGGAGGAATAAAAAGACACAGGTAGCGGAGCAGGTGCAGCTCGGTGGTTGAGTGCCTGCCTCGCATGCTTGGGGTTCCAGGTTCAATCGTGGTAGCTTCTTTAAAAAAAAAAAAAAAGCCACAGGCCCAGAGAGGAACCCTGCAGCCAAGAGAGAAGGCCCTGGGACCCAGAAGCTGAATTAGCAGAACATGGGTAGGAAGGAAGCCACGGCAGCCAGACTGAACGAGGGGAGGGGGGCAGCAAGCAGACCCTGCCATGTGCTTGATGGCCCACAGCTGCAGCTTGCAGAGAAAGGATCTCCTGGTGAGGCACTGATTTTGGACACTTTAACAGCCTCAAACCTGTAAGCTTTTAACCTAACAAATTCCCATTGTAAAAGCAAACTCATTTCTGATATATTGCTCCTAGCTGCTTTTAGCAAACTAAAACACATATGAAAATAATTAGTTTAGTTAAACTAAAAAGATAAACTAAATGTGTAAGTAATAAATGCCTCTTTGTTAGAGATGGAGAAATTTAAATATGAATTAATATATAAATGGCCATATGTGTGTATATGTATAGATATGTATAGGTACAAACATACTGTATGTATTTATGTACCTGTAGGAAGCACATCAAAATATGGGATCTGATTCTGGAAAAAGCTGGACAATCATTCTAAAGAGACGAATAACTATCCCTTAAGAAACTCTTCAAAGCATTTCAGAAATATTCAGATAGCCCCTTACCTCACTAGTTCTCAAATTGCCTTTTCTACTTTTAAGCCTAATCGAAACTCAACAATGAAATATTAATAGAAAACAAAATCCAGAGACATTACAATCCTAAACACACTTAGGTGCCTAATCGTGGAGCTTTGAAACACATGAAGCAAAAGTTACTTGTATTGCATAAAGAAACAGACAAATCCACATTATAGTCGAAGATTTCGATATCCGTCTCTCAACTGTTGATAGAACGAGGAAACAAAAATCAGTCGGTATGTAAAAGACCAGAGCAATACTATCAAGCACCTTGTCTAATGTACAGTTATGGAATGTTCCACCTGACAATAGCACAATATACAGTATTTTCAGCACACAGGGATCATTTAACAATATTGATCATGCTCTGGCTCATGAAGCTAATCTCAATAAATCCAAAAGGATCAATGGTCTAGAGACTAGGTCTCTGACCACAGTAAATTTTGAAAAAATCAGTACCAGAAAGATCTCTGGAAAATCCATAATATTTGGAAACTAAACAGGTGTACAAATGACCCATGGACCAAAGAAGATATTTAGAAGAAACAGATATTTAATTCAATGAAAAGAAAAAGACAAGAGATCAGAATTGGTTAGTTGCTGCTAAAGTGACACTTTACAAGAAATCCACAGTACTAAACTCCTGGGTCAGGAAAGATCACAGCATGAGCTGTCACGTTAACACACAGGGAAAGAAGAGATTTTTAAACCCCAAGAAACTAGAAGAAGACGAAAAAGAGTGAAAGTCAATAAAACAGAAAACACAAAAAAATTGCATCTTTGAGAAGACAAATTAATGCACCCCCAGTCAGAATGATCAGGAACAACAGGAGACTACACAAATAAGATTATCAGTGAGAGAAGTCATATCACAGCAGGCTCTGCCGACATTAGGATAAGAATTCTCTGAACAATTTATTCCAATGAATTTGACAATCTAGAAGAAACAGACAATTTAAAAAACAACAAAGAGGATTCTAGAAAATCCTCTATCTTGGGGTTTCTTAACAAGGGGTCCGTGAACTCAAATTTAAATTCAAAAGGGGGTTGGGGGGTATATGGGGACCTCATATTTTTCTAATGTAACATTTAAAAAATAAAGACAAAAAAATTTCAAAACAACATTCTTATGGGAGCATGTTGGTATATGTGTGATATATTTATTAAATAATACACAGTATAGTATGAACTTAAGGGGTCTGTGGTTTTCACCTGGCTGCAAAGGGGGTCCACAGAAGAAAAAGGTTAAGAATCTCTGCTCTATTTACTTTTAAAAGAAGTATGAGGATTGAACCTAGGACCTCTAATATGGGAAGCACACAACCACTGAGTTGCAACCACTCCCCAATGACAGTTGATCTTTTCATTTGTTTGTTTTTAGGAGGTACCAGGGATTGAACGTGGGACCTTGTACATGGGAAGCAGGCACTCAAATCACTCGAGTCACATCCACTCCCCTCTAAGTACTTTCAAAACTGGCCTTATGGTTAATCTTTTTCCACAAAGAAAACCACAGGCCCACTTAGTTTCTTTGATGAATTCCACCAAACAGTTAAAGAAGAAATATCAGTTTTACAAAAAGTCTTCCACAATATTGAAGAGAGGGGTATCACTTATCAGTTCATTTATGGGGCCAATATTACTCAGATTCCCAAACCAGATAAAAAGGCACTGCAATAAAATAAGATTGCAGACCAATATTCCCGGTGATCATAGGTGAAATTAAAATCCAACTGTATGTAAAAAGGATAATACATGACCAAGTAGGGTCCATTCCAGGAAAGCCAGGTCAGTTTACAATACTAAACTCAATTGACGTATTCACTATGTAAACAGAGTTAAAGAGAAAAACCATATAATCATCAATAGGCAGAAAAAAACATTCAGTAAAATCCAGCATCCATTCCTAGTTTTAAAAGTTATCAGCAAACTAGGAATAGAAGGAACATTCTTCAGCCTAATGAAGGTTATCTATTTAAAAACCTAGAGCTAACAACATAATGCTAAAAAGCCTAATTGTTTTTTTTTTTCCCTAAAATGAGGAATAAGACAAAGATGCCTGCTCTTGCCATTTCCATTTAACAAGTACTTGGGTCAGTAACCAATGAAATCAGGCAAGACAAAAAAATAAAAGGCATCAAGACTGGAAAAGAAGTGAAAAGATCTTTATTCACAGACAGCATGATTATCTATTTAGAAAGTCAGATGGAATATAAAAATAAGTTACTAGTACCTAATAAGTTCAGCATGTTTGCAGGATAAAAGATCGATATGCCAGACCACTTA
Source organism: Dasypus novemcinctus (assembly GCF_030445035.2). NCBI lineage: Eukaryota > Metazoa > Chordata > Mammalia > Cingulata > Dasypodidae > Dasypus > Dasypus novemcinctus. Next base: position 8,198,068 of record NC_080701.1, on the reverse strand, counting down.
TTTTGAAAAATTAGCAATAAACACTTGAAAAATAAAACCTTAAAATGCCATTTGTAATACTGTAAGAATGTTAAATTTGTAGGGCTATATATATGACAGAAAAATGTTAAATACTCAAGCTATAAAACATTGCTGAAGGAAATTAAAGAGGGTCAAAATAAATGGAGACATATGCCATGGTCATGGCTAGGAATTCTAAATATTGTTAAGACATCAATTCTCCTCAAATAGATTTACAGTTTCAATTTCATCTCAATGAATATCCTAACAGACTTATCTATAAAAATTGGCAAAAATCACTCAATTTAAATGAAAATGAAAAGGGCCTAATATAGCTATAATGACAACGAAAAAGAGGAACCAATTAGAGAACACTATCTGATTTCAAGACATTAAAATCTACAGTATCAGGACAGTTTTGTATTGTAGAAAAGGTAAAAACATTGATCAAGTGGACCAGAATAGAGAGACTGGAAACCCATGCATAAATGGACAAGTTTTGCAAAGGTATGAAGGCATTTCTGTGGAGAACAGATAACTTTTCCAGAAAATGCTATTAGAACATTGAATAGCCATATGCAGGAAAATTATTTTGGTCTATATCTCGTATTACATACAATACTTGTTAAGGCTTTTAGACCTATATGTAAATCCTAAACCTATATAAATTCTATTAGAAAGCATAAGATCAAACTTCGTGACACTAAGGTAAGGAATTCTTAGGTACAAAACCAAAAGAGCCCTCCCCCAAAGAAAAGGGGACAAATTAATTTGATTTCATTAAAATTTAAAACATCTGTGCTTTTTGAAAAAGAGAATGAAGAGGATCCATGGCTTAGAAAACAGCTGCAAATCATTTGTCAGATAAAGAATTTCAGAATATATAAAGAATTCAATTCGATAATGAGAAAACAAGCCACCCAATTTTGAAAAGACAGTTTACCAAAGAAGGTATATTGATGGCAAATTAGCACAAGAAAAGATGCTTGACATTATTACTAATTAGGGAAATGCAATTTAAAATCACAATGAGATATTCTATATCCACTAAAATATCTAAAATTAAAAATATTGTTTACAGCAACCTGTGGTGATGATATAGCGGAACTGGACTTCTTAAATGCTGTGGGTGAGAATGTAAAATGGTAAATCCACTTTGAAAACTGCTTGTCATCATAAGTTAAATATACATCCATCATGATCCAACCATTCTACTCATACATATTTGCCCAAGAGCAACTGAAACCATGTGTCAATAGAGACATTTACACTAATTTTCATAGCAGCTCTATTTGTAACAGCCAAAAACTGGAAACAACTGAAATGTGTATCAACTGGTGAATAAATAAACAATTTGCAGTATATTCATACAGTAGAATGTTACTCAACAAAAATGAGTAACTGATACACCCTACTGCCTGGACAAGCCTCAAAGTAATTAGGCTGAAAGAAGTCAAAGTACAAGTAGAATTATTTCAATTATATAAAATTCTAGAAACTGCAGTTAATCTATAGTGAACGGAATCAGGTCAGTGCCTTCCTAGGCTATAGATGGGGAAGAGACAGGCCAGATTGATTTTTGTTTTACTTTTTTTGTACCAGGGGCTGGGGATTGAGCCCATATGCAGGACGCCAGTGCTCAACCACTGAGCCACGTTGGCTTCCCTGAGTTGATTTTATTGTTTGTTTTGCTTGTTTATTTTTGTTTTGTTTTTTTCAGGAGGCCCCGGAAACCCGGGACCTCCCATGTGGGAGGCGGGCACTCACTGCTTGAGCCACATCTGTCCCCAGAATGAGTTTTAAAGGAACACAAGGAGTCTCTGGGAGTGACACTTGACTACCTTGATAGTGGTGGTTATTGCATGGATGTTGTGGCACCTCACAGTTAGGAACCCAAGAAAAGCATGCTCTTCACCCATTCCTGTGGTTGTGGACCCCTTGTAAATAGGACCTTGGAGTGACTGCAGTTCAGGGGTGGCCCACCTGAATGAGGTTGGGTCTTAATCCTATCACTGGAGAAGGCCAGGGGGGAGTCATGGGGGAGCAGCACGATCTGGAGGTCAACAGAACCAAGAGAAGGGAGAAGATGCTGCACCTCTGTGCTCTGCCTGGTGACAAAACAGCCAAGGAACCCCGAGACTGCCAGCCAACCAGGAGATGCCAGCAGACATGCTCGCCTCTGAAACCCTGAGCCAATAAATTCCAGTTGTTGAGTCAACTCATTGTATGGAATTTGTTTTAGCAGACAGAAAACTAAAACAGATGTGTACTTGCTTCAAAACTTAAGGCATACATTTTAAATACGTGCAGTTTACTGTATGTAAACTATACCTGGAAAGTTGTTAAAAACACCACCAAAAAGTAAAGCTCAAATTGGAAATGATATGGTTTCTGATACTGTCAGGGACAGAAATATCCTTCAATTAAGCACAAAATAGGAAAGTGTCTCCATAATTTTCCTTTACTTATTTCAAGCCATCTTACCACAGAAAGTTAAAGGTTTTCCCAGTTTCCTGCAAACAGGCCTTGTGAAGAGTATATTCTATCAAATAAGTCTATTTTGACTATGCCAGATGACATACCCATTAGCACAAAAGTCTGTTTTCTTCATTTGGGCTAAACTAGATCTCCCTTTTTTGTTTGGAAAAAAAAATCTCTTGGTAACATCTTTACAAAATTAGATCCCCAATGTTTGTTTTACTTCAAATAATTTATTACATCATTGTGAAATTTCATTATGTAATCAATGTAAGTTTTCATTCAGTTATGCATGTGCTAAATTTCATTATGTAATCAATATAACTTTTTCATTCAGTTATGCATTTGCTAAATCTCATTATGTAATCAATGTAAATTTTTCATTCAGTTATGCATTCAACAACAATTTACTGAACACTGAAAATTGACCAGGTACTACGCTGGGTCCTGAAGTTACAGTAATGAAAATGACATGATTGTTGTTCTCAAAAAGTCAGAGTCTTTTAAAGCAGAAAAATGTAAGCAATTAACATTTTAATGTAAATTACAACATTACACATGTAATGAAGAATTGTAAAGCTACAATGGTGAGAAACAAGGAATGGGGGTAATTTTGCATATAGAAATGGTTGAGAGCTGGTATTGAGAAGGAGAAGGTTTCAGGAAAGTCTGCATGGAATAAGAAACAAATGAGCTGAGTTCTGAAGGTGAGTGGAAGTTGGTGAGGCAGACAAATGGGAGGAAAATGATGTATGAAAGCATAAGCATGCTTCAGGGAACTGGAACGAAAATAAATAAATGACAGAGGTAAGAATTTGATGATCAGGGCTGGCGTGTAATGTACCACTGCTATGTAGTCTGGTCTTTTTTCTGAAGTTAGAGGAAAACTCTGAAATAATTTATGCAATTTATAGGATTACATCTGTGTGAAAGAGAAATTCAGACATTGGTATTTAGCACTGACTTCTTGAATTATAACAGTATCTTCTATGAAAAGAAATATTAATGTCGTATTCAAGTCTTTCCAAGTAATAATCTGTTGATGGCTTTGAAACCCAAATACTTTCATCATGCTATTGTCTTGTCCAAACATATACCCAACTAAAGGGATGGCCTTAATATTTTACATAGACAATATCTTTTAATACATTTTGCAACATAGAGGTAGACAAGGTTTTCACTTGTATCTATCCTCTGTACTGTTAATATCTCAGTTTGATGTTGGACAATTTGGGGCTTTACAGAGAACTCTCTTAGGAAACTAAGTTGATGGAGAAGGAAATTAACCATTTCTCTAATTTCATGACTTCCCCCCCTCCCCCCATGAATGAAAGCAGCATTATACATAGGAAAACCAGTTTTGTTAAAGGAAAATGTTGGTACTGTGGTGCTTGAAAATACAGAGAAGAAAAACTTTTGACACAGGAAAGTTTGTTAGACCCATCAGCAATATAGTTGTCTCCTCAGGTTTAAGATCCCTTTGTCTTTGTTTTTCTTGTTAGAGCACTGTTCATCCCTGAATTTCCATGACCAAATTTTAAAAAGAGTACATACCTTAAAATTTCCCCTCCAAGTCATCGTGGGAAATCAAGGGATAAAAACTCAATGGCAGTATTTCTCAAAGTGGTACACAATAACCTCTCTAAATTTTTTAACATGTACAGTATAGCCTTAAGCTTTAAGTTAAGAACCATTTGGAATTTTGAAACACTGCATCAAGGAAAATTAAATCTTCATACTTTGTAAATAATTGATAGAATATAAAATGTTCAAAGACATTTCTCCACTGATATGCCCATGGAAAATTCTAATTCTTCTAAATATAAAAAAAGTGGTAAACTATATGTGCTTGAGTGAACATCTTATCCAACAAACTTGATTCAACAAAAGCTGCTACTGGGCACACAGGCCAGTAGAAACTCCTTGCCAAGAATTATCACAAAATATTCTAGAATTAGTTATTGCTCATATCAGCTGAACATTCTATTAGCTTTTTCTTTCTTAACACCAGATGCCTATAATCTGCCTAACACACATCTTGTCTTTTGCATTCCTGTTCACACTGAAGTTTTGGCAACTGTAGTGTGCCTAATTATATTATGTTGGAGCAAGACCAAATTTAGGAAAGACTGCAAAGTATAAAAAAATTCTCTGGCTCACCTACCTCTAATGTTCATGGAATAACAGCCTTTCTCTCCAACCAGGTGTTCCCTGGATTCCTGCTTTACTGTTACCAGATTCTTTCACTAAACCCCACTGAGGTGTTAGCTCCTAAAAACATGTTAGTATTTCCATGGGGTTTTGCATTCCTTGTGATAGAAACACTGCTGAGAAAACCAGCTATGCACTGCTCGAGAGGGCACCACACTCACCACCAGTGGGCTCTCTCTGCTTCCAAGAACGCATAGCAAGTGTCTTCCAATTCTAGACGTGCCGATTCATGAGTTAAATCAGCATTCATGCTTGCAGGGAAGTAAAATGAAAGCATGCATAAACTCGAGGTATTTGCAGTTTGAACTAACCTCATATGATCTCAAGCATTCTTTGCTCTTCACCTGTAAAAAGTTCTTTAAAGACTTTAAAGAGAAAGTGCTAGGTGAGTGACAATTACATATTTTATGAGCAAGTCTTCCAAACACAGGTTCAACCTTGCACTTTGCATCTCACCTGAAGCGTGCCGGCCTCTCCAGTCCACCACATGCAGTTCCCTTGGGACCTATGCAGGATGGACAACCAAGGTGTCAAGAGGTTAAGGGCTAGGACACTTGCTCTTTCTGACCAGGCAGTGCTGTGGCTGATTAGTATCCACCCAAAGCCACAATCACCTTCTGATCTGAGGAGCAGGTGACGAGGAGATTCTCAAGTGTCTTGATAAATTATGCAGACATGTCCAACAATACACATGGCAGGTTAAAAAAAAGTCGTAACCAAAGCAATCTGCTTTGTCCTTCCAAGAACTGAGTCTACAGAGCTCCATCAGTCATTGGCAGCTACTAGTGCGACAATGGTGAGAAATTACTATTACATGGGTACCATATATGAGCTCTTTTCTTTCCTAAAGAAATGGTTGGGAAAGGAGAGAGGAGGAGAGAAAAATAAAACAAGGTTATTCTAGTTACCTTTGAAACTTGACTTTTTCCATTCTTTGTTCGGTGAACCCCTTTACCAAGCCAGATCAATTTAGTCATAATATCCCAGTGCTTTTCCAGGGCTACATCTTATCCTAAGTCTGCCTTCCTCCTTGTCAATACAAATCACACCACCTTTCAGGCATTTTTCATGGCCCATGTCAAAGGACAAAGATTGTGTGCTCTGTAGTTGTCCATTTTGCAGCCACGTCAGACTCCACGTGACAACTCTGACAATTGTATATATGCTGTCTTAATGTACAATATCCCTTCTGAAACTGTCACAAAATGTAATTTAAATGCATTGTTATTTTTCTGTTTACCTCATATCCTTAATTATTTTTCTATCTTAAATACAAGAAGTTCTGCCTTGAATATGTTGGGCTTTAGAGAGTTGATATTTACAAAAACTGTAGGAAAAGTGATTTGCTGTCCTACTTCACTCAAAACACACAAAAATTTCCTTTGTATCTCACAAAATGAGTTAATACATGAGATTTTTAGTATAGTTTAGTCCCCAAATCGTTCCATAAAATTTAAATCCATAGGACATAAAAATATACACCTTTGTTTTTGCAATACTTAGAATAGCAATATTAATGTGCTTCTAAAACAAATATATTAAATTCCATAGTGTTTCGCTTTGTCCCAACAGGAAACCAGTTGTGTTCACTATTTTGCAAAAGTCTGTCTAGAATCTATGATTATCATCCATGTGAAATATCTTTTAAAAATTTAAGTCTCTATGTTACCCAGGAGAAAGGAAGGATTCATTGGGCTTTCTGGTTTTTGTTTTTATTTGCTGGACCTTCTCAGGGGCATCAACACGAGTTTTGCTTCCCTTTGCCATATTTCCTAAGAGGGTAGGGAACGAGTCAGTCCCTGACATCAGACGCCCTAGCTTGGGGCCATAGCCTTTCAGGGTGGCTGTCTCCCCTCTCTGGCCTGAACCCCACCACTCACACAGATGGGTGACATGTTCACAGGCACCTGCAGACACCTTCTGCGCTGCCTCTTTTGGGAGATGCCTCTCACTACTTTATCTTGCTAATTCCCACTTCTCCTTCTGGATCCAGCTTTGATGCAACTTCCAAGAAATCTCCATTCCCGATTCCCCCATCACACCTTGAGCTGATTTTCATATTAGCTTCTCACTCTCCGTTGTAACTGTCCATCTCCTGGTTTACTTTCTCACCAGGGGGTAATCTTCTGAGGGAGGGATGGGTGATTCACATTTGCCTCCCAGGACTAAGACTGTACTTGGCAAATGATAGATGTTCTCTGCATATTAGCCAAGTGATTGATTGAAAGAATGAAAACAGTAGTTTCACTGAGTGAATCCAAGAGAAGTTTCTCTCTCTTCCCATGAGAATAAAAATGTATGCTATAACAGGGCCCTTCCTATGAAATTTAGCAAGCAAGATGGATCTTGGAGACCACAAAAGCAGAGGACTTCCAGGAGACTCAAACCTTAGACAGCTTGGAGTGTGAGTGCCTCGCCCAGGAAGCAGCCTTCACATTCAGAGCCTCAGTGCAAGCTGCAGATGTTTCAGGTATAATAGAAATGGCCAGTCCTGTACGGAATAACTAAAGCGAAACAAATGCAGCTCAACAGCCAACACTCAGCACTGATGTGTTCACTCCTAATCTCCTTACACACTTATTTAATTTTAACAACAGTAACATTCAATCTGCAGAGATGAAAGAAATAAAGCTGTGAAAGGAGAGTTCTCAGGCAGTACAGCAAGGTGTGTGAATCTAAGCTTTGTTATAATTTTCCTGCAAGGACAAAGGCCTCCAGGAGGGCAAGGCAAGGAGGCAGTCCTGGGGGTCACTAGGTAGGAATTCTACTACTAACACAGTGCACCTTAGTAGGATAGCATTGAACTTAAAATCATGAAGTAAACATTGGATAGTCATTCTTAGACTAGATAGAAAAATACAAAAAAAAAAAAAAGAATGCCTTTTGAGTTCACTTTTGATTGACGAATGACTAGTTTCTGAGAATAGACCTGAATCCCATTAAAGGTCATCCAAAAATTGCTCTAACAATTTTATGTAGAATGTTTTATTCCTTTCCTAGCAAGTGATTTAGATCAAAGAGGTTCTGTCCCAACGCCAGTATGGGGGAAAGTATTCTTTTACCAAGGCTTATTTTGGGTAGTCAACTTGTCCGAGTTTACATGGGCAGTTGGTCACTTTTTCGGTGTGGTCTTTCATCCACAGTATTTTAAATTTTAACAACTGTTCCCCATCGTCCACTCACCAGCTTTGTCCCCAAGGTGAAACAGTGCTATTTCTCTATTGCACTTAACTTCCAAATGTCAATTTAACTACCTTGTGAGTTTTGGTTATTGTAGGCTTCCTATTAGACCTTGACATACATGAGGACAAGAGGGACTTTTTCTGCTTTATTGTAATCCCTTGCCAAGATCACTTCCTGGCACACAGTAGGTTCTCAGTTAATATTTTTTTGAAAGATGGAGGAAAGGAAGAAAGAAAGGAATGAAAAATGAAGGCTAAAAAAGAGAAATGTAGACAACTTAGAAAAAATCTTGGCAAATTCTTATCATCTACTTGTTAGAGTATTATTTGTTTTTCATGTGTTTTACATTTAAATTTCCCTATGTATACTTGTATTATGCATCAATGCCAGCTAGGAAGATGGTTCTATTTATTTTATATTACTGATATTTCTCAGTATCTTAGTAGACACTGAGTTACTTGGGAAGCTTATGTAATAGTCTGCCAAAGGGCTACCGATGCAAAGTACCAGAAATCCACTGAATTTTATTAAGGGCATTTATTTTGGGGTAAAAGTTTATAATCCAAAGGCTGTAAAAAGTCCATCTCAAGGCACTTTGAGCCTTCTCACCAAAGTCAGCTGTCATGTGTTGGAGCAAGATGGCGGGCCATCTCTGCCCAGTCTCTCCCTGCCCATCTGGGCTTTCTCTGCCTCCAGAGCTCTATGGTCCCCGCCTCTTGAGGCTTCGTGATTAAGTGAAGTCCTCTCTCTCCTGGCATAAGGCTTGTTTCTTCCCAGGCCTCCTACATGAGTCTTGGCTCTTCTGCTCTCTTCCCAATCTCAGCAGTAAGCTGAGGCAAAATGGTTCAACAGCTTTAGCTGTTGGAGCTTCCTCCTTTCTGTCACCTGGCAGGATAAAAAATGACAGAGTTCCCTCCTCTGTGCCTCTTGACTGTTTATCAGACAAAGCAGGGGGACAGGATCATGTTCTCTGATGTCGTCAAGTCTAAAAGCCCTAATCTTATCAGGTAATCTAATCAAAGACATGTCAGCTGAATTTAATGCCATCAACCGGTATCCCACCCAGAGGAACAGATTAGTTTACAAACACAGTCTTTCTCTTTTCAAGAGTGCTAAAGTAATCTCAATCTGCCCCAGCTCATGAAAGTCTTCAGTAACAAAACCATTTAATTCTTCATTATGATTTGAAAGATTTTTGGACTCTGAATTCTCTTCTTCCCAGGATGTTACAGGGGCCTAGGACACACCTCTTTGCTAACCAAGTGGGCCATTTCCTCCTACTCCAACATTTCCCTCTCCCCCAACCTGAGACCCATCACACAGGCTGGAAGGAGTTAGCACAATCCTTTCCTTGATTTCCAAAAGGAAAGCCCAGAAGGGGGATGTTTTAGAATAATTATAGCTTTTAAACTTTATGGAGCAAACTTCCCTGAGGTAAGGAAATACTAAAACCTGCCGTTTTTTTGGTAGGGAAGTAATAAATAAACAATACAAATTAATGTCGCAAATATTTGTGGCTCATCTGCTTTTCTGATTCTCCAGAATCAGCCATGTGCTCAAATTTCAAACCTGATTACATTTTTTAAAATGGATCAACTGTTTGGAGGCTTAAAAGACAGTAGTTTGTCTCATTCCCTCTTGCCTCTTGAATGCCTTGCTCTGGAGAGACTTGCTTTGCTCAGTATGCCACTTGAGACTTTTATGTAGGGTGACCTTAAGCCAGGTTTGTGCTGGCTCATCCTGGTTTCAGTTTGGTACCCCATAGAGAAGTAACACCCCAATTTCTCCCAAGTGTGTCCCATGTTGGCCAACAGATTATTGTCAGATGGGTCCGTTTAAATTTAGCATGGCTTCCCATGTCAAAATGTGGCTGCCAGTCACACTGTGGTTTTCATCAACCTAAGCTAAAGCCAACTCTAAAAAGTTATCAAAAATACTAGAAGGAAGCACATGGTCTGATGATGTTTGTATTATTAATAATGCACACAGAGGCACAACCCTTAGGAATTTTTTCCCAGAAACAGTTTCCTTTTGGTTTTCATGAGTTTGAAAGCAGCACATGCCCAGTAACATAATAATGTCAAATTCCAGAAGCAGCCTTATGATAGCTTTTGCCAACATATAATTCACTTGATAGCGGTCTAAGGCTTTCCCTTCTCATGACTCACACTGTTGATGACTTGACATTCGGCCACCAAAGAAAGAACTTTTCACCAAGGGCCTACCTGTACTTTGCAAGACACTTTCCAGCAATGACAAGCAACCCTATAGTATAATGACTGTCAATTCAATTCCTGTTTGAAGTACATAATGACTAGTACTTTCCCAATTGATAAGAAGAAAACATTGTAAAAAAAAAATGGTAATTGAGGGCAGGATTAAGTGTGGTGGTTGGGGTGAAGATGGAAGTTCAATTCCCAACACTTCTTAGGGTGTTTAGAATTTAGCAGAGAGGATGTTGAGAGACTGAACCTGCCAAGTTACGATTTAGTAGGAAGAGTAGAAGAGTCGCCATCCTGGCACAGCGGCAGCGTGACCGGCAGGCTCCAGGGGAGATGAGGTGAGGACATGCGAGGACTGTGGAACATCCACCCCCAAAGGTTAGCACTGGAGCTAAAGAAAAGGCAAACGCATGGATGATAAACACAAAATGTGTGCAACCCTATCTAGTACTCCCACAATTGCAAGTTAACATACATTTTCCCCTTATCCACTTGGTAAAGTTTTAAAACAGGTGATATCACTCACTGTTGGAAAGGAGCTGGATACATCATGCTCTGCTAATAAAACATAATTTAATAGAGCTCTTCTAGAAAGCAACTTGACAACAGGAAATCTCTCCCCCAAATTAAATGACTGTAAAACCTCTGACTCTACAATTTCTACTAATTATTTCTATAGAACGTAAGTCATCAAGGGAAGCGGATTTGGCTCAATGGATAGAGCGTCTGCCTACCCATATAGGAGGTCCAGGGTTCAAACCCAGGGCCTCCTGACGCGTGTGGTGAGCTGGCCCACGCGCAGTGCTGATGCGCACAATAAGTGCTGAGTCACGCAGGGGCATCCCCCTCATAGGGGTGCCCCATGTGCAAGGAGTGCGCCCCGTAAGGAGAGCTGCCCTGTGCGATAAAAGTGCAGCCTGCCCAGGAGTGGAGCCCCATCCACTGAGAGCTGACACAGCAACATGACGCAACATAAAAGAGACACAGATTCCTGGTGCTGCTGAAAAGAATACAAGCGGATACAAAAGAACACACAGAGAATGGACACAGAGATCAGACAACTGGGGGGTGGGGGAAGGGGAGAGAAATAAATAAAAAATAAATCTTCAAAATATATATACATATATATGTACATATATATATATAGCATCAGAACCACTGAGTGTACATCCCAGGAACCGGTACTTCTAAAACTCCGTGGATGGTTCTATAACAGCCAGGTTTAGGAACCACAGGTTTACTCATATCTATTATTCATTAGGTTTTATAAGTGTTTAAAAGAAAACTGTACCTTATTTTTGAAAGCATGTAGAAACGCAGAAACGCAAGACCAAAGTTTAGCAGGGGCTTTCACTAGTTATTTCTAGGTAGTGAGATTATAAATGAGGGATTTGTGTTTTTTGCTAATATGTATTTTTCTGAATTTTGTCAATCAAAATATATTGCTTTTAAAATAAAAAAGACTTTTACAAGACTAGAATTAAAACATCTATTTTAAAGTACTGTTTCACAGGACCCTACATTACGAGAGCCTCAGAATCACCTAAAGTGTGATTAAAAACTACAAATTCCTTTGCCCTCTCCCATATTTATAGACCTGCATCTCTTGAGAGAGATGAAACACAAAAATATTTTAAACAAAATCCTTATGTGACCAGGTACAGAAAATAGTCTGCAAACACTGTAGTCTGCAATAAGTAGTTTAGATTTATCATAATTCTTGTTAACCAGAGGATAAACTTTCTGAACTGACCCCTTTAGCATACTCTCACACTTTATGATCTCAGGAACCATTTATATTCTTAAAATTGAGAATGCCAAAGTATTCTTGTTTATGTATATCTACTGACATGCAATATATCAGAAATTAAACTGAGAGATTGTTTTAAGTATTAATTTGTTTTAAATAATTTCATCATAAATAATATCTCATGAAAAATGTTATTAAAATAAAGAGTGGCATTGTTTTAATTTTTGTAAATTTCTTTAATCTCGGCCTTAACAGAAGGACGTTGTATTCTCATATTTGTTTCTGCTTTTATTCTGTTGCAAGGTATTGCTTTGGCTGAAGTATGTGAAGAAAATCCTGACACACACAGATGTATAACTGGAAAAAAAAAAAGAAACGTTTTTAAAAGCTGTTTCACCTGATTTTGGATTTTCTTCTTTGATGCTACAACAAAACTCAACAAGTAGAGTTTATTTAAAGGCTAGTTGCAATGTGGAATCTGAAACCTATCAATAAAATTTTTCCCATTTTGTTATATTGGTGATTTTTTAGTGGAATTTTTACCCATGGATGATTTGTAACATTATCAATTGGTCATCTGGAACAAACTTTTTGCACCAATTTCCTAAATGGTAACACATTACACAATATCAAAATATCAGTTATCATTATCCTTATCAAAATGTCTAAGTATTAAGAAGCTGCCAGGCTCATGATGGTAGGTACCAGTTTTACAGAATCCTAATTTTCATGTAAAACCTCAAAATTTTTCATTGGCAACAATTACTGTGAGATTTCCCCAAAACTACTTACTGTGTCCATTTTCAAGAAAGTACCAGTCAAATATCCAAATGGAATAACAATGTCAATTATTCCTTTAATTAAAAATTATATCACATGAAAAAACAAATTCAGTTCACAACCCAATCACAAGTGTTTTTTCCATAAGACAGTCTTTTTGCTTCAGTATACAGCCCAAATATTTTATGCATGCTATTTCATCACAAAGATTATTATAAGATGCTCACTTTAGGGTCAAGACTCAATAAAAGTAATAATTGCTGCTACTTTAGCAAGTGTATTCTTAAGTGGGAATATGTGATATTAAGTAACAACAATCACTAGTCCAAGTTGGGGCTTTCTCTTGCTTGGTGTTAAGGTGCCAGCAGTTTTATCTACCATTGCTTTTGCACAATCTGGGGGGATGTGGACATTAAAAAAAGGAATATGATGTCTTAATAGAGTGGAAATCATTTTAAGCCAAGAGAAACCTGAAAGGATTTCAGGGACACTCTGGCTTCTGCAGCCGTAACTTCCAGAACACCTGCCCTGAAACACCAATAGTGTTTTAGAAAGATGTGCTCTCACCAGTCCATCAAAAGAACACCTGATACAATGGTCTGTCACCACTAGTATGTTCCAATACTTTTGCTCCCAACAGTTCAGTTCTGTGCTTACCTAGTATCCCGTGGATAAACTCCAAAATCTACACCTGGTTTTGTACCTGTTGTCGCTGGTCTGTAACTTAGTGAAGTACAGGACAATGAAATACGAGTGCAAAAGAAAAGAGGTCGATTCTGAAATCTAAGATCCATGAACTTTGCTACCATCTCCCCATACCTCACATGGTACCTGGCACGTAATAGACATTTAAAAGGCTTTGAAAGCTTGATTTTGTTTCTATGAAAACTACGTATGACTCCACAATTTCTAAAGTCCAATTTTGTGCTGGCAAGAATAAAAGATATGGAAAAAACTGACAGAAATCTAGGAGTCAAAATTCTTATTGTTTTATGTTCTTCAAAGAAACAAACTGGAAATCACCGAGGATGCTCGATGGGTGCAGTATAAGTATAAAAGATAAGATGAAATTACTCTTGCTGATTTTAACAAACAAACAACGACAAAACCAAAGGAAAGTTTTACTTAAGTCTGTCTTTCCCATTCGTTGCAGATCCACTTCATTTGATGATACTCAAATGTTACCTGAGTACATCTTCCAGGAATTCTACAAACCTTTAAATTTATCCTACCCCAGGGCAAATTGTTGTTCATATTTTACCTTTCCGATGCATCGCCACCATCTAGTGTCAAAAAGCAGTAACTGCAGGTTTTACCCCACAAACTATGGGCAACCTTTGACCTGGGCATTTAAAATGGTTTCTTTAAAAAAAAAGCACAGAAGTAAAAAGGGAATGCTGCTTGTACTTCCTTTTCTGGGTTCTGAATTTACCTCTTTCAAATATCTATTCTAATCACAGTATTTTGAGATGATACATAAATCTGTGTTTAGGCTACCCATACTACCTACTTTTTAAAATTGTGGTCCTATCCTCTTTTAGTATTTGTCTTTTTAGAATGAAGAGTCACTTTGTAGACCTTTTCTATATATTTTATCTATAGTGATAGGAAAGTGGGGAGACATGACAAAAGTGAACTTGTACATTTTAGCTAAAACTGAGTACAAAAATATAAAAGTAGACAATAGAAAAGCTTGGTCGCTCCAATATCATACAGTAATGTGGCATACATTTCAAGGATATGCACAGTTGTAGCAAAATGAATGCAAACTACATGAAACGCTACCTGCTGGCCATGATGCCTTCAGAAGGGGGAAGTCAGGAAACCAGCTGCCTGCAGAACTAGGGAGATTTCAGAGGACCCAAAGAAGACTTCCTCTCCAAAGGACCTTCCCCATCAGCCCAGCTCAGAATCGTGACATTCCAACATGAGAAGTGATTGTACATTTAAAGTTGTCATGTTCGTTGCAAGAGATCTCTGTTAAGATGTATATTCTTGAAGATGACCCTACTCAGCAATTTTTTTTTAAAGATTTATTTTTTATTTATATCTCTCCCCCACCCCACCCCAGTTGTCTGTTCTCTGCGTCCACTCGCTGTGTGTTCTTCTGTGTCCTCTTACATTCTTGTCAGTGGCACCGGGAATCTGTGTCTCTCTTTTGTTGCATCCTCTTGCTGCATCAGCTCTCCGTGTGTGCGGAGCCATTCCTGGACAGGCTGCACTTTTTTCACCTGGGGCGGCTCTCCTTATGGGGAGAGTGCACTCCTTGAGCAAGGGGGCTCCCCTATGCAGGGGCCACCCCTATGCAGGGGACACCCCTGTATGGCACAGCACTCCTTGTGCACATCAGCACTGCGCGTGGGCCAGCTCACCACACAGGTCAGGAGGCCTTGCCTTTGAACCTTGGACCTCCCATGTGGTAGGCGGATGCCCTATCCATTGAGCCAAATCCACTTCTGCTACTCAGCAATTTTAGTTCTTAACATCCTATACAGGTAGTCAGCTTATTTCCAAGAGAGCACTGGCTGACAGAGGAGGAGGCTCCGCCCAAGGCCAGGTTCATTCAGGCTGTCCGGTTGAAAGCAGGCATATTAGAGAAGTATCTCAGGGAAACAGAGGTCACCAGGCAGATGGGCAGCGGTAAGAAGCACCAAGGAAGAGCAGGGAAAGGAAGGCAGGAGTGCCAGGGGATTGCACCTTATGTGTCACCCACTGGACCTGACTCTGCAGCCTGGGTCTGCCCAAGCAAAGTCCATTTTGTAACACACTAAGATGTCTGAAGACTACTTGATCCTTAAGCTAGTTACCTCAACCCACTTTATGTTAAAAGTTGAGGTGATGCAACCGGTTCCTAAAGGAGTGGTTTGGATTTAGCTGAGTTACTCTCTTAAAATGCAACAGTGTGGTTAAGGCCTTTGATTGCTACTGCATGTGCATCCCTCAGTGACTGGATGCATTTGGGAAGAGCCACGTCTACCACCAGTTAGACCAAATCCCATGCCCGGAGACTGAGGAAGCTCAAGAGGACAGTTATTGAGGGGCCCACTCTCTTTTTACTATGTCTAGTTTCCTGGGTGTGTGATTGGTTTACTGCTCTGCTGTTGTCATCTTGAATGTCTTACTGTTATCTCTCAACTTGAGTTTTGTAGGGGAAATCCATGGAACAATGGAGCATGAGTGTAGAAGCTAAGAGCAATAGGATTGTCTGCTGGATCTTGCTTCTCCACTTCAATATAGAGTTTGCAATGCCCCATGAACATAGCATTCCAGCAGACCCACAGCTCATGGGAATTCAGGCAACACTCAGTGTAAGATAAGGGTGTTACGTCTACAACTGACTAAGGCCACATTTTCTGTTCAAATTAGAACGTGCTTTGAACATAGAAAGAAGACAATGTTCAATGGTCAACAAGAATGACCAAGGAACCCTATCTTAGCCATTGTAATTCGTGTTACTTCCCTGAATCAAACAACGACTTACACTGCAAGTGATGATACGAAGGAAACACATTCATAGGTTCCTTCCTTGGTGAGCACTGCTATCCTTTGCTCCCTGACTTAGGGAACCCCTTACCCCTTCTGAGTAAATAGTCAAACACTTGCTTTCATTTACTTGTACTTAGAGAATATTCTTTTCTTTAAAGACACATTTAGAGAAGGAAAAAGAGCAAGAACTTTGTTCTAACTTTGGAAAAAAGAATTTCAGCTTTAACCAGAAAGAAATGAAGACAGTGTTCCTGAAGTGACGTATTCCCTCCAGTTAGTGCTGGAGCTTTGGCAAGGTCTTGAAGAGGCATTGATGGTTTCAGGCCACTGGAATATCAGACCCCCAAAATATGTTCTCTTGAGCTTCCTCGTTCTCCGGGCATGGGATTTTGTCTAACTGGGGGGTAGACGTGGCTCTTCCCAAATGCATCCAGTCGTTGAGGGATGCCCATGCAGTAGCAATCAACGTGTTATTGAAACTGGAAGCCAAGTTGATTTCCACGTTTGTCCTTCAGTGGGACCTTCGCCTTGGCAAGCCACACAACGGTCACCACCAGCGACACGACAGTAGCTGGGGTACCACTGGGGAAAATGCAAAGCCTGAACAACGTGCATAGTCTTTTAACTTCCCTTTTTTTCTCTCAATTTTTAAACTTTGCCAAGAAATTAGACTAACTGGCAGAATTAATTCATGTTACAAAATACGGTCTATGATGAATCACTGTGCTTCTATAAAAAGTAATTTGAAAATAAACAGGAAAAGCTCTCAATATAAATGACCCCAGTAGAAAGAATGGAATGGAAGAAATAAAGTAGTGATTATAATGAAGAACAATTGTGGTCTTTTCCTTTCCTTTGCATATTGATAAGAGCAGGACTTGGACGAAGAGAGAAACCTTTCCTCGCTAGGCATTATTCTCTTTGCCAGAGTGGTGTAGCAGAGAACAAGTCCACCCATCCTCAGAAGTCACCCTGTGGAAAGAATTCTTTAATCCTTCCAAATGAATACAGCTTTTGCTCTTAAAGAATGCTGTGTGCTTCAGAACTCAGACTTCAAAGTTGATTTAAAAATACATCATTCCAAGTCAAAGGGAAGTGAAGAGAAAGAAAATTATTGAAAGACCCTGAGACTATTGAGAATCAAGGTGATCTTCTCACAGGGTTAGTCATTTCCCACATTTAAAACATCAGAAACATCACCTTGCCTTAGGATACGCACCTAGTAATGGACAGACTCAGCACTGGCTGCTAGAGTTTATTCCAAAGGCTTCCCACGGCTCTATGTGGCTGCCCTGCAGTGGGCATACCCTGCTCACAGATGGGCATTTGTAGAATGCCTCTGAATTCTGAGTCGTGGGTCTCTTTATGCTGTTACTCAAAATAAGTGATTGAGTAACCTGAAGAGAAGAATCAGCCCTCAGTCTTATCAAATGCCAACGTTTCTTTACTGTTTTAAAGAGTTACACCAGGAAAAGCTATCGTCTGAGGAAATGTTTCTCCAGTAAGTAAATTTTACATCCAGATATTTTTATTTTGGATGAATTTAAGGGCTGATGTGATAAGAACATTGGGAGCTGCTCACGAAAAGAGGTGCTCTTTCTCAGCAGCATGACGAAGGAGAAGGACATCCCCATGGGACCAGAGACCTGGTTGTAAATGTTGGAAATACACTAATAATCTCAGGGAGGGAGCATTTTATATCACTGGTGGTCATGGGCAGGAGAGTGTTTCCCTAAAGAGATTTACTGCTGAGTGCAGGAAGTGGGTGGCACTATTCAGCACATCTATTCCAAAGACATTCCAGAAATTACAAACTATTCATAGAAACACTGACAGATTTGAGAGAGAACTTGACCTTACCATTTTCCACATCAAAATATTCCCTGTAGCACAGAGACACTAAATTATTTCAAAACATTCTTGAACTTGATCTAGAAGGGAAGGGCAAAACATCTTTGGCTCTTCAAAAATGTTCAGACATTGGACTGTGCTCAAACTCTCAAAACACCCTCTATTTCCATTATTACTCCGAGTATTTATACCTTTACTATTTTCATCCTATCTTACCTGTCTGGCCATTTGCATAAAAAGAGAAGTATACCACCCAGTCCTAGTATTTTGTCAATCCCTAAAAACTTGAAAGTAAATGACAATTACTAAAACAAATATCAGCAGACTTTCCTATACAAGGCTCAGGTTTGCCTTTGAAAATCAGCCAGAATTATAGCCAATTGTGATCAAAGGTTTATTCACACGTCTATTAGCATCTAGCACAGCAACTTCCATCCTGAAATAGCACCTCTGAAACACACAAATGTCCAGTTGCACTTGAATCTACTGCCAAATGATGGGTATTTGTAAACAAATCAAAGCTAATCATAAGACTAAAATTGCTCATTTGCAGTTTTAGAGAAAGAATGAGAACAGGCGATATCTACAACATCAGCTCTTCTAACCCGATAGAGATGAAGACTTCTCCAACTCTGAAATTCAGTTAGATTAACACGACCCGGTGAATTATCTTCTGCAATGCTGTAGTTATTTCCCAGCAGGAAGGAAAATTTCAAAGACATATTCAAGACAAGGAACAAGTGATTAAAAGTGATTATAGGCAATGGATGGTTTTACACTTAAAAAATAGTAACTATTTTTATATTTAAGTTGTTTTAAAATCATAATTCTTGACTAAAAATAATTCCCTACTATTCATTTTAGAACTAACACAATAAAAGAAGAAGAAGAAGAAGAAGAAGAAGAAGGGGTCCAAAATACCATAATTTGATAAACATAGAGTGAGCCCCCCTGCTCTGGCCTGCTTCTGGGGTGCTGCCTCCACCGTCACCCTTTGATCAGTGCTGGAGGACACAGGTGCCTTCCTCTCCTGCAAATCCCCCTCCCCTTGGCCTCCAAGTCCTGCACTTCTCCCCACGTGGAGACGTGCAAATCTCTTCCTTCCATCCTGTTTTCAGTGCTGGCACCACAGCTCAAGCCCTCACTGCCCTTGAGATGGGCTTTTAGGAAATATTCTCTCTCCCTCTCCTCAAATTCCTCCGGCACTCTTCTGCAAGTTTGCTCAGACAAACCACAATGCAATCGCATCACTCAGTTACTGAAACTAGTCAGGGGTTCCCCTAAAATAGAACCCAGCCTCCTCAGCATCCGAGTCCCTGGTCACTTGGCCCCAAGCACCTCCCCCACCCCCCACGTCCCCACTGCCAGGTCTCGGCTGCCCCTCACCCCCATCTTCCACTCTAATTCTTAAAACAGACCCCCCCTTCCGGCCTGCTCCTGCTGCAGCATGGGGCACGGTGCGTCCTGGCACAGCAGGTACCTCCAGCAAGTGACCACGTCCCGACTCCCACAGCTCAGAGGGGCCCAGAGGCAGGGGAGGAGACCTGGGGGCCAGGCCCTGGAGGGCGGCACGGGCGGCAGGGCCACAGCTCTGCACCCCAGAGGGGTTGGACTTTTATACTCCCAGCTGAGGCCCCACCTGTGAACTAAGGGTGCTCACCCAGGACCCCTGCGCCCTGGCAAACAGCTGGGGCTGGTTATGCGCCAACCTCCAGCCCAGACAGCCCGCGGCCTTTTCAAGATGGAAACTGGGACCCTCTGTGCACAAACTAGCGAGAGCAGAGAGGGGCTGGGGGCGTTTCTTAATGCTCTTTGCTCTTTTTCGAAGGCCCCTACACCATCCCTTCATGATGTCTACCATAAACAACAAATACTTCTCCTCTTTAAGTCTATTGTCTCTACTTAATCCATGGCTCACCTTTACGTCTCACACTAGAGTTATTTATATAATTGCCTGGTAGATGTTGTGTAGGACTAATAGGAAGAGGGAATTATTAGGGGGAAGTAAATCTAGCTAAAAAAAATGTTGGACATACGAGAACAGGAAGGAAACTCAAGAGATAAACAGAGAAAGGAGCACAATGAGCTCCTGTGACATCCCCCAGCAGGCCAGATCACCCGGAGGGTTGGCTTAGCTGACTTCTATAAGCCATCAGGCCAAGAAGGCTGCAGAGCAGCAAGATGCAAGCCAGGAAGTTAAAACAGAAATGGGATAAAAGTCTACAGGGAGGGAAGCAAGGTGGCTCAAGCATTGGGCTCCTGCCTATCATATGGGAGCCCCTGGGTTCGATTCCCGGGGCCTCCTGGTGAAGGCAAGCTGGCCCGCTGCAGAGAGCTGAGCTGGCACAGCAAGATGAGGCAACAAAGGGAGTCGCGGAAGAGATGGTGAGAGACACAGCAGACCTGGCGCTGAGGTGGCTCGAAATTGATCGCCTCTCTCCCACACTGGAGGTCGTGGGATCGGTTCCCAGTGCCTCCTAAAGAGAAAGAGGAGAAGGAAAGAAAAGCAGATACAGAAAGAACACACAGTAAATGGACACAGAGAGTAGACAGAGAGCATAAGCAACAACAAGGGGACGAGTAAATACAAACATTTTTTTTAAAGTCTACAAGGAACAATGAGCCCTGATCCTGAACCCCCCAACTGGACATGCGCTGAGGGACCAGCTAGCTAATTTTAAAAATCCTCTGGTGACTCTCTTTGGCAAAAAAGATAATCACCCCTTAATTTATAAAGTACTTACGGAGTGAGGTGCTTACTGTAGCACCAAAAGGTCCTTTTGGGATCCCGCATCATTAATTTGCCTCCATAAGCACCTAAGTCTGAAGGAAGGAATCACTAGGTACTGGAGAAACCTGGATTAGAGTTGATTTAAGCTGTTAATTTTGATCTTTTATAGAGGAATATTAATAAAGCTATATTTGCTTTCCTATTTAAACCTAAAAGTGTAAAGTATACAGGAGAATCTCCACAGCTTACATTCTAATATTAAACTTCTTCTGTTTCAGACAAAAAGCAATCGAAATTTTCCTATGATTAAAAGAAAGGGTCTATTGTGATATTTATATAGCTTTGATTTTAGAGCAAATTTTTGGTACTTCTTTCTCAGTCTAACTAATGATCATTTTAAAAAGTCTTTGGTGGGAAGTTTGTTGTTATTTTTCAAATAACTCTCCTCCAGGAACTGGATAAATCAAGATTACTATGGAATGTGAGTTAAAGCTTTGCTTTTACTTTAGTTTTATTTTCAACTTCATTCAAAAACTTTTACGAATAAGGATAATTATTACTTTGGTACTACAAATTTAAGAAAGAAAAGGCAAGTGTGCACAAGTATATTTGTTTTTTCCTTAAGGGACTTAAATTTTCAACTTTCACCAAATACTTATTTACAGAGCCATATTCTTGACAAAATGTCAGCTCCAGAGTATCCATGTATTTATGGCTTGGGGTAGCAATCTTCCTGGGATAGAATGAGGCAGAAGGAATACTAAAGCACTGTCCTAAAGTTGGAGTTGCTTAGCAAGCACAGTGGTTTTATCTAGATTCCATGTATACATAGGGTATTTTGCTGGAAGTAATTGAAATTACAAAGAGGCTAAACTATCTCCAAACCATTTCTTTGTCTCAATCCTATTTCCCAATGTATAAGCCAATCCCTACCAAACTTGATTTCTTTTCTTTTCTCTCCTCCCTTCTTTCCTCCCTCCTCTATTTTTTCTTTCATTAATATTTTCTCTCTCTTCCCCTTTCTTGATGGAAAGGGGAAGCAATACATTTCTGCAGACTTGTGCGTGAATTACCTGATTTCAACAAACAAACGAAAAATAAAACCACTATAGGTGAAAGGCCTGAATACCACCTGGTGAAAATCTTTGTAAAATAAATCCTGACATGTAAATCCCACACATTGGCGGACTTGCCTACCTCCCTAGCATGATCTCTATATTTTATAATTTCAGTTCCGAGACCGCATCAAGCCGTTTCATCCCTCCATGCCTTTGCACTGGCCATTTTCACTGCCTGGAATTCACATGTTCAGTGGATATTTTTACTGAAGTCCTCTCTGTGAAGAGCAGTGACAGGTCCTGGGAACGCACCAGCAAGCCACACAGGCACAGTTTTGCCCATACAGGGCTTCGTGTCCTTCCTTCTGGCAAGCTCTGCTCAGATCTCGCATCTCTGGGTTCCTTTCCCTGTGGCATGCAGCCTGACCAATCTAGCCAAGCCTTGTCCATCCTTCCACACAGCTACTGGACAGCTTCAACAGAGCTCTGGGATAGTGCTGACCAAATTGCTTTTAACATGCTCATTTACCTCTCCTGGATTCTTTATGAGACAGTGAACTGGCTGTGTCTTTCATTTTCACATTATTTGTACAGTGCCAGGCAGTGAGTGAATGAATGAATGAATGAATGGAATGAATCAAATAATTCTTCTGGAGAGAGCATATTGAATTTCAATCTGCATATCATTTTACATGTACTAATTTAAGCCTTACAAAGTTCACATTGATGTGAAAGAGACAATTAGTAAAGAATTTTAAAATGGGAAGTTACTAAAACTACAATGAATGTATCCTTTTATGAATATCTTATAGTTCTTTTAATAAACCTCCAAATTCCTCAATTTTGCTACCTGAAGTGTAAGAATTATGATAGTCCTCTTCTATTGTTCTCCCAGATAATTGCAACTATTACAGCATGCTGACTGTATATGTGGGCATTTTTATTACAAAGGTAATTACCATTAATATCTAGAGTGGTTGAGCTCTTTGGAAGAAATATGCCATTTAATTGGAAATTTGGAAAGCTAATAGAATCAGCATCTTTTATGAAAGCTGAGAAGCTAGTCTTGGGGAGAGAAGTCTTCTATTTCTTTATGAAAGGAATGCAGTTCAGGAAAAAATTAAAGTGCAGGCAGTTCTTTAAATCACTCAATGTCTGTATAAAGACATCAGAACTCGATGTAACCTAAAAGCACCATAGGTTCTGTCCAGGGCTGACTGTGTCTTCAAGTAGTTGACTTTCTTCTCTTTCTTGGAAATGTATATTTATATATGACAGAGCAGTGATAACTCTAGAATACTTGATCAATTTATTTATTTCATTGGAAGCTCCTTGGGAGTGGCTATACTATTTTATTCATCTTTTTATTCACCCCCTTCTCAGCCCATTGCTTTGATCACAGTAGATCCTCAATAAATAAATTAGTCTATTACATTTGAGGTTTTTTTCTCTGCTCCTGAAAGAAACCTGCAAAAATTCCACAGACCTTGGGCATTAGACTAAAACAGTGGTCAAATGTTTAACATGATAGCTGCCTATGAATATTTGGCAAATTTATTCAACTAGGTGTGGTTCCAGAGAGCAAAGCGGATGCACATAAGTTATTGAGAGTAAGATGTTGGTTAATTTTAATAGAAACTATTTTAATAATAGAAGCTGCCTAATAATAGAATGAACCGCACATGAGGCACGATGCTTCCCATTGTAGACATAGTCAGGCAGAATGTCTGGGAGATGGTAGAGGACCAGCTCTGGTTGCCAAACTGAGTGAAAAGACCCCTGAAATCATGTGAGACAATAGCTGTGCTCTGTTTTAAAAGAGGAAGGCACATGAATGACTATATTCAATGCATTTTGTTGTTTTACCTACTTTCTCAAGAGAGTGATGCCATCAATTTTATAGTGTATGATACATGCCTTAAAATGCTATTGATTTGTTGATTGCTTCTGGACAACTTCTGAGAGTCTAACCTGTAAGCTTCAGGATGGATCATTACCTAGCCCAGAAGTGATTATTATTTTCCTAGGAAAATGGGAATGCTGGAATCCTGGAAAATGCCTCAAATGGGAAGATCAGGATGTTCATCAGTTAAGATAAAGGGGAGTCATTAGAGAGCTGTGCATCTCGAGAGATGAACCCTTGGAAAAGGTCTTGAACTTTATCCAGTAGTAGTATAGAATCTCTACTATCAACCCAGGCTTGAGTCCAGTCCCCAGCAAGGATAAGAGAGTAGGTCAATCTTCACTAGAATGCCATGAGAAATTCCAGGTTCTTCAACTCATCTTGGTCTGTCTATGTTTAGATACCACTTAAAGAACCACAATTTTTCTTTTAAAAATATTTGGCCAGGTATATACCTAATTAGGAAAAGCAATTTATAAAACTGGAAATTAAATTTCAGGAGAGTGCTTTCTATAATATCATGTAACGACCATCTTTCCCTTGGGTTTCTTCATGGAAGTGACATTATAGGAAATCATAACTTGTGGAAAGAAAGGTATAGAACACAGATTTCTGTCCGTTTGTGCTATGGTTGTAAGATTTAGATTTTAGGAAAAAGTCGTTATACCAAATGCTATAAGCTAAGGAAAAGTATGGTTGATCTTTGGAATATCTGAAAAAATTAAAGTGTAGTAAGTATCAGCCACATGCTTTCCAATTGAAACTACTATTCAGCATTTTGAGAATTCCTGACTTCATTCTCTTTTAATGACAAAGAAAAATGCCTTATGTAATGTGACTTTCTACTTTTCCCTAGAAATACTTCATGCATTTCAATACTCCATGCATTTTAAAGAGAAAATGGTTTTGTTATAGTCAATTTGACTGTCATGTTATATTGTTTAATTAGACATAATGATTTACCTTGGGATGCTTGAAGAGTCAATTGTCCAGAGCTTCTGTACTAAAGGAGATTTGGTTCACAATTGTTACCTGTTTTTTTCTACCAGCATATCCTTCTAGATTATTTATAATGCAATTTTATGAATGGAGTTTGTAACTAAAGATAAATCCTTGGATGTGGAGATGGAAAGTTTTTTCATTATTCATCAACTACTGTTTAACAAACCACAACAAAAATTGGTCTAAATTTGAATTTGATTAAAGTGGAAACAGTAAGTTTGTTTTATTTTATCTTTAACCTATGCGCCTCCCAATACGCATGTTTTCTTCTGCTTACTCATATCAAATCCAGATTCAGCCTCTAAGCTGCTTTTCTTAGACTCAGTTACAGCTGAGCATAGTGAATTCCAAAGTATGAACAGGTTGATTATTTCCCTCAGTGTACACATACGGGCCTCAATATTATTCTCTAAGAGTAGAATCAGATGGTCTTAAAATGTAAGGAAGTATATCTAGGGTGTTAGGCAGATTTCAAAGATGGCACTCAAGATCCTGCTACACACACTTTCTCCCAATTATTCAATCAAGCACCAATCTAGGTGCTGCTTGCTGTGAAGGGATTTTGCAGACAGAATTAAGGTCCTAAACCTGTTGGCTTTCAGCAACGGAGATCATCCTGATAAGCCTGATCTAATCAAGAGAGCCTACCCTTAAAAGGGATCATCGGGCTTTTCCTGGAGAGATTCAAAGCATAAGAGGGTCTAAGTTGGTGAGCAATTCTTTTCTAGCTTTGGAGATGGAAGAGGCATGGAGTGAGGGTGGATTCAGGGAGCTGAGAGCTGCCCACAGCTGAGAGCCAGCAAGATAACAGGGATCTCATTCCAACAGCTTCCAAGGAGCTAATTTCTGCCAGAAACCTGAATGACTTGGAAAAGCACCTTGAGCTATGAATGGGAATGCACCCTTCCAGTACATTGATTTTGGACATGTGAGACCTACACAGAGAACCCAGCCATACCATGTCTGGATTTCTGACCTATGGAACTATCAGCTAATAACTTGGGTGTAGTTCTAAGAAAATAAGGGTGTGGTATTTATGCAGCAATAGAAAACTAATGCACCTGTGATTAGCTAAACAGGTAAATAAAATTGCTGGGCTATACCAAGATGTAAAATCAGAATAAAGAATTGACTTAAACATAATACTTGTCCTCTCATGCTTATAGCAAATATCTCAACCCATCAGCCAATTTTGGGGGCAGTAGGTATAGAGTAAAAATAACATGTATTAGGGAGGTTAACGATGAAATCTTGAGCGAGAAACTTAACCAGTTGGGATGGCAGTTTCTTATTTGTAAAATGAGAGACTAGGATTTGGTTATCTCTGAGGTTCTTTCTAGTTTAAGGCATCCAAAATTTAAGTAACCTGTAGTAAACTGAACCTGCTGTGATACAGTACAAGGCTGTGATTTTAGTAGGGGCAAAAAAAATCTGCATGGGAATTTAAAAGGAAATTTCAAGAATTACATGACAACAGGGAATTTTAAAAGCTTTTACAGAATCTCGAGGATCTAAAAGGCTGTGTATTTGCCGAAGAAAGATCTATAAAAGGAAAAGGCACCAGCTCTGGCTGGCCTTGAAGTCCTGGTCGAGCAGGGAAGTTAAGACTGTCTACAAAACTGCCTGAAGTTTGAAATATTCCCTTGGCATTTGAGGAAATCTTCTGACCATTAATTAGCTGACTACTACAGTATACTGACCCAGGTATGAGTCCTACAAAACTAGACTTAAAATTAAGAACCAAAACTTTCCTTTAAAGCTGGAAGAGAACTCAGTGGCTCTACACTGCAGAGAATAAATTACCTATAGAAATACTGTAGACAAGTCACTAAAAAAATGCAGTAATAAGAAAAACAACAATAAAAGCAGCAAAACAAACAATCATAGCAACAACAGAAACCTTGAGGGGTAGGAGAAACTGATACCAGAGTTGTTAAGATATATTATCGAAATTACCAGTTTTCAGTAAAAAATTTATGATGCATGTAGTCATAAGTACCTATGCTATAATACATACAAAAAAAGCAGTCAATAGAAAATGGCCCTGAAGGAGCCCAGATTTTGGACTTAGTAGTCAAAAATATTGCATATGTTCAAGAAACTAAAAGAAAACATGTCTAAAAAGTTAAAGTTTGACAATAATGCACAAAATAAATACTATCAAAAAGAGATAAATATTTTTTAAAAGAACCAAATAGAAATTCTGGAATTGGAAAAAAAAGTGACAGAAGTGACTCAACAACAATTTAGGTTGGGAAAAGAAGGAATAAGCAAACTTAAAGATAGGTCAATAGAGAAAACCCAGACTGAGAAGCAGAAAGGAAGACAAGAGTGAAGAAAAATGAACAGAGCTTTAGATACCTGTGGGCCACTATCAAGTGCACCAATGCATTCATACCGGAAGTCCCTGAAGGAGAAGAGAAAAAGAAAGGTGGAGGATTAATATTTGAAGAAACAGTGGACAAAACTTCCCAAGTGTGATGAAAAAGATTAATATATACATTAAAGAATCTCAACAAATTCCAAGTACAATAAACCCAGAGATCCTAAGCTAGTCACGTCATAGGTAAATTGACAAAAGTCAAGAAAAATAGGAGGTCTTAAAAATAGCAAGAAAAAAATGACATTCATATATGGGGTCCTAGATACAATTAAAAGCTGTCTTACCAGAAACCATGGAGGCTAGCAGACAGTAGAATTATATCTCCAAAATGTTGAAAGAAAAATGACTGTAAACCAAGAAATCCATATCTAGCTAAAATTTCCTTCAAAAATAAAGGAGATAGTAATATTCCAGATGAACAAAAATGGAAAGGATGTGTTGCTAGCAAAACTATACTATAAGAAATACTAAAATACGTCCTTCAGACTTAAGTTGAAAGATACTAGATGGCAACTTGAATCAACATATAGAAATGAAGAGTACTGGTAAGGTAACTGCATAAGTATTATGAAATATATAATAAACTAATTTTTGTTTGTTTCTCTTTTCTTCTATCTATTTTAAAAGGTCACTAATAAAACAATGATTATAAAACTGTTTATGGATTTATAGAGTATAAAGATGCAATTTATATGACAAGAATTGTACAAAGGAATGGGGAGGGAACAGAGGTATCTTGGAAAACAAAGTTTTTATATATTCTTGAAATTCATTTAGTATTAACCTGAACTAGAGTTTTTGTTGTTGTTTTTTTTAAGTTAAGATGCTAATAATAATAATACCCAGGCCAAACACAAAGAAAATACCTTAAAAAAAATGAGAATAAAAACAGAAATTAGGCAGGAGTCAAAGGACTAGAGAAACAAAAATAGTATAAGATATACAGAAAATAAACACCAAGATGGCAGGTATATATCTTACTTCATCAATTCCATTAAATGTCAATGGATCAAAATTCCAGTCCAATGGCAGAGATTGATAAAATGGATTAAAAAATGATCCAACTATATCCTGTCCATAAGAGACACACTTTAGACTCAAAGACACAAATAGGTTGAAAGTAAAAAACTGAAAAATGATATACCATGCTGGCAGGAATCAAGAGAGCTAGAGTAGTGATACTAACATCAGACAAAACAGATTTTATGCTACTAGGGACAAAGAAGGATATTTTATAGTAACATGCTCAATTCATCAGTAAGAAGCAGTAATTATAAACATATAAACACTTAAAAACAGAGCCCCCAAATAATAGACAATTCAGCAACAATAGTTGGAGACTTCAACCCCCACTTTCAATGATGAATAAAACAACTAAGCAGATCAACAAGAAATAAAAGACTTGAGCTACACTATAAATCGAGTAGACCTAACAGCCATCTATAGAATACTCCACCCAACAACAGAAGAATATTCATTCTTCTTAAGAGCACATTGGACATTCTCCAGGTAAAACCGTATGATAAGTCAACAAGCAAACCTCTAAAATATAAAAATGATTAAAGTTATGCAAAGCATGTTCCCTGAACACAAGGAATTAAACCAGAAGTCAACAACAAATGAAAATTCTAGAAATTTACAAATATGTGGAAATAAAGCAACATACTTCTAAATAATCAGTAGGTGAAAGAAGAAATCACATGGGAAATTAGAAAATACACCGTGATGAATGGAAACAAAAGCACAACATACCAAAACTTATGACATGCAGCTAACACAGTGCACAGAAGAAAATTTAAGGCTGTGTTTATACTAAAAAAAGACGAATTACCTCAAATTAATAACCTAATCATCTTAAGAAACTAGAAAATAACATCAAAAAAAGAAGAAGGGAGGCTATAGTAAAGGCTAGACTTGAAAGAAATAAAATTGAGACTAGAAAACAATACAAAAAATAAACTCTAAAGTTGGTCTTTACTTACTGACCAAGAGTAATTATTAAAATAAGGAATAAAAGAGAGGACATTACTATTAACCTTGCAGAAATAAAAAGAATAGTAAGAGATATTATGAACAACCAATTGCTAACAAGTTGGATAACTCATATAAAATGGAAAAATTCCTAGAAATGTGTAAAAATTGATTCATGAATAGATCATTTGAATAACATATAAGAGATTGAATTAGTATTAAAAAATACTCTTTCAAAAAACAAGAGAGTGAACACTTTCCAACTCATTTCATGAAACTGGCATTGCCTTAATACCTAAACTAGACAAAGACATTCCAAGAAAATAAAACTACAGAAATATATAGACACAAACACCCTCAATAAAATGTTATCACACCAAATTCAGCAACATAAATAAAGGATTATATACCCTGACCCAGTGGGATTTATCTCAGGAATACAAGATTGGTTTAACATTAAAAAAAAAAAATCAATGTAATATTTCAAACTTGATAGAAGTTTGATAAAACTACAAGAAACTTGATAAAATCTACATAAAATCTCAAAAGATACTGAAAAACATTTGACAAAATTCAGGACCATTTCTTATTTAAAAACACTCAACAAATCATCAATGATAGAAAATGTCTTCAACCCAATGAAGGATATCTATAAAAAAATACTTACAGCTACCATCATATTGAATGTTTTCTCTAAAATCAAGAACACAACAATGATGTCCCTCTTATCACTTGTATTCAAACCTTTTCTGAAGGTTCTAACCAGGTTAATTAGACAAGAAAAAACTGAATTGGAAAGGAAGAAGTAAAACTATTTTTATTTGAAAATGACATGGCTTTGTGTATAGATAATCCTAAGGAATGCACTAAAATTTCTTAGAACTAGTAACACATTCAACATTGTCCGAGGATACAGGATCAATATACAGAAATTCAATTGTATTTCTATACCCTGCAATGAGCAATCCGAAAATGAAATTAAGAAAACAATCTTCTTTATATAGTAGCAGTTAGAATAAAATACCTAGGAATAAATTTACAAAAGATTTATGCAAGATTTGTGCACTGAAAACAAACAAACCAACAAAAATTGTTGAAAAAAAAATTAAAGAAGGTCTAAATGAAGGGAAATGCATCTCATCCTCAGAAGACTTAACAATGCCCAAACTCATCTAGATTCAACACATACTATCAATATCCTAGTTTATTTTTTGTTATTGTTGTTGTTGTTTTTGTTAGAAATTGACAAACTGATCCTAAAATTCATATGGAAATCCAAGGACTCAAAATAGACAAAACTTTCTTTAAAAATAACAAAATTGAAGGAATCACAATTTCAAGTTTCAAAACATACTGCAAAGTTACAGAAATCAAGATGGCATAGTGCTTACATTAAGATAGATAAATAGATCAATGGAATAGAATTGAGAATCCAGAAATAAGCCCTTACATTTATGGTCAATTGATTTTTAACAAGGGTGCTAGGAAAATTCTATAGGGAAAGAATAGTCTTTTTAACAAAGGGTACTAGAACAATTGGATATTCACAAGTAAAAGAATAAATTTTAATCTCTACCCCACATCACATGCAAAACAACTCCAAATGGATCATATATGTAAACTGTAAGAATTAAAACTATAGAAGAAAATAAAGGAGTAAAATTTTGTGACCTTGAGTTAAGCACTGATTTCTTGACATGACACAAAAAGCGTAAGCAAAAAAGAAAAAAAAAAACTTTTTAAAATAGACTGATCTGACTTCATCATAATTAAAAACTTTGGGGCATCAAAGAACACTACCAAAAAAGTGAAAAGACAACCTGTAGAATGAGAGAAAGAATTTGCAGATCATACACATGACAAAGGACTTGTATCTAGAATATATAAAGAACTTTGAAAACTTTGAAAACACAACAAAAAAAAAAGATACCCAATTTAATAATGGCCAAAGGGTTTGAATAGGCATTTCTCCAGAGAAGATATACAGTCAATATAAACATGAAAAGATGCTCAACATCAATAGTCATCAGCAAGGTGCAAATCAAAACACAATGAAATCTGGCTTGACACCTTCTAATATAGCTAAAATCAACAGGCAATAAGTATTGGTAGAGAAACTGGAGAACTGCTGGTAAGAATATGAAACGGTACAGCCACTTTGGGAAGTAGTTTGGCAGTTCCTGAAAAGGCTAAACATAGAGCTACTATGAGACCCAGAAATTCTACCTTCAGGTATATAGAGACTTCCAAAGGAATTGGAAACATACGTCCACACAAAAGCGTGTACACAGTTTCATAGCAGCATTTTTCAAAATAAACAAAGTGAAAACAACCTAAATGTCCATCAACTAACCAATGAATGGATAAACAAAATGGGCTATATTCATACAATGATTATTCAGTCATAAAAAGGAATGAAGTACTTATACATGCTACAACATGGATGAACCTTGATATTAGGGAAACAGAAATTGTGTATAACAAAAGGCAAATAAGAAGAGCTAGCAGGTGACATTCCTTGACTCCCACTGTTCCTCAGATCCTCCTCACACAGAGATCTGCAATGGATGGTTGACCAAGCAGAGAGCCCTGGGGGGGGGGGGGGAGTCTGCTGATGTTTACTGGAGACCAGAGATGGACAGTAAGCCGACCATGTCAGAGAGCCTTTATCTGTAAATGTGTCTGTATATATAGGATGAAATCTGGGCTGACAACCCACCTGACATCACTACAAAGAAGGCATGTTTAAAAAATTATATACTGATTATATTTTGATGTGTCTAAAACATTTATCTAAAATGCTAACATGAATTAAAGACTTACTTATTTTACTAACAATTAAATTGTTTCTAAGTTCTGATAAGTGTTTTACTTCATTTCCAGCCAGGCATGTATTCCATCATACATTATGTGTTTCGGACACATTTCTTGCATTTATTCTCTGCACCTAGATTATAAAATAAGAGTGTTAAGATTTTATAGATATATAAATTTAATAATTTTCTATCACATTTTTCAGTGAGAATTCTCTTTTGCTGCCAAACAAAGATGTACTCTTCTCTTTTAACTAAACCAAATTGATTTTTGAGAAAAAGTCAGATTAATTTCTCAATTGAAGCTTCCACGGCTTTCATTTCATTACAAAAATACATAGATTCACTTAATATTGAATTAAATGATAAGGAAAAAACTGATAATTCTGGTAAATTGCAATGATTCCAATGAATCATTCTGTCCCTTTCTATTATTATTACACTTAGGTCATTTTTTAACAATATAAATGTGGAGCTGTGGACCTTTGCTAAATCAGTACTGCACAAGGAGGGCTGTACCAAGACTGAACATCCTTTTATCAGAATCCCTAAGAGAACAAGAGTAACGCTTGCCTTTCTTCCCAGACGAATGGCTTGATGCTCAATGTCCTAAGTGGGAGAGTGAGTGTAAAGGGAAGTGGCACTCCCTCTTCATTCAAGAGTCACTGGGAAACGGGAACTTTAAAGTACTTAGGAGGCAGACACGGGCTTTTACTTGAAAGCTACAGAAGGACAGTCCCCTCTACCTTTCTTCCTCCTTTCTTTCTTTCTCTTTTAACCAAATAAAAAAAGACATAAATAGGTGCTTACTATTCAGAATCTTTTCTGAGTTTTCTAGTTTAAGAACCTGCCATAATTTAGTCCAATGTCATATACAACTTTCGCATGTTTTGCAGATATCTTATTCAAGCTACCATATAATTAACAACTGTAACAAAAAAGATTTGAGTTGTTTGAAAAAAGAGAAGGTACATATGTTCTATTACCTAGAGGGAAAAAAATGAGCAGCACAACAGTTCTGATATAGCTTGCCCTTGGCCTGTATTCTCTGATGTCTGATTGGCTGGGAATGGGATGAGGTGGCCTACATACAGTATT
Organism: Dasypus novemcinctus; assembly: GCF_030445035.2. Lineage (NCBI taxonomy): Eukaryota > Metazoa > Chordata > Mammalia > Cingulata > Dasypodidae > Dasypus > Dasypus novemcinctus. Next base: position 8,165,148 of record NC_080701.1, on the reverse strand, counting down.
GAAGTTGAATGCTAATTTCTTCCAAAATGATGCAGCAGTTTTAGGAGAGACTGTTGACTTAAGAAACGAATGCATATGGAATGGCTTTCGGAACAGCTTATGTTGAGAGCTATAAGAGGAACAGGGCAAACGAAATCTATAACGAGAATGGTTCCCACGATGTCTAATAGGCAAGCACTAAATAAAGAATGGCAAAGGGAATGAAACACAAATTTACCCCAGTCTAAGGAGAAAATAGCAATAATGAGAAAAGCAGTGTGAGTTCTACTTCAGTAGAAGGAAAAACAGTTTCAAGAAAAAGTTGGACAACTAATACGAAGATATCGTGAAAGCAGTATTACGGAAAGTCAGCTGAAGTCTTCCAGGTGTTTTGTGTATTTTCATAAAGGCAATAGGCTAGATTTAAAATTACTCGTACCTGTATTAAGAAGTTAAAGCATTTCATAGCTAAAAGTGACTGCGACCTTTAAAATCTAAATCATAGAATTAGAAAACAATGAATAACAGAGGTCGCTGTGAAAGTTTATGTAAGTGGCTGAACGATTTCAAATTCTAAAACTGACACGTACCCTTGGATTCCTTTCCTGATTCAACCCATTGCTTTGATCTAAGAGTTTCTTCAGTCACAAACCATTTGGTACCATGCCAATGTGGGATAGATGAATCTGCTTAAAAAATTTCCAGTTGCTTCATTTCACTGGTGTTGCTCTCACAAAAATGCTCCTTTTCATTTCCTTAGCCTACTCCCTGCAGTGGGTTGAACAAAGTACCCCCAAAATTCATGCCCATCCAAGACTTCAGAATATCAGAATGTGGCCTTATCTGGAAATATTCAATTTTTTAAATATTTTGAATTTTATTCATAGTACCTCAATCTTTATGTAGATATACATAATTTTAAATAAATAGATTCATGAAATAAATAACATTTTTGGATAAACGATATTATTTATTTATTTATTTTTGGAAAGAAGTTCCAAAAAATTTAATGTTTACTGAATCTCTTGTACTTGCTTCTGGTTCCCAATTCAGAAGTAAACTCACTCTATTCTTATCTTTCACACTATTTCAGTCTTCTGACATGGAGAGAAGAACACCTGTGAGCTATCCTCCTCTCAACTGGCCTATCTATAAACCACGGCAGGACAAAGTGAGAATGAGAGGAACTGCCTGCTGTGCTTCTAAAGCTGAGTGCTTGGGAATGCTGTGGTTTCAGTTCTTCAGGGGCCACTTTGGGGCAAGAGAAGGCAGTGCTCTGGGTCCCCCTCTATATTTCCATCCTATAAATACACATGCTGTTGAGCCCAAAAAAGTAGGCTTCATTGCTAAGAAAAAGAAGGAAGAAAAGTTGAGAATCACTGATGAAATCCTTACCTTATTTAATCATCTAATGCTCAGACCCAGTGCAGAATTCACTTGTCCAAAATCCAACCACGTCGTCGTCCTTCACATCTTACGCTCTTCCGTGGCTGGCTCTAGTTCCTAACAGCTGTCTAGCTACTGACGGCAGCAGCCCTGTGAATCCTGACGTCATAGACGGTTCCTACTCTTCAGCAAGACTGTGGCTCTGACCTGGCCGGGGGCACCGATGTTCTCCTCTTGGCTACCATTGCCGGAAGCCTAGTTTTGGTTTCTGCTTTTACAACACTAGCCTTTTCCTTTTTCTCTTTTTGTCCTGACTCCAAATGACAACAGCATTGCAGGCTCTCTCTACTTAGGGATGTAAATAAGTATTTGAAAGCAATTTGGAATAGGTATGATGATGGGACCACTACTGCCCTTCCATATATTTTATCATAGCAATGGAGTAATAAAAACTGGATTGTAATGAGGCCAACCACTTATTTTGTCATTCTTAAATTTCATACCGGGAGTTGAGCATAAACTAATTACTCTTGATTTGTTTCAAAGACTACGGAAAGAGATCATTTGAAGTATCGGGTTGAATAAACAATCATATGTTTCTAAGAGTTTGAATAATTCTAAAAATGAACGTCTTTTTTAGAATGTGTTGCACTAGCTATATGCAACGTACATCCTTCCCTTAAAGCCAAAACACTTTTCAAAATTGTCATGTTTTAGGAGCACTTCCTTGGGCTGAGTTTATTATGAGCATTATAAAGATATTGAGTTTAGGATGCACATCACAGAATTTTAAATATTCACAAATAACTGTTTATATATTAATAGAATATAAATTAACTATTTCTTTAAGCAATAAATGATAAATAAATAGGTGCTTTAGTCATACGTACTTTCCTTCTTGGTGGGTGGAGGGTAGAGAACTAACATGCATTGTGTGTTTATTATGGACTAGAGATTTTGAATATATTTTAAGTTTCCTACTAAGTAAACATAAACAAAAATTAGAATCAGAAATATATTAATGGTTTTTTAGGCCATCTCTGCTGATAGTGAAAATGGTAAGACACTCTTAAATGTTTACAATGCCAAAAGGATAAACACTGGACATTTCCTTCCTTTAAAAAAGATAATTAGGTATTTAGCATATTAAATAAGAAGGCATTCATTTTTAGCACATATTTTAACATTACCTTCTCTGTTCCAAACTGTCAACTTCACAATACTTCCAATAAGGCACCAGAATTATCTCTTCCCATTCCCGCTCCTCCTTTCCATCCCCAGTCCTTTGGGCTTTGGTCAGGCTGAACCAGCTCTGGTTCCATAGATTTGCAGGGTCTCTCCCTCATCACTGGGCTTTGTGCATGCTTTATTCGTTCCAGAAAGACTGCAGCGCTCCCTGCTTCCTGATAGGACTTCTTTCCTGTCTTAGTAAATTCCTCATTTTATTTTATTTCTCCATATCATCATCTTTAGATAACCTGTGCTGACCGCAGCTTGGGTTAAATGCTGCTGCAATGGCTCCTTTACGTCACTTACCACATCCTGTTCAAAATGCCCATTTGCCTACTTATTTCCAAACTGCTTCAGGTACCTCCTTTTGCAGCCTTCAGCCTCAGCGCCCAGCCAGTCCTTGGTTTACGCTGGGTACAAGGTCGTTTTTGGATTAATTAATGTCCACGTGGTTGTTATAGTAGTACACCATCTTTGTAACTGTTAATGCTATGCACTAACACACTTTACCTGCAATTTCAGGACTCTTCAGTGAGCTATTCGAGTATATGCATCAAATACATGCTGTTACACAAATGTGTGCTTGCATGGGTTGCATCCCTCCTTAACTGAAAGATTTTCAAACTCAGAAGAACGATCTCCTTTCTACAGAGTAAGCACCATCAGGTGGGGTCACTCTCTCTTATCCTCAGACACTTGCTGGAACCTCTATCACAACCTGTATTCCCATCTCTCATAGCCAAAAGAATGAGTCCTTGCTCTCTTTCCTGAAGTAGCAGAGGCAGGGGAGGACTTTTGTCTTTATAATCTCCCATACTGCCTGGCACACAGAAGAGGCCCAGTAATTGTAGACCTGAACTGATTAAACAAAGGCCAAACAAATGTCAATTGTTTTTTGTTTAATCAGTCTTTTTAAAATAATTGGAGAGTCTTTTAGGTTTTTCAATAAATATATTTTTCTGTTTATAAAATCTAATCCAGCTCATTATAAAGATTTGAAAAACAGAAAAGTATAAAACAGAAAAGTATAAAAAAGCAGAATAACATTTACTAAAACTACCTAGATCATTCTATGTTAGAATTTTAGCATATTTCTATCAAGTCTGTCTTCTGACTCCTTCAGCCATAGACGAGGACATACTCTATACTCTATTCTGTACTAAGCTTTCTCACTTAATGTAACAGCATAATTGTTTTCTGTCATTACAAATTCTTTGACCACGTAATATACTATTCCATGAATGTAAATAGCTTTTTTAGCCAGTCCTTTGGTATTGAACATCGCTTATTGAAGATTATTTATTAAAGGCTGTTAATTGAAGACGGCTAATAACAAATAATTATGGAGGGCATTCTATGTGCCAAGTGTCATTTTGCATGCAGCACAAAATAAATTTGGAAGGGTACCTACCCTCATACTTACTTCAATTAGGAACTTATATCCTAATTGAAGTGTTAAAACAAAACATCATAAATAAAATATATATGTGGTACCTTGGAAGAAAAGAAATAAAGCAGGGAAGAGGAAAGGCTGTGTCAGAGCATGGCTACACATTGAGAATGAGGTGGCCAGAAGACTCACTGAGAAGATGACATCTGAGTAGAGACTTCATGGAAGCCAGGGCACAAATCACACTGCGACTGCCAATGAACATTCCAGGCAGAGGAAAAAGCAAGCAAAGTCCTTGAGAAAGAGGGTGCCTGGTGTGTTCAAGGAGCAGCAAAGGGCCACCTTGGTAGAGGAGGAGGGGAGTAAGATCTAAGGCAGAGAAATCACAGACATGACTGTGTTTCAACAAGATTACTCTGGCTTCTGGGTGCAAATAGACTGAACAGGGCAAGGCCAAACCAAGAGCACCAGTTGAGAAAATACTGCCATAAAACAGGCGGGATGAGAAAGTCCAGGATCAGAGCATTGCAATGCAGGTTGGGAGAAGTGACCAAATTCTGAATTTATTATTAGAGCAGACGTGGGATATAAGAGAATAAAAGGGGTCAAGGATGATAGTGGTAGTCCATTCCCGTGGATGTAAATCCAGCAGAAGTAGGATCTTTCTATGAGGCTAATTCAGTTAAGGTGTGACCCATCTCATTCAGGAGAAGTCTGAATTGAATTCTGATGTTGATGGCAAAATTGAGTTCTGATGTTGATGGAAAACAAAATTTGAAAGTGAAGCGCTTAGCTATTTAGCTGAAGAGATTCCCAAGCTAAATATGGAAAGTAGAGCCTCGTTTCTCCTTGCAGCTTATAGTAAAACATGAGAGGAAAGGGCTTAACTGAGAACTGAACTCCTGGGTACAAAGAACCGGGAAACTGATGGTTTTGAAAATACCGATCTTCTCGAAAGCAAATCCCCAGAGAACAGGGCTTCGTGTGAGCACCATTGTACGTGAGTGTTTAGCCGTACATGAATCCAGTCCACCTTTTCAGTGCAAGTCAGCATTAAGGTGCAGTTACCCAGGATGTCTGATGGTCTGGACCACTCTGCGAGTGGAAACACCAGAGGCAGGGCTAAAAGGACAGAAAAGAGATAGACTGAAGGAAAAATTACCTCAAGGCCAGAACCATGGAAGCTGAAGTCTGGACCAAAGACATCACCTGAGACAAAGCTTTCTGCCCTGGCATGTGGAGAGGGCGAGCCTTCCACCCCGTTGTTCAGGGGAATCTGGCCACGGTCCTGATGCCTGAAGAGGGTATAATCTTCACCCCAGAGTTCAGGGAGAGCATGACTCCTGTGCGAGCACTTAAGGGGGTGGGGCTGCCACTTCGTCAGGCCGGGAGAACAAAGATCATTCCACAGAGGACACTTAGACCCTGAACTTCGCTGGTGTTGGCCCTGCAGGGTTTTAAAATCAGTTGGGACCTGTGCCCCTGTCTTCCTTCCAATTTCTCCCTTCTGGAATAGGAATGACTATACGATGCCTGTCCCTCCATTGTATATTGGAATCAGATAACTTGTTCTTTAGGTTGAACAGGTCCACAGATGGAGGGAAATTTGTGCCCACACCTATAATCAATTTTGATGAGACTCTCTACAAAGCATTGTATCTGAAATGACTTAGGCTTTCAGGATACTGTGATGGAATGAATGTATCTTGCATATGGAACATGTCTTCAGAGCACTGTGTGCTCTGAAGCTGTACGTACCCCAGAAAAACATGTTCTTAAATTTAATCTAGCCCTGTGGCTGTAAAGCCATTGTAAGAAGGACTCTTTGATGAAGCTACTTCAGTTACGGAGTGACCCATGTCATTCAGGTTGGACCTTAATCCCATTACTGGAGTTTTCTTTAACAAACAGAATGACTATGTAGAGAGAGAAATCTACAATCCAGGGAAGCAAGAAGCTGAAATCAACGAAAGCTGGAGAGCCCAGTAGATGCTGCCATGTGCCTTGCCATGTGGCAGAGAAGCCAAGGATCACCAGCAGCCACTCACTGGGAAGAAATCATAGCCTTGTTGGTGCCTTGATTTGGGCATTTTCTCAGTCTCAAAACTGTAAGCTAATAAATTCCCATTGTTCAAGCTGAACCATTTCACAGTGCTTGTTTTAAGCAGCCTAGCAACCTAAGCCACCTATGTTGGGTTTCATGACCTGAGCAGCTGGAAGAGAGAGATGCCATTTAGGAGATGGGGCAGATTGCAAGAGAAACAGGTTGGGGTCAAAAACATGTCCATTTTCCACATCCGTAAGTTTGATATCTAAGTAGAGATGTCAAGTAGGTACATGAATGCACAAACTTGGTATTCGAAGGAGAAATCCTAGCTCAATTAATCTGGAGGTAGTATAGACATTGTATTTCAAAGGAAATATCCTTATGCAAAAAATCCTTATTCATATTTCTGGTCATTTGCTTTACATAGATAACTATATGTAGTATTCTAGAGTCAGAATTCCCTCATTCATACATATAAATTATTTATCCAAAATGCTATACGAATTTAACCTTTCTACCTGCAGTGTCATTTTGTTTGCACCCTTGGACATGCTAATTTAAAGAATGAAACCTAAACACACACTTATGGTTTTCTATTACTTTGATTATTTGTGAAGATTTTCTTGGGTTAGAAACTAAAACGGAAACATGAGTCCATCAAAAGCAGCAAAGTCTACCAACGCATGTACTCATGCACATAGCCATATATAAACACATATACAAGTCATACACCATCTTAGGAGTAGCTGATAATAGCTGCAGTTTATGAGGGAAAGCTTCATGTCTTTACTGAAAAAAAGAAATGAAGTTCTTAAACATGCATACTAGATGGGAAATAATATACTAAAGAGATCCATTGCCTCAATATTAGTGAATATTTTATCTTAACTCCAAAACCAAACCCAACAGCATTATTATTGTGTATTATTTTAGAGTACTAAAAACAGGCACTCAACCACTTGAGCTATATCTGCTTCCCCCAACAGCATTATTCTGTAGTATCTAAAATATTATTTTAGAGTTTGAAAGAATAAACAGGTAAAATGGCTGAAGATTGTGGAGCATTAACCCTATAAAGTATTTAATTATATTTAAACATTAAAATAATATAATTAATATTGGTCCAAGGATTTAAAAAAATTATACACAGGCCATTGTATATATTCAAATTAGTCCAATATAAAGGAGGCATCACAAATGGGGAGAAAGCAAGAGATAATCAAGATATTATAATGGAGTAATAGTCAATTTGGAAAAATAGCATTTAGCTCTTTGCCTGCTGCTGAATTCAACATAAAATACAAATAAAATTAAGTAAATAATTGTGTAAAAATCTACACAATACAAAAGTATTATTTCTTTTTTAAAACTAGAAAAAATTGGGAGAATAGTTTCTATTTAGGGAAATAAGTTCCTAAACTTAAATGGGAGAAATTACAAAAGAAATAAATATATACGACTTTCTTTAAAAAGTTCCTTCTGTAAAATTGTTAACATTATTGAATGACTAATAACATGAAAAACCAGTGGTGACAAGTATGGCAGGAAAGGGTTAACAAGTGTAATTGTTAAAGCTCAAATATATTCCCAAGAAAAGCATTAAGGCTCTTAAAATAAATGGATGAAGAATATGAGCTGGGGATTGATTTTTTTAAAAAATTAGGAGGAACCAAAACAAGTAATAGTGCTTTTATCCATAAATGAGGAAATGTATTAATTACTGAGATGGCAGGGCACCTTGTGGTGGGGTGATTGATTAACGGAAGAACATAGCTGGAAGGCAGGCTCCAGACAAGCAGGATTCCATCACCATTTCCAGCCCTCATTTTGTTCTATTCCACATCTGCAGAAGTTCATCTGCATTAACACTCCTTGCCATTCCTCATTGACTCTACTCTATGATTTTAAATAGTTGTCTGATCAGATTAATGTAGGATGAAGGAACAGACGTGAACAAACAAATACTGGAAAAAAGTACACATGATCACTTTGTAAGCAAAAATATAAATAAAGAAGCAAACGAACAACAACAAAAATTCCCTATCACAATCCAGAAAAACATACAGAGTTTATGAGAAAAACCCATTTAAGTCATTAATCTAAGAACTAAAGGACACTTTCATTACTTTCGAAGAAATAATTCTCTAATGCGTATTAAATGGCCTCATTTGACAATAAGCAAAATAATACTACAATATCAATTTTATTCCATTTTATAAAGCATGCTGACTTTGATCTGCTATGGAAACCCACTGTCTATACTCTTTCATTTGTTTTTTATTCTCAAAAATATGCACACTTAATGTAATGCCTCATGTAATAAGAAGTGGGCACCATTTTCCCTTATAATTTTTTTAGTATGTTGTGATGGCTATCGCTTAAAATATTACTTTAAATATTCTATTTACCTTGCCAGATGATATTTCCCCTGTGATAAAACTTGGTATACATTTCAAAGAATCACCTAATAGGATTCAAATAATTATCAGTATATTTGTCAATTTTCAAACTGTATGAATTAGCACAACTATCTTGATTTCCTCATTTTCTACCCCTCACCAAAAACAAGTCAAATTTTCCATAGAATGCTTATAATAAGCATAATACTCCTTATATCCACTGAATATTCTTGTTTCAATTTCAACCATTTATTTTTCATCTCATCTCTGATTCAAAGAAAAAAATGCCAACAGTACAATATATCACCATAATATGAATGTGTGGCATTTGTGACAAGAAACTATTTTTAAATTCCACTCCCTCTGCTTTCTTTCTCCAAGCTCAGCTTCTATTTATTTAGGAAAGATTGACTAAAAATTTTAAAAATGTAGACACATGAAAATCCTGTAAAAAGTACTTTTTTTCCTATCTGAGTTTTTAAAATGTGTGTTCAAATAATGTTCTCTTAGTTTCAATTTTGTGTAAGGGCTGGGGCTCCTCAAGAGATTATGACACAGGCAGTGTATTCATGTTATTTCTTTCATATTAATTTAATATGTCAATATCATACTTCATATGCTTAAAACAGTAAGATATGAAAGTGGAGGTGGGGAAGAGTTGGAAGATTTAGGTCTAGCTTTTCCAGTTAATAATAATTTGATTCGGGGGAAGTAACTTCACTGAGGCTCAAAAATCTTACCTATAAAATGATGAGAATAATACTTGCCCTATGTAAATGCATATTCAGGAAATGAGGATCAATCAAGAAAAATTTTTGACTATTGAAATAATAGTATTTTACTATTATATTTGTTGATAATAGTATTAATATATTAATATATTCATTTCAAATAGGCACAAAATTTCCAATCAGAATATTTATGCATAAAGTTAGAAATTTATCTCAAATTTATTTTTATGTCATTTTGTCTTTTCGTTCCTAGGCAACTTCAAAGCTCTCAAAAAATTCTCTCATTGCTTCCCCAAGTCATCCCAGCCCTGCCCCCTTCATTAGGCCACATTTCTAAGCACCTATTCGGTCTTCAGGTAATATTCCAAGACTCATCCAGGATGCACCTGCTGTGCGGGAGGTATAGCACGACGTACCTCATTTGTCTCCTGGATATTTCTCTCATTCAAACCATAAGGTTGATATGCAAATAAAAGAGACATTACTGGATTTAAACAGAAGCTGGCTTATTCTTCTATGTACCTGATTTCTGTGAGATGCGGCCATAAGAAAGGAAATCTGTAACTATACAAAAAGAACATTTTAGATATACTGGCAAGCAGGTCAAATGTGTAGCATGGCTCCTCTTCGGAAAAAGGCAAAGTTCTTTTTTCTTTCAAAACCAAATTTAAATGTTTATTTTCTTCATAGTTTATCCTTTAAAATGTTAATGATGTGCATAGGTCATCAGAGATTAAACGTTTGTTGAGGAATAATAAATATATTACAGAAGAAAATCTAAGCTTGTTTCCACATAAACTACTTTGCAATTTAGTAAAATTAAAAATGGTCAATTCTGTAACTATTTAGTATCAGATTAGGGAACCTGGATATCACCATTGGAGAATTAATGTCTGTGGATCACTTACTTTAGCTCCTGAATTTTCCATCTCATCCTTAAAATGGAAGGTTTATACCAGGTGATCCCTAAATTTCCCTTCTAGAGCTAAAGTTCTACGGTTCTAGAACAAGGATATGAGTGGGCAAGGATTAGAAGAGTATCCACTGCCTTAAACAAAAAGCACCCAATCAGGGGCCAATTACAGTAGAGTTGTTCTCCACCCAGGCAATGGGGTAGGAAGAGTAATGGCCCCTGAAGATGGCAGCTATCGAAGGTGGAGAACCCGAGGAAATGGACTCTCGCCTAGAGCCTCCAGAAGGGAGCACAGCCCTGCCAAAACCTAGGCTTTAGACAAGGGAGACGGGTGCTAAACTCCTGACCTGCAACTCTTAGGTAATAAATTTGTGCTGTATTAAGTCACTAAGATTGTGGTGACTTGGCAAATAGAAGCCAAGAAAGTGACAAAATGGTTTTCTCTTTTTAGAAGAAATGGAATTAGACTTTATTATTATGTATGCTAATTGTGAATAATGAACTACCATATTTTGTCTGAAAACTCAGCCATAAATTTAGGCAGTCTTTTTAAAGCTTTATAAAGATGTCTGCATTTATTGGGGACCCAGTCCTGAGCACCAGACAAGAGAGACTGACCTCAGCTGATGTGTGTCCATGGCCCTCTTTAACCACGATAATTACAACAGCTCCCCTTCCAACAACTGTTTCTTTTTGCCAAACTTGAAAAACTTGCCAAACTTGTAATTGGTCCTTGATTGGGAGCTTTTTGTTTAACCATGTGTAAAATAACTAAACGTTCCTTCTTTCTGTGACTTGGAAGACACATCACTAATAATCAGCTCTTCAAAAGACTGTAGGAATTTTATGAGATGTCAAAAAACTTTCCTTAGCAGCTTTGGCTTTATTAATGTTTTAAATTCCGTTTTATTCTTCTAACAAATGCAACTCCCTCAATACTTAGCTCCATGCTGTGTGTCCACTCTTCAACCTATGACAGGATCAATAAGGCTATCAAAAGGCACTGGAATTGGCTTGCGTTTTCCTTTAAATAAGACTCAATTTTCCTTACAGAAAATAAGGGAAATAATTAACTTAATAAACATAGAATTATAAAGTTTAAATTGATGGCAAGCATCTGAGTTTCAAGATACTGAAAAAAACCCTCAAATACAAACAAAATATACAGTTAATACGGGCGTTGGGCAACTGCCCCCTATTACATAGACAGTGCTTTTTAAAAATTCTTTGTTAATTTCCATACAAAGAGCTGCTTTCAGAAATGAAGTTAAGCAAATGCGCTTAATGAAACAAAAGTCTCCCCTAGCCTCCCTCGGTTGTCTTTTCAAGAGTTTACTCGAGAAGTACATGAATTCATCATTGGAAAGTCCATTTCCATCTGGGAAAGATAATAGACTGTCAATGGTGCAGACTTAAAAAAACAACTAGAAATGCTTGGCTTTGCTTTCTCATTGTGTTTGGAAAAAGCTTATCAGTGTTCCCTCCGTGATTGCAAGAGACAGATATGGTCAGTGAGTCTTCAAATATGCCCCCAAGGATCTTTCTTTCAGGCAACAATGAACATTTTTCTTTGTCTTGGATGTCCTCTGGACTTTTCACATTGGTGAGACAGTAAGTTTGTACATTCCCTGAGGGAAAAGTTTTTATTTCACTGGAGGATCCTTTAAATTCCCAGATGAACCTAAACACGTTTCTCAAGTCTGGCAAAAAAGAAAGAGATGGTTTTGTTGCCTTTTGGACAGTATGTCAGGTAAAAAGTATTTGTATTTTGGTTTAAAACCAAAATAGATGATAGATAGATAGATAGATAGATAGATAGATAGATAGATAGATAGATAGATAGATAGATAGACAAACAAAAATAAATAACCACTCTCCCATATTAAAATCCATCCCAAATAAAAGCATTTTATTTCTTCAGGGGGTCTTTGCAATTTGAAGGTGACAGAATGAAGGAGCAATATATTAAAATGGAAACTACTTAAACTAAAAACCAAATAGATGCTAAATTCAAATAAAGCTTTTTATCTTGCATATATAATGCTGAAATTTTGGAGTATTATATTACATTACTTCACATTACTTACATTAATTATTGTTTTACTGGGAGTAACATTAATAAATAAAATACAGATTGCCATAAAAGTAGCTACACAAAGAATTTTATTTGAGAAAATGTATTTAATTACTGAAACAATTCAAAATTTTATATTAATTTATTATTAATTGATTTGTGTTAAACAATTATAATTTCCTAATTCAATACTTACTGACTTAATTAGTAGTATTCATTACCAACAAGTTAAGCTATTTGATGTGTTCATTAAGGACAGGAACTCCAAAGGGACACTGCCCAGGTTCAAATCCTACCTCCGTCATGTACTTTTGGAGAAATTACTTAACTCTTTCGGTTCTCATCTGTAAAATGGGGGTTAAAGCTGGATGTTTGGGAAGACTGAATAAGCTAACAAAAGTAGTTAGACCAGTTCCTCACATGCAACTAGCAGTGAATGGGTTTGGGGTGTTTCATTCATTCCATTTTCAGTCTTGTGGAACAGTCAACTATTTTATCAGTTTGATAAGAAATTCCATGATGAAATGAGGAAGAGTTTTGTTGTTGTTGTTGTTGTTGTTTTAATTTTTGTTTGGGAAGAGTTTTAATGTAACATTATTCTAAAAAAAAAAAAAATCAGTGAAGATCATTGAATAACGTTAAGATCAATTTGTCAGACCAAAGATGTAAGGGGAAGATGCAAGAGGCATTGTACCTATAGAACAGAAAGATGTACTGAGAGCAAAGGGTTTGGCCCAATAATATCAGTAATTATTAACTTCTATTAAAAGATTACTATGTACCAGGTGCTTTCCTACAAGCTTTTCAAGCATATTATACTAAGCCTTAAATAACAAACCTAAAGCAATATATGGCAGTGAACCGTGGTTCTCAATCTGCATGTTGGGATCCCCTGGCAGCTTTTTTTAAATGGCAAAGACTGAGCCTCACCACTGTAAAGTCTACTTGATCTATCTGGTGTGGAAATTAGGCTTTTGTATTTGTGAAAGTCTCCTCTAGTATTTATAACGTGCATCCAGGGTTGAGAATAACTTTGTTGAAGTGTTTAAATTTTAAAAAATCAGGTAAAGGCAGACAGGAAAGACAAACTATTCTCCCAACCCAGTATCCACTTAGGTTTTGGGCCAATCTATCCCTGTAATGAAAAATAAAACAACAAGTAAACAAAAAATAAAAATATACTGTTTTTGTTCATTCCCCAAAATAGGAAGTGAAGAAATTGTGCATCCATGAGTTGAATTTTGGGTCATTGCTTCTCTTTTGGTCATGCTGTAACCTTTCTTCCTCTCCCCCAGTAATGCTGATTTTCAAGAATGGGGAGGGACCTTCTAAATCTCACATTGCCAATCCCAAATTAAGAATGTCTAGGGGAAAGAAGGGCGCATGGTGCCCCAGTCTCTCTCCTGTCGCAAACTCAGGGGATATTAGAGCATAACAGGTAGTGGCACCAGCTCTAGTGTTGGGCGGGGTTATTGGAGGCGAACACTGACTCTTCACTTGGTGTTGACTGCTCATGGAAAACCTTCTTAACCTCTACACCTTGCAGGACTTCCCTGGGGCCCTACCCTGCAGGTGGGTTACTTCTTTCGTCATAGGGTTCCTTCCTCAACATGCCTACCGGGAGCAAGGCTGGCCACCTCACGATGCTCCCAATCATCCTACCTGGCTACTCGCTGCGCAGGTAGAAAGAGATACCAGTATTGAGGGCTGCTCCTATTTTTAGCCATTAATTACCCTCAAAGTAAAGGTCATAATGAAGCTCCTGGAGATTATAAAACATGGTACACGTACCTTTGCATGGACCCCCCCACCATGGTTCTAAACTCTTAACTCCCCAGCAACTTTATTTTGTCCACTGGAGTCCATCCTTATCTCTTTCAAAAATTTTTTTGCATGGGTCCATCTCTCTGTCTTTGAAAGTACTTGATACACAAATATCAACTTTTTACTCCTCCTTCTGTAAACTGTGCATGATGTGTCTTCTCCCTCTCAATCTCTGAGGAAATATTTGAATATTTACCACGTGGAGGGCACCATCCCAGGCAGGGGGCAGCACAGCTACAAGGGGAAGTATTCCCTGCACTCATGAAGCTTTGCAGTCCAGTGGGCAAGAGAGATACTTAGAACATAACAAGAAAAAATTCTTTCATCCAAATTGTGATTGGATGAAAAGAACAGATAGGCTTCGGGTATGGAGCTGGAGTCATTCAGTTAGTTACTCAGGGGAAGTAACTTTTCAGGAGAGAAGGAATGATCCAGGCTAGAGTGATGGGAAAAAAACCTTTGTGCAATGGCGCAGCAATGGGGAAAGCGGTCCAGGAGGCTGGAGAGTTGGAGGGTCAGACTTTGCATAGACTTGTAGGCTCAGGCAAGAATTTGAGATTCTCTTCTAGAATTAGTAACAAGCTATTGAGGATGTTGAGCAGGGGAACAATAGCTTTGAATTTTTAAAATATTCTTTTGGTCTCAGTGTAAAGAGTAGATGGCGAAAAGGAAGATTAACATGGAAAGATGGTTTTTGGACTTGGGTGCCAGGAGTAGAAGTGGAAAAACTGAGACTATGCATAAGTTAGAACCAAAAAGATGTGATAATGATTACACATGAAGGGTGAGAGATAGGCACGGTTAACAGTAATTCCCAGGTATCTAGTTTGAAAAGGTGGGTAGGGGTACCAGTCTGCCAGAGAGAAAATACTTTTTGGGAGCAAGAGTTGGAAATGTAGAAGAATAATTTGTTATGTGGCACTTTCAGTTTGAGATGTCTGTATGTTATACGTGTCCAAATAAACATGCTGTGTAGGCAGTTGAATAACTGAGCCTGAAGTTAGAGAGGAAATTTGTCCTGGGGAAATAAGTTTAAGAGATCTTGGTTTATTGATAAATGAATCTATGATAAAGAAGAGAATGTGGCATGCTTAAAGAAGGTTGCCAGAATGATCGTGTGTATTGGAAAAAATGTTTGGACTTTAACATATTTAATTTTAGTTGTTTTAATAAAGAAGCTATTTTCTTTAAAAAGGTATTACAATTGTGTGTTTCTGGAATCAAAGTTAATGAGCTAAGTAAGAGCCAGCTTGATCAAGGTTTATAAAGACAGTTTAAAAATTCCAACTGTTTCCAATGAATATATACTTTAGGAGAAATTTTGGGATAATTTTTAAATTCTCCTAACTGGTGTTTCAACTTGAGGTTTAAGCATTTCCCTCCAGAAGTCCTTTTTCTTTCATTCCCTCTTCCTTCGTCCATCCATCCATCAAATATTTGCATAGCAAGTACTATCCTCTGAAGGTACACAAAATGAATACAGGATTTCCTGCTCTTTAAGATTTTATAGTCTAGTTAATTTTAAATTGCTATAATAAAGGAGCACAGATTATGAGTTAGAGAAGGCTCCATAGGGATGCCTGTCTTTGAAAGTAAGTAGCCATTTCCTCAGCAGACAAGGGCAGCAAGAGCCTGCCTTTCACTCTCCAGTGAAGAACTGTGTTTTGAGGTCCCTGTGTGGTTTTTTGTTTGCCTGGTTGGTTAGTTGGTGCTTTTTCTAGTGTGGTTTTTATTTAGTTAATTTATTTTTGAAGAAGAAGATTTGGTATCCTTCTGTGACTGCCTGTGCTACCGTCAGTACCTGATTGAGAGGGCGTTAGGGTTAAGACACAACCAGGTTCCTTCCATGCAGGAAGGTTAAACAGGAGGAAGGAGGATGTGGCAACAGCTGTACCAGTCAATACCTCTGAAAAAAAGAAGGATGAGAAGAAAGGAGCAAAGGGGATGGAGAGGAAAGGAAAATGTTAAGACAGTGCAATGAGAGCAAAGAGAAGATGAAATGACAGATCTGTGATCTGTAGGAGGTTCTAGCTCAGGGTGCCTCCCGGTGAAAATTGACAACATCGAGTGTCTTCCTAATTCCCTTAGAGGAGACCCTTCCGTGAACCAGACTTTTCACCAGTTGCTCTCTAAAAGGTGGATCTTTTATGAATCCTACACACTCTTCCAAGCAATTAGACTAGTTTTGGAAATGTTTTCAATGAAATTTTTATCAGTATAAGTGACGTCTATACCTATGGACTATCTCTTGGTAGTCTACTTTTGTTTTCTTTTTAATGAGAAAAAAAAGCATTGATAATTATAAATATCGAGCACATCTTAGAAGGGAGGGAAAAAAGCATGAAAAGAAGGTAAATTTTTTTTTAAATTCGATTGGTTTACTTTTCCTCTATAATGATTTGATAAGTCTCCAATAGCTCTAGTTTATAACCATTTCTTCATTCACCTGACCAGTGAGTGATGCTGAAAGTGATATTTTAGTCAATAACTGGGCATGAGACTTGACTTAATAGTGACATCTGTAACAGGTATGGCACAGAAACCACCCAATGGAAATCAATACAACCTCACACAAAAAACTCCAGCTTCTAAATAATTAACCCAACTCTACTGCTATGTCATGGCCAAATGGCAGTGCAGTTGTACCTATCAGCCAATATACAAGAAATCATGTTGAAATCATTAACGACATGTCATCACAGCCTGAACGTCAAGTTTGATTTCAATGTAGACATGGGTGACTCTCATGTTGAATATACTCTCATTTTTAAATAACTATAGGAAATAGGGAAGATAATTTGTCATTGAAGTCAGGTAAGGGAAATGCAAATTAGATTCACTTAATATTCATGAATATCATTTTACTATTATCTACATATCCAAAGGTAACTTACATAAAAATTCAGAATCTCAATTAAAAAATAGGCAGTTGTTCCCATATTGGCACACTGTAGGAATGTTGAAAATGAAAATATTTTGATTAATTTACACTTTCTGATTAACTAGGTTTATACCTTCAGTTAAAAACCCTGTCTATCAAATATTAAGCTTTTCTAGTACTGTGTTACTCTAAATATCTCAGGCTTTGAAGCTTGATAATCCAACTGATCAATACCAAGATTTTTTATAATACGTAATGATTTTTGTTATGAAAGGATGATTTTTAAAAGGAAGAAGAGTTTCAATACCTATTACACTTAAACTTGGGACATTTCCAGCCTCAGTATTAGTCCAATTGTACATATGGAACATAAACTCTTAGATCAAGTGACAACCTCTAGGTGGCAGCTCTTCTGTCACTCTAATGAGCCCTAAATTAGGTAAGCATACTTAAGAAATAGCTGGCCAATAAAGTCCACCTGAGGTGACTCCCCAATGGCAGCAATTTCACAATCAGTCCTGTGAACCAAAAGCAGTCTCCAGTCACTCTCCATGTGCGCGTCGTGGACATGTCATGAGTGACCCCACAAGGGCGTTGGGCAGGTTCGGTCTGAATATTTTTCTGGGGCGCTAAGAAAACAAGGTCATTAAGAGAATGAAATTTAGAGGTATCAAAGTGAAAGTGTTCCTTGTGACAGCAGAACACTTTATTACTAAAAGTATATCTGGCTCTCAGATTGAAGAAATTGTTAGCCAAAATTTTACTTAAAGGACATGGCATCTTGCTAAATTCGCAATGACTGAAGATATGCATGTATTTGGGGGAAAATTTACATAAAGCTGTGCCAAGCAATGTACCAGTCATATATACCAATGACACTTAAACAACAGATTGCATAGACTAGAGCTAATTAATATAAATGTACATTTTTTTCTTTTTTCATAAGCAGGAAATGTCACATT
Source organism: Dasypus novemcinctus (assembly GCF_030445035.2). NCBI lineage: Eukaryota > Metazoa > Chordata > Mammalia > Cingulata > Dasypodidae > Dasypus > Dasypus novemcinctus. Next base: position 8,147,332 of record NC_080701.1, on the reverse strand, counting down.
TACTTACACTGGCTGTGGAAGAAGTACTCTATTTAAATTAAGAAAATAAGGCATGAAAAAAATAATGGGAAATTGATCCTGGTTTACATCTAATAGCAGGAACAACTGCTAACAGCCAATCCTTTTTAGGGAGACCAAGCAATCCCTCATTAATTGCTGTAATCTATTACTAATGATAATCAATGATGCTACTATCTAAATCAATACATGTTTAAATGGACGCATCTTATTTATTTTGAAATATTTCACTGCATGAAAGCCTGACTGTACAGGGTGGGTATTGACTAAATTTGCAGCTCTGTTAGGACAGGGCAGACTGGAGTTTCTGCAGGACTTATTCTGTCCGCCCCACGGTGTTCCACCAACTGCTTTGCCCTCCTGCTCCAGGTGCTTTTCTTCTGTCTCCTGTGCTTACTCCTCAGTTCTACGTTGGACTCCTCTCCCCTGACAAGGCGATGCTTGGATTCTTCCCAGTGACCCTTGTAATTTGGCTGCAGTTTCTTTTGCATAATCTGACCTGCCTTTCAACTCTAAAAGTCATGTCTAAAAATTCTCTAGGCTTGAATTTATTTTGCCTGGAGGATTAAGGGTCATGCACCAGGTGTTTAGGACCCCAACCCAATCCTAACTACACCTGCCTTGTCCTCCTAACGTCCTTCCTGGTATGGATATGGATATACTAGTTCTCTAATGATGGTCACCCAACATGAAGGGGGTATCTTTGGGGGTTGGTGAAAGTCTTTGGGTGCCTCTTTGGGTGTTTTTTTGCAATTAGGCTCCTGACCACTCTTGACATTGAATTTGGTAAAGATGAATATAAATATAACAAAATGAACCTGTTTGGAAAATAATTTTGTTCACAATACTTCAACATAGACAAATGTTCTAATTCACTGAGGAAGCCAGTTATCTTAAACAGGAATACACAATCCATGAAAATAAGTTAGCCTTTACTCAAAAGCCCACCTGCAAGCAGCTACTGTAAATGCTTACGCTGTACTAGTTTCCAATAAATATTAAAAGTTTCCTTCATTAAGGTTATTGGGGTTTATTGGAAAAACTGGTGATGCTCAAAATATGTTGAATTGGCTACACATATTTTTAAAGCATTCCCCCTCTTTCATAAATAGAATCGTTACATAGCTCTTGAGCCTATGTTACGCCTTGTTATTCCTAAATAGCCTTTCTGAAAGCTTAGCTATGGTTCAAAATGCCTTGTGGGAGGAGTGGGGTGAGGGGGGTGGGGGGTATATGGGGACCTCTTATATTTTTTTAATGTAACATGTTAAAAAAATAAAGTGAGAAAAAAAATGCCATGCAAAACATTTCATGATCAAAGACTACAAAAATTTATCCTTTCCATGAACTAGAAACATTTTTTAACTTTTATTTATACCCTAAATTCATTATAAAATAATTTCATCAGAAGAGTTTTTAAATTTCTTTATGGTATATTGATGTTGATAAAAATTTATAATGAGTTCTTAATTTGGCAAATAGCACAATTTATTAAGGTTTTTAGTAAAAGACAATCCCTCCTCAATAAGATTAGTTTATATAAATCATTACAGTTAATGTATTAGGTAATAATCTATGTTTATATTTGGTAATTAGCTAAAATAGTCTGTGCTGTACTAACGATATCTAGTTTCTGAATTATTTTACACATTCTGTTAACTAGTCTTTCTTCTGCAATTTATCTTAGATTTTCTCCTGCAACCTCACCTTCCATGATTTTTCACTGGGAATTGTGTTTTCTTCTTTAAGTAACCATTCATAACCTTCCTTATAATATTTTTTTAATTAAAGTGTATTTTTAGGCATTATTAATGTAATACCTCTTTATTATTAAAAAGTTTGTTGTCTAAATATAAAAGGTAAAACCATAAAGCTAATAAATTAAATATTGGAGAACATCTTTGTGACAAAGATAGGAAATATTAACACTAGTCCTACCTTCACCCCTAAATTACAATCTATAAAGAGAAAAGTTGATGTGTTTTATTTCATCAAAATTAAATATATTTAATAATTAATAACATGATAAGAACGAAGTTAATAGATAAGCATTTACTATCTGGGATGTTCAAAGCACTTCTCTAAATTATCAAGAAAAAGATCTGGAATCCCAACAGGGTTGTAATGAAGTAATTTGCACAAAAGGAAAACTAGTTAATGAGATAGTAACAGTTAATGGCAAATATGTTCTACCTCATTAATAGGTAGCCAAAAATTTTTAAGAAAAATGCAATATGACATTATCCTCATTAGTAGAAAGATGACAAATTTAAGTAACATCAAGTTCTGGTGAAAATAGGGATTTGGGACCTTCATCCTCTGCTAGTTAGAGTAAGAACAGCTAATCTGGAGCCAATCTGGAGTATTTAGTAAAACCAAGGGTGTATATTTTTACCCTACCAATGAAGAATTTATCTGAGCACAAAAGAGAAACTTCCAAAAAAAAATTATGAACAGTAGTGAATGATTAAATTAATTACAGTGTTAGTTGTGTTAGCACATAGTTAGAACCAACCAAAGAATCTGAGGGATACACATACGTGAAGATAATATATGTAGAAAAGTGGTCAGACATAGAAAAAATGGGCAGCAGAATGGATACTGAATATAATACTGAGTGGAATAAAATAACAAAAATAATGAAATATAAAGCTCAAATATATTCATTATAAGCTAAAGGCATACAGAAAAATGTATTTATGTATACATATATAGATATGCACACTTGCACAAGAGAATATACATATACTTAGTTAACTTAAAGAAAAAACATTCAAAGCTCATGTGTAACTATAATAAAATAGATGCCTATGAAAGAGAGATGAAATTAGGGTTCAGGTTGAAATAGAAAAATAAATTTAAAAAGGCCAAGGAAATATTTTCCAAAGACTGATGCTGATATTGTGCCATTTGTTGACACCAACTAAATGCTGTGCATTTGAGATCTAAAAGAAAAATAAATAAAATAAGCAAATCTAATTATCTATTTAGGGTATTAATTCCATTTTTCACATATAGCAAAAGCTATGGTTTCTTGCACTAGTTTTAATGATGTTCCCTATAGTTTTATATTAAAAAGTTTGTGAAAAATAGGATCATATTATGTGCATATCCATAAAATACTCAAGTTGGTGTAAATGTGTTCTGGATTTTCACTTTATTATTCTTAAGTAGATTACTTTTGAACAAATGTCCACAAAGCCTAGAGAGAAGTAAAACCCAGAAAGACACAAGGCATATACTAGACCATGACTCTCAAACCATGCTCTGGAAACTCTTAACCTCTGTGAATTATCCAATTATGTATAAGCAAATGTTCTTTTTTTACTTTCTATCAAATAATGAAAATTTAAATGGCTGCCACAGAAAATTTAATTTACTGAAAGACTTTGGCTTCCAACAAGTCTGACAGCCATCACAGAAAAGAGTGGCTCACTCCTGTCCTTGTCCTAAATCTAAACTCCCCCGACTCCCCTCAGCAATACTGAAATCAACTAACCAAACTTACTACAGTAAACGCAAAACCATGGAATTTTTGCACACTCACTTTTATGAAACCAACTGGAGACCACCAAGGAGGTATGTACAGTTTTGTTATATTTTAGAAAATATCTTTTTGCCTAACTTGGATTCTTATGAGGACAACCATTTCCTCATGATTAATATACACCACAGATACAGTTATTTAGGCAATAAATTATCTTATGCCATCTTTATGGAGTCACAGTACTTACAAATACATGCACTTTAAAGAGCAGGCTATTTCTGCCTATCTCAGAGAATGTATAACAATCCAATAATCTTAAATTATGTCTCATAAACAACTCAAAATTTTACCATAAACATGAAAACGTGGTGCTAGTTATATATATTCTAGTGGGCCATTGGAATGGCAATCATTTATCTATAAAATAATAGCAATTTAGTGTATCTAGAATATCTAGTTATCCAGGATATAGTACTCTATTTTCTTAACTGCTTATATGAATTATAGTTAATTATTTTTAAAAATACTGCTTCAAATATGAACTGGGTATCTCCAGTAACTAAATTGTGCTTGCTAGCAATTTTGTGTTTAATGAAGAATGAAAATTGCTTGAGTCCTTTAAGGTTATTTCTTTCATCTCTCTACCACTGCACAGGACCCCATATAAGATATAGTTGAAGAGGACCAAAATTCACTGGAATAAGATAACCTATTGCCTATTCTCACCACTACTACCAAAGGATACTACTAATAAACCTTTAAAATAATATACATGATGTGTACACCCTGGGGCAAATAATCACCATCTTTGGAAGGTAAAAGTTTATGAGTAATAAAGTATCAGTAATTAATGATTTACAAAAGGACAGTTTGATCCAGAAAAAATTATATTAGATTGAACCATGTGAAGTTGGTGATTTTTCCTTACGTAGAAAATAGTCAATTACAACACTTGGAGGGGAAATTGCAGACATATGCAAAAAGATAACAGATATGATGGAAATGAACACCACAGTTCAAGAAATCAAAAATACATTTGCAGCAAATATCAGCAGACTAGAAGAGGCAGAGCAGAGAATTAGTGATGTGGAAATACTACATCGGAAATCAAACAGATAGAAGAATTGGTCAATAAAAAGATAGAAAAAATCCAGCTAGGACTTAGGGACCTGAATGATAATGCAAAATGCTCAAACATACATATTATAGGCATACCAGAAGGAGAAGAGAAGGGAAAGGGGTCAGAAGGAGTGTTGCAGGAAATAATGGCTGAAAACTTCCCAAATCTACTGAAAGAGACAAATGTACATATCCAAGAAGCACAGCACACTCCACTGGTCATAAACCCCAACAGGCCCACCGCAAGACATATACTTGTCAAATTATCCAATGCTCAAGACAAAGAGAAAATTCTAAAAGCACCAACAGAAAAGAAAACCATCACATACAAGGGAAGCTCCATAAGATTAAGTGCTGATTTCTCATCTGAAACCATGGAGGCAAGAAGGCAGTGGTATGATATAATCAAGGTACTAAAGAAAAAAAATTTCCAACCAAGAATACTCTATCCAGCTAAACTAGCATTCAAAAATGATGGAGAGTTCAAAATATTCGCAGATAAACAAAACTGAAAGAGTATACCAACAAGAAACCTCCCCTTCAAGAAGTTCTAAAGGGAGTTCTGCAGGAAGGAAAAAACAGGACAGGCAGAGTTGGAGGAGAGTGTAAGAGCAACAAAAGAGACAAAAATAGAAGCGGGAAAAATGCAAACAAAATATGAAAAACACAAATCCAATCAAAATATGGCTAACACAAATAATTCCTTGAAAGTAATAACGCTGAATGTCAATGGATTAAACTCACGTATCAAAAGATTCAGACTGGGACATTGGATAAGGAAATATGACCCATCTATATGCTGACTACAAGAGACACATCTTAGACCCAGAGACTCATGGAGGTTGCAAGTGAATGGCTGGAAAACAATCATACAAGCAAACAATAACCAAAAAAAGGCAGGAATAGCTATATTAATATCAGACAAAATAGACTTTAAATGCAAACAATTGTGAGAGACAAAGAAGGATACTACATTTTAGTGAAAGGGACAATCTGTCAAGAAGATCGAACAGGGAAACGGACTTTGGCCCAGTGGTTAGGGCGTCCGTCTACCATATGGGAGGTCCGTGGTTCAAACCCCGGGCCTCCTTGACCCGTGTGGAGCTGGCCATGCGCAGTGCTGATGCGCGCAAGGAGTGCCGTGCCACGCAAGGGTGACCCCCGCGTGGGGGAGCCCCACGCGCAAGGAGTACACCCCATAAGGAGAGCCGCCCAGCGTGAAAAGAAAGTGCAGCCTGCCCAGGAATGGCGCCACCCACACTTCCCTTGCCGCTGAAGACAACAGAAGCGGACAAAGAAACAAGACGCAGCAAACAGACACCAAGAACAGACAACCAGGGGAAGGGGGGGAAATTAAATAAATAAATAAATCTTTAAAAAAAAAAAAGAAGATCGAACATTCATAAATATTTATACTCCTAACAAGGGCGCCTCTAAATACATGAGGCAAATGTTGGAAAAAATAAGTGAAAAAATAGATGCATCTACAACTATAGTGGGGGATTTTAATACACCATTATCAACTCTGGACAGAACATCTCAAAAGAGAATCACTAAAGAAACAAAACATTTGAACAGTATATTAGAGGAACTGGATCTAATAGACATATATAGATCATTCCACCCAAACACAGCAGGATATACATTTTTCTCAAGCACACATGGATCATTCTCCAAGATAGACCATATGCTAGGCCACAAAGAAAGGCTTAATGAATTCAGAAAGATCGAAATCATACAAAACAATATCTCTGACCACAGTGGACTGAAGCTGGAAATTTGTAAGGGACAGAGGCCCAGATTTCACACCACAATTTGGAAATTAAACAGCACACTCTTAGAAAAACAGTGGGTCAAAGAGGAAATCTCAAAAGAAATCAATGACTACCTTGAAACAAATGATAATGATAACACAACACACCAAAATTTATGGGATGCAGCAAAAGTGGTACTGAGAGGGAAATTTATAGCCATAAATTCATATATCAAAAAAGAAGAAAGAGCAAAAATTGAAGAACTAACTGCACATTTGAAGGAATTAGAAAAACAACAACAAAGTAACCCAACAGGAAGAAGAAGGAAGGAAATAACAAAGATAAGAGCAGAACTAAATGAAATAGAAAATAAGAAAGCACTTGAAAAGATAAACAAGACCAAGAGCTGGTTTTTTGAGAAGATCAACAAAATTGACAAACCTTTTGCGAGACTAACAAAGAAAAAAAGAGAGAAGATGCAAATACACAAAATAAGAAATGAGAAAGGCGATATCACCACTGACCCCACAGAAATAAAGACTATCATAAGAGGATACTTTGAAAAACTATATTCCAACAAAAATGACAATTTAGAGGAAATGGACAAATTCCTAGAAACACATAAGCAGCCCATATTGATGAAAGAGGAAATTGATGATCTTACAAACCAATCACAAGCAAAGAGACAGAATCAGTCATTAAAAATCTCCCAACTAAGAAGAGCCCAGGGCCAGACGGCTTCACAGGTGAATTCTACAAAATATTCTGGAAAGAACTAACACCAATCCTGCTGAAACTATTCCAAAAAATCAAAACAGAAGGAACATTGCCTAACTCCTTCTATGATGCCAACATTACCCTAGTACCAAAGCAAAACAAAGATACCACAAGAAAGGAAAATTACAGACCAATTTCTCTAATGAACCTAGACGCAAAAATACTTAACAAAATACTTGCTAATCGTATTCAACAACACATTAAATGAATTATACACCACGACCAAGTAGGATTTATTCCATGTATGCAAGGATGGTTCAACATAAGAAAATCAATCAACGTAATACACCATATAAACAGATTGAAGGAAAAAAATCACATGATTATGTCTACAGATGCAGAAAAAGCATTTGACAAAATACAGCACCCCTTCTTGATAAAAACACTCCAAAAGATCAGAATACAAGGAAATTTTTTGAACATGATAAAGAGTATATATGAAAAACCTACAGCCAACATTGTTTACAATGGCGAAATCCTAAAATCCTTCCCTCTAAACTCAGGAACAAGACAAGGATGTCCATTGTCTCCACTTCGATTTAACATTGTATTAGAAGTACTTGCTCAAGCACTGAGGAAAGAACCAGATATAAAAGGCATTCAAATTGGAAAGGAAGAAGTCAAAATTTCATTATTTGCAGATGACATGATCCTATACATAGAAAACCCTGAGAGATCTACAACAAAGCTTCTAGAACTCATAAATGAGTTTAGTAAAGTTGCAGGTTATAAGATCAATGTGCAAAAATCAGTAGCATTTCTGTACACTAATAATGAGCAAGATCAGGAGGAAATCAAGAAACAAATACCATTCACAATAGTAAATAAAAAAATCAAATACTTAGGAATAAATTTAACTAAAGAGGTAAAAAACTTATACACCAAGAACTATACAAGACTGTTCAAGGAAATCAAAGAAGACCAATTTCTCTAATGAACCTAGACGCAAAAATACTTAACAAAATACTTGCTAATCGTATTCAACAACACATTAAACGAATTATACACCACGACCAAGTACGATTTATTCCATGTATGCAAGGATGGTTCACCATAAGAAAATCAATCAACGTAATACACCATATAAACAGATTGAGAGAAAAAAACCACATGATTATATCTATAGATGCAGAAAAGGCATTTGACAAAATACAGCACCCCTTCCTGATAAAAACACTCCAAAAGATCGGAATACAAGGAAACATTTTGAACATGATAAAGAGTATATATGAAAAACCGAAAGCCAACATTGTTTACAATGGCGAAATCCTGAAATCCTTCCCTCTAAACTCAGGAACAAGACAAGGATGCCCATTGTCTCCGCTCCTATTTAACATTGTCTTGGAAGTACTTGCTCGAGCACTGAGACAAGAACCAGATATAAAAGGCATTCAAATTGGAAGGGAAGAAGTCAAAATTTCATTATTTGCAGATGGCATGATCCTATATATAGAAAACCCTGAGAGATCTACAACAAAGCTAATTTAACTAAAGAGGTAAAAAACTTATACATCGAGAACTATACAAGATTGTTCAAGGAAATCAAAGAAGACCTAAATAAATGGAAGAATATTCCCTGTTCATGGATAGGAAGACTGAATATTATTAAGATGTCTATCCTACCAAAACTGATCTACACATTCAATGCAATCCCAATAAAAATCAACACAGCCTTCTTTAAGGAACTAGAAAAACTAACTATGAAATTTATTTGGAATAGAAAGAGGCCCCGAATAGCCAAAGACATATTGAAAAAGAAAAACAAAATAGGAGGAATCACACTTCCTGACTTCAAAACATACTACAAAGCTACAGTAGTGAAAACAGCATGGTACTGGCATAAGGAGAGACACACAGACCAATGGAATCGAATTGAAAGTTCAGATATAGAACCTCATGTATATAGCTATATAATATTCGATAAAGCCACCAAACCCTCTCAACTGGGAGAGAATGGCCTATTCAACAAATGGTGCCTGGAGAACTGGATAGCCATATGTAGAAGAATGAAAGAGGATTACCATCTCACACCTTATACAAAGATCAACTCAAGATGGATCAAAGACCTAAATATAAGAGCCAAGACCATAAAGACCTTAGAAAGCAGTGTAGGGAAACATCTACAGGACCTTGTAATAGGAAATGGCTTCATGAATATCACACCAAAAGCACGAGCAGCAAAAGAACAAATATATAAATGGGACTACCTCAAAATTAAAGCCTTCTGCACCTCAAAGGAGTTTGTCAAGAAAGTAAAAAGGGAACCCACACAATGGGAGAAAATATTTGGCAACCATATATCTGATAAGAGACTTATAACTTGCATATATAAAGAACTCATATATCTTGAAAACAAAAAGATAAACAACCCATTTAAAAAATGGGAAAAAGACTTAAACAGACACTTCTCCAAAGAAGAAATACAAATGGCTAAAAAGCACATGAAAAAATGCTCCAAATCTCTAGCAATCAGGGAAATGCAAATCAAAACTACAATGAGATACCATCTTACTCCCATAAGATTGGCAGCCATGAAAAAAACAGTAGAATACAAATGCTGGAGAGGATGTGAAGAAAGGGGAACACTCATCCATTGCTGGTGGGAATGCAGAAGGATCCAACCATTCTGGAGGACAGTTTGGCGGTTTCTCAAAAAATTATCCATAGATTTGCCATATGACCCAGCAATACCACTGCTGGGTATATACCCAGCAGAACTGAAAACAAGGACACAAACTGATATATGTACACCAATGTACATAGCAGCATTGTTCACTATCGCCAAAAGTTGGAATCAATCCAAATGTCCATCAACAGATGAGTGGATCAATAAAATGTGGTATATACACACAATGGAATACTACTCAGCTGTAAGAACCAATACACTACAATCGCACATGATAACATGGATGAACCTTGAGAATCTTATGTTGAGTGAAGCAACTCAGGCATTGAAGGACAAATACTATATGACCTCAATGATATGAAATAAGTTAACTGCCTCAGAGAGCTAGAATCTGGAAAAGTGGCTTACAGGAAATCAGGGGGTGGAGGAAGGATGTGAGTTAATGTCTGCAGGGGTGGAATCTGTGATGAGCTGGCGGTAAGTATGAGCACAAAGAAGGGACAAAATGGGGGCAAGGGGTTACCTTCGGGTGGGGTTTTCTGGGTTTGAGGGGGGCTGGGGATGGGAAGAGGGGTAATATTGTCCAAGAAATAGGAGGGAGGGAGGGGCAACATACGAATATGGGAGAGTGTCAGAAGTTCGTTGAGAACTAAATGTTGAGTAAAACGTATCAAAGTATAAGTAGGAGGGTTACCTGGTTAGGACGCTCAGGGGGTATGGTCTGATGCGTGACGGACTCCGGAGGGAATAGCTGAAGGCTTATTTTGCCAAGGTGGGTTCTACCATTGGGTGGGGTGGACCCATATCCTGGGGAAGACTAATGCCGTCGAATAGAGAGAACTGTATCTCTCGTGAGAAAGGACGGCTCCCAGGGTATTAGATTGGCAGGCGTTGTGGGCCCTAAGGGGAGGGGAAAATGGATGTGGAATGGATGGAACAAAGGTAAATAAGGGGGCAAAAGAGGAGTTATGTGAGAGTACACGAGGATGAATATAAAACAGCTAATATTACACCAAAAACATATAGGGGACGACAGACTAATAATGAAAACCATAAGACAAAACATAGGATAACTAAAAAATTTAGAAAACTGTACAGCCTAACATATGGACCACATAGTAAGCACAAATGTCACCTTGTTTGAAAACTATAGTGTTGGAATCTGTACATCAGTTTCAGGAAATATGATATGAATAAGTTAAAAGATTATTGCTGTGCAAGGGAAAAGGTTTTATGGAGGATCTGGGGAAATACTGTATATTGTATATATGAATTTCGGTGATCTAAGTCTCTTCTGAAGCTGACATTATGTTGGGATTCACTTTACGGGAAGTTTTGGATCACAGAGTGGTTCAACAATGGCAGCGGAGGAATACTGATATGGGATGTTATTGACAGGATATATATGGTTGACAGGGAGTTATACAGGGCATATGCCCAGGGTATATGGTAATGTCTATATATACTCATAATGGAAACAAAAACAACAGCTGGGGGGATACTGGGCTCCTGGCCGGGGGGTCACTGTTGTGGGCCCTGGGAGAGCAGCGGCAATCCTCCAGGTGCAACGGCAAGAACCAGGAAGGAAGGAGGGCCCAACAGTGGGCTCGTGATACTAATGGTTACACTTTTGAGCCTATACACCTGCAATAAGAACAAGGCCTAGAGTAGCATTGTGCCTGGGGGTTTCCTCCTGACAGCCTGCATGTTACTCAAATGTGGCTACTCTCACAGCCAAACTCAGCGTGTAGATGCGATGCATTCCCCCCAGCGTGGGACATGACACCTGGGGATGAGCCTCCCTGGCACCAAGGGATCACTACCACATACCAGCTGAAGAAGCAACTAGAAAATGACCTTGAATTAAAGATTCAATGCGGAACAGCAGAATATACCTGTCTACATATAATAACATGACTTCGGGAAGCTGTTTGACCTAAGTAAGGGGGAAATGGAAAGGAGAAATGAGATTATAAGGCTGTGAGTCTCTAAAAAAGAGTCTGGAGGTTGTCAGAAGGAATACCCCTATGTACAACTGAACAGAGTCTAAGAGACAGATAAGGTAGATACAACCCCAGGTATTGGTTCTTTTGAGGGATAAAGAGACCCACGGGTTCTATGGTCATGGCAGAAGGGGTTCACTGCCATGACAGATAGCCCTTCTTTGGAGCTGGTGTTTCTGCATGATGGAATTGGACTCAGAGGGGATCTCTTTTCACAAGACTTGCATGCTACTTTATTGGAATTGTAGTCGGTGCTGGGTTTAAGATATATGTAGGGGATTTGAATCTCTGGACTGATAATATGACACCCAGGCCCAGAGCCTCAACAGACTTCAGCTCCTACACTTTGATTTATTGGACTTACTCCACTCAGCTAACATGGAGTTGAAGAAGGTCAACCACCACAACATGGAGCCTAGAGTGTCTACAACTGGAAGCGGGAGGAGTGCATCCAGTACCCATATGGAATCTAAGCCCTCACTTGACAAAGATGTGCAATGGACACAACCAATCCAATGTCCACAGAGAAAATGTGGAATGGGTGTAGGAACGGTAGCCATGGTGGCTGCTGGGTGTGGGGAACGGGAGGAAGAGATGAGATGTGGAGGCGTTTTCGGGATGTGGAGTGGTCCTGGATAGTGCTTCACGGACAATTACGGGACATTATAGATCCCCCCAGGGCCCACTGGATGGAACGTGAGAGAGTCTGGGCTATGATGTGGACCATTGACTATGGGGTGCAGTGATGCTCAGAGATGAACTTACCAGGTGCAATGGATGTGTCATGATGATGGGAGAGAGTGTTGCTGTGGGGGGAGTGGGAGGCGGGGGCGGTGGGGTTGAATGGGACCTCATATTTTTCATAATGTAATTTAAAAAAATAATAATAAATAATTAAAAAAAAAAAAATGACAACTGAAGGAGTGTTGTGTTCCTAGCCAGGGTAGATCTACCACATTCCCCAATGGAACAGCAACAGTCCCCCAAGAGCAATGGCAAAGACCAATAAAGGATGGTCCAACACTAAGCTCTTGATACTGATGACTATGCTTATAAGCCTGTGTGCCTGAAGTATGAACTAGGCCTAGAGCTGCAGGGTGCCTAAGAATTACCTCCTGAGAGCCTCCATGTTGCTCAAATGTGGCCACTCTCTAAGCCAAACTCAACATGTAAATGCATTACCTTCCTCCCAGCATGGGACATGACTCCCAGGGATGAGCTTCCCTGGCAATGAGGGATTACTACCAAGCACCAGATGATGATGTAACTAGAAAAAGACCTTGAATAAAAGGGTCAACTCAGACCAGCAGAATATCTCAGCCTACATGTAATATTAGCTGTTAAAAACTGCTTTTGACCTTGGATAAAAGGGGAAAATGGAAAGGACAACTGAGTTTATATGGCTATGAGTCTCCAAAAAAGAGTCAAGAGGTCATCAGAGGGGTCACAATTACATATGCCTCAGCAGGGTCCCAGAGAGAGCCAAAGTAAATACAACCCCAGGTACTGGTTCTCCTGAGGGCTACAGAGACCCACAGGTTCTATGTTCATGGCAGACGGCTCTAGAGTTCAGTGCCATGTCAGTTGGCCCTACTTTGGAGTTTGTGTTCCTGAATGTGATGGAGTTGGATTCAGATGTGACCTTTATACACATGCCTCTTCTGTCACTTTTACTGGACCTGTGGTTGGTGCAGGAGTTGGTGTATACTCAGGATACCTGAATCTCTGGACTGTCCAAGTGACAGCCAGGCCCTGAGCCTCAGCAGACTTGCAACTCCTACCCTCTGGTTTGTTGGACTTACACTGGCCAGCTAACAGGGAGGTGAAGAGGGTCAGCCACCACTCCAGGGAGCCAAGAGTGCCAACAATTGCAAGCAGGAGAACTGCATCCATCATCCATGTGGAATCTAAGCCCCCTCTCGATATAGAGGTGAAGTGGACATCACCATCCCAGGTTCCACAGGACGGAGGAGTAGAGTATGGATTAGAGTGGGCTTGCTGATATTCTACTATGGAACTATTGTGATTAGTAATGGAAGAAAATGTAGCATTGATGTGGAGAAAGTGGCCACAGTAGCTGCTGAGGGTGGAGAGAGGGAAGAAGAGATATGTGGCAGTATTTTCAGGACTTGGAGTTGTCCTGGGTGGTACTGCAGGGACAGATGCTGTACACTGTATGTCCTGCCATGGCCCACTGGGTGGACTGGGGGAGAGTGTAACTACAATGTAAACCACTATCCATGTGGTGCAGGAGTGCTCTAAAATGTATTCACCAAAGACAATGAATGGGGTGAGGGTGGGGTGAGGGGAGTGGGGGTATATGGGGACCTCTTATTTTTTTAATGTAACATTTAAAAAAATAAAGAGATAAAATAAAATAAAGTTAGGCCAAAAGAGATTGCTGGTAGAAGCATTCATCTCTTTGATGAGTTGATAGGAATTATTTGTAGCAATTAGGCAATCATGTATCTTGACATATTTAAATTATTTTACCTAAGGTACTGCAATTCATCCTCAAAAGAAGGTCCAATAATTCCTTATTTTGCAAATGAAGGGGGAAAGCTCATTATTCAACTAATCTTTCCTGGGTGACCACTGTCTTGCAGGTACCGAGGACATGGTTGAGTCCCCATGAGGTCACATTCTACTGAAGGACACAAGATACATGTAAACACATGAATGGGCAAGTTAAAGACTTTAATTCAGGCTCAGAGAAGCTAACCCACACCGTAAGTAAATACCAATAGAGGCCTAGAATCCAAAGTTTCTGATATTCTGAATTCCTCGAACTTTTACTGCACCTATTTGAGATCAATAGGTTAATAGTTAATTTCAGACTGCACTATTTTGTGCTTTCCAAATGTTTTATTGCAGGTGAATCTTATCTCCCTATTTATTCAGTAAGATTCTGATGATAAGAGCATATATCATTCTTTAGCATATCTCTCACAGCATGTGGGACAATGCTTGACATACAATAGGGACTTGAGTGACATGAATCAATTTTTCCAAAATAATTAACCGGTGATTTGAAGATCACTTGTATCAGTTTGATGAAGTAGGCACCAATCTTTTTTCTGGTTCATAGAGAATTATATACCAATAAATAAAATGATACAATGATTTCTTACATAATGAACAAGTTACATGGGCATTAGAGATATAGCAAGAAAACATTACCTTGGAAGACCTACCCTGGAGATCACTTATATTAAACAACACAACCATCTTGCTGTTTGTCTGATTTAATGGCTTAAAAGTAAATTTTTATAGTGATTTTATGAAAATGAGCAAAATTTTAAAAATTACATAAAGCTACAATATAGAAAACCTTCCAGATGGGTACAATTCATAAAACATCCCTTTGATTGAAAATAAAATTGACCTACTTCAGCATAGGGGTGAATAAATTTTACATTATATGTTTAGTACTATATAGCTATAACATAGATTCTAATGTGTCATTCCCTTTAAATAAAAAGTTTTAAAGAAATTATACATTCCAAGTTAGGACAAAAGAGTTTGTGGTTTTTCCAAGGTTGTCATGGCTATTTGCTTGTCAAATAATGTCTCTAACTCACATATGTTGACTGTCAGCAATAGAAAAACATAGCAAAACTCTGAAAGTCACCACTCACTTAGGAGGGCCAAAATAATAATGTCAAAATGATGGCATATATACAGCTCTTGGCTGCAATTTGCAATACTACTCTTCTGCCAGAAACCAGAAGCTTCCAGAATTCGTGAAAAATTAAATTTTGGGTTGAATGTGATCTCAACAGGAAATGAAAGACATTTGCCTAACTCTTTGCAGGACTATCAACAACATCTTATATTAGCTCTGCTTCCAGTTCTTAGTAGGGTTTCAAAGAGGAAAAAGGCTGTTGCTCCAACACTCCACATTGAGAATATAAATTTTATGGCTACTCATTTATTTAATCATTCATATTTGAGTTGGGTTGGAGAATTACTTTTTCTATTTTACAAAACATTGTGATAAAATTTAATAATATATGCTATCATAAATAAACATGCCTAATAGAGAAAAATCTCAACCTAAGTGTTCACTTTTAAAAATTGGGATTTTGATATCAATGAACAAAAATTCAAACCCAGATTTGCATAAGTTTAAAAACAAAATGTAACCACTTAATAAATGGAAACAACGTGCAAAAACATGATTATTTGTGTGATACCCTATTATAAATCTAAATATCCAGAAAAATGTTTCCCAAACTATGCTTTGTAAATTGTAAACTAAGTGGACTTTGGAAAGGTGGTTTCGAGATAAATAAACGTCATTTTTGAAGGTTCATCATTTATCATTCCATGCTAAAAGCTTTGAATTGTTTGGAGCAAAACAGCAGTAATAGTTTAACTTTATGTATTTCATAAAAAATCTTTGTTCATAACAACATTTTATCATATGGGCATCAAGAGTTTAACATCTTTATACACTTGGAAAAAAGGTTTCTCTAGAGGAGTATTCTAACACGTTTCTGCAACAAGTATTTTCCAGACACTCCTCCACCACAGCATTTCACATTCATTTATTTAATTAACTTTGAATTGAACCTTGAGCAAAATCTGTCTATTTTATACAACCATTATAGTAAATTTTGTAGACCATAATTAATAAAAGACAAGGCTCTGCTGATTAAGAATATTTTTATATAATAACAGTTCTAATAAAACCTCAGTCAGAAGTCAATGAGGGAAAATGACAAAAGACAAAAAAAGGCAACCAAAGTTTCCTTAGTATTGAGATTTCCATATGAATTTGCTTTTTAAAAAATTGGTATAGCTCTCTGGTCATTAGAATAATAATATTAAATCTGTCAAATTTCAGAGCAATCCATAGGACATCTGATTTTCAAAACAATTGGAAAAGAGAAAGAATCAAGATTATAGAAGAGTAAACTATTTTCTAGCTTAGAGCATACTAACAAAATTCATATTTTAAATGGTGAGTTATATGAATGATCACTGTTCAATTTAAAAACTGCAGCATTTAGAAAAGGGTATGAAAGGTTATTCAGACATAAGTACTTCTTTTCAAAAAATATATTTTTATTTATTTTTAAAAGATACATAGATGGCACCAAATGTTACATTAAAAAATATAGGATAGGGAAATGGACTTGGCCCAGTGGTTAGGGCGTCCGTCTACCACATGGGAGGTCCGCGGTTCAAACCCCGGGCCTCCTTGATCCATGTGGAGCTGGCCCATGTGCAGCGCTCTGATGCGCGCAAGGAGTACCACACCACGCAGGGGTGTCCCCCGCGTAGGGGAGCCCCACGCGCAAGGAGTACGCCCTGTAAGGAGAGCCGCCCAGCGCGAAAGCAAGTGGAGCCTGCCCAGGAATGGCGCCGCCCACACTTCCCGTGCAACTGACTACAACAGAAGTGGACAAAGAAACAAGATGCAGCAAATAGATACAGAGAACAGACAACCAGGGGAGGGGGGGGGGGAATTAAATAAATAAATCTTAAAAAAAAAAAAAAGGATATTCCCATATGCCCCACTCCCCATATTCCCAACTTTTTCCACATCAACAGCTTCTTTCATTAGTATGGTACATTCATTGCAATTGATGAAAACATTATGGAGCACTGCTACACAGAGTGAATTATAGTTTACATTGTAGTTTATGCTATCTCTCAGTCCATTCAGTAGGTTATGGCAGGATATATAATGTCCAGCATCTGTCCCTGCAATGTCATTCAGGACAACTCCAAGTACCTAGAATGCCCCCCTATTACACCTCTTTTTCTCTCTTCCTGCCGTTAGCTACTCCAGTGGCCACTGTCTCCACATCAATGATAAAATTTCTTTCACTGCTAGAATCACAGTAAGTCTATAGTAGAATACCAGTAAGTCCACTCTAGTCTATATTTTATTCCCCAGTCCTGAGGAATCTGGGATGGTGATGCCCATTCCACTTCTAATTGAGAGGGGGCTTTGATCCCATATGGATGATGGATGGGACTCTCTTGCTTGCAGTTGTAGACTCTTGGTTCCTGGTTGTGGTGGTTGTCCATCCTCACCTACTTGTTATCTGTCCTGGGTAAGTCGAATGAACTGGAGAGTAGGTATTGTAACTCCACTGAGGCTCAGGGCCCAGCAGGCACAGGGAGAGCCTAGAGATTCAAGTCTCTTGGACATTCACCTACCAACTCAATGCCAACTATAGGTTCAATAAAAGGGACAGAAGAGGCATGTGTAGAGAAGTCACATCTGAGTCCAAGTCTGTCACACTCAGGAACACAAACTCCAAAGTAGGGCCCACTGGCAAGGCACCAAAATCCAGAGCCATCTGCCATGACCACAGGACCTGGGTGTCTTCATAGTCCTCAGAAGCCCCACAATTTGGGGTTGTATCTACTTTGGCTGTCTCTGAGATCCTGCTGAGACGTGCATAAGCACCGCCATTCTAATGACCTCCTGACTCATTTTCAAATCTCTTAGCCATATAAACTCATTTGTCTTTACCACTTCCCCCTTTTATTCAAGGTCTTTTTCCAGTTGCATCAACAGCTGGTGCTTGGTAGTAATCTCTTGGTGCCAAGGAGGCTCATCCCCAGGAGTCATATCCCATGCTGGGGTGAAGGTAATGCATTTTATGCTGAGTTTGGTTTAGAGAGAGGCCACATTTGAGCACCATGGAGGCTCTCAAGAGGTAACTCTTAGGCACCCTGCAACACTAAGCACTTCTAAGGGTAAAATGTGTTCATAGCAATTATGTAACCTGTGATTGTGTGTGTGCGCTCTGTATATGTGTGTGTTTGATGTGACTAGGGAAGTAATTTGAGTGAACTAAAGTCAAATATAAAGCAAAAAGGAGACATCAACTGAATGAAAATCTCAATTTCCATTTCTTTATCTATTCCAACCTTCTTTTGCTTACAAAGGTTTCCTTGTGGTCCTTTTCAAAATGCTAACTGTAGTGTTTGTTTTTTGTTTTTTTCCAACACTTTATATCCATATCCCTGCTTATAACTGAAGGCTCTTATGTCAGGGGATTTATCTCTGTTCACTTGAGTTTCCTGCCTAACAAAGAAAAAGATATTTGGCAAACTAACATTTGGAAGCAGGTTAGGTATAATGAAAAGTACCTAAATAAAAAGATATTAAAGGGCATTCTTTCTTAACCATTCTCCAAAAATTCTAAGAATAATACCCATCAGAGTGATACTTTATAATCTAAATAAGAAAGAATACAAAATAACAAAGGTATTTACAATAGTTTATAAAAATACTCTTTCAAATGCTCTTCCAAAAATCTTCTCAAACAAGTAACTGAGCTACAAGAAGACAGATGTTCTACAAATAGAAGCTATTTCTTTGGATACTTTTGAGAAACATTATTCCCTTCTGCATACTGGGGAACTATTTTGGAAAATACTGTTATACATCAATTCAGAAGGTCTCACATTTTACAAGAATTTGCTACTTTTCTGGGAGCCAGCCCAACAGCCCCCTGGATCACTTATTATTAGGTTGCTAATACTTCAAAGCCTTTGTAAGCAAAAGGAAAATTGGCAGCATGGCATCGTTTGGAACTGAGCATGACACAAATTTGCAACGTCTCATTTCTGTTTCTTACCATTGTAAAAATATTTTTTTCAGCCAGTAAAAGCTCTTTCATATCTATCCCACTGTTTTTGTTTTTTGTTTGTTTATTTGTTTGTTTTTTCCTTTCCAGGAGAAGAGAGATTTTTAAAGTGTGGATGGCTTCTATAGTTTTAAAAGTGTATACAATTTTCATGCAGCTAGATAAATGGCATCATATTTCAATCTTCTAAGTTCAATACCAAGCCCTCATTTGTAAAAAACTCTTTTTGTACTTGTACATCAGGTCCTGGGGAAGTTTAACTTGAGAATTTTGGTACATTAGAAATAAAATATATCCAGTTTTATATTTCAAATAAATTTTAGCTGTTTTAACACCATTTCCAGTACACTGCTATAGAAATTGCATGAATTTTTTAAAAGCCTCCTAGATTTGGCATTTGAAGAACAAACTAAAAGCTATACATTAATAAACTATATGTGTAGTTTTATAGAATGAGAACACAGTGGTACTACATATGTATGTGTGTATGTATGTTTGTATTAAAAGTCCTTTTAGCAAGCCAAAGGGGTGCTGATGCAAAATACCAGAAATCGGTTGATCTTTGTAGCAGTTTATTATTGATGAATTCCAAAAAGAAATATTGGATTATGTTCATAAACTGATCTTCTCCTCTGGGCATATTAGATTGTATTGGATTCATAGGTTTACTTGGTTAAGTAATTATGTAAACCTCTTGTGCCCGTAGGGTGTTGAGTCCCCTCCCCTTGGTGGGTGGGGACTTACAGATAAAAGGCATGGCAAAGGACAGGACTCGGGGGTTTTGATGTTGGAGTTTTGATGTTGGATTTGATGCTGAAGCCTTAAGCTGGAGCTCTGGGAAGTAAGCTCACAGAGGACACAGAAGCAAGCCCCAGGAAGAGAGAGGCCTGACGAAGGTAGGTACCCAGGAAGCCTGAACCCTCACAGATGTTGGCAGCCATCTTGCTCCAACATGTGGAAATAGATTTTGGTGAGGGAAGTAACTTATGCTTTATGACCTGGTATCTATAAGCTCCTACTCCAAATAAATACCCTTTATAAAAACCAACTGATTTCTGGTATTTTGCATCAGCTCCCCTTTGGCTGACTAATACAGCTTTAATAAGGGTATTTATTTGGGGTAGGAGCTTACAGATACCAGACCATAAAGCATAAGTTACTTCCCTCACCAAAGTCTATTTCCACATGTTGGAGCAAGATGGCTGCCAACATCTGCAAGGGTTCAGGCTTCCTGGGTTCCTCTGGGCTCAGGTTCTGTTTTCTCCACAAGGTCAAGTGTAGACTATGAGGTTTTCTAGGCTGTGCCTCTCTCAACAAGGTCAACTATAGACTATCAGGCAAAAGACTCTGTCTCTCTCCCCAGGGTTTCTGCCATGTCTAAGGAGTCATCTCTATTCCTTTGTGTTCATCTCCTGTGTGTTCACTCCCTGAACTCTAGGTCAAAACTCCAACTCTGTCCTCTGCCATGTCTTATATCTGTGAGTCCCCATCCTACTGACATGGCCCAATCAAAGCCCTAATTATAATTTAACCACTCCCAGGTATAGAACAGTTTACAAACATAATCCAATATCTATTTTTGGAATTCATAACTATATCAAACTGCTACAGCAAGGTAGATAAATTAAAAATATATTCTATAAGTCTTCAGTAAATAATAACACTACATATCTGATTTCTACTAAAGTTCTTTGGTTTCTTGCCTATTGCCTTAAAATTATATAATATTTGTAAATAGCAATATAGCTATAGTCATGCTGTGCAGATGATATCAATGTGGCATAGAGAAGCAAAACAAGATTCCTTACTTAAGAAAACCAAAATTGTGGCACCTCAAGTAACATAGAATCACTTATGTTGAATGCATGTTACAAGTCCTACCAGGACGCAGATAATAGGAAGTAGTACAAACAATTTTCAACCAAATATTCACACAAATGTGGATATGGTAATGTGCCAGGCTAATTTTTCAAGTATGTCCCACATTTACCAGTGACTTTTCCACATGAGCAGACTATAGATGGTAGAAGACAGTACTTGGTTATAGAAGATCATATTTTGTAATTTCTATATAAGATTTAGCAAACTGTCCCATACAGGCAAAAATTCAACTTAATTTTATATTTTGTAGTTTTAAACCAAGTTCCTATTCCATGAGATAACACCATATCTTGGTTTTACAATATTTATTTTGTCACTCTACTCACAAGCAAAGGTTACGTTTTAGTACAGAAAATAATTATGGTTGGCTCATTCCTCTACAGGTAAGTGCCATTAGTCTATACTCACCCTTATATATGTACACCAGCGTTTGGATGAGTGCATATAACAACTGAAGCATAATTATTTTCAAAAGTACACTACTCAGTGCCTTGGTTATTTAAGAAACTTGTTTTTTATAATAATCAACTATTATGTTTATGCATGATATTCTAAATCACTATCAGATAAAGCAATCATATTCAAATTCATAATGAGTATGGCTTTCCATTTAATAGTATAACTCTTGAAGTTCCCACATCTTTCAAATGGGCAGTTTGATGATACATCAAACTCATTAGATAAAAGATGTTCTGGTGTGCTCATCAGGTACAGCTATTAGCTAATCAAGAACATGCATTGCCAAGTAAATCCCTTAGCTGTCCAAATCACCAGTTATAATGTATCAGCTTAATAGGAGCAAGGGGTTCACTGCAATCTGATCATTATGATTAATTTCATATAATTCTCTACTTACAATAACAATTCTGAAATGAATAAAATGTTTAAACTCCAGTAACAAAGCAGCCTGTTTAAACATGAATTTTTTTTTCTGACCAATGATCATTTCTTTTTTTCCTCTTATAACTTTAACCAAGCGGAAGGGAGATTTATTGAGGGGCTACCAAATTCATTCCTAATGCAAGGTTTCTGACAAAGTTTAATCAATAAAACTACTGGACAAATGAAACTCTCCAATCTCTCCTAGTGAAATAATGCTAAGAGGAAGTTGTTTGCTTGAATATTCAATTCTTCCATTGACTTAGATATTTCACGACAACCTATGGATCCATGACAAACACTTCTTATTACAAAATGGCCAACCATTTTCCATTGTTTTTCCATTTTGGGGGTACATGCGGACTCTGTCAGCTCTGAACTGTATCATAATAGACCACTCACTTTGCATTTCATTTCCACATGTACACCGGGGCTGGACTAAATGAAAAGTCAAGGAAAGACAGGCTTTCTTGAAAGAACATGCAATCAAAGACCTCAGTTGGAGTCCTGCCATACCCAATGCTTTCATTCTGTGAAGGCAAGAGAATGCTCAGTTATTTTAGAGAATCTGTCTTCCTCATTTGAAGAAAATAAGAAAAACAGTAAGTGAGGGTCCTATACTTTAGCATTGGTGCCAAGAGCCAGACAGCTGAATTATGAAATATTTTGAAACTCTAATTTGATGCATAACTGTGATTAATTCCTGTGAAGGCAGCACATGTATAGGTCAACAACGATGACTCTTAAGGAAGACTGCATGGTTCTGAAAATGTTTCAACAGTGATTATCTCTGTGACCTTGGTGAGATTTCCATCTTTCTATATGTCACTGGGGACAATAGTAACACTTACCTTTTAGGTTGGCATAATGATTAAATGGGTTATTATTCAAATTTATTTAGAACAGTTTCTGTCATATATTAGGAATATTTGTTTGTTACATAAAAATTTTTTTAAAAGTCTCCTATGTCACTGTGATACTGTTTTTGTATTCATCTTGGAAAAGCACATAAATAGGATTAGATATTTAAAACAGAGCTCCCATTTCAACGATCGTGAGACCAATAGTATTACTGACATTACCCCATGATAATTTTTTAAAGTAATAATATATACAATGTACAGAATATCTATTAGCAATAACTGCTGCACTGTCCTCTTTATACACCTTTTTATTGAGCTTCATAACAATCTTTTGAGTAGAGTTTATTTTTCCATTTTAAAGATTGAGGAAACAAAGCCAGTAAATAGTAGAGATGACTCATTGCCACTTCTCTGGGTAATTTAAGGTAAGTGATTTATTGTATAAAAGCTGAATGAACTAAATAATAACTTGGAGTGCTTCTTACCTTATAACTTTGTGTAGGTTTGGATTGCTGTACACTGGACTAAGCTGCCAGACAAGCAGCAAGCACGAACATAATAACCTAAACTGAAGTAGTGCTATAATAAGACGTGAAAAAGAAAGTTAATGATTCATGGATCACATGCCAGCAAAGCTGTCACTTCAGATATCACTGTCTGCATTACAAAGAAAGCTGGGAAACATTATTCAAATATACTGTTTTCATCAAGAAGTTCTGGACTGCTTATGAGGCCTGTATCTAACGGGAGGACACATTCAGTGGAGCTGGGACAGCCAGTACATTGTAATCCACTGAATTTACATCTAACGTTTTAAACATAATTTGAGAGAAACTGCAGAATGAGTGCACACTCATCTAGCGGGCAGGTCAATGATAGACTTGAAGAAACAGAAGCTGCGATGCTAATAGATTAGGAGATTAATAGATTAAGAGGACAGGATGAGGAGGCTAGTAACACTTCTGAATAGAGACCAAATAAAGATGGACAAACGGATGGAGAGAAAGGAGCTCTGAAAACACAATGGCCTTGCCCAAGAAACACACGACAAGAAAGGTGAAAATAAGCAGAATTATACAGCTGAAAATTGTGAACAGCTGTTGCACAGTATTAGGAGGCTTAGTTTGCAACTAATTGTGTTGGTTTAACTCATTTTAAAGAAAAATAATCGAATGCTTATTCTGGACTGTTTTCTTAATAATAATTTTTTTAGACATGCTCTGTGGTGGGCACAGCATCTGTGCTTCAGAAAGGTGGTGATCTAGCCCAGCCTCCAGAGCTGCAGCTTCAGAAGGCTCAGGTTGAGTTCCTCTCATGAAACTGGCAATGCAGAAGGACTCTGCTTCACTTAGGCTCATGTCTCCTCCACTGAGTGAGTGAGGGGTGGAACGGCCCAGCCCCCTTGCCTGAATTCCATGCAATGCTGAAGGGCCATCCCAGCTTCAGAACTTGCGGTGGATCTGCTGAGGACTCTTTCAATGGCGTCAGGGTTCAACCTCCCCCTCTACCCAACTCTGCTTCCTTCATTTCTATACAAACGTCCTAGGGAGTAGTCCCCAAAAAGCTCCTGCTTGCAAACCTCCATTTCAGAGTCCATCTTTCAGACTTAAGATAATCTGTGATGCAGTCAAGTCTCCAAAATAATGGATGGGTCAGATATTGAGCTCTGAGAGCAGACCAACCCGAGTTTAAACATCAGCTCCTCACTAGCAATTTGTGTGCTCTCAGGCAATTTACTTTAACTTCAGTAAGCCTCAATTTTCCTCATGAAAGAGTGGGGAACACTGTTTTGAAGATTAAGTAACGTAATGTATATATGTATAACATAAATACTGAATAAATATTAAATGTTAAATAAATGCTAGCTACAACTAGAAAGTTAATATTATCTGTGCTTCTCCATATCCCCATTCAGAAAAAGGATACTCAGTGGAACGTTTTCTCTACTAGGTAAATAATGCCAGTCAGCTGTTAGTGACGGCTTCAGTTTCCAAGGCTGCTAAAGTAAATATCACGTAATGGGTTGGATTAAACAATGGGGATTTATTTTCTCACAGTTCTGAGGTCAGGAAAAGTGTCCTCGTCAAGGCATCATCTTGAGAAGCTTTCTCCCTGAAGACGTGGCACTCTGGGGCTACTGCCGGTGATCCTGGGCTCCTCTGTCACATGGCCAGGCACATGGCGGCTTGTCCACTTCTCTACCTTCTCCTCAGGGTCCATTTCGGCATTTGGCTTCTTGTTTTTCTCTCGCTCTGTCTGAATTTCATTCCGCTTACAGAGGACTCCAGTAATAAGATTAAGACCCATCCTGGTTGAGGTCGGCCACACCTTCACTGAAGTAGCCTCATCAAAAGTCCTACTTACAACGGATTGACATCCACAGGGACGGATTTACTTTAAGAAATTTAATTTTTTTTCTGGGGAATATCCCACTTCAAACCACCACAGGGATGTCAGAGTGTAAGCGGTAGTGGCCAGAATTTTTTCCATACGAGTTGTAGAAGTCCTGCCATCATTTTGGAGATAAGTTTGCAACCATCAGTGAATTGAGCAGCCACTGTGATAATGACTTTGTATTCTGCTGTTCACAAACTTTCTGTTACAATTTTATAAAAGGCTGTTTTTTTTTGTAGGGACCCAATTATATTCAATCACTGAGAGGCTCTTAGAAATGTAAGGTATGAGCTGAACTACTGGAAGATGAGATTAGAAAATAAAAGTGAAAATGGAATTAAACAATTTACATGTTTCTTACATACAGGGGAAGGGTAATCCATGAAAACTTACTTTAAACAATGCTACAGAGTAACAACAAATTTCTGATGGTTAAAGAGTATTCAAATCCCTTTTCATTTAAATAAATAAACTCGATTTTATTTTCCTTACTACCAGGATGTTGACAGGACTTGGATCCAAGCCAAAGCATGTTTAATCTCTGCTTATGCTGCTTTACATAAAATACCCCTTAGTCAGCACCAGACCTGGTGGACAAGTGGCATATGAGATGAAGCGGGAGCAGCTAGGAACAAACTGCATAAGCATGACGAGACTGCGTACAACTGGCCTTTGTAATGAAGTTCTCACTGGGCTACACAACTGGTCTTGCTCATCACGTCTTAAAAATATGTAGCTGATATTGAGAAACTAAGTAAATATAGTTTTTAAGGAATGGAGCCTTCAATTTTAAAAGATACATTCCATCAAATGTATGTTCAAACAAAAATTATTTTTGCTAAGTTAGTATTATTTGAGAAAACTGTGACTCAAGTTATCTAATCCCATAGGTTATCTAATCCTTAGGTATACTCCTGGATTCCCCACCCAAAAGTGGATGTTTAGAACTTCATCTTTAGAACCAGGCCTACAAAAATATTTATGCAACTATTATTTGGGGTATTCTACCAGGCCCTGTGTACATAAAGCAATATAAGATACAATTCCAATTTTCTAAACATGAAGATGTTTGCACATATTCAAGGTAAAATACAGTTCAATGCAATATATGATATGTATTAAATTTATAGAACAAGAATCAAAAGTACCACAAGAGGAAACAAAGTAAAGGCTAAATTGCCAAGATTCAGGGAGGTAAAGGACAGATTCTTGGAGGGGTTTTTTTTTTTACACAGATTTATGTATTTTCAACTCAATCACATAGGAAGAGCTCTAATTTCCAGCATTGATTTCTAACATTAATTGAATTTTACAATTACAGATTGAGCTTCTACACGTTAAAATGTACCTTTGTCTTTAAAATGGATTAGAAGCCATATTTTTTAAAGATAATAATATGTCTTTTTCTGAACTGGACATTTAAAGCTTTCATGTGTTTGTAGGACCATTTTCTGAGAGGAAAGGAGAATGATGAACTCAAATAAATTAAATAAATTTGCTCAATAATCTGAAAGCACTGGTTTGGTTAAAGTGTACATTCACAAGCAAAAGAAGTTGGCTCTAAGAAGACTTTACTAATCTAGATGTCCTTTTATTCTTCCATAACTTGTATGGAATGGTTACTCTTATGCTATTTCTAATAAAACAGTGAAAAATTCAGCATTCAGTCTATTTTTACCAAAAAATGTGTAAATTTGGCTTCTATAATTCTCAGAGAAAAAGAGATAAATCTCTCTAAATGTGTGCCTAGAAATACAGAAATCACAGAATTTGGCTGTATGGAGACAAATTGTAGATAAGATAACAGTTAAACAACAACTACAAAAAACTACAATTGTTCCCATAGTGCTACTCTCCATATGGAATTTCTTTACAGGAATAAGATGACAGGTTATAAACTGAGGAAAAGAAGTTATTTATCTTCTAATACTCTACAACTCTCTCAGGAGGCCATATATTATTTGTGCCTCTATCTGTTCAATTTATTAAAAATCACTTGTTTCCTTCTCTACTCACTGCATGTGGGAAGGAATTCCAAGGCAATGTACAATTTTAAATCCACTGGAAACATGAAATTGCATAGTAAGTTATGTCACAAGGGAACAACTTTGCTGCTTAAGCAAAAGCTCAGCAACTGCCATATGCTTACAGGCTGTTAGAGAATTATTTTCTTAATTTATGTTTTCATATTTTTTTTGTATGATCAAAAATGCAGGTAGGGGTTTGGCTAAAGAGGAATTAGATACTGTCTAGCAATGGAGGCACCTAAATAACACTTCAAATATCAGACCTAAAGGACATTAGAAAAAATTAACTTAGCTTTGTTAAAACGAAACTCATTAATGTGTTTTAAATATCTTGCAAGAAAATAAACTAGATTAAAAAAATCATGTTTTATAATTCACGTGAAGCAAAAGCTTATCCATACTATTAAAGAAGGGGGGAAAGTGGTAAAAATGGGCATATTTTTGTTAGTGCAAACATTTATTTAGCATTTATTTTCTATGTAAATATGTTTCAGAAAGATAATAATTAAACAATATGTTTCTGGAATCTTCTATGTAGCAAAGTGAACTAAGGCTAAACGTAAAAATCTTTATTTTTTATTTTAAAAACTTAATTTTTAAAAGTTTTATTATTAAAGTTTATTTAAAATGTATTCTTTTACAACTTATCTTTTAGCTTGGAATTTAAAACATTAAACTTAAATTCTATTTTCTTCCTTTATATATATATAAACACAATCCTAATATGATGCCTGACGATCACTGTGACAGCAGCATTCCCTTTGATAGGACATAGGACAGTATTCTAACTCAGCATGGATTTTCTTATTGCTTTAATTTCTTAATATCAGTAATTTTACTGCACATCACAGCATGGGCATCCCAGCTAAAGACGAAGAAAACTGTATGGAAAGAAATTTCTCCTTTATTTTCATGTACCATGAATCAAAATATTGCAAGCATTAATCTAGCTGAAAAAGCAATTTATATAAAGATGCTTCTCAAAGGTTAACTTATCTTTCTCAAGAAAATGCATGACTATAAATAGTTAGATGGGCAGAAACTGCTGTGACTGACAGATTGCCAGAAATCCCTGAAATGCAGTGTTCCTGGGGCCAGGATCAAGCTTTGAATACCTCAAATCCTACCAAGCTGCCATTTTCAGAGGGCTGGTTTGGATTGTTTGGCTTCACTTTTCCCTACTGTCCTCGATGGATAGAAAAAGGATAGACTAATCAGTGCCATATTCACTATCTTCTTGAGTGCCAGAGAAGGAGTGTAACACAGCACAAGGGGAAGCATTCCTACTCGGAACACATTTGTGGACACAACAATTACAACAGAGAAGAGATGATATTTTGTACACAGTTAGACAGCAAGGTTAGGAGTTCCAAGTACGTTGCTGAAGCACATATTATCGGGATGGGTCTTCAAGTCAGTTATGTGAAGAATATAGATGGGTTCACAAAGATGAGTCACCATCCAGTAAACGACAACCACTGAGAATGCTGAAGTTACTAAATCTACACATTGATTTCAAGGAAAACCATTCACATTTTCAGCTACTGGCATGTTAAGTGAAAACAGTTTAAAAAATCCAAAACTGACACATGCTTTCTTATTAATATATATTTCAAATATCAGCCATGCAAAATTAAGCATACAAGATGATTAAAGCCATAAAGAAAGAATTGTGGGCTCAAGTGACAAGGCCTCCCCCTACCATATGGGAGGACCCTGGTTTGATCTCTGGGACTTTCTGGTGAAAAAGAAGAAGAGAAAGCGTGCCTGCATGGCGAGCCAGTGCCTGTGTGACGAGCTGAGTGCCCAGGTGGGTGCCCACACAGTGAGCCACGTGCCCATGCGGCAAGTCAAGTGCCCACGTGGTGAGCCAAGTGCCCACATGAGTGCCAGCATGATGAGCCAGTGCCCATACAGCAAGCCGAGTACCCACACAGTGAGCCAGTGCCTGCACAAGTGAGTCACGCAGCAAGATGATGACGCAACAAAAGAGAAGCAGGGGAGAGTCAAGGTGAAGCACAGCAGAGACCAGGAACTGAGGTGGCTGAATTGGCAGGGAACCTCTCTCCACATCAGAGGTCCCCAGGAGTGAATCCCAGGAAATCCTAGAGAAGAAAGATGAGAAGACAAAAGGAGAAACAGATAGAGAAGATCACACAGTGAATGGACACGGACCATGAAAACAGCGGGGAAAGAAAGAAAGGATTGTTTTCCACTTGTACAAATTGTTATAACTAATCCAGGTTTGTAAATTAAATTTTGGTGATATAGTAAACACAGAAAGAACTAATTACATTAAAAATGGTTATTATTTGACTTTGCTAAAGCTTTGTGGAGCTAGGTAGGCATCATGCCCACTTCAACCTTATTTGTAGCATGTGCACATCATCTAAGCATCACAAGCACATTGAGTGAGTTTCTTCTCTTAATTCTAAACAATTGTTAGAATGGTATTATTTATTATCTTGTTGTCCTGGTTTGTTAGGACTAGTGGGTGAACTCAGTCGATAGTTTAATTTCAGTGAGGATAAAATCATTTCCTTACATTTCCAGAATATCACAGTCCTCTATAAAGCACATATATTCTCTCAATATCAAGTGCATTTTTGATAGTAAATATACATTTAGCATATACTATATCAAAGTGCCTGATTCTTAAACTCAAAAAGATTAAGAACTTGAAAGGTGAATTTTTCTTCTAGTATGAAGAGAGAAGTAAAGCAGGAAGGAGGGAGAGAGGTACCAGGAGGACAGGAGCAGAGAGGAGGGAGTTTGAAGAGTTTGCTGAAAGGACTGTAAAATGGTATTTCTTGATCTTTTTAAGACAAACATACTGATAAGAGAAAACCTTTTATAGAAGACATAGAAGCAAAAGGGGGGGGGTAATAACTTAGCTTGGCCCCACCTCATTCAAGTTTGAAATTCTTTCTTCTATGATTCTCCCATCTACAGTCAACACAAACAATATCAAGATTCCCCTACACATCCCGAATAGAGGGATGTTCAGCCAGCTTCATTCTCATCCCATTGGTGACCTCTGCACATCACGAGAACCTGGATGCCACTGGCCAGCGAGCCTGTCAGTCAACTTCTGGTCCCAGTGCACCTGCAGGGACTTGAACGCTCTCTCTCTCCCAGCATCTGCCCATGCCTCTGCCCTCAGGCAATTTCAGAACGTGGTCTCTCTTGATTGGCCCGTCACATGGCCATTCAGACCTCACTGTGAAGGTACTTTATGAAGGCCATGATGTTTCAGATCAATTTCCTCTTGGCAATATTTTGTCCAAGTAATAAATCAATTAACATCAATGACACCATTCAAGATTGAAGACAGATAGGAATAACGACCTATGGCTTATAATTATGATGATCATATGTGTTGACATTTCTAATTCATTTGCAATATCAAATATTCTGCCCTTTCATTCCCATAAACAAGCCTATATTCAATGAGAAAAGAGAGCAGTAACTCTTCTGATATCCTACAGAGATCTAAGAGAGTTGAAAGTGATATGCAAATTAAAAAGAAGGTAAAATGAGACAAAGGGAGATAAAATAGAGCAAAATAAAAACATCTAAAGGGACTAGAGGAAATGTATATTAACAGATATATTTGCTGATAAATTATAATGTTGCTTCTGAATTTAGCTTTAGATATACTGCTAACTAAGATTAAAAATGGGAAATTAATTGATTTACACAGTTTTCATTTTATTAAATTTAATTTGTGGAGCATTGTTTGGGTCATCGAGGGAAGACAAATATTCTGCTTTAGTTTTGTTAAGTAGAGAAATAAATACTCTGCTTTAGCTTTGTTAAGAAGAGAAATAACTAGTCTGCTTTAGCTTTGTTAAGAAGAGAAATGTTGTTCAAAGTGACATTTTAAAATGCAGGTTGCTACGAATGCCAAAGGCCTAACAGCTTTGAAGCTACTTTTCAGGTAGGTCTTGTGACAACTTAGTCTCAGTATTTTTCTTCCCAGAGACCTAATTCAATGTAGAGACACGTGTGTTATTTTAATATATAAAAATGGATGGCTGACATGCCCATTAGACCATCTCTCAAATGTTAAATTTCTTCAAATATCAAAATGCCTTTCTTTGACAGAGGCTTGATTACATCCAATTCAAGATTCCATCCTTAAAAATGCTCCTAATGCAAACACTTCATGCTGCTGGATAAAGAGAGGCGGTTGTGGTCGCTGTGAGAGGGAGGTGGGAAGGGGGGTTGGTATTATGTTCTGAAAGTTTAAGTTCTACACATCAGTAGGCAAGTGCCTCACAAGATGCTTGGAAAATGAAGGTGCTAGGAATATTAGCTGATTCTTACAATAAAGCAGCCCAATACACTAATAATTGGCCTAACAGCCTCAGAGGCTCCAAGTGAAATAAATTCAGACTATAGAATTTTGTTAACCTATGGTGAGCTTTCCAAGGAATGAAAAATACAGTTAGGGAGGACCCTTGCCCCACTGTCCACCTTTTATAAAGTCCTTTGATGTATCTGAAACAAACAATGGATGAAATCCAAGGCTGATACTCAAGGTTCGTGGTTAATTAATGTCTTCAATGCCTGGTAGCAGATAGTGCTTTAGCATTATCAGCATACGGAATTTGAGAGAAACTGTTCCTCACTATTATGTCAACAGAATGACAAACACAAGGTATTACTTAAAGTTTATTATCCTTCACCAAATAATTATGAGCAAGAATCTAATTACTGAATTTCTGAGTAGTAGCCTTTTCCTCATTTTAAACTTGGACCTACAGTCCTATTTCTGTGTCTAAGAAGTCACCTGGTTTCCCTGAACTTGGAGAGAAGGCTGTTTGAGAAGACCTTAAGAGTTCTAGCACATGTTTAGCAAACTCAGAGCTCGGTCCTTTATTAACCTGGAAATGGCTTTTGAATCAGGTGAGATTGTGAATTGAGTGTGATTTTGCTGGGATGAGTCATTCTGCTAATTTTTCTGAAGTATTTTATATTCTTTCAGATCCAAAATTTATTGGAATATTTTTAATCTGTCTCTTGTATGATATTGTCTGCATGACTCCTTTCACTATTTTGAATTGATTCTAATTAATTTCTTGATCACATAATCTGTGTTGCCCTTTTAACCTTAATTACACTGCTAAAAAATCTCTATTTATAGTTTGATACTTCCTAGTGAAATGACTTTTTAGTTATTTATATATTTTTTTGTTTTATCAACTTTAAAATATTTCTATGTATTCCAATATTTTCTGCTTTATAAGAATTGTAGATTATAAAGGTAATAGAATAGCTCTTGCATATTTCTATTTTACAAGTCCTTAGAAATAACTTTGACTATAGATGAACATTTAAATGGAATTCATTGGTAGGTCACTCACAACAATACTAGCTCACTCTTCTCAGCACCCTTTTAGATTCTTTCTTTGTTATTTATTCCTTTTTGTCTTCCCCTTGACTGCTGTGACTCTTGTCTGAGACATTATGTTGACCGATCAATGATAAGACATTTTCTTAGCATGTGTCTTCATGGAGACAGCTGGCACACTATTAGAGCCCATCCCTGCATCATACTGTTCACAGTTCAATATAGATTTTGTTAATCTAAGGTATATTACTTATATCTTGAGTATTTATAACTGAGATCACATCACCATTTTTCCATACTGCTAGAAATAAAATTGGATCTTTATTAAATATGATTTTGGGAATTCATAAATAGTAACAAGGAAAATTATGTAAAGTACCTATATTTGTAATAAAATATGTCTTCCCCTAATAGGATCAAACACATATTAATAAATTATATAAGTTAAAATGCTCAGATTTTGAAAGTTTGAAAGATCATAACCCCACTACAATTACAACAATTCTCAATTAGTTCAAAAGTGGCTTCTGGCAAACTCTAACAGCAATTTCCTCTATTCACCTCAAAGAGGGAGATTGTTTGCCCTCTTAATATAACAATGTAGTTTGCTGGATGAATAGTAAAATGTCTTTTCCACCATGATGCAAGGAATGCAATAAAACTGAAACTTATTCCATACTCTGTACAGTAAAACTGGTACATTATTCTTTATAAAGTATTAGGCAGTCCAAATGTTCGTGTACTTAATTTTGATAGAGAAAAGGGACAGAGAAATTACAGATTCAATATTTCAGTCTAGCTGGTGATATCCTGAAATAATCATATACACATGGTCCTCAGGATATAAAATAGCTAAATCAGACAAACCAAAAATGAATGTGTGAAGAGCTAATAGTGTAGAAATTTGTATCCAACAGAGAATACACATTACTTTCAAATACATAAGTAATTTTAAAAACAACAGGATAAACAAACCTCCAGTTTGAAAGCAAATAAAATTTTGGATACACATTAAAAAAATCTTTCTAAATGCACTGCAGAGCTTGAAATTAAACCAAGAAAATGTTAAAGGTCAAAAAATGAATTGAAAAGTTTGTATCTAGTGATGAGAAAGCACTGAAGTTAGCATTCACTTCAAGGGTATGTGCCCAAACCAGTTAACAATAAAACTTCCTTTTGAAGCCTGTACCAAGCACAGAGAGAAGACTCAGGATACATGAAGCAATAATTGGAACCCCAGAGGATATCACCTTCATTGCAGGGCAGATATTTAACTGATACATTCTGATACAGTTATACGAATTGCTAACATTCAGTCTAATTTGTCAGTATTCATGGGATACTATTTGTTAAATATTTTGATTAACAGTATTTTTTGATGCAAGGTGAACACTGAAAAATCCCATGGTCATAAAGCACAAAGAAAGAAAATATTCTTTTCGTGATTCTGGCACTGATGGAGGAAAAAAATAAATCCTGAAAATTCCTAATTACCAACAGGTCCTCTTACAGATATGTTTCTGAAATTTCCACTTTCAGTATACTTTTAAAAATTAATAGCCAATAATATATATTAAATGTCCCCAAGTTATTAGTGCTTCCAAAATCACACTCTTTCTAGAAAAATGCACTTTGAAATAATTTCTACAGCTAAAGTTCTAAAGAACACACATTCACCACACAAAAAAAACCACCAAACACAAAATGAAAAAAGGCACCATTGCCTGAGAGCCACATGAAACCAGAGGTAGCAGAACCAAATAAGTATAAAAATTAAATGTGGGGAGTATCAGGCACACATTACACACAGACACCCATACACTGAGGTTTAAATTAAAGATACATATGATGTGTCAGGATTAACTCTATGAATAAAGAATGAGAGATTATAAAATGACCAAGATTATTTAACAAAGAACCAAAAGGATCTTCTAGAAATGGAAAAGTAGCATAATTAAAACAAAATGGACAGTTTAAACAGCATACTAAACATAGTTGAAGAAAAAATAAGTAGAGCTGAAGAAAGCCAGACTGCATCTCATAGATGTAAAGAAGAGAGAAATGTGAAAGAGAGGTAAAGACACATGAGGACAGATCAAGAACTTCCTAAATTCTGAGAAGTGAAATAAAAAGAAAATGAGGGAGAAAAAATATGTTAATGGATAATGCCTGACAATATTACAAATGTGATGAAGACATACATCTTCAAATTAAAGGAGACGAAAGAAACTCATACTTAGACATTAGTTGATGCTTTTGATGAATTCCAAAAAGAAATATTGATTATATTTGTAAACTGGTATGTTCCTCTGGGTGTGATAACCCTCTGATTGTCTTAAATTCAGAGGCTTCACCTTTACTTGATTAAATTAAGATTAGGGATTTGATTAAATAAGAATGTAAGGACAAAAATACTTTTTAAAAATATAAGTTTTAAAATTAGAAGAAAGAAGCCTAAATAACAAAAAATAAATCAAGATGTAAAAAAAGAAAATAATCAAAATGTAATTTTAATGAAAATATATATCAAGTATGTGGGATGCACCAAATGGTATTAAGCATGAAATCAACTACCCTAAAGTCTTATATTTGAAAAAACAAATCCTGAAAATTAACATCAGCTTTCAATTTCAGCAATTAAGACATGAACAACAGAATTAACCAATGAATGTTAAGAAGAGATTCTAATGATAAGAACAGCAGCGACTGATGAAACAGAAAATAACATAAAACAAAAAGATTAAACAAGTCAAAAATTGATTACCTAAATATACTAATAAACTTAACAAAAAAACATTCAGGCAAGATTGTTCAAGAAAAAAAATGAGGCAGTAAAAATTAGCAATAATGTATTAAGACTGAAACAAGATCAAAAGTATAGATGTTAAAGATACTAAAGAGTAAAGAATAACTAGATATTTTTAAATCTATATTCCATGAATGTTTAACTTAAACACAATGAACAGCTCATAGAAAATATTAACACTGAATAAATTAGAGAAGAGAAAACTGAATATTTTTATAACCATTAGAAATATTGATTCTTTGGTTAAAACTTCCTACCAGGAAAAAAAAGTATAGGCCCAGATGGTTTCTCAGGTTCCTTCTAGCAAATATTCTAGATACAAATAAATGCAACCTTACACCAATTTATAAAATTTCAGAAATTATAAAAATCAGAAATTCTACAATTCATTTTATAAAGTTAAAATTTTGTTATTTAAACATAAAGGAGAATATCATGAGAGGAAAAGGATAATCAAGTTAACTCATGATTATGAAATCACAGTATACTTTGCTGAATGTACTAAATTTTCAATCAATAGATTTATATTATGATGTTATGTTATGCTATGTTAGTATTATTACAAGGTAAATTTGAAATTATTCCCAGCAGTTTAAAATTAAATTATTAAGTATTTAACAATGTAACTCATCAGATTAGGGGATTAAAGAGAAAAGCATATGGGTAATTCAATTTAAAAACAGTTTGAAAAATTAAATTTCCAATTATGATTTTCTAAAATTCTTTTATCAAATTAGGGTCATTAGGGAATTTCCTTAATAAAGTATATCTGAAAGAAGTGTCTACCACAAATATTAAACTCAATAGTGAAATATAGAGAGTGTTTCCTTTAAAAATTGGAAAAAGACCCCAATTTTCAATATAACCATTTAACTTTTTACTGGAGGTTCCCATGAGCATGGCAAGATGAAAAAATGGAATAAAATTTCAAAGAATTGAAACAAAAACTATTCTCATAAGAAATATTATACAGAGACTAATAATTGTTTTCAAACTATTTTCGTATAGTTAGAGGAAAATAATGCAAGCTGCAAAGCACCGTACAATGCAGTATGTTTATATTTTTTATAACAACTACTCAGAATGTCAACACAGCATGTAGGAAACTGTGTGGAAGAATACACAGAAAGTGTTAACAAAGAATACTGCATGGGGAAGAATTACGGGTTGTGGAGTAAAGCTTATGAATTAGATTAGATCTTTGACAGTAACCACAAAAAGTTACACTAGTCCAAAGAAAATACTTTCAAATGCATGACCCAATGTGGTTAATTATGTGATTTTCACCATCTATAATATATTGTCATACTATACTGGAATTTTCTTTCAGAAGAATTCTTTAAAAGTCCTTGCGCTGTGGCAATGGCGTCACTGGGACATGTGCAAGCAGCCAGGCTGCTAGTGTAAAATCTTGTAAGGCTGGTGTGTGCTGCTTGGACCCACGAGCTCGTTCTTGGTCCTGGCAGCTGGAATACCTGATCTCTTTGTGTACTGAGAAGGATCCTTCTGCCAAGGAAGGGCTCATGTTCAAACAGATACATAACATCAGAATGTTGATGTGTTCATTTAACATATAATTTTAATCAGATTGGAATAAAAAATTACTTCATTAATTTACTGTGAGAAATGACGTAACGTGGATGAGAAAAATGGAAATACGTCGCTTCTGGTAGGATGACACAGATGGGAGGTCAAACCACAATCAAAAGATTACATTGCTTGATATCTAAAGAACCAGATATTTAAGGACAGTTAAATTATTCAAAAATGTTTAAAGGTATCAAGGTAAGAATGTCCATCGACTAAGGTGCCTTCTGTTGGACAGCGCTGGAATGAGCGGGTGTTTGCCTCTGTAATCCCGCTTCCCCTGTTTCCATGGCACACAGGATCTTTCACAACTGCATTTTTCCACTCGGCTCTGCTAATGCATTCAATTGTGTTACAGCCCAGTGTAGCTGTGGTGAGAACCATTCTGTCTCTTTTGGATGATTTCTTATCTGCAAACCAACTCATTAGGCATTTATATTACAATTTAGCTGTTAAAGAAAAAAAAGAGAGCCAACTTATAACCCTCATTTTCAAGTTCTTGGAGACAAGTAATTGCAGTTCTCCAAACACTGAAAATAGCCTATATTTTTACTATTCAGAGTATTGTTTAACATGTGCATCTGTATTTTAAATTTAATTGCTGAATCATGCCAGTCAGATATAGTCAGCTGTTTAGTCTTCTAACCATGGAAAATGAAACATTATTTTCAATGAAGAATCATCCTAATGTGGCTATATGTCACTAGAATTCACTGAACATACAAAAAGGAATTCACCTCATTGCATTTGAAATCCTTGTACTAATCCCTTGACTCACAAAATCTAGGCTATTTAGGTGTCAGCAAAGGATCCATTTTCAAATATATAAACCATGGCTTCTGAAGGAGGATGCAAACGATTGTCCAAAAACATGGCTCTATACTTTGAGGATATTAAAAATATATATTTTATTCTTCCATTTTAAACTTGTAACAGTTCAATAGGAGTGAAATACCTCTGGTGCCTCAAAACTGTCAAATAGGGGCAAAGGACACATCGTCCCTCACATTCTGAGTGGAGCCACTAACATTGGGGGCAAACAAAATGCTGCGCCCCCTGCAAGTCTCAGCGGGAGGCTTTGAGAAGTGTCCCCTCCGTGAGAATGGGGGTGGAAAGCCTTCATACCTGCTGTTAAGCTGAGAAGTAGGGGCTCTGATTCCGTCCTCCTCTCCCTCCTCAGTCTAATTATTAGATTAAGGACAGTGAGATCCATGGGCTCATCCACCTCTTGGTAAACTTTAGGGGACGTCTGCCCGAGACTGCTAGACATTCCCTTTAGCACCTCTAAGTCTTCAGTTTTAGAACCCAGTCTCCACTTTGGGGACAGCAGGAAATGTCCTAATCCCATCTAACAGCTAAGATCATTTCGTAATTCCGCAAAGTCATCACACAGGCTACTGCTTGAACCCCAGGTGCTGTGCCCGCTGGTAGCCATGAAAGAGAGATGGGACACTCCTGTCTTTTCCACTCAAAATACTCAACCCAGGCCTGAACTGGAAATCACATTTTGCAAACAGTAACAAATACCACATGGCCGGTCCCACAGGGGTGCGACTTGGGTAACACTGGACAGAATATTCGAGTTTTAACTCTCTTTGAAAATTTAAAGCTCTGCTATGGGTTCATTACCCTGATAATGAACTTTAGGAAGTGATCATGTTAGTTTAATAAAAGAGATAGGTCAACGATGTAGGTAATATGCCGCAGAACCTAGTTCACTGGTGAAAACAAAAGGCCAATAGATGGTACAAATTAGTGATGATAGGTAATTACCTAAGTTGTCTGGCTATAGATAAATATAAGAATGCATGTATGTACGCGTGCACGTGTGTATATGTGTCCATCTGTAATGTTTTGGTGCCCTGAGCTGTACCCCTCAGAGTCCCGGTTAGGCGGCTACAGGCCTTTAAAATTGTTGGAGCCTGGCAGCGGACTTGGCCCAGTGGTTAGGGCGTCCGTCTACCACATGGGAGGTCCAAGGTTCAAACCCTGGGCCTCCTTGTCCCGTGTGGAGCTGGCCCATGTGCAGTGCTGATGCGCGCAAGGAGTGCCCTGCCACACAGGGGTGTCCCCCGTGTAGGGGAGCCCCACATGCAAGGAGTGCGCCCTGTAAGGAGAGCTGCTCAGCGTGAAAGAAAGTGCAGCCTGCCCAGTAATGGTGCCACACACACGGAGAAACAACAGAACAAGATAAGCAACAAAAAGAAACACAGATTCCTGTGCTGCTGACAACAACAGAAGCAGACAAAGAAGAAGATGTAGCAAATAGACACAGAGAACAGACAACTGGGGTGGGGGGGAAAGGGAGAGGAATAAATAAATAAATAAATCTTTTTAAAAAAATTGTTGGAGCCTAATCTCCCCAACTTTCACTCTGTGAAATCTTGTGCTAGAGGGAGGCACCTAACCCAGGTAAGACATGAATGAGGAGTTGTAACAGGAACTGGCATATAGAACGAGGCCCCAGAAATCAATCCGGTTATATTTATGACCAGAATTTGTGGAGAAGCACGACTTAAAAATGAGACAAGAAAAAGAAACAACAGGCTAAATTTTCATTACAATTTCCATTTTCCCATTCCCCCCCTAATCTCTCCCACACAGTAGTCTTTCCCAATTAGTTCTTTCATATCTAGTGCTAGACTCAAAGCAGGTACCTAAAATTTGTGGGTTTTTAAAATTGTTTTTGGCTTGTTTTTGTTTTTCTAAGGCCCTTGGGCTTGGCAGTCATTTCGTAATAAATTCACAAAGAGTAGGTTCGATTTCAAAGGTAGGTGAAAAGGCAGTTCAGGGCTTGCTCAAAGTTGCTCTCACGCCGGGCCACTGCTGAAGGGGACAGAGAGCAGAGGATCCTGAGGCCGCCGTGAGCCTGTGGCGTCCTTCGCCTTCCTGGTTCCTCAAGGCGGTTGTTTTAGTCTGTGGCCACCAGGGCCCCAAAGTGCCAGGAACCCGGGGGCTTAAAATAATAGAAACACCCTGCCTCCAATACTGGGGGCGCGAGGCCAAACTCAGGCATGGAAGGGCCGCGTTTCCTCCCACGTCTGTCCCCACTTCCCGACTGGCCTCTGGTGGTGGCCGGCACTCCCGGGCGGCCCTCAGGCTGTGCCACAACCCAGGCCCTGGCCCTTTGTCCCACAGCCATTCTGTCCTACCCTCCTCTCCCTTCTTCTCGGGCACCAGACGTGGGATGAGGACCCACTCTCTTGCAGCAGCCCCCCCACCTAAGTCCATCAGCGATGGCCACGCTACAAATCAGGGGACATGCCGAGGCCCGTGGGTCAGGACTGCTCCCTTCTTCGGGGGGCCACACTTCAGCACCCCACAGGCAGTGCACCCTCCTCTCAAGTGGAAAAGCCAGGAAAACAGCCGGCGGGCTGTCTGGTAGGTGGCTCGTCTAGGGTGGCCGCGGCACGACGTGTCACCGGGCATTTACAAATCTGCCCACTGCGGCATGCTACTGTGCACGCAACGGTGATCCTCCGTGGGTGTCCCGCAGGTATTTCTACATGTGTAACTGGGTTCTTTTTTTAAAAAATTTATTTATTTTTTTAATTCATTTTTTTAAATATTACATTCAAAATCTTAGTTAGAACCTAGCAGGCAACCTTCACATCTTCTCTCTCTTTTGTACTCTGCCAAGTGGCCGGCAATAACAGATTCGCCCAGTGTTCAAAATGTTTGTGAATAGCAGGGTTGCCTCCATATCATGCCGAAATGAGAGAATTTGTTAGAAATCTGAATTTTTCGCCTCCTTCTATGTTGTGTGCAAAACCACAAAATGAACTTCGAGTAAACAAAATAAAAATCTCTGCTCAAGGAAAAAGTTACCGCAGGTGCATGGAGAGCTTCGGGTAGAGAAACTCCCATCTAGCATGCCGGGGACAGTGGGAGAATCTGGGAGGGACAAGCTGGTCTTCCCCAGATACAGAAATGCGAACAGGGACAAAATCAAATCACGCTAGAAGCAAGTCGAGTTCCTCCATGGACCCCTGGCCGACAAGCAGTGAGGTGAGGTGAGGCTGGGGCTGGATGGCTCTGCCTCGAGCAGTGCCTGGAATCCCACCGAGAGCCCCAGGCAGGCGGGACAGGGCACCAGAGCAAACAGATCAGGCCCATTTTTTACTTTTTCATGTGTGTTTCTTTGTCCTGCAGTGGACAGCTTGGGTAAGGTTTTAAAGCCCCAGCTCTCTGATGCCTCTCCTGGAAACGTGGCAGTGGATGGGAAGAGTGGGCCAAGGAGCAATGCTGCTTTGTTAACCGCTGGGGACGTACCATTTGTACCCTCCTGTTGGGATAAGCATAGCTCCTCTCCAGGGCAATGATCCCTGCTGAGGTGAGCAAGAGCAAAGGGCAGTAAGTGTTTTTCATTTGCTGTGTTCAGTCCATTTTAGATGACACTTGGAAGAAAAGCATTCGCCGTGATGACACCTCCCAAGAATCCTGCCATGCTAATGCACGACGGCGTGGAAAAAGGCTTTTTTTCTTTCTTTCTTTAAGAAGGGCAAGGCTTCTGAGACCATTCTGGAGAAGCGGAAGGAGAAGAAGCTGCACAATGATGCAGAAGGCCACAGCGTTCTGGAGGAACTGCGCCCCGTGCTCCCTTTTCTCTGAGCAGAACAGTTGTTTGTTCTCTCGTGGGGGCTGGTCCTAGCCCTGATCAAGACTGGAACTGCAGAGGGCATGAGGCTGATGGAAAAAATTCCTGTCACTCTTTCCCAATTGGTTGAGACAGAAGCCCTCAAAGGACTTTGAAGCATGAGAAGATGAGGAAAACTGCCTTTTCTATCTACCCTACTGGGTAGAGGAAGATTAACGATCGTAACTCGAGAGACCACGTAAATCCTAAAATTCACTCACACCACAAGAAATAAATGAAGAGATCATTAGTGCTACTTAAATACCATTTAAAGAGATCAAATGATGATCTCTTCACCACTTTCATTTTTTTAAAAGAAGGCACTGCGGGGAAGCGGCTGTGGCTCACTCAGTTGGGCTCCTGCCTACCATATGGGAGGCCCTGGGTTAGCGTCTCGGGCCTCCTTGTGAAGGCAGGCTCACCTGCACGCTGAGGAGAGCTGCCTGGCCCGCAAGTGC
Organism: Dasypus novemcinctus; assembly: GCF_030445035.2. Lineage (NCBI taxonomy): Eukaryota > Metazoa > Chordata > Mammalia > Cingulata > Dasypodidae > Dasypus > Dasypus novemcinctus. Next base: position 8,105,045 of record NC_080701.1, on the reverse strand, counting down.
CACGGAGCACTGACTCCGCAAGGTGACGCAACAAAAAAAGGGAGACAAGCAAAAACACAGATGAGCGCACAGTGAATGGACACAGAGGTCCAACAGCAAGCAAGCTGCAAGGGGGGAGGGAAAAATAAAAATAATAATAATTTTTTAAAAATAAAATAAAAACAGAATGCGTCTCCCTTGCTGTACCCAGTACCACCTGGCTTCCCCTCCGTCAAGCCTCGCACGAGCAGAGCCCACCCCGGCAGTCTGTGTTTTCTCCCACCACGCTCCTTCCTTAGACCCCTCAATGTGGTTTTTCCCTTCTCTGTCAGGAAAATGCTGCTGCTCGGGTCACGCTCAGCCTCCCATGGGGCAAACTCTGTGGGACCTTCGAGGCTGAGCTTATCTTCATCGTATGCACCATTTTACCTCAATGCTTCTCCCCTACACAACCCTCACTCCACCGACTTCCAAGTCTAGACGTTTTCCTGTATTTTGTTTATTTGCTTTTACTCCTACCTCCCCGCACATTCATTCTCTGACTCAATTTCCGATTTCCATCTTCCCTGACTTTGTGCTCCCCTTCAAAGCTGCCTTTCCCCTCCTTTGTGCTACCTTGCTCTGGGTCACCTCCATTTCCCTGGATGACTTTATGTGCAGACACACAGACATACCACACACAGAGCTCCAACTCACGATGGCCAAAACGTTCAACGTGTTTACTCTGCCACTTGCCCTGCCCCAGGATTTGCTCTCAAATTCCCAACCAAAACCCCAAGAATTCACCTGGAAACACAACAAAAAATTTGTATGTGTGTGGATATTTCAGGGCAAAAGTTTTCACATTTCTCTCTAGTCTGTGAGAGGGATAGGAGTACATGTAATAGATAAATGGTAAGTTTGAATAGAGATAATAATTGCTATGAGATACTTCCATTCTATACAAAAGAAGAAGATAATGATGAGATTCTATAGAGAAAAATAATGGCTAGAATTGGTGCTGTACGTTTGTTCTGAGACTAATGCATGCTCATTGAGTAAAAAAGAAGAGAGTATTAAGGTCTGAAACAGGCACCTGTTCCTTTTCAAAGAAAGATCTTCTATGTAAGGAACAAAAAAAGTTACTGGGTAAAAAGATGATCAATTTTACTACATGTAACTGATTTGTCTCATATATGAAATTTATTATCATCAGAAGTTATTATTTCAGGAAACTGAAGATAAAATCAATACTTGGGAGACTGTTAAAACTTTGTATGAATAGAACATGAAGGCAGGATATTTTATTGAGACGCTGGAGCACTTACATTCTGAAAACTCTCAATGTCATTTGCTGATGTTATTTCATTTCAGTCTAAAAATGGAAAATAAATTTCTTTTTGGATTCTCCCTGCTGAATATTTTAACAAAGTGTGATATTCTCCATTTGGTTACAAAGTTTTGTTTTGGTCTAAAACTGTAATTGATAAAAGCAAAGAGGACAAGAAATGAAGTAAAGAAGGCTCATAGTCAGTTAGTGTAATAATTCTAGAACAAAAACATTTCTTCCACAGGAAATGTAAAAGAATTGGCAATCATGGAAATCTAATGTTTTCATGTCAATGAAAGTAAGTTCTTTATATCTTTCAGAGTAACAGTAAATGAGAACACTGGGTGATTTCTTTTTAGCTTTTATCCTTTTCAAATATTATCCCTGTATCCCTATTTTAGACTTTCAGAACTGTTATCAATGAATCAGGATCTAAGTGAGTCTAAATCATTCCTGAAACACTGAGGCCATCCTCTCTCCAGGAGTGGACCATAATCTTTTGCAAAATGAATCCTGTGTTCTAGGATATTCAGTAAATTAATTGCTACTTCAGGTCCCTTCTGCAGAAACGATGAAAAATGGGCCATAGGGAATCTTTATGGGAAAGGATAAGTAGAAATAGACCAAACGAACAAGTTTTGTATCGCCAAGCATACATGTAATCTCCTTCCCTCCTTCCCTCCCTTCTTTGCTGCTTCTCTCTCACCTCCTTCATCTCTCTCCTTTTTTCTTCAAAGTGCTCAGAAGGCCTAGAGTTAAAGATCCTTAATTCGTGACAATGACAATCACTGCTAATGTAATATTTTATCAGTAGTCAACTGTGATAGCACGACTATTGGACATGTCTAACTGGATTTATGTTTTTAGCTTGATAACAAAAATAACTTTTAAGTTTACTTTTTAAGGTTAAGGTTATACTTTAGTGAAAATTTCAAGAGGCACAGGCATCCATGTAGAAGGAACATTATTTGAGAAATATGGGCATGATGAGCAAAAATAAATCATCAGAAATAAATGAGATTTGGCTACATAAGGATATGTAGTCTGAAACGGTTTAAAATTAAATTTGTATTATTAATGACATTATCTGCAATGAAACTGGGTTACAAGAAGTCTTCTAATAAAAATGTAAAAGAGGCTAAATAGTTCATAGCAGAATAATTAAAAATCTTAAATCTAAATGGAAAGAGGAAAAATTAATGAATATTATAGACTGAAATTAAAAGGTTCAAATGCATATGAAAGTAAGTCAAAATGTGAGAGGAAGAAGATAGAGTAAACATGTAAATAAATGTTGTTTCTCTTAGCATCATTTTTATGAGAAAACCAGATTAAAGTCTGACCCAACTAAAGTTTTTTTTATTATATCAGGGGAAACATTAAAAAATGGTTCTGACATAATCTTTATGAGTAAGACCTATGACAGGAATTGGAGTTAACACAGATTTCTTTTCATAGTTACATATCTATCTTATTTGGCATGCTGAATTAAAACACAAAATGTTATTTTCATTTAAAAATTTTATACAAATTTAGTTCAAGAAATAAGTTGCAAAAATTTTCATTATATTAAATAAACTTAAAAAGAAATATTTTCCTTTGCTCTGATATCCTTTGAATTCAAGTTTTTAATGAGTTAATTTAAATGCCTACATTTGTATTAAAATTCACTGTCTTTAGAAACATAAAGGAAGAAGGAGTATATTATTTTACTAATCTTAATAAATTATTCTAAAATACTAACAACATTACTTAGGGACCTGTTAAATAGGTTTACCTCAAAGTTGTAAATTTACCAATAATATGCCAAGATACATCTGATTAAAAAAAAAACCTTAAAGAAGTTTAATTGTTATGCTGACATCACTGGTTCAGCTCATTGAATAACATAAAACAAATTATATATGTAATTATTAGTGTACATGCTAAAACTGAACAGTAAATTGCAATTTGTAAAGGTCAATGATTAAGATAACATACTTTAAAAATAGCAATACTTCCCAGATCCCCAGGTTATTTTGAGAACACAGGTTCTCGATTTCTGTATATGACTTGTTGCTTAATAAACTTTTCAATTAGGATACCTGCAGGTTGTTGAACCCACCCACAGATGGGGCACACACAGGGGGAAAAGTGAGTCCTCCTTTGAAGATAAAGCAATTTTTGCTTGACTAGTGAGAACCTCTTAAACATCTGTTCAACCTGCCTATCTGAATTCATATATTCATTTGACAATTTTTTCTTCCACAAGCATATTTGGAGTATTATTTTTTATTTCATAATAAGTCTACATCTTAAGTAAACTATTGTTCTGCATATTAATACTTTATCTAAAATACAAGGAAGAATTTTAGGGCAAATTACAACCACACTTGCATATATTTTTCCCCTCAGTATTTGTACCTCTGGCCAAACATAATCCAAATTATTATTTTTTTTTATCATTTTGCCAAGATAATGGCGATTATAGACATATCTTGGCTCCTAGGTCCATCTTCACTCTGCCTTTGTTCATTTACTCTACGAAGTTGCATATATCTTTTTTTTTAAGATTTATTTTTATTTATTTCTCTCCTCTTCTCCCCACCTCCCCAGTTGTCTGCTCTCTGTGTCCACTCGCTGTTTGTTCTTCTGTGTCTGCTTGGATTCTTGTCAGAGGCACCAGAAATCTGTGTCTCTTTTTATTGCATCATCTTGCTGCATCAGCCTCCATGTGTGTGGTGCCACTTCTGGGCAGGCTGTGCTTTCTTCATACGGGGCAGCTCTCCTTATGCGTGGGGCTCCCCAATGTGGGGCACACCGCTGCATCGCACGGCACTCCTTGCACACATCAGCACTGTGCTTGGCCCAGTGCACCACGTGGGTCAGAAGGTCCTGGGTTTGAACCCTGGCCCTCCCATGTGGTAGGCGGACCTCTACCAGTTGAGCCAAATCCGCTTCCCTGCATGTATCTTTGATTCTCATGGTTTTTCATTTCCCACCACATGATGCTGATTTCATTGTATGTGAAAGTTCAGCTCTTGCCCCTCATCAGGACAGGGACTGTTCTGAATCAACCGTCACTCAATAGTGTCTATGAATTTGCATCCATTTTTCCTAACTTTCTTATCCTTATCCTCTATCACTCATAGAATGAATTTTCAGTAATTCTTGGCTACTAGGCCTTTAGCCAGGGTCTTTAATGGGCACAGGAGATGGTCCTCATGACTCGGCCTTATTAAAACGAAGTTACAAACAAGTACGAAAAGGGCAGGGACACTCTTTTGGCTTGAACTGTACATTTCCAAAGAACTTGATGTTACCAAAAAAATAGAAGAGATTTTAGTGATTGAGACTCTTTTTGGATTTAGCAGTTCCCTTTAGTACTATTTGGAAGGTAACACAGTGTTTATGACGTCTCATTCGATGGTGAGTTGTGACAAAGGCACTGCAAAGAGTTAACAATAGGGAAAGGCAAAATGCTAACTATCGGGAAACAGGGGGCAGCACAGAGGGAGTATATGGGAACTCTGTACATTCTCCATGATTTTTCACTAAACCTACAACTCCTGTAACAAAAAAAAGATAAAGGGGGGAAAAAACATCCTAGAAAAAAGATAGGCACTTGCCCTGGACGATAATTGAAAGCAACATTGTCATGCACGAGACCACAAGGACCATATCTCAAGCTTTGCTCAGAAGAGGTGGGCATCTAAAATTCGAAGACAAGTCAAGTGAAACACACACAAAGGACAAAATAAACACCGGCCTTCTCCGGTTGGGATTGTGTGTGTGCATGTGCGCCATTGCCAGCCAAAATCAGGAAACGCCCAGCTGTGGCGTCCTCTGTCACGCGTGGTCGGCGCACTGGCCACGGAGGCGGGGCAGCAGCAGGACAAGGGCACGGCGGTTCCAGGCGCTGGCTCTGAAGACACACCTACTGGGTTCAGCAGCGCTTCGCTCCTAATTTACCAGGGAAACATGGGTAAGCCACTCACCTACACTGGTTTTTATTTTTGTCTTTATTTGTTTAATGTTACGTTCAAAAAATATGAGGTCCCCACATACCCCCCACCCCCCTCACCCCACTCCTCGGCCCATAACAACAACCTCCTCCAACATCATGAGACATTCATTGCATTTGGTTTTTAAAGTAGGGATGGCAGTACTGCCCCTCGCACGGCGTTGTCAAGACCAGCACGAAGGCGTTAATGCAGGCTGCTTACAACAGCACCTGATACAGAGCAAACACCAGGAAACTGCCCCTGTTATTTCAGAGATTCACCTCCATTATTATTTCAAGCACTCAGCTTTCTCCTCCCAGGCCCTAAAATCTACGAAGTTTAAAGCATTTACAGGAGATAATCGGCTAAATAGTGTTTTTTGGTTTCACTCCCAGTCCTTTCGGTAGTACTGATGTGAAGTTTGCTACTGCATTAAATACTCTTTGCACAGCTCATGGAAGTTTCTATGATAGATAAAATCGTCAACGTTGGAGAAAGTATGAAATGACACTTAAATCTGCCCTTGACATGATACTCTGTTTAGCCTTAAATAAATAAAAACAACTTCATTCTGCACAGTAGCAGAAAAATGTAGGTTTATCCAGAGTACAGTGTTACTGTGCATTTTCTGGGAAGATAAAATACCCGTATTATTTATTATATGATCATTCCTTAATTTCCCACTATTTGCAAAGCTCAGTGCTAGGTTATCATTAGCAGAGTTTATACTTGAACTACAAAATGAAATGAAAATCCATCCTGGCCTTGAGACTGCCAGGGATGATAGAGTGGTAGTCTAACATGGCCCCAAATAACCTCCACCTCCTGGTATTCTGTCCTGGTGTATTTTTTCCCACTAAGTATGGGTGGCATCTGTGACTTATAACCAGTAGAATATGGCAAAGGTGATGGGAGGTGGCGTCCACGATGACGGCATAGAGTAGTAACTGCTGTCTTGCTGCCAGACTCTCTCCATTGACTCTTTCTGTTGTTGGTATTAAAGAAATAAACTGTCATATGAAGGGCAGGTAAACAGGCAGATCCCAGCCGACGTCCGGCGAGGAGCTGAAGGCCTCGGCTTGACAACACGCTGGAAGTGAGTTCTGCTCCGTGCGCTGAGAGATGGATGGTTTCCTGATGAAGCTCAGATCAGAGCCCAGGTGTGGCCCACATCTGGACGGCAACCTTGTAAGAGACATTGAAGCTCAGGGCCTCACCATACTGTGCCTGCATCCGTGACCACAGAAATGGAAATAACAGGCCTGTGTTGTTACACAGCACCAGAAACTAATACACATTTCTCATAGCCTATAAGGCTGTTACTACTTTTGCAGACACAATAATATACTATTATATACTCAAACAAGATAAAGGAGATTTTGCTCTATGCTCAGTTTTATTTTATGTTGAATTTCCCAAACTTCCCCTACCTTATCTTGTTCTATTATAATCAACCATAGATGGAATTATAGAATATCAAAACACACTTTACAACTTTTTAAAGTTCTCAGGGTAAGAAGTAGCACATTGCCAGAACCTTCCTCAGCCCCATTCCCCTTCCTTGCCACTAACAATTACCATTCCCTTGCTTTTCCTTGAAGTTTTACCAATCGTGTATGCATTTCTACACAATTTAATTCTGTCAAGTTGTTTTTAAACTTTATAAGATTCTGTATCCACTTGTTTCTTTACGTCAACCTCGTATTTGTGAAACCCATCTAGTTTGATGTGTTTAATGTGTTCTATTTTCACTGCTTTCTCTGAATCCATGGTATGAACCCGTCAGTTTGTCCTTCCCAACATCCCTGGAGATCTGGGTTGTTTCCAGTTGGGGCTCAGACACACAAAGCTTGTACCATGAGCATTTTCATATCCTTGTCTCCTCGTGCGTATTGGCGGATACGAAATTGCTGAGTGACAGGGAGGGTTTTTCAACGTAACCAGACAAGGGGAGCTATTTTCCACAGGGCTAGTACCAGCGGTGTGGGGATGCTTATGCCACTCTACCGCCACCAATACTTGTTGTCCTCAGACTTCTTCAGTTTGCCGATCTATTGGATATATAGAAATTACAAATTACAGTTTAATTTTCATTTCCCTGCTTACTAAACAGGTTAATTATTTTTCATATATTTAATTGGCAGGTAGATTTTCATTTTTACTATTTTTCTGTTGGGTTGTTATGTCTTTTGTTCGATTAACAGAAGTTTTCTAAATATTCTGGATACTAAGCCTTTATTGGTTTTATATGTTACAAACTTTATGAGTTGTCCTTTCACTTTTTTATGGCATCTTTTGATTAAACAGTTCCTAATTTTAATGTTATCAAATGTATCAATATTTTGATGGTTTGCCCAACAGTTAAGGCTTTTCTATAAAAGTCTATTTGACATTTAGGTTTCTAATATATTTGGAATTGATTTTAGTGCTTAATGTGAGGTAGAGATCTAATTATACTTCTTATTGAAGTCCCAGTATCATTTACTGAATAGTCTATCCCCTGTCCCACTTCTCTATAATGACAGCTCTACATCAGATAACTATAAAGTCTTGAAAATATTATATATACATAGATGGTTTATATGTTTCTGCTAATACTTTTCTGTATGGTTTCAAGCAGAAATAAATATTATAATTTTTATATCTAATACTTAGAATGTCTTCTAAGATATTGAGAAAAGTGTGTTATTACAATGTGGCTCTCTCATATAAGACTACTCTTGGATGATGAAGTTACAGAAGGAAAGAACTGGAGAAACATCTTCATTGATGTACAAGTCACCATGGAATTAAATTGACACTCCACTGTTTTTCAGATTTTGCTGTAAAATATTTCTAGAATCTATCCTCAGCATAGAACACATTGTTAGAGAAAATAATAATACAGTCATACTATTTTTCTATTTAGGAAGAGAAAAGAATTTTGCCATTTCTCAGATTCATTCAATTGCCAGTTGCTATTAATTTTGGGCACATTTTTCCTCAACACACACATGCAGGGATCCTAGTAAGAAGAAAAAATAACCTTGCAATTTTATGTATATTATATAAAGGCAGATTATGATACTTTTCATAATCTTTCATGATTCAATTAATTTGAAGGATAAGGGATGAATTACTTCTTTGGTTACAAGAAAATACATCTCTATGTAAAATTGGACTCAATTATAATTATCATCATTATCAAAATTCTGTATAATTTTGTTTTAGCTTTCTTATGCTAATAGCCATGTAAATATGGTAACAGATGGTGATATTGTTCAGTAAAATGAATATGCATTAAAATATGCATCCAAATTTTTCAGGCAAATGTAGATTTTCATATTCTCTTTAAATTTAATGGTTAATATAAAACTTTAGTGGTAAAGTAAATGTATTTGGAAGAGAGGCAATATATTTGTAGAAAATCTATGTCTATTTACATTACTTAGGTATTTTCTCATGGAATCTATGGAAAATATATTAATCTTTTCATTTATAACCCCTTGATTTTAATGTTGATTTTTAAAAATAGATTTTGACTGTCAAAATATTTTATATTTAATATACATGGTTTAATTCCCAAACCTGAATTTTACAAATCAATCACTAAACTGCAATGAGATAAACTAATTTACTTGCTACAGTTTACTTGAGGAAAACTGATAAGTTTACTTATATTCATAGTGGCCAAATATATTTTTCTTAAGTTATTTTGGGATCAGCATTGTTCAGAATAAGTTTGTTAGTCCCTTATTTTTCATGATAATTTTATATATTGTGAATTCTATTCTATTTATTGTGCATATATATCTACATATTTCAAATTCAAGTTTTCTTTTCACACTAGATGATATACTTAGAAAAAACACAAAACAGAAGTCAACAAATACTGGCTTCTGCTATGTTGAACGCTGAAGAAGTTTGATGTATTGCATTTCATTCAGTTTGTAACAGACAAAAAACTTAACACAGGAAAAATTACTTGCGTGAGAATCTGAAGTCTGAAATACATTTACCAAAATGCTTTAAAACGCTGAGTCCCATAGCTAAGGAAACAAACAATAATACATGAACAAAAATTCTCAATGCAGAGCTTATCACAAACTCATGTTTATCTTAGCATGTTAATGTTCATAAAAGAAAAATTTTATCTTAAATCATGTTGCATGTAATTAGTAGAGGTCTTTTGGGCTATTTTATTAGAAATTTGTATGTTCTTTATTATATTTTTACAAAAAGATAGGAGGGAGAATTTACATCTTTTGATGAATAAAAATGGAAAGGAACTCAGAAATTTCACTCCTAGATATTTACCAAAGAGAAATAAAAATATATATTCAGAAATACACTTGAACAAGATGGTTCATAGAAGCTTTATTCCTAATAGCCCCACACTGGAAACAAAACAAATGCCCATTGCCAGGTTAGTAGATAAACAAACTGGCATGCTAACACAATGGAATACTTACTCAGCAATAAAAAGGAATATAATACTGATCCATGAGATAGCATAAATAAATTTAAAAACATAACTGAATTAAAAGAAGTCTTATGCAAAAAAGTACATCTGGTATGATATCATTTATTGAAGTTCTAGAACAGATAAAACTAATTTATGCCAGTAAAAAAAAAGCAGAATAGTGGTTGTTTGTGGAAGTAGGAATTGACTGGGGAGGGGAAGGGAACATTCTAGTTAGATCTATATCTTGAAAGGTATTTGAGCTGCAAAGGATGTGCTGAGAAAATCTATGCTTAAGATTGTGCATCTCGTTGTAAGTAAATTTTATCTTAGAAGTAAAAACAAAAAACAATATTGACATCTATTAAGTGAATACTGAAATATTTAGGAAGAAGCATACCAATGTAGGAAATTTATTTGGGGATATGTAAAAAAATAATGCAAAATTGACTGATGGAGGAACAGAGTGACGGATAATTGAATATGTAAGTGATAAGGTAAGTATATAAAAAATGTTATTTATAAAAACTAGGTCTTATATATACAGGTTCATTGTAAAATTCTTTTAATTTTCTGCATGTTGAAAATATTTTGAACAAAATGAAATATGTATCCAGCACTCCTGTTATATATGTAGACAAATATTTTCTTCTTCCTTATGGTACACAGACACCAAAGTCAACTTATTATAAAAACACTACTGTCAACTATACATTTTGCAAAGATTTTTTTGTCCCAGCAATATAACCAAAATATAAAAGCACAGAGACATAAAAGTTTCAGAAGTTTGACAGATACCAGAAATTATTTACCTAGAAGCTCATGGGCATTAGATTTAATAGGGAATTGCTACATTTATAATGATACAGGGGAGGTGGAACTGAATTTAGTGTTATCTAGGCATGATTTCTTTTATACTGAAGACATTTTATTTGGTTCGTTGGTGTACTGGTTTTGGACCAGGGGGTAAGACAGAAGGAAAGATTCAGAATTAGAAGAATGTGATACATTAAGCAACCCCCAAATTAATGGGTAAATCCAATTTTGCTTACAAGATATCTGCCGTAATCTTAATAATATAAGATTAAGGGTTTGTTTTTAAAAATTCAAATAAGTAGAATATATTACTTTAAAAATACCTAAGGTAGAGTGTCTATTTTTTTAAAGCTGATGTCAGTGTATCAGTGTTTCTTCTTAATATCTTCTCATGGCAACAAAAAGTGTTGTTACTGAACATTCAAGTTCATTACCATCCATATATGTTCCAGAGCAAAACATGGGTCCATTCGGAACAGGCTGTTCTTACAGCATTGTGTTTTAAAGATTTTATGTGATCATTCACCTCTTAATTCTACTGCTGGATATATCACTTCCTTTCACCATCTACCTGATTGTATTTGAAAATTATTTTTAGTTCAAATGAATAAAAAAGAGTAAATACCATCTTTTTAGAAAATGGGAGGCAGAGGTGAAAAGCAGGGAAAAGGTAATTAGCTTTTCCTGATCTTATAGCATGCCCTGAAGAGAAAGTCAGTTTTAACTGATACTGTGGAATTAAGCAACCAATCAAAATTCCTTCAGAGCCTTTAATTACAGAGCCCATGCTGCCATTTCAATACCCTTTAGTTTTACTTTGCTGCCAAATCGGACATCTAACAACCTAGAAGCAAAGAGATTGGTCTGACTGTAACAGTGAAGTCTGGAAACTATGTGCAAAAGCAAAATATGGTGACAAATTTTTCCATAGATTGTTTTCTGTTTTCGATATTGGTTTACATATCCGTAAATAACAATTTTACCACAGCTTTTTGAAAGACAGCACATATTTTCCCTGCAAAATGGTTTTCAATATAAACTTTATTTTGACTCAAATCAGTTTCTATTACAATAAAATTCAGTGATTTGACTTGATCATTTTATTTATAGCCATGGGTTAGGATAAAATGGGGTGCAGTTGCCTTCCTCTTTTCTTCTTTGACAACTTTAGGAATTGTAACAAGGGAGCATTTCTGAGAAAAGGAACTAGCATCGAAGAGGCAAAGATTCTATGAAAATTTTGGCAGTCAGACTCTAATAGAACAGAAGTACCACAGAGGAAGTCTGAATTTCTCTCTCTACGACACCACAAGCAGTTGAAAAACATAAGCGGGCACCTTCATTCTTTCTTGAGCAGCTACAATAGTCGCCGTTCTCGGCTTAGGTGTTGTGCAGTGCCACAAGTGGGAAGTAAAGGAATCCATAGTGAGCTCTGAAGCTTGAACATTCCTGAGGCACCCATGTGCAATATTCAAGTCACAGTATAGTATATTATGTGATTAATGAATGGCCGTGAATACTGTACCACATCAGAGGTGGGAAAGAAAATGCCAAAGAAGCCCCCATGTACATCTTCAGTCAGTAGTTATTGTTTGCTATGGCAATAAAAGAAATTAATAAAAATCTTTTGCACGCCCTGCTGCTGGTTTAGTGTGAGGAATACAGGTCCACATCATCATTCAAAGTAAGATTGCACCTACTTAAAAGAAAACAAGGAATATCACCTTACTCCACTGAAATGGTACGTGCACACATACACACTCACACACACTAATTCAAGCAGCGATCACAAAGTCTGTTTTAGGCTTTGCCAACAAAGAAAGTGCCTCACTGTCTCTCTGCAGAACGTCGTTTGGCAGGCTTGCCATTTTAACCGTAAGCTCCTTGGCAGCAGGGTCTGAATCAATGCGTCAGTGGTCCCTGGAGTGCAGGGAAATAGGCTTTTTAATCCATGGGTACTCTCTGTCTGCTAATGATCTTAAACAATCTGCTGACCTTTCCTCGTTCATTACTTTCCCCTCATCAATATTGTTATCGGTTGGTAAATCTCTCCCTATCCTAAGTGCCACACTAGATCCAACATGGCCTGTTTACTGGCCCATTTTTGACTTACAGGAGCAGTGACCTTCTCTGAAACATTTTGCAAAAAATAGATTGACTTCCAGATGCTACTGTTGAAAGTTATGGGGTGACTTCGGAAGAGGAGACGATATTACGAGGGTCAGCACAGAACGGGCAGGAGCACAAAAGGAAGTGCTGATTGGACGGGGTCATTGCAACCTTGCAGGAAGTCCACACTGCTGGGTAGTAAAGGAGCGTCCAAAGAGAAAATGAAAGTTGGCCCTCAGTGCATATGGTGCCAGGGCCCCAACCACTCCCCAACCACTCCCCATCCATAGCCACAGGGGAGTAAGCCAACATACATCTGAATTTATCTGGGCTGCTGAATATTTTTCTTGCCCCATCTAGCAGAGCATATATTACATTGTCACTTAACTATTTTATTGCAGGTCTTCCTCTCCCATTACTCTGAGTTTTCAAAGCCAGATAACAAGAATTCAATAAACGTAGGACAGAAAGAAGGACAAATGAAAGGGGAGGGAGGAAAGGTTTATTTCTTTGCTTCCCTCAATGTCAAGTGTGTCTGCGAATTCCCTAAGTGATGTATGAATTATTGTGTCTTTCAGTGTCTGATTTATTTTCCCGTCTTTACTGCCCTCAGTGAATGAGGGTATCATATACAAACCATAGTTCATATTTTTAGTCTTCATTATCTTTTAATAGTAGATAAAGAGAAGAGATATTTCCTCTAATATTAATAGCCATTATCCTTCCTAACAAGGATTAGGAAAGAAGAAAATAATTAGATCAAGGTTATCACATATATGGCTGTACAATTTATGATTTATGATGTACACAAGAAAAAGAATGTGTTCTTTTATTTACAGAGACATTAAGTATCATAGAAGAGATTTCTCAAACAATAATAATTAACAGAATATACAGATTATCCAGCTTGAACATGTGTTATTGAAATCTGAAATTCAATGTCTTTTGAGAAATGTTATTTTGGTATTTTTGAAATGGTAAACGAATAAGAAAGGTAACACAGTCACTTAAGTAAATGCTAGAAATATTGGATTTTATGTGAAAGGTTGGCACAAAGAAAACTGTTGAAATGGTGTGTCTACACCTGATAGAGAGCCTGTGCAACAAACGATGCCTGCACTTGGGCAAGTGTCCCACATGGAGGCATTCATCAGTGCTGGGAACGCAGAGCAAGAGGGCTGGCCTCATTCCTGCCATATATTCTGACAACAATTCGTTTTTCTTCCACTGCAGACATGAAAAAAGAAAATCCATATAAAATGTCACTGGCAATCGGGGATTACCCCTTTTCTAGTAAAAAGTAGGTCTCCGCAGGGCTCGCTCTAGGCAAAATCGTGAAATCGGAGGAGAAGCCAGAGAGCCTGAGTTGGGAAAATTCTTGGTCTGAAAGTTTGAGAACTGAAATTTATTCAATTTCTGGAAAAAAAAAAAAGGCAACAGGAGTTTGTCTAACTCTTTTAACTTCTCAGTATATCAGGCTGATTATCTGTAAAAATAATCATCTCTGAATCCCCTTCTAATTATAAAAGACCTATAATTACAGTCTGTCTTGTTCAGATTCTCTTACTCCATATAGCCCTAGCTCTCCATGCTGGCAAGCAAATCCCCCTTTCTAATTTCCAGTTATCACCTTCCATGGTCTTTGCTGCCTTATGGCTGCTCAGATCACTCACTACATTTTTTTATCCATGTCTTATGTCTCATGGTCTGGCATTGCTTTAAAAATTTTGTCAGTATATTCCTTCACTAAAGCCAAAGCCCATAAAATTGAGGAACTAATTTGCATCCATTATTACTCCCGGGAAAGTAGAAAATTAAGCAGCCAGGTCCATCTTAGTATGTGGCATAGACTAGGTGCTCAATCAATATCTATTGAGTGAATGAGTTAATGGATACCTATGACAAATGGAATTAGAGAGGCGAATTTGTAGCATTTCCACCAAGCAGGAGCTATCCAGTGAGGTATAAATCCATTTTCTAACTTTCCAAATGGTGTCGTTTTGGAATTCACTCTAGCCCAAGGAAATTAATTGCTAATTGTTGAAATGTAAGGAAATGAAGGGAAAACATGTTCAGGTAGTACAGCTTTTAAAGCCTTTCTCAAGACCCAAGACTTAAGAGACTGTTTATTCCTCAAGAGGTGAGGTCACTCATTACAGTCTTGAAGTTTTATATTCTCTTCAAATTTATTCATTTCTTCCTCATGCTCTATAAAGTGAAAATTTTCATCTATCATTCTTTTCATCCCAGAGCATCCTTTTGCTTGCATTGGCCAATAAAGTCCTACGAGGGCACCATATGGATCCCATGAAAAAGTTGCAAGACTAAATAAAGCCCTTCTCCTTTAAATCCTATGCAAAAGTTACGCACTGAAAATAAATGCATTTTCTAAACTCTGCACTGAAGAAATAAAATAAAGTCACACGTATTTGTGTTGTTAGAAGATTTCGTTTAAGTGAAGTTCCTTCCACTTCTTCCTTTTTCTGATTCTGTCACCATGATTACTGCTTGATCACTACATCAAAAATTTTCTTCCTTGGTTTCCATTATGTGGCACCAAACACATTAACACCTTACAAGATACAGATAAATCCTATTAGCCTGAGACGTGTATACATGATGGGACCTCAACATGCAGCTTTGTTGTTGGCTCCTTAACTCCCCACTGGGACTACTCAACAAACACAGAGAGGAAATTTTCTCATTACCAAAAAAAAGAAAGAAAAAAAGATGCCCTGACTTGACCTTTGTAGCTTAATATTCCTGTGCAGAAACATTTGCTAGCCCAGTTTCCTGAAAAGCAGACTCTCAGATGGAGATTTGCACGCAGGAGCTTTACTGGTGTAAACACTCTGGCTCAATGCTTATCAGCAAGTAATGGGAAGCAAGGTTGAGGAGAGGGAGAATTTGAAGTCAGCCTGTCATGTGGGGTGCTCTGAAGAGTTGTCCTGAATTAAGGCAAGGAGGATGGTTCTTCACAGTCCTGAGCTGAGTTATTTGGATGCAGCCACCTCCCAGAAAAAGTGGTTCCCTTCAGTGGAAGGCAATTCCTAAAGAGAAACTCAGCTGGAAGTTTTTAATAGTTCCAGAGGCAGTGGAATGAGTGTTCAGTGCTGGAGGAGGGATTTTAAACTGTACCACAGCATGTAATAATGACATACATGTAAAAGAAAGGTAGAAAGCTGTGCTGAATATACATGGAGACAAATTAACTAGAAAACACATGCAAAAAAACTACAGTGAGAATCAACTAAACCAAAAGTTGATTCTCTGAAAAGATCAATAGAACCAACAAACCTATAGCTCGACTGACAAAGAAAAAGAGAGATTACAATTATGACAATCAGAAGTGAAAAGGGGGCATTACTATTGACACCACAGAAATAAAAATGACTATAAGTGGATCGATGTACCACTATATGCCAATAAATTAAATAATCAAGATGAAATATACATATTCTTAGAAACACACAAACTTTCTACATTGACTCAAGAAGAAACAGAAAATCTCAACAAACTGATGACTGTAAAGAGATTGAATCAGTAATCAAAACCTCCCAACAAAGAAAAGCCCCAGACCAGGTGGCTTCACAAGGAAATTCTATAAAGCATTCCAATAACATTTAAGAACAATTATCATCAAACTACTCCAAAAAATTGAAGAGGAGGGAACACTCCTTAACTCATTCTAAGAGGCCAACATCATCCTCATACCAAAGTCAGGTAAAAATACCACAAGAAAAGAAAACTACAGACCAATATTTCTAATGAATATAGATGTAGAAAACCTCAACAAAATATTAGTTAAATAAACCCGGCAGCATATTAAGAGAATTATATACCATGATCAAGTGGGATTTATCCCTGGTATGCAAAGTTGGTTCAACAAGAGAAAATTAATGTAATATAACACATTAACAGAATGAAGGGAAAAACTACATGGTCATCTCAATTGTGCAGAAATGGCATGTGACAAAATACTGCACCCTTTTTTGATTAAACACTTTAAAGACTTGGAATAAAAGTTCACTTCCTCAACATGATAAAGGGCATATATGAAAAGCCCACAGCTAACATCCTACAAAATGATGAAACACAGAAAGCTTTCCCTCTAAGATCAGGAACAAGACAAGGATGCCTACTGTTACCTTGCGACCACTGTAATCCTACATTGTACTGGAAATTCTTACCAGAGCAATTGGGCAAGAAAAAGAATGAAAGGCATCCAAACTGGAAAGGAAGAAGTAAAAGTGTCCCCATTTGCAGATGATACGATACTATATAAAGAAAATCCTGAAAAATCCACAACATAACTCTTAGAGCTAATAAATGAATTCAGCAAAGTGATGGGGTACAAGATCAACACTTAAAATCAGTTGTGTTTCTGTACACAAGCAATGAACAATCAGAAAAAGAAACCAAGAAAAAAATTCCTTTCACAATAGCAGCTCAAAGAATAAAATATCTAGACTAAAACAAACCAAGGGCATAAAAGAGTTCTACAAGGAAAACTACAGTACAGTGCTAAAGGAAATTAAAGAAGGCCTAAATAAATAGAAAGATATTCTGTGGTCATGGATTGGAAGACTAAATATCATTAAGATGTCAATACTACCCAAAGCAATTTTTAGATTCAATGCAATCACAATCAAAATTCCAACCACCTTCTTTGCAAAAATGGTAAAGCCAATCATCGACCCTCTAGGGACGGTTAAGGGGTCCTGCGTAGCAAAAGCCACCTTGAAAAAGAATGACGAAGTTGGAGGACTCACACTTCTAGATCTTAAAACATATTACAAAGTCACAGTATTCAAAACAGAATGGAAATGGCAGAAGGACAGACATGGACAAATGGAATAGAATTGAAAGATCAGAAATCAACCCTCACACTTATGACCAACTGATTTTTGACAAGGTGGCAAAGACAACGCAACTGGAAAAGAATAGTGTCCTCAACAAAAGGTGCTGGATCAGCTAAATCTCCATTTGAAAAACAACAACAACAACAACTTGAATCTAATGAAAAAGGACCTCACACCATATTCATAACGCCAAAGACCTAAATATGAGTTACAACTATCAAAAGTCCTAGAAGAACACATAGGGAAGTATGTTCATGACTTTTAGTAGGCAACAGTTTATTAGACTTTACACCGAAAGCACAACAAAAGACAATATACATAAATGGAACCTCATCAAAATAAAAAACACTTGTCCCTCAACAGACTTTATCATTAAAATAAAAAGACAACCTATACAATAGGAGAAAATATTTGAAAACCACATATCTGTAAAGGATTAATATCCAGTATATATAAAGAAATCCTTCAACTTAACAACAAAGAGACAAAACAACTCAACTTAAAAATGGGCAAAAGACTTGAGTAGACAATTTTCCAAAGAAGATATACAAATGACCAGAAAATACATGAAAAGATGTTCAAAATCATTAGCCATCTGGGAAATACAAATCAAAACCACAGAGATATCATTTCACACCCAGTATAATAAAGGTTGCTATTTAAAAAAAAAACAAACACAAAATGGAAAATAACCAGTGGTGGAGAGGATGCGAAAAAATAGCAACACTCATTCATTTCTCATGCAGCCACTGTGGAAGGCACTTTGGCAGTTCCTCAGAAAGCTAAGTATAGAACTACTATGTGAGCCGGCAATCCCACTACTAGGCATACACAAAAGGATTGAAAACAGGGAACTGAAGAGATATTTGCACCTTGCCCACACCCAGTGTTAAAGAATGGATGTGCCTAGGTACACTTAAAGGAGTTCTTTTGTGTATAAATGCCTTTCTGACCATAGCTTTGTGTGACTGTGCATCTGAGCTGACCTACCACCCTTCCCTGAAATCTTTTTCTCTTTTAATGTATGTTTTCCAGTTATTGCATCCAAATGCTTCAACTAAAAAATTGGTTTTAACATATCTAAGCATTTGGAAATACCCTCACCATCCTCACAGATCTTCTTTAGCTACAAATGTAAAAGGTTATTTTCAAAGAACTCTTGGTTTTATAGCCTACAAACTTTTCACAAGAATATTATTTGTTATCCAAATTCTAAATAATTTTTGTACGACAATACTAGTTTTTATATTTATATTTATTTAACTAGCCAGATCAGTTGTTGTTCATTAGAAATACAGGATAGGCCATACATATAATTTAAATTTTTCAAGTAGCTACATTAAAAAGTATAAAAGGGAATAGGGAAAATTAATTTTAATTGTATATTTTATTTGACACGATATATCCAAAATATTATCACTTCAGCATGTAGTTCTTAAATATCAATACAGTACTTTCATTGTTTCTTTTCATTCTTAGAAATTCAGTATGTATTTTATATTTACAGCACATCTCAATTTAGGCTACGCACATTTCAAATTTCAGTAGGTACATGGTTAGTAGCTAACATATTGATTAGGGATGCCCAAACAACACTTTTAAGGTAATTTTTAACAACTGTGGTAAAATAATATTAGCTTCTAATTTGTGTCACATGCTAATATTCCATATTTTATTCATAAACAACTCTAACAAATACTCAAAGTAACCAACATTATCAATGGCTATTCTGAGAACTTGCGGCCTTTGGACTTAAAGGGCTGTGCGCTGATCCTAGCTTCACCACTTGTCATTTTGAGACTCATTAGGGTTATTAATATACTTATGCCTCAATACCCTAACCTACTAAGTGAGCATAATTTCTGTTGCTGCAAATTCATAACTTGTAGTGAATACCAAATAAGAAAATAGATATGTTGTCTGCACAGGATTATAAAAATGCAATATGGAAGCTAGAACTAAAATAGGAAATTTCTTGGATGAAGAGCCACCTTAATGAATTTGCTCTTTTATGCTTTGACTTCCAACACATTCATTTTCCAGGGATTCAGCATTGAATAATCACAAACTCAATGGTTTGGATAAAAGGAAGAATCTGCTCTCAATTCTCACATTAGATTTCTTTACGACCTTGTAAAAGTTACTGAGATCTTTGACAAAGGGTGTATTCGTCAGCCAAAGGGGTGCTGATGCAAAGTAACAGAAATCTGTTGACTTTTAAAAAAGATAGTTAGTTGGGGTAAAAGCTTACAGTTACAAGGCCCTAAAGAGTCCAGCTCAATGGAGCGGATGTAGCTAAAGTGGTTGAGCATTCACTTCCCACATGGGAGGTCCCAGGTTCAGTTCCCAGTGCCTCCTGAAAAAATAAACAACAAGCAAAACGAATGAGGAAACCAACTCATGGAAGCCAAAGTGGCACTGGCTTCACACATACGAGGTCTCGTGTTCAATCCCCGGCCCCTGGTACTTAAGAAAAATAAATAAATAAATATCAATATAAATAAACAAACAAATAAATAAATAAATAAAAAGGGTCTAACTCAAAGCTTCTTTCTCACCAAAGTCAGTTGCCACGCGTTGAAGCAAGATGGCGGGCCATCTCTGCCTGGTCTCCTGGGTCTTCTCAGCTGCTCAGCTGCTCTGGTCTCTTCTGCCGCAAACTGTCAGGCAAATGACTCATCTCTCTTCCGGAGGCTTTAGCTGCTTAAGCCGTCTCCCTTCTGTCACATGGCAGGACAGAAATGACCATGCCGTCTCCTCTTTCATGTCCTCTGTGTGTTTCCATTAGCATCAGCCCACCAAGGAGCGGGGATTCAACCGAGTCACGCCTTATTGAGGTGTGGAACGAAATCCCTAATCTTAACAGGTAATTTAGTCATGACACGTCAGCTGAATCTAACGCATTCAAAGGGGCTCACACCCAGAGGAAGAGATCAGTTTACAAACATAATCTTTCTCTTTTGGGGGACTCATAAATAATCTCAAACTGCCACAAAGGATCTCCTCATCTTGAAGGCGAGAGCATAGGTCAAGGGGTTCTCTAATTGGCCTTCAATTTCTGAGCCTTTTGATTCTATTCTTGCTGAAGCATCTGTGGATTACTTAGGGTAGCACAGTACATCAGGGTTTCCATCAGTTAATCTATACCAATTTTATCTATATGACATGAGACTATGCTTTTTTAAATTTAATGAGCATTTTCACATTTACCACAGGAAATGAATTTAACAAGTATATTCCCTAAGGGTGAAAACGAGGTACAATTTTGCTCCACCTATAAAGCAGCTGCTGTCTCTGTTTGCTGACTTGCAAATCATTACAGAATGCTTCAGCACATCTTTTTACTTGTTGACATTGTGCAAAGTCAGCTCTTGAAGTGCCTATAATTGCTGGACTCATGATTTGCTATTTTTTTTGTTTGTTTGGTTTGAACACAGAAAAGGACGTGATTAGCAGTTGTTTCACAGTATTTTTTTTAATGGTATATTAAAAAAAGTGTATGATGTAATTTAGGTTCTCATCTTAAACAGAAACAAACAAACAAAAAACTGTTTTGTTTCACATCCATGATAAGACTGAATACACATCTGGAAACTTGAAATTAGTAAGTGATTCTGACAGCACCATAGCAGCAAACTATGCCTGGAAAGAATAACTGGTAATCTGATGAGAATGTAAACAGTGCTAGGCTAGGAATTTCCCAAACGCCTATGCATTTCAGAATTGCCTAGGAATCTTGGGAAACTTCCAAAACCCAGGCCACACCCTGGACCAATTAAATCACAAACTCTGGCGGTAAAACACAACTCCAGTAGATTCTTGCAGCTCCCCGGGTCATTTCAAGATGCGGGCCAGTGTGGGAAACCCTGACGTGTGCTTTGGGCTGTGTACTGCATGAGTGCAATGATAATTTTCACAACAACCCTGTGCGGTGCACATCCTGTCACCAGGTATATTTTCTAATACTCCAATTAGCAAATTATTTCACAACAAAATCCCTTCAGTCAAATTCACTTGGGTGAAAGCCTAAGTGGAGAGGGACTTAAAGGAAGAGAGAAAAGCAGCACATTACTGCAGCTCTCCAGGTGGCCCACTGCTTGGACCTGCTGGGGGAAATTTTAAAACACCCAGTTACTTGAAGTGGGAAAGGACTTCAGGCTCTTTCCTGTTTATGCCCCAGGACCTATGTCAAAGCAATAGCCACAGAAAGGCAGTTCCCACGGAGCCCAGCTTCGTGGAGAATAGTGGAGCAACAGCCAGCGAAAGCACGGTGAGGAGAAGACCCAGGCCTGGGACTTAGCCAAAACCTGGACGTGGGAAATAAAGTTCATAGGGTCTGCCCTGAGAGTAAGGACTCCACTCCGCTACTTCCGGAGCACTCCCTAGATGGGGAGAATTGCCTGATTTGGCCCCATTTTTTGACCCTGTAGGATTGTTTTCACTGGACTGTGTTTAGATACAGGCTTTGTAGTGAGAGATGTTTCAAGAAATACCTGTATGGCATTTCGTTGTCTAGTGTAGGACTCAGTGAGAGCTTAAGGGAAGATCCACAGGAGATATTTCTCCCCAACGCTGGTGTCAGGAAATGCTGGGCTTTCCTTTAAGAAATGTTATGAGTTTACCACATCGACAAGGCAACTTGGATTCCACTTTTTCCCCTATGTGTTTTGGCCGAGAAGTTCAAATTAACTTTTGGGCTCCATCTTAGAAACCAAAAAATCTAAAACTACAAAATTGTATGTATTAATATTCCCTCTGACTTAATATTACTGTCTTTAATTATCTTCACCACCCCCAGTTTCTTATTTTTAACTTATAATAGAGGACGTATTTTAAAAGCTACCTTGAATATCTTCTATTTATTACTATACTTCTTGCAACATGTCTGCCTTTAACTACTGACCTTCTGACAATGATGCACAAGGTCAAAACACATTTTCACTCACGGCAGTGCCACTCTCAAGCTAGCGGAAGGATCCTTGAAATATTCAATGGAGGCGTTAGAATATCTATGCAGTACAACCAGATGACATAGGCAAAAAAAAACATAATACCATCCTGTCCCAATGCTAATCTTGAGCTAAATGTTAATCCTTCCCTAAAACTCACTTTTGCATTGCTTCCACTTCCATAATCACTGAGTGCTAAGAACCAAAAAGGTGTTGATAAGACAAGTTTAGCACCTAACCTGCCATATGTAATGGTTTCAGTTCTGGAAAAGAGTTTGCTTTGAAATTTTGGTGAAGCATATTGCTGAATTTAAAATTAGAATGATTTTAAATCATTTATACGTACCATACCTCTTTGAGATGCATTTTGAACACATTTGAACACAGGGGTCTATCACCTTATCTTCCCCCAAGGAAGTTTAGTGCTTTGTATTGTGGCTGTATGCTCTTTCTATAGAACTTATTGATTCACTGAAAAATAAATTTTCCTATCTAGTAGGAAATTCACAGAGACAAATAGATTAGCTGTTACCAGAGGATGAGAGGAGAGATGAAAGGAGAATTGTTTGATGGGTATAGAATGTTTGTAAATTGGGGGAATTTTAAAACAAATTTTCTTAAAATAACATTTCCCTGACATACCCAGGTACAGAAACTTACATAAAAGCATTTGGCTGGACTGAACTCATTGTGGACAGAAGCTATGTCTTCTTCACAGAGGAAAAGATGTCGGCACTGAATGACAATTGAATGAATAAGGAGAGAATCCCTGTACCCAGCTCTTAACAGGTGTGTAATATTTATTTAATATGTGGATAAACATTTCTTTTATCACCAGCTCTAAGCAGAAGTACTTAACATTTTTCCTTAGCTAGAAATAATCCTTTCAACTTTACCGTCAGAATAGTGTCAGCCTTTTAATAAAAGAGCCTTTTAGACTCCAGGCACAGTATAAGGCACTTTGCACACAATCTCATTTAAACCTAATGATATCACCATTCGTATTCAAATATTGGGGGGAAAAAAGACTCAGAGCCATGAAAAAACTCGACAGGGGGTAAACAACTAGTACACCAAGGTAAAGCCCAGACTGAACCAAGGACAGCCTAAGAAGCAAGCTTTCCTCCTCACATTTTTAAAACCAAAAGCTTCACTGTGGTGTTTGTTAGGGAAGTCACATCACAGGCACCCTTAAGGGGCCACAGTCCCCACCCTCTCCTACGCCACCACTGCGGGCCTTTCCATATCCTGGGGAGATGTTAAGTCTAAGGTCTGACCAGACCAGAACCAGAAATCTAGAACCTGGGAAGGAGCAGCCCCAGGTGCCTGGGCCCCCTCGCCCGGAGGTGGATAAAAGCTGCCCTCAAGCAGAACACATCTGTCTCTTCTCCGGTGAGAAGTGGCACAGGAAGGGCCACCATCTACCTGCCCTGACAGCAGCCACCTTTCCATCACCTGGGGAGACCAGGTGATGGGACTTCCTCACCCACCCCTGAGGACTCTGTGCTGCGTAAGTGACAAGGAAATCATTTGCCCTTTACTGACTCTTCTCTGTGTAAAGAGTTCCTTTGCTGAAAGCTTCTCTTGTGCCCTGAACCTGAGTCATAGCAATTCACCCACAATCTTAAGATAATTTTTTATAAGAATATTACACATATTACAAGGCAATTCTCAGCCCCTACAAAATCAAGAAAAATTATATAACTCTTGATTACTGTTTTTAAAGTTGTCATTTTTCTTACCTGTCCTTTATAACTCAAGGACCATTTCATGTGACCAGCTTTCCCCCTATCGGTTGCCATAATTTTACAGCTCAGAGGCATCTCTTCCTCAATTATTGTGAGATGAGTCCTGTCATCTTCTCATATGCCACCTCAACTCTTCTCTAGTTCTATAAATTGTACTCTAGTTTTTAAAAATTATTTTAAATTTCTTTGTTTAAAAATTATATCTGTTTTACTTTGGGGGTCTTTTACTCTAAACTTGCAACAGAGTGGCTTTTCCCTAAATTTTTACACCAACTTTTATCACCAATCGGCCTTAGTTGGCTTTTACTACCTGCACCTTGACTTTCAGAAGATCTGAAAGTCTTCAAATCTCAATTTCCTCTTCATTCTATTACCCCAAACACTCTTCTGTAATAAAGCAAGGCTTTATAGAGCACCTATTTCCCTAACACTGAAGGAGACCAATGCATTGATTATCCATTACTTGCCTTTAGAGTTTACTGTTTTATTATAGTTATGAGGCATAAATAAAAAACAATGAAAAAATACTAAAATTATGTATAGACTAAAAATATACTAATGAATATAATCAAGCATGTTGCCCCTGGTAACTTCAAAAATAACTTTTAAAAGTGATATATTCTCATCATTTAAAGTAAATGTGCATAAACACAATGCACAAACATATATGCATTTAATTCCAATAGATGAATATTTGGAATTGCTAAAATTCATTTTTGCATTTTTATATTCAATTATATGCATCTATAATTTAAAAACCAGGATCTAGAAAATTTGTAGCCATGAAAAATTAAATGAGGGACAATGAGGGAAAAGGAATGTAAAATGCTTACATAATTGTTTTTGGAATTTCGAATGAATCTGCCTTTTCTATGCCCTTTATGCTACAGTTGTTCAGTATTGGGCTTTTTTAAAAATATTTTTTCAAGAAGTTGTAGGTTTACAGACAAATCATTTAGAAAATATAGAGGGAAGTGGGCTTGGCCCAATGGATAGGTCGTCTGCCTACCACATGGGAGGTCCGTGGTTCAAACCCTGGGCCTCCTTGACCCGTGTGGAGCTGGCCCATGCTCAATGCTGATGCGCACAAGGAGTGCCCTGTCATGCAGGGGTGTCCCCTGTGTAGGGGAGCCCCACACGCAAGGAGTGCGTCACATAAGGAGAGCTGCCCAGTGCAAAAGAAATGCAGCCTGCCCAAGAATGGCACTGCACACACAGAGAGCTGACACAGCAAGATGACACAACAAAAAGAGACACAGATTCCTGGTGCCGCTGCTAAGAATAGAAGCATCACAGAAGAACACAGTGAGCAGACAATTGTGGGGGGGCGGAGAAATAAATAAATAAATCTTAAAAAAAAAAAAGAAAACCCAGAGCTCTGTTATTAACACTTGGCATTATAGTTGGCACAACTGAAGAAAGAATATTACTAAAATTGTACTATTAACTGTAGACCATAGTTTACATTAGGGTTCACCGTGTTGCATACTCCTATGTTATTGTTTTTATTTATTGTCTAGTAACACTTACACAACCTACAATTTCTCTTTTTGACCACAGTCAAATATCTAAATAAATGCTGTTAATTAAGTTCACAGTGTTGTGGTATAATCGCCACCATCAATTACCAAAATTATTCCTTAACCCTAAATCAAAACTCTGTACCAATTAGGCATTAACTCTCCATTACCTACCCTGGACCTTGGTAACCTGGATTCTAGTTTCTGATTCTATGGTTTGCTTATTCTAATTTTTCCATATCACTAAGGTCATACAATTTTTGAACTTTTGTGTCTGACTTATTTCACTCAACCTGATGTCCTCAAGGTTCAGCTATGTTATCTCATGTATCAGAACTTAATTCCTTTACATGACCGGATAATATTCCATTGTAAGTGTATATCATATTTTATCTATTCATCTCTTGATGGCACTTGGGTTGCTTTCATCTTTTGGCAATTGTGAATAATGCCACTATGAACATCAGTGTGCAAATATCTGTGTAAATAAAGGTGTACATAACTTTACATCAAAAGTATAAGCAAAAAAACAGGTAAATGGAGAAATTAATCAAAATTAAAATTTTTATGTGTCCAAGGACTTCTTCAGGAAAATAAAAGGACAGCCTACAGAATGAGAGAAAACATGCGGAAGCCATGTATCCAATAAGGGTTTAATATCCAGAAAACAAAGAAATCCTACAAATCAACAACAAAAAGACAACACAATTAAAAAATGGGCAAAAGACTTGAATAGGCATTTCTCCAAAGAGATAAACAAATGGCCACAAAGCACATAAAAGATACTCAACATCATTAGCCATTAGGGAAATGCTAATTAAAACCACAATGAGATACCATTTCACACCCCCTAGAAAGATCACTACAAAAAAAAAAAACAAAAGGAAAATAACAAGTGTGAGAGAGGATGTGGAGAAATAGGAATTCTCTGGTTGTTGGTGTGTTGGTGGGAATGTAATGGTGCAACCACTGTGGAATGTGGAAAACAGTTTGGAAGTTCCTCAGAAAGGCAAGTACAGGATGACCATACAGCCCAGTAGCCCACCTGTAGGTATATCCGCCAAAGAATCAGAAGCAGGGATTCAGTGCTGCTTTTTAATGTAAACTGCCACCTCATTACCTCCCCTGAGAAAACTGCATTTAAAGAAATGAATGAGGCAAACCCTGGACATGGACTGCCTATTAGAGTACTTTTGTTAAATGCAATTGAATCCACAGTGCTGTTAGGGTCACCAGTTCCTAAAACTCAATCCCCTGCCTTTTAAACCAACTATCATTCTATACTGTTTCATCATTTACTTTTTTCTAACTATGTCATACTTATTATTAGGATTTGAATGAATAGCGATAGTGTTGGGCAGATAATGGCTATTAGTCATGGGTCACCTGACGTAAAGGCAAGTTTTACTTTTATCCCTGTCTGGAATGATAAATGTCATAATCTCAGACTCCAGGAATAATTATCTCAAAAGTTCCTTATAATAAAATTAGAAATATGTAAAGACAGATTAGGCAATAAAAACAAGATTAAGAGACATAAAATGATGGAGACTACATAAATGCCCAGAAGAAGAGCTTGTAGCAGCCAGGAGGGCCACGGCAAGCCTTCTCGCTGGTGGGCCACGGTGACCATCACGAGGACATTCTGCTTCGCTGGCTTAAGGGGAAAGTTCTGGACCCAGACTGTACCACTTTCCCCAATTGTGAGGTCAGATAATGGACCAGATTTGGCTAAGCAGACGTGGAAACCAGCATGGAGGAAGGCAGATCAACAAGCAGGAAGGAACTGGGTACCCTCATGGATCTGAGACGTCTCTCCCACTGGGGATGATCAGAATATTGGCATGAAACAGAAATACTCTCGTGTCCTTCTTGTGCCAACATATGTTGTGGGTTCTTTTAATTGGGGGGTTAAAATAGCTTTACTTTTGCTTAATTAATATAGAAATTATCTGTGTTGGCTTGGAACTGTAATACCCTAGAATATCGTGTTCTTAAAGCTACTCCATTTCCGTGCACTTAAACCTATTGTAAGGAAGAAATTTTGATGAGGTTACTTCAGTTAAGGCATGGCAGGGTGAGTCTTAATCTTCTTACTAGAGACTTCCAAAAATGGGATGAAGAGAGAGAGAGAAAGCCATGGAAGCAAGAAGCTGAAAGCAAGGAAACCCAGAAGAGAAGGAAGAGATCAGCAGACACTGCCACGTACCTTGCCACGTGACAGAGGAGTCCAGGATAACTGGCAGCCAGTCTTCAAGAAGAAGCAAGCATCACCCTGATGCCTTGATTTGGACATTACCATGGCTTCAAAACTGTAAGCTTGTAAGCTAACAAATTCCCTTTGTTAAAAGCTAACCCATTTTATGGTATCTGTTTTTTACAACCTAGCAGATGGTGCAAACACCATCTGTCTATCCATCCACGCATTTTTATCCATTCCCATCTGCCGCTTATTTTCCTTCTCCATTCCACCGCTTACTTCACCCTATACCCTCATCACATGAGCATCTGGTTAGTTAAATAGCCTTCTCTCTGCTAATAAACTCTCCTTGGTACAATTCAATGAAAATAAGGCTGCCATTTTAAATCTTAAAGATAGCTTTCATAAAATCGTTTCTTCTGCTCCGAAGTCTACTGTAGATTCTTATTAAGTTTGCAATGAAGTACATTCTCCTAGCCTCACATTTAAAGCTCTTTTATCCAATCTCACCATAAATCCCTTATTGAAATTTCCCTTATTTATTAAATTCAAATCCCAGATCTCCTATTTAATCCTCTCCAATAATCTTAGCCCCAAATTAGATCAGTTTCTTGACCTTTCATAATTCTTCCTATCATTAGCATGTGTTTTATAACTCAGTTCTCAGTTTTTATACATGTATTAAGATGCTGGCTAAATGGAGTACAATTTAGATTTCTTTTTATAGGCCCACTCCTGTGAGTCCCTACATGAGAAGCACCTGGTAAGAGGCTTATCTCTACTGAAATAAACTGAGTTAATTCTCTAGGCAAATCAAGGAAAGGCATATTTCTTCATAAGAACTATCTTCACCATTAAGTTGCCCTACTATTCAAGCAATTCATTAAAAACTAAGATCATGATACACTCTTTTCTATTCCAACTCAAATGTTTTATTTTTTTGTTAAAAAAAAAACCTTGGTGTTTACAATATGCATGATTCAAGCAATTCATTAAAAACTAAGATCATGATACACTCTTTTCTATTCCAACTCAAATGTTTTATTTTTTTGTTAAAAAAAAAACCTCGGTGTTTACAATATGCATGATTATTGGAGCAGCATATGCAGAAGTGTCCATAGAGAAGTATGACAATTAATAAGCTGTGCTTATAAGTCCTAGTATATGAGACCCACCAAATATTTTAATCACAATGCACTTTCTACTTGGAGATGGAACACTTCAAATAGCACTTCAAAGGGAATGCTACTAAATGGAAATACAGGTGAAACTGAAATCATCTTTTTTTGTTTTGTGGCCTATGGGGACTGGTGGTTATTGTCTCGAGTGACTAAACACAGAAACTGCAATATTGGATTTGCTGGAAAGTGCATTGACTTTGATGATAGGTCAAGTTGGGTTAAAATATCTGCTTCATAACTTACTGGTTACATGATCTTGAGCACATTGTTTAATTTCACCAAACCTCAATCTCATCACATAGAAAAATGAGATAACACAATTCCTTCTCCAAAGACTTCAATGCGAGTTTTGCATAGTATTATTTATTAAATTTGTAGTGTAATGTGTGTAAAGTAATTATTAATTTCCCTTCTTTTCCTGGAAATACTTGGATAACCAAAATTATTGAAATGGGCTCTAGAATCTGCTCTAGAAAATTTCATTGTGTACAGAGGTTCTATCATTTATCAACTGTATGCTGTATGCTGTAAGTTCCTCAATGTCTTCTGACTTGGCTTTTCTCCTCTGTTCAATAGGGACAATATCTCTGAATTTACTTGGTTGTTAACGCTGTTGTAAACATAAACAAGTTGACATATGGAAAGTAGTAAGTACAGCAACTGCTACATTATAAGAGGTCAAAATATCAATTTCCCTATTTTATAGAGAAAGTAAATTTTGGAATCTTTCTGGAAAAAAATCTTAATTTTTCAAATTCAATATATATTTCTGTGAGGAAGTGATGAAATTAATATTACATAAAAGATCACTTCTTTCTTGCATGCTCTACCACTAAAAGAAACAACTGCTACTTACATTTAAAGGTTTTATTAAGCATCTACTATGTGTTCTTCTGCTATATATCATATATCTTTTAAAAACACAGATTCTGGGGACAGATATTAGTGTTTGAATCCTAACTGCCACCTATTAGTTGTGTGGCCTTGAATGATTCATTTATTCACTCTGCCTTAGTTGAATTCATTTATTCATCATGACTTAAATGAATTCATTTATTCATCATGTATTAAAATATGATATAGATACATATACCTCCAGGGTTGTTGCGGGGATTAAATGACTTAATATATGTTACTAACATACTGTTTTCATTTCCTTGGCTTTTCAAGCAAACGCCATGCAATGGTTCCACTTAAGCAATGGGAATTAATGAGCTCACAGTTTGGAGGCTAAGGCAGAAGTCCAAATCAAGGCGTCACCAAGGTGATCCTTTCTCCCTGAAGAGTGGGGCGCTCTGGGGCTGGCTGCTGGCTGCCCGTGGTCCTTGGCTTGTCACATGGCAAGGCACCTGGTGGCATCTCCTCATCTTTCCCTCTTCTTCTGCGTTCCAGTGATGTTTGGCTTCCGGCTGCTCCCACTGTGGCTTTCTCTCTCTCATCGAAGACTCCAGTAACAGTTCTAAGATCCATCTTGACTGAGGTGAGTCAGACCTTAACTGAAGTCGCCTCATCAAATAGTCCTACTTACAATAGATTCGCACACACAGGAGTGGATTAAGTTTAAGAACATGTTTTTCTGGCTACATAGAGCTTCAAACTACCTTACTTAGAAGCCAGTCTTAAGTTCCAGTGTTAATGTCATTATATTAGGTGTTTTCACACATTATTCAATATTCATTATACTCCTTTGAAATAAACACTCTTATTGTCATTTCCGTAGACACAGAAGTTGAGGTTCAACAGGCTAAATGACTTTCCTAACTAGACAAGTGGCAGTGGTAGGCACTGGACCCCGGTGTTTCTCTCTCCTCAGCTGACCCATAGTTTACTGCACATAGTAAAGCCTCAACTATACTCTGTATCTTACACCTTTATATTCACTGATAAATGTATATATTCTATTTTATAAAATTGTATTTTATTATATAGGTAACAAAAACCTCATTATCTCATATTCCTCCAACTAATACTCTCTTTTAACTCATCATGTATTGGATCAGTACCTCTCGTAAAAATGCACCAGAGGGAGGAGGACTTGGCCCAGTGGATAGGGCGTCCGCCTACCACATGGGAGGTCCAAGGTTCAAACCCAGGGCCTCCTGACCCGTGTGGTGAACTGGCCCAAGCGCAGTGCTGATGCGCGCAAGGAGTGCCATGCTACGCAAGGGTGTCCCCCATGTAGGGAAGCCCCACATGCAAGGAGTGTGCCCCATAAGGAGAGCTGCTCAGCTTGAAAAAAAAGTGCAGCCTGCCCAGGAATGCCACCTCACACATGGAGAGCTGATGCAGCAAGATGATGCAAAAAAATGAGACACAGATTCTGGGTGCCGCTGACAAGAATACAAGCAGACACAGAACAACACAGAGCGAATGGACACAGAGAGCAGACAACTAGGGGGGTAGCACAGGGAATGGGAGAGAAATAAATATATATAAATATATATATATTTTTTTAAATGCACTGGAGTGGAGAGATATTTGACTATTTAGCTTAATCGCAATGCTGTTCCCATAAAAGCTAACTTCAAGAACTTCTTTCTCTTTGGTATAGAAATTTCAATCATATGCATAAGTATAGAGAATAGTATAATAGGGCCTAATATACAATTATCAGCTCAGGGCCAATATTGTTTCATCAATATTGATGAATTGGCCCACCAATCCCCCCAAATTATTTTGAAGCAATTTCCAGAAAGCGGAGGAGTTTGTGATAATTGCAGCATGAAACAGTGACAATTTAACAAAACATAACTGCAATTCTATCACCATGTATGGAACTTATTAAGTGAATTGCATAAACAAATTACAACTGAGTGTCCACGTTTCCCTGATTGTCATTTATACATTTTTTGTAATATTTATTTGTTTTAAGATAAATCCCAATAGAGTGCACAATTAGAGATTTTTTTCATGTTTCTTTGTTTCCTTTAATCTGCAGACGTTCCCCTCCATTTTTTTCTGACATTTTCATTTTTTAAGAAGCACTATAGTGTCTAATAGTCTGGCTTTTGTACAAAATAACCCCATTATGTAATTTTACTGGTTTCTCTAGTCATTTTATTTCCTGTAAATTGCTCATTAGATCTAGATGCCTAATCATCTTCAGCTTTGATTTTTAGCAATAAACCTTTTTGATCATGAAATATTATAAAGTTGATAGAACTTGCCAATATGTAGTGCCCATCCAGGTCAATTTGGAATTATTTAACTAAAATTAAATTCCTTTTGGCAGAATCTATTTATATTTTAGCATTCTGTTTCATATTGTTTAGTCCGTGTTAAGAGTTGTTTTAAACAGTATTATTTTTTTCTAACTCAATACAAAAAATCTGATATTCTGTACTACTTTTGCCATATTCACAATCCATTTGTGGGTTTGTCTTTGTGTGGTATGTGGGGGTTCCAGCAAGAACACTATTAAGCTTTTTTCTTTCAAAATGTCAGGATCTATTATGAAACTGGTAAGTATCTTCTTTGTTTAGTTCCACAATCTGTTTATTTGAAAGTAAATAAATACCCCATGGTCAAATACAGAAAAAAAAAAAGAGAGATAAATATTCCTGAAGGATCTGGAATTAGAAACGAATACATTTGGATTCTTATTTAGCCTCTATCCTTACAGGTCAAGCGAGCCTACTAAAATGTAATGAAATACTCTTCAAGGTGCCTTTTCTCTATGTTTTCCCTGGGAATGAACAGAGGGTCAGAAATCATGCTCTTTCCTTAGGGTCGATACAGCACTGGCATGGGCTGATGTCCTGTTGTAAGTTTAGGTGGTGTCCTGCCGTGTTTTGTCTGATAAAGGGAGAAAGGAACGCACTGCTCCTTCTCCTACACCCAACTAACACTCATGAAGTCAACCTATTTCAGAATACTTTCCACCCTGGGGCAGAGTTAATGGGGCTAAAAATTTATGAAAAAACTATGGTCCATTATCTCCAGAGATTTAGAGCCTGACCTCAATACCTTGAATTACAATTTGAAGTCAACAGAAGCAGTTCAGAATGCAGGATGTGCTTAATGTATTCTATTCAGTTCTCTGCCAGAAATGAATTGTTGCGTTGTATACAAGTTTAAGCATCTAGGAACGACTCAACTATGGTCATAAGCAGAGGGCATCAAAGTAGTCCATTTAAGAAAAACAGCTTAGGCTGTATCCGAAAGGAGAGGTAGCTGATGCCATCCTCCTCTAAACACCAAGGAACATTGCAAACATAATTGTGGAAGATACCTAAACAGGAACACAAAAAGGTTGATTTGCAAATGTAAGTTGATGATTCATCATGAAATAATTTTCCTCAAATTAGTTTAAAAGATTTATTTTCATTGAATATTGTATGTTTTGCTATCCAAAGGTCAAATTTAAATTTTCTGTTCCAAAGTTTGCATATCACTAAAGAAGCATTCTTATAAGAGACTATGATTAGAAAACTATGGTGAACATGGTTTATTTGGTTTGTTAGATCATCCTTTAGGAACTTAAAGGTTATTAGTTAAATAACAAGAAATATTCCTTTACAGATAAAAATGGATAATACTTTTTATGAGAAAAGGTACTGAGGCATTGGGTCAAAACAGTGAAAATTTCCAAAATAAACTTTCCCAAGAGAGAAAAATAGAAATGAAAGCATTTCAAGTACCAAAATAACACCTCTTTTCCAGACAGGAAACTAACATCTCCTTCTTTACAAATTCCCACTTGTTGCATGTGGTGTGTTTTATAGAATTGCTTTTTTCAACTTTTATGTCTATAATTGGTATGCATTGGGAAATTCTGATAATCTTTCTGTTATTAAATCTTGTACCCATTGTATTAAGCAAATACTCTGATAGTTATTAAAATTTTTATTCTGTCTCTTTCTATGGCTCCCACTGGTAACTTTTCTAATTAGGTACATTTTAATCTTTCACTTACCTATCCAGGCATAGCTCTCTAAACCATGGTGAGAATATTCCAAGAATCTTTTGGGAAAATATTCTTTGATCATGGATATCTTTACTGGAAGAATTTATGTACATTATTAATGATCACAATGTAATTAAATCAAAACCATTTACACTTTTAATTTGAAGTTGTAATGCTTCATAATTAACCCAAATGGAGGATAAGGTAATTAATTTTTCAGGAAACGATTTTACTGCATAAAGTTAAATATCAATTAATATGGGTATTAAATTGCCAGTAGTGTTTTAAAAAATTAATTTGCTCCCAAACTTTCAGAGTAGCAGAAATTTTGTTAGTGTCTTCTCAATGTCAAGTAATTCACAAGTAAAACACAGAGGGAATTTAATTACAATAATCATTAAGAATATGATTATGGTTCTAGCTATCCTTTCTAATTTGAGCCTACCATTGTAAGTTTTAAAGTATCACCAGGTAGAATTTTAAATATCTTACTAATATGTCTAGGTGGGATATAGTATTGAATTATTATTATATAGATTGAAGTATTATTTGCAGGGATAAATGACAACATCTCATTCTTTAGAAAAATACAGAACCTGGGGTATCTGAAGGATATAACTAGTCTGTCTAGTAATTTAATAAAAATCAAGTATGTATGAATTAAAAGGGAAAGACATATTCCATGTTCTAAGAAAGTTATAATAAAAGACAGATGCTATCAAAATCACCCACATTCCCCATGATATATATGATATATTACACAATCTAAAAGCAATACCAATCAGAGAAAACAGACTTCAATATCTCTTTCTTAAGAGTTCCTATGGAAACTCTTGCCATATTGACAAGGTTGTTCTCTCCCATGTTTTAGAGTTTATTATTAGCTAATTATGGAGTAAAGGTATTGCTCTTATTTATTAACTCTGATGTAGAATGAATTGCATTTCCTAGCTTCTCTAGTTTTTGTAACTGATGAAGCAATGTGTGTTTATTTTGTAATGCAACATGACACAAAACAAAACACAAAATTGCAATTCTAAGAACTGACCATAGGATAATAATATAGATATATAAGTACACACACATACATATTATATGTTAAAATATCTTAATACACATTTCACTATGAAAATTACACGCTCTGGGCTAAGGAGATAACTAGGGTTCTCTTCATGATAAATGTAGAAGGAATATATTTTTTAATATTAACAATACATTTTGAATTCCCAGTTAATTCTGGGTGTTCAGAGTTGCCACATGGTCCTCCACCATTGAATCAATGACATTGAGGAGGGGGCTCAATTAATAATAGTTCAACTTACAGAGTTTCCAAAATGGATTTTTGTTATTTCATAGGTGTTTATGAAAGAAAAGCTCTTTCCTTGGGTTCTAGGAGCTTGGAGAGGCATCGAGGGCTGGAGCATGGTGGCCCCGGGGCACAGAGGTTGCACTCTTAATGCTGTGGACAAGAAAATGGAGCTCCCCTGGACTTATTCCAAGACAACAGTTACCCCAGATCAGTTCAGGAGATCCCCAGGGTCATGACAGGAAGATGGAAGTGGGAACCTGTGAAATTAGCAGGGAGCAGCAAATCCAATTGGTGTTTGAGTGGTAGTTCTGAAATGATTGAGGCAATTTCACAGGAGGATGGTCCTGAGAGCAAGTCCGTCAGTATCCGGTGCTCCCGGCGTGGTGTCAAGAGCTTCCCATGCCCCAGGAGGGGGGTACGTAGAGTTTGCACAGCAGAAGGGGTCTTCCGGGATTCTGCCCACAAAAGCAGCATGGATCACACGGAAATATCAAAGTGACTGCTGAAGGCCCCGAATGGTTCACATGTCAATCCAGAAATAGCCTAGTTATGCTGAATTGTCAAGGGTAAGTTTTCTGTCATCAGCAAAAGCGAGTGCTCCTTAAATTGAATTCAGTAATAGAAAAATAGAGTATCATTAGCATATCCTGTTTTTAATTCCAAAATACTCATAGCTACTACAGAAATCAGTAATTTGGGAATTCCAGATGAACAACTAAAGAGAAGAGAGCAGGAGGCTGACTACTGTGGGAGGGATTTTGGGCAGAGGCTCTCCTTGTGTGGGGATGGCGATGAAAGTGTCTCCAGGTAAGAAGGACTAAAGCACAATGAATGCGACAGCTGTATATGATTTATTCTTAGTTGTTTTGCTTTGCTGTTTGCTGACAACCAATGCCTCCTTCTCCCAGTCTCAATACAAGACCCTCAGTCTTATGCTGCCACATACAGCCTTTTCTTGAGGGTACCGTGGAAAGTGATGAAATAAAGACAACAGCAATGAGGGCAATGCATTGTAGAAACATAATATCCTGCTCAGGTTGGGGGAAAAATGAGATAAATTGAAATTTTAGCTGAATGTTGAACAGGTAACCAAAGGAAAAGCTCTACTCTCACTCCATATAAGAATCCTTTGAAATACAGGAAGGGGTAGGGATGTGAGACAAAAGTATTTAAATCTCAAAGGACCCTGTAACTCCCAACCCACCCCATCCCAACATATGACTTAGGGGCATCCGGGAAGCTGATAAGTCAGTGACACTTGAAGACAATTCTTTATTATAATATTGTTTATACATGATCTTAGTTTACTGGAAAATAAAGAAGACCATCAAAAACATGTAGTGAATTTAAGCCACTCCAAATCATACCAATCCAAAAAGCCATCTTTATCATTCGGCAAGCCCTGGAGTGATTACTTATCATTCCTTTTAGCTCACTAACTCATATAGTTAACTGCTCTCTCATTCTGCTAGAGATATTCTTTATTCACATTTCATTAGAAACCGAACACGCTCAATAGTCACAGGGGCTTTGCCAGTCAATGTTACCAGGATGGACAGGATCGGGACCACCAGGGCACTTGTTGAAAGGCAGAATATCCGACCTCAGCCCCAGGCTAGGGAAGCAGAACCTGCATTGCAACAAAATCTGCAAGTGACCTCTATGCACATTAAAGTCTGGGAGGTCCTGGATTCTAGAGCATCTTCAGGTGACATAAACATCTTCCTTCATCCCAGCTCCTGACCTTCATGTCCAGCTGGCTCCTTGGCGCTTCCTTTTCATGCTGCTGAAACACTTAGGCCCAGTATGTTCCAGCCAAACTCAGGAGTTCCCACTCCCCAAATCCGCCCTTCTTCTACAGCTCCCGCATTAGCACAAGAAAAACTAGATGTTGTCCTTGAACTCTATCTCACACCCACCCTCCATATCCAATCTACTGCTAAATCTTGAGAGAGAGAGAGAGAGAGAGAGAGAGAGAGAGAGAGAGAGAGAGAGAGAGAGAGAGAGAGAGAGAGAGAAAGCGAGCGAGCTCTGGAATACACCTGCTTCTTTCTATCACCTATCATACTCAAGGACCTTTGATAACCTCCTAACTGAGGCTCAGAAGAGCGATCGTTGCATAATTTGGAACTGATCAGGTCCCATGTCTCACTTAAACATTGAAAGAAAGACGTTTCATTGTGCTTAGGTTAATCACCATTATTCTTTTATCTATGAGCTTCATGGTTTGATGCATACCCACCATTTTAGCCTACTTTCTTAACTTGATTCACCTTATTCTTAGATTCTTCTTGATGCTAGGCCTCTCCTGACACAGGTCCTTTGTATATATTCTCTTCCCTCTACCTAAAATTCCCCTCCCTCGCTTCATTCATTCATTCACTCATTCATTCATTCACTCCTTTAGCCAGTAAATACTATGCATCTACTATGTGCCGATATGGCAGGTACAGTTCTAGGAATGGGAACTATGCAACAAAAAAAGTAGGTAAATATCTCTGGCCTCATGGAGCATATGTTCTGGTAGTGTGATGATAGCTTACAAGTAAATAAATCAAAGAAGTAATTTCAGGTGTGATGAATGCCCTGAAGAAAAATACCACCAGAACAAAGGATAGGAAAAGCCTGAGATGGAAAGGCATGTGTGCTCACAACTACATAGAGAATGGTCAGGAAAAGCTCCCTGAGAAGGTGGACTCTGAGCAAAGCCCAGAGGAGGGTAAGAGAGAGCATTCTGTACAGGACAGTGTGCATGCGTCCTGAGGTCCAGAGTTTGGAGGACGGCTTTGAGAAGAAGCACAGGGGGAAGGGTCCCTGGGGCAAATGAGAAGCTAGTGTAGTAGTGGGATCAAAACAAGGGTGTCACAGCAAACACAGCAGGGCCTGATGGCACACGGTTAGGATTTTTATTTTCTTGCCCATGACATGGGGGGCCATGTAAGGCAGTGACATGACCTAGCTTATGTTTAATGGAATCACACTGGCTGCTGTGTTGGGAGTAGACTAAAAGAGAGCAAAGTCAGAAGCAGAAAGATCAGTTAACAGGATAGGGCAGTAATCCCAAAGAGAACGCACCGGGAGCTTGGACATGAATAGCACCTGTGGAGTAGAAGTGGTTGGATTCTGAGTATGTTTTAAAAGTAAAGCTCATCTTTTTATTTTCAAGATAAACAATCCATTTTAAAAATGGGAAAAAGATTTGAACAGATGTTTCTCCAAAGAAGAAATACAAATGGCTAAAAAGCACATGAAAAAATGCTCAAAATCACTAGAATTAGGGAAATGCAAATCATAACTACAATAAGATACCATCTTACTCCCATAAGACTGGCAGCTATCAAAAAAACAGAAGACTACAAGTGCTGAAGAGGATGTGGAAGAATGGAAGCACTCATCCACTGCTGGTGGGAATGCGGAAGGAACCAGCCATTCTGGAGGACAGTTTGGTGGTTTCTCAAAAAGTTAGCTATAGATTTGCCATATGATCCAGCAATTCCACTGCTGGGTATATACCCCGAAGATCTGAAAATAAGGACACAAACTGATATATGCACACCAATGTTCATAGCAGCATTGTTCACTATTGCCAAAAGTTGGAATCAACCCAAATGCCCAACAATGGATGAATGAATAAATAAAATGTGGTATATACATACAATGGAATACTACTCAGCTATAAGATGGAATAGAGTACAAACACATGTGATAACATGGATGAATCTTGAGGACCTCATGTTGAGTGAAGCAAGCCAGAAATTGAAGGACAAATACTACATGACCTTTCTGGTATGAAACAAGCAAACAGAGCTGTCTCAGAGAGCTAAGGACTGGAAGATAGGCTCAAAGGAATTTGGGGGGGGTGGGGAGAGGAAGATTGTGAGCTGAGGATTACATGGGTGAAGTCTATGATAAGCTGGAGGTAAGTATCTGTACAGGGAAGGGATAAGATGGGGCATAGGGATAACTGTGAGTGGGGCTTTGTGGGCTTGAGGGGCACTAGGGTTGGGAGGATGGGTGAGATGACCCAAGGAATTGGGGGGAGGGCGGAGGGGGCGGGGAAGGTTGAATATGGGAGAATGTCAGGTATATGGTTGAAACTATACTGTTGAGAAAACTCTTTAGAAAATATAATAAGGATCATGTGTTTAAGGTCTTAAGGGGGGGAGCATCTGGTACACGGGCAAGCTTCTGGGAGTATGTGAGTGCTCATTTTGTCACAGTGTGTTATATCATTGCGTGGAGACCCATACAATGAGTGTGAAGGAGTACCCACATCCTGGGGTGACCTGATGTTCCCAAATAAAGGGAATTGTGTCTCTTGAGAGAATCGCTGGCTCCCAGTTAGTTAGGGCAGTCTAGTATGTCATGCCCTCAGCATGAGTGCAGGTTGCAGTATCTGTAAATATGGTCCCTCAAGTAGTGAAGATTGATTGTCAGGGTGTGCCTGAGGGGAGGGGGAGAGAGGTATAGCACAGGTAGAAGCAGGGCAACCGGGGGCAACGGAAGTGCGCCACAAGACCATGCAATGATGGATATAGGACGTGTTAACTTACAACTAAAGTGTATAAATGTCTGTACACTAAAATGTAAACCATAATGTAAAACATAAGGAAACTAAAAATCTAGAAATTTGTACAGTCTAAAATATAAAAAATAATGTAAACCAAAATGGAACCATGTTTGATAGCTATGTTTCAAAATCTGTACATCAGCTGCAGCAAATATAACATGAACATGTAAAAAGAGCATTGCTGGGAAAAGGGGAAAAGGGTTTGATGTTGGGTATGTGGAAGTCCCCTATATTGTGTATGTGAATTAGTGTGATCTAAAAATTTTTTGAAGACAAAATTAAAAATTAGGAAAAAAAAAAAGGATGTAGACACTGAGGAAGAAATGAAAGAAAGTGCCTTGTCACTGTACATACAGGGCAACACCTATTACAGTGATGAAAGGCGAAAAGTTAGAAACAAAGTTCTATAATACTTTTCATTTTATTAATACACCAATTTATTTTTACTTTATTTTAGTATTTCTAAATTAGTATATACTCTATTTCTAAACTTTAAACCCATCACTATATTTCTATTTCCTTTTAATTGAATTTGGCAATATAGTAGGATTCATTCTTGAAGAAGCTTTGGACCACAGAGAGGTTCACCTATGGCAGGGGAGGAACTCTGGTGTGCGGTGTTATTGATGGGGGGGCACATGGGTGGGGGGAGTTCTCCAGGGCATGTATATAGGGGACATAAATATGTTATGATACATGTTGGATATCTTTATAGTAGTTACAGTTATAAACGTCAACTGAGGCAGTGCTGAGTTCCCACCCAGGGGAGCTCTGTCATGTTCCCCAGTGGAACTACAATAATCCCCCAAGTGCAACGGCAACGACCAACAAGGCGGGATGGTCCAGTAATGAGCCCTTGACACTGATGACTATGCTTGTGAGCCTGTGTGCCTGGAAAATGAGCTAGGCCTAGAGCTGCAGGGTGCCTAAGATGGGGGAGGTTGTTGGTGTGGGAGGAGTGGGGTGGGGGAGTCGGGGGTACACGGGAATCTCTTACATTTTTTAATGTAACTTTTTTTTGTGATGTATATATCTTCAAAACATACAGTTTACAAAAATGATGAGGTGGGGGGTAGGAAGGTTGTATGGGAACCTTTTATGTTTTTTGTTTTTTTTATGTTTTTAAAAAAAAATTCTTAAATAAAACTTTCAACTCTTCAAAAAAAAAAGTAAAGATCATTCAAATTATCATCTCATTCAAATCCAACTTTTTAAATAGGTCCTTGCTCAATTTTATATCCTTAGGAAAGTATTCTCTGACTTCCCCAAGTCAACTCCTCTTATCATGATCTGTTATAGAACCATGTACTTCTCATAAAGACATCAATAACATTTATCTGTGTGATTATAATTTGATTTCAGATCCACAAGGAAAGGAAGTGTTCACTGAGTGTGTGTTTTAACTAATTGCTATTCCCTATCACCTACGCCACTGCATGACCCACCCATCTTAGACACTGAATATTTGCTGAGTGAATGAATTTATAAATGTTTGTTTGCAGTACACAATTCAGATGAACCCTATCATGTTTTAGATACGTCTCCTTTTCATTTCTCAAATGCCATGACCTTTCCTCTGAAAGCATTAAGCACTTAATACTTCCCCTTCCCTGAAATGTTCCCACCACCTGCCCCTGAGAAATTCAACACCGTCAGTCTCTATCCACATTTCCCAGGAAGAATCCCTGATCTTAGGTGCTCTTATTCTGGTGGAGAAAAGGCATGCTGTCTGGCTAGGACCATTAGATGTTTAGTATCACTTGGGTGCAATGTTTGAGGTGTAGAGTCATGGGAAGATGGCTGAAGTGGTCAATAAAAACCAGGTACGTGGGGGTCTTGGAGCCATGGAGAGGCATTTGGACAGAAAGACT
This sequence comes from Dasypus novemcinctus, assembly GCF_030445035.2. NCBI lineage: Eukaryota > Metazoa > Chordata > Mammalia > Cingulata > Dasypodidae > Dasypus > Dasypus novemcinctus. The sequence continues at coordinate 8,063,292 of NC_080701.1, read as the reverse complement.
GAAGTATATCAGCTATGGGCATGATTTGTCATATTATGCTCTTGTAGATCATCCTGGCATCTTTATGTAGGGTGGATTACAAATGTGTGAGATAAGAGGCAAAGAAGAGAAATCAATTAGGGAACTATTGCAACAACGCAGAAGCAGGGTGATGACCACCTGGTCAAAGATAGGGGATATGGAGGAGTGAGGATAACTGGAAAGTAAGCAGTTCTTGAAGGTGATTAACAGGATAGGGGACCAGGGAGAAGGAGTATTCTAAGATGGCCCCAGGTTGCTGGCTTGGAGATGATTGGAAGGATGTTGATACCACTAACCATGAAAAGTGCCAGGAGATAAGGAGCATATCTGGAGAGCAGGTCAGTGAGTCTGTTTTGGGCATGCTGATGTTGGGGTGCAGCTAAGTATGAAGGTACTGCTATCCAAATTCATGTCACAAGCACTGGGAAGTGTGCTGGGTACATGGGCACTGCTTAATGAAATTCAGTGAGGAGAAAAGAGGGGTGTCCTCAGCCCCTCTTAAATTCAGTTTCTTCACATATACCATGAGCTAACAACAACCCTGTTATGAAAAAAATAACTATGCTAAGTACCTCATTTTATAGTGAAGATAAAATGATAAACTCGATATAAAAATACTTTATAAATTGCAACATATGACATAATATATCAATATTATCACCACAATGTTGCATCCAAACATATCACATATGCATAGAAAACTCAATAGAAAATGTTTCAAGACTTTCTCAGAATTACATTGTTACTATGTTTTTATTGTATCAATTCCTTAATTTTTAAAGAAGCCCATAGCATTTATATACTGATTTTTATTTCAGTGGTCATTTCTAAAAAGTACTGATGTATATAAAAATTCAAGTTTTTGATTAAGACAAAATCCACTTCAAAGTGATCAACAAGCATGCCTCCTTCAATACTCAATTCAACAACTGGCACAGCAGAGTGAGGGTTGATGGAATGAAAGTTCTTGTAACAACCTGACAATGGTTCATGAATTGGATTTACAGGTCAGATGGAGGAAGTCAGAGTTGACACTAAAGCTCTAACTGAGAGGCACTGTACTCTCCTGGTATTCTCAGAGTTGTAGCTGTGGTTAGGAAAGTCAGGCAGGGGGACGTCAGGGATCTCCTGGACTCTGTTTAAAGTGCTGATCATCCAGGACCAAAATGGAACCCTTGGGCTTAGAAGCTCCTGTATTACATAATAATTTGTACAAGTGCCACAATCCATGCAATGTAATTATCCAAAACTTTAGATTCTTGGCAGCATGAGAGTTACCGAAACTTCTACCCTGGCTTCCAAAATTTAGCCATTACACATTGTACCTCAAGTTATACAGAGGATATTAGGTTTATAGATGACCCTTCACTAGCTGCTCTAAGTCCAGTGTGCTTTTAATAAAAATAGTCATTATGTTGCTGTCAACCACGAGGGGGTCTGTGGGTCTTGTATTATGTTAAACTGAAAAAAACTAAATGGGTATGATGTTGGATATTAAAAGAGAAGTCATATTGAACTTCTTTTATTGCGGGCACCAGTATCTTTTTTAGCTTGCTTTTTAAGAATTGAATCTTTCTCTCTTTAATTTTCTGATCTTCGAGGTTAAGAATTCATTTCAGGATCACATATTCCTTTGCTTTCTTTTCCTTCCCTATATTAAAAAAGTTGTCTAATTTCTCAGCATTATTATATTTACATATATAATATGTGAATAATAGTTCTGGAAGTCTAACTTTTTAAGGGCTTTAATCAATGATAAAATATGTTTCTACTATAAAACTTGTGTATATTCCTTTGTGGATTCATCCAGTAAATGACTGAAAATACCACTATCATGTGATTTTACATCAAAGTATGTAATACCCCATCGGAAAATAAATATCCTTTTATGCAAGCAGAACATTCTGTAAACGGACAGCATCTTTCTGAAAAGTGAATTAATCACTAATAAAGATTAGAAGGCAAAAATATATTAGCATGTGGGTCCCTTTTAGCACAGTAAAATTTATGCAAAGATCATATAATCCAGCTGTATTGCTTCTATTGAGAGTTAATTAGCTGTTATTAATATGTGATGATATTAATCAGCATCATCAGCTTCCATTATTTTCTGCACCACTAAAATGCAAAGCATCATTATACTTAAGATTTGTGCTATTAGGAACAGGGCTGGTCATGTCACTGCTTTCAACATACCAAGTAAAGCATTTAACTTCCCAACTGAATTCCTCTGTTTTGTTGGAAATATTAAAAGGATTCAGCTAAGGAGTAAAATACTAAAGTACTATTGCTTTTTCAGACATATAACAGAAAAGAGTGTGGCTAAGTGCAAAATCATCAAGTCTTGTAGGCCCAGAAGTACTAATCTGTAAGGGAAAAAGAAGCAAGCTGGTACATATAAATTTTTTTTTTCAGGTCCTTAATAAAGACATAGAAAAGCTCTTCTGAATAGATGATTATCTGATAAAAGTGCCTTTCTCATGATAAACACAAATATGCCTTGGTAGAACATAAGCTCTGAATAAAGGGCTGAGTTCCAGGCACAAGTTCCTCAGTGAGAAAATGACATGATCTACTTCATACATATATTCAACACCTAAGTGGCACGGCTTTTAAGAGCAAAAAAAATTATTATATCACCGATTACCTATTTTTAGTGCTTTGGCCTATAAATTCCAGTTAAATCCATGAAAAAAGTTAACATTTTCATTAAAGATCAATCCCACTTACCAAGTAGAATGGAAAACTCATCTTTACCTCACTCATAGCTTTAAAACAGTTTAAATTTTTTGCATTTATAAATTTTAGCAGCTGCTGCCAGGAATCTGACTCAGTATAATTCTCTTCATGAGAGCAATTATTAATATCAGAGTTTTGTACAGATTTGCACTTCTTTTTTTTTTTTTTTTTTTAAAGATTTATTTATTTATTTAATTTCCCCCCCTCCCCTGGTTGTCTGTTCTTGGTGTCTATTTGCTGCGTCTTGTTTCTTTGTCCGCTTCTGTTGTGTCAGCGGCACGGGAAGTGTGGGCGGCGCCACTCCTGGGCAGGCTGCTCTTTCTTTTGCGCTGGGCGGCTCTCCTTATGGGGCGCACTCCTTGCGCGTGGGGCTCCCCCATGCGGGGGACACCCTTGCGTGGCACGGCACTCCATGCGCGCTGCGTATGGCCAGCTCCACACGGGTCAAGGAGGCCCGGGGTTTGAACCGCGGACCTCCCATATGGTAGACGGATGCCCTAACCACTGGGCCAAAGTCCGTTTCCCTGCACTTCTTGTATAAAACAGGGATCTGGATGTATCAATGACAAATGTTTTTTGTTTTTGTTTTTTAAAGAAGTACCAGGGATTGAACATAGGACCTCGTACACAGGAAGCAGACACTCAACCACTGAGCTACATCCACTCCCCAATGAGAGTTGGTCTAATTGTTTGTTTGTTTTTAGGAGGTACCGGGCATCAAACCTGGGACCTCGTACATGGGAAGCAGGTGCTCAACCACTGAGCCACATCCACTCATCTCAACTGTAAATTTATGCTCGGACTCATCCTAGGTCAGCATATAACTATTGGTTTTGAAAGTTGTACTAAAACTATTCTAATATCCCCATAGTATCATAGTCAATTATATTGGCTATTGAGCCAAAAAGGTACATTATAAAACTAGAAAATCTTACTGCATTTGATAGTGTACTTTAGGATTAATAAAGGGAGAAACTCTCACCTCTAGCTACTTCTGCAATTTTTGGCATATAGGATCTAACAAAGGTGACTGGTCTTACCCACACCCAGGATTGTTTTGGCCTGTGTGACAGTTGTCCACTTAAGTGGACAGAGTACTTTTAAGTTATCTCTTATTGATCCTGATTGATTTTTTCTTTCTTTGTTATAGGAATCAATGTATAGATTGTTACTATATAGCCACACATATGTATGAAACAGGTCAAACCATTCACTTACCAAATACATAAGGTTCTTCTTCAGTGCTTGGATAAAACAAGGTCGAGCCACCTCTGGGGTTAAAATATGTAATCCTGCAATTATAATTGCCACAGGAGCAGCTCAGTGACAGGTCAGCAACCTTCTTCTTGGGAATTCACTGTCACTCTCAAAGACTGGGAGGATGAAATGGTTCTATTGGTGTTTAGGAAATACCAAACCCCTTTCCCAAACCATCCGCCTTCCTCTTCTTGATTCATAAATGTTGCCTTTGGGGTTTTCATCCTAGCAGAAAACTTGTTTATTCCTAAAATTATGAAAATTTACCTGGAGATTTGTCACTAGATAGCTGCATCAGTCATTTGCATTTTAGTGTGACTTAAAGAGTTGAGGATAATAACGATAAGGAATACTTATCAAGCTCTTAGTGGGAAAGCTGGGCTTCAAGTCCTGGCAGCTGAGTCCCTAAGAATGCCACGTCCAATCAAGAAGCACGCCACTTCCACTGAAGCGTGAAGAATTGGGAACACTGAGTGCCCAAGGAAGACACAGCAGAGAGGGAAAAACAAAACACCAAGAAAAAGTTTCATCCTTCCCACAAGTTGTTGCCTAGAGTTGCCCTGCACGCAATAGTCAAATGACCTTGGAAATGGATAGCAAGGTGCATGAGTATAAACCACAGAATAACTGAAGAGCCATGAATGTTATTTGACGATGCTTTAGGAAAGACTTTAGAATACAAGTCAGCCCTAAAAAGAGCCACCAAGGTTAAATCAATTAATAACTCCAGTGCTTTGATATTTGACTGTACAGAAAGAAAGCTAAAATGTCATGAAATTAGTATTGTATAAAGGCACAGTAAGAAAATTTTAGCATACAAATTGCATAGTTGCTACTTTTTAAGGCGATAAGACCTAAGAGATTGCATGGCACCTTTTATGTTATTTTTTAAAGATTATGAGGTCCCTTAAGCCTATAGGAAGGAGAAGAACTGTCAGGTTTATTTCCGGGAATGTGTGTGGCAGTGTCATTACTCTAGAAATAGGAGCCGAGCAGCCTCCTGGTGAGAAGTGACAAGTTGTTCTGGGTGGGATGAAACACAATAGAAAGTGAAGTGAGAAGACAGACAGACTTGCCGAAACCCTCACAAGGATATGTGTTATTTACTCATCCTTCCCAGCTTGCTTCAGGGAAACTCTTTACTTTCCATTTCATCTCTCTTACCTCAGCCTCAACTTTTAAAGGACAATGCCACCACAACAAAAATTATTCTTTCCTCCATCTACAAATATTCTTTTGTGGTTCAGAATAATTATCGTGCAAAACCAGATATGCCCCACCCCTTCCGTCCCTTTACAGAAAGAGCTCATGACTAGCCAGGGCATTTTACAAGAGCATTGTAAGTTGTACTGATACAAAATTAATATCTTGTTGCCATAATAAATTATTTGCTTGCAGCCCTGCAAAATAAGTTTGTAAAACCAAACAGTGAAAAAGTGAAAAAATGGAATGGTTTACTTTGAACAAATAGAACCAACTGCCCAAAGAGAATATCAAGTAGAACTCTATGAAAAAGAAGAATCTGGTTTTGCACCACTCTTCAGCTTCTAGAAGACTTGGCAATGGTCTACAGTATATATAGTTAAGGCTATAAAGATCCAAGTGGAAATGAAACCAGGATTTATGGCCCAAGTCTTATCTTCCAGAATGGTTATGGGGGCTTAATTTTTTGTCAGAATGTAATCTCTTCATGTCCAGGCCCAACAGATTGTACTTGTAATCCTCACCTCAAATGTAGGTATGGATGACAACTATAATAGCAACTGCTATCTTTTTTAGAATCCCACATAGGAATCAAGTGCTGTGCAAGGCAGTCAACATGCAGTATATCTTATTCCTCCACCAACTATTCAATGTCTATATTGTAGAGTTAGAACTGCAGTGTTAAAGAGCTAGAACTGGTAGAGCTGGATGTAAAACAAAGATATCTGGCTCCAAACAGTGCTACAACAGGGACTCCCAACTGATCATCAGAATCAGTTGAAGGATTCTTTAATGCATTTTTGTGTAAATGTTAAATACAGATTCTCAACACTGTCCCACCTCCATCCTCAAATTCTGTTTCAGCATACCTGTGGTCTGATATGTCTGTGACTGCATGTTTCTAAATAAGCCCCCAGGTTGATTGAGAACTGCTGTGCTTTGCTGTTGTCTTCTTTGTAAATAGCTTTAGAAGGTGAGCTGGAAGGCACAGGTTTCCTAAGGCAAGTAGAGCTTCCCACCCTTAGAAAATGCCCCTTGCAGTCCATTCCATTCTTTTTCATACAATATCATCATCTGACTTTTTGACAAGTCATAGTGCTTCTCCCAGTGGTGATACCATCATTATAAGGAATTTTTAAACTTCAAGTGACTTTGGATGTTTAAGGTAAGAGTGAGATGTTACACCTTTTTAATTATTTTTCCAAGCAACAAAAGAGGAGCCCTTGTTAGATCTTCTATAGCTTCCTGCTTCACTCTAAGTCTGCATTATCACACAACACGGAAGTCTCCAAATACCTATTAGTGTATGATTTTCCTAAGCATCTGGATTCTTACATTGTATGTCATCACACAGCCACTAAATTTTTACTAATATGTATGATTTATTTTTTCAACAATCAAGTGTTGAGATAAAGTAGTAGGCCGAATGGGCCATGCATGGTGTAACTTAGAGCCAGCCACCAAAAGGCAAGGAGCTTGTGTAATACTAAGAGAATGCCAAAGATAGAAACAGCCTTTGTAACGGGATAGCAGGACCAGGTAGTGAAGAGTTCCACTCCAACAGGGACACCTTCCGAAGATCTGCCAACTGAATGACGGGAGGCTTTCATAGACAATGAAGGACATTACTGCCCAGTCCTGGAGACTGAAGAGTACAAATCATGGACATGTTTAGTGTTCTGATATAGTGTGGAAATTTTAAAAAGATTAAAATGTGCTTCATCAGTACTCCCCCACTCATTTCCACAATACATAAACTCAAATTGTGAAAATATAATCTTTATAAAGATATTATCACCACTACTGTCAATCTAAAAGCTATGCTAACCTAAGAGTGAGTACAATCTAATGCAGAAATAAATAAAAGAGAACCAAATATTTAAAATTCCAAGATTCAGTGGAACATCAAAAAACTGATATTTTAAGTTGGATGGAAGAACTCCCCATTCCCGTGTGTGCTATGCATGGTAATTAAAATAAAATAGCACAGCAATTATTCCCAAGGATCTGAAATGTCACATTACAATGAAACAGTCAAGCCTTAGAAGGTCAGAACCAGTTTATTTTAGGAGACCTGTGTCAACATATTAAAAACTAGTTAGGTCTTTTGATAATAAGGTTTAAGTATCAACGAAAGTTCAATTTGCTTCTTATGATTCTTTTAAATTAATAGTGAAGTAAATAAAGTCACATTCTAGGGTTAAGTCATTTGGAGAAAATACGGTAAAAAAAAAGAAAGAAAGAAAGAAAGAGGGGCTCTGACAATAAACTGCTTGGGTTTGAAAACTGCCCCCTCTGTTTACTGGTTGTCTGACCTAGAGAAAGTTACTTAATCTCAACCACATATAGTTGTTGTGAGAACTAAATAAGGAAATACAAAGACTTTGGAATATTGTCTCCCATACATCAAGTGCTCAATAGTAATAATTGTTGCCATTGTTATTAGTATTTTGTCAGTGGACAGCAATATTGACAAAATATTCTTGGTGATGAAGCAGAATAAGAAATTGTGAAAATTTTACAAACCAAGGTATGACTCAGAGAAGGACTAATAATTATTTGACATACAGTTTTAAAGAACACACAATTAAGAAACTTAAGCCAATTTTGATGTCAATTGACATTAAGGGAAGTCCCATTTTAGCATTATTTGTAATTAACGTCTAGTAATTAACCAGTTTCAGTGTTGTGTGAAATTCCCAGGAAATAACAAAAGTCAATGAATTTACATTCAAAATTTAGGAAATTTTATAGGGTTTATGTTGTATTTTGTTCTGCTGATACTCTGCCTATAGTGAGATTGGTCAAAAGATTAGACCCCTAAAAGAAAAAATAAACAATAATGCAATTATATTTTAACCTATTGAATTTATTACATAGATAAGTTCTGAGAATTTACCTTGAAATTTCTATCTGCATTTCACAAGACTGTTATTATTGGAAATTATACCATTGGGAAATTATAAAATGTAACCCTTTCAACATTTCTGTAATGCAAAAAAAAAAAAAGCTAGCAAAAATGTTGAATTTGCATCTTAAAATACCAAGGAGCAAAGTGCTGTGCCATGCACTAAAAGGAGCAAATTATTAGTTGTTGTTTTTTTTTCCCAAAGAAAGGAAATAATTATTCTGGAAATAAGAATGAAGTACAGTATGCTAAGTTAGCACTTTTTTGGGTATATTTAATTGTAAGTACAAACTTAGTACCAGAATTGAAGGGCTAAGTGAAGGCATTCTGCCCTCTACAGACAGGCAATTTCCAATGGAAATTTATTTCTGCAAAAAGATGGCAAAAGAAAAACAATCTATAAAGATTCTCTTTCAGTGGTCATCAGAGGTACTGAGGAGAGGGAGAGGAGAGAATAGATGTAACATGGGGCATGGGGCGGGGGGGGGATGTAATTGTTCTGCAGGATAATGTAGTGATGAATACAAGCAATTATACATTTTGTCAAAACATAAAACTGTGCGGTGCAAAGTATAAACGATAATGGAAACTATAGACCATGCTTAGTAGTAATACTTCAGTATGTGATCATCAATTGTAACAAATGTACCACACTAATAAAAGATATTTTTAATGAGGAAGGGGGTGAGAGGGAGTAGGGTATATGGGAATCCCTTTTATTTTCCATGTAACATTTACGTAACCTAAAACTTCTTTATTTATTTTTTCCTTCTTTATTTTTTTTAATGTTGCATTCAAAAGATATGAGGTCACCATATACCCCCCACCCCCCTCACCCCACTCCTCCCACATCAACAACCTCTTTCATCATCGTGGCACATTCATTGCATTTGGTGAATACATTTTGGAGCACTGCTGCACCACATGGATGGATGGTGGTTTACATTGTAGTTTACACTCTCCCCCAGTCCACCCAGTGGGCCATGGCAGGACATACAATGTCCAGCATCTGTCCATGCAGTACCACCCAGGACAACTCTAAAAAGCCCCCACATCATATCTCTTCTTCCCTCTCCCTACCCTCAGCAGCTACTGTGGCCACTTTCTCCACATCACTGCTACAATTTCTTCCATTACTAGTCACAATAGTTCCATAGTGGAATATCAGTAAGTCCACTCTAATCCATATTCCAGCCTGTGGACTCTGGGATGGTTATGTCCACTCTCCCTCTATATCAAGAGGGGACTTGGATTCTACATGGATGATAGAGGCAATTCTCCTGCTTGCATTTGTAGGCATTCTTGGCTCCCTGGTGTGGTGGTTGACCTTCTTCACTACCCTGTTAGCTGGCCAGGGTAAGTCCAATAAACCAAAGTGTAGGAGTTGCAAGTCTGCTGAGGCTCAGGGCCTGGCTATCACATGGACAGTCCAGACAGTCAGGTCTCTTGAGTATATACCAACCCCAGTGCCAACCACAGGTCTGGTAAAAGTAACAGAAGAGGCATGTATAGAAAGGTCATATCTGAGTCCAACTCCATCACACTCAGGAACACAAACTCCAAAGTAGGGCCAACTGACCTAGCCCTGAACTCCAGAGCCATCTGCTATGACCATAGAACCTGTGGGTCACTGCAGCCCTCAGGAGAACCAGCACCTGGGTTTCCATCTACCTTGGCTGTCTCTGGTACCCTACTCAGGCATGAATAAGTATCACCCCTCTGATGACCTCCTGACTCTTTTTTGGAGACTCATAGCCATATAAATTCACTTGTCCTTTCCATTTCCCCCTTTTATCCGAAGTCAAAAGGCAGTTTTTAACACCTGATAATACATGTAGGCTGAGATGTTCTGCCAGTCTGAGTTGACCCCTTTATTCTTACCCTGGCCAGCTGACAGGGAGGTGAAGAGGGTCAACCACCAGACCAGGGAGCCAAGAGTGCCTACAACTGCAAGCAGGAGAATTGCATCCATCATCCCTGTGGAGTCTAAGCCCCCTCCTGATATAGAGGGGGACTGGACATCACCATCCCAGGTTCCACACGATAGAGGAATAGAGTATGGATTACAGTGGATTTACTGGTGTTCTGCTGGGGAATTATTGCGATTAGTAAGGGAAGAAATTGTAACAGTGATGTGGAGAGGGTGGCCACGGTGGCTGCTGATGGTAGGGAGACGGAAGAAGAGATATGGTGTGGGGACATTTTCAGGATTTGGAGCTGTCCTTGGTGGTGCTTCAGGGACAGATGCTGGATGTTGTGTGTCCTGCCGTGGCCCACTGTGTGGATTGGGGGAGAGTGTGGACTACACTGTCCATGTGCTGCAGCGGTGCTCCAGAATGTATTCGCCAGGTGCAGTGAATGTGCTACAATGATGGAAGAGGTTGTTGACGTGGGAGGGGTGGGGTGGGTGGGGTGGGGGGTATATGGGTACCTCATATTTTTTTAATGTAAGATTTGAAAGAAAATAAAAGAATATACAAGAAAAGAAAAGACAAGAAAAATCCTCATTTTAAGTCCCATTATCAAAATGATCTTAAACTAGGATATTGTCTCACTTTCAATTTCCTTACGTATCTCTTCACCACTGTGGCACTCATTGCTAGAGACATGGCCCTTTGAATTTGCTTTTCACCTTCTCTGCTCTGGTATTCACTCATGAATTTTGGGAGCCTTCCCTTCCCTAACCATGTTCCTTGACAAAGTAGATTCTGTCATTTTTAACAACGGTACTGATATTTCTAGTATTTTTGCTGTTTTCTTTGTTATTTCTTATAAAAGCGTTCTATAAAATTATATATTTTTTTAAAGTTTAATTAATATAACCACAGTTAAGAAAAACAAAGACTACCAAAAATTACTTCACTGGATCAGTATCTTTAACTATAAAGTGAAGAACCAGACAAGCAGTAACTGAGCTGATAAGGAAGAAGGAAGTAAAGCTTGAAATGAACAATTTCAATTCCCTGACAATCTGTTCTTCAGAGAAAACCTGCCCTCCTAGGATTTTGTTGCTAACGGCAATCACTAGGCAACACCATCCCACAAAGAACACACATCCACACACATAAGATAAAGTCATAAAACAGTCTCCATACCCTGTGCTTCACGTACCATGACCCAAACTATACAACTGTCCTTCCTACACTCAGAATTATTGAAAATCTGACTATATCAATATCAGAGGGTGAGAAGTCTACTTCACTGAGGGTGTTTAGAGATAAAAGTATTCCTCAAGATACATTTAAGAAAATGATGGACACTTAGAATAAATAAACCATCATCCAATGCCATACAAGTATTTAATAAGAATGACGAGGAGCCCCTAGTTAGCTATGCTCTTGGCATCTGCCAAGGCATGAAGAAGAAACCCTGAGAATAAGATTCTGGCTCAGAAGCTACCTTGGAGGCTTCTGCTAGTTGGTCCTGGCATATGCTCATCATTCCCTTCGTAACTACCGATGATGCATATACTTTTAACAACTGCAAAATCTGAATAAGCTGCTATGTCTAACACAGATTACCCTTTGACCATTTTTGCTTTAAATCATCTCCCAAGTAAATTTAATAATGTTTCCTAAAAGAATTTCCTCTGCAGATTTTATTATACAGTCTTGATCGAAACTGTAAAAATTTTTAAGGTCTTCTGCTGTTTTTCTTTCACTCAAGCTTAAACATAAGAATATGTAATAATATAGTATAATAATAAAGTTCCCTTTGCTTTAAGACTTTGGAGAAAATATGTATTAACATAGAAATATAACTGCTTTAATAAACAAATCTGAATAATGAATAGTTAAACCCTAGCAACAAGAAATGTTTGTCTTTTGTTAATAACAGTAAGAAAAAAATTGGCCTTGGATTTTAATGTCTACATGACAGAAAGCAAATCTAAATATCTGTTCCACAGAAAAACAAAAAGAAGAGAGGCTTCCAACAAAAATAGTTTATAGATTGCTTATTAACTCAGATATTTCTTAATTTATGACTTTGGTGTTCCCTTGTTCATGAATCAGAAAATAATTTTACTAGAATTATTAGTTCCAATTTTTTTCTTTTGATTCCGAAATCTACAAAACCAATAACTTTATTTTAATTTCTTTTAATTTCTCAAAACCTTTTTATGCATTCAAGACAGTAAGAGTTCCTGGGAGATAGAAAATTCGCTTAAATGTTTAGAAGAATATTTCATTCATTCTTATGTTTTCAAAGCAGTTAAACATTGATTACACAACTCTTGTAACTATTTGTTTGCTAGGGTAATTGAAGTTCATCCATAAGTTCCCAAGGGTTATAAACATGTTAATCATACTTTTTTCTTTTTTAAACTGAATGAAAACAAGACTGGCCATTGCAGAACCTATTCTGTAGTGTCCTCATATTTTGTCTCTCTGTTAAAGCAATTCAAATAGTGTTTTTCTTAGTCTTATGAGAATCTATTTAAATAAAACAATTAAATATGGCTTTATCCAATGATTTTATGGATATTTTAATAAAATTAAGAAAAATATAAAATTGTTCACATAAATATTTAATATTACCTCGTTTGTAAGAACACATAAAGGAATACTCAAGATAATATTTTATAACAGCTAAAATCTATATTAGATTTTAGTACTGAAATCCCACACTGTCTCAATTTTGAACGAATGCCTCTATCATATCTTATTACTGCATTCATAAATACTGTTCCCAAAGAAAACTATATGGTTGCCAAACTCTATGTTCTCTACTCTGCTTAAAGCAAAACTGCATAATTATTTAAAATATCATTCAGTGGTATCTCTCCAAGATATTTATTGTTGCATGAAAGCATCAATTGAATATCTGTTAAATATGAAATAATATTGATTATATTATGCTAGTAAAGAAAAAATCACAAAATTTCAGATATGCGCATACCATAAGTTCTTTCTCATTTAACGATAATGATTATCTAGTCTTAGAATAATTTGCCAACCAATTATGTCAAAACAAGGATAACCTCTATTAGGAGGTCACATTTGCATCTATTTGGTGGTTACTCTTCTACATTATTGTAGATGTTATTAAAATTCATCTCTATACGTATATGAATGGATTAATTGGACAAATATTTTTCTAGTTTTCCCTATATGCCCATTATAGTCTCTTCTTATTAATCCAAAAGGTGAAGGTATAAGTGTAAATACTTATTCTATATCTCTGTTCAGAATTTGCTTTTCAATGCTTTTACTTTTTTCTTACCCATTGGCAAAGTAGAAAAATGGTATTTGCTTTAGTTTCCTCATGCCCTGGTAAATGTCCAGACCATATTTGAAATATGAAAAGTTGTCTGGCTTTTAGCTTTATATTTTATAAAGCTGTTCTGCGGAAAGAGTGTCTGATGCCAATTTATTAATGGTAAATAGGTGGATTTTTAAGGAATGGAGGTAGACTAACATTTTTTAAATGATATCTGGTATGCATTAGAGAAAAGTACATGCCTCACATGGTGACTTGTTAAGTGAAAAGATAATAGATTTTCTCCCTTAATTGATTACGTGATGCACAGATATAAATCTCTTTTCTGAAACGAAAATCTAGATTCGTTGGACTGCCTCAATACATTTCTCTTTGGTTGTACTGAAATAAAATTCTTAGCTCTGGACCCTTATGAACAAGGCAGAGGATTGGAAATAAAATGATCTGAATAATGGAATCATGCATCGTTAGGGATGGAAGGGGCTTCTTTGAGCCTGCATTTCATTCCCATGAACAGAAATGGACTTATTCCATCTTTCTGAAACTTTATAATTGTGGAATATCTAATCTCAAGTAGTTTCCCAGAAGGGACTTGCAATCACTTAAATGATGGCTATTTTCTTAATCCATCTCTTTTTTTCCTCCTTCCCTTCCCCCTTGTCTCTAATCCTTTCTCCCTCCCTGATCCTGAGATTGCCCTATGGGTACCTTTTGGGATAATTTGTGCCCAAGAAGGAGAAAACAGTTAAGAGTGAGAGGGAGCACAATATGGAGGAAACAACCCAGAATTAGAACACAAAGACACCTGGTTTCAAATTTTGACTCTAGAAATTACAGCCCTGTATACTTGCATAAATTACTTAATCTTTATGGATCTCAGTGTTCTTCATTCCAGAGTTGCCGTGAGGCTAAGAAGAAATATGCAAAAAGTGCTTGTCACATGTTATACGTACAATGAATTGTATGTATTATGAAGGGGAAACAAATACAAGTTTTCAGAGCCACACTAACTGAGCAAAGAAAGCAACAAATAAGGCATGTTTGCAAGATGCATAGAGACAAAATAGTTTCCATCTACAAGGCCTAGAAGTGGCATACGCGTGCCTAGCGAAATGCTAAAGTGCTACTGATGCTTTTTATCGGCAGTCAAGGTGAGATGCCCAGGAGTGAAACCAAAAGGTAGCCACGTTTGGGAGGTGAATCCAAAAGAGGTCAAAGTCTCCTTAGTTTCTCAGGGATAGCAAGAGTAACAAAAGCTGTTTGCTCGACCATCCTCCCTTGGAAAGGGTAGAAGCTACACAGGCCGAGGCTGTGTGATCACCTGAAAGACTTCAAGGAGGTACTGAAAACGAGCCTGGGGCACTGCAGACAGCTGGGAACCCCCACAATTGACAGGACCTGCTGGCATGCAGCTCTGGAAGGAAATGGCGCAGCCATGCTGGAAGCAAACCAACATCATGGAGGCCAAGATGCTGGGCGAGATGTCGGACCCTCCACTGGGGAAGGCTCCGAGGCTTTGAGGGGGCAGCAGGGCAAGTTCTGAAGGATCCTACCCCCTCACTCACTCATGAATGGGACCTCCATTCTGTACATTGTCTTTGTGGTGAAGTCTCCTTATTACACACGCCTTCACCAAGCTCCTCACAAATAATTACTTTATACCATGCTGGATGCTGGGGAAGTTTCAGAGCAGCTGATCTGCCTGGCCTTAGCTCTAACACTTCTCTACTGGAGAGAAATGAGGCTGTGGTCATCAGCTTCCTGTACCCAACGTCAGGTCTTCAAAGCCTTTGGCTGCTCGGTGCAGAGCTCCCCTTCCTGAGTTGACTTGAGCTCTGCTTCGGTTAGTCTTCAGTGCCCACTGATTGCCCAAACTGGTGCAGCTCCATCCTTCTGCCTCCATTAAAGGACTGATTCTTTCAAGGTAAGCATCGTGATAGCCTGTGTGGGAGAGTAACAGCTCTCGGCAAGTGGGCAGTTCATGATTTCTAGCTTACAGGTCCAAGGGTGCTCGAAGCTCGCCACACAGCCTGCCTGAGCACCCTGCGAACATGGTCAGCTCACTACCACCCTCCGATTCCAGAGTCTGCTGGGGATCAAATGTTCACAGCCAAGCTTTGAAGGGTACTTGTCAATTGATAGACATAAATGACACATGGATTATTTGAGATGACTGAATGAACACTATAAAACAACTCTAACTACAAGCTATTTTGTTACCTAGGCATGATTTTATAGAACAAGCAACAATTAGTGAATAACAGTGCCCTGTGCCTTCTTTCTAGTAATTCATGAAAATTCTTGGCTATTTGAAACTTGCTGTCTTTTGTTTTGGATGTGGCATGATTTTCTGCTGCTTCTGCTTCTTCTTTATCCCTCTCCTTTCCATCTTTCTGGTGTTTGGAGACAAATACTATTTTCAAAAATTCTCCTTCTATGTATCTCCAGTTATGTGAAATTTACATTCACTTCATAGGCTTTCTTGTCAAAAAAAAATTTAAGCACACTAATTAGAATTTATTGGTCTTATTCTTACCAGTTGTAATCCAGGGACTCCATCATCCTGCAGAGCACCGCCCCCAAATATTCCTGGGATCCCCCAGTAGTCCCTGGCATCCATGCACCCTTTCTGCTGGATTCACTACTCATCCACTGTGCAAATATTCAGAGCAGCCCCCAACGGGAGCTGCTGAGCCGACAGGCAAGGGGAGGCTGAGCGGCCTGTGCACCTGTCCAACCAGGAATTTCATGGGAGGCAGGTGGATACCTGGGGAGGTGCTGGGAAATGACCTTTCTACCCTTTGTAGACCATCTGTTGGCAGCATCCCAAAATAGTGTGTCTTGGAGGAAAGAGATAACTGAGAGAATAAACTTATTTCGTGAGGTTAAACCTGGGATGCTCTGTTGTGACACACATGTTTTGCACTCAGAACTCGCAGAGCTTTGTACTGGATCAAGAGTACAGTACCTCAGGAGGCTGCACAGATGAATTTCCCAAGACCCTTGAAAACTATCGGCAGAAATAATATTTACAAATTATAATTTTTGGATTCACGCCTAGATTTGAGTCCTGGCTCTGAAACGTATTTATTATGTGACAGGAGATGATTTTTTTAACCTCTCTAAGACTCAGATGCTCCATCAGTAAACGGGAGTCATAATTATTCCTACCTCAGAAGATTTTTGTCCAAGGGTTCTAGTTTGCTGGCTGCTTAAAGCAATACACAAGAAATGCGCTGGCTTTTACCGTAGGGATTTATTAGTTCACAAGCTAACAGTTCTGAGGCCATAAAAATGTCCAAAGTCCCTGAAGACCGACCATCAATCCTGGACTCCTCTGCCACATGGCAAGGCACATGGCAGCATCTGCTGGTCTCTCCCTTCTCTTCTGGGTTTTGTTGCTTTCAGCTTCTTGCTTCCGTGGCTTCCTCTCTCTTCATCTGAATTTCATTCTCCTATAAAGGACTCCAGCAAGAGGATGAAGAGCTCCCTGAATGAGGCATGTCACATCTTAGGTTAAGATTCTACTCACCAGAAGATCCTCCATACAATGGGCCATCGCCCCCAGGGATGGATTCACTTGAAACACATGCTTTTCTGGAGCACATATGGCTTCAAACTATACAACAAGACATGATAAAATAAGACACACAAAGGGCTTCACAGGTTGCCAGGCACGGAGTCCAGGAAGCAGCCTTTCTGATGTCAGTACACTAGGTGTGCGCCGCTGTGCCTGATCTGCAGCAGACATGGGTTTTGCCTTTTCTCAGTGGCCCCCTTTGCTACATGTGAAGTTTTGAGGGCCTCTTGTTCTGGTCTGCACGCAGGCCTCAATCTCAGTGATTGACTCAGCTTAAGTTCAATTTAATATTTAACCTATGCTTTCAAATTCCATCCTTGGCCACTGAGCAGCTGCCTGGGCTACATCAATGTATCTGGAAACAGAACTTATTTTACACAAAATCTCTTATCACCGGGAAACTCAAAACCTTTAATAAAAGGAATTCCATTTATGACAATGATACTGAAGTGACACCAGACAGAAGCAACCACCAGCCACGTGTCAATTAAATCAATCTCAGTCTTCCTCCCAAGGCTCTCCAGCACAGAGCTCACATCTTCCGGGGGTATTTATTCTTGTAGACATATCTACTCATTCAGCATGCATTATTAAACTTTCATGAGGTCACAGCTCCTGTTCTAGACTCTGAGATATCTTCAATATCATAACTCAACAAGACAGATCGCTTCCATTGAGGTAGGAAGAGAGACAAGGAGTAAATGAACAGAAGATTACCAGGCTGGGACAAGGATATGGTGAAATACATCCTGATGGGAATGACCAGGCATTGGATAGTCAGGAAGGGCTCCCAGGGAGGTGATGTTTAGACTGAGAGCTGAGTGATGCGAGGGAATCAGCTGTGGAGAGATCTGGTGAAGCAGCTCAGGCAGAGGGGAGAGCCAGTGCGAAGGCCCTCACAGGAGGACATTTTCATGGGCCTGAGGAATTCGAAGAAGAGCCGTGGGCTGGGATGCAGGGAAGCAGGAGGAGTGGAAGACAAGAGGGACAATTTATAGAGGGAACGGAGCCATCCTAAGGATTTTGGAAACCATCGGAAGGATTTAAACAGGGATGAGTTTTGACTTGATAAATGACGCTGAGAATGGATTGCCGGGGTGACCTAGTGGAAGTTGGGGTCAGTTAGGAGGCTTTTTCAGTTTTCCAGTTGCAGAAAAGTGGAAAAATTCAGCATATGATTTGAAGAAGGTGGAGAGGATTGAGGAAACTGTTGGTTTGTGGCCTCTGCATCTGGTGAAAGTTAGAGCCTCTCACTGAGATGGGGTACGTGGGACAACCTCCTTTTGCATGTGCCCACATTTCCACATGGGAGATCCTCTGCTAGAGCAGCCCTCTGTCCTCACTGGGCCCCATCCCTGGGCTCTAGAGGAGGAGGCTTGACCACCTGATTGACGAATTTAGGAGAAGCTAAGCACGACGGAGCAGCCCGCCTTTTTGCTGTCAGTGTCTGCTTGGCTCAGAAGGCACGTGGGCTCTGCTCCTCCAGCCTGTGGGTTCTGAGGAAGTAGGCAGATGGGGCGGGCATGGTCCCAGTTCAGCCTGGGATGGGTGTAGTCATAGGAATCTCACTGTGATGCCACAAAAGCCATGTCCCCAAGCCTGGCTTTGATCACAAATAAATCTGGCAATTGTAACTCCGTCTGTTTGACTCAAGCATCTCTTGATCAAATGACTGAAGTCTTGGGGATGTGGTCAAAGGCAAAGATGTAAATTTTAGAGTCTTCGGAGTATGTATTTTAAAAGGTGTATACTATTTCCTTGGAAAGTCGTGGTTAAATAAATAAATATATTTTATGGGAGTTTAACCAGATTATAGCAGCAGCCATCAATATCACTATACTTTTTACACCTAAGACATCAGATTCCAGAAACCTTATTGTATGTCACCATGCCAACTGGCTGAGAAGCCTCTCTGCTGAATCATGCTACCCAAAAAGGCAAGCAATGGATCCTCCCAGTGCTCAGGTTTGATGCAAATAAAATTCAATTCTGTGTCCCACGCAATTCACCTCTGAGTCATCCTAGGTGCACATTGTCATGGTAATTGAAGACATCTGCCCTTCTAAACAATGCAAGAACCTCCTCCTGCAGCCCCATCTCCTACACCGATAAATCACCACCTCAGGGAGGACTGATAAGGGATCAAGGATGGGGGCAGAATGCAGCTACATATGAGGAGATGTTCTCACGTGCATTGCCAAAGCTCCTATTCCTCACTATTATTCTTGATTAAAATAAATCCCTTGTCAGTTCATCACCAGAAAATATTAACTCTAGCTTTGGAAGTCACCTCACCTAAATGCACAATTCAATTATTATGCATGAATGGACAATGTTAAATAACCTGATTGGCATCACTGGTATCTAACAGAAAGGATTACAATTCATCTTAATTACAAGGTATTCCTTTCCATTATGCTCAGTATTCCACCTGTCAAGTTCTTAGCTAATATATCTTAATAAATGATAGAAAGTATTTAGCACAACAGAGTTTACTTGAAATATTAACCCTTGTTTTCTTCTTTCACAGCTAAAGGGTTTCTCACACATTCCTACTAGACATAAAAACTTCATTTTTTTACAGCTTTTTTTTTGTAAAACTGAAAAATTCAGTTACAAAATGACTACTGAATTTGGGAGAAACATCTACAGTTTTAAAAAGTAAGGTTTCTTGGGTTCAGACTGTAAAATCACATTCATTGCATTTTTCTTTTCAAATGGCTAATGGTTAAATCCATCAACATTTCAGGATTTAGCTAAATAGATATTATTTATGAACGAACTGTGACAGTGTTTCATCCAGAAAGTGCATGTGGTGAAAATGTGTTGGATTTAAATGTTAGCAGAATTAATAAAATAGCTCAATATTAGAAGCAATTTGATTTCCCGAATAAGTCACACTTAAAATAGTATTAAAAGTAAAATACTGATGTGCTTGCAAATCTGATAGCTTTAAAATGATATCAGCACCATTGGAATAAAACAAGGTGAACTCCAATTTATGTTTTGCTGCAAATTAATCTGATGCTTTCTGAAGAGTAGGGTGAATTCAGATCTCTTGGCATTTTCTACTACTAGATAAATATTACCCAGAATCTCCTGGATGCTAGACAAGCCTGTGTATCTGCAGAAAAGGCCTGTTCAGGCTTGTGTTTAAGAACCTACATCATGTGGTTATTACATTACACAGAGATCAGGATCTCCCAGCTTATATGGACTTCTACACCTTTCAGACTTCCAATTTTTAAGTCAAAAGTGAATTAGCAAGGCTTGCCCATTTTGGAGTAACTGACAGGAAATTAAGATCTCTCAACCAACCAACTGAAAAAAATCTTACAACGACTAACACAGGATTGCAAAGAACATAACTGACTCTCCATGATGTGAATTGTTAGTCTGCATCTGGTTTTCCAAGACTGGGATTCACACTTCTCCAGTATCTTCCTTGATCTGGATTTGCCTCCATGCCCTTCTTCTTTGACTGCTGATGCTATATGCCTTTGAGCCAAGTGATACATATTTTTTAGTTGTTGTTCCTGGAACTTTCAAATGAGCACCTCCACTTCTGGTGCTCGACCCACACTTTACCACTATCTGGACTGTCCACAAGTCCCCGGCATTGGTGAAATAGTATCTTCTTTCAGACCCAGATCATAGTATAACTGTTCTAAGGAACAGCCTGAGGATCCCTTTTGAGAGTAATAAGACAGTAATGCATAAATAGACCTTGTATTTAAATTGTCCTTCATAGGCTGGTCTTTGCAAAAATACTGGGAACTGGCCCTGATGGTACTCTCTGTGCATTTATAATGTGACAGATCCAGAAATGTTAGAGTGACCTGCTCAAGGCAGCACTGGTAATTCTGAATTCTGCCATCTGTCACTGCCAGAGCACAATGCATCCCACATAAGTGATTACAGCATTTATTTATTTGTACTTCATTTTGTTCAAAATGCGCACGATGAATTAAATGATTAGATGAGTAAGTGAATGCTTCATTTAATAAAGTCTACTGCTTTAGGTATGAAACGTTAAGACATTGATATTGAAATCTTTCTAAAGTGAATTAAATGGTTTCTAAAGCAGAGCCAAAGTTCATTTATCTTGAGGACGGGGGATCGCTATACCAAAAAATGCAATTCTGCTAGGCTGAAACATAGAAATAAAAACAGTAGTTTTCATTGTTATGATCATTTAGCAACTCCAAAGTGTTTTCATCAAACAGTCTTGTCCAAGAGTGATTGTTTTCCATATTTTATAGTTGAATAAAGTGACGCTTAGAAGAGGTGAAGGAACTTAAGTTCCCACAGCAAGCCCCCGGCTGAGCTGCACGCTCTAATGGTGAGCCCTGGGTGGGTGGAAAGGATTTTCATCCCTACACTAAATGGCCCTAGGTCATTGTGGACATTTTCTTCATGCTCTTGTCTGATTAGTCAGTCAGCTATCAACGCTTCTTTTTGGCAGAGAATGGTAACAGTTATTTCTTCTTGTTGCCAGCTGTCATCATCTGTTTCTAGTGTATGATCTAGAAAACCAGATCATCAAGCCTGTTGGAAATTGGACATGAAACCAGTTAAACAGCATGTGCCTGAGGGAGGGTTTCTTCTGTGGAGCCAAGTTCATGGCTTCAGGGCACAGTGGTAGACCAACTCTGAGTCACCTCTTGGTTTATGACTGGGTTTCAGGAGGCAGTGGGCAGATGAGATGAATTCTACTTACATTTTGCCCTCAAGTAGGTGCCAACAAGTCTTCTTCCTTGCCCCCATTCCAGACTCTTCTACTTGTGATTCTTCTTCCTTCTCATATTCCAAGGGCAGAGCATTAATTGACAGATGGGCTTCCTCGAAGTGTGTGGTTGACTTGGGCAGTGCTGCTGAAAGCATTGCCACAGTCCAATGTAGGTGTCTGAACTGCTTATTGCAAGTCAGCCGGGAGATGGGTACAGAAACTAAGAGGAAGCATTTAGAAACGTTCCAAACAATCTGACACTGATGCGACATCTTTATTGTATTTTACAAAAGTCTGCACAAGATGGCAGATGGAGGAAACCCCCACAAAAACTGTTCCCATAAAACTGGTCCCATGCCATAGAGTTTGAAAAACATTAACTTTGGTATGTCCACAATAAGAACACTAACTAGTAGTCAAATAATGATTATGTGATAACCCATCTGGCCTGTGATCCTTCTAGAAAGCAAACCACTAACTTCTCTTCCCTTTTTAAAAAATACCAGCTTGACTTGCTTCCCCACTTAAGCTGTTTAGTTCTCCGGTATTAGGAAAATGTTCCCAATATGCCTGGATGAAGTCTCTCACCTCCCAAGATAAATAGAGGAGTAATGACTCTGGGGTATAAGAATTGGGATAAATCATATTTTAGCTATTAAATAAGGATAATAGAAAGAGAGAAATCAAAATAGTAAGTAACATGAACATTAGGTTCAAATTCCCAAGGGGTTTAGAGCTCCAAGTACT
The DNA here is from genome assembly GCF_030445035.2 of Dasypus novemcinctus. Taxonomy (NCBI): domain Eukaryota; kingdom Metazoa; phylum Chordata; class Mammalia; order Cingulata; family Dasypodidae; genus Dasypus; species Dasypus novemcinctus. The sequence goes on along the minus strand of NC_080701.1, from coordinate 8,040,888 downwards.
TGATTCATTTGTCCACAAAAGGGTTTTGTTTATATACTTAGTATATCTTGGATATTTGTGGCAGCTGTTTCAACTGTGAACTTTGTACACAATGCAGTACCATGAACAAATAAACACTTAATAAATACTGTGTTACTGGTGCTAAATATAATGGTAATGAAATATTAACAAATTTAAGTAAAACCAAGGCTTGCTTTGGTATCTTTAAACTGAAAGAGAATATAACAATCACAACTGTTTGGAATCCAGATTAGTTAACCCTCAGTAACAGCAGATAGATGTGAAAGCCCACACGTGCCAGATGTGTGATCTGCCCAGACTTGATGTGGGATAACTGCCACATTCCAAATGTTCCCCATTGCCTACCACTGGTGAGGAGCCAAACTCAAAAGCCCAGGGAATTTGAGGATGTAGCAGAATTCATGAGAAGAGGGAGACATTTCTGAGGTGGAGATTTTGATTCAACAACTACTTAGTGAGGGCTGAGCCAGGTATTCTTTTCACATGCTTGGGTTGAATCAGTCAATAAGACTGACAAAATATCTGCCTTTGTAGGGTTTACACACTAGCAAGGTGCACAATAGAGATAATAAGGAGGAACATATTACATAAGTAATTATAATAATAGTCATTTTATGGTATATCAGAAACCCAATAAAATACAGGGTAACCAAGGACTAGAGTTATTGATAGAAGCAGTGATACTACAGTGGTAGGGCAAGTCTCCGAATGTAGTTTCAAATAAAAGCTGAAACAAAGCTTTAAGCAAAAAGTTGAAACTAAACAGTAACTGATAATAATACTAACTAGATTTAATTCAACACTTACCTAAGAAATTCTCATATTTTAATAACTATATTGCATAAAATGTATTAAATTGGACTAAATTTATTAGAATGAGAGGGAACTCATGGACTGCTCTAAAAAGTTTGGGTTTTAAAATCAAGAAGGGTATGGGCAGTTAAAAACTATGATGTGAGCCCCGTGGGTACACATAGCTAAGGGATGACTGTTCAATCATATCTACTACAAATTTCTCTCCATCATTTAGGGGAGAAATACTCTTTTTTTCTAATCAAAGCAAGGGAGACGAGTTCAAGCTGTCATCGCGAAGACACATAATTGGATTTTTTTCCCCTCTTTTCTTCTTTCTGCTATAGTTTTATATGAGCAGGAAAAACTGGAAAATAAAATCCCTTCCCCTCAGGCAGTTTTTTCTTGAGTTAGCTGAGGTGGAGAAGCTGAAAAGATGACAAAAGCAAGTGCTAAGAAAATCACAGGTTGAGAAAGAAAGCACATAGTGGTCAAAGGCTCCTTGATTTGAAATCCCATTTCTCTGATGAGATGCCAGTGATTTTAATGACAGCCTAACCTGAAATTGCAGAGCTGCTAACAGGGCCACATAGTAACTCATATCATATAAGGCTTTAGGTTTTGATTTTCAAAAAACACATTTTCCTTAGGCATGGAAATAAAATTAGAGCAGTTTTTGATAAATAAGATTAGAAATTAGTGAGAAAATTACCAGATTGTGCATAAGCATTTATTTCTTTAAACCTTGCTCCATTTGTATCATCTTGACATATAAAGTAATTCTGAGCTGTAATGTTTAGAATTGTTTATACAGAATTTATTTAATATATGATTTTATCTACTAGCCTTACTTTTGGTTTCTTATATGTATAACTTTACCTTGTGCATTAGATCTTGCAAGAGATTACATATTATCACAGAATTGGGTGTATCTTGTTTCAAAATTTGTGCCTGCACACTTAAATATATAAAATTAAAGTCTTGAAGGTCATATATTATGCAGTTTCTTTTTAGATTCTTTACCTTGTAATTTTTTCCCAAGTGTTTTGCTTTCACAGTGTTTCCACATGGTCTGTATGAAGAATTTAGATTTTAATGTTTATGTCAAATCTAAATCAGACAACCAAAGCGTCTACGAGGTTGATTCAAAGATGTGGAAAATTCTCACACTGCCTGATTTTTCCTTTTCAACTTTTCACAAATGCATTAGATCTATTTTATGAAAGAAAATGTCCAAAATGATTTCAAAAAGATTGTGATTTCTGAATGTTCAACACTTTTCTATTTGCTTTCAAGCACTCAGGCACTTGCATTTTCTGGGTGAAGGAAAAGTCCAATTTTCTTTAACTGCCAGGGATTCCATCATGGCTCTGCCCGTGATTTTCTCCCAAAAGAAAAAGAACACAAAGCACAGAAGCAGATAAAAGTTGTAGACAAATAAAAAGTTTGCTATTGTGCACCAAAGTAAAACATGAAGAAGTTCAAACAAAAGTGCAGTGATTCCCATTTATGTGTATCATCAATGCTGAGATTCCAGCTGTGACACTACTGGAGCTTGGTGCACAGCTGTGACATTACAAAAGGGACTCGATTGCCAATCAGAGCTGGCATGAGAGAGTCATCGTCCATGCCATCCCCTCATAAAGCTTCCGGAACTCTGTGTCTCTTCGTTTGTTGTCTCCGTAAACAACCCTGTACTGTGCGACTTAAAGACACTGCAAAATTTCTCTATTACCTTTAGTTAAGGTTTGCAAGGAGTTCTAGATTTAGGTAGAAAGGATTTCACAAGGGATTTCTCTTACCACTCACTCCACGGTTCTCTATTTGAGTAGATACAAGAGGAAGAATATTGAAGAGTCATAAACTAACGTTGCTTATGTCTGCTCAACCATCAACCGTTTTCTTCATTATTGGTGAATATCCTTCTCACCCCCTTTCAATGGAAAATAATTTCAAAAGGCAAAAGTGGCAGCACTGACAGAAATAATCGCAAAAGATCACCACCATTATTATTGTTGTGCAGAAGAAACGCAGTCTCAGTTGCCTGAAGGGTACTGTGGATATGGCACAAATATGTCAGCTGTCCCAAAACTGTTGTGTCTCTGTGTAACATTAGCCCAATGAGATGTTCTCCCCAAAAGCATCTTTGATCAAAAATGTTTTTGATCTCCCTCAGGCCGATTCACAATGTGCCCTGGCATTTTAAAGATTCTAAGTCCTGAGATAAAGTAACATTCATCTCTGTGTAATACCAGATTATTTACCCATAAAACTCTTCCCTGTGTGCTTTATGTAAAACAAATGGGAAACGTATTTTAGGGGTTGATAACAATTAAGAGAAGAATCAAAATTTGTGTTTAAGCACGTGAAAAGAGGAATAACTTTTGAGAAACTACCATATACATGGCACTGTTCCTAGATTTTGATCCACTTATAACAAAATTTGCATTTAGCATAACAGATTCTGAGAAAAATTCAGCCTTTCTAGGGTACTTACAAGTAGATATTTTTTCTTCTAATTTCATAAACTAATATTTATATATAAAGATACAGAAAAATTATGTTATAGGAAGCAGAATGCCATTAATAAATCTGGAGAGAGAAAGTTGTGACTTTAGATGGGCTGAAGATCGGACGATATTTTCAGAGTTCAAAAACATGTTGAGGGAAGCAGATTTGGCTCAACGGATAGAGCATCTGCGTACCACATGGGAGGTCCAGGGTTCAAACCCAGGGCCTCCTGACCCATGTGACGAGCTGGCCCACACACAGTGCTGATACACACAAGGAGTGCCATGGCATGCAGGGGTGTCCTCCACTTAGGGGAGCCCCACGCACAAGGAATGCGCCCCATAAGGAGAGCCACCCAGTGAGAAAAAACGTGTAGCCTGCCCAGGAATGGTGCTGCACACATGGAGAGCTGATGCAGCCAGATGGTGCAACAAAAAGAGACACGGATTCCCAGTGCCACTGACAAGAATACAAGCAGACACAGGAGAACACACAGGAAATGGACACAGAGAGCAGACAACTGGGGGGGGGGGGGGCGGAAGGGAGGGAAAGAAATTTTTAAAAATTTTTTAAAAAGTAAAATAAAAAATAAATTGAAAGAGTCTTACCCCTATTTTTTAAAAAAATAAACATGTTGAATCCCTTGTCCTTTTCAAATTAGCAACCTTCATTTTATACACTAATTTCGATCTGTGACCATAATTTTAAAAAAGGAGAGGAGGGGAAGGGCAAAAACACAGCCTCATAATTTTTATTTAAAATGCCAGACCTATTTACAAGATACATCCATTGAACTCTTACTCTGTGACTGGCAGCAAATATGAAATAGCTATTAACACATGTAGTCCTCACAACAAAATTACGGAGTAAAAATTCTTATCACCTGCATGTTAAGGTGAAATAATAAAGGCAGATGTAGGTTGTGGTAGTTTGAAGATGTGTACACCCTGGAAAAACATGTTCTTCAATTTAATCCATTTCTGTGGGTGTGAACCCATTGCAAGTAAGCCCTTCTGATGAGTTAAGTTGGCTTGTTCAGTTATGGTGTGGCCCAACTCAATCAGGATGGGTCTTAAACCTATTCCTGGGGTCCTTTACGAAATCAGGACAGAAAGAAAAAGCCACAGTAAGCAATATGCTTCATTTCAACAGCACCAGGAGGAGAAGGGAGGGACCAGGAGATGCCGCCATGTGCCTGGCCATGTGACAAAGGAGCCGAGGATCACCGGCAGCCAGCCCCAGAGCGCGGGTCTTCAGGAAGAAAGCATCATCTGGATGACACCTTGACTTAGACTTTCTTTTAGCCTCAAAAGCATGACCTAATAAATTCCCATTGTTTAACCTACCCCTTTCATGGTATTTACTTAAACAGCATAGGAATCTAAAACATAGGTTTACAGAGCTAGGATGTAAAGCATATAGGCTGGGTTTGAACACTGGCACACCTCATAGTCCTAATGGCAACTCACCACTGCCTTTCTAACAGCATTTCTAGAGATCTACAGATGTTACTGTGAGTGCCCTGCACTGGGCAAATAATAAGAATTTGAGTTGTAATTTTAACACAATTCTAGTACTATCAAAATGTATAATGAGGTGACCCTAAAGGAAGTATTGTCTTTTGGACTACGGCAATTCTGTAGCCTTAGTGGAGACTAAGCAGGATGAGCATTCTTTTATTTCTTCTGAAGTCTTTGTAAGTTGAAGGCAATTTTATAAGAAGCATATTTTCCAAATACACTTGTTTGTTGCTTCCCAGGTTCCTTCAGTCATGTGGATTCAAGTGGATAAAATGTGTAACCCTGAAAATGATGGTATAAATGCTAAGTATATCAATATCAGAGGTGACTTTCTCCAAATAGCTTCAATTTTTCCTTTTCTGGATACAAGGAAGAGGTACTTTTCTTTATGAGAATGGGATCTGCAAATCTAGCCCAAAGGCAGCCTCATTCATCTTCACACACTACTTAAAGTAAAATCATGTATGTTCACGATGTTTAAAGGCCGATACATCCTTCAAATTCTACTAATTTAGAATATATTCCAAAAAATTGACAGAGCAGGTTGCAAATATGTTCATAATTCATGTTTTCTGAATGAATATAAATATACAAACAGGGAAAAACATTTCGTTGTATTTTGATGAACCAATAGTCACTAGCTTACATAAGACCTAAGAGCCTACTGTGTAAGAAAAGATGATTGGGGGGCAAAATGACTAGCACCCCAAATTAGATAATTATATGGAACAAACTTTGATTTACAGAGATTCTATGTATAATATATGTACTAACAAAATCAAACAGCAAACATTATATCATATATAAGGAAAATACAATATGCTTTGATAACCTACATTAATGATTTTGAGATTTCTGACAACTTTGCTTTGGAAAATCAGAGCAAGTATCTTAGAATTAGCATTTGAACAGTGTGATTTTATTTCTAAAAACATAACTAGTCTACATGTGCATGTATTTATGGCACTATTACATAATATTGCATTTAGGCTATATTCCAAAATATATATATTAGGTCCTTTTTTTCTGTGGAGTTTTTACTGAACTCTGTGTGTATGTGCACATGTGAGGGAGAGAAAGACTTACAGATAAATCAGCTTGGACTCTTAAAATTAGGTCAAAGACAAGTTCAATTTTGAAACAACTCCCCAGTGAATACTTAAAAAGAATATATGTATGCATATATATTTTTCTTTTTACTCATGAAGGCAAAATGTTGTTTGAGGATTTAAAGGCCAATCCAGAATTCCCTTGTCCATTGTAAAAAAGAAATAATGCTGAATCCCCTTTGTTCTCCTACAAGTTTATCAATTTTTGATTATGCTTTCACTGATATGAGTAATAAAGTTTCAACCCAAAGCCTTTATAACCTATTTCAACACAGCAAAGCTATCATCATGGCTTCAGGGAAAAAAATGGCTTCCATGAGATGGTTATAATAGATTATCCCAAATTAGAAATCAATTGAGCAGCCTCTTTCAAAAGAAGGAAGGGATCTGAGTAGCATGTATGCCTCTATGTTCTAATCACAAGGCTACAAATATTTTCAATCCAACAAAACTTTCCTGAGTGCCTGCTCCCTGCCAGGCACTGATCTTAGAGTTAGGAACACAAGGATGCGAAGGGTCTCCCAACAGCTCACACTCTTGCTAAGAAAAAGGACACAAAAGACAATTATCTATAGAGTGGTGCATGAAATCATACAAATGTGTATGAGACTTGGCAGCATCACAGAAATGGAAAGGAATCAGAAATCTTCTCTTTTCTGAAGGGAACAGATGGAAACAGTATATAAAATGATACCTAAGGTGGGTTGTGAAGTATGAACAAGAGTTTTCTTATTACACTCGCAATATGATTTAATTCAGATACTATGAAATTTTTCAATCATAGAATGGAAGCGAGCATAAGGTTTAATTTAATAAGTCCATAATATCCATTCAGTAGAAAAATAAGGATTTTTGCAATGATGAGACAAGATTTATCTCAGGGTAAAGATTTCATACTCTCAGGATAATTATTGAGAAAGTTTTAAGGATACAGTTGGATCTGAAGTCATAGAATAGTAGAATTTTAGTGTCCAAAGCACTCAGGGAACCTGTAAGTAATGGGAAGGTGTGTGAAGCATGAGTAAGATAGGGGAAGGACATGTATCAGGACAGGGGACAATGTCAGGCTCCTAGAATAAGATGGGAAAGCAGATGTTTTTCCATCAGAGAGTTCAGTCTGCCATTAAGGAAAGAACTTACTATGCATCCATTATGTGGCAAAAGCAATTGACTGAACTACATGCCAGGTAACTAACCAAGAATGAAGGGTCGTGCAAGGCTTCCAAGGGAAGGGCCAAAGGAGGAGTTAGTTAGGAAGGAGACCGAGGAGCACATTTTAAGGAAAGGAAACAGATTGGACCAATGCCGCAATTGCAGTTTTTGAGAACTTAGTACATGAGGGCAGATTTCCTGTGGCATCATCCAGGAAAGAAACCTGCATTTCTTTGAGATCATCTCAAGTTCAGGACATGAGATTATGCGCCACACCTACGTACGTGAATCATCTCATTTAAAGCAAATGGTTAGGAAGGTCTTTCCTAAAAGTCAATCTCTATGGAAGCCACTTTATTCTAACCCAGATGCTGTAGTTCTTGTCCTTAGTGCATGAAATTACTCAGGAAAAGAAAAAAATCCCATTGCCCTGGATGGCTAAACAGGTTTGCTACTTCCTGCCAAACCCAGTTCCTTCGACAGTATTGACTCAAGCAGGTGGTGGAATGGACCCCGAGGCTTTGTCTAGAGGGTGTGAGTGCCAGGTTTGATTAGGGGCATCTACCACCCTCAGGTAGAAAGCACTGCTGAGTCTGAACTTAACCCCTTAAGAAGCTACTTACTTGGCATGAGGCGAAAACATGAGGAAACAAATCCACAGTATCAATGGCGGCCAACATTTATGGAGCACTTAGGGCTTGCTGTCCAGCAGAGAAGGGCGTCATGTGCGTTCATTCATTTCATCCTCACAAGAGCCCGGTGAGGGGTGCATGAAGGCAAAAGAAGTAGAGGGACAAGTTCAAGGCTGACAGCTGGTGAGGCCCCCAACCCTGGCCGTCGCCACCTCACCTGTGCTAGAGCCTCCCTGGCAACTATCCATGCCAGCTTATTCACGCCATTTCAACCTCACCCTATCAGCCTCACCCTGAAGGGGAGACCTTAATACCGAAACACTACCCCAACGAAAAGCCAACAGAGACGCGCGGGCAGAGAGGTGATTGCAGCTCCACAGGGCTCTGACCCCGTTTCCTTGGTGTATACCAAATGTGGGACAAGGGGACACAGTCTGGTTTAGGAGTTCCAAACTCAGATCCCAATGACTGTGATTTTTCACAAGTAACTTAAAATCTTTGAGCTTTAAGCTCCTCATCTCTAAAATGGGAATATATAAAATCACAGTAAATATAAACACCTAGCACAATGCCTGACAAGCAGTATATCTTCCAAAATGTTCATTTCTATTGGTTCTCCTATATCATTATATATCTCCTGTATCATGACATTTAGCTTTTAAAGAAGGTAAACATGATGTGAAATTTCCATTTTCTGTTTGAATATATATGTCTGTATAATACACAGTTAAAATTTTATTTTCACTTACTTGAATAAAAAGGATACCATCTGTGATTTTCCCCACTATGGATTAGGTAAGAGCTTTCATTTTCAATTTATTACTTTGACATTATATTTATAGGAAATTGGTAGCTTGGGTGAACAGCAACAAGAAAAGATTCTGACTATGTGTGATATTTTCAGAAGAAAGCCGTATTAATCCTACAGATCATTATATAATGTTGTTTTTGAGGTTCAAATATTGTGGCATTTTTCCTTTCCTAGGTCAATACTTAGTTGCTCTATACTAAATAACTCAATATTCTGCTGAAATGTTTGAGAGAAAAAGTTACTCATGTAAGCATTCTTGAATGTTAACTTTAAAAAAAAAAAATGGGTTTCTTAAACCATGAGAGAAACTCTGATGAAAAATATAAGTGCATGGATCATTTTTAGAATAAGAAAGGAATTCATTAAAATATTTTATAAGAATCAGTTAAGAAGATAAAATATATATGCAGAAAATAAATAACGTGGCTCTATTAAAAATAGCATACTATAAAATTTCTAGATAGATTTTATGTCACATTTCCTAGAATTAGCACTTTCCACACTGACAGTGGTGTGTTTATAAAAATTTAGTCAGTGTGAGTGTGGAGACCATTATGCTTAATTATAAAGTGCAGTGTGATACATAGTTAATAAACTACATAAGTTCAAACTGATATTTTTTAACCTAATAAAAAACAGGCTCTATATTCATAATTATGCATCCTAAAGCCTTGCCTGTGCATAGCCATATGTGAAGGCTCTCCCCTATTATTTCTTTAATTACACATTGTGTCTCACCAGCTTAACAAAGGTATCCTAGCACATATAAAGGAAGCAACTATTTTTCCTTTCTATGTTTTTTGTTTAATGAAACTAGGCTCACTCCTATGAGCAAAATACTCAGAAATATTTAAGAGCAAAAGATTTAAGAGCAAAAGATAGTCTCTTTCCTTAACTCTCGTATTGAATGTGGGTTTGCATTCCATATAAATCCTTGGCTTATTAAAACTGAGACTGAGGCCATTTTCTAAGATGTGTTTATTCAAGGCTATTTCTACCATAAAGATATTTAAATTTGTCATGGATCAATGATTCATTGATCCAACTCTCCCGTGTCATTTCATTTTAGCCTACTTCTTGAATACTTAACCTGTCTTAATAGACCAGATTTGTGGTTTTGATATAACTTCCTTATTCATCATTATAACCATTATTTATGGTCACTAGTATTCATTTCTCCATCTGTGTTAAGTCTTAAAGGTGCAGGGGAGCTGAGGAATCACAGTGTATCTGACCCACTGCATGGTTTGCTAGTGCCGCACATTTATCACAAGAAGGTTTTTATACTACGCAGTGCATAATATTCAGGAAACGGAACCCCCATTATACATTGTTCACAGCCTGGTGGCATCATAGACTTTTATCATTTTACATACCATATTTGTTTTCTAGTAGGCCAATTGAAAGCATTTAAATTTTCCCCACTTTTTCTTATACAACATATATTGTATAATATTTATAAGAATCTTTCATTATTCCCTCAGCAAACATTATTCTAATTGGACTTTTCAGTCAACGTGTGCAATTTTTGGAAACACTGATATATCTTATCACACTGCTTCCATAAAGTAAAACAATGTGTACTCTCATCAGCAGTACAGCACAAACATTTTTCCCTGAATTCTCACCAACATTGGGTGTGATCATATTTTTTAAAATCAGTCAACTTTATAGAGAAAATTGATTTTTTGTAGGCATGCTTTTTTGAGTACTAAGAATTTGAATATGCTTTATTTACATATTTCAATTTTTTACTGGAATACATTTTGCATGTTTTATTTGAACTTCATAGTTAATGTGTTGTGTATTGTTCATAACAAAAAATTCTAAACTCTTTTTATTCTGTATGGCATACTGTTTACTAAAGTAGTTTGCTCTTTCTCCATTATAATTTATACTTTATATATATGATGCATTTAATTTGCATGAAGGTATATAACCAGCTAATGACTGACTTGTGAAAATGTAACCATAATATCAAATAGGAAAGGGATTCGTCTGCTTCAGCTCACATTTGAGCTATTACACAAGACTATGGAGTAGCAAATTGGTTATTTAAGCAGCTCCATGACTAGATAAAGCTGAATTCAGCAGATATTTAAATACACAGGATTCTAAGAGAAAAACATAACAGTTTCAGCTTATCACAACATCTGCCTCATTTCCTTCTCTGCTAATGGATAAGGTAGAGATGCACCACATATGACCAGAGAACTAGCTTTACATTTCCTATGGCTGGGATTTTCAGTTATTTAATTCCCAGGTACAATGAGTATGATTATATTTCGTTTATTAAAATCATTTTATTTTACATGAGCTGCTTCTTCATGGTAAATATTTTTCAATGGGAAAAGGTAAGTGGCTATTCTTAGGAAAGATCACCTGGCAAAGGTGAGCTTATTTCCAGTTCCTATTCCTATCAAAGACATGAAAATTAATTAGCTTGTAGGCTGGTAAATTTTGTCAGAAACTAGATTACAAAGCCACATAACTTGGATTCAAGTATATTATTACAAATACGTTTTTGAAAAGTACACAAATTTAATATATTTCTCTCCAGAAATGAAGTAAATGACATGGTAAAAAAAATTGCCCATGAAAGAAAATTTATTTTCAAAATATTTAGGAATGAAAAATATAAAATAGATTCTTTGACTATTTTTAAGAATAAGGTGGGGTTTTTTTTGGTGATGTATATATCTTCATATCTTCAAAAAACTACAATTTACAAAAGTAATGGGGGCAGGGGAATGGGTTATATGGGAACTTCTTATGTTTTTTTATGTAAAGCTCTTTGCAATCTATTAACTTTAATTTTAAAACGTGTAAAGAAAAAAGAATAAGGTGGTTTATTTAAGCTATAAATGTGATAGTTATTTTTTTCTGAATAATTCGGTTAAACTAGCTCATATTAATTACATATTTCATGATGATTTAATGCCCTGAGAAAAAAGTCATCAACTGCACAGAATTAGTTAAATCTTTTTAGATAAAATCAGTACATTGAGATACAATCAGTACATTGTAGTGTAAACTACATTGTAAACTATAATAGACACTTAATGGCAATGCTCCAAAATGTGTTAATCAATCGTAACAAATGTACCACACTAATGAAGGAATTTATTAATGTGGGAAAATGTGGGAGGGTGGAATGTGGGGCATATGGGAATCCCCTATATTTTTTTATGTAACATTTTTGTAATCTAAGTATCTTATTAAAAAATTAAAAAGTATATTAAAAAAGAAAAAAGAAAGTATATATAAATGAAATAATTGTTTACCTTCTTACTAGATAAGGACTATATCTCTAAATAAATGTGAACATATAATATATAGAAATAATTATATGATTTTTATATAATTTTCTTTTTGTAGCTATGTTTATATAATTAAAGTACATATACAATAGGTTAATTGACCCATCATCACAATTAATTCCTAGTCAGATATAGAGTAAGTATTTGGATAAGGATGTTTATACTGATTTTGATGCATTCTACAATTTTCCTTGTTAGAAAAGAAGAAACACACCTATTTTACCATAGATTCTTAGCATGCACACAAATACACACACACACATAACTTTTGAGATGGGGAAAGACTTTCAAATCCTTATGTTTTGGAGCAAATGGATGCCGGCAATTCTAAATCTAAGAAATACGTAAACCAGACATCTGACATCCAAGAAAATAGAACAGATTAATTTACTACTCCAGAAAGACCAGAAGTATGAATCAGTTGGTAATACAGTTTGTGAGTGTTTAGAACTGTACCTGATCCCTTCCATTTCCTTTTCAATCCTGAAACTAATTCTAACATACGAGGAAAGGCTTGACCTAAGAAGATAGAAAAGACGGAGTCTAAAGAAAGAAAATGAATAATTCGCATGCATATGCTTCTGGTTTATTTTTGGCTACTTTCTCTTCTTATTTGTGTAGGGGGGGAAGGCAAGGAGGAAATGCTCATTTGTGAGAAAAGTCATTTGTGTTTACAGTAAGATGATAAAAGTGCTGACTTGACTCGCACACTCAGGCACTGATTCTGAGAAACTTAGTCAAAACAAATCTAAATTTACCTACAGAAAAGCCCCACGCATTTAAGCCAGGCTGGGTTTCTCTAATCAACCCCAAATAGCTCAGAAGCGAGCGACAGCGCAGGTGCTGCTGGCTGCCTGGCGCTGGCACCACTCGGCTGGGGTCCCAACCTCTGCACTAGCTCCCCAGGCTTTCCCCCGGTGGCTCCGCATTTCTTAGAGTCAGCAAGGTTTTAAGTCCGACCCCAGTGTGGGAAGCTGCGGAGTCAGCTGTAGCCCCACAAGGTAATAGGCCCCCGCAGTGTCCCAAGGAAATTCATTTCTAAGAGTTCATTATAATTCTTCAAAATTAGCAAGATTTAAAGGTGACCTAAAAGACACAAAGGCGTCCTTTAAAAAATTACATACCAAATCCAAACCAGGTGGTTATCCAACATGTGGGTTAACGTAGGGCCTTTTTAAACTGCTTGCTTGCTTTCTGAAAGTCTCCACGCTCCTCCTGTCTGATACTGGGTATTTGGTGCAAAGCCTTTTGCCTGTTTAAATATAAATTTATACTTAATAAACTTCTGAGAAATGCTGCTGTAATTTTTTCTTTTATCTTCTTACCACAGCACTCTCTCTCCCCACAGCAAACAAGAAAGAACATAGTCCTTTTAAACAAACCCAAGTTTCCACCTGAGGAGAAAGGCGGAAATCAGGCTTTGTTGGATTCAGGAGCATACACTGATCGTTTTACTAGTTATTTGACTGCAGTGCACGCCAGTCAACAACTGGCATCACTCGCAGTTTCTCAAAAGGCATATTAAATCTTCCTGATGATACACTTTGCTATTTTTGCTCATTCGATTAGCCTCTTAAACCTTAGTTTATAGGGCACGGTCGTCACGGTAACACACTCCGTGGAGAATGGGAGTGCGGGGTCTTAAACAGTACCTTCAACTGCTCGCTGGTTGGGAGTTCTAAGGGTGAAGAGGATGAGGGTATGGTCTTGATTGCAAGTTTTTAAAAATCAGAAATCAAATAATTATGTATCATTGCTTCTCTTTAATCAGGACAGTGTGGAATTTCCAAATGTGTCCCAAGGAGATTAGAAAACCCAGTCACAAAGTTTGTGTGATGTTGACTAGCTTTCTTGGTTGTTTTGACCCTTACATAATTTTAAATTATTGTCTATTCTTAGTTGAATTCATGTCTGGAAGTTATATTTATACTGGTCCATTTTTGATGGCTGCAATATATGTAAATTTTACATCCAACTCATTTTAATGGGTTGGTTTTTAATATATGCTTATTAATGAATCATGATTTTCTTATGTAAGTACTTTAAAGTAAATTAAGCAATGCATGTAACTAAAAAAATTAAGGTGGGGAAGCAGCATTTTTTCTTAATATTTTGAAATACATTAAAATACTATAAGAATGAAACTAAAATACAAATTTGAATAGGTATAATTACCTATTTCCTTTTATTTCAATATGATTTCTTAGGTTTTACCATACAAAAATGAGGAAATGGTTTAGTAATTCTCTAGAATAATCATGAGATGGTATTCTATAATAAAATAATTTTGTGAGTCAAAAAAGCTTAGAAAATGCCCATTTCAATAACTGCGACTTTCAGGGTATTTGTGCTGTAAGTGACAGGGCTCTTTCTTCAAAGGAAGGCCAAACATTACGTAGCAATGTAGGTTGGTGCAAAAGTAATTGCAATTTTGCATTGTTGAAATTTGCCATTTGATATTGGCATCCATTCTTAAATAAATGTGGTTATGTTGTGCATCATTTTAATGTGCATTTCTCGCTTTATGTTTTTTTGCTAATGACTTATTACTTGCTATTTATTTTATATTTACTTTAGACTATGGAAATGATGTTAGACAAAAAACAAATTTGATTGATTTTCATATTTGAGTTCAACAGGGCCCTAAAGCAGCAGAGACAATCTGCAACATCAACAAAGCTTTTGGCCCAGGGAACTGCCAACGAATGTACAGTGCAGGGGCGGTTCAAGAAGTTTTGCAAAGGAAACGAGAACATTGACGATGAGGAGCATAGTGGCCAGCCATCGGAAGTTGACAGTGACCAATTGAGAGCAATCGTCGAGGCTGATCCTCTAAACTACACAAGGAGCTGCTGAAGAACTCAACGTCGACCATTCTTCTGTCCTTCAGCGTTTGAAGCAAATTGGAAAGGTGAAAAAGCTCAATAAGCTGCTCATGAGCTGACAGAAAATCAAAAAAATTGTCAGTTTGCAGTGTCATCTTCTCTTATTCTAAGCAACAATAATGAACCATTTCTCAATTGGATTGTGATGTCTGATGAAAAGTGGCTTTTATATGACAACCGCAATGACCAACTCAGTAGGTGGACCAAGAAGACACTCCAAAGCACTTTCCCAAGCCAAACGTGCATCAAAAAAAGGTCCTGGTCAGTGTTTGGTGATCTTGAGGGTCTGATCCACTACAGCTTTCTGAATCCCGGCAAAACCATTACATTTGAGAAGTGTGCTCAGCCAATCAATGAGATGCACCAAAAACTGCAACACCTGCTGCCGGCATTGGCAGAATCAGAAAGGGCCTGATTCTTCTCCACGACAACTCCCGACCGCACATCGCACAACCAACACTGCAAAAGTTGAATGAATTGGGCTACGAAATTTTGCCTCATCCTCCATATTCACCTGAGCTCTCGCCAACCCTCTACCATATCTTCAAGCATCTCGACAATATTTTGCAAGGAAAACACTTCCGCAACCAGCAGGATGCAAAAAATGCTTTCCAAGAGTTTTGTTGAACCCTGAAGCATGGATCTTTAAGCTACAGGAATAAACAAATGTATTGCTTATTGGCAAAAGCGTGTTAATTGTAATGGTTCCTACTTTGATTAATAGAGATGCGTTTGAGCCAAGTTATAATGATGTAAAATTCATGGTCTGAAACTAATTCCTTTTGCACCAACCTGAGATACTGCTTTGGTTTAAGTTGAAATGGGAAAACTGGCAGCCTTGCCCTCTGGGCCACCCCTTCCCCAGCTGCCTCCACCGCGTTCTCCGTGGAAAACACCGTGAAAACCCCTGGTAGCCTCCTCTGCTTCAGCCTCTGCCAGGACACCAAGGCTTTCCTCCAAGATGAAGCTTAGTTGTCAATCCTCATGTATGGAAAAATACTTGATTCTAAGTGAAATTTTACACAACTTCATATTTTATGCATTCATACAGGATATATAAAGCGCATAGGCTATACTGAATCAGCCTAAATATCATGGACACAAAACCAAAAGACCCTAGACTTAAAATTTTTGTTTGTGTGCGACACGTCCCCTTGGCAGGTGCGCACTGCTAAATCGGTTCTCCATCAATTAAACCCGTCTATTCCTGCCCATTCTTATTAAGTCAATTAGAAAAATTCACTTTGCATTTGGGTTCATTAGCTTATTAACTGCCCCAGTGGGAATGCTGAAACACTTTGGCAGGCATCTAACATGCATCCTGTATGTAGTTTGCTGCCCTCCTCTTGACAGCATCTGCTTTTGCGTTTTCGTAAAAATATTTCAATAAGGAATAGAGGAAAATAGTTTCTTCCAAAAATTACATATAAAGGAATGGTTATAAAGTATATAGTGAAACTTCAGAGACTTCTGAAAATCTACCTTGAATAAAAGACATTTTTGTTAGGACTGAGGTCAAGATGTAATAACACTCATGATTGTGTTCCATTCGGAGAAAAGTGTTTTGAACATTAACTATATGAAAATTATTCCGCTAGGTGCCATGAGAACTGCAAAATCTTATCATAGTACGAATCTCTGACAGTTAGGAATTAGTCTCCACATGGTCTGGCGAGGCCTGGGGAGGGCGGGGGGAGACCCTCTTCCTGCCACAAACATAACCTAGAGTGGTGAGAAAGAATGCTGTGGGTAGTTATTCAAGGTGATTTATATAATTTTATTATAGTAAATAATTACGGCAAAAGTAGTATGGCTATAGTGAATTATAACCATTTTGTGTGTATAAATTGAGATTAGAAAAAATAAGTCTCAATAAAATCCCCTAGGCTTGTGGCTTCTGGAATTTTAGAGGAGACTGTATACTTCTGTGGACCACAAATATAACCTGTGCACTAGGAATGCCATGAGTTTTTTATGTGTATAATTGATATAGATTAATAAATGTCCTGCTTGGTAAATAATCATTGTAAAATACCTAACTTGTGTGAAAAATATATGCAGAAAGAAATGATTGTCATTCAATGAGAATGTGTAATAAATATGACCTTAGAGGGACGAAACAGACGATAGAAGAGGAAGGATAATTTCAGAGTATATATCAGAGAACACTGCAGAGTTGGTGGCAATTGAGCCGAGGCTTAAAGGTAGATGGGTTCGGGATCAGCAAATGTGAGTCTGTTTTGTGGGCATCTCCTGTGGGAAGGATGTGACCCTTGTGTCTCACAGGCAGGTACGAGGGCAAGTGCATACAGCGGCACAGATCTTTACGTGTTTAGACTTGGGTTAAAACGTGTTGGTGCATGTGAAGTATAGCAGTCATATCCAAAACTTCCCCCTTAGGGCTGAGCCACGGTAGGCTGGTTGAAGCTTGGTATTTGTGGAGCAAGCCAGGGTGATGAAGTGATTCGGGGAGGACAGGCTTCTGCTTCTTACTTACTAATTATTCAGGCTTGCAAAGCACATTTGGGCATGTTTTTATCCCTCTATTGCACTTAGAGAAGGAGTGCAACTACATTGATCTGCAGCCGGGTGCTCTGCGACCCTGACACAGCAGATGCTCTGGTCAGAGTGGAAGGCACCTTCCATCAGCCAAATTGATTGCAAGTGACATTTGACAAAGTGGCTAATCAGAGCAGGAGTCAGCTCCCTTCTGTGCAGACACTACCCAATCAAAGACAGGCTCACTGGCCAAGGGGAGACCGAATTAGAAGGGAAGGACCAGTAGCACTCTCTACCATGCTCTTCAAAGAGAGGAACTAACATTCAGACACTGGTTATTAGATTGTTCCTCTTAAATAGATGTCCTAATGTGAGGGCAGGACCTTCCGCATCTTTAATATCCATTCATAGTTTAATACTACATAGGCTATCCTCTATTAAACTATGTTTATAGTGCTCATACATACACTGAACAAAATTCCTGCTTATCCGATTTCCTTCAGGGCTGATTTTCATTCTAAATCATGTTTCAATACAATATGCCTAGTCAGGGTTATCCAGGGAAAAAGAACCAACAGGATATATGTTTGTAAATACTGTAAGACTGATTATTTTTATTATAGGAACCGGCTCACACGACTGTGGGACTGGCAAGCAGCGTAGGCGTCGAGTTGGACACTCCTATGACTATTTCAATAAATTCCCCCAGAGAAGTGAAGACAGAACCTTTTCTTTCTGAGTACTGAAATTATCAGATCACCCTATAAGGTCTTCCGCTGACTGGATTAGATGTCTCTCATTGCAGAAGACAAATTCCTTTGTTGATTTTAGATGAACTCAACCACAGACGCAATCAACTGACTAATGCTTTAAGACCACAAAATATCCTCATAGTAATGATCAGGCCAGTGCTTGCTTGACCAAACACAGGTATATCGAAGGTCTTCTCCTGAACTCTTCTATCTTAGAGCTTTTTTAATAAAAGAAAAAAGTAGAAAGAATTGTTTCCCTGTATACTTCCATAGGTTGCAATGCACTGTAAAATTAAATGAAATGAATGCTATTTAGGCTAGTATTCAAAATAAAAAGTCTTTGTCACCTTTAAAGTATACATTGAATAAAGTTAGACAAAAGCATACACCCATATAATCCTACTCCTGTCCACACAGTAGACATTTCCATTACCTGAGAAATTCCCCTTATAGCGCTCTAACTCAACCCCTTTTTTTAAGGGAAACCATTTTTCTGATTTTTTTTTCCCACAGAATTATCTTTTATAGAAATTCATATACACGGAAACTTACAGTATAAATTCAAAGATGATTCTGCAGGAATAATACTTAACACTGACTTTAATTGTTAGTCACGTATTCAAAAAGCCCTTTGCGGTAATAAGATAAAAACCTCACTAACAGTTTGAATTTCAGTCCACTAGAGGGAAAATGCAGTGATCCCATAAGCCTTCATGCCACCCGATAGAGCTCATGATCAGTGCTAGTCGGTTTATATAGCAGAAAAATAAAGCTGAATGTCTGAGAATGTCCTTCTTTTCAAGATTACTGTTCATATTCTGTTTCTATGTTTCTACGGCTCCACTAATAAGCTTTTCTGAGGTTGGTTATAAATTACATATGCCTTTTTTTATTTCTTTAAGATCAAGACCAGTCAGATACTCCCCAAACAGTTTCAAAACTTAAACTGACACCTGATTCACCTGTGACCACAGATTTAATAATTTTTTAAATGTTTGCTTCTAATTTAATTCTCAAAAAGGAAATAATCTACGCAAAGCTTTATCTAGTCATAATTATCATTTTTGAAAAGAATAGAGTTTGTTTTTTAAAGGTTAAAAAAAAGAACCTTCAAAACTTCCTTCTCAACAGACAAATGAAACAAAACATATAGTCTGACCATCTTCCAGTTCAAAAGGTAATTTGGTATATCGTCAAAAAGTGAAAATAATTTTGCTGTTCCAAATAAAACTGATCAAGGTCAAAGTATTTTAGTAAACTTCACTCTTGTAGAACCAATGTATCTCTAACAGTTTTTCCTAAACAATGTCCTATATCTTTATACATGCCCTGACAGAGGATCATTTATTCACTCAGCGGACACTTGAGTGCCTACTGTGTGCAAGGCACACTCCTGGGCACTGGAACTACCATTGTGAATATAAGTGATAAGAGAAACTCCCTTCTGTGATAGAGGTGACTGGAGTGGAGGGAGACTGGGAAAGTTTGGGATAAAAACTGAGGATGAGAGGGAGTCAGCTATACAATCTATGTGGGGATGAGCAGACCAGACAGAGAATTTAGTAGATGCAAAGACCTTGCTTTTAGAGAGAGCTTGGTCTGTTCAAAAAACCGAAAGACTAATGTGCCTACAACAGTGAAGAGTGAGTGTAGCATGAGGCAAGTTTGAAGAAGTAGCACAGGAAATTATGCTGACTCCATAGACAATGGCAAGGAATGGAAACCATTGAGCAGGTTTAAGTAGAGAAGGAATATCATGCAATTTATATTTTTAAAAGATTTCTCTGACTCTCTGATCTAGAAGGAATGAGAGAGAGCCAGCAGCAGAAGCATGGAGACCAAGTAGGAAGCTATGATAATGGCCACTGCACACAGTCGGTCAGTTACACACGGTACACGTGCTCTAGTTGTGGCAGCAAGCCAAACAGTTTTGAGTGATGACAGTGGAAAGGGTGATAAGGATGATATCTTTCACATATTATATGGAAATTGTATATATATACATATATGTGTGTGCATATATATGTTTTTATATATCTATAAATTGAGGGGGGAACTTACAGATAGATTTATGTCTGTGATAACATAAAAAATAAATAAAGAGTGTCTATGGTTCTGGAAGAAAATGATTATACTAGCTCTTCTGGTAGGGGACTCAATAGCCAAATATGGAATATACGAAAATGGAGATTCTTATGAACCAACTATGTGAAGATGCCAGGATATATGAGCTGTAGTTCACAGGAGAGGTCTAGCCTGGACATTTGAAATGGGGAGGAGTCAGCTGTGGGAAGTAAGAAGATCATCCGGGAGAGCACACTGAAGCTGTAAAGCAGATACTTAGGCATAAGAACTACTGGTATGATCACATTTTGGAATTGGAGAAGGAAGAGCTAGCAAAGAAGACATAATGCATGGCCATTGACATCACAAGAGAACCAGGACTGAGTGCACAACTGAAGCCAGGAGAACTGTTACAAAAATGAGACCATCAAAGGTGTAAAAGCATAATGATAAGTTCAGTTTCCAACAGGATGGTCAGTGGTAACTCTGACAAGATCACTTTCGGTGGAGTACTGGACACAGAAGTCAAATTAGCATGAATTGCTAATTAATGAGTGAAAGACATGGGTAATTGTAGAAAGCATACAAAAAGAATGTACGAGAAGTCAGATTATGAAAGGGAAAAAAATTGAGGCAATAGCTAAAAGAGATAAAGAGAATTTTATATTGCTTCATTTTTAGATGAGATATACTAGCATGTGTTTGAATGTTTGTTGTAATTCTGGACAAGAACTTTCTCCTTTGTAATCTCCAGCTTAGTATATGGAAAATACCCTGCCCTTTCTGAGATTGAGTAAAATAGGTCATATGTCACAAAGTCAAGAAATATGATACATTTTTGGTACAATAAGCCATTGAAATTCAGCTAAGAGGTCCTCAATCTTGGGAGTATATTAGGTTGGATATTCTTGTAGATGATTTATTTTTTGCCCAGACTGCTAATAGCTACTTTCTTCTCCTTCAAATTCTCCTTCATCTGTGGGAATTCAATGACCTCTTCAGGTGCAACCAAGTGAAAAGTGAGTGATTCACCATTTAGGTCAAAAGCCTAGAAGAAAAGACACTAAGAAGCAGAAATGAGGACAGGCGGTGGGAGCAAAGCCAAAGAGAAAAATAAAATATAGAGAGATATGACACTTTGGAGATGAAGTACTGGCTGAATATGGAGGATTTCCCAACATTGTGCATTGCAATAAGTGACCTGAGCTTGACAATAAAGACTGCAAGACAATGTGACCAATCAATACTTGGCAGGCACAACAGTTCATCTGTGTAGGACACTTAGTACTTCTCAGACTCTTCTGAGTACAGAGCAGATATTAACTCAATCCTTCTAACATCTCTTTGGGGTGAATTCTACTTTATTCACATTACAGACAGGGAAACTGATGAACAGAAAGGTGAGGAGGCACAAATAGTTAGGCACCTTAGCTTTTCAACACTACACCCTCCTGGCTTATGAGAAATTCACAGAGGTGATCTGGTAGCAAGAGAGGTTTGATGACCTAGAAAGAGAATGTTCTACGTAAGAGTAAGGTGTTCGACAAGGTGAACTTACAAGGTGTGGTGTAGAGAGCAGTAGAGGTACTGGCTTTGATAGCCAGTGGTGGGACCAAGAAGACATTCCCTTGAGACAGTGAAAAGAAAGATTATTATCCACTTTTTTAAAACAGCTTTATTGAGATATAATTTACACACCACAGGATTAACCTGTTTTAAGTGCACAGTTGAATGATTTAGTTTATTTGCAGAGTGGTAAAACCATCAGCCCAATCTACTATAATTTTAGAACAGTTCCATTAACACAAAAACAAACTCCATTTCAATTGGTAGACACTTCCCATTCTTCCCTCCCACTAACCTACTTTGTGTTTCTATCTATTTGTCTAGTCTATACATTGCATAAATGGAATCGCACGGTATATGATATTTTGCATATGGTTTAACTTAGCACAATATTGAGGTTCATTTGCTTATTAACTTTATCAGTACTTAATTCCTTTTCATAGCCAAATGAACACAAGGCATTTGCTTATCCATCATTTCATGGACATTTAGGTTGATTGAAGACTGCTACTGTAAACATCAGTCAAAAATTCTTTGTGTGTACACATGTTTTCACTTATTCTGGAATGGAACTGCTGGATCATATAGTAAGTCTATGTTTAAAATTTTGAGAAACTGACAAGTTCTTTTCCAAAGTGGCTCCATCTTTTTACATTCCCCCAGCAGTATATGAGAGTTCAAATTTCTCTACATTTATCATGCCATTCTCTCTCTCTCTCTCTTAAATGTTAATTGATTTAAGTTGTGGTTTTTGATTTGCATTTCCCTAAAGATATTCAGCATATTTTTTCATGTGCTTAATAGCTATCTATATATCTTCTTTTGAGAAATATCTATTCAAATACTTGATACTTGGTCCTTTATAATTGGACTATTTGTCTTTTAATTGTGTTACAATAGCCTTTATATATTCTGGATACAAGTACATTATCAGATATATGATTTGAAAATATTTTTAGTTTTGAGGTCGAATGTGTCATTTTTTTTTCTTATATCATTTGTGCTTTCAGTATTTTATTTAAGAAAGTATTTCTTATCCCATGATCAGGAAGATTTACTCCTATGTTTTCTTCTAAGATTATTCTACTTTTATCTCTTACATTTAGGCTCCTGAACATTTTTAGTCAATTTTTGTGTATGGTATGTGGTAATGGTCCAAATTTATCATTTTGTATGTGACTATCCAGTTGTTCTAGCATCATTTGCTG
This sequence comes from Dasypus novemcinctus, assembly GCF_030445035.2. NCBI lineage: Eukaryota > Metazoa > Chordata > Mammalia > Cingulata > Dasypodidae > Dasypus > Dasypus novemcinctus. The sequence goes on along the minus strand of NC_080701.1, from coordinate 8,018,046 downwards.
AAAAGATGATTCTTTCCCCATTGAATTGTCTTAGCACACTTGTCAAAAACCAATGAATGATGAATGTAAAGCTTTATTTCTAGATTTTCAATTTTATAGTTGAAATTATTTCATAGATTAATCTATATAGCTGTCCTCCTTCCATTACCATGATCTTGATCATTGTTCCTGGATAATAAGTTTTGAAACTGGGACATGTATGTCTTCCAACTTTGTTCTCTTTCAAGATGATTGGTTTGGCTGCATTTCCTTATCAATTTTAGAATCAATCTGTCAATTTCTACAAATTTTCTACCTGGAATTTTGATAGCTATTGCATTAAATCTATAGATCAATTACCATATAAACAATATTTAGTCTTTCAGTCCATGAACATGGGATGTATTTCCACTTATTTAGATCCTCTTTAATTTCTTTCATCAACTGTTCTGTAGTTTTCATGCAGGAACCATACTTTTGTTAAAAATATTCTTTTTTTTAAAGATATATTTTTATTTATTTCTCTCCCCTTTCTTCCCTCCCCCATTGTCTGTTCTCTGTGTCAACTCACTCTGTGCTCTTCTGTGCCCACTTGCACCCTCAGTGACACCAGGAAACTGTGTCTTTTTGTGTGTGTGTCATCTTGCTGCATCAGCTCTCTGTGTGTGTGGCACCACTCCTAGGCAGGCTGCACTTTTATTCACAAGGGGAGGCTCTCTTTGAGGGGTGCACTCCTTGCACATTGGGCATCCCCACACAGGTGCACCCTTGCATGGCACGGCACTCCTTGCACATGGCAGCTCTGCACATGGGCCAGCTCACCACACAGATCAGGAGGCCCAGGGTAGCGAACCCTGGACCCTCCCATATGGTAGGTGGACGCTCTTATCAGCTGAGGCACATCCGCTTCCCTAAACGATGCTTAATAACTGTGGCAGTTTGATATTGTTTTTGCATTCCAAAAATAAATATTGGATTATGTTTATAAACTGGTCTGTCCCTCCAGATATATTAGATTATATTGGATTCAGATGTTTCACTTTTACCTGATTAAATTATGCTTAAGAGTTTGATTGGGCCACATCAGTAGGACATGGAGTCCCTGCCCCCTTGGGAGAAGTAAGCACACAGAGAGGAGCAGAGCAGCTGAGCCCAGAGAGAATGGAGCCCCAGGGAGCGAGACAAAGCCTAGAAAGCCTGATGGTCTACAGCTGATATTGGAAGAAGCTGGGACCATGGAGCCTTAAGAGGAAGAGGAAGGCTGAACCCTCATGGAGCCTGGCAGCCATCTTGCTACAGCACGTGGCAAGAGACTTGGTGAGGGAAGTAACTTATGCTTTATGGCCTGGTACCTGTAAGCTTGTACTCCATGATACCCTTCATAACAGCCAACAGATTTCTGGTATTTTGCATCAGCACACCTTTGACTGGTTAATACAATACCTTTATTTTTGTTTATACCATTGTGAAAGAAATTGTTTTCTTAATTTCAATTTTGGATTTTTCATTGCTTGTGTATAAAATGCAATTGATTTTAAAATACTGAGCTGGTATTTGTATTCTGCATCTCTGCTGAGCTTATTTATTAATTCTAGTAATTGGATTTTTATTGTGTTGTGTTTTGCTTTTTTGGTATATTCTTTAATATTTTCTATATACAAGATCATGTTGACTACAAGCAAAGATAATTTCACTACTCCCTTTCCAATCTGGTTTCTTTTATCTTGTCTAATTTCCCTGGCTATGGCCTTCAATACAATGTTGAAATAGTGAAAAAGTGGATATCCTTGGTTTTTGGCCAATCTTCAAAGAAAGCATTCATTCTTTCAGTAATAAGGATGTTTGCTATAAGTTTTTCACAAATGCCCTTTTTGTATGTAGATGAAGTTCCCCTCTATGTAGATGTTGTTTGTAAATGTTGTATGTAGATGAAGTTTTGAGGGATTACTTTTGTTTTGCTTGTTTTTACTGAGATATATTACACCTACATTAAGCCCACTAATCTTGACAAATATTTTTATATGTACCCATACACGTAACCACAGCCTAGATACAGATATAGAAAATGTCTGGCAACTTTTTTTGTGCAAGTTCATGCACACTGCTTTCTCAAGTAACTACTTTATTTGTTTCATCATGAATTAGTTTTCCTGCTCCTGAACTTAAAATAAGGGGAATTATATAAATACATCTCTCATCTTGTGCTCAAGAAAATATCTTAAGATATATATATCCTTGTGTATTTCTGTAGTTTGTTCTTTTTAATTACTGTGTAGTTTTCTGTTTAATGAATATCACAATTTTCACTTAGTCATTCTCCCACTGATTGACATTTTGTTTGTTTCAAATTTGGGATGATTATAAATAATGAAACATTCTTTTATACATATTTTGGACATATATATTTCTTTCCCTTATATACACACTTAGGATTGAAGTTGCTGGTTCATAAAGTAGGAATATGCTAAACTATAAGAGATGTTGACAAACAGTTTCCTAAATAATTTTATCAATTCAAGCAAGATATTTGATTTGTGTTGCTCCACATTCTTGCCCACCCTTGGTATTAGAATACTTTTCCATTCTTAGCCACCAAGATGGTGTGAGCAATATAGTGCTGTGATTTTAATTTCTAGTTCTTTTGTTGGCATTATGTTTTTTCACAGCTTCCTTGGTAAATAAAATGTACAGTCCGGGTTGAGAACCACTGTCTTAACCTCTGCTCCATCGACTGCCAGGTGTGGGATGGAAGGAAAGGAGAAGATAAGAAACTGGAATACTTGAAATTATGGTTTTAGAAGTACCATTATTTAGGTGCACAATGAGAGTGGGATGCTGCAGTGGGCAAAGGAAGACTCATTAGAGATGAAGAAGCCAAGAAATAGAAGCCAGGATCAGTGTGGAGACAGAAGTCATGGAAGGTAAAGTCCAAATTGGATGGCGAGAGGAAGACACTGTGCCATAATGGAGCATGTTCTCTGTTGAGAGGTGGACAGTCTGAGCTGAGTTGTTCATCCATGGGAGACTGGAACACTTCATCACGAGGACAGGAGAGAGATCAAGTCCTGTGAGCTACAAAAGAGCCAGGGGTTTTACTAAAGGGAGAAGAAATGCTAATTTGGAGCGGGAACACTTACTCTAGCAATCCTTCCCTTAGGTATGAAAGGAGCTGGAGAAAAATCCTGCATCTGTGAGTGCTTTGCAGAGAGTGATTTTTCTGAGAGTATATCCAGGTGTCAGTGAAATCATGAGGCTGAAGGGAAGGGATTAGGGGTATTGACTGAGGCAGGCGAGAAATCCCATAAGGCAGCGGAAAATGAGACAGGGAGTGGGGGTGGGAAGATGGAGTCATACCAAGGCAGGCTGGTCAGATGTGTTGGCCACGGACAGCACCGGAGAGCCGAGTGCATCTTGCAGTGCCAAGGTCAAGGGTAGTGGCACGCACTGCCTTGTGGGATTGGCCCTGATGGTTTGGGCACTAGGTTCCCTTAAGCTTTCCTCACAAGGTCAACTGCTCCCTGATGGCAAGGTGAGATGGTAGAGATTTGGGCAGGGTTTCCTTGAGAGAGAAAGAGAAAAGATTTTCTGGTCAAGTAAATTTTGGAAGCACTAAATGCCTATTAAATTTCACCTTTAAATATTTCTATTTTTTTTTAACCACACGACTTCTCAAAGAAGAGTTAAGGGTGAAATGTAGCAGGTATTATACATAATCTCCAGCTTAACTTTGCTTATCCCCATGTTTCCCAAACAATCTGATTACAAAACACGTTAAGGAACAACAGCCTGCACTGCACAGCATTTGGGAAACGTTGTTCTACAGTAATTTATTCCTGATGTTAAGAACAGATCTACGACTGGTCCCACTCGGCCACAGCACCCCAAACTCACAGCTGGTTTCCCTGGACCCCAGAAGAGGCTGAGTCCCCACAATTGCAAGAAAGGCAAGTTAGGGAGACGCTACTTCAAAACCCAGTCTGCCTCTCACTAGTAACTAAATCCATACTCTAACCCAGTTTCAGTAACTGAGTTCTACCTTGTACTTGCGAATGTGGCTAGTTCCAAAATTACCACCCCCCAGGCTTCCATATTTGACCTCTGTTTTGAGAGCAGGTCTGGGATTCCAGCCTACCTAAGACGGAGACTTTTGAGTCCACAGCAGCCCTTTTGGAGACTGGAGGCATAAACCCCAGAACCATGGTGGGAAGTTTGTCTTTCCCGCTGCCTCCTTCACAATTACGAATTTACCCAATGTTTGTTTTTTTCCTGACACAATAATCACCTACTAGTCTTTTGCTATATAAAGAATCCTCATTCTCTCCATATGATTCCTTTCTGCTAGACTTGTCTACAGCTGAGCTCACATGAGCACTGGCTTAGCAGTGGGTATGTCTAGTTTATAGGATCTCCTGACTTACCCTACACCCCTGCTCCCACCTCCATACTTAGAGCCACAGAAAATTAAAAACAGGCGAATAATATTATTTTGATTTCCACAGAGAAGGAATTTAAGGGTAAGGGTGGTTTCTCGCTTTGTCTTTTCTTTCTTTATTTCTATTTTTGAATCAGTGGAAATCTCAGAAAACTCATCGCTTAGGAGATGTTTTGCTGTCAGATACACAGGCTTCCCTTCTCGTTGATATTTACCAGGCTTGCCTTCATTCCGTGTGAGCACAGACTGTGAAGAAAACATTTCCCCACCATTTCTGCATTTGCTTATTATGAGTTTGACACAAACTGGCATGTCATGCTCTTCCACAAATTTCAGAATTCTGACACCCAGATTCAGAAGCTCCAGTTCTTAAATCATGACCGCCTTATCTTGACAAAGTTGAAAGCAAGAAACACATTTTGCATCTAAGGCATGAAATTAACATGACATATTTGCCCTTGGCAGAGAAGATGTGAAGCGCCTATGCCTTGGCAAAACGTCAGAATCTAGTACCGTGACTATAGCTAGACAAAATGGTAGTACACGGACACTCTCCAGAAACTAAGTCTACTATTAATGATTATTTGGCTCTTGCTTATAATAAAATTTTATGTAAGTACCAAACAATGTTAATGATTTATTTTCAAAATTTTTTCAACACTAATCAAAGTTTTTAAAAACAGTCACACAACTTTTTTTATTTCTTCCAGTTCCTTTAGGTCATGAATTCACATGGGCTGGTTCACATCTGTCCCAGGCTTATCTTGTGGTCCACGATTTCCATTCCCTCTCTCCTGGCCACCCCCTCAGGCAGAACGTGGCTTGGAGACAAGCAGCAACTTATTTATCGGTGCCCACCTCACTCAGCTCCACATGACACAGAGAGAGCACCTCCCACTAACCCCTGGAACGATGCAATCACAAACACCAGCTTCAGGCAGCAGAGGTAGCTCAGCGGTTGAGCACCTGCCTCTCACACACGAGGTCCCAGGTTCAATCCCCGGTACCTCCTTAAAAAAAAGAAAAGAGAAGAAAAAAGAAACACCAGCTTTCTCCTCCATGGAGAGACCAGTCGGTCTATTTGACCTTCTTGGACCATTTGTTGTGGTGAAAGAGGCAATACAATGTAATAACGAAACATGAGTCCTGTATTTAGACTTGATGTGGCAGCTCAGCTAGTTATAGGTGTGGAACCTTTGCAAAATGATTTAAATGTCTTCATCTGTGAAATGGAAAAGACAAAATGAGACAATGAGACAATGAACATGCAAAGTGTTTAAGCACGCTTTGGTAGCTCTGCTTTCTCAGAGGCACCTGCAGTCCAACGCTCCATCCTAACTCTGCGGCTGAGCCTCTTTGGGGGTGGAGACCCTGCCAACTCTGTTGTCTCTGGGACTTGCTTGCAGGCATCCTTGCCTCCCAAGGAGCTGAGACCCGGAATGTACTTGACATTGACTATTTTTAGATTTATTATAATTTTTTTATTTCTCTCCCCTTCTCCCCCATTGTCTGCTCTCTGTGTCCATTCGCTGTCTGTTCTTCTGTGCCCACTTGTGACATTGACTATCATCTTTCCCAGAATTCTCGGAGCCACGCCCTTTAAATAGACCCCCAAGGGCTGTCTGGAGATTCAGCAAGGAGGCAGCAGGGGATGGGACTGCCTCTTCAAGCCCGAGCTCACACCAGGAACGTCCACTTTTAATAATTAAAACGCTCTGGAATATTCGACTCTGTGCTGCAGTTTGACCACGTCGGGCTCCAGCCCCAGGTGCTTTCTCTAGCCCTGGCCCAGTATATCCCTTTTACTCCTGAGGATATTCCCAGGCAGGTGCCGTAGTCTCCTTAATTTAGACTCACGATTTTCCTCCTGAAACCCTCTCTTTCAGTCATTCCTTCCTAAGTGGAACCAGGCTTTGCAAAAAACTGCCCGAGTGGTGATGGCACCTCTTGTAGCTCTTCCTCAGTGCACGTCTACTCCAGCTACCATGGCACTCCTCAGACGTTTGTAACCGCCTACTAACTAGTCTCCCTCCTAACTACTCGCATTGCTCTTTCTTACCTCCAATCCTCTCTTCACAATGCTTCCAGATTCATTTTTAAAACAGAATATGCAATATAAGTACCTGACCACATCGCTTTTCTGCTTATAACCCTGAGTGCCTCCCAGCAAGATCAAGTCCAGGCCTGTGGCAGAGCATTCAGGGCTCTTCCTGCACTCATTCAGCTGCCAGGCCCAATGACTGCCCACGGCTTGCTGTGCAACCCTGCGGAAGTCACTAGCCTCTCTGTGCCCCAGCTTCCTCATCCATGGAAAAGACCTTCTAATAACATACATGTCATGTGTATCGTGCTCAAAACATGTCCCGTCCATACTTATTCTAAAGACAAGTCAAGATGGACCGTCTTGTTGTTTTGATACCGGACCACACACCCCCAGCAGGCCTTACTAGAGTGGACATAGCATAGCGGAAGATGCCCAGGTCCTCTAATGCAGGAGCAGATAATGCACGATTGCACAAGAATTACAGAGGGAACCTGAACTAGGCCCGAGAGCCTGGCTTGCCGTGTCACAGCAGCACTGGCTCAGGCGCCAGCGGCGGTCATGCCTGGAGCTGCTCTGCCCACAGGGCTGTGACCCGGTGAATTCCTCACTTGCCGAGGGCTGCAGGCTGCCACCACCCCCGGGAGTCACAGAGGAGGCCCTGGCCGGCAGTGCTTGCTCGGCTCTGCAGGCCCCACCGCAGCCGAGTGAGGCTCCGTCAAGCTCTGAGCAGCCTGGGTCCCCGTCCTGGGGTGTCACAGTCATCCAGACCCAGGCTGGCGCCCCAGGCTTGGGCCCAGGAAAAGTCCCCTCCAAGTGTTTGGGGCTCTCTCTGTCTGACGGCCGCTCCCCCTTGGACCTGGCCTTGTTGCCAAAATCCCTGCTTCCCTTTATTTTGCAAAAGCCCAAACCGAGTATTTAACTTAGATGAAACAAAACAACAGTAAAGCGGGATGAGGCTAGGCAGTGCTAAGATGCCCTCCTGCTCTTCACTTTTTTTTCCCTAAAGATTTATTTTATTTATTTTTCTCCCCCTTACCCCACACCATTGTCTGTTCTCTGTGTCCAATCACTGTGTGTTCTTCTATGTCCGCTTGCATTCTCGGCAGCACTGGGAAATCTGTGTGTCTTTTTGTTGCGTCATCTTGCTGCATCAGTTCTCTGTGTGTGCAGCGCCACTCTTGGGCAGGCTGCACTTTCTTTCACACTGGGCAGCTCTCCTTACGGAGTGCACTCCTTATGTGTGGGGCTCCCCTACACGGGGGACACCCCTGCGTGGCAGGGCACTCCTTGCACGCATCAGCTCTGTGCATGGGCCAGCTCCACACGGGTCAAGGAGGCCTGGGGTTTGAACCCTGGACCTCCCATATGGTAGGCAGATGCTCTATCCATTGAGCCAAATCCACTTCCCCTGCTCTTTACTTTTAAACCCGTTTTAATAACACATTCAAGCAACTCCACATCCCTGGAAAACCCACTTCCCGAAGGGCTGAGTGCAGGTGTCTTTCCTGCCCCCCCACCCTGTCCAGGTACTGCTGTCCTGCCAGGACCTCGGGGCGAGGTATCTTCTGGAGCACAGCTGTGTGCCCACACCTCTTCCCATTCCTCTGCTCACTTACACGGGATAGCAGGAGCTGGCCCAAGGGAATATCGTCCTGTTCTATTGTGAACATTAAGGAAAGACTTCTGTCCTTGTACCTCCCATTAAATTTTCTGCAACTTGCAAACAGGAACTCTCATTTTGGCATCGAAACACAATGGTAGGGACATGATAGAACAAACGATAAACTCATAATTTAATGAGTAAATGGAATGAATAAATGAATAGAGGGTGCTCTCCTTCCAAGTCATTTTTGTTTGAATGAATGTGAAGAAGACCACAAATGTTGAAAATGGTAGTATTTAACTCCAAAGACCATGGGCCTACATTTCCTTCTTCATATTTGTATCTTAAGCTAAACATCATTTGTATCTTACGCTAAAATTCTCTGTCACATGCTAAGCTGGCTTTGGGCGATTTGCAAAACTCGGTGTACATCCAGGTTTAATGTGAGCTAAAATGTCAAACTTCATATTGCTCCACCTCATTAAATCCACCTTCCTGGTGGCTGGACCTGCATTAAATACATTTTTAAAAATTGTGCCAGCATCAGCAAGGCAGCAATGCACCTGTTCATCACCGTGGACCCAGCTCGCCTCCCTGTGCTACTGCCCAGCCTCCTAAACTGAGGTTTGTGACCAAAAGCTGACGGGGAGTGGCAGGGAGGTATAAGCAGGGGAACCAGCCGGGCATGCCCCTCGCCAGCGCGCGCCCACGAGGGCACCCTGCCAGCTGCCCCGACAGGAGCGTGCCCTGCACCGCCCTGTGCCGGGCGCATGTGCCGTGGCCCCGCTGTCCCTGTTAGCACTGCGTGGCCGAGCCTCACTGGGCTGGGGACAGCACGGCCAAGCGAAGAGCATGTGGGAATGCAGGTGCTGAAAGGGGCCTTTCTTAATCACCCCTGCGCCTGGTGCTAATTTCACCAGCACGTCCACACATCGGGCAAGCACGTTTAAACACTCAGCGGTCTGATTTATCGGACGACCTGTAAGTTCCACCGGTTTGTTGCCCAGTTCTCCGCCCCAGCTATTTCCCTCTGTCGACGTCCGTCTGAACGGTTGGCTCTCTGAGCCGGGGGCATCAGGATGGTCCCAGCACCCACTTCCTGCCACCATCTCTGATATTGGATTACGTTTCCCAGACCCCATATCTTCTTTGGAGGAAATCATGTGTCAGAAGTTTACCAGGCAGGGTACAAGGATGTGTTAACATTTTGTTTTCAAAGAGGGTGAGACTCTCTTAATGGGATCCACACGTTTATCAGCTTTGTTCATTTTACTCAGATAAGAGATAGAAAATTGTATTTGGAAGTGGAAAAGGGAAATTATGGGTAAATGAAGAGAAGTTTATTAAGTCAAAACTCTCATTAACTATGTTAATGACTTTATATAATTGTCTCTTTTGGTCACATTTATGAACGTTTCTTTATCTTATTTTTCCACCAAAATATTAATTCGTTATCCTGGAATTATTTTTTAGCCAAATTAAAATGCCTAAAATTGTTACTTTATATTTCCTGCTTGAGGTATGGTGGTAAAATTTCTTCCACCAAAAAAATGTATTTATAATACTTTTTCAGTATAGAATTATAGATAGAAATTTACAAAATAAAAACAAATATTTCTATAGCTTTTCTTAAGTGATTATAATTATTTGAAATCAACAAGCATAACAATCGTCTTTTTCTTAAATAAGTTGCATAAGTAATAAAGTCTGTACAAAGCAGCTTAACTACCATGGACCAGATGAGCAAGTTAACATTTGCAAGAGGGGCTGATATGTCTACTAAAACGAATTGATTTTTTAGTGAATGAGTCTTCAAAGCAAAAATAATGACCAGATTATTTATACCAATTATTAAACAATGGCTCTTTCAGATCTTCAGTAGAATTTACGTTCACATGCAGGGATTTGTTAAAAACTGCACTAGAACTTGGAGATTGCTTCAATTTAGAAAACAACTGTCAAGCAGTAATGTTTTCAAGCCATGAAGATGCAATTAGTAATCCCAATGGAAAATACATAATTAGGCTTCAAATATTTGAAATGCAATCTTCCCAAATTGGCACTTTAAAATTTTGATTTATTTATTTGTCATTTGTTTACTTACATGGATTCAATGAACACAGAGACTTGTATGGAATTAGGAAAATACTACCTGGTAGACTATGTCACATATTCTGACTAATTAGGAGGATTACCTTCCTGCTGGTATAATCCAAAAACTCCTATGGACTGTCCCCAGTTCTTTCCAATGTCAGCCCACTCTTTGGTCACTGGAAACTTTTCTTCCTTCCCTTCAGAGCAACTGAAAATAGAGAAGCAGGCAGCAATTTGCCTCCACTCTGTGAGCCCTGAACAAGAGTTCCTGCGGGAAATGCCAAGGATTAAGGGCCCCGACTGCTCTGGACTTCCATTCTCAGAGCTGTCTGCAGCAAGCGACTGCCAGGGTTGAGCTGCATCTCCCTTTGACGCAAAGAGCAGGTTGCCCTGGACTGACACGTGTCGTAGGTTCTGAGTCTTCCCTTCTTCTGAAGCGCACTTTAATCTTCTAGCTGTTGTGGTGTAGCAGGCACTTATCATAGCTGAACTCAGACTAAACCACCCGCATCTGCACCGTGGACAGCAATTCAAACCTCAGAGGAGTTACCAGCTGTCGCCGGTTACTTGGGCTCTCCCCAAGGCGTGGGAGATTCAGGGACAGCGAGAGACTTGGGGAGTTCAGACAGGGAATGGATGTGGGGCACATTTTCCTTTCTGGGATTTCCCCTACCCGTTTCTAGTAGCTGCGCTTGACCCAAACTCTGGTCTTCCAGTTCTTCAAGGAATCAAAGTATTTCTTTTGATCCAAGGGTTAACCACCCCACGTGGTGCTCAGGCTAAAAGCCATAAAAGTGGAAATTGCACCCAGGGCTACTTTCTTCCTTCAACTCCTGCCCAGTATCTGCTGCTTTGTGTTGTTCTCCAGTGCCTTTAGACAGCAGTTTTATATTTTGTCCAGAGTTTATTATCTGTGAAAGGATCTAGAGGAGATAATCTGCTATGCCAGAAGTGAACTTCTGCTCTTCTAATTGAAAAAGTGAACATTTAAAGAAATGTTTGCTTCTCTTGTCTCCAAACTCCTTAGCCTTGCTTTCCATACATGCGTTATATATATAAAATATGAATGAGAGCTACTGTAATCCTTAAAAAATATTAAGGTTTTACCTCCTGGAATGAGACTATTAACTTATTAGAGCAAGAGCAAAAAAACAAAATGGGCATCTTGTCCAAATAATGATGCAAACCATATGGAACTTAAATGTAGATAAAGCCTGGAAATAAAAATCTCCTTTTTATATAAACTGTCATAATGGGGTTTTTGTTTTGTTTTGTTTTTTTAGGAGGTACCAGGGATTCAACCTGGGACCTCGTATGTGGGAAGCAGGCATTCAACCACTGAGCTATGCCCGCTCTGTCATATTTTTTTTAATTAAAATTTGGGGAGTGGATGTAGCTGGGTGGATGAGCACCTGCTTCCCTTCTACAAGGTGCTGGGTTCAATCCCCAGTACCTCCTAAAAAAAAAAAAAAAAAGAATTAAAATGTAAGGCTTATAGCCAAATTCTTTACTAATCCAAAGGTCTAGATCCTTAAGTATTTATTTTTTTATTTTAAAATAAGCTTTAGATTACATAAATGTTACATAAAAAATATAAGGCATTCCCATATGACCCCCACCCTCCCCCTCCCACACTTTCCCACATTAATAACACCCTTCATTAGTGTGGGACATTTGTTACAATTGATGAACACATATTGAAGCATTGCTACTAACCATGGACTACAGTTTCTGTTATAGTTTATACTTTGTCCCCCACAATTTGGCAGGTTATGACAAAATAGACAATGGCCTGTATCTGTCACTGCAAAGTCTTGCTGGACAAATCCAATGTTCAAAAAATGCCCACATTACTCCGAGTCTTCCCTCTCCCATCCCTCAGAACCTCTGGTGGCCACTGCCTTTACATCAACAAGAGTTCTTCCACTGCTAGAATAGAAAGAAGTCTACTTTAGCCCACCGTTTATTACTCAGTCTTGAGGATTTGGGATGGTGATGCCCACTCTGCTTCTGATTGAGAGGGGCTTAGATCCCATGGGGCAGGTGGATGGAGCTATTTGGCTTGCAGTTGCAGACACTCTCTGTTCCTTGGGACGTAAATATTTCTCAAAAGGGAGACTCACTGCCCCCATTTCACCATTCTTAAGTAGGGATAGTGAGCATTAGGAGTTAGGTCAAATACGGGTCGAAATGGCCCAGAAGGCATCTGAATAAATCTTTCATGTACACACAGAGATATTTTGCTTACTTGAGGAAATAATAATAAGCACAGTGTGTCTACATAATAAATTCTTGCATGCAGAAACAGTTACATTAGAAAAAAGCACCACTAGAATGTTTGACAGAAGAACTCAGAATCTCTGTTGACAAGTCGTTAGCAATAAATTAAGTTATATTACAGAAAGTAGCCCAATTTATTCCTTCATGATTGCCAATGATCTTTTAAAATCTTTTAAAAGTACAGACACCTTAAATGCATTCCACCTTTTGCTATAGCTGCTCTGTCTTCATTATTCCAGAATGGCTTTGGATATTGTTTCTCCAAAGGTTTAAATTATTTTACATGCACGGTTCTTTACATAAGCCCAGTGAATAAAGATGCGTGACTGGTTTTGATATGGTCATAATTTGAAAGACATCAGGAACAAGACTTGAGTGAGGCCATGGGACATTTCTACTTGAAATTGATTCATTAATATTTTTACAATTTAACGTAGTGTAGTTTCTTTCTATAAAGAATTTTCACTGCTTCATCTTATTTCATTTCATGCCTAAGGCTTATGGTTAACTATTACCTTATATCAAAGTTTACATTTCTCCCTCTATTAGAAAGAAAATTGATTCCCTGAATTTATTTTATTTTCAACCACTGTAATATTTTATACTGGCTAAGACTCCAACTTTCCACACTTTGGGACACTCAGTCAGTTTCCTCCAGAGGCTCTCTACCTACTCTTCAAATGTGGGGTCTCCCCAAGGTTTCTGACTTTAATTTCTTTGATCCTTATCCATTCATGAAATCACAAATGATTTCATTTGTGGACATGACATCACATGTCCACACTACACGTCTGTGCCCTAAACTCATGTATTATAATGCCTATTGGGCATTTCTCTCTGTATTTCTCATGCGTATAAAACCACAAATATCTGAAGAATCTTCACTACCTCCCTACATATCCAGCAGTCCATATTTCCATGAATGGGATGCTGATTTCCCAGGAACTCAACCAGAACTTAGCCACTCTCATTTTTGTCTTTCTTCTATCTGCGTGTATATTTTATACCCAGGACTCACTGGTTCTCTCATGTCCATTTCCCATCACTATCATCCCTCAACTTCAACTTCAGTTTCAGTTTAGAACATCCTCATTTTTTCCCAGTAGTATGGCAAGGGCCTTCATGCTCTCCATAACTTCAGTCTTAATTTTCCTGAATTAAGTCCACACACCACCAGCAAAGAGGACCTCCAAGTGCATTCATCTGACTAATTCAGCCCGTAAGAGTCTGGAATCAGATCATCTTTCCTTGATTCTCCTATGTCCTCCACCATATGGAAGTCCTGCACCAAATGTTTTAGTCTTCTAGGCTGTTAAAAGCAAATACCATTAAATGGTTTGGCTTGAACAATGGGAATTTAGTAGCTTACAGTTTTAAGGTTGAGAAAATGTCCAAATCAAGGCATCATCAAGGCAATGCTTGCTTTCCAAAGAGCCAGTGATCCTTGGCTCCTCTGCCAAGTGACAAGACCCATGGTGACCCCTACTGGTCTCTTCCTTCTCTTCCGGGTTTCATTATTTCACCTTCTTGCTTCCATTTATAAAAGATTCCAGTAAGAGGATTAAGATGCATCTTGAATGAGTTGGGTCATACTTTAACTGAAGTAGCTGAAGTAGCCTTCTCAAAAAATCCAACTTACAACAGGTTTGCACCCACAAGAATGGATTAAATTTATGAACGTGCTTGTTCTGGGGTACATACAACTTCAAACCACCACAGCAAGTGTTAGCCATTCCTTGGTGCCTTATTACTTATGGAGACCTTTATTTCAAATTCTATTTTACCTTCACCACTCTCCCTTACACACACACACACACACAGTGATCCAACCACTGTGGTTTTCCTTCTTGATATTCGAGACAAAATTCAAATATTCCTTCTCTGGTAAGACTTCTTTCCCTTAACCAGGATGCCTCTTTAGCATCATATATTTACTGCAATTAGTTTATGGCATGACTTGTCATGTGATGGTACAACTGTTGAGTTATTCCATTTTTTTTTTAATGAACTGTGAACTATTTGAGGTCACAATGTCTTTCTTTTTCTATCTCTATAAGTCTAGCACTTAGCTCTTGACCCCATAGCAGGGCCTTCATTTGAAGTGCATAAATGCATCTGTGAATGGCTGGATCCTTGTTTCACATGTTTCTCTTCTTCCAACATATTCTTATCATGACTTAATTACTGTTAGTAATATTATTCTGGTACTTGAATTAGTGACCTATGGACTATTTACTTTTTCACTCTTCTGCTATTTCTGAATTATTTTTAGGATCTCACTTTCTTTCTGTGGTGTTTAATAGCTGTTGTAATAATTTAACCATAATATTTTATTTTATATATGTAAAAATAATATAGTCCATAACTAAGTTTCATATTTATGTTTTTATTTTCAAATTTATTCCTTTTTCACTTAGTATTCTGAGACTTTCATAATAAGCTTCCATGTTTTCTTCAGCTCTAATTTGCACCATGTGACATATTTCCTTCGATTCAAAATGTTCTGCCAGTATATTCAACTATTTTCACTTTTTCCATTTTTTAATTCTTGTACATTGAATATATTACTTATCTTTTTCTTGCTTTTTAGTATGTGCAGCACTGGGCTTTTAGACCAACTTATTTTCATTTCATAACTCTCACATATGCTACATAGTCTCTTACTATGAGATTCCTGTTTGCAGAAAAATTTTAATATCAAATCTGAGACATTTTCGTGAAGGAAGATTATAGTTTTGAGGAAAGAGGATTCCTCCTTATATGAAAAATGGCCTGAACTAACAAATACAATCTCCCCCAAAATTAATATTTTTATACAAATCATTGGTATTCATCGAAGCCTTCATATGATATGAATAATCATTATCTAGGAAAATAAAACTTTCTTATATTACTGAAATAGCCATAAATTATATCTGAATATGTGATCTTATATATAGCTATTAGTACTATAAAAACATATGTGTAGATTGTGTGTAAATGTCTAGAATTTTTACATCTAAAATGATTATGCCTGCTTGTAATCTCTAATTTAGTATAATATTCAGTCATTTATTTCCATATGTAGAATCCTACTTCATTGAAAAGCCATACTCACACATACACACATGTGTGTGATTGTTCTCACAATGATTATCTCTTCCTGAATAGATTTTTAAAACATGACTACTGAAAATTTTATATCACAAATTCTAGTTGACTTTAATTTCACAATGGGTCTAAAGAGACATGGTCTTCAAATTAGAAGAGATTTCAAGGAATTATTTTATTTCACCTCTTTTTTTTCAGGTAGGTAAAATCTTATTATCCCTAATTTCTAGATAAACCTACCCAGGCTAAGAAGTTAAGTACCTTTACAAAGACCATCCAGCGAATATTAAAAGTAGGTGTCTGGGGAATGAGGGCTTTTAATCCTACTCCCTAATGTCATGGGCAGTACTTATGTAAGGACACCTCATTGCTATCCATTGGTTTAGCCCAGTCTCCTTTTGAAACATGATATACTCAATATTTACCATTCTTAATGTTCTGAGGTTGATAAAATGATTTAATATTAGTTCCTTTGATTGTAATTATTATATTGTCATCATTAATCCCTTATTTCATCCAGAAATATTTAATGGTCACCTATCCTATTCCATACACTGTACAAAGCTTTGGGATGTAAGGGTAAAGAAGCTAAACATGAGACATCATCACAGAGCTCACAGTCTACTTAGAGATTTAAACAATTAATCCATGCAATTTGAAAAGCATCCCAGTGCCTCCTGTGCCATTGTATACGAGAACATTAGAGAAATATCTAAATGATATAGGGAGGAAAGAACAATCACCAAGCAAAGATCTAAAAAATGATTCGGAGAAAACCAACTGACTAGAAAATAAGAGTCCTAATTATAGAAACTATGATGTATAGAGGCTATGGTGCAGCTCAGTGACTACACGTAGTTTAGAATGACCAGGCCAGAGAATATGTGTTATAAATATGTTGCTGAAAGTGTGAACAGGGCTCAAATCAACATGAGATTTGAAATCTTTATAAAAGTGGTTAGGTTTTAGCCTAAAGACAATGAAGAATGTCCCATTACTTGGTGAGAGAATCATTTTTCATCATTAAAATATAGACTTTTGGGAAGCGAACTTGGCCCAGTGGTTAGGGCATCCGTCTACCACATGGGAGGTCCACGGTTCAAACCCCGGGCCTCCTTGACCCGTGTGGAGCTGGCCCACGTGCAGTGCTGATACCCACAAGGAGTGCCCTGCCACACAGGGGTGTCCCCCGTGTAGGGGAGCCCCACACACAAGGAGTGCGCCCCATAAGGAGAGCCACCCAGCGTGAAAGAAAGTGCAGCCTGTCTAAGAATTGCGCCGCCCACATGGAGAGCTGGCACAGCAAGATGATACAACAAAATAACCCACAGATTTCTGCCGCTGACAACAACAGAAGCGGACAAAGAAGACACAGCAAATAGACACAGAGAACAGACAACTGGGGTGGGGGATTGGGGGTAAGGGGAGAGAAATAAATAAATAAATCTTAAAATATATATATATATATATATATGTATATATATATATAGAGAGAGAGACTTTTGGCTTCCGTGTTAGATGGACGCCCTAACCACTGGGCCAAGTCTGCCACCTAGACTTCTAATATAGTTATTTTTATCTCCAAATTCCAGATGGGAGAATTGTGGTTCAAAGAAGTTGAGTAATATCCCAAAGATCACATAGCTAGTAAGTTTAGTATTATCAATTTTATACCCATACTTCCATTACACACTATATGTTCTTGGAAACAATACTGGAAGTCTAATGTGCAAAAATTGAAGACTATAAATACATTTTATACAAAGAAAATCTGTTTGCTAAAATAGTCAAAGGTATATTAATACCATACAATGTATTTCCTTAATTTAATAAATTTCCCCTTTTTAAACAACATTCATTACTATTTAACACATAATCAACCCAAACTAAATCTAAATTTTTGCTGATTTTTTTGTGATCAAATTTTCTCTATAGTATTTAGTTTGGGGGTTATTTGCCTCCTATTACTAGTGTCAGCACATTCATTCTTACATTCATTTTTATAAAACAGCAAGAGCAAAACACATTAAAGCCCAATATTTAAAAAAAAATTAAAGCCTCTTGCTAAAATTGAAGTATTTGCTGAGAGGCAACATTATTTTACAATATTCCAAAAAAGCTATTTATTCATTTTATTGGACTGACCGTCAAAGTCCCTACTCTGATAGCAAAAATCAGCTGTATGGATTCATTCCTTAATTTATGGCAGTGCAGGGTTTTGACAGCATATTGTTCAAAATCCAGAACTGCTTATGATTTTCAAGCTTATTGGAAATATCATAGAATTGCATGCAGTTGTTGGTATTTTCCAGGTGTGTACAACTCAGTATTTTATAGAGAGATAGTCTTTACCTTCTTTTCTAATGTTTTTTCTAGTTAAGTCCACCCAAATATACTGATTCGATGTATTTGTGAACAATAACTTCCAGATTCTTCTCCTGCATTCCACTATATATTTCATTTTTGACATCCTATCAGTACAGTTCTGATTACTGTCCCCTAAATATATTATCTTATTCTTATTCACAGCAGAACTCATATATCATGTTACTTTGACTCATCATCTTCTCCAATGTCCCATTATTTATTTTGGTAATCATGGCCTATCATTAACCTGAACAACTCAGTATCAAGTACAAAGCTAGAGAATGCATTACCCATCTTCTATTTCAGATTGCTAAGCCAAATACTGAGCAATGTTCTTATGTCTTGAAATTTTCTACTTTTCTTATTTCATGCCTTCTTTCAAACTTGTGGGCTACACTTTATAAGCTATATATGTGTGTTTGCCAAATATTTGTTGTACTTCATCATTATGCCTAGGCAAATGTGCACATATACCTGCAATGAGACTGAAAAATGAGGTAAATGGGACACAGAGAAATATATGAATTTAGAGACAAGCCTTTCTGCAAGTCAGCAGGGAGCAAAATTTTCAACATAATTTTCCTTTCCCCTGCCACATGTCAATTCTACTACTAACAAGCCAAAAGAAAGACACCTAAAATTTTCATGATTATAATAGCTACTCTCAGCAAGCTTCAACATAGTCTTCTCATGAGCGTAATCACAATTTTGGAAGTAATACTATAAACAAATAATTGCATTCCAAAAATCATAAACAAAATTTCCATTTGCATTTTATCATTGAGAGCTAAATTCTAAGGGTCATCCTCCCGGCACACAAGAGCAATGGTTTTATTTCCATATTTTTGCTATTGATAATATGCAGCTGATACTTTGAGTGCAAATAGCATTTTTTGTAACAGTAAGACACTTATACACTTAAAATGAAAATGAACATGTAGTAATTGACTGGGACTTGAATTTAAGGTAATGGACTAAACCCCTCTAACAATGAATCTCTAAGCGCTCAGAGGAAGGAATGTAAGGAGTACAAATTGCATAGGGCCCGTGGGCTTTCCAGAAAGGCTTTGAAATCCTTTAGCCTGCATATGAAAATTTATTGCAAATGGATTTTTATAGCACAGGGATGTTACTTAAAGAGTAATTCAAGGCTCAGTGTGATATTTAGATTTAATATTTTACAAGCTTTACAGTTAACTTCTTTTAACTCCTTGGAAATGCAAACATGATAAAGTCCTCTAGCTGAATGAATGTATTAGCCTCCTCATCACTCATGGTTTTAGAGAGCTATCCAGTAGCATGGAGGAGAAAAAGAAAGGGATTTAATCTCAGACCATTGAGGCACCCCTCCTATATCTGCCGCTTAACCATGAGTCCTTGGTCTGGTTATTAACATGTTCAATAAAATGGAGGATAATAACACATCTCACTTACCAGGGTTGTGAGACTACATCCCTGGTAGGTGATGAATGACTGTTAGGCAACTTCCCATCCTAGAAAATGCCTGAGAAGACTCTGAACACAAAAAAATGTGGTTTCCTTTAAGACAGAAAGAATTAAATCATTTAAAAATAATTAAAGTAACAGCCATTTACATAAATAAAATTTTTTATAGTCTTTAGTAATGCAGCTTAGAATTTGTAAAGTTTTGAGTACTTGTTAAAAAATGAGCTATCATGCAATAAAAATTGTGCATGTGTTTTTTTCCTAGGTTTCTCAGAAATAGTCTGTGTTTGTTTAGCACACAATTCCATGAATTCCTTCAGAAAGGAGCTTTTCTTTGAAAAATCCTTAAAACTGTATGAGATATAGTGAAAGGGGTATGGTTAGAATCAGAACATCTAAGTTCTACTCACAACACTTCTATTGATTATCTATATGATCTAAGGCAAGATAGTTGAGGCTACCTATAAAATTGGATCAATACATCAGTCATATCTATTTCTCCGGGTTACTGCCAGTAAAGATCAAATGAAATAATACAATTTTACTTCATGGCAGTCTAGAATAGCTATGCAACTATTCTAGTTTTACCCATACCAGAAATTTCTTTGAATTTGAGAAAATCAGCATTCTAGAAATAATAATAAATACATGATTTTTAAAAATGGAATAGTGTCACTTGTGTTTGGATCCCAAACTCAAAGTCGAAACAAAGACCAGTTTTGGTAGTTTTCCACAGGAGTCATAGCTGGGTTCTAAGTGGGACTAAATAAAACACACATTTCTTATTGATTTAGAGTATTTGTTATAAAGAATGAAGTGCAATGATAGCGATGCATTCCCAGTTGGTCATACTGAACTGGCTTCATTCTCTACACATGCTCATTAATGACTCAAGCATCTGGCTATGAACATTCCCTAGTTGCAATTTTTCAATTATCATGAGCCAAACATTACTTCTGTATGATTGATCCATTTATTTTAATGGCTGCCTTTCATTTTCATCTTTCTTTTCTTGGTTCTACCCATCTAGATAAGTAGTCGTTAGAAAACAAAATGAGGCCACATTTTTGGTGGAAAGATTTCATGTTAAAAGTGAACATTTTGAACATTTTCTGATTGGTGAATAATGAATAATGCCACAAGAGACTGAGTGGAAATTACCCCTTCCTAAGGTGCCATCCTTAGGAGCCAAGAATTTGTTATTTAAAATTAAAAGTTCATCATAAGGGAATAACGTGTAAAGAAATTTGGGGAAGTAAAGATAAAAGAACCTTAAAAAGAAGAGCATTATTATAACTGAAAACACCATGAATGGGGTGAATTTGTTAATTCAATAACTTTGATAAAGTTTTCATGCACAGGCATGTTATTTACTAGGCTTCTAGTAGTAATTTGCTTTTACTTTTTATTTTGTCATCCTCAAAAGGCTTTTTTTTAAAAAAAGTCCAATCTTACACATGTTATTTGTGTTTAAATCCCAGACTCAAAGTCAAAACAAAGACAAGCTTTGGCAGTTTTCCATGGGAGCCATAAGTGAGTGGGTAGTTTGCATGGTCCGACAGACCATTCAGTGGGAGAAGCTTAGGAAGGTGGTATAAAAGGAGACTAGGAAGGAGGAGGAGAAAACAAATGTCACCAAATCCTCTGAGGATGGTCCAGCTCATCTGGGTCTCCCTCAGATTACACATTGGGAAACTGCAGCAAATCAGAGGCAGAAAACTTTTTTTCAGGAAATTACTCAGGATGGTACTCACGCATAGCCACCTGCTGGCTCCAATCGGCCACAAATCCCCAGGCTCTGGCCTCAAACTCCAGGATCTGAAGTCTGCTCCTTTCTCCTCAGCTTTGGTAACCCACTGGGATTCTCCTCTTCTCCCTGTCTCAGCAGCTGAGCTACTCCCACCTTCTGCCTGCTCCAGCTGCTGGGTGCTGCACATGTCTCACGCCCAGTTATAGGAAGGGAATTCAGAGGAAGACGAGACCTGGATGTCATGGATTGGGTCGTGTCCTCCCAAAGGACATGTTCAAGTCCTTACCTCCAGTGCTCTGAACATGAATATATTTGTAAATAGGACCTCTGAAGATGTTACTAGTCAAGAGAAGGTCAGACCATTTAGGATGGACTCTTAATGCAGTATGACTTGTGTCCTTGTACGCAGAGTGAATTTGGACATAGTAAGACAGAGATTCAGAGAGAAAGAGAAAGGGGAGAGTGGAAAGGTCCTCTGATGGTGGCAGAGGCTGAGCTACACCAAGGACAGGGACCATCATGGATTCCACCCACCAGAAAAGCCAGGGAGAGACGGGACGTTTCTCCCCTTTAAGAGGAAGCATGACCCTGCTGACACCTTGATTTGGGACTTCTAGCCTCCACAGCCATAAGATAAGAAATGTCTTCCAGCCAACTAGTCTCTGGTGCTTTGTTACAGCCACCTTGGCCAATTAAGATGCTGGTGATCCGGGAAGTATGTCTTTGTAAAGGACCTGAAGTCAATTATATGCCATGGTGCAGGTTGAAGGGTACCAAAAACAACACAAACAAAACAAAACTCCTCTCCTCCCCACCAGAATTCCTTGGAGCTCCAATCTCCCACTAATTTCATCCCAGCAGTTAAAGTATTTTTTTCTAGAAACATCATACATGCTGCCTTAACTATAAAACACACCAACCCATCACAACCTGATCTGTATCCTACTGTCACAGCCCCACTGCATTCTTAGCTAGGCTGTGAAGAAACTACACCTGGGATATTAATTTTGGGATGGAGGCCATCAGCATGGAACAAAGGCTGCAACTAAGAAGGTACAAGATGAAGCAAGGAGGCTCAAGAAGTAGCCTTTAAGAAAGAAACCATGGGCCTCCAAAGGGACAGGTGAAGAGCTTGTACAATAAATTTCACCGCTTAAATTTTTTACTAAAAGCTGACCTTTTCGTGGAAGTGATACAATCTTAGTGCATGAAAGGATAATCTTTTAGTCCAAATAAGCCCACATTCTGTCCCCAAAAAGAAAACTCATTTTGATGGAGCACAAATGTTCCCAGAGTGAAGTTCTTTCTAGGTCCTGAAAGAGGTTCAGGTCTATACTGTCCCCAGAGAGCTAGTTTTTGTCTGGCTGCTAAGAGTGATGTGGTGAGCCATTTAAGAATTAAGTGCATTAGGCTAAGAACTGCCACACCAAAGACTCATTTCTAGGGCACAAACATGTTCCATTTCCTATGAAGGGAACACAGTCCGTAGGAGCATGGACTTCATCTCAAGTATCACAAATGCAAAAGGCCAGTGCTAAGAAGACAGGGCCACAGAGGAAGTGGCTACAACTATGCAGTATTGTTTTTCATTCACAGAAGTAATCTTTCTCACTGCTTTAATAATCAGCCAAGCTTCTCGACTGCTGATTACAAACTGTGAAATATAGGTGAAAATATAGCTTCGCTATAATTTGATTTTGCATTTGCTAGTGCTATTCTATTTTTATTTTCCGAATTAATACCAGAGAGAAAGAGAGAAAGGAAGAGTGATTCACATCACCCACAAATTCTGAGTAATGATTTACAAAAATTAGCACACAAGATATAATGAAAATGACAAGTCATAGCCTTGTTTTAGTTTGCCAAAGGGCAAAAGTGCCAGAGATCTGTTGGCTTTTATAATAGGGATTTATTGGGGGTAAAAGCTTACAATTCCAGGGTCATGAAATGTCCATTTCAAGGCATCAGCAGAGATGCTTTCTCAACAATGGCACCTACTGGTGGTAGTGAAGCAAGATGGCGGCCAAGCTCTGCCCAGTCTCAGTCTTCTCCTCTAGCTCATCGTCCACCCAGGAGCTGCTCCAAAGACCTAGCCTCTTGGGGCTGCATGCTTAAGAGATCCTGTAGCCCCCTCTTCCTTGCACAGAGCTTGTCTCTCTTGGGGCTTCTGCCCCTACAGCTTGGCTGTGGACAAAACTGGAGCCTCTTCTCTCCCATGGCAGCTCTGCCTTCCCTCTCTGTCTTTGTGAGTGTCCTTTATAGCAGACACAGCAAGGGGGCGGGGATCAACCCGAGTCACGCCTCACTGACAGAGCTACTCAAAAGCCCTACAGCAATCTTACAAGCCATCTAATCAAAGTCCCCTCAACTGGATGTAATACAATGAAAGCATCACACCCAGAGAAATAGATTAGTTGCCAAACATAATCTTTCTCTTGTTGGGAGCCACACAGCTCATCATCTTTTAACTGGACTGTGCAACGGGCTTCTGGCTGATGTCCTTACCTCTTGCCTCCATCCAACTGGTTTATTCCCTTACTATTTTCAAAGTGATATTTCTAAAAGTTATCCCCAGCATGAAAGTCTTTCTCAATTTCTTATTAAACAGGGCAAATTCTAAGTCCCTTAGTTCTCAATATAGTGTCTAAGGCATTAGTCATTCTGCCACCTTCCCCAAACCCGCAGCCACTGAGCCTTTGTCCGCATTTACTATTCTCCAGCTATATAAACTCATGGTACCAACTTCCTAGCCGGACCTTTGCCCTGCTCCGTCATTTGCCTAAAATGTCTTTCCCCCTGGCCCTACCCCTCTTGCCTGCCTTGAATGCGCTTTCTCATCTTTCCTAACTGAACTCAGGCATCACCCCACCGACGCCACCTTCTGTGCCACCCCTGGATGTGCGCCCCCGAGGACGCGTCGTCACTTGTCACCACACATCAGGGTCCTGGCCATCCCGTGGCTACCTTGAGAGCATGAAGGCATCCTTCCTCACTGCAGCCTCAGCACCAAACACAACGGCTGTCACAGAGCCTGCCCTTCCCAGAGCTTGTGATGAATGCCTTGAAGCTTTACTCTGTTTTGGTTCAGCAACTTTGAAATGAAATTTCATAACATATTAGCTAAATTAACATCTTTCTTTAGGTACCTTTTGTCTTCAGAGCTGAAGCTATGTAAAGGAGACATTTTTCATTGGTGCTGGACAATCTTAAGAGTCACAATATATCTTCAGACCCAAAGCAATGGGATATTATTCCTACCCTGGGAATAGGTACTTCCAGACTAAGAAATGCTCTGCCCTGGTTTAGAGCACATCTAAATAATTTAGACATGAAACCTATTTAAATTACAAAATGGAATTCATTTTTTAATGCCCTGCCATTTTATGGGGTCATTTTCTTTTAAAAGCAGACTGATCTTTAAGAAGGAAAAGAGCATAGTGAAGCGTTTTAAGTATCATTTATAAAGTAACATGGTAGCATAGAGCTAAAAGACACATTGAAATTCTAGTACAGCACTCTCAGTGTTTAGCAAATGAGGAAGCTGAAGCACACATAATTTGAGTGACATGGCCAAAGGCACAAATCTGGTTAGTGGCAGAGCCTGGACTAGAGCTTTGCCCTGGAGATTGTCACATCAGTCATTTCTCCATCACTCCAAGTCACTTATCATGCTTCTTATGCTTAAATGGGCAATATACAGAAAACACCTTCTATATTACATGCAAAACAGAAAATGGGTTTTTTTCTATTGCAAATATTGGTATTTTGAGACTATATATTCCTCCTCTAAAATCTAATTCCCTAAATAAATTTGTACTTCCATATCAGTGTTCTCTAAATCAATCTAAGCACCAATGAATTACTGAGAAGTAATAAGCAGAAATTCAAATCATCTGACCCAGACCAAACAAACAAAAAACACATCAGCATCTGTTACCGAGGAACTTGTACTGTACATAGATAAAAAGAAAAGATAGGACTCTGCTCTGTAATATTATGACCTCTGGTAGACACTTAAAAGATTATGCTAACACTGTTAATGAGTGATTTTTTTTCCCCTTCCAGTCTTAAAGATGAAGGAACTTTAAACACATTCAAATGTATTTGGTCATTTTGTGAATTTCTATTTTTTGGCTTTTCTCAAAATTATTTCAAGACTTTTAGAAAGGGTAGAATTATTATAAGAAAGGAGAGAAGAAAGGAAGAGGAAAGTTTACAGGTTAGAAGTGATATATGGATGAATATGGAGATCAGAGAGCAAGTGGGGAGAGAAAAACAGAGGGATGGAGAGAGAGGTTGAGAGAGGGATAATACCAGGGTGGGGGAGTTTGGATTGTGATCACAATAAAAGAACTAGAGGTTAGTAGGAAAGACAACAAAGAATGAGGAGGACAATAAGTAGATCCCTCTCAAGTTCCCACACATCATTCTCTTTTCTCGTCAACCCCACTCCACTCTAAACACTCATTTCCTATCCATTTTGCAATGAGATAAACTATTAGCTTTTGTTTCCTATCTTTGATCACATGCTATGCTGTAACATTCTAGAATTTGGGTACCCTTGTCTGCTGTCCACCCACCCCTAACCCCAATCCCACCAGCCAGAGGATTGTTCCAAGACTGCGTTTTCGAACTTTTCTATGCCCCGGCAAGTACCTAAGTACATAGACAGAAGGCAGGTAAGGGCCCTTCCTTCTTCCTTCCCACCTGCCTTAATTCTGCACAGGTCCAGCGACCAGCATCCCCCTTTCGATATTCTTTTTGTCTGCCTTACAGATGGAAAGAAATAGGACATTTCCTTAGAGTGCTACTTTTCAATAAGGAACTTCCTTTTGGCAAAGATTCTCACGGAATGTGCTTCGTTTCAATTGATTGGGAGTTTAAAAGCTATGAGGTTTGACAAGTCACACATTCCTACATAATCATAGTGTGCCTTGGGTAGCATTGTAAGTTATGAAGCCAAAAGCAAAATGATTTTTAACAACTTGAAATGCTAAATTACTTGTGTGGAATGTTCCTTACAGAGCCTCAATTGCTGTAATGAAATGGCATTTTTAAAAAAATAAATAATAGGAAAAATGAGAAGTTCACCCAGAGTATTTTGAGGATATATTTGACCTAGCTCTACTGTATCATTAACAGACATTACAAATACTTCAGCGGTAAGTAACAGTACAAGATGATTCCAAAATATGAATCAAGAAAGAAATTAGAGAAATTGAGCTAGTCACATTAACTAAATCCATGCAATAGAATATAAGTGCATTCCCTGTATTTACCGCAGTTATGAATAATTGGCAGTGTTGTGTTTGCCAGACTTTCCACTATAGAATAATAGAAATAAAGGTTTGCTATGAGAATTAGATTCTCATAAGCACTGGAAAATCCTTAACTTGATAGCATATTTTAAAAAAAATCAGTCTCCCTACATATGCCAACCAATCTAAGAAACTCCATTTTTCTCAATGAGGAAGAATGGGATCTTTTTTCCTATGACTTACCATCTCCATTATGACATCATTCTCTTTCTCTACTTATTTCCAGGCACATACCCAAGTTAGCATGCATATCTTACTCTTTCTGCTGGGATGTAACAAATTAGTATCTTCATCCTTGAGCTGTCCACTGAGCATTTGATTAATATAACCACTACTGGACCAGCAGATCTTCTTAGGGAGCACACAGATGAAAGCAACTCAAGAGATCAGAACAAATGTATGGTCTGTGCTTTAAAATTCCTATGCTCCAATACTCTCTGTCTCAGAAGGTAATGCTCTCATGAGGAACAAGGTCGGTATCTTCCCACTCTTCTAGTACCACAGTCAATCACAAATTCTCCTTCTTTGACTCCTCCAGATTCCTAGACACTGCTCTCTGTCTCAGATCAAGCCCCACCATCTCTCTTGTGAATGGGAGACCAGTTTCTGACTTGGGTCTTTCAAATCCACCCTCGAAGAAGCCATCTCAGGGATCTGACATCTCTTGTATATAGCACATGTTGGATTTTGCCTTGCAGTCCAATTGATGAGTCTTTTTATCTGATAGCCATTTGGCCCATTTATAGTCTACAATTATTGAAGAACCACATGTGTGTGTATGTATATATTTTACTGTATCCTCTGCACTTTCTTTGCTTTATTTTACATAAATGTTAATTTATGTTTATTTTGTTCTCCTAGTTACCTTTATAACTGTAATTTTATATAATATCCTTATTCCTCTTCTCACTCCATTTTCTATACTATGAGCAAGGATTTAAGTAATATATTTTCCCCTCTCAATTTTATTATACTATTTTCTTATTGTCTCCCTTCATGCTATTTAAATCTACTAACACACATATTACCTGACTTACCAGATTTAAATTATTTCTTTTAAACCTCAGGCTTTATAAATCCACACCTTTGAACAATCTCCCAAATTTTCTCCTCTTCCCTCCTTTCAAGACCAGCCTTCTAAAGATATGTAATTTCTGCATGTGTAATTTCTCACATTCTATTTTGCACCCAGAATTCTCACACTTGTTTTAGTCTTTTTTTCTACAGTTAATTAGATTCAGTGCTCACTGCCATCTTTATAAAGGCCTACGAAAACTATATTCAATGACATACATGTTCAAAAAGTTTATCTGCTTCCTTCATATTACACTGACATTTTCTTGAGGTCTAAACTTTTTCGTTGAACTTTCTTCTCGTACTGACTGTTGCTATGGGTAACTAGAAAACTAAATTAACATTCTTTGGTTTATAATTAGCCTGAATTCTACCTGTCTGTTTAGGCAAATATCTTTGACTTCAAAGTTCAGTAACTTCACTAGACTGTATTTCAATTATGATTATTCTTGGTTAATTTCTCCTAGAATCCATTTGGTCCTTTCATTCTGTAAATTCAATCCCCTTCTCTTTTTCTGGAATGTTTTCTTCAATTGTATTGTTGGGATATTTTCTGCTCCATTATTTTGGTTGTTTTCTTCAGAGAGCCAAGCAAAGGCTCTTTTGGATTGTCTCTCATTTTCTCTCGTATCCCCTTAAAGCTCGTCATTTCTCTCCTTTCTTCTCTAGCCTGTCTTCTAGTGAATTTTCTTCACCTGCCATTTGTTTCTCTTGTTCTTCTCATTTCTGTTTTCTTGTGGCACCTTTGGAAAGAGTCTACGCTGACCCCTTTCAGTTATTTCTCATCTTTGAGTCCTGTGCCAGACACATGCAGGCTAAGAACAGAAGTGCCAGTCGCAGCCGTGGCCCTGGATGGTTTTCAGGGAACTCCTTGATGACACAGGTTTCCAACGGGAAGGCGGCTTAGCCTGTACTCTTCTCCAGCCAGCGTCCAGAAGATCCAGCACTGCTCACGGTGCCCACCCCTGTCCTTCCTGGAGGACGTCGTGGGTCAGCCTGACTTGCCTACATGTACTCAGTGTCAAACTGTGAGCCCCCTGGCCCCCTTACTCCAAAGAGAGGGCTGACAGTGTGCTTCCTACTTTAAGAAAATGTGCTTTCCTGGTTGTTCTGAGTTCTTTTTAAAGGTGGTCATATTACCTCTCTTAAGTATATTCGTAATTTTTTTCTCATATATCATGCTTTGAGGTTACAAATGTCCCCTAGTTTTGCTGAAAATGGATCTTTTGTTGGTTTCTTCTCTTTTGATAATGTGATTTCCAAAAGAAAAAAAAATTCAGATAGGGCAATCCCATTTCTTATTTATCATTTTAAAATCAGATGTTTTAAATGCATTTTTAAAGCAATTTTATTGAGATACATGCACATGCCATGTGATCTATCCAAAGTGTACAATCAATGGCTTTTAATTGTCATTCATCACCATTCAGATGCATTTCTTTGTTTACTTTTGTTTGCATTTCTGCTAATCTAACCAGGTTTATAGCAGATGGCAAACTCTACTATTAGCAGAAAAGACAGGCAGAGATATAGATTTTGAAGACTGACCGCTTCTAGTGCCTTTTTCTCAACAAAGTATGAGGAAGGTGAAGTATATAGAAGAAGTAGAAGAGTTGAGGAACCAAAAAAATTATAATAATTATTAAGGAGACAGGCAGAATAAACAGGTTAGAGAAACATAGTACAATTTTAGACAGAATTGAGCGCAGAATTTGTAAATAGTGGTAATGATGGAAATGTTCGCAAGCTGCCCAATTCCAGGATTTTTCATAACAACCCCAAGTGCCCTAGTAGCAGGCATAGAATAGGATAGGCTAGATCAGTAATGGGATTCATCCAGGGTTTGGGGCTTGCTATACAAGTTCAACAGAAACAGAATGAAAGAAGGCCAGGGTCATTGTAAGGAATTGACTGTAATGAAGAAAAAGGAAATCTAAGATGAACAAGAAAATAATAGTGAACACCAAATCTGCCCAATACCATCCCATGTATTTCCTTAGGTTTGCTCCTTTTATTATTCTTGATCCTTAACTGGAAGATAATTTTCCTAAAGATGAGAACTATAGGGATGCAGATGTGGCTCAAGCAATTGGGCTCCCATCTACCATATAGGAGGTCCAGGGTTTGATACCCAGGGCCTCCAGGTGAAGGCAAGCTGGCCCATGTGGCGAGCTGGCCTGTGTAGAGTGCCGCCCCATGTGGGAGTGCTGCCCTGTGCAGGAGTGCTGGCCCACGTGGAGAGCTGGCACAACAAGATGACGCAACAAAAAGAGACACAGAGTAGAGACAATAAGAGATGCAGCAAACCAGGGAGCTGAGGTGGCACAAGAGAGTAATTGCCTCTCTCCCACTTGAGAAGGTCCCAGGATCAGTTCCTGGAGCCACCTAATGAGACTACAACAGACACAGAAGAACACAGAGCAAATACACAGAGAGCAGACAATGGAGGGAGGGGGGAGAAACTAAAAAAAAACAAAACAAAAAACTACGTGTTACATATTTTATAGATTTAATAGACACAAAGTAGCTCAGTGTGAATTATTTTGAATCTTCCCCTACCCCCAGCATGGTGTTTCATTTTGTTTACATTAAGTATTCAATAAATGTGTTGGCCAATTAACAGAGAAGTAGAGATATATATGTATGTGCCTAATGACATCACGTATATATAGTGAGAGGGACCCAATTTTCAAAAGCATTAAGTAATTTATAGGAATCAAGAGCTCTGTCTCCACTCTTGTCTAGGGACATGTGGTACAGACTATATAAACATCCACTGCAAAGTCGTCTCAGAGTGAGCTGGAAGTAGGAAATAAGTTTCACTGTTTATTCGTCTTCAATTTAAATCTATTACTCCTAAAAGGACTCGTGTTCCCTTTGGGTTGTTTGCCTTTCCATCTTCTTACCAAGTCAGCATGACCTAGAGACCCACTACTGGGGCACTAATTGAATAAAGCAGCAATCCTTTAATTATTGCTCCATTGGCTTCCTGACATTTCTGAAAATGACCTTATTTTGAAAGGCTGACTTTGAAGATCATTTACGTAGGAAGGGCGGTCTGAATAAGCCCTAACTTCCTAGTTCTTCGTTCCAGGCTGGGGTCAAAGCACTGGATTTCACAGTTAAATTTTACTTTATTTATGCATCTATTTGATTTGCTTCTACAGACAGATTTCTCTCTAAGCACGGGAATGCTCTTGTAGATCTATAGCTTCTGAAATAATAGTCACGTTCAGAGGAACGCTCCACCCTTGCGTGTAGACATATGAATACATCTTAAAGCAGATTGGATTGCACAGGTGTCGAGAGAGAACTGAAATTCTACCATGAAAGCACAGAAGCCACATATTATGAAAATTCATATTAATTTCCCTATTTCCCTGGTCACCTCTAAATCTATTAATGTATCATGTTATTATCAAAGGTAAATTAAATGATAAGCCCAGTAACTCGAGAATCATTTAGCATATAATTGATTATCTCTTCTTAGAAATAAGAGTATTACAAGTTTTACATGTCTAATCATACAACCTAAATTTGCCTAATGAAAAAATAAATATATTGCATAAATGGTCCGACATTAAAAATTCCCTTCACTTTCCATTCTCCTAAAATGTCCTTTAAAAACATGGAGCAACTTGAGAAACAAATGGACTACTTCATTGATGCCATCATAACTTTCTGCTATGTGTCCATATAAACTGGATTTTTAAGTTAAATTCTTATGTTTCACCATCCTTATCTTTTAGATTGCTATAGTTTGTTATATTAAGGATCATCTTACAGATATTTAGTGCAATGATTGCAAAATGCCCTCATGACCATGAGAACACAGTGGAAAATATGTATCACATAGCTTGAAATTTCTTGGGAGGTGATCATCAGGCACCGTGCCGTGTCTCCAAGTGAGCCACTCTGTGTACAGGCAGAACGTGGCATCCCGATGGGCACACGCTCATGTCCTCAGACAGCAGTATCCACGGCCACTCTTCTGTGGTCTTCGCTTTCTGTTGAGCTAGTCATTTGATCCCCACGTCTCTGGTGTTTTTAAAGACACTGAGCTGACGCTGAGATACCAGCCGTGGTATATCTTCTGCGAATTGCAAGGTACCCCGAGGATTATTGACTCCATGTCATGGCTTATTCAGCTGAGCAAAATGAACGTAATGCAGACATTAAATAAGTTGTTAAAAGCAATGAAGCCGGCAACCCTTGAAGACTTTCCAAAAAAATCAGAATTTTAGTAAAGCCTGATGTCTAATCTAATATTGGACCTTTGCTTATTGATATCTAGGGTGACGTGAGTTTCACTCAACCGTGCCTGACTTCCTGTAAGTTAAAAACAAGCTTTATCTTATAAAACCACACCAAATGCATCTCCACTTTCTCTTGTTCTTTTAGCAGGGGCCAGTATAATTGAGTGGTGATAATTATGATTATGTGCTCAATCTACCAAGTGTCAAGTGAGAAAGTAATGTGATAGATAAACATTATCTAATTTTACACTCAGAATAAGCCTAGGAGAGCTCTGTAATCAAATCACCTGGTTTTGATGAAGAAAATAAGGTCTAAGAAGGTTAAATATCTTCTATTACCCATAATGCCCAGCATAGAAAATAACTAACTTATCTTTCATTCACAGAAAGGGGTAATGATCAGTAAAGGCGATTATGTAGACTACAAGCTACAACTCCTGAAACCGAAGACTACAAGTGCATGGCAGCTACATTTATCAGGAAAACAGCAACAAAAACAAAAACCCGGTGTTCAGTTTCCAATCGGGTCTTCAGAAGTGACTGACTATGTTATCAGTTTCACAAAGGACATGATACGGAATGTGACATGTGTCAGTATCTGCTTAGTCTAACTCCCTAGCTTTATGTAACCTGACACCTTGGCATGGCAAGAAAATAACACCTAACTCATACTGCCTTTATAAAAAGCAACTTCCAAACAGCCCGACCCATCATTTCCACTTTATCGTTGACGGTTTTGTTGCTATCCTTGTCACACCTTTGCTACTTCTTTCTCCATTCCTGTCTATCCCGCCCCTATTTATAAAGTAGCCCTCCTCCCCGCACCTTCCTGGGCTGCCTCCCATCGGAGCCTGCCTCTGGCACTATTTTTGGCCTGCCCTGGTGAGAATCTCTGCTCCCCCATCTCACCTAGCTCCCACTCGGCCTCACATGCAGAACCCATAAACCATCCCAAGTCCTGCATTGTTGATGCCTTATTTCCTTGGTATTCTACCATGAGATTCTATTCTTTTGTGGTGAAGCATATACATTGCATAGATTAATTTTTTAAAAGTCTGTTTCTTGATTGAAAAACAAGTGATTTTGTGATATAGAATTAATTTCCATAAATGTTGAATAATAAAAATCTACGTTAAGCGTTCTTCAAATAAGAAGAGTAGCATTTAAAAGAGGGCACTTTCAAACAAGCAAAATTTGAGAATTCTAGAAAAACATGAAGGATGCATATTGCAACACTGTTTAAATGATATATCAATTTCTTCTTACAACTTTGTGCTCAGATGAGGAAAACAATTTCCACACTCCTAAAATACACTGTGGTTGCTAAAGACACCTTCAAGCAGAGACCTAGAAAAGGCCCTGCCTGTGTATGCAGCTCTGTCCTAAAGTAAATTTAACACCTTTTGAAGAACACACTGTCACCGGAGCATGGTGCTAGAGAGTTCCCTCATATTAATGCCTGCTCCATCTTCCCTTTTACAAATCAAATAATCCTGGGATTTAAAAAATATATGTCTTTGACATTTTTTCCCCCACATCTTGTCTTGTTTCTCAAGCAGCGATGTGAGCCTGGTATAATGTCAAATATGAAGGTGCTTTTCAACCCAACAAAGCAAAAGTCTTTCTTTTTCTGCATATTCTTCTGAGGTAAACCTGACCCATTTTTCCAGCCAGAAGGAAATATTAGTGAAGAGGGATTTTACCTACATCAGTGAACTGCTGGGTTTCTATTATTTATTCCCTAGTAAGACAACATTTTTAGTGTCTCTGGGCAAAATTTGGTGAAAAGGAAATGATTAATCTGTTTCTCTTATCAGGAGACACATGACACAGAAGTGCGTGGAATTTGGACTCGCACACGGGATTTGTTTCATATTTGTGCTTCATCTTCCACTGTGACTATGAAATTGAGAAACCACTCAACTTCTCTGTATTGCTGGTTCCCGATTTGTAAAATGAGGGCAATAAAACTCACTTTACAGGACTACTGTGGGGAGGGGGTAAATGCACCCCAATACGTACATGGTCAGTGCTCCTAAACTGTTAGTCCTGACACTCTGCAGGATGTGATGCATCTTGACCAAAATCTACTACATGTGTCAAAGGTCTTTCCCCTGTGCTTCTCAGCACAGCCCATTGTTCATGCCGGGATATCTACATATATGATACTCCTGCTGTAAGACAGAACTGTGACAGATTATTGACAACTCAAAGACTAGTTTTACTCGCTTTCGAGAATTCTGAGTGGCCTAGTACATTTCTGCCAGTGAACAAAAGTTCAATTGATTTCAAAGTATTTTCTGATACAGTTGAGATCAATGTCTTGCCATTGGAATTAAATCATTGGCACAAGGGAATAGTAAATAACTTGCCAGAGAAAATTGACTGTGTTTATTTTGTGAGAATGGTTTTAATCTCAGATACTCCCATTAATCATTTGTTAGTGTAAGTCTTCTTTCTATGTGGGTTCCACTAAGCTAATATTAATATATTAAAACCACACAGACTTAGAGAAAGAAACTGAAGAAGAGGCTCAAAAATTTGAATTTACTGAGTATAAAGTCATTTTCTGTAACATACCTAACATAGCATTCAATCAGGAAAACTTAATATATAATATGTATTTATTAACCTATATTTCTCACTACTTACCATTGAAATTAGCATGAGGCTTTCTTTTCATTTATGACTTATTCAACTATACTGTTAATTTTCAGTTTCCACCATGATCATATGCCCCCTCTGTCATCACTCCCTCTCATCCCCTGGTATTTACACAATGATGGATTAATGTAAATATCCAGCAGCCAAAGCAAGCCATAAATCATCCATCTCACTGAATGGGAAAAGAAGCAGAAAGAATAAAACTCCCATTTTCCAAGAATTCATGTGCTGTGCAATTTACACAGTGCTTCATATAAGTCGCTGTGATCGTAAGGCTATTGTGTCTACTCGGCCCAGTTGTTTGGTCAAGCAAGCACTGGGCTAACTGGAAAACAAGGGCATTTATGGACTTTAGTCACCATTGACTTTATTGCAGTGCTAAATCATAGATGGCTGATTATAATTACATCAATCAGGGAGATTGCCATCAGCAATGAGTGATGCTTAACCCAATCAGTTGAGTGCCTTACAAGGGGAAGTGATTCCAGCATTGAGAGAGAATTTCCCAGCTCGTCTTTGGACAGCCACTGTCTCCCAGAACTTGTCAAGAGCCTTCATTGGACTTTCATTGGAGCCCCTGGTTGCACCTGCCTGCGGAACCTGGACCTGTGCATCCCCACGGCTGCGTGAGAGACTCATAGAATCAGATACTATTGACAGATATCCCTTGCTGATTCTGTTTCCCTAGAGAACCCTGACTAATACAGCTGCTGCTTGATCTTATTGTTTATTAGCCATGTCTTACACGAGGTAACCAAGGTTAGGGATGTGCCTAAATTCACAGGTATGGTAAGGGGTGGAGCCGAGAGGCAAGTAGATCATCAGTCTGTGCATTCAGCTGTGCTATGAGAATCAGTCCTTTGCATTTAAAAGACTTTTACATTTAATTTTCTGCAGAGTTCTATTAAATCTGTTTAAATCGACTATTTTTAAAGAAATCATGCACTTTTCTGTAATGAGAAAAATTCACTCTCTACTACAAAAACAATTTTGCCTCAACCTTTTCAAATGACAAGCACGATTGTGTTGCATTTATTTCCACATACTGGAGATGCTAATTATTGGAGTAAGGTTCAAACTTCACAATTTTTTAGACATAAAGAATGACGCTTTCATGAACTAAACTGCGTAGACCTAAAACCAGGAAAAGGAAATTCCTTTCTCAACAGGAGAGAACGCGGTCCCGTTTTGCTGAGAGGGCATCCTCTCCCCACAACTGCCACACTGGGCAATATAAGCCTCTTCGCCCCTCTGCCATCAAGCCCAAATGTCATCCCTCCAGACAGCAGCTCCTAAATCAGGAGTATATTAAAAAATATATACTCTCTTCCAGGAACGAGTCAGAGAAATAGGAAGACCCGACTCAAGATGGCTTTGCAACACAACTATAAACAACTGATATATTATTTTTCTCTATTTTATTTTATTTCCCCATATACCCCCCACCCCTTCACCCCACTCCTCCCACATCAACAACCTCTTTCATCATCGTGGCACATTCATTGCATTTGGTGAATACATTTTAGAGCACTGCTGCACCACATGGATAATGGTTTATATTGTAGTTTACACTCTCCCCCAGTCCACCCAGTGGGCCATGGCAGGACATACAATGTCCAGCAGCCATCCCTGCAGTACCACCCAGGACAACTCCAAGTCCTGAAAATGCCCCCACATCACATCTCTTCTTCTCTCTCTCTACCCTCAGCAGCTATCTTGGCTACTTTCTCCACATTAATGCTACAATTTCTCCCATTACTAATCACAATAGTTCCATAGTAGAATAGCAGTAAGTCCACTCTCGTCCATACTCTACTCCTCCATCCTGTGGACCCTGGGATGGTGATGTCCACTCCACCTCTATATCAAGCGGGGGCTTAGATTCCACATGGCTGATGGATGCAATTCTCCTGCTAGCAGTTCAACAACTGATATTTTACTTACAGCTCTCCTTTCAGCAATGATAGACAAGGGTGAATCAGAATTTTAAATTTCTCTTTCTGCCTAGGATTTAACAATGGGCCAATAGTCAGGAAGGCTCCTAATTGTCCTGAGAATAAAAACATCCTGTCTAAACTTATTTGCATGTTTACTTTTTATTGATAATGCACTTTATTTCTAGTAACAGTGAAAACACTTGCCTTTAAATCTGTTGAAAATTTGACACTAAAACGTTGGTTTATTGCCACAGTTTTCTAATATAAATGTTAAACAAATCTAATTTTACACACAATCACACACAACTAATCTGGATTTACTGAAATCCAATAATTTGATATAAAACATTGTGTATAAAATTGTGAGCAATGACTTATACATTCCTCTAATTTCTCAGTCTCCTTTATTTCAGTTGCTATTACATTAAATTGACTAGAAATAAGTAGATTTTAGTATGTTCAAATGACCTTGATACTTATTTCAAGATTACTTCAGCCAGTCTGAGGCCCAGACAACTAAATCACATCTTGAATTAAAATTAGTATAAATTTCTTAAAGCACTCACCTCTGAAACTTCAAAGACTAACTTAGGATGAAAATCTTTTTCTTCCTCTGCATTTTTGGATTTTTTTGTTGAGACATACTGAAAACCTAATTCTCCTCAGGTAAAGAATCAGGATGGAAAACATACGTAGAAAGTGCTAGCAACAGCACCATGCACACAGCAAGCACTCAATAGATCTTGGCTATTGTTGTGGATCGCATTTCATCAATGCAGCTGTCAAAAAGCAGTAATGCAATTTTAATTTATGGATAAAGTTATTGCTGAGTTAATATCGTGCTCGGAGAAGGACTAACGAGAAAAAAAGAACAATCACGCATGCAGCACTGTTCTACGAACACATTATAGGAGATAATACAGTTGTCAATGCATTTAAAATCAAAGTCTGCAGCCACACTAACGTAGTACAAAAGCTGGAAGGCTTTCTTGTTGACCTGTTGTAATTAGTCAACGTCCTCTTTTTGCCCACTCTTCAGTACTGACAGAGCACATGAAAAAAATGGCAATCCGTTTCTCAGAGACAGACATGGTTGACTTTTACAGACTTTTACAGACATTTACTTACACAGTGACCCAAGGGCTCAAGCCCAAAAGTTATAGGAAATGCAGTAAGGTAAACAGAGACACATTTTGGTCAAATCCTACTGATGAGGACTTAACAAAAAATCAGAGCTTCTGCTTAAACGCGCCTGGATAGAGTTTCCAAGACAAATGCCTATGCATCTCCACACATTTCAGCATGACACTGAAATCGTGCCATGACTCCGGGTAGGGGAGCTCAGAGCAGGCAAGGGCAAAAAGGACACTGGGTCACGTCCAGCAAAGCTGCCCAAGAGACGGTGCACAGGTGGCCTCACGTGCCAACCAAAGGTCTCCGCTTCCAAAAGTATGACTGAAACATACGTACATTCCCAAGAGAAAGAGACGAGCTCTAGACATCAGAATTACAGGGAAGATTAAAAGCAGAGGAACTGACAAATCGGGACTTCCGTGGGGAAAGGCTCCAGGCAGGTGGCAAGTGGGAAGACAAGGCCAGCGGCTGATAAGAAGCAGAGAGATGGGTTAAGGGCTCATGGGTCCCTGAGAGGAGTGGTTGGGGAGTGATCTCACAAACGTCATTTCTTCACAGGCCTTTTGTCTTCAGGCCAAACAGGTGTGTGGAAATCTGAAGAGTGAAGAGTTGCACAGTTCACTTAGGAGGTTAGAAAATTAGAATAGCAAATCGCCATGGCTAAAATAAAAGCTGCACGTTTGTCTTTATCTCAGTTAAGTGATCTGAATTTTTCCTTGAACAATGAAGAGAGATTACTTTGATACTGCACATTAATTTATTGGCATCTATTTGACCTGACAGTTGTAAACATATTTAGAAATTGAAAATAGATTCATTTAATTATATAGATGTTCATATTAAAATAAATGTTATTGCTTTATTACCATGGATATATTTGAATTGATAGCGTAAACATTTTTCTCAAATACTCATTCTTTACCTTCCCCTCTTTTGCCCAGGGTAGATGGGGTTGGGCAAGCACTGTCCACAAATATAGGTTGAGATAATTGAATTAAACGAAAGTTCCTTCTGAATCTTAAAAAGCCAGTTGCATTTTTTTTCAATAGTCTTTGCATTCACTTGTATCTTCAAAAATCCTCATGATTTTGGAATATTTACTCACCCAAAGTCATATAGAAACCCTATACTTTTGATATACGTTTCAGATAGTATTCTCTATGCACACCCTATGCTTGAGTATAGAGGTCCTGGTTTCAGATAGTATTCTCTATGCACACCCTATGCTTGAGTATAGAGGTCCCGGTTTCTTAAAGTGTTTGCCCTACACAATGTAAGCATCATCTTGTTAAAAAGCAGATCCAAATTCTACCACAGATCATGCCACAGACCCACTGGAGAGAAAGCACAAGAGTCTTTATTTTCAACATGCATCCCATATACTCTTTAAAGTCTGTGACCCATTGCTATAGATTTTACAGCCAAGGAGACCAGAAGGACTCTGGATTTTAAATCACTGTTGCTTACATATGCCACCTTACAAGCACCTGTATGAAAAGCAGTGCGGTATGGGCTGTAAAACCCTGGCCTTAGAACCAGGGGACATAAAACCTGTGACTCAGTAGTCCTATAAACTTAGAGAAGGCTCTTAATTTCTCAGGGCTACTGTGTCTCAGCCTAACATGCCCAAATTCTAGAATTGGTACTATACTGCTGCGTTTGTACTATAAATCTTTAGAGTTCTAGAATTCATAGGGAATATAGATAACTTCTTAAGTTTTAGTTTTCAATAGTTACAGGTAAATGTGTATTTATTGCTACCACTGGGCTATTTTTAAAAGCTCATGTTCTGTTTACAATAATGTGAAAGTGGGAAAGAATTTTTTTAACAAAATATAGCTAGCTTGAGTATTAAATCAGAGACTTTATGGGGGGAAATTTCTTATTTGCATATGTTAAATGAATATTCATTATGTTACACTAGGATAAAGGAAATATTTTTAAAAGCTATTTTGTATATTAACATCTGGATATTTAAGATATAAAAGAAACCTGCCAACTGTACAATCTCCTTGGTGATCTTCTGAACATAACCTTTAAAATTCTACACTTCAAAAGAATGAAAAAATCATATTTTAGTATCTATTGTACATTGCTTAAGCTCTATAAAATTCATCCTGACAGAAAAGAATTGAGGCTATGATCACATGCATTATCAGGGCTTCCCAAGATTGGAAAAGCTTTCAAATATTTAAAAGTAGATAGCTTAAAGATATTGATAATTCTGCTAATGGGAAAGCAGATGTGCAGGCATCTAAATAAAGCTTGGATATGCAGGATGTCATTTGGAAACTGCAGTTTGGTGACGGCCACCTATGACAAATACATGCTCTTAGAGTCACATTCTCCACAGTGGTGTCAAGCATTTTTCTGATGATGACTTGACCATTACCATAAAAACAAGAAGTTCAATCCCTGTCTTGACTTTTAGTAGTTCATGAGTTTCATCAGTAAGAAATCAATAAAATCATGGATGTGGCTCAAGCCATTAGGCACCTGCTTCCCACATGGGAGGTCCTGGGTTCGGTTCCCAGTGCTTCCTAAAGAAGATGAGCAGATGCTGCATCCAGAGATGCCACAACCAGCAGGGAGCGGAAGTAGCTTAAGCAGTTGGGTTCTCGCCTCCCATAAGGGAAGTCCTGGGTTTGATTTCTGGTGCCTCCTAAAGAAGACAAGCAGACAATGAGCAGACAGAGGAGAGAGACATCTAGTGGGGTGGGGGTGGGGGAGGAGATAAGAAAAAAAAGAAATCATTTCTCTATTACATGAAAAACGTAATGCTAAGTTTTCTTAGAGATAAGGAGCATAAATTTTAAGAGATAACCTGAAGGCCTGGTTGTTGACTTTGGTCACAAAATACACAGGTTTACCCAGTGACCACTCTATCGTTCCCTGAGTAGTTTATATCTCACATCAGAGGCTGACCTTGAGTTACCCTAACCTGGCAGAGAAGCAGTTGGAGACACAGATTTAAAGTTATTCTTTCATACTTTGTTCACCATTATAACTGCATACTTCATTTCCAATATGCATAGATGTAAAGGACTCTTTTTTTGGCTGTGTAATCAGCACAGTAATTGCTTAGAAGGATTTCTGGGTGTTTTTTTTTTTTTTCCTATTTTATGTCAACATGAAAATGATTCATTTGGAAAAAGCAAGTATGTATAGTGTGAATTTAAGTACATAATTTCCCAATTTTGTATTTGGTTTAAATAGTGCCTTGTCCTGCCCCTTCATTAAGGACTGTTAAAACATCAGCACATGCTTATTATGCCTCAAAGGGAAAAGCTGTGTTTTATTCTATTAATTGGTCCCCAAGGTTCATTGATTTGTGATGGTTTGATGTGATAAGCATGGTATAAATTATAAGATTGAGACCAGAAGTTGCAACAAGCTACACAAAAAATCTGTTCACTTAACAATTTAAATGCATGCCCAATAATTCTACATGAGTCTTGGCTTATAAGAATGATAGAACAACATTCATTCACAGATTGTTATTGAGGACTTGCTATGGGCCAGCTCCTTTTATGGATTCCTTTATGGGCTATAGCTGTCTACGGGATAAGCAAGACTTCTGCTCCTGTGGAACTTACCTGCTAGTGGAAGAAACAGAAAATAAAAGTGAAACCAAATAAATTAACAGGCTTAATCGAAAAAGTGATGCGTTCTTAGGCTGCAATGAAACAGAGCAATGGTATGGAAAAAGAATAGCGCAACTACTTTGGATTGGATAGTTTCTGAGGAGGTGCCCCATGAGCTGGCAAATAAATGACAGAAAGGGGCAAGTTCTGAATGAGAGGGAGAGGAAAGTATTCCGGGATCAGGAGGTGGCAGGATGGCTGGAGTTCAGGGAGCAAGACAGAGAGGTGCATGAGATGAGCCATAATATCACCTTTGTTTTACCTCAAACCAACGAACTCCATACTGGGAAATCAGGAAAAATATTGTATCTCTATTTTGCACTTTTTTTTTCAGAAAGCACTTTAATTATCCAATAACCCTTGACCTATTCATTTGCATGGTTTCTCTTTGTTCTTTCTAGTATTTTCATTTCTATGCTTTCCTTATAGTAAAAATGATCCCTTAATCATTTGAATGCACTTGAGGTAGAAATTTCCCTTTAAATGAAAATGAAATTAGATCCCCAAAAAGCATGAGGGCTTAAGAGTTTTGGAAAGGAAATACCCCTTCTGCATGTTCTCTCAACTGTCTTCTGTTACGGTACATTATTCATTCAGGCCAAGACTGCCATCGGCTGTCAATCCGTCCACGGTTTCTTTCACACACACGTCACAAGAGCGCACAGTAGGCTAAGGCAGGATGAAAGCTGCCATCGCTCGGACTTCCATAACTTCATGAGTTTCAGTGAATCGGAATCAAATTGTTGACAAAGCAACCCAAACACGCCTTTATTCTTGGAAATTCAACCATTTTATGTTCCCAGGAAAACTCAGCTGAAAATTCCACTGCTCTCTAAATGAGGCTGTTTCTCAACAAGGATCAAGCCTTCTCAAGAAGAGTTGACTCCGTCAATGAACTCTCCAACTGATGGCCCAGCACACAGCCGTGAGCAGCTCAGCATACTGAACCAAACACAGAAGTCTGTAAGATCTCCTCGAGGGCAAGGAAGGGCTCAGGGCTCTGCCACCGGGGTCCACTCACCATTGGAGCTTTGCCTCAAGGAGGGACACACAGGCTATGCCTTCTCCAGTTCATCTAAGAAGGAGCTCATTTGGCTTCATGATGGCCTATGACTAGGGGGAGCACAAGATTTATCTCCCAAACTGGGACAGTGCCAAGATTAGAAAGAAGTGCTTTTAACAACTTTGGTGAACAACAGGCCTAAAGTGGGACTGAGAGACCAACTGACACACGTGGTCTCCAAGCATCTGTGAAGGAAAACCTTCAGAAATTAGACATCTCTTCACAAAGAAATGTGGGACAGGACCATGAAATGAAAGAATGGATGGTTCGGAGCTCTATTACCTATGGCCTCTATGTCTTTGAGTTGACCTTAGTTTTACCGATTTCTTAATGTGTGTATATAGTATATACTAATATAAATGGACTCTGTAAAGCCCAAAACTCTTCATCTGCAGTCATTTAATCACAGAAATTACATTATAATTGTGTCGTATAGAAAGATGATCCAACTGCAACAACAATCACCACCATTTAACCCATCTATTGCCAAGTTTGAAAATCCTGCTGCTGGAAGGACAGGCACAGAGTGTTTTCCCATCAGCAGTGGCAGGTAAACATGTCCACTCTTCACCAGGCTGCCATTGAGAATTAAACTGGTATTGCCCTTTGATTCATGGATTGGAAATCTATCTAGCTTTGATGATTAACTGCCAATTCTCTGTGTATAATGGCTGCCCCAAACCACAGCAGAGTAGAATGGAGAAAGAAGGATGAAGAAAATTAGTGTGGTATAAGGAAATTAAAGGCATAGAGGAAAGGATGAAGAAAAGATAGAAGGGAAGAAAGAAAGGAAAAGAGGAGAGGAAAGAGAAGGAGAAAATGAGGAAGAAAGAAATGGAAAACTGAAATGAGATTGAAACACAAGAGGTACATATTCTTCCAGAAAATATTTTACTCAAATTTTTACTGCTTTTTATTATCTCTTTGGTAATTATGTTAGAGCAAAGTATCATAGAACTGAAAGAAAACTAAAAGATCATCTGAAATAACTCAGACACAACTCGTAACCTGCCCAGAAACACAAAGCTTATCAGTGGCAAAGTCAGTTCTGAAACCCATGTCTTCTGACTCTTGAGTTCAATGTTTTATTTATAAAAGAGTATTTTGCAGTTATATTTATAATGTGTTAATGTTTTATCTTAGAAAACAGCAAATTAGAGTTGGCTATTAAATTCTGATTACAATATAAATACAATACTTGCCACTAAAGCACAGTGGCTTCTGAAATATTCACTTGCTTCCTCTGTTTCCTAGCCTTTAATTTTAATAAATCTTTTACTTCTTCTTATATAAACAATGTAAATTCAACTACTCAGTAAACAGTTGATTGAATAAATGGCAGTCCCACTGCAGGCTTTATTCAACTGTGATTTTTCAAATTAAAATTACATAGCGAAAACACAAAATCTGACTCACAATAGGCAAAGCCAAATAGGAGGCGAATGAATTATTTAGTCTGTGTGATTTGCCTTGTATCTTCAATACAGCCACAGTAATTGGAAATAGCTGAAAATCCTTATTTTTGCATGTATGCCCATAACAACTGAGTGCTACTAAATGAAATGAAATGACCAAATATTTCTTTGCTAAAGCTAATCTGGAGAGACTCTGTAAAACCAAAATGTTATTAAAATAAATAATTAAAGGTTCTTTC
Source organism: Dasypus novemcinctus (assembly GCF_030445035.2). Lineage (NCBI taxonomy): Eukaryota > Metazoa > Chordata > Mammalia > Cingulata > Dasypodidae > Dasypus > Dasypus novemcinctus. Next base: position 7,974,217 of record NC_080701.1, on the reverse strand, counting down.
TGAGTTGCTTATACCTGAGCAATGAAACTCTTCTATTGAAAATGGACTTCCTATTTACATTATTTGTTCACTCTTTTCTATACGCTTTTTGAATATGTAATGTGCCACACATATATATTCACCAGGAGAACCAGACCTTGTGTATTATAAATTAACTATCTACAGCAATTCTCTCTCAAGTCTCCTGAGACACCCAGACATAAAGAGTATCCAAATATATGCGCCAACAATGCTAACCTGAAAATGTTGGCAGAAAGGACCAATCTGTGGATGGTGGTATTAAAACTTTCATAAATGTCAACATGATCTGAGGAGAATATCATTGCACAGAAACTCTCCTTTTTCACAAATTTTACATTATCATCTCATTTGCCCACACTGCTAATGGAGCAATATTTATAAAGGAATCTGGGATCCAAGACTGCATGGCAGGTACAACTAACACTAAGAAATATGAATTGTGGTCACTTCCCTCAAAGAACTACTGTCTTTCCATGCAAATAAAATACAGATAAAATATATTAAGTAATGATACAAAATAATATATGCTGAATGTTGAAATGAAGCTGGAGGAGTACATGAATAATAGAGGAATGACATTAGACTGAACAAAAGCTGGACTTAAGTAGAGAGTAACTGAGGAAAGCATGCCAAGCAGGGAGAAGATTATTAAAGTGGGAGCAAACAAAGGCAAGTTCAAAGAGCCATTGCTAAACCAGTTGGTGGAGCAAAACCTTTTGGAGGACAGGAGTTAGAGACGAAGTTAAAGAGATAACTGGGGCCAGATCGTGAGAAACTAAGAAGTTTGGATTTCAATTTTAATTTAAAAAAAAATGTATTGGCATCTAATAAAAGGGTCTAAGCCAAGAGGAACTAAAGCAAGATTAATCCGGTTTGAGGATGAAGAACACTTTGGGAAGGAAGTGACTGGAGATGGGGAAGACTTGGTTCAGAGGCTGCTGAAATGGTCAGATATGAAGAGGAGGACCCATGCCGGATGGGAAGTAGCAAATGTGGTTTATGAAGGTGTGAGTAGAGAGAGACCCAGGAAGAACAAAGATGGAGCTCATGACTACGCCAATTGGTTTAGAAAGAAAAGAAGACCGAGCTAGTAATGGCTCCAGGAGAGGCAGGAGGATGCCTCCCATGGAGGAGCAGGTAATGTGGGTATAAAGAGGGTGAGTGTGCTCCAGACAAGATCCTTTAAGGTGAAAGATATGTAGCAAGCAGAACATTTCTGTCACCGTCCTCCTACTACTTCATAAAACGATCAAATGAAGAAGATCCTGACGAAGCTGTACATAACCTAATTTAAGAAAAACAAAAAACGAAAAAACGATTCCAATATATAGCATGGTTCTATATGTTAAAATATGGTTATTTACAACATTTTACTTTTAAAACTAAAGTAGTCATTCAGATAATACAAAAAGTTTTAGAAGTTAAAAATAAAATTCTATTTCTATTCTATTTCTTGCCTCACTTCCATTCGGTTCTGCTCCAGAGATCCAAATCCCTCTCCCTATCTCCCTAGATTTTAATTGTTCTTTTTTCTTTTCTTTTAATCTCTTTTAAATTATTTTTCATTTTCTGGCCTCTCTGAGACTCAAACAGAGGGCTACGTGTAGAGTCATTGAAAGACAGAAAGAAATAACGACTGCCATAAAAAGCCACCCCTGAGCCAACAGCTGCTATGTGGTAGATATCGATAAATGTTCGATACTGTGCACTGACATTCATTTTTAAGTTATAAGTCACAACCCTAGAGATGGAAGCTGATCCAAGATTTCCTAATGAAATATGGAAACTGTGGAAGTGGATTTTACTATTACATTATGATAATAATATTATGAAAACATCAAATAAGAATGACCTGTTTCATTTAGAAGAATCAGTCGCTTGATAAATGTTGACAGAGCTCCTCTACTATGAGCCAGGCCATCCACTGGGGTGCTAAAGAGATGAAGTGGGAGAGGCAAACACTAAAAGTAATTTGAATAGCCATTCACCTAAGTATAATTTGAGTACATGCTAAGAAGAAAAGGGCACAAATAAGGTAGTAGAGTTGAAAATAAGGAAGAAGAATCACAGATTCCAAGGTTAAAAAGCATAAAAGCTAAAGTAATAAATAGGTGAACAAAATAAAATATGGCCTTATTAAATGCCCAGTAAATGTCTAGCATAATGGGAGAAATAAACACATTAAAAAAAGAATAACAACCTCTATGGTAAGTAAACATGAAATCTAGTTGGTGCTGCAAAGCAAACAAACATGATGCAAACAGAAAAATTGACAAAACCATATAAATGAAGGGTTGGTTGTCAGAGGCTCTATATGGCGAAGTAATGGAAATTTCCGTTTAAACTCCCAACTCTGGATAGATAACAAGCAGGGAGTTGCATTTCCACGGTCCCCAAGAGGTAAACAACCTTGTTTCACGTGTTTCTCTAAAATGCAAGAACTCCTCCACTTCCCAGGTAGGAAATGGTCAGGCGTCAACTTTGGGTCTACCCCAACTTGCCAAATCCTTCTAGCTTTGATGCTCTATTTTCTGAGATCGTCCTCAAAACAATTCCAGCCAGGATTCTGAACCTCTCCATCTACACCACCAAGAGGTCATTTATTTAATACGATCCCTTATTTAGGGGTCAAATTATGGTAGGTATTATTGTAGTGGAAGCGATAGATGCAAAGAATTAGATGGAGGCTGCAAAGGACTTACCAGGATCATGCAAACTCTGCAACATAAAAGTCTTTCTTGCTTCACTTGGATTGCAAATCACCAGAAATAGCCACATAAACAGTTTCTTCTGTGTTTTTCCATAAATACTGCTATGCATAAACTATTATATAAGTTTACAAGATATACAAGTATATATATCTTGATAGATATGTACATATAAATGGAAAACTTGATTTCCTCTTGCACATCCCTCACTTTGAGTTGATGTAGAGCTCTGGAGCAGCACATAAAAGCCTGTCACATGCCATAGGGCAATTAGGGGGGTCCCCTAAGTTATTTAACTCATATCCATTAGGCTATATCGTTTTTGCTGTTGAAATAACACAATCAATATTCTCGAAACCTTTGCCCACTTGTCCTAAAATTTTGACTCAAAGCATATGAGAAATGTTTGTGCTTGTTGAGCTATTGCCAAATTGCCATCAGAACAGTGTGTCTAATTCCCTCTTCTATGCTCCTACATTATGGAAAATCTTTTTTCTTTAAACTACTGCTTACTGGATTTTGTCAATTTTTTAAAATCTTTGGTGACCTGATAGATTGTTTAATTCCCACTTTTGTTGTGAAATTTAAAATATTTAAGGTTATTGGTCACTTGTATTCCTTTTATAATAAACCATCTATCTGTAAACTTTTTTACACATTTCTGTTTCTCTTTTTGCTACTTACTCTAAGTGTTCTTTATATATATATTTTTCAAATGCAGAATATATTCCCAGTTTTACTTCTGCATTTTGACTCTGTTCACAATTTTCCCCCTGCAGATATTATTTTTCTAATTTCTAACTCATCAATCATTTTTTGGCTTCAAATTAATATTTAATATTAATATTCTTTAATATGATGCATAGAAAGACATGCCAGTCTCACAAAGATACTAAATTTCACCAAAGTCATTTTCTATAATTTAGTGGTATTTTTTATATTCACATTTTTATTTATCTGTAGTTAAGTTTGCAGTGGTAAGACAGGTAGATCACAGTTGTCCAATTCTTCCTCAACAATTACCGACTATTCCACCTTTTTTCCACTCTGATTTAACCTGTTGTAAGGGTTGGAAGTTCTACGTACCTCAGAAAAACTTGTTCTTTAATCTAATCCATGCCTGTGGGTGTGAACCCAGTACAAGCAGGACCTTCTGCTGGGGTTGCTTCAGGTAAGAAGGTGTGGCCAAGCCCAATCCGGAAGGGTCTTAATCAGCTATTACTGAAGTGTTTTATAACTCAGAGTGAAATTCAGACACACAGAAGGAAATCTGGTGAAGTCACAGGAAGTAAGAAGCTGAAATCCAGGAAACCTGAAAGAGGACAGCAAGGCGAGGAAAGCCACATGTGCCTTGTCAGGTGACAAGCTAAGGACCAAGGATGGCCGGGAGCCAGTCTACCAGGCCACGGTCATGGGGAGAGGACACCGCTCTTCTTGACGATGCCCTCATCTCGACTTTCTTTTCGCCTCAAAACCGTAAGCAAATCGATTCCTATTGTTCAAGTCAACTCATTTCATGGTATTTGCTTGAGTAGCCTAAGGAACTAAAACACCTGTGAAGTTTGGTTCTCATTTGAATGTATTTCCAGGCTATTTTGTTCCACCTATCTGCATATACTGATCCCAAACTATTTAAATGAGTAGAGCATTATGACTTGTTTACCCTCTAGCATGGATAGTCCCCGTCCTTGTTTTTCAGATATTCTTTGGCAAATCTCATGTTTATTTTTCCACATGAGCATTAGTAGCATGTATCAATTTTTCAAGAATACTTGCTATTTTCAAACAGGTGACAAGCATTTGTAAATTAATTTCAATGGAATTAGCATCTTTGCACCATTGAACATTCTATGTAAGAGCAAGATGTGTCTTCCCATTGGTTTAAGTCTCATTTACATACTCTTGTTAAATTTTAAATTTCTCTTTTATAAGACTTTCATATTTATGTTTATGCCTAATCTAAATATATTTGCTATTGCAAATGGGATCTTTCCATCCACTATATTTTATAATAATTTATTGCCTACGGATTACTAATCTTCATGATTTTTCTCCTTTTAACCAGCCACTTTACTGAATTCTTTTCTATTTCTACTTGTAGTTCTATTTCTTGGACTTTCCATGTATACCCACATATCATACGCAGGTAATACCAATACTTACTCATCCAACTCTGCCTATCCTGTTTTTTCCTTTCTTCCTGCAGAACTCCCTTTAGAATTTCTTGAAGGGGAGGTTTCTTATTGGCATACTCTTTCAGTTTCTGTTTATCTGCGAATATTTTGAACTCTCCATCATTTTTGAATGCTAGTTTAGCAGGATAGGGATTCTTGGTTGGAAATTTTTTTCCTTTAGTACCTTGACTATATCATACCACTGCCTTCTTGCCTCCATGGTTTCAGATGAGAAATCAGCACTTAATCTTATGGAGCTTCCCTTTTATGTGATGGTTTTCTTTTCTCTTGCTGCTTTTAGAATTTTCTCTTTGTCTTGAGCATTGGATAATTTGACAAGTATATGTCTTGGGGTGGGCCTGTTGGGGTTTATGACGATTGGGGTGCACTGTGCTTCTTGGATATGTACATCTGTCTCTTTTAGTAGATTTGGGAAGTTTTCAGCCATTATTTCCTGCAACACTCCTTCTGACCCCTTTCCCTTCTCTTCTCCCTCTGGAATGCCTATAATACGTATGCTTGAGCGTTTTGCATTACCATTCAGGTCCCTAAGTCCTAGCTGGATTTTTTCTATCTTTTTATCAACCAATTCTACTATCTGTTTGATTTCCGATGTACTGTCTTCCATTTCACTAATTCTCTGCTCTGCCTCTTCTAGTCTGCTGATATTTGCTGCACGTGTATTTTTGATTTCTTGAACTGTGGTGGTCATTCCCATCATATCTGTTATCTTTTTGCGTATGTCTGCAATTTCCCCTCCAAGTGTTGTCTTCATGTTGTTAACCTCTTCCTTTACTTCATTAAATTTGTTGGTGATAAATGTTCTGAGATCTTTCATTACTTGTGCGAAGTTCTGCTCCCCTTCCTGATTTTTAGTTTGTTGATTGGATTCAGCCATGTTTTCCTGATTACTGGTTTGGTTTGTAGATTTTTGTTGCTGTCTGGTCATCATTTTATCTTGACGGGTTTAATTAGTTCCTTAGCTTCTTTGTCTAGTCTTGGAGATTAATTAGCTGTTGTTTATGCATAAGTGTTATATCTTCTCTTTGTCACTTTGTTCTTCTTATTCTAATTTCTTATTGCTGGTTGAGTTCACTTTAAAGGAAAGTATTAGGGCTGGGGAAAGGCAATTGTGTAAGCAAGGAAAAACTGTAAAATAGTATTGGTGATATATGTTAACAGAGCAACAATATGAGATCTGGAAGGATGGATGTAGATTCATGTAAGTTGTGTAGAGTTATAGCAGTAGGTAGAGTACCTATAATGAGGTAGTCAACTGAATATGGGAGGAATATGGTATGAATTAAAAAGCTATTGTTTTCATGAGAGAGGGAAAGAGAAAAGAAAGGCAATAGTTTCAAGAGTGGATAACAGACAGAAAACAAAACAAAGGTATTAGAAATTAAGAGTTAGACACTTTGTGGATCAAAGAAATGGAAGTGGAATATAGGAGAGACAGTAGATGATGGAGGATATCAAGATGTAGGGGAAAGGGGATAGTGTAGGTAGCCAAAATCTATTCACACAGAAATGAGACAGTGGAGGATGAGGAAACCCAGCAAATGTGAGGTGTTCCCTGCAGCACCTATTGTATAGTTAAGATAAAATAAAATAAGAAGAAAATGAAGGAAAAGAGAGAGAAAAAAGAAAAAAAGAAAAAAGAGAGAGAAGAAAGGAAGAAAGAAGAAGGGGGTGGGGAAAGGGTGGGGAACAGGTAGGGAAAAGAAAAAAAAGATATACACCAACCACAACAGCCACAACAACAATTTAAAAAAAAAAACCCTAAATAACTGAAAAAAAAGACTTTGGGGGATACGCTGGGAGAGAAGACTAGGGGATAATGCAATGTTAGCAATCAGGACATTAAAAAAATAAATAAATAGAATAGAATAGAATAAAAATAAAAACAAAACAAAACAAAATGAAAAAGAGAAAACGCAAACGTTGAGGGCTAGGACATTCAAGGACCTCAGATGGACCTCAGGGCATGGTGGATTCAGGGATGGAAAGTCTGAGATATTGAAGACTCAAGAAGTGTGAGTCTCTGGGGTGTGGGCCACCAGGTTTAGGGGACTCAGACCTGGCAACCTCAAGTCCAGCTAACAGGGAGCCTGGGAGCACCGCAGTGCATCACAGCCTTCAGGGATCCCCGCAGCTGGGTGCCAGCCCTATGGGTGAAGTCACATCCGCAAACTCTATCCTGTGTGACTGAACCCCACAATTCACTCACTCACTGGGGTCTATTCTGTGGATGTATCACCAATTCGGCTTCAGGACCCCTCCCACCCTATAATCCCCTGGAACAGCCACCTGGGGGTGCCTCTACACTGCAGCTAATTTAATCACACAGATCAATAGCCAGGCCCGGGGGTGGGGCTCCAGCCAGAAATGCTAATAACAGAGTCCAAACCCGAAATTCCCACGCTTCAAAAAATATTCTCCTAATCGGCTTCCAAATATCTCCCACCCTGCCAGACCCTGGTGGCGTCTCTTTATTGCTATCAATTTAAGTCCACTGTATATCGGCAGCCGGGCTTGGATGGGGGCAGGGCTCTAGGCGGAAGCACTATTGTTTGTTTCCGCAATCAAAAATTCCCCCGCTTTGCAATAAAACTCCCGTTTGTCTCCCCAAATCAGTCTGCAAGCGCCTCCTGTCCTATTAACCCCCCAATAGGCTGCTCAGGGCTTATGAATTCCCCAGGACTGCAGAGCCTCCAAAAAAAAAATGCCACGGCAGCGCCTGGTGCCGCTGCTCTGCCCACCCTAGGAGGGAGCGTTCCTTGCGCAGCCCGGACCTCCATGTAAAGAGTCTCAATTATATTTTATAGACGTATTTTCTCTGTTATCTTTGCACCAAATCAATGTCCAGACACCGCCTGTCCTGCAAAAATCCTGAAACAGCCTGGTCCCAAAGAACCTCCAATGCTGCCCAGCCACTTCTTTGCAGGAGAGACCGTCAGGTAAGCTCACTCAGCCACCATCTTGCCCCGCCTCTCCCAATACTTACTCGTAATCTCTAGTTTTTTGTTTCAATTTATTTTTGAAGCAATTTTAGGTTTACAGAGAAATTGCACTGAAAGTACAGAGTTCCCAAATTACCCCCCACACACACACACAAACAGCATCCCCTATTATTAACATCTTGCATGAATGTGGTACATGTTACAAATGATGAGCCAAAATTGATATGTTATTAATAAAGTCCATAGTTTACATAGAGGTCATTTTATGAGCAAAGGTGTAGTGTCATATATCCACCCTTACAGCTTCAAACAATAGTTTTGCTGCTCTGAAAATGTCCAGTGCTCCATCCATTTATCCCATCCCTCCATTCCGTTCCCCCAAGCTGTGGCAACCCCTATCTTTTCATTGTTTCTATAGTTTTACCTTTTCTACAATTTCATACCATTGGAATCATAGAGTATGGAGCCTTTTCATATTGTTTCTTTAACTTGGCAACTTATATTTAAGGTTCTTTCATGCTTTTCTGTGACTTGATAACTCATTTTTATTTATTAATTGCTGAATAATATTCCACTGTACAGAATTGCCATTGTTTGATTGTCCTTTCATCTGTGGGAGGTCATTTTGGTTGCTTCCAAGTTTGGGCACCTATGAATAAAGCTGCTATAAACAGTGTGTGGATGACGGTTTTCAAATTCCTTGGATAAATGCCTGGGAGCACAATTGCTGGAGCCTATGGTAAGCTTATATGTGGCTTTGTAAGAAACTGCCAAACTGTCTTTCAAAGAGGCAGTCCCGTTCTGCATTCCCAACAGCAGTGAATGAGGGATCCTATTGCTCCACCTCATTGTCAGCTTTTGGAGTTGTTATTTTGGATTTTAGCCATTGTAGTAAGAATGGAGTGGTATCTCATTGCTGTGTTAAATAAGCATCTTTTCATATGCTTAATTGACATCTGTATATCTTCTTTGTTGAGGCTGAGGTGTCTGCTCAGGTCTTTTGCCAACTGGTAATTTGGTTGTTTATTCATTTTTTAGTTTTAAGAGGTTGGCTTTGTTTGTTTTTGTTTGTTATATATTTTGGCTACAAGTCCTTTGTCATATATGTGTTTTGCAAATAATTTCTTCCAGTCTGTGGCTTATCTTTTCTTTCTCTTAATATTGTTCTCCACAGCACAGAAGGTTTTAGTTCAAATGAAGTCCAATTTATCAATTTTTTCTTTCATGGATTGGGCTTTGGGGACTGTACCTAAGAAGCCATCGCCAAACCAACGGTCACCTCAATTTTCTCTCATTAACTTCGAGAGTTTTAAAGTTTTACATTAATCTCTAGTTTTTAATGCCTCTCATTTCTTTCTCTTATCTAAGGATAAGGATCGCAGTCATTGTTTTTATTTCCAACTTTACTGGGAATTTTTCTGCTGTTTTATAGTTAATCATAAGCTTGACATGGAATCAGAATCAGACCAAATAAAATGGTCAAGAACATTGATAGCTAATTGAACACAGAGCTACACTTGCATTCCTAAAATGAATCCCTCATCATCATCTGATCAGAGTATTATATTACCTGTTAATGTACTGCTAGATTCAATTCATATTTTTATTACTTTATAGTTATTCATAAGTTAGACAAGTTTATTTAATTTTATGTGCAGATTCTATAAGGTTTTGTTATTACATTTTGCTGATTTCATAAAAATTATTTTATAACTTTGATGTTCTCTCAGTACCCAGGAAGACTGTGAATAGCCTGGAAGTTCTCTATTTCCCAAGTTAATGAAAATTCACTCCTAAACATGTTGCTCTAGCACTTTCAGGAGCCTTACTCTTTGAAAGCATCCCCTATTTCTTCTTTTCTGAGATGAATTTGGAGAGTAATATTTTCTTAGAAATCATCTATTTCATTCAGGTCTTAGATTTATTTCAATAGACTTATGAAAATTATTCTCTTATACATCTTTTAATTTCTTTTATAACTACGATTATTCTGCATTCTTATTCCTCATTTATAGTCTTTTTTAAAAAAAATTATATTTACTAGGAGTTTTTCTTTTCTTCCCATCCTCCTAAAGCAACTAATTTGGGAATTATTTAAAGTTCCAACCTTTTATGTTTGGTAATTCACTAATTTGTCTTTTTACCTTTATTCATTTCTGCCCTCTCTCTTCTGTGGATTCATTTGGCTGCTTCTTCATTTGAATTCTTAATCAAGTCTGCCAAATTATTTTTTACTTAGTAATATCTGTTTTGAATATATATTTTTCCACTTCTCTCATGGCATGGCACACTCTGAAAACGTTAGCATTTTTATAATAGCAGACAGAGGTAAGCAGGAGGCTGCTCACCCTGCTGGATGTCCCAACGGCTAGAAGGAAAACTATCCTGGCACACCTGTAAGTTGGTTGCTAAACACCAGTGGGGAATTGTTAAAATCAAGTGTTTCATGAATGCTCCAGTGCATATATTCTTCTATTCCACAATTATTGGGCAACTGTGCTAAGAATTAAGAAGACAAAATAGGTAAGAAATGGTTTGCAGTAACTGTGATACTTTAAAGAGTGAGCATGGGACCTCACCTATTTCAGAACATGAACAAGACTGGCCAGGTGGCCTTGCTTCTGGTCCCAGAGCTGACACATGGCATCTGTGTGACCCACATCTTTGCCTCAGTTCCCTCACCCACCGCTATAAATATGGAATATATTTGAAAATTAAAATGATTAAGTGGAAATTACCATTATTATGTATTCTTAGAGTCTCTAGTAATATCATGTACATTTGTATGCTCCTCAATAAATAAATACTCAATGGGATACATTTTCCACCTTGACAGAATAAAAAATAAGTCAACCGCAATGAACATGGGTGTACAAATCTCTGTTGAGTCCCTGCTTTCAATTCTTTGGTGTATACATACCTAGAAGTGGGATTGCCAAGTGACAATATTTCTATGTTCAATTTTCTCAGGAACCATGAAACTGTTTTCCACAGCAAATGCATTAAGGTGGAAGCAATCCAAGTGCTCATCAACAGATGAATCAATAAACAAACTGTGGTATGTCCATACAATGGAAAAGTAGTCAGACATAAACAGGAATTAAGTTCCAACACAACTGCAACACCGTGAACCTAGAAGACATCATCCATCTTGGGTGAAATAAGCCAGACGCAAAAAGACAAACATTGTATGATCTCACTTACATGAAATAGCCAGAATAAGCAAGTTCATAGAGACAGAAAGTAGATTACAGGTTTACCAGGAATGAAGAGCTACTGCTTGATAGATGAAGAGTTCTTGTTTGGGTAATGGATGATTGTGATGGTAGTATAATATCACAGGTGTATACTGATACCACTTAACTGAAAGTTTTCAAGTGATTAAAATGGTAGTTTTTGAGTTGAATATATACTACCCCAATTTTAAAATTTTAAAAAGCCCACTGGCTGTTTTAATTTCTACTCAGGTGCACATACAAACAACCTCTCTCTCAGTTACAATGAAAGAATCATAAATGATTATACTGTGTAAACTACTGCAATAAGAGAGTGGAATTGGGCTTCAATTTTCTCCATTTTGAGATTTTGATGGTCCTCTAGCAATTTTTAACCAGAAAATCGAGAAAACCTGGCTAAAATTGTTCATAATTGGAAAGGAGGTAAGAGTTAAAAAAAAAAGAGCAAAGAAACCAAAACCCCATAAAAGTAAATGGGGCTTTAAGTCCATGGCAGGTAAAACCTTGAAGATCTTCTGGATGAGGACAACACAGACTGGACTGCGCGAGAGCCGCAGGAAGGCGAGGTCCTTTCCTAAACTTCCAGACACCATGAGCCCAGAGCGCTCAGAATTTCCTTCCAGCTCTGCTCAGAAGACCCGGGCTACACTTCACCCCCAGCTCAGAACTCATTAAAATTCATGCTCTCCAATGTCACCGGGGATGAGTTTTAAACTCTGAGAAGGAACGTTCGGCCAATCGAGAATGGATACTTATTTCTAATACAGCTGAGGATGCAGGGAAAAGGGTCACACTAGAAATGATCATAGGACGTGACACTAGTGTGTCTGGTTATTGATCTGAAATGAGAGGAGTAAGCACAGGGGATTAGCAGCAAATCTGAGTAGCACTGCAGATGTCTATATCTTAAGCAGTTCTGTGCTGAAATCAAATAAGAAAAACTGGGACAAATACAGGTCAACTGAGTGCGGTAAAACGATAACAGGAAGAAAAATCCCACCATTTATCACACATCACTGCCTAGATACTTACAGAGTTGTTGGTTGGGTTAATTGGCTTAATATATGCAAAGCACTTGAGACACATAAGAAGTGCTGTGAGCATATTAGCCATTACTATTATTGTTGTTGCTATTAAAATTTTAAGTGACATTCTGGGAATAGATCTGCTCATTCTTATAACAGCATTATAATTTAACTAGCCCATAAAAGGAATTTCTTTATGGACAAATTTCTAAATTACATTGTAACCAAAATAAAAGAATTATCTACGTTATACATATTCAAGCGATTTTAAATATTGAATGTCATCCATGAAGTAATCTTGAAGATCTACAATACGATATTGCATGGGACATTTTACAAACATAAAGAATCTTTTGAGCTCTCTCTCATCTTTTCCTTTCCATCTTTCTTGGAGCCACAGGGACAGTTTCATGAGTTAATTATTTAGGGCCATTTTATCATTTTAAAATATCAGTACGAGCTGAGAAGTCTAGAGTGAATTCATAAAACAAATGACACATTAGTGAGAATACCGGATGGAGTTAAAATACTGCTATGACATGCAAGAAAGTATTCCTTTTATTTCGGTCTTTGGGGAGGGAGGCAGAGGTAGACCAGTTAGATGATCCTTCAGTTATCTGGGGAATCTGCTTTGCATCCCAAAGATTTTTACAGTGTCAGTGTTACCTGAAGATGATTGGGGACATATATTAGGCTCAAGAGATTTTGGTCAAAATTGCAGGCCAGAAAATCTTATTCAAGATGACCATCTGGTAGGTCCTATTAGAGTTATGGATGTGGATGACCAGGTGTTCCACGAGATCCACTTGAAGTACATAGTTTTCAGCCGGCCAGCCAGAGAGTGCACAGGTGCTTATCACAGAACGATGGTCTGTAGGTCCACACAGTGCAGGTAACAGGTTTCTCCAAAGGGGAATCAAAGCAGGTGTCCACATCACCCTCCACAGGACAGAGTCCCTCTGCTGTGTTCCTAGGCCACAGTGGGCAGAGCAGAACATGATGCAAGAGTTTCTAAAATAAATCTAGAATCAAGGAGCTTCTCTTTTCTTTTTTCCTCCCTTTCTTCCTCCTCCTCTCTTTCTTCTTTCTCTCTCTCTCTCTCTCTCTCTCTCTCTCTCTCTCTCTCCCTCTCTCTCTCCCTCTCTCTCTCTCTCTCATTAGGCTTGAACTTTTAAGAGACAAATTTAAAAGTTCATTATCTATTTAGCAATATCACTTATATGAAATGGCTTTGAACCTTTGGCAAAGAGAACATAATTGAGACCTGAAAATATCAAACAACAAGCAAAGAAAACTAGAAAGGAACAAAATAATATAACACTGCACTGCCCTCACATGTTCTTAGCTTTGAATAAGTTTCCTTCATCCTTTGTTGCTCTCTTCTTTCTCCTATAACTCATTTAATGAGGACACAGTAATATTTGGTTTTGGACCTTCAGCTCTTTGCTTGCTCCACTTTCTCTCTCCAGATTTTACCTCCAGAATAACACTGCCCTTAGCCTCATCAGCTTTGCTCTTATGCTTCAGCCTCAGTCAACAATCCCTCTCTTTGTACCTGCGTGCTTGCACTAAGAGAATTGGTGGAAAAGGCCATCTCTTGCAATTCTTCATCTTGAAACTCACACTTGATGAAGTAAAAGCAGCCCTGGGAGGGTAAGCCAGGCCCCTGTCCCACAGCCCCTGCCCAGGTCCCAGGTGACAGCGAACACCTGCTTCCCTACAGGTGCATGAACAAACCAAATGATTGCTGCTGTGTAAAGCCAGATGTGTCCGGGTAGTGTGTTACACGACAAAAGATAACTGCAGTGAGTTATTTTATGTGAAAGCCCTAATTGAACTCTATCACAAAATCCTTTTCCAAATATGTCTATTCATTTACGGAGTCTATTGCATCTTCTTCCAGACAAGTTAGATCTTTCTCCTATGAATCCTCAATTCAGTAGTCTGCCTTCACACTTGGTTCTCAACTCCACTCATTTCTTCCCTCTCTCTCCCCTGCCCGATGGTTAATCAACAACCAAATGCAATATCCTCTTCTTCAAAACATCCTTGACTTCAGTGCCTTCGTTTCCATTACCATGATAATCATCCAAGTCATATGCCCTTTACTTGAGCTAGCTCTGCAAGATATAAGGGGCGCCAACTGTGGTCCTGCTTCCAATCTACCTTTGAATCCTACCTAAGGGCCAACTTTCTAAAAACAATGCTTAAAATTATGCAAAGCCTCCCACTAGCTCATTTATTAAACTTTTTAACCTGAGTCCACACAATCTACCTCCAGTCCTGTTTTTCTCTGCCTTATCTCCCTCTTCTCCTCAATAGAAATATTTGAGATATGTGTGCTTTCCTGCTTCCAGTTTCCCTGCCAAACCCCATCTTTGTGCTCCATTATGGAAACTACACTGTTCCAACAGCTTTGTCTGTCCAAAAGGCCTTCTCTCTAGACCTACACCTTCTCCATCATTTTTTACTGAGCGCAAGATCCCTCGACTCTTAAAAAGTATCTGTCTTTCCCTCCTTCTGCCCCTCAGAATATAGAAATAAATTTTATGTTTCCTGATGCACATGACAATAAAGGTGTACAGTAGAAAAAGTCCTACCCTGCGTATTTAGACCTTTGGGTTTTTGTCATTGTTTTGTTTCTCACAGGCTTCATGGCCTTGAATTATTTTCCTTCCATGATCTTTAGGGTTTTTTTGTTTTGTGTTGTGTTTTTTGTTTTTTTCAGGAGGTACAAGAGACTGAACCCGAGACCTTATATGTGCAAAGCAGAAGCTCAACCACTGAGCTATACCTGCTCCCTCTTCCATGATCTTTAGGTTGTAAAATAAAATTGTTGTATTAGATGACTTCATATTTTCTCAGCTATGATTGGTAATTTCAAAATTTAAATTAATATCCAAATAAAAAGTTAGAAAGTATTCATTTTTATTTATCTCATTTATAAAGTGATTTAAAAACAAACTCCTTCATAATAGCAAGTCTTCCCAATGAAATTCAAATTGTTATCTGATGTTCAAAAATAAATTTTGTCACAAACCTATCTATAAAGAGCTGTGCCAAATCTTGACAGTGCAAAATAATCCTGATCTATTGTTTGAAAGAAGAATGGTTACTTCAGCCACACAGCTATTCAGATCTAGAAGTTTATCCATATAAGGCACCCTTGACTCTCAGGCATAGAATAAGGACACATGCTTTGTTTTTCTGTTTATGACACTCTCAATTGCCTAGATCCAAACGGTAAAGAGAACCGTCTAGACAAAAGTGCCAGGGAGTAAACTTGGACATAAAACTTTTGATTCAAAGTCCTTTGGGTGTCCTTTCAACTCAACACTGTAAAGAAGACACTTCTTTTTCAATTTCAAAACCACCCCTATAAATTTATGAGCATTAATAAGTGACTGCAAACACAAGGCTACAGTAAATACTATGTTAGTTACGATAAAAGAGGTCATGCTGCATAACTCATATACTCCCAAATCTGAGTGTCTGGCAAGTGTAGGAGCTTGACAAATGAAAAACAAAATTTGTTTCTGGCTCACACAAAGTCAATGCAGGTAATTGGCAGGGGTGTGATTTGGTCTGCAGGCAAGAGTTTGCTGACCTCTGCTCTGCAATTATGGAATATGCTACATATTGTTATCTATAAATGTAAAAATTTAATAAGTTCTAGGAAAAAATGGAATGTAAATCAGTCAGATCCAAAATATATACACTTGTTATCAGCAATATTTAGTCAAACTAAATATGAAAATTTATTTAGATCAAATGGATTATTACATATTACTGCATGAAACAGTTCAGTGATATCTTTGGATGAGGAAATTCTTTACATTATCATGTTAAATTAGAACATAAATTTAGTCAATACATGATACATCTCAATAAATGATGAAAAATTTTGTATATTGGATAAAATGGCTTTTAATGAAATTAAATATATCAAGTAGATTTTGTCAAGGGTCTTTTGGCCAAATGACAACACCTACTCTTCTAAACTTCTAAACTTCATTCAAAACCTCTCAATAATACTGGAATAAGAGAAAGTGAATGGTAAGGGAAAAGGTCTTAACATAAGAAGTGAATATATACATAACAAAGCAAACATAAAAAAGGGAAAATAAAGGAAAAGTATGGAACTCTACATAAAAGAAAGGAAAGCTAACTCACTTACTGCTCCTCAAAATATTTTTGGTTTGGTACTTTACCAAATTTCTCATTCCTAAAATATTAGCAACTAACTAAATGCTAGTTTTAAAATGGCAGGTAATTTAATAATGTATAAATGTTGTTATCAAATAATGTTAGAACACATTGTTGTAAACTGGTTCAACTGAAATCATAGATATAAACTACCCACAGGAGAATAATTATAGTAGTGCAAATTTTATGATTTTTCTCATAGATTGGTAGTTCTAGCATAGGCATGCTCATAAATTCTCATGACAGCATTCAATCTGTCCAGTACAGTGGCAGGTATGACATTACTAAGATCTTTTTTCAAATTACAGCCCTCTAATAATTTATTTCAATGATTTCACTCTTAAGATTAAGTGTATTATTTGTTCCAAATATACTTGGAATTAATGACTTCTTAAAGCAAACATTACCTCCTTCAAAATGCTATTGATTTATAAAACAAAGCAGGATGGAAAAATCAGACAGCAGTCAGTAGATGAGACTCCAAGTCTTGGGTCTAACTCATTTGCTGTGTGATATCAAGCAAGTCACAACTACTCTGAACTTGTCTTATCATCTGTAAGATATTAGAAAGAACACTTGCTCCACCTACATCTCATGGGTTTTGTGAGGATGTCATAAGTTAATATAATTGCAAGCAACTTGGATTCTGCAAAACACTGCACAAATGTGAACCATTATTCCCCAAATCCCTCTTTAGGATAACATAAAACTCTTATTAAATTGGCAATGTAACCCACTCAGGAAATAAACACTATTTTATTACCTTCACAAACCATAACATGCAACCAGTTGGCTGTGTTCAAAGGCCAAAAACTCTCCACATATTAGAACAAATACAAAACTCTCTCTATATATATATTTCCCAGCTACACCTCAGGTATTAATTGCTATGCTCAAAATAATTAATGTGTATTTTCCCCTAGAAGAAATATTTGTTTACACTTACTGTGTATATTGCTAAAATGGAATGAATAAATCTATGCTGAATTATCATGAAAGATAAGAATTTCCCCACAACTGCAGTCCATCTCCTTGCCTCAGTATTTTCACGGAGCACTTAGATAGTGTGAGGGAAAAATGTCTTCAAATCATATTACATTTTAAGATTTAAAAATAATGTAATAGGCTCTAAAAACTCAACAGCTAATTCAGAAACATAGTTAAGGTTTGCTATTCAATCAGTGTCGTAAGTCCTTTTACAGATTTCCTGGATTTCCAACATTTCTGAGCAGGACAAAAAAGTGGAGTAATATCTTCAACAGATTCTATTTTATTGTTTTAGATATCAAGACGTCTTGAAGAGACAGCCAGTAAGATGGCAGTGGAGTAAGGAGCTCCTGGAGTCATCTCCTACTACAAAGCAGTTAGTAAACACCCAGACCTCTCTGGAGCTTGCTAAAGAACTTGTTTGGGGCTCCAGGAGGCCAGAAGAGCATTTTGCAACATCCTTGAGGGAATGGAAGGAGGAGGCTGCCCATCTGCAGAGGAGACTCATAAATAGAGTGCTCCACCCCATAGAGGTCGGTGCCCACCCTCCACTGGAGGCACAAGCTGCCTTGGGAGCTATTCTGTGGCTGGAAATGGAAGCTCCACTTCCCAAAAATGGAGAAGGAAGAGATGGTTGGACACCATCTTCAGCTACTGAAAAGTAAATTCGGTGGGCTAAAGTATAATTCTGAGAACAGTTTAAGTCTGAGCCTGTCCAAGTCAGAAATAGGCTGGAGCCATCATCTTAACTCCGTGCCTGGCATGAGGGGAAGTGGGATGGACTGAGAATCCCAGTGCTGATGGGATTCTTTCCACTCAGGTCAGATTGCAGCTCTAGCCTAGGCCCAGTGCCACCTCAAGCAGGGAGGAAGCTAAGGGCACCTGCACTGGCCTCTCTGAGAGATTACCAGCCAAACCACAGAAGCCAGTGATTGTCCTACTCTGGTGGCACAAGCCACCCCAGGATCTATTCTGTAGCTGGAATTGGAAGCTCCATTTCCCAAAAAGAAGGGAGGAGGAGATAGTTGGCTGGCTGATTTTGGCTACTGAATCATAGACTTGGCTGGCTAAGGTATAACCCGAGGAATAGCTGGGGTGTGAATCTGTCCAAGTTGGAAAGAGGCTGATGGCCACCATTTTGAGTCTGCCCCCAGTCTGAGGGGAAGTAGGGATGACCAAAAATCACAGTGATGGTAGGGACCAGTTTCCTTCACCCAGATCAGCCTGCAGCCCTAGACTAGGTTTCAGCCCTGCCTCTGGCAGCGAGGAGGCTGGCGAGGCCAGCACCAGCCTATCCAGGTAACTTCAGGTACCTCTGGGTGGCACAGAATGAATAATCAGAAGTCTACCAGGGCAACTGTGGTCACCTTGGACCCACACTGCATAGATTGCTGCCCACACCTGCAGCTCCATCCCTGCCCCAGGCAGGGAAGAGAGGAGTGTGAAGCTTCATCAGTCTCTCTGGGCAACTACAGTCTAGGACTGCATGACTTGCATTATTCCACACAGCTGTAATTCTGTCCCTACCCCTGGCAAAGGAGAAAGTTGGGAGAAGATTTATCAGTCCCTGGGGCAATGAGAGCAGCTTGAACCTCCACAGTTTATAGCACCAAGTACACCCTTGGTTCCTACTGCACAAACAGTAAGGGAGAAAGGGCAGGAAGCCCTAAACTAAGGAGAAAAACTGGACCCAGAATAAATACTCTAGTAAGCCAGATGCTAAGACACCAACAAAAAATTACAATCCACACCAAGAAACAGGAAGATCTGGCCCAATTAAAGGAACAAGATAAGCCTCCAGATGACATAAAGCAGTTGAGACAACTACTCATAGATGTTCAAACAAATCTGCTTAACAAATTCAATGAGATGGCTAAAGATATTAAGTATAATAAGAAGACATTGGATGAGCACAAGGAAGAATTTGAAAGCATACCTAGAAAAATAGCAAATCTAATAGGAATGAAAGGTGCAATAAATGAAATTTAAAAAACATTGAATCGGGAAGTGGACTTGGCCCAATGGATAGAGCGTCTGCCTACCACATGGAAGGTCCGCAGTTCCTCCTTGACCCGTGTGGAGCTGGCCCATGTGCAGTGCTGATGCGTGCAAGGAGTGCCATGCCACGCAAGGGTGTCCCCCGCATAGGGGAGCCCCACGCGCAAGGAGCGCACCCCGTAAGGAGAGCTGCCCAGTGCAAAAGAAAGTGCAGCCTGCCCAGGAATGGTGCAACACACACAGAGAGCTGACACAACAAGATGACACAACAAAAAGAAACACAGATTCCTGGTGCCAATGATAAGGATAGAAGCAGTCACAGAAGAACACACAGCAAATGGACACAGAGAACAGACAGCTGGGGGTGGGGGGAAGGGGAGAGAAATAAATAAAAAATAAATCTTAAAAAAAACATTGGAATCATATAATAGCAGATTTGAGGATGCAGAAGAAATGGCCTCTGAAGTGAACTTACTAAAGAGCAAATGAAATAAGAATGGAGAAAATTGAACACATTCTCAGGGAACTAAATGACCCCAAAAGGCAGGCAAACATACATTTCAAGGGTATCCCAGAAGGAGAAGAGAAGGGAAAAGGGAAAGAAGGAATATTTGAAGAAATAATGGTAGAAAATTTCCCAACCCTATTGAAGGACATAGATATACCTGTCCAAGAAGTACAACATACTCCCATCCGAAAAAATCCAAATAGACCAACTCTGAGACACTAATCAGAGTATCAAATGCCAAAGACAAGGAGAAAATTCTGAGAACAGTAGGAGAAAAGCAATGCATAACATATAGGGGATACCCAATAAGATTAAGTGCTAATTTCTCACCAGAAACCATCGAAGCAAAACAGTGGTCTAACTTATTTAAGATACTACAAGAGAAAAACTTCCAGCCAAGTATCTTATATCCGGCAAGATTGCCTTTCAAAAATGAGGTTAAGTTTAGAATATTCACAGATATACAGAAACTGAGGGTATTTCTAACAAAGAGACCAGATTTTCAGGAAATTCTAAAGGCTGTGCTAGAGCCTGAAAAGAAAAGACAGGAGAGAGAGGCCTGGAAGAGAGTCTAGAAATGAAGATTATATCAATAAAAGTAACGAAAGTTTCAAAAGAGTAGTGAAAATAAAATATAAGATAAAACTCAAATAGTCAGGAATAAACTTAACCAATGATGTAAAGCACTTGTATTCAGAAAACTGCAACTCAATGTTAAAAGAAATCCAAAAAGCCTAAATAACTGGAAGAACATTCCATGCTCATGAATTAGAAGACTAAATATCATTAAGATGTCAGGTCTTCTCAAATTGATATATAGATTCAATGCAATCCAGATAAATATTCCACCAGCAATTTTTTTAATTGAAAACATGATTATCAAATTTATTTGGAAGGGTAAGTGGTCCTGAATAGCCAGAAACATCTTAAAAAGGAAAAGTGAACTCTCATCTCCAGATTTTAAATCATATTACCTAGATGTACTGGTAAAAAGAGCATCGCACTGGCATAAAGACAGACACACAGACCAATGGACCAAACTGATGGTTTAGAAACAGACCTTCACATGTATGGTCAAGTGATTTTTGACGAGCCCATCAAACCCACAGTTTGGGCAGAACAGTCCATTCAACAAACGGTGCTGAAAGAATTGGATACCCATAGCCAAAAGAAGGAAAGAGGACCCCTATATCAAACCTTATACAAAATTAACTCAAAATGGGTCAAAAACCCAAAAATAAATGCAAGAACAATAAAGCTTCTAGAAGAAATTGTAGGAAAATATCTTCAAGACCTGGTGGTAGGTAGTGGATTCTTAAAGGAGATAAGAGGAGGACTGAGATGGACTACTGATGTTTAATGTATGTAGAAGTTTTAATTAGCTTTACTGTAAAAGTGTGGAAATGTGTAGAGTAGATGGTAACACACAGTGAGTAACAACTCGTTTATAACTGGGGATGTAGCTGAAAATGGTGGTATAGGTATATAAATGCCAGTTGACAGAGTGCTGGAGAATAATCTAGGAACTGAATAGCACAGTAAACCAAGAAGTGGATGAGAATTGTGGTTGACGGTACAGATGCAAGAGTGTCCTTTGTGAGCTAGAACAAATGTACATCGCTACTACAGGGTGTTGGAAACGCATGGGAAAAATACAACTGGAATGAACCATGGACTGTGGTTAGCAGTAATAATATAATATTCTTGCATCTATGCCAAAGATGTACTGTGTTGCTAATGGGGCAGTATGGAAAATGTGTGTCAAATGTACACTGATGGTGGTAACCATCAGATAATATTACCTTATCTGTAGCAAATGTTCCACCACAGCATGCTGTGTTGATAGATGGATGTTGGTTGGGAATTCTGCACATGTGCGTAATTGTTTTATAAGTTTACAACTTCGGTCATAAAAATTTATTTAAAAAATAATAATAGGGTAGGTTGGGGGAAAAACACACCAAATGTAAGGGAAGAACTATAATTAATAGTAAGATTTTAACAATATTCTTTCATAATTTGTAACAAACATCTCAGGACAATGCAAGGTGTTGGTGGAGGGTTGATGTATGGCACCCCTGTAGGATGTTATGCATGTTTGCTTTGTAAGTTCGCACAACTTTTACTATACTATTTACATGTACTATTGTTTATGTATGTTCATATATAAATGATGTAAAGATAATAATAATAATAGGGTGGGTTGGGGGAAAAATACTTTGGTTAGTAGTAATATTTTGACAATGCTCTTTAATCATTAGTTAAAAAGGTCCAACAACAATGCAAGGTATTGGTGGTAGGGTGAGTTATGAGAGTCCTGTACGATGTTATATATGTTTGTTTTGCAAGTTCACAATTATTACTATACACTTATTGTTTATGTATGTTTATGTATGAGTGATATACTTCAATAAATTTTAAAAGTAAATTAATTCAAAAAAAAATCTTGGGGCTTCAAACCAGGCCTCAGCTAGTGGGAGGCTCCGAGGCTCCCACTTGAGGCTCTCCACCCCCTGGGATTCCAGAGCCGCCTTCCCGCCTCCCGCTGAGAGCCCTCGGGCTGAGCATCTCCTGTGCAGCCGTTTCTTTTCTCTTTCTCCTAAGGAGTGTGTTCGCGTGAACGCCTGTGTGTCCGTGTGTGAGATAGCAAACGTAAGCCACTGGAGCAGGTGGCTCAAAGGGTATTTCTTCCCAGAACGAACAGATTGAGCAACAATAAAGTTGCGAACCCCTGATCTTGAGTAGCTTAGAGTATACTGAGAACAAAATATCGAGTCCAATCCAAGACATGTTAGAAAATTCTCGAAAAGGCACCCTAAGGAAACCAGACTTTCCATATGATGACAGGTTACTATTATCCCTGCGTGGCAGCCCTGCAGATTAATGCCAAATGGTTATAAATATATGTCTGTAAGTGATAAGGTGCCTGCTGCCATGGTGCTGGCTTTGTATAGGAGTATAGCTATATTCCAGATGAAATCATATACATTAGAGAAAGAAATCGCTGAGATTTCATTCTTGATGTGAGTGTTCTAAATTACCAAGTATTAATAGATATTTTCTCCCAGTTCACTGCTATTTGATTAGAAGGCACTCTGTCTGAAAATTACACTATGCAATAAATTACGATTCTGGTATTTCTTTTGTAAATACATCTTCTTATTTATTCTTTAGTCCTTATCCCTTTATAAGAGTATAATGAAATATTTGTTACACTCTCAATAAAGCACAACTGATAGAAATAATAATGAACATTGAAAACATTTTTATAGTAGCACACAGCTTAAAATAGCAAAAATAACTCCTTTAAAAAACCTCTTAACTTTCTCTTATAAAATATCCATGCATACATGAGAGCATTTTTCGGTTAAATGGTAGCTCAGTCTCCCTCCCAGTTATCTCCATCCTTAGCAATAAGGATCCATTTGCATTTTTGCCAGACATCGAGTTTTCTACACTTATCAGGAATGTCTTCCTTTCCTCCTCTCCATCTAGCTCCTAATTCCCTCTCTACATCACTTTTGAAGCCTCTCCATCTTGCCTTAACAGTTTTCAATTCTACTTTAATGTTTTTTCTAACAGTACTTCATTGCTCCTGACAAAGAGTTACCATAGATAGATAGATTAATAGATAGATAGATAGAGATAAATACATTTCAAAATACGATTGTGTAGATTTACAAACATTTCCTGTGGTTGGGTTTCTCATATTTTGAAAAGCTGTATGAAAGCATACTTAAAATTATAAAAAAGTTTTTTCTTTCATATGACCCAATGCAGATGTTTTCTATCAAAATCCTATATATATAATAATTTAACCTCAACATTATCGAATACATGTCAACTTGAGGCTGCACTTTCCTTCCTATCCCAAATAGATTTCTTGATTAATTTAATTGGTTTAAACCCACAGTTATCAATGATTTTTCTTATAAAGAGGCACTAACTTTAAGATTGAAAATCAATAAATGAAGGCTTCTCTTTCATTTTCAGTTTATCAGATGTTACAGTCACTATAGCGATAATGTTAGCACTCTGGTATTAAGGCTTAGAAATCTCATCTTGTGATGTAGTAGATAGGAACTTTTATAAGGCTCTATTATCTCCCTTGAGAAAATAAATTGACACGTCAGGCCCATCTTCCCTGCACTAGGGTCACCTCACAAACTGTTCGCGCTCTCAGTTCCTCTGGGTAGCAGCAAAATTTTCAAAGAACTATTTTGTCGAATTTTACAATTCTCGCTAACTTCGCAATTTTAAATCACTGTCCTATTTGCATATGAATCCCTTGTAACTGTATTTCTTTTAAAAGATACCATGGTCCCTATCAGCCCTGGGAATTAATCTGAATAACAGCCTCTAAAGATTGCTTCTCTTTGGAATCTAATCACAAGCATCAGAGAGCCGCCCTGCTGGGAATTGTGTCAGATTTCATTTATCGGAACACACTGGATAAGTGCGCCAATGGATAAGTGGTCTGAAACCACCAGGCTTCCCATTTTTTCACTGAGGTGCCACAGGGATTTTGTAATGAGAATATAAACCAGTAAACAAGTATTTACACTGAATGTATAATGCAATTTTATCTTACCTTTACTTGGTCACCATGAGTCACCTTCTGGAAGGCCTATCGCAAGTTGCGATCATAGCTGTACAAGCAAGCGGTGTTCAGAAACTCACCTTTCACCCTAATCACACTTAGCAGGAACAGTCCCCTCCCTCCCAGGTGTTTCCAATCTCTTCTAATAAACTACCACAAACAACACTGGTTATAGGCTGGACTGCTGGCTTGTTGATTGGCTCTTGGCATGGGATTCCCTACATATTCTGAAGAACTTCTCATCTGAACCTTGAGAGTTATAAAATGTGACATTTAAGAGAAGACTCAGTGAGAGCTCCCTAAACACACAAGGCAGCAGTGCTGGGCAAAAGCTCTCCTAAACGATGATTATATGAATCCAGTTGTTACAGGAAGACATGAAACGACCAGTGAGCAAATGACATGGAAGACGAAAAACATGAAAAAGACACCAAGTGAGACATGAAGCACATGAAACAAGTACTAATGAACAAATACATGTTTATATCATAAAATGTGAATTTATGACCAAGAAATAAATGCGCAAAAAGTTAAAGACGATTTCAGGCTGGGGTAATGACTAAATGCCCCACAAAAACCAGTCCCAAGCAGGACTTAGGGCCCTGGCATTAAGTAAGATGGCAGGATAAATGAGTGGAGATCATTTTAACCAAAACAACATGAAGTCCAAGAAGCTTCCTGTTAAAAATGGTGCCAACATTCTGGGGGGGATAAAACCACAACAAAGTCAGTTGGATATTCAGGGGCTGCCTATCAAGCCAGATAGAGCTGCTGAAAGTGGCAGATATATTCATGCATGGTATAATAATACAGGTATAACACAAAACCTGAGAAATTTTATATAAAAAACAGACAATTTTCCAACCTCTTTGGCATTGTTTCCTCACTTTTTAAATTTTAAGATTAGGCAATTATTTCAAATCTTCTCCCAGCTCTAAAATGTGAGGGATGAACTAAAAAATAAAAATATAAAATGTAAATTAAATTTGCAACACAGGTAATGTAGATAGATATCTGTAATGCGTGTGACAAAAAAATGTGTTTCTTCCAATTCAAGAAAGTGTAGCTTGTGGCACAGGATCTTAAAGCGAGAGAAGGATTTAGCCTGAAATGGAAAAGAACTGCCTGCTAAGGCCTAGAGACAGTGAAACTTTGGTAAATGAATTCTTTATTTTCCCTCCATTCTAGAAAATCATCTTCTGGTCATTCTAGTTAGAAAATGGATTAAAATATTTTATTTCTGGGGAGCTAAAATATTTTATAAAAGGTCTTTCAGGATAGGAAAAGTCCAGCCTAGCACAAATAATGGGGGATTGAAAACACATATATATTTTAATCATCCAACAGCTTAACCAAGAAGGCAGTAAACAAAAAGTAGTGGGAAATAACATTACTCAAGTGCCTGGCATGTACCTGTCTTTGTGTCAGGTACTTTATTCATATTATCTCATTTAATACTGAAAGCAAATTGTAAATGCTTTCCAGTCCTATCTGATTCCTTACTACTACAAGCAAAATTAGTTACAAATAACAGTTAGTTCTTTTTGTTAAATCTCACCTGTAAAGCACAGATATCCCAAATGTTATATCATGCAAAAGCTTCCTCTTACTATTGATAAACTTTAAGCTTTCAATGAGAGCAGTACTGAATCAACACCTGCAGTGTTAGTAAAAATAGTCAAAGAAGTTCCCCCAAAAGAACACTTGCTCACTCAGTATCATTCTAGTACTGCTGTGTAACTAGGAAATCCCATTTCATGAAGATTTAATGTACTGCTGCTGTTATAAAGGGGCCATAGCCATGACAGTGATAACGTTTTTCATGCTACCTTTTCACTTTACGGTATTTTCTAACTTTATATAGCATCCTAAGTTTTTTCCAAGACCATTTCTCAAAATAAAACTAACCATTGGTAACACTCTTTAGCTCCATTTTCTTGGCAAATATATAGAACTTAAATATTTTATGAAGATTTATGTCTTTTATTTCTTATTTGTCAAAAGCATGCCTTCCCTCTCCAACCAGATTATTAGTTTCTTTCATATTTTCCATTGTATTATATATGTAATATTTTGCTGAGAAAACATAGTAGTACTCAGTCATGTTTTGCTTAATCATAAAATACAACCATAGAATTTCAGAACAAATGAAATATAGAATTTAAGGACTCCAGATGCTTTCATTTTACAGCTGAGGAATTGGTGATAGATGCATATGGGTTAAAATAATTGCATCAAAAAAATAAAATAAAAATTCAAAAATAATAATTTTATCAAGACATTTCAGCCAGCTGATGACAAGAAACACGGCGTTTTAGATTTCTCGTTCTTTTCACATATTCTCTCTCATTCCCTCACAAAATATTTTCTGAGGATCTTCTAAGTGACAAGAATGACCAAGGAAACAAGGTGAACAAGACACTTATCCTCACTGCTCCTGTTTAACGTGTGGCGACAGAGAACAAGTTGGAAATATAATGTGATGAGCATGATATTTTTATGAGTACACTGGAACAACATCTACCCAGCTCAGAGGCTCAGATGAGGCTTTCTCGATGAAAACAGGCCTCTCGTGAGTGCTAAGAACGAGAGAAAGTAGGCTGCATAAGGCATTCCAGAAAAAGGGAATGGGGTGGGTATGAGAAAGAAAGAGAAGGGGCTGGGCAGGTAGGTGGACAGATAGATGGTGGACGGCCCTGCAGCCTTCCTAACGAGATCACAATTTATATTCTGGGACCCACTGCCAGAGTTTAAGGAAAGGAGAGCCTTCGCCAGGTTCGTATTTTAGAATGGTAACTCTGGCTGTGACGTGGGGAACGAACGCCGTGGAGGAAACCAGAAGATTCGTGTAGTCCATGCAAAAGACAGGGATAGCTTGAGTTTCAATTTACCAAAGGTGTGAGGCAATGACAATATCTGCAACTACATGACCAGGAGGGGAGAAAAAAGTATGTGTTTATTTTTGAGACGTCAATAAGCCTTGGCATGGGAGAACGTCATCCTGTGGGACTTGAGACCCCAAACTGTACTGATTGGAACGGTTCACTGCAGCTCAATGATGGGGTCCAACTCGGTATCAGTTCTAAGAACGTGAAAATAAGCATTCTTATACCCAAACTCTGGAATCATCTATTTGTTTAAAGTTCTCCTCTTCCGTTGCAAAAGCAAGTGCCAAAATATCAGCCAAGCTCTTGAGTCCTCTGCCAATTCCAACTAGTTTTGTGGTTATTCAGTTGCTCTTGTGCCAGCCCAATTTTTGAAATTATTTTGAGGCCTGAATACTGGTGAGAAACGCCAAAGGGGAAAAATAAGATCAAACAATGTGATTGCATTTTCATCCGAATTTGTTCATTCCGTAGGCAGGAGAATGCAATTGTGGTCCTTTACACAAAAAGAAGTACACATTCACAGAGAAAAATCCATAGAGGAAATAAGTGCAAAATTTTGTTACGCCATAAAAAATTATGTCAATGGCTTCTGAAAAAAAAACACAATGGGTCTAAGAAATGGTGGAGATGCTTAAATATTATGCACAGCAATTTTTGCTTTTACAACGTATTCAAATTTTGTATTTATGCACATTGTGGGAGATTATTGAGAAATTAAGAAAATTCTACACAAATTTATATTCCTTCTATGAGTGTTGAATCCTTTATTTTCACATCTTTGTTGACTGGCAGGTACTTTTTTTTTTCTTGGTAATCCCTTAATTGCTTCTTTAGAGAATCCCGTCAATAAAATGAAGGAGATGATCCAATGACAAGAGAAAAATAGCATTTTATTTTAGACAGAAAAAGGAAAGCTATCTGAACTGCCATGTTTTTTGGTGTGAGATTCTCCAGAAGGGGTTCCCCATCACTGTGCCCCTCATTACACCCCTTCTCATTAGGGCCCTGGGGATCCAAAGATGCAAGCGTGTTGAGGCCAGTTTTCTGTTCCTCTGGCTATGTTTTCTGCTCAGAATCATGTCTTCTACTTGGAAAAATCTTAGACATCATCAGAGGCTCTCAAATTCCTCCTTTGGGTAAACTTTCCTCATTCCTCTAAGAATAATTAATTATCACCTCTACCCTTCCATACTATTTTCTTACCATTCTTTTGATTTACATAAATAGATAAATGCAAAATACCCTATTTTAATTAACTAGTTTTTCACGGCCCTGATATACTTTGAAAGGATCTCATTGCTGCACACACACACATGCACATATACAACATTTTACCTATATTGTATAAACTGATATATATATAAACAATATTTGGACTTTTATTATTCATTAGCATCCTGCTAATACGATCATGATATCTGAAACTTTTACATATCCAACAGGCAAATGTGTCAAATTGATAAGATGTTATATCTGCATAGGTCTGATTCTATTTTGGAATAATTTCCAAGGGCATTGAATTAACTAAAATCTATCCTTGGTATTTCATGGAAGAAAAAAATGGTGAAAAATAAACTTCATCAATTCATGTACCAAGCACTCGTCAATCATCTCCTAGCAGGGGGCCGTGTAAGGTAGAGCACAGGGAATGCAAACTTGGTAGAATAAGATATATGAATACAACCTCCCTCTGACCCTTCCTGCAATGGCTGAAACGTTGTATATCTAACCAGAATACAAGGCAAGCCAGGATGGGTGGAATGTACCCTTAAAACTAAATGATACGAGACAAGATTCAGCAGAGAAATATAGTTAAGTCCCACTCTGTCCCTGAATAAACATTTGGAATTTGAATAAAATAACCCAGGGCTTACTGAACCAGATAGAGAGCAGTTCTGAGGCAATTGCAACATTTGAATTCATTCTTGGGAACTGTGTTATATAGGGTCAGGAAAATGATATGTTTTCTTACCATAGAGAAAACGTCCACAATATTCTCATGAATTAATTGAATAAAGCAGGATTTTTCTCCTAGTAAATTCCTCGTATAGCATTCAAATTTATATATTACCAGCAATTCTTGTATATTTAAATTAATTTAAGATAACCTAAGAAAAATAAAGGGTAAACCCCATGCTATTCATTTATAAAAAGTCTCACATATTGCTTATAGTAACTGTAGCCAACATTTGGAATAAAAAATAATTCAATATTGAACATTCATGTTATCAATAGAGGAGAAAGAGAAAAGACATTTAAAAACAGAGAAACTCAGAAGAACCTAACTTTTACATTTTCAATTTTGACATGTAATTTTTCAAACCTTACAATCCTTTAGCAGAGCTATTTATATTCCATTTCTTTCCTAAATTTAACTATGCTTTTCCCATATGAGACCCAGGTGTGACCTATAAAACAACGAAAAATTCGTAAGCATATAGTATAGAAATGATAGAGGTTCATGATGCAGTAGGCCATTGTTCAGGTGGAAAATAAATTGGTTTTCTTTAAGAGGAAACTTCCTGCAAAGGCATTGTTGACAGGTCCTGCTTGTTCTCTTTCCCTACGTCCCTCTGCCCCATGCAGCAATAGCTGAACCACTTGTAAATTCTAAGATCTAGGGCCAATCTCATCCACTGATGGACTGCGTTCAGTGGTCTCCAACTTACCTCTGACTTACGGAGTCAGCTCTGTTGGTGCCATTTCTGCTAAAGTGCACTGCTTTCCTATTCTGGAAACTCTGGCCATCCTTGGGGCTCTCAGACACTGACTGCCAGCCTGTACTACTTTTCTTGGCCATAGCAAGGCTAAATTTTCCTAAGCACTCTTAAAAAGGAGTGGTTAAAGAAATCCCCCCACTCCCTATGTTCCCTGAAGTGGCTTACTGCAAAGAAACACCCTTTCCTTTATGTCTT
The DNA here is from genome assembly GCF_030445035.2 of Dasypus novemcinctus. Classification (NCBI taxonomy): domain Eukaryota; kingdom Metazoa; phylum Chordata; class Mammalia; order Cingulata; family Dasypodidae; genus Dasypus; species Dasypus novemcinctus. The sequence continues at coordinate 7,943,988 of NC_080701.1, read as the reverse complement.
GGATAAAATACACAGATGCCCCCCTGATTTTCTAGCAAGACCATAGGTCCTCCAAATTCTCATTCTTTGCTTCATAATGAGTAGCTGAACAGCTCTGTCTCCACTATACAAAACGTCTGCTAACCAAACTTGGGTTAAATCTCTCTCCCTGCCTCATACTCTTGAACCCTCCCATCCTGCTGTGAGCCAGCAGACCCCAACCCCATTCCCCAACAGCCCCTCTCCAGAAGAGGCTGGCCTCAGGCTAAAGCCTTCTCTGATCTACTGTACTATCCCAGCGGTAGCATCCATCCCACTTTCCCCCAGCCCAGTTCTTTCTAGCCTTATTCACTCCTCCCTGTAAAAGAAAACTCTCGTTTCCTCACCGTGCCAGAGCTCATGGGCAGAGCTTTCTCTGACTATTGGAAAATTCCTCTCATCACTATTGTCAAAGTCTCTTTTCCCCTTTGCAATAATCCTTTCTAATGGATTCTCTTAGTACCTAGGTCCAGATTTGAGCCCGGTCAGCGCCCTTCCTGCCTGCATGGCTGAACCGGCAATATCTCTTCCCCAGGCCAAGCCTGGTTTTTGTGGCCCACCCATGCACATCCACACTCGCACATCCACGTGCAGCTCCCTCCAAGTGACCGATCTCTCTCCCCCAGTGCCACAGGTAAGACTTGCGTGGTCTTTACGCCACACGATATTACCTTGACTCCCATCTTAAAATTCACTCAATTCAGAACATCTAAACCATCAGTCAAAAACCTGGAAGCTAACATCCAGATCGCTTTTCTCCTCATGTTCTGCCAAGATGCCTCAATCTCATCTTCTCATGTCGTAGGTCCAGAAACAGTGGCTCCATCATGCACGGGGGCAGCATCAGTTAAATGCAAGAGTGCAGAAGCATTTAGGACACAATGCTCAGTTCAGGTGAGTTCACACAAATGTTTAAAAAAATCACAGCTCTTTCTTTGCTTTTCTTAAAAAACACACACACAGACTAAGAGCAGGAAGCTACTATGCTTCAGAGAGGCTAGAAAAGCTCCGGGGAGCTGGGAGTGCCCATGCCGGGTGTCCCCCCTGCCCTCTGCCACTGTCAGAGGGGCCGTGGACTGAGCCGTCTATTTTATGAAGTCAGACAAATAAATCCCCATGCATATACACAGATACCCATGCGTATGTTGAATGATATCAGTCTTTTAAAAATGGCATTGGCGAGGCATCCTGTGTAACGAGGTAGGTCAAAAAGCGTGAGTTCTTTTCTTTCCTCCTAATATAATGAGACACCATCTTTTGATCCATTTGGGTGTTTCCTGAAATGGCATTTGAGACAGGTGCCTCTCTACCTAGAGGTCTTGGCAATTTCTGTACGGCTGTTTGGGGTCTAACCTGCACTCTGCCTTGCCCCTTCTGAAAGCTCCTGGCGAGCTGAGAAGGCTAAGCCTGGGGGCATGGCCGAGAGGGGACGGGGAAGCAGTCTTGCAGCATTTCATCATGATAAAGGCTCCAAGTTGGGATGAGCTGCTGGACAGGCAGGGCCACCGGGGACATGGATGCAGGCTCAGCGCCTTGAACGAACGCTGCCTACACACACGGAGTGTTCAGGTCTAAGCAAGGGCTACGAATGCACTTAGCCCACACAGACAGGAAAGATGAATGAACATTCTCAGTTACTAAGAGAGTGTTACAATTGTGCAGCAAACACAAAAAGGAAAAGGACTGCATCAACAGGTGATAAACATTACAATAAGCTAAACTGCACTAAGCTACACTTGTTTTTGGAAATATTCCTCATCTCAGCAGAATAACGTTCTCCTTTTCAAAGAAACATTTAGCTTCAGTTTAAATTAGCACTAGCTAATTTACTTCAATCCCTTTCAGTATCTGTTACTGTAAGAATAAATACTATAGTGTGGCTACGTTGACTTTAATGAAAATATTTTCCACCACTAGCAAGTGTTGCGAATAATGGTCAGCATAACGAGCAATGTTTATATTCCCAAATGAGGCACACTGCCTATGATAGCATTTCCTGTTTTCTGAGTAATTGTCTCCTGGATTCTACAGTGAAGCTCTAAGTGACAAAGTCATTACTAAATACATCAAGTCGAAATAAATTTTTATGTCTTACCTATTTCTTAACATGGCACTGTCCATTTTACAAGCATTTATTAAGCGCTTACTGTGGACCTGGGCTTCCAAAGATGAATGGACTAATTTCCATCCTGGGGCAGTCTGCGGTCTGACAAGGAAGTTACCAATTCTTCCTCAAAATGAGGCCTGGAAGGAAGGAAGCTCAGGAAGTCTCAAGATTTATTTCCAAAATATTTTAGTATTCTTTAATAATAAATAATACTGATGCATTGTTATCACCTAACGCCTTAAAATAAATTCTGGGTGTGAGGAAATTCTAAATACATGCTGAATGTACATCCCGATGGCATTTTTACTTATATGTCTAAATAAGGTGAAATAAAAAATACTCTTGGTCTTTTATTTTATACATTTTAACCAAAGCAAATCCTGGTTTCTGTGAGACTGGTAAGTATCTCTATAAGCTCTTTACTAACCAGCTGAAATAAACACACAATTTCTTTAACAATAAGCAAATTTTTCAGCAATGAAAGGTTTCTTCCTAGTTAAAAAACAAACAAGTTTACTGAGCCACTTAACTGAAATCAGCTCTATTCATTTCGTATTTCACAAGCCAGACTGCAGCTGATCCCTCAGAGCCAGCCGTGGAGCTGACACAGTGAGTGGCTAAAACATCTTGAGAAGAATAAGTGCAGTTTTGATGGGGGTGAAAGATCTTCTCAGTCTAAAAGACCCACTAACTTTTCATCTTTTCCATTTTTAATCATTCTTATCATATGACAAGACATTAACTAATGCTCTTTTATGAAATGAAAGACTTGATGTTAATTACTAAGCTACTCTTTTTATTTGTAATTGAACTAAGCTATTTAACACCTTCCAGCCACTTCCTAGAAGACACTACCCTCGTAATTCTTTCAGTGCATTGGAGGAAATACATAAAAGCCCCTGGAAATTGTCCACTTTGCTCACACGAGGCTGTTAACGCAGTTAATTACAAGTCATTGTTGTGCGATTATTTTTTCATACAGTTCCTTTCAACATAGCCATTTATTTAGCAAGAACTATGCACGCTTGGGTGCAGTTAAGAGAGGAAATGACTCAACAGTAATTGCAAAAGTAAAAGGGTGCACTGGATACCCACTTCGTCATCTCTCACTTGCTTCTGGATACCATGTCCTGTTGTCTGCCTGGCCTGGAACCACTCAGCACTGCCCAGGGAGAGAGGGACCAGCAGACCCTGGGGTCCTCCTAGACCTCAGTCTCCTCCTCCATCAAGTCCACCCTTAGGTATTTCACATTGCATACCGCAGGGTGGAGTAACAGACACTAAATGGGGGAAGGAAGGATGGAGGGGGAGAGGACAAATGAAGTTTATATAAAATGGAGGAAAGACGTAGTAAGATTTTTTATTTATCATTTTCATCCAATTATGCTAAATTAAGGTAGTTTATTTCCCAATTTGTGGCTCAGAGTAGTAGTCTAACCAGAACCGCCTCCTCTCCAACAGAGTTTACTCATAGACTTTGTAAAAATGTGACATAAAAGGTGAATTTAACAGCTTGAGAGGGCCAACTATTAAATACTGAGGAATTCTGGATGCTAGTTGTTTCACTATTGGAAGCTTGAAATCAGATACAGTGGGTATTTACAACATGGAAATCAGCAAATGCTACAAATTCGGTTTGGGTTGTTGTTGTTTTTTTCTTTGAGACCCTGTTTACCTGCATACCATTGCAAAGTCCTTCATAAAGCTATGACCCAAAAAACAAGACAAGTCTTCTCCTTGTTTCTAACTTGCCTAATGAACTGTTCACGATGTGCAATTCACAATTTTTTCCAAACCTTAATTGTATTTATGTTTTTATCAAGTGCTGCTTCTTTGGGTTGTAAGTCTACTAAGAGTAACTTGCCATTTTGTAAATTAGTACTTCTTTTAATAAATCCTAAAATAAGATTTCACTTCGAACATCAGTGGGTTTGGTAAAACAAGCCATGTCCCCATATCTACACACTTCACGATTTTATAGCCCTTGGTGAAATCCATTCTAATCCGTGGTCTCTTCAAGCTGAAAAAGTCTATTTATTTTAAACTCTCCTTATACTGCTGCTTCTCCTCTTTGCTCTTTTTAGACACTCTCTTCTATACCTTTTCTAGTTCAGTCTTTTCTCAAATTCTGCAGTCAGAACTATTTACTGCATTTCACTTGTAGAAAATAAAAACCTGCAGCATATCCATAGCAGAATGATGCATTTTACTCCTTAGACCTTATTTATGAGTAATATACATTCATTGCCACAATAACCACAGGACAAAGCAAAACATAAGGCTTCACCGAAAAACAAAGGTAATAAAATCAGAATAATTGAAAAATTAGTGATTGGGAGTTTCTGTCTGCTCTGTTTAGGAAAAGAACCTAATTAGAGTCTTAATTTCAGATGTATGGGGGGAAAATATTAAGGTCAAAGTGCAGAAATTATTTAATAATTTTTCTTTCCTAATTTTCCTGGGAAGTCTATTTTTCCTAGTAAAGCACAGTAGTAGCATATCTTATTTAACATTATCAGTGAAAATAAAGTCATTCTAGAAAATTAATATTACCAATATCAGGATCTGTCAGCAGCTTTATCTTTTAAGTACGTGCTGATTAACATCTATAATATACTTGATTAAGGCAGATGACTGAGTCCAATTAGTTCTGTATTTGCTCTGGAAGACTATTCCATAAATATTTAAGCATCCTTTTTTAATCAAGCTTTATTATCTGCTTTTCTCTTTCCAGGGGTGAGAGCTGGTATAGGCTGGACGATTTCCGTTTTGTAGGTAGTGCCATCGCACAGATCTCCCCATGGTGTCTAAGGCAATAGAGGAGTGGGCTCTGTTTTTCTTTGGTTTGTTTGCTTAAACCTGCAGTAATTTGTTATTTAAAGGCCTTAAGACACCACCTAAATGACATGGTCAAGAAACTGCCAGAGGGGAACGGATGTGACTCAAGCGGTTGAGCACCTGTTTCCCATATGGGGGGTCCCAGGCCTGATCCCTGGTTCCTCCTAAAAACAAAAGCAAACAACAAGCAAACAAACAAACAAAAAAACCAACTCAGGGGAGCCGTGGGGCTCAGTAGTGGTGGAGCTCCCGGATTCCCACATACAAGGTCCCGGGTTCACTCCCTGGCCCCAGTACCTACAACCAAACACAGAAACAAGCAAAACCAGCTACCAGAGGTCAGAGGAGCTGACAGATGCTCCGTGCCCGAAGCCATGTGTTTGAACAATCATGACTCTCCAGCAGAAGGTCCTCCGTAATTCAGCAAAGAAAAGGTCTCCATTCTGTAACGTAAATCAGAGTGTTTTTCTTTTGTATAAATAAAGCCCTTTCAATTTTAGAAAACGACTTTAAGCCAAGAAACAAAGGGCCATAAGCTGCAGAGGGTCTGTCCATGGAATGCGCTCCTTGCATCAAAGCCCACAAGCTAATTCTACCCAATCCTGGGCACAGCCACCAAGGAAAGTCCAATCCAGAATTCTGCAAGTTATTTCCTATGAAACACATGTGTCTGGCAAGACGTTACAGGGACTATTCCAAGAAGGATTTAATGAGCAAACTTGGAAAACTAGGTGTAACATAAAAGAAAAGCAAGAATCCCAGAGCTTTTCATCTGTGAATAAGCTTTTTGAATCACTACGGGGACTGAGGCATTGTATACAGACCTTCCGAATCACATTCGAATATAAAACAGTGTGCTCTGTTTTCCAAACCGTCTTAGCTTTTGAAAAACAATAGTTGTTCAAGGAATATTTTTGGGAAATGCTGGTTTTGTGTTTGCCCCTGATGTGCTAGTATTGTAGCCATTTTTGGCTCTTCAGTGCTAAACTAAGGTGACTCAGGCTCATCTAAGCAACCTGCTATCAGACAGGGAGTTTGTCGAGTTCCCTGCAGCTTGCAGACGTGGTAAAAAATTATGTGCAAGTTGATTTCCTGGGTTTTGACCCTTTCTAAACTGTAGATAAATTATGGTTCTGAGCGATCAATTTACCATTTATTATTTGTTCTACTAAGAAGATCGATATATTTCCCTAAAGGCAGATATTCTATTTCTGACATATTCCCCACGATGGACTGCTGAAAACTTTCAGATAAATAAACGAGTCAGAAAAAGCAGAGTCGCTTAAATTGGCTCATTTTAGCTGATGGCGTATTTTAATCTAGCTTTTCATTTGAAAAGAGAGCTATGGAATGATGTTAAATAAAAAATGACATTCCATAATTCTTCTATTCACATTTTCCCCAGCACATGAAGGAAACAAAGTCACCTTGTCAAAATGATTCAGCACTCGTACTAAAAGGTATAGAAATCGGGACACGCTATTTTCTAAACATTTACTCCCCCTAACAGGTGGAACTGAATTTTGAGCAGGAAATGCTTTTCCTTCTGCCCAGTGTAGGTGGTAGACTTCTACAAATCCTGGCGGCTCTTGCAAATTCTGGCTCTGTATTTTGATGAGGTGGGTACACATTTGAGTTAATGCTGTAATAGTGACCATTAATTATGCGTGGTCCACCATCAAAGAGTCTTGGCCTGCACTCGCTTTAACCAACAAGGAGTTTATAGCACGGGTGCAGCGCTTTATGCCAGTGACAGGAGGACTCCATCTGCCCTCCTCTGGTTATGACGAGTCACTCCAGCACACTCGGCGCACGTCTCTGCTCACAGGTAACTTATTTTAGGTGACGGCTTAGGGGAGGAGCCCAGGCTAGAAACGTTTACACCTTGTGCCTCAGGAGGGAAAACCACAGTGAAGATAAGCTGAACAGAAAGCATAGAGGATGGCGTTCAAAAGAGAAAAGTTTGAGTCATTTAATGAGGACGGGCCAGTGAGATCAATCAGGTAGTTTTGTCTCAGCCCTCTTCACTCCTCCACTCCTTAACAGGCTGATACTTAACCTAAAATAATGCTGAGGCTAAGCATGGCCCAGGATAACCATTCAGCTCTTCATATAATACCTCTCCTAAAATTTGTTTCCCTCTCTGACAAATCAGGTAAATAAATTATCGACAAAGATGGGCCAGGGGAGCAGGTGTGGCTCAAGCAGTTGAGTGCCTGCCCCCCACATGGGAGGTCTGGGTTTAGCTCTGCTGCCTCCTAAAGACAAATGAACAATGAGCAGACAACAAGCAAAAACAACGAGCAGACAACAAGCAAACAGACAAGGAGCGAACAGGAGGGAGCTATTTGGTGGCGCGGGGGAGAGGGGTGGGAACACGAAGACCCTTACGGGGGTCTGGCTGCCGTCCAGGTCTGTCGTCACCATCCTCCCCACGCGCCTGAGCTTCACGGTGGAAAAGGCCCCAGCCTGGGTTGGCTGTGCAAGGTTTAGCCTTTAATGGAAAAGACCAAGTCTTTCGTGTACTATTTCCTGAAGTTGTGGAGGAAATTAAACAAAAGCAGGCCGCATGCCCTGTCCTTCCCAGGGGTGGTTCCAGAAGGGGAGATGCGCCATGGCACCGCCGGCTGCCACGGGGTGGGCTCACGTGGTGGGCCTGGCCATGGCCTCCGCGGGCCAGAACCTGGGGGCTCTGGGCCCAGGGAGCCGCCAACCCTGGGCGCAGCTTCCCAGGACTGGCACCTCTGCCAGGCCCAGTGGCTCCCGGCGGCCGTGCACAGCAGCGGGGATCGGGCCTGGCGCTGGGGGGCCGGGGGCTGTGCTGAGTGCGAGGGGTGCCTGCGGTGCGTGCACGGTGCGTGGATGGCGCTGGGCTTTGGTTTTACAGCTTATTTTCCATATTGCCTTTGGGGCCTGTTTTAGTAAACATGTTTCTATTTTATTAGATTTGGTCGCTTAAAAATATATAAAACTTGAAGCCTAAAAAAATGCTATTTTTAGGGAATAAGCATCAGCACCAAATTATTCTAGTAATTTCAGTATTAAACGTCTTTGAACATAGTTTATATCCTTAATGCTTTCAAAATTCTCTAAAGAAAGGGTTTATGCTACATGGAGGATCATGTGTTTAAAATTGCTTTTTGACCTTAAATAAAAGGGGGAAATGGCAAAGACAACTGAGTTCATATGGCTAAGAGTCTTCCAAAAAGAGTTGGGAGGTCATTAGAGGGGTTGCACTTATGCACGCCTTAGCAGGACCCCAGAGACAGCCAAAGTAGACACAACCCCAGGTGCTGGTGCTCCTGAGGGCTACAGAGACCCACACGTTCTACAGTCATGGCAGATGGCTCTGGAGTTCAGTACCGTGTCAGTTGACCCTACTTTGGAATTTGTGTTCCTGAGTGTGATGGAGTTGGACTCAGAAGTGACTTTTCTACACATGCCTCTTCTGTCACTTCTACTGAACCTGTGTTTGGTGCTGGGGTTGGTGTACACTCACAAGACTTGAATCTCTGGACTGTCCATGTGCCAGCTGGGCCCTGAGCCTCAGCAGAGTTACAACACGTACTCTCTGGTTCATTGGACTTACCCAGGCCAGCTAACAGGGAGGTGAAGATGGTCAACCATTACACCAGGGAACCGAGAGTGCCTACAACTGCAAGCAGGAGAATTGCATCCATCATCCGCATGGAATCTAAGCCCCCTCTCAATATAGAGGTGGAGTGGACATCACCATCCCAGGGTCCACAGGATGGAGGAATAAAATATGGATTAGAGTAGACTTACTGATATTCTACTATGGAACTATACTAGTAATAGAAGAAATTGAAGAAATTGTAGCACTAATGTGGAGAAAGTGGCCACGGTAGCTGCTGAGGGCAGGGAGAGGGAAGAAGAGATGTGGTGTGGGGGCATTTTTGGGACTTGGAGTTATCCTAAATGATACTGCAGAGTCAGATGCTAGACATTATGTATCCTGCCATAACCCACTGAGAGGACTTGGGGAGAGTGTAAGTTACAATGTAAACTATAATCCATGCGGTGCAGCAGTACTCCAAAATATATTCACCAAATGCAGTGAATGTGCCACAGTGATGAAAGAGGTTGTTGATGTGGAAGAAGTGGGGGGGGGGGAGGGGGTATATTGGAACCTCTTATATTTTTTGAATGTAACATTAAAAAATAAAAAAAAATAAAGGGCTTATGGACATCAACTCCTATCACAGGAGGAAGAGTATGCCTGGGACACTGTCTCAAGATATATTAATTTCTAGACTGTATTAGGGGTCAGTAACATACAGTCTAGAAATGCTTTCATTTATACTTTTTACAAAATCATGACCCATATCAAAAATATCACTATTCATGTCATAGCTGTTGCTTTTTATTACCAGAAATAGCCTAGAATTGACGTGGTAGTTGCTGAAGTTCTCCACCAGCCGTCACATCTTAAAAGCATTGTCAAAATCTTGAGTACCTTATACCTAATTCTATGAAGGTCACATTATAAAGTGCTTGTATCTCTAATCCGTGCACTAATCTTCGATGGGTATGCACTGATTGCAGAGCTTATTTAGACCTCTTCAATAATGTAAATAATGTAAGGCTTAAGAGGTGCTTTAAAACCAGCCTTGGACTTAAATCCTGTGTTACCTTCAGCAAATTTAACTTCCCTGAGATTCAATATCCTCATCCTTAGAACGAGGATAGCAGATTTTTTTCTCCTTGAGGACTGAGATAACTCACATTAAGTGCTTGGCCCATATTAACATCCCAGCAAACATTAGCTTCCAGTTAATAATAATACCAAGAAAAACAAAAAAGACCACCAAACTGTTTATCCTTCATGCCTCCTTCCTGTCCTACCAATGATTTCAACCGTTTACATTTTCATGAGTGACCCTCTCCGTTTTCTCCATCTGTCATGTGGCTTCTCTACAGATTTCAGAGGCCTGTTTCTAGTCCAGAATGTACTTTATCTATCATCCATCAGAACAGCTCACTCATCCTGCTCAATACATTCTTATTTCAAAATCCATCCATTTCCACTAGCTCACTTTCTTATGATAACCCCAGTCAAATTGAGCACGGTAAAAAATAGCAAGAAATACATCTTTGCAGTGACAAGTTGTATATTCCTACAATATTGATGACCAGTGTATAATGAGTAATTATGGGTCAGGGACTCAGAGCCCCACTCAAGAAATGAGGAAACTGAGACGAAGTGCAGTTTATGCAGTAAAATGAACTCAGCCTACAAGTTCAGTTTCGATTCCCGTTTTCTCTTTGCCATTATTTCTTTCTTTGTTTTGTTTTGTTTTGTTTTTGTTTTTGTTTTATTTTTTAATTGATTTTGTAAAAATATTACATTGAAAAAACAATATGAGGTCCCATTCAACCCTACCACCCCCACTCCACCACTCTCCCCGCAGTAACACTCACTCCCATCATCATGATACATCCATTGCATTTGTTAAGTACATCTCTGGGCATCTCTGCACCTCATGGTCAATGGTCCACATCATGGCCCATACTCTCCCACATTCCATCCAGTGGGCCCTGGGAGGATTTACAATGTCCAGTGATTGCCCCTGCAGCACCATCCAGGGCAACTCTAAGTCCCAAAGGCGCCTCCACATCTCATCTCTTCCTGCCATTCCCCATACCCATATCAGCCACCATGTCCACTTTTCCCACTCCACTCCAATGCCACCTTTTCTCTGTGGACCTTGGATTGGTTATGTCCGTGGCATCTCTATGTCAAGAGGAGGCTCAGATTCCACATGGATGCTGGATGCAGTCCTCCTGCTCTCGGTTGTAGGCACTCTAGGCTCCATGGTGTGGTGGTTGAGTGGGGGTGGACCCACATCCTGGGGAGGACGAATGCCATCAAATAGAGGGAACTGTATCCCTCGAGAGAAAGGGTGGCTCCCAGGGCATTGGGGCAGTTGAGCAAGTCAGGCCCTGAACACTGTTGCAAGTATCTCTGGACGTGGCTCCTCAGGAAACGGAGGTTGGCTGTCACTGTGGGCACCAAGGGGATGGGAAAGTGGATGTTAAATGTGTGGAACAAAAGTAAATGTGGGATAAGAGAGGACTTTCACGAGAGTACACAAGGATGGATATAAAACATGTACTATTACACCATAAACATATAGAGGACGACAGACTAATAATGTAAACCATAATGTAAAACATAGGATAACTAAAAATTTAGAAAACTGTATATCCTAAAGTATGGTCCACAATGTAAGCACAGATGTCATCTTGTTTGAAAGCTATTGTCACAGAGTCTCTACATCACTGTAAGTAAATATGATATGAATAAGGTATAAGAATATCGCTGTGGAAGAGAAAAGGTTTTACGGTGGATGTGTGGGAGTACTGCATATTGTATATATGAATTACTGTGGTCTATGGCTCTTGTGAATAGAAGTTCAATAATTAGGGAAAAAAAAAAAAAGAAAAAGATAGGATGTAGAATTTTTCCAAGTCAACACGTATTCTATATCTAACCTTTAAACCCATCGCTATATGCCATCTTACTAGTAAGGGAAACTGACAATATATTGGGCTTCAATTTTCAGGAAGTTTTGGATAACAGAGTGGTTCAACAATGGCAGCGGAGGAATACTGGTATAGGATACTATTGACAGGTGATATATGGCTGACAGGGAGCTATACAGGGCATATGTCCAGGGTGCATGGTAATGTTTGGATATACTCACAGTGGCAACAATTAAAAACTACAGCTGGTGGGGGGGTACTGGGTTCCTGGCCGGGGGTGCTCTGTCGTGGTCACTAGGGGAGCAGCGGCAGTCCCCCAGGTGCAACGGTAAGGACCAGGAAGGAATGAGGGTCCAACAGTGAGAGCATGACTCTAATGACTATGCTTGTGAGCCTATATGCCTGAAATAAGAACAAGGCCTAGAGTAGCACTGTGCCTGGGAATTTCCTCCTGACAGCCTTTATGTTACTCAAATGTGGCCAGTCTCAAAGCCAAACTCAACATGTAAATGCAATGCCTTCCCCCCAGCGTGGGACATGACACCCGGGGATGAGCCTCCCTGGCACCGAGGGATCACTATCAAGTACCAACTGATGATGCAACTGGAAAATTACCTTGAATTGAAGGTTCAATGCGGATCTAGCAGAATATCCCTGTCTACATATAATAACATGACTTTAAAATGCTGTTTGACCTAATGTAAGAGGGAAATGGAAAGGAGAAATGAGTTTATATGGCTACGAGTCTCTAAAAAAGAGTCTGGAGGCTGTCAGAAGGATTGCCCTTATGCACAACTGAGCAGAATCTAAGAGACAGATGAAGTAGATACAACCCCAGGTATTGGTTCCTTTGAGGGCTAAAGAGACCCACGGGCTCTATGGTCATGGCAGATGGGGTTCACTGCCATGTCAGATGGCCCTTCTTTGGAGCTGGTGTTTCTGCGTGATGCCATTATTTCTTGATCTATTTTATTTTCATCCTGTTGTATAATTTCATATCTGAAATCTCTCCTCCATAAGTACTTTAAGCAAAGCGTTGAGGAGTTAGTTATTGGTTAACTAATCGGAGACTCAAAGTAATGGAGTGGCTTGTCACTTCCATGACCCAATCCAATGCCAGGGGCTGGGCGAGGTGGTGAGGTTGGTCCCAGGTCATCTGGTTTCACAGCTCCCATCCTTTCTTCCATTGGGCGTGTGTTTTGCAACGAGTCTTGTTGACTGAGCCGTGACCCCTAGGACCTGGGCGAGTTCATGTGAATGGAACATTCTTGGAAACCCCAAGCACTTGTCGCTGATTGAAAAAGACACTTGCATGAGGTTTCCTATGGCTGCTAAGTGGGCACAGCCTTTAGGAAGTAACTCTGCTCCAGAGGATAAAAGTGTGTGATTGGCCTGCATGCTTTCCTGGAGACAGTTTTTATTTTATTTTTTTATTGTTGTGAAATATTTATTATAAATTATGAAAGGGCATCATCAAATTATTACTAGTAACTATATATAGTCCATACCTTACATTTGGTGTATTTTCCCCCAACCCATCCTATCATTTTTTTTCATTTTTTTTCTTCTTTTTTTTCTTTTAAATGTTACATTCAAAAAATATCAGAGGTCCCCATATACTCCCCCACCCCCCTCACCCCACTCCTCCCACATCAACAACCTCTTCCATCATTGTGGCACATTGACTGCACCTGGTGAGTACATTTTGGAGCACTGCTGCACCACATGAACAGTGGTCTACATTGTAGCCCGCACTCTCCCCCGGTCCACCCAGTGGGCCATGGCAGGACACACAATTGGAGACAGTTTCTAAAGCCCCTGTCCGAGAAGGCGAAGTGACCTCAGTGGAAAGGGCCGTGGGATGCCAGGGCTGAGAGGCCTGGCGCAGAGGACATCCGCACAAGGGGCCCATCTGTGTCAAGAAGACTGACTGCAGAGGCCCAGCAGTGGAGCATCTGAACGCTCACCCCAGAGCAGGAGCCAGCCTTAGACACCTGCCAAGGCCGGCGGAGAGAGAACCTACACCCGCGTGTGAGTGAGCGTCACAGAGAAAGGACTTATTTATCAAAACATAAGAGCCGATATTTTTTTGCCACATTCAAAAAATACAAGAGGCCCCTATATACCCCCACCCCACTCACCCCACTCCTCCCACATCAACAAAATCTTTCATCATCATGGGACATTCACTGCATTTGGTGAATACATTTTGGAGCAGTGCTGCACCACATGGATAATAGTTTACAATGTAGTTTACACTCTCCCCCAGTCCACCCAGTGGGTCATGGCAGGACATACAATGTCCAGCATGTCCCTGCAGTACCACCCAGGACAACTCCCAGTCCTGAAAATGCCCCCACATCACATCTCTTCTTCCCTCTCCCTATCCTCAGCAGCTACCGTGGCCAGTTTCTCCACATCAGTACTACAATTCCTTCCCTTACTAATCACAATAGTTCCCCAGCAGAACACCAGTAAGTCCACTCGAATCCACACTCTATTCCCCCATCCTGTGGACCATTTTGACAGAATGCCTGGAGGGTGCAGCCTTCACTCAGCGATAGGAGTGAGGCAGGAGAAGGTTGCAATCTGCTGGCGTTCCAAGTTCAGCTCTTTCAACCTAATGCTGGAGTAAGTATACATCGATTGTATTTAATATGGGATGCATACTTTTTTTTAGCTTGTGTGTTATGGGGTGGAGCCTCTAAACTTGTGGGGACCTAGAGACTAACGAATGCTCCTTTCAAGTCGTTTTAAGTCAGAATGATGTGATGTTAGAGGAGCAGAATGCTCATCTGGAAACGGCCCTTGGCCCACCCAGCTCAAAGCGTACTTTGTCCTTGGGCAGTGTCCTTGGGCAGGACGCCGCGGGTATCCTGTCCCCTTCTTCCCGACCAGACCTCTTTAAGTAAGAACGGTGACTTCCAACATCAAGAGGTCATCAAGAAAAAATGCTATTTTTAATTACGCCTGTTACCTGAAGTATTTTCCCCCAATGTCAAAAATGCTTAACAGAGGATTAGCATACGGTTTTTGATAAGGAATTGTTGTCCTAGAGTATGTCACGTCAATTTCTTTGCCTTTCCGAGGTACATTTGCAGTTGCTAAGGAACCACATTTCACAGCCATGGCTATCTAGCAATACCATATGTATATAATGCCAGAATAATTATGTGAGAGCTACTGTGAAAACCATAAATCATGGACATGAGAAATAAAAACTTTAATTAGGTTTCCTTCCACATCTATAATATAAAGTCTAGTCCTGCACCAAAATGAAAGCTCCGAGGTGAGAGAGCCTGTTTGGGTGAATTTGTCCCTACCTCCCTGGACCGGTACAACTCACACTTAGTAGGAATAGTGCTGTTTCTTCTCACTGGATACTTCAGAGCAGACCGATTTCTCCAAGGCTCAGGGAGGATGACTCTCTTAGGAAAAGAAATGGAATGTCTATAAGGGAATTATAAAAGGGAAATTTTGCATCTATAATATTCTCAGTCTCCAGTTTTCCAGAGCGCATTGACAATAGCCAACTCGTTTGGAAACCAGTTAACTGTGCCATTTGAACTTTGCCTCTTATAAAGAACTCCTTTCAGAAAGCCATAGCTTAATTAAATAAGAGGACACTGAAAAACTATTGTTTCATTTAAGAACTTTACCACTGTACTTGAGACTAGGAGAAGGGATCTCTTTGAGGCTCAGTTTTCCATCTCTAAAAAAAGGTAGGTGGCACGTCTCACTTTGCAGCATGCCCCCAATCCATGCCTCAGACTGTGTACTTTTCTCATTTTTTTGTTTCTTAATAAACTCTTTACTCCTTTGCCTACCTTTTTAAAATAAAAAGTAAGTAGCCCTTCCTTATAACTTGGTCATTGTGATGGTTTATGTACCTGTTGTCACTCTATCATTACCTGGACTTATCAGAATATGTTTCATTTCTATTCTCCAGATGAAATGAAACATCAGTTGTTGGCATTTGACAGTTGGGATAATAAAAGATGATACATAATCAAACAAATTGAGCTCCACAAATGTTAAATGTCACTGTTCTCAGCAAAGGCTTAGACTTTAAATAATTCTTAAGCATTTTTTGCATTTGATCATAAATCTCCTTGTCATATACAACAGATACTCAACAAAACTCCTAAGTTTCTTGTGTAATTTTTACATCTTGTTGCTACAAGTGATGGTTTCATGTCCTCAAATATTAGCTTGTAACCCTGGTTCATTAATGAAGATATCCAATGCAGCATGCACACGCGGCCACTGCAGTTTGTTTTGGGAAATGCGTCTCATCTCAGCAGCCTGACATTCACCTTGTAAAAGAAATACTTAACTTCAGTTAGTTTTTAGTGAAAGCAACAATGCTTAGAGGCAAGCTAACTGTCATTTTAAACTAACATTTTCTGGTATACTCTATCAAGTATTATATCAAAGCCCTTGATACGTTCCTTCTGCTGCTACATCCTCTTCATCCACTATGTAATTTTACAAAACAATAGAAATCAGGATTGTCTGGCATAATAAACTCCTGTGATTTTAGTCATTTCTCCTCTGAGTAATTGCAGGTTTCTTTTCTTCTTTCCTTTTGTTTTCAAATGATTACACATGGTCACTAGATGTCTTCTGATCAGAGCACACTGATCCCCAAGAACCACCATCTCTCCTCAATCGTTATGGCTTCTCTGGGAAGGGAATAACTAATTCTTTACTATGCTGGAATCAAGATTTGCACAGTATGTATTCTTTTTCCATCAACTGTTAAATTAAGTGGAGCAGCAATGAAACTAATCTAAAGCCCATAAAATTAAAATATTAATTAGATAAGCAACTTTTTCAGGAAGTCTGGGAGTTGTCAGTACTCTCATGTTAAAGAGATACTCTGTGATGGCAGAGTGGAGAAGGGGTGGTGGTGGAGACCACCGACTTTCTTTGAAATCTACTGACACATCTGAACAATCAAGCCACGAAACAGCTCTACACTTCTGTCTTTTCATATAGAGAACATGGACAGTAATACCAACTCTCAGACTGAGGTAAGTATCAGTTTAGATATTTATAGAGCCTGGCACAGAAGTTCCTGTTAATTAACAAGACATGCTTTTATCTCCTCTGCCTCCCTGAAATTGGAATAAAATGACAAAAAAAAAAAAAGGGCTAAAATTGTGTAAACCCCCCAAGGGCCAGGAGAATAAGAGTGTGTAGAAAGAGCAAATGAAAGCAGCCAGCACGGGTAGTCTTCTCTGCCTTCCAGGCTCTCGGTCATGCTAATGCCCATGGGCAGGGGAGAGGGTAAGGGATGGAGAAGAGAGGTGTTTCATAAATTCTGAGTGATTCCAGATAAATAAGAACATAGAAGATGAAACAAAGGAAAAACATGAGACCAATATCAGCTCCAAGAAAAAGACAAAGTTGGCTGGAAAACAAAATGTAATCAAAGTACTAAACAACTTGACCTTGCGTTGTTTATAAAAACATGATGTGAGCACTGACCACAGATTTCTGCCCAAAAGGGATGTATAATATAGGGGAAATGGGAGGAAAAGGATGAGTGGGGATTTAGGGATGTAAGAGCACTAAACCTTAATAAATTTTTTAGGAAGTCAATAAAGAAAAATCCAGAAATAGTACTATAAATAGTGTATGTTGTTTGTTTTGTAGTTGTAGTTTCGTAGGTTTGTTTTTGTTTTGTTTTGCACATATAAAAAAACACCAAAAGACATATCTAATGGCGTTGAAAGTCATTTCTGAGGGAGGGATGGAACAAGTAACTACTGATTTGCATTATAATCCTTGTAGAACTATTTGTCTTTTAAGTTATTTATGAATTTCTTTAAATATTTAGACACATGGTATTTTCTCTGAATTATCCCTCAATATCCTTTTAAAAATTTTTTTTTCAAAAGAAGCTTTAGATTACAAAAATGTTACATAAAAAAATACAGGGGATTCCCATATACTCTACCCTCTCCCCCTCCCACACTCAACCCATTAACAGCATCTTTCATTAGTGTGGTACACTTATTACAATTGATGAACACATACTGAAGCACTGCCACTAACCATGGACTATAGTTTACATTCTATTTTATACTTTGCACTGCACAATTTTATAGGTTTTTACAAAACACATAATGGTATGTATCCATCATTGCAATGTTAAGCAGGACAATTCCAATGTCCCAAAAATGCCCCCGTGTTACAGCTATTCCTCCCTTTCCCTCCCCTCAGAACCTCTGGTGGCCAATGACACAAGTTCTTCCATTGCTAGGATAATAATACTACTTTAGTCCATAGTTGCATTCCCCCTATGTTTGTTCATTCCTCAATACTGAGGATTTCGGGATGCCATTCTGTTTCTGATTGAGAGGGGGCTTAGATTCCATGGGCAGATGGATGGAACTGTCTTGCCTGCAGTTGCAAACACCCTCTGTTCCTTGGGATGGGTGGTGTCCGTCATTGTCTCCTTGTTAGTTGTTCTGGGTGAGTTCAGTGAACTGGAGAGTAGGTGTTGCAACTCTACTGACATTCAGGGTTCAAATGGCACATGAACACCCAAAGACATAAGTCTCTAGGACATGTATTTAACAAGTATAGTGCTGATTATAGGTTTAAATAAAAGGGGCAGAAGAGCCATGCATAGGGAAATTATAAGTGAGTCTGTTACATTGGGGAGCATATATTACAAATTAAGGCCTACTGACAGGATACCAAAGTCCTAAGCTTGTCTGCCCTGCTTATAGTGTCTAAATGTCTCTAGAGCCCTCAGGAGCCCTGCTGTTTAAGATACTGTTTACTGTGGCAGTCAATGAGATCCTGCTGAGATGTGCATAAGTGCAAATTCTAGAATGACCTCCCAACTCACTGGAAATCTCTTAGCCATAAAAACTCATTTGTATTTAATATTTCCCCCTTTTGGTTTAGTTCTTTTTCCAAATGCATCACTAGTTGGCACTTGGTAATAATCCTTTGGTACCAGGGAAGCTCATCCCTGGGAGTCATGTCCTGCACAAGGGGGAAGGTAGTACATTTATATGCTGAGTTTGTCTTAAAGAGAGACCACAATTGAGCTACAAGGAGGCTTTCAGAAGGTAACTCTTTGGCAATGAATAATGCTAGGTTTAGTTTCAATTTTACAAGAAAAGGTTCATGAATATGGCCATCAATGTCAAAGGTCTGGCGTAATTGTCTGTCTTCCTTCACTGGCTCTGCCCATGTACTTAGGGGATTCTTGTTGCTTTATTAGAGAATGTAGCAGAACTTCCCAGGATGGGAATTCTATATTCTTTCGGTTATTATAAGGGTCTCCACCCACTGAGGCAATGCCCCATGACCACTTGAACATATTCATATTCCACAGAGGCATGCCCCAGGTGCACCCCTTCCCACACACCCCCATCACTGACACCCACACCAGTGATTCTCCTCTGCCACAGTTGTGAGCCTTCTGTGATACAAAACCTCCACAAAAACAAAGCCAAAAAAAAATAAACAAAATAATAACAAATACAAAAATAAAAATAAACTTTGTGTATGTGTCTTTCATCACTGTAAGATC
This sequence comes from Dasypus novemcinctus, assembly GCF_030445035.2. Taxonomy (NCBI): domain Eukaryota; kingdom Metazoa; phylum Chordata; class Mammalia; order Cingulata; family Dasypodidae; genus Dasypus; species Dasypus novemcinctus. The sequence goes on along the minus strand of NC_080701.1, from coordinate 7,924,960 downwards.
TGTTGTCTTTTATGTACAGTGACAATTCCTTTTGTATGTTTCCCCAGTTTTATTTTATTTTATTTTTTGCTTTACCTTCAAAGAAGCTTTAGGTTATAGAAAAGTCACATAGAAATACAGGGGATTTCCATATACCCAACGCCCTCCCTCTCTCTCCCTCTCCCCTATAAATAGCATTTTATTTGTGTATGATACATTTGTTACACTTGATATACAAAGATTGAAGCATTGCTACTAACCACGGCCAATGGTTCACACTATGGTTTACATTTTGCCCTGTATACCTTTATACGTTTTGACAAAATTCAAAATAGCAAGTATCCCTCATTGCAAGATCATGCAGAACAATTCCAATGCCCTAAAAAGGCACTCCCCCTCACCTGAGAATCTATGGTAACCACTAAGTTTCAATTTTTGAAGAACAAAGTTCATATTTACATGCAATAATATTGAGGGCTTGACATTCTGGTCTGCTTTCTTTTATTAGGCACTGCTTATGTTCTTGAGAGATTATGTTCTTGAGAGATTCTTGCCTCTCTAACTGAGAACACTGCAGAACTCCCCAGGATGGGGATTTAATATTTCCTTGTTTATTATGTGGATCTACACCCACTGAGATAACACACAATGAGAAGATGAACACTTTCACATTCCAGAGAAGCATGCCCCAAGAACATCCTATCCCACATTTCCCCCACCCCTGACACCCTGCACAGTAACCCTCCCCTGCCATATTTGCTAAAAGAACATTCCCACCTTTGTAGTTTTAACCACAGATCTATATACATCCCAAAATTTCACCTGTTCCTTCCTCCAGCCCTCACCACAGTTCCGTGGATAGTCCAACCCAACCCCCCACCCTACTCCCCCTCACATTCTAGCACCATTGAACCCAATCATATCACTGCACTGTCACCCCCACCCACCCCCATCCACCCACCCCCTTCCATCTCATCATATTTTGCCCATATTGAGCATCATCTCACCACTGTCTACTCCCTTTCTACCTCCTGATAACCTGTCTTCAAGACTCTAGCTCTGTTGAGTCTGCTCAATTTGCTTAAGTCCTATCAGTGAGGTCATGTAACATCTTTCCTTCAGTGACTGGCTTCCTTTACTCAACATAAGGTTTTCAAGATTCATCCATGATGCCCCGTGTGTTAATCCTGCATTCCTTCTTATAGCTGAGTACTATTCCACTGTTATGTATATGCCCTAATTTGCTTATCCATTCATCTGTTGGTGAACATTTTGGTTGTTTCCAAGTTTTGGAAAAAGTGAATAATGTCACTATGAACATTAGTGTGCATATATCTGTTCGTGTCCCTGCTTTCAGTTCTTCTGGGTATATAGCCAGCAGTGGGATTGCTGGATCATACGGTAGTTCTATGTTTAGCTTCCTGAGGGGACCGCCAGACTGTCCTCCACAATGGGTACACCATTCTATGTCCCCACCAGCAGTGAATGAGGGCTCCCTTTTCTCCACATCCTCTCCAACACTTGTAGTCCTGTTATTTTATTAGCTGCTAGTCTAATAGATGTAAAGTGATATCTCTTTGTAGTTTTGATTTGCATTTCCCTAATAGCTAGTGATGTCGAACATCTTTTCATGTGCTTTTTAACCATTTCTATTTCTTCTTTGGAGAAGTGTCTATTCAAATCTCCTACCCATTTTTTAAATGGGTTGCTTGTCTTTTTATTTTGGAGATGTAGGATTTCTTTATATATGCTGGATATTAGGCCCTTATAAATTGTTACCGAATATTTTCCGTCATCCTCAATATCTTTTTATCATCCTAATAAATATCCTTTGGTTGAGTGGTTAAATTAATATCAGGTTAATATAATAAGTTAAAACTACACAGTAATTTAAAGGGAACACAATGGTCCCTTCACTAAAACCTGAAATCAGATTCTTATAGATAGAAAATGGCAAGTGTCTCTCTGAATGTATAATTCCCTTTTTAAAAAGTTGACGACTAGAGCCCATGTTCAGTCATCTCGAAGGTGTCTTCCAGTGGTGTGATCTCAGATAGCAATAAATTATTCTGAATTCATGTTTATTGTGAACTACCAGCAGAGTATGCCTAGAGCACTGACGTTGGTACAACAAAGAGTAAAACCTCAGCCATCTAAAACCCTTGCATAGCAGAATCTACCCCACACACCCCCAACCCTTCCCCATCCTCTGTGCAAAAGAGATCTGTTTTCCCGGCCTAATCTTATGATCCTCCACTTGACATGGGGAAGGGTAAAATCGCCCAAGGAGAATGCTTGATGAAAAGCTTCCCTGAGAGGTGGGCTCACTGCCAGCCTGGATGTGGAAGGGGAGAGCTGGGCTCGGTGTGGATTCCTCCGGTAGAGAGGTGGTTTGGGGAAGAGATCAAAATTTAACTGTGCATCATTCACTAGTGCATGGTGACATTGCGCTTCCTCTTCTCAGACTGGGACAAAGGGCTGAGTGTAAGGACACCCCAACTCCCACCAGGTCCCAAGCTCCAAATATAAACCTGTTTCCCGGCGCCAGGACTCAGAGCACCGCCTTTCATTCTCAAAAGGGCCCTGAATTGGATGAAAAACTGTCACGTCCCCCTGCTCCCAAGGGCAGCAGAGATGACGCAGCCCATAAAAGGTTTTGTGGGGGGAAAAGCATTTCTTTACATTAATTTCTTCTCAATAAGAAAATTTCACAAATATGCCACCGACACTGATGCATTTTAAGTGCAGTATCGGGGCCATAATTGTCGGGGTTTGCTGAGGATTTGATGGGCATTAGTTGATGCAGGCCATCCAGCTGAGTAACTCCTTGATGGCGAATGAACTTCACTTTGAAAAACCGATGCCTTGATGTCAGCGTAAAATGTGCTCATTTGCTTCCTACACACAAAAAAGTGAGCTAAGTGTGCCGCTGCGTGACCTCCCAGGAATTTTAGCGTGGCTGCATTGCTCCATCATTAATTAGGTAATGCAAAGAGGTGTCCTCCTTGTTGTTCTCCCTAGCCTGTGTCTCGTGACCATTGATTATTTTTGCTCAATTAATACAACCCCTTGACGTATTATGTTCTTGAGTTTCACTTCTACTATGGTTATTAGGTCTGAAGATGGAAGATCCTTTGCTACTTCAAGGTTTTGTCAGGTGATACTGATACTCTTCTCCACATAAGCCCGGATGCTTGACTTTTAACTGAATTTCAGACACAAGCAACTACAAAAATGGGATGTTAGAGGCTATAACAAGATGAAATCCCAACACTTTAACTTCCAGGAAAGAGGATGCTGAAAGAATCCTATTAGCACTTGCTCTGCACCCTGTCATTGTATCAAAAGAGCTGACTGTAAAGGCCAAAGAGAAACAAGGACAGGGAATACAATTTCACTAGCTCTGAAACCAGGGGTACACCAACTAAATATCACAGGTACGCTGTGTGAGCCAAAGAAAATCACAGGACCCTGCTCAGACCTCAGTGTCCTGAGAGAGCGCTACAGTGCTGCGGCAAGCAACGGCAACAGCTTCTGGGAAGCTCTGCTAGTACTTCCAGCCTTGAAGGAGCCAACGCTGGTGCAATTAGCCCCTCTCCAAGCTGCAGATCAGAGTTAGCCAGAGTAGACTAGGAAGGAGCAAGTCTCTCTTGTTCTTCATTGTTAAGGAAGCAACTGATGAATTGTGGTGATGTGTGAAGGATAACCCTGCTCATGGAAGAGATGACGGGTAAGTGGACCTGTGGACAGACTTAACAACTGTTCACCAGCTCATCGGCAAGGTCAAGAGCTGAAGGTTGTTGTGCAACATAAATGCACACTGCACGGGGAGTCTAACTGGACTCCTGACTGACCTGCTTGGACGGTCAGCGGAGTGGACCTAGCCCCAGGGCAGTGGTTGCAAATTACCTGGATTAAACACGTGGAAAAGTTCTCCTAGAGTCCCTGCCTTTTGCACTTTGCCAGGCTCCTGAGCCCCTGACCAACCTGGTAAGTATGCGCTGGCAAGCCCTCCTGCTTTAAGGACAGGATTTTAAGTGCAAACTAAAACAACAATGAAATATCATTTTCACTTACAAAATTGCTAAGATTAAAACTTTGATAACAGCCGACTTTAATGAGGTTTAGGGGAAAAGGCACGGCTGATAGGACTATAAACTGCAAAAATATCTTTTAAAAAGCCTTCCTGGAGGATAATTTGGGATGTGTTTCAAAATCTCAAATGCATATTTACTGACCCAGCATTTCCACATCTAAAAATACTCACTAATAATCAGACAAGTGTTCAAAGATATAGTAGAGGATATTCCATTGATAATAGCAAATAATTAGAAACCAAAAATGTATATCAATAAGGATCTAGAAACGTTTGGGATGCCATATAGAGGAATACTGTGCAGTCATTAAAAATAATTGTCTATACCTATATTTAGTTATATGGGGGGAAATCTGCAACATGTTAGCAAGGGAAAAAAGCAAGCTTTTATCAAACAGCTGCTTGTGGATACTATTCATTGAGAAAAAGTCTGAAAAGCTGTATAACAAAATACATGTGATAGTTATCATGGCCTTTGGATGGAGTGTTTTCCACTTACTTCTTTACAGATATATGTATTGTCTGATTATTTTACAAGGAAGATTTATTGCTTTCGTAATAAAAAATATGGGGATAATTTCACATCATCCATAGCTTTTAAATGATCTTCACTTTCCTTCATTAAGCATTGGCAGGGCCAAAATAGATTTGTACATCAAAATACAATTTTTATACATGAACTAATGAACAAATATTTCTAAATATCCCACTGACAGGCAAGAGCTCTGTTTAAAAGCATCTCATGAGCTGTCTGAACAGCAGTGTTTGCTTAATTATTTGTTTGAACTTTGTCTCTTACTTTACAAAATTCAGTGGGAAACAGAAAATGAACATGCTGATCAAGTTAAGATGGGTATTTTTTTTTTTACAGTTATTACAAATGAGATTGAAATAGAAATCGTTATCTCTGCCAAACATAAAATCTGAAGACTCAGTCTGTGCTGGACTGAAGTCAGTGAGCTACTTTATTGAATGGATTAGCCGACCTGCCACTCCCCAGATGTCCCTTCTCAAGAGCTGGGGGTTAGAGCCCCCGCTGGGCATAAGGAAAACCTGTGGCCCCTGTGACGCACGTGCATCCCACACACAGACCACACATGTACACACAGCGTTGTTTGGAACAGGCTTCACGTGGGTTAATGAGAGTCTCTCCCCTCTAGGATTTGAAGCCAGAACAAAGCAATTAAAGTTGGTCCTTGTTGGTTGAGTTGAAAAAATACATTGAGATTTTGGAGACCCTTATCTACCTGGCCATCAAAAGAGAAGCGATGAAGACAATTTCTATCTATCGAGGGGGAAAAGCTGGCATTTTCTTCTAACAAGTTTTCTCCCTGTGCCTGCCTGCTCTTTCTTGCTTGGTTTCCGGAAGGTACTATGGGTTTGTTTCCATAAATTCTCCTTTTGACCTCAGCTAAATGGGTATGGCTTTTACTAGTTACAACTGACAAATCTGTGGTGGGCAGCCTCTAAAATGCCACCGCCCCCAGTGATCCCCACTTTCTGGTGTTCACAGCCATGGGTGAGCTATTCTCCTTGAATATGGACTGGACGTATCAGCTGAATTCTAGTGAATAGAATAGGGTGGACGTGAGGGGCCCTAAGTGATGGCCCCATCAGCATCTGCCTCAGTCCTCTGCCTCCCCTTCCTGTCCCCCTCCCCTCCCCTCCCACTTTCTCTCCCCATCCCCCTCCTCCTCCCTCTCTCCTCTAGTTTGGCCATCATGGAGACAAGGCCAGCATATCCTGCTGGAGGAACCTCAGAAGGTGAGTGGTAAATAGAGGAGAACTTCAGCCCCTCAGCCAAGTGCAAGCCCCAGCTTCCAGCCATGGTTGGGAGCACCTCGGAAGTGGATCCACCTCCCCACTCGAGCTTCTGATGGGCAGCCCCAGGCCACAGGAGAGGCCCTGAGCCGGAACCATCCAGCCAAGCTGCCTCCAGAATCCTGACTCACAGAAACTGTAAAATCATAATTATGGGTTGTTTAAGCCACTACATTTTGAAGCAATTCGATATGTTGCAAATACATAATCCCTTACTGAAATAAGTCTATGTTCCATTGTGGGAAAAATGAACAAAATTAAACATGATTGATGAAAAGTTGGAAATAGACCATTGCAAATTATGTTGGAAACTGTAAGGTCTCAATAGGAATTCCATCTTTTTAGTTGTCTGAGAAAATACCTCTCTATAATGTTGAAATGTTCCCTTTTCACACATCTGACTGACATATTTTCACAGAGAATGTGTTATTTTTTAAATGAAGAACTACACAAAACTATTTTAATTATGAAATGTATGTATGTATATATACATAATGAGCCAAGTATATCATGAAACCTCTTTTTAACAATATTTCAGATTAGGGAAAATACCAATCTATAGGCATTATTGATGAGCTATAAGCACTGAATGAATAAATTGAATAAATCAGTGAATAAATTGTCCAACAAAAACTCTGCTCCTTCAACTCTATAATTATCCACTAACATACTAGCTTTATAATCATCAGAGAATCCATAGTTCTAAATTAGTTTTTGTGATAGACACTATAAATCCATGTATAAACCACACACATTAGGTGAAGAAGATGAGAAAGGTCAAAGGTGGCCCTCGTACCAATCTCAAAAGCTTTTTGAAATGTGATTGGGGGGAAGTTTTAAAATGAAAACCAGAAATTATCATAATGTCCTAAGGTTTTCTTTTTTATTTTAATTTTGTTTTGAGAGAATCACTCACCTGTACTTTCTTTTGGTTAAAAACTTCAGTGTCCGGACGTACCTTGAAAAGAACTCGCCATCTAATGGCAAAGGGTGTCAAACAGGAGTCCAATTTGGAATAGCAGAATTGCAGAAACATACTACTTTACAGAGACTAAAGACTCAAGGCTGCTGAAAGAATCGTGAGCTGAGTGTCAGAGCAGACATGTAAAGTAAGATGAAGTGGGGAAACGGACTTTGGCCCAGTGGTTAGGGCGTCCGTCTACCATATGGGAGGTCCGCGGTTCAAACCCCGGGCCTCCTCGACCCGTGTGGAGCTGGCCATGCGCAGTGCTGATGCGCCCAAGGAGTGCCGTGCCACGCAAGGGTGTCCCCCGCGTGGGGGAGCCCCACGCACAAGGATTGCGCCCCTGAGGAGAGCCGCCCAGCGTGAAAAGAAAGAGCAGCCTGCCCAGGAATGGCGCCACCCACACTTCCCGTGCCGCTGACGACAACAGAAGCGGACAAAGAAACAAGATGCAGCAAATAGACACCAAGAACAGACAACCAGGGGAGGGGGGGAAATTAAATAAATAAATAAAAATCTTTAAAAAAAAAAAAGATGAAGTGGACATCTCGGGCTTAGAATAACAGCAGCAACAAAGTAGCATTAGAAAAAGGAATGTGGCAGCAGGTGGATAACAGTCCACAAGAAATAAACAAATACCCAGGAGAAAGAAAGTGTTAGGAGAGCCGATGCCTAGGGGTAGGATACCCAAACACTGAGTGAAAGGAGATTTCTGAAAGCTCCTAGCCACACAAGTCAGCACAGGTCATCATAGCAGGTATGAAACATGGCAGAAGAGTGCCCAGAAAGGGCCATCTCCTCGTCCCCAGTCTGAGAAAAGGAGAACTGGGATGGGGGGAGTTAGAGACGAGGACACTGATCACACTCATTAGGGAGTCATTTCATTAAATGCTTAACAATATGTCTAACATACAGCTCAAGATTTATATTGAGACTGCTCAATAGCACATACATCTTATTGCCCAAAATAAATCTTTTTTGTGCAGTGTCTCCATTGAGAACTCTAGTCTATCATCTGGAACGAAAGCACCTGAAGCCCCAGGTATGCCTGGCGGGTCTAACTGGCTGCTCTGGTGACCACCAGGCAGGGACCGGCTCCACAGATGGGGTCAACCTGGCTCCCACACTGTCACATCCAGTGAGGGCAGAAGAAAGGGATTGTGTAAATGGGGAGTCTTGCTAGTACTCTCCAAGAAATGTGCGAAACCATGAAAACTGCAGAACGGTACAAAGATTTTTCTCCCCGGTCACCAATGTCTTAACCGCGATTTCTCATGTGAACCAAAGAACACAGAAAGTTATTAAGTGACAATTTACTCAAATTTCCCACAGGTGGTACAGACCTAAAATCTCTGGAGATACATGGGTGATATGTGAATCCATTACATAAAATAGATGGTTCACATCATCAGAGGTTAATTCTCTGACAACCCAGTGGGTGGTTGACCTAAAGATATGGAAACCTAACACTCTTGAGCTGCCGCAGCCCAAAATAAACATCTGAAACATAATAGCAAAGGAAATATACGGAAATCATGTGGAAGCCAAACTGGAATTTGCACCTTCTATTTAAAGCCAGAGAATTAGAAAACTAACTCCAGCACCTCAGTGACAGAGAATGCCAAAGCAGCTTGCCAGATGCAGGCGTGGAGCTGAGAGTCTGCATGAGGCAGCATGCAAGAGTTTACTAGTGAAACCCAGGGGCTTAAACCAACGAAAGTCTATTTCTCACCCACACTGCCCATCGGGCATGGGTCACCTGCCTCTCGGTTCCAGGTGTGCCTTCGGTGGGAGAGCCACACTGGAGAAGGAGCCCCAACTGGACAGGATGAGCAGAGGCGGGACTGGCCAACTTTGCTTTGTCTCAGCACACACTGCTTCTGTGAGACACACAAGCCTCACATCAAGGTAGTCTCCAAGTTCTCCTAGTTTCCTAAGGAACAAGGTATCAGAACCTGGGGGGCTTAAAATGGCGGAGATGAATGTCTCCCAGTTCCGGGAGCTGGATGTCTGAGCTCAAGGTGGACGCGGCCCGAGCTCCCTTCTGTGGTCTATAGAGAAGAATCTGCTCCAGGTTCTTTCCTGGCATTCGGTCAGGGGGTGGTCGGCACTCTTTGGACTTCCCTCTCTCCCTCAGTGGCCACAAGGCATTCTCCCCTGGGTGTCTGTGTCCCAGACTGTGGAAATGCCCTTTTCTTACAAGGACACCAGTCCTGGTGGGCTCAGGCCGGGCCTTACTCCTGGGTGACCAGAGTTTAACTTGCCTGATTCCCGCTCTACAACTCTGTTTCCAAATGAGGCCACATTTTGAGGTTCTGGAGATTAGTAGGTCCCAATTCAACTCGTTGCAGGTGGGAAGGAGACGCATCCCTTAGAGACCGCATGCAGGCATGGAGGGCAGCCAATGTGTCAAGCAAATACAATCTACTGCAAGGTCAGAAAGAGCAGAACGCTGCAGCTGCATGCCATGCATGAGTAGAAAGGGATGAGTATGTGGTTAAGAAAACTGGAGGAACCAACCACCCATCAGAAACCACTTAAGAGGGCTTTACATTTAAAGTTGCACTTCAAGCAATTGCAAGCATAAACTGAGACTATCTGGGAATAAATAAAAGAAAATTTATTAAACTTGTCACCACTCATAAAAATATTCTTATCTTGAAACAACAGTTCCAATTTTAGGAATGTGCTCTAATTGGACAATCTTAAACTAGCATAAAAAGTATATTCACATATATGTTTAACACAGCAGTATCTATAAAACCAACAAACTGGAAAGGAAGTCACAATTGAGTCACAAGGCTGATTTTTAAAATTATCCATATATTCATGTAGTAGAAAGCTCTGCAGACATAAAAATGACATACGAGAATATCCAATGGCTTGTAAATTTATTTTATGATGCATGATATAATCGATACATGATACAAAATTGAAAATATAGTATAAACCTAGTGGGGGGAGGTAAGTACTTATTTATATACAAAGAGAAAAACTGGGAAGAAAAAATGTCAAAATACGAACAGTGATTATTTCTAGATATTCATAGGTAAGTATGATTTTCTTTTATGTGTTTTACTCTCTTTCAGGTACAAAAATATTAATCATTTTAAAATGCCTAGTAAATAAAGAATAAAGAATCTACAAGCCCTGAGAATCCAAGACCTTCTTTCTGTCTGGGGGACTGAACGTTGGGATCTGTGGCCACGGTCACCCTAAACCTTGGGAGATTCCAGGGCTGTCACTTGTCATAAGGGAATTCAGCAGCTTTGCCAAGAAAAGGCTCATTTTAGCTGCACATTGAAATCATTCTTGGTAATGACCGTACTCAGAAAGAACAGATCAAAAAACCTACCAAATTTCTGATTGTCATGGTTTGCTATTTTTGACAAACTTTCCAACACCATCCCATCCTAAAATGACAAAACCATTCTTTCAAAAATGTCCATGTCTAAGTGAAGGACATTTTCTCAAAAACTCCTTTAGTTTTCCGAGAAATACTGATTTAAAGAAAGGACCTCTCAAATATTTTCATTTGTCTTGGACTCACTCATAAAGAATGTGAGCACAGGACCTAACCTGAGGTGAGTGTATACACCTGCTGCTAATTGAGATGACAGAGAGCAGAAAGAACATTGAACAGCTCTGCCCTCTAAGACCTGCTATCCTTAATACATCCTTTCACTTCATACTTATCTGTAAAGACCTTTTTCCTCTGCTCACAGTGTGATTATTTTTCTTGCAAGATTTGTATCACTTTTTTTCCCTATGCATTACACAAAGAAAAGAAATTTTTTAAAAAACAACTCTCCATGGACATAAACGTATGGATTCTACAAGTCTACAATTTGCCTTCCTGGTCTGCAATGCTTGACCTGGGGAGGCTACCACTTCAGTTGATGCTCTGGGTCTACTGGGCTTATGGGTTCAGAACACAGAGCCATTATTTGTCATCTCTTCCAAAACACACCCACTCACAGACCCTTAATGAGATTTTTCAACACTCAGTAACTGAGGTTCTGGTGGCTGGTTGCCTTCAGTCCATGCCCTCTTTATAAAAAGACATTCAGATAGAACAGGATACCTGCCCACCCTACTTAGTGAACTTAGAGACCTTCTGGCTGTATGGTGGCTCCTCCTCAATCTGCACCTCCCCTACCTCCAGTCCAGGTCTGCTCCTATCTTCCATTTCACTACCACCAGTTTTCTATGCCTTTATCTGTCTACACATCTGCCGCTCACCATCCTCTTCCTCTTATCAAGCATAAATGTCATCTCTACACCCTGCCCCAGTTTTTCTTCTCTTCTTTTGATGTCTCTTACTTCTCCATCTCTGATTATCACATTCCTAATTTTCTGCAAACAAAAAAAAAAACAACAAGGACCATTTGTGATCCTTGCTCATCAAGCCACCCCCTTCCTCATCCGTATCACCACAGGTCAGATATCTCTTCCTGAACATTGATTGTCATCGTTTCTCCCAGGTCCTAAAAGACAAAACCTCCCCAACCAAACTTTCCCTTTTGCATAGTTGAAGCCTTAGGAAGGCTGTTCTCCATTTCTTACATGCATATAGCAATAAATACAAAAGTGTAGTTGGACTTTTTGATATATACTTGGGTTAAAAAGACTTCTTCAATATTTAATCTGCAAGGTGCATAATATGATTTATTATTGTACATGAGTAGTATGAATAAAAATATGACTATTTTATGCTGAAACCCACCGAAGCATATTCAGAATACTAAGGAAGGGTAGTAATTCATCTCATTTGGAAATTCATTTGGAACATATAACTCATTTGGAATTCATAATTCATGTGGAAAATGGTAGGCTCTTTGAATATAAATGGTGAGGTTTCTGGGGCATATAATAATAAAGGTAGAAGAGCTTAGACTTTCTCCAGGATCACTTTGGAGAGGAATAATGAGGGTTCTAGGGATGAAGAGAGCAAGAGCAATGAAGACAAATCTAGATAAACGATGCGAAGCCTGAGCCCATGCTGGGGTCTGATCTGTGGGAAAGTCTGTGGCAGGTAGTGCAGATGAGTAGGAAGGTATAAAGTGGAAATCAACCAATGCCACCCAAGACCCCTGCATTGCACTCAGCAGACGACACGTCCATTTGTCATGCCGAAGAGTTGGCCATTTTATCCCAGTTTATCACCTCACAAGAGCAATAGTAGTGTTACACCTGGTCCGACGGTGGACCAATGGCTCAGGACATGCCATAAGTTCTACATCAGTAAGGAGGCTGAAAAGGGGGAGAGAGATAAGCAGGAATTTGCCAAAGTGGCCAAAGGCTCCTGACCAGCAACTGATGCCAGGCCTCAATCAAAGGATTATTTTAAATGCAGTTATTGTGAGAGAGGGCACTCAAGTTTTATTGAATTGGTCATCTCCTTTATTGCCAGCTACCTATAAATTACTTTCAGGGTCAGCCAGAGTTCCTTTAGCTTCAAGACACACACACAGAGTATTCTTTTCGGATTGAGTTCTGTGTTTCCAAAGTGTTTTTGATAGTCAGACAATATTAATGCAAGAAGAGAGCTCCTCTCCAACTTTTCATAAGCCGGATCCAAAAAGTTTTGTTCTTTGAAGTCACGTGCTCGGTCTAGAATTGCATCACGTTTCTCGCGGGGTTAGGAAAGGCCTGGCACTCAGAAGTGGATTCTATCCAGGACTCCTTGTCGTCTTCCAATAAGCACACCGCGTCCATGTTTTTCTCCCTGTCTTGTCTCTGTAACTTTTAATTATTTATTTGGTTTTTATAGATCTTGCCTTTAAAGAGTTCAAATACTGTATGGAGACATTTTAGCAGTGAAATTTTATGCACATTTCCAAAGCATTATGCTATGACAGCAAAGCAGCGATGAAACCAGAGAAAAGCCTAAATAGCTGAGATGGGGAAAAGAGGAAAGCAGAGAGGAAAGAAAGAAAAGGGGTAAGAGTAAGGAGCAGTAAGTTTGTATCATAAATCTAGCTCCTTTAAAGCATTATTTTAAAATCACTTCATGCTGAGTTATAGCTCCTAAGTGTGCCGTGATTGGGACTGCAGTAAGAAGGCAAGGAACAAGAGGCCTTTTGTCCACACCCTGCGATAACAGGTCTCAATGGGGTATCAGTGAAGACTCATCCATACTCTTCATTTATTTTACACTTACACTTAAATAGCAGGCACCATGTCCAGCCACTGTGCTAAACCTTTTAGAAGCAAGAGTATATAATCCTCACAGCAGACACTCTCATTAGCCTCGTTTTAGAGTGGAGGAAACTGAGGCACAGCTACTAAGTGCCAGATCCCGGGCTGGGAAGCCTGTCTGATCAGAAGTCCTACTCTTTATCATTACACTGAGCTCCATTGATAGCTGCTCTTAGGCCAGGAAATATGAATGCTCGAGGAAGCTTCTTAACTGATTACCTTCTGCCCCTTGTTTTCTTTTTGGCTTATAGTTTCTTTCCTTTTCATTGAATCCTGAAGGCAGAATAAAAACACAATGATTTTATTTATAATATTTCTTAAAGAAAATGGTCTTCGAGTGATTGCCTAACTCAAGATCCTACAAGTCCCAAATTTAATTAATGTTGACTTATATTGTTGCAGTTATCTGTAGCTGAGTTCTTTTGTTACATTGATCCCATGGATTCTTGTAACCTTTAAAAATTCTGAATATTTAAAACAATTTGCCATTTAGGAAGAAAGGCATAGTGAAACGTGGAAAACAGGGGTTTAGGGAAATAATAACCTAATTACCAATAGATCTCCAGGGGAAAAAAATTACTTCACATACTATGGTTCACCATTTCTGTAATTAAAATATCTCATTTGACATTAGTCCCAGATAGGACTTGCCAATAAAAATGTAGCACCCAAGTACTTAAACTGTGGTTGGTGGTCAGGGGAAACAGCTAAATGTTATATAATGGCTCACAGAGGTTAATGATTAAAATGTTTTAGATGACTGCTGAAAACTTTCTGTCACTATAAATAACTGATTATCAGTAATTAAATTTTGCCATAAATATTATCAGATACCTGCTCTCTGACCCCCTCTGTACCTGCCTGAGAACTGAAGTTTGCGGGACTTCCATCCATGATTTCCTCACTCCTACTCAATGATGCCTTTGACCTTGAGCCCCGATTTCATTTATTCCGTCATTTATACAACAAACATTTGCAGAGGACCTACTCTTCCCCAGAGATACAAAGACAGCGGGGAAAACTGAGAATCCCCTGGCCATGAGGGAGTCATGTCTAATAGGAAAACAAATAAATAAATGGGCTGCTTTCTGGAAACCGGCAAGTCATCTCTCAGAGGCCATTCTGTCACCCTAGTTCAAATTCTTTCTGTGTCCCAGTTCCTGAAGTCTTTTCTTCTTCTACAGATGACAGAATTTGGCGATACACTTGCAAGTAAAGAGTCCACTAGATCATGTGTCCCTGGAATCTAAAAGCATTGGGTTATTTCCTTTTTCCATTTACTCTTCCAAATGCAGATACCACGGTGCTTTATGCAGAGTCTATATTTAATAATAATTTCATTTAAATTACATTATTTTAATATATCAGTATAAATGGTTACCATGAAGCCTCTATAATATTTCTAAATTCCCCACAAGGATTTTTTTTAAAGCCAAGAGTTTTAATAAAGACTACACAGAATTAAGACAGGAGTAAATACTAGGGACACATCTACAAATCTCTTAACCCAACTGGGAGCGCTCCACTGATACTTAATCATACAGAGTGCTTGGGAGAAATGAAAATGACAAAATTCAATTATTTGAGTGCTGTCTGTATTCTAACACTCTAAGAGTTGAGTTGATTTTTCAGTTGATAAGAATTTTCATGATTCTCTGAAATATAAAGAAAATCAAATAATTTTAAACCACCATTGCCATAGAACCAAGCTTGACCAGAAGAAAGAGAAAGAGAATGACTTCTAACTACTTCCCTGTGGGAGCCAATTCTGGGTACAAATGTTTATCTGCTACCTGCTCTTTTGATTGAAAAAGATCAAGTGGTCTTGGAGGCAATCAGTTTTCCGGTATTACAATGATTAAAGGGGTATATTTAAATAGCTTAAAGTGAAAAAAGAGATTTTGCCAGGTAAAAGAACCCAGTATCAAGTGCCAGCAGAGGTACCCGGCCTTAAGGGAGAAGTCCTTTAGCTGGTTGAGCTGAAGACAGACCTAGAAATGCAGCATTTCCTCTTCATAAGGTTTCATTGCGTTGTGTTTCATCTTATCAGGCATATGAATCTGACCCCATTATAATGGATGAAACACCCACCAAAAGGGCCTCTGTCCTCTGATAATCACTCAAAGTCTAAAAGCTATTTCACTTTTCAGCTAGAGATCCAATAGGGTATCAGGTAAAAATGTTCAATTGAATTGAGATCCCCGTGCAACAACAAACTTTATTCCTATCGGTAAGAATTGCTTCTGATTTCACCTTGAAATTTTTTTGCTTCTTAATCTTAGTGTGTAACTCCTTGGCCCTCTGCCTTTGTGACCGAGGCAAAAATCAAGCCTGTTTTGGGTGGTTTATTTGCAGTCTAAAGCTTTTATGTGTCAAATATTGCACCTCAGCCTGAACCACAGGAACTCAGAGTAAAACCTTTATTTTCAATTTCATCTACAATCATGAGTAATTTTATATTCATTTCCTACCTACTTTTCTTCACTTAAAAGGTTCGTAACCTATATTCAAGAGGTCACCAAGAGCCAAATCAATTGACAGTGTGTTTTTCACTCATACGAAAAGGAAAAAGGAAACCCTTGATTCTCTTGCATATTCTTTGTGCTAGCAAAGAGAACTAAATGTCTTCAAAATGGATAGCACCAAAACAAAGGCCAATTGTTATCACAAAACAAATTGCCATAGCCAGTTAAGGAAAATAAAATTACTCAACATCGTATTTTGCTTAGTTTAAGGGGGAAAATCATTTTTCAATCTAATTTTTTCATAAAATAGAAATCTCAGGTTTTAGGCATCTGACCAGTGGGGAAAAAGTATTAGGAGTCAGGAACTTCAGCAAATCATTTCACCACTCAGTACCAGAATATTCATTTACAAAATTTTACAGTAAAGTCTAAAGTTTTTCCCTTGATTTATGTGCAATCCCCATTTTTATGTGTGGCTAAAGAAACATCAAAGCCTCTACTGGATCTCAAAAGCAATGCCTGTCCCTTACAAAAACTTGAAACGTTACCGAGGATGGGACGACAAACTTGACTACTCAGCAAAATCCACAATATTTCTAACTCAGTAAATTTATTTCTCCACTAAATTCTACGTCTTTAAAAATGGGGCGAAAAATGACGATCGCGTCAAATGAATCTTTTAAGGACGTGGTCGTGAGTCTATTTTTTAAAAATCTTCCCAAATACATTTACTCCTTTTTTGAAATGCATAGAAGCATTTTCAGCATGTGCTTTATCTCTTGAGAACATTTGGCAAAAGTGTTTTTAGACTCATACACTGCCACAGAGAAAAATTTTGCTTGAATTCTTAGCATCAATCAATAAATGAATGGTGTTATTGCTAAGATGTGCACATAAACTCTAAAAGAATCACTGATTACTAGAAACCGAGTATTCACAAAGTGGAAAAAAGAGTCATTGTGAGGCTTGATTTTAAACATCCATCTTTATTCTTTTGGAAAACAATATTGTAATGGTGTACTCATTACTAAAAATAGAAATGTTCAACTAATTTCCTTTCACTGGAGTCTAAGAGACTGTGTGCAACCTCATAAAGACGGTAGCGGGGAAGTGGATGTGGTTCAAGCAATTGGGCTCCCGTCTACCATACAGGAGGTCCAGGGTCCGATGCCCAGGGCCTCCTGGTGAAGGCAAGCTGGGTTGTGTGGCGAGCTGGCCCGTGTAGAGTGCTGGCCTGAGCAGAGTATTGCCTCACGCAGGAGTGCTGACCCATGAGGAGAGCTGGTGCAGCAAGATGACGCAACAAAAAGAGACACAGAAGAGAGATAATAAGAGATGCAGCAGATCAGGGAGCTGAGGTGGTACAAGAGAATGAGCGCCTCTCTCCCACTCCAGAAGGTGCCAGGATTGGTTTCCGGAGCCACGAAATGAGGATACAAGCAGACACAGAACAACACACAGCGCATGGAGAGAGAGCAGACAATGGGCAGGGCAGGGAGAGAAATAAAATAAATCTTTAAAAAAAAAAAAGGCCGTATAGTCCAAGATTTAAAAGCTCAGACCTGTTGCCATGAACCTGGCCTCCTATTTGTGTGTCCTTGAGCACATCTTGATCTAAGTCTCCATTTTCTAAGTGCTAGAACAGGGGATGGTAGCATCATTTATGTTTCTGTGGTGACTAAATGCGACAATTTCTATAAAGCATACGACAGGAGCAGGGGCATGTCTAAGACTCTCGAGGTCAGGAATTATTATTTGAGTTCCTTTATTAATGTACTGAGTAGAAGGGGATCTTTTGTATTAAAATCTTCACAAGGATGCATGCAAACAAAAGCACTTAAAATGCACTTAAAACATGATTCATTTGAAAACAATCCTTGGTAGCACACAGCACCCCCTAATTTCATATCCTGTATATTTGGAATGGTGAAGCAGATAAAAAATTTTTTTAGATACCAGGGTGATCTCACCTGTGGGAAGCAGGCATTCAAATGCTTAAGCCACATCTGCTCCCTGAGTAGACAATTTTTAAGTGGCGCTATAGTTTTTCTCAGACCTGATTTCTTCTTGAATAGGTACTTGATTTAAACATTCTTTTCAATTAGCACTTCACGTAAGGGTCATCAGTAATCCCACTGCCTCGTCTACAACACAATCTAATTCAAGGCAAGTTCAGAGTACAAACACCAGGCTAGCCCCTGGGTGGCCCCAGCTGAGTAAAAAGTCCTCAGGCTGCAAGTAAAAGGACTAGAAAACCAGGTCAGCATCTAAACCACTAGGTGCGGTAAGAGAACACAAAATAAGGTAATAAAATACCCAGAGGGCACGTCAAGGTGTAGAGAGCCTATTAAATAAAGGTTGAAACCCAGGCTGAAGCCAGATAAATGGAGAAAGAAAAGGACTTCTAGGTGAGGAAGACTGCAAAACCAAAGGAGCAAAGCTGGAGAGGAGAAAGCTACCTGAGGAACTAAAAGTAGTCATGCTTGTTGGAAAATGGGCTAAGAGCATATAAGACTGGAAAGATCACTTGAGGCCTGACTGTGGATAACATTAAAGACCAACATGAACAGTTTACATTTAGTAAAATAATCCTTATATGAGCTTTGAAAGTAACTTAAATGAATCATAAAAAGAAATTCTTTATTGATTAAACGTTTTCTTACTATCCACATTATAATGAATATTTATGCAATCAAATTTTAGTTAAGTAAAAGTTCTTACCCATCAAACTCAAGCTTAATGTAAAAGTTCTAGCAATATATAACTGAGAAGGTTTATACTTGCCTACCTTCTATATTGAAAGGTGAAAATTATTCTCTAGTGATATGTCCATGGAAACCCACATCCATAAGTTATCTATTCCCTTAGCCATAGAATTTTATCTTTCTTTTTTTTTCCTTTCATATTCATGTTATATTTTCAATTTTAAATACATTGATTTCTCATTCTATGAAAGATACTGTATATCTATAAATATTTGGTATTTGATGGCAAATAGTCTAATTGAAAACTCAAAAAATATCCATATTTTAAAAATAAATTGTATCGATATCCCAAGATTTTCTTCAACTATCAGCATTTAAACATATTAGCATTATACTAAATGTACAATGGAAATTCCAAATAAATATTTCACAGAAAAATTATTATGTGTTTTAACTCACCTTGGTGAGTTTAGGCAAATGACTGAAAAAATACTTGAAAGATTATCAAATATAAAAAACATTATCTTCAAAAGAGAATATAATGTTTTCTTCTGAAAAACAAACTTTTATCAAAACAAACTGCTTGCTGAATAACTTGGAAGTAATTGTCTTCTCTTTTCATGGATAAAATTGCCAGTTCTTGAAAAACTTCATTAAATCAAATAAGAGCCATAGTTGAAATCAAGTAACAAGACAATATCATCATGATACCTCTAGCAAAATGGGAACCCAACTTGACAAATACAAGTCACTGCAATGGGCCCCAATTATTCCATAATATAGCTGGTGGGGGAATTCATCCCACAGGAGCTGATGACTAAGAGAAGAGGAGTCAAGGCTGCAGGTAGGCTCAAATAAGTTCTACAAGGGATGCTGAAACCTGACTCAACTGATAGGGCATAGCTAATCAACTCACCAACAATTAATCCAGCAACTATCCAGTGCCATTCCAAATTATAAGATCTTACTTTGTTTTAGCCATAAGTGTTGGCAATATCAACATCTGCATAAGGACAATTATAGGCATTTGATCTCAAATTGGGAGGCATTCTAAATAACCTGTTTTTAAAAAAAAAATGTTAAAAGAGAGAAGGAATTTGCAAGAATTTTGCTAGGTCCACAGGCTGATTTTCTAAAAGACCAAGGTAGGAATGAAAGTCGATATTCAAAGATAACTATCTAAATGTATTATGTGTAACTACCAGTGAGATAAATTTGGGGTAGGGTCTCAAAGAACACAAACCTTTGCTCTGGGGTCTAAAACAAGGAGTGAGGGATCTGCAGTTCCAAGTCTACAGCCTGTCGTAGCTGGCCTGAGACTCCGTCACCCCAGTCTCTGTGGACCCTTCCAGGTGTGGAGGTGCTCCAGCTTCAGTGCCAGGTAATTGTGGATGGAAGTCCCCACCCCCTTCAGCCGAAGGTGCGACACAGGCATTGGGTCTCAGCCTCTCCCCTCACCCCTGCCCGTAATCCGTGCTTGGGACCCAGCTGGCCAGGTGTGCCTTGGAACGGTTCCCTTCTGCACCCCTCCCACTTGCCCAGGACACTCTTCCAATCCTGGTCCAGGATAATTTCCTCTTCCAGCCTTGGAATTCTCTAAAGCAGTCTTCTTCTCTTCTATGCCTCTGTGACACTCTGCACCATTTTAACTAAAGCCTGGGAAAGACCAGTCATTGCTTTTGGAAGCAACTTACAACTGGGGGGAAAAAAGAAAAGAGTACTGTTTTGGCATAGCCCTGAGGAAAACTAAGAGGCTCAACAAGAAAATTCGCCCAATTGAATCAAAGGAGAATGACATTCAAGGATGAGTGGCAAATCAAAAACAGTTTGGAAAACATAAACTCTGATCATTATCAGGAGCAAGGAAAGGTTCCTTTCCCAAACATAATGAGAGAAGCTAGGAAGAAAGTTTGAGCCAAATTGTGCCTCACACAACTGCAGCCCTCTGAGGTCTCATTTAAAACTGGACTATTTCATATTACACCATGAATGTCACGTCACATGCCAGCTTCCACCCTAGCGCTGGAATTTAGATCAAAATGTTCTGTTCATTAGGCTGGCTCTATTAAAAAGCCTTTTCTCTAAGTGATATAAAATAAAAGTGATGACAGATTACAGTTCCACATCCCTCTCGTCATCCCTCCATTCGGGCAGGTCATTTCAAGAAAAATAATTTCAAGAGCAATAATCCTGCTCATGGACATAAGGAAATACCACTAGCCTCTAGGCCAGCAAAACTAAAATTATGATGTCACTAAAAACAGGGAGCTATTTCATACTTTGGTTTGTCTCAATTTTTCTGAGTGTTTCAAAGGTGCAGAAAGCTATTTCTTACATAGACATACATGGGGTTAAACTACTATAAATACTTAACATGTTAAGATACTGACTGATGAGCTCCCTTATGAAATAATGTTTGCAATATTATGTTTTTGTTCTCAGAAACAATCTGAAAGTGTATCCTACATCTGTTCTTTCATTTTCCTTTTTTTACATAGATATTGCCTTTGATCAAAAGCAATACTCACGCTGATCTAGGTATGAGAGTGGTCACAAATTTGGCATAGATGCAAGGAGAAAAGGGGAAGTGTTCGGGTTGTACATATAGAAACAGAAAAAAAAATTTTTTAAACCAAAACCATGGAACTGGACTACACACATAGTGAACCCTGAGTTAAACCATGGCCCATAGTTCAGAGTAAAATTATAAAAATGTGCTTTCATCAATTGTCAAATGTTCCACACTAATGCAAGGTGTTACTAACAGGGTAGTACATAGGAATACTGTATTTTATGCATGATTGTTCTGTAAATCCACAACTTCTCTAATAAAAAAACAAGGTGAGAAAGAAAGCAAGCAAGAAGGGTGCCAGCATATAAACTATGGCTCTTAGTAAACTAAAATAATTAAAAATATTTATATCCAAATGGAGAGAAAGGTAAATTCACAGACACATTTATTTCTTAATTAACAAAAATTAATTTACTCCTGAAAACCCTGTCACTGAATCAAGAGCCATTACATGGGGAAAGAAATATTTCCACTAATTTTAATAGGGAAAAATCATGATGTGTTTCATTCCAATCCAAAATATTGAAACAATTTTTACAGAGGGTAAAACATATCCATTGATTAATGGAAACCAGTAACAAGTATTTTGAAAGCAAATAAATACTTGCATATAAAATCAAATAAAGGTTTATTGTATTTGTTCTTTTTACTTTCCAAACCTTTTTCTTCACCAATTTTTCAGCCTTTAGAGAGCTGATGATTATCTCGTATTCAAATATTACTTAAAAATACAGATGAAACACAGAAAAACACCTAACAGACAAACTGAAGACTAAATATAAGAAAACTTAGAAACCCGAAAGAAAATAGTAGAATTGCACCACAAACTGATGAGTCCTCCTTTGGCAAGTGTTTGGCAAAGCACACTGCTGCTTAGTTCATACAATCAGGCTGTGAGATTCAAATTTGTTCCACATGATACTCTCTGACTAGAACGGAAACTATAATGTTGAGCAAATTGGTGAGTCTATCTTTACCTAAAACCATAAATGTTGAAATATTGCTTCTTAAAATGGGTATAATAAGAATGTTGCTCCATTGCAGGGTACTGAGAATGTGGTGGTGTGTGGGCGGAATGCAATGAGTGTAGCTTATGGACTGCGGTTAGCAGTAATATTCTAATAGTGTTGTAGCAAAGGCAAAGAAGGTACTATGTCAATGCTAAGGGCCAAAAAAAGATATGGGATTTAGTTTTATGAGATATGAATATGATCAAGCCTTTCTTTTTCATTTTCTTTTGGAACACTGGAGAAAGAATTGAGCTTGTTTTTAGGGTTAAATGGGATCAATGTGCGTGGATAGGTTTCTCTTTTAAAGTAATGCTTCCATAATTTGTTAAGCTGCCTTTTGTCTGCTATTTTATTTTTTGAAGCTGAAATAAAGTTTGAAAATGTATTTATTTAATGTATATTGAGATGAAAAAGTTAATATACTGAAAAATAAATCATTTCAAAAACGGAAAATTCTTCAAGCGTTTTGGCAAAAAGTCATTAACTTAGCAGTTGCTATATGAGGTAAGTCTCTACATATATCTGTTTGTGTCTTTGTGTTTAATTTATGACTTCGTTAATTGAAGAGTAGACAAAAATACGTATGATGAGTTATATTTGGGTTTTTTACCCAATATTACACAAATGTTTGTCTAGATGTGGATACATACAATACCAAAATAGAAATTAACCATATAGTTAATATAACATCATCTATCTTTGAAAACTCAGAGATGCAACAAAGTCTTATACTATTTGTGTTCTTTTTGAGGGTTAGTATTAGAGAACTTTAATTTAGATGTGAAATTGGAATTAATTCAAAATGATCCTTTGGCATAGTCTTTAAATTGTCATTTTGTGAAGGAAAACCACTAGTATCTGCATGTTTGTCTTCTCTCTGTTTCTTATGAAAATATAAGATAAAATATGTCAAGATATTTTTCCCAATTATTTATATTTACTAGTGATTTGGATTCTAAGTAAAAGAAAGCTTGCTGTAATAGATATTACAAAATGCAGGCTGTTCTACCCATACATTGCAAAAATTAATTTTATTAGCTAGAAATTATTCCTCAGAAATATTCTCTGGGATCAAGTGTAATTATTATTTACCACACAGTAATAAAGGTCCACATAAAACAAAGAGAAGGAAAGAGTGTTACAAGAAAGAATGATGCAAAAAGTCTACTTTGACAATTAAAGGGTAGTGGAAAGGCAGTTAACTGCTTTTATAGTGCTGAAAATATATGTATTTTATTTAGTTTCACCCTCTATTTTAACAGCAATTATAATTATACATATTCTATATTTTTTGTGAGACAATTGTGCTCAAAATGTTTAATCCTCTTTAACAAGCTTGCTCATACAAGGGAATTTTAATTATGATAAATTATTGATCGGTTCAAGTAAAATGCTCCACTAATCTGTTTTACATGCCTTCATCAGAAGAATTTTTCATAGGAAACCAAAACTCATTTCATGGTAGAGATTACCTGACACTTTAAAATTTCAATTATATTAAAAACAAAAAAAAACAAAATGGGTATCACTTCTAGTTAGGCCACAAATATACAAGTATCATAGAATCAAATTATAACAAATTTAAGAAGCTAAAACAGGTGCATCCATTGCTCCCCAAAATAGGAAAGGCCACCTAATTATAAAAACATTGTAAGACTTCCACTGAGCCTTGCTGGCAGAATTAAAGTTGGGGTGTTGTGTTGGGGACTTGGCACTGGGGAGGACGTGGTTGTTCTTTATTTGCCATCCTTTCCATTCTCTGTCCTCCTCCACACCTTGGGAGGCTGATCCCCAAGGATTTCCTCACCCCAGCTCGGGCACTCAGGCTTCCACCAGATCAGGCAACTGGAGTCACCAGGAAGAGATCTGGGGCGAGAGAAGAGGAGAGAAGGCTATTTCTTATTCTACTTCTGTGACAGTCTGAAGCTTTTTGTGGATCCAGAAAAGACCACGTTCTTAAGGATAATCCATTTCCATGGGTGGGGGGCCCTTTGCTTGGACCGGATTCAGTTGGGGGTCATCTGTTGGAGAACTTCAGTGAGGGGTGGCCCAGCGCGGGGCAGGCGCCTCTTGCTGAAGTCCTTCATTAATGGAGGACTGAAAGCAAAGGCACAGAGAAAAAGCTGTAGAGGCAGAGAAGCCTTGAGAAGCTGAGGGAGGGCCCTGGAGGAGAGGGGAGAGCGGCGCCATGAGCCTGGTGGCCCATGGCCGAGCTCGGGGAGGAAGGGAGCCCAGGGGTGGAAGGCAGAGACCCGGACTGGCAGAGCTGCCACTGTGCCTTGCCACGTGGCAGGAGTCCAGGAGAGCCTGCAGCTGGCCTTTGGTGAGATGGCATCTCTGATGATGCCTTGGTTTGGACATGTTCACAGCCCCAGAACTGTAAGCTTTTAACCTCATAAATCCCCATCACAGAAGCCAACTAATTTCTGGTGCATTGCTCCCAGCAGCTCTGACGGATGAGAACGGCTTCCATCCCGCGTTCCTTCCAGCCAGGCAGGCCTGCATCAGGCCCTTCCCGGGCTCCGGTAACCTTGACTCTCCCCCTCGGCCCTGACCTCACAGTGGCGTCCAGCTCTTCTTCCCACCGTGCACCTCAGCATTCCTCGTTGGCTCCCTTTAAAGAGTTCCTTCATTAAATTCTCATCAAAACCCCAGATAAGTGTGCCATCTGTTTACCTCCTGGCCCCTGACTGGCAAAGGAAGTCTAAAATTGGAAGGCCTAAGGGCAATGGGGTCTAAAATGGCCTTTTGCTGGCCAGGCGCCCTTTATTTTCCAGGGTGCCTTTTAAGCCCAGACGCCAATGTCGTCCTGCTTCACAGAAAGTGGAAAACTGTTCTCCCCAAGAATTTAGGAGCAATATAATCCAGATGGCAATTTTAATTAGGGACAAGGTAAAGTCACAAAACACTCCCTGAAACAGTTATATATTTGAAATAGCAGGTTTGGGGGAAAGAAAAAGAAGGACAAGCACAGTTTGAAGTCTGTTGTCCAATGAAGGATTAGTCATGACCAAGCACTATACTAAAGAGTCAAACAAAACTCCTAAGTTTGACTATAAATATAGGAGGTAACTGTTTAACATAAACATAATTCATTTCATCAAAAGTATTAAGTAAAATTGCTGCTGTAAAAATGTACCATGTTTATCCTAACGCTTTAAGTACTCACTGGGATGCTACTGCAAATCCAGTTTGATACTCATTCGTGTTCTTACTTATGTCAAGTACTCTTTATTTTATATTTATTCACTTGAAATAGAATATGTCTACTTCTTGTTTATCTTGCAACCAATCACCAGCCTCATCAGCATCTCTGTCTTCTAAAGGGATAAGAAAATTAAAAATGCAGAGTAGAAATGGGAGAAGGTAAGTGGGGTGAGAAGGGGCTGAAAACTCTGTTGCTTGCAGATGTTGCACATCCTCCCGTTTATCAAAATTTTCTCTCGTCTTTACCTGTGTTGCTCTATTAGCCACTAATCACATGTAGCCAAAATGCAAATCAACTGAAGTTAAATAAAATTAAAACTTCAGTTCCTCAATAGAATTAGCCCCATTTCAATTTCTCGGTAGCCTTATTTGGCTAGTGGCTACATATTGGATGGCACAGCCCAGACCCAGTCAGTCTTTGCAGCAAGTTCTGTTTGAATGCACTGTCAGGCATTCTCTGATAGCCACATAAAAGTGTAATCCTGCACTCATATATAGGATGGAAATTTAGAGCTATTTATGGTAAAATAAAACCATCTAAATACTTAAGATCTACAAACTTGTTAATGATAGTTACTGACTCCAGTGACTTTGTAGAAACTATGCAGGCTTTATCAAGAAATTCAACGTTTGATAGTTCAGCATTTCTTTCAATTAAAATAAAACAAAGGACAAAATGACATTGACTTAAGTGACATGGAAGTTAATTTCTTTTTCACAGAAGAGTGAAACAGAAATAGTCTCCAAGACTGATATGGCAACTCTAGTTAGGGATTGGGTATCTCTCTACTTGGTACTACTCCATCCTCAGCCAGGGCTTCCACTCATGATCCGAGACGGAAGAAGAGGAAGAAAAGGGACGGGCACCTTCCAGGCAGCACATCCATTATGTCCAGAACCAAATGGCATGACCAAACCTGGCTGCCAGGGAGACAGATGAGTTTATTCTTTAGCTGCTGGGCAATAGAGTCCATTATCATTGGAGATACAGATGCAATCCTTGCCTCACTGCTCTGTCCATACTGATGTATTTACCATTCAAACATTCTTTTTCCCTAATTATTATTTCTTCATCAGTTACCTCATATTCGAGACCACACCCTCATTCTAGTTTTTCAATGAAGATATAGAATTAGAAGAACAGCCATAGCCTCTTTTAAGTTTGTGGCTGTTTCTTCTTTATATTTTGCTGCTTGATTCCTAACTTTAGAGAGGCGCTTAAGGAAATATAAAGGTTTAGGGGAAGAGAAGGCAGTTAAAATAATTGATTGGATTACTTAGCTTGTTTTCAAGAAAGAACTGTGTAGGGAAACCTCGAGAGTCAGAAGTAGAGCAGATAGGTGTTTTTCTAAGCATAAACACCCAAAGGGGTTGTTTTTAAAATTGACTTAAGTCTATAGAATAATCATTTGTAAATCATCTATAGTGAGTAAGGATTAATCAATTGCAGATGGGAAGGCTGGTTTTATTGATTTGATAATTCAAATATCCGACTACAGAATAGTATGTTGGTAAATATTGAGTATGTGTTGGCAAATGTGAAAAGTAATCTATTCAATAATTGGATAGAAATATAATGCACTTCATTATTTCCCCCATACACTTTCCTACTACCTAATTTCACCCAAAAGGAAGGATTATTATGTAATGCATATTCTGTTACTTCATTTTTTTATGTTTTCTCCTTCTCCATTTCCTTCTCTACTTTCTAAATCTCCGTCATCTGCTTTTTAATCACCTGAACCATCTCCCAGTGAAAATATTATTTCATGAAGTATCTTAAATTATGAATAAAGGGAACTCTTTGAAATATAAATTTTACACAGAAAAATTCCTTTCAAGATTCAGATTTTGATTTATTTTTTTATTCAATAAATATTTGCTTAGTTAATAGCTTGGTACCTGGTAAGTCCAGGAATATAAAGACTTACTTAGCCTTTGGCTTTGATTTATAGACAGGATCCTATGTATATTCAGAGGACACCTGACCAACCTGTGAAAAAGTAAATTCTGAACTTTGACAATATGCCTAGAATCTTTAATTTAGGAATGTAAGTTTTGTGCCAAAAGCACAGTAAGAAGACTGGAGAGGATAAACGGAAGTCAAACGGTGAGGGTCAAGCACACGAGAGGATAGTAAGGAGTAAGGAAAGTGTCATTAACTACAAATACATGACACCCTACCCTGGCTAATATTAATAAAAAGAACAAGGAACATTTTATTATGGGAGGTACAAACTTTATTTGGGATTCCTTTTTTCTAAAATAAAACATAGGTGGACTTTTTCGTTTGTAGGTGGACACATTTCTTTCTAAGCATAAATAAGCAGCATATGACGTATTATCTTTGCAGTTTTGAAATAATATGTATTTGCTAATTCATGTGTTTAGTATTTACCTGCAAAAGAAATGCAGTAAAATTGTACTCTGAGTGTAAAGCACCCTGTGCTTCTTAAAGTTGCACATGGTTGACAATAACTATTGAGTAAATGAAAAGTGTTTTACTTGATTTGAATACTTTCTGATTCTAATAGAAATTAAAATTTTTATGACTTGTTTATAGCTAATGAGACTGAGAAAGTCTACAACATTGATTTTGCTCAAAGCATTAACCTTGAAAGTTCTTTTTTTCAGGTCCTGGGGTTTTTTAAGAATTCTAAGCAGATCTTACCGGCTCTATTGCATACTATTCAACTGTCCATGACTTCAAATTTAAACAGATAGACTGCACATTGTGGGTAACCTGAAGACTGTTTGAGGGAAGCTATGGTTACTTTTCCACTACAATGCCTTAAGAATGGGGTCCGTTTTATTTTAAGAGCTATAGCTATACAAGGTCAGTGAGATGTGATACCTTCGGTGTAGAGTTTTTTGTAAGTGAAAAGAAAATTCCTCTGATTAAACAAAAGTAGAGGCTAAAATTAGTTAAAATATATTTATTTTAAGTTAATTATGATATTTTCTTTAATAAGTCTTATTTCACTATCTTTATTTCTAATAATTGTGAAATCTATCAAAATTAATCTCAAATCCCCTAGCATGCAGATACCCTGTGCACAGGTAAGCATTTGTTAAAGCGTTTTGGTATTCAAACTCAATTTTTATTGCCATTCTTAATTTGAATCAACAAAAGTTTCATTACCCTTTCACCACAAATAAATGTAAATTAAGTTACTTCCCACTCTACAAGGAAAGACACTCTTCATTTTTTATTCTCTTTGGATTTTTAGGGAGAAGAATGTAGCCAGACACTCTTGGTTGCCTACCCAGCACCAATTTCCATTTATCCCTTTTTCCTACATGGTAGAATCCCAGTTTTGTTTCGTGTTTTTTTTCAAGTGTCTACATTAATTAGAAATTAATTCTGATCAACTAAGCCTATCTCAAGATAATGCCATTCATTTCATAAAAGTCTGGTAGAGCAAGAATGGTGGGTGTAACTTAATACTGAACGATGAGTCAAAGGAAGTGTGGGGACAGGAAGAACTTATGGAAAGGATTTCCTCTAACTTAAAAGAAGAAGTGAGAAGATTCTCTTCATCCAAGGGATATATAAAGCCTGAAAAGAATAGGAGAAACCTCTCTGTGACCATGATAGAGACACAGGATAACTTTGACATCTGTGACTTTGATCATATTGTTCAGCCACTAAATTAACTGGCTCTGGAATAGTTTTGACTCTGAACTACTGCTTATGTAAGAGAATAATTGTTTCTCTTTGCCTAACAGCAGTTGAGAGGATATTATTCTATTATTTACAGCTGAAATCATCCTATCGGATATATAACACTATGTACAAAGAGTTCCAGTAAGTGACATACATCAGCCAGCAAAATATTTTATATGTATGCAAAAGAAAAAGAAAAATTCAACTTTGTTTATTTACCTCTAATAGCTGATTCTTGAAATAAGTCCAAATATTCTTTATTATTCATTTAAGTAACTGAAGCCACTTATGTTCACTGTACAGTATTTCCTTTCAGTTCTTTCTTCTTTCAACTTTGTATTCAAAACCAACTCCAAATTCATGTTAAGGCTAATGCTTCTAATATAAAATCATTATATTATCTAAACAAAGAAACTCACGGATTTCTTAAGAATTTTCTCTTTTTCTACTA
Organism: Dasypus novemcinctus; assembly: GCF_030445035.2. Taxonomy (NCBI): domain Eukaryota; kingdom Metazoa; phylum Chordata; class Mammalia; order Cingulata; family Dasypodidae; genus Dasypus; species Dasypus novemcinctus. The sequence goes on along the minus strand of NC_080701.1, from coordinate 7,895,822 downwards.
CCAAGAAATGTTAAAATACATACAATGGAATCCACATTTTATAAGATGATAGAGATTTTCAGAACACTATAGTTATAAAAAGAATAGAGAATAATTTTAAGGTAAGTGATTATAATACAAAATTAAATTTGGTATGCTTTTAGGCTATCTCTTTTTTTAGTAAAGTATTTCTCTTTCACTAAACTCATGAGGTAATTTCTTACAAACAGTAATTATTACAGTGTTTCATGGGGGGGGGGATAAAATAAAAAATCACTTAAAGAACTTGCTTTTTACTATTAAAGTAATTTTATACACATTTTCCCAACTCCCTAGCTGCTTCCCCCAAGGTTAAGCCACAATAATTTATTGTCCTAACAGACTAAAATATTGTTTCTCTTCACAAACACCGAGATAACTATAACCAGAGGTTTGTTAGAAAAATATAAGCTCTTGGTATGCTTAATCTATTATGACATTTTCGAACACAGAGAAAATTTTGAAGTTCTTATTTTATTTAAACGACATCTCCAAATGTAGGAGTTTGATATTATTTATGAATTCCAAAATAAGAAGGATTGTGTTTGTGAACTGGTCTTTTCCTCAGATGTGATTCCCTTTGACTGTGTTGAATTCAGCTGAGATGGCTTTGTTTAAATTAAGATTGGGACTTTGATTTGACCAAGTCAGTAGGGTATAACCCTGCCCCCTTGGGGGGGTGGTATATAAGCAGACACTCACTCAAGAAGACACACAGAAGATACACAAGAGGAAGAGAGAGCGCTCCATAGACAGGGCAGAGGAGAGAACTTTGATCCTGAAGCCCCGGGAAGAGAAATGAGGCATTCATCTGATAGTCTGCAGCACTGAGAAAGCCCAGAAAGAAACAAGCCCAATGCCCGCCTGGAGCTGAGAGAGAGGCTGAACCCTCAGAGATTGTCCGCCATCTTGCTACAACACGTGGCAACAGGCTTAGATGAGAAAGTACCTCTCATGGGACCTTGAGTTGGACTCTTTAGGGCCTTGTAACTATAAGCGTTTACCCCAAATAAATAACCTTTATAAAAGCCAACAGAATTCTGGTACTTAGCATCAGCATCCCTTTGGACGACTAATACCCAACTCCAAGTAAACTATGCGGATTAATTTCTTTATTATATAAGACAAAAATAAACTCACCAAACATTATTGGTAATGATCATTAAAGATTAGAAGAAAACATCCGTGTGCGTGTGTGAATGTGTGTCTGTAGGTATGCTTACGTTTGTGTGCGACATATAAAAAAAATTACATTATTTAAACATTTACATAATACCTTCTGTATTATTCTATTTATAATTGCCTATTAATGTCGCATGTGTATTTAATCTTTAATAGGTCTGTACAATCATATTTTCCATTTTCCCATTGATTTGAATGTTCATTATAGAAATTGACTACAGCATACCTCTCCAAACAGCATAATTCATTAACCTGAGAAATTAAATGAAGTGGGACTTCTACAAGTCAAATGAAATAAATTAAGAAGTATGGGCCCAAAGCAAATTAGTGTGATCAGCAGATTACCTGTCCTTGTTTTCATTCCTATGAGCTTTTAAATTCAATTAACTCTTAGAGCATCTGTTACTTAAGGATTCATCTTCAATAAGCACACATATTCTTTAGTTTATTTTAAAATGTCCCTCTTAGTGTATAGATAGATTTAAATTTTCTGGCAATGTAAACATAGAATTGGCAGATGCCAGTGTAAGAAATCAATTTCACTGGGGAAAAATTTTGTCTTTGTCTTTCCACTTGATAGTCATGAAATGTGTTGGGACTGTTTTGTTTTCGATCATTGGCATGACTCATTTAGCATTTCCTGTAAAGAATAGCTCTAAAGACTAAAAACATTTTCCAAGTAAAAGTCCTGTTGGGCTTGTTTTAATAAACAGAAAAGGATCATTTGTACTTAGCAGAATTTATTTGCATATAAACAATGTGTTAAAGTTCTTTTTTTTTTTTAAAGATTTATTTATTTTATTTTAATTCCCCCCCTCCCCCGGTTGTCTGTTCTCTGTGTCTATTTGCTGCGTCTTGTTTCTTTATCCGCTTCTGTTGTCGTCAGCAGCATGGGAAGTGTGGGTGGCACCATTCCTGGGCAGGCTGCACTTTCTTTCGCCCTGGGCGGCTCTCATTACGGGGCGCACTCCTTGCGTGTGGGGCTCCCCTACGTGGGGGACACCCCTGCATGACAGGGCACTCCTTGTGCGCATCAGCACTGCGCATGGCCAGCTCCACACGGGTCAAGGAGGCCTGGGGTTTGAACCGCGGACCTCCCATGTGGTAGACGGATACCCTAACCATTGGGCCAAGTCCGTTTCCCTGTGTTAAAGTTCTTGATCTGCTCTTTTCACATTGAAGAATAATGAATATACTGTGTGCACTTTTATTTTCATTATTATTTATTTCCTTAAGGGTACTGTGTTGTATTATATCAAAACATGTTCATTTGAAGAGGAAAGGAAGGAAAGAAGGAAAGATGAGAAGAAGGAAGAAAGAGAGGGAAGGAAGGAGGGAGGGAGAGAAGAAGGATGGGAGGGAAGGGGAAGGGGAGGGAGGGGAAAGCATATTGGTAATAACTACCTTTCGTTTTTGAAATATTTTCACTTTGAGACTTATTCTACATTTACTCAAGCATTAAATATAGCCACAGACATGCTTAAAACTGTTAAGAGCCATGTACATAGTACACCATAAACAAATATTTGTTGTTGTTTGAGTGAAAAATGTTCAGAAAGTTGGCGACATTTTCGCTAAAATATAATTTTAATTTTCTTTAATATAGATCAATGTATATACCCTTCATTTTAGCAGTAAGAATTCCACATAGAAGATGTTCCAGCTTACATTTTTAAGAAGACATAAATTAGGAAGGTCAATTATGTGAGGGAATAAAGAAAATCAAAAGCAAGGAATTTGACCTTGGGCTACACAAAAATGTTGATTATACAAAAGCGAATATGTGTAACATCTCGTGAGGACATGCTTTTTCCTTTATTTATTTTTTGAAATACCTGATTCAACCGGTCATTCTCTGCCTTGGTGAGGAAAAGTTTCAATACAAAATTTGCCCAATACCTAAACCACAATTGCCAAAAGAGTAGCCTTGGTGTTCATACGCGGTTAGGCTTAAGGGACTCTTGCTGTGAGGTTGTCATTTTGAAAACTGTGTGAGGACAGTGAAGCACTTTACCAAGTAAACCTCCTGCCATCCCCAAAATGCTCCTCATTTCATCTCCTCCTTGGCTTCCTGCAATGGACAGGACAAACGCCCATCTTAGCATATCAGGCCAATCTCAACCCACTCTGACTCACCCACCTTCTTTCTCTTCTCCCATTTTCTATTAAACCGCCCATGCTCCAGCCCACCTGACCTCCCCACCAGTTCTGCACATGCCATGCCTGTTCCCAAACTCCTGATTCTACCTGAAATTGTCCTCTCTTCCCATAATTCCCACTCTCTACCCTCATCTCGCTAGGGACAAGGCTCTCGTCTCATTTATTTTTGTATTCCTTAAGGTATAGCTTGTTCAAACTTGAAGTAACCCCGATATTAAAGGTGTCCTCACCTTCATAAAACTGTCAACATATAGTACTTGATAGCATATCAGGAAGAGATGAAAAGACAATTCCTTCACCATTCATTCATCCAATATATATAGGATTATTATATATATATATTTTATATATAGGATTAATACATATATATATATATATATATATATATATATATATATATGCAAAGAAAGGTTTCCCTGCATTAGACAAGACCAGGTACAGAGAGTTTGGGAAAGAAGATACAGTCCTTGCCCCTGACAGTCTAGATAGAGAGACAGACACAAGGGTCAAATGTGAGAAACTAGATACTGTCTTGTGACAGTAAGACTTTCTTGAAAGGATGGTCCAGCATGTCTCAAAAATTGGACTTTTCACATTATTTCAAAGCCATCAGAGTGGTCGCCTAAATTCTTACTTAAAATAGTATGTGCACATGTGTGTGTTGTTTCATTGGCAGTTGAGAGCATTTGTCTTGGAGCAAAGGTCCATTGGCAAAGGCCAGTAGTTTTATTAAAAAGTCTTCTTCAGGGAAGCAGCTGTGGCTCCAGCGATTGAGCTCCTGCCTTCCACATGGGAGGTCCCTGATTTGGTACCTGGTGCCTCCTGAAGAAGACAGCAAGATGGTATGACTGGCAGGTGTAGCAAGCTGATGCAACAAGAGACACAAGAAGGAAAACAAAATAAGAGACACAACAAAGCAGAGAGCAGAGATTCCCGGAGCCTACTAAAGAAGACGAACAAGACAGCAACCTGGTACAACAGGCAGTTGAGGCAAGCTGATGGAAGAGGATAATGCAACAAGAGACACAAGAAGAAAAACACAGTGAGAGACACAACAATACAGGGAACAGAGGTGGCTCAAACAATCAGGTGTCTCCCTTCCACATTGGAAGTCCCAGGTTCAGTTCCGGGTGCCTCTTAAAGAATTAAGGAAGACAAACAGACACAGTAAGTGCAAACAATGAGGGGGTGGGAGAAACAAATAAATAAAATAAATCATTTTTTAAAAAGTCATCTTCAGCAGCAATAGCATGAATAACATGAGAAGTAATGTTTCCAAAATTGTTTTGTAGCAGCTGAATGACTCCTTCTCCAATTCAGTTGCAGGTGGAAAGGTGTGCCTATAGATACAATTATTTGTTTCAAATTTCTAGTGATTCAAAAAAAACCTATTTTCCCCAAGAGTAGGGTCTATGGATTTTGCTGTCCAATTACCTAACCTGATTCTTTGATAATTTTCTATTGTAAAGATCAAGAATGCAGGGTCACAAAAATGAAGAGTCACAAATCTGCTTTAGCATAGCTATAATAATTATAATTGGAATCAATTCATAAGCTTAACAATTAAGCAATTTGTATAAGAAATCTAACTATAAGCCTTTGGCTTTATTTCTCGAGGATTATTATCAGCACAAAATTCATCTAATAAAGGGGTCTAAACTTAAATGTATGCCTTGTACAAGATTGAAAAATTCTAACTTTTCTTGTGATCTAGTCAGTATTCAATTAATTTCTTCAAATGAAAATTATTTCATATTCATTTCCTATTTGCAAGTAAACCTAGTGCAAGAAGGTAAACTTATCATAACAAATGATGTGGAAAATTTGTTTGACCAAGTTGAATGTCACTGCTTAAGGGATTTATACTAAACTATAAACTTGAGAATGTAAATCATCTTTAACCTTGAAAACAACTTGAGTCAAGGATTTGAAGTTTAAAAAAAAAAAAAACCTCATTATTCTTAAATCAGACATGTTAGCAGCTCAAACTCTCCTAGATAATGTTTCTCCGTTTGTTGGTTATTGTATTTAAAAACACCTTTTTATTTTTCTACTATGTTTAAGTAGGGGATGTGTGATTTGTGGAAGACAGGAAGCAGAGAATATAAAAATGACTACGATTTGTAACTGCCTCAGTCAAATATACCTGTAGAAATAAGGCATTTACACAGATAATATCATAGTGAGGGGAAAAATGAATTGAAAAAATATTATTATATTTCAGAAGAGAAGTAAAGTCTTTACGACAGACTTTAACAGTAACAATTCTAGACAAATTCTGCAAATTGATTTGAAATATTAGAGCTAAAACAACCTAGAACCATAGTGCACTCCCAGCTCCCACATCCTAGCGCAGGGTGCTTGGAATTCAGCTCTAATTATGCACACCTGGGCGAAACTGTGCCTTGGTTTCTTCATCCAAAAAATGGCATAAAAGTGGTAGCTAATCAAAAATTGTTGTAAAGATGAAACGTGTTAACATGCATAATGCACTTGGGACTTTATATAATAAAGGAACTCTGTAGTTGGAGTTATGACTTCATCCCACTGTTATTAACTCGGTCATGATAGTTCCTTCTTCAATACTGGCACTACCCCTACACAAAAATACTATAGGATTTTGTACGATTTCTTCATCCACGTAAATTTTGCTCCCAAATCCCCCAACTGTATACACAGTTGCCCTGGTGGCATTCTTTTATTCTTTCCAGGAACTGTGATCCCTGGAGATTAAGTAAACACAGCTTTAGACACCGAGTAGCTACTTCAGAACATTATTTTGATCAGTAATGTGAGAAGAAATTTGAAGCATGAATACTAATTTCTCTTAAAATTCATATGCATTTCAAAATCAACTTGGAAAATGCTGGAATGTAACAGTTTACTTCATTTTTAGTAATTCAAATATGCTAGAAAAATATTTTGAAAGAAGAATCTCATCACTCTTTTCAAATATATTCTAGCCATTATGACTAAGCATGAGTTGAAAATATTCCTTCTTTACTCTCTTCTACAATTTTGAACTTTAGGTACCCAATTCTTCAGTATCTGGTGGGGGCGGGGGTGGGGACAGCCGCTAACTACTAATCCAAGTCTCAGAATAGATGCTTAATAGTTGACTGGCCCCAACCCCAAGCACATTAACAAATACGAATACCATCAATAAAATCTGCAACAAATGTTCCACGAGGGTGTGGAGTTGTATGGGAAATCTACACATCTGTATGTTGTTTTGCAAGTTCACAATATCTGTAACAAAAATACATTTAAAAAAAAACAGTATGGGTTGGGGAACAAAACACCAAATGTAAGATAAGGAATATAGCTGGTAGTAATATTTTGATGATGCTCTTGCATAGTTTGTAACAAATGTCTCACACCAATGCAAAGAGTTGGTAGAGGGGTGATGTATGAGACCCCATGTGGGTGTTATGTATATTTATCTTGTAAATTTGCACTCTTTACTATATACTTATTGTTACGTAGGTTCATGTAGGAATGATATACTTCAATAAAAATAAAATAAAATAAAAACAAACCAGCTTCCAAATCATGAAGTTCCATGATGTTTATTTATTCTGAAGCTGTACAGCTCCTAAAATTATCATTTCTGTTCAAGCCTTCTGCTCCCTTGCCATTAACTTCAGAGAGAATTTGAGCTGCTTTGAGGAAATTCTGCTGGATTTTCTGTCCTTGTTTCTCACTCCACAAAAGCAAAAACAACCTCAGTTGCTTTTTAAAAGCTAGATACACAGAGGAAATGTGACTTTCAAAAACTGTCCTGAAATAAAGATTCCCAGATAAAGAAATAGATTCACATCAAATAACTTTTGAAAGTGATATTACAGCTGGCACACTTTGCCCTTTAGAGTTTACTTAATAACTGCATCTAAATGTTTGCCATTAAAAATGGTAAATCCTGGGCGTAGAGGTGGAAATGGGAGCTGTGGTTGTCTGGAACCTAAATCAGACATTTAAACCTGGAAGAAGCACTTGATTAGAAAGGCTAATATTGTTAGAGTAAGCATCCCTAGGTCCAATAGTATAATGCATTTTTCTCTCAAGTATCTAATGTAACAAGACACAAAAATAATAACAATATTCATGGCAGATATTCTGTGGAAAGATCAGTATCAGCAATGGGGAAGATGACTTGAAATATACCATTGACTATAAATCAGTGCCTAACCAAGCCTGCTGAAGAATTTTGGTCCAGAACATTGGTTACAAAACCTTTATAACTGTCATACCCTAGAATTTTTAACAAATGTGGAATGACTTGCCACTTATTTTAACATACATTGAGTACGTCCTATGTACTAAGCACTATTTTAAACACTTTCCAGGATTTAACCTGTTTAATCCTTATAATCACCCTATATAATAGGTCCTATTACATTGCAAATAAAAACAAAACAAACAAAATGGAGACAAGTAACTTGCCTAAGGCCACAATCAAAATGGTTAAGTGAAGGCTTTTTTATTTGTAAAGATTTATTTTATTTATTTCTCTCCCCTTCCGCCCCATTGTCTGCTCTCTGTGTCCATTTGCTGTGTGTTCTTCTATGTCCACTTGTATTATCAGGCGGCACTGGGAATCTGTGTCTCTCTTTTGTTGCATCATCTTGCTGCACCAGCTCTCCGTGTGTGTGGTGCCACTGCTGGGCGGGCTGTGCTTTTTTCACACTGGGCGGCTCTCTTTGCGGGGCACACACCTTGCACTTGGGGTACCCTATGCAGGGGCATCTCTGCATGGCACGGTACTCCTTGCACACAGCACCACTGCTCATGGGCCAGCTCGCCACATGGGTCAGGAGGCCCTGAGTTTGAACGCTGGACACTCCATATGGTAGGTGGATGCTCTATCAGTTGAGCCACGTCCGCTTCCCTAAAGTGAAGGCTTTAAACTCAGACTTCCTCCAGTGCTCAAGCTCATAACTGTTATTCTCTTATGACTGCTTTTTCTCAGGGTCTCCACTGACCCCTCCTCAGGCTGAAAACAGAGTGGCTGGAGCAGATGTGGCAGATCTACAAACACATCCACGCAATGTAAATTCTGCTGCTGGCACCATTTGGCCTTACATAATCAATGATGCATATAAAACAGAGAACAAGCCAAGGCCCTCTTAGCCTTGGTTCATCACCAGAGAACTCCTCCAAATTGCCATTTCCCAAACATGTTCCTATTTGAGCAGCTAAAAGAAGGTCTGACATTCTCAATGGCATACCTCTACTCTACACCTAGGCAAAAACTTACCAGAATATGCATCCTTCTACATATAGGACCTATAAATAGTTTTCACTCTGCCTAGAATAAAGCCAGCCCTCTTAACATTTTAATGCTTTCTGGGTTGTTGTGCTTATGCAAAAACATTTTTCTCCTCACTTAACTAAATGTGAAGTTTCCATATAGTGTTAGTACTTCATCTCCTGTAAGGTTTTTGCCTGGAATATTCTTATTCTTCTCCCCACCCCTAAACACACACACATGCACGTGCACACCTCTACAGTCCCTTTGTCATAACTTACTCAAAATGAAGCCAGGCCTGTTAGTCAAGCATCCTCCAAAGGTTGCACCCCATTAAATTTTTTATTTTTTTGAAGATATACAGATCACAAAAAATGTTGCATTAAAAAAAATAAGAGGTTCCCATGTACCCACTCCACACCCCAGCCCCCCACACTCCTCCCACACCGACCCCCTCTTTCATCGGGGTGGCACATTCGCTGCATTTGATGAGTACATTTTGGAGCACTGCTGCGCCACATGGATGATAGTTTACATTGTAGTTTACACTCTTCCCCCAGACCATTCAGTGGGTTATGGCAGGATACGTAACGTCCTGCATCTGTCCCTGCAATATCATTCAGGACAACTCCAAGTCTCAAAAATGCCCCCACTGAATTTATTCATGGTGGACATCAGAACCCTATGTTAAATATCAGAGTCTAACTTCAAACAGATATCAACATATAATTTGGTATGATATGCAAAATAATTCCTCCTCCAAAGATGTCTGTATCATAATCCCCAGAACCTGTGAATAGGCTACCTTTCCTGCAAAAGGGGCTTCGCAGCTGGGACCAGATCAAGACTTCCAAGGTGGGGAGATTTTATGGGAAAAGCAAAATAATCACAAGAATCCCAGTACCAGGGATGCAGAATGGGGTCAGAGGCAGGGAACGAAGATGCAAGCAGAGGCAACAGAGAGATCTGAAGCTGTAGGGCTGCTGGTTTGTTTAAGAAGGACGCGACCCAAACAATGCGGCGGCCTCTAGAAGGTGGAAAAGGCCAGGAAACAGATTCTCTCCCTTGAGTCTTCCAAAAAACACAGCCCTGCGGACACTGGAATCTTAGCCAAGCGAAACCCATCTCGGGATCCTGACCCTCAGAAAGGCAAGAAACAAATCCATGTTTTTTTAAGCCATAAATCCTTGATCATTTGCTACAGCAGCTACATAAACCAGCACATTTGGGAAGTACATATAACTTGAGAAACCATTCAAAAGAAGGGAAAACACAAAAGGAAATGTTTAAATTACCGATGACCTCCTTCAGAAGAGCAACATGTAAAATACACCTTGTTATCTTAAGAGCCATGGCCACAATGAACTGTGAATACTAGTCGTAGGAATCATCTACCAACATTCAGCTGTCCCTGGTGGAGGAACTGGTGAGAACATTCATGCCATGATAGAAGGGTCCAGCCCTGGGAGGGCTGGGTCTCCCCACTGAGAATTCTGCACAAGGTCTGCATTTGCTCAGAGCACCTGGCTTGGAGTTTTCGGAAGGCTCGCCCTGCAGCCGGCAGTTTGTTGAAGCAAGAATGCCTTCCGCCTGGCCCTTGGCATACTTGCTCTCAAGCCCATCCTTCAGCTGGCTCTGAACTGAGCATCCCTTTGTCTCCTGCATCTTGGTTTCGTGCTGTCATCAGCCTCCTCTCTGACAAGGCTGAAGTGATGGGAAAGGTTATCACTTTACCCATTTGGTGACAAGAGTCCATGCCTGATTGGGGATCAAGCTGGACATAAATCCCATCATTGTGCCAACCCAGCAAATTTCGCCCGTAAGGCAACTAAACATCCTTCTTCAGCATAAGTCCCACAAGGTTGTTGTTTAACAAAAGTCAAGTGCAGTACTGCAGCCTTATGGCTGCAGTCCATTATTCATAACAAAAATTTTATTTCCACATTTCATTGTGAATTTATAAGCTCACTGGATGATTATAGTAAATGAGAGAACATAAACAAACTAATACATGTTTTTCCTAGATTTGCAATGGTTTTAACTCCCTTATATTTTCCTAGGCTTAGATTTTTTAATGCAGAAACTCTACCAAGTTTCTACATGATAAATTAGATGCTTCTCTTCTAAACACAAATGTCTAAACACAAAGGTCTAGTTCTTTTCTTAATGCAAATCTTGGTAAGTTCAAAACTAGGTTTGAAAATGTCCTATTGTCTCCTTTTAGCTCAAGGGATGGTGATGTCCAAAACAGCACCCAGTACTTAAAGAAAAAATGGTTTTCACTATTACATTTTGTTTAATATATTAACCATTAAGAGTGACTAGGAGAGGAAACAGACTTATATCCCAATGGACACGTGCAGGTATCAAAAGCCCACTTAGTAAACTCTGAGGTGAAGACTGCACAATCCTGTGATGAAATGGATAGCCACTGAGCGGGCACTTTGGATGGATTGTACAAGGCATGGGACTTGATAACGCAGCAAACCATGTGGTAGAAGATGGGCTGTGGCTAACAGGACAAATATGAGAGCACTGTCTCATGAACTAAGACAAACGTAAAATACCAATACATGGTGCTAATAACAGGAGGGTGTAGGGAAAAAACTTAAAAAAAATGTAAACTATTACCATAGTTAGTGGTAATATTTTGATGATGTCCTTTCACAATCTGTAAAAAGCGTCCCACGACAGTGCAAGTTGTTGTTGTAGTAAATAACAAGACATCCAAAATTCTGTAACTACACACAACTAAACTGGTGATTTCTCATCACTTTCTGCTGGACTTGCTGGGCTCTCCCACGTGGCGTCATCGGCTGTAAGGTCAGCTGAGCTAGAAGGGGCCCAATGGCCTTGTGTCCTCGCCTGGCCGCTGTTGCCGGCTGGTTACTGGAGCTCTTTGGTTTTCCGCTACGTGGCTTCTCATCCTCCACAGGACAGGTTGGAGTCCTTACATGGTGCTGTCAGGAGAGTGTCCCAAGGGGACATGCCAGGGCTCTTGCAGCCAAGGCTCAGAACTGACACAATATTTCTCTACCCCATTCTTTCAATCAGTTGGTCAGAGCAAGTGAAAAGGCCATCCCAGACACAAAGTGTGTGGAAAGAGATTGCATTCCCTGATGGAAGCTGCAAAATGCCACAATCATGCTGTTCAATCCACCACCTGCCGCGTACATCAACCTCTTGAGGGGTCATTTTATTACAGCCCTCTTGCTGTTTGGGGCATTTAATAAATACAAAATCTCTAATTAAGCATTTGAGTTTGTGTCCACATTAACAATTCTTTTTTTTTTCCTCTTGTCTAAGTTCTCCAACAAATATGACCTGTTTTGAAGAAAAGCAGAGAAATAACATAATATATTCACATAAAAACAAGATTTGTTTTAGAGCACGTTAAGGAAAATATTAAAGGGTTAGCAGTTGTTTAAAACATAAATTGAAATGTAATTTCATGAAAATAACAGAGTAGAGAAGGCACTAGTATATTCCCAAATCAGTTGCAAATAATAGAAGTTGAAGCAGGAAAGAAGTTTATTAGAGAGTTCAGAGATCATTGAAAAACTGGTGAACCAAATTCAGAACACAAACATGAGCCAATAGCGATTCATTTAGGGTAAGAGTGGAGCTGCCATCTCAGGACCTGGTGATATCCCCACCCCACTATTAGGCTCTTAGGACCCTGCCTAAAAAGAAAATTTTAGAAAAGGTTGTCATAAAACATAAAAATAGCAATTGATTATCACAATATCCTTTAACATAAATATAGTACTGTACTTAAATTTGATTATTTGTCAGTTCTCAGTTATTGCATCTACTCTTTAACATAGGAGATTATACACATATATAAATGATATACACAATGATATATGTATATTATATATACCTGTGTGCATGTGTTTGTAGAAAGAGATATTTATTACATGTATATAATTATATAAATATAATTTCAACTATAAACATTGTGACATTGTTGAGTAGGCTAATTAGAAATGTGAAAGCATGTTTACCCTAAAATCTTAACCTACTGTACATTTTACACCAAAAGATGATTTTATGTTAGACTGGAAAAAGGGAAATAGTCACATATATATCATTGAACTCCTATTTTGAGATCTCAACAAGTACAGAGAAAACTCTGAATTAGGATTTCTCATCATTCACAAATTTCACTCTAGACTCTTTCATACTACTAATTAGGTGAGAAATTACTAAAAATTTCAAGTGTCAAATGAATGTTTTTAAAAGCATCACATCAGTCTGGGGTAGTTCATTTATACACAATCTTATGAAAACAATTTTTTATAGCGTAGAATAAAAATAATTACAATAAATACATAAAAATATTATCAAGAGGTACGACTCTTCCTCATGTGTTGTTAAATGTATGCCCTAAAGAGAATGGTCGTAACGCAGGCCTTGAAAACAATAGCTATAAGCACATTGATCGCTGTTACTGAGGAGCTGTCACGTGCCAGTCTCTTTGTCCATGAGGCACAGAGTGATAGAGAAGCAAGTAGTTCAAGGCAGCGTGGCAAAGTTAGAGACGCAAGCCCTGTGTGACTCCACAACTCCTGTTTCTAATCCTCAACTATATTTTCTTGTCAAGGGAATTCTTCAAGAGTCATATTTGGGTATCAAGGAAAATCACAGATTAATAGGCTAATGGAATATCAACTCACTGTGCAATTCATAGTGAACATGATTTTAATACACAGTGTAACTTAAATGTTCTTTTTAAAATTCTAATAGATGAGGGTGTTACTACAATGATTTGGTTAAAAAGTACCACACCATGATCTTCCTTTGCCAAAACTAAGTATCAAAGCTTCTAAATTTTTAGAAACCTTAATTTTGTCCAGGATGCCGGAAGTTTCACAGAATCTGGAAGGTCATTTCATACTCCTTCTTTCATTCACTGACTTCTTCATTCATTTAACAAATGTTTCTTGAATGACTACCATCTGTAACCACAATGTTAGTTTATTTTAAAATGTGCATTATGTGTTAACAGGAAAAAGGAAACATCTGAAAGTCCCTTTCAATGCAGATCATAGATGCAATTCTCCCAACCATTAAAGTAATTTAATCTCCATTAGACACAGAATGTATTTCTGTCTAATGTTTAATTTTTAATCTTTTAAATTTGTATAATAAAGTTGCGCAATACCGTTACTTATGAGATTGGAATGATCCGTGTGTTCTCATATTCATTGTCACTCTGCAATACTCTAGAGACATAACTAATTATGATTCTCAGCCAGAGGAGAAAGATAAGGAAATCACTGCTTCCATTTAGGATTAGAAAATAAAGTAATAGATCTCCTTTATCAGCAAGAAATAAACCAGCTGAATACCCTCTACAGAAGAGAACATATAAATCCACACTTTGCTAAGGCTTGTCAATATGTTAAAGTAGAAATTTAGTAATTACTCTATAAACTATATATATAACAAAGGATATACTTTATTAGTTTCAGATAATCAACCCTGAAAAAAATATAAATAATGGTAATGAAATCTTTGCTGTAAAATATCAACTTGTGGAAAATATATGTTGTTGTTCTTTTTAATTGAGTGGAATAGAGCAAGCACTTTTAAATGCATTACTTTCCTTTTCTTTCATCAACCAGTTAAAACATGAAAATCTAAATACCAATCACAAAAATAAATAAGAGGATTTGTAGAGGGGAACAGGGGCTTCTTTCTATTTTAAGGCATATTTGCTGCATCTATACTATCGTTTTTCTTAGGTTTAAAAGATGCATGTCAATTTTACAGAACTTATTTGGGAAACTTCAAGTTTATTTGGGCTCAGTCAAGAAGGCCAACTATGTAGGAAATCTGTGTCTTGTTACCCAGGGTAAGCCATCTGGGTATGCACTGGGTATGCACAAATCTCTAAACCTAGTGTCAACTCCAAAGGTACAAACTCTAATTTACATCTGTGACTTCAGACTAGTTAAAGTTCCTAGGATTTAAATAAATTATCTCTTCCCACTGGGTCTGAAAACTGGAAAAAATCAGGAGGAATCTCACTAGTACTCCACTGGGACTTCAACACTAAGGGTGACATGTTGCTCCTGGCAATCAGGAAGGCCTCCAGCAAGGTATCGAAGCAGAATCTGACTTCTCTGCTATGAACATATGGAGACAAGGAACAGTTCCACAAATTCTGACAGGAGGGATCTAGGGCTATCAGAAGACCAGGAAGCATGTGGGATGGGCTCCTGGTAAGTTGTGGGAGAAGTAACTATGAAACTAGGCTGCCACGGTTGACTCTTACTCCTCACCTTATGTCGTCTCCATCACATGAGTTAGAGAGCAAAACATAGTTGTTCCAAACTGAAATTCTCTAGAAAAAATTCAGATAGTCACTACTAAGCAATCTAAACTCTCTGCTTCCTCACACCAAAATGTTCCCAACCAGGGAAACGGACTTTGGCCCAGTGGTTAGGGCGTCCGTCTACCACATGGGAGGTCCGCAGTTCAAGCCCCGGGCCTCCTTACCCGTGTGGAGCTGGCCATGCGCAGTGCTGATGCGCGCAAGGAGTGCCGTGCCACACAGGGGTGTCCCCCGCGTAGGGGAGCCCCACGCGCAAGGAGTGCACCCATAAGGAGAGCCGCCCAGCGCGAAAGAGGGAGCAGCCTGCCGAGGAATGGCGCCGCCCACACTTCCCTGCCGTTGCTGCTGACGACAACAGAAGCGGACAAGACGCAGCAAAAAGACACAGAAAACAGACAACCGGGGGAGGGAAGGGGAATTAAATAAATAAAAATAAATAAATCTTTAAAAAAAAACAAAACAAAATGTTCCCAACCAGAGCCATTTTTTTTCAGAAATGCACTTTATTTATTTATTTTCTCCTCCTCCTCTGCCTCCCCCTCCCCCACACTGCTGTTTATGCTCTGTGTCCATTTGCTGTGTGATCTTCTGCATCTATTTCTCTCTCTTTTTTTTTTTTTTTGGCTTAAAATTCAGTTTTTATTTTGAATTTCAAAAGTAATGACCTAACAATAGACAATTAACTTAACTCATGTTCTTCAAGCATGAAGTTAAGAACTATTTCCTGTAAGAACAGATTAAGATATGGAGGCCAAGAAGCTAAACCTTATAGAAATGAATAAACTAAAAGGGATTGGGGATCCCAGGTGCAGAAATCCATGGTCACCAACTCACACTGTGAAACACAGTCTAGCAGTTCTTCAAATGATTCTCCACAGAGCCACCTATTATTTTACTTTCCTAGGCTGTTGAAGCAAATACCATGAAATGGTTCACCTTAAACAATGGGAATAGACTGGCTCTTGGTTTTGAGGCCAGGGAGATGTCCAAATCATGGCATCATCAAGACAATGTTTTCTTCCTGAAGATCAGCTGCCCGTGACCCATGGCTCCTCTTTCACATGGCAAGACACGTGATAGCCCTTTCAGGTGTTTCTTGATTTCAGCCTCTTGGTTCTGTGATTTTTCTTTCTCTGTATTTCATTCTCTCATGAAGGATTCCACTGCTGGCGTGAATGGCTAATGCTGCCGTTGTGGAGGAGAGTTTGACAGTTCGTCAGGAAGCTAACTATAAAATTGCCATATGATCCAGCCTCTTGTGGTCTTCTCTTCTCATCTTTCTTCTCTAGGATTTATTGGGATTTGCCCCTGGGGACCTCTGATACGGAGAGAGTTCCCTGTCAATTGCACTACCTCAGTTCCTGGTCTCTGGTGCGCTTCACCTTGACTCTCCTCTTCATCTCTCTTTTGTTGGGTCATCGTCCTGCTGTGTGATTCACTTGCATGGGCACTGGCTCACTGTGTGGCACTCATGCAGGCACTCGACTCACCACATGGACACTTGGCTCACCACGTGGGCACTGGCTAGCCACGCGGGCACTGGCTCACCATGCAGGCGCTCATTGGGCACTTGGTTTACCACGTGGGCACTCGGCTCGCCATGCAGGCACCCACATGGGCACTCAGCTCACTGTGTGGCGCTCGGCTCACCCTGTGGGCACTCGGCTCACCACGCAGGCACTGGCCAACCATAGACTTTTTAAGGAGCCTAGAACAGATGAGCCACCAGACATCTGCCACTGACGCCAATTTTCCTTCATCTATAAATCATCTATAAGCACATTCAGTCCTCACAGGGTCATCACTTCACGTCACGGGTGAAGAGCTACTCTTGAGCAAGTGTAATTTGCCAAAGGACACTCAATTAATAAATGTAGTTCAAGGCCAAGCCTGAACTTCTGTCAGTTTCAGATGCACAGGAGCTACGTGGTTAATTATCTTCGTATCTAGACTTACTAACAGGTACCAGGCAAGGGTTTGTGACACGGATATGCTGCCTCCCTCAGCTAAGAGGGAAAATCTTGCAATTATAAAACTGAAAGGAAACATACAAAACCTAGGTGCTTTTTCCCCACTTTTGGTAACAACCCTGATAAAGGAGACGCTTACAACATTTTTCACAGCACAGCCATGTCTCCATCTAGTTTGACATCACTCTTGCTTTCTCAGTCAGTTACAATATAAATATACTAAAATAGCATGCCAATTGGATCAGCAATATTAAGAAATTCCCTTTCCAGTTTTCACTGATTGTGCTTCTAAAGGATCATCCATGAAGGTCCTTTCCTTTTTCATTCCTTACTCATGAATAAAATAATTAGGAACATGCTCTCCTCTTGTTCCACAGACTCACCCACCCTTGATGCTAATAACATTTGTGTAAGGTTCAGAGAGGTAGCTTTCCAATATTAAAATGCCATACAATCACCAGGATAACAATTTTACAACCCAAGATGCCAGGGCCAAAATCTCAAAGCAAAGGAGAATTTCAAACACGGTATTTTACCACTGATAATATCTGCCTCCATAATAGCATCTCAGATGGGAAGCTTTGCTAAGTACCTTCCAATGCCAGACATTTGATGCACATCCCTGAACGGGAGGACCTGTTGATATCATGGAGAGATGAAAAAAAATTAAAGTGAACTCAGGTAGGGGCACAGGGCTAATAAAAACTTAGATTGAGACACAGACCCATGTCTGTCTGACCTCAAACTCCCTCTTGTCTGCCTTGGTCCTCCTTCTGGAAGTTTCTATTCCATTCTGTACTCACATCCCATACTGAGAAGTAATATCCTTTTATCATAAGGTTTTTAATCAAAATATAACTATAAAAGTATTTCTGAAAGTTTGTCAACAAATTTTGCTTTTGTGTCTCTACTGTCATTAGGGATAACAAAATCTATGGTGATGGGATTTTTATTGGGCTTCTCAATTATACCAGTGTCAAGCCTGAATGTACAAACCCCTTGACAGAACTGCAGTTTCATTACATGCATTTTCATTTTCATCAGGCTCACCTTACACAGGATATGCGGGACTGCTATAAAATGAGCTCTTGACTTTGTGGATTTAACGGCATAGCAAGAAACACAGTGATTCTTCATGTAAATGCCACCTAAATTCTTGTCTTGGTTTAAGAAACTAAAATGATTATTTAAATAGAAAAATGTGGCATTCATATATATCACATGATGAAATCAGAGTGCAAATAAAAGAGGGTATAAATGAATTGCCAATATCTTGCAGGCCCTACTTGCTTTAAGGAAGTCATTTCAAACATTCATGTGATTTAGTTGTAATTTAGCCAGTGTCTGAGAATCAATAATTTCACCTAAAGACATATTCAAGAAATAACAATGATTTAAAAAGAAATGAAATAACTATAATTTTTCAGTTCATTTACATGTTATCCAAACTATTCAAACTGATTTATTTGCTCTGCTTCATATGTTACATAACTTTTGCTGCAAAACTAAAGTTTTTCAAAGAGGTTTTATTTAATAAAATACTTTTGAACTACATTTAGGTAACTCATGATGAAACTATTTCCCATTTTATTATTGCTTCAGATTTATCATACATGATAAAACATACTTTGGCCAAAATTATTAATTTAAATTATTAATCATTACCAATTATAATAGCTTTCCTCCACTTTTAAACAACACTGGTTTTTATCATTCTGCATCTCTTCAGTTACCTAAAAACTGCTGGCAAGGACTTTATATTTCCAAAGGTAGTAAAAAGACAACTGCTTGCCATAAGACTATATAAAAATAATTATGTAGAGTTGGAGCCACCAGGTAGAGTTCACCATCTATGAATTCTAGAAAGCCAAAGTCAAATAATATTTTCTCCAAAATAAAATTCAAATAATATACAAAAGGGTTTCATCTTAACAGTGAATTATTGAAGGAAATAAATGAATGAATGTCAGTTGAGATAGGAATAGGAAAATAAGAAGCATTACTGATTATATATAATATATATATATATATAAAATAACCAATATGGTCTATGCTTCAGTCAAATTGGAGAGCTTATTTTCTTCTTAAAATGACTCAAAAACTTAAAGAATTCTCTCTTACTGAGATTAGGCATAACAAGAGCTAACTTTCCTGTGATGTTTTTCTTCGCCAGCTGAGATCTTCTTTCCTTTCAAACGCTCACAGCTCTTTTGAGGATAGAATAGGATACAATAGACCCATCTTAATTGCTACCCTCTCTTCAAAGCCTTTCCAGGCTCATCTATCATAGGGATCTTTCCTAAGCAACCCTCAGAATGTTCATGCTCCTTTGTGACCCCAGATATCTCCACATATAACTCTACCACAGCATTTAAAACCCCCTCCACAAGGTATTGGCTTCCCTATTTGTGTACTGGGTCAATTTGATTCAGCTCCACATCTCTAAAAATTCTTCAGCGAAGACAGTTAATAAAAGCTGAATGGATGAACATGCCCTTGTTTCTAAGACCTTTTATTCTAATTACGTGAATAGAAATAAGCAATTTTGCAACAAAATTCAAAAGGTTATTTCCCGGAAGGGTCGTCAAGGAAGGCTCTGCAGAAGAGGTGAGCAGACTGAGGTCCATGAGTTGCTGTGAGGTGGTTGCCCAGAGGACTTCAGGAGTGGGCACCAAGTGACCATCAGCAATCTGTGAAAGTGGCAGCTGAGCCTATTAGCTGGTGTAGAGGTTCTTTTGAGAAGAAAGATCAGGATAAGAAAGTAGGCTGCTCTACATTGGGGAGAGTCTTTAATGAGTGACTAAAGAGTTTTTGAATATAGTGTAAGAAGCCACCGAAGATTTTGTTAATAAGGGCATAATCAGATTGGTACTTTAGAAAGATGAATTTACCTTTAGAGTGCAGAAGGGAAAAGAATTGGAATGAAAGATGGAATGAAAAACATGAACTAAAGTAAATATTACTAGTTTGCAGAAGAAAAGGAAGATTACATATAAGTAATATTGTAAAGAAATAACTTGCTGGAATGAATAGGATGTGAGATTTAAGAGGCAGATGGAGTCAAAGGATGCTTGTTAGGTTTCAAGCTTTCGTAAAGTGAGAATTTTTGTCACTAAAATATACATGGAAGTCAAGTGGGTGAATAAGTTTTATAAGAGGAAAAATCTGTTTTGTCCCAGACACACCACATTTGAACTGCTGGCAGGATAATCAAGCCAAAACGTTAGCCAAGCAATTGGAAAAGTGGACTTCTGAGAGAAGACAGCCGGAGTGGGAGTCATTCTCCAGGAGAAAGGTTTGAGTCCTGAGACTAGATGAGGTGTGTGAAAAGAGAGCATCAAGAAAAGTGAGGAGGCCAGACCTGAAAGTGAGGAAGGGTCCGTTTTCAAGAGACAGGGGGTTGAGAGGAACTGGAGAAAGAGGAAGGCTGTCACCCCCAGGGCAAGGAGATGGAGGCTGAAGATAGGATGTGTACTTAACAGCCAGGAGGTCAAGGAACCTTGAGCAGCAGGGGACGGCAGCCATCTTGAGGTGGCTAGGAAACAAGGGACGTTGACGTGGAAGCAGAGAATTTCCTATCCATCAGTTAGAGAACTTAGAAGCGAAAAGGAAAAGAAGAAAGGGGTCCCTAACCAACCAGAACAGGAAGATTGAGAGCAGAGGGTTCAGAGAGGAGAAACCAAAACATTATTATATCCCAAGAGAAAGTAGAACGTGAAAGAGAACCTTAAAAAGTCTGCATAAGCTTGAAAGTCAATTTGAAATAGAAAACACACTTGCTCTACGAGAAAATCTATATTTTTTAGTTTGACAATTCCAGTGGAAGTTTCTCAAAACTCTATAAACTTTAAGCAATGTAGACTGGATGAAAGCCTTACACTGTCTTCAGATGCCTAATGTGCTTTCATGTTTCTTAGAACCTTTTCACTTAATTATATTAATCCCTACTAAATCACAGTACATACCCACTAACCATTATTTCATTACCTATGCTGTTTTTAAAGAAAAGCAATAAAACAGCAAGGAACAGTGGAAAATACAGTGAAAAATAAATCCTTCCCAAGACCAAGAGAAGTTCCCTTGAAGAACAGGCAAGGAGCAATCTCCAGGAGCTGGAGGAAGGGGTGGGGGAGGGGTTCTTGACATCCAGGCCAGTTATGATTATAAGGTTGGCATATGGTTGCAAAAAGATCAATTGTCACCTGTGACAGGGACAGTTTAGGACCCTTTCTAACTAACCCATCTAAATAATTTGCTTGCAACCTATTCTGACATTTGTTTTATATTTAATTACTAGCAACTCCCACCTCATTAATCGAATGTTATCCAGAAATGAGTTTATAAATCAGGTGTCAGACTCAGGAAATATTTTTCACAGTTTTATTTTTTCAGAAGTAATACAGAAAATGGTGATTCAGTTCCCAGAGTAACCAATCAAAGCCAATTTATTCCATAGTGTATCTGAAATAAGAACATTCTTAGCAATAGTTACCTCCCTGAAAGCACCCAACAATTCTCTAAGTAGGCACTATTAGTATCTTACACTGGCAATAAGTCAGTTGATTAATAAGAGGTTCAATACTTTGCTCAAGTTCTCTCCACAGACACATACATATACGGAGACAGAGAGAGGGAGAGATTGCTCTTACTACTACCTACAAATGGATGCAACTTCTAAAATAAAATATTGCTTTTTTAGGGGGAAAATCAGTGGTTTATAGTGGTCTGGTACAGTGAAAAGAAGCCCAACACTTGGAGTTCTAAAAAACCCCTGGAAATTCCAACTTTCATACCCACTCATGATTTTGAATACGTCACAAACATCTCTAGGTCTTTCTCCACCTGAAATAAAAGGTATAGACAAATGACTTACGGAGTCCATTTTTGAACCAAAATTACTTACTCTGTGATCAGTTTGTGTTGGATTATTTTATGTATTTAGCTAGATTTACAAGGCAAATCCTTGTACTGTTTTTTAAAGGCCTTGCTATTTCCTCGAGGATGTGGGTAGAAGCAGATTCTCTCCTAAAAGACTTGGGAGACTATTTGAAAAGAGTATTTAAAATTAAGACCTCTGGAATTGAAGAGACCCATGCTCAATCTTTACTTTTTATTCCCATAATCTCTTCTTTCATTTATTTTTATGGCCAGACACAGGAACAGCAAAGTTAAAGGTCAGCATTGTAGTAAAAGAAAAGTAGTGACTTTGAGCATGCTTTAAAATATCTACTTTAAAGACCAAAAAAAAGGAGCTAATGTTTAGTGCTCATTGTGGTGTGGGTAAGGTATTTCAGAGAAGCTATATAACAACTCTATCGGTGAGGAAATTGGAGTTTAAAAAAATAACCTATGTAAAATTCCCAAGACCAGATGGCTAGTAGCAGCCAAAAACATGATCCCAACTCACGCTTTATGTCCTTCTTCTCCCTGGTCGCCCTCAGTGCAGACATTTTGGCTGCCTGAACAAAGCCTTTATTCTCTCCCTCCCCTAGGAGAGGAAGGCCCTCCCCCAGTCCCAGGAGGCTACTGCTGGTGGCCTCTTCACACTCCTCAACATAAGTCAGGCTCTCCCTCCTCTCCAATAGGCCTTTTGTGTTTCTGGCATCTGTTCCCTCAACAATTGTCCGCAGAGCTATTTCACATTTCTGACATGTCTGGTTCCTCCCTCAAACTTCCTATCTTCTAATACTCCTTTGTTCCTAGCACAAGACCTTCCTTCAGTGTAAGAGCCAAAAGAGCAGCTCTCAGGGAGGGATTCTCACCAGACCTCCACCTGCGCCCCTCCCACCCTGTCCTCCTTGCCCATGGAAACAATGTCCCAGATGCTCCTACAATGATCATCTCTATATTTGTTTTCTAGATCTCACACTCTTCCTCTGCTTCTCAGTGCTTATTTCCTGATCTCCTCATATCTTTAATCTCTCCCTTTCTATTGGAGCCATTTCATTAACACAAAACATGTTCAAGAATTTCCTCTCTTCCAAAGTACAAAGGGAAACCATCCGTGTTAGGCTGAGTTATGGCCCCAAATATTACATCCAGGATATGGTCCTCATCCCTGGGATGAGGTACAAATGGTACCTTCTCTGCCAAAAGGGACTTTGCAGAGGTGATGAAGCTGAGGAATTTGAGAAGGGAAGATTATCCTAGATTATCAAACGGGCCCCAAATGCAATCACAAGGGCTTTCTAAGAGGAGGCAGAGGGAGAGTTGACAATGGAAGAGGCAGAAGACCATGTGATGAAGAAGCAGGGGGGAGAAAAGGTGTTACGCTGCGAGGAAGGCTTCACAAGCTCAGGAATGCCGGTGGCTTCCAGGTAATCGGGAAGGCAAGGAAACAGATTCTCCTCGAAAGCCTTCAGAAGGCATCAGCCCTGCCAACACCTTCGTTTTAGCCCCACGAGAATCTTTTTGGACTCCTGGCCTCCAGAATTGTAAGAGATGAACATATGTTGTTTTAAGACACTAAATTTGTAGTCATTTGTACAGCAACATTAGGAAACTAAAATACCACCCTTAACTCCACAGGCTCCTCGAGCTATTCCCTATGTAGTATTTATAAGTCTATTTATGTAGAGGTAAACATTTCTTCAGGATCAGATCTCTTATAAATATCTGCATCATAAGGGGCATATTATATTAGAGAAGGTTAAAGTATCTAAATAATTAGTTTCTTATCCATCATATCAAACTCCAGTAAAAAATGTTCACAATTGACAATGTGTACCAAACCACCTTGAGGACATCAGAGACACCACTGGGAATTTAGTAATATCGCCTCATAGTTAAACTGCTAACACACACCTGCCCACTAAGCTGGACCAAGCTATCATAAAACAGACTTATTACCTCATGTGACAGAATATAGAGGTGTCCAGATTAA
Organism: Dasypus novemcinctus; assembly: GCF_030445035.2. NCBI lineage: Eukaryota > Metazoa > Chordata > Mammalia > Cingulata > Dasypodidae > Dasypus > Dasypus novemcinctus. The sequence goes on along the minus strand of NC_080701.1, from coordinate 7,872,018 downwards.
AGTTCTATGATAGTGAGGACTCGTCTTTACATGGTAGGAATTATGGCCAGACTCCACTTTTGGAATAAGGTTTCTAAAGATTGCATATTCAAGGCTTGACTTGGATATTGAGCAAACTGTATCAAGGAGGTACAAAAAGAGCTTTAAAGTTTCCCCGTGCTGATTATTGGCTCTTAAGAAAGGAGTTTATGGCTCCCTAAATAATAATATGTTCAAGATCAGTTCTAGGTTTCCTTCAGGGCTCCTTAAACCTCCTAAATTCCAAAGTTCTTAATAAGAGTTGTTCTTATAATTATTTAGTTACTCGATACTGACCTCAACCCCTGAGAAGTTATCCCCAGTTTTCCAGAAGAAATATGTGTTAGGTAGACCTTTACATAAGGAAAATCCTTTTGTGCCAAATCTTTTTTATCTTGTATCAGACCAACATAAGAAAATTCTAAGAGTTTAGTCCAGGATTCCAGGATTCTTATGGTATCCCCTTCAAAGAGTAATAGAATAATTTAGGGTGGTTTGGCTTTTTTTTTTTTTCCCCTCAATTAAACTTTGGGGAGGAATTCAGTGAGGTCATCTTCTTGGGTATGACTTCCACCTTCTCACCATGTCCGTACATTGTGTGTTCAGCGCATTGGCCTTGGCCAAAGCTGGAAAAATACTACATGGTGTCCATGGGTTTAAGTTCATAGATTTCCCCTAAGAAGAACTGTTGGACCTAGATGTAAAAGAACAAAACTGTTTCAGTATCTTAGACAACTGATTTATAAATTTCTCAGAGGTGATGAAGAGTTTTAAGTGACAAATCTACTGAGATGATTAAAGTACCAATTTTAGACAGAATTCCTCCAAGGAATTGAAGAACCACCCATGTCTGGAATGGGGAAAATATTATGAAATACTGAGATAACTTCAATATCACTGCCTAAACCATACACAGTATTCAGGTTCCCTCTTTGAGGTGATACATACAGCAAACCACAGATCTGCTGGAAGAGAAAACCAGGGCAGCTTCTAACCTTGGTTTAGAAATTTGCCTCTTGATGTTTGTGCTCAACACAATAAATATTAGAATTCTAATGAAAGGGATTCAGTATAATTAACAGTTTAACTAAATACACAAAAGCATTTTATATCTGTTTTTCCACCATTGAGGGATAATGTAAAGAGGAAAGGTGGGAAATAGATTCTATCTGATAGGCAGAATTGTATAGTAAAAGCATTTTAGAATAATTTCCTTTTAACTGGAGATAAGCTAATATAAAGTTTGAGGGAACTTAATGTTCTCAAGGTTTTAATCATATAATTGCAACAGGAATTACTCTGACCTATAAAAGTATTTGTTAAGGATGATCTACGGGTTTTGAAATACACACACACACACATATATATATAATTACAACATATATAAATAAAATAAAAATGAAAGAATAAAAAATGTTTTCTTTGGGAAGTTCTATGGAATGATACTTTAAATAAATTCATTGTGGAAAAATAACAATGTTTGTATATATAAAATTTTCAAAGAGCCGAAGAAAAATTATTAATATTTGTGAAAAAAAAACATGATTTTCTAGTTTAGGCTTACTAATACCAGTATTATATTAAATATTGATTAAAAGCCTCCTTAAGACTTACAGTATCTGCCTACACATGAAAGTTTCAAGTCCAAATTACTTTTTCAGTATCTCCTAAATGTCCTGTTCCTACATAGATTTATAAATTTCATGGAATATAGAAATGTCTCTACATCTGAAAAGAAATACATTTCAGAGGATATTCCTATAGCAAAAAAATAAAAAGGGAGAGGGGAGACACATGACATGAACCCCATCAATTTCTTGTTCTAAAAGAAATAATGATATTATTTGTGTTTAAAAAATGATAAAACTCTCAATTTGTAATTGTTGGAATACTCTTTAACAAGAAGAGGAAAATAATTTCTAATTCTCCCTTGAGATAAAATTTATCTGAAAAAAAAAAAAGAACCATTCTAAGCATTATAGTTTTGCATGGTTATTAACATGAAATTATATCTTTTTTTTGACTCATCTGTACTCTGTGACCTTTAAGAATAGAGATAGATTTTAATTTGCATAAATTGCCACTATTTTGTTTTAAAATGCACCCCTGTTAAATTCCATTGAATAATAGGAGCTTTTGCATATTCACTATAGACTTTCATAATTTTTATTCTGGTATAAGAAAACGCTAACTGATGATCAGCCACCTAAAAGAAAGCCTATTTTTATAAAATGAAATGTTAAGTTTTAAAAGTGACATTAAAAACATCCTCTACAATGTAAATGATCTATAACATAAAATTATTTACTTCTTTTCACTTTTCGGAATTGTAAAATATTGTCAATATATATAGAAGCAGACATTTTTAAATTTATTTTCTACCATAAAGGAAGGTGCAAAATAATACCAAGTCTAAAGGCAAATATTTCAACAAAGATATTTACAATTTAAACCCCTTTAAACAGTGTTTCACTCATAAGAAAATTTAAGATACCAATGCTGCTTCTTTTATATAATGTTTTGAAAGGTGATGTCCACTGAGGTTTACGACTTTTAATTTTGAAGCATCCAACTTCTATGTATCTGTGAGTATCATCAATTATATAATATCCGGTATACGAGCTGGTCAAAATCCGGTTGGAAATCCAAAGCCTCTGTACAGTTCCTAATTGCTCCTCGGGTTCTGTAAGAGTATTTTGTCATGCTAGACATGCACATCTTCCTGTGCAATCTCAGGCTGGCTCCCTGAATAGTGTGGAGCTCACACTATAGTTTATCTTCCTAAGGGAAGCATATTCCTTACAGAGGTCGTATTTTAGAAAGCTCAGGCACAAATTTCCAACATTTTGCTTAACTTCCCCTTTCCAAGATTATTGTCAATCCAGGTTGTGGAAGGAGGAATTTTAAGGCTGTAATCTGGCTATTGGCCTTCAGAGATGCTACTAAGAGTGTACGAAACCAGAAAACTCTAAGAAATGAAGAGCTGGTGGCCTCTCAATTAGAAAGAAAAGAGAAATTTCAGACACTGAGACTATGATGAAAGCTAGAGTAGGATACAATACATAAAACACAATGTTAGTGTTGATTTTCTTCCCACGCGCTCATGGGCATGCTTCCTTAATTAAACGAGCGTGTTAGTTTGCATCTTTTAAGATTTAATCTCGAAACAATTCCCTCTTTTCATCTTTAAGTAATGGCAATATAGACTGCTGAATATGTAAAACCATGTAAGGAATTAGTTTATAAGATTCTCAGTTACTGAAGTGGATTTGAGCATCTCATGGCGTTAGGCTGGAAATATCAGTTTCAATTAAAATAATCCTTTCTCTTCAAAATATTATGTAATATATAATTACTTTGCATTTGTATACTGCTTTCTATTTTAGGAAAGTAATTCTATGTAGACGGCTTATAAAATCTTTTTTCCCGAAATGCACTGTATTTGGTATCCCAAGAGGGAAGTTGTGTTCAGTTTCAGGAAAATTCCAGTGATTCTGAATATAACACAAACAATCAAATTGCTTGCTGAACTTGTTATCTTTCCTTGCTTTGGGGGAAGTCCAGATTCCAGCCTATCTATCTACTGATGTCTGGAGGTGTCGCAGTTGCATTTAGCCACTTAAAGGTGAGCTCTGCATGACCAAGGCCAGCCAGATGGGAGACCCTCATGTAGCTTGCCATGGGTCTTTTTTTTAGTACAATAAGATCAGTAAATGTAAGCTTTCTTGGTCCAAATTGCCAAGCTTCACCACCAAAATAGGCTGAAATGAGCCGTGCCCCATAGCGGTCTGACCCAACCAAACTGATCGCTTTTTAGTGAGTTCTAGACCAATAATAAACCACCAACAGTCATCCATTAAAAGAGCACTTGTGTTGAACAATAATCTAAGGAAACACATTAAAAACACTGTCAAGAGTCTAGGTTCAAACTGGAATAGCAATAGAGCAGTGCAAACTTCCCAAAGATAGAAATGGCAATTTTTGCTCTTCTGAATGCCATTTTTCCTCCGTTCTGTTTAAATATCGGAAGTGCATGCTTGCCCATGGCCTGAACCTCCTCTCATCAACAGCTACCATAATGTCCCCATGTAGTTTAGGAAAAAGGGAAGCCAGTGCAGCAGAGAAGGGCCAGGGCTTCTCACTGTGGCCCTATCTAACCTGAGAGCCACTAATGGCATTCACTGGAGATAAGGTTGAAAGCAAAGGCACTTGCAGTTGTTTGTTTGTTTAAGGAAGTTTGTATGTACTATTTTATTTTATCCCAGAAATTTTCAAAAAGAGGCTAGACATATCAAAAATCCTGCACAAGTTTTGTATGAACAGACAGAACTCTCAGGAAACAGTCAAAAAGTCTGCAAGGCTATCTCTATCGTTATCAGTGCACTATTGGAGAAAATATAGTAAATGTCTTGCTACTCTACATTCCTGGACTCATGTGTTCTAATTGTCTAGTATTTTAAAGAGGTCAAAGCATAAAACAGAAATAGAGTGACAGATGGACACGATGATAGAATGAGAGAGATCTTTCAAGAATGTCATCTCATGTTGAACTATTTCCTTTCATACCAGGCTTATAATAAAGTTGGGGAAAGATTTTTGTCCAGGGTTCCACCCACACATGGAGTCAGGGGAGGAGAATAGACCAAAGGGTAAAGAATCCTACCATTATAGGATTGTACTGAGGATTGGGAGAACTGATAGAACCCCCTTTACCACTGTTGTACAGGCATCATCTCTTGCTTATGTGCTTATAGATTTTTCACAAAATTAGTAGGTTGAAAACAACAACAACAGAACATTATAGTAGCTTCCTTTAGTCCCCAGAAAGTAGGGTTAAGAATTGAACTAACTGAAATAACTTGGGGAAAACTTCAGGGCGTGTTTCCATTTGAATCCCATAACCAGAAGGCTGAACTCTCAGTGATGATGAATTACCCCAACCTAGGTAGAGCTACAACTGAACTTGGTTGCCCCAACCACACCCCAAAACAAGTGGAGAAGAGAGTCACCCCGTAGGATCTTCTCCTTCTTTTCCTGATTTGCAGGCATTCATAGCCCACTTGGCATTATGAAATATCAGCACAGGCAGGTAGACTAGTTGTCTACAAAGACAATTAGAAGACTTTGAAAAGTCTTCAAGCAAAGAGAACTCAAAGCAATGAGACTTATGGAACAAGGGAGAAGCAACTACACAGTGTCATTTTAATTTTACTTTGGTAAACAGACATGAAATAAAGTCTACATAAAAGAGACTTTCATATAAAATGAATATATTTCAATAAAATTTGCTTTTCCACTCTATTAGTTTTTGCTTTCCCCAAAGGGTTGAAAGAAAACTTATTTTTAGCCTAAAACTTTTCTTAAGTTTCTAGTGAAAGCCTTTCTGTTTTATAATCTCACGAGAGGAATCCACATCTCTGAAAGCAGGCATACAAATGCAGATCCGTGTTAAGTTTGAACAACCTATGTGTTCTATTATGAATAAATAAAATACCCCAAATCTGAGACCAGTTGAGCAAAAAAGTAGTTAAACTTGGTGAGATGTGAAATTAGATTTTAATGTATGCAAAACACATTCCAATGCATATTTTTAGGTGTTGCTGATTGACTTTTCTCTGTGTTTAAAATTAAAAGCTGCCTTTAGGCAGTTAAGAACCTTTGGAGAGCTTCGGATATTATTAAATGCAAGCACTTAGATTTAGTCTACCATGGAGCCATGGAAAGGCCAACACTTAAGACTCCTTCCCAGGACAGATTTTAAAATGGTCATCTGTCAATCCTCTCCCACACAGCAAGTTTGTTTTATGAGGGTCTCTTCCCGGGGAGAACCACCACCTTAAACAAGTGAATACTTTTTTTTTTATATCCCAATCATATTTTGCTCCTTCTTGCCAGCCCTCTCCTATAGAACAGTAACAAAAATAATGAACTAATAACTAAGACCTGATGGGTAGCTCTCTGTCAAGCACTGATGACTACACCCATATAACTTTCTCACTATAATCACACAACTGTATGAGGTAGGGACAATTGTTAGCCCCATTTTACCATTTCAGAGAATTGACTTTTAGTAAAATTAAGTAATTTGCCCAAGGATACACAGCTCACAAGTGAGCTGGAAATGAATCATGTCTCTGTGGCATCAAAGCTGGGCAAAGAGACTACGTGCTACATGCTTCTCAATGGATTTTAGGGCACATTAAAGTTCCCCCTCAGTGAGCAGGTTGTAACTCATTTTACCCAAGAAGTTCTCCATGATTAAGGAAGTAAAGAACTTTCATATCCAACGTACATCCTGTTCAATAAATACGTATTGAGTACTTTTGAGCAAGGTACTTGGCTAGGTGGCTATCTTAGCATGTTTATTTATAAATTGTTATTTAAATGTATTTCCTTTCAGGGCTTAATAGAACATGGATTTAACTGTCTCAGGGATGATATACATGGGATATTATCATGTTATTATTTTCCTTATTTATATAGACATGCAAGTGTGTAGCTGGACAAAATACAAACTAACAATCTTCCTTTGCCAGTACTGGATTAAAATACACTGCTGAGTCAATATAATCCATAAACTTTGATTTATCAGGCACAAAGCGTCAAATGCAGCATCTATGTTTATATATTATCATTTATTTCCTATTACTCACTGGTAAAAATTCAGAAATACCAGAGTCAATAGAATGATCATCTGGGAAACATGTGTTTTTCTTTTTGGGTCTGTCAGACTGTGATGGGAATTTTACCTGGATGCAGTGCCATTATTCATATCCCATTAATTTTATTATGTAATAGTAAAAGTGATCTCAGGAGCCAAAGAAGATGACATATTTACCTGAATGCTGAATATTATGCACCCCGTGTAAATGAATACTAAATGAAACAGAGAGTATAAATAAGGAGAGATCTGTGCTGAGCCATATAATCACATACTTGCTTATGTCTCATAAGAATTAGGAGAGAGAATAAAGCAGTAGGATCAATGTTAAATTCAACTTTGATTCAAAGGTGACTTAATTCCCCTAAGTATTCAAGATACAAAAAAAAAAAATTTAATGTAAAAAATAGTTTGATGATAGTTGTAAAAAGAAATATAGAAACAATATTATTCATTTGCTAAATAGGACTCCTAGAAATGACATACAGCTGAGATACACATAAGCATAAAAGCATAACCTCTGGACTAACCTCCTGACTCAAGATGAAGTCTCTTAGCCATAAGAACTCATTTGTATTTAATATTCCTCCCTTTTGGTCAAGGTCTTTTTCCAGATTCATTGCTAGTCAGTTCTTGATAATAATACCTTAGTGCCAAGTAGGCTCAATCCTGGGAGTCATGTCCCATGCTAAGGGGAAGGTAGTGTGTTTATATGCTAAGTTTGGCATTGAGAAAGGCCACATTTGAGCAACAAGGAGGCTTTCAGGAGGTAACTCTTAGGCAATATATAATATTAGGCTAAGTTTTAATTTCAATAGAAAAGATTCATTAGTGCAGCTATTAATATCAAGGACCTGGCAAAATGGTCTATCCTTCTCTAGGCACTGCCCATGTACTCAGGAGATTCTTACTGCACTATTAGAGAACATAGCAGGACTTCCAAGGATGAGAATTAAATAAACATTATTAAAACAACATACAAATGGTTTTAATAATGTCTGTCTTTTGTGACAGCTTGAGATAAATGTTTGTGAATCCTAAAAAAGGAAAGATTATGCAGGTAAATTAATCCATTCCTCTGGGTGTGATACACTTTGATTGCATTAGATTCGGCTGAGATGCCTTTGATTAAATTACCTGTTAAGATTAGGGCTTTGATTCAACCATGTCAGTAAGGTATGATTCAGGTTGAGTCCCCATTCCCTTGGTGGGCTGATATAAATGGACACTCACTCAAGGAGACAAATGGGGAGAGAGAGAGCTCTGTAACGTTTGACCCTGGGGCCCCAGGGAGAGATGAGCCATTCACCTGATAGTTTGCAGCTGACCCTGCGAATAGAACAGAGCAAATGAGTAGTTGGGAAGGCCTGGAAAGAAACAAACCCTATGACAGGGACTGATAAAGGAAGCCCCAAGAGATAAGCCCTATGCCTGCCTATAGCTGAGATCAGAAAGGAGCTGGGCCAAAGGAGCCTCAAGAGGAAGAGGAAGCCCAGAAAGGAGAGACCAGGCAGAGACCAGCAACCATCTTGCTTCAACACATGGCAACTGACTTTGGTGAGAAAACAATCTTGAGTTGGTCTCTTTAGGTCCTTGTAACTGTAAGCTTTACCTCAAAATAAATTTCCTTTGTAAAAGCCAAAAGACTTCTGGTACTTTGTATCAGTACCTGTAGCAGTTTGATTTGGTTCATGAATTCCAAAAATAGGTATTGGATTATGTCTGTACCTGGGAATTATTGAATTATAGTGTTTTGATTGGGCCACATCAGTAGGGTGTTGCGTCCCTGCCCCTTGGTGGGTATGGGGACTCACAGATAAAAGACAAGGCAAAAGACAAAGTTGGAGTTTTGCTGTTGGAGTTTGATGCTGGGCCCCTAAGCTGGAGCCCCAGGAAGTAAACACACAGAAGAGCTTGGTTGTAAGGAAAAGAAGCAAGCCCTCAGAAGAGAGGAAACCAGGAAGCTGTTAGCCATCAGCAGCCATCCTGCTCCAACACGTGGAAATAGATTTTAGTGAGGTAAGGAACTTATGCTTTATGACCTGGTATCTGTATACTCCTACCCCAAATACATACCCTTTATAAAAGCCAACAGACTTATGGTATTTTGCATCAGCACTCCTTTGGCTGACACGCAGCACCACTTTGGCAGACTAATACACCTTTGATATATTCAGATCTTTCAATACAAACTTATTACTGATACATACAGTATGGCAGTTCGAGATTATTTTATGAATCCCAAACAGAGAAAGATTATGTTTGTGAACTAATCTATCCCTCTGAGTATGAACCCTTTGACTGCATTAAATTAAGCTGAGGGGCTTTTGATTAGATTACTTGATGAGATCCATTTAGGGCTTTTGATTGACCTGCATCAGTGCGGCATGACTCAGGTTGAGTCCCCACCCTCTTGCTGAGTCTGAAATAAGCGGATTCACACTGACAGAAAGAAATAAAAAGGGAGCTGGCAAAATTTTGAGTCTACAGTGTGAGAAAGAGAATTGCTTAACATGAAGTCCCCAAGAGGCTGGGCCCACGGAGCAGCTCAAGAGAATGCCAGCCTTACCTGATAGCTCACAGCTGAACTTGGGAAGAGAGAACAGCTGAGACTGATCTAGGAGGCCCAGAAAGAGACAAGCCCTAGGCCAGCTTACAGATGAAATTGGGAAGAAAGTGGAGCAGCTGAATCTCAGAGAGGAAGTCTGGAGAAGGCAGAGACCAGGCAGAGATTGTCTGCTGTCTTGCTTCAACTAAAAATCAACTGTAGAATAGGAAGTTTGGAATAAGGAGATCTCAGTTACAAAATATACTTTCTACAATGTTTTGTGTGTAACACTTTAAAAGTTGATGCCAAAAATTCAAAGGGAAATTTCCCCCTCCTAAACCAAAGATAAATTCTTGTGCCATCACTATAGGGTTTTGATAAACTTATAAAAAGAACAAAAATATCTAGTTAACTATTAGTCACAGGACCTGGATACCACTCACTTCATCATTTAATTCATATTTCGTTCAGTGTTAAGTCAAGGAACAACAATAACAACAACAAACCAAAAAACCACATACTACAAACAGACAGCATCATTTCCCCCAATATAAAGTTCTGGTTAAACACCAAATATTTATCAACAATGATGTAGTAAACATTTATCATTTTTCAGTGTATAAGGCATATAAAACAAACCACAATTTTCAGTGTTTCATACTTATATATATACTTAGATATTTACATTTTGCACAAAGTAGTATACAGTCTATACAGAATACGTATAAGTATAAAATTAAAGTTAGCAGGAGAAATCTTAAAAGAGATAATATAGTAGTTCTTAGATAAGCACTATAAGAAAGTCAGTTTTTCACTTTTCACTAAGATTCAAGAAACACAAAATATCAAGCTGGATAAATAAAAAGAAAATCTCTCACAGACATCATAGTAAAACTTCAGACCACCAAAAACAAAGACAAGGTCTTTTAAGTTGCTAAAGAGAATAAAACATTATCTCTATAAAATGCCATTTGGATTAAGAGCAGATTTCTCATTGGCAACACTTGCTGCAAGAAGACAGTGAAGTGATGCCTTCAATACACAATGAGAAAATAAGAGTGCATTGCATTGAAATCCAGAAAAAAATTTTTTTTAATGCAGGTGAAGTGAAACATTTTCAGACTCCCAAGAAACTGAGAGTTTGCTACCAGCCAACAGGAGAATAATTTCTGGAATGAAAGATATCATAAAATAGTAGAATTAAAACCAAAGTATTGAAAATTACAATAAATATAAATAAGCTAAATGAATTAATTGAAAGGCAAAAAGTACAAATAGATTTCTAAAATATAGCTGTATGCTATTTGGAAGAGATAAATCTAAAACTCAAGTAACCAAAGAGACTGAAAATAAAAGGATGAAAGAAGTACATATCAGAAAATATAGTCAAAATAAAGCTGGGTAATGGCATATGATATTAATTAAAGCCAGTATACCTATATTAAAATTATACAAAATAAATTTTAAGAAAGAAAGCATTAACAGTTTAATAAGAGGGTTAACACATAGTAATAAACATCTCGATTCACAAAGAAATTATAACAGTTCTAAACTTATATGCATCTGATAACACGACCTCAAATATATAAAGCAAAAATTGAGAGACCTACAGGGATAAATAAATAAATCCATCATCGTAACATGAAAATTTAACACACATCTTTCATATCCGATAGTTAAACAGAGAAAAATAATAAGATTATAGAAAATATATACAGTATAAATAATAAACTAAGTCAAATGGTTGGCTCTGAGACTTTGTCTCCAAGAAGTGAAAAAGGCACGTTCTTTTCAAGGAAGCCCAGAACATTTATAAAAATTGCTTATATACTGGACATTGAAGGAATTCTCAACAGATTTCAAAGGACTTACACTGTACAGATCAGGTGCTCTGGTACAAAAGAAATTTTGGTAAAAGTGAGTAATGAAGCTACAAGTAGAGTATGTGGAAACACAAAGGAAGAAACAATCATATCTTCCTGGGAGTAAATACTGGGCAATAAGTAGGAGTTCTCTCAGCAAGAAGCAGAGATGTGATCCAGACAAATGCATATGCCAGATTACAAATTAGCGAAAGGAACTGGCATAACCAAAATGAAGTGTTATTCATTTAAGTCATGGTAGAATATGTGTGGACACATGTATGTTGGAAGGTAAGAAAGAGCATGCTCACTGATAGCCTGGAAATGAGCAAGATCTAACCATGTTGAGGAATGTGGATTACAAAATAAGCAACACTTTTAAGCAGGTGAGTGACAAAACAGTACTATTTTATACAAAGGAAAATCCGGAAGTGTTGTGGAATTCGTATCACCTGGAGCATAGGCTGGAGAGAGAAAGCCCAGTTAGAAAGTACAAGGAATTTGCCTGATTCCTTAATAGAGAAGACTCTCCATTTGGAGAACCTTAGACAGATCTTGACACCCAGAACCCCTGCTTCTTGCAAATCACATTTTCTTAGAAGATCCTTCACCAGTCCCTTCTGTTCTCACCAGTCATTTTCAATTAGATTTTGCCCATCCCCCCATTCCGTTTCAATATAAGCATGTCTACATTACCTTACTCATTATATTATAACCCCCATAGAAAACTCAAGACACAACTATGATAGTCAATAACTTTTACTGAAAGGTGAAGAATAGCAAGATTATCCGCCCCCCCCCAAAAAAAAAGAATAGCAAGATTAAAATAACCACAATGACAATTATCTGTAAATAATTAATTAATTACAGATAATTAATTAACCAAGTTCAGTAAGTATGACTTGCATTTCAGAATTCAAACACCCTGGCCTGCCTTCACGGAAATTCCTTCCATCTGGGATGCTCCCTGCCAGCAGGTAGCTTATTCCATAGCTGCACGCCCTCAGGAAGCCAGGGCTGTCAAATTCCCAGCAGAAGATAACTTATTTTACTGTTGGAAACCAGGTCAAACTATCAAAAATAAAGGAAGTTGGCTAATCAAATTATCTAACATGGTTCTGGTACTCATGAAGATTTCATCATGGCACAAAATCAAAATTTATCATTATTATCTCCAAATAATCTATGTGGTTCCTTTTTCCCTACCCTGAATATTTTAGTCATGGTTTTTCCGTGGCTATCATCAGATTTAACTTCCAGGGATCGCCTTTGCTCCATTTTCGAGGATCTCCTGTGGCATGCCTAGAAACCTCTAAATCCCTCACCATCCAGAACGGTTCCTCTTTACCAACTTACTCTGCGATGGCTTACCGGGAAACACAAAGGAGAAGGTGTAAATACCTTCCTGTGATTCCATCCCACTTCTAACTCTATAGTCATAATTGGGACATTGCCAGGATCACTGCAAGAAATGCATATATATCTCTTGGGAGAAGACAAGAGAACACTTGACAGAACTTCAGATTTGAGCAGGTGGGAACCTGATCTGGTGTTTTAGCAAAAGGTGTGGAGGGGAGGACCCATGCATGTAAAGTACGAGGGAGTTACTGATCACTAGGAAGAGAGGGATGCTAAAATGGGATGAACAGAGAAGCGTCCTGAGGCTCTGGCTTGCATGCCTGAGTGAATGGTGAGAGCACAAACCAAAATAAAGAATGAGGGAAGAGCAAGATATTTGAGAGGGAGGGAGGGATATACTGAGATGCCTGTAAAACATCCAGATAAAGATTTCCAATAAATGGTTGAAAATTGGGAGAAAGGAATGTAGCTCAAGTAAGAGGTGGGGGATGAATATGCATAAGTGGGCATCTATACTTTGCAAGTATAAGCAGAATCTGCATGAGTAATAGATTAGAGATAGTTAGAGATAATAGAGCGCTACAAAATAGCAGATAGCTATATAAGACTATCTAGGAAGTACCCATACAGAGGAACTAGAAAAATCCGAGAACAAAATCCCTGGCAGCAGGAACTTTAGAAATCACACATAAGGGAGCTATTGAAATATTTTAAAAGCATAAGAGCAAATGGCAAAAGTTGCAATATTGTGTAATGTTGAACATTTTTTTAAAAAAGCTTAATTCTTGCTAAAAATTCAGTAAGACGCACACCAAATAGTTATAAGGAATATATCTACAAATACCATAGTGAACCACAGGTCATATAAGGTAAAAATGAGTCATTAGACTATTTAAGTCAAAGAGAAGAGAATAGGAGATAAGGCAACTGTTTCTTTGAGTGGGGAGCATGATGCTTATTCTGCTTAATTTTGTGTGTGTTTATCATCTTTCTCTTTCAATTATGCTTTAAGCTGCCGTGTTAACTTTCCCAAATTTCAATTGATGTTCTCTTTTTTGTAATCTTTATTCATTCATAATCAATACTATTTATCAACAAGACAAGAAGTGGAAAATGAGATTTCAACCTCTGTGATTTTTATTGCATAATGCATGCAGGAAAATACAAATGTGAATTCCATTTGTTTACAATTAAGATGGACAGGGAGGGAAGGAGACTTAAGCGATTAGGCGCCACCTTCCTCAGCTTGGGTTCGGTTCCCAGGGTCTCCTGAAAAGAAAACAAGCAGAAGCAGAGAGAGAGTGCAAACAACCAGGGTGGGGGGACATAAATAAATATATAAGTAGGATGGACAGTGAATCTCAGTAAGCACCAAAACACTGAGACAGAATGCCGAATATTACACAGTATGTTCACAGACGATTTTTTTTTCAATTACGGAAGTCTACAAAGGTCAAGTTAAACTATAACGTACACTATTGAATCATGTAAAATAGCATATTATCACATATAACATAAAAATTTTAGTATGCTTTGAGTGAACTCTCCAAAATTTTCTGAAATCCATTTCAGGTGTGTTTAAATATGAAACAGATGTTGCAAAAAAATGTTAGTAGATGCAAATGTTAAACACGAAATAAGTTGTGTTATTTTTATTATACAGAGAGCTATGATCACTTTAGGAAGAAATGAAATAAATATATATGAAACAATATATGAGTACTTGAAAAATGAAAGCATGTTTTGTATTATAATTGGACCCAGAAGCATGTGAAAAATTTTCAATTGCCTTGCTACATGCCCAGAACACACTGCCTTAATCTAATCTAGCTGTATCCTTCTTATTGTATTATTACTAAATGCTCATAATTTCTTCCAGGAAATTGAAGCCAAGTACCCCTTAGGATGTTGTAAAAATGAGGACCTTTATCATTATGACACAATACTGTGCATGGATTCACTCAATGAATCAGGCATGAACTTTAAGAAACAGCGAAATGAAACAAAATATCTAAAGTCCAACTGCCTCTGCTGCCGAGAGCCACTGACTGATCAAAACATTGATTCTACAAAGTGGAGCTGGAAACATTAAACAAAATGCTGACTAAGATAAGCTCATTTATTTTAACTTTTCCTGAAATAATGTTGCTACTCCAGACAAAAGTCAGCAGCATGAGATATACAGATTTAGTAATGTAGGTAATAAAGGCCAGATCTGAGAACAATAAAAATATAATAAATGATTTACGACAGAATGTCTTAGAGCAAGTACAAGTTCTGATAATGTAAGTACTAAATATCAGTCTTTCACCCTTAGGAGTGTAGTGCATTTCACTTTGTGGCAAACAGGTTTAGTAGTTCTACAGCTGTTACATGCAATGGAAGTCGTGACCACTGTGTGATAATTCAGACTTCCTGAACTTGGCTGCCCCTGACAAATTAAAGAAAATGCATAGAGAGTTTTGAGCTGTTCAGAAAAGATGTCAACTATGAAGGCATGTCCACTGAAACATGAAGAATATATTTAAGAGTCTCTGTGAAAGGCTTTAATAATTTTTAAGTATGTATGCATTTATTTATAACCACTCATTCCTTCAGGAAATATTAAGGCTATGGGGGAAAAAACATGAAGCCAGGATTTAGGCTAAGGCATGAGTATATTTCTTATAGATGGGTTCTAAATATGCTTTTAAACTTTTTAGAAACTAAGTAAAAGAGATAAACCCAATTTGTTTCATTATGAAAAAGATTAATGAGGTTAAATATCAATGTTGCTTTGATGAGATGGAACTTTGCTTTCACATGTCTCATATTGAGGGGAAGGTGGAAACTCAGAATGCAATTAATAAATATTTGGGTCAGCAATTTCTGTCCTTGAATTCATTACCTTCTCCTTCTGAGTTAGATTTAAAACCCTCAATCCTCTGAGTAGATACAGACTTGTGAAATTACAGTGATGGCAATAATTTCCTATCAATGACATTGATTTATTATATCATGTCTCTCTCACACATGCACAACTCCTGCTCATGGTAACAAAATTGGCTATTTTATACAAGAAAAAATCAAAAGCTCTTTTATCTTAGGTAGATAATACGCGTTTTTCTAGTTCCTCCACGGAAATACGGGAGCTTAGACACAAATATGAAAGTAAGTTAGATAACAGTAACATGTGGGTTAGCCATTGAAGCATGACGTGCCTCGAGCAAAGGTAGGCTAGAACAGACGCTTGGCTCCCCGAGATTTCAGGTTTGCATTTTTAACTTAGGAATAACCCAGAACTAACCTTACAGTTCTGCTGGGATACTGACTAACCAGATGTGCTTTGGGAGGCAGGACAGTGCTAAGTGAGCTTGGCAGCCCATCCAGGATCCAAAACTCAAATGTGTTTTGTTATGTTCTCTTCTCCATGCTACATAAGCAGTCGTGCTGGAGAAATTATTAAAACTGGCTTGAGGTTGTTCTTTTTTTTTTTATTTAGGAAAATGGTCTCTAAAAGAATGACAGCATCTAGTTCCAGTGAAGAAAAGAAAGAGACCTAAGAAAATGAAGATTCGTAGGCAGAAAATACATGTTATCCAAAAAATTACATATCCTCTAGAGCAGGTTCTTCAACTTTTTTATTCCACGGACCCCTTTGGCAGTCAGGTGAAAACCACAGACCCCTCACTAAGTCTACACTCTACGGTGTATTATTTAATAAACATATTAAATAATATATTATATTCTATGTCCCTACAAGAATAATGTTTATTTGAATTTCAGGTGAAGCTCATGGACCCCTTGTTAAGAAGCCCTGCTCTAGTGAAACCCATAAATGTTGAGACTTGCACATCTTCATTTGTGATTCCTAGTACAAATAAAATTTGTAATAAAATGATATGAAAATCACAAGGCTGAAAGCCAAATTAATATTACAATCACTTCTTCAATTTTATTATTCTCAAAGATTGTATTGAATGAACACTTTGGTCCTATTATGGATTAAATCATCTGGTATTTATTTCCTGATTTCTGGGATAGCATAAAAGTACTTAATAATTTTAGTATTAGTATAATCATACCCATTTATTTTTTATCTTTTAAGACTGAAACTAAATGTTCATCAAATCCATGCTAGAGGCTAAGTCCCAATTTACTATCCTAACAAAATCAAAATTATTTGCAGTGACCTGAGAGGCAAAATAATGAGGCAAACTAATGGAGTTAGGCAAATATATATAAACTAGTGGATTTTAAAAGATTGTTTCAACAGTATGAAACTGTTTTGAAGTAGCCTAAATTCATGATTAAATCAACCACTGTCAGTTAGCTTTTATTCACAAATGCCCACCAACAGTCATCTGACCCAAAGTAAGTGATTAAAAGTGAGCATTTTGGTAAAAAATGCCTCATGCAGAACAAGTACATACTATGACTATAGCTTAAATACAACCACTTTTCTTTGAAACAAGAATGTTAGAGAAATCCAGACAAACCTCTACCATCAGACATTCTTCTACTTACTTTTGGCCTATATATTTATTTATTCATTATTTATTAATCTCATAACCCTGGGCATCTTACTTGATTTTCTACACTTCCATTTTGGTATCCATAAAATGAGGACATAATATTCAGCAGATATATCTGTTGTGATGCTCCAATGAGGAAATATGTGTGAAACAAAAGTGTTACGCTAACTGCATTTATCAACTCGAAAATAATTCTCCTGGAGGAAGGAACAAAAGACATCATTCTGCAAAAACTATTCAGAGACATAGACTTTCAGGCCTAGACCACTTTTAGGTCAGAGTTGCTCCCCTTTTACCAGAATTAGTTATCTGAGCAAATTCAGTTGAACTGTGGCTAAATGTGATTACCACCGAATCCACTAATCAAGTCCAGTTCACATCTTGATATCAACTTGGCTAGATCATTCTAGTCATTTAATACCAACAGTGCAGTATAAATGTCCAAAACTCTGATTGGGGTTTACAATATTTTTCAGAGGCAATTTACCAAAATATTATATTAAAACATCAAAACACTTCTTAAGGCACTTGGTGCAATTTGTAATATTTAATGTGTAAGGTCCTGTAATTCTCTTTCTGGGATAAGTATCCTTAAATCTGTTCATTCTACAGCTGGTCTAGCAGTCTCTAGTCATTTTCATTACTTAGATCACCCTAAGTTTCTAAACATTTGTCAAGGAAGAGACCTCAAGAAAAATTAAAATTTAAGTGTTAGTATATCACAACCCATGTTTATAGAAAATGAGTTAGCTCAAGTCGAGTTTCCAAGAGTTTTAGAAGCCAGGGATTTTATGACAAGTCAAGCACAAGTCTCAACAACTAAATTTATAAACTTTTACAATGAAATGTAAAAATCTGTTTATACAGTTACCAATTTAAACACACATACTAAAAAAAAGATTTGAACAAAAGTAAATGGTAATTTACTTTAGTAATTTAATGTCATAAATTATGCCAAATTATGTTTTAGCTGAAATTCCAATATAGCATGAGGAACAACTCACTAAGTATTATATAAAAGGAATGCCCTGAAGCCACATGTAGATTTATTGTCTTATAGCATTAAGCCATTTTGTGTAGTGACAGTTTGAGTCCATAAATCTTGAAATGTTCTTTTTTTACTGGACCTTCAGAATTTAATGTATTTTCCATTGGTAAAGTCTGGAGATCAGCAAAGCTGTAATAGGTAGGACAGAGGGTGAAATACATGCTTCCTAATGACAGTAGACAACTGAGGATTTCTAGGGCTTCTCTCAACTTCCCTCACGTGTACTTTCCTTAATTGTCTTCCCACTCAGATCATACATGCGCTCTCATCCATTCTAACATTTTATGGGAAGAATGTTTCACTACTGGTACTTGATGTTTCTTTCAACTTCAATGAAACAAGTCTGTTGCCTGAATTTTTGTTTTTAATCAAGGTTAAATGTTATTCCATCTTTGCCTGGCTCCTGCTATCAAAAGGAAACCTGGATGGAGAGAAGTTATAATTCCTTTAGATGTGAAGGAAGTCAAATAATTCAATGTTCACAAATATGTTTCCTTATTCTAAGCCAAGAAATTAATATATAAAGCATGGTGCTAAAAATATGACATTTGTTAGAGAGTACTATTTTTCACTATGGAATGACTAACATAAAAAAATTCCACCTACTTAGACTCTTCAGAAAGCCTCCTACACTGCAGCAAGCCCGACGTTCTGGGTTGAGCATCTAATTGATGGAACAACAACAAAACAAACGGTTTTAGAAATTTTCTAAGCATCAGTTCTCTCAATGGGCTGAAATTGTAGACAAATGTTATTATGAAGCTTGGTTTATGACCTCAGCATTTTTTAACCAACCACTTGTTTAAACACCTGTGCATTTTTTTTTTTTTGCTGGATTATCATTTCTTGCCCATATAAAACTATCTTAATGACCTAATTGCATTGTTCAGAGACGCTTTTCCCCACCTATCTAGGGCAAGTTTCAAGAATTTGGTAGATGAAATTTTGTTTAAATTAAAGTGATAAAACTAAACAGTGACTGGACTACATTTAATTAACTCATACAAGCACAATTATGTTTATTGAAAAGTTGCTCTATGTGTCTCAGGATTAAATATGTAGTTTATAAGTTTTTCACCTCACACAATAATATTTAAGAATATATTCTAGAAGCATATTTTTGTGTTTTGCAAATAGTGGGAAAATTCCATTCTAACTGCTAGTCAGGCTCCTTTTAAAGGAACAACACTTACCAAAAACAAGAAAGCAACAACAAAAATAACCTGGGATATGATATCACTGCAAAAATTGTATAGTACTCTTGATGTATTTTATGTTTTGATTTCAAAGCAAATTACTATTATCCTTATATATACTTAGCATCTGAAAGCATAATTTTGATTACCAAAGTAACACAATATTTCAAAATCTGAGTAAAAATCACCAAAGTAACATGATTTACTTAAATCATAGTCATTTATTCAGCCTCAATATCTCTTATAAATAAAACACAAAGCAAATTTACAAGGGTCACCTCTAAAAATCAGTAACATTCTCTACTCCAGTGCAGACGATCAGTTGTTTAAAAGAAGGCAACCGTAGAGCTAAACAAAAACTGAGGTTCTTATTTTAAATATCAGCTCCAAAAAAGAACACAGTACTCCATAACTCAGGGATATTCCAGAGTAGAAGATGCTTTCTTTAATATCAGTCTTCATTAACACCCACATTTCCAAAACAGCAACCCATATTTTGGGTTGTTTGATGTTGGATCTTCTTTAAAACAAGCACAGGGACAAATCCAGAGTAAAGTCTACACCTTCATCAGAAAAGAAACAGAGATCAAAGGGAAAAAAGCAGACCAAAATTCTCTGGAAGAAAATGCTCTCCCTTTCCAACACTGATCTGTCTCATCAGGAATTTGTGTCCAGAATAGAAATGAAACATGCTTGGCTTCATTAGCAAGTTTTACACACGGAAGTGTATTTACTTCTCCGCCAATACAGTTTAATATGCATATTGCACTTACTCTTAGGATAACCATAGCAATGGCTCACCACTTAATAATTGAGGGTTGTCAGTAGTTTAAAAACTTGCAGAAGACAACATTATTTACTGGAGAGCAGATAAAAATCAACATTCACACACCTAACACAGCAAAAAAAAAACAAAACATATTTTCGTTACAAATCTCAAGATAAAATAATTTGCCACAAACGAAACTAAAGAATTAGCATAATCTTTCTCAGAATCAAAGGCAAGCATTACCTAATGAAGACAAAATTAGCTAAACAGTATCTGATGATAAAATGCACATTTACTTATTTATTGAACTGTGATCTTGTTTTCTTTTCATGTAGGTAAAGCCTCACAAACACTAAAGTCTTAGGTGGTTTGCCTGAATGTTTAAGCATAGCTGGATGATAGGAAGAAAAGCCAACGTGGAAAATAAACAAGTGCCGCCAGCTTTTTTCTCTTCCTCCACTGACCGCCAGGGGCGGGGGTGGAGGGGGTGTCTGGAGAAAGAAGACAACACAGAATAACTTAAAAGAACTGGAGTTACCTAGAAAACCCAAACAAATGGATTCTGCTGATAAGAGGGAGCCAGAAAAGTGATTCTACATTCAGTGCACCCATCTCTACAAAGTGGAGAGAGTCCAAAGTGTGAAATATTCCAAATCCTCGGTGTTCTAGAAAGGTTGCCAAAACTGGCAATACAAATGTATTTCCCCAACGGGAGCGTCTCAGACATTTTGCAGTAAGGCTTGCCTCCGCGTGCTCTATCTCCACTTCTGCCTCAACAGTCACCTGCCCCTGACAATTTTCAGCAAGCGTCCAGCATCGCCCCCTCTTCCCAGGGATTGCCCGCAGACCCCTGATGTCCAAAACCTTCCAGTTCTCTGCCCTTGGTGCCCACCCACAGAGCCCAGGCCCCTCTCGGTGGCGGCAGCAGTTCTCTGAGAGTAAACTGGGACCATCTGCCAACAGCAGACAAGTTTCCACCGTGGACTGGTGGAGTCTCGTGCAGATATAACAGGGGTTACAGTGCCAGGGCTCATGCCAGAGAGCGGGAAAGGTTTGTAGGAAATGAATGGCATTGCAGGGGAAAACCCAGGTTTTCCTTCCATTTCTCACAAGGCAAAGCTTTCCTCTGTGCATGCCCCGGGTTTACTCGGCAGCTAAAAAACTCCAGCTCTGTGAAAAAAAACCATGTCACACACAGAGTGCCTGAGCTCTCAGTGCCTCTCAGATGCCCACCCCTTCTCCCAAGAGGCTGGGTGCTTGGAAAGGCAGCAAAAAAAAAAAAGAATCTTTCAAACACAGAGGCAGGGTGGCCTAGCTCGGCAGAGGGCAGAGACTCCAGCCCCAGGCGGAGTGCCCCTGACGGTGACCTCGGCCACAGCACAGCAACTTCTGAACGGCCCCCTCAACCCGGACATCCACCTGCTTTCTCTCTGCTTGGCTTGCTCCAACAATCCACAGAGTCTGAGATGAAGGTTCCAAGGTTAGAAGCACCCTGCCTCCCCCCAGCCGTCCCTACCCACAAGGGGCCCCTTCCACAAGGCGCGCCTCCCCCTCTCCTTTCTCTTGCTACGGAGCTGGGGCGCCCCTTAAGGAGAACCGGGCTCCCGGGGCGCAGCTTCTGCCACCAGGGCACAGGGCGGGCCGCCGCCCACGGTCTTTGCCCCTGCCAGGGGGGGGCGGTCTCCAGCTCACTCCTCTTGCTGGACAAACCCATTTCCCTGACATTTCACGGCAAACCTCCACCAGGGAAGTTTCCCCAGCGGGTGGGGGTGTCCTCACTCCAAGAAAGAGCCCGTCTGCAGACTCTGCTCCTGCATCTGCTAAATAATCTTCACCCACTGAAGCAAGTTAGCCGCGTAGAAAGCGCCTGGAAGAAAAGGGCAGCCTGCTCCCGGCGTCGCCCCCTTTCCCGCTTTGCCTTTTACAGCGAGCGGGACATTTGAATGATTTGGGGAGCGTGTTGGTTTTTCTGGATTTTAAACGGGAGCTGGAAGCGGGGTGCCCACACGCAGGGAGGCAAACCCGGAGCCGGGGCGCGCGTGCGGGGCGCCGCCCGCAGCAGCAGGCACGGGGCGGCGCAGAGCACGAGGGCAGGGGGCGCGGGGCAGGCCCCCCACGGCGCGCGGGGCCGACCCCCCGGGCCTTCCCAGCCCCGCCCCCCCCCATGCCAGACCACCCCGGATGGCCGCGCGCACGTCCGCGGCGCGGGAGCCGGGCGCCCGGGCAGGCAGGGGTTCGCGCCCCGAGCGGCGCAGTTGCGGGGGAACTCGGGCCCCGGGGCGCGGGGGGCGCGGGGGGCTCCGCAAGTGCCCAGGGCTCGCCGCGCCTGCCCCGCAGCCCCGCGCCCCTGCCCGCGCGCCGGGAGGGCAGCTGCGGGCTCCCGGCGGCCGCTCCCGCAACTTTGCGGGGCGGCGGCGCGCGGCGGGCGAGGCAGGGCCGCCCCCTCCGGGCCCGGGCAGCGGCCCCCGGCCCCCCGGGAGCCGAGGCAGGCGGCGGGGGGAGGACGGCGGGCTCGGGGCGGCCGCGCTCCGGGGCCTCGGCCCCGCCGCGCCCCGCAGCCCCCCGCGCCCCGCGCTGTGCCCGCGGCGGGGGAAGGAGAGGGCGGCGAGCGAGGGGACCCCGCGCCGGAGGGACGGATCGACGCCCCGCGGCTCGCGTACCTTGAGCTCCTCGATGTCCAGGTTTGGGGATCTGTCCATGGGGCGACCCCGCAGCGCAGGGGACGCGGGCAGGGGGCGCCGGAGGCCGGTCTAGTCCTTCCGTTTCCAGCCTGAACTCAGCTTCATCCTCCCGCCGGCCCCGGCGGCTCCTCTCAGTCTCATTCTCCGGGATCACGCCGCCTCCGCCGGGGGAAAAGGGCTGCCAATAAATAAATAACTGTAATTCACTTTGTTTCACGTGCTCGAGGATTTGGGGTGGCTTTCCCGCCGTGCCACACAGCTCCGTCGAATCCGGGGGGCAGCTGGGGGGGAAATCCGCTCTAAGGTGCTCTCTTCTTCCGCAACAAGCTTAGCACCCAGCGGCTTGCTGCATCCCAAGGAAAGAGGCTGCTTTCCCGGACAGCATCATGCGGCAAATCGCAAGCAAATGTGTTCCAGCGGAAGCGACGAGCGGGTGACGGGAGCCTGGCTCGCCCGGCCGGCTCCCGGGCGGCTCGTTGAGCAGCCTGCGCGTCCCAGGCTGGAGCAGGGCTCAATGTCGCTGGCGAGAGGACCAAATCCCCGAAGTCCAGCGAGACTTGGGGAACGTCTCGCAGCCCGGCGGTGTTCTCTCGGCGGGGAGAGGAAGAGAAGCAAGTCCGAAGGGAAGGCTCGGCTGGGAAAGGGGGTGCTCGGAGAGTTGAGAGAATACGAGCCGGGGACCCAGCCGCGGCGAGGGCAGGGAGGGCGGCGCGGAGGAGAGGGGGAGCGGCTGCGCTGCCTCCGGCTCGGCTGCGCTACTGCGCGCGGCCGCCAGGTGCCTTCACGCCGCTCTCCCCCAGCCGGCGCTGGGCGATCTCTCTCCCCTGTCGAGAAGCATTCCCTCTCCGGGCGGTTCCATCCCCGAGCCCTGAACACTGCCCTCTGCCCGGAATCCACTGGGTGACGCGCATTTTAATTCGTGCCATCAGCGCCCTCCTTCTGTGCCCCCAGATCTGGGGAAAGGACGCCTGCCTGCGCCACGCACGTGCATTCACTTTAGATTCCGCTGCTTCGGCCTCGGGT
This sequence comes from Dasypus novemcinctus, assembly GCF_030445035.2. Classification (NCBI taxonomy): domain Eukaryota; kingdom Metazoa; phylum Chordata; class Mammalia; order Cingulata; family Dasypodidae; genus Dasypus; species Dasypus novemcinctus. The sequence continues at coordinate 7,848,339 of NC_080701.1, read as the reverse complement.
AATTAAAAAAAAAAAAAAAAAAACAGAAAAAAACTTAAGAAAGCCTCCTAAAGGAAATGAACGGCTAGCACCACGAAAGGGAATGTCTCACAGTGATGTTGCTTAGACCCACAGAGCAACCTTGCATTGGAAAACTGGTCTTGCAGTAGACGCTGGCAGGTCGGTGGGTTTCATTGGTAGGGGGTGGGTTTGGGGAAGGGGCTTCCTTTTCGTCACTTAAATGCCTCGCGTGACTTTTGGAGGGATGGAAGCGATCTTCTTGTAGTTTATTACGGAGGGGAAATTTCTGAGACCCAAAGATGTTTTTCAGAGAGAGAGCTGTGGAAGTCACAACTTTTGCTCCTACAAGACATCCGTCTGTGGGTGGGTCTCTCCCCGATTTAGGTGGGCCCAGTCTCCCCTAGTTTCATCTGTGCCCTTCTGCTGGCCGTGCACCAGCTAATCTGCCCTTTGTCTCTGCTTCCACCTTTGGATCTTAAATACCTGAGCCTGCCCCGATACCAGGCCAGCTCCCTCTCTTGCTTTTTGCATGTTTAACTCCTTCTCACGCATCAGATCGTAGTTTAACTGTGACCTCTCCAGGGAAGATCTTGCTCACATGAATCTCTCACATATTCTCCTCCTCTGTCCTCTCTTAACAGCAGCGCCTCAGCTCGTCCTCACTTAAAGTCCATGCTGGTTATCTGTTTGCTTATCAGACTCCTCCCCTAGACTCCAAGCTCCTGAGAGCAAGTGCCTTTCTTAGTCACCCATACATCCTGCCAGCTGGCACATAATAAGCACACAAGTGTGTGGAGAACAGATAAATGCATGTGAAAAGAAAACGTCACCGTTACGGTTCTAATTTTTAAAACTTCCATGCACCTCTCCACCTCCCATGTACCAGTTTGTCCCCTCCTCGTCGTTAGCGAAGTCAATAGGGCACAGATTTATCATTAAGCATGCAGAATTTTTTACCTTGCATGGCTTCAACTCCACACAATTGCCAAAGTTCTCTTTCAAACTTTGACCTGTGCTTACAGCTCTCAGGGTTAACATAAAGTAGCCAGGACTCCATAGTGGGGCTATGGTAATTTTAGCATAAACAAATATTTAATTCTCAAAATAAATTTTACATATTCATTTTCCATAATTATTTTACATAATTTATGCTGACAACACTAATAAAGCTGCAGGTTGAGAGTAGATGAACTTATATAAATTTATAACTCTAAAAAGGGCTTCTTTTCTAGAAAGTATGAATAATTCAGAATGAATAATGAAATATAATTACATGTGTTTTTTTAAGTCAAGCCTTTCTATGTTAATTTTATATTCCTTATTTAGTTTCCTCGGCTCTCAAGTAAACACCACGCAATGGGTTGGCTTACACAATGGGAATTGATGAGTTCGCGGTTGTGCTTTCTGCCCCAAGCCTGGCTTCTGTGCTGGCTGCGGGTGATCCTGGGTCCTGGCTCCTCCCACACCTGGCCACCATGCACGAGGCAGCTTCTCCTGGCTGCTCCCGTCTCTTCCGGTTCAGATGCCCCTCAGCTCTTGCTTCCCCTGCTTTCTTTCTGTCTGTCTGAGTTTCATGCTGCTTCTAAGTACTTTATAAAGTACTCCAGAAACAGGATTTAAAACCCATCCTGGGGGAAGCAGACTTGGCCCAGTGGTTAGGGCGTCCGTCTACCACATGGGAGGTCCGCGGTTCAAACCCGGGGCCTCCTTGACCCGTGTGGAGCTGGCCATGCGCAGTGCTGATGCGTGCAAGGAGTGCTGTGCCACGCAGGGGTGACCCCGCATAGGGGAGCCCCACGCGCAAGGAGTGCGCCCCTTAAGGAGAGCCGCCCAGCGCAAAAGAAAGTGCAGCCTGCCCAGGAATGGCGCCGCACACGCAGAGAGCTGACACAACAAGATGACACAACAAAAAGAAACACAGATTCCCGTGCCGCTGACAACAACAGAAGCGGACAAAGAACACGCTGCAAATAAACACAGAGAACAGACAACTGGGGGGCGGGGGCGGAGAAAGGGAGAGAAATAAATAAATCTTTAAAAAAAAAAAACAACCCATCCTGGGCCACACCTTAACTGAAGTCACCTCATCAAAAGGTCCTACTTATAAGTCACAGCCACAGGAATGGATTTCATTGAAGAACATGTTTTTCTGGAATACATACAGCTGCAAACCACCCCATCGATCCACTTGTTTTTGCCTAACTCTATAATATTGAATATAATGGGCAAAACTTTTTAGCATATTAGCGAAGTGATTATGTCTAAGATAACTTTCAAATTTCTGATTGGGAAAATATAGTTCAAGGAAGCTATCAGTAAAAATGAACATTTCTGTTTAAATATTATTCACAAAGAGTGGACTCAGTTACTTAGGATGGCACAAAATTATAGTTGAAAGAAAAAGTGTCCTCAACCATAAGGGCTAAACTTAACCATATTTTTAAAAAGTTATATATAGTCATATATAGAAGAAATTTAATTTCATTTTAGTGACTTTAAAAATATGAAATTATGGTCAACATTTGATGTTGTCCATATTGATATTATATGAGTAAGAGAAACCATTAGCGATTTCCAGATCAGTCCTAAATTGGATCTAATTAAATGTCTATAGAGCAATAGACTTTTGGACCAGTTCATGAATTTCCATGCATATTCATTGGGCTATATATTCCTAAAATAAAAAGAATGAGAAAAATATGATTCGCTAAAACGTATTTTGTTGTCTTTTGAGACAATCAGGACTCAATTCCATGTCACCGGACATGTGACAGGGTGGGATAACTGTCAGATCAATGAATAAGTTTAAATAAGTTTGAATAAAGCAATGGAAAGAAGGGAAGTAAACTGAGGAAAGGAATATTATCTAGATGTCCTGAATCACAACTACAGGACAAAGACAGCTCCTGGTGGCTGCTGCAGGAGATCATATTGGCACTTAAGCAGCAGAGCATGTGAAAAGGGCAAAATTCAATTTTAGCAAAGAGGCGCAATTCACAGGCAAACTGCAGGTAGCAATTACGACCCCCAAGCAAGGAGAAGGCAACACTGAAACACTTGCAGATCATGAGATGTTACATTTGGGATCATTCGTCCACAGATACATTCATCAGTGTCACCTTCTCCTGTAAAGTAGTAAAGCAAATGTTCACATGCCATTTGAGCGACTGTATATTAACTAAATTGACCTTATAAATAGAGATTCTTTTTTTTCCCAGTAATTTTTAGTCATCATGGATGGTTTAAAAGCCCTTACAGAGTTTAAATTTTGTAGAGTTTAAATTTTGTAGGTCTTTATATTCTCCTCTCACAACTCCCTTGCAAATTTACACTTTTATGCTTTCATTTTGGTTGTCATAGTGCAGTATATAGAAAGATTATATTTTATTTAAATTTCCTGAAATTATCAAAGGGAAAAGTAATATAAAATGGTTCGTTCAAATAGAGCAATAAATAACCTGTTTACATAGTAGCCCCAAATTTTGTTTCTAATCATTATGGTTTGCATTTGCTACAGAGAGGGATTATTTCTCAAAATGATATTTTCACTCCAAGATGTTTTTGAAAGTACCATAAAAAGTGCATAAATGTAAAATTCTAAGATGCTTTTACTTTTATATGAATAAGAGATGTAATTTTTAATATTCAAAGAGATAGAAAATTGTTAATATTCAAAGAGATAAATTAGCTATCAATATTGTGTCATATTTGAAAGGAATCATTTGTCTCCTCTCCAAAATGATTGTCCCCATTATAGCATAGATATATATATTTTTATTAAAAAGAATCAATGTTGAAATTAAGTTGAAACAATTTCTGGTCCGATCCCTGGTACCTACCTCCTAGAAATGAACAAACAAATGAAAAAAAACAACTCTCACTGGGGAACAGATGTAGCTCAGTGGTTGAGCACCTGCTTTCCAGGTACAAGGTCCTGGGATCAATCCCAGTAACTCCTAAAAGAAAAATTCTGTTCTGCTTACTGTCAAACCAAACGGTGCTCCTAATACAAAAATTCATCCAAGAAAAAACAGAAGAGTAACTCAAATGACAAGCAAAAGCAAAAGGTAAAAAGAATAAAGGAAAAAGCCTTACCTTCTTAGAGCCAAAAGAATCTATAGAATTAAAACTACAAAAACAAATCTAAGAGCACCACTCCCTTTTCCTTCCTTTCAAGATTTAATGCAGGAAATACTGAAAAATGTATATATTTTTAGATAAAAATTTATATTCAATTACTTAGCCAAATGTGATTTTAAAAGTATCTTAGTCATGAACCCACATATGCATCAAATAACATAGATTACAGTGGTCTGTAAATGATAATAGAAGATCTTCTTTTGAAAATATAAAGAGATTGGTGATTAATAATAATTATCTTAGAAATATCCTCCAAAACATAATTTATAGCAGTTCTGAGCCATGAGCATTGATAATTATCATTGGAAGTTGCAAAAACAAACCCACCTCAAAATGTTTAACTTCCCTTTGAGTAAAAGAAACAGAAACATAACAAATCTACAAAAAGGCAGCCTGATCAAAACATGAATTAAGGCTTAAGACAAATACATCATAGTTGCATTAGCTTCCCAGCTGCTATGAGAAATATCACACAATGGGTGGCTTCACAACAGGAATTTATTGGGTCACAGTGTTAGAAGACAGAAGACTCGCTTTCTCTAAGGATCTACACTGTGCTGGCTGCTGGCAATCCTTGGATCCCTTGGCTCTCCCATCACATGGTGATGTCATCTCCTTTCTCTTCCAGGTGGATCCTCCCCATAGTTTTCTCTTCATTCGTCTTCCAGTAACAGGACCCTTCCTGACTGAGTTGGTCACACCTTCACCAAAAACAACATCTTAGCAATGTCCTACTTACAATGGGTTCACACTCCCAGAAATGTGGGTTAAGATGAAGAACATGATTTTTTTCTGGGTTACCTAACTCAGTCTACCACAGCACTTAATGGCATAACACAGTAATAATTACAATGAAAAAGCAGCATGCCAGCACCTATGTCAAAGAGCGTCACATCCAATTCTACAAACACAAATAAATGGGAAAGAAACGTTGTCAGATATCTTCGGTCAAAAGCTGATGTCAATCCTTGATGCACTTTCCCATCAAAAATAATTATTTATTTACCTAGTAGCATTTAAAGGTCAGAAACAGTGAACCCTAAAATTATACACCAAATAAAATGTAACACTGAAGAAATTTTTATATTGTAACCTTCACCCTCAGACAAATAATCTTGCTATTAAAATAAAGCAAAACCCTGGTGTGGTGGTTGACCATCTTCACCTCCCTGTTAGCTGACCTGGGTAAGTCCAATGAACTAGAGAGTAGGAGTCGCCACTCTGCTGAGGCTCAGGGTCCAGCTGGCACATGGGCATCCAGAGATTCAAGTCTCCTGAGTATGCACCATCCCTAGCTCTAAGCACAGGTTCAGTAAAAGTGACAGAAGAGGCATGTGTAGAAAGGTCACATCTGAGTCCAGCTCCATCACACTCAGGAGCACAAATTCCAAAGTAGAGCCCTCTGACATGGCTCAGAACCCCAAGGAATCAAGAGTGCCAACAACTGCAAGCAGAGGAATTGCATCCATCATCCATGTGGAACCTAAGCCCCTTCTTGATCTAGAGGTAGAGTGGACATCACCATCCCAGGGTCCACAGAATAGAGGAATAAAATATGGACTAGAGTGGATTTACTGATATCCTACTATAAAACTATTGTGACTAGTAATAAAAGAAATTGTAGCATCGAGGTGGATAAAGAGGCCACAGTAGTTGCTGAGGGCAGGGAGTGGGAAAAAGAGATGTGATGTGGGGGCATTTTTGGGACTTCGAGTTGTCCTAAATGATATTGCAGTGTCAGATACTAGACTTTATATATCATGTCACAACCCACTCAGTGTACTGGGGGACAGTGTGAACTACAGGGAAAACTATTATCTACATGGTGCAGCAGTGCTCCAAAATATGTTCACCGAGTGTGATGAGTGTGCCACAATGATGGAGGAGGTTGTTGGTGTGGGAGAAGTGGGGAAGGGGGGTGGGAGGTATACGGGAACCTCATATTTTTTAATGTAACGTTTTTTGTGATGTATATATCTTCAAAAAAAATACAATTTACAAAAATGATGGGGTGGGGGTGAGGAATGGGGTATATGGGAACCTCTTATGTTTATGGTTTTTTATGTTTTTTAATATAACGTTCTTTGTGATCTATTAACTTTAATTTAAAAAGTGTAAAAATAAATAAGGGAAAACCTTTCATTATTGATATTGATTGTTTAAGGTGGTTCATTTCTGTTGAATATCAGATCAATTCTTCAACAAAATTAATGTCAATAAACAAGCTTAAAGTAGACTTTTTAGACTAACCTTTTGGAAGGAAAGTGACTTCCCTGGAAATATTTTTTATTCCAACGGAACCTAAGAATGTTATGCTTTTCCCCACACACACAGGAGTGATAAACCAATATAATACCAACAACATTATGAAACCTTTAGGAACTGTCAATCTTTCAAAGGGTTCCATAGACAAAGCCCTTACAAGAAATAAATCAATATGAAGACCAGGCCACAGAGATGGAAGATGGATAAAATTGTAACTGATTCTAAAAGAAGAGTCCAAATAGCCAGGAAGAACAGAAAATAGTATTGGCCTTGGATGGAGTACTTTGGGAGGTGAAAACCCACACACACACACATAAACCAACAACAAAAACAAAAAACTGAAGAATTACTCAGTGTGATTAAATTCTAAAATAAGACTTTTATTTTCAATTAATTCCCAGGTTGGAAATGTTCCTATTCTGAGAATGACAAAGAATAATACCATAACATAGACATATATAGTGGTTGTTGTTTGAAGCTTGTTTATAGGAAAGTAGTTAATATGAAATTTCGTCTTTTTTTTCCCATACCTGCTCTAAATAAAATATATATAAAGATTAAATAAATGAAATTATATTTAACAAACTAATCTCTCCAGATCTGATTAAAGTAATGGCTTATATATTAAAGTGAATTGTAATGAATATATTATACCTAATAATAATGAATTTCAGATTGCATTCCTTCTCAATCCATTTTTTAATTTTTGAGACTGATTAGAGGACTACAGGGTTCAAAAGATTTTCCAATATTAAATTTTACTAGTATCTATTGGCAATCATTACCTATTATCATCAATGTCAACTATTGTCATGGATATTAAGCAACTTTGACAATTTTCTGTAAGAAGAGAATTTTATCCTTTTAGTCTTTGTTAACGACTATTTTATATGAAGTTTTACAAAGCACTCCAAAATCATAGACCAAAAATTCCAACAAAAGACGCAATACTGTGTCATAAAAAGCTGCCATTTACATGTTAAAAAAGAAAAAGAATAGGCAGCAGAAGGCAAAGCAGTGGCCTATGGAGCTGTGAGTGAGTTGGAATCATCTATCTTCCATGACAAACTCTGTTTCCACGCAGTGACCACAAACTGCTTAACCAGCCGCACAGCATCGTTCCCAAGCAGGACGGCACCTCCTGGGTTTGTGTCATAATCTAGCCACTGGTGGTGGTTGAAAGAACAAGTTAGGGAACATACACTGGAGTTTTTTAAAGCCTAGTTAGGCATGACGATTTCATTACATAAACTGATAGACCTTTGATATTGAACTCTGAGTGTGTTCCCCATAAGCTGTAGCCTAATGCCATATGTCAGCATGACAAGCAGTTTCCTAAAAAAAAACCCAGGAGTGTATTTATCTTTGTCCTAATTAAAAGTATGATTTCATGTGATTTGGCAATGACGCTTAGACAGGGTCTTGTGGCTTCTTTCCTTCTTTTTATTAAACTTTTCCAGCTCTGAATGCCATCGGCTCTATCTCCCTATGCTTCAAACTTCGCTTGTTTTTCTGATGCTCCTCCGACTGAATCTGTAATGAAAAGAGTAAAAACTCTCAGCGGAAGTATATTTGGAGGGATGGAATTTCTTAAAAAATAATTGAACAAGTGAATTGCGTAATATGGGCAATAAAGTGTTAATTTATCTGTGATTCAGTATTTTCATTTTGATTTGTAAAGTGCAAATGAATAAAGTGCATGCTTATAGGGGTCTGAATATTAGTGATGGAATGAAACACCTTTATAGATTTTTCTTTCAATAGTCCATTGTATAAGGAACCTCAGTACATAATAAATTGTAGATCATGTCATAAAATCACCTTCATAATTTGTTGTTACTATATTGCTCTTTTTTCACAGGGTAATATTGTAAACTTGATTTTCTGCCTTATTTTTCTGATCAGGAAGCAAAATATGAACTTTCCTCATTTTCATTTAAAACTAATTTCATAAAAATATGTTTTTTCACATATCTCATGAACATGTATATATTGATGACCTATGAGGCTGGAGAATAAAAATTTCTTAATTTATGCCCATGTTAAACAGAGGCCCTGAATCACAAAAAAATACCTCTGTATCCATTATCATATGCTGATCAACCTATTTGCTACATTTAATATAAAACCTTGACTCAAAATGTCCATATTTCTAATAAATAAAAAACACTTAATTTTTCTTTTATGAAGAAAAAAGAAGATGCCTTATTAATTATATTCAACCCATTTAGACTTACTTAAAATATAAATAAGGTAAAATTCTGGCTCAAAGTCTCGACAGTAAGAATGTTAGGGCCACTAATTGAACTGAATCTTTACAACAACTATAAAATTTAAGTTAACCAGTAATATTCATTGAATGTCAATGTATTTGAAACCACACAGATGTGAGAAGCAGTGAGGCCCTGAGTGTATAGATTTAAAATATCATCCATAGCAGATAATGCAAATGAAAACACAAAGATACATTCCACATGAATGAAAAACATACCCAGTGACATAACCCAGTTCTAATTTTTTATGGCCAGGGCTTGACACAAACTCTTTTTGTTTTTTTTTAGATTTATTTTTTTATTTATTTCTCTCCCCTTCCTCCCGCCCTCCAGTTGTCTGCTCTCTGTGTCCATTCGCTGTGTGTTCTTCTGTGTCTGCAGCACCAGGAATCTGTGTCTCTTTTGGTTGCATCATCTTGCTGCGACAGCTCTCCGTGTATGCGGCGCCAGTCCTGGGCAGGCTGCACTTTTTTCACACAGGGAGGCTCTTCTTGAGGGGTGCACATCTTGTGCATGAGGCTTCCCTACATGGGGGACACCCCTGCATGGCATAGCTCTCCTTGCACACATCAGCACTGCACAGGGGCCCTGTCACCACAGGGGTCAGGAGGCCCTGGGTTTGAACCCTGAACCTCCCATGTGGTAGGTGGACGCTCTGTCAGTTGAGCCAAATCTGCTTCCCTTGAAACAAACTATTGTTTACATCAACCTCTGTTTTGGGATTTTAGGTATAGGAAAAATTAGTGCATATATTTTTAGATCCTTAAAATTTTAATGTGGAATATGATAGAAAGAGAAATCAGGAGAAATGGATTATTGTCTTGGCTCCTCCACTCATTAATTTGTGACTTTATGACTCATTGTTATGACTGATTTCATGGATCAATCTGGGTAAGTTTCGGTGTCCCATAGTATGGCCAACCAAGCACCAGCCTGATGGCTACTGTGGGGGCTTTTCATAGCTGGATTTGCACTTGATTGCGTCTAAGGCTGATTGCATCCACGTTCAACAGTGGAGCTGCACTCAGCACTGAAAGGAGTCCCCTCCTCCAGGCAGCTGGAGTCTGAAAAGCCAAACTGAGGATTTCAGAATCAGAACGAATAAAACCTTTCCGCCTCTTCTTCAGCCTGCAAGCTTCTCCTTGCGGATATAAATTCATCTTTACCAGAATTTACAGTCTGTGGCCTGCCCTTTGGAATTTAAACTTGCCAGCTCCCACTGGGGGTCTTATGAGCCAACTGCTATAATGAATCTCAGATAGACAGACAAACAGACAGATAGATAGATATGATACATGATAGATAGGTAGATGATAGATATGATAAATTAGATATTATCAGTAGATATAGATAATACACGCAGGTGTAAATGTAAGTGTAGGTATAGGTATAAGTGTAAATGTAGATGTAGACATAGATAATAGATGTAGATCTAGATCTTGTTAGTTCTGTTTCTCTTGGAAAACCCTAATGAATAGTCCTTAACCTCCTCAGGCCTCAAGTCTCTATAAAACAATGGGATTCCATTAGAAGAGCTATAACTACTTCACATCACACTGTTTTTTTCTAAGAGATATGATAAATAAAATAACACATACAGAAGGCATATGCACAAAACCTAGCAAGCTGACAGTACTCATAGATGTTAGTACATATGGCTTTTAAGTCCGTTCCAGTTCCAAAAGTTCTATGATATATTTTCATTTCCTCCCAGGTGTTCACTGAGTGAAAATATACCAACTATTAAGAGGTGCCACCTTCAGTGGCAGGATTACTATTAATTTTTATCTTCTAAATTTCCTACAACTTGCATGTGTTAAATAGTGTATGGAAAATAATTTACTGAACACAAGAAACCATGAAGAAGACAGGATACAAACCTGAAGAAGATATTTGTAAAAAATGTGTCTGACAGAGTTAGAAACATATATTGTCATACTAAATAGATGGGGAGATAGGTAGATTACATAGATAAATTAGACAGATAAGAAAAACACAAACATCTCAAAAGAAAAATGGGCAAAAGTTCGGAACAGGTACGTCATAGAAAAAGCTAACCTAAGAGTCAATAAACATATAATCATCCCCATTAGTACTCAGGAAAATTCAAAGTAGTCCAAAATAGATATAGCATTTTATTGCCAAAAAGTTTTAAAGCTGACAGTAGAAAGTGTTGGGAAGACTATGGAGCAGCTAGAATAGTTCTATACTGTACACATGGGACTATAAACTGGTTCAACAATTTTGGGAAATTGGTGTTTTCTATTAAATTTGAACACGGGCATATTCTATGAGCCAATAAGTTCAGTAATATTTCTTTATCAGCCAATGTAAATTATCCAGGTTATAGCTACTAACACCCAGATTTCAGTGGCCTAATACAACAAAGGCTTGTTTCTTGCTCATTTCACATACTGATGTGTGTCGGTGTGGGGAGAGTTTTTGCTCTACACAGCTATTCAGTCTAGTGGCTCTGCTGAATTCTAGGCTCTAACATCCTCCACTGGATTACCTCCAGCCAATCAGGAGACGAGGCAAGAGAATGAATTAGGAATTGTAGACTTTCTGGGGTAGACCTGGAAGTGGCCTACATCACTTCCTTCAAAATTCCATTAGCCTAAACTCTGCCACGTGATCTGACCTTACCGTCGGGGATGCCGAATCCTGTGGTATTGGTTTGTGGAGAGAAGGGGAAAAAGGAGCATGTTATTGATGAGCAGTGGCAGTCTCTGTCACAGTTACTCTTGTGATGGTTAGACTACTGTGGCAACTCGGCCAGGTAATTGTGCCCAGTTGTTTGGTCAAGCAAGCACTGGGCTAACTGGAATACAAGCGCATTTATGGACTTTAGTCACCATTGACTTTACTGCAGTGGTAAATCATAGATAGCTGGTGATAATTACATCTCTAGGGAGATTGCCATCAGCAATGAGTGATGCGTAACCCAATCAGTTGAAAGCCTTAAAAGGGGAAGTGATTCCAGCATTGAGGGAGAATTTCCCAGCTCGTCTTTGGACAGCCATTGTCTCCCAGAACTCATCAAGAACCTTCTTTGGATTTTCACTGCAGCCCCTGGTTGCACCTGCCTGCAGAACCTGGACTTGTGCATCCCCACAGCTGCATGAGAGACTCATAAAATCACATACTATTGACAGATATCCCTTGTTGATTCTGTTTCCCTAGGGAACTCTGACTATTACATTCCTCTCGGTCATCAAATATTTTGGTCTATTCTTACCACACATAGAATACCTCACCCTCTACTCAAGGAAGACTAACTCATCAAATTCAAGGTCTAGAATATCTGGATTATGTTATCTTCTCCAGCAACCTATGAATTTAAAAGACAAGCAAATTTCCCCTAAGCTCCTATATACAAACATGCAACAAGGACAAGCCAAGCACAAAAATCCACTTTTATCTATAAAGGGGAAGAAATGGAGACACCCAACATTCCTTGGCCAATAGCAACTATGAAAATCCACAGGCAGACTTTGGGTAGAACCGTTATCTGGGAGTAGGGCATGTTCCTTGGCCAGACTCTGATATTAATGGGGGACTCCCTGGTCCAAGGCTCCCTATCTCCACACTCCAGAAAATTAGTCTGTGTTCATCATCTTCTTTGGCCACATATGAAATGGCTATGCCCTCCTGGGTGGATGCAACATTTTTGTTGAGTAAGTTTGGAAACCCAAAAGTTGTTTTACACGTGAAACATCAATATCAGTGGTAGTTTCTTTGGGAATGAAGTTCCCTCAAAACATTTGTAGGCTTATGACCTATTTGCTTCTATTCAATTTTACGTGTCAATGGCCACACCCGAATTTCTTCCTGAGACAAAATTCTCAAGAATGCTTTATTTCTCCTCAGTGGACCTCGCTGTTAAACTGATGGTCGACTACATGATGATACTGGCACAATAAGTTTGGGTGGATAATCACCCTTAACCTGATTTTTGCCACAAGTCTGGGGTGACTTTATTAAACTGAAAAACTGTACTAGATTTTTGTCATGTAAAGCTTTAAAAATGTTTACCTCTTAATTTATGGATTCTGAAAGTAATTGAAATTTCCATTCTTTGGTACCCCAAACTTCTGAACTATCTATTCCCTTTCCATTTTCTTACAGCTCTTTCTTATAAGACCTTGCCAAAGGCAGCTATTTGTAGTCACCACATCACACACATTATGTTTTCCAACTTTTTCCTCTTGAACTGAAAGCCAGTAGGTGTTGTCCAAGTTACCACTGACAACATTCTTATCAAAATTTTTTTCCATGGCATAGCATGGTACTCTGTCCTTTTAGCTTGCCATGATTTAGCTGAATGCTAAGCTATATTTCAATATGAGAGCACATTGGTACTTACAGTATTCATTTCTGTATTAATCAATTAGTTAGTTTGAATAATGTTAGCTGTTTGATATAACACCAAGTCTCAGTAACTTAACCTAAAACAAAGGTTGGTTTGTTTGATGTTTGTTTCCCTCGTTTATGTGTTCATGTCATGGCCTGATGTGGGTTGGCACGGAAGTAAAAAGAAAGCAAATAAGTGCTTGATAATCATTTAGGATGAAGATTCCTTATATCTAGTGGTTCAACTACCCCTTAGGGACTTCATTTCCTCCACTAGATCCTCTGCACCTGGCTAGGAGATAAGAAAAAAGGAAGAGCATGGAGAAACTCAGGCTGTTTCTGGGAATAAGGGAGGAAATGGCACACACTACTTTGTATCACATTGCATTGACCTGAAGGCAGTCACAAGACCTCATCTAACTGCAGAGGAGTCTGGGAAATGCAGTCCTGGGTATGGCTAGGACGGAAAATAACATCCATAGGAGTGAGCACGGGAGTTCTGTAGCATAAGACTCAGAGAAGCTTTGGCACATGCGTCTATTGCAGCAAAAAACCACCTGAATGTGCGATGAATAGTAGGATGGAAACACACACACATACACAAACATACATAGACTATGATTCCATACGCTTATGGTCAAAAACATGCAAAACAAAATAAAATATTACTATGGTTAGTAACATTTAACTATACAAATGTGGTAAACTATAAAGAAATTCCAGGGTTTGGGGATTTATATTGCTGACACACTCTTTCCCTGCTGTGCTTATCACACTGCATCTTTCTGCCCATCGCTTGGTGTCCTCGTTCACAAACACTCTGCGAGCACCTCCTGCCTCTAAGGTCCTGGGTTCTTTACTGTACATGCCCTAATAAAAACGCCCTGCAACCATTAGCCAGAGCCAGCCCTTTGCCAAAATAAAAGCCTCTAATGGGAACATCTCCTCCCAGTTAAACAAACCATTAGGTTAGACAAGCAAAACAAATTGTTCCAGACATTCATTTCCAGACAACTGTGTGTTCCAACAAATATTGGAGGAGTGTTCGTAGTAAAGTGCAAACAAAACAGTTCCACCTTTGACTTTTATGCAAGTCATCTATAGGATTTTAAAACTGGGGAGATAGGCTAGTGGCAATGTAGCAACCCCCTCATTTTATAGAAAAATAGAGATGCATGCTCAGAAAAAATTGCCTAAGGTACATAGTGCCAGAGCCAAGAATGTCCAAGGACAGAATAAGACATATGGGGAGCCATCTCAAAAGATATCAGTGCATTTATGAGAGTCACAAAAATAAGAAAAATTATAGAATTAATGAGTATACTATATATTATTATTCTATATAATCATGCATAGAGCTTTTCTACAGGCAGAAACTATATGTATGTCCTTTACAGCTAAAGTAATACTTTCTTTTCATCTTGCTTTTTCCTTCCAGTATTTGAATCTATAGCTTTTATTTAGAGCATTCCTTATTTACTTTCAATTTACATCATTTTCTTGCTCCAACTGTATCTTTTAAATTTTTAATTATTTTATAAAAATAAAATTATTAAATTTTAGAACAGCTAATAGCTCATCATTGATAGATTTTCTATTCAATTTTTAAGGAAGTTATAGTATTATTTTCTTATATTATGGGATAAATGGTGTTACCAAAAATTGCATACACACCATTTTTCACCTATACTGGAATTAATATGCCCCTTTCCTAAACTCCTGCAGCATTTTATTTGCATCTATCTCTCTTCCAAGATTTTAAACTTTTTTAATAGGTCCCTATATTACTTGTTCAGCACAGTCCTCTGCACGGAGGAAAAGTCCCATAATTATTTACGGAATACGTGAATTTCTTTTCTTTCTCTCTCTCGCTTGCACACACACACACATTGCACACACACACACATTGTACTGCTTAGTGGCTGGTGACTGACTTTAAGTCTTCCAGGTTTCCTATTTTCCTGTGTGACAATAGATGCAGTCAGACTTACCATCTTTTGGTGACAGATACAAGGAAACCCAGGTCTCTTTATTTAGAGTATTCAACATCGTATTACTGATTAGCACCATGTGATATCTGAGGAGAACATTTTACAAGTTGTATGTAATGATTTAAATATTGCCCTAATTTGGTCAAGTCAAACTGAGTTTTACGGAGTTAGTCTGGAAAGGTCAGAGAGATTGTAAAATTTGCATCGTTTTCCATACTGCCCTCAAGACTGGCAGGGGGAATGAGGGAGGTTGTCCCAGGAATGCCAGGTCACTGAGAGCATGTGTAAGACTTTCTCAAGAGAGCGGCCCGAGGCCAAGCCATAAAGGATGAAGCAAAAAGCTGGAAAGGAAATAGGGCTCCTTCTTATTAACTGAGTGACTTTGGGCTACTTCCTTCGCCTCTCTGACTCGGTTTGCTCATCTGTAAACTGGGGTGATTGTGGTGAAGATGAAATTAGTTTAAAAGTTTCAAGTGCTTTACAATGGCTCCCACCTCTGGTAAGTACTAAATGCGTGTAAGCCGCTGCTTCTATTAACATCATCATCATCATTATTATTAGCCAGCCCACGGCAGAGCCAGCCAGGACTGGGAGACCAAGTGGTTGGCCGAATACCCAAGGGTCCTACATGGAGGTAAAACTGGTAACTAGAAAGGACACAGGATGACACAGTGGAAGAGAAAGTGCTTGGACAGGATCTTAGTGTAAGGAAGGTCCCAGTGGCCTCCAGTTGCTTTTTCCTTGTGGTTCGACATCTTCTCATTGGGCTAGGAGCATCCATTTGCAGGTCAATATCATTCACATTGGCTTGTATTTTATCCCTGTCATTGTTGTTAAGCTTTCTAATACATAGATGAATTCACTTTTTATTGATGCATCTCTGTTAACCAAACCAATCTCTCCTTGCAATATCTGGATAATTACATTTTACGTAGTGACTAATTTTGCTTATTTTGTTTCTTTGAGACCACTGTTTTTAAAAGGAAAGTTTCTGTATCTCCTGTTTAAAATTCTTAATAGTGAGAATATATGCATTTTCTTTAAGAGAACAATTGTGAAGGAAATTGTTTAAAATGTGCACCTAATTCAATAAATGGGAAATCTAGAGAATGCTTTTTAGTTTGACATGGCTCTAATGTATGCAAGGGGGGAACTTTTAAAAGGGTGAAGTTCTGAAAAGTTACCCAACATGAAAATACCATATTAATTCAGAAGAAATAAGAATAAAAAGCATACTTAGGAATAGTAAATCATCTTAAATGAATTTTTTTTCTAGAAACAGGATAATAATCTGATATAATCATGATGCAAATAACTGAAAACCTTTAATATAAAAGAGCCACAGAGTTTAGCAACTTCTTTTATGAAAAATTAAATAGCTTAAGTGCACTGATACATTCAAGTCAAAATAATCAAACTACCAATATCATATGGCAGTAGAGCTTTAAGTTTATCTATAAGACTAATTTACATACTTCCAATAATTTCATATTGGAAGTATGATGTCAACTTCCAATACAATGTGTTTCTACTTACACAGGTCATAAAATTTGCTTAATCAAAGGGAAAATTAGAGACAAGCTTCTCTGCCAAAATATTTACCCATGTCATGTCCCATGTAAGTTTGTGATGTACAAGACAAGGAGTATCTTGAGTTCTAATGTCACGTCTGTAGTAAATGGTGAAAGACTTGTTGACCCCAAGAGCACAGTGTAACCTTGGTTCCACGTACTTGGTAAGTGACTGCAGCTACTGATATTTACCTCTTCAAGTTTCAACTTTATACTATCCTTAATCTATAAAATGAGGCTATTACCTAGCTGAGGGGTTATGTTTTTTGAGAATTAAATAGGGTAATTCAGGTAAAATTATTAACAGAATACTAACCCATAGGAGAGAAGCATGCTTTACTATCACTATCATTATTTTAATTATCATTTTAGCAGTGGTGGTATAATAGTTCTAGCAGTAGTAAAAGGTGGTTAAGAACATAGGCTTACAAGAGGATTTAAGACCTATAAATATGAAAACTTGGTTTTCCTGGCCAGCACCCTGGGCACTTAAATGAGATTCTTTTTTTTTTTTCCATTTAAAAATGTATTAAAGTATATCACTCATACATGAACATACATAAACAATAAGTATAGAGTAAAAGTTGTGAACTTACAAAAGAAACATGCATATCATCATACAAGGCTCCCATACCTCATCCTACCACCAATACCTTGCACTGTTGTGAAACATTTGTAACAAATTATGAAAGAGCACCATTAAAGTATTACTACTAACTATAGCCTTTATATTTGACATATTTTTCCCCCACCATTTTTTGTTCATAAAGCATACCATTTATCTAAAATATACAATCAATGGCTTTTGGTATAATCAGAGTTGTCTATTCATCACTTCAATCAATATTAGAATATTTGCATTACTTCAAAAAAGAAAAAGAAAAAAAAAAACCACTATCATACCCATATGTTAACTCTACTAATTACAAATCCTAAGATGTGTTTTCACCATTACTTTTCATTTCCAAACAATCACAACTTGTTACCAATTCTGCATGGATTAAGCCTGAGTTTTTCATTCTCTAACCACATTCTATTCTCTGATGACTTATATTTTAGCTATTAACGCCATGAGTTTGCTCATTATATTTATTTTATTTTATTTTTTAAAGATTTATTTATTTCTCTCCCCTTCCCGCCCTCCCCCCCCCCCAGTTGTCTGCTCTCTGTGTCCATTTGCTGTGTGTTCTTCTGTGACCACTTCTATCCTCATCAGTGGCACCCGGAATCTGTCTCTTTTTGTTGCGTCATCTTGTTGTGTCAGTTCTCCGTGTGTGCGACACCATTCTCGAGCAGGCTGCACTTTCTTTCGTGCTGGGCGGCTCTCCTCACAGGGCGCACTCCTTGCGTGTGGGGCTCCCCTGTGTGGGGGACACCCCTGCATGGCACGGCACTCCTTGCGCGCATCAGCACTGCACATGGGCCAGCTCCACATGGGTCAAGGACCCGTCTGAACCACAGACCTCCCATGTGGTAGGCGGATGCCCTATCCATTGGGCCAAGTCCACTTCCCTGGTCATTATATTTAGTTCATAATAGCGAGATCAGACAATAAATGTCCTTTTGTGTCTGGCTTGCTCCACTCAATGTAATGCCCTCTAGGTTCATCCATGTAGTTATATACTTCACATCTTCATTTCTTCTTACTGCTGCATAATATTCCATCATGAGTATACAGCACAATTTGATTATCCATTTATCGGCTGAAGGACAGACACCTGGGTTGTTTCCATCTTTTGGCGATCATGAATAACGCTGCTCTGAACATTGCTGTGCAGATTGTCTGTTTGTGTTACTGCTCTCACTTCTTCTGGGGATATACCTAATATATGCCAGATCACATGGTAAATCTATATCTAACTTCCTTACGAACCACCAAACTGTCCTCCACAGTGGCTGCACCTTTCCACATTCCCACCAGTAGCGAATAACCATTCCTATTTCTCCACATACTCTCCAACACTTGCAGTTTTCTGTTTTTTAAACAAATCAATTTTATTGATACATATTAATAAAGCATAAATCCATCCAAAGTGTACAATCTATGGTAATCAGTGTAATCACATATTTGTGCATTCACCATCCAATCATTCCCAGAGCATTCTCGTTATTCCAATAATAACAATAAAAAAACAAATGAACAAAACTCATCACCTCTCTCTCTCTTTATGCCTCTCCTGCCGTACATAACTGCTAACCTTTTTTCTTCTCTCTAGTATATTTACCTTTATATTTTGTGGAAACAGTCTTTCATATGCAATATCACCCACATTTGTGTTTTACATGAGGTTTTACTATCTTATACAGTCCCATGTTACAGTTTTTAGCTCTTCTTCTAATAATAAACACAACCTTAGTCTTTCCTTTTCAACCACTTTCATACCCATTTAATAGCTCTGCTAGTCACAAACACCATGATATGCTCTAATCATATGTTTATTTTTTCCTTTCAGGCTGCAGCACTCCTTTTTGTATCTCTTATAATTTTTTTTCTTTTTTTTTTTGGTAACATATTCTACAAGTTTTTGTTTGTCGGTGAAGACTTTGAACTCACATCTCTATTTGAAGGACAGTTTTGCAGGATTCAGAGTTCTTAGCTGACAAGTTTTTCTCTTTCAGTTCCTTAAATACATCATACCACTTTCTTCTCAACTCCATGGTTTCTGATGAGAGGTCAGTACTTAATCTTACCGAGTTTCCCTCGTTTCTGATGCTTTTGCCTTGCTGCTTTCAGAATCCTCTTTATTGCTGATATTTGTCATTCTGAATATTAGCTGTCTTGGTGTAGGTATATTTGGATTTTTTCTGTTTGGGGTGTGCTGCCCTTCTTGGGTATTGATATTTATGTCCTTCATAAGGATTGGGAGGTTTTTGGTAATTATCTCCTTAAATATTCTTTCTGCCCCTTTTCCATTCTCTTCTCCTTCTGTAACACCAATAATGCAAATGTTTGTATGTTTTGAGTTGTCATTCAATTTTCTGAAACTCCTTTCCATTTTTCCAATCTCTTCTTTTTCTGTTCTTTCTCTCCCAGTTCAAATGCTCTGTCTTCAAAATCACTAATTTTGTCTTTGAGCAATTCAAATCTGCTCTTGTGTGTCTCTAATGTATTTTTAATCTCATCCATTATGTCTTTCATTCCCATAAGTTTAGTTACTTTTTCTTTGAAGGCTTTCAAATTGTTTTTTATGCTTTCCCAATTTCTTCTTAATATCCTTTATTTCTTTAGTCATATTTTCATTAAATTCTTTGAAGTGATTTAGGAGAGTTATGTGAGTTTTACTGATTAATTGTGTTAAATCCTATATCTCTTCAGCATATATGGTTAGTTCTTTTGGCTGGGCCATCTCTTCCTGTTCCCTAATATAACCTGTAATTTTTGGTTGATGTCTAGGCATCTGAATATGTTGGTGAATTTACTCTGATGGGCAATTTCTCTCTCTGTTGCCTATGGTTTTATTTTTCACTGCTCTTCTTGGATATTTGGTTCAACTTATCCTAAGTCTTTAAAATTGCCCAATTTAAGTTATCAAAAGTGGGCCAGGAGAGGGCAGAGGTGGCTTAGTAGGGAGTGGAGGTGTTCAAACAATTAGGCACCTACTTCCCCTATGGGAGTTCCCAGGTTTGGTTCCCAGAATCTCCTAAAAAGAAGGCCAGCACACAACAAACGGGCACAGCAAAAGCAAACAATGAGGCAATGGGAAGAAATAAATAAATTAAATAAATCTTTAAAAAAATTATTGGGTCAGGGACTCACTAGTGTGGTGCAGATTTTCTCCCAGGGGTTGAATACAAAGAGCACTGAAAGCTTTTGTGCATGCAATTTCCAGACTAGCCAGCAGGTGGCACTCATCAGCACACCTTTCCAAGGAGGTATTTCAATCTGGGCTTTCCTGTGTTCCTGCGTTGAATCTCCAGATCACAGATTCAAAGCAGCTCTGCTGGCCAATTCACTGAAGCAAAGCGCCCCGACTCCCACTCCGTTTGCCTTGAAACAACTGACAGGGAAGATATCTATTCCTCTCTCAATTGGCTGCAGTGAGCCAGGTGTTCTACTCCAGCTTAATTTTCTTGGGGATGGGGGTGGGGAGCCCTTCTGGGCTGCCTGGATGGAGGGGAGGTGGGGGGGACTTGGTAACTCACAATCCTTCTTGTTGCCTTTGTGGGTTCTACTATCTTCCCCTTAAACATTGATCCATCCAACTAACCACTGAGTTCTCTTTCTAAAATGCAAATCTAATGCAACCCTGTTTTAATCTTGAAGTTGCCTCCTATTTTCTACACTTGATTTTTTTCACTTTATGGTCTCCTCTATGAAAGCAACACTCTATTCTCCCTTTGAATCAAATGCACGTTTCCAGTGTGCCAGACTTTACATGCCTCAGAGCTTGTGCACATGATATTCCTCTGAGATATTCCTGAGATAGGCCTAACACATTTGTGTTTGGTCAGCAAGTATTTGTTAAGTAAACAATATACTAGAAACTGGGCTGAGCTCCAGGGATGCAGTGAGGATTGCCATGCATCCTGCAGTTAATATTTCCCGTCTCACGGCCATAGCAAGAGACCTTTCTTCCTATAGTATCACTTTCTTGCTTTCTGACCTTATTAACCATTTCCTTACATTTTTTTGGTGGCTTCCCATTATATTCTACCTCCAATGCCTTTGTGAGTTCACATAACTTTCCCCTGCCCTGTCTTCTTTTGCAGGTGCTCATCCGACACCTGCCTCTAATACATGTCCAAAAAAGTCTAAACATACCCTTTCCTCACGTTGTTAGTCCATCAACTGAACAGCTCCTGAAAACATATCCTCTCTACGAAGTCTTCCCAAATTAAATAATAAGAACTTGATGATTTTGCCATATAGTAAAAAGTACATGGAACTTTCATGACAGAACATTATTAACTGCAATCAACTATATATATATATATATATATATATTATTCAGTCTTTGTTCCCCCAATCATAGTCACACATATCCCTCAAATAGTGTCTTATACTGTCTTATTTTTCTGTCCATTTTTGTGTGTATATCTCTGCAGACTTTGTCAGTAGTGCCTGCTCTTTCCTTGAAATTCTCTTCTCCTTTGACATCTCAGTACTACTTCCTTCTATTTTCCTCTTACCTTTCCTGACTTGCTCTCACTCTCCTTTGTCTTTCTTTTTCTTCACATGCCTTTTAATTCCTGTTTTCAGTGTTCCTTCTAGGCTTATCTAGTTCCTCTGACTCCCCTCATCTCTGGAAATCTCATCCAAAGCGCAACTTCAATTATCACCTAAATGGTAATGAACCCCAGATTTATAGCTATACCTTGGATCTTTCTCTTATGCTCCCAATTTATAGTCTCATTTCACATCAATCCGTGAATACACTGCAGTATCTTAGATTACATATATGTAAATATTCCTTCATCTCCTAAATGTGTTTATTTTCCTGCAGTACTAATCTCAACTTAGAAATATTGGAATCATTCTCAATCTGCTTCTCTTACATACCCCACCTTGACAGCAGAGGCTCGTCTCTCCTCTGGTCACAGTAGGGCGTTCAGGGCTGCCATCCACCGGCGCGGTGCTGACCCTAGCCGTTTGGCGTCCCTGGGAGATGGGCCATGATGGGATCTCTTCCTCTGCTCTTTCGGACCTTTTGTGCAGTGTCAGTAATAGAGTGGACATTTTCTGGAAGCTTCTGTCATGCCTGAGCCTGCGTCCCCACCACACACGGTAGAGCAACTTGCTCCACATTCAGCAGACTTAGACTATGAGAAACACCACTATGTTCATGTTTTCCTTTAAATACCCGAGTATTTAATATTCATTCCCACTAATTCATCTACCTCATTTAGGTGCCTTTTTCTTTTGACATATTTTCCTCCAGGCTCTGGATATGGTGAATTCTACTTTGCTGAGAGTCTGGATTTTTGTGTCTTCCTTCAAGGCAGTTAAGTCACTGTTGGTTAGTAGCATCTTTTCAAGACCTGCTTTTTAAGTTGGTTAGGACTGGTCTAGAATGGCATGGAAAGTTCAGCCTCACTCCTAAGGCAGGGTCCTTTTGGACTCTCTACCAAGGCAATTCAATACAATGAAGGAAAATGTAACAGAAACTAGTAAGGCATTTTGTAATAAAGAGTATCTGAAAAATAAATCGCAGAGAATGACTGCTTTCACAAGAGTTATCCACTGCTAATATTTTTTAAAGACAAATTTTGGTTAATTTTTAGGCACCGTCAACCAGGCTAATAATTTAATTTTTGTCCTCAGTGATATTTTAGTTCTAAACATATATTTCCTTAGACTACATTAACTGCCTAGCTAAAAATTCAACACTGCAGGAAAGCAATAAGAAACAAACTGTAGTTACAAATCATCTGGCCGTTGTGGGTCAGGCAAAAAGGGAGAGTATTGGGCAGGCATTAGACGAGAGACCTAGAGAAGCAGGTTTGAAGGCTAAATCACACAAACAATGCAGAGAACGACATTGCAGAAGGCGCTCATTAGAAAACCGTCCCTGGCAGTGTTGCCGACAAGCCTTAGGTATCACTGTTTGTATTTTTGTCAGGTGCACGGCTCCTGCCATTAGTAGGACTTCCACTCCCCTGCCACGACCCTGGCCTAAGCCGCACTGCCACCACCCCAGCCAGATGCTCCTGCCGTCTTCCCCAGGACAGCGGAGAGCTCACAGAGCATCCTTCTTCAAGCTGCTTACTTCCCAATTGGATTCTCGGATTGGCACACCTGATTGGTGAAGATGAGGCTGCAGGTCTGGGCCCAAGTGGAAAAGGAAACACGTTTTCCAGCTCCTATCACGGGAAGATGAGCCCATAGGGGAGAAAATTTTCCATATGGGTAAGATATGTTCGAAATGTCGAGGCAGCCAGAAAACATGAAGTCAAAAGACTTTTACAACATTTCAAAATTTATAACGCTGCCAGAAATTATAAAACATGAAGCTTCCCCTTAAAGAGTCTAGTCCCTATGATTCCCCTACTGAAAGTTGCACAATGAAATGAAGGAAGACGCATTTGTGTTTATATAAAACTCAGAGATTTCTGTCTAAACCAAACTATCCTTATGTTGTCTTAAGCCAGCATATTGCATTTAAATAAAATTAAAGCAGAGTAGATACACTGAAACGTTACGCCCAACTGCTAAAATGCTATAAAAGAATCCTTTGTCCAACTTTCTAGTCCAAACTTTTCATTGGATATAAATCCTATATGCACTGAAGCTATCACTTACACAAAAGATTGTAAGAATCAATAAAGAACATAGTAAGAGTTGAATATACGAGAACAAATTAGATTGTCTACCTCATAAAAATGAAGGATACATTCTTAGTCACACAATCCAACGTGCATTTCCTGTTTCTTAAATTAAATATACTGGTCTCAAAAATCCCACGCAGTTTTGAAGGAGGTTTAATTTAAAATCAGGGGTTATTTTCTGGTTTGGGAGAAAATGTTTCAAAAATGTAAAGCATCATAGATTGGCATGAAAGATAAGGTTAATTGAGATATTTTTGTGCAAGTTGCTACCTGGATATAGAACCTAAAACTTGAATAATAATAGATATTTTCTAAATATATTTATGATGTCCTCATATAATCAAAATCCAATTATCCTTCAAGTCATTACAATATGTCACAATGAAACATATATTCTTATATTTTCTGATGAAAACATAACAGTAAATGGTATAAAATGAAAAATTGGGTGCATTCTAAATCAGTTGTTTTTCTTAAACATATATTAATATTTAATGCAATATATATGTATTTTAATTTAATATTTGCCTATTCCAACCATAGTTCCATGCCCTAATGTTAGATTTTTTCCAGCTTCATAAACTGAATTGTTGTGTATGTCAAAGTCAGTGAAGATTTTCTGATCTAAAGTAGACTTTTTTCTAACCTATAAAATCATTCAGGCTTTGGGGCTCACAGAAGGGTTAGTTTCATCAAACTGCATTCACAGTGCAGTTTATATCACCTAAACTGACCCTCCACAAAACCTCCAAAAATGAAAACTTCTCTAATGAAATAACTTGATATGTGAACTGTAGAAAAATAAATGATTGTGGGAATAAATGATAAAAACAGGAAAATAGGGTTTTCGGTTCTTGAAAGTATAAGCAAAGGGACCTGTATTATGGTGAGCCAAATTCTCTAAGCACATTAAACAGTCTCTAGAAATAAATTAAGCGTTTGGGGGAAGCTCTTGCACACTAGAGTCCCATTCGTTGCCAGGAGACTTCAATACAGGATGGCTTGCCCAAACAAAAGTGCTAGGGGACACATTGATTTTTACCATTAACCACTAACTTTACAGCATTTCTCTGGAGCAAGTTTCCAATTTGCCATATGTTGGCAGCTTTTTCATGTGTTATATTTTGCTTTTTTTTGTAATAAATAATTTTGGATATCTAAGACTGAAAAGTTCATGGGGAAAAAGTCTATAATGAACAGAAATACTTGAGATTAAGGTGGAAAATAAAATGTTGAAAGAGCTGGTCAATTCACTCAAAAGATGAAAAAGTTGGAGGCAATTTAAAAACAGTTCTAAAATATCTGTATGGGTGATATTCTACATGAAAATAGTAATTAACTGTTCTCTATCTCAGCTGAAAAAGAAAAAAAGAAAAAAGAAAATGACCTTGATAGAAACACGAGAGGTTTGGTTTCAAAATAAGGGAAAATTTCCTGACAGTAATTTTATTTATTTATTTATTTTTATTTATTTAATTCCCCTCCCCTCCCCTGGTTGTCTGTTTTCTGTGTCTTTTTGCTGCGTCTTGTTTTCTTTTGTCTGCTTCTGTTGTCGTCAGCGGCACGGGAAGTGTGGGCGGCGCCATTCCTCAGCAGGCTGCTCCCTCCTTCGCGCTGGGCGGCTCTCCTTATGGGTGCACTCCTTGCGCGTGGGGCTCCCCTACGTGGGGGACACCCCTGCGTGGCACGGCACTCCTTGCGCGCATCAGCACTGCGCATGGGCCAGCTCCACACGGGTCAAGGAGGCTCGGGGTTTGAACCGTGGACCTCCCATATGGTAGACGGACGCCCTAACCACTGGGCCAAAGTCCGTTTCCCTCTGACAGTAATTTTAAAACTGCTGTTTTCCTCTCATTACAGAAGCAATATATAGTCTACCTAGAAAGTTTTGAAAAGGCAAAAATAAAATGAAGGACTGTAAATGGCTCATAATCCTTTTATCCAAGGATAACTGACACATGTTGATATATGTCCTTTCTGAAATACATGTTTATATGTACATGTTTATAATATTTTAGACATAATTTTTCTCATTGAACATATCTTCAAATCAGCAAATATTTTTCTGCAACATATTTTTAATTATATCTCATGTATGTGCCAAAATTATCACAAATCTCATATTTTGACTATTTTATAATTTTGTTGTTATAGTTAATACTATGATAAATAATCTTGTGAAGTAATTTTTGTGCACATATTTGATTTTACCTTAGTGTAAATTCATAGAATATACAAGTTGAAAGGATATAAATATTTGGATTTTCTTGCAAAATTACCCTTCAGAATGATTGTTTCAATATAACTCTGAACATCAAATATATGAAGATTGTTGGTCTACATGGGATTGTATTTCTTTCAATTTTTGTTTTGCTGTGTGTTATTCTCATATCAGTTTATCTCTTTTTCATGGACAACCTGCCTATAAATCTTGGGACTTCACAAGTGTTTAAAATATTTAGGTTTTTCCAATTCATCATTAATCTTTTAATTTACTTATTGGTCATTTTTAATATGTCTTTTTATTTCTTTTATGGTTCCCTTCTATTTTCTATTGCTTTAAAAACTTTTCTACACCCATGTTGTAATTACTATTCAGCTTTAAGTAATTTTATTCATTGTTTTATGTTCGATTATCATTGTGTTGGGTGGCATGAGGTACAATTCTAATTTATCTTTCCAAATATTTAATCAAATATATCCACTTACTGAGCAAACCATATTTTTACTTCTAATCTTATTTGCAACTCCAGAATATATCCTAAATAATTCTATGAACACAGGTCTTATTTTTGAACTTTGTATTCTCTTCTATTAGTCCCTTTTGTCAGTACGATACTATTTGGGGGGTGGAGTAGGCAGGGGAATGAAGAATTTATTAAGAAACAAGAAAAGAGATAGTACACAACCCCAGACACAGGTGCGAGCATGCTACAGGGCGAGAAGTGCGTGCGGCACCACAGGTTAGGCCTTTTTAAGACATTCCCTCCCCCCCCTTCCTAATGTTGGGGAGGGGCCCCAGCTGTTTGCTGATCTGATTGGTAGCCTTACAACCCCTACCTGCTAGCTCTCAGGGGGCCAATGAGGAGGCCTTTTATTTGGAGTCATCCAGGACCAATAGGGAGGCCTGTCTAGAGTTATCCAGACCTTCCTAAAGGGGCATCAAGGCCAGGGTCTCGGCGGGGTCTTTCTGGCTTTGTTCTTAGCAGCAGCCTTCCCTCAGGGGCTTTCCAGATTGGGGCTCCTGGCCATGTTCTCTGCCAGGTCCCAGCTGAGACTCATCTTCCCTTTTTCCCCTATGCTAACCTGCTTCAGCTCCCCCTCAGAGACTTTACACCCTTATTCCTGAGGGGGAGCTGAAGGGCGATGGTCATTCTTCAGTAGCGGCTTCCTGCTGGTTAGGGAGAGTAGTTCCTGCCTGGCAGGATGTGAAACTCTCTGGCTCTTCTGTTAAGGATGAGGGAAGGCTGGTCTGGCTCCATGGTTGGAACTGGATGAAATCCCCATATGACTAAGACTTTGTTCTGTAAGGCATTGATTCAGGACTTCTAACATGTTCAATATCCCTCTGCATATGATCTAGAATAGAAGAGAGATCGTGTTCATCAGGTATATAGGTGCAAGTACCATGCTATTTTAATGACTTGGTTTTCAATTAATTTTAATATCCAGTAGTTCACATGAGCTCCATTCTCCTGTTGCTTATATTTTTCCAAAGTTACTCCACTAGTATGTTCTTCGAGTGAACTCTATTTTGAAAAAAGAAAACTCCTTTAGATTCTTGTTGTGATCGAGCTAGGTATATAAATTAACCTGGGATTTAGTTCATATTTCAACATACCCTCTCGACACCAACCATATGAAAATGGTGGATAAAATTTAAAGGAACTTGAAAAAGGAGAAAAAGTGAAGCTAATTATTTGCTGGCCTCTGGGCCCAGGATCTGCTGCTAGTAATCAAAGGCAATATAATGGTCCACTTGAGATGATTGCCTGAAGTCAGCAGCATAGATAAGTTAAAAAAAAAAAAAAAAAGACCAAAAAAATGGAGGCCTTCTTGGTAATTTCCAAGAAATTTATAGAAAACTGTAACTCAGGGAAGTTGGAAGACAAAGACATGACCTCCTGAGCAGCAACTGAGCCAAGCCAACTGAGAGTCTGGTGACTAGATCAGTGATTCACTCAGAGAACAAAGCAGTGTTTGTGGTATGATGTGAGCCTGGACTGAGAGGCAATGGGAGGAAGCAGGTGAAGCCCGAACAAAACTGAGAAACAGCTAGAAAGAGAAGGAAAAGAGAGAAAAGGAAATTAACACTCCAAGTTAACTCACAAGTCAAAACTCCAAAGCATGTTAAATAATTAAGCTAATAAAGATAGATAATGGAATTTAAAAATCAGAATATGAAGCTATCATTTTTCAGCTGAAAAGAATTACAATGAACAGAGGTCAAAGAATTTAAAATAAGTAGGTACATAAGATATAATCCTTATATTATTTAACAGATGAAAAAAAGCTAAAGTCCTTTAAGATCAGCATGTAAATATGAAACATGATAGGTTGGTTTTTAAAAATATATTAGAAATCTTTAAAATGGGTAACATAGTCATTGAACTCAAGTACTACACCGGAATAAACTCTAGACCAGACCCAACTAAAGAAAGAAGGAATGCAGCAGTGATATATGTACCCAGAAAATTCAGAGAGAAAAATGTAAAAACATGAAAAGTGCAATTAAGGTGTATGGATACTAGTCAACCAACATGGCAGCATAAGACCCTCCAGGGTTCCCCCACAGACTCTTCTTTTTTTTAAGATTTATTTTTTTATTTATTTCTCTCCCCTCCTCCTCTTCTACTTACTTTCTGTGTCCATTCACTGTGTGTTCTTCTGTGTCCACCTGCATTCTTGTCAACTGCATTGGGAATCTGTGTCTCTTTTTGCTGCGTCAGCTCTCCATGTGTGCAGTGCCACTTCTGGGCAGGCTGTGTTTTATTCTCGTGGGGTGGCTCTCCTTGTGGGGTGAACTCCTTAAGCGTGGAGCTCCCCTATGCAGGGAACACCTCTGCATGGCATGGTTCTCCATGCATGCATCAGTACTGTGCACGGGCCGGCTCACCATATGGGCCAGGAGGCCCTGGGTTTGAACCCTGGACCTCCTATGTGGTAGGCGGATGCTCTATCAGTTGAGCCAAATCCGTTTCTCTCCCCAACAGACTCTTGAACAACTAGCAAAAACAGAGAACTATCTTCCTCAAAACTTCAGAAAACAGTTAAAGTAACAGAACTATGCCAGATCAAGAAAATACACTCTTAACAGCAGCAGGAGAAGCATCTGGCCCACTTGCTAGCCTCTCTTCTTCCCTTTCCTGGGGTAGCGTGGAGTCAGGCTGCACTCTCCTTGTCAGCCCCTAGCTTTGCACTGGTGGGAGCAGAGCAACCCCTGTGTACATACTGGGGAGCTTATATGTTTGCACATATCAATTGGGTGGCAGCCTGAAAGTGTGAACAAGGAAACTCATCTTGGTTCACCCTCCCAGATCTTGCCTTGCAGGCAGAAGTAGCTTGCAGACAACTAAAGCAGTATAAGAAACAATTAAATCAAAGCAGCCAGGGACAAAGGATTACGTATTTTAAGTCATTTACATATTTCACTATTTTTAGAGAACTCAGGATGGGGAGAAAGTCTTTTTCACAGAGAGTACAGGGGATATTCAAATTCCTGTAAACAGGGTCACCTAAGGCCACATGCAAGTACAAGCTCAAGAGGAGATGCAGATAAGAAAAGATAGAGAGGACCCTATAATTCACATACCTCAGGCTGATTTTCCTGATGGGAAGCTAAACTCTGAGTAACACACTAGCCAGTGCAAAACCAATTTCCAAAGAGTTTGAAAGCATTGTTTGCATTGTTTTCTTTGTTTTTGGTAACCTATGGAACTCAAGGAAACCTCTGTCTTATTAATAGCTAGAAACAAACTTAAGGAACAGACAACTCAGGGACTAAATCTAAGACTTACTACTTTAAAATATTAAAATTTCAATGTGTAACAAAATATTTGAAGACAAACAGGGTGTGATGGCCCATCTAAAAGAACAGAATAAAAATCCAGAAACCGTCAATGAAGAAGGCCAGACATTGGACATACTGGATGAAGATATAAAAAATAATCCACAATATGGTCAAGGAGATAAATGAATATACTAAATAACTAAAAGAAATAACTAAAAGATATGAGGAAAACACTAATGAATTATATGAACATCTCAATAAAGGTAAATTTTAGAAAAGAACCAAACAGAAATACTGATATTAAAGTCAATAACTGGAATGAAAAATTCCCTAGGTGATTTCAACAGCAGAGTAGAGCTGACAGTAGAATCAGTGAACTCAAAGGCAAGACAAGAAAATGATATAGGATCAGAAAGTTAAAAGAATTTTAAAAAGCAAACAGAGCTTATATTAATGTAAAACATATTAATATATGCATTATGGGAGTCCCAGAAAGAGAAAAAAGACAGAAAGAGGCAAAAGGAATATTCTAAGAATTAGTGGCAGAAAACATCCCAAATTTAATGAAAGTAATGACTATGCACTTAGAAGAAGCCCTGTGTGATGGTTTGAAGCTGTACGTGCCTGAGAAAAACATGTTCTTAAATCTAATCCATTCCTGTGGGTATAAACATATTGTAAGTAGAATCTTTTGATGAGGCCACTTCAGTTAAGGGTGATCTATGTCATTGAGGATGGGACTTAATCCTATTACTGGAACCTTTTATAAGCTGAATAAATACAAAGAGAGAGAAAGAAAAAGTCAGGGAAGCAAGAAAAAGAAATCAACAAAACTGGGAAGAGAATGGAGAGAACAGCAGATGCTACCATGTGGCTTGCCATGTGGCAGAGGAAACAAGGGTTTCTGGCAGCAGCCAGTCTTGAGAAAGAAAGCATCACTTTGATGACACCTTGATTTGAACATTTCCTCATCCTCAAAACTGTAAGCTAATAATTTTCCATTGTTCCAGCCAAACTATTTAATGGTATCTCAGGAGCCTAGGAAACTAGAACAGATTTTGTCACCAGGGTGAGAACTCTCTTCCTGAGCCAAGGCATACTCACCCTTTCACACACACGGGTGGACCCACTCTCTTATCCCAAGAGAGGCCTTCTGTCCAGAACTCAGTCTTCATGGTCCTGCATTTGAAGTGATTTTTTTCCTTCAATCTGTTTCTTTTCTGTCCCTTTTAATTCAGGGTGGCAGTGGTTCCGTTCATACAGATTTCACAAAAAACTTGTCGATTTTGCACGTAGTATACAGGGGTTCAAACCATCAGACAGAAAGACTGCATACAGCTCCGTCCCGCATTTCCAATGCTAACGACACTGAAACGGCTTGCTGATTCCATGTTCAGTTAAAGGCTCACATTGAGCACTATTCTCTGGGGACTCATTTCCAGAAACTAAGAACATCCCAAATAATCAAATTCTGGCTTCTTTGCACCCAGGAGTTCACTTCTCAGCTTATCGCCTTCCTCTCACATATTACTATAAGGTGCAAAGAGAAATCAGGCTGCCCTTTCCAAACTTAGCTTGGAAATCTCCTCCACTAAATATCCAAGCTCATTGCTTTCAAATTATGCCTTCCATCTTACATCAGAACTCAATTTTCCCAAGTTCTCTGCTACTTTAAAGCAAGGATCATTTTTCTTCCAGTTTCCGATACATTCATCATTTCTGTCTAAGGCCTCGGAGGAAGTACTTTTAGCATCCATATTTCTACCAATTGGTAAAGAAATCTAGGCTTTTCTATCAAGCATCACAGAAGTCTTCCAGCCTCTACCCATTACCCAATTAGAAAGTTTCCACTTTTTTTGGTATTTGCAATAGCAGCACCCAACTCTCCAGGTACCAAAATCTGTTCTAGTTTCCTAGGATACTTAAAGGAAATATCATGAAATAGTTTGTCTTAAATAATAGAAATTTTTTAGCCTATGGTTGTGAGTCCAAGAAAATGTCAAAATCAAGGCATCATCAAGGGGGCGTTTTCTTCCCAATGATTGGCTGCCAGAGATCCTACACATTCTTCTCTAGTAAACATGTGTCATTATCCATAAATTAGGTCACAGAATAAATCTAATTAAATTCAGAAATATTTAAATCATAAAATGTATCTTTTACAACAACAATGGAATAATGAGGGAGAACTGGAAAATTCACAAATATATGGAAATTAAACAACACACTCCTAAACAACCAATGGGTCAAAGAAGAAATCACAATGGAAATTAGGAAATTTCTTCAAGTAAATGAAAATGAAAACACAACATACCAAAACTTACGGGATGCAGGAAATGCTGGACTGAGGGGGAAATTATAGTTTTAAATGCTTCTATTATAAAAAATGATCTCAAATCAGAGACTTAACCTTACCACTGGAAGATCTAGAAAAAGGAGATTAGCTAAACCCAAACTGATTAGAAAGAAGGAAATAACCAAGTTTAGAATGGAAATAAATGAAATAAATAATTTTAAAAAAATAGAATGGCTAAATCACAAATTGGTTCTTTGTAAATATCAATAAAATTGACAAAACTTTAGCTACACTGACAAAGAGAAAAGATAGAGGAAGCAACTTAAAAAAAAAATGAAAGGGGGTTTATTGTCCTGAACCCACAGATATAAAAAGAGTATAAGAGGATATTATGAATGATACAACAAATTAGATAACATAGAAGAAATGGACAAATTCCTACAATGATTCCAGAAGAAATAGAAAATATCAACAAACCAAAAACTAGTAAAGAGATTGAATCAGTAACCAAAATCCTCCCAACAAAGAAAAGCCCAGGATCAGATTATTTCACTGGTGAATTTTACCAACCATTCCAAGAATAATACCATCGTTCCTAATTACACTCTTGCAAAAAATTGAAGAGAAGGGAATACTTCTTAAAATCATCCTCTGAGGCCAACATCACCCTAAACAAAGCAGATAAAAAAACAAGACAAGAAAATTACAGACCAATCTCTCTTATGAATAGAGATGCAAAAATCCTCAACAAAATACTAGCAAACTGAACCCAATAGCACACTAAAAGTAGTATGCACCATGATAAAGTGGGATTTATCCTAGATATGCAAGAATGTTTTCATATCAGAACATCAATTAACAGAATGTACCATATTAATTGAACAAAGGAAAAAAAAACATTGTTATCTCAACTGATGCAGAAAAGGCATTTTACAAAATCCACCTCTCCATCTTGATTAAAAAATTTAGGAAACTAGGAATAGAAGGCATTTTCCTCAGTATGATAAAGGGTATTTTTGATGAAAAAAAAAAAGCTACTGCTAACAACATAATCAAAGGTGAAAGACTGAAAGCTTTCACTCTAAGTTCAGGACTAAGATAAGTTTGCTCATTGTCACCACTGTTTTCAACATTGTCCTGGAATTTCTATCACCAGTACTTATTAGGTAAGAAAACAAAATAAAAGGCATCCAAAGTGGAAAGGAAGAATTAATACTTTCTTTGTTTGCAGTTAACATGATCCTATATATAGAAATCCTGAAAAGCTGATGGTAAAGCTACTAGAACTAATAACAGAATTTAGCAATCTCACTGGTAAAAGATCAACTAGCCAAAATCAGTGCTTTTTCTACATACTAAGAATAAACAACCTGAAAAGGAAATTAAGAAAAAAATTCTATTTATAATAATTAAAATAATCAAATATCTAATAATAAATTGAAGCAAGGATTTAGAGGATGTGTATGCAGAAAACTACATCACATTTCTAAAAGAAAACAAAGAATGTATAAAAGAATAGAAATGTATCCCATGCTCATCAATTGGAAAATAAAATATTGTTAAGCTGTCAACTCCACCCAGAGAGACTGACAAATTCAACACAATCTCAATAAAAATTTCAACAGTCCTGTTTGCAGAAATGGAAAAGCTAGTCCTCAAATTTATGTCAGGGTAAGGGGATCCCAAAAGCCCAAACCAACCTGAATCTCTGGACTATCCACCTGAGCCTCAGCAGACTTGCACTCCTACTCCCCTCTGCTGCCGGCCAGCTAATAAGGAGGTGAAGAAGGTCAAACACCACACCAAGTCAAGAGTGACTACAACTGCAAGCAGGAGAATTGCATCCATCATCCATGTGGAATCTAATCCCCCTCTTGATATAGAGGTGGAATGGACATAACCATGCCAGGGTGCACAGAATAGAGGAATAGAGTATGGACTAGAGTGGACTTACTGGTGTTCTGCTGGAGAACTATTGTGATTAGTAATGGAAGAAACTGTAGCAATGGTGTGGAGAAAGTGGCCATGGTAGCTGCTGAGGGTAGGAAGAGGAAAGAAGAGTTCATTAGTTCTAACAAAGAAATCACACTAAGGCAAAGTGTTAAAGATGGGGTAGGTGGAGTAATACAGGAACTCTGTACCTTCTGCATGATTTTTCTTATACCTCCAAGTTCTCTAAAAAAAATTATTTAAAAAGATACATGAATAAAATATTGAAAATCTTCAATATATCTTCAGTGTTTCAGAATTATAGAAGAAAAAGAATGGCAAAGAAGTTATACTTGAAAAGGACACAATTGAGAATTTTCCAGAATTTAAAAAGATATAATTCTGTGTTCAAATGCTTCCTCAAGTAATAGAGTAGTACATAAAAATAAAGGCAGGCATAGGCATGATGTTGTAAAGTTGCAAATTATCCAAGATTAAAGGCAAAAAAATATTAAAATTTACCAAAGGAAACCTACAGATTAAATACTACAAATTAATCTGAAATTGGCTTCTCAGTGGCAATACTAAACCTAGAAAATAATGGAACAATATCAGGGAGAGAACACAACATTACACTTATCTGAACAGGCATTCCAGAGCAAAGGCAAAATAAAGACATTTCAAATATACAAAGACTAAGTAAAAAGTTTACATCGCAGCGACCCTTGCTCAAATATTGACCAAATATAAGCCCAGAGGGATGACAGGAGACTGAAAACATCAATAAGTGATATACTGATAAATTATGTTGAAATTTTTAATTTAAAAATGATACTAGAACCAATAATAGATTTTTTTAATGAAAATGATTTTAAATGGGGGATTAAGTTATCCTAAGGTCTTGTTATGCTCAAGAGTGTTTAGAAAAACTAAATAATTATAGGTTTGTAAAAATAATCTCCATGGCTAACTGAATGTTTAATAGAGAGAAATTCTTAAAGGGAATAAATACAATCTATAACTTCAAATTCAACAGAAGCAAGGAAGGTAAATACAGAAAATTTAACAACTCAACAGAACACCAAGAAGAAGGGAGAACAAAAGTAAGGAAAAAAGGCCATAAGCAGAGAATAGAATAAAAATTGGAAGAAATAAATATATCAGTGATCATAATAAATGTAATTAAATTATTCTCACCTATTAAAAGCCTGAGATTATCAAATTGGAAGAGAAAAATAAATCCAGTTTGTTTTTCAGGAAAGAAATCTAAATAAACCTACTTAGAGGGTTAGCTTTAATGGAATGCAAAAATAGATCTACTATGCATATTCTAATAAAAAGAAAATATGATAATGGCATAGAAATAAGGGATGAATGAAAGATAAGGTAAAAGTCATTATTAGAGGTAAGTGAGTAACAGCATAAAAGTAGGGTGAGATGATAGACTTTACTGATTCAAGAGACTTGAAGGCTTGACTCCTCCCAGGTTAGTATCTCCAGCATCTCTGGGTTTCTTGGCTTCTCTGGGTTCCGTTGACTTCTGGTTTCTGGTTATTCTCCATGGCTTCTCTCTCCTGATTTTCACTCTGTTTATAAAAGACTCCTCTAGTCTGTATTAAAACCCAACCTGATTCAGTTTGTCCACACCTTAACTGAAGTAATGTCTTGAAGAGATCTTATTTACAGTCGGTCCACACCCACCAGAATGCGGACCAAGACCAAGACCAAGTCCAAATTGGGGGGCACAAACCAATCCACAACACCATCCATTTCCATAATTTAAATCACTGGCTTTATCTTGATTAGTCCTGCATATTTGTCTACAACCTTATCCTTTCCCAAGATACAATCCCTTATTATCAACTCCCTCCTGGATATTTCCAACTAGATAACCTTGGAACATCTCAAACTCTAAAGCCCAATTCATCAACTTCACCCAAACTAAGCAGCATCTGCATTTCTTCCCCTTTACTTGTTCCTCATCTCCAATTAGGTTATTATTCCTACGTTATCAACATCTCCAATGTTCCTTTACATTTCCAAAGCCACCATTTATTTAGATCCTCATTTCATTTCTGTGGCAAGCAGGATTTGGGCCCCGTAATCTTTTTCTCTGGGTATTATACCAATTAGGTTATGCAGCAAAACAGACTTTGCAGATGAAATTTATGTTGTTAATCAGCTGATCATAAAACAAGATTACCCACATGCTAATCACATGGGCCAAAAGCAGCAGAAGATGAGTAAAAAAGATCCACAAGGAAAAGAAGCAGGAGAGATTCAAATCTTAAGAGGGACATGACTCACTGTTGCAGACTGTGAAAATGAAAAGAACCAAGAGCCAGGACTGGCACCTCTAAACAGTTGGTAAGGAAACAGGACTTCAGTCCTACCAGTGCAAGGACCCCAAGTCCTACCAGTGCAAGGACATGAATTCCACCAAGACCTGAAGAACCTCCCAGGATGCATGCAAAGAACGCAGCTCTACTCACACATTGACCTGTAGAACCCAGAGCAAAGGAATCAGCTGACCTACAGAAACGTAAGATAAGAAATCTGAATATTTTTAAGCTGCTCAACTTGCAGTGATTTATTATGGCAATAAGATAAAATATAATCTCCCAACTATTCTCCTAATATGCTCTTTCTTCTGCCTTTAAGTCCATTTCCCTCACCAGTTCAATATTTTAAAAAGAGAAGAACATCTTAAAATGTTACAACGCTGCTCAAAACTTTCAATATTTTTATTGCTTAGCAAATCAATATTATTTTCCTCAGACACAAACAAGGCTACCTGCAATATGATAGCAACCAAACTTTCTATGTTTCTCTCCCACCGCTCTTCTGCCTGCATCCAAAATGGAGTTCTCTTTGGTCCATCTTTGACTCAAGCCATTCTGCAATTTGGAATGTCCTCCCACTAAGGTCATTACTGAAAATATATTTAAGGATCCTGCAAGACCTAGATAAAGGGCCAGATTTTAGATCAATCTTTATTTCTAATCTTAGTCACCAGAGGGAAGCACTCTTCTTTGCCGGTAATTCATGTGTGGATTTCCCCTTCTTTTTCCTTTATTTCTGGGTTTGCTGTTCTTGTTTTATTTCAGCTCCCTTATCCAACCACCCTATTTTACCATTGCAAGTTTCTCAAGGGCAGGGAGCTCTATTTATTCATTTGTTTCCTATATAGCAACCTGCAATGGACTTTAAGCACAGTAGATGCATAATATACAGTTGAGTTGTTGAACTGCATGCACTACCCAGATACTTCTTGGTAGACATGCCATTCCTACACTCTAGTACTCATTAACTCTAACATGCATTAACACAATTCATCATCGAAATGTTGGGGGTGTCCATAAAAAGGTACTGAAAAGTCTGAAGGAGAACAGCAGCACAGGAAATTGCTCTTACAATGAACTAGCCCCTTGCTAAGATGCACCAAAATGTGGTAGAAAAGGGGAAAATGTGCTTCTTCCATGTTCTTCAGGACTTATCTGAGCTATCCTGATGGTATAAAAATTATTTCCAAAATATGTCCATGAACTGGCAAAAGAAAAAAAAAATGAAATGAAAAGAGCAGAAGTAGCTCGAAATGCAACAGCTTTAGGGAGTGTGGTGGGTGGCATGGACAGGGTGGCGTGGCCATTACACCCATTCCTCTCCTGGCTCTTTGGCTTGATGGACTCAGTTGCAGCCACTCTGATGGAGCTGTTCTAGCCGCGATCAGCCTGGTTCTGTGTGGTGCTGGGCTGATGTCAGGAACCAAAAGCCCCCAGCAGACAACACAGCGGGGCTGGTATATATAATCTCAGAATTGTTTGTTTGTGAAAGTAAAATACCAGCAACAGTTAATGCTCACCACCTCATTGGAGATTAGCTAAACAAATGACAAATCCATTAAGTAGGAAACTATGTATCATTAATAAGAAAAACCGAAGTTCTGTGTCTGACTTTCCAAAACAAAGTGATAAGTGGGAAAACACGATGAAAAACATTATATTTAATAGTATACACAGTGTATGAAAAACACTATATACTTTACTGTCTATCAAATATTTTGAAGGCTTCAAAATAAACTCTTAATGATGGCTATCCCTGTAGAAGAAAATTATGGTTTGGGGACAATAAAAGCTCTTTCACTCTCCATTCTTCTGTACTGCTTTTTAAAATGATGAATATGCATTATTTTATTTTTACAAAAAAAGCTTAGTCATTTTACAGTTTTACTTTATTACACTCGCCCTTCAATTTTCATTCTGTTCATTTATACTGTATTTGACTAATTTGCCTGTCAAAAATCCCCACATGAATTCTGTGGCAGTAAGGATGAAAACAAATTACTTAAACATAATCTAATTTCACCTATAAGTTGCCTATAATAAATGGAAATAAAAGGTGTTAACCTTGTTAATACTGTACATTTAAGACTAGAGTCTTTCAGACAGAAATCTTTATAATTCCCTTAAATAGGTCCTTCGTAAGTCTTATGAAAGTATTTGTTTTGACAGATAATTTTCTGTTCAGGTTTAAAATCTGCTCCATTTTTTTGGAGTGAAAAATTAACTTTTTTTCCTCTAAAAAGTTCACCTAAAATTTTTTCTTAAATAAAAGTTGAAAGATTAACACTTTAAAAAAAATGAGGCTCCATTCAATTTAGAGAAGTTGGAATTATGGTTTTACCCCTATGGAACTAATAGACCAAAATGATCTTCTAGAAGTGTATTTATATCTAGAATCCCTCTGTATTTACTGATACATGTCTTTATGATTAAAAGTCACTTTCAAAAATAATCACATAGAAGGAGCGGCAAGATGGTGGCAGCGTGAGCTTGCCTGGTAGTGTCTCTGCAGGGGGCGGCTAGGCAGCGTTGAAGGCTCTTTGGGACCGCGCTGTTTCGGGGATTTTTGCTGGTTGGAAGGTGTCTGGACGTCAATTCGGTGGGAAGGTAACAGAGAGGATACGTCTATAATATATAAACGGAGGTCCCAGCTGGGCACGGGAAGTTCCCTCCTTGGGTGGGCGGAGCCGCGGTAGCGGGCGCTCCGGCAGCTCCGGAGCCGCGGTGGCCAGGGTTTTTGTTTTTTTTTTCCTTATTCTAGAGGCTTTGTGGTGCTGAAAAATTCGCGGATACTGGGCTGGCTGGTGAGGGATTGTTGGGACAAGACTCCTTTGCAGATTGATTTGCGGAGACAGACGGTGTTTCCCTGTGAAGCGGGGGACGGTTTAGCCTCCGGACAGGGGGGGCAGTGCTTCCGCCTGGAGCCCCATCCCCACAGGTCCGGCTGCCGATCTGCAACGGAATTGGATTTTGGACAATAAGGGGACACAATTGGGAGACTGTTGTAGGGTGCAGTGAGGGAGGAGGACACGTCTGGAAGCAGATTGGGGAATATTTTGCGAAGTTTGGGATTTAGGATCTTAGAGTCTGTTTTCGGCGTTTCCAGCTGAAGCCCACCCTACCTGGCGGGGCTTGGGATCTGGGTCATTGAACTGGCCGTGGTGTAGAGGCGCCCTCAAGTGGCCGTTGCGTGTGAGCACAGGGAGGGAGCTGTCCAAAGGCTGATACCCTGAGGAGTTAGGTGAATTTCAGAGATCAGACATTCAATATAGAATTCGCCGATCTGGCTTCCCCCACGGGGCTGGCACCCAGCTACGGGGATCCCTGAGGGCTGTGTTGCACTGCGGGGCTCCTAAGCTTTCTGTGGACCAGATTTGAGGTTGCCAGGTCTGGGTCCCCTGGACTCTGGCGGTCCACACCCCAGACTCACACCTCTTGAGTCTTCAGTGTCTCAGACTTTCCACCCCCGAATCCATCACGCCCTGGGGTCTACCTGAGGTCCTTGAGTGCTCTGGACCTTAACGTTGGCGTTTTATCTTTATTGGTTCATATTGTTTTGTTTTTATTTTCACTTTATCTTATTTTCTACTCTTTTTGACGCCCTGATTGCTAATATTGAATTATCCTCTAGTCTTTTCTCCTAGCGTGCCCCCCAAAGTCCTTTTTTTTTTTATATATATATATACAGTTATTTAGGGGTTTCTTTGCTTGTTGTTTTAGATAGTGTTGTAATTGTGACACGTGTATACCTGAATCTCTCTTCGCCCTATCTGTTCCCCACCGTGTGCCTATCCTCTTTTTCTTTCTTTCTTTCTTCTTGTCTTTCTTTTTTTTCTTTATTATAATTAGTGTTTTTTTTTTTTCCGGTTTTCTCTCTCCCTCTTGTCCCTCATTTTCCACTTATTTTATTTTAATTCAAGTACACAATAGGTGCTACAGGGAACACCTCATATTTACTGGGTTTTCCCATCCTCCACTACCTCATTTCTGTGTGAACTGATTTAGGCTACCTACACTATCCCCCTTCCCCTGCATCTTCATATCCACTATCATCTACTGTCTCTCCTATATTCCACCCCCCACCTCCCATTCTTTGACCCACAAACTGTCTAACTCTTAATTTCTAATACCTCTGTCCTGTTTTCTGTCTGTTATCCACTCTTGAAACTATTACCTTTCTTTTCTTTTTCCCTCTCTCATGAAAACAATATCTTTGTAGTTCATACCATATTCTGCCTATATTCAGTCATCTACTTCATAAAAGGTACTCTACCTACAGCTATAACTCTATACAATCTACATGAATCTAACCTCCATCCTCCCAGATCTCATATTCTTGCTTTGTTAACATACATTACTAATACTACTTTACACTTTTCCCTTGCTGACACAATTGCCTTTCCCCAACACTAATACTTTCTTCTAAAGTGAACTTAACCAACAACAAGTAACTTGAATAAGAAGAAAAAAGTGACAAAGAGAAGATATAACACCTATGCAAAAATAACAACTAATTAACCTCCAAAAGTAGACAAAGAAACTAAGGAACGGATTAAATTCGACAAAATAAAGAGATGACCAGAAAGCAACAAAAATCTACAAACCAAACCAATAATCAGGAAAACATGACTGAATCCAATCAACAAACCAATAATCACGAAGGGGAGCAAAACTTGGCACAAGCAATGAAAGAACTCAGAACATTTATCACCGACAAATTTGATGCAGTAATGAAAGAGGTTAACAACATGAAGACATCACTTGGAGGGGAAATTGCAGACATACGCAAAAACATAACAGATATAATGGGAATGAACACCACAGTTCAAGAAATCAAAAATACACTTGCAGCAAATATCAGCAGGCTAGAAGAGACAGAGCAGAGAATTAGTGATGTGGAAGACAGTACATCAGAAATCAAACAGATAGTAGAAGGGGTCAATAAGAAGATAGAAAAAATCCAATTAGGATTTAGGGACCTGAATGACAATGCAAAACGTTCAAACATACGTATTATAGGCATTCCAGAAGGTGAAGAGAAGGGAAAGGGGTCAGAAGGAGTGTTGCAGGAAATAATGGCTGAAAACTTCCCAAATCTACTGAAAGAGACAGATGTCCATATCCAAGAAGCACAGCGCACTCCACAAGTCATAAATCCCAACAGGCCCACCCCAAGACATATACTTATCAAATTATCCAAGGCTCAAGACAAAGAGAAAATCCTAAAAGCAGCAAGAGAAAAGAAAACCATCACATACAAGGGAAGCTCAATTAGATTAAGTGCTGATTTCTCTTCTGAAACCATGGAGGCAAGAAGACAGTGGTATGATATAGTCAAGGTACTAAAGGAAAAGAACTTCCAACCAAGAATACTCTATCCAGCTAAACTAGCATTCAAACATGATGGAGAATTCAAAATATTCACAGACAAACAGAAACTGAAAGAGTATACCAACAAGAAACCTCCCCTTCAAGAAATTCTAAAGGGAGTTCTGCAGGAAGAAAGGAAAAAACAGGAAAGGCAAAGTTGGAGGAGAGTATAAGACCAACAACAACAAAAAAAAAGACAAAAAAATATATACAAACAAAATATGACAAACACAAATCCAATCAAAATATGGCTAACACAAATAATTCCTTGATAGTAATAACACTGAATGTCAATGGATTAAACTCACCTATCAAAAGATTCAGACTGGGACATTGGATAAGGAAATATGACCCATCCATATGCTGTCTACAAGAGACACATCTTAGACCCAGAGACGCATGGAGACTGAAAGTGAATGGCTGGAAAACAATCATACAAGCTAACAATAACCAAAAAAAGGCAGGAGTAGCTATATTAATATCAGACAAAATAGACTTTAAATGTGAAACAATTGTGAGAGACAAAGAAGGATACTACATTTTAGTGAAAGGGAAAATCTGTCAAGAAGATCGAACAATCATAAATATCTATGCCCCTAACAAGGGTGCCTCTAAATACGTCAGGCAAACGCTGGAAAAACTAAGTGAAAGTATAGATACATCTACAATTATAGTGGGGGATTTCAATACACCACTATCAAATCTGGACAGAACATCTCAAAAGAGAATCACCAAAGAAACAAAACATCTGAATAGTATATTAGAGGAGCTCGATCTAATAGACATATATAGATCGCTACACCCAAACACAGCAGGATATACATTTTTCTCAAGCGCACATGGATCATTCTCCAAGATAGATCATATGCTAGGCCACAAAGAAAGGCTGAACGAATTCAGAAAGATTGAAATCATACAAAACATTATCTCTGACCACAGTGGAGTCAAGCTGGAGATTTGCAAGGGACAGAAGCCCAGATTTCACCCCACGATTTGGAAATTAAACAGCACACTCTTAGAAAAACAGTGGGTCAAAGAGGAAATCTCAAAAGAAATCAATGACTACCTTGAAACAAATGATAATGACAACACAACATACCAAAATTTATGGGATGCA
Source organism: Dasypus novemcinctus (assembly GCF_030445035.2). NCBI lineage: Eukaryota > Metazoa > Chordata > Mammalia > Cingulata > Dasypodidae > Dasypus > Dasypus novemcinctus. The sequence goes on along the minus strand of NC_080701.1, from coordinate 7,805,416 downwards.
GCAAAAGCAGTACTGAGAGGGAAGTTTATAGCCATAAATTCATATATCAAAAAAGAAGAAAGAGCAAAAATTGAAGAACTAACTGCACATTTGAAGGAATTAGAAAAACAACAACAAAGTAACCCAACAGGAAGAAGAAGGAAGGAAATAACAAAGATAAGAGCAGAACTAAATGAAATAGAAAATAAGAAAGCACTTGAACAGATAAACAAAACCAAGAGCTGGTTTTTTGAGAAGATTAACAAAATTGACAAACCTTTAGCAACACTAACAAAGAAAAAAAGAGAGAAGATGCAAATACACAAAATAAGAAATGAGAAAGGCGATATCACCACTGACCCCACAGAAATAAAGACTATCATAAGAGGATATTTTGAAAAACTATATTCCAACAAAAATGACAATCTAGAGGAAATGGACAAATTCCTAGAAACACATAAGCAGCCCATATTGACGAAAGAAGAAATTGATGATCTTAACAAACCAATCACAAGCAGAGAGATAGAATCAGTTATCAAAAATCTCCCAACTAAGAAGAGCCCAGGGCCAGATGGTTTCACAGGTGAATTCTACAAAACATTCCGGAAAGAACTGACACCAATCCTGCTGAAACTATTCCAAAACATCGAAACGGAAAGAACATTACCCAACTCCTTCTATGATGCCAACATTACCCTAGTACCAAAGCCAAACAAAGACATCACAAGAAAGGAAAATTACAGACCAATTTCTCTAATGAACCTAGACGCAAAAATACTCAACAAAATACTTGCTAATCGTATTCAACAACACATTAAACGTATTATACACCACGACCAAGTGGGATTCATCCCAGGTATGCAAGGATGGTTTAACATAAGAAAATCAATCAACGTAATACACCATATAAACAGATTGAAGGAAAAAAATCACATGATTATATCTATTGATGCAGAAAAAGCATTTGACAAAATACAGCACCCTTTCTTGATAAAAACACTCCAAAAGATTGGAATACAAGGGAATTTTTTGAACATGATAAAGAGTATATATGAAAAACCTAAAGCCAATATTGTTTACAATGGAGAAATCCTAGACTCCTTCCCTCTAAACTCAGGAACAAGACAAGGATGCCCACTGTCTCCGCTCCTATTTAACATTGTCTTAGAAGTACTTGCACGAGCACTGAGGCAAGAACCAGAAATAAAAGGCATTCAAATTGGAAAGGAAGAAGTCAAAATTTCATTATTTGCAGATGACATGATCCTATACATAGAAAACCCTGAGAGATCTACAACGAAGATTCTAGAACTCATAAATGAGTTTAGTAAAGTCGCAGGTTATAAGATCAATGCGCAAAAATCAGTAGCATTTCTGTACACCAATAATGAGCAAGATCAGGAGGAAATCAAGAAACAAATACCATTCACAATAGTAAATAAAAAAATCAAATACTTAGGAATAAATTTAACTAAAGAGGTAAAGAACTTATACAACGAGAATTATACAAGATTGTTCAAGGAAATCAAAGAAGACCTAAATAAATGGAAGACTATTCCTTGTTCATGGATAGGAAGACTGAACATTATTAAGATGTCTATCCTACCAAAACTGATCTACACATTCAATGCAATCCCAATAAAAATCAACGCAGCATTCTTTAAGGAACTAGAAAAACTAACTATGAAATTTATTTGGAAAGGAAAGAGACCCCGAATAGCCAAAGACATACTGAAAAAGAAAAACGAAATTGGAGGAATCACACTACCTGACTTCAAAACATACTATAAAGCTACGGTGGTGAAAACAGCATGGTATTGGCATAAAGAGAGACACATAGACCAATGGAATCGAATTGAAACCTCTGATATAGAACCTCACATATACAGCCACATAATATTCGATAAACCCACCAAACCCTCTCAATTGGGAGAGAGTGGCCTATTCAACAAATGGTGTCTGGAGAACTGGATAGCCATATGTAGAAGAATGAAAGAGGATTACCATCTCACACCTTATACAAAGATCAACTCAAGATGGATCAAAGACCTAAATATAAGAGCCAAGACCATAAAAACCTTAGAAAGCAGTGTAGGGAAACATCTACAGGACCTAGTAATAGGAAATGGATTTATGAATATCTCACCAAAAGCACGAGCAGCAAAAGAACTAATAGATAAATGGGACTTCCTCAAAATTAAAGCCTTCTGCACCTCAAAGGAGTTTGTCAAGAAAGTAAAAAGGGAGCCCACACAGTGGGAGAAAATATTTGGCAATCATATATCTGATAAGAAACTTATAACTTGCATATATAAAGAACTACTATATCTTGAAAATAAAAAGATAAACAACCCATTTAAAAAATGGGAAAAAGACTTAAACAGACACTTCTCCGAAGAAGAAATACAAATGGCAAGAAAGCACATGAAAAAATGTTCCAAATCTCTAGCTATCAGGGAAATGCAAATCAAAACTACAATGAGATACCATCTTACACCCATAAGATTGGCAGCTATGAAAAAAACAGAAGAATACAAGTGCTGGAGAGGATGTGAAGGAAGGGGAACACTCATCCACTGCTGGTGGGAATGCAGAAGGATCCAACCATTCTGGAGGACAGTATGGCGGTTTCTCAAAAAACTAGCCATAGATTTGCCATATGACCCAGCAATACCACTACTGGGTATATACCCAGCAGAACTGAAAACAAGGACACAAACCGATATATGTACACCAATGTTCATAGCAGCATTGTTCACTATTGCCAAAAGTTGGAATCAACCCAAATGCCCATCAACAGATGAGTGGATCAATAAAATGTGGTATATACACACAATGGAATACTACTCGGCTGTAAGAACAAACACACTACAAACACATGTGATAACATGGATGAATCTTGAGAACCTTATGTTGAGTGAAGCAACCCAGACATTGAAGGACAAATACTACATGACCTCAATGATATGAAATAACCAAGCTGCCCTAGATAGCAAGAGACTGAACGATAGGCTTACAGGAAATCGGAGGGTGGAGGAAGGATATGAGCCGATGTCTGCAGGGGTGCAATTTAAGACGAGAGGGTGGTAAGTATGAACACAAAGAAGAGATAAAATGGGGGCAAGGGGTTACCTTTTGTTGGGGCTTTACGGGTTTGAGGGTGGCTGGGGAGGGACGGTTGGGTAACGGTGCCCAAAAGTGGGGGGAGGGAGGGGTAGCATACGAACACAGGAGAGGGTTAGGAGGTGGTGGAGAGTAAAATGCCGAGAAAATCATAACAAAATATAATAAAGAGGGTTACCTGTTTAGAATGCTCGGAGGGGAGGGTCTGAAGCAGGACGGGCTCCTGGGGAATGTCTAAATGCTCATTCTGCCAGAGTGGGTGACACCATGGGGTAGAATCCCAAGTAGTGAGAGTGGGGGTGGACCCACATCCTGGGGAGGACTGATGCCACCAAATAGAGGGAACTCTATCCCTCGAGAGAAAGGGTGGCCCCCAGGGCATTGGGGCAGTTGAGCAGGTTAGGCCCTGAACACTATTCCATCTATCTCTGGAAGTGGCTCCTCAGGAAACGGAGGTTGGCTGTCACTGTGGGCACCAAGGTGGAAGGGAAAATGGACGCTAAATGTGTGGAACCAAAGTAAATGGGGGGCAAGAGAGGAGTTTCTTGAGAGTACACAAGGATGGATATAAAACATGTAATATTACACCATAACATATAGGAGATGATAGACTGATAATGTAAACCATAATGTAAAACATAGGATAACTAAAAATGTAAAGAACTGTGTATCCTAAAGTATGCACCATAATGTAAGCACAGATATTACCTTGTTAGAAAGCTAATGTCTCAGACTCTGTACATCACTTTAAGTAAATATGATGTGAATAGGGTGTAAGAGTATCGCTGTGGAAGGGAAAAGGTTTTGTGATGGATGTATGGGAGTGCTGTATATTGTATATATGCATTGCTGTGGTCTAGGACTCCTATGAAGAAATGCTGAATAATTAGGGGGGGGGGGGGGAAAAAAAAAAAAGGATAGGATGTGGAAATTTTTTCAAGTCAACATTCTTTATCTAAGTTCTTTATTTAACTTTATCCAAGTTCTTCATCTATCCTTTAAACCCATCGCTATATGCCATTCCCTAGTAAGGGACCATGACATTATATTGGGCCTCAAATTTCGGGGAGTTCTGGATCACAGAGTGTTTCAACAATGGCAAAGGAGGAATACTGGTATGGGATACCAATGACAGGTGATATATGGCTGACAGGGAGCTATACAGAACATATGTCCAGGGTGCATGGTAATGATTGGATATACTCATGGTGGCAACAATTGGAAACCACAGCAGGGGGGGTACTGGGTTCCTGGCCAGTGGTGCTCTGTCGTGGTCCCTAGGGGAGCAGCGACAGTCTCCCAGGTACAGCGGCGGGGACCGGGAGGGAGTGAGGGTTCAATGGTGAGCCCCTGATGCTAATGACTATGCTTGTGAGCTGATAAACCTAAAATAAGAACAAGGCCTAGAGCAACATTGTGCCTGGGAATTTCCTCCTGTCAGCCTTCATGTTACTCAAATGTGGCCAGTCTCGAAGCCAAACTCAGCATGTAAATGCAATGCCTTCCCTCCAGCGTGGGACATGACACCCGGGGATGAGCCTCCCTGGCAACGAGGGACCACTATCAAATACCAACTGATGATGCAACTGGAAAAGGACCTTATACGGAAGGTTCAATGCGGATCAGCAGAATATCCATGTCTACATAAAATACCATGACTTTAAAATGCTGTTTGACCTAAAGTAAGGGGGAAATGGAAAGGAGAAATGAGTTTATATGGCTACGAGTTTCTAAAAAAGAGTCTGGAGGCTGGCAGAAGGATTGCCCTCATGCACAACTGTGCAGAGTCAGAGAGACAGATAAAGCAGATACAACCCCCAGATAATGGTTCCTTTGAAGGCTAAAGAGACCCATGAGAGCTATGGTCATGGCCGATGGGGTTAACTATCAGGGCAGATGGCCCCTCTTTGGAAATGGTGTGTATGTGTGATGAATCTGGACTCAGATGGGATCTCCCTTCATAAGTCTTTCATGCTAATGTGCCGGAGGTGCAGTTAACGTTGGGGTTTAAGATATATTTAGGGGATTTGAATCTCTGGACCGACAATGTGATAGCCAGGTCCTGAGCCTCAACAGACTCCAGCACCTACAATCTGATTTATTGGACTTACCACACTCAGCTAAGATGGAGTTGAAGAAGGACAATCACCACACCGTGGAGCCTAGAGTGATTACAACTGAAAATGGGAGGACTGCATCCAGCATCCATGTGGAATCTGAGCCTCCTCTTGACATAGAGGTGCAATGGTCACAACCAATCCAATGTCCACATAGAAGAGGTGGCATGGAATTGGGAAAAGTGGACATGGTGGACGATGGGTATGGGGAAGGGCAGGAGGAGATGAGAGATGGAGGCATCTTTGGGACATGGAGCTGCCCTGGATGGTGCCTCAGAGGTAATCACCGGACATTGTAAATCCTCATAGGGCCCACTGGATGGAATGGAGGAGAGTGGGGGCCATGATGTGGACCATTGTCTATAAGGTGCAGAGGTGCCCAAAGATGTACTTACCAAATCCAATGGATGTGTCATGATGATGGAAACGAGTGTTGTTGGGGGGGGAGAGGGGGGGTGGGGGGGGTGGGGATGAATGGGACCTCACATATATATTTTTAATGTAACATTATTACAAAGTCAATAAAAAAAATTAAATTAAAAAAAATAAAAAAATAAAAAAAAAATAAAAGTTTCCCTGAGATACAAAAAAAAAAAATAAATAATAATCACATAAACAGTTACTCCAAAATTTTATACAAACCCAATGGTAGATTCCTGAAGTTGCTGTTTGTTAAGGAAAAAAAATCATTTCATGTTATGGAATTTTAAATGTGTATACATTTTATAACTTTTATACTTGTTTTAATTCTCTGCTATTCCTAGTATGAAATAAGATGTAATTAATAATAAGTGATTACACATTAATTAGGAATAAAACTCAATAGTTACATTTTTTCCATCTATTCAATACCTCTTTCCCCCTTCCCTTAGGGCCCACAGTGACAGTCAATCTTCATTGCTTGAAGGGCCATGTTCAGAGATACTTGCAACAGTGTTGAGGGCTTGACATGCATTGGGAGCCACCATTTCTCTCAAGAGATACGATTCCCTCTATTTGAGAACACCAGTCCTCCCCAGGATGTGGGTATACCTTCACTCTCATTATATGGGTCTTCATCCAATGATATAACCCCCTATGACAAAATGAGCACTCACACACTCCCTAGAAGGCTGTCCTGCATCAGATTATGGAATCAATGTAACTGTGTGGGCAATAGAAGTGTTCCACAAGATTACGTAAGGATGGATATAAGACATGTTAAAAATTATACCAAAAATGATTAGGGGCCGATAGGCTAAAATGTAAATCATAATGTAAAACATAAGATAACTAAAAATTTAGAAAATTGTATAGTCTAAAATATAAACCACAATGTAAACCCAAATGTTACCTTGTTTGAAAGCTATTGTCTCAATATCTGTACATCACTTTCAGATTTTTTATTGCTGTGGAAAGGAAAAGGGTTTTATGTTGGATATGTGGGAGTACTGCATATTGTATATATGAATTACTGTGATCTAAAACTTTTGTGAAGACAAGCTTAATAATTAGGGGAAAAAAAAAAGAAAGGATGTAGACACTGAGAAAAAGATGGAAGAAGTTGCCTTGCCAATTTGCATACAGGGCAACACTTACTGTAGTGATGGAAGGCAAAACATCAAAAACAAAGCTTTTGCATTTTTAAATTTTTTGATACCCCAATTTATTTTTACCTTAATTTTTCTAAATTAATATGTATTCTATATCTAACCTTTAAACTCATCACTATATTCCATTTTACTATTAAGGGAACCTGGCAATATATTGGGCTTCATTTTTGAAGAAGTTTTGGATCACAGAGAGGTTCAACAATGGCAGGGGAGGAATACTGGTGTGGGATGTTATTGACAGGGGACACATGGTTGGCAGGGAGTTCTCCAGGTCATATATCCAGGGTACATAAAAATGTTTGGATATTTTCATAGTGGTTACAATTAAAAACAACAACTGAAGGAGTGCTGAGTTCCTAGCCAGGGGAGCTCTATCACAGTCCCTAAAGGAACAGCAACAATCCCCCAAGTGCAACGGCAAAGACCAAAAAAGAAGGAAGGTCCAACAATGAGTCCTTGATACTAATGACTATGCTTGTGAGTCTGTGCACCTGAAATAAGAACAAGCCCCAGAGATGAAGGGTGCCTAAGAGTTACTTCCTGAGAGCCTCCATGGTGCTCAAATGTGGCCAATCTCAAAGCCAAACTCAGCATGTAAAAGTGTTGCCTTCCCCCTCAGCATGGGACATGACTCCCAGGGATGAGCCTCCCTGGTGCTGAGGGATTACTATCAAGTACCAGCTGATGACATAACTAGAAAATGACCTTGAATAAAAGGGTCAACTCAGACCAGCAGAATATCTCAATCTACATATAATACCAGGAGTTAAAAATGCTTTTTGACCTGAATAAAAGGGGAAAGTAGAAAGGACAAATGAATTTGTATGTCTATGAGTCTCCAAAAAGAGCTGGGAGGTTATCAGAGGGGTCACCCTTTCACAAACCTTAGCAGAGTCCCAGAAACAACTAAAGTAGATACAACCCCAGGTATTGGTTCTTCTGAGGGCTACAGAGACCCACAGGTTCTATGGTCATGGCAGATGGAGTTCAGTGCCATGTCACTTGGCCCTACTTTGGAGTTTGTGTTTCTGTGTGATGGAGCTGGACTCAGATGTAATCTTTGTCCACAAGCTTCTCCTGTTACTTTTACAGGATCTGTAGTTTGCGCTGGGGTTTAGTGTATACCCAGGGGACCTGAATCTCTGGACTGACCATGTGATAGCCAGGCCCTGAGCCTCAACAGACTTGCAACTCCTATACTCTGATTTATTGGATTTACCCCACTCAGCTAACATGGAGGTGAAAAAGTTCAACCACCACACCAGTGGGCCAAGAATGCCTACAACTGAAAGCAAGCAGATTGCATCCAGCATCCATGTGGAATCTAAACTCCCTCTTGATATAGATGTGGAGTGGACACAAGCATTCTAAGGTCCACAGGATGGAGGAATAGAGTATGGATTAGAGTGGATTTACTGATATGCTATTCATGAACTATTGTGATTAATAATCGAAGAAAATGTGGCATTGGTGTGGAGAAAGTGGCCATGGTGGCTGCTGGGGGTAGGGAGTGGAAGGAAGAGATGTGATGTGGGGGCATTTTTGGGACTTGGAGTTGTCCTGGGTGGTGCTGTGGGGACAATTACCAGACATTGTATGTCCTCCCATGGCCCACTGGGTGAACTGTGGGAGAGTGTGGGCTATGGTATGGACCATTGACCATGAAGTGCAGCGGTGCTCAGAGATGTATTCACCAAGTGCAATGAATGTCTCATGATGATGTTGTTATGGAGGGAGGAGTGGGGGGAGGGGGGTGGGAGTTATATGGGGACCTCATATTTTTTTAATGTTACATTAAAAAAATAGAGACCAATAAAATAAAATAAATAAAACATTAAAAAAACTCAACAGTGAGGACTGATGAACAGTGCAAACATCTACTAAGTTTTGGATATCTTTTCTCCTTGAATGATCTGCAACATGAGAGTGAAAAGAAACTGAATGCTCTTGAGCTCCTACCAAGTACAAACATTCTGTTCAGAGCTTTATTTAAGTCTTATAACAAATATAGAAGATAGACATTCTCAGCCCCTTTCCTCAGATGATGGCAGGAGGCAGAGCAGCAATCTAGCAGAATTAGGTGCCTACTAAGCCAGTGAGCAGCACTGCGGATTGCCAGGCTCCTGTGACAAAAACCACACCCGGGGCGGTTTAGCAACGGGGAGTGTCTTGGCTCATGGTTTTAGAGGCCTGAAAACCTGCTTCCACCTGGGATTATCAGCCTGAGACAACTCTTGGGGATCCATGGTTGCATCTGTCCTCTCCTTTCATTTCCAGGTTCCAGCTCACTGCAGCTTCTGCCTGCTCTCCGTGACCATCTCTCTCTGAACATCTTCTGCTTATAAAGGAGATTTGTAATCTGGATTAAGACCCAACCTCATTTACTCATAACTAAAAGAACATCCTCCAGAGGTCCTATTTACAATGGGCTCTGACCCACTGAATGCTGTCAAGACCAAGAACGTCTCTAAATTGTGGTGCATCATTCAACTCTTCCAATACTGTGCAATAAGTAAAAAGATATTCGATTCTGGTTGGTTTGTTTCCTCGTTTGTTTCCATTAGGATTTTATATTAGCTAGCTCCATTTTAGGGCCACAAAATCGCCCACTTCTTATCTCGAAGGCAGGAAAGTGTGTCCTTATTGATAGCAATCCACACCGATATCCAGTCCATGGATATTGGTCCACCTGGTTGGCCATTCACATATGTGATCTCATTTCAGGATCCTAACAGCTTTTCAAAGAAGACAACGTAAGAAGATTGAGACACGGGGAAGTTAAGTGGAAGAGTTAGAATTCAAACCCACCACTGACTGGATTCAAATCACGTTAGCTTTCTCTTCTGCCAGGATGCCATCCTTTGCCTTGAATTAGCAAGAAGTGGAAGGGAGGAAGACAATCACCTCATCTCCAGAGAGTACCCACCTGCGTCTGCTGTGTCATTTGCCACATGGTTGGTTGCACGCCACTCAGCTTGGAGAGAGGACGTGGCCTTAAGGAAAGCCCGTGTAAAAGGGGATGAGGAGGGAAACATGCTAAAGAGAAAGTTCTAATAAAGCATGATGTCCATCGCCTAGCATTGCAGAAAAATTCATAACATGTATTTTTGTTTAAATAGTTATTATGTGAGGAAAAAATAAAATAACTAATCTAGCTCCTTGGAGACCTTGGAGAAAGTTTGGAGCTTGGGCTTATCAGCTATGTTGAGAAGGCATTCTATAGTTAATGTCAGTAGTTTTGTTTGCTTGTTTTCAGTTTAGAATTTACGCATGAATGCTAGATTTTCAGGTACCTTATAAGATTTGACAGTGTATTACAAAGGACAATTAAATTACACTGAGCATATAACAACAGTCGTAATAAGATGTAAAGAGGAAATCAGAATAAGCTAGTTGCTACAGTCTAATAGTGAAGCCTGCCTCAAAAGACTAAGTACAAATGGAAATATTCTGAGGAATATAGAATTCATGACTAAGAGAAAATATACAAGTTAATCTATAAAGAAAAACTTTTCACTCGCTTTGTATTTCCAGGAGGAATAAGCATTTTAAATAGGTCCCCTATAGAAAATGTTTCTTAGCAAATTAATTAAATAGCAGTGTTTCCACTAGAAGCAAAGCCTAGGGCATGGCAGAGTCCAAATTCTTTGTTCTTAGTAGGTTCTTTAAAGCTAGTCATGCACTGATTACCAAAGAATATTTTGGGCAACATTTGGATAGTTAAATAATAAAAATATCCAGCCGATACTCTCCTAAAGACCATTTGAGAATAATCTCTACCTGAGTCATTTATTGGTGTTAATAATGCAAATCAAATCAGTTTAAAACTCTGTCTTGGATCTGAGATTAATCAGTTTATTTAAGTCTAATTTAGTCTAGATGCATATTATTTAATAATTATCCAATATGCTTCCCTCCAAAATGTACTATAGGAATATTCTGAGCAACCTGCTGATGTTCTAAAATTAAACCTGTATAGGAGAAGCTTTGTGGTAGCCTTATGCTAGCCTCCAGGATTTCTCAGGTAGCATGAACTATAGGACATTTTACAGGATATGGCCCTTTTCTTTTTTGGTCAAAGATGCTGTCAAAGAGACAGCTGGATAGTAATAATCACAATAATGATTTATTTTGTTTATTGTTAACTAATTATAAAATACTTTTCATATATTATCTCATTTGATATTTATAATTTAAATATATTCTATAAACCATGATTCTTTGAAATTTTTAAACGTGCCTTATCAATTAAAATTGATCCTTCGAAATTACCCAGTGGACTGATTGCTTATTCTTTCATCTTACATGTTCAGCAAATATTTATTGGATGCTGTGCTGAGCGCTGAGAATTTGGAAGTAAACAAGACAGGATTGTAGAATAGATAATAAATGGTGAATTGAAATATTAAGTATTTCATGACTGTGATAAGTGCGCTGAAGAAAGAAGTAGAGAGAGCTGGGTCAGTAATTAGCAGGGAGATTAGATCCAATCTTGAAGATTAAGGAAAGCTTCCCTGGGGAAGTAATTTTTTAGCTGAGATCTGAAAGACATGGAGGAATTAAGAAGTGGAAAGATGATTCCAGGTCCACGGAACATCCAATGTGAGCTCACAAAGACAGGATCAAGTGGGCCATATTCCATGACCCAAGAACTTGGTGAAAGTAAGAATTACGGGACTGAAAAGGTGTGTGTACCAAAAGGGCCTGGAGGTACAGGGATGGCGGAATAGTGAAGATGCAGTAAGCAATGGTCAAATCATGCAAAAATCCTGCTGCACTTTTTCTCTGTTGAAATAACAGCAATAAATGCTTATTAAGCTCTTAATATGTGTCCCATAGTATTTTTATTTTATTTAAGCTTTTTTTTATTAGAGAAGTTTTAAGTTTCCAGAAAAACCATGCATAAAATAGAGTTGGCATATACCACCTATCCATAGTGTTTGGAGCACTTTCCATGCTTTAAATTTCACAAGAATCCTGGGAAGTAGATCCTGACATCCTTATTTTAGAACTAAACAAACAGAGGTGCCCAAAAGATGAGGTCACTTTCCCTCAGTTATACCATGAAGATATGAGCAAGTTAAGATACAGTCTGGGTGGTGTGGTTCTATGGCCTTCCCTCCTGACCCTTAGGCTGAGCACTGAAAAACTGATGAAGGCTTCTGAGCAGGGAAAGGATATCCCCACTTACCCTCTGTATCAATCAGAGTTCTCCAGAGAAGCAGATCCAACAGGGCAATAATGGGGGGAGGGGGGAGGGAGAGGAGGAGAAAGAGAGAAGGGATTTAATAAAAGGAATTGTGGGACTGACAAATCCAAATTCCATACGACAGGTTAGAAGCTGGAAATTCTGGGAGGAGTGGAAGGTCTACTCTTGAGGCAGAATTCCTTCTGCTTCTTGAAACCTTCAGTTCTCCCTTCTAAGACCTCCAACTGATTGGATGAGGTCAGCCCATCCTGCTAAGGGCAATCTCCTTAAAGTCAACTGATTGTAGATGTTAATCCCAACTATGAAATACTTCCACAGTAACAGGTGGGCCCATGTTTGGCCAAACAACTAGACACCATAACCTAGCCAAGTTAACACAAAAATTAACCATGGCACCCAGCCCTTCACAGAGTTCCACGGGATCCCATCAATGAATATTTATTGAACAAACGTGATGTGCCAGCATTGCAGTATATGCTGTGACATCTTTTCACTCATATCCATACATTATTTTATCAGTATGAAGCCTTAAAGAGCCAACACAAGCATCAAAATTGAGGGAAATCAATAAAGATGCAACATTTACATAAAGTTCCATGATGAAGGAACTTTAATTAATGTGGTGTTTTGACAAACATGAATATGAAGAGACTATGAAAAAGGTAATAATCATGATGATGATAAGAATCATCATTTCTATAGTACCTCAGAGTTTACTGAGTACTGTGATTTGATTGGATCATCACAATAACTTTGTGATATAGGCAGGAAAGAGATAAATCCCACTTTACAGCTTAGGGAACTGAAGCTCAGAAAGCATGAAGCACCTATACCAAAATCACACAAACCAGTGATGAAGCTGATTTCAAATATAAGCTTCCCAAAACCGCTGGATGCCTGCTTTTATACAATATTGTCTAAATAGAAGGAAGATCCTGTGGAGACCTAGAAAAAGAAGAAGCACAAAGTCCTGCATTTCTAAATATTATGAAACATATTTAAAGAAGCTTTAGATTACATAAATATTACATCAAAAATATATGGGATTTCCAAAGAACTAGAATTTTAAAAATCAAACAAACAAACAAGCAAAAATATAGGGGATTTCCCCTCTGCCTCCCACATTTTCCCACATTAGCAACATCTTTCATTAGTGTGGGTACATTTGTTACAATTGATGAACACATATTGCAGCATGGCAACTAACCATACACTATAGTTTACATTAGAGTTTACACTCTGCCCCACACAATTTTATAGGCTTTGGTAAAATGTATAATGACCTGTACCCATCATTGCAATGTCATGCAGGACAATTCCAATGTCCTAAAAATGTCCCTTGTCACACCTATTCTTCCCTCTACCTCCCCTCAGAATCTCTGGTGGCCACTGCCTTTATATCAAAGATAAAAGTTCTTCCATGGCTAGAATAATAAGTCTATAATAGAATAATAATAGAATAATAATGTCTACTTAAGGCCATTGTTCATTCCCAATCTTGAAGACTTGGGCATGGTGATGCCCACTCTGTTACTGATTGAGAGGGGAATTAGATCCCAAGGGGCAGATGGATGGAACTGTCTTGGTTACAGTTGTAGATACTCTGTTTTTTGGGATGGGCATTGTCCATCATCATCCTTTTTTTAGTTATCCTGGGCGTATCCAATGAACCGGAGAGTAGGTGTTGCAACTGCTGATATTCAGGGTTCATGACATAGGAACAGACTGAAGATTTAAATCTCTGGGATATATATTGAATGAATACACTGCTAATTGTAGGTTCAGATAAAAGGGGCAGAAGAGCCATGTGTAGGGAAATTATAAATGAGGCTAACTCTGTTACACTGGGGAGCATAAATTCAAAAGTAAGGCTCACGGACAGGATGCCGAATTCCTGGAATTGTCTGCCCTGCCTACAGTGTCTAGATATGTCTAGAGCCCTGAGGAGCCCTGCCGTTTGAGGCACTGCTTGCTGTGGCAGTCAGTGAGATTCTGCTGAGACGTGTATATAAGTGTAACCTCTGGAATGACTTCCAGGCTCATTTTGAAATCTCTTAGCCATAAAAATTCATTTGTGTTTAATATTTCCCCTTTTTGCCAAGCTCTTTTTCCAAACACATCACTATTCAGCTACTTAGTTTTAATATTTCCATAATATATGTAGTAGTAAGAGATTATTAGGGATTAACAAGGAAGCAGGTCTTTTAAAGTTGACATGGGAAACGGACTTTGGCCCAGTGGTTAGGGCATCCGTCTACCACATGGGAGGTCCACGGTTCAAACCCCGGGCCTCCTTGACCCGTGTGGAGCTGGCCCGTGCGCAGTGCTGATGCGCGCAAGGAGTGCCCTGCCACACAGGGGTGTCCCCCACATAGGGGAGCCCCATGCGCAAGGAGTGCACCTCTAAAGGAGAGCTGCCCAGCGCGAGAGAAAGTGCAGCCTGCCCAGGAATGGCGCCACCCACACTTCCCGTGCCGCTGATGACAACAGAAGCAGACAAAGAAACAAGACGCAGCAAAAAGACACAGAAAACAGACAACCGGGGGAGGGGAGGGGAATTAAATAAATAAAAATAAATCTTTAAAAATAAATAAATAAAGTTGACAGACAATAAATTAGTTGAGTTGGTAAACATCACTGCTACTTTTTAAAATTTTATTTTCCGTATAGAATTTATTCATTATTTGAGAATATCATTAAAAACTGTGTAGTTATCCAAATGCCTTTTGTATTCCATGACTCATATTCTAGAAGGAAAGTGCAATTACTCTTGAATAGTGACATTGGGGCCAACATGCTTAATAAAATCAGGAAGTTGGTTGTTGCAAGTCTAGGTACAATATAACTGCCAAGAAATTACTTCGCATGTGTGTGTGTGTGTGTGAGAGAGAGAGAGAGAGAGAGAGAGAGAGAGAGAGAGAGAGAGAGAGAGAGGAAGAGAGGGAGAGAGACTTATTTTCCCCTTAAGTTTCTGAGGTAAGGAGTGCCGGAGTGACACCCCTGACTGATGAGGATGTGACAAATCCCAATTTTGGTTACAAGTTCTAGTATCTCAGGGTTATGACCCTACAGAAAAAATAATCAATTAAAGAATAAACATTTGTCCCTTTTGAATTATTGCTCATTTGGCCCATCTTCTTTTCCTTCATTTGTCCTAGGCAGAGAGCCAACATGAGATTTATTTCTCACTGTTGGCCTGCCTTTTCTGAATTGTCACTCTGTTATTTATGGCCAGTAAAACTAATGCCTGAACAAATGCTCAGTTCCACTTAAACTCTTACTCACCTGGGATAACTGATGATCAAGTTATCTGACAGGTTCTGCACACATCTCAGATGAGATTATGACAATTTATTTTCAGTAATGCCAAATTTTAAAAAACAATTCTTCATAGTCATTTTACCTTCCAAATATTTTTAAAATAATTAACTTAAGAGTTCTGTTTTATGGATAAGGATTTGAAATATTTTCTCGAGGAGTATTTCCAAGAGTGTTTGTTCTAATCGGTAGTACTTCAATGAGCTCAGAGAAAACAAAACAAAGATAAATTTAGCAATCAAATAAGATTGCAAAACTTTATATATCATATCCTTTTTTGAGGTTTATAAATAAATTTTAGCATTTAATTTTTTAAATTAACACAGTAAAATTGACTTTTTTGATGTATCGTTCCATGAATTTTAACTACTGTATAGATTCCTGTGACCCCACCACAATCAGGACATAGTTTCATCACAACCCCTAAAATACCTTGATGTGACCCATTTAAACTTCACAAGAACCCTATGGAGTCCTGATATCCTCATTTTATAATGGCAAAAACAGAGGTTCAGAAAAGGTCAGGTCACCTTGCCAAGGTAGCACAGCTACGACGTGGCCACGCTCGTATTTGATCCAAGTGGTCTTGGCCAGGATCATCTCGCCTTGTCCCTATGCTTAAAAGCACACTGGCCCCCTAAACCTTGGCAACCACTGATCTGCTCCCCGTCACTACGATTCTGTAGTTTTGAGAATGCCATGTAAATGGAGTCATATAGTATGTCACCTTTGGAGGCTGGCTTTTTCCCTCATCATAAAACCTTTGATATTAATCCAGGTTTTTGCATGTATTAATGATGTGCTCTTTTCCTTGCTGAGTAGTAGTCCATCATACAGGTGTATCACAATTTGTTTTCCCACTCACTCATTGAAGGACATTTGAGTTGTTTCCAGGTTTGAAGATTATTAAATATTCATGCACAGACTTTCTTTATTTTTAAAAAGATACTAGATTACATAAATGTTATATAGACTATATAGGGGATACCCATATGCCCCACTCCCCACACTTCCCACATTGGCAACATCTTTCATTAGTGTGGTACATTCATTGCAATTGATAAACATATTTTGGAGCATTGCCACTAAGCATGGATTAGAGTTTAGGTTGTAGTTTACTCTCTCTCCCACTCGACTCTGTAGGTTACGGCAGGATATATAATGGCCTGTATCTGTCATGGTGATGTCATTCAGGACGGTTCCCAAGTCCCAAAAATGCCCCTGTATTACACCTGTTTTTCCCTCTCCCTATCCCCAGAACCTCCCCTGGCCACTGCCTCCACATCAATGATCTTTCTTCCATTGCTAGAATCACAGTATGTCTATACTAGAATACTATCAAGTCTACTTTAGTCCATAGTTCATTCCCCAATCCTGAGGGCTCTGTGATGGTGATGCCCACCCCACCTTTAATTGAGGGGGAACTTCGATTCCACACGTCCCATGATTGAGACTCTCTTGCTTGCAGTCGTAGACACTCTCAGTTCCTTGTTATGTTGTCTATCCTCACCTCCTTGTTAGTTGTCCTGGGTGAGTCCAATGAACTGGACAGTAGGTGTTGCAACTCTGTTGAGCTTCAGGGCCTACTGCATATACAAACTTTTGTGTGAGTATAAGTGTTCATTTCTCTGGGGTAAATATCTAGGAGTTGGACTGCTGGGTGATAGAGTGAATGTCTAACTTTATTAGAAATCGCCAAAGTGTATTCCAGAGTGGCTATATCATGTTGCATTCTCACCAGCAATGTGAGAGAGTTCCAGTTCCTCCACATCCTTGTCAACTCTTGGTGTTATCAGTTTTTATTTTGGCCACTCTAATAGATATGTAATGGAATCTCTTCATGATTCTAATTTTCATTTCCCTAATGACTAATTATGTTAAACATCTTTTCATGTGCTTATTTGTCTTCCATATATCCTCTTTGGTGAGATGACTACTCAAGTCTTTGTCCATTTAAAAATTAGATTGTTTTCTTACTGTTAACTGCTAAAAAATCTTTATATATTCTGCATGTAAATCCATAGTTGTATACAAAAAATTGCAAATATTTCTTCTAGACTATAGCTTTTATTTTGTAGAGCAAAAGGTTTTATTTTCTATGAAGTCCAATTTATCGATAATTTATCAGTATTTTATTTTATGAATTGTGATTTTGATGGCATGTCTAGGTACTCACCCCAGGTCATGAAGGATTTCTCCCCTTATATTCTTCTAAAAGTTTTATGGTTTTACATTTAGATCTTTCATCCATTTTTAAATAATTATTATATTGTAATAAGATGTGGGAAATGTGCCAAGGGTCATTTTTGGTTTTGCTTGCACATGTCAAATTGCTCTAGCATCATATTTTTTAAAATTATATTTTCTTCACTGAATTGCCTTTACAGAGTCATCAAAAATCAAATGGCCATGTTTGTTGTTGAATCTATTACTTGAATCTCTATTCTATTCCATTTATCTATGTGTCAATCCCTTTGCCAATATCCGAGTCTTGATTATTTTGTAGTAAATCTGAAAATCAGTTAGTGTGATTTCTTCACCTTTATTCTCTTCCAAAGTTATTTTGGCTATTTCTTTGCATTTCCATAAAAATTCCATAATAAGCTTGTCCACATCTACAAAAATTCATGTGGGAATTTTTATTGGAATTGCAATAAATGTGTAGATCTATTGGGGGAAATTGACATCTGTTCTACATCTTCCAACTCTGGACCTGATATGTCTCTCCATTTATTAAGATCTTTATTATTTTGTTCAGCGGTGTATTTGAGGTTTTAACAAATAGATCCTATTTATTACATTTATACCTAACGATTGCAATTGGTATTATTTCCTAAATTTGGTTTTCCAATTGTTCAATGCACATATATAGAAATGCAATTGATTCTGTATGTTGTTCTTATATCCTTTATAAACTCACTTATCATTTCCAGCAGGGTTTTGTTTGTTTTCAGTGGAGTCCTTGGGATTTTCTATATAGGAAACTATGTCATCTATGAATAGAGCAGTTACATTTCTTCCATTCCTGTATGTCTTTTTTTAAATTTTTATTGAAGTATATCATTCATACGTGAACACATATAAACAATAAGTGTATAGTAAAGATTGTGAACTTACAAAATAAATGTACACAACATCACACAGGAGTCTCATACATCACGCCTCCCCCCAACGCTTTGCATTGGTGTGAAACATTTGTTACAAACTATACAAGAGCATCGCCAAAATATTACTACCAACTATATTCTTTATTTTACATTTGGTGTATTTTTCCCCCAACCCATACTTTTTTTTTTAATGTATTTTTGTTACAGATATTGTGAGCTTGCAAAACAATCATACAGATGTGTAGATTTCCCACGCAACTCCACACCCTGGTGGAACATTTGTTACAGATTATGAGATAATATGTGACTGTGGTTAACATCAATACTATAATATTCTTGCATTAATGCCAAACTATACTGTGTTGATAATGGAGGTGTATGGAAAAAGTGTGCCAAATGTATGCTTTGTATGTCTTTTTATTTTCCTTGCCTTAATTAACTGGCTAGGACTTTCAATAATAGGTTGAAAAGATTCACACGAATCACCATCACTTTCTTCTTCTTAATGTTAGCAGGAAAGAACTCACTCTTTCATCAATAAGCACAATGCTAGCTAGATATAGGTGTTGTTGTTTTAATGTTGAAAACAGTTGCCAGAATGAGAGAACACCTTTCTGTTCCTAGTTTGCTCAGAATTTTTAACATAAATGGGTTGCAAATTTTATTTAAAATTCTCTATCAATTAATCATGTGTCTTATTTAAACTGTTAAAGTAGTGGATTATACTGATTAATTTTCAAATGTTTAATGAGTATTGCATCCCCATGATAAACAGTCATGGTATAGTCATTTTTTTTATATGTTGTTGAATTTGATTTGCTAATATTTTTCTGAGGATTTTTGCATCTGTGTTCATGAGGGATATTGATCTTTAGTTTTCTTGTTATCAGGATAATGCTGGCCTCATAAAACAATATATCTGTGTTCTCTTCTATAGTCCTGGAAGAGCTTGAGTAGAAAGGATGTTATATCTCTTTTAAATATTAGAAGACTTTACCAGTGAAATCATCTGGGCTGGGAGATTTTTTTTGATAGATTTGTTTAGAACTAAAAATATATTTCTTTAATAATAATAGGACTATTATTCAGGTTATTTATTTTGTCTTAAATAAGTTTGGAGAGTTTGTGGTTTTGAGGAATTTGTCCATTTTACCTAAATTGTTGATTTTTTGTGTCTAGAGTTATTCATAATATTGCCTTATGGTCCTTTTAATGCTCGCATAATCTAGAGTATTAGTCCTTCTTTCATTTGGTGACTTCTTAATTCTTTCAGTCATACAAAATATCAATATTATTGGTATTTTGAATTCATTTATTTCTATCTTCTTTTTTCAATTTTATTGATTTCTGCACTTATTTTTCATCATTTCCTTCATTCAGCCACATTTGAATTTATTTGATCATTTATTTCCTAGTTTCTTCCAGGGAAAATTTAGAAAACTGAGTTAAGATCTTCATCTTCATAAAAACATTTAAAGATATAACACAGTTTTATATATGATTTACACAAAATTTGAAGTGTTACACTTCAATTTTCATTCAGTTCAAAATATTGTCAAATTTTCCTTCAGAATTCCTCTTGGGATATTTCTCTGCTATCCTTCTGTTATTTACTTTACTTTAATTTCATTATGGAAAGAGGAAATATTTGTATTGTTTCATTTCTTAAATTTTTTATGTCCCAGGATATGGTTTATCTTGTATATAAAAGTTGCAAATATTTTCTCCCATTCTATGGTTGTCCTTTCACTTTCTTGTGGTGTCTTTGTAGCACAAAAATTTTAGATTTTGATGAAGTCCAGCTTACCTATTTTTTTCTTTTTTTTTCCCTAGGCTTTTGGTGCTATGTTCTTGAATCTTTGCCAAATCCAAGGTCATGAAGTTTTACCCCAATATTTTCTTTAAAGAGTTTTAAAATTTCAGTTTTTATATTTAGACCTTTGATTCATTTTGAGTTATTTTTTTGTATATTATGTGTGATAAGGTTCCAATTTCAATCTTTTGCACATGGCTATTCATTTGTCCCAGCATTAATTGTTGAAGAGTATTCTTTCTCCCATTGAATGATCTTGGTAGCTTTGTTAAATCAATTGTCCATAGATGCATGAGTTGATTTCTGGACTTTAAATTCTATCTCACTGATCTGGATCTTACACAAAAACCACAAGCAACAAAAGAAAATAGTTAAAGTGAACTTCATCAAAACTAAACATTTTGTATATCAAGGAACATTACAGAGAAAATAAAACAACCCACAAAATGGGAGAAAATATTTACAAACCTGATAAGGGTTTAATATGCATAATGTATACAGAATTCTTACAAGTCAGCAACAAAAAGACAAACTCCACCATTTAAAAAAATGGGCCAAGAATTTGAATAGACATTTCTCCAAAGAAGATATACAAATGGCCAATAAGCATACGAAAATATGCTCAACATCATTAGCTCCTAAATAAATGTAAACTAAACCTGCAATGGGATTCTACTTCACACCCACTAGCATGACTATTATTTTTTAAAAATAATAATAACAAATGTAGGCAAGGATGTGAAGAAATAGGCAACTTAGTATGTGGTTAGTGGGAATGTAAAATGATGCAGCTTCTGTGGAAAACAATTCAGTAGTTCCTCAGAAAATTAAAAATAGAATTGCCATATGACCCTACAATTCCACTTGTAGGTATATACCCAAAAGATTTGAAAATGGACTCAGACAGATATTTGTAAACCAATATTCACCACAGCATTATTCACGAGAACCAAAAACTGGGAGTATTCTAAGTGTCCGACAAAACATGAATAAGGGAGTTGGCATAGCTCAGTGGTTGAGCACCTGCATCCCATGTACAAGGTCCTGGGTTCAATCCCTGGTGCCTCCTACAAAAAAAAAGAAAGCTGGCATATCTGTACAATGCAATATCTTTCAACCATAAAAAGGAATGAAGTACTGGTGCACGCTACAGCATGAATTAACTTCGAAGATGTCATGTTAAGTGAATGAAGCTAGGCACAAAAGGAAAAACTGACCTATTAATTTCCCTTACATGAAATACTTAAAATAAGCAAAGCCAGAGAGACAGAAAGCAGAATAATGGCTACCAGGGGTGAGGGGGAAGGGGGAATGGTTGCTTAATAGGTATAGTTACAGTTTGGGATGATAAAAATAGTCTGGAAATTGAAAGTTGCACAATATTGCCAGTGTACCTAATGCCCAGAATTGCCCACTTAAAAATGATTAAAGTGATCTTTATCCTATGCATATGTTGCAGCAATTTTTAAAAATCTTTTAAAACAGAATTAATGGCATGAGCGGAGGTGAGAGACTGTTCAGATTCAGAATATATACTAGAAAAAGAGTCAACAGGACTTGCTGATGAATGAACTGTGGCTGATGGTGATGGAGAGAAGTATCAAGAATTGCTCTCTAGGCTCTTGAGTTAAGTAGCTTGGACTAGAAGTGCAGTCTACTGGAATGGGAAGGACTGAGGAGGGTCATGGGGATAATCAGTTTGATTCTGGAAATGAACTTCAGCTGGAGATATCAAATATCTAGTTAAATTGTAAATGCATGTTAAGAGGTGATAAAAGAGCTAGATAACAGCTTTGAAAGTCATGATCAAGTGGAGGCCATGCCAAGTCTTGGCAGGGGATATTTATCTAGGGCCAATGTGTACACAGTGGAGAAAAATGTATCACAGACCATACTTTGGGTCATTCCAATGACTAAGCAGAAGAGGATGCAAACAACAAAAGAGTGAGGAGAGTCACCTCTTCTCTCCTTTCCTTCAGTGTTGGCCCAGGAATCTGAAGATCCCAGTTGCACCCTATTCATCTTTAAGCTAATCCTCACAATCACTCCAGCTGAATTTTCCACTATCATCATAACATTTAAATACTTCCTTCCTCCCCATTACCAAAGCCTGTCATGTCTTCTTCTGGTTCTTTTTGCTTCTCCACCATTGCAATAATATCTTTCTCAGGATCACAGAAGACCTGACTTCCCTGAATTCCCGTGTACAGCCCTGGATTCCACAGCCCTGGATAATCTTTATCACTCGGGCTCACTGTCCCTCATCCTAAACTTATGAACTTTGCTGCAGTATACCAAAGCATCCGGGAGCATCCACTACAAATTCATGGTTTCCGAACACAACTATCAGACTTGAGACATGAGCCCTTTCTGTTACTATGCATTTTATAAATGTACCCCTGATTGATTGCCAATCCTTCCAATCAAGTTTCATTTTTTCCATAAATGTCCCTCCGTTTTAAAGTTCTCTCTCTCAGTTATTTATCCTCTCAGTCTCAGGAGAAGATGTCACTTCTATTTCTCTGAGCAAGTTGCTCATTTTCTTCTGAACCCTTTTGACTTTACATGTCTTCCAGTCAAAATCTCTTTGAATTAAACCCTTTCCATTCTTTGGAATGCTCTCTTTTTGACCATCCTAACCCATATGATCTATATTTCCATCCCTTTATGTTCTCTTATTTACTGGCTTTATGAGCTACCCTTCCCAAACTCTTCTACCATACTTTTCCATGTGTTCATGCATTGCCACTCTCTTTCTGCAAACACATTTAGATCTCGTCTCTCTTAAAGTATTTTTTCTCTCAACTTGCCATTTTCTATCTCTTTCCTCCATTGCCATACACCTTGAGAGAGAAGTCTATTTGTTTCCTACACTTCCTGGCCACCTCTCCACCCCTTGTCATACAGTGTTAGCCCACCACTTTGAGAACTCCCTAATCAGCCCTTCTACCCTCACACCCTTACCTTCTACTTCTCCTCCTCCTTCATCTCTACACCTCCACCTTCCTTTGTGAGCTTTCCTTGTTTCCCTGACATTAACCTCTTTTTCCCCACCTGTTTTTTAACTTTTGCTATATTTTGCTTGCTTTTACTACTTTTTACACTCTATTTATCATATTTTCTTCAAACCTGCTTTTTTTTTTTTTTGGTTACAGTCATCCTCATCATCATTTCCTCTTTTCTCTGTTCACAACCTTGCTTACCCCTAAGGTCTCACCTTTCAAAACCTGTTCTCTCTGACATGCTTGTCTCACATTTACAGATATCGGTTTACATCTACATTAGCTGGAATCTTTTTGGTACCTTAAATTTAACAGATAGAAAAGTGAACTCATTTTATTTTCCTCAAACTATGCCTTTTCTTGGCTTGGAAATTTTGATGCATAATAACATCATTCTTCCAGTCACTCAGGCCAGAGAAACAGTTGAATACCTGTGTTTCATTTTATTTTGTTGACTGTTCCTGAAACCTCCTAGTCACTTCCCAAGTAGCACATTTCTAGATCTAAAATTCTTTTGCCCTTATCTCCGGATTCTGTCTTACCCTACCTGTCCTCTTTGTTGAGTGCTAGTCACTTTAGCTTGGATTCGTATACCTCTTCTTGGATAGTCTTTGAAATTCCCATTTCTTTCTAATATAATTCGTGTATCCATCTTAATTGACTGCATCTTACTGCCATATTAATCTTCCTAAAGCATAGATTTAATCTTTAATTGTCCAATGCAAAATGGCTCTCCATTGCCTACTAAATTAAATCACATTAATCCTACTAAGAATATGAACATAATTTCCCCTCCAAACTTTCTCCCCTTACTTTTAGTCTTAGTTATTCCATCCAAATATTCCTCAAATGCTGAATACTCCTTCCTCTCTTAAGATAATTATTTACTCACTTCTTATAATACTTCCTCTAAATGGCACATTTTTAAAATGTGTTCTTTATTTTTTAAAAGATACTTAGATTACATAAATGTTACATGAAAAATAAAAAATATATAGGGATTTCCAAATGCCCTGCTCTCCACACCTCCCACATCTTCCCACATAGTCAACACCCTTCATTAGTGTGGTACATTCATTGCAATTAATATACGCATTTTGGGGCTTTGCCACTGAGCATGGATTATAGTTTACATTGTAGTTTACACTCTCTCCCACTCAATCCTGTGGGTTATGGGAAGATACATAATGACCTGTATCTGTCATTATGATGTAATTCACAACTATTCCAATTCCTGAAAATGCCCCGCATTATACCTGTTTTCCCTCTCCCTGCCCTCAGCACCTCCAGTGGCCACTGCCTCCACATCAATGATATAATTTCTTCCATTGTGCTAGAATCACTATAAGTCTATAGTAGAATAACAGTAAGTCCACTCTAGTCCATAATTTATTCCCCAATCTTGAGGATTCTGGGTTCTACATGACACATTTCATGTCTCTATTTGTTGAAATGTAAAAATCACACTTCTTCATGAAGCCTTCTCTTAACCTTCTTGACTTCTGAATCTATTGCCTGCCCTGAAAAAGTCACGTCCCACTTAAAGGCATGATGAAAATCTGAAATGTGCCAGAAGGTAAGCTGGGTGTCATCTGATCCACAAAGAAATGATGCATTCTTAGCCAGTTTCTGTGTCTCTTAACACAAGCTGCCAATTGTTGAATGGCAGTGGTTAGTTACAACTCATGGGAAACAGATGAGAAACCAGTAAACTCTATAACATATACAACACAAAAGAAAAGAGGAGCTGACAAAGCTGTAAGCTCTCGAGTGATGCTTAAAGGTTATATCTAATGCTTTAACTTTCATAACTTAAATTGCAAAATGATGCTTGACTCAAATTCCTTAATCCTGCCTTGATCCTGCCTAATGGCATAGGTCGCGTCCTGCCTTGAATGACTGTTGACCTTGTCATCCTTGTTTCAACCAGTTCTTTTTTTTATACCAACAAACTCACATTTGAAGATCCCTATCCATAGCAGAGACTCCCCACGGCAGGGATTCTAAATGGGCGGGGCAGCAATGGGTACCCCCTCGTCATAGGGAACATGTGAGGGTCTCAAAGCATCTCAGAGATCATGCACCCTCCCCCTCCCCAAACTCCCCCCGAGACAAGCTATGTACTAGTGCACGTTATCACCGAAGCTGAATTGCAGGCTCCTTAAAAGCAGATGTCAGGTATATTCGTTACTGTGCCCCAACATAGTTTTAAATACATGGCGCATAGTGGGAACTAAGCACGTCTCTGCCATGACTGAATGACTAGGCAATTTGGATTAAAAAAAAAAACACAAAACCCTCCACATAGTTTCCTTAATTACAGATCTAGGGTAATTTTTCCACTTGAAATAATGTTAGACCCTCTTCATTGAGGGCAGATTCTATGAGTTCATACTTCCCTCTGAGAATTATTCAACAAAATATCTGATTCTACTCTCTCATTACAATGTTGAAACCTGGAAACTCATAATTTCAATCATTCACAATAGAATGTAGTTTGATCCCAGACTCCAAAGACTTCTAATCTTTAACTCAAACTACTTTTTGTGAATCTAACGAGAGGGTAAAGAGATAATAGAACAAAATGTGTATGAGTTTAATTGATTGGCCAGAATTCTTATTAAAGAGAAATTTGTTCTCCATACAGATTATTCCATTAAGAGATAAAATGAAATATTTGACAAAATATCACAACCAGTATTTCAGTTTCTTTTTAGAAATAATTTGACACTTCTCAAAAGACAAGTATGGGGGGGAAATGTAAAAGGGGCCTGGAATAAATGGCGTATTTTTAAGGAAGTATTGATAAAGAATATCAATGAAATTATATCAAGCCCAAAATAAAACCTCTCTTGATGAGTAAAATTTCTTATAATTCCTAACGCCCATTTAAACACACACAGAAGAGTAGTACTAATGGGGTGTAAAATTAACTACCAAGAGCCCACTCTGTATCAGGCACTTTTCTAAGGACATTGCTTTCCCCACATTAATGAGTTATTAACTTATCAAATTCTTGACATGTATTTCTCTAAAATCTTACTAAACTTGCAAGGTAAATATTGTTATCTTCACTAGCATAATAAGAAAATAAAACTCAGATAATTTAGTGCCCAGCTAGATTTGAGAATGGGTTTGTGTAACTCCAAAGACTTTCACGTCACCACACAGAGAGTATTTCCCACCCACACTGTGTATTTGAGGAAGTATGTGACATATCTTATGGCTTTTGTCCCTTCCTTTGCTTACCACCATGTTTAGATGTTATTTAAATAAAAGTAGGGAAATTAGAGGTCCACCAACAAGAAAACTTTGCTATGTAACCCATTCTCTTACTATATTAGTACACACCACATGGATCTGAGTACTTTTAATAAAATGCTTTATGCAGCAGAATTGGTAATTTCTCCTTCTCTTATACACACATAGACACAGTGAGACACTAACAAACAGGTTACATGTTTTGCATAGTTACAATACGAAAAAGAGGTACAAGTAAACTGGAAATTGGTATTTCCTAGAGAGAAAAAACACAAACAAAAAGTAAGTAAAAAACCACAGGAGTAAAAAAAAAAAAGGTAGAACTCTTGCTATAAAAGTGCTCTGAAATTCACATATCCAAAGAACAACCCATGCCTGCCAAGTCACCTACTATAAGAATGCACTTGCTATTTATGATTGCCTCATACACTGTGCCTGGGTGAGCCTGTCTGGTATTAACAGATGCTTAGTTGCCAAGAAGAGGTATTTCTTTCATTCTTTATGGTGAAACAAGACAACATAAAGCAGTGCTTGAGGTCATCCTTTCTAGATTGATTACTGAAAACCACAAATTGATCCAAGTCAAATTGTGATTCTTCTGGAGAGGTCACTGAAGAAAGAATAAATAGTGCAGGTGTTTGTAGGGTTTGTCAAAGCCAGGCAAGGGATATTTTAGGTGACTCGGTCAAGAGAAGTGATTTACGAATTCGTGAGACATAAACAGAAATAAATTGTTCAGTTGCATGTTGGATAGTTCTCTATTTTTGTGTGTGTATCTTCATAAAATGGAACTGGGGTCTTTTTGACCGCATGCTTGGAAGAGGTCTTGAAATAGAGCACCCACTGTTCACATACTTGGAGGGCAGAACCGGGTAGATCTACTCACAAGGAGAGATCGGAGAGATTTGCTTTTTTTCCTTAGATTTCAGCCCAGAGTCTGTCACTATGTCCCTGTATAAATACAAGTTGTCAGGTGGAGATTGTGCATTAATTCTATAGAATCCATACAAAGAGCTAAATTAAGTGATTAATTCCTCTAGATCCACTCTGAATTTTAGAATATTAGGACAAGATTAAGTGGATCATAGCTAAATCTATGTTACTGTTGGGATGCTTAATTATAACTTCTACCTGAAGACATAGATTCTGCTAAACACAGACTTATCAGAACATGTTGATAATGTCACATGATCCCCGTGTATTGATTTTCCCAGCAATTAGATTAAAATATTATGTACAGTTTAGGACTTTCAGAAAGTTATGGGTTTTATTCTAGAATAGTGGTTTTTTAAAAATATATATATTTCAGAAGGATAATGATTCTGCAAGACAAAACTCCAGGCAGAAGGTATGATGCAACTATTTGAGACTCTTGGGAAATAAATAGTAGAAAAGCGATTGTGGGAATAAACCAGAATTTGAGGGATCCTTAAAATACCTGTGTGTTTAACTATTTTCCCCATCAGGTATCTATTGGTATGGATAGTTGGCATTTGAAACCCAGAAATGGATTTCAGCATGTGCAGAAGGAGGTTCCAGGAGAAGCTCCAGTTTCGGGGTGAGGGCTGGGAAAGGGTCCCCTAGTAGTGAGGAAGGCAAAGCAACTACATTGTGGTAAGTTTCTATGTCAAGTGTTACTATTCATTTTCCACATTCTACATGAGGTGTTCATCTATTTATTAAAAAAATACTGTGACAATTTCCGTTTGTTCATTGTATCCAATAGCTATCAGTAACCTGATACACAAAAGAGCTTCATAGAAATACATAGGGAGGAAATCGGGTAACTGACATTTCTTTCATGGGTTGCATGACCTATCTCTCCCGCCTATTGCTTGTTTCTCCCACTTCCCAGAGACCGAAAACAGACTAGCACCAGGGGGCTTACTCAGAAGAAGAGCAAGTTGACTTATGCTAAGTGAGAGCCACACCAATTGTCTGAGGAGTGTCAGCAGTTTTCCTTTGCTGCTTCATCTTCAGGGGTTTTGTAGCTCTGCCTCAAGTGCTCGCACTTTTAAAAGAGCACAACCGCAGTAGCACAGCTCACGGGCATTTTGTGAAAATTAATGAGATTATATAACTGCTAAGAAAATAGTTGAAGGTTTCAGGAGATAGGCAGTCAGGAAAACATCAAATCTGACATTCTAGCAAATGGAGAGGAAGGTCCCCGAAATCCTTCTGTTTTGTCACATTCTTCACTGTTCAGGGGGTTAAAACAATTTGGGAACCCTTCGAAAGTTCTCCTATGAAAATATTTGGGTAGTTATTTCTCAGTCGTTGAATGAAAGTCCAGTTAAAATTATTGCATGAAATTCTGTGTTCTAGTCATTTTTGCAAATGAAAGAATCTTACAAGAAGTGACAACTTGATATGGAAAAATACTTTAGGTCATTTAGTTAATCCACTAACAGCATGTCACTCTGATCCTACTTTCTATTTCTAGGTCATTTACCCAGAATATGTGAATTATTTTCTGGAATAAATATTTTCCAGCTCATCTTCGTACACTCCTATCTTCCAACATGTTTTGCTTCTCTGTGTTTTAAATAAGATAACCGTTTTCCCTCATTTAATCCTTTCAGGGCTCTTGTGAAGAGCCTCTTTTTGAGGATGGTACCATCCTGATGTTTCTAGGACAAGGTTTATTTATATATGAGTTTGGTTTCCAATATTCTCAAATTACCTTAATTCTCCATATGAGAAAACAAATACTTCTGACGAGGTCTGATTTAGACTTTTCCACCTTCCTTCATGTCGCCAAGGCAGCTACACCAAAACAATTATTGTTCAATGAGAACTCTGTAGGATTTAATTGAAAATAATAGGGCCAACCTCAATAGTGGTCATAAGAACGGTGCAAGCTTGGGTGCACTTTCAAACGATAAATGATCCCAGGAAATGCTAACATTTATTTAAATTAAAATATTTCTTGTAACTTAAGAGCTCTTTTAAGGCTATTTGATGATTGCCACTGCACCTCTTAATAACCTGTGCTTATGTGTTCTATGTCAGAAAAGGGGATTTCCAAAACCACCAAGCAACTGTCTGTTTAAGAGGCAAACTCTTTTTTCTTTCCTGGGTGATACCTAAAATAAAAATGCACTTTTCTAGAAATGTAGCCACCATTTATATGGAAATAATATTTTGACATCATTTTAACTCACTTTTAAATTAATGGATATTGATACATAAAAGAATACATATTTATTATTGGAATTCTAAAAATATAAAAACACATGAAGGAAAAATATTTAAAAACCAGCTAAAATTCCAAATGACATACTTTGTTTTCTGCTTGGATGCTCATGTTCTCATAATTCAAGACTTTCTTAAAAATTCTTCCTATTTAGATGTTTTTCTGAAGTTCTAGTTAGCCTTTCCAATCTAACTGATGAAATTGTTCTTCCTACACAACTCCGATCATTACTTTTCTTCTTATTCTGGTCTGATTTCCAGAGACATCAACTCTCTAGGGATTGGATCTGCATCTTTATCTTTCATGTCTTCTCTATTTTTTTAGGAAAAAAAATCTTTTCATCTAATACAGCATCATGGTTGCATCCCATATTGCTGACTTTATTTCTTTTATTATCACTGAAACTGTATTCCTAAAATGAAGTGGAAATAAGGACTTTTTCCAACACACAAAAGCTGAAAGTATTCATC
Organism: Dasypus novemcinctus; assembly: GCF_030445035.2. Classification (NCBI taxonomy): domain Eukaryota; kingdom Metazoa; phylum Chordata; class Mammalia; order Cingulata; family Dasypodidae; genus Dasypus; species Dasypus novemcinctus. The sequence continues at coordinate 7,775,229 of NC_080701.1, read as the reverse complement.
ACCAGCAGGTTGCACTGTAAGAAATGATAAAGCAGGTCCTTCAGGCAGAAGGAAAATGATAGAAAGAAATATGGATCTTGACAGAGAGAGCCCTGGAAATAGTACAATCTCTTTGAAATGATGGAAGAATATTATTATTCCAGATGTACTAGAAAACTAGGCAAGCGTTTCTTGAAAACTGACACATTTCTGTAAGGTGGAAGTCAATGCAATCATGCTAATAGTCAAATCCAACAGGGTATCATGTGTTCCACCCAAAAAAAGTGAATAAAAGCCCTGCTTCAGCAAAACTCCAATTTATTCTAGATAAAAGGGGACTGAGGTTGAGAGTAGTAATAGACCACATTGGTGGGTAAATTGATGAGAGGGCAATGAGTTCCTATGATCAGAGCTTTTGGGTCCACATTTGCCCTTGCACTTAATTGCTGCTCAGGGGAATTTTACAGTGACCTCAGGGGCTATATCGAGCAAAGAGTCTTGAGTAATTTCTATTCACCATGAAACATAATCATACCATGCAAGGTTATTATAGAAAGTAAAATCCTCTTACCCTCCAAAATTATTTCCCAGGAAGCATTTTCCTACTATCCCTGACTCATTTAATGTAGCGCTATCTTGTAATTAGAGTGAACATCACTGGCAGAGAGGAATAACCAAACAGCCCAATGCACACTGTAGTAATCAATAATCAGTGAAGCAGGTTTATGTAGATTTTACTACCTGAGTAGCATGATGTGAGAGTATATAGAATTAGAGTGTCACATTGATTTACATGCCAAATTCCCATTAAAAAGCAATGGTGGGGAAGCGGCTGTGGCTCAATCAGTTGGGCTCCCGTCTACCATATGGGAGGCGCTGGGTTCACGTCCTGGGGCCTCCTTGTGAAGGCAGGCTCGTCCGCATGCTGCAGAGAGCCACCAGCCCACAAGTACCGCAGAGAGCCAACTCAGCAAGGTGATGCAACAAAAAAGAGGAGACAAGTAAAGAAACAGAAGAACGTGCAGTGAATGGATGCAGAGAGCAGACAACAAGCAAGCTGCAAGGGGGGGAGGGGAATAAAATAATTTATATATACATATATATATATCAATGGTGATCATATATCTGATAATAGTTAAATATCTAGAATATATTTTAAAAGTCCTACAACTCAACGACAAAATGACCAAAAAAATTTTTAATGGGCAAAGGACTTTAACAGATATTTCTCCAAAGATAAACAATGGCCAATAAGCACATGAAAAGATGCTCAACGTCATTAGCCATTAGGGAAATGCAAATCAAAACCACAATGAGAAACCAATGTACACCCACTAAAATGGCTATATATCATAAATGGAAAACAAGGAGTTTTGGAGAGGGTATAGACAACCAAGAATACTTGTACATTGTTGGTGAGAGTATAAAATGGTGGAAAACAGCTTGGCAGTTCCTCTGAAAGTTAAGTATATAATTACGATATAACCTGGCAATCCCACTTCTTTGTGAATACCCAAAAAATCTGAAAAAACAGCTTGGCAATTCCTCTGAAAGTTAAGTATATAATTATGATATAACCTGGCAATCCCACTTCTTTGTGAATACCCAAAAAATCTGAAAAAAGGGGCTCAAGCAGATATTTGCTCACTGATGTTCACAGCAGCATTATTCACAATTGCCAAAAGGTGAAAGCAGCCCAAGTGTCCATCAATAGAGGAGTGCATAAACAAAATGTGATGTATCTGTACAAGGGAATATCATGCATCCATACAAAGGAATTACTTCTCATACAAACTACAACATGAGTGAATCTTTTTTTTTTTTTTTTTTTAAAGATTTATTTTTATTTATTTAATTCCCCTCCCCTCCCCGGGTTGTCTGTTTTCTGTGTCTTTTTGCTGCATCTTGTTTCTTTGTCCGCTTCTGTTGTCGTCAGCGGCACGGGAAGTGTGGGCGGCGCCATTCCTGGGCAGGCTGCTCCCTCCTTCACGCTGGGCGGCTCTCCTCATGGGCGCACTCCTTGCGCGTGGGGGCTCCCCTACGCGGGGGACACCCCTGCGTGGCACGGCACTCCCTGCGCGCATCAGCACTGCGCATGAGCCAGCTCCACACGGGTCAAGGAGGCCCGGGGCTTGAACCGCGGACCTCCCATGTGGTAGACCGACGCCCTAACCACTGGGCCAAAGTCCGTTTCCCATGAGTGAATCTTGAAGACATCTCGTTGGTTGAAATAAAACAGATACAAAAGGACAAATATTATATGATTTCTCTTTTATAAATACCTAGAACAAGCAAAGACATGGACTCAGAATGTCTATTTCAGGCTACCGGGGGCTGGGGAAGGGAATTGGAATGGGAAGTTATTGTTCAATGGGTACAGAGTTTCCATACGAGGTGATGAAATAGTTTTGGTAATGAATGGTGGTGTTGGTAACACAATATTGTGAATGTAATTAATATCACTGGACTGTACTAAAGAAAGTGGTTAAAATGTATTATATATATGTTACCATAATATTTTTAAATAGCATGGAAATCAACAGAGAATTTTTTTTAAATCTGGTTATTTTAAAAGATCAAAAAATTGGTTAACTTCTAGCCAGGCTAACCAAGAAAATAAAAAGACGCAAATTATTAATATCAGAAATGAAAGAGGGCTATCACTACTGATCCATGACCATTAAACAATTAGTAAAGGAATATTATGCACACTCTATGAGCACAATTGTGACAACATAGATGAAATGATCGATTCTTCTTTGATAGACACAATCTGTCAAAACTCACACAAGGAAAAATAGATAACCTGAATAGGTCTATATCTATCAAGAAATTGAATCCATAATTGATAATGTTCCAAAACAGAAAATATACGCCCAAAGCGTTCCACTGGTCGATTCTACCAAATAATTAAGGAAGAAATTATTCTGATACTTTATAATTTCTTCCAGAAAATAGAAACAGAGAACATACTTTCTGAATCATTCTCATGGTGAGAATTACTCTAACACAACAAAATTAGACAAAGACATTATAAGAAAGGAAAATTACAGACCACTATCTTTCATGAACATAGATGCAAAAATCCCCAACAAATGATCAGCAAATTAAATCCAACAATGTATACAAAAATTATAGGTATATATATTAATACCTAATACCAAACAGGTATTAAAGGCTGTTTCAACATTCAAAAAATAAGTTAATGTAATCCATCACATTAACAGGAAAACTTAAACATGAACGTTTATAGCAGTTTTATTCATAGTTGCCAAAACCTGGAGGCAACCAAAATGTCCTTCAATAGGTGAACAGATAAACTGTGGTACATACATACCATTCACTGATAAAAAAAGAAATGAGCTATCAACTTTGAAAAGACTTGGTGGAGCCTTAAATGCATATTGCTAAGTGAAAGAAGCCAGTCTAAAAAATCTATCTACTGTATGTTTCCAACTATATGGCATTCGAGAGAGAGAGTAAAAAGATCAGTGGCAGCCAAGGGTTCAGGGAGAGGGGTGAGGGATATCTAGAGCAAAGGGAATTTTTAGGGCCATGAAACTATTCTGTATGATACTCTAATGGTGGACACGTGACACCCATTTGGCAAACCCCACAGAGCTATACAGCTCAAAAAGTGAACTCTAATGTAAACTATGCACTTTAGTTAATAATAATGCATCAAGGTTGGCTTATCAATTATAATAAATATGACACACTAATGCAAGGTCCTATTAAAAGGGGAGCTGCATCCTGTTGGCAGGATGGAGGGGAGAAAAAAGGGTTACATGGACACTCTCTGTTCTTTCTGCTAAATTTTTCTGTAAGCTCAAAACTGCTCTAAAAATTAAGGTCTATTAAATTAATAGGAACTGGACATTATATATCCTGCCATAACCCACTGAATGGACTGGGGGGAGAGTGTAAACTACAATGTAAAGTATAATCCATGCGGTGCAGCAGTGCTCCAAAATGTATTCACCAAATGCAATGAATATGCCACAATGATGAAAGAGGTTATTGATGTGGGAGGAGTAGCGGGGAGGGTGGGGTATATGGGAACCTCTTACATATGTTAATGTAACATTTTTTGTGATCTATGTATCTTTTTCAAAAAAAAGACAATTAAAAAAATATGTCTTCAAACCAGAAAAAAAAAAAAGTATATGTTTCACACACACACAAATTATAGGAAAATTCTGGTACAAAGACAGTAGCATAAATCTATATTTTCTGAGAAGCAGATATGGCTCAATGAATAGAGCGTCCACCTACCATATAGGAGGTCCAAGGTTCAATACCCAGGGCCTCCTGGCGCTAGTGGTGAGCTGCCCACGTGGAGTGCTGCTGCGTGCAAGGAATGTCATCTTGAACAGGGGTGCCCCCCGTGCAAGAAGTGGCCCCCATGCAAGGAGTGCAGCCCCGCGCAGGAGGGCAGACCACCCAGGAGTGGTGCCACCCACATGGAGAGCTACCGTACCAGGATGATGCAACTAAAAAGAGACACAGAGAAGAGACACAACAAACTAGGGAGCTGAGGTGGAGCAAGAGAATGGTCACTTCTCCCACTCCAGAAGGTCCCAGGATCAGTTCCCAGAGCCGCCTAATGAGAATACAACAGACACAGAAGAACACACAGCAAATGGACACAGAAAATAGACAGTGGAGGAGGAGGGGAAGGGGGGAGAAATAAGAAAAAAAAAAAACCCTGCATTTTCTTATTGAAATCAGTCAAAAGCAATACAGATAGTGTGAAATAATTTTTAAAATCCCAAAACTATATCCATTCTTTTTTCTTTCACTACAGTTAAATGAAAAATGGATTTTTCTCTCACTACCATCCTCTCCTCAACCGTGGTGTTCTTTTCCACCCATCTACTCTACTACTCCTCTAGTCTACACCTTTTACTTCTCTGGGAAATTCTCCTGTATTCTATTGAAGCATAATATGAATTCTCACTTATTAATTTTTTGCCAAAAACCTCCATCCCTTGTAGCTGTTCACCTCATTTTCCCTTTCACAAACAAATTTCTTAAAAGAGAGTTTATAATGGCTGTATCTACTTTTTTTTTTTTTTTACTCCTAATCACCCTTCAAAACTCTCTAATCCAGAGACCCCAGGATTAGTCAGGGTTTTCTAGGAAAACAGAGTCAACAGGAGATATCTGTAAATATTATGAGATTTTTATAAGAATTCTCTCACATGACAGTTGGTATAGGCAAGTCCAAATTCCACCTGCAGGATTGGCCACAAGCTGGGGACTCTGATGCAGGTTTTCTGTGAATTCCCAGGAGAAGCTAACTGGTTGAAGTAGAGATGGAAATTCTCTTTTCTGACTGTTGAAATCATCACATCTCCTCTTAAAGCCTTCAACTGATTGGATGAGAATTCTCTCATTGTTGAAGGCAACCTTCTCAATTGACTGTAGATGTAATTAGCCATGGATGTAATCACCTTACTGATGATTTAAGTCCATGAAATGTCCTCACAGTAGCAATCAGATCAGCGCTTGCTTGACAAAACCAATGGACACCAAAACCTGGCCAAGTTGACACATGACTTAACCATCACACCTTCAACTTCCCAGTGAAACTACTCTCATGGAGGGTATCAATGGAATCTTTTTACTAAACCATCTGGTCATTTTTCTAGCCTTTCTCCTTCTTAAAATCTGAATATTTGGCATAGATGAGCATGCACATGATACTTCAGTTTCCTATCCTCCCTCCTAAATCACCTAACTTCAAATCTCAGAGGTGTAATTTCCTTTTTTCTGGACCATTTATAGAAAAATTGATTCTTTGGGTATCTTCAATGAACTTGTTATAAACCATGGGCAGACAATGGACAACATTTTTAGCAAGCTGAGGGATTGACAAATAGTGTAGCACAACGTTGAATAGCAGCTTGCTAGTCTGTGAAGTAATATTCAGTAAATTGATGAATTCAATAAATTTGTATTTGGTGAATTGCTGTTCAGTGAGTGTTGATCCTCATTTCACTCTCTACCCTCAAATATCAGCTTTGTTCAGTATCCCATTCTAGGTCTGATATCCCAGTGTAGACCAGACTCCTAAACAGATGTCCTTAGGCTGAATCTGGCTGAAAATAGCTTTAACTAACTAGCATCATGTTTTTAAAAACTGAATGTACTTGCTTTAGGCAGAATGTGAATAATAACTATCCAATTTACCATAGTAACTATCATTCATCTTCTCACATTGGACCAGTATACACTTTTTTTTATTTGTTTGGTCCTTTAAGACATGTGATTTGATCATCCTCATCTCATCTAATACAAACACATCTCATCAATATTCTGATGACTCTCAGTATTACATCTGCAGCCCAGACTCTTTCACCTGAACCAGGTGCCCATATCTAGCTGCCATTTGGTGTTCCATATAAAGCTCCTTATGTGGAACATAAATCTTTCAAATAAATCTTCATTGTGTATACTCAAGGAATGTCACAACTCCACTCAACCTGAACCCTTGGCATCACCATCATTTATTTCTCAACTTCCTCCTCCCACATCTTACTGTTACCCATATAGTTAAGCAATTTAATTTCACAGATTTCTATCTGACCTTCTACCTTTACTGCTAATCACTCAGTTCAGGTCACCATCATCTCTTGATCAGTTTGCTGCAGGTGTCTCAAAATTGATTTCCCTTCCTCTGGTCTCTTCCCTAGCCTACAAGCAGAGTGCACTTTTGAAATGAAAATGTGATTGTAGTACTCTTTTGATTTTCAACCCCTAAGTGGTACCAAACTATTCTTAAAATAAAATACAAATGTTTAATTTTATTACAAAAATGTCTCTCATAATCTGCCATCTACTGAGTGTTGGATTTGTGACTTTTTCTCACAATCACAAAATAGCGTTAGAAATGGGTAGCTGTGACAGACAACTAGTCCCCCCTAAGATCCATCCTGCCCTCCTTTTCTAATCATCCAATTTTAGCTGGGCACAGGGCCAGTTTGCTAGCAACTGAACATTCCAGCTTCCTGGCAGCTAAGTGCAGCCACGTGGCCATATTATTACAACAGAGGATGAGGGGAAGTTTTATATGAAACTCCTACATCATTTCCTCAAAAGAAACTCATCTGCCACAATTTCACTTCTCTCTTTCTTCCCAAGTAGCCAAGGTGTTGAGTCCGTATTAAACAGGCAGATGATGGGGGAATGCTGGGGGTAAAAAGAGGGAAGAACTTGGAACTGAATCCAAGCTGGAGCCCTTGGATCACAAGGGGAGCAGAGCTGCTTTCTTGCCTTAAACTGCCACCAAAATCTAGATTACTACATACCAGATAAAGAAATATTCATCTTTTTAAACCACTGCATTTTGGAATTTTTTTGCTGCACCAACTTAGCCTGCAGCTTAAGCAATACAATAGCTGAGGAAAAAAGGGTTCTGCATTTACAATATTCCAACTCTATTGAGAAGAAATTGCAAATGCAGTTGCAAAGAAAAGAAAATGAATAAATGGTTCTGTGGTGAGCACTGCAGCACATCGGTACAAATTCCAGTTAGCTAAAAGACCCATGCACACTCTCATTTCTGGTCCTGTGTACACATTATTTTCTCCTCCTGGAGCTTACTTCCAGGATGCTTTTCTAGGGAAAAAAAAAATTCAACCAATCTTTCAAGTTTTAACATAAATGTCATCTCATACAGGATGTTATTTTTCGGAACTCCCTACCACATCCACATTTGGGATTCCCGACTATTGTGTGTCATGGGCATGGGTCCCACTGCTTTGTGCTTCAAGGAAGATGTTTAGTTGCCCATAACCCCACTAGGTTGCATGGTCCATGAAGACAGGTTCAGCCTCCATCTTGCATGATGCTATATAGCCAACGCCTAGTCCAATGTTTGGTACATCGTAGGCTCTCAAAAAAATGTGTGTAGAATCACAGCGAACCCAGTATTGTAACCACCATCCAGGTCAAGATGCTAACTTTATCAAGGCCCACAAAGTTGCCTTCATGCCTCCTCGCAGTCATAGTTCTACTCCTCTCCAAAATAACAGCTGTTTTGGGTTCTAACACCATGGATAAGTTTTGCTTGTGTTTGAATTTTAATAAATAGAATCATTCAGTATGTAAGATATTGAATGAATAAAAGATAGGAAGAAAGAATTAACTAATTAATGACTTCAGTTTTTTAGAGAAGAAAGGAAAAGTTAAGGTTATATTCTAACTTAAAATAGTGCCTTACATGAAGAAGATAAAAATAACAACAAAATGAAGAAACAAAGGAGGAAAAAATGCAGAAAGAAATAGCAAAAGAATGAAACCACTGAAAGCATGAAATAATTAAAGAACAAAAGAAAGAAAAAATGAAGAGGGAAGGAGAGAAGAAAGGAGGAAGGGAAAAAAGGAGAAAATGAAAAGCTCAAAAATGATAGCTAAATGTTGTAAATCTGAATAATTATAGTTGAGAATTCACTTTTAGGGGAAAAATTAATTTAAAAGCATATTTCATATGATGTTCACTCTGTTCAGATTACCCTACTTCCACCATTATTATTTTTAAAATACCTGACTTCTGGATAATATTAAGGAAAATAAAGTAAAACAAAAACCTGGTCTTTAAATGGCTTTTAATTATGGTTTTAATGAATTAAATTAACCAGTCTTAAAAATTAAGGCATGTAAATGTTTAATGAAAGGGATAATTCTGAAATCTGAATATTGATACATTAGTATTTGTAAATGATAGAATTTAAATCATATTTGTTGGGAAGCAGATATGGCTCAACGGATAGAGCTTCCGCCTACCATATAGGTGGTCCAGTGTTCAATATCCAGAACCTCCTGGCCAATGTGGCGAACTGGCCCACGTGGCGTGCTGCCACACGCAAGGAGTGGCCCCAGTGCAAGGAGTGCAGCACCACCCAGGAGGGCAGACCACCCAGGAGTGGTGCAACCCAGATGGAAAGCTGATGCAGCAAGATGGCGTGATGAAAAAGATACAGAGAAGAGACAATATGAGACACAGTGAACTAGGGAGCTGAGGTGGAGCAAGAGAATGGTCAACTCTCTCCCACTTCGGAAGGTCCCAGGATGGGTTCCTGGAGCTGCCTAATGAGAATACAAAGGACACAGAAGAACACACAGCAAATAGAGAGAGCAGACAATGGGGGGGGGGGGCAGATGGGGGCAGGGGGAAAATAAGAAAAAAAAATTATATTTGTAACCTTAATTTTAAAGTATCAATGACTGATAAGCTAATTTTATCACAAGTACTATATCTTGATAAACTGGGCAGACTCAATATGATATTATATAACATTATATAGCTATGTATCACAGGAATGGGAGGTATATTGAGAGACCATTTAAAATGTCCTTGACCTTTAATTAATCCCAGCATACCCAACATCTGAAAATATATTAGGCATGGAATACATTATTTAAAAATTCTTACAGAGAAAATTATATAGACTTATTTTATAGATTATATAGATTTTATAGATTATTTTATAATATGTGGAAATGAATATAGTCCAATTCCCATTATCTGTTTAAGAGCAATCAAACCATTTCCCAGCCTTCTCTTTTCCAGACCAAATCATCCCAATTTCCTTCTTCTTTTTTCATTAGTTGAATTTTAATCACCTTTTGGCTCCCAAATGCAAAGCAATAAAATGTAACGTCTGAGAAAATTAGAGTAGAAAAGATAAGAGCTTAATCCAAACTCTATAGGAATGAAATCCAAACCATAGCAAGCATTACATGATTCTTATTCATTGCGAAATTCAAGATGTAATATAAAAGGTTTCCACATTATATTTAAATTCAGTATACTATTTGACTGCACTTCTTCCAATGCTGGTTTTCTTAATTGCAGAGTTGATTTATTCACTGTAGTTTTTTGCTCCCCATTTGATGATTCTTAGGTTTTTTGTTATTATATTTGTGCATTGTCAGATATGCCCAGAATTGCATTTGTCCAGTGTGCTTTTCCCACTAAATTTTATAGCTCTACATTTACTTGAATTTCCTTACTGACTGTTTAGCACAGTCACCCTGATTGGTAAAGTCTGATCTGGACTTTAACTATGTTTGTGTCTTGATCGATAACTCTCTTACCTTCTAATCATCTGTCAACTCACTGTTAATTCATTTTTACAAAAATGACCAATTTAACCACAAAGGTTAACAAATCAGTACAGAAGCTATCTTCCAGATCGTTATTACAATAAGTGACCCGATAAAAAGTAGTGAGAGCTGACAGTAATGGAAGTCAACGGAAGACCATGCTTCCACTTGCCGAATCCTGGAGTCAAATTCAGCGATGCCTTGCTACTCTCCTTTCAGGAATCTGCATAATTCATTACAAACTGAATATGAAATTCAATGGGATGGTATATTTATAAATTCAAAGGTTGCATTTTGAAGGCATAATTTTCATTCTCTAACAGTTCTGTTTATTAATTCTGCTAATATCCAGGCATTTATCCAAAATAAAAATAAATATATCAAATTGGACTAGCGTTACTGGCAGCAGCTTAAATAGAAGTCCCATCCATTGGTGGAACTTGCATTAATATGCCACTAATGACAGTGCTGCTAAAGGAGCCATCAAGATAACATTCTCTGGGTTCCTAAATCAAGCCTTACTTTACAAGCTATAGGCAACATTCCCAATCCGAACTTTCCCCACTGAACCCCGGGATGCCTCAAAATCCATTGCAGTACAAAGAATGAGCAAGTCACCAATACTCAATCTGAGAAAATCAGTCTGCTTTCCTAGAGACTGGTACATAAATTTGATTGACAGGCATGCACAATAGATACCTTGAGATGTATATATTTTTGTTGAATGAACATAATCTTTTAAATACTTTTTTTTTTAACTCCAAATGCATTTCTTTGTATATTCCAAAAGGAAGTTTGAAAGTTTTCATAATACATAGGTTTGTCCGTTTCAGGTAAAAGATGACAGATTACTATAATTCTTCCTGCTATTATACATTCAAACAAAAATGATTCACTTTCACAAAAATTTAGAAATACTCACTTAACATTCCTTGTTTGGTACAGAATTCATGTTTTAAATAAGGGCTACAGCTATAACGAATACAGAACTTCAATTCACACATTTCTAATATTCTATTCACATCTCACCCAGTCAAGGACTATTATGGTTAACTTAGCAAACTTTCTTCACGAAAGGATATTATTAAACAGTTGAAGACATAGCAAACTTTAGCAAGGTGCTGTGAGTAATTAATGGAAAAACCGTTACACTGATTTGCAATGGTTTTTTAAGGGTAAAAACAGGAAGTAAATGATCCTGGACTACCAGCTTCTTTGGAAAACTTAGAAGCAGGCATTATATATCCTGCCATAACCCACTGAATGGACTGGGGGAGAGTGTAAATTACAATGTAAGCTATAATCCATGCCATGTAGCAGTGCTCCAAAATGTATTCACCAAATGCAATGAATGTGCCACAGTGATGAAAGAGGTTGTTGATGTGGGAGGAGTGGGGGCGGGGAGTGAGGCATATGGGAACCTCTTATATTTTTTAATGTAACATTTTGTGTGATCTATGTATCTTTTTTTAAAAAGACAATAAAAATTATATTTTAAGAAAAGCAGGTGATTTTGTTCTAGAGCAAGAATTATTTACTAAAGATCTTTGATCATATATGTAAAGACCCAAAACAATATATCTAAAGGCCCATGAACTCCCCAAATTTTATGCGCCATTTTCCATAGATGCATATGTTTGTATTATGCTGATGGAATAATCAAGGGTTTTCTCATATTCTAAAAGTCATCTGTGACCCACAAATGCCTAAAGTCCACTACTGTCGAGCATGAGTTAAGAAAAATACTTTACAGTGAAAACGTACCATCTTAGGGGCTATCTGTGTAAAACTACCAGTTTTCAACGTAATATAGGCCAATTACTAAAGGAACACTGGCTCTGGTTGTAGTCTACAAACCACATATCTTCAGAAACGACTAACAAGGCACACCCACAGGACACTGGTGATTCTCAGATAGCTTGGCATTAGCCATAGTGAAACACACAGTAGCAAAAATGTCTGTCGTGATGGCTCTTCTATTCCCAGTGCCTGATATGCTGAAGAGAACACGTACAACTCAACAAAGCACATTAGATAAGTGACTGAATAAAGGAAAGTATGAATGTTGATCAAGTCTCAAAGCTATGGAGATAAAGAACAAATAACTCTTTTATACATGGTTAAAAGCAAGAATTAGTTTTAAAATGAAATTCCTTAGAAAGTAAATATATTTTTTCAGCACAGATAAAAATGCCAACAAGGGTTACAGTGGTCAGCTAAGAAACCAAAGCTGGATTAATTTACGATATAGCCACATAATACTTAAAGATTAATATCAGGTTAATATCAGGTTAAATGTTTTTTATATCAGGTTAAAAAGCTGATATCAGGTTAAAAAGCTCATGCAATAACACCAAGACGCACACTCCCTCTCAAAAAAGAATACAGATTATACCATTTTACTTGATGAATATTATGAACAGGGCAAAATAATATGTAGAAAATATCTGAAATGGGTGGAAGTTTAAATAGTGATTTGGGGTGATTTTATTTCCTCAGCCTTGTATTTCTCAGTGTCTTGTAGACTTCATAATGAGGTGTTTTATCTTTATAAATTAGAAGATGAAACATAAATGCCATTGATGTGCCACTGCCTTCCAAACTTAACACTTCCAATTCAGACCTCTCTCCAGACACACGTGCAACTTCCTGCTCAGCATCTCCACTTGCATTTGTCTAAGAGGCATCTCAAGATTCTGTTTCAAAACCTGAACTCTCCAAACATGTTCTACTCACAGCCTTCCGCACCTCAGGCGACAGCCAACACTCAGTCAAAACCTGAGATTCATCCTAGTCTCTCTCTCTCCCTATCCAATCTATCAGGGAACCAGAGTGCTCAACCTGGCAAAGATATCCAAGCCTCGCCGCTCACCGAATCCCCGCCGGGCTCTTCCACAGGTGCCTCCTCTGCACGCTTGCCCCATGGATTCTATTCTCAACACTGCAGCCAGAACGATATTTTTTTAATGTAATTCAGATCATGTCATGGCTCTCCTTGAAGCTTTGTGGTGGCTCCCCAGACCGTCACATCGACCTACGGGGCCTCCCCATCTCTTACGACTGTGCCCCCTTGCTTAGACTGCTTTAGCTATTTTGGCCTACTTGCTTTTTCCAGAACATTCTGTCAGGGCCTTGATCTACCTGCTCCCTCTACCTGGAGCACTCCTCCCTCAGAGAGCTGCTCAATCCACTTCTCCTCCTTTATGTCTTTTCTTAGACACCTTCTCAGGGAGGTCCAGGCTGACCACCCTAATTAATGCCATCTGCCCTTCCACCACCCACAGGTCCCCACCCACACCCCTGGCCTCCCTCACCCTAATGGAATTTTCTTACATCCAAAGCAATTATCTTCTCACATACCCAATACTTTAGCTACTTATTTTATTTTGGTATCTGGTCTCTCTCCTCCCATCCATAAATAGAAGAACCAAGAGATCTTTGTCTGGTTTGCTCACTGCTGTATCCCAAATTCCTAGAGCAGTGCCTGAGCCATATTAGTACTCAATACTTATTTGTCGAATGAAATAAAGCTTTATTGGCCATGGTGGCTGCTGGGGGTAGGGAGTGTGAGGAAGAGATGTGATGTGGGGGCGTTTTCGGGGGTTGGAGTTGTCCTGGGTGGTGCTGTAGGGACAGTTACCGGACACTGTATGTCTTCCCATGGCCCACTGGGTGGACTGTGGGAGAGTGTGGGCTATGGTGTGGACCACTGACCATGAGGTGCAGCGGTGCTCAGAGATGTATTCACCAAGTGCAATGAATGTCTCATGATGATGGAGGAGGTTGTTGTTATCGGCGGAGGAGAGGGGTGAGGGAGGTGGGTGGTGTATTGGGACCTCATATTTTTTTAATGTACCATTAAAAAATTTTTAAAAAAAGAAAGAAAGCTTTATTAAAAAGTCAAGGGAAGCAGACGTGGCTCAACTGATAGAGCGTCCGCCTACCATATGGAAGGTCCAAGGGTTCGATACCAGGGCCTCCTGACAGGTGTGGTGAGCTGGCCCATGCGCAGAGCTGATGTGCATAAGGAGTGCCGTGTCACACAGGGGCACCCCCGTGTAGGGGAGTTCCACATGCAAGGAGTGCGCCCCATAAGAAGAGCTGCCCCACATGAAAAAAACACAGCCCGCCCAGGAGTGGCGCTGCACACATGGAGAACTGACACAGCAAAATTGACACACACAAAAAAGAGACACAGTTTCCCAGTGCCACCTGACAATGCAAGCAGATGAGGAAGAACACACAGAGAATAGACACAGAGAGCAGACTAGGGGGAGGGAGGTGGAAGGGGAGAGAAATAAATAAAATAAATCTTTAAAAAAAAGTCAAGACATGAACGGGTAGAAAATAGGGGAATTCTACTGCATTGTTGGAAGTAAGAATATAAGGAAGTAGGAAAGCTTAGTAGGTTATAATAATGAAGGAAAAGACAGGGGAGGATAAGATTCAAGGGGATTTGGGTCTCCTGTGAAATGATCGAGTTAGAGTTGCCTTTCTTGGCTAGGTCATCCTTTCAACAGTACACGCGTAACTGTTTCCATTCCTCTCTGCATCTGTGACTTTTTTCTGATTATCAGTATTAGAAAGTCATAATAAATTCCAGAAACAGGACTACATTGTGATAACCTCATTAATTTATTAATGTGGATAAAGAAAATTCTGACACCCATGGTCTCAGGACTCCCTGTCATTGGTAGCACATGTGTCAAATAATCTACGAGACTCACACACTTCACAGAAGCACAGATTCTGAGGTTGGATAAATGGTAGAGACCGTCTACTCCAATTCCCCATCGGGTTCTCAAATCCCTTCAATTCACTCTCTCTGGAAGCAGCCTACTCTGTTTTCAGACAGGTCTGCTCTTTGTCTCGTTGAGAATCTGTTTGCCATCCCGGAGGCTTCCGGCTTGGGCCCTAGTTCTGCCCTTGAAGCATTGCAAAGAAAGTCTCTTCTGTATTAACAGAGAACAGCCCTTCTCAAATGTGAAGATAGTTATGGTTTGAGACTTTATTTCCAGTGCAGTATCTTCGGAATTTTTATAATCGAAAGATTTAATTTTCAAAGTCCTTCCAACATTGTGACACACAGAACTTGACATGCCATTCCAAGTATTGCTGATCAGTGCACAATCGAGCAATGAGAACTTCGCCTCCCTTATTCTAAATATTCTACTTCTTTTAAAATATTCAAAAACTGCATTAGCAATGACAACATTTAGTCATTCAGGATAGTACTCAGTAAAAAACTTGAGAAACTGTAACCATGAGAAGTATTCAAATTTCAACCATGTAGCCTGTTGAAGTAGATAAGAACACTTAGGCTCTACAGTGTATAAGAAAAATAATTCTGGCTTACATCAGACACGTTGGTTATTAGAAGTAGAGGGATGAATTAACATACACAGAAAAACAAAATCCTACCCAATGACCAACTAGAATGGAAGGTGCCAGCTCTGTGAAAAATGGAAAAATTAAATCGCTTGCATGACTGGAAACTGCAGGCCCTGGGCTCCAAATGTGTCATAATATTATAGAATTATTAGTGAAAACTATCACTGGCATCTCTGTTTATCCCATTAGGCTCACCAGTGTCCTGGTGCAAATTTCTGGTGTGTGTGCTATCTCTGTTATGTTGTGAAGGCAACCCTCTAAAGGTTGGTTTGGAAAACTCTGGTCAAACATGATTTCGGTTAACTGAGAATCAAAACTATAGTATTAATATTTTATACACTAGGAATCTGTGCATATTTGATGTACTATGTGTTTAAGAAAATTGGTCTAATAGAAGAGTAGCCTTGTAATTTCAATTTAAAATATGTAATTGAGTCTTGAATCTTTCCTTGTGAATTTTAAGAAGCAATCTTATGTTTATAACTAGAACTTTAATTTTCCTATGTTTAAAAGTGAATGGATTAGCTTTATAAGGATTAAGTGGCTGGGAAAATTTATCAAACCATTATAGTAAAAAATAAATTTAATCTATTTAACTTGCAAATCCTGCTTTAAATGTGACTCTAGCATTATGCAAAAGTTGCTAAAGTACTATTAAAAATTGCAGGACTTATAAACAGAATAATAAAACTTGTAAGAAATCATATAAAAAATAATAAAGCTCAAATAATAGAAACTGAATTTATTAATATCAATTTTATTAAATTGACTATTAAGCTCAAAAACTAAATAAATTCCAAATAGTCTTTGCTGCACACAAATGCACCTTTGAAGGTATCAAAGTAAACTGCATTGACAATTTTCCATACTTACTGAATGTCTACTCTGTACCGTGCAATGCACACATTATGCCTTCTAAATGTATAGTCAAAATGGTCCTGCACCTTCTGTAGCCAATATAGCTACTCTCTATATGTGTACTGATAAATCCTATTTCCCATCTCTTAGACATTCACAATTAATATTGTACCCCAAAATAAGTGTATATCGATTTAAGTTTGCCCTTCAAAATAAATCTGGTTTATTTCTCTATAACGCACAACATACACAGACACCACACACAAACTCATGTACACATATACACATACACATAGTGAGGTGCAGTCTGTTTAATGGATGTTTCACCAAACCTTCAAGGAATAATTAACCCCTATACCATGCACATTACTCCAGGGAATAGAATAAAATGAATTATTCGGGAAGCAGACTTGGCCCAGTGGTTAGGGCCTCCGTCTACCACATGGGAGGTCTGCGGTTCAAACCCCGGGCCTCCTTGACCCGTGTGCAGCTGGCCCATGTGCAGTGCTAATGCATGCAAGGAGTGCCCTGCCACACAGGGGTGTCCCTCGTGTAGGGGAGCCCCACACGCAAGGAGAGCCGCCCAGTGCAAAAGAAAGTGCAGCCTGCCCAGGAATGGTGCTGCACACACAGAGAGCTCACACAACACATCTTGTTGTGCAACAAAAAGAAACACAGATTCCCGTGCCGCTGACAACAACAGAAGCAGACAAGAAGACGTAGCAAATAGACACAGAGAAGAGACAACTGGGGTGCGGGGGAAGGAGAGATAAATAAAAATAAATAAATAAATCTTTTTAAAAAATGAATTATTCCCCAAATCCTTTTACGCATCTGTGGAGAGAGTTGCTACACGGTGTGTCGTGGGAACACAAGCTCTGGCACACCAAAAACGTTCAGCAAATGACCTCTTCATTACTGACACAGCACAGAGGGTCCCACGGAGCAGGGGAAGAGAGCCCACTGTGAATGGACCCCCCGGGAAGCCAGGTATAAGAACACCCCCTTCACTTCAGAGAGGAGACACATATGCTGTCCGAGTGTGAGGTAGTTGCCCAACCCAGGGTGGAGAGCCCCTGCCACGGAGAGTTCTCACCATGAAAGGCAGCTGTAGCTGCTTGTTCTCCAAGTCCAGTTCAAGGCTCTAATATCTCCCTGGGACAGCAGATGGAAATTTTGAAACATCTACGCACAACGGGGAGGGGTGCGAGTGGTGAGGGCTGGGAACTGGTTGCTAGAGGTGTCCGTGACTTCCCAGCAGAGTCTAGGAAGATGTGACACTGTTCTGGACAGGTTTAGATTGCCAGCCTAAACAGAATCAGGATTCTGTCTGCGAAGAAGGGTGAATGGATACTGGGTAGCAATTATCAGGATCTGTACACACACACGTAAAATTGATAGTGAAGGGAGGGAGGTTGGAGAAGATATCAAAAGTTCTATCTGAGACATGTAAATTGCAAGTCATTTATGGAACATCCAAGGATGTCAAGTGATAGTTGGATATGCGAGTCTGCAGTTCAGCACATAAATCTTTTGGGAATCTTCAGTATATAAATGGTTTTTAAAGATGTGGGAATGGCTGAAATGACCTAAGGAAGAAGTGAAGGTTAAAAAAATAAATGGTGGAAAACAATGGGACCCTGGAACAGGTCAACATTAAGAGGACAGAAAGTGATGAAGGACTCCCCACAAAGAGACTGAAAAGAAGCACCCAAGGAAAGGGGGAAACCAGAGGTGGAGAGTGCCCTGGAAGCAAAGTAAAGAAAGCGTTTGAAGAAGGAGGGAATGATCTGTATCAAATGCCAATTAGGAGGTCGTTAGATGAGGATTTATCAGTGATCCTTCAAACTGACAACCTGGTGGCCACTGGCAAACATCACCCTGGAGTTGTGTGAAGAAATTCTGAATAGACTCATGAGAAAAAGATATTGAGCATGTGCCGATAGGCAATGTAGATAAATTCTTACTTGAAAGAAGAGTAGAGAAATAGGGTGGTAGCTAAAGTGGGGGTTGTGATTGAAGATGGGTTTTTTTCCCTAGAAATGTTTCAACATATTGCTGTGTGCTAGTGGAATGTCCATTAGTAGGAAACATATCAATGCTACAAGATGGAAAAAAGATCATCTTAAGGGCAAAGGCCTGAAATAGGAGACAGGACATGGGATCCAACATTCAAGTGAAGAATTTACCCATAAAAAATGAATAGACTATTTTATGGGTGGGGTGGCAGTATTTGGACATCATGTTACTGGGCGAGGCATTTGTGGTAGAAGTAAAAGGAAGCCCTCTTCTGATTGTTTCTGAAGAGAGGTGAATGAAAGCTGGAGAGAGGAGAAGGTGTAATATAGATGATTTAACAAAGCAGAAGACTGAATTAACTAAGGAAATACAGATGAGCTCACCAGGACAGTGCTGAGTACCCACTTGAGTTTGGTAACCACATATATAAAGTTACTTTCTTCATTTCTTTGCTTTTTTTAGGATGCTTTTTTACAACTGCTCTAACTGTTTTTACATGACTCCAAGAGGTGTCAAGGAAAAATACCCTCTGTTCTAATGGCAAGCACTGAGCTGAGAAATGGACTCAGATCAGGCTGAATCCCATGAATCACATGTTTTTAACATACTTCTGCAATTACGTGGTGCACTGGTAAATTCCAAAATATATGAGTTACTTATGGCCCAGGTAAAGTGTTGCCTAAGACCTATTCATATAGCTTGTGTGCTTGAATGCTTCCATTTCATGGCCTTAAGATTTATGTTTACGAGGCTGGACCCAAAAGGAGAAAGTGATACTGTCAGAAGACTATATAACTCTTATTCACTGATCTGTATGCTATAATGAGGGTTTTTCAAGACAGGGAGCTTACACCTCTTTCAGTCCTGGATAATTATGCTAATTTCTCAGCCTATGTCCTAACTGTTACACATTATAATTCGAAATACTTTAGGTAAGAAAAATCTCATTGAATTAGAATAGCATTGAACATGTATAGTTTCCCCCTTAATTAATACTTACTGATATCCACCAATATGGTAGAAAGGTGTCTAGTGTCTAAAATTTCTATTTCTCCTTCATGCACACACACCAAGGTCAGTCTCATCACAAATTATCCTTCTTATATGATCATCCCTTTTATAATCAGAAAAGAAATTATGGCATTTCCACTTTGAAAAACAAAAATATGAAAAATACTGTTGTTTTTAATTCATTTCCTGTGGTAGGATTTCTAAGATTTTCTACAATTACCCAAATTCTACCCATTATTTGAGGTCCTTATCAAGGTCAGCCTCATCCATAAACCCTTCCCTGATTACTCCCACCTTCACTAATCTTTTGGGTCATTTTCCCAGATCATCATCATAATTATCACCACTGGCTAATTAAAATTGATGTTTAAAATGGCACCCAAATGCTTCTAATCACTGTATGGTACATAATTTTAATAATAATAACAAACAACAATAAGAAGGATTTAAAATATCTACACTACAATGAGCTGCCTTTTTTTTTCATATTTCTAAACTTGCTCTTGATTCCAAATAAAATTTAAGTTTCTATAGAAGAAGTTTTCACTTCACATTTATTTTTAATGAATGATCACACATTTGACAATGTTTTATTTGCCTGTACCCCACACCTGAAAAGCTAAATCCATCCAAGTCAACAGATAAAGGAATCGTTCTTTAGAAATTGATAACTAATTTATGCATATTTATTACTTTTACCTACAAGTAATAAATATAATAGTTTTACATATATAATACATGTAATTAGATGTGTCAAGAAAAATGTTTGGGTTGTATAAAATAGAGATGCTAGGCTCCTATTTTGCTAAAGGGGTAATTATTTTCATTCTATTTCTTGACAGGAAACCTAGCAAAAAATTCATGAAAGGGATGGTCTAAGTTTAGCCTGCCATGAATAATGTAAGTCTGGGATATACTTCCTTTTTCCCTTTGCAATCACTTATCTGTCCACGTGCACTTGGTAAACTTTGAATGGCGCTGCTCGGGCAAGTGAGGCCATTGCAGGACCCTAGTGTTATTCAAATGAATTCCTCCTGCCAGATAAAGGAGTTGCCAAACACTTTCTTAACTCTCATTACAAGTTTGCAGGGTTCACAAAGGTCCTGGCAGTGGGGCTAATTGGATCCTAGCAAACAATTAAACAGGAACAATGTCTTAAATTAGAGAATTTAGAGTTGGAAAGGTTTAGAGGTCTTCTGATTTAACCTTTCACGCGACAAAACCCCTCTTTAGAATCTAAACATTTCAACAGGGATTTTTAGTTGAATTGATTTTTTTCTTTAATTTAAAATGTATGTTTAATTCTGCTAACTTCTCACTGCATATGTAAAGCTAAAAATCTAACAGGGGGCATATAGAAAAACAGCTCCTTTAACTCTGTAGTAATGCAATTTGTATAATTTCTTCAAAGTTGCCTTTATCCATTGAAGAAAAAATAGCATTAAGAAGACTTCTCTCTTTAGTATTTTTCTTGATTTAGACTAAAAGAGTTTATTTTGTAAAAATAGGAAGAACCATGGTTGATTCTCTCCATTTCCTCAAGTGATGACTGATTTTGTTTTTGTTTTATGACAGTTCTAAGACCAGACCCAGAATTATTTCCTCAACTGTTCCCCATTTATCAAACTACTAAGTTTGTGCAACAAGATGGCTAAGGCCATCTGAAGTGTATTTCATGTTACATGTAATGAAAATATACTGAAAGGGTAAATAACAGCAATTCTCAGTACCAACCATCAAACCAACTCATCTTAAACACCGAAACCTATTTAGCTCTCAATTGCCCTTATAAACAGTCGTTTCCTCAACTGACTTGGGAGAAATTTTTCTTCCACTAAGTTTCATCTAAGGACAAAGATTTCCTTTGCTCTTTGATATTTTTGCTGTACTTTGTTTCTAATATCCATCCTTCATTCTAATCCTGCTCAAAGATTAAATTTTCTGGCAACTGCTGGCTGGTAAACACACTGGCTCTTATCTAAGGTCAAGTTATCTCAACATTTCTCACACAGAATTGTAGGTATAGTTCTATAAATTGTGTCTTCTTAAAACCAGAATCTTGATTTTTTCTTCCTTGAAAAATCAGACAATTCTACAAAATGGTATTTCTAACAGGAAAAGGAATATTTCTACTTCATTTTAAGACTCATAAAAATCATCTTCTCTGATAAATTATGAAGTTAATTTTTTAAATTGTTATATCTAAATTGCAAAATATTTTACTACCGCTCCCACCCAAAAATAGAGGTGTGATATTTATTATATTTTAGGGGGTATGAAAGTTAAGGAGTGAAGACATCAAGCAAGCTAATTCTTTTAAGAAATTCTAGGACTTTTGGGAATACTTTATCTAAAACTTGGAGCATGATGCCTATCAAATATGAATTATTATTTATTATTTAATTCATATTATTATAAATATGAATCATTCTGGAGCTCAGAAAGAAAACTGGATACCTTAAAAGCCTTGCCATTCTCTGCCATTCTCTGTCCTCCTCCACTCACCTGTCCCCCACTCCACACACCATTCTCTGTACTTCAGGGAAATAGTCTTACCAGCGTACAAGAACGCACTAGTTCTGGATCTTTAGCAGCTTCTGTATCTGAATCCCACCCACAGGCAGCCACTTGCTTTCTGTGGTATCGCCCATCCACCATTGTCTCCGGTAGACTAAGTGCCATTTTCCCAGTCTCTTTACCTGGTCTGTCCTCCCCTGCACTGCAGAATTTGTTTATAGCCAAAACCTTGCCTTTTTACATTTTTGAAGAATTTCTATCATTTTTAGCCACCTCACCAATGATTTATACTTCAATTCCCTTTCTTTCCATCCCAGCTACTCTAGCTACCAAGACTACCCCTTGATAAAGATACTCCCTCTCCTCATCACTTACTCCAGCACCTCAAAAATGAGGTCGAACTGATGTAAATGCCAATCTCTCCTTTTCATTTTATAAACATATCACTGGAAATTCCCTACAGGGATTTCCCTAAGAAATGAGCAGTTTGACACAAAGCATTTCTTCACCTTCCATCCATATTGAACAACGGATTTTTATTTTTTTTAAATCGATGAAAAATTCTCATAAATCTGATTGAACCAACTATTTTATTTAAAAATATTTAAAGCTCAAAAGTACTAGTTATCCTGTTTTCCAAATATTGGCTTGGGAATAATGGTCATAATTATATTATAATTATAATATATGGTTTATATATAGTTGTATTATAAACCATGCTTCTAAAACATTAATTATTGTAATGCCTAGCTTTGCTCTTAATGCTACATCCTCCGCATTCCCCATGAGGCCTTGGTTCCAGATGAAATGCTTTACTATTTAGCTCTATCCTGAAGAACCCCACCTTGCGTTATTTCCCAAATGTCACAATTACATTGAGTAACTTGAAAGTATACTTCTGGGTGTCATTAAAAAGTTTTTTTTTCTTTGTCCATATATCAGGAATGCTTAACTTTAGATAAATTTACTATGATTTAAGCCTGAGATTTCATTATTGTAAGCCTTGAGCATCATATATAGTTTGTAGTTAATCTTGATCAAATACTAGACTTACATATAGGGTGATTTCGTAATTTACTGTTCAAACTGTAGGCACGTTTGTGAATGAAAGTGTGCAATATTAATAATTTTACCAAGACAGCTGTAGTAAACCAGACTTGTCCTGGGCAAAGCAAAATGTCTAGTCATCTAGTCATATATCACATCTAAAACTGGTCCTTTTACTTAGACATGCAGTATCTCTTTGAATTAAATTATGGAGACTGCTAGTGTGATTTATCCTGCTAGAAAATGGTGAGAGCAAATGAATATTTCAACACAGAAATCTTCTTGTTTCTCTCCCATATAATATCACTTAAATGCAAATATTGTACTGACTGGCATAATAGATGCAATATGCTCTTGCAGTATGTTACTAGGAAAATATTTATTTAGGAGTTCTAAGGGCACTATTTGCAATTAAAATCATAACACAGAATCATTATTACCTACCAGAAAGGCTTGCAAATGAGTGGAAATTTACTGAATGCCATTAATGTTTTAGCAAATCCTTCCTGGCAAAGCAAAATAGAGGCTAGTCAAGTGGGCAGTGAGGGCATTTTGGTAAAACACATTTTTGAGGACAAAGTTGTATTTTTTTAAAAAAGCAATTGTCTCCAGCGAAGTATTATTTTTAAAAGTGCATCTTAGCAGGGTCATTTGCTAGGTAATTACTCCAGAAAAAGGAATTTTAAAAATACCCTCTTGGTGTACTTGGTTACCACATAAGTAGGGAGTTAATGGAGAGATATAAACAAGCAGAGTGTGAAAAAAAAAAAAAAAGAACAAGTTGTCTGTGTCCATATAATACAGCTGTGGACCTGGAAATCTGGAGCACGATGGCATTGAGGTTAAAGCAGGTTCTTTCGTCACCACTGCTGAAGAGACCTCACCTGGACAGAGGCGTTCGTCTCGGCCACTTTCCATACTCAATCCAGCTCCAGTACTCAGCTCAGTTTTGTCAGCAGTTCTTCCCAAGAGAGAGAGACCCTCCAGGTGAGCAACACCTGGGACTATGGGGGAAAGGGAATAAAACTGGAGTCATTGTATGAAAAGTCCTTTTGGAAAGTTCAAGCTCCAGCGAGCTCCAATGATGAAGTGGATATCCTGATACCGCTCCTTCTACTCCTTTGTTTCATTCTCAAGTGGTTCAGAGCCGATGTGATTAAAAGGCGGACTCCTAATTAAACCCTCCAGTGGCCACAACACTTAAAGAGGATGATGTGCTGTCCTGCAGCTGATCTGGGGCAGGGTACAGTGAGAAGGGGCACAGGTTGGGCTTCTAGACCCAGCTGGGCAGGATGGACTCCCATCTTCATCTGGGCAGTCCGATTTCTCCAAGAAGTAACGGTACAGGCTGCTGGGCTTCTAGACACCTAGTCCCAGAATTGGCACAGCATTTCTTCACCATATTCTGTTCATCACAAGTCACAAATTTGCATCCAATTTAGAGGGAGGAGAAACAGACTCTGCCTCATGATAGTATGGGCAGCATATGGTGAAGTGACAGTAGGTGGTGTTGGCAGCCCTCTTTGGAGACATCTATCACAAATAAATTAAAGGTCAGAGGAATTAAATAATGGGTTGACGTTTACACTGCTAGAGAGCAACAAATCTGGCTCTACACTATGTCTGATTTAAAGCAGGGTCTCTCTACTATACCAATGGTTTAAAACTGGCTTCTCCTCCCAAATGGAGGGCTCTCCTTGATCAGGGCTGCCACATGGAGCGTTTCCACCCTTCACTGCATATTATATATTCTTTTTATTTGTAGTTTTTTAAATTGTTTTTTGTGTATCTTTTTTTACATTATGTATTCTTTATGTATGATTTCTTTTGCAGGACAGGCACACAGGCTAAACTAATTTGGAAACAAACCACACACTGTATTTGCCTGCTTTTACAGATGAGACAAAGTCAGTAGATAAGTTCCCAAGTACTTTACAGTCGCTTGAAAATGTGACAGCAGAATTTTATCACCAAAGGAAGAACTGAAAGCTTCCTACATCATTCTGAAGAACTTTCTCTGCTATTTCTACAGTTATAAATACAAAAGTTCCTTAAATATTTTGCCAAAAAAGGTCTTAAACAGATCTTCACATGAATTTTCAGCAATTTTGCTACCTATAAAGCTTACTTTTAACATATATATATTTATACATAAAACCAAAACTTTGTGCATGTATATGTGTAAGCTAATTTCCTATGGAATTAAGAAAATTTTCTAAACTGGCATCACTTGGTGCCTTATATGCTTCCAGATTATTTCCATCTTCTATCAGTTAGTGGATGTTTAAGAAATTAGTTTGTGAAAATTAAATGTTCCATAAAGAAAAGAAAGTAATTTGACTGAAAAAAATTAGTAGTTTGTGCTTTTAAAGATAATAGTTGCTTGAATAAGTTACTACTTGGGTAATTCATGCTACTGCTCTATTCTCCATATGGTGAAATGCCACAAAGCACTGACTATAATTAGCTCAAATATTATTTTAATGGAGCACATGAGAATATCTGAAAATGCTAATGAATATGATTTTTTAAAATAATTCAGGTTAAGTGAATATGGACAGAGGTTTTAGAACTATATTTTCATTTCATTTACTTGTTTTCCTTATTCAAAATAATCGGAATCAACAGTTGAAGTGTTTTCCCTTCTATATTTTTTTTTTTTTGTAAAATTTTGTAGAAAATGCATCGTTGTAGATCTGATAGTAAAGGAATCATTTTTGAAATTTTGAGTAGATGACATTTATATTTGGGGGGTGGATTTTACTGAGGATAATAGAATTGGAGATTACCATAATAATACTAGAAAGGCATTAAAATCATCTCAGTTAACTTTCATTTTAATTTGGGGTAGTTAATACCCAAAGACCTGGAATTTGCTTTAGGCAACACATCTAAGGCAGAAATAATTCTGGAGAAAAATCTCAGGTTATCTCTCTCCCCCACATCATGCTACACGACTTTATACATTGCTTTTCTATCCTTGCATTTCTTTTATCACTTTAACAAACTTCAACTCGCTTATCACAGTATAAAGGAAGCCGAAATACAATATAAGTTAATTCAAGTGTGTGGGGAGGCATACTTATCACAAATCAAGCTTTAATAACTGACTTAACATATCCAAGTCTAAGCTTAAGTGGGGTACTATGTCATTTAACTGAATGCTGTCATGTTTTAGAATTTCCTTCTGTTCTCTAAGAAATGATAGAACACAGTAATTTTACCCCCCAGCCTGTCAATGCATCCAAATTCTGATTTGAAGACTTTAAAATAACAAATGAATTGAATCGTGAGTAGGTTTGAAATAATTTTCTTTCATTTGATTGCCTTAGAGTGTGCCTAGCAACCTATATGGAGCACAATAGCAAATTAAATTCTACTCAGACTAATATCTTAGATTTGTTCTTTCAGTGTACTTTCACATATATTATTTTCATTAGTTTAGTGGGTTTTAGTTATTTCTACATATTGAAGTGTACACAACAAGCATGTTTTCAACAGTTTGTATAACTTTATACATATACTATATATATAAAGTTAGGTATTATCTATCCAAAACTTTAGGAAAATGTTCTTTCCTTCTTTTACAGGATGCCTTATGCACTTAGTCTATGGCAATAAATAAATAAGCAATTAAATAAATGAATACCTAACATAATTAGAAAATTAATATGTTTCATTTGAGCCTAGGAAGAGTAATTAACTTATCATGCATATCATCTAAAACAGCACATGTAACTTGTCAAATTTTCTACTTGTTCGATTATCTAATCTCTTCCTGATTTCTCTTTGATCGCACAATAAAAAGGAAAATATTTTCTCTTCATGGGTAACATTTCAAAAATAATTAGGTAGTCCCTAACTCCTTGTGCTTCAGAAGTCTTTAGAATGCTATTTCAATGGTGGTCTCAGCATGTAGCACTGACTCAGTTTTTATTATTTCATTTATTCATTCTTAAAACAACTCTTTATTGTATGGCTAATATATAAAATGAAACATTGAGACACAACCCCTGAACTTGTGTTAAACTTACCATTAATCTAGCAGGAAAAAAAAAAAAACTCTCATTCTATTAGCAACAAAAACAATCAACAGTTGTTCTGACTAATGAGCTGGTAATTCATATCAATGGACAAAAACAAAGCTCTGTACTTCTTTCTTTCTACATAGAGGGACATGGATGGAAAGAAAAAAGAAAAACCTGAATTATCAGTCTTACTGATGCTAAACAGGACATTTTAAATGGTTGGCCTTTTTTTGTTTTGTTTTTTGTTGCATGCATTAGTGATATTTTGGCAAAGGAAAGAGAAATGTAGAGCCAAGTGGGAGCTGGAGATGAAAATTGCTTTTTATGAAACTGAGAGGGGAGGAGTGTGTCAGTTTCCAGGCTGCTGAGACAACCACACGGTGGGGCAGTTTAAACCACGGGAACGT
The DNA here is from genome assembly GCF_030445035.2 of Dasypus novemcinctus. Classification (NCBI taxonomy): domain Eukaryota; kingdom Metazoa; phylum Chordata; class Mammalia; order Cingulata; family Dasypodidae; genus Dasypus; species Dasypus novemcinctus. Next base: position 7,747,859 of record NC_080701.1, on the reverse strand, counting down.
ATTTGCTCACAGTTTTGCAGCTAGATGTCCATATTGAGGCATCAGCAAGGCGATACTTTCTCCCCAGAGGTTTTGGTACTCTGGGGCTACCTGCTGGTGATGCTGGGGATCCTTGGCTTTCCCATTTCATGGCAATGCACCTGGCAAAACCCTCTTGTGACAGTTTGAAGCTTTTTGTGGATTCCAGAGAAGATGATACTCTTGGAGCTTCTCCATTCCTGTGAGTGGGGGGCCTTTTGGTTGGATTGGATTCAGCTGGGCCTTTGATTGGAGGACTTCTTGGTCCCCTTGTTGGAGTCCTTTAGGAAGGGAGGACTGAAAGCAGAGACACATACAAAAAGTGGCAGAGACAGAGAAACCCCAAGAGGCTGAGAGAGGGTCCCAAAGGCCTGAGACTGGACTAGCAGAGCCCAGAGGCACAGAAAGAGGCCCCCGAGAGGCTGAAGGAGACGAGGCTCAGAGGAGAGGGCAGAGGGGAGCCGTGGGCCTCATAACCCACAGCTGAGCTCAAGGGAAAGCAAGCCTGGAAGGGAAGCTTAGAAGAGAGACCCAGCCTGGAGAGCTACCGCTGTGTCTTGCTGGGTGGAAGGAGGCAAGGTTAACTAGCAGCCGACCTTCAGTGAGACAGCATCTCTGGTGATGCCTTGACTGGGACCTTTTCACAGCCTCAGAACTGGAAGCTTTTAGCCTAGTAAGTTTCCATTTTAGTAGCCAGCCCATTTCTGATATATTTCACCCAGCAGTTTTAGCAAACTAAACACTTCTCCTTTCTCATCTGGGTTCTGTTTGCTTGCAGCTTTGGTTGCTCCCCATGGCATGTTTCTGTAGGGACTCTGGTACTAGGATTAAAATCCATCCTGATTCAGTTGGTTACACCTTAACAAAAAAGTAACCTCTTCAAAAGTTCCTATTTACAATGGGTACACACCTATAAGGCTAGAGTAACATGTTTTAATCTGGGGTACATAACTTAATCTGCCACAAGTTTCATTTCAAACATTGGCAGAACAGGTGGTTTAGACCAGTCTTCCTATAGAATGAAAGTAGAACATCAGGACAAAATATAATAGCCTATATTTGAACACATCAGGCAGGAGAAAAGATAACCCAGATAATTGAATACAGCACGTAGGGCTGTTTTCCTCCAAATGTTTCTGCTAGATCCAGAGCAGGTGCTAAGAGACTGAGAAACTAAGCATAGATTTCAAGAATCATGGAACTACAAGGAGAAAAGAAGGATTTCAGCACCACCAATAAGGAGTGGTTTTGATAAATCCAAAGTCGCACGTGTGAAGGAAAGTTAATCTGGACAAACACTAAACAAAGACTGAAATTCAGTTTTGAATCACCTGAATTTCTAATTGGATTAAGATTATTTGGGATTTAAGTGCAACTGGAGTAACAGCCAACCAGAAGATAACTGTGGGAAAAAAGAGTTTAGATTGTGTTTGAACTTTGTATGATCTGTTCCTTATTGTAGATGTTGCAGTTGTTCCCTATTATTGATGTTACAGTTGTGATAGCAAACAGCTGATTGTTACTTTCTGACTAGCTATGATGTGGAAACCAGGGTTGAGGCTCTCAGTTTCAGAAGCTGTGAGTCCCCTGGTCCCATCTTTATTTCCTCTCCTCTGTCTTTCTCTCTGTCCTTTTATTTCCTAAAGTTCTTCTCTGCCTTCCCTTCGAGCCAACCTATCGCTGAGCTGATCTCAGCAGATAACCTCATCGAGAACCTTAAATTATCTCTAATTTTTTCTATACTACATCCAGAATTCAATCCAATATTACTAGGCATATGAGAAAATACAACCCTGTTAATGAAAATCAAAGGTAACAACAGGATATATAAATATACCCACAGAGGATCCAGGAAAAGGAGAATCACTCAGATTTTCAAACGACTTTACGTAACATGCTCAAGTAATAAAAATATAAGATTGAGAATTTTGACAGTATTTGAAGCTATCAAAAGGAATCAAAAGTAAATTGAAAATGGAAAAGTGTGAAAATGAAAATGAAAAACTCATGGATGGGTTCAATGTAAGATTTGACATAACTGAAGAAAGTATTTTCAAACTGGAGATTTGAATAAGATTAAAATGTCCAGAGTGAAATACAGACAACATAAATGATTCAACCTGCAAGAAGTGTTTAAGAGTTATATGGGACATGGCGAAAATGTCTAACATACATGCGATTGAAGATCCAGAACGAGAAGATAGGGATAATGGATCAGAAATATTATTTAAAGAGAGTGGCTGAGAATGTTCAAAATCTGACAAAGTCAATCATTAAGCCACAATTTCAAGAAACACTACAAACCCTAACTAGGAAAAACACACATACAAAAACTTATACTTAAGCATTACAATAGTTTCCAAGGGCCACCATAACAACTTAGCACAAATTTGGTGACTTAAGACACAGAAATTCATTCTCTCACAGTTTTGGAGACTAGAAGCCTGAAATCAGGGAGTCAGCTATACTAAGATCAAAGTAGATATTAAGGCAAAAATTGCTATTAGATATTTTAAAAGACATTTTGTAATAGAAAATTAATTCTCATGAAAATAAAACAATTCTACATTTTTCACACATAATACTTTATTTCAAAATATATAAAGCAAAAATTGATAGAACTAAAAGTTTAAATAAACATTAAACAATGAAAAAAATTTAATATTTTCAGATCAGTAACTAATATAAGAAGCAAGAGGAAAAGATTAAATTTGAACACAAAAAAAATTCTTTCTATATCTGCAGCTTTTTATTCCTCCCATTATAAAGGACTTCAGTAAAAGGATTAAGACCCACCCTTGGTCACACACTACTGAAGTGATCTAATCAAAAGGAAGTTTCCTTAATTAAATCTAATCAAAAGCTCCCATCAACAATAGGTTAACATGCACAGGAATGAATTAGCTTTAAGAACAGGATTTTTTGGGTCCACGAAAGACTCAAAGTGCAACAGCAACACAAGAAGAAATTAATATTCTGAATAGTCCAATAGCTATTAAAGAAAATGAATCCACAATTTTAAAATATCAGGGAGTGGGTGTGGATCAGGCAGTTGGGTGCCTGCCTCCCACATGGGAGGTCCTAGGTTTGGTTCTCAGTGCCTCCTAAAGAAGAAACAAGCAGACAAATGAGCAAAAACAATGATGAGACAATGAGGAAGACAACAATCATACAGCAAGGGAAAAAAAGCAGCAAGCAGATGTGGTTCTGAGAGTTGGGAGCCTGCCTCTCACACAGGAGGTCCCAGGTTCAGTTCCTGGTGCCTCCTGAAAAGACATGAGCAGACAGTAAGCAAAAACAATGAGCAGACAATAAGCAAAACCAACAAGCAAAACAGACAATGACGCCATCTCAGGGGTGGTGGGGAAATGTCCCAGGCCCAGATGGCTTAGACAGAGAATTTTTCCAAATGTTTACGAAAGATGTTTAATGCAATTTCTACAAATTCTTGCAGAGAAAAGGAAGAGAGAGGACACAGCACACCTTGTTTCATGAGGCCAGCATAACATTAATACCAAAACTGAAAAGAACATTACAAAGACAGAAAATAACAGACTAATTTCCCTCCAGAACATTGATTTTAAAACCTTTTCAAAAGATTAGCAAAAAACTCCAATAATACATAAAAGAAAGGATTAAATATCATGATCAAGTTGGATTTATTTCTGTAAAGCAAGGTTTGTTACACACTTTAAAAACAATCATTTTTATTTTCCAAATAAACTAAAAGAGTGGAAAAGAATATCATCATGATAGATACAAAAGAAACTTTTGACAACTTAATATTCATTCATGATAAACACTCTTAGCAAACTAGGAATAGAAAAGAACTTCCTTGTGGGTTTTTGTTGTTGTTTTTTGTTTGTTTGTTTTTAAAGATTTATTTTTTTATTTATTTCTCTCCCCTTCCTACCGTCCCCCCCGCCCTGGTTGTCTGATCTCTGTGTCTGTTTGCTGTGTCTTCTTTGTCTGCTTCTGTTGTTGTCAGCGGCACGGGAATCTGTGTTTCTTTCTGTTGCGTCATCTTGTTGTGTCAGCTCTCCGTCAGTGCAGCACCCTTCCTGGGCAGGCTGCACTTTCTTTCGCGCTGGGTGGCTCTCCTTACGGGGTGCACTTCTTGCGCATGGGGCTCCCCTACACGGGGACACCCCTGCGTGGTAGGGCACTCCTTGTGCGCATCAGCACTGCACTTGGGCCAGCTGCACATGGGTCAAGGAGGCCCGGGGTTTGAACCGCAGACCTCCCATGTGGTAGACGGATGCTCTAACCACTGGGCCAAGTCTGCCACCAGAACGTCCTTATTTTGATAAAAAGTATCTACATAGAAGCCAACAAATACAAATAAAAAGGTTGAAAGCTTTCCTTCTGAGACGGGGAATGAGACCTAACTTTTCAACACCGGGCAGAGATGCCAATGATTTCAGTAAAACAAGGAAAAGAATTATAATTTATAGTGATTAGAAAGGAAGAAGCAAAACTCTACACAGAAAATCCAAAAGCATCTACTAGTAACTTAGCAATGTCACTGGATATCAAGTCAATATATAAAATTAATGTAATTTTCTTATGCCGGCTACAAATAAAATGAAAATTTAGAAATATGCCAAAAATTTCAAATAGCCAGGAATTAATCTAATACAAGGAAAACAACAAAATATCAAGGGAGAAATTAAACAGGACTTGATAAGTGGAGGAACATATATATCATGGGTTGGAAGCCTCAAGATTGTAAATATGTCAGTTCTGAGCAAAATCATTGACAGATCTGATGTCATTGCAAACAAAATCTGAATGGAATTGTTTCAATGAGGTTTCACATGAATTCATACAGATTTGCAAAGGACCTAGAACAGTTAAGGCACTCTTAAGGAAGAAAAGAGGTAAAGGACTTAACTACCACTTATCATGATCCAACATGAAACTTTTAAAAATAAGATAGTAGAAATGTTGCTTGAAAAAATAGATACAACTCAGGAGACCTGAATCTCTGGACTGTCCATGTGACAGCCAGGCCCTGAGCCTCAACAGACTTGCAACTCCTACCCTCTGGTTTATTGGACTTACCCTGGCCAGCTGACAGGGAGGTAAAGAAGATCAACCACCACACCAGGGAGCCAACAGTGCCTACAACTGCAAGCAGGAGAATCACATCCATCAGCCATGTGGGATCTAAGGTCCTTTTGATATAGAGGTGGAGTGGACATCACCATCCCAGTGTCCACAAGATGGAGGAATAGAGTATGGATTAGAGTGGACTTACTGATATTCTACTATGGAACTATTGTGAGTAGTAATGGAAGAAATCGTAGCATTGATGTGGAGAAAGTGGCCATGGTTGCTGCTGAGGGTAGGGAAAGGGAAGAAGAAATATGATGTGGGGGCATTTTCAGGACTTGGAATTGTCCTGGGTGGTGCTGCAGGGATGGATCCTGGACATCGTATGTCCTGCCATGGCCCACTAGGTGGACTGAGGAAGAGTGTAAACTACAATGTAAACCACTATCCATGTGGTGCAGCAGTGCTCCAAAATGTAATCACCAAATGCAATAAATGTGCCATGATGATGAAATAGATAGATAGATAGATAGATAGATAGATAGATAGATAGATAGATAGATAGATAGATAGACTGATAAATGGAAGAGAATAGAGTGCTTAGAAATATGTCCACACAAACATGGTCACCTGACAAAAGAGTCTGTACAGTGCATTTGGGAAAGAATTGTCTTTTCAGTAAATATTTTTGGGATTTGGGTCAAATGGATGACCCTACCTCAAAGACTCTGGAAGAATTTTTCAAGGTGGATTGCAGATCTATGTATGCAATGTGGCACAGTAAATCTTCTAGTCATCAGAGAGGTGATGTTTATGCATGCCTCAGCAGAGTACCAGAGACAGCCAAGGAGATGGAAACCCAGGTGCTGCTTCTCCTGAGGGCTGCAGAGATCCACAGGTTTTATGGTCATAGCAGATAGCTCTGGAGTACAGGGCTATGTCAGTTGGCCCTATTTTGGAGTTTGTTTCCTGAGTATGATGGAGTTGGACTCAAAAGTGACCTTTCTACACATGTCTCCTCTGTTACTTTTACTGGACTTGTGGTTTGGCATTTGGGTTGGTATATACTCAGGAGACTTGAATCTCTGGACTGTCCATGTGATGGCCAGGCCCTGGTCCTCAGCAGACTTGCAGCTCCTACCCTCTGGTTTGTTAGACTTACCCTGGCCAGCAGACAGGAAGGTAAAGAGGGTCAACCACAACACCAGGGAGCCAATAGTGCCTACAGCTGCAAGTAGGAGAATTGCATCCATCATCCACGAGGAATCTAAGACCCCTCTTGATGTAGAGGGGGACTGGACATAACCATCCCAGGGTCTACAGGATGGAGGAATAGAGTATGGATTAGAGTGAACTTACTGGTATTCTGCTGGGAAACTATTGTGATCAGTAAGGGAAGAAATTGTAGTAGTGATGTGGAGAGGGTGGCCACGGTGGCTGCTGATGGCCGGGAGACAGAAGAAGAGATATGGATATGGTGTGGGGACATTTTCAGGATTTGGAGTTGTTCTGGGTGGTGCTGCAGGGATGGATGCTGGACGTTGTGTGTCCTGCCATGGCCCAATGAGTGGACTGGGGGAGAGTGTGGGCTACAGTGTGGACCACTGTCGATGTGGTGCAGCAGTGCTCCAGAATGTATTCACCAGGTGCAGTGGATGTGCCACAGTGATGGAAGAGGTTGTTCATGTGGGGTGGGTGGGGTGGGAAGGACATGAGGACATCATGTTTTTTTTTAATGTAACATTTAAAAGAAAATAAAGAAGAAAAAAAACTTTTTCAAAAAGGCTCTTTGTGACTAAGCAAAGGTTTCTTACATAGGACAAAAAAGGCAATAAGTGTAAAAGAAAAAAATGATAAATTGGACTATATTATTTTAGGAAATCTGTTCAACTAAAGTCACCAATAAGAAAGTGAACCAGAAAGTAGAAGAAAACAATGACAAAGAATATACCTGATTTTAAAATAAAACACATCCAAAATACATGAAGAAATTTTACAAGTAAATAAGACAACCCAATAGAAATCGACAAGCCACGTGAAATGATATTTTACAAAGAAGATATCAGAATGCTCTATAAACATATGGCATGTGGCTCAATTGCATTAGTCATCAGAGACATGCAAAGCATGACCAAAATTAGATATGATCACCTATCCAAGAGAATGGCTAAAAAAAATTCTGACAAAGACAAATGCTGGTGAACATCCCCCAAAACCTCACCACACACTGTTGCTGATAGATAAATGAATACAGATCGTCTTCATCAAATGAACCCATGACAAGAGTTAAAAGTACTGTGTACCTACATTCGCCTAATAGTTGTACTTGAATGGTCACTGCAGCATTGTCTGGAATATGAAAAAACCTGGGAACTCCCCAAACGACCACCACTAGTTTTATGGATAAATGAATCACACAATTGAATATTATGCATCGATGAGAATAGACAAATCTATTGCTACATTCACTAACACTAATGCTTCTTACCAACTCAGAAATACATAATTTTGAGTAGATACATTTTACATAAGGAACAGAAATGGATAAAGTGATAGATGCACTTAGATTAGAAGTCAAAAGAGTGGTGACCCTTGGGGGAAACACGAGAAGGAATTGTGGAGCTCAGGTCATATTCTGTTCCTTAATCTGTATACTGGTTACATGGAATGTTCCACAGAAAACATTCAGCAAGTTGTATAGCTGTGACGTATATATGTTTTTTTTTTCAGTTTTTTTACATTTATTGAAATGTATCACTCATACATAAACATACCTAAACAATAAGTGTATAATGGTTGTGAACTTACAAAATAAACATATATAACATCAAACAAACATATATAACATCTCACCCTACCACCAATAACTTGCATTGTTTTTAAACTTTTTTGACTAATGATTAAAGAGCATTGTCAAAATACTACTTCAATAAATTTTTAAAAGAATGTCACAGATAAGGATAAGATATTTGCAACATATACAACTCTAAGGGGTGATGTTCAGAATATATTAATTTCACTAAAATCAATACCAAAAAAATAGACACACTGATAGAGAAAGGGCAAGAAATAAAAACAGGCACTTCACAGAAAAGGATCTCCAAATGACCAATGAATATATGAAAAGACCCTCAACCTTTTTGGTCCTCAGGGATGAGCAAATTAAAACCACAAAGAGATACCACCAGAATAAAACAAACTGAGAAAAGACTGAGAAAGAGGGAAACATACAAAACGTTGGGGAAAATGCAGAGCACCTGGAAATCTCAAGTACTGTTGGTGGGAGTAAATTGGTACAACCTCTTTGGAAAACTGTTTTGAGTTAGCTAGTAAATGTGAATATAAATGTACCATAGGATCCCGGGATTCCATTTGATGATAGGTATCTAGTGAAATGCATGTGCCGCCAAGGACATGGGCATGGGTGCCCATACTCCATTGCTCTTGACAGCTCCAAAGTGGAAACTACCCGAATGTCCACAACTGTACAATGGATAAATTCTGTTCAGCAATGAGCATGGAAGAACTATAGCTTCACACAAAAACAGGGAATAATCTCACCAAAAATATTTCCAATCAAAGAAACTCAGGTACAATAGACTACATAGCGCTGATTTCATTTACCATCTACTCAAAATTATACACGAAGAGAGAAAAAAGCAGGCAAACCTTCCACCGTGCCAAACCTCAGAGGTGGGGACCTCGGCGCAGGAAGAGAATGAGGAGCTTGGGCAGGGCTTCCAGGGACTGGGATTATGCTATGTCTTCACTGAGCTGGAAGTCACACCCGTGTTTATTTTACGGTAAGTCATCAGTGAAGACTTCCGTGTGTGTTTATGCAAAACATAGAAAATGAGGGACACACTGGTAGGGTTCAGCCTGAGGTGAAGAGTCTATCCATGAAGAGTGGGAAGGACCAGAGCAGGAGAAGGTGTGAGGGCAGGATGACCGCTGGCAAGGGCCAAAGAGTTGTAAGGAAAGGTATACGAAAGCAAACTCCATTCAGCAGGAACTGTCAGCGGGGTTTACCATTCAATTTACAGCGGATGGGGATCACTGACTCCTACTTAGCCATGCAGTTGGCTGTGAGAATTGCTTTGGGAGCTTGGTTTTGTGAAAATCAAGGACAGTATAACCTCACTTAGCTGCCTCCACATAGGCGAGGATTTAAAGAGGAAGTAGAGCTATGAGAGGTGAGCGCTTAAAATTTCAGCATTCACAGAAAACTAGAATAAAATGGGACCAGGGAAAACATAATGGTAATAAGACTCCTCAGAGTTATTCAAAGAATGCTAGGTTTCCAACTGTATGGGTGGGGAAGAATTAAGATATTTTCATTTAAATAGGAAAGCAAAAATTATCTTTTGGAAGGCTAGAAGACCTAAGGACAACCAGGAGCCTGTGACATTTTGTCACATTCACAGGGAAATTTTCTAGTAGTGACAAGTGAGTAGCATAGATAAATAAGGACAGGTGAAAAAGCCAGAGTAAACCTCATTAAAAATTCAGATTTAGACTAGTATGTCATTTTGAATAAGTACAGACAATGAATAAAGGACACTGGTCAGAATGTAGAGTGCCATAAGGAAAAGGCCAAATTCAAATAGCCATAAAGAAGCCTTGAATGTCTGAGAAACCAATACAGATTGCTCAGGGGAAATGGAGAGTGAGAAATTAGGAAACAGAGATATATTATATATAATTCCAAACATTTGTGGAATATTTTATAATAATTATTAAATATTGTTTGAGGTATTGACAAATTGTATTAACAAATTACTTAGGGGATACATAAATAATGATAGTTATTTTGGAATACCTGGGGTTCTATATAGGGTATAGATCTGTACATGATTTTTTTAAAAGACGAGGCTAGATTTATGTTAATTTTATGTCCAACTGCTACAAAAATAAAGGACAATGTTAAAAAATTTTATTTTTAAAGTCCATTATGGGAAGTGGACTTGGCCCAGTGGTTAGGGCGTCCGTCTACCACATGGGAGGTCCACGGTTCAAACCCTGGGCCTCCTTGACCCGTGTGGAGCTGGCCCATGCGCAGTGCTGATGCGCGCAAGGAGTGCCGGGCCACGCAGGGGCGTCCCCCGCGTAAGGGAGCCCCACGCGCAAGGAGTGCGCCCCATAAGGAGAGCCGCCCAGCCTGAAAGAAAGTGCAGCCTGCCCAGGAATGGCGCCACCCACACGGAGAGCTGATACAGCAAGATGATGCAACAAAAAGAGACACAGATTCCTGTGCCGCTGACAACAACAGAAGCAGACAAAGAAGACACAGGAAATGGACACAGAGAACAGACAACTGGGGTGGGGAGGAAGGGGAGAGAAAAAGAAATGTCCATTATAATTTAAAGAAAAACTGTTGGAGCTGCACTAAATCAGCGATTCTCAAACAGCGTGCTATGGAACCCAATAGTTCCTGAAAGTTCTCCACAAAGGCAAATCCAACCAAAGACCCAGTGTTGTTTTTTTTAAAGTCAGTTTTCTATATTAGATTTTAACAAAGCTTAATTTGGAAAAAAATGTTAGAAGAATCAATGATATTTTCAGTACTTCAAGAAAATCAGTACCCTTTTACCAGAATTATAAAAAATTAAATAATGTGGATTTCTCTTTGTCTAAAGGAACTAATGCTGTCTTAAATGTGTGAGTTACTGATGTTTTTATCCTGGGATACTCGGGTGGTCGAAGGCCTAGATTTACTGAGTCTAGCAGGAATCCTACTAAAGAACATGATATATTAATACTTATGAAAGCATAGTTACAATGAATAATCATTTTTATACCCCTAAATGTAAATTTCTAAGTAGAATGGAATTTAAATTATATATAGTATTTAGATATGTAACTTGGTACAATCAGTAAGTATGGCTGTAGAGTTATGCACAGGATACAATGGGAATATATGTACTTAGCTTAGCAAAGGTTCAGCATCTTCTCAAGAGGATATCATCTGAGAAGGATTAAAATTCACCTAAGTGTAGAAATATTAGAAGGAAGGATGTTACATGCAGTGGATACCAAGGACAAGCATGAAGTGACATTTAGTAGGAACCCCCAACATTTCTATTTTATAAAAATGTAGCATGTAGGAGAATGACTGGTAGAGAATTTGTTAGGGGCCATGCCGAGAAGGATACCGTACACCATGCTTAAGGGCTTGGGTGGATACTGGAAGGGTTCTAAGAAATGAAGTGGCACATTCCCGCATCTATTTTAAATAGAGTGTTCCTTCTACAATTTTAGGGATTGGTTTAGGGTGAAGACAGAGTCCCCAGCCAATAGGGAGCTATTGCGTTACTGGAGATGAAATAAAAGAATGTAATAACCTAACTAGGGAAGTAGACGTCGGGATGAGAAGGACAATGGGGATTAGTGACATAGTTGGAAAGTAAAAAACAGACAGAATTTAAATATTTAGATGTGAAGGGGGGAGGAATCCCAAAACTCCCAAATTTCTACATCGTGCCTCAGTTTCTTGATACATAATAACGTAGACAGCATCAAAGAATTAAATGAAGCCTCATAGGCAAATTACACGAGCAACTCCTGCATACATAGACATGCAAAAAGTATAGTTCCCTTTTTGCCTCCCCTTCTGTAGAGACATGTAAAGAGACACTGACTTTTCCTTTTCATCTCTGTCTTATTGGGAAAGAAAGTGATGTACAGAGCTACTGCTGGTTAAGAACAACACACTAAATGTGCTGAATTTAATGAAAATGTCTCATTAACCAGTTGATACAAATAGTCATTGTTATCATTTAAAATTTTTTTTGTAAAAAAGTATTTAACTTGTGAAGCATTCTTATTAAATGCTAAAATATGCAGTTTTGTGCTTGTGAGGGAGAAAGGAATTGAGCCAAATTACTTTCCAATGAGCCTACACAAGAATTCCCAAATTCATGCATAATGCATTTTTGTTATATCCATGCACTTTGTCACCACCATGGTAAATGTGTTAGCATTTAATTGCCAATTAGTTCATAGAATTTTATACAGCTTTGTTCTGAGGCTATTGTGATTATATAGAAAAATAATTTTTAAACATGTAATTTAGCGTGTAAATACATCTTGAAGAAATAAAAATAGTAAGATTATTGAGAGTTTTGCAAGAAAATGAATCCTTTAAAACAAGAACATTATTTTGGCAATAACACAGCAATAACATCTCTAATTGTCCCTACTCAAGAAATACGAATGTTTGTCAGTTACAATCTCTATTCATATTATACGTTAATGGTATTTGGGATGCTTATATTTTTATATTACTTTATATGGTGATGATATGGTTATAGTCTCCTAGGATAACAAATTCCTGTAGTTTATACATAAGTGTTCTCTTGAATATCTCTATTGTGAATTTATTATTGAGTAATAAACATATAGTGCTATTAAATAAATGAAAGACTGAATTTCATGCTTTAAAAATAAGCACTATCCTAAAACTTCTACTTATATACTCCACATAAAGTTGCCTGAATTTTGTCTTCATTTGCTCAAGATCTGAAGTTTTGGTACAATTTAACTTTCTCCCTGGTGGTCGCGTCTTTTTGTTGTTATTTTAAAAGTTTCTAAACATATAGAATTACTTGATTTATTATTAAATTTTGCCCTACAAATAGAAAGGAACACATTATAAGAATTTCTTTGCACCATCATAGAACCTATGTTACCTTCACATGGCAAGTAATGAAAAAACTATTGAATTTAATCCAGTCTACAAAAGAAAAAATGTACCTTTTAAAAATGTTAAAAGTTTTCTTCACATAGAAACAACTTTTGCAGCATTTAAAAGAATTTTTGTTAAGATGATGAGCTGAGCACAGGCCTCTAAATTCCCTCCTTTCTTATCCCAAATCCCAATGACTTGATAAAAACATGATGCGTCAGAACTGGAGCCTGGGAAGAGTACCCCTCTTGTGCCTTACATTTAGAGGAATTCCTGCTAGAATGTGATACAAAAAATAAAAAAATCTGTAGTAGGGGGAGGCAGATGTGGCTCCAGTGATAGGGCTTCCGCCTACCATATGGGAGGACTTAAGTTCAATCCCTGGGTCCTCCTGGTAAAAAAGAAAAGGAGAAAGTGTGCCTGCACAGAGAGCCAGTGCCCACGTGGTGAGCCAAGTATCCACCTGGCAAGCCAAGTGCCCACGCGAGTGCCTGCGCAGTGAGCCGAGTGCCCGCGTGGTGAGCCAGTGCCCACACAAGTGAGTTACACAGCAAGATGATGATGCAACAGAAGAGAGAAGAAGGGAAGAGTCAAGGTGAAGTGCAACAGAGACCAGGAACTGAGATGGCGCAGCTAACAGGGAACCCACATCAGAGGTCCCCAGGATTGAATCCCAGTGAATCCTAGAGGAGAAAAAATAAGAAGAGAAGAACAAAACAGAAATAGATACAGAAGATCACACAACAAATAGACATAGAGAGCAAAAACAGCAGAGTGGGGTGAAGGGGGGTGGGGAGAGGGAAGGTGGGGGAGGAAAAAAAAAAGAAGATGCATTTCCTAAGGCATTTTTTAAAAAATCAGTAGGGCACATAAGTCAAAGTTATATGTACAACCCCATTTTATGCAAAAGCAGGTAAACCCCTGAGAAATGGGAGATTCTTACTTGATTTAGTTTTAGGGACATAGTTTGGAGGTGAGAGGAGCTGATGGTGCAGACATCCTTCTAGAAGGCCTTTAGCCAAAGCATGTCATCAGAATTCAAAAACAACCCTTCCGGAGGCTTCAGGTTTTACACAGGTACAAGGAACAGAAAACCAGGGGATGGCGGGGCTCCCCCAGGAACTGGGAAGACTATAGCATCTATCGGAGCTAGGAAGGAGTCCAGAGTAAGCCACATTCTGAACCTGAAGTGCAGATGGGTTCCTGTTGGGAAACAATTCTCCTCGCATTTCTCACATTCTTGTACTCAGGGCCTTCTGAGCAAAGAAAATGCTTAAATAGCCAACAACCTGAGCAGTTAGAGCTGGTGTTTTCCTCTGGAGACATTTAGATATGTTCTTCCCTGAGATACCCCAGGGTAACCAAATAAGCCCATTCCTTTCCCTTGCGGGAAGCAATTGTTTATATCCCTTCCCCATCTCATCCAGAGGAGATCTGCTTACCTTCCCAGTTAATGAGTAATAGCTCCCTCTAGAGGGAGGGCAGGCAGCTATCACAACTGCCCCACAAAAACTCAGTCTCCTAATCTTAGGCTTGCTCCCCTGCCCCGTAAGGATTGGGACTTGGGAATTTGATGAAAATGCTGTTCTGGCCACTATTTTTGCTGTAATAGTCTGTTTCTCTGAACCAAGGATCCGTGCATACAGTATGTGTATACAGTATATAACTGGCAGGCTAACTTATTCAGTTGCAAGTGAGATTACAACTTTCATAGATTTGGACTTAATAACTCCTCGAGAAAACTGTCCCTTGGCAGAACAAATTTGTCAAGTACAGAGGAGAGGTTAGGAAAGATGAAATTCCTACTAAGTGCACTGACAACTGGAATTAACATTCCTTCTTTCAGGTCTCTGGGTCACTAAGCTAGTAATGTAAGATTCAGGGAGGAAAATTCTAAGACGTTGAGGTCCACATACTGAAAATCCATGTGGACTCATGTACTTGGCTTTGAGGAAAATACCAAACCTGTACAGACCCCACATCAGAGAGACATGTGGCTTGAGAAAATTTATCTGAAAAATATAAGGAGGTGCCAGCATTTGTAAGTCAGGAAAAATGTAGAAGTGGGAATAAAAATTCAAGACAAACAGAAGAATATTATATATGTCCATGCAACATTCTATAAAAAGTGAGATTTGTGAGCAGGATATGATACACCTAAGATGTTATAATAAAAGACTGAAATAAAAAGACAAAAATTCAAACAAAAGTGAAAAGAAAGATTTAGGAGGTAAAGAAAGAGTAAAGGGAGTGCATCGGGAGAATTAACGCAGGAGAAAATTTGAAGGAAGAGTGGGTTATTAAAGGTAAGACTTTTTTTTCAGAATGCAGACAGAAAAGTTTAAGTCAAAAAAATGAGACAGGTTGAGAGATCTAAAAACAGACAATAGTTTTGACCCATGGTGGTAGGTATTCCTTAGGAAGGTGTAATAGCAATGGGAATAGAAGCAAAAATGACATTATAGATGAAGTCCTGCCTTTATGGTGAAGAGGAATCACTGAAGGGGGCAGGAGTTGGGGTGGAGGGAGCCAGGCACGCCTGGCACAGATATGAAGAGGGTGCACTGTCTATCACAGACTTGAAAACAATGATGAGCTGACTAAACGTTGGTCTTGTCATTACTATTACCATGCACCATGATTCTAGCTGATATCAGTGATAAAAATATCCCTCTTTGAAAAAAACCTTTTGTTGGTAGAAGTTCTAATCATTTGTACAGAGCCAGCCACAGGCATTATTTTCCATAATAAGTTTATAAAGTTTCAAAATACTTTAAGCTCATTTAAGGCATACTTTTATCTCCAACCCCTCTGGTATTACATATCCTTATATATTCAACACAAATAATGATAGCACAGTGATTAAAGGCAAAAAAAAATTGAATTTCTTCAATTCTGTAATTTTCTGGGACCTTTTGGGAGGGTTTTTGGTGTGCAGTCTTAAAATTTACAATAGTGAAATAGTGCAAATGCAAGTGTCTTAGTTTACCCCAGAGGTGCTGATGCAAAGTACCAGAAATGTGTTAGCTTTTATAAAAGGACTTATTTAGGGTAAAAGCTTATAGTTCCAAGGCCATGAAATGTCCAAATCAAGGCACCATCAGAAATGCTTTCTCACCAGTTGACTACTTGTTGATCCTGGTGTCCTGTCATGTGGCTATCTGGCATATGTCAGAGTTTGTCTCCTCTACCTTGAGCAGCTCCATGGGCACAGCCCCTCAGGGGCCTCTTTCCATGCCTCTGTGCTCCGCCGGTTCCAGACCCCAGGACCTCTCACAGCTTCATGGGGCTTCTCTGTTTTCCTGCAGTCCTCTCTCTCTCATGGCAAGAACAAATACGGCAGCTTCCTTTCTCTCTGTCTTTATTTATATCAGACCGGAAATAGGGTGGAAACCCAAGCTGGCTCATGTCTCCCTGATGTTGTCCAATCAGAAGACCTAAAGTGATCTTATCAAGTGATCTAATCACAGATCTCTTAACTGAATTTATTGCAATCAAAAGAGCCCCACAGCACAGGAGTGGACTAGTACGAGAACACAATCATTTCCTGGGATTCACAAAATTCAAACTGACACACAGGTGTGATCATTTTTGTTTGGTAATTACAAATTTTAGTTCAAACATGAAATATTTTGCAAAATTTGAAAACAGAAAAAACACTTGGGTAATCACCTTGATGCACTCAAGACTAATCTTGAGACATCAATATTTCAGAGAAAGAGAATCCTTATTGCATTGCACAAGAAAATTCTCAGATCTATTCTTCCCGAATTGGAGAAACTTTGAGTTTTTATGAAAATCAAACAAAGGAAGATGGGGATAGTAATGTTGGGATGCCAAGGATATTGATTGATTTGTTTAATTAGTATGTAAGTGCAGACCCCAGAGGCTGGCTGAGGTAAACACAGGGTTACAGGTTACTAACTGGGTAATAAATTGCTTAATTAACAACCATTAGGAACTGACAAAGTCCTGATAGGTAATATATAAAGTTGTAAATAGTTCAATCCACACAAGATAATGCTAAACTCAACAAAGTTTGGCTAGGGTAGTAATATATAAATTTGTAAATAGTTCAGTCCACATAAGATAATGTTAAACTAGACAAAGTTGTAAAATCATCTAATTAACATTACTAAGCTAAACAAATTGGGTCGTCATGGGGCTGTTGAGGATTAACAAAATCTGTACTTGGTAAGATAAGGAAATATAAACAGGGCTTAGCTACCAGTTCAAGATTTGCATGTATAAAGCATAGTATTAGAATCAAAGAAATGTGTCAGATATTTGTCTCTAGTTACTTTAAAATTCACATACATTAAGGTCATGATTACAATGAGTGAATCATTCATACTATACTAAAAGTAAGAAAACATTTATATAATAATTCAGTGACTACAGTTACTGGTTAATTCTCAATACTCGATTTCAGTCTTGTGAAAGATGCTAAAGATCTGATGATTTTCCACTATCACCCTCAATTTCCTTCTTCCCCACAGCTGCCCCTCTCTATACCTTTGGCTAAAATCCAAATTGCACAAACATTAGCTACTAATCTGGAAGAGAAGTTCCTTTCTCATTCAAGAATCAACTTTGACCAGCTGAACTTTGGCTGACCCCCTCAGCTAAACCCACCTTCTCCACGTTAGAGCTTTCATGCCCTTATTTTCAAATAAAGAGCTATGCTAACATCGCGCTTGCTGATTGATTTTTCTTTCACAATCTTTAAAATTAAAATTTCTTACTAAGTTTCAAATTGTTCATTTTAAAACTAAGGGGAAAAACCAGGAAAATACATATTATATCAGCTATACCTACTATTTGCACAAATGGTACCTTTTGCAGAATTTTCATTTTATTAAAATTCACGTTATATAAAACTATTACCAAATAATCAAAGTTTAAACTGTTGAAATGAAAATTATTTAATAAAAGTTTGGGTTTTTTGTTTTTGTTTTTGTTTTTTGGTCCTGTAATAACAGGGTTTTGCACTCTTACTGTAATATGAACAGCCAGCTCAAACTTAATTCTGAACACATATCATGAGAAACAGACTTTGTAAATATGTTCCAATTTGAAATGACATTGACCAGACCCAATGGAGCTCAGCAAAAAATATGTTTTAATAGCAGTAAAGGAGGCAACTGAGGCAATGTGAGGGTATGTTTGGACCTACTTTGTAACATGTAACATCTTTGAAACACATATGGTTTTAAAAAGTTCTGAAGAATGCAAAATAGCAAATCTAGAGCCTGGATAAATGACACAAGATTCAGATGACACAGGTCTGAAAGATAACAAGAAATCACTTTCGTTTTATAAGCACTGGCCATGAGAAAGAAAAGAAATTTAGACATGGTTTAATATCAACAGAATTTAAATAACAATAATGAAAGAGAAGAAAAAAAAGACTATTTAACTATTTTTGTATCTGTTGTTTCATGGAGAAAAAGCTTTGCAAAATTAAAATTAATAAATATTCTTCAAACGGCTAAGCTTAAATTGAGAAATATGGCCTATACTGTCTATTGAACATAAATATTTTTATTTAGTTTTGAAAAACTCATTGACATATTTGCAGAAGTCTCACATACAAAAATTGGAATGTCAGTGCTATTCTGCAGGAGACAAATATGCAGGTAAAAATCGTCCTTATTTTACAAAATATTCAGTAATGTAATCAAAAACTATTAATCCTTACTTTGTCCTTTTTTGTACTAATATCCATTTTATTTTTACTTTTTAATTTTTGCTTTAGACTGCCATGATTACATATAAGCTAGATATGAGAAAATGTTTACTGTCTACATTTCTTTTGTGTCCATTATTATTTCTTGTTTCATTTCATCATCACTATTAAAAATAGTTTTATCATATAGAAGAGGAAAATATAGTCACCTATCACTACATAGCAAATTACCCCCAAATTTTGCAGCTTACAAAAATTTATTATCTCTGAGAATATGATGGTCAGGAATTCAGGAACATCTTATCTGATCACAGAGTGACCAACATGGAAGCCACAGGTATTTGTTGTTATTGTTATGTACTGTTTTTTAAACACCTAGTATTAGTAACACAGCATCACTTCTGCCATAGTCTACTGGTCACACACAGCAAGCCCAGGGCAAAATGGAAGAAGACCACACAAGAAGGTACATATGGGAGGCAGGGATCATTGGGGGCCATCGTAGTGGCAACTGCTAACAGTTATTAATTCCTTGTTTTCTCCACTTCCCATTTCACATTGTATTTTTTTCATCTCAGCATCTCAGCTAGCGTATTTTTTTCATAGTGGCTCAAATCTATTTCTAGAAGATGTGACCATCTGGGTGACTTGATTGCATAGGACTGTTATAATTTTTCCTATTCTAAGCATGGCAAAATTAGAAAGTTGCCCAATGATCAACTGACCTAGACAGACGTCTCCTTTCTCTCTGTTATGTATAAGGAGGCCTTTCTTCCTGCTCCTCAGGATTGTACTGTTGCCAGATTGTCATTTGCTCAGTTCCTGCTTGAGGAGCATTGAATGGCATAGGGTTGGTCAGCCTCCAATTCACTGGGTCACTGTTCTGCAGCCTGGAGAAAGTATCCTTTCTTGGGAATAAGGACATATAAAGAGTTCAGGGTTGCAGGGAGGGGAAACAGAAAATTTTCAATTAGATTATTTTTTATAGAGTGAAAGATATCCATTCCCGTTTTTATCCCTTGGGATTTGGTTTAGAACATAGATAACCTCCTGTAAGACAACACCTCAGCCTCACAAGATGTTGAGTCCCAGCTAGTGCCATAGCTAAGCTGTCCAGTACCCAGTCCACAACCCTCTGGGTTGACCAGATGCCAGATGGTGAAGTACAACATTAAGATTAGCAAATACCACAGAATCAGCACATGGCTTTGTTTCTCTCACATAAAATTTCATTCCCCTCCTATAAAAGTGGCTCTGGTTCCTTGGTCAACACCACTGCTAACTACGACACCAAAACAATGAATGAGGTGCTCAGAAAGTCCACAGATGGTAGTTTTCACAGAAGCAAATCCAGGAAGACCAATCTTCATCCAGGGTGAGAGGCCATCCCAGATACTGGAGTGGCAGGAGAAAAAAACTTACAACCACAGGGTGGTTTACCTCTTTTACTTGAGGATTGAAAATTCCTTCCATAGATGGGGCCTTTTCATGGTCATTCCCATGCAACAAAAAGATAATCACTCCTGGGCCTGTTGTGAGAAGTTCATCCATTTACCCCTTCCCAAAACCTCTTTGTCGATAAAATTCTAATATTATACCATCCAAGGATTGATTATTATTAGCAAGTACACCTGAACTGGTGGAGACCTGTGCCTCAAGCTGCCTCTCAGTTCAGATGTTCCAGATATAACGTTGTATTTTCTGCCCACTTGGAAGATTTCTCTTTCCTAATGTCTTAAAGCATCACCTCCCCTGACTATTTGGACAGTTAGAGAACTTTTGAGACATCTTGATTATGGACACAATTTTATTCACATCTGTCTGAACATAATAGAGGCTGGACGCTAAGAAAATTTTGAAAAATACAGTCTGAAACATAGCACTTGTTTTCTTAAGAAAATGAGGAAGATGTAAACTTTTGAAAGAGGAAAGGAATAAAAAAGATTGATGACTTAAAGGAATGGAGAAGGGGACTAGAAGACTTGGTGCCTTCCTGGGCATCGTCAACTATCCTGGGGAATGTCTACATGGGATGTCCTGAAGGCTGGAGAAGGAGACTCACACTCACAGAACTAGACTTGGCAGGTCAAACCCTAATTTTCTACTCTTTCATATTCAGAGCATGAGGATTTATCATCAGAGACCCTAAGAGCTGCCTGAACTGGAGTCAAGGTTGTAGGGTAGAGGTTGACTCATAGTGAACCTTAGACTGGCAGCGTATGGTTTAAGGAATTGTAATAGTGCCCTTCTACCCACCACACTTTCAAAAGTTGGCTGAAGAGAAAACTTCAGGATGACCCATTGAATAGTAAAAAGAGCCACTTATTGACAACAATCAATAGCAAAAACAGAAAAAATCCCCTGAACTCTCCAAAGGATAGCTACAGATGCAAACTATGACTCAAAACAAAAACTGCTTATTGGATAAGTTATGGTTAATTTTCAATTTAGATACACGCACACAAAATGAATGTATCCTGTGCTAAAATAAAATTATTCTCACCAATTACAAGTTAGGAGTATTAATTCCACTTTCCATTACCAGTTTACTTAGATTATTGAAGAGAGGTAAGCACAATATTATATATCCCTTTCTTAATTCTCTTTTATTTGATCTCTAACATAGGCTGGAATAGACTGATTTTTCCCCTCTTCACCTCTAATTGTAGAAATACAGTGAAAGAGCACTAAAGTATTCAAAAATCACCCCTCTGGAGGTAACTTTGAATTACTGCTTGGTTATCAGTGTCTGATAGTCTTGACTGTATAGTCTTCGTTGGTAGTCTGTCTTTTCCTTTTCCCTAGCAGTTCAGTAACTAGATGTTTAAAAACATTTATGAGCCTGTCCCTCTTTATTCTTTTCAGACAATTTTTCTCTCATTATGTGATTTCTCCATAAAGAGCACATGCAAGTCTATACCCTATGGTAATAACACTAGCTACAGATTGGTCTGTGAAAGAACTTGTTAAATGCTTCAGTTTGATTTCCTGTTCTCTTATAAGGGATACATTAACTTTTAAAGGTTAAACCATTAATTAACCTCCTAGCAAAAAAATGAAATCACTAGCTACTTATTCCAGGGAATTTGGGCAAACAGAAACAGGCTGTTACCTCCAACATCACTAGACATGAATCTCCAGAAGACAGGGACGGCAGACTGCCTGCTAGAGAGCATGGTAATTGCTCAAAAGTACTTGTTGACTAAACAAATTGTTTCTTTAATTAATGAAATCACCCAGATCCTGATGGAAGAGAGAAGACTCTTGTATTAGCAAAAAGGGTGCTGATGCAAAGTACCAGAAATCTATTGGCTTTTCTAAAGAGTAATTATTTGGAGTGAAAGCTTACAGTTACAAGGCCCTAAAGAGTCCAGCTCAAGGTACCATAAGAGGTATTTTCTTACCAAAGTCTGTAGCCACATGCTGAAGCAAGATGGTTGCCAATCTCAGCAAGGGTTCAGCCTTCCTCTTCCTCTTCCTCTTAAGGGTCTGTGGGCCCGGCTTCTTTCAATCTCAGCTTTAGGCTGGAGGGCTCATTTCTCAGCTTCTCAGGGCTCTGGTCTCTTCAGTTGCAAACTATCAGACAAAGGGTCATCTTTCCCTAGGCTTTAGCTGTTTGCGCCTCCTCCTTTCCATCACATCACGGGAAAAAAATGACCACGTTCTCTCTCTTCCATGTCTTCTGTGTGTTTTCCTGATGTGATTGAATCAAAGCCCTAATCTTAATATAATTTAATCACAGACATATCAGCTGAATCTAACATAACCAAAGGGAATCACACCTGGAGGAACAGACCAGTTTACAAACATAACCCAGATCTCTTTTTGGAATTCATAAATAATTTCAAACTGCTACATCTCCCCTTGCCTGGAAACCTTTTACAGGCTCAATCATTTGGCAAATATCTAGAGATATAATGCCTGTCCTGCTCAAGTTGTGCCTCCCAGCATCCCTCACTGCCTCCAAGGGAATAACTGGCGTCAGGCCAGAGCATGGCCTGAGCGGAAAAACCCAAGCTATGTTCCAGGATAAAATATTTACACAGTGGAGGAAACAAAGGGTCTGCTCATGCATGCTAGCAGGAACGTCAGGAATATGTATGAGATGGTTTTGGCCTGGGATTGATGTAAATGAAGGTGGGTTAGGGACAATTTATTGAAATAACTGAGTTTTCAGCATTCTGGCAAGAATACCTGAAAGACGGCCTAGTGTGCTGCTGGTATGGCTTTTTGAGGCTTGGGCATGAAACAATAGACTAGGCTAAATGAGATATAAATTAGAGATCTACTTTGTCAGAGTACTAAGAAACACGTCAAAAGTCTCAGAGATGGGGCATTGCTACAATAGATTTATTATGGGAAACTGAAGACTTTCCAGCCTCTGTTCCATGGAACAGCCTGGTGGCCACTTAGGCAATCAAAGTTGTACTGGTGAAAAGGACACTCACATATTTGAGAAACTCGGTGATGGCAACCTTCTGTAGTTACCAATAACATGTGTTATCATGACACTGGGCTTCAGAATGGGATTCCAGAATGGCAGAGCCAAGGGGAGCACTAAAAGTCAAAGACATGTTGTTATCTTTTTTTTTTAACTTTTATTCTGAAATAATTTTAGAGTTACAGGAAATTTTCAAAAAAGGAAATCTTTCCAATAGATGGTCTTGAAACAACTGGATATCCACACAGAAAAGAATGAATATAGATCCCTTACCTCACACCATAACAAAAATTAATTCAAAAAGGAACTTTGACCAGAATATAAGAACTAAAACTACAAAACTCTTAAAAGAACACCTAAGAGTAAATCTTCATAACCTTGGATTAGGCAGTGGTTTCTTTGATAGCATACATAAAATACAAGTGGTAGAAGAAAAAATAGATAAATGGATTTCACTCATATTGTCTGTGATCTGTAAGTGCTTTATCACTTCTTATTTTGGAAGGGAATTAATTTTTTAATTTTTATTTATTTCAATAGCAGTAAATAGCATAGTTTTTAAAAAAGTCTATGCTTCAAAAGACCATCAGTAAATGAGAAAACAACCTACAGAATGAGAACACACATTTGCAAATCATGTATCAGATATGAAAATTGTGTCCAGAATATATAAAACACTCTTACAAGTCAACAATAAAAAGGTAAACAACCCAATTTAAAAATGGGCAAAAGACTTGAATAGGCATTCCTCCAAAGAGGTTACATTAGAAAAATACAAATCAAATGTACAATGAGATACTACTTTACATGTAATAGGATGCCTAGAAAAATAAATGACAATGGCAAGTGTTGGGGGAGATTATGGAGAAATTGGAACCCTTCTCATTGCTGGTAGGATTGTAAAATAGTGCAGGCACTTTGGAAAGAGTTTGTCAGTTCTTGAAAATGTTGAACATAGAGTTACAATATGAACTGCAATGTTATTTCTAGGTTTATATACCCAACAGAATGGAAAATTTACAGATTTAGTTTAGTAGGCTGACAATATGCAATATACCAGAAATGGTTTGGCTTTTACAATGAGGATTTATTAGCTTAAAAGCCTACTGGAACTGTGAGAATGTCCAAATCAAGGCATCGGGCAATGCTTTCCCCCCAAAGACCTGCTGTCAGCAATCATGGACTCCCCTGTCACACAGCAAGGGGCCCGACAGCATCTACTGGACTCTCCTTCTATTCTGGGTTTTACTATTTCACCTGATGGCTTCCTCTGCCTTTCTTTCTGTTTTCCTGAATTCGTCCAATTTATAAAGGACTCCAGTAAGAGAACTAAGACTTATCCTGGGCAATGCCTTCCTGAAGTGATGTAATCAAAAGGCCCTCAACTGTAATAACCTAATCAAAAGGTCCCACCTATGATGGATCTACACCCACAGGAATGGATTAGCTCTAAGGACATAATTTTCTAGGGTCTATTCACCTTCAAACTGTCACACTGGTCCAAAAAGGTAGACAACCCAAACCCATCAAATGATAAAAAGATGAACAAAACGTGTTGTATGCTTACATTAGAATATTATTCAGCCTTAAAAAGGAAAGAGGTACTGTTACAGCCTTGTAAACATTAGGCTAATTGGAAGAAGCCAGACGCTAAAGACCACATATTTTATTATTTCATTTATGTGAAGTGTCCAGAATAGGCAAATTCATAGAGGCAAAAAGTCAATGAATGACTATCAGAAAGTGGGTACGGAAAGTGGAGAGAATAGAGAGTGATTGCTGATGGAGACAGGATCTTTTAGAGGTGATGAAAATGTTCTGAAATTAGGTAGCAGTGATAGTTGAACTGGTCATGTTAAAAGGGTGAATTCTGGGAAGCAGATTTGCCTCAATGGATAGAGCATCTGCCTACTACATGGGACATCCAAGGTTCAAACCCAGGGCCTCCTGACCCGTGTGGTGAGCTGGCCCACGTGCAGTGCTGATGGGCACAAGGAGTGCCGTGCCACGCAGGGGTGTCCCCCACGTAGGGGAGCCCCATGCGCAATGAGTGAGCCCCGTAAGGAGAGCCGCTCAGTGTGTAAAAAGCACAGCCTGCGCAGGAGTGGTGCCACACACACAGAGAGCTGACGCAGCAAGATGATGCAACAAAAAGAGACACAGATTCTTGGTGCTGCTGACAAGAATACAAGTGGACGCAGAAAAATACACAGTGAATGGACACAGAGAGCAGACAACTGGGGGGAGGGGAGAGAAATAAAAAATAAACCTTTAAAAAAAATGTGAATTCTATGCATGTGAATTATCTCTCAATAAAGCTGTTATTAAGAAAGTAAAAATGGCACAGGATCTAATTGAAAACTGAAATGCCCTTTATCAAAGAAATTAAAAGTTGTACAGATTTCATGTATACCCTTTACTCAGCTTCCCTTTTGTTTACAACTTACACACCGTTAGTACAGTAATCAAGCCCAAGAAGATAATGCTATTAACTGATTCAAGTTCTATAGGCCTGATTCAAATTCAGTAGATTCACCACTAATGTCCTTGAACCTAATCCAGGCAGGGAACAGTGTGTGTGGAATCCAGGGGATATCTTGGGGTTTCTCTTTAATCCTTTAAAATATTTTCCAACTCAGAGATTATAGATGATAAGATTCTTTGAGATCAGAAAGAATGCTGAGAAAGAAAGAAGAAAGAGAGAGGGAGGGAGGGAGGGAGGGAGGACCCTTCTACCCTGATGTCTCTGTATCTATCATCCTAGAGACCTGGAATTTTCCATGAGGCTGGGAGTTCTTGTGTGTAGAATTCCGCTCTCTTCATATACCAGTCCACACCTCTGAAATCTTGGCACCATTCTCCGAAGCTTTCAGAGAAGAAAGCCTAAATCCCCACTTCTTGCAGCGGGCTCAGAGGGGAATCTCCTTAATTTCCAAACTTCTCCCTCTCTGTTGCTTTAGGGCCTATAGTCATTTTTATCTTAATCTCCTCAGTGAGTTTAGGTTTTATAAAAGATAAGTTCTTTTAGCCCTGCAAAATGCCCAAGGCGATGAAAATGCAAAGGAGCTAGTTTCTCACTGAGAGGAGGGAAATGAAGCAGAGGAAACACAAATCATACTAATAAATATAAAATGTGTCCTATTCCACAGACAAATAAGTAGGCAATTCAAGAAGAGTAAAGTGCTGATTGGGAAATTATAAAATGTCACGGAAGAGGTGACTGTTTAACTCATGCTTGGAAGATCAGGGGAATCTCATGGAGGAATTAATGGATAAACTGAAAGTGGGGAGATGTGTAGCTGTTAGCCAGGAAAGGAGAGTGGGATGGAATGCCGGTGTGTAAAGTCCCTGAACGGACATACAAAGCATGGTGAAGTCCTGGGACTAATTCTGAGTCTACAGATAGGACAGCGGGATGGGGAAAGTTGACTGATGACTCAGCCATTCATTATTCATGGGTTAGGCATTTGGTTTTAATTCTGTGAGCAACAGAAACTCCTTACGATGTTTTAAGCCTACAAAATACAAAATCCAAAATTCATTTTAGAAAGACCATTTTAGTTTCATTGTGCATGATTGGTGGAGAAGGTATTTGTGGTGGCCAGTGAGCAATGCAAAGCAGAAGGGCCCATTTTAAGACTCTTAAAATAGCCCTTGGGAGAGCTGATGGCAGTGTGAACTTAAGATGTAGCAGAGAAGATGGAGAAAAGTGGGCATATTTCAAAGATAAGCAGGTGGTACCAGCTACTAGATGTGACGAAACTGTATCTCATGGAATCTAAAACTCCACTGATCTAAAGCTGTATCATTTTATATAACACTAGGAAAGAAAAACCTACCTGGTGAACTATGCCACACTATTGATTGTTAGAGGCAAAACAATTTGAGAGATGTAACGTGTGAGGGGAAATTGTGCATTGTAGAATCAATAAAACACAATAGATTGGATATGAGAAGAGGAAGGAGTCAAAGACAATGGCCTTGCTGAGTGGACATCGGAAATAGAAAAATCAAGATTGGATAGGACATACATGAGAAGTAATGACTTTCAATTCTGAATATGTTGCATTTGAAGGGACTGTGCTATATCCAAGTGGATATATCTAATAGTTTGTTATGTGGGTCTGCAGTTTAAGTAGACGTCCAAATTAGAGTTCAAAAAAAATTGGGGACGTTGTCTGAATATGTATTAAAAATGAAACTGACATAAGGAGAGAGAGTATTCCGCAGACTCGAATAGTACTGGTTTGAGAATGTAGTGATTCCATTGGATTTTCAAAAGCAAATCGAAACAAAGTTGGCAGGCACCAATCCCAGAGGCTGGGGAGCAGTGTTCTCCTCAGGAGGGAAGGCAAGATTGTTGAACTCTTGGCAAACTAAAAGTCAGCAATAGAACAATTTTATTGGAGAGGTCAATGCTGAAGAAAGAGTTCTTGCTTCAACATTTTTGTTTCATGGACCCCTTTGCCAGTCAGGTAAAAACCATGAGCCCCTTACTAAGTCCACACTCTACCCTGTATTATTAATAAATATATCACACCTGCACCAACACGTTCCCATAAGAATGTTTTTTTCTGAATTTCAATTCAAGCTCATGGACCCCTTGTTAAAAACCCCTCGTTGAGAGGGAATAGAAAGATGAACGAAGAGAGGAAGTGTCAGAAACAAACTTTGCCAAATTCACAAATCAGGGGCTTAATGAACATGGCGATTTGCAAATTTAAGACTTTGATTTTTTTCTTTAATAAGAATTCTGCTTCATTTAAATCTTCAATTTTGTAAATTGCGTAAATAGATTGCATAGCAGTAAGGGAATAGATAATCCTAACAAAGGAATTCAGTTTCAACATAATAGGGGAGCAATTTCACTGAACAGAGATAAGAAGCAAGAGGAGAAAGAAGGAAGGGATAGAGAAAAGGAGGGAGAGAGGGAGGGAGGGACAGAGGGAGGGAGTATAGAAGGAAGGGAGGGTAATTGGGAAGGAGGAAATGAAGTGAGAAGAGGAGGAAGGGAAGAAGGGAGAGAAGGAAGAAAATTAATTCTCCTAAATTTGCCATTCATAGCTCACAGTAATGGTCACACTTCACTAGCTCATTCCCCTTAAGTTAGAATTTAATATTTAATTAAAACTTGAGTTTCAAATGTTCTGTTATGAGTTTCCTTTAAATGGTCTTTATTAATATTTTAAAGTAGAGAGTGTTAGCCAAGGACATTTTAACTAGAATTAATCTAACTATAGCACTCCAAAATATTTAGCTTACTACCTGGAATAATTAGCTTAAATATTACTAGATATAAATTTTGGCAGACAACTGGGATTGCTTTCCAAAGTATCAAAAGAGAGCAATACATTTTCATGATTTTATTGGTATGAACTTTCCTTACCCTGCCTAAGATTATACTCTCATGGCTCTCACTGGGCAACCCACTAGTCTGAAAACATTGAGGTTGTTTTTCACTGACTTGGCATTTCTAGATGTATGACTGATTAACTCAAAACCAGTTGTGCCTTCCTTTCCCAAGATTCAAGTCAATACATCACTACAAGAGTAAAAAGCAAGTTGAGAAAGTTGTTATGGAATTTTTAGGAATTTGATGCTACATTTAGAAACATGTGTTTTGTATATGCCACACTTAATTATAAGTGCAGCAGTTTTAGATGCACACTTTGCTGATCAGGAATTCAGTTGCAAGGAATTCCTCAAGAAAGCGTATTTCACTTACAGCATAAATATGAGGCACTTGCAATTCGTTACCTCTCAAATCTGAAATTTATGCCTGCTTCCTGCAAATTTCCATATTAGGTAGTTAAGTAATGAAACATTATTTTGACTACTAGTTCTGATCCTTGACTTGAGACTGGCCATTTTGGAAAGAAAATTATGGATATAAAGTAGACAAATTTGGTTGGTACCCAGATACTTACAGAAAGTTTTAATCAAAGACTTTCCTTCTCCTAAACTACACTGGTGAAGGTTTTTTAACAAAAATAGTTATTTTACATATTAGGAAATGTTAGTGTTAAGCCATTGAGCATTCTTTCATGTTTTAATATGTGAACTGTGATGAACTGAAAGAGAACACTATCAAACATTCAGGATTTACCCAATATTTCTTGTTTCTGAGGTTTGGGGTAGTGAGCTGGGTGCCTGGACTATAGAAAGCTTAATTACAAATTCAGTGGATCAAACCTGATTAAGAAAGAATTTACAAGGGTAGCAAAAGCTTAGAACTCTGGCCTTTCTCGAGAAAACATGGTGTATTGTATTTCTGCAACACTTGCAACAAATGACTGGTGGGTAGGTCAGTTGAAAAAGAATCCTGTGAATGTAAACGGTTCTTGCTTCCAAGCAACCCTCTTTAGATCTTTTGTGTTGTCTGTTTTTTACTCTGGTGCAGGCACTGTTTGTCTCGAGAAAACTGAAGCGGTGTATAGCTGGAGGAGCACGTGAAGCAAATGAAGGGCAAACATGTTCAGAAAACAGTAAGGAGAGGAGAGGGAAGAGGATGTTTCAGTCTGCCCTGTGAACCCAGAACCTGACACCAAGGCTGGCCTCCGGCGTTTTGTTTGGAAACCTTGGATTCCTGGCATCAGCAGGAAGGACAAAGGTGAATAAAAGAGGGAAAATGTGTCAAGCTGGCCACCAGTATGGGGCCTGAAGTTCAGTCCATCAACCCCAGTGACACGGACGAGCCCTCTTGGCCCACCAATTTCCCTCTCAGGATGGATATAGCTGATTATAAATGCACATTTATCAACCGCTTTCAACCATCATTTGACTAAGCTAGACTTTAATTTTGCTCCCAGTGAACAGTAAGTGATCTTCCCATTGCACTAAAGTAGAGTTTTAATTGTACTTCACCACAGATGATCGAAAGTCTAGTAAGTAAGACATTATAAATAAGGTCAGAACACTTCTCTGCTTAGACAAACAGGTCCAGTGCGGGAAACACTCTTTGTGTATTACTCCCAAAAGTAAGTACTAATTTTTTCATCTATTAAAACAAAAAATATTTAGCTAGTTGTAAAATTTATTCATTTTAATGAACTTTTTGTTTTAGCACAGTTTTAGATCTACAGAACAATTCAGAAAGAGTTCAGAGAATTTCCACGTACACCCCACACAATCTCCCCCATTATTAACATATTACAATAGTATGGTACATTTGTTACAATCAATGAACCAATATTGGTGTATTATCACTAACTAAAGTCCATACTTCATTTGGATTTTATTCATTTTCCCCTGATATCCTTTTTCTGCTCCAGGTCCCATCCAGGACGCCACATTCCTTCTAGTTGTCACGTCTCCTGGGTTCTCCTTGGCCATGACAGTTGCACAGATTTTCCTTGTCTTTGATGACTTTCACAGTCGTGAGAACTCATCAGGTATTTTGCAGACTGGCCTTCAGTGGGATTTTTCCCATGTTTTCCTCATACTTAGACTGGGTTTATCAGTGCTGGGGAGGGATACCACAGAAGCAAAGTGCCGTTGTCATTACATCCCCTCAAGGTCACACGCTATCCACATGAGCTATCACTGATGGCGGTGCCCTTGACCTGACTGAGGGGGTGATCGCGGGCGGCCGCGCTTGGGCACAGGGAACCATGCTTCCCTTCCTTGACGGGATTAGCTCCATCAGTTATTTGGAAATCGTCCTCATGGTGTATCTGTCTGGTCTCCCCATTTTTTATTTATTCAATTACTCATTTATATCAGTATGGATTCATGGATACTTATCTTATACTCTGGGTTATATTCCAATGCTACTTATTTATTTTACTATTTAGTTAGTCAGTTGCTCAAATTGTGTCAGCTTTGGCCACTGGGAGCTATTTCAGCTGACTCTTATGTCCCTTTGACTTCTCCCATCAGCCTCTGTGTGTGTGTGGTTGTGTGGGGGTCACGCTCCATTACTTTCTGGTACTACATGATGCTCCAGGCTCACCTGGTCTAGTTCCTGGCCCATTCCTAGATCAGTCATTTCTCCATGGGGCCCTGGTTCCTTTTCTTGGAGAATAATAGTATTAGAAACCCAAGATCTGAGCACTAGATGTGCACATTGCTACTGAGCTGTCATTGTTTCTAGCACCTCTCAGCTGACAGAGTAAGGAATCATACTGTCATATATAAGCAAAATCTATACATATTTTTACATGTAACCTTCTGTTTAGATACCGATGCTCTTTTGAATAATATAGTTTTTAATTGATGAAATGTAACAGGTCAAACTATATGAAATAGCTGTTTTATACATTTCAGAAATGATCATGCATCACCAAATTTCTCATGACTTGACCTAATACATACATAAAAGTGCAAAAAACAAAAATGTACAGTTTAACAATTACAAAGTCAATATCCATGTAATCTACACCCAGTCTAAAGAAGTGCCAACACTACCCCACTGCCACCAGCATGTGCTCCCTTTCCCTAGAAGAAACTACTCTCTAATGTTTGTAATGATCATTTTTTATATACTTTATCTGTCGCTTTACAATCTAAGTTTACATTCCAAAAATATAAAGGTTTTCCTCTGTTTAATCATACTGCATGTCGCAATTCTTGTCTTGTGGAATTCATCATGTGTTACATTCAGTTCATTTATTTTCATTGTTGTCTAATAATTTATGGTATGAATGTACAACAATTTGTTTATCCATTTTTATGTTAATTGATATTTAGTAATATTGTTTTGAGGAGGGTGTGAAGGGGCAGCATAATTACCTTCTGAATGAAACCTCAAATTCACTGCTATTTTAAAAGAAACAAAATTAGGATTACCTTGGATTTAGACAATGTCTTGAAAAACATAATCATCAGGAAAGCTTCTGATTATAACTTGGCCTCTCACATAGTTCTGCCTACTGGGAGAAAATTATATGGTCCAGTGCAAGTGTTCCAATTCCTGTGGCAACTGGACTTCTCGTGCCGAATGAAACAAGTCGGCGTTACGTTTTCATACATCTGCCTCAGGGGGTTGGCTAATGAGTCTCTCTCAAAGAGATGGGTATCTTCTGGGGATGTTGATAAAATCAGGTAATGAATTCCAATTCCTGAGGCTCTTGAGAATCAAGAGGGCAACCTTCCAAAGACAGGCACATAGCATGTCTTCCTCTCCTTCAACCATGACTTCCGTCAAGGAGGAGCCTGATTTTCCTATTCAAGCTTGTCCAATATCTAACTTTTATGCCCTTAAATGTGGATAGATTGAGGAAGATACCTCAACTACATTAGTGCCAGAGGTTTACTAATCTTTCTTACTTACAAAGATTTTTAAAAACATTTATCTTTCAGGTAATCTCTATGATTTACTCATTCTCTTTTACCTGTCCTAATTATATACTATTGTCCGCTACAGAGTTTATTTTTTAAGAGCACACATTCAAAAGATAGCATTTTAAGAAAACTGCATTAAAGATTTACAGGAAAAAAAATAGATAACTGCATTTCTAAAAGTGATGCATGTGCTCAAAATACCTTTAGGGTTTGCACTTAATTCACAGAGAAGTAGGTCAAACCTTCTAAGATCAATTTCTAATCAAATAGCTACTCTGAGTCCTTATAACATTTATTTTATAGCTCTTTCATTAACGTCATTCTGTATTTCTCTCACAGACAAAATTACATGACTTTTATGTTAACCACCATAACATTTTTCTTTTCTTGTATGGATTTGTGCTCTTAGAATGAAGGCCAAACCAGTGCACCTTTAAAACAAATTGTAGTGTTAGATTGGAGGCTTTAATTTTAATCTTTACTAAATGCACTTTGATTATTTTTATAACAAACTGTGCAATGAAAGGGTAGAAATCTATTCTTCAATTCCCCCTTCTTACATTAGACTCTGCAAATGCATAAATCTACAGATGTAAAAAAAAAAAAGATTTATGAACCCTATCAGATAAGTTCAATACACCTCAAGTATTTAGATAGTTTCTGGGATAATTTTATAGCCTCATTAGAAAGCATCTAAATCGGAATGACGGCTGGGAAATGGGATGCCCTGGCGTGGCTGCCTCTGTCATTCACCGTCTAGAGCCATCTGCTGGGAAGCGTGGGTACTGCAACGTTGTTGAAAGCAGAAGGGAGAAGCAAGGTTTACATTTAGAAGTACCTACTTTATGAATTTCATAATTTGAACACTATATGTAAAATCATTAAATATTATTTTTAATAATTCTATTTCAGTGGACATTTGAGGGATAAAAGATAGCTGTTCTTTCCATGAAGGCAGATACTGTTGCTTCTTTGCCTATTTTTCAGTTATCAAAAGGGGGTGTCTGACATAGTTTTCAGCAAATGATATTCAAAAAGTAATTGTTCGATGATAGAATGAATGACTAGTACCCATTATATTCAAGAAGTCATTTGCTGACACATTTCCTATGTCAGAAAGTTATATGTATAGGGTACAATTTGAATTAAAAGCATTGACTAAGTGAAAGCATTGTTAATTTGTACTAAAATGTTCCATAGACTAATTATGGAGCATATTTAAATAAAATGTGTATAACCAGAAATTCAATGGGATTTCTCTATGAAATACATAGAAATTATTAAAATATTTTGATGAAATAAAAATAATGGACATTTGTGAAATTATGTGATTGACTGTAGTGTCAATTTGAATAGCATTCATCCCCAAAAGTCTTCAGATGTAGTCCTGATATTATTGATTCTTCTATGAATTTAGAAATGTAAGACTACTATAGATTAGGGCATAAATACAGAATCAACTATCCAGCACATGGTGATGGGGAAAAAAAGAACATATTTTTTATTTTAACTTTAAATAAGCATGAGGTAATTCTTGTTGAAGCTCCACAATCTTTGTGAGTCTGCCTCCTAATACAGCATACAGTAGATATTCAAGCATTTATTGATCTATTTGAATGTAATTTAGGTGCTAAGGTAATGTTCAATACAAGTTATATGTGACATACTCTATTTATATGCCTTTCCCAGCAATAAGATATAAAAGTTTATGGAAAGCAGAGAATATATATCCTTATTTTATATATCCAACAGCCTGCAGAGTGTCATGTAAACAGTGGGTGCTTAATAAATGCTTAAAATTCAGGGAGATTTTACAGTACTTTAAGAATATATACATCCTGCTCTCAGGATAGAGGAGGTGACACCGTGAGCTCCATCCGGGGTATAGAATACTATTGTTCTTCTATGAATGTATTTATACAGAATACTATTGTGTTCTATAAATGTAATTTCTCATATTGGTGCATTGAATGAAGACCGAAACTTAGTTTGGTCAAGGTCATTTGTGACAGTTTGGGGCTTTTTATGGCTCCTGGAAAGGATCTTGTTCTTGGAGCTAAACCATTTCTGTAGGTGGGGGCCCTTTGGTTAGACTGGATTCATCTTGGGGGGGGGGGGCTGTGTTGGATGGCTCCAGGGAGATGTGACTTGGGGGTCTTGGCCCTCCTCCTGGAGCCCTTCCTAAGTGGAGGACTGACAACAGACACGCCGAGAAAGATCAGCAGAGACAAACCCCTAGATGCTGAGACAGAGGTCCCGGGAGCTGGAGGCTGGAGTTGGCAGAGCAAAGAGGCAGGAAAGAGGCCCCTGGGAGGTGAGGGAGAGGTCGAGAGGTGCGGGGGAGAGGAGTCATGGGTCTGACCGCCCGCAGCTAAGCTCAGGGAGAGAGCGTCGCTTGATACCTTTCATTGGGCAAAGCCACCATTATGTGCCGCTATGTTCCTGGTGGCCCCCAGCCCAGTATGGAGGGAAAGCAGCTCTAGATGACGCTGCCATGTACCTGGTGGCCCCCAGCCGACCATTGGTGAAACTCTTAGAATGTCTTGATTTGGACATTTTTCACAGCCTCAGAACTGTAAGCTTTTAACCTAATAAATTCCCAAATAGAAGTCAACTCATTTCTGGTATATTGCTCCCAGCAGCTGTTAGCAAACTAAAACCTCATGCAGCCAGGAAGTTTTAAGGCTCGGGCTGCCCGGCTGCTCCGTCCTTGGCCATTCTTCACAGCACCCACTCCACCACAGCGCGTGGCTCCTCACCGGTTTTAGCCTGAACTAGTGAGAAGTTCAACTTCCCAGCCCACCGCTCTTTTATCTTTCTAGCTCCTCCCCTTGGAAAATAGCTCACAAACATTAAGTCAGGAATTGTGCAGACATGTCACAAAAGCAGTGACTCACAATGGATGGCTCCTCCGGTTCTAGAATGAAGACCCTCTTTTCTTCCTCTTTAGGCAAAATATTTGTGGGTGCTAGAGATAGAGGACATGCCTTTCGAGGGGGGCATTCCTTCACCTTCACACTTCAGCATGGCTTGGGTAACACACCACGAGGCTGATGTACTTAGGAGAGCCAGTGATTTCCCAGCAGTGCAGACCCACAGGAGGTGCTAGTTTCAGCAGAATCTGTAGCCCTTTGTCACACAGGAGACGCAAAGTGTGCATGGGATGGATGCTTGCTTTATTTCTATTGAATCTCTAGAAAGATACTGATGTGATTAGCATTCATTTCCATGATTTATAATTTCTCTCTTTTTAAAATATCTGAGAATAACTCACATTAATTTTATCACAGCTTGCTATAAATGAAACCCTTAAAGCCTCAGGAATGTTTTACAAAACTGTCATCATCTGTGAGGCATATGATAGTCTCATAAAATGTGCCTGTTAGTAATTTGTTGCTCTGTTTCTTGGCAACTGGGTGGCTTCTGGGGTGTCAAATGATTAGGTGCAAGAAAAATAAGGCTTTGTTAAAATAAGATGAAAGCTGCACCTAGAGGAGGGAAAACGTGCCTTGGTACTTTCTTAGTCCTTTAGAAGAAGCGGATCGAATTCTGCCCCTGTAGCTCAGGCTGCCAAAATTAACCCCAGCCTGTCCAGCACAGCATTTGAACTTTGCCACCAAGTCATGTTTCATGAGTTTTTCCCTTTCTTTTTTCTTCTCTGTGGAGAGCTCCAGACCTCTGGAAAAAACAAGAACTGTCTTCCCGTGCCCTTCCTTCCCGGGAATTCTGTGCCCCGGAGGCATTCAGCACAGAGCAGAGGAATTCACACGAGGAACAAGCGCCTCCGTGACCCAGAGAGCCCCGTGAACGTGGATGAGATGACCGGGGAAAACAAAGCAGTTCTCAAATGAAGTGATGAAGAAGACAGGACGGCGGGGGTAGCGGGTGGGGGCTCAGTCAGGTGCTCCAGGGAGACAGCGCTGGCGGCAGACTCGTGCATATAGTGGGATAGTGGGGGGTTCAGGCTGGGAACTGGATCACGGGACCTGGGGCTGGGCAAGTCGGAATCTCACAGTGCGGGCCGCGAGCTGGGAACCGTAGCGAGGTGTGCGGTGGATTCCCCAGGAGAAGCAGGAGAAGCAGCAGAAGCAGGAGAAACAGGAGAAGCAGCAGAAGCAGGAGAAGCCGCAGAAGCAGCAGAAGCAGCAGAAGCAGCAGAAGCAGGAGAAACAGGAGAAGCAGCAGAAGCAGGAGAAGCAGCAGAAGCAGCAGAAGCAGCAGAAGCAGGAGAAGCAGCAGAAGCAGCAGAAGCAGGAGAAGCAGCAGAAGCAGGAGAAGCAGGAGAAGCGGGAGAAGCGGGAGAAGCAGCAGAAGCAGCAGAAGCAGCAGAAGCAGGAGAAGCAGCAGAAGCAGCAGAAGCAGCAGAAGCAGGAGAAGCAGGAGAAGCAGGAGAAGCAGGAGAAGCAGCAGAAGCAGCAGAAGCAGGAGAAACAGGAGAAGCAGCAGAAGTAGGAGAAGCAGCAGAAGCAGCAGAAGCAGGAGAAGCAGCAGAAGCAGCAGAAGCAGCAGAAGGAGGAGAAGCAGCAGAAGCAGGAGAAGCAGCAGAAGCAGGAGAAGCGGGAGAAGCAGGAGAAACAGGAGAAGCAGCAGAAGTGGGAGAAGCGGCAGAAGCAGCAGAATCAGCAGAAGCAGGAGAAGCAGCAGAAGCAGCAGAAGCAGCAGAAGGAGGAGAAGCAGCAGAAGCAGCAGAAGGAGGAGAAGCAGCAGAAGCAGCAGAAGCAGCAGAAGCAGGAGAAGCAGGAGAAGCAGGAGAAGCAGCAGAAGCAGCAGAAGCAGGAGAAGCAGCAGAAGCAGCAGAAGCAGCAGAAGCAGGAGAAACAGGAGAAGCAGCAGAAGTAGGAGAAG
The DNA here is from genome assembly GCF_030445035.2 of Dasypus novemcinctus. Taxonomy (NCBI): domain Eukaryota; kingdom Metazoa; phylum Chordata; class Mammalia; order Cingulata; family Dasypodidae; genus Dasypus; species Dasypus novemcinctus. Next base: position 7,710,845 of record NC_080701.1, on the reverse strand, counting down.
CAGCAGAAGCAGCAGAAGCAGGAGAAGCAGCAGAAGCAGCAGAAGCAGCAGAAGGAGGAGAAGCAGCAGAAGCAGGAGAAGCAGCAGAAGCAGGAGAAGCGGGAGAAGCAGGAGAAGCAGGGGAAGCAGCAGAAGCAGGGGAAGCAGCAGAAGCGGGAGAAGCAGCAGAAGCAGGAGAAGCAGCAGAAGAAGAGAAGCAGCAGAAGCAGCAGAAGCAGGAGAAGCAGGAGAAGCAGCAGAAGCAGCAGAAGCAGGAGAAGCAGGAGAAGCAGCAGAAGCAGAAGAAGCAGAAGCAGGAGAAGCAGCAGAAGCAGCAGAAGCAGCAGCAGCAGAAGAAGCAGAAGCAGGAGAAGCAGCAGAAGCAGCAGAAGCAGGAGAAGCAGCAGAAGCAGGAGAAGCAGCAGAAGCAGCAGAAGCAGCAGAAGCAGGCTCGCTGGGCGGGGATGGGAATCCTCCCTGCTCGTCCAGGTTCTGCAGGCTCTGACTCCAGGTGCTCCCCCGGCTTCTCCCCCTCCCTCCCTCTCCCCCTTCCCCCTTCTCTCTTTCCCCCTCCCTCTCTACCCCTCCCTCCCTCTCCCTCCCCCTCCCTCTCCCTCCCCCCTCCCTACTCTCCTCCTCCACTTCTCTCCCTCCCCCTCCCTCTCTCTCTACCCCCCTCTCCCTCCCCACCCCTCCCTCGCCCTCTTCCTCCATCCCTTTCTTTCTTCCCCTCTCCCCTCCTTCCCTCTCTCCCACCCCCTCCCCTTTTCTCCCCCTCCCTCCCCTTTTCTCCCCTCCTTCCCTCTCTCCCCCTCTCTCCCTTTCTCTCCCCCTCCCTTCTCTCTCTCCTCCCCCTTCTTTCCCCCTCCCTCTCTACCCCTCCCTCCCTCTCCCTCCCCCTCCCTACTCTCCTCCTCCCCTTCTCTCCCTCTCCTCCTTCACTTCCCCTTCCTCCCCCTCCCTCCCCCTCCCCCTCCATCCCTTTCTCTCTTCCCTTCTCCTCTCCCTCCCTCTCTCTCTTCCCCTCTCCCCTCCTTCCCTCTCTCCCACCCCCCTCCCCCACCCCCTCCCCTTTTATCCCCCTCCCTCCATTTCTCCCCCTCCCTCCCCTTCTCTCCCCCTCCCTCCCCCTCCCGCCTCTCTGAACTTCCCTACAAGAACAAGAACTTCGTACCTGGATTAAGCCCCATCCTGACCCAGCCGGGCTGCACCTTACCTGCTGGAACCTCACTGAAAGGTCCTTCTCACAAGCGCTCACACCACAGGAAAGGATTAAGTTCAAGAACAGTTTTCCTGGGGTGCATGGCTCCCAGCCACCACAGAGGGGAGCCAGGTTTTCCAGGACAAGTAGAGTCGTGAGGCTTCCTTACCTAAACTGAAGTAACAAAAAGTCCCCTTAGTTCCAATGGGTATAAAAAGCTTACAACTGCAAACTTCTATGTGATACAATGGATTGATGATTTTGATTTTCTTTTTGGACCCTGATGGAAATGTGTTCGGTTCTGCATGATTACTGGGGTGAAGTGCATAAATAGTAACTACTCCTATTTGGTTGGAAGAGGAATGTGATTAACATTCACAAACTGTCATGGTATTCGCCCAGGGAAAAAAATTGTTTTCATGAGTAAAAACTGATCTTCTCTCCCTAAAAGAGCTAAATAAAACCTCCTCTTATGAAAAACAAAGTACAATAACAACAAAACCAAGACAGAATGAATAGAAAACTATCAGGATTGAGCGGAATTGGGCAAGCATATTAAAGAAAAAAACTGGAAAGCCATGCTAAAATAAAACCATTCTGAGCTGGCAGCAAGCATTTTGCTGAGTGTTAGTGGAGAGAACCCAGTTGGTTAGAACCCAGAACTCTGTTCTCACTAAAATACTGCCAGAGGCAGTCGTATTGCCAGAATATATCACAAAAGACTAACTAGAGTACCTTATTAATAGCATTATAAACCCAAGTATCATCCCAATAGTATTTCTGCAGTACTGTTGCACTGGTGAGCACACCGTAACTTGTGAAATATTTGTCTGTTCGGTTGGGTATTCTCAGATGGAGGATTGCCTGCCCTCTTTTCTCTGACTTATGTTAGAATTCTTCTTCTCTCCCACACCAGTTAACAGCTAGCTGGCTTTTAATGCTCTCCCACTGGGAGTTCTGGGCCACCCCTGCCCTTATACTAACTACCCTTCTAGGAAAGAGCGACAAGTTTAGAAATGCCCCCTGTCCAGTTCTGCCTTGGCATGTCATCCCAGCCAGGCTCTTCCTTCCCTGGGACAGCCTGGCGTTGCCATGCTTCTGAAGCAAACCTCGGCGATGTGGCTCTTCCTTTTGAAGTAGTGCTGGTGCTGAGAATTCTCTGAGGTTCATCTCTGAAGTCAGAGTCCGCTCTGCTCTTGATCTGCTAACCCTGGGGAGAGCGGCAGCAAGCGCTGCCCAAGCTGCCCTTCGCTAAATCAGAGGTGTGTGGTGAGTTCATCAGCTTGGCCGATGTCAAAGCGACCATTTGTTCAACCAGTATCTGAGAGCTTGCTATCTGCTAAACGCCGTGCAAATACAAAGGTGCCCTGGCGTCCACGGAAGAGGAACTGAGAACTTAAAGGATGGCCCACACAAAGCAGGTGGAGGGAGCAGTGGCTATTCTGTCTCGGGAGCCAGATGATGCTTAACAGAGTGCTGGCCTGTGGGTCTTAAAGAGTGAAAGAGATTTTTAAAGGCTAGTTTTGGCATTTAAACTAATGAGGAGAATAAACGAGGGGAGAGAGAAACTGGGGTCAGCCAGAGCACGGGGACTGTGGATATCGATTGGAATTGGGTTTGGCTCTGAGTCACTGCCACCAACAGCAGTAGAAAACGAGTGTGCAGCAGCAGGAATCTCCTCTGGTAAAGAGATTCTGCTCCTCAGGACCTGGATTTCTTTGCTTTAATTGGATTCCATTACCAAGGTCACCTCAGGGTCCACTATGGATATTTAGGACCAGCTCAGAAGAGGTGAGCAGGCAACTTCAATACATGGTCAAATAGTCTTCCCAACAGCCTGGTACCTCATTCTTGAATTCTTCTCTTCTGGTGATCACATCCTTCATTCTTCTGTACATACCCACTCAAACTCTGGTCATTGTGACAGTTTGAATTTGGTGACTCCCAAATAGACTGTTATTAAACTAATCTATTTCTGAGGGTGTAGTACCCTTTGATTGCATCAGAGTCACTTTAGATCCCTTGATTAGATTCCTTTTTTTTTTTAGGAGGTACTAGGGATTGAACCAAGACCTCGTACATGTGAAGCAGGTGCTCAACCACTGAGCTACACCCGCTTCCCTAGATGCTTTCAGGTGGACTCCATCAATGAAGCATGACTGACTGAGTCTCTGCCCTCTTGATGGGATAGATATAAATGGGGACACAGAGAGTCACACAGAGGAAACGGGAGACTGCCTCTTTGATCCTGCCATCTGAGAGGGGACTCCAGGTTTGCCTTCAGCTGCAGAAAGGCAGAGGAGTCCCGAGAGGCTGGGAGAGGAGGAAAAGGGCAAGCCCTGCACCTGGTTGCCCACGGCCAAGCCCGGGAAACCGTAGCTTCTGGAAGGGAAGGCGAGACCTCAGCAGAGACTGGTGACCATCTTGCTTCCCCAGGTGGCACGACCCTGAGGAAGCTGATGCCTCGATTTGGACAATTCACAGCCTCAGAACTGTAAACTTTTGTGCTAAATAACTTTCCCATTTTAAAAGCCAACCCATTTCTGGCACTTGCATTGGCAGCCCTGTGGCATACAAAGACAGTCTACTCAAGACCTGCTTGATATATGCATGTGCCAGCCCGGCAAAACCCCACTCACGGCCACCACTGCCTGACTTGCCAACATACTCCTTCTAGGCCACTGTCAGTGTTTCCAGTCCACGGGTCTTACTAATTTTTTCCACCTCTTTCATTCCCGTAACTTTCTGATGCAGTTCAATGTTCACTGTAAAACATTTTAATCATCTCTTCCACGCATCCCCAACTCCCTTCTCTCTCAATTTGTGCTACTTCTTTAGCAAAGCCACAACCTTGGGTAAATTCAACTTTCTGCCTTCTCCACACCTGTATCCGTGTCGCTGGACAGAGTTGGAGAAGGCACAGCAACTGCATCAGCAGTTCTCACTTTAAGTTAAGAACAGCCGTAAGCAGGTCCTTGCGAGGCCTGCAGTTCTACTGTAGCCCCCAGGTTCACTTATTCTACTGCGCACCTTTTCCTGAGTCCTCAGACCTCCCCACTTCCTCCTTCCTCTCCCTCCCTGATGACCTTGGCCTCCCATCACATTATCCCACCCATCTGCTCCTGCCCCCACACTTCCTACGTTCCTGCCTGCTCCATGCATCTACCCAGAGCCAATCCTTCATCCCATTGACTAGACGCCATCTGCTCCCTCCCTGGCGAGCAACTCTGCAGCCCCTCTCCCATGTCATCAGTGTTTCCTTCCATAGAGGATGAAAAGTATTTTCTGATCCCAATTTCCCCATAAGCCTCGGACCTCATCTCCCTGCCACTCTGCATTATTTACACTTAAAACTTGGCCTACCATCTGCTCCTGGAATATCGTAGGCACGACTCTATATTGGCATTGGCTTTTGGATCTGTCTGGAATTTTCTTCCTCCAGATCTCTTCTCCCTAACTCCCTCACCTCCTTCAAGACTTTGCTTAAATCACTCTCTCATTAGGCCCACTCAGACTACCCAATTTCAATTTGCTGTCAGAACTCACTCCCACCCCTGCCCTCCCCAACTCCTTGTCTCTCTATCCCGCCCCCCCTAGAAATTTTTCCATTGTACTTAGTATCTTCTAAGATACATTAGAATTTACTTATTTTTAGTAATATTTTACTGGCTATCTCCCCCACCTAGAATGTCGGCTCCAAAAAGGCAGTTTTTTTTTACAAATCCCGTGTGCCTGGAATAGTGCCTGGGACGTATTTGACAATAAATATTTATTAAACACACTAAATTCACTTGCAATTTCCCAAGGCCTGGTATTGGGATATAAGAACATGCTTTTATCAGGCAGAACTCTTTCTGATTTTTGTTTTTTGTTGTTTTGATTTGTTTTGTTTTATAGTCCTGTTGTGTTGTTTTTACAATTTTTCATCTAGTAACATATCTACAACCTAAAATTTCCTCTATTAACCACATCCAAATATGTATTTCAGTGTGGTAACTACATTCACAATGTTGTGCTACCATCACCATCATTGATTGCCAAAATTTTTCCATCATCCCAAATAGAAACTATATAATTTAAGCATTAACTCCCCATTCCCTACCCCTCCCTGGCCTTGGTAACCCACATTCTAATTTCTGACTCTGTGAATTTGCTTATTCTAATAATTTCGTATCCGTGAGATCATACAATATTTGTCCTTTTGTGTCTTGCTTATATCACTCAACATGTTATCATCAAGCTTCATCCATGAAGCTTCTAACAGAACTTTATTCCCTTTACAGATTTAATAATATCCCATTTTATGCATATATCATATTTTGCTCATCCATTCATCAGTTGATGGCTACTTGGATTGTGAATAATGCCACTACGAACAATGCTGTACAAATACATATTCAAGTTCCTGTTTTCAGTTCTTTTTGGGTATATACCTAAAAGCAGAATTTCCAGATCATATGGTAGTTTTATACTTAGCTTTCTGAGGCACTACCAAACTGTCCTCCATAGAGTCTGTGCCATTTTACATTCCTACCAAAGGTGAAGGAATGTTCCCATTTCTATGCATCCTCTCCAACACTTGCAGTTTTCCATTTTTTAATAGTAGCTATTCTAGTGGCTGTGCAATGGTATCTCACTGTGGTTTTATTTTGGTTTTTTTAAAAGATTTATTTATTTATTCCCCCCCCCCCCCCATTGTCTGCTTTCTGTGTTCATTTGCTGAGTGTTATTCTGTGTCTGTTGTATTCTCATTAGAGTGACTCTGAGAACCAATTCTGGGACCTTCCGGAGTGGGAGAGAGGCAATCATTGTCTTATGCCACCTCAGCTGCCTGTTCTGCTACATCTGTTATTGTCTCTCCTCTGTGTCTCTTTTTGTAGCATCATCTTGTTGCACACACTCTCCATGTCGGCCAGCACTCCCATGCAGAGCAGCACTGCCACGTTAGCCAGGTTGCCTTCACCAGGAGGCCCTGGGCATCGAACCCTGGACCCCCTATATGGTAGAAAGGAGCCCAACTACTTAAGCCACAATGGTTTCCCTCATTGTAGTTGTAATTTGCATTTCCCAAATGGCTAATGATGTTGAGCATATTTTCTTGTGGTTTTTGGCCATTTGTACGTCTTCTATGGAAAAATGTCTATTTCAGTCTTTTGCCAATTTTTTTTTATTTGAGAAGTTGTGAGTTAACAAAACAATCATGCATACCATACAGGATTCCCATACCTTGTCCTACCAACAATGCCTTACATTGTTGTGACACATTTGTTGCAAATGATGAAAACACGTCATCAAAATATTACAGCTAACTATAGCCCATAGCTTATGTTTACTGTATTTTTTCCACAAACCATCCTATTATTAACACCATGTATTATTATTGCATGTCTGTTATAGTTCATGAGAGAATGCTCTCATATTTGTACTGTTTGTCAGAGTCCATCATTCACCATGCGGTTGACTATGTTAGATGGTCTCCTGCCTTGTACACTCTAGCTCTCAGTTTTATCACAGAGTTGTCATCAGCTCAGTTCATTTCAGAACATTTTCATTATTCCAAAAGGAAAAATCCCGTACCGCCTAATACTCCCCCATTATTGAACCTTAGCATTGATATAGTACCTTCTTTGCCATTTCTGTAAAAATATTATAATATCACTGTTAACTGCTGAGACCCAGCTCAGCAATAGGTTGGCTTGAAAGGAAGGTGACATAGAACTTAAGGAATAAAAGGACAGAAAGAAAGACATAAGAGAGGAAATAAAGATGAGACCAGGGGGAAGTGGATTTAGCTTAATGGATAGAGCGTCTGACTACCACATGGGAGGTCCAAGATTCAAACCCAGGGCCTCCTGACCCATGTGATGAGTTGGCCCACACACAGTGCTGATGCACGCAAGGAGTGCCGTGCCATGCATGGGTGTCCCCCACATAGGGGAGCCCCACGCAGAAGGAGTGCGCCCCATAGGGAGAGCCGCCTTGCGCGAAGAAAACACAGCCTGCCCAGGTGTGGCACCACACACACCGAGAGCTGACGCAGCAAGATGACGCAACAAAAAGAGACACAGATTCCTGGTGCTGCTGACAAGAATCCAAGTGGACACAGAAGAACACACAGCAAATGGACACAGAGAGCAGACAACGGGGTGGGGGGAAAGAAATAAATTAAAAAAAAAAAAAAAAAGATGGGACCAGGGAACGCACAGCTTCTGAAGCTGAGAAACTTGACCCTAGTTTCCACATCATATTTATTGGGAACTAACAAACAGCTGTTCATTATCACAACTGCAACACCTAAATAGGGAACAGGTGCAACATTGACTAATAGGGAACAGGTCATACAATTTCAAATACAATTTAAACTATTTTCCCACAGTTAACTATAATATATACATTACATATTTTCCCATGTATCTCCCTACTCTTAACACCTTCTAATGGAGGAACATTCTTGTGTTTGCCCTATTAACCACAATCATCCACCACTGAAATCACTATGTTATACAGTCCCTAGATTATTCTCTAGCTTTCTTTCAATTGACATTAACTTCCCTAGACTACCTCTTCCAGTCACAATCACAGTTATAAATCAGCAGTGTTGGTTATACTCACCATAATGTGTTACCAGCAACTCTAACCATTTCCCCACATTTACAACCCCCCTTATAAGACATTCTACATATATTCAGCATCAGCTCCCCTTCTAAATCCACATTCTACCTCCTAGTAACTCTAGAGTTGAATTCCACGAGTTTATTCATGATATTTAATTCATATTAGTGAGACCGTACTATATTTGCCTTTTTGTATCTGGCTTATTTCACTCAACATAATGTCCTCAAGGTTAATCCATATTGTCATATGCAACCCAAGTTCATTTGTTCTTACAGCTGAATAGTATTCCATCATAGGTATATACCAACTTTTGTTTATCCATTCATCATTTGATGGACATTTGGGTTGTGTCCATCTTTTGGCAATTGAGATAATGCTGCTATGAACATTGGTGTGCAAATTTCTGTTCATGTCCTTGCTTTCAGTTCTTCTGAACATATTCCTAGTAGCGGGATTGCCAGATCATATGGCAGTTCTATATTTAGTTTCCTGAGGAACTGCCAAACTCTCTTCCACAGAGGCTGCACCTTTTTACATTCCCACAAACTTCCTCTCAACAACTTGTAGTTTTCTGTCTTTTTAATAATGGCCTTTCTGTAAGGCACGAAATGTCTTATTGTAGTTTTGATCCATATTTCCCTAAAAGCTAGTGATGTGGAACATTTCTTCATGTGCTTTCTGGCATTTGTATTTCTTCTTTGGAAAAGTATCTGTTCAGGTCTTGGGCCCATTTTTTTATTTGGGTTGCTTGGTTGTTTTTTGTCGTTGAGTTGCATCATCTCTTTATATAACATGGAGATCAAACCATTAGCGGATAAAAGGTTTCTGAAAATTTTCTCCCCATGAGAAGGCTGCATTTACACCTGCTTAACAAAGTAATTTGAAGCAAAAAAAAAAAAGTGTTTGGTTTTGAGGAGGTCCCACTTACCTATTTTTCCTTTCAATGCTAGTGCTTTGAGTGTCACTTTTAAGAAATCACTACCTACCACAAGATCTTGATGATGTTTCTCGACATTTTCTTCTGGGAGTTTTATGGTTCTAGCCTTTATATTTAGGTTCTTTATCCATTTTGAGTTAATTTTTGTGTAAGGTGTGAGATAGAGGTCCCCCTGAATGTATATATCCAATTCCCCCAGCACCATTTGTTGGATACCCTTTTCTAACCCAGCTGGATGCTTTGGCAAAAATCACTGGACTGTAGTTATGAGGTTCTATTTCTGAATTCTCAGATCCATTCCACTGGTCAATATGTCTATCTTTATGTCAGTTCCATGCTATTTTTACCCCTGTAGCTAACTATGTTTTAAAGTCAGGAAGTGAGAGGCCTTCAAATTTGTTCTTTTTAAAGATATTTTTGGCTATTTGGGGCCCCTTGACATTCTAAATAAATTTGATAATTTGCTTTTCCATTTCTGCAAAAAAGGCTGTTGGGATTTTTTTATTGGGATTGTGTTGAATCTATAAATCAGCTTGGATAGAATTGTTATCTTAGAGATATTTAACCTTCCAATTTATGAACTTAGAATGTCCATCCATTTATTTAGGTCTTTTTTGTTTTTTTACCAATGTTTTATAGTTTTCCAAGGTCAAGTCCTTTATGTCCTTGGTTAAATTTATACTAAATATTTGATTCTTTTGGTTGCTATTGTAAATGGAATTTTTTTTCTTGCTCCTAAGATTGCTCATTACTAGTGTATAGAAACACTACTGATTTTGTCTATTAAGCTTGTATCTTCCTACTTTGCTGAACTCATTTTTTACTTCTGATAGCTTTATTGTTATTTTTTAAGATTTTCTAGGTATAGGATCATATATCAGCAAATAACCTAAGTTTTACTTCTTCCTTTCCTATATGGGTGCCTTTTATTTAATTTTCATGTTTAATTGCTCTAGCTAGAACTTCCAGCACCTTGTCAAAATCAGCTGGTGATAAATGCAGGTTAATTTCTGAACTCTCAATTCGATTCCTTTGGTCTATATGTCTGTTCTTTTGCTGGTACCATGCTGTTTCGATTGTTCTGGCTTCATAGGAGGACTCTTTTTTATTTCAAGTGACAGAAGCCCAATTCCAACCAACTCAAGTAAGAATGGTTTGTGCAGTAAATTGAATAATAATTGGGTACTAATATATATTCAAGTCTTAACCTCAAATCTTTTGAGTATGAACTCATTTGTAAACAGAATTTTCAAAGATCCTATTAACATAATGTGGCAGTTTGAGATTATTTATGAATCCCAAAAAAGAAAAAAAAAAGATTGTTTGTAAATTGGTCTGTTCCTCTGGGTATAATACCCTTTGATTGTATTTAATTCAAAGGTCATATGCTTATTTGATTACATCAATTTAGGGCTTTTGATTTGACCATGTAAGTAGGACATTGCTCTGGTTGAGTCCCTGCCCCTAGGTGGGCTGATATAAATGAACACTCACTCAAGAAGACTCACAGAAGAGCAGAGAACTTGGTCATTTCAGTCCTGCCATGTGACATAAAGGAGAAGGCTCAGACAGCTAAAGCTCCAGGAAGAGAGATGAGCCATTTGACTGATAGTTTGCTGCTGAAGAGAACAGAACAGATGAGCAGCTGGAAAGGTCTGGAAAGAAACAAGCCCTATGCCAGACTGACCTAGGAAGCCCTGAGAGATGAGCCCTCTGCCAGCCTACAGCTGAGATCTGAAGAAGCTGGGCACATAGAGCTTCAAGAGGAAGGAGGAAGGAGAGACCAGGCAGAGCTCACCCGCCATCTTGCTTCACCATGTGGCAGCTGACTAATAGAGATGAAGACAAACTAAATCAGAGTGTTTCTCAATCCAATGACAGAAGTCCTCATAAGCAGAGGAAATTGGGACAATGTCAGTCAGTAGAAGAAGGTCCAGGAGGAGAGATACAAGTAGCCATGTGACAGAGACAGAGACTGATTTCAGCATGCCACCACCAGAGCACTTCCAGACTTCAGAGAAGAAGGCATGGCTGCTGATAACGTAATTTTGAACTACTAGCTTCCAAAACTGTGAGGCAGTTAACTCCTGTTGTGTAATCCAAGCCTGTGGTACTATTATAGCAGCCCTGGCAAACTAAGACAGTTGGCTTGTTTGTTCTGCTTTTGTTTGCTTTTGGTTCGGTCTGTTTGGTTTGGTTCATGTTTTGAGACGGCCCAGGATTTGCACAAGCTTAGGCCTCGGTTGACTCTTGGTCCTCAAAGAAGCTGACAGGGCTCGAGCTCTGTCTCTTCCCTCTGCTTTCCTCCTTGTGATTTCACTCTCTGGGAGGATCTCTCCACGGGAGAGAAGTGGGAACAAGCAGCTTTAGGTTTACATGCTCTTTGGATTCCAGACCCCAAAATAGCATCCCACGAGTACCATGATGCACGAGCCAGTCACACTCGGGCGTGGAGGGGAAGAGTGCTCTCTGTTAGGCCAGGACTGGATTGCAGGCCCTGCCCTGGAGCCCGGGTGTGAGGAAGACTTAGAGCCAACCCAGGTCATGTGGACCACAGGCCCAGGCAAAGCAGGGAGGCCACCCCCCTGAAATGGAATCCTGCACCAACAAGCCTGCACCTGCTTCAGGACTTGAGCAGAACTTGGAACATGCAGGTTCCCTCTGTTAATTTTTAAATATGAAATTCAGCCCTCAAAAAAACCTAACATTAAAAAACTATCCACTTTGGAGGATTTTCACAGAAATGCTTCAAAGGTTTTTGAACTGACTAAATAATATTTAGTAAATGCTTTTTTAAAAAAAAATTCGGGGTGAAAAGCTAAGCCTAGAAATACATTAAGCAAAAATGACCATTTTTTGGGCAAAGAAAATTTTCTTTAGTAAAATTGCTTCCTCATCTTCAGAAACATTCTATTAGTATAAAAAGTAATTTGGTATATAGAAGACTTTGTCTTGATAAGAAGTCCTATACAATCCAGAGATATTTTTCACTTATAAATGTCTTTTGCCTATATGTGAAGAGCTAAACTTTAGATAAGCACATTAGTAAATAAGATAAACTTTTGAAAAATTTCAAAAAATATTAATTAGGTTTAAAACTACTTTAAGGAAATGCACCTGAATTTCTACAAATTTTAAAAATTAATCATTCTTTGTATATAACCATTATATGATGTAGGCAATGCTATTATAATTTATCAAAATAGCATATAATCCAAAGAATAACAGTTTATCTTCTTATTAGGGATCATTACTATGTATAAGAGAACTGTTTACAAGTTACATCACATTATTAGCATCCTCTGATCTACTCAAAACACCATTGCATGAGAATACATTAATTTATTCTCTATTTATGAATATTTTGCCTGTAATTAGTCAAAGTATTTTATTAAAAATGCTTTGACGTTATTTCTTCCTTAAAATATAACCGTGGAAATAGCAAAGATCATAATTTAGCCTGTATAGGGTTATCCCATTAATGAATATTCTCTCTATGGCACAAAACAATTATAATTTTATTTATCTTTTTTTAATTTTTTAATTTTCTATGAGGCCCTGGGGATTGAATCTGGAACCTCATAAATGGGGAGCAAGTGCTCAACCACTGACCTATACCTGCTCCTATAATTTTAAAATAGCATAGTAAGTGTCTGTGTCCTAAAGGCAAAATATAAATTATAAGTGAATATAAGTGAAAAGATTATGGTAGAATATCTAATATTATGTCCTTATACCTCACTTTAAGCAACAAATACCTTCTTGGAGTTATGTATAAATTGAACTATATTTGAAAGAATATTTAAGGAAAACTTAAGGGACTAAGTTTTCTTTTACTTTTTGAAATTTCTTAAATAAGAAAAGTTGTCTGTTCCCTATATTATCAAACACACAGATGAGGGTCCACCCAGCTCAGAAAGACCAGAACAGAGATTGTCTGTCTGGAAGACGGAATTGGCATTTATAAGTACAAGTGTGAAACAATTAGCATGTGATCTTTTCAGATCTTAAAAGTCATTTACAAGGTAATTCTCTTGTGAATAAATAGGTACTTATTAACTCCATTGTCAGTCCTAAATCTTGCTGGCATGCCTAATTGCAGGTACAGCATCAAAAAAACTACCAGTTTACCAATCCACCATATCCCAGGGTTTCCCAGGGCATTTGCCTGGATACCCCTGACATGCCATGGCTTACAAACCTAGTCAGCATGCAGATTCTCTGTAAAAGTTGACTCTGAAGATGAGGCATAAGATTCCAGGCAGTAGGCACATGAGTCTTACTATAGTCAGCTTTCTATAAAATATGTACTTTTACATATTTTGTAGAAGAGCATCTTCTATGTCTTAGATGCAATAGAAAATCATGAATATTATGATATTGCAAATTCTAAAACTTTTCCATTCAAATTAATGGAACTTGATACAACTGACTCAAAGTATAGATGTAAGCTTGTTTGTTTTTGTTGTGTTTTTTTTGAAACTAATTAGTAGTGCGTGACCTTACTTAATAGTTCTCTTATTTAAACTTAAACTGTGCTTTATGAATTTTTAAACTGGATTGAAAATGTGTGCAAGTTATTTGTGGAATTTTAAAATTATAATGGTTTCCAGTTTTTAAATTCAATTCAGATAATTAATTGTGAGATACAGGGTTCATCATTAACACCCTCTTATTTGAAAAGCCTATTACCTATGGAAGCATTTTCTAACTGTGTGCTGAGGAAAACTAGTGCTACAGAATGTGCATAGCTGTTGCAGAAAATAATGTTCTAACTATCAATTAACTTAGAAAATGTAGGATTAGATAAAGACAAAAAGCATTCCTTTACTCTAGAAATGTTAATATGCTAGTACACATTGTGAAGCTCCATAAAAAGAGTAAGGAGAATTTCTCAACATTATTTGCCAAAAATTCCTTTTAGCATTTCTTGCCTTCCTTCTTCTTCTTCTTTTAGAGAAGTACTCCTAGACCTTTGTTACTCAGAAAAAATTTTTGGCCCAGGTTGGTCAGTAAAAATACCCTATAACACCAGGAAGAACAAGGCAGGAATCCCCAGCTCACTATTGCTGTCACTAGCCATATCCAGAATGTTTTCACACAATGCTTGATTTGATGCAGGGACCCCTTAGCCGCACATTCCATCTGGAACCCTTAGCTCTGCTCCACCTTTGGAATTTTTTTTTTTTTTTTTTTTTTGCCCTTATACCCTTGGACCTAAAGGTGTCCCGAGTATGATAAAGAGATATTTGCTTAATGAATATCCAGAATTTGAGTCTCAATTCAACCACTTAATGTCTTTGTGGTGGTGGACAATTTGATCTCTAAACCATAGATTATTCATATGTAAAATGGAAATAATAATGGTACCTATATCATTGGATTGTCATGTAGATGGAATGAAATAATATTTGTGTAAGATTTACCACAGGGTCTGGAATGTAGCAAGAATATATTAACTAGGTTTTGTTGTTGTTGTTTTTTAAATTTCTGTTAGCTGGACCCTTTCCATTTGAAAATGTCATGTTCTAAGGTTTTGAAATGAAACAAGTATCTATAAAGATAAAATAAAATGAATTGCAGGAAAAATACTAGAAATGACATAGTTTTGAATATAAAGAGAGAGGTTTTTTTGCAATTTTTATTTTTTAATTGTATTTTTTGAAGATACATAGATCACAAAAAAATCTTACAAGAAATAGATTTTAAGGAAAAAAAAAAGACATAAGCTTACCAAATGTGATGATCCTGAATCATGCTGAAAGTCACATTAGCATCTATATTTTAACTACAGCATCTTCTTAAAAAAGCAATTTGTAGCTTTATGGGGAAAATGGCATTGGAGTAGGCAGGCCGGGCTCAGCTCTTTCACATAAACAGAGAAAGCACCAAATGCTGTCTGAGAGACCTGGTTCAGCGGTCAACAAATCAGGACAGGGCTACACAACTTCCAGGAGGATGAAAAACAGAGTAGAAGAACCCAAAACAACAAATGTGAGTTACCAACACCCCAAGGTGGCCAGGAAAGGCTCCCCTCCCCCACCCCCAAATACTAAGCTGGGGTAAAACCCCTGACTCACAGCAGCTGAATGAGGGAAACAGATGTCTTCCTCCCTGTCAGCTGTTACAAGGGAAAAGAAGGGGGAGTTGGGGGACTTCTCTTCAGTGAATTTGGCCCACAGAGCCCACATTGAACCTAGGCTGTGGACAGGCCAAAACACAGGCAAGTGGAGCTTGAAAGACCACTGTGGAGAGATGTGCTGGTGTGTGCCATCTGCTGGTCCGTTTGGAAGCTGCACAGAGACATCTACTTTTAGAGGTCTGTCTTAACCCAAAATCCTGGAAAAATATCTGCATCCCATTAGTGAGTCCATGACTTGATTTTGATAACTTAAGCTGGGCAATTTTAAAGACTTAGAATTAGTTGAACCAAATATTAAAGAAGAGCTGTAAATAAATAAATAAATAAATAAACAATAGGCCAGAGAGAGAAATTGACCATTAGAGTAAATTCACCAACATATTCAGATACCTAGACATGAGCAAAAAGTTACAAGCCATACTAGGAAACAGGAAGAGAAGGCCCAGCCAAAGAAACAAACCAAATATCCTGAAGAGATATAGGATTTAAGACAATTAATCAATGATAATCACACAAGTCTCCTAAATCAATTCAAAAATTGAAAGGAAATATGACTAAAGAGATAAAGGATATTAAGAAGATACTGGGTGAACATAAAGAACAATTTGAAAGCCTGCAAAGAAAAATAACAGGGTTTATGGACTGAAAGATGGATAAGATTTTAAAAATACATTAGGGGCACATAAAGCAGATTAAAAGACAAAATTAACAATTTCAAAGACAGAATATCTGAACTGGAAAAGACACAAGTACAGAAAGAGAAGGGAATGGAAAAAATGGAAGAGGGTCTCGGGGAATTAGATGACAATGCAAAGCACACAAATGCATGCATTATCAGTGATCCCAGAAGGAGAAAAGAATGGAAAAGAGGCAGAAAGAATATTGGAGGAACTAATGAATGAAAACTTCCCAAAACTTATGAAAGACATAAATATCAATATCAAAGAAGGAGAATGCACCCCAAACAGAATAAATCCAAACAGATCTACTCCAAGATACTTACTATTCAGAATGAAAATATCAGAGGTAAACAGAGGATTCTGAAAGCAGCAAGAGAAAAGCAAAGAATCACATACAAGGGAACCTCAATAAGACTCTGTGCCAACCTCTCATTAGAAACCATGGAGGAGAGAAGAAAGTAATGTGATGTATTTAAGTTCCTGAAAGAGAAAAACTGCCAGCCAAGAATTCTGTATCCAGGAAAACTGTCCTTCAAAAATGAGGATTAGTTCAAAGTCTTCACAGACAAACAAAAACTGATAGAATATGTTACCAAAAGACCAGAACTACAAGAAATACTAAAGGGAGTGCTGCAGGCTGAAAGGAAAAAACAAAGGTAAGAGTCTTGGAGGAGAGTGTAGAAATGAAGATTAGGAGGAAGGGTAAATTAAAGGGTAAAAGGACAGACAATAGTAAGATATGACAACTGAAAGCCAAAGGACAAAATGGATGAAGTAAGTAATGCCTTTCCAGTAATAACATTGAATGTTAATGGCTCAAACTCCCAAATCAAAGTACATAGACTGGTAGAATGGATTTTTTAAAATTAGAAACCATCTGTATGCTGTCTACAAGAGACTCACCTTAGACATAAGAACACAACTAGGTTAAAAGTGAAAGGTTGGAAAAAGATATTCCATGCAAATAGTAATTCAAAAAGCTGGGGTGATACTAATACCGGGCAAATAGATTTTAAATACAAATCTATTATAAGGGATGAAGAAGGTCATTATATAGTAATAAATAGGGCAATTCAACAAGAAAAAATAACTATTCTAAATATTTATGCACCTAACTTGACCGCCCCAAGATAGATGAGGCACACACTGCCAAAGCTGAAGGGAGAATTAGATATCTCTATAATAATAGTTGGAGATTGCAATACTCCACTCTCAGTATTGGATAAAACATCTAGACAGATGATAAATAAACAGAGAGCTTTAATAATATGATAAATGAACTAGATCCTAACAGACATCTATAAAGGATTGCATCCCAAAATAGCAGGATATACTTCCTTTTCAAGTGTTCATGAATCCTTCTCCAGGATAAATCATATGTTGGTTTCTCTGCTCATAAACAAATGGAGCTGGAAATGATGGATGGCAAAAGGGGAAATTCTTTTAAAAATATGGAGATTAAAGAGAATGCTTTTAAATAATCAGTGGGTTAAAGAAGAAATTACAAGAGAATTCAGCAAATAAATAAGATGAATGTAAATGAGAACACAACATATCAAAACTTCCTGGGACACCACAAAGGCACTGCTGAGAGAGAAATTTATAGCCCTCAAAAAAGAAGAACAATTGAAGATCTAACTGCACACCTGGAGGATTGATAAAAAGAACAGACAACTAATCCCAAACCAAGCCAAAGGAAAGAAATAGTAAAGATCAGAGCAGAAATAGATGAAATCAAGAACAAGAAAAGCATTAGCAAGAATCAACAAAACCAAAAATTAGTTCTTTGAGAAGATCACAAAATCAACAGACTCTTAGCTAGACTGACAAAAAGAGAGAGAGAGAGAAGATGCAAATAAATAAACTCAGAAATGAGAGGGGGTTATTACCACTGACCCTGCAGGAAAAAAGATGATCATAGAGGAGTCTATGAACAACTCTATGCTTAAAAACTAGACAATGTAGACAAAATAGGCAAATTCCTAGAAACACACAAACCACCTTGAAGAAATATAAGACTGCAACAAACTAATCACAAATGAAGAGATAGAAAGTCATCAGAAACTTCCCAAAGAGAAAAGCCCAGGAACAGATGGCTTCCCAGGTGGATTTTACCAATCATTCAGACAATCCAATGCCAATATTGCTGAAGCTCTTCAAAAAAATTGAACAGGAAATAATGCTACCAAACTCATTCAATGCAGCCAACATCATCCTAATACCACAACCAAATAAAGATAATATGAAAAAAGAACATTACAGACCAATATCTCTAATGAATATAGATGCAAAAATCTGCAACAAAATACTTGTAAACCTAATCCAAAAGCACATTAAAATAATTCAAGTGGATTATACCTCAGGTATGCAAGGATGGTTCAACATAAGAAAATCAATTAGTGTAATATGTCACATTGATAAATTGAAGAAGAAAATCTCATGATCCTCTCGATTGATGCAGAAAAATCATTTGACAAAATACAGCATCCTTTATTGATGAAAGCATTCCAAAAGATAGGAATAGAAGGAAGCTTTCTCAACATGGTAAAGTGCATATATGAAAAACCTATAGCTAACATTGTACTCAACAGTGAAAAGCTGAAAACCTTCCTGCTGAGATCAGGAAAAAGACAAGGATGCCCATTGTCACTGTTGTTAACCAATATTGTTCTGGAACTTCTAGCTAGAGCAATTAGGATAGGTAAAGGAATAAAAGGCACCCAAATAGGAAAAGAAGAAGTAAAACTTGCAATATTCACAGATGATATGATGCTGTATCTAGAAGATCATGAAAAAGCCACAACAAAGCTACTAGAACTAATAGATGAGTTCAATTATGTGGTGGAATACAAGATTAATAAGCAAAAATCAATAGCATTTCTATACTGATGTGCAATCTGAGGAGAAAATAAGAAAAAAAATCCATTTATAATAACAACTAAAAGAATCAAGTATTTAGGAATAATTTTAATCAAGGACATAAAGGACTATTTTCAGAAAACTACAAAATATTGCTAAAAGGAACTGAGGAGGTCTTAAATAAATGGAAGGACATTTGTGTTCATGGATTGGAAGACTAAATATCATTAAGATGTCAATCCTACTCAAACTGATTTACAGATTCAACTCAACCCCAATGAAAATTCTAACAGTCTTTTTTGCAGAAATGGAAAAGCCAATTATCAAATTTATTTGGAAAGTTAAGAGGCTCCAAAGAGCCAAAAATATCTTTAAAAAGAAGAATGAAGTCGGAGGACTCTTACTTCCTGGCTTTAAATTGTATTACTTAGCTACAGTGATAAAATCATCATGGTAGTGGCAAAAAGACAGACAGACTGATCAATGGAACCAAATTGAGAACTCAGAAATAAATCCTGTCATCTACAGTCAAGTGATTTTTTACAAAAGATTGTCAAGCCCTTCCAGGTAGGCCAGAAGAGTTTATTCACCAAATGTTCCTGGGAAAACTGGAGAGCCATAGCCAAAAGAAAGAAAGAGGACCCCTATTTCCACATTATACAAAAATTAACTCAAAATGGATCAAGGACCTAAATATAAAA
This sequence comes from Dasypus novemcinctus, assembly GCF_030445035.2. Classification (NCBI taxonomy): domain Eukaryota; kingdom Metazoa; phylum Chordata; class Mammalia; order Cingulata; family Dasypodidae; genus Dasypus; species Dasypus novemcinctus. The sequence goes on along the minus strand of NC_080701.1, from coordinate 7,691,731 downwards.
GTGACAACCATAAAACTTCTAGGAGAAAATGTAGGAAAACATCTTCAAGATCTTGTGGTAAGCAGTAGTTTCTTAAACCTCACACCCAAAGCATGAGCAACAAAAGCAAAAGTAGATAAATGTACCTCTTCAAAATTAAACACTTTTGCACTTCAAAGGACTTTGTCTAAATGGTTAAAGATCAGCTGACACAATGGGAGAAGGTTTGGCAATCACGTATCCAATAAGGATTTAATATCTACGATATGTGAAGAGATCATGCAACTTGATAAAAGGACAGACAACCCAATTGAAGAATGGGCAGAAGACTTGAAGTGTCAGTTATCAAAAGAGGAAATACAAATGGCAAAGAAGCACATGAAGGAATGTTCAATATCACTGGTGACTGGGGAGATGCAGATTGGTACAATGAGAAATCATTTCACACCTATTAGCCTGGCTGCTATTAAAAAGTTGGAAAACTAAATGTTGAAGAGGATGTGGAGAGATGGGAGTGCTTATTCACTGTTGGTGGGAATGTAGAATGGTACAACCATTGTTGAGGACTGTTTGGTAGCTCCAAAGGAAGTTGAATATAGACTTGCCATGTGACCCAACAATACCATTGCTAGGTACATACCAGAAGAACTGAGAGCAGTGACACGAATAGACATCTGCACAACAATGTTCATAGCAGTGTTAGTCATGATTGCCAAGAGTTGGAAACAATCCAGGTGTCCATCAACTGATGAATGGATAGAGAAATTGGGTGTATACACACAATGGAATATTATGCAGCAGGAAGAATAGGGGAAGTCATGAGCCGTGTAACAACATGGATAAACCTGGAGGATGTTATGTTAGTAGAGCAAGCCAGACACAAAAGGACAAATACTGTATGATTGCATAATTTTGAACTAAATACATTATGTAAACTCATGGAGTTAATAATTAGAAATAGGTCACCAGAAAAGAGAATGAGGGTAGAAAATGGAAAGTTAAGGGTTAATCTGTGCAGAATTGGTAAAAAGGCTGTTTGCAAATCTTTGGAAATGAATAGAAATTGTGAAAGCACATCATAGTGTATAACTAGCAGAGCTATTATATGGGTATGACAGTGGTTGAAAGGGTAATTCTAAGGTCATGTATATTACTAGAAGGAAAGCTTAAAAATTTAACATGGGACTGTATAACAGTGAAACATTATATAAAATATGATTATTTCATGATATTGATGTATAATACTGTTTATATAAAATAAATGCAAGTATACAAGAGAGAAGGAAACAGAATAGCAGCTATGTATGGCAGAGAAAGCATAGAGAGATTGAGAGATGATGAGCTTTGTTTTACTATTATTATTATTATTATTGGAATATTAAAAATGCTCCAAAAATGAATGAAGTGATGAATGCACAACTGTGTGATTATACCAAATACCATGGATTGTCTTTGGATGGATTTACGCTTTATTAATATGCATCAATAAAATTCATTGGTTGAAAAAAAAGCAAGTTGTGGAAGAACACAATTTCTAAACGAGTTGAAAGTATAATTTATATATGTGAGTCATTGCTATTGATAATTATTAGGATTATATGCTTGTATTAAGCCAGATTCTTCCAGTTTTCAGCCTTCAATCTCCTATTATATCAAATAGGAGCATCAAAGAAAATAGACCCAGTTAACTGGAAGTCAGAATCTTTTTAAAGTAGGCACTGCATTTAGTCTCTGAAAAGTTTAACACAGCTTAAATATCACCTTAAGTGGCAAAATGTAAATACCAACTGTAGCAGTTTGATATAATTGATGAATTCCAAAAGGAAATATTGGATTACGTTTGTAATCTGATCTGTACCTGGGCACAATTGAGTTATGATTAGGGCTTTGAGTCCCCACCCAGTCCCCACCCCTTGGTGGGGACTCACAGATAAAAGGCGTGGCAAAGAACAGAGTTGAGGTCTTTTAATGTTGGAGTTTTGATTTTGGAGTTTGATGCTGAAGACTTAAACTGGAAAGGAAATGCAGAGGAAAGAGAAGCCAGCCCCAGGAAGGAACCTTGAAGCCAGAGTAAAGCAAGTCCCAGGAACATAGGAACCCAGGAAGCCTGAACCCTCGCAGACATCGGCAGCCATCTTGCTCCAAATGGATTTTGGTGAGGGAAGTAACTTATGCTTTATGGCCTGGTATCCATAAGCTCCTACCCCAAATAAATACCCTTTATAAAAAACCAACTGATTTCTGGTATTTTGCATCAGCACCCCTTTGGCTGACTAATACACCAGCTAATGAAGAATAATTTTCAAAGTATGAAAGAAACTTAAAGTAGACCCAGGCCCAAGAGATGAACAGCAGAGAAGTATGAATTGAAGTTCTCAAGGGTTTTTTTCCCTAAAAACCTGAATAATTTGTCATTCCACTTAAGAAGAAGCTACCTTACATTTTAATTTTGTCAACTTCAGGCACTTTTTACATTTTCATGACTTCCAACTTTGCAACAACTGCTTACTAGCTAACTTGGATAGTTAGCCACGGAGGAAGAAATGTTTGTTACCAAGGCAAAAGAGCCAGTCCAAACAGGAGGCAAAGGGGCCAAGCTACCACCACAAACAGGAATAATGCAACAATAGCTACTAACCAGAGACTAATTTTTAAAATATTTTTAAGGAACTAGCTGTGCTCAGGTGCATAACAACAAAGTCTCAACTTTTTTATTCGAAGGCAAACAATGATATTTTGCTAGTAACTAAATTTGTAAAATTTTTGTCTGTGTCCACTGCCCAGTTTATATCAGGCTAACTAGGCTCTCACTCAAGTCTATACTTTCTTGCCATTTCCATCAGAAGTCCCTTCTCACACTACTTGATTTTCTTCTGGTTTCTGGCCACAGTGCCTCAGTCTTCTTTAATATTCTCTAGTCCTTGGCTCATCTGAGCTTTTCAGTCCTTTGAACTGTTCACAGCTGTGTAATTCTTCCAACTCAGGATGGGATCATCAAGGAGAATCAGTAATGTGCTGGTAAAAGTTTAGCAACCAGCTCTTGGTGAGGGGAGGTCTGGTTTGTAAAGTTTATTTCCTTGGTAAACTGGCTGATGTCCAGCTACCAATGTGTCCTCAATTTGTTGACTGAATTCCTGGACATTTAATAATTCTCTCTTGCCTGCCAGCACGAGCTGTCTCTACCATTTCACCAACAGAGGGCAAAATTAGACCTTGCCCCACTTCTTAGCAGGAGCAATTGAAGAGCTAAAGAATTCTAGAAACTTAGAACTAGAAGGGTCTTTGAAGGTCACCAGCCCACCGCTCTTATTGTACAGGTGAAGAAACTGTCTCAGAGAGGTTAATCGTTACTGTCCCTTACTCTGTATTTTTACGACTGCTGTCTGTGTGCTTAAAAGACCAAGGTGTGCTCAGATGTTCTCTCTTCACAGTACTGGATTAAAGATCAGCCTTTGATTTGCAGCTCCTGTCACTATTTGCAGAGCTTTTGCTGTTTATCACTTAAAATAATAAAATGATGAAATCTTTTAAGTTTGCCGCAACTCCAGGGGTCATGCCTTGTACAATCCCATCTTTTCCACACCCTCTCAGGCAAACCATCATCCATCTCTCATTTAAAGTACACGGCCTTTTTCATTACTGGCCAGCCTTAATGGAGAGAAAGTTCTTTTGCAATAAGGACAGGTAATAATAACCCAGTTTTACAAAAGAGGTGGCCAAGGAGAATCCAATAAGCTTTGGTCCAAAAGACAGCTGGTAATATAATCGGAATTAGAAGACTAAATATAAAATTTCAGCCAGTAATCTTCCTCCTATACAGTGTAATATTATTACACTCACTTATTCCTGCATCTCATTTGGGGAGAGGAAGGCAGGGGTTGTGCTATGTAGGTAGAGTCTACAAAATTAGTAACTGAAAGAGCGACACAGTTGTCAATCCATACGTATTTGATAGCTACAATATAAGGACTTAACTACATGTCACACGGTTTTCAAAGAATGATAAATGGGGCTCTCCTTTTAGGGAATTTGCATTCTAGTTGGAGAAATGACAAATGTATATGAGAAGATAACCAATGGCAAAAGATCATCAATAATAAATGCTTATGACTAAAAGAGATAAAAACTCTTATTAGAGATCAAAGGAAAAAATATCTTGAGCTTATAGGATAACAAGGGTCTAGAAGAGTTAGCATTAGATTCTTTACATCATAATCCCAATCTAATTTCCTAGAAGTATTATTTCCCTATACAAATAAGTCAAAGCAAACTTATTATCATATTAAAGTTCCTGATATTTTCCTTCTTCTTACTCTGTTTCTAACTGTAGGAATGCAATCCCTGCTCTTCTCCACTGTCACTAACCCAACAATTTTAAACCTCAGGTTTAATTGTAATTCCTGATATTTACCATCCTTATATAACCTCACCAGGGAAGTCACCTCTGATGCCCTGATATGCAATAGTGCTTCTTCATATCCTTCTTAGGTGACTTTTCTTTGAACAAACACAGGAGCACTTGCATATGCTAATGTGTATTTTTCTTCAAAGTAAAACCTAGGGAGTGTGTACATATTTATTGCAACAAAGTTACCATTGCTTAAAACATCAAAGAACAATTCTACTTTGGACTTGCCTCAGAGCTAGTTTTTAAACCAAAAGGAACTGCAAGTTGTTATTTTACTGCCAAGTGTCATCTGGTGGTTGTTTGTTTCTTAGTCGTTATTTATAATCATATCATTCCTTCAGGATGACAGTAGACCATAATTTTCCTGGATCTAACTTTATAATTTCAACTATTTATGAGTGATACAGAGAATTTATGGCTCATATATTATGCCATTTTTCTATAGTACAAAATTGAGTAGTATATGCTGTAAAATTGTTATTTTGAAGCAAATTACCTAGCTAATGAGTAGGTTTCCCTAACTGCCCAACATCCATACCACAACGCGGATCTTCTTTGTTCTCTCTTCATCACCCTATATATGCAAACTCAAATGAAGTGATTCTTCTAAGATGATACTCAGAGTGAAGCCAATTCTTTATGCTGGTGTAGTCTGAATATAGATCTTTGGATGTTTTTTTAAGGAATGTTGAAATTGATGGTGAATCAACATGATGACATGAATGAGCCTACCATATACTTTGTGTGGAAACAATTTTATGGAAACTAATAAAAGAGATTTGTGAAACTGTTAAAGTGACTGTTCCAGCCAGAACAATAATTACACAAGTGAGAGATAAAGCTTTAAAGAAAGTTGAGGGTATGAATTATGTTAGGCAGAAGCATTATTCAACATAAAACGATGATGTTAGTTATTTTAAATCATTTAAATTCATATTTATAGACTTATAAAGGGTATGAAGGGTCATTTTTAAATTTTTATGGAGGAAAGCATGTAGTTTAGTAGTCCTCAACCCCTTTGCAGTTAAGAAAACTTTGGAGAACTGGTGAAAGTATACTCATTCAATAAAAATATTTCTATATACTAACAAAATTTTCACACAATTTCAGGTGTTTTATAGAACTGCAAAGATCACTCATGGACCCCAAGTTAGGAAGTTGTATTAACTTTAAAATTTGAGATTTATACCATACACAGAGCAAATACCCACAAAATATCAAATATCTGCTCTGTTTTGCATTTCCCATCATACCTAGCACATTGTTGTATAGTAGACTGTGTCCAGGAAAATGGCAAACAATTTCAAAAGCAGCATCTTAGTGTCTAAACAACAGATATCTATAGAATTTCCAGTAAATTTTATTCCTGATATTTAGCTAATCTAGATAATTATCAGTGGGTAACACATTATCACCCTCTCTTACAACTGTTGAGAACTGTCCATTTGAATTCATGACTGTAAGATTGAGTCTGAACCAATAAGACATGACTGGCAGCATGTCATTGTACATTAGGTGTTCTCACCACTTTTTAATCTACTTGGCATGCAGTGACAAAACAGCAAAGTTATTAAGATTAATGGTCTAATGATTAATGCTGGAGTATACATTTGTAAGCAGTCTGTGAAGACGATTTCAGTGAAGCATGTGGAAAATGCCTGGAACATAATTTCACTAGTGGAGGACTTGAACTATTAAGATATCAAGTGCCTAGTTAATGTACAAATGAGATAATGTATGTGAAAGTGGTTTATAAGGTACTATGAAATGCAAGATAAGGGATTCTTATCATCTTTGCCGTCTCCCCAGTTTAGGAGTTTGTACTGAAATGCATAAGCAGCAAAATGCAATTCAAAGAAGTTTAAATACATTATTTAAATATGAAATGGGACACGTTCATTTTGGAGCAAACCTCATTATACCTCCATGACTACAGGCAGTACACCTTTGGACCTGCCAGCAGGTATTAGCAGGTAGTTTTCCCACTGCGATTGTCAGGTAAAGATGCCATTCGAGAATAAACATGTCACACGTGATGAGCTGGCAAATATTTTTAGAACATCCTTTCATCATTGATTTCAGAGAAATTCAGAACTCTTCAAGTAGAAAGTAAGTTGTAAAATTCACAGTAACTTGTTCTAGCCGACTGATCAAAATGTTGAAAAGTCCAGTCCCTTGGTCATATGGAACAGCTGAAGTTTTAGCATCACAGCATATCCAGGTCAAAAAGCCCTACTGTGGATTGAAATAAATTCGTAGAAACACTTTTGAAACATGGAGACCGTGAAACAGATTTACACTGCTCTCCAAATAGTCTGGAAAAGAATAACTGGAACACACTAGAGAAGATTTTATCACTAGCACACTCAAAGCACAAATACGCTTTTGCACTATAAATATTTCCGTGGCTTGATAATGGAGTAAGCGCTATTCTGAAGAAAAAAAAGAAAAAGGTAACAACGAAATAGCCCTTCGTACATAACTCCTTGCTTAAGTTGCATAATCGGTAATGGAATCCTGAGAGCATTCTTCTCTCATTTTCAGTCTGTAGAGGATAAACTGCTGAACTCGGCATTAGGGAGAATATGATTTTCCAAAAAGAAATTAGAAGTGGTTAAAACTATATTGATATTCTTATGTAGGTCCACTCTAAAAGATCTGTGCTTAGATAAGCCTCTCAACCCTTTCTTTTATTTGAAACAGGAAATCATTTGAGGTTTATCCCTGTAGGTTTGAGAATGACTTTTACCTTGAATAGCTCATCTAAATTCACAGATCTTTTTGAAGACAGTTATTCAGTTACTGCTGCTGATAGGAAACAAAGGAAAACAAGAAATTTAAGTTGCAGACTTTCTGTATATAAACAAGAAATGACTCACCTCCAAAAATATTGCAGGCATATCCTTGATTAATATTCTACACTATTCTTATTTCAGCAATTGGAAGGAGATCAAGAGGTTGCAAATGTCCGATGCTATAAATAGCAGTGTCCTCTGATAAACCCATGAACTAACTGGCCACGGTACAGTAATTGATAGTCATTCCAGTTTCTCATCCTGAAGACGGGTCATGCCTAAGGGTTGAGGCCAGCGCAAACTGCACATAAACCTCTCATCTGAGTTCCAGCTCAGTAGCTCCAAGGGTCCCTTAAGACTCTTCATTCCCTTGAATATATCACTATCAACTCAATGTCATGATTTGCAAAAGTAAACCCAGCTGTACTGCTGCCTTAACCGATTCTCCTTAGAAATCACTCCAGTTCATCACAGACACTTCTTTTCTTCCAACATTTGACTTGGAATATTAGTTTTATCTATCATGTCCCGCATCAACCATCTAGCTGATAACTAGTCACAAAATTCTGTTAATTTTCCCTTTGAATTTTTTTAAGTTAGGCCAGTAAAAAGAATTTATTGGGAAATGGGGGAAAGAACAGAGTTTACTGAGAAATGAGAACAATGGGAATACACATCAAGATTTGGTGCGGGCTCCACCAGGCAGAGAGCGCACGCTCTGCCTGGTGTGGTCACCTTTTAAAATGTTAATTATTCCCCCTCCTTGTTAATGATAAGGGGGTGGGCCCAGCTGTTATTGTTACCCCACCAATGGTGGGGGCCAATGGTGAGGTTCCAGAGAGAAAAACTGGGACCTCAAGGTTAAACTCATGGTCGCAGTGAGGTCTTGCAGCCATGTTGTCTGTCGACCATGTTGTCTTCTTGTCTCCTCTTACCAATGTTTATCACAAGGATTACAGGCATTACTTCACTGACAATCCCAAAAATCAACTAATTGTCCTCTCTATCTATGGTCTCACCCTTCTCCACACCACCATTGAAATGGCTTGATCTTTCTTATTATTCAAATGGCGAAATTACAGCCCATCGCAGCACTAACTCTTCTCCATATGTACTATGAGCACAGCGAGATTTGAACAACAAATTTGCTTTCTCCATGCTCAGGAAGTACGAGTGGCGTTGGATGTCCCCTTCCAGAACCACTGCATCATTCAGTTTAAAAACTTAGGAGTAGTCCTAAACTCCTCTTTCTCACTCCTTCCTCTTAACTCAGCCCCCAAGCACTCTCCCTAAATGCCTCCCCAATTAGCTCCCCTCTCTCCACTGCTTTAGATTAAACCTTCCTCCCTTCTTTTTGAAGAATTACAATAGATTTCAGTTTTCTATTCCAACCCTTGTATCGGCTCCAGCCTCTTCCAGTCCATCCTCCACATTGCTATCAGAGTTGTTATATAAATTCAATTAGGTCACTTTTCTTCAAGTCCTTTCAACTGCTCACCATCATTTTCTCAATCTGGAGTGCTTGTTTAAAACATAGAGTCCCAGATCCCACTTCAGTCCATTGAACCTGCATCTCTGAGAGTGAAATAATTCCTGAAGACCTCATGCTCTTTCATACAATTCGATTTTCAAGCATGTTTCTTTTCCTTGGTTTAACTCTTTGCCCATGTCTGAATAATAAGTACCAGTCATCCTTCAACAGCTAGTATGAGACACATCTTACCTGAGAATCCTTTACAGCCTTCAACCCTTCTGTTAGCCTTGATAACTCACTTTCTATTTGCCCTAGAGTTCTTGTAGCCCTACTTTGCCATCATTTGTTTACACATTTGTTTCTTTTAGGGAAACACAAAATTCCTAAGAATGGTTAATGTATCTTACTCAAGTTTATATTTTTAGTAATGAACACAGGGCTAAATAAACATTTGTTAAAGTGATGAGTTGGGTTAATCAAGGGGTGAGTGAGGGAAAAAATGAAGAGTATGAGTAAATGAGTGACCTAACAATGTTTGGAATAGTGTCTGACCAAAATATCCACTGCAAATTTAATTTTATGGTTTTTAAATTGAACACTAAATGTCCACTTAATTCAGGGCTATCAAACACAATTCTTTTTTCATTCTCTCTCCAGTTTCTTTCTTCCCATCTGCCAGTCTGGCATAATTACAATTCCTACCTAAGGGTAGTGAAAATTAATTGGCTTGTAAATAATGATAAATTAGTCTAGGTTTATAAAATGTTCTCAAGATGAAAAGCACTTCATCACTTCCAAGCATCTTTATTTTTTTAGAAAATAAGTTGATGCATTATCAATATCTAGACCACACCTGTGATTTATGCCCTGAAAATAATTACCCCTTTTCTCTATCTAGTTCTAAAATTCAGTTCCACCTTCATTCTGGTCTATAGAACCTTACATCACTGCCACTGTGCTAAGACGTATGATAAAATTAGATCCTCTATACAGAGCCTACAGCAACAATGAGAGTTTAGAATTTAGAGCAGTCATCCTACCCAGGCTCTTATTCTGGGTTTTAAACACTCAGGTTTTAATTTCACCCCCAATCTTGGAAGGCCTGGGCCTAGTTGGATTAGAGTAGAGTTTAGTCAAGGGCTGGTTCAGGAAGTATGTTGCCCCAAGCTTGAGGAGATATCCAAACCTGAGGGTCTTGCAAAGTCAAAGCCATGCTAAGAAGCAATGGGGGTATGGAAGGCTCCTATCTAAAAGGGGCCAAAAGCATGTTCCAAAGATGCCCCCCAAGAAATCCATGAGCATATGACAAGAGGTATGTGAAGATGGGAAAGACCGAGAGCGGCAAGCCTGTGTGAGGTGTCTAGTCTCCTTTCTAGGGAAGTGCAGCCCTATTTTCTAGGAGATGGTGTTAAAATGCAATTTCTCTCCTGAAATAGAGCAATAATAGATTCCCATATATGATAATTCTTTGTTGCTGTCTTGCCCATTTGCTCTATTTTATGTTAGGATTCAGTAATTTTGAAGGTCTTGGAAAACAACACATCCCATTTAATCTTCACAACTATTATGATGTCCATATAACAGATGAGGAAACTGAGCCTTCAATAGATTAAAAAAGTTGCCTAAATGCATGCAGCTAGTTGGTAGCTAGTTTTTATTCTTTTCAAGGTTCTTTTCACGTCAAACATTCTATACTGTTTAGATCTACCATTTTATTATATTAGTGCCTTCCACTCAAAATATTCAGATTATGTTAGAATCACCAAGTTAAGAGTGCAAAGTATTCACAGAATGTATGAACCATCCTATCTGAATGAGATTTCCTGACCTGTACACCTGCCCTTCTAGCTCCTTTCCCTTCTTCTCTACGGCATGGAAGTCAGAATTTCTGCTGCTTGGTCCTGGCTGAAGTTGTCTCATGATGAACCACTTCCCCAGCACACATATCTAAGCCCAAGGCCAGGCTTGAATGCCGCCTCGCCTTAAACCTTCCTCCAAATTCCACGTCCCTTCTGACTCTTGCCAAATGTCACTCATTGGACATTTTGTCTTTTTTTTTAATTAATTTATTGAAGTACATCACTCATATATAAACATACATAAACAATAAGTGTATAGTAATAGTTGTGAAGTTACAAAACACGTGAGTAACATCCTACAGGACTCTCATAACTCACGCTACCACCAATAACTTGTGTTGTTGTTAAACCTTTTTAAGTAATGATTAAAAAGCATTGTCAAAATATTACTACTAAGCAAAGGATTTTCTCCCCAACCAACCCTATTATTATTATCTTTATAACATTTATATATGAACATACATAAATAATTAAGTGTATAGTAAAAGTTGTGAACTTACAAAGCAAACAGGCATAACATCATACAGGGGTCCCATACATCAACTCTCCACCAACACCTTGTATTGTCATGAGGTATTTGTTATAAATTATGAAAGAATATTGTCAAAATCTTACTAGTAATCAGAGTCCTTATCTTACATTTGGTGTGTTTTCCCCCAACCCACCCTATTATTATTTTTTAAATAGATTTTTTATGACAGAAGTTGTAAACTTATAAAACAGTCATGCACATGTGTGGAATTTCAAACAACACCCCTCCATCAACACACCACACCATGGTGGAACATTTGCTACCGATAATGTCATCTAATTGTTACCATGTCCATGTGTACATTTGGCTCACATTTTGCATATTGCCTCATTATCAACACAGTACATCTTTCACATAGATGCAAGAATATTATATTATTACTACTAACCACAGCCCATAGGTCACTCCAGCTGTATTTTTCCCATGCTTCTCCACATTCCCAACACCCTACAGTAGTGATATACATTCGCTCTAGTTCACAAAGGACACTCTTGCATCTGTACCATCAACCACAATTCTCATCCACCTCTTGGTTTACTGTGCTATCCATATCCTAGATTATTCTCTAGCATTCTGTTAGTTGGCATATACATCCCTAGACTACCATTTTCAGTCACATCCCCATTTATAAACTAGCTGTTACTCACTGTGCCTTGCCATCCACTCTATACATTTCCACACTTTTGCAGTAAAGCTAATTAAAACTTCTACATACATTAAATATCAGTAGTCCACTCAGTCCTCCTTTACCTCCTTTAAGAATCCACCACCTACCACCAGGTCTTGAAGATGTTTTCCTATAATTTCTTCTAGAAGTTTTATGGTTCTTGCCTTTATTTTTGGGTTTTTTATCCTTTTTGAGTTAATTTTTGGATAAAGTGTGAGATAGGGGTTCTCTTTCCTTCTTTCAGCTATGGATATCTAATTCTTTCAGCACCATTTGTTGATTGGATTGTTCTGCGCAAGTTGTGTGGTTTCTCAGGCTAGTCAAAAATCTCTTGGCCATACATGTGAGGGTCTGTTTCTGAACCATAAACTTGGTTCCATTGGTCTCTTGTTGGTCTGTCTTTAGGATAGTACCATGTTGTTTTTACCACTATAGCTAGGTAATATGATTTGAAGTCTGGAGATGAGGGTTTGCTTTTCTTTTTTATGATGTTTCTGGCTATTCAGGACCCCTTACCCTTCCAAATAAATTTGATGATTGTGTTTTCAATGTTTTCTTTAATGCTGGTGGAATTTTTATCAGGATTGCATTAAATCTATATATTAATTTGAGTAGAATTGACATCTTAATGATATTTAGTCCTCCAATCCATGAGCATGGAATGTTCTTTCCATTATTTAGGACTTTTTAATTTTCTTTTAACATTTACTTGTAGTTTCCTGAATGCAAGTGCTTTACATTGTTGGTTAAGTTTATTCCTATTTAACCTTTATCTGTCATATTTTATTTTCACCACTCTTTTGACACTTTTAGTTACTTTTGTTGATATAATCTTCATTTCTAGACTCTCTTCCAGGCCTCTCCCTCCTGTCTTTTCTTTTCAGGCTCTAGGACAACCTTTAGTATTTCCTGAAAATCTGGTCTCTTGCTTAGAAATTCTCTCAGTCTCTGTTTATCTGTGAATATTCTAATCTTACGTTCATTTTTGAAAGACAGTCTTGGTGGATATAAAATTCTTGACTGGAAGTTTTTCTCTTGTAGTATCTTAAATATATCAGACCACTGTCTTCTTGCCTCCATGGTTTCTGGTAAGAAATCAGCACTTAATCTTATTGGATATCTCTTATATGTTATGCTTTGCTTTTCTCTTGCTTCTCTCAAGAATTCTCTCTGTGTTTTGGCATTTGACTTTCTGATGAGTATGTGTCTTGGAGTTGGTCTATTCGGATTTTTTCTGATGTGAGTATGTTGTGCTGCTTGGACATGAATATCTATGTCCTTCAATAGGGTTGGGAAATTTTCTACCATTATCTCTTCAAATATTCCTTCTGCCTCTTTTCCCTTCTCTTCTCCTTCTGGGACACCCATAACATGTATGTTTGCACATTTTTGCTGTCATTTAATTCCCTGAGACCTGTTCAACTTTTTCCATTCTTTTCTTCATCTGTTCTTTTGTTATGTTCACTTTCAGAGGCCATTTCTTCAAGCTCACTAATCCTTTCTTCTGCCTCCTCAAATCTGCTATTATATGATTCCAATGTTTTTTTTAAATTTCATTGATTGCAACTTTCATTCCCATAAGATCTGCTATTTTTCTATGTATGCTTTCAAATTCCTCTTTGTGCTCATCCAATATCTTCTTAATATCCTTAATCTCTTTAGCCATCTCATTGAATTTATTAAGGAGATTTGTTCAAACATCTATGATTAGTTGTCTCAACTCCTTTATGTCATCTGGAGGCTTATTTTGTTCCTTTAACTGGGCCATATCTTCCTGTTTCTTGGTGTGGATTGTAATTTTTTTTTGGTGTCTTCACATCTGGCTTACTAGAGTATTTTTTCTGGGTGCAGTTTTTCTCTTTAGTTTAGTGCTTCCTGCCTTTTCTCCCTTGCTGGTTGTGCAGTAGAAGCCTAGCATTTAGTTGGTGCAGTAAGCTGAGGAGGCTCAAGCTGCCATTATTGCACCAGGGACCAGCTTTCTCCTTTACCAGGGGTAGGAACAAAGTCACAGCTGTGTAGAATAAGTCAAGTCATGCAGGCCTAGACTATAGTTGCCCAGAGGGACTGGTGAAGCTTCACCCCCCTTTCTCTCCTGCCTGGGCAGGGATGGCACTGCAGGTGTGGGCAGCAATCTATGCAGTGCAGGTCCAAGATGACCGCATTGCCCTGGTAAACTTCTGATTTTCAGTCTGTGCCAGCCAAAGCTACCTGCAGTTACCTGGATAGGCTGGTGCATAACTCCTCAGCCTCCTCCCTGCCAGAGGCAGCGCTGAAGCCTAGGCTAGGGCTGCAGGCTGATCTGGGTGAGAGAACCCAGTTCCTACCATCTCTGAGATTTTCAGTCAGCCCAGCTTACCCTCAGGCTGGGGATGGAGTCACAATTGCAGCCACCGGCCTCTTTCCAACTTGGGCTGATGCACACCCAGCTGTTCCCAGGGTTATATCCCAGCCAGCCAAATCTACCATCAGAAGCCGAAATTGGCAGCCAACCATCCCCTCCTACCCTGCTCCCAGGAAATGGAGCTTCCACTTCCAGTCAAAGAATAGCCACTAGAGTAGAATGATCACTGGCCCCTTGGCTTGGCTGGTAATTTCCCAGAGAGGCTGGCACAGGCACCCCCCAGCTTCCTCCCTGCTGGAGGTGGCACTGGGGCCAAGGCTGGAGCTGCAATTTGACCTGGATGGAAAGAAGCTGGTCCCCACCAGCACTGGTATTTTCAGTCTGCCCCACTTGCCCTCATGCCAGGCACAGAGTTAAGATGGTAACTATGGAGCTCTTTTTTGACCTGGACAGGCTCAAACTTTAGCTCTTCTCAGGATTATACTTTAGCCCACAGAATTTACTCATCAGTAACTGAAATTGGTGCCCAACTGTCTCTTCCTCCCCCATTTTTGGGAACTGGAGCTTTCAATTCCAGCTGTGGAATAGTTCCCAAGGCGGCTTGTGTCTCCAGTGGAGGATGGGTACCAACTTCCGGGATGTGGAGCCTCTACTTACAAGTCTTCTCTGCTGATGGGCAGTCTTCTTCTATTCCTTCAAGGAAGTTGCAGGATGCTCTTCTGATCTCCTGGAGCCCCCAAACAGGTGCTTCAGAGAGCTCTGGGTGTTTACTAACTGCCCTGTAGCAGGAGCAGACTCTAGGAGCTCCTTACTCCACCTCCATCTTGCTGGTTCTTCCCCATCTTTGTCTTTTTATGCTAATTACATTCATGATAATAGTAAGGAGCTTCTTTACATCTTTTTAAAATAGTCACTACCTAACTCAGTTTATCAGTTCCCCAGGGGCTGCCATAAAAATTTACCATGAACTTGGTGGCTTAAAACGACCTGGATTTGTTTTCTTGCAATTCTTGCGGTCACAAGTCTGAAGTCAATGTGTCCTCAAGGTCGGCTCCCTTTGAATCTGACCTGTGCCTCCCTCCTGGCTTCCTGGGCCTGCCTGTGTGACTTCACACGCTGCTTCCCATCACGTGGCCTCCTCTCCGAGTTTCTGTGTGTCCTTCCTGCCTTGTTTAAGGACATCATCACTGGGTCATTGGATTGAGGGTCCAACCTAATCCAGGATGACCTCGTTTTGAGGTTTTTAACTTAATTCCATCTGCAAAGATCTTTACTCCAAATAAGGCCCCATTCGGAGGTGCCAGGTGGACACATCTTTTGGGGCTGCAGGGATACACACCACATGCGGTGTCTTGCCTATTGTCAGCTTCACTTCATGTCGATGCTCAGTCCCTCCTTTCAGGTTTGTGTAAAATCACCTTCCCAGACCAAAGTAACTCCAAGCACACTCATCCTTTCTATCCCCTGATCATGATGCCCGTTTATTCTAGCCCTTATTACTACCTGACATTACATTACACATCTATTTGTTTATTATCTGTCTCCCCATGTCAAGAAGTGACCTAGTATATAAATACAATGAGCCCTTATTGAATGAATGAAATGATTCATTCAACAACTCTGTGCCTTGCATGGTGTTAGTTTCTGGGTGTAGAGCAGTGAGTGCAATCAGTGGTAATGGTACTTGCCCTCTTGTAGCTTATCCATGGAAACTGAAGCTAACATTAAAAACATCACACAAAAATATATATACATCCAGTACCTATTTCTTTTTTCTCTTTATTTTATTTACTTATTTATTAAAGGTATCGAGGATTGAACCTGGGACCTTGTGCATGGGAAGCAGATGCTCAACCCCTGAGCTACACCCACTCCCCTTTCCTTTTTCTTTCCTTAAAAGAAGTTTTAGATTACATGAAAGTTACATCAAAAAGGTAGGGAATTCCCATCTACCTCCCCCCTCACACTTCCCCTTATGAACAACCATCTTTCCTTATTGCTTACATTTGTTACAAACTGATGAACACATGTTGAAACATTGTAACTAACCATGGTCTGAACTTTACATGATGGTTTCCATTGTGCACTGCACCATTTCATAGGTTTTGACAAAATGAGTAACTGCAATATCCGGTGCCTGTTTCTGATGTGGCAACCAGCTTCTAAGTTGCTGCAGTGCCCCTGGCCAGTCATGTGAGTCACTCAGGTGCCCTACTGGCAACAGAATGCAACTCAGGATTTTCAAAGCCTTTAAGGGAAGGACTACTGCAGGGGCAGAGAGCTGAGGGAAGGGGCTACGGAGGCGGCCAGGAACACCAGGGGGCCATGACCTCCTATAGGGGTGAAGGGTGCGAGAGGAAGCAGCACCCCGGACCCCAGTGAGAAGCGGGCCACGGAAAGGGGCCACACAGCAGGGTCTGTGAGCAGGAAGAGATGGCAGGGAAGCGGACTTGGTCCAGTGGATAGGGCATCCACTTACCACATGGGAGGTCCACGATTCAAACCCCGGGCCTCCTTGACCGGTGTGGAACTGGCCCACGCGCAGTGCTGATGCAAGCAAGGAGTGCCCTGCCACGCAGGGGTGCCCCCGCGTAGGGGAGCCCCAGGCGCAAGGAGTGCACCCTGTAAGGAGAGCCGCCCAGCGTGAAAGAAAGTGCAGCCTGCTCAGGAATGGCGCCACACACATGGAGAGCTGACACAGCAAGATGACGCAACAAAAAGAAACAAGATTCCCGTGCTGCTGACAACAGAAGTGGACAAAGAAGAACACTCAACAAATGGACACAGAGAACAGACAATAAGGGGGGGTTGGGGGGGAAGGGAAGAGAAATAAATAAAAATTAAATCTTTAAAAAAAAAAAGAAGAGATGGCAGCTGCTGGCAGAAACGCAGCTGGAGGAGGGCGGCGGCCGGGAGCAACAGCCCCATCGTGTCGCCTGGTCTCACTGGCCACTCCAACGGGCGTCCAGGGGTCCAGGGAGTGAGGGATGAGGTGCAAGGGCTCAGGGCACTGTGTGGACCTGGAGGCGTGCTGAGCAGATGGCTTCTTAGGAGGGGGAGACGCCAGCGAGTGGGATGGCCTTGGACAACCGAGACGGATTTGCACCCCACCCCTCCTCCCCCCCCAGGACTCCAGGGCTAGCCCTGGGACACTGGCTCATGAGGGAAGAATGAGTCCCTCCAGCACTGCCCGGGTTAGAGCTCGCCTCCACAGGCCCTGTCCCCAGATGCCAACAGTGGCTCCTCATCCTGCAATGTTCTGCAGACAACCTTTCTCTTACCAGGAAAAAAAGTTTTCTTTTAAATACCAGAAACTTCTCTTCCCCAGAGGATTTCAAAGTGAGCTCATTTGCTAATTATGATTCTGTAGAAAAAATGAAATGCTAGTCCCAAAATAATTGTTGTACGGATTGTTCTATTTTAAAATGATCTACTAAAAAGGTCCTATCGCTACCAGAGATTGGTGTTTAAATGAGATACTATGTTACATGTGTTAACATAGATTTTGCCAGATATCATGGGCAGCTTGTTAGGACAGATCTCTTTCTCCCTCTAACCCGGTGGCGCAGTCAGGAAGCTGAACTCACCCTCTCGGCGCTGCTCCGTGGTGCTGGGGCCGGTTTCTCCAAGCTACACTTTTCCTGTTTCAACTCTTAGCTTCTGCCAGTGGAATGAAGACGAGAGGGAGAGCGCACCTGCCCTGTCTGTCTGCTTCCTGGTCCTCAGCAGTGCCCCAGCAGCTACAGCACCTTCCAGTAGCAGCTCGTCCCCGCTCCCCACCCTTTCTCACTCCCGGCACCTGCCTCATCGTCACCCCCGCCAGGCACCTGCACCAGGTGAGCAGCGCGCCCCTGAGAGCTGAGTCTCAGCGCCTTAGGGCGCCTCCTCCAAACTCCCAGCGATCCCACCCGCCTCACCTGTTTCCAACCCTGGCGATGGCAGCGGCCCCTCATGTCCACTATCTTTTGTCCAGCTCTCCTGCCCATTTAAGCAATTCTCTGTTAAATCCATCGTTAAAGTAGCTGGGATGGTTTGTCTCCTCTGACTGCGCTCACACCCTCCTCGCTGCGCCTCTGTCTGCAGGCATCCTCCCTCACCAAACCAGCCCATTTCTTTAGGGTTTTGTTTTGTTTTTGTTAGTTTGTTTTTTCTCTCTTTATTTTTTTTAAATGTACATTCAAAAAATAAAAGAGGTTCCCATATATCCCCCACCCCCTCACCCCACTCCTCCCACATCAACAACCTCTTTCATCATCGTGGCACACTCATAGCATTTGGTGAATACATTTTGGAGCACTGCTGCACCACATGGATGGTTTACACTCTCCCCCAGTCCACCAAGTGGGCCATGGCGGGACATACAATGTCCAGCATCTGTCCCTGCAGTACCACCCAGGACAACTCCAAGTCCTGAAAATGCCCCCACATCACATCTCTTCTTCCCTCTCCCTACCCTCAGCAGCTACCGTGGCCACTTTCTCCATATCAATGCTACAATTTTTCCCATTACTAATCACAACAGTTCCATAGTAGAATAGCAGTAAGTCCACTCTAGTCCATACTCTATTCCTCCATCCTGTGGACCCTGGGATGGTTATGTCCTCTCCACCTCTATATCAAGAGGGGGCTTAGATTCCACATGGATGCTGGATGCAATTCTCCTGCTTTCAGTTGTAGGCACTCTTGGCTCCCTGGTGTGGTGGTTGACCTTCTTCAACTCCATGTTAGCTGAGTGGGGTAAGTCCAATAAACCAGAGGGTAGGAGTTGCAAGTCTGCAGAGGCTCAGGGCCTGGCTGTCACATGGACAGTCCAGAGATTCAGGTCTCCTGAGTATACACCAACCCCAGCAGTTTTGGAGCAATCGTCCCCACAGCCATCAACACACTTTTTCATAAATCTTGGAAGAGAGAATCTCAGTAAAATGCAGAAAGGGATCAAATTTATCTGTGCGTGGATCAGGTGCCATGTTCTGCAGGGCAGGAAGCATCTCTGCCTCTCCCCTGAAGTCTACAGTCTGGTGGGGACGAGGAATTTTGCGGGTGTGGGAAAAATAAAACCTATACAAAATGCAAGGCCATGCATAGCCAGTGAGATGTGACACTTTGGAAAGAGAAGGGATTAAGTTAGGACTCAGTAGGACAGAAGGTCCCTGGGGGAGTTGGGACTTGATCTTAGACTCAAAAGATAAGGAGACGGTGATCCAAACCAGAGGACTTACAAGCAGAAGAACAATTTGAGACAAAAGATGGATGTGATAATTGTGGGTTTTTTTCATTAGGTCACTCCTTTCATTTATTCCAAACATATTTTTAAAAACACGCTCTTTATTCCACGCACTCTTGGGTGCCCTGAGATACCCCGTTGAACAAATACAGATACACCCTGCCCTGGGGGGGCTCGTGTTCTAATAGGAGAAACAGTCAAATAGCCGCACCCACAAATTAATACTCTCCCTTGTGCCGCATCCTACAGAGAGAGGTCCGTGGGGCTATGAAAAGATGCTACAGAGTTAACTAAGCAAGTGTTGAGCAACCAGCATGCACAGTGATATGTGGGATGAAGGACCAAGGCAGATGCAAGTCCCTGGGAGGGGTCAGGGGGCTGGAGGAAGGAGTTTAGGGGCATGGGATCTGGGGACTGGCACGGCCATCACCTCTCCGGGCTCAAAGGTAGATGAGTTAGAAATTTGAAGGTACAGCGGACTGATAAGAAACAGCAAGGAAACTGCTGGAGCCACCTTCTCCTTAGTAAACCAGCAGCCCTCGGGCAGGGCTTCAGCCCCAGGAAATAGCATCCCAGGCCGCCAGCTGGGAGAGTGGAGACGGTATCTCCTCAGCCCAGGGTGCTGTCGAGGAGCCTTGCTCGCTCACGGTTCCGCAGGGAAGGAGGAAACAGGAGCAGGATCTAATGTGGGAAGGACGGGCTGGCTCTCTTGAGCTGGGCATTTTGATTTCACCTTGTCCAGAATCCTTTGCTAACCCCTCCCGTGGGACTCCCAAAAGCATGACTTGATGGCTCGGGTATACCAGACAGTTTCAGTATTTGGAGTCATTAATGTAAACATTGCACGTGATGGAAAAATAATCTAACACCTTCTTTACTGAGAGCAGGTTTAATCACTGTGGAGGGCGGTAACCAGGGGTAATCTCCCGCTCACCTCCACCTCCCACTGGGTGGAAATCCTCCCTGCTGCCTTGTTTACCTGCAGACTTGCGTCTAAAGGCACAGGAGGGAGGTCATGCTTTATTTCTAACGCTTTCTCTTTTCTTTCCTTCAGAGGTGGCTCCTTTCTTTCAGTTCCAGGAAGTATTCCCAGAGCCTCTTGAAAATTCTTTTCTTGTAGACAAGTTCTGTGTCTCGCACGCCTGGCGATGACCTACACAGACCCGCTCCGGCTTGGCAGGCCCAACAATCGGGAGCGGGAATGTAGGTCATCCTTCCCGGCCACGGGCGAACAACGGGCCCCCTTTCTCCGCTCTCTCTGCCTTCGGATGGACTCCGCGGGGATGCTAAACAAGACAAGACGCGGGCCCGGGGTGTCAAAAGCAAATGTCAGGAAAACACAGAGAATTGTATTTGGCTTACAAAATAGGCGGGAGGGATTCTCTTGGTGAGTTGCCTGCCTGAAGAGTGGAATGGCATTGCTCTGTAGTATCAGCAGTCGAGCATTAGCAGAGGGGCTGAAGTGACAGGGGACCGTGGCCCTGGGTCCATTAAGCATTTACATCATTTCTAAAGCAAGACACATTAATTTCTGTGACCCTCCCTGTTGTGATATTCTTAGACTACTGAATGTTTTAAGAGGAGATATTCAAGTAAAATTTCTTTTATCTCTTGGTGAATTTTTGCATACTGCCATGGAAGAAACAGTCAGTGCCACTGTATTAGCCAGCCAAAGGGGTGCTGATGCAAAGTACCAGAAGTCTGTTAGCTTTTATAAGGAGCGTTTATTTGGGATAGAAGCTTCCAGTTACCAGGCCCTTAAGAGTCTAGCTCAAGGTACCATGAGAGCTATTTTCTCACCCAAGTCAGTTGGCACTTGTTGAAACAAGATGGCAGCTGGTCTCCACCTGGTCTCTTGGACCTCAGCTGCTCAGCTGCTCTCTTCTCTTCGGCTACACACTATCAGGCAAATGGCTCCACTCTCCACGGGGCTACAGGATCGAAGCTCTCTCCTCCTGTGTCTCTCTCTTTTCTTGTGTGTCATCTTGAGTGAGTGTCTGTTTGTATCAACCCACCATGGGGACAGGGACTCAACCTGTTACACCCTGCTGAAACGGTCAAATCAAAGCCCTAACCTTAACTTCATCAAAGACCTCTCAGCTGAATCTAATACCAGCAAAGAACGTCATGCCCAGAGGCACAGACCAGTTTACAAATCTAATCTCTCTTTTTGGAGTTCATAAGTAATCTCAAACTGCAGTCATTTTCCAGTGACTTGTAGCATTCAGGAAAATATTTAAAGTAGTTGTTAGGTACCCGAACATCAACAAGATAAAAGGATTGAAAGTTAAGGGAGCTGTTTCTCCCATAGCTATTCCAAGGATTTCAAGGAGCCTTATCTGCCTGAGGTTTGCAAATGGCAGATTCTCTATCAAGCTTAACATAGTTTTGTTTCAAACTGCATTTTCCACAAATCAAAGAGACCTGACCAAACAGTAAAATCTCTTTAGGCCAGTCAGAAAGTTTCAGTTCCAGAGTCTTTAGTCTATGAGATTATTTCTGAGCCATATGAACCTGAAATGACTGGATATTTTCTTTGTCAAGTGGTGTTGGTACTTCAAGGTTACTTGCTGTTTCAAAGATCTAGTTTTCCTTCATATTTAAACATGAAGGGAAACATTGGCACCAAAAAAGTACTTTTTTTATAGTGAAGTTTCATGTTGGTATAAAAATACTTTGATTTGCTTACAAGTCACTAAATTCTACAACACAATATATTCAGAATTTATAGATTTTTTTTGAAACTTAAAACTGAAGCTAATCCTAATTTATCCTGAATACAATTTGAGGACACTTATGCTTTAAAAGTATGTATCTGTGGTTGTGAAATTTGCTTGCTGTTTTTGTAGAGGACTAGAGTGTCTGATTTCAAACCAAAATATTGCAAAGGAGTGAATCAAAGCTGAAGATGTTTTTAATTGCTTCTGTGAAAACCTCCCTGGGTGCTATAAAATATATATATATATTCGTATATTTCTGTGCTATAAAAGCTTTCACAAATGAAGCAAGAATACAGAATGTGTGCCTTGTCAGGACTACTGGAAAGCATACGGGTGAAGAAATTTGTTCTCGTTATGGACACCCCAATTCTCCCGTTAAGGAATAGATTTAAGAAATTGACAACATTTGTTCTTCTACCTCTTCTCGTTCCACCTTTAGGTTTTTGACATCTGTCTGCTGATTCACCTCCTTTCTCCCTTGAGGGTCCCAAGCTGTTTCTTCTCATTCAGAAGAGAGGTTCTTCTCCCCAGGTATCTACTTCTTGGTGACAGGAGCCTAATATCCAGTGTGTATAAAGAAATCCTATATCTCAAAGATAAAAAGACAACCCATTTTAAAAATGGGCGAGAAATTTTAACAGATGCTTCTCCAAAGAAGAAATACAAATGGCTAAAAAGCACATGAAAAGATGCTCAAAATCACTAGCTATTAGGGAAATGCAAATCAAAACTACAATGAGATACCATCTTACTCCCATTAGACTGGCAGCTATTTAAAAAAAAAAAAAACAGAAGACTACAAGTATTAGAGAGGATGTGGAGGAATGGGAACCTTCATCCACTGCTGGTGGAAATGCAGAAGGATCCAGCCATTCTGGAGGACAGTTTGGCAGTTCCTCAAAAAACTAGCTATAGATTTGCCATATGACCCAACAATTTCACTGCTGGGTATATACACCCAGAAGAACTGGAAACAAGGACACAAACCAATATATGCACAGCAATGTTCATAGCAGCATTATTCACTATTGCCAAAAGTTGGAATCAACCCAAATGCCCATTAACAGATAAATGGATAAACAAAATGTATTACAAAAATACAATGGAATACTACTCAGCTGTAAGAAGGAATATAGTACTAACACATGGGATAACATGGATGAATCTTGAGGACCTTATGGTGAGTAAAGCAAGCCAGGATTGAAAGACAAATACTATATGACCTCTCTGATATGAATTGAGCAAATCAAGCTGTCTCAGAAAGCTAGAGACTGTAAGATAGGTTTACAGAGAAAAGGGGGAGAGGAAGGTTGTAAGCTAATGCCCACAGGGGCAAACATATGATAAAGTGGAGGTAAGTAGTTGTACAGTGACGGGAGAAGACAGGGACATAGGAATACTATTGGATTGAGCTTTGCAGGCTTGAGGGGTGCTGCGGTTGGGAGGATGGGTGAGATGGCCCAAGGAATTAGCGGGAGGGTTGGGAGGAGCAAGTGAACATGGGAGGTTGTCAGGTACGTGGCTCAAACTATAGTGTTGGAAAAATGCTGTAGAAAATGTAATAAGGAAGGATTTCTGGTATAAGGTGTTTGATGGGGGGCATCTGGCACAGGGTGCACCTGGGGCAGGCTTTTAGGGAGTGTGTGAGTGTCATTATGTCATAGTGTGTTATATCAGTGGGTGGAGACCCATAGAATGAGTGGGAAGGTGTTGCACCCCCATCCTGAGGGATGTTCTCAAACAGAGGGGAGGGTGTCTCTCAAGAGCATGGGTGGCTCCCAAAAGGTGGAGGAAAGACTAGTATGTCAAGCCCTCAGCATTGTTGCTGAGTATCTATGAATCTTGTCCTTCAAGCAGTGAAGATTGGTTGTCACTGTGGGCCCCAAGGGAAGGGGGAGTGAGAAATAGAATAGTTGGAAGAGGGGGCAACTGGGGGCCAATGGAAGTGTCCTGCATGATCCTGTAATGACAGATACAAGCCATATTAAATATCACCAAAAATTTATAAATGTGTATAGTCTAAATGTAAACCATAAAGTAAAACATATTGGAACCATGGTGAGTAGCTGTGTTTCAGGATCTGTACGTCAGTTGCAGCAAATATAAAATCCACATGTAAAAAGATCATTACAGAGGAAGTGGGAAAAGGGTTTAATGTCAGGTATATGGGAGTCCCCTATATCCTATATGTGACTTTACTGTGACCTAAAACTTTTCTGAAGACATGTAAAAGGATAAAAAAAGGATGTAGACACTGAGGCAGAAATGGAAGAGATTGCCTTGCCACTGTATATACAGGGCCACATCCATTACAGTGATGAAAGGCAAAACAAACAAAAAAAATTTATGCATTTTTCATTTTTTAATACCCCAATTTAGTTTTTACTTTATTTTGGTTTTTAAAATTTTTATGTATTTGATTTCTAACCTTTAAAACTATCATTACTATTTCGTTTTGCTATTAATTGAATTTGGCAATATATTAGTATTCATTTTTGAAGAAGTTTTGGATCACACAGGGGTTCAACTATGGTAGGGGAGGAGCACTGATATGGGGTGCAATTGATGGGGGATGCATGGGTGGGAGGGAGTTCTCCAGGGATATATATATAGGGCATATAGATATGTTCAGATGTTCGTTGAATATTGACATACGGGGTAGAATTTCAGATGACAAGTGAGGGAGTGCTGAGTTCCCATTCCAGTAAACTCTGTCATACTCCCCAAATGGAGCAGCAACAATCCCCCAAGTACAAAGGCAAAGGCCAGTGAAGAAGGATGGTCCAATAATGGGTACTTGATACTGATGACTATGCTTATCAGCATGTGTGCTTGAAATTTCAACTAGGCCTAGAGCTGTAGGGTACCTAAGAGTTACCTCCTGAGAGCCTCCATGTTGTCAAATATGGCCATCCTCTAAGCCAAACTTAGCATTTAAATGCATTACCTTCCCCCCAGCATGGGACATGACTCCCAGGGATGAGCCTCCCTGGCACTGGGGGATTACTACCAAGCACCAGCTGGTGATGCAACTAGAAAAAGACCTTGAATAGAAGGAGGAAATGGTAAAGACAAATGAGTTTATATGGCTAAGAGACTTCAAAATGAGTCGGGAGGTCATTAGAGGAATCATGCTTATGCACATCTCAGCAGGATCTCAGAAACAGCCAAAGTAGATACAACCCCAGGTAGGGGTGCTCCTGAGGGCTACAGAGACACCCAGTTCCTATGGTCATGACAGATGGCTCTGGAGTTCAATGTCTTGTCAGTGGGCCCTACTTTGGAATTTGTGCTCTTGAGTGTGATGGAGTTGACTCAGATGTGATCTCTCTATGCATGCTTCTTCTGTCACTTTTACTGAAACTGAGATTGGCACTGGGGTTGGTGTATGCCCAGGAGACTTGAATCTCTGGACTGTCTATGTGCCAGCTGGGCCCTGAACCTCAGCAGAGTTGCAACACCTACTCTCCAGTTCATTGGACTTACCCAGGTCAGCTAACAGGGAGGTGAGGATGGTCAATCACCACACCAGGGAACCAAGAGAGTCTTCAGCTGCAAGCAGGAGAATTCCATCCATCAGCCATTGGGATCGAAGCCCCCTCTCAATTTAGCAGTGGAGTGGACATTGAAATCCCAGGGTCCTCAGGATGGACGAATAAAATATGGATTAGAGTGAACTTACTGGTATTCTAGTATAGAATTATTGTGACTCTAGCAATGGAAGAAATTGTATCACTGATGTGGAGACAGTGGCCACAGGAGTTGCTGAGGGCAGGGAGAGGGAAGAAGAGGTGTGATATGGGGGCATTTTCGGGACTTGGAGTTGTCCTGAATGATATTGCAGGGACAGATGCAGGACATTATATATCCTGCCATAACCCACTGAATGGACTGGGACAGAGTGGGGACTACAACATAAACTATAACCCATGCTTTGTAACAATGCTCCAAAATGTATTCATCATATGCAATGAATGTACCACATTAATGAAAAAAGTTGTTGATGTGGGAGGAGTGGTGAGTGTGGGGAATGGGGGTATATGGGACCTCATATTTTTTAATGCAACATTTTGTGTGATCTATGTATCTTTTTTTAAAAAAAAAAGGTAAAAAATTGAAAAAATAAATCACTGGAAATGAATTTAAAAAAGAAAGTAGATGAGGATTGTGGTTAATAATATAAACACAGGAACGTTCTTCTACAGGATGTTAAGAATGTGGTGATACATGGGAAAAATATAATTTATGGACTAGTTAACAACAACATTGTAGTGTTTTTTTGGTTTTGTTTTGTTTTGTTTTGTTTTTTAAAGATCTATTCATTTCTCTCCCCTTCCCCCCCGTCGTCTGCTCTCTGTGTCCACCCGCTGTGTGGTCTTCTGTGTCCACTTGCAGTCTCTGCGGCATCAGGAATCTCTGTGTCTTTGCATTGCATCATCTTGCTGCATCAGCTCTCTGTGTGTGCGGTGCCACTCCTGGGTGGGCTGCGCTTTTTTTTCATGCAGGTGGCTCTCCTTATGGGGCACACTCCTTGCGCGTGGGCACCCCTACACAGGGGACACCCCTCCACAGGGGACACCCCTCCGTGGCATGGCACTCCTTGAACGCAGCAGTACTATGCATGGGCCAGCTCACCATACGGGTCAGGAGGCCCTGGGGATTGAAGCCCAGACCCTCCATATGGTAGAAGGATGCTTCATCGGTTGAGCCATGTCCACTTCCCTGTAGTGTTATTGTAGCAAAAGCAAACTTGGTACTATATTAATTCTAAAGGTTAAAAAAAAGAATATGGGGTTTGGTTTTGTGAGATATGAAAATGATTAAACATTTTTTTTCTTTCTTCCTTTATTTTTCATTAATAAGGAGATCTTGACTGTGTCATTTAAGTAATCTGTGTTCACCTGCATATCTTCCTGTAGACTAGAGGAAGAATTGTGTTAGCAGTCGGAATTAGATGATATAAAAGTACCTGAAAAAGAATTTTTTGGGAGTAATGTTTCCATAACTTGCTAAGCTGCTTTTTTCTGTTCTTTTATTTATGTAAAATTGAAATAAAGCTCTCAATTAAAAAAAGAAACTGTTTTTAAGTTTTAAAAAATTTGATGTTTAATAATACCAACAGACACGAAATAGACTAAGTTATTATTCACCACCCTTTCCCTTTTTTTTTGTTTTGATTTTATTCTTACCTGTCATCTTAGTTCTTACACAACACAGAAGGCTCCAAATTATATACTATTTTATTTAATAATGTCTTTTGAGAAAAGTGTCCCAGGCATAAGGAAGTGGTATTTTGTGAAATAATGCCAAAGCAAGAACATTGTCAAGAATCCATGCTGAGAGGGTAGGGAGAGGGAAGAAGAGATGTGACGTGGGGGCATTTTCAGGACTTGGAGTTGTTCTGGGTGGTGCTGCAGGGACAGATGCTGGACGTTGTGTGTCCTGCCATGGCCCACTGGGTGGACTGGGGGAGAGTGTAAACTACAATGTAAACCATTATCCATGTGGTGCAGCAGTGCTCCAAAATGTATTCACCAAATGCAGTGACTGTGCCACGATGATGAAAGAGGTTGTTGATGTGGGAGGGGGTAGAGTGAAGGGGGTGGGGGGTATATGGGGGCCTCTTATATTTTTTTGGAATGTAACATTAAAAAAAAAATTAAAGAGAGAGAAAAAATAAATTAAGAATCCTTGATTCATTAAATGTTGATGGAGTCTCTACAGTGTACATGTACTGTGCTTGGGGTGGGACAAACAGAGAAATATACACTCGATTTCTTTCCACCCTTGAGAAGAAACAGACAAGTAACCAGCTGTGACGGGGTGATGCTAGAGGGGCCTCGATGTGGTGTAGTGTTTAGGAGTTGTGTGTACCCCAGAAAAACATTCCTGGGGGTGTGAAGCCTTTGTAAGTAGGACCTTTTTGAGGAGGTGACTTCAGTTAAGTTTTGGCCCAATTCAGTCTGGATGGGTGGTCATTCTATTACTGGAGACCTTTAGAGGCAGAGCGAAACTCAAAGCGGAAGAGAAAGCTGCAGGAATCAAGAGCTGAATTTCAGCAGAAGCCGGAAGAGAACCGAGAAGCCAGGACAGGACGCCACATGCATGGCCATGCGGTGGGAGACCCCGGACCAAGGAGGTGGGCGGGCAGCCCCAGAACGCCACAGTCTTTGGTCAGAAAGCATGGCCTTGGTGATGCCTTGGTTTGGTCTTTGTCCTGGCCTCAAAACCACGAGCCATTCAGTTCTCATTGTTTAAGCCACCCCGGTGCGTGGCATTGACTTGAGCAGCCCAGGACCTAAACCCTCTGGTCAAAGCAAAGAGGGAGTGGTGAGCTCCACACGGAGAGAAAGGGAAGACTTCCCAGTGGTGCCCACATTTGAGGTAGAAATGAGCGGGAGAGCACCAGGTAGAGAAAGGAGAGGAAGAGCATCCAGGCCCAGGGTTGTGCAGGCTGTGGGGTCCCAGCAAGGGCGACGTTAGGAGATGAGGCAAGCACATCAACTTGGGTTCTGACCTCCAGAATCGTGCAAGGCCAGCTAAGGACCACGTGGTAGAGGTCACTGGCAGCTTTGAATTTAATTTGGGTTTTAAGATGCATATGGAAGGGGACAGGATAAAAACTAAGAGTAAACTTACACTGGAGAGGAAAGCTTGCTCCATTGTCACATGTGAAAACGCAGAGCAGCCATCCTCCAGTGGCACACCCGGCTGGGGGGAGATTCTGGGGACCTCCAGCTGCAGTTGATGGCGGTTAATGTTCCTGATTAGCGCTGGCTGACGGTTAAGTTGTTGTGCTGTTAAATGAGACTGTGGGCTTTCGCTTCCACTCGCAGTGGGGCGCTCTCTTAATTAAATTGGGGAAAAGGAGGAAGGTGGAGAAGCCTGCAGACATTAATGAGCTGTGGGAAAGTTCCTCCCAACATTACTGAAACAATTACTGAAACTGTGTAAGCCTGGGAAGCCGTGACATTTTATAACACTAGAAAACAAAAACTTCCAGGTGTCTGTGCCATTAGGCATAAGAATTTCATACTCAGTGAAAAAAGAGAGAAAGCAATGCACTTGTTCTCGTTGAAAAACCCAATATCAAGAATGAGTAACAAAAAATCGCAGTAACTATCAGCTCGTCCAAGACTGTCATTGAGCACCTACTATGAAATTCATCATTAATTGTGCTTCAAGGCTCCATTTCAGGCCTGGGAGAGCCTTTTAGCTTCCACGTAGCTGTTTTATTAGAGGACAAATGGTATTCCTATGTGGTCAGCTGAGGAATGTAAAAAAAAGTACTTTTTAATATGCATTTTCCAACACAGGTTATGTAGTTTTCCAAACAAAATCATTTTCATCTCAAGTCCTAGGAGTTTTAGGTCTTTACAAGTATTTACTTCAAGTTCTCAAACTACTGCTGTGTGTGAAACGTTTATTTTACAAAGCTGTCGCTAATCCTACAGGGCTGTCAAGAAACACTATTAATAGATAGGAAAGGGGAGAAAAATTGGGAGGTGGAAGACTCCCTGTCAGAAATTTTTAAAAAATAAAATAAAATTGGCAGCAAAAGGCAATGAGGGAAGAATGTGAAATAGAGGAAAATGTTAATATGTATGATGAAGTGAAGCCACTAAAGCTAAGAACTCAACGCAGTCCGTGTATCTAAGAATTAAAATTAAGAACTAAAGTTTAAAATTATCCTTCAGCTAAATTTCATCTGGGCATCATAAGACAAAATGCTGATATATTTCCTTCTTACAAATAATCCCTTTGACTTCTCTTGGTAAAGAGGTCGATTTTGCCAAGTTCTAGTGAATAAAGGGACAGAAGATAACCATGAGATAGGAGAAAAATCTTCTGTCCCAAGACAAAAGATTTGCCATGAAGAGAGATTTAAAATGCTTTCAGTGATTGTCAGGTGCCATGGTGTTTCCATGATAATAGATAACAAAACAGCTAATAGGGAGGATTGAGCTATTGCATTATATTAGCTTTTGTGTAACTTTTGATATACTGAATATCTGAAGAGACAGTTTGAGTTTTTTATATCTCATCACTGAAGTCAGTTATCATCTGATTTTTTTCAGGTTTTGCTTTTGTGAGGCAATATAATTCCTAATATTTTGAATATTTGGTAGTGTTTATTCATAAATTTAGCAAGTATTTGTTGAAGACACAGGGGCCACACCTCACATGGCAAGCAAGTGACACAGCCATACCCTTCTCTTCAAAAAGTTTCCAGTCTTGGGGTGAATGTACATGAAAGAAAGGAAAACAGTGAAGGCAATAAAGCAGTAAAATACCAATGTCAAAGGTGTTTGTGTCGTACATTTGGAATTAACTTAGAGTACTAGAAAAAAGACCAGAGTCTCTGTACAAACTAAATCTCAGTTTCCACATGTGTGTATGTGTTTAATATCAAGTATTTCTTTTTTTGTGAAATATATCCATTTTGTGAAAAGTACAGCTGGAAAAAAATCATTTAGTCTACTGCATCCTAAATAAATTGAGAACATTTATAGTTTTCAGAGTAAGTATTTGTACAGTAAATCCATACCCTTGCATTTCCCAAAGTGTTCCACCTACCCAATTAAATCAGGTAAAAGTCAATATATTTCAAAAGATTCCTTCAAGATATACACTTAAGTATTCATTTTTTTCATAAAATAATAAAAAAAGCAGTTGTCAACAACCTATAATCAATATATTAATTTGAAAAATGAGGTAATGCAGAAGGTAACATTTTTAGGGTTGTTTTTTTACTTTATTTTTAAAGAAGCTTTAGATTACATAAATGTTACATTAAAAATAAAGGGGATTCCCATATATCCTATGCCCCCCACACACACTTTCCCATTAACAACAACTTTCTTTAGTGTAGTACATTTGTTACAATCGATGAGCACATACTGAAGCATTTTAACCAAACTTACATGCATACAAAGGAGTATTGTAGGGGTCTCTGGAAATTCACCTCCAGGATGCTGAAAAATGAAAAACCCAGGTGCCGAATTAAAAATAATGAAAGAAGGAGATTAATAGCAGATCCGAGCCTGAAGAAAGTTAATTAATGAAGGTAGAGACCAGCCACACAGATTATTCTAGAAAACAGGAAAATATGAGCACCAAGATCAGAAGACAATAAGAAAGTAGGCGTCACACCCTGTGGATAATAATCGCCTCAAGAGAGAGTAAAACAGGTGGAACCAAGAAAATGGTGGGGTGAGAACAGAATTAAAAATAGAAGAAAGTGTCCTTACTCTAAAGGTTTCCTTGGAGTTTACCGCTTCGATAAGTAGAAGTGTGTCCAAACTACATGTAGTTTATTTCCACTCTGTGTGGCAACATTGCAAGCAAAATCCTAAAGAATAGATGTTCCAGTTTCCTCACGTTCAACACATAAGAGCCAACCTGGTTCCTGGACCAGGTACGCTCCCTTCCCAGCAGTAGAGCTGTCACAGGGGAGAGGCTCAGGGCGGTAAGTTCATGGCCGCTGCATGCCTTCAGGGGGGAGGAAGGAGCACCTGATACAAGTGTGCAAAGGAATCTATTTGCGTCACTGAACTGGGACTTGGTGAAGCTGGCAAAGTGGATGACTTCTGTGGGAGGATGTTGGTGATCGGGCAGTCTGGTATAACCCGTGTCCTTCTACAGGCGCCGTTCCCCAGAGCAGAAATTTCCAGCCATGAGAACAAGGCCAGGAGAAAACTGTGAGTAAAAGGTAGAGGATAATGTAATTTTTTACCCTGGGCCACAGGGCCCAGCATGCAGGCTCTTGAACTTCATGCTCTGATCGCCCAAACTCGGCATCACGTTGAACTTTCTGGCAAACATCTATTTCCCCAGATCTTCTCAGAGTACCAGGAGGATGGATTTTCCAAACGATATGCACACTCTATTTCTACAACCATCCCTCTTGCCTTTGGCCACATTTATTACCCAAATATAGAAATCTCTTCCTCTCTCAGTCCAAAGGTATTCCCACAATTTCTGTCCTAGGTTATGGTAATTCTCTCAGGGGGATAATTTCACCTTGCCACATATGTATCTGCCTTTTCCAATCCTAAAGCATTCTTTTATTTTTTTATGTATTATATTTTATTCCCAGTGAATAGAGTATTAAGAAATATGTAATAGATATTTTATGCTTTAAAGTGTATAGCTTATCAATACATACATATTTTTCTCCAACTTAAATGAAGTGAATGTGGCTCAAGCGATTGGGCTCCCATCTACCATATGGGAGGTCCCTGGTTCAGTTTCTGGGGTCTCCTAGTGAAAGCGAGCTGGCCTGTGTATAGTGCTGATGCAACAAGATGACACAACAAAAAAGAGACACAGAGGAAAAGACAAGGAGAGACATGACAAACCAGGAATCTGAGGTGGCTCAAGCAATTGAACGCCTCTTTCCCACATTAGAAGGTCCCAGGATCAGTTCCCAGTGCCTCCTAAAGAGAAAAAAAGCAGACACAGAAGAATGTGCAGTGAATGCACACAGACAGCAGACAGCGAGCACAAGTGGCAAGGGGGGGGGCCCATGATAAATAAATTAAATAAATCTTTAAAAAATTTATATTTGTGAGGGTCATATTGGATATTGGAAAGTAGAATGTTTTTTAGTGCTTTATAATATCCCATTGTATGAACATACCCCAAAGTATGTATCCATTCTCCTCTTGATGTAATTTTAGGTTGTTTTCATTTTCTACTAAAATATTTTGTTTAAGAATCTGTTCTGTTATGCTTGTGTCCATATGTCCACCTGTAACAGTTCCTCAGGAAATAACTAAGAGGACAATTGTTGAGGCAAATAATACTCACATGTTGCATTTTCCTGATATAGCCAAATTAATTTCTAAAATTGTTATAACAATTTACAAACACAGTGTACAAGCATTTCTTTTGACTCTCCTCTTTGCCAATAGTTGGTAAGGTATTGTATTTTGTATCCAATCTAAAGGATGTAAGATGATACCTTACTGAG
The DNA here is from genome assembly GCF_030445035.2 of Dasypus novemcinctus. Classification (NCBI taxonomy): domain Eukaryota; kingdom Metazoa; phylum Chordata; class Mammalia; order Cingulata; family Dasypodidae; genus Dasypus; species Dasypus novemcinctus. The sequence continues at coordinate 7,658,757 of NC_080701.1, read as the reverse complement.
TTTTAATATGCATTTCCCTGATAGTGAGTTTTACATTTCATGCTTTCACATAGTCACATATATAATTTGGCGTTGTTAATTACACTCACAGTATTGTGCTACCATCACCACCACCCATTTCCAAATCTTTACAATCAACCAAAATAGAAATTCTGTACAAATTAAACATTAACTCCCCATTCCCAAACCCCAAGCCAGTCCCTGGTAACCTATATTCTAGATTTTGACTCTGTAAGTTTGCTTATTCTAGTTATTTCAAATCAATGAGATACACAATATTTGTCCTTTTGTATCTGGGTTATTTCACTTAACATGATGTTTTCAAGGTTCACCCATATTGCTGCATGAACCAGAAATTTACTCTTTTTTAATGCTAAATAATATTCCATTATATGTATATACATTTTATTTATCCATTCATCGACTAATGGACACAGGTTACTTCCATCTTTGGGCAATTGTGAATAATACCGCTATGAACATCAGTGTGCAAATGTCTGCTTGAATCCCTGCTTTCAATTGTTTTGGGTATTTACCTAGTACAGGGATTGCTGGGCCATATCGTAGTTGTATACTCAGCTTCCTGAGGAACTACCAACCTGTCTTCCACAGCAGCTGCACCATTTTGCATTCCCACCAGTAATGAGTGAGGGTTCCTATTTCTCCACATCCTTTTCAAAACTCGTAGTTTTCTGTTTTTTTTAATTAGTATCATTCTAACGGGTGTAAAATGGTATCTCATTGTGCATTTGATTTGCATTTCCTTAACTGCTACTGATGTTGAGAATCTTTTCATGTGTTTTTTAGCCATTTGTATATCCTCTTTGGAGAAATGTCTAGTCAAGTCTTTTGTTCATTTTTCAATTGAGTTGATTGTCTTTTTACTGTTGAGTTGTAGGATTTGCTTTTATTTCCTGGATATTAAATTCCTATTGGAGATGGAGTTTCCAAATATTTTCTCCCTTTGAATAGGTTGTTTTTTCATTTTCATGATAAAGTCCTTGGGTGTACAAAAGAATTTAATTTGGATGAGGTCCCATTTATCTATGTGCTTTTTTGCTTCTTGTACTTTGGGTATAAAATATAACAAACCATTGTCTAACACAAGATCCTGAAGATGCTTCCCTATATTTTCATCTAGGACCTTATATGGGAAAGAAAGACTATTCTTTTCCATTGAGTGGACTTGGCAGCTTGGTCAAAAATCAATTGACCATAGATGGGAGGGTATATTTCTGAACTCTCAATTTGATTCCACTAGTCTATGTATCTATTCTTGTGCCAGTACCATGCAGTTTTGAACACTACAGTTGTGTAGTAAGCTTTAAAGTCAGGAAGTCAGAGTCCTCCAACTTTGTTCTTTTTAAGATGACTTTGGCTATTTGGGGCAACTTATCCTTCCAAATAAATTTGTTAATTTACTTATCCATTTCTGAAAAGCAGGCTGTTGGAATTTTTATTAGGATGCATTGAATCTGTAGTAGAATTGACATCTTAACAATATTTATTCTTCCAATCCCTGAGCATAGAATATCCTTCCATTTATTTATATCTTTGATTTCTATTAGCAAAGTTTTGTAGTGTTGCATGTTTAAGTCATTCACATTCTTGGTTAGATTTATTCCTAGATATTTGATTCTTTAAGTTGCTATTGTAAAGGAAAATTTTCTTGAGGTCATGCTCAGATTGCTCATTATGATTATACAGAAATACTACTGATTTTTGCTTATAGATTGCGACGGTTTGCTCGGTGGGTAGAGGTGGGGTCTGGCTGCGGACGAGGGGTCGGTCCAGCTCTGGACGAGGGGTCGGTCCCGCTTGGGACGAGGGGTCGGTCCCACTTGGGACGAGGGGTCTGTCCGGCAGCAGACGAGGGATCGGTCTCACAAGGGGTTGCGCGGTTCGGCTGACGGGGTCGCCCGGCAAAGCCGGCGACCAGGGGGTCGCCCAGAGAAGCAGGCGACGGACTGGGGACAAGGGAGGCCAGGCCCTTGTCGGGGACTCTCAGGACTGGAGGGCGCACGGCAGAAGAACTACCGCGGAGACAAGGTAAACACGCAAGTCCACTTTATTGAGGGAGAGGCAACAGTTTTATAGGGGCTGGGGAAGGCTGATTGGTCGAAGCCACGCCCTGTTCTGATTGGTTGCCGGAGAAAGGTCAGTGGGCGGTACTGGACGGGGGAGGGGTGGTGATTAGGGATTGGCTGTTGCTGTTGCTGGGGGAAGTGGCAGGGTTTAGTGATTGGTGGCTGCTGTTGCTGGGGTAGAGGGCAGACTTGAGTTTCCCACCCACGCCTGACTGTTGCTGCTGTCGGGGAAGGGGAAAAGGGCAGACTGGAATTTTCCACCCTGTGCCTGTGCAGGGAGAAAGAAGAAGAAGGGTGCTGCCCCACAGGCATCGTGTGGCGCCATCCAGGAGGAGGGGCGGCCGCGGAAGCATGGCTGCCGAGAAGGGGAGACCCGAGGGCACTCTGCGCCCATGCCGAGCTCCCTTCAGGGGTGGCGGTGAGTCCGACCAGCCACCCTATTATGGGGGCAGCGGCTTGGCCTGCCGCGGCTGCTCCCCCGCCAGGCCAGCAAACCACACTTCAGCCCGAGGGGTGACTGCAATAGATCTTATACCCTGCCACTTTGCTGAACTCATTTATTAGCTCTAGTAGCTTTATTGTAACTTTTTTGAGACTTTCTATAGCTAGGGTCAGGCCATCTGCAAATAGTGAAAGTTTTATATCTTCCTTTCCAATTTGGACGTCTGTTATTTCTTTTTCTTGCCTCACTGCTCTGGCCAGGCCTCCTAGTACAATGTTTAATAATAGTAGTGACAATGGGAATCATGTCTTGTTCCTGATCTTAGCGGGAAAGCTTTCAGTCTTTCACTAGAGTATGATGGTAACTGTGGATTTTTCATAGATGTCCTTTATCATGTTAAGGAAATTTCCTTTCATAACTATTTTTTTAATGTTTTCGGTTTTTTTAATCAAGAAAGGATGCTGTATCTTGTCAAATGCCTTTCCTGCATCAATTGAGATGATCATGTGTTTTTTCCCTTTATCTTGTTAATGTGGTGTATTACATTAATTGATTTTCTTGTATTGAATCACCCTTGCATACCAGGGATAAAACCCACTTGAGCATGGTATATAATTCCTTTAATGTGCTGTTGTATATGATTTCAAGTATTTTGGTGAGGATTTTTGCCTCCTATATTTATAAGAGACATTGGCCTGTGATTTTCTTTTTTTGTAGTTTCTTTATCTGGCTTTGGTTTTAGGGTGCTGTTGGCCTTATAGAAAGGGTTAGGAAGTGGTCATACTATTAATTTTTGGGAAGAGTTTGAGCAGAATAGGTGCTAATTCCTCTTGGAATGATTGGTAGAATTCACCTGTGAAACCATCTGGTCCTGGCCTTTTCTATATTGGGAGTTTTTTTAATTCAAACTTTTTTTCAAATTCAAAAAATAAAATAACAAACAGAAGGCAGCTTCAGTCATGGAAGTATCACTCCAAAAAATTTCTGATTGGGTACATTTATCTCATCAAATCCCCAAAACAAACTAATTGTTCCACCTGTGTTCAGGGAGATACACAGATGAGCACAGATGGTTGAAATGACATGATCAATGTTTCCTTGCTAATGAAGAAAATGAAGAAGAGAAAAAGATGCTTCATCATATTGATGTCTCATAAAACAAAAACCTGTATTCTTTTTTTTTACCTTTAGCACCAATAAAGTACCCTCTTTACTTTTGCTACAAAAATCTTACAATATTATTGTTAATTATAGTCTACAAGTTACATTAGTTATATTTTTCCCAGGTATCAACGTCTTCTTAACCCTTGTAGTAGAATGGGGGTTCTTAACCTTTTGTGTTCCACAGACCCCTTTGCCAGACAGGTGAAATCCACAGGCCCTTTACCAAGTCCACACTACACTGTATATTATTTAATAAATATATTACACCTGCACCAACACATCCCCTCAAGAATGTTTTTTATGGGAAGCGGACTTGGCCCAGTGGTTAGGGCATCCGTCTACCACATGGGAGGTCCGCGGTTCAAACCTCGGGCCTCCTTGACCTGTGTGCAGCTGGCCCATGCGCAGTGCTAATGCGCACAAGGAGTGCCCTGCCATGCAGGGGCGTCCCCTGCGTAGGGGAGCCCCAGGCGCAAGGAGTGCGCCACGTAAGGAGAGCCGCCCAGCGAGAAAGAAAGTGCAGCCTGCCCAGGAATGGCTCTGCACACACGGAGAGCTGACACAACAAGATGATGCAACAAAAAGAAACACAGATTCCTGTGCCACTGACAACAACAGAAGTGGACTAAGAAGAAGACGCAGCAAATAGACACAGAACAGACAACCGGGGTGAGGCGTGGAAGGGGAGAGAAATAAATAAATAAATCTTTAAAAAAATAAAAATAAAAAAAATAATGTTTTTTCGAATTTCAGTTCAAACTCACAGACCTTTGTTAATAACCCTGTAGTAGAAGAACATTCTTGTATTTATATTATTGACCACAATTCTCATCTGTGTTAGCAAGTTTTTGATAACTGATTCAGTCTCTTTTCTTGTGATTGTTCTCTTGAGGTCTTCTTTTTCCTCTAGAGTCAATGTACATTGTTCACATGTTTCATCTAGGTTGTCTAATTTGTTGGTGTACAGTTGTTCATAGCGTCCTCTTATGATCCTTTTTATTTCTGTATGAACAGTTGTAATGCACCCCCCCCATATTTTAATTTACTTATTTGTCTTCCTTCTTTTTCACTTTGTCAGTCTAGCTTAGGGTTTGTCAATTTCATTGAGATTTACAACCTACTTTTGGCTTTGTTAATGCTCTCTACTGTTTTTCTATTCGTTATTTTATTTATTTATGCTCTGGTCTTTGTTATTTCTTTCCTTTTGCTTGCTTTGGGTTTGGTTTGCTATTCTTTCTCTATTTCCTCCAGGTGTACACTTAGGCCTTTGATATTAGCTCTGTCTTCTTTTTTAATTAAAGCATTTAGGGCTATAAATTTACCTGTGAGCACTGCCTTTACTACATCCCATTAGTTTTTTTAATACAGATTTTTTTAGAAGATTTTATTTTTTATTTATTTCTCTCCCTTTCTCCCCATCCCCACCCCCCCCCCCAGTTGTCTGCTTTGTCCACTTGCTGTGTGTTCTTCTGTGACTGCTTCTATCCTTACCAGTGGCACCGAGAATCTGTGTTTCTTTTTGTTGCATCATCTTGCTGTGTTAGCTCTCTGTGTGTGCAGCGCCATTCCTGGGCAGGCTGCACTTTGTTTCGTGCTGGGCGGCTCTCCTTAACAGGGCACACTCCTTGCATGTGGGGCTCCCCTATGTGAGGGACACTCCTGCGTGGCAGGGCACTCCTTGCGTGCAACAGCACTGCACGTGGGCCAGCTCCACACGGGTCAAGGAGGCCTGGGGTTTGAACCACAGACCTCCCATGTTGTAGGCAGACGCCCTGTCCACTGGGCCAAGTCCGCTTCCCCCCATTAGTTTTGATATGCTGTGTTTTCATTTTCATTTGTCTCAAGTTATTTACTGATTTCCTTAGTAATTTCTTCTTTAACTCACTGATTGTTTAAGAGAATGTTATTTAACTTCCATATAATTATGGATTTTCTAGTTCTTCACCTATTGCTTATTCCCAGTTTCATTTTGTTATGGTCAGAGAAGATGCTTTGCATAATTTCAACCTTGTTAACTTTATTGACACTTGTTTGTTGACCCAATATGTAGTCTATCCTGGAGAACAATCCATATGTACTTGAGAAAGAATATATGCCCTGCTCTTTTGGGGTGCAAAGTTCTATATATGTCTGTTATTTCTAGCTGATTTATCAGATGATTCAAGTTCCCGTTTTCCTTATTGATCTTCTATCTAGATGTTCTATCCATTGATGTGACTGGTGTATTAAAGTCTCCAACTATTATTGTGTAGACGTCTGTTTCTCCCTTCAGTTTTGCCAGTGTTTGCCTCATGTATTTTGGGGCACCATGGTTAGTGCATGAATGTTTGATTGTTTACTCTCCTCGGTGGATTGACCCTTTCATTAATTTATAGTGTCCTTCTTTGTCTCCTGTAACAGTTTTTGACTTAAAGTTTATTTTGACTGATATTGGTATAGCTCCCCACTAGCCTTTTTTTGTTATTATTTGCATGGAATATTTTTTTTCTCCTTTTACTCCCAAACTATTTGTGTCTTTGGGTCTAACATGAGTCTCTTATAAATGACATATGTTGGATCACGCTTTTAAATCCATTCTGTCAATCTGTGTTTTTGATTGGGATGTTTAATCTATTAATATTCAGTGTTAGTACTGTAAAAGCAGTACTTAATTGAGCCATTTTGTCCTTTGCTTTTTTATGTCACATCTTTTTTGACTCACTTTTCCTTTATTGAAAGCTCATTTTCTATACAGCTGATCTTCTACAATGTATCTAACTGGTCCCTTTCTCATTGTTCTGTATATCTTTAATATGCTTTCTTTATCTTTAATATGCTTTCTTTATGGTTACTCTGAGTTTTATATTACATAACCTAATCTATAGCTTACTAGTTTGATAGTATACCCATTTAGCTTAAATAGCATACATGTTCTCCGCTCCCATATCCCTTTGGCTCCACTCTTTATGTTGTTTTTGTCCCACAATACCTCTTTATATTTTGCATGTCCATTTTTAGGAAATAGAACTTTTTCTGGTTGAATTGTATTCTGACTCTTATAGGAATTAAAGAGCAGACTTGTATATTGAGAGACAGTACCATTTGTTTTTTTTTTTTGTTTTTTTTTAAAAGAGATTTTTTTTTTATTGACTTTGTAATAATATTACATTAAAAATATATATGTGAGGTCCCATTCAACCCCACCCCCCCACCCCCCCTCTCCCCCCCCAACAACACTCGTTCCCATCATCATGACACATCCATTGGATTTGGTAAGTACATCTTTGGGCACCTCTGCACCTCATAGACAATGGTCCACATCATGGCCCATACTCTCCTCTATTCCATCCAGTGGGCCCTGTGAGGATTTACAATGTCCGGTGATTACCTCTGAGGCACCATCCAGGGCAGCTCCACGTCCCAAATACGCCCCCACCTCTCATCTCTTCCTGCCCTTCCCCATACCCATCGTCCACCATGTCCACTTTTCCCAATCCAATGCCACCTCTTCTATGTGGACATTGGATTGGTTGTGTCCATTGCACCTCTATGTCAAGAGGAGGCTCAGATTCCACATGGATGCTGGCTGCCATCCTCCCATTTTCAGTTGTAATCACTCTAGGCTCCATGGTGTGGTGATTGTCCTTCTTCAACTCCATCTTAGCTGAGTGTGGTAAGTCCAATAAATCAGATTGTAGGTGCTGGAGTCTGTTGAGGCTCAGGACCTGGCTATCACATTATCAGTCCAGAGATTCAAATCCCCTAACTATATCTTAAACCCCAACGTTAACTGCACCTCCAGCAGATTAGTATGAAAGTCTTATGAAGGGAGATCCCATCTGAGTCCAGATTCATCACACATAAACACCATTTCCAGAGAGGGGCCATCTGCCCTGGTAGTAAACCCCATCGGCCATGACCATAACTCTCATGGGTCTCTTTAGCCTTCATAGGAACCAATATCTGGGGGTTGTATCTGCTTTATCTGTCTCTCTGACTCTGCTCAGTTGTGCATGAGGGCAATCCTTCTGCCAGGCTCCAGACTCTTTTTTAGAAATTCGTAGCCATATAAACTCATTTCTCCTTTCCATTTCCCCCTTACTTTAGGTCAAACAGCATTTTAAAGTCATGTTGTTTTATGTAGACATGGATATTCTGCTGATCCGCATTGAACCTTCCATATAAGGTCCTTTTCCAGTTGCATCATCAGTTGGTATTTGATAGTGGTCCCTCGTTGCCAGGGAGGCTCATCCCCGGGTGTCATGTCCCACGCTGGAGGGAAGGCATTGCATTTACATGCTGAGTTTGGCTTCGAGACTGGCCACATTTGAGTAACATGAAGGCTGACAGGAGGAAATTCCCAGGCACAATGTTGCTCTAGGCCTTGTTCTTATTTTAGGTTTATCAGCTCACAAGCATAGTCATTAGCATCAGGGGCTCACTGTTGAACCCTCACTCCCTCCCAGTCCCCGCCGCTGTACCTGGGAGACTATCGCTGCTCCCCTAGGGACCACGACAGAGCACCACTGGCCAGGAACCCAGTACCCCCCCTGCTGGGTTTTTAATTGTTGCCACTATGAGTATATCCAATCATTACCATGCACCCTGGACATATGTTCTGTACAGCTCCCTGTCAGCCATATATCACCTGTCATTGGTATCCCATACCAGTATCCCTCCATTGCCATTGTTGAAACACTCTATGATCCAGAACTCCCCGAAATTTGAAGCCCAATATAATGTCATGGTCCCTTACTAGGGAATGGCATATAGCGATGGGTTTAAAGGATAGATAAAGAACTTGGATAAAGTTAGATAAAGAACTTAGATAAAGAATGGTGACTTGAAAGAATTCCACATCCTATCCTTCCCCCCCCCCCCCCAATTATTCAGCGTTTCTTCGTAGGAGTCCTAGACCACAGCAATGCATATATATAATATACAACACTCCCATACATTCACCACAACACCTTTTTCCTTCCACAGTGATACTCTTACACCCTATTCACATCATATTTACTTAAGGTGATGTACAGAGTCTGAGATATTAGCTTTCTAACATGGTAATATCTGTGCTTACATTATGGTGCATACTTTAGGATACACAGTTCTTTACATTTTTAGTTCTCCTATGTTTTACATTATGGTTTACATTATCAGTCTGTCGTCTCCTATATGTTATGGTGTAATATTACATGTTTTATATCCATCCTTGTGTACTCTCAAGAAACTCCTCCCTTGCCCCCCATTTACTTTGGTTCCACACATTTAACGTCCATTTTCCCTTCCACCTTGGTGCCCACAGTGACAGTCAACCTCCGTTTCCTGAGGAGCCACTTCCAGAGATAGATGGAATAGTGTTTAGGGCCTAACTTGCTCATCTGCCCCAATGCCCTGGGAGCCACCCTTTCTCTCGAGGGATAGAGTTCCCTCTATTTGGTGGCATTAGTCCTCCCCAGGATGTGGGTCCACCCCCACTCTCACTACTTGGGATTCTACCCCATGGTGTCACCCACTCTGGCAGAATGAGCATTTAGACATTCCCCAGGAGCCCGTCCTGCATCAGACCCTCCCCTCCGAGCATTCTAAACAGGTAACCCTCTTTATTATATTTTGATATTATTTTCTCGGCATTTTACTTTCCACCACCTCCTAACCCTCTCCTGTGTTCGTATGCTACCCCTCCCTCCCCCCACTTTTGGGCAACATTACCCAACCGTCCCTCTCCAGCCACCCTCAAACCCGTAAAGCCCCAACCAAAGGCAACCCCTTGCCCCCATTTTATCTCTTCTTTGTGTTCATACTTACCACCATCTCGTCTTAAGTTCCACCCCTGCAGACATCGGCTCATATCCTTCCTCCACCCTCCGATTTCCTGTAAGCCTATCGTTCAGTCTCTTGCTATCTAGGGCAGCTTGTTTATTTCATATCATTGAGGTCATGTAGTATTTGTCCTTCAATGTCTGGGTTGCTTCACTCAACATAAGGTTCTCAAGATTCATCCATGTTATCACATGTGTTTGTAGTGTGTTTGTTCTTACAGCCGAGTAGTATTCCATTGTGTGTATATACCACATTTTATTGATCCACTCATCTGTTGATGGGCATTTGGGTTGATTCCAACTTTTGGCAATAGTGAACAATGCTGCTATGAACATTGGTGTACATATATCGGTTTGTGTCCTTGTTTTCAGTTCTGCTGGGTATATACCCAGCAGTGGTATTGCTGGGTCATATGGCAAATCTATGGCTAGTTTTTTGAGAAACCGCCATACTGTCCTCCAGAATGGTTGGATCCTTCTGCATTCCCACCAGCAGTGGATGAGTGTTCCCCTTCCTTCACATCCTCTCCAGCACTTGTATTCTTCTGTTTTTTTCATAGCTGCCAATCTTATGGGTGTAAGATGGTATCTCATTGTAGTTTTGATTTGCATTTCCCTGATAGCTAGAGATTTGGAACATTTTTTCATGTGCTTTCTTGCCATTTGTATTTCTTCTTCGGAGAAGTGTCTGTTTAAGTCTTTTTCCCATTTTTTAAATGGGTTGTTTATCTTTTTATTTTCAAGATATAGGAGTTCTTTATATATGCAAGTTATAAGTTTCTTATCAGATATATGATTGCCAAATATTTTCTCCCACTGTGTGGGCTCCCTTTTTACTTTCTTGACAAACTCCTTTGAGGTGCAGAAGGCTTTAATTTTGAGGAAGTCCCATTTATCTATTAGTTCTTTTGCTGCTCGTGCTTTTGGTGAGATATTCATAAATCCATTTCCTATTACAAGGTCCTGTAGATGTTTCCCTACACTGCTTTCTAAGGTTTTTATGGTCTTGGCTCTTATATTTAGGTCTTTGATCCATCTTGAGTTGATCTTTGTATAAGGTGTGAGATGGTAATCCTCTTTCATTTTTCTACATATGGCTATCCAGTTCTCCAGACACCATTTGTTGAATAGGCCACTGTCTCCCAATTGAGAGGGTTTGGTGGCTTTATCAAATATTATGTGGCTATATATGTGAGGTTCTATATCAGAGCTTTCAATTCGATTCCATTGGTCTATGTGTCTTTCCTTATGCCAATACCATGCTGTTTTCACCACCGTAGCTTTATAGTATGTTTTGAAGTCAGGTAGTGTGATTCCTCCAATTTCGTTTTTCTTTTTCAGTATGTCTTTGGCTATTCGGGGTCTCTTTCCTTTCCAAATAAATTTCATAGTTAGTTTTTCTAGTTCCTTAAAGAAGGCTGCGTTGATTTTTATTGGGATTGCATTGAATGTGTAGATCAATTTTGGTAGGATAGACATCTTAATAATGTTCAGTCTTCCTATCCATGAACAAGGAATAGTCTTCCATTTATTTAGGTCTTCTTTTATTTCCTTGAACAATCTTGTATAATTCTCGTTGTATAAGTTCTTTACCTCTTTAGTTAAATTTATTCCTAAGTATTTGATTTTTTATTTACTATTGTGAATGGTATTTGTTTCTTGATTTCCTCCTGATCTTGCTCATTATTGGTGTACAGAAATGCTACTGATTTTTGCGCATTGATCTTATAACCTGCGACTTTACTAAACTCATTTATGTGTTCTAGAATCTTCGTTGTAGATCGCTCAGGGTTTTCTATGTATAGGATCATGTCATCTGCAAATAATGAAATTTTGACTTCTTCCTTTCCAATTTGAATGCCTTTTATTTCTGGTTCTTGCCTCAGTGCTCGTGCAAGTACTTCTAAGACAATGTTAAATAGGAGCGGAGACAGTGGGCATCCTTGTCTTGTTCCTGAGTTTAGAGGGAAGGAGTCTAGGATTTCTCCATTGTAAACAATGTTGGCTTTAGGTTTTTCATATATACTCTTTATCATGTTCAAAAAATTCCCTTGTATTCCAATCTTTTGGAGAGTTTTTATCAAGAAAGGGTGCTGTATTTTGTCAAATGCTTTTTCTGCATCAATAGATATAATCATGTGATTTTTTTCCTTCAATCTGTTTATATGGTGTATTACGTTGATTGATTTTCTTATGTTGAACCATCCTTGCATACCTGGGATGAATCCCACTTGGGTGTGGTGTATAATACGTTTAATGTATTGTTGAATACGATTAGCAAGTATTTTGTTAAGTATTTTTGCGTCTAGGTTCATCAGAGAAATTGGTCTGTAATTTTCCTTTCTTGTGATGTCTTTGTTTGGCTTTGGTACTAGGGTAATGTTGGCATCATAGAAGGAGTTGGGTAATGTTCTTTCTGTTTCGATGTTTTGGAATAGTTTCAGCAGGATTGGTGTCAGTTCTTTCCGGAATGTTTTGTAGAATTCACCTGTGAAGCCATCTGGCCCTGGGCTCTTCTTAGTTGGGAGATTTTTGATAACTGATTCTATCTCTCTGCTTGTGATTGGTTTGTTAAGATCATCAATTTCTTCTTTCGTCAATATGGGCTGCTTATGTGTTTCTAGGAATTTGTCCATTTCCTCTAGATTGTCATTTTTGTTGGAATATAGTTTTTCAAAATATCCTCTTATGATAGTCTTTATTTCTGTTGGGTCAGTGGTGATATCGCCTTTCTCATTTCTTATTTTGTGTATTTGCATCTTCTCTCTTTTTTTCTTTGTTAGTGTTGCTAAAGGTTTGTCAATTTTGTTAATCTTCTCAAAAAACCAGCTCTTGGTCTTGTTTATCTGTTCAAGTGCTTTCTTATTTTCTATTTCATTTAGTTCTGCTCTTATCTTTATTATTTCCTTCCTTCTTCTTCCTGTTGGGTTACTTTGTTGTTGTTTTTCTAATTCCTTCAAATGTGCAGTTAGTTCTTCGATTTTTGCTCTTTCTTCTTTTTTGATATATGAATTTATGGCTATAAACTTCCCTCTCAGTACTGCTTTTGCTGCATCCCATAAATTTTGGTATGTTGTGTTATCATTATCATTTGTTTCAAGGTAGTCATTGATTTCTTTTGAGATTTCCTCTTTGACCCACTGTTTTTCTAAGAGTGTGCTGTTTAATTTCCAAATCATGGTGTGAAATCTGGGCTTCTGTCCCTTGCAAATCTCCAGCTTGACTCCACTGTGGTCAGAGATAATGTTTTGTATGATTTCAATCTTTCTGAATTCGTTCAGCCTTTCTTTGTGGCCTAGCATATGATCTATCTTGGAGAATGATCCATGTGCGCTTGAGAAAAATGTATATCCTGCTGTGTTTGGGTGTAGCGATCTATATATGTCTATTAGATCGAGCTCCTCTAATATACTATTCAGATGTTTTGTTTCTTTGGTGATTCTCTTTTGAGATGTTCTGTCCAGAGTTGATAGTGGTGTATTAAAATCCCCCACTATAATTGTAGATGTATCTATTCTTTCACTTAGTTTTTCCAGCGTTTGCCTGACGTATTTAGAGGCACCCTTGTTAGGGGCATAGATATTTATGATTGTTCGATCTTCTTGACAGATTTTCCCTTTCACTAAAATGTAGTATCCTTCTTTGTCTCTCACAATTGTTTCACATTTAAAGTCCATTTTGTCTGATATTAATATAGCTACTCCTGCCTTTTTTTGGTTATTGTTAGCTTGTATGATTGTTTTCCAGCCATTCACTTTCAATCTCCATGCGTCTCTGGGTCTAAGATGTGTCTCTTGTAGACAGCATATGGATGGGTTATATTTCCTTATCCAATGTCCCAGTCTGAATCTTTTGATAGGTGAGTTTAATCCGTTGACATTCAGTGTTATTACTATGAAGGAATTATTTGTGTTAGCCATATTTTGATTGGATTTGTGTTTGTCATATTTTGTTTGTATATTTTTTTGGTCTTTTTTGTTGTTGTTGTTGGTCTTATACTCTCCTCCAACTTTGCCTTTCCTGTTTTTTCCTTTCTTCCTGCAGAACTCCCTTTAGAATTTCTTGAAGGGGAGGTTTCTTGTTGGTATACTCTTTCAGTTTCTGTTTGTCTGTGAATATTTTGAACTCTCCATCATGTTTGAATGCTAGTTTAGCTGGATAGAGTATTCTTGGTTGGAAGTTTTTTTCCTTTAGTACCTTGACTATATCATACCACTGTCTTCTTGCCTCCATGGTTTCAGAAGAGAAATCAGCACTTAATCTAATTGAGCTTCCCTTGTATGTGATGGTTTTCTTTTCTCTTGCTGCTTTTAGGATTTTCTCTTTGTCTTGAGCCTTGGATAATTTGATAAGTATATGTCTTGGGGTGGGCCTGTTGGGGTTTATGACTTGTGGAGTGCGCTGTGCTTCTTGGATATGTACATCTGTCTCTTTCAGTAGATTTGGGAAGTTTTCAGCCATTATTTCCTGCAACACTCCTTCTGACCCCTTTCCCTTCTCTTCACCTTCTGGAATGCCTATAATACGTATGTTTGAGCGTTTTGCATTGTCATTCAGGTCCCTAAATCCTAATTGGATTTTTTCTATCTTCTTATTGACCCCTTCTACTATCTGTTTGATTTCTGAGGTACTGTCTTCCACATCACTAATTCTCTGCTCTGTCTCTTCTAGTCTGCTGATATTTGCTGCAAGTGTATTTTTGATTTCTTGAACTGTGGTGTTCATTCCCATCATATCTGTTATGTTTTTGCGTATGTCTGCAATTTCCCCTCCAAGTGATGTCTTCATGTTGTTAACCTCTTTCATCACTGCATCAAATTTGTCGGTGATGAATGATCTGAGTTCTTTCATTGCTTGTGCCAAGTTTTGCTCCCCTTCATGATTATTGGTTTGTTGATTGGATTCAGTCATGTTTTCCTGATTATTGGTTTGGTTTGTAGATTTTTGTTGCTTTCTGGTCATCTCTTTATTTTGACGAATTTAATCAGTTCCTTAGCTTCTTTGTCTGCTTTTGGAGGTTAATTAGTTGTTATTTTTGCATAGGTGTTATATCTTCTCTTTGTCACTTTTTTCTTCTTACTCAAGTTACTTGTTGTTGGTTAAGTTCACTTTAGAAGAAAGTATTAGTGTTGGGAAAAGGCAATTGTGTCAGCAAGGGTAAAGTGTAAAGTGGTATTGGTAATGTATGTTAACAAAGCAAGAATATGAGATCTGGGAGGATGGAGGTTAGATTCATGTAGATTGTATAGAGTTATAGCTGTAGGTAGAGTATCTTTTATGAAGTAGATGACTGAATATAGGCGGAATATGGTATGAACTACAAAGCTATTGTTTTCATGAGAGAAGGAAAAAAGAAAAGAAAGGTAATAGTTTCAAGAGTGGATAACAGACAGAAAACAGAACAAAGGTATTAGAAATTAAGAGTTAGACACTTTGTGGATCAAAGAATGGGAGGTGGGGGGTGGAATATAGGAGAGACAGTAGATGATAGTGGTTATCAAGATGCAGGGGAAGAGGGATAGTGTAGGTAGCCTAAATCAGTTCACACAGAAATGCGGCAGTGGAGGATGGGAAAACCCAGCAAATGTGAGGTGTTCCCTGTAGCACGTATTGTGTACTTGAATTAAAATAAAATAAGTGGAAAATGAGGGACAAGAGGGAAAGAGAGAACCGAAAAAAAAAAAAACACTAATTATAATAAAGAAAAAAAGAAAGACAAGAAGAAAGGAAGAAAGAAAAAGAGGATAGGCAAGCGGTGGGGAACAGATGGGGGGAGAGAGATACAGGTATACACGTGTCACAATTGCAACACTTTCTAAAACAACAACCAAAAAAACCCCTAAATATCTGTATAAAAAAAAAAAAGGACTTTGGGGGAGACACTAGGAGAAAAGACTAGGGGATAATGCAATATTAGCAATCAGGGCGTCAAAAAGAGTAAAAAATAAGATAAAGTGAAAATAAAAACAAAACAATATGAACCATTAAAGATAAAACGCAAACGTTGAGGTCCAGGGCACTCAAGGACCCCAGGTAGACCCCAGAGCGTGATGGATTCAGGGGTGGAAAGTCTGAGACACTGAAGACTCAAGAGGTGTGAGTCTGGGGTGTGGACCGCCAGAGTTCAGGGGACCCAGACCTGGCAAGCTCAAATCTGGTCCACAGAAAGCTTAGGAGCCCCGCAGTGCAACACAGCCCTCAGGGATCCCCGTAGCTGGGTGCCAGCCCTGTGGGGGAAGCCAGATCCGCGAATTTTATATTGAATTTCTGATCCCTGAAATTCACCTAACTCCTCAGGGTATCAGCCTTTGGACAGCTCCCTCCCTGTGCTCCCTCGCAACGGCCACTTGAGGGCGCCTCTACACCACGGCCAGTTCAATGACCCAGATCCCAAGCCCCGCCGGGTGGGGTGGGCTTCAGCTGGAAACGCCGAAAACAGACTCTAAGATCCGAAATCCCAAACTTCGCAAAATATCCTCCAATCAGCTTCCAGACGTGTCCTCCTCCCTCACTGCACCCTACAACAGTCTCCCAATTGTGTCCCCTTATTGTCCAAAATCCAATTCCGTTGCAGATTGGCAGCCGGACCTGTGGGGATGGGGCTCCAGGCGGAAGCACTGCCCCCCCTGTCCGGCGACCAAAAACGTCCCCCGCTTCACAAGAAAACACTGTCTGTCTCCCCAAATCAATCTGCAAAGGAGTCTTGTCCCAACAATCCCTCACCAGCCAGCCCAGTATCCGCGAATTTCTCAGCACCGCAAGGCCTCTAGTAAAAGGAAAAAAAAAAACAAAAACCCTGGCCGCCGCGGCTCCGGAGCTTCAGGAGCGCCCGCTACCGCGGCTCCGCCCACCCAAGGAGGGAACTTCCCGAGCCCAGCTGGGACCTCCGTTTATATATTATAGATGTATCCTCTCTGTTACCTTCCCACCGAATTGACGTCCAGACACCTTCCAACCAGCAAAAATCCCCGAAACAGCGCGGTCTCAAAGAGCCTTCAACGCTGCCCAGCCGCCCCCTGCAGAGACACTACCAGGCAAGCTCACGCAGCCACCATCTTGCCGAAAAGCCCGACAGTACCATTTGGGTTTTGCATCTACTCTTTTAATTACCTTTACTGAAGATCTTCTTTCTTTACACTACTCCAAGCCACTCTCTCCTCTTTGCCTTTCAACCTGCCGAACTCCCTTTAGTAATTCTTTTAGGGAAGGTCTTTTGTTGACTAACTCTCTCAGTTTCTTTTTTTTTCTGTGAATATTTTAAGCTCACCCTCAATTTGGAATAACCTAAAGCTTTCTTGAAGAAAAATTATCAACTTACTGTGAAGATGCCATGGTTGTGCTGTGATTAGTACTCTTGTGTTTTTTTTCGAGGCAGTTCACTCTCAATTCACTTGCCCTAATGTTCCTATCCACAGAAGCAGAGGGTCAGGAAATGGAGATCTTTGACTAGCACTTCAATTACCACTGGCTTCCATCTCTAAGTAAACACAAGTTCTAGCTTTCAGGCCTAGAGATTGTCTGTGGGATTATTCTAGGGTATCTTTCTTTTCTATCCAGGAAAACACATTTTGTTTTTCTCAGGAAAATAATTATACAATAGTCTTCAATTTTTCTTTTCAACATGGTCTCATCAACAATTATATTTAACAGATTTACCTCAGATTTCTGATATGTACATGATCCTCATTCTCTTTTAATTACTAAGCTATGTTCTACCTGTTTATACATTATGTTTCTGATTTATTTGGAGTTCTACATTCTTTTATTGATACCATCATCTTTTCAACTACTCTATATTTTAAGTATTTTTATTTGTATAAGATAAAGGTGCAGGTTTCTCTCATGGGAAAGGTAAGTTGCATTGTTGGATTCTAAACATGAATATTTTACAAAAATGTTGTGGATTCTAATATGAGTGTTTTAGAAAGATGTCATGGATTAAAATTAAAACAATGTTTTGAGGAAAAGCAGAGGGACAAAAAAAGAAGACATAGAAGAAAGATAATCCAAGATGATGAATTAAAACAAGAACTTTAAAGGGTCTGAGAATTTGGGGAGAGACAGAATCAAAGCCATGGGGCTGCTTCCTGATTTTGGTGGAGGAAGTAACCATATTAGAAGTAATTTCCACTGCAAGCCAAACAGGGCATCTGCGAGGTCCAAACAAGAAAATATCTTACTCTTTCAGAACTAATATTAGTAGCTTCCACTGAAACTGCGAGGTGAAAGTAAAATAAATTAGCACAAAGAACTACCACCACAAGGGTTAGGAATTAGAATAGCATCCCAGCCGAAGGTAGAATTATACTGTAAGGCAGTATTTATTATTTTCAGCAGTTGATTCTGATTAAAATGGGTTCACATAAATCCCCACACATCGTGATTTCAAATCAAGTTGTTGACAGTGATTCCAAGGCACAGAAGGTTGTTGTGAGAGAAAATCAACAGAGAAAAACTCCACTCATGTTTTTTTTTAAATAAAGAACTTTCTTATTTAATACCATTGAATGACCATATAAAAGAATGAATTCCTAATAGAATGTATCCTAATGCCCATCAAATACTGCAGATTACCCTTAAAGAACCCTACGAACACTTGCTTTTAATCATTCCCCCATAGATTATATTTCTTTTAAAATATTTATGGCTCTTCTATGAATCCTTTCCAAATACCCCAAGTTCTTGAACTGTGTAACCAGGTCTGAACACATTTCCTGGTCTGCCTTTGCTGCCTAAAATTGGAAGATTACTTCTCACAGTCAATGAAATGGCAATAAAAAAGAGAGCAAAGTCATAAATTTAAATACTCAGAAGCTAATTCCTTCACACTAAGGGAAAGAAGTCTTGAGAAGAACAAGAGAAATGGTGTTCAACTATCACTGAACTTCTCAGTAACAAATTAAGAACAGAACATTTGAAAGTCTTATAGTTACTTTTCATCACAATATGGAGAAGTATATTGCCATGGATGAAAACCAGAAGAGGAAAAACAATAGATTAAAGGAAAATGACATTTTAAAAAAACAAGAATAGAATTAAAATTTCATATCACTTTTGCTTTCATCTGCAGCTCAGACAAACATAAAAGACTATTTGAGAAGTATCTTGTTAGTCTCTGAGTTGAGAGAAGATTGAAAATGTTAAGGATAAAGAATGTTTTAAGATTCTTAATTATGCATGTACTACTGAATTTTAGTTTTAAATAAGCTATGGAACATTTTTTATAAGTCTTTTTCCTACTTTAGGCATACTTCTTTGATTATAGAGTGTTTTGACAATTTTGAAATACCATGTTAACTTAAATAAGTTTCTAAAGTACAGAAAGTCATATGATGGCTTGGAGTAATAAGATTCTGTGCAATGTAAAAAAAAAATTGTCTTAATACCAAAGAAATACACTACAGAAAATTAATTATAAGTGATTTCTTCAGAGTGGAAAATGTTCTTTAGATGTAATAAATTGTTCCAAAAGAATGCTGTACTGTAGTTAGATCTTGGAAGGAAAGATACTTACCTTCAAGAGAGAAACTCTTTAAAGATGCACTTTTCAAAATAATAGTGATTTCATTACACTTTGTTTTATTAAAGTTAATTATAATTTAATTTTTCTGTATTTATAATGTATAATTTCTAAGAAAAAAGGAGAATATACTAATATACAAACTAAAATTTCCCTCAGACAAAAAATTTGGAATTTCTGTTTTTATCAAGTCGCTTTAATAAGGACTTTCATGAGAGGTGTGCTATATACCAAAACATTACCAGTCACTTGGATTAAATTCATTTCAATATTTATTCAGTTGTTCCTCAGTATCCTGTTCTGAACAAGAGACCACTGAGTGGACTGTCACAGAAAATGAAGAAATACTTGTCTACCTTGAGGACTCCTAGATCTAGGAGAGAACTTGGCTGAATATATCCACGATGAAGCCTGGACAGCATTTATATGATTTAAGACAAATGGACAGCTCTGTACTGCAGAGATGTTACTAATTCGTAAAGTACCCTTACATTTGATCTTTAATTCCAAGATGTTATGGGCTGTTTTAAGCAAGTCTTCATGAAAGTTGTGTGCAGACAAAAGTTCTACCTGCACTTGACTTCCTGATTAGGAAAGCAAGCCTTTCATAATTCAATATTTGGAATAGTAAATGCAGTTAAAGACAGAAAATCTTCTATCATAGTTTACTGACCATAAGATGTATTTTTTTAAACTTTTTAGCAGCTATCTCTTAAAGCAGTTTGCATTTTACAATCAATTGTTGATATAGATTGAGACCACTTTAAATTAGAATTTCTTCATCAGCTTTGGGCAACATCGGGGGTTTAAATTCAGAACATAAAGCTGCTTGTGGTTCAAGTTCACAGCAGAGATATATTTGCCCCTCCCTTCTAACTAATGCCAAGATTGAGACACGTAAATTTCCTTGTTGTCTCTTCATACCATTACACTAAGAGTGTAGTTCTTCCATGTCCCAACTTTATGAGGGAGTCTCTCCAGCTTAGACATTCTTGCTTTCATTGTAACATACTGATGCATCTGACAATGGAAGATTTCTTAGATTCGGTGTAAATCAGAAACTTGTCTTAGAAGTCCTCATGGAGTCCTGGAAGATATCAATCATGACCAAATTTTAGGCAAAGAAAGAAGAGCCATTATGTGCCTCAGGAAGATGCGATC
Organism: Dasypus novemcinctus; assembly: GCF_030445035.2. Lineage (NCBI taxonomy): Eukaryota > Metazoa > Chordata > Mammalia > Cingulata > Dasypodidae > Dasypus > Dasypus novemcinctus. The sequence goes on along the minus strand of NC_080701.1, from coordinate 7,638,582 downwards.
TTTTGGGGATAAAAAACTGGCCACTTCAATTGTAAATCCATTTTCTTTACAGACCGTTATGAAATATGACGAAGGCACAAAGGCAATTTCAAGTCAGTTTGAAATGTTTAAAATAATGTATATTGCAAATTGTTATATAAAGAATGAAAAGCCTAGACAATGTCATAGTACATAATATTTATAAACGCATCTGCTTTCACTGGCCAAAGTGGAAAGCAAAGAGTCATTTGGAAACAAAGCACCTTCAAAAAGTATTTTTGTTGTGGTTTGTTTCTTTTTTAAAAAAAAATAATTTTCACACTTTTTATTCTTTTTTTTACCCCCTCCCCCCCGAAATGGCTCTCATCTGTTTGCTAGTTGTTTTTGCTTGTCATTTGCACTCACTGCCTGCTCATTGTCTGCTCGTTGTTTGCTTGTTGTCTTCCTCATTATTTTTGCTCATTGTCTGCTATTGTTTTTTGCTTATTGTCTGTTGTTGTCTGAGTTGTTTTTCTTTAAGATTTATTTATTTATTTCTCTCACACACACACACACACACACACCATTGTTTGCACTCACTGTCTGCTTGTTGTGTGCTCATCTTGTTTTTAGTAAGTACTGGGAACTGAGCCTGGGGCCCCCATGTGGAAGGAAGGTGTCTAATCACTTGAGCCACCTCCTCTCTCATACAAGATGTTTTTGCTCATTGTTTTTTGGTTGTTGTCTTGCTCATTATTTTTGCTCATTGTCTGCTGTTGTTTTTTGCTCATTGTTTGTTGTTTTTGCTTGTTGTCTGCTCATTGTTTGTTTGTCTTCCTTAGGAGGCACCAGGAACCAAACCCAGGGCCTCCCATGTGGGAGGGGCATGCGCAACTGCTTGGCTACACCTGCTTCTCATGGTTGTTTTCTTTTACAATGTTTGTTGTACAGCTAACTGGTTAAAGATTAGCACCCCCACTACCATCCCCATATTACTATAACATCTTAGCTTTCCAAATCTTTGTTGTGGAATCTTCCTTCTTAAAGACTGTGAAAGAATATATTACAATGCTGTAAGAAAGAGTCATGTCATCCTTATAAAAATGCATATAATTTCTTTTTCCCTAAGGTTAGAACTCTTATTATATATACTTACTTTGATTGGACAAAAAGATCTTATATGTTCAATCAAAAAAGTAAAGCTGATTTATAAAAAGGTAAATAAAGTTCTATTAATCTAAAAATGACTTAATATATTAAGAAATATACAATAACATTTTTTAAATACCAAATAATTTTATTTTAACACAAATGTTTGTTCCATGCTCCAAATAGGCCCCTAGATAGAAAGCAACATGAAAATGAACATTTTTGTCTGTTCTATTTACACTAAGACCAGATTTAGAATGTGTGTGGCACATAATGGGCACTCAAGAAATATTTGTTGAAGAATTAATGAATGAATGAACGAGTGAAACCACATTCAGTAATGTACAGCTATTTGTATATGTTGCATATGGTACTCTGAATCATCAGGTTCCTGAGGTTTGGATGCAGGTTTCATTCTCAGAGTAATTTAATAATTAGAATACAACAGACTAAGCAAAACCACCAAACTGGGTAGCCCTGGTCCTCCAGATCTGCTCTGTGGAGGTACACTCTAGTTAAAGAGACCCCAGTTCTTTTTAGGGAAAATCAGCAGTCATGGTAACCAATATTGACCAACTAGCCATGCTCGAGTTGACTGGAAACACGACTAGATTAGCTTTTTAGTCTCTTGAAATCTAATAGAATCTTACTAAATAACATCTTACAAGAACTTCAAGAAACTTCTTCACAAGACCAATAGTCTCTCCATCTGCAAAACTGGAGAGCTTCCTGGGAAGGAAATAACAGAACTATGAATGGATGATTTTGAAAAGATGTGATGGCAGAGCAAGCTCTGGGGTGCTGAGAACTAAGTATAAACCACTTCCCTGTAGCAGCATAATTATCACGTTTTAGGAAAACTGTAAACCAATAACCATCTTTGGCACAGAAGGTAGGCCAAGCTAAATGATTTTCCCCTTTATATTCTCTTTAGTGCAGGTGAGTGAAGAAGATAACTTAACTTAATGATACTTTGAAGGACTAATTATTTGGCAATAATCAAAAGGCTTCATGATCTGAAAAGTTGTTTCAGTACAGCCCATTAAACAATCTAAAGAGCTATTATTCCATCCTGCTACCTTTCTGCCACTCAGGTGTTCATTTACCAGATGCTTTCTAATTAAGGGCATATAAAATGAGAATAACATGAATTGCACAATCACGTAAGTTTATTCAGTCCAATTTTGGTGCCAATAATAAATGTTATATTTTCTTATGATTTTTTATCAAGACATAATTTATTTTCTTAATGTTCATATTGGGACTATTCTATGCCACTGGAAAACATTTCTCTGGCCGTGGTTTATGATCTGAATCATAGAGATTAATGACTTCTCTAACTCTATGCTAGCTAAAATAACAATATATATTTTTATTCTTATGAATATATATAAAGTTATCTAAAATCATGCTAAGTAATTTGTAGTAAACTGTGTCCTGATGGAACGTTTTATTCATAATTACTCAATTGCAAAACTGACAATCTGATGGATCAAAACAGGAGTCTCCTAGGTGGCAAACCAGAAAGAGAGAGAGGAGGGAGAGAGGAAGGAAAAAAAAGGTAATTGAAGCCATCATCCAATGACATTCTTTTTATTGTCTGTTTACTATCCCCTTACTTTTGAGAAATTGGCTTTGGATTTGTTACACACTTGCTAGAAAAAAAGTAAATTCTCTTATTCCTGGCTTCTCTGAGAGAGTTGGTGACTCAGAATTATTGTTAAAAGAAGAGCATCCTTTCTGCTCGTTGTTGGACTGTACTTCTGAAGCCAGGACTCTAAAAGCATTGTACAGGTGTAAAGGTAATTTGTCAGGCGGGGAAATTGATATCAGTTCCACCATGTGCAGTAAGACTGACTGCTAAGAATTAAATGCCTCCAAACCAACTTTTTGCTGCCTTGATACAAAAAAATAGCATCTTGGTTTAAACTCAGAGTTGTCATCTAGTCAAAAGAATGCAGCTTCATTAGCCAGGGCTACTTAGATTCTTCTGGAGAAATACCTTCCTGAATTCCAAAACTGGGCATAACAAAACAATGGAGGTAACTTCAAGAGGCAGTGTAGAGGTTATGACCCAGTTTGTATTAGTTCAAATCTTGACTCTCATATCATGGGTTCATTAGTCAGCCAAAAGGGTACTGATGCAAAATACCAGAAATTGGTTGGTTTTTATAAAGGGTATTTATTTGGGGTAGGAGCTTACAGATACCAAGCCATAAAGCATAAGTTACTTCCCTCACAAAAGTCTATTTGGAACAAGATGGCTGCTGATGCCTGTGAGGGTTCAGACTTCCTGGGTACCTCTCTTCCAGGGTCTTGCTTCTTTCACCTCTGTGAGCTTACTTCCCAGGCTCCAGCTTAAGGCTTCGGCATCCAACTCCAATATCAAAACTCCAACGTTGAGAGCCCTCAACTCATGTATTCACCAAATGCAATGAATGTCTCATGATGATTGAGGAGGATGTTGTTATGGGGGGAGGAGTGGGGTGAGGGGGGTGGGGGGTACAGGGGGGCCTCATTTTTTTAAATGTAACATTAAAAAAATAAAGACAAAAAAAAAAAAGAACCCTCAACTCTGTCCTTTGCCTTTTATCTGTGAGTCCCCACCCACCGAGGGGTGGGTACTCAATGCCCTACTGACACAAGAGGTTTACTTGATTTCTTAATCAATATAATCTCATATGCCCAGAGGAAAAGACCAGTTTACAAACATAATCCAATATTTCTTTTTGGAATTCATCAATAATATCAAACTACTACAATGGGCAATCTCTTCTTCCTCCCTGTGCCTAAGTTTCTTCGTCTGTAAAATGGAAATAGTAGTTACCATCTCCACAGAATTGTAGGGATTAAATGAGTTAAGACATGTAAAGTGCTCAGAACGGGGCTTGGCATATTGTATACTAAAAAAGTTATTCTTATTTTGAAGCTTGGACAAACCAAAGCCATTGAATGTTTCTCTCCTGACCTCTAAACACTTTTCTGCTACTAAAGAGCCATTGATATTTTATAGCATTCAGGGTTCTTATGATATAACTTGCTCAGATGAAATTCGAACAAACTCATGGCCAATGATTAGATGCCCCTTAAGTGCTAGCCACACTCCACTCATTCATGCTCTACCTTCATGACTTTTTCTATAATCTGTGTTAGCATCCTAGATTATCTATTTAGCATCCTGGGGTTGCCATAACACGGTACCACAGCTTGGTGGCTTAAAACAACAGAAATGCCTTTTTCCACAGTCCTGGAGGCTAGGAGTCTGGAATCAAGTTGTTGGCAGCACCACGTTGTTTCTAAAGGCTCTGATGGAGCATCTTTCTTGCTTCTTCCTTGCTGCTTGTGGCCGCTGGTAGTCTTTGGTGTTCCTTGGTTTGCAGTGCATCACTCCGACCCCTGCCTACGTCATTATGTGGCATTCTCCCTGTGGGTATGCCTGTGCCTCTTTTCACTTCCTTTGAGGATACCATTCAGTATCCTTAGGATACCCTGTTCCTGGATGACCGCACCTTAATTAATTAATTACAGCTGCAAAAGCTGGCTCCAATTAAGGTCATATTCACAGGCACCAGGAGTTAGGACTTCAACACGATTAAACCCACACCAGTCCACCATCTGGCCCCCCCAAAATTCATGCCCTTTCCACCTGCAAAATACATTCATCCACCCTAATATCCCTCGCAGTCTTAATTCATTCTAGCATGAACTGTAAGTCCAAAATCTATCTAAATACTAAGTCAGAAAGTCCTAAATTTCATCATTTTAATTACTTAAATCAGGCAGAGGTGAGAGTCTAAGTATGGTCTAGCCTGGGGCAAAATTCCACTCCATTTACAGATCTGTAAAACCAGGGGAAAAAGTTATCTGCTTTCAAAATCCATGGTGTAAAAGGCATAGGAGAGACATTCCCTTTCCTAAAGGGGGAATTGGAAGCGGGAAGGAGGTTCCAGTCCCAAGCAAGTTTGAAGCCCAGCAGGGTAAATTCCATTAGGTTCCAAGACTTGAGAATCATCCTCTCTGACTCCATACTCTGCCCTCTGGTCCTGCTGCATGGCAGCGCCACCCTCGCAGCCCAAGGCCACTCTGTCCTTTCAGCTGAAGGTGGGAGCCCACCTCCTCTGCCGAAGGGAGTGGTGGCTCTGCAGAGGCTAACATTAATCCAGGTTCTGCTAGGAGGTTGTTGGATAACTTAAAGCTAAGCATCGTGAACACAATGATGAAAGTTTTGTCATGCCAGGGATATTTCTATAAATCCAGTGCTTTGTGAAATCTAGAAAGCATAAAATTGGGTGATAAGGCTATGAAGGCAGATACTGTAACTGCGAAAGAATGATCACTTCTAGAACTTTTGGAGAGCTCATAAACGGGGGTTAGCTACCTCATCAAAAGCTTTTATAAAAGCGAACCTGGTCCATTTAATGAAAAGATTCATAGTACAATTTATATCAGGAAGGGCAAGAAGATGCTTGGTTTTGAAGCTTTCCAAGACTTACACGCTTAACCCTCTTTTAGCCTCTGTAGGCTTCTGGGACTACTGGATTAAGAACAACCTTTCAGAATCTAACCAACTCAGAAAGAGAGGAATTTATGTGCTAACACTTAATGTCATCTGCAAAGCTGGAGTCTAAGACATTTTTTAGGATAATTTAGAAGAAATTGGACTTTTGTTCTTTTAAAGCTAAACTGATTGTTCTCTACTGAAGACCAGATTTCAGTCCCAAGTTACTTATCGTTTTGAATTCTGTTGAAAATTACCTTTTTTATTTCAAAAAGTTGGGAGGGGGCACACATAGTCTAACTTTATTTAATTGGCCCTCAGGTGCAATAATTGGCTTTAAGGTTAATTATAATCATTGTCATATGAACACACTCATCATTCGCCCAGGCATGCCTGCTTCTATTTAACAGTTTATTTTAAATAATGAATACTCACCTGTGAGCACTTTCTCCCAAACGAAAGTGAGAATCTTGAGGCTTAACCTACATTTTGCCATATGATTTCAACCCCATCTCGTTCCTCTGAATCCCTTCCCTAGAGATAGTTATCCTAAATCCCAAGTTCACCATTCCATTAATTTCTTTTTTCACATAGTTTTGACACACCTTGTTGTATTCCTTGAAAGTATGCTGTTAAATATTAAGGTTCATGGAAAGTGGACTTGGTCCAATGGATAGGGCATTCGCCTACCACATGGGAGGTCCACAGTTCAAACCCCAGGCCTCCTTGACCCGTGTGGAGCTGGCCCATGCGCAGTGCTGATGCATGCAAGGAATGCCATGCCACGCAGGGTTGTCCCCTGCATAGGGAAGCCCCACATGCAAGGAGTGTGTCCCTTAAGGAGAGCTGCCCAGTGCGAAAGAAAGTGCAGCCTGCCCAAAAATGGCACTACACACATGGAGAGCTGACACAGGAAGACGATGCAACAAAAAGAAACACAGATTCCCGTTGCCACTGATAAGGATAGAAGCAGTCACAGAAGAACACATAGTGAATGGACACAGAGAGCAGACAACTGCGGGTGGGGGGGGGGAAGGGGAGAGAAATAAATAAAAAAATGAAAAAAAATATTAAGGTTCTTTCTTAACATCTTAAAAAAATGTGTCATGCTGCAACCATCATTTGGAACTTTTGTTTTAATCAATATTATGTTACTAAGATTCATCCATAATTTGCATGCTGTAAATTATTCTCTTTTGTGACTATAAGGCTGCTTATTCATTCACTTTCCTTTGGCTGGATTTGAATCATTTTCACATTTTTGCTGTTGTGAACAATTTCTTTACACCTGTGTTATGTACATGTAAAAAGTCCTTTGGTTGCTGTGACAGTTTGAAGATGGGTACATCCCAGAATATCATGTCCTTAGGGCTAATTCACTATGTGGGTGTGGGACCCTTTGATTGGATTGGATTCAGTTGGGCACCTTTGATTGGAGTACTTTAGTTAGATGTGACCCAGGTGGGTCTTGGTCCTCTTGCTGAAAGCAGAGACACAGAAACCCTGAGAGGCTAGAAAGAGGTGAGATGAGTCATATGCCTGATTGCCCACAGCTGAGCTCAGGCAGAGACCATTCACTGATGCCTGGATTTAGGTAGAGCAGCCATTATTTCCTGCCCTGGGCTTGATCACGCACAGCTGAGCCTGGAGAGAAAGCATCTTTAGATGACTCCGCCATGCAACTGATTTCCCACAGCTGCACTTTGGTTAGACAGCATCTCTGATGATGCCTTGATTTGGCATTCACAGCTTCAGAACTGTAAGCTTTTAACCTAATAAATTCCCATTATAAAAGCAACCCATTTCTGGTATATTGCTCTTAGCAGCTTTTAGCAAGCTAAAACAGTTGCATACTCGCAGGAGTGAAATTACTTGGCATAGTTTATGTATATATTCAACTTTTGGATATAATGCTAGTTTCTATTGTTCTAAATTTAAATTTCAACCAACCATTTACAAATGATCCTGCAAATCCACCCATTCTCCAAAACTTATAAATATTGTAAGATTTTTAATTTTTCAAATTTTTTATTTTTTATTTTTTTAAGATTTATTTATTTATTTCTCTCCCCTTCCCCGCCCCCCCCCCCCCCCCCCCCGCAGTTGTCTCTTCTCTGTGTCTATTTGCTGCATCTTCTTTGTGTGCTTCTGTTGTTGTCAGCTGCACAGGAATCTGTGTTTCTTTTTTTGTTGTTGCATCATCTTGTGTCAGCTCTCCATGTGTGTGGCACCATTCCTGGGCAGGCTGCACTTTCTTTCATGCTGGGCAGCTCTCCTTACGGGGCGCACTCCATGCTCGTGGCGCTCCCCTACGCGGGGGGCACCCCTGCGTGGCACGGCACTCCTTGCATGCATCAGCACTGCGCATGGGCCAGCTCCACACGGGTCAAGGAGGCCTGGGGTTTGAACCGCGGACCTCCCATGTGGTAGACGGATGCCCTAACCACTGGGCCAAGTCCGCCACCCAGATTTTTTAAATTTTTGACTATCAAAGGCTATAAAATGGTAACTCATTGTGAGCTTTATTTGCATGTTCCTGATCCCATACCTTTATTGGCCATAATTTTTCTCTTCAGAGAAGTTATGTTTGTATTTGTTTGTACTAGTGTTAATAATTTTTAGGAGTTCCTTATATATCCTCAGTGTTAATCCTTTGTTGTTTTTCTGTATTGTATTATTGTGGAAATAAATGAAAAATACCCAAAATGAAAACAAAGGCTATTCAGAGCTTGCAATAGTAAGGAGATCAGCCATCATCACTGGCATTTTGCAGCAACTCAAAGACAGGTAGAGGAGTGGAAAAAAGAGAAGACTTCAGGTAAGGAGTGGGAAAAAGAGAAGACTTCAGGTAAGGAGTGGGAAAAAGAGAAGACTTCAGGTAAGCTCTGAGTGGAGGCTGATGTCTTAGCAACGGTGGAGGCTGATGTCTTAGCAACGGTGGAGGCTAATTAGAATTGGGGCACCACTTGGGATTGGTTAGGGAAGCATCTTTGGCTTTCCTAGTTGACCTTAAGCTAGAAGTAAGGGCAAAAGTTAGGGAACTGTTATTATTAGTCCAAGTCCTGGCTATTTTGGGTTAATTGCTATAAAGATTATACTTTAACTTCCTGGACTAAGGAAGGCAGCGGTTGTTGTAAATCAGGGGTTCTTCACAAGAAGTCTGTGAGCTTGAATTGAAATTCAAAAAAAAACATTCTTGTGGGGATGTGTTGGTGCAGGTGTGATATATTTATTAAATAATGCACAGTATAGTGTGGACTTAGTAAGGGGTCCATGGTTTTCACCTGACTGGCAAAGGGGCTCATGGAACAAAAGAGGTTAAGAGCCCTGTCGTAGATGGTGGCCGGAATCCTGGACAGATCGAGCCAGAGATTTCTGGTCTGGTTGCCGCTAATATGGGTCAGGGTTGCCTGGGACCGCCCATCAGTATATTCAGGCTCTCCGTATCTCCTATTTTGCACTTTCATGAAGGGGTTCTTAATGGATAAATGTTTTTAATTTTAGTATTACCAAATGTAACTATCTTTTCTTTTCTAGTTCACTCTTCAACTTTATTCTTTCAGATATTTATCCCATATATTTCTCTACCACAAGATCTAAAAGATAGATTTAACCTTTTTCTAAGAGTTTTAAAGTTGTTGTTGAGATTCCCTTCACTTTCTCCTCTTCCCTTCTCTTCTCCTCATCTATCTGGTTGTTTTTTGGTTTGTTTTTTTTTTAATGTGGTACGAGGTAGAAATCTAAGTTTGTCTTTATCCATACAGAGAAATCCCCCCCCCCCATTTCCCTCTTTTTCCTGCCTCTGTCTATAGCAAAGTTCCATACAGGAATAACTCTGTTTCTGGACTCGCTTTTCTATTCCGTGGACAATGTGTTTTTCTACCCAAACACCACTCTTTCTTAATTACTTTAACTTCATCATAAGTCTTGATAGCTGATTGGAAAATTTCTGCCCCCATTCTCATTCTTCTGTAGTATCCTGACTCTTCTTAACTCCTTTACATTTCACATATATTTTAGAATCATCTTTTCTTTTTTCCACTTAATTTTTCTTTTCTTCTTCGATTTCAGGGGTCATCAGGCCAGGAGGCCAGATCAGCCTGAAACCTGTTTTGTTAACACCTTCCAGTGTTTTGCTTATGTGTGTGTGTGTGTATATATATATACACACACACATAAATGTATGTATATCTATTATCTAGCCTCTATCTGTTATCTATCATCTATCCATCTATCATCTATCTTCTATTCATCTATCTATCATCTATCTAACCTATCATCTATCCATCTATCTATCTAATCTATCTATCATCTATCAATCAATCATCTACCTACCTATCTGTTATCACATATAGAGAGACAATGTGTGGCCTACAAACCCTGAAATATTTAATATCTAACATTTTACAGGAAATGTTTGCCAACTCCTATTCTAGAAGATTGATTTCTTTGTCTAATTCATTCCTCAACTTTATGTTTTCAGATATTTATCCCATATATTTTGTTCTTTCTTTCAAAAATACTTACACCAAATGTTTTTGCTTGGGTCTTTTAAAATATGTTCTTGTTGATAGATATATTGGTAATCTTTTCCTTATAACTTTTAGAATTTTACATTCTGCTAAGTTTATATTCTTGGTCTACCTTTTCTATATATCTGCATCTAATAAAAATCTGTAATCCTGTAAGTCTTTTATCCCATATTTAAAGAGTTGTACAAACCAGCTCTGCCAACTGAGCTTCAAGAATTAGGCAGACAAGTTCAATTGTTCCTTGTAGAAATTATACCTGCTTACATAATACAAAGTTAATAAGGGCTCAGTACAAGTTAGGCCAATAATTGATTGATTTTTACAAAGTAAGAGGAACACTAAAAGAAAATGAATGACTACCAGAAGAAAGTTCTATTCCTGATAAAGTACAGAATTACAACAAAAAGCTTGTTCTAATTGAATCATCAATACCTGATGGAAAATCCAGCAAGGCAAAATAGATTCCTTTAGCTAAATATAACATATGCACAACCTACAGGGTCCGCATCTCAAATAACAGTCATCCTGTTCCCAAGAACAAGTCCTCTTTATGATTTTATACAGTCCCCAGTGATTACCCCTAAGTAGAATGTTCTATGAATACATTTAAATCCTGTTTGTCTACTACTTGGCTATTCAGGAAATCCATGCATTTATGCATATGTTGAAATTTGGCCATCATAGTTAATGAAACTGCAACTGGATGGGAAAAAGAAATTTGTTAAATGCTTCATCGCAGTTGGATCAAGTAATCTGCACAAGTTGACGAGTCAAAAAGTGTGATGGAAAATCACCACTTTTTCTGGAAAGTTGCTGACAAGCTAGGCAATGAGAAACTACTTGCTATTTTTTAGTGGTGTCATAAAAGTAGGCAGGTAATACCATTTAGATGGAAATGACTATATATATATTCATGCACACACATACTTATTCAACTTACTTTTTTAACAATTAGGGAAGAAACGTGTATTGTACTCATGGTTTGGGGACATAATTAAAATCTGAAATAATGATATATAATCCTCATTACCACACTAATATGAAATCGCATGGATAGACACTTGTCAGAGACATTGCCCCAACTGCAGTTTTTTCAAGATCACATGTATCAGTTATGTGTCAGACTTTACCCACAGCAAAATGGACTGAAATGCCTGCCCATGCCTGGATCCTAAAGCCATGAGACTACCTGTATAAACATTCTATTCTAGACACTGAGTCTGGGTGCATCACTCATCAGTGTACTCCAGACCATCACTTGAAAAGAAGCAGTGCTAATACATATTGCTTTTTCTTAAGGTTTTAGAGAGTTGTAGAATTTAAATAGATATCTACAGCCGGTAGAATTAATCTGGGGGGGGGGGGGGGCGGGGATAGTTTTCACATGCACTTTGTGGCAGTTTAAAATTATTTATGAATTCAAAAAAGAGAGATTATGTTTGTAAAACCGGCCTGTTCCTTTAAGCCTGATACCCTTTGATTGTATTAGATTGAGCTGAGATATCCTTGATTAAATTATCTTAAGATTAGGGCTTTGATTTGGCCATGTCTGTAGGGTGTAATTCAGTTTAAGTCCCTGCCCCCTTGGTGGGCTATATAAATGGACACTCACTCAGGAAGACATGTAGGAAACGATACACGACAAAAGAAAAAGATTTTCACAGATGCCAGAGGAGAGAACTTTGTCATGACACAGAAGAGGAAAGAACTTTGATCCTGTGGCCCCAGGAAAAAAGATGAGCCCTCGGCCAGCCTATCGCTGAGATCAGGAGAAGCTGGGCCCGTGTAACCTTAAGTGGAAGAAGGAAGGCGAGACCAGGAGAGATCACCCACCTTCTTGCTTCAACACATGGCAACTGATTTGAGTGATAAAGTACCTCTTATGGTTGGACTCTTTAGGGCCTTGTGACTGTACACTTTTACCTTAAATAAATAGGCTTTATAAAAGCCAGCAGGCTTCTGGTACTTTGCCTCCACACTCCTTTGGCTGACTAATACACACTTGATTAAAGGTATTAGTAATCAGTTGTTCTTTGCCTTCATTAGTGGGTCTTTTCATATTGAATTTATAAGCTATCTAAGTTCCTCTTTGATCTTTACAAATGCGGTATTTAAACCAAGAACTCAAAGCATTAAACGGGTTTGGAAAGAGAGAGGAGTTTGAAGGAAGTCAGCAAAGGAAGTGTTCAATTGTTGATAAATATTTTCTTTCCTTGAAACAAAGCTGACACTTTGCCCTGCTGCCACTGTGAGTAAGCATGCATATCACAGTTCCATAGTCTAGAAACAAAGCAAAATTTTGCATTCCAAGATAAACCAAAACAAAGAAAAGCATCCCCAGGGTCTCCGTGAGCAATGTAGAACTAAGAAGCAACATGAAGGCAAAATGACAGTTTTTCCCATTTCTTTATTACTGGCAAGGAAAGTAAAAAGATTATGTGTGTATTCACACACACACACACACATACACATATTTTACCCCCATTCAAAACAGAATTATATCTCCTTGATATGGGAGGCAGCGCAGTCTCAAAAGTTAAGAGTGTAAGCTCTAGAACCAGCTTTCCTGGATGAAAATCCTGGTCGTACTGCTCAATAACCCTGTAGCTCTGGTAAATTTCCTTAACTTCTCTCTGGCTCAATTTACTGTGCTGTAAAATGGGGGTAATAGATGATAATTACTTGATGTGGTTATTGTAGAAATCGAATGCAATATCACAGTTAAAATGCTTTTCGAGGTTGTATTTGTCAGCCAAAGGGGTGCTGAGGCAAAATACCAGAAATTGGTTGGTTTTTATAAAGGGTATTTATTTGGGGTAGGAGCTTACAGATACCAGGCCATAAAGCATATGTTACTTCCCTCACCAAAGTTTTTTGCCACCATGTATTGGAGCAAAATGCCTGTCAACGTCTGCCAGGGCTCAGGCTTCCTGGGTTCCTCTCTTCCCAGGGCTTGCTTCCCTCTGGGCTCAGAGTTCCTCTTTTCTCAGTGCTTGCTTCTCTTTCCTCACAATCAGGCTCCTCTATGTGCTTACATCCTGGGGCTCCAGCTCAAGACTCCAACATCAAAACTCCAACAACAAAATTCCAACATAAAACTCCAACTCTCTTCTTTTGCTATGTCTTTTATCTGAATTCCCACCCACCAAGGGGTGGGAACTCAGTGCCCTACTGATGCATCCCAATCAAAGTTCTAATCATAATTTAATTAAATAAATGTGAAGCTTCAAACAGACCAGTTTTCAAACATAATCTAAGTTTGGAATTCATAATTACATCAAACTGCTACAGAGGTGTTTATACAGACATAGCAAGCCCACAGCAATGCCATGGTTAAATTCACATATAGCACAGTTACAGTTACCGTTAAATTTGTGTAACAGTGGCTGTGGGGGCATGTGGGAGTTGGAGGGAGTCAAGCAGTGGGGATGGTGCTATGTCCATACTTTACTCCGATCACTCCTGTGTGGACATCTATATCCTCTTGGCTGCCCATTATCTGGAAACACCTCATGCTGTGAAAGCTGAACATGCCTCATACTTGCTTCTCCAGCCGCCCTTTACTGCAAGGACACAGGCTCATTATCCAGCACCATCAACTGGATTTTGAATCAAGAGCTAGTCATGTCCAGGAAAAGAGTGTGTGGAGAATCTTCTCTGACAGCTGGAGCTCATGGCCAGGAGAGGCTGTGGTGCCAGCGTGATGTGGGGGTCACTGCCCAAAGTCAGCAAGGCGAGCTGCTCTCTCCAGACCTCGGCCTCAGACCAGCAGTGTCCTCATGGGGGGTGTAGCAGTTTGGTATAATTGATGAATTCCAAGAAGAAATATTGGATTATGCTTGTAATCTGATCTGTACCTGGGCATGATTAAGTTATGATTAGGGCGTTGAGTCCCCACCCCTTGGTGGGTCGGGACTCACAGATAAAAGGCGTGGCAAAGGACAGAGTGGAGGGCTTTGAATGTTGGAGTTTTGATGTTAGAGTTTGATGCTGAAAACTTAGGCTGGAGCCCTGGGAAGTCAGCACCCAGAGGAAAGAGAAGCCAGCCCCAAGAAGGAAGGAACCTTGAAGCCAGAGTAAAGCAAGCCCCAGGAACATAGGAACCCAGGAAGCCTGAGCCCTGGCAGACGTCGGCAGCCATCTTGCTCCAACACATGGAAATAGACTTTGGTGAGGGAAGTAACATATGCTTTATGGCCTGGTATCTGTAAGCTCCTACCCCAAATAAATACTCTTTATAAAAACCAACCAGTTTCTGGTCTTCTGCATCAGCACCCCTTTGGCTGACTAATACAGGGGGTGTTTTGGGCATTGATTCCATCTGGGAGACTCTGAACCTGCTGTCCAGGCCCCTCAAGGTTTGGTGAGCTATCCACTTTCCTTTCAGCAGTTTTATTTTCTGCTTTAAACAGTCAGCCAGAGTTAGTTTCTCTTTCTTACAATTAAGCTCTCTGATACAAGCTCTCTGTGTTTTTGATGCTTTCTCCACAAAAAAGTATTAATTGTGTACTTTAAAACAAGCATCCCTTAAGGGAAAGAAAAAAAAGGTCAGCCCCAGTGTGGTCCCAGTTCACCACATAAAGTATGTATCAAATAATGGAGAGCACCAGTTTTCTAAACCATCTTTTAATGATACTATTTATGCTCACTACGGAAGTAAAACCTGTTCCTTGTTTGAAAAGAAAAATAGAGAGAAACACACACACACAGAAACTTTAAAATTGCAATACTCACAGATAATTAATGTAAATATTTATAAATGTTCCCAGTCTTTTCTATATGTGCGGGTATATATATACATTCTTTTTTTTTTACGATTTATTTTTTATTTATTTCTCTCCCCTTCCCACCCCCCCCCCCCCATTGTCTGCTCTCTGTGATCATTCACTGCATGTTCTTCTGCATCCCCTTGCATTATCAAGTCACACTGGGAAACTGCCTCTCTTTTTGTTGCATCATCCTGCCACATCAGCTCTCCATGTGTGCGGTACCACTCCTGGGCGGGTTGCACTTTTTTCACACAGAGCGGCTCTCCTTGTGGGGATCACTCCTTGTGCGTGGGGCATCCCTACACGGGGATACCCCTGTGTGGCACGGCACTCCTTGTGTGCAGCAGCACTGCACGTGGGCCAGCTCCACACGGGTCAGGAGGCCCTGGGGATGGAACCCTGGACCCTCCATATGAGAGACGGATGCTCTATCAGTTGAGCTATGTCCACTTCCCTATACATACATTTTAGTACTACTTTTTTCCCTTTTCTTGTAATATATCAACAACTTTCCATTTCACTTAAAATGCATAAATAAAAATTTAAGAGTTGCATAATAGTCTACCTGATAGGTACAGTATTAACTAACCCTGTAATATTATTAGGCAACATATTATGTTTAGTATTTCAATATTGCAAATTGTAACACTGAAATGAACATTTATTTACATATACTATTTCACCCTCCCTACTATTTTCTTTGAATAGTAGAAAATATGAAAGACTGAGCTCATCTGTGAAACAAGAAAAGGCTCCAAAGGTGATTCTGATATATGCATTTTACTTTTTATTGATATAAATTTACCTCTGGAACAATACTGTACAATAGAATTTTCTGCTGTGATGGAAATTGTATTGCACATAACACATATAAAACAAAAGTCACCAGACATAGATGACCTGACCTTGAAATGTGGCTAGTGTGATGGAGGAACTGAACTTTTCATTTTATTTAATTTCATAAATTACATTTAAATACCCACAGGCAGGCGGCGGACTTGGCCCAGCGGTTAGGGCGTCCGTCTACCACATGGGAGGTCTGCGGTTCAAACCCCGGGCCTCCTTGACCCGTGTGCAGCTGGCCCATGCTGATGCACACAGGGAGTGCAGTGCCGTGCACAGGTGTCCCCCACATAGGGGAACCCCACATGCAGGGGATGTGCCCCGTAGGGAGAGCCGCCCAGCGTGAAGGAAGGTGCAGCCTGCCCAGGAATGGTGCCGCACACATGGAGAGCTGACACAAGAAGACCCAACAAAGAGAAACACAGATTCCCATGCCCCTCACAACAACAGAAGCAGACAAAGAAGCAGTGAGTAGGCACAGAGAGCGGACAACCGGGGTTGGGGGGAAGGGAGAGAAATAAATAAATAAATCTTTTTTTAAAAAATATCCACAGGCAGTCAGTGGGTACGATACTGGAAATCCAGCTCTATATCCTTTATGATGCTTATTTTTAATTATACTTTGTCTTCCATAAACATCATGATGCGTCGTTTTTGTACATTCTTGAATGATATCCCTTGTCCTTAGTAACATTTGTCACAAGCTGTACTAACTACAGCCCATATCTTACAGTTGGTGTATTTTCCCCAAACCTACTCAATTATTAACCCCCTGTATTAGTATTATATATTTGTTATAGATCATGAGAGAATGTTCTCATATTTGTTCTGTTAACCATATCCGTCTTCCTAGAATTGTCCCTTAGAATTGATATATCTTCTTTGTCATTACTACAAAAATGTTACAACTGTACTGTTAACTATCATCCATAAGTTGCATTAGTTATAATTAAGAATATGTAATTAAGAATACATAATAGTATCAGTGAATAGTGACAGTTTTACTTCTTCCCCTATTTGGGCACCTTTTATTTCTTTATCCTACCTTATTGCTCTGGTTAGAACTTCCAGCACAATATTGAATAACACTAATAACAGCTTTCTCTCTCACCATTGCATACAATGTGTGTTTCTCATATACGCACTTTACCACGTTGTGAAAGATGCCTTTAATTCCTATCTTTCAGAGGGATTTTTATCAAGAAAAGATGCTGTATTTTGTCAAATGGCTTTTCTGCATCCATCAAGATGATCATGTGAATTTTCATCTTCAATTTATTAATGTGGTTTATTACACTAATTAATTTTCTTGTGTTGAACCACCCTTGCATTCCTGAAATAAATCTCACTTGATTGTAGTAAATAATTTTGGAAGAGCTTGAGCAGCATTGATATAACATCCTTGAATGATTGGTAGAATTCATCTGTGAAGCCATCTGGTCCTGGGCTTTTCATCTTTGGGAGGTTTTTGATGACTGTTTGCATCTCTTCACTTATCATTGCTTTGTTGAGGTCTTCTATTTCTTCTAGGATTACTGTAGGTGGTTCATGTGTTTCTAGAAATAGGTCCATTTCATCTACATTGTCTAATTTGTTGGCATATAATTGTTCGTAGTATAATCTTATGATATATTTTATTTCTGCAGGGTTTGTGGTAACATCCCCCTCTCATTTCTGATTTTATTCATTTGCATCTTCTTTTTTTCTTTGTCAGTTTAGCTAAGGGTTTGTTGATATGCTGATATTCTCAAAGAAATAACTCTTGGTTTTGTTGATTCTGTACACTGTTTATTTTTTCTTCTCAATTTCCTTTATTTCTGCTCTGATATATAAATTATTTCTTTCCTTCAGCTTGGTTTGGGATTAGTTTGCTGGTCTTTTTCTAGTTCCTCCAGGTGTGCAGTAAGGCCTTCAATTTTTGTTCTTTCATCTTTTTAAAAATATAAACATTAAGGGTTATAAATTTCCCTCTCAGCACTGCCTTTGCTCAGTTCAATCAATTTTGATATGCCATGTTTTCATTTTCATTCATCTCAAGATATTTACTGATTTCTATTTGACTCATTGATGATTTAAGAGTGCGTTATTCAATCTCCATATATTTTGAATTTTCCCTTTTTCCACCCATTATTGATTTCTAGCTTCATTCTATTATGATCAGAGAAAGCTGTTTTGTATAATTTCAGTCTTTTTACATTTATTGAGAACTAGCTGGTGACCCAACATATGGTCTATCCTGGAGAAGGAGCCATGACCACTTACAAAGAATATATATCCTGCTTTGGGGTACAGTGGTCTATAAATGTATGTTTGGTCTAGTTCATTTATCATATTATTCAAGCTCTCTGTTTCCTTATTTATCCTCTGTCCAGATGTTTCCTTATTTATCCTCTGCCCAGATGTTGCCTTATTTATCCACTGTCCAGATGTTTTATCCAATCCTAAGAGTGGTATACTGAAGTCTCCAACTCTTATTGTAGAGACATCTATTTCTCCCTTCAGGTTTGCCAATATTTGTCTCATGTGTCTTGGGACAACCAGTTTAGGTGAATAAATATTTATTATAGTTGTTTTTTCTTGGTGAATTGTCCCTTTTATTAATTTAGAATGTCCTCCTTCATCCATAACAATTTTGCATTTAAAGTCAATTTAGTCCAATATTAATGTTGCTACTTCAGATCTTTTTTCATTACTATTTGCATGGAATGTCTTTTTCCAGTCTTTCACTTTCAACTTGATTGTGTCCTTACATTTTAAGTGAGTCTCTTGTAGACAGCATATAGATAGCTCATATTTTTTTAATCCATTCTGCCAGTTTGTGTCTTTTGATTGAGGATTCAATCCATTAATGTTCAATGTTATACATTAAAGGCATTACTTACTTTGTCCATTTTATCCTTTGGCTTTCCATGATCATATCTTACTATTACTAATAGTACTTGCCTTTGTTTTTTCCTGGAAGCCTGTAGCCCTCCTTTTAGTATCTCTTGTAAATCTGGTCTTTTTGTAACATTCTCTCTGAGTTTTTGTTTGTCTGTGAAGACTTTAAACACACCCTCATTTTTCAAGGACAATTTGCTAGATAAAATTTTCTAGGCTGGCAGTTTTTCTCTTTCAGTATCTTAAATACCATACTGCTTTCTTTTCATCTCCATTGTTTCTGATGAGATTTTATTCAATCTTGCTGAGCTCCCTTGTATGTGATGCATTGCTTTTCTCTTGCTGCTTTCAGAATCCTCTCTTCCTCTCTGATATTTGTCATTCTAAATAGTAGGTGTCTCGGAGTAGTCTATTTGGGTTTATTCTGTTCAGGATGTGTTGTTCTCCTTATATTGATATTTTTATCTTTCATAAGGGTTGGAAAGTTTTCAGTCATTATTTCCTCCAATATTCTTTCTGCCCCTTTTCCATTCTCTTCTCCTTCTGGGACACCAAAAATTCTATGTTCAGGCAGTTTGTGTTGTCACTCAATTCCCTGAGACCCTGTTCCAGTTTTTCCATTCTATAGTCTTTCTGTTCTGTCATTTCAAGTGCAGATGTTCTGTCCTCTATTTTACTAATTCTGTCCTCCATCAATTCAAATCTGCTGTTATACACATCTAATGCATTTTTTAATTTCATCCATTATGTCTTTCATTCATATAAGCTCTGTTATTTCACTTTGCAAGCTTTCAAATTGTTTTTTATGTTCATCCATGTCTTCCTAATATCCTTTGTCTCTTCAGTCCTATTTTCCTTCAAATCCTTGAATTGATTTAAGAGATTTGTATGACTATCATTGATTAACTGTCTTAAATTCTGTATCTCTTCAGGATATTTGGTTTGCTGGGTCATCTCCCTGTTTCCTTAGTGTGGTCTATAATTTTTGCTGATATCTAGGCATCTAAATATGTTGGTGTATTTATTCTGATGATCAATATCTCTTTTTTAGCTAGTGGTTTTGTTTCATGACTCTTCTTTGACTTTTGCTTTAGTTTATTCTAAGTCTTTAAAATTGCCCATCTTAAATAATCAGAATAGAGCCAAGGAGTCACTAATGGGTTTCAGAACCACTCCCAGAGACTTGGGACTAGAGACACCTAAAAGTGGTTTTGTGCCTTGCAGTTCCCTGGCTGGCCAGCCAGAGGCACTCATCAGTGAATCTTTCCACAGAGGTGTTTCTTTCAACCTTCACTTGCCAGTGATTTTGTCCTGGCCAGAACTAAGATTCAAAGTCAGCTCTGCCAGCCAAATGCACTGAAGAAAACCTGTGCTCTGCCCTCTGCTGCACCCTCCCTCTTACCATCTCCCCTCTCAATTGGCCACAGGGAGCCACAGGTTTATATCCAGGCTGTTTGCCTGGGGTAGGGGTGGGCACATGGGGTTATTCTTCTTTTTCTACTTCCTCTGAGGCGCGCAGGGGTTAGCAACTCACAGTTTTCATCTGACGGTTTTCTTTTTGTCTTCTTCATTCTCTGTCCCTCACTCTCCTTGGTAGTGCACAGCACTCTCCTGGTCTACAGAGCTGCAAAACGGCTCCCTTGGACAGCTTTCAGCTCTTCCTCTGTTGTTTTTCTGAGAAAGCTGAGCCCTGTCTACATAGTCCGATATCATCTTCCCAGAAATATACCTATCAGTCTTGTTTTTTATATTGTGAATGTTCATCCATACTATGTCTCCATGAGTATTTTAGTAAGAAAGTAAACAGAAGATCCACTGGTAACAGATAATCATATGTCGTTTTTCACCAGAACTTTACTAATTTTGTTAGAAGGCAAAAGATTGCAGTCAGTGTCATATCTCATTCATGGGGATTTAAAATAAAAGGAAAGTAATGGCACTCAGAGTTTAGGAATACATTCACAATTTTACACCAACCCTTCTAATAACTATATCTTCGTTTCCTTTATTTTACTCTTCCCTATGATTTATCAAATAAGTAAATAAATCATTTACTTTTTAAAATACTTGCTCAAGTCACTTTTAAAGAGTTTGAGATTACTCTGATAGAAATAATTAGTACAACTTAAACCTGTAAATGAAATAGAGCACAATATTATAAATTTTTTAGATAGATGGGTAATTTTCAAAATTGTAAATACATACATGTATATACGTATATATGACTTATTTCTCTCTCTCAAATATGTGTATCTGACAAAAGGAAAAAGGTAAACATGAATGGAGAAAAAATAAATCCATGAAAGAGTTAAACAACTACACCATGATAGTTTGATATCAGTTTTAGTACTAAACATTTTCCAGAAGCTGTTCCAAAAAGAAAACCTGGTCAGTTATATGAGTCAAGTGCCAAGACCAAAAAAAAAGCCATTTTCTGAAGAGAAAAACAGGTATTTTCGGGTAATAAGACTGGATGGGAATTTCTTCTGGGAATCTGTTTTCAGATCATTAAAGTAGTTATAAGATCCATCCCTGTAGTTGGCAGTTATTACAATCTCTTGACTGCTCTAATAGAGCAATCTTAGAGCAGTTGTTAGAGAAGTACAATCAACAAGCTCTAAATGATCCCACCTGCTGAGTCACCTGGTCTGAACTACACAGGGCACTTCATGAAGCTACCATTACTGCTTCACTACAGCTCCATGTTCTGATAAAGTAAGGCTCACATACTTTAAACTGAGAGAGCAGTTACACTTATTCCCACCTGAATAATTTGTTTTGGTAGACATACTTAGCAAGGAACTAGAAGAATTCTTAATATGATTAAAAAGAATCTGCCTGACAGTTGGGGGTTTGATTCCCAACATAGCCTACTATGCATTATAATGATTCTCTATTTCTATGAGTATATTTTCTGTCCATTCAATTATCTAAGTTCCAAGAATATAACTAATATTTGGGCCTACACAATTTTGGATTTGATAATTAGCAGCTTTTTATAGAAATATAAAAACAGGTCTCACTTTGATTTTTATTGCAGTATTGATTAATTAGGGCATGCGCAACATCAAACTCAAACTGGATTGAACAACAATGGGGCATTTAAAAGGATTTGGGGAAGCGGATGTGGCTCAACTGATAGAGCATCCGCCTACCATATGGAAGGGTCCAGGGTTCAATACCCAGGGCCTCCTGACCCATGCGGTGAGCTAGCCCTCGCAGAGAACTGCCACGCACAAGAAGTGCTATGTCATGCAGGGGCGCCCCTGCATGATGGTGCCCCATGCACAAGGAGTATACCCTGCAAGGAGAGCCTCCCCATGTGAAAAAAAATGCACAGTCCACCCAGGAGTGGCCTTACACACACGGAGAGATGATGCAACAAAAAAGAGACACAGTTTCCTGGTGCCACCGAGGGTGCAAGAGGACACAGAAGCACAGACAGCAAGTGGACAGAGAGAGCAGATGAGGGGGGAGGAGAGAGAAATAAATAAAAATAAATCTTTAAAAAATAAAATAAGAAGACTCGTAACCCAGAAGTAACTCTTCCCTCAAGCACAGCTAGATCCAATGACTCAAACATTATCTAAAAGTGGTTTATCACTGTCTCCTGGCATTGCTTTCTTCTGTTGGATCTATCCTCAAGCGCGAGCTCCACTTGTGGTAGAAGCTGCCAGCATCTCCAGCTTATAGCTAGTATTTCTCAACATCCAATCAAAGGTTGCCTTTCCCTTCCCAATAGTCCCTCAAAATCCCCAGAATTGGGGATCACTGCTCTGGCCAGACCTACCTCACGTAGACATACCTAGATCTAAGGTGAATCCAACTCTGCCCAAGCCATCCGGCCTTAGAATGAGGAAGATATCATTTCCTCAGGAAAAAGAGATGTCTTTCCTAGAGAAGTGCATGCTTAAAAGCACAGACTAGCGGGCATATGAAAATAGGTTCTTGGTAGCATGGTTCGAAACGGGAAAGCCATTACAAGCAATCCTTAAAGAGATGGGTAAAGAAATGGTCGTATTCCATTCTGTGAGATATCCTCATACAGACTCAATATCCTCAACAGACTCTTCACTGGTTTCTTTGAGTCCCCTCGGGTTCCTCCTGACCCATCCTCTACGCTCCATCTTCAGTGATCTTTGTTAAGATGAAAATTCAGTCGTGTCATTCCCTGCTTTAAGTATTCCAATTTCTTCCCATTGCTCTTGGAATAAATACCAGAACCCTGCGCCAACCTTCCAGGGCACTGCTCAGTTCTTCTTCTGGCCTCCTCCTTGCCCCCCTTCCGCCCTCAGCCTTCTCTTCTTTGTGTCATGCTCCCATGACCACAGGAACTTTGCACCTGCTGTCCCCACTGTCAATACATTTCTCCCGTGTACTCCCCTATTTGGCTCATTAAATCATGCTTACCACTCAGGTATCAGGTGAAGTATCACTTCCTCAGGGAAGCTGACCCTAAAAAACAAGACAAAATATGCCCTCATGCCACTGTTCCTTTTTTTCAGAGCATGTATTTCAGCTTGTAGTTGCATATACATCAGTGTGATTATTTGATAAAGCTTATTTCACAATGCCACAAGGGCGGCGACCCTATCTGCATTTACTTCTCCCTTTGGCAGGCACACAGTAGGTACTCACTATGTACTTGTTAAATAAATGAATAAATGAATGAACTCAAGTAATATCTACTGTGTTATTTCAGAAGAGCAAAGTGATGTAATGATTCAAAAGAATACTATTAATGAACTAACAGACTTCTTGGAAGTATTGGGAGGAGACAGGTTTTTATATGACAGGATAGTGCAAGACAGATGGGAAAGGCTGCACAAAAGGAGCAAACCTAGGAAGGAAATACTGGAAGAGAGATAGCATGGTATGGTTAAAAAAAGAACAAGTGTATATTCCAAAGCACATGAGGTCTGGTGAGAATTCCTGTAAGATTACGGCTTACTTCCATTTGCCCTAACTTCCATTTGGATAACTTCCATTACCCTTTTAGATCCAATGGCCCTTTACACTGTGCTCTGAAACCCATAAACACTTTTCTGAGTAAACGAAGCCAGAACAAGGATTGTATATACTCTAATCACTTTTAATAGCCTCAGAATAAACCATGAGTCCCTTTCAGGCTGATATTAGCCATAAAAATTAAGACATATACCAGATACATTAGGTAAAATAAAACCTGCTTAGAAATGTAGTGAAGAGCAGCATGTGCTGACTAGACTTAACAGCCTCAAGCTTTCATCCTCTTTTGCTTTTATCCAATGAAATGTAGTGCACATCAACTGTTAGAAGAGTTTTTCCCTTTAACCTTTGCAATGATCTACTAGGTTGGTGCAAAAGGACTTGTGATTTTGGACCATGAATTTTAAGTCATTAAAAGTAGGCTCAAACACATCTTTATTAATCAAAATAGGAGCCATTGCAATGAACACATTTTTGCCAATGAGAAATATGTTTGTTTATTCCTATTGCATAATATGCTTCAGGATTTGACTAACTTTTCGAAAGCATTTTCTGCATCCTGCTGGCTGTGGAAGCGTTTTCCCTGCAAAAAGTTGTCGAAATGCTTGAAGAAGTGGTAGTCAGTTGGCAAGAGGTCAGGTGAATACGGAGGATGAGGCAAAACTTCATAGCTCAATTCATTGAACTTTTGAAGTGTTGATTGTGTAATGTGCAGTCAGGTGTTACAGAGAATTGGGCCCGTTGAACAATGCCGGCTACAGGCATTGAAGTTTTTGGTGCATCTCATCAATTTGCTGAGCATACTTCTCAGATATGATGGTTTCACTGGGATTCAGAAAGCTGTAGTGGACCAGACCAGCAGCAGACCACCAAACAGTGACCACGACCTTCTTTTGATGCAAGTTTGGCTTTGGAAAGTGCTTTGGAACTTCTTCTCAGTCCGACCACTGAGTTGGTCATCACTGTTTGTCATATAAAATCCACTTTTTGTCACATGTCACAATTCAATCCAGAAATGCTTAGTTGTTGTTGCATAGAATAAGAGAAGATGACATTTCAAAATGATGATATTTCGTATTTTCGGTCGGCTCATGACGCATCCACTTACTGAACTTTTTCACCTTTCCAATTTGCTTCAACTCCCAAACGATGCAGAATGGTCTATGTTGAGTTCTTCGGCAACTTCTCATGTAGTTTAAGAAGATCAGCTTCAATGATTGCTTTCAATTGGTCATAGCCATCTTCCGATGGCCGGCCACTGTGCTCCTCATCTTCAAGGCACTTGTCTCCTTTGCAAAACTTCTTGAACCACCACTGCACTGTACATTCTTTAGCAGTTCCTGGACTAAATGCATTGTTGATGTTGCAAGTTGTCTCTGCTGCTTTATGACCCATTTTGAAGTCAATTAAGAAAACGACTCAAATTTGCTCTTTGTCTAACATCATTTCCATGATCTAAAATAAATATAAAATAAACAGCAAGTATTAAGTCATTAGCAAAGAACATAAAGCAAGAAATTGCACATTAAAATGATGTAGAATATAACATTTATTTAAGAACATATTCCAATATCAAACAACAAGGCAAACCACAATTACTTTTGCCCCAACCTAATACCTTCCTTGTTCATGTAAAATAATTAATACAATTAAAACAGTTCTAATGATTAATGCAATGGTTTAAGGCAAACCGAATTTTTTGGAAGAGGTAATTTAATATTTCCCCTCAAAAGGCTAATTTAATTTTCTTTAAACTGTTAAATAATAGCAACAGATTTTTTTTTAAACTTTGCCCATTTTTCTGTGTTTTTTCATCAAATTTTCTTTGAAACAATTTGGGAATTATGTAATATGATCAAATTCATCTTTGCTTAATAGAAGTAAATTTATCTGAATTAGCAACAGGATAAAAAATAACAGGAAGAAAAATACGTTGGCCTGGAAGCCAGAAGACCTGGGTTATACTTCAGGGTATGCCTCTTTCTAGTTGGGAAGTATCACTTAACCTTACTTAGTTTCCTCTTCTTATCTGGAAGCTGCTCTTGCAGTTATGAATGAAGTAAAATGTGCAAATTGTAAAACACATCATAAATACAATTTCATTTTTATTAGAATATATGTTTTTCCAAAACTTCCTGACTTTTTGCAGGTAATTACTCATTCTATTTTTATCACACAGTCAGTAATGGAACTAGAATTTGAACCTACTTGTAGCAGTTTGATACTGTTTATGAATTCCAAAATTACATATTGGGTTATGTTTGTAAACTGGTCCGTTCCCCTGGGCATATTAGATTATATTGTATTCAGAGGTTTCACTTTTACTTGATTAAATAATGACTAAGGCTTTGATTGGGCCATGTCAGTAGGACATTGAGTTTCCACCCCCTTGGTGGGCGGCGACTCACAGAGAAAATGACAAGGCAGAGGAGTTAGTTGGAGTTTTAATGTTGGAGCCCCAGGAAGTGAAAACACAGAGAAGCAGATAAATGAGGAAGGAGAGAAGGCTTCTTGAGAAACAGTAGAGGGGCCAGGAAGAGAGATGAACTGTTCACCTGACAGTCTACAACTGGAGAGAAGGCTTCTTGAGAAACAGCAGAGGGGCCAGGAAGAGAGATGAACTGTTCACCTGACAGTCTACAACTGGCCTCGTGGAGGGGCAGAGCAGCTGAGCCCAGGAAGAGAGGAACCAGAAAGCCTGAACCCTTGCAGGCAGCCCCATAGACACAACAGAAACCCTGGGAAGAGAGCCTGGTAGCGTACAGTGGACTTTGTGGAGAGAACAGAGTGGCTGAGCCCAGAGAGAAACGAACACTAGGAGAGAAATGAGATGTATCCCAGCCTACAGCTGACATTGGAAGAAGCTGGGGCATGGAGCCCTGGGAGAAAGAGGAAGCCTGAACCCTGGCAGATGTCGGCAGCCATCTTGTTTCAACATGTGGTAACAGACATTGGTGAAGGACGTAATTTATGTTTTATGGCCTGGTAACTGTAAGCTTCTACCCCAAATAAACACCCTTTGTAAAAGCCAACAGATTTTTGGTATTTTGCCTCAGCATCCTTTGGCTGACTAATACACTACTTCTAACCTAAATCACCATGCTCTATCCTTATGCTTATAGGAAGAGCTCGGAAAAATTTAATAAATTGCTCTTATCCTCATTTTCCTTTGCATAAAGAAGAGAAAATAATGTCAAGTTCATAGGATTATTTTAACAATCACTTGAGTTCACCTAAACAAAACAGCAAAGCAGAGGATAGATGCTCACTGGTGGTTGAATCTGAAATTCAGAACTGTGGCAGACTGTATTTAACAAAGGTGACTACACCAATATATATTCCAAACCACGTGCTCTCTTACAATCGGACATTGGACACAATTCCCACAGGGTGGAGGGGGCAGCAGTCTATGTCCCCTTTCCTTGAAAGTGGGCGATTTTTTTTTAACTGTCTCAACCAATAAATTGTGGTGGCAGAAGTGACCTGCTGGACTTCTGAGACTGGCCACAATAGGCAATATAGCCTCTGCCTGGCTCACTCTCTCTCTTGGACCAGGCACTCAGGGAAGCCAGCCTCCACATCCTGAGGACACCCCTGCAGCCCTGCGAGAAGCTGTGTGGGGGAAAGCTGAGCCCCCAGTCCACAGCAGCTCCAAACGGCCAGCCACGTGAGTGCACGGTCTTGAAGTGGATTCTGCAGGCTCAGTCAAGCCTTCAGATGATGGCAGTCGCAGTGGACTTATTACTGCAATTGCATAAGAGTCGCTGAATGAAAGAAAACTACCTTTTCCAAAATTCTAGCCATCAGAATCTGTGTGAAAAAATTAGTCATTAAAATCAGTGTTTGGGGGTGCTCTATTGCAATGCAGTGGATAACAAATTCAAGAACCATTGTTCCGTTTGAAGATTAACCTCTATGTGGAAATTGTAAAGTTATACCTTTGTTACAAAAAGCTGATAGTCCAAAAGCAATATAGGACAATTCAAAGTCCTTAAAATCCTTAGTTCTTACTTTATATGAAGTGAGATTTGCCCCTTCTAAATTAGACCTCTGAAAAGAGGTAGTCAATTTATGCATAAGTGCTTATAAAATCCCTCTTACTTTTTAGGTGCTAATTTCAATAAAATTGTTTCATAACATGGAAAGTGGGAAAAGTCCACTGTTTCTGAACTAGTATCTTATTTCATATAATATGCTATTTGAAATATTCATGTATAGTCAAAATTTATAAAGTAAATATTGTTTGTACACATTTGATTATTTCATCTATATTCCAAAAGTTCAAATACTCAAACTGTCAAATTTTAGAGATCTTTCTATTAGGATGTGAAAAAATGTCTTTGTAGGTTGAGCATATACAGTTCTTCAGATCAGTGAATAAACTCCTTAGTCCCATTTAAAAAGATTTAATCTTTAAAAGACATCATTAAGAAATGAAAAGCAAGTCACAATCTGAAAGAATTTGAGAAAGTTCAGTTTATAATTGCAAGAAAATATTCATAATGCATGTATCTGACAAAGGATTTGTATTCAGAATATATAAACAATACAACCCAAACAAAGGAAAGACAAACAACCAAATAGAAATGGTCAAAAGATTTAAACTACCATTTTAACAAAAATGTATGCAAATGACCAGTAAATATGCAAAAAGATGCTCATCATCATTAGTAATTAGGAAAATGCAAATTTAAACTATACTAGGATACCATTATACACCCAAAAGAATGTCTAAAATTAAGAAGGCTGATAATACCAAGGGCTAACAAAGATAGGGGATAATGGGAACCCTCACACATTGCTACTGAGAGTATAAAGTAAGCCAACCACTTTTGAGAACTGTTTGACAGTTTCTTATAAAGTTAAAATTATACTTAGCATGTGACACAGTAATTCCATGCCTTGTAATTTACCCAAGAGAAATAAAAGTAAATATATACAGAAAAACTTGCACAAAATGGTCATAGTAACTTTATTTCTAAAAGCCCCGAACTGGAAATGATCCAAATCGTTCTCCATAGATGAATAAATCTTGGTATACCCATATAGTGGACTATTAATCAGCAATAAAAAGGATCAACCTACTAAAATCCACAACATGAATAATCTTAAAAACACTTTTCTGAATAAAAGAAGCCAGACAAAAGATCATATATACTGTATAATTCCATTTTATGAAATTCTAGAAGTAGTAAAATTAATCTTCACAGAAAGTATTAATAGATAAGAGGATTGCCTGGACTGGCATGTAAGGCAGGGGGGAGGGAATTGACTGCAAAGAGGCATCAAGAGAATATTTTGGGGCAATGGGAATATTCTATATTTCCATTGCTGTGGTGGTTGTAAAATGGTGTACACTTGTCAAAACTCATTGATCTGTGTAATTAAAGTGACTCTATTCTATTCTATGAAAATTATACATCAATAAAGTTGTTCAAATGTTTTTTTAAAAAGAAGAATGTTGGAAATAGTTGACACCAAATGTGATTTCATTGGTGTCATCTCAAACTGGCCATGTTCTAATCTACCTATCAACTATGTTGTTTTTCAATATATATATGAATAAATCTCCAAAATGGAATACGACTTTTCTCTAGAATAAAATAAGTTATTCTAATACCAAAGTATCATCTTATTTTACAATTTATCATAAAAATTTGCAACTATAAAAAAAAAGCGAAAAAGGTCAACAGCATGCCAACATCTTGAGTAGGAAATTCAAGGTTAGAGTAAAATTTATTCAGTTTGAGATTGGGTCGTGAGACTTGATTTCCCAATCAGCTCCCTCTAGTCTCTGAAGAAATTATACAATCATCCTTAATTCATTTAATCTCCACAACAACAAAATTAAATGTGAATCTTATTTATTCTCATTTTATATAGGGAGGAATCAAGATTCAGCAAACTAAGGAACTCTTTTTGAGTTATTCTAGGAAATTGCATACTTAGGATTGAAACCCAAGATTATCTTATTCCTAAGGCATTCTCTTCCCCCCATATTATATTGCCTCTAAGGTTTAATTTTGTCTATCAAGCTGAGAAAGAGATATAAATTAATTTACATGAAATTTGCTTACCAGTGGTCATTCATTATAAAAATTGCTATTACTTGAATCTTCTGGCTATTTACAAACTGAAAAGCACTATAGTAAAAGAGTATATTATTATTGTTCTTGGAAGAAATTTTCTATTTTATTACTGTTAAAATTTATTCTTCACTTCACTTGTGAGATAAAATATCTTAAATTAACTAAATTTTAAGGAGAGAAGAGGACATTCACATAAAAGATTTCATGAATCATAGTATTACCCGTTTGTAACTGAATTTCTTTCCAGTTCCAGTGATTTATTATCATAATTGAATAACATAACTCTTAAGTTTCAGTGCATCCTCTGGCTATAAACACAAGAGAAAGAATAATTAAAATAGTCTATCCTGTTCAACCAAGGTAAGATGATAGCAAACACATTTTTAAAATTTCAGTGAGTGAAATATATGTAATAATTCTTACCAAGAGAAATTTTCTTTTGATGTATTTCTAATGGCAATAGCTGGGAAGAATTTTCCAAGTTAGAATTAGTCTATTTCAAATTTCATATGAGACAGCAAGGTAAAAATCTCTTAACTTATTCCCAAAACTTGACAATTTTCCCAATTTGCTTTTCTATGGTGAGCTTCCAATGTGTCTCCCTTAAAGGATTTCTGTAATTTAAATGCCTATAAGATGGTGAGAGATTTTCAGGCCAATGACAGTTGGCCACAAAAATGAGCATAATTAGCTAAAAGTTTTCCATTCACCAGGTTGTACTAAAGGTTCTGTATTACACTTAAGAAAATTTATGATATTTCTATGAATATGTCATCTTGCAGTGAATTTTGAAGGTCTGAATTTTGGCTCTGTCTAGTCATTCTTTCCATTAGGGGGAAAAGTATGTTCAAAGTAGTCAGAACTTCTCTTATTATCTTTTTTTTTTTTACTTAGGTATTCACCACATCCAAAGCTTTTAGTTCAAAATGGCATATCAAAGTGAATTTTTTTTCTGAAAGAAATCTGTTTAGTTATATCCAGGATGACTTAAGGACTTAGGCAAGTAGATAATTTGCCTGGGACTTTTCCATTGTAAACTGAAAAGGAAGTTCCTTTTACATTTTTTTTACTTAATATGGTGTCAGTTATTCACATTTCTATTTCTAACAAACAAGATCAAATCAATGATGCTTTTCATCAGTATTTCCTCAGATATTCTTTTTACCCCTTATCTATTCTCTTCCCCTTCTGGAACACTTATAATGCAGGTGTTTGTGCGTATCATATTGTCATTCAATTCCCTGAGACTCTGTTCAGTTTTTTGCATTCTTTTCTCATCTGTTCTCTTATCTTTTCAAGTTCAAATCTTCTGTCTTCAAATTCACTTATTTGTTGTTTCAACATTTCAAATCTTTTGTTAAATGCCTCTAATGTACTTTTAATCACATCCACGGTGTCTTTCACTTCCATAAACTCTGTTACTTTTTCTGCAGGCATTCAAATGTTCTTTATCCTCACACAGTGTTATTTTAATACAGTTCTATCTCTTTTGTCATATTTTCTTTCATATCTTTAAACTGATTAAGGAGGTTAAGGAAAACATCATTGATTAGTTTTCTTAAATCTTATATCTCATGTAAATTCTTGGCTTGTTCCTTTGGCTGGACCATATCTTCCCATTTCTTAGTATTGGTTGTTGACTTTTGTTGCTATCTAGTCACCTGATTGTGTTGGTGATTTTGTTCTGTTGATCAATGTCTCTTTCTAGACTAGTGATTTTATTTCATAGCTCCTCTTTGATTTTTAGTTTCATTTTTTTCTAAAACTATAAGATTGCCATGTTTAAGTAATGAAAACAGGGGCAGGAAGCCACTAATGGGGCTTGACCAGCTCCACAGTGCCTGGGACAGAAGCAGGAAAGACAAGCCTGCCTTCCTCTACTTTTCCAACTGATCAGCAGATGGTGCTCCTCATCAAGCCCTCACACAAAGAAATGAAAATTGTGAGTCACTAGCCCCTGTGGCTAGGAATAGCACCCATCACCCACCTTCAAGGCAGACCACCTGGATAAAACCCATGGCACACTGCAGCCAACTGAAAAGGAAACAGACATATTTATCCGTGGAAAGAAAGAGGGTGTAGCAGAGAGTAGAGAATGATTTCTCTTCAGTGAATTTGGGCAGCAGAGCCCACTTTGAATCTTGTCTCTGGCCAGAGCATAATCACAGGCAATTGAGGGTTGAATAAGGCACCTTCATGGTAAAATTTGCCAAAGATTACCATCTGCTGGCAGGCTAGGAAACTGCAAGGAGAAAAAACACTATTTGGAGTCTCTAATCTGAGACCTCTTGGATCTGATCTGGTCCCATTTGTGAGTTCATGGTCCTATTTTGATTACTTAAGCTTGGCAATTTTAAAGATGTAAAATATGGTGAACTAAAAGTCAAAGAAGAGCTGTGAAACAAAACCACTAGCCAAGAGAAAGTAATTGATGATCAGAGTAAACTTGTCAAATATTCAGATGTCTAGACATCAAAAAATACATAAGACATACTAAGAACCAGGAAGAGATGGCTCAGCCAAAGGAACAAAGAAAAAATTCTGATGAGACACAAGATTGAACAAAACTAATCAATGATAATCACACAAATCTAAATAAATTCCAGGAGTTGAAGGAAAATATGACTAAAGAGATAAAGGATACTAAGAACTCACTGGGTGAGCATAAAGACCAGTTTGAAAGCCTGCAAAGAAAAATAACAGAGCTTATGGGAATGAACAACACAATGGATGAAATTAAAAGTATATGAGAGGCATATAACAGCAGATTTGAAATGGCAGAAGAACAAATAAGAGAAATTGAGGACAGAACTACTGAACTTGAAAAGACAAGAGAACAGACAGAAAAAAAGAGTGGAAAAAATTGAACAGGGTTTCAGGGAATTGATGGACAACATGAAATGCAAAAACATAAGTTATCAATGGCCCAGAAGGAGAAGAGAATGAAAAAGAAGCAGAAAGAATATTTGAGGAAATGACCAAAAACACCCCGTACTTTAAGAAAGATAGAAATATCAATATCCAAAAAGGATAACAACCCCCAAACAGAATAAATCAGAATAGACCTGCTCTAAGACATCTACTATTCAATATGACAATTACCAGAGGTAAATAGAGGATTCTGAAATTAGCAAGAGAAAAGGACTGCCTCACATACAAGAGAAACTCATTAAGTCTCAGTGCCAATCTCTCATCAGAAATCATAGAGGTAAAAATAAAATGATATGGTGCATTTAAGGTACTGAAAGAGAAAAACTGCCAGCCAATAATTCTTTATCTGCCAAAATTGACCTTCAAAATTGAGGGTGAGTTTAAAGTCTTTATAGATGAACAAAAACTGAGAGAATATGTTACCAAAAGACTGATATTACAAGAGATACCAAAGGGAGTGGTGAAGTCTGAAAGGAAAAGACATGGGTGAGAGGCTTGTAGAAGAGTGTAGAAATGAAGATTATTAATAGAGGTGACTTAAAGCATAAAATGGCAGACAATAGCAAGATATGATAATGGAAAGCCAAAGGATAAAATGGATGGTGTAAGTACTGGCTTTACAGTAATAACATTGAAAGTTAATGGTTTGAACTCCCCAATCAAAAGGCACAGACTGACAGAATGGACAAAAAATATGAGACATTTATATGCTGTCCACGAGAGACACACCTTAGGCATGAATTCACAACCAGGTTGAAAGTGAATGTTTGGAAAAAGATATTCTAAGCAAATAGTAACCAAAAAAGACCTGTAGTAGTGATACAAATATCAACCAAAATAGATTTTAAGTGCAAAACTGTTATACAATTTTCCAAGAAGAAATAAATGTAAACAAAATCAAAAGTTGTTTCTTCAAGACAATCAACAAAATCAATAAACCCTTAGATAGACTGACAAAGGAAAAAAAAGAAAATGCAAATAAATAAAATCAGAAATGAGAGAAGGGACATTACCACTGACCTCACAGAAATAAGAGACATTGTGAGAGGATATTATGAACAACAGCACATCAACAAACTAGACAATGTAGACAAAACAGACAAATTTTTAGGAACTCATGAACAATCTACACTGACCATAGAAGAAATAGAGGTTCTCAACAAACCAATCATAAGTAAAGAGATTGAAATAGTCATCAAAACTTCCCAAAGGGGAGCAGATGTGGCTCAAGCAGTTGAGCACTTGCCTCCCACATGGGAGGTCCTGGATTGGTTCCTGGTGCCTCCTAAAGTAGTCAAACAAATAACAAGCAGACAAAGTGCAGACATCAAGCAAAGACAACAAGCAGACAATGAGCAAAAACAATGAGCAGACAACACGTAGAAAATGACTGCAACAAAAAGCAAAAGCAACAAGCAAAAGCAACAAGCAAAGAGGTAAGGGAGCCATCTCGGGGAGGGGTTACCCAAAAAAGTAAAATGCCAGGACCAGATGGCTTCACAGGTGATTCTACCAATCATTCAAAGATGCTCTAATACCAATCTTGCTCAAGCTCTTCCAAAAATTTGAACAGGAAAGAACCCTACCAAACTCATTCTATGAAGCCAACATCACCTTAATACCAAAACCAAGTAAGGTACTATGAAAAAAGAAAATCACAAACCAGTTTCTCTAATGAATATAAATCCAAATATCCTCAACAAAATACTTGCAACCTGAATCCAAAGGCACATTAAAAGAATTATACACCATGATCAAGGGGATTTTATGCCAGTTATGCAAGGGTGGTTCAACACAAGAAAATCAATTAGTGCAATAAACCACATTAATAAATTGAAGAAGAAAAATCAGGTGGAGGGGGCAAGATGGCATCTGAGTGAGTGCACCTCACAGTCTCTCATGCAAAGAGGCAGCTGAGTGAGGTTGGAGTCTTGCCAGAGCAGGCTATTTTGGGGGCTTGCAAGGCAGGAGGTATGTAGATGCCAATTTGGAGAGACTGTGACAGAGATAGCGCTTGCTAAAGGTAGAATTGTGGGTTGTAAGTACAGAGATCTGAGGCTGTGGGGAAGTGGACCCTTCCCCCTAGGGCTGGCTGCCACAGTGTTCCCTGAAAACTGCTGGTTTTGAGGTGGCGTTCCCAAGCCCCATGATCCCCAGATTCATGTCCCTGTAGCCCCCGTAGCCCGTGTTCCACAGACATAGATACCCTGAACCTGCAGTGTCCCAGACTTCCCTTTCAGGGCTCCCAGGGGTCCGGGATTGCCCCAGCCCTCCAGGTTTGGACTGACTCTTTGAGTAGGAGGGATTCAGTGGGGAGCGCACCAAAAGGGCCGCTGAGTGCAGGTTCAATTTTCTGTCCCCCCCTCCCCTTTTTTTTGTGCTTGTAGGAGCATACCGGTTGCTTGGGGAGAGTCTGGAAAGAGAGGAGTGGTCAATCTGTTAGAAAACCCAATTCACCTAAATACCATGGGATAGGAAGCTTGGTCTGAGAGAAGGTGGAGTCAGAAAATCAACTAGCCCTCTCATAGCACACCTAAAGGAGAGGGGCTGTAGGAGGTGCTTTCCAAGCTTCCAATAGCATACTTGGGGTTCCTGGTGAAGTGTGGGTGCTCTCTCTCTGGAAATTAAGAGTCATTGTTTTCTGTGTGGAGCTGGTTCAACAAGGACCCACTTGAATCTCCTACCGCAGCTTTCCTGCTGCCTGGGAGAGAGGGAAGTGAGGAAGGGAAAAGAGGGGAACGTCAGATCCCTAAGTGTTTTATTTAACTACAAAGAGGATTCCTTGCTTGAAACTTTTCCCTAGAATTGGGTGTGTTTCTCTTCTTGTTTTTCCTTCCTCTTTATCCCCACAAGGCCCTTTTTCTTTCTTTTTTCTTTTATTCTCTTTTTCTTTCTTACATCCCCCCTCCCTTTTGTCCCTTTTTTTTTCTCTTTCTTTCTCTCTTTTTTTATTCTTCTTATATTAGGTGCTACAAGGAGCATTTCACATTTTCTGTATTTCCTCATCCTCCATTTCCTCTTTTCTGTGTGCATTGATTCTGGCCACCAACACTATCCCCTTTCCTCTGTCATTTATTGTTTCTCTTACATTATACCTCTCTTTGTTTGCCCCCCTATTTTTCTGACTTTTTATTTCTAATACATTTGTTCTGTTTTCTGTCTATATTATTATCCTTTCTTTTCTCTTTTCCTCTCTCCTGAACACACTGGCCTTTTAATTCACACTATATTCCCCCCCCCCCCCCATATTCAGTTTACTATCTCATTATATGTACTCTACTTTTCTTACTGTTATAACTCTACATACCTTACATGAGTCTAATATCCATTCTGCTAGATCTCACATGATTCCTCTGTTAATATTTACTATCAACACTACTATTAGTCATTTTCTTTTCTTACTCCTTTTTCTTTCTCTGGCCCTAATATTTTCTTCAAGTGAACTTAGCCAACAACAAGGAAATAGAATAAGAAGAACAAAGTGACAAAGAGAAGACTTAACACACACGAAAAAACAACAAATAATTAAACTCCAAACTAGACAAAGAAGCTAAGCAACTGATTAAACCCCTCAAGATAAAATGATAACCAGACAGCAACAAAAAACTACAAACCAAACTAATAATCAGGAAAACATGCCCCAATCCAGTGAACAAACTGAAAACCAGGAAGAGGAGCAGAACATCGAACAAGTAATTAAAGCTCTCAAAACATATATGAGGGACCAATTTGATGAAGTGAAGGAAGCGATTAAGAATATGAAGAAAACACTTGGAGAGAATACAGAAGAAATTGCAATCATACACAAAAAGATAACGGATATGATGGTGATGAACAGCACAATTCAAGAAATCAAAAATACACTCTCAGGAAATAACAGCAGACTCGAAGAGGCAGAAGAGAGATTAAGTGATGTGGAAGATAGTACATCTGAAATCAAACAGGTAGTAGAACTGATTGATAAAAAGACAGAAAAAATCCAACTGGGACGGAGGGACATGAATGACAATGCAAAATGCCCAAACATACACATTATAGGCATCCCAGAAGGAGAGAAGGGAAAGGGGGCAGAAGAGGTGTTGGAGGAAATAATGGCTGGAAACTTCCCAAATCTACAGAGGGAAATGGATGTACATGTCCAGGAAGCACAACACACCCTAAATAGCATAAATTCCAACAGATTTACCCCAAGACATATACTTGCCAAATTATCCAATGCTCAAGACAAAGAGAAAATACTAAAAGCAGCAAGAGAAAAGAGAACCATCACATATACAAAGGAGGCTCCATAAGATTAAGTGCTGATTTCGCATCTGAAACCATGGAGGCAAGAAGGCAGTGGTATGACATAGTCAAGGTACTAAAAGAAAAAATTTCCAACCAAGAATACTCTATTCAGCTAAGTTAGCATTCAAAAATGATGGAGAATTCAAAATATTACAGATAAGCAGAAACTAAGAGAGTATGCCAACAGGAATCCTGCCCTTCAAGAAATACTAAAGGGAGCTCTGCAGGAAGAAAGAAAAAAATAAGAGAGACAGAGTTGGAGGACAGTGTAAGAGCAACTAAAAAAACAAAAACAGAAAAAGAAAATCAAACAAAAAATGACAAACACAAATCCAAAGAATATATGGCTAAAATAAGTTATTCTTTGAAAGTAATAACACTGAATGTCAATGGATTAAACTCACCTGTCAAGAAACTCAGACTGGAAGATTGAATAAGAAAATATGACCCATCTATATGCTGTCTACAGGAAACACATCTTAGACCCAGTGATTCAAGGAGGTAGAAAGTGAATGGCTGGAAAACAATCTTACAGGCAAACAATAACCAAAAAAGGGCAGGAGAAGTTATATTAATATCAGACAAAATATCAGACTTTAAATGCAGAAATTTTGTGAGAGACAAAGATGGACACTACTTATTAGCGAAAGGGATAATCTTTCAAGAAGAAAGAACAATCATAAACATTTATGCTCCTAACAAGGGTGCCTCCAAATATGTGAGGCAAAACCTGGAAAAACTAAGTGAAGGAATAGATGCCTCTACAATTATAATGGGGGACTTTAATACACCATTATCAATCTTGGACAGAACATCTCAAAAGAGAATCAATAAAGAAACAAAGACTTGGAACAATATATTAGAGATGCTGGACATAATAGACATATACAGAACATTACACCCAAATACAGCAGAATATACATTATTC
The DNA here is from genome assembly GCF_030445035.2 of Dasypus novemcinctus. Lineage (NCBI taxonomy): Eukaryota > Metazoa > Chordata > Mammalia > Cingulata > Dasypodidae > Dasypus > Dasypus novemcinctus. Next base: position 7,600,750 of record NC_080701.1, on the reverse strand, counting down.
TAAAGTGGACATGGATCATTCTCCAAGTTAGACCACATGATAGGCCACAAAAAATGCTCAATGAATTCAGAAAGATTGAAATCATACAACATAATTTCCCTGACCACAGTGGAAAGAAGCTGCAAATCTGCAAGGGCCAGAGACCTAGATTTGGCACCAAGATTTAGAAGTTAAACAACATACTCTTAGAAAAACAGTGGAGCAAGGAGGAAATCTCAAAAGAAATTAATAAGTACCTTGAAACTAATGAAAATAATAACACAACATATCCAAACTTATGGGATGCAGCAAAAGCAATACTGAGAGGGAAATTTATAGCGGTAAATTCATACATCAAAGAAGATGAAAGAGCTAAAATTGAAAAACTAACTGCATACTTGGAGGAATTAGTAAAAAAAACAACAAACTAACCCCAAAGGAAGAAGAAAGAAAGAAAGAACAAAGATAAGAGCAGAACTAAATGAAATAGAAAATAAAAAAGCACTTGAAAAAATAAACAAAATCAAGAGCTGGTTCTTTGAGAAGATCAATAAAATTGACAAACCCTTAGCTAGACTAACAAAGAAAAAAAGAGAGAAGATGCAAATAATACACAAAATAAGAAACAAGAAGGCGATATCACCACTGATCCCACAGAAATAAAGACTATCATAAAAGGATACTTTGAAAAACTATATTCCAACAAAAACAACAATTTAGAGGAAATGGACAAATTCCTAGAAACACATAAGCAGCCTACATTGACAAAAGACAAAGTTGATGATCTCAACAAACCAATCACAAGAAAAGAGATAGAATCAGTCATTAAAAACATCCCAAATAAGAAGAAGCCAGGGCCAGACAGTTTCACAGGTGAATTCTACCAAACATTCCAGAAAGAACTAACACCAATCTTGCTTAAACTCTTCCAAAAAATTGAAACAAAAGGAACATTGCCTAACTCATTCTATGATGCCAACATTACTTTAGTACCAAAGCCAAACAAAGACAACACAAGAAAGGAAAATTACAGACCAATCTTTCTAATGAACCTAGATGCAAAAATCCTCAACAATATACTCAACATATTCAACAACACATTAAATGACCAAGTGGGATTCATTCCTGATATGCAAGGATGGTTTAACATAAGATAATCAATTATGTAATACACTATATAAACAGATTGAAGGAAAAAATCACATGATCATATCTATAGATGCAGAAAAAGCATTTGACAAAATACAGCACCCTTTCTTGATAAAAACACTGCAAAAGATAGGAATAGAAGGAAACTTTTTGAACATGATAAAGAGTATATATGAAAAACTCACAGCTAACATCATTTACAATGATGAAATCCTAAAATCTCTCCCTCTAAGATCAGGAACAAGACAAGTATGCCCAATACCACACCTCCTATTTAACATAATCTTAAAAGTACTTGCTCGAGCACTGAGGCAAGAACCAGACATAAAAGGCATCCAAATTGGAAAGGAAGAAGTCAAAATTTCACTATTTGCAAATGATATGATCCTATACATAAAAAACCCTGAGATGTCTACAACAAAGCGTCTAGAACTTACAATTGAGTTCAGTAAAGTCACAGGTTACAAGATCAATGCACAAAACTAAGTAGCACTTCTGTACATCAATAATCAACAATCTGAGGAGGAAATCAGAAATCAAATACCATTCACAATAGTAAATTAAAAAATCAAATACCTAGGAATAAATTTAACTAAAGATGTAAAAGACTTATACACAGAAAACTACACAACACTGTTCAAGGAAATCAAAGAAGACCTAAATAAATGGAAGAACATTCCCTGTTCATGGCTAGAAAGACTAAATATTATTAAGATGTCTATCCTACCAAAACTGATCTACAGATTCAATGCAATCCCAATAAAAATCAACACAGCATTCTTTAATGAACTAGAGAAACTAACTTTGAAATTTATTTGGAAAGGAAAGAGGCCCCAAATAGACAAAGACATATTGAAAAAGAAAAATGGAATTGGAGGAATCAACTACCAGACTTCAAAATATACTACAAAGCTACAGTAGTGAAAATGGTATGATATTGGCACAAAGAGAGACACACTGACAAATGGAACTGAATTGAGAGTTCCGATATAGATCTTCATATATACAGCTATATGGTATTTGACAAGGCTACCAAACCCTCTTAACTGGAAGAGAATGGCCTCTTCAACAAATGGTGCCTGGAGAACTGGATATTCATATGTAAAAGAATGAAAGAGGATTAGCAACTCACACCTTATACAAAAATCAACTCAAGATGGATCAAAGGCCTAAATATAAGAGCCAAGACTGTAAAGACCTTGGAAAGCAATGTAGGGAAGCAATGTAGGCATCTACAGGACCTTGTAATAGGAAATGGCTTCATGAACTTCACACCAAAAGCACGAGCAGCAAAAGAACAAATAGATAAAAGGGACTTCCTCAAAATTAAAACCTTCCTCACTTCAAAGGAGTTTGTCAAGAAAGTGAAAAGAGAGTCTACACAATGGGAGAAAATATTTGGTAACCATATATCTGATAGGAGACTTATATCTTGTATATATAAAGAACTCCTATATCTTGAAAATAAAAAGACAAACAGCCCATTTAAAAAATGGGGAAAAGATTTGAACAGACACTTCTCCAAAGAAGATATACAAATGGCTAAAAAACACATGAAAAAATGCTCAAAATCACTACAATTAGGGAAATGCAAATCAAACAATGAGATACCATACTCCCATAAGACTGGCAGATATCAAAAAATCAGACTACAATAGTTGGAGAGGATGTGGAGAAATGGGAACACTCATCCACTGCTGGTGGGAATGCAGAAGCATCCAGCCATTCTGGAGGACAGTTTGGCAGTTTCTCAAAAAAACTAGCTGTAGATTTGCCATATGACCCAGCAATTCCACTGCTGTGTATATACCCAGTAGAACTGAAAACAAGGACACAACCTGATATATGCACACCAATATTCATAGCAGCACTATTCACTATTTCCAAAAGTTTGAATCAACCCAAATGCCCAACAATGGATGAATGGATAAATAAAATGTGGTATATACATTCAATGGAATAACTACTCAGCTATAAGAACAAATACAATACAAGCACAGTGATAACATGGATGAATCTTGAGAACCTTATGTTGAGTGAAGCAACCCAGGCATTGAAGGACAAATACTACATGACCTCTCTGATATGAAATAAGTAAACCAAGCTGTCTCAGAGAGCTAGAGACTGGATGATAAACTTAAAGGAAGTTGGGCGGTAGAGGAAGGTTGTAAGCTGACACCTACTTGGGTGAAATCTATGATAAGCTGGAGGTAAGTATTTGTACAGGGAAGGGATAAAATGGGGGCATAGGGATAACTTTGGGTGGGGCTGTATGGGCTTGAGGGGGTTAGGGATGGGAGGATTGGTAAGATGACCCAAGAAATTGGGGGGAGAATGGGGGGAACATTTGAACATAGGAGATTGTCAGATATGTGGTTGAAATTATAATGCAGAGAAAACTCTTTAGAAAACATAATACGGAAGGTTACCTGTTTAAGATGCTTAATGGGGGGCATCTGACACAGGACAAACTTCTAGGGAGTGTGTGGGTGCTCATTTTGTCACAGTGGGTTATATCATTGGATGGAGACCCATATAATGAGAGTGAAGGTATACCCACATCCTGGGGAGGACTGATGTTCCCAAACAGAGAGAATTATATCTCTCGAGAGAATTAGTGGCTACCAATGTGTTAGAGCAGTCAAGTATGTCAATCCCTCAACATTTTTGCAAGTATCTCTGAATATGGTCCTTCAAGTAATGAAGATTGATTGTCATGGTGGGCCCTGAGGGGAGGGGGAAAGAGGTGTTGAATACATGCAATCAGTTTTACTGGGGGGCAATGGAAGTGTTCCACAAGATCCTGCAATGATGGATATAGGACATGTTAAATTACACCAAAAATGTATAAAAGTCTATAGGCTAAAATGTAAACCATAACATAAAACATAAGATAACTAAAAATTTAGAAAATTGTATAGTCTAAAATATAAACCATAATGTAAACCCAAATGGAACCATATTCGAAAGCTATTGTTTCAATATCTGTACATTAGCCACAGCAAATATAATATGAACATGTAAGAAGATCATTGTTGGGGAAGGGACAAAGGGTTTGATGTGGATATGTGGGAGTACCATATATTGTATATGTGAATTACTGTGATCTAAAACTTATAGGAAGAAAAACTTAATAATTAGAAAATAAAAAAGTAAGGAGGTAGACACTGAGGATGAAATGGAAGAAATTGCCTTGCCATTGTACATATAGGGCAACACCTGTAGCAGTGATGAAAGGCAAAATGTCAAAAACAAAGCTTTTTCATTTTTTCAATATCCCAATATATTTTTCCTTTATTTAATTTTTCTAAATTACTATGTATTCTATATCTAACCTTTAAACCCATCACTATATTCCATTTTACTATTAATGGAAACTAGCAATATATTGGGCTTCCTTTTTAAAGAAGTTTTGGACTACAGAGAAGTTCAACTAAGGTGGGGGAGGAGCACTTGTGTGGGGTGTTATTGGTAGGGGGCACATGGTTGGGAGGAAGTCCTCCAGGACATGTATACAGGGTACATAAAAAGGTTGGATATTTTCATAGTGGTTTCAGTTGGAAACAACAGTTGAGAGAGTGCTGAATTCCTGAGCAGGGGAGCTCTATCACATTCCCCAATGGAAGAGCAACAATCCCCCAAGTGCAATGGCAAAGACCAACAAAGATGGATGGTCAAACAATGAGCCCTCGATACTGATGGCTCCAATTATGAGCCTTTGTGCCTGAAATATGAACTAGGCCTAGAGCTGCAGGGTGTCTAAGAGTTACCTCCCGAGAGCCTCCATATTATTTAAATGTGGCCAGTCTATAAGCCAAACTCAGCATGTAGATGCACTGCCTTCCCCCCAGCATGGGACATGACTCCCAGGGATGAGCCTCCCTGGTGCCACAGGATTACTACCAAGCACCAGTGATGATGTAACTAGAAAATGACCTTGATAAAGGGGTCAACTCAGACCAGCAGAATATCTCAGCCTACATGTAATATCAGGTGTTAAAAACTGCTTTTTGACTTTGGACAAAAGGGGGAAATGGAAAGGACAAGTGAGTTTATATGGCTATGGGACTCCAAAAAAAAGTCGGGAGGTCATCAGAGGGGCAATGCTTATGCATGCCTCAGCAGGGTACCAGAGACAGCCAAGGTAGATGGAAACCCAGGTCCTGGTTCTCTTAAGCACTGCAGAGACCACAGGTTCTGTGGTCATGGCAGATGGCTCTGAAGTTCAGGGCCATGTCTGTTGGCCCTACTTCAGAGTTTGTGTTCTTGAATGTGATGGAGTTGGACTAAGATATGACCTTTCTACACATTCCTCTTCTGTTACTTTTACTGGAACTGTGGTTGGCGTTTGGGTTGCTGTATACTCAGGAGACCTGAATCTCTGAACTGTTCATGTGATGGCCAGGCCCTGGACCTCAGAAGCCTTGTGGCTCCTACCCTCTGGTTTCTTGGACTTACCCTGGCCAGCTGACAGGGAGGTGAAGAGGGTCATCCACCACACCCGGGAGCCAAGAGTGCCTACAGCTGCAAGCAGGAGAATTGCACCCATCATCCATGTGGAATCTAAGCCCCCTCCTGATGTAGAGGGGGACTGGACATAACCATCCCAGGTCCACAGGATGGAGGAATAGAGTATGGATTAGAGTGGACTTACTGATGTTCTGCTGGGGAACTATTGTGATTAGTAAGGGAAGAAATTGTAATAGTGATGTGGAGAGGGTGGCCACAGTGGCTGCTGATGGTAGGGAGATGAAAGAAGAGATATGTTGTGAGGGTATTTTCAGGATTTGGAGTTGTCCTGGGTGGTGCTGCAGGGACGGATCCTGAACATTGTGTGTCTTGTCGTGGCCCACTGGGTGGACTGGGGGAGAGTGTGGACTACAATGTGGACCACTGTCCATGTGGTGCAGCAGTGCTCCAAAATGTATTCACCAGGTGAAGTGGATGTGCCGCGACAATGGAAGAGGTTGTTGATGTGGGAGGGATGGGGTGGGTGGGGTGGGGGATATATGGGGACCTCGTATTTTTTGAATGTAACATTTAAAAGAAAATAAAGAAGGAAAAATATGTTTGGTTAAAAAAAATCATATGATGCAGAAAAGACATTTGACAAAATACAGCATTCTTTCTTGAAAAAAAAAAAACACTCCAAAAGAAGGAATAGAAGGGAGCTTTTTCATCATGGTAAAGTACATATATGAAAAACCCACAGCTAGTATTGTACTCAATGATGAAAGACTGAAAGCTTTCCTGCTGAGATTGCTAACAAGACAAGGATGCCCACTTTCACCACTGTTATTCAGTACTGTGCTGGAAGTTCTAACTAGGGTAATTAGGAAAGAAAAAGAAATAAAAGGCATCCAAATAAAAAAGGAAGAAGTAAAACTTTCTCGATTCACTGAGAAGATCCTATATCTAGAAAATCATGAAAAATGCACAACAAAGCTACTAGAACAAATAGACGAATTCAGCAAAGTGGTGGGATACAAGGTTAACAAGCAAAAGTCAGGAGTGTTTCTAAGTGCTACTGTGGGCAATCTGAGGAGGAAGTCAGAAAAAAAATTCCATTTAAAATAGTGACTAAAAGAAGCAAATATTTAGAAATAAACATAACCAAGGACATACAGGGCCTGTATTCAGAAAACTAAAAATCATTGCTAAAAGAATACCTAAATAACACAACCAATCCAATGTCCACATAGAAAAGGTGACATTGGATTGGGAAAAGTGGACATGGTGGCTGATGGGTATGGGGAAAGGCAGGAAGAGATGAGAGGTGGAGGCGTCTTTGGGACATGGAGCTGCCCTGGATGGTGCTTCAGGGGCAATCACCGGACATTGTAAATCCTCACAGGGCCCACTGGATGGAATGGGGGAGAGTATGGGCCATGATGTGGACCATTGACCATGAGGTGCAGAGGTGCCCAAAGATGTACTTACCAAATCCAATGGATGTGTCATGATGATGGGAATGATTATTGCTGAGGGGGGGAGAGGTGGGGTGGGGGTGGTGGGGTTGAATGGGACCTCATATATATATATTTTTTTAATGTAATATTATTACAAAGTCAATTAAAAAAATAAAAATAAAATGAAGATATACCAAAAAAAAAAAGAATACCTAAATAAATGGAAGAACATTCTGAGTTCAGGGATTGGAAGACTAAATGAGATGACAATTCTACCCAAACTGATTTACAGATTCAACACTATCCCAATAAAAGTCCTTTTTATTTTTCAGAAACAGAAAAGCCAATTATCACATTTATTTACAAGGGCAAGGGGCCCCCAAATAGCCAAAAAATACCTTTAAAAAATAAGAACGAATTTGGAATACTCTCTCTTCTTGACTTTAAAGGATATTGCTTAGCTATACTGGTAAAAACAGCATGTTTACTTGCATAAAGATAGACATTTTGACCATTGGAAATGAATCAAGAGATCAGAAATAGACCCTCATATCTACCAAATGATTTTTTACAAGGCTGTCAAGCCCACCCAGCTAGGAAAGAACAGTCTATTCAACAAATGGTGCTGGAAGAACTGGATATCCATATCCAAAAGAAATAAAGAGGACCCTATCACAACTAAATTCAAAAATTAACTCAAAGTGATCAAGGACCTAAATATAAAAGCTACGACCATTAAACTTGTAGAAGAAAATGTAGGGAAACGCCTTCAAGATCTTGTGGTTGGCAGTAGTTTCTTAAAACTTACACCCAAAGCATGAACAATGAAAGAAAATGCAGACAAATGGGACCACCTCAAAATTAAACACTTTTTTTTCGAGTTACCAGAGAAGGGGATTGAAACTGGGACCTCATATGTGGGAGCTGGCACTCAACCACTGAGCCACTTTGGCTCCCCTGAGTTTGTTTTGTGTGTGTGTGTGTGTTTGTCTGTTTTGTTTGTTGCTTTTGTTTTTGTTTTTGTTTTTGTTTTTTAGGAGGCACCAGGGACTGAAACGTGGACCTCCCATGTGGGAAACTTGTGCTCAACAGCTTAAGCCACATCTGTTTCCACTTTTGTTCTTCATAAGGCTTTGTCAAGAAAGTAAAAAGGCAGTCCATCAATGGGGAAAAACATTTGGAAACCACATTTCTGACAAGGGTTTGATATCCATGTTATAAAAGAGATCATAGAATTCAGTGATAAAAAGACAAGCAGTCCAATTTTTAAAAATGGTCAAAAGACTTGACTAGATATTTTTCCAAAGAGGAAATACAAATAGCCAAAAAGCACATGAAAAAAATGTTCAATATCATTAGCACTTAGGGAAATGCAGATCAAAACTACAAGGAGATACCACTTCACACCTTATAGAATGGCCATTATTAAAAAATCAGAAAACTGAAAGTGCTGGAGAAGCTGTAGAGAAATATAAATCTCCTTCACTGTTTTTGGGAGTATAGATTGGTGCAGCCTCTTCGGAAGACAATTTGGCAGTACCTCAAGAAGCTGAATATAGATCTGCAGTACAATCCAGCAATCCCATTACTAGGAATATATTCAGAAGAACAGAAAGCATGGATACAAACTGATATATGCACACTGATGTTCACAGCAGCATTATTCACAATTGCTAAAATATGGAAACAGCTCAAGGGTCCATCAACTGATGCATAGATAAACAAAATGTAGTATATGCTTGCAAAGGAATACTACTAAGCTGTAAGAATGAAATTGAGATGTATATGACAACATGGCCAAATCTTGAGGACATTATGTTGAGTGAAATAAGCCAGACACAAAATGACAAATATTGTATGGTTTCACTATTATGAACTAAAAACGATGAGTAAACTCACAGAGGTAAATTCTAGAGATAGAATGTGGGTTGAGAGTGGGGGCTGATGCTTAATATATGTAGAATTTTTTAAAAGTTTTATTGTAAAAACATGGAAATGAATTGAGCTGGTGGTGACACATTATAGTGAGTATCCCTAACACTACTGATTTATAAATGTGATGGTGGCTGAAAGGGTAGTCTATGGGTATAAATGTCAATTGAACAGAAGCTAGAGAATAAACCAGGGTATGTATAACAAACTAATTTCTGTGATGGATGAAGATTGTAGTTAATAGTATAAATTAAGAAATTTTTCTTTTACAAAATGTTAAGATGATGGTGATACAGGGAGCAGGTGTAGCTCAGTGGTTGAGCACCTGCTTCTCAAGCACGAAGGCCTGGTACCTCCTTTAAAAAAAAAAAAAGAAATGTTTATGCTTGGTTTAATTAAATCTAAAGAATTACATTTTTAAAACATCATTTCCTAATTTCTTCTAAATTCAAAGCCATTAGCAGTTTTTTTTCCCCCTGGGTTATATAATTCAATCCACTACATTTGCTTTCAGATTTATATGCCTGAACATACAATATCTATTAGCCAGGGGTAAGAAAGCCAATCCAGAATAGCTAAAACTTGCAAAAGGAGAAAGCAAAATGTTATTGATATTCTCTTAATATGCAAATATTTTATAATCTGGAAAGGAAAGAACTGGTGAAGTGGTTTCTCCGAAAATGTCAAGAAAGGGTAAGATTATAGGCAGGCTTTACTGCCTCTATCTTAATAAAAATCCACTCTCATGTAATTTGCTTCTAATAGAGTATAAATGACATTCAGTTGATTGAAATTCTGTCCTTGCTAGGAATATTTACATTAACATAGTTTGCAAATGGTATTATTTTAAGTTTGAGATGTGAATTGTGTTAAATGGGCCCCACCTTGTGTATTTGAAATATCTTTATAACTGACCAAAACAAACATTGGCCGTTAGAGAAAGCATCGTTGAATTTCTACCACATCATTTTTTTTAAGTATGCATACTATTTTAAAACATCCTATATGGACTGCAGTAGGACTCCAATTTCTTTTCTTTTTTTCGTGCATTACCGGTTGTTTCAGCAGTTTCTTTATCCCAGTGAATTGTAGTTTCCACTCCATGATATTTAAAATTCCTCTATATGCATGAGTATATTTGGGAAATCTCTATTCTGTTACACTGATTATTTGTCTATTCTTGGGCCAAAACCTCCCTTTCTGATCATTATAGCTTTATATTATGTCCTGACATCTCTCAAGGAAGTCCCCCAACTTCACTCTTCACGACTACCATGCCTAATCTTGTACAATTGCTATACCACACAGCCTTTAGAATCAGATTGTAAAATTGAAAATTCCTTTGGATTTTTCACGAGAATTGCATTGAATCTATAGATGAATCTGGAGAGAATAAGTATCTTTAATACATGGTAGAATTACAATATTGATGATATCTCTAAATACAACCAACATTTTCTCTGCTGAACAGTGATGTATTCAGTGTTGTATGTACAGAGGAGGACTAGTAAAACCAGAGGTGGAGCTGCTTACATTTATGATGAACCTGATAAGTTAGTAATCAGGGAAGTACACACTTAGACTGTAGTGCAAGTCATTTAATACTTATTTGATGGCTGAAATTTAGAAATCTGGTAATATCAAGCGTAACTGAGAATATGATCTAGCAGGAACCTTTAGTAAACACCAGTGGCAATGTAAATTATTTAAACATTTTGCAAAATAATTGGGCAGTCTTATAAAGTTGAACATCTGAGTGCCCTACAAGCCAACAATTCCAGTCCTAGTTTCTATCCTGAAGAAACTTTTGCACGTGTATGCATGGATGAAACACACAAGTATGTCCAAACCATCCGTTTTTAAGGGCCCAAAACTGGAAATAGCTCAAATGTTCATCAGCATGAAAATAGAGAAATAAAGTGGCTGCAAATTTGCTCACTGAATTATAATACAGTACTGAAAATGAATAAACTGTAGTTCCAGGTAACATTACATATGAACATTATAAAAATGTTATTGAATATAAAAAGTGGATCACAAAAAAACTACCTGTACTATACTATGGTATTATAATACCATTTTGTAGAAATTGAAAATAAGAACTTTTTATAATGTACTATTTAGGGATGTCTATACCTAATTATATCACGTTTTAAAAGTCAGAGATTGATTATCCCTAGGTAGAAGGCAGAAGGTGGGTTAGGACAGGTACACACAAGTATATTTCTTTTAAGTGGGTTGATTAGTTATAGGTGTTTCTATTATTAGCATGCTTCATAAATTACATGTACATTGCCTATTTCTTTTCATTATATACTAGAATTAAAAAAAGAAAAAAGAACAGAATACATGTGTGCTGATTTATAACACCTTTCTGGTTTCTTCAGTTACTTTTTAAAACCAACCACTCACAACTTTGGAATTTTTAAAAACTTTTAGTTTACTAAATTTTAATTTAGACTGAGTAAAATTCACTCTTTTGGGTATATAATTCTATCAGTTGTGCATAGCATTGTGCAACCACCCCGAAGTCAGGACGCAGAAGAATTCCCAAAAAGAAATCCCGTCTGCTGCCCTTTGGAAGTCATTCTCTACCTCCACCCCCATCCCATGGCAATATTCCATCACTGTAGTTTTTCTTTCTCCTGAAAGTCTTAGAAATGTCATCTATTTCTTCTTGAGCATTGGAAGTTGGTGTACATCTTTCAAAGAATTTTCCTGTTCATCCAAGTTGTCAAATTTATGGCCATAAAGTTGTTCTCTTATTATCCCTTAAAGTCTGTTGAATCTACAGCAATATCCCCTCTTTCAGTCCTTACATTAGTAATTTGTCTTCTAATTTTTTTTGGCAGTATAACTAGGGGTGTATCAATTTTATTGATCTTTTTTAGGGAATCAGTTTGGTTTCCTTATATTCTCTATTATTTTTACTTTTCTTTTTACTAGTTTATTCTGCTAGATTTGGTGGTAATTTTGCTCCCCTAGAAAGTTTCTTAAACTAGAAGCAAGGTTATTCCTTTAATGTTTTTCTTTTCTAATATATGTAATTAATGCTTTAATTACTCTATACTGTTTTAGCTTAATCTCACAAATTTCAATGTGTTCCATTTTCATCTTTGGTTACTTCAAAAAATTTCCCTCATGGCTTCCTCTTAGCCCTGTGGATTATTTGGAAGTGTCCTTTTTATGTCTAAATTATGGGGATTTTCCAGGTATCTTTCTTTTATGGATTTCTATTTAATTCCATTTTGATCACAGAATATACATTCTATACTTCATGTGATTTCAAGTCTTTCAAAATTAGTTTTGTCTCATGACTCAGAATATGGTATTTCTTGGAGTTTGTTCCATGTGCACTTGCAGGAATAAATGCTTTTGTTGGATGGATATTTCTAGAAATGTCAGTCAGGTGAGGCTGTTTGACAGTGTTTCAGGTTTTCTAGATCCTTACTGGTTTTTGAGATAAAATCTGACAGAAGAGGGCTCTGCCTTGCACCAAGAATTGAGGCACATGAACTGGGAAAACCATAAGTAGTACCTTTACAAAGGGCCAAATATCTATTTAAAATTTTAACTCAGTAATTTAGTCTTATTAAACATAGGTTAAAACCAAAATATTCCCATCCACAGCTAACATTTAGTGTTAAAAAGAATTGTTTTTGCAAGCTGGGCACATTATTAGAAGCAGAAAACATTTATAGACATGGCCGAAGCAAGTTAGAAGTCAAACTTCACTGCACTTGATGTTGTATACTTTGTTGTACCCATGGTTAATGACAAAAAGAAATGTTAGCTAAATTGTGTTTTATTGGCAGGGCCACTCTCCAGAGAAATTAGTATACTTCTAGTTTTTGTGGCTTTAGATCAGAATAAAATTTAGTGAACATGCAAGAAACATAATAGACTTTTTTATGTATCGATTTGTTTCAGAAATTATCAATTATCTACAAAAAATGTAGAGCAAATAAATCCCACTTGCTCCTAAGCAAGTCAATAAGAACCCTTAAAAATGTTTCTAATGTAAAACTCCCCTTTAGTTGAAGCCCAGGACAAAAAAAAAACAGCCTTTCCATCCCTCTGTTCCAGAACACTTTTGCTTTTTAATTATCTGAATAATTTTCTTAGGGCTATGGATACCTAATATTAGCCCAGGGCCTTATTAAATTCCCTACCAATCATTCAGATAAGGGGATGAGAGAGGGAGAGACTGACTGAGGGAGAGAAGAGAGGGAAAACTTCATCAAAAATTTGTGCTAAGTGAAAAGATAAGTGTCAAAGTCTAGTACTTGCAAATTCTAACCTAGAGAAAATAGAGGTGCCCATTTTATAGTCCATGTTTTATTAAATCTAAATTTAGCAATGACTTTATATCATGTGTCCCTCAGAAATTCTACATTTTACATGTTTCAGTATATATGTATGTATTTACATATTTTATTTTCTTTTTCAAAATGGCATGGGCAAATACATAATTACAAAGTATTATCTTTCCTTGAAAATATTTATAAGAAGAAATAAACAGTTATTAAAACTCTAGTTTACTGGAGTAGGATTTTCATTTTGTTTCATTGCTTTTCTCTTCTCTTTTTCCTTTATTGAGGTGGTGTGGCTAGGCATGTGAACTTTCCTGAAATATTTTAATATTACACTGTAGAGGTACAAAAGGGGGAAACAGTTTCAAACTAGTCATTCAAAGTGGAGGTGATGCAGATGAGTTTGGGGAGTGGTCTTTTTGAAAGTAGTAAAGTATTACAGTACTTAGAAACCCTCACCCAGAAGGCTATGGGAAAGAAGTGACATTCATAAGTGACTGACATGTATGGCACCCCAGCAAGTCATGTCAACCTCTCTGCCAAAGCAGGTTGGTTCTCTTTGCTCTTGTACAGAGAAGTAACCAGAGCCTGACTGAGGTTAAGCTCCTTGCCCAAGATGATCTAACAAGCAAATGAAGGAAATAGGATTCAAATCCATGAACATTTGGAAATAAGGCCAAACCTGGGGTCTTTCCAGTGGATGCTGCCTTCTGGAAGTTGGATGGAAAGATTCCCTACGTGAGCCCGTGCTTCTCTTCTTTTTACTTTCCCCCAATAGGACCTAATACAGTAGCTGTTCAGTACATGCATGTATACTCACCTTCAGCTAGCATCCATTTTCAACGTGGTGAATTATCAATATTGTATTTGGAGGATGTAACATTTGCATGATTTCTAGCATAACTTGTAACTATTCGATTTTTTAAATGCTGGTGATTATTGGGGATACAAACTTGGCTTCTTACCATCCTGTTAGAAAAATAATTTCTGCTCAAGTGATCAGAAGGGAAATGTTCCATCCCATAACCTGTCCTTGATAAAAAAAAATTTTTTTTAATTGTCACTTTTACCTGAAAACACTATATAGGAAAAAAAGCTTGCTTCATCCAAATTTGCCCTTCAGGTTGAAGTCCCATTGGTACTGTCACTCAAAGCATTCATCTGGAGTTATGAATTCATTTAGAGTAAGTGGAAAACTTCAGTTTTACTCAGTAAAGTGACCCAGTTTCATTAACACATTAATTGAATCTCCCCAGAAGTAGCAAATAGAACAGATACAGGAAAAGCTGTGTGTATCCACAAATCCTGGGATTTAACTTCATTATTACAACCATTCAGAGGAGAGCATGCATAATTTTGCAGCTGGGGAGTTGGGAATGATATTTTTTAACAAGTAAATATGTGCTTCTGTTTCATCACTGTAGAAAAACTTAATTTGATTATCCAAGGAAATAAGGGAATACATTGAAAAAAATTAGTTAAGTAACTAAGAAATACACTTTAGAACCTGGATTTATTCCATAATCCTCTCATATTCTTCCTTCAATTCAGACGTTACCCATCCGGTTCCCATCCCACCCAACCCTAACCTTTTCTGCCATCCTCCAACAACCGCCATCATCAGAGTTTAAATCACTCCACGAATAAAAGAACTTTTCATCTGTCATTAAGCCTCCACCCTTCTGTGACACCTGGAGATATAGAGGTTCATTTACTTTGTTTTGCTATTATCTACTTCAATATTTTGACAATTGTGAACTGGGACAATCCAACTACCCATTCATATGTGTCCCGTTTGTCCATGATTTGCTGCTACGTGATAATAACTTATTTTATACTGAACAATTATTACATTTTCAGGCACTTTGCTAAGTCCTGAACTCTGAAATGATCCTATTTAGTCTTCCCAGTTAACCCTCAGCAGCATGTATAACTTTATATCCATTTTGAAGATGAGGCTCAAGATGTTAAGAAACTTGCCTAAGATCACAAATCTGGTGAAGGGCAGGGCTGACATCAGAATCCTGATCACTCTGCTACAAGAGTCCGAGCCACTGCTCTACAGCTTCACCAGGCCTTTTGTATGGAGCGTATACAGCCAAGAGCGTTTGAGATCATTTTCAAGAAGAATCCCCATGGATTTAGTTAACTAGTACCCATATTAATCTTCCCATCTGTCAGTTTTTTGTTTATCTCCCCACATCTTAGCCAAATCCCAAAAGTGATTACTAAATTCCCCTAGATAAACATTAAGTTCAGAGTCTGTTTCACCCTATACAGATACTTGCATTTTTATAGAGTCAAAAGTAGATGTATAAACAAATAAAATGGAAAACTGGGACTTAGAGTATTTGGGGATACAAACTATTACAATGCTAATTTCTTAAAATATAAACTAATCATTTTAGTATTATATGAAGATTATCAGCTTAAGTATGTTTTTGCCTTAGTTGAAATTGTGTGTATTAAACATAAATGCACAGTTTAAAGGAAGTAATTTCCATTTTATAAATGTAATTAGTATTACTAGGATGCATGCATTCTGAAAGTCTAGATGATATAGTTGCATCAATTCTCTTCCCCTGGTAGATTGAACTGACTCCAGAATGTATTCCTTTCTAATTAAACTGTTCTAACAAGGATAACTCGGTTTGATGAACGTTGAGAGCTCAATAGATAGAATAGGACTTCAGAAACTTTAACAGCGTAATGGGAAAGTTTTTTTGGCTTCCTGTACTTCAAGCTTTCAAAGATATCTTTAAAATTATTCCGACAATACTTGTTTGCTCCTTCTTAAAAATTTCTTCCTGAATAAAGTGAAAATTTTTTATTCCCCAAAGTACAGCATGTATCCAAGGAATGACTCAGTAACTGCGTGATTTTTTCCAAATAGGTTTTACGGTCTTATATAAGAAAAGAATCCATTTTAAAAATAAAAAAATCAGTTACTCAGTAATATTTAATTCAATATGAACACTGAGGAAAGTACAATTTTAAAAAACCCTACAATAATTCCTAGGAAATACATTTATTCATCCAACGTACATTTACTCGTCCTATTTCTTACTGTATGTTTTCCCTTTGTGTAATATTACACCTTATCCTTTTCGTATCGTTTAAGAGTTTAGAAGGTGTGCTGACTTTTACACACAAGGATCTTTTTATTAATTAAAGTATTTTACCCCTAAAGGAACGTGGTGCCTATATCACCAAAGTAGTAAATTTCCAGATACTAAGTTTTAAGATTGAACAAACTTTTATTTTATAAAGTGTCATTTACAAAGAAGTATATTATACATTGTACTTTTAAATAGGAAAACTTTCTGTTCTATTGACCAGAGGGTATATATACCTCCACCTAGCGATCTATGAAGTGATACCCTTTAAACACACACACACTTACACACCCATACACACACAGTTTTTAGAATGGAGACTCAAGAAACTTTGCCTAAAATCTAACATCGAAATTTCATTATAGAGATAGTTTAATTCTGTAAATAATTACTTGCAATCAATTAACTAACTTAGAAAATTGATCCCTCTCTTCAACAGCTTATAAGAAATAAAAATAGTGAGAACATATGCTATTTTCACACAAATTGTCAAAGAATTCTAGATCATTAAACGAGATGATCCTGGCTAAATTATCTCCTTGTTTCCTGCTTTTCTTTCTTTTCGTATTTTCCTCTTACTTGCCTGTCTACCAAATGCTCTCTGTAATGTTAAACAAATCAGGAAATATTCACAGAAACTTTCATGAATAGATGCAATACTTGAATATATTACTGTTCTGCCAAATAATCACTTTCCCTCATTCCACTTCCCTTCCCTGGGAGATTATGCATTATACATTCTTGTCCTGGAGTCCTCAGTATGGCTATGCATCTTGCTTTAGCCAATAAAATATCAGCAGAAATTTTTTAATGGTTAGCATTTTTAACAGTACAGTACTTTTTGGTTTTTTTAAATCAATTTTATTGAAATATATTCATGAAGCATACAGTCCATCCAAAGTGTACAATCAATGGTATTTGGTATAATCACAGTTGTGCATTCATCACTTCAATTAATATTAGAGTGTTTTTATTACTATAAAATAATAATTTTTGTAAAAAGCAAAAAACTCCTAGTCCTTAGTAGTTACCTCTCAATCTCTATATATTTCCTTCGCAGTATATAACTATTATTCTATTTCCATCTATATAATTTATTTGTATTAATATTTTGTGCAAATGGAGTCAAACAAAATGTAGTTTCCTTTTGTCTTACTTTCTTTCACTTTGTGTATTTCCTTTTTTTTAACCATCGATGGAAGATTATTAATGTGTTGCAAGTAACTATAAATCTTATCCTTCAAGGGGTGAAGCCTGGTGGGCCCTGAGGGGAGGGGAAGGGTGGAATAGAATAGATGGAAGAGGGGTAGTTAGGGGGCAATGGAAGTGTTCGGCATGTACTTGCAATGATGGATACAGGCCATGTTAATTTTCATGAAAAATTTATAAAAGCATATGGTCTAGAATGTAAACCACAATGTAAACCACTGATCATGGTTAATAGCCATGTTTCAATATTTGTACTCAGTTGTAACAAATGTACTATCCACATATAAAATGGTTATTAATACAGGGAAGGGGGAAGGGAAGGATGTTGGGTATATGGGAGTCCCCTATACTCTTTATGTGACTTTACAGTGACCTAAAATTTCTTCTGAGACAAAATGAAAAAAAGACACTGGGGAAGAAATGTAAGAAAATGTCACTGTACATACAGGACAACAGATCTTACAGTGAGGAAAGGCAAAATGTCAAAAAAAATTTTTTTTAATATTTTTTAATATCCCAATTTTTAAACTTTATTTTAGTTTTTCTCAATTATTACGTACTTTATTTCTTATGTTTAAACCTATCATTATTTCATTTTCCTATTAATTTTATTTGGCAATATTCTTGGCTTCATATTTGAAGAAATTTTGGACTGCAGAAGGGTTACAACTATGGCAAGGGAGGATCATTAGTGTAGGGTGTCAGTGATGGGGGATACATGGGAGAAAGTTCACCTGGGCATACATATAAGGTATATAAATGTGTTCAAATATTTATGAGGCATTGCCACAGTGTGTAGAGAGTCACACAATTCATTAATAAGAATATTGAATTCTCATCCTGGGGAGCTCTGTCACATTCTCTAATGGAAAGCAACAATCCTCCAAGTACAGGGGCAATGACTAGTGAAGAAGGATGGTCCATTGATGGGCCCTTGATATTGATGACTGTGCTTATGAGCCTCTGCACTTGAAATTGCAACTTAGCCTAGTATTATAGGGTATCTAAGGGTACCTCCTGAGAGCCTTCCTCCCAGTGTGGGACATGACTCCCAGGGATGAGCCTCCCTGGCACCAAGGGATTACTACCAAACACCAACTAGCAATGCAACTGAAAAAAGACCTTGAATAAAAGGGGGAAAAGGTAAAGACAAATGAGTTTATATGGCTAAGAGACTTTAAAGTGAGTCACTTATGCATGTCTCAGTAGAATCTCATAGACTGCCAAAGTGGATACTACCCCAAACAGTGGGGTTTCTGAGGGCTCTGGAGACACCCAGGTCTGATGGTCATGGCAAAGAGTTCTGGACCCCACTTTGGAGTTTGAACTCCTGAGTGTGACAGAGTTGGACTCGGTTGTGACTGCTCTACTCATGCCTCTTCTGTCTCTTCTATTTGAAACTATAGTAGGGACTGGAGTTGGTATGTGTACATCCAAGAGACTTGAATTTTTGGACTGTCCATGGACCAGCTGGTCCCTGAATCTCAACGGAGTTGCAACACCTACTCTCTAGTTCATTGGACTCACCCAGGACAACTAAGAACCACCATACCAAAGAATCAAGAGAGTCTACAACCTCAAACAAGAGTCCCATTCATCAGCCATTGAAGCCCCCTCTCAATTAGAGGTGGAATGGGCATCACCATCCCAGAATCCTCAGGATTTAGGAATAAAATATGGACTAGAGTGGACTTACTGGTGTTCTACTGTGAACTTATAGTCATTCTAACAATGGAAGAAATTATGTCCTTGATATGGAGACAGGGCCACTGGAGGTGTTGAAGGCAGGGAGAGGGAAAAAGAAGTGTAGTATGGGGGCATTTTCAGGACTTGGAATTGTCCTTAATGACATTACAATGACAGATACAGACCATTATATATCTTGCCATAACCTACAGTTTTGAGTCAGAGAGAGGGTAAACTACAATGTAAACTATAATACATGCTGAGTGGCAATGCTCCAAAATGTGTTCATCAATTGCGATGAATGTACCACACTAATGAAAGAAGTTGTGAATGTGGGGAAAAGTGGAAGATGTGGGGAGTGGGGCATATGGAATCTCTTATATGTTTTATGTAATATTTCATGTAATCTAAATATCTTTAATATATATATATATATATTTTTAGACCAGTTGACCATAGAGATGAGGGTCTATTAGTAAACTCTCAATTCTATTCCATTGATCAATGTGTCTATAACAAATACCATGCTGCTTTGAACACTATAGCTTTGTAATACATTTCAAGATCAGAAAGTGTGAGTCCTCCTACTTTGCTCTTCTTTTTTAGGATATGTTTGCCTATTCAGGTCCTCTTTTCATTCCAAATAAATTTGGTAATTGACTTTTCTATTTCTGTAAAGCAGACTGTTGGAATTTTGTTTCGGATAGCGTTGAATCTGTATATTGCTTTGGTGGAATTGATATCTTCACAAAGTGTAGTCATGTAATCCATGCACATGGAATGTACTTCCGTTTATGTAGGTCTTCTTTGATTTCTTTAACAAAATTTTATAAGTTTTTTGTGTAAAAGTCTTTTATATTGTTGGTTAGATTTATTCCTAGATATTTCTTTCTTTTAGTTGCTACTATAAATGGATTTTTTTCCCTTATTTCCTCCCCAGAGTGTTCAATACTAGTGATAGAATCACAACTGATATTTGCTTGTTGATCTTCTACCCTGCCAGCTTGCTAAATTCATATATTAGCTCTAGTAGCTATGTTGTAGATACCTTGGGTCTTTCTCTATATAGGGTCATATCATCTGCAAATAATGAAAGTTGTGCTTTTTCCTTTCCAATTTGGCTGTCTTATTTCTTTTTCTTGCCTAATTTTCTGGTTAGAA
Source organism: Dasypus novemcinctus (assembly GCF_030445035.2). Lineage (NCBI taxonomy): Eukaryota > Metazoa > Chordata > Mammalia > Cingulata > Dasypodidae > Dasypus > Dasypus novemcinctus. The sequence continues at coordinate 7,580,296 of NC_080701.1, read as the reverse complement.
CTTCCAGTACAATACTGCACAACAATGGTGATATTGGGCATCCTTGTCTTTTTCCAAATATTAGTGAAATTTTTCAATCTTTCACTATTGATTATGATTTTAGCAGTGAGTTTTTCATATATGCCTTTTATCATGTTGAGGAAGTCTCCTACTCCTATTTATCTGTGGCTCTTTTTTTTTAATCAAATAAGGGTGCTGGATTTAGTCAGATGCCTTTTCTGGATCAATGTAGATGATCATGTGGGGTTTTTTCCCCTTCATTCTGTTAATGTGGAGTTTTCCACTAATTAATTTTCTTATACTGAACAACCCTTGCATACCTGGGATAAATCCCATGTGACCATGATATATAGTTTTTTAATATGCTGTTGGGTTTGATTTGCTATTATTTTGTTCAGCATTTTTACATCTTTATTTATAAGAGAAGTGGTCTGTAAATTTATTTTCTTGTAGTATCTTTATCTGGCTTTGGTATTAGAATGTTCTCATTTTCATTCATCTCAAAATATTTAGTTATTTCCTGTATGATTTCCTCATTGACCCATTGGTTGAGTGTACTATTTAAATTCCATATATTTGTGGATTTTCCAGTTCTCTGCATGTTATTGATCTCCAGCTTCATTCCACTGTGGTGAGAGAAGATACAGTCTATCTTTTCTTATATGGTGAAAGAACATATGGTCTATCCTGGAGAATGAGGCATGTGCACTTGAGAAAAATGTGTGTCCTTCTGTTTTGGGATGCAGTGTCCTGTAGGTCTAATTCATTTATCATATTATTTAAGTTCTATGTTTCCTTTTTGATCTTCTGTATAGATGTTCTATCTAGTAATAAAAGTGTTGTGTTGAAGTCTCAAACTATTATTGTAGAGGTGTTTCTTTCTCCCTTCAGTTTTGCCAGTATTTGGCTCATGTAATTTATGGCATCATGGTTAGGTGCATAAATATTTGAGATTGTTATTGCTTCTCGGTAGACTGACTCTTTTATTATTATATAATATCCTTCTCTATCTCTTGCAACAGCTTTTGACTTAAAGTTTGTTTTATCCAATATTAATATAGCCACCCCAATTCTCTTTTAGCTATAATTTGCATTGATTATCTGTTTTCCATCCTTTTGCTTTTAACCTATTTGTGTCTTTGGGTCTAAGATGAGTCCCATTGTCAACAACATATAGTTGGATCATGTTTTTTATCAATTCTGCCAATCTGTGTCTTTTGATTAGGGACTTTAATCCATTAACTTTCAGTGTAATTACTGTAAAGGTAATACTTCAGCAATTTCTTCCTTTGGTTTTTATATGTCATATCATTTTGTCTCTTTTCTTTTATTGCAGATTCCTTTTCTGATAGCTGATCTTTTGTAAAGTATCCAGCTGAATACCCTTCTTGTCTCCACTTCTGTATATTTAAAAAACATTTTTGTGATTATCCTGGGGTTTGTATTACACACTCTAAGTCTATAATGTACTATTTGAAAAGATATCAACTTAATTGAATATCATACATGTTCTCTGTTCTCATATCCCTCTGTTTCCCCTCTTTATGCAGTTTTTTTTTTTTCACACATTGCCTTCTTATGTTTGGATGTCCATTTCAGGAAATACAATTATTTATTACTCAATTGTATTCTAACTCTTATAGGCATTAACAAGCATTATATGTTGAGGATAAAGTTCTGTTGCATATGCATTTGTTCACCAGCTGCGTATTTTCCACCATGGATCTCTGCAAACTTGGGTCCCTCCACCTGAATGTGCATGTTGCTCTAACTCAGTGCTTGTGAGTACTTTATAGTCTACATGCCCAGCAGGAGAGATCTGGGCTGTGCTGCCTCTGCTTGACTCTTCAGATGCATGGAACGGAATGAGAGGGAGGTGTCCAGGCTGGCAGGTCTAGGGTCTAGATCTCCTACCTTTTTTTTGTGTGTGGAGGGAGGAGTGTTTCCTGTTTCTTCAATTCAGCATTTGAGGAGTCCTTTTCCAGTCTCCATCATTCCTTAGAGTTCCAAGCAAGTGATATTTGTCCTTTTGCTAGTTGTTTCTGAAAGGAGACTTTTCCAGAGGATGTCTTATGTTACCATGGTGATGATGTCCCCTCGAGAACCTTCATTTTAAAGGAACTACCTCTTGCATTTATACTTATTCTGGGGTCATACTTCCTTTCCTCTAAATTTGGTAGATCTCTTCATTTACATCTTGCTGTGAATGTTGCTGTGAAAAGAACAGATTGGAAGTGACTTGCTGTTTTTCTCTAGAATCCTGAAGAAGTCTTTTTTATCATAGAAGTTCAGGTGTTTAGCATGGTATATATCAATAGCAACCTTTTTTTTTTTTTCTTTTTATACAGTATGTCCTTTAGAAGTGCACATTCAATTTTTCTTTCACTTCAGGAAAACTTTGCCATATCATGTGAGGCTACTCTTTTTCTCCATTTATTCAAGTGAATATATCAGAATGCCATTTTTTAAAATTTTGGGTCATTATGTTTGGTGATATCCTGCATATTCTTTGTTGTTGCTAGTTTATTAAAACTAGCTATATTCATTTTGGTTTTCAATTTGTTTCCTATCTTTGCAATCTCCCTTTCTATCTCATTCTGGTTTTTAAAATCATCTTATTCATGAACTTGTCAGTTTTAAAATTCATATTCTTATTAAGACATTCTACTGCATGAAGCACTGTAGAAAATGCCTCTTCCTTGATCTATCTTTTCAAGGTATTTTTTTTTTAATTCTCTTTACTTTTTTCCTTTTTTTTTTTTTGTTATTGTATCTATAGTTACCTGGTGTATGTGCCCCATTACCATATTATTCTATACATCTCATTCATGGTAAAATAAGGCTGCTCTGTGCAGACCTCTGCTCTGATAGACTGTGATCTCTCTTTGACACTTTTCCCATCATTAAAAGAATTAGGTATAGTCTTCTAAAAGCTACCATTTGAGGACTAAGTATTCATTGCATCCAGTTTCCTATAATGCAAACATTTTCTCCTGGCCTTTCCTCATGCAATATCTACAGCTTTCTCATCTACTTATCTTTACTCCATTTAATTAGGTACACCAATTCAATACTGGCCCTTTCAGGTCCCAGGCTAACTTGAACCAGAAACTATAACTGCAGGCTTTCTTTAAAATGACATATATATTTCCAATTAGAATGTGACTTTAAGTCAGTCTCAAAAAGTATTAGAGTTCATGATATCATTCTAATTACTGATATTCAATATCTGTTTTGTGTGGTTCTTATATGTACCTTTTATTTCCTGATAGAGTCTGGTTCTGATTTCTTAAATTGTTCTGATGTAGGTTTTGACATGCACGAGGTTATTCACTTCACTTCAAATGATCTAACTCTCTTTCATCTTTGGACTCCCAAATATTTGAGTTTTCTGGCAGATCCCTATGCTATTTTTCCATCTGTGCCTAAAGAATATCAGGCACAGGGACAGAAATAACTGCTGTCTAGGATCCTGTGCTGATATATTTCCTTCCTAAAATATAATCCTCTTTACCTTTCCAAATCCTTTGCATGACTAAATCTTAACACAAATCCCCACTTCACTCTAACCCGGATTCCCCAGGTAACCTCTTAACATCAATCTTGCCTTCTCAGAAATGAATATAATTTAGTACTTATTTTTTCTCTAGTTTCTTCATTTGTGCTCATTTAGATTTCTGATTACTTTACAAGGCCCAGGAGTACATACTTCTTTTGTTTTCTCCACACTTTTTAGTGTAATGGAGTTACACAGTAAGTACTCAATAATAGTATGTTATTTATGTGAGATAAATCTCAGCATTCAGTAAAATGAAATCTATCTTATCTACCCCTTTCTTGTTCTAGTGTAGGACATCAATGATAAGTAATATTAATAGGGAACACTTGCTCTTCACAAAAATAATTGGACAATATGCTTATTATTCTAGGTACATATATACCAGTTGCTTAATATAGACAGTTCTGCTTTGCACAGTAGTCATAGTAATGAATGAGCAAGTTGAAACCCTGCAAAGTAATCTTAGTAACCAATGGGGAAAATTTCAATTGTTCAGTGACCTTTAAATTTCTTATCAAAACACTCAAAACTCTTACTGTTGCTTATAAATGTATAGGGAAATTGAAAATAGTAAAACTAACATTTACTTAGTACACTGTAATGAAAAAGGTTAGAAACATTGAGAATTAGTGTTTTCTTTGTTTAAAAAAATACTTAGAAAGCATAGTCTGAAGAGTGCTTGCCTTTTCTTATTGTTGTATAACGTACAGTACAGAGCAAGCATCTTCCCTATGCCTTGGTGAGGTATTATACTCCTCTCTGTGTCCACATCAACTAATTTACTTATCTTTCACACTTTCGATGTCAGAAAATCTCTCCCAGGGTGCCTTGAAAATAAAGTTTTTTGTCTGATGTCACTTCCACCAGGATACCTTTATCCTTTCAGCCATGTCCACCTTCCTCACTGATGCGGATCATTTCACCTTCACTCAGTTCCTCTGGCTGCATTACTAGAGTTTTTCAAATCAGCAGCATCAACATTCCAGTGATCAGCTCTTTCTTCTGTAACTCCCCTTACGTTTGATTAGAATTTCACTTCCAACAGCATCAGTATCCATTTCTTTGCTGCACTTCCATCTTTTTTACCTCTTTAAATTATCCGTTTTTGTAAAATGCCACATGGGATTTTCACTGAGAGACAAGGAAGCAACAAAACTACATCCTTTGCAGTCTGTGTGTGAGCTGAATAATATGCACAGCACCAATCAGTAACAGACTTTGAAGGAAGCGATAGGATTGGTCAGTGATTATGATGCACCAATTACTTATGCAGTGATTGTTAATGATGTGTGGACTGAAGTGCAGCAAAGTTTGTACTGTGTGGAACTATTCACAGTCTATTTAATGGTAACTGAAACGTGAACCATGTTTTTGGGAGACTGATGTTATTTAACTAATATGGGATGGCTGAAATTTGTACAATTCTGGACTGAGCAAAGCAAGGACTGCCTGTACTTGGTATTAATATTTGTTAGATCAATCATTCTGTAATTTCCAAAAGCCATCCTTTCTTCTTCTATAATTTTCTAAGATAAATATATTGTTTTCCTTTTAATAATTTTCAGGAATGTATTCTATATTCCTTTTTTCAAAAATGAAGCTAATAGCACTGCAAAGATAACTGTGGTTTCTTAGGCTATGCCTACAACTCAGGATATGAATATATCCAGGTACTTCACATGCTTGTCTAATAACTTCTTAAATCATTCAGTTTTTTAATATTATTGGGAAACAATCCAACCAATCATCTAGCATGTAGTCTTTCCTGAAGAAGCAAGAATGTATCTATTGAAAAGTTACAGTTTTTATACTACTATACAGTATTAGTTTTCCCTTCTCTAGTGGATCACTAGAATACTATCTGTTTTTTTCTTTATTATCATCTATAGTTAAAGAATATTTTTGTGATTTGATTACATATTCAATGTTATTTTTGTGCTTTAATGTCCTCATCTTGTTTCATATATTTCTTCATTTAACGATCAAGCCTAATTTCCATTTCTTTTTATTTTTCCAATTCACCTGAAAATATTGACTTTATTTTTTTTAAAGATTTATTTTTTATTTATTTCTCCCCTTCCCACCCCAATTGTCCATTCTCTGTGTATTCTTCTGTGTCTGCTTGCGTTCTTGTCAGTGGCACCAGGAATCTGTATCTTTTTGTTGCGTCATCTTGCTGCGTCAGCTCTCTGTGTGTGTAGCGCCACTTCCGGGCAGGCTGTGATTTATTCACATGGAGTGGCTCTCCTTGTGGGGTGCACTTCTTGCGCATGGGGCTCCCCTACACAGGGGACACCCCTGCATCACACAGCACTCCTTGAGCACATCAGCACTGCGCATGGGCCAGCTCATGACACAGGAGGCCTGGGTTTGAAACCTGGAATCCTATATGATAGGAAGATGCTCTATCAGTTGAGCCAAATCTGCTTCCCTGAAAATATTGACTTTAAACATCAAATACACTTATTTTCCTAAGCTTTTGAGTATCTTTAGAACTAAAATGAGAGAAGTCTTACAATTTCCTCCAGTTGATATGGTGTTGTGTCCATGTTAAAGGTTAAAAGCCTGATTATTTTTTATCTCAGTTAATTTCTTCTCTAGCATTCATTTTGGTAATTAGAGTAACTGGCACTGAGTAGTATCTGTCTCCAAAGTTCTTTGGTGAGTATTATCTTATTTCATTTAAAGATCCACTTTTTATAGCAGGTTTACTTCTTTTTCCTGGGATGAAAAATATTGAAAAAAAATGTTAACATATGAGAAAACACTGGCTCTCTTTTTCGTTTCTCAATTTTTCAGTTAGCTCAGCACTTAAATTATAAGTGGTATGATTCCCAATCTCTTATTCCAATATCAGCACAACTTTTTCCATAAGGTAAAACATTTGTTTCCCTACTTAAATTCTATCTCCCTACATTTGCATAACATGTCCAAGTTATCATTTCTGATTTTTTTAAAATCCTATCTTATATGTTATTTTGTAGAATCTCTTAATCTTAGTACCATTACCTTAAATTTTCAAACACACCTAATTCATAACTAGTCTTAGTTAAATGTATTCATCACTAGACTAGTCAATGTATTGACAAGTATATTTTCCTATTCACAAGAAAGGAAGTATTATGGAGTAGAAGTTGTTGAAAAAGCACTCATGTGGAATTCAGGTTATTGGAATTCTAATCCTAGCTCGAATCTAAGCAGTGTTGCCTTAGAAAATCTATTTTTTTCTGAGCACCAGTTTCATTATCTGTAAAATTATTTACATTTGGTAAGGGAAGAAAGATTTAAAACAGAAATTTTCTGTTTCCTTGACTCTTTGTCCTTCCTAAATAAAGGTTTCTTTTTCCTGAGTCATCTAAAACTTTGTCTTCAGTATCAACCATGAAAAAAAATACAGATCAAATTCCCTTATGAATATAGATACAAAAATCCTCAACAACAACAAAATGCTAGCAAATCAAATCCAATGGCATATTAAAAGGATTATACACCTTGACCAAGTAGGGATTATCCTGAGAATGCAAGGGTGGCTCAAAATTTAAAAATCAATGTAATTTACCACATTAATAGAATGAGGGGAAACCCACATGGTCATCTCAGTTGATGTAGAAAAAACATTTGACAAATCTAACACACTTTTTTTAATTAGAAAAAAAAAAAACAACTCAGAAAACTAGGAATAGTAGGGAACTTCCCCAACATGATAAAGGGCATTTATGAAAAACTCACAGCTAACATTATACCCAATAATGAAAGACTGAAGGCTTTCCCTTTAAGATAAGGAACAAGAAAACAATGCCCACTTTCATCACTACTATTAAAAATTGTACTGGATTTTCTAGCCAGAACAATTAGGCAAGATATGGAAATAAAAGGCATGCAAGTTGGAAAGTATTGGTATTTGTAGATGACATGATCCTTTATATATAAAATCCCACAGAATACACAAGAAAACTAATAGAGTTAGTAACCAAATTCAGCAAAGTTACAGACTCCAAGATTGATAACACAAATCAGTTGCATTTCTATATACTGTAAACAAACAATCCAAAATGGAAATTAAGAAAACAATTCTACTTAAGTTGCATCTAGGGAAGCAGATATGGCTCAAGCAGTTGGGCACTTACATACCACACAGGAGGTCCAGGGTTCGGTTCCTGGCGCCTCCCAAAGAAGTTGAGCAAGACAGCAAACTGACAAAATGAAATGATACAATAAGGAGACACAATGAGAGACACAACAAACAGGGAGCAGAGCTGGCTCAAGTGACTGGGCACTTCCCTCCCACATGGGAGCTACTTGGTTAAGTTCCTGGTGCTTCCTAAAAAAAAGATGAGCAGGCACGGAAAGCACACAACTAACAGATACAGAGAGCAGACAGCAAGCACAAACAGCAAGGGATAGAATTAAATAAATAAATAAATAAATAAATTTATTTTAAAAATCTGAAAAGAAAATAAATTTACATCTAAAACAATAAAATATCTAGGAATAAATTTAACCAAGGAGGTGAAAGACTTATGCACTAACTAAAAAATATCACTTTAAAAAAATGAAGAAGACCTAAATAAATTGCAAGATATTCCATGTTCATGGAGTGGAAGACTTAATGTTGTTAAGATGTCAATACTACCCAAAGTGATCTACAGAGTCAATGCAATCCCTATCAAAATTTTTGCAACCTTTTTGCAGAAATGGAAAAACCAATCATCAAGTTCATATGGATCACAGGGGCTCCAAATATCCAAATCAATCTTGAAGAAAAAAAGAACTAAGTTGGAAGTCTCACACTTCTCAATTTCAGAACTTACTGTGAAATGACAGTGATCAAAACAGTGTGGAACTGGCATAAAGAAAGGCATGCAAACCAATGGCATAGAATTGAAAGTCATCCAGAAATGAACCCACACATCTATGGCTTACTGATTTTTGACATGTTTGCCAAGTGCATTAAGTGGGGAAAGAATAGTCTCTTCAATAAATGGTGCTGGGAGGATTGGATAGCCATGTGCAAAGGAATAAAGTTGGAATCATGCCTCATACCATATACAAAAATGGACTCAGAATGGGTCAGTGACCTAAACACGAGAACAAAGATTGTGGAGCTCTTGGAGAAGGGCATGAGGGAAACCCTTCACGACCTTGGATCTGGTAATAACTTCTTGGATATGACACCAAAAGCACAAGCAATAAAAGGAAAAATGGATGGGGTAGGCTTCATCAAAATGGAAAACTTTTGTACATCAGAGGATATGATTGGGAAGGTAAGAAGATAACTTACAGAATGGTAGGGGGTAGTTGCAAGTCATATCTGATAAATATCTGACTAATATCCAGAGTATATGGAGAACTTCTACAACTCAACAAGTAAACAAACAACCCCATTGAAGGATGGGCAGGGGACTTGAGTGGACATTTCTGCAGAGAAGATATACAGGTTGCCAGTGGAGCATAGAAGGATGCTCAGCGTCATTGGTGTTCAGGGAGATGTAAACCAGAAAAACAATGAGATCCCACTTCACACCCAATAGGATGATTATTATTTTTTTAATGGAAAATGGAAGATTTTGGCAAAGACGCAGAGATATTGGAACTCTTCTCTATTGTTGATGGGATTGTGAAATGTTACATCCACTGCAAAAAAAAAAAAAACACAGTTCTTTGGTAGTTCATCAAAAAGTTAAACATAGATTTATCATATGATCTGACAGTTCCACTCCTATGTATATACTCAAAAGAAATTAAAGGTGGGAAGCGGACTTGGCCCAGCAGTTAGGGCGTCCATCTACCACATGGGAGGTCTGCGGTTCAAACCCCAGGCCTCCTTGACCCATGTGGAACTGGCCCATGGGCAGTGCTGATGTGCACAGGAGTGCCATGCCAACGCAGGGTGTCCCCGCGTAGGGGAGCCCATGCGCAAGGAGTGCGCCCTGTAAGGAGAGTGGCCCAGTGCCAAAGAAAGTGCAGCCTGCCTAAGAATGGCACTGCACACACGGAGAGCTGACACAGCAAGATGACGCAACAAAGAGAAACACAGATTCCTGTGCCGCTGACAACAGCAGAAGCGGACAAAGAAGATGCAGCAAATAGACACAGAGAACAGACAACGAGGGTGGGGGGAAAGGGGAGAGAAATAAATAAATTAATTAATTAAATCTTTAAAAAATAAAAGAAATTAAAGGTGGGACTTGAACAGCTACTTGTACACCAATGTTTGCAGCACCATTGTGCATGGTGGCCAGAGGGTAGAAGCAGCCCAGATCCATTTCATACAGAAATGTTGTTCAGCCATAAAGAGGAGTGAGGCTCTGATGCATGCAACAACCTGAATGAACTTTGAAAGCATTATGTTGAATGAAACAAGCAAGACAAAGGGACAAACATTGTATAATTTCACTTAGATAAAATATCTAACAAAAGCAAATTAATAGAGACATAAAGTAGATTGGAGATTTCTAGAGGCTGGGGAGGAATGGGGAATGGAAAATTATTGCTTAATAGGTACAGAGCTTCTGTTTAGGATCACAAAAATTCTTGGTAATGGATGGTTGTGATGGTAGCATAACATTGCGATTGTAATGAATTCCACTGAAATGTACGCTTAAAAATGGTTAAAGTGGGAAAATTCCCATTATATATGCAAATTTTTAAATATGAACATGCCTTTATATCAAGAATGTTTCTGTCATAATGATAACCCCTTCCTCTCAGCTAGGAATATGAATATGTATGTTGACTTTAAGACACCTTGCTTAATCTCATTCATTTTTCCAAAGGCTTTTAGCTATTCAAACTAGATTGTACCATAATCTATTTTTCCCCCATATAAATTAAGAACTAGTAAATATTAATTCTGATATGTCTCTAAAATCATATATTTTAAATTTTTGTGGTTTTGTTGGTGATGAAATAGTCAAAAGAAAAGCCCCTTCTTCTTTGGATTAACTTTTACTAGAACACTGTATCAATGGGGCTTAATCAGAAAGACTAAGTCCTCTAAGTATTTACAACCGACGGAATTTAATACAGAGAATTTTTTATAAGGATGACAAAGGGTGAATAGCCCAGATATTAGGACCAGCAGAAAGCCATGATTATCCCTAGGCAGGGAAGACAGAGAAGAGACATTGTTATCACAGGGAAGGGACCAGAGTTACACCCAACTGCAGCTGGAATCATGGCATGAATTTCCACAGAGAATTCATGGCCCTGACAGACAGCTGCCCAAGGTGGTAGAGGAGAAAAGCCCTAGCTTTCCCCTCTCCTGCTCCTATTCACCTCAAGATAGTCTTTTTGCTGTTATCTTGGAATTCACCAGCTTGTAGGTATGTGCTGTGGGAACAAAGAGCAGGGTTGTCTCCATCCTATTTAGAGGCAGCATAAATATGAAGAGTAATAGAAAGTAACACCAACTCAGGAAGAGCCCAGACATTGACATCTTCCCCAACTCACCTATCCCTCATATCAATAATATTAATTTGTCAATTTACATTACTCTCTTAGCATTAATATTACTTCCATTGTACTATTTAAAGAGCTTGTGTACAATAGATAGTTCTCTACACAGTTCCAGAAGTCAGGAGTAGGGCCGATGAAGGGAAGGTCATGAGCATCCTAATTTGAGTTCACCTTCAAGATTAAATATTCTAACTTTAAGAGCTTCCCGAAACTACTGTTGTGAGATGATAAAAGCTCTGCTTCTTGAAGCCTTAAGACAGAAACTGGAAGTTTCTTGTCAGGAGTATTATAGATAATGTATTGAGCAGGAGCTTTGACTTGGTAACCTTCAAAATAACTTTATGTGCAAATTATGTAATTCTTTTAGAACCTAAGGTTATAACTATCACTTAATAACAATATCCATGTGAGGTTCTATCATAAAATATATATAAAAATAAGAGAGTTGATTGTCTAGTGAAGATGCTTTCAACTGGGTTTGGAAACCAAGATATAAAAATGTTCTAATATCACCCTTCTTCTTGGCTGAAGGACTGTATTGATGGTTTTCCCCCAAAAAGGACAATAAATGTGCAATAATTTCTTCAGTGTGCATGCACATAACATTTGCCCTTTGATTTACAGCTCCAGATTCTATTTGCACAACATGGTATTATTTGCAGCTTCTTCTCTGAAACTCATAACTTGCTTGAAATCTTTGTTCAAGAATAACCCCACCATACCAGCCTGCTGTTCCACCAGCTGCTCAGCGCTCTGCTGCTGCTTGTCCTCAATGTCTCTACTGAGCCAAGTTGTTTCAAGGGGTTTTTTAGTCTGCCATAAAATAGTCAATGAATTTTGAGTCCAAATTCTTGCATATGAACTTTACTTTGTAAATTGTATGAATGACATGGAGCAATGTTTTACCTAACGGGTAATACAATTATGTACTTAGGTATAAAATACCTATGCAATAATGAGCCCAATTCTAGTCCAGTGATTTCCAGCCTGCAGGCAGTGTAGACATATACTTGACTAAAGAATTATTATAAGCCTATGAATAACATAGTCAGAATAAGTAATGTCAAAAACCTATAAACACAACTATTTGCATATAGGTATGATTAAGAAAACACAAATTTAACCAAACTGCTACTGAATTTATAATCCTTTTTATCATTTTTTTTTAAATCAATGGATACTCGAAGACCTCGGTTGTAGGTTAAGCTTTCCTGTGAAACACAGACTGCAGGATATTTTTAAAGGAGTGACCTTAGGGTCAATTCCTGTGGAAGGTAAAAAAATAAAGCAAGAGGAGACAGAGAAAAGTTGAGCTCTGGCGTAGGACGAATGACAACCCCAACTAACCCCATGGGAAACTCTGGAGCTAGAAGAGCCCTTCATATTGTTAAGTCAGACCAAGATGAGTCTTTGGATGTGGCCATTCAGAAAGGGTCATTATCATGGGCAAAGGAGCTTTCAACAGTGGAGGCAATGCCTTAAGTCGCTAGATACCAAAGGCTGCCGCCACGGCATTCCCAGTAGCTCAGGTAACGAATACTTCAGTGGAGGGGGATCTGGGCCGTGCATCACGTATCAACCACAGACCTCCCCTCATGCTACTTGGAGCCACAATTCCTACACTTTCTACCAGCAGCACCTCCAAGAATCCAGTGGACCTCTCCTCCTGAGAGATACTTACAAGAGAAGGTTAGAAACAACTTCAGCCTCCACTGTTGCAGCTGGTCTCACGGCCAAAACTGATATTCATCATTGTCCTCCTCCTGATCCCTGTCCCCAAGTGAGGTCGTTCATGCACCATTGTGCCAGCACTCAGGTGGTGTTTACAGAAGCTGGCTGACATCAACTGGTCACATCTCTTCATCTGCTTAGTGCCTCTTCCCTGGTGGGAAATAGCAAGTGATACAAATCTTCATGCTTTGTCCACCCCCTTATTTCCAGCCACATGCCTCTCCCCTAGACCTTTCCCAGGCATCCACTCTTTCTCTTTCCTGGACTCTGATGAGTTAACCAAGCCATTCAACACCACCTGTAAGTGCAAATATATTTAACTTTCGAGCTACATCTCTTTCCACACCAAGTAAATGAACAAGTAAACACTGTCGTCACCACATTCTTTGGTGGAGCTTTGGTGAACTTCAACATTTACAATTTGTATCCCTTGAGCCAACCAATCAGTGAATTGAAGTCAGGCTTGGTTCCCAGATCCTCCACACACCTGTGGGTATAAGCTGAAGGAAAGATGTGGGTCCAACAATGGCAGATGACATGGGTGTCTGGGATGCCTGCTCATGCAACTTGCTTGTGCCTTCTGGTCCTGCTCATGTCACAGCCTAGTTTGCCAGTACTGTATACAGTGGACTGTTGCTGGGCCTACTTAACCTTATGACTTGCTGTGTCTGATAGAATCCAGACCATAGCAAGTAGTTGTGGTCACAGATGACCACAAAGGTGGTGCCTTAAAACAACACGCATTGTTCTCTAGTGGCCAAAAGTCTGAAATCAGTTTCACTGGACCAAAATCTAGGTGTCAGCAGGACTGCAAGAGACTGTACAGGAGGATCTACCCTTGCCTGTTCCAGGCTCTGGTGGCTGCTGCCTTTCCTTGACTCGTAACTGAATCACTCCACTCTCTGCCTCTGGTCACAGTGCCTTCCCTCTTTTGTCTTTGCAAAGTATCCCTCAACCTCCCTCTTTTAAGAATGCATGTGATTTTCCATTTGAGAGGCTAATTCAGGATAACACAGGATAATTTCGCCATCTCAAGGTCCTCAATATAATCACATCTGCACAGACTTTGCCAAATCAGGTAACATTCACAGCTTCCAGGGATTAGGAGGTGGATAGCTCTCAGGGATCATTTTTCAGCCTCCATCTCCACCAGCACCCAACTGCAGGCTTGGAGCTTGATGATAGCTTGGTTTTGCTCTATACACCTAGCAGATTACATTGTGATCTTCTCCTGGAACAGCATTTTTCCCACCATTGATATGTCTAGCATCTTAGGGTCTGCAGGGCCGTATGGCCCAACTATTTCTGGCAGTTCATACTACAGCCTAGACCTGCTACAGAACCCTTCCCTGCTCAGGCCCTTCTCAAACCTGGGAGCATTTAGAACCATCCAGATTATTATTCCCAGGTGTGGAATATGCTGCTTCCAGAGCTCAGAAGTGTTGCATGGTGGTGTGCATCCTTCATACTCGTGGGAGATGGGAGACATAATCATTTGTCCTTTAAGATGGTGAGACATGCCAGCATGCCCCAGCCACTGCATCCCTAAAAGTGTTAGTGATGTAGCAGGCCTCTAAACCCCGTAGGTTTTTCTCCCACTTTCTAACCAATCTTTCCAACATAATAGACACCTTTTCTCATCCTGCTTAATCAGCATTATGTCACAGATATAATGGATCAATATTAGGTAATGCAGAAGGTCCAGAAAGAAGACATCTCTTTGGACTATATAATGACAAAGGGTTAGATTTCAATATAGCCCTGCAGTAAAACTAGAAATATATACTGTTTTCTTTTCTATGTAAATTCAAATCGTTTCTGATTTTTTTTTGTAGGACTGGAAAAGAACTCACTCATCAAATCAGTGGCTGTATACCTTGTACCTGAAGCCATGTATCTATTTTAGCAAAGACAGAGTGTGTAGAGCATAGCAGGTGCAACTGAGGATTCTATTTGGTTGAGTTGGTGGTGGCCATTTTCTAGGACCTGTCTGGTTTTTGCATGTGTCAAACTGGTAAATTAAATGGAGGTATGATGCAAACCACTGCCTCTATATCCTTTATATGTTTAAAAGTAGCACTAATTTTTGCTCTGGGTCACAATATTGGGTTTGATTTCTCTCTTTCCTGGAATATAGAGGGGGTTACAATCATAGGTTTCAACTTGGCCTTCCAAACTCTGATGCATTTTAACCCACAGACAAAAAATGCAATATAGGTGTTTTGTCACCTATCAATTTTTAGTTTTTGATTATACATTCTAGAACCAGGCAAATTACCTTGGAATGATAGACCCACTAAGCCTTGACCTTAACTAGGATTTTATTTATTAGATGTCCCTCATAATGTTTCAACTGTAACAGTGGGCCAATGGTGATGCTTTCCCTCTCCACATATTAATGACAATTCAGTTTCTGTGTCTAGATGTCCTTAAAATGTATTCTGCTTCCCCCAGTTTACAATTCTACCCAAGAAAATGGCCATAGGTCCTTTGGAGAATGGAGGAGAACCTTTACCAATATACTTGTGATGTGTTGGAGGGTCATTCTTTTAAAGGAAGCAGGCATTTCTTTACTCATGGGGCTCCACTCCAAAAACTGGCTCATGTAGAGAATTTAGGGAATGGAATAAGGCTTTATATTGATGCAACTGCCCTCAGACTCCTGGTCACCCATTCTTGGTTTCTTTTGATGGTGCAAATTGAGTCATAGCCTTGTTTACTGTTCACCTATTTTGTCCGGAGGGTCACCATGTTCTATTAAGTTTCTTGACCTCTGGGGTGTCCCTACTTTACCTTTCAGTATGAAGATCATACCCACCTGAGTTCTGACAGTTAGCCCTACCAATTGACCTCCATTGTTCCACAGTGCTCTCAGCTCATTTGCTGTTAGGAAGTCTAGTTCTGCCATAGTGTTTCCTTGGCAACTATGACCTACACAAGATTGCTGCCACCACTAAACTTAGTGATGCTGCTGCCCCTCTCAATACACAATCTTTATAGCCTTGAAAAATGGGGGGGTCTTCCCCATCATCTGTGCATTTTCTGAACTTATATAGTATACCCACTTCAGCATGCCCACTTCTCTGAATCTCTTAAACACATTTTATTCCCTCTGCCAAAGCAATATTATATTTGGCATTTCAACCTCACTCAGTGCAGGTCATTGCTTATTCCATGCTTCTAGAGCAATCCCAATGGTGAATTTTTACCATCTCCCAGTATCCTTGCCAGAGTGTTAAGTCCAGCTAATTGGAAAGTGATCTCAAATTAATAAACTCTCCCTTTCCAACCTTTTGCACTGGCTCTTTATCAAGTATCCTCAGAGTTCAATCCCATGTACACTTTCTTGGCTTTTGCTGGCACATGCTGGCACAGTCTTCCAGGTCCTTTGGGAGAGGGACACTTGTCTCTTATTAGGCTCAGCACATTCCCAGCTGGGTGATTATGTGGCTTAATCCAAGATATATATAGGAAGTGGACTTGGCCCAGTGGATAGGGCATTGCCTACCACATGAGAGGTTCACGGTTCAAACCCCGGGCCTCCTTGACCCGTGTGGAGCTGACCCATGTGCAGTGCTGATGCGCACAAGGAGTGCCGTGCCACGCAGGGGTGTCCCCCGTGTAGGGGAGCCCCACGGGCAAGGGGTGCACCCCGGAAGGAGAGCTGCCCAGCACGAAAGAAAGTGCAGCCTGCCCAGGAATGACACCACACACATGGAGAGCTGACACAACAAGATGACACAACAAAAAGAAACAGATTCCCAAGCCGCTGACAACAACAGAAGCAGACAAAGAAGAAGATGCAGCAAATAGACACAAAGAACAGACAACTGGGCGGGGGGGGGGGGGGGGGGAGGGAATAAATAAATAAATCTTTAAAAAAAAAAAAAGAAAGAAAAGAAAGAGCAGCCTGCCCGAGAATGGCACCACACACACGGAGAGCTGACACAGCAAGATGATGGAACCAAAAGAAACACAGATTCCTGGTACTGCTGATAAGGATAGGAGCAGTCACAGAAGAACACACAGCAAGTGGACACAGAGAGCAGACAACTGGGGGGGAGGGGAGAGAAATAAATAAAATAAAATAAATTTAAAAAAAAACCCAAGATATAGACCCAGAGTCATGAGGGTAGGGTGGGGGGTTGGAGGCAAATCCTAAGGAAAACACATATTGTCTCATGTGGCTAAACCTCTGCATTGACTCCAAGAATAGGAAGTGCCAACTTTCAGTAGGCAAAGGTGGACCATCTCAGCAGAATCAGTTCACCATCCTCATAGTTACTATTTCCCCCATATTTCTGAAACTCATGAGATACCACATCAGCTGATTGTACTGGCATACTATACCAATTTACTACAGGTAAAAGTTTTAACAATTGGTCAATCATCAGTGCCAGGGGCTTTCTGTGCTCCACCTTCTAGCACTTATGTGATCCTCATTTACAGGGGACCAGTGAGGAATGCAGAGCCAAACCCATCTTAGCATCTGCTTTCTCAGGCCATTCCTGGTGTCAAGTGTCACAGGTTAGGTTGGGCTCTCTGGGAAGCAAATTCGGAGGTGGGATTTTAGCTGGCAGGTAGTTCATTAAAGAGGGTTCTTAGGACCAACCCCCATGGAAGGGAGGGGACAGAAGCAGGAATGGCAGAGGCGGAAGCTAAGTTCAATGCTGCCCCAATATCAGCCTTAGCTAACTCCAGGAGGTGCTCTGGAGCTAAAATGGCCCTTCAGAACTCTCCAGAGTTTCCCAGGTGGCCTTTTACTCCTGGATCCATCAGTCATTGAGTATGAGCATCCTGGGAATGGTTGTGACCCTGAGGAGGTGAGTCCTGGCAGCTGAGGCAATCCCTGAAGGCAGTGACAAACAAAGGCCGTCTGCTGGTGGGACTCCTAACAGCATCCTTGAAGAGGACCTAGACAGCAATGGCAGTGTCCACCACGAGTCTAGCTGGAATTTTTAAAAAATGATTTAGAGCCACCAACCCATACCATCATTTATTTCTTTAGGTCATGACCCTGCAATGATTTCAAATTTTGTCAAATGTGTACAATTTAATCCAAGAAAAATAAAAAACGCCACTGGAAAAAGACATTTGACAAGCCTTTTTCAATGTTTATATCATGTTAATTTGTAAAATTTTCTCTTTTGTTTTGAATGCATTTTCAAAACCTTGACTGACGTAAATAGGGAATTTTCATAGCAGAATTAGATGAAGTGAGTCATAGAAACCTAGGAAGAATAAAAATGAATTCACTCGTTCTTTCATTTTTTCAACAAATACTTTTGAGCACCTATTTTTTTTTAAAGATTTATTTTTTATTTATATCTTTCCCTTTCCCCATAGCACCCCCACTGAGTTGTCTGCTCTCTGTGTCTATTCACTGTGTGTTCTTCTGTGTCCGCTTGTATTCCTGTCACCGGCACCAGAAATCTCTGTGTCTCTTTTTGTTGCATCATCCTGCTGCGTCAGCTCTCCATGTGTGTGGTGCCACTACTGGGCAGGCTGCACTTTTTTTGCGCTGGCTGGCTCTCCTTACGGGATGCATTCCTTGCACATGAGGCTCCCATACGCAGGGGACACCCTGCGTGGCACAATACTCCTTGTGCGCATCAGCACTGCGCACGGGCCAGCTCATCACATGGGTCAGGAGGCCTTGGATTTGAACCCTGGACCTCCCATATCGTAGGTGGACACTCTATCCATTGAGCCAAATCTGCTTCCCACCTACTACATTTTAGCCCCTCTTTAGATACTTGGGAATTTATCATTGGACAAAATGGAAAAACATCTATCTCCAAAAAGATGAGGGAGGCAGGCAATGAAGAATAAACATAATAAATAAAAAAATAAATGATATGGAAGTGATAAGTGCTATGGGAAAAAATGAGTAACATGTTTGATAAAGAGTGTGATGATGGTAATATCCAATTAATGGGATATTCATAGTGAGCATCTTCAAGAAATGTATGTTTAAGCAGAGACTTGACGGAGAAAAGAACCATTGGTATATAGAGTGTAGCATTTGTCCCCAAGTCCCAGCTCCCACAGGGATCTGAGAAGAGGAATAGGTGATGCTTAACACATAGAGGCTGCCTTAGAGGAGGGACACCCCCAGGTTTCGGGTTCCTGACTTTTTTATAATAAGCAGTAAGCATGCCTGACTTTTGCCCCAGAGAGAAACTGTATCTTCTTATGTTGTTTGCTACATAAACATCCTTAAAAGATAGTCCAGATCAAATGGAGTCTGTACCTCTTCTCACAACTCTTACAGAAACACTAGATATCCGTGTGTGTTTTTTTTTTTTAAGTCTCCAAATGGAAAGGAAGCTTCACAACATTTCTTTGGAGTGATGTAGTTTAAAACCTAATTGGAATGAGTTTCAGAGAGAATGGGAGAAAACAATTAGTATAGACAACTCTTTTGAGAAGTTTGCTGTGGATGGCAGATAAATGGAGTAGTAGCTGGAGACGAAATGGGTTTAAGAGACTTTTTTTGTTTTTATTTTAAGATGGAAGGGACAAAAATATGCTTGTATACTGATGGGAATTACCTGTTAAAGAAGGGAAAATTGATTATTTTAGAGAGTGAATGCAGAATTGATGGAGTGGTGTCTTTGAGTCGACTAAAAGTCATGAGGTTTATTTTAAAGTTTGGTTTAAATCTAAGATCGTGCCTTCCAGAAGGACTATGTATATCTATTTAATAGTAAATGGATGTAGTAGAAAGACTGTGGAAGTTCTCTTTTGATTGTTTCAATTTTCTCAGAGAAATAGGAAGCAGGAGCAAAAGCTGAAAGTGCAAATACGAGAGAAGGTGTTGGAAATTTGAGTAGGGAGGGGCAGGTGTAAAATAGTCCTCTAGCTTTGTGGGAGAGTGCAGGGATGTGACTACAGTCGGTTGCCAGGAAGCCCACTTCAGCTTCCTTGCCATGAATTTGAAGTTTAATCACTCAGCATGGTTTTATCTATTCCCAGACTGGATTTGTTGCACCAGTACAGCGTGAATTGGTGGAGCCTTGGAAATAGCCAGTGAGGTAGATTTCCCAGCTTCTTCTCCAGATTACCTGCTTTGTCAAGGTTGGAGACAATTACAAGGAGGCAGATTCTGGTTTCTCCTCCTGTACTCCAGCTTTGCTTACTTTGCTCTGCTTCGCATCAAACTTTTCTCCCCAACCACTGACCCTGCTGACTTTCATCGACTCTTATCAGCTCCCACAATTGTTCAAGATGCAATCCATATCATCAATCCCTTTATTCCATATCATGAATCATGCTTCTGCTTCCTCGATGAAACCCCAACTGACACTGATGCTGGCTGCTTTCCTCAAAACATGATCTGTAGGACAGGTTGTTATTTACCTTGTCCCTCCTTGCTACTTCCAGACTATTCTCCCTTCTTGTCCACACTCTCTGTCCCTCCATCTCAGTTTTAATGTCCTGTCATTAGACTATGTCATCTACTATCTTTCATCATTGTTATCATCTTGAAGCTTAAATTCATATTTCACTGTCCTTCTCTCCAATGCCAAGCCAGTCTTACAATGTCCTAATGACGTGGCCCAATCAAAGCCCTAATCATAACTTAATCACACCCAGGTACAGACCAGATTACAAACATAATCAACCATCTATTTTTGGAATTCATGACCATATCAAACTGCTACAATGCCTAATGTGAATTCACAACTTAATTTACCTTCAAAGACCCTAGATCCTATAAATTATTTTTCCACAATGGTCTTCACATTTTGAAAGTTTTTTTGTTGTTGTGGTTTTTAGTAGATGAAACAACATGACCTAGCCACTGTTACCACAAAGAAAGGAAAATCAATATTTTAGTTGTTCTGAGAAAGACCACCAAAGGAAATACACAATTTTTGTTCCATTTCAAAAAACTTTGAAAACAGTAAGGCTCTAGATTGATCTTTTCTTTTCTTATTCCCTTAAAAGAAAAGGGAAAATAAACCACTGATGTTAAAGAGGTTTTTTAAAATTTATTAATCTAAAAACAAAAAGGGAATGGTAAAGGAAATATTAGTACATAAATTATTTTAACAATGTTCTGGAACTTAAAAAGTTCCTCAAAATTTATTTCTTGGTTCACATACATTAAACCTTCTGCAATTGCCAAAATGGAAGAATCCCAATTTTAGTTCAACAGGTAATAGCCACGGCCTGGTTAGCATTTTTCAAAAGCAACAAAACAAACAAAATAACTTTAACTTTTAAAAGGTATAAAATTTAAGTCTTCCAGTACAGCTAAAATTCTAAATAAGTTTCCTACCTTTCTCGCTACCTTCCTTGACCCACCCAAGTTTAAGAATTAAACTGAATCTGCCCCCCACTCACCTACCTTTATCATCTTTGGCATACCTTCACCCCTGTACCCTGAACTTCAACCACAAAATATTGCAAGGTGTTATTTACAGTGTTCCTGTTACTGTGAGGATTTAGCTTCTTTACACTACCATCTCTTATGTTTTACCTCCATCCATCCATCACAATTTTTGCTTAAAACAGTAGTTAGAGTTTAGATTGGTTTGACAACATAAACATTGTTCACAGCTAAGCCAAAGAGTAAATTATTGATTGTGTTCCCTTGGACTATTTTTTGTTTGAGTCTATAATTCCTTATTTCTTCACTTGTATGCATACATACATACTTAATTTTTTCCCAAATGCCCCAAGTAAGTTTTCAAAAACCTAAGAGAAATTGTTTTCAAAATTCAATTACATCGTATAACTTATTTGTTCTAGTCCCCCTCCTCAGCCCAGGGACCTCTTTCCAGAACCCCATCTTCTTGCTACCATCAGGATCAGTTAGGAACTTTTCCTTTGTTAGATGTCCTCAAGAATCACCATTTCCTCGATCCTATGTTTGAATCTATCTTCTCTTTATCTAATTTTTGCAGATGCATGTCTCTCAATACCTTCCCCCAAAAAGAGTGTAAAGGAGATACTATTCTTTGCATGTATGAAAATGTTTTTATTCTATTTTTCATTTGGTCGAGAATTTGGCTAGACTTACAAACTTCAGAATCTTGATGGTATTTCCCCCTTGCCTCTACTGTTGTTAGAGAAATCTGGCACCACTGAGACTCTTCTTTGCATGACACTTATTTTTCTTCCTGGAAACTTCAAGAGTCTTCCTTTCATGTCCTGTATTTTAAAATTTCACACTGCTATGCCTTAATTGGGTTTTTTAAATTTCCTGTGCTGAGACAGAGTAAATTTTGTATGTGGGGGCTCGTGGATTCACAGATGGATGCAGACCCTGTGCCACTTTTTTTTGTTATTACCACTGGGAAAGTTTTTTTTTTTTTTTGCTCTTCCACTGGAAAATTTCTCAAGTTAATGCAATTGGGACAGAAAAAGGAAACAAATTATATTTTGTACAACTGGATCTCAAGGCACAGGCTGACCTCTTATTTTGATTTTCGTTTAGCATTTTTGCGATCATGCTACATCACATAATTTTCATTTTCTCTCATAAGATTTTAAAAGAATCTTGAAGATCCTAAGCTATGTTTCTTCAATACCCCCTTATTCTTTAAGGGCCCTAGTTTCTTTGTCAATATAGATGAATGTTTCTGCAATAAAATTATGTAAGATAAATGAAACAGACAAGGTATCTTGGAATATATTAATGCAGTTGAGGTAGGCTGAGTAATGTTCCCCCAAAGATGGCCATGCCCTAATCCCTGCAACCTGTGAATATGTTACGTTATGTGGCAAAAAACACTTTGTAGATGTGATAAAGTTAAGGATTTGGAGATAGGGAGATTATCCTGGATTATCAAAGTGGACCCAAGTAATCACAAGGGTTCTGTTAGGAGGGAGGTAGGGCAGGCAGATGAGGGAAGGACAGTGGGACTGGTGGAAGCAGAGGTCAGAAAGAGAGAGGTTTATCTTTTTAAAAAAATAACTTATTTTTGAGGTACCAGGGCCAAGGATTGAACCCCGGGACCTCGTGTGTGGGAAGCCGGTGCTCAACCACTGAGCCACAGACACTACCCCCTCCGTTTTTCTCTTCATTAAAAAAATTATTGAAGCATATCACTCACACATAATAAGTGTACAGTAAGAGTTGTGACCTCCTCCCCCCCTTTTTTTAACTTTTATTATTATTATTTTTAGGAGGTACCAGGAATTGAACCTGGGACCTTGACCATACAAATCAGGCACTCTACCACTAAGCTACATCCGCCCCCCTATAAAGAGAGGGATTTGAAGATTGAGGAATAGTCCATAGCCTCAAGAATCTGGAATCCAAAGACAAGGAAACGGATTTTCCCCTAGAGCCTCCTGAAGGAACATAGCTCCAGTGACTACTGAATTTTAGCCCAGTGAGTCTTCTGGGATCCAGTACATAAAATAATAAATTTGCATTGCCTTAAGCCACTAAAATTGTGGTAATTTGTTACAGCAGCAATAGGAAGCAAACACACCAGTTTATTAGCACATCACTTTTGAACAATATTAATCTCTTGTTCACCTATAAATTATCCTGCAGTATTTGCTGACCAATTCTATAGCAATCTCTTTGGGGGATATATATCGAACTTTTACATTATAACCAAAATCCTCCCATGCCTGGTCTGCAGGACCCAAGAGATGTGGACATTACAAGAATTTCTAAAGAAAAGAACACAGAGTTTATTTGTCCCTGCCCCTGCTCAGTTCAGACTAGCGTCCAGGAAGGCGCACATCACTTCCAACAGAGGAAGCCCTGACGTCGACGGGGTGATGGTTAAGATTGTTGACCTCAAGTCAGACGGCCTGATTTAAATGCTGGCTCTACCACTTGTCTGTCAGTTTGTAACATAAGTTTCCTCAGTTGCAAATTAAGTTAGAGTACCTGCCACATCAAGGCTTTCAGAGAATTAGATAAATCAAGTCATATCAACCACTAACACAATGGTGGCACAAAGTGGATGTAGACATTCAACAATGGTAAATTAGTAGTAGTATTAATTATCATTTTTATTATTAACATCAGTTTTTTAAACTTGTTTAAAAAGAAATACCTTTCCTATCCCTGCCTTAGTAATTACTGCCCTTCCTTTAGGACTACATCACTGGTTGCCAAACAGAATTCTCCTATTAAAAGCAGCATTCCAGTGAGATTTTTAAAATTTGTTTCTTTTTGTTATGCATGTGTTTTTGTTTCAGAAGTGTTAGAGACCTTCTATACAATACTATTATAACATCTATTTAACATTAAACAAAATAGTAGGAATCACATTGCTAGGTAGAACATGTTGAGAAATACTGCCTTTGATTTTATCAAAACATGACCAATTATAGTGGAGCTGGTTGAGCAGCTGCTTTGCATGTAGGCGGTCCCAGGTTCAATCCCCAGTACCTCCTCAGTATATATGTATGTATGACAGATTGTCTTCCACTCCCCAGGCCTACAAAATATCTACCAACTCAAACAAATCATCTCTTATCATATGAGAATTGACTTTACTTCATGACTGTTTTCACAAAAGACTCAAGTCCTTTGCCACAGGTACTTTTTTTTGGTAAAATATTTTAGGAACCTCTCTTCCAAACAGGACATCCCTGTCATTAAATTAAACTGCACTGTCAATTCTGGAGGAAAAAAAAAAGCAGGATGCTTTTCGGAGAGCCAGGATTTTTATCTGTTATTGCAGCATTCTACCAGATCTAGTTGATTCCTGACATATTTTCAGTTTTGTACTTAACGTACCATGTCTGTTCCTATAGCAGACAATTTGAGTGTTAACTGCTGTTGCACAATCTTAGTGGTATTATTATTTCTGTTGGTGAAATCTCCAGCAGTAAACAACTTACACACTTGTAAGTCTCTTTCACTTCAATGGCTTCCTTTACACAGAGTTTCCCAAACTTACCTATTATAAGAATCATAGGCTAAAAATACAAATATCCTTGTCTCTCTCATGGGGAATCTGATTTAGTAGCTCTGAAGTCAGGCCAGAGAACCTGTCTTTTTAATTGATGAGTCCTATGATCAAGCCAATTGGGAGCTACTTTTGTATTTGTGAAGTTACATTCTGGTGCTTTGTTGTTGTTGTTTGTTTTATTGTGTGGGGGTATTTCTTGTTTTTTCCTTTAAATCTTTAAACCGTCCACAGTAAAGACGACTCTTCAGTAACACGTGGGAGGACTCAACAGGCTTCTGTTGTAGACTGTTTTATGTACCCTAACAAAGACGTGTTCTCAAACTTAGTCTGCACTCCTGTGGATTTGAGCTCAGTTGTAAATGGTCCCTTTTGAAGATGGTCTTTTCAGTAAAGGGGTGGTCCAGGTGATTCAGGTGGGCATGAAGCCTTTTAATGGGATCCTTTATAAGTAGAAGAAATTCGGGCACAGTCAGAGCAGAACCAGAGGCCTGAAGTCAGCAGAAAACTGGAAGAGCCAACAAGGAGAGAGAGAGAGAAGGCATGTGACCAGAAAGAGCTACAAGGCACAGGCCTCCAGGAAAGCACAGCCTTGCCGGGGCCCTGATTTTGTACTGATAGCCTCTGAAACTCCTGTTGAGAAATAAAAAGCATAACCTTACAAAAGTATCTAACGAGTCACTCCTGCCCCTGCTTCTGTAAATCAGCCTCTGAAAACACGGCCTTGCAGGAAAATATCAAGTGAATGACTCCTGCCCCCACGTCTGTAAATCAGCCTGTGAAAACATGGCCTAGCAGGAGGATATCTGACAAGTCATTCCTGCCCCCACGAATGTAAATCAGCCTGCAAAAGCACAGCCTTGCACCTGCATTCTGCTTCTGTAACCCTGCTTGCAAAATTTCGCCTAGCAACACATTAGCCAATGAGCCAAAGTTATGCCGATCCCGCTTGAAATCTTATATAAACCTATGAAAACTGAAAAACAGGGCTCAGAATTTGGAAACTGACTCTCCTCTGGGCCCGTGTGTAATAAATGAGATCCTCCACTTCTCCTGAGTGCTGGGTTTGGATTTCTCTGCAGTTCAGAACTCCTGACTCTGCTGCAGCACTACCAGTCAATCAATTGCTGTTTAAGCCAAACCATCACATGGTAGCAGAGCAGCCCTGGCAATACAATACAATAGGATGTAGTAAAGAGACTAAAGCCAATTTTAAAAAGTATACTTTACCTACTCTTGACTCCAGACCACAGCAACCCGATGTTGTCGTGACGGGCTTCCAGATGACATGGAACACCGGAAAAAATTGTGAAACAGGGCGGCGGACTTGGCCCAGTGGTTAGGGCATCCGTCTACCACATGGGAGGTCCACAGTTCAAACCCCGGGCCTCCTTGACCCGTGTGCAACTGGCCCATGCGCAGTGCTGATGCATGCAAGGAGTGCCCTGCCACGCAGGGGTGTCCCCCACATAGGGGAGCCCCACGCACGAGGAGTGCGCCCCGTAAGGAGAGCCGCCCAGCACGAAAGAAAGTGCAGCCTGCCCAGGAATGGTGCTGCCCACATGGAGAGCTGACACAACAAGGTGATGCAACAAAACGAAACAGATTCCCATGCCACTGACAACAACAGAAGCAGGCAAAGACAACGTAGCAAATAGACTCAAAGAACAGACAACCAGAGTGGGGGGGAGGGGAGAGAAATAAATAAAATAAATAAATCTTAAAAAAAAATTGTGAAACAGCCTTGAATAGAGACTATTACAGAGAGCACAGAAAAGAAAGTAACTTCCACCTCATACTGGAAGACACAGTGTATTGTCTAAACTGTAGAGTAACGATAGACACATTTTCATTGTCAACAGAAAGGTTACTTTCACTTTGCTTTGCCCTTTGAAAAGATGATTTCTCCTATTGCATATTTTAATTTCATATTGCTTAACTTAATGTCTCAGGGTCACTTTTAATTGAAAGGAGTAGATTTTGTTGGTTGGTCTTGTTTTTTAGTTTTTTGGGCTTTTTTTCTGTTATTTTCCATATATGCAAATTTAATCCCTCTATAGTTTATGCCTTATCAAAACTCTCTTAGTATAGAACTATACAGTTGTAAGTGAAATATTTGTCAAAAATCAGGCAGATGGTGGTCTGGAAAAAAACTGGGAAAGCATTCATGTTTGCACGAGTTTCAGATACCAACTACTTTTTATAGATAAAGAAAAGCAGGAGTCAGTGCTCTTTCCTGATTTTTATCAATTTTTAAAAAATGTTAAAACTCTTTAAAGACAAAGGACTCTATAAGGATATTTTTGGGTGACATTTCTCACAAAACAAAAAAGAAAATACTTGTATGATTTCTATAACCTCCCAAATACTAATTCAAGAAATAGTTCGTAAGCAGTAAGTATTGAGATCTTGGTAAGTATTGGAGATTCAAAGAATAAAACAGTTTTTGTGCTCCTGAGTTAGCAGTCTACTTGGGCAGAGAGAAAGAGCTAAGAAAAACATTATAGGTAAATGAGAAACAAGCAAAGGGAATAAAAAGAAGGAATTGCATAATCAGGAGGTGAGGCCAGAAAGGGGAGGAGTGGAAGAGATTATTCTTGAGCCAGAGTTTTGAAAAATGAGGTAAATTTTTCTCTGGACATACTGAGAGTAATTTAAAAATTTACAATAGTTCAAACTTGAGCGAAAGGACGCTTGGAGAACAAGAGGGATTTTGGCAACGTTTCAGTGAGGAAGGGAGGATTTAGGCTCTAAGAGTAGAAGGTGGGATTAGCCAAAACTAGAGATGGAATACCTCTTCCTCAGAAAGCTAACAAAATGGTTAAAACGGGATTAAATGCAAATGTAGATAAATGTCTAGGTCCAAAGGCAAAAAAAAATTAGGTAGTTTTGGGATCTAAGGCTTCCTTTGTAAGTAAAATAGGAAAAAAGAAATGCTAATAAGAAAAACAAAAGCAAAGTTTATTGATTTTACTGTACCATTCACTGTAAGAATTTCAAATACATTACCTTAATAAATTATCGCCCTCCGGGGTTGGTACTGCTATTATCTCCATATGTATCTTTCTCCAGTTTGCAGAAATCTTGACTAGTGAAATTAAAATTGAAGATGAAATCTTCACCTCAGAATAAGGACGACAGTTAGGCAAAGGGTTGAAGGACGTAAATAAACTGTCTTAGGGGATCAGACTGGAAGCTGATGCGGGAAAGAAAAAAGAAGGCTGAGGAAAACTGAGGACACATGTAAGGATGGAAGCTCTATGCCCCACTAAAAACCAAGGTTCTTATCAGATGACAGAGAAAAAACAAATGGGCACTGAAGAATAGTACATAGCAGTATTTCTTCTTTTTAATGTCTATGGCAGTTTGATATTATCTATGAATCCCCAAAAAAGAGAAGGGCTATATTTGTAAACTGGTCTGTTCCTCTGGGTGTATTTGATTATATTAAATTTTAAGGTTTTTAAGTTTACTCGATGGAAGAGCAGGTGTGGCTCAAGCTTCGCACACCGGGTTTGGTTCCTGGCACCTCCTACAAAACAAAAACAAACAACCAGGAAAACAAACAAGGAAACCAACTCAGGGGAGCCAATGTGGTTTAGTAGTTGAGTGCCATGTTCCCACATACGAGGTCCCAGGTTAAATCCCAGGTTCCCAGTACCTAAAAAAAAAAAAGTTTACTCAATTAAATCAACTTGGGGCTTTTTTTTTTTAATTAATTTATTTCTCTTCCCTTCTCCGTGCCCCCCCCCATTGTCTGCTCTCTGTGTCCATTCACTGTGCGTTATTCTGTGACCACTTCTATCCTTATCAGTGGCACAGGAATCTGTGTTTCTTTTTGTTGCGTCATCTTGTTGTGTCAGCTCTCTGTGTGTGCAGCACCATTCCTGGACAGGCTGCACTTTCTTTCGTGCTGGGGGGGCTCTCCTTATGGGGCGCACTCCTTGCACGTGGGGTTTCCCTATGTGGGGGACACCCCTGTGTGGCACGGCACTCCTTGTGCACATCTGCACTGCGCATGGGCCAGCTCCACACAGATCAAGGAGGCCTGGGGTTTGAACCTTGGACCTCCCATGTGGTAGGACACCCTATCCATTGGGCCAAGTCAGCTTCCCAACTTGGGGCTTTTGATTTGACCACATCAGTAAGACGTGACTCAGGTTGAGTCCTCGCCCCTTTCGTGGGCTGATGTAAATGGGCACTTACTCAGGAAGACACAAGAAGAGAGAGAGAACTTTGCTAGTTTTGATCCAGGAGCCCAGGAGAGAGATGAGCCATTCCTGATAGTTTGCAGCTGAGGAAGCCTGGAAAGAAATGAGCCCTATGCCAGATTGACCTAGGAATCTTTGATGCCAGTCTACAGCTGAGATGGGAAGAAGCTGGGCACACAGAGCCTTAAGAGAAGGAAGGAGAGACCAGGCAGAGATCGCCCGCCATCTTGCTTCAACATGTGGCAACTGACTATGGTGAGAAAGAACCTCTTATGGTACCTTGAGTTGGACTCTTTAGGGCCTTGTACCTGTAAGCTTTTACCCCAAATAAATACCCTTTATAAAAGCCAACAGAGTTCTGATACTTTGCATCAGAACTCCTTTGGCTAACTAATACAATGTCCTTCCTTAGTGATAAATAAAGAGCAATGCTTCCTTTTTATTTTAATCTATCTAGTCTGTGAAATTCAAAATTATGATGCTAATAGTGAAAATACAGTAGACTAAGTATTAGCAGAACTGACTGGAAATCCTAACTTTGACTTTTTAGTTTTTAATATCTGTAGGTTTTATCTCATTTTTTAAATGCAGATAATTCTGCAGTTCACATTCTACCCTTATAAATTAACTGGCCTAATAATTTGAAAGTTAGCTTAATGTGAATACATGAGGTGATGGTATTCCCATGTATTAGTCTAGTAAGAATAGATCTAACCCTGAACAGGAGATTCCAAGAAAGATTGAGAGTTTATAAATGTTATTGGTAATAAAATTAATACTTTTCCATATAAGCTTTGGATTAGCAAGTTTTGATATATCTTCTGTCTTTTTTAATATCTAATTTCTAATTTAATTCAGCAATCAGATTTAAACCAAATCTTGAGGCAAAGTGAAGTCCAATGTTTGAGTCACCAAGGAGAGGGAATGGCATTCCATTTACTAAAATTTCAACAGAGGTGAGCATCTTTAGGAAACTTTTAAGGTAAATTTCGACTTGTCTAAAATTATTCACAAGAACATTAGAACCCAGATGTTCACTTGCTTTACCCAGGAGAAACAACTCATTTAGTTTATAAACAAAAATAAAATTTTAACCAGGTCATTTTCCAACCTACAGGTTCAAAGTTTGAGTATATGCTAAAAGAGGTTAAACTACATCCTTCAATAAAGTCATTGTGAAATTCTTTCACAGAAAAGGCAATTAGGCTTAACAAATGCACTTTCAAGTAAAGTTTTTATTAAAGCATACTTAGTAAAATATGCAGAAATATGTATAAATCATAAGCATGCAGGTCAAAGAATTTGCATAACCAAGTAAGCAGTAACCAGGTCAAAAATAGAAATATAAAGTCACAAGCAGACAGAAGTTTCCTTATATCCCCTCCTACCTACTAACTGCCACCTCTACCAAGATAACAACTTTCCTGAGTCCTACACTATAGATTAGTTTTACCTCTGTTTGAATTTTATAAAAATGGAAGAATAAAATATGTACTCTTTGTGTCTGGCATCTTTGACTCAGTATTATATTTCTGAGATTCATCCAGGTTGTTGTACATAGTAAAAGTTCATTCATTTTCACTGTTGCATAGTTTTCCAGTGTATGGCCATACCACAATTTATTTATTCTACTCTTTTTGGACACTTGGGTTGTTTCCAGTTTAACAAATGTGGTTTTGATTAAATTTGGTTTTTATAAAGGCAGTAGTGGTATTTCTTAAAATGTTCTTTAAAATTTAATCTAATGATTCTTAAATCTAATATGTGAACAATAGCCATGCACTGAATTTCACATATTTAACTGAAAAAATGAAATATACTATAAACTAAAAAGCTAATGTTCTTCTGATAATTTAAATTATATAGGTATCATATTTGTATAGTATATCAAGTTATAAGTAAGGTTGTCAAAGGAGACATGATGACAATACAGGGACAATGTTGATAGAACAACAAACCAATAATTGCAAGACCTATGCCCCGTACTTTATGAACTTTGAATTATAAATGTCATTTATTTAGACGTCTCACTCCTCAACAGCCATTTTATTCTCAGGTTTATATCGTTGTTCTAAAAGTCAAGAGAGAATTTACAGTCAACAGGAACTCCTGCATCTTGAACCAAACGCCTCATCTGGAGGTCCCATCTTCCCGGGACTAGAGTGATATTAGTATAACTTTCAGTCCTTAAATGTACAAAAGCAATAACATAAACAATAATAAGAACTACAAAAATCAGAACAAAAAATAAGGAAGGAAAGTCACAGATAATTAAGACCCTAAAATGTGAAATAATTTGAACAAGTTCAAGATTGTTGGAAGACAATTCTGTACGGATCTCTTGTCCATGATATCTTTGTTCTGGAAGATCTTTTCAAGGATTTTAAAAATAGAAAACAGTCTTGGAAGGCAGAGATAATATCTCTCTCCAGGGTACAGGGCAGATATCATTTCTTGACTGTAATAAAGATAATGTCTCCTCCTAGGGCAAACACTGGACAGGTTTTCTAGCAGCTCCATTTATTAGATTAACAGTGTTTCAAGATCAGTGTTCCCACTGTGTGCAGTGTCCACCTGGGCCACTCTCTGTTTTCCCTGTGGGACCCTCAATGCAAGGGGAATCTAGGAAAACATGAGTCTCCTGTTGCCCATTGTGCCAAAAGTAATAAAGTTCTTTTTCTCTGACCCAGGAGTCTCACGTCTTCTGCCAGTATTTACAAAACTGTGGCGGGCTAACTTGTTAGCATGCAAGAACGGTAAAATCTCAGATGTTTCTTGACAAAGATACACCCCACATTTCTGTTGACATTGCAAAAGATAGCAACCAGGAAGGCACTACAAACAATTCTTAAATAGAAGACTCCTAGAAATACAGGTGGACTTTAAGTGAAATAATGAATACATTTTCACCTACAGGTCAGTGCAGAGGCTAGGCAGATGGAGAAACCACACTGTCAAATTTATTTTCTTCACACCACCTTCTCAGAAATAAAGTAGAAGATCTGATGATGATTATGATAAACGGCTAAATTTAACTGAGTGCAAAGTTCATACAAACACTGTGTGGAGTTATTTACCTGTATTATTACCTTTAAATCTCTCAACGTCACTTTGAAGAACATAATTTTAATTTGTAACTTTACAGACAAAGAAACTGAAGCATTGGCAGATTAGAAAACTAGCTTGGGGCCACATAATAAAAAAACAATGCTTGGGTAAATTTTGAAAGCAGCAATGAAAAACTACTGAGGTTATTCTTGTCAGAACTCCAAACAACTGTTCTCATTCAAATGTTGATAAAAATTCTGGCTTCCGCTCAAGATGCAGAAAGCAGGACAAAGACAGGCAATCTAAGGGAAGACCAGAAATAAGCACTTGCTTACCTGGGGCAGAAACTGCTTATCACCAGTAAGAATTTGGATGAAATTTTAAATGAATTGCTAAGGGTAGAATTTGGAGTAGTGAGACTCTACAGAACTCTTGAGAGCCATAAACACAAGGGAAATTGGCATCTATTTGCAAGCTCTTCTTAGCAAACTTCTCTAGATGCTTACATGAAAGGCTGGGGACAAGGTGAGAGTTTTGGTAAAGACTCACTCATGGTGAAGTCCTGAGGAGATGAATAGTAGCACCGGGGAAAAGGCACGTCTATTCTAGATGCACAATACCTTATACTACTGGAGTAAGGGAAAGAACGCCTTACATTGACAGGCACACGTGAAACCCATTGCAGCAAGAAAGTGCACCAGAAGTAAAACCAAAAGCCCCACTGCTCCTGTGCACAGATCTACAAATCTACTCGGGGCTGCAGCGTGGAAAATTCCCTGCCTTGCCACACAGATAACAGGCCTACCTAAGACCAAAGCATAATCAGAACAGAGGGCACCTTTTACTCACACACACACCCCCCACTAAACAGACTATAAAAGCATTGATTAATAAGTAATAAACATACACTGCTGGGAGAGGCATGTGGTCACAGAAAGAGATCATCGCTCCTGTAAAGTGCAAAGGAAGACCTCAAGATAAGGAAGAATGAGATACTGACAGAAACCCACCATAAAAACAGGAAAAGGGATATAGGCAAAAATGGAGGAGAAAGAACCTCTGAAAAATTGCTCCTCCATAAAAGGAATTAAAAAAAAAAAAACTGGCAAAAATGGCCAGAATTCACTTTTTCAGAATTTTGGACATTAGCCTAAGGCTTACAACAGCCTGTAGATATCAATTCAAGAAAAATAACTGAATCTTGATAAGAATAGAGATCTATGTAGCATTTTAAAAAAACCCTAGTCCTAAACCCCCATGCTATATAGCTCAGCATCACCCTTGAAAAATAACAGCTAGAAGCACTGGTACCAGTGGTAGATAAACAGAGCTGAAGCTCTTTCAAAGACTCATTCCCCAAGAACTGCGATTATATGGCCAATCTTGTGGCTACCTAGAAGACCCCACTCAAAAGGCTTTTCTTTATTTTATTTACTCAGTGCTTCTCCCCTAGGGGTCTTTGTTGAAATATTTATAGGCAACTGTTTCAACATCCCGGCTGCTAGAGGAAATGGATAGCATTGTGATGAACAGTAGAAGAACCAAAGAGCTCAAAGGAAGAGCTGAAGAATGAGATGTTCTTCAGGGCTTGAAAAGCACTGATATATTCATGGGACTCTAGAAGCCCAGTGCACGCAGGTGACCCTGAGAAGGAAGTGAGGTCTCACCTCCGGCTAACCTGAGGATCTGTGCAAGAAAGAATGAAAGTTAGGCAGCGCTGTCAGCAGCCTGGCTGAGTGTGGAGGGGGTGCTTATTGGTTACAGGCATTTAAGGAAACACCTGTCCAACCTTTAGCTGACCACTAAGCTAACTAGTAAAGACTTCAGTGACCACACAAAAAAAGAATACAGACTTTACAGAATCAGTTCACAAAAGTCACAAAACCAACAGTTACGACGAGCAACCATAACACCTGGCAGTTTGAAGCTGAGTGGATCCCAGAAAATCCTGTTCTTAAAGCTAATCCATTCCTGTGCATGTAAACCTATTGTAGGGAAGTGGACTTGGCCCAGTGGTTAGGGCGTCCGCCTACCACATGGGAGGTCCACGGTTCAAACCCCGGGCCTCCTTGACCTGTGTGGAGCTGGCCCATGCGCAGTACTGATGCGCACAAGGAGTGCCACGCCACGCAGCGGTGTCCCCTGCGTAGGGGAGCCCCACGGGCAAGGGGTGCACCCTTAAGGAGAGCCGCCCAGCGCGAAAGAAAGTGTAGCCTGCCCAGGAATGGCGCCACACACACGGAGAGCTGACACAGCAAGATGACGCAACAAAAAGAGACACAGATTCCCGTGCCGCTCACAACAGAAGTGGACAAAGAAGACGTAGCAAATAGACACAGAGAACAGACAACCGGGGGCGTGGGGGGAGAGGGGGGGAAGAGAAATAAATAAATAAATAAATCTTTAAAAAAATAAAACATTAACCTATTGTAGGCAGGAGCTTATGAGTAAATTACTTCAGTTGAGGCCTTTGATTAGATTGTGTGACCAAGGATGGGCCTTGATCCTCTTACTGTGGTCCTTTATAAATGGAGGTGGGTGGAAAGCCACAGACACAGGAAAAAGTGGCAGAAACAGAGAGAAGCCTCCAGAAGGTGAAATCAGGAACCGAGGAGAAAGAAAAGTCACGGACAGAACAGCCAGAAGCTGACACAACGAGTTCTGGAGGAGAGAGGAGCGAACACCTCTATGACGGAATCTCTCACAGCTGAGCTCAGGACGAAAGTAAGCAGGGGAGAAGGCAGATCCGGGAAGAGCCGCCCTGTGCTCTGTGGTGTGGCAGGAGTACAGGATCGCCAGCAGCTGAACCTCAGGGAGTCCGCGTCTCTGAGGATGCCTTGATTTGGCCATTTACACAGCCTCAGAACTGTAAGCTTTCAACCTAATAAACTCCCATTATAAAAGCCAACTTACTTTTGGTATATTGCAATAGTAGCCTTTAGCAAATTAAAACAAACCACAACAAATGCGTCCTGGAAGAGAAGAGAAGCTGATTTTCGGATGTGGCAGATTTTTATTGAAAATATTAAAAATGTCCAGTTTTCAACAAAATATTATGAGACATGCAAAGAAACAAAGAAGCATGGCCCATAATAGGGAAAAAGGCAATCAACAGAAACTCCTGAGAAACTCCAAATGATGGACCTATTAGACAAAGATTTTAAATCAACTGTTTTAAAATGCATTCAAGGAGCTAAAGGAAACCATACCTAAAGAACTAAAGGAATGTGTAGAAATGATGTCTCACCATAAAGAGAATGTTAATAAAGAGATAAAAAGCATTAAAGGAAGTGCCTTAATTTTCCAGGCTGTTAGGACAAATATCACACAACGGGTTGACTTAAACAATGTCATTGGCTTACAATTTGGAGGCTAGGAGAAGTCTGAAATTGAAGCATGAGCAAGGTGATGCTTTCTCCCCAAAGACCGGTGCCAGCAATCCTTATGTCCCTTGACTTTTCCTGTCCTATGGCAACACACATGGCAATGTCCTCTCCTTTTTCCTCTTTGGTTCCTTGGTTTCTGGCTTCCATCTCCTCCCCACGACTTTTCTGTATAAGGTATCCAGTGACAGGAATAAGACCCATCCTGATTCAGTTGGCTTTGTGTTAACGAAAAGTAACATCTTCAAAAGGCCCTATTTACAATGGGTAAACACTCATTGGAATTAAGGAATGGAATTAAGAACTGTTTTTTTCTGGGGTACAAAATTCATCCTGCCACAGGAGTTTTTTTTACATTTTTGCAGTAATTATATGGATTTATTGATATTGATATGGAATTTCCCAATTCTAAAGGATTAGCACGCACAGAACATTTGATCCGATATCTTTTTAGAATCCTAGATCTTTAATAATCTTTCTAATATCTTCTATATTTTCACTATCCAATAGGTTATCCACTAGCCACATCAGCTAACAAATTTAAATTATTTGAAAGTGTAAAATTTAAAATACAGTTTCTCAGTTCTGCTAGCTACAATTTAAGTGCTGCTCAAAACCCGTGTATAGATAGTGGCTCCCATTTGGACAGGACAGATATCAAACATTGTCATCACTACATACAATTCTATAAGATAGACAGTTCTCTAGTACATTAGTTATGGTTAGTTTCAGCAGCAGATCAGAGAAAAGCTAAAATATGTTTCAAATGTGACAAAGGGTTATAGCTCTCTCAGTCCAGCTTATCCAAGACTTCTGTGACAACTGCTAGTGTCATCAGGGTCACAGTTGTTATTTTTGTGTTTTTTTTGTCTGTTGTTCTCCCATCGTAGAACATGGTGCTGGTCTTCAGTGTCACCTCATTGGCCAAGATAGCTGCCAATGCACCGGCCGTCCCTGTAACATACAGACTGGAAGAAGTGGAAAGACAAAAAGAGGCTACTCCCCGCCTCTTTTCTTCTTGGCTATTCCACATCACACTTCTGCTAATACCTCATTGGCCAGAATGTTCCCCTACATAGTTAGCAAACGGGACTGGGAAATTCAGACATTTTATTCCAGGTGGAAGTATGCCCAGTTAAAAACAAGGTCTCATTATTAAAGAAGAAGGGAGAATAGAAACTGGTTTAAGGTCAATATATTTTTTCAAAAAATCATCATATTTCAATTACATTTTAGTATTAGTTTCCATAAATATGCAATAGCATATTCTTATGATTGTGATAATTACTAATTTCTAATTTTGTATATTTTTCCTTTCCTTTTTCTCCTTAATCAACCTTGTGAAACATTCATCTATTTTATAGGCCTTTTCAAGGTTTTCTTTTTCTTTTATCTTTCACCTTTATTAATTCCTTCTTTATTATCATATGTTAATTCTTTTCTAAATCTGAGTAAATATATTCCTTGTCATATTAGCTTTGCTATAAAATGGCTTCTTTTCAACTCTCAAATAATTCATAATTTTAGTTGTTTTACTTCTTTGACCCACAGCTATTTAGGTGTGTTTCTCTTAATTTCCCAATAGTTGATATCTGAAAGGGATCGAATTTTTATTATTTACTTTTAATTTTAATTTGATTATAATCAGAGATCATGACCTATAAAATGTCTTATTTGGGGCTACATATAGGTTAATATTTCTAAATGTCCTATCAACATATGAAAAATTATATAATTTAAAATTATATAAGATATTAGAATTTAATAACTAGATACTGACAGATAGATGGATAGATGATAGATAAGAGAGAGAGAGAGATGTCAATACTGATTCCATTGTTTCCATGTCCATAAAATGGGGATATTTATAATATCTACCTTAGAAGGTGGCTGGAAAATTAAAATAAATAATATTAATATAAGTAAAGCCCTTAAAACAGCACTTGACTGTTTTACTATTTATGCAGTAAACACTATATAAATGTTCACTATTAAAAGTTAATCAAGTTTAATTTTTAAGTTTTATTCTCTAAGCATTACTAATTTTTTCGTGCCCAGCTATGTGTGATTCTGAAAGAAGTGTATTCCTCTTGGAATTGCATTTTTTCACATTTTTCTGATTCAGTAATGATTTTGCTTTATATATTGATATATAGTTTTTTACTATTTTGTCTTTTTAAATGTCCCTTTTAATATTAGATGATGTCCCTCTTTAGGCTATTAGATTTTTAACTTAAAGTCCATCCTTTTGAGGATAGAACACCTCGCTTAGGTCATCTTTAGATTTAGATCTTGAGAATTCAAGTACTATCTTATTGACAGTAGGTTTAATGGTGGCCAAGCTACTTTAAATACTTATAGAACAAAGGCAAGTTATGAATAAAGGAGTTACCAGTACTTAGAGCAGTGTGTCCCAGATCTATGTGCAGACTCTCTTCCAGTTTACTGGGAAGGTTGGCTTTCCGGTGAGAGGGAAAGAGGCACACGTGGGTGACAGAACGTGTAAATGCCAACAGCGCCTAAATTCGAATACACTGAGCAGGTTCTCTCTCTTTCCAATCTCTCTCTTTCTTGCTCGAAGCTTTCCTCTCATTTTTCTCATCTCCACCTCATCCTCCTGCAGCCTCGGTTTCTCCTTTTTCTCTTCCTTCTCCTCCTACTTGTCTTCCTCTGCTTTCAGCTTCCTGCCTCTAACTTTTCAGGTACAGTAGCGCCCCTCTTAAAAACACAGTTTTTACTCTAAGAGAGTAGAGCTCCCTTGGACGTTCTATCACTTTCCAAATGTGCATTAACAATGAAAGTTATTTTCTGTTGGTGTTTGTAATTTACCCTGTAAAATTCAACTGCATTTAATGTGATGTCATTTAGACGCTTTACTCTAAGCCACATTACTTAAGGGAGTGCTGTGCTCTTGTAATTATGTAGGTATTCAGATCTGTTTTATTATTGCGCATTATGAGTGGATGATGAAAGAGTCATTAGATATAAGCTGACAAAATAGATGTTTTCTTCCAAACATTTATATTTTTAGTGGTAATTTATTTTTATATTATAGACATTTTCTCATAGCTGTGTGCCAAGAATGAAGTGAAGCAAGCAAATTAATACAACAGGGATTAAAAAATCGTTCATTACAAAGCATGCAAAATAAAACATAATTCTTTTGATTTTGTAATAGTTTCATCTGTATTGACAATAAGAGCCAAGAGTAGAAAATATGGAATCTGAGGTGCAGTCTCCCCTGATGATCCCTCTGAGGGCAGAACTCCATTTCCCCACAGCACAGAGCTGCATGTCTCTTGCACACTTTAGGAACACAATTACCATGTTCCAATCTGTTTGATTTTGGGTATGGGAAGCCTACCCCTTTTATTTTATTATTTTTTACTATTATGCTTGTTTGGCATTTATAATAATATTTTTTCAATGTCTATTTTATCTTATTAATTTATAAAGACATGCTGAAGTAATCACACAGGGTTCTATAATCAAATAGACCTAGGTTCAGAATTATGATTCGCTGAATTTCTAGTCAGTTGACTTAAACTCTCTCAGCTTCAGTTTTCTTAACAATAAAATGGTTATGATAAAAGCCACCTTGGCTGTGGTGAGGACTGGAAGCAAAATATGTAAATATTCTAGGTCAATGCCAGGCGTATAAGGAGTACTCAATAAGTGATTATTATTTTACTTTTCAATAAATATGCTAATAAATATGTAAATTATATAAATATGTACTTTAATTATAAGTTTTATTTGGATAGAATTCACACACCATAAAATTCAGCCTAAGTGTATAATTCAGTGGTTTTTAGTAGCTTCATAGAGTTGTGCAAAACCATCACCATTTATATAATTTTGGAACATTTCATTACCCCAAAAAAGATATCTCGTACCATTAGCAGTCACTTGTACCACACACAGCCCACTCTCCATCCGCCCATCCACCCCTCCCCTCACCCTCCATTCCAGCCCTAGGAAACCACTGACTTGTGCCTTCTCTATGGATTTTCTTAAACTGGGCATTTCATATAAATGGAATTATACAATATATGTCTTTTTCTTACCTGCATTTTTTCACTTGGCATAAAGTTTTCAAGAGTCATCCATGTTGCAAGATGAATTCTTAAGGACTTTATTCTTTTTTATTGCTGAAAATATTCTGTTTCATGACTACATCATATTTTGTTTATCCATTCATCAGTTGGTGGACATTTGGGTTGTTTCTACTTCCTTGCTACTGTGAATTATGCTGCTATAAATATTTGTGTACAAGTTTTTGTGTGGATATATGTTTTCCACTCTCTTGGATTGATACTTAGGAGTAGAATTGCTGGATTATACAGTGACTTTATGTTTAACGTTTTGAGGAACTGCCAAACAGTTTTCCCATGTGGCCATCCCAGTTTACAATCCTATTAGTATTTTATAAGGATTCCAAATTCCCTACATCCTTGTAAACACTGGTGATTTCCTGGCTTTTTTTTTTTTTTTAAAGATTTATTTATTTATTTAATTTCCCCCCCTCCCCTGGTTGTCTGTTCTTGGTGTCTTTTTGCTGCGTCTTGCTTCTTTGTCCGCTTCTGTTGTCGTCAGCGGCACGGGAAGTGTGGGCGGCGCCATTCCTGGGCAGGCTGCACTTTCTTTTCACGCTGGGCGGCTCTCCTTACGGGCGCACTCCTTGCGCGTGGGGCTCCCCCACGCGGGGGACACCCTTGCGTGGCACGGCACTCCTTGCGCGCATCAGCACTGCGCATGGCCAGCTCCACACGGGTCAAGGAGGCCCGGGGTTTGAACCGCGGACCTCCCATTTGGTAGACGGACGCCCTAACCAGTGGGCCAAAGTCCGTTTCCCTCTTAGGCTTTTTTATTTTAGCAATTCTAGTATGGTTTTGATTCACATTTCCCTAATGAGTAATGATGTTGAGCATCTTTTTCATGTGTCTATTGACCCTGTGTACATCTTTAGAGAAATCACTTTTCAAATCCTTTGCTCTCTATTTAAATTGGGTTAACTTTCTTTTTATTGTTGAGTTCTTAGATACGAGTCCCTTGATTTGATTTATGATCTGTAAATATTTTTGCCCATTCTATGGATGTCTTTTCACTTTCTTGATGGTGTCCTTTAAAGTATAAAAGTTTTTAGCTTTAATGAACTCTAGCTTATCTATTTTTTTAAATATTGTTGCTTGTGCTACTAGGGTCATATCTGCCAAAATCAACATTACGAAGATTTTCTCCTATGTTTTCTTCTATGAGTTTTATAGTTTTAGCTCTTACATTTAGATATTTGATGAAAGGTATGAAGGACTCCAAATTCATTTTTTTGTATGTGGATAGCCTTTTGTCCCAGAAACATTTGTTGGAAAGACCATACTTTTTCCTTGTGTTATCTTAGTGCCAGTATTGAATGTCAGCTGACCACAAATATAAGAGTTTAGTTCTGAACTCTCAACTCCATTTCACTCATTTATATGTCTATCCTTATGCCTCTATCACAGTCTTGATTATTTTAGCTTTATGTCAATTTTTGAAATCAGGAAGTATGAGTCCCTCCAACTTTGTTTTTTTTAAAGATTGTTTTGGTTACTTTGGGGCCCTTGCATTTCCATATGAATTTAGGAATACCTTGTCAATTTCTACGTAATGGTTTTTAAAGAACTACTGTCTTATTTTTAAGGCAACTGTCAGTTGTCAAACCTCAGTGAGATATGAGACCTGCCAAAGTTAAGCATCCTTAGATTTTTCTAATGCACTCCACTGAGGAATGAAAATATGGCGTCCACTTGATGGATTAAGTAAGTTAGCCTGATATTGTAGCCATGCAGTTTACTGAAACTCTACACCCTTGATTTTAGTAGAAACAGACATTCAGCATTTTCCTGTCTCTAGTAAATGACTAATTGTTACTTTTCTCATTGGTTCATTATCAGATGACAAATTTGAAGCCAAATTTGTAGGCTCCCCTGTTAATATCAGCCTAGAGCAAAATGACAATGAAATCTTTGTTGATCAAGAGTTTCCAGATAGAAAAATTTATACAATATGTTGTATGGGAAATTTTATTACTCAAAATTTTTTACTATATCCTTTATACTTTCTCAGAATTTTCTATTGTATAAAATTATCCTAAGTGAATTTTAGGAGACTTTGGAGGAATCACTGTTAGTGATTGTGGCAGTTTAAAATTATTTTATGAATCCCCAAAGGAGAAAGGTTATATTTCATTTGTAAACTAACCTATTCCTGTGGGTGTGATACCCTTTGATTGCATTAAATTGGTTGAGGGTCCTTTGATTAGATTTCTTGGTAAGATCACTGTAGGGTTTTTGATTGGACTATGTTAGTGAGGTATGAGCCAGTTGGGTCTGATCCCTGGCTGGGTCTAATATAAACACACAGTGACCCAGACACAGGAAAAGGAAACCACCATTTTGACCCTATCACGTGAGAGAGATAATTGCTTAGGTACAAAGTCCTCAAGAGGCTGCCCACAAAGCAGCTCAAGAGGAAACGATCCCCACTACATGCCTGACTGCTTACAGCTGATCTCTAGAAGACAGTGAGCATCTGAGAGTGATGGAGACCTGGAAAGAGGCAAACCCTATGTATGGTTGCCCTCAGCTGAGGTCCAGGAGCTGAGCTCCAAGTCCAAGAGCCAGAGGGTGAGAGCTTGGCAGAAAGCAGCCGCCATCTTGCTTTGCCACATCCCCAGACAACAGGCTCAAAAGTAGCTGACGTTAGTGAGAAAGCAACTTTGATGGTGCCTTGATTTGGCCCTGGAATTGTAAGTTTTTACCCCAAATAAATCCCCTTTATAAAAGCCAATCCATTTCTGGCACTTTGCATCGTCCAGCCCTTCGGCAAACTAAAACAGTGATTTTCATTGACTCACTTTCATCTATGGTATCAGAAATGCTTCACTGAGGTTAGAATTGATGTATATTTACTATATTCTGTCCTGGATATATTCAGCGTATGGTCAGCATTAAAACAATTAGAGAGGAATACATTACAAACCAATATAGAGAATCCATGACCTATTTCAACTTTTTAAAGCACGTTATTAAAATGTATTTCTAAAGTTCTCACTTGACCTTAATTACTGACAATTTTAATTTGTTTAGTAGCTTCCTTTGTTGCAAACTGATTACTTCAGGGCATTATTCATTTACAATACATTACACTTGGGCTCTATGTATTTCACTTGATACATCGCTAGCCTCTTGCTACTGTGGCAGGTGATCTTTTTTCCAAAAATGGTCTGGGTTTCCATTACCATACAGATTACTTTTCTTAATTAAAGTGGTTATGTTTATAAATTGGAACTGAAAGCATTTGGCTCCTCCTTGAAACTCTCCTTTCTGCCATTCATTGCTTCAAGTGTTCTCTCGTTAACATCCACACTAAAATTAACCAGAGGGCAAAAAAAGCTTCTGATTTACGCAATCTATATTTAAACAAATTAATTCTATGAAATATAAAAGGTCACTCACTATTCCCCCATGCTTGTTGACCAATGAAAATGATGAATAATAGACAACCAGACAAAATATTAAAATGTGGGCAATTCATCACAAAGATTATATTTCCAAATGATCCTATAGTTATAACAGTAGTATTTAATGTTAGAATGTTCATATTATTTAAACTTAATTTGAGGGGTGAGATGATTAATTAATTTTATGTGGTTTTCACTACAATTAGTTGAAGTGTAGGCCATTGTGTAAAAATGTCAACAAAATGTGGTAAATTTTAGAAATAGGAAGGGCCCTAATGGCCATCTAGTTTGTGGTCCCAGCATGTAGACTCTCTCTTTCCCTTGTACCTATGTCAGGTGTCACTAATCAGTAACTACACTTTCTTAAGGAGCCTGGACCTGCTTCTCAATAAAACACTCTAGCAAGCCTCTACCAGCACCTCAGAGTTGTTGCTTGAGATGAAAACTATTTCTGGTCGTTTATCTAATCCAGTGTTCTTGTACTATAGATGAGGAAATTAAGGAAGAGTTTAGGTATATAAAGTTTATGTTTAAACTCATAAAAAATTATTTCCAAGGCTAAAATGAAAACTCAAGTCTCCTATCAGTACGGTATTCGTTGTACCTTATCAAGCTAATCTCTGCCCCACTATTGTATCACCAATCACTCACACAGACTCACACAGAAGCAGATGTAGATCTATACATACCCATCTATTATAGCTAATGGTGAATAATTGTCCCCTGCTCCCACCCTGCCTTTCGCTTCCTTACACTTTGCCCGCCTGTTCCTCGTAACCTCTCTGTATTATGGCCCTTCTCAGCAGCAGTTTGTGCTGCTGCCTCCCTCTGCCCCTCCTCCCAGCCACTGTTATCTTCCCCCTCCCAGCCGATCGCTGTTCTCCCCGCCTCATTTCAACCGCCCTCATCCCGTATCCGCCCCGGCACAACCTCGGAAACAACCCCCTCTGCCATCAATGGCTCACGTCATAAACCGCAGGTCCGCCCTTGCCTCTGCAGCCAATCCTCAGCTGCCCCGCGGACATGCCCCTCCCACAACCTCCCCGCCTCCATGACACTATAAAACCTCATGTACTTCCCGAATAAAATCAGACCTGCGCATAGACCTCGTCTCCGTGGTTTTTCCTCCATCGAACCGCGCGTCCCCCAAGCCTTGAGCCGCCCGCTGCCGCCCCGGTCAGGCCGTGGCGTAGGCCCGATCCCCGGCAGCGACTCGCCTGCAGCAACCTGCCTGCAGTGCCGCAGCGGAGGCCAACAAATAATGACTTAAAATCTAAGTGATGGTGACGGCTTCCTAATATTTAGTATGAAGCAAAATTTCCATTTTCCATATGAAAAGATACCCTCAGTTTCCATAATATTTATGAACTTTATGTTTTTTTTTTCATAGAATTATAGAAAGAAATTAAACAAATCACATTTTTATAGTAATGGTTACCAATCTTGGCTACAAATTTGAACTTGGAAAAAAATGCAGAGCTAAAACAGCTTTATACCATTAAAGATTACGTGCGAGTAGATTTAGTATATGCTTAATGGATGAAGTTATCAATGGTTACAGTCCCTCATATTTTCATAAAATTAAATATAAAGAGCATACTCAAACCTTGCTGCATCTGAATAACAAGTTATAATGCCATTTTTTAATAAAAGAATGGCA
Organism: Dasypus novemcinctus; assembly: GCF_030445035.2. Classification (NCBI taxonomy): domain Eukaryota; kingdom Metazoa; phylum Chordata; class Mammalia; order Cingulata; family Dasypodidae; genus Dasypus; species Dasypus novemcinctus. The sequence goes on along the minus strand of NC_080701.1, from coordinate 7,535,854 downwards.
TCAATCTAAATTACATTATACTCTCTCCTCTATTTTAAAATGTTCATTGAACTATGCCCATGACACTACAAATTTAACCTAAAGTTGAATCAATAAATGAAATCTCTCTATGCAAATAAGTCCCAAAACAAAATTTGCCTATACGAAAGCATTATTACAACAGTGCTGTGTAGTCCTGCATTTTGGCTCATTGATTTGGCTCTCTGCTCACTCTGATATACACATCTGCTGACATAAGATTTATCACCCATCTTTTAATTAAATTGTTGGAGCATGATGGAGGAGTCATTGTTGTGAGAATAATGATTGCATTGTATTCTCTTATTTGGCTTATTTTAGGATCATTTACAAAAAAAATTTGGAGCTAAAACCCTAATTGAAACCTATTAAAGATTTTAAAGGTATTAATATATTTTAAAATATTAATTCCAGAAGTATATTTCATGTTATCAGCATTTTTCGTAGTTATAGCTAGGTAGGTTATCAACTAGCTTTTTACTCACAAATTATAGAACCTTGAAGCTATAAGAAACTTTAAGAAGTCATATTGCTCCAGGAAGGGTAATATTTACTGTCAAAGGTAACCTGATACTGTCTTATATTTAAAAAATTTTTATGCATGAAAATTCTCTGGTTTTTTAAACAGTCTGCTGCAACATGGCTTAATATGATGGCACATGGTTAGAGTCACTATAGCTCCCTTAGATGGAGCAACTGGAGATACCTATGCATAAAAGCATCGAGGGACTCTGTCCACGGGTGGCTCGTCCAGGTCCCCACTTGGCTAGTATCAGTCTTGCCACCTCCTCCACAACACACCCATGTGGATTCAGGGATCTCTGCCTTCATACTTCTGATCCAGTGCTTCATCCTCTATCATTTCTTCTCCCATTCTTCTCTCCCCACACGATTTCCTTGTTATTTACAGTTCACACGAATTCAGATTCACCAAGCGCCCACCTTCTGCAAGGCATTATGAAACACAAGGAGAGACAAAACAGAATGAGGCTCGGTCTTGGTCAGTTTCTGGTTTTGTAAGACAGATGTGTGTAAACACGTTTAACGCCAGGATGGCTGAGATTAATGCTGCACTAAAACTGGATTTTACTTCTAGCTGCACCACTTAGCGGTATGATTTGTTGTAAGATATTAAATCTCTGAAACCCTTCATCTTCTCATTTGTAAATGAAATAATTTAGGCAAATCACTTGGTCTATTGCCTGGCACCATTCAAAAAAATTGTTTTGGCCATCCTTAGCTACTGTTATTCAAATAGTAACAATCTGCATTTCTATGAAATTGAAAGTTCCTATCAGATCCTATGAAACATCCCTCCTTCTGTGTTGTTTGATACCTCTGTATTACACGATAACAAACAAAAATTTTATGGCACGTACCCAGGAATATAGAGATATATAAATGATAAAGGAGATTCATTAATCTCTCCACAATTTCACTCTGCATCACTCTTTCTATCTACCCAATTCCAGCCTGCATCCTGGAATTATTGCTCCTACCCACTGGAAATTTGAAACAAATGCAATCATTTATTCAACGAACATACAGTAAAGTTTTTACTATGTGCGAGGCCTCTGAGGTACAGAAATGAATAAGTCACAATAGCTGTCTTTAAAGTGTCATGGGGATAACATAAAGCTGCAGCACAGGGCTGCTCCGGGAGGAACAGGAAGGAGAGAACAGGGATTGAACCCGGGACCCTATTCGTGGGAAGCAGGTGCTCAACCACTGAGCTACATCTACTCCCCAGCCAGTGCAGCCAGGGGGCAGATGCTTGACTTGGGCTGGGCCAGTGGGATCCTTCACCTGTGCTTTTTAAGCCACCTGGTGATTTAAGCACATGAGGATGGCTGGAGCTTCTAGGATGCAGAGAGGTGCCAGGAAAAACCTTACCAGACAGACCTGAGCCACTACATGGTCTCCAAACTCAACCAAGTCCTTGGTGGTGTCTCTTCATATGTCTGGGCTCCCCTGTCCAGAAGGAGACAAAAGGAACATCACAGTGGAAAGTGATGCAGTCACTAGAAGGAATGAGAGCCTTTCAAATGCTTTCATGCAGCCATTACCTCCAGCTTCTCTTTGTCACACAGGAGCACAGACTCAGGGATGCCAGACCTTCCAGCATTTCAGAAGGTGGAAATGTGGATGTTTGTGTGAAAGCTCATGACTTTAAAATGCTGACATCAAAATCAAATAAAAAAGTAAACATCATGTAGGCCAAGTGAAACATGGCGTTAGGCCAGATCGAGCCTCATTTTGTGGGTCACAGACCCCTGGCCTGAGATGGCTGAAGAGACGGTGATCGGGGTCCTAGAAAGCACAGTGGTTGCGGACATGTAGAAAGGGGTAAAGAGGGTGAGATTAAGAACGGAACTGACCACCCCCCGCTCCAGTGGCACCAGCAAAGGGGGTGGCAGGATCCCAGAGGAGGTAGCTGAATGGCAGGGTCTGGATACTGGGGTTTTCAGTCTTTCAAAGACTCCGTCCCCATGTGGATTTGAGGAGAACATGCTGCTGGGACAATGGGTATCTCCTTGGCAACGCATGTCAATGGAGGGTGATGGATCAACCACAGGTTTTCCCTGGCAGAAGGCAATGAATGGTGCCCTAGCCATGTCCAAAGTCACATTTACTGCTAGGCCATCAGTATGGGTCCATAGATTATGTTTAAAGTGGATTTTTATAAAAGGAAATGGGGCAATGACTACAGAACTCTGTGATGAAAGTGAAAGCCATTGAGTGTACACTTTGGATAGAATGTACAAGGCATGGGACTGTATAACACAGTGAACCACATAATGGAAGATAGACTGTGGTTAGTAGTACAAATATGAGAGTGTTCTCTCATGAACTATAACAATGCACAATACTAATATGGTGTTAATAATAGGGGGTGTATGGAAAAAATATACCAAGTGTATGCTATGGGCCATTGTTAGTGAAAATAGTGAGATGCTCTCTTTTATAACCTGTAACAAATGTTTCACAACAATGTAAGGTGTTGGAGGAGGGGATGTATGGGAATTCTGCATGGTATGCATGATTGTTTTGTAAGCTCACAACTTCTCTAATAAAAAAAATGAAAAAAGGAAATGGTTATTTCTTGTCAAAAAAAAAGTGTCACGGGAAGAAAAAAGTAAACCAGCATTTACCATAAAATGAGGAAAGTGCTTGCTTTAACCAAAGCAGAGAGGGAAACAAAGGCTTAGGTGCAGGTAATTTATTTGGGAAATGATCACAGTGAAGGAATGTGGGGCAGTAGGAATGAAACAGGAAAGGAAATCCTTTACAAGGATGTATATCAAGTTTTTTAAATATAATTTTTTATTATTTTTTTAAAAAGATACTTAGATTACATAAATGTTACTTTAAAAATATAGGGGATTCCCATTTGCCCCACTTCCCATATCCCCCACATTTTTCCACATTGATAACATCCTATTCTTTATGGCCTGGTAACTCTAAGCTCCTACCCCTAATAAATACCCTTTATAAAACCAACCAATTTCTGGTATTTTACATCAGCACCCCTTTGGCTAACTAATACAAGTATCTTCAGAATCTACTCTAAAACAAGTGTAGTACAAACAGTAAAGTAAAACTTTAAACAAGTGATTTAAATGGATGAAATGAGATGAATTAGAAAGTAAAAATAGAGACCAGGGATTTTGTTTTACATTTTATTTATACTTTTTTTTTTCATTTTAAATTAACCCATAATCCCAACACTTTGATAGAATCACTTTTTTCTTTGCATGTTAATTGCTATGATCATATCCCATACTTAATTCTGTATTCCTGAAAATAGAATTATCAAATAGGAATTAATTAGCACTTATTAGAAAGAGTAAGCCTAATTATTCTAAATAATATTCTCAAATAAATCTACAACCATCCAGCCACACTAGGAGTGAACAGCTTAAGATAATTAATAGAGTTAGCTCTGTTACCATATCTAGTGGCAAGGAGTTGTGACTTAAATATTCTGGAGATCATTTACCTTTGAGTTTGGAATATATTATGGACTTATAACAATAATAATGTCTTACATTTACGTAAATTCAGAGGCTTCCAGGAACCAGGCAAATTCTTTCAATGATGAAGACCTGCGTGTGTGGTGAACCAGAAAGTCGGCAGGGGCAGCCCTTACTTAGCAATCATTTATTTTTGCTATCAAGAAATATAGAAACCCAGTCTAGCAAAATTAAAGGAAACACCCTAAGGAAATTTATTTCTCTTAAGAGAAAAAGCCAACAACTTCAAACTGAACAGTTGAACCTATACAGATAATCAGGTCTACTATCTCAACTCTCCCAAGTTCACAGTGTTGAGACTGTCATTTGTGCTTCATGTGGTGGTTAGATAAAATTGGGTAGCTAAATGTGTCAGTCCCTTGTGCCTCCCAAATAAAAAACAGAAAAGCACTAGTCGTTGTAAAGACTTGCAGACATGAGGTAGAAACTATCCTGCATGGTTTGTTTGCAGGTGACACTTTCCAGCCAAGCACATGCCATTCTGTTTTCTATTGATCACACTGTTATATAAAACAGAGTCCCTGAAGGGGGAAATGCTTGTTGTGCACACTTTGAATTGCTTTGCATAGTCTCATTTGAGATAATTTCTGTAAGAATCTTGACTTTTTTTTTGTATTTGGAAACATCGAAGAAAAATGGAAATTAAAAAAAGAAATGTAGGAATTTGGGCCAGTGTTGTGAGAAGTGTTGAAGTTTTCAAGAAAAACAAATTATTAGGTGGAATTCCCTGAGTTGCTAAATTTAATGCAGTACAGTTGAAAACTCTGGGTGGGCCAAAAGAAATATACCCAAATTGGGCTGGAGGGCAGCCTCCGTTTTATACTGTTAAAAGTGCTTTGCACATTGTCTAAATTGAATAATGGCAGACAGTATTACTTTAAAGTAGAGCCAGGAAGTGTTATTAGCTTTATTACATAGATAAAAAAAATACTTTTCAAAACTGTAGAACTGTTAAGTGGGAAAACCAAGTGACTTCTTAAAGAATGTAGTTTTTACTCATAGCACTTTTGTAAATTTATTCTTCGTTATATTTTGATTAAACTAATATTAAACTCTCTTGATTTTTTTCTTAAACAGAAAATAGATTCTGTGGAATTAGTATTGTCATTAAGAGGAAGTTTATTTGAGATTTAAAACAGCAAAGAGGATAGTGAGTTTTGAATAATTGCAAGCACATGTGATATACTCTTCCCTTTTTTTCCTGACAGATAAAGGTACAACGAAGGATTCATTTTTCAGATACCCAACCTAGAATTTATTTATTTTACTTATATATGTATTTTTAGGTACTGAGGCCAGGGATTGGACACGTGACCTCGTATGTGGGAACTTGGGAAGCTGGAGCTCAACCACTGAGCTACATTGGTTCCTTGACTTGTTTTTTTTTGTTTGTTTGTTGTTTGTTTTGTTTTCAGGAGGTACTAGGGATTGAACCTGGGATTTTATACGTGGGAAGCAGGCACTCAGCCGCTTGAGCTACATCTGTTCCCTAGAATTTATTCTATGGTAAACCCTTTTCACCCTCATTCTGTCCTGAGGGTACAGTGGAATTTTCCAGAAGCTATATAATATGTGATATTGCAACACAATAAATGCAGAAACAGATGTGAGACTATAGCTGTCTTCTATTAAGCCAGACATTTTAAAAATTGGCAGAAATGTAAACAATGCCACCCTCCTTACTAATTCTTTTTGGAAATATAGTATTTTAAATATAAAAAATGTTATTTATGTTAACAAGTAGTAGGGTTGCTATTTTAAAATGAATGCATGTTTGAAAACGTTTCTCACTTTTGATGCATAATATGCTAAATATTGACATAGTCCACATAATCCAAAGCTCTGTGGGTCCTCAATAATTTTCAAGAGTATAAAGATGTCCTGAGATCAAAAAGTGTGAAACCACTGCAATATGCCATTAATTCTTCAATGACTGGACTAGGAAGAAAATTCAGAAGGAGAGTTGATGGTGGGTTGGAGGAGTCTGTGAAAACTTCTTGGAGAAATAGTAACTTTCACTGAGTCATAAAGGATAAGAAGATTTGAACGTTGTGGAATGGAAAGGACCGCCTGGAGGGAGCCAGCAAAGGCAAAGAAAAGTCAGAAGCAGAGGGTGTAGGGCTGGAGATATTGATCAGTTTGGTTGTAATTGGAAAGAAAGTAGTAGCAGAGTACTTGGGAAAGTAACACGAGACAGGCTGGAATGACTAATTTAATCATATTGGCCTTAAGAAGCCAGCAAAGGCTTCTTTATATAATTTTATATAATATAATTTTGCTAGGGAGAAATTTGGCTTGGTAGTGAATTAGATTCTACACAGAGGGAACTAGAGGAAATGTTATTATAGAGGTCCACGCAGAAGACAGTAAGCGCCAGACCTGGGGTTTCTGTGATTTGAAGCCTGAGTGCCTGGGTGAGGTGGGGGAAGGAGAACAGGGTACAGTTAAGGGGACCGGGGCAGTCAGCAGGGATTAGAAGAAAAAAGAAACTCTGTTATGATGATTAATCATCACTTCTGGATCATAAATAAATGATATAGGTTTAATTTACGTATTACGTATATTCTTAATATAGAAATTTTAATTGTGTGATCCTAAGCAAAGTGTTTTGAACAACTTAAAAATTAATATGAACAACTGATAAATTACAATTTTCCATTTCCCACATTGCTGGGTAATTAGAAGTTTACTGTAATTTCCACATTGGTATACATTATTGGGTTCTGTTTCACCTGTGATAACTATGCTCTTAAGGTTTTTACTTAATATATTATTAACCTTTTTATGTGAAGCTTGAATATTCCTGAAATTTTATGAAGTTACTAAGCACCACTCCTGAGAAATAGCTACAATATTACTGGACAGAGTAAAATTGCTGACTTAAAATGTTATTCTGTCATTCTTTTAACATTTCACATACATTCCTCTCTTTCTACCCTGTATTCATTTATATAAACTTTTTAATGAGTAAGAATTTTCAGTAATAAAATTACTATATATTAAACCCTGTTAATAGATAAATTGGTATGCTTAATATTAGAGCTTCTTGGTTAAGTTCTGGTTTTAGCTCAGAAAAATATTTTGAGATATTTCTTAATAATCAATTTCACCCCTTGAACAGATGAGGAACTTTCACAAGAAACTGACTGGATTTATCATAATATTCTACCAATAAAAGTTAATGACTAATTATAATTTCAACTAAATACTGAAAAAAAAATTTTAATATGAAAAACTCCTATTTTCTTAGCTCAGCATTGGTGGTATTTTAAAAAATTATTTTTTTCCTTGAAAATGAACATTCAGTGATATAAAATTATTGGCATATGAAAAGAAGGATATAAATTACCTCATTGATGAGTTTAGGGAATAAATTAGGAAGAAAGCTATGTACTTGAAGACTCAGTATATAGCTTATTCATTAGTTTTAAAAGTCAAAGGCCCATATTATTCAAAACAAAAGATAATTGAAAGGAAGTAAAAATGAGTTAAACTAGTCACTTGCACCCAAACTAATTACAGTATTTTTAAATCATGAAAACCAGAAATCAAAATATGCTGTTAAGTATTCTGTAGCAAACTCCCATCTGTCATGCTCAGGCAATTTGTTTGGCATAACAAGGAAACAGGATCGTGAAATTATCTCTTCTGCTCACCTGGCTTCATAGTTTCACTTCCAGTGTTTTCCTGGCTCTGTCAAGTACTTCTTCAATTATTTCCAGAATCTCAAAGATACCCTGTACATACTCTGGTGATCCTTTTATATTCTTTCCTCTTTATAAAAAAATTGCTGCAAGATTGCTTGAATTAAATAGATTCAGTTATTTGTCCATATCCCAAACTTGCGTCTATGTAATTTCATTAAGATACATTGAATTTTCTTAATGAGTCTATGAAAACTCTGGATGCATTCTGCCAAAAGTCGCCAGATGACAGACTTTAACCTCACAGCATCTGATTATATCAGAATTTAAGAAAATAATGCCCCCTTTCCCTTGCTTCTTTCAGTGACTCCCCCAGATAAAAACCCACAGTTCCTTGAAAGGTTTTTCTATTCTAACTTACTTATGGTCCACTGGTCTCTGCAGACACATGGAACATGCTGAACAAATAAGTGAAATACTATTTGTTTGCAATAACAAATGTTCAACATAACCAAATCATATGCTGGTGGTTGTTTCTGAAAACATCCCAAACACAAACACAGGCTCTAAAATGTAATTGCAATTACACAGGTGTATGCTCTTTAGTATTATAATTCCAGCTGGTAAATCTTTAATTATTAAACTATTCCTTAATACTGTTTCAAAAATTTCATTTTGACTTAGATAGAATTTGTAGGGAAGAATTTAAACAATAATGAAAAGATCGTATGCAAAGGAATTTTATAAATGCTACTAAATTATAAGGAAAAAAGGAAATGTTCTAGGTTAGTACTATGGGAAGTGACATAAGGTTGATGTTCAACAAGATTGTTAAAATATTTTAATTACTGTTATTGCATAAACATAGAACTTCAAAATTTCTTGTCTTTATTAAGATACTATTATAAAATTCTTGAATGAAATTTATCATAACATATAAAATAACTTTTTTAGGAATTTCTAGAATACTCATTAGAGAAGACATGGATTTAATAGGCAATTGTGGTGAGCAGATGTAGCTCAAGTGGTTGAGCACATGCTTCCCATGTATGAGGTCCTGGGTTCAATCTCTGGTACCTCCTACAAAAAAGAATAGCCAATTGTTTGAAAAATACTAAAAATCCTTAGATACACTAAAAATAAGTATGTTTAGAAAATAAGAAAATGCAGTTACATTGAATATCAGAGCCCTAAATATTTTCAACTAATGTTTTTCAAAATGTGTTCCTTAGAATTTTAGGAGTTTTCTCCTTAAAATTGCCTCTGCATAATAGATATAGGCATCTATATGATGGTGCTGGGGAAAAATATTTTAATTTTCATATATCACATCAGATACAATATTAAGAATATGGGGTGATGTTTAAACTCACATCCTGGTCCTTTTCTCTACATAACAGGTAGAGGGAAACATTGAAACGTAGGTTTGTCACTAATTTACTTACCCCTCCAGTGGAAATGTGACAATATCTATGCATGTTTCTCAGATAAGCATTATGCTTATCACTTCTTTCTTGCCCCTACTCCCTTTTTACCTCAGTGTCTGCCACAGCAGAGGAAGTCCTGCCTGGAATTGAGTTAAATATTTATGGTGCACCTACTACCATAATGGGAGTTAACATAGATTCATAGAATTCTTAATGTGCTCACCACTGTTCTAAATCCTTTGTATGTAGTCATGGTACTGCTGTTATCCTCATTTTACAAATGAAGAAACAGAGACACAGAGAGGTGAAGCGGCCTGTCCAAGGTCACAAAGCTGGTAAGAAGTGAGGCAAGGAGACCAGTTCCAGAGCCCAGGTTCCCAGCCGCTCTTCAGTCACAGAGCAGGGAGTAGTGCACTCCCTGTCTAACATGTGTTATTCAGCAGGAATGAGCAGGAGAGAATCACACATAATGTATAGGCATTGAGTTTAACCCCTAGAAGAATCCTTTTTTTTTTCCGATGAGTCTATTAAGATAATTTTGCCCAAGGTGAGGAAGAATAGACCAGCTGCTGAGCCCTCCTTGGCTCTAAGAACGGGCCTTAGTGTTCTCCTGTTGAATATAAAAGAGCTCAAAGATTGCCAACACCAGGCAACTCTGTGACTGTGACCGTGATGGAGCTAGATGAAAACAAGTCCCCTTCATAATCTTGTTTGAAGACAGACAAAAACAAGAACCACAAAAATGACCAAACATTGCCCTCTCTCAGCCAATCCAAGTGGCTGCTCCTTTTACGGGCAGTTCTAGCTTCAGCACCTTCTAGGTAAAAATTAAGATACCCTATCATAGAATCGCCCCTGCTTCTAACAGCTGCTAATCCAGAGCAAAACGACCCTTCTCTGAATCCTCCCTGAAGCACGGAAACAAGCTGAATCCTCCACCGCCAGCTCACAGAGCCTCCCCCCGACTCCGCATGCTCTGCTGTCTCCCTCAGTTCAGTGAGCTACTAACCCCACCTTGGTTCCACCTCAGGAGTGTTCCTGGTGGGTTTGCTAGAGGCCATCGACAGAAATGGAAGTGCCACCAGAGGCTGGCCGAGACCTCTGCTTTGGACCAGGACGCTAAAGTTATTTGCACGTGGGAGGCCCCTGGGAACCTCTACCTGTTCAAGTGTTCAAAGCGTCGCCGGATCATGGCTAGGAGGTACGTTCCACTCTGAACCCAGCTTTTATCGATATATCCTTGTGATTCTTCGGTATTGGGTTTATTTTTGTTCTATTTCCTTATGAATGAGTTCCTCAGATCAGACTGATATTATTTCTTGGTGAAATTGTTTTCAGCCTTCGTAATACATGGTTTGTGTGCTATCTAGTGTCTTGATTACGTGTCTATATAAGGAAAAGTCTAGAAAGAGAGGACAGACAAAGGCCTGACGAGAACATTCTAGAATCAGTACTGAGGGGAAGGTGTCCTCTGACTTGGTCGTTTGGATAAAAGTTGTCTCCCGTCACCATTTTGAACACTTGCAGAGACTTCTCCTTCAGTCCTGTGAGAAATGATTTATTTAGTTTTGTCTGTCCTGGCCCTGATCTGTGACGATTGGCCTTGGGCCAGTTTCCAGAGCCACAGGTTGCACCAGCAGTAACTCAGGACCACCACAGCCCCAGGGGGTCTTCTCAGTCTACACTGCAGCTCTTCAGGAACACATGTTCCTTCATGTTTTCTAAATGTAAGGCGCACTCACACACTTGTCTGACTCATTTAGTTTCATCAGAGAAGATCTGACATGGAAAGACGTTAACTTGACAGTGGCTTAGAACAAACATGGAAGACAACCTCATGGGGCGATTGTTTTGTTAGTCTTCAAGAGAGGGATAATTTTATATCATGTAGGAGGAACCATTTTCATTTTGTGTCTATACTTCGGGGTTTTAAACCCTTGCTGTTCAATTGTTTAGCTTGATAAGATTGTCAAAGACTCTTTTTTGCATGGGTACATGTCAGAATGAGATTTCCTGCACCCTAAGCTTTCTTGCCTTTCCTTGCAGATTGATGACGATTGGTCCTTTACAGCAATAGTTTAATATTTGTCTGACGTTCATTTCTTTATACTTCTTTTTGTTTTTTTTTTGCTTCTGCTCCTTTCCCCATCTTTTTCTGTTACTTGGGAAATTTTAAGGAGTAACAGGTCAGAAAAATCATTTTGTTGGTATACATGTACTGTGAGATTATCTAGTGCTGATAACACTAAGAATTGTTCTAAAAAGAAAGTTGTTGTGTTTTATTTTTAAAATAATTTGTAGAGGCTTAAAAGTATACTTGTGTAATAACTTTCATTACTATACTTGTGAGATAAAAAGGAAAGGTCTTAGTGCCAAGATAAGAGATAACTTTTGGCATCATTTGAAGAGTCTGTAAAATTTAGTTTACTGTATAAAAATAAAATCAGCACAATATTTAGGTTTATACAAAACGAGGGTTAAATTTCCCATAGTTTAAATATCCTAAATTTATTATCAGTGTTTTCATTAAAAATATATTTAAAATTATGTTAAAATAATTAGAATAGTACTTGTAGCTGTTTGGCATTGTTTATGAATTCCAAAAATAGTTATTGGATTATGTTTGTAAACTGGTCTGTCAGAGATATCATTTTTAATTATGATTAGGACTTTGATTGGGCCATGTCAGTAGCGTGTTGAGTCCCCGCAGGGACTCACAGAGAAAAGACATGGCAAAGGACAGAGTTGGGAGTTTTGAGCTGGAGCCCGGGAAGTGAACACACAGGAGAACACAGAGGAATAGAGATGGCTCCTTAGACATGGCAGAAGCCTGGGGGAGAGAGACAGAGCCAGTACCTGATAGTCTACAGCTGACCTTGTGGAAAGAGCACAGCAGCTGGCCTGGAGAGAAATGGAGCCCCAGGAAGAGAGGAACCCAGGAAGCCTGAAATCTTGGCAGACATGGGCAGCCATCTTGCTCTAACACATGGCTACAGACTTTGGTGAAGGAAGTAACTTATACTTTATGGCCTGGTAACCATAAGCTTCAACCCCAAATAAATACCCTTTATAAAAGCCAACAGATTTCTGGTATTTTGCCTCAGCACCCCTTTGGCTGACTAATCAGTACTAACGGAAGTCTTTTTTAAAAGGTTTAACTTTATGGAACTTATAATGCTACCAATCACAATTACTTAATGTATTAGCTAAGTCTGAATTTTCCAGGTTCTTAATTAGCCTTAAGACCTTAGAATGTTTAATATAATAGCAACTGCTATAATAGCCACTGTGGTTATTTAAATTTAATTAAAATGAAATAAAATTAAATATTCATTCCTTATTGCACTAATCACATTTCAACAGGTCAATAGCCTCATGCAGCTGATGGCTATCATGTTGGATAGTGCAGATATAGAATATTTCCCTTATCACAGAGAGTTCTACTGCACAGGGCTACCTTAAACGTATGATTAAAGCTAATTAGTAAATGATGTTTGGGTGCTTGGGTAAACGTTAATAAGAAACAGATAAAAACATTGATCAACTTTATTTCTTGGGTTAGCTACTATATTACTCTGCCAATGAGGTGCTGATGCAAAGTACCACACATCTGTTGGCTTTATAATGAGGATTTATTTGGGTGTAAAAGCTTACAGTTCCAAGGCCAAATCAAGTCATCAGCAGAGCTGCTTTTTCACCAAAGCCAATTACTAGCCATCTGGCGTGTTACCACGTGTTGAAGCAAGATGGCCACTGATCTCTGCAAGGTTTCAGCCTTCCCCTCTGCGCTTTCTCTCTCAGGCTCAGCTTCTCTGCCTTCTTCCCAATTTCAGCTGTAAACTGGCATAAGGCTTGTCTCTTAGGGCTTCCTCTTTCTCCTGGCTTAGGACTTGTTTTTTTTCCTCCTGGTTTTCTATATCAGTCTAGGCCTTCTTCTCTCTTCCCTATTTCAACTGTAAACTTGCAGGTAAAATGGCTCATCTCTCCCTGGGGCCTCAGCTGTTTGAACCTTTCATTTCTGTCATATGGCAGGATCAAAAATGACAGATCTCTTGCTTCTGTGTGTCTGTCTGTGTGAGTCCATTTATATCAGATGCAGCAAGGAGACAGAGATTCAACCCGAGTCATGCTTTACTGATGTAGTAGGATCAAAGCCCTAAAGCAATCTTATCAAGTAATCTAATCAAAGTCCCCTCGGCTGAATTTAATGCAATCAAAGGGTATCACACCCAGAGGAAAAGATTAGTTAACACAGTCTTTCCCTTTTTGGGTTTCATAAAATAGTCTCAAACTGCCACAGCTACAGATGAAACAATATGCAAATGATATTATATATGTTTACTTTTGCTACTTTATTTTTTTTAGATTTTTTTAAATTTATTTATTTACTTCCCACACCCCACCCCACCCCCCCCCCCCCCCCCCCCGCCCCCGGTTCTCTCCTCTCTGTGTCTATTTGCTGCGTCTTGTTTCTTTGTCCGCTTCTATTGTCGTTAGTGGCACGGGAAGTGTGGGGGGCGCCATTCCTGGGCAGGCTGCACTTTCTTTCACACTGGGCGGCTCTGCTTATGGGGTGCACTCCTTGCGCGTGGGGCTCCCCTATGCGGGGGACACCCCTGCGTGGCGCGGCACTCCTTGCGCGCATCAGCACTGCACATGGGCCAGCTCCACAAGGGTCAAGGAGGCCCGGGGTTTGAACTGTGGACCTCCCATGTGGTAGACGGACGCCCTAACCACTGGGCCAAGTCCGTTTTCCCTACTTTTGCTACTTTAAAATAAAATAAGAAAATAATGTTTATGCTGAAAAAATAGCTAAACAGTTCTTTCTTTTCTGTCTTCTATTTTCCCTTTTGTCTAGAGAAAAGAAAGTTAGGTTAAAAATGTTAATACAAATGATTTACAGTACTAGGCACTATAATTATAGAGATTCACAAAGTAATGCATGTGATTATATTTGTTTATTAAGAACATTTCTATTTTTTGTCAATGTGGTACATTTATTCTTTTATATATATACATTATTTGATTTATATACTGATAAGTTATATTTCAAAGCTACAGGTAAAAGCTTTAAACTACCAATTTATGTATTTTTATATATTTGTATGCCTAAATACATACAAGGGAACATATATTAGTAGATCCTTTACTACACATATTGTTTCATGAAAATACAGAAAAAATAAAATTACAACTTTAGTCTTTTTTCTATACAGTTACCATTTTATTTTATGCCCAGATTAGCAGTTCATTTTTACCATAAGAGATTTTGTTTTTTAATATCCTCTCAAACCATTTTTCAAAAAAGATTACTTATTTTTGAAAGAAAGGTTAAGTTCCTAAAAATCATGTTTATTGCTGTGTCTTTTTACAAGATTGCCTGTGGGGAGCAGATGTGGCTCAAAGTGGTTGAGTGCCTGCTTCACCCATGGGAGGTCCCAGGTTTGGTCCCCGGAGCCTCCTAAAATTGAAAAACAAACAAACAAACAAAAAAGCAAACAAACGAAAAGACCATTTCAGGGGAGCCGATGTGGTTCCGTGGTTGAGTGCCGGCTTCCCACACACGAGGTCTGGGGTCCAATTCCTGGGTCTGGTACCTAAAAAAAAAAAAAACATTGCACGTAAATATTTTTGTCTTTTAGATACTTGAATTTTTGTCTTGAACTCTCTGGTAACTATAGGAAATGCCAAATACATGTTTTAAAATAAATAGCTACAAACACGCGAATATGGGAGCAAAGGGTAGACACTGATTACTGCTGGCTAGGAATCAAGAATAACAACAGGAGTGATAGTTAGTTGTGACCTGATGGGTGGGTGGGATTTCCAAGGACAGGTAGTGCAGGGAAGGCCATTCCACAAAGCTGTAGTGGTGACTGAGGCAGCAATGCACAGAAAGGTGGTTGAGCTGTGGTCTTCTAAGTGCCTTGATCACATCCCCCTAAAAGACTTGGGAAAACTATAGAGTCCCTTGTGCATCTTAAAGTAAACATCTAAAAGTTTTCATCATAAATTAAGAAGTAACCTGCAAGTTAAAAATATTGACATTTTAAAAATAAAGCTGTCATACCATATTTTAAAATGTTTCCAAAGGAACTGAAATGACAATCCTCATTAACTATTAAAAATGAACTATCAAATGAGGAGCTCTTCATTTTAACAAATATTTTATATTATCTCTTTATCACTTTGAACTTGTATTCCCATTCCATAGCTTCCATGGGACTTAAAAAAAAAAACCTTTTTAGGAAGTATGGCAGTTTGATACTATTTATAATTTCCACAAACAGATATTGATTATGTTTGTCAACTGGTCTGTTCCTCTGGGTGTGGTAACCTTTGATTGTGTTAAATTCAAAGTCTTTACGTTTACTTGATTAAATCAAGATTAGGGCTTTGATTCCATTAGGGCATGCAGGGATGACTCCCTGCCCCTTTGGAGGACTATATAAATGGACACTCGGTCAAGAACATGTAAGTAGACACAAGAGAGAAGATACACAGAGGGACGGAGACAGGCTTTTTTTTTTCAATTAATATATGCATGGATAAATATCAATTATTGCTAGGATGAGATAATATTCAGCATTATTCACTTCATTCTTATTTTAAATTTTTGTTTATGTTAATTATTAAGAAACTATGTTCACAAGAAGTACATGGGAATAGGAGCTTATCATAAAATCACTCAATTCTTTTAACTCCTTATGAGCTACATGTCAAAAATTACATTGCAATTTATCACAAAAGTATATATGATCTCTAGCAGATAACTGAATTATGTCCCCATTTGGTTTTTTTGAAAGCAAAAAATTAGAAGCCCCTGATTAGCAAATAGTGTTTTTTGGTCAGTCATTAAAATCAATACTTTTTTAACACCTATACTAATATTTAGAACTGTTCTCTTGTTTGGTGCCTTGAAAGCTTATTATCCCCTATCACAGTGTATTTTAGCATACTACTCAAGAAGGTTGAAAGATATTCAGTATTTTTCTTTTGTAAGGTAGGGAAAGCAATTGTGCCAAGAAAGGTAGTCAAGGACAACCAGTAACAGGCTTTTCACCTCTGACATTTTTTTCAAGATGACCAATTTTAGGAACTACACATAATAGTTGAGATTCTGGAAATTTATTCTTTTAAAACCATCTGTAACTATGTAGTTCTTGGAAAGTCCTTGTGCACACTCTAGAATTTTGCTATAAGCCATTATTAAGACTTTGGATTTCCTTTGAACCTAGCAGAAGCAACTGAAAATCTTTGGACTCAGGAGAGTGACATGATTACACTGTGCTTTAGGGAATAAACAGAACAGTTGGATTCATCCATTCACTCAACAAGTGCACTATTCTAGGTAATGTGGATTCAAAGATGAGGAAAGAAAGGCTTCCTGGAGTTTCCATTCTAATTGGGGAAAACTGACAAATAAATAGATTAGCATATTGCCAGGTAGTGATGGATGCTCTGAAAAACAGAGGGGTGTGTTTTTAAGTTTCTTACACTGTTCAAGCAAATACCACAAAACGGTTTGTGTTAAACAATGGGAATTCATTTGCTCATGGTTTGAGACTGGACAATTTCCAAATCGAGATGTCATCAAAGCAATGCTTTCTTCCTGAAGATGAAGGCACTCTGGGGCTTGTCTGCTGGTGATCCTTGATCCTTAGCTTGTCACATGGCAAGGCACCTGACACTATCTCCTGGTCTGTCCTTCTCTTCCCTTGATGTTCAGCTCTCACTTTCTGTGGCTTGCTTTTTGCCTGTCTGAATTTCATTTCACTTATAAGTCTCCACGAATAGAATTAAGACCCATCTTGATTGAGGTGGGTCACACTTTAACTGAAGTAACCTCATTAAAAGGTCCTAACTTACAGTGGGTGTAGCAGTTTGATATAGTTATGAATTCCAAAAATAGATACTGGATTATGTTTGTAAACCTGTCTGTACCTGGGCATGATTAAATTATGATTAGGGCTTTGATTGGACCATTTCAGTAGGCTACTCAGTCCTCACCTCTTCGTGGGTGGGGACTCACAGATAAAAGGCACGGAGAAGGACAGAATTGGAGGGTTGTTAATGATGGAGTTTTGATGTTGGAGTTTGATGCTGAAGTCTTAAGCTGGAGCTGCGGGAAGTAAGCACACAGAAGAGAAGCAATCCCCAGGAAGAGAGGAATCCTGAGCCTGGGGAGAAGCAAGACCTGGGAAAAGAGGAGCCCAGGAAGCCTGAAGCCTGGCAGATGTTGGCAGCCATCTTGCTCTAATACATGGAAATAGATTTTGGTGAGGGAAGTAAGCTATTCTTTATGGCCTGGTATCTGTAAGCTCCTACCCCAAATAAATACCCTTTATAAAAGCCAATAGGGGGAAGCGGACTTGGCCCAATGGATAGGGCAGCGGCCTACAACATGGGAGGTCTGTGGTTCAAACCCTGGGCCTCCTTGACCCGTGTGCAGCTGGCCCATGTGCAGTGCTGATGTGCACAAGTGCCCTGCCACGCAGGGGTGTCCCCCGTGTAGGGGAGCCCCACGTGCAAGGAGTGCGCCCCGTAAGGAGAGCCGCCCAGCGCGAAAGAAAGTGCAGCCTGCCCAGGAATGGCACCGCACACACGGAGAGCTGACACAGCAAGATGACACAACAAAAAGAAACAAAGATTCCTGGTGCCACTGATAAGGATAGAAGTGGTCACAGAAGAACACACAGCAAGTGGACACAGAGAGCAGATAACTGGGGGGGGGGGGGGGGAGGGGAGAGAAATAATAAAAAAACAAATCTTAAAAAAAAAAAAGCCAATAGGCTTCTGGTATTTTGTATCCGCACCCTTTTGGTTGACTAATACAGTGGGTTCACACCCACAGGAATGAATTATGTTTAAGAATAAAAATATTCTTATATACCTTATCCTAGACAATGTGGATGAAAAGCTTCTGCCTCTTGGAGTTTTCATCCTAATGGGGAAGAATGGAAATAAAGTCAGGTAATGATAAGTGCTATAAAAAAGTTAACAGAAAGCATAAATGGAACTACATAGACAAAATCCTGAAAAATCCACAAAGCTCCTAGAGCAAATAAACAAATTCAGTAAAGTGGTGGGGTACAAGATTAACATTCAAAAATCAGTAGTATTTCTATTCACTACTAATCAGCAATCTGAGGAGGAAATGATGAAAAAAAATTATTTACAATGGCAACTAAAAGAATTAAATATCTAGGAATGAATTTAACCAAGATGTAAAGGACTTGTACGAGAAAGCTACAAAACATTGCTAAAATATTCATGGTTGGAAGACTAAATATTGTTAAGATGTCATTTCTACCCAGAATGACTTACAGAATCAAGGCAATCACAACTAAATTCCAACAGCCTTCTTTGCAAAGGAAAAGCCAATCATCAAATTTATATGGAGTGGTAAAGGGCCCAAATTACCCAAAGCCATTTTGAAAAAGAAGAGTGAAGTTGGAGACTCACATTTCCTGATCTTAAGATTATTACAAAGCCATAGTAATCAAAACAGCATGCTACTGTCACAAGAACAGACATATAGACAAATGGAATTGAACTGAGAGTTTATTAATCAAGCCTTACCTTTATGGCCAAATGATTTTTGACAAGGTGGCAAAAACCAATCAATTGGAAGACTGGATCTCCATTTGCAAAAGAATGGAGGATGCCTACCTCCTACCTTATATAAAAATCAACTCAAAATGGATTAAAGACCTAAATATAAGAGCCACAGCTCTCAAATTCCTAGCAGAAAATGTAGGCAGCATATTCAGGACATTATGGTAGGCAACAGTCTTAGGCTTTATACCCAAAGCACAAGCAAGGAAAGAAAACAGATAAATGAAAATTAAAAACTTTTGTGCCTCGAAGAACTTTATCATGAACATGAAATGACAACCTACACAATGGGAGAAAATGTGTGGAAATACACATACAGGTTGAATATCCAGAATATATAGAGAAAATTTCAACTTAACCACAAAAAAGATAAACAATCCAATTTTAAAATGCGCAAAAGACTTGAATAGACCTCTCTCCAAAGAACATATACAAATGGACAAAAAGGACATGAGAAAATGCTCAACCTCATTATCCATCAGGGAAATACAACTCAAAACCACAATGAGGTTCAATTTCACACCCACTAGAATGGCTACTATTAAAAAAAAGGGAAAATTTAAAGTGTTGGAGCAGATGTGGAGAAATATAAACAGGCATTCATCGCTAGCAGCAATGTAAAACGCGGCAGCCCCTGTGGACCACACTTTGGCAGTTCCCCGGGAAGGTATAGATTGACCCTCTGACCTAGTAACCCACTTCTAGGTGTACACCCCAAAGAACTGAAAGCAGGAACTCAAGCAGGTATTCGCACACCATTGTTCATAGCAGCGTTATCCGTAATTGTCAAAAGATGGAAGCAGCCTAGTGTTACTTTTTAAAATGCGGACTTTCAGAGAGTAGGAATAGCATTAAGTCCTGCTCACTTTTGCGTCGGAAGTGCCTAGTACAGTGCCTGGGATGCCCAATGAACACCACAGGCACGAATGAATGGACTAAGCGGTGCCTGAGTGAGTTCCTCCAGACCCCCAGTTAGGGCTGGAAGGAACAGCTGTGAGGTTGTGGGACGGCCTCCTGGCACCCAGGGGGCTTTGGAGTAAACGTCCGAGGCCTGGGGGAGGCTCATGGTGGAGACAGAGCTGTGCCGCGCCAAATGTCCGGTGGGAGCGGAGCTTGTAGGTGTCTAGAGCAGGCAGCGCCGTACTCATCCCATCCCTCGGGGAGGGGGGCAATCGGGGCCGCCCGAGGGAGCGTGTTGGAAGAGGGGGCGTCTCGCCAGCCGGGCACCCGGCTCCGCGCAGGGGGCGGCAGGCCCGCGCCTCGCCCGCCGCGCGCCCCCCGCCGGCCGCCCGCGCTCGCCACGCCCACTTCCTGCGCCCCGGCGCGGCGGGCCCCTCGCGCGGTGACCCGGATGCGCTGCCAGCCGCCCATCCCGCGTCCTCGGCCGCCGCCCGCGTCTCCCGCCGCGCCGCCGCCGTCTCCGCGAGAGCCCGGCCGGGGGGCCCCCGGCGGCGTGCCCGGCGGCCGCGGGCGCCGCGAGGAGCTGGGCGCGCACGGCTACCGCGCGTGGAGGCGGCGCTGCCCGGCGGCCATGGCGGGCGCTCCTTCACGCCGCAGGCCGGCGGGCCGGCGGCCGTGGGCCCTGCCGGCCGGCAGCTTCCCCTTCCTGCTGCTGCTGCTGCTCCTGTGCATCCAGCTCGGCGGCGGGCAGAAGAAGAAGGAGGTAGGCCCGGCCCGCGGCCCGGCCCCGGCGGCGCGCCGCGTTGCTAGGCAGCCGGGCGCGCGGGGGCGAGGCCTGCGGCGGGCGCGGGGCCGGCCTCGCCCGGGGGTGGAGCCCGGCTGGGGGGTGGGGGGTGGGGGGTGAGCCCAGCTCGGGTAGGGGGGGGTGAGCCCATGCGTGGGGGTGGAGCCTAGCTCGGGGGGGGGGTGGGGGGTGAGCCCAGCTCGGGTAGGGGGGGGTGAGCCCATGCGTGGGGGTGGAGCCCTGCTCGGGGGGGGGGGGTGGGGGGTGAGCCCAGCTCGGGTAGGGGGGGGTGAGCCCATGCGTGGGGGTGGAGCCCTGCTCGGGGGGGGGGGGGGTGAGCCCAGCTCGGGTAGGGGGGGGTGAGCCCATGCGTGGGGGTGGAGCCCTGCTCGGGGGGGGGGGGTGTGAGCCCAGCTCGGGTAGGGGGGGGGGGTGAGCCCATGCGTGGGGGTGGAGCCCAGCTCGGGGGTGGGGGTGGGGGGTGGAGCCCAGCTCGGGGGGGGGGGTGTGAGCCCAGCTCGGGGGGTGGGGTGGGGGGTGAGCCCAGCTCGGGGGTGGGGTGGGGGGTGAGCCCAGGTCGGGTGGGGGGGGGTGAGCCCATGGGTGGGGGTGGAGCCCAGCTCGGGGTGTGGGGGGAGCCCAGCTCGCGTGGGGGTCAGCCCCGCGCTGCCTCCCCCGAGGCCGGGGCGCCCCTTGCGCGGGCCGCCGGGCGGCGGGAGCCGCGGAGGGGCGCGTGGTGTCCCCGGGCCCGGGGCGAGTACTCGCAGGCCTCCGGGAACCTTTTGTCCCGTCGGGCTGAGTGCGCGGCCCCCTGCGTGAGCCTTTTCAGGGGTAACGGCCTCGCCTTGTGTCTGAAGTTCTGTCTTCTTAGGCGTTTTGAAAGGGGCATGTTCATTTTTTTTTTCCCCCCATTATGTTGAACTCGTATAATCGCGTGCGTGAGGCAGATTCATTCGTGAAGTTCTGGTAGCTTGATGACACGCTGGTAAGTTTGTTGAGAGCAGCGTTTGAGGTCAATGACCTTGTTTAAAGTACTTGTCAGATTATTTGTGAATTTCAGGTGCCCATCGTTACCAGGGACCCAGCAGCATAAAAAAAAAATTGAACGGTTGCAGAAGTTTCTAATTGTAAATCATGTAGATACGAGTACTCAGCTTATATAATTTAAGATGGTTTAAACAGGTACACCCACACATGGTTCAGAATCTCAGTCGGGGTTAAAATATTACCGCAATTTTCTTCATAACTCGGTGGAGAGAGTGAAGGGGGGAAAATTTTGCCTTCTGATTCCTTTTCTCGTGAAACAGCCCTGTACTCAATATTAACGAACTTCTTTTTAACTTTTTAATTTTATCATGATGGCAGGGCTTACAGAATGCTTGGTGTAGTTCTGATAAGAGGTTTAGAGAAGGACTGCTATTAAATTAAAATTATACTTTCAAATATAAATTAAATATATACCTCCTGGCACTTGACCCATATCACTTTCCAGGGATTTTAGATTTCATGGTTTTTCATGAGAAAGCTGGAGATTGAAAAGTAGACAGCTTTTGTGGTTTACCCAGAGCAGAGGGCAATAAAAATTTTTTTTCAATCTTCTAGAAAGATGACTATAACCACATTTATTTAAAAGAAATAGTCTGAAAAGTGTACATGTTCATAGCATTTATGATTGTAAGACTACTTTAACACGTGAAAATGTTTGCTCATTCAGTATAATTAAATATAAATTTCAATATCTGCTATTGAAACTTGTTTTTACAAAGATACCTTGAAAGTGAAAAATTAGAAAATTATTGAGAATTATAAAAGGATGTCTTCCAAAAATACTCCATTTTCTTCAAATAATAGAGCCTAATTATATATGCTGGCAATGCCATTTATTTATGTATTACTTAAGGAAAAGAAGGGTAAAACAATAATTTAAATAGTTGAAGTTTTGACCCTTTCCTCTGGCATGTGTACCCATGAAATGTTGGCCAGTTTTATATCTGGTCCTCAATTCAAAAACAAATCTCTTGCAATGTTGGAAGAAGAACATCTTTACTGAAAGTATTGAGAAGTGACTGGTCACCATTGCACCACTTTCTAGGGGCTATTCAAGGGTTGTTCTGACCATACATATTTATTTCTTCCAACCTGGTGCTTAGTATAAGATTTTATATCATTGTACCAAAAGCTATAGCAGCTGGAACCAATTTACCACAATAAATATTACTGGCACATATACCAGAATAGTTGATTTGGCACGGCCAGTGTATACTCCTCCAGAGGAAGCCAAATTGAAGTTTTGAGTTGAGCCTGGAATCAAGAATGGACATTGGTAGCTTTTAAGGAATTCATAGTTATGGCAGTAATGTTACTCCTGTAGACTTTCAAATCAGACAGATGATCCCATTACAGCTTAGTCCCTATTTAATTGTAGGACATTGGGCAAACCACTTAATCTCCTTGAATTTTAGCATCCTCATTTAAAAACAACAGAAATGATACTTCCATCTCAGGATTAAATAAGACTATGTAACATGCTTAGTGCAGTGCCTGGAACATCACATATGCTTAGTAATTGATAGCTACACATACTTTAGTCCTCATTTACACTGTATGTATGATGAGATTCCAAAATGTGGTATGAAGTTTTTAAACATTTTTTTTTTAACTGAAATAAACTGACTTTATAATAGTAGTAAATTTCCTGGTTACTGGGATAAATTATTACTTACTGTATTATGAAACACTAAAATTTTCAGCTCTTATGTTGTTTGAGATCATGGAAGATCTCATGTTTTCGCATCATCGAAGAATCGGTGCTGTTCTGTGGATGTGTGTGTATATGTATATGTGTATATGCATACTGCTTCATGAAGACATTTGCATTCATTAAAAAGTTAGTCTCCATTTAAGAATATGTTCAAGAGAAATAGTTTAGCAAATAGGCAAAGAAGATGGATAAGATTTTAGTAATTATTTTCCTTAATTACATTGAATATAACCATTACAAATTCATTTTTGAATTCTCATATGTGAGGTGAATTTTTGGGAGACTTTGGCCTCTAGTATACAGCTCTATTTCTAGCTCATCGTATGTTTCCTTTGTCTTGATGGTTTCTCACATTGTTAGCACTAATTTGATAATCAGCCCCATTTAGAATGGTCTTAATTTATAATGACCTCTTTTGGTAATGTAAGAAGCTCAAATTCTGTAATGATGACCAACAGGCTTAAAAACTGTTATGATTATTAAATCGATATACTAAGCAAATGATTAGCTAATAAGCTATGCCATATGGGAGTGGTCACAATGCATATTTATAATTTTGGCGAAATTGTAGAAGTTTATAAATATTTAAGAGAGAAGTAATGTTTGCCTAAATGAAACATAATTCAGTGATCTCTGATAGTTTCCTTATGTGATTAATGGTTTTAAGCTTATTTTACAATGAGATGTATATATCTAATTATAGAGACTGTACGCTCTTAGCCAATGATGAAAAGGAAGATGGTGGAGGTAAACATTAGATCTTTACATCAGATAAAGAAATTAAGTAGAACCAAAAATTTGCAAACATATTACAACTTTAAGAAACATAGTAACTATACATTGACAGGTATACATACATACCCAGGTTATGCTTACAGCAGGCTTTTTTCTCTGTTAGAGTATCACCTTATATAGTGATGGGAAATGACAGACTTACCTGGAGTGGTCCAAGTTTCTTGTCAAGAATGGTGAATGTTAGTCTGCCACCATTTCACAGATGATGGCTGAAGACACGGCAGTCCAGTGTGAGAGACAAGGGATGGTTTATTACTTGCAGCAAGAGGGTTGCCAGACTTAACGTTTGTGCTGGTTTCTTGAGATTCAGTTCCCACAGGGCAACATGAAGAGAGCCAGATGTTGTCCACACCTGTAGTAAGAGCTTAACAGCTTAGGGAACCCAAGTCATCTCTAATAATGCAGGTATTAGGTTTCTTCAGAGAACCAGAACCAAAATATGTGTGTGTATATGCATAGCATGAGATTTATTATAGGAATTGGCTCATGCGACTGAGGGGATTGGCAAGGCTGAATTCTGTAGGGTAGGCCTCAAGATGGTAACTCTGATGAAAGTTTTGATAAATTCCCCATGAGAAAGGAGCTGACTGAAGTAGAGATAGAAATTCTTTTAGCATTCTGAAATCATCAGTTCTTCCTTTAAGGGCTCAACTGATTGGATGAGACTTCTCTCTCTGTTGAAGGCAATTGCCTTTGTTGATTTTAGATGTAGTTAGTGATACATGTAATCAACTGAGAACTGATTTAAATTCTTTAAATACCCTCACAGTAACAGTCAAGCCAGTTCTTATTTGACTGAAGAACTGGGCACTGTAACCTTGCCAAGTCTACACATGAACTTAATTATCACAATGTGCATTAACCTTCTCTGACCTTTGCCCTTTTGGGAGATGTTCTTTATTTAACTGGAAAGTAAACAAACTTGCTTTTGGTTCTCGAAGGGCACATTTTGTCTTCCAAGGCTGTGGTCCAGAACAAAGCCTGTCATTGCTTCAGCTCACAAGATGTATAGAAATCCATGAAGAATTGTCTCCCGATACTCCTAAGTAAGAGGTAGTAAATTTACCAAAAGATAATATTTAGGATGTTTTCCTCCTCATCTATTCACTACTCATATCTTCAGTGCTGTAAATGTGCTCTGTTCTGCATGTAAGACACAGAGAAAGGAAAAGAGCAGAAACAGGTAATCCGAGGCATTCTGAGCCCTGATTCATTAACTGTTCTTTTGCTACTTTTAATATTTTCATTCTCTCTTTAGCCCTAAGTATTCATTGATTTTGGATGTCATTTTGATCTTTCTGCCCATGTCTGATTTGGTTACCTCAGTGGTCTCTGGAATTTGTTTGGCTTATCTGACTGTCATGACTGTTTCTTTCTATAAGAATCCCTCCTGGAATGTCATTCTAATTCCTCCAAGGTAGAAAACTTGCCTTTGGTTATGTATAGATGTAACTGTGTTCCCTTGCTGGAAAATAGGAAGATGACTAACAAATGGCTGTTTGTTATATAATTGTTACATAATTGTGTATGCATGTGTGTGAAACAGGTAATATTTCTGTCTACCTTCATCGAGAACTTTTTTCTCTTTTTATATTGAAATACTTTTGAACTTACAGGGTAGTTCCAAAAATAGTATAAACCCTATACAGAGAACTCCAACATACTATCACCCCCCCTACCCAGATACACAGATCTACCAATTTTAACATTTTGCCATATTTGCTTGCTCTATGTATGTATGTATGTATGTATGTATGTATCTACCTATCTATCTATCTGACTATCTCACATCTCCATTTTCTGGATGCTTGAGTGTAGGTTTTATACATCATGCTCCTTCAATACTTAATATTGCCATTTACATTTCCTAAGAACAAGGATATTCACTTCCATAACTACCAGAAGTGCACTTATTACACTGACATTTAACATTGATGTAAAGCTTATAATCTTTGTTCCAGTTTTTCATATGTCCCTTTCAGCCTTTTATCCTCCTTAGGCCCATACAGGATCATATTGCATTTAATTCTCATTGTCCCTTTAGTTGCTCTTTTTTAAAATTTAGTTGTGGGAGTATATATACCACATGAACTTTCTCATCTCAGCCACTTCCATGCATACCATTCGGTGGGACTAAGCACATTCTTAATATTGTGAACCTCTCACCACTTTCCATAGTTAAACTTCCCCATTTCTCCAACAAGAAACCCTGCACTGCTATGTATTAACTCCCATTTCAACCTGTCCACCACCCCTGGTAACCTGTACTCTAATTTCTATCATTGTGTGCTGGCATGTTCTCTGATAGTTTCTTTGTAGATACCAGATGGCTTAAATTTAACATCCTAAATCAATGGCAATCTCATTTGCTTTCATGCCAACTTAACTTCAGTTGTATGCAAAAACTATGTTCCTATTCCCCAGTCTTTATGTAATTCTTGCCACAGATTACATATTTGTACATTGTGAGTTCCAAACCGTTGTTTTATCATTACATTTTATGCATTTGCATTTTAGATCTTGAAGAAAGTAAAATGTGTAGTTACAAGCCCAAAATATGATAATTATAATTGTACTCTTGGGAAGCGTATTTGGCTCAACGGATAGAGCATCCGCCTACCACGTGGGAGGTCCAGGGTTCAAACCCAGGGCTTCCTGATGTGTGATGAGTTAGTCCACGCTCAGTGCTAATGCGCGCAAGGAGTGCCGTGCCATGCAGGGGTGTCCCTGCGTAGGGGAGCCCCATGCGCAAGGAGTGTGCCCCGTAAGGAGAGCCGCCCAGTGTGAAAAAAGTGCACCCTGCCCAGGAGTGGTGCTGCACACATAGCTGATGCAGCAAGATGACACAACAAAAAGAGACCACATTCCCGGTGCTGCTGACAAGAATACAAGTGGACACAGAACACACAGCAAATGGACACAGAGAGCAGACAACTGGGGGGGGGGGGGGTTGGGGAAGGGGAGAGGAAAAAAATTGTACTCTTTGCTATAGTCCATTATTTATAGTCTTTTTAACTTTCTCTGGCCTTTCTTACAGGGCTGGTCTAGTGATGATGAACTACTTTAGTGTTTTGTTTTTTTTTTAAATTTGGGAATGTCTTAATCTTTCCCTTTTTAAAGTTTTGCCAGGTATAGAATTCCTTGTTGGCAGTTTCTTGCTTTCATCAATTTAAATATGTCATCCCATTGCCGTCTCTCCTCCATGGTTTCCAGTGCAATTATGGCATTTAATCTTGTTGAGGCTCCCTTGTACACGACTTGTTGTTTCTCTCTTGGGGCTTTCAGAATTCTTAATAAGCCATGAGATGGGTTTATTTGAGTTAATCCTGTTTGGAGTTCATTGAATGTATTGGATGTGTATATTCATGTCTTTCATTACATTCGAGAAGTTTTCAGCTATTATTTCTTTGAGTATTTTCTCTGACACTTTTTCTTGCCAAAATGTGTGTGTTGGTACACTTGATGGTGTCACATGGGTTCTTTAGGCTCTGTTGACTTTTCTACATTCTTCTAGTCTACTTCTCAGACTGAATGAATTCAGTTGTCTTAACTTGAAGTTCATGGATATTTTCTTCTGCCAGCTCCAATATGCTATTGAGCCCCCACAGGGGATTTTAAATTTCTGTTACTATGGTCTTCAGCTTCATTTGGTTTCTTTTCATTATTTTCAGCTCTCTATTGATATTCTTTTTGTGTTAATCTGTAATTTCCCTGATATCCTTTAGTTCTTAATCTATATTTCCTTTATGTCTTTGAGCATATTTAGGGCCTTTTTAAAAATTGGTCCTTGTCTGATACTTCTTAGGTCTAGTCCTCGTCATTGAGGCCTCTGATACTTTAATCTTTCCTTTTCCGTGGGCCACCACTTCCAGTGTCCTAGTATTTTTTTAACCGGTTGTTGAAATCTGGACATTTTGATATTTTAATGTAATATTGTTGGAAGTTAGACTCTGTGGCATCTGTTCCTTAGCTCATATCTGAGTATTGTAGTGTTATAAGAGATGTTTCCTTGAAATTTAGGAGAAAAGAAAAGGAAGAAAGAAAAACACATTCTTCTTTGCAGATTTATCTGTGCGAGCGCAGGAGTGCACTGCTTCAGGACGCAGCGAGTTTAGGGACTAGCTCGGGGTCAAGGCCTAGTGCCCTCTCGTTCCTTTCTGTAGATCCTGCTGTCTTATGCCCAAGTGGCCTTCGGTATTCCCCTGTTAGCAGGTTCTGAAGATCCCCAGTTTCCTCAGGCCCTGGGCACTGTACTATTCCTACAGCCAGCAGCCCATCATGAAGGTAGTGCCACTTGATTGCTGTCCCACAGCGTTCTGCAGGAGAGCTCTGTGTGCTGTCTTCTGCATGCTCAGCAGGTTCTGGGATGGCAAGCCCCTCAGGTCACCTCCATAGATTGGGCCAGACACGCTTGCTCTCGAATGTGCAAGAGAGTTACAATGCTCCTTCCAGAACCGGGACTAGGGATTTGCACAGCAAGCGGGGCTCAGCCCCTGCCAAGCTGGTGGGGGTAGAGAGGGACAGCCAGGCCCCACCAGATCCTACCACTCTTATGTAGCCTTTTGCCTGATTCATTGTGCTTCCTGTTGCTGTAGTCCTTTCACTGCTTTCTGGAGCTTTTAGAAAGATTTTTCTGCCAGTTCTCGCTCGTTGTTTAAAGCTTCTGTGGGGGCCGGAGCCCTGAAGCATCTTACTCTCCGCCATTTTGATCAGAGCGGCCCTTCATCCACTTTTTCTCTCTCTCTATTGGGTGAAATTTTTGGGCATCATCTCAAATTGACCATGACTAAATAAGAACTCTTAGTCCTTTTCTCTGCCCATCTGGTCCATCTGTTTTCTTACTGCTGTTAACAGTGCTGTTTTATGGGGAACATATTTTAATATCCCAGAATCTCATTTTTTTTTTTCAATGTAATCATTTACTACTATATCTTTGTAGCTCTTATCCTTAATTTTGTACATGGATTTAAGGGGAGTATTATACAAAACTATTCCTTATATTATACTAGATGTGTAAAACATATAAGTAAATATTTAAATTTTAAACTCTACTCAATACCTGAGGAAGAAAAGGTCAACAGCGAGCTTATAGAATGTTTTGAAACCTGTGATAAAAGAATTAACATAGAATGTCATTCTGAAGGCATTAAAGAACTGAACAAGTTAAGAATAAAGGGAATTCTTGACAGGCATGTTCATTATTATTAAACTTTTGGTTGATCAGGGAATCATACCTATCTAGGTTGACATTTCAAAGTAAATTTTCTTTCCTTTGCATGTTACCACAAGAACTCAAGTACCTTTAATGAAAAGGATCACTTGAGTACAGGTAAAATACTTTTAGAAATGATTTTATTAAATGGAAATATTTGTTTATTTTAGAAGTATGTATTTTTTTAGAGATGGCCTAACGTTGCCAATATGATTTGATTAAATGTTTTGAAATATTTTGGTTCAGTCTTCTCTGCTTGCAGATGGAAGCAAATTATGACAAATTGATTCATAGGAGTTTTGTAAAACTTAAGGTACAAAATTGTTTATAAATTGTGGAATATGTTTATCATAGTAAATATTACATTGCATCAGATAGCTTAGTATGATTTACTGAATTTGATACATTTGGAGGTTGAAAATAAGCCTCAAATTATATCAGGAAATGAAAAAAAGTTACAATATAGCAGATAGGATGTAAGCATTTCACTTAGATTATATATACAATCTTTACAACACCTTTGCAGGGTGGTTGTGGCAGATAGTTTGCCATACTTTTGCCTTTGCTGACAGTCCTTTGGTTTGGTGTAAGTATTGGCAGAATTTAGTCTCCCAAGTCCCAAGAAATACATTTTTATTAGTAAAAAAAAATCATCAGGATTACTTCAGCACCTTGCAGGTTATTGGTTTAGGAATGAGCACATGACCCAATTATGGGGCTTCTGTGAAAGTTTGCTCCTCCTTCATGAAGGACACTGGAAAGGGACGTTCTCTCCTGCTGGAAATGTGTATGAGAATGTGATGCTTGAGTTGCTGAGGCTGTCTTGTAATTGTGAAAGTATGGGCAAAACCAATATATATGTTCAGAATGGCAGAGTAGAAAAAGGGGTGAGGCACAGGTCCTTTATGACATGACCTAACTAGTCTTGTGATTGCCTTAACTCTAGACTTCTTGTCCTGGGATTAATCACCTTATTGTTTGAGACATTTCAAATTCTTTATTATTTTTTTAATATCTGAAAGCATTCTACCAAGGGAGGTAGCACTGTAGTAAGGGATTGCTCGGTATTGTGCAAATTAAAATTTACAACCTTACTCCAAAGACCTTGTTCTACTCTGTTTTAATAACTTAAGAATTACCTACCTATAAGACCAGATTTATGAGTTAGATTTTAAATATTAGTAGAGGACCATTTGGGTGCAGATAGCCCTCCCTGAACCTTGTGGACACTTCCCTGTACTTGATTTTTCTACAGCATTTGACATACTTGGCCACTTCTTCCTTGAAGCTTTGCCATCTCTGGCTTTTATGCCATGACCTTACGTGGTTTTAACCCAGAATGAAGGCGACCAAAGATTGTTTGAATGCCACTATCTCCTCTTCAATTTTGTTTGCTATTGATTTTGTCACTTTTCTTTGACCCCTAATTGAGACCTGTCATACTTACTGCATACAATTTGAGTTGGTCTTTCTTTGCCATTTGCTTTCTCATTCTCTTTTTCTTACTTTATTTTTGGTAGTGTTATAGAATGGAATTAGGATGTTTATCTTTCCAAATAACTTCATCTAAGAGCACATTTTCTTTAAAAAATAGGCATGGTAATACCTTGCAGAGTTGTTTTGAAGGTAAAGTGAAATAAAATGTTCACTTATAAAATGTTCTGGATCCTTTGATATTAACTTTGTGTTCTTGGGTATGCCTCTTAACCTTTTTGAGCATCAGTGTTCTCAATACAAATGAGGAGTTGTACAAGGCCAGAGTTCTAAACCTTGGGATAATAGAAGTGTCCCATGGGTCCTCTGAGATTATATATAGCATTTTTCATTTATGGCATAAATGAACATCTGTAGTTTTTAGTAGGTTCTAAAAATGGTTAAGAACCACTGGATTAGATACTTGTTTAGATCCTTTCTAGATTTTAAGATTGTGTGAAATATGGCACTAAAATGATTTATGGTGGTTTCTCAAAATAGTAAAGCTAATTTTATGTTTCCGAAGATGAGTCATAATAACAGTTCTGCTTTGATTTGATTACAATTTCCTTATCATATAGAAGCCTAAATAGCATTAATTCTCAACCAGTTAATTGAGGTATATGATCTGAAAGGAATAACTAAAACCATGGTTAAGCTATTGAAGTTCTTTTATTTGAATATCAAATAGCAATTAAATTTACACTCCCCTTTGCCTGTTTAAATATCTAATCTGCAAAGCCACAAATTAAAACATTGAGCTATTTTTGAGCAATTCTGCTGTTTTCAAAGCACTTCATATATATATCAGCTGTAGTAACTCATGATAGACAAGAAAACTTAGAGAAGTTGTAATTTGTCTAAATGTGCTCGTTACTGCTGCTCTCTTTTGCTCTGTGTACATCTTACAGAATAGAAAGAAAATATTTCACAATGTAACGGAATTATTTTGGGGAAAAAGGCGTATTATGTTTTCCTTTCCTACTTATCCATTACCTTGTAAAGTTCCTTCTGTAAAGTTTGGTTAGCCTTTGTCATTTCTGTACATAGATTACATTGCTTTTTGTTTTTTCATTTTCACAAGATTGCATTATCACACAGCAAGTAGATGATCCTGGGGAGCTTTCTGTACTATTTTTATTGATTTGTTACTAAAGTATAAACTACTTGAGTCTTTTGTGTCTTTGCTATTGCCAGTGCAGAAGGTCAAGGTAGATAAGCCTATTGGTTTATGACTGCTTATCTGGTTATTGATTTAAGTATAGTTCTAAATATTTTTCA
Organism: Dasypus novemcinctus; assembly: GCF_030445035.2. NCBI lineage: Eukaryota > Metazoa > Chordata > Mammalia > Cingulata > Dasypodidae > Dasypus > Dasypus novemcinctus. Next base: position 7,503,907 of record NC_080701.1, on the reverse strand, counting down.
TATCATGTCCATTTTGATTATTTGAAATAAGAGTAATAAAATTGAAGTGGAAAATATATTTGAGTGTCACCTTCCTAAAATAAGGCATATGTTACTGAACAAAGAGCTAAATTATTCTAAAATGTGATCTCTTAGCAAATATTTATTGATGATTACTACATGTCAGGCACCACACTGTATTTTTTTGTCTTTATTTTTTTAATATTATATTAAAAAAATATGAGGTCCCCATATACCCCCAAGCCCCCTCACCTGACTCCTCCCCCCGTAACAACAACCTCCTCCATCATCATGAGACGTTCATTGTGCTTGGTGAATACATCTCTGAGCACCGGTGCACCTCATGGTCAGTGGTCCGCACCATAGCCCACACTCTCCCACAGTCCACCCAGTGGGCCATGGGAGGACATACAATGTCTGGTAACTGTCCCTGCAGCACCACCCAGGACAACTCCAACCCCCGAAAACGCCCCACATCACATCTCTTCCTCCCACTCCCTACCCCCAGCAGCCACCCATGGCTACTTTCTCCACACCAATGCCACATTTTCTTCGATTATTAATCACAATAGTTCATGAATAGAATATCAGTAAGTGCACTCTTTTTTTAAAATTTTTTTTATTTTTTATTTTTTTAAGATTTATTTATTTTTATTTAATTTCCCCCCCTCCCCTGGTTGTCTGTTCTTGGTGTCTATTTGCTGCGTCTTGTTTCTTTGTCTGTTTCTGTTGTCGTCAGCGGCACGGGAAGTGTGGGCGGCGCCATTCCTGGGCAGGCTGCACTTTCTTTTCACGCTGGGCGGCTTTCCTCACGGGCGCACTCCTTGCGCGTGGGCCTCCCCCACGCGGGGGACACCCTTGCGTGGCAGGGCACTCCTTGCGCGCATCAGCACTGCGCATGGCCAGCTCCACACGGGTCAAGGAGGCCCGGGGTTTGAACCGCGGTATGGTATGACGGACGCCCTAACCACTGGGCCAAAGTCCGTTTCCCAGTAAGTGCACTCTAATCCATACTCTATTCCTCCATCCTGTGGACCTTAGAGTGGTTTTGTCCACTCCACATCTATATCAAGAGGGGGCTTAGATTCCACATGGATGCTGGATGCAATTCTCCTGCTTTCAGTTGTAGGCACTCTTGGCTCCCTGGTGTGGTGGTTGACCTTCTTCACCTCCATGTTAGCTGAGTGGGGTAAGTCCAATAAACCAGAGGGTAGGAGTTTCAAGTCTGTTGAGGCTCAGGGCCTGGCTATCACGTGGTTAGTTCAGAGACGCACTGTATTTTGGAGGCAGAGTGGTGAATAAGACGGCCACTATCCCTGATATATTCTCCCGCTCATAGCTGGTGGGAGATCCAGATAGGAAAAACAGGCAATTATAGTGTGAAAAGTGCAGAACTGGGAAATATCGGCTGCTATGATAGAACATTAGGGTAAGCTAAAAACTGAAGGGATTCACATTGGAAATAACCTAATGAAGAAGTAGGGAAGGATATTTACATAGTGTTGGTAAAGGTCTGGAAATATGAATTAGCACAGCAAATTCAGGGAACCCAAAGAAGTTCGGAATGGCTTTAGAATGCCAGGATGGGGAGGAAACAAGGATTGAGGCTATAATGGAAGCAAGGGCCAAATCCTAAAGGGCTTCTTAGGCCACATTAAAGAATCTAGACTTCATCCTGAAATCTGTGGCAAAAATCTAAAGGTTTTATCTAGGAGGTTATGAGATGAGGTTTTATTTGGAAGGACTGCTCTGTCTGTGCTGTGGAGAATAGCTTAGCTGGGAATGAAAGATTGGAGGAGGGTGACGTCTACTCAAGAGGTTTCTGCAGAAATGAGGCTAAAGGTAATGATGACTTGAAATCATCTGTGCCTGTGCGAATGAAGAAGAGTACCCATATATCAGAGCTTTCTAGGAGAGAGACTCAGCAGCACTTGGTAAATGATGTGAGTGGGATGAGAGGAAAGTAGACAAGTAGAATGGCTGTATTTCCTGTGAAAGGGAAATTCTTTCTCCTCATTGGGAAACACAGGAGAAGGAAGAGATTTTGGAAGGAAGAAATGAGTTCACTGTTGAGAATGGGTCAGATGCCTATGTGAAACCTAAATTGAAATGTTTGATAGAGCTTTTTTTTTTAAGATTTATTTATTATTTTTCCCCTTTCCTCTTCTCCTGCCCTGCTGTTTTTGCTGTCTATGTTGTCTTCTTTTCTCATTTTCTCTCCTCTAGGATTCACTGGGATTTGATCCCGGGGACCTGTGATGTGGAGAGAGGTTCCCTGTCAATTGCGCCACCTCAGTTCCTGGTCTCTGCTGTGCTTCACCTTGACTCTCCCCTTGTCTCTCTTTTGCTGCGTCATCATCTTGCTGCGTGACTCACTTGCGCAGGGCACTGGCTTACCATGCAGGCACTTGTGCAGCACTGGCTCACCACGCAGGCGCTCGCGCAACACTGGCTAACCACGCAGGCACCAGCTTGCAGCGCAGGCACGTTTCTCTTCTTCTTTTTTACCAGGAGGCCCCAGGGATCGAACCTAGGTACTCTCGTATGGCAGGCGGAAGCTCTAGCACTTGAGCCACATCTGCTTCCCAGATTTAGAGCTTTGATCCGGGCTGGAGATAAAATGGATTTGGAGGTTATCGGTATCAGTAGTAATTGAATTCACCCAGCTAGAGGATGGAGAGTAAGAATAGAGGGCCTACTGCAAACCCCTCAGGGATTTCAATATTTCATTGTTGAGAGAGGTGGTCCTTAGTGGGTTCGTTCACTCAGCACAGCAGAATAGACAGACATACCAAACTAGGCTAGGGAGGAAAGGAGGATTTATTTGCTGGTGAGAGGCTAGAGATGTACAATCTCAAATCGGCCTCCCTGAACTGCAGAAATTCTATTATTTTATACCACTGTGGTGCTGAGGTATAATTGGGGTAGAATTGGACACAGGTTCCTTCATTCATAAACATGTGAAGGGATTGAGCATGGTGGGATGGGTACCAAATCAGGGTGTTACAGTCATTTTCAGAGGTCAAGGTTCTGGGATAGGAAAGTACAGGGTAGAGGTCAGTCAGGTTTTCCATATGGATAGTAAACAGGAGGGTGGCCTGGTGCCAACACAATGGCAAGTTTACACAAGGGCAAGCCTAGTTCTGAAAGAACCATAAACAATGCTAAGTTCAGTCTAGAATTACCATCAGTACAGTAAGTATACACAAGGGTGACCCTCATTCTGAAAGAATCATAAACAGGTAAGTTCAGTCCAGAATCACCATCACAGTAATAAGTATACACAGGGGAGAGGCTAAATTTTGAGTAACCATAAACTGGGATGAGACCTGTTTAGAATGGTCATCATTATAGCAGTTCTAGGCTAAATCCAGCCAGCTTCAGTGATGTCAGATATTAACCTTTGGCTGTTTTATACTTTACTGGAAGTAAAAGGCACCTATATAATGGTTTAGTAATCATAATTATTCTAAACTCTCAGTTTCAAGGGTTCTGTACAGTGCCTTAATATTTAAGGTACATGGGGTTTTTTTAGTACTACAATCTTGTGGAAGACAAGCTCCAGAAAGATACCAAGACTGAGCTGCCTGAGAGCTGCAAAGAAACCCAGGAGATTTGGTTATCACAGGAGGAGAGCTTTTCGAGTAGGAAAGAGAAGTCAATGGTGATAAGTGGTTACTGTGATAGGTCAAATAAGAATTGGACGGAGTCCTTTGGATTTAGCAAGAAAGGGGCAGTTGTTGATGCTTGCAAAAGGAATTTCACTGCAGTGAGTACTCAGTACGGAGCTACAAGATGTAAGGAATAAGTTGTGGTTTTGAAAATTTTCCATAAGCTTTTTTCCTTGATTAGGTGACAGTATTGCAGTCTTCAAATGAGAAATTCTTAGGCAGTTAATGATAACTTTCATTTCTCTCACATCATACTTCAGAGGTCTGAAAACAATTTCCTGATATCATGACATTTTTATGAATCAGATAAACCTTTTCATATTTGTAACATTTTATAGATATATAGAATTTGCTTCAGTTTAAAATGTTAGAAATTTGGCCATATTTGATCTTTTAGAACTCACAACCTTTTATTTAGAAGCTACAACCTCAGATACATTTTCTTTTTTTTTTTTAAAGTAAACTATCAGGAGACTCTATTTTTTATTTTATTTTTTTAAGATTTATTTCTCTCCCCTTCCCCCCTGCCCCAGTTGTCTGTTCTCTGTGTCTATTTGCTGCGTGTTCTTCTTTTGTCCACTTCTGTTGTTGTCAGAGGCATGGGAATCTGTATTTCTTTTTGTTGCGTCATCTTGTTTTGTCAGCTCTCTGTGTGTGTAGCACCATTTCTGGGCAGGCACTTTCTTTTGCGCTGGGCGGCTCTCCTTATGGGGTGCATTCCTTGCGCGTGGGGCTCCCCTACATGGGGACACCCCTGTGTAGCACGGCACTCTTTGCATGCATCAGCACTGCGCGTGGGCCAGCTCCACACGGGTCAAGGAGGCCGGGCCTCCCATATTGTAGATGGATGCCCTAACCATTGGGCCTAGTCTGCTTCCCAGCTACTTGTTTTTGTAGTCCCTTTCAACTGTGTATTATGTTATGAGATGTAAGCCAGTATGAATTCATAGTATTTCATAGTTCTCTGATTAAAATATGCTAATAATGTATGCTTTCTGGATATAAATTATCAAAACCATTAACAAATAGAGATAAGAATCAACTTTTAAGTAAGTCTTCATATCCAAGGAAGAACTGGAAAAATGGCAGCAATAACATCTAGGCAGGGGGCTTGTAATGCAGAGATTTTAGAGATAAAAACTTCCCAGCATTTTCTTAAAATCAGGGGTGCTGCTACAGAATTAACTGTTGGAGGTTAAGTATTGCAGTGATATATAGACCACTACTGTCTTGTAGTTTTCCTTTGAGATATTATCTGTGGTGGCCTGTACATTAAATGTCCTTTTCTAAAATAATCTTATCTCTTAGAAAGTTTAATAGAGCTAACAATAGAATTGCTTTGCTGTTTATCTTTCCATCACTCTTCCCTCCTCCTCTTAAGGCTAGACACTAGGTTATAAATACAAGCTTGGTTTGTTAAGCTTCTGTTGATGCATAACAAATTACCACACATTTTGTGGCTTAGAATAACATACATTTTTTATCCCTTAGTTTCTGTAGGTCACAAGTCTGGGCATGGTGTAGCTGGATTCTCTGTTCAGGGTCTCACAAGGCTGAATAAGGTGTGTGTGGGCTGCATTCTCATGACCTTTGGGTGCTCTTCCCACCTCGTGCAGATTGCCAGCAGAATTCAGTTCCGTGCAGTTGTAGGACCGAGTTCTTTTTTTTTTTTTCTTTTCTGTTTTTTGGGGTTGCTCTCAGCTCTTTGAGGCCACCTGCAGGTCCTACCTGCATGGCCCCTCTATTGGCAGTTCACAGCAAAGCAGTTTGCTTTCTCCCAGGCCGGCAGGAGGGCCTCTCTGGCACTTCACTTTTTTTTTTTTTAAAGATGTATTTCTCTACCCTTCCTCCGCTCCAGTTGTCTGCTCTCTGTGTCCATTTGCTGTGTGTTCTTCTGTGACTGCTTCTATCCTTAGCAGCAGCACCGGGAATCTGTTTCTTTTTGTTGCGTCATCTTGCTGTGTCAGCTCTCCGTGTGTGCGGTGCCATTCCTGGGCAGGCTGCACTTTCTTTCGCACTGGGCGGCAATCCTTGCGCATGGGACTCTCCTACGCGGGGGGGTATCCGTGCATGGCACGGCACTCTTTGCGCACGTCAGCACTGCACATGGGCCAGCTCCACACGGGTCAAGAAGGCCTGGGGTTTGAACCGTGGACCTCCCATGTGGTAGGCGGACACCCTATCCATTGTGCCAAGTTTGCTTCCCTACTTCACCTTTTTTTAAAGGCCCACCTGAATAGGTCAGACCCATCCAGGACCTTCCCCCTTTACCTTGCAGTCGGATGGTTAGGGATTTCAATTATACCTGCAGATCTTTGCCATAGAAGGTAAAATAACTACAGTAGTATTTTAAAACTAATTGGTCTGAATTGCATAGTGCTAAGAAACTAGTGATTCACAAAGATAAATAGTTGTAATGATAAGAATTATATTAAACAGCTCACTTATTTTGCAGTTTCAGAATGTCAGTTAACAGTTTATTTCCAGAGGTTTGGAAGAATAGTAGACATTTTCTTTTACACAGAGGAATCCAACAACATTGAAAAATAAAAAAACAAGTGCTTGCTCTGTGTAAATTTAATTGTTTGGTGAATATAATTTACAAAAAATTTTCTTACAGTAAGAGCTTTACCGAAATGCCTCCCCTTGCCCCTCCCCATTATAGAATATACCACTATTCTTCTATCAGGTTAATTACTTGCAGTTTCAAAATAGAAAAAGAATTTATTTGAATATTAGGCTCAGACTTATTTTCATTTTTATGACTGACACTGTATCTTTTTAAGCCTTGTAGCAGTGGACCCTGCATTTCTAAATTGAACTTATTAATGTTAAAGAGTATTAGAAAGATACCTAAATTGGGGCAACTATATTATATATTTTTTTAGTTTACATTTTTCTGTCAACCAAAATTTAAAAAAAGGGAGGGGTTTCCTGTCTTATTTGAAATATTTATACTAGCACCTTACTTTTTGGCCAGTAGTCTGGTGCTATGAAAAAGTTACTTATGGAATCCATTGTTATGAGTGATTCTGAACTTTGTATATTTTCAAGATAATGCTTTAATGAAATTGACCATTTACATGACATCATCATATACTGTTTTTGAAAGATACATACATCTTTTTTAGTAGTCACTTTTGTTTGTACATATATAATGCAGCTTTTAGTGGAGCTACTTTTCATGTTGCTTTCCTGCTGTGGCTTTCATACTTTTATCATATTTTACCATATTTTTTTTTCTAAATTTTATGATGGTGTCCCAGAGGCTGCTAGACACTCATATCAGTTTTTCTCTTCCTCTCAAGTTGGATCTGTAGATAGGGCCATGTGCCAGAAGTCTAGCCATTGGAGTGTGAATAGAATTGATTTATGTCATTTCTACCCTGGCCCATAATAATTTGTGTTGAAAGTCCCCTAGCACCCTATTCTAAGGTTTCATCTACATTGCATCCCAGCTTTCCTGTGAGCTTCTGTGTTAGTGTGCTCCTGAAATTTGGATGGTAGAGGTGGAGAGAGTCTGTTGTTCTTTAGAAATAGTTGAGGTAGGCAGATTCATGATGAGCAGATAGGAGGTTTGAGGTAACCTTTAGGGAAGGCTGGGACAACCACTGTGTCAGTTTTTTGTTGCTGCTATAACAAATTACAGGTTAGAGGCTTAAAACAGTGTAAATTTATTATATCTCTGGAGATCAAGATTCCAAAATCAGTGGGCTAAAATTAAGTTGTTGGCAGACCTTGTTTCTTCTGGAGGCTCTGAGGGGAGAAGTCATTTACTTGATTTTGAGCTTCCAGAGGCCACTTCTGTGTTCTTGTTCATGGCCCCTTCTTTGCATTACTCCTCCCACTCACTTCCATCCTCACATCCTTACTATTGATTGATCCTTTTGCCTCCTTTTTATAAGGACCCCATGATTGTATTTGGTGTACTCACCTAATGTAGGGCAGTTTCCCTCTATCAAGATCCTTAACCTAGTCATATCTGTATAGTCCCTATTACTATGTAGGCAGCACATTGACAGTTTCTAGGAAATAGGATATGGACATCTTTTGGGAAAAGGGTGTGGGGGGGCACTAATCAGCTTCCCACAACTACCCACTTAGCTGTGGAAGCCGTCAAGAAATTGAGATTTGTTTCCTTTCCAGGTGAGCTCTTAAGAATCACCTGATTTCCTCTTCAGATTGTTCAGTACTAGTATATAGAAACATTACTGACTTTTGCATGTTAATCTTGAATTCTGCCATTTTGGTGAACTCATTGATTAGCTCAAGTAGCTTTGTGGTAGACATTTCAGAATTTTCTAAGTACAGGATTATGTCATCTGTGAATAGTGAGAGTTTTACTTCTGCTTCACCTATTTGGATGCCTTTTATTTTTTATTTTTTCTTGTCTAATTGCTCTACCTAGAACTTCTAGCACCCTATTGAATAGCAGTGATGACATTGAGCACCCTTATCTTGTTCCTGATCTTAGAGGGAAAGCTTTCAACTATTTCCCATTGAGTATGATGCTGGCTGTGGGTTTTGTTTTTTGTTTTTTTTAAGATTTATTTATTTTTATTTATTCCTCCCCCCCCATTGTTTGCACTTGCTTTCCACTTGCCTTCTTTTTAGGAGGCTCTGGGAACTGAACCTGGAGCCTCCCATGTGGGAGGGAGGCGCCATTCGCTTCAGTCACCTCTGCTCCCTGTTTGTTGTGTGTCTCATTGTGTTTCCTTGCTGTATCTCTTGGTTACATCATCTCACTCATCATCTTGTTGCGTCAGCTTGTCAGCTTGCTGTCTTGCTCGTCTTCTTGAGGAAGCACCAGGAACTGAACCTGGACCTCCCATGTGGTATGCAGTAGCCCATGTGCTTGAACTACATCTTCCCTGCAGCTTTTCATATAGGCCTTATATATTCTTACAAGTCTTATCTTTCAAAGTGTTTTTATCAAGAAAAGATGTTGAATGGCAGGGAGGAATACTGGTGTGGGATGTTATTGACAGGGGACACATGGTTGGCAGGGAGTTCTCCAGGGCATATATCCAGGCTACATAAAAATGTTTGGATATTTTCATAGTGGTTACAATTAAAAACAACAACTGAAGGAGTGCTGAGTTCCTAGCCAGGGGAGCTCTATCATAGTCCCTAAAGGAATGACAAGAATCCCCCAAGTGCACTGGCAAAGACCAAAAAAGAAGGAAGGTCCAACAGTGAGCCCTTGATACTAATGACTATGCTTGTAAGCCTGTGCACCTGAAATAAGAACGAGGCCTAGAGCTGCAGGGTGCCTAAGAGTTACCTCCTGAGAGCCTCTGTGTTGCTCAAATCTGACCAGTCTTGAAGCCAAACTCAGCATGTAAATGTGTTGCCTTCCCCCCAGCATGGGACATGACTCCAGGGGATGAGCCTCCCTGACGCCGAGGGATTACTACCAAGTACCAGCTGATGATGTAACCAGGAAATGACCTTGAATACAAGGCTCAACTCAGACCAGCAGAATATCTCAGTCTACATATAATACCAGGAGTTAAAAATGCTTTTTGACCTGAATAAAAGGGGGAAATGGAAAGGACAAAATGAGTTTATATGGCTATGAGTCTCCAAAAAGAGCCAGGAGATTATCAGAGGGGTTGCCCTTAATCACACCTGAGCAGAGTCCCAGAGACAGATAAAATAGATTCAACCCCGGATATCGGTTCATCTGAAGGCTACAGAGACCCACAGGTTCTATGGTCATGGCAGATGGAGTTCAGTGCCATGTCATTTGGCCCTACTTTGGAGTTTGTGATTCTGTGTGATGGAGCTGGACTCAGATGTGATCTTTGTCCACAAGCCTCTCCTCTTACTTTTACCGGATCTATAGTTGGTACTGGGGTTTAGTGTATACCCAGGGGATCTGACTCTCTGGACTGACCATGTGATAGCCAGGCCTTGAGCCTCAACAGACTTGCAACTCCTACCCTCTGGTTTATTGGACTTACCCCACTCAGCTAACATGGAGGTGGAGAAGGTCAACCACCACACCAGGGAGCCAAGAGTGCCTACAACTGAAAGCAGGAGAATTGCATCCAGCATCCATGTGGAATTTAAGCCCCCTCTTGATATAGATGTGGAGTGGACACAACCATTCTAAGGTCCACAGGATGGAGCAATAGAGTATGGATTAGAGTGTACTTACTGATATTCTATTCATGAACTATTGTGATTAATAATCGAAGAAAATGTGGCATTGGTGTGGAGAAAGTAGCCATGGGTGGCTGCTGGGGGTAGGGAATGGGAGGAAGAGATGTGATGTGGGGCGTTTTCGGGGGTTGGAGTTGTCCTGGGTGGTGCTGCAGGGACAGTTACCAGACATTGTATGTCCTCCCATGGCCCACTGGGTGGACTGTGGGAGAGTGTGGGCTATGGTGCGGACCACTGACCATGAGGTGCACCGGTGCTCAGAGATGTATTCACCAAGCGCAATGAACGTCTCATGATGATGGAGGAGGTTGTTGTTATGAGGGGAGGAGTGGGGTGAGGGGGTTTGGGGGTATATGGGGACCTCATATTTTTTTAATATAATATTAAAAAAATAAAGACACACAAAAAAGAAAGGATGTTGAATCTTGTTGAATACCTTTTCCGCAGTGATGATTACGGTTTTTTTTTCCCCCTTTGCTTGGTTAATTTGTATAATTTTAATTGTTTTCCTTATATTGAATCATCTTGCATACCAGGAATACACCCCAGTTGTTAATAGTATATAAATCTTTTGATATGCTGTTAGATTTTATTTGCAAGTATTTTGTTGAGAATTTTTGCGTCTGCATTCATTAGTGAGATTGGTCTGTAATTTTCTTTTCTAGTAGTATCTATACTTGGCTTTTGTATAGGGTGATGTTGGCCTCATAAAATATGTTGGGTAATTTTCCGTCTTCAATTTTTGGAAGAATTTAAACAGCATTGGTATTAATTCTTTTTGAAATACTTGATAGAACTCACCTGTGAAGCCATCTTGTTTGAACTTTTCTTTGTTTAGAGATTTTTGATGACTGTTTTGATCTCTTTAAATGTGATTGGTTTGTTGAGTTCTTGCATTTCTTATAGAGCCAGTGTGGATTGTTTATGCATTTCTAGGAATTTGTCTATTTCATCTAGGTTTTCTAGTTAATTGGCATACAGTTTCTCATCATATCCTCTTAGGATTCTTTTTATTTCTGTGGGGCCAGTCATAACTTCCTTACATTTCTCATTTTATTTATTTACATCTTTTCTCTTTTTTTCTTTGTTAGTTTAGCTAAGGGTTTGTCAATTTTATTGATCTTCTCAAAGAACCCGCTTTTGGTTTTGTTACATTTTTTCCCCTTAATTTGATTTATTTCTGCTGTAAACTTTATTCTTTCTGCTTGCTTTGTGATTGGTTTGCTGTTCTTTTCTACTTCCTCCAGGTGTTCAGTTAGGTCTTTGATTTTAGTTCTTCTTTTTAAATATAGGTGTTTAGGGTTATAAATTTCCTTCTCAGAACTACCTTTGCTGCAACCCATAAGTTTTGATAAGTTATGTTCTCGTTTTCCTTCATCTCTAGATATCTACTAATTTCTCTTGCACTTTCTTCTTTGATGCACTGATTGTTTAGGAGTGTGCTGAGTAGCCTCCACGTATTTGCAAAATTTTTCTTTTCCCACTTGCTATTTTTTATTTTTTAAGATTTATTTCTCTCTCCCTGCCCCCTCATTGTTTGCACTTGCTGAGTCTGTTTATCTCCTTTGGTTCTTTAGGAGGCACCGGGGAACTGAACCTGGGACCTCCAATGTGGGAGGGAGGCACCTAATCACTTAAGCCACCTCTGTTCCCTGCTTTGTTGTGTTTCTCATTATGTTTTCTCTTCTGTCTCTTGTTGCCTCATTTTGTTGTATCAGCTTGCCACCCCTGCCCACTGTGCTAGCTTGACATCTGCTTGTCCTCTTTAGGAGGCACTGGTAACCTCTGCTTTCTGCTTTGCTGTTTCTCGTTATTTTTTTCTTGTGTCTCTTGTGTCAGCTTGTTGTGTCAGCTTGCTGTTCCTTCCTGTCACACCAGCTCGCAGTCTTTTTTAGGAGGCACTGGGAATGGAACCACAGATCTCCCATGTGGTGGGTGGGAGCCCAGTTGCTTGAGCCACATCCACTCCCCCACACTTTCTGTTGATTCTCATCTTATTTCCATTATGATCATAGAAGGTATTTTGTGTAATTGCAGTCTTCTTAAATTTATTGAGAGCTGTGTTGTGGCCTAAGAAGTGGTCTATCTTGGAGAAAGATCTGTCAACACTTGAGAAGAATGTATAACCCACTGCTTAGGATGCAATGTTCTCTATATGTCTGTTAGGTGTAGCTTGGTTATCATATTGTTCAAATTCTATTTCCTTGTTGATCTTCTGTCTAATTGTTCTGTCTAATGATGTGAGTTGTGTGTTGAAGTCTCCAGCTATTATAGAGATGTATTTTTCTCCCTTCAGCTTTGCCAGAGTTTACCTCATGTATTTTGGGGCACTGTGATTAGGTACATATATATTTATGATTGTTACTTCTTCTTGGTGGATTAATATATATTTAACACTAAATATAATACCAGATGACTGTTACTTCTTCCTCATGGATTAGTATGTAATAAATAGTAATATAATTTATTTTATTGTTAATATATACTGGCCTTCTGTATCTCATAGCTTTTTTGCATTTAGTCTATTTTGTCTGATACTAGTATAGTTACCTCTGCTCTGTTTTGGTTGTTATTTGAATGGAGTATCTTTTTTCAACCTTTCACTTTCATACAGTTTGTATCTCACAGTCTAAGGTGAGTCTCTTGTGGGCAGCATATAGATTGCTCATATTTTTTTAATCCATTCTGTCAGCTTATGTCTTTTGATTGGGGAGTTTAATTCATTCACATTCAATGCTATTACTGTAAATGCATTATTTACTCCCACTATTTTATGTCATATCTAATTTTTGTTGTCTTTTTGCTCTTTTGATTTCCTTTCTGCTGTTCTTGCCTTCTGTACTCTCCTCCAAGCCTCTCTCCCTGTCTTTTTCTTTTGGGCTGTAAGTCTCCCTTTAACGGTTCCTACAAAGGTGGATTCTTTTTTTTACAAACTCTCTTAGTTTCTGTGTGTTTGTGAATAATTTACACATAATATTTGAAAGACAAGTTTTTCCAGATAAAGAATTCTCAACTGGCAGTTTTTCTCTTTCAGTATCCTACTTATACCACTGTCTTCTTACCTCCATGGTTTCTGATGAGATGTACACACCAAGTCTTTCTGGGCCTCCCTTGTGTGTGATGGTGTGCTTCTTCCTTGAGTCTCTCAGAAATCTTTGATGTTTGACATTCTGAGCAGCATGTGTCTTGGAGTATTTCTCTTCACATTTATTCTGATTGGGGTATGCTGTGGTTCTTGGACATGTGAATCCATTTCTTTCATGCAAGTTGGGAAATTTTCAACCCCAAATACTCTTTCTGCCCGTTTTCCCTTCTCCTCTCCTTCTGAAACTCCCATGAGTTTTTTTTTTTGTTCGTGTTTTTTTAATTTTTTTTTTTTTTGGTTATTGTTGTTGTTTTTGCTTGTGCTTTTGTTGTAAAATCCAAGAATCCGTTGTCTAATGCTGGGCCCTCTGTTTTTTTCTAAGCTGTTAAATTTAGATCATTGATCCATTTTGAGTTAATTGTGTATGGTGTAAGGATGCACTTTAATTCTTTTGCATATGGATATCCAGTTTTCCCAGCACCATTTCTTGAAGAGTCTGGCCATAGGCCTTTTAACTCTAAACTCTGTAATCTTGTGAAAACCATTTAATCTTTCTGGGTCACGATACTTTTGTCTGTTAAAAATTAGAGTTGAGCCAGATCATAGATGGCTCCCAATGGTCACTTCTTATTCCTTTAAATGAAAACTTTGAAGAGTGTATCAGGGCAGTAGGAGCAGCTTTATTTTCAAAAGGATAAAGGGCCCTAAACCAGGGATTCTTAACAAGGGGTCAGTGAGCTTGAATTGAAATTCAAAAAAAACATTGTTCTTGCAGGGACGTGTTGGTGTGGGTGTGATCTATTTATTAAATAATTCGCAGTACAGTGTGGATTTCGTAAGGTGCATGTGGTTTTCACCTGACTGGCCCAGGGGTCCGTGGAGCAAAAAGTGTTAAGAACCCCTGTCCTAAACTGTTTCTTTACTCACTCACCAAGCTTTGGTCCCTCTTTTTGGTACTGTTTTGCCCAAACTAGATTGAATTTTGGCTTATGCCATTTTTAACGATAGGCATTTGGGTTAATGTGAAAGAATTTAATAACTTCTTTCAGCTTTCCTTAAGAAGAAAATCACAGATTTAAAATATTTAAATAATTTCAGATTATTTTATTGGGTAAATGCTTGTTATATATTTTTATATTATATTTTTTATAGATTTTTGGTAAATGGGGGTTATCTTAGCCTTTATTTTTCCCTCATATTCAGTTCTAGGCTTTAACCTTACGGCTGTCTGGTAAGTCCCTTTCATTGACTTTTTTATTTTTTTTGAGCCAATCAGGAAGCTGTAACTATTAGTTTAATAAATATTGCCAGTTAGCCCTGTTTTAGACTAGATAAGTTTTTGGTAAATCATTGTTAAAAAGTGTTGTGAGATTGAAATCACTATACAAACTCAATACTTTAATGTCTTTTATTAACTATTCCGCCGCAAATAAAAGACTTAAAAAGTGTGTGTAGAGCAAGTTTATAGAGAGAAAATTGCATTAAAGAAGGGGCAGTACCAAAAGTGGTTTCTGCCCAAATGGTTGAGCTGGGGGAGTGGCTTATGACTCCTTGAGACAAAGAGAAGGTATGGGGGCAATGGGAAGTGTATTAGTCAGCCAAAGGGTGCTGATGCAATGATCAGAAATCTGCTGGCTTTTATAAAGGGGTATTTATTTGGGGTAGAAGCTTATAGTTACAAGGCCCTAAAGAATCCAACTTCCTCATCAAAATCTGGTTGGCACCTGTTGGAGCAAGATGGTGGGTGGTGTCTGTGAGGGTTTAGCCTTCCTCTTTCCTTTAAGGCTTCTTGGGCCCTGCTTCTTCCCATCTCAGCTGGAGGGCTCGTTTCTTTTGGGCTCAGCTGCTCTGGTCTGTTCACAAAGTCAGCTGTAAACTGAATGGCTCATCTCTCCTCCTGGGGCGGTGGGGTCAAAGCTGATCGTTCTCTCCTCTTCCTTGTCTCTAGGGCTCTCTCTTTTCCTCTGTGTGTATCTACTTCTGTGTGTCTCCTTGATGGAATGTCCGTTTATGTAGTCCACAAAAGGGGCGGGGACTCAAACTGAGTTACACTGTACTGACGTGCAACCAGTAGAAAGTGTGCAAAACCTAAAACTATATCTGTACGTAAAGAATATGTGAAACAAAATTATTTGTCGTCTTAAACTGTAGAAATGCCTTTGTCCCAGGTGCTTTCGTATTTGGCACGGCAAGTACCAAAATATAGATAAGCAACTTAGTTCTTTTATTCACTCATCTTTGGCACTGTTCTACACTCATTTATATAGTTATTTTTTTTTGTACCTGCTGGAAAATACATGTGTAATTTATTTTCATAGAAAATATGTGCTCTTTAAATTTATACTAATTTAGGTGGAAATCAGAGAAAATGTCCTCATATAAATTTAAAATAACAAATTATAGCATAATGATAATGCAACTGCATTATCCATATGCATAGAGTTTATTTAACCAGTCTTAGAATAGCTGCACAGTTACCCTACCTGTAGACCAGGGCACAGGGATAGCTTATATGGCTACAGGAAGCCTGCCATTTTGGAGCAGGCCGGTGACCATATAATTTATACTCCAATCACGACAGTTGGGAATGAAAGAAGGTCCAATTAATAAGTTCGCTGAGATGACAGGAGTAAACCAGGACTGTCCCTGTGCTGACTGAGACATGTAGTGACCTTATTTGGAGGCAGGGTAGAGGGTTTTGAAATGGATATACAGTTAGTGTTTAATACGTTTTCGTTGATTGGTTAGAAGGATTTTATAGAAATCCCAATCCAAATTTTTTTCTCTCTGTATTCAAACATTGTTACATTCTTGCCAATGATCAGTTAGCCATTAATTGATGCATAAAGGCTTGGCATGTTGCTCTGGTTGCTTTAGTGCTATTTATTTCTCAAGAGTTTTAAATTCAGCTTTTAAAATTTTGTCCTATTTCTGTCTTTTCATCAGTCAAGAAGAAACTCATTATCATTAAAAATAAACAGGTTTATTTCCATCTAAGTATTTATAAATGATGACTTTTGGATTACATATACAAACTATTGGTGGAAAAATTTGCTCCAAATGAACCAAAAAATTAAAAAAATGGTATTCATATTATTGTTACTCATACATTGTTTTTATTTTGTCCATAACATTGTATATCTTCCTCAGTACAGTGAAACTCTGATTTTGCACAACATGTATTTTCCCTGTATGTTTATTTCACAGAACATAATGTTTTTCTAGTGTTAAAACAGTATTATAGGGAGCGGATGTAGCTCAGGTGGTTGAGCCTGCTTCTTCCCATGTACGAGGTCCCAGGTTTGATCCCCAGTAATTTATAAATCTAAACAAATGAAAAAAACCAACTCTCATTGGGGAATGGATGTAGCTCGGTGGTTGAGCATCTGCTTTCCATGTGCAAGGTACTGGGTTCAATACCTGGTACTTCCTAAAATATATATATAATAGTATGTGTGTATGTGTATGTATATTCAGTTCAAGATTGAACCTGTCACATTCTTCATTGCTGCTACCAAAAGTATACAATTCTAAAAATAAATGTGATGATATGGGAATATTAGCTTATAAAATTGTCAAGTGATATTATTTTTATCTTGTTCTTGACTTCTATGTTTTGTTGTTATCCTGCTCTCATTTACTCCCTGGGATAGCTAGAGTTCATCGGATTACTTCTTTTGCTCAGACCCTTTCTACTTCCACCTGGTAAGGGTTGAGTCTCTACAATAGGTGTGATTTAGTAAAGCAGCAACTGCCACTTAATACCACAAGAGTAATTTATATGTTGGTAATTCTTCTGGTGACTCTGCCCAATAAAGCTCACTTTAAGATTTTTACCCATAGCTGTTTATTTGCGAGCAGCTAGCGCTCATTTTGTAATTAACATTGTTTATCCCTCTTGAGAATTTGGGAAAGTTTCTACCACCCTAGAGAAATGGATCAGTCAAACATTATTTTAAGCTAGATGCTATACTATCTGCCTGTTTTAGTTTCCTGGCTGCCAAAACAAATACCATGCATTGGTTGATGGCCTCAGTGGGAGTTTATTGGCTCACAGTTTTGAAGCTAGGAGAAGTCCAAAATCAAGGCATCCCGGAGGTGATGATTTCTCCCAGAAGACTGTGGCGCTCTAGGGCCCCTGCCCGCCCTCTGTGGTCCTTGGCTTTTCTGTCACATGGCAGTGTGCATGGCGGCCTCTTCTGGCTTCTCCCTTTTTTCCCAGATTCTGTTGACTTTAAGCTACTGGCTGCTGCTTATGGCTTTCTCTCTTTCTGTGACCTTCCCTAAAGTGCCGTTAGTAATAGATCCTAATTCAGTTGGGCCACACTTTAACTGTTCATACCATAGGATTGGATTAAGATTAAGAGTATGTTTTCCTGGCGTACAGAGCTCTAAGCCACCACAGTGTCCAAATGAGTTTTCATCTAGGTGTAAACGTCTTGGAGAGAACATTTAGCAGGATCAACCACTTAGAAACTAATAAGCATGCTCAACTTTATGCTTTCAATTATAAGGAATGCCTCCTGCTGTGAAATTAACTATCCTAGTGTTATATTTTAAGGTTATTTTGAAGGAGAAAAGATAGTTTGACTTTTCAGATGGTTCTTTGAACTTTTTGGAAGGTTCTTTTTCTGTGGAGCATTTACTTTTTATTTAAGTTTTTCTTGAATTTGTTATTCAGAAAAATATTTATCTACTGGAAGCTTATTCATACAAAAACAATTAGTGATTTTTTATTTTATTTTATTTTATTTTATTTTTTTATTCATTTTTAAAAAAATATTACATTTAAAAAATATGAAGTTCCATAATGCACTGTCATTGAAAATGTGCAGCTTATGGGACATGGTCAATTGAATAGATGTTTATGTAGAAATAGAAGACTTTGAAAATAGACAGCTTTTGTAAAGTTCTTTTGTGTGTGTTTGATTCCCAACACTGCTTTATTTTAAAAAGGATTAAGGTTGCCTATAAAGTGGCTTTTAAAAGATTTTTGAACTGAAATAATTTGATTTTTTTTGCAGTGATTACTCAGACCTAGATTTTGCGGTGATTTTTCAAGGTGAATATAATTTTATGGCAACTAATTGAAATATTAAAGAAGTTAAATGTTGAATGTATGTGTACATATTTTCTTTCATTAAGAGGAACATAGATTTTATTTCAAAAATTCTTTTGAGGTATACTTCTTTTATATATATAGTTCGTATAATTTTGATGGAAATAATACCTTTCAGACTCTTTAAACATACAGTTTGCGTTTTAAATGGCAATTAAAATTAAAGATGAAAGAAACTAAAGAAATAAAGGTGCTATAAAAAATGTAAGATATGTATTTCTAGGTGATCATATAATTGGTTATCCAAACTGGAGTACATTGGTGAATGAAAAGAAATGCTCGGGAAGTGGAACTGGCTGAATGGATAGAGCATCCACCTACCACATGGGAGGTCCAGGTTTGGCCTCCTGACCCATGTGGTGAGCTGGTCCATGCATAGTGCTGATGCACGTAAAGAGTGCCAGCCCATGTAGGGTGCTCCTGTGTAGGGGAGCTCCATGTGCAAGGGGTGTGCTGTGTAAGGAGAGCCACCCCATGTGAGAAAAGCACAGCTTGCCCAGGAGTGGCGCCACACACACAGAGAGCTGATGCAGCAAGATGACGCAACAAAAAGAAGCACAGATTCCCAGTGCCGCTGACAAGAATGCAGGCAGACACAGAAGAACACACAGCAAATGGACACAGAGAGCAGACAACTGGGGGGGTGGAGTGGGGGAAGGGAAGAGAAATAAAGGAATGCTCATAATGATCACCCTAAGGTAATAGGAATAAGCTGGTTCTTTCCTAAGCAAATCTGTCTAGTGAAAATAAGTTCAGTGATATTTTTTCCTAAAGACTAAAGTAAATGGTATATTTTGGTTTAGATACCTTTTTAAAAAATTATTTTTAAAATTGTGGTAACTTGTAGATTTAAAACAAAGTTTGTTTTAACCATTTTTAAGTGTGTAATTCAGTGGCATTAATTGCATTCACAGTGTTGTGCTGCCATCACCACCACCCATTGTCAAAACGTTTTTATTACTCCAACCAGAAACTCTGTACCCACTGAGTCATCATTCCCCATTCCTCCTCCCACAGCCCCTGGTAATCACTAATCTACTTTCTGTTCTATGAATTTACTTATTTTTTGTTTTTTTTTTAAAGATTTATTTTTTATTTCTCTTCCCTTCTCCCCCACCCCCCAGTTGTCTGCTCTCTGTGTCCATTCACTGTGTGTTCTGTGACTGCTTCTATCCTTAGCAGCAGCACTGGGAATCTGTGTCTCTTTTTGTTGTGTCATCTTGCTCTGTCAGCTCTGTGTGTGTGTGGCGCCATTCCTGGGCAGGCTGCACTTATTTTGTGCTGGGTGGATCTCCTTAGAGGGTACACTCCTTGCACGTGGGGCTCCCCTATGCGAGGGGACACCCCTGCGTGGCAGGACACTCCTTGTGGGCATCAGCACTGCACATGAGCCAGCTCCACATGGGTCAAGGAGGCCCAGGTTTGAACTGCAGACCTTCCATGTGGTAGGTGGACACCCTATCCATTGGGCCAAGTCCGCTTCCCCTGAATTTACTTATTCTTGATATTTCATATAAGTGAACTCATAAAATATTTTTTCTTTTGTTTTTGCTCATTTCACTTAACATGTTTTCAAGGTTGATCCATGTTGTAGTATATTTTCAAAAATCATTCCTTTTTTTGGCTGAATGATGTTCCTTTAGATGTATATATCACATTTTGTTCATATCTCTATCAGTAGACACTTGGGTTGTTTCCATGTTTTGGCTTTTGTGAATAATGCCGTCATGATTATTGGTGTAAAGGTGTCGTATTTGAGTCCCTCCTTTCAGTTCTTTTGGGTATATACTTATGAATGGAAATGGTGGGTCATGTGGTAATTCATGCTTAACTTTATATTTCTACTAGCAATTCACAAGAGCTCCAGTTTCTCCACGTCCTTGACAGGACTTGTTATTTTCCCTTTTTGAAATAATAGCCATGTTAGTGAGTGTAAAGTAATAAATATCTTTTAATAGCAATTTACCATCTTACACAATGGATCTTAGAGTTAAAAATCAAAGTCCTATCTTTCCTTATGTTAACCAGGTCAGGACAGTTTACTCCTCCTTAGCATTTTGAGGTAGATAGCATGTTTTCAATGCCAGAATTTCCATTTGGTTATGTTTTATAATTTGTCTCTTCATTTATTCTTACTTGATCAATCACTGCCATTACACTTTTTATCGTGTAGATTTTTAAGCATGTTTTCCTTTTGTTCTCCAAACGTATATGTAACAGCTACTTTGAAGCCTTTGTCTGGTAAGACCAACATCTGGGTCCTCTCAAAGCAGGTTTTCCCTTATCTGCTTCCCTCCATGTATGGTTCATAATTTTCTTTTTCTATGTATGTCTTTGTTTCTCTTTATTTTTGTTGTAAACTGCTCCTTTTAGATTATATATTTAATAATTCTGGATTCTGACAGTTCCTTCATCCTGTCATGGTGGTGGTGGTGTTTTTTGTTTAGTGGCTTGACTGGATTAATTTTATGGAGCTGATTTCCTCTGCAGTGTGTCCCCTCTGATTTCAGTGTTTGAAAACCACATCTTTCATTTCACAGCTTATTTTTTGTAGCTCCAGAGGGCAGCAGTAGGACTAACGGATGGCTATTACATGGGTAAATGTATGCACTCATTATAAGGAGGAAGTTTTGAAATGTTGTCCCTATTTTCAAGTGGAATTTGCTGCCTAGTGAGCTAGAAAGGTAATTTAATCTAGATGTGTTCACTTTTGCTGATCAACTGTCAGGATATTGTACATGCCATGTTTTGTGGGAGGTTTAATTAAATTTATTCTGTTCCAAAGCCATTTATATTCTTATGTGAAGGAGCATGGTAATGGATAATAAGGAAATGGAAATGTTTTGTTTTTTTATTTTCACGACTCTTGAAATGGTACAGTATAAGAAGCATGAGCCACCCATATGTCCTAAACCAAAAAAAAACTTCTTTTATCTGGAAAGACTTCTGTTAAATGAGGACACAGTTTTAGGAAGGAAAAATCAGGAATGGGAAGAGGGAAAGGGAATATTACGTTAGTTAACAGATGTGCTAAATCAAATCTCATGATAGCTGGTATCGCTATATTGCCCTCTTTACTAAAAAGGCAGTATTTTTCAGTAATATGTTTAAAAAAAACTAATGGGAATTTAAAATATATAGATGATTGATACTAAACTCGTTTAGCATTTAACGTATTCTCAGTTGTGAACCTTATAAAAGCATTGTTATGGTTAATTTGAGTAACTAGAATACACAAATACTGATGTGTTAGTGAGCGATAAAAAACAATTTTCTTAATCTTAACGAAATATTGACCTAAAGAAAATTTATTAAGGAGGATAGGAAGATATATAGATTTTTCTTTTTGTACTATTATTGTAAAAGAAAAGATTCCACTTACATATAAAAAATTTCCTCGTAATTCTCTTTATCTGTTTCATTAATTCATTGTTCATTAAATGTGTACTAAACATTCTTATATGTTCAGGGGCAATCTAGAGATGAAGAAAGTACATTCTCTCCAGAGACTGTTCAGTGAGGGAGACATAAATATAATCTAACAACAGCAGTGCTATGGTAGAGAAACTTTATTAGTTGCTAAGAGGAAGTCCATCTCAATGTGAAAACTGGAAAGGCTTCAAAGTTAAGTAGTTGACTTTGTATTTAGTCTTGAATCAGGACGTGGTGTTTGACTTGTTAATGGAGGCTGCATATTTGATTTGGAGTTGTGTGTGGGGAGTGAAAGGGTGTGAATGGAGAATCCAGATGGTGGAGACAGGATTCACAAAGGTATAGCAATCTGAAATTATGGTGAGTCCTGGGAATTTCTAATACAGCATTTTCCATGTTTTAGAGTGATCTGTCAGGATAAATAATAGGTGAGCCTAGAGACCAGGTCTTGAAGGATCTAGAATGTTATTCAAAGTGTTTGAAATTTCTATTGTAGGACATGTGAAGATGTTAAAGGGTGTTATGAAGATATGTGAGATCCTGCAGATCTGCATTTTAGAAAGATTACTCTTGCTGTAGTGTAGAAGGAATTTGGGATAGGAGGTGCTCTAAAATAAGACTTGACTCGTAATGAAGACTATTCGAGACTGAAAGTACTAATTTGGGAGAGATAATGAAAGACTGCTTGGATTATGCCAGAAGGAATGGAGAGAAGGGGGATAGAGTCAAACATTTTTGGAAAGTGAAATAGCTGATACGTTATAAGGAATGATGAAGACAGCTGTAGAATGGATTTTAGGTTTCTTGCTTAGGCAACTGGTGAATTCATTGGCATTAGGAATACAGGTATGGGAGTCAAAATAGGACATGCATGAGTTTAACTTTAGACATGTGGAGTCTGAGATCTTTGGCAGTTCTATTTAAAGTTCATGAGAGGTATAGATTTGAGATAGATAATCTGTCACAAATGTGTAAGTTGATAATTGAAGCCGTTAAAAGTAGAGATCACCCAGGGAGTTCATCTAGAGTGAAGAGAGCAAATGGCCAAAGAAAATAGAAGGAAATGAGCATTTAAAGGAAAAGTGAGAGAACACCTCCCAGTGAAGAAGGCTGAGTTAGAGGTATGGGAGAAGCAGGAGTATATGGTGTCTCTGATACCAGGAAAAACGTTTTAAAAAGGGAGTGATTAACAGTATCAGCTGTTTTGTCCACAAGGAAAAATCAGAAAAGTGTCTATCAAATTTCCTAGTTAGGAAGTCCTTTTTAGTTTGTTACAGTAGAGCAAATGAGTGGTAAGTATGGACGATTGGGTATTGTAAAATAGGGGGTGAATTCAAAGGTAAAAACATATGGACAGGTTACCCTTTAAAGAATCTTTCAAGAATAGGGGTCTGGGGAAGAGCACTGTTAACTAGAATGAAATAAATAGTAGGTTCAAAGGATTTTTTTTTAATTAATTTTTATGGAAGAGATTAGAGCTTGTCAATTGAAGGAACATCAGAAAAATGAATATATGAGGGTGGGATGATGGAGGGCTAAATTATTGATCAGGCCGTAAATGATTGGATTCCCAGAACACAGAGAGATTTTCAGATACCCATGTAGGACACTGATCCTTCTGGACCAGGAGGACTAGAGGTAATTAGTATGATTAGAGGCAAGAAGTTGAGGAAGTTTATGCAACATGGCTTTTCTCTATGAAGTTGGAGGCAAGTCAGCTGGATGCTGTCCATAAATTGTATTCCTTTGAAGACTGAACATGTCTGTTGCTGTGCACCAATAAGACTGACATGGATGCATAGCTGAGGAGTGAGGTCAGTAGGTGTTTAAGAGACAGCAGCATTAGTGTAATGCAGTGGTTCTCAAGGTTTAGTTCTTAAACCAGAAACTTCAGCACTACCAGGGAACTTGTTAGAATGAACATTCTCAGTCCCTACTCACCTACTGAATAGGACCATGTAAGTACTCAGAATGTTTACTTTCCATTTATCTCTGTCAACAAAAAAATTAGACCTACTTTAGCTCACTGGAATTGAATAAAAATAGCATAAAATTTGACAAAAGATAGAATTATGTCAAATATTGATAGGTAGAGTACAAATGGAAAAATACTTGACAAAAAGGACATTAAAGTATTTTTTAAAACATAAGAGCATATAAACATATGTTCCAAACATGCTAACAGTGATTACTTCAGACTAGTGGTTGTTACTTAATTTCCTTTATATTTAAAATAAACACCCGTTTTTATAATGGAAACAATCAACGAATTACTACCATTGAGCATATTATATGTTCTCAATATATCTTTGTTTTTAATTGGCCATGATTTTGAGTGGATTTGCTGATAATCCTTAATTATAACATGCCAGTCCTACCCAATAGACTATTGCTGTACTACTATTTATTTTGGTTTTTCCCTTCTTCTTTTGAGTGATATTCTTGCACAGAATGAGCTTTCTACTCATTAATTCCACTGTATAAGATCAACATGGTGATTGTTTTTTCTTTTTAGATACAAATTTGCTCCATTGCATCTCTTCATTTTTCTTTTCCATAAATCAAAATATTACCAATTCTGAGGACCTAGTAAAAGTGACCTACTCGAAAAGATCAAGACCAGTATTGATCTTTTTCCCTTTATCATTCAATATTGCTAATTTTGACACTTACGAATCCCATATTATGAGATGTTCTACACATGTATGCCTTTTCTCCTCAACTTGTATGGTTCCTGAGGTCAGAGGACATATCAGATTTTCTTTGCTCTCAGTTTGGCCTGGTGTTGTGTATAACTGAAAGAATTCACCAAAGAACTTTTGACTGTTGAAATGACTTCTGACAGTCTAAAGATTGTTGACTGCATGTAATTAACTTCCTGAGTCCATGTATGCTTGGTTGAGAGAAACCTTTTTAAATTCCAGAAGGTCAAGACCCCTGTTGAATTTCCAGTCCAATCATGCACTGTGATAATAGGAAGAAGCCAAGGGATCAAAGTTCTAATAGCTATGCTTGCATCTTTGAAGTTTTTGGTATACTTGAGTGGTATTAGTGTTAATGTATACTATTTTGTGCTAATGAAATTTAATTCAGAATCAGAGTTGATCTGTGTTTGTTTCATTCGTGTAATGTTGAAAATAAGTCCAAGGATAAGGAAAACAAACCTGAAAACTTAAAAAAAAAATTTTTTTTTATGTACGGTGAGCTGCATTTTAGAACCATAAGTTTCCTGATTTGAATCAGGTGCAAAGGCTTTAGGATTTATTATAAGATTCATATATAAGATATATATAATATAAACATACCGTGGGGTGAATATACTTGTTTCACTACTTTAAAGTACTCTGCTTACTTCTTGCTGGCATCATTTCCAATTAGAAATTGCTATCATTTTTAGCTTTATTTCTCTAAATGGGACGTTTCTTTTCTTCTCTGGCTGATTTTAAGATTTTCTCTTTAATACTGGTTTTGAGCAGTTTTATTTTGTGCATTGGTGTAATTTTCTTCATGTTTCTTGTGCTTTGGATTTATTGAGCGTTTTGGCTCTGTGGGTGTATAATTTTATCAGTTGGATACATTTTGCCATTTTTCTTAAGATATTTTTCTTATTTCCTCTTGCCTGTCTTCATTGAAGACTGTAATTACACATTAATTAGGTTATATGAACCTTATTGCACACCTCGTTGATACTCTGTACAATTTTAAAATTTTATTTCCTTTGTTCTGCTTCATTTTGGATAGCTTTTACTGATGTCTTCATGTTCATTTATTTGTATTCTTCTCCAATGTCTTGTCTTCTGTTAATACCACTCATTGTATTCTTCTCAGATATTGTTGTGTTCTTCTCTAGAAGTTCAATTTATGTCTTTTTTATATGTTCCAAGTCTTTACCTACATTTTGAAAAAATAGAATCAGTTTAATGTCTTTCTCTGCTAATTTTAACATATGTGTCAGTTCTGGGTTGGTTTGAATTGACTGATTTGTCTTTATAAATGTATTTTCTTGCATTTTTGCATTCCTGGTAATATTGGATTGGATGCTAGACATTGTGAATTTTACCTTGTTGGTTGCTGTATATTTTTATAGTCTGTAAATATCATTGAGCTTTATTCTGGAATACAGTGAAGTTACTTGGAAACATTTTAAAAAATCTTTTTATTATCATTTTAATTTGCCTTTCTTTAAAATCATGAACTCTGAAGTACTGCGGGTTAAGGTGCAATCCATATATATTGACAGTAGTTCAAGCCCTGTTTAATTGTATACTAAGAATTTAATAAAAATTGAAACCAGTTTCTAACCCTGTGTTCAAATGACAGAACTTGCTTGGGGTGTTAGAACTTTTAACCTTAAATAGTCCCATAGGTTAAGGGTTAAACCCCCTCGCTCCAGAAGGAACTCTGGGAATATCAGGGAACTTCTGGTTGGGAAATCCTTAGTTGATCATATATTAGTAATTAATTGATCATATATTAGTAATTAATGTGTGACTTAAAAACAGACTTTAAATACATAGAGAATAGTTCATGCATGCAGTGATAAAATACCTAATGGTAATTTTGCATCAACTCTGCCCTGAAATTTCTGTCATTTAAAATGTCTGGAATGCAGGATACCACAAAGTATTGCAGAAGCAAAGTGCTTCACTGAAAACTGCATGTTTTACTCAAAACATGACTTGGAAACATTTTAATTCTTTCAGGTCTTGCTTTTTCAATTTGATAGGCAGGACCAGAGTGGAGTTCAGTCTAGCAGTCTAGGAATAATTTTTCCCCACTACTGAGTCACAACTCATTGAGCACTCCACTTTGTGCCTATGAACTATGATTTTTCCATTCTGGTGGTGGGGACAGGCACTATTCCTGGCACAGTGTGAGCGTTAGATACTTTCCTCATTAATCCCTTCAGATAGACACCACCTCCCTCCCCTCCCCCCAGGTAGTTTTCTCAGAAACTCAGTGCTAACTTTTTCAAGGCAGGAAGGAAGAATTTTTTTAGAGCTCTGTTTGTTGCCTGCCTTGTAGGCATCTCTCTGTTGCATTTTCTGATGTCCGGTGTCCTGAAAACTGTTGCTTCTTGTATTTGTTTGCTTATTTTTGAGATGGTTTTAGGAAGGTGGGTAAATCCAGTCCCTATTGCTTGCTCCATCTTGGCCAGAAATGGAGGTATTATGCTTGTTACTTTTTGAAAAGGATTGTGTTATTGACAAGAGGAATTCTTAGGGAGGAAGTTATTTTTAAACCCAGTGTAATTTAATGTAGAAATAATTTTAGCTTTATATTTCTTTAAATTTGTTTTGAAAATAAGTAAGGTTCTGTTCTAGTATATGTATGGGAATCAAAGTAGACTTACTATTTTTTTTGCCTATACACTGATATTTAGCTCTCTTTACTGTAAGAAAACGACAATCTTAATAAGTTCAAGGTATGCTATAGAGAATTAGTGGTTTTTAATTAGTGACTTTAAATTGACCAATTGAATAATAAAGGTCCCAACATATATCTCCAGGACTTTATAATTAAGGTTATGTATAAAATAGTTCCAAAATGTTAGCCAGTATTCCCTAGGCTTAGCTTGTCAGTTTTCTAATTTCTCACCTAAATTAATGTAATAAATATTTCATTAGTGAGTTTACAAGAGGCATTAAAAATATCCAAGTATTCTTTCCCATTTTATAGCCACATTTTCTGATTGAGATTATAAGTTCTATCTGTAATAATAAAATTGTTTCTGAAAGGGATGCCTTATTTTTAAAGTTGATTTTATTTGCATAATTGCTCATGAAAGAATCATACATTAAACCATGATTTTAGGAGTGTTTTGTTGCAAATTAATTGAAACTACAGTTAATATGGCTTATAAAAGTAGTAATTGTAGGTTAATTGTAGGACTCACTGTTTAAGTTATAGCCTTAATTTTCATACACTGTATTAATTACTTTATGATCCTCATATCTCACTCATAGTTACGTTTTTTCCTTGTAAATTCCCAAATGCCACTGACATGTAAAGGTTTTGAAAGTGGAGTAAATGATGTGGGTCTTGGGATAATTTACCTTACTTAAGTGAATGGAATAGTTTTTTGGTGGGGGTCAAACACAGTTTTATTAGCGATGACTCTTTTTCCTATCTTCCCTGAATCTGAATGTTACACAAAATAAAAGTATTCTGAATATACTCAATTATCATTTCAAATAGAGAAGTTCTTTCTTAATTTAATATACTAGACTGACCTCCATACAGACTGTGATGTGCCAGCATTAATAGATCCAGTTTAAAGCTTGGCCAAGTAGTAGTAGTGGAAAGTAAATGATTAGTTGTGAAAGGCTAGAAGAAATTGGATCATTTTGGAAGAAATAAGAATACTTGCTGAGAATATCAACAGAGCCAGCACAGTAGGAAGAAGTTAGTGATAAAACGAAAAGCATTTTCATTTTATGGCCATTAGGTGCTGGATCCTAGAGCGTTAGGGGACATTACTGATTTTGAAAAGTAATGCATTTCTCTTCTCTTTTCTTCTTTGTCTTCAAATTATTTTCTTCAGCACAGTGAACTTTAAAGCTCTTTGCAAATAATTTCTTAAATGATCAAGCCTATTAAATACCAAAAATATAACATTTAAAAAGTTTCACAAACCTATGACATTGGGAATATATAACAAACTAAATACACATTGAGATTAGCTTGACACTGGTTAGATAAACATTCATGGATATGTTCTTGGAAAATGACCAGATAAATTACACTGAAATAATAAACTGAAAGCATATGACTAAGTCTTAATTTTTTGCCCTCTTTTCCATATTTTATTATTTGCCAGAAATCAGTACAGCCCAGACTACAAGGCAGTTGGAATTTTACATCGATAATATGGAACCCCCCCAAATTTCATTTATTACTGTGTACTGTTTTTAAATAATAGTAATGTTTGTTCACCTATCATCTTTTTATCCATTTATCATCTACCTAACTACATCCATCCATCCATCCATCCATCCATGTATCCACCCACCCGTCTGCCTGCCTGCCTGCTTAATCCATCCATCCGTCCGTCCATCCGTCCATGCATCTAATCTCAGTGACCCAGCAGTGATAATTTTTTTTTTTTAAAGATTTATTTTTATTTATTTAATTCCCTTCCCCTCCCCCGGTTGTCTGTTTTCTGTGTCTTTTTGCTGGGTCTTGTTTCTTTGCTTCTGTTGTCGTCAGCGGCACGGGAAGTGTGGGCGGCGCCATTCCTCGGCAGGCTGCTCCCTCCTTCGCGCTGGGCGGCTCTCCTTATGGGTGCACTCCTTGCGCGTGGGGCTCCCCTACGCGGGGGACACCCCTGTGTGGCACGGCACTCCTTGCATGCATCAGCACTGCGCATGGGCCAGCTCCACACGGGTCAAGGAGGCCCGGGGCTTGAACCACGGGCCTCCCATGTGGTAGACGGACGCCCTAACCACTGGGCCAAAGTCTGTTTCCCCCAGCAGTGATAATTTTGAAGTGCTCCAGGTAAAGTAATATCTGTGAGCACCAGGCTATTTCTAAGAGCTTCAAGGGTTTCTGGTTGAATAAATCTAATTGAAGTCAGAGTTTGCAGTGTATATTGTAAATTGTGACTGTATATGTTACTTGGTGTTAACCTATCTCCTTCCATACCCAATGTTTGTTAATACTTTAAAAGTTTTAAACATTCTGTAGTTTCACATCACTTCTTACTGAAATTTTGATTGGATTAGATGAACTTTGGTCATTACAACCTAGAAATGTGGTGTTTTGTTATAAGTTTTCCCTATTTTATAGTTGATTGAAAGGAGTATATTTTCTTTTGTTCCATTAAAATTTGGACTGTAAGTAGAGGTGCTGAAATATATTTTCCATCCTCTTTTATTTCTGCAGTTTAAAATAGGGCTCCATAAAGTTTTTAAAAGGCAAATAATTTAAAGCAAAAAAAAAAAAATCCTTCTTTCAACCAACATAAATATAACTAAAGTTTTACTATTGATCTAATTTTTAAACTATGTGGTAAGATTTGGAACATCTTTTCATGTTGATGAAAAAATCAGTATTTTCTGTTTTTATATTATGACTTTCCTTCTATAATTTGAGCATGGTAGGGCAAAATTGCATCAAATTACATAGAATATGCATATGTCACAAATAGTTTTGTTTTGAGAAATATTTGATAAGTTTAACCTATAAAGTTTTATTTTCTTGTCTAAAGATATACTTTATTAGAAAACTATAGTTAGTCCAGAGAGGACTATTTAATTGGCTTTAAGGGATATGCTGATATTTATAATGAAAGTAACAGAAAATAATATTGTAGTAGCAACAGTAATTAAGAAAAACGTTGACCATTGAATTAGAAAAAATTATATGAGAATGCTTGAACTTAACAGCAAGATGGTTAGGGTGTAGGTAGGCTTAGAGACTCTGGAAAGAAGGTTAGTTTACTTTAAGGAGAAATAAGGATTGTTAGGGATCTTACAATTTGTTTTTTTGTTCCTGGAAGGTTGCTTCAATAGAGTATTGGTGAAAAATTGTGTAATAACAATAATGTCTAACCTGGATTCCTTAGTAATAGTAATTATACATATTGCATAGTGTATATGTGCCAGTTCTGTTAAATACTTTGTTTTGTGGAAATATTTTTTTTCCCATTTTAGTAATGAAAATAGGTTAACTGAAATAAGTGAACTAACTACAGGGCCAAGTCTCTGTTACTATAGGACTCCAGAATGTGATTTAACTTTGTAAAAGGCTCTCACTGGATTTGTCTTCACAGTATCAGGCCTAAAGTGGGCCTGTTACTGAAACAATGCGTGTAATGATGAAGTTCTACCCTACTTCAGAGTACTTTTATTTTAATAAGTAGTATGTGTACTTACTCATTCTGTAGAATGGCTGTTTTACATTTGTATTTGGCAGTATACAAAAAGCATTTTCCATCCCAAAACATTTGCCCAAACTATTCCACGATCGTGTGCGGTCAGAGTAGGGATGGAAGGTGTACGTGCTTATGCAGGAGCTTGTGAGTCCTGTGGATCTGGGTGGAGGACTGGAGGGAGCCTGGTCCTGGGAGCAAGGACAGCCGAGCGGTGGGACTCTGCCTGGTGGCAGCACCCAGCAGCCCAGAACCACGCAAAGCTGAGCCTGGGTTCTATGGAGGATCTTGTTTTCAGTAGAAGTAAGAAGCCCCCCTGGGAAACAGACCTGGCCAGAGGTGGAACTTGGAATACTTCAAAACAGTTTATACTTAAATTTGTTACTTTTCCTTAAGGTTATTATTGCCCATTTATAAAGTCCACAGTGTGTAACAGTGGGCCATTGCTTTAATATTGGGTTCAAGCTAAATCTTGGATATTTTATGAAGAAAATAGAAGGCTGTAAAGAGGCACTTGAAAATAGTGACCATTATAATGTAGGGAATGCTACTTACTAAGAGATTGGCTGGGTTTCTGAGGGATTGTTGAATTTTGAGACCTTGGAAATGATGATTTTCCAGGTTTGAGGACAAAAACCTATTTGAAATATATTTTATATCTGCTGCTATTTTTGTAATTATGTTTGTCATTAAATATTTTTATTAGAATTAATTTATTTTTCTCGATTGTGATACACATTTAAGTGTGGCCCACAAATGGGCAAAATATTTGATTTTACTACATATTTGAAAATAATTTTGGAATACCTTCTATTATGTTGCAATCTTTGAGCCATTTTTTTCCCCCACTGAAATATTTGTATTTCCACATGTGCTATGGCTGTCTATAGCTGTAGGAATTGATGTACATTCACTGCATTTTGTTGTTGGTGTTGGCCCAGTTTGTATTCATTAAGACTTATTTTATGTTTGGTTATTTATGGTTATTTTATATTGTGGCTATATGTAGTATGGTGTTGTTTTGTTTTTTTTAATTTTCCATAATTAACTGAAATAACAGTGCCAGCAGTTATCATATTACAACCTGTATTGTATGGACTTCTTTTATTAATAAATTTATTACTAAATTTATTTCCTGTTATTCATGCAGAACTACTTATTTCTTGTGGATTATAGTATAGAATATATGATACTTTAACAAAATTTGGTTCCTTTGGATAGTAACTATATTAAATGAATTTTAATGCAGGCTTGATAAAACTATTTTAACAGGTTTTATTTTCCCAGTTTGTCAAATGGGTTGGTACCTTTTACATTTTCACACTTTATACCTGATTGTGAAAAGTGTCGACATTCTCATTTAGAGGTAATTTCCCACAGTGAAATAAGAAAGTAATACTGGTGGTCTGAGAAAAGTAGCATAGGGTTTACAGGCAGAGGGCCACAAGTGTCTGTCTTTGTGATCTTGGACAGATGTCCAAGTTTTCTGAATGGGGTAGTATTAGCCCTTCTCTTTTTGGGTTGTTGTGAAAATTCAATTTTTATGTGTGTGTGTATATGCGTGTATATATAAATGTGTATATGTACATTGTATGCACACACATACATACCCAAAATGTTAGTGCGTACGTTACCTTTTACTGTTATTGTTATTACTATAAGTGCTTGTTACTGTTATTACTTTTCTATGTTCTGTACATAGAAAAAAGGGAATAAAAATGACCCATGGAAAAATCAAATTAAATTCTTACCTCAAGCTATATTTGAAAATAACAACCCAGAGCCACCCAAATGTAAATAAAATGAAATACCATTGGTTAAAAATGCTGGAGAATATTTTATGACCTCAGGGTAGGGAGGGTCTTTTAAAATAAGGCACAAATAATCACAGATTGTAAAGGAACAGAATGAATTTTACAACATTAAAAAAAAAAGGTTGTGTGACTGAGGCACTGAACTTTATTTAGAGATATTTATAAATATTTACTTTATTCACCATGAATAAAACTATATGTCAGCTCTTAGAAGATACTGCCACATATATAAATGATTAACATTAATTACTAATACATTACCAAATGATAACCAAAAAAAAAACTACAAATTAGTAAAGCAACTCAATTGAAAAACAGATGAAGGATCTGACTAGGCAGTTCATAGAGGAAACTTGAGTGACTGAAAAACATTAAAATGTTTATAATCTCACTGATCAGGGATATGAAAATTACAAGAATATGGAGATGTCATTTTTTATGTGTCAGCCTGGCAAAAATTAAAAAGTCAGACAATGCTAGTGTGATAAGGATGTGGGAAATGAGAGCTTCTACACTGCTGTGGTGGGAGTGTAAATTGGAATGACTGCTTTGGAAAGGCAGTTTGGCAATATCTTATGATTGGCTATTAACTTTTTGTTGCTGTGGGCAATTTTGACAGTTTTTTGAAGCCTATGAAGTCCTTCAGAGAATAATGTTTTTTTCCCCCTCCATCTATACAAAATATAAATACAAATAAATTATAGAAATGGGAATAGATTAGCAGTTATGTATGGCAGGAGAAGGATAGAGAGATTAAAGAGGTGGTTACTAAGGGGTAGGGACGTTGCTTTTTGACCGAAGTGATGCTCACCTCTGAGATTCATTGATTGTACACTTCAGTTGGATTGTATGGTTTATGAAGACATTTCAGTAATACTGATGAAAAGAATAATGTTTCTAAATGCATAAAATAAGATATAAAGGAATACAGAGGATGTTAAACAACGAGAAATAGTTATCAAAATATTTAAAATTGTGGCATAGAAATATGTTTTCCTTATGAAGTTATTAAATAGCAAGACTAATGATATAGGCCTGATAGCTATTCCATTTCAAAGTAGTGATAAATGTAACTAATATTTTGAGCTAGCAGCAACAAATCAATGGGATAGGAAAATATCTATGATTTCTGTTGGCTACAACGTTATAGATACTGCTAATACTATTGTGTTTTGTTGTCTTTGTTTATAATTGGAATACTAAATTTCATTTAGAGATCTCTGAGAATAAAAATGTTTTTTCTTCCTTTTCAAATTCAGTCCATGAATTTTTTTCACGGAGCTAAGGAGACTGAGTTTAAGAATGCTTGTACAGATTTTATTGTTCATGGACAGTGGTAATGATTGTAGCATTATTTATAAGAATTTTTTAAAAAGGTGAAACTTTAAGTGTTCATTAAGAGAAATGGCTATAAATGTGATATAGTAATTTGAGAGAATGTTTTACAGCAATGTAAATAAATGAATTAGATCTGTATGTATCCACATGTATAGGTTTGTGAAACAGAATTTTCACTTAAAGTTTCAGTATGATATAGGCAGAGAACAGTAAATAAATTAAAAGCCATACAAAATCTTATGTATTATTCATGATTTTATGTACCTGTTCACATGTGTATACAGATAGATTTGAAAGAATACTTTTATCTAAGGAGTAGAGAGGAGAATAAGATAGGTAAGGTGGGGTAAAATGAAGTTCAGATATACCTGTAATGTTTTAATTAAGTTTATTTTATTTATTTTGAAAAGGTCTCAAGCAGGTTTTTGGATTCAGTGATAATTGTCATTTCTGGATAATGGCCCATCAGTGTTTGTTCTCTTCCTTTTTTTCTGAACTAAAACAGTTCTCAAAGTTCTCAAACTAATGAGTATGATAGGTTATTTTATCATAGTTATAAGTAAATGTTGCAATAAAAAAGAAGTGGTCTAGAGATAGGTTACTCATTGAAAAAGAGATTAACTTCTGTATTTACTTTAGGTACATATGGGCTACCCATGCACATAATTACAGAACTTATATTTTGTAATTAATACAAGGATTCGTTTGCTTTTTTATTTAGAATGTTAAAGTAAGCCTTTGATAGTTGTTGGTGTGTATGGTAGCAGAATGTAAACATGAGTATAGTTAGGACTGCGGCACTCTGGAGTAATTTAATAGTCCTAAATTTCTCTGTTTCTGGAATCTTTATCACCAGAAAAGCACAAAACTTTGCCTCACTAAACCCAAGAAAATTATTTTATTTGTTGGCTTAAAAATGAGAGTAAAAAATCACTAAAATTAATTGTCATTAACATTAGACAAATTTAATTTTTCTCTAACGTTTTATAATGAATATTTTCAAACATCTGGAAAAGTTGAAAGATTTTACTGTGAGTACTCATTCTCACCACCTAGATTCTACAGTTAACATTTTACTGTACTTGTTTTATTGCATATCTCCTCATCTGGTCTTGTCATCCATAAGAACATCTTTTTTTTTTAAATGACTTTTAAAGTAAATTGCAGACACCAGTATTCCTTCCTTCTATATTAATCTCCTAGGGTTGCTGTAAAAAAGTACCACAAACTGAATGGCTTAAAAAACAACAGAAATCTATACAGTTCTGGAGACTAGATGTCCAAAATCAGTGTTAGCAGGGTCACGTTTCCTCTGAAGACGCTAAGGAAGAGTCCATGCCCCTTCCTGGCTTCTGTGGCGCAGGTGTGTGGTGGCTGCGGCAGCCCCCAGCGCTAGCCTTCCACCTTGGTCCTCGGTCCTCATCTAGCTGTCTTCTCTGTGTGTCTTACAAGGTTAGGGCCTACCCTCATTCAGTATGACCTCATCTTACTACATCTGCAAAGACCCCACTTCCAAAGGGGGTCACATTTACAAGCACAGGGGTTAGAACTTCAACATACTTTTCTGGGGGGAACACAGTTCAAATACATAAGAGCCCGGTCAATATACATATCATTAACTGTACTTTAAGCAATGCAGTGCTTTACATAAATACTGTATTGATTGGCTGTAGGCTATAAAAGATGTGGACATTTTCTACTCTTCCTCTAATTCTCTTCCCCAGTTCTGCACATTTTATAAATTGCTCTATTTTATTGTGGAACATGATATTAGCTCTTCAAAGTAGGATGATTTTGAGAGTGAAAGGGGATGCTATTAATAATTATACAGGAAAAAAGTGCAATTTAGGGCTTCTAAGATGAACCAGGTGAATAGTTAGACTGTCAGTAAGCACAAACCAGTCTGTTTAGGCTTAGTTTTATATTTAACTATAAAATTTTAAATATTATATTCAACACTTAGTGTTATACCATAACTTCTCCTTTACTGAGTTCTTTATTTTTATTTATCTCTTGATTGAATTTTATCTTCAGATAGTTTTCTCCCTTTCCAGAGGGTCTATTTGTACTGAATTCCTCAGCTTTTTATTTGCCTGCTTTTTTAAACTTACATTAGTTTTCCTTATTTTATAAGTAATACATTTTAATAAAGTATGCTAAGTGACATCATAGGGATAAATGGAACAAGAGTAAGGGCATGTCAGTATTTTAGAGAGAGCACGAGGTTAGATTATCATAACATATTGCTCAATGTCTTCTACATAAAGCTCCATGTAAGAAATTTTGTTGGAAGATTTTAGTGCCCCCAAATTCTGTGAGTCCATATCCAGATTACAGTTAGTAGGTAGCTGTGATACTTTTAATAGTATACCTTTTATGTAAAATCTTTGCTTTGCAAAGAAAATCTTTTAATCTACCTGAAAAACTTCACTTGTTCTTGCTAGAACAAATCCTCTTTAAGTTTGATGGAAAGGGTTTTGGAAAACCTTTTAAGTATATTTAAAGCATGGTCTTGGTTTATTTTCTGTTGGAGTATATCTGATTTTTCTTTGTTTCAATAATTTAACCATCACTTATTCTATTGATTAATTTATTTGTCCCAAGAATAAACTTGCTGAAGAATCTCTGTTTTGCAGTTTATGATTAGTTTATACTTTTGTTTTTCCATATTGTAGTAAACTTTTTTTCAGCTGCTGCACATAGTATGTTGTCATTAATGGGTTGTTTATGGCGACTTACAGAACAGTGCTGGTTATGGTGTGGTACAATGTGTTGTTCTAGTGGGGCCCCTGCTGCACTTGCTAGGCTGGAATGACATCTTGCCTGGGTCCACATTCCCTCCCGAGGGAGTGGCCAGATGCTGTGGGCAGCCGCGTCCAGACAGCTACTATGATTTCTTTATATGGTACCTGTTTTAAAAGCAGATAATTATCTATGCAATAATAAATATCCAATAGACGGTTATCCAGCAGTTTGGGAAAGATGGTGACAGAAACTAATACAGTGGTGGTACTAAAATAAGATATTCATTTAGTCCCGTTTTGTGACTATCCTTTATTGATATGAACTTATATCTTGATCCTTCAGATATAATGTAATGGTCCCAAGCTAATATTGTTTTCCGTTGGCAGGTGGCTATTGCACTAAAATAGTGTTTTGATGAAAGCAGTCATGAAGAAAGCCCACCCAAATAAAAAAAAGCAAACAAAAAATTAAGAATAGTTTTACATTATTGTGAAAAATAAACAGAATAACTCCCAGTATTAAAAAATATATTTTCAACTATTTACTTGGCTTTATGATCTGCCTTTATCAATACTTTTGTATTCTAATTAGTATAAGCATTGTACCTTTTATCTTCTCACTTAATGTTACAATAGTTTTTCTGCTAGCCACAGACCACAGATATGTCTTTCAATCTCTGATATTTCATGGTATTAATATATTCCTTATTCCATAACTATTTTATTTTTATTGCTGTTAAAACCACATAATTATGGGAAATGGATGTGGCTCAACCAACTGCACTCCTGTCCACCATATAGGAGGTCCAGGGTTCAGTGCCCAGGGCCTCCTGGTGAGGGTGAGCTCTGGCCCACATGGAATTCCGGCCCACGCGGGAATGCTGTCCCACACAAGAGTGTCCCCGTACGTGGGAATGCTGCCCAGCATGGGAAAGGTGCCCCACGCAGGAGTGCCAGCTGACCCAGAGAGCTGGTGCATCAAAATGATGCAACAAGAGAGACAGAGGAGAGAAAATAAGAAAATGCAGCAGGACAGGGAGCAGAGGTGGCGCAAGAGAGTAATTGCCTTTCTCCCACTCCAGGAGGTTCCAGGATTGGTTCCCAGAGCTGCCTAATGAGAATACAAGCAGACACAGAAGTACAGTGAATGGACACAGAGAGCAGACAGTGGAGGGGGGGGGGAATTAAAAACCAAAAAACCCCCCGTAATTATCTAGATCTTTTTCTTTAGAATTATTTTCTTGGATTATATTCTAATGGTTGTGATTAATTAATTACTATAATCAGTTCATTGCTTTTTGTTTTGTATCCTTTCCAGGATGTTCCTTACATTTTGGGGATTACGTCTATTTCATGGCATATCTGAATTTATATAATTCCATATATTCATTAATCTAATTTTGTTCTTACCACTGGTATCAAATATAAAAATATAAAAACCCTGCATGATGTTTTCTGATGTGTTTTCTTGGATAAAATTAAAGTATAACAGCATCAAGCATTAGTATAGTTAAAATTTATCTCTACTGTGGGACAATTAAGTGTCTCATGGAACAAAACCTAATGTTTTTCATTATAGAATTTATATTGATGTGTTTTTATAAATGTGCTGCTGCTTTTATTTTATTTTTGTGAAAAGGGCCTAGCAAAAATAAAGGTGATATTAAATCTTTGATTCTTATTCAAATTTTTGATCTTATGGTTGTGTCAGTTATAAATATAAATGAGATAAGTATGCAGGGAAACAGTTGCTTCTTCAATATTATCTTTGCTTGTAAACCAGAGAGTAAATACGGCAAAGAAACTGTGATAAACTAGAAGTGAGAACCCCTTCTAAAAAATTGTTTGGAAAGGGCTAATAAATAATTCCTAGATAATACCTTAAAATTTTTACAAATTGTACATTCTTTCGATATATATGTGTATATGTTTATAGAATTCGGAGCCTAGCTGGAGCTAGCCATGTTCAGGATGTTTTGAGGAATACGAAGATAACCAAGATGTGCATCTTTCCTCAGGGAAAATTTCTGAGAAGAGTTCAGGTTGATAAAACCATTGATTAAAAGTTTCTAGAAATATTTTTACCGAGTGTGTAGAAAAAGTTCATTTAATTGCCTATCGTACCACCATCAGTTGAAAACGTCCTTCTGAAAAAAGCATGAGCATCTGAATAAATGTTTTCTAAAATAACTTACTTTCTTGGTTTCTCATTCACGTCTGAATTGAATTGGTACTACTATCTTTTGACATGTTGAGCTTGAAAACTAATATAAAACTATACCTACATAAAAATTTTCTGAGACTGCTGTACCTGTCATAGTTGAATTTCCTTTTTATGTACTTACACAGATCAATTATCTTTAGAGTCTCCTCTGAGGTGGAATTGGTCTGGGGTTTTCCAGTATTCGTTTCTTTAATTTTAAAGTGCTTGCTTTTTTCTGCATCAAAGAACTTTCAGCATGATTTGTTTTTGAAGTATTTTGAATCTCTTACCTTTTCACCTTTGAACATATTAATAGTTGAGGTTTTCTGAGAGCGTGCACATTATATTTCCCGTAGAGGTTATACAATTTGAGTTCTTTGTTTTTCATCTTCCAGTGCCCTTTAATCAGAAGTCCATCGTCAATGTTCTTGTGACATACGATGTTATGATGGGAATGTCAACTAAGTCCAACAAATGGCATTTCCACAGATTTGCACTTCAAACATGTACGAAAAATAAAATATATAATATTTAAGGTTTATAAATTTCCCCGTGTAATTACTCTATCTGTAAAATAAATTACTACCTCTGTCCAATATATTAAGCAATCTGGAGTCACAAAGCAAGTATCAACCAAATGATATCCATTAAAAAAAAAAAAAGCGCTAGGGAAAATACTTACAGAGCCGGTCAAATGCTCACAGGGATCAACGTGAATTAAAAACGAGCACATTCTGCACAGTGGGAAGAAACATCAAAAATGGGAGCCTTCTAGTGGCTGTTCTTTTCCCTGGGGAAAAAATAAATCCCCAAAGCCTATGGAATGGTTGTAAAACTGCAGCTGAACTTTTGGCACAGTTGAGAGGCCTTTCAAAGTCAAGCCAGGGATGACTCCTTTAAAGTAAGGTCTGAGCAAGAGATGACAGAGAGGGAGGGGATGGCTGCTCAGGGCCCTGCTGTCCCGCCTCTCCACCCCTTTCTAGAATCATGCACCCCCTCCTCCCTCAAAGCAGGCGGGGCCTGGTCTGGGTAGCTCGCCTTCCTCTGCCAGCTCAAGAGTTGCGCAGCAGGCAGGATTCACGATGTGAAGAACACTAAGCAAGGCCCTTCTGTACAGCCCGGGGAGGAGATGCTTTGCTTCGTGCTGGGTCGACAGCAGGGATGCACTCGAGACACGGGACAGGCCACTCCAGCAGGACGGCTGCACTGCCTTCATGAGGGACAATTTGAGTTCTTAACAATTAATTTCTTCTTTGACTCATTGTTCTCTTTATGGCAGTTTGATAAAAAGTGTATTTGTATTTGACTGTAGTCTTAAGCTATTGGTGATCTTTAGTGAACAATCAGTTTGTAATGTAGATGGGGTGAAGCTTAGATGATGCTCTGATATTTTGGTTTCTAGAAGCATTAGTCGTCCTTCATATTTGATAAAAATTTCTACGATAAAATAATTGAAAATATGGCTGCTGTGATGATAGCAAGTACCTGTAATAAAATATTAAGTAATACTGGTATATGAAGAGCCAGTCCTCTGGCAGATATATGTGTGTGTGTATATATATATTTTAAACATGAGGCCATGGTATCTTTGCTTTAGTGCATCTGATCATCATTAAAATGTACCTTGAGACCAAATGCTGGAAGCAAACAAACAAAATGGGTATAAAAGTATTAGATTAGTGAGATCTCTTTCCTATTTAAAGTTTCACTGTTGAATTGAATTATCTCTTTACATTTTATTTAGTGAAATATTTTTCATATTTTTGGTGTGAATTGGTGTGTTATTTAAACAATTGAGAGCAAAATGGATTAATGCCATATATTGGTGACTGCCATATAGATTACTCCAGTTCCTTTATTATAGTAACTTGTCTTCAAATATGGTTTTCATCAATATTGTGATAAAAATATAAGAAAGAGATCTGGTGATCTGTAGTTAGTATGGCTGAATAAATTAACTGTTACTGTGTAGCACCTGATAGCTCTTGCTTTTTACAAGGTAACAAAGGACTTTTTCCTTGAAGATTTTGAATTTTCAAGTTCCTGTCCCTTTTCTGATATGACAGATTATGACACCTATTGTCAGTTTCCTAGTCTTGTGTTGGTGGCAGTCAAAGCCCAACTGCTCACATATTCCTTACTAATGGGACCTGTCTGGATTCCACAGTTCTCTGCACTGAAGGTAAAGTAGCCACTGTCAGTAAGTGTTTACAGAAATAAGATCTTACATGCCCTCCTTTCCTGAGTCAGCCCTATGCCATATACTTAATAGGAGAGCCACAACCACCTCATATCAATAGAAGCAATATATATTTTTAATACCAGAGTTGATTGGTTATAAGGCCTTGAGAGTAGGATCTGCCTTACTCATCTCTCATTTTCCATAAATGTAGCCTTGTCAATAGAGATGGACCAGAAGAGAAGGGAACAGTGAGTACCTGTGATTTGCAAGATGCTGTGCTAGTTTTCCATTCGTCAGCTCATTTGAGTCTTTGTGAAGTTACTGTTCCAATTTTACAGATAAAGAAACTGACTCAGTTTCTCTCTCTACAGTCTGCCTTTCCCATACATTTCATATAAGTGTACTCAAACAACATGTGGTGTTCTGTGCCTACCTTCTTTTACTGTGTCTAATGATTTTGAGGTTCGCCCACATTGTAGCATTTGTTGTTACTGTATTCCTGTTTATTGCCCAATAGCCCTGTATTGTATAGCTACCACATATTGCATATCCATTTGGCAATTGAGAGACATTTAGGTTTTCATGATACTTAAATTTAAAATCATGCTTTCACAAAAATGTAAATTGTTTTGGATATGATGTCATTTTTTGAATTGCCAGATCCTTTTTTGCCAAAAGTATGTGCTACCTAACAGTTGATACATGAAACAGACTCTTTGGGGTTAATTGCAATTCTCATTTTAGTCTTGATTTGTAATGAAAGTTCAGAAGTACAGCTTATCAGATCTCTTCTGAGCATTACCTCTAAGGAATTTTACACTGATTCTCCTTAACCATGTGCTCTGAATTCATTTTTTTTTTTTAAAGATTTATTTTGTCCTTGTCCCTCACCGTCCCCCGTTGTGTGTTCTCTGTGTTCATTTGTTGTGTGTTCTTCTGTGTCTGCTTGTATTCTCATTAGACATCTCTGGGAACTGATCCTGGGACCTTCCGGTTGGGAGACAGGCGATTACTCTCTTGTGCCACCTCCGCTCCCTGTTCTGCTACGTCTTCTTATTTTCTCTCCTCTGTGTCTCTTGTTGCGTCATCTTGCTGCGCCAGCTGGCACTCCTGTGTGGGGCAGCTTTCCCACATGGAGCGCCATTCCCACACAGGGCAGCACTCCTGGGCGTGGTAGTATTCCTGTGTGGGCTGGCAGTCTGTGTGGGCCGACTTGCCCTCACCAGGAGGCCCTGGGTATTAAACTCTGGACCCGCTAATGGTAGACGGAGGCCCAATTGCTTGAGCCACATCTCTTTCCCTGAATTCATTTTTAATTGTCAGTATTTTTGCTATTATGTTCTTCAAGTGTGTTTTAATATATTGTCACTTTTTACATACTTTTTTTTTTTACTTATCTTACCTTAAAACCTTTAAGTAACTGGAAACTATAAGTTAATTTGTTTGATTTATTTTTTGCCATAAATGATGCTTGTTTATGAATCTTTCTAGGCTGAGTCAAGAAATTGAATTAGAGGAACTTTTATAACAAACTTTCTCCCTTTTTTCAAATGTTCTCTCTTTTTTAATGTATGTATGTGTATGTATAATACAAAATATAAAAAATGGAAGTTATATTTATGTATACACACATAGTGAAAATAGTATAGGAGTTAGCAGTAGAAAAACTGAGTTCAAATACTTCCTGATTAACTACTTATTAATGTGATCTTTAGTATAAGTACCTTAGGTTCCCTGAGCCTGTACTTTGACATGCCTTTCTTTGACTACTATTTTCCTTTTTGGCATCACAGGATATTCCAAGTTCATCTCGTGCTTTTCCTTCCTCCACCACTTCTCCAAGGAACCCTGGTTTCTTGTACTGGAGATTGGTATTTAAAAACAAACGTCTTAGTGCTAGGTGTGCTCAGTGCTTTCGGGGTGCCACTGCTCCTTGGTCCTCCCAGTGAACAGAGCTAGGAATATATGTATCCTAATGCAGCCATCTGTCCAGAGCCATATTTTATT
Source organism: Dasypus novemcinctus (assembly GCF_030445035.2). Lineage (NCBI taxonomy): Eukaryota > Metazoa > Chordata > Mammalia > Cingulata > Dasypodidae > Dasypus > Dasypus novemcinctus. Next base: position 7,461,272 of record NC_080701.1, on the reverse strand, counting down.
TCTGTATCTATCTCTTTATAAAATACAGATATTTTAAAACCACAAGTTAGTATGGATTCTTGCAACTCTTATCCTATACCTCAGGGTTCATTCTAGCCTTCTGCCTTTCCTATTTGTAACTCTTTTCTGGAAGTGATAAATCTAACTTTTGTTATCTATTGTTCACTTATTTGTTCAACACTAGGATACTCACAAAATAACAGAAATGTTAATCCATACCCCTTTGAGAAAAAAGTTTAGCTAGAGTACAGCATTTCTGTATAGAACGTTTTCTCTAGCTTTAAGAGTATTCAAAATATTGTTTCCCAGAGTTATGGTGATGTTATTCATTTGTAATACAAGGTTCTTTTGTTAAAGTTTGTCTTTCATTTTGGAATTCTCTTATCCTGGTTGATCTATTTTTAAATTTACATGAAGTAAAGTTCAATAATGCATGGTGAATTTCTCTGCATGTTGGCAAATGCATAGTCGTGGCTCTCCCATCAGTCATGGAACAGACCACTTCCATTACTCCATATGCTTATGTTTGAGAATTGAATGTTAAAAGTTGTTTGATATTTAAGATTCATGGGAAAATTTTTGTGCAGTATTGTGTCATGTGGATTTTACTGGCATTCTAGCCTGGTTTAAATAGTCAAGAGAAACATTTGAATAATTAAGCAATAGGTATACCAAAGGAGAATAAGTAAGAGACTTCACTTTTTAATGTCACCATTATTTGATATTTATTGTGGTGTCAGAATGTGTATATTACTTTTTTTTTTCAAGCTTTAGAGTGTTGAGATTTTATATAGTAAATTGAGACTTTTTAAACAAAAGGAATTAAAAAAATATAATCAAATATATACTTTAAAAATATTATTTTTTTCCTCACTTATTATTCTCTGTCTTCCTTGTTTACCCTCTGTACTAGTCAGCCAAAGGGGTGCCGATGCAAAATACCAGAAAATGGTTGGTTTTTATAAAGGGCATTTATTTGGGGTAGGAGCTTACAGATACCAGGCCATAAAGCATAAATTCCTTCTCTCACCGAAGTCTATTTCCATTGTGTTGGAGCAAGAAGGCTGCCAGTGTCTGTGAGGGCTCAGGTTTCCTGGGTTCTTCCCTTCCAGGGTCTTGCTTCTCTCTGGGTTCAGGGTTCCTCTCTTCCCAGGGCTTGCTTTTTCCTGGTCTCAGGGTTCCTCTCTTCCTTGCGCTGGCTTCTCTTTCCTCTGTGTGCTTATTCTCTGTATGTCTAGATTAAGGCTTCAGCATCGAACTCCAACATCAAAACTTCAACATCAAAACCCCTCAACTCTGTCCTTTGCCATGTCTTTTATCAAGCTCTAATGATGTGACCTAATCAAAGCCTTAATTATAACTTAATCATGCCCAGGTACAGACCAGATTACAAATATAATCCAGTATCTGCTTTTAGAATTCATAACCATATCAAACTGCTACACCCTGTAAGTAAAAAGTGGATAATTTAGAAGAGAGAGTATTTTTATAAACAAATCAATTTCATTGATACATATTAATAAAACATACAATTCATCCAAAGTGTCCAAATTTGTATGCTCATCACTTAAATTATAAGAGCATTTTCATTATTTCAATCATTATAATAATAATAAAGATAAAACAGACAAAGAAAATTCCTCACTTCTTAATCTCTCTCCGTTTACCTTGCTGTACATAGAGATTATTTCTGGCTGTTTGTGCACAATTATTTATTTGTTTATTAAGCAGTTTTATTGATATATACTAACATACCATACCATCTACTGAAAGTGTATAATCTCTTTTGTACATTCATCATCTCAGATACTTTAGAACAATTTCATTACTCCAAAAAGGCAATCTCCACACCCTTTAGTGGTCCTTCCCCAGTTCTTCATAAGCACTAATCTAATTTCATCTTTATAAAGTGACTTATGTTTACATTTTATATAAATGAAATCATACAATATGTAGTACTCTATGTCTCGTCTGCTTCACTTAGTATAATTTTTTTTTTTTGGTCAGACATTAGCATGTAGTATTAACCTACATTTGTTGAACTTCAAAGAAAAATGATCTAATGCAGTTGTACCTGTATTCATATTTCACACAATGTATTTATATTTCACATAATATATTTAGTTCATAATAGTGCAATCATACAGTATTTGAGAAGTGACAAAATATTCTGGTTCTGTTTTAGTTTTGATTATGTAGAGAGAGTTTTATTGCGTATATTTCCATCTCTTCTATAAATAAGACATTTACAGAACAAATTATTTTTATAAGTAGATCAAGGGTAAAGGACATGGGATAACTGATAAGAGATAACTAGGAAGCAAAATTGTAGAAAACTGTTCAATTTTGTTAGGAAATAATGCAAATTAAAATAACAAGATTAAAATTTAACCTATTAAGTAATATTAAAAGACAGAATCCTCACATTTGAAAAGGGTTTAGTGAAGCACACTCCCATGCATTGTAGGTAGTACTGTACGCTGCTGATACAGTGCTTTTAGGAAGAACAGTGAGAACAAAAATACCTGTAGTGGATCTGTTAGACTGATGGGACTATAGAGTCTTTTCTTTTTAAAGGACTTCTTATCCAGATTGCCTGAAGTGGGAAGTATACATATAGTTGAAATGTTACCCTTTACAAGGCAAGATTGTTTAAATACTATATTTTTTCTTTGAATTTCGGTATTAAACATGACCGTGTACTCTAAAATCTGTAGCATTGTGATTTTCAACTTCTAGGATCTCAATTAGAAAAAGGAAACATTTATTTTTTTCTTAATTCTGAAACAGTATAGTAACTACAGAGTAATTTAAGTGTTCAAAAAGAGTTCAGTTAAGACAAGTTACGACTAGGCATTTTTTTTAAAAGGACAGATGTAATTTATCTAGTCTCTGGTATTAATAATAGAAGTTTTTTTTTTCTACTAATGAATTTTCTTTGGTGGTTATGTCAGTAAATTAGCTTAATGTCATCTTGAAGGTGAAAGGTACTTGGGAAATATGAATACCATCCTTGTTTACCTGCTTCTTTTATTTAATACAGGTTTTGTGGAAGGAAAGCATAGTTAGAGTATTTGTTATAATATGTGGATATTTTGGTAGGAAGTGATTGATGGATTTAGCCTTTGAAGTCTGGTGCCTTAAACACACACACACACACATAATGTAATCCCACCAAAGATATTTTCGAGTAGGTGGTTGAGTTTGTCTTAGCTAACCCATAAGTCCTGTTAGAATCCAGATAGGAGAGTGTCAGGGCTACCCACATCCACCACTCAGAGGTTAATCTTTGTTGACATTTTGTTGTATATTTTCATACTGTCTTTTGAGCACTTATATTTTAAACCCTAGGCCAGTCATCAGCCTACATTCAGTGTTTGACTTAGGCTTTTTTTATAGCATATGTATTAACTTAGTATTTTTAGAAATGCACTGATCGATAATGTTGGGAGACAGTTCTCCGTGGGTCTCTCAGCTGTCTGCACCTCTTCCGAGCAGACGTTAACCACCTTTGTTCTGGACTGTCTTTTAAGGATATTTTATTTATTTTTTTAAGATTTATTTATTTATTTCTCTCCCCTCCCCCACCCCCCACCCCGGTTGTCTGTTCTCTGTGTCTGTTTGCTGCGTCATCTTCTTTGTCCACTTCTGTTGTTGTCAGCGGCACGGGAATCTGTGTTTCTTTTTGTTGTGTCATCTTGCTGTGTCAGCTCTCCATGTGTGCGGGGCCATTCCTGGACAGGCTGAAGTTTCTTTTGCGCTGGGCGGCTCTCCTTACGGGGTGTACTCCTTGCACATGGGGCTCCCCTATGCGGGGACACCCCTGCAGGGCACTCCTTGCGCACATCAGCACTGCTCATGGGCCAGCTCCACACGGGTCAAGGAGGCCCTGGGTTTGAACCTCGGACCTCCCGTAGACGGACACTGTAACCACTGGGCCAAGTCTACCGCCTTAAGGATATTTTAATACCTAGAGCCTGGAGGAGAGAAATAATATCTCTCTCTCCACATCAGCAGTAGAGTTTCCTGTGTGGGATAATAAAGATGATTTTTCCCTCCAGGGGACGGGTTGGGCAGGTTTGCTAACAGTCTCTATCAAAGATAGGGATTTCCAAAGTTCTGGGTTCCTCAGCTGTGATAAAAATCCACTGTGTATGCATCCTCTGCCTGGGCTGCTCAACACCTCCCGCTTGGGAAGTGGTTGACCTGAAGCTTACGTTGCTTGATGTGCTCTAAGTATTATAGTCCTTTTTTCTATTGAGGAGTCTCCTTTCTGCTAGCATCCATGAAACAGTGGCTAGATAACTTAATGGCTTGCAGGTAGGGTAAAATCTTTGACCCTTCACAGTTATTTAATGTTTTGATAGATATATATTGATGGAATTATATGAGTATTTAAACAAGAAAAAATGGAATAAAATTACTATAGAAATTCAATGAATAGTAAAAGGAAAGAGTATATATGTGTGTGTATTTAATGAGACAAGTATACTAAGATACCCTAGTAACCCATGAATAAGTAACTGTTTCTTAGACCAGTTCTCTTCTGCCCTCATTAGAGGATTGTACTACTTGATTTCCAGTCTGGATGTTCTCTCTGCATAGACGGTCATAGTTACTATAAATAAAATATTTTATTTATATGGTAGTTATCTTATTATTTAAATATTTTTTCCAAGGCACAAAGAAGTTACAGAAACTAAATTGGTTCACTAAATGTTATAGGATACTGGAGCAATTGAACACACATTTGAAGACTTATAAATGAATCTTATTAAATACATGGAACAGTTTCCTATAAAGCAAACACTAGTAAAGTACATGAAACCTAGAAAATGCCCTCACTCTACTTCTCAGAATTAAAACCAAGAAGAGTTAATAAAGATGTTTCTGCTTGATTTTCAGTGATTTTGGGTGTATTGATGAGAAAGAGAATAGTTTCTAAAATAAATTTTATTTAACTTTCAGCTTAATGACATTATTATTTTAATTGTATGGCAAGTGTTCTCATAGTGTATTTGAAATCAGAGTTAAAACCCTAAAAGTTAAATATAATCAAGTCTAAATATTGTTTGTTTTGAGGTTAGGATCAGTTTAGTTGCTAACTTTTTGATATGGCAAAATCATGTCGTGTTTCCTGCACCCCCGCCCACCCCCCACTCTCGCTTTTTAACGCTAACAGTTATCCCAGTAATGAGGACACAGTTTTTCTCTCTACAATTAATATGCTGCATGTGTGCTGTCCTAAATGTTCTCTGCCAGATGACTAATTCAAGGTTCTGCTTTTTAGCCCGCTTCGTCTCCATTCCGTTTCTTTCTATTTGTCGTTTCCTAGCTCAGGTGGGTGCAGAGCCCTAACAGGGTAAGATGCTTGTCACCTTCTCTCCCCTTCTCAGACATTTCCCATCTATGAGTGATTCGCTGGGACCACCCTCACATTTTTAGTTGGGGAGGGGGGAATTACATTTCTCAGAGTTCTAGAGTAGAGCTGGCTTAAACAGCACAGTGCAAGCCTTTTTCCCTTGACAGCCGATACTTGGTTTTGCAGGGGACAAGGACTTTCTTTTTCTTGTACAGCTCCATAGAGTTCTTAGACTTTTTCAGGTAGAAAGAGTGATCCAAAGACTAGGTGTGTTATATTCAGAAGCTAAAGTGTTCTTTTCCCACTCCCCACCTCCTCCCAGGAACAGAGTGGCACCAGGAAACTGTCACTTTTTTTTGTTGTTGCGGCATCTTGCTGCGTCAGCTCTCCATGTGTTCAGTGCCACTCCTGGGCGGGCTGTGCTTTTTTTGTGTGGGGTAGCTCTTCTTGTGGGGTGCACTCCTTGTGAGTTGGGCACCCCTACACGAGGAACACCCCTGCCTGGCATGGCACTGCTTGTGCGCGGCAGCACTACATGTGGGCCAGCTCACCACACAGGTCAGGAGGCCCTGGGTTTCAACCCTGGATCCTTCATATGGTAGGCGGACACTCTATCCGTTGAGTCACAACTCCTTCCCGTAATTGTTTTCCTTTTTAAAGGATTTTAAACATCCTTGCCAGATAATTCTGGTATTTGTGTTGTCTTGGTGTTGGTGTCTGCTGATTATTTTTACCCCTATTCAAGTTGAAAGTGATTTTCAGTGGAATCCTGGTCATTTTGGGTATGGTGTTCTGAGCCCCTGGGATCTCATGTAAATTCCCTGCCACGGCTCCACAGGGGAGTGGAGAGGTGGCCTCCTTACTGCAAGGTGGAGATGGAAGGCCAGATTCCCTTCTTGGCTTCCTTTGACACCTGTGGGGGGGTGTCACATAACTGCTGGAAAGAAGTGGGATTTTGGGTTCTCCACTCGGCTCTGCTTGGTGCTCCCTCGTGGATACAGGTAGAGGTGCCACATTATTAGTTCCACTGACGTCCACTGACTTGCCAGGGTGAGAGGGGTGGCCTCTTTACTTTGGGGTGGCGGTGAAAGTTCTAGCTCTCCACTGCTCTTCTGACATCACCCCAGAAGGGACGGGATGTGGAAGTCGGTCTCCACTCACAGCGCGTTGGGTGGGGGAGAAGTGCTGGCTCCCTTAGACCTCCTCTGACAGCACCTGGGGATCTGGAGAGCGAAGCCCTGATCCACCCAGCCTTATTAGTCAGGTGGTGCAGGTTTTCTTCTATGGTGCTTGGCTGGAGCAGAGTGGTTATTGTCTAAATGCTTTTTCCAGGCGTCCCTTTCCTTGTCCTTTGAGTAGAGAGAGAAGAATTTCCTTGGAGCTTTTTTTTTTGGCTGCCGCCTTTGGTTATCCTTGGATTGTTGGGTCTCCGGCAGCCAGTCTGGGATGTAGTAGAGAAAAAGAAAATCCGGGAAACTTACCACTGTGTTGTTCTTCAGGCCCAAGGCCCTAGCCAGGCTGCCTTCTTCCCTCTGCCCTCAGTCTTCTTAGGCTTTTGTTTTATATGATGACTAGCGTTTTTAGCTGTTTTCAGTGGGTGGTTTGGGGGAAAGTATGTCACTTTAATATTTCTGGATGCAGAAACCTGATACTTTTATATATAATGTCTGTTATAAATCTTTGAAAACATTAGGAAAAAGAAAATGAAATAAATTTTGTATATATGGTCAGTGTCAGTTAATAATGAATATATTCACCAAAACAAAGACAAATTAATTTGGGGAAAAATATAATCTTATATAATTCTGTTCATATGAAATAGAAACTAAAGAACTTTAACCCTAAGTGAATTAAATTCCTATGTTTAATTGCAGAATCTTTTAGCTGAAAAAGTAGAACAGCTAATGGAATGGAGTTCCAGGCGCTCAATCTTCCGAATGAATGGTGACAAATTCCGGAAATTTATAAAGGCACCACCTCGAAACTATTCTATGATTGTTATGTTCACTGCTCTTCAGCCTCAACGGCAGTGTTCTGTGTGCAGGTAAGTTATGTATTTTTAACTATTAAAAATTATCTCAGGCTTATATATTTTATTATAAGATGAATATATATGAGATAATTAAACAGTTGTTCAATGCTTTGTTAAATAAAACTGAGCATTTATTAGTAAGCTCAAGTTAATGTATTCTAGCATATGACCTTGGTAGGCTACTATTCTTTTATTGTGGGCATGTGAAATATTTTTGACCAGTGCACATGTGATCATAAAAGAGATTTGTTACCTTTAAGTCCTACATAAGGGTAAATAAGTGAATATGATTTCAGTATTGCCTTGTAGATTACCTAATTACATTTTATGGCAATAAAGTACTGCCAAATATCCTGTATTTTAACAGCTTAATAGAGTGGACTCACTTCTACACAGGGAAGTCAGTATTCTTTCTAATGTTTCTAGTAATAAGAAATTTCTTCTTATATAGTAGTAAACCATTTGAAATGAATTAAATATTTAACAGTAGTAGAATATTAGAGAAAATTATAGACATGTGTAAATATACATATGTAACACATAACTACTTTTTAATTAAACTTTTGAGATAATTCAAGATTAACATGCAATTATAAGAAATAATATAGAGAGATCTGTTATACTTTTTACCTAATTTCCCCCAATGGCAATCTTATATACAGCTATAGTACAGTATCACAACCAAGATACAGACATTGATATAATCAAGATAAAAAACACTTCACTACTCAAAGATCTGTTCTGGTGTCCTTTTATAGCTATATACACCCCCATTCCTCTTCCCACCACCCAAACTTGATGCTGACAATCACTAATCAGTTCTCCATTTCTATAATTTTATCATTTCAATAATGTTATATAAGTGAAATCATACATTATATGACATTTTGGGTTGACTTTTTGTTTTTGCTTACTATAATTCCCTTACAATCTATCCAAGTTGTTGTGTGTATCAGTAGTTCTTTCTTTATGTCCTGAGTTAGTAGTTAATAGTATGGATGTGTGATAGTTTGTTTAACATAGACTAGTAAACGACACCTGGTTGTATTGAATTTGGGCTATTATGATTAAAGCTACTGTGAATATTTGTGTACAGATTTTCATGAGAACATACGTTTTCATTTCTCTGGGATAAATGCCAGAAGGTATGATGGCTGGGTTGTTTGGTAGTTGTATGTTTAGTTTTATAAGAAACTGCTGGCAGAATGCAGAGTAGGAAGTTTTACCGATAATTAGAGAAATGAAAACACTGGAAAGAGAGACTGGAATTAAGTGGGTGGTAACATTGGCACCACAAAGGACATACATGACAACTGCAAAAGTGCCAGAGGACGTGAGAGGCTGGTAAGAGTTCAGCTTTTGTAAGTAATGGTCAGCCAATTGCTCGGACCACGTTAGCCAGCAGCTGCAGAAATAGCTGCAGATACACAGTGTGGCCTGGATCCTGGGAGCGCTGACTGAGCCAGGGCTGGCAGAGGAAACCTCTTCTTCTAGGTGTTGGGGTTCAGGGTGGAGATCACGCTGGAAAATCGGTGAGGGACCAGGTCTAAAGCTGGCTTCAGTTTTGATCCTCTGGGAAGCTAAACTTCCAGCCTTCCGACATCATCCACCTGGATATAAAGAGCTTGCTAAAAGATCTTCTTCCTTCTCTGTGTGGGTTTTCTGGTCTGGCAGATTCCAAAGGGAATGGCGTAGACTCTGGCTTTGGTTTTAGCCCTCTCTGCAGCAGTGGCTTCTGGACCTGAGCAGTGCCTTTAGGACCCAGTGCACTTTTCATTGGTTGATTTTTTTTCTCTTTTGTTCCTGTATTGTTTATTCTCATAATTCCCTGAGGGCCCAGCGTAGATACTGGTCTCGCTTTCTCAGAAGCAGCATTTTCTGGCCTTATACCAGCATAAAGAGCGGGTGTACCTCTTTTTCTTTTTACTTGTTGGTTGGTAGTTTTTTTCCTTTTACTGTTTTGATCCCTGGGAGACAAGTAGGGATACTGGCCTGCGTTTCACCTTGAAAGCAACAGCTGCTGGCTTCATACAACCACATACCAAGAGTCTTGGAGAGTTACTGTACTTCTTTTGTGTGTGTTTGTGTGTGGGTGTGTGGGTGTGAGTGTTTTGTCTATCAGTATATTTTTCCCCTTTCTCTGTCTCTTTGTCTCTTTCTCTCATTCCCATTTTTCTTTTTTCTTTTTCTTCTTCTTAATCTGGCAGACTGAAGAGTAGAATAGATTTCCATAGTGACCATAACATAACATTCAGAATGCTCAGTTCTCAACCAAAAAATGAAAAAACATATAAGGACGCAGTCCCAGTCACAGGAAAAAAACAAATTCAACAGAAAATATTGCAGAGAAAATGTAGTCTCTGAAAGTACTAATAAAAGATCTTAGGACAATTTTCATAAATAGGAGCAATGAACTAAAGGAAATCATAGACAAAAGAATTAAAGGAGACTAGGACAATAACACATGAAAATGAGAATTTCAGGAATGAGGTAGAAATTACAAAGACGATCCAAATGGAAATTTTGGAACTCAAAATTATGATAGCTGAAGTGAAAAATTCAGTAGAGGTGTTCAAGAGCAGATTGGAAGAGGTAGAAGGGAGGGATAAGTGAACTCAAAAAGACATGACAATTGAAATTGTCCAGCTTGAAGGGCAGAAAGAAAACAGAATGAAAAACACAGCTGAACAGAGCCTGAGGAACCTGTGGGACACCGTTAAGTGTACCAATACACGCATCATAAGAGTCCCAGAAAAAGAAGAGAAAAAGTGACAAAAAATATTTGAAGAAATAATTGCAGGAAGTATCCCAAATTTTATGATAGATATAAATATACAAATCTGAGATGCTCAATGAACGGTAAGCAGGATGAACCCAAACAGATCTATAATGAGACATATTATAATCAAACTGTCCAAAGCCAAGGACAAAGACAGAATATTAAAAACAGCAAGGGAGAAGCGAAATGTCCCATATAAGGGATCCACTTATTACCATCTGATTTCTCAATAGAAACCATGGAGACCAGAATGCAGTGGGAGGACAAAATTTTGCTGAAAGAAACAAACAGAACTCCTATATGAAAATAACATAAGCAGCAAAGCTGTCCTTCAGGAAGAAAGACATTTCTGGATGAATGAACACCGAGGGAGTTCATTACCAACAAGAGCTGTCTTACAGAAAGTGCCAAAGGGAATACTCCATGTTGAAAGGAAAGGACAGAGGCAGTAGTATCTCAATGTTGGATGAAGAAATAAAGATTTCCAATATAAGTAACTATGGGTAGATATATGTGCCAGTGTTATTTCACTTCTCATTTGTAATGCTGTCTTTTACTTTTTATAAGGATGAAAGTTCAAATGCATAAAAAACAAGCATAAATCTTTGTTACTGGGCACACAGTGTGTAGAAGTGTAATTTGTAATTTTTGACATGAATGGTATAAAAGGGAGGAATGGAGAGATATAGGTACTGTGTATGTATAGGCTAATGAAGTCAAGTAGGAGTCAGCACAAACTGTAATAGATTTAGTCTGTTAAATGTAACCCCCATGGTAACCATAAAGAAAATGTCTAAAAAAATACACAAAAGGATAAGTGATTCAGAATGGCTCATTAGAGAAGATCATCTAAAAAAGAATTAAGGCAGTAATGGAGGAAAGGAGGGCCAAAAAAGATATGACTTGAAAAAAAATTAGAAATTGTCAGGAGTAAATCTTGCCTCATCAGTAATTCTTCTTATTATAAATGAATTAAACTTCTCAATCAAAATGTAAAGATTGGCAGAATGAATAAAGCAATATGACCCGACCAAATGCTGTTTATACAAGAGACAACTTATTTGAAAGTAAAAGGGTAGAAAAAAAATTTCATATTAGTAATGTGAAATATGCAAATAGTAATCAAAAGAGAGTGGGGTGACTCTACTGATGTGGATGAAATAGACTTTAAGAACTATTACAAGAGGCAGTGAAGGGCCTTATATATTAATAACAGGGTCAATTCAACAAGAAGATTCAACAGTTTTAGGCATATATGTACCTAACAGGAGAACACCAAAATATATAAAGTAAACACTAACAGAATTGAAGGGAAAAATAGAAAGTTCTACAGTAATAGTAGGATATTTCAGTACCACATTTTCATCACTGGAAGGAACATTTAAACAGAAGATCAGTAAGGAAATAGAGGACCTGAACAACAGTATAAACCAACTAGATCTAATTGACAAATATAGAGAACTCTTCACCCAGCAATAGCAGAATATACATTCTTTTCAGGTTCAAGTGAATCATTCTCTAGGATAGACCATTTGTTAGGGTACAAACAAGTTTGAATAAATTAAAAGATACTGAAATCATAAAAAAGTAACCTCTCTGACTTCAGTGGAATAGAACTAAAAATCAGTAACAGAAGGGAAACAAATTTACAAAAATGTGAAAGTCAGATAGCATGCTCTTAATCAGTGGGTTAAAGAAGAAATTACAAGGGAAATTAGAAAACAAGTAGAGACAAATTAAACCAAAGAAATTACATACCAAATTTATAGAATGCAGCAAAGGACTTGATCACAGGGAAATTTTTAACTGTTACTGCCTATACTGAAAGGAAGAATGATGTCAAGTTAATGACTTAACTTTACATCTTGAGGAACTAGGCAAACAAGTAGGAAGTAAAAACAAAATTAGCAGAAGAAAGGAGATAAGTAAGATTAGAGCAAATTGAGTCCTTGGCAATTAGATGAATTTGTTGTTGGAATTAGATGAGATCAAAGTGCCTGGACAGAATTTTTTAGTAGTGCTTCCATAGCTTGTTGTGCTGCCTTTTGTCTATAATTTTATTTTTTTAATTTGAAATAAAGTTTGGATAAAATAAAAAAAAGATTAGAGCATTGATAACTGAAATAGAGAATAGAAAAACATTTTAGGAGATAAGAAAACAAAGAATTGATCTTTAAAAAAAAATAGAATTGACACACATTAGGCTAGACTAATAAAAAAGAGAAAATAAGCCAAATGAATAAAACAATGCAGGAAAATAGCAATTATCACTACTGACCTTACAAAAGTATAAAGGATTGTAAGAGAATATTATGAATAAGTATACACCAACAAACTTGATAAACTGGTAGAATTTGAAAAACTCCTAGAAATATGTCAATTACCCAAACTAACTCAAGAACTAGAAAACATTAACAAACCTATAGCAAGTACAGAAATTGAATAAAATATCCAAAAACTTTTCACTAAAGAAAAGTCTAGGGCCAGACATTTTCACTTTTGAATTCTAGCAAACATTTAAAGAAGAATGTTTTAGTTTGCTAAGAGCTACCAGGAGTATACCAGAAATGAGTTGACTTTTATAGTGAGATTTATTAAGTTAAAAGCTTACAGGTCCGAGGTTGAGAAAAATGTCCAAATCAGGGTATCAGGTGACGCTCTCTCCCTGAAGGTCAGCTGCCAGTTTTAACAGAAGTAATCTAATCAAAAGATCCCTTCTACAATAAGTTTACATACATAGGAATGGATTAGCTGTAAGGACATGATCTTCTGGGATCCACCCAGCTTCAAACTGTCATAAAGAATTAATACATGTCCTCAGACTCTTCCAGAGGATTCAAGAGGAGGGAACACTTCCTAATTAATTCTGAGGCCAGCATTCCTCTAATACTAAAGCCTGATAAAGACATCACAAGAAAATTAAATTATAGACCAATTTCTCATGTGACTATAGATGTAAAAATCCTTAACACAATAATAGCAAACTTAATCCAAGGTCATATTGAAAAGATCATACACCATGACCAAGTGACATTCATCCCAGGAATGCAAGAGTGGCTTAACATAAAAAATCAATGAATGTAATGCACTATATAAATAGAATGATGGAAAAATGATTTCCTCAACTGGTGCAGAAAAGATATTTGACAAAATCTGGCCTAATTTCTTGATAAAAACACTCAGATAAGTAGGAATAGAAGGGAACTTTTTTAGCATAGTAAAGAGAATTTATGAAAAACCCACAACAAACATCATATTCAGTTGTGAAAGACAAAACGTCCCTTCTGAGATAAGGATGCTCGCTTTCATCACTGATATTTACTATTTTACTAGAATTTCTTGACAAAGCCAGTAGGCAAGAAAAATAAAAGACATCCATACTGGAAAATATCTCTTTGTGGATGATATTAATCTTATATAAGAACACGCACACATGAAGGAATCCACAGGAAAACCTTTTAGAGCTAATAAATGAATTCAGCAGAGACAGAGTACAAGACCAACACACAAAAACAGTTGTGTTTTAATGTGCTAACAGTGAACAATACAAAGAGGAAATTAAAGACAGCATTCTGTTATATATGTCATTAAAATAGTAAAATATGTAGTCATATATTTAGCAAAGGATACAAAAGACTTGTATAAGAAAAACTTAAAAACACTGATGAAGGAAATTAAAGAAGAACATGACAAGACATCCCATGTTCATGGATAAGAAGAGTTAACATTCTTAGTGTGCTAAGCTTACCCTGAGCACTATACAAATTCAATGCTAGCTCTGTTAAATTCACAGCAGCCTTTTCTGCAGAAATGGAAAAATCAATTCTCAAGTTTATATGAATGCAAGGGGCCCCAAATAGCCAAACAATCTTGAAAAAGAATAATAGAGTGGGAGGACTTACCCTTCCTGACTTCATATTGTATTGCAAAGTGATGCTGAGCAAAACAGCATGATACTAACACAAAGACAGACAAATCAGTAAATTAGAATTGAAAGACTAGAAATAAACAAATACATCTATGGCTAATTGATTTTTTAACAAGGGTGCTAAATACAGGCAGTGGGAAACAATAGTCTCAACAAATGGTTTTGGGAAAACTGGATATCCACATGCAGAAGAATGAAGTTTGACTCTTATCTCATGCCATATACAAAAATCACCTTAAAATGAATGAGGGCCCTAACTATAAGAGCTAACACTATAAAACATAGGAACAAATCTTCATCACTTGAGATTTGGTAATGGATTCATGTAAGTGAAACTAAAAGACACAAGCAACAAAACAAATAAATTTGATTTCATCAAAATTATAAATTTCATCCATTGAAGAAAATTATCAAGGAAGTAAAAGACACCATATAGAATAGGATAACATAATTTCAAACCGTATATTGGATAAGGGTTTAATACCCGGAATATATAAAGAACTCCTAAAACTCAACTAACAAAAATACAATCCAATTTAAAAATGGACAGCGAACTTAAATATACATTTCTCCAGTGAAGATATGCAAATGGCTGATAAGCATATGAACAGATATGTATCATTAGTTATTAGGCAAATGTAGATTAAAACCATAATGAGATAGCACTTCACACAGACAAGAATGACTATTACTAAAAAATGGAAAATAAGTGTTGGAGAGGATGTGGAGAAATTGTACTTGTGTATTGTTGATGGGAATGTAAAATTGGCAGTTGCTGTGGAAAGTGGTATGGTGGTTCCTCAAAAAGTTAAAAATAGAATTGCCATTTGACCCAGCAATCCCTCTTCTAGACATATACCCAAAGAAAGTGAAAATGGTACAATAGATACCTTTATACCGCTGTTAAAGCAGCAGCATTTATTTATTTATTTATTTAATTCATTTAAAAAAAAATATTACATTAAAAAAAATGAGGTCCCCATTCACCCCCACCGCCCTCACCCCACCACTCCCCCCACAGCCACACTCTCCCCCATCATCATGACACATCCATTGCATTTGGTGAGTACATCTCTGGGCATCGCTGCACCTCATGGTCAATGGTCCACATCATAGCCCATACCCTCTCACGTTCCATCCAGTGGGCCATGGGAGGATCTACAATGTCCAGTAATTGTCCTTGCAGCACCACCCTGGACAACTGCAAGTCCCGAAAATGCCTCTACATCTCATCTCTTCCTCCCATTCCCTGCACCCAGCAGCCACCATGGCCACTTTTTCCACACCAATGCTACATTTTCTCGATTACTAACCACAATAGTTCATGAATAGAATATCAGTAAGTCTACTGTAATCCTTACTGTATTCCTCCTTCCTGTGGACCTTGGCTTGGTTGTGTCCATTCCACATCTTTGTCAAGAGGGGGCTTAGATTACACATGGATACTGGATGCAATCCTCCTGCTTTCAGTTGTAGGCACTCTAGGCTCCATGGTGTGGTGATTGACATTCTTCAACTCCATGTTAGCTGAGTGGGGTAAGTCCAATAAACCAGAGTGTAGGAGCTGAAGTCTGTTGAGGCTCAGGGCCTGGCTATCATAATGTCAGTCCAGGGATTCAGATCCCCTAGATATATCTTAACCCCAGCATCATCTACAATTCCAGTAAAGTAACAGGAAAGGCTTGTGAAAAGAGATCACATCTGAGTTCCGCTCCATCACGCAGAGACACCAACTCCAAAGAAGGGCCAACTGACATGGCAGTGAACTCCATCTGCCATGACCATAAAACCTGTGGGTCTCTTTAGCCCTCAGAAGAACCCATACCTGGGGTTGTATCTACTTTATTTGTCTCTGAGACTCTGCTCAGGTGTGCATAAGGGCAATCCTTCTGACAATGTCCATACTCTTTTTTAGAGACTCATAGCCATATAAACTCATTTGTCCTTTCCATTTCCCCCTTGATTTAGGTCAAAAAGCGTTTTTAACTCCTGTTTTTATATGTAGACAGGGATATTCTGCTGGTCCGCGTTGAACCTTTTATTCAAGGTCATTTTCTAGTTACGTCATCAGCTGGTACTTGGTAGTGATCCCTCAGCGCCAGGGAGGCTCTTCCCCGGGTGTCATGTCCCACGCTGGGGGGAAGGCAGTGCACTTACATGCTGAGTTTGGCTTTGAGACTGGCCACATTTGAGTAACACGGAGGCTGTCAGGAGGGAACCCTTAGGCACAGTGCTGCTCTAGGCTTTGTTCTTATTTCAGGTGTGTAGGCTCACAAGGATAGTCATTAGTATCAGGGACTCACTGTTGGACCCTCATTCCTTCCTGGTCTTTGCCGTTGCACCCGGGGGAAGCAGCATTCTTAATAGCCAAAAGCTGGAAACAGTCCAAATGTCCATCAAAAAAATCAATGAATAAACAAAATGTGATATGTACAATGGAATATTATTCAGTCATAAGAATAAATGGTTAGAGGTTAGGGAACTGGGTCGTTCCGGGAGAGGGGAATAAGACTATTTGTTAAAAAAAAAAGGAAGAAGCAGGATCTGTGACTTTAGCCTTATTATAAGATAAAAATAGATGTACCACGTTGCTCCTAATATGGAAGGCTAGGCTCCTGAAATGCAATTTAAGAGAAATGAGTTGACTTTTTACAATGGGTGTTTATTAACTTGCAAGCTTACCAGTTTACAAGCCATGAAAGTGTCCAGATCACAGTACCATCAGGCATTGCTTTCTCCCCTAAGACTGGATTCCAGCAATCCTAAGCTCCTGTCCTATGGCAAGGCACATGGCAACATCTGCTGGTCTGTCATCTCTCTGGATGTTGTTGCTTTCAGCTTCTGGCTTCAGTGGCTTTGTCTCAGCTCCTGTGTCTTTCTCTCTCTATTCATCCCATTTATAAAGGACTTGAGGAGACCCATTGTGGGTCAGGCCTTATTGGAGTAATCAAATCAAAAGCCCTTTAACTGAAGTAATCTAATCAGAAAGTCATACCTACAATGGGTTCCCACCCATAGGAATGGATTAGCTCTATGGACATGTTCTTTCTGAGGTCCATAAAAGCATCATACTTTTATGGACCCCAGGAAAAGTGTCAGTAAGATTAAAACAAAACAAAACAGTATCTTCCAAACTTTCTTCCAGAGTGACTGTACATTTACATTCCCATCAGCAGTGTTTGAGTGATCCGATTTTTATGGATCCTCATCAGCATTTTGTGTTCTCAGTATTTTTTATCTTAACCATTCTAATAGGTGTGTAGTGATATCACATTGTGATTTTAATTTGCATTTCCCTAATTCCTAATGATGTTGAGCATCTTTTCATGTTCATCTGCATATCTGCTTTGGTGAAATAACTTCTTTTGTACATTTTGGTATATATCTACTGTTAATTATTTCTACTCTACCTTGCTGGCTAACTTCTAGTTTATCTTAGACCTAGAGTGAATCTTGGAAAGCTTTGGTCGACTCTGCCTTTTCATAATGAAGTACCATATTTCTCTGGATTTATGATACTACCAATTTTAAGACTTTTCTTTTCTAAGCTTTAATAATAGTTCCCTACTTCCTAGTGGAAAATACCGTGTTAATGTTTATATTGATTAATAAGATACACCCTGAAATAAAAAAGAATAAAAATTGAAAAAAAGTGCATCTTAGAATGAACAAATCTATACCAAAAGAAGCCATTCTTTTTCTTTTCTTTTGGGGAAAAAGTTAATTCTTTTAGTTATGGTTAGGGGAACAACTTTTTAGATATTATGTCTTTTGATTGAGTCCTATGAGATGAGTAGAATTTTTCTAGACAGAGAAGTCATGGTGGATGGGGATGATTAAGATGAGAAGTTGTGAAAGTACTTGATGGAGGAAAAATCAAGAACCCTAATATGGTGTTTGGGTTGTATTTTGAGAGAAATACTGTTGAAAATGTAGGTTGGGCCAAAATATTAGGCTTTTATTATGTTGGAAATTAAAATTGATCGTAATTGAGTCTGTATTTTGGAAAAAAAATGCAGTGTCCGTTTGAAGAGTAATTGGTAACAAAGGAGTCAATAGTAGGTTATTATAAGAGTGAAAGAATTACCAATATGAAGGCTTGGGTAATAGAAACAGAAATCAGGGAAAAGCTTTTTCATACTTCAGAATTATTTGCTGGGACCTAGCTACATTTAGTGTGTGGGTGTAGTACCATATACCACAGTACTTGGGCCATTCTGAGGGGAAAATGGAGTTTGAGAGAAAGGAGAGAGTCAGGAGGAATAACTCTTAAGTTTTTGGCTTGTTCAACTTGATGAAGGATGATGGTGGTAAAAGAAGGTTAGGGTAGGAATGAGAGAGTTTAAAATTTTTTGCACAATGATTCTGTAATGCCTTTGAACCTTCAATGCAGAAATACTCAACAGTTGCTTAAAACTGTTGGTCTGGACTTCTGAAAAGATCACAGGACAAGAACTTAAAATACAAGACTTGAAAAGTTCAAACAAGGGGTGAAGATGTGATTTTTTTAGAAAAAGTTTTTAAGAGAAGACCTTCTATTTAAGGGTAAATGAAGGTGATTAAGGGTGATGAGAGAAGAACTATTACATAAATTTGGATGAGATCATAAGAATAAAGGAGTACTTGATTATGGCCCATGGTCAAGAGAACTCAACTAAAAATTGGAACTACTAAGAGGGCTATCAAGAATGATCACCTTCAAAAGTGGGTTTAGAAGCTAAGACTGCTAAATTTAAAAAGTAAGAAGAAGTGAAGAAATGGAGGGGGTGATTATCGACTAGATGCTAGATGATGAGTAGATACCACAGTTTTGGCCATTTTCTTTGAAGAGGGAGAAGAATATTCACCCCAGATGAAGCTTTGTGGTGAATGTTTGGTGTTTTTGATATGTAGAACAGAACATGTTGTGCTACTGAAGTGTAGGAATCTGTAGAGAGAAATAGTGAAGATATTAGTGAAAGTTAAGGTAATTCATGGATCAAGGTTTTGTAGTCATCAAAGTTGGGGCTGGATTGATGGAACTGGAAACACAAATGGGATTCTTAGGGAAGAAAGGAAGAACAGGTGAAGGTATAGACGCAAATAAAAAGTATAGAACAGGTTTATGGGCCCCATACGTAGTAATCTAGTTTAATTGTTTTGGATTGGGACCATGGCACTGCCTTTAAAAAAATATGATAAAGATAATTCTACTGTGCAACCAATATAAAGAAAGGTAAGCTAAGAAGCAGGTTCACGACTCATAGACTTAATTAATTAATTAATGTATTTCTTTAGTTTCCTTGAGCAGCAATGAGAATAAGGCTTAACTAATTTGATGACAGTAGAGCATTGAGGATCCTGTTTGAAACCAGAATACCCAACTTAGCGAAGAATTGATGTAATTGAGTGATTTTCTTCACCAGTGCTCTGCAGTTAGGAGCAGGAACATCTTCCTAGGGAATTATGTGTTGGTTAGGGTGTGAAGTGGCAAGGAGAGATATTTGAGAGAACTGATGCGAGTACGTTTGAAATGGGTAGCTCTGGGTTCAGAGTTGGATAGGGGTCAGGGGGAAGCCAGGGGAAAATTAGGCAAGATGAAATTAAACTAGATTTTCACAGGGATTAAAATCAGATTTTGTATAAAAATATGAGGAACTTAAAATTTGGAGGTGGTTGTAAAAGCTTTATTATTTAATAAATGAATGAATGCTTAAATATAATATAGATAAAAATTGGTAGATTAGAGAAGTTTGAGGAACTGTGAGGTTTTAGTACTGTCTAAATCATACACATAGTTGTTGAAATAACTCAGGATTGTTTTGGAACTGGAGAGGAACAATTTTAGTGAGCTGATAGAAGGATGCCTTGGTGTTTGTTGGATGAGGATGGTAAATTTATATTACAGGATGATAAAAATATGTATCATATTTCAAAAAATTTTACAGAGAAATTAAAAATCTATTCATGTGTTATAAATTAAGCCTCAAGGAGTTGTAAATGTTCTGGGAAAGGTACTCTATCAGCAGCCACGTTTTTTTAAAACATGAATTAACTGCTCCTTTGTCCGTCTGCATCAAAATGATTTTCGATCATTTCTATAATTCCGTAATCTTGTATAATTCTATAGAACTATTGAAAATATCACAGCTAAAATTTAAAAATCGTAGTGCTTTCCTTTTTGAGACTTTGCTGCTTTTGTAAGAAAAATTGAAGTTTTTTTCAAGAGTTAACTCATACTTAGATTGTCCAGTTGCTTTTCTTTGCTGGGAGACTGATGAATGAGCTATTGGCTTCCTTGTAAGCCCTCTTAGTAAATCATTCCACTCTTTATTCACACAGTCAGTTTATTCACAATTTTTAGAATTCAATTCTCACCTCCCTCAGTGCTAACATCAAACTCCTTGGCCAAATAAAGTTGTTAATTAAGAGCACTCAGTATAATTCTCACTTCCCTTAAGTGTTATCTCCAAATTTCCTTTATCAAGTTGTCCTGTAGGGAATATTCCACAATTATAATAACTCTTTTAGATATGTTCTCCTTCAAAGTTACTCATCTCTTCCAGGATTCACTAAAAATTCTTAAATATCTTCTTGTAAGGCTGTTCTTATGGATCAGTAGATTTGAGGGCAAAAAATCTAGGTGAAGGTGACTAAAAAACTATATAAAATCTAGCAGAGTACATGTATACTCAAAGTTTTGGGGATGTGTTAGAGAGTAATATATTATTGAACTCAAAAAAAAAAAGATACTCTGAAGAGGATGGTAAATAAAGTATTACTTTGACAGATGCTAACTGGCTAACATCGTTTCCTCCCCCAAACAAACAAATTCATTGTTCACTATACATAAATTATTAGGGGTCTTATATTAAGTTTTATTTGTATCTAATCTCATGAAATTCTAATTACTCAGAAAGCTAGACCTGAAAAAAAAAAAAAACCCATTTTACAGGTGAGAAAATGTAAGTTGGGAGGTTAAATAATTGGTCCATAGTCACATAGCTAATACCAGTCAGAGTTGGAATATGTGACTACAGAGCCATTAAGGGCTAAATGCCTTTCTTAAGTACATAATTTCATCATTGCTCTTACCCTGTAAATTGTAATTTACATTTTGCTTTTGTTCCCAACTCAGATTATTTGTCTTTTAGGGTAGGGATCCACCCAGCCAGCTTTTCCTAAACTTTTTAGACTGTGAAAATCTTTTATTCAGGATAGCATCTCATGGTAACAGACACTGGTCAATTGGAGATAGTTGTCCAGACCATGCAGAAAATAGCTCATCAGCCTTTCGTTTCATTACAGTGGAGCTACATCTCTCAGGAATTAGATTCTAGAGTTATCATGTAAGGTGAACATGTGTATAGGTAAAATTACCCTTGTATACCACTTAATTAAAGTACCTGTACTATAACTGCTTTCAGAAGTACAACCCTTATCTTCCTCTGTTCCTAGGAAATATTTCTCTGTGGTCCTTCTCCTTCGATTTCTCTCATTTACTTGGCTTCCTGAACAAGGTGTTAATATGTTTAACTAAGATTGGGAAACATATCATTCACACTTTTTGCCTGGCTGGGATAATATGCAAGAACCATCTTAAGCTTGATTGAACCCATTGACTGTTTAATATAAAGGATTCCCTGGGGCTGTTGCTACCCTCTTGTCTAGTCTAATTTCTCTTTGTTGAAGGCATATAATATAACTTCACTGTATTACATTTATTCCTTGGTGTCTCTTCCTTATACTGGATAATCCCACCTCTTTTATTGTATTAGTGATTTTTCATTACTTGTGTGACATTGTAGCATTCTGTGGTAGCCTGAATTATATATTCCAGAAAAGACATGTTCTTAATCTTAGTCCTTTTCTGTGCATGTGAACTCACTGAGGAATAAAACCTTTTGAAGATTTAATTTCAGTTAGGGTGTGGTCTAACTGGAATGAGGCTGGGCCTTAATCCTATTAATGGAAGCTTTTCTTTTTAAGATTTATTTTTATTTCTCTCCCCTCCCCCCCCCCATTGTCTGCTCTCTGTGTCCATTCGCTGTGTTCTTCTGTGTCAGCTTGCATTCTTGTCAGGCGGCACCAGGACTCTGTTTCTTTTTGTTGCATCATATTGCTGCGTCAACTCTCCCATGTGTGGCGTCACTCCTGGGTGGGCTGCACTTTTTTTTTTTCATGCAGGGCGGCTCTCCTTGCGATGTACACTCCTTGCATGTGGGGCACCCCTACGCAGGGGGCAACCTTGCGTGGCACGACACTCCTTGTGCACAACAGCACTGTGCGTGGGCCAGCTCACCACAAGGGCCCAGAGGCCCTGGGTACCAAACCCTGGACCTCCTATATGGTAGGCAGATGCTTTATCAGTTGAACTGTGTCCATTTCCCAGTGGAGGCTTTATGAAGAGAAATCCAGGTGTAGGAGCAAGAAATTGGAAGGTAAGTGACCCTGGAAGAAATGTAGACTTACTGGTATTCTATTATAGACTTACTGTGATTCTAGCAATATGAGAACTTATATCATTGATGTGGAGGCACTTACATCACTGGAGCGTTTGAAGGCAGGGAGAGAGAAAAACAGGTGTAATATGGGGACATTTTCGGGACTTGGGAATTGTCTTGAGCAACATTGCAATGATAGATGCAGACCATTATATATCTTCGCAGAGCCTACAAATTTGTGTGGGAGAGAGTGTAAATTATAATGTCAACTATAGTCCATGCTTAGTGGCAGTGCTCCAATATGTGTTCATCAGTTGTAATGAATGTACCATACTAATGAAGTATGTTATTAATGTGGGAAAATGTGGGAGGTGTAAGGAATGGGACATAGGGAAATCCCCTATATTTTTTATGTATCATTTGTGAAATATAAGTATCTTTTTAAAAATTAAAAAATATGTTAAAAAAAGAAAAAAAAGGAAACCTGGAAGAGAAAGGAAAGGACATTGCCACGTGTGTTGCCATGTAAGGAAAAAGCCAAGGATCGCCAGGAGCCATCTTTAGCACACCATAGTCTTTCGGGAGAAACTATCACTTTTCGGACTTCTGGATTTGGACATCTAGCCTCAAAACTGCAGGCCAATAAATTTCTGTCATTTAAGCCAACCCACTGTATGGCATTTGTCTTAGCAGCCAGGAAACTAAGTCACATTATCTGAGCTTAATTTTTTGTAATCCTCCCATTTGAAATTCACTTTTGGTTCCCCCATCTTTTTACTTTGTAAAAAGTTGTAGACATCGTGAATACTTAGTATGCATCTTTAAACAATAAGGGCATTTTTACAGAATCAGATTGTCATTATTACTTTTAAGTGAATTAACTTTAGTTCAATAACATCTTATTATGCAGCCCATATTTAGATCTCACAGTTGTCACCAAAATGCCTTTTATAGTTTATCCTATCAAGGTTCATCCATTGCATTTATCATTATGACGCCTTGGTTTCTGTTAATCTTGAACATTTCCATACTTTAAAATTTGTTTTGGCTTTAATCATTTCAATGGTTTCTTTTTTTTCTTTTGTTTTAAGAATACAGGACAATTACTTTGTGTAGTGTCCCATGATCTAGATTTGTCTGTGCCCTCATGATTAGATTCGGGTATTTACTTTGAACCAGAGTGCTATAGGCGTTATGTTGTGTACTTCTTTTTTTTTTTTCCTTTTTAAAATATTTATTTATTTCTCTCCCCTTCTCCCCCACCCCACACCCTGCTCTGGTTGTCTGTTCTCTGTGTCTATTTGCTGCATCGACTTCTTTGTCCACTTCTGTTGTCAATGGCACGGGAATCTGAGTTTCTGTGTTTCTTTTGTTGCATCATCTTGTTGTGTCAGCTCTCCGTGTATGTGGCGCCACTTCTGGGTAGGCTGCACTTTCTTTTGCACTGGGCGGCTCTCCTTATGGGGCGCACTCCTTGCACGTGGGGCTCCCCTACATGGGGACACCCCTGCGTGGCAGGGCACTCCCTGTGCGCATCAGCACTGTGCATGGGCCAGCTCCACACGGGTCAAGGAGACCTGGGGTTTGAACCGCAGACCTCCCATGTTGTAGGTGGGTGCCGTAACCACTGGGCCAAGTCTGCTTCCCTGTTGTGTACTTTTTATCACATCATATCAGGAGGCATATAATGATAGGTTGTTTGGATACCACTGCTACGATTGATAACTGATTAAGGTGGTAGTCTTCATGTCTCTCCATTGCAGTGGTATATTTTCCCCTTGTACTGTTTTTAAGGGAGGAGGAAGATTTGGATTGGGATGGAGAATTCTTTAAGATCATCTTATTCCTCAGTAATTTTTACCCAGTGATTGCAGTATCCATTGAAAACCCTTGCCTGAATTTGATATTACATCGATGATTATGAAATGTTGATTTTTAATTTCTGCCATTCTAACATTAATTAGTTGTCATTCTTTAAAAGAGCTTTTCCTATTATTTTAAGTATCTCAACTGAAGGATACTTTTTTAGTATGTTAAAATGTACTACGATTATTCTTTCTGATGTTCAGATTGTCCTGAATTTGACAAGTATGAACCAACTCCTGTGTCATTTTGACATATCCCCATTAGTCTTTGATGTTAACTTGCTTTCTGACACAAAATATTCTAAACTTGTACTGTATTGAACCTACAATCAATTTTTTTTTTAAAAGAAGTATTCCTTCCTTTTAAAGGGAAATGGCATTTACAAAATAAAATCTAGGCTAGAGTTCTTTTTTAAAATATTTTAAAAAGGTACTTTAGATTACATAAATATTACATAAAAAATGTAGGAGATTCCCATATGCCCCACTTCCTATCCCTCCCACACTTTCCCATATTAATAACATCCTTCATTAATGTGGTACATTGGTTACAGTTAGTAAGCAGATATTAAAGCATTGCTATTAGCTGTGGTTTATAGTTTACATTATTGTTTACAGTCTGTCCACAGATTTGTAAGTTATGACAAAACATATAATGGCCTCTATCCATCATTGCAAGGTCATGCAAGACAATTCAATTGTCCTAAAATGCCCCTATATTGCACCTGTTTTTTCTCTCCCTCCCCTCAGAACCTCCAGTGGCACTGCCTCCACATCAATGATAAAAATTCTTCCATTGCTGGAAAAGCAATAAGTCTATAGTAGAATAATAAGTCTACTTTAGTCCATTGTTCATTCACCTATTATGAGTATTTTGGCCCACTCTGCCTCCAATTGAGGGGGGGCTTAGTTTCCATGGGACAGATGGATGGGAGTAATTTGCTTGTAGTTGCAGACTCTCTTCCTTGGGATGGGCATTGTCCATCATCATCTCCTTGTTAGTTGTCCTGGGTGAGTCCAGTGAACTGGACCAAAGGTGTTGCAACTCTCCTGTGATTCAGAGCCTGACTGGCATATGAAAGAACCAAAGATTTAAGTCTCTTGGACATACACCTATCAAGTATAGCACTAACTGTAGGTTAAAATAGAAGAGGCAGAAGACCCATGTGTAGGGAAATCATAAATGAGTCCAAATCTGTCACACTAGGGAGCATAAATTCTAAGGGAAGAGCCACTGGCAGGGTGCCAAACTCCTGAACTGTTTGACCTGCCTCTAGTGTCTGGATGTCTCTAGAGCCTTAGGAGCCCTGCTATTTGAGGCGGTATTTACTGTGGCAGTCAATGAGATCCTGCTGAGATGTATGTAAGCATAACCTCTGGGATGACCTCCTGACTCACTTTGAAATTGTTTAGCCATAAAAAATTTGTATTTAATATTTTCCCCTTTTGGTCAAGGCCTTTTTCCAGCTACATTACTAGTTGGTGCTTGTTAATAATCCCTTGGTGCCAGGGAGGCTCATCCCCTGGAGTCATGTCCCATGTTGGGGGAGTGTATTGTGTTTATATGCTAAGTTTGGTTTAGAGAGAGGCCATATTTGAGCATCAGAAAGGCCCTCAGTATGTAACTTAGGCAACATATAATACAAGGCTAAGTTTCAATTTCAAAAGAAAAGGTTCACAGGTACAATCATCATATCAAGGGCATGTAGCAATGGTCCATCCTCCTTTACTGTCACTGCCCCTGTACGTGGGGGATTCTTGCTATCCCATTAGAGAAAATAGCAGAACTTCCCAGGATGGGAGTTCAGTATTTTTTTGGTTATTGTGTGGATTGCCATCTACTGTGGCAGTGCCTCATAAACACTTGAACACATTCATGTACCTTAGAGGTATGCCCCAGGTGAACACCCCCCCATGCGTGTCCTAATCACCAACACACCACACCAGTGATCCTCCCCTGCCACAGTGGGGACCCTTCTGTGATCCAAAACCTCTCCAAAAATGAAGCCAACAAAATAACCAAATAAAATTAAGGGGAGAATGAAATAATAATGATAGTTTTAAAAAATAAAATAAAAATCCAAAAAAAATTTTTTTAAATTGAAATAATTAAAAAAATTTTAGACTTTATGTCTTTCATCACTGTTGTTTTGTGTGTACAGTGACGTTTTCTTCGGTATATTCCCGCAGTGTCTTGTTGTTTTTTTTTTTTTTTTTCCATTTTATCTTCAAAGAAGCTTTAGGGTAAAGAAAAGTCATGTACATACAGAACGTAGGGGATTCCCGTATACCTGACACCCTCCCCCTTTTCCCCTCTCCCTATTCGTAACATTTTACATGCAGATGGCACATTTGTTACAATTGATGTACGAATGTTGAAGCACTGCTACTAACTATGGTTAATGGTTTACATTATAATTTACATTTTGGACTGTACACTTTTATAAATTTTGATGAAATTTAAAATGGCTTGTATCCATTATTGCAAAATCATGCAAAACAGTTCTAATGCCCTAAAAATACCCTGTGGTGTCATCTATTCTAGTCTTCCTTCCCCTCCCCTCAAGACCTACAGTAACCACTAAGTTTCACTTTGTGAAGAATAAGCTTCATAGTTACATACAATATTGAGGGCTTGACATATTGTTCTGTTTTCTTGTATTAGGTCCTGCCTATGTTCTCGAGAGACTCTTGCCCCTCTATTTGAGAACATAGCAAGACTCCTCAGGATGGAAATTTAATATTTTTTGGTTTATTGTGTGGGTCTCCACTCACTAATAAAACACACTATGACAAGACGAACACTTACATATTCCATAGAACTTGCCCCAGGTGTGCCCTGTCATGTATGCCCCCCCCCGCCATCTGACACCATATACCTTGTCATATTTACTGAAAGAACATTCTCAACATTGTAGTTTTAACCACAGACTTGCAAATCCTCAGAGTTCACTTGCTCCTTCCCCTGACCCTCCCCCCAGTTCCATAGAGAGGCCAGCCCAACTCCCCCACCCTTTCCCCCTGGCAGACCAGCACCACCGAACCCAATAGTGTCACTGCACTGGTGTCATGCCCACCCACTGCAGAACTACCCCCTTCCACCCTATCATAGATTTTGTTGATATGGGCATTGACTCACAACCCTCTACTCCCCTTCTGTCTCCTGTAAACCTATCTTCCAGATTTTAGCTTTGTGAGTCTGCTTAATACATACCAGTGAGATCGTGTAATATTTGTCCTTCAGTGCCTAGCTTATTTCACTGAACATATGGTTTCAGGATTCATCCATGTTATCCCATGTGTTAATACTGCATTCCTTCTTACAGCTGACTAATACTCCATTGTAGTATATACCAGTTTGTTTATCCATTCATTTGTCTTTGGGCATTTGAGTTTCTTCCAACTTTTCGTAATAGTGAATAATGCCGCTGTGAACATTGGTGTGCATATATCTGTCCGTGTACCTGCTTTCAGTTCTTCTGGATATATACCCAGCAGTGGGATTGCTGGATCATATAGCAGTCCTGTAGTTAGCTTCCTGAGGAACTGCCAAACTGTCCTCCACAGTGGCTGCACCAATCTACATTCCCAGCAGCAATGGATAAGGTTCCCTTTCCACCACATTGCCAACACTTGTAATCCTCTGTTTTTTTAATAGCCACCAGTCTAATGGGTGTAAGGTGATATCTCATTGTGGTTTTGATTTGCATTTCCCTAATAGATAGTGATGTTGAGCATCTTTTCATGTGTTTATTAGCCATTTGTATTTCCTCTTTTGAGAAGTGTCTGTTCAAACCACTTGCCCATTTTCTCGGTTCTTTTTTGTGAGACAGTTGGGTTCTGCCTATGTATTTTGATACCATTTTCCCAGAAGTCCTTTAGAATTTGTTCCTTTTTTTTTTTTTTTTAAGGATTTTTTTTCCTTTCCCTCTCCCTCCCCTGCCCTGCTGTTTTTGCTGTCTGTGTCCATTTATGATGTGATCTTCTGTATCTATTTCTCTTTTTGTCTTCTCTTCTCATCTTCCCTAGGATTCACTGGGATTTGATCCTGGGGACCTCGGAAGTCAAGAGAGGTTCCCTGTCACTTGCACTACCTCATTTTCTGGTCTCTGCTGCACTTCACCTTGACTCTCCCCATTGTCTCTCTTTTGTTGTGTCATCATCTTGCTGCATGACTCACTTGCACGGGCTCACTGCGCAGGCATCTGGCTCACCACATGGGTGCTCAGCTCACCACCTGGGCACCCACATGGGCATTTGGCTGACCACGTGGGCACTCAGCTTGCCACGCAGACTCTGGCACACCATGGAGGCATGTTTTCTCTTCTTTTTCACCAGGAGGCCCCAGGGATCCAACCTGTGTCCTCCCATATGGTAGGGGGAGGCTTTATCACTTGAGTCATATCCGCTTCCCTAGAATTTGTTCTTTACTGCTCAGTAGTATCATTGCTTTCAGGCATTTTTAGTAAACAGAACCATTATCACTCTTAAGTGAATTAACATTAGTTGAATGATACCCTCTTACACAGTCCATATGTGTGTGTATTTATACGTATATACGTATATGTTTGTATTTAATTATGCGTTCAATGTGGTATCTCTAATTCCAACCTCGAACTACAAGGTTCTTCTACTCTCTCTTCAGTTTATCTCTTTTCTCCCAGAATGAAAGCTCTAAAAGCAAGCAAGCATCATTGGTACATTTGCTCATTTCATGCCTCTAAAATAGTGTCAGATTATAGCTTTAGTTGACCCCAAATCTATTATCTAAAATTCCAGATTTCTGTACACTTTTTATTTTTACCCTAGAAAAGAAGAATGTATACTAGAGTATTACATTTAAAACTTAAATGGAATCAATCCTTTTCTCTGTTGGTTGTTTTCATTTTGATGTATAGTTTATTTGTTTCTGTCCATATTCTTTTTAGGGACTGTATTTATACTTGATTTAGTTTTACCTATTGAACATGCAGAATGTGTGTGTGTGTGTGTGTGTGTGTCTACACACACAAATGTGTAGGCATATGTGAATCAGAAATATAAAAATAAATACTTAGGGAAATGTCACTGAATACTTAAAGAAAAGTCACTCTCATCCCTATATCTTCCACCCCGTTTCCACTCACCCCCTATTGTTAATCATTTAATTAACATCTGTTTTACGCATTCTGGATATATTGTAGTTTATCACTTTCCAATGGGTGGACAGTTAGACTTTTTAAAATAGTTTGCCTTTATAAAAATATGACAGCAAATAACCGTATGCATTATGTATTTTTATATTTATTGGGATTTAGATTCCTAGAATGTGTTAGTTGGGTCATAGGGTGAATACATGTATAGTTTTATTAGATATTGTCAGTTTCCCTGTGAGAAGGGTTGTACCATTTTACACCCCACTAGCAATGTATGAAATTGTTTATTTTCCACAGCTTTGTCAGCAGAGGTGTGGTGAAGGTATTGAATTTTTTGCTAATGTGACAGGTGAGAAATATTACTCAGTGTAGTTCCATTTTGCATTTCCTAGGAAACTGAGCATCTTTTCTATGTTTATGGACCATGCGTATGTAGTTCTCTGGTTAACTGTTAAAATCTTTTCATCATTTTAGAATTGTTTTTCCCCTTAGCTGTCAAGATCTTTTTTATATATTAAATATACCTGTCTGTTGCCTGTAGTGTACGTTGCAAATGTTTTTTCCCAGTGTATTATTTTCCTTTTGAATTTGCTTATGATGCTTTTTGTTTTGTGTTTTTGTTTTGTTTTGTTAATCAGTAGTTTTTTTAAAAGTGAGTTTGAGTCAATTTTTATTTTGTTGTGTCTGTATATTGAATTGTAGTTGGCAGATAGTTCCTACAATTATAGAGGATTTTAAATAGTTAATATAAAAATCACCACAAAATGTCACGTTAATAATTTTATGTTAACACATATTGAAAAATATTTTGGATATATTGGGTTAAATATATTGTTAAAATTAATTTCACTTTTTTTTTTTCTCATGTGTCTATGAGAAAATTAAAAATTACATATGTGGCGATTGGTACAAGATACATCTGTACTTTTGTAGAAGATTGTATTAGTCAGCCAAAGGGGTGCTGATGCAAAATACCAGAAATTGGTTGGTTTTTATAAAGGTTATTTATGTGGGGTAGGAACTTACAGATACTAGGCCATAAAGCATAAGTTACTTCCCTTACCTGTCTGTTTTCATATATTGGAGCAAGATGGCTGCCAACATCTGCGAGGGTTCAGGCTTCCTGGGTTTCTCCCTTCCAGGGTCTTGCTTCTCTTTGGGTTCAAGGTTCCTTTCTTCCCAGGGCTTACTTCTTCCTGGGCTCAGTTTACTTCCCAGGGCTCCAGCTTAAGGCTTCAACATCAAAACTCTAATATCAAAACCCTCACATCAAAAGCTCCAACTCTGTTCTTTGCCATGCCTTTCATCTGCAAATCCCCACCCACCAAGGGGTAGGGACTTAAAGCCCTAATGATGTGGCCAAAGTCCTAATCATAATTCAATCATGCCTAATAATAGTCCTGATTACAAACATCCAAAATCTGTTTTTGGAATTCATAACTATATCAAACTGCTACAAGGATATATCCAATTTTCTTACAGTGTTTATTAGTTCTTTATGGCTGCTTGAACAAATGACCTCAATCTTAGTGGCTTAAAACAATACAAATTCATTATCATACAGTTCTGGAAGAAGTACAAGATCTGTCTAAATGTGCTAACATGACGCTGTAGGCAGAACTGTGTTCCTTTCCTTTCCTAGCTGCCTGCGTTCCTTGACTTTGACCATCGCCGTCTTTAGAGCCAGCAGTGAGCATCTTCACGTCTTTGTCTCTCCCTGTCTCTCCCTGTCTCTCCCTGTCTCTCCAGCAATTGCATTTGTTGTCATGCCTTCTCTTTGACTCTCATCCTCCTGCCTCCCTTTTCTAAGGGCCTTCATGATTACTTTGGGCCTATCCAGATAATCTAGGATCATCTTTTCATCTCAGCATCCTAGCTTCATCACACCTGCATCTCTTGCCATATAAGGTATCTCATTCATAGGTCCAGGAATTAGGACATAGCCATCTTTGAATGTCCATTATTTAGCCTACCATAGTTTTTAAGGTTAAATTTTATATATTTTTACATTTATATTCTTTATTTCATTTGGAAATTATTCTTGTTCATGATGTAAAGAAAGGATCATATATTTTTTTCCTCCCTGGCTATGCAATTCTTCTAATACTGTTTATTGAAAGAACATACTTTCTCCAGTGTTCTGTAATACCACCTTTTTCATGTACTAAATTTCTATTTATGTGCTTGGATTTATCTTTTTTATTTTAATGGTTTTGTCTTTCTGTTCATTCACCAGTACTACATTGTTTTAATTATAGAGGCTTTATAGTTTGTTTTATTATTTAAATATTTTATATATACTGAGGCTTTATAGTTTGTTTTATTATTTAAATATTTTATATATACTTGCATCATATATTCAAATATCTTTGAAAGTATCTGTTCTTTTGAGTTGATTTTTAAAATTTTTAATTGGAAATGATTAATTAATTTGTCAAAGATTTTAAAAAAATATCTTTGGAAATTACATATTTTTTCCCCTTAGCATTTTAATTAGAAATGAATATTGAATTTTATTGAAGGGTTTTTCAGCACCTTTGGATATAATCACAATTCCCCTTGCATTAACTCTATTAATACAAGTGTTATTAATGGGTTTTCTTATATAGATCCTTTCTTAAATTCCCAAATTAAATCCCACTTGGTCATAATGTACTGTTTTACATCTCGATTTATGAGATTGTTTTGTAGTGTTTTTTTGGTATAATGGTTACTATATTTAAGTATAGATATTATACCTGCTACTTAAAAATAAGGTGACTTTTTCTTTTTATGGTTTGAAATTATTTAAGCAGTATTGAGTTTATATTGTCTTTGAAGGTTGATAGATTTCACTACCATCTGGCCCTGGTCCATTTTGGTAGGGAACGTCTTTGGCATGTTCTCTATTCTCTTTGGAAATTAGACTGTTTTGGTTATTTTTTCTGTGTAATTTTGATAGATTTTATTTTCTTAGGAAATTATCCATTTTATTGAAGTTTCCAAATATGTTTGATGAGTATGAAGTTATGAAAATAGCCTCAGGGTTTAATTTTTTTTTCTCTCTTTCAGTGATTATTTCCCCTTTTTTAGTATTTTAATTTTATTTGGACTTCTACCTTTTTTTTAACTTTCTCTTGTTTTGTGGATGTTTTTTACAAAGAATCAGCCTTTTGCTTATTAGTTTAACTGTTTTTCTAATTACTCCATTTATTTCTGTTTCTTTAATTTTCTTCTGTTTTATCTGGTTTACTTTGTTCTTCTAGCTTTCAAAATTGTGAGTTTAATTTGTTTTCATTTTTTTCAGTTTATTGAAATTAAGTATTTAAGGCTCTGTATCCTCATGTCACTGCTTAATTGAATCCTGTAGATTCTGATATATAGTGTTTTCCTCATTATTATTACTTCCAGCCTCTGCCTTGATCTAGAAGGAGGAAATCTAGGGCTGAATTGACCCCTTAATATTTATTCTTCCAATCCATGAACATGGAATGTCCTTTCATTTATTTAGGTCTTCTCTGATTTCTTTTTGCAATGTGTTGTGGTTTCCTGTGTATATGTTTGCTTCATTCTTGGTTAGATTTATTTCTAGATATTTGATTCTTTTAATAGAAGAATTTACTAAATTGTAAGTGGATTTTTAAAATTTCTTTTTCAGATTATTCATTACTACTGTGTAGAAACACTACTTTTTTTTTGTTTGTTTTGTTTTTCAGGTTGATCTTGTACCTTGCTACTTTGCTGAATTTATTCATTAGTTGTAGTAGCTTGTTCTTGACTTTTTAGGATTTTCTTTCATATAGGATCATGTTATCTGCAAATGAGGAAAGTTTTACTTCTCACTTTCTGACTTGGATGCCTTTTATTTCTGTTTCTTACCTTATTGCTCTGATTAGAACTTCCAGTACAATGTTGAATAATAATGGTGACAGCAGGAATCCGTGTCTTGTTCCTGATCTTAGAAAGAAAGCCTTCAGTCTTTCACCATGGAGCGTATGATGTTAGCTGTAAACTTTTCATATATACCCTCTATCCTACTGAGGAAATCTTTTTCTAGCCCTGGTTTTCTCATTGTTTTTATCAAGATGTAGTGCTGGATTTTATCAGATGTTTTTTCTGCATCAGTTGAGACCATCGTGGTTTTTTTTTTCTCTTTCTGTTAATTTGACGAACAGTATTAGTTGATTTTCTTGTCTTGGACCCACTCTTGTATACCTGGGGTAAATCTTACTTGATCATGGTGTATAATTATTTTTAATATGCTTTGGGATTTGGTTTCCTAGTGTCGTGTTGGAACTTTTCCATCTGTATTCATGAGATAGTGGTTTATTATTTTCTTTTCTTGTACTTTATGTGTCTTTGGTATGATGATTATGTTGGCCTTATAAAATGAATTAGGGAGTGCTCCCTCCTCTTTAGTTTTTTTGGCAAAACTTTGAGCAGGATTTGTGTTCATTCTTGTAATGTTTAGCATAATTGCTTGTGAAGTTATCTGGTCCTGGGCTTTTCTTTGTTGGGAGGTTTTATGATTTCTGTGTCAATCTCTTTATTAGTTATAGGTTCTTTGTGATCTTGTTTTTCTTGAATGAGTATAGGTACTTTGTGTGTTTGTAGGAATTTGTTTCTTTCATCTAGGTTATCTGTGGCATACAGTTTTCATACTGTCCTCCTACAATCCTTTTTATTACCCTGTGTTTGATATTAATGTCCTTTTTATTTCTGATTTTAGTTGTTCGTGTTCTCATTTTTATTCAGTAACTAGCTAAAGGTTTGTTGATTTTATTGATGTCCTCAGAGAATCAACTTTTGGAATTTTGATTCTCTTTTTATTCTCTATTTCATTTGTCTCTGCTTTAATCTTTGTCATTTCCTTCTTTCTGCGCACTTTGGGTTTAGTTATCTTATTCTAGGTCTTAGCTTTGAGGTTAGGTCAATGATTTGATATCTTCTTTTTTGATGTAAACATTTAGGCTATATATCTCCTTTCCACAATGCCTCTGCTACATCCCATACATTTTAGTATGCTGTGTTTTCATTTTCATTGGCCTCAAGATAATTCCTAGTTTCCCTTATGATTTCTTCTTTGACCTGTTAATTAAGAGTTTGTTGTTTAGCTTCTGCATATTTGGAATTTCCCATTTTTCCTTTTGTTATTGATTTCTATCTTCACTCCATAGTGGTTAGACAAGATACATTGTATGAATGCAGTATTTTTGAATTTATTGAGACTTGTTTTGTGACCAAACATATGGCCTATCCTGGAGACTGATTCCCATGCACTAGAGAAGCATGTGTAATCTGCTGCTGTTTGGTGTAGTATTCTCTATACGTCTGTTAGGTCTAATTGGTTTAGAGTATCATTCAATTCTTGTTTTTCCCTATTGACATTCTGTCTAGATGTTCTATTCATTATTGAAAATGGTGTATTAAAATCTCCTATTATTAGTATAGAACTGTCTGTTTCTCCCTTTGTATTTGTCAGTATTTGCTTCATATATTTTGTGCTCTGCTCTTATATGCATATAAATTGGTAATAGTTATGTCTTCTTGTTGAATTGACCATTTATCATTTTTTAATTCATCTATTCTTTATCATTGGTTCCACAAATATTTATTAAACAAAACTATAATCCTCATATGTTTAATATTTTTATATAGTAGGCAAGAAAAATTATTAAATGAATAATGGATGAATCAGTTTGTTTCTTTACTACCTAGTATATCACTCTTCCTGGACATATATTTGATAATTCATGTGTTACTCTTATTCGGCTTTTTTGTTTTTCTTGAGTCCTATTCTATTGTAAGGTACTAGGGATGTTTAGCACAACCAAAGAGAATCACTCTGTCTTTGAGCTGGCTTTGGTTAACCAGTTGTTTTCTATTCAGGGCACCAGAATCTTAAGTAATACAGGGGTCTCCTCATTCCAGATGTCCATATATAATGCTTTCTGTTGGAATAAATAGGTAAGATATATTTATATAATTAATCACAAATTCTGACTATAAAAGACATGCATTGGGATTTTGACCTGGAATTTTGCCTTATAGAAATTTTGATTAACATTAAAGAAAGAAACCATATTATTAAAAATAATCCTTTATAGGACATTAAGATAAAAATTATATTGATCTTGGAAAATATTATATATATAAAACTAAAGATGAGTTCATAATCCTTTTTAGTTTTGCATAACCTTTTCTAGGGGAATATAAAAAATTATAGTATTGGATGAAGTGTTTTTTTTCCCCTTGATAAAATATGGAGATTTAATGTAGCAGATTTAACAGAACAGTGCTCTGCAGTTATGCTAAGCCTTCTTGAATGCTTTTGATGCAACTTTACTGCCCTCTGCAGGATGCGTTTGATACATTAGAACAATTTACAGTATTCCCTAATTCATAAATTTAGGCCTCTAATGTTCCTATGAATTACTAAAAAGAGAAAGCTTTTTAAATTAACAGTGATTTAAATTTAGTTCTTTGAGCATTTGCTATTTTGAACTGTCAGTTTCAAATGTTAGTTAACTGACTTTTGGAAGCAGTAGTGATGTATTACTTTGTTCTTTAGTCCAGGCTGACATAAGCATATGCAGCAGTCTACTTCTTTTCTTTACTTGTCGTTTGTTGGGATTCCCAGCTCTGTCTTTTAGCATTAAGAAGTTAGACTCTTGGGAGAGAAAGGATGGATAATGGTGATGGGGCGGGGGGTAAGAATTGACAATAGAGTCTGTGTTATTGGGGTATATTCCTTTTACTGAGGCTTTTGTACTCCAAGTGGACTTCATTAATATTAAAATATTTATTTTCAGTTTCATTGAAATATGTTTAATGACTTGCAGATCTGTTCACTGATCCTCTTGCTATTGAGTTATACCAAACAGAAGAAAGCCCCCATTTACCTTGCCAGTGTTGAATTTTCTAAGTATTGCAGTTGTGCTTAAAAAAAGGTCATTTGCTTTGGCTTCTTTGGAATTTTCTGTTCGAGTTAGATATATTTCTAAGAAACAGCTCATGTAGGAAGTTCTGCTGGTTGGTTTGGCCATCTAGATGCCTAAGGACAATCTTTATGAAATAGGCCATATTTTCATTTATATATTATATATATATTTTCATATTTATTTTTATTTATCCCCCCTCCGTGGCTTGTTTGCTGTCTGCTCTCTGTGTCCATTTGCTGTGCATTCTTCTGTGTTTTTGCTTTTCTCCCTTTTTTTTTTTGTTGTTGCGTCACCTTGCTGAGTTGGCTCTCCACGGTGCTTGCGGGTTGGCGACTCTCCGTAGCATGGCCCCGGGACGTGAATCCAGGGTGTCCCATGTGGTAGATGGGAGCCCAATTGATTGATCCACAGCCGCTTCCCTGTATGTTATATTTTAGTAGTCTTATATGTTTTCTCAACTAGACCACTATAGTAACATTCCCAGTGGATTCCACACACCCATTTTCTCCTCCTTAATATATTAAGTACACTGTTTCAGGTATAGCTTTCTTAATTAATATTCTGCATAATCTACCTCTTTAAAAAGTACCCCAAATTGTCCACTGCTTACAGAATAAAGTCAAGATTCTATTTATCTTTCTACCTCTTCCATTCTTTTCATTCCTTATTTTCCAAATAAGCTTGCATTGCATTCCTTGCACAGGTAATATTTATTTCAAATTGGATTGTCTTTGTTTATACTGTTCCTGCTATCTTAACATTCTCCCTTCATCCTTTCTTGCTTTTTTATACTTTCAGTCCTTCCAGACATATCTCCAGTCCTTCCCAGAATGTTTCATGTTTACATTTTGTCCAATTGTTCCAGCCCTCTGTGATCTCACCCTCTTCCAAACTGCTGTATAGGACCTGTAATGCATGTTCTTTTTAAAAATATGCGTCTTATTTATGTATTAGAAAAGGCATTTATGCCTTACTTTTAACAAGCCTCATAAAGGTGGTACCTATAAGATCTACTTCTTTATTGGAGAACACATTAAAATGCTGGGTAAATTTTGTTGATGATTCAGATGTGGATTCTACATTTGCATATGAAATTGACATTACATGATGCCAGATGATGCTTTAGTCATTATAACCTTTAGAATCATGAACAGTATTCCTTTGACAGACAGCATGTGCTTGCAATAGTCCACAGATTTAAATTTTCTTTTTCTTTTTTCTTTTCCTTCCCAAAGAGCATAAATAGAGTAAAGCTAAGTGGCTTTAAAAGAGACATTAATTAACCTGCATTATGAGTCTGACCAAGTGGGCTTTTAGTCAAACGTTCAAAAATTCAGAATCCCTAATGTAGTAATAAATTAGTTTTAGAGTATATTGACTGGTTAGGAATGTTTATTACTCATTTTCATTTGCAGACCTTTATTAAGTACCTATTTTGTACTAGGTCCTAGTCAATGAAAACAGAAAAGATATGTGCATAAAAACAAATAGTGCTACAAAGTAACAGAAAATTTCAGTTTTGCATGGTTGCGTCAACAAATCAACAAGTTCTATAGGTATAGATGTTTAAACTGATTCTAATAGATTTCAGCTAGACTTTGAAAGAAGGGAGGGCATTCTAAACCAAGAATTTAATGCATGAGGTAAGAATGCTCGTGGTATGTTCATGAAACAGTGACCCTTTCAAGTGAGGTATGTTCACAGAGACATAGATTCTAAATATCAGGTGTCTGATGTTTAGATCTTCTCTAGAGGATATGGACTTCCGTTTTGCCCATTGTTTTCCTTATGTGGACAGTGGGAAACTTTTTAGAATTTTGGAAGAGGGAATAGAATCTACAAATAATTATTGGGAAATTAAATCTGAAAAAATGGAAAGGAGTACAACATTTGAAGTCAAAATTCCTGGTCTTTGATTTCTCATCATTCTTTATCACATTTCTTATTTTCTTCACTTATTTTCATTGCATATGACAAAACTCAAATCAGGTTTTAGGAACAGACCAATATGTCAGGCCGTCAAGTAGCTATGAATCTTATTCTTCAAAAATTGAAACATAGTGGTTGCCATAGGTTCTTAAGGGAGGGAAGAAAATAATAGGTGGAATTGCTCTGCATGATCTTGCAATAACAGATACAGGCCATTTTAAATTCAAAACCCGTAAAAGTGTAAGGTGCATAAAGGTAAGCCATAATGTAAACCCTTGGCCATGGTTAGTAGCAATACTTCAATATTTGTACATCAGTTGTAATAAATGAACCAGCCAGTGTAAAATGTTATTAACAGAGGAGAGTGGAAGAGGGGGTGGGCATTGGGTATATGGGGCTCATATTGATTTTAACTGTTTTTATTGTAGAATTGGGAGAGGATCAGTGAGGCATTGCTTTGGATAAGGGAGAGCCCAAGTTGTGTATTCTTAGTAAACAAAGCACATGTTCTCACCCATAACAAACCTTCGTTTCCCAGCATCTTGTTCTTCCTCTCTTTAGGCTGGTGTGATTGCTGTACCTGCTGCTTGAAATATTCATTCTCTACCTCAGAGGTGACCCTTTCTAATCTTTGGGATTTGAGCCTTAGTGACACTTCATCTGAGAAGCCAGTTATAACTGTACAATTTAAGAAGGCCCACCAGTTATTTTCTGTAATATTGTCCTGTGTATTTTTTCCCTTGGCACATATTTTAGCCCTTAGTTTGTTTTTTTAAAGATTTATTTATTTTTTATTTCTCTCCCCTTACCCCCCGCCTACCCCCTCCAGTTGTCTGCTCTCTGTGTCCATTCACTGTGTGTTCTTCTGTGTCCCCCTGTATTCTTGTCAGCGGCTCCTGGAATCTGTCTCTTTTTGTTGCATCATCTTGCTGAGTCAGCTCTCTGTGTGTGCGGCGCCATTCCTGGGCAGGCTACACTTTTTTCCTGCTGGGCGGCTCTCTTTACGGGGCGCACTCCTTGTGCATGGGCCTCCCCTACGTGGGGGACATCCCTGCGTGGCAGGGCACTCCTTGTGCGCATCAGCACTGCACATGGGCCAGCTCATTACAGGGGTCAGGAGGCCCTGGGTTTGAACCTTGGACCTCCCATGTGGTAGGCGAATGCCCTATCTTTTGGGCCAAATCCTCTTCCCTTTCATTTCTTTCTTTAGTTGTCTGTTATCTGATTTCCCACTGAAACATCACCTCCCTGAGTGTAGAGACCATTGAGACTAGTTCAATTCATGCAGTACAATAAAATCATCAGTAAATAGTTTTTTGGTGATTGAGACTAAAGTAAATCTTATCTTAAAATATATATTTTAATTAGAGAAGTTACAGATTTACAAAAATGCAGAAAATTCAAAATTCCTGTATACACCCCATACACATGCAGGTGTGCAGTTTTCCCTATTATTAATTACTTTGCATTAGTGTGATACCTTTGTTATATTGATGAAAGAATATTATTTTAATTTACTACTACCTATAGTCCATAATTTATATTAGGGTTCACTGTGTTGTACAGCCCTATGGTTTCTTTTTAAAAATTTTATTATAACATATAAACAACCTAAAATTTTCCCCATTCAGTTTGTCCCACATTCAAATTTATAATCAGTGGTATTAATTACATTCACAATATTGTACTACCATCATCCACCATTCCTTGCCAAAAAATTTTCATCAGCCCAAAGGAAAACTTTATACAAATAAAGCATTAAAACTCATTCCTTACATCTCCGCTACTAGTAAACCTGTATTCCAGTTTCAGACTCCATTAATTTGATAATTCTAATTATTTCATATCACTGAGCTCATACATATTTGCCCTTTGATGTCTGACTTATTTTACACAACGTGATGTCATCAGAGTTCATTCACATTGCTGCACGTTGGAATTTTATTCATTTTTATGGCTGAATAATTTTTTATTCTATGCATATACTGCATTTTATTTATCCATTCAACTATTGACAGATACTTGAGTTGGAACCATCTTTTGGCAATTATGAGTAATGCTGCTATGAACGTTGGTGTGCAAATATGTTTTAGTTCCTGCTTTCAGTTCCTTTAAGTATATACCTAGATATGGGATTGCTAGGTCAAATCATGATTCTATACTTAAAATTTCTGAGGAACCTCTGAACTGCTTTCCACAATGACTGCACATTTTACGTTCTCATCAACAATGAATGAATGCTCCTATTTCTCCATATCCTTTCCAACACTATTTCTTTTTCTTTTTTTTAATAGTAGCCATTCTAGTGGTTTTGACGTGGTATCTCATTGTGGTTTTAATTAGCATTTTCCTAATGGTTAATGTTGAGCATCTTGTGCATTTGGCCATTTGTATATCTCCATTGGAGTAATGTCTATTCAAGTCTTTCACCAATTTTAAAGAAAATATACTTTTATTATAGAAGTTGTGAACTTACGAAACAGCCATGCACGTGTAGAATTCCCATACAACAACCCTTCACCAACACACCACACCATTGTGGAACACTTGT
This sequence comes from Dasypus novemcinctus, assembly GCF_030445035.2. Taxonomy (NCBI): domain Eukaryota; kingdom Metazoa; phylum Chordata; class Mammalia; order Cingulata; family Dasypodidae; genus Dasypus; species Dasypus novemcinctus. The sequence continues at coordinate 7,420,348 of NC_080701.1, read as the reverse complement.
TACAGATTATGAAATAATATCATCAGACTATTGCCACTGACTCTGGTCCATAGCATACATTTGATGTATCTTTTCCATACCCACTATTATTAACTACATCTTTGGCATTGATGCAAGAATATTACAGTATTACTGTTAACTATATTCCATAGCTTACATTAGTTATGTTTTTCCCATGCTTCTCCACGTTCCCACCACCCTATATTAGTGACATACATCTGTTTCAGTTCTCAGAATGACATTCTTTCATTTATACTATCTGCAGCTATCATCCACTTCTGAGTTCCCTGTACTATTCAGTCCCTAGGTTATTTTCTAGCTCTTTCAATTGATATTTACATCCCTAAACTACTCTTTCCAGCCGCAATCCAAATTATAAACAAGCTGCTACTCACTATAATGTGTTACCATCAACTCTGCCCATTTCTACCTTTTATAGTCAAGTTAATTAAAACTTCTACATATATTAAGCATCAACTCCTTTGCAGCCCTCTTCTTTTTTCCTGATAACCTGTACTCTAGGTTTTAACCCTATGTATTTATTCTTTATTTAGTTCTTATTAATGAGACCATGCAATATTTGTCCTTTTGTTTCAAAGTTCATCTGTGTTATCACGTGTGCCCCAATTTCATTTCTTCTTACTGCAGCATAGTATTCCATCATATGTATATGTCACACTTTGTTTATCCATTCATTGGTTGATGGGCTCTTGGGTTGTTTTCATCTTCTGGCAATTGCGAATAGTGCTGCTATGAACATTGGTATGCAAATATCTGTTTACATCACAGTTTTCATTTCTTCTGGATATATTCCTAGTAGAGGAATTGCTGGATTTTATGGCATTTTTATATTAAGCTTTTTGAGGAACGGCCAAACTACCTTCCACAGAGGCTGCACCATTTTACAATCCCACCATTTCTCCACATTCTCTCTAGTACTTACTGTTTTCTCTTTATAGAATATTGGCCATTCTGTGTGGTGTAAGATGATATCTCATTGTAGTTTTGCTTTGCCTTTCCTTAATAGCTACTGATATTGAACATTTTTTCATGTGCTTTTTGTCCATTTGGATTTCCTCTTTGGAGGAATGTGTCTTTAAGTCTTTGACCCATTTTAAAATTGGAATGCTTGCTTTTTTATTGTTGTGTTGTATGCTCTCTTTACATAGCATGGAAATCCAACCCTTATTGGGTATGTTGTTTCCAAATATTTTTTTCCCATTGAATGGGCTGCCATTTCACCTTCTTCACAAAGTCCTTTGAATCACAAAAGTGTTTAAGTTTGAGGAGGTCCCATTTATCCATGTTTTCTTTTTTTGCTTGTGATTTCAGTATAATGTTTAAGAATGCACTACCTACCATCAGGTCTTGAAGGATGTTTACCTACATTTTCTTCTAGGACCTTTATTGTTCTAGCTTTTATATTTAGGTTTTTGATCCATTTTGACTTAATTTTTGTATATGGCTTGAGATAGGGGTCCTCTTTCTTTCTTTTGGCTATGGATATCCAGTTCTTCTAGGACCATTTGTTGCATAGACTGTTCTGCCCGAGCTGGGTGGGTGTGACAGGCTTGTCAAAAATCACTTGACCACAGATAAGAAGGTCTATTTCTGAACCACCAATTCAGTTCTATTTGTCTGTGTGTCTGTTTTTATGCCACTGTATACCACTGTAGCTAGGTAATATGATTGAAAGTCCAGAAGTGAGAGTCTTCCAACTTTGCTTTTCCCTTTTAAAATGTTTCTGACTATTTGGGGTCCCTTACTCTTCCAAATAAATAAATTTGATAATTGTTTTTTCCATTTGTAGAAAAAATGATGTGGCATTTCTGTAGAAATTCCATTGAATCTGTTTATCAATTTGGGTAAAAATGACATCTTAATTGTGGTCAGTCTATTTCATGCCTGTACCATGCTTTTTTTTTTTTTTAAACCACTGTATCTAAGTAATTATGCTTTAAAGTCAGGAAGTGAGAGTCCTTCATCTTTGTTGGAAAGGAAGAAGTAAAATTTCTGCTCTTTGCTCTTACGTTCCTATATCTAGAAAGTCCTGAAAAATGTACAATCAAGCTACTAGAACTAATAGACAAGTTCAGTAAAGTGGCAAGATACAAGATTACTGTGTAAAATCAATGGCGTTTCTACACAACTAATGTGCAGCCTGGGGAGGAGTCAGTAAAAAATTCCATTTACAATAGCAACTAAAAGATTCAAATATTTAGGAATAAATTTTATCAAGGACATAAAGGACCTGAATCAGAAAGCAAGAATACATTGCTTAAAAGAAAACAAGAAGACTTAAATAAATGGAAGGATATTCCATTCATACATTGGAAGACTAAGTATTGTTAAGATGTCTGTTTTCCCCAAACTGATTTACAGATTCAACACAATCCCAATAAAAATTCAGACAGGGGAAGTGGATATAGCTCAAGCGATTGGGCTTCCACCTACCACATGGGATGTTCTGGATTCAATTCCCCGTGCCTCCTAGAGAAGGTGAGCTGGTGTGGTAGGCAGGCGCAGCAAGCTCACGCAACAAGATGATGCAACAAAAGAGACATAAAGAGAAAAGACAGTGAGAAACACAACAAACCAGGGAGCTGAGGTGACTTAGGTGACTGAGTGCCTCTTTTCCATATGGTGGTCCCAGGTTTGGTTCTCAGTGCCTCCTAAAGAGAAGACAAGCACACAGCAAATGAACACAGAAAGCAGACAGTGACCACAGACATCGGGGGTTGGGGGTGGGGGGGGGTGGGCTAAATAAATAAAATCTTAGGAAAAAAATCCCAACAGCCTTACTTTCAGAAATGGGAAAGCCAGTTATCAAATTTATTGGGAAGGTGAAGGACCCCTAATAGCCAAAAATATCTTGAAAAAGAACAACAAATTTGGAGGCCTCTTGATACCAGACTTTAAAACATATTACTTAGCTACAGTAGTAAAAGCAGCATGGTACTGGCATAAAGACAGACATATTGACCTATGGAACTGAATTGAGGACTCAGAAATAGACCCTCTGTTTCTTTATTGATTCTCTGCCCAGGTGTTCTATACAGTGCTAGAGTGGTGTTCTATACAATGCTAGAGCAGTTGAAGTTTCCAACTGTTATTGTAGAGACATCTTTTTCTCCCTTCTGTACATAGGCACGGTGACCATCCACTGGTAGTACTGCCACGTGGAGCCAAGGTCTGTGCACGACAGGTTGGTGGCGTAGAACCTCCAGGCAGACTGAATGAGGCCAGCCGCGGGGTTCCGCTGCTTCTCAAAGTGCTTCTGCCGGTGCTGCTCCTGGACTTTGAGGGCAAAGCCGGACCCCAGGATGCCTGTGGGAAGAGCGAAGAACGAGATGCCGATGAGCGTGAAGGTGGCCGCCAGGAGCCTCCCGTTACTTGTCCCCGTAACTGATGGTCGTCAGGGTGATCAGGCCCCACCAGAGGGCATCCGCAAAGGTGTGGAAGTGGTCGTTCTCGCCTTTCTCGGCCAAGTACACCAGGAACGAGGCGAGGATGAGGCAGTGGAAGCCGATGTACCAGGCGGTGACCAACTCCTTGCTGTGGACGTAATTCGGAACATCCTGGTTAGGTGCATGTACTTTTATGATATTTCTTCCTGGTGAATCACCCCTTTTATTAATATATAGTGTCCTTCCTCATTTCTAATAAAAAGTTTTGCTTTTAAAGTCTTTTTGATCTGATACAAGTTTAGCTGCTCCACCCGTTTTTGGTTACAGCAGGTGTGGAAAATCTTTTTTCTAACCTTTCACTTCCAATCTGTTAGTATCCTTGGGTCTAAGGTGAGTTTCTTATAGACAGCATATAGATAGCTGATATTTTCTTTACCATTCTTCTGATCTGTGTCTTTTATTTGGTAGTTTAATCCATTAACATGCATTGTTTTTACTGTAAATGTAGTTCTTATTTCACCCATTTTGACCTTTGGGTTTTATCTTATTTTATTTTCACCACTCTTTTTACACTTTTAGTTACTTTCACTGATATACTATTCATTTCTAGACTCTCTTCCAAGCCTCTCTGTCCTGTCTTTATTTTCAGGATGTAGCACAGTTTCTGTTTATCTGTGAATATTCTAAACTCACCCTCATTTTTGAAAGATAATCTTGTTGGATATGAGACTCTTGGCTGGCATTTTTTCTCTTGCAGTATCTTAAAGATATATCACTGCCTTCTTGCCTCCATGGTTTCTGATGAGAAATCAGCATTTGATCTTATAGGGAATCCCTAGCATGCTAGGAATTGCTTTTCTCCTGCAGCTCTCAGAATTCTTTGTCTTTGACATTTGACATTCTAATTAGTATGTGTCTCACACTTGGTCTTTTCATATTTATTCAGATGTGTGTATGTTGAACTTCTTGGACACAGATATCTATGTCCTTCAGTAGGGTTGGGAAATTTTCTACCATTATTTGTTAAAATATTCTTTCTGCCCCTTTTCCATTCTCTTCTCCTTCTGGGACACCCATGACAAGCTTGCATGTCTCTTGCCATCATTTAGTTCCCTGGGACCCTGCTCAGTTTTTTCCATTCTCTTCTTTTGTATGTTTGCTTTCAGAGGCCATGTCTTCAAGCTCACCGATCCTTTCTTCTGCCTCCTCAAATTTCCTGTTACCTGCCTTCAGTATATTTTTTATTTCATATTGTGCCTTTCATTCCCATTAGAGTAGCTAGTTTTCTTTGTATGCTTTCCAGTTCTTCTCTGTGTTCACACAGTGTCTACTTAATAACCTTATTCTCTTTAGCCATCTTACAGAATTTATTAAGAAGATTTTTTGAACATCTATGATTAGTTGTCTCTCCTTCTTTTTGTCATTTTGAGGCTTACTTTGTTCCTTTGACTGGCCATATGTTCCTGTTTTTTGGTATGTATTGCAGTTTTTTGTTGGTGTCTTGGCATCTTGCTTATTAGATGTCTCCTGGGGACTGTCAAACACGTCCTTTAGATAGTTTTGGGTGATTCCTAACTGCTCTGTAGGACGAGCTGACTCTTCCATCTCCTTACTCAGCCACCATCTTGGCCCTCCTCCTTGCCCATTTTTTAAAATTGGGTTGTTTGTCTTTCTGTTGTTAAATTGCAGCAGTTCATTAAATATTTTTGTATTGTTATTGAATATATGGTTTCCAAATGTTTTTCTCCCATTCTACAGCCTGTCTTTTTTACATTCATGATGAAGTGCTCTGATTTTAATTTAGATGAAGTCCCATTGATTTATTTTTTCTTTTGTTGCTTGTGATTTTGGAGTAAATTCTAAGAAACCATTGCCTAATACAATGCTTCCTTGTTTTCATCCACGAGCTTTATAGTTTTGATTCTCCTTTTTAGGCCTTTGATCAATTTTGAGTTAATTTTTATGTATAATGTGAGGTGTAGGGTTCCACTTTTGTTGTTTTGCATATGGATATCCAGTTTTCCCAGCACCATTATGTATCAAGTATTCATTTTCCATTGAGAGGCCTTGGCACATTAGTCAAAATCCAATTGACCATATATGTGAAGATATATTTGTGATCTCTCAATTTGATTTCATTGGTCTATATATCTGCCCTTGTGCCAATACCACACTGTTTTGATTACTGTAGCTTTATAAATTTGGGAAGTGTGAGATCTCCAACTTCATTCTTCTTTTTAAAGGTGAAAATTTGGCTATTTGGGGACCCTTATGCGTCCATAGAAATTTGATGATTGGCTTTTCAACTTCTGCAAAGAAGGCCATTGGAATTTTGATTGGAATTACATTGAATCTTTAAATTGCTTTGTGTAGAATTGACATCTTAACAATATTTAGTCTTCCAATCCATGAACATGGAATGTCCTTCAATTTATTTGTCTTGTTTTCTTTCAGAAATGTTTTGTAGTTTTTCATATACAAGTCCCTTAATCCTAGTTCAATTTATTCTTAGCTTTTGCTTCTTTCTGTTGCGGTTGTAAATGGAATTTTTCTGTCCTCTTTAGATTGTGTAGAATCAGAACTAATTTTTGCATGTTGATCATGTACCCTAAGACTTTGCTGAATGGATTTATTAACTCTAGTAGCTTTGTTGTGTATTAGTTAAGTGTTTTTATATTTCAGATCATCTGGAAGTAAGGATAGATTTACGTCTTCCTTTCCAGTTTGGATGCTTTTTATTTTGTTTTATTGTCTAATTTCTCTGACTAGAACTTCCATTACAATGTCGAATAGCACTTGTGACAGATAGTATCCTTGTTCTGTTCCTGATCTTAGGAGGGAAAGCTTTCAAGAATTTTAACATTGAGTATGATGTTAGCTGTTGGGTTTTCATATATGCCTTTGATATGCTGAGGAAATTCCCTTCTCTTCCTAGTTTTCTAAGTGTTTTTATCAAGAAGTAGTGCTGGGTTTTGTTAAATTTCTTTTCTGTGTCAATTGAGACCATCATGTTTTTCCCCCTTTGTTCTGTTAATGTGGTGTGTTACACTAATTTATCTTATGTTGAACCTCCCTTGCATTCTTCTAATGTGCTGTTGGATTTGGTTTGCTAGTTATTTGTTGAGGATTTTTACATCTCTATTCATAGGGATATTGGTCTGTAATTATGGTATCTTTATTGGGCTTCAGTATTAGGATGATGTTGGCCTCAAGAATGAGTTAGGGGAATTACCTTCCCCTCACTGTGATACATGACTCCCAGGGATGAGCCTCCCTGGCACCGTGGGATTACTACCAATCACTAACTGATGATGCAACTAGAAAAAGATGTTGACTGAAAGGGGGAAATGGTAAAGACAAATGAGTATATATGACTAAGAGTCTTCAAAAAAGAATCAAGAGGTCATCAGAGGGGTTGTGCTTATGCACTCCTTAGCAGGATCCCAGAGACAGCCAAAGTAGATGCAACCCAGGTACTGGTGCTCCTGAGGGCTATGGAAACATACAGGTTCTACGATCATGGCAGTTGACTCTGGAGTTCAGTGCCTAGTCAGTGGGCCCTACTTTGGAATTTGTGTTCCCAAGTGTGATGGAGTTGGACTCAGATGTGAACTTTTTACACATCCCTCTTCTGTCACTTTTACTGACCTGTGGTTGGCACTGGGGTTGGTGTATACTCAGGAGGCTTCACCTCTGGACTGGCCATGAGCCAACTGGACCCTGAGCCCCAGCAGATTGCAGCTCCGATTCTTTTGTTTGTTGGACTTGAAGAAGAGATGAGATGTGGGGGTATTTTTGGGACTTGGAGTTGTCCTAAATGATATTGCAGGGACAGATACTGGACATTATATCCTGCCATGATCTACTGAATAAACTGGGGGAGAGTGTAAACTACAATGTAAACTATAATCCATGCGGTGCAGCAGTGCTTCAAAATGTATTCACCAAATGCAGTGAATGCACCACAGTGATGAAAGCGGTTGTTGATGTGGGAGGTGTGGGGGTGTGGTGTGGTGTATATGGGGACCTCTTATTTTTTTTAATGTAACTTTTTTTGTGATCTATGTACCTTAAAAAAAGACAATTTAATTTAAAAAAAAAAAGGATGTTTAAAAAAAGCCAAAAAAAAAAAAAAAAAGGGAATGCGTTAGGAGTTAATCCCTGCTCTTCAATTTTAGGAAGAGCTTGGGCAGGATTGTTAATTCTTTTTGGAATGTTTGGTAAACCTCACCAGTGCAGCTGCCAGTCCTGCGCTTTTCTTTAGTTTGGGGATTTTTGATGACTAATTCATCTCTATTTGTTATTAGTTTGTTGAGATCTCTTTTTTCAGACATTGTAGGTAGTTTGTGTGCTTGTAGGATGTTGTCTTTTTCATCCAGGTTATCTAACATATTGGTGTCCAGTTATTCAGTGTCCTCCTGTAATCCTTTTTAATTTTACTGGAGTCAGTAAAAATGTCACCCCTTTCATTTCTGATTATAGTTATTTGCATTTTTTCTGCTTTTTGTTTCTTTAAAGATTTGCCAACTTTATTGATACTCTTAACAAACCAACTTCTGATTTTGTTGATTTGGGTTTTTTCCTCTTCATTCCTATTTCATTTATCTCCCTATTTTTTGTTATTTCCTTTCTTCTTTCTCTGGGTTTAGTTTGTTCTTTTTCTAGATTCTCCGGTTGTGAGGTTAGGTATCTGATTGGGGATCTTCTTTTTTAGGCATTTAGAGCTATAAATTTCCTCTCAGTACTGCTTTTGCAGTATCCCAGTTGTTTTGGTAACTTGTGGTTTTGTTTTTGTTTGCTCAAGATATTTCCTAATTTCCCCTGTGATTTCTTCTTTAATCTGTTTGTTGTTTAACAGTACCTGTTTAAATCACATTTGTGAATTTTCCATTTGTCCTTCTGTTAATTATTTTTAGTTCATTCCATGGTGGTGGGAGAAGATACATAGTGTGACTTCAGTATCTGAGTTTATTGAGATTTGTTTTTTTAATCTAATGTACCATCTATCCTAGGAATGATGCATGCACGCTGTGTAGTTTCTTGCCTTCTGAGTACAATGTAGTCTTACTGTGCTGACCATTAAAATTATTTGTTGTGTGCTATGGGGAATAAAATGATTCTCTTAAGTTCTTTATGCTAAATAACCTCAGATTGTAGTGCTATTTATGTTTAGCCCTCTTAAAAATGCATTTTTTAAAATCACAGCTGTAATGTGTTCTCCTTGTTAATAAAAAGTGCTTAAAATGCTGAGTCACTGTTTTTAACCTTTGTACCCACCTTTTTACAGACTTGTGTCTCAGAGGCAGCATTGATTATTCCTCTGTGTTTATCCACAGTTGACTTGATCTTTACCTTCCTTGATGTGTGGTGAAAACTTAACTTTCTCCTCCCTTAGCATTTCCATCACTTTTAATTTTCTCCTTTGTGTATCTTGATAACAGGAAATGACATCCCTCTATTCCTTTTTCATTACCTAAAGAAAATGTCACTTGATTTCCAATTTGTAACATGAAGATTAACAACACACCCTTCCCCTTCACCTCTTTTCCTTTTACCAACCATCTAAAATTAATTGTACCTCTCTACTGTCATAGTTGATAGCTTTTATATTCTAAACCTAGCCATCATTACATCTGTGTTCTGTGGGTTGATTTTGAAAGCTGAAAGCTAATAAACAGCAATTATCCTGTTATTTCCACATAAATATCATCCACTCAAAAGGAGTAGGTTATGATTTTGGTTCCTTCCTTCCAGTACTGTTGATGTGACTCTTGTATCACTCAAAAGAAAATGTTCAAAATAATTAAGCTTTCTCAACACCAACAGATCAAAATTATGATACTTTTTAATATGCATCTTTTCAGACCTTGCCTTTCATGTTCATTTTTTATGTTTCACATTGTGAGAACAAATATGTTGTACTTACAATGTTTATAATATATTCCAACTGTTTCTGATTCTAACCATTGCCTAGAATTTATTCTCTTCATCTTGGAGTCTAACTAGATTCCTGTTCTGCTTCATCTTCATTGCTTCATAGCTTCATAATTGGTCCGGTTTTCTCATGTATCTTCTCTTTCCCATCTCATTAGATTTCTAGTTGTCGTTTTCCTTCTGTTATAGTGCCTCTATCATAGCCTCAGGTTTCCTATTCTATCCTTAGATGATGTGGGCTATGGGTGGGAGGCTCTTTATCTCTTCAGAGATAACCTAAGCTGTCTGTCTGTGACTTGTGGGTGTGAGATGGTAAGAAGCTGCAGTCCTGCCCTTGGTGACCATGGCAACGACTCCAGTCCTGGAAACAGTTTAACAATGCAAGGTCTGTAAACTTTAAATGTTCAGGGGAAATGCAAACCAAATGTACTTATTTAGAATGTATGAAGTCCATGCTAAAAGCTTCCCTAAGATGTGGAAGATATATATGCTAATTCAAGCCTATTGAGAACTGAAATAAAAGGACCATTTAACCTTTCCTCTCTGTATAAAAGAAACTCGAAAGTCTTGTTTGAGGCTCTGGTTTGCAACAGGAAGCTCCCAAGTCCGGCCGGCTGTCAGTAAACCATTTTTCCTTCTCAAAATCATTCCTGAGTCCTGGCCCCTCTATACGCAAATAATTGAACCTCTCTCAAATTCTACAACATAGATAGTTTCCTAAGAATGTGTAGATGGTAAAATTTCAGGTGCCTTGTATTTCTGAAAACATGTTCATTTTCTCTCAAATTCTACAACATAGATAGTTTCCTAAGAATGTGTAGATGGTAAAATTTCAGGTGCCTTGTATTTCTGAAAACATGTTCATTTCAAACTTGATTTTTTTGGCTAAATATGGAATTCTAGATCAAACATAATATTCCTTTGGATCTTTATTTTTTAAATTTTTTAAATTTTTTTGACTAGTTATATTTTTGTATTAGAAATAATGGAATTTTGTCAAGCACTGGAGATACAGTAAATATATAAAAGTCAATTACATTTCTATTTCTATTCAGTAACTGAAAACAGTTTAAACTTTTTTTTTTTTTTTTTTTAGTGTGGTACATTTATTGCATTTTCCCTTGGATCTTAAGTGAATTAATTGTTCTAGCTTCTAGTATCTAGTGCTGCTAATGAGCTAATGACCAGTCCATTAACATTCTCATTGTTTGCCCAGGTTAAGTAATTCTTTTTCTTCTGGAAAAATCACTGTCTACGGTGTTCTGAAATATCGCTGTATGTCTAGGTGTTGGTCTTTTTTCATTCCTCAATTGAAAAATTGGGAAATAATTTTAATGTGAAGACTTAGTCTTCTTTGTGTTATTTCTTTAGAAATATCTTTTTTTTTTCTTCTAATTTTCTCTCTCTTCTCTTTCTGGGACTCTGCTGCTGAAAATTAGATTTCTTGGATTATTTCTCCAGGTCCCTTTCTCCCCACTACCCTAATAAATTTCACCTATGTCTCTCTTCCCCTTAAATTTTATTTACCTTTATCTTCTGATAATAGTGTTTAATATAGGAAATCACAGTGCTATTTTAAATTTCTAAGTGCCCTCTCTCTCTTACTTTCTTCATTCTTTTTTCTGAATATTGTTGGGAGCAGTCTGGTGTGGGCCATGAGGTCCCTGGGTCTCCTAGCTGGGTGTGCCAGGACTGCACGGGCAGAATGCACTTTCCAAGGCATGGGTGCACCGAGCAGCCTGAAGGGACAGGCTCCCCTGTACCCAGTCCACTGTGTGCAGCTGTAGAGAAGGGTCCTCTGGTGACTGAGAGACTTGGTGGCGTGGAGTGCTTGGCGCAGGATCTTTACGTCATGTGCCAGCGTTCCTGAAACAGTCACCGCCAGTTTCTTAGCGTGTTAGGGTAAAATCTCAGGTCCTGCATAGTTCTTGACAAATACATTATCTTTTTTAAGTATATTAGTTAAGGTTTCTTTTTAATTCTTTTGCTATATCTTTGAATAATCTGTTTCTGTTTGTTTTGGAAGTTTTTTAGTTGTCACATTTTTGTTAATTTGAAACAATTCCCAACTTACAGGTCAGTTGCTACCAGTGAAAGCCCAATCATTAAATAATGGAAAGATTAGCTTTGGGACTGGGTATTAGGGGACCAGGGCAGAAGTTGAGTTGACTGTTGCTTATAAGGAAGGTTAATTATGACCCCCATTTATAGCTTCATTTTTCATCATGAGACACTGCTGCTTCGGGATCCATGTTTTTCTAGCTTTTTCCTGCACTTTATTCTCCTTCGATATTGTAGTTTCATTTATCAAAACTCTTCCCACAGCTTTCGGTTTTCCAGAAATTTTTTGAAATCTTTCTTCTACTGCTGACTCTGCTCCGTCTTTTCATTATTGTGGAGTTATACCTTCTTAATTTTTTACTGCTATTTTTGGAAGAAGGAGGAGACAGACTCCTTTGAATAGTCAACTATATGTAAGAAGCACTCTCACTTTGTGAGTGTGCATTTTAATGTTTTAAAAACCATCACTGTTCTTTTATTTCTATTCTGCTTTCCTTCTTCCGGCAATATCAGTTCTCCATCTCTGCTCTGTTCCTACATTTAAGTATAAAAAGCGTTATGATCTGAAAAATCTGGAAAAATGTCTGTTGTAAATGGATGCAAAGTACTAGTAAATATTCTGTTAGAGAAGGGCTAGTTGGTCCTGCCAGTAGGTATAATGTGTGATCTCAGATAGATTTTGTGGCATCTGGTTTAGCAATTCAGAAATTTTACTTACCTAAAGGTTTGAATGTAGGTATATTTATACAAATGGCATTTATAAAGGTGAAATATGGCTGTCTTTACAATTTTATAACTAAAATTTCCTCAGGATTTTTGTTTTTCTGTTAAAACTAAAGTGCAAATATTCTTAAAAATTACTCTGTGTCTTTTACTAAAACTCACTAAAGGATTTAAGTTGTATGAAGTACCGTAAGAGATGCTCCTAGAACAAGAGCTGGCAAACTTTTTATTTAAAGGGCAGACTGTGGGTCTTGCAGTGTCTATTGCAGTGAATCTGCTCTGGCCTTTTGGCATAGAAGTAGCCACAGACAATACGTAAATGAACCACTGTAGCTGTGTTGCTGTTAAACTTTATTATGAACACCAAAATTTGAATTTCTTGTGATTTTCTCGTGTCACAGAATATTATTATTTTGATTTACAACCATTGTTGTGTAAAGAATATTCTTAGATTGCAGTCCACATAAAAACTGTTGGTAAGCCAAATTTGGCCCCAAAGCTATATTTGACTGACTCCTGCACTAGAAGTACATGTTCTGTTAACAGCTTTATTGATGCTTGACTATTGATATATTTCTACTCTGCCCCATTATCCTTATCAGGCAAGCTAATGAAGAATATCAAATACTGGCTAACTCCTGGCGCTATTCATCTGCTTTTTGTAACAAACTCTTCTTCAGTATGGTGGACTATGATGAGGGGACAGATGTTTTTCAACAGGTAAAAGTTATATTTCATTTTGGTAATATATTTAACAGAGTTAGTTATGGTTGATACATTTTGTTCTGCCAAGGAAAATACAATTCATCGAATAATAAATAGAGTGCTAACAGTAAATTCTGATGGATAAAATAATTATAGCTAATGTTAGCTTTATCATTGCTAGCACATTTTTGCCATTAGTGAGTATAGTAAGCACATTTTGTCTTTTTCATTGTGGAGGAAATATGTTTTTTCAGCATGCAGTGGGAGTTGACAGGCATTAACCTTACTTTGGTATCGTATGTGGTTTAGGTGGCATTTTACATTATAAAACATTATGTAAAATTCTATGCACATTTTTCTTCTATTTCATCTGATGCAATATATAGAGAGAATTTTACATGTAAAGTATTAAAGTGTTTGTTTAAAAGTGCTTGTGCTCATTTACACAGTCTTCTCTACAGAGCGAGGTAATGGCTTATGGCTTGGAAATGCTGGTCGCCATTGATATTGTCCTGGTTGTATCATCATCGTGGTATCATGGAATGCTTCTGTGCCAGGCACTGTGCATTTTTCTTTCAATTTATTTTCACTGTAATTCAGTGAGTGGGATACTGTTTTGTCCCCATTCCACAGATAAGGGAAACCAAGGTGTGAGAGGTTACCGAGTTAGTAGAAAATAGAGCTGGAATTTGAACTTGGCAGTCTCGTTCCCAGAGCTGCAGCTCTTAACCTTGCTGTTAACATGCTTTTATTCACTTTTAATATTTATCAGTATAAATGCAAAATTTATTGCATTACTTGGGACTGGTTGGTTTGGGTATCTTGTAGTATTTTATTTTTCTCACGTTTTGACACTGTGGGGCACAAGGCTGCACCGGGTTATGGAAAAACATTTAGTTCTGAAAAGAATCTAGCTTGCTAATTGTAAATGCTCCATTAGTAGGGATTTTTGTTCATTTGCTTCCAGATTGATTATTCATTCATCTTTGCCAGTTTCTAGTTAAATAAGAGAAATTTTCTTTTTCCCTTCAGTGACTTTACCGTTAGTCTTTCCTATTACTATTTTCACTTATTTCTTCCCCCAGAAACTTATTTTGCCTTTTCAGTATGTTTCTTTGTATTGATCCACTCAGCAAATGTTATTGAGTCCTTACTCTGCAGGAGCAATAAATAAAATGAGAAAAAAAGACACTGTTCTTCCCTATAACGAGCTTGGAGACTAGGGAACCTAATAATAATAACAAAAATACTGCTAGTAATACAATAAAGAAAACATGTTAATAAATATGTAATCTCAAATAACCTTATAAAGAAAAATTATGGTGCTCTAAGAATCAAATATTCTTTCTTATAATTTATAGGTCTTCATAGATGCTCTGGAGAAGTGGTGTAGCAGTTTGATATGGTTATAAATTCCAAAAATATATATCAGATTATGCTTGTAATCTGGTCTGTACCTGGGCATGATTAAGTTACGATTAGGGCTTTGATTAGGCCACATCATTAGGACCTTGAATCCCCACCCCTTGGTGGGTGGGGACTCACAGATAAAAGGCATGGCAAAGGACAGAGGTGAGGGTTTTTGATGTTGGGAATTTTGATGTTTGAGTTTGAGGCTGAAGCCTTAAGCTGAAGCCCCAGGAAGTAAGCTCATAGAGGAAAGAGAAGCAAGCCCTGGGAAAAGAGGATCCCTAAATCCAGAGAAAAGGAAGACCCTGGAAGGGAGGAACCCAGGAAGCCTGAACTCTTGCAGATGTCAGCAGCCATCTTGCTCCAACACATGAAAATAGACTTTGGTGAGGGAAGTAACTTATGCTTTATGGCCTAATATCTATAAGCTCCTACCCCAAATAAATACCCTTTATAAAAATCAACCAGTTTCTGGTATTTTGTATCAGCACCCCTTTGTCTGATTTACACAAGTGGCCTTAAAGATCATCTAATGGAAGTGCTATTTGTTATATAATTGAAGCCTCTCTAACATATTAACAAATTGTCATCTTGCGCCAACCTGATAACCACAGCAGAGACTTTAAACTCAAATGTTTACTCTAGTTAGATCTGTAAACTAGATGAGGAAAGCAGTTGGATTAGTTTCATTATGGCATCTTTGTTTACATACATACTTAGTATATTAAACACATTAGTTCTTCATTTGCACAAGTAAATAAAATACATTGTCTTCATTTTTATTTACATAAAGTCTGTCTTGAGCTAACGTTTTAATCTTTTACAGAAACACTCATGTTTCCCTTTTTTCTTAACTGCTGTGAGATAAAAAAGCAGCAAAGCACCATGCCAATAGATACTTGGTTTTGTTGAAGAAATGATAAGGTATGGGTGGGGACTTTGGCAAACTGGAGAGGACATGCTTGTCCTCAGTGGGAGACATGCACCTCAGCTCTAGCTCTTTTGGGGCAATAAAAGCCACATATAACTCTGTTTGTCTGCCTGCCTGCCTGCCTCTTTATCTGTCTATTTGTCTGTCTGTCTGTCTGTCTATCATCTGTATCTATCTATCTCTCTATCATCTATCTATCATATTGCTCCCTTCCTCCCTTCCTCCTTCCTTCTTTCTATCCATCTAATTTTATAGATGTGTTCTGGTATCTCATTTGTTCTTTTCAAATCAGTTTTATTGATACATATTAATAAAGCATACAGTCCATCCAAAGTGTACAGTTCATGCAAAGTATATAATCAGTGGTATTTGTTGTAATCACATAGCTGTGTGTCACTTCAATCTTTATTAGAGCATTTT
Source organism: Dasypus novemcinctus (assembly GCF_030445035.2). Classification (NCBI taxonomy): domain Eukaryota; kingdom Metazoa; phylum Chordata; class Mammalia; order Cingulata; family Dasypodidae; genus Dasypus; species Dasypus novemcinctus. The sequence continues at coordinate 7,404,757 of NC_080701.1, read as the reverse complement.
CATTTTCATCATTAGAAGGATGGAAACAGAATAGCAGCTACATATGGCAGAGGATGCATAGGGCACCTGAGAAGTAGTTATTAAGGGGTAGAGCTTTTTTTGTGTGTTTTTAAAAAATTATTATTGGAATAATGAAAATGATGTCATTTGTTTTTTTTAACAGATCAGTTTTATTGACACATATAAAGCATAAAACCATCCAAAGTGTTCAATCACTGGTGTTCATTATAATCATATAATTGTACATTCATCACTTCAATCATTTTTTGTTTATTATTATTATTATTGGGATAATGATAGTGCTCTGTCTGTGTTTTTAGAAAGTATACAGACCCATATTTCTATATGAGATGTCTCTGTCTCACGTGAGAATACTGATCTTACCTTTGGACTGACTACTGACTTTATTCACTATAGGCTGCTTCTGTATAACCATATAGATAGGTAGTTATAAATATTGAATCCCTTTACATCCTTTAGTCATAAAATTTTTTAAAAAGTTTGGCCTCAGTATGAGAGTAAGAAATTGAAATTGTTTTTAATTGAAAAATTTCCTCAGGTTAATTTTAATTCAGCAGAATTACAGATTTAGAACTACTTTGTCTTTTCCAAAACCTAGCCTCTGCCTTAGCAGTAAGGTTTCTGATCTTTAAAATGCACAAAATTATAACAGTTAATGACTTTTATGGTAAATTATAATCTACAAAAATAGGGAAATATATATTTTGCTTTACTCGAGAACCACTAAAATATTTATAATGCTTAGGGTTTTTTCCACTAACAATTGAATCCCATTTTGTTGAAGTACTCTTTCTAAATTGATGTTTTAAAGCACTGTTAGTAGTAGTGTGGTGTCTGACTATAATTTAATAATAACAAGTGCAGAGACTTTGTAATTTCTGGCTTGTTGAGGGCTTTTTGGGTTCCTGTTGCGTAACTGAGGCTAAAGTTTGAGGCAGGCGGAGGGGTTAACGAATAGGGTGTGTTAGGAGGAGCTCAGGGCTATGCGTTGTTAGCTTTGGGGAAAATGTGGCATGTTTTAATTATTAAGAAGAGGGCTTCGAATTAGAGTTTTTGAAATTCCACCATCCTGGGATGTTAAGACTTAGTGTGGATTTTCGAATTGTTCCCTTACAGGAAGTGTCGAAGAGGGTGACATCCTCCTTTGTAATATTAGGTTGACATATTGGCTTTAGCTCTTATGCATTGAGCAGGGAGACACATGAACAAAGTCCGGAGTGGTAGAATCACGGAACAGAAAGGAATTGTGTGTTTTGTTCAATTTAACCAAAATTTGTAAATGTTTGTAATATGCAGTCCCATGGCTGGGAAATGGAATAAGGTAGACTCCTATTGTACGGAGACATATGATGCTATAGTCTATGGGGATTTTAAAATCATACTGCAGAAATTTAGATTTCTAAGAAGCTCATTCTAGAGTTTTGTAAAAAATTGTTTATGAAAAAATTGTTAAATCTTTATTCAAGGAGGTAGAATTCAGGAAGCATTAAGATACAGTGGTAATGAAGTGTCTAGAGTCAAATGACCTGAGTTCACATTCTAGCTTTATCTCCTCAGAGATGTGACTTTTAGTATATGGTTTAATCTTTTTATGCTTCCAAATAGCACCTTTCTCATAGGATTGTTGGGAAAGTTAAATGAGATGTTAATATATGTAAAATGCTTGTCTATATCTGATGCTTAAATGTTTATTAAATATTATTTTTATTATGTAACATTAATATAAATACTGGCGGGCAGTCCACAGTTGCCTTCCTTTTGCTGAAGTTGGTTAAGTTGAAGTTCTGTAGGAATAAGGAAAAGTTAGAAAAAAGAAGAGCAAGAAAAGAAATGGGGTAAAGGTATTCCTTTGGAGTGAATAATTGCTTAAACACAGACCAACTGTTGGTCTTTCCTTACACTGTTTAGAGAGTACTAATGTAGATAACCTAAGTGAATAATGGAAATTTGATTGTATTTCCAATACTGAAAAATGATAGATTTTTTTTTATAGACACTTTTCTAAATATGACAATTATGTCAGAGTTCATTTGTAAAGCAGGGGCAGTTTTGGTCTTGACTGTAATACTTTGTTATTACTGGTAGCTAAGTTTTTACTGCTGTATCATTACTTTGATGTTATTTGTCATCTGATATAGTGTTATTTAATGTGTTTTGGTTTTTTTTCAAAGTTAACATTCTTATTGAACTGAAATTTGTATAGAACAATAGGCCCATGTGATTTTTTACCTTCAAGAGTCCTGACATGGTTTGGGTGGAACAACTACAAAATAGCATATATATATATACATTTTTTTTTTTCTTTTTCCCCTTAACACTTCAGAATTTATGGTAATGATCCTCAGAGACTGGTTCAGTTTTCAGGTTACAATGAACATTGATAACATCTTTTGCCTTCCTTTAGTAGTGTCAGTTAATATCCTTCCCCTCAATGTTCCCATCTCTACACATAAGAATAGGCTTTAGTAACACTTAGGCAAGTAATAAACTCTAAGAACTTTAAAAGTAGTGCAGGCACATGCCACGCGTATATGACTCCACAGTTACTCTGCCAGAAAGACACTGAGCTCGCTAAGAGTTTGTCAAGTTCTACAAGCAAGGAATGCTCTGCTGGGAAGGATAAGGTGATCAAGTCGAGAGCTCGAGAGCATGAACCAATGGATCGTTTGTGTGTACTTCATTTCAAAACCTTGCTTCCAATATGCAAGTAAACATTGGTTTTACACAATAAGGTGAGACACTTCAAACCTAAAGAAAACACCTATAGAAGTTATAAGATCAATCAGAGATAAAGGAACATTACTGCTGAATTTGTGTAACTGATGCATGTGACAGTGTTATAAACTGACCCACAGCAGTTACTTTTGAAAGCACATGTACCGAACAGTCTTAAAACAACGGTTGTAAGAAGTGAAATAGTCATATATGCCAAGTTACAGTATTTCCATTTTACACTCTCAGCTGCTTGGTTCTTTACTCCAATTACAGAAGAAGAATGAAATGGTTGATAAAATACAGAGAATACAGCTGAGAATATGAATGATGTATGTTAAAATGTGAGAATTCAGAGAACGTAGCCAAATTCACAGCTTTTTGTCATTTAAGATGAATAAAACAATAACAAAAATATGTAAAACCACTTGGATTTTCATAATAAACACTGTCATTCCAAAACTCATGAAAATAAATATGAAATGTTAATGATATAGAAAGAACGATACCATATTTAGTACTTTCTATTTCATGTTTTACAGCTCAACATGAACTCCGCTCCTACATTCATGCATTTTCCTCCAAAAGGCAGACCGAAGAGAGCTGATACTTTTGACCTTCAAAGAATCGGATTTGCAGCTGAACAACTAGCAAAGTGGATTGCTGACAGAACAGATGTTCATGTATGTTTTTATTTCCCGCGGTTTTAATATTAAGCTGATTAGCTTAGGTTGTTTAGAACAGAGGAATAGGGACTCAGGTATATATTTTCATTTCTTTATGGACCATTTCTTTATGCTTAGAGAAAACTGTTTGACAGCTATAAGCTGAACTTTGAATTAGGTGAATTCAAATGTTTTTTAGAATAATAGTCCTTGAATTTCTATAAACTGTTGAAAAGTACATGAGTTAAGGAAAAAGTAGTATCAGAGACTAATAAATATATTAAAATTGCTCAATGGTGTTAGTAGTCAAAGGAATTCTAATTATAAAGTAAGTTGTATAATTTTTATCCTTATTTTGGGCAAAGAATAAAAAGATCATACCCATTCTTTAGGAGCCTTATGGGAAAATACCTACCCACATATATATTGGTCTTGGGTAAAACCATTCTAACAGTATGTGGTTTATGTCTTTATTATATATACTTTGACTTAATAATTCAAATTCTTAGAATTTAAACTATCACTATAATTAGGGATGATGAAAATTCTTAACTGGAGTTTTTTTTTTTTAATAATAGCATTCATATTAGTGGTTAAACTTGGAAACAAATCAAATGTCTAAAAAATAGAACACTAATTAAAAGTATTATGGCATAGCCAGACAATGATTTGCAAGAATATTTGACATAGAAGGTCAAAGGTATACCAAGTGGGAATTTAGGTTAGAAAAGTAGTATTTATAGTTTTTCCTAAAATTTTGTTTTAAAGCCTAAATATGAGTAAGCTACATCGATAGTTTCATTAGTAAGGAAGTGAACCAAAATGTTTATGAAAGCTAATCTGTATATGGAAGGCTTATGGCCATTTCCCCCCCCCCGATCTCACCAGTCGTAACCAGTTATATTAAAGGTAAATTCTAGAGGTAATACAAAAGCAATAATTTTTACCATAAAGTATTACTACATTTATTCACAGTCAGAGGAATGTCTCTCATTAGTGCTTTCATCATTGTAAATAGAGTAACATCATATGTTTTAATGATACTTTGGTGACTAAATTTTCTTAATCTTGTTTTTTGGAAAGATTTTAGCAAATATTCTAGGCAATGTATCATTTAGTTGGTGCTAATATTAAGGATAATTTTCAAACATTACTATTGATTCTTCATAAGAAATAGTCAATTTTAATCAGAAGTGATTCTGACCTATATATCACAATTAAGTGTTCAGTTTAGTCGATTTACAAACACACTTGCTCACGGCCTTTTTTTCTGAACCCATTTGAGGATGAATACATTTCCTGAGAAATATATAAACACAGTATGGTTATCAGTTTTACAGATTTACATTGTTCAACACTTTTGAGCTACCATCTGTAGTCAGATTTAGTCCATTTACCTAATAGAGTCCTTTATAGTATTTTCCCACATTCAGTACAAGAACCATTTTAGAGTTAGGTTTTTGCATATACTTTTCATACCTTTTTAGCTTCTATTATTTTGGAAGGTTTCAGTAGTTTTTATCCTTTAAAAACATTGACTTTTTAAAGAATGTAGTCCTCTTCCCCGTTTAAAATACAGTGTTCCCCTTTTGGTTTGCCTGATGTTTGCTTGTGAGTAGTTTCTGCTGATGTATTCTTTTTTCTTTTTTAAAGATTTATTTTTATTTTATGTCTCTCCCCTCCCCACCCCTCCAGTTGTCTGTTTTCTGTGTCCATTTGCTGCGTATTCTTGTTTTTGTCCTGCTGATGCATTCTTGATCAGAATACTGCACGTCAGGTTTGGTGTTTTTTTATTTTTTTTATTTTGAGTAGTATGGATTTACAGAACATTCATGAATAAAATATAGGATTCTGAAACACCACCCCACCATCAATATGTTGTATTGGTATGGAACATTTGTTATAGTTGATGATAGTACTCTTTGTAATTCTATTAATTGTTTTCAACAGTTTACCTTTGTTAAAATTGTTGAAAGAGTATTAAAATAGTACTATTAACTATCATCCATAGTTTACATTAGGTGTATTTTTCCCAATATACCATACTGTTGTTATTTCCTTTTATTAGTATAGTGTATTTGTTATAATTCATGAAAAAACATTCTTGTACTATTAACTATAGTCTGTCATCTATAATAGGATTCACTGTGTTATACAGTCCTATGTTTTGTCATTTAACTTTTATTCCAGTAAAATATACAACCTAAGGTTTCCCCTTTTAACCACATTCAAATATATAATTATCAATTCCACATTCTCTAATGCTAGTCTATCCCCTGGTAACTTATAATTTATATTCTAACTCTTGTGAGCTGGCTTATAATTAGTTCATATCAGCGATATCATACAATGTCCTTTTGTGTCTGGCTTATTTCACTCAGCATCATTGTCAAAAATTATTTGGTCATAGATGCAAAGGAATATTTATGAACTCTGAACTCAATTCATTGGTCAATATATCTTTCCTTGTGCCAAAACAATGCTATTTTGACCAGTGTAGCTTTGTAATACATTTAAAGTCAGGAAATGTGAGTCGTTCTTATTTTTCATTCTTAATTTTCAAGAGGTTTTGTCTATTTGGGGCCCTTTACCTTTACAAATAAATTTGATGATTTAGTTTTCCATTTCTGCAAAGTAGACTGCTGGAATATTGATTGGGGTTGCGTTGAATCTGTAAATCATTTTGCATAGAATTAGCATCTTAGCAATATTTAGTCTTCTAGTCCATTAACATGAATATTCTTCCATTTATTTAGATCTTTGATTTCTTTTAGTGATATTTGATTCTTTTAGTTGCTATTATAAATGGAAAATTTTTCTTGATTTCCTCATATATGTTAAACTACTGTATAAAAACACTACTGATTTTTTGTTTGTCAATCTAAGTGTTTTCATCAAGAAACAATGCTGGATTTTATCAAATGCCTTTTCTGCATCAATGGAGATGATCATAAAGATTTCCCCCCTTTTTTTTTAATGTGGTATATTACATTAATTGATTTTCTTAAGTTAAATCACTCTTGGATACCTGGGATAAAACCCACTTGATCACGGTGTATTATTATTATTATTATTTTTAAAAAGATTTATTTATTTCTCCCCACCCTGGTTGTCTGTTCTCTGTGTCTGTTTGCTGCGTCATCTTTGTCCGCTTCTGTTGTCAGTGGCACGGGAATCTGTGTTTCTTTTCGTTGCATCATCTTGTTATGTCAGCTCTCCATGTGTGGGGCGCCATTCTCGGGCAGGCTACACTTTCTTTTGCGCTGGGTGGCTGTCCTTATGGGGCGCACTCCTTGTGTGTGGGGCTCCCCTACGCGTGGGACAGCCCTGTGTGGCAGGGCACTCCTTGTGCGCATCAGCACTGCGCATGGGCTAGCTCCACACAGGTCAAGAAGGCCCGGAGTTTGAACTGCAGACTTCCCATGTGGTAGATGGGCGCCCTAACCGGTGGGCCAAGTTCACCGCCCTATTATTTTTTTAATATGCTGTTGGATTTGATTTGCAAGTGTTTTGTTGAGGACTTTTGCATCTATATTCATAAGAGAAATTGGTCTGTAATTTTCTTGTAATGTCTTTATCTGGCGTTGGCATTAGGCCTCAGATTGAACTACATAGTGTTCCCTCCTCTAAAGGTTTTGGAAAGAGTTTGGGCAGGATTGATATTAATTCTTGGAATGATTGGTAGAATTTCCCTGTGAAGCCATCTGGTCCTGGTTTTCTTTGTTGGGGGGTTTTCATGACTGATTCAGTCTCTTTACTTGTAATTGGCCTGTTATGATCTTCTGTTTCTTCTAAAGTCAGTGTAGATTGTTCATATGTTTCTAGGAATTTGTCCATTTCACCTAGGTTTTCTAATTTGTTGGCATGTACTTGTTCATAGTATCCTCTTATGATTGTATTTATTTCTCTGAGGTCAGATTTTATTTTTATTTTATTTGAGTCTTCTCTCTCTCTGTCTGTATATTTGGCTTTTAAAATTACATCCTTTAATGGCAGGAATACAATTATGAAATTAAGAGACCATGGGAGCGCGGGCAGGTATTGTTTCTGCAAGACAGTTATTGAGTACAAAGAGGAAGTAATAGTCATGCATCGATCAAATAAAAATACAGCACATTATATTTGTATTTGCACCATCAACATTCAACTCTTAAGTAGTACTGCACTTTTGTTACAATCCTGGTTAGAGAGCAGGTTTTCTTTAAAAGCTCTGACCTGTTGACAAATGAAAATTATGGGTGAATTCATAGTCTTCTCTATTTTTTTGTCAGTCTATCTCAGGGTATGTCAATTTTATTGATCTTCTCAAACAGCCAGCTTTTGGTTTTGTTAATTCTCACTAATTTTTTTTTGTTCTCAATTTCGTTTATTTCTGCTCTAGTCTTTGTGATTTCTTTCTTTCTTCTTGCTTTGGGATTAATGGTTATTTTTCTAGTTACTCCGGGTGTTTAAGTTAGGTCTTTGATTTTTAGCACTTTGATTTTTCCCTTCTCAGTACCGTCCTCACTCCATCCCATAAGTTTTGTTTTTTGTGTGTGTTTTTTAGCAAATCAATTTTATTGATACATACTGATAAAGCATAAATCCTCCCAAAGTGTATACAATCAGTGGTATTTCTGTAAGATATATAGTGTTCTCAGTTTCATTGTCTCAAGGTATTTACTGATTTTCCTTAAAATTTCTTTTTTAACCCACTGATTGTTTAAGAGAGTGTTATTTAACTTCCATTTATCTGTGGATTTTCCAATTCTACACCTGTTACTGATTCATAGCTTCATTTCATTATTATTGGAGGATGCTTTGTATAATTTCAATCTTTTAAATTTATACATGTTTTGTCCCACCACATGGTCTATTCTGGAGAATGGTCCATGTGCATTTGAGAAGAATGTATTTCCTGCTGTTTTGGGGTACAGTGTTCTGTATATATTAGGTCTGATTTATTTATTGTATTATTCCAGTTCTCTCCTTCCTTATTGATATTCCATCCAGCTGTTCTATTGATGAGAGTGGTGTTTTGAAGATTCTAGCTATTATTGTAAAAGTGTATTACTGCCTTCATTTTTGCCAGTGTTTGCCTCATGTATTTTGGGCCACCTTACTTAGGTGCATAAATATTTATAATTGTTCTTTCTTGTTGGTGGATTGCCCCTTTTAGTAATATAGTGCCATTCTTTTTCTCTTATAACAAATTTTGACTTAAAGTTTATTTTATTTATGTTTTTTTTTTAAATTTTTTGAAGTACCCAGGCTGGGGATTGAAACTAGGACCTCATATGAGGTAAGCCAGTACTCAACCCCTGAGCTACCCTGACTCCCCTTAAAGTTTATTTTGACCAGTATTAGTATAGCTACCCCTGCTCTTTTTTGGTAAGTATTTGCATGGAATATCTTTTTATAACTTTTTACTTTAAACCTATTAGTGTCTTTTGATCTAATGTGAGTCTTTTGTAAACAAGATTTAGTTGGGTCATGGTTTTTTTACCCATTCTGCCAATCTGTGTCTCTTTATTTGGGGATGGAACCCATTAACATTAAGGGTTATTGCTGTATGCCTGTGATCTATTTTTAATCTCTACTAGTGTGTCTTTGATTAGCATAATTTGTGTTATGTTTCTTTTTATATTTTAAAATTCTTCTTTATGCTCACACATTATCTTCTTAATAATCCTTTATCTCTATGCATATTTTCCTTCACCTCCTTTAATTGATCTAGGAGATTTGTTTGAACTTGTTCAATTATTTGTTCCAAATTCTTTATCTCCCCTGAAGTTTTAGTTCCGTTGATGAGCCCTATCTTTCTGTTTCTTAGTAATTTTTTGCTGATGTCTGGGCATTTGATTATTTTGAAGAGTTCACTTTGAAAGTCTTTCCCCCCCTGGTCTTGTGATTGTTGACTGGCTTTGTGTTAATGCTCTTCTTTGATGCTGTGTCCATCTTTTTCTAGACCTTTAGAGTAACCTCTGTTTACCTGGGCAGATTTTCTTAGCTCTTCTTCCTCTGATTCTTGCCTTGAATATGTGGTACGATTTTTAGGCTTGTACATTTTGTATAATTTTTTTTTTCCTTAAGGAGAAAGCTTTTTTCCTTCTTTCTCTTCTCTGAGAATCTTGATCTGTTCCAGTTATTTTTGTTCAGAATTTTCTCCCTAGCTTCTATGATTTGTTTAAATTCTCCCCTCATACAGTGTACTGTTTCCTTACACTTTTTAGTTCTGGGATCATCCTGTCTCACAGCAGTTCTTTTTTACTGCCACCCTCCTCCCCTTCTTTGGGTTTTCTCTGTGAGGTTTTTCTGCATCCAGGTTCTTCCCTGGCCTGCCCCAGGGAGCCAGCTGGGTCAATCCAGAGAGGTGGGTCACTCCAGCACAGTCCGTTTTGCTTTTAGGTGGTCCAGCCTACAGAACCTTGATTGAGTGAGCATACCCCTTGCCTTCACAGTTCTCTTTCTCTCTCTCCCTGTCTCTCTTGCTTTTTAAAAATTTTTTTATCTTAGGAGCCCTTTCCTGTGCAGCACACCTCAGTGGCTTGCGTTCTGCCCTGGGTCTCCGTGGACTTGCGTCTCTAAGCTGCATATGCAAAGTGTTCTGACTTGCTCCCTTTGGATCAGGAGTCCACAGTGGAATTTTCCTGCCTGATATTTTTCCTTTTCTTTGATCCACCATTTTTGGAGTCATTCTCTAGTCTCTGCCCGCCTCCAGAGTTCTAAGCAAGTGGGATTGGTCCTTTTATTCTTCCCAGTAAATAATAAACAGCCTTGTGAAGACACCCTAGGAACATACAAATATCGTATCCTCCTCATCACTTTTCCTCAAGATTTAATATCTATTGATGATTCTTGGCCAGTTTTTCTTTTTCCGCTTCATTAGAGAAGTTGTGTGTTTACAGAACAATCATACATAAAGTACAGGGTTCCCAAATACCACCCTATTATTAACACCTTTTCCTAGTGTGAAACTTTTGTTAAAATTGGTGATTATTGTAATTGTACTATTAACTATGGTACATGGTTTAATTTTGGGTTCACTGTGTAATAGTTCCATGGATTTTTAATTTTTTAAAATTTTGTTACCATATATACAATCTTAACATTTCCCTTTTATTTTTAAAGATTTATTTATTTATTTATTTCTCTCCCCTTCCCCACCCCTCCCTCCCCCAGTTGTCTACTCTCTGTGTCCATTCGCTGTGTGCTTATATTCTTGTCAGCAGCACTGGGAATCTGTGTCTCTTTTTGTTGTGTCATCTTGCTGTGTCAGCCCTCCGTGTGTGCGGCGCCATTCCTGGGCAAGCTGCACTTTTTTCACGCTGGGCGCCTCTCCTAATGGGATGCACTCCTCGCGCATGGGGCTTCCCTGTGTGGGGGGGCACCCTTCCGTGACTCGGTGCTCCTTGCGTGTATCAGCACTGCATGTGGCCCAGCTCATCACACAGGTCAGGAGGCCCTGAGTTTGAGCCCTGGACCTCCCATGTGGTAGGCGGATTCTCTATCTGTTGAGCCAAATCTGCTTCCCAACATTTCCCTTTTTAATCACATTCAGGTATATATTTCAGTGCTATTAATTATCTTCAAAATGTTGTTTTACCGTCAACACCGTCCATTATGAAAATATCTCCATTATTTCAAATAGATCCTCTTAGATTTTAAGCCTTAACTTCCCATGCCTAAAACCTTCTTCACTCCCTGGTAACCTCTTTTAGATTCTGATTATATGATTTTGTTTATTCTGATTATTTGAAATCACCGAGTTGATACAATGTTTCTTTTCTGTGTTGGTTGCAAGATGATGATGTTCCAGCTTTAGCACTCCCTCCACAATTTTAGTTAGCCCTCAGTATTCTACTGTAAGAAAGAGCCCCTCCCTCCCTCCTTCCTTCATCTATCCATCCTTCCATCCATCCACCTATCATTGATATGGAGTCATGAATTGTTTTTTAAAAATTTTTTAAATGGTTTATAGTTCAATATTGTGTTTAATTATTTCGGTGTTGAAATTGTGCAAGATTTGATCAGAGGGAGCCCCTTCTTGCTGGCTCCTCTGTCCTTATAACATGCCTTTATCATTTTCTTAAAAGCACTCACTCACTAGTGTAACAGTTCTGTCCTCATCTTGTATCTACCCTGCCCCAGCCCTCAAGCATTTCTCCTAGGCATCCTGGTTCCTTTTAGTGGAGAGCATTATTAGAAACCAAGGCTTACCATACTTTAGAAATCATTAGTTTATACCAATTAACTGTATATTTAGATATAGCCTTTCAAAACGTTCCAATTTGAAATAATATAAATATTACACTCTTCTTTCAGCCCTATTCTTTTCTAGATGGGTGAACCAGTGCAGCTCTGGGTTAACTTACAGACGTACGGTTTGAAGGTGCTTAAGTGTATTCACCTAAAATGAAGAGCAAGCCTTTTTATACAGTGTTAATGCTTAAGGCATTTATTTTTGACTCTTTAAAGAGAGTTAATGAAGTGTGCAGGCAATCAGAGGTAGGATGGCACAATCCTGAATTCTTTGTGTTGGAAGATTGGAAGGACTGGAATATAATCAAGAGAAAAATTTAATACTGATTTTATTTCACTTTAAAATTTTCATTACATTACAGATTCGGGTCTTCAGACCACCGAATTACTCTGGCACCATTGCTTTGGCCCTGTTGGTGTCACTTGTTGGTGGTTTGCTTTATTTAAGAAGGAACAACTTAGAATTCATCTACAACAAGACTGGTTGGGCCATGGTGTCTCTGGTAAGTTATCACATTATACTTGTTTTTTTCTTATTTCTTTGTGTAATACTATAAGTCGTATAATATTATGAAAATAACCCAGATTATTAATGGAAATCAAATCTTAAAGGAAAGAATGATTTTTTTGGGAAGTTAGATGGTATAGATTGAGTCACTGTCAGTCTAAACTGTGCTATCTTCCTTTTCCCTTTTAAAATATAATGTCCTTATGTACTTGGCACATTACAAGTGGTAAATGTGAATATTAAACATATTTAGAAATGTAGTAGAACAAATTTCAAAACCATTAGGCCAGTTGGAAGAAACCAGAGACACAAGAGACTATATTATGTTTCCAAATATATTAAATTTTACAAAGCCAAAACTATACTGACAGAAAACAGATCAGTGGTTACCTGGGGATTAGAAAAACGGATTCATTGGCTGCAGAAGAATGAATGCTATAAGGGTTGTTTTTGGGGGGTGATGAAAATGTTCTGTATTGTACTTACGAATGTTTTTAAACTTGACAAATTTTATATTTAAAGTTAATTCTATTATCTGTAGGTAATACCTTCATATAAAAAATGTAAATGGTGTTTTAGTTTTTTAGGTTGCTGAAAGCAGACACCATAAAATGGGTTGGCTTAAACAACAAGAATTTATTAGTTTATAGTTTGAGACTGAGAAAATGTCCAAATCAAGGCATCATTAGGCAATGCTTTCTTCCCAAAGATCAGTTGCCAGTGGCTCTTCTGTCACATGGCAAGGCACATGGTGGTATCTGCTGAATCTCTCCCTTCTCTTCTGGGTTTCAGTGATTTCAGGTTTTTGCCTCCATGGTTTTCTGTCTCTCTTTCTCTCTCTCTTTCTATTCATTCTGTTTATAAAGGACTCCCAAGATTAGGATTGAGCCATCCTGAATGAGGTGGATCACACCTTAACTGAAATAGCCTCATCAAAAGGTCCTACTTAAAATGGGTCCAAACCCATTTTAAGGAATAGATTTAAGAGCATGTTTTTCTTGGGGTACATCCAGTTTCATACCACCACAGATGGATAAAGATGTACCACAAACTGCCAGATGTCAAGGTGACCAATTAGGACAATGAGTCAAACTGAAAGTAAGAATCAAGACCTTACTGCTACAGTGTAAGTATGAAAAAAGGCACCATTTCCTTAGTGTTCCTTTTTTTTAATTCACAATGGTACCAGGTGATGGTCAGGTAATACATAGTATAGGTGGTGGTGGTGGTGGGGTCATCTTATTGTTAAGGACCCCAAACAAAAGGCCTTTGCCTTTTTATATACCCAGGGGAGCTAGTTGGAAGACAAGAGGGAAGAGCTAGGAGTGGAAAAGTTGTGAGTCAGAGTGGAGGAAAGTGCCTCAGCTGGGGCTCCCAATAAGGAGGTCTCTTGGTAAGGAGGTCTGGGCTTTGGGTGTAAGTGTGTGTGAGCGTGGTTTGGGAAGGGGTGTATGGGGCTGAGGCCCTGCCTGCAGCTCCCTCCAGAAAACTATAATGTCCTGGTATTGCACCACGTCTGGTATGGGTAGGACAGTTCTCCCTAACTTCTCCTTTCCAAGAGGCCTGTTGTACATTGCCTAGAGCTGGATTTCTTAATTCCATCCCTGGATCCCTCATGGCCTAAGTGGGAAGCAGGCTACCCAATCACAGACACAAGTGAGCCAGACATTGAAGTGCTCTGACCCTAACTGGTCAATCAGTCTGAGAGCACAGTGGATCAGCACCACAATCAAAATTGTTACCAGCAGGATGGCCAGTCCTGCCTGAAGGAGTGAATATGGCCATGAACCCCAACCATTGTTAAGTCAGAAAAAGATGTTTCCTAACTACTTTAGAGAGACAGGAGGTCTTCCTTTTAGGCCTCATGATAGAATGTTTTACTTTGCTAGTTTCATTGACCCAGGTATAACATACTGGACTGGCAGTCCGTAGACCTCTCCTTGGCTGCCCAAGAAGTTGTAGAAGGCCGTGCAGTTCCTAATATTTCTCAGGCCAAGGAGTTAAAGCTGGTCTAGTTTCCCTCCAGAGCTGAGGCAGTATCATAATGACCTCAATGAGCTTCAAGCACAAACTTCTGATAATAGGTGGCCCTGGCAGGTATCTGTGGGTGGTGGGAGCCAGTGTAGGAATGGACAGGGCTGCCACCATTCCAGCCAAACAGCCCCAACAGTGGACGCCACTTTCTTCCCCAGATTTTCTGGCTGGCCCCATCTCTGATAAAAGCAAGTTGACATTTAGGGAGGCTTTGTACTGCTAAGTCCAGTTGTGCAACACAGTCAGTTCAGATCGGTAAGTTTGGGGTATTTGCGATTCCAGAGAGATCCATGGTTAGAGAAGTGTCTGTGTTATTGAGCAGCATAGCAGTCAGGTGTTTATCTGTGAAATTGGGTGCTGGGTGACATTCAACAGCTTGTCAGATTCAGGGCAGTGGCAACTGTCTGGGACAGTAGTCCCACAGGCTACGCTGTGAGGCGGAGAGAAGAGGTCCCTTCCCCTTCCCCTCCCCCTTCCTTATCCTTCCTCCTGGTTCTAGGGTGCTGCTCATAACCTGTCAGCTGAGGGGGGAGGGGGAGGCGAGGATTGTGCCCTTGACTTCGCCACCAGGAGGGGTTGAACCCGAATCTCCTAGCTTGGATTCTCTTGTGGCCCAATACAGTTTCCTGTTTTATATACTGAGATATATATCTTGGGGCCATCCAGGGCCACCTTAAGGAAAATGTTGAACTAGAGAGCTCAAATTATACTCATTATTTTTGAGATCTTTATAAGCAAAAATCTATGCTCTTCACCTAGTGGATAAATGGAGTAGGAGGTTACTTCTCCATATTATCCCCCTGCTGGTCACAGGGATAGAATAAGACCCTTGCCGGATCCCCCGTCGAGACTGAAGGGTCAGTAACTATAAAAGAAGGTATATAATGAAAGGGAGTGGGCAGACAGCCTAGTTAAACATGCAGTGCAAATGAGGAGTACATTTTTTGGGAATTGTGGCATTAAGATACTGAGATTTACAGTCCAGGCTAGAGTTACATTGTCCCCTTCCATCATCTTGTTAAGCCTGTCCTTTAACTGTCTGCTAAAACACTCAGTCATCCCTGTGACTTGGGGCTGATATGGAGCATGGAGAGTCCATCATATGCCCTTTGGTTTGGTTCATTGATATGCAGCTGTGGTCACCACTCTGAGGTTATCAGATGCAGTGTGCTCAAAGAGCCCAGATGGGAAACAAATATGGTCTTGTATGACCTGATAGCATGGGCCAAGTCAGTTAAACATATTAGGATGGCTAGACCAAACCTGGAGAAATTGTCGCCTGTAGTCAGAGTCCAGTTGACCTCAGGATGGGACAAGAGGCCCAGTGTAATCTCTCTGCCAAGAATGCCCTTGCCCATTGGCTTGTGGAATACACCACAAGCCTTTATAAGAATAGGGGCCTTTCAGTTGAGTTTCTGCATGGGTAACCAAAAGCTTTTTAAGAGCAGAGCCAATTTTTACCTCATCCCCATAGTGGGGCTTGCCTCATATGCTGTTCTAAGGCTTGCCACTGGCCCAACCAAATGACCAGGCCAGGACCCGCATCCCGTGAGTCAGGTAGGTTCACAGTTACTCACATGCCTTGGTGAGGTAGCGTTTCCCACCAGGCCTTAGATATGAAAGGAGTGTGAGTGCATACAAACAATGTATTTATTCTAATACTATATTAAATCCTGGGGCCATAGCTATGGAGGATTATAGTGACCCAAAGAGACCCACCCATAAGTGGACTTAAGCAGGAGTCCTGGTGATGGTAGCATTATTCCCCAAACCAGATAAATTGTCTGTTTCTCCTTCATTCTGATATCCAGGATTGCAGGGATCACAGTCACCTGTGCACTGGTTTGACCTTTCTTGATTGAACTTTGACATTAGCATCGGGCCTTTAGTTCTCCCTGAGAACAGAGAGATTTTTGCCTAATCCCTTCTAGTTTTGGTTATTTTTGAGATGGAGAGGTCTGGGAACAGGTTGGCAGGCCTCTCTGACTCATCTCCAAGCTTATTGGGAATGGTGGAAGGAATGGCACTTGTTTCAGTCACAGGACTTATGAGCATGCACATCCTAGCACAGCCACCTGTCTGTCTTCCCATGCCCATGAGTTTTTTGTGAGGGAGAATGGAGAGTCAGGTGGAACAGGGAGCCCAAGACAGGAAATTGTGTCCTTCCAGGACTCCTGGGGTGGCTCAGGGTGGGGGCAAAACTGGATCCCAGTGAGGTGGACTGGCTGCACCCGGAAGGTAGAGTTGGCCAGGGGATCCACACCCTTATGCTGCTTTTTCTGCTGATCAGTCTTTGAGGTCGGAAGTGCTGGGAACTTTGTAATGAACTGCCACTGGTGAGGCATGAAACCTAAGTGAATGCAATGCTGCCTGAGTTCCTGGCAGTGGATGCTGCCAGGGCATTCTGAAAGAGGGTGTGATGGTTTGAAGGTGTATGGACTGAAAAGAAATCATGTTCTTAAAGCTGATTCATTCCTGAGGGTGTAAACCTGTTTAAGTTAAAGCCTGTTGAATAGGTTACTTCAGTTGGGGCCTGACTCAGGTGGGTCTTAATCTTCTTACTGGAGTCCTTTATAAACAGGATGAATAGGGAGAGAGAGCACGGCAGGGAAGGCAGAAGCTGAAAGCAACAAAACCAGGAAGAGAAGGGAGAGACCAGCAGATGCCACCGTGTGCCTAGCCATGTGACAGAGGAGCCGAGGATCATGGCCAGCCAGTTTTCGGGGATGAGGCCTTCATCTGGATGTGTTCGTGGCCTCAGAATGCTTGTAAGCTAATAAATCCCCATTGTAAAAGCTGACCCATTTCTGGTATATTGCTTTCAGAACCTAGCAGACTAGGGCAGAGGGGGTCTGCAGTAATGCACCCCTCACTGCACCCCTCTCCCTTACTGAGACTAACGGTGATTACCCCTTTTCTCGTGGAGGGGACTAATTAAGTTGCTAAGGTCTCTTCAGGCCACTGTGTGAGGTGATTCTAAAGGGCTCTACGTTTTTTTCTCAGAAGTCTCAGTAACGTGCTGCGTTGTGGGACACTTATTGGTGCCAGGGAGCCGCTTTCAAACATACATATAAAGAACAGTTTTCTTCAGATATATGAATAGGGAAAAGTATTTCAGGAAGAAATATAAAACCATAACAAACCAGTAAGCATTAAATGCATTTAATCAGTGATTGCAAATTGTCCTTGAAAAAGCCAACAGCCTCAGTGGTTTTTAGTCTTTTTTAAAAATAGACATCTGAAGGGCTATCCCTCTCAGTCAAGCTCTCAGAAAATAGTAAAAGTGTGAAAACTCCCCAACATCTTTTACAGGGCTGTTTATAGCGTTCATACTGAAGTTTTTCTTTAGAACATGGTTGTAGTTTAGTTCTGGAAATAAAGTGTAAGATAAAGAGCAACAATAAAACCTCTTAGTAAAGTTAATATCCAAATAACTGAAAGACAGAAAAAACAGATATACTCCAAATTATGTGTAAATTTTTCCAACTTCCACTGCAACCAGCAGCGCCAATGTAGGGAGCCCCCTTTTGGAAGGGAAAAGAACAAAGTGTCAGTGGAGGGTCTCAGAAAATGGTAGGAAATGAGGACCCTTCCCCGAGACGGAACAGCTTTAAGCTGGACCTTGTTTACATAGGGAAGGATTCCACTAAGAAAAGAAGTTAGTGCTGAAGAGCCCAGACATAGCAGAACTCAGAAAGTAAAAGTAATGATGAATCTATTAAAACGAGTGGCTGATCTTGGAAGGTGGTGACTGTGTCTCTTAGTGGCAGTGACTCATGAAGAAATCAGGAGAGTGCATATTTAGTGAGAGAAGCCTGCCTGAATTAGGTTAAGTTCTGAGAGACAAATTAGGCATGGCTACACAGAGTTACTATTTTTAAGGAAATGCCAGTTTCTGTAATAATGAAAAGGGAACCAATGAGATGTAAAATCTGTTCCTATTACACAGCAACCTTTTGCTAATAGCCAGTCCAGGATAAATGGATCTGATTCAAATATGAGCAACAAGGACCATGTCCACAAAATGATATAGCATAATATCAGCATTTTGTGATTGTAAGAAAGTAATTAGCAAACAAGTGCAGTATTTAAACATTAATATCATACCAAATCTTGTCACTGAATATTTCAGGCTACCAGAAAACTGATGTAATCGCCTCTCTAAATTAGACTCAAATGACATTTTACATACTGTTTTAGTTTGCAGAAGGACTGCTGATGCCAAGAATCAGAAATCTGCTGACTTTTAGAAAGGATTTATTTCGGGTGAAAGCCCACAGTTCCAAGGTCATGAAAAGTCCAACTCAAAGCACCATAAGAGATGCTTTCTCACCAGAGTCCGCTATATCTAGATCCTGGCATTGTTGCCACGTGGTGAAGCAAGATGGCCACCGATCCCTGCAGAGGTCTCTGCCTTCCCTCCAGAATCTCTGTCTCTTGGAGCTCATCTTGTCTCTTTCCCGGCCTCCTATATCAGCCTCTGCTGGTCCGCTCTCTTCCCAAGTTCAACTGTGAGCTATCAGGCATGTAGCAGGCCTGGTCTCCTCTTGAGCTGCTCCATGGGTCCCACAAAGTCTTGGGGGCTTTGTGCTTAAGGGATGCTCTCTCATATTGCAGAACTAAATATACCGGCTCCCTTTTTCCTCTCTCTGAGTGTCCGGTTCTATGAGGCCCAGCATAGTGCTGGGGACTCAGCCTTAATCATGCCTCACTGACACTTATCAAGTAATCTAATAAAAGGGCCAACTGAGTTTAATGTAATCAAAGGGCATCACATCCAGAGGGAATTGATTAGTTTATAAACTTAATCTCTCTTTGGGATTCATTAAAAAATCTTAAGCTGCCATACATACCTTTCATTATTGTCACTCTTCGAGAAGAGTCCTAGAATTACTTTATTGAAACCTAGTAATAATTAGCATTACTATTTATCGAGTCTCTTTCTTTGCATATGTTTTTATGTATTTTTTACAATAGTTGTGCAAAGGAACTTGTTTTATGCCCATTTTTCAAGGAAGGAAGCTGAAGTTAAGTAAACTTGATATATAGAAGTTCAGTTCACACAGCTCAAAAGTGATTGAACTGGGATTTGATCTCACATTGTCTGATTGCAAGTTCTGTATTCTTTTCAGAATGCTGAGTTTCTTGGAAGTTTAACCCAGTGGATGCAGTGAACCATTTTAACTGCTGATAAATGACTGTATGTTTATTTATACAAATGCCATAGATGTTAAATACTTCAGTGGATCAATATTTTTACACCCTCTGCTACATCATGCAGATTTCATTTTTCTCTACTTTGAATCCTTGAAAACTAATTAACTTGGCCTGGCAAAGATACTTTAGCATTCACAAACATATTTGAGAAGGGAATCTTGGCAGGTATATCTGCTTCCCATTGGCAGCCTTTTAGGAATTAATAACAGGCTGCAGAGAACAGACATGTTTTCAGACAATATGTTTTAAAGTTTTACTCTGATGATAAAATGTTGAATTAAACACATGCACAAATACTTTTCTGCATCTTTCCCTGCAATTCTCATTAATAAGGAGATATACAAATGTATGCTTTCCTTTATTTGTCTTCTGATGGCCCATGGAAACTACTTTACATCATTTTTCAAGATAAGGTCCAAGATACAATTTTTATTTTTCCCTGCCATTTTCTGTCCTATACCTCCACCATCAGTACCACCATAGGTTTTGTTTGCTAGGCTGCTGAAATGCAGTATACCAGAAATGGGATGACTTTTACAATGGGGTTTTATTAATCCTTCAGGAATGCAAATAATGGTATACAAAAGGAAGAATAATGAATGAGAAAATGTCTGGTGCAGAGTCTATGCCTTTTTATCATTCCTATGGGGATTACTTAGTGTTAGGAGAATTTTGAGTGTGTTATTCCCTTAGTTCCCAGTAGACTGTATTCTAAGTTTGGTGATCTTTTTTTCTTTTGCATTTAGTATTATATATGATTTGTAGCTAGGATAAGAATAAAGTGTATGCTGGGGAGGGGAAGCCATTAATAGCTTTTTGGG
Source organism: Dasypus novemcinctus (assembly GCF_030445035.2). NCBI lineage: Eukaryota > Metazoa > Chordata > Mammalia > Cingulata > Dasypodidae > Dasypus > Dasypus novemcinctus. The sequence continues at coordinate 7,384,538 of NC_080701.1, read as the reverse complement.
GTGTGGAATACAGACAGGTTCCTGATAACAAAGGAAGTCATTTCGTTAACACAAATATTAAAACATACAAAAATGTCAGAGCAACCTGGGTCTGAGTTAAAAAAAAAAAAATGGATAAAGGAAGTACTCATAAGTAGATCCTCCTGGTCTTGTGCCTCCTAAGGCAGGAAATGCTTGATAGCAACTATTTATAGATGCTGATGCGTGTCTAAGGAGCTGAATACGCGTCATCAGTTGATCCTGGTTTCAACCCCCCCTCAGTCTCCCCACACAGAACATGGGTGTTGATGGTCAGTAAGCACCCACGTGACCTACTTTATCATGAGTTAAAACCAAATGCTCACTCCTGGGCCACATGGTACATGATTTCAAGCAGTATGAGAGAAATAGTATAGTTTGGGTTTCAGAAAGCATGTTGGATTGGAATATCAAAAAGAGTTGTCGTTTATTTTGTAGCACATAAATAAATTCAGGTCTTTATGGCAACTTAAGGCTCTTCATAGATGCCTTTCATTTCTAACCAGAAAACATTACTGTGATAAGTAGTAACATATATTTCAAATACAAAGGAAAACATCCTGAGAATCTGTTACTAAAAATATGATAGATAAAACATTTTTTAAAAATCTAATAACCTAGACTTTATCATCACAGTAACTCGCAGTAGGATACAAGTTTTCTGCCTTTTAACAGTGATGATTTTATTGTAGGATGGTTCATATACCCTCATACTGCTTCTGATGCTAATCAATTATAAATTAAGCTTGATAGTAGTATACATTATTACAAAATTTTCACATTCATGAAAGGTTCTTTGGTATATACACATGTCAGTTTATCAGTAGCAATGTATTTCTTAGGACCATTCAAAATTACAAGACAGCTCTGACTGAGTAGAAACAACTCTTTTCCTCTTCCAAATTTATTTGAATAAAAGTATAATTTATCTTACAGATACCATCTCTAGTTTATTTTGGTCTTTAAAAGTGAGAACTAAGTAATTACTAATAATATATTTTCCAATGAAATAACTTGTTTTTAGTTGACCCTTAATAGTTTTTCCCATCAAGCAACTGAGTCAATCAGTTGAAGACAGTTATATCTATTTATATATAGGTAACTTCCATATATGGCCGAAAGTATATTTTTGTTTGCATCAGGAGTTATGGCAACAGTGTAATGAAATGAAATAGTATATTTTTTCCAGATATACTTTTCTTAAAAAAATTAGCTTTTAAGTTTCTGTATTTAGAGGGAAGCAACGGCCTAAATAATTAAAAAAAAAAATTTAAAACTTGATGTGTATAGATAGACGGCTTTCTTTTTAAGCAATTGAATGCAGTTGTCTGAGTCTTCATTATAAAGTCTCTATTAAATAAGCCTTGCTGTGATGATCTGGTACATGTAATAACTACCTAGCTTCCACCCTCCATGTCACGGCTAATTTTTAAAATCAAACTCAGTGGTGGCTAAAAAGACCATAAAGGTGCTTCCCTTCTTTGTTTCTTACAAATGCAGAATATAGATCGAATGATATAAGAATATTCCTGTGTAATATTAAAACTTGAGTTTTAAAAAATCTGCAAGTAATTCACTTGTGGATAATAAGCAATAGTGTATAAATTCATGAAATTCTTGTCTGCTGGTACTCTGTTCACTTATACCACTTGTTTACTAAGTAAAGGAATAAATGATTAAAATATTTATAATTTATTGTAAGCATTATATTTTAAAAACATGGAATGTTTTAAAAGGAATATATAAAATGTATTTAGAAGAGTAAATATTTTTCTGAAAGTATTTAATTTTTCACTTTCACTAAAGGTTTATTTAGCACTCAACTAGTTGATAATATCTTAACGAAATTAATTCATAATCTTATTTAAATTTTTTGTTCTGCAGAAGACCAAAGCTTGCAATTTTCAAAGCTACACCAAGTGCAGAATATTGCATAATTTCACTGTATGAATCAAATACAAATTCTAACAAGTTGAAAGCATGTAAATTTTTTTAATAAGAATACACTATTTTACCCCTAAATAAATCTCCCTTGAAACCTCGATGTATAGAATAGTTAAAAGCTTGGTTGCTGTAGTTGAAGTGGGCATGAAACACATTAACCCTCTGGAGAACTGTCTCAGGAGCTCATTTTGAAAAATTAGCAAGATAGATACTTAGAAGACATCTTCAGCCCAGTAGATTTCTTAGTTCACTACAGGGCAATGAAAAGCTCTAGAGGTAGGAAAGATTATTATAGCTATATTCAGTTCAATTTTTATTGAATGCCTGAATGTTATATAAATGTTGGAAGTAAATATTTTCCCACTATAACATAAAATCCGTGAGGTAGGGATTTGTATCTATTTTTCTTTTTCTTTTATTTTTTAATTTAAAAAGTTGGTTAATTTTAAAGAAGATTTAGGTTACATAATTGTTACATAAAAATATAGGGGATTCCCATATGCCCCACCCTCTCCCACACTTTGCCATATTAACAACATTCTTCGTTAGAGTGGTATGTTTGTTACAATTGATGAACACATATTGAAGCATTGCTACTAATAATAACTGTGAACTATAGTTTACATTATAGTTTACACTTTGTCTCTCACAATTTTTTAGGTTATGACAAAATATATAATGGCTTATATCTGTCGTTGCAATGTCATGCAGAACAATTCCAATGTCTTCAAAATGCCCCTATGTTACACCTGTTCTTCCTTTTCCCTCCTCTCAGAACCTCTGGTGAGCACTGCCTTTATATCAATGATAAAAGTTCTTCCATTGCTAGAAAAATAAGAAGTCTATAATAGAATAATAATAAATCAACTTTAGTCGTTTGTTCATTCCCCAATCTTGAGGATTTGGGGATGGTGATGCCCACTCTTTCTAATTGAGAAGGGGCTTAGATCCCATGGGGCAGATGGAACTATCTTGCTTGCAGTTCTCTGTTCTTTGGGATGGGCATTGTCCACAATCATCTCCTTGTTAGTTCTGGGTGAGTCCAATGAACTGGAAAGTAAGTATTGCAACTCTGGTGAGATTCACGGCTCAACTGGCACATGAACAGACCAAAGGTTTAATTCTCTGGGACATGTATTTAAGAAGTATAATGCTAATTATAGGTTCAAATAAAAGGGACAGAAGAGCCATGTGTAGGGAAACTATAAATGCATCTAACTCTGTTACACTGGGGAGCATAAATTGCAGCATAAGGCTCTCTGACAGGGTGCTGAATTCCTGAGATTGTCTGCCCTGAGATTGTCTAGATGTCTCTAGAGCCCTCAGGAGCCCCACTGTTTGAGGCATTGTTTACCATGCCAGTCAGTGAGGTCCTGCTGAGACGTGCATACGTGTAACCTCGGAATGATTTCCTGACTCACTTTGAAAAATCTTTTAGCCATAAAAACTCATTTGCATTTAATATTTCCCCTTTTTGGTCAAGGTCTTTATCCAGATGCATTGCTAGTTCGCACTTGGTAATAATCCCTTGGTGCCAGGGAGGCTCATCCCCAGGAGTCATGTCCCACACTGGAAGGAAGGTAGTGTGCACTTATATGCTGAGTTTGGATTAGAGAGGGGCCACATTGAACAACAAGGAGGCTTTCAGGAGATAACTCAGGCAAAAACAGTGCTTCTGCTTATAATAATTGGAAAAGATAATGAAAATACACAAACCATCTGTTTGAACAATGTTAGAGATAGAGGTAATGAGAATTAAAAGGACTTGGACCCATGGCCCCTCTTTGGAAATGGTGTTTATGTGTGATGAATCTGGACTCAGATGGGATCTCCCTCCATAAGACTTTCATGCTAATGTGCTGGAGGTGCAGTTAATGTTGGGGTTCAAGATATATTTAGGGGATTTGAATCTCTGGACTGACAATGTGATAGCCAGGTCCTGAGCCTCAACAGACTCCAGCACCTACAATCTGTTTTACGGACTTACCACACTCAGCTAAGATGGAGTTGAAGAAGGACAACCACCACACCATGGAGCCTAGAGTGATTACAACTGAAAGTGGGAGGATTGCATCCAGCATCCATGTGGAATCTGAGCCTCCTCTTGACATAGAGGTGCAATGGACACAACCAATCCAATGTCCACATAGAAGAGGTGGCATTGGATTGGGAAAAGTGGACATGGTGGCTGATGGGTATGGGGAAAGGCAGGAAGAGATGAGAGGTGGAGGCGTCTTTGAGACATGGAGCTGCCCTGGATGGTGCTTCAGAGGCAATCACCAGTCATTGTATATCCTCACAGGGCCCACTGGATGGAATGGGGGAGAGTATGGGCCATGATGTGGACCATTGACTATGAGGTGCAGAGGTGCCCAAAGATGTACTTACCAAATCCAATGGATGTGTCATGATGATGGGAGGGAGTGTTGCTGGGGGGGGGAGAGGTGGGGTGGGGGGGTGGGGATGAATGGGACCTCACATATGTATTTTTAATGTAATATTATTACAAAGTCAATAAAATTAAAAAAATTAAAAAAAAAAAAAAGGACTTGGACCTTGGTAAAGGAAGAAACTAAGGAATTAGTTGTCTTCTATAGACACTTTTTTTTTTTTTAAAGGAAGCAATGGGTTTATTGATGGAGTCCAGTGACAAAGACATAAGTGGCATCAGCTGTCCCTTTGACCTCTTCCTCCAAGGTTCCCTAGTTCACCCTCAGGACAGACATAGCTGTGAAACAGTGCATGATTAATGACTTCTCATACATTACTTGCTGAGACACCTCCATAGTCTTGTTATAGGGAAGCTGAAAGGGCCAGACTGGTTCTCAGAACATCCTCCAGCAGAAAGACTTAGTGCGTGGTTCAGTCCTTACGGGGCTTCCTTCTTTTCCTAATCCTCACTATTTTTGCTCCTCTAAGACTGCTAATCAGAAATATGAAGATAATTTCAAGAATAGTGGGGGTTACTTTTTTCTTAATAGAGAAGTTGGAGGTATACAGAAAAATCATGCAGAAAATAGTTTTGGTAAACCCCTCCACACACAAGTTTTTCCTACTGTTGCCACTTCACATTAGCATGGTGCCTTTGTTACAGTTGATGAAAAAGTATTATTATAATTGTACTATTAACTGTAGCCCATACTTAATATTAGGATTCACTGTTTATGTTATATAACTCTATGGTTTTTGTTTTAAATTTTTATTCTAGTGACATATATACAATCTAAAAATTACCCTTTTAATCATGTTCAAATATAATTCAGTGGTGTTAATTTGTATTTGAAAAATGTCTATTCAGGTGTTTTACCCATTTTGTAATTGGGTTGTTTGTCTTTTCATTATTGAGTTGTAGGAATTCTTTTTGCATTCTAGATCTTAAACCTTATAAGATAGGTGTTTTTCAAGTATTTTCTCTCATTCTATAGGTTGTCTTCTTTCTTTTTTTCATGATGAAGTCTGTTCATGCACAAAATTTACAATTTTGATGGATCCCATTTATTATTTTCTGGTTGTTGCTTGTATTAGGGTTCTCTAGAGAAACAGAATCAACAAGAGATATCTGTCAATAGTATGCGATTCTATAAGAGTCTCTCATGCAGTGGTAGGGATGCACAAATCCAGGTTCCGCAGGCAGGCTGCAACCATGGGCTGCAGTGAAAGTCCATTGAAACTTCTTGATGAGTTCTGGAAGATGTTGGCTGTCCAAAGGTGAGCTTGGAAATTCTCTGTTAATGCTGGAATCACTTCCCCTTTTAAGGGTTAAGTGTCATTGGGTTAAGTGTTACTCATTGCTGATGGCAGTCTCCCAGATTGATGTAATTATAACCAGGTATCTATGATTTACCACAGCAGTAAAGTCAGTGGTGCTTAAAGTTCCTAAGTGCCCTTGTATTATAGTTAGCCCAGTGCTTGCTTGACCAAACACCTGGGCACAGGTACCTGGTCGAGTTGATACAATAGCTTAACTATCACATTGCTTATGCTTTTTATGTGAAGTCTAGGACACAACTGCCTAAAACTAGGTTCTGAAGATGCTTTCCTATGTTTTCTTCTAGGGAATTTATAATTTTGGTTTTTCTGTTTAGGCCTTTGATCTCTTTCAACCTGATTTTTGTCTATGGTGTGTGGCAAGGTTCACCTTCATTCTCTTGCTTTTGGATAATCAATTTTCCCAGGACCATTTGTTGAAGAGACTGTTCTTTCTCTTGAGTGGACTTGACACTCTAGTCAAAAACCAGTTGGCCTAGAAGTGAGAATTTATTTCTTTACTCTCAGTTCTATTTGATTAGCCTCTATATCTTTCCTTGTGCCAATACCATGCTGTTAGGTTACTGCCCATTCATGGTACGTTTTAGAATGGGAAGTGTGAGTCCTCCAACTTTGTATATTTTTCAGTGGATTTGGCTATTCAGAGCCTTTTACTCTTACATATAAATTGAATGATTGGCTTTTCCGTTTCTGCAAAGAAGGTTCACATTTTGATTAGAATTGCTTTGACTCTGTAAATCCCTTTGGGTAGAATTAACGTCTTAATAATATTTAGTCTTCCAATCCATGAATGTGGAATGTTTTTCCTTCCTTTGATTTCTTTTAGCAATGTTCCGTAGTTTTCTGCATATAAGTCATTTGTATCCTTGGTTATTAAATTTATTCCTAGTTATTTGATTCTTTTAGTTGCTGTTTTAAATTGAGTTTTTTTAAACATTGATTTCTTTATCCACTTATTCATTACTAGTGTCTAGAAACACCACTGATTTTGGGGTGTTGATCTTGTACCTGGTTTCTCTTGGACAGTGTATAATTTCTAGGAGTCCTGTGGATTTTTCAGCATTTTCTGTATGTAGGATAATGTCGTCTGCAGATAGGGGAAATTTTACTTCCTTCTTTCTAATATGTATGCCTTTTATTTATTTTAATTGCCTAATTGTTCTGGCTAGAACTAACTGTGCAATGTTGAATTATGGTGTTGACAGTGAGCATCCTTGTCTTGTTCCTAATCTTGGAAAGGTAACTAGTTTTCATCGGTGGGTCTTTCATATATGCCATTTATCATGTTGAGGAAGTTTCCTTCTATTCCTCATTTTCTAAGTATTTTTTTATCAAGAAGTCTTTTCTTGAATATTGTACTGGGCACCCTGACCAGTACATTAAGGTATATATGTATAATAAAATAAAGTAAAACTGAAAAAATCAAGCTGCCATTATTTTCAGATGACTTGATTATGTATTAGAAAATATTAGCTGTAACTCAATTCAGTAAGATTGATGAATGCTCTGTCCATATGCAAAAAATCAATTGTATTTCTGTATAACCTTCAACAAACCAAAAGAAAATGAAGCTTACAGATTATCCACTGCTATTGCATCGGTAACACTCAGACACGTGCATGTGTAACAAAAGATTTGCAAAACCTCTACACTGAAAACTTTGTTATTGGAAAAAATTTTAAGAGTTCTAAATAAATGGAAGTTTTAGCACATTTGTGTAATGGAAGCTCAACAATTTAAAGATGTCATTTTTACTTTAAAAAAATCTTCATAGATTTTTTATGGAATATAACAAGGCAATTTAAAAATATTTATAAACGTTCAGTTGAAAAGAACAGAATAGTCAAGACTATTTTGAAGAACAATGTTAGAGAATTTACTGTCTCAGATACCAAGAGTTATTATAGATCATTAATAATTAAGATTTAATGGTATTCATTTCATAATTAGGCATGTAAACTATATATATATATAGAACTGATAATCCTGAAACAGACTCAAACTTATGCAATTCTTGATTTGTGATAAAAGTAGCCTTGCAGTATAGTCATTAAGTATGGTGTGTTTAATAGATGGTGCTAAACCAACTGTAGATCAATGTTTGAGAAGAAAAGGAATTTCACTTTTTTCCTACCATATACAAAATATTGATTCCAGATGAATTGCTCTAAGTGTGAATTGTAAGCATTGATGCCTTTAAAAGAAAATAACACTGATTGTTGGATGACAAGGATTTCTTAAACAGAATATCAGATGTGGTAACCATAGTAGATTAAATAATTTGTAAGCTGAACTTCATTAAAATTAAGAACTTCTGTTTTCCAAAAGACAACATTAAAAATGAAAAATCAAGCCACAGATGAGGTAAAGATATTTACTGTGCATATATTTAATAAACAGCTTGTTAGTCCAAAAATATAAAGAACTTTTATAGGATAATTTTTTTAAAAAAGGATCTAGATTTTTATCATCTCCTTCAGTCTATCAAGCTAGTCTCTTGACTGGCTCTGGTTGTCATGTACTATTCAGTTGTCTATCACCATACCAGTTACTTTACATATCTTATCCAATTTGCAGTTTAATCATCAGCAGATCTCTTCAGCAGAGCTGGTATCCCCATTCTACAGGTATGAAGTTTGAGATACAGGAAGAATAAGTAACTTACCTAAGGTCCCATAGTTAATAAATAAAAATTCCTTTCAATGGTGAGTTAGATATATATATGGTTTTTAAAAGGAAGTTTCATGAGTATTATTTTTGAAAAATGCAATATTCAGCAGGGCTTTTTGGGTTACATACTGTAACATTGCACCTTGTTTTTCAGTGTATTGTCTTTGCCATGACTTCTGGCCAGATGTGGAATCATATCCGTGGGCCTCCATATGCTCATAAGAACCCTCACAATGGACAGGTGGTGAGTGCATGTTCTAAGCATCCATCCATATACTGAACTTCTTTCTGTTATCTGTGAGAATCAGAAACTATGCTTAGTGTTCAGTAAGAAGGATTTCTATTGGTAATTCAAAGTTTATGTTCTCTTCTCATTTACTATCCTTTCCACATATACACAATATAATGAGTTCTTTAAGGATTAGGGCTACTTTCAGTGTTGATTTAAAAAAAACAGTCTACCTGTAACATCAGATGTCATAAACTATTTTTTCAACTGTGTAGTGGTAATATTTAATGCCATAAGAGGTATATGGAAACAGTTTGTAGCCATTGTCCCATCAATGGTAAATTTAATTTACTTCAGAAGAGGTTAATTACAATATTGTTAAGAACCCAGTGAGCCATTGTATTAGAACATTAGGAACTCTTTGCCACAAAATTAAAAGTGAAATTGATAGGGTATTAATAGCAGAGTTCACATTAGTAACATCACTGAATTCATACAATTTAGTTTGTTTCCTTTCCTTTCCTATTTTTTATTAGAGAAATTGTGAGCATACAAAACAATCATGCATAATGTGCAGAATTCACATGCATGCACATTTGTTAGAGGCTATGAAAGAACATCATCAGATTACTACCACTAACTATGGTCCATAGCATATACCTGGTATATTTTTTCTATACACCCCCTATTATTAACACTATGTACTGGAATTGTACATTTGTTGTACTTCATGAGAGAACACTCACATGTTTGTGTTGTTAATCACAGTCCATCTTCCACCACATGGTCCACTATGTTGTATAGTTCCAAGCTTTGTACAGTCCATCCAAAGTATACACTCATTGGCTCTCACTTTTATCACAGATTTGTGCTTTCATCACCCCAGTAAACCTTTGAACATTTTCCTCACTCCAAAAGAAAAAATCCCATACCTTTGACATTGATAGAGTATTTCTTTGACACTGATGGAAGAATATTACAAATTTTGCTGTTAACTATAGTCCATAGGTTACATTGATTGTACTTTTCCCATGGCTCACTGCATTCTTACCAACCTGTCATAGTGATGTACATTTGTTCTGGTTCGTAGAAGAAGAGTCTGTACTGTTAGCCACAGTCCTCATCCACCTCCAGGGTCACTATGTTATTCAGTCCCTAGGTTTTCTCTAACTTTCTTTCAATTTCTTTTAGTTGATATTTATATCCCTAGACTACCCCTTTCAGCTACAATCCGATTTATAAACCAGCCATGTCAGTTGTACTCAGTATAATGTGTAACCTTCAACTCTATCCATTTCCACACACTTTTCCAGTGAAGCTTATTGAAAATTCTACATACATTAAACATCAGCACTTTTTCTCTGTCGTCATCCTATCTACTAGTAACCTAAAGTCTAGTTTTTAATTCCATGTGTTTATTCTTTGTACTTAGTTCATATTAGTGAGACCGTATAGTATTTGTCCTTTTCTGTCTGGCTTATTTTATTTAGCATAATATCATCAAGGTTCATCCATGTTAGCATGTGTGTCCCAATTTCATTTCTTCTTACATCAGCATATTATTCCATCATATGTATACACCACTTTTTATTTATCCATTCATTGGTCGATGGACACTTGGGTTGTTTTCTGTCTTTTGGCAATTGTGAATAACATAATTTCAGAATGTCTTTAATAATCAAAATTGAATTATTACAAATAAAAATAGAAGTATTTAGAGAGTAAAAAACTGCTCCCTGACCTTCATATCTTCATATAAATGCAGTTGCCTAAATCGGTTCTTTCCTGAGCCCCCTATTTAAAATTGAAGTCCTTTCCTTTCATCCTCTTCTCCACTCCCATATTATCTATCTCCCTTTCCTGTTTCATTTTTTCTCCATAGACCTTTATATTGGGTTTTTATCTCCTTTTCTCACTAATGTATTCCTATTACATAGAGAATGGCCTGATGTATATAGCAGTCACATAGTAAAGACTTGTCTAATGAACCAATAACAGTGAGTTATTTTATTGTATTGATAATGGGAAGTTCATATTTGGGCAAGTAGACATGGTCAAAAATTTGATCACTGTTATGTGAATGATACTTAAAAGTCAGTAAATCTCAACTTTTTCATTACTGCCTTTTAATATCCTTCTAAAAGAGTATTCCTGGGTTAAAAAAAAACATTAAAATACTGCCTTTATTATTGTTTATATTAAAGTATATGAAAAATTAATCATCCTTACAGAATGTTTTCTCTTACCATTTCTACCACCCTTACTAATTCATGGGCTCTCATTCTTTCACGTTTGGTTTATTGGAGTATGGTCCAAAGAAGTTTGTGCTGATAATAACAACAAAACAACAACAATAGCAGTTGATTACTAAACACACGCCAGGAATTTGGATTCTTGAATGATTATTTTAGTTTACTAGATGAATATTCCTGAAGCATACCTTGATTACAGCTATAATACTGATCTGGGTGTGGAGACCTATTACCAGTAAGTTGGAAATCTAAGTGGCTCCCTGTGTCTTGCCTATTGGAATCTCCTTTTTCTACCTTATTTCTCAACTACTTCGCAAAGACAAGTTAATGTTAGCCTATTTTTGCTGTTTCTTATTCAGCGAAACTGTTGGTGTTCCTGGAATGTCCTTTACTTCTCTCCAGTCATAGCCATCCTTTGTATCACAGGAAATCTGTCAGCCTTTTAAGATGCCATCTCTTATTACTTGCATTGGACGTTCTCCCTCCTTCCTTTTAAGTATTTATAAACATATAGACTGTTTATGTATCATATGCTTTCTTTTAGTGTACCAATTTTTTAATGTTTTATATATTCCACATTAAGAGGAATTTGCTATGTGCAAGGATTTAAGCATATGTGTCGTTTTTACAATTTACATAAAGCAGGTCTTCAATAAATGTTTATTAAATGATATTAATGAAGTTGTATTAAGAGATTCTTTTTAGGTTGGATTATCTTAATTCTCTTTTTTTAAACATTTATTTATTTTTTATTTCAACCCCTGACCCATTCCCCCCTTTGTCTGCTCTCTGTGTCCATTCGCTTTGTGTTCTTCTGTGTCAGCTTGTATACTCATTAGGCAGCTCAGGGAACTGGCCCTGGGACCTTCCAGAGTGGGAGAGAGGTGATTACTCTCTTGTGCCACCTCAACTCCCTGTTCTCTATATCTTCTTATTTTCTCTCCTCTGTATCTCTTATTGAAGCATCTTGCTGTGCCAGCTCTCTGCATCGGCCAGCACTCCTGTGCCGGGTGGCTTTCCTGCGCTGGGGAGCGTTCCTGTGCAGGGCGGCACTCCTGTGCAGGGCCGCATTCCCATGTGGGCTGGCACTCTGCATGGGCCAGCTTGCCACATGGTCCACCTTGCCCTTACCAGGAGGCTGTGAGCATTGAACCCTGGACCTTTTATTTGGTAGACGGAAGCCCAGTTGGTTGATCCACATCTGTTTCCCTTAACTTTTAAAAATTTTTTCTCACTAGTCATAAAAATAATAGGATCAATATGTCATTGTTTAATTCAACATAAAGCAGTTAGTAACCTTAATGTGATATGATAGCAATATTTATTTTTAAGGTACAGATTCGATTAGAGAGACATTTTTTTTAATGCTTTAGAAATTTTTTATTCCCAACCTGTTTTTATGGTACTATTTTGCAGGTAGAGATTGATATGACCCTTGGTAAAAGGTACTTCGATGGCACAGAGGAACACATTAATAGCATTTTCTGTATTTCTAAAAGAAAAAAAAAATCCCCACATACATATGTCTGATATTCAAAATATATTCATCTTAACTTACAAACACCGTAATCACAAGCTGATATAAATGATGATAATTAGCTCATATGAATCAAGATATTTAAAAGATTAATTTTGACCCAAACTCTGTATCCACTTATATTTTATTATAACATAAAATTTTCTTATGTATGAATAAATTAGTAGGATTGAAGGCAGAAATCACAAAGCTCTGGAAATACAGGAACTCCTTGCTGAAAAGAAAATTGCAGTAGTGTACTTTTGGCCAAAGAGATGTGGATCAAGTTTTAGGTTTATGTGAGATAAAGCTGTAGAGATGAGGCTTTAGCCTTTCTACGGCATTGGGGAGGGCTGGAAGAACTCTGCCCACTAGTACATAGCTCCTTTCCTTTCCATTTTTGTATATTTTAGCAAAACTTCCTTTCGTACTTTTTTTTTTTTTAAAGATTTATTTATTTATTTAATTCCCCCCCTCCCCCAGTTGTCTGTTCTATGTGTCTATTTGTTGCGTCTTGTTTCTTTGTCCGCTTCTGTTGTCGTCAGTGGCACGGAAGTGTGGGTGGCACCATTCCTGGGCAGGCTGCACTTTCGCGCTGGGCGGCTTTCCCTACGGGGCGCACTCCTTGCGCGTGGGGCTCCCCTACGCGGGGGACACCCCTGCGTGGCTGTCAGGATGGCCAAGTGGTCTAAGGCACCAGACTCAAGCGTCACTTCCTACTTTTTTATATGCACAATGTCAGCATACATGGAAACAGAAATTACGGTTTAGGTTTTGTTTTATTGAATTGATTTGCATAATACATGTGTATTCATGTTATGGGAACAAAATAGGTTCCTTTGCTGTCATTATAAAATGAATGGACAGTAACAGAATTTTACTTTGAATAGTGATTTTCCTTTAGAATAGTAGTAAATTTTTTTTTTAAATAAATTTCAAGGTGTGGTTTGAAAATTACATCAAGCAGGTACCACATATATAAACCTTCCAAATAAATGAAATGCTGTCACCAGATGTATGAAGTAAAGCTAAACCCAAATGTCAGTGTGCGGGAGAACTTCCATTAACACCAGAATCTATTTAAAATCCTATTTAAAATGGACATGGGTGCACAATTTCTTTGGGCTTATGAATTTCCTCAAAGGTCATTTTGCGTTTTCTCTAATATGCTGACCTCATTTTACTTATTCCCCAGAAACAGTGTAGCACTTCCTGTGCTGCTGCTCTTTATCTTACTGGAGTGTTGTGTGTACTGTGTTGCTTCTACCTCATGTCTTCCTGGCCTGTCCTGAGCTGCTGGTGCTGGGATAATAAACTTAGAAACAAGCTGATAACAGACTCCACTACTGGGCTAAAACTCAAAAACCATGGCTCTTGCTGTGTAGCACCAATAAATTATGTTTCAAAATGTGAGCTTCATACTTGCTGTTATTTCTTACATATATGCCATCTTCAGAACCCTGAAACATTAGATAAACGTTGTCAGGACTTCAACTTTTCCTCGTTTGTACAATTTCAAAGAAGGCATTTAAGTGGTTTTGTGCCAGTGCTACATTAAGCTTAACTGACCCTATGGATTGGCTGTATTTTGTGAAGTAGTGAAGGGACATTTGGGCTGTAAAACCGATGTTACGCAACCAGGGATGACCCACCGCCTTTCCCTGGACATTTGGCATTGCTGAGATCCACTTTTTTTGTCACAATTGTCGGTCACCTACCCACTATTGTCAGCCAGTGATGCTGCTAAAGATCCTACAGTGCACAGGACAGCCCTTGTGTTGATGCTGATAAATCCTATTTTAGAGCTATAGAAAAAGCTTAGATGTAATCTTGTCTTCTTAGATATTTTGCAACCAAAAAAACTATACCAACTAGCTGTATACTACAGCATGACTTCTGAAAAATCATAAAGCACAGTTTAACTATTGAAATAACCAGTGCTTAGCATCACACTGACTTAGAGTTTAATGTGTAGGATGGTCATATATTTTGAATGCCACCAATAAATATGATTGACATGTAAATGATTTTGACATATTTTTAACATACCTTAGTAAACATGATTTAATGATATGACAATTTTATATGTTTAAAAACATGTTTACATAAAAAAGAGCTTGAAGATGACTTTGTGGTCCATGGAGACATTTTTATACCTTTCGCCTGAATTGTAGAGGAAAAGAGAAAAAGATGTAAAGAAAACAGGGTTGAGTTCTTCTCCAAGGTCTGCCTCTTACCAGATGTGTCATTTGGGAAAGTTATTGAGTCTTCTATAAAAATGAGCCTAATACTGCTTTTCTTACCTTGTAGTTCTTTATGAGATAAAATCTGATAATAGATGAACACTTCTTAAGATTTGGGAGCATTTCCATTTTAGTTTGGGTCATCCCCAAAGCGAACAGTGATTGATGTGAAAGCAGTTCATGCTGGAGGTGAAGGAATGGGAGGGGAGTGGGGCAGCCAGCAAAGGCGTGTTAACCAACTCGTTAGTGCAGTCGGCCTCGGAAGGGAAGGGTAATTCTGCAGGGGCAGTGTGGAGCACTTCCATCCTATTTAAAAATCCTATTTTGCCCACCCAGTGGGGAGGGCGCTGAGATATTTATGCACCAGCTCCATCAACTGTTTGTTGAATGCTTCTTCCTTTGGGAAGGCATTATTCCCTGATGCTGACTGGCTTCAGCTGCCAAAGGCCGAGCAGGTGAAGAAATTCAGGTGCTGCTGGCGCACGGTCAGGCTGGAGTCCTCTGAGGTGCCAAGACAGGGAAATGGGCAATATGCCATAGGCTGTGTCTACTATAGCTTCACCTGTCGTGCTGTTTTCACTCTTTCTTATGGATTACATGCAGAGAAAAGTCACGAAGAAACACATTTTTGTATTGGTGATTTTTAAAGATATGCTCTGTAAGAAGAGTAACAAATAATATTCAAAATTCCACACCAATTTTGGATTATTTTTTAAGCCAGTATACTATATGTCTTGTAAACAACCTTGTGGAAGAATATGAAAAATGTCTTGTCTGTTTAAGCGCTTCTATCTGTAGATCTTTTTATCATTGGAAATCATTTTATCATCATCATTCATTTTGACAATTCTTATATACATGGATTTTGTCTCCTCCTAGAAGGCCTAATATTGATGCCTTGTCAGCAGGGCTTGCATTTTGGCTTCTGTTTTCCAGAAGTGGTCTGCTCTACAGACCTTTGAGTCATTCATCACTACTGTTTCATTCACCTCATAATCAGTGTAACACATACACATAATTTGCAGCCATCAATAGAATTTATATATTACAGACCTGTGTCAGCTCTGAACTTCTGATTTTAGCCCTACTACTTTAATTTCCTAACTGGGGCCACACAAGCTTAATAAAAACTGGAATATGTTGTTGGGTCTTTATTTAGCTATTAGTTTTTATTTTATTTTTTTAATGAAAGGTATTTGTAAGGTTGGTAAGTCAATTCACATTTTCATATATTGACTGTAATAAAACGTTTCTCGAAGAACCTGAGAATGTTAATGCACTAAGTTTCACTGCATTGAACATAAATGTAAATGAATACAGAGGATGTAAAGAAAATTAATCGTGCAGGCAGTGTGATACTGTGCTGATTTGCAAGTTTATTTGTTTGTCACTATTAAGATACTATGTAATGGCACAAGTCAGGTACACTTAACAGCATGGAAGTCATCACAAAAACAATTACTGTGGCTAAAGGGAAACTATACAACTGTATGGTTACATGGGACATAACTTTTTCTGTTGTTAAGAAAACAATCATCTCGAATCAACTGCCTTTAGCAAAACAAAGCTTATATTTAGGTTCTAACTCCCACCCTAAATAAGTTATTGTTCTTTTTTTTTCCTCAAGAATTAGCCTTTAGCTGCTACCTGCAGAATGCTATGGGTTTGCCATGTATTATCTGAAAAAAAAATTACTGAATTATAGTTTAATTGTGAATGAGGCAAAGAACTGTTTATCTGTGTGCACGTGCAAAAGCATTTTATTGCAAAATGATATACTGCTGATTTAATCTAGAATTTACCATTAATGAGGCACTTTTTCTGTGTTTCGGATAGCCATAATGATTTTATACCTTCTCCAGTGTATTATATTTCCATGCCTTCAGGGATTTTGCCCATCCTAAAGATCTTTGGTACATTGGGGAGGAAAATTGGCCGTCCCAGATAAAGGGATGTATTGCTTGCTAACATGTTTGTATTGTTTATGGGAATTTATTTTGTTAATTGGAAAAATTAAAGTATTAAGGAGACTCTTTGATTTTTAAAAATGGAGATTATTTGCATTCTGTCAATAAAAGTAGGTACAATTATAATAAACATTCATAGCAAGCATATGCATTCTAATTTGAAAAAAGCATTTAAAAATTTCTTCAAAATAATAACTCAGAATATTTTTGCTATACTATTTTTATGTGCAGAAATATCTTTTTGTCCAAAAAGTATGTTTATCAAGTATCATATATTTCACTCATATAATAGCTAATCAATGATTTTAATACAAGGAGTTTTTTTATAAAACTTAAATGAAAGAAGTGCTCAAAAACAATCACTTCAATATTCATCTTATTTACCTCAGTTTTATTTAGGTAAAAAGATAAGGAGTTATGAGAAATTTTGTGTAAAATTTTACATATGAGTTTATATTGAAATCTTTTTATCATTTCTTTATGTTTAAGAAAGCTTTTCTTTTTCCCATAAAGTCATAAAAACCATATGTCATCTATTATATGTTGTCAAAACAGAACCAAAATAAACTGTGCCCCTCTTCTGTGAAAAATGCCAAAGTATGATTTGGCAAAAAGTAGAACAAATCATTTTCTAGTTTATAGATGAGTCTTAAAATTTCAGAATAATCAAATAACCCTATTGGAAGAAGCAGTATCTGTGCACTGGGGAAATTACACATTCTTTTGCATGAGTCATGCTGAAGATTTAAAAATAATAGATCTCTCTCTCTTTCCCCCTAAGTATTGGTAAACTAAATAAAGTAACCTAAAACATGCATGGGAATGGGATACAGGTAGAAGACTGAGTCATATGTATTGTGTTTTATTTTAATTGTTGTTTACAATGAGCAAATACATTTTCTTTTATTATAAATTTTATACTATTGGGAATGCTATTCCTCCTTTATGTATATTTCCAAATCCCTCCTTCATATGTCCTAATTCAGGTATATCTTTTTTTGATAACTATTTTCATTAATGTCCTTGGGTGAATATAAAATTCTCCTATTCTGAATGGCTGTGATAAGTACCTGTTTTATTTATTGCTTTTAATTTTATTTCTTGTCTTTTTTACATGATTTATGTCTACTAAATAAAATGAAAGTATCTTGACCACAGAAAGAAAATATTACTGACCTTTGAAATCCTTTCTACAAGACTGTAAATACTTGTTGAATAAATGAATGAATGAGCCATTGAACATACACTTAAATTTACCAGACCTAATGGATAATGTACATATTATTCCATATTTAGGCTGATAATACTGCCTATGCTTTTTTGTTTTTGGAGTAATCTGAGAAAGTAAGTGCTTTGAACATGGTTTTTTGTTTATTATGTTTGATATTTTACTCACTAATTAGAAAACCATTGATTAGATGCAATGCACAAATTATTAATGAAATTATTTCTGGCTACATAGTAATACCTGTATTTAGTGTTCTTAGTCATTTACTTTATATAGGTTGTATTAATAATTGTTTATTCCTTGTATATGTTAAAGCTCTATAGTTTTAGACTTATCCAAAAGATCTTTAATTTGGACTTACCCCAAACCGTATTTTGAAATAGAGTTATTATATATCATAATGTTTAAAAACAATTTTTAATATTGCTTGCCTCTACTATAACTTATAATCTTTTATTTTACCCCTAACAAAAAAGAAAACTTTTGAAATTTATGCCTCTGTCTTAAAATGAAATTTATAATAGGTGTATTAGCAGAGAGCTGCTATGTTAATAATGCAGAAATACTTTAATTCTCTCCAAAAGAAGCAATTACTGTGAACAACAATAAAATTATTGTGTTCTACATCAAATCCTGCAGGAATCTGTCAGAAGCTGAAAGTTAGGTAACTTACAGTTTTCTTTATTAAAAGAATGAGCACATTGATTTTTGTAATAAAGGGAACTTTATGAAATAGTAGGAATTAACCATATATTATGCCTGAGATTTGATATGCATATATACTTATTAAGTCTCTAAGTTATAGCTTCAGATTCAAAATGTAAACATTAAATCTTCAGGAACACTTTTCACATTATATAAAAATGGCATTCTACCACTGAGCTCTTTTCTAGGGACGTATCAGGTTCAGTTTAATTGGATATGCAAATGATTAGGTACAGTTTCTTTTCATTCAAAATTATATAAGACACAAAATGGTCCCTACTTTTAAAAATGTTAGTTGTATCCCCAGATTGAGATTGTCCATGTTGTGCAATCCCACTTTCTATTGTTCTTAAGGGATCCTATAACTGTTTACTTCATACAAGCTACCTCCAGCTTCACTTATGAAGAAGAAACACCTGCATTATTATCATGGAAATCTCTATGTTTCCTAAATTGTTTGAAACTATTACATCTCAGCAAATATATCATTTGCTATTTGGAAATTATAGTTTAATATCTGACAGGATGTTTAGATATTTAAGATGATACTGCCTCGGGAAGCATATGTGGATCAACTGATAGAGCGTCCATATGGAGAGCGTCCAGGGTTCAAACCCAGGGCCTCCTGACCTGTGTGGTGAGCTGGCCCATGCACAGCGCTGTTGCGTGCAAGGAGTGCCATGCTACTCAGGAGTGTCCCCCACGTAGGGGTGTCCCCTGTGTAGGGGAGCCCCATGTGCAAGGACTGTGCCCTGCATTGAGCCACCCCACACAAAAAAAGCAGAGCCTCCCCAGAAGTGGTGCTGCATATACAGAGAGCTGATGCGGCTAGATGATGCAACAAAAAGAGACACAAATTTTCAGTGCCACTGAGAATGCAAGCAGACACAGAAGAACACACAGCGAATGGACTCAGAGAACAGACAGTGGAGGGGAGGGGAGGGGAAAGGGAGAGAAATAAAATAAATCTTTAAAAAAAAATGATAATGCATCATTATTAAATGCCTTTCATTTTGATAAATTTTCACTGTGTTCTTGTGTTACTCATACTTGAAGGTTTAAAAAATTTTTTTCTCTACATCCATGCAACTCAGAATTCCCCGGTTTAACCACTTTCAAGTGTACAATTCAGCGGTATTAGTTAGATTTCCAGTATTTTGCTACCATCACCATCATCTATTACCCATATTTTTTCACCATCTTGAACAGAAATCCTGCCCCCACTAAGCAGTAACTGCATTACTCTCATACCCTGATCCCTGGTAACTTGTAACCTATTTTCTGACTCTATGAATTTGCTTATTTACAGTATTTCATTTAAGTGAAGTCTTAACAATGCTTGTCTTTTTGTGTCTGACTTACTTTACTCAAAACGATATATTTAAGGTTCATCCATATTACAGCATGTATCAGAAGATTATTCCCTCTTACAGCTGAATATTTTCCATTGTATTCGTGGTCTGCATTTTATTTATGCATTCATCTTATGATGATACTTGTGTTGCTTCCATCTTTTGACTATTGTGAATAATGCTGCTATGAACATCTGTACAGATACCCGCTTGAGTCTCTATTCTCAGTTCTTTTGGATATATCAAGTTTTATGACATAGGAATATGACCAAGCATTTTTCATTTTTTTCATTAACAAGGAGACCTTTCTCATGTCATTTGACCAATCTGTGCTCATTTGTTCATTTTTCAGAACAATGGAGAAACAGTTGAGTTAGGTTTGGTATTGGATAGTATAAATGTGCCTGGACAGGACTTTTTAAGGTGATGCTTCTATGGTTTGTTGAGCTGCCTTTTGTCTGTTATTTTTTGAAGTTGAAATAAAGTTTATAATTTAAAAAGTCAGATTGTGCAGTCATATGGTAATTCTATGTTCAACTTCCTGAGGAACTGCCAAACTGTTCATCAGGTTGTACCATTTTATGGTCACATTGGGAAATTAGAGTGGTTATACTTCTTCTTTTCTAATTTGGATACCTTTATTTTCTTTTGCTTATTGCTCTGGCAAGTACTTCCAATAAAATGTTGAATAATACTGGTGACAGTGGGCATCCTTGTCTTGTTCCTGGTCTGTAGGAAAGCTTTCACTTGTTCATCATTTAAGTAGGATGTTAACTGTAGGCTTTTCATATGCCCTTTATCATGTTAAGGAAGTTTCCTTTTACTCCTGTTTTTCTTAGTGTTTTTATCCTGAAGGGGTGTTGGATTTTGTCATGCCTTTCCTGTATCAGTTGAGATGATCTTATATGTTTTTCTTTTCATTCCATTAATGTGGTGCCTTACATTAATTGATTTTATAATGTTGAACCAATCTTGCATACCAGGGATAAATCCCACTGCGATTGTGTAATTGTTTTAATATGCTCTTGGATTTAGTTTGCTAGTATTTTGTTGAGGGATTTGTGTATCAGTATTCATAAGAGTTATTGGTGAGTAGTTTTCTTGTGGTTTCTTTTATCTGGCTTAGGTATGAGGGAGATGTTGACCTCATAGAATGAATAAGAATTGTTCCCTCCTCTTCAGTTTGTGGAAGAGTTTGAGCAGAATTAGAGTTAAGTCTTCTTGGAATGTTTGGTAGAATTCCCCTGTGAGAAGCCATCTGATCCTGGTCTTTTTTGTTGAGAAGTTTTTGATTATTGATTCAATCTTTTTGCTGGTGATTATTGAGATTTTTCTATTTCTTTTTGAGTCAATGTAGGTAGATTGTATGTTTCTAAGAATTTGTCTATTTTATCTAGGTTATCTAATTTATTGGCATATTCTTGTTCACATCTTATAGTCCTTTTTATTTCAGTGGGGTCAGTAGTAATAGTCTCCCTTTTCATTTCTGATATTAGTGATTTATATCTTTTTTTGTTAGTCTAATTAAAGGTTCATCAATATTATTGAAAACCAATTTTTATTTTGTTCTATTGTTTTGTTTTCTATGTCATTTATCTCTGTTCTTTTTTGTTTTTTCCCCCCTTCTCACTTTGGGTTTAGTTCACTCTTATTTTTCTAGTCCTTCCAGTTTCCTGTTTTGAGTATTCTGTTTTCATTGGTTCAGTGTTCTACATATGTCTGTTAGGTCTTGTTTAAAAATCATTAGGTCTTATATATTCATATTGATCTTCTGACTAGATACTCTGTCCATTATTGGAAGTGGTATGTTAAAGTCTCCTACTGTAAATGCAGAACAAGCAATTCCTCCCTTCAAATTTGTTAGTATTTGCTTCATATATTTTGGGGCTCTGGTTATAGATGCATGTATGTTTATATTGTTACATCTTCCTATTGAACTGTCCCCTTTATCAATAACTGTTTAATAACTACCTTTGTTTCACTTTTTTTTTTCACATAGTCTGTTTTATATGATATTACTGTAGCTACCACAGCACACTTTTAATTACTACTTGCATGGTATATTTTTTTCCATCCTTTCACCCTCAGTCAAATTATATCTTTTAAGGTGAGTTTCTTGCATAAAGCATATAGGTAGTCATGCTTTTTTAAATTCATTCTTCCAATCTCTGCCTTTTGATTTGGGAGTCTAATCCATTTACATTTAAAGTCACTATGAAGAATGTAGGACTTTCTTCTGTCTTTTTGTTATTGAGCTTTGTATGTATACCTTCTTTGTTCATTTCTGTTAATGCCTATTTTATATTTATTTGATTTTTTTGTGTTGTAACATTGAGTGCCTTTGCATTTCTATGTGGATACATTTTTCATCTCTTTTCTTTGTGATTACCATGGGGTTAAAATTTAACATCCTAAATACTTAATGCATAACAGTTTGGTTTCGTACCAACTTCAATAGCATGCACACATGCTTTTATTATACCCTTCTTCCCCCATCCCCACCATTTTTTTGGTACTTGTTACCACTTCCAAAAACATAGATTTATCATTACTTTTACTTTCTAGGCATTTGATTTTAGCACCTGTAGGAAGAAGTGGAATTACGTATCAAACAATACACTGCAATAATACCAGCATTTTAATTTACCAAATAGTTACCTTTACTGCTGGTCTTTATTTCTTTATGCTTCTTTGAACCACTGTGTAGTGTCCTTTCCTTTCAGTCTGAAGAATTCCCTTTATCATTGTTTGTGGGGCAGGTGTAGTGGTGATAAACTCCCACAGCATCTGTTTATCAGAGAATGTCTTTATTTTTCCCTCATTTTTGAAAGAGAGTTTTGACACTTTTAAGTATTTCAACCCACTGTCTTTTTTCCCATCATTGTTTCTAATGAGAAATCAGCATTCAATCTAATTGGAACTCCTTTGAATGTAAGACATTGCTTTTCTCTTGCAGCTTTCAGAACTCTCTCTTTGTCCTTTGCATACAATAGTGTGATCAGTATATGACAGGGTGTACTTTTCCTCATGTTTATCCTGTTTAGTGTTCTCTTGCCTTCTTGGATATTCATATTCATGTCTTTTGCTAAGTTTGGGAAGTTCTTTGTCATCATTTCTTTGACTAGTCTTTCTGCCCCTTTCTGGCTTCTTCTGGGTCTCCTGTAATGCATTGTTACCAGTGGTCTGGCTGATGTTCCAGAGGTGCCTTAGGCTATTTCCACTTTTAATATTTCTGTTTTCTTTCTGCTACTCAGCCTGACTCATTTTAATTATCTTAAGTTCACTGATTCTTTTCCATCGGGTCCAATGGGCTCTTGAAAGCCTCCTAGGTATTTTTCATTTCAGTTATTTTGATCTTCACCTCAGTAGTGCTGTTTGGTTCCTCTTAAAAATTTCTGTTTACTGTGACTCATATTGCTGATTCATTGTTTTCTTCATATGCTTTAGTTCTTTCTCTGTGTTTTCCTTCATCTCAGCATTTTTAAGAAATTTTTTCACAGACTTTGGTATGTCTATAGTTTCGTCTTCTTCATTGGTGTTTTCTGGATTTTTAATCCTCTTGCTCTGAAAGGACCAGTATTTCCTGTTTCTTTGTCTTACTTTTTTTTGCAGACTGTATATTTTAATATTTTAAAATGTTAATTTTGGGATTTATTCCCTGAGATGTCGGTTTCTTGGTTTTGTAGCCAGCTGGTGATAAGGCAGAAGTTTCCTCAACCTTCAGCCCTCCTGTGAGGAAGGTCTAAGCAGGGCAAGTGCAGTGTACAGAGCGTGTACTCCCTGTCTTCCTGGGCTTGGCCTGGGATTTTGGAGTCTCCTGTTGATAGGAGCTTGGTTGTCCCTTGTTTCCAGGAGACAGACCTCCCTCTCCCAGGTGCTTAAAGTCAGCAGGCCTTTGTCCCAAACTGCCTCTATAGTGTGTGTACATGTTTTTCCTTGTCTAAGCTGCCTTTGCCTAGAGGGCAGATGCTGGGAGGTGTGCACACTGGGCTTTCCCACCTGGGACCCACCCTGGGGGTGCGGACCCCCCCTCAGCAAGGGCTCCAAGAGCGTCTCTCATGGCTCCCCAGACCTGAGCTTTCCTGGCCAGCCCAGCAAATGCTGCCTTTCTGCTAACTGTCCCCTACAGCCCTGAGGAAGTACAGTGTCTTTAAGTCTTCATGGCCCCTGCCCAGGGCAGACTGAAAAATGACTGGCCTCAGGGCAGACCCCCAGCTATCTGAATTTGCTGATAATCGGTGATCAGTCATGGCCACCTCTCTTCTTGGGGAAGAGGATTTTTATGCCCTCTTCTGTCTCCAGTGAGCTGGCTGGTAGCCACTGTGGGGAGAGCGTAATTTGCTGTTCTTCCCTGTTATTTATCAGTCTCTTCCTCCACTCTTTCCTGGTTGCTGTATGAGTGTTGTTTCACACAGTCCTGCCTGGAGCTCCCTGCTTTGCCATCTTCCCACCATCCTCCTCAGACCCGTTTAAAGAATTTTTTTAAAGTCCATTTTATTTATTTTTTCTTTTATCGTTTCAAATGATTTGAAATCAATGCCAAAGCCAACAATATGAAGGCTTCCCTTTATGTTCTCTCCTAAGAGTTTTATGGTTTTTGCTCTTATGTTATGTCCTTCATCCATTTAAGGTTTATTTTTGTATGTAGTGCCAGGTCCACCTTCATTCTTGTCTGTGTGGATATACAGTTTTTCCAACACCATTTGTTGGAGAAAGCATCGTTCCCCAGTTAATGTTCTTGGCACACTTGTTGACAATCAGTTGGTCATAGATGTGTGAGTTACTTTTGAACTCTGAAGTCTGTAGTATTGGTCTATATCTCTCTCTCTATGGCAGTTCCACAGTGTTTTGATTACTGTGACTTTGTAATAAATTTTGAAGTCATGAAGTTAGAGACCTGAGACTTTGTTTTATTTCAATATTGATTTGGACATTCTGGGCCAGTTGTAATTCCATGTGAATTTGAGAATCAGCCTTTCCATTTCTGTAAAGAAAAAAAGGCTGCTGGGATTTTGATAGGGGTTGCTTTGAATCTGTAGATGACTTAGGGTGGCATGGACTCCTCCCTTGGCGTGGGTAACAGGTGTCATATTCCCTGACAGATAATAAGTTTTTGCTATTCAGTTCCCAAATACTAATATTCGATCACACTATCCATGACATGGGTATCTTGCCATTTATTTAGATCTTCTTTAATTTCTTTTAGTGGTTTGTCGTTTTCAGTATTCAAATCCTTGACCTCCTTGGTCAAATTTATTTCTAGATATTTTATTCTTCTAGATACTACTGTGAGTGGAATTGTTTTTTTAAATTTCCATTTCAGATTTTTCTTTGCTGTTGTACAGAAGAACAAATGATTTTTATTTTTGATGTTCTTATTGAATTCATTCATCAGTTCTAGTAATTTTCATGTGGATTCTTTGGGATTTTCCATATAAATGATAAAAAGGATCATGTTGTGCAATAGAGGTAGTTTTACCTCTTCCTTTCCAATTTGAATGCCTTTTCTTTTTCTTGCCTGTTTTCTCTATGTTGAATAGCAGTGGTGGAAGTACGCATCCTTACCTTGTTCCTGATCTCAGGGGGAAGGCTTCTAGATTTCCTCTGTTAGGTATGATGTTATCTGTGGGCTTTCATATATGCTTTTGATCATGTCGAAGAGGTTTCTTTCGAGTCCTAGTTCTCTAAGTGTTTTTATCAAGAAGGGTTGATGGATCTTGTGAAATGCCATTATTTGAAATGATCGCGTTTTTCCCTTCACTCTATTAATGTAGTGTATTATATTGATCTTTTAAATGTTGAACCGTTCTTGCATTCCTGGGACAAATCCCACTTGATCATGATGTATAATGCTCTAAATATGCTGTTGGAATCTATTTGCTAGTATTTTGTTGAGGAGTTTGCATCTGTGTTTGAAAAGGATATTGATTTATAGTTGTCATGTCTTTATCTGGCTTTGGTATCAGAGTAATGCAAGCCTCATAGAATGTGTTAGGAAGAGTTCCTTGTCTTTGATTTTTTTTGAAGGTGTTGAGAAGGACTGGTGTTAATTTGTCTTTAAATGTTTGGTAGAATTCACCAGTGAAGCCATATGAATCTGGGCTTTTTTGGGGGGGTTGCTTTTTGATTACTGATTCATTGTTTTACTTGTTATAGGCCTCTTGAGATCTTCTGTTTCTTCTTGAGTCAGTTTAGGCAAATTGTGTTTCTAAGAAACTTTTTCCTCTAGGTTATCTAATTTTTTGGCAGACAAGTAGTCATGGTATTCTCTTAACATCCTTTTTATTTCTGCAAGATGAATAGTATTGGCCCCACTTTAATTTTGGATTTTAGTTATTTGTCTTCTCCCTTTTTCCCTTTGTTAGTCTAGCTAAATTTTATTGATCTTTTTAAAGAACCAAATTTTGGTTTCATTGATTTTTCTCAATTATTTTCCTATTCTCTCTTTCCTTTATCTCGAATCTATTCTTTATTATTTCCTTCCTTCTACTCATCTTATGTTAATTTGCTCCTCTTTTCCCTAGTTCCTCAAGATGTGAAGTTAGGTTATTGATTTGAGATGTTTCTTCTTTGTTAATGTAGGCATTTACAGCTATAAATTTCCCTCTGAACACTGCTTTTTCTGCATCCCACATATTTTGTTAGCTTGTGTTTTCCTTTTTGCTCATCTCAGAATTTTCTGATCCCCCAAGTGATCTCTTCTTTGATCCATTGGTTGTTTCTTAATTTCTGCATATTCCAATTCTCGTATGCTGTTGATGTCTGGTTTGATTAATTGAGGTCAAAGAAGATACTTTGTATGATTTCAGTCTTTTTAAACTTTAAGTTTTGTTAACTGTAAATCATAGTTTTCCCAAGTTTTCTTTATTGGTAATAGAGTAAGGTGTGAAAGCATGGATTACCCTCATCATATTTTAAACAACTAACAAGTTGAACTGGCAATCAAAGAACTATAATAACTTTTCAATGAGTTGCAATTTACACTTCACTGCCGATTACTGTCATTACTAATGTCATTCTCATTTAGAGAAAGTTTCGTTCCCTCATTTTTCTCCTAGCACTTCCACTCATCCTAGTTGTAGGAACTTTCAAACCTACTTACCTCTTCCCTTACTTCCTCTCTTTAAATTCTTTCATCGATGCTAGTAAAATCCAAGCCTACTTGGACTTTTGTTAATGTGTCAAGATGTCAGTCGTTACGATTGGTAATAAAACCTAGTGTTAACAAGAGTAGTATAGTCTGAAATAATTAAAGTGGCTTTGAAAGGTGCTAGGTTGCTCCAGAAAGCAGTGAAAAATGCATTATGAAACTTGCTTCCTTATTAAGTAAGGGCTGCATTTTCTAATCAACTTTAGATCCAGATAGAACATGACTTTTCCTCTTGGTTAAAAGTGTTTAAAGATGAGAAAGTTGGGTATCAAGTGTAAAAAACCATTTGTAGTACCTTTTTGGCTTATTAGACTTAGTGCAGTTTCTACCAGCCAGTAACCAAGGTACTGGAAATACCTAATGCAATGTTTTGTAAAGCACTTAGAGGCAAAACAAACTTTTAAAATACTTTTTTGGCCAAGTGGCTGTCCTTTTAACAAATGCCGTAGAAGCAGGAATTGTACAAGCAACAACAAAACATTTAAAATATCTTGGTAGCTCATTCTTTTTAAGCAAGGTTTAGGTCAGCACAAAGGACTTTCCAATATCACAATCTCCTTATAGTATATGCTTGAATAGAGTCCATTATTAACGTAGAGGTTGAATACCTTGTCCTTTGCATGTTCCTTAGGTTGAAAAAAGATGGATTGCAGAGATGGCAGTGAGTTTAGGTGGTCAAATTATGAATCCAAATACTGTACAAACCCAAATAATCTAAGAGTCCAGGAAGCCAGAGGCACCAACTCAGAAACAGTGCAGTTCATCCTGTTTTACCATCAGAAGTGTTCACATCTAAGTCACTCACGTCAGTTAAAGTCATGAATAACTGCTGTGTGTGCTGTGTGCCTTTCACTCTGTGTTGCACAGGGAATCGAACAATATTCTGAGCTCAGTTACTGCATTCAAGAAGGTCATTATACCTGCTAATTATGATACAATATGATAAGAGCAAAGTGCTAAGTGAGCAAAGGCTCAGGGGGACTGAGAGACATTTCCCCTTAGGTGAGCACTATAGCAAAAATTAAATTTCATCAGCTAAGGATCATGTGGAAAGCATATTCAAGATATGAACAGAGGCACACAGATTTGTGACTTGTGCATACAGGTATTGAGAAATTATGAAGGACCTTGAAAGCCTGTGGGAATTTGCTCTTGATCATGTCGTCAGTACAGAGTCATAAATTGATTTAAAGAAACAATAGAATGGGTGACCTGAGAGGGTGTATGTCTTAAAAGTCTGTCTTACTGAGGCAGGCTGGTTTAGGGAATGAGGAGATGAATCTGGGACCTGGTAGAAAACCACAGCATGAAACTCGTGGCCATGGAATCCCACCTGGAAATCCTGTGATAGAAGGACCCCCAGAAAAGCTGCTGGAGGAACCCACGAGGATTTCCCTTGATCGTCCTGGATCAAGGAAAAGCCTTGGATATTCTCAAAGGGTTTTATCAATTCCACCTGGGAATTGACAGGTGGGGTAATCAATCAAAACAGCAAACAACCGGGATCCCTCCCCCAAACGTTAGCAAGTGGGAGGAATATTAATGGTTTAAAAACAAGCACAGAGGCTAAATGATCCTTTTTTTACCTGCTCTGCTTGGATCAGCCTGCAAGTATACCTGGGAACCTGTAATTGATTATTTTCTCCTCTTCTCTCATTTCCTTAATAAATTACTGGCCTAACTAAACTGGTATGTTCTTAAATTCTTTTATGTAGCATAGCCAAGAATCTCGAGGAAATCCAGCAACATTACCAGGTACTGTTTTCCTGATCCTTTGCTGGAGAGCAGGCTTTTGTTGGGCTTGTTATGCCAGTGCCCACTGGCATTTCTGGTTTGCTGGCTTCTCTAGCGTCATCCAGGCCAGGATATACCAAGTAGAAAGAAAACCCAAGGAACTCACTGCTGTGTTATTTTTTGGTCCCAAGGTTCCTAGCAAGTATGCTTTCTCTTCTCTACCTTTTGGAATCTTGCTTTATATATAACATCTAGGGTTTTAGCAGTACTTAGGAGGAGTAACAGGGAGAACTGTATCTACTCTATCTTGTTCTGGAAGTCTTAAATTGGATTTAAAAAAAAAAGTGAAATAATACAAGCAGTGTAATCCACACAATTTCATAATTTTTGATAAATGTATAAATCCATGTAACAGTCAAGGTACAGAGACGATTTCCACCCCCCAGAAAGCTTTGTCAGCCCTCTTGCAGTCACACCCCCACCTTCTTAGGTATCCACTGTTGAGGTTTCTGTCACCACAGATTAGCTCACCTGTGCTTCAGCTTCCCATGGAAAGAATCATGTAGTATGTGTCTGGATTTTTTTTACCCAACCTGATATTTTTGAGATGGAAGATGATCTGGAAAATGCTTTTTGAGTATGTATTGTTTACTATTGGAATTCTTAAGCCAGAGGACAAGATGTTAAAAGTAGTGTTTACGAAGGAGGTTGATTTTGCGCAGTAGGTGTAGTTGATGTTTTGGGGTAAGCAGGACAATTGATGATTCATTGTATAGGTAGATGCATAGGAATACTGAGCCCTGGCATTGTCACCAGGTGCAGTGTTAATAAAGCAAAGCTAAATGTATTAGAACTTATTGCAGCAATGAAGTCCTGCAGTGCTTCAGAAGTGGGAACTTTTTAGGGCTTTAGGATCTTGACTTCAGTGATGTAAGGTGGGTTTTTCAAGGCAGAAAACTAATTTGGCTAGGCAGAGTTTGTGACAGTAGTTTAGGTTTGGACACTGAAAGGCAAGAGTATTAAAGCAAGTCTTACTAAGTAGGCTGTTTGTCTAGGTTTGTGGACCTCCAAATAATTGACCTGTATGAAGTCCATGAAGCAAACAGTGAGGCTATTACTACTATTATTATTATTTTGGTTTGTAGTCTTATCTTTACCAGGCAAAGATTGCCTTGAATAAATTACTAAGCCATGCTGAAGCAGAGAGGAAAGGATAAGATAGGAGGTTGTTGATGAGTCACAAATTATTAAGGCTGCAGCCAAGGTAATGGAATATGATGAGACTAGAAGAGCCTTTGTATCAGGAATCAATCGGGTCTTGTGGAGTAAAACTAAAGGGATTCTGTTTTCAAGGCCTGGTGGGGTTTACTTTTATAGATTTGACTTTAGTATTTACTTTTCAGAGGCCCCTTATGCATCTTATAGATCTTACAAGTTATCAAAGCCAGCCAGTATCCTCTGTTTAAATAAGAATCTGTTTTGCAATGCCCCTATCAAGTAATAGTTGTTGAGCCTCTTTTAAATATTTTGGTAATGGGGAACTTGCTTTCCACAGCAAATTTTAGCTTTAGAAAGCTTTATTTGTTGGGGATATGTTTCTTTGAAATGCCTACCTGTAACCTGGAATTTCATGTGAATAAGTTCTTCTAAGTTCCACATGACAGTTCAACAAATATTTGAGGTTCGTTGTCATTACTGGAGTCTTTTCCAGACAACCGCTTACCAGTACCTGCAGTTGTTGTAATGTTGCAGATTTCTTACCCTCACCATTCTTGTACTGTCTTATGTTTTGCTCTTTACTTTGTCATTGTTACTCTTAGAGAATGCAGTATTCAAGTTTGAATATACTACTCTCAGATGCATACTGAACATGGAGGAATAGGAATATCACTTTTCTTTCTGAATAACAGACTTATATTACTTAAAACAGTCAAAATAAAAACCCTAAACGAACTTTTTCATAGATTTTATGATAGCTACATCAGACCATAAACTTGTTTCATTTGGTTTCAGCATGAATAGGCATGGCTGAAGATAATAGATGGTGGAGTTCCAGAGAGATGAGTTGAAACTAGCTGTTTGCATGATACTGTTAGGAACACAAGAAGGGGATTCTCTGCTGGATGTGCTCCAGTGAGCAATTCCTGAGCCACCAGGATTTCAAAGAGAGGAACAGTTTATTGCTAAGTGAAAGCAGGTGCTCAGAAGGCCTGTAGACCTAAGGAGTCTAAGGAATTTAGGGTTTTTATGGATTCAAACAAGGGAAGATAGAAGGGTTACTATTACAATAGCAAGAATAACCATCACAATAAAGTATAAACAAGGGCTGAGACTTAGTCTAGGAAGTTTCAGTAATTTTAGATATTAACTTTTGGGTATTCTGTAATATACTGAAAAGTATGAAAAGGCAACTCTACAATGATTCCATATTCAAAATCATTTGTTAATGATTACATTAACATGTAATGTAACTTGTCAGTTACATTACAAGGAAGTATATTGTCCCTTTCCATTAATTTAGAAAAGAACAGTTGTTGACTATTTCATATCTTTATTGTCTTAAAAGTGAATGGTATAAGAAAGTGTTTTTAAGAAAGTGTTTGTAATGAGTTTGTATGGGTAAAACCACGCTTGAAGTTAAAAGAGAAAATTCAGTTGTATTCCTGAAATAATTCCCCCCCTCAAAGAGTGAGTTACTGGATGGGGTGGGGGCGGTGGGGTTGAATGGGACCTCATATTTTTTTAATGTAATATTTTTTAAAAATGAATAATAATAATAAAAAAAAGAGATTAGAAAATATTGTCAGCAGAAGCCCAAATGAATAGATGTCTTTTAAATTTCTCATTTAGTTAAATAATTCTCTCTTTTGGTAATGCACTCTTAGCAGGGGAGAAATACAACAGAAAAGGATGACCACATTTGACTCTACTAGTCCCCCTTTTTTGAAATTGAGAATTCGTCAATGTACAAAGACGGCAAAATCGAGGATATATTCTTTGTTTAATGTACACCTAAGTGCAGTGAAGAACTGCTAAGATTCTTGTGTGATTCCCCAAATGTTTACAGTCTTATTTTAGTTATATAGCTTGATATTTTTAGGGAAGGAAGCTTCTTTCTAATAAATTCTTAATTGAAGGATTTATAGAAAAATATAGCTATAAACTTTAAAGATATATGTGATTGAACCTAATTAATTATAGAATTAATATTATAGAATTGGAAGTGAAACAAATGATACATCCTAACCACCCTATTTTTTTTTTTTTTTGAACTTGTTCAAAGTAGGCATTTCTTCAAATTCAGTTTGCTTTGGGTTGCAATTGAATTTTCAGTCTTGTTTTTTAATATATGTATTTTATATTTATTATTAATACTAAAAAATAACGTGAGGTTTTGGCAGGTTGTATTCATTCTCTCGTTCATTCATTCATAAATTCAACAGAAGGTTGAAGAGTACCTACTGTGTGGCATCCTTCTAGTCCGTCTGCTGTGTGGTCTTGGCTTGGCGTTGCAGTGTAAGCAGTGGACAAGAGAGATTAAGCTCCCAACCTCCAACAGCTTCAGTTTTAGTGGAGATAAATATGATAATGAACAATGAGTATATCAGGTAGTTACTGCTTAGAGAAAGATAAAGCAGAGTGATGGAGATGGGGAAATGCCTTTTGTATAGGCATTCTGGAAAGGCGTATCTGAAGAGGAGACAGGAACCTAAAGGAAATTGAGAGTGATACCTGTTAATATCTGGAAGAAGGAACAGCAAGTGCTTGGGCCCTGAGGTGGGAGCATTCCTGCCATTTCTGAGGACAAGCAAGAAGGCCAATATGGTTGTAGAAATGAGTGAAGGAGGAAGTGGCGGGTGAGATTAAAGTTAGCAGAGTTCCAGCGGGGGCAGGGCGGGTGGGAGTGGGGCCTGTAGAGCCTTGTAAGCAGTGGTTAGAACTTTGGATTTTACTCCAAGTGGAGTGAAGGCCATTGGGGAATACCAAGCAGAGGGGCAAGATTATCTGATTGCATTTTTTAAAGATAGCCACATGTCTTCATTGACTTTTTTTTTTGATTTATTTTTTATTTATTTTTCTCCCTTTCCTCCCCATCCCCCCCAGTTGTCTGTTCTCTCTGTCCATTTGCTGTGTGTTCTTTTGTGACCGTTTCTGTCCTTATTAGCAGCACGGGAATCTGTGTTTCTTTTCCTTGTGTCATCTTGCTGTGTCAGCTCTCCTTGTGTGCTGCACCATTCCTGGGCAGGCTGCACTTTCTTTTGCGCTGGGCATCTCTCCTTATGGCACGTACTCCTTGTGGGTGGGGCTCCCCTAGCGGGGGACACCCCTGCGTGGCAGGGCACTTCTTGCACGCATCAGCACTGCTCACGGGCCAGCTCCACACGGGTCAAGGAGGCCCGGGGTTTGAACTGTGGACCTCCCATGTGGTAGGCGGACGTCCTGTCCCTTGGGCCAGGTCCTCTTCCCTTTATTGACTCTATATTCCTCATTTAGCTCATGCAGCTAGTAAAGTAGATTCTAACAGTGGTTATTCACAGGGCGCGCGTTGTTCCCCCTCTTCCCCAGAAAATGCATTCTGGACATGCATTTCACCTAGGTGCAGAATGGGCTGTCACGTGTAGAACAGTCACTCCTAATGAGAATGGCCCCATGCTGAACATTAGCTGTACCCAGCACCAAGAAGGGCAGGGATACCTTTGAAGGAATTGTCTTTTTTTTCCTTTCCTTTTCTCTTTTCTCTTTCTGTCTCTGTCCCTCTCTCTCAGCAGCAGATTTATGACTGCTTCTGTGTGATTATATTTGAAAGAGAGTTTTCCTTTAGTATTATCAGCTTGTCAGCAGGATGCAGTTCTGTAATTTCACTACAGGGAGGGAGCTAGTCTAAAAACTTTTGACCAAATTCAAGCATAAAATGATGAGATTAGGTTCTACTAGAGTCGTTTTATTTTGTATATTTTGGCTATTTCATGTTTCCAAGTTTTCCTTTGGCATATTCATCTTTCTTTGAATGTGTATTTGATTCTGTCTTCAATTTTTTTTCCTCCTGTGTTACCTAACTTCATTTTCCCCATCATAATTTAGCTCTAGGCAAAACTTAAGTAAGCCATCTAAATACAGAATATCTAAGAGCACAGGAAAGGCCTAAGAGATGTAGAAGTGTACATGACGACAGTGAGAAGATGGCAAATTGCCCCAGGTGTTTTAGGAACTTTACGTGAAACCATCACTATTATGCCCCATTGCAGGTGAGGAAACTGTGACACAGAGAAGTATAATAGTTTGATCAAAGTTGATAGACCCCAGATCTATTTGCAGTTCACAGTCACTGTAACATAGCATTCTAGCCCACCTCCATTTTTCTCTTATAGTTCTTTAGACTGATGGCTCCCAGATTCAGCTTCCTAATGTGATCTAAAATCACGTATTCTGACTGCTCAAAAGTTTTGTCTGGCTTCCTTTTGCCTACAAAAGTAGGTCGTTGTGTCTGCCTTTTATGTAAGGCCAGTCAAAGGTGGGTGACAGCTTGCATTTCTAGTCTCAACTCCCCCTGCTCCCTCCTGGTGCCCTGTTTTAACTCTGCTCTGCCTCCCCCTCTTGCCCTCCGCTGCCTCCTCTGCTTCTAGCTGTTGGTTTTCCTTTTAGGCTGCAGTCATCCAGGGACCATGTCTTCTAAGAAACCTGCCTGCTTCTCCACTTCCTCTTAGGTTTTGGTTGCTCTAATTTATGCTATTTGCTGTTGTTCTGTATGTTAAGTAATGTGTACTTAAACGGTATTATATACTTCTTGAGGTAGGAATCTGATTTACTCATTTTTATCTTGTGTAGTATAGGGCCTGGCACTTTTGCAGCCTAGATGAAGAGCAAGAGTGGAAATGAATCTTGACTACAAGGAGTCCTCATTCTAAAGTGATGGACAAGTAAACCACAAGGGTTTAAAATCAGTAACATTCATTGAATAGCCCTGAAATGCCTATGGCAAGAAAAAAAACATTACCAAGATAAATTATTTTTGAACCACTCAACTGTTGTTTTTCCAGTTACTTTCTGAAGATTGGCTGCATTCAACACCCCAGGGTGCCTATTAAAAGGCAGATTTCAGAAAATAGGATCTAGGAATGTGTCTTTGTAGCAAGAATCCCCAGGTTATTTGTTAATTTTTCCAGTGAAATTTCTGTGGAAACATTACATCCATGTAGAAAAGTGCACAAATCCTAGGTGTGCAGCTCAGTTAAATCCCTGAACTGAACACAACTATGTAGCCATCACCAAATCAAGAAGCAGAATAGGAACTGTGCTCCAGAGCCACCCCATCCTCCTCACAGTCACTGTCTAATCCACTTCCTCAGCCTACCTCTCAAGGCTTTCTTGATTCTTAGGTCTAGTAAATTTGAAAACTCTGCTCTAAATCTAGGCTTGCCTCTGAAAATGCAGACGTAGTGAACATTATTTCCAAAACCACTACGTTCTCTTTTCTCTTCCTCATTTCCTCTCCTCTCGTCTCCATACCAGCTTTCTCCTTGGCAATAAAAATCATGCAAGTTTTCTACCGAATTCTCTTAAGTTTCTCTGCAGTGTTGAGCTCCTTAAACTGAGGTTACAGATTAGGGGATCTCTTCTTTCTCTTGTAAGATTCCCAGAGTTACACCGTTTGGCATAGAAAACTCTTACTTTTTTCTCAAACATTATTTGGAAGATTGAGGGGATAAACATAATTTCAGTTGAATCTGTATCATTGATCATTTATTTCACTTTTTCTAAACCAAAAGCTTTGCTCAGAAAAGAGCAAATTAGAGTTATTGTACTATTTGAGAATGCGTTTTAAAATATTTACATTTCTTCTTTCCCCAGTTTAATGTAGTCAGGTTTTTACTACATTTTTAGGAACTGAACAGAAATCATAAATAAAAAACTAACTTTACAAATGCTTTTTAAAAATTTTTAAATTTTTGTCTTTTTTTTTTAAAAACATACCTAAATCACAAAAAAATGTTACATTATAAAAGAGGTTCCCATATACCCCAGACTCCACCCCCCATTCCTCCCACTCCTCCCACATCAACAACCTCCTCCATCATTGTGGCACATTCATTGCGTTTGGTGAATACATTTTGGAGCACTGCTGCCCCACATGGATTATAGTTTATATTGTAGTTCACACTCTCCCCCAGTCCGTTCAGTGGGTTATGGCCAGATATATAATAGCCTGATCTGTCCCTGCAATATCATTCGAGACAACTCCAAGTCCTGAAAATGCACCCATATCACACCTCTTCTTCCCTCTCCCTGCCCTTGGCAACTCCTGTGGCATTCTAGTATAGAACTATTGTGACTCTAGCAATGGAAGAAATTGTATCATTGATGTGGAGACAGTGGCCACAGATACTTATTTTTATGATTTGTTAAAGTAAAACATTGCAGTAGCAGGCAGATGATATATTAACTCCAATTAAGAAGGATAAATTATAATTGCCCAGCTCTTCTTTGTTAATCTTTTCTCTTTAAAGGAAAAAAAAAACACATTAAGTTGATATGCAGCTTTGTTGAGTGATCTTTTTTATTTCTTAGGATTAAATATTCTTTCATTTTAAAAAGTGTCTTTTTTTTTTTTTTTACAGTACTGAAGACAATCATGCAGTAATGTACTCAAAAAAATAAAAAGGCCTTAAAGGACTTTTAAAAGCTATCAAATTCATTCTTCTGTCTTTAGACATGATAAAACCCCTTCCTTCCTTTCTTCCTCTCTTCTTCCAGTCCTCTTTCTCGTCTCTTTATTCTGAGTACCCATACTGTTGATTCTTTGTAGCATGCTGCCTTCATATTACCGTTTTCCTGCTCGAATTCTATCACCTACATATCCTTTCTTAAACCACTCATTTGGGAACTTCTTGAAAACTCGTCAAAACTTTTAACAGTTCCAAAACCAGGATCTACATCACTGAATTCACGTTCAGTTTCCTTTGTTCTTTTTTATTCCTGCGTATTCTGGTTTTCATTCCTTATCCATTTTGTCAGAACTTTCCTAGTTCTCTGTCAGTTAAGGGTGGTCTCCCAGGGACTCTTAAGATCAGCCTTTCTGCAGAATCACCACTTAACGTTCTCTTTACCAATCTCCAGTCCTATTAAGTTCTACTGTCTACTCTGCTGCTACTTGAAAAATATTGTAGAAAGTCAGAAATAAGGCTTTAATATATTCCACTGTCCTTATCTTTCTCACCAGTATACCTCTATCCTAGTCGTCACACTCCTTGGAAGATCTTATTTCCTACATGAGCTACTAACAGAAATTTCTGTACTCAAGTTTCAGGTCCTGCTTACTCCCATTTTGGCTGTCATACCCAGCACTCCATTGAAAACCACATTCACTCAGGTCACCAGGTATTTCTATGTGGAAGTCAGATGGCCATTTTTCAGTCATTGTTTTAAATGTGGTTTGTCTACAGCATTTGTGAGCAGTTCTTTTTTTTCTAGAATATTATCGATTCTTTGATGGCAAAAGTAAATATTTCTGGTTTTCTTTAAAAGAACATGTTGATCTTCAAATAATCCATACTCTTTCTTGTAAAAGTTGTAAAAGATTCAAATAATACAGAACTATATAAAAGAAAATATAAAATTCTCCCTTTCATTACTGTCTTCCCAATTTGCAAATCCTTCCACAGGTAATGTTGTCTTACAGTTTTCTGTGGATCTTCTAGAATTTTTTCCCATGTTTTCCACACACAAGTCTACTTGTAAATACATATGTGTATATGTGATTTTCATGTATGTAAGCTTTAATATTACATTTTAAAGTAAATTCTAAACAATGTTGTAATTTGTGTTTGAAAGGAAGCTGATGAGAAGTTTAATCATAAGTGTCATCAGTTTAAATATTCTAAGAAAACTAAATGAATTTTGTCAGTTGAAGCATTATTGTTCAATTGAGATGTGTTAAAAGCACTTTTCACAAAACAATTGGTCACTTGTTCGTGCTCTTGGCCTCATTTGAAAAGGGCTTAATTGAGTACAGATTGCATATTAATGTCTTACTGATTAACATTTCTTTTAGTCAAAATGCACTGAGGGAAATTATCTCATTGAAGCTACAGCAGTTGTTCACAATTAAAAATGACTGTCCGTACCTTCCTTTTAGCTTGTGCAAATGAGATATCTTATTGGTTGTATAAGATATTTTGAAGCTAGTGCATGAATTGCATGTACATCAACGCATTCAGATTCTGGGTGATGATATTATTACTAAAACTGCTCCATTTGGGGGAATATGAGGATAGAGTTGTTTTTCATAGCCTTTGTCCAAAATATATTCATAAGGAATTTAGATGATTAACCTAGAAAATAAATTTATATAAATAACAAGAAAAGCAATATATATGAAATTATTTTATTTTGAAATTTTCATTTTTGAAATTCCAAGTTTATTGAAGTTATTATGCCATCATCTATAGAAAGAGGGGTGAAAGAAATTGCTTCTCATAGCTTTTTCCAGCTACCAAATGTTTAATTACCTCAAATTTCTAATTTATAATACAAATACTACGTTTTATAAAGTAGTTATATTTAGTAAACTATGACTGCTGGAATTATCAAAGACTTTAGATTTGGTAGCAACATGGTTCTGAAGTAATTATACCAATCGAGAGTTATGTGATCAGTCTCAGAGCATCTGGATTTAATTCTAATCCGATATTTCAATACTGAACAAATACATTCTGAGTTTACATTTCTGTCTTAGCATGAATAATATGCAATTTCTTGTTCTCTATCCACTAGTTGAACTTTTCTTTCAATTTATTTAGTTTTACTAAGAATCAGTAAAATTTTTTTAACTTGATTTAGCACAATTCTGTTTTAGAAAAAACAAAACAAAACTTATTGTACCTTGAACATGTTTCTGCCTTAATGCCTTTGAATTAAGGATTGTTTCCTCTGCCTTGTATATGGTTCCCCCAAAACCAGTATGGCTTGACAGCTTCCTTCACTTGATTCTTTGCTTAAATGCCACCTTCTTTATGGTGTTATGACTATACCCACCTGCCATTTAAATTGCAACCTGCCCCCAGCTGTCAACACTGCTGATTCCCTCTACTCTGCTCATTTGCTTTTCTCATGGCACTTAGCTCTTTATAATTTACTGTGCACTTTATTTTATATTATTTTCAGTATGTTTCCTCCCAGTCCTTAACACACACACACACAGTAGAATGAAAGCCCCTTTAGGCCAGGGATATTTGATCTATTCAGTCTTTTATATCAAGTGTCTAGGAAGGTACCTATTACATGTTGCACACTCAGTAAATATTTGTGAAATAAATATAATAATAACAGAAATAGTAATAGCTTATACTTACTGAAGGCTTACTCTGTGTCTCACTTTTCTAAGAACTTTAATACTAATGAAAACCTTACAAAACAGATTCTCTATTATCCTCATTTTGTAGATGGGGAGTGTGAACCAGAGGTTGGTTAAATAACATATCCAAACTCAGCAACATGGTTTGGAACCAGAGTTCCTCACCATCAGAGTACAGTACTTCTATTGAGGAGGATTGTATTCAGTGCTGTAAAGTTCTTACAGTAGAACCAGATGTTCTCTGTCAGACTTCTTATATGCCTGGATTAACATCGATAGTATATTGACTAAATATACTTTGTAGTCCTCAAATAGTAAATTTAAAGAAACAGAAGATTACACCAAAAATTTGGTGTCATTTGAAAGGTTAGGTCGGATCAGCCAGTAGCATCCATCGTTAGTCAAACTCATTCAGAAGACTGCAAAGCTGTGGCACTGGGCCTAATATCTGAATCCCTCTCAGTGCCATTTTCATTCCTTAGACAGCTTTCCTTCATGGCACTGGCGTACTGTATTTTACACCAAATGTCAAGAGAAAATCTCTGATGTCAAGGTTTGGAGACAGTGACTTCCCAGGCTTGTTCATGAGAACAGAGTAGTCTTGGGCGTAAGGAGAAAAGGGATGACACTGGACTTGTAAAGCATTTGGCATTAGGTTAACTTTAAGGGAAGCACCATTCTTGAGACAACATAAGAGAAGATTCAATATGTAATCTAAAGCCATGCAAAGTATTGGAATAGGAAAACTCTTATAGCAGAAAACCCAGAATGATGTAACAGGATTTATGATGTAATGGGATTCAGTGGTGTTTTGCTGGAATTACAATCAGTGAACTAGTGACCATGAATAAATACAATTTAACAGAATGCTAAAAGATGCATTATTCAGGAATAATTGGTTGCATCCACATGAATCTGCTTATATATAGATAGATAGAACTGAAGGCTTGATCCTGTGAGAACAGAATATTGTGGACAGGCACTTAGAAAAAAGAAATTTTTAAAGACTATACTTCAAGGAATACAGTGGTTCTTGTTTATTTTTGTTTAAACACCCTTTATAGGCTTTGCTTCATAATAACAGCTTATTTATTTCCTAATAGCCCCATAAGTAAGGAAAAAATTATCTGTACCAGGAAAATGAATTACAGAGAAGTTAAATGACTTATCTGGGGGGAAGTCATTCAATTTATTGGCAAGCAAGATTAAGGCACAGAGATACTAATCCTAATGCATTTCTTAGACTTATTCACAGGTATGAAATATTTGGTTATATAAAATTATCAACTTTATTTTCAACACAGAATGATACAAATTTTAAGCTACATTCATTTTTTCCTTTTTTATTTAAACTTATTATAATAACTTGAGAATGTTAATCTTCCTTTATAGTTGCTTTTTCCCCAGGATAAAAAGTAAACACACACATTTTGATGATACTCTTTGTATATATCTGATGTGACAGAGTACAAAAGCATTTGCACTGTAGAAGGAGATATTCAGTATATCTTACATTAAAAGCTCTTCAGTTGGATTTTAAAATGGTAAAAAATATAACAAATAATTTTTCACTTTGAACTTTTTATTACTTTAGGTTACAGAAGAATTCTATGAGAATAATTATACTATGCATTTCAATATTTTTTCTGTTACTAAGAAATGAAAGCAATAATAGGTCTAGAAAATGTCAACAAAATACTAATTACTAAAATTACTTAGGTGAGTCACAGAACAACTTATTAAACTTTTGCTTTACACTTAGAAGAAATTTTCTTTGTCTTATTATGTTGTCTTTTATTAACATTTATTTCCTTTATTTTTCTCTCATCTGTCTGCTCATTGTTTGCTTGCCTTCTCCAGGGGGCACTGGAAACTGAACCCAGGACCTCCCACACGGGAGGCAAGTGCAGAACAGCCTGAGCCGCATCCGCTCCCGCAGGCTGAGGCGTCTGCTGGTCTATGGCATCTTCTTCTGTAGTGGGGATGGCATCCACTCATCATCTTTTAGGAGGCACAGGACCTCCCATGTGGTCGGGAGGTGCCCAGCTGGTTGAGCCACATTTGCTTTCCTAACATTTATTTTTAAAACATAGTAGATAAAAGCAGCTCTGTCATTGATCTTGTTATTGGTTTTGTTAAAAAAGCAAAAAGTACTTCTCTAAACAAAGTTTATCCGCAGTAGCTCTCACTAACTGTCAGGTCTAGGGTGGTTTTCTATGATCCTAGATGTTTTCCAGCTCTGCACTCTATGTTTTTACTTGCTCACTTAGAAAGGGGCAGCTGTTTCAGCATATACTGCTTAGGGTATTGATTGTTTTTCAGGGTTGCCTTTTGTGGTTTTCTGTTTTGTTTTGTTTTTTTGTTTTTGTTTTTCCTATACCACCACATTCTATTATAGGTATTTATTATATTAGTTAGGACTGCATTTGGCTTCACGTAACAGAAACCTGACAGAGGCTTAAATAAACAGGTGTTTATTCTTCCCACGGATCGAGAGACCGAGTGTCCAAAACTGGTCACTAGCTCTGGGAGGCATGCAATCAGGGATCCAAGGAAGCTGCTTGAGTCTTTCCCCGCCCCACCAGAGGAAGGGGCTATCTTTCTTATGCCTCAGAGTGGTTCTAGTACTCCCAGGGTTCTCATCTGTGCTCCAAGCAGGATGAAGGAAGAAGGGCAAGTCCGTGCCGCCAAGTCTGTCCTTTGGTGTCAAGAAGCCCAGAAGCTCTCTCGAGGTGACTTCACTTTCTGTCTATGAACTTGCCGTCGCTGAGCACAGGATCACCTATTGCAGGAACAAGGGAGCCATTGTTTTAGTTTGCTAAAAGCTGCTGGTAGCAGTCCCCCAGGAGTGGACTGGCTTTTATAACAGGAAAAGCTTATGTGTCTGAGGCTGTGAAAATGTCCCCATCAAGGCATCCTCACAGCTGCTCTCTGAACTCCTGGCATCCTGCGCTCCTGCCACGTGGCATGGCGCGGCGCATGGCAGCTCTGCAGTCTGCTTTCTCCAGGCTCACCTTCTGCTGAGCTCAGCTGGGGGCCCTTAGTCTAGGCAGGAGCCACTCTCCCCTGGCATTGCTTGGTTTGGGATCAGCTGCTTCATCAGCGACTTTTCTCTCTCTCAGATCATTAACAC
The DNA here is from genome assembly GCF_030445035.2 of Dasypus novemcinctus. NCBI lineage: Eukaryota > Metazoa > Chordata > Mammalia > Cingulata > Dasypodidae > Dasypus > Dasypus novemcinctus. The sequence goes on along the minus strand of NC_080701.1, from coordinate 7,342,278 downwards.
CTGGGGGCTTCTCTCTGTCACTGCAGCTTTTTTCCTGTGTCTGTAGCTTTTTATTCCTCCATTTATAAAGGGCTCCAGTAAGAGGATTAAGACCCACCCTGGGTCCCACGCTCTCATCAGAGGCCCTTAGCCGAAGTGATCTGATCAAAAGGTCCCTTTGCAGTGGCTTATAGGTACAGGAATGGACTCGTTTTAAAAACAGGATTTTTCTGGGGTCTGAGAACAAGACTCAGACCAGCATGGGCACTTTTAACTAGGCGCATTATCTCTCCCACCGCAAGTGGGGTTCTGTTAATGATAAAGATGCGACAAGGGCTCCATTTAATTATGAAGCCCCAGTAGCTATTACTGTTAGTTTTGAATTTTGTGGACCTGGAAAAATGCTCACAACATAATGGCATGTGAGAAGTAAGACACAGACTACAATCTCAGTTTTATTTAAAATATATATATGTAACTTACATACACACCCCCACACGTGAGAAATAAAATGTAATCATAGTTAACTTCTGCATAGTTGTTGCTGCGATCCCCATCTTCATCTGGGAGTTCAGGCTGAATTCTCTTGGTCTCAACCGTGGGCCTTTCCCGGTAGCCAACCCACTCCTTGAAGTGGTCCAGGAACTCTGGCTCGGCAGGTGCACAGACACCTGGTGCAGCTTGTTCTCTGTTCTGATTTCCTTCTCCTTTTTCTTTCACTTACAGTACGTGGACTGCCAGTCTATTGACCCTGCAGTTCAGGGATGCTCATAAGGAGATGTCTCTTCTTCTCTAACAGAGCACACACCTTTTTTGTGGAGGCAGGTCTAAATAAGACCAAGCGTGCCCTTCCTAGCCCATAGTCACAATTGCCAAAAAACTTTGGACTGTTTCAAGTTCCTGAGGAGAAGTTACAGGCTACCATTTTGTTCTCTTTCCAGTAGTCTCAGTTTCTGTCTCCTTGTACCTTTCACCATGTTTCTTAAAGTATTCTGGAAAACCTCCCAGAATACTGGGCAGGGCAACTCAGTTCTGCCTTTACAGAGCTGTGGTTCTGGTGGTGGTTGTGGCTCACTTGATCCACCTCAGCTTGTTTCTTCTGCTGCTTGGGCCCAGTTTGCTGCCAGATCTCTAGTACAGACTTGCCCCTGACGAGCTGTAAACCACTGCAGTTGTTGACATTAGCAGCTCATTAACTGGGAAAAACAACTCAGTTCACTACCAGTAAGATGTTTTCTCTGAATATGTAGCCTTTCTGACAGCATTTACAGTATTACACATTTCCCCTCTTCCATTCAACCTCCCACCAAATGTAGGCATGGCTTGCAGATCATAAACAGTGCAAACTTCTGGTCTTACCACAGACCTATTGAATTCCCATTTGGATGTAGAGAGTTTGAAAATCTGTTTTTTAAACAAGTCATCCCAGATGAATTTCAGGCACACACAGTTTTGAGAATTCTTTTGATAACCAGTGACCTAGGTTGGGAGATCAACTGTTTTGGTCCTCAAATAGGGTAATAAAAACCGAGGAAGCCCTGTTTGATGCATTGCTGGGGCAGATAAGAGTTTCACACTCACCAACAGATCATGCAATAAGTTCACCTTTAGCAGGGCTTGAAAGACATCTGTAGATTTCAGGTAAAAAGTGAGCAGTGGCTTATTACTAATAGCTGACAGGAGTAATCAAGGTGAAGAATTGCTTTATTTTATATCTCAGTGGTAATCATTTTTGAATTTAAGCCAAATATTTAATAAAGAGCTTAGGGATTTCAAACAGTGATGTCCCTTACCTCCAGCATATAGAGAGCACTTATTTATATCTCTTCTTTCCAGCAAATCCAGCTGGACTTGGCCTAGCTCTGTGTTATCTAATCACATATGTCCTTTGGTCTGAAACCTAGGCAATATGCTGCCTCAGAGAAGCTGAAATGTGTAACTGTTAAGAAATAAGGGAACCTTTTATTTTGGTGTAAGAGTGCTAAGTATCTTGGAATTTCAGTTTGTTCTGTGCAGTAACAGTGGTTATCCACTATACTTCCCTCTGCCACTTTTTCAGAAGTAGGCTTGCTTCCTTCCTTGCTTGCTTCTCTCCTTCTCTCCCTGATCTCCCTTCCTTCTTTCCTACCTTACTTCACTCTTTTTTTTTTGGTAGTTTGTTTTTAGTAAAGACCAGGTAATTGGTCTATCCTAACCAGCATTATAGTCGAGTGGCAAGTACATAGAATACCTTTAAGTGTTTCTATTAATTTTATAACACATGTAGTAGTATATCTTGTCTTAACAATTCAAAAGTATCCTTTCCTGGACACTAGTATTCCAAAAAAGAAACTGTAAAGGAAATAATAAAGATTATTTCATTTTGTATTCTGGATACCCTAGTACACAAAAGAAACTGGGACCAGTGTCCTGTGTCTACATTCCTGTTAGTGGATATATTTTGAAATGCCATCTCATTTACCAAGAATTACATAGTAGCAGTGATTGATTCTGTGTCATACACAGGAAAATGGATCCCTCATTTTATATAGGTTTTGATCAGGACAGCTATCACTCTTCTACTGGCAGATATTCAACGCCAAGATGAATTTCAAAGACAAGTTTATTTAAAGCAGTGAGGCAACACTTCGGACTTCTTGAAGTGCTGTCAAAGAAAATACAGTATTTTCATCCTGTATTCTACTTTGATGTTAACAGTGAATTATTGTCTTTCCTTTTTTTGCTATTGCAATAATTCTATCACAAAGAACACAGAGCCATGATGGATAATTGAGTGATGACCATTTAGAGGACTTTCCTAGATTTCAACTCTCTGTTGTCCTTGTACTGGGAGGTAGTGAATGAGGGACTGAAACAAACTAAAATGATTTGACACTGGTACTTTTTCATGTTGTATGCAAGGAGGGGGAAAGAAAATAGACCAAAAGAATTCATGTACATAGTGAAAGATAATCATAGCATTGATTTCTCTGGCTGTTTGTTCATTTTGCAATAATGTGCTTTAAAATGAAAGAAAGGGACCACAAGGGCTTTGGGACATTTTACCTTGAACTGAGACACTTGGCATTTGGATAATACCCAACAATATCAAATTGTAGTTTCATTTACCATTTTAATGATGTTACAAATGATCCTTTTTAAAGAAACGGCATTTTTAAAAATAATAAAAATTTAAAATCCCTCTGTGTTTGGGCCAAGCCCATTTTTATTTTACTTCTTCTAAGTATGGAACTTAATGCCAAAAACAAATACATACCGGTATATATTTTATCAAATAACATGGAACACATGACAATTGATTTGAACCCCTCCATGTATTATTGTCTTCAAAAGTGTTGTATCTTGGCTGATGGATATTACTGAGCAATTTTTTGTACTCTCCTTATGTCAATATTTGGTTTTGCAGCAAAGCGCATTTATCTGAAGTAGTCTTTATTAGCGCTTATCAAACAGGCTGGTTGGTTTTTTTGCTCTTTTGCTCTCAAGGTTGATAATTTTAATATCAGTTTGATAGGTAAAGGACTTTATAAAAGAAGTTTAAGGAAAGTGGGCCTGGCCCAGTGGATTAGGGCGTCCGTCTACCACATGGGAGGTCCGCGGTTCAAACTCCGGGCCTCCTTGACCCGTGTGCCGCTGGCCCACGCGCAGTGCTGATGCGTGCATGGGGAGTGCGTGCCACACAGGGTGTCCCCGTGCAGGGGAGCCCCACGTGCAAGGAGTACTCCTGTAAGGAGAGCTGCCCAGCACGAAAGAAAGTGCAGCCTGCCCAAGAATGGCACCGCCCACACGGAGAGCTGACACAGCAAGATGACACAACAAAAAAGAAATGCAGATTCCCGGTGCTGCTGATAAGGATAGAAGTGGTCACAGAAGAACACACAGCGAATGGACACGGGGGGGGGTGGGACGACAGTGGAAAGGGGAGAGAGATAAAATAAAAACTTAAAAAAAAAGATTCCAAAATACTCATTGTAGGACAGAGAGATGACCATATTAAAAAAAAAAAAAAGTTTAAAATGTACGCACACACACAAATTGTTACTGACAGGAGAATTTAACCCAGACCTAGTCTTAACTCTTGTTATTTACTAATAGTAGGCAAAAGTCAATGGCCATTATTTTTACCACCTATGAATCTGATGGCTGAGTGAAAATTTAAAGCTTGTTCGAAAACTCTTAGATGAATTAGTAATAATAATATTGATAGGTACCAATTATTGATACTTAATGGGTTTTAGACCTGATGCTAAATATTTGCATGCTCATCTAATTCACTTTCCATATTATTATTCCTAGTATGCAGCTCAGCAATTTGAGTCGCGTTTATTTTTTTTTAAGATTTATTTTTATTTATTTCTCTCCCCTTCCCCCACCCCGCCCCACCCTGCCCCAATTTTCTGCTCTCTCTGTCCATTCCTGTGTGTTCTTCTGTGTCCGCTGAATTCTTGTCAGCGGCACTGGGAATCTGTGTTTCTTTTTGTTGCATCATCTTGCTTCATCAGCTCGCCATATGTGTGGTGCCGCTCCTGGGCAGGTTGAACTTTTTTTTGCGCTGGGCAGCTCTCCTTATGGGGCACACTCCTTGCATGTGGGTCTCCCCTACGCAGGGGACACCACTGTGTGGCATGGCACTCCTCGCACGCATCAACATTGTAGGTGGGCCAGCTCCACGTGGGTAAAGGAAACCCTGGGTTTGCACTGTGGACCTCCCATGTGGTAGGCGGATACTCTTTCTGTTGAGCCAAGTCCACTTCCTGTAATTTATTCTTGGTTATACTTGTAGCGCACTGCAAAACTAGTACTCTATACTGCTTCCTTGATACAATCAATTTCAGTTTCTTTATTTGACAGACTAAGTAACTGAAATGACCAAGATAAACATCTAGTTTCTTAAATTGAAAGGATAATATTGGCATTAAAAATGAAGACTCCTTACTCACATTCAATATGCTTTTCATTGTAATAGCTGCCTTCTCAGACAGCAGCCTTTAATAAAACACTGGCATTATTGTTTGCAGAGCATGAAGTACTTCAAAAGAACTCCTTAATGATAACTCACTACCAATGCAATTTTTTAACAATATTGAAAAAGCAAAGTATCATGGGTGGTATAATTTCTCTAAGAATTTAGATATAAGGTAAATGGAATGAAATTTTTTCTATTGAGACATGTTTAGCTTAGTTTCCATTTCTTTCTGATACTGTTATGTAAGAGGTATTAGAACCACTTTATTAAACAAAATATATTAATTTTTATTCTTAAGTATGTTACTTGAAATTAAGAAAATAGTATTTTTGTGTATCACATTTGCAAACTTCAAATCAAAAATTCTAATTTTTCTTCAAAAATGAATTAGGCTGTAAACCAATCATGATATTTTATGATAAATTGATTTTTATGAAACATTCTTTTCATTTGATTTTGCTTCATATGCTCTAGGAAATATTCAATGGACTGAATAAATGAACATTTAATATATTGATGGTTTGTAAAAGCATTTATATCTGTGGAAATAACAGACCCCTATCCAGTATCAAAGACATGTACATTTTCTCCTAGAGTATTATTCATCTGATGTGCGATTACATTGTCCATAATTTATAAATGCATGTTGAATATATACTGGGGTAAATTACCATTAGTTACTGATATTTCCCCTACTGATCAGAGTTAGTAAAAATCAGAGAGGGAGGGAAGCGGACTTGGCCCAGTGGTTAGGGCATCTACCTACCACATGGGAGATCCACGATTCAAACCCCAGGCCTCCTTAACCCATGTGGAGCTGGCCCATGCGCAGCGCTGATGCGCACAAGGAGTGCCCTGCCATGCAGGGGTGTCCCCACATAGGGGAGCCCCATGTGCAAGGAGTGCGCCCTGTAAGGAGAGCCGCCCAGCGTAAAAGAAAGTGCAGCCTGCCCAGGAATTGGTGCTACCCACATGGAGAGCTGACACAACAAGATGACGCAACAAAAAGAAATACAGATTCCCGTGCCGCTGACAACAGAAGCGGACAAAGAAGAACACACAGCAAAATGGACATGGAGAGCAGACAATGGGGGGGGGGGAGGTTGAAGGGGAAGGGGAGAGAGAGAGGAAGAAAAATCAGAGAGGGAAAAGAGGTATCAACATCATTCCAAAGGTGTAAATAAATTCATTACCCAGTGTTTCCTCTTTCAAAGGATTTTGAAAGTAGACGCATCAGTTAATATGGATTTTTTAGGAAAAGTTTAAAATTATGGACCTTAGTTGAATATTACGGACCTTAGTTGAATATTACTTGAGTGAAGTCTTTGCTTTACTGGTGTCCTCATAAAGGGAAAGTAACGAAGTTCAATAATTAAGACCTCTGGAGTACCTTTCTGTGTCATTGCTCGTTTTTGTTCTTCTGGCTTTAGTGTGTTCCAGTAAGGTCTCTGTAGGATTTTAGTAGGCAAAGTGTGCTCTTGTAATTTAGGATTTGAGTGTGTAAGCTCCTTGAGAACATAGGCTTTATTTTCTGTTTTGTTTACTGCTGGATCCCTACTGCCTGCGTCCATGTCTAATGCAAAATAATTGTTCAGTAATCGTGCCTTGAGTGAGTCTTAGTTTATTAAATTCTGAAGACCCTTGGACTGTCTGGTCTTGAGTTGTAATTATGATGACCAAAGAAGATGGACAAAAGTCAAATGTTTGCACCGGCTCCTGAATACCATCTTTTAAAAATGTCAATTCAATTTCGTAAATTCACCTGGGGGAAAAAATCTCTGAATGACATTTAGGCTTGCTTATTTAATATTTAGAAGATACAAACAATTTGTTAGGAATAGAGATTTTTAAATAATTTGTCTATTTTTTATTATTTACTACAGAGAAACCCAGGTGCTGTGCTTGCTTATTACTTAATATGGCATTTTACTTGATTTTTAGAAAATTATTTTGAGGAACATTTACTTATTCATCTTTTAAAGGTGAGGTAATTTTTTTGTTCAGGTTAGCACAGTTAGTAAGTGGCAGATTCAAGACTGTTTCAAAAGCCTTTATGTACTCTGCCTAATATACACAAGAAACAAGCAACAAGTGCATAGATTGGTTATAAAGAAATAAGTCTGTAAGTGTGAAAAAAAATTTTTTAACTTAATTATAATTCTAAATTGTATTGAGATATATAGGTCCTTTGATGTTTGGACTGGAAAATTGATTTCTTGATCTTATATTTTTCTCACACTTTTGAAACGCACTGAAGGGTACTGAGCAGGGTAAACCTAGGATCTGACTTGTTTTAACAGGACCATTTGATGGGCAAATAGACTGTTGAATAGAGGAAAGGAGACTAAAGGAGGCTATTGCAGTAATCTGTGCAAGAGATGATGTCCATTTGGATGAGGCAGTTAATCCTTGGCCACTTCCTCCTGGAGGTGCTGACAAGTGTGTGATTTTGGGGTGGATATTGAAAGTGGAACCAACAGTATTTTCTGAATGATTGGCTGTATGGTATAAATGGGAAGAAAGAAGGGATGGCAGGGGTGGGAACGGGGTTGTTCATAACTTACAAAGTTGCTATATATTTATGGCTAAATTACCATTAGTTAGTGATATTTCCCCCCACTGATCAGAATTAGTAAAATTCAGAGAGGAAGGAAAGAGCAGGAATACTTCCAAAGTTTTGGTCTAAACAACTGGAAAAAATAAGTTGCTGTTTACTGAGGTAGGGAAGAATGAGAGAGAATCAAATTCTGGGATAGAAAGGGAGACTGATCAAGAGTTTGGATTTGACCATTTGAATTTTAGATTCCTTTTAGAATTCCAAGTGGAGATGGATGTATCTTCCATGATGGAGATGTATACCCTGAATATACAAGTCTGAAATGGGACAGAACTGGGCTGGAGATAACAAAGTTTTAAGTCATTAGTATAGAGGTGATGTTTAAAGCCATGGGATTGCATGAGAACACTGGAAGGTTAGGGAGGATAGAGAAGAGGCTTAATTAAGCTGGAGTTCTTACACTCTCCAGGAGTTAGAGTTAGAATGATGAGAATAAACATCCAGTAGGAGAGGAACCATTGAAATAGAAGAATCAAGAGTGATATCCTTGAGTCAAGTGAAGGAAATACATGAAAAAAAGACTCAGTAGTTTCTTCAGGTAGATAGAACAAGGTAAAATTGAGATACAACCTTAGGATTTGGCAATGTGCAAGTCTACTAGTGGCCTTGACAAAAGTTTGATTTTTTTAAAAAGTCCTGCTTTAAAAATGTCTGAGATTTCGTTTCTCTACATCTGTGATTTTAAGACAGGGAAACTACCTCCTAGGTGTTATATGAAATGTGGCATACTATCCTGCACTGTGTATTAATACATTTATAAATAACTGTCAACACTTCAGTTAGCCATGTATAAAATGACAATAATAAAAATGCGCACCTTGTAGGACTGTTAGAATTAACTGAGATACTGCATGTAATGCTTGTAAGTGTCTTACATAAAATGAGTGCATGTCAAGCTTGTCAAGTTCTTGTTATTGTTCGGGTTGTATTTGTTATGATTCTTGTGTTTATAATTTTTTGACTAATAAAACTTTAGTTTCTTAGGTCTTAGCACTTCAGTTTCTATTCAGACTTGAAGTGATGTCAAATGTTACATTTTTTGAATTTGTTTTGCTCCATGTTTTTTATTTTGTTGTCACAAAAATCACATTAACAGTGTTACAAATCTTAAATGGTTAGCTACCAACTAGAGTATTCACTTCAAAGGTATACTTTTTTCCATGTAGGGACATCTAGATGGAGAGAGAAAAATGGATAGAAGAAAACAATGTTAGAGAATTCCGCAGCAGCTATAGTGTGTGTCAACCAGAAATGGCTATTTGTTAGCCAGTTTGCCTGAAACTGTGCTTGAAGGATACATTGAAGCACATCTCTGAAATGAGAGGAGGAAACTCTCAGTTTAGACCAGGCTATAGAGAACAGCCTGTTCATGCAAATACCAAGACAGGATTGATGTCCAAACAAAGACTCTCTACTTCCACAAAGACCTTAGAATCATCTAATTCATTTCCTACTTTTATACTGAATTTCTGAGAGATTAAGTGGTTTGTCCAGGGTTAAGGGCAGGAACAAATAATTTTATGATTCTTAGTTATATTTCATTCTAATAAAACACACATGGTTTCATCCAACCTACTATCAGAAATAAAGACAGAAAAATGCTGAACAAATCACATCAAGCCACTTTGGTCCTTTTAAATGATGTGTTTATGCTTTATAAGCAATATAAACTTGAGGGTATTGATTTATAATTTAAGGTAAAATATTTTTCTCAGTATTTTTTGTACAAATTGAAAACGTAGAAAAGGACCGTTTTAAAATCATAAAAGAAATTAACAACAGAAATACTGTGTGAATCAGTTTTTAGAAGTAATAGTCTAGATGGAGATTAGTGTCAGATAGTCTGTAATTGACTTACCAATTAGTATAGTTCATCCTAGGTATAGAAAAGTTATATACATATCTCCTTGGGGTAAAAACAATGATAATTATTTTGGGGGAAAAATCAACTTAAATGCTATAATAAAATGAATGCATTTATAAAGCTAATACCATATTTTAAGAACTTTGATAACATGGTATTTTAGTCTGCTAAGCTGCTGAAATGCAGTGCAGTGGGGATTTATTAATTTGTAAGCTTACAGTTCTGAGGCCATGAAAATGTCTGAATCAAGGCTTCGTCAGGTGATACTTTCTCCCCAGCTGCCCACAGAGTTGGACTCCTCTCTCACACGGCAGGGCATATGGCAGTTTCTGCAAGGCTCTCTTCTCTTCTGGGTTTCATTGCTTCTGGGTTCCTGTGGCTTTCTCTCTCCTTCTGTGGCTTTTTTCCCTCTCCATGTTCATCCCCTTTATAAAGGACTCCAGTAATAGGATTAAGACTCTCCCTGGGTCATGCCTTATTGAAGTAATGGAAACAAAAGGCCATTTACTGAAGCCATCTAATCAAATGGTGCCGCCTACAATAGGTCCACACCCACAGAAATGGATTAACTCTAAGGACATGGTTTTTCTGGAATCCATAAAAGCCTCAAACCACCACACAAAGTAATGTTTTGACATTTGACAGTTTCTTTGTGGCTTATTTTAAAGGATAAAGAATTTTAAAAAAACACATTTGTTCTAATTTTAATCTTAAACTGTCAAGTGCATTTTTCAGTAACTCTGGAAGAATCATTATGTTGTGTATATCTGTGATAAATCCTTTAATTACTGTCATTAAGTTTACTTTTGATATTAAGTTGCTTTCTACAGCACAATATACAGTTTAATACAATAATATCAACTGACATTTTTCATCTATTTCCAGTTAACTAATAATTTTTCAAAAGAATTACAACTAGGAGCTTAATCAGTAGATTTGTCTATTGTTTATCTTCATGACTTAAAGCTACAAAATAAGTATGCCTTTTTCCCAGATTGTAATTTTTGTTTCTTTGTCTTGTTTTGTAGAGCTACATTCATGGGAGCAGCCAGGCTCAATTTGTGGCAGAGTCACATATTATTCTCGTCCTGAGTATCCTTTAAAATACCGATGGCTTGAAAAGTGCAAACTGAAGTTACATTTTATCAAATTGATTTTTTTTCCAGACAGTAAATATCAAGACTTTTGAAAGACCTTACATTTTAAACTGTACTATATGATTGATTTCCAAAATAGTATGCTAATTATTTATTACAGTATAATTTTTGTTGTTCTTCTAAATCATCAGCACATTGTAACTTTCTTTCCTTTTTTTTGATTACTGAACATCTTTGTATACCTTTTATTCTGCTTTGACGATCTCTGACAAAGTTTTTTGTGAAGTGTGTACAGTTTTCCCTAAGACCTTAATGTAGAGAAAAAGTAGAACAATTTAAAATGTAGTTATCTTAACCTTGGTTCACTTAATAATTGAAGTATGAGGAAATAGGATAGACGTCTTTTTTTTTTTTTAACATATAAAACAAATTGTTTTGATTCAGATAACAGTGAAAATTGTGCATTGGAGTTAGAAGGATAACAGGATAAGCTACCGGTAAGATTCAAGTGTCTAATTAAAAACAATAAAATCTGAATATTTTTAGAATGAAGTAAAGTTAGAGATAAACTGCTGTACTGTGGGTAACAGATGTTTGTGTGAATTTTGTGAAAATGTCCCAAAGTTAAATTTATAGTGTTTTTTTGAATGTATTCAGTCATTATCAGGATTTAAAGTATGCCTATAATACAATTGATAAAATTTGATTACTATTTTTAATTGCTAAGATTAATATTCAAATGAAGCAGTCTGTACCAAATTTGCCAGTATTTTATATAACCATAGATTTTAAGCCTTTAAGAATATTAGAAAACAGAGAAGTACTAAAGGGTATCAAGAAAACAAGGAAAAACAATATGATAATCTCAAGAAAGAGAGATTTTAAAAAGAAAGAAAACAAAATTATTGAAAATGCCCATGAGGGTTTCAATAGCAGATTGGAGCTGGCAAAAGAAGGAATCCGTGAACTCAAGACAGGATAGTTGAAATGAGTGAGGCTGAAGAGTATAAAGTAAAAAAGAATTATAAAAAGCAAAGAAAGCTTAGGAGACCTATGGGACACCATCATGTGCCCATGTACACATTATGGAAAGCTGAGAAAGAGAAGAAAGAGAGTTAGGGACAAAAGAAATATTCAAAGAAATAATGACAGAAAACTCCCCAGACTTAACAAAAGACATAAATATGCACATCCAAGAAGCCTACAAAACAGCAACTTGAAGAGAAATACACCCTGTCACATACTGATCAAATGTCAAATGAAAAGGAAAAGCAGAGAGTTCTGAAAGCTGCAAGAGCAAAGCAACATATTATGTATAAGGGAGTCCCAATTAGATTAAATGCCGATTTCTCACCAGAAACAATGGAAGCAAAAAAGCAGGGGGTTGAAATATCCATGGTTTCTGATGAGAGATCCACACTAAGTCTTCCTGGGCATCCCTTGTATGTGATGGTGTGCTTCTCCCTTTCTGCTCTCAGGATTTTCTCTTTATCTTTGACGTTTGACATTTCTGAGCAGTATGTGTCTTGGAATAGGCCTATTCAGATTTATTCTGATTGGAGTACACTGTTCTTCTTGGACATGTAAATTCATTTCTCTCATGAGAGTTGGGAAATGTTCAGCTATTATTTCCTCAAATACTTTTTCTGCCCCTTTTTCCTTCTCTTCTCTTTCTGGAACTCCCATGATAGGTATGTTACTGTGCTTCATGTTCCCATTCAACTCCCTATGTTCCTGCTCAGTTTTTTCCATTCCTTTCTGTTTTTTTCTTTCTTCAGTATCGCTGTTCCATCTTTGGTGTTTCTTCTTCTTTCTTCTATCATTTCAAGTCTGCTGTTGTATGCTTCTAATGCAGGGGTTCTTAACCAGGATCCATGAACTTGAATTGAAATTCAGAAAAAGACATTATTCTTGTGCAGATGTGTTGGTGATAAATATATCACGGTAGAGTGTGGACTTAGTAAGGGGTCCATGGTTTTCACCTGACTGACAGATGGGTCCGTGGAACAAAAAAGGTTCCTTGCTCTAATGTGTTTTTTATTTCACCTATTGTGTCTTTCATTCCCATAAGCTCTGTTATTTTTCTATTCAGGTTTTCAAATTCTTGTGTTTGCTCACTGTCTTCTTGATGTCCTTTATCTCTTTAGCCATATTCTCTTTCAACTCATTAACTTGATTTTAGAAATTTGTATCTATCTTGTTGATTAGTTTTCTCAAATCCTGTGCCTTATTTGGAGCTTTGATATATTCCTTTTCATGGGCCGTGAAAGGCCTTGCATTTGTATTGCTCATAATTTTTGCTGACTTATAGGATCTGATTATAATGGTGAGTTTGTTCTGATGTTCATTTTTACTCTATCTTTCGGGGATTTAGTGGCAGGAGGCTGTGTGTGTTACTGCTGGTCTCTGATTCTTGGTTCAACCTGGGTCTTTAGGATTGTTCCCATTAGTTGCTCAAACTTGGGCTCTGGACCCAGTAAGGGGTTGCAGACCCACTTGCTAGGGCCTTGGGGAGGGAGGCTGTAAAGGAAAATCCTCTCCTACTTATTTACTTTTAATTTCCTCACGTGCGTTTCCTTGGTGAGCTGCAGATGGCACTCTTTGATAGGCCTCTCAGTTCAAAGCCTAGTCCAGTGTGTTTGCTGCAACATGGACCAGATTATTGTGATAGAGAATCCTGCCTGGAGGCTAAGAGCCTCGCAATTCAAACTTCTTTGAGGCTGTTCTTTCTGCAGCCTTTGCTGGCAGCCGCCTCCCCTTTTCCAAGTGGGAAATAATTCCACTCTGCTCTAAGTCTTCAACAAACAGCCCTGGTCAGTAGGGAGAGGGGACTGAGAGGGTGGGATCTCTTTAGCCCCACACCAGCTCCCAAGGCAAGCCATGGCGTGACCCTGCCCAGCCTGGGGGGCTCGGACACAGCAGACCAAATTTGTGGGTCAAAAGTTGAATCGACTGTAAGCTACCTCCCTCTCTCTCCTGTTTTCGGGGGAGGTGGATCCCTGGGTCCCCGGTTGTCCAGAGCTGCCGGCCGAGGTTGAGAGTTCCAAGGTGTGGTGTCTGCTCAGAGCATGGGGCAGAAGCACCTGCTGCAGCTCCCATGCACATCTGCCCGCCAGTTCTTTTCCCATGTACCTCCCTCTGCTGTCAGTGTCCAGCCTTCCCTTCATGTCCTAAATCTCAGTTTTTCCCCAGGCTGTGTCTGCCTGTCCTCTAGCTATTTTTCTGAGAGAGGAGACTGTGCATGTCTTTCTAGTCCGCTATCTTCCCGGAAGTCCAGGGTGTTAATGTTTAAAATGGAGAGTTTCTATTAGGGAGGATGGAAAGCTGTGGTAATGGATGGTGGTGAAGGTAGCACAGCAGCGAGTGTAATTAACAGCCCTGAATTATTTATGTGCATGTGGTTAAAAGGTTAAATTTTAGGTTTATGTTCGTAGAATAATATTTTTAAAAATCCATGGAAATGTACAAACATTGAACCCCAAGTCAAACCATGGACCATAGTTAATAGTCTAAATATACAAATGTGCTTTCATCAATTGTAACAAAAATGTTCCACACCAAGGTAAGGTATTAATAGGGAGGTATTCAGGAACCCCATATTTTATGCATGCGTTTTCTGTAAACCCACAATTTCTTTGTCAAAAAAATGCATTACTTTTTGAGAGAGCTGGAAATTTGAACACTAAATCTAAATTTTTGATATATTAGGGAATATTTTTAATTATTTTTAATAGTCTTTTAAAGTTATCCTATAGAGATACATACTAAAATATCTGTGATCGAAATGATACTGTCTGACATGTGTTTCAAAATAACATAGAGGGAAGAAATGGGTGGGAGATAGAAATCAAGACTGATCAAGAGTTAATAATTTTCAACTCTAAATAATTGATAAATTAATGTTCCTTTTTCTATTCTGTCTACATTGGTAAATGTTTGAAATTTTCTATAATAAGGTCTTTTTAAAAAATATGATTTTACTCTGCATTGTTTCCAATCAGTGATAGAGTGCAAATGTTTCCTTTATTTTAATGTGTTATATCATGGGGGAAACCTATAGAAAAAAATAATTATGGATGCAAGTTAAAGATGAGTTTAGATTTATATCCCTTTAAGTCATCTATAATGTTCTAATGTTTTTTTCAGCATCTGTTCTCATTTATCTTTCAATTGACAAAATCCTGATTCTCTTCCCAGGAGCAAAAGTAGTAATAGCATGTTGAATTGACAGTGGGTTATAATGTAATATAAACATATTTGTGACTAGTTCAGGAGGATGCTTAGTGCCTCTGGGTATTGTATTTAATTTACACAAGTAGTAGATTCTGTTTTATATGAAATCATATCAATAGTTTTGCCTTTTAAGCACTCAGCACAGAAACTGGAAAGTGCATAGTAGTTGAAGTATATTTTCCTATGATATTAATACAAATGTGCATAGGAGTACATGAAACAAGACAGTTTATGATGGATATATATATATATATATATCACAGAACAAGGGGAAAAAGTAATAAAAAGTCTCAGAAACGTTGTAGTATATGCAATATATTTACATCTATTCTCTCAATTTTGGAACACTGATGGCTATACATATCAGCTTAATGGCAGAAAATAAGCTGTTATTCCAGATTTAGATATAAAATCTCCTCAGATTTGGAAGGGCCTTCAATAGCCATTTAGCCTTCAGCCAGATGAAGGAAGTGCTTACACATTAACCCTGACAGATAACCATCTTGCTTCTTTCTCTATCTAAAAATTAAGATGTATTTGTTAAAAATGTAAATTTTTCATCGTCCACTGATAAGTACCATGCAGGCTCTTTTCAGAGTGTTATTTTACTATTTATTTAGGCTAAGTCATTCTCAACTCTTTAAGAACCTTAAGTTTAAAGGTTAACTTTAAAATAAAAGAGAGACAAGGGTAGCACATTTAAAGCCATCTTAATTTAATTCATATATCTTAATTACAGCCATTATGTTTAATGTAGATTCACAGTTCATTTCTTGTTAAAGCCTAGAAAAAAAAAATTACTTTTGCAGAATGCCTTCTGAGGAAAAGATGCTTGTTTACAAATCCTACTGATTCCTTAATAACAAGGCAACATAATTTTGTTATAATGCCAAATGAAAATAATATATATTTAATGTGAAGTGTATACTCTCATATCTTTAAAAATAAATGCAGAGAAATTACTACAAGGAAAAAGATAAAAAGTTAATGGCAACTGTTTTTGAGGTAATTGGAGGGGCTTTTTATTTTTTTTATTGACCACATCCTACAAAGCAGGAATTGCCAAACATTATGCATAAAGGCCAGTATAGTTCTAAATAATGGGTGTCTGATAACCTATGCTTCAAAATTCGTACTCTGAGGTGATATACATAATGGTTTATGAAATGCAATCACTCCCTTATTTTGAAGTAAAAATAAATTCCTGCCAGATAGAGCAATATATAGTATTTTGGGGGCACCATCTTAGATCTCTGAAGCAGGCATTAGCAAACTATGGTTGGCAGGGGTCGAAATCTAGCCCTCCTCTTTTTTTTTAAGATTTATTTCTCCACCCCCACCCCCCAGGCCTCGTTCCCCCTGTTGTCTTCTCTCTGTGTCCATTCGTTGTGTGTTGTTCTGTGTCTGCTTTTATTCTCATTAGGTGGCTCCGGGAACTGATCCTGGGACCTTCCGGAGTGGGAGAGAGGCAGTTACTCTCTTGCGCCACCTCAGCTCCCCTGCTCTGCTACATCGTCTTATTCTCTCTCCTCTGTGTCTCTTGCTGTGCCAGCTCTCCACGTCAGCCAGCACTCCTGCACGGGGCGGCTTTCCTGTGTGGAACGGCACTCCACGTGGGCCAGCTCACCGTGTGGGCCAGCTCGCCCTCACCAGGAGGCCCTGGGCATTGAACCCTGGGCCTCCTATATGGTAGATGGGGGCTCAGATTGCTTGAGCATCTGTTTCCCCACCTTGTTTTTTGTAAATAAAGCTTTATTGAAACGACACTTAAATATTGTCTGACTGCTTTCATACTACAACAGTGACAGTATACTCACATAGCCAAAAATAGTTACTGTATTGATCTTCATGGGAAAAGTTTGCCAGCTCCTGCTTTGTAGGGTATGATCAATAAAACAAAAACTCATCCTGTTACCTCAACAACAGTTGCTATTAACTTTTTACCTTTTTTTCCTTGTAATAATTTCTGTGCATTCATTTTAAAGAGATGAGCACATACATTCTAAATATTTTTGTTTTCATTTGGCATTATAACAATTTTTTTTTTTTTTTTTTTTTTTTTTTTTTGCTTTTGGGTAAGTTAAGAACCTTTTGTCAGCTTCACTTTATATGCAGTTGGGGATTGCGTCATGTCCCCCACAAAAGCCCTGTGCAGGCCCAGCCCCTGCCCTGTGGGTGAGACCCCATTTGTGAGTAGGACCTCAGAAGAGGTTATTTTGAAGTGTACCCACACTGGATGAGAGAGGGTCTTAGTCCAAAATGGCTGAGGTGCTAATAAGCCAAGGAAGTTGTACACGGGGAGAGTAGCCGCAGGGAGCAGCCGAAGGTAGAAGCCACATAGCCCCACAGGGAAAGAAGATGCCGCATGGGCACTGCCATGTGATGGGAGGAAACAAGGAGCCCCAGAGATTGCCAGGCAGCCTGAGGATCCCGCCCTGAGGAAGCACGGCTCCTGGCCTCTGACGGCGTGAGCCAGCGAGTTCCTGATGCTCTGCCCACCGGGGTGTGGTACTGGTGTGAGCAGCCAGGAGGCTAAAGCGTATGGCTACTTAGATCACATACGTCTATCATATGTCATTAGACTTCCTCTAGTTGGACATACAGGTTTTCATTTTTAACTCTCATGAATTATTATATGATAAACATTTTTATATGTCTGTTAGACTTTTTATTTTGTACTTTGGCTTATTTCTTTACAAGTAGCTTCATGGGAATAGAGATCCTGAATATATCCCTTTATATCTACTTGTACATACAATGAAAATTAAAGATCTTTTGAGATTTCTAACCACTACCTGTAAAAAGATATTCTTTGCAGGAATATATGTAATAGCAAACATTTGGAAACAACTTACATGCCCACCAGTGAGATTAAGCAATAAACAATGTGGAAATCTTATACATAGTTTTCTGTCATTGTTTAAAACTGTGAAATTTAGAAACAATTTGAGAAGCATTTTACTCACACAGGTTTCAACATTTTAGTAATCCACAGAGGCAGAATCATAAGGTGCATTCATATAGATGTTATCCTTGGGTGGCCATAGTTAATGTCCAAATATTCTTTTGCCTGAGATCATCTCTATGTACATTTGTGTGTATATAAAATTTGCCCCTGAGAATATTTTAATATATGACTCATTAAAATTTTAATGCATTTAACGTTTGTAATTTTTATTTTCCCTACAAAGAAAAATGCCATTTTTCCTAGGATTTTATTAATGAAATTGAGGAATATTCTTAGCAGGTGAAATCATAAAAAAAATTGGTTTTGTGTTTAATTACCCAACTTAATCATTTTAAGTCATTTATATTTTGAATATTTGTAAACTGTATTTGTCATAGTTAAAATAATCTGGAACTTTATGAATTTTCAGTAAATCAAATATGTATATTTAAATGTATATATTAAAATTTATACATGGCTATGAAAGGGTGATGCCAGAGACATATTATGATAAAGCAGGAACCTAATTCAACTCCTTATTAAGGAGCCCCATCAGTCTGCTCCAGAGAACTAATTTGGGGATTGAGCAGTAGAAATTCCCTGTATATTGATAATGTGATAAGTTTTTATTTTTTCCATCATTTTATTATTGGCACCATCCTACAAATACTGACTCTGAGAAATTCATACAAGTAGGTTGCCAAAATACTCTAAATTAAGAATATTGAATACTTATAACCCACAGACTATTCCACTGGTTCCACAAAACGCTTGTGCTCCTTTAGGCCACGGCTGTGTGACTAAAACCAAGTAATATAGTAATTATCTAAATTTCCGTGGTTTTCAAACTGTTTATCATGGATCCCGAAAAAGTTGGTAGTGGACAGTGAGGGGTGGGCAGATTGCATAGCTGGCCGAGGCTTCCTCTCTTGTTTACATTAGGCTATGAGTAAATAGAGCAGTTTGAACACCCTTCAATACAGAAGCCAGTGTCAAACTGGAAATATGGATTATGGGAAAAGAGATGCAGTAGGGAATATTTCCTCTGAAGGATTCCCTCTGGCCTCTTCCAGTTATTTTATAGACATAACCAGGGGAATGTCCTTTGCACATCCCATTAGGAATAGAAGGCACTTAGAGACACCCCGCACGCTAGGCATGTTGGGCTGGCTGTAACATGTAGCAGTGCGAGTTAATTCAAGGATATCACAGCTGAGCACACTGAGGACTCGATGGGCCAAAGTAGTTTTTAGCTTTTTATTTTTAATCTGTTAGTCATTTGTGCAGAATAAATAATAAATTTATTTCCATAACTAATGGGTTATAAAATCTAAATGTAGTTCATGTCAAAAAATGCCCTTATAAAGCTCCCATAATCTTAAGCTTTCTTAAAAATTTTCTTAAATCTTTAAGCATGTAGATGTTAAGTACAGAAAGTAATTATGTTCTCATTCTTACAGTTTCAGACTTTTAACTGAATAATCAAGAACCTGCTAAATTCATTAGATTGTCTTATTATGTGCTTGTTTGCCTTAGTAAGGCTTATAACTGATAGTAAAAAATTTCCAAGTGACACAATGCCTGATCTGTATTTCTTTAAACAAAATTACCTATGAAACAACACATTTAGGAGGAAAGAAAAAGAAAGGTATAAGAAAGCTATGCACACACAGTTATACATAATGTAAAATGAAAAAAGAATCCTATTGAATACATTCTAATTTTCTGTGATTACCAAAGAAATATGTCACTGTGTCTATATACCAAGTGTATATCTTTAAAATATGAATTTCAGTAATTGCTTTTGAAAGTCTGTATAATTTATATGTGCTATGAAAGTCTTGGAATTTTAAGAGCATTTGAAATTAGACTCTCAAAATCTCACTAATTGAAGTTACAGAATAAGTTTTAAAAATTAGAGCATATTTACATACACAAAGCATGGTTATTTTATGTAATATAAAAATAATAAATTGTATTTACCTGTATGTGCATTTGTGACTTAACCATTCTGGAATAGAACACATTGTGTTCAGATCCAGAAAAATTAATAAATTTTATTTGCATCTATTCCTACTGTTTCCTTGACAACGACTGTAGATGCTGCTATCACCATGGGAATGGTTCTTCTAAATGAAGCTGCAACTTCCAAAGGAGATGTTGGAAAAAGACGAAGTAAGTCACTGTGTTCGTATTTTTGTAATTAGGTATAGTCTTAGGAATCATTTAAATCAAATGAGAAATACATGAAAACCCTTTGTAAACATGCACTGAAGAAATGTTCTATTTTTCGGAAGGTTACGGTTTTTTGGTTTGTTTTCCATTTCTTGGATGTATGTGTGCGTATTCTTGAAAATTTATTTCTTCCAAATGAGATTGAGTGATTTTTCCTGGACTTGCATGTAAAGAGAACTGCCGTTCCCCTTTTTCTTGGTGCTTGGACCCCTTCCCTGAAGCTGCAGCCTCTGGGGTAACATCCGAGCCACCGGAAGACAGAGGTTTTATTGGCACATGGTAATGATCCCCAGGGCAGGAGGAGCAGGTGCACAGTCAAAGCCTGATTCAGACAGAGACTCTTTCACATAGGTTTTTTACACTGAAGTACTAAAAAACATTAAAAAGATTTAAAAAGAAGGCAGTTCTTGATGTTTCCTGGAGTTTTGCCTTTTCCATGGGTACTCCAAAACTTACAACTCTGTCACGTGTTTCTAGTATTACGCTGTCTAAGCAAGTTAACGAGGTTTTATCCTTTGGACTAAACTTCTCAGGGAGTTGTAGAATAAAACATGTATTTTTCTAAAGTAACATATTTTGTCAGGGAAAAGGGAAAAACACAAGGGAAAACTCTTCTGCTGAGGAGCAAATGTTATCAGTGGGTAGACGGCCTGAGTCCGTGTTTCCTGCCACAGACCTTTTTTATAATCAGTACCAAGACACTATATGATTTTATGCCTGTTTTCCACAAACCTGTAGTTTACAGGTTTTCTTATTATACTTTAAAAAACCCAGAACTTATGTTCAGGGAGCTAAGTGTCTAAAAAAAAAAAAAAAACTAGTACTCAGCTAACATGGAGTTGAAGAAGGTCAACCACCACACCATGGAGCCAAGAGTGCCTACAACTGAAAGCAGGAGAACTGCATCCAGCATCCATGTGGAATCTAAGCTCCCTCTTGATATAGATGTGGAGTGGACACAACCATTCCAAGGTCCACAGGATGGAGAAATAGAGTATGGATTAGAGTGGACTTATTGATATTCTATTCATGAACTATTGTGATTAGTAATAGAAGAAAATGTGGCATTGGTGTGGAGAAAGTGGCCATGGTGGCTGCTGGGTGTGGGGAGTGGGAGGAAGAGATGAGATGTGGAGGCGTTTTTGGGACTTGGAGTTGTCCTGGGTGATGCTGCAGGGACCGTTACTGGACATTGTATGTC
Organism: Dasypus novemcinctus; assembly: GCF_030445035.2. Taxonomy (NCBI): domain Eukaryota; kingdom Metazoa; phylum Chordata; class Mammalia; order Cingulata; family Dasypodidae; genus Dasypus; species Dasypus novemcinctus. The sequence continues at coordinate 7,321,139 of NC_080701.1, read as the reverse complement.
CTCCCATGGCCCACTGGATGGAACGTGGGAGAGTGTGAGCTATGATGTGGACCACTGACCATGAGGTGCAGTGGTGCTCAGAGATGTATTCACCAAATGCAATGAATGTCTCATGATGATGGAAGAGATTGTTGCTATGGGGGGAGGAGTGGGGTGAAGGGGGTGGGGGATATATGGGGACCTCATTTTTTTAAGTAATATTAAAAAAATAAAGACAAAAAATAAAATAAAAAACCTAGTAATTAAGGTATTTAAAAATCTAGAATGATTTTCTTTACATGATTTTTAGCCAGGGTCGCATGTGTTTAAATGGGTCATAATGATTTCTAAATATTAAGGTGTCCAAGTATTGAAATATTTTGGATGTAATTTCCAGTTTAGTTTGCCCTATTTTCCCATAATGCTCTTTGTATACCACTGTAAAGAAACTACAGAAGAAATGAATGCATTACTTTGTTTAGTTAAGCATTTTTGAATATCATTTTATGATATATCTTTGAATAAACATTGCGATGTTCTCGGGATTGATAAGTCATATTTATGAGGACAAACTCCTACACGATTATATATTAATCATATGCCCTATCATACTAAGGTGAACAATAGTACTAGTAAGGAATATGTACTAATTTTTTAAATCTCACAATGTCTATGAGAATGAATATATAAAATCATTACTTCCAACTTCTGACTTGGTAGATATTTCTATTTGTAACTCTTATCACCATCGCCCTAAATACATATATGTGTATAACTGAGCACTGAGAAAAATAGTTTTTAATTTTTCCTTTTTTATTCTATGATTTTTATTTTGATACAACTACTATGATGGGTATTGCTGCGATCAGAAAGCTTTCGTGCGGTCATGGCTTTTTCTTCTTACGGATAAGTTTTCTCATATCGGCTACTGTGGTTCATTTAGTAATTATGAACCCCTCACTACTCACTCGATCCCTCTGCCTTCTCCATATACAAGAACTTGAGTACCATTATTTTTTGTTCCACCACACAGAATGAAGTAAATTTATTCTTTTATACCTGATCACATATATTGGGCTCATTTCCCAGGAGCCAAACCGAGTGAGGCTGAAGAGAATGGCAAAGGGAGTGAAGAGTGTTTAAAGTTAAAAACCGAGATATTAAAAGAAAGGAAAATGTGTTTGCTTAAATACCAAATTTGGGAAAATATAAAATAAGGCATTGTTTAATTAAGTCTACGTTTAGTTTGCTTAAATGATTGTTGTGAGCATCATTATTATTATTTTACATTTTGTACCTACTGTGTGCCATACTAGATATTCTACAGTATTTTTTATAAAGTGGTTTTCATTTTGTGATACTCAGCAGCCTCATTTTTGGCCTTATTTTTTGCCAATGTTCATTTGAAGTTCAACTGCATGAGTATTGTCTGAAAAGAAATATCACAGAGGCTGCAATTGGATGCTGTTAAAAGCTTAGGGCTGTTGACAATTTGTATTCAAACCTGAATGAATGGTATTCCTAGAGAGTTTAAATGAAAGCTGCTGACTGACTTCTGAACCATATTTTGGCAGTGCCATCTATGGCTTATCCACTGCCTGCTTTGCAGGATTGTAACTCAACCTGGTTTCATTTATATGCTAGAAGATTTTAAAAATCATATTTCATTATTATAGAAGCATATATGACTGTTTGGTTTCCTTTTCTTCTGCCTTTGTGTTTTTAATCTCGTCTTCTCCTTCCTTTTATAGTCTGTTACTTCAGACTTTTTTCATTGTTTTTTAGAGTTCCCTGAAACTAATGAAAGTATACAAGTATTATGCAAAAATGTTTTATTCTAAGAGATGTTTAAATATTTCTTATGACAAGATAACTAATTTCTGCTTATTCATAGAACAAATGTTTATGTTTTCTTTTTTTCTGAACATACCTCCATTTAGTTGGCTTCGATTTTTTCCAAGAATTTAATTTTATAAGCATGTTTAGACTTATTTTGCTAATAATGGCAATGAACTTTCTTTAAAAATCCAAAGTCTCTCTTATTATTCCTCTACTTTTTGAAGTAAAATCTTCCTAACCATAATAGAAAGAAAAAAAGTAATTTCCTTATTGTCTACTTGCCTGGGATAAAGTAATGTTGAAAACCTTGACCACAGCACACTCTACTGTAATGTCTGCCCTCTGTTCCTTTGTAAAACAAGCAAGCAGACAGCAACCACCACACTTTGAAACTTTACCTGGTACCTAGAAGGATAGCCCTCTTTCGCCTCTCAGTGAGATGGTATCTCACTCTCCAAGTTCTTATTCACAGCCTTCTCTACTCTAGGATAAACTAATTCTAGTAGCACACTTCCATTGAGGCAATAGTCTAGTTAGTAATTACATTTTTATAAAGTTTGCATGGCATCTAAAAAGAATAAAGTTATATTTAGCATTCTGATAATGCAAATGTCTCTAATACTTGCCACTGCTTTGTAATGCAGGGCCAATGATCTTTATGTTTTACCACATTTTGTTTGGTTTGGGTTAATCCTTTTGGGGCATTTTAGTACTTGTAGGAATAAAAGAGAAGAAGACCACAAGAGGAATTAGATCAATCAATTTTGTTGTTTTAAGCCCCACATAGTTCATTTTCCTTGAGAAGAAGGTGGAAAGTAGTGAATGCATGGGATTGTAGATTGTCTGGTTTGTTGTGCCTGAATGTGCCACGAACTAGTAAATGTAAATAAGTTAGAAGTAACTGAATGTACCTAAAAATATCAACTTTGGGCTGTCCTTTTCTTGTTTCTAGACACTAAGGGTGTTTTCTTTCTCTTTCCAGTAATTTGCCTAGTGGGGTTAGGCCTGGTGGTCTTTTTCTTCAGTTTCCTGCTTTCGATATTTCGTTCCAAGTACCACGGCTATCCTTACAGGTAATCTCTTTATGCTCATGTGAACAATGTCATTTTAACCGATCGAATAAACAAAATATTAGTGGTTAGTAAGTTATTTGAATTAACTTAGAGTAGTGCTAATTCATTTTCCAAGTGACTTTTAATTCATTTGAGCAAGTTTTTGAGCACCTGCCATGTGTTCAGCATAGTGGAGCATGCATAAAAGCTAGAAGGTCTGGTTGTTGTTCCAAAGCAGAACAGTTTCATTTTAGAGCTACATATGCATATATATTATTATAGTCTATATAGAGAGACATAAAACCAGTTTGAAGCCTTATGGAATTTATGGAATTTTTTTCTTCTCTGGGTTTGTCTATCCATCACTTGAATTTGCTTTCTCTATATAAATGACAATTTCATATGATTTTTACTTCACTTGCAATATATTTTCCCCATAAAATCAATTGTTGAGTAATAAACTTCACATCATCTTTTGAATTTTGCAAAATTTTAGCTTTTTTGAATAAAGAAGAAAAGCCAACTTGAAAGGAAAAAATAATGATAAAATAACCTCTGGTCACTAGAAGTCATCATTAATGCATATCTGGTAAGATTTCCATTCACACATAACCACGACTGAGGAGGAGAGAAGACGTTGAACATGCCTTCTGAGACCACATTACCACCACCACACCAGGCCTCCACGAAACACAGCACTGCTGTCATACTCAGGGTCAAGTGCACGCTCTGAGCTAGCCGTACCCTCACTTCTTGAAGGAATAAATCAAGTGGTCTTTCTCTAGGGAGTCCATCCAGCACCTTCACCCATCTTCTTTGTAGTGAAGAAGTACGGCCCCATATTTCCTTTCTCAGAGTCTGCTGAGAGAGAAGAACCAACGATATGTTGACAGGAAATAAAAAGCTCCTTATACCCTGCCATATGTGAACAATGCAGTCATTTTCAGACTTTTTACACATTTAATGACTTTGTATATATATGGCTTGCACTCTCTCCTTTCCATATATATATTGGGAGGACAAAATTAATCACCTAACAAGGAGATCTGATTATGGGGCCATAATGGAAGAAGAAGACTCTTCAACCCCACCTCTCTGTTTTCTCCTATAATATGAAACAGAGACACACTGGCCATTTGTTTTCTTCCCACACCCACTAAAAATAAATTTATTAAGGCAATGGAAGAAATGTGGATATCCGATCTGAGCTCCATGATCATCTGCCTGAAATCCTGCCTTCAGCTTAAATGAATTTTTAAAAATATCAGTCCTGAGGGCAACAAGATTATTAAGAAAAGCTATCACATCTCCAGTTTGTTCAGGCTTCTTCTTGAAGTTAGATAGCCGCCAAACTTGGTTTTGAAAATGTGAAATAATCAAACTATTCAGACCCAAGATTAAATAATACACAAGAAAGATTAAGTTATTTGCTTTTTCTCCCCTTATCCTAGGATTGAAAAACTTCATTCTATTGAAGAAATAGAACTACTCTAGTTTAAAAGACTTTGAAATCAAGGACACCAAAAATACTTCATAACACTTATATGTCAAAGGAAAGGTTGTATTTTTATTTTTATAAATAGGTAAACTGTAGTGAGAGATGATGTGAGACCCTGTTTAGTTGACATTCAGGATGTAGGGGAAGGTAAGAGGTAAATTTCAGATTTCCTTGTACAACAGCGTGCTGAGGCATACCAGAATATCATTCCCTATCTAGGTTACAGCAAAAAAAAGACTAGGAAAAGGAGAGAAAAATGAGGTTTTTATTAGTTTCTTATAGTAATATTACATTCTGACAACACTATTTTTGTTATGATATGAAAAGTTTTCAAGTGTGAACTTTTTTGTAAGGAGCAGTTTCACTCACTTTGTGCAATAGCCTGTTTCTTTACCAGAAGTGGACATATATATCACCTGGGAAACTTTTAAAAATACATATCCTAAGTGCCACACTATATATAGTAAGTGTTCTGAATCAGAGTACATTCGTACTTAGTTTATTTCTGTATGAACATGGCATTTGAAAACCCTTATTTTCTAACCAGCCCTCCCAGCTGAACAAGTATGGCTTTGCCATCAGCTGTCCTCCTCGGGCTGAAAATTAGTTGAAATCTCATTAGGCACCAAAGTTGGGGATAGAAATTAAACCTGAGAGTGGATTGTGAGTATAAAATTCCATAGAGTTTAGATGACAGCCTCTGAGAAGAAGCTGCCAAGATACAGAACCAGAACAGAGTCCTGCAAAGAGGCTTGGAAAATCAGGGGTGCTAAAGATTGCAGCATGGCCATGCAGAGAAATGGGAGCAGGCATTGAGCTTCTTGCTGCTGCAGTAGCACTTCGACTACTGCTTGTGTGGGTTTACCAGATTGATTCAAGCTCAATAGAGTTTGTCTGCTGTGTTAAGCTGTTTGGGATTCAAAGGGCCGAGGAGCAGTGAGGGTATTTTGGGTAATGGGAGGTTTATTGTAAAGTTATACTGAGAAGGGAAGATGAGAAATATAATTCTAGCTTCCACATGCCCAGATACAGATTTTTGGAAGTTCAGAAATAAGTCATTCAGAAACATGATTCCATTGTCTCAACCCATACTCGATAGGTAACTAACCTGCTTATGACCTGACTCTAATTCTGTCATTACTGAATAATTTCTTTTTTATTCTCCTCCCCTTTCGCTAATTGGTGCCTTTTTTGTATGTTTGGCTGCCACCCTTGCTACCAGTGTCACTCTCAGTGTATTTTTGTCAGCCCCTTCTCTCAGGTGGTTCAGTTTGTCACTATGCAGTATGGACATCCAAGTTAGCCAACTTTCATACCAATGTGTACCTCATATCGCATGGTCTACCCTCTAGACTCTGCGCAACTATTTTTCTGGTTCATCAGTGTTATCAGTATATGCCAAATGTCTAATTTTCTGGTGCTCTTCAGAGAGCCTACTGAATGTAAACTAGTCATCTGTTTCTTATGTGCCTTCAAGAGAAGTCACATAGAGTGACAGAGACCTATAAAAGACAAAAGCAATAAGTAAGTGCAGAAGGTAGTAGTTAATGTACCTCATCTGTTGTTAAAAGGGGTGTGCAAGATAGATCTTTGGTGCTCCTTAGAGATAGTTCTTGAAATTCTGTCACTTTCCAAATATATATAACTCCATCATGTGTGGTTAAAAAAAATTGAGTATTTTAAATGAACTTTAGAATTTAATGATTTCTTGTCTATGTGAAGACAATATGTTAGTACAAAACTTCATTGAAATTGAAGTGATTTGTGCAGTTTATCATCTGGCTTCTATACAGTTAAAATGAAAACTGCAAAAAAGCAAATATAATTTTGGTATACTATGCAGCAAAATTTACTCAATAAATGTTGGTTCAGCAATTACTATGTGCCAGCTGCTCTTTTAGGTTCTAAGGATATGAACATTAACCAAACAGACCAAAATCTCTGTCCTCACAGAGCTTACGTTCAAGGGAGGAGTCAGAAAATAAGTATATAGTATGTTTAAGTCATGATAGGCAAAAAGAGAGGCAGGTGCTTGAAATCTAGTCAGCATCTTCAGAAGCCCTGGCATTTTTGTAAAGCCATAAAGTCACTGACAGGAGTGAGCCCTTTGGGCGTCTGGGGGAAGGACGTCCTGGGAACCAGAACGGCAAGTGTTGGGGCACTGGGGGTCAGGGGGAGCTATCAGAAATACGACGCCTGCCGGGCAGGGAGGAGGAGAAAGGGCGCCTGAGGTCAGAGTGAGGGGAATGGAGTCCCATGGAACCTGGGGAGACTAGCTTTCATCTGGGTAAGAGAGGGGTCATCAGAGGGTCTTGAGAAGGAGTGACAAAAATCGGTCTTCCGTGTATATGGAACTTTGTGGTCCTTCATAAACAGCTCCTATTATCGTCCTTAAATCTGGCTGCCAAGAGACGAATCTTCCTAATTGGAATAAAGTCAGGAATTTTGTCCTGGTAATGTATTCCAGAGATGACAGGAAAAGTGGTTTTTATACTTCAAGATCGTGAGTGCTAGTGAAGACTTGACTCTTCTACTTATTTTCTTAAAGTTTTCTTATTTAAAAAAATCAGAAAATAATGTTATTTTCCTTTTGCTCTTCATTTTGCACTATTTTTACCTGATGTAAAAAAAAAATACTATTTTGCTTAGCAGTAAACTCATTTGGTTCAACTTTTAAAAAATGAGCTTGGAGTTATAAGTTACTGAAATTTCTTCCTTTGAATAAAACAAAAGCTTTCCGAGAAGCAAATAAGAATTTTGGCAGTATAGAGTGTAAACAAATAATTGTATGATTAGTTGTTTAAAGTTTGTTTCCCCCATGGATATAAACTCATTGTGAGTAGGGAGCAAGTATTTTATACTCTTTTATCGAGATTCTGAAACAGCATAGTACATAGTAGGCAATAAGTATTTAATGAATGAACGTTACGTGTGTCTTAATTTGGAACTAAAGATTTGATTTATAAATGGGAAATATGCATATAAAGAGTTTTTTTTCCCATGAGAGTGATGCTATCTGTAAATTTACAGAAGAGTATTACTTAGGTAGGTATCAGAGCATGGCCTGGAGTCTAATGAAATTAAGACAGTCACCTTTTCCATCTCCTGAATTTGTCTTTCTCACATTTGCATGCATATTAATATTGTGCACATACACATATTGCCCACAGTTTTCTTGAAGTTGTAAGAGTAATATTTTATTAGATTGATGAACAAAGTAACAAAACTATGGATATGGCTGAGCTTTAATATAAGAGAAGATGAGAACATTTAAAACTTAATAGTTAGAATTGTTACCACAGACCTGGCATGGAGGTTATCGTTACAGTACTAAATGTAGCTATAGATATAGCACACTCCAGATTGTCAGAAGGTTTTACTTTCAGTTCTTACTACTTGTAAATATAGAATCTTACACTTTTGTTTTTAAATGTGCAGTAGCTAATACCACTCCACTGTTTATACGCTGTAAGTGTTCTGTTGACCAATTCTCTGATGAATCCTACTTTCAGTAATAATATCCTTCAGTGGAATTTTCTTGACTGGCAGTCTCATCATAGGAATCTCTAATATTCCTTTCATTGTGTGTAGATGAGCGTAGTCATACTGACTTAAAATATAGAACTCGCCTTCCAAAACAATTATGAGGTGTTTAGTCAGATATTCTACTGTGGAATTCAGGTAGAATTCTGTTGTTACTGGGGCTAGTCAGGAAAATCTTGGAATTTAGTAAAGGCTTTTTGTTAATACCAGCTTAGGCTTTTTACTACTCTCATTTAATTCCTTAATGATTAAATGATTGAGCAACTGAAACTGGGCAAATAAAAGTTCACCTGTGTACTCCATTGTTCCCTGAATAATCCAAATCTTCTTCTGTCTGGACTGTCTTTCCTATCAAAGCAAACACCTTTTAGAACCAGCTCCAGTGACCTCCTCTGGAAAACCTTCCCTAACTCCCCACCCTGCCTCAGTGCCCTGAAGGGAAGGTGTTACTTATCCTATTGTAGGTTAAGACTCTAAGCAGGTTCTCTATTGCCTTTGCTAGATTGAGTTCCTTTGGGTTTCATCTCTTAAACCTTTAGGAGCTTAACAGTTTACGTGGCACAAAGTAATTATAATAAAAGTTTGGCTACAAGATTTGGAAGAGTGAGAGGTAGATAAAGGGAGGTGCCTTGGTTATAGCTTTGCTAAACAGGTAAGGACATTTTCTGTCTAAGGGAATTTTATACTGTGTCTTAACACCTAGCAGCTTTAAAGTTGAATATGAGTAACTGAAATTTGGCAATACAGTATTCTGTTAGCCAGAGGGGTGCCGACCCAAGTACCAGAAATCTGTTGGCTTTTATGAAGGGTATTTATTTGGGGTAGAAGCTTACAGGTTCATGGCCCTAAAGAATCCCAACTCTAGGTTGCTTTCTCACCAAACTCAGTTGCCACATGTTGAAGCAAGATAGCAGACGATCTCCCCTGGTCTCTCCTTCCTTCTTACTCTTAAGGCTCCTTGGGCCCATCTTCTTCCTATCTCAGCTGTAGGCTGGCAGAGGGCTCCTCTCAAGGGCTTCCTCTATCAGTCTGGCATAGGCTTATTTCTTTCCAGGCCTTACCAGCTGCTCATCTCAAACTATCAGGCGAATGGCTCATCTCTCCCAGGAGCTTTAGCTGTTTGAGCCGTCTCTCCTCTGGCATCTATGGAGTGCTCTCTTCCTGTGTCGTCTTCTGTGAGTGACCATTTATATAGCCCACCTGGGGAGCAGGGACTCAACCCTGAGTCATGCTCTACTGACATGGTGGAATCAGAGCCCTAATCTTAACATAATTTAATCAAAGACATCTCAACTGAATCTTATACAATCAAAGAGTATCACATCCCAGAGGAATAGATTATTTTAAAAACATACCCTTCTCTTTTTGGGGTTCATAAATAATATCAAATTGTCTAAACTTTTTTTTTTTTAAATTTATGAAGTTTGGTTTGACACTCCTGATCCTCAGCCAGACCATTTTAACATTTGTCTCAGTCTTGAACCAGAGTAGCTGTGGGAAAAGTCATTGTAGTTGGGAGGAAGAGCTATGTTATCCAAATGTGGATGTCCTTGCATAGTTCTTTCATGATAAACTAGGAATGCTGTCAGGACTTGGTTCAGCATCAGCATCCATAGTTAGATGGAGGGAGAGACTTCAGAGCTGCTTCATTTTCATTGGATGACTAGGTTCTCATCCTCTCTCTCCCTGACCTTAACCAGCTATGTGCTGCGGCAAGCCACTTAACTTCCTGGGCCCAATATCCATATTTAATGAAGTAATAAGGTGGCCTACATCTGATTTCTTACCTGGTTGGTCATCTGAATCTCCAAGGAAATTTTTGAAACATAAAATTTCTTGGGTCCTATATACCTGAATTAGAATCTCCAAGAGTGGATCTTAAAAATGGTAATTCTGATATCACCATTTTCATCAACCAGTCTTAAGTTAATATGACTTCATAATTACCATCCAGCTTCAAAATTTTTATGTCCTTGAGTCACTCAGTGAGTGCTTTATATACATCTTGTGAGGCTTACTTGCTATGAAATACTTTTACTCTGGTTGGTGAAGAAAAATATGTCTGTGAAGCAGCAGATAACAATATAATAAAATTATCAAAAACTAAATGGCAAATCTGTTGTATGGAAATAGTGTATATCTGGGAAAGGCCACTGGGTTTGAAGACTCCAGAAGGCTGGGATTAGCTTTGAGTTTAAGGTAGTGTTTAGATAAAATAGAGAAGAGCAGTTAAGTATATTTCATGGACAGAAAATCATAAGATGAGTGGATACAATGAAAGGAAGAAACATGCATGGTATCTTGGGGAGATTATGAGTGTATTCCTATGGTTTAGCAGCCTTTAATATGGACTCGTACTAACGTGCTTCTAGCCTAAAATGCCCTGATCAGATAAAAAGAGAATACACCTCCTGTTTTGGATGAATTTTAAGATAATTCACCAATTCAAAATCTAGATATTTGTAAAACTTACGATTGTTTTTCCAGAAGAACTTTTTTCATCAGAGCATCAGTGCCCTGGATTTTTAGCACTGGAAACAACCATACAGAGCATCTTATCAGTTCAAACCCATTTTTATAGATGAGCTTAATAGAGTTCATCTACATAAGGATAGAGGTGGAACTTCTGGTTCCTAGCTTGGTTCTTCCTCTACTAATTTTTTAGGTCCTCTAATTCTTACATTCCCATAAGTAGAAAATTGTCCCAGAATCAAAGTTGGAAAAATGTGAGGTCAGTTGTATGATGGTATCTAAGAAAAATGTTGAGAATTAGATGCACAGCACCAAGGTATTACCTTCCAACTCTGCTCTCTTGAACTCCTTTGTGAGCTTGAGTAGATCAGGAGGAAGTTGTGTGTTTCTCCTAATTTTCCCTTATGTTAACTTTCACAAGTATAAATGCATGAAATGAGACAAAAGGAGATATATAGGACTAAGGATCACTTACTCGTTTAGATTGTTAATTAAAATAAAAATATAAATTTATATCCTTTACTGAATGAAAGCCATTATCGTTTACATAGTAGTAGATGGGTTTCCTCTTTTATTTTCCTTCCAATTCTGCCCTTTCAAACTATCCTGTGAGAGAAGCTTGGTCAGTTACAAGCATAATAGCATATTCTTAAGGAACAGAGTACAGTCCCAGAAGCATTTGTCTCTAGCAACAGCATTACATCACTTGATTTAAAACAACAACAACTTCTTCATGTCAAATGAAGAAAAACCACCAAAATATATTCCAGAAGGTATTGACCAAGTAGTCTGAAAAGACATTTGTACGTGCCTGTCTTCAAAGAGAGGAAAGCTCGACGTTATTGAACTATAAACCATGCAGACCAAGAGATGAACCAAATCCAGCATCTCAGGACACACACTCAATTACTCTTGCACAAAGGAAGGACATAAGACCATATCCTTGACTTTCCCAATCTGGATATATGTACATATTAAAGAGAAGGTGAACTATGAAAAACAGATACTCATTCTTCTTCAAAAGAATTCTCAGGAAAACCTTCCACTTCTGCCTACTCTAGATAACTAGAGTTTATGCTTTGTGCTTTGGATAACACTGTACATTTGAACACACATCTCCCCATTTAAAAGTCACTTTAGCCATGGTCTTAATTCCGCCACCAAAGTACTTCGTGTGGTGCCTCTGCCTTTTGCAGTCCAAGTCTTCTATGAATTACGACCTTTGTACTAAAAAAATGCCACTGGTATAGAGAACTATGTCCAGACTTATTCTTAAACGCATTTCCTCATTTTTTCCTCATAATTTTTAATCCTGTTTAATCTACAACGTTTAATTTCTTCTATATATAGTGATCCTTTTCAATTTTTTAAATTGATTTTCATTTTTATTTTAATCTTAAATCTAGCAAGACTGATACATAGGTCATTCATGCCCTACTTCATTTTCTAGGTACTTGATGCTAACATCAGAATTTGTTTTTTCTTTTTTGATCTTCTGACAGGGATGAAAGTCCATTTTAAAATGTTTATCCCATTTCCTTAAATATTCCTTAAGTTTTAGTCTTTAGGATTTATTTTATATCATCAACCTGTATCATACCATTACTACTCCCAAATTGTCTTTTAATTTTTAAATAAGCAAACTTCCCAAATTTGAATCCCCAGTGTGCTTGATACTAGCTTGTAATCTTGAGCAAGTTACTTAACTTTTCTAAATTTCAGTTTTCTCATTTTTAAATGGGAAGATTGTACATACCTCATTCAACTGTTGTGAAGGATTGCATGAGAGAATGCATGAAAATCACTTAGCACATTGCCTGGGACATAGTAAATGGCACAGAGTATTAATGTGTGATGTTTATTATTACCATCATTATAATTCTTCTACACATATATTAAACTCAAATTTCTATGTAATCAACTTTTGTTCCATATTTACATGAGTCATTCAATGAAGGATAGATTTTCCCTGAATCTTTCAGAGAACTTAATTGGGCTCCTGAGTCCCTTGAAACTATAAGTGAAATAAAGATTATTTGAATTTGATCTAATTACCACTGAGCACTAGTTCAGAGGAAAGTTTTATTCCATTGGCAGGAGTGAATTTATTTTATGTATTAAATAAAAAACTTTTTATCTATTTATATTTATTTAATATAAAAAATGAATTCACTCCTGTCTTCTCTTAAGGATAATTACCTTCCCAATATTTTCCACTGACACACTTTGACTCACAAAAACTTTCTTCAGAGGATTTCTATAAAAGCATTTATGACACATCTGTGATTAGTAGGAAGTGAACATGAAACATTCTCTAAGAAGTTATCACTTTGCTTCCTGACCACCCATAAAACCGCAGCTGTCTTAGAAAGGTGGTGTTGTATAATTGGAAAATAACTATTTACAATCAGCAGACCTGAACTGTGGTTTACTTTTTTTATATTAGTTAAGAGATATGGCTCTAGAATCATACAAATCTGGGTTTATATCTTAGATCCTCTCAACCAACTTCAAGATTTGCTGTTAACTACATCTCTTAAGTCTGATTTCGCTCAACTCAAAAATAGTGTTTTTGTGGAGTGGGAGACAGGTGCAGTTGTTAAATTTGTCTTGTCTTTCTATATCTTTTGCCAAGATATTTAACTCTTTTAAGCCTATTTTTCATGGGCAAACTTAGGATAATATCTTCTACAGAATTTTTTGGGGATAAATGATAATCAAGCTTTAGTTCCTGAAATATAGTAGGTTCTCAAGAAATATTTATTATTTCACCTACCTCCCTTCCTCAGTATTAGCATTTTAGTACTTGCATTTTGACTAGCACTTTATTACATTTTTCATTGTGGTCGTATATAATTGTTTCATGTATTTAAATCTTTTTTCCTTCTATGAGATTGGAAAGGAACGGGAAGGTTTCTTGGCAAATACCTTTCTATATCTCCACATTGTTACGCACATAGTAGGTGCTCATTATTTACTTGTTAATTGAATATACTTACTTATTTCTTCATCTACTTCGAATAAGTGCAACAGGAACAACTAAAATAGAAACGCAGTGAGGTGAAAAGATGAGTACTGTGCTGCCACATTGCACAGCTCCAAAAGGTGCAGGTCATGGAATGACACACCCTGGAATTGCTTAACCTAGCCGTCCTGAGGGGATGTGTGGAAGGGAATTATCCCAGAAACCTGACACCTAAAAATAACCATTACAACCCCAAATTGATTTTGAACTTTCTGGCATCGAGTAAAGTATAGAAGATAAAAGTATATATTATTAAAGCATACAATGGTATCTTCCAGAAAAGTATCTTCCAGTATCTTAAAAAGATACTTAAAATGTACGATGTTCTTGGGTATTTTGAGAAATGGTGAACAGAAAAATGGAATGACATCAGTAAGAGAAAGTACAGAATAGAAGCTAGAAATGAAAGGAACTCAAATTTTGAGAGATGTGTAATAGAGAACAGGCACAGCAAGGCAAAGATATCCCAGGATGCACAGAGTATAGCAGTATTACATTCATTTGTACATCTTAGGTGTGCATCTTTCATCTGTAGGGAAAATATAAAACACAGTCTTGGTCTGTAGAAATAGAAGAGTAATATAGAAAGATTGTGGTGATCAGTCCACGGTACCTATCATTGATAAGAATGTCACAGGGATTGCCTTTTTTGGACTGATAGCCAGCTGTGAAGAATGACATAAGGTCATTTGGAAATGAGTCAAAGAAGAGCTGGAATGTTATAAAGGCACCACTGTCTATCCCAGATCTGATCTATATAAAGAATGCAGTGCTAAATCTTGTTATAACATTGTTCAAAGACAAATGAATCTTAAGGATTATTTTTTCCATATTGTTGTATTTCATTGTGGTGTATTGGAAAGTGATCTGGACTTTGAGTGAGAAGATGTGATTTGGACCATGGCACTTAATTACTCTAAAATATCAGGCAAGTCTTTTAATCTTTTCTGAGCCTCAGTTTTCCTCTTCTTTCAAATAAGGACCATAATATTTATCTCATAAGTATAATAAATGTGTATGAAGTTATAGCAAAGTATTAAGTATTTTGCAAATGTAAGATAACTCTTAACTGTGTTGTTTATTGGAATCGATCCCAAGTTCAGCCTATTCTGTTATACTTAGCTGCTACTGGGTCAAGTATTCAGATAAAAGTTACCAGCAATAGACTTTGACTAATGAAATGGAATTTAACCATTTGAAAAACTATACTTTTTCAAATACTCATTCACATATTTGCATAAACCTCAGCTGCCCCAAACAAAACAAAATTTCATTTTGTTATTTCTCTTTTTTTAGTCACTTTAAGGAGAAAAAGCAGAACTAAAATAATCAAGAGAAATACATTTAATTTTGCCTAGGAAAAATGTTTTCAAATCCGTTTTCCCATTAACAGTATTAACCATAATATTCAAAATTAATAGGGAAAAAAAGCCTTCCAAATAGTTAACTTACTGAAAATTTAAAAAATTTTTATTTGATATGTTTTCATAAGCAGGTATAGGATTCTCTACAGAAATCTAGTGATTTTTTTGTATAAAACAGCAGATTCCAGTTACTTGATTCTGCACTGCGGGGCCCACCCCCTTAAACCCAAAGAGCACAGTCTGTACAGACACACACCACAGGTGGCTAAAGGGCCTGCCGTTCGCAGTGTTACAGTTTCTCACCATGGCAGAACCTCCATACCACTCAGCACCCTGAAAGCCAGGAAAGAGTGGAGGCTCATGTGGTCCAGCAGCGCTGGGCTCGCTGTCTTTCTCAACCTTACCCCACATTGTAGCTTTTCTGCTCTTTGGGATCCATATTTCTGATCATTCCTAATTATTACTAAACAAGTCATCATAATTTTGCTATATGTTCTTTTCTGTGCATGCTGTATAGAGAATTGGCCTTAGCCAGAAAATAGACTGTAGCTATCTACAAATACAGAAAAGTTTCCACCCCACCCCCCCTCCCCGCAAAGAGTTCTTTCCCTATTCCTAATAAAGGCCTAAA
Source organism: Dasypus novemcinctus (assembly GCF_030445035.2). Classification (NCBI taxonomy): domain Eukaryota; kingdom Metazoa; phylum Chordata; class Mammalia; order Cingulata; family Dasypodidae; genus Dasypus; species Dasypus novemcinctus. Next base: position 7,305,736 of record NC_080701.1, on the reverse strand, counting down.
TTTCTTTAGGTCTTTTTTTAGGCCATTTGTTTCAAAATTGAAGACTTTCTGGGTTCAGTAATCTTCTATTAAGAGGAAGAGAGTCCCAGGGCTTTTGGTGGGTAATAGACATAATGTACTTCTCAGTATTTTTACAACCCTTATGAACATAGAGTAAAAATTTAAGAATCGTAGCAGTTAATCAGTGAGTTCTAACCACAAGGCCAATGAAATAGTGAAAATTCATCCAGTGGCCTGCCTGTTCTATGAATGGTACTAAAGCGAACTCTGAGCAGCCGCTCTTCAGTCACATGGGGTTTCTGTGATACTGAGGGCATTATAACAATTAGATCTCTGACACCTTCTCCAGTTTGGAAACAGGAAGTAAGGACAGCATACAACAAAATCCTTCTGACTGAAGATCTCAGTAGAGGATTTTACTAATTCCCAAGTGGATGTAGTTCATTCTTTTAAGCACACTTGTCTCTGTTTTGTGGTTTGCAAACATCAGAAACAGATGGAGGAATTCAATCAACATGAGTAAAAAGTAAAACACAAGGAAAGAGCACTGCTTGGTGCCTGTTCAGAGTATTTCACAAGAAGGGAAAGGAACAAATATATTGTAGATATATTTATGGGTCTTCAGCAACCTCATTCACCAAATCCAGAGGTCACTTATTCTTCAACCCCGTGACCGCACGTCCTAGTTGACCGTCCCCTCTTTGAAACTTTGTGCCATAGCTTTTGTAACGTAGCACTCTCACACCTTCCTTTTCCTTTTTAGATTACTTCTCATTCCCAGATACACATCTTCAATCCTAACCTTTCTCCTGAGATCTAGAACCAGACTTGAATGAACACCTCACCATCAACATGACCAAAATCAACTTCATTTCTGCCTCCATTTTCTCCTCATCTTCTCCCTGTTCTCCTAAGATGCTGCTATTTCCACAATCCTATCGTCATTTGCCCATGTCCCCTCATCCTTGTCCTCTGTTCGAATGTCTGTCCTTTCCATTCCCACTGCTTCTGTCTTAATTCACATACTCAGTATCTTCTCAGACTATCAGCTAGCCTCCTCACTTCTCTCCCTTCCATAATTCATCCCTTACTCTAGAGTAATGCCACAATTACCATTTTAAGATATGGACCTGGTTATGTTGCTCCTTCATCAACACCCATTAATAGCTAACAAGAAAGATGAAGGGGAGTTAATACATGTTTCTCCTAGATGATATTAAAAAACAAATTGAAGAAAATAAAATTATCAATAATCCCTACACCCAGATTTTCAAATGTTAACAGTTTATCTTATATTCATTTTTAAACCAGGATAGGGCTATACTATGTTTTGTAAGTGGCTTCCTTTTTCTTTTATATATTATGATCTTATTTCAGAAGATTATCTAATCTTCTATAATATGATTTTACTAGTGATATAATAATTCCATTGTATGAATCACCTTAAAAATCCTTTTACATTTGGTGTCATCTGTCTCATTTTGTTTTTTGTTTTTTTTAAGATTTATTTTATTTCCCCCTCCCTATTCCCCCCATTGTCTGCTGTCTCTATCCATTTGCTGTTTTTTCTTTGTCTGCTTGTATTCTTATTTGGCAGCTCCGGGAACTGATCCTGGGACCTTCTGGAGTGGGAGAGAGGCAATTACTCTCTTGTACCACCTTAACCCCTGTTCTGCTACATCTTATTTTCTCTCCTGTGTCTCATTGCATCATCTTGCTGTGCCAGCTCTCTGCATCGGCTGGCACTCCTAACGCAGGGCAGCTTTCCCACGTGGTCCAGCTCACCCTCACCAGGAGGCCCTGGCCATTGAACCCTGGACCTCCTATATGGTAGATGGGAGCCCAGTTGGTTGAGCCACATCCGTTTTCCTCATTTCTTCTTATAGTACAGCCTTCAGGGTACCCAATGGTTGCAGGGGTTGGAAAACTGCTGCTTTAGGAGGTAAGTCCAGTCTGCTGGCCACTTTTGTGGCCCACAAACTAAGAATGGCTTTTACTGTTTGAAATCATTTGCAAATTAAATTTCAGTGTCCCTAAATAAAGCTTTATTGGAGCACAGCCAGGCTTGTTTGTTTTTAAGTATTATGTATGGCTGTTTTCACACTGCAACAGCTTAGTGGAGTAGTTTCAACAGAGACTTATGGTCTGTAAGTTTAAAACGCTTGTTCTGGCCCTCTGTAGAAAAGGTGTGCTGATTCCTGGTTTAGCCATACTGAACTCAACACTGAGATTTATTTTCTTTCTTTAATGCTTTTCTTCATGCAACTCCTTTAGCCTAGGCTGCCATCTCTTCATTTGACTTGTTCTCAAAGTCAGAGTTTTGCTTTGCTTTTGAATTCCTGCACACTTTGACTTGCCATCATTCAGGTATACTGCTCTGTTATAATTAATTGTACCCAGATCTTTCTCTCCTCTAGAGAAAAACACAGGGTCCGTGGCTGTCAATCATTCCATTTCCTGCAGTACCTTTTTAAGCTTTCTATATGTAAGAGATGGTCAGTAAATTTGTTGAATCCTGATGGACTTTTTTGTCTAAATGTGAGATAGTAGCTATCACTTTGAATATTTTTTCTTTAGAAAAAAATCTATTTTGAGTTTCAAATATAAACTTACTAATGAACCTTTGGAACATCACTCCTAAGTCAAGAAACTACATTTTCATCCAAATGCTTGATGTTTGCTAATATGAGGAATTAACAAGGACTGAGCCAACCTTAAAGAGAAATGCTTTGAGATTGAATTCCATTCCTGTCTGTATTCAAAGGGCCCCTCTGCATCTCCAGTGTACTTCAATATACTTCAAATAATAAAATGTTCTTCAAACAATAATCAAGTAATCTGGCTTACTGCACAATGCCCTGTGTAAAGTCACCACCTGCCACTTGACCTCTATCTTATATTCTACCTGAGTTAAAACTGAACAGGCCTGTCACAGCAGCCAGTACGCTGCATGAGTAGGCCACTGTTAGCACAGCGAGATTCATGACAGTGGACAGCAGGCCAGAGGAAGCCAACGGTAGCAGCCACGACAGCTTCTTCTGCTCCTAGGACGTGGACTACAACAGTGAAAAGCACATGCCAAATAAAGAATGTTTCCAGTGTTCTTGACAGTTTTTTAGTCCAAAGCCTTTCCTACATCTTTATGATAAACTCTATTAAGAAAAATAATATCCAAACACTACTAAAAAGCATAAATCTAGGAGAATAACTAGATGTTAGATTTGACATCGATACTAATACACAGGTAGACGTGAAGAGAGAAAAACTCTATGTCTGACCCTGAGGGACAGAAACGAGGACTAGCCCCTTGAGTGAGAATGTCAGTATAAAACGTTCATGTGGAAAACCTTGGACATTTAAGATTAATGAACATAAAACCAAACATGAAATATTTGAACAGTTAATACCTTTCTAAGAAATACTTTAAACAAAATATTTTTGTGTATCAAATTTTTCCAGTGTCTTGAACAATTTTAGAATGGTTTGTATAACTTTTAACTAAGGATCATTTTAAATATAATACAATAGGATTTATCCTTTATTGTGGCACAGTTAATAGAATGACCAGTTCAAGATGAAATATAAATCTGTAATTTCATAAAATATTAGCATAAGATATAAATTGCATAATTTTAAGCAAGAGTTGTAACAATTTTTAAAATAATTAAATATGTCCATTTGGAAAAATCTCTCTAGCATGAACCAATAGCATGGTAACTAAAGATTCTTAGTATATTTTTATATACATTTTAAGAGAGTGTTCACAAAGATGCTTTTACTCAGAATGTAGAAACATCTAAAACATAGAACCATCTTAGCCTTTCTCTCTCCAAATAGGAGATATAAAAGGATCTTAAAAGGTCATAGTATGGTGATATTTTTCACAATAATAAAAGGTGATCTTTAGCGTTACCTTGCTTAAAATTTTCAGATCAGTCTTTAAATTTGAGAAACTAAAACAGGATTTGCAGGTTTTTTGTTGTTTGTTTTTTAATTACAGTTTAAGGTACTTTATGGTCAAGTTTTCATTTTTCTTTAACTGTCATTTTTCAATTCTCTTCACCTTCAGTGCAAGCTTATAATTAAGGAAGGAAAATGCGGAGTTCACTGAGTGACTCTGCTTTGCCGTCGGTTCTGTTGAGCATTATGTGGACTGAGCGCAGCTGTAACTTACAGCCATGGCGCGTTCACTGCTGTCTTCGCGAACATGGTTACTTCTGTAGTACTTCAGTTGTAACTATAACTGGGATGTCTGATTGTGTTTAGAAATCAGCACGTGATACCCAGAGTAATTATTGCATAATTCATTAATATTTTAATTTTCACTATAATGTATAATTTATATATTTAAAATATATTATGTACATTTTGTATTTTATGTAATGTTCTATAATAAAAATATGCTATATATTTACTTGTATCACAGTGTCAACAGAATCATAAAATATTAGCCCTAGAAAGAACTTTAGGGTCATCCAAAACAAATCTTTTCACTAATGAGGAAACCGAGGTTCAGAAAGGCAAAGCAATATATGCCTAGGATATAATTTAAACACTCAGATATTAAACTCATTTGAAAACTTTTCCAACTGCATGACTTTTAAATTACAGTTATATTAGTTTCATTTTTGCTTTAATATTTAGTTAAAAATTGGTTTATCTCTGGTTGTCTTATATTGTCAATTTGCAAGAGATATCAATAGAAAGATTCAGTAATCAAACAAAAAGCTTAATAGGGAAGTGGGTGTAGCTCAGTGGTTGCATGCCTGCTTCCCATGTATGAGGTCCCAGGTTCAATCCCCCATACCTCCTTAAAAAAAACTTAATGTTTTTTAAATTGACTTACCATTTTAAAAGTTTTTAAAAAGTCATTTCATAATATTAAAGCTTTTTATTAGGTATTAGGGAAGTTAAAAACAAAATACCATGGTTTTTCTTTTGTTCTATATGTACAAGCATCTTTATGTTGATGTTTCATTACAATCTATAACAATTTTATTATGTTTTATGTATACACTTCCCCAATATGACTGTTCAAGATAATTAAAATAAAAATTACATTAACCAAAGATCAAGGATTTAAATAATCACTTTATGTAATTAATTATAGATTCAGTGATGAGGAAAAAATATCTTCTTCAGGACATTTGAATGTCCAACGTCAAATACTGATTTCAATACATTCCCTTTATTTCTCCCAGATTGTCATTTTAAATGCTGATTTAACTATTGCTGTAGTCAGCAATGAGAAAAGCTTATAAAAATGTGTAATTTTATGCAAACTTAAATACCATAAATGCAAGTCTCATCAGCATCTTCTCTTACCCTGACCCTGTAAAAATTACAATGAGGTGACAAAATAATTATGACATTTTTATGTTATATTTACATGGACTAATGTAGAATGGAATAAAAAGTATATTATGTTTTCCATATTTTCATCATATAATTTTCTTTCTTTTTCAGCTTTTTAATTAAGTGAAGCCAAGTGGGATTTGCATAAAGTGAATGTTTACCATGAAGATAAACTTCCTGACATTATACTGTTTTTGAATTCCTGAGTTCATTTCTCTTACCTATTGTGACTGCCCATCCTTGCACAATTTTTTAAAATGTGGTTTTCATTAGTAAATTTAATTTATGAATAACCTACAAAGGAAACATGAAAGTGTTTTTTCAAGCATATTATATTCAGTGTGTGCTACAGGATTGAAATAAATATGAATGTAATTATGACTTCATGTTTTAGAATTGTTCCCTCATTAGTAAAGAAACCTGCAATGTTAGTTAAGGAAACCTATGGAATGTATGTGAAAAAATTCTAAGGATTGTACAGGGACTAGTCATATGCATGAAACTATGTCATGTACTAAAAAAATTGTACTTTTGCAGTTTCTGTTATAAAGGATGTGCACTGTTAAAAATACTGTTTTGTTCTTATTAACCATAATTATATGGGATGGGGGCTGGATGAATGGTACCTACAATTTGGATGCCTAACCAACATATAGAAGGTTCTTCTAGGGATAGAAATATAAAGTAAATATGCGCTAAATCAACATTCCTCAAAGGCATTGGGTGATGGGAGCCACACACTAGAATTAGTTTCCTCTCCAACTTTGAAAGTGTCATCCAGGAATAGAGAGTTATAACAAACATAACTCACTGTGGTCTTTTCCACTTGTGTTCTATGGAGAAAGCTTGCCATCAAAACCTTGTTCCTTCATTCTCCAAATTCAGATAAAAGGTCAATTAACCTGAGATGATTGACTCAATGAATCTTTCTTGAAAACCAAATATAGGAGTGTATCCACTACAATGTTAGTATTCCACTTTCGTTTATAAAGCACTTTCATGTACATCATGCTATGTGTTCCTCCTCAACAACCCTGTAAATTAGACAGAAAATGGAAACTGTATCTGACTTGTAGAAGTAAAGGCAGCTGAAAACCAAAAATAATAAGAGATAGCGATCATAACCAAATTTCCAAACTCAAAGATGAATTTTTATTTTCTGTGATGTTACCCTAAGACAGATTTAGGAGCATAGTTTTTTAATCAGTTCAGTAAGGTTCTTTCTCTTTTTTTAGGCTTATCTAATTTTCATTACATTCTGTATAACAGACCTTGGGGAATTTTGTTCACTGGGAATTCTAGCTATGCGGGCTCAAATAAGAACACAATGTACAACCACTGAATTTACTTCTTTTGTACCTATGTATTTCAGGTTATATCCCAAGGCTGTATGTGTTCTAACAAGATGAATGCTATCTTGTCAAAATATAATGATATTCAGTGAAAACTACATAATAATTCAAACTGTATTAAACTTATCACATATTCCCAAATCTATTATTAAAAGTATATTAAGTCTGTAGATCCTGTTCAAAGATGAAGAAATTTAGTACTGAGACGGCACTTGGGGAAAAGCAGTAAGAGAGTAATCATTTGGTGGGTGCTTATCCCTGGGTCACCTTCAACACGTACCTCCTAGTCCTTTGAGTACTTTTACCTTCCCTGAGGTTAATTTAGGACAGACATTACAATATGGAGTTTGAAGCCAAATATTACTACAAATCATAAATATTTCTTAACTACAAATACTTTTGTCCCTTAAATCTGAAATTTAATCTTCTACTTAGTATAAAATTGATAAAGTTATATTGACGAAAGACTTCTAATCTCTCTATAAAGTTTAATAATGTTTAATCATTACCAAAGTCAAGTAGTTCTCAGACACTGACCAAGGTAAGAAGTATTTCCCTGTCCTGTACTCATAAATGTTTTCTAGCCTGTAGTATGTAATTTCCTCTGAACATTAAAAACCGTTCTAACTTCTAAATTTTTTTCAGAATCTCAGTTTAAGGAGATGTGACTTCTTTATAGGCAATTGTTGCACATTAGGGAAGTGTCTCTCAAGGTCACAGTAGAGGGAAAAAAATTGCCTCATGATAAGTCATTATTGGAAATTTCTATAGGCAAAACTACAAAGAGTGGCTCAAATATAGTTTGCTTTCAGAATGTAGTATTTGCAAAATTACATAATACAATAATAACTTTTTACCTTTGATAAATAATTAGGTCTTAGGAATTTTTATTTAGTATATTCTCCAATGTCATTTTTCAACTGAATTCACTGTATTGAAGATCATAAAAATTATATTTAACAATATACTGTTGGAATAAAAGGGATTACATTTCTGCTCAGTTGGAGAGAAAAATCCTAATATAAAATTCCATCTAACGGAGTTTCATTTTACAATGACAGCTGATGAATTACTTGTTGCATTTTGCTCAGCATACTGTTTCTTGAATTAGGTATTCACATGAGTAAGACCAATAGTGTTATGTGCTTACTGTAATTTTATTTTGCACATAAAGTAATATCCCTTGTCAACTACAATTCAACAGGCATGGTGATTCGTGGAGATTAGATCTTTGTAGCCCTAGAGCTTGACAAGTATTCCCTTTCTTGTATTGTCTGAGACATTCCTAGGGGAACATGAGGGAGTGGTTATTCTAAATAAGGCATAATATATCATTTTCAGATCAGTGTAGTTCAACGTGTTTTATGAAGAAGGACTAGTGACAGGCAAATACATTAGCTAGAGCATACAGGGATAAGATATGTAAATGGGCTTTATTAGATAATGTTCCTCAGAATACACAAAGCTTATTAACATTAAGCTTAATATATTAAAACAAGGTGCCTTTCATAGTTCAACAAGATGCTATACTGGGTCAGAACAATAATGTATTAAAAAGTATTGTTGTCTAATACTGGACCCAGGGTGACATGGTAGATAATCATGTTCAAATGTTACAAGTATGCAACAGCTCCTAAATTTCCTTACATAGTTCAAGGGCAATCTATCATTTATGAATTTTTCCATGCTCCTTTTTTATCTTCTTATATACCTGAAATACATGTAAATGTTTATAGTGTATTAAACTTGAGGGTCTGAGTATTTCTATTGCTATTAAAGTTTTAATAAAGTGCCATGTTCAAAGTATAATAGAAAATAAGCCACATTCACCAAAACGTTGATGTGTTTACTTCCATTAAAAATTCTGCATAGATGTCAGCAAAAATGACAGAGTAGGAAATACCAGAAACACTGGAAAAAACTAGGAAGAATTATCAAATTTGTTGGAACTCAAAAGTTTACAACCACCAAATGCATATTTAATCAAGAAAAAGATGACAATCATGGTAGGAGAACTTTGTGGCATTTTACCTTAGTCTTACCCTACTGCTCACTAGATAAGCATCAGTCTTGAAAATGGAGCCCATGTTCCCAATGCCAGTTCCCGTTTCCCAGAGGGTAAGAGTGGACCTTGTTCTCAAGGAATTGTACCTGTCTTAAAGCTCCCTGAAGGACTGATGTAAGGGCTTATTTTACTTTTTCTAATTCAGAAGTCTTTCTGCAGAGTCGGCTACATGGAGGGTGTTCTCAAACACTGAAAGGAAAATGACAAGCTAATGTCCTTGGGGCAAAAGACAACAGTTGGGACAAGCAACAACAAGAAGCCTGGGAGGAAAAGCTGGGGTGTGAGTTACTTTGGGGAATAAGGACTTTTAAAATCTCTCATATATTCAGGGATTCTAGAAGGCTATGCACATTTTCAGAAGAGGATACCTGCTCAGAGAAAACCCAAGAAACCCCCAAGCTTTCACCTCTCCAATCTTTAGGTTCAGCACAAGCAGGAATGAATGCTAAACCAGTTTTGAAAAAGCACTGAAGGAGTGCTCCAACACAGAGCCAATTTATAAACATTTGGAAAGTTTTTTTTCTTTTTCATTTTTTTCCCGCATGTGTATATGTCTCCAGGCATTTATTTAAGGAAAGCTTTTTTAAACCACAAACTACCACTATACTAACAAGAGAAACTTCAGTGGCAACACACAACAAAGAATACAGTTTATATGAAAAAATAGTAAAGTGTTCAAATAACTAAAATCCACAGCAACAATTAACATTGGGTGAGGGAAGAGAATCTAATTTACAGTTACCACATTAAAATATTGAAAATGTCCAGTTTTCAAGAAAAAAATGTGGCATGCAAAGAAACAAAGTATGGTCTCTTCTCAGGAAATCCAAGTTGGCTGCATTTAATATGCACAAATAAATAAGGGATCAAATCAGCAACATGGCAAAGTAAGCTCCAAAATCCCATTCCCCCACAACAGCAATGAAAAACAAGTAGAAAATGGCAGGACCAGCATTCTCAGAACTCCTGAAATAGTGCAAGATTTACAGCAACCAAGTGAACCCTGTTTCAAGAAAAAGAGATTTAAAAAATTGTAGTGGAACTTCATGGCACTTTTGCTACCCCTTCCCTTTTCCCCTCCCTGCCTTGGCATTGTGGAAGCTCATTCTCCAGTATGGGTTACTGGCCCCAGTTCCTGGAGGGAGCCGAGCACACTATAATCACAGAATGCCATGTATGTATGTCCTTTCCAACCTGTTCTAGTTTGCCAGGCTGCCATGGCAAACTGGTTGGCTCGGACAAAAGGAATTTATTAGCTCACATTTTCCAGACTAGTAAAAGTCCAAGGTGATGCTTTCTTCCCCAAGTCTGGAGCATGCTGGTACTGGCTGCCATCAATTCTTGGGATTCCTTGGCTTATTTCTGCCTCACATCGCATAGTGTTGTCCTCTCCTTTCTTGATTCTGCAGCTTCTGGGTCCTCTTTATAAAGCCTTTAATTCAGATTAAAACCCACTATCATTTAGTTGGCCCACTAAAAATAACATCTTCAAGCGGTCCTATTTACAATGGGTTCACACCCACAGGAATGCGGCTTAAAATTATAATGTTTTTTCAGGGGTATATAACTCAGTCTACCATAGTCCACTCTCTGGACCCCATAAAGACATGTTATTCCCGCACACAAAATACATTCAAGCATCACAATGTACCAAAAGCCTTAAGTCATTCAAGATTAGTTATGGATGTGGACCATCCTGGGGCAAAGTTCTCTGTTGACCTGTGAAAGCTAGAACACAAGTTCTGTTTCCAAAGTTCAATGGTAGGACAGGCATAGGATAGACATTCACATTCCAGAAGGTATTAATTACAAAGAAAACAGTGGTCATGTGTCCCAAGCAATTTCAAAACTCAGTTGGGCAAACTCCATTTGCGTCATCTGTTAATTGATGCTTTATTCTCTGGGGCTGCTGGAGTGGCAACCCCACACTTTCCAAGTGCTTGTACAGCAGCCAGGCTCTCTACAAATGCCAGGGCATGGACTCCAAGCTCTCTCCAAGGGCTTGGGATGGTGGCAGTTCTCTCCCTAAGCATCAGGATAGAACCCACTCCTCCTAAGTCTTGGGGCCAATGGCCTGCCGCCTTGAAGTGCAGGGTTGGACCCCCCTTTTCCACATGCATGTGTGGGCCCTCTCTTGTCATGCAGGGAGATCTCTTCAGTCCAGACCTTTTCCATCATTCTGTCCTTGAAGTCACTTTTCCTTCAGTTTATACCTTCTCTGTCCATTCAGTCCAGAATGGCAGTAGTCCTCATACAATTTTCATAAAGTCTTGTCAGCTTTGCATGCTGCTCAAGTGGTTCCAAACCACCAGATGAAAGGATTTTGACAGAGCCTTCCTAGACAAATATATTTCCAATCCTGACTTCCTCTGAGATGGCTGACTGGATCCATAAGGTGGAGGCCTAGTATCCTTAGCAAAGGCTGGTGCAGTTACAGCCTCACCTAGGGCCATGCTTTCCTCGGACCTCACCAGGGAGGGCCCTGATAGAGCCACTCATCTCAGAGCATGCTAACTGGATAGACTGAGTATTTTCCATAACATAATAACTGCTTCCCTTGTGCTTAAGAGTCCAGTCCACAATTGCCCCCTTTCTTTTCCAATTTTACTGTATGTAGAAATGAGAAACCAGGCTGTACCTTACCCACTTGGCTTGGAAATTCCTTCAGGTAAATATTCAAGTTCATTGCTTACAAGTTCTGCCTTCCATCCCTACATCAGAACACAATTTTGACAAGTTCTGTGCCAGTTTCTAAGAACTAAGTTTCTTTCATGGTCTCACCAGAAGCACTTCTAAAATCCGTATTTCTGCCAAAAGTCTCTTCAAGGTAACCAAGGTTTCTTCTACCCAGTGCCTCATAATTTTCCCATCATCTACCCATTACCCAATTCCAAAGGTGCTTCCACATTTTTAGTTTTTTGTAATACCACTCCATTTTTTGGCACCAAAAACTCTCCTAGGTTGCTATGACAAATACCATACAATGGGTTAGCTTGAACAAAAAGAACTTATTGGCTAACAGTTTTGAGGCTAGAAGTCCAAAAGCAAGGTATCAGCAGGGAGGTGCTTTCTTCCCAGAGTCTGCAGTGTTCTGGTTCTGGCAATCCTTGGGTTCCTTGGCTTCTGCCTCCCATCACATTCCTTACTGTTATTGCCTCTGTGACTTTCATTCCTCTTTATAAGGCCTGCAATAATCTAGTTTAAGATCACTCTCATTCAGTCAGGATACGCCTTAGCTAAAAATGACATCTTTAAGTGGTCCTATTTACATGGGTTCACACCCACAGGACTACAGATTAAAAGCTGTCTTTTCCTGGAGTAAATAACTCAGTCTATCATACAGCCTATCTTATAGCAGCCTGAAGGACTGATCCTAATCACGCATCGATCACCTAACCCAGAACTCTTGACATAGAAGCAACTGGCATGGCCCCTAAAACAATATAAAAACTCTCAAGTCCAGCTCCCTGGAGGAAAAGACTACAGTTGAGGCATACAATTGAGACCTACAGGTGCATTAAACCTGGGAGGAAAGGCTGTAGAGAATTTCCTGGGGAAAGAGGGACATTCAGAGTGTTTGTGTATATGTGGGATTTTATAATGCTACTTGCATGCTCAGGGTTAATACTGTGCTCAGAAAAAACCTGAGAGGAACTGAAGTTTTCATTTTGGCTGTACATTCCACTCACTGCAAAACTGGCTAAGCACTGAAGAAGAGCCCAGGACAAAGCCAGTTTACAAAGACTGGGAGAGAGTTGTTTTTTCCTTTGTTTGTATTAGATCCTCGCATGAAAGGAAATCTTTGTCATAGCACTAGTTGAATACAAGCTAAAAGAATAGATGTCAGTAACTACACAATCAAGGAATAGTCTGTATATAAATAGTTTGGAGAAATCACAACAAATAGACCACTACAGCCTTCATCAATAAGAAAAAAATGATACCCTGGGGGAAGGGGAGAATCTGATTTCCAGTGTTAACACATAAAAAAAATTCAAATGTAAAAATCTCAATAAAAAGTCACAAAGCATACACAGGAACAGGAAAAATGACCTATTCAAAGGAATGAAATAAAGTGACAGAAACCATCCCTGAAAAAAAAAAAAAAAAGAATTGGAATTATTAATGTAAGACATTAAACTCTCTTAAATGAGTTCAGTGAATTAAAGGAAAACATGGAAAAAGACCTATGGAAGATCATGAAAATGACATGAACAAAAGGAGAAATTCAATATAGAGGTAGAATTTTAGAAAGGCTTCAAATTCTGGAGCTGAAAAAGTAGAATAACTGAAATTAAAAAGTTCCCTAGAGGGGTTCAACATCAGATTTGAGCTGGCAGAAGAAAGAATCAGTAAACTTGAAGATAGGAAAATTGTAGTTATTTAGTCTGAGGAAAAGAAAAAAAAATTGAACAGGGCCTAAGGGACTTGTGAAACACCATCAATTGCATAAATAAACATAAACAGAAGTAGAAGAGAAAGGAGCTAAAAGAACATTTTAAGAAATATCTGAAAATCTTTGAAATTTTTTGAAAGACCTTGATATACATGTCCAAGGTGCCAAAGGAACTCCAAATTGGATCAACTCAAAGAGATCCACACCAAAACACATCATAAACATAATCATAATCAAAACACGTCAAGTGCCAAACTTAAAGAATTCTAAAACCACCAACAGTGAAACAACTTACCATATACATGGAATCCTTAATAAGATTACATGTTAATTTCTCATCAGAAACCATGGAAGTCAGAAGGCAGTGGGATGACATTTAATGTTCCTAAAGGAAAGTCTGTCAACCAAGAATTATGTATCCCCAAATGATATTTTATCCTTATAAAATGAGGAAGAAGTTAAGACAGTTAAAAGCTTAGCAAATTTGATACCACTAGATTTGTCCTTCAGTTAATGCTAAAGGAGGTACTTCAGGATGAAAGGAAAGGACACAAGACAATAACTTAAGGAATAATTGCATGGGGAAAAATTAATGTCAATACTACTGTATTTTTAGTTTATAACATGACTTTAATTACAAATTATGGTGGTTTGAAGCTGTATGTGCCTCAGAAAAACATTCTTTAATCTCTTCCTATGGGTGCAAACCTAGTGGAAGTAGGTTCTTTTGATGACTTTACTTCAGTTAAGGCGTTCCCTACCTCAACCAGGATGGGTCTTAATCATATTACTGGAGTCCTGTATAAATAGAATGAATACAGAAAATGAGAGAGAAAGCCACAGAAGCAAGAAGCTGAAATCAGCAAAACCTGGAAGAGAAGGGAGAGACCAGCAGACTCTTCCATGTGCCTTGCCACATGGCCAAAGAACCAAGGATAGCCAGCAGTCAGTCTTCAGGAAAAAAAAATCGTCTTATGATCCCTTGATTTGGACATTTTGTCAGCCTCAAAACTGTACAATACTGTACAAAGAGCTCAAGGATATCAAGAAGGAGACTGGCTTTTCCCATAATCAAATTACTCACTTCGATAGCCGGTTCACCAGATTGGACAAAGGAGAGAATGGTAGTCTAAGCCAGGAAAATTGCCAGCAGATTCTAGAATTTACCATCCACCCATTGGGAGACCAGATCATCACTGCCTCCTTTCCAGAGGAAGAGGACCAGGTAAATTCATGAGAACGTTGGCTCATTTCCAACCAAGAATAAGGAAAAAAGCAAAGATATGAATGGACCAGAACTACTCAGCAGCCAAAGCAACCAACTACACTTTGATTTTCAACTGTAATATGGATAATGGTGACAAGATCTCCTGCAATGAGCTGTTACAGGTGTTATACATGATGGTGGGAGGGAGTATCTCAGAGCAGCCAGCAGCATTGCAGACAGGACCATCCAGAAAGCTGGTCAGGTTGGGGACAGTGCCGTATCTTTCACAGATTTTGTTAAGGTGTTGGTGAAACTCAAGAACAGAAAAGGAGCATCCAATTTATTCACCAAAGAAAGAGACCAAACCCTCTAATGCTTTCCAGTATTTTAGAATTGGAATTTGAGGGTCCTTCCACCAGCCTGACCTCCACCCCAGGGTACTACAGCTGTTGCATGACAACCCCAGATATGTTCTTTCAACACAAACATGCTTTTGGTGTAAACAGGACATTGCAGAATGGTATACTCAGTCTATTTTTTTACAGTATCCATTCAGTCATTCTCATTTCCCTGTTCTGCTGAAAGCTACACACCCATTCAGTCTGAAAATGTGAGAGAGGGGATCATGCCCAAAATCAGCCAGCCAAGTTCTTTTACTGGATGTAGGCTGTAGCCATGCTATCTTCCCTCCAGCTAGGTTTTGGCATATTCCTTAAACCTTTTTTATATGTCCTTTGCTTCCAATTTCTCTGTCACCCAACATACCAATCACTTGGTCTTTCAACTTCCTGCTTTTTATTGAGTCTCAAAAATCCCCTTCTTTTCTACTAGGTGCCCTAAGTTATGCCTGTTAAATAAATTCTGACTTGGCAGGATAGTTCAGAGGTCTGGCAGTTTTTATCTACCTGCAGTCTTAAATGGGTGTCCAGGGTGTTGCCTTTCTAGGAGCTTTTTGGTAACTAACACTTGTCCCAGAAAAATGTGACTGTCTCTTTGTTCCCTGCATTCTGCTCTATCACCAAAGGGCTGCTGGATGGAGATGTTCTTGAAAGGTGGTAGCCTTGGTGAGAGGTATAGTCTTTTAAGTGGCTTGTTCCGGTTACTCTACCTCTGTCCTCTACTCTGTTCCTACATGGGTACTCTTAGTGCAATGTTGACTCTTTAGAAAGTAGCCATATATCTGGAAGTTTCTTAGGTTGGGGGCACCTTCACCACCAGAATGGCTGCTCTAATAATATGTGCTTTAATTCACTACAGGCTACCAAGGCCGTATACCAGAAATAGGTTGGTTTTTACAGTGGGAATTAACTTATAAGCTTACAGTTCTGAAGCCTTGAAAAGTCCAAATCAAAGCACCATCAAAGATGCTTCCTTCCTGAGCTGCAGCTATGGGCAGCCAGGAACATGGCAACATCTGCTCATCTCTCCCCTCTCCTCTGAGTGTCACTGCTTACAGCCTCTGGCTTCTCAGTGGTTCCTCTCAGCTTCTGGCTTCCAGGGCCTTCTCTCTGTTTCTGCATCCTCCTCTTTCCCATTTATCAAGGACTCCAGCAAGAGGACCAAGACCCACCCTGAGCTATGCCCCATTGAAACAATGCAATCAAATAGCCCTCAACTAAATCCAATCCAATCAAAGGGTCCCACACACACAGGAATGGGTGAGTTTAAGAACATAATTTTCTGGGGTCCACAAAAGACTCACAGTACCACAATGTGCTTGAAGACTTTCTCATGGCTTTTGAACAGCGGGGCTGGGCAAGCTGTAAAGCCTCCTGAATCACTCCTCTGCAGCATGGTTTAAGCCTCAGTGTTACGTGCATTGGAATGTTTTCCACTTCACTGTACCAAGTAGAAAGATTAGTGTTACAGAAGAACCTAACTTATCCTAGTTCAAGAGATTTAAAGATCACCCTTGTGTCTTCAGGTTTTGCACAAATTTATCTGTGAACTTTACACTTGGCAACTGATTATCCTAGAATCCATAGTCAGCTCCTAGTACAGGTCCAGAGCATTGAGTGTATTGTAACATTAGCTGCCTGATTATACTCACTTCCTAGCTCCTTGTGTAGGCCTCTGCTAATCCCTTAGGAACTAGGGCTCTGCCACTGGTGGCACAACCTGAGTGGCATTACAGGCCTTTGAACAAGCCAGAACAATTTATCTGCCAAAGTCTGTTTCATTGAGGCCTCATTAAATCAGGCTGTTGCCATCCTCTTGTCTGTCCATATGAATATCCATTCATATACTGGGCTCAGCTGACTTTCTCTGATTAACTGCTTGCTTCCTAGCTTCCTCCTTCCTTGCTTGCTTTGGATGGTTATCCAAGCAGTTCACACAATTCTTAAGGAAAGGAATTACTGAAGAATACCACTGGCAAAGGGACAGGGAAGAGGTAGGGCATGGCAGAGGGGCCAGGCTGGATGGCTCAAGTATAAATGAATGATGAATTCTTTATGAAGTATCAGTTTGACTTGGTGGTTAAGTGATGTAATATAGGAATTGTATAAAAGAGAAGAATTGTCTGATACTGATCTATTAGAGAGATACTTCAGAGACTCCTTGACTTGCATATTTAAAGTTCCTAAGATTATGGCTTCCCTCCCCGCCTTTTGGCTGTATAGCAAACTGATTTAATCCATGGTTGTGCCTTATTGTCCATTAGAATTGTTTTCCTTGATCCATCAAATATTTATCGTTAAAACAGATATAATAATGCCTGAAAGCTAATAAATTCCCATTGTTCAAGCAGAA
The DNA here is from genome assembly GCF_030445035.2 of Dasypus novemcinctus. Lineage (NCBI taxonomy): Eukaryota > Metazoa > Chordata > Mammalia > Cingulata > Dasypodidae > Dasypus > Dasypus novemcinctus. Next base: position 7,288,610 of record NC_080701.1, on the reverse strand, counting down.
CCATTTCATGGTATTTGCTTTAAGCAGCCTAGGGAACTAAAACAGAAATGTATAAAAAATAATTTAAAAATCTATGGTTTTGGACCAAATGTATAAAACTATAATCTGCAGCAACAGCAAAGGGGGGATGATGTAGAAGAGCATGTTTTGTGTATGCTATTGAAGTTGCTGATATCAATTCAAATGAGATTTTTATAAATTTAGGATGTTAAATTTAACATCCATGGTAAACACAAAATATCTAAACACAAAAGGAAATGAGAAAGGATTCATAATGGTTTATTACAAATAGTCAACTAAATAAAAAGTAGATAGTAATGGAAGAAATGAAGGACAAAAAAGGTGTAAGATTGACAAAAGACAAAATGGCGAAAGTCCCACGTTATCAGTAAGTACTTGAAAAGTATATGGATTAAACTCTTCAGTCTTTAGGCAGAAATGGGCAGAATGGATGCAAAATATAATCCAACTATAGGTTGTTTACAAGAGACTCACTTTAAGCCCAGAGATGCAAATAAGTTGAATGGAAAAGGATGGAAAAAGATATTACATGGAATAGTAATCAAAAAAGAACTAAAGTGGCTATACTAACATCAGAAAAAATTAGACTTTAAGTAGAAAGTATGTGCAAGAGAATAGATATTATATATTGATAAAAGGTCAGTCCTTCAAGAGGATTTAACATTTATAAACATACACATACCTAATAAAGCCTCAAAATATATTAAACAAAAATTGACAAAATCGAAGGGAAAAATTGACAGTTTTATAATAATAGTTGGATATTTGAAAACTCCATATTCAATAATGTATAGAATAACTAGACAGAAAATAAAGGAGGATATAGAGGATGTAAATGCATTGTAATAAGACCTTACAGATATATCCAGAATACTCCACCAGCAACTACAGAATACACATTCTTCTTCAATGCACATGGAACACTCTCTAATATAGACCATATGTTAGGCAAACAAATCTCAATAAATTTCAAAAGACTGATGTCATACAAGGTATCCTCTCTGACCACAATGGAATAAGAATAGAAAACTCACAAATATGTCAAATTTGAATAGCAAACTCTTAACAGTTTTCTTCACTGACAAAACAAATACCATGCAATAATTGGCTTAAACAACAAAAATTTATTGGCTCATGTCTTTGAGGCTAGAAATCCAAAGTCAAGGAAGCAATGCTTTCTCTGAGAAGACTAGGGCATTCTTTGCTGGCTGCTGGTGATCCTTAGTCCTTGGCTTTTCTGTCACATGGCAATGCACATGGCGGCCTCTTTGGCTTCTCTTTTCTCTTCATGTTCTGTTGGCTTCCTGCTTCTGATTGCTTGCTGTGTCTTTCTTTATAAGGCCTTCAGTAAAATTATTAATATCCATCCTATTCAACTGGACCACACCCTAACTGAAGTAACCTCTTCAAATATCCTATTTATAATGGAATCACACCCATTGGAATAGATTAAGTTTAAAAAGATGTTTTTCTGGGGTAATAGTTCCAAGCCACCATAATAATCAATGGATCAAAAAGTACACCATATGGGAAACTGGAAAGTGCTTTGAGCCAAATGAAAATGTAAATACAACATGCCAATGCTTAGGGATGCAGTGAAAATAGTACTCAGAGTAAAATATATAGCTGTAAACACCTGCATTAAAAAAGAAAGATCTCAAATCAACACCCGAACTTAATACTTAATGGAATTAGTAAAACAAGAGCAACCTAAACAAAAAACTAGCAAGAGGGTATGTAATAATAAAGATTAGAATGGATATAAATGAAATGGAGAATAGAGTAATAGAATAGAGAAAATCAACAAAACCAAAAGTTGGCTTTAAAAAATGAACAAAATTGACAAATCTTTAGCCAGACTTACAAAGAGAAAGGAAAGAAGGCTCAAATTACTAAAACCCAAAAGTAAAGTGGGAACATGACTACTAACCTTCCAGAAGTAAACAGGATTCTAAGAGAATATTAGGAACAGTTGTACACCAACAAATTAGATAACCTAGATGCTTAGAAACACATAAACTTAGAAAATTGACTCAGGAAGAAGTATAGAGCCTGAACAGACTATAACAAGTAAAGAGTTGGAATCAGTTCAGGCATATCTTGTTTTACTGTTGTATTAGTCAGCCAAAGGGATACTGATAAAAAATACCAGAAGCCTGTTAGCTTTTATAAAGGGTATTTATCTGGAGTGGAAGCTTACAGTTAGCCATAAAGCATAAGTTACTTCCTTCACCAAAGTCTGTAGCCATGTGTTAGAGCAAGATGGCTGCCTACATCTACCAAGAGTTCAGGCTTCCTGGGTTCCTCTCTTCCTGGGGCTCCATTTCTCTCTGGGCTCAGCCCCTCTGCTAGTTCTACAAGGCCAGCTGTAGACTATCAGGCTCTTTCTCTTCTCAGGGCCTCTGCCATGTCTAAGGAGCCATCTCTGTTCCTCTGTGTTCTTCTGTGTTTTCACTTCCCAGGCTCTAGCTCAAAACTCCCAACTTTGCCATGTCTTTTCTCTGTAAGTTCCCACCCACCAAGGGAGTGGGGACTCAACATCCTATGGATGTGGCCCAATCAAAATCCTGATCATAATTTAATCAATTAAAATTGACACCTCTGACAGACCAGTTTATAAACATAATCCAGTAACTATTTTTGGAATTTATAAACAACCAAACTGCTACAAGTGTGCTTTGTTTTATTGCACTAAGCAGATATTGTGTTTATTTACAAATTGAAGGTTTGTGGCAACCCTGCATCAAATAAGTCTATGGTACCATCTTTCCAACACCATGTGCTCATGCCATGTCTCTTTCACATTTTAGTGAAGATATGTACATTGTCTTTAGAAATAATGCTATTGCACATTTAATACACTACAGTGTAATATAAGCATAACTTTTATATTCACCGGGAAATCAAAACAAGCTGTGTGACTCATTTTATTGTGATATTCACATTATTGCATACATCTCCAAGGAAGGCCTATAAGGAAAATCCTCAAAACTAAAAGCCCAGGGCCATATGACTACACTGGTAAATTCTACCAACATTTAAAGAAAAATTGACACCAATTCTTCACAAACTCTTCCAAGGACAGAAAAGGAGAGAACACTTCCTAATCATTCTCTGAGTCCAGTTTTACCCTAATACGAAAGCCAGATAGATACAAGAAAAGAAAAATACAGACCAAGATTCCTTATGAATATAGATGCAAAAGTCCTCTAACTACCAGCAAACCAAATCCAAAGTCCACTAAAATAATTACACTCCAGAATTCCGGGAAGAAGGAGCATTAGAGAGGCAAAGGGAACACTTCTTTCCCAGAAAAAAACAGCCAGACGACAGGGGAGACTGTGTGGAGGGCTGCTCTGGGGCTCAGGACACCAGAGGAAGGTAAGGCACCACCCAGAGGAGAGAGGGGAGAAGGGAAAGCACCTCCGCTGGCTGTAAAATCCTGATAGAGCTGCAGAAGCAGCAGTGAGCACCAGTTAACAGTCTGCAGACTGCAGTGGCTGTAAACTAAGGGGGTTGCAGGGTCCTCTTCCCAAAGGAAGGGGAGAGGGAGGGACACAGCGTACAGCAAATTCAGATTTTGGCCAGCAGACTTGGTCTGAATTGGAGGGGGTCGCACACGTCAAGGGTGGGGCAGTGACTTTGTTTGCACTGAGCCTGTAGGGAGCTAAAGACAGTCTGCCTTCTCAAACACCCTCCCTACTGCCCTGGACTAGTTGAGGAGGAGGCAGAGGGAGTGAGGGTGCAGCAAGCCAAGGGAAAAGAGCAGCCTCTGGGAAACTTTGCCAGCCTGAGGACATTGCTTCTGCACCGTGCACCACAGAGTTAGACTGAATGCATTCCCCCCAGCAACTGGGGTCTGGGCTGAGAGGTCTGCCAAAGTGTGCCATCCTCTGGCTAGAACAGAAAAGTGCATGAAAAGGGGAAAATAATAATAAAACAAGAAACAGGTGCCTTTATTGCCCCCCTCGCCAAGGTCCTTGGAAATTGACCTGCACTCTATTACTGGGTCCTTAGCTGGTTTAAGCAGTTAAAGAGGGATCATTCAAAATATCTACAACAAGTTGAAACAGCCAAAGAACAGTGGTAGCACACAGCTACTACTAATGTTAAGAGAGAGACTGAACATCAGAATAAACTCAGCCTCAGAATCAGATGCCCAAGCATCAGCAAAAACTTACAGCCATACAAAGCAAAAGGAAGATATGACTAAGGCAAATGAACAAATCAAAGCTCCAGATGAGACACAGGACTTGAAATTGCTAATCAATGAGTATCATATAAATCTCCTAAATCAAAGCATGGGGTTAAAGGACAACATGGCTAAAGAAATAAAAGACATAAGATGACACTGGGTGAGCATTAACAAAAATTTGAAATCTTGGATGGAAAATTAGAGCTTATGGGATGGAAAAACACAATAAGTGAGATTAAAAATACAATGGGGCAGACAATAGCAGATTTGAAATCATGGAAAAATTAGTGATATAGAGGAAAGAACACTGAAATTGAAAAGAGACAAGAATAGAGAGAAAAGAATGAAGAAAATTGAGCAGGGGCTCAGGGACTTGAATGATCGTATGAAGTGCTTCAACATGTATGATGGAAGAAGAGAAGGGAAAAGGGGCCGAAAGAGTATTTGAGGACATAATGGCTGAAAATTTCCCAACTCTTATGAAAGACATGAATATATGTGTCCAGGAAGCACAGCATATTCCAATTAGAATATATCCAAATTAGATCTACCCCCAAACACATAATATTCAGAATGCCAAATGTCAAAGATTAAGAGAAAATGCTGAAAGTAACAAAAGAATAGCAAAATATCACAAGGGACATCCAATAAGACTTAATGTGGATTTCTCTTCAGAAATCATGGAGGCAAGAAGGTAGTGGTATAATATAATTAAGGCACTGAAAGAGAAAAACTGCCAGCCAAGAGTTCTTTATCCATCAAAACTGTCCTTAATTATGACAGTGAGTTTTAAATAGTCAACAATACACAGAATCTAAGAGAGTTCATAAACTAGAATCCAGCTCTGCAGTAAACTCTAAAGGAAGTTCTGTAACCAGAAAAGACAAGATGAGAGAGAAGCTTGGAGGAGAGTTTAGAAGTGAAGACTATCAGAAAGGGTGACCAAAATGTAAAAAGGCAGACAAAAACAAGATATAACATATGAATGCCAAAGGATAAAATGGTTGAAGTACTGCTTTTACAGTAATAACATTGAACATTAGTGGGTTAAAGTCCACAATCAAAAAGCATAGGCTAACAGAATGAATAGGAAAACACGAGCCATCCATATACTGTCTGCAGGAGACTCATCCCAGATGCAAGAATGCAAATAGACTTGAAAGTGAAGGGTTGGAAAAAGATATTTCACACAAATAGTAACTAAATAGGACAGGGATAGCTATACTGGTTTCAGAAGAAAAAAAAAAAGACTTTAAATGCAAAAAATTGATAAGTGATGCAGAAGGCCATTACATATTAATAAAAGGCACAATCCGCCAGGAAGGAGTAACAGTCACAAATATCTATGCCTCTTAACAGGGTGCTCCAAAATACATGAGGCAAACTCTGACAAAACTGAAAGGAAATATACACCTCTACAATATAGTTGGAAACTTCAATACACCACTGAGATCAATAGCTAGAACAACTACACAGATCAAAAAGGAAACAGAACTTGAACAATATGATAAATTAGCTGGACCTGACTTATACACAACATTGTACCCTAAATCAGCAGTTTAAATGTTCTTCTCAAGTGTTTATGAATCTTTCTCCAGGATAGACCACATGTTGGGCCACAACACAGCTCTGAATAAATTTAAGATGGTTGAAATTACACAAAGCACCTTCTCTGAGCATAATGTAATGAAGCTGGAAATAGGCAGGAAAGGGGAATATTTGCATATATACAATGGCTAAACAACATAATCCTAAACAATTGGTGTGGCAAAGAAGAAACTATAAAGAGGCATTAGTGGATATCTTGAGATGAGGTAAAATGAGAACACAACATATCAAAGCTTATAGGATACAGTGAAGGCAGTGCTGAGAGGCAAATTTATAGCCCTAAATGCCTATATTAAAAAAAGAAGAGAGAGCTATTAATAAAATCAAATCTCTTACTGAACAACTGGAAAAAGTAGAAAAAGAAGAGCAATGTAATTCCAAAGTAAGCAGAAAGAAAGATATAACAAAGATTACAGCAGACATAAATGAAAGTGAGAACAACAACAACAACAAACAGAAAAATCAACAAAACCAAAAGACGGTTCTTAGAGAAAATCAATAAAACTGATGTTCCTTAGCAAGACTAACAAAGAAAAAAAAAAAAAAGACTGCAAATAAATAGAATCAGGAATGAAAGGGGGGACATTAAGACTGATCCCACAGAAATAAAAGGATAAGAAGATATGAGAAATTATATGCTAACAAATTAGACAACCTAGATGAAATGAACAAATTCCTAGAAATGCACAGACAACTTACATTGACTCTACAAGAAATATAGGAACTCAATAAACCAGTTACAAGTAAAGAGATTGAATCAGTCATCAAAAATCTTTCAACAAAAAAGAAGTCCAGGACCAGAAAGCTTCACAGGTGAACTCTTCCAAACATTCTGAGGAGAATTAATAACAATCCTGTTTAAACTTTTCCAAAAAACTTTAAAGGTGCAAAACTTCTCAACAAAATACTTGCAAATCAAATCCAACAGTATATTAAAACAATTATACATCATGATCAAGTGGGTTTTATTCCTGGTATACAAGGTTGGTTCAACATGAAAATCAATGAATACACCACATTAACAAATTGAAGGGGGAAAAAACCACATAATCATCTTGACGGATGCAGAAAAGGCTTTTAACAAAATACAGCCTCCTTTCTTGATAAAAACACATCAAAAGATAGGTATAGAAGAAGAATTCTTCAACATAATAAAGGGCATATATGAAAATCCCACAGCCAACATCATGTTCAATGGGGAAAGGTTGAAAGCTTTCCTTCTAAGATCAGGAAAAAGACAAGGATACCTACTGTCACCACAGCTAATCAACATTGTGCTAGAAGTTACAGCTAGAGCAATTAGGCAAGAAAAAGAGTCAAAGGCATCCAAACTGGAAAAGAGGACGTTAAACTCTCACTATTCAGATTACCTGATCCTAGATTTAGAAAATCCTGAAATATCTACAACAAAGCTATTAGAGATAATAAATGAGTTCAGCAAATTGGCAGAATGCAAGATCAACATACAAAAATCAGTAGCCTTTCTATACACTAGTAATGAGCAAGATGAGGAAAACAAGAAAAAAAATCCATTTAAAACAGGAATTAAAAAAAAAGGGACTCAAATATCTAGGAATTCATTTAACCAGGAATGATGTAAAGGATTTGTATTCAGAAAACTACAAAACACTGCTAAAAGAAATCAAAGAAGACCCAAACAAATGGAAGGACATTCTGTGTCCATGGATTAGAAGAATAAACATTGTGAAGATGTCAATTCTATCTAGGTTGTTTTATAGATTAATGCAATACCAATAAAATTCCAACAACCAACTTTATAGAAATAGAAATGTCAATTACCAAATTCATTTTGAAGAGAATGGGGTCCCAAATAGCCAAAAACATCCTTAAAAAGGAAGAGTAGTCAGAGAACTCATGCTTCCTAACCTTTAAGTATATTACGAAGCTACAGTGGTTGAGACAGCATGGTATTGGCATAAAGACAGACACATTGATTGATGGAGTTTTAGCGCAGGTCCATCTCACAGTGGGTCCCTGGACCTATTCTATGGTGATTTCCCCAGTTCCAGAATGCATAACTGGAATAGACATACTCAGTAACTGGCAGAATCAGTTTGTATTCCTGACTTGTGGAGTGAGGGCTATTTTGGTTGGAAAGGCCAAGTGGAGGCCACTAGAAGTTCCCCTACCTAGGAAAATAGTAAGTCAAAAGCAATTAATGGATTCCTGGAAGGATTGCAGAGATCAGTGCCACCATCAAGGCTTTGAAGGATGAAGGAGTTCTGATTCCCACCACATTCCCATTCAACTCAACTTGTTGGCCTATGCAGAAAACAGATCTTGGAGGATGACAGTAATTATTGTAAACTTAGCCAGTGGTGACTCCAATTGCAGCTACTGTTCCAGATGTGGTATCATTGTTTGAGCAAATCAACACATCCCCTCACAACTGGTATGCAACTATTGATCTGGCGAATCCTTTTTTCTTAATTGCCATTAGTAAGTATCACCAGAAACAGTTTGCTTTCAGCTGGCAAGGCCAGCAATATACCTTTGCTGTTCTGCCTCAAGGGTATATCAACTCTGCAGCCCTATGACTGCAAGTCTGCAGGGATCTTGATCATCTCTCCCTCCCACAATATATCACACCTGTCCATTATATTGATGACATCATGCTGATTGGACCTAGTGAGCAAGAAGTAGAAATTACTCTAGACTTTTTGGTAAGGCATTTATATGACAGAGGATGGGAGATAAATCCAACAAAAAATACAGGCGCCTTCCACCTCAGTGAAATTTCTAGATGTCCAGTGGTGTGGGCACCTTCTAAGGTGAGGGATAAGCTGTTACATCTGGCCTCTTCTACAACCAAAAAAGAAGCACGTTTAGTTGGCCTCTTTGGATTTTGGAGACAACACATTCCTCATTTGGGTATGCTGCTCCAGCTCATTTACCAACTGACCAGAAAAGCTGCTAGTTTTGAGTGGGGACCAGAACAAGAGGAAGTTCTGCCACAGGTGCAGGTTGCTGTGCAAACTGCACTGCCACTTGGGCCATATGATTCAGCAGATCCAATAATGCTGCAAGTGTCAGTGGCAAATAGAGATGCTGTCTGGAGCATTTGGCAGGCCCCAACAGGAGAATCACAATGTAGGACCCTTAGGAATTTGGAAGCAAAACCTTGCCACCTCTACAGATAACTACTTTCCTTTTGAGGAACAGCTTTTGGCCTGCTACTGGGACTTATTAGAGACTGAATGCTTAACCACGGACCACCAAGTTACCATGAGACCTCAATTACCTATCATGAGCTAGGTATTGTCTGACCCACTAAACCATAAAGTTGGGGATGCACATCAGCACTCCATCATAAGGTTGAAGTGGTATATATGAGATAGGGCTTGAGTGGGTCCCGAAGGCACAAGTTACATGAGGAAGTGGCCCAAATGTCCATGGCCACCACTCCTGCCACAGTAACTTTTCTTTTCCAGCTCATAGTTATGGCTTCTTGGGGAGTCCCTTACAATCAGTTGACTGAAGGAAAAGAAAACTCAGGCCTGGTTTACAGATGGTTCTGCACAATATGCAGGTACCACCTCAAAATGGACAGCTACAGCACTGTAGCCCCTTTCTGGACGCCCCTGAAGGACAGTGGTGAGGGGAATTCCTCTCAGTGGGTGGAACTTGGAGCAGTGCACCTGGTTGTTCATTTTGCTTAGAAGGAGAAATGGCCATAGGTGTGTTCGCTCACTGATTTCATGGATTGTTGCTAATGGTTTGATTGGATAGTCAGGGACTTGGAAGGGACATGATTGAAAAATTGGTGACAAAGGTCTGGGGGAGAGATATGTGGATAGACATTTCTTACTAGGCAAAAAAACAACAGCAACATGAAAATACTTGTGTCCCAGGTGAATGCTCGCCAGAGGGTGATTTCAGCAGAGGAAGATTTTAATAATCAAGTGGATAAGATGACCCACTGTCTATCTAATACTCAGCCTCTTTTCCCAGCCACTACTGTCATGAACAAAGTGGCCATGGAGGCAGGAATGGTTATGCATGGGCTCAGCAACACGGACTTCCCCTCGCCAAGCCCAACTTGGCTCCAGCCACTACTGAGTGCCTAATCTGCCAGCAGCAGAGACCCATACTTAGCCCTCGATATGGCAACTTCCTCAAGGTGATCAGCCTGCTACATGGTTGATTATATTGAACCACTTCCATCATGGAAGGGGCAGCAATTTGTTCTTACTAGAATAGCCACATTGTCTATATATGGGTTTCCCTTCCCTGCATGCATTGCTTCTTCCAAAACTACCATCTGTGAACTTATTGAATTGTCTTATCCACTATGGTATTTCACACAGCATTGCTGTTTATCAAGGAACCCACCTTACACCAAATGATGTGTGGCAATGGGCATTCTCATGGAATTCACTGGTCTTACTATGTTCTCCATTATCCTGAAGCAGCTGGATTGACAGAATGATGGAATGGCTTTTGAAGACTTAATTATGATGCCAAGTAGGTGGCAATACCTTGCAGGGCTGGGGCAGTGTTCTTCAGGAGGTTGTGTATGCTCTAAATCAGCAACTACTCTATGATGCTATTTCTCCCATATCCAGGATTCATGGGTCCAGGAATCAAGGGGTGGAAATGGGAGTGTCACCACTCACTATTACCCGTAGTGATGTGCTAGGAAAATTTTTGCTTCCTTTCCCTGCAACTTTAAGCTTTGCTGCTGTACAAGTCTTAGTTACAAAAGGAGGAGTGCTAGCCACCAGGGAACACAAAGATACCTTTGAACTGGAACTTAAGATAACACCTTGCTATTTTGGTCTCCTTGTGCCTCTGAAGCAACAGGCAAAGAAGAGACTTACTGTACTGCCTGGGATGATTGATCCTATCAAGGAGAAATAGGACTGCACCTACACAATGAAGGTAAAGAAGAGTTTGCCTGGAATACAGGAGATTTTTAGGGTGTCTTTTAGTACTACCATGTGATTTAAGTCAATGGAAAACTGCAACAACCCAATCTGGCCAGGACTCACAATGGCCCAGAAACCTCAGGAATGAAGTCTTGTGTTGTGTCACTCCACCCAGCAAAGAACCACAGCCAGCTGAAGTGCCTGCTGAAGGTAAAGAGAATATGGAATGGGTAGTGGAAGAAGGTAGTTATAAATATGAGCAACGACTATGTGAAATGAGGACTGTAACAGTCATGAATATTTCTTCCTCGTTTTCTTATGAGTATGTATGTACATATCTTTGTTTTCTTCCCTAACCTTTCCCCTTGTCATATGGCATAAGTTGTAATAGTTTCATGCTGTTGTATTTAATGATGCCAAATTTAAGAGTGAATATTACCCAAGGACTTACACCTTATTCTGGGGGGATTTTGTGCATTTCTGGTCATATGCTGGACAGTTGAGTATTGTTAGGCAGAAATAAGATTAAATAAAAACAATAGGATACATATATACAGAGAGACTAAGTATAGTTTAAGGCGATGTGTATGGCTGACAAGTTTTCAAAGGGTGGATGGTGATGGTTAGGCTAATGTGTCAACTTGGCCAAACTGGCCAGGTAATGGTGCCCAGTTTGGTCAAGCAAGCACTGGGGTAAATGTCATACAAAGGTATTCATGGACTTAATCATCACTGAGTTATTTGCATAGATGGCTGGTTACATCTACAATCAACTGAGGAGACTGCTGTCAGCAGTGAGTGATGTCTCATTCAATCAGTTGAAGGCCTTAAAAGGGGAAGGGATTTCAGCATTCACAGAGAGAACTCCCATCTCCACTTCAGATAGCCAGTAACTCCTGGGGAGCCCATCAAGGACCTTCTTCAGAGCCTCTGGTTTGCAGCCTGCCCTACGCAATTTCAACTTTGCATCCCCACACTTGCATGAGACAATTTTTATAAAATCTCGTACTACTTACAGATATCTCCTGTTGGTTCTGTTTCCCTAGAGAACCTGACTAACATATTAAGAAAGTTAAATATAGATCTACCTGTGACCTGGCAATACTGCTACTAGGGATATTCCCAGAAGAATTTGGAGCACTGACATGAACAAACATCTGCAAACTGATGTTCATAGTGACATTATTCACAGCTGCAAAAAGATGGAAATTTTTAAGACCTGCAGTATATACACATGATAGAATATTATTCAGCTGTAAGAAGAAAGGAAGTTGTGAAGCTTATGACAATGTAGATGGACCTAGAGGACCTTATGTTGAGAGAAGCAAGAGAGGCACAAAAAGGACAAATATAATATGATTTCACTATTATGAACTAAATATGATGAGAAAATTCATGGAGTTAATAGCTACAATATAAATCAGAATAGAATGTGGTTAGAAAATGGAAAGCTGAGGTTTAATTTGTGCAGAATTGGTAAAAAGTTGCTTGTAAACACTTGGAAATGAATAGAAATGGTGAAAGCACATCATTAGGATTTATAATTAGTGGGTTTTTGGTTTTTTTTGTTTTGGAATGAAAATGCTCCAATTTGATTGAAGTAATGAATGTGCAACTCCTTGATTATACCAAATGCCACTGATTGTACACTTCAGATAAATTATATAGTTTATAAACAAAAAAAATAATAGGATGAGTTGGGGGAAAAATACACCAGATGTAAGATATGGACCATAGTTAGTAGTAACACTTTCACAATGTTCTTTCCTAATTTGTTACAAATGTTTCACAACAATACAAAGTATTTGTGGTGGGGTAAGTATGGGGGCCCTGTAATATATTTTGCATGTTTGTTTTGCAAGTTCACAACTCTTACTATACACTTATTGTTTATATATGCTGATGTATGAATGATGTACTTCTATAAATTGTTTTTAAAATGAAAAAAAAAAAAAAGAATTACATTCCAAGATCCTGTGGAATTTATCCAGGTATGGACAGGTGGTTTAACTAACATGAGAAAATTAATTATGTGCAATACCACATTAATATAATGAAGAAAAAAACCACATTATCTCAATTCATGTAAAAAAAAAGTAGTTGGCAAAACCCAGTATGGCAAAACCCAGCATGGCAAAATCCAGCACCCCTTCTTGATAAAAAACAGTAAGAAAACTAGGAATAAAAGGAAACATCCTCAATCTGCTAAGAAGCATTATGAAAATCCCATAGCTAACATCATACTCAGTCATAATCAGTGCTGAAAGACTGAAAGCTTTCCCCACAAACTCAGAATAAGATGAGGATACCCACTTTTACCACTTGTATTGAAGGTCCTAGTCAGGTCAGTCAGGTAAGAAAAAGAAATGAAAAGTATCAAGATTGGAAAGGGAAAAGTAAACATATCTATTTGCACATGACATGATCTTGTACATAGAAAACCTAAAGACATTAGGATAAATGTCCTGCATCTGTCCCTGTAATATCATTGAGGACAACCCCAAGTCCCCAAAATGCCCCAATATCACACCTCTTTTTCCCTCTCCCTCCCTTCAGCAACTCCCTTGAACACTGTCTGCACATCAATGATATAATTTCTTCCATTGCTAGAGTCTATAGTAGAATACCAGTAAGTCCACTCCAATCCATATTTTATTCCTTCATCCTGAGGACTCTGGGATGGTCATGTCTACTCCACCTCTAAATCAAGAAGGGGCTTAGATCCTCATTCAGCAAAGTTGCATGAGACAGGATCGACATGAAAAAATCATTTGCATTTCTAAATACTAGTGATGAGCAATCTGAAAAGGAAATTAATACAACAATTCTATTTACAACAGCATCTGTCTTTGTTATAGCAGCCCTGGCAAACTAAGTACCACAGACTAGTTGGAGCAAACAACAGAAATTTATCGCCTCACAGTTCTGAAGATTAGAGGTCACAAATGAAGGTGTCAGCAGGACCATGCATCTTCTCTCTTGAGGTCTGGTAAGTGGCCAGCAATCCATGGTGTGTTTTGACTTGTGGCAGGATCTATCTTTCTCTCTGACTCTGTTTGTGTCCAAATTTCCTCTCTTCTAAGGATTCCAGTCATACTGAATTAGGGCCCACCTTAATCCCATTTGGCCTCATCTCAACCTTTAAAGATCCCATTTACAAATAAATACACTCACAGAATCAGGGCTAGGACTTTAACACACCTCTTGAGGAAACACAATTCAATCCATAACATCATCCTAAAAGAATAAAAACCCTAGGAATAAATTTAACCAAGGAGGTGAAAGGTTTCTACATTGAAAACCACAAAACTTGATGAAAGGAATTTAGGTCCCAAATAAATGGTGTCCATACATTAGAAGACTTAATATTGTTAACATAGCAATATTCTCCCAAATAATCCCTACCAAGATCTCAAAGCTTTTTTTTTTCCAGAAAGAGAAAGGCAATCCTCAAATTCATATGGAGTTGAGGATATTCCATATTTAGCCTTGAAAAACTGAAACAATCTTGGAAAAAGAACAAAGTTGAAGAACACATACATTCCAATTTCAAAACTTACTCTACAGCTACAATAATCAAAACAGTGTTGTACTGGCATAAGTATAGACAAATACATTAATGAAATAAAACAGAGTCAAAAGGAAACTCGCACATCTCTGACAAATTGATTTTTAACAAACATTGCAAGACCACTCAATGGGAAGTAAGTAATTGCTTCAACAAATGCTTCTGAGACAAAGGGATATCTACTTCCAAAACAATGAAGTTGGGGGGAGAAGACATAGCTCAAGTTGTTGAGAGCCTGCTTCCCAAATATGAGATCCTAGTTTCAAGCCACAATACCTCCTAAAAAACAAATGAAAAAACAAACTCTCATTGGGGAGTGGATGTAGCTCAGTGATTATGCACCTGCTTCTCATGTACAATATCCTATGTTTAAGCCCTGGTACCTCCTAAAAATTAAAAAAAAAAAATGAAGTTGGACCCCTACCTCACACCATATATAAAATACAACTCAAACTGCATGAACATCTTAAATATAAACGTTAAAATTATAAACTCTTAGGAGGAAATATAGGCATAAATCTTCATGACTTCAGATTTGACAATGGTTTCTTACATATGATACCAAAAGCACAAGCAACACAAGAAAAAAAAATTATTTTAACTTTTGTACATGATAGGACACTATCAAGAGAATGAAACAATAGCCTACAGAATGAGAGAAAATATTTGCAAATTATATATCCTATAAGGTTTAGTATCCAGAATGTATAAAGAATCCTTATAACTCCACAACCTAAAGACAAATTTAAAAAATGGGCAAAGGATACAAATAGACATTTCTCCAAAGAAGATATACAAAGGGTCAACAATGATAAGGTGCTCAACATCATTAGTTATTAAAGAAATGCAAATCAAAAGGACAATGAAATAACACTTCACACCCACTAGGATCACCATATATATATATTTAAATGCAAAATAACAGGTGTTGGCAAGGATGTAGATAAATTGGAACCCTCATACATTGCTGGTAAGAAAGCAAAATGGTATAGCCAATGTGAGAAAAAGTTTGACAGTTCCTCAAAGATTTAAACATAGAAGTATCATATGACCCAGTGTATTAGTTGGAGTTCTCTAAGGAAACAGAGCATCTGTGGGAATGCGCAAGTCCAAATTCCATAGGGCAGGCCATAAGCTGGGAACTCAAATGAAGGAGAAACTGGTTAGCTGAAGTAGAGATGGAAATTCTTTTCTGACAGCGGAAATCATCACTTCTTCTTTTAAAGTCATCAACTGATAGAATGAGGTGTCTGTCATTGTTGATGACAATCTCTTTTGTTGACTGTCCTTGTAATCAGCCATAGATAATGATTGCTAAATTAGAAATCAACTTACTAATGATTTAAGTCCATGAAATACCCTCACAGTAACAATCAGGCCTGTGTTTGTTTGATCAAGCAACTGACACCAGAATCTGGCCAAGCTGACACAGGAACTTAACCATCACACCCAGCAATTCCACTCCTAGGTATATACCCAAAAGTATTGAAAACAGCTACTCAAGCAAGTACTTGTATATGATGTTTATAGCAGCACTATTCATAATAGCTAAAAAGTGAAAAAAATGCAGATGTCTATCACATGATGAATAACTAACCAAATATGGTATATCTGTACAAAGGGATATTTCCAGCCATTAAAATGAAGGAATAATGCTATAACAAGATCATACATGCTACAATTATGTATGTATAACATGGATGAAACTTGAGACCATATGCTAAGTGAAAGAAGCCAGACACACAAAAATGCCCCATATTGCATGATTCCATTCCTAGGAGATGCCCAGAATTGGCAAATCCATAGAGACAGAAAGCAGATTAATGGTTACCAGGCACTGAAGAGGGGTAGAAAAAGGCAGAGTCTGCTTAATGGGTATTGGATTTCTGTTGGGGTGCTGAAAATGGTCTGGAGCAAGATAGTGGTGGTGAAGGTTGTAAAACATGATGAATTCACTGAATGTCACTAAAGTGTATACTTTAAAAATTATTAAAATGATAAATTTTACATGAATTTTACCACAACATAAAAAATACTATGCGTATAGCTAGATAATGATGCTTTGGTGATCAATAACTGATGGCATTCAAGAAGATGGCCCGTTCATCTGAACTTTTAGTGTCTATATTAGGTACACTATACCAGTTACATATGATGGCCATATTGTGAAAAAGAAACGTTTATTTCTTCTAAAGGAAGGAGGCATTGCTCCTAAACTGCCTCTTTTTCCTATTTCATTGTGCTTTACTGACAGTAAAGAGGTTGGTTAGGGTTGAAAGTCAGATAATCAAGCCAATGCAGAAAAAGGGAAGCAAATTAAATGATGGTATATGAGGTTAATAACTGTGTTTTTCAGTTTTCCTAAAAGTTTTACTGTATATTTTTAGGTATAGAAAAATTGTATTTATATAATTCATTTCTCTTCAAATTCTCAATAGATTCTGCCTTATGTAATACTTTTAGCTTGTCACTATGGAAACGGAGATAACCTTGTAGAATTCAAACTGGGGAATGTTTTTACAGGAGCAGCTTTTCAGCTGATTATGAAACAAGATTCAACCTCATTTTAAAGTTTTTTGTTTTTTTTTTTAATTCATGGTGTCTTATTTCCACCTATGGTCATGTTGCCACACTTTCTTTTTTTCTTTCCAATCATCCCTCAGGCATTTCCCTCTTCAACCTATATTTTTAGTTTCCTTTATGAAGTGGTAAATATCTTTTTTTTAAATGTGATCACATGACTTACCATTCCTCTGGGAGAGAAGGGCATTTCTAAATACATAGAAAATATTTTTTGGAAGGCATCCTTGCAGTACTTGATGTGTCAGTGTGCTGTTTTCACAGTTCAATCCTTCCATGCTTAAAAATGCATGATTTAGAATTCTCAGTTGCCCATGTATATTTAGTTATTCCTATTTGTAAGTTTCAACACAGCTAGTTTTTAAAATTTCTCCATATTTTCATCTAGTTTTTAAGAAGTATTAAAATCTAGCATCACTGTTCTAGATTTTCAAATCAATTTTAATATTCTGCTGGTATTTGCACTAATATTTTTGGCTCATCCCTACAATATACAATTGGCAATAACCTATAGTATCATGTAAAATAAAGTTTGCTATCAGAAAAGGTTTTACTTTCTACCATTACAAAATACATTTTATTTTAAAGCCTTCTTTGGATATTATAATTTTAAAGAGTCTCTTCCAAAAGGATTCTATAAATCGCTACAAGATTAACGCTATTACTATTACGGGAAAAAGGCAAATAACATGATGGCCAAAAATTGAGTAAGAAAACTCAGTTTCAACTATGATACTTTTATACTCATTGACAAGTGATTTAAATTTTCTCTGTGTTGCTATCTCTTTAAAGTAGTAGCCCAGGACCCACCTCCAGCAGGCTGTGAAGCCTAAAATATATATTTCACATATTTCTTTGTTTTTTTTTTAAGTTTCACAAAGTTTTTGTTTTGTTTTCTCTTTTGTCTCAGCGAGTCTTCCGTTAAAGAACAGAAGACACCAAGGGAGGCCCTGCTATAGAATCTGAAGTAGACCTACAGCTACTTGAGAACTCCAACTTCCAACTACATCAAGAAAAATAGCTCAGAGAGAGTGTGCCTGCACCACAGGAAATTCACCATTATCACAATCTCCCTTCTTCTGGTGTTGAGGGGATCTGGGTAGGTGTTACCAAGGTGACCCATAAAATGAAGAGAAAAGGCAGACTTTGTCTCCACAACATTCCTGTTGTCCACATTTCCTTAACCTCAGTCCTTGTTGCCCATGAAAAGAGAAAGAATTTCATTTTACCTTGGCATCAGTTCTCAAAAGCTAGTGGGTGGATGAAATCCATCTCTTTGTGTGCTGCTTAAATGTAAACCTGGGGAAACGGACTTTGGCCCAGTGGTTGGGGCGTCCGTCTACCATGTGGGAGGTCCGCGGTTCAAGCCCCGGGCCTCCTTGACCCGTGTGGAGCTGGCCATGCGCAGTGCTGATGCATGCAAAGAGTGCCGTGCCACACAGGGGTGTCCCCCGCGTGGCGCAAGGAGTGCGCCCGTGAGGAAAAGCCGCCCAGCGTGAAAAGAAAGAGCAGCCTGCCCAGGAATGGCGCCGCCCACACTTCCCGTGCCGCTGCCGACAACAGAAGCAGACAAAGAAACAAGACGCAGCAAATAGACACCAAGAACAGACAACCAGGGGAGGGGGGGAAATTAAATTAAAAAAAAAAAATGTAAACCTGAAAATACAATTGCACTACTGATGCTAGCATGGGTGAAGAGTAAGCCACAGGCCCTGCACCCAAGCAGGTACAAAGAATAAGGGCACCTACGCTTTTTCAAAGTTGTACACATAAATTACTTCATTTGTTCCTTACAAATTCATATGCTTCTAAAGGATGTGCAACCTTATATTTTATAGTTGTATAAAGCCTACGAATTACGAAGGTAAAGGAAAAGGCTCAAAGGCTGATGGACTGTCTTGCCAGTCAGCTGGTTCCTGGCTCAGCCTCTTTTCTTCTCTTTGAAATTCCCCTTTAAAATAGGACACACAGGGAAGCGGATGTGGCTCAATGGATAGAGCATCCGCCTACCACACCGGAGGTCGAGGGTTCAAACCCAGGGCCTCCTGACCCGCTGGTGAGCTGCGCACACACAGTGCTGATGCCCGCATGGAGTGCCGTGCCACGCAGGGGTGCCCCACGCGCAAGGAGTGCGCTGTGCAAGGAGCACCGCCCAGCCGGGGAGTGGCCCCGCACGCTGGAGAGCTGAGCAACCAAAAAAGCCACGGTTTCCTGGTACTGCATGACAAGAATGCAAGTGGACACAGAGAACAGACAACAGGGGGAAAGGGGAGATAAATCTTTAAAAAAAAACCAAACCACACACATACCCAGGCAAAAAGTGCAAATTCATAAAAGTTCTTAAAATTCAGGCTAACGATACAGCTTTCCAGTCTCTGGAAGGAATTAGTGTAACTTCAGTCCGGATGGGTCGGATTAGACATAAGCAGATAATGGGGGTCTCCGTCTCTGGCACGGAGAGGGCGCTGAAGGCAGCTCGTCTCCCCTTGCCCCGTGGGGCCCGCGGAGCCGCCGCGCAGAGACCCGGGACCGCCCCAGGGAAACCCGCGGCCGCGCGCTCCCGCCCCTTCCACGCGGCGAATCTCCCACGCCATTTCCCCAAAGACCTGATTCACGACTTTGCTTCAGGAAACGCGAGGGCCCACGGGGGAAGCTGGCGTGAGGCGAGAGAGAAACTGTGTCCCCAGAAACCTTTCGCCGCGGCCGGCCGTGCCCTGTGGGGTCCCGGCGCCCCCGGCGAGCCGCGCCCGCGCCTTCAGAGGCTGCCCAGGGTGCGGGAGACAGGCCCACGGAGCACATTTCACACAAAACCGCGAATGCTTCCCGTGGCCTGCGGGCAGACAGTGCCGGAGAGACTCCTGCAGCGCCTTCAAGGACCTTCAAGGGGGAGTCACGTGCCATTAAAAAGTGGTTAAAGGCCTCCGTCTCCAGCCGGTGTCTTCCCGTTTTGTTCTCAATAGGGAGAGAAACACAATCGACCGTTCTTTTGTTAAACAGGAAAGCGATCGACCTGACCCGGAGGGAGCAAAGGAATTTACCTCAACCTGACGGTGGAGGCCGGCGGCGGGGGCACGGGGCCTGGGGCGCTGGGCGCGGGGTGGGGGGAGGCCGGCGGCCCCTGACCCCCGCACCCCGCGGCGCGCCCCTCACGCACAAAACGCCCCCGCAGCGCCGGCGATCCTCCGCGGCCGGAAGAAGGTTCCCGAGCGCGAGGGAGTGCGAGGGCCGCAAGGGGTGCAAGGCGTGCGGGGACGGCTGCGCCGCCCGGGGCTTGGGACCGGCGGGGAAGACAGCAGCCGGGGCGGGGGTGAGGCGGAGCAGGCCCGCGTGGGGGGCCCCGAGGGGACAGGCGGGGGGGCGGGGACGTGGTGGGGGGAGGGCAGGCGAGCCCGGGACACGCCACGAGGGGAGACAGGCGAGGCGGAGGAGCGTCATGGGGGGGACAGGCGAGGCCGGGGACGCGCCCAGGGCACGCTAGGTGGGGACAGGCGGGGGTGGGGACAGGCGAGGCCGGGGACGCGCCACGAGGAGACAGGCGAGGCCGGGGACGCGCCACGGGGGGACAGGCGAGGCCGGGGACGCGCCACGAGGGGACAGGCGAGGCCGGGGACGCGCCACGAGGGGACAGGCGAGGCCGGGGACGCGCCACGAGGGGACAGGCGAGGCCGGGGACGCGCCACGAGGGGACAGGCGAGGCCGCGCCACGAGGGGACAGGCGAGGCGGAGGAGCGTCACGGGGGGACAGGCGAGGCGGAGGAGCGTCACGGGGGGACAGGCGCGGCCGGGGACGCTCCCGGGTGAGAAGGCCCCCGCCCTGCGCACGTGGCCCGGGCTTGGGCCCCCTGCCTGCTGGTCCGCACTTAGTAAAGGAACGGAATTTCCCTCACACCTAACGTGCTGGAACTGATGGAGGCACGTGGGCACAATGGCTGCTTTCATGCTTGGTAATTTTTAAAGAAGTCACTGGCTTCTGTAAAATTTCTCCCAAGGGACCCTGAGTCTGTGAAGCGGGGCGCTGCCACCCAGGAGCCTCGCAGCTCCTGACAACCGTGCCCACGGCGGGCGGCCCGGCCGCGGGGCAGGCTCGGCGGCGCAGTTCTCGGGGTGTCGGGAGGGGAGCCCGAGGCATTTCCGTGACTCTCAGAGCTCGGCTCTGACGTCAGAAGTGCTCCGGGAGCCGCCGCCCAAGGTCGGCACCGCCGCCCCAGGTCTGTGCCCGCGTGCACGCAGCCGGGTGAGCCGGAGCCACCCCACCCAGGCCGGCTCGAGCCTCAGCCTCTCCTCCAGGGCCTCACCGCTTCCTCCACCTCCTCAGACGCCCCGGCCCTCGCTCAGCTTCCTCCCCAGCGCAGAATGCCCCCTTTCAGGGTTTGCTAACTCCCTGCAGGTCAGGGTCAGTCAGAGTCCACACCGGCTGGAGGAAACCCACGCGCAAGTGCTGCAGGGGGAGGTGCTGGCAGCGACCGTCGGCGAGGGTGTGCTCCTGGAAAGTGGACTCCAGGAAAAAAATAAGAACGAGGCTTGTTGGCATCCTTGCTGTCCCCCAAGGCTAGCGGGAACGGGTCTGCACCCCACTAGTAGGTCCCTGGCCCTGTTCTGATCAGTTAAACAGGGGCACTTTTAAAAGACCTTGAAAAGTTGAACAAAGAACAGAAGAACCTTAACAAAGGCTTTCA
The DNA here is from genome assembly GCF_030445035.2 of Dasypus novemcinctus. NCBI lineage: Eukaryota > Metazoa > Chordata > Mammalia > Cingulata > Dasypodidae > Dasypus > Dasypus novemcinctus. Next base: position 7,267,073 of record NC_080701.1, on the reverse strand, counting down.
AGTATTAACTACTAGGCAAGAGAGAGAACCTGACCAGAGTAAATTCACCATTATAAGATAGACATCAGCAAAAAATTATAACCCTAAGAAACAGGAAGATATACCAGTTAATGGAACAAATCAAAATGCCAGAAAAGACACAAGAGTTGAAACAACTAATCCATGATGTTCAAACAAATCTCCTAAGCCAATTCAAGGGGTTGAAGGAAAATATGGGTAAAGAGATAAAGGTCATGCAATGATGCACGCAAGGAATGCCGTGCCATGCAGGGGTGTCCCCCATGTAGGGGAGCCCCATGTGCAAGTAGCACGCCCCACAAGGAGAGCTGCCCAGTGCAAAAGAAAGTACAGCCTGCCCAAGAATGGCACCACAACGTGGAGAGATGACGCAGCAAGATGACGCAACAAAAAGAAACACAGATTCCTGGTGCCGCTGATGAGGATTGAAGCAGTCACAGAAGAACACACAGCGAATGGACACAGAGAGCAGACAACAGACAACGGGGCTGGGGGGGGGGAGGTATGGCGAAGGGGAGAGAAATAAAAAATAAAAACAAAAAAAGAAGAGACTGGATGATCACAAAAATGAAGACGCTTTCTCCCTGAACTGCAGCGGTGGGTGATCAGGCAAATGGCAGGGCTCAAACGTGGGTCTAAATTCCTTTACTGGAGTCCTTTATAAACTGGAATTAGTGGAGCCACAGAAGCAGAGAAACACTCCTAGAAGCCGAGAGAGAAAGTCACAGGTGATGCAGCTGGAAGCTGTTAGGAATAGAGCCTGGAGAAGACAGACCAGCAGATACTGCCATAGAGCCCTGCCCTGGGCGGGTGGCCCACAAGCACATCTCCTAAGCTTGCCTTGTTTGGGGCACGTTCACAGCTTCAGAACTATATGCTCATAAGTCAATAAATCCCCATTGTAAAAGCCAACCCATTTCTGGTGTATTGCCTTGGCAACCTTTAGCAAACTGAAGCACAGAACAAATCTGAATAGACCAATCCAAGACACATACTTATCAGAATGTCAAATGCCAAAGATAAGGAGAGAATTCTGAAAGCAGCAAGAGAAAAGTGATCCATCACACACAAGGGAAGTTTAATTAAAAGACTTAGTGCGATATGGGGGCATTTTCAGGACTTGGAATCACCCTGAATGATATTGCAGGGTCAGATGCAGAACATTATGTATCCTGCCATAACCCATTGGACTGGAGACAGTGTAAACTACAATGTAAACTATAATCTATGCTGTGTAGCAGTGCTCCAAAATGTATTCATCAAATGCAATGAATGTACCAAACTAATGAAAGAAGTTGATGAGGGAAAAATGGGAGGATGGGAAGTGGGGTATATGGGAAACTCCTATAATTTTTAAAGTAACATTTTGTGTGATCTATGTATCCTTTAAAAATAAATGAAAAATATATTTTAAAAAAAGACGGTATGGATTTCTCATCAGAAACCATGAGGTGAAAAGATAGTAGTATAATATTAATATATTTAAAATACTGAAAGAGAAAAACTTACATCCAAGAGTTGTTTGTTTGGCAAAATTGTCCTGCAAAAATGAGGGTGAGTTTAAAATATTCAGTGATAAACAGAAACTAAGAGAGGTCATAAAAAAGAGGGTACTCTTCAAGAAATATTAAAGAGAGTTCTGCAACCTGAAAGGAAAAAACAGGAGAGAGAGGCATAGAGGAGAGTGTAGAAATGAAGATTATAGAAAAGATAATCAAAAAGGGTAGATAGACAGATGGAAATAAGGTATGACACATGAATACCAAAGATAAAATGGTGGAGTAAATAATGCATTTACAGTAGTAACATTGTATGTGAATGGATTCAATTCCCCAATCAAAAGCGTAGGCTGACAGAATGGATAAAAAATATGAGCCATCCATATGATGTCTATGGGAGACTCACCTTAGACCCAGGGTATAAATGGGATGAAAGTGGAAGGCTGGAAAAAGATACTCCAAGAAAACAGTAACCAAAAAAGGGTAGAGGTAGTTATACTAATATCAGACAAAAATTTTAAATGCAAAAATGTTATACAGAATGCCATGATATGTTAATAAAAGGGCAATCCACTAGGAAGAAATCACAATCATAAATATCTATGCCCATAACCAAAGTGTCTCAAAATACATAAAGCAAACATTGGAAAAATCGAGGGGAGAAATAGATGTTGCTTTAATAAGAGATGGAGATTGCAATTCTCCGCTCACATCAATAGATAGGACAACTAGACAGAAGATCAACAAGGAAACAGAACTTGAACAATATGATAAATCTGCCAAAGCTAACAAACATATACAGAACACTGTACCCCAAATCTGCAGTATATACATTTTCTCAAGTGCTCATAGGTCTTTTCCAGGATAGACCATATGTTGGGTCACAAAACAGGTCTCCATAAATTTTAAAAGACTGAAATTATACAAAGTACCTTCTCTGATTATAATGGAATTAAGCTGAAATCAATAATAGGTGGGGAATGGGAAAATTCACAAATATATGGAGGCTAAAAACACACTCTTAAACAATCAGTGGGTCAAAGAAGAAATTGCAAAAGAAATTAATAAATATATTGAGACAAAATGAGAACACAACATATCAAAACTTATAGTATGCAAAATGGCAGTGTTAAGAGGGAAATTGATAGCTCTAAATGCCTATATTTAAATGGAATAAAGAGCTAAAATCAAAGACTTAAATGCACACCTGGAGGAACTAGAAAAAGAACAGTAAACTAATTTCAAAGGAAGCAAAATGAAAGAAATAAATATTAGATATATTTGAAATTGAGAACAGAAAAACAATAGAGTGTATCACGAAACCCAAAAGCTGGTTCTTTGAGAAAAACAAGAAAATTGACAAACCTTTAACCAGATTAACAAGGAAAAAAAAAAAAGATGTAAATAAAGTCATGAATAAAAGGAGGTACATTACTTTTAACCCCACAGAAATAGAAAGGAACATAAAAGGATAGCAAGAAAAACTATACCAACAAATTAGACCACCTACATGAAAGAGGCAAAATCCTAGAGACCCTTATCTCACACCTTATATAAAAATTGACTCAAAATGGATTGAACACTTAAATATATAAAAACAAAGATCATAAATCTCCTGAATGAAAATGTAGGAAAGCATTTTAAAAATCTTATATTAAGAGTTGGTTTCTTAGACCTTATATCCAAAGCACAAGCAACAAAAGAAAACATAGATAAAAGGGAACTTTTCAAAATTAAGTACTTTTGTGCTTCAGTGGACTTTGTCAAGAAGGAGAAAAGGCAGCCTATTCAATGAGAGAAACTATTTGGAAACCACATTTCCACTAAGAGTTTAATATATAAAGAAATCCTTTAACTCAGCAATAAAAAGACAAGCAACCCAATTTGAAAATGGGCTAAAGACAAATAAACATTTTTCCTAAAAGGGAATTCAAATGGCTAAAAGGCATATGAAAAGATGCTCAATGTGACTGGCTAGTAGGGAAGGCAAATCAAAACCACAATGCGATATCATTTCACACCCACTAGAATGACCACTATTAAAGAAAACTCCTCCCCCTTCTGCATGCTGGGGAGGAACCACAGCTGTTTGTTCTCCTGATTGGTCGCCTTTCTGTCCTCACCCATCAGCTCTCAGGGGACCAATAGGAAGGCCTCTCTGCATGGGGTTATCTGGGACTTCCTTCTGAGCCTGGGGATTTCAAATGGGACCTCATGGCCAGGCTCTTGTCAGCCCACAAGGTCTCACCTCAGGGCCGTGTTCTCTGCAGGGTCCCAGCTGTGACCACCACCTTCCCTCATTCCATATACTAACCTGCCTCAAAACCATCTGTGTTCAGAGAAGACACATTTGTCCATGTAGTATATCTGATTGAGCCTACCAAAAAAAAAAAAAAAACTTATTAGAACTAATACTAGAATTTTGCAAGATCAATATACAAAAAAGTCAGTTGTACTTCTATATATTAGCAATGAAACCAGAATTTGAAAATAACCTAATAGCATCAAAAACATGAAATACTTAGGAAGAAATTTGATAAAGGAATGCAAGATGAAAACATTGATGAGAAAGAAAACTTAAAAAAAGGTCCATCACGTTCATGAATTGGAAGACTCGATATTAATATTTCTACTTTTCTCAGCTGTATCTATAGATTGAATACAATCTCAAAAATCCCAGCAGTCTTCCTTTTTAATTTTTTGGTTGAAATTACAAGCTGATTCTAGAATTCATATGGCAATGCAAAGGACCTAAAATAGCCAAAACTATTTTTAAAAAGAATAAAGGAGGAGGAATTACATTACCTGATTTCAAGACAATAAAAAAACCACAGTAACCAAAATCATAAAAATGGGATCTTCAGGATTCCCCTACTTCAGGCCCTCTCAGTAGCGAGTAGAACAAAACAAAAACTTCCTAATAGTCCCCAGTGCCTTTTAAGGCCTACCCTTTGTTTCCAGGATAAAATCCATACTTCTCACAATCTGGCCTCAACTGGTCTTTCTAGCTCTACCTTTGCAATTTACTATGATAAGGCTATTCCCCAGACACCCAAATTGCTCATTGTTCCCCCTGGAAATAATGCTTTTTCACTCTTTCTGCCTTGATTTCCACCTGGAGGACCTCTTCTTTCTGCCCCATCCTCACCAACCCCAAATGTGGCTTTAAGACACGGCTCGAAAGGTGGCTTCTGTGGAAAGCTTTCCTGCCATTTTTATTTTATCTCCCCATGTAGCTGTTTGGTTATTGTACTTATTATTATTATTTTTTATGTTTTACTCTGACCATCTAAGGAGAGATCAGGTATTATTCATCTTTATATATCTGATACCTAGTAGAACCAACATCTAATGGACTAATTCATAGTAGTCGCTTTATAAATATTTGTTGAATAAGTCACTTCTAAATTTAAGACAAAATAACCGATAAAATTAATACTTCTCCATTGCTTGCCGGCCTAGATCAGTGAGCTGTCACCTGGATTTCTGCATTATCTTCCTACTGTTACAGCTTATTAACCCATTTCCACTCTTTAATCAATTCTACTCAATGCAGCAAGATTTATCTTAAAATACTCAGATTATGTCACTTATTTATTTAAAACTTTCCATGGTCCCCATTGCATTACTATAAGATCTGATATGGCCCCTTACCTCTATTTCCAAAAATGTTTTTATGTACTGTTGTATGCCCAGTACATCTCCTGTACCTGGAATATAGTAGGTACTTAATATTTGTTCAGTGGCTAAACTAGATGACTAAGTTAACACTTCCAGAATCCAAGTTACTTGATTTTATTATCTACCATGATTTTAACATTATAATAATAGAATAAAGGATTAGATGAAAAGTTGCTACTAAAATACGATGAACTGAATATTTAAGAATGTCTTCTTTTAAATAGAATTCATTCTTCTGCATGACTTACCTAATAAAAATTCTGATCATTTTTACTGTAAACTTCAATCACTCTTCTACCAGAGGAGTTTGATTAAAAATGATTGTGTATATGGAATTTCCCTTTAATGATACTCATTTTTATCCTATCATCAAAAAATGCATTCTCAAGTGGCATAAGCAAAATGAAAACTAAGTATTGATCAATAAACCTAATTAGGGTATTTTTCCATAAAGAATATAAAATTTTATAAAAATTTACAATTTTAATTAATGTTAATTCTGACTATCATTGTCAGGAGCGTAGCTTCCACATTCTCTGGAGTGAATATGAGACATTTAGGGAGTATTATTATTAGAGTGTAAATCTAGATTTTCTAAACAAAAACAAAAACAAACCCAAAACATAACTGTAAAAATAAACATTACTTGAATTCTACAGTCCTTCCTCACACCAAATTAACAATACTTTAGCCCATTCGAAGAAATGGTAATGTGATGTTACTCTATTTCTAACACTAATAGCTAAAATATTTTAATTTACTAAATGTCTAGCAATTTAACTTCAATGGGGATTGATTATTAATTCTTCATACATCTTGAGATGCTTTAGAAATTAATTCTGTGTTATTGATTATTTCTGTACCCATACTGCCCACTAGAGTTAATAACTTTTGTGCACAATTATTAAAATTTTAAAAAACAATATTGCACTCTAGTTTAAGATGGTGGAAAAAGCATGTGTTTTTCACACCTCCCAAGAGACAATGGAAACCTCATTATATTCAAAAAATAAATCTGAAATCGCCTAAAAAACCACAAATCATACCATCAACGGCAGAGATTTTAAAAAATTGATTTCCATAAGGCAGAAAACTGCTGGCATCTTTTCAGCTGATTAACATGAGCACAGGCAATTGGGAGGGAAGGGATGTGATTCTGTTGATACTGCCTCAGATTGATCCATCAAAATATAGAAAATATAATACTCATTTAGAAATATGGTAGTAACCGGAAAAACAATTAAAAAGCAATGAGTAAATGTGCTTATCTCTAGGGAAGACACTAGGGCACAGGTTGGAGGTTAACAGAGGAAGAGGTGTAGGCAAAACTATATTTTTATTTTATACCATTATACATTTTTGAATGTTTTTGCCATTTACTCATATTACTTTCCATTAAAATTCAAGTTTTTACTGAAATATTTTTTGAAAGTATAGAAATATATATGCCTAGCAGGTAGTTGATAGTGGTTAGTTTTGTGTATTGTTATGAGGAGAAAAATTTTCTCTATCAAGCATGACCTATTTGCAAATATAGTCTGTTTTCTTATAGAGTCCAGTCAATGCAGAAGAACATGGAGTGGGAAGCGAAAGTTCTCTTCCTTGTTACTTCCCTTTCCTAAGTAGCCTCCTTTGCTAGTTCAGTAGTTATTCTACCTTGTTTTACTCAATGCACATTCATATTACTGTTTGTAGGTATAATTCCAATAAAAATCTTTTTATTAGAAAAAACTTAAAAACCCACAATGCCATAAAGATGTGAAATATTTTAATGAAATTTTGAATGAGCAATGATTTAAAGAAATGTCTTATACATTATTATAACCAAGTAAATAGAATATTATCTCTATGAAAATAAAAACTATAAGGAAAATACTCCAAAATGCAAGCTATATCCCATTGGGTAAATATCATTAAAATAAAACATATGACCTGGGAAAATTTTTATAACCATATATGATATTGTTGTTTTCTTCTATAAATGAAAGACTTCATTTAATGATTCCTGAGGTCCCTTCTTTGCTCTTTCATATGATTCAAAATAAAACTTTCCAGAAATTTTAATTTTAAATGGGACCAGAAGATGACATATGATCCATCTCAATTTTGGAAAAAACGATATTCTATTTGATGTTAAAACCTCTCAGTGGTAATTCCACAGCAAGTTTTTCCAGTACCTTCCAAGCTATTCCCATAGACTACTATCTAACTTAAATCCTGAATAGAAAAATACCTCTCTCTGCATTCCATATCTGAAATCTTTCCTCATGCGTATCATTTATTTTGAGCTGGATTTTAATAGGTCCTCCCCAGGTCCTGATAAGAGTACACTACTTTGGGGAACATACTAAAATGTTTTTGGACCATATGACACTCAATATAGTAGTCAATTACTGTTATCCAGAATATGAACATGAACTGAAAACACTTATCTTAAAGGCACAATCTGTCCCTGTACAGAAAGACCACTTTCCGGGAAAAATATTTTAGTGTGTCTTTAAAATCAAAGATAAAAGAATGTGGAAACTAGCAGAAAAAAAAAAAACAAAAAGCAAAAAAAACAGAAAAAAGTACTCAAAGATACAATAAGAAAAATGGTGATTGTTTCATCACCAGGATTCACAACAAATTTTTCTATTTTGTGACTCTAGAATTGGTCAGAGTGGTAGAAGAGAGAAAAAGAATACATGTCCAATTTCTTTAGTTTTCACAAACAGAAATGTACACACAGACATTTTCACACACTCCAAACATACTAAAAATCCATCCAGAAAGAGTGGGAGTGGGATCAGGAGAAGGTGGGTGGTAGGGGAGTCAGGAAGCTTATTGGCTTATGGTCCACATTGTTGTTGGCTACATTCTTATGGTTTTACTTGTCTTCTTTTTATTCATCCACTTCCACCACACTGCATCTCAAGATTTAAAACTTGGGCATTGTATTTCAGATATAGACATACATGTCATTTTCGTATTTTCATTTCATCCTTCTGTGAATTAATTTATAATTTTCATGTGGCTAAAATTGAGCTACCAATTATGTCTTTTTTTCTGAAAAACAGATATAAAATTACCTTAGAAACTAAATACTGTTTTGTACAAATGGTATAAAATTCTGGGATACTCTGTCAACATGGTTTCAAAAATAATTCTTAAAGGAAAACAAGCTGTTTTTCTGATCAGAATCACTCACCTTAATTATAGGAGAAATAATGGAAATAGCAGTGTGCTGGTTAATAATGGACTGGAAAAAATGGATTAGAACCAATGCTTGACAATGAAACTGTTTGTATAATATGGAATGCAATAGGTGACTAGCGTAGATGATGATGTGGCCTGGGTGAAACATCCAACAGTATATCTTTATGATTGGTTATATTCCCTGCAATGTTTGGGTCAAAGTCTTATCAAAGTCTTGTAATGTATGTGAAGAACATATTTTAAAGAATTTTGTGTTGCCAATAAAACCTTTCTTAGAATAATGAGAATAATGAGACCAATGTACACCTTGGTACAATTAAGAAGTCACTCTAAGAAACTGAAAATCAATCTGATGATAAACTGAAAATTTTCTCAGTACCACTAACCACTTCTTATGATACATATTTCAAAAGGATTAGAAATCCATGCTTTGACCTCCTAAGATCTGCTCCCTGTAGTGGATCTTAATACAAACAAAATCAGCCTGACCATGAGATGTCCATGGCTGGTCCGTTTACCCTCCTACGTGGAGGGTGTCTTTTGAAAACAGAACGCACTGCCCAGGTTAATATTAAAAACACAGTGCACACAATTTTCTTCTCATTCTTCAATTAATACTCGGTGGGCTGAACTTAGGTAACAAGCCCTTGCATTTGTTAAGGAGTGTCATCACTTACCTTTCAGAGAAAGGGAGTCTGTAGTCAGAACAGGTAAGCTATTGTTCTTAAATGTTTCCTTTTCTCTCTCCTTGGTATAAGGACTAATTCACGAGGGGCATGTAACTCTCAGGTGTTTCCAAACTCCCTTTTCCCCACCACCCTTTTTATAGCTCTCACCATGGCATGATCAGAGCTTTAACCCCCCACACCTGTGGAGACCTTTGAACCCCACCCAAGAGGACAAGGGAGAAAACTCTGATTTCAAAGACACGTTTAGACGTTGGTCATTAACTAAATTAAACTTCTACATTAGAATACAGGCATTCCCCCCATTCTTGCAGGGGCCAAGGGAAGTACTTCCCTGAAAATCAAATTTGAAAGCTGGCTAAAGGAAAGCAGGAAGTCGAAGAAAAGCAGCTGCCTAACTGGGAACGGATGGAAACGTTAAGTGAAGAGTACTAGCAGGTGGCAGGTTGAATGGTCATTTAAGCAGTCCTTCATTTCAAGCCGGGTGTGCCAAGGATGCTGCCGGCACTCGGAAACAGGCCTGAGAGGCCGTGATGACGTTGCCTCATCACTTTAGACTCAACAGTAGGCTGGAAAGCCCCTCTCCCAGCGGTGAGGGTGAGAGTTAGGGACTTGGAAGAAGTCGTCGCTGGTGTTTCTACCCTTCCCAGCCATTTTGGGAGACCAGAGTCTCACTGGCAGGTGTCAGATGATTAGGAAAATGAAGCAGATGGCAGTGGCAAACTGCGCCTCCCTCTTTCCTCAGCTGCCAGGAATTTCAACCCTCAGGCTTGGCTTCACATATGCTTGTTTGATAAAGTTCCTGCCATTTTAAGGAAAAAGAATTGGGATCATCATTTAAGCAAGCCGGGAACAATGAGCAAGCAGCCTCATCCACCTTTCCCCAGAGTGTCAGGCAAAAACCTTTGTATTTTTTCCAGGGTCACTCACAACCTGCCCTGTGGATTCCACCGAGGTGGCTCATGTCCCTGGCTCAAAAGAGGAAAGCGGTCATTTGCGGCGTTCAGCACACTGTAAAATGCATCTCCTACCCTGTCACCACATGCGCAAGGACAGCCGAGCCTCAGTTCTTTGCAGAATAAAATAATAGAAAATATCATTTCCAAGAATATCATTTCCTATCGCCTGCTCCCAGCCCACTTCAGTAACATGTGCTTTTTAATCCTAGGCTCTTTTATCAGCCAGTCTCAAGAGACAACTCACAAGTTTATTGTCAGAGGATCTCACTCAGATGTCTAATGAAGGCCATTAACATAATGAAGAGCCATGGAATTTTATGAATAAAAAATATTCTGAAAAGTCAAATCATCCTAACAAAAATAAACTAAATGAAGATCACCTGCAACTCTATATCAATGATATATGTGTATATGCACAATTAAAATACAATCAATTTAAAATCCATTGCAAAGTGCGAAATTGTATTTATTCAACGAAGCAAAGTTGAACATTTCCCATCGAGTCCAGCACTGTAAAATGCATTGAGGCTACAGGAAGGAGCAAGACAGAGACACAGCCTGCTCTCGGAGCTTGCACATGACAAGGAGAGAGAAAGAGCGTCCTGACGTAAGTAAACAGGAAGGACACCCAACCTCCAGAGGGGAAGAGATTCGTGGAAACGTCAGGGATGCCAGAGGGGCGGGAGGAGCTCGCCAGGCACAGCAGACAAATGATTGGAGGCCTCCCGCCAGAAACCAAACTTGAGGAAACCAAGGGGCCACTAAACCACTTCAGTGTGGCTGGGCTGCCATGAACGAGAAGAGGGGACAGAGCCATGGTGGCCCCTGGAGACACCGGGGGGCTCATGTCACGAAGGAGCCTGACAACTCTCTTAAAGCGTTGATACCCAGGACAGTGGGAACCCCCAGGAAGGTGTTAGGCAGGGAGTGACATGGTTAGGCTGGCTCTTTAGGACAGTGCTGTGACTACCAGACTGAGCCTGGATTAATCGCGGCAGGAATAAAGGCAGTTGCGATACTCAAGGCAAAAAGCTAACCTCCTGGTAAATTAAAACCACAGTGGCGGAAGCAAGGATGGAAAGAACAGAGATCTTAATATTAGAGAAAAATTCACAACCATCCTCCAAACAAATGTTTTATGAGAACTGCCAGTAGAATTACCCTCACCTCACCCTTTTTTGTCCACAGGTGCTAATGTAATGCTAAAAAGAAAGGAAAAGAATAAGCCAAAGGCAAAGGTAACATATAAAATGGATAACCAGCCCCATCTCAGTCCATTTTGTTTGGCTACGTACCTGTACACACACACTGTTTGCCTTTAAATATATGATTATGTGTGGTAAACAGAGGTAATCCTATCATTTCATACGAAAAAAAGTTGCTTTTACAATACATTGGTATTAATACATATGCACCATCTACCCAACCTGAATGCCTGGCATAGATTTAACTGTAAACCGGGGTGAGAGATTATCTATTCTGGTCCATGTTTGGATGACATTTCTGAGACCAGGGAGTGCACTATTTTGAGAAATGGTCTTCCATTACTATTTCTCAAAAATACTAAAAAGGAATCTTTTTCCTCTTATAGTTGGCCTAATATTTCTCCCAATAACCCACACCATTACTAACGCTGAAATAAAGCATTTCATTTTCTTATCTTACTCAAGAAAAACACAACTGAGGGTGTGAAATCAAGGAAGACTATTTAAGCTTTCCATTTGTATTATCCCCACTATGTGGAAGAGAAAATAAGATTTCTGGATTTGGGGAGGTATGTTGGCCAGCTTGGATGGATGGTTCTGAAAACAAGGGAGTCTCCCATCAGCCAAGTTCTGTAACACACACACATCCAACTTTAAAAGGAGTCAGCATTCTTTCAATATTTATCCAGCACGTAATATATGGCAAGCAAGGCTTTAAAACTCAGCAGTGAAATGAAATAGAAAGTATGTCTCCTCTCACATTACCATGTGAGAAAGCAGGTAGAAGCCAGACACTAAATAAATAAACAATGGGAAGCGGATTTGGCCCAACAGATAGGGCATCCACCTACCACATGGGAGGTCCAGGGTTCAAACCCAGGTCCTCCTGACTCGTGCGATGAGCTGGTCCATGCACAGTGCTGATGCACACAAGGAGTGCCGTGCCACACAGGGGTGCCCCCTGCATAGGGGAGCCCCATGCGCAAGGAGTGCACCCATAAAGAGAGCCGCCCAGCACGAAAAACTGCAGCCTGCCCAGGAGTGGCGTTGCACACATAGAGAGCTGCTGCAGCAAGATGATGCAACAAAAAGAGACTCAGAATCCCAGTGCCACTGACAAGGATAAAGGCGGACACAGAAGAACATGCAGCGAATGGACAGAGAGAGCATACTACTGGGGGGGGGGTGGTGAGGTGGAAAAGGGGAGAGAAATAAATAAAAAATAAATCTATAAAAAAATAAAAATAAACAAGATCACAGCACAGTGGTGCATGCTATGCAGAGAGCTGAAATAGGCTGATGCTATGAGTGGCCACTTCACGGGAGGAGAGACTTCTCTAGGAGAGAACAGCTAAGCCGAGAGCCCAGGGAGGCCACTGGGTTCAGGTGAGTCCTGCGGAGGAGCCTGCTGGGAAACGCGTGACCGAGGCTCTCTCCAGGCCCTTGACATGGCAGCACTCATCTTACCTTCTACCTCTCCAGTTCATACTTTCCATTTCTTCAAACCTCCAATGCCTCCTTTTCTTACTCTCATTTCCAATTTCATTGAAATAAAGAATAGTCACAACCAGAAGAGCAGTCCCCAGGCAGCTGCTACTCCAGCCACCCTCTCGCTGCCATTTCCCCTCTGCCTCCGAATGACCATCTGGGCTCCTGTTTGCCCATTCCTGGCACTTCTGCACTCGCTCCTCTGCCCCTGGACTGCCCCAGGACAAGGCTTCAGCTCTACCCTGCAGCCTCTCCTCCATCTTCACTCTTTCCTTCACTAGCTGATGAATCCAGGATCTTTCCAACCTGCCTGAATGTGGAGATCCTGCTCCCTTTGTACACGGCATCCCGCCAGCAGGATCTGGCCTCAGGTCCTCTCTGACTCAGCCCTTCCTTCTCCCCCTCTCCCTCTGCTCCAGCCATGCTAGACGCTGCTTCTCCTTGACCATGACGTCGCACACTTCTCCCTCAGGGCCTTTGCACTTGACCTGCTTCCTCCAGGTGTCTACAAGGCTCACTCCCTTGTTCCAACGTGAGATGATCCCACACCATTCCCCTTCATTCCTATCACCCTTGCCTGCTTTGTTTCTCTCTGTATCATTTACCATCATCTGACATACATAAAACTGTATGTTTTCTTTATTGGCATTGTTTACACTCTCCCCTCCTCTATTCCACTAGAATTTAAGTTCTACAAAGGGAGGAATTTTTATGTTTTTTAAAAATCCTTAAGCTATTTGTTTTTTGTTTAGTTTTGTTTTATTATCACTTATCCCCAGAGGTAGAATACAATCAGGCATGTAGACATTCCTCGAGTGAAATGGAATGTGTGAAGGATGGTGCTAGTCTTGCGAAGATCATGAGAAGGAGCATCCTAGGCAGAAATGACAGCTTATACAAAGGGTCATGAAAAAAAGACAAAGCTCGATGTGTTTGATAAAACCGAAGAAGGCCAGCGCAGCTCAAGCAGAGGAGATGCGGAGAGTGGTCCAGTATACTTCCTGCTGAGGAAGAAAGCATGAAAAACCTAGCAGCACTCTTTCCTGTCCCTGCATTGCTTGCCATGTCCCCTTGCTTTTCTTAAGTTCAATATTGATCGAACTGCACATTTCCGGAACACTATACATTCTAATACGCAGTAGCCCTTACAGAATGTGCTACCTTGACCCTTGAGAATCACTCTCTTTTGTCCTGGTTTTTCCCTCTCATTGCCCACCCCATTTTTTCTGATGCCTCAGCATTTTGTGAGGGTAAATCTCACTACAGTGACTGAGCCAGTCTAAAACTCTTTTATTTTCTCAAATATTTTCTTAAGAGAGGTCACCACTGGGATCTTGCATCTGTTCCCCTAACTTGAAAATCAGATTCCATTTTTACCCCACAAAATTGATGGTTCCTCTCAAGTAGAGGAATAGAGCTACCATAAAATGTATAACCCACTGGAACTTATTGTCAAAAACTGTGAAGAGCTTAAAATTTTACCCTACTTGCAAGGCAACAAGTTAGCCTGCTATGGTTTCATGAATACAGACATCAAATTCTTATTCAGAGATGAAGGACAGTGCATTATTCAAAGCAACTCCTGTAGTCAGAGTATCTGAATTTTGGTGCTAGTTTCCTGAGCTCCAGTTCCTCAGGGCAATACAACGAGGACTGATGAGCCTGCATATGCAGTCGGTAGAATTATAGGAGAAGGACCCTGAACCTTAGGAAACTGAATTTTTTATAATGGGAAGTAAGCATGCTTGCCCTTTGCTCCAGAGAGACAAACTATATCTTTCAAAAATAAAAGCTGTGACAGTTTGAAGTCTTTCTGTAGATCCCAGAAAAGATTAATCCATTCCTGTGGGTATGGGACCCTTTGATTGCATTAAATTTACTTAAGGGATCTTTTGATTAGATCACTTGATTAGATAGCTTTAGGGCCTTTGATTAGACTACATCAGTGAGGTGTGACCCAGGGTACATCTCTGCCCTCTTGCTGGTCTTATACAAATGAGAACTGAAAGTAGACACACATAAAGAAAGAAAACTACCATTCTGACCCTGCCATGTGAAAGAGAGGATTCCAGAAATTGGCTGTCATCTTGTCTTGCCACATGCAGGAGTCCAGGATCTGCCAGCAGCTGACCTTGGTGAAAAAGCATCTCTGATGATACCTTAATTTGACATTTTTGCCACCTTGGAACTGTAAGCTTAATAAATTCCCTTTATAAAAGCCAACATATTGTAGGTATTTTTGCATTGGCAGGATTTGCTCTGTAGGGAGACACTATTTCTATCTCCTATAGCTGTTTTCTGTAAAAACATATTTTAAAAGACAATCTAGACAAAGGGCATCCTGTGCCTCATTTGCAAGATGTGCAAAAATGTTAAAGACCCATGAAGAGTTATCGACCAACAATATCCATCTCTCATTTCTATACCATCTGGCTTCTGGTGAATTTCCCCATGAGTATGCCACTCCAGCAGCCACTCTGATTAATCTGACTGATGGAGACTGGGACAAAAATCCTTCCAGTAGATGACATTTTATTGAGGCTATTCCCAGCAGGACTCCAAGCAGCAGTAAAGACCACAACTGGCCCCCTGGGAACCGGATCCAACCAGCTGAACAAATCCCATCCACCATCAGGGATTACCTTGGAAAGGTAGTGGCTTTTTCTTTAAGTTCTACATTGACCTTTTCACTCAGCCCAAGGCATTAATCCAACCACAGCAGGTTGTATTTGCATTTGCCTTGACTAGCTGAAATACCGGACAATTCTTCATCTAAAAGAACCCTAGTCAGTGAAGCAAAACGGATCTGATTATCTTTGAGTCAAGGTGGTGTCAGTGATCAAATTTCTTACCACATTTCCTAATTGGAGGGCTCTCAGTATATGAATAGCTGTCTGCAGGCCACACACAAAGTGTCAGTTATCTCTCCAGGTTAACCAACTCTTTTTTTTTTTTAACTTTTATTTATTTATTTCTCTCCCTCCCTCACCCCCCCCCCAGTTGTCTGTTCTCTGTGTCTATTTGCTGCGTGTTCTTCTTTGTCCACTTCTGTTATTGTCAGCAGCAAGGGAATCTGTGTCTCCCTTTGTTGTATCATCTTGCTGTGTCAGCTCTCCGTGTGTGTGGCGCCATTCCTGGGCAGGCTGCACTTTCATTCGCGCTGGGCAGCTCTCCTTACGGGGCACACTCCCTGCACGTGGGGCTCCTCTGTGCAGGGACACCCCTCTGTGGCAGGGCACTCCCTGCGCACACCAGCACTGCACACGGGCCAGCCCCACATGGGTCAAGGAGGCCCAGGGTTTGAACCACAGACCTCCCATGTGGTAGACGGATGCCCTAACTGCTGGGCCAAGTCCACTTCCCAACCAACTCTTGCTTAACCCACCTTAGCTTCATTTTGAAGAGATCTCTGCAGTTATGACCAGCCCTAAGGGGTGACTTCCAGTGATTTCAGGAGAAAAGTAAGAAATGCCTGGTTTCTACCACAGTCCCAGGGGTGCACGTGGTGCCCCCAGAAAGAAAGTGATTTTTATAATTGTTGGGGTGGCCCAAGTAGAACCTACATCAGTTTTTGGGCGAAGGTCGATGGTTCCTCCCAAGGGGCCTCCCAGATCCTTCGGGTCTCCAGTTGAGTTTGAATAATAAGTGCTTGCTGTCTTCCTTTTGAAGGGATTGCTTGAGGAAGAATCAGTCCAACCTGCCCTTTATATCCATGCCACCATGGGGTGGCACTTGTCAGCTCTAAAGAATGACCGAGAAATAATATGGGAATGGGTGTGGATAAGACATCAATGAAGTGTCAGCACAAATTTTGCATGGGATGTGTAAGAGCTGTGGCCATTCTATGCTATTTCCAATAGATTTCTTGGTAGGGTTTCAGGAATGGTAATCTAACTGTAGTTAAAAATGTCTGGTAGGGGAAGGAAGACCCAGGAGTCAGTTAAATTTAAGGCATTTTTAACAGTTTGAGAGAACTACATTTTCTTGTGTGAGAGTTGTTCCAACAGTAGTTCTAAAAGTCAAAGATCAAGAAAATCAGATTGAAGCAGGATGTTTTAGTCTTCTGGGCTGCCAAAAGCGAAATACCAGAAATGGGTTGACTTTTACAATGGGGCTTTATTAGCTTACACGCTTACATTAAGTCACCTAGTCGAAGGCCCTTGATGAAGGAACCTGATCAATATGTCCCACCCACAATAGGTTTTAACCCACCTGAATGGATTAGCTTTAAGAATGTGATTTTTCTGGGGGTCATATAGCTGCAAACCATCACATGGGATAAGGATATTTTTATAAAACTTAAGAACAATTATTCCTACTTTGACCCACATTGACCACTCAAGAGGACTTGGGTAGCAGTGCAATTTACCAAGGACCATGTCAGTTCAACCAAAGAATGCAGGTGGCCGAACCAGAATTAAGTCTGAATTTCCTTAGTCGCCTTTTGTATGGGCTGCCACCCAGAGGGCATACCAACAAGCTGTCTTGGGGTTTCTGTTATGAAAAAGAAAGCATCATATCCAAAAATGGTCAGGGCAGAAACCTGAATTTTCAAAGTAGTCCCATGTAGCTCCCAACCATTTTGTACTAATCACTCTCTACCCAGGAAGCAGCTAAGAGGAGCTGATCCCTCTTCAGTGCATTCAGTAACCAAACTGCCTTACAGGTAGATCAGGAGAAGGCTAGAAATATTTCTGAGTCAGTGTTTTAGGAGGCCATTGCAATGCTCAACAGAAACAGATCATTGGTAGGGAGCAGGGATGGTCCATCAAATACTCTATCAACCCATTGCTGAATGGCTTTTTCAATAAAAGAAACATACTTGCCAAGCTACAAATTATTTAGTTAGCTGAAAACACTGTACACGTTAGTTTCAAGGGCTGCACAGTATTGTTGGAGTCAGCCGATCTGACTGGACAACAATGCAACCTGAAAAGTATCAACATGGTGAAGTGCCACCAATGGCCCTGAGAGAGGGTCAAAAGTCTAAAGTATTCTCTTTTCCACGAGTGGATTTGGGTGACACCCCATGCACCATGGCCTCCCTTACCTCTAGACGAAATTTACAAATTTTGGCAGTGGTGGCAGCTGCATCAGACACAGCGTCCTTTACTTTGTGCTCAGTCTATGTTGGTGAATGTGTTATCTTACCTGGTATAATGATGGATCCAGGTGGTACAGATTCAATCCTCAGCTTAATTCCAGTCAGTCTCATCAGAGATCAGCCTCTTGTGTCTACATCAGGGATTCTTTTTTTTTCCCCAAAGATTTATTAATTAATTTATTTCTCTCCCCTTCCCCCCCACGCCGGTTGTCTGTTCTCTGTGTCTATTTGCTGCATCTTCTTTGTCTGCTTCTGTTGTTGTCAGTGGCATGGGAATCTGTGTCTCTTTTTGTTGTGTCATCTTGTTGTGTCAGCTCTCTGTGTGTGCGGTGCCATTCCTGGGCAGGCTGAACTTTCTTTTGCACTGGGTGGCTCTCCTTATGGGGTGCACTCCTTGCGCGTGGGGCACCCCTACGCGGGGACACCCCTGCATGGCAGGGCACTCCTTGCGTGCATCAGCACTGCACATGGGCCAGCTGCGCACAGGTCAAGGAGGCCCGGGGTTTGAACCGCGGACCTCCCATGTGGTAGACGGACGCCCTAACCACTGGGCCAAGTCCGCCACCTACATCAGGGATGCTTAACCTTTGTTCCATGGACCCCTTTGCCAGTCAGGTGAAAACCACAGATCCTTTATTAAGTCCACACTATTATTTAATAAATACATCACACCTGCACCCACACGTCCCCACAAGAATGTTTTTTTTTAATTTCAGTTCAAGCTCAGGGACCCCTTCTTAAGAGCCCCTGGTCTACACGAATGACCTGGATGTTTTGATCAGCACGGTGAATTGTTGCCCACTTCATACTCCCAAGGAGAGCTGTCTTTAATCTTCAGTCTGTGGTTTTCCAAGTGGAAAAATGGCTCTACCACTGGGAAGAGCCCACGAGTCAGTACAAATGTACATGGTACGTCAAGAATATTGGCCAGAGCCACGGGAATGGCTGTGCTATGCTCCCTGACCAGACCAAACCATGCTCATTTGATGCACAGCTGGTCCTGAGGTTGACCAGCTGCAGCAGCTAACCCGTGAACCAGGCCCACGCATTCAGGTGAACCTCTGTGACTGGCGGGTCACCCTGAGTGAGCAGCTTAGGCTCAGATGGCAGAAAGGGATGATGTTTCTAACAAAGGGACAACTCCCACTGACTTATGTAAAGCTAAGATGCGGCTAGCCGGCTGTCTTCTTGGATGTGCTGTTTCTACTTGACAAATGAAGCTTGTTGGCCCTTCCCACCTTGCCAGTCCTTGATTCTGAGTTGATTCCTCCCAAAATGGTGAGTGACTTTCAGGACAGAAGGTCAAAAGACCTCCATGGGTTCTTTTCATTTCAACAAGAGCTATCAAACAATCCAATAGCTGCTTGTCAAAACGTCAGACCTGGTAGCCTTGTCAGGAAGGTGACATGTCCAAAACCCCAAGGGACACATCTGGATGAATTGCCTTCTCTTTATCAGAGGCTCTAAGTGGCAAATCCATTGGCCGCAGAGGCTTGTAGCTCAAAGAGGTCATTAGGGTTATGGGGCCCCAAAGATGGACAGCATGCCCCAGCTTGCTGGAAGGCTTCCAATGGAGATTGTTGGTTTAGGCCTCACTTGAAGGATGCTGATTTGTAGGTAAGTCGATATAAAAGGCCAAACAGAATGTCCACAAGTGCACATACCTTCTCCAATTTCTGAAGAGTCCAGTAAGGTGTTCAGCCTCCTTTTGGTGCTGGGACTAAGAAACGGCATTTTTTCTGTGACCACAAGAGGGATTGCACATTGTGACTCCATCCACAGCTTTCCATGAACATTACTTGACAAGTGGTCCCCTACACTTTTTTTTTCAAGGATTATCAGCCACTTCTGTTGGAGGAAGTGTGATATACCACAGTCAGGGCCACTGAGCCTGAGTGTGCTGATTTGCCAAGTAGCAGGACTTCAAGCAGAGAGTGAAAAGTTTGGATCTCAGAGAGTAGAAGCACTTGTGCTAAATCCTGACCCACTCACTAGAGGCAAATGGCAGGGGAGTTTAGGTACCCATGGAAGACTTCTGCAAACACTGGTTGGAGCCTTTAACATGTGACTGAGAACTGATCCTCATCCTCAAGTGCCAGTGGTATGGCGAAGGAGGTGCTGACCATGTCCAAGACAGCTCACCAAGTGACATCGGCCTGTTTAACGGATTCAGTTACATTCACAATGTCTGCAACCACCGAGGCTATGAGAGCAGTCACTGAATTTAGTTGGTAGTAATCCATGGCGAGTCTCCAGCTCCTGTTAGCTGTTTTCACTGGCCATCTAGAGCTGTTGTGTTGAGAAAGTGCAACTCTCACTACCCCTCCGGCCTTTAAGTCTGTGGTGAAACTTTGGTTTTCCTCTCTCTTCCTGAATTGCTATGCTATTTCTGTTTGACAAGCTGGGCGAGGACAAGGAGTCAGGCTGGGGGACAATTTACATGTCTCACCAGCTGTACTCTACCTATGCCCTTTCCAAGCAGGGGAATCCCCCTGGTACTTATGGGACGAGACAGTAAAGCATTATCATATCAGTCCTACTAGGTGTTCCCACGTGGAAGCATCAGCATCAGTACACTGTGTAGGCCAAGAGGGCCATCCACATGGTCACAGGAACTTTGCTTCCCTGCTGGAACCTTCCCAAACTCCACTAGCTGGATCTGGGCTCCTTTCCTTCCACGCACTGGGTAGGCTCGTGATCTGAGTGTCCATATACCAAAAGCAAACAAAACCTTCACTTTATGAGTTACTTTCATGTTTCCCCTGTCCACTGCCTTCATTGTAATGCTGTGACCTTTTCAGACTCAATTTCAGCCTCTTCACATTACTGCCTTCTCCTGGGTCACAGAGAATACGTTATATTTAACCTGTGCTAAGTCCCCTACATATTTCAGCATCCTTAATTCTCACAAATGTGCTATGAGGTAGATAGAATGATCACAATTCCCACTCCATTCACAAAAACCAAAACAGATAAGCAAACAAACAAACAAAAAAACCCAAAAAACCCTGAGGCTGAGAGAGTTGCACTCATGTCATCAGGTTGTAGCATCTGGATTTGAACGCAGGTCCCTCTGACTGAAAATCTATGCTGCACCACCAGTCTTTCCAAAACGCTAGTATTAATAACAGCGTAGACTTAGGGCATGGCTTAATTTGAGGAGCACCTCAATATGGTGTTTCTGACTCTTCTATATGCATCTAGTCTGATTTTAATATACATTCACAGTTGTGTCCTGATAGTAAAGATGAGGGCAGACTTTCACGTTGCTAATAAAACTGAATTTGCTTCTGCTTGCCAGAAAACTCCTCCTTCAGCGCCTCCTCCCCCAAATTTACTTCCACTCCCACTTAAGCCCCAGCGCCCAAAGGATGTTGAAGATATGTCATTCACATGTGCAGGACGTCACCTGGAGAGCTCAGCTGGGGTGTTTGGAGGATCACACGAGAGAAGAGGCCAGACAGGGAATGAGCAGCTTTAGAACTTGCCAGATTCATGGATCTGGAATGCACCATACTGCAAGTGCTCATTTTCAGTAAGAAAGTTCCTGTCTGCCCAAGTTTTGTTCCCTGTGTGAGGGAAATAAAAACTTAAATGAACGTAAATATTTGCATTGAAGGGTGAAACTAAGTAAATACTGTTAAGTCTGCTGGGAAGATCCTAGAGGCAGGGATATCATGCATTTTCCATAAATAACGTCTAGCAGACTGGCATGGACTCAGTAATGCGCTATGGCAAGGGTGTGCCCTGAGCTCATTTCCTAAATTAAGATGTTGAGAAGTCGACAGCAGAGTTGCCTGAAGATGAAGATGGAAGGAAACATAACTATATCCCCCAGCCACTAATAAAACCATAGCTACAATTATTCCCTGATGGTTCACAAAACAGTCATAAAATCCCAGATCACTACAGAGAGAGGCATTATCCAATAAATAATTAGAGGATATCCAATAAATCTCTCTGTCCTTTAACCCTTTCCAGTGAGTCTGAAGCCTGATGCATTTCTGAACTTTTCAGGGATAAATATGTACTCTTTCGCTTAGCGCTAAATCCCGAACCCATGTTTGGAGATCGCTGGAGTGGAGTTCAGGACACAATCGAGGTGGGTGCCGAGAGCATGTTTGCTGATGCAAGGATAGTTTTGCCAGGAAACAGCCTCACTCATTCTGTTGCAGAAATCGCTGAGCTCTGCCACTCTTTCTTGTTAAATCCTTTTAATTGGAATTCGGGAAAAGATGAAACAAAATGACCAGCCCCTGTGGGCACGGTGGTGTTTTTACTAAACATGATAGCTTGGGGCCAGGAGACTGCGGGTAACTTGATCACAAACCCAGAGAACCGAGGACAAGGCCTTCCAGCCACGGTGCAGGTTGTAAAGGCGGGGTCTGGTCGCCCTCTAACGTCATCCATGAGGGAGTGCCCTCTCTGTGCCTCAGAGGGCTCGGGAAGCAAAAGAAACCCCCGGACGAAAGGTGGGGTGCTATGTGCCCCAGGAGCTGCTGAGGCCGTGGGAGGCGTCTCCTCTCAGCGGGATGCTGTTCAAGGACGTGAACCACGGGGCCCCGAGGAGGGCCATGCTGGGGTGTGAAGGGCGAGGAAGGACTCGAGGTCCGGGAAAAGACAGCGGAGGTCAACTCCAATTTGCTTTTGGTCGCTTAGCTCTTCCCATCTGCCCCGAGCCGTGGCCCTGGATCAGGGCCTTTCACCTTAGGAAGGAATCTTGGATAAACCCAGAGGGTCGAGAGCCCGAAAACCGCAGGCTCTTACACGTGGCCCGCACGACCCCTTCTGAAGAGCCTCACGCAGGGCAGAGCAGGGAGGCTTGACGCCCCCAAGGCGGGACGTTCGCCAGGTCCATTGCAACTGGGTGCTGATCCTCCGCTGAGAAGGGCAGGGTGTCACGGGAGACGCTGGGTGCAATCCCACGCTGTGGGCCCCCAGAGCCCCGACACCCACCGTAACACCCTTCTTTTTTCTTGTAGAAAACACACGGGGGTAATTGCACCACGGATTGTCCGTGGTTCTCGCATCAATTGGTACCAGGCTTCAGGTACCCATTCCCAGAGAGTAATCATGCAGATTGTAACAGGGGAAGAAATGAAGAGTTGCAAAGCTCCTATGAAAGGTTTTTTTGCTCGTCCAGAAATTAAGCTTGTTTATCTGATATTTAATATCACTGCTAGATTATTAAGAGGAACCTGCCTTTGTGCTTCAAGTGAAATTTAAAAAAAAATGCTTGGGATGGGGCTTCACCACTGAATTTCAAGTATGTTAAGAGAGTTATGCTTGGATGGCACCCGGGGCCCGTGATTTCTTACCAGCGGAGGTTAATCCACTTTGAAGCAGTTGCCAAATCCTGAGCTGTACCCTGTGCCCACTGCTGAGGCCACTGCTGAGGCCGGGTCAGCCGGGTCAGCTGTGTGGGCTGAAGAACGCCCCAAAGATGCCCCCACGCTCAGCCCTGGACCTCGAGTTGGCGAAGAGACTTTGCAGGTGTGATTCCGTGGAGGCTCGTGAGGCGGGGACGTTACCCCGCGTCATCCGTGTGGCCCAGTTGGCCACGGTGTCCTCGTCAGAGGGAGAGAGGGGCCTCAGCCAGAGAGGGCAGCGGTGGCTCGGACTGGAGTGAGGGGCCCGAGCCGGGCAAGCAGGAGCCTCGGGAAGCCGGGGGGCAAGAAAGCGGATTCTCCGCGGAGCCTGCACAAGGGTCGTCATCTGGTGCGGCTCGTCTTAGCCTGCTGGGGCTGATTTTGGACTTCTGGCCGCCACGACTGAAAGAGCATACATTTCTGTTGTTTAGGGAAGCGGCTGTAGCTCAACTGATAGAGTGTCTGTCTACTACATGGAGGGTCCAGGGTTCAAACCCAGGGCCTGCTGGCCCACGCGCAGTGCTGATGGGCGCAAGGAGTGCTGTGCCACGCAGGGGTGTCCCCCGCATAAGGGAGCCCCACACACAAGGAGTGTGCCCCGTAAGGAGAGTCGCCCTGTGGGAAAAAAGCACAGCCCACCCAGGAGTGGTGCCGCACACACAGGGAGCTGACACAGCAAGATGATGCAACAAAAAAAAGTGGCGCAGTTTCCTGGTGCCCCATGACAAGAATGCAAGCAGACACAGAAGAACACACAGCAAATTGATGCAGAGAGCAGACAACTGGGGGGGTGGGAAGGGGAGAGAAATAAATAAATTTTTAAAAAATTTCTGTTCTTTGAAGCCACTAAGTATGAGGGAATTTGTTACAGCAGCAATAGGAAAGTAGCTCAAATTTTGGTACCTAGAAGTAGGGAGCTGCTGTCCCTGATATGTAACATTGTGTGGAAGCGGCTTTGGAACGGGGCAGTGGGCAGAGCCTGGCAGAACTTTGAGGAGCATGACAGGAAAAGCCTAAACGATCACGCCAGGCTGAGCTAACAGCGAGGGCAAAGATCGGGGACTCTGAGTGTGTCTGGCATAGTTAAGGGAATGGCGAGCTTTAGGGGTCAGGTGCTGTCAGCAGACAAGTGGGAAGTCACAGATGCGGTGGTGATGAAAAGAAAGGGAGTGCCCCATGGAGGAAGCACACAAACTGGAGGAGTGCTTTACCCACGCGAGGAAGGGGACAGGGCAGCCTCTGCCTGGGGGGTTCCACTATTTGTAGACCTACATGGAAACACTAAATTTCCTCCCAACAGACATGGCTCTAAGTACATCTACTTAATAAACACAGGCATAATCACTTTTTTTTGGTCCAGAAATAATCCATCCTGGTCATTATAATCAGACTGTTATCTTCTTAGGGAAGACAACAAGCAGAATTCTTAGGTAGCTTGGATGAAGCACATCTTCCCCCAAGAAAAGCTACTTGCATGACCAAGTACCCAGGGTTTGAGTAAATGTGGCAGAAAATTGTTACAGTCATGCTCAAGTGGTCATCCCAGCACTAAGGAAAACTAATAAGAATATGTGATTATTCTTTGTGTACTATGTTACCAACAAATAATTGCAGGATAAAAACAGTATTCACTTTATCCGTAATTAAATGTGCAATTATTTAAAAAAAAAACACATGAAAATATTGGCTGGAAAGAAAAAAAAAATGAAATGCAAGAGCCAGATCATTGTTGATGTCCACTCTTCTATTCTAAAAGTTTATCCTCCTTAAGTTATCATAATCATGAGAGCAAGGGTACAATGAACAGCATTGTACCAATTGTAGCAATTGCCAAAAAAGTGCTTTTCTTTTAAAAATAGAAGCTATCTTTCAGGGAGTGTATGTTTATGGCTACTTTTGATGCCTTTTTTTCCAGGAAAGAGAAGTAAGGCCTAATGAGAAATATTGCATTGAAATGGTGATATGTCATAGTAAATTAGACACCTCAAGGCAGTTTAAACCACTATGAAATCTGTTATCGTCATTAGGCTGTAAAATAACTTCATAAGCCTATATGTGGCTGTTAAATTCTATAACTTCTTTCAACATTCTTAAGCTTTCTGAAATCAAAGAAAACATTTCTAATTAACAATAGGAAAGGTTATATAATAAGCAATGAGAGCTGAAGAATTTAATATGACAACCAAATAAATTTTCCTTATAGCTGCTTGACAAAAAGTTTCCTAATAGCAGGTTGCCAAAAACTAATCAAATAGTTCTGGGATGAACACGGAGATTCTGAATTTCCCACTGCTCCAAGGTGAGCCTGTGCTGTGCTGTGGATCACGCGGTCAGTGGCAAGCCTTAGAACAGGGGTTCTTTAAGCTTGTTCCTTGGGCCACCAGCAGTTGTATTGTCTAGGAATTTGTTAGAAATGCAAATTCTCAGGTCTGGCCCCAGACAGACTGAATCAGAAATGCTAAAGAAGGAGTACAGCCACCTGCGGTGCTCAGGTCCTCCAGCTGATTATGAGGCACACTAAATTTTGAGAACCCCTCCGGGTAGAGTCTTGTATGTTAAAATATTTCTTTCATACCAAATTACTATGCACAGGATGACAAATATCATGGTAAAAATCAGTTTTCACAATGTGAAATGGAAATGTGCCTCGTTTTCAACTAGGAGGCTACCAGGAGAGAGCAGCTCAATATAACCTGCAGTGCTTACCTTTTCCATAGACAGGAGCTACCTGAATATTGACTTTGCCCCCCAGAGCTCATGAGAACAGACTGAGGCATTCTGGAGCATCTTATACGATGCTCATGGGTCACGTAAAGCATTCTGGACCATCTTACATAACGCACAAAGGTTGTGTCAGGTGTTCTGGATGCACATAGGTTCTAGAAGGTTCTGGGCGAACTTACACGATGCACGTGGATCAGGTGAGGCGTTCTGGACAATCTGACACGATGCACAAAAGTTACATAAGGTCCCACAGACATGTAGTGCCCAGAGATTATCAGAAGCTTTAATTCCACTGTGTTAACCAGAGAGGTATGATGTTAAAACAGGCAAAACTGCCTTGTCTTGCGACCGTTTTATTTAGGGTGTGCAGACATTAAAAAAATAAATAAGTTGTATAGTATGCTAAAAGCTGATAAATATCAGCAAAAGAGTGGGAAGGGGACAGAGAATGCCGAGAATGCTATGTTAAATGTAGGAAGGTCTCACTGAGAAAGTACCTTCTGAGGCACAACATAAAGGAAAGAAGGAATTAACTAGGGAAGGCGAGAGGCCAGCAGGAAAAGGAGTGAGTCTTTGGTAGTTTGGGGTGTTGCTGAAGATTTCATGCAAAGACTGTGGCCATGTGAATGAAGACTGACAAGGATCAATGCCTGATGTGACTGGATGAGGCACTTCAGGGCATTTCACCTGATGATCTTAAAGATGACCGACCTGAGGACAACGGCTCTTCATTGTGCATAGTTATACCTATCAACACGATGAGGGAAGAGTTGCATATCCTTTGTGCTTTGTTTTCCCCATTCCTGTTGGATTTAAGCCCAAACAACAGATGATGTATGCTGGGAGTAAGAATAAACTAGTACCAACAGCTGAACTAACCAAGGCATTTGAAGTTAAAAATACTATAGACCTAACTGGAGAATGGTTATGTGAGAAACTTGGATTTTTCCACTAATATGAACTTCTGTGTCATTAAAGTAGTTAAGTATTAACCTGACCCTACTGGGACCAGAAACAAATACTTATTTATGCTTAAAAATGCACTGTTATTTACAGCTTTGTTTCCTGCAGTAAAGAAAAGTTCTTCATTTGTGCAAAGTTTGAAGGAAAAGGAAATTATCTTCATGGTAGTGACATTTGTAAAGTGTATCCTTATAGTTGTAACTGTTAGTGGCTACTTCTCCCAGGGGCTTTTTGCACACTTGTGACTAGTTTCTATAATGTGTGGTTCAGAACTTACTATTTACAGACACCACTGGAAAGTGTGTATTCAATTGTGATAGACAACAATTGCCTCCTTTGAACAAATATTGGATGGCAGTTTATTTATGAAAATAGTGTATTATCACTTGTCGAATCTTTGAAATTAGTTTGGGGTTTAAGATTTGAGTGATCCAATTTTGAATCATGAATAATAATTTACTGTTTTGTAATCTGTATTACAAGTACATTTTTTTTTAAAGATTTATTTATTTATTTATTTCTCTTCCCTTCCCCCCCACCCCAGTTGTCTGTTCTCTGTGTCTGTTTGCTGCATCTTCTTTGTCCCCTTCTGTTGTTGTCAGCGGCATGGGAATCTGTGTTTCTTTTTGTTGCGTCATCTTGTTGTGTCAGCTCTGTGTGTGTGCAGCACCATTCCTGGGCAGGCTGTACTTTCTTTCACACTGGGAGGCTCTCCTTATGGGGTGCACTCCTTGTGCATGGGGCTCCCCTACATGGGGGACACCCCTGTGTGGCAGGGCACTCCTTGCGTGCATCAGCACTGCGCATGGGCCAGTTCCACATGGGTCAAGGAGGTCCGGGGTTTGAACCGTGGACCTCCCATGTGGTAGATGGACACCCTAACCACTGGGCCAAGTCCGTCGCCCTACAAGTACATTTTTAATCAATTCCATCCCTTCTTTGGTTCCCTGCAACTTTTTTTGTCTTTCCAAAATTTTAATTGTATTCATTTATAGAAAACACAAGATTTTCTCTGTTACTTAGTCAATTAATCCAAAGGAAAAAAGTAAAATACCACTGTGGAGGCTTGAGATTATTTTATGAATTCCAAAAAAGAGAAAGATTATGTTTGTAACTTATTCCTCTGGGTGTGATGCCCTTTGGTTGTATTAAATTCAGTTGAGGGGCCTTTGATTAGATTACCTGTTAAGATTGCTTTCAGGACTTTTTGATTCGACTAAGTCAGTAAGGTGTGACTCAAAAGAGTCCCTGCCCCCTTGCTGGGTCCGATGTAAATGGACACTCACAAAGGCACCCAGGAAGAGTGCTCTGTCATTTTTGATCCTGCCATGGGACAGCAGGGGGAAGGCTCAAACAGCTGAGGCCCTGGGAGAGATGTGCCATATGCCTGAGAGCGACAGCGGAAATAGGGAAGAGAGCAGAGCGGCGGAGAATGACATGGAAGGCCAGGAGAGAAACAAGCCCTATGCCAGGAGAGGGAGGACTACAGGATCACTTAAGCACAAAACCTCTAGAGGCGGGGCCCGCGGAGCTGAACAGGAAGAGGAAGCCAGAGGGGAAGGCTCAGACCTCGCGGCGGCCATCTTGCTTCAGACCTCGCGGCGGCCATCTTGCTTCATCAGAGGGCAACACACCGGGATCAACTGTGGCTGACCTTGGTGAGAAAGCGGCTCTGATGGTGCCTTGATTTGGCCTTAGAACTGTAAACACCCATTATAAAAACCAAAAGCTTTCTGGTACTTTGCATTGGCACCCCTTTTGAAGCAGGCTAGTAAGATAGGAATTAATAGATGGATCTGGAACCTGGCAGGGAGTCCACATGGACATCAGGAACCCCAAGATGGCTGCTGGAAGACCCCCACCCCCAGGATTCTGCCACCCAGAACAAAGACTTCTTCCTGGGAGCAAGGAAAAGCCCTGGATGTTCCCTAGGGACTTTGTCGTTGACTCCTCACTAAGGGATTAATAGGTGGTGTAATTAATCAAAAGAGCAAACAGCTGAACCCTCCCCTGCCATTTAGCAAAGGGGTGGAATAATTAACAGTTTAAAACCCAGGCACAGGCCTGCTCTCCTGCCTCTGGACCTGTTCCCTGCCCTCTGTGCGCCGCCCTCCCATTTTCCCTCTGCCACGTGGCCACGCAAGTAAACCTGGGGATTTATAATCTATAATGGGGAGTTGTAGCTTGTAAATCAGCCCTCTTTATCCCTTTCACCCCCTTCCTCTCTACCTGGGACCTCTGCTCTGTTATTTTCGGTTATTTTCTCCCATTTCTCTTCCCTCCCTACCTGAATAAATTACTGGCCTAACTCACCCAACATGCTTTTGAAATTCATTTCTGCAGCACAGCCAAGAACCTAGATAAAATCCGGTAACACTTTGACAGACTAATACAACCATGATTACAAGAGTGTTAATAAAAGAAACTGTAGACATAAGAAATAATATTGCAACAGCTTTGAAAAGAATCTTGTATAAAACAAAGGTAAATATAACATTTCAGAAATGACAACATCAGTTTACCTAACGTGCGTTCCTTTGAAGAGACATTTGTGCTTCTCATCCTGGCTTATGAACAAAACTTTAATTTATTCATTTTCATCCAAATCAATTTACCATATTAGCTAAACAGCATAAAGTCCATGAGGGTACATTTCAATAAAAGCAATAAATGCAAAACTAAGGCAAACCCATGTTGGTATCAGGTAAATATCACATCTAAAAGGACCTTCATTAATAAAATGCATTAAATGTACAAGGACCTATATGTTTCAAACAGCACCTTTGTACCCCTGCACATCTGATCCTCACAGCATTCTAGAAGGTAGAAAGACGAGGAGATTCCCATTTTACTGAAGAGAAAATGAAGGCACTGAGAGGTAACTCATTCAAGATCCTAGAGCTTGATGGGTGGCACAAGCACTTATACCCGGCCTTGGACTACAGGCAGGGGTTCCTGTTGGGAGATTTACCTTCTTAACTGCACTTAGATAGGACCCAAGCTTTAAGACAGGGGGGCTCTTTGAAGAGCTGGAGAGGCTCCAGCCCTAACAGTGGTCAGGCGAGGCACCTCGAGACGGAGCACATGCAGTGCCATTTATGGTACAAACTGGAAAGGAGAGGCAGATGATGCTAGGCAAGGGGAAAATGACTTGAAAGATTATTATATGGCAAAGTTCCACCAAAACCTAGCATCAACTGGAACAAAGGAAAGATGGTTTTCATTGGAAAGCCAATATTCAGACGAGGGGGAGAAATAGAACTGTATAAATAGAAAGATAGGAAAGTATTCATCTCACTATCTCGAAGTGTCTGGCATACATCTCCACAAAAATAATTCTGATCCTTGAGATAGACAAGTTCATGTTAAAAAAAAAAAAAAAAGAAAGAAAGAAATGGTGAGGAGAGGCCCTATTTTCAATGCTACCCACAAAAACGTTCAAATTATCTGGAAGAATCCCACTCAATAAAGTGCTTATATGACATTTTATTCCTCCATTTAAAGGTTGATATTAAGTGTCTTAGAGCTGAAGGACAAAAGACAAGTTGGGGTTTTATTTTTTTAAAAAACTACCAAAGTGCACAGCAAGTTTACATTTTATAATATCTCTCCCAGGACCATGTTTCCCTCTTCATTTCTTGGCAAGCTCTCCTCAGTTGTTCATCTTGGCTCAAAAGGACGCCCCTGCAAAGCCCTGGCTCATTCCTGTCAGATGGAGCATGTCCTCCTGCTGGAGGCAACATGTTGTCTCCCTCGGGACTACAAGCCACTCAACAGGCAGTAGAACCTGCCTGTCAGGTTTTCAACCCCAGGACCTGGCTCTTGGTGGGTAGGGGAATTAGTAAATAGCACATCCTACTCAGAGTCTCCCAAGCAATTCATTTTATGTAAGGTGAAGAAACTTTGAAGTTTGCTGTTCTTCACATGAAGGCAATCCAATATTCTAAACCTCTTTTTGTTCCATTTTTCCCAAGAAGAATTTCTTTACCAGGAAATTAATGAGGTAAGTACCTCTTTCCAATCTCGTTCTTTTTTCAGATTTACATTTAGTTCATCAAAATATCCTTATGCATCTACAAGTAAAACTGAGTCCTAAGAAGGGCAATCAAACCTATGACTCTTAATGATATTTTTTTTAAAAGCTCTTTCTGATACAAGAACAAGTAAAAATAAAGGAATACATTCCTGTACTTAAGGAGTTTTTAACCTTTTCTGTTCCACAGACCCCTTTGCCAGTCAGGTGAAAACCATAGACCCCTTACTAAGCCCACACTATACTGTGTATTCTTTAATAAATAAATCACACCAACAAGTCCCCACAAGAATAATGTTTTTTTGAATTTCAATTCCAACTCATGGACCCTTTGCTAAGAATATTTGCTGTATTTAAATTTCATTTTTACGAACTTAACAATGAATCTGAGACTTTAAAACTTTAAAAAAAAAATGCATATGGGTCTTTAATAATGTAATAAAGGTTAAAAGAACTATCTGGGATAAATTATGCTTTAAAGTTTCATGGACCGCTGTCACATTTGCCTGCGTAGCAAAAGCCTACATAAAATGGTAGCTCCAGTTCTCCAGTCACTGATGTCTGCAACATTAAAAATAGAAAAGGAGAAAAAAGAGTAATAGGTATTTGAAGAATAGAAGATTTTATGTTCTCTTTGATGATGATCCATTAAAATATTTCCCCCGTGGTTTCTCATTGACTTAATTTGCATTCCTTTTATTCTCCAAAGAAATAGGACACAGGCTGCAGGTCTAATTTTATTGGTTTTCTTGTCAAGGTTTTGGGGACATCCAACTTAGATGAGAATTTTTAATTGTGCTGTCAGCAGGCATTAAAGTGCATCTTAATATGAAACATATTTGTTGTCATGAATATAAAGTTTATAAACAAGTAAGTACTCAATGTAAAATTATCTGAGTTTCTCCAGCTAGAGGACTGTTGACTAAAAGGTTAAAAAAAAAAGAAACCAGCAAACATTTTGAAGGAGTTGTGGAGAAGAACAACATTCAGAAAACTTTATGTGTGGTTTAACTATTTCTACAGGAATCAGAATTTGAAGGAATCAATGGTGTACACATTGATTCAACTACTAGTGAGACAACTTGGAAAACTGAATTTTCTTTCTAATATACTAATTTTCCTGTTAAAGGAAGAAATAGTCTCAGAGACAACAATAAGTAGATATGGATTTGTGCCTTCAAATAATATAATCATGGCGGCAACTAATTAGGTCAAAGGTCAAAGGCTTCATCGGCCTCAGCTAGTTTTTTACTGAGAAAATACATGTGTTCCTGGCCATCTGCTTCTCAGTGGCTGCCACTGGTCCCAAAAAGGGCATTTTGTTGGGGTTGAGTGGTGGGGACAGTGTATATTCAAATCACTCTCAATAACAGGAAACCAACAAGAACCTATCTCTAGCAGAATATGACTTAAACAAGTCATACCTTATTTCATTGATTCTAACATGCTTTGGATAGAAGAGTCACCAATATTTTATGTAACACTATGAAAGAAAAAGAATGCTGGTATTTATCCTGGACACA
Organism: Dasypus novemcinctus; assembly: GCF_030445035.2. Lineage (NCBI taxonomy): Eukaryota > Metazoa > Chordata > Mammalia > Cingulata > Dasypodidae > Dasypus > Dasypus novemcinctus. The sequence continues at coordinate 7,234,623 of NC_080701.1, read as the reverse complement.
ATACTTTCATGATACTTTTATAATACTTAAATATGTATAATACTTATATAATACTTTTATCACTGTGGATTTATATTTTATACTGGCTGAAGAGCTCAGTTAGATTTAGGTATTGTGTGTTCAATCAAAGGAAACTGTAATGGAACTAGATTGGTGAAAGTGTTCCTAAAAGTTCTTCCAATTTGGAATCAGGAATAGTTTTCAACTCAAGATGGCTGAATCCTCTGTACCACAGAGAGTACTGGTGATGGTGCATCTCTTAAAAGAAATACATCACTCCTGTCTCTGGGGTTTTCTTCTGAGCCTCTGAAAGTTCTGATGCTGGTTCTTTCTAGAACTTACCAGAAAGTCTCAGGAAATAGCATCCACCTCACAACTGTTCTTTCATGGGCAGTAATTAGAAGATACTATAATTTTAAGGCACATGTAGCAGTTTGATATGGTTATGAATTCCAAAAACAGGATTATGTTTGTAATCTGATCTGTACCTGGGCATGATTGAGTTATGATTAGGGCTTTAATTGGGCCACGTTATTAGGGTGTTGAGTCTCCGCCCCTTGATTGGTGGGGGTTCACAGATAAAAGGCAAAGGACAGAGGTGCAGGTTTCTGATGTTGGAGTTTTGATGTTGGAGTTTGATGCTGAGGACTTAATCTGGAGCCCTGTGAAGTCAGCATGTAAAGGAAAGAGAAGCCAGCCCCAGGAAGGAAGGAAGCTTGAACCCAGAGAAAAGCAAGCCCCAGGAACGAAGGAACCCAGGAAGCCTGAACCCTTGCAGACGTCAGCAGCCGTCTTGCTCCAAATAGACTTTGGTGAGGGAAGTAACTTGTGCTTTATGGCCTGGTATCTGTAAGCTCCTACCCCAAATAAATAACCCTTTAAAAAGACCAACCAATTTCTGGTATTTTGCATCAGCTCCCCTTTGGCTAATACAGCACATTTTAATTTTAGAGCTAATATAAAATAAATGGTTCTTGGAATTATTTTAACTCATCACATTTTTATTGAGCACCTACTATCTACACACTCCTAGAACAGAGCAATTATCAAGATAGCTGATTCCCTGATATGAGTGGGCTTGCATTTCAGTCAACCAATGTTGACATGAGAGAGACTACATTTTAGTCATTCAATATTATTTTTTGATCATTCAATATTTTTTGTTGAGAATCAAAGTATTATGTTGTCGGTAGAATGAAGTATTGAAGAACACTGTCTTCAGAGCCAGGCCACCTGAGTCTAAATTCCAGCTCTGCCAATGCTAGCCTTGCAGCTTTGAGCAAAGTCACGACCTCCTAACCCCTCAGTGCTTCTGTTTTCTCATAATATTGTAATAGTATCTATCTAATTGCCTTGCTGTTAGGAGTAAATAAACTAATATATATATTAGTGAGGAGTAAATAAATATATAATACTTAGAACAGTGCCTAGATAGAAGAATTTTTAAATTATCCAATTCCTATATTAGAAAACCATGCTCATTTTATCTGTACCATTGGGGAATTTTAAAAGAATTTACTAATTATTGATATTTAGTCCAATATAGGAGTGCAGATTTCTCTTGCCAGAATTAAGAGATTAAAAACTCAATTTAATTTTTGGCTTACTTGTAGCTAGGCTTCTTCTTTCTGTAACCGTGTGTATTTGTGTGTGTGGGTGCACGCACACACTTGCAATAATAGTCCTAGTAAGTTCCACAATAAAAACAACAGCATCTTTCTTCTGGAAGGATAAAGACACAAGCACACATAAATAAATTAATATTTTTGTACAACATCATCCTTGGCAGGAGCAAGTTTGCATTTCAATCTGAGTAACAAATTAGTGAAGTGAGGGAGACGCACTTTGCAATCTACTAAGATGTAAATATAGATACCTTATTTTTAGCCACCCCATGCAATGCATTGCTAATAACTGTGCCTTTTAATCAAACTGTGGCTGAGGCCGATTTCCAGGTTCTTGGGTGCATCATAAGAATTCAGAGACACACCACAGTTATGAGAAAGTTAAAAGGAGTTTAATAAAGGACAAATACACACTCAGGCATGAGGTGGTGACACGCCCACGCTCTCTAGGGGGTTCTGGTTTTACTGGCTATAGTTGGGGATTAGGGCCTCTGCTGACTGATGCATTAAAGATAAAGCGGGAAAAATTCACTGGGTGGTTTGGTTTCTTGGAGTTGCTGTCTTGTGGTAACTGGCTACTAGTTGCTGTCCATGTGCTCTGCGGGGAGTATTGACTGGCGATGATACCATCATCCTCCATGAGCCTTGCTGGGTGGTGTCCAGTGGAGACAGGCTTCTGGCCACTGTCCTTGAGCCCTGCTGATGTGTGGCGTAGGTGGATGATGGTAAGTGGGGCCCTTCCTGTTTTCCTCTCTCTCTGCTGTGTGATGCTGCTGCGAGTTGCATTCTGGTAATGCACCTGCTGGGTGGACGTTACAAGCTGCCTTCTGAGAACTTGTTTGTGTGAGTCAGCAGGCTGCAGGCTGTGCCTCAGTACTTCCTTCCAGGTGGTGTTTGCAAAACTCATTGGGTTTTCTGTCCCTCCTCCTTTAAGTCCCTTTTCTACCCTGCCTCAAACTGTTAGTAATAGTTTATTTACTCCGAATTTTGGTGCTGATGAAATTTAAATGATTGGACTGTTTTCAAGTCCACAGATATATATATCCATTTGCCCCCAAATTAAATGGAAAAATTACATGTTCATGTTCACACATGACCACCACACAATACCAGTCCTTTCTTAAAATTATTATTACTATTTTTAAGGAGTACTAAGGATTGAAATTAGGACCATGTACATGCGAAGCAGTCGCTCCACCACTCCACATACCAGTCCCTTTGCATTTCGCCTATCTAAAGAATTGCCTCATCCAAATATTCCCCTTGAGCAAATAAAAAATACTGACTTGGCCCAGTGGTTAGGGCGTCCGTCTACCACATGTGGGGTCCGCGGTTCAAACCCTGGGCCTCCTTGACCTGTGTGGAGCTGGCCCAAGCACAGTGCTTATGCGTGCAGGGAGTGCCATGCCACGCAGGGGGGTCCCCCGCGTAGGGGAGCAAGGAGTGAACCCCGTAAGGAGAGCTGCCCAGTGCGAAAGAAAGTGCAGCCTGCCCAGGAGTGGCACCGCACACATGGAGAGCTGACACAACAAAATGATGCAACAAAAAGAAACGCAGATTCCTGTGTCTCTGACAACAACAGAAGCGGACAAAGAAGAGCAGCAAATAGACACAGAGAACAGACAAACCGGGGGGAGGGGGAGGGAAGAGAAATAAATAAATAAATAAATCTTAAAAAACAACAACAACAATGATACCAAATGACAAATGGACTCACAGATATATCAACATTATGTAGTAAAGATGGAGAATTTTGTCAAAAAGCTAATGCACAGAAATAGTCATGAATGAGTGGCAGAGAGTAGTGTCAGCAAGGTGGTGGAGTGGGAAACTCCTAGCTTCCTTCTCCCCCCTCAGCACTGTAAAACTAGTAGACACTGGCAGACCACAGAGCTCTGGAAAATAATAAGGTTGCAATAACTGGGCAAGGGCCAAATCAGGAAAAGGGCAACTTAAAACCAGCAGGGAACTGTGAGATGCCTCTCGTGGCATCCCCTCTCCTCCCGCCCTCCTGCGTGGGGCCAGCCTGTGCTCCCAGTGTGCCCCTGGCCCTGCATTCTGGACCTTGTTTGCATTTGGGTGTGCACAGGAGTCTGTACCGGTCCTTGAGTGGAAACCGAAGGGGTGGTGCTGGACACTTGATTCTGGCTCACTGGTGTCCGAGATTGCTCAGAACAGTAGAACAGTAGAAGTGGCTCCTAAAACCCCTGAAGAAAGCAATCATCACAGCTCCCCGGGGCAAAGGAGTATCCACTGAGACAAACAATAGTGCCTGAGAACAGGAAGAAAAGAAAAGCTGCAGATCTCTGGGGGAAGTTGGACACATTCAGAGTATCCATATATGGGGGAAGAAAGGAGGGATGAGGTCATGTCCACATGCCCAGGACAAGATGGTTGCTCTGACAAGGCTTGAGAAAGTCCTACAGTTTCACCCAGGCTATCCTTTAGGCTCAGTGTACAGCTGGTTAAACAGTGAAGAACACCAGCACAGAGCCAATCTGCAAAGACTGGGAAAGGTCCGTCCTTCCCTGTTTCCCTCCCTCATTCCTCCCTCCCTCACTCCTCCCTCCCTCACTTCCTCCCTTCCTTTTTTGTGTGTGCTCTTGTTGTTACTTCCTGGCATTCAAGGAAATATCTCTCATAACACTAGGTGAATACAAGCTAAGTAACTGTAATAGCCAGCCAAAGGGGTGCTGACAACAGAACTCTGTTGGTTTTTATTTGGGGTAGAAGCTTACAGCTACCAGACCCTAAAGAGTCCAACTCAAGGTACCACAAGAAGTATTTTCTCACTCAAAGTCTGTTGCCACTTGTTGATACAAGATGGTGGGTGATGTGTGCAAGGGTTCAGCCTTCCTCCTTCCTCTTAAAGCAATGAGGTCCCAGCTTCTCAGCTGTAGACTGACATAGACTCTTCTTTCTCCCCAGAGCTCATTTCTTTCTGGGTTCAGCTGCTCTGTTCTTTCCACAAAGTCAGCTGTAGAATATCAGGCTCAACTCTCTTCCTGTGTATCTGCTCCTATGTTCTCTTTCTCTGTGTATTTACTTCTCTGTGAGCATCTGTTTTATCCCCAAGGGAGTTGGGACTTAACACTGAGCCACACTCTAATGATACGGTTAGATCAGAGCCCTAATCTTAATATAATTTAATCAGACATCTCAGCTGAATCTAATACAATCAAAGGGTTATGCCAGAGGACGCAACCAGTTTACAAACATAATCTATATTTCTTTTTGGAATTCATAAATAATAACAAACGGCTACACTCCACCCTCTGAATTCCAAAAAGACATTACAATATTAAAAAGAAAAAACCCTTAAATCAGTAACAATGCTAAAATCACATCACAATTGGTTTAAAGAACTACAATTTGCCTTGGGGCCAAGTCCTATCTGGATGTAGACCTTTGAAACTTACAAAACCATTTACCTGCTTCCGACAGAAAAAGGATGAACATTTGCATTACCATAAGGAGAAATTGGGAGGGAAACATGAGTCACGGGGTCCCCTAAAGTTCCATAAACCTGCAGGGCATCTTCCATTAGATTTCAAAGTCTGAGAGTCATTCTCAAGATGATGTTTTTTCTCCCTGGGGTCTCATAGGGACCCATGCTTTCAACAGGCTTGCCCAATGGCCATTTTCTTGGTTTTACCCTCATCAAGCATCTGGGTGGCCACTGGGCTCTAGACCTCACCCTCTAAGAGCATTGGGGTGATGGCCACACTTTACTCCATCGTTGGGGTAGAGTCACAGCCTGTTAGTGCAGTGAGGTGAGAGCAACAGTCTCCCTAATCTCTGGCCTACAGGGCCAGTCCTTTCAGAGCAATGAATCTCTATGGGGGCCTTCCCTAATCTATGGGGGCAGGCCCACCCCTCTCAAATCTATGGGGTGTCAGCTTTACTCTCCCCAACCCTTGGAAAATGTGTTCCACCCTCTCTGTAGCCCAGGACAGAAAAACTCTCCCTGAACATTGGGTGAGAACATCCACACTCTTCAACTGCTGGGGCAAACTCACCCTCTCTTTACACACAGGTGGGGTTCCTTCTCTTGGCCCAAGGAGATGTCTTAATTCCAGATCTCATCTTCCATGGTTTTCCTCTTAAAGCTGTTTCCCCTTCCATCTCTCCCTTCCATGTCCATTTTAGTGCAGGCTGACAGTGGATTTGTTCATATAGCTCTCTCAAAGAGCCTGCTGATATAGCATGCACTAAGCAGGGATCCAAACCATCGACAGTAAGACTTTCTACAAGTCTTTCCTAGATAACTGCATCTTTAATTCTGATTTACAAGTTCCAAGTTTGGTTAAGTCCTTAAATAGGGCACTATTATCTGGGGGCTTGATTTACAGAGACTTGAATTTCCAGAATCAGTTTCTGGTTTCTCTGTGCCCAACAATTCAATTTTCAGCTTATCTCTCTCATCTAGCTCTTTACTTTAAGCTGCAAGGAGAAGTCAAGCCACACTCTCTGAGTTTATTTTGGAAAGTTCTTCAGCTAAATGCCCAGGCTTGCCATTTTCAAATTCTGCCTTCCATATAACATCAGGAGTCCATCTTGCTAAGTTCTCTGCAACTTTAAAACATGGATCACCTTTCCTCCAGTTTCCAATAATAGTTTCATCATTTACTTCTAAGGCCTCATAAAAAGTATGCTTAGCATCCATATTCGTATCATCAGTTTCTTCAAAGAAATCTAGGCCTTTGGTATCAAGAATCTCACAACTATTTATAAAACCATTCCAGCATTTTGGTAATTGCAAAAGAATGACCTCATTCTCCAGTACCAAATTCTGTATTAGTCAGCCAAAGGGGTGCTGATCAAAGTACCAGAACTCCGTTGGCTTTTATAAAGGGTAGAAGCTTACAGTTACCAGGCCCCTAAGAGTCCAACCCAAGGTACCACAAGAGGTACATTCTCACACAAAGTCTGTTGCTACTTGTTGATGCAAGATGGTGGGCAATGTCTGCCAGGGTTAAGTCTTCCTCCTTCCTCTTAAGGCTTTATGGTCCCAGCTTCTTCCTATCTCAGCTGAAGGCTGGCATAAAGCTTGTCTCTCTCCCCAGGGTCCATTTCTTTCTGGGCTCAGCTCTGTTCTTTCCACAAGGTCAGTTGTAGAATATCAGGCTCATCTCTCTTCCCTGGGTTGAATCTATGGAGCACTCTCTCTTCCTGCATATCTGCTTTTGTGTTCTCCTTCTCCATGTATTTACTTCCATGTGAGTGTCTGTTTCATTCCCAAGTGGGCTGGGATTCAATGCTGAGTCACACTTTAATGACTTAGTTGAGTCAGAGCCCTAATCTTAGTATAATTTAATCAGATATGTCAGCTGAATCTAATACAATCAAAGGGTTATTATGGCAGAGGAACCAACCAGTTTACAAATACAATCTGTATTTCTTTTTGAAATTCATAAATACTATCAAACTGCTATTGTAACAGAGATCTCAGAATTAAATATCAAGGAATAAAGTCTTTGCACAAAAAGTTTGGAAAAACCATTAAAGAAAGAGACTACAAAAGTTTTCAACAATAAGAAGGAAAAAAAAATAAAAACCACTATTTACTGGGAAAGGGAAATAACCTGATTTCCAGAGTTAATAGAGTAAAATAATCAAATGTCCATATTTTAACAAAAATTCACAAGGCATAAAATAAATATGAAATATGGCCCATTTTAAGGAATAAAATAAAGTGACATAAACTGTCAATTAGGGAAACAGACATTGGATATAATAGACCAAAAGACCTTAAAAAATTGTCTTAAATATGCCCAAGGAGTGAAAGGAAATAATCAACAAAGACCTAAAAAGTATTAGGAAAATGATATATGAACAAAGTGAGAATTTCAATAAGCAGATAGGAAATTTAAAAGGAATCAAAGAGAAAATCTGAAGCTGAAGACCACAAAATTGAAATAAAATTCCCTAGAGGGATTCAACAGCAGATTGGAGATGGCTGAAAGAAAAGAATCAGTGAACATGAAAATAGGAAAATTGAAGTTATCCAGTCTGAGGAACAGAAAGAAAAATGAATGAAGAAAAGTTAACAGAATTTAAGAGAACAGTGGGATACCATAAAGTATACCAACATATTCATTATGGGAGTCCCAGAATAAAAAAGAAGAAAGAACAGGGCAGAAAGAATATTTGAAGAAATGACAGAAAAGTTCACAAATTTGTGAAAGACATGACGCTCAAAGAACTTCAAATATAACTTCAAGATATCTGCACCAAGACAAGTTATCTGCACCAAGATAAGTTATCTACACCAAGACAAGTTATAGTAAACCTGTCCAAGGCCAAACACAAAGAGAAAATCCTGAAAGCAGCAAGAGAGAAACAACATGTCTAATACAAAGGAACCTTAATAAGACCAAGTGTCAATTTCTCCTCAGAATAAATGGAGATAGGAAGATAGTGGGATGACATATTTAGAGTGCCAACAGGAAAAAAAAATTGTCAACCAAGAATTCTGTATCAGGCAAAACTCTATTTTGTCCTTCAAAATGAGCGATGGATTAAAATATTCCCAGACAAATAAAAGCCAAAGGAGTTGGTCACCACTAGACTGACCTTATAAGAAATGCTAAAGGGAGATCATCAGGTTGAAAGAAAAAGTGACTAGGCACTAGTTCAAAGCAATATGAAGAAATTAAGATCTCTTGCAGGAATAACTATGTAAGTAAATGTAAAGGCTAGTATTAACATCCTAAATTTTGGGGATTTTAACTCCACCTTTAACTTCTTACATTATCTAAAACTCAAATACATAAGAAGTTAGTATAAATCTATGATGTTGGGCGCAAAATTAATAAAGATACAATCTATGATGAGAAACTATATGTGGGGATGGATGGATATAGGAACATAATTTGTCTATGCCATTGAAATTAAGTTGGTATTAAATCAAATGAGATTGCTATAGACATAGGATGTTAAATTTAAGACACATAGCAACCACAAAGAAAATATCTAAAAATATACACAAAAGGAAATGAGAAGGAATTTTAAAGGGTTCATCACAAAAGATCAACTCAACACAAAGGCAGCAGTGGAATAGTTGAGGGACTAAAATAATACTTACAAAAAGCAAAGAGGAGAATGGCAGAATTAAGTTCTGCATTATCATTAAGGGCTTTAAATGTAATGGATTAAACTCTTCAATCAAAAGACAGAGATTGGCAGAATGGTAAAGAAAAAAAAGCATGACATAACTATATGCTGTGTATAAGATACCTTAAATTCAGAGACATAAATAGGTTTAAAGTGGAAGGATAGAAAAAAAAATCCATGCAAACAGCAAAGAAAAGAGAAATTGGTAATGATCTGAATATCAGATAAGATAAAGTTTAAATAAAAAACTGTCACAAGGAACAGAGAAGGACACCATATATTGATAAAAGGGTTAATTTTATCAACAGAGGCCAAGAATATATGAAGCAAATGTTGACAAAACTGAAGGGAGAAATAAATGGTTGTATATTAATAGTAGGAGACATCAGTGCATCATTTTCAATAATGGATAGAACATCTAGACAGAAGATCAGTAAGGAAATAGAGGACTTGAGTAGTTTAAAAACCAACTAAACCTAAAATATAGAATATATAAAATACCCAATTGCAATAGAATAAGTATCTTCTCAAATGCACATGGATCATTCTTCAGGATACACCATATATTAGCTAACAAAATAAGTCTCAATAAACACAAAAAGACTGAAATTATACAAACTATCTTCTCCGATTTCAGTGGAATGAAGTTAGAAATCAATAACAGAAAGAATATTGGAAAACTCATAAATATCTCAAAATTAAACAATTTATTCATAAACTGACAGCTCAAAGAAAAAAATCAGTATCATAATCAATTATCAGTAACATAATCTCACATCTACATGAACTAGAAAAACAAGAGCAAATGAAGCCCAAAGTGAACAAAAGGAGGTAAATAATAATCATTAGAATGGAAATATTTGAAATAGAGAATTTAAAAAGATAATGAAGAATATTAACAAAACAAAAAGTTGATTCTTTGAAAAGGTCAATAATATTGACAAACCTTTAACCAGATTGACCAAAAAGGGGGGAGAGGAGAAGATGAAAATAACTAAAATCATAAGTAAAAGGAGGTACATTACTACCAACAATACAGATACAAAAACAGATTATAAGAAGATAGAATAAACAGTGGTGGGCCAACAAATTAGTTAACCTAGATGAAATGGATAAATTCCCTGAAACACACAAATTAGCTAAATTGATTCAAGATGAAATAGAAGATCTCAACAGATAAATAACAAGGAGACTGGATCAGTAATAAAAAATTTCACAACAAAAGAAAGTTCCAGGACCAGAGGGTCTCACTGGTGAATTTTACCAAACATTCAAAGAATTGAGACCAATCTTTTTTACTTCCAAAAAGTCAAAGAGAATGAGACACTTCCTAACTTATTCTATGAGGCTATAACTACCCAAATAAGAAAGCCAGATAAAGACATCACAAGAAAAAAATAACAGACCAATATCCCTTATGAATATAGATGCAAAAATCTTCCATAAAACACTAGCAAACTGAGACCATCAGTACATAAAAGATTATATATACCGTGACCAAGTGGAATTTATCCCAGGTATACAAGGGTAGCTCAACCTAAGAATATCAATCAATATAATACTATACCACTTTAATAGAATGAAGGAAGAAAAAAACTAGATCATCTCCTTAAACCCAGAAAAGGCATTTAGATAACTGCAGCACCCTTTTTAGATTAAAAACAAACAAACACAAAACTACAAACACTTGAAAAACTAGAAATAGAAGGGCCCTACAACATAATGGGTATTGTCTTAGTTTGCCTGACCTGCAATGACAAAAACCACACAATGTGCTGGCTTAATAATTGGAATTTGACTCATGGTTTGGGAGACAAGATGTACAAAATCAAGGTGTTGGCAAGGCCATGCTTTGTTCTGGAGTCTGTAGCCTTCTGGTGTTGGCTTGCTACAATCCTTGGAGTTCCTTGATTATGTCTCTACTTCCCTCACATGGCAATGTCCTTGGTCTCCTCCAGTGACTTTCTCTGGTTTCTTGCTTCTACTGACTGATTACACCCAGATTTTCTCTGTTTATAATAAGCATTAAGATTAAGAACATGTCTTTTGTGAGTACATGATTCAATTCCCAACAGACGTATATGAAAAGCTCATGGCTAACATTAAAATCAATGGTGAAAGATTAAATGCTTTACCCCTAAGATCAAGAACAAGACAAAAATGTCCACTTTCACCAGTTATTAAAAAATTTTACTGTAAGCTTTAGCCACAAAAACTAGTCAAGAAAAATAAGTTAAAGGCATCCAAATTCAAAAGGAAGAAGTACTACCATCTCTATTCACAGTTGACATGATCCTATATATAGAATCTAAAGAATCCACAAGATAGTTACTAGAAGTAGTAAATGAATTCAGCAAAGTTGCAAGATACAAGATCAACACAAAAGAATCAGTTATGTTTCTATACACCATCAATGAACAATACAAAAAGGAAATCAAGAAAATAATTCCACATAGAATAGCATCCAAAAGAATCAAATATCTAGAAATAAATTTAACCAAGGATGTGAAAGACTTTTACACTGAAAACTATAAAATATTGCTGAAATAAATTAAAGAAGTCCTTAATAAATGTTCATAAGTTGGAAGGCTTAATATTGTTGATATGGGGAAGCAGATGAGGCTCAATGATTGAGCTCCTGCCTACCACATGGGAGGTCATGGATTCGGTTCCCAGTGCCTCCTAAAGAAGATGAGCAAGACAGCAAGCTGACACGATTGGTTGGCATAGGAAGGTGATGCAACAAGATGACACAAGAGACAGGAGGAAAACATAATGAGAAACACAAAAAAGCAGGTAGTGGAGGTGGCTCAAGTGATTAGGCACCTCCCTCCCACATCAGAAGCCCTTTGGTTCCCAGTGCTTCCTAAAAAGAAAACCAGCACACAACAAACAGACATAGCAAATGCAAACAATGAAGGCTAGGGAGAAATAAATTAATAAAATAAATTTTAAAAAATATTGTTAGTATGTTAATCCTACCCAAAGTGATTTACAGATTCAATGTAATCCCAATAAAAATTCCAACAGTTGTTTTTTTTTTGGGGGGGGGGAATATGCAAAAGTGAATAATCAAATTCGTATGAAATTCAGGCAGCCCAAATCATCCTGACAAAAAACAAAGTTGGAAGACGCACATTTCCTGATTTCAAAACTTCCTACAAAGCTACAGCAATCAAAACAGTTTGATGCTGGCATCAAATATGGACAGAAAATGGAATAGAATAAGAGTTCAGAAATAAACCCACTTTCTGGGGCCAACTGATTTTTGACAAGGAGTCAAATCCACTTAATGGGGAAAAATAGTCTCTTTAATCAGTGATGCTGGGAAAACTAGGCATTCACATGATACTGGGCCCTACCTCACACCATATACAAAATTAACTGGAAATGGATTGACAACTTTAATATAATGGCTAAAATCATGAAACTTTCAAATGAAAACAGGGAAAAATCTTCAGGACCTTCTATTAGGTAATGGACTCCTAGATATGACACCAAAAGCATAAACAGGAAAAGAAAAAATTGATAAATTTTACTTCATCAAAATTAACAACTTTTGTACATTAAAGGACATTATTGAGAAAGTGATAGACAGCCTACAGAATGGGGGAAAATATTTGGAAATCATATATCCAACAAGGGTTTAATATCCAAAATATATAAAGAACTCCTATAACTCAACAACAAAAAGACAATCAACACAATTAAAAAATGGGCAAAACCCATGGGATCTAAGCCACCTCTCAATTAGAGGTGGAGTGGGCATCACCATCCCAGAATCCTCAGGAGTGCAGAATGAAAAATTGACTAGAGTAGACTTACTGGTATTTTACTGTAGACTTACTGTGATTTTAGCAATGGAAGAACTTTTATCATCAATGTGGAGGCAGTGGCCAGTGGAGGCCCTTAGGGGAGGGAGAGGGAAAAATAGGTGTAATATGGGGACATTTTAAAGACTTGGGAATTGTCCTGAATAACACTGCAATGACAGATACAAGTCATTATATATCTTGTCGTAACTTACAAAATAGTGCAGGAGACAGTGTAAGCTACAATGTAAACTATAATCCATGCTTAGTGGCAATGCTCCAAAATATGCTCATCAATTTTTATAAATGTACCACATTAAAGAAGGATGTTGTTAATGTGGGGAAATGTGGGAGGGGTTGGGAGCAGGTCATATGGGAATCCCCTACATTTTTAAAGAAATGTTTATGTAATCTAGTATCTTTTTTAAAAAAATTAAAATGTATATTTTAAAAAATGGGCAAAAGACTTGAATAAATGTTTCTCCAAAGAAGATGCTTAGCATCTTTAGCCACTAGGAAAACACAAATCAAAACCACAAGGATGGCTATTATTTAAAAGATGTTGGGAAGTGGATATGGCACAACGGACACAGCTTCCGCCTATCATATAGGAGATCCAGGATTCCATACCCAGGGCCTCCTGGCCCATGTGGTGAGCTGGCCCACGTGGAGTGTTGCCATGTGCAAGGAGAGTCGCCCCACCCAGGGGTGTCCCCTGTGCAAGGAGTGGCCCCCGTGCATGGAGTGCAGCCCTGCGCAGGAGGGCAGACCACCCAGGAGTGGTGCAGCCCACATGGAGAAGCTGATGCAGCAAGATGACGCAAGGAAAGAGAGACACAGAGAAGAGACAATATGAGACATGTGAACTAGGGAGCTGAGGTAGAGCAAGAGAATGGTCACTTCTCTCCCACTCTGGAAGGTTCCAGGATGGGTTCCTGGAGCCACCTAATGAGAATACAACGGACACAGAACACACAGCAAATGGACACAGAGAGCAGACGAGGGGGGTGGGAGAGAAAGAAAATAAATAAGTACATTTTTAAAAATTTAAAAAAAGATATTAAGTAACAAGCGTTGGCAGGATGCAGAGAAATAGGAACCCTCATACATTGTTGGTGGGAATGTAAAATGGTGCAGTTGCTGTGGAAAATATTTTGGTGGCTCCTCAGAAATTTAAAAATATACTTATTGTGTGACCTGGCAATTCCTGTTCTAGGTAGATATCCAAAAGAACTGAAAACAAAGACTAGAGCATGAATTTGTATGCCATTGTTTATAGCAGCATTGCTTTCAATAGCCAAAAGGTGGAAACCACTCAAATGTCCATCAACAAATGAAATGATAAACCAAGGGGGAATTATTGCTTAATGGGTACAGAGTTTCAGTTTGGGTTGTTGAAAAAGTTTTAGTAATGATTGGTCGTGTTGGTAGCAGAACTTGTGAATATAAGTAATTGTACACATGAAAGTGGTTAAAATGGGAAATTTTGTGCTGTATAATGTTACCAAAATAAAATTTTAAAAAAAGTCATGGATGTACTGAAAACCCAATGGCTCAGAACTCCAGTAGATATTAAATGCACACTATATTTAATGGTAATAGCAAAGTTAAGATTCTCCTAATTGTTCTTGAGAGAAATATAAGACATGCTGGCTATCTGCAAATTGTTTATGCTTCAGTTGAGAAGAAAATAACAACCTCAAACAAATAAATACAACACACACAAATACACACGAACAAAATGCTGCAATAATTAGATTGGTATTGATACAGATTATGAGACAATAATGTGGTATAAGACATACTAATTGAGTGATAATCCATCAGTAAATGCCTGGTACATAAAAACTTCAGGAGGAACGTGATTTTGAGCCTTAATGGAAGGCATCACCCAGATGGTAAAACTGAAGGATTAAAATAATGTTAATAAATAGAAAGAAAGTAGAAGGGAATTCTAGTGGGGAGGAAAGGAGGAATAAATTTAAGGTCATAATTATGGAAGTCCTCTGGGGATAGGCTAGGAAGTGAGAGTAAGGAATTTAGTATCCAGAATTAGGCAGTTTCTGGGGGAAATGATAAATGATATTGAATATTAAAGACTGAGTTAAATTTTAGAGGCCCTTGAAACAGACAAATGTTCACTGAATACAGTAGACTATTAGGAGCTATTGTACATTTTTGAATGGGGTAGTTTGTTATGAATAGTCTGAAGCTCAAACCAACAGCAGTATATAAGAGAAAATCAAGAAAGTAAAGCAGGGACACAGAGAGAGCAATCAGAACTGAGGAACAGGAGTACTGCTGATAAACTCTGCAGGAAAAATCTTTACCTATTTCCAGCCAAACATTTGACAGGGTTGCACCCTTCTTCTAATGTTCAGTAGCTCTCATTTCTTTTGGTACTCTGCCTCTTTCTTTCTTTTTCCTTGTACAGTAAGTTCAAATCTCTTGATTCAGATAAAGTAAATCTCAATCTCTTAATTAAAAACTCACAGATAGCATCACTGAATGTTGTATAATGAAAAATTATGTCAAAAGTCCCAATTTTTTAGAGTTGAACACTATACATCATAGAATAGAAAATTGTGGCATTGTTTCCAGGGAAAATTCCACGAAAAAAAAGAAGTATCTTACAGGGCACCTGAGATGGAAGAAGTGCTCTTTACGACTTAACATGAACCCAGAAATTGCTAGTAATTGGACAAACCCCAATGTGTTGGCTGATGGGGTTGTCAGAGGAAGGAGGAAGAGGGATTTGATGCACTGTATTCAAACTTTGGTCAGGTGGTTTGCCCAGTGATCTTACCAACTTTCAACCTGTGATGGCACTGCCAGGGTGGGGGCTGTATCACCCCACTCAACAGCCATCTCTGGGCAAATGTAACCGAGGGGAATTCTTTAGGAGTCTCTGTTGGTCTTTGGCATACTCTAGTTAATGAATAAAATTCCTAACCTAGCTCCAAAGATTTAGATAGTGAAAAGAATTGAAGAAGGTGCAGTTTAAGAGGAAATGATATCAAGTCTCAGTTTTTTAAAAATAATGACAAGTACATGCTAGGAATACTCTAATGCCCCATGGACAAGTACAGGCTGGGAATATTCTAATACCAAGGAAATAATGGGAGAGATAACAAAATGCATATTTTAAATGATTCTCCTGAGAAAAATGCCTATTTTATGTCATTTTGCATAATTAGCAAGGGAGCTCTCATGGGACACGATCAATTAAGCACCCTGGCATAGGGAGCTAGCTACCAGCAACGAGTACGGCAGGGCTGACTCATTGCTCCCAGGAGGCTTTAAGGAGACTTAATTCATATTTTGTTTTTCCCCAAACAACCAATTCATTCATTTCAACTCTTTTCCACATTTTCTTATCCACATTTTGTCTTTGGTGCCTGGAACCTAACCCACTTGCCCCTTAGAGCTTTCCCAATAACTTAAAGAGAAGTTTCATCTTTTGACACTTAGCATAATTCAGTGTCATTCAAATGATGTGATGTAAGTTACTATCAGAGTTTAGATTATGTCTGTACTTACAGCAAAATTAGAGATTTATAGCATCTAGGAGCATCATCTCTCCTTTGTTATACATGAAAGGGAAAAAGTAAATCCATTTTATTTTTCTTTTTGCTGCTCCAAAATGTCCTTCTATCATTATTTTATTGGAAAGGGATGTCTAGAATGTGGGAGCCAGAAACTGAAATTACTAAATGATTACTTGGAACTTGCTGTTATAAGAAACATATGAAGTCTAACAGTATTTCCCATAAAATCTTGTCATCATCTAAAAGGGCCCTCAGGCATGGCAGATTACTGTATTAATGAAAGCATCTGTTTTCATTTTCTTAGCTGCTCAAGCAAATACTCTGCAATGGGTTGGCATAACTTTTGGGAGTTTATTGGCCCACAGTGTTGAGGTTAGAAGTAGGTGAGATCAAGGCATCATCAAGGTGGTGCTTTCTTCCTGAAGACTGGCGTTCTGGACTGGCTGCTGTTGATCTTTGGTTCTTGGTTCCTCTGTCAAATGGCAATGCACATGGCAGCCCCAGCCTCTCCCTTCTCTTCTGGGTCCGGTGGACTTTCAGCTTCTTGCCTCCAGGGGATCTCTGGGTCTGAATTTCATTCTGCTTAGAAAGGATTAAGACCCATCCTGATTGAGTTGGGCCACAGCTCGACTGAAGTAACATATCAATAGGTTCTATTTAGAATGGGCTCTCATCCATAGGAATGGATTAAATTTAACATGTTTTTCTAGGGTATGTAGCTCCAAAACACAACAGCACCAATGGTGTTTCTCTCTTTTAAAAATCCAATTGGACTTTTTTCTGTTATTTGGAAGCATGAAATAGAGGAACACAACATATGAGGACATTAATTAATGTTTTGGTTTTTCATTGTAATCAGTCTCCACCACACTTAGCACTTGGCTTTTGAGCAACCAGAGAACAAGAAAATTAAGACTTGAAATCTACATGCTCAAAGATAACAATACTTACTAAACACACAAAATGGGCCAGAAAGAGATCACAAGCTGAAAAGGTACTCAGCTAATGTTCACAACAGCTTGTAGGTAATTTGTCAACATTCACTGAGCACTGCCCATGTGGAAAAACACTGTCTTAAGCCTGATTAAATACAAATGGAACAAAATATAACTATGAACCAAAGCATGGAAAACCAAACATTACAAAATGATTTTGTCTGTGCCTATGCCATCAAGAGATATGCTTTGCTTTTCAGTTTGTTGATATATATTAATATTTTGGGGGCGATTTATTCTCATCCATTTCAATCGAATGTGGTATTGATTTTTTAACAGTTCTTGATAAGATGAATTATTCCCTTCAATTACTCACTAAATATTTACAGAGCAACTTCTATAGTACTGTTTATTGTTATTAATAGTAACAGTAAACAAAAAAATCATAGTGAAAATTTTTCAAAATCTTTCTATATTCCAGACACTGGCTAAGTACTTTACATACATTATCTCCATTATTCCTGACATGGTATTATTGTTGCATTTTATAGATGAAGAAAGGGGGCCAGAGGAGAGGTGAAATAATTTGCCCAATATTTTGTAGCTGCATTGCTGTACTTGAGATCTCTTAGAGATCAAAGCCCTAGCTCCTAACCTCTACACTATGCTTTTCTTCTATTGGTAGCATATATATATATATATATGCTACCAATACTAAATATATATTATGTGATTTCTGAAATAATAGGAAGAATGCATATAGTACACATGTATACTACCTCCAAAAGAAAATGCTGCTATATTAAATCATAAACATGTGTCAAAGTAAATAACAGTCATTGTTTTTCAGCATTCTCTCTGTCATAATGTATAAACTTATGAAAAAGTATTTTAACCCAAATCACAATTATTTTAAAGTATTATAAAAAGAAACCATTAATTCATTTATTTAGGAAGGTACTGACTAAAAACATGTATAAAACCAGTCCTATACCCTCAAAGAGTACAAAATACACCAAAGAAGCAAAGTAGCAAACTTTCTACGGTTGAAAATAGACAAGCTGCAAAGAGAAGACCCTAACTTTAATAGCACAACTCTGAATATAGGAGAGTAATGTTCTTTCTGAAAATATGTTCTACCTCTTTTATTTTTTGCTTTGGCATTTTTCCAAAATTGCTCTGTGACATCATTCAACTAGGAAAGAATTTGGCCCTGTATCTGGATTTCTCATTTCTTAGATCAGTGTTTTCAAAGTGTGGTCTCAGAAGGAGCAGCTACAGCAACTTCTGTGACCCTGTTAGACATGCAGACTCTTAGGCCCCGTCCAGACCTACTGAATGAAAACCTCTGGGCTGGGATCCAGTGATCTGTGTTTTATCAAGTATTCCTATTGACTTTGATAGACACTAAAATTTGAGAACTATTGTCTTAGAATATGAAGAAATTAAGAAACCAGAAAATTTAAAATATGCCAATTCCCAACAACATAAACCAAAATTTGAGATGAATCCCAAACCCATAAAACTATTATTGGAGAATATATGAGATAAAATTTTTAATCATATCCTGATTTCTAGTGTAACTAACTATATAAAGATACTCATGAATATCTTGGAATATGCTGCAAACCCAATTCCCAGGACTCAAGTGTTTCTTGTGTGCCTACTGTATATCCAGTGATAATAATAAAGTTATGTCTACACTAAAAACTACTTAGCTTGAGAGACATATGTAAAATTTTGGCTACCCACATACAAGATGCTTACAAGTTGGTTGATGATAAAGTGCATACAAGAAACAAATAAATACATACATATAAATACTTTAAATGCTGCTATAATTGAAAGACTACTGAGTAGACTATGGGATAACCCCGTGGCATACGAAAAGGTATTAGTTATATGGCAAATTGTCAGTAGATTCTTAATACAAAAAGTGCAGGAAGCGGATGTGGCTCTAGTCATAGAGCTTCCACCTGCCATGTAGGAAGACCGGGGTTCGATCCCTGGGGCCTCCAAGTGAAAAGGAAGAAGAGAAAGCATGCCTGTGTGGCTAGGCAGTGCCCGCATGTGAGTACCAGCGTGGGGAGTCAGTGCCCGCGCAAGTGAGTCACGCAGCAAGATGACGACGCATCAAAAGAGAGACAAGGGGAGAGTCAAGGTGAAGCGTAGCAAAGACTAGGAACTGAGGTGGCACAACTGACAGGGAACCTCTTTCCACATCAGAGGTCTCCAGGATCGAATCCTGGTGAATCCTGGAGGAGAGAAAATGAGAAGAGAAGACAACACAGACCAGCAGGGTGGGAGGAGGAGAAGGGGAAAAAAAAACCTTTAAAATAAAATAAAACGTGCTTACTTGGACAGATTTATGTAGACTGAGCCATCAACAAAATATCACACAGGAGATAGAACTAGCACTGGATTTTTTAGGTTGGGTAGAAACTGATGAATGGAGAGAAGGTGGAAGGGAATTTTAACGGAATGAATAGTAAAGTACATCCCTGGACAAGATCATGGAGGATTTGTGGCGGTGGGCTCTGGAGAGGCAGTAAGAAAGCCAGCGGCTGAGTGAGATGCTTCTTATGGGGGAAATCACCACAAATGTATTGTATGATTAGAACAGACCCAAAGTTTAGAGATCCTTAGAAAAGTAGAGGTATTTTCTCTAGTTGCAGTAGGGTATCAGCACCTAGGGTGAACTCTTGAATGGGGTGATAATGAGATGAAGTTCATACCAACGTCGATGTGTAGGATAGATTCAAGCTAGGCAAGAGATGACACAGGAACAACAAAGAAGCGACTGTTAGGGTCCTGGGCTACAGTCATGTCAGTGATCTCCCTTCTTCCAGACAAGACAGATTTGGAGGGACGGGACCAGAAAACCAGAGAAATTCTCAGTGTTAGACATAGTTGGACACCAAGGGTCACTGGTCTGGAGATGGGCAGGCAAGAATGCAGGTCCAATAATAATGAGCCTGAAAAACCAACCAATCTAAGAGAATATGATCCAAGATAACAAATACATTCTTGTAGAGAAATGGCTTGACATACCTCTAAGAACGTAGGGAATTGGTTACTATCCAATAGACAATGGAGTTTGAAAGGACAAATGTGGATAAAAATTCATGAAGATCATAACATTTATGCACAAGAAATTCACTGAAGATGAACTAGAAAGAGTGGTTGACCTAGAGACACACCCATGACCATATTAAAATAGTGGAGCATGGTAGTTGATGACCTAATTCAAGGTATCCCTATAACTTGCATATCTCGCAGGTCAAGAGATAGAAAACACCGAAAATTAGCACGTCCAGGAGACTTTCTTGAGCTTGAGTCTAGATAGAGCATGCTATAAACTATGTGAGGAAAACTGGCTTCACATTCTCTTTTTCTTTCTGTCTACTTGATTAGTTCCTATCCATTAACACATTTTTAAAAAATCCTTTTGCTTTCTAGCCCTTTGGCAGTTACTCTCTTCATTACTTCTAAAGCTGTTTCATCATAAAAGTAAAGTTCTCTGAGCCATCAATATTTAAACAAAGTCACTATCCTAGTAAAGGTATACGAGACTGAAGCTAAGGGCTGAGGGTTTACTTTAGCAGGAAAATTGAAATTCACATCCAAACACAGAAGAATTAAACAGATAAGAAAGAGAAACCTGGGCAGCTTCTCAGCACCTTTTCAATGTCATTCAATCTTCATATTGTGGCTTTATTAGTTATTTTATTTTTTAAATATCAGATTTTTCATATTTAAGTATAAATACAAAATTTTTTTTTCAAGAATACCTTTATTAAGTTAGACTATCAACTCTTCTATTTCTTTCTATTAATGTTACTGATTAATATTATTCACTGAGAGAACCATTTGCCATTAACGGAAAGAGCACATTAGAGATAAAAATTATAAATTAACTGTGTCAGGTGATGTCTTCCCTCATGTAAATACCCAATGGAATTAGATAAAATATGGAGTTAGAAGTTAAAATAATTTGTGCTAGAGATAGTCATGTGAGAACCACCTGGAAAAAGGCAATTGCTGGAACTTTTAGCTTGAATGGGACTGGAGATCATTACCCTCATCAGCATTTTCCTAATGATGCTATATATTACTTACAGATCTCCTTTTATGTGCTTGGTGCTATGATAGATACTCCACATATTTTTTATAGTCTTTAATTTAAATATTATACTAAGTTTACCAATAAGGGAAATGAAGTACAGAAAAGTTAAGTCACTTTCCCAAGACCCCCCAGATGTCAGAGTAGAGGTTGCAGCTGAGTTTTATCTGGCTACAAATCCCAAGGTCCTCTTACCTTGCCAACTGTCACACAAGACAGAAAACAGTAGAGGAAAAGAGAGATGAGTTGAAGAGAGAACCGTCGTGAGCAGGAGGAAATGGGTGAGAAGGGCAATGGAGAAGAATTTGTTGAAGGGAACAAAAAAAGTACAATATCATGAAAAATCATGAGATTGTAATGTTTTTAGAAAGCGGGGGTAGTGAACAATACTGAATGTTTCAGGATAGCCGAGAAGGACGAGCCTTCAGTGAAGTCCTACTGTCAGCACTGTTCTAAGAAATCTGCATACCCAACCTCATCTATTCCTCCTAACAAGCCAAGCTACCACTCTGACAGATGAGAAGGTGGCTTGAAGCAGTTAAGTGTATCCTCCAGTAAATGGAATATCTGTGGACTTACATTCATACTTGTCTTTCTGCCTCCAAAGTCCATGCTATAAAAGTCACCAATTTTTTAAAGATATTTTTAGGAAACTAATACAGCTAACGTGTCTAAGAGGAGTGTTGTCCCCTGTGGGGAGTGCAGCCACCAGTCAGCCTTACCGCCTCGCCCTTTCATGGAAAGCTGTCCTCCGGAGGACATGCCCCCTCCAGGGAAGGCTCTTGATGGAGTGGGGAGAGGGTGCAGGGGGGAATCACGGCCCTGCAGGCATTCTCAGAGGCAGCACTGGCTCCCGAGCTCCCACGGGGCTGGCTGAGGCTTCATGCGTCTTTTTCCCTCCCCAGGACTGCATTCCTGCCTCCTTCCTTTCACAAGTGCTCGTCTCTACTAAAAATCTTGTCCCAAGCTCAGTCTAAAGTAAAGGGAGAAGAGAGACTGGAGAAACCCAGGAGACTAGAATCGGGGAAAAGCCACTGACCCACTGTGAGTCCAGGAATGGAAAGGAGGAGGCAGCTGGCGAGGGTTTTCAAGGAGAAAGAGGAACAGGTTGTGGTCGAGGGGCCTAAAAGTGCAGGTCTAAATTCTAGACCCCTGGGGGCAAGCGGAGACTGGATTAGCCAGGTTAAATCAGCACCGGGGGACTGAAATTATGACATCCTGTCAAGGGAGGAGCTGTCAAGACAAACTTTTAAAAAGGTGTTTTGGTTTTTTCCCCCTCAATTGATATTCTGAGAAAAAAAATTGGCACATGCCGTTCATTCTTCTTTTCACTGATTGTGAGAGCACGTATTCAGAGGCAAACATCGTGGAAAAACTTCACAGTTCATTGTTCTCCTTCCATAGAAATTCTTTCAAATAGCTCTTCAGGCTGTTCTTTAAAACTGACTTACCTGTTCAAATTATGACTGTACTTTCATTTGCCTCCTTCAAATACCTTCAAATATACCGTTTTTTAATTTCACAAAAATTGGCAAATTGAATGTCCTTAGATCCGTTGATTGTACAGCTTGAATCTAATCGTTTTCCCCATTCTCACCACTCAGACTTTGCATTTGACAGGTGATTAAAAATGAGCTTCTAAAGAGTATAGAAATCTGTCATTTCCAAAATCCTCTGTAACTGGCACTGAAGATCAGAAAAGCAAATGTAAGCATAATGCATAAATGAGGCTATTTCTCCTTTGAAATTTGCAGCTATGCAGAGCAGCCACGATTATCTTCCTTAACCAGGACACATATTTCAAACTGCTTATGCTTTTGTTTTTCTTTTTTTCAGTTAACATTCCCACACTCTTTTTTTCACTTCTTTATTTTTAAAAAAAATGTTATATTAAAAAAATATGAGGTCCCCAAATGCCCCCTCCCCCCTCACCCCACTCCTCCCTCATCAACAACCTCTTTCATCATCATGGCACATTCATTGCATTTGGTGAATACATTTTGGAGCTCTGCTGCACCACATGGGCAGTGGTTTACATTGTAGTTTACACTCTCCCCCAGTCCACCCAGTGGGCCATGGCAGGACACACAATGTCCAGCATTTGTCCTTGCAGCACCACCCAGGACAACTCCAGGTCCTGAAAATGCCCCCACCTCATCTCTTCTTCCCTCTCCCTACCCTCAGCAGCTATCATGGCCACTTTCTCCACCTTAATGCTACAATTTCTTCCATTACTACTCACAATAGTTCCGTAGTAGAATATCAGTAAGTCCACTCTAGTCCATACTCTATTCCTTCATCCTGTGGACCCTGGGATGGTTATGTCCACTCCACCTCTATATCGAGAGGGGGCTTAGATTCCACATGGATGCTGGATGCAATTCTCCTGCTTGCAGTTGTAGGCACTCTTGGCTCCCTGGTGTGCTGGATGACCTTCTTTACCTCCCTGTTAGCTGGCTGGGGTAAGTTCAATAAACCAGAGGGTAGGAGTTGCAAGTCTGAATATTGTTCTGTCTGCTTCTATTATAAATATGAATTGAGTCATTTCTGTCCCAACTCTGTCCAATCACATAATTGATATTCTGGTTCTTGTGTCATTACTGAATTAATGATGAAGTCTTTACATAAACATGCAGCTTGCTCACCAAAACTATCTTAATAAGAAACGCAAGTCAATATGGACAAAACAATTTCCTTTATCTGGTGATAATTCCAGACATTCTTGAATCTGGAGCTTATTTCCTCATCATCCATCATCAAAATTTCTTGATACTCTCTGGAAGTTTATGTGTAAATGTAATTTAAGCATTCTCCTGGATGTAATATCAGTGGACTGGGCATCAACCAACTGTTATCTTTAATTCATCTTTTTTCATTTAAAATTTTTATTGAAGTATATCATTCATACATGAACATACATAAATAATACATGTACAGTAAAAGTTGCAACTTAAAACAAACATGCATGTCATCATACAGGGCTCTCATACATCATCCCACCACCAATGCTTACATTGCTGTGAAACATTTGTAACAAATTATAAAAGAGCATTATCAAAGTATTACTGGTAACTGTAGTTCATTTCTTACATTTGGAGTATTTGACCTCCAACCCACCTAAGTATTATTTTAAAATTTATTTTTATTACAGAAGTTGTGAACTTACAAAACAATCATGCACATGTGTAAAATTCTCATACAAAACTCCTTCATACCTTGTTGGAACATTTGTTACAGATTATGATATAATAAGCCCCTTTTCCATTCTGCAACATTTGATATATTTGCTACTCCTTCCTATGCTTTAATTTCATTTGTTCTCGTTTTCCTCCTTCTTTATTTTCTCCTTGTGGCCATTTCTAAACTTTTTTTAAAAAAAAGATTTATTTATTTCTCTCCTCTTCCCCCCCTCCGCCTTGCCCCGGTTGTCTGTTTTCTGTGTCTATTTTGCTGTGTCTTCTTCTTTGTCCCCTTCTGTTGTTGTCAGCGGCACGGGAATCTGTGTTTCTTCTTGTTGCATCATCTTGTTGTGTCAGCTCTCCGTGTGGGTGGTGCCATTCTTAGGCAGGCTGCACTTTCTTTCAAGCTGGGTGGCGCACTCCTTGCGCATGGGACTCCCCTATGCGGGGGACACCCCTGCGTGGCAGGGCACTCTTTGTGTGCATCAGCACTGCACATGGGCCAGCTCCATACAGGTCAAGGAGGCCCGGGGTTTGAACCGCGGACCTCCCATGTGGTAGACTGGTGCTCTAACCACTGGACCAAGTTTGCTTCCCCAACCTTTTTTTAGTTCTAGCAAATTCTCAGTAACTAATTCTCTTCATCATCTCATCTTCCTCCACTCTTAATTCTAGGAAGATCATTCCCAATTTATATTTACACCTCAACATTTTCCTGAGTGTTAGATATTGCCCTTTTTTTTTTTAACAGACTTTATTTAAAAATTTTTTAATAGAGAAGTTTTAGGTTGCAGAAAAATCAGGCATAGACTTCAGTTTTAACTGTCACAGCCAGATCTCCTTGACTATTCCATCAAATTTTTATAATAAGATGAATGCATCAACTCTTGATTTCCATGCTAGTAAGTATGGAAATGATTATTAGAGGATGGTAACTAGGTGTTTCTCATATTTATATGTCTTTCAGTGCTTTGCTGTTAGTGTATAGAAATGGAATTCAATAAAACTTTGCTTAAGTGAATTCAACTGAATCATTTTTTCCCATAAAATCCAATATTGATTTAACATGATAATCTAATTCACAGTTTATATTTGAATTTCATCAGCTGTCCCTACAATGTCCTTTGTATATTTTTTTCTTGATCAGAATCCCATCGAGGGTTACCCTTTGCAATGAGTTATTATGTCCCTTCAGTTTCTTTTAATCTGGAAGAGATTCTTGGCCTTCCCTTGCTTTTATGATATCGATACTTTTAAAGGAGACAGGTTAGTTGATTTATGGACTGTCTCTCAGTTTGTGCTTTTTTGAAGTTTTGTCACCGTGGGCTTTTGCAAGTTAGGCAGAAATACCGAGTGATTTTGCTGTGTCTTTCTTAGAGCATCTCATCAAGAGTCACATGACATAGGTTGTCACAGTAATCGTGATGTTCACTTTGACCACGTGGCTCAGATGACTTCCACTAGGTTTCTCCATATAAGGGTATCAGTATTCCCTTTGTAATTAATATGTGATCTATGGAGAAATCCTCTGAGACAGTGCGATCATCTGTTTTCCAGACTCTCAGTAGTTTTAGCATTCCTTGATGAGTCTTGCCTGAGTTAATTATCAGTGTGGTAATTGCACAATGGTAACTTTTCCTCCAAGTCTTTCATTCAATCTACACTTAGGATCTAACATGCTATAGTAAAAAGGAGTTTTTATCATCTCTCCCTTTTATTTAGTTGGGATCAGTAGGAGCCCCTAAATCTTATTTTATTCCATGGGCATCATCCGTTACTGTTATATTTGTGTTGATGAGTAGATTGTTCTAGATTTTGCCGTGGAGACATGTTCAAGTTGGTCCATGTGTCCTTTTTTACATGTCTCTATTACTCTTATTTTTATTTGAGAATTTGTGAGTTAACAAAGCAATCATGCATTCCATACAGGATTCCCGTACATTGCCTGACTACCAACACCTTACATTGATGCGATATATTTGTTACCACAAACGAGGCATGAACATCCACAAATACTGCTGCTATCTAGAGTCCATAGCTTACATTTGGTATATTTTCCCACAAATCACCCTATTATTAACACCATGTATTAGTATTGAATATTTGTTATAGTTCATGAGAGGACTTTCTCATATTTTATTGTTAATCACAGTCCATCATCCACCACATGGCTCACTGTGTTATGCGGTCCCCTGCCTTGTACAACCCATCCAAAGGGTACACTCCGCGGTGCTCAGTTTCATCTAAGACTTATGCTGTCATCAGTTCCATCCATTTCAGAACATTTTCATTACTTTAAAAGGACAAATCTCATACCCTTTACACTCCCTATTATTGACTCTTAGCATTTATATAGTACCTTCTTTGCCATTGCTGTAAAAATATTACAGTCTTACTGTTAACTATAATCTATATGTTACATTAGTTATATTTCTCCCAGGTGTCACCATATTAATACCTTGTAATAGAAGAACATTCTTGTATTTGTGCTGTCAACCACAATCCTCATCCACCAAAGAAATCACTGTTATACAGTCCCTAGATTACTTTTAGCTTTCTTTCAATTGACATTAACCTCCCTAGATGACCCCTTTCAGCCAAAATCACATTTATAAATTAGCAGTGTTGATTATCCTCACTATAATGTCTCCATAAACTCTAACCCATTTCCTCACATTTATATTCTCCCTTATTTCATATATTCAGCATCAGCTCCCCTTCTCAACCCACATTCTATCTCCTAGTAACTATACTCTAGAATTTAACTCCATGAATTTAATCATTGTATTTAGTTCATATTAGAGATCACACAAGAATCATCCTTTTGGGTCTGGCTTATTTCATGCAACATAATGTCCACAAGGTTCATCCATGTTGTCATATGCATCCCAAGTTCATTTCTTCTTTCAGCTGAATAGTGTACCATTGTATGTATATACCACATTTTGTTTAAGCACTCATGGGTTGATGGACACTTGAGTTGTTTTCATCTTTTAGCAATTGTGAATTATGCCACTATAAAAAACTATTTGCAAATAACTGTTTGTGCCCTGCTTTCAGTTCTTCTGAATATATTGCTAATAGTTGGATTGCTGAATCATGTGGCAGTTCTATATTTAGCTTCCTGAGGAACCACCAAACTGTCCTCCACAGAGACTGCACCATTTTACCTTCCAACAGTGAAGAAGGGTTCCCATTTCTTCACATCCTTTCCAGCACTTGTAGTTTTCTGACTATTTAAAAATACCCACTCTAAGTTGTGAAACGGTATCTCACTGTAGTTATGATCTGCATTTCCCTAAAGCTAGTGATGTTGAGAATCTTTTTATGTGCTTTTTGGCCATTTGTATTTTTTCTTTGGAAACATTTCTGTTCATGCTTTTTGCCCATTTTTCAATTGGGTTGCTTGATTTTATCATTGAGTTGTATGATCTCTTTATATAACAGAGATCAAACCCTTATTGGATTTGGTTATGTGGTTTCCAAGAATTTTCTCCCAATGAGTAGGCTGACTTGTCGTCTTCTTAATGAAGTCATTTGAGGCACAAAAGTTTTTAATTTTGAGGAGGTCCCATTTATCTATTTTCTTTCATTGCTCATGCTTTAGGTGTAAGGTTTAAGATCTTGAAGGTATTTCTCTACATTTTCTTCTAGGAGTTTTATGGTTCTAGCTTTTATATATTTAGGTCCTTGATCCATTTTGAACAACTGAATCTTGTAATGTTGCTTCTGACCACAATCTAAACGTCAGTATCTTTAAGGTGATAGGCAGTGTTGTTTAGATCATCTATATCTTTACTGATTTGTTTGTTTGTTTGTTTGACCTGTTGTATCAATTGCTGAGAGGGCAGGTAAAAATCTCCCACTATAGTTGTAGAATTGTCTCGCACTTTTCTTCAATTTCTGCTTTGTTTATCTTGGGGCATATACACATTAATAATCGTTACATTTTCTTGATGAATTGTCTCTTTTATCTTAATAAAATCTCTCTCTTAACTCTGGTAATATTTTTGTGTTATCTTATATTAAAATAGCTTTCTTATGCTTGAGTTTCCATGGTATGTTGTTTTTGATCCATTTACCTTATATTTTCTATGTATTATATTTAAAGCATGTCTCTTTTAGACAGTATAGCAGTTTGATATGGTTTGTGAATTCCAAAAATAGTTATTGGACTTTATTTGTAAAGTGGTCTGTACCTGGACATGATTGAATTATGATTAAGGCTTTGATTAGGCCATGTCAGTAGCCTACTTCTTGCCATTTTTATTATTCTTACATCATTCCTGAATATCCACATTTCCCTCTAATATAATTTCCCTTTAACTCAAGGAGTTTCTTTAGTGTTTTTTTTTGTTGTTGTTATTTTGGTTCTGTAGAGCACATCTGCTGGTAATGAAGTCTCTAGTTTCATCTGAAAATACCTTTCTTTTGCCTTCATTCCAGAAGGATATTTTCAATGGCTATAGAATTTTGGGCTGATAATTCATTTCTTTTAGCACTTTAAAAAGTGCTCCACTGTTGTCTGAACTCAACGATAACTTGATGAGAAATTTCAGTCATTCATATCATTGTTCCCCTGAATATAAAGGGTCTCTTTTCTCCAGAAGCCTTTAAGATATTTTCTTTGTCTTTGCTTTTAGCAGTGTTTTCTTTCAGTTTTATCATTTTTGTGATTGAGGAACTGGAATCAAAGTTTGGCCATTAACTCAAATTGAAAATATTACAGGCAGAAGAGATTTGGAGTCATGTTAGAAGTTTAGCTTTGGACAACTACTGATGGAAATGCATATTATATATTTGAGCAGAGAGATTGAATTAGCAGTGGATATGTTAGCCTGAAGTTCAGAAGGTTGACTCTAGGCCACAGATAATTTACATGTGGTATTAATGACATCAGATTGCATAATAGTCCCTAGTGATCGATCGGTCTAAGATCCTCTAGGGAAACATTTTATAACTTGAACATGCAAGAGGTCACATTTGGATTGCTGGGTCCCCACCCCAGAGCTGCTGAGTCAATAGGTCTTTAGAAAATTTGCATTTCAGCAGGTTCCCAGGTCGTGCTGGTGCTGCTGGCCTAAGGAGAGTTCTTGGAGAGCCACTTCCCTGGGGTGTCAACGCAGATACAGAAGAGAGGAGGTTTAACACTGCGGTCTTGGGAAGGTCAGTGTTAAGACGTCAGAGAGAGATGAGAGACCTGCAAAGCCGACCTGGAAGGAGCAGCCAGGGAAGGGAAAGCAGGAGGACGGTGGCCTGAAACGGCCGTACCAGCGAGGAGAGGGGATCAGCTCTGAGGTTTGCCGCTGCTACCGGATTTCGTCTAGGTTCTTGGCTGTGCTGCAGAAATGAAATTCAAGAGCACAGCGGGTGAGTTAGGCCAGTAATTTGTTCAGGCAGGGAGGGAAGCGAAATGGGACATGAGGGTTCCCAAGTAGAGAGGAAGGGGCTGAAAAGTGATAAAGCGGGCTGGTTTACAGACTACAATTTCCCTTTATAGATTCTAAATGCCCAGGTTTTGCTTGTGTGGGCCATCATGGCAGAGGAAAAATGGCGAGAACAAGGTGCAGAGGGCAGGGACAGGCACCGGGGCATGGAGAAGGCCAGAGTGGGGGTCCAAAGGCAAGAGCATGAGTTCCGGCCTTGCACTTGCTCTTTTGAACTGTTAAGTATTCCACCTCTTTGCTAATGGCCTAGGAGGAGTCCCAACTGTTTACTGTTTTGATTGATTACCCCACCCATCAACCTCCCCTCCCCCAAGGGTCCAATGATAAAGCCCTTGGGGAATAGCCAGGGCTTCTGGCTTCCGGAGGAAATCTTGCTCTGAATAGCAGAATCTTGGGGAGGGTCTTCCAGCAGCCAGCTTGGGGCTTTTGGTGTCCATGTGGACTCTTTGCCAGGTTCCAGGTCCCTCTGCTGATTCCCCATCTTACTAGCTGGCTTCACTACTGATAGAGCAGTAAAGTAAGAGCTGTATCTGTCAATGGGATGATTATTGGTGACCCAAATGATACCACTTTAGTTGGAGTGTTGGGTCAGAAGGCTGACTGCAGTGGATTTAAGGAATGTACCTCACAGGGCAACACCAGTCCTGTAATTACCCTCTGCTCTGGTGTAATGCTCAACACGTAGGGTTCCTTGCAGATTTTCTAAAAGGAGGATTAGCAATTTAGCCAATGTGATTTTCCTGTTTACTTTACGGTTAAATCATTTAAATCAAATTAGTAAATTGGTTTTCTGCTTGTGATGTTGATCTCTTAATATTTAGATAAGCCTGTCCCAGCACCTCTAATCCTGATTAACTCTAGCTCTGTCAACTGAACGGGAATTTTGGAGTCTTACCTAAAGACCAGACTGAAGAGTTGAGATTCCCATATATGTCCTGCTCTCCTTGTGAAGTCATGTTTCATCTTAAAAAAAAGAAATTGTTCATTTAAAGTAGCCATAAACTCAGTTTTATCATATGTGATGTAAAATCATTGTCATCTCTAAAATTCTATGATTATAGGGCTCTATGTAAAGCAATCAGGCAACATTTCTTTCCATTTCTACATTTTCATATTGTTGTATTTAGACATAAATCTTACTCATTTATAACTGTGAATTCAACCAAATAAAAAAGACACTATGTTGCATTTGAAGTATTTGATTGATGAAAATCTGAATTTGTAGAATATTTAAGTAGATACCTAGAGAATAAATAAAGGCAGACTTTGATAGGTAAGATTTCTTCTCATAAAATGTTTGTGCTTAATTGCAAAACTGAAGCATAACTTCTATTATCTAGAGAGAAGCTACAATAGGATCTGAAATAGCAGTTTGGAAATCAGGTTTCTAATCTTGTAGCCAAATCAGAAGGAAACCAGCAAATTCATCCATTGTTTAATATTGTGGTTTGCATAAAAGTGCAGAATGATCTAAAACTGAATATGATGCCCTTCCTGTAATGACTAAAGCATTAAGAAAAAGTAGATATAAAAGGAATTTGTTCTATAAATTCATAAAGTTTTGGTTATTGAATAAAGAATTTAGAAATTCAGAGCAAGAAAATGCCTTAGAAAATGCCTTGTTACCCTATGTCTCAGAAAAAGACGGGTGAGTCTAACTCATGGCAGAGATGAATTTAGAACCATTCTGTTGTCTCATACAAATTACCCTGGAAATGGAAGGAATCTTACATTATTATTAGTGCCCAATTACTACCTGGTGCATGAATTTCCCACAATCTCCCTATAAGGTACTTTCAAACTTCTGCTTCTACATAGAGTTCAAGTGAATTTATTCAACACCTAGTAAAGTTTTCCTGAAGAAGTTAGATCTACTGACAAGGCATAATTATCAATCAATAGACCTAATATGTATACAGTTTGTCCTGGGGCCTATTAAAATCTATGGACATGATCACCATTCTAGAGCTTTCTTATGTAATCATCATAGAATTCCCATTACAAATAGAAGCCAGTAGGTGTGGCATTCCCTGCCTCTCGTGAATTGGGATGAAAGGCTTCACTGCTTGTCAGTGAACTCCAAAGTTCCCTTAGACTATCATTCCCACCATGCTTGACAAGTTTGACCCTCTCTATTTGAACTAGATATTTGATGTAAAAAGCGAACCTCTCTGTGGTTGAGTCACTAAAAGTGTCAATTCACTTGAAGGGTCAAGTGTAGTTGATTCACTAGAATAGTGACTCAGCTTTTGACCAAAACCTATGACTATACTACTGAGTCATCTTAGGCACCCTTCATATCTACTGCCAGAAATTATAGTCCTTGACAAAGAGGGAAGGATAGATAATGTTGAGTAATTTCATTCATTCATTTATTAACTCATTCCACATTTATTAGGTACCTACTATGTTTTAGGTCTAAAACAAGGTTCTGGGATGCTCCAGCTGGGATGACAGTAGCCTTACTCTTTAGAAAATTAAGCCGGAGGGCAGACTTACATACAAATAAGTGCCCTGAAGAATTGCAGAGGGTGTTAGAGATGTAGGGGATGTGGTTACAGAGCAAAGGAAAACTCCTACACATCTTTGCCCAATTGGTAAGGACTTAGCTATTTTCCTTAAAGCTCATTCTCTTTAATGGATAACTGTTCTGGTGAAATAATTCATAGCTATCAATTACTAAATCATTCAATAGTTTTTTTATTTATGTGGTACCATGGATTGAACTGGAGAACTGTACAGGGGAAGTAGGCGCTCAACCACTGAGCGATACCCATTCTCCTTAATAGATTTTTTTAACTCTTCAAAAAGGATATGGCACACAAAGAATATCTTTGCCTGGAAAATTCTCGTATGAACTTGAATGCATTAAAATGAAAATTTCCTGGTATGGCCCAGTGTTTAGCTTTTAATAAAATGCCAACAGCCATAACATTTTCCGCATCACATTGCATTTCCGGATTCAGTCGGTTCATGAGCAGAACTCAGAATTTATAGTGCATAAATGTGGTATGCGATTATTATCAGTTTGAACATAGGGTTCACGCACCTTTGTAAAATTTTAGGGATCATTTAAGAATTCAATTCTAGAAGATGACATTTTTGGCTGCAGTGACCATTTGGGAATTTATGGACCTGCTCTGGGTCACTGGATTATTTTGAGCATTAACAGGATTTGTCCTACCACAGCTCAACCATAATGCTTTTTGTCTTTCAAACAGCATAATGGCATAACTGAATAGTAATTAGAAAACTGCTTTTACTTGCTTTTCTTTTTTTGTATGTTCTGCCTTGAAAACACAGACAAAGTCAGTCCTCTAGCTTGATAATGGTGCACAAGATATGTATTTCTGCACTCAGCAGTTAGAGAGTTGTTTAGACTTTTTGTGCAGAGTACTTGTGACCTCCTGCATGCGGGAATAAATGGTCCAGGGTTTTGATTTTTTGTCAGGGCCATTTCCCTGCTTTTAACTTAAAGCATTGCTACCTTTTGTGGAACTAAATGAAGGCCACACAAATGAGAGCAAACAGAGGTTATTTATTCAGAACTTGCTATAGCAAGGGAATCACTGACCATCACTGGCATTTGACAAAGTCGAAGGCAGGCAGGGGAGTGGGACAGCTGTCCGGTGAATGAAGGGACTGCTCAGCTTGGAGAGTGTTGGCACGGGGAAGCTAGAGGCTGGCTAAGCAGAAGCGGGGCCTCTGACGTGATTGGTTTGCAGAGCATACCGGGATTTCTTTGGTTGGTCCTGAGTTAGAAGCAGGGGCCAAAACTAGGGAAGGTGACAGTCCTTGACCAAATCGTGACCCTTTGGGTCAGTGGCCACAGGCGTGGTTTGGCTTCTTGGGCTGTTTGCTGCAGAGACCGTGGGTCAGAGCTCTGCTGTCTTTTAGGGTCTAGCCATTGCTCATTTGTATATTCATCCTTCCATTTGGGATCCCCCCTTTTTCTGACTTTAGCCTCCTCCTCTAGGTTCTCCTGTCCCTAAAGTTTGCGCTACTGGTGTGGAGGCCCCCAGGGGCCGTGAGGGCAGCCCTCGCCTGTCCCGCGTCCTGATGGCACACCAAGGGGCTCTGGGCTGAGCGTGTGCAAAGCGATCTCTTGGGTAACACTGTCATTCTTTGATTCTAATGCATGTAAGACTGAAAAGATTACATTTATGGAGGAAGAATGCCTTCTATGAGATATATTAGAAAAGCATTTCTCAAATTACGGTCCACCAAACTCTAGTATCATACATGGTGTTCATGGATATTCTGTTAAAGAAATAAAAGAAGGAAAAAAAAAGAAATCCCATGCAGCTAAGCTCGAAGACAACTGGGCATAAACTCGGAAGAGCTCAGACGAGTGGACTAAGGGTAGACCTCGTACTGAGGCCCAGCGAGCAGTGATGGCAGCTTGGATTGGGTCTGGTTATGTCATACCGTGGCAGACTGAAACGTTCTAGTTGATTGTAAGATAGATGAAACCTTATTTCTATGTAAATATAAGTGAAATGGCTTCAGAAATCTAGAAAATGGTAGACATTCCTCTCTAGAGCTTAGAGTTGAACGGGCTGCTTATTAGTTTTTACCAACGCAACACTTAAACATTGTTTTATCCCCAGTTTTTCTAATTTGTACCTTTAGTCTCTGGACTTAAGCCAGAATTGCCTTCATAAGCATGGCCATTTAGCTCTTTTCTGAATAGTCCATTTGTGGCATTGGTTTTTATACGATATGTAGGTATCTCTATACTTCCCCAGCTTTCACCTGAGGTCTCAAATCCTTTTTACCACTTAATGGGATGGTACTTGACTTTAGGAGACCCTGCCTGGATTCCTCTGAGCACAAGCTACTCTTGCAACCTTTCTAATGGTGAAGTGGCTACCAAGTTTTCATTCTGTTAAATAGCGAACTAATGAGAATTGTAATTTCTTCAAATCTCTGTTCATTATTATTGAATTACAAAGCGATGCACTGGCTATTATTGCATTCGGATCAAGAAAAAAATAAGACCACAGCAAAAAGGAAATAATATTATTTTTCTTAGAAAAATATACTTCTAAAACATAATGTCAGAGAAAAACTGATATTTGACAGTTAAATTATGATACCAGCGCCAGAAGGCTGGAACAAATGCTTGCCAATTTTTTATATCTTGGAAGAACCCATGCTAGATGCTGGCTGACCAACAAACTCACTAAGGATGAAAACAGTCTCTTTTGTTTTTCTTTCTTTGTGTGTTAAATCTTATTATGAGTTTGTTTTGTCACTCGAGTAGGAGGGGAAGCCAAGCAAAGCAAAGGTTGGAGTGAAAGAAAAACACATTATAAATCCATTAAATATTTAAATGTCAGTTTCTCATGTTGACAAAAAGGCAAGATGCAGTGATTTCTGGCAGAATTCCTGCCAATCTCTTGTGCTCCTTTTATAAATTTTCCTCAAATTTTCATTTATGTATTATTCTATCTACAATCTCCCCAACTTATGTTCCTATATTTTTATTATTGCATAGCATTCTATTATGTATGTATTATTATTCCACTGTGCATACATTAAAATTTATTTAGGCAGGTCGCTATTAAAGAGAAATTATGTTGTTTCTGATCATTTGCTGTTAGAAACCCTGTTGACAAGGACCTATGTCATTTCATGTATGTTTGAACATATGTGGGGTAGAGTTCTTGGAGTGGAATTGCTGGATTAAGGTTAGTTTGGGAACGTATGCCACATTGTCCTCCACGGAGGCTGAGTGAGACTGTTTCCTTTACCACTACTCGAACACATGTTACAAAACCTTTTATTCTTTGCCAGTCGAATGGGGGGAAAATGACATCTCAGTCTAAGTTTTTTGCATTTCTCTTATTATGGGTGACATTAAACATCTTTTTATATTGTTATTTATCCTCTTTGATACGAGTAGCAAATGTGTTTGTTTGCCATTTATCTTATCATTTTAGTGAATTTTACTATACAAATATTTGCTTTTGCTAATTTATTAGTTTTTTCTTTCATAATCCTGGATTTTGCATCATACTTAAAAATGCCATTCACCCACTTTGAGATAATGAAGATATTTTCCAAGAATTTCTTCTAATATTTTTCTGGTTTGCATATTTTAAATTTAAGTTTTAAATGCATCTAGAAGTTATTTTGGTAGTGTGTGTGAGGTATGAATCCAACTTTTTTTTTCTGGCTGGCTACCAAGAGTCTCAACAATATTTATTGATTGGTACATTTTTCTTCTCTGTAGTTTGAAAAGGCCCATTTATCAAATCCATACCTATAGGATTTGGATTTATTTCTGCACTTTCTTTTCAACTCATGTGTCTGTTGTACTATTCACCAGACAGTACCACATTGCTTTCTTTTTATGGTTTTATAATATTTTTCATTTCTAGTACTGTTCTCTCCCACCCTCCTCCTTACTGTCTTTTTCAAATTGTCACCCCAAAATACAGTTGAAATCACTATGATTTTGAGATTACTTATTCTAGTACTTCATAAAGGTGTCCAGTATTTCAAGTCTTCATTTTTATTTCTTACGAGAATTTTTTTTTATTTTCTTCATATTGATGTTGCACATTTCCTATTAAATTTATTCCTAGATTTTCCAAGCATAGAAAAATAATTATAGGTTTAACTCTTCCTTTTGAGTTGGTGTGTCTTCAAATTCTTTCTCTTGTCTTGCTATGTTGAGTAGTTTTTCCAGAACAAATTTAACAGTGATCATGATGCTCACCTTTGTCTTGATATTACCTCCAGTGGGAATGTTTCTACCACTTGCCAGTTAAGCACAATCCTGGGTTTTAGGTTGGAAAGAGATATTTTCTCATGCTTTTAATGAAGAGTTTCATTAAGAATAATGTTAAGTTTATTCATGCCTTTTTAGCATCTTGGGAAATCATTGAATTTTCACTTTTTTCTATGAATATAGTGAATTAATATATTTCACAATATTGAACCAACTCATTCCTGGCTCTAGTATACCAGTTTTTAAATATACTGTTGGCTTTTCTTTCTAGTAATTTATTTACAAAATGTGAATCAATGAGTCAACATAGGGTTGACCTGTAGTTTGCTTTTCCTGTGTGCTATCATTATGTAGTACCATATTATATATGATTGTATAGCACAATAACTGTATTAGTCAGTCAAAGGGATGCTGCTGCAAAATACCAGAAATTGGGTGGTTTTATAAAGGGTATTTATTTAGGGTGGGAACTTACAGATACCAGGCCATAAAGCATAAGTTACTTTCCTCACCAAAGTCTATTTGGAGCAAGATGGCTGCCGATGTCTGTGAGGGTTCAGGCTTCCTGGATTCCTTTGTTCCTAGGGCTTGCTTTTCTCTGGGTTCAAGGTTCCTTTCTTCCTGGGACTGGCTTCTCTTTCCTCTGTGAGTTTCCTTCCCAGGGCTCCAGCTTAAGTCTTCAGCATCAATCTCCAACATCAAATCTCCAGCATCAGAAACACTCAACTTTGTTCGTCGTCATGCCTTTTATCTGTGAGTCCCCACCCCTTGCGGTGAGTTAATCATAACTCAATCATACTCAGGTACAGATCAGATTACAAGCATAATCCAATATTTCTTTTTGGAATTCATCAATTATATCAAACCGTTACAGTAACTTTCTTTTCATAAAGTGCTTTTGGACATTTTTGCTTTTTCTGTGCTTTGGAATAGCATTGGAATTATAGATTACTTATATATTTGGTAAAATTCACATGTGAAACATTCTAGGCCTTATATAAATTGTTTGAAGCCAGAAACTTCTTTAATAATTTTAATTTTCTTGTATAGACTTGTCCTTTTTAAAATAATTTATGTTAGTAATATTTCTCTAGAAAATTATCCATTATATTCAGGTTTACAAATTTATTTATATAGAGTTGACAGAGTAACTTTTTATGATTCTTAGAATTTTCTCCATATCTCCATAATTTTCCCTGCATCATTTATTTTAGCATTTATGCTCTCCTTCCTTTGTTATTTTATTTGGACAAAGGGTCATTCTACTGATTTTTAAGAAAATGATTGAATTTCCTTATTAGTAAACAATATTTTGGTTTTCTAATTCACTAATTCATGTCTTTATAATGACTCACTATTTTTTCAACTATCATTTTATCTTTTCACTGTCTTCTTGACTTGGTTGCCTAATTTTTATTTTCTTTTCATTAATATTCAAGATTATGAATTTTCCTTTGAGCATTGCTTTATATGTGCCCCCGTATATTGTTAGTAATTTCAAGTTTTATGCTATTAAGGGCAGGTACTGTGGTTTTCAATAATTGTAATTTATGGATGTTTTCTTTGTACAAAGAATGGTACAATAGTATTGAAATGCTCCACAGACTCTAGAATAAAGATATGGTCTCTATTTTCTGTGTATGTGTATGAGTGTATTAATTATGCTTTATTAATTATGCTGTTTAGGTTTTCTATATCCTTCCTTATTTTTTGGTTATAATTTTTATTTTGTGAAGCCTTGTGGTATATCACTTGGTGTGTGTATGTATATATAAATCTGCTATATTTTCATGTGATCCCACTCTTTAGCTATGTAAAGGTCCTTCCTTTCTTATTTCTTTTTTATATTTTTTCTTTAGAGAAGCTATGGGTTGACAGAAAAAATGCATAAATTACAGGGTTCCCATATACTACCCTATTATTAATACCTTGCAGTAATGTGATATATTTGTTACAATTGATGAAAGCACATTTTTATAATTCTACCATTAACTGTAATTCATGGGTTACTATAGGGTTCACTATATTGTACAGCCACATGGCTTTAAAAAAAATTATTCCAGTAACATTTGTACAACCTATAATTTTCCCTTTGACACATTCAAATATATACATTCAGTGCTGTTCATTATGTTTACCCTGTTGTGTTACCATCACCACAAGCATTACCAATTTCAATGGAAACTATACAAT
Organism: Dasypus novemcinctus; assembly: GCF_030445035.2. Lineage (NCBI taxonomy): Eukaryota > Metazoa > Chordata > Mammalia > Cingulata > Dasypodidae > Dasypus > Dasypus novemcinctus. The sequence continues at coordinate 7,195,906 of NC_080701.1, read as the reverse complement.
TTAAGCATTGAGTCCCTATTCCTTATCACTAATCTATCCCCTGATAATCTATATACTAGATTCTGAATTATGAGTTTGCTTATTCTAATTATTTCATATCAGCGCATTCATATAATATTTGTCCTTTTGTGTCTGGATTATTTCATTCAATATGGTGTCTTCAAGTTTCATTCATGTTTAATGTATCAGAACTCCATTCTCTTTTATGGCTGAATAATACTCCATTGTTGTATATACTACAATACTTTTCTCCATTCATCAGTTGATGAATTCTTGGGTTGCTTCCATTTTTTGGCATTTATGAATAATGCTGCTATGAAACTGGTGTGTAGATATCTGTTTGAGTCCCTTCTTTCAATTCTTTTCAGTATATACCAAGAAGTGGGATTTCCATGGTAATTCCTTACCTAACTTTGTGAGGCACTGTTAAAATATCTTCCACAGTGGTACACCATTTTATATTCCCACCAGCAATGAATGAATGTTCCTATTTTTCCACATCCACTTCAACAGTTGGAATTTTTGTTTTTTAAAAATAGTAACCATTGTAGTGGTATGAAATGATCTCTCATTTTGGTTTTGATTTGCAATTTCCTAATGGCTAATGATGTGATGCCTATATTCATGTGTTTTCAGGCCATTTGTATATCTTTTTGGAGAATTATTTATTCTTTCCCCCATTTTTTAACTGGGTTGTCTTTATGTTGTTGAGTTATATAGGATTTCTTTATAATGATGTTAAGCTCTTTTCACATATGTGGTTTCCAGATATTTTCCCCTATATGTTGCCATTTTTTTTCATGATAAAGTCCTTGATGCAGAAAAGTTTTTAAAAAATTTGCTCAAGTCCCATTTATCTCTTTTTTCTTTTGTTGTTTCTGCTTTGGTTGTAAAGTCTGAAAAACCATTTCCAAAAATGAGGCCCTGAATAAGCTTTCTTACATTTTCCTCTAGGGGTTTTATAAGTTTGGTTCTTATATTTATGTCTCTGACCCATTATGCGTGATTTTTGTATATGGTGTATGGTTGGGGTCCAACTTTATTCTTTACATAGGGTTATCCATTTTCCCAGCACCATTTATTGAAGAGACTATTCTTTTCCAAATGAATGGTCTTCACTCCCAAACACTCGTTTGGCCATAAATATGAGGGTTGATTTCAGAACTATCAATTCAGTTACTTTTATCTATATGCCTATCCTTGTGGCAGTACCATCCTTTTTTAATTACTGTGGGTTATAATAAGGTTTAAGTTGAAGACTACGAAATTGCAACTTAAGCACTGCATGAATGATGTGAAAATTTCAATGTGTGTCCTAAAAGAAAAATCTTTTGTGTTGGATGCAGACTTGAGATCTCTGAAATCCAAACTCAGAGTCTCATTGCATGAGTAGCAGTTACAAGGGAAATGAAAAGTTCAACCTTACAGCCATTAAAGTGAGGGCATTGACTGGACAGAATAGAATCCTGAAAATGGGATGGAGACACATGGGTTGATGATGGCACTGGGGACACTGGAACCCTAAATTCTGCTGAGTCCTTGCCAGGTAAACCTGTAATGGTCTGCCCTGAGGAGACACATTCCTAACCTCCAGTCTTCCATGAGAAAATAGCCACCCAACCTCCAGTCTGCCTCATGGAGTCTGCCATCCAACCTCCACCTGAAGAGATTAATCCTGTGTCACCAGATGAAACTGCAATGGAATGCCCTGAGGCGCTTGCCCGACATATCTAATCCTTCTCATTACCTACCCCCACCACACCTCTTTTCTTCCAGGCCTATAACTAGACAAAGATTCCAACATTCCCACCAAAGGTGAAGTACAAATTTGTGACCATGAGGAATTATGCTATTTTCCAAAAGAACTGCCTAAGTATTCCAATTGGTATAGACAGAAATCAGGGGAATGTGTGTGGGAATGAATATTAAGGGTGTGGGATACTGGTGGAAGGAAGATACAGTTAGATTAGGCTGAATTTATTGATATGGGTCAACTAAGTAGAGATTCTGGGTTCAGTATTGTAGCTCGAGGGGTTGGAAGCGGTTCTAACAGTTATTTTGGGGGGTGTGGCTGGCTGAAACATGCATCAAATGATGGCCTACAATGCCTGAGGTTGAGATGCCCAATTTACCCTGGTGTACTGTAGATGAGGGGATGCAAATCCTGGAGAGATTGGAATGCTAAGAATGGATTCACCATTTATGACCTGCCCACCCACCCCAGGAAGGCCCAGAGGACACACCTTTCACCAGGACTGTGAGGAATACATTTGTGAGACTAACTCCTTCTTCCCTGAAGAGCTCCATTGGTCTTCTCTGTAGGTCACATATTACCTTGGCAACTGTCACTGAATTGGGATTCTTTAACCTATGACAATGATTGGATCCAGGTTGACAGAAGTCAAGTGGCAGCACTTCATTACCAAAGACAAGGTGGGCGAGTCTACCACGATAAACAGACTCAAAGCAGCAACAAAAATAGTCTGATTCACAGGGGAACTGGTGTAGCTCAGTGGTTGAGCACTGGCTTCCCTTATATGAGGTCCTGGGTTCAATCCCTGGCCTTCATACCTCCAAAAAAAAAAAGTCTGATGCACAGAGATCATGGGTACCTATAAGTAAAATACATGGGTCACCTACTAAATTCCTACTTGATCTGTATTAGCAGAAGAGTTCTAGATTTAAAAAGCCAAAGTCTGACATGAATTACAGAAGCAGGGAATCATGGCCACTTTATCAAATCCCAGACGTGAGACAGTTTACAGAACCCCTTGAATGAGGGGAAAGCCAGGTTCCCTTGGGGAAGGACCCTGTTACACTGCCAGACATTTAAATTGTTAATCTTCCTCCCTGTCTTCCCCAAAGGGACCTCTGGCCTTTTACCAGGGCAACTGTGCATTGAGGAAAAGAAAATGATCAGACATTTCAGGCACTATTAGACACTGAATCAGTTGTGGCATTAAGTCCAGAAGATCCAAAAAGTCACTTTTGTCCACCAGTCAGATTAGGAGCTAATAGAGGTCAGGTCATCAATGGAGTTGTAGCTGAGGTCCACCTCACAGTGGGTCCAGTGGGTGCCTTGGACCCATTAGGAGCTAATAGAGGTCAGGTCATCAATGGAGTTGTAGCTGAGGTCCACCTCACAGTGGGTCCAGTGGGTGCCTTGGACCCATTCTGTGATTATTTCCCCAGCCCAGTTTCCTGAAGAATAATCGGAATAGACATTCTAAGCAACTGAAAAATCCCTACTTGTGGAGTAAAAGCAGTTATGGTTGGAAAGGCCAAGTGGAAGCCACTAGAACTGCTCCTACCTAGAAAAATAGTAAATCAAAACCAATAACAGATTATAGAGGTCAGTACCACCATCAAGGACTTGAAGGATGCAGGATGGTGATTACCTCCACATCCCCATTCAGCTCTCCTATTTGGGCTGTGCACAAAACAGATGGATCTTGGAGGATGACCATGAGTTATCATAAACATAATCAGGTGGTGACTCCAATTGAAGCTGGGTGGTATCATTGCTTGAGAAAATCAACACTTTCTTGGCACCTCATATATGCAGCTATTGATCTGAAAAATGCTTTTTTTTTTTCAATTGCTGTTAGTAAGGACCACCAGAAACAGTTTGCTTTCAGATGGCAAGGCCAACATTATCCCTTCACTTTCCTGCCTCAGGGGTATATCAGCTCTCCAGCCCTATGTCATAATCTAGTCCACAAGGACCTTGATTATCTCTCCCTCCCTTAAGACATCACATAAGTCCTTTATATTGATGATATCATGTTGACTGGACCTAGTGAGAAAGAAATAACAATTACTCTAGACCAATGGGTAAAGCATTTGTGTCAGGTGGTGGGAGATAAATCCAACAAAAATACAGGAGTCTTCCATCTTGGTGAAATTTCTAGGTGTCCAATGGTGTGGCATGTTGAGATATCCCTTTTAAAGGGAAGTTATGATAAGCTGTTGCATCTGGCCCTCCTATGATCAAAAAAGAGAGATGACAATTAGTCGGCCTCTTTGGATAGTGGAGACAACACATTCCTCATTTGGGTGTGCAGCTGTGGCCCATTTACCGAGGACCTGAAAAGCTGCTAGATTTGAGTAGGGACTAGAACAAGAGGAGGTTCTATGACAGACCCAGCCTGATGTGCAAGCTGCTCTGCCACTTGGGCCATAGGAACCAGTAGATCCAATGGTACTGGAAATGTCAGTGGCAAATAGAGCTGCCATCTGGCATTTTTGGCAGGCCCTTATGGGAGAATCACAATGCAGACCCTTAGGATTTTGGAGCAAAGCTCTGACATCTTCTTCAGATAACTACTCTCCTTTTGAGAAATAGCTTTTGGCCTGCTATTGGGCCTTAGTAGAGACCGAACACTTAATCATGGGCTATGAAGTTACCACAAGACTTGACTTGCAAGTCATGAGCTGGGTGTGGTCCAAAATGCCAACCATAAAGTTGGGCATGCACAGCAGCACTCCATCATAAAAATGGAGGTAGTATACATGAAATAGGGCTCAAGCAGGTCTTGAAGACACAAGTAAGTTAGATGAGAAAATGGCCCAAATCACCCTGCCACATCATCTTCTTTTTCCCAGCCCACAGCTATGGCCTGTAGGGGAGTTCCTTACAATCAGTTGTCTGAGGAAGAGAAAACTTGCCTGGTTTACAAATGGTTCTCTACAATTTGCAGGTACCACCTGAAAGTGGACAGCTTAAGCACTGCAGTCCCTTTCTGGAACATCTCTGGAGGACAATTGTGAGGGCTATTCGTTCCAGTGGGCAGAAGTTCAGCACTGTACCTGGCTGTTCATTTTACTTGGATGATGAAATGACCAAAGGTTTATTAGTACAATGATGTTGGAGAATTGGACCTGAAGGGTATCGGGAATGAAAGAAAGAGAAGAGGGGGAAGGAAACAAAGACCAAGAATGAGTGAGAGAGCTGGGATCAGCGGGTCTGCGAGTAATAACTCCTCAGACAACTTTATTGTTTACAAGGGGCTCTATATACTCCAGTGTACGTGACAATAAGCAGTAACATGTAGCCTACGCAGCCTACTGTGACATCAAGCTGCATTACCCATAGTCTAAGAAATTTAAAAAAATCTTATCTCAAGGTACAAAGTCTAAGTGTTCTATTCACTACAAAAGGTATGTGTTCATCTTTTCTTTCAGCCTTTAACAGCTTCATCCCATTTGCTGGGAACTCTTAATTACCACATTCTGTAGGGTGCAAGCGTAGCCATGGAGACAGCACTAGCATGGAGACAGCACGTCTCTCCTTGTGAGGCCACTGTGTCTCAGTTTCCAACAACCACCTGAAAGTGGACAGCTTAAGCTCTGCAGTCCCTTTCTGGGACATCTCTGGAGGACAGTGGTGAGGGGTATTCCTCCCAGTGGGCAGAAGCTCAGCACTGTACCTGGCTGTTCATTTCACTTGGAAGATGAAATGACCAAAGGTTTATTAGTACAATGATTCATGGGTTATTGTCAATAGTTTGGCGTGATGGTCAGGGACTTGGAAGGAGTATGACTGGAAAATTGGTGACAAAGAGAACTAGGAAAGAGGTATGTGGCTAGACATTTCTGAGCGGGCAAAAAACATGGAGATATTTGTGCCTCACATGAATGTTCACCTGAGTGATTTCAGCAGAGGAAGAGTTAATAATCAAATAGATAAGATACCTGCTCTGTGGCTAGCATCAGCCTCTTTCTCCAGCCACTCCTGTCTTTGCCCAATGGGCTCATGAACAATATAGCCATGGTGGTGGGGATGGAGATTATGCATGGGCTCAGCAATATGGACTTCCCTTCACCAAGGCTGACTTGGCTACAGCCACTGCTGAGTGCCCAATCTGCCAACAGCAGAGACCCACACTCAGCCCCTAATATGGCACCATTCCCCCAGGTGATCAGACTGTACCTGGTGGTAGGCTGATTACGAAGGACCACTTCCATCATAGAAGGGGCAGCAATTTGTTCTAACTGGAATAGACACATACTCCAGATATGGGTTTGCCTTCCCTTTATGCAATGCTTCTAACATCCACAGACTTACAGAATGCCTTATCTACCATTGTGGAATTCCATACAATGTTGCTGCTGATCAAGGAACCCACTTCACAGCAAATGATGTGTAGGAATGTGTGCATGCTCATAGAATTCACTGATCTTACCTTGTTTCCCATCATCCTGAAGCAGCCAGATTGACAGGACCGTGAAATGGCCTTTTGAGGACTCAATTATATTGCCAAGTAGGTAGCAATACCTTGCAGGGATGTGACATCGTTCTCCAGGAGATTGTGTATGTTCTAATCAGCATCCACTCCATGACACTGATTCCATCCATATGGGTGGAAATGGGAGTGGTACCACTCACTATTATCCTTTGTGGTCCACTAGGAAAATTTTTGCTTCCTGTCCCCACAACCTTAAACTCTGCTGTTCTACAGGTCTTAGTTCCAAAAGGAGGCATGCTTCCACCAGGAGACACAACAATGATTCCACTGAACTGGAAATTAAGAATGCCACCTGGCCACTTTGGACTACTCATGCCTGTGAAACAACAGGCAAAGTTGGGGTGACTGATCCTGACTATCACAGTAAAATAGGACTGCCCTGCACAGTGGACGTAAAAAAGAGTTTGCCTGGGATAGAGAAGATCCACTAGGGCATTTCTTATTACTACCATGCCCTGTAATTAAAGTCAATGGAAAACTGCAACAACCCAATCCAGGCAGGACTCCCAATGGCCCAGAAACCTCAGGAATGAAGTGTTGTGTCACTCCACCCAGCAAAGAACCACAGCCAGCTGAAGTGCTTGTTGAAGGTAAAGAGAATATGGAATGGGTAGTGGAAGAAGGTAGTTATAAATATGAGCTACAACCATGTGACCAGTTACAGAAATGAGGACTATAATGGATATGAGTATTTCTTTCTTGTTTTGAGTATATTTGTATATGCACATAAAATGAATATCTTTATTTTCTTCTTTATCTTATCCCCATAACATGTAACATAAGTTGTATTAGTTTCATGTCATAGTATTTAAGTTATAACATGTCAAGTTTAAGAGTGAATGTTACCCTAGGACTTACACCCTATTCTGCAGGGATTTACTGTGTTTAGAGTTGTACTCAGACAGTTGAGTATTGTTAGGCAAAAAACATGTCTATTACTATTTTTATTAGAGATTAAGTATATATTTTTTGGTTCTGTTTTGTTTTGGTTTTCTTTGCTCAGGGTTTAGATGTCTTTATTTTGGGTCAATAGTCTAAAATTCCAGAACTGTAAAAGCTGTAGCAAATAATTTACACTGAGGTCTCCAACAGTCTTAATCTGCATGCAAGCACTGGTTATTATCACCGAAAGACATAAACCCTAGGAAACCTGACTCCATTTCTGGCCTTCAGGATTTACCAATTTTCTCCACTAGAGTAAAAAAAAATTACAATCACAACTATTAATTCTACATTCTAGTTAAAATTAAAAAGGTTTAGTCCAAAATAAGGGACCCAGGAAGAAACCCTTAGGATCAGGAATTTAGCCCTATAGAACTGCCTCAACTCTGTCACTCTGTAGATAAAGGTGACCCATCCTCTCTTTTGAGATTGGAAGAGGTACGTGTTCATTCCCCCACCCACTGTAAACAATGCAAACAGGTATTCAACTAAAATTAACAAGTTACCATCCTTATAGATGAAAATAAGGCTCAAGGTTGCTGATCGGCTAAGGCCTCCATATTCTTTGTCCTAGGACCTGGTCATGGTGGATTCCTGATGCTGAGTATGCTCGGCATTAGCTGCACAGATTGGGATGTAGAGGTGCCAAAGAGTCTACACTCAGGCCACAAGGGAAAAGCATGTTAGCATTTAATGAACCTTCCTCCATAAGGCTTCAAGCCTCCAGGACACAGGCTCCCCCGAACACCCTTAATCTTCTCCTCAGCTCTTCTGCTGAAGAATCTGGCCTTCCCAATGATGGGCTGTTTTGGAAGCTTTCCCTTCCCCTCTTCTCCTCAGCTCTTCTGCTGAAGAATATGGCCTTCCCAATGATGGGCTGTTTTGGAAGCTTTCCCTTCCCCAGAACTTTGTAGTAGCCCAGTCGCACCACATCAATGATGTGGTCTTGTTTTTGGCAGCATTTACCCATGTCTGCTCACTGACCAAGGTTCACAGTTTATCAAGGTTTACAGCTGGACAGAAACTCTGATTCCTCTTCAAGTGATAATGTCTCATACCAGCCTTCCCTAAATAACCTGGGTGATATTTGTCGAAGTTGATCCTGTGGTGATGCACACCACCGGCGTTACCCCAGCCTCCTGGATGCTTCCAGTGTTTGCCGATATGGACATGGCCATTGCTCACATGGCCCCAGAGTTTCCGGGTCTTTCTCAATCTAGATGGAATGTCAGTGGCTGAGATGAAAGGGAGACGAGATAAAGTATGGCTTAAGGTGAGAAGTGTGGCTGCCAAGTTAAGGGAAAGACTTTGATGGCTAGGCTCATGTGTGAACTTGGCTAAGTAATGGTGCCCAGTTTGTTCAAGAACATTGTTATTCTGAACATTTTGTGGACTTAGATCCTCAGTGATTTGATTGCATCTATGGTTAAATACATCTAAAATCAACTAAGGAGATTGCCTTTAGCAATGAGAGATGTCTCATCTAATCAGTCAAAAGCCTTAAAAGGAGAAGTGATTTCAGCATTCAGAGAGAGAATTCCCATCTCTACTTCAGATAGGCAGCTTCTCCTGGGGAATTAATCGGAGGACCTTCATCAGAGCTCCTGGCTTGCAGCCTGCCCTACAGAATTTGGACTCATGCATCCCCACTGTCATGTGAGACAATTTTATAAAATCTCAAAATTATTTACAGATATCTCCTGTTGGTTCTGTTTTCCTAGAGAACCCTGAATAATACATTGTTTCATTTCATCAAGACTACTAAAAATAGTTTTATGACCTAGAGGACAAATAGTCATCTATATGTAATGAATAACCCCCAAATTTAGCAGCTTACAAAAACAACAAATATTTATTATCTCACAGTTTCTGAGGGCCATGAATCCAGGGACAGCTTAGCTGATGAGTGTGACCAAAACAGAAGACACACATATTTGCTGTTATCATTTTGTGTGTGTGTTTTTAAAAATACCTGGTATTAGTAACACAGCATCACTTATGCCATATCTATTGGTCACACATACCAGTCCTGGGTCAAAATGAAAGGAGACCACACAAGGGGGTGAGTAAAGGAGGCAGGGATCATTGGGGGCTATCTTACCAGTTATTAATTCCTTGTTTTCTCCACTTCACATTCTACATTGTATTTGTCTTCAGTCAGCATCTCAGCCAATATTTTTTTTCACAGTGGCTCAAATTTATTTCTAAAAGATGCGACCACCCGGATGACTTGATTGCATAGGATTGTTATAATTTTTCATATCCTAAGCATGGCAAAATTAGAAAGTGGCCCAAAGATCCACTGACCTAGACAGACATCTCCTTTCTCTCTGTTATATATAAACAAGGCTGTTTCTTCCTGCTAATCAGGATTATACTGATGTCGTCTTGTCATTCATTCAGTTGGTGCCTGAGGAACATTGAATGGCATAAGAGTGGTCAGCATCCAATTCACTGGGTCACTTTTGTGCAGCCTGGAGAAAGTATCCTTTCTTGGGAATAAGGACATATAAAGAGTACAGGGTTGCAGGGAGAGGTAACAGAAAATTTTCAATTAGATTATTTTTTGTAAAGTGAAAGATACCCATTCCTGTTTTTATCCCCTGTGATAGAACATAGACAACCTCCCTTAAGATAGCTCCTTAGCCTCACAAGATGTTGAGCCCTAGGTAGTGCCATAGCTAAGCTGTCCAGTACCCAATTCACAACGTTCTGGGACTATCTGATTCTAGATGGTGAAGTACACACATTAAGATTAGTAAATACCATGAAATCAGCACATGGCTTTGTTTCTCTTATACAAAATTTCATTCCTCTCATATAAAATTGGTTTAGGAGGTACTTGGGATTGAACCCTGGACCTTTGACATGGGAAGAGTGCTATACTTGCTCCGTGGTAGGTGATTTTGTTGGGGCCGTTGGGTCCTCCAACCTGGGCCAGAACAGTCTGTTCAGTGGATGGTGCTGGGAGAGCTGGATATCCGTGTACGGGGAGTAAAGGAGAACTCCTGTTTCATACCTTGTGCAAAAGTTGACTCAAGATAGGTCAGGGACCTAAACATAAAAGTGACAACCATAAAAATCCTAGAGGAAAGTTTGGGAAAACATCTTCATGATCTTGTGGGAGGTGGTGGTTTCTTGAACTTTGCACACAAGTCATAAGCAGCAGGGAAATAATAGATGGATAGACCTGCTCAAAATTGGACACTTTTCGCAGGATGCTGTATTTTGTCAAATGCCTCTTCTGAATCATGTGATTTTTATTCTTCAATTTATGAATGTGTTTTTTCCCACTAATAAATAATTGCCCTTGAAAAGAACATATATCCTGTTGTTGAGGTGTAATGCTGTATAAATGTCTGTTAGGTCTAGTTCATTTATTATATTATTCAAACTTTCTGTTTCTTTCTTTATTCTCTGCCCAGATTTTCTATCCAGTGCTAAGAATGGTGTATTAAGTCTATTTTGTCTGATGTTAGTATAACTATTCCAATTCTTTTTTGGTTGTTATTTGCATGGAATATCTTTTTTCCAACATTTCTCTTTCAACCTGGTTGTGTCCTTACATCTGAGGTGAGTCTCTTGTAGACAGCATATAGGTGACTCAATTTTAAAAAATCCATTCTATCAGTATATGTCTTTTGATTGAGGAGTTCAAGCCAGTAACATTCAGTGTTATTACTGTAAAGTTTTTACTTACTTCATTTTATCCTTTGGCTTTCTGTTGTCATATCATACTATTGTTTGTCTTTTTACATTTAATTACTCTTTCTAATAATTTTCCTTTCTATACTCTTCTCCAGGTTTCTTATCCATGTTTTTTCCTTTCAGGCTGCAGCACTCCCTTTAGTATCTCTTTTAATTCTTTTTTTTTTTTTTATTGATTTTGTAAAAATATTACATTAAAAAAATATGATGTCCCATTCGACCCCACCACCCCCACCGCACCCCTCCCCCCCCCAGCAACACTCACTCCCATCATCATGACACATCCATTGCATTTGGTAAGTACATCTCTGGGTATCTCTGCACCTCATGGTCATTGGTCCACATCAAGGCCCACACTCACCCCCATTCCATCCAGTGAGCCCTGGGAGGATTAACAATGTCCGGTGATGCCCCTGAAGCACCATCCAGGGCAACTCCAAGTCCCAAAGGCGCCTCCACATCTCATCTCTTCCTGCCATTCCCCATACCCATCAGCCACCATGTCCACTTTTCCCACTCCAATGCCACCTTTTCTCTGAGGTCCTTGGATTGGTTGTGTCCGTTGCACCTCTATGTCAAGAGGAGGCTCAGATTCCACATGGTTACTGGATGCAATCCTCCTGCTTTCAGTTGTAGGCACTCTAGGCTCCATGGTGCGGTGGTTGTCCTTCTTCAACTCCATCTTAGCTGAGTGAGGTGAGTCCAATAAATCAGATTGTAGGAGCTGGAGTCTGTTGAGGCTCAGGGCCTGGTTATCATATTGTCAGTAAAAAGATTCAATCCCCTAAATATATCTGAAACCCCAGTACCAACTACAATTCCAGTAAAGTAGCATGATAGTCTTATGAAAAGAGATCCCCTCTGGGTCCAGTTTCATCACACAGAAACACCAGCTCCAAAGAAGGGCCATCTGTCATTGCAATGAACCCTATCTGCCATGACCATAGAACCCGTGGGTCCCTTTAGCCCTCAAAGGAACCAATACCTGGGGATTGTATCTACTTCATCTGTCTCTTAGATTCTGCTCAGTTGTGCATAAGGGCAATCCTTCTGACAGCCTCCAGACTCTTTTTTAGAGACTTGTAGCCATATAAACTCATTTCTCCTTTCCATTTCCCCCTTACATTAGGTCAAACAGCATTTTAAAGTCATGTTATTATATGTAGACAGGGATATTCTGCTAGATCCGCATTGAACCTTCAATTCAAGGTCATTTTCCAGTTGCATCATCAGTTGGTACTTGATAGTGATCCCTCGGTGCCAGGGAGGCTCATCCCCGGGTGTCATGTCCCACGCTGGGGGGAAGGCATTGCATTTAGATGCTGAGTTAGGCTTCGAGACTGGCTATATTTGAGTAACATAAAGGCTGTCAGGAGGAAATTCCCAGGCACAGTGCTACTCTAGGCCTTGTTCTTATTTCAGGCACATAGGCTCACAAGCATAGTCATTAGTATCAGGGGCTCACTGTTGGACCCTCATTCCTTCTCAGTCCTTGCCGCTGCACTTGGGGGACTGCCGCTGCTCCCCTAGGGACCACGGCACAGCACCCCCGGCCAGGGACCCAGTACCCCCCCAGCTTTAGTTTTTAATTGTTGCCATTATGAGTATATCCAAACATTACCATGCACCCTGGACATATGCCCTGTATAGCTCCCTGTCAGCCATATATCCCCTGTCAATAGTATCCTATACCAGTATTCCTCCGCTGCCATTGTTGGACCACTTTGGGATCCAGAACTTCCTGAATATTGAAGCCCCAATATCATGTCAGGATCTCTTACTAGCAAAATGGGATATAGCGATGGGTTTAAAGGTTAGATATAGAATACGTGTTGACTTGGAAAAATTCTACATCCTATCTTTTTCTTTTCCTTTTTTTTTTCCCCTAATTATTGATCTTCTCTTCACAAGAGCCCTAGACCACAGCAATTCATGTATGCAATATACAGCACTCCCACACATCCACCACAAAACCTTTTCCCTTCCACAACGATACTCTAACAGCCTATTCACAACATATTTACTTAAAGTGATGTACAGAGTCTGAGACAATAGCTTTCAAACCAGGTGACATCTGTGCTTACATTGTGGTGCATACTTTAGGACATGCAGTTTTCTAACATTTTTAGTTATCCTATGTTTTACATTATGGTTTATATTATCATTCTGTCGTCCCCTATATGTTTATGATGTAATATTACATATTTTATATCCATCCTTGTGTACTCTCACGAAACTCCTCTCTTACCCCACATTTACCTTGGTTACACACATTTAACATCCGTTTTCCCATCCCCTTGGTGCCCACAGTGACAGCCAACCTCCGTTTCCCTAGGAGCCATGTCCAGAGATACTTGCAACAGTGTTCAGGTCCTAAATTGCTCAGCTGCCCCAATGCCCTGGGAGCCACCCTTTCTCTCGAGAGATATAGTTCCCTCTATTTGATGGCATTAGTCCTCCCCAGGATGTGGGTCCACCCCCACTCTCACTACTTGGGTCTCTACCCAATGGTATCACCCACTCTGGCAAAATGAGCATTCAGACATTCCCCAGGAGCCCGTCCTGTATCGGACCATCCCTTCCGAGCATCCTAAACAGGTAACCCTCTTAATTATATTTTGATACGATTTTCTCAGCATTTTACTCCCAATCAACACCTAACACTCTCCTGTGTTCGTATGCTACCCCTCCCTCCCCCCACTTTTTGGGCAATATTACCCATCCGCCCATCCCCAGCCCCCCTCAAACCTGCAAAGCCCCACCCAAAGGCAACCCCTTGCCGCCATTTTATCTCTTCTTTGTGTTCATACTTACCGCCAGCTCATCATAAATTCCACCCCTGCAGACGTCAGCTCACATCCTTCCTCCATCCCCCGATTTCCTGTAAGCCTATCGTTCAGTCTCTAGCTCTCTGAGGCAGCTTGTTTATTTCATATCATTGAGGTCATGTATTATTTAATTCTTGTCTTTTCATCACATACTTTCTCAGTTTTCATTTGTCTGTGAAGACTTAAATTCACCCTCATTTTCGAAGGACAAGTTTTGCCAGATACAGCATTCTTGGCTAGCATTATTTTCCCCTTCAGTACCTTAAATACATCATACCACTTTCTTCTTGCTTCCATGGTTTCTGATGAGAGGTTAGCACATAATCTTATTGAGATTCCCTTGTATGTGATATTTGCTTTTCTCTTGATGCTTTCAGAATATTTTTATCCCTGATATTTGTCATTCTGAATAGTAGATGTCTCAGAGTAGGTATATTTGGATTGATTCTGTTTGGGGTGCATTGTCCTTCTTGGACAGTGATATTTATGTCTTGCATAAGGGTTGGGAAGTTTTCAGTCATTATTCCCTCAAATATTCTTTCTACCCCCTTTCTGTTCTCTTCTCCTTTGGGACACCAACAATGTGTATGTTTGTGCATTTCATGTTGTTATGAGACCCTGTTCCATTTTTTCCATTTTCTTCTCTTTCTGTTTTCCTATCTTTTCCAATTCAGATATTCTGTCTTCAAAATCATTAATAATTCTGTCTTTGAGCAATTCAAAGCTGTTCTTATGTGCCTCTAATATATTTTAAATCTCATCCATCATCTTTCATTCCCATAAAACTCTAACTTTTCTTTGCAGGGTCAAATTATTCTTTATTTTCATCCAGTGTCTTAATAGCTTTTATTTCTTTAGTTATATTTTCTTTCAATTCTTTGAATTGACTTGGGAGATTTGTGTAATTATCATTGATTAATGTTCTTAAATCATGTATCTCTTCAGGATACTTTTTTTCCCCCTTTAGCTGCTGCCATTGCTTCTTTTTTTAAAAAAAATATTTTAATTTATTTATTTCTCTCTCCACCCCCCATTGTCTGCTCTCTGTGTCCATTTGCTATGTGTTCTTTCTGTGTCTGCTTGTATTCTCATTTGGTGGCTCTGGGAACTGATCCTGGGACCTTCCAGAATGGGAGGGAGGTGATCATTCTTTTGCACCACCTGAGGTCCCTGTTCTGCTACATTTCTTATTGTCTTTCCTCTCTGTCTCTTTGTCATCTTGCTGTACTAGCTCTCCATGTTGGCCCACACTCCTGCATGGGGTGGCACTCCTGCATGGGGTGGCATTCCCACATGGGGTGACGCTCACATGTGGGCCAGAATTCCATGTGGTCCAGCTCACCATGTGGGCCAGCTTGTCTTCACCAGGAGGCCCTGGGCATCAAACCCTCGACCCCCTATATGGCAAATGGGAGCCTAACTGCTTGAGTCACATCTGTTTCCCTGTCATTGCTTCTTGTTTCCCAGTGTGGCTCATAATTTTTGCTAATCTCCTAGCATCTGAATATATTGGTGAATTTACTCTAATAGCCAATTTCTCTCTCTTTTGCCTAGTGTTCTGTTTCATAGCTCTTTTTGATTTTTGGTTCAACTTACTTTTTCTTTAAAATTTCCTAGCTTAAGTTATCAAAATTGGGCCTGGGATTCACTAATGAGGCACACATTTTCTCCCAGGAATTGGGACTAAAGAGAGACCTAAAAGCAGTTTTTCTTCTTGCAGTTTCCTGGCCAGTCAGCAGATGGCGCTCATCAGTGCGCTTTTTCAGTGAGGTGTTTCTTTCAACTTCTGCTTTCCCATGTCTGGCCAGAGGCAAAATTCAAAGTGAGCTTTGCTGGCTGAATTCACTGAAAAGAAACCATTCTCTCCCTCCAATATACCCTGTTTTTCTTGAAATGGCTCACAGGGAGGAAGATGTCTGTTCCTTTCTCATTTAGCTGCAATAGCCATTTGTCTTAATGTTTTGAGGGTGGGTAATGGAGCACTTCCAGGATGCCACAAGGGTTTAGAAACTCACAGTTGTTGCTTTGGGTACTTTGTCTCTCTGTCCCTCACCCTCCTGGGGGTTGCATGGCACTGTTCTGCTCTGCTGAATTCCAACGCAGGTCCCTCAGCTTTTGGCCCTTTCCTTACTGTATTTGTGAAAGAGTTTAGCCCTGCCTGTTTACTCCAATGCCATCTTCCTGGTGCTTCATATTTATCTTATTTAATTCTAAGAGCAAACTCAATTATTTCTCCAGTGTTTCAAAAGATGAATAAATGAGTACAGGTTGGTTAAATGACATGACCAAGGTCTCCTTGTTAATGAAGAAAATGAAAAAAAAAAAAGCTTGATCGTGTTCATAAAAGTAAACCCCAGATTCTTTTTTTTACCTTTCTCATTGATATATTACTTATTTTGCCTTTGCTACAAAATATTATTACTGTTAACTGTAATCTATAAAAATGAAGATCATTTTTAAAAAGTTGTTATGTTTGCAGTCTCCTTTGTTGATATTTTCTGGATTTTTAACCTCTCCCTTTGGATTGGTCATTTCCTATTTCTTTGTTTGCCTTGTAATCCTTTTTGCACACAGTACATTTTAATATTTTAAAATGTTATCTCTGGAATTTTATTTCTGGATTGTCTATTTCTTGACTTTGTATCCAGTTAGTGATATGACAGATTTTCTTGTGTGTCAAGAGTTAACAAAACCAAGAAAACCCAAGTAAAAAACTTTTTTACAGTTTTTGCTTACTGGCTTTATGTGACTGGTGTTCTCCAGAGTTCACCACTCCTATCAAGAACATCAACCCAAATTGAATGCAAAGTGTACAGTGCTCTCTGTCCTTTTTGTGCCATTGTCTTGTCCTATGATTGTGCTTGCTAGTGGCCTTAGGAGTTTCCTGTTTACAGGAATTTGAAAGTCCCTCTTACTCCTCAGGAAACAGCTCTCCTCTTTCTCCTGGGTGTTGCACAGGAGGACTTAAAACAGGTGAGAATTTGCCCTATACCACCAGTCTTTGTTGTTTCTTAATCTGCTTTTGCTGTCAAGTTGCTTTTGTCTGGAGTGCAAATCTGGGGAGGGGGCATGCTGGAATGGCATTTCCCCAGCCAGTCTTTCCCACTGGTCCAAGGCTTGGACCCTCAGAGGGAATGCTGTCAGGCCAGGAATGTGCCAAGACCTTCTCTTTGGCTTCCCAAAACTGTGCTTTCTTGACTCAAAACCTGCCCAGCAAATGCAACTCCTCAGTGATCCTCCACAGCTCTGACCATGCAATGAAACAATGGCTTCCCCCAGGGCCAGGCCCCTAGTGACCTGAAATAGTGATTGGTGGTGGGACCATACATCCCCAGATGGTGTCCCACCCTGGCGCCAGCTCACTGCTCTAGGGGCGGGGGTGGAGTCCCTTACTGATGCCAGTTATAAGACTTGGGATGGGCTAAGTTAGCCACCCAAGGAGAGTACCATCCACCATTTTTACTGCAATTTACCAGCCCCTCCCTCCTCCTCTTCCCTGGATACTGCGTAGTATTCTGCTGGACTCTGGAGTTTCAAACTAATTGATTCAGACAGAGCCTGCCTGTTTAATAATGGTTCTGGTGATGAGACTAATTTCTGAAGCTTCTACTCTGCCATCTTCCCACAATCCTCTAGGGCCTTGTTTGTTTCATTTAATTCTTTGTAACTGAATTTGACTCTGACTTTTATTAAGATCAAAACTATTTTCTTTTTGTTTTCATTTCTTGGTTTATTATATTGTTGTTTTATTTTCATTATAAAATTATCTTTTGTTTTATAAAAATGATATAGCAAACAGTTTATAGTTACAGTTCATAGTTTATATAGGTTTAGTTTATATAGGTTAAAAGTAACCCAAGTTTCCGTAGTAAATATAGTTTCCAGGTAATCCAAGAGCGAGAGCATAAAACAAAATATAGTGGTTCCCTGCTCCACTATTCCCATTCCTTCTGGTCCAGATTCTTTCCCAGAAGAATAATTATTTCCTTTAAAACTCTTTTGGCCAGATATAGAGCTGCCATATCATCTGGCTATCCTCCTTCTAGAAATATATTCAGAAGAACTGAAAGTAAGGACACTAATTAAACAAGATATGTAAACTCATGGAGTTACACTATAGAGTACTAGGAGATAGAATATGGGTTGAGAAGGGGGAGCTGATGCTGAATGTATGTAGAATGTTTAATACAGGGGATTATAAATGTGAGGAAATGGGTTAGAGTTATGGTAAGACATTATAGTCAGGACAATCAACACTACTGAATTATAAACGCGATTGTCTAGGGAGATTAATGTCAATTGAAAGAAAGCTAGAGAATAATCTAGGGACTGGATAACATAGTAATTTTGGTGGTGGATGATGATTGAGGTGTTAGGAATACGGAAATACATGGGAAAATACAACTACTGTAATGTATAGACTATAGTTAGTAACATTGTAGTATTTTTACAGCAATGGCAAAAAGGCACTATATCAATGCTAAGGGTCAATAATGGAGGAGTCGAAGGGGATATGGGATTTTCCCTTTTGGAGTAATGAAAACATTTTGAAATGGACTGGACTGATAACAAAACAATTGTGCGATGAAACTGAGATACTGAGTGTATACTCTGGATGGATTTTACAAGGTAGGAGAATGTATAACAAAGTGAACCCTGTGGTGAATGATGGACTGTGGTTAATACAAATCCAAGAATGTTCTCTCATGAATTATAACAAATACATAATACTAATACATGAGGTTAGTAATGGGATGATTTATGGGAAAATACACCAAATATAAGGTATGGATATAGGTAGCAGTAATATTATGATGATGTTCTTTCATCATTTGTAACAAATGTGTCACAATAATGTGAGGTGCTGGTGGTAGGGTGAAGTATGGGAGTCCTGTATGGTGTGCAGGATTGCTTTGTAAACTCACAACTACTCAAATAAAAAAAATTAAAAAAAACTTTTTTGGTTGATTCCCTAGTATATGTTAATGTATTTACTCTTCCTTCCCTTCTACTATTTCAATAATCACATTTTAGTTGATTTTATATTCTCAAGGACTTATCCTTTTATTTGTACACATACTTTCACATCTACTACTTTATTCACTAACTTTAAATGATAATTTAAAAATTCTAGTTATAAAGACATTAGTATATTTATACTGACCTCCACTGTCTTTCTCTATATATTACTGGATTGCGAGGGTTTTTGAAATACGCACTGAAATAATTTCAATGCCCACCTTTATTTGACTCACAGCTGAATTGATTTATTACTAACAGCCTGGGGAGTGGGTGTAGCTCAGTGGTTTGAGTGCCTGCTTCCCATGTGTGGTCCCTGGCCCCTCCTTAAAAAAATACACACATGCACACACACACACAAACACACACACACACACACACTAACAGCCACTGTTTTCCCACAGTTTTCCCATTCATTTTTGGTTGGACGGAGTTCATTATCTAATAGAGTCTGTAAGAAGGGTACACAGACACAATATTTTTAATGTTCAATAATATAGGTCTGATTTCTTCATTATTTTTTGTCTGAGTGTATAATTCTAAAATTACTGCTTATTTTCTTAAGAAATATTTAGTAGTCATTACTCTACTGCCTTCTAACATTGAATGTTGTTATTGAAAACCTGAGGCTAACAATCCATCTTTCCTATTATAAGTCATTTTGATATTTGTTGAGATTTGAAAAGGATTATATCTTTATTTTTCAAATCAAGTAACTTACCAGAATATTTATTATTTTTATAATTAATTTTTTTTTCTTAAGGCACAATGTATTCTTCCAAACTGTAAGTTTAAATCATCTCTTTTCTTTTTTTTTAAAAAAAAGATTTATTTATTTGTTTATTTCTCACCTGCCTCATTGTTTATGCTCACTGTCTGCTCATCTTCTTTTTAGGAGGCACCAGAAACTGAACCCGGGATCTCCCATGTGGGAGGGAGGTGCCCAGTTGCTTAAGCCGTATCTGCTCCCTGCTTGTTGTATCTCTCATTGTGTCTTGTGTTTCCTCATTGTGTCATCTTGTGGCATCATCTTTTTGCATCATCTCACCACACCAGTCCATCATGTCAGCTCTCTTTCTTGCTCATCTTCTTTAGGAGGCACCAGGAACCGAACGTGTGACCTGCCATGTCGTAGACAGGTGCCCAACTGCTTGAGTCACATCTACTTTCCAAATCATCTTTTACTTCTGGGAAATTTTATGGTATTATATATTTAAATATCTATTCTTTATTATTGTCATTTCTTTTACTTTTGTCCAATATTATACATATTGGATTTAATTTGCCTGTCTTCCATATCTATCATTTTCTCTTTTATCCTTTTAAATTCTTTATGAAATTCCATTTCATCTTTCTTGATTCTCTCCTTTGTGTTCATTACAATTTTTTCCTTAGTTTTGTAATTTTTTTCCCTTTTACTTCTTTTCTGGGATTGTCCAGTCTAGTTCATATTTAATCTTTTTCTGTTGCCTTATCACTTATCCAATTTCTTTGTGTTTATATCAATTGCTTCAAATTTTTTAAATTAAAAAAAAAACATTCGATTATAATTTTTATCTGTTCTATGACAGCCATTTTCTGGTGAGTGTCTTTCCCTGCACTTGTTTCTGCTTTTCCCATCCTCCTTTAATATCTTTGTTTATATCTTGGATTTTTTTTTCATTATTCATTGTACAAGTTTGTTATTATTGATGAATTCCCAAAAGAAATATTGGATTATGTTTGTAATCTGATCTGTATCTGGGCATGATTGAGTTATTATTAGGGTGTTGAGTCCCCACCCACCAAGGGGTGGGGACACACAGATAAAAGGCATGGCAAATGACAGAGTTGGGGGTTTCTGATGTTGGAGTTTTTATGTTGGAGTTTGATGTTGAAGACTTCAGCTGGAGTCCTGGAAAGTCAGCACACAGAGGAAAGAGAAGCCAACACCAGGAAGAAAGGAACCTTGAACCCAGAGTAAAGCAAGCCCCAGGAACGTAGGAACTCAGGATGCCTGAACCCTCACAGACATCAGCAGCCATCTTGCTTCAAATAAACTTTGGTGAGGAAAGTAACTTATGCTTTATGGCCTGGTATCTGTAAGCTCCTACCCCAAATAAATACCCTTTATAAAAACCAACCAATTTCTGGTATTTTGCATTAGCACCCCTTTGGCTAATACATTCATCTTTGAAAAAAATCAGATTCTTCTCCAATCCAGTCTTTAATGGATGTTTGTTTGAGGGAAGAGCTCAGGACTGTGTTCCAAATGAGCAGGAATTTTAATCGTGGCTTACTGTGATTTCTTAGGCTTATTTATCTCTTCTCCAGCAGTCAATGAGAGTTGCTTGTAACTTGAAGTCCCTCCTTCTGCTCTTGCCTCATCTGTTGAGATCACCTACTGAAAATGTGGCTTGTCTAAAAGAACCCGTTCGTGTTCTGAAGAGGTGGTAGTAGCATTTGCACCTCATTTATACTGTTTAAAGCAAAGCATGTTGGTTTAGCACCCCAGGACGTGTCTCCTACCTTTGAGACCTATACTTTTATGCACTTTTAGAGATGTACAATCTACACATCCTCTGATATATTTTGCTCCTCAAATACTTATCAGTGTTTCACAGCCACTGTAGATTGTAGCAGTTCAGAGTCTTAAATCATTTATTGTTTAATCAAACCACAGCAATACTGCGAGGGTGCCTCAGTTTCCACACTCAGCCATATCCCATGAGCATGAGCAGACCTAATCCATTATAGGTTTTTGAGTGGCTTCGATGTCTCCTTCACACTCAAAACAAATCTTGACTCATTTCTAGCTCTGAGAAGTTGATGCGTCTTCCAAGAGAAATCTTTACTTTAAAAAAAGCAGGAGAACAGAAGCAAAGAATGAAACATCTAAGAGAGAGGTGGTAAGAGAATAAACTAAGTGTTGGTGTGAAGAGCATGGAAATGACATAGATGACCTTATTTTAAAATGTGGGAAAGCAGAAGATGGTAAGAGAATAGGGAAGAGAAGAAGAGAAGAAAGATGTGTGGGATGATAATTCTGGAAATCTCTAAGTGTTAATTTCAGGTTGTATGCTCAATAGCTTTTAAAAACTGGAATGAATAGAAAGATAGATTCCTGCTAAAAAACAATCAGAATAAAGGTGATAAAATTTTATCTAGAGCAAATCTCATCATGCCCATGATTTACACTATTTGAAAGAAATAATAGGACTCCTTCCAAATTAACTGCAGGTCCACCTGGAAGCAAATGCCAATGTGATAACTACAAATGGATGTAGGTCCCTGAGCTCCGAGACTGGCAGAGTTTAATAAACAGGAAGCAAAGTAACTACTGTAACAGCAAATGCACTACTCACATACGGATTAGGCTTGAATAAAACAATTCTTCTTGGTTCACTGTTGCATTGAAGGCAGTTGCTAGAGGACATTTGTTTTGTGAGTGCCTAACTCCATCATTCACATCAGTAGGAGTCCCTTTACTCCATTTATTACCTGTGTTTATATTTTCCATTAGCTGAAGTTGTTCCCTGGTTTGGCATTAATTAAAACAGTCATGCATCTAGTATCCAAATATATTGTTCATCTGTTCTTCAGCTGCTGTAAATTTTTAAATTGCATAGAGCTATTTCCTATAATTCAAATATTTTAAAAAATATGTCAGTTTGTTTTAGTTTCTGTATTTCCAGAGTAACAGCTGTAAACTTGGAATTCTCTAGGTTGGCCAGAGTTGGAATTCAATTTCAGATTTTAACACAATTCACAGTAGTAATAATGGATTTAATGGAAATATTCAGTAAATAAATTTACTACTAAGGCAAAAAAAATCCTCCATTCTATTTGTATGAAAACTTGATTCAGGTACATTTTTTTCTGATATAATCAACTAAAGTGAACTAATCCTACTACTTTCTTAGGAAACTGTTAACACTGATCACAATGCAAAGAAGTTAATCTTTTCTCCACTCTATTATGAGACAATAATGTTCTTCATTTGTTGTATAATCACAAAAGCTTTTCATTCACTTGATTTGGATTATCAGTTTACACATAAGCCATATCTACTAAATCTGAGTGTTTTCTACCAGTGCCTTATGTTAAAGACTTAAATATTTCGGTCAGTTTGTTCTTTAATTTGTAAAATATCGCTGATTGAATTAAATCATTACACCATTGGATGACTCTGTTGTGACTAGTCTGAAATGTAACTCCCAAGAATGTTACCCTCATTCCTAACTCCTGATAGCCATGATGCAAATGTTTATTGAGTGCCTAACAGTGCACATCAATGAACAGAACTGACACAATTCCTGCTCTCCTGAGCTACGTCCTAGCAGAGTCCTGTGATCTTGGTACAAGTTCATCCCAGCTGAGCCAAGCAGTGCTCTCCGGCAGTTTACTGACCCTCTTCTTTGCAGGCTCCATCTGTAAGGCCAACTCTACTACCTCCCTCACCTGGTTCTTGTGAAGAGTAGATGCGACATTGCACATGGAGCACTTAGCACAGTACCTGGAATATAATAAAAACTAGGCGATTTTGACGTTTTCATTTCTTGATTTTTCCCTGACAGTAAAAGGATATACAGCATTTCTAGATCAGAAGCAGATTGCCCTAATCACAAACAGGATGATGTGGGAATGGCAGATAATACCTGGGTTTGAAAGAGGGGTTTGTACCACAGGAGAGGAATCCTAAACTGTGAGCCCTGGGGCTTCCATAGGCGATAGCTGCCCCTCCTTTCATGTTTGTTTCTTTCTTTCTGGAAAGAGAGGGGGGAAGTCCTTAGGTTTATTTTATTTATTTTTTACTAGAGCTGTGGTAGGTTTACAGAAAAATCAAGCAGAAAATACATGTATTGGGTGTAAAACTCATTGCCTAACAGAAGATACTTCCCTGCATTTTCTACCAGGAGTTTTATAGTGTTGTTTCTTATATTTATGTCTTTGATCCATTTTGAGATCATTTTTGTTTATGGTGTGAGATAGAGGTTCACCATCATTCTTTTGCATGCGGAGACCCAGTTTTCCCAGCACCATTTGCTGAACAGACAGTCCCTTTCCCATTGAGTGGACTTGGCATACTTGGCAAAAATTTAGCTGTCAAACTCAGGGTTTGTTTCTGAATTCCCCATTTGATTTCATTGGTCTATATGTCTGTCCTGGTACCAGTAATATGTTTTGATTTCTTTAACAAGTTTTAAACTCAGGAAATGTGAGTCCTCCAACTTCATGCTTCTTTTTCAAGATGGTTTTGGCTATTTGGGGCTCTTACCCTTCTATATAAATATGATGATTAGATTTTCCATTTTCTACAAAGAAGGCTGTTGGAATTTATCACGTTGAGGAAATTTCTTTCTATTCCTAGTTTTCTAAGTGACTTTATTAAGAAGGGATGCTGGATTTTGTTAAATGCCTTTTCTGTGTGAATTGAAATGATCATGTGTTTTTTCCTTCATTCCACCAATGTGATGTATTATATTAATTGATTTTCTTATATTGAACCAAGCTTCCCTACCTGGAATAGATCCCACTGGATCATGGTGATAATTCTTTTAATGTGCTTTTAAATTCAGTCTGTACTATGATGTTGTGGATTTTTGCCTCAACAACATAACAGAGATTCTGTTGGGGAACGGCACCCTGGAGTTTTATGCTACCATCTTGTCAACCAGAAACTGTTGCTTTGGTTTTTACAACCCTTTGCAATCTAAACAAATGGCTCCAGGGGCGATATACCTGTGTACCTCTCCAGGGTATTTCAATAGCTTTAACTTTCAAGACTTTTCCATTCACTTACCCTTTAAACTATGCTACCAATTTTTGCCCAGAAAGCCCAGACCATGCAGAAACATGAAAATATTCCCAATGTTTTCTGACAACGCTCAGTGATGATTAATGATTATTGTTATCTCTTTCAGCAGCAGCTAAAGCATAGGAACGTGGGAGAGGAGAATTCTTGAGAAAGTGAAAGGGTTTTGGGAAAATGACTGGACCCATCCTTTGCAAAATGATGGCATTTATCCTCAGGACCCTTCACTTTTCCTTTTTCTTTTGTTCTTTTTTCACCACTTTAAGTGCCTTCTCATGGGTGTTTATAACACACTCACCACCCCCCAGACCTTGTATATGGCAAGAAAATCATAATCTACTCATATGAATTAGTTCACCACATCAGTTTACAATAGGTGTTCTGTGAATTCCTAGTTAAATAAGTTTCTTGATAAAAGAGTTCTGGGTCAAATAAATTTGGGGAACTCTGTGACATGTATCTTCCTTCATGAACAGTCATGATGCACCAAGGCATGCTATGTCCTTCAAGAAATTCTGCCAAATTTTTGTTTAACTCATTATTTTAAAAAAACTCCAAGTAGTAGAGCAAGAAAAAGTTAAAGGACTGGCAAAGCAGTAGGATCTCAGATTTTTGGATAGAAGAGACCCCTTCAACATTGGTACCTTCTGAGTGGCCCAGATATAATATGACATCAGTGAACCCTAATTCAACAAAATGTAAGATATATCATAGTTTAAACTTTAATATGTATGTATTTGTGTGTAATATAATCTCCAACTATGTGCCAATATTGGGGCTACAAAGATGTCTCGAGGGACATGGCTTTGTCATTGACTATCTCATTATCCATACCCTCTGTCCTGGATTATTAATTGAACCTCCTATAAACTCTCAGGAGAATCCTATCTCAAGCCTTACTTAATGGCGTTTGTGTTTAGTATATCAACCTATTTGGTTTATTGGAGGAGAGAGGTGACATCTTATTTCTGGAAAATCCATTAGCTCTCCCTTCTCAAATTTCCTTCCATTTCAGTGACTCTGTTAAGTCCATCGTCTTCCCAATCTGATTTATCTCTAAAGAAGCAATGGTGATGTTGTCAGTGTAGCAGAACTCACGGTGACAACAAAGCGTTTTCAAGAAAGCATGGCAAGAGCTTGTCTCTGGGCTGCTAATTCTTTTTCACTCGTGCTTGAATGTGCTGGTTGCATTACTTGTGAAACCCTGATGTGATTGCTTGGCTAGCCCTCTAGTTTATGGAGTGTGCTGAACACGAACTTATTTCCTCCCCTCAGTCACTTAATCATTCACTCAACAGGTATTTATTTAGCATTTGGTGTGTTTCAGACACTGTGCTAGGAGCTGTGCTTTCCAAGTTGAGTCAGATGAATCTCAGCTCTTAACAAGCGAATTGTCCATTTGGGAGGCAGACATAGAAACCTAACGGGACCACGTTCAAGGCAGAGGGGAGAACGGAGGAGGGTGAGATGAACACAATGCTGCTGAGAAGAGTGGAAGGACCTCAGAGAAAGACCGCACATCCACAACTCAGAACTAGGTGGTTCACTTTTTTCCCTATCCTTGATGTTGCTGAAAAAAAAAACAAGATAATGGTTATGCATAATTATTTAGATAATTTCCATTATTGCCATCATACGTAGCTTGATAACCTTTCATTTTCTATTGGTCCTAGGAAAGTCATTGAGTCTGTGCATTAAAGTAAAATGCTTACTTCATCAGAAAACCTGACAATACCTACTTTAGATTACCATCCTATGAGTTTCAAAAGAAGTGAATCTGATTCTGAGATTTTAAAGCTTATTTATTCTAGAATCTCACTTGACCTTAGAGCCCTTTAATGGATATTCTGAGAATCATCCTAGGGATGATCATGAGTGGCCTTACATTTTTTCTACCACCCTTAAAGAGATTTAATACCCTGACATTTCAAACTAACAAGAAAAAAAATGAAAATAAAATGCAAAGGAAACAGAAGATCAGAAAATCAGATGGAAACAGTACAACCTAATTACCAGCCTCTTTTAATCTGATCCCATCTGGAAAGTTACTAATGGTGTTGGATAAGGCATAATCATGAATTACAACAATAAGAAAAAGCCTGATGATTCACTTACTGTATAACTGAGGTCCCTCAGATAACCAGGTGCTGCAGTTTGGGTGTGAACTTTAATCAGAGGTAGGCTAAGTACTGGGATACCCAGCCCTTGTTTGTTTCAACACCATTTAGCTATGTGACTGCGCAAGGGACCCGAGCTCTGAAAAATGAGGAGTTTGGATTTAATGGAGGGTTCTACTGGCTCAGGAGGGCTTAAGCTGGCCAAGGGGCCAAAGAAATCCTGGAACACCCAAAAATTGTACGCAAATGTTTACATTAATATGCAGAAGGACATTTTTCCAGAGAGAGTCCCAAACTTCTCTCAACTTCCTTTCACCCACAAAAAAGGTTAATAACCACTGAACCAGATGAGCTCTAACATTGCCTTTAGTCTAAAAGACTTTAGGGTTCTGTGATCTTTATAGTTTAATGATTTGGTTGCATTTTCTCAGGGCTTAGGAAGCAGTTGGAGTGAATTGGGTCTCTTGAAACAACTGACCCATTTGAAGCCTTAGGTAATCATTTTTTAAGGGGCATGCAGTATTTTGTTCTGCTCTAGGAGCCTGGAAATATAAACACAATGGTCACAAGCCCTTTACTCATTTCCAAACTATGATTATTTCACAAAGTTACGTGTATATTCAAACATTATAGGCCAGTGTTAGTATTACTCACCCACAAAAGAGTGATAAAACTGCTTTCAGGACAACTTTACTTTCTCATGGTGGCTGTCTTGATATAAACAGAGATTCTTGTGGTTACACGTTCAACACAAGTTCACTAGTCTCAATGTTTATTTTTTTAAAGTTACTTTACTTAAGAGTGGTAAACCCCAGCCAGAGAGCCTCGAAACCCACAAATTTAAGCTAGAGCAAAAAGAGTCCATGATTTGTGCTTCCTATTCTTTTGGGTACACTTAGCTCACTTCTCTTTAATGCCCTTTGGTCTGTTTCTAATTTTGAATTCTTCTCTCTGGGTGCAAATCTCCTTTAAGAGATGCGTGGGAGGTCTGAACTCATCTAAACACGCGCCACCGATGTGCTCACCCAGACACGATGTGTGGCCGGGTCTATCCTCTTCCTCTCTGCTCTGCACTTGTATCTCAGTTGATTTCTGACCTTCTAACATTTTCTAACCCAAATCAGTTCTATCTAGAGGATAATATTTCCTCTGCTTCTTACATGGCTGTGAGGCATAATGGAAAGAGCATGAATTTTAAAGCAGTAAAGAAAAGACAACTCTTAGGTGGAAAATTAGTGTTATCATTTTTAAACTTTGTGATCTTGCAAATGTAACTTCTCTGAGTGCATGGGAATAAAGTTTAAAAGCAGAGTGAACCTTTGGACACTGGATTTTCGTCTTCCATGTGTCTACTTTCTGGTAGAGTAGGGACGAGGGGTGGCTTTGTGCCCCTTTGGCTAATACGAGATCTGACTCCCAAGAGGTTATAAATGAACATTTGCTGCTGACTGAATAAACCTGTTTCCTTTTTGAAACTGGGAATAATCACACCTTGCACAATTTTTGTGAGAAATAAATGAGCTCATTCACCAAAGTCAGTCACTGATCTGTAGGCCTGTAACGGGGTGGACAGGCATTGCCAGGCCCCGACTCACCCTTGGAAGGAGCGGGGAGGCTTCCCCTTACCTTCCAGAGCTAATTCTGGTCCATCACCCTCAGCTTCTCCACAGGTGAGCTACATGTCCTCTGTCTGGGTCAGCCAAGGAAGCCAACTTGCCTGGCACTCACTGCGGTGGGCAAGGGCCCGCCTTAAGCCTTGCCTGCTGCTGTAGTAGAGCAATCGGGAGGCTGCGGTGAAGCGTCTTCAAATGGGAGTTTATACAGTGGTTTGAGGAGGTGCTGAGTTCGTTTGGGGAGAATGCCTCTGGGATGATCTTATATCCCCCTCACAGGTGAATGAAATAGTGGATCTCTGCAGGGTTTCCTGTCTCGTAAATATGAGCACCTTGTTGTATTTCTTTTTTTTTCAGGTCTTACTTGCTCACCTCAGTTGAAAGCTTTTTACAGGCCGACAGTATTTCAGATATTTCTCTGTCCCTCTCATGGCCAGGACACTGTAATGAAGAAAGAGCTCAAATCCTTATTCTTTAACCAGTAAGAGAGTTTTTCAGATGTGTGCAACAGTCTCCAGGGCCTACAAATCGAAAGCTATTCCTTCAGGGTCCAAATTGAACATCCAGAGCATTTTATCTTTATTTATTTATTTATTTTTAAGATTTATTTTTTATTTATTTCTCTCCCTTTCCCTCTCCCCCACCCCCCAGTTGTCTGCTTTCTGTGTCCATTCGCTGTGTGTTCTTCTGTGTCTGCTTATATTCTTGTCAGTGGCACCCAGAATTTGTGTCTTGTTTTGTTGCGTCACCTTGCTGTGTCAGCTCTCCGTGTGTGCGGTGCCACTCCTGGTCAGGCTGTACTTTTTTTGTGTGGGGTCGCTTTCCTTACGGGGTGCACTCCTTGTGCGTGGGGCTCCCCTACGTTTGGGACACCCCTGCGTGGCACGGTACTCTTTGCATGTATCAGCACTGCGCATGGGCCAGCTCATCACATGGGTCAGGAGGCCCTGGGTTTGAACCTTGGACCTCCCATGTGGTAGGTGGACACCCCATCCATTGGTCCAAATCCGCTTTTCCCAGAGCATTTTAAAAACCATAATAAATGTTCCACTCCTCAAAATATTTGAGGGCAATTATATATGTTCACCTTATATCTAAAATCACACATTAGGAATAACATTTATTTCACAGAAGAGATTTGTAAAGGCATAAACTTTATCATTCATTTTAAGAAAGACATATACCTTTCTTATAAAAGTCCATCAATTTCCTCACAAGAAATTTTCCACATGGAGAACCAGAAAATTAAGTATGCTCGACTCTGGCAAAAGCATTATGTTAAATCTATAGGAGACAAAAAAAAGTAAATTTCAAAAAAAGAAGGAAAAGAAATGTAAAAAAGAGAAAAGTAAAAATAAAGCCCAAATCAAATAATTCTCCCAGGAGGCACCTTTCCCCTTCAGCATAGAGTCCCTGCCCCACTCTGCCCTGGCCTTCACCTCCCCCGGCCTCACTCCCAGCTCCCGGTGGGAACCCAGAAGCCAAGACATGCAGAGCTGGGCCTGCCTGCTGAGGGCTCCGTGGCTACCTGCTCCCACTCCACTATTGAGATTCTGTTGGCCCTCCCGTGGGCTGGTGGCTACAAGAGGAAAACACAGTGTCTGGAAAAGAGACTTTGCATGGCTTGCCATGGCACTGGGCTTCCAAGAGGCTCCAGATGCTTCCATACGCTGGTAGAGTGGTGAAGGAGAGCAAGGTGAGAGTTCGAAGGAAGCTGCAGTAAGAGGGAAGGATGCTGTGGCAGTTTGATATAATTGATGAATTCCAAAAAGAAATATTGGATTATGCTTGTAATCTGATCTGAATCTGGGCATGATTGAGTTATGATTAGGGCTTTGATTGGGCCACGTCATGGGGGCATTGATTCACCACCCCTTGGTGGGTGGGGACTAACAGATAAAAGGCATGGCAAGGAACAGAGTTGGAGCTTTTGATGCGAGGGTTTTTGATGTTGGAGTTTTGAGGTTGGAGTTTGATTCTGAAGACTTAAGATGGAGCCCCAGGAGGTAAGGCAGGAGAGAAAAGAGAAGCCAGCACCAGGAAGAAAGGAACCTTGAACCCAGAGGAAAGCAAGTCCAGGAACGTAGGAACCCAGGAAGCCTGAACCCTGGCAGATGTCGGCAGCCATCTTGCTCCAAATGGACTTTTGTGAGGGAAGTCACTTACGCTTTATGGCCTAGTATCTGTACGCTCCTACCCCAAATAAATACCCTTTGTAATGCCCAGCAGATTTCTGGTGTTTTGCATCAGCACCCCTTTGGCTGACTCATACAGATGCTTGGGGCATTTCTGTCCCCATTGTTTTCCATTTAAAAAGTAACCTTCAATGCCACCCAGCACCTACTTCCCTATCTCCTCGGGGCCTCTACTTCCACATCTGATACCTTTGTCCTGCCATAGCTGTGACAGTGATTTATACTCTTGGACCTTGTTTATCCTTTTTGTGCCATAGCTTGTATTTCAAACTTTATTTATTTTTTATATTTTTAAATTTATTGAAGCATATCCACTCATACATAAACATACATGAACAATAAGTGTATACGAATAGTTGTGAATTTACAAAACAAATGTATAACATCATACGGAGCTCTCACACCTCACCCTACCACCAATACCTTGCACTGTAGTGAAACATTTTTAACTAATGATTAAAGAGCATTCTCAAAATATTACTACTAACCAAAGTATCTTACATTTAGTGTATTTTCCCCCAACCACCCTATTATTATTATTTCATATCATTTATACAGGAACATACACAAACAATAAGTATATAGTAGAAGTTGTGAACTTACAAAACAGAAATGCGTAACATCATACAGGGGTCCCATACGTCAACCCTCCACCAGCACCTTCCTTTGTTGTGAGATGTGTGTTACAAATTATGGAAGAATATTGTCAAACTCTTACTACTAACTATAGTCCTTTAAATCTCTAAAATGTCCAATTTACCCTGCCTCTCTCAGTAAGGTTTATATACTTCGAAACTATAGAATTAAACATTCAATCCGTTATTATTAGTTGTAATGTTATACAAAACATGTTATTTCACTCAGAATAACACCAAAGTGAGTATTATTTGATCTTAGCAAAAGTTTCCATTTTAAGATTTTTCTTTTTTTTAAGATTTATTTATTTATTTATCTCCCCTTCTCCCCCCACCCCCAAGTTGTATGTTCTCTGTGTCCATTTGCTGCGTATTCTTGTTTTTGTCCCCTTATGTTGTCAGCAGCATGGGAATCTGTGTTTCTTTTTGTTGCGTCATCTTGCTACATCATCTCTCCGTGTGTGTGGCACCATTCCTGGGCAGGCTGCACTTTCTTTCGTGCTGGGTGGCTCTCTTTACGGGGTGCACTCCTTGCATGTGGGGCTCCCCTACCCGGGGGACACCCCTCCGTGGCAGGGCACTCCTTGAGCGCATCAGCAGTGCACATGGGCCAGCTCCACATGGGTCAAGGAGGCCCGGGGTTTGAACCGCGGACCTCCCATGTGGTAGGCAGACACCCTATCCACTGAGCCAAGTCTGCTTCCCTTAAGGTTTTTCATTCATAATTCTATGACTATTCCAATGAAATATTATTCATTATATTATAAAATTTACTTGCTGACATATATAATTATTTCCAGAATATCACTCACTAGTGATATTATTCTAGTAACACACTCGTTGCTCTAATGTTAGTATGATTAGCTCATTTCTCACATCTTATATTCAGCCTTATCACTGTATGAAAAGATTGTCTCTTTCCAACTATTTCAATTTAGTACCTATGAATTCTTGCTGACTTTTTAAAAACTCTATTTGCCTGTCCTAAATTGTCAACCAAAATTAATTGAAAGAATGAATGAAATGATTTAGGAAGAAATGTGAGGATGATACCAATGAATTTTAAACAAATACCCTAAGGAGATTTTAATAAAAGTCTTGAGATAATATTGAGGTAGAAATAGACTTTTGTATATATTGTGAACAATAGAAAGGCCCAGATAATCTTCAGAAA
This sequence comes from Dasypus novemcinctus, assembly GCF_030445035.2. Lineage (NCBI taxonomy): Eukaryota > Metazoa > Chordata > Mammalia > Cingulata > Dasypodidae > Dasypus > Dasypus novemcinctus. The sequence continues at coordinate 7,163,633 of NC_080701.1, read as the reverse complement.
TAGGCCACTTCCATTCTAGCTTCTATGACTCAAAATCCCAGAATTCCCATTCTCTCTGTTTCCATTGTTACAAAACATTGCTCTCATACACCAAGAAAGCTCTCTTTCCCCCAAACACTGAGAGCCCATAAGCATATTCTTTGTTACAATCTAAGTGTTTTAGTGATAATGCTAGGTCACTGATTGTGTCTGGTAAACAAGATAAAGAGCAGGTGTACTATGTGTAAGACAACGGATGGTTCTTGCTGGACGGTAGCACTTGAATGACAGTTCAAAATCAATTATCTAAAAATATGTTTCATTATCTAGCCTCCAAAATAGTTTCTCATTCTGCATTCTCCGTTTTGATCAAAGCCCTGCTACCATCCCGGTTAGCAAATACTGAAGTAACAACACTGATGTATTCAGCAAATTATTGATTGAACATCTACTATGTGCTAGGTGCTGCAGATAAGTCAATTAACAAAACAAAGCAAAATCCCTGTTCTTATGGATCTTATATTCTAGAGAAAAGAGAAAGACAGTATATAGAAGATAATCATGATTATTTTAGTGAAAATGATAATTTGGTGATAGCAAGTATGACACTTTGAAGCTGGGTGGACCCTGGAAGATCATGTCCTTAGAACTAATCCATTTCTTTGCCTGGAAACCTACTGTGGGTGGGACCCTTTGATTAAATACCTTCAGTTAAGGGCCATTGATTAGACTGCATAGCCAGGGTAGGTCTTAATCCTCTTACTGGAATCCTTTATAAACAGAAGATTAAAAAGCCACTGATATAGGACAAAAGCTGCATAGGCAGAGAAAACCTCCAGAAGTTGAAATCAACAAATCTAGGAGAGAGAAAATCCGCAGATGGAGAAGCCCGAAGCTGAATGCAACAAGGCCTGGAAGAGAGGGGAGAGATGAGCAGATGCTGCCACGTGCCTGATCACCCCTGCTGCAGCTACAGCTCAGAAAAAAAGCATCTCCTGATGATGTCTTTATTTGGTTGGCCTCCAAACTGTGAGCTTTTAACCTAATAAATTCCCACTGTAAAAATCCATCCATTTCTGATATTTTGATCCCTGCAGCTTTTAGCAAACTAAAACAGCAAGTATCTATCGAGCAATTTACTATGATTAGAGATTATGGTGAATTATTTATGTATTTTATTTCTTTAATCATCATTTAAAATGCATAAGAAAAAATAACCAACAGTGAGGGACATGTTCTTATTATCACTTTACAGACAAAAATCCATGCATCTAGAGGCTTAAATAACTTGTTCGAGGACAAAGGACAAGTGAGTGACCTGACCAGAGAATGAACCTCAATCATTGACTTCCATCTTAGAGCATAACCATGTAATCCATTGTCTGCCAGGTTAGAATGAACACACTTCTCCTTTTCTCCATTTCTCTGACACCTTTTGATGAATCATTGACCATTCCTTCCCACTCATTGCTTGTAAAATTTCTCCATTGGCTCTCCTCCATTTTTACCACTAGTATTCCATTATTAGCTTGCTGGCTGGTTCCTTGTTACATGTGTTTCTAGCAACTCCTGTCACTTATTTAGCCTCCCCATTATGAGAGTAAAAGTATAAGGCAACAAACTTATGATTTCTTCACATTTCATCAGTAACTTGTCACTGTGCATACATTGCCTACTGAACCCGTCATCTTGACATTCAAAGGACTCTTCGATATCACCCCAATTTACCTTTCCCATCTTATCTTCAACAACCACACTATTAAGAATTCCCACTCAAGATTTGCTATTCTTAATTCTCCCTCTTAATCAACATGCAAATTCTATCTGTTGAGTCTGGAAAGGTTTTCACAAATATAACTCTTTAATTAAAAATCTAGTATAAGGGACGCAGATGTGGCTCAAGCAATTAACCTACCACATGGAGGTCCTGAGTGTGTTGTGCTGAAACTACAAGATGATGTAACAAAAGAGACACAAAGAGGAGAGACAATGAGAGACACAACAAACCAGGGAGATGAGGTGGCTCAGGTGATTGAGCACTTCTCCCCAACAAGGGAGGTCCCAGGTTCAGTTCCTGGTGCCTCCTAAAGAGAAAATGAGCAGGTGCCTCCTAATGAGAAAATGAGCAAAGAATATACAACAAATGGTCACAGAGAGCAGACAGCGACCACAAACAATAAGGTGGGGGGAGGGGATAAATAAAATAAATCTTGAAGAATAACATTTTAAAAAGCTAGCATAAATGCCATCACATCTGGTTCACATTGACTCTTGCCTCCTCTCTTCTCCCATAGAGCTTGATGTTACCCATTTTATATTGTGACTTGTTCTGTAAGATGTCATTTTTGGAAAATTCCATTCCAAAATTTTATAAGCCAAACTTATATACAATTCTTGTGAATAAAAGGCCAACTTGAAATAACAGCTAGCCATAAGATTGTTCTCTTTCCTCATCACCATACCCGCTATTCAAATTTCTTTGCCTTTGAGTAGGTGTTCTCTTCTAGCTCCCTTCACTTTTATTTTTAAATGTGTGACTCTTTGATGCCTCCCTTCCACTCCTACTTTACTTTGCCTTGTTTCCACTTCCCATCTTACCCCAGGACTGTTCCAAGGAAGGTGTGCTCTGGCAGTGTCCATGGTGATAAGGAATAAGGGAAGGGAAAAGTCAAGCCCTCATTTAGTCAGTCCATATCCTATACCCGTGACATTGGGTTTTCTTTTTCAGTCCCATCCTACCTACTCTCTCTTTCTTTCCTTTCTTCAGGCCCCCTTGAATTTTGTCTCATTGCACAAAACTTGCCGGTACTCTAGCCCAGCTCTTATTTGCTTGCCACTTAAGAGTACAATGAAAATTCACATTTAAAAATCCACATATGACCTTGTTTTTATCTAGCATGTCCAAATGAAAAACAAAAAAGAAATCCTTGGTATTGTTTGAGTCATGGGATTTAGAACATAAAAACGCTTCCTGAGTGCTAACAATATTTTAAGCATTTAACAGGAAGGATTCACTCAATCATCACAATAACCTGAAAAAGCAGGTGTTATTAACGTTCTTATTTTACAGATGTGTATACTGAAGCACAGAGGGATCAAGAGACGTATTATCCAGATCAAATTATCCAGATGTTAAGTATTAAACCTTTATTTTATGACAGGCTAAAACTCTGACTCTATGGCCCCAGAGACAGTTCTCGGATCTTCTGACTCTACAACCACCAGCAGAAAGGAAGGAAGGGAAGCCCACTGCTGGAGCCTCATGAGAACAGAAATAACGGGTCCAAGGACTTGTTAGGATGAAACTCCTTACCCGTGTACTTCCGACGGGTCCATCTCGGGACCTCATCACGCTGGAGCTCTCATCTCAGGCCACGGGAGCCATCACCACATCTGGGAGGGACAGAGCTCCACCTCTGCGGGGTGACAGGGAGATGCTTGCAACGTTGGAGAAAATGCTCCCATGTGTTACCGATAACAGGTTGAGTCTGCAGTGCTCTTTGTCTAGTCCCTTTATTTCAGGCTATTTATGAATCAAATAAGCTTTTTTTTTGTTTTGTTACAAGAAATCTATGACATTAAATGTCTTTTGTGTTCCAAACAAGCCTTTGGAAAATAAAGTTGGCAATGCTTGTATTTCCTACATTACATTACTCTAAACACAGCTGACCCTCAGTAAACCTTGCTGGTTACTTACTGGAATTGATTGTGAACGCCTCCTTAGTTACCTTCTCTTTGTCCAACTACCTTGGCCAAAATCTCATAAATGGATGCTACAGATACTAAGGGGTCAAGTGAGAGCCTGTCCTCACCATTACCGAAGAAAGATGAATCACAAATATACACATAAAAGATTCTGAATCCTCCCTCAAGCTCATGCACAGCAAAACACTCTTCTTTTTGAGGTTTCAAGCTCACTCCAATCCATTGTGGCCTCTTTTCATTTAGTGCTTACCATGTTCAAGACTGTTAGAAGGAAGAGGGAAACAAGTAAAACACAGTCTTCTCAGAACAATTATACTTGGTTACCCCTTCATTTTAGGATATAAAAGCATACATTCATCTAAAATATTTTCACAGCCTTTTTCTCAAGTTCATAATAAGCAATTAAGTTGTCACCTAACACAGATGTTTTAGTAAGAAAATAAAGATGAGATAATGGAACTTGAAACAAACAATGGTGCAGCCACCCCTCTATTTCAGAGGAAATAATAAGTTTTCCAGACATATTCATAGCTGAATAAAATTTTTACATTTTCATAAATATAACAGTGAGAATTAGAGAACATCAAATACCTTCCTTGGAATTTGCATAAGAAAAGATGTATAACATAGTCCTACTCCTGAACAAAATGCCCCTCATTAACAGAATAATAGATCATATTAATGTTGCTTTATAAAGTTGACATACACATGGGTGAGTTTAGCACAAATTTTCCCATGATCAAAAAGGACAAAATAACAGCAATTTTTCCCATTTATTGCTATACATGATCTTCATTGAAAGAAATCACACCCTTATAAAGGGAAAAATTAGCAGAACTATCATCTTGGAACAAATGATACAGCTTTAAACTTCAATATATGACTAGCCTGTGTACTTGCCTACATCTCTGTTTTACACAGTACGATACAAACTCTGGCATTTTCAGACAGATTAAAAGAAAAACTCTTCTGGGATCTACCTCTGCTTGACCCTGGCTATACTTTCAACTTTGTATTGAGGACATAGTTTGCATTAATGGGGGGGGGGGGTGAGTGAATTTGTAATTTGAAACTACCTACATGCCCATTTGCTTTGCTCCACGAGAAAAGATTTCTTGGACATCCTCAGCTTTGGTTCTTGAATCCCACCGAATTGAACTGGCTCAAGGAAATCCTCCGGAACCATCTTAAACGATACATTATTTGAAAAGGAAGGAAGTTTCTGAACTGCTTCAGTTTCCCTAATGTTATATGAGAACCCAAAGGCAAAAAATTTTCAGAAGGATCCACAGATTGATTTATGTGCAAGAGTTATGTCCCTACTCGGGCTTGAAGAAGGCTCCCAAGTAGGCTGAAAGCCAGGGAACAGCAGGTGCTGGGAAGCTCCCGTTCTTCTCCTTGACAGACCACTTCATCAGTAAACAGGGGAAACCACTGTTCCTACCAAATGCCCTTCGGTGTGGCAAAGCCGGTTCATGGATCAAGTCTTCCTTTTATGTATGTCTCTGAATCCCTGATTGTTAACTTTTGAAGGTTCTCTATAAATTTTGCATCCATTCTTGTACTTCTGGTTCCCACCAAAGTTGGTGATAAGCACAAAACAAACAACAAATGGGACCATCATGAATAAACTACAGATCATTATAAAAGAAGGGAAATTAGAGGATGATTCAAATTAGTCCTGGTAACTGGATTAATTAATGATTTGCAGAACGTTTGCTGTGAGGTCATATAATGTAGTTGAAAGTATACACAGACTTTGAAATGCAACATATGGGGGTTCTGCCACGTCAGAGGCAGTTAAAGTTGAACAAGCTTCTTAATCTTCCCAAACTTTATCTCAGCCACCTGGAAGAGTCTGGCAACCCATTATCCTTTGTTAGATTACGAAGGCGTATTGGAGTCAGGTACTTGAGGATGACACTGATTGGCAGATATCTGTGGATAGTCAGCTGGCTTGACTACGAGAAATGGATGCCTCTGAAATAAAGTCTATTCAGCAGAGCTTTTCTTCAGGCAGGTACGTCGAAACTTAGAAGGCTGGTGATGGGAGCTACAAAGGAGAGTCCATCTGTCATCAGATTTCACAACTTCACCACAGAACTGGTTTCTTCACATGGCTATACTGCCATTTTGGAGACAATGAGGTGCAAAGGTCATGGGAAGAGGCTTTTCATTTGGTCTCCACCGCTTGCAGTTCTGATTTGCTCTTGCCGTTTATTTAATGTGTCACTTTCACATTATTTTTTTGTTTAAACAATGCCTTTCTCACTGTAGCATTGTGATGATAATACAAAATTAGCATGGACATTGTGGGGTTTAAAAACAGAAATGGGGGAAACGGACTTGGCCCAGTGGTTAGGGCATCCGTCTACCACATGGGAGGTCCGCAGTTCAAACCCCGGGCCTCCCTGACCCGTGTGGAGCTGGCCCATGCGCAGTGCTGATGCACGCAAGGAGTGCCCTGCCACGCAGGGGTGTCCCCCGCGTAGGGGAGCCCCACGCGCAAGGAGTGTGCCCGTAAGGAGAGCCACCCAGCGCGAAAAGAAAGTGCAGCCTGCCCAGGAATGGCGCCGCCCACACTTCCCCTGCCGCTGACAACAGAAGCGGACAAAGAAACAAGACACAGCAAATAGACACAGAGAACAGACAAACGGGGGGGGGGGGGGGGAGGGGATTAAATAAATAAATAAATCTTTAAAAAAAACAAAAAAAACAAAAATGTGTGTGTAGTGCCTGTTTTGGTCTCACTTCTCCCTCTCCTCTCTGTTTGATGGCCAGGAGAAAGCTGGATCTGTGACAAAGGTGAGGACAAAAAAAAATCTCACTCCTGGCTATTATGGGCATTTTGCCCTTATCAGTTTGCCCTCCTTATCAGTTGTACTGACCCTTACGAATTGAGAGACTTCATGCAAAGCTTGTGTGCTCATTTATAGATAGGGCAATGAATAAAATCCATGGGATTTGAGAAATTATTCATTCATAACATTTGTATGCATGAGATGAGAGTTTTGTGGGAAAATACAGAAACTATAAGGATATATGCCTTATTATCTCAAAAAATATATAGAGAGATTTCAATATTGCCCACAGAGGATGGTTTTTCATAATTTGTTATATCTGGAATATCTTCCTAATGATTTGACTTTCAGAAATCAATTTACACAGGGGTTAGAATTAGATGCTAATGGTAAAACAGCACAGCATGAGTTTGTGAAGGTAATACTTTCTCCAGTGTTCTCGCCCCCACCCAGGAGGAGCCAGCCCCTTCCTTCTGGATATTTCTTGTATAAATGGGTGTCCTCCTCAGTGCATGCTCTAGAATTATGCACTCTGCTGGTTTTGTTCACTCGCCTGATTCAGGCCAGGAGACCGTCAGCTACTTGAGGTCAGCGTCCATGATACTTTCCTAGGGCTGTGATAAAAATTGCTACAAACTATGTCTCCAACATGGTTCTGAAGGCTGTGCTCCCTCTGAAATCCCCAGGGGAGGCTCTGCCGCTGGCCCGTCTCCCACTCCTGGGTGGCTGCCCTCCAGGGCCCCACGGGCTGCAGGTGCCTAACTCCTGGCTCTGCCCTGACGTCACATGCCTTGTCCCGCTTCTATCCCTGTCTCTTCTCTTCTTACAAAGCTCCATCTCAGGACTGGGTTAGGGACACACCCTGCAACGCTAGGACCTGACCTTTGCCCATTCCATCTGCAAGGACCCTGGATCCATCCAAGGTCACAGTCTGAAGTGCTGGGCGTTGGGCTTCAGTATACCTTCTGGGGGGACACAAGTCAACTGATTACAGTGTCTCCTTCCTTTCTGGGTTCTCAAGGCCCAGCACAGTGCCCACGCAGAGATTTTAGGACAAAATGGGTGGATGGATGTCCAGGAAGCCTGCCCATGTGGGAAGCGCAGTTTAGGGAATTATCATTATTGGTCAGGGCATTGAGAGCCATATATTTGGAGGTCAGGAGAGAAGGGGTAACATTTAAATAGCATCTCTTTGAAGAACAAACTGTTACCTTAAAAGAGATTAAAATAATGGGACTTGGTGTCGCCAAGCCTCATTTTCTTTTTCCATGGGTGGTCTGTTAACCTGAGGAGCAATTAGGAATTTGTTTTACTCTATCATCTAGCTCTTATTTGCTGTCCTCTGCCATTTTTCTTCATTCTCACATCCGCATGAAGACTTGCCTGTGGTAAACATCACCTTCAAGTCTCTTCATCAATCTCTTAATTCTTTTCTTTGAATAAACCCCAGACCTTTCTCCAAGAGTAGGTTTTGTCCCCAAAGATCCTTTTGTGTTGACTAAGAATGTAAGCTCAGGAGTTTACTGCTACAATAATCATACCTCACAAAACAAGACTTACTTTTTTGGAGACAGTCTAAATGCAGATTGAATAAAGAATATTTTTCCTGTTAGCCTATCTCTGACTCATCTTCTTAGGAAAAATAACTGTTATCCACCATCATCGGCACTCCATTTTTAGTTGGCAATTTTTCCTGCTTCATCAAGTTTTCTAGCTGATCATACTAGCTGTTAATCAGGTCAGTTTCTGCAACCACTCTTTTGATTCACCTTGCTAGAAAGGGGTGTTGGGTGGAGATGAAGCGATTTGGGGTTAATTTACCTGGCCACCAAGATACTATGTCTTTTCAAGCACTGGGATATAAACTTGTTGTAAATGACATTCATTCCTTTATTTTAAAAACATCATAATAAGCCTAAATAACATGTCTAAAGTTTGTTGTTTTAACTTTTTTATCATTAAAAAATTATTAAATTATAAATTCCATCATTCTTTCCCCACTTCAAATCCCTGTATTTCAATTGCTTCAATTGTTATTTGTAGAAAACTATGAACTACCATAAAAAACTAGACATAATTTTTGTTACTCGGATTTTTTTTTTTTTGGAGTTACTGGGGATTGAACCCGGGACCTTGTACATGGGAAGCAGGTGCTCAACCACTGAGCTACATAGGCTCCCACTCGTTGAGTTTTTAAGAATATTGATGGCACTTCTTTACGAGCCATTATTCATATTCAATCAAATTGGTATATTTGTTAAGGTGTATCACATCATATCATATATGAAAATGTAGAATTTTCTGCCTTCAGTAAACATTATCTAGGCTATATTAATTAGGGCAGAGCAACTAGGCAAACAACTCCCAAACTTCAGTGGGTTCAAAGCAACAAAGTATATTTCGAGTTCACATACATCCTATCTGATCAAGAAAGAGCTATGAGATAGAAAAAGTAAATATGTTTTCAGACTATAGAATATTTAAATAGCAAAAATAAGAATATATTAATGTTTTAATGTTTTTATGGTGTTAGCATATCAAAATTAAAGTCACCTATATCCTTACTGAAATTTATCCCATTCTCTAAGCTTAGGGCTCAGAAGGGAATCTGTACTTAGTTTTCTTTTTACAGATGTATGTAGCATCCATTTTCATGTTTCTTTCTTGGGAAGATAATTTGCCATTTGAAACTGAGCATCTGGCCCATGCAAAACTGACTTGCAGAAAGATTTCAATAGTCAAAATAGTTTTCTTGTACTTAAGTCTAGAATACGTAAAAATCTTCCAATTTTATCTTCTCAAATTTAAATATCAGAATCTGACTTCTCTGGAAAGCGGTGCAGCACAACCAATGGATTTTTGTGGCAATGTATCAGTTACAAACTTTCTAAGCAAATGGTAGGAGTGGTGGGAGGAGTTGTTGGCAGAAGGGATACACAATTACAAATACACTCAGAATAAAATATTGCTTTGAAAATGTGGGTAGAAAAATGTTGAATGCTTATCACTGAACTTTCACTGATAGAAGGACACCACTGTGTCAATGCAAATAAATCACTATTAAGCCTGAAATTAGCTGTGGAGGATTTTTTCAATTTCCTATTTTAAAAAGCCCCAGATAAACAAACAAAAAACAGAATGGTACAGAAAGCTGTTGGTTTGACTCCAATTTATATATTGACTTATCTTGATTTTTTTTAAAAGTAGATTATGAAATCTAGGAAAATTAATGACTATCTAAAGGTCAGGTAAATAACTCATTCTTTTTCATCTTTTTCAATTATTTAAATTGTTCAAAATGTAGTTGGTAGAAAGAATAATTGTCATGTTTAACCAAAGAAGATAGTATTTTTAGGATTATCAGCTAAAATCAAGTTGATTTGCAATGATCTGTGTAAGCTTGATTAATTTTAGAATTAAAAATATCTACTTAATAAGATTTAGCTGTATTTAACTTAGTTGATGTTAATAAAGATCAGAGGTATCTATGACCTTCATTTATAGGCCTCTATGTCTGAAAATTAATAAATCTTGCTCAATTTCCTTGTTTTTAGTTTTTTTATAAACACATCTTTATTAAGGGAAAATTTCCAGACTGTCAACAGCAAAAACAAATCATAAGTGAGCAGACCAATGAATTTTGACAAATGCATGTTTGTAGCCATTACCAGGATCAAGATGTAAAACATTTCCATTGCAAAGTTCTTTTCTTCCCCTTTCCAGAAATTCCTTCCCTGCAAGAAGCAAACGCCCTTCTGACTTTTGTCAGCATAGAGTATTTTTCCTGTCTTGAATCCTTTAAATAAAGTTCAGATTAATGAGAATCAAACAGTATGTACATCTTTATGCCTGACTTCTCTGGTTCAGCTGGATGTTTTCTGAGATTGATCCATAAGGTTCTACTAATGAGTAGTGTGTTTCTTTTATTTCTGAGCAGTATTTCATTGTATGAATATATCACAGTTTTATTATCTACTCTCATATTGATGGACGTTGGGGTTGTTTCCAATTTTTGGCAATTATACCCGGAGAAGCCGTGAATATTCTTGTACCAGTCTTTACATGAACACATTTTTTGATGTGAGAGTAAATCGTGTTACTGTTTCAGTTTTATTTCCTGGATGCTGTTCTTAGTGTGTTGACACACATTAATTTTGAAGATTGGCCTTGTACCTAACAGACTTGCTAAACTCAAGGGCTAGTTCAAATATTTTGTAGGTTGATTTTGATTTCCTATGTATAACATGTTTGCTATGAATAAAGAAAGCTTTATGGCTTCTGTTTCAATACATATTCCTCTTATACATACAATATCACACGGGCTGGGATCTCTACTAAAATGTAGAACAGAACTAAGAATAGCTGTCTATCCCCTTTTCCTTACCTTAGGGAGAAAGTGTTTAAGAAATCCCTATTAAGTCTGAAATTAGCTGTGGAGGATTTTTTAGAATCAAGTGATTCTTCTAAATTTATTGAAATGACTACATAATTTTTCTTTACTATGTTAATACGATAAATTACACTAATTTACTTCTTAAAAAACAACTTTATTGAGTTGTAATTCATATAACATAAAGTTTACCCTTTTAAAGTACACAATGCAGTGATTTTTATTCACAAAGCTGTGCCACTCCGCCACTAAATTTAGACCATCTCATGTCACCAAAAGAAATCCCGTAACCTTTAGTTGTCATTCCCCACTGCCTCTCCCCTTACCCCTGGAAGCCCCTAATTTAAGTTCTGTCTCTATGGATTCGCTTATTCTGCATATTTTATATAAATGGGATCACACAACATGTGACCTTCTGTGACTGATTTATTTCACTTAGCATAACATTTCCAAGGTTCAGCCTTGTTGTAGCACGAATCAGGACTTCACATTGATTTACTTTTGAAGGCTAAACAAACTCTGCCTTACTGAGACTCTTCTTGATCAGTACGTATTACCATTTTTATTTATTGCTGGATTTGATTAATTAATAATTGATTGTGGAGTTTTGCTTCTGAGTCCTGAGGGACATTAGTCTATAATTTTCTTTTCTTGTAATATTCTAGTCCGATTTTGGTAGCAGAATTACACTTCCATCATAAGTCAAGCTGGAAATTGCTCCTTTTCCTTTATTGCTGGAAAGAGGTTGTGTAGAATTGATGACATTTCTTCCTCAAATGTTGGATAGAATTCACCAGTAAAAATATCTAGGCTTCGGATTTTCTTTGTAGGAAGGTTTATATTATACACTCAATTTCTTTAACAGTGCTGACTACTCAAATTTTCTAATTTTCTTGTATCAGTTTCAGTAAGTTGTTTTGTGATGAACCTGTGTCTTTAAAGTTGTCAGTTTTTAATGTTGTTTGTAATATTTTATTATTTTCATTTTTAACATCTGCAGTGTTAACGGTGAGGCTTTTCTTTGTGCTAATATTGGTAATTTGTGTTTTCTCTTTTTTCCTTATTGGTCTTGCTAGAGGTTAACCAATTTAATTATTTCTATGTGCTCAAATCCTGTTGTTATTTTCATTGTTTTACTTCTGTGAACTTTATTTGCTCTTTTTTCAGTCGTTTGAGGTGGAGCTGATGTCATGTTCGAGTGGGTGTGGTTTCGGTCCCTCGGGGTAAGGTGGGGAGACAGTTTTGGTTACTGGAACTTGGGGGTGTGCGTTGCTACCGCCACCTAGAGGCAGAGGCCAGCACTGTTGCTGAACACCCCCCAACACACAGGACAGTCTCCCTGTGAGGTTGTTCAGTCTAAAACACGGGCGAGGCCGCGCTTGAGAAACCCTTGCTTAGAGCCCTGAAACTGAGCCTTGCTTCTTTTTCTTATTTTCTAATGCATAGGTCAGAGGCTCTAAAATTCTGAAAACTCCAAGAACTGCTTTCGCTGCAGGTCAGGGTCCACCCAGAGAAGGACCACCAGGAGGACGTACAGGGAGATCTGCTGCCAAGATGTGACCTGAGCGATGGGGCTGTGCTGTAGTCTGTAAAGTGCTTTTTATCGTCGAGGAAGACTTTGCATGCTGTAAAAACCTCACCCTGAAATGACTTAAGCAGTACAGAAGGAGACCCTTCCACCCTGGAGAGTGTCAGCCGCTCGGGCAGCTGCACAAGGACTTACCTCTCTGCTGCAGGATGGCTGCTCCCTGCTGGGAATCCCATGTGGACAAGAAACTGCCCAGTGAGAGAAAGACTGACTGACTGCCAGTGTGCCTCGTTTGCTCACGGAGATCAACCTCTGAGCCCTTCAAGAGACTTCTCTCAGGTCTTTTCTTGGCCAGAAATGTCATTCACTCAGGCTTACACAGACCCACGCCAAGAAGAGCAGAGCAGATGTGATGGAATTAAACAATCATGTGGCCACTGCCAAATACATGACTGTAGAGTGTAAAGGTTGATAAAGATCACAGCAAAAGGGTCTGAGGGTGAGTGGTTGGTGGTCAGAGTGGTGATGTGTGGGTAAAAGAGTTTAGATTGTATTTGAACTTTGTATGACCTGATCCTTATTGTAAATGTTACACCCGTTCTATTGTAGCTGATGCAGTTGTTCCTTATTGTAGATGATGTTGCAGTTCTGATAGCAAAGAGCTTCTTGGTAGTTTCCAATAAATAGGAGGTGGAAACTAGGGTTGAGGCTCTCAGTTCTGGAAGCTGTGAGTCCCCTGGCCCCATATTTATCTCCTCTCTTGTGTCTTTCTCTCTGGTCCTTTATTTCATAAAGTTCTGCATTGCCTTCCCTTCAACCCGACCTATCGCTGAGCTGATCTCAGCAACTGGTGCCCAATGTGGGGCCCAAAGGGAAGTGGCTGTGATGGTGACTGAGATATGCCAGCAGAAGGCAAAGGGGACAACTTCTTTTAACGTGGGTAGAGAATGCACCTTACCAAGCACAGGAGACAAGGCGGTGATGCTGGCTGGACAAGCAGCCTGCTCTGGCCTTCCTGGCCTCAGGAAGTACCTAGAAGACAATGACATTTATTGCCTTAGCCAGGTAAAGATCAACTTAGGTCTTTTGAGAAATTCTTTTCACTATTCTCACAGGGTTATTAAATGCCCTCTGTATCCTTCCCTAAACTTTGGAGACTCTGGCTACAATCCTGCTAGGCTACCAGATATAACTGGCAAGTGGCAACCCCCACATCTTACTTCCTGAAAAAATGGGTGAATTGAGCCCTTTCTGCCTACAGGGACACCAGCACCACATCTTGGTGTGTATTTCTGTCTTTCTCTCTCATTTCTCAGCAAGCTCTGTTCTTTCCCCCATTTCCCAAATAAATTATTTTTATTGGCCTAACTAAAAAAAAAAAAAAAAAAAATTGGGGGAAGGGTGAATTGAAAGACAATTTTTCAAGTTTACTGTTCCCTGGCATAGAGGTCCTCATTCTTGCCTTCCTATTAGAATCAACTTAAGATCTTTCTAAAAATTCCAATGCCCAGGTTCCACTCTAGATAAATTAAATTAGAATCTCCAGGCATGAGACCCAAGCTCTCAAGGCGATGCCAATGTTCAAACACAACATCCCTAACAGGACTGGAATATAGGCTCTCTGAAAATCCATTCTGCCAAGAGTCAAACAAACACGAATAGATGACAGTTGGGAAAAATGGGCAAAATCGAACATTACCAGGAAGGAATATTAGTTGGTTTATTCTCATTTTAATCTCAAAATGCATTTAAATATGGATGTTGCAGACATTAACATTTAATATCTGTTTGCTATTATGACTTTATGTCAATTATGATGATAACGTTCTTGATGGTAAAACTTATGAAAGAGCAAATTTGATATAATTTAATAAGAAATCAAAGAATCTAACCACAAGAAACAGATAGTGGGATGGTTTATTTTTTAAAAAGTAAATAATTGGTTTCCTTCCACAGTAGTCTCTCAATTGATACTGCTTAGTTTCTTAGTGATCCATTTTAATTTTTCCCCTACCTATTTTATATTTTAATGTATTTATCCTTTAAATTCTCCATGGGGTGGAGTGGCATGGAAAGTGGCAGGAAGACAGTTCATTTAAAAGTAGTTTTTAATTTTCAAGCCTGCTAATATTGGTATTTGCTAAGACTATAATCTATATTTTATTTTCTAAAGTAGGTAAATAAAGGGAAATTAAAATATAATTTAATAGACACATTTTTCAGAATATTATGAAAACATGGAAAAATCAAACTTTGTTAAAACTTCTTGTTTTTTATTACTTGGGAGAAGTAATTAAATTGGTTATACCAGAACAAAGGAAATCTCTTCACAAATACACCACATTTCTTTGTTTTCACTTCCTTTTTGACTAAACCAACTATTTAGCCCATAGATTGCAAAATAATGAAGCAGCAGGAAATGGAACTAAAGAAGAATGGAACTAAAGGAGGACTAATTAAAGGAGACTTCACTTAGAAATCATGTACTCTGAGGAAAATTGTTCAATAAAATCATCTCTATATGAAGTAAATGAATGGCTTTCGCTGCCTTTCATTGGGAAGGAGGTGGAAGTGTACATTTGGATTTGTACATGGGAGAGAAGCATGGTGGTATGTGGGTGCATCTTTGGAAGTGCATGTGGGAAAAGAAGAACTCATGTTTTTGGACATGCAAGAAGTGTATTGTACAAGATAATTTTTGAGGTGTCTGTCTAGCTCACAACTCTTCTCTGAAAAATCCTACTCCATCAAGCAAAAGTGGATATCATAGCATTGTTTGTGCTATTATAATACTAATCACTTTCCCAATACTCTCTGGAACAGAGGTAGACACAAGATGAGTAAATCAGATTTTTTAATCAGGAGACTTTGAATTGAGAGATAAAGAGATTGAAAACGAGAAGTCAAGTTATTAGGAGAACAATAATGAAACATTCATAGGCTTTTCCCTGAGGGTCCTGCATGGCCTGGGTCCCATCCTTCCTGTGTCCTGTTTTACATATCACAGTATACCATTAATAAAATATCTTTTTGTTGGTTTGACCTACTTTGATATAGTTTTTTGTTACATGCAGTCAAGAGAACCATGACAAAGATTCTCAATTCATGAACATTTTGAAATCCTCCTGAGTATCCTTTCCATTCTTAGATAAATGAAATGAGATTTGAGGGAATTTACTCAATTGCACAGTTACAAAACTATCTGGAAAACATATCTCAGACTTGAAGCTTCTTATAATACCCATCATACATTTCCAAGTTAATGTCTTTATATAGTTAAAGAAAAAAAGAAAGCATTTTCTTCATAAAAAGATCCCCCAAAATGAGGCAATAGAGGAACTTAATACCACTTAAAATAGAAACTTGAATTAATTAGATATGTGCCACTTGTTAATTGCATTGTATATGTTATTCTGTTAAGGTAAAAACATAAAGCTTTAGCCTCTACAAATTAGGAAACTGAGGAAAGCAATATTAATTTGTTCAGAGTCTTCTGCTGGTAAATGGCAATGGATTTAGAACATTATTCCAGCTCTTCTTGACTCCAGTGTTTATGCTCTATTTTTCTACTGCCTATGAAGTAAATGGAATCTTAGGAAACAAAGTCTGAAAAAAACCCTCAAAGTTTACTTACCAATTAACCATTTCTAATATTTGTTTATCAGTTCATTTTTAAGGTAACTCTAAGTATCCACAGATTCCATCCAAGTGTGTCTAACAATCTTCATTAATAGAAATGTCTCCTTTTATAGAAGTTAAGCATTTCTAATGACAACAAATGATTTAACAAAGAACAGAGAGCCAAGAGTGGGTGGAAAATGAAAAAACTAAAAATCGTTTTAAAATGAAATGGAACATATGAAAAAACACACCATATGTAAGCTCTAGACCATAGTAAGTAGTAATATGTTGACGATGTTCTTTACTAATCTGTAACAAATGTTCTATAACAATGCAAGGTGGTGGAGGGGTGATGTATGGGAATTCCGCACATTATGCATGATTGTTTTATAAGCTCACAATTTCTCTAATTAAAAATATGTTAGTAAAAGGAAACTGAACAGCAAACTCAGATTCTAGACATAATGAAAGTATTTCTGCTTTTTCCTTCTTGAGAGCTTTTATTGCAGCTTTTACTGACATTGACATTTTTTCTACTGCACTGGAATGCTATCATTTAAAATAAATGATTGATATTCTCATCTAATTGTCCAAGGTCCAGATCCAATATTAACTCCTTAAAGAATGTTCACCTTCCAGCCTGTACTGTGCCTTTACAGTGATCTCAGCTAGGGTATCTTTTGAATTCCCGACATTCATTTACTATCAAAGCAGTTTCAAATTTAGAAGGGATGGATTACGGGAGTTGGGAAAGAAACAGGAATTTACTGGATGTAGATTGTCCATGGAAGCAGCCAACCTCAAAGTTGCAAATTTATTTGCTGTGGTGATGGCGCCATTAACATTTATCTTTGTTTTGGGGTCTTAGAGATTTTCACTAAAATCAAGAGCCCTAGAACCGACTGGGAGCAAGGACAGACTGTCTCTCTGGCGCTAGGTGGTAAAGTCGTCTAGAAACAGCAATATCCTAATTTGTGTTTTGCTCATAACACTGTATTTTATCTATTATCTTTAAAATAAATTTCAGCCCTAAGTTGTGTAAAACATATTACTTTTTATTGTAACTGACTATATCTGGTAAATGATTTTGGTCTCTTCATACATGTTACCATCATTCTAAGCATACGTAAGTATGCGGAAGCTGTGGAAAAAGCAGCCTAGAAGATACTGGATGGGGTAGAATGGGTTTGGAGCTCCCTTGCTTCCTCCAACTACATCTCTGCAGATTTGTCACTATTTGAAATGTCTGGAAACTAGGAAAAGCTCAATTTTTAGTTTCTCTTTATTTGATATGACTCAGATCTTGTCCTCCTCAGGGCATTTGTTGAATAAATAAACCTTAGTGGCAATTGGTTAATATTGTAGTTGCATAAGGTAACAACCATTGTGAGGAGACCAGAGGCTAACCAAAAACTTAAAATGAAAAGCTGGAGAACGACATGTCCATAGAGGACTTTGAAAGTCCAACTAGAAGACCACACACATGTGCAGGGCTGTGCACATGCTTAGGAACAACTGAGGAGGCCTTAACTTCTAAACTCTGACTGACCATCAAAGTCTGCACATAAAGAAGTGAAGTCCTAGGCCGAGTTGTAAATTGCCTGTGGGAGCATTGAAGTTGTACCCCACATACACACACAGAGCACTGTGGTAAAAGCTAAAAGTCTTATTGGCGTAAGGTTTTTAAGCCAAAGATTTAAGGTTTTTAAATCTCTGTCCAATCATTAGCTGACTACTAAACTAACCAAAGACTGAGTGGCTGCATGTGAAAAAGAGTGCGGACTTCACAGAATTAGTGCAGTAAAATCACTAAACAAACAAATAGTAATGATAACAACAAACAGTAACAATAACAAATACTGGGGGGAGGGGTGGAGTAATTTGATTTCCAGAATTACACAATATAACTTTCAACAAAACCATTTACAACAAAATTGTGAGACAACCAGCAAGATGTTGGCAGAGTAAGGATCTCCTGGAGTCAGCTCCTGCTACAGGGCAGTTAGTAACCACCCAGAGCTATCTAAAGCACCTGTTTGCGAGCTCCAGGAGACCAGAAGAGCATCCTGCAACGTCATTGAAGGAATGGAAGGAGGAGGCTGCCCATCTGCAGAGAAGACTCTTAAGTAGAGCACTCTACGCCATGGAGGCTGGTGCCCATCCTACACTGGTGGCACAAGCTGCCTTGGAATCTATTCTGCTGTGGGAACTGGAAGCTCCACTTCCCAAAAAAGAGGGAGGAAGAGTAGGTTGGGGACCAATTTCAGCTACTGATTAGTAAACTCAGTTGACTAAAGTATAGCCCTAAGAACAGTTAATGTTTGAAACTATCCAACTCAGAAAAAGGACAGTAGCTGCCATTTTTTTTTCCTAAAGATTTATTTATTTATTTAATTTCCCCCCCTCTCCTGGTTGTCTGTTCTTGGTGTCTATTTGATGCGTCTTGTTTCTTTGTCTGCTTCTGTTGTCGTCAGCGGCACGGGAAGTGTGGGTGGCGCCATTCCTGGGCAGGCTGCTCTTTCTTTTCACACTGGGCGGCTTTCCTCACAGGCACACTCCTTGTGCGTGGGGCTCCCCCACGCGGGGGACACCCTTGCGTGGCACGGCACTCCTTGCGTGCATCAGCGCTGTGCATGGCCAGCTCCACATGGGTCAAGGAGGCCCAGGGTTTGAACCACGGACCTCCCATGTGGTAGACGGATGCCCTAACCACTGGGCCAAAGTCCGTTTCCCAGTAGCTGCCATTTTAACTCTGCCCCTGGCATGAGGGGAAGTGGGACAGACTGAAAATCACAGTGCTGATAGGGACCGCCTTCTTTCCATCCAGATCAGATTGCAGCTCTAGCCTAAGCCCCAGCCCCACCTCCAGCAGGAAGAAACCTGGGGGAACCTGCATCAGCCTCTCCAGGACAATACAGGCCATGCCACAGAGGCTGGTGATCATTTTATTCTGGTGGCACAAGCCATCTCAGGAGCTATTCTGTGGCTAGAGCTGGAAGTTCCATTTCACAAAAACAGGGGTCCTGACTTCAGTTACCAATAAATAAACTCAACTGGCTAAAATATAACCCTAAGAACAGTTAAAGTTTGAACTTGTCCAAATTGGAAAGAGGCTGGTGGCCACCATTTGACTCTGTCTCTGGCATGAGGGGAAACTGGGCTGGCTGAACATCGCAGTGACAGTAGGGACTGGCTTCTTTCACCCAGATTGGCCTGCAACCCTAGGATAGGCTTCAGCCCTGCCTTTGGCAGGGAGGAGGCCTGCGGGCCCTGCACCAGCCTATCCAGGTACCTGCAGGTACCTTTGGCTGGCACAGACTGGATAATTGGAAGTCTACCGGGGCAACTGTGGTCATTTGGATCCTGCAAGGCATAGATCGCTGCCCACACCTACAGCACCATCCCCACCCAAGGCAGGGGAGGAAGAGACATGAAGCTTCATCAGTCTCTCTATGCAACTACAATCTAGGCCTGCACAACTTGGATTATTACACATGGCTGTGGTTCTGTCCCTACCCCTGGCAAAGGAGAAAGTTGGGAGGAGATTCATTGGTTCCTAGAGCAATGCGGCAGCTTATAGCACCAACTACATCCTTGGCTCCTACAACACAGCCAGCAAGGAAGAAAGGGCAAGAAAACCCTAAACTAAAGAGAGAAACTGCACCCAGAATAAATATATATGGTATTTATGACCAAGATGCCAACAAAAAATTACAATCCATACCAAGAAACAGGAAGATATAGCCCAGTTAAAGGAACAGGATAAGCCTCCCAATGACATAAAGGAGTTGAGACAACTAATCATAGATGTTCAAACAAATCCCCTTAAAAAATTAAATGAGATGGTTAAAGAGATTAAAGATATTAAGAAGACATTGGGGGAAATGGACTTTGGCCCAGTGGTTAGGGCGTCCGTCTACCATACGGGAGGTCCGCGGTTCAAACCCTGGGCCTCCTTGACCCGTGTGGAGCTGGCCATGCGCAGTGCTGATGCGTGCAAGGAGTGCCGTGCCACGCAAGGGTGTTCCCCGCATGGGGGAGCCCCACGCACAAGGAGTGCACTCATGAGGAAAGCCGCCCAGCGTGAAAAGAAAGAGCAGCCTGCCCAGGAATGGCGCCGCCCACACTTCCCGTGCTGCTGACAACAACAGAAGCGGACAAAGAAACAAGACGCAGCAAACAGACACCAAGAACAGACAACCAGGAGAGGGGGGAAATTAAATAAATAAATAAATCTTTAAAAAAAAAAAAAAGAAGACATTGGATGAGCACAAAGAAGAATTTGAAAGCATACAGAGAAAAATAGCAGATCTTATGGGAATAAAAGGTACAATAAATGAAATTAAAAATACATTGGAATCATATAATAGTAGATTTGAGGAGGCAGAAGAAATGATTGGTAAGCTTGAAGAAATGGCTTCCAAAAGTGAATACACAAAGGAACAGATGAAGAAACGAATGGAAAAAATGGAATAAGTTCTCAGGGAACTAAATGACAGCAAAAGACTTGTAAACATATTTGTCATGGGTTTCCCTACCCAGAGAAGGGAAAAGAGATAGAGGGAATATTTGAAGAAACAATGGTAGAAAAATTCCCAACCCTATAAGCAGAACATATTCCCATCCAAATAAGTCTGAATAGATGAACTCCGAAACACATACTAATTAGAATGTCAAATGCGAAAGATAAAGAGAGAACTCTGAGAGCAGCAAGAAAAAAGCAATGCATAAGTGATACCCAATTAGATTAAGTGCCAATTTCTTATTAGAAACCATGGAGGCAAGAAGACAGAGGTATATATACTTAAAATACTGTAAGAGAAAAACTTCCAGCCAAGAATCTTATTTCCAGCATGACTGTCTCTCAGAAATGACAGTGAATATAGAACATTCACTGATAAACAGAAACTGAGAGAGTTTTAAACTAAGAGAATGGATTTTCAGGAAATACTAAAGGGTGTGCTACACTCTGGAAGGAAAAGACAGGAGAGAGAGACTTGGAAGAGAGTCTAGAAATGAAGATTATATTAGTAAAAGTAACTGAAAGTCTCAAAAGAGTGGTAAAAATAAAATATGACAGAACCTGAAGGTCAAATTGAGTGATTAAGAACTGCCTTTACAGTAATAACATTGAATGTTAATGGATTAAACTCCCCAATCAAAAGACACAGACTGGCAGAATGGATAAGAAAATATGAGCCACCTAAATGCTGGCTGCAAGAGGTTCACCTTAGACCCAACGATACCAGTAAATTGTAAATGAAAGGCTGGAAAAAGATATTCTATACATTCAGCAGCAACAACAAAAAGTCAGAGTACCTATACTTATATTAGATTAAATAGAATTTAAAAGACAAGAGTAATGCACAATCTGAGGTAGAAGTCAGGAAAAAGAATTCCACTTACAATAGCAACTAAAAGAATAAAATATTTAGGAATAAACCTAACCAATGATGTAAAGCATTTGTAGTCAGAAAACTACAGCTCATTGTTAAAAGAAATGTAAAAAAAGACCTAAATAATTAGAAGAACATCCCATTCTCATGGACTGGAAGACTATGTATCATTAAGATGTCAATTCTACCCAAATTGATGTACAGATTCAAGCAATCCCAATAAAAATTCCCACTAGCATATATAAATAAGTGGAAAACATGATTACCAATTTATTTGGAAGGGTAAGAGGTCTCAAATAGCCAGAAACAACTTAAAAAGGAAAAGTGAAGTCACTTCTGGGTTTTAAAGCATATTACCTAGCTACAGCAGTAAAAACAGCATGGTACTGGCATAAAGACAGACAAATAGACCAATGGAACCAAACTGATGGTTGAGAAACAGACCCTCACTTTTATGGTCAAGTGATATTTGACAAGCCTGTCAAACCCACCCAACTCAGGCAGAACAGTCCATTCAACAAATGGTGCTGGGAGAACTGAATATCCATAGCCAAAAGAAGGAAAGAGGACTCCTATTTCACACCTTATACAAAAATTAACTCAAAATGGATCCAAAACCTAAATATAAAAGCAAGAATCATAAAGTTTCTAGAAGAAAATGTAGAAAAATATCCTCAAGACATGATGGTAGGTGGTGGATTCTTAAAGGATATAAGAGGAGGACTGAGATGGACTACTGATGTTTAATGTATGTAGAAGTTTTAATTAACTTTGTTGTGAAAGTGTTGTAATGTATAGAGTTGATGGTAACACATTATACTGAGTAACAGCTGGTTTATAAATCAGAATGTGACTTAAAAGGGTAGTCTAGGGTTGTAAATGCCAATTGAAAGAAACCTAGAGAATAATCTAGGGACTGACTAACACAGTAAATCCAGAAGTGGATGAGAATTGTGGTTGATGGTATATATGCAAGAGTGTCCTTTGTGAGCTAAAGCAAATGTACATCACTATTGCAAGGTGGTGGGAATGTGGAAAAGCATGGGAAAAATACAACTGGAGTGACCTATGGACTGTGATTAACAGTAGTAATGTAATATTCATGCATCTATGCCAAAGATGTACTGTGTTGATAATGGCAGAGTATGAAAAAGTATGCCAGATGTATGACATGGACCTAGTAATAGTCTGATATTATCTCGTAACAAATGTTCTGTAACAAATGTTCCACCACAGCATGGTGTGTTGATAAAGGGGTGTTGTATGGGAATCCTGAACATGTGCATGATTGTTTTGTATGTTTAAAACTTCTGTCATAAAAAATATATTTAAAAAATAATAATAGAGTGGATTGGGGAAAAATACACCAAATGTAAGATAAGGACTATAGTTAGTAGTAAGAGTTTGGTGATATTCTTTCATCATTTGTAACAAATGTCTCACAACAATGCAAAGTTTTGGTACTGGGTTGATGTATGGGATCCCTGTATGATGTTATGCAGTTTGCTTTGTAAGTTCACACATTTTATTATACATTTGTTTATGTATGTACATATATAAATGAGTTTAAAAATAAAAATAATAGTGTGGGTTGGGGGGAAATATACCCAATGTAAATACTTTGGTTGGTAGTAATATTTTGATGATGCTCTTTAACAATTAACAACAATGCAAGTTATTGTTGATAATGATTGACAAATGTAAATACTTTGGTTGGTAGTAACATTTTGATGATACCCTTTAATCATTAACAACAATGCAACGTATTGCTGGTTAAGATGAGGTATGATGTTCCTGTATGATGTTATACATGTATATTTTATAAGTTCACAACTATTATTATACACTTATTGTTTATGTGTGTTTATGTATGTGATATATTTCAATAATTTTTTTAAATGCCAAAAATTGTGAGAGTCACAAAGAAACAGTAAGTATGGCCCATAAATGGGGAGTGAGGGGGTTAGGAGGTGGGCACAGTTAATAGAAAATATCTTGAGAAATCAGAATTGTTGGACTTACGAGACAAAGTCTTTAAATCAGTTTTTATAAATATGGTCAAACTAAACCACATCTAAAGAATTAAAGAAGATGAGAATGATGTCTTACCAAGTAGAGAATGTCAATACATAGATAGAAATTATAAAAAGGGACCAAATAGAAATTCTGGAGTTGTAAAGTATAATACCTGAAATGAAAATTTCATGGGAGGAGCTCAACAGCAGATTTTAACTGGTGAAAGAAATAATCAGCAAATCTGAAAGTGGGCCAGTTGATATTATCCAGAGGAGATTTAGAAAGAAACAAGGATGAAGTAAAGTGAAGAGAACTTTATTATTTTTATTTTATTTTTTTAAAAGATTTATTTATTTATTTAATTCCTCCCCTCCCCCGGTTGTCTGTTCTCTGTGTCTATTTGCTGCGTCTTCTTTGTCCGCTTCTGTTGTCGTCAGCGGCACAGGAAGTGTGGGCGGCGCCATTCCTGGGCAGGCTGCACTTTCTTTCGCGCTGGGCAGCTCTCCTTACGGGGCGCACTCCTTGCACGTGGGGCTCCCCTACACGGGGGACACCCCTGCGTGGCAGGGCACTCCTTGTGCGCATCAGCACTGCGCATGGGCCAGCTCCACACGGGTCAAGGAGGCCTGGGGTTTGAACCATGGACCTCCCATGTGGTAGATGGATGCCCTAACCACTGGGCCAAGTCTGTTTCCCTGAAGAACTTTAGAGACCTGTGGGGCATCATCAAGCATACCAACGTCCATATAATGGACCAAGTGACAGAAAGAATAACTGAAAGAAGAGTGGCCAAAACCCTCCAAATTTGATGAAAAGCATTGGTCTATGCATTCAAGAAGTTCATGAACTCCAAATAGGATAAATTTAAATATATCCACAACTATACACATCTGAGTAAAACTGCCAAAAGACCAAGAAAATGGGTGACTCAAAAGCAACTAGAGAAAAGTGACTTATTGTATACAAAGAATTGTAGGTAAGATTAATAACAAACCCATCATCGGAAACCATGAAGCAAGATGGCAGAAGGATGACAAAAGCAAAATGCTGAAGGAAAAAAAAACCTGTCAACCAAGAATTCTATATCCAACAAAACTGTCCTTCATAAATAAAGGAGAGAATAAGACATTTCTGGTTTAAAACAAAACCAAACACACAGAGAATTCATTGCTGCTGCTATACCCACCCTACAAGAAATATTAAAGCGAGTCCTGGCTCTCTCTGCCTAGAGGAGCCCACATCAAATCTCAGTACATATTTTTGTCCTTCTTTTCCATTTCTCAGTAAGCTCTAGTCTTTCCCCCCATTTCCAAATAAATTATTTTTACTGGTTTAAACTGAAAAAAGAGGGGGAGAGTCCTTCAGGCTACAGTAAACAGATACCAGACAGTCACTCAAATACACATAAAGAAATAAAGAGCACCCATAAAGATGACTACAAAGGTATATATAAAATCTGTATAAATGTGTTTTTGTTTGTAACTCTTCTCTTATCCTATCTGATTTAAAGAAGAACTTCATTAAGTAACAATTATAAAACTGTATTGAGGGACTTATAATTGCATAAAGATGAAATTTATTTAACAATGCTAGCACAAAAGATAGGGGAGGTAATGGCATTATATAGAACTAAAGTTTTTGTATGCTAGTGAAATTAAATTGTTATTTGAATTAGATTATTTTAAGATAAAATTTCAATTGTAAAAGCATAGTAAGAGGAAGAACAAGAGCATTGAAATAGCATACCAATATATATATATATATTTAACACACATCCAAAATGCAGTGATTGATGACTAGAAGAACCCAAAAATTGTGACAAAAAGAAGGCAAATACTAAATGGCAGATATAAAGCTATACTATTAGTAATTATTTTAAATATAAATATAAATAAAAACACCCCAATCCAAGGGCAGAGAGTGGCAGAATGATAAAAAACATGATTTCAGTATAAACTGACAAAAGAGACATACTCTAGATGCAAATACGTTGAAAGTAAAAGATGGAAAAAGATACGCATTGCAAATAGTAACTGAAAGAGAGCTGGAGTGGCTATGCTAGTATCAGAAAAAAATAGATTTTAGGACAAACATTGTTATTAGAGACAGAAAGGATATTTTTGTAAAGATAAAATTGTCAATCCATCAAGGAAATATGAAAATATAAATATATATATCCCTATTAACATCACTCCAAATTACACGAAGTAAAAAGGGAAAATACTTGAAAGGTAAAATAGACAATTCAACAATAATAGCTGTGAGGCAGGGCACGCAGCCGTTTGGTTAACACAATTGGCAAACTCTGTGCCTTGAGATGTCTCGTCTCACACTGAGTGAGTACATGGAGCGGGTAGTCTTTCGCCCCCCTGTCGCTCCTGCCTCCCACAGCTGCCTCCCTTCTCACTTCCCCTGTTCTGCAAGGCCGCAGAGGTTTCGGTTCCCCTCCTCCCACGGCTTGCTCACACGCGCAGCACCAGACCCCCTCCCCCTTCAGCTTGCACGCACAACCCCCGACCTCCCCCTGGTCCCCCATAACCAATCAGCAACCTTCCTCCCGTTCACTGCCTTATATGGTAAAACCCTGTACCAGCTATCACCTTAGCCTATATAAGCTCTTGTAACCCTGAATAAATTGGACTTGCGCCATCCGCCTTGCTCTCCGCGGTCGTCCTTCGCGTCGCCGTGCGTCCTCAGCTCCTGCTCCGCCACTCCGCGGACCCTCCGCGCCGGGAGATTTCCACCCGCATTTCTGGCGCCCAACGTGGGGCAGGTAAGGACCCCCGTCCGTCCCTTGAGCTCCTAACCGCTCGGGGCAGGACTCTTGCTGTCCGACCCCCTCAGGCCGGACTCCCGTCCCCCTCTTTTTGAGGTGCGGACTCCCGCCGTCCGATTTTACAAACCGGACTCCCCACGTCTGCCTTCTAGGCTAGGCTGCGGCACGTCTCCTTTCCCCTAACGCTTACTAATCCTTGCTCCCGTCATGGGGGCCTTCCTTTCCCGTAAGCAAACCCCCCAAGTACGGGCCCTGCCCCCCGCTGCCGCTACTCCTCCCGCCACCGCCTTCGCTTGCGAAGGAGGTAGCCCCGCACGTGGCGCCGACGATAACATTTCCCTCGTCTACATGTTAGGGAGTGCACCGCCTGCCCCGCTGCCCCCAGGAGCCCCACCTAACCTGCCTTTCGCACCGCCTCCACCCGCGGCTCAAGATGGCAAGCTTCCGCCTTCTTCTCGGCCAGAAAAGGGGAAGCCGCCGGCATACCTGGAACTTCCCGAATATGACGCAGTGTTCACCCCCCCACCGCTGTGAATAGGAAAGTCCCAAAAACGAAAGTCGCTCCTAGCGACCCATTTGCTCAGGCAGCCGCCGCATGCCTAGGGACCCCAGCCCTATCTGACCCCTCCGTTGCCGCCTGCCCCCACCCCTGGCAACCGCCAGGCCCCTCTGCGCCCACCTCCTTCCCCTCCGCACGTTTCCAAATGCTGTGCTACCAGCTGCCGGCTAACGACCCCCCGCCTGGCCCCCAGCTCTACCCCCTCAATCTCACACGTACTCAACAGCGCCCCCTCTCTTGGTACCCACATGACCATGACGATATTAAATGCCTTAGACGGGCCGTTAAAGAGGACGGTCTCCATAGTCCATATGCCCGGCAATTGCTGGATGACCTCTCCCTCCATCTGAATCTGCCCTATGATTGGATTTCTGTTGCTTGTGCTGTCCTAAACCCCGGTCAATTTGTTGACTGGCGAGCCCATTTCCAAGATCAGGCCGAGCAGCAGGCGGCCGCCAACCGGCGCAACAACGTCCCCTTTCCCCTCGAGGCTTTCTTGGGCACCGGCCCTTTTTCCAACCCTGCGGTTTACGTCCACTCACCTGCTCAATTCTGGGACCAAATCTGCACGGTCGCCCTGTGAGCTTTCCAAAATTGTTCCACCAGCAAGGCCGACAGCCTTGCCAAACTTATTCAAAAGGGGGATGAGGACTTCGCCTCCTTTGTCTCGCGGGTCCAAGAGGCTTGCGAGCGCAAGGTCGAGGATAGCCAGGCCCGTCGCACCCTAGCAAGAGAGCTCATCCTCGAGGGGACAAGCTCTGCCTGCAAACAGGCCCTGCTGCCCATCCGAGACAAAGACCTCCATGATTGGATACTAGCCTGTAAGGACTTAAACCCCTCTGCCCAGGCCCTGGCCACCTCTTTGGCGCAAGCCCTTGCCCTTAACAGCGGCTGCTTTAAGTGCGGCGAGTTGGGACATTTTGCACGTGACTGCACCCAGAACCCTCCGCCCTCTAGGGGAGGCTGCAAACCGGATAGACCCGCCACGCCTTGCCCCAGGTGTGGGCGTGGCTATCATTGGGCCAGGGATTGTTGCGCACACCGACAAAACCAGGAAGCCTTTAAACTCCTCCAGGGGCAAGCCTCAGCCCCGCGCCCAAGAGGCTACCCGGGGCCACCCAAAGCCTTGATGTGGTCCCTCTCCATAACCCGAGGTAAGCCCTCCCTCGCCCTAAGAGTCGACGGTCACTGGTTCCACGGCATAGTTGACTCTGGGGCAGAGCTGTCTTGCTTCCCCATTTGCTATGCAAAGAACTGGGAAGTCTGCAACGGGCTGCCCGTCCAGGGGGCCACCGGGGAGGCGTCTTCGCACCAGGCATGCCGCCCGCTTTCGTGGCAAGATGAGGACGGACGCTCGGGCTCCTTCCGGCCTCTCTTTATACCGGCCCTCACCACCATTCTTTGGGGGCGAGACATCCTTGCACAGAGTGGAGCCTCCATTACTACGGGGCCCCCCCAATAGATTACGCCACTGCTCGCATTACACCCCCCGTGCCCACTCCTCTGCAATGGGACACCGAGGAGCCTATCTGGGCAGAGCAGTGGCCCCTGCCCTCCCACAAGCTTGCTGCCCTCCAAGCGCTCGTCCACGAGCAGCTTGAGGCAGGGCATATAGAGCCATCCACCAGCCCTTACAACTCATATTGGGCTGCACGTCAAACCAGAAAAGGTGCAACACGTCCCCCCCTTTACCTTCCTTGGCTTCCGTATTACATCCCATGTACAGCCGATCACCCCACAGCTGCAGGTTCCTAAGCGCCTCACGCTCACCGAGCTTCAACAGCTCTGCGGCAACATTAATTGGATAAGGTCAGCCATCCCTATCACCACGGCACAGCTCCAACCACTCTTTACCTTGCTCCAAACGCCAGATGGCCCTGCCGCCGCAGCCGCCAGCACCGTCACTATTACGCCTCAGGCGCAGGCTGCCATCAAAACTGTTAATGACTATCTTAAAAAGTGTTCTCTGCAGCGCCACGACCCAGCTCTACCCATCCAGGCTCTCGTCCTGGCCACGCCAGGCACTCCTACCGGGGTGCTCTGGCAAGGAGGGCCACTCCAATGGCTACACCCCTCCAAAAGCAGGCTCCCAAAGATCTGCCCCGCCATACACTTATGGATCCAGCTGGCCTCAGATTTACTCACTCTGAGCCTGCACACATACAACACCTCGCCCGAGGTCACTGTCTGGCCGCTCCCCGCCAAGGACACCAGCCTCCTCATACAGGAGAACTGCTCCATGCAAGTTCTCATGGAACGCTTTCACGGGTCCTTTGATAACCACTATCCTTCCCACGCACTGCTTCAGGGCCTCATCCGGCTCCCCCTTGCCAGCCAGCACCACCCCTTCCCAAACTCCACCCCGTTCCCTAACTGCACCACCATCTTCACAGATGCGTCCAAGAGGAAGTTCGCGTACGTAGCCTACCAGCCAGGTTGCAAGCAGCCTCTTCCAGTCACTCACATCAACCCATACTCCGTCCAGACGGGGGAGCTCCTGGCAGTCTACACTGCCATACAAGCTTTCCCGGATGAGCCCATTAATATCTTCACTGACAGCCACTATACCCTACAGGTATGCGCTGTCCTAGCTCATGCCACATTTTTCCCCCGGGAGACGCCCCTCGATCAGGCGCTACGTGCCCTCAAAAAACTGCTGGAGGGCCGGGCTGCCCCATGGTACATTACACACATCCGCAGCCATATGGCACTGCCCGGGCCCCTTGCCATGGGCAACGCTCGCGCCAATCAGGCAGTCTCCGCTCATGCCTTAACCATCGCGGGGGACATTATTAATCAGGCCAAATCACTCCATTCCAGGTTCCACTTCTCGGCAGCCTCGCTCAAGCACCTGCTGCCTGATCTTCCCATTGAGACCTGCAAGCACCTAGTGCGCGCCTGTAAGACTTGCGCGCCGTTCCTGCCCCTGGGCCCGCTCCAACCCCAGGGGGTTAACCCCCGCGGGCTCAGGCCCAACTCCAGATGGCAGGCCGATATCACGCACATCTCTTCCTTTGGCCGGTTCAAGTATGTGCATGTCTTTGCAGACACATTTTCCAGTCTCTGCTACGCTGTCCCTCTCGCCGGAGAGACCGCCAAGCATTGCATCAAGGCGCTGCGACAGGCCATCCTCTTCATGGGGGTCCCGTGGGACCTAAAAACCAATAACGGGCCGGCCTATCGCAGCGCCTCCTTCAGCCAATTTCTTCGCTTTTATTTGGCATCCCATATAACCCTCAGGGCCAAAGCATGGTCGAGAGCCTGCACCGCCGCCTAAAGGTTTGGGTGCAAAAGGAGCGGGCCCTCTGCCCCTCGAGCACCCCTGGTGATGTCATCACCTCCTGCCTCATTCATCTCAACATCCTCACCTTTGACAAGGACGGCCTCTTGCCCATTCACAGACACTGGGGGCCTTCCCCAGGGCCCACACCTGCGCCCCTAGTATACTGGAAAGATCCTGAAAACAATCAATGGAAGGGGCCCTCCCCCCTCTTCACCCAAGGGAGAGGATTTGCTTGTGTCTTTCCAGATGATGTCCCCCAGCCCATCTGGATCCCAGGCCGGAAGATCAGGCCAGCCACCGGGACAACCGAGGATGACGCGGAGAGAGCGCCGCCGCTTGAGAGCCCTGCGGCATCAGATGAGCCAACTCTCCCTGACCGCGGACAATCCTGAGGAAATACAGAACCTGCTACGCCTATACCGCTCCGCAAAACGCGACCATCCCAATGCTTTTCCATCTACTACTGCTATGCTCCTCGCCATGCTCACCCTAGCCACCACCACGCACTCTGCCAAAGTGTGGGGGGCTATCTGCTACGCCTATACCGCTCCGCAAAACGCGACCATCCCAATGCTTTTCCATCTACTACTGCTATGCTCCTCGCCATGCTCACCCTAGCCACCACCACGCACTCTGCCAAAGTGTGGGGGGCTATCTGCTACGCCTATACCGCTCCACAAAACGCGACCATCCCAATGCTTTTCCATCTACTACTGCTATGCTCCTCGCCATGCTCACCCTAGCCACCACCACGCACTCTGCCAAAGTGTGGGGGGCTATCTGCTACGCCTATACCGCTCCACAAAACGCGACCATCCCAATGCTTTTCCATCTACTACTGCTATGCTCCTCGCCATGCTCACCCTAGCCACCACCACGCACTCTGCCAAAGTGTGGGGGGCTATCTGCTACGCCTATACCGCTCCACAAAACGCGACCATCCCAATGCTTTTCCATCTACTACTGCTATGCTCCTCGCCATGCTCACCCTAGCCACCACCACGCACTCTGCCAAAGTGTGGGGGGCTATCTGCTACGCCTATACCGCTCCACAAAACGCGACCATCCCAATGCTTTTCCATCTACTACTGCTATGCTCCTCGCCATGCTCACCCTAGCCACCACCACGCACTCTGCCAAAGTGTGGGGGGCTATCTGCTACGCCTATACCGCTCCACAAAACGCGACCATCCCAATGCTTTTCCATCTACTACTGCTATGCTCCTCGCCATGCTCACCCTAGCCACCACCACGCACTCTGCCAAAGTGTGGGGGGCTATCTGCTACGCCTATACCGCTCCACAAAACGCGACCATCCCAATGCTTTTCCATCTACTACTGCTATGCTCCTCGCCATGCTCACCCTAGCCACCACCGCGCACTCCGCCGAAGTGTGGGGGGCTGTTCGCCACCCCCCAGGCTTCCTCTACCTCACCCTTGAGAGCCCTATCTATCCCCACATGTACGTCTCCAACTGCTCACTTGCCTTACCCTGCTTACCCTCCTTCCCAAACACCCTCATAATCACCCCCTCCCCGCAAGGCAACTTTTACCCCCTGCGAGATTCAGCCCACAACAACCACTCGGGCACATTCATTATTCGACCTGCACCACAAACAAGCTCTCATGGCCACTGCCACCCTTGCCTTAAATAAAAAACAAGGGGGAGATGAGGCAGGGCACGCGGCCGTTTGGTTAACACAATTGGCAAACTCTGTGCCTTGAGATGTCTCGTCTCACACTGAGTGAGTACATGGAGCGGGTAGTCTTTTGCCCCCCTGTCGCTCCCGCCTCCCACGGCTGCCTCCCTTCTCACTTCCCCTGTTCTGCAAGGCCGCAGAGGTTCCAGTTCCCCTCCTCCCACGGCTCGCTCGCACACGCAGCACCAGATCCCCTCCCCCTTCAGCTCGCACGCACAACCCCCGACCTCCCCCTGGTCCCCCATAACCAATCAGCAACCTTCCTCCCGTTCACTGCCTTATATGGTAAAACCCTGTACCAGCTATCACCTTAGCCTATATAAGCTCTTGTAACCCTGAATAAATTGGACTTGCGCCATCCGCCTTGCTCTCCGCGGTCGTCCTTCGCGTTGCCGTGCGTCCTTAGCTCCTGCTCCGCTACTCCGCGGACCCTCCACACCGGGAGATTTCCACCCGCATAGCTGGAAACTTCAGTGCCCTTTCAAGAATGGATAGAACTGGGGAGTAAACGTGGCTCAAACGATTGGGCTCCTGTCTATCATATAGGAGGTCCAGGGTTCGATTCCTGGAGCCTCCTGCTGTAGGCAAAGCTTGCCCATGCAGCAAGCTGGCCCAAGCAGGAATGCTGGCCCAGCCAGAAAGCTGATGCAGCAAGATGATGCAACAAAAAGAGACACAGAGAACAGACAGTAAGCGACACAGCAAACCAGCGAGCTGAGATGGCGCAAGAGATTGAGCCCCTCCACTCCACTCCACTCCACTCCAGAAGGTCCCAGGATCAGTTCCTGGTGCCGTCTAAAGACAGGCCAAGCAGACACAGCAGAACACACAGCGAATGGACACAGAAGGCAGACAGAGAGCACAAAACAATGAGGGATGGGGGGAGAAATAAACAAATAAAAATAATGGATAGAACTAAGCAGAAAACCAACAATGAAATAGAAGACATAAACATTATAACATGACTAGAGCTAACAGATGTCTATAGACTACTCCATCCAACAACAGCAGAATACATATTCTTCTTGGGTTCTCATGGGACATTCTCCAGGACAGATCATATGTTAGGCCACGTATGATTGAAATTATATGAAGTATCTTCTCTCAGACCACAATGGAATGAAACTAGAAATCAATAGCAGAAGAATCCTGGAAAATTACACAACACACTCTTAAATAACCAACAGGTAAAGGAAAAAATCAGAAGATAAATTAGGAAATACTTGCTCATGAAAATGAAAAATAAAAGCAAAATGAACGGGGTTGCTGCTAGAGCAATGTAAGAAGTTCAGAGCACAAAAGACCTATATAAAAATGAAGACCTCAATTCAATTACCTATCCTTTGACCTAAGAAACCAAAAAAAAAAAAAAAGAGTAAACTAAACCCAAAGCAAGAAAAAGAAAGGAAACAATAAAAAATAGAGTGAAAAAATGAAAAGACAAAAGCAATAGAGAAAATCAACAAAATGGGAAGACAAGTCTTTGCAAAGTTTACAAAACTGACATCTTTTGCTAGAATGACCAAGGAAAAAAGAGTGAAGACTCAATTACAAAATTAAAGAATGAAAGATGGGATATCACTACTGACCTTACAGAAATAAAGATTATAAGGGAATACTATTAACAGAATGCAAAAATTAGATAATCTATATGAAATGGACAAATTCCTTGAAAGACTCAAACCCCGGAGACTGACTCAAGAACAAATAGAGGGAAGCGGATTTGGCTCAAATGACAGAGCATCTGCCTACCACATGGGA
Source organism: Dasypus novemcinctus (assembly GCF_030445035.2). Taxonomy (NCBI): domain Eukaryota; kingdom Metazoa; phylum Chordata; class Mammalia; order Cingulata; family Dasypodidae; genus Dasypus; species Dasypus novemcinctus. The sequence goes on along the minus strand of NC_080701.1, from coordinate 7,130,118 downwards.
GGTCCAGGGTTCAAACCCAGGGCCTCCTGACCCGTGTGGTGAGCTGGCCCATGCGCAGTGCTGATGTGCACAAGGAGTGCCGTGCCATGCAGGGGTGTCCCCAATGTAGGGGAGCCCCACGCGCAAGGAGTGCACCCTGGAAGGAGAGCCGCCCTGCTTGAAAAAAACCGCAACCTGCCCAGGATTGGCATCACACCTATGGAGAGCTGATGCAGCAAGATGACGCAACAAAAAGAGACACAGATTTCCGGTGCTGCTGACAAGAATCCAAGGGGACACAGAGGAACACACAGTGAATGGACACAGAGAGCAGACAATGGGGGAAGGGAAGGGGAGAGAAATAAATAAAAAATAAATCTTTTAAAAAACCCTGCTCAAGAACAAATAGAAAATCTGAATAAATCTTTAACAAGTAAAAATATTGAATTATTAATCAATAACTCACTCTAAAGGAAATTCATGCCCATATAGCTTCACTAGATTCTTTCAAATGACTGCAGAAGAATTAGCATCAATCTTTCACAAACTCTTCCGAAAATTTGAAGAGGAGGGAATACCTCCCCACACATTTTATACCTTGATACGAAAAAAGAGGCAAAGGAATGACCACAAAATAAAAAATAAAATTACAGGCTAATATCCATTATAAATATAGGTGCACAAAATTCTCAGCAAAATACTAGCAAGCCAAATACAGCAGCATATAAAAGAATTATATTTTATGACCAAGTGGGTTTTATCCCAGGAATGAGGATTAGTTCAATATAATTCATTAATGTAATATACCATATTAATGGCATAAGGACAAAAACAACATGAATACCTTATTAGAGGCAGAAAAAGCATTTGACAAAACCCAACATCCTTTCATGATAAAAACTGCTCGACAAACTAGGAATAGAAAGGAACTTCCTCAACCTGATAAAGAATATCGATGAAAACTTACAGCTAACATCACTGTTGATGCTGAAGCTAAATGCTCTCTCCCTGAAATCAGGAACAAGACAGGAATATCTGCTCACACCATTTTTATTCAACACTTATGGGAGGATCCTGCCAGGGCAATTAAACAAGAAAAACAAAAGACACCCTGATTGGAAAGGAAGAAGTAAAATTCTACTTGCAAATAAACATGATCTTGTATATAGAAAATCAAAAGGAATCCACAAGTAAACTACTGGAACTATTAATAAAAAAGGAGTCCAGCAAGGTTTCAATATATAAAAATATCAATATATAAATCAATATATAAAAATAAACTGTGCTTCTATACACTAACAATGGATAATCTGAAAATGGAAATAAGGAAACAATTCCCTTTATTATTTCATCAAAATGGATGAAATATTTAGGATTAATAAAAGAAGTACAAGAGTCTACAGATCATATGCAATCTCTTTCAAAACCCTAGTTATATTTTTGCAGTAATTGACAAGCTGATCAAAACATTCATATGGAGATTCAAGGGACCTAAAAGAACCAAAATAATCTTAAAAAAGAAGAAGGAGGATACAATGCTTCTTGATTTTGAAACTTGCTACGAGCCTACAGTAATTATAAGTGTGGTGCTCACACAGAGATAAACATATAGATGAATAGAATAGAATTGAGAGTTCAGAAATAAATTCTTATCTTATGATCAATTGGTTCTGAACAACGATGCCAAGACAATTCAGTGAAGGAAAGAAGTCTTTTAAACAAATGGTGCTAGGACAATGGGATATCCACATAGGAAGGAATGAAATTGGACCCTTACTTCATACCATTGACAAAAATTAACTGAAAATGGATCAAAGACCCATATGTGAAAAGTAAAACAATAAAACCCTTAGCAGACAACATAGGTGTAAATTTTAGATACAACACCAAAAGCAAAAGCAACGTAAGGAAAAAAAGAATAAGTCCAAATAAATTGGACTTCATCAAAATGTAAAACTGTTACACATCAAAGTACACTATCATGACAGTGAAAGGACAGAACAGGAGTAGGTACTTGTAAATCATATGTCTGATAAGTCTAATAATGTCATTATTTTTTTCCCAATATTTTGGCTGGATTTTTCTGGCAGTTTGGGATTTAAGCTGAAAGAGGAGCCCTATTTGGCAGATAGGTTACACAAGAAACACATATTATGCATCAGTTTTAATTTTTAATATATATAAGAACTTAAGGGATTAAAATCTAATTATCTCAGAACAATATTATATGGATTATAATGAAAGTTATCAATATATTTAACACAAAATATCACTCAACATATGCTTAAAATAGTGAATTTAATTCCTTAAGGAGAAAAACTTTATGCTTTATGTAAGAAGTATGAAATGTTTACATTTACTATTTAAACTTTGTTTTACAATAATATAAATGTCATCACATATGTCTACTTTAAGAATTTTATAACTAAAGATGAGAATATTGAAAAATGGAATTGCCATTTTTTCTTGCATTCATTCATTACGTAATGAGGTACTGAATCATCTAGGTGCCCAGACCTATGTAAGGTGCTATAAATATACCATCATTCTTTGGGTTATTGATATTCCTGGGGTGTACCTTTATTAATGCAAATTTTCTTTCACAGAAGAAGAAACCACAGTGTAATGATAGCATAATTCTCTCTCATCTATCCATCCTAGAATTATGTCTTGATATACACATACATGTGCTGAATGATTATTTCTTACAATGTCTTCTTCATCCAGCACCTAATTTTCATTTCAGTGTCTACAACTCTAGCTCAAATTCTGAAAAACTCAATAACTTCCTTTACTGGTCCCTTGGGTTCAGATTTTTTGCCAGCTATTTAAAAAATAGCAGTCTTGTTATTCTACAGTAAACTAGACATGTGCTAGGTTACAAACCACGTAAGACTAATTAGACCATTTCTGTTTTCAGAAAACTTACAATGGAGGTTGAGAAGACAACTACTTACACAAAAAAACCATAATCAAAGCTATGAGAAAGCCGATTTGGCTCAACGGATAGAGCGTCTGCCTACCACATGGGAGATCCAGGGTTCAAACCCAGGGTCCCCTGACCCATGTGGTGAGCTGGCCCATGTGCAGTGCTGATGCGCACAAGGAGTGCTGTGCCACGCAGGGGTGTCACCTGCGTAAGGGAGCCCCACGTGCAAGGAGTGCGACCCGCAAGGAGAGCTGCCAGTGCGAAAAAAAGCACAGCATACCCAGGAGTGGCACCACACACACGGAGAGCTGACGCAGCAAGATGACACAACAAAAAGAAACACAGATTCCCAGTGCCGTCGAGAATACAGGTGGACACAGAAGAACACACAGCGAATGGACACAGGGAGCAGACAACACGGTGGGCGGGGGGGGGAAGGGGAGAGAAATACATTAAAAAAATATGATTTTTAAGATTCATAAGAGAAACAAGCATGTTTGTAGTATTAAAAAAAACTAAAAGAATTGTGTCAGTTCCATTAAAAAACTTAAATTACTTCCCATAGGAAAAATTACTTCCCATAAAAAACTTAAATTACTTCCCATATGTCTAGCTGACATATTTCTTTCATATATGTTCCCAGTTTACCATAGCAATCACCTAGATTAAATATATGCTCTAACAAACCCAATCTTTTATTGAACTCAAAGAATATTTGTTCTTTTCTGCCTTCATGGCTTTGACGATCTCTGTCTTACAGATCCAATAAAAATCTCATTTCTTCCACTAATCCTCTCTGCTTACCTCAGATCAGTCCTAGTGAACTTTCTGTCTTTCATCTTTAAATGGAATAATTACCTTTGGCTTCTGTGGTGATTACATGCACACTCTCTCCCTCCACCGCACCCTGTTGTGGGAAACTGGCTTACCTGTTTGTTATTGTAAATGTTACACCTGTTAAATGTTGCAGTTGTTAGATGTTGCAGTTGCTCCCTGTTGTTGTAAATGATGTTGCAGTTCAGATAGCAAACAGCTGCTTAGGAGTTTCCCAATAAAAGTGATGGGAAAACTAGGGGTGAGGCTCTCAGTTCCAGAAGCTGTGAGTCCCCTGGTCCCAGGTTTGTCTCCCTCTTGTGTCTCTACCTTTATTTCTGCGTTGCCTTCCCTTCAAACCAACCTATTGTGAGCTGAATGCAGCAAGTTGCTCCCAGCGTGGGGCCCATTGGGAGGCTTGCAACAGCACCCCATGTAATATCTCCCTCTGTCTGTTAGCATTTAGTTCAGTGCCCTGCAGGGAGCAGGTGCTTGAAAATAGTTTCTTGACATACATTTTGCTTCACAAGTTTTTCTGAATTTGTCTTCTGAACACCCTTTAAAAAGAATATTGCCATGCCCCCTCAGTTTGGGATCTCAACCTGGATGTGGCTGAAAGTGTCCATCAAATTCAGCATTCCTGTTCCTTTGAATGCCTTCAGTGACTGGATGACTGTTTTCCCCCTTTCCTTTTTTCTTTCCAAAGTGAAACCAGCTTTGACTTCACATTTTCATGGTTTTTTATTTGCATTCAGGACTCACAAAGTAAGTTGGCACTCACTCAAGGGATCGGCCTTCAGTATTAGAAATGTGCACGGAATCTGTTCTCTAAGTTAAAATCCCGACTGCTCCTTTCTTTACATCAATTACTTTAACGTGTAACACTTGCTGAGATCAAATCTAACATTTGCTTTACCGGTATGAATAAGTCTCAATTTTACTCCACTATGGTGAGGCACATTTGTTGGTCCTTCATTAAACTTTCAGCTAATTGATTATACACTTTCTCACAAACAGTTGCATTATTTCCACCACATTACTCCAAGTCAATTTCCCACTCCTAAATTCTTGATCAAAATATAAAGAAAAGATCTGTTCAACTACAGAATTTTTTGGCTAACCATTCACGCACAGGTATGTGTGTGTGTATACAATAGCTCACCTACAGAAGAATATTACAAAACAGAAATGCACAGCTCAGTGATTTACCACAAAGCAAAGATTTCTGTTACAACTGTAAGTCAAGAAAGAATGTTGCTGGCACCAAAGAATCCCTCTTCAAGCACTCTTCCTATCATGACTCACCTCCAGGCTCAACTATGGTAGCCACGGCCTGATTTTCTTTCTTTATAGCTTTATCTTGCAAACATCTATTTCCAAATACATGGAAACACATGATATGTCATCTTTTGTTTCAGGCTTCTTTTGCTCCATATTAAAATTGTGTATAGAAGTTCATTCATATTCAAGTTTCTTCTATAGTATTTTAGTGATAAATATAAAACAAATTATTAACCCATTCTACTCTTGAGGGGCATCTTGTCTGTTTTCTGTTTTTAGATTATAAAGAATATCATTATGAAAATTTTTACTAATCTCAGGCACATGCAATTTGTTGGGTAAATACATAGGTATAGAATTGTTGGATTATAGAATACACATATTCAGCTTTTGTAGATACTGAGAAAAGGATTTTTGTAAAATATTTCTGCCAATATACAATCCCACCAACAGTGGAGGAGTTCCACTTGTCCCAGATCTTTGACAATATTTTGTGTTGTTATTCCTTTTATTTTAGCACTTTTGGGTGTGGGGATGTTTGTGATAGTACTTATACTTTTAATGTTCATTTCTCCGGTGAACAAATGAAACTGAGCATCATTCATGCATCTCCTGATTGGATATTCTCTTTTGTTACGTGACTGAGTCTCTTGCTCACTTTTCTATTGGATTGTCTGTCTTTCCCTGATTTGTAGTTGTTTATTTTTTAAAAATATTCTGGATTTAGATCATTTGTCAGTTAAATGTGGCTTACCCTTTCACTCAATTTGTTTTTTGGTGAGTAGAAAGTGTTAATTTTAATGCTACCATTCTAAAAACATTTTACATTCTATTTAATGATTTTTATATTTGAGAAGGAGCATGCTGATTTCATGAAGATATTCTCTTTATGATTTGCGTTTTTCACTTAGATCAACCATTCACCTGGAATTGATTTTGTGCATAGTGTGAGATATACTTCTGTTTAAAATTTCCCTATTAGGAATATCCATTTATTCCAGGTCTATTCTGCAGTGCCTCCTTTATTATAAATAAATTAATACATTTGTGGGTCTGTTTTTGATCACTATTAAATTGGCCTGAAGTCTATCCTTCCATCAGTGCTAACATGCATTAATTCCTGTAACTTTGTGCTTTAAAAAATTTTTTTTATTAGAGAAGTATTAGGTTTACAGACCAATCATGCATAAAATACAAGATTCCCATATACCACTCCACCAACAAGTTGCGTTCGTGTGGAACATTTGTTACAATTGATGATAGCACTCTTTTGTAATTCTTTTAATTGTTTTTAACAATAGATACCTTTGTTACAATTGATGAAAAACTATTAAAATAGTACTATTAACTAATATCCATAGTTTATATTGGTGTGATTTTCTCTATATTCCACCCTATTAACAACTGGTATTAATGTCATACATTTGTTATAATTAGTAAAAGAACATTCTTATACCGCGCTATTAATTATTGTCCATCATTTAAAATAGGGTTCACTGAGCTATACAGTCCTATGTTTTATGGTTTAATTCTTTTAAATTATTATTTATTTATTTCTACCCCTTGCAACTTTCTTGCTGTCTGCTCTCTGGGTCCTTTCACAGTGCGTTCTTCTGTGTCTGCTTGTCTCCCTTTGTTGCATCATCTTGTTGTGCCAGCTCTCCATGGGCGCGGCCATCAGCTCTCTGTGGGCGCGGCCATCAGCTGTCCATGGGCGCGGCCATCAGCTGTCCATGGGCGCGGCCATCAGCTGTCCGTGGGCGCGGCCATCAGCTGTCCATGGGCGCGGCCATCAGCTCTCCATGGGCGCGGCCATCAGCTCTCCGTGGGCGCGGCCATCAGCTGTCCATGGGCGCGGCCATCAGCTGTCCATGGGCGCGGCCATCAGCTCTCCGTGGGCGTGGCCTTCAGCTGTCCATGGGCGTGGCGAGCCTGCCTTCACAAGGAGTCTCCAGGACACAAACCCAGGGCCTCTGACATGGTAGATGGGAACCCAATCAATTGAGCCACAGCCGTTTCCCTTTATTGTTTAATTTTTATTGTAATAACATACATGATCCAAAGTATCCCTTTTTAACCACATTCACTTATATAATTCAGTGCTATTAATTACAGTCAGGATAATGTGCTAAATCAACACTGTCCATTTCCAAACCTTTATAACTAACCTAAATAGAAATTCTGTACAAATTAACTATAAACTCCTCTTATTTTAACACCAGTCTATCCCCTGGTTACCAATATTCTAGATTATAACTCTATGAGGTTGCTTATTATAATTTGTTCATATCAGTGAGATCATACAATATTTGTCCTTTTGTGTCTGGCTTATTTCATTTAGCACAATGTGCATGTTACCACATGCATCAGGACTTCAATTCTTTTTATGGCTGAGTAGTATTCCATTGTATGTATATGCCTCATTTTGTTTATCCTTTCATCAGTTGATGGGCACTTGGGATGCTTCCATCTTTTGGCAATTGTGAATAATGGCCAATAAACATCAATGTGCAAATATCTGTTCAAGACCCTGCTTTCAATTCTTTTGGGCATAAACCTAGTGAGATTGCCAGGTCATACGGCAGTGCTATACTCAGCTTCCTGAGGACCTGCCAAACTGTCTTCCACTGTGGCTGCACCATTTAACATTCCCACCAGCAAGGAATGGGTGTTCCTGTTTTTCCACATTCTCTCCAACACGTGTAGTTTTTTTTTTTTTAATAGTAGTCATTCTAGTGGGTATGAGGTGATATATCATTGTGATTTTGATTTGCTTTTCTCTGCAGGCTAGTGATGCTGGGAATTGTTTCATGTGCTTTTTAGCCATTTGTATATCCTCATTGGAAAAATTCCTCTTCTAGTCTTTTGGGTTGTCTTTTTATTGTTGAGTTGAGGATTTCTTTATATATTATGGATATTAAACCTTTATCAGATATGGGTGGTTTTCACATATTTTCTTCCATTGAGTAGGTTGTCTTTTTACGTTCATGACAAAGTCTTCTGATGCACAAAAGTTTTTAATTTCAAGGAGGCTCTATTTGTATACTTTTTCTTTCATTTTCTGTGCTCTGGGTGTAAAGTCTAAGAAACTATTGCCCAAAACAACATCGTGAAGATGCTGCTCTACATTTCTTTTAGGATTTTTATAGTCCTGGTTCTTGTATTTCGGTGTCTGATCCATTTCAAGTTAATTTTTGTATATTGTGTGAGATAGAGGTCCTCTTTCAATCTTTTGCATAGGGATATCTAATTCTCTCAGTACCAAATGTTGAAGAAATTTTTCTTTTTCAATTGACTGGACTTGGCAGCCTTGTAAAAAATCAGTTGCTCATAAACGTGAGGGTCTACTTCTGAACTTTCAATTCGATTCCATTGGTCAATATGTCTGTCCTTGTGCCAATACTACGCTTTTTGACCTGTGGTTTTCCACCTGCTAAAACAGCTTTAAAGTCAGGAGGTGTGTGTCCTCCAACTTTGTTCTTTTTTTTCAAGATGTTTTTGGCTATTTGGAACCCCTTACCCTTCCAAATAAATCTGATAATTGGCTTTTCCATTTCTGCAATGAAGACTATTGGAATTTTTCATTGGGGTTGCAGTGAATCTGTAAATCAGTTTGGGTACAGTTGATGTCTTAAAAATATTTATCCTTCCAATCTTTGAACATGGAATGTCCTTCCATTTATTTAGGTCTTTGATTTCTTTTAACAATGTTTTGTAGTTTTCTGTATACAAGACCTTTATATCCTTGGTTAAGTTGACTCTTAGATATTTGATTCTTTTGCTTGCTATTGCACATGGATTTATTTTCTTGATTTCCCCCTCAGATTGCTTATTGCTAGTATATAGAAACACTATTGATTTTTGCACAGTGATCTCATACTCAGCCACTCTGCTGAATTTGTTTATTAGCTCTAATGGCTTTGTTGCAGACTTTTCAGGACTTTCTATATATAGGATAATGTCATCAGCAAATATTGTTTTACTTTTTCCTTTCGAATTTGAATAACTTTATTTATTTAATTTTTCCCCAAATGTTCTGGCTAGAACTTCCAGTACAATGTTGAACAACAATGTTGACAGTGGGCATCCTTTTAGAGGGAAAGCTATCAGATTTTCACCACTGCGTATACTTTTAGCTGTGTGTTTTTCATATATGCCTTTTATCATGCTGAGGAAATTTCCTATTTTTCTAAGTTTTTTTTTTCAAGGAAAGGGGCTGGATTTTGTCAAGTGCCTTTTCTTCGTCAATGGAGATGATCAAGTAGTTTTTTCCTTTCATTTTGTTAATGTGGTGTATTACATTCATTCATTTTCTTATGTTGAACCAACCTTGCATATTTGGGATAAAACCTACTTGATCATGGTGTATAATTATTTGTTATGTTGTTTTATTTGATTTGCAAATATTTTGTTGAGGATCTTTGCATTTATACTCATTAGAGAAATTGGTCTCTGATTTTCTTTTCTTACAGTATCTTTATCTGGCTTGGGTATTAGGGTGGTTTTGGCTTCCCACTTTCTTAGAAATCTGAAGGATGGTAGGGACTAGAAGGACTCCCAAAATGCTAAATTGAAGAAAGAGAGAAACATCAGGAAACTTCTGCCCTGGACCCACCAGTCCACTCGCTCTCCCTTACCTGGTCCCATGCAGCCTGGGGAGTTGCTCAGAGGCTGTGGCTCGGACCCCTGCTGCCACCCACTGGGGACAACTATAAATCCCACACACATCCAGGCACATCTCCAAGGTGCTCCAAAACTATGGTGTCACTTTCACTGAGCAAGAATGGTTTCAGGAGAGGTGCCACAGAGAGAGAGGTCACGAGGTAACCCTGTGCTGGGCTCTCGGAGTGGAGTGGGGGTGGGGGCTGAGAGTGAGGCAATGGTCCTCCCAGATGGGGAAAGCAGCTTGGGGCTAGGAGACCCCACACGGGGTCAGAGGAGTGGACCACTAAGTCAGGAGCTATATGGAGAGTGTGGCTGAGTTATAGGGTCCCGGAACCAGTAAGTGGTATGACCAGCTGAGCTGCTTGGAAGCATCCAGCACAACCTCCTGAGAAAAGACAATGAGCCTTACTAGGAGCAGAAGACAAGAAGGAACGAGCCAACACCGTGGAAACCAGAAGGGGCCAGAGGACATGGCGGACACCCATGGTGTTACATAAACTTCCACTTTGTACCCAGAAGCTGACCTGGGAGAGGCAGAGGAGAGGGTCAGAAGAACCTTTAAGCAGGGTCAGCCCCTCTGGTTGGGAGCTCAGCCTAGAAAATACAACATTTAGGAAGTACAATTTAAAGGATAAAGGATTCATGTGTTCTCCCAAGTAACCTGGACAAGCCGCACAGATTTATAAGGCCTCTGTTAAATTATCTTTGCTGACTTCTAATTTTGTGTGATGTCATCCACTCTAATTGAAAAATGCTATGATATATTTCTAAGAAATTCATCACTGCTTCTTCTGAGAGGAGGCCGTTATGGACATTTGTTTTCTTACTGCATTTCCCAATGTCCCTTTAGGAGAACTCTTGGGAATGATTTCTACCTGGCCTTGTGACCAAGAATAATTCTGAAAGTTTTCTCTTTTTTATTTCTTTATTGATATTTTGAATTCTGTCATTGACTAGATTTTGTTTTTGGATTTGCTTCTGGAAATTTAGAGCTAATTTTGTGACCTACCTATAGCAAGTGTATTAACTGTTTAGAGTATCCATTTTTTAGAGCTTTTTATTATGCAAAATATATTCAAATATCTACAAAAGTAGAAAGAATAGAGTAGACATCCATTTACCTAACATCCAGTTCAACAATGGTAAAGCCGTGGTCACAATCCTTTCATTTACACCCCAGCCACCTCCTCCTGCCCCACTGGACTCTTGAGGCAATTCCCAGTCATGTCATTTCATTGGATTTGTTTCAGTACGCATCATTAAAAGATAAACACTTAACCAGGGAACTTCTGCTTGCACCTCAGGTGTAAAAGTTTCCAAGACAATGTGGCTACCACTCCAAAAAGAACAAGCCAGGTAATCTACAAAATTGTTATTTTAAAAATTCTAGCTGAGCAAACAACATTGTAATGTTTTTATAGCAAAAGCAAAGTTGGTGCTACATTAATTCTAAAGGTAAAAAGGGAATATGGGGTTTGGTTTTGTGAGATATGAATACAATCAAGCATTATTTTCTCATTTTTTCATTAATAAGGAGACCTTGACTGTGTTGTTTAACTAATCTGTGTTCTTCTGTGTATCTTTCTGGACACTAGAGGAATAACTGAGTTCACAGAAGTAGATGAGACAAAAGTGCCTGAAAATGAACCTTTTTGGAGTAATGTTTTGATAGCTTATTGATCTGCCTTTTTCTGTGCATCTATTTTTGTGAAGTTGAAATAAACTTGTTAATAAAAAAAAAAATTAAATAAACTAAAATCCAGAACATGGCGAGCACTTTTTAGGAGAGAAGGGACCCAAAGTACATTCGTTCTTGGCAGAGCAGTGGGAGGAGGAAATAAACCCACAGGGAAGAAGCCAGCTGATCAGTTAGCTAATTTTTAAAAAGCTGACTTGGGGGGGGGGGGTCTTGCTCTATGGTTTAGTGTTTTTAGAAGTTCCTGCTAAGAGCCGGACGCACAGCTCTTTCCTGTGCTCTTCCTTAAGTTCTCACACAGAAGATTGCCGGGGGGAAGCCTGGGGAGCTGGGAGAAGGTACCTGAGGACTGAGGGGCGGGTGCCACAGCTAGCGGAGGAGCCCGAGTCCTGGGGTCCCTCTGAAAGCCCCGGGGACCTGTGGAAGGCTGGGGACAGGGCGACATTGAGGACAGCCTCCAGACCCCCACTGAGCTCAGCTCCTGGGGAGCCTGCAGCACTGAGACACCTTCCCGCCCCACCTGCGCCCTGCCGAGAGCCCCTCAAGAGAGCTGGGCCACCTCCCTGGGCATCAGGTGTCCAGTCCTGCTGAAGGCAGGTACATCGCTGTCCTCCAGCCCTCGGATGTCAGTGACGACTGAGTGGACTCTAACCAAGGAGCACCGTGTCTGCAGAGGAGAGCCATTCAGCTACCCTGCAGCCCTCTCACCCACCACCGGCCGGCCAGCAGAAGGCCCTTCTTGGAGCGTGTTTACCACAGGTTTACTGGTTTTACATGCAGCCTCAGGCCCACAAAAACACTGTGAGACACTGGGATGCAGCAATAAAACGAGGCCAAGCAGACCCAGCCGGGGCCCAGATGTTGGAACCATCAGACAGGGGTGTTAAAACAGCTGTGATAAGCAGGTTAAGGGATCCAGCGGAAAGGGTGTCCAACACGTGTACACCGATGTGTGGTTTTCAGAAAAGATGAAAACATCGGGGAAGCTGATGAGGCTCCAGGGATAGGGCCTCTGCCTACCATATGGGAGGGCCTGGGTTCCATCCCTGGGGCCTCCTGGTGACAAAGAAGAAGAGAAAGCTTGACTGTGTGGGGAGCCAGTGCCCACACGAATGCCCACGTGGCAAGCCAGTGCCTGCATGGCGAACCCAGTGCCCATGCAGGGAGCCTCGTGCCCATGTGGTGAGCCAGCACCCGCACCAGTGAGTCACTCAGCAGGATGATGACGCAACAAAAGAGAGACGAAGGGGAGAGTCAAGGTAAAGCACGGCAGAGACCAGGAACGGAGGTGGCGCAATAGACAGGGAACCTCTCTCCACATCAGAGGTCCCGGGGGTAGAATCTCAATGGATCCTAGAGGAGAAAGATAAGAAGACCGAAAGAAAAACAGATACAGAAGATCACACAGCAAATGGACAAGGACAGCAAAAACAGCAGGGCGGGGCAGGGGGGTGGGAGAAAAAAAAGATTAAAACATTAAACCAAAAAAATCAACCAAGTGGAAATGTTACAAATGAAAAATGCTCTGTCAGAGGAAAAAAGAAAACAACATAGCCAAGAAAAGCATTTCATGATAAAACACTAACAATTCCTTCAGAGCATCAAATATCTAGTCAGCATTCGAATGTCCCAAATGCCTTATGAGAATTTTTGAACAGATAGCTGAAATAAGGCCCATTCATTAAAACTGCTTGGTCTAGTCCCTAAGGATCTTTTAATTAAGAGTTTTCCTCTTCATCTTTTTTTCTGCGCTTGCAATTTAACATTTAAAGAAACTGGGCTGTTTGTCCAAGTGTGTGCTAATTCATCTCTAGGCTCTCATTCAACTTGCTTCTCTACCCTTTGTATTTCCTGTAAACTGGTGGTTCTAGATACTTGATCAGATGCCATTTCAATATTTTTGATAAGAGTGTTTTATAAGTAGTGTCATGTTGTCATCCTGACTCTTCCAATTCGTTATTTTTCTAGTAGAATATTTTGTTTTTTTGCTATTAAGACAATGTATACAGGTCCCCAACGAAACTAATTGAAAAGTTAAATATTTGAGTTAACCATTTCCAGTTGGTGGGTGCTGACAATTTTTTAAAAATTAGGCCAGATCCTTTCTGTGTTATTTTTCCCTGGCTTACTGAGTTTGAATGATGAGGTGAGATGAACTCGTGGCTTTTCCACTGTGCAGTTTCCTGTTTAAGTTTCTAGATTATAGATCCCATTCCTTTTACATTTTCTATTGCATTTTCACAGGGAAATGATTGAGCACAAGCCATTCATCCTGCTGACTGAACGGTCCCTTTGGGCTCACAAAGTCTATACTAAAGAGACGTCTGCTGAAGTTCAGGGCCACTGCTGAGGGGGCGGGGCCTGGGCCCGCTGCTCCTGGCTAGTGCTTCCATCTGACTGCCTCAGCTCCCAGCCTGAGGGCGGAGGCCTCTCTGTGGCGTGACCACCTCCTGGAGAGCACCGGCTGACCAGGGCTTGCTCTAACAGGGTAGTGGCGCCAATAAAACACATTCGTCCTCTTTAGCCTCAGAGGAAAAGGAGAAAAATAATAGAAAATATTATTTCGACTTGAAAATAATTAACTTTAATATCCCCACTGCCTTGAGTCCCCAAAACAAGACAAAACAAACTTGAGGGAAATCTGTGATTCTGAATTCTGGCAAACAGACGCTCTGTGATTAATCTCTGTGTGTGTTTGAACATATCAGTGCGACCCTTTTCTGGCAGACTGGCATTTAGAGGAGATGACAACATTCTAGTCCAGAAAGATGAGCAGAGGAGAAAGAAGGGGATTCAAATAGCTACCTGTTTCCAGGGATGGCTATTTTGATAACACCTCAGAATAATTTATTTGATCCAGTGGTCTTAAATCATGAATAGCTGTACACTTGCTGACAATCCAGCCCCTCCCAGCTTTGAAGCACCTCTGATCTGCACACAGTACTGATAAGGCTTAGGAGCCAGTCCTTCTGGTCTGTGGGCTAGTGACTTTTTAAAAAAAATTAAAGTTAATAGATCATAAGGAATGTTATATTAAAAAACATAAAAAAAACCAAAAAACATAAGAGGTTCCAATATAACCCCCTCCCCACCCCCCACCACATCATTTTCGTAAATTGTATTTTTTTGAAGATATATACATCACAAAAAAAATGTTACACTAAAAAATAGAAGAGGTTCCTGTATACCCCCCACCCCGCCACCCCACTCCTCCCATACCAACAACCTCACTCATCATTGTGGCACACTCATCGCACTTGGTGAACACATTTTGGGGCACTGCTGCACTACACAGATAATAGTTTACCCTGTCGCTCACACTCTCCCCCAGTACATTCAGTGGGTTATGGTAGGATATATAACGTCCAGCATCTGACCCTGCAATATCATTAAGGGCAACGCAAAATCCCCAAAATGCCCCCACATCACATCTCTTCTACTCTCTCCCAGCCCTCAGCAACTACTGTGGCCACTTTCTCCACCTTGATGCTATAATTTCTTCTATTACTCACCACAATAGTTTTATAGTGGAATATCAGTAAGTCCACTCTAGTCCATATTTTATTCTTCCATTCTGTGGACCCTGGAATGGCGATGTCCCCTCCATCTCTCAATCAAGAGGGGCTTAGATTCCACATGGATGAGGGATGCAATTCCTCTGCTTACAGTTATAGGCACTCTTGATTCCCTGGTGTGGTGGTTGACCTTCTTCACCTCCCTGTTAGCTGACCTGGGTAAGTCCAACGAACCAGAGAGTAGGAGTCGCAACTCTGCTGAGGCTCAGGGCCCAGCTGGCACATGCGCAGTCTAGAGATTCAAGTCTCCTGAGTATGGACCATCCCTAGAGCCAACCACAGGTTTAGTAGTAGTGACAGAAGAGGCATATGTAGAAAAGTCACATCTGAGTCCAGCTCTGTCACACTCAGGAGCACAAATTCCAAAGTAGTGTGGGCCAGTGACTTTTAAAATCCCTTCCAAAGCCTCATATCCATCAGGGCTTGTAGGCTGGCATGTCTACTTAGAATAAAAGTATCAGAGCAGAAGAAGGAAAATTAAAAGGATGTACACAAAGGTAGGACTGGAGAGGGTCAAGCAGCCTAACAAGAAAGTTTCACTTACTGTGATGATTGTGATATCAGCTTATTTCATTAAAAATCTGATGTTTGCTAGAATAGACATATTCCTATAACATACATATAAATGTCTACCTATAAGATATTGAATTAAACAGAACCATTTTTTTTCAAAGACCAACTGCTTTTAAGAAACTGCTCCATGTGGTCCAGAGTTTCTTTTATTTCTATCACTGGCATCTGCGTTCAGAGGCAGGGAGCGCCATTTGAGAGTGGCTCTCAAGTCAGACTGCCTGGTTCCAAAACCTGACTCCACCACTCTGGGCTGGTGTACTTGGGCAGCTTATTAACTCTTGTGAGTTTTCTTATCATTAAACCGGGAAAGAAATAGACACATTGCATGAGGTCTGACAATCAATTAAACTTACATAAATACATATATTTATCATCTCTAATTTAGGGAAAGTTTAATAGCTGCCAGAGATAATAATTTATATAATTAAAATTAGACAAATTGCATATGAACTATTTTATTCTAGTATCTAGAGTAGACTAGAACAGGGGTTCTTAACAAGGGGTCCATGAGCTTGAATTGAAATTCCAAAAAAAAGTTATTCATGTGGGGACGTGTTGGTGCGGGTGTGACGTATATTTATTAAATAACACACAGTAGTGTGTGGACTTAGTAAGGGGTGCGTGGTTTTCACCTGACTGGCACAGGGTCCTGGAACACAAAAGTTTAAGAATCCCTGGACTAGATCGTGAGCTGTGTGGGTTCCCAATATAATAAATAAAATGCAGTTCATTGGCGTTCCATTAATTTGTGGTTGAATTGAAAACTAAGTCCTGGAGTCTGATGGGGCCTCAGTTTCCTTATCCACAAAATAGGGACAATATTTTCTATTATAGAAAGTGACTGTGAATATTGAACTAGTTTGTAAAGTCCCTGCAATACAACAGGTACTCAAAAAATATTAGGTTCTTTCTTGTCCCTTTTCCTTAGCAATCGATCATTGGTAATTCCCAAATCTCTGAGAGCTTCCTAATCCTCTTGGGTTTTCATTTCACAGTTTTCCCCAAGGATTTATAGTATTTTAGTCTTCACATTCTAGGGCTCATTCTTTGTCAACACAAATGGAAAGCTAGCATAGCTGCTTGTCACATGATTCCTGTGAGAGTCCTTCAAAACCAATTTTTCCTTTTTGGTCACAATTATGCCCCAAGTTCCTCTTAGTCCCTAGTTATTCAATTAATTACTATTGCCTCAAATCCTTTGCCTGTGAGTTTTCTCAATTTTAAACTTTCACATATTTTGTCCTATTCTGAAATCTTTTGTTCTTGCTTGCTAAATAAGAAGCAAAATAATGCAGACTTTGAGTCATTTGTGAAAACTCTATTGCTCTCTGAATAGCTGCATTTTTTTTTTACTGGTTTGGGAGAAAATGGGAAATTCCTTCCATTAGCATTTATCAACAGTACCAGTTTTTTGTCAGTTTATTTCCATGGGAATTGTGTTCATTAGTTTTTGATCAATATTCTTTCAAGTATATGTATATGCTAGTACTCTAGCATAAAACTGAGATTATTTAGTGTCTAGTTTTGTATTAAACATACTTGTCATTGAAATGAGGAATATGGATCTTAAGAGGAAAATGTACACTATTCATTATGACATAAATTAAGAAAGGTACTTGGTAAAATATTAATTTGCATAATAATACAAGAGACTTATAAAATTATTAAATTTTCCTAAAAATAATTTCCCAAAGTTATTATAATTGCTCAGTATTGAAAATTACTTTGCATGGTGATATTGCAAGTTTGGTCAGGATTTTATATTATGAATCCTTATCAGCACTTACTGAAGGTTAAACAGACTTAATTAAAAGGTATACATGGGGGAAGCGACTGTGGCTCAATCAGCTGAGCTCCTGTCTACCATATGGGACGCCCTGGGTTCGTGTCCCGGGGTCTCCTTGTGAAGGCAGGTTCACCCACATGCACCGTGGAGTGCCAACTCAGCAAGGGGGAGATAAGCAAAAATGCAGAAGAGCGCGCAGTGAATGGACACAGAGAGTAGACAGCAAGTAAGCCGCAAGTGGGGGAGGGAAATAAATAAAAATAAATATAGACACAGAAGAACACACAGCAAATGGACACAGAGAGCAGACAGCATGCAAATGTACATTATATAGATATGAGATATTGCAAAGAATATCATTTTCTCTCTCTCCCTCTATATACATATGTATACATATATATCTTTCACAAACATAAAGATATATTGTTTATCATGAGATTGTAACACAGTACTCCATTGAAAATATGTGTATGATGTAACAGTATATATATATATTCAAAAACAACAGTCATTTAACGGAAGTTTGTCAGTGATCAATGGAGTTAATGATCATTGAGGAAATGTCTCATAATACCGGCCTTTTGGGTTGATTAAATCAATCAGATAATGTAGCCACATTTATCCAGACAATTTTGGGAGCCACTTTGTAACTGAATTAACTTATGTTTTTATCCCACTGGTAGAGTTTTGTTATGTCTGAAAGTTAGGAATGCTTTCCCAGGTTTGCATCTCTGAGACCAGTTTTCCACTCCTAACAGATATGGAGTTATTAAAACTCGTTAATCTTCTCCAATTCTGATTGTGGCTTTCATTGCATCTATATCCTAAAGCGACTGGGAGAAGTCAGAGTTTCAGAGGGAGAAGATGTTAAAAATGTACTGTGCTCATTCCAGTGACGGCTCCAGGCTACATAACCTGTCTCTCTAACCTCCCTTTGTCTCCAACGTGAGTTCAATCTTCCTGCTGGCATCAAGAAACGTTTTATATGTAAGTGAGTAAATCATGTCACCAGGGTTCAGGTCCTACTGCTTGGTAGCAGAGACTTTTGTGAGTAAGCATGAGTAAAAAGGGATTTTCCTGTAGCTCCATCATTTAAAGGTAACCTGCCTTAGATCTCCTTTCTGTTGGTGCCTAATTTCTGAACCATGTCATGTAGAATAACGAGAATTTTTGCTTTGTTAGAAAATAAAACACCTAGTTCTGGAGGTTAGGTTATCTCAGTGTAATTTAACGTTAGTAGAAAGATGCTTGCATTTAGTTTTATCCTAGGCTATTTCTGATAATGAAAGCAAATGGAAATATATATTATGTTTAGTTCAAAGTA
Source organism: Dasypus novemcinctus (assembly GCF_030445035.2). NCBI lineage: Eukaryota > Metazoa > Chordata > Mammalia > Cingulata > Dasypodidae > Dasypus > Dasypus novemcinctus. Next base: position 7,111,497 of record NC_080701.1, on the reverse strand, counting down.
CATGAAATAATTTATCTGGCAGACGTATTTTCAAAACTTATGCCTCAAGAAAGAAAATTATAAACCAAATAGTCTTGGAAGGTCTTATAAAACAGCACATCCAACAAAAGTACAGATCTGAAGGCAACAGAACCCAATTTGAGAGAAACCTGAGGACTCTGGCTGGAGGTTGCAGCGTGGCGGTGTATCCTCTGGAGTAGACGGGTGCACAGGCTCTGGACCCCGACTATCTGGCTTGTTACTCTGCTGCTCGTTTTAGGAGCTGCCAAAACTAGGGCTGGCTCTGACGCCTCTTTCTCTCTCAACTCCCTCCTATGTCAAACTGGGCTAATGTCTGCGGTGAGGGTTAAATGTGATAATGCACCTAAAGAGCACAGTGCAGGAGCTGGCATCTGGTAATCACCCAGTAAACGTTGGCTACGATTAAGCAGGTTTTCACACGTCAGGCTCCAAGCCGTTCTGAGGATTCCATGGAGTTCTGAGAAAGCCACCCAGGCAGGCCTGGCGAGCTGCTCTCAGCTCACTGCCGTACTCCCACCCTCCCTGGCCCTCATCTCACCTGGGTGCCTCATCCTCTTCCATCGTAGTCTTGGTCCATTCATCCTGATCCCTCTGAACTCAGACAAACATTTCACAATCTCGGTCAACTCAGTTTGCTTTGAAATAAATGAAAAAATTAAAAGGAAAAGAGGTCACTGTCAATCTCCCCAGTGCTCTTGACTCAATTCCATAGATATTCCTTTGCTAAAAATCTCCAGTTACTGCTGAGGTCGTGCCACGATGCAGCAGGTAGAGGTTTGTAGATAAAATGATTAAGCCAGGAGTCGGCCCGCTGTCAGTACCCTTGGCGATATTTTGCTTGCTCTTCTGAAACATTTTCCCACACATTTTCAAATTCTGTCCAAAGAGCCTCTTACTGATCACCCAAGTTTGGGGATGGAGAGCAGCTGCACCTAACACGGGATTCAAAGGCCAGGCGGCTGGGGGAAAGGGTCATGAGTGGCTCAGTGCCCTATCGCCCAGGGAAAACGGGGCAAGCTGGGACGGAGGGGGAAGGGGACAGCGTGGAGACAGGGGGTGCCTCTTCCCAGCCCAGGACCAAGGCGTCCACTGCAACCGGGCCGTAGGGTGGAATTTCTTATGGTCTGGATCTCTCTACATTTCTCATGAAAAAGCCCATTCAACTTCAACTGCTATCACTTCTCTTTCTTTTCCACAGAATGTGCAGCCTGAATGTCATACCTAGAACATCATGTTTTAAGTAGATACTTTCTCACAGGTGTTCTAATGCCTGTTATGACCAGATTTACACTACTTTAGGTATTTATCCCACAGATCAAATCACCCCACAGCCAGACCCTGAGCCTCAGCAGGCTTGCAACTCCTACCCTCTGGTATATTGGACTTTCCCTGTCCAGCTGACAGGGAGGTGAAGAAGGTCAACCACCACACCAGGGAGCCAAGTGTGCCTACAACTGCAAGCAGGAGAATGGCATCCATCAGCCATGTGGAATCTAAGCCCCCTCTCGATATAGAGGTGGAGTGGACATCACCATCCCAGGGTCCACAGGATGGAGGAATAAAATATGGATTAGAGTGGACTTAGTTATATTCTACTATGGAACTATTGTGATTAGTAATGGAAGAAACTGTAGCATTGATGTGGAGAAAGTGGCCATGTAGCTCTGAGGGTAGGGAGAGGGAAGAAGAGATATGACGTGGGGGCATTTTCAGGACTTGGAGTTGTCCTGGGAGGTACTGCAGGGACAGATGCTGGACATTGTATGTCCCGCCATGGCCCACTGGGTGGACTTGGGGAGAGTGTAAACTACAATGTAGACCACTGTCCATGTGGTGCAGCAGTGCTCTGAAATGTATTCACCAAACGCAATGAATGTCCCACGATGATGAAAGAGGTTGTCGATGTGGGAGGAGTGGGGTGAGGGGGTGGGGGATGTATGGGAACCTCTTATATTTTTTGAATCTAAGATTTAAAAAAATACATAAAGAGAGAGAAAAAAACCACCGCACATTGAGTGACTTAGAACAACCCCGGCCCGTCGCTTCACAGCTGCTGTGGGTCCAGCTGACTCTGCCAGGCCGTTGGCTGAGGCCGGAATCACGGTGGAGCCTGGGGCCGAGTCCTCAGTGGGAGCTCAACCGGGGAGGCAGGTGCGTCCTGCTCACCTGCCGCTGGCAGCTCCTGTTCCTCCTAGGATCATGGCAGCTTCTCCACAGGTACGGAGTCTGCTGGCGAGTCACCATCACAGAAGGCAGCTGTCCCGAGAAGGCAGGACAGATCCTCCTGGGCAGTGGGTCCCAGCCCGGCTCCCACTCGGGCAGGGTCTGTACAGGGCAAGAAGCCGGCAGGGGGCTGTGGGGGCCACGCTCAGTCCAGCAGCCCCGTCCACTGCCAGGGCCCCACACGCTGCCTCGCAGACGTCCTGTCCACCTTCATCCAGGCCAGCCTCTCGGCTGGGACCTGTAGGGCATATTGAAATGACGGTCTCTTTAGTATTAGACATTCTGATGAGGTTAAAAGAGCTTTCACATTGTTGCTTGGTGGACTGATGTTCTCCAGAGATAAATTTCTTAAAGTTCTTTTGCTGTTATTTCATAAGGAGTCCCAAGATAGTTATGTTTTCCTATGCTTGCTGTTTCAAACGTTAAATACTACTAATTTTTATATGTGCTATCTTGTTGCTATTATATCTCAAAACAGTGGCAACAGAATAAACAAATCCATTTAATCATAAAATAACTTCCAAAATTCCATCACAGTTGTCAGAATGAAATTTCTTAGTAGTTTTCATCACTTCCATTTCCTTCAGAATGGGCAAGTGGCCTCATCTTTCTAAATACTGTTTTTTTCCTTCACTGTGAATACTTTGCCAGTGTATCCCTTCTGGTTTGAAAAATAAATTGTTGCTTTCTTGGGTCTTTGAGGCAGAACACGAAGAAAAGTAGACTTTTTTTTTTGGTCTGGCTTACCAATAATGCTGTCACTGCTCTGCTTTGCTTCAGTTCCGGCAGTCTAAGCTAGGAGAAAGGCTTTCACCTATTTTTCTTTCACCCACCAAATCTGCCACTGAGGTGAGACAAGACATCTAATCCTGTGGCTCTTCAGAAGCCTTGGAAGTGAGTTTTCCCTGCATTTGGTTTCACCAGTTCACAGGAAAGGCAAATGATACTTGCTATGTTCAGGAAAAGAATGAGTTTCAAAATAAACGTTCATGTAAAATTTAGAAAAGCACAACTTAAATCTATATAACCATACACAACTTCTGGAATTAGTCACCCTTGAATGTGAGTTCATTTCTCTTGTGACATGCCAGAGTTCCTGGTTACCCACAGCCAGAGGGAATGCTCCGTCTCCACACTGACGTCAGCAAGAGTTTTACCCTGCGCCCCCTGAGAGTATTTTTATGTTTTCATGGTATCCCAGAAACTCCCACACAGGGAGGATATGGAGGGCGTCAAATTAAGTTTATTGAATCCACTCACGACAGATTTAATGAATAAGTATTCTGATTTCTGAATACCGATTTTATATTTATGGGTATCTGAATAGAGATGATAGATGGATAGGTGTGAAGGTATTCTCTACCGTTTCACCTTGTGTGAGTTTTATTAGGTTTGGCACTCAGGGACTGTAACACAAACATAGCGATGGGCAAGACACTCAGGAAGAGGCACCAGAAATAAACAGTCATAACCTGCCTTACGCGTCATCATGAGTTTTTCCCAGAATAACGAAGAATTTCAGGAAAGTACTGTTAACAAGACCTGAGGTTTCAGATGGAGAGCTTTATACCATGAAAATGAATGATAGTGCATTCCATTTTTTAACGCTTTTTGGTATGTATCAAGCTGTATGTTACCAGGACCTAAAGGACTGAGTAAGAGAAAGATTTTGAGATATGGCATGATAAGGACTAGTTTTGAATTTTGACTCTACCCTTAGGGTAGAGGTTTCTCTTGTACTTACCTGTCAACTGTAAAAATGGGATAATAACAGCTTCCTTTCCTGCTTCCCGGAACTGCTGTGTACGTAAAAATGCATGTTCCAGTGCTTTGGTCAACACTACACGCGAGGTACAGCAAGATCTTATTAGGAATAACCTCTTGAGATAATCACTGTCTTGGAAATGAGATTACCCATGAAAACTATAGCAATAAAAGGCATGATGTGGCAATATTAAATCTGGCTCAGCTGATAGAGCCCATTAGGAGGTTAAAAGAATCGAGGAGCTATGAGAAAAGCAAGTACCTATGAGGAAAAGAATTTTTCCAGTTGCAGTAAAGTTAATAATGAGCATCCAGATCCAGAGAAGCCTTTTGCCGGGTCACGCTGTGTCTAGGTTGCCGGGTGAGGAGGCAGGAGTGCGTGACAGGTCAGAAGAGGGAGCGATGCTGTCAGAAATACTACTCCGGTTATAAATGAAAGTATTAGGAAACTTCCTCGGAGAGGGCTGAGTTGTAAGAAACTGAAAATGGGAAATATTTGCCCTAGAGAATCATTTTTCACACAGTATTTAGTTTGCCTCCTCAGAGACGAATCCCTTCAATTTTAGAACACCACTGCTCATGGAAACTGTGCATTTACATAATTTTTCTCTGGCCAATTGTGGACTCCAGTCTAAGAAAAAGCAAAAGCAGCACAGCCATTTGTAGAAAAAACATGCTGCCTGACTCGAAGTACTGTTCTTGGTTCCTATAACCTAGGTTTAAAGCATGCTTGATATATAAAGTATGTTGTTTTTTTAATTTTAACACACACTCTAAACCCTCCTTACATTTACCAACTTGCTGAAAGGGCATTGATTCATATTTCTAGCATGTTTCCAGGAAACGTCTATGAATTTCTTTAGACACTACAAAGAAAGCAAACATTGACTGTCAGACTACCTGCAGTTTTAAAGGACAAAATGAATAACACCTTTAAACATCTCTCTCTCCACACACACATAGACACACGATGGGATGCTGAAACCCTCACTCCGAGTGTAATGAACAGAGTCATCATGAAATGTGCAAATACATAGCAGTCTCTCTTATATTCCATAATCAGAAGTAACGGATCTCCTTCATAAAGTAGGTACAATAAATCACCAGAATGGTACAGTCACAGCACGCTTCTCCTAAACTTCATGTACTGAAAACTTCAAAAGGTAGAAAAGCCTCTCTATAATCTTTATGTTACTGTTTTGCAGTATTTCCGAAATCCGGATAATAAATAAATGGAGTCCACATTCCTTTTGCAAGGGTTTTTGCCAGGCTATGTCTTTGAGTGCAAAAATGATGAAGGCTTGAAATGGCTGAAGGGAAAGTAGCACAGCTTCAGGTGGCTTGATGAGCAGGAAGCTTCTTTTCATCTCATCTCTGTAGTTTAGCAGATGTCAGTAAAGGAACAACTGCCATTGTTTTATTCTAGGATGACAGACTCTTTTATGAGGGAGAAAATCCATGAATAGTTGTTTGTGAGTTCTTTAGTTAACGTTCCAAGCTCTTAAAGACCTGGAGGGTAATACACTTCCAAAAGTATTTCAACAAAGTTGCACGCTGATTCTATCAAATTAATCTGCTTGAATTAGTAATGAAACAAGTCAGAAGCCCATAGATTGATTTTAGCTCAAACCAATAATTCATCCAACATAGCATGCAGTTCTTGAAATGCATTTGATAATAAATTTACTTGACTTTCCCTGGACTACAACACTTATTTTATTTTCTTGTCGATTGAACATATTTGCTTAAAAAATGAAATTTGTAAGTAGATGTATAAATCTTTAATTGGGGAAAACTTGATGGGCCATAAGATTTCAGAGGAAAGCCTCTCTGGTATGTTTGAGATGAAGGTTCTAATTCCTTATCTCTAAATATACAGGAAAGGAGTGTTCAGTAATACACAGATGGACAAAAATATTTGATTCTGCTAAGGTTTGTCCTTCCCTTTAAAAGTTTATATTTACCAAAATAAAGAGCTACTTTTTTCCCCTTCTTTATTTTCTTTTAAATGTTACATTAAAAAAATATGAGGTTCCCATATACCCCCCACCCCCCTCACCCCACTCCTCCCATATCAACAAGAGCTACTTAAATTGAGGATTTAGAAACAAGCTATTAATTTTATCTTAATGATGAATCTTCCCTGAAAATAAATGCTGTGAATAACTCTGGTCAGCTGGGATTGTCTTCTAAGAGATAACGGTGCACATGTTTGGTTATGGTTTCATGGTTATCCTGTCACAGAGAGAGTAAAACGTTAGAATATCATTCAGTGATTTGCCTTTACCCAACCGACTGATTCCCTGAGTCTTCTTGCAGGCATTTGTTTTTCTTTCCTTAGAATTAACTTACTTTGAAAAATTGTAAATAAAAATAAATCTTGGCTCAAATGTCGTGTTTTCATGAGGACTCCCCTGCCCACTCAGTCAGGCACTGCGACCTCCCCGCCCTGCAGTCCCGGTTCCTCTTAATTGGCCCATCTTTTCCTTTTTCCATAGTTTCCACCTTCTAAAATACTTTTAAAAATCCTACTATATTTACCATCCTTTGTAAAATGTAAGTGTATGGCCTATATTGTGTATGTGAGTCAAGTAAGTTAGACATGACTAACAGAAATCCCACCATACGGAAAAAAAGAAAAACAAAACAAAATCCAAATAAATGAAAGGAGCGCACCCTGGCTCTGACCTCCCCACAGGCGCGCTGCCTGGCTCTGACCTCCCCACAGGCGCGCTGCCTGGCTCTGACCTCCACCACAGGCGCGCTGCCTGGCTCTGACCTCCACCACAGACGCGCTGCCTGGCTCTGACCTCCACCACAGGCGCGCTGCCTGGCTCTGACCTCCACCACAGACGCGCTGCCTGGCTCTGACCTCCCCACAGACACGCTGCCTGGCTCTGACCTCCACCACAGGCGCGCTGCCTGGCTCTGACCTCCACCACAGACGCGCTGCCTGGCTCTGACCTCCACCACAGACGCGCTGCCTGGCTCTGACCTCCCCACAGACGCGCTGCCTGGCTCTGACCTCCACCACAGACGCGCTGCCTGGCTCTGACCTCCCCACAGGCGCGCTGCCTGGCTCTGACCTCCACCACAGGCGCGCTGCCTGGCTCTGACCTCCACCACAGGCGCGCTGCCTGGCTCTGACCTCCACCACAGGCGCGCTGCCTGGCTCTGACCTCCCCACAGACACGCTGCCTGGCTCTGACCTCCACCACAGGCGCGCTGCCTGGCTCTGACCTCCACCACAGGCGCGCTGCCTGGCTCTGACCTCCACCACAGGCGCGCTGCCTGGCTCTGACCTCCACCACAGACGCGCTGCCTGGCTCTGACCTCCCCACAGACGTGCTGCCTGGCTCTGACCTCCCCACAGACACGCTGCCTGGCTCTGACCTCCACCACAGGCGCGCTGCCTGGCTCTGACCTCCCCACTGGCGCGCTGCCTGGCTCTGACCTCCACCACAGGCGCGCTGCCTGGCTCTGACCTCCCCACAGGCGCGCTGCCTGGCTCTGACCTCCACCACTGGCGCGCTGCCTGGCTCTGACCTCCACCACAGACGCGCTGCCTGGCTCTGACCTCCACCACTGGCGCGCTGCCTGGCTCTGACCTCCCCACAGGCGCGCTGCCTGGCTCTGACCTCCACCACTGGCGCGCTGCCTGGCTCTGACCTCCACCACTGGCGTGCTGCCTGGCTCTGACCTCCACCACAGGCGCGCTGCCTGGCTCTGACCTCCACCACAGGCGCGCTGCTTGGCTCTGACCTCCACCACTGTCGCGCTGCCTGGCTCTGACCTCCCCACAGGCGCGCTGCCTGGCTCTGACCTCCCCACAGGCGCGCTGCCTGGCTCTGGAGCCTCCACCACAGGCGCGCTGCCTGGCTCTGACCTCCACCACAGACGCGCTGCCTGGCTCTGACCTCCCCACAGGCGCGCTGCCTGGCTCTGACCTCCACCACAGACGCGCTGCCTGGCTCTGACCTCCACCACTGGCGTGCTGCTTGGCTCTGACCTCCACCACAGACGCGCTGCCTGGCTCTGACCTCCACCACTGGCGCGCTGCCTGGCTCTGACCTCCACCACAGGCGCGCTGCCTGGCTCTGACCTCCACCACAGACGCGCTGCCTGGCTCTGACCTCCACCACTGGCGTGCTGCTTGGCTCTGACCTCCACCACAGACGCGCTGCCTGGCTCTGACCTCCACCACTGGCGCGCTGCCTGGCTCTGACCTCCACCACAGGCGCGCTGCCTGGCTCTGACCTCCACCACAGGCGCGCTGCCTGGCTCTGACCTCCTCACAGACGCGCTGCCTGGCTCTGACCTCCACCACAGGCGCGCTGCCTGGCTCTGACCTCCCCACAGACGTGCTGCCTGGCTCTGACCTCCACCACAGACGTGCTGCTTGGCTCTGGAGCCTCTAGGACCTCCGTCCAGGAGGTGTTTGCAACACGGCGAAGCGGGAGTCAAGGGAGGGTTAGGAAAGCGCACAGTCAGACCACTTCTGCAGTGGCTGCGCTCTCTCCACGGGCCATTCGGTTACTCCAATTGCAGCCTTAGAACTTGAAATAATAGAAAAAAAGAAAGAAGGGGCTCCCTCCTCACAGGACCCTGAAATTAAAGGCAAGCTTGTCTATGTGAGCTGAACATTTAAAAGAGGGAAAAAAAATTAAGTTTGAAGGTTTTTCCTATCTGGGAAGGAATTTATCAAAAATTCCCGTGCATTTATAAAACATCACAGAACATGTTGACATAGTCTTTTAGAGAGAATATATTACGTGGATATATAAAAATTCTGGATCTTAAGAAACAGTAATTTATTTATTTATTTATTTTTTAAGAAACAGTGATTCAAAATAGAATGATATTAAATGGCTTTATTTCCTCCATCACACTTTGTTAGCATTTAGCAGTTGGAGGGCTCTAGTAATTTATACACAAAGTAATACAAATTGCTACGTTTTTTTTCTTTTGGAATATGGAAATTATCAGGAAATTTTCATGACAATTTCTGAAATTTACTGTTCTGATAAATATTTAGCTGTTATTGTCCTCAGAATACATGTGAAAGCATGCAAGTATAATACAGGAATTTAAAAGCCCTATGGTTGTCCCCACAAGGGAAAAAGTTAAAATAAAAATAAAAATCCATTCAAAATACAGGTAAAATGGACATTAAAGTATTTCTTTTTAATTTGTATAAACTGGTATGTGAAAAAAATCCCATGAATATTACTATGTTACATTTGAATTCAACAGAATTCTTTTCCTCTTTGGGGATCTTTAGTTGTACACAGGGATCATGTGTGAATGTCATTGGCACACACTGGTTGCACAGAAAAATGTAGGTTGCCAACTGTGGTAGCTTGAGTTATGTATCCCACATTTAGACATGCTCTGGGTCTTAATCATAGAAGAAGGGATGCTGTCTTAGTTTCCTGGCTGCTAGGACAAATGCCACAGAATGGGTGGCTTAATCAACAGAGATTTGTTGTCTCCTGGTTTCAGAGGCTAGAAACTTACTTCTTCTTGGAGTCTGCAGAGTTCTGGCTGGAGATCCTTGGCTTTCTTGGCTTTTCCATCACAGGGTGATGTCCTCTCCTTTCTCTTTCATTGACTTCTAGTTTCCAGATCCTACCTGTGGCTTGCTCTCTACTTCTGGATTTCTTTAGCTTACAAAGGACTCTAGTAATTCAGCTTAAGCACCAACCACATTCAGTTGGCCACACCTTAGCCAAAAATAATGTCTTCAAGAGGTCTTTTTGAGCAATGGGTTCATACCATAGGAGTGCAGATTAAGGCCAAGAACATGTCTAAATTTGGGGTACATAACTCGACCTATCACAGTAGACAATCTAAATTTTGAATATACCTGCACCTGTCTAGGGAGAGTTTGAGTGATTGAAAATGTTTCGAGCTAATTTGTGGGAAGCTGATGCAATGTGTCCATTGCTACCTTACTAGCACTACTCTATATATGATATAATTGCATTCAGACTACCAGGTATGGAAAAATGTGTCAGACTTAATAGTTATAAGATTAAAACCTGGAATAAAAATATCCTTAGGAAAATGGGTCTATTTTCCTTAATATATACTGAGTGGGGAAGCGTGGGTGAAGAGAAAAGTTTATTGAAAAGAGGGCAAGTTTGTATGTATCATGAGAAAGCAGAATTTTAAGTTGTCTAAAAAGTTTTATTTAAAAACTTGACTTCAAATACAACCCACTCCATTCCACGGGAAGATGAGGTGATGTTTCAAATATAAAAGGTAGATCACTTCTGACATATTTGGGCCAGGTGTGCAATTAGAGTATTTACACTCTCAGGGACTCTTTCCAATTGTTAAAAAGTCCTTCTACCATCTGTGTCGTAAGGGGCTTCCCTCCACATTTCATTTGCCTGGTATAGCTTAAGGAATCAGTTTGTGATTTTTTTTCTGGAATATAATGAAGACTTAGTCATTTTACCTTCCTCCTAATTTGCTCACTTATGAGCCAAAAATAAAAGGATATGGCTTTGACACATAGAAAAAGAACCACCCACGTAGTAGAGGCAACTGCAAATATAATTTCTGGCTGACAGCGGGAAACCAGTTGTTACGGTTCAACAGGGAGGAGAAGATTTGCAAGAGAGAAATTTACCCAGCATTCTAATTAAAAATAATAGACGTTTTAAAAGATAAATGCAGTCTATTCTTTTTATAACAGAAGACATTTTTTCAGTCTACAGAAAAATAATAAGAATCTCATATTTTCCATTTTAGGTGGCTGGGAAAAATATAGCTGCTTCAGCACACTATGCAGGGTCATTTTGTGTCAAGGCCCTACTTCATCTGACTTATGTTTGGTCACTCTCTGTTTCAAAGATGAAAAGTCATTGTATTTTATTGACACCTTGGGGACTTCAGTGTTTTTAAGGGCTCCAATGTACCTCTATACCCCTAAAGGGCATCTGTAGTTAATGATTATATTCAAACCTTATCCATTTTCTCTTGAATTCTGATAAGCAGTGGACAAACCGGAGGTTTCTGAACATCCTTTGAATGTACAACGTAAAGAAAATGCTGCTTATGATTGTCTGGCAAGACTATCAGTCAGTGCTGACCAGGGGTCAACAGAGTCACTGCGCTGGGCAAGACTGGCAATGGCAATGCTGGAGCAAGATTCACGGCTCAAAGAGCCACAAATTCAACAACCGAAGGCCCAGATCCCTTCCAGATGTACTTAGGAACAAAGCCAATGTATGTGTAATAAACTGATGCGTGCATTTTGTAAGACATGCTTTCTTCTTCTGTCAGTTATTTCTCTGAGTAGAAAAAATGGGAGAACATGCAATCATTATTGCTCTTTTCTTGAGCGAGGAACTAATCTGCAGATTACCTATACTCACCGAAACTCTTTAGCAACAGACTAAAGCTACCCCCTGGAAGGAGATTTCGCTCTCTCTCACTTTTCTACTAGTGCCCTGGGAATATCTATCTAGCTTTCTCCAAAGGAATCAAAGAGAATTTTGGCCAAATATGACCTACCCACCTGTAGGTCATTTCCTCAGGTCTAATTAGAGATAAATAAGTAAATGCCTATTTTTGTTCATGAGTAAGAAGTAAAAATTTTTGTATTTTTAGATACTAATTGAGGATGAACCCGTCTTTGCTCATTACGAGGGCAGCTGCTTGATGAGGAGACAGAAGGGGAAGCTGATGATTGTCAGGTTTCCTTTTTCTTTCTGTAATGCATTTTTTTATTCTCCCCTCCCTCCCTTGTGGCTTGCTTGCTGTCTGCTCTCTGTCCATTCACGGTGTGTTCTTCTGTGTGTCTGTATTTATTTTTATTTGTTCCCTCCCCCTTAGGGCTTGCTTGTTGTCTGCTCTCTGTGTCCACTTGCTGCGTGCTCTTCTGTGCTTTTACTTGTCTCCCTTTTTTTTGTTGTGTCACCTTGTTGAATCGGTTTTCCATGGCACTTATGGGCAGGCAGCTCTCTGTGGCATGAGGGCAAGCCTGCCTGCACAAGGAGGCCCCGGGACATGAACCCATAGCCTCCCATATGGTAGGCGGGAGCCCAACTGATTGAGCCATAGCTGCTTCCCAGCAGGTTTCCTTTTCTCCCCACCAAGTCCCTGGCCCCATGACCATCAGTAAGTCCATGAAATGAAGAGAAGTGTATTAAAAAGTGTATTAAAAAGCTTAAGAAAAAGTTTAACAAGCTATTTTGAGCCCTTTTTAAAGAGTTGACATAGGGCGAGTGGTTAACCTAACTTCCAGCGATTAGAGATGATTACCAAACGAGTGGCATTTATTGTTAGAAATACCCTCAATTCTGGATGAAACAATACATATAGCAATTCCATCTTGTTTCCAACCTCAACGTAGTGGAATGATCCCCTGGGATCAAAAGTGCCCACAGGAGGAAGTGATCTGTTTACAGGCAAGCATGTTCAAAAGGCACAGGCTGGTGGCCTGAAAAGGAAAGGCATGCCTGTTTAAGGGACTCCTGCCATGAGACTGACACTGTGCTCGAGCTCATACACTTATCTCATTCAAGAGCGACCTGAAAAGAAAAAACAAGCCCTCCACAATGTCTTCCAAGGTGTCTGTGCAGCAAGATCGTATGGTGGTTAGCAGTACGAGACGCTGGAGGCAGGGTTCCTCAGTCTGAAGTCTGACACCTGCTTTCCAGTTGGATAACCTGGGCAAGTTACCTAACCCCGTGTGCCTCAGTTGGCTCACAGGTGTAACGGGATGATGATCGTACCCATCACATCCGGTGTCTATGGAAATAAACTAGATATAAAAGTACTTCTACAGGCTGCATCTTATTTGCTTCTCTCTTTCTCTTTTACCCATGCACCCATACACGTGCTCACACACATTCACTCCCGTATTTGTCATGGGTCAAATGGTCAAAATGATCATTCTCTGCTCTGTGCGACTGAGAGCTTAGCCTGGTTTTGCCTGGCCTACAGGGGTCAGGTGTGGACAGAAGCATTTGACTTCCAATGCTCTTTCCATTATAACCTTCTGCCTTAGGGAAATCACTTGAATGACTGACAACTTGATTAATATGGACAGCCAATCTAGATAAGACTGACCTAATTATTTAGTTAAATAAGAGGCTTGATTCAAGCCTTAAAGAGAATTGCGTTCACTGTTGTTTAACCATGGGAATATACCCCTTTCTGAAAGATAAAAACGTCACGAGAGAAAATGCTCTGGTGGGCTTATAAAGTACCTGTGACTCTATTAGGTCAGAGAACTTGTCAGACCCTGGAGCCCACAGCGTTCTGCAGTGTGAGATAAGATGGGATGGTCTGTGTGTTGCTCTGCAATTTTCTTTTGTAACTTTATGTTAAACTATCCGCATACTGTATAAAACACATTTGCTTCAGATGGAGACTCTCTTTATTGCTGCATTTTGCCTAATGATGATGATGTTCTATGATAATATTATCAAAGCAGCAGGCTACAAAATTTCAGACAACAAATGTCCATTCACTCATCCAAACAAATAGTTACTGAGCCATCACTACGTACCAGGTATTTTCTGGTCACTGAGCATACAACAGGGAATAAGACATTTTTCCTGCCCTTGTGAAACTTCCATTTTGGTTAAGGAGACTGAAAATAATAAGTAGACAAATAATTAAATTATATATTCCAGGTTGTATTAAGTGCCATGAAGAAAAATAAAGTAGGTATTGAAATAAAGGAATTGAGAGTGGTGGCTAGTGGTGGGAGAAAGGATTTAGGGTGGTGAGTGAATGAGTAAACTAGGTTTAGCCTCCTTGAAGAGATAACATTGGAGCAGGGATCTGAATGAGGGGAGAGAAAAACATGATGGAGGACATTTCAAGCAGTGGAAACACTACGAAGTTGTCAGTCAGGATCAGTGGTGTGGACTGAGCAGAAGTCAAAGTGATAAGAGGGAAGGTTAGACAACCGGCAGGGTCCAAAACCCCCAGAGTTGAGATATCAGCCTCTCTTGGCTTTATAGAGATTTGTCCTTGCTGCCCTCTGGTGAATAGACTGTAAGACATCAAACTGGGGAGACAAGAGAGCGGTTATGAGGAGGCTGACAAAACCCAGGCGAGAGAAGTTGGTGACTAGGATAAAAGTGGAAAGTTACTGGTTTCTAAATAACATTTTGAAGGTAAACCAAAAGGATATCTAAGTCACCTCCTCTACCCCCACAGAGCCAGATGACTCTACTAGTCCTCTTCAGTGGAGTTGTGGGGGGTGTTCTCTGGTGAAATGAGAGCAGAGAAGCTCTTAACACAGGGACTTCAGGCACAGGGGAAGGCATTGGACAGAAAACAGGACCAAGCAAAAGACTCACACTAAAGAGCCAGAGCCACAGAACCTGTTCTGGTTTGCTAAGCTGCTCAAAACAGATACCATAAAATGTGTTGACTTTAACAATCAGAATTTATCTGCTCATAAGCTTACAGTTTTGAGGCTGAGAAAAAGGTCCAAAGGAAGGCATCATCAGGACAATGATTTTTCCCAAAGCCCAGCTGCCGGTGATCCTGGCCTCCTCTGTCCCATGGCAAGGCACGTGGTGGTGGCCGCTGGTCTCTTTCTTCTCTTCTGGGTTTTGCTGCTTTCAGCTTCCTGCTTCCATGGCTTTCTCTCTCTGTCTGAATTTCACTCTCTTCTAAAGGACTCCAGGAAGAGGATTAAGACCCACCCTGGGTCATGCCTTAACTGAAGTCACCTCATCAAAACGCTCTATTTACAAGAGTTTTACACACACAGGAATGGGTTAGCTTTAAGAACATGATTTTCTGGGGTCCATACAGTTTCAAACTATCATATCACTTTCCCTCAATGATCTCCAGAAGGTTCAAAAGGAAGCCACTGACCCTCCCATTTGAAGGAGAGGCAACAAATTTTCTCTAATTAGACTTAACTTTTCCACCTAGTTGAGTCTCACCCATTTAAAGGAGAGTGAAATCCACCGTTTATTCTACAAAACCTGTTGTGTACGCAGAGTTGCCAATTAGCTCTTTACCGACTCATTCTAGAGTCCAACCACAACATAAAAGATAGGTCCAACAGGAATGGGAGATGTTTGCTTGCAGCCATGTCACAGAAAGAGGTATAAAATTAAACCTTCCACTGTAAACAATTACCAAAGACGAAATGGATAAAATAAATGGTTTAGACACTGACAACAGACCATGCAGGACTGAGATCTCTATGAGAAGGGAAACAAATGAAATAAGCACCACAATAGCCCTGACTTTTAGATCAAGGAATTTTCTGGGCTATTGCACAAAACTCAGGGAGGTCAAACTGAGTACCATGTCCTTGCTGAGCTGAAGAGATGAAGACATAGCAAAAAGTGGGGGTGGAGACCAAAAATGCCATAGGCCAACCCCCTTCTTTCCCACCCAGGAAACAATGAATCCCTCCCTGTGGGTCTTGGTCAGGGTCCCCCACTTCTGTTGTTCTGCCCCCTCCTCTTCTGCTTATTCTCTCTCTCACCAAATTGATCACAATTTTCTCATGAACTAGACTAGAAATAAGCAAAAGTTACTTCCAGTCAATAATGAATATTAAACTGGAAATGGCTAAAAATGAAAATTCTAAAACTCCTTAGCAATAAAAACCAGAGGAAGCAAATCATCTAGATAACATTTAAATGGCCAAATGTGACCTGGAAGATTAAGATTTGCTAGGTAAAAATGGCCTTAAAAGAAAAGGCATATTAGCAGAAATTATGCCATTTATTTATTATTTTTTATATTCAAATTTTCCATTTTATTTATTTATTAAATTGTCTTTTTTTTTTAAAGATACATAGATCACAAAAAATGTTACATTAAAAAATATGAGGTTCCCACATACCCCATCCCCCACCCCCTAACTCCTCCCACATCAACAACCTTTTTCATTACGGAGGCACATTCATTTGGTGAATACATCTTGGAGCACTGCTGCACAGCCTGGATTATAGTTTACATTGTAGTTTACACTCTTTCATTCCAATCAGTGGGTTTTGGCAGGATATATAATGTCCTACGTCTGTCCCTGCAATATCATTCAGGACAACACCAAGTCCTGAAAATGCTACCATATCACACCTCTTCTTCCCTCTCCCTACCCTCAGCAACTCCCATGGCCCTGTCTCCACATCAATGATATAATTTTTTCCATTGCTAGAGTCACAATAATTCTATAGTAGAATACCAGTAAATCCACTCTAGTCCATATTTTATTCCTCCACCCTGTGGACCCTGGAATGGTGATGCCCATTCCACCTCTAAATTGAGAGGTGGCTTAGATTCCACATGGCTGATGGAAGTGATTCTCCAGCTTGCAGTTGTAGACTCTCTGTTTCCTGGTGTGGTCGTTGACTATCCTCGCCTCCCTGTTAGCTGACCTGGGTAAGTCCAATGAACTGGAGAGTAGGAATTACAACTCTGCTGAGGCTCAGGGCCCAGATGGCACATGGACTGTTCAGAGATTCAAGTCTTCTGGATATACACCAACCCCAGTGCCAACAGTTCAGAGATTCAAATCTCCTGGGTATACACCAACCCCAGTGCCAACCATAGGTTCAGTAAAAATGACAGAAGAGGCATGTGTAGAAAGTTCACATCTGAGTTCAACTCCATCATACCCAGGAACACAAATTCCAAAGTAGGGCCCACTGACAAGGCACTGAACCCCAGACCCAACTGCCATGATGGAGAACCTGTGTGTCTCCGTAGCCCTCAGTATCACCAGCACCTGGGGTTGTATCTACTTTGGCTGTCTCTGGGATCCTGCTGAGGCTTGCATAAGTGCGACCCCTCTGATGACCTCCTAACTCTTTTTGGAAGACTCTTAGCCATATAAACTCATTTGTCTTTACCATTTCCCCCTTTTATTCAAGGTCTTTCTCTAGTTGCATAAACATTTGATATGAGGCAAACAATTTTGAAAGATCAATTAACTCTTAGTTCCTGCTCTGGTAGATGTTAAAGACTTGGGGAATAAACAAATCAACACCCATAAAGAATTTCAAAATGCGAAGTGCTATACAGTCTTGCTCTATAAAATAACAGAGTGACTATGGTGGGACAGTTAGAAAGGATCATCAAAAAGGCCTGGGGTTTGATGTGGCATCAAAGGGGGGAAAGGCATTCTTGTTGAGCTCAGGGTTTAGCACGAGTGAAATGTGCTGGGAGGGCAAGTGCGGGCCGTCTTAGCACTGATATCTAGCACAGCTCAAGCCTGGTTGTGCGATAAGCATTAGTGGTAAATAAGGCTAAAACCACAGTAATGAGTTAGACTTCATTCTCTGGACAGTAGGGAATCATTGAAAGGGCTGTACTTTAGGGAGGTGGTGGAGGCAGTAGTTTAGAGAGAATTGGAAGGAAGTGATTCAGAGGAGGAGGTCATTTAGACAAAAGAGCTTTAACTAGAGGGGTGGTAGAGGAAATGAAAAGGGGCAAATAAACTCCGGAGACGCTGTGAAGGCAAAATAAATAGTTTAGGCATGAATAATGTGCAGGGTGTAAGGGGTGGACTGGACCTGAGTCTGTGGGGCACATTGATGCCTTTTATAGAAACTGAATGCAATGTTTGTGTGTTAATAGCCAGGGCTTTAAGAAAGATCTAAAATGTGTTTTAAAGTTGAAAGTATGAATAGAAACTATGGTCTTTAAGAACTTAAAAGGTAATTTCCCTAGGGAAAATATAGTAGGGCAAGTCTAGACATTCTTATTTTAACTCTAGAAAGACTAATAGGAATTAGGATCTCTGTCAGAACCTGTAAGTCCACATCTCATTTCTAATTAGTTCTCTAAACAAATAACCATGGAGTTGGAGTTTATTCGATCATATATAAAGTGATTTTTTACAAGTTAAAATTGATTTTCTATATTTTCCCCTTACTAATGAAATGATCCAATCCATAAAGATATCATTACTATAAATATATTAAAATTATAGACCTGATTTGTTGAGATGATTGTATCATTTTTTTTGGTTGGATTTATATCAAATATTGTGCTATCAAAATGTGGTAGAAAATTGAGTCACAAGTTGTTGAACGACCTGATAATTTGACCACGTATTGAAGAGTATTTTTTAAAAATCTGTTGGTTTTTTTTCTAATAAACTTTCATATATTTTTGATTGATATTTTGTAACTGGACCGAGTTATCCTTTCAGGAGTAAATGATGTGGCAATCTGAAATATCTGGGGTTGCTTAATTTCTACAAACTTTATTCTGTAATAAAAAAGATATGCTTTCCACTTTCTTTAGAGGAGAAATTGATAAAGTTAGTGTAGCAGTTATGAATTCCAAAACTAGATATTGGATTATGTTTGTTATCTGGTCTATTACTAGGCATGACTGAGTTATAATTAGGGCTTTGATTGGGCCATGTCATTAGGACATTGATGACTCACAGATAAAAGTCATGGCCAAGGACAGAGCTGGAGCTTTTGATGTGAGGGTTTTTGATGCAGGAGTTTGATGTTGAAGCCTTAAGCTGGAGCCCTGGGAAGTAAGCTAACAGAGGAAAGAGAAGCCAGCTCCAGGAAGAGAGGATCCCTGAGCCAAGGAAGAAGCAAGCCCTGGGAAGAAAGTAACCTCAAACCCAGAGAGAAGCAAGACCCTGGAAGGGAGGCACCCAGGAAGCCTGAACCCTTGTAGCCTTCGGCAGTCATCTTGCTCCAACACATGAAAGTAGACTTTGGTGAGGGAAGTCACTTATGCCTTATGGCCTGGTATCTGCAGGCTCCTACCTCAAATAAGTACCCTTTATAAAAATCAACCAATTTCTGGTGTTTTGCATCAGCACTTCTTTGGCTGACTAATAAATACTTTGGTACCAAGAAGTGGGAAGTGATTTTGCAATTACCAAAATGCTGAAATGGTTTTATAAATGGATAAGGGATATTTTTTTGAGGAATGGTGACATGCTTGATGGAAAAGGCCTATATTGCTTTGAAGAGACTGTTGATAGCATTATGGATGCTAAAGAGACTTTTTATGATGCCTTAGAAGTAAATGATGAAACTATTATTGGAAATTGGAGGAAAGGTGATCCATGTTTTAAAATCACTGAGAACTTAGCAAGATTAACTGCTGGTGTTGTATGGAAGGCAATATTTGAAAATAACAAGCCTGGGAATTTAGTTGAAGAAATTTCCAAAGTAAACTTGGAGAATGCAGATTGGCTTCTGTTTGCAGCTTATAGCAAAATGCTAGATAAAAGAGATGCTGAGGACTGAACTGTCAGGTACAAAGAAAACGAAACTGATTCTGGAAATTGCAAGCTTCTGGAAACCAAGATCCCAGCTGAAAATACCCCATTGGAGGACTTAACTAAACTTGGAACTGGTAAATTAAGATTGAAGATGCAGTTATCTAGGAAAGACTTGTGGAAAGTCTTACTGTCTGATGGCTTGGGCCAACAAAGGAACCCCACCCATGTGTACTGAGAGGGTGAGTTTGCCCCAGCACTTGAAGAGGGTGGATGTTCCTGCCCGATGTTCTGAGAGAGTTTTGCTACTCCAGGGTACAGAGAGGGTGGAACACATTCCCCACAGATTAGGGCAGTTAAGGTCAGCACCCCACAGTTCTGAGAGGGGTGGACCTGTCCCCCATGGATTAAGGAAAATCACATGGTCAACTTGTTGCTCTGAGAGGGTTGAGCCTGTATGCCAAAGGTTAAGGAAGGCCAGGTGGTCAACTCATTGCTCTGAGTGGGTTGAGCCTGTGTGCCAAAGGTTAGGGGGAATGTTGTCTTCACATCACTGTACTAGGAGGGTTCAGACTCTAACCCAAAGATTGGATAAGGTGTGGCAGTCACCCCAATATTCTTGGACGGTGAGGTCTGGAGCTTGGTTGACATCCAGATGCTTGATGAGGGTAGAACCAAGAAAATGGCTGTTGGGCAAGCCAGTGGAAATGGTGGGTTCCCTTAAGGCACCAAGGAGAAGAAACCATCTTCTTAAGAATGACTCTCAGACTGAAATCGAATGAAGGATTCCCTGCAGGTTTACTGAACTGTAGAAGACCCATGACTCATGTTTCCCTACCAGTTTCTCTGTATTGTAATGAAAATATGTATCCTTTGTCCATTTGTGTATTGGAAATATACAAATTGTTTTGTAAATTTCAGAGATCTATAGCAGATGAGGTTTTGTCCCCAAGACAAACAGTATTTTTTTAAATTGATTGTGATATGATTTAGCATTTGCATTGTTACTGATTAAGGTTTATTTGAATATTGTAATGTCTTTTTGGAATTCAGAGGGTGGAGCATAGCAGCTTGATATAGTTATGAATTCCAAAAGTAGATATTGGATTATGTTTGTAATCTGGTCTATTACTGGGCATGATTGAGTTATATTTAGGGCTTTGATTGGGCCACATCATCAGGGCATTGGGGTGGGGACTCACAGATAAAAGTCATGGCCAAGGACAGAGTTGGAGCTTTTGATGTGAGGGTTTTGGATGTTGGAGTTTGGATATTGGAGTTTGATGCTAAAGCCTTAAGCTGGAGCCCTGGGAAATAAACTCACAGAGGAAAGAGAAGCCAGCCCTAGGAAGAGAGGAACTCTGAGCCCAGGAAGAAGCAAGCCCTGGGAAGGAAGGAACCTTGAACCCAGAGAGAAGCAAGACCCTGGAAGCCTGAACCCTTGTAGCCATTGGCAGCCATCTTGCTCCAACACGTGAAAATAGACTTTGGTGAGGGAAGTCCCTTATGCCTTACAGCCTGGTATCTGTAAGCTCCTACCCCAAATAAATACCCTTTATAAAAACTAACCAATTTCTGGTATTTTGCATCAGCATCCCTTTGCCTAATACAGTTAGCAAAACATTTTAGAACACTTTCAGCTACTTCAGATGAAAGTGGTTTCTTCTGTAAATTGTACAATGACATTTGTAGTGAAAAGTTTCTTTTTTTCTGCTCAGGATGCAAACAATCTTGTTACAATTGTGAAGCTAATATTTAATCATGAAACAAGCAGTATGTGTGCTATTAGGTATGCAACCTCTTTAATTCAATATTTTCTGTGACAATTGCCAGACCATATTGGAATTTTAGCTTACTAATCACATCATCCATAATAATAACTGAGTTATTAATACGGGTTTGCTCAGGTGGTCTGCTAAATGCTTATACTCATTAGGTTATTTGATCATCATATCTATTTTGTTTTACAGATGAGAAAACTGAGACTCAGAATTTACACAGCTTTCTCAAGGCCATGTATGAGTAAGTGGTAGAGCTAGGAATGGACTTTCTGACTTTGAGTTTTCTTATTATGATATACCTTCTCTTGGTTTATTCATCATTCCTGCTAGACTGCTAGGGATTTTAAGATGAAGGACTTTATAGTAGCAAGGTCTATTCCATGGAGACATTTTGTTGGGATTTAAGGCATCTTTGCACAATTTACTATTACCTTGACACATGAAACAAATTAAGAAACTCTGTTTAGTGGTACTATTTATATCCTGAAATTTAAAATGATTGAAGTTACAAAGGAAGAGATAAATAATTTATGTATAATGAATAATTATGTATCAATGGGCAGAAAATTAATATTGGTTAGAGAACAATTTTGAAACAGTAAAATTTACCTTTTCACAAATTAATAAAAAAAAAATGAAAATGACCAAATACAGACCTTGTTTCTTCCCATTAATGATCTTAGGAACACTCACTCAGCCAGTGCATTAGTAAGTATTTATTGAGCACCCAAAGGGACACAAGTTAGTTTTAGGATTTTGAGACTTTGATCCTGTGTTTAAAAAGTTTCAAAATCTAATTAAGGAACAGAATTGCAAGTATTTAAGCAATGACTATATAAGCGAGCTGAAGGTAAGGCAGGATGAGGGATACTTTCTATATGGGTTGGTAATCATCACCAGAAGAAACGGGGAATGTGGTTTAGGGGAAAGTAAGTCAATGTTCAAGCAACCTCATTCCAATGCACAGATATCATTTACATCATGGCAATTTCCTTGACAATTAATTGCTGCTTGGTCTTACCCATCTCATTGAGTGTTGTCTTCTCTGCACTTTCATAAGAATGGGTATTTGCCTCTGTTAGCTCATATTTTGTTTTAACTCTGAGTTTGTCTATGGGAGGGGCTAAAACTTGCTCATATTAGTAACCCAGGTACTTAGCGCAATGTGTGGCATAGAGTGGGTGCTTAGTAATGAACAAATAATGAATGAATCAACATAGTTGTAGGGAACTGGAAAGAATTTGGGTTGGAAGGATTAGATATTCTTTCTGCTATTTTTTTTTTCATAAGTCTTTTTCCTCTACATCCTTCATCGATCATATGTAGTTCACATTTCAAACTCTAAATAGGCTACACAAGGAGAATACTGAAAATCAACATGATCACAAACATTACAGAGGCGTGTTTCTTATATTAATCTTGGATTTCTCTGTGGAAAAGGGAACAAACACCCAAAGTAAACACTGGTATCTCTGATCCTTCTTTGCTCCTAACTAGACACACATATGGGGTAATTCAGTTGCTGCTTTGAACAAATTTGTTTTCATTCTATAAGTAATCTTAGGATGCCTATTATGTGCCAATCACTATATTTGACACCATGAATATTGAGTTGAAAAGCAAGAAATTAACTGTCTATTGGAAGAGAAAGCATTACAGTAAAGCTTAAATATTCTTTTAGACATTACAGGGTGCTGTAGAAGAGCAGAGGACATCACCTCAGGCAAGCTCATAGGTCAGTGAGGGTACTTGGGAGAGGCAACTCCTGAGCTGAATCTCTACTTTGCAAATAAGAAAAGGATGAAAGGACAGACTGCCAGAGGATACAGTGTTGGTAACATAAGAGAACACAGGGGCAGTGGACTTGGCCCAGTGGTTAGGGCGTCTGCCTACCACATGGGAGGTCCGCGGTTCAAACCCCGGGGCCTCCTTGACCCACATGGAGCTGGCCCATGCGCAGTGCTGATGTGTGCAAGGAGTGCCATGCCACACAGGGGTGTCCCCCATGTAGGGGAGCCCTATGCGAAGGGAGTGTGCCCCATAAGGAGAGCCGCCCAGAACGAAAGAAAGTGCAGCCTGCCCAGGAATGGTGCCACACACATGGAGAGCTGACACAACAAGGTGACGCAACAAAAGGAAACACAGATTCCCGTGCCACTGACAACAAAAGCGGACTAAAAAGATGCAGCAAATAGACACAGAGAACAAGACAACCGGGGTGGCAGGGGGCAAGGGGAGAGAAATTAAAAAAAAAACTTTATATATTAAAAAAACAGAACACAGGACATGACCCCTTAGAGGGCCTGCAAGGAGTTCTGCATGATTCGACACTGGATCTGTGTATTGGAGAGAGGCAGGGCTGAAGAGTGAGAATGGGGGTGTGTGGAGCGACATGGGGCAAGAGATGTGCTGGGCAGGCTGGAGCGTGAGCCTCTAGAAGGTCAGCTTCTTCCCACGCACTCTGTGGTAACCAGGATGAGCATGACCTCATCAGATTTATGGATTAGGAAAGTTACAAGGACGGAAGAGTGGGCAATTGATTAGAGAGGTGTAAAACGAAATCATGAAGGAACTTAGTAAAGTGATGCAATGTGAGGGCATGGATGGGGTGGTATGGTAAGGGAGAGAAGCAGGTGAGGAATATTTAGGAAATTGAAAGAGCAAAACATCTGAGTAGACTTGGGAGGGAAGTAAAGGGACTATGTGAGCCAGGAGTAATGCCAGGATATTTTTTTAAAACTCTTTCGGTGTTTGAGCATAGTAAACTCACTGAGATGGAAGACTGAGAGATTTATGGGGTTCAGCGGATGGTGAGTTCGGTTGTGGAGCTGAATTTAAGACCATGGTTCATCAAAGAGCATATGACTTCTAGAGAGTAAGTGGATATGCACTGGAATTCAGGAAGGAGGTGCTGGGTGTGGAAGTCCCAAGCAGGGATGAGTAGATGGTTAAGCCAAGGGAGACGGAGATCAGACTGGGAAGGAGAACAGAATAAGAAGGGAAGTGGGCCAAGAAAGGAACACCTGGTTACACCCATAGCAAAAAGCAGCCTGAAATGACAGTGATGGGGAGTGGCCAGGGAGGCAGGAAGGAAATCAGGCTATCCTGGCATTAGGGGATGCAAGGGGGGAAGAACAGGAAGAGAGAGAAAAGGAGCCACAGTATCAGGTATGGTGGATGGTGTGAGCAAAATAAGGACCAAGTAGTACGTTGGGCTTGACCACGAGATGGCGATACTAGGTATAAACGTTTTTTTTTAAGATTTATTTATTTATTTATTTCTCTCACCTCCTCCCCACCCCCCAGTTGTCTGCTCTCTCTGTCCATTCCCTGGGTGTTCTTCTGTGACAGCTTCCATCCTTATCAGTGACACCGGGAATCTGTGTTTCTTTTTGTTGTGTCATCTTGTGTGTCAGCTCTTCATGTGTGTGCGGCGCCATTCCTGGGCAGGCTGCACTTTCTTTCGCGCTGGGTGGCTCTCCTTTTGGGGAGCACTCCTTGTGCATGGGGCTCCCCTACACGGGAACACCCCTGCATGGCTGGGCACTCCTTGCGCACATCAGCACTGCGCGTGGGCCAGCTCCACATGGGTCAAGGAGGCCCGGGGTGTGAACTGCGGACCTCCCATGTGGTAGACGGACGCCCTATCCATTGGGCCAAGTCCACGTCCCAACTAGGGATAATTTTCAGTAGCAGTTTGAGGAGTGAAAAAAGATGAGGAAGTAGATGTGAAGAATATTGCCTATTTCCTTGAAGACAGGAAAGGATAGATGTAAGAAATGAGTGAAGCTAAAAGGAGATGGGCTAAAGACAGGAAGACTTCAGCAATTGATGTGCTTAAGGGAAAGAGCCAGTTAAGTAGAAGCTTTATACATCTTTATGTATGTGTGTGTATCTTTTTCCTACTCCTTACATATATGGGATAAGGGAACACCGATGGAGAAGGGTGACTGAGAAGCAAGAAAGGATGGAAGGCAGAGTATAAGGAGATTTAGCTTTAAACCAGAGAGGAAGGAAATGCAGCTCATTCTCTTTGTCTAGGGGAGAAGAAAAGCTGAGGCAGATATTTTCATAGCTGGAATATTAATTGTCAGACAGTTAGAATATTCCTCCATTAGTACTTTCATTCATTTATTCAACAATATTTGCTATGTGCTAGGCCCCTTACTTTGGACAAGAAATACAACAATGACAAAATAATGGGACGAAGTTCATGTACTCAGGCAAATCAAGGCAATGTTAGAGTAACCCATGTTTTATAATATTGTGCAATAAATAAGGAGGAGCTTAATGGGAGTTCAGTTCTTGAAGCTGTCAATTTATTGTTTTTAACTTGCTAGTAGATGATTTTTCTCTCCAGAAAAAGAGAAATCATTGGAGTAAAAGTGTTATGTAACAATCATGGAGAAATGTCCCGTAGTTAGACAAACATAATACAAGTATCCATTCATTATCCTTAGAAAATGATGAACCCACCAATGAAGCGAGGCCAGAGCTTCACGCTGCCTGAGACGTTAAATGTGAATCACATGGAATTGTAATGAGGCATTTTTTAAAAGGGATTAGAGCCTGGTAGAGTGGGGGAAATTTTCATTTCCTAGGTGTGGATTTAGATGAGGTTATTCCTGAAAACTGTCGTTAGCATGTTTGTGCAGCTTTTCCTCAAATATTTACTCACAGAAGAGGATGAGATGGCAACCATGTCTTAAAAACTGTGAGGTCGTGGCCCCTTTTTCTGTGGCTGAAGGAAGAATTATGAAAATGACGTGGGCTGGACGTGGTACAATGCAGTTGCTGTTCTATGCATTAATTTATTTCTGATTTGATAAACCCAGACAAGCTCTTAGAAATGTACCATCAACCACTCTGGTTGCTTTGTCTGGACGCTAGAGACTAGAGCATTTAAGAAATTCTAAAAATCGTATTGAAGTGGAAATGAATCGACTCTGGCTTGAGCTGGACTCTGAGTTCTGAAAATTGAAGCGATTCCTGATGGCGGGCTCCAAGCTGGCCCCTTCCATGTGGAAGTTCAGCGAGCTCGAGTGGGTCCCTGAGTTTGGATCTGGCTCCATAATCCCTGGGATAACTAGAAGCAACGTGAGTAACGTTCTGAAGTGGCACTTCTTTAATTCCCAAACATTTAATGAAGTTTGTGAAACAACCATGACAACCATGGCGCCGTGTGATCAGTAAGGTCTCCCAGATCACAGCCGCCAGACCCCCTCTGTTCTGGGGGCCGTGTGGCTGGGGTAGAAGGAACCATGTCCCCTACAGAGACGTGCTTGAGGCCTTACCCCAGGCCTGTGCCTGTGGACTCATCTGTACGTAGGATCTTGGAAGGCCCTAGAAGACCAGGCCAGGTTGAACCAAGGAGGGCCGTCATCCGGTTTGACTGGAGCTCTTGTAAGTGAAGGAAATCTGGACACTAAGGTGCAAGCCCCAGGAAGAAACAGAAAGACAAGTTTGCCATGTGATGGGGGCAGAGGTTGACTGCCGGCCACCCCTAAAATGCCACAGTTGGGAGCTGATCAGCCTCAGGCCAAGCCGAAGGGGAAAGAGGCTTCCACAGGCTCTTTCATGCCTGCACAGCTGCAGTTCTGTGTTTCCCAGCTGCCCTCTTAGAGGGGGGCTCTCTGGGCAGAGAAGCCAAAGGCGCCTGCCGTGGGCCATGCTACACTACCAGCTGCCTCATGTGAACACCCAAGTGTCAGTGATAGAGAACGGAGAGCTGGAAACAGACATGTCCCCATCTCCAGCTCTGTTCTCATTTACAGGGCCCATTACCGGTGGCTAGTTTAGGGCAAGGGTCGGCGCACTACAGCCTAAAGCTCACTCTGTCAGGCCTGACGGGTGAGAATGGTGCCTGAGGTTCCCAGGGCTGCCCAAGCAAATGACCACACACTGGCCAGCTCGAAACTCCAGAAATTGATCGTCTCAGTGACAGAGGCTGAAGCCCAAAGTCAGGGTGTCTTCTGGGCTCTCCACTCTCAGAAGCCACTCGGGGAGGAGTCCTTCTTTCTCTGTACTTCCCAGCTTTGGCGGGGGCCACGCTTCTGGGTCTTCCGTGGCTCGTGGCCGGGCGCAGCCTCTGCCGCTGCCTCCGCGTGGTGTTCTCCTCTCTGTGCTCCACTCCTCTTCCATGGTCACCTGCCCCTTCGGGTCTAGGGCCCACCCTACCCCAGTTTGAGCTCATCTTAAGTGAACTCATCAACTCTGCAACAAACCTATTTCCAAACCAGGTCACAGATGAGGTCCTGGTGGTCAGGACTTCAACATATTTGGGTGAGGGCAGAGAGGGTGGCACGAGTCAGCTCAGAGCAAATGGGTTTTACACTTTTAAGGGTTTGGAGAAATTCTAAAGAATAGTTATTTCTTGATTGGTGGAAATGAAATGAAATTCAAATTTCAGGTCACCAAGTCCCCTTCCCCCATAGAGCCAGTCTCCCTCCTTTGCCTGGCCCTGGCTGCTTCCACATGGCAATGACAGAGCTGAGTGGTTCTGACAGACAGTGTGCCTGCAAAGCTTATGGCCTTTACTAAATGGCCCTTAAACCTTAAAGGAAACATCTGCCCACCCTGGTTCACAGCCATGTTGGTTTCTCAAAGGTATTCCAATTTGAAGAAAATGGAGGGAAGTTTGTCATTATGCAGATGTCCGTTTATTTACGGATATCCTACCTCGAGATGAAAGGGTTCCACCTTTCTCTGAGTTTATCTATAATATGCGCATGTTTGTGTGCGTGCTATGACGTTGTAGGATAAACACGCTGTATTACAAAACTCAAGACAGTTCTATATTAGTTGCTACTTCTCCCTGACTAGACTACAGGAATCATTACTAGCAGGTTCCCTACTTTTCCAGCCTTTCTTTGCTACCAGGGCTGTCAATATGACCCAATTTTGGCCAAAGAAACGTAAGTGAAACTCTGGTGGAGGGTGTAAGTTCTGGGAAAGCTTTCTCTCTCTTGGTGAGTAGATTAAAAAAGCTCCTAAACTACATCTGTTTTCTAAATGTCTTCATTGAGAAGGCTCATCCCCATTCTCCCTCCATTGAATGCAGATGTGATGGCAGAAGCTAGAGCAGCCACACCATGATCATGAAGCAAATGTTGAGCAGACAGTGGCCTGACATTCTGGAACTGCTGAGCAAGCAGGGCCCTCAGAAAAAGTGTCCTAGAAGTGGCTCCCAGAAGTCCAAAGTCTATAATCACCTCGATTGCACAAACTTCCTGAAAAAAAAAAATCGCCCTCTTCCTTATGGAAACACCTGGGAATTCAAAGGCATAAATTGCCTAGTATCACAAATAAATTTATTCATTTATAGACTAAGACTAAAAGAGAAAATCTGCACAAATACTGGCCTTAGAGATTTTTGTCTAAACTCTTTTCTCAGATTTTCCTGCCCTCTTATGCCTTGAGTTTTTAGGTACCTCTGCCTGAGCCCTTCTATTTGAATCTATTTCTTTCTCGGTAGGCCATTCCCAGTCCTTTGTCACAGGCAGTGCCACAGCCAATTCTTTCTCTTCTGCTTGATAATATGTAACAATCTTGAAGAACCTAAACAGATATCCCTTTGGCAAACTGCATAATGTAGTGTCAGAATGAGGCAGGCAACTTCCTTTGATCTGTCCCCAAATCTGTGCTGATCCATCCTTCTGGGAGCTTTTGTCTCATTTTGTAAGAAATAGTTTAAAGGTCTTTGCCCCCTCTGGAAAGAGAGGTCCAAAATAAAGGACTTGTTCCTTGAGGTTGAAAAAGAACAATTAGGCAAAAAAAGGCTTACTCTGGAAATAATAGATCAAACCTGGGACAAATGGCTTGTTTAAGTCCGAGTATTTCGTGATCAATATTTAGCCTCATTCCCATATCTCAGAGGCCTGTGGGTATGTAAGATGTCAATTACCCTAGGTTAATATTTTTTCTATTTTCCCAAAGCTAGTCAAGAATGTAATGAAGCACGATATAGTTAATATCAAAAAGCCACCACATGTGTAAATGGACAACTCATACCCATAAAGTTCTATGAGACAATGATAAGAGGCTCATAAAATCTTCGCATAAAACCTGGGTCCCCAACATTCATTCCCAGCAGTCCAAAGACAGATGGATGATTGGTTGGTATAGTGGATTATATAGTGTGTGTATATATATACATATGTATATAGTATATGTGTGTGTGTGTGTGTGTATAGATATATAGTGCCATATTATATGTCTAATGCTATGAGAATTATTCCCCAATTTTTTTTTGTTAGAGCCCTAAAGTTGTTCAAACATACTATCAGAAAATGTAAAAAGTTATAGCCATTTCAGTTTTAGTGAAACTCATTCATTTTTAATGGAATAAAGTACGCCATATGAATCTCCCAGTTTTACCAACTGTGGTATTTGCATGACCGTTAAAGAAACGGAGCATGTAGTCCTGTAGATTTAAGGCCACAAAAATAACTTAATCCACCATCAAGTCAATTGATACAATGTAAGAAAATTTTCAAAACTGAGAAGTTGAAGTTGATCGTCTGAATATTCTATTTATTTAAAAAAACATTTTGCATTTAACAAATGATGTGCCAAATGAAAAGCACTAGTTCACAGAGTCCAAGGAACTGTCCTGCTGGCCTCTTTGAAACTTCTGTGGCTAAACGCTGGCCTTTTAGCAGATACAGCTACTGGCCTCATCCGTTTAATAAATCGAGAGAGGAAAAAAGTCTCCCAGAGAGGAAGTCCCACAAAACAACACCCAATCCCACAGAAGAGTAAACTCCATGGAGGTGGTGTTGCATTGTCCTCGGTTGTATGCAAGAGCAGATGAATTCCTGGAAACAAACATCTCTGAAAGCAAGTATTCTTGGGAAAGACCTCAGCGGGTCAGCCCCTCCTGGCAGCAGCCCCGCCTCCCAGCCGCTCTCCTGCAGACCCCGAATGCAGCCTGCAGGAGCTCTTTCCCAGTCTCGAGAGGAAAAAACACCAATTAAATGGAAATGCATTAAGGAGAGTAAAGTCCTGCCTCTGAAAGGAAGAATGTGTCATTTTTTTCCACACTGAAAAGCATGTTGGCATGTGCACTGTGTTACTCAGGAATAATCCAGTTGCCCACAAAGAAATGCAACTGGAATGAGTTGAGCAAAGAGGGGGAATTAATTGCTTATCTAACCAAAAACTATACCTCAGAAAAGGCGGGGGCAGGTCAGGATGTGCGAATCCCAGCTGCACTCAGTGCCTCTCACCTGGCCACGTCCATCCAGCTGGCTCCGTCATTGCAGACTGGTGTCTAGGTGACCTCAGGAGGCCACCGTCTCAGAAACTGATGGGCTTGTTCTCACAGCTAGAAAGAAGGCGGGGAGTGTGCTCTTTTTCTGGAATGTGTCTCTTCTCGAACCATGTCCCACAGCCAGGTGGCTGGGTAATGTGATGGCTGCTTTGGGTCTATCCTGGTGGCCATGAGAAGAGAGTGCCAAGACTGGCCACTTCCACGAGAAGCTCGTGCGGGGAGTGGGGACAGAGTTCAATAGGTGTCAAAATATGTAGACGTGCATATTAAAATTCCTCAAAGTGCACTCCATTTGTGCTTTTTGCATCAGAACAATGTTTGTTTAAAGAGGGATTTCCTAAAATGTTGTGGTATGTTTTGCAAGCAAACCATAATGACTCATATTCATGGACTACACTAGGCTTTTAATGTTGTTCTCCACGTTATATAAAAAGGAGAGAGATACACATTTAGAGAAAGAGACTTGATAGAAATCCTCGTAGATGAGCCTCAGGTCTGGCCTGTACTCATGGGAGCCCCCGGGCTCTGTTCCCAGCCACCCACGGGCCACGCCCACTTAGTGGCCTTACTTTTGGCCACTCAGGTCAAACTGTCAACACAGCCACCATCTGCAGTCCCTCCCACGTAAGCTGAGCTGCCAAAGAGCAACTGACCTCTTAATTAAAGCAGATTAGAGGTGAATTGATTTAAAAAGGAAGTTGCTTTCTACTCTTCCAATTTCCCTGTCCTTTTTTTCTTTAAAGATTTACTTTTATTTATTTCTCCCCCATGCCTATTTCCCCCATTGTCTGCTCTCTGTGTCCGTTTGCTGTGTATTCTTCTGTGTCTGTTGTATTCTCATTAGGCGGCTCTTGGAACCCATCCTGGGATATTCTGAATTAGGAGAGGGGCGATTACTCTCTTGCACCACCTCAGCTCCCTGTTCTGCTACATCTTCTTACTTTCTCTCCTCTGTGTTTCTTGTTGCGTCATCTTGCTGTGCCAGCTCTTCACCTCAGCTGGCACTCCTGCGTGGGGCAGCTTTCCCATGCTGGGCGGCATTCTCACTCAGGGCGGCACTCCTGCAAGGGGCGGCTTTCCTACATGGGCCGGCACTCCACGTTGACCAGCTTGCCTTCACCAGGAGGCCCTGGGCATCGAGCCCTGGACTTCCTATATGGTAGACGGGAGCCTGGTTGGTTGAGCCACATCCGTTTCCTTTCCCTGACCTTTTAAGCAACTCAGGCAAGAACTAAGTTAAGTAAAAAGAGAAGGTGGTTTCCGCACATCATGTCCCTGGAGGTTAGCGACCTCCGTAATTAGTAATCGTTGCAGGGGAACAGTGAGGAGCCTGCTTCCTCACCCACCGCTGCGTCTCCGTTGTATATTCTCCCCCTTCCCACCTTTCCAATTGGAATTCACAGCAGGGCACCGATTCCCTCCAGCAGACCCTAAACGTCCTGACCCAGGCTCAAAACCTGGGCCTTCCCACTCTCCCACTGCCCCGTGGAGGGCCCGCCACGCGGTGGGCTGCAGAAGCGGCCACCGACTTAGCCCTTCCCAGGCACGTCTAGAACCCACTGCTGCACGCGGAGCTGCCGGCAATGCCTGTGTCAGCAGATGGGACACAAGGACAGGCTCCGAAAGCCTCGTGCGTCTGGGATGCTGTTCTACGTGCCTTGAGCTGCCCGGGAGGACGCCCGGCCAGGCTGCTGGACAATGGAGGCAAGTGGCCAGGTCACTCCCGTTATCCCGGCCGGCAGCTAGCCAGAGGCAGCCAGTGGCAGCTGGTGGTGGCGTCACATGTGATTGCCCTGCAGAGCACAGCCTAGACTGACGAGCCACGGGATGGTGAAATCAGTAAATGGTCCTTGTTTTAAGTGTCTATAGCACTATTTGCTGACAGATGCACTATCCTTTGATGTAGCAAGCAGGGTCTTGGGACCCTGAGATTTATAATTCCTTCCTAGATTCACTTTGTCTATCTCCAGTTGGGGCACTCCAAGGCCATTTCTTCTCTCTGGGGTACGTGCTAACCCCCTAGTATCTCTCCATTTTACTAAGGAATACAAACTATAATATAAATAGATAGCAAGAATAGACAACTGAGGAATGATAAAGGAATCATAACTAGGGAAATAAAAGTGAATAGCTATATGGAAACTTAGGAAACATTTGAAAAAGGACTATAATGATTTCAGAGTAGTGAGTGGCTTTATTTAATCTTTAAAGGAAAGGTAATTCGAATGTTTTTTCAACTTTCTTAGACCATTGAAAAAGGAAAACTCAATTAGTTGTAAAATTTAGCAAAACTTTAATATCAAAATTATATATAATCGATAAAATAATAGACCAATTATATTTGAGTAGATTAGAATAGTGATTAATAATATACTAGCAAGTGGAATTCAGAAATGTATCAAAGGATGTGATTATGAGCTAGCAGGCTTAGTTCAATAATACAAGGGTGGCTCAATATAGAAATATAACAAAAACATCTACAATGACCAAATAAGGATTAAAATTACAAATAAATACTGAAAAAGCTATTGATGTAAATAACTGTTTTTGATAAGGTCCCTAAGAAAGACAGCAACAGGAGGAAGTTATTTAAATATGCTAAAGATGGCTTATTATAACCACAGATATTATTCAAAATCATATAACACTAAAAGCATGCCACAAAAACCAGGGCATGGAAAGGGGTAACTTGAATTCCATTATTAGTTTAAGTTATCTTGGAGGTACAGTGAATTCAGTGAGACAAGAAGTTAAAAATTGAAATAAGTACTGTAAAAGAGAGAAAATTTGTTTTACTGGTGACACATTTATGTATATAGAACACATGAGAGCATTTAGTTAAGACAAACAAAAAGACAAAACCAAAGTACGTGTAGATGAATAGGAGATTTCCATAAGCCAGCTCTCCGAAGCAGAACTTTCTCAGGGACTGCAGCCATGGCAGTGAGCCCAAATGAGCCAAGCAGAAAAATCAGTCACGTAAGCCCCGTCTAATTAATATGCAATACTATAATATACAATGTTATACCTACGTACGACTTCTCTAATAAAAATGAAAAATAATAACTTCGGAAAGATACATGGTATTTTGAGGGAAGATTTCATCTTAAAATAATTTTTCTTCTAATATTAAACAATAAGTTCAATGCAATTCCAATTAGAATTCCTTCAAGATGTTTCTTTTTGGAATTGGACCAAATCATTTTAAATTTCATACAGAAGGATAAATGCTTAAAAACAGCTAAGGGAATTATGAAAAGGAAGACTAGTAAGAAGGACTCTCATTACCAGGTATTTGAAAGAATTATGCATCCACTGTAATGAAATCAATATCTTATTGGCATAAGAATAGATACTAGTTCACCGGAGTGGACTAGACAATTTAACTCCAACCCTGTGTAAAATGACAATAGTGTTACATTAATTCAGGGGGGAAAATGGGCTACCGAACAATGTACATCTAGGTCTCCATTTATAGTAAATAAACCTTGTTTCCTATCACACTTAAATATTTAAATGTAAAATATAAAACAACAACAACAAAAACATCTTTGGAAGAAAACTAAACTGGAATTCTACTATCCAATCTAGGGGCGGGGGAGCCTTGCAACCACGCTGGAAAACCAGAGCTCTAAAAGATGAATAACTGTAAACAAATAAACTGCAAAGTTTGTATAGAAACAGACACCATACGTGGATGAATAAATGGAATTTACCTGTATACAAATGAAAGTAACATTTACCTATATACAAATGAAAGTAACATTTGTATCAGGAAAAATACCATAACAGACAAATTGGAAATACGTTTGTACTGATAAAAACAAAACATACTGTTAAAGCGCATCTGATGTGCCAAGCAGCCTTCTAAGCTCTTCACATTCACTGTCATTCATTCCTCACAGCACCCCTCTGAGGATTTTCTTATAGCCCACATACAATATCTCTTCTTTAATCACAAAACTACAGTGGCTTTCCATTGCTCATAATGAAACACCATCATGAAACACTCTGAAATTCAAAGTCCTTTACAATGAACCAACTTTGCATTTCTGGTCTTATTTCCTACTATTCCATTTTTCCTTTCTTTATGTCCTTATTTCAATAATAAGTTCTGCTTTGGATACCTTCTTCACCCCACTCATTTCTGACTTGGAATCTATTTTTCTCAAGCTCCCCATTCCCCATGAAATCTTTCCTCATCTTGGATCATGTGCAATCTCACCCATATCCAGCCCTGCAGGACCCTGATGCCTTCTCTGCTTGCATGTCCTGAGTTCTCTTCTCTAGAGTAAGCTCTTAGATGCAGAGAACATGTTTTTACTTATCTTTGAATCCTCTGAAGTGTTTAGGACAGAATAACACTTGAGACATAGCTACTGAACCGAATGTATTAATGGAGGAAAAGGGAGGCTTCTGCTAGGTTTACCACCATTTTCTACTCAGAAACTTTCAGTGCCTTCTCAGGGCCTATGCTTCCAACTTTTTACATGGAATTTGAAGTCTGCCACAGTTTGCTTTTCTAGTCTTTTACAACTGAACTCTTTTATTTGGATTACTTCCAGTTTAATTATTTATATTCCTTCAAATACATGTGCTTTTCTGAACTTCCCTCTGTTTATTTTGCTGTTTCTTTTAGTAGTTGGTGAATTCTTTAAGGAGACTTTGTCTTATACATGTCACTATTTTCAAAACTAAACAATACACGGTCATAGTAGGTATTCAGAAACATTCATTGAATCAATGAATGCTGCTCCACAAAACTATAATATCTTCCCACCTTCTCCCCAATGATCATAATCTAGTGCCTTCCTTAAAGCTCAGCTCAAATGCTACACTGACTTGTAGAGTTTCTCTGAACATTCCAGTTGGAATCTCACGTCTTTTGAGAATAAATGCATTATGTCTGTCACTTTAACTTGGAGATTTTGAACCTACATCAGCTGCTATCTTTGTTTACATGATTGAGACATGTTGTCCCATATCTTGAGGATCAAGCCCAATCAATCACAGCAGCTTGCCTAAGCCCCAATTCCCCTGTTTTATGAGCCTTCACCACTTCCAGAATCATGCAGCACTCTTCTTCTTATGATTTATTGTGACACCTTACCTTTTCATATTTTAAAATTATTTACATACATGCATCATTTCCCCTATAAAACCAAAAGTTCCTGGAGGTCAAAAGAACTTGTATCCAGCCCATGTTTATAACCCTTCAATATCAAGTATAGTGGGTAAGGTAAGCATGAAACAAATATTTATTTTAGAAAATAATTGCCATTGAATGGTTATTTGCAGGTAAAAGTATTAACTGAAGGAAAAGGAAAATATAACACTGAGAATAGAGCTTTTAAAAGACATGATCCTGGACATATTGGAACTTTTCAAGACAGGAGAGTGTAAACTACAATGTAAACTATAACCCATGCTTAGTGGCAATGCTACAAAATGTGTTCATCAATTGTAACAAATATACCACACTAATGAAGGAAATGTGGGAAAATGTGGAGGGGGGGTAGGGAGCAGGGCATGTGGGAATTCCCTATATTTTTTATGTAACATGTATGTAATCTAAGTACTTAAAATTTTTTTAAAGCATATATTTTAAAAAAAGAGGAAAAATAGAATCCAGTGGTATACAGATGAACTTTTTAATATTTTGTATAATTATAAAATAGTAATTATATAAGGTTGATACTTAAAATACATATGTTACCAATATACTTAAGAGTGTTAGGATGTTTTTCTTGATACCTATTACTACCTGGAGGAATTAATGCTTCTCCATATCAGTAGGAGCGATTTTGGACTAGAAACTAAAAAGTTAACCTTTCATTTAAAAATCGAAAGGCAAAGCTAGTAAGCACTTACCTGTCTAATAGAACATCTAGGATGCAAATTAGCCATATGATCTGTATAAATCACTGCTGTAAGTTGGGGAGATAGCCTAACTCTTTAGGGTCCCTGTGGTGCTATAGAAGATGGTGCAGCAGTAATTTTCTCGATGAGCCTCGCGTGGCTGGAAGGAGTTAATGCTCTGCTCAACATGTTTTATTCACTCCCGGATGCAGTTTACACACTGGGGTAATCTGGATGAGCAGTTAGCTTTTTCTGGCTTTTCTTAAATCTATAAAACTTTGCAGGATTCACAAAGGACAAATTCTCAAGCTGTACAGACTAACAATCAACAGTTTAGTGCAGAGCATTTTTTTTTTTTTAATTTTGAGGGCACATTGTAATACAGCTTTGTAAAATGCACATGAAAATAATCTTATTTTACATGATTTATGTAAGATTATGGAATTATTTGGAAATACCCCACTGAAACACCTAATTATTTTTATCCTCTGTGTTTGGACCCAGGGGGAAAGAACCATCTTAATGATATTTATACCTCAGGATTATATCAGCTTCTCTCCACTGATGTGGTAAAATCATTACAAACAAAACTGTTTACATGGAATTGGATGGTTATGGAAGGTTTAAGTCCAATTGTACCTAAGGCTAGGGGAAAGAGATGTAAAGGGAGAAAATTATACTTATGTGGGAAAATTTTACAATAAAGCTTTTTATATCACTTCCACTATACCAAAATAGAACTTTGAGTCATTTCTCTTTTCCACTCTTTTGAAAGGGGTAATTACTGTTTAGTTCATATTCAGGAACAGTCTTTGAAAGCTGTGGTTCTTCAGTCTTTTTCTTTCTCATCTCTGAAGAGGCAAACTGTGACCTCCCAGCAATAATTGCTGCTCATTAGTGCAGGCATTTCTAATAGAGAAGGGCCCCTTTGATTGCGGTTTATCAGAAGAAGGAGTGAAACCTCTAGACTTTGGAAATGCCTTGCTGGTGATTCTTTTTTTTTTTTTTTTTAAGGTCCATTTTTTAAATCTCTCTCCACCCCCTTGT
This sequence comes from Dasypus novemcinctus, assembly GCF_030445035.2. NCBI lineage: Eukaryota > Metazoa > Chordata > Mammalia > Cingulata > Dasypodidae > Dasypus > Dasypus novemcinctus. Next base: position 7,074,335 of record NC_080701.1, on the reverse strand, counting down.
TGTTTGCACTTGCCATGTCTGTTCATCTTCCTTGTTTCTTTAGGAGGCACTGGGAACCAAAACCCAGACCTCCGATGTGAGAGGGAGGTGCCTAATCACTTGAGCCACCTCCATTTCCTGCTTTGTTGGGTCTCTCGTTATGTTCTTCCTCTTGTGTCTTTTGTTGCATCATCTTGTTGCATCAGCTTGCCATGCTGGCCTGTCGTGCCAGCTCTGTCTTTTTTAGGGGGCACCGGGAACTGAACCGGGGACTCGCATGTGGTAGCGGGGAGCCCAATTGCTTGAGCCACACTGCCTCCCTCGCTGTGATTCTAATTTGCCTGCTAGAAGTTTGGGCTCTCCTTCATGCCATTTTAACCATCACCTCTGATGAAAATCTCAGCTTTAAAGATGAGTGTCAATCCAGTGTTGAAGTTTCCTTTTCTTTCAGGTAATATTTTTACATGCAAATGCCCATTAAATGACAATATTTTTTCTGGTAATCAGTCCACATTTTATTTTACAGTACCTTTGTAAATTCCTGCCTTTCCAATAGACTCCTAAATAATTTGTTTAAAAAGCTATCACACAATACTGTTTCCCATCCTCCCTTAAAACAAAACCCCTTCAGTGCATTACTTACCTCAACTCTTAGCTTGTCAGGGACGGTAACCGGGACCCGTGCCTGCTCCTTTTATCTTCACCTTCCATCCCATAGTCACCGTGTATAAGTGCATCTCCATCCATGCTGGCCAGGCTGGAGTCCACATTGGCAATGCCTGCTGGGAGCTCTACTGCCTGGAACATGGCATCTAGCCTGATGGCCAGGTGCCAAGTGACAAAACCATTGGGGGAGGAGATGACTCCTTCAACACCTGCTTCAGTGAGACCGGCGCTGGCAAACATGTGCCCAGGGCAGCGTTTGTAGACCTGGAACCCACAGTCATTGATGAACTTTGCACTGGCACCTACTACCAGCTCTTCCACCCTGAGCAGCTCATCACAGGCAAGGAAGATGTTGCTGATAACTATGCCTGCGGGCATTACACCATCGGCAAGGAGGTCATCGACCTGGTTCTGGACAGAATTCGCAAACCGGCTGACCAGTGCACAGGTCTTCAGGGCTTCTTGGTTTTTCACAGCTCTGGTGGAGGAACCGGTTTGGGATTCACCTCTCTGCTGATGGAACGCCTTTCTATTGATTATGGCAAGAAGTCCAAGCTGGAGTTCTCCATTTACCCAGCCCCCCAGGTCTCTACAGCTGTGGTCGAGCCTTACATCTCCATCCTTACCACCCACACCACCCTGGAACACTCAGATTGTGCCTTTGTGGTAGACAATGAGGCCATCTATGACATCTGTCATAGAAATCTCGATATTGACCATCCAACCTACAGCAACCTTAACCACCTTACTAGCCAGATTGTGTCCTCCATCACTGCTTCCCTCAGGTTTGATGGTGCCCTGAATGTAGATCTGACAGAATTCCAGGCCAACCTGGCGCCCTAACCCTGCATCCACTTTCCTATGGCCACATATGCCCCCATCATGTCTGCTGAGAAAGCCTATCAAGAACAACTTTGTAGCAGAGATTACAAATGCTTGCTTCGAGCTGGCCAACCAGATGGTGAAATGCAACTCTCGCCATGGTAAATACATGGCCTGCTGCCTGTTGTACCGTGGCGACGTGGTTCCCAAAGACATCAATGCTGCCATTGCCACCATCAAGACCAAGTGCACCACCCAGTCTGTGGACTGGTGTCCCACTGGCTTCAAGGTGGGAGCTAATTACTAGCCTCCCACTGTGGTTCCTGGTGGAGACCTGGCCAAGGTCCAGCGAGCTGTGTGCATGCTGAGCAACACCACACCATTGCTGAGGGCTGGGCTCACCTAGACCACAAGTGTGACCTGATGTATGCCAAGCATGCTTTGTTCACTGGTACGTGGGTGAAGGGATGGAGGAAGGAGAGTTTTCTGAAGGCCATGAGGACATGACTGCCCTTGAGAAGGATTATGAGGAGGTTGGTGTAGATTCAGTTGAAGGAGAGGGTGAAGAAGAGGGAGGTGAATATTAGTGACCATTTCTCAGCCCTCCAGCATGTCCCACTCCCAGTACTTGAGCGTCTCCATTAGCTGACAAGGCATTTAAGCTCTCTGGTTAGGTTGTCTTCACTTGATTGTGATCATGTCTTATTTTTCCATGTGTATCTGTAAAGGTTTCAATCATGTCTCAGTAAAAGCTTTAAGAAAAAACAAAAACAAAAGAGACAAAACCCTTTCAATGTTTTTAGATCAAGGTAGATCTCCTCAGATTAGCATAAAAGGTCTTTCTTCAGTTGGACTTTTGCTGATATCTGGCCATGTGGGCGAGGAGAGAGGAAGGGGAGTGTGGCTCTATAAGCAGAATTATCTCCAGGTGACCTTGTGAGTTCACACAGGGATTCCTGAACAATGTGCTAGCAGGAACTTGGCTGTTCTTGAGAGCAAGGGGCCAAGTCCCAGCAGGAGCTTCTTGCACCTGCACTCTCGCCCAGCAGAGAGGTCTCCTAAGTGTGGTCTCCCCACGGCCCGGGGCAGGGTGGCTGGCATTGCCAGGAGACTCCTGGACACTCACCCGGTGCCGAGCAGCCTACTTCCTGCCTGGCAAAGCTCTTGCCTAGTTTGTCCTGGTAGAAGGGAGAACATGGTGGGGGGTGTCCCTCCACTGCCTTGACCCCAGGAGCTGCGGCTCTGGCAAGCCTCTCCACGGCATGACGGGGAGGCGGATGGACCACGTACAGGCCTGTCATCTCCAGCTTTCGGCGCTTCCTCTTTCCCCGAGGAACCCCATTCCTAACTCATGGACACTGTGGAAAGACCCAGAGAGGACTTCGTTCCCGCACAGAGCCAGATTGAAACTCTCAATCAAAGTCCACCTGCAACTCATGCATGGAATAAAGGCCACACCCACAGCAAACTCCCAGGACAAAAGACAGAGAGAGCTGAATAAACAAAATGGCAGGAAAAAGTTCAGAATTCTGTAGACCCAGGTGAAGAGGCTGACCCCGGCGGCGAAGGGGCGAGGCTAGCCCACCTGTATTCCGGCAGGCAGAGGCACAGGAGGAATTAGTAAGGCGAGGGTGGGAGGGCGGGAGGCGGTTTTCCCCACTAGGAAGCCATGGAAATTAAAATCAAGCTTTGTGATGGACGTCTTTGAGAGAAACCATGGACAAGGAAGGGTTCACATGCTGCTTCCTCCAGCCCCACACCAGAAAAATGGCTTTTTCCAAACCACCCTAACCCAACCATGTAGACTGACTAAATTAATGACAGCAAAGGATTCCTGTGGCAAGCAGCATTTTACCGGCAGTGCCACATACAACAGAGGAGTTAGTGGTGCCAAGAGCCATCTGCGTGGACCCACGCCTTCGTCTCGCCGAAGGTTTCTTCCCCTAGGTTAGACATGGCGTTTGCTACAGCTGCAGCATTGCTGGGATGCCTTTTAACCAACATTCCAGGTTCTTTCTTTGAACACTTCTTCAGGGGGAAGCAAGAAGTTCAGCCGGTCTCAGAACCCCGTAAAGACAAGCAGGTTGCACACTGCGTGTGCCCAGGATGCCCCCTTCTTATGCTCTGTTTCCCCTTTCTTTCTATCATTAGAAAGTTTCTCCCAAGGGTGCTATAACACAAATAGGTCCTTACTTTTCATTCGATCAGCTGCTTTTATATTTTTAATTTCAGGAATATTTAGCAACGCCAGAAAACAAAATTTACGATTTAACAAATGCTGATGAATATTATTGCTGCCTTGATAATCTTACAAAAACTGTACTAAAATTTAGAAAGCAGCAGGATTACCTGGTTCTACTCTCTGCTTCTCTATCAGGGAAATATTTGGAAACAGTGAGAACCAGACCAGCAATTCCAGCTGCCGTGGTGCCTCTGATAATGTAAACAGAGCATGGGAAAAAGGCACGCCTTCAGCCCACGATGCCAGCTTTACTGGGTCGGAAAGGACGAAGCTAGGGGTACATGCGCTGGAAGACTGTGCATTAGAAAATGCCACCACCAGTCCTTTCAATCAACTTCTTGGGACTAGATTCCACCTGCTCCTGAAGTGCTTGATTTCGTACGATACAAAAAGGGCCTGGGATGATAAAAATTCTTCTCCAAGTAGGGAGGGAGAATTTTCCAAAGAAGGGAGTAGAAACTGTGTTCTGGGAGCTTTGAAAGTGGTGACTGAGTGGACAGGAAGTGTGGGGGATACATGGAGATTGTCCCACCAGATACCCATTTCAAATCCCTACAAACAGGCTGTCTTGGGTTTTATGGACTGGAAGGCTAAAGAGGAAAAAAACAAGGACAAAAGCAAGCAAACAAACCAAAAACACTTGTTTTTTTCTGAGATATCCTCCTTGTTAGTGTCCTGGAAGTGATTTAGAGTTAGATTCAGAACTGCGTTATGTGGAGGGAGAGCAAAGATGTGCAGCATCCACTGTGCTGGGAAGAAACGCCTTGGAGCGGGTGCCTGCTGAGGCAGCCCGAGGAGGTCGTGGGCCTTGGCCTCAAGTGGCCGGGCCGTGATGCCCACAGGTGACGTTGCTCTGGCGGTCGTAGCTGTGCAGGATGTTTTCTTGTCCTGCAGCTTCCTGGGCAGTTGGTAGAAGCAGCACCTGTCTTGGGGTCTGCTGCTGTGCTATGTTTCCATTACTTTCATTAGTCATTGCTGGAAGCTCAGCCTAGAATCTGTAATTTCATCCCTTCTAAGAGCTGAGTGAGTTAGAATCATTTATCATTTTCCCATGCACGGTGCTTCTGCCCCTTTTGGTTGAACCTATAATTAGCACTTTACACATTAAATTTATGTCCCAGAGACTTCAGTCTTCTGTCTGTTCCTAGGCTGGTTGAGCCGTGACTCTCGGCAGAGTTACAGCCAACACCTACCCCCCAGTTCAAGTTCATCGGACTCACCCAGGACAACCCACAAAAGGATGATGATGGACAACAAACATCCCCCCAAAACAGACAGCACCTGCAACTGCAAGCAGGACAGTTCTGCCCACCTGCCCCGTGGGCTCCAAGCCCCTCTCAATGGGAAGCAGAGGGGGCATCACCATCCCCAAATCCTCCAGATCGAGGGACGAACAAGCATAAGGGACTGAACTACGGACTAAGGTAGACTTACTATTCTAGCCGTGGAAGAACTTGTGATATTGATATAAAAGCAGTGGTACCAGAGGTTCTGAGGGCAGGGAGAGGGAAGAACAGGTGTAACATGGGGGTATTTTGGGGGACATTGGAATTGTTCGCCACAATAGTGCAATGATGGCACAGGCCATTACACGTTTTGTCAAAAACTTAAAAAAAAATTGTGTGGTGCAAAATGTAAACCATAATGTAAACCATAGTCTATGGTTAGTAGCACTGCTTCAAAATGCGTTCGTCAATTGTAACAAACGTACCACATTAATGAAGGGTGCTAATGAGGGAAACTGTGGGGGAGAAAGGTGGGATATGGGAATCCCTTATATTTTCAATGTAACATTTATGTAATCTAAAGTTCCTTTAAAAATAAAGGGAAAAAAGAATTCTGTGACATAGCCATATCATTTAACGAATTTACTAAACTGGCTTAAGTAAGTTAATTTCACTGCAGTTAGGAAGCTGTGGGAAGACAATCTCCAGGGTCGCTCCCGTGTCCCCAGAGGCCCCGACTGCTGTTTTTGCCCCAGCTCTCATTTCAAGGACGTTGGTGTAGTGAACAGCCTTGGATGATGGAGATGGTGCATCTCTTGGAACAAAGGGCAGGCATGCTCACTGTGCAAACTTATAAAGCGGTCATATTGTGACCAGGCCTCTGGCGAGGCACGTGGCAGGGAGCTGGATGTGGCCACGAGCCATCTGCAGGGATGAAATGAGGTTCTCGGTCCAGCAACCGTGAGGCACAGCATCCTGGCGACAGCTAAACAAGCAAACGTGGGAGCAGATCCTTCCCCAGTCAAGTCTTGGGGTGAAAGCAGCCCTGGCTGACACCCTGACTGTAGGTTTATATTCTTTTTCTTTAAAGATTTATTTATTTTATTTATTTCTCTCCCCTTCCGCCCTCCCCTCCATTGTCAGCTCTCTGTGCCCATTCGCTGTGTGTTCTTCTGTGTCTGCTTGCATTCTTGTCAGCAGCACCAGGAATCTGTGTCTCTTTCTGTTGCGTCATCTTGTTGTGTCAGCTCTGTGTGTGTGCGGCGCCACTCCTGGGCAGGCTGTGCTTTTTTTTGCTCTGGGCGGCTCTCCTTATAGGGTTCACTCCTTGCGCGTGGGGCTCCCCTATGCAGGGGACACCCTTGCGCTCATGAGCACTGCGCACTCCTTGCGCTCATGAGCACTGCGCACGGGCCAGCTCCACACGGGTCAGGAGGCCCGGGGTTTGAACCCTGGATCCCCCATATGGTAGGCGGATGCTCTATCAGTTGAGCCAAATCTGCTTCCTTGTGGACTCATATTCTGAAGGAGACCTGGCTGAGCCACGGCGGATTCCCTAGCACAGAAGCTGGAGATGATAAATGTTGCTGTGTTAAGCCATTAAGTCGAGGGCCGATCTGTTACATGGCAATAGAGAAGTGAAACATTCTTTATCCAAGAGACAGAAGGCTGGACCGCTGAGTCAGTTTGGGGAAGAGTTGCCTGAGCAGGGACACCTGTTTGGACTTTTATGTGACTGAGAATTAAACTTATTGGCTTAAGCCTCTGACATTTTGGGTTGGATAATTAGAGCAGCAAGAATTATTCCCCTAGTAATACAATCTGCTTTCACTTAGTTGTCATTTACTAGGTTTAATTCCTGACCCCACAGTGGGCTGCAAACAGTCTTTCCCATTTTTCAATATGCTTAATTTTAACCTTTCCAGTTTTTTCCCTCTACTGATTTGGCAGTTACACATTCTACTATTTTTTTTAGTGCTTGCCCTTAACCTTTTAACATGTTTAATGTCTTTGAATAAGCAGGATTCATAAGTTATGATTAGAAAGCAACTTTATCTTTGTCTCCTACTGCCCATTAAAAATTGATTTAATGGGGAAAGTTCACCCCTGTCCCGGATAATAATTCAGGCAATCCCTGACTTTGCTGTTAATTTTTGGATAATAAAAGTCCTATAGTTACTTTAAGCCTTAACAAAACAAAGCCTGGACATATTTAGAAATTAGAATGTCCAAGGCAATGTGTTCATTACTATATTAGCCACCATTTAAAGAGAATCTCTCCCCTACCCTCCAAGATGGGCTGATGTCTTCTGGAAAAGAGGGGTGCAGACCTCTCTTCGGGTGTCTGTGTCCTCACTCCTCCATCTTAACAGCTTCCCACCCTCCAAGGTCAAGGCAGGAGGAGGGGCGATTGAAAAGGGGAGCAGAAAAGTGCTCGTTTGACTGTCATGCTTAGAATTTTGACATGCACTTTTGGCCAACAAAACACGAATTGGTGTAGTTGTCTTCCACCTGAGGAATGCAAGAATCTCCAACTGTTTTAGCTCTTATCCCTCTATCCAATCATATATTATAGTTGCCCAGTATTTTTGCTCATCTTCTTTAAATCTTACAGAAGTAGTTGTTGTTGTTATCATCATGTTATAGTGAAGGTTTATTTATTCAGGTTTACTCACGTTTCCCAATTGACTTTTTAATATTGCTATTTACATTTTATTTTTCTGCTTTGATTTAAGACCCTTCCCGAATACCCCTCTTCTCTTGCCTTTATCATCTTCCCCGATCCTCCCTTAAGGATACACACGTATCACGTAAACACACACACACATATGTATGTATTACCCATGTAGACATTCACTAGTAAATAAATGGATAATCATCTCAGAAGTTTTCCCTGGGTTTCTTTCCAGCACTACCCTCTCCTTCTTTCCTACAGGTAACCACTAGCGTAAATATAATAGGAGAGATTAGTTTTGCCTATTTTTCTCTCACCACTGAAAGATCACTTAGCTTGCTGTAGCATTTTATGTGGTTGTTATTTTTTTCCCCACATCTTGGAGATATGGTAGACACACAATCTGTATCTCCCCAGTATCCACCTTTGCAGTTGCTCTTGCTGAGGGATGACCAAAATCAGATACCAACTCAATAGTCTATGCCCAGACTTCACTGCTGTTAGGAGTGATCATTAACACAATTCCTAATAAGATGTAAATGAAACCCTGCTGGTCATGTCTGTGAAAGCTTTCATTTTTATGACAAAAGAAGACAGACATTACTGACAAAATCCTCCACTTATTCTTCTGATGTTGGATATATATGTGATTGCTGTAGCTACAGCAGCCACTTTGTGACCTTGAAATAGTGAGTATGAGGAACCAACAACTACATTCCTAATTTTATATAATAATCCTCATACTATACACAATTCTCTATATGGCATGCTGTGTGAATTAATTTGTGCCTCTGCACGGGCTCTTTTTGTTCTGCTCTTTTCTGCATAGTATAATGATCCTTGTCATTCATCTTTAAGTCCCAGGTCCTAATTTACTTCATTTACAAATGTTTCCTTGACTTCCTCAGGCAGAACACTTTCACCAGTGTTCCAGGAACAATGTATCCGTGTTTGTATTAACATATACCACGTTTTGTTGTAATTCGTTGAGTCTCTCATCAGTTTGTTTGCTCTTCAAGAACAGGTGCTAGGTTTCCTTAATCTATATTTTCCACACAATGTATGTGTTTAATAAGTGCTTATTTAATGAATCGATCTATACTTGATGGGACTGTCTGCAACGTCCAAATGCAAAAAGTTTTATTAAGAAAAAAATGTCCATGACTCTCATTTCCTGAGTGTGCTGTGTTTAGTGACTCTTAGTGACAAATGAACACAGAACTCCTACAGCTTGTAGTACAAGTAATTCCTCTCTAAAATCTCCCTGGGGATCTTTGGAGGAATTGTTTAGGGTGTTCTTGATGAGCTCACTCTTCCTGGGACACCTCATGAACTATTATCGTTAATAACACATTAGGTTCAATTGCATTCTTCCCCCAATGCTGATAGTGTAAATATAAAGTTTTCTTCAAGTGAAAAAATACTATTTTAACATCTGTTCGGCCAGAAGAATGATCCTCATATTCATATAAGACTTGGAAAATAAAAACAAGGATAGTGTTAAAGAAGTTTGTCTAAGAGGAAAGTGATTTTACCTTTGCAAAACGATTTTACTATTTTATTATTGAGGTTAACCAGACAGGAGAATATTTTTCTTTTCACTCTTCTTTGGGCTTCAAAGAGCTTTTTAACCATGATTCATTTCAATGTTTGTTGATTTTACTTTTTTCCCCTAGGGTATTGTACATGATATTAAAAATTCTCTGTATTTACAAGCTAGTAAGCAATTCTGATGATCAGAAAATTTACCATAAAAACCCAGAGGCATCTTACTATAAGGAATTCATAACTAAAGAATAAGTGAGAGTAAAATAATTTAAACCTTGGCAGGATAAAACTGTATTCAGAAAATGATACCTTGATACGACCAGATTGGACTGAATTCTATCACAATTTTTTACACTGAACGTGGGTAAAATATTTCAGTCTTTGCTAGAGAAATGTTTGAGAGATTGCTAAATTCTCCTTGAGTTGTTATTGTGACACAGCATATGTTCAAACTACAAATCCTTTAACTACATATATGTTTAATTTACTTGTCTTTCATATTTATTGCCTTTACTTCCTTCTACCAAAAAATATTTCTACTCTCTCTTATACAAACTTTTCCCTCAATATTTTATTTCTTCCTTGCTTTAATCTACTTGTTCTTCTTTGTTTACTTCCTTTGGTTGAAAGAAAACCAAAACCAAATGTATCTATTTTTTCCTTTTAATAGAAAGTTCTAAATCAGAGGTTGCAAACTTAAATCCCTACAAGAGACCGGAAGGCAAAATGTGGCATTGGGCTGTGTTTAAGTCTGCGGGCAGCTGGCCTGTGGGGGCCCTGGAGATCTGGAGACTGCACACCCCATCTAAGACGGTTGGCTGCTTACTTATTCATAGCTCTTGCTATTTTTTAATGGACCATTTGATTTTTTCCTAATTCATCCAGATGTTTTTGTGAAATCTACATTTTAAAAAAGGGACTCCATGTCTAGACATTAATCACCAATGGCTACTAACATACAAACAGCTGATGGAAGAACAGAATCTACCTACAAAGTGGTCTTGTGAAAAAATAAATCAAATAGGAACCTGACATAAATTCTGGATCCAGCTCCTAATTTACAGGACTACAGAGAACACAGGAACTTGTTCTGCCACATCCCGGGGATGCAGTCAGCAAAATCCAAAGTGTAGAAAACTACAGGACCAACAATCTAGCTTCTTCGATCAATAATTACATGGAAAAGGAAAAAGGAGATGGAAGGAGCCTTATAGATCAAAAGAAGTTGAAAGGATACATTAACCAATTGTAATGTGGAGACCTATTTAGACTGATTTTAAAAAATAGTATAACATTTATAAGACACTGACTAGATATTTGATATTATGGAATTATTGTCAATTTTAAAGTATGATAGGTTATTATGGTTAAAAAATAGGCCTCATCTTTAGAGATACCTACTAAAATATTTATGGGTGAAATTTTTAAAAAAATTCATTCACATTCTTAAACCAAAATGCTAATTAAATCCATGAGGCTGTGTGCTACAACTTCTGATGTATAAAACTATAGGCAATTCTTATTTTTCATCATCATCTAAAACTAGAATATTCTATATAATATAATATAATAGAAGAGAACTACTGAATAATGTAGAATGATATTTTGGGGATTTTTTTTAGACAAAGTATACTGCTTTGTCATGCCTGAATGTTTTCATTTTTGGGATTAATTAACCAAATGTTTTGATTTTTATTTGTATAGTTCTTTATAAAATCTTGGATTTAACTGTACTATCTGAAGTTACATTAAAAATAGTTTCCTATTCATTTTTAAAATATTCAAAATCAAATAACTTGCAATAAATATATTTTTGACAAGTGAATATCTTATGTATTCTATTTGAAATTTAATATTTTTGCAGGTTTGTCAAAGTTCCTATAGAGATGACACTAGGGAAAATTTTAATTCTGTTTTTATAAAGTATTCTTGTGGTATCTAGGATGACTAGACACTGGATAATAAAATTATAACAATTTTGAACTAGTTAATTATCTTATGCAATTTCAATTGCATCAAATTCAAATCAATAAAGTAACAAAAAAATTTCTACTTGGAGATGGAATTATTTGATTACCTGACTAACTTGTACAATAACAACAAAAGGATAACCACCAAATCTTAATTTTAGTACAGCTAGATATACAGCCATAATTTCTTGTTGTTATTCCATAATAAATGTATATTTTCAAAGAGAATGAATTGGTGCTTATTAAAAAAATGACCATAACTTACTGTTGAAATTATATTTGGTGCATATTTTAATTTAAAAGTATTATAAAACTGATATCTTGGTGATACCAAAATTGTTTTCCTGTCAGTATCGTCCAGAGGAATGAAATATTCCTTGGAAAAATATCGTCAATGAATATATACTCTATCACCTCCCTTTCGAAAAATTCGCATTGTACTTTAAGGCGCCTTAAATTCTCTGAGAAATCTTATAATAAAGACATCTCTTTAATTTTGCTTAACTTGATGTTCCCCAAAAGAATGTGACTATGAAAAATTTTCATCTACTAACAACTACCAACTATTGAGTTAGGCTTCAAGAAACACATTGTTTGGGAAATAGTGGAATGCCAAGACAATGATTGGGTGAACCCAATCTGCCCCTTCCGTGGAGGTAGGGAACAGATCCCGTGGCCATGCTGCCGCCTGAGGATGCAGAAGGCTGGGCTCTCGGCAGGTGAGGAGCGGTGGCACTTGTTCTGCCAGGGTTAACTTTCACACTTTATTTTTTCCCGAGATCCCTTTATGCTCTTCCAGCTACTCCAGCCTTGAGAGGTAAGAGTGAATTACCTGACTGCCAGTAAAAATAAATTCTCTTGATTTCCATAACTGGACTGTTAATTCCTGATAACACAGAGGTAAGGAGCCTCCTAAGGGCATTAGAAACCATCTAAAGCTTCCCTCCTGATGTTTCAATACACACGGGATACAGAAACTGGAAACTTGCTTTGAGCTAAACGAAGAATAGATGGAAATGCTTATCTTGTCAAAGGAAGGTCTTAGCATTGAGACATATATAAAATAAAGTAAAAATAGCTGGTAAGGATTTGGGAAATATGTTAGAAGTGCCAGCATGTAAAAACCCAAGGTGACAGTCAAAGATTTAAAGAGAATTCATTTTGACTTCTGACTGTAAGAAGGTTCTCTGTGATATAATAAGGCTCTTTTTTGACAAATATCAATATGAGACATTACATAGATAAGTTTTCAAAAGTGCTATGCTTTTTTTTATTTTTAAATGAGGATTAACCTTTACTAAGTATGCTGGCAGAACATAATTAAAGAGCAAGGAAAGCACATGGCAAAAGGAAAAATTATGGGCAACGGGGCCAGAGCTAAGAAGAAAAAAAGAGAGTGAGGATATGAATGGTGAGTGCCAGTAAAATAAAAAAATTTTTAAAATATCATACACTTCCTCTGTCTTAGTTTATACTGCAGAGTATTATTACCACATATCCCTCATATTCCATTTTTACCCTGCCAGACTCTCCAGGTGGCCCACTGGTCACGGGGCCCAACATCCCAAGACTTAGCTCATTGTTGTCTCCAAATTGTTGGGTCTAGGGCATAATCTGGGTCAGTTTCTTCCTCTCCTGTCATCCTTAGACTATTTCTGTATGGCTGTGTCCCCTTGGTAATCCCAGTACAGCCATGTCCTTGCAGGGCTACCATCCATGATTTCATTCAAGCCTCACATCAACCCAGAGAGAGGAGGGTTATGAGATTGCTGTCTCAACCGAGCAAATAAAGTTTTAGATAATTTGCCCAAAGTCACACTGCGCCATGGCGATAGAACTGGGATTTGAATTCACATCTCCCTGACTGCAAACCTGTGTTTAGCTTCCAGGTCTACCCACGCATGAAGATGACGGGGGTTGCAGAGAGGCCACTGCTGTAGACAGTGGAGATCAGAACGTGCATATTCCTGTCCTCTTTTCTTTTTTTCCCAACTTTCTCAATGTAGCAACCCAATGAGCAGATTGATGAAGCTTTAAAGATGTGCCTGAGACTGTGTCTCCTCAAGGAAAAAGCATGTTAATTTATTGAAGTATATCACTCATACATAAACATTCATAAACAATAAGTGTATAGTAATAGTTGTGAACTTACAAAACATACATAGCACCATGCAGGGCTCTCATAACTCACCCTACCACCAATACCTTGCATTGTTGTTAAACATTTTAAGCTAATGATTAAAGAGCATTGTCAAATATTACTAACCAAAGTATTTTCCCCCAACTCACCCTATTATTATTATTCTCTTTATATCATTTATATATGAACATACATAAACAATTAGTGTATAGTAAAAGTTGTGAACTTACAAAGCAAACATGCATAACATTATACAGGGGGCCCAAACAACCCTCCACCAATACCTTGCATTGTCGTGAGACATTTGTTAAATTGTGAAAGAATATCATCAAAATCTTGCTACATAATTATAGTCCTTATCTTACATGTGGTATATTTTGCCCCCAACCCACCTTAATATTATTTTAAAATAAATTTTTTATGACAGAAGTTGTAAACTTATAAAACAATCATGCACATGTGCAGAATTCCCAAACAACACCCATCTATCAACACACCACACATGGTAGAACATTTGTTACATATAAAATAATATCATCTGACTGTTAGCACATCCATAGTGTACATTTGGCACACTTCTCCATACAGCCTCATTATCAACACTGTATTTCTTTGGCATAGATGCAAGCATATTATATTATTACTGCTAACCACAGTCCATAAGTCACTCCAGTTGTATTTTTCCCATGCTTCTCCCCATTCTCACCATCCTGCCGTAGTGATGTACATTTGCTCTAGCTCACAAAGGACACCCTTGTATCTGTACCATCAGCCACAATTCTCATTCACCTCTTGGTTTACTGTGCTATTCCATTCCTAGATTATTCACCAGCTTTCTGTCAATTGGCATTTACATCTCTAGACTACCATTTTCAGCCACAACCCATTTATAAACTAGCTGTTACTTACTATTTGTTATCATCCACTCTATACATTTCTACACTTTTACATTAAAGCTAATTAAAACTTCTACATACATTAAACATCAGTAGTCCATCTCAGTCCTCCTCTTATTTCCTTTAATAGTGGACTTACTGATATTCTATTCATGAACTATTGTGATTAGTAATCAAAGAAAATGTGGCATTGGTGTGGAGAAAGTGGCCATGGTGACTGCTGGGTGTGGGGAATGGAAGGAAGAAATGAGATGTGGAGGCATTTTCGGGACTTGGAGTTATCCTGGGTGGTGCTGCAGGGACAGTTACCGGACATTGTATGTCCTCCCATGGCCCACTGGGTGGACTGTGGGAGAGTGTAGGCTATGGTGTGGACCATTGACCATGAGGTGCAGCGGTGCTCAGAGATGTACTCACCAAATGCAATGAATGTCTCATGATGATGGAGGAGATCATTGCTATGGGGGGGAGGAGTGGGGTGTGGGGGTGTGGGGTATATGGGGACCTCATATTTTTTTAATGTAACATTAAAAAAAAAGGACAAAAAATATTTTAAAGAAAAATAAATAAATAAAAGCGATGGGAAGCAACTGACTATTTTAAACTAGCATTTACAAGTTAATAAAGAAGTCCAAACAGAGAGTGGAGGTGGGTTGGAGAGGGGAGGAGGGATGTGCAATGTCATTCCAACAGGAAGTGTAGAGGTTTCACTGTCTTCTTGCTTCCATGGTTTCTGGTGAGAAATTAGCACTTAATCTTATTGAGTATCCCTTATATATTATGCATTTCTTTTCTCTTGCTGTTCTCAGAATTCTCTTTGTCTTTGGTATTTGACATTCTGATTAATATGTGTCTTGGAGTTGGTCTATTCAGATTTTTCCAAACGGGAGCACGTTGTGCTTCTTGGACATGAATATCTATGTCCTTCAATAGGGTTGGGGAATTTTCTACAATTATTTCTTTAAATATTCCTTCTGCCCCTTTTCTCTTTCTTCTCCTTCTGGGACACCCATGGCACATAAGTTTGCATGCCTTTTGCTGTCATTGAATTCCCAGAGACCTTGTTCAATTTTTTCCATTTTTTTTTTCTCATCTGTTCTTTTGTATGTTCACTTTCAGAGGCCATTTCTTCAAGTTCACCAATCCTTTCTTCTGCCTTCTCATCTATGCTATTATATGATTCCAATGGTTTTAAAATGTCTTTTATTGTGCCTTTCATTCCCATAAGATCTACTATTTTTCTATGTATGCTTTCAAATTCTTCTTTGCACTCCTCCAATGTCTTCTTAATATCTTTAATCTCTTTAGCCATCTCATTGAATTTATTAAGGAGATTTGTTTGAACATCTATAGTTAGTTGTCTCAATGCCTTTATGTCATCTGGAGGCTTATCTTTTTCCTTTAACTGGGCCATATCCACCTGTTTCTTGGTGTGGATTGTAATTTTCTGCTGGTGTCTTGGCATTTCACTTACTAAAGTATTCTGGGTGCAGTTTTTCTCTTTAGTTTAGGGCTTCCTGCCATTTCTCCCTTGCTGGTTGGGCAGTAGGAGCCAAGGATGTAGTTTGTGCCGTAAGCTATAGAGGCTCAAGCTGCCTTCATTGCCCCAGGGACCAATGAAGCTTCTTCCAACTTTCTTCTTTGCCAGGGGTAGGGACAGAGTCTCAGCTGTGGAGAATAATCCAAGTCGTGCTGGCCTAGAATGTTGTTGCCCAGAGAGATAGATGAAACTTCATGCCCTTTTCTTCCCTACCTGGGGCAGGGATGGAGCTGCAGGTATTGGCAGGAATCTATGCAGTGTGGATCCAAGATGACTGCAGTTAGCCCAGTAGACTTACAATTATTCAGTCTTCTGTGCCAGCCAAAGGTACCTGCAGTTGCCTAGATAGGCTGGTGTAGGGCCCACCTGCTTCCTCCCTGCCAGAGGTGGGACTGAAGCCTAGTCTAGGGCTGCAGGCTGATCTGGGTGAAAGAAACCAGTTCCTACCATCACTGTGATTTTTGGTCCTGGCTTCCCCTCAGGCTGAGGGTTAAGTAAAAAAGGCAGCCACCTACCTCTTTCTGACTTGGACAGATTCACACCCTAGCTGTTCCCAGGGTTATATCTCAGCCAGCTGAGTCTACTAATCAGTATCCAAAATCAGTGGCTAACCATCTCCTCCTTCCCTATTTTTGGGAAATGGAGTTTCCAAATCCAGCCATAGAATATCTCCTGGGGTGGATTGCACTGCCAAAGTAAGATGATCACTGGCCTCCACAGATTGGCCAGTCATTTCTCAGAGAGGCAGGTGCAGGTCCCTGCAGCTTCCTCCTTACTGGAGGTGGCACTGGGGCCTAGGCTAGAGCTGCTATCTGATCTGGATGGAAAGAAGCCAGTCCCCACCATCACTGGCATTCTCATTTTGCCCTGCTTCCCTTCATGCCAGGTGTGGAATTAGGATGGTGGCTTCCAGCCTCTTTCTGGCTTTGACTAGGCTCAAACTTTAGCTGTTCTCAGGATTATACTTTAGCCCGCCAAATTTACTCCTTAGTAGCTGGAGTTGGTGTCCAACCGTCTCTTCCTCCCTTATTTTTGGGAAGTAGAGCTTTCAATTCCAGCAGTGCAACAGTTCCCAAGGTGGCTTGTGCCTCCAGTGGAGGCTGGGCACCAGCCTTCAGGCCATGGAGCCTCTACTTAAGAGTCTTCTCTGAAGATGGGCAGTCTCCTCCTTCCACTTCTTCAAGGATGCTGCAGCAAGCTCCTCTGGCCTCCTGGAGCCCCCAAACAGGTGCTTCAGCAGCTCCAGAGAGCTCTGGGTGATTACTAACTGCCCTGTAGCAGGAGTTGATTCTAGGAGCACCTTACTCTGCTGCCATCTTGCTGGTTCTTCTCAACAAGTATATTTTGAAAAGGAAATTTAACTTGAAATCATTTCATTTTTAGAGATACTTGCTTGGTTCTGTGGGCAGCAAATGCAAAAACCCTCATATAAAATGCATGCAGACCTAAGATTGGGATGCATCAAAATTACTCCCATAAAAATTTCCCCTCCATTCAGTTTTTTCCAAGTTGTCTTCTGCAATTTTTATATTTTGAAAAATTCTTTGTATTTCAAGGATACAGCTGCACATCCAAACTCCCAAGGAAGCAGTATACAAAGTTTTCTGAAAATATTCTCTAAGGAAGCTTTTGAGGATGAAAATGAAAAAGTGTGTCTTAATATAACAGCTGGGAGTCAGCAATGTACCACCTTATTTTATTTTTTTTTAAAGATTTATTTTTATTTATTTCTCTCCCTTCCCCCCCACCCCAGTTGTCTGCTCTCTGTGTCCATTTGCTGTGTGTTCCCCTGTGCCCGCTTCTATTCTTGTCAGTGGCACTGGGAATCTGTGTTTATTCTTGTTGTGTCATCTTGTTGCATCAGCTCTCGGTATGTGTGGCCACCACTCCTGGGCAGGTTGAACTTTCTTTCACGCTGGGCAGCTCTCCTTGCAGGACGCACTCCTTGTGCATGGGGCTCCCCTATGTGGGGGACACCCTATGTGGCATGGCACTCCTTGCGTGCATCAGCACTGCATGTGGGCCAGCTCATCACACAGGTCAGGAGGGCCTGGGTTTGAACCGTGGACCTCTCATGTGGTAGGTGGATGCTCTATCCATTGAGCCAAGTCTGCTTCTCAATGTCCCACCTTATGAAGTTAGGTCATCCTAGAGCTTCTCAAGGGGCACAAGAACAAGCTGGCAGACAGCATCAGCCTTCTGGGAGGGGCTGTCTGACCTTGGGCGGAATCAGCCCTGGAAACTGCAGGTGTCAGAGAACACCGCGTAGGTCCACCTTTACTGTTGTCAGGGATATAGCCACAGGAAACGAAAAGCTAGACGGAGTCTTAGACAAAGCTCTTCTTTTTCAGAGATGGAAACAGAAGTCCAGAGGGTTGCCCAAGGGTCTCAGAGTTGGAGCCTCATGCTGCTTCACTCCCTTTTCAGTTAAAGACTCTCCAGGATGCTAGACAATTTCAGAGCAAAGCTGGCTTCCTTTCACTAGTTGAGAATCTGCAGAAAATCTTTATAGAAGATTTTCTGTAAATGGGAAGAAATTATTTTCCATTTAGTATCTTTTCTTTTAGGCAAAGAAACTGTTGAACTAAGAAAAATAGAAATGACTCATAAAAGACTTTAATGAATGATGGTGTCATAAAATGATATAAGGAACATTTCAGATGTGAGTAAAACAAAAGTCAACAATAAACTCTGTTTTCTTTCATCATTGTCTTAAATGGACTTTCAGTATTAGAAATAGAATGTTTCAGAATTTCCTAATAGAAATTCAATTAAACAGAGTAAGTTTATTATTTAAAGAGCATAGCATCATCTTCTGCTGGTAAAATGATATTGAGGGAAAAACTGAGAAAATAAAACAAAGGTGGATATCAGATAGAGATATGTTTTTACTTTAGGCAATTGTCAAAAACATCCATTTACAATTCTGGCTTCATTAAAGAGAAATTATTATTCAATATAATTGGAAATAATTTCACTATTCTATGAATGGTTATGACAAATTATTAGACTAGCATTTAAAAATTTGCTACCTCAGGAAGCAGACTTGGCTCAACAGATAGAGTGTCTGCTTGCCACATGGTATGTCCAGGGTTCAAACCCCGGGCCTCCTTGACCCATGTGGAGCTGGCCCACACACAGTGCTGATGTGCCCCACATAGGGGTGCCCCAAGCACAAGGAGTGCACCCCGTAATGAGAGCCGCCCGGGGGAAAGACAGTGCAGCCTGCCCAGGAGTGATGCCGCACACACGGAGAACTGATGTAGCAAGATGACGCAACAAAAAGAGACACAGATTCCTGGTGCCGCTGACAAGAATAGAAGCAGACACAGAAGGACACACAGTGAATGGACACAGAGAACAGACAACTGGGGTGGGGGAGGAGGAAGGAGAGAGAAATAAAAAAAAATTTTGCTTCCTCAAACCACAAAGTTTTACAAAACCTCAATTCAAATTTCAAAACATCCAGTCCAAGCCTGAGACAGTCCACTCACTTATCCATATCTGCTTTTAACTAGTAATCATGTATGCATAGGCTAGATGCAAGCATTTATTCATTTATCCATTCTACATTTATTTTATTTAGAATTTACTGTACAGATTATTTTTCTAGCCATTAGAAATAAAAGACAAAATCGTCATAGAACATAGTTTTCTAGTGGTAAAAGCAGAGACAATCACCTGGCATTTACAGTAAGATGCAAATATTGCTATACCAAGGAGTATATAGAGGGAAGCACATGTGGCTCAAGCAGTTGGATGCCTGCCTACCACAGTGGAGTTCCTGGGTTCAGTTTCCACTGCCTTTTAAAGAAGTAAAACAAGACAGTGAGCTGACGCAAAGGGCTGGTGCAACAGGATGATGCAATGAGATGACACAACAAAGAGACACTAAGAAAATACACAATGAGAGAAGCAACAAGCAGGGAGTAGGGGTGGCTCAAGCCACTGAGCACCTTCCTCCCACACGGAAGGTCCCGAGTTCAGTTCCTGGTGCCTCCTAAAAAAAAAGATGCACACACAAAGAACAGACAGAGAGCGGACAGTGAGTTGGAGGTGGGTAGAAGGAAATAAATAAAATAAATCAATAAAAAAAAGTATATAGAGTATCATCTAAATTGAACTTGATTTTAAGGGGGGCTTCCTAAGAGTCGACACTAGAGCCTCTGATGATTTTGGAGATGGAAAATATTGTCCTAAACGAATATGAGTATTATATCATTGTGGTGTATGTAGAAAGTACAAATTAACTAGTTTCTCATTAATACACTGAGGCCCTTCTTATCTTTCGAATTTCTAGGAGCTGGGTAGTGGTTTTCAGAACCCAAATCTTTCCTGTAATTTTTTTCACTTATTTAGGTGGCTAAGTTTGCAATTGGTATTGTTTTCAGAAACATAAAATATTTCTAGGATTTACTGGGAACATTGGTTAACCATAAGAATTAAAGCAGTCAATCTATAAAACTGTACACAGTGAAAAGAATTGGGAGAAATCATTTAAGGTGCAAGTGAAGTAAGACAATACTTTTAAAGCATTACGTACACAACAGCTCAGCCTAAAATACATCCAAACCAACCAGCATTGCCAGGCGCTTAAGTTGTATTTATAATCTACAACTGAGTAAGTTCTATTTGCTGCCATTCTTTCTAAAAATCCTCTTTTAATTAGAGTCGGGCTCTAAGAATCCTATGTTGTCAGAATTAAGAGTTTACCCATTAACTTTACCTGGTAACTTTGCCCCCTAAAACCTAGTATGATATAATTATGATTTTGTTTTTTATTATCAACTGATAAATTCCCTTGTGCTGACATAATTAGCCTTCCATTATTTGGGCATTTATTTTCAAGATACTCTTCTAGCTCCTCAGGATACTGCTGTTCTAGGTAAAAGTGAGAAAACAAGGAAATCGATGGATAGATCATTATTTAAATATGACAATATGCAGGAGAGGAAACAGGCTCAATTTGTATCTTTATGCACTCTAATCTATTACTAAATGTTTTGTTAATATGCAAGCAAATGAATTATGGTCTGGAATGTAAAATGTAGAAAGCAAATTAAGCAAACTTGTGAGCAAATAGATATAATCCCTTTGTCTTTTCTATTCGATTCCTACCCATTAAAAATGTTCCTACCACATCATCAGTTTTAATTATTATTTCGTATTCATTAAGCATTTGCTGCATTGGTACGTCATTTGACAGATTGTGAGAACTCTAGTAGAGTTCCCAAAAAGAAAAATCTTCCAGCAGCAGCAGTGGCGGAAGTGGAGACTGTTTATATTCTTTATGGCACCTCACAAGGTAACCTCAGAGAAAGCTAAGACAACAATTTGGAAAATGATAGCTTGGGATTCACTGTGTTTTGTCTGGACTGTGTTTCTCACATTCTGATGTGTTTAGAGCACATCAGAATCACCTGGAGGGCTTGTTAAGTATAGATTGCTGGACTCACCCCTAGAGTTTTGGATTCAGCAGGTCTGGGTATTGGCCAAGAACTTGCATTCCTAAAAACTTCTCAGATGTCGCTGATGCTACAGGTCCAGGAACCACGTTGGGAGATCTATGGCGCGGGGAGATGGTGGGCACTCAGGCTCCCTCACTGTGCAGTGAAATCTACCTTACCCTCAAAATGATCCTCTTCTCCCCCAGTCCACGCTCCATCCATCTCCACTTTTATTTCCAGGTGATACCCCTCTGTGGGCAACTAAGAATTTTTCTTCAGGGCCGTGCATCCTTTCCCACTGTAGGAGAATTTGCCTCTCAATTTGTGGCTCTGTGTGTTTATGTTACTCTTGCACTTTCTTTTCCTAAAGAGAAAAATGATTTCTGAAAGAGGTGGATTTTATTGCTAAACAATAAGTGAGCTGGTTGAAACTAAAGTAACTAATTTCTAGAGTGTCAGATTAAAAGACAAAGTAGTACTTGAGCCTGAAACAGCTGTACAGGCAGTTGCGGCGGTCAGTGCTCCATCGATGAAAATCCACGGTGGTCGAAGCAGCTTTTTTCAAATTTAAGCACCTTCATCCTCCATATAACTCATATTCATTCAACCACTTTCCTGTACTCTCAAAAAGGTGAGCATTGTCCTTTCTGCATATACCTGTAAACCAGTCCTTCTGAAGAGACAAAATTAAAATTTCAGCCTCTAAGACAAGAGAAGGAGCATCTCCTGACCTCCTGCTGTATATAAACCCTATGCCACCTTTCTCCTCTTTACGATACGGAGTCTGTGGCAGCAGGATATGAGGAGGATGGAAGGACAGTGTTTTTCTGAAATGGTCTGACCCTCGAAGAGAGTTTTTGGTTTGGGCTCCTCCTGCCAGGCTGCTCCTTCTTCGCTCCACCGTGGTGTCCCGACTAGGGTGGCCCTAGCGTTAAAGTCTGCATTACTTTTCTATTCCAGCCACAATCAGTTACCATGCAGGTGGCAGCTTAAGCAAACTTGTTATCTTAAAGTTTTGCTGATCAGAAATGGAGCACAGGCTTCCCTGGGCTGACATGACGTGCTGGCCTTCTGCGTTCCTTGCCGGAGAACCATTTCCTTGCTCGTTTGGGTTGTGAGTCCAGCTCCTTGGGGTGGTATGGCTGAGGGCCCCGCTTCTTTGCTGGCTGTCAGCCAGGCCTCCAGCTCCTGGAGGCTCCCCATGTTCCATCCTCAAGGACAGCACAAGGGCTCAGGTCCCTCTGCTCTTGAATCTCTCCTCTTCCTCCTATTTCTCTCAGACCCACCTGAAGCGTTCTCTCTTTTAGGTGCTCGTGTGGTCAGATGATCCAGGATAACCTCCACATTTCAAGGTCACACGTACAAAGTCCCTTTTGTCATGTAAGGTAAGATATTCCGGGGATTAGGCACGGGCATCTCTGGGGGACACGGTTCTGCCCCCCACAGCGTTTGAACAAGGTCACTTCTGGGAATGGAAGGAAGCACTGTTAAAAATTATGCCAGGACAACGGCAATAAGGTGGGACACGTGGCTACCCAGTTTTGACACTAAGAGTTAAGAGGAGGGTCTACTCGAAAGGGCGTGTGTATGTGGGGAGGACATAATTCCTGTGCTGGAGTAAGAGTGGTGCTAGAGTATCACTGTATTATCTATCCAGAAGAGTCAAAACAAATACTTCAATCCTGCCTTCTGCGGGCCAGGGGCTGGGCACCGGGGTACTAACTTGGTGAGTAAGTACACAGCCATGCCTTCAAAGAGCTGCCAGCCAATTTTTAATGGATGTGTTTATGAGGTCCAGCCTGACTCCTAAATGTGCTCCAGGTTCATATGAGTTAGCAGGGCACTGAATTCAGGGGAGAAGGCGCTCTCCTTGACAGCTGATTCAGGGAGAAGGGTAAGTTCTTCTTGGCGTGGAGTGCAGGATAAGGAGAAGCTACTCTCCAAACCTTAGGCTGTAAATAATGACCGCCAGGCATGGCTGCTGTTGCAAACACACAGGCATTTATTGCTTCACAGTTTTGGATGCCAGAACTGGCAGGGCTTGCTTTCTCCAGGAGTCAGTAGCATTCCAGTAATCCTTTTCCACACAGTGATCATTCCATGGCTTCTCTTCCTTGTGGCTTCTTCTATTTCTTTGTTCAATTTCCTTTGCTTACAAAACCATCAGCCATATTGAATTAAGGCCCACACTCATTCAGTTTGGGCACAATTAATAACATCTTTAAAAGTCTTATTTGCAAATGGTTCATACCTACAGGAATGTGGGAGTCATGACTCATGTCCTACTGGAAAGGAGATTAAATGAGTGTCCTATTTAAAACATTCCTTCAATTAAGAAGAAGACTGTTGGGGCTCTGCTTTGATTAACCACAGAGTACCACAGTAACCTTTTCTTGCATTGTTATAAAGTTGAAGCTCTACATCCCCAGGTGGAATTTCTCCAAAAGCATTCTACTATCCTTAGCATATGCAGACTGGAAAATAAATTAAATATGAAGATGCTATGGTTACTATATCCATTAAAAGGTAATTATAAAACTCAAATTATGCATGTATTCATACAGGATTGTATAATGATTTAAAATGAAGCAATTACTTTGAGACATTATTTAGCCCCAGTTAGAAACGCTTGCATATTTTATAAGAATTAATATTTTATATTTATTTACATTTGAATCATTATATTCTAAGATGAAACTTTTGGGCTTGGTAATCTTTATGTTATTAATTTATCATAATCACATGACTATAAGATGGGCTGTGATTCTGAGTACATGAGTACTGTTTTAATTTTCTTGTAATTATCTGGAATACTGTTTATTATTTGAAATAATATTTTTTTCATAAGCTGTTGTAAAGTTTATACTAAAATTTGGTGTTGTTTCTGCTAAATATATTTAGTGATTTTCATTGTTAAGAGTTATCTACAAAGTATTTTGATAAATAGCAATGTACTTTAAAGTTTAGGATATTTATAATATAAGAAGTTAAAATATAGTAGTGGCTTCTTATTTTGAATTACTAATTTGCATACCACATCATTTCTGGAAGAGATATAAAGTGTAATTTTCTTAATGGGGTTTGATATCAATTACCCGAAGGTGAGTAATGACAAACTTCAAACATACCTACGAAATAAACCATTTTCACTACAGGAAAACACGATGCAGAGCAAAGAAAAGTCGTTCCTTTGAGAACGTAAAAACAGACGTTAACCATAAACGCATAAGTCAGCCCTGAAAGTGTGGTGGATATGAATGAACACAAGTTTTAAAATGAACCTATAAAGAAGTGAACCCTTTGTCAAAACAGCTTTCACTGTAGGGAGATGAGAAAGTTCAAGAGGCGACTCTGTGGAGGCTAAGCCTTTCCCTGGGACCCGTAAGGGAATTAATTCTATGCTTGGGGCCAGACGGCCTGGCCTGGCCCCTGGATGACAAGTGCGGGCTGGCACCCTCCCGGGGCAGCTGGGACAGTGGTGCCCACACATTCCTTCTTCGCGTTTGCCCTGAGCACCTGGAAACAGACTCAAGGAGGGGAGAATGTGAGCCCTGGCCCAGCCCACTGTCGCATCGTCCCCAGTGGGGAGGCAGCGGCGTCCTTCCCCCATGGCCCAAGGGGGGTGCGCATAGGTCAGCTCTTCTCCCTGCTTGGCCCTGGGGGGCGACACCCCCAGTGCACCCGGGCTTGCTCCCCCTCTTCTCCATGTGAGGAGACGTCTCTTCATTCGGCAGGTGGGAGCCATGCTTTAGCTGGCAACTGACACCTGCAAACCTTCGCGTGGACCGGGGCCTGCGCTCTTGCGGGCAGGCTCGGGTGGGCTCCTTGCTGTCCCCATGCAGGGAGATCCCTGCCTGGCAGTGGTAACAGGTGCCTCTGTCGGACGCGTCGATGGGCGCAGCGAGCAGGGCGCTGGTAACAGGTGCCTCTCTCCAACGCACGGATGGGCAAGCAGGGCGCTGACAGCGCAACAGACTGACAGTTTGGCTCTGTGGGCAGGACGCCAAAAGTCTGACAGCGTTCTTGTACGAAAGCATTTTCTACCACATACACGTAACTCAGTATGTATGTGATTTTTTTCAAGTTTCGGTGAACACATTAACCATAAAATGAGCATTTGCAAAAGAACAGGTTTAAGAAGTGCATGAACTTACAGAAGAATTAAAATTTCTTTAGCTCTGGTATTAAGCACCACAAAGAGTCGATGAATTTGGGATGCGTTTGGATGTGTTAGGGGATGGGCGTGGTATATACAGTGGGGAAAGCGGCTGAGAGGGCAAGGATGTTAGGGGACAACATGAAATGAGATAAATGACACTGGCTGGTAATACAACATTGGAAAAGTATAGGCTACCCAAGAGTTTGCAAAGCATGGGTCTGAGAAAATAGGTATTCAAAGTATATTTTGAATTTGAAAATTGGAAAAATAGTCTTTTATTGTGACTGACCAGTCTGATGTCAACTAAAATTTAGGTCCAAAATGCCTCTTTGTTTTGGATATTAGAAATCAAGGGACCAGATGCGGCTCGAGCAGTTGAGTGCCCCACACGGGAGGTGCCGGGTTTGGTTCCTGGTGCCTCTTAAAGAAGACAAAACCACAAGCAGAGAAGCACAAACAATGAGGGAAAACAATGAGCAAACAGACAAGGGGACTATCTAAGGGGGTGGAAATTAAAGTTAGCCATTCATAAAGAGCATGTAATACCAGTCAGACAGTATGCCATTCCCAGCAGATGCAAGGAAGTGGGTCAGAAAGAGATCTAAACACATGATTAATTGAACATACGTGCTGTAAAGCACGCAGGTAGAAGATGACACTACAGCTCGCCCAGAGGAAGATGGCAGAGGAGATGCTTCGGGGCTCCGCCCCTACGGAAGCTATGAACAACCAGCAAGATCTGGCAGAAAAGTCATTTAAAAGTTCCAGGAAAGAGTTGAAGGACTGCAGCCACACGGTTAGTGCGGAATCAAGAAAAAGCTTCTACACAGCAGCAGGATCGTGTGGTACCTGGCAGGCCCCTCCCCACCCACGCCAGCTCCACGTGGAGCGAGCCTTGTTCCCAGTGTGGATCACTGACCCTCGGTCCGAGGGAGCAGAGTACGCCTTGTGTGCATACTGGGTGCGTGCATGCCCAGCCCAATGTGCCTGGGGGTGGCCTGAGGCACTTGCCCTGCGTGCAGGTGGCTCCCTGAGCCGTCCCACTGCACACTCAAGAGCAGGCAAGCCTGCCACCTGGGGCGCAGGGTGACTGGCCGTAGGATATGCACTGCAGTGCCTGGACCATGAGGAAACTGTTTTCTAGAGCAGAGGGGACATCTGGATCCACGGGAACAAGGGAATTCCTATGGCCACATGAACACACTCAAAACATGCTGCATGTACAGAGGGAGGGAAGCCCCTGTGCTCTGGCCTGGAGCTGTTCTCTAAATTCATTGTATGGCTAAGCCCTGAAGGAGAGGACTTGCAAGGGTCAATCTGCAAAGACTGTGAAAAGGGTTTCTTTTTCTTCTTCTCCTTTATTAGTTTTGTTAGCTCCTGGCATTCAAAGCACATTCTGTCATAAAACTAGCTGGATACAAAGGAACAGATGCCTCTGAGTCTAAATTCTAAATTCTACACATTAAAATATCACAATGTCCAGGATTCAACAAAAGCTGACAAAACATACAAAAGCAATATTAATAGGAAACAATGGTCTAGGCAAAGCATCAATGAGGAGAACCAGACCTGGGACATGCTAGACTAGGGGTTCTTAGCCAGGGGTCCCTGAGCTTGAACTGAAATTCAGAAAAACATTTTTCTTGTGAGGATGTGTTAGTGCAGGTGTGATATAGTTATTAAATACTATACAGTATAGCATGTCTTTAGTAAGGGGTCTGTGGTTTTCAACTGACTGGCAAAGGGGTTTATGGAACAAAAAAGGTTAAGAACCCCTGTACTAAACAAAGACTTTAAAAAAGGTCTTAAGTATGTTCATAGAGCTAACAGAAAACATGGACAAAGAATGACAGGAAATCAGGAAAATGATAGATGAACACAAAGAGAATAGGAGAGATGGTAATTATGAAAAGGAACAGAGCTGAAGACCACAGTAACAGAAATTAAAAATTCCCTGGAGGTGTTCAACCGCAGATGAGAGCAGGCAGAAGAAAGAATCGGAGAATTTTAAGATAAGATAATTGAAGTCATTTAGTCTAAGAGCAGGAAGAAGAAAGAATGGAGAGAAGTGAGCAGAGCCTGAGGTAGCTGTGGGGCACTATTGAGCATGCCAAAATATGCAGTGGGAGTTCCAGAAGGAGAAGAAAGAGAGAAAGGGGCAGAGAGAATAGCTAAAGAAATAACGGCTAGAAACTTCCTAAATTTAATGAAAGATGGAACATACACATCCAAGACACTCAAAGAATTTCAAACATGTAAACACAAAGACAGGATAAAATAAAAAAGGCCATGGCATATTATAATCAAACTTTTGAATGCCGAAGATAGAGAACTCTGCAAGCCACAAGAGTGAAGTCATGTGTCACATACAAGGGAGCCCCAGTAAGATTTAGTGCTGATTTCTCATCAGAAACCATGAGGAGGCAAGAAGGCACATACTGAAAGTGCTGAAAGCAAGTAATTGCCAAATAAGAATTCTATACCTGGCAAAAGTGTCTTTCGAAAAAGGAGGAAAAGATTAAGACATTCTCAGATAAACAAAATGTCAGATAAACAAAAAAGGTCATCACCACTGGACTGGCCCTATAAGCAATGCTAAAAATTTCTGCAGGTTGAAAGGAAAGAACAAGAGAAAGAGATCTAAGCTGCATGAAGAAATAAAGATCTCTGGTGAGGATAGCAACATGGGCTAATATAGATGCCAGTACTTGCGTATTTTGGTTTTTAACTCCACCTACAGGATCTAAAAGAAAAGTGCATAAAATATAATAATAAAACATTTGGGCCTCATAATGTATAAACATACAATTTGCGACAAGAACTACATTAAACTGGGGGTATAGGAACATAATTTATGTATACTATTAAAGTTCAGTTGGTATCAAAGTAAACGAGATTGTTATAGATTTCGGATGTTAAATTAAACCCCATAGTAACTACGAAGAAAATATCAGAGAATATGCAATTGACAGAGGCAGAAAATAGACTGCAGGGTGTGAGGGGCTGGGGAGAAGGAGTGGTGAGAGCTAATGAGTAAAGGGTATAGGGATAGTTTTAGTAATGGAAGGTGGTAAAGGAACTACTGTAGTGTGATGTGATGAATCCTGCTGAATGGTATGCTTGGGAATATTGAGATGGGAAAACTTGTATGTATGGTTCCAAAATTTGGAGAGAGAAAAAAAGAGCAACTAAAGAGAAAATAACAATTAAATACAATGCATGATCCTGGATAGGATCTAGCAAGGGAAGAGAAAAGGCTCAAGGGACATTATTGGGACATAGGAAAAAATTGGAATATAGAATATAAGCTTTATATCAGTGTTAAATTTCTTGAACTTGATAACTGTGGTTAAGGCAGTTACCTAAGTGAGTATCCTTGTTCTTAGGAAATGTACGCGGCAATAGTAAGTGTTCAGGGGTCAAAAGGTATCCAATCTACACTCAAGTGTTCAGAAAATGGATAAATAGATATATAGCTAGATATCTACCCAGCTAGATGGATAGAATGATATTGCAAATGTGGCAAAAATGTTAAAAATGATGAATCTGGGGGAGTAAGGGTATATTATAATTCTCTGAATTGGATTTTTCTGGGGACCTAAAAAAGTTTTTTCATTGTCTTTTTTAAAAAAAGATACATAAATCACACAAAATGTTACCAAAAAAAAAAAGTTTCCCTTATACCCCTCTCCCCACAGCCCTCACTCCTTCCACATCTTCTTTCATTAGTGTGATACACTCATTGCATTTGGTGAGTATATTTTGGAGCACTGCTACACAGCCTGGATTATAGTTTACATTGTAGTTTACACTCTCTCAGTCCATTCAATGGGTTTTGGCAGGATATATAATGTCCTGCATCTGTCCCTGGAATATCATTCAGGACAACGCCAAGTCCTGAAAATATCCCCATATCACACCTCTTCTTCCCTCTCCCTGCCCTCAGCAACTCACACGGCCACTGTCTCCACATCAACGATATAATTTTTTCCATTGCTAGAGTCACAACAGTTCTATAGTAGAATACCAGTAAGTCCACTCTAGTCCATATTTTATTCCTCCACCCTGTGGACCCTGGAATGGTGATGCCCACTTCACCTCTAAATTGAGAGGGGGCTTAGATTCCACATGGATGATGGATGTGATTCTCGTGCTTGCAGTTGTAGACTCTCTCAGTTCCCTGGTGTGTTGGTTGACCATCTTCGCCACCCTGTTAGTTGACCTGGGTAAGTCCAATGAACTGGTGTTGCAACTCTGCTAAGGCTCATGGCCCAGCTGGCACATGGACAGTCCAGAGATTCAAGTCTCCTGGGCATACACCAACCTCAGTGCCAACCACAGGTTCAGTAAAAATAACAGAAGAGGCGTGTGTAGAGAGGTCACATCTGAATAGATACAACCCCAGGCAGTGGTGCTCCTGAGGGCTTTGGAGACACCCAGGTTCTATGGTCATGGCTGATGGCTCTGGAGTTCAGTGCCCTGCCAGTGGTCCCTATTTTGGAATTTGTGCCCCTGAGTGTGATGGAGTTGGATTCAGATGTGATCTCTCTGCATAAGATTTTTATTATTTTTCTAACTCTCCTGCAAGTTTGAAATTATTTCAAAGTAAAAAGTTTAAAAAAAATGGCATGATCCTATGGTATGGAATGTGTACTAAGCATGCATACAAGCTTGGCTTGGTAACTTAAGTTTTAAATTGTAATTTAAGAAGTTCATCAAATATAGAATAAAGACAAAAAATACTATATATAGAGAGAGACAACCCCAAGTACAAGCACAGATGCTCACAGGTGCATACAGGGGCATGGCAAAGGCAGGTCAGATGCACAGGTGGACCTAGGTTATAAAGCATCTGGATAGTCATACTTTATACTTTGGACTTTATCCTGTTATAATGAAAACTATCAAGGACGTTTTTGTAGGGGTTTTGTATATCAGATGATTCAGGATGGACTGAGGGAAGTTATTGCAGAGAGACTGACTTATCAGAAAGGCTCTGGCATGATCTAAATGGGAGCTGGGAAAGAACTGACAGAGAGGAGGCTTAGGTGGTTGAAGAAGAAGAGAAATCATGGAGAAAAATGAGATATAATTAGGAGGTTTAATATTGCACCCGGAAATAGATCATATGTGAAAAATAGCAAGTTTAAAGATAAGTCTGAAAAAGAGATCAGAAGTACTGTGTTTGATTTTGGTCATGTTGAACTTGAATGACCCATGGGACTTTCCGTTGGATGTATTCAGTAGGCAGTGAATATCTGGATTTGGCGCTCAAAGGAGAGGTCAGAATTAGGAGATACAGATTTACGTAGTGGAGCCTCCAAGAATGGGAGGTGATTACCCAAGGAGAGCATTAGGAGGTGACCTCAAATATTTAAAGGGTGGGTAGGTGAAGAACTGCGAATGAAGTCAGACACAAGTGACCACAAAAGTAAGAGGAGAGTTAGGAGAGGCTAATTCATCTTTTTTGGCGTCTTTCTTGCAATCTGTCTCACAGGCGTAGCCCATTTCAGCACCACAGCACATTCCCAGATAACCTCAGGGCATTAATGCAGGCTTGCTTTCTTAACTAGGATGATTTCCTTAGTTCTTGTTTGGGGATTAACATCTACCAGATTGGCAGGCATTTTTATATTAAGAATGAAGTTGTTGATTTTTTAAAAAAACATTAAGGTGTGTGTCTCTCTTCTACTGTGACATCTTCACTTTTCAATATTTCAGGTGGCACCTCAGCAATTTCATGAAGGTCTCCCAACAAGTTATTGCTCAAAATTGGAGGTACAATCTTACATACCTATTGGGTTATTTTGCTGTACCACTGTAATGGCATGGGTCAGATACTTCACAATTCCCTTGGTTCTCTGGCCTTGTCAGCACCAGCAGAATGGCATGAAAGAGACACTTAAAAAAGTTGTGGTGTTAGTTCTTTGCTGTTTATTTTTACTGAACCTACATTATTTATACAAGCAAATATTATGCAAGTTATACTTAAGCACTCTCTTTTTATTTTCCACTTTTATTCAAACCTGAGACATCCACATTTATCATGTATTTTTTTTATATTGTCACCTAAAAACGTTATTAGAAAAGTGATTTCTACCTAGTGAATTTTTTTTTGCTAGCCTTTTTTAAAACTTTTTTAAAAACTTTTTTTATTGAAATGTATCATTCATACATAAACGTACATAAACAATAAATGTATAATAGTCATGAACTTACAAAACAAACATATAACATCAATCATATATAACATCTCACCCTACCACCAATAACTTGAATTGTTTTTAAATTTTTTTAACTAATGATTAAAGAACATTGTCAAAATATTACTACTAAACAAAGTAGTTTTTCCCTAACCAATCCAATTATTATTATCTTTATATCATTTATATATGAACATACATAAACAATTAAGAGTATAGTAAATGTTGTGAACTTACAAAGCAAACATGCATAACACCATTCAGGGGTCCCGTACATCAACCCTCCACCAGCACCTTGCATTGTCATTAGACATTTGTTACAAACTATGAAAGAACACTGTCAAAATCTTACTACTAATCATAGTCCTTATCTTACATTAGGTGTGTTTTCCCCCAACCCACCCTATTATTATTTTTTAAATATATTTTTTATGACAGAAGTTGTAAACTTATAAAACAATCATGCACATGTGTGGAATTTCAAACAACACCCCTCCGTCAACACACTACAATGTGGTGTGTCATTTGCTATTGATAGAATAATATCATCTGATTATTACCATGTCCATAGTATACATTTGGCTCACCTTTTCCATACTGCCTCAGTGTCAACACAGTACATCGTTTGCATAGATGCAAGAATATTATATTTTTACTACTAACCACAGTCCATAGGTTGCTCTAGCTGTATTTTTTCCCATGCTTCTCCACATTCCCAACACCCTGCAGTAGTGATATATATTTGTTGTAGCTCACAAAGGACACTCTTGCATCTGTACCATCAACCACAATTCTCACCCATCTCTTGGTTCACTGTGCTGTCCAGTTCCTAGATTGTTCTCAACCATTCTGTCAATTGGCATTTACATAACTAGACTACCATTTTCAGTCACATCCCCATTTATAAACTAGCTGTAACTGTGTGTTACCATCCACTCTATACATTTCCAGAATTTTACAGTAAAGCTCATTAAAACTTCTACATACATTAAATATCAGTAGTCCACTCAGTCCTTCTCTTATCTCCTTTAAGAATCCACCACCTACTACCAGGTCTTGAAGATATTTTCCAATAATTTCTTCTAGAAATTTTATGGTTCTTGCTTTTATTTTTAGTTTTAGATCCATTTTGAATTAATTTCTGGATAAGGTGTGAGATACGGGTCCTCTTTCCTTCTTTCAGCTATGGATAGCCAATTCTTTCAGCATTATTTGTTGAGTGGATTGTTCTGCCTGAGCTGTGTGAGTTTGACAGGCTAGTCAAAAATCACTTGGCCATACCTATGAGGGTCTGTTTCTGAACCATAAATTTGGTTCCATTGGTCTATTGTGTCTGTCTTTAAGCCAGTACCTTGCTGTTTTTACCACTATAGGTAGGTATTATGATTTAAAGTATGGAGATAGGGTTCACTTTTCCTTTCTCAGATGTTTCTTACTATTCAGGACTCCTTACCTTTCCAAATAAATTTACTGATCATGTTTTCAATTTTTTCTTTAATGCTGGTGGAATTTTTATCTGGATTGCATTAAATCTGTATATGAATTTGAGTAGAATTGACATCTTAATGATATTTAGTCTTCCAATCCATGAACATGGAATGTTCTTCCAGTTATTTAGGGCTTTTTTGATTTGTTTTAACATTGAGTTGCAGTTTTCTGAGTACAAGTGCTTTACATCATTGGTTAAGTTTATTCCTATTTGAGTTTTATCTGTCATATTTTATTTTCGCCACTCTTTTGACACTTTCAGTTTTATTGATAAAATCTTCATTTCTAGACTCTCTTCCAGGCCTTTCTCTCCTGTCTTTTCTTTTCAGGCTCTGGCACACACTTTAGTATTTCCTGAAATTCAGGTCTCTTGGTTAGAAATTCTCTCAGTTTCTGTTTAGCTGTGAATATTCTAATTTCACCCTCCTTTTTGAAAGACAGTCTTGCTGGATATAAGATTCTTGGCTGGAAGTTTTTCTCTTGTAGTATCTTAAATATATCAGACCACTGTCTTCTTGCTTCCATGGTTTCTGGTGAGAAATCAGCGCTTAATCTTATTGGATATCCCTTATATGTTATGCATTGCTTTTCTCTTGCTGCTCTCAGAATTTTCTCTTTGTCTTAGGCCTTTGATATTCTGATGAGTGTGTGTCTTGGCGTTGGTCTATCTGGATTTTTTCGGATGGGAGCTTCTCCTCAAAAAATTTGGAGGACCTCTTATTTTGTGGGAAACATGGAAGCGCAAGTTAGTAGGACAAACTACCTCCTGGACTCTGCAGATAGTCTTGGAGCTGCAACTGCTACTACCAACTCCTTCTTCTGCACACCACTCTGGATTCCCTTTGCTGCCATATGATACTTCTGCTTGTCCAAGTGGCTTACCTGGTGGCATGACTCATCTCTGAGGAGTCTGAACCCATGTGTTCAGTTGTGTGTCAACTTGGCTAGGTTATAATGTCTAGTTGTTTGGTCAAGCAAGCACTATTCTGATTGTTACTGTGAGGACATTCCATGGCATTTAAATGAGTTAATTGCATCGGTGGCTGATTACATCTACAATCAACTGAGGTGACTGCCTTCAACAATGAGAGAAGACTCATCCAATAAATTAAAAGCTTTAAAAGGAGAAGTGGGAAAGTGGATGTGGCTCAAGTGATTGGGTTCCCACCTACCACAGGGGAGATCCCAGGTTTGGTTCCTGGTGGCTCCTGGAGAAGACAAGCTGGCATGGAGGGCAGGCACAGCAAGCTGATGCAACAAGATGATTCAACAAAAGAGATACAAAGAGGAAAGACAATGAGAAACACAACAAACCAGGGAGCTGAGGTGGCTCAGGTGATTGAACACTTCTCTTCCACATGGAAGTTCCCAGATTCAGTTCCTGGTGCCTCCTAAAGAGAAGATGAGCAGACACAGAGAGCACATAGCAAATGGACACAGAGGGCAGACAGCAACCACAAACAATGAGGGGGGGCATAAATAAAGTAAATTTAAAAAAAAATAGAAAACTAAAAGGAGAAGTGATTTCAGCAGTAGGAAGAGAGAATTTCCATCCCTACTTCAGACTGCCCTTTGGAATTTGGACTTGCCCATCCCCACAGTTGCATGACAAAATGATTATTGATGTGGAGAGGGTGGCAACAGTGGCTGCTGATGGTCGGGAGATAGAAGAAGAGATACGGTGTGGGGGCATTTTCAGGATTTGGAGTTGTCCTAGGTGGTGCTGCTGGGACAGATGCTGGACGTTGTATGTCCTGTTGTGGCCCACTGGCTAGACTGGGGGAGAGTGTGAACTACAACGTGGACCACTGTCCATGTGCTGCAGCGGTTCTCCAGAAAGTACTCACCAGGTACAGTGGATGTGCCACAATGATGGAAGAGTCTGTTGATGTGGGAGGGGTGGTGTGGGTAGAGCGGGGTGGGGGTTATATGGGGACCTCATATTTTTTGAATGTAACATTTAAAAGAAAATAAAGAAAAAAAGTGAAAAAAAAAACCAAAAAAAACAAAAGAAAAAAGGAAGAAAGAACACTCCTCCTTCAGGGTATCCTGCCTGCCTTCTCTTCTTATTCATCCTGTATCCTCCCTTTCCAGACCACATTTGTGATCACAAATATTTTTCAAGAACCAAGAATAATTAAGTAACCCATTCTTCAAAAAGAAAAGAAAATCTCATCCTGTATACAGACATCTGCTGCTGGTTCTGTTTCTCTAGAGAACCCTGACTGATACAGCTTTGGTATCAGGAGTGGTTCTTGAGAAACAGTCTTAAGGATAAGATTTCTGAATTGGTTCTGGGATTTTTTGAATTGGTTCTCTAATATGATCAGATTCAAAGGCACTAATGATTTATTTCTAATCAAGATTCCATTGATAGTCCATGGCAACAGTTGGCAATAGAGGTATGCAAAATATCACCAATGGTTACAGCTACTCAAATGCTTCAAGAGTCAAGGCTCTGTGTGAGAGTGTTTTTGATACCTTAATGGAGATTTGCAGAGTTAAAAGGTATAAGGATGTTGGCTGGTTGTTCTATGCTGAATACAGTCATAAAAAATTTAAAAAAAGATAAACCCAATGCTTTAAATTTGCACCTTAAGCACTGCATGAAGGACGTGAAAGTTTCTACATGTGCTCTGAAGGAAAATTTTCTTTTGTGTAGCCATACACTTGAAATTTCCAAAACCATACTCAGAGTCTCATTCTGTGAGAGACTGAATTAATTAGAGCATAAACTTAATTACCAACTTTGCAGGTTGTCTGCTGTTAAACTGGAGACATTGACTGAAAAGGAAAGAGATTCTGAGAATTGGAATGGGGACTCATGGGTTGATAATGATGGTGATCAGGACACAGAATTCCTAGATTCTCCTGAGCCTTTACCAGACAAACCTGCAATGATCTTCCCCGAGGAGTCAGCCACCCAACTTCCAGTCTGCCCTGAGGAACCAGCCTCCTGATCTCCATTCTGTCCCAAGGCACCTGTCAGCCATCCTCCACCTGAAGAGATTAACCCTTTGTCTGATAAACTTGTAAATCTAAGCAAACAGTAGAGAATCCTCTGTCTGAAGAGATTAATCCTGTTTCACCAGAAGAAACTACAAGGAAATCCCTGAGGGATTTGGCTGGCAAGAAACTTCTAATTCTTCTTGTGAGCCTCCCAACCCTTCTTTGCTTCCAGATCTATTATGAGACTAATGTTCCAACAGGCCCCAAAGAGTGAGGTACAAAATGTGACCCATGAGGAGGTGCACTAGATTCCAAAAGAACTAGATGATTTTTCCAATTTATATAGAAGGAAATCAGGGGAGTATGTGTGGGAATGGATATTAAGGGTGTGGGATGATGGTGGAAGTAATGTAAAGTTGGATGGGGCTAATTTATTGATATGGGCCCACTAAGCAGAGACTCTGATTCAACGTTGCAAGTTGAAGGGTTAGAAAAGGTGCTAACCGCTTGTTCAGGTGGTTGGCTGAAACAGGCAGCAAAAGGGGCCTATGTCCTGAGGCTAAAAGGCCTAAACTGTTCTGGTGTCATGCAGATGGGGGGATCCAAATCTTAGAGCAGGGCTTCTCAACCAGTGGTGCACAGACCCCCAAGGGATCTGTGGAAAGATTTCAGGGGGTCCATGAGCTTGAACTGAAAAACATCAACTTATTATCTTTATTTACTCTGACCTCTGAGGTTGAGGTCATAAAACTCTCTGCAGCTACATTCAGAAAAGGGGTCCTTGGTTTTCACCTGACTAGCAAAGGCGTCCATGGAACAAAAAATGGTTAAGAACCCCTGTCTGAGAGAGATTGGAGTGTTAGAGTGGGTTTACCATGGAAGACCTGCTCACCCAGCCCAGGAACGTCCAGGAGGACACACCTTTAACCAGACTGTGAGGAATACATTTGTGAGACTAACTCCATCTTCCCTGAAGAGCTCTGTGGTTGCTCTTCTCTGTAGTCGAGACATTACTGTAGGAATTGTCATAGAACTAGAATCCTTAAACACTTTGGGGATGATCACGTCTTGGGCTGGCAGAAGCCAGGTGGCAGCACTTCAAATCCAAGATGGGTGTGGCTACCCCAATGAAAGGCTGACTCAAAGCAGCCATTGAGAGTTGGACTCAGAGCTCTGTGGTGTTGGCTGGTAGATCATGGGGCACCTAGAAGTAAAACAGATGGGCACTCGAAGAAATTCTCACTTGATCTGTATAAGCATAAAATTCTAGATCAAGTGAACAGAAGTCTAAACTGAATTACAAAAACATAGATTTATGGTCCCTTAATGAAATGCAGACTTGAGACAGTTACAGACCCAGAGCCCCTTGAAGGAAGGGAAGGCAGGTACCCGTGGGGAAGGATCCTGTTACACTGCCAAGAATTTATATTTTTAATTTTCTTCCAAGGCTACTCCAAAGAGACCTAGGGCCTTTTACCAGGTTAACTGTGCATCGGGGAAATGGAAAGGATCAGACATTTCAGGCATTATTAGACACTGGCCCAAAAGTGGCACCAGTTTCAAGAAACCCAAAATATCACTGTGGTCCCCCAGTCAGAGTAGGGGCTTATGATGTCCGGTGATCACTGGAGTTTTAGCTCAGGTCCATCTCACAGTGGGTCCAGTGGGTCCCTGGACACATTCTGTGGTTATTTCCCCAATTCTGGAATGCACAATTGGAATAGACATACTCAGCAACTGGCAGAATCCCCAGTTTGGATCCCTGAGTTGTGGAGTGAGGGGTATTTATGGAAGGGAAGACCAAGTGGAAGCCACTAGAACTGCCTTATCTAGCAAAATAGTAAATCAACTGCAGTACCGGATTCCCGGAGGGACTGCGGAGATGAGCGCCGCAGTCAAGAACTTGGAAGGGGAAATGGCATCGAGGTAGGTAGGCAGAGCCTGACTTTTTCACGAAAAGGAGCCAAGAAACGGCAAGGACCTGGCCAAGGAGCTGCTTTGGATGGTTATGTAGAACGGGAGAGTGCCCTGCATCATCCAGGAGGGCACTGGACCGATAAAGAAGCCAAGGAAAGTCACGAGGTGCTGCCCCTATGGCTGGAAAGGGCACCTGCACCCCGCCCTCAGGGCAAGTGGCACCGGTGGAAGCCCTGGCTCCCTGCTGCCAGCGGAGTGGGAGGGGGCGTTCCTGGGAGGAAGGGTGGACAGTTTGGCCTGCTGAGCCCCCTTTGAATCTGGGAAGGGACCTTGACCTGACAGGAAAGGAAAGGGGGAAATCTTCTCAGGCAGGCTGTCATGCCCACACCCAAGAAAGGAACCAGAGAGGGGCAGAGACAGGCTTTCAAGTTCTTGATGGTAGTGCTGATCTCAGGTTAGAAATCTAACCTGCCTGAGCCAGATGATCTTCTTGAAGGCTAGTCTGTAGAGCCAGATTAGCTCAGGCGAAGAATTGCTGCCTTGCCTATTATAAAGTTGCTGGTCCAATTCCCGGTCTCCTAAGAGAAGTGGTCCAGGAGGTGATTCACCAGGGTGTCAGGGACCCAGCTCATACCTTAAGACAGGGAGCAAAGGGACATTTTTATTTTCTTTTGTTTTAGGTTTTCTTGGATCTGTTATTTTTCATTTTTTAAAGGTTCCTTTCCCCGCCCCCCATTTTACTGGCTAACACCCAGGACCTCACCTGCAGAGAGTAGTTGAGTGATGAGCCCAGCAGCCTGAGAAGCCCCTTAGGGGCCTAAGACGGCTGACTTCCTGGGCTGTTTTTTTTTGGGGGGGGGATTGTTACTGTTTGTTTTAAATTGTTGCTCTATTGTTTCATGGTTTTTGTGTTTCCCCTTTGTTTCCTTTTTTTCCCTTTTACCTATTTTTCTATTTACTTTCTTTTCTTTCCTCTGTTTTTCTATTTTCTATTTTCTGTTGTTTTTCTTTCATTCCACTTCTTTTTGTTTGGCCGTTAACTTTTTAAAATTTCTCTCTCTCTTTTTTCTTTCCCTCTTCTCATCATTCCAGCCTGTTAATTCATTCTATATATTTTTCTCTATTTTGCTTCTTGTTTAATTTTTTTCTGTCCCACTTTTGTATTCTTATTCCTTTATACTTTTTACTTCTTATGATTTTTTTTGCTAATGTTAATTATTTATTTTCCTAGGCCTTCTATTTTTTGTTATTTTATTATTATTACTATAAAACTATTACTATTATTCTTTTTCTCTTCATAGTTCTTCTTTTTTCAGGTACTAATATTTATTTTTCAAGGGAACACAGAAAACAGCAAGGAAATAGAATAAGAGGAACCAAGTGTCAAAGAGGAAACTTACCCCTCCCCACAAACAACAAAATAAAACCCTCAAGTAGAAAGTGAAGCTACCAATCAAAAAAGCCCATCAAGAGAAACAGATGCCTAGACACCAACAAAAAATTACAAGCCATACTAAGAAATATGAAGACATGGCTCAGTCTAAGGAACTGAAACAGGAGGAGATGCAGAACATGGAGAACTAATCAGAGATGTCCAAACAAATGCCATGAATCCACTTAATGAAGTGGAGGAAGAGATTAAGGATATTAAGATGACAGTGGGAGAAAAAAACCAAAGAAATTGTAATCATACATAAAAAGATAATGGTTATGATGGTGATGAATGGCATGGTGCAGGAAGTAAAAAATATACTGGAAGCACATACCAGCAGATTTGAACAGGCGGAGGAAATAATCAGTGATGTGAAAGACAGTACACCTGAAATCAGATAGTAGAACAGATAGATAAAAAGAGAAAAAAAATCCAGCAGGGAATTAGGGGTTTAAAAAACAAAAAATGCACAAACATATACATTATAGGCATCCCAGAGGGAGAATAGAAGGGAAAGGGGGCAGAAGGAGGTAATACTGGCTGAAAATGTCCTAGCTCTTCTGAGGGACATAGATGTGCATGTCCAGGAAGTGCAGCTTACCCCAAACAGGATAAATCCCAACAGGACAGTGTAAGAAAGAAAATTATTGGTAAGAATAACTAAAAAGATAAAAAGAGGATAAAATAACATATGGCATACATAAATCTAAAGAAAATATGGCTAATGTAATTCCTTGACAATAATAACTATGAATATTAATGGATTAAACCTGACAATGAAGAGACACAGATTGACAGAATGGATAAGGAAATATGATCCTTCTATATGCTGTCCACAAGAAACTCACCTTAGACACAGGGATGCAAGCAGGATGAAAGTGAATGTGGAAACAATTTTAAAAGCAATAATGAAAAAAGGGCAGGTGTAGCTATACTAACATCAAACAAAATAGACTCTAAATGCAAAACTGTTGTAAGAGACAAAGGAGGACACTATACATTAATACTGACCAATGGAACTGAATTGAGAGTTCTGCTCTAGATCCTCACATATAAAGTCAATGGATATTTGACAAGGCCACCAAGTCCAACTGGGAGAGAATGGACTCTTCAAAAAATGGTGCTTGGAGAACTGGGTATCCATACCCAAAAGAATGAGAGAGGAACACCATCTCATACCTTACACAAAAAGTAACTCAAGATGGATCAAAGATGTAACTATAAGAGCCAAGACCATAAAGATCTTGGAAGATAATGTAGAGAAGCATCTACAGGATCTTATAATAGGAAATGGCTTCATGAACATTACACCCAAAGTCAAGCAATGAAAGAACAAATATATAAATGGGACCTCCTCAAATTAAAAATTTTTGCACCTTAAGGAGTTTGTCAAGAAATTGAAAAGGCAGCTTACTCAATGGGAGAAAATATTTGGTAGCCATATATCTGATAGGGGCCTGATATCCAGCATATATTAAGAACTCAGGAGGGTTGCATCCAGCATGCATGTGGAATCTAAGCCTCCTCTTGATATAGATGTGGAGTGGACACAACCATTCCAAGGTCCACAGGATGGAGGAATAGCATATGGATTAGAGTGGACTTACTGATATTCTATTCATGAACTATTGTGACTAGTAATCGAAGAAAATGTGGCATTGGTGTGGAGAAAGTGGCCATGGTGGCTGCTGGGTGTGAGGAATGGGAGGAAGAGATGAGATGTGGAGGCATTTTCGGGACTTGGAGTTGTCCTGGGTGAT
The DNA here is from genome assembly GCF_030445035.2 of Dasypus novemcinctus. Classification (NCBI taxonomy): domain Eukaryota; kingdom Metazoa; phylum Chordata; class Mammalia; order Cingulata; family Dasypodidae; genus Dasypus; species Dasypus novemcinctus. Next base: position 7,033,277 of record NC_080701.1, on the reverse strand, counting down.
GCTGCAGGGACAGTTACCGGACATTGTATGTCCTCTTATGGCCCACTAGACGGAACGTGGGAGAGTGTGGGCTATAATGTGGACCATTGACCATGAGGTGCAGCAGTGCTCAGAGATGTATTCACCAAAAGCAATGAATGTCTCATGATGATGGAGGAGATTGTTGCTATGGGGGGAGGAGGGGGTGAGGGGGGTGGGGGTATCTGGGGACCTCATATTTTTTTAATGTAATATTAAAAAAATAAATAAAGACAAAAAAAGAACTCCTACACCTCAAAAATAAAAAGACAAACGACCCATTTAAAAAATGGGGAAGTGATTTGAATAGATACTTCTCCAAAGAAGCAATACAAATGGCTAAAAAGCACATGAAAAGATGCTCAATATCAATAGCTATTAGGGAAATCAAAATCAAATCTACAATGAGATATCATCTTACACCCATTAGACTGGCAGCTATTAAAAAACAGTGGACTGCAAATGTTGGAGAGAATGTGGAGGAATGGGTACACTTATCCACTGCTGATGGGAATATAGAATGGTACCACCATGGTGGAGGACAGTTTGGCAGTTCCTCAGGAAGCTAACTACAGAACTGCCATATGATCCAGCAATCCCACTGCTGGGTATATACCCAGAAGAACTGAAAGAAGGGACATGAACAGATACATGCACACCAAAGTTCATAGCAGCATTATTCACTATAGCCAAAAGTTGGAAACAACACAAATGTCCATCAACAGATGAGAGGATAAGCAAATTGTGGTATATACATACAATGGAATATTACTTAGATGTTAAAAGGAATGCAGTTTTAACACATGGGATGACATAGATGAATCTTGAAGACCTTATGTTGAAGGAAGCAAGTCTAACACTGAAGGACAAATATTCCATGACCTCACTGATATGAATTAAGCAAACTGAGCAGACTCACAGAGCTAGAGTCTGGAAGATGGGTTTACAGGAGACAGAAGGGGAGAAGGTTGTGAGCCAATGCCCATATGGGCAAAAGCTCTGATAAGGTGGAAAGGTGTAGTTGTGTGGTGGATGGGCATGACAGTGATGCTGTGATGCTATTGGCTTGGGCAGTGCTGTTCTGTGAGGTGGGTAGGGTGGGAAGTGTGGGTTGGGATGTCCATGGAACTGGGGGGAGGGTCAGGGGAGGGAGCAGGTGAACTCTGGAGATTTCCAGGTATGTGGTTGAAACTACAATTCTGGGAATGTTCTTATGGCAAATATAAGAGGGGAGCATTACTGCTTTAGGGTATTGGATGTGGGGGACATGCGGGGCAGTGCTCACCTGGGGCAGACTTCTAGGGAGTGTGTGAGTGTTCATTTTGTCATAGTGTGTTGTATCAGTGGGTGGAGACCCACACAATGAGCACAAAGGTTGGATTCCCTCCTTGGGGAGTCCTGCTATGTTTTCAAAGGGGCAGGAGTCACTCCAAGGCATATGCAGCACCTAATAGGGGAGGACAGGCCAGTATGTCAAGCCCTCAATGTTGTTGCAAGTAGTTATGAATCTTGCTCTTTAAGGAGGGAAGCTTGACATTTGCCATGGGTCCTGAGTGGAGAGAGAGGGAGGAATAGAGTAAATGGAACATGGGGCATTTGGGGGGCACTGTAATTGTTCTACATGACCTTGCAATGATGGATACAGGCCATGTTAAATTTCATCAAAATTTATAGAAGTATATGGTCCAAAATGTAAAGTGGGGCACGTATGAATCCCCTGTTTTTTATGTAACATTTATGTTGTCTAAGTATCTTTTAAAAAATTAAAAATATATATATATACACGCCCATATCTGTATATACATATGCATATGAACTTGAAGGAGGCAAGGATGGTGATTCCTGTCACAATTTCATTCAATTCTCCTATTTGACCTGTGCAGAAAAAAGGTGGATTTTGAAGGATGATAGCGAATTACTGCAAACTGAACCAAGTGGTGACTCCAATTGCAGCTGCTGTTCTAGATGTGATATAATTGCTTGAGCAAATCAACACACCCCTGGTACCTGGTATTCAGCTATTGATCTGGCAAATGCTTTTTTTTTCTTAATTGCTGTTAGTAAGGACCACCAGAAACAGTTTGCTTTCAGCTGGCAAGGCCAGCAATATACCTTCACTGTCCACCTCAGGGATTTAGCAGCTCCCCATTCCTATTTCAAAATCTAGTCTGCAAGGAACTTTATCCTCTCTCCCTCAAAACATCACACTATTCCATAATACTGATGATATTATACTAATTGGACTAGTGATCAAGAAGTAGCAACTACTATAGACTTATTGTTAATGCATATGCATGTCAGAGGGTGGGAGATGAATTCAAACAAAATACAGGGTCCTTCCACCTTGGTAAAGTATCTAGGTGTCCAGTGTTGTGGGGCATATGATGATACCCTTCTAAGATGAATGATAAGCTGTTGTATCTGGCCCCTCCTACAACCAAAAAAGAAGGCATAATGCCTAGGTGGCCTCTTTGGATTTTGGAGATAAGATATTCCTCATTTGGGTGTGCTACTCTGGCCCATTTACTGAGTGACCTGAAAAGCTACTAGTTTTGGGTGGTTAACTGGACAAGAGGCAGCTCTACAACAGGCCCAGTCTTCTGTTCAAGCTGCTCTGCCACTTGGGCCGTACGATCCAGCAGATCCAATAGTGTGGGAAGTTTCAGTGGCAAATAGAGATGTTGTCTGGAGCCTTTGGCAGGCCCCTATTGGGAAACCACAATGCAAATCCTCAGGATTTTGGACCAAAGCTCTACTATCCTCTGCAAATGACTACTCTCCTTTTGAGAAACAGCTTCGGGCCTGCTACTGGGTCTTAGAGACTGAATGCTTAATGATGGGCCACCAAGTTATCTAGTCTGCAAGGAACTTTATCATATCATGCCTATCATATACTTGGTGTTGTCTGATCTGCCAAGCCATAAATTTGGGAGTATACAGCAGAACTCCATCATAAAATGGAAGAAGGTAGCTATAAACACAAGCTATGACCACATGACCAGTTACAGAAATAAGGACTCTACCAGTTATGAATATTTCTTCCTTGTTTTTCTATGAGTATGTTTGTATATATACTTAAAGCAAATATCTTACTTTTCTTTCCCTATCTTATCCCCTTATCATTTGACATTAGTTGTATTAGTTTAATGTCATTGTATTTAAGTTTTAGGATATCAAGTTTAAGAGCAAGCACTGGCCTGATTGTTACTGTGAGCACATTTCATGGACTTAAATCATCATGAGTTGATTGCATCCATGGCTGATGACATCTACAATCTATTAAAGAGATTGCCTTCAACCAAGAGAGAAATTTCTTCTAATTGAAGTTTTTTTTTAAAAGGAGAAGTGATAATTTCAACAGTTAGAAGAGAGAATTTCCATCTTTACTTCAGCCAGCCAGCTTCTCCTGGGGAATTCATGGAAAACATTCACTGGAGATAACAGCTTGTGACCTGCCCTACAGAATTTGGACATCCTATCTTGACAGTCATGTGAGAAAATTCTTATAAAAATTTCATAACATTTACAGATATCTCCTGTCAGTTCTATTTCCCTAGAAAACCTTAATACATTACGGTTATCAAGTTATTCTCATAGCTTCTGCACTTATCCATTTATTGTCAAAACTATGCAAGAGCATACCAAGAAGCCCCCAAGGGGATCATCTGGATATCAGATTTATTACTCCTTTCCTCCACTAGTAACAGCAGCACTATCTCCTTTTTTAGGATCTTTCAAATGGTGACTCCTCCTCTTGCCAACTAGCCTCTTGGAATGAAGAGCCTAAAGTGTCATGAACTACAGGTTCATGCTGTGTCCCCTGTGAAGCATGCTTCCTTTGGAAACCAGGGCTTCTAAACTTGCGGATTTCAGATTTGTGAGATGGGAGGTACACAATTTTCAAGTGGGTGTAAGAGTATGGGAAAGCAAGCTCAACTTTATTTCCATCCTTGGTTTCTGGAATTCCACTTAATGGGGACACAGTACCATATAAGTATACATTGGTGGTATATTTCTGGACGGTGGCACCCCTCTTTGCAAGATATTGCCTCTGAGCTGGTGCCTCAACAATCATTTAACAGGCCATTCCAATGCCTTATTAGAACCATAGCTTCTGGACAGTGCAGTAGGGATATGACCAGTGTATATCATGGTTATATGCTCACTCTTGTACCAACTTTGCTGTAAAATGGATCCCTAGTTCTGAAGTAAAGTTATGTGGGAACCCAAACTTATGGATTATATATTCTGTTTGTCCCTAGATAGTGGTGCTGGCTGAAGTCCTGTGGACAGGAAAGGTAAACTCTATTCCTGACAAAATGGAATGGTGTACTTTCTGGGATAGTAGGGCTCCAACGTAGCAACTTGCAACAAGTGACTGGTTGGTGTCATGGGTCATGTCTTATCAGGGACTCAGTGTTGGTCATGGATGCTGGAAGGATGATATTTTGGTAGCAGGACCTGGATCATCCTTGATGGTTTGGACACTATCCCTGTCTCTTCAGCTGTTCTAGTCATAGACCCATTGTACCACCACTGTGGTTGGTTGATAGAGGCTGACACCTATAAACTGGTCAAATAATTTTGTCTAGTTTTCTAGTCATAATTTAGTGTTTCTACCATAGTGGGTGCTCTTTGGTGGATGCCAGCATGTAATATGGAGATATTCACACTCTCATATCTCCATTTTCATTCCTCTATCCAAGACCTCCTTGCACACAATCTTCCACTCTTTCTTTCCCAGACATCTGAACAACTTGCAAAGCCATTCTTTAGTGCTAGGAGTTTATGTATATTCTAACCTCAGGCCACTGCATGTGAGTCTATGGTGCAGCCTTTGTCCATTGGGGGCTGGCACCCAAATGCTGGTCCCACACAAGAACCATTTTCTGTGCATACACCCCTGAAGCTGTATATAACCAAGAAGAGTATGTTTTTAAAACTAATCCATTCTTGTAGGTGTAAACTTATTTTAAGTAGGACCTTTTGATTAGGTTACTTCAGTTAGGCATGGCCCAGGGTGGGCCTTAATCCTCCTAATGGAATCCTTTATAAGAGAATGAAATTCAGACCAGGAGAGAAAGCCATGGAAGCAAGAAGCTGGAAGCAATGAAACCCAGGAGAGAAGGGAGAGACAAACAGTTGCTGCCCTGTGATAGTGGACTTCAGGATTGCTGGTAGCTAGTCTTTGAGGAGAAGGCATCACCTGAGGATGCCTTGATTTGGACACTTTTCTCAGTCTTGAAACTAATAAATTCCCATTGTTAAAAGTCAACCCATTTTATGGTATCTGCTTGAGCTACTTTAACAAACAAGAGCACCCACCCCTTCTTCTCAGGTGGCCAAAACTGTGAGCTGGCATCAGTGCAGCAGTAACAACAATGGTGGATAACCTGGGGAGTCCTGACTGTTCACTTGTGTAGCTTGACTGTGTCCTCTGACTTCCTCAGCTCAGTCCTGGCTGTAACTCTTTCATATTATACTAGAGTGCTGATGGGCTCACCTTATCTTATGACTTGGGAAGTTCTGGCCCCTTGTTCACTCTATCAGGGTCCAGTAGGACACCAGGAGTTATTTTTCAAAAGGTCTATAATTTTCCTTTGAGGATGATCTTTTTTGATAACTTTGGGGGACTACTGTGATTATACCACTGAGGACTGTAATAAATTCCACAGTCTATTTTCCCACTGACAGCTCTAATATCATAGCCTCATCTGGGTGGTAAGGCCAAATGGCAGAGCTGCTTGCACCATAGCCCTGATCTTCTTACTCTAGACCCTGATCAAAGCTGGCAGCTGTATGTATTTCCTAGTCTATGGGTTACAGCAGTGTTCCTATGTGTGAAATACGCTGCCTCCAGAACCCAAAGAGACCTATGATGCTTCCTTACTTGTGGCGTAAGTTGCAATTTGCATTAAGTTGTTACTTTGAAGCATATGTCTTAGAATGTCCCAGACCATTGGACACTTACATGTTTTGCTGATGAGTTAAGTCTTTGAATCTTCATAGGGTATTATCTTTCATGCCCAAGCACATATGGTTTTAGCAAGCTCTCCAATGCACTAACCATGCTTTGTTTATCCAGTTCAATTAGCCAAGTGCCAATGATATAGCAGATGGTGATAGTTATGTGGTATCTCCAGCTGGTCCAGTTTTTTATTATTTATTTTATTTTTGAACCCAGGACATTGAATGTGGGAAGCTGGCACTCAACCACTGAGCCACATCAGCTTCCCTAGTCCAGGTCTTTTTGGACAATGCTATCACAGATGGCTGAGCAGTTAATATAACTATAGGGCAAAACTGTAAATGCAGACTCTGATTAAAATGAATGTGAACTGTCTGATCCTTTTTTTTTATCCCTCTCCCCCTTGCAGCTTGCTTGCTATCTGCTCTCTGTGTCCATTCACTGTGTACACTTCTGTGTTTTTACTTGTCTCCCTTTTTTTTTTTTGTTTCACCTTGCTGAGTCAGCTTTCCACGGTGCTTGTGGGCCGGGTGGCACTCTGCAGTGTGGGAGCGAGCCTGCCTTCACTGCCGCCCCAAATGGTAGACGGGAGCCCAACTGATTAAGCCACAGCCTCTTCCCTCTGATCCTTTTAAAATAGGACTGGGGGAGAAAAGGCATTCACCAGGTGCATGGTTGCCTACCATGTATCTGAGACTATGCTAACTTTCTATAATGAAGATACCACATCTGCACAGCAGCTGTTTGATTATGTTTGAGTCCACTGTCTTCCTCTAGGATATGTTTGGTTTTCACATGGCCAGGCTGGTTAATTAATTAAAATATGTTGGGAACCAATCCTCCCTGACCCCTGCTGCATTGTTTAAGTTTTTCAGGGTGGCAAATTCTTTTTGCCATTCACTCCAAAATGTGGGGGAAGTTCCAGAGGCTTCTACTTGGCTTACTTAACTAGGATAGCTCTTACCACACAGGCCAAGGAACCAGCATAGGGCGGTGCCAATTACGAAGTGTCTAGTCCAATTCTATATAAGGTAACTGGGTAAATAGCCACTGGGTGCAATAACTGTGTCCCAGATGTGGGCCAGCCCTCTACTGATCAGCATTGCCCATATGCTTTCATACTAATAGGGGGCCCAGGATGCTGTCTTGGCCTTGGTGCACCCATTTCACCTCCAACCCTGTGTCCAACTGTCCCTGAAATATTTGTATAGCGTTGCCTGAGTAAATGCCTGTGGATCGATTTGGGGAAGGACTGGAGAAGTAACTGTGTATACACAAAGGAGGGAGGTCCTTCTTTCTGGGACCTTAACTCTTCACCAGTCAGTGATGAGCTTCAGATCTGAAAACTAGCTCAGATTCAGCAAATGGGCAAGAGATCATAACTTAAGATCATTCCTCTGATCACCCTTGATTACTTTTGATTGTATATATTGCATATCCTATCTATTTTGCCCCAGTAGATGCCACATTCTATTAACCATCTCTGCAACTATTAGCAGGTCATTCGTTTAGGCTGCTACTCTCACCTTTGTCAATCGTTTTGAGAATTAAGTCCACCTAGCTTTTGATAGTTAATTACTGCCACCTTTCTGTCTCTATTTTGGGGTCTCATCATCCCCCTTGCAGTCAGTGTGCTGGATTACAGAGAATGTCCACCATTGAATTTCTTAGTAATGTTGGCTCCCCTTTCAGCACACATTCCTAGTTGCCTTGGTAAATGGTGGCTCCTCCAAACCTTCCTGCGGAACCAAGTTATCTTAGGGGATTCTGCGTGTCATGTAGCACATCCACCTCTCTGGGCTTTTTGATTTCCTCTTTTGCTATCTGCCATGAGGATTCTGGGATTTCTACCTCACATAGTAGGGTCCATCACTTTTTTCCATCCTTCTCTTTTCCCTAGCATTATGTACAATCCCTTTTGGTCTAGAACCATCAGAATCCAGTTCCTTATGTACTCTTTCAGCAACTGCTAATACATATTGGCTAGACCCAAGACCTTTCCAGTTGTATCTTAACCATAGTTATTGGTCTAGTGATCAGGGGGAGAGGTGGGGCAAATCCTGAGAGGAAAATCTCTGCACCATCATCAAGGCCTTAATAGGGAGGGGTTAGCCACTTCTACAGGCTCAGAGACTTCAAGGGAACCTGAGTGTTTTATATTTTGGGGTGCATCAACCCAGATATCCTTATCCCATATGTTAGGACTTCACTTGTTCCCAGCCAGAGATTTGACCTTGCTACAGGAGGCCTGTTTTGGCTGAGAGTTTAATACCCTTTGGAGCTTTGCTATTCCTATGGTTAAGTCCTAAAGTCCGGTCCACAGCTTTTTCTGCCTTCCTGCTGCAGGCAATGAGGTCCTCTGGTTTTCACACTTGGTGGGATTTTAAATATATGTCTTTTTCCAAAGCATCATTTGCACTTGGCAAAAGCTGTCCTATTCAACTGCCCATAAATTTCCATTCCCCCACGTTATCACTTGCCTGATAGATACTTCTTACCTGCTGGTGCATTCTCTCCCGCTGGAATCCTATCCCAGTCCATCTCCTGAGGAGGTTTTAATAATTGCACTGGACATATGCTGGGGCGGGGGGGGGGGGGGGGGTGTGCTACCTGCATTCTGCCACCAGAAATTGGGTTCTCATTTCCTTTCTTGGGGTATTCTTTCTCAGACCAATCTGGGCATCAGCCATCACAGGCTGGAGTCGCTGGGTGTAAGCTATGGCTTGGAGGGTGGTGTGCCGGAAGCTTATCATGAAGAGAAGGGGAGAAGGCTGGATTGGAGAGAGGGAGAGGCTGGCCTACAAGGCAGTCTTAACAAAGGAGCCCTGAAGCTGGGGTGACCTACAGTGACTCCTTGGATGAAGGCCCCAGGAAGGGATTGTCCTCTTGGGCAATCTTCAGCTACAGGCTGTCTGTTGGTAGCACTCCCAGTCCTGGAGGGAGAAGTTCTTCAGCCTTGAAGGGGAATCTGGGCAGCCTGGCATGGGACCCTCTATAGACAGTTCCTCACTCTCCCAAATTACCTTTACTTTTTCTTTTACCCACAGTGGCATAACCCCAATTATGGAAACATTACTCTGCCTAGAGTATTCTTTCTTCACTTCAAATATTGGTTCTCCCTACGTATTAATTAATGTTTGTTTCTCTCCTTTACATCCTTTAGAACAGTGCATTGCACCTGCTTATTTTTTCTCTTTATTTTTTTTTAAATGTTACATTAAAAAAATATGAGGTCCCAATACACCCCCACTCCCCTCACTCCACTCCTCCCACATCACACTTGTTTATTTTTGCATTAATTCCTCCCCAGAATGTGAATTCCAATAGCTTGTTCTTTGCTTTTTTTCTTTATTTAAAAATTTCTTGCACTGTTTCTGGCATAGAATGGTGTTCAATAATATATTTCTGAACCAATTTAACATAGTACAGGGTTATCTTTCTGCATGTGTATGTAATAGTTCAGCTCTCCCAAAGTTAGGCAAAGCTATGACCAGCTGTAGGTACAATTAATAAAAAATCAATTGAAGAAAATAATTTTGGCACTGCTCAGGCATATTTAGGCAGGTCTGAGAGTGATATAACTTGGGACATGAAAAAATGTTTGCTAGCCTAGATATAGTAGTACTTAGTTTTGGATAAGGTTTCACAATCAGTGATTAATTTCTTTGGATTCAGTCTTTGGATTTACATGGGAAATATGTAAAATGCAAATACCATTGGAAGACTAATGCTTTATGTCATCAATATTTTAGTAAGATGATTTCATCAGATTGCTCTCCAAAAGGCAGCTAGCTAAAAAGTAATGGCATATAGAACAGAGAAGTTTTGATGTACATGAAGGGGAAAAATGAAGAATAGGGTACTTTGGAGGTATTGGGTGTTAGATATCAGTCTTAGCTACAGAGAAGAATATGGGGGGACTGAATCTGGGGCAATAGAAACCAAAAAGTGTGAAAGGGGTGCTAAAAAGAGAAAAGGCAGCATCTTGAAATGAACTTTACTTCAGAATTTTGCCCTATGCATTTATTACTATGAATTTTCAATCTTCATCTGATACTTTTACAAAATACCATCTTTTCCCCATAGATGGCTATGATATAGCATGTCATTTCAGACCAAAAAGGAATTATCAGTGCAAGCAACCTGGCATAAAATCAGAGAATGCAAGAACAGTGGTCTTAACTATTTTCAACAGCCTCTGAAAAATGAATTGGCTCAAGTTCATGATGAACAAGTTAGTGGTTAGAAACAAATAAAAGTTAGAAACAAATAAAAACAAACAAAATCCAAGTGTCCTAGTTCACAACACGTGATTTCTGTTCCTATTTTTCAAGATAACTCCCAAAATGATGAATGTTTTGGTCCATGATTGAATATCTTTTCCTGTTTATCTGTTCCATGAGTAAAATTTCCAATGTCCATAATCCAACCATTTCATGAAAAAATTTAATAGAAAGATCCTGCTTGCTTTTCCGAGTTGGAAAATTGTATATCAGAAAATAGTAGATCTGTGTTGTAATGTAATGATGTCCTAAAGTAACATCCCTTCTTACCTTCTTATTCATTTTCTATTAGGTTAGCTGAAATGCCATTCAAAGGTAATAAAAGGGTTTTTGTGACTATGCTCCTAAATATTGTATTTATATCTTAACTCATAGCTGAAAACCTCTTTCATTATTTTCCATCAATATTAAAATCAGTAATGAATAGATTGATATTTTGAGGCAAAATACATATATAAGGAATACAAAATGTGAACATTAAATTGAACCATGAATCATGATTGAGTGATTCCATTTTTAAATGTCATAAATGTAAAATTCTTTTTCATGTAAGGTAGTTCACAGCTACATCTTTCTCCAAAAACTAAAGGGAGAAAGTCTTTGAAAAACAAGGGTGATTCAACAGCATAAATTTAGTGAAAAAAAAAAAACCTATTTTATTCTGCCAGCCTTCTCTAGAGAAAGTAATAAAAAGAACTGGTAAGGAACAAGCCTAAGGCGACTTTACATATATTTCTTTCCCTTATGTCACAAAAATCACAGTGCAACCGGAATTTCCTAGGAGCCGACACTGTTAGGTAAAAAAAATCCTGCAATGATTTCAAGTAAATAAAATATAAAATTAGTGCTCTCATTAGAATCTTTCTACATTTGTGAAGACTATTTTGAAATATTCTCAACGCAAGTGATAATTATTACCCATAAACATAACACCTTTTATCAGAACATGGCTGGAGAAGAAACATAATCTCAGGATGTATAAAGTAACACATCCCATAATTGGAAATTTAAAAAAATCCGTTAACTACATAAAGACAGCAGGGGTACTAAAGGAACCCAATCATCCTAAAATTTTTGAATAGGAGACTTATTTAAATGCAACCCTCCAAAAACTTTTCAGCTCAATAGTATAAATATGGTCTAAGTATGAAATTTAAACTGCTAATTTTAACCTATGGAATAAGCTGAAACTTGGCTTTTATTTTATTAAAGTAAGCAAGCAAGCAAAGATGACCAATGTTTCCAACATTTTCTTCATTTACCGACTTGAGTAGCTTTTGATATATTACGTCCTCCTATCTTTAGTATTGATTCTTTCTCCCCTGAAAATGAAATACCAGCTGATAGAGTTCTGAAGTTTGTCACTGAGTCCATGCTTTTCACAGAACTCACACCACTTCCCAGAGAAAGTCTCTCCTGGTCTCTGTTTTGTCTTAAAACGGGCACAGTAAATGGTATGCCTATCAGTCAGAGGTCATGTCCTCTGCCAAGTTATTTAGAAAAATATGGCTTTCAGCTGTAAGTCGAAGAATTGTAGGAAAAAGTATGAGAACGCCTATGGTTATGCTTGCACATGCAGTCCGTACAATAAAAAGCCTGCCCCTTACTTGAAAATTTCAAACGAAGAGGACATTTCACTTGAGGTTCTTGACAGGGACAACTTAAATAGCACTTGGTTCCATTGAGGTCTGGAGGAGCCTACATGGTGACCAGACGGGCTATGCTAGTGTGTGTTTCTCAAAAATAAAGTAGTAATATTGTCAACAGTGTGCCTGGGCCTATTTTGCTGAATTTGGTTTGGACAAGTATTCACAAAAGCTTCATCTTTGGTCAAATACCCATGCAAATGATGGATGCTTAAGAAGGAGCTGATTGACAAATCATATACTTAGCACATGTGGCTGCTTGTTGACAAGTGAAGTATCCTCAGCCTCTTTGTAGGGTGGTATTTGAGAATAAAACTACATTATAGACACAAAAGGAGCCCTCCGTGAACATCAGCAATGCCTGTTAAATGCCTTTTACCTGCTGTATTAGTCAACCAAAGGGGTGGGGATGCAAAATATCAGAAATTGATTGGTTTTTATAAAGGGTATTTATTGGGTAGGAGCTTACAGATACCCGGTCAAAAGCATCTATGAGGGTTCAGGCTTCCTGGGTTCCTCTGGGCTCAGCTCCTCTGTTTTCTCCACAAGGTCAGCTGTAGACTATGAGGCTCTCTAGGCTTTGGCTCTCTCCACAAGGTCAGTTGTAGACTCTCAGGCGAATGGCTCTGTCTCTCTCCCTGGGGTTTCTGCCATGTCTAAGAAGCCATCTCTATTTCTCTGTGTTCTTCTCCTGGCTCAGGTCTTCTCTTCCTGGGGCTTGCTTCTCTTTCCTCTGTGTGACTTCCTGGGGCTCCAGATTAAGACTTAAGCATCAAACTCCAACATCAAGACTCCAACATCAGAAACCTCAACTCTGTCCTTTGCCATGCCTTTTATCTGTGAGTCCCCACCTACCAAGAGGTAGGGACTCAACACACTAATGATGTGGCCCAATCATAACTTAATCATGCCCAGGTACAGACCAGATCACAGTCATGATCCAATATCTATTTTTGGAATTCATAACTATATCAAACCACTACACCTGTCACTGTCACCTTTCAGACAGATCTTCAGAAAAGTAAATTTGTCATCTTTGGACTGTACCTCTTGTCCTATTTAACAACTATTCTCTTATATTTTTCTGAATGTCTTTTCCTATTTTGGCTCTTTTCTAAACATTAGGATATATTAATATGCTCTTGAATAGCATCGATTTCTAAACCCCACAAAATCAAGGAAAATAAAACCATGCCTGATTGTCCTTCCCCTGAACAAAACATCAAAATAATTTTTCAGGGCCCATAAAGCTCAGTGAGCTTAGCTCATTCCTTTTTTAGTTTGAGCAGTTTTATGTGGATGAATTTTCTGACGTGTTTCATGAACTTACTCTTTGACAGTTTCAAATGACTGTGCAGGCACTGTTCAACCGAAATGTACTCATTCCTATATCCCTTTTGCCCATTAAGACTTTAAATAGCCCTTCTCCATTTTTCTCAGAATCATTTTTGCATTTGCTGTGCAGCACTTTTATTGGTGTCTTTTGGATTTAATAACATCCCCAACATGTAGATTTACCTTTGGAAAGAAATGTTGTCATTTTTTTCCCAGGGTTATTTCTGTGATGTTTTATATTTATGTAGTTTCAAAGTTAGAGAAAAGTTGAAAGAATAGTACAAGAATTCCCATATTCCCTTTAGCCAGATGCACCAACTGTTCCTTGATTTTGTCCATTTGCCTTATCATTCTATCTACTTCTGTCATGTGGCTATATCTAATCTATGACCTGTGTATATTTGTAGTTTTTTTCCTGAAACAGCTGAGAGGAAGTTAAAGTTGCCATGCGTGTTTACCTCAAAACAATTCTGCATTACTTAAGAACAAGGGTTGTCTTTCACATAGCCATACAATTCTCAAAATCAGAAAATGGAACATTGATATAGCATTTTTTATAATCCACAGTTGATATTCAAATATCAATTACTTCATAATGTCTTTTGTAGTCATTTATCCCAATGAATACTCTAACCCAGTATCATACAGTGCAATTAGTTGTTGTATTGCTTTAAATTTCTTTAATCTATAATGGTCTCCTTAGCCTTTATTTCTTTTGATCTTGATGTTTTTGAAAAGTATAAGTCAGTTTCTTTGCAGAACATCACTCTAGAGATTTAGTCACTATAGAGACCATGAGTTTCTCTGGTGTTTCCTCATAAGATAAAGGTGATTCATTTCTTTAAAAAAATTTTTTTAACTTAGAGAAATTGCAGATTTATGAAAAAATAATGTAGAAAATACAGCATTTCCATACACTCCCCTATTTGTTAAAAGTGATGGAAGAATATTAAATTTGAACTATTAACTATGACCCACAGTTTACATTAGGGATTATTTCCCCCCTTATACCACCCTATTATTAATATTTTGCATTAGTGTGGTACATTTGTTATAATTCAAGAATGAACATTTTGATAATTGTAGGATAATTATGGCCCATCATTTGCAATAGGGTTTGCTGTGCTGTACAGTCTTGTTTTAGTTTCCAAGGCTGCTTAAAGCAGATACATTGACATGGGTTGACTTTAAACAATAGGAGTTCATTAGCTTACGGTTTGAGATCATAAAATGTCCAAATCAAGGCATCATCAAGTTGATGTATTCTTTCCAAAGATTGGCTGCCAACGATCCTTGGCTCTCCTGCCAAATGGGAAGATACATGGTGGCATCTGCTGGTCTCTCCCTTCTCTTCTGGATTTCACTGCTTTCAGCTTTTTGCTTCCGTGGCTTTCTCCTACTCTCTGTATTCATTTCCTTTGCAAAGAACTTCAGTAAGAAGATTAAAACCCATCCTGAATGAGGTGGGTCATACCCTAACTGAAGGAACCTCATCAAAAGGCCCTTTTTACAATGGGTCAACGCCCATGGAAATGGATTAGATTTAAGAACATGTTTTTCTGGTGGTTCATACAGCTTCATACCACTACATGTCCTATGTTTTATCTTTTAATCTTTATTTCTGTAGCATATATATGCCTTAAAATTTTCCCTTTTAACCACATTCACATATATAAATCAGTGTTGTTAATTGCACTCACAATATTGTGCTACCATCACCACCATCCATTTCTGAAACCTTACAATCATCCTCAGTAGAAAATCTATACAAATTAAGCATTAACTCCCCATTCCATAACCCCAATCCAGCCTCTGGTAAACTATATTCAAGATTCTAACTCTATGAGTATACTTATTTGAATTATTTCATATTAGTGGGATCCTAAAATATCTCTTGTGTCTGACCTAGTTCACTCACCATAATGTCTTCAAGGTTCATCCATGTTGTCACATGTATCAGGCCTTCATTCCTTTTTACAGCTGAATAACTTTCCATTGTATGTAAAGACCACACTTCGCTTATCCATTCATCAGTTGATAGGCACTTGGGTTGCTTCCATCTTTTGACCATTTCGAATAATACTGCTATGAACATTGGTGTGGAAATATCTGAGTTCCTGATTTCAATTCTTATGGGTATATGTATAGTAGTGGGATTGCCCAGTAATATGGTAGTTTTATATTTAGCTTTCTGATGAACTGTCAAATTGTCTTCTACCAACAATCCTTCCAGCAATGAATGAATACTCCTATATCTCCATATCTTCTTCAACACATTCATTACATTATTTTAACAACTGTCATTCTAATGGGTATGTAATGGTGTCATACTGTAGTTTTGCTTTGCATTTTGGCAATAGCATGTCCTCATGTGCTTTCTCATCTTGCAAACCTACTTTGGAGAGATGGCTGTTCAAGTCTTTTGCTCATATTTTAATAGGGTTGTCATTTTGTTCTTGAATGGTAGGATTTCTTCATATATTTGGGATATTAAACCCTTATTGGATATGTGGTTTCCAAGTATTTTTGCCCATTGCGAAGGTTGTCTTTTTACTTTTGTGATAAAGTTCTTTGAAGGATAAAAGTTTTTTTATTTTATTTTAAGGAGGTCCCATCTATTTATTTTTTTTATTTCTTGTGCTCTGGGTCTAAAGGCTATGAACCATTGCCTGACACAGTACCCTGAAGATGCCACCCTATTTTTTTTCCTAGACGTTATAGTCCTCTTTCTTTTATTAAGGGTCTTTGATCCATTGTGAGGAAAGTTTTGTATATTATGTGAGGTTGGGGTCCTCCCTTGTCTTTTGTATTTGGATATCTAGTTCTCCCAGCACCATTACTTGTTTCCAGTTGAGTGGACTTGTCAGCTCTGCCAAAAATCAATAGCTATAGATGTGAGAGTCTATTTCTGAACTCTCAATTTGATTACAGTTGTCTATATATCTATCCTTGTGCCACTACCATGCTGTTTTGTTCACTCTAGCTGTAGCAGTTCGATATGGTTATGAATTCCAAAAATAGATATTGGATTATATTTGTGATCTGGTCTGAACCTGGCGTGATTGAATTATGATAGGGGTTTTAATTGGGTAATGTCATTAGGGCATTGAGTCCCCACCCATCAAGGGCATGGCAAAGGACAGAGTTGAAGGCTTTTAATGTTGGAGTTTGATGCTGGTCTTAAGCTGGAACCCCAGGGAGAGTCTGATAGTCTACAGCTGACCTTGTGGAGAAAACAGAGGAGTTGAGCCCAGAGGAACCTAGGAAGCCTGAACCCTCGCAGACGTTGGCAGGTGTCTTGCTCCAACATGTGAAAATAAATTTGGTGAAGGAAGTAACTTATGCTTTTGGCCTGGTAGCTGTAAGTTCCCATCCCAAATAAATACCCTTTATAAAAACCAACCAATTTCCGGTATTTTGCATCAGCACGCCTTTGGCTGCTAATGCACTAGCTTTGTAATAAGCTTTAAAGTCAGGAATTGTGAGTCTTCCAACTTCATTTTTCTTTTTCAAGATATTTTTAGCTATTCAGGGCCCCTTACCCCTCCAAATAAATTTGTTGATTTGCTTTTCCATTTCTGCAAAGTAGGCTGCTAGAATTTTGACTGGGATTGTATTGAATCTGTTATTCATTTTTGATAGAATCAGCATCTTAACAATATTTAGTCTTCCAGTCCATGAGCATGGAATGTCCTTCCATTTATTTAGATCTTTTAGCAAAGTTTTGTAGTTTTTCATATATATGTTTTTTATATCCTTGATTAAATTTATTCTTAGATATTTGATTATTTTTGTTGCTTTTGTAAATGGATTTTTTTACTTGAGTTTCTCCTTACATAGCTCATTACTAGTGTATAAAAACACTACTAATTTTTGAGTGTTGATCTTGTACCCTGTCAATTTGTTGATTCATTTATATGCTCTAGTAGCGTAATTGTAAATTTTTGAGACTTTCTATATATAAGATCATGTCATCTTCAAATAGGGAAAGATTTACTTCCTTCCCATTTGATGCCTTTCTTTTCTTTTTCTTTCCTAAATGCTCTGGCTAGAAGTTCCAGTACAATGTTGAATAAAAGTGATGATAATGGGCATTTTGTCTTGCTCCAGATCTTAGAGGGAAAGCATTCAGTCTTTCACCGTTGAATACAATGTTAGATGTGGGGTTTTCATATATGCTCTTTATCATGTTGAGGAAATTTCTATTCTTATTTTTCTAAGTGTGTGTTTTTTTAATAAAAAAAGTGCTGAATTTTGTCAAATGTGATTTCTGTGTTAGTTGAGATGACATACTTTTTTCCTTTGTTTTCTTAATGTGGTGTATTACCTTAATTGCTTTTCTCATGTAGAGCTGTCCTTTCATAACTTGGATAAATCCCACTTGATCATAATGTATAATTATTTTAATTTGCTGTTGGATTTGATTTGCTAGTATTTTGTTGAGGATTTCTGCATCATATTCAAAAGAGAAATTGGTCTGTACTTTTCTTGTAGTAGCTTATCTGGATACGGTATTAGGGTGATGTTGGTCTCATGGAATGAGTTAGATACTGTTCCTTCCTCTTCAATATTTGGAAGAGTTTGAGCAGGACTGGTATTAATTCATCTCGAAATGTTTGGTAGAATTCACCTGTGAAGCCATGTAGTCCTGGGGTTTTCTTTCTTGGGAAGCTTTTGATCACTGATTCAATCTCTTTACTTGTAGTTGGTCTGTTGAGATCATCTAGATCTTCTACAGTCAGTGTAGGATGTTTGTGTTTTTCTAAGCATCTGAACATTTCATCTAGATTGTCTAATTTCTTGGCTTACAATTTTTGTGGTACCCTCCTTTGATCCTTTATATTTCTGTGGGGTCAGTAGTAATGCCCCGCCCAATTTCTGATTTTATTTATTTGCCTCTTTTCTCTTTTTTCCTTTGCCAGTCTGTCTGTCAATTTTATTGATCTTTTCAAAGCACAAACATTTGGTTTCGTTAATACTCTTTTCTTGTTTTTTTTTTTTTTTTTCATTTTCATTTTCCTTTCTTTCAGCTCTAATCATTATTTTTTTCCTGCTTTGGTTTAGTTTGCTGTTCTCCTTCCAGTTCCTCCGGGTGTGCAGTTAGGTCTTTTTATTTTTTTTAATCTTCTTTTATAATGTATATGTTTAGGCCTACAAATTTCCCTCTTAGCACTGCCTTCATTGCATTCCATAAGTTTTGATATGCTGTGTTCTCATTTTCATTCATCTTAAGGTATTTACTAATTTCTTTTGTAATTTCTTCTTTGATTCACTGATTAAGAGTGTATTATTTAACTTCTATGTATGTGGATATTCCATTTCTCTATGGTTGATTTCCAGCTTCATACTAGTTTGGTAAGAAAAGATGCTTTGTATAATTTCTATTTTTTATAAATTTGTTGAGACTGGTTTTGAGACTCAATATATGGTCTATCCTGGAGTATGATCCAGGTTCACTTAAAAAGAATGTATATCCTGCTATGTTGGGGGTGCAATGTTCTATATATGTCTGGTTAGCTCTAGTTTGTTTTATCATATTATTCAAGTTCTGTTTCCTTATTGATCTTCTGTCTAGATGTATGAGAGGTATCTTGAAGTCCCAGTTATTATTGTAGAGGTGTTTATTTCTCCCTTCAGTTTTGCCACTGTTTGCCTCATGTATTTTGGGGCACCATGGTTAGGTGCATACATATTTATGACTGTTATTTCTCTTGGTGGATTGCCCCCTTTATTAGTATATAGTGTCTTTCTTTGTCTCTTATAACAGCTTTTGACTTAAAGTCTATTTTGTCTAATTTAGATAGTTACCCCAGCTCTTTTTAGTTACTATAGGCATGGAATAGTTTTTTCCCAATCTTTCACTTTCATCCTATTTCTGTCTTTGATTCTAAGGTGACTCTCTTGTAAATGATATATAGTTGGATCATAGTTTTTCTCCGTTATACTACTCTGTGTCTTTTGATTGTGGAGTTTAATCCATTAACAGTGTTATTACTATAAAGGCCGTACTTCAGCTTATTTGTCCTTTGGTTTTTATTTTATATCTTTTTTGTCTTTCTTTTTTGCAACCTCCTTTTCTCTTTAGTTGATCCTTTGTGATGTTTCTGACTGAGCTCTTTCTCATTTTCTATATCTGGATGTATTTTAAAAACTTTGTGTTACCTTGGGGTTTGTATTACACAACCTTATCTCTCATCTACTAGTTTGGAAAGATACCAATTTAGCTTCAATATCATACACATTCTCTGTTCCCAGATCCCTTTGTTTCCCCTCTTTGTGTTGTTTTTATCTCAGATTAGCTTTCTATACTTATATTTTCCATGATCAGTAAATATGTCTTTTGCTTATACAATTGTATTCTGACTCATAGGAATTAAAGAGTAGAGTTGCATATTGAAGATAGAGGACTATTGGGTTTGTGTTTTGCATTTACCCTTTTAATTACCTCTTCATTTCTTCACACTACTCCAAACCACTCTCTTGTCTTTTCCATTCAACCTGTAGAACTTCCTTTAGTCATTCTTTAGGGCAAGTCATTTGTTGAGGAATTCCCTCAGTTTCAGTTTATCTGTGAATATTTTAAATTGTCTCCCACTTTTGAAGGAGAGTTTTGTCATATTAAGAATTTTTTGCTAGAAGTATTTTCTTCCAATACCTTAAAAATATGATACCCTTGTCTACTCACCAACATGGTTTCTGATGAGAAATCAGCACTTAGTCTTATCGAGGATCCTTGTATATGACAAATCATTTTTCTCTTGCTGGTCTCACAATTCTCTCTTCATCTTTAGCATTTGACATTCTGATTAGTATGCATCTCAGAGGAGGCATATTAGGATTTATTCTGTTTGGAGTATGTTGTGGTTTTTTTGAACATGTTTATTTACATCTTTCAAAAGTTTGGGAAATTTGGGGCCATTAGTTCCTCAAATTATTTTTCCGTCCCTTTTCCCTTCTCTTATTCTGGGACACCCAATGATATGTATGTTTATGTACTTCATGCTGTCACTTAAATCCCTGAGACACTGCTCAATTTTTAAACATTTTTTCTCTGTTCTTTCTGACTGTATGATTTTTAAATGTATTTTTTGTATTATTTTGATTGTCCTGTCTTCTTGTTTCCTGATTCTTTCTTCTGCTTTTTGAAATCTCCTCTTGTAGGCTTCTAGTGATATTTTAATCTTCATTATTGTGACTTTCATCTCCATAATTTCTGTTATTTCTTTTTAAATATTTAAGCTCTTCTTTATGTTCATTATCTCCCTAATATCCTTTAGTTCCATATATTTTCCTTCATCCCTGTATATTGATTTAGGAAATTTGTTTGAACTTCTTTAATTAGTTGCTCCAAATTCTGTGTCTCCTTTGAAGTTTTCATTTGTTCACTTGACTGGGTGTCATCTTCTTGTTTCTTAGTATGACTTGTAGTTTTTTTGCTGATGCCTGGGCATCTGATTATCTTCATGTCTTAATGCTTAAGATCAATTTCTCCCTCCTGCCTTGGGCGTTATTGTTGATTGGCTTTGTGTTAAGGCATTCTGTACTTTTAGAGTAACCTGTGACTAACTGCTTGGAGTTTTCCAGTTCTCTTATACTTGATTCTTGCCCTGCATATATGGTACAATTTTAAGGTTGTCCTTTTGCATATAGTTGTTTCACCTTCAGGAGAAAGGTTCCTTTTCTCTTTTCCTTCTCTGGGAATCTTGATCTGGTCTGTTTGTTTCATGCATAATTTCCTCCTCAGCTTCTATGACTTCAATTCTCTCTCACTCAGTGTCCGTTTTTCTTTACACTTTTCAGTTCTGGAACCTGTACTCTCTTACAATATTTCATTTTCCCCCTTCGTTCTCTCTCTCTCTGAGAGGCTTTTCTGCTTTGACTTCTTCCCCATTAAGGTAGCCTGCCCTGGGGAGCCAGGTGGGGTCAATCTAGAAAGGTAGGTCCATCTGGAAAGGTCTTAGTGGACTGAGTTTGTGCACACTTGCCAACGATTCCCCCACACCCACCCCAGGGGCTGCTTTTGTATTCAGCACTCCTCAGCTTCTTGGGTTTGGTGGCACCCTGGGTCTCTGTGGACCTGGGTCCCTGTCTCTGGATGTGGGTGGGGTTCCAACTTGCTGCTGTGGCTGCTCTGTAGTCTGTATCTGAAGCAGGAGGGCCCTGGCTGTGCTGCCCCTAGTGACTGCCAAGCTGTGCGAGACCGACTGAGGGGGAAAGGTCCAGCTGGCATGTCTGGGATGAATATCTCCTACGTGAACTTGGAAAATACTCTCTTTTTCTCCAATACAGCATTTGTGGAGTCCTTCTCCAGTTTCTATTGTCCTCCAGAGTTCCTTGTATTAGCTGATTCTGAGGGGAGACTTTTAAAGGATGTCTTATGTCACCATGTTGATGCCTAGGTGATATATTTCTGAGGATTTCTATTCAGTCTTTTCAGTTTTTTCTCACTCTCCAAACCATCCTTTGACTCTATTCCTCCCCAGTTATCCCTATTTTTCTCCCATGACTTTACCTTATCACAAATTAGGATCTTCGGCTCTTTTTCCTGAACTATATTTACAACTGCCTTCTAGAAAGTTCTACTCTGACTTTCCCCTCCCTCCCAACCCTGCTTCTCTGCTTGTGTTTCCTTGACTGGGAGTAGAGGAAGCTGCTTCACCTAAGGCTATCTCCTTCCCTGGGGGACAACCTCATCCCCAACTGATCCTTGTGGAAGTATCCCTTGCTTCAGTTGAGAACATTGCTGGTTGGTCATCCCAGCTCCAGAGTTCCCCCAAGGGATTGGCTTTGGCCCTTATGGCAACTATCCTTCTTATAGTCCATCTGTCCTTTGCTGAATCCTACGGATCTCACCACTCACAGGAGTTGCTCCTGAGAGCATTGACCAACGAACGCCCTGCATAGAAATCTCTGAGTCTGTTTCCAAGGAAACCCTCCATAGGAAATGACCTTTAATCTGCTGGACATGGAGGGAATAGAATTTAGCAATTTGCGAGAAAATTCTACTTGTAGCAATTTTGTAGGGACAAGAGAGTATATTAGCCTCCTGGGCATTGATTACTTATGACAAACCATTGAAGAGCATCTGCACACAGACTGAAGAGAGGAAACTGCCACTCACTCCACCCTCCCACCCCATTAGAGAAAGTGAGCGGTTTACACAGGTCCCAGAAGCAGGATTCACCCATGCTAATGATGCTGGGGCATGGGTTCTAGAGCTCTCTGGCTCTCCTGTTTCTTCTAACTTATCTGGAAGGGTTCTGCTTCACTAGGTGCTTAATGAGCCATTTAATGATTCATGTAGAAACTTCTAGAAATAAAAGAATTTCCCCTCTACCTTTGAAATACTATGATGGTTGGTAGTATTTACATTTAAATATGGCAATATCATTTATTGCTATAAGCAGACTTGCAAGCTAAGAATGAGCACAGCAAATGATCTCAAAAAGAACAAAGAAGAGGATCAATAACCCAAAGTTTTGAAGGCAGTTATGAAGGGGAACAAATTATTTCTATTTCTACTTACAGTACTAAATGATATAAGACATAAATATAAGTATTACCCTTAGGCATGATGAATTGTTAGATAATTAGCCATTTAATTTGGGTAGTTAAAAAACATCTGAATATACAAACATAATAACTTTT
This sequence comes from Dasypus novemcinctus, assembly GCF_030445035.2. NCBI lineage: Eukaryota > Metazoa > Chordata > Mammalia > Cingulata > Dasypodidae > Dasypus > Dasypus novemcinctus. Next base: position 7,010,379 of record NC_080701.1, on the reverse strand, counting down.
TGTTCCTTGCCTCTGCTAAAGCAAGTTTTTTTGTTCTAACTTAGGCTGAATAAATCTTTTACTATTTATTGGGTATAGTCTTTATCATGTTCATGACCAGTAAAAGCAGCTCTATACTTTCTTATTCTCTAAAATTTGTAAAGTGTATATTAATAATAGATTTTAAAATGTAAATGTATTTTGAGCACTTTATATTGTCCAAAAGTCCCATCATGCCACTTTAGTACCAAGCATGACCTGTGTGGCTGAGATTCAGAGTTAAGCATTCTGAACCTTTAACTGCCAGAAAACCACTGTTCTGGAAGTTTATGGATTTTATTGGTGCCTGAAATGAAATAAAAGCAATAAAATGTTCAGCAGGGACTGAACAGGTTTTTACCATTAGGAAAGCCTGGGGGGTCAGTGATATTCTAATCAATAAGCAAGCAACAATCTTTTACTTTTGAACAAGCTGCCAATTCTTGGCAAGATTAGGAATCAAATTTCCATTTTATTTTCCCTTTGTCTAAGGCATATATGCCAATTCTTCTTAGAGACTATGTGCAGTATTTTCTCAGTTGCATTTAATGTGTGATTCTCATTTCTAAAGGATGTACGTTTAGTAAAAAGTTTTCCTTTTTACACTGAATTTAGAGTTGTGCTACTATCATAAAGTTAGCATTATAAAGTCTCTACATTTTCCATTAAAAGTAGTTTTCAGTGTCAATTTCCCAAGCACATAGCAGTATCTAAGCACCAAAAATACAAAGTGAAATCTTTGAAAAAAATCCAGAAACGTCTGCCAGTGTCCAGTGAATACTCTCCAATCAATCTGAGCTATCATCAATTAAGAGTATAGGTCTCTGCTTAGAATAACCAGCACACAGTAGCTCGTTAGCTAACCCAGCCAATCAATTAGAGTCGCTGAAAGGAGCATGACAGGACTTTGGGGGAATATAACCACTTTCCTCATTAAGAACAAACCAGCCAGAGCTCACATTTTTCTGATATTGCCACGTTCTCTACATTTCCTCCCTGTCCATTAACCATACTCCTAATAATCACATATCTGCTTATAGCAGCCTGTCCTTTTAATTTACTTCCTGTGTCATTTTTGAACATATTTCCCTCTTAGTTGCAGATGTTCTTCCTTTGGCAAAACTGTCAATTTAAAATAATCATCCCTTTCACGTAGGAACCCGTGTGAATCTTAAACAGTAGGATAATAAAATGCATGGCTGAAAATTTGAGCGACTATGAAGTGGACTGCCCTGCGAATTGGCACAGGTACATTATTAATGTCGGATGTACCCCGAAGTGGCTGGCCAGCTGGGAAGGCAGCGACTGCCCTGTGAATGGGCAGAGGGCATGTGATGAGCAACGAGTGACTGTAACTACCCTCGCCAGCGTTGTAACGTAGGGTAAGAAAGTGCCCGACAGAGACTATGTACACAGTTGAAATAGGGGCACACATAAATTAAATGCATCTCACTCCTGAGAAGGTTTTTCTCAAGTTAGTGTGTCTGAAGTCACCTATTTAATAAACATATGTTCTTCACATGCGCATCTGTTTCTAAAGTATATACTATTGTGTGTGAACACATATCTTTTTTTTTTTTTTTAAATGACTCTCTTTTCCCCTTACTCTCTGCTCCTCTACCAAGCCTGTCTCTTTTGATTTAAGGCTATGTGTTCCACTCTAGAGGGCAATCAGGAACATTTTCGATTATCTTCAGGGTGCCTAAATTCTTTCTTAGGTATTGAAGCTCCCAAATGCAGTTTCCTTAGGATCATCTAAATTTGCCCGCCTATTTTATGCAGAGAAAGTTCAACTTGGACCTGAGTCATTTTTGTTTTTCTTTTATTGGTCTTCTAATTCATACAAAATTTGCTCTTCATACACCAGTACTTGCACATGAAAAAAAGTTTTAAAATTTGGCTATATAGACAAATAATAAAAGTTATTTACATATATACATACGATTAAATAACAATTATCTCATACAGTTATTGGATTTTCATTTGGAAAAGCTGAGTCATTTTGTTTTCCTTATTATTTCTGGAAGATGCACTCAAGTATCCATTACAGTTCACAGAAGGGTTGGCTGGAGACAAGGTAACTGGGAAAGTTGTCATTTGGTCTGAATTATTTAAATAGTTCCCATCACTTGCAGGATTTGTTTTGGCTACAGGTATAGTCTCTATATAAACCCAGTAAATGATGGGCACTAATACTGACTAATACATGGTAAGTGACTAATGCATAATAATATTCCCACAAGTGGTTTGTGTGATCTTTAAATAGCTGGTAAGTTATTTAGCAAAATTTATTATCTAGTATGTTTGCCAAGCACACTTACCATATTCCATATTTAATCAGACCCTGTATTGTTAAAAACAGAAAATAAAGCTCTCACTGAAAACTTACAAGACATTTTGCCATAGAGATTCAAGAGATTTAACAGGAGCAATCAGTTTCTGAATAATAGAATTCCTTAAATAATGGTTAAATAGTATAAGAAATAAAATATAAAGAAGTTGAAGTTCTATATATCCAAAAATTCAAAAATTAAAGTCACCTAAAATGAAGAACTTGGCACTATTTAATATTAATTGAAGCTTTGGCTTTTTCACATAAAAGATGTGTTTACAGAGACTCATGAAATACAAATAAAAATAGCATATTATGGATTGAAAAATGTGAAAAGAATGGGAAAACAGATTCAAGCAGATTCATACATGAAAGGTATTATATGAGTTGCAATATTATATTCTAATACTAAATTGCATTACAAATAAAAAATTAGATGTAAAAGGAAAAAATAAATACACTTAATCCCACTACCCAAAATAGCCATTGTTATTCTTTGTTGTTGTATTTGCTTTCAATTTTTTCCCATGAATGTATTTTCTTATTGAATTACTACCATACCAGTATATAGGTATTTTCTATCTTTCTTTACTTAATATATTCCTTGAGCCTATATAAAATTCATGAGAGTATTTTCCTGGGGCCTGTTTTTTCATTATGTGGAATTATCAATATCTATAATACTGTGGGTGGTCATTCAACTTTCCTGTTTTTCCTTAATATAACCCTGTGATAGGCATCTTTGTGAATTTAATATTTTCCACGTTTTGTTTTTCCTCAGAATAGATTCCCAGGTGTGGAATTTCTGGACAAAAGTTTCAAAATTCTGCATCACCAAGGACATTTTCTTGGATTTTGAACCATGTTAGTCCCTTTATGGTAACTTTTTCAACCAACATGGAGAGACCACATCCGTTCTCCCCTTCTTTCTACCAGAAGCCTTGGGTTTTAGCTGCCTAGGGCCACCTAGCGCAGGTGCACATTAGCTAGTGCGGCCAGGTGCCTGGACTCTGTTTAATAAGATGAAATAAGACGCCAGTGCACCATGTGGCAACCTCCAGCAACCTTTCTGAAAGGGTGGCATAAGGATGGCGTTTGCCTCTTTCTCTCTATCCCTTTCTCCCTCCAGCTTTCTGGAGCTCAGATGTGATGGTCGGAGCTTTCCATTAGCCTGGGCTATGAGGACAAGGGCTGTGCCCTAGAGGAAAGAACTGGAGGGACCTGGAGCAGGGCCGCCATTCCAGACTTGATTCACTGCCTCCAGGCTTCTCTATGAGCAAGAAATCAAGTTTGCTTTTATTTACACTCTGTGATTTTGGCTCTCTGTTACATGTAGCTGTAATAGAATTCTATTTTATTTCCTTGTAATTTTTTTTGAGGTACCAGGGACTGGGGATTGAACCTGGGACCTCATATGTGGGAATCTGGCACTCAACCACTGAGCCACATTGGCTCCCCTGAGTTGGTTTTCAGTTTTTGTCTCGCTTGTTGTTTGTTTTTGTTTTTTCAGGAGGCACCAGAAACCAAACCCGGGACCTCGCCTGTGGGAGGTGGGCACTCAACTGCTTGAGCCATATCCGTTCCCTATTTCATCGTAATTTTTAAAACATTGTTTTTGGCTGGCTGGATAACATATTGAAAAGAACCACTTCAATCCACACAATAAGCAGAATTTAAGAAACCAGAAACAATTTCAGTAAAAGTAGGATTGTACTAGATGATTCTGAAATTAATGATCATTAAACAGAGGTGTGATTGTGGAATTTAATTCCATCCTCATGAAAAGTTGCTCTGGTTATATCAGTCCATGAAAATGCAGATGAGCAGACCCTTAAGTACACATTAGTTGATTAATTTTTTCTACTTTAGTCCATAATTTTAATTTCATAGAACCATCAAACTTGAAGATGTAACAAATCCTTTGACATGGGTCTTTCCTGTGGGAGTAAATTTCATTATTCCCAGATGGAAAACCACCTTTATTATTTCAGAGTTGTTAACTGGTAGTCAGCAAACTTACCTAGGACTCCGGCGGATACTGTCTGTAGTTCAAGATCGACACGTGGCCAACTCTGATCTTCCCATGAAGGATCAAATCTTCTACATCACACTGTTTTTATTTTCTTAAAACCTAGACCAGGAATTCTTAACAAGGTGTCCATGAGCCTGAATTGAAATTCAAAAGAACATTCTTGTGGGGACGTGTTGGTGCGGATTTATTAAATAATACTCAGTATAGTATGGACTTAGTAAGGGGTCTGTGGTTTTCACCTGACTGACAGAGGGGTCCGTGGGACAAAAAAGCTCAAGAACCCCTGCTCTAGAGTGATGGTCCCATTCAGCTATATATATATTTGGCCTCTACTTTTTTTTGTTATTAGCACTCTCTCTTCTTCCCTGGAATTTTCATGGCAGTATGCATGTGTTATCTTAATATGTAGTTATTTATAGTCTCATTTTTTCCTTCCTTCTTCCCCTTTCTCCAACCGCCAGCCCACTTCCCTCCTCATTACTAGATTGCAAAACTTTTGAATGGGAGGGGGACCTCTATGCCTTCTCCGTGATAGGGACTTACTAAATATGTGTTTGATTGAATTAACTTTTCTGAAAGCTGTTTGTCTAGGGATGAAGAGTGATTGGCACATGTTTTTAATTTTTTACTCCTCTTCAGCATTCATGCCAACTGTTGGCTTTAATTATATGGAGAGCTGAGCATCATTGTGGTTTTGTTTACTTTTAAACACTCCTTTTTGATTATGATGGATGAGGCGAAAAGTAATTTGTGTTTGATGTGTGACTATCTTAACCAGAATGACAGCTGTCTGAGTGATAACTTGTTAGATGTAAACTATGTAGTTACCCCTGCTTACACAATGTGCTTTGTCTTGATACAAGTAGATGTATATACAGGCCTGTAATTACTTTCTGTTATGCTTCTGAGGATTTACAGATGTTTCAACAAATTACTGCATAGTTATTCTACCTCCAATTTGGTGACAGAAAAACATCTTTTAGGAATTCAGGCCTCAAAGGATGTTCTACAAATTTAAAAGATACCTTCAGAATTTGTTTAGCTACTTTATGCCTAACATTAATTCATTAAGCAAAATGAACTTTGATAATTAGATGTCTGACAAACCATAGAAATTTAGTTCAATGACGATGCCATGTCTAACGAAGACTTTGAATTATTTTATTAAATTTTAGGGGGCATTGGCCATGAAAATAATTTTACAAGCTCAGAATCTTGAAATGCTATTTTAAAAACAAAGTGAAATGTAATGCATATTTATTTATTTATTTTTTCCAGTTTTCTTTCTTTTTTTTTAAAATTATTTATTTATTTTTTTAAATTACATTATGAAAAATATGAGGTCCCATTCAACCCCACTGCCCCCGCCCCCCACTCCCCCCACAGCAACACTCTCTCCCATCATCATGACACATCCATTGCACCTGGTAAGTTCATCTCTGCACCCCATAGTCAATGGTCCACATCATAGCCCAGACTCTCTCACGTTCCATCCAGTGGGCCCTGGGGGGATCTATAATGTCCCGTAATTGTCCGTGAAGCACTATCCAGGACAACTCCACGTCCCGAAAACGCCTCCACATCTCATCTCTTCCTCCCGTTCCCCACACCCAGCAGCCACCATGGCTACCGTTCCCACACCCATTCCACATTTTCTCTGTGGACATTGGATTGGTTGTGTCCATTGCACATCTATGTCAAGTGAGGGCTTAGATTCCATATGGGTACTGGATGCACTCCTCCCACTTCCAGTTGTAGACACTCTAGGCTCCATGTTGTGGTGGTTGACCTTCTTCAACTCCATGTTAGCTGAGTGGAGTAAGTCCAATAAATCAAAGTGTAGGAGCTGAAGTCTGTTGAGGCTCTGGGCCTGGGTGTCATATTATCAGTCCAGAGATTCGAATCCCCTACATATATCTTAAACCCAGCACCGACTACAATTCCAATAAAGTAGCATGCAAGTCTTGTGAAAAGAGATCCCCTCTGAGTCCAATTCCATCACGCAGAAACACCAGCTCCAAAGAAGGGCTATCTGTCATGGCAGTGAACCCCTTCTGCCATGACCATAGAACCCGTGGGTCTCTTTATCCCTCAAAAGAACCAATACCTGGGGTTGTATCTACCTTATCTGTCTCTTAGACTCTGTTCAGTTGTACATAGGGGTATTCCTTCTGACAACCTCCAGACTCTTTTTTAGAGACTCACAGCCTTATAATCTCATTTCTCCTTTCCATTTCCCCCTTACATTAGGTCAAACAGCTTCCCGAAGTCATGTCATTATATGTAGACAGGTATATTCTGCTGTTCCACATTGAATCTTTAATTCAAGGTCATTTTCTAGTTGCTTCTTCAGCTGGTATGTGGTAGTGATCCCTCGGTGTCAGGGAGGCTCATCCCCGGGTGTCATGTCCCACGCTGGGGGGAATGCATCGCATCTACACGCTGAGTTTGGCTGTGAGAGTGGCCACATTTGAGTAACATGCAGGCTGTCAGGAGGAAACCCCCAGGCACAATGCTACTCTAGGCCTTGTTCTTATTGCAGGTGTATAGGCTCAAAAGTGTAACCATTAGTATCACGAGCCCACTGTTGGGCCCTCCTTCCTTCCTGGTTCTTGCCGTTGCACCTGGAGGATTGCTGCTGCTCTCCCAGGGCCCACAACAGTGACTCCCCGGCCAGGAGCCCAGTACCCCCCCAGCTGTTGTTTTTGTTTCCACTATGAGTATATATAGACATTACCATATACCCTGGGCATATGCCCTGTATAACTCCCTGTCAACCATATATATCCTGTCAATAACATCCCATATCAGTATTCCTCTGCTGCCATTGTTGAACCACTCTGTGATCCAAAACTTCCCGCATTATTCTCCTTGAGGTCTTGAAAGTGAATATGGCATGTCTTCGGTGTACTTTTAAATTTACTGCATTTAAGCAAAAGCCAGATGGAATGACTTTTGTCTAGGGATTTAGTAGGCTGGGAAGCATTTTCTATCATCAGAGAAGTTAGGCTTCTATTGCACCCAAGGACTTGTGAAGCATCTAGGGCAGAGGGCATCTCAGGTAGAGCACTGCTGCTAAACAGAGGCACAGCGTTCTAAAATGCCCTTTCCATCTGCTTTGCCTCTGGCTGGATGCTAGCATGAGGAGCCGCGTGTCTTCTGACCACAGAAAATAGGCTAAAGTTAAAGATTTTACTGACAAGGGATATGTGATTAATGGGGAATAAAATTTGGGGAACTTCTTGGTGTTTCCTATCCGGAATGGAAGAAATTTTGTAGAATCACCCTTTCATATACTGGCTTACAAACAGGCTCATCGTTTCTTGTGGGTGTTAGAGAAATCCACTTGAAATGTTCTTACAAGTACATGTTTACATTTCCTGCATTTTGTTACTTAGAAGATGCTCTTTTGGAAAGGCTTTTAGCTGTTTGATATGGACATTCCCCTTTGTAACCGATGACTTGATACAGTTTAAGGGGGAGGGGAAGGAGTTGAAGGAGATTTTCCTTTCTGCATAAAATAGACATAACAGGCAAAGCACAAACAGTTAAACCAGGGACTATGGTTAACAGAGCGAGTTTTAAATGTGCTTTCGTGAATCCTAGCAAATGTTCCACACCAATGCAAGGTGTTAGGGTGGTATATGGGAATCCTTTATTTTATGCATGATTGGTTGAAAAACACACAACTTTTTCAATAAAAATATTTTTAAAAACCAAACATTACATTGATTCTTAAAATAATAACTATTGTCTTAAAATACTTACCTAAATCAGAGTTTGCGAGGCTCCAACTGCACTAAAAATATGAATATAAAAAGAAAAGTTTATTCCTGCTTTTAACTACATTTTAGCCGGCAGGTGGGAAACCTCCGAGAATGAAGCTTGCACCAAAAAATTTAGTTTACCTTCTTACACTGATTTATCTGCTTGGTGTAGCTTTGGCTCTGTAGTCATAAATTTGTTTTTCCATGTGAATGTAATTCAGATAACTTGATAACAAATAAGACATTCTTTTTCATACGCACTTCACTATTATTATATAAAAATAGAACATAAAATTTTTGTGTCAGGATTAGAAAATTTCATGATTTATCTTTTTTCACCTTTTAAAAAAATTATTGCAGTATGTCATATATAAACATACATTAAAAAGTGTGTAGTAATAGATGTGAACTTACACAACAAACATACGTAACATCATACAGGGCTCTCATACCTCACCCTACCTCTAATACCTTGCATTGTTGGGAAATATTTTTGCTTGGAGTAATGTTTCATGTTGCGAAGAGAAGCCTAACCCCTTGGATGTTTCTAAATTCATGGAGCATTTTCTTGGTTTAGTTTTCTACTTACATTTTCATGAATTCTGACTTAGAGTTAATGAAAATCCATTTGTTGATATGTTTCCTGTAAGTGTGTTGTAACTTACATGCTGGCAATTAGACTTTCCGGAAGTCTTGTTTGCTTGCACTCATACTGAGTCCCATACACAGCCTCTGCTGGACCAAGGTCAAGGATATCCTTTGCAAAGATCTTGTGAGGGTTGGACTGATGTCTTTTCATGATTACATCCCCCCAAAGTGCCTAGCACTGGGCTTGCTCATTAGCCCATATGTGTTGAATGAATGAAGGACATCACAGTGTTTCAAGCCTTATAAATAAAAACTACCATGGAAAGATCAGCCCCTTAAGATTTGGGTCAACTGAATAAGCCATTCATATTCAGACTCTTAACAATGAGTACTGTGGCATATAAATAATCATGGCATCATTACTAGAGTACTGTTTTAGTTATTGTAATATTCCTTATATGTATGAACAAACTTAACCATACTAAAAACACTATGATAAGTACCATCTTTATCCTCATTTTATAGATGAAAGCTCAGAAAAGTTTAAGAATCTTGCCCAAGTACACAGATAATTAGCAACTACGTTGGATTCAAACTCAATGCAGTTGGCTTTGGAGTTCATGTTCTCGAGCAGCACGCTAATCACCCTCCATACAACTCTTCTTGCTTTAATAATGTCAAAAATAATACCTTGTATGTGAATATAATTGCTCTTTTCAGCTTGTAAAATTACAATACGATTGGAAAGCCGCTAATTTATAAGTTTATATAATTTTAATGACTATTGTAGCAGCTTAGCGATTCATTTGCTTGTTAATCTTAAATTGGTTGAGGAGTATATTTATCAGTAAATTTAATTGAGGAATTTTTACATTTTTTAATTATCAAATGTTTTTCCTTTTATTTTCCGTAGCGCAAATGTGTGACTCATAGAACAGGAGTCAGCAAACTTTTTCTGTAAATCAACAGATAATAAATGTTTAAGGCTATGGTTTTGTTACATATTCTTCATTCTCTGTTCTTACAACTCTTAAGTTTTAAAAATGTTTAGGCTTGCAGGTCTTATAAAATGGATCAAAGTTTGCCACTCCCTTATGTGGAACATAAAATTTGGGATTCAGACAAGAAACCCGCAATCCACAGAGGCACCTAGAACACTAAGCACCCGGATCATAAGGGGTGCTAAGGGATTTCCACTACAATGCTATTAAGGTGTGTTCTACTCTACTTTCTTTTGGAAAGATTCTGAGTTTATTTTTTTTCCCCAGTGTGGTTGGAAACTTTGACATAATCAACATTTCAGCAAGGTTTTTTGTAGACATAGGCAAGCTTCTTCTATAATTTGTATGGAAAGGCACAGGCCCTAGAAGAGCTAAAACTATCTGGAAAAAGAAGGAAAAAGTGGGAGAACTCACTCTCTCTGATATTAAGACCTACAAGATTACAATGGTAATCAAGGTAGTGCAGTGTTGGGAGGTGGAGAGAAATAGATCAATAGAATAGAATAGTTCTCTAACGCTGAACTAGAGTCCTACAATATGCTCAATTGATTTTTGACAAAAGCATAAAAGCAATTCAGTGAAGGAAGTGTAGCTTTTTCAACAAATTGTGCTGGATCAAGTAGACATCCCTAGACAAAGAAATGAACTTTCACTTAGACCTCACACCATATACAAAAATTAAATCAAGATGAATTATTGGCTTAGATGTAAAGATGAAACTATAAAACCTTTAGGACAAAAACAAGAAAATATCTTTAGATACTAAGACTAGCCAAAGAATTTTTAGACTTGATAAAAAAAGTACAATCCATAAAAGGAAAATTTGATAAATTGGACCTTATCAATATAATAAAGATATATAATTTGTAATAAAGATGCGTTAAGAAGATAAGACAAGCTGCAGACTGGGAGAAAATATTTGCAAACCAAACATCTGACAAAGGACTAGTATCCAGAAAATGTAAAGAACGCTCAAAACTAAATAGTAAAAAGAAAACAAACCATCCAATTAGAAAATGGGCAAAAGACATACAAAGACATTTCACCAAAAAAGAGAATATATAGATGGCAAAGAGGCACATGAGTAGATGTTCAAAATCATTGGCCATTAGGGGAATGCAAATGGAAATCATACTGAGATACCTCTACCTAACTATTAGAATGATCCAAAAAAAAAGTGGCATCACCAAATGCTGATAGGAATGCAGAGAAACTGGATCATCCCCACATTGTTTGTAGGTATGTAAAATGTAGAGCTACTGTAAAATAGTTTGTTAGGTTCTTATAAAAATAAACATGGAATGACCATATGACCAAATAATTGCACACTTAGAGACTTATTCCAGAGACATGAAATCTTGGATTCATATAAAAACCTATACTAGATTTTTCACAGCAGTTTTATTTGTAATAACCCCAAGTTGGAACAGTACAGTAATTCTTCATTGGGTAAATGGTTAAACAAATTGTGGTGCATTTGTACGCTGGATTACTACTTAGCAGTGAAAGAAAAAAAAAACCAAACTATTTGAATATCAATCTCAAGAGAACTATGCTGAATGAAAAAAAGACAATCCTAACATATTACTTACTGTCTGGGTCCATTTATACAGCATTCCTGAAATTTCAAAATTATAGGAATGGAGGTTGGCGATTGCCAGGGGAAGTTGGGAAGAGAGTGGTTGTAACAGTGCAGCGTGAGAGTCCGTGTGCTGATGGACCCGTTCAGCGTCAGCGTCTTGGTCATGACCTTGTGCCATAGTTTTGCAAGATGTTTTCAATGGAAGAAACTGGGTAGAGAATATAAGATCTTTCTGGCTTATTTTTTTTCAAATGCTTGTGAATCTACAATAAGCTCAAAATAAAAAAGTTTAATTATAAAAGATGCAACATGAATATGGGAAAAATCCATCAATGGCGCACCTGACAGCCATAACTTTTTGGGAAATTTGCACTCAATTTGGGCTTACGTTTGGAATCGAGACCTTAGAGATGAAGGCAATATTATGAAAAGTACGCAGGCTTAGAAACACTGTACTCCTGTAGTGGGATGTGCAAAAGCTGTCAATAGAAATGCTTGCTGTAATTTCTTTTATTGTTTTTCAGAGTTAATATGGTTTCATTTACCTATAGAATATTTCACAGCTTACAAATGACCCAAATAGCTCAAATGGCATCTTAGGTTTGTGTGAGGTTGTGGATAGAAGGAGCAGTGTACAAAGTACTGCAAGTTTAGATAAAGTATATTGTGTTTACCAACATTCTGTGAAGAAATTTGGAATTAGGCAAGACATTAATCAATTTGTATATACAGTGCCCTGAAATAATAGATATAATAAGTATAATGTCCAGAATATATAAAGAATTTCTGCAATTCAACAACAAAAGACAGGGCAATTCCCTCTAAGGCAAGTCCTCACAGGTGTAGATGAGCAGGGAAGGCCACCCTTCCCCCAACTTGGGCAGACAAATGGACCCTGCTAAACACTTACCAAAGAGCACAGAATGGTTCTGTCGAAAGCTGGGCAGAGGCTCCCAGGCTCCCAGCACCCAGCTCATAGCCCAGTGAATGGCCTGGGGCCTCAAGCCCTCCCACTAGCAGGGGCACTGAAGCAGACAGGAGCATTACAGAGCTTGCCTAGTAAGAGGTTTGCGGAAGGGGGTGCTGAAACCTGAAAGTCTAAAAAAGGTCCAAGACACACTTAGAGAATTTGTAAAATTGTCCACAATGTCACTCTTTTCACTTTTTTTTTTTTTTTTTGGTTCTGGCAAATATAGTTATCTTTCATGTTTATTCATGATATAGTGGGTTTATTATTTATTATCATAAAATTTATTAATAAAATAATTAATAAATAATAGAAAATAGAAAAGGTCCAAGACATACGGCAAAAACCAGGTGAGACTCCCTTTCAGATTTTACAGTGCATTTTTGAGGTTTATCAGCGATATGCCGACTTGAACCCAGGGAGCCCTGACAACATGAGGCTTGTTAACATGCTTTTCATAAGGCAGAGGGTTCCTGATATCAGAAGGAAATTGCCAAAGCTGGAGAGAGGCATGGGCCTGCCTCCATCATCACTTGTGATTGCTTTTATTTATTTATTTATTTTCTTCTTCTTATTATTTTTAAATGTTACATTAAAAAAATAAGAGGTCCCCATATAGTCCCCACCCCCCTCACCCCACTCCTCCCACATCAACAACTTCTTTCATCATCATGGGACATTCATTACATCTGGTGAATACATTTTTTCAAAATGTTTTTTATTTTATTTTATTTTACTTTTTTACTTTTTTCTCTTTAATTTTTAATGTTACATTTGAAAAATATGAGGTCCACATATACCCCCCACCTCCCTTACCCCATTCTTCCCCCCATAACAACAACCTCCTCCAACATCTTGAGACATTCATTGCACTTTCTGAATACATCTCTAAGCACTGCTGCACCTCATGGTCAATGGTCCACACCATAGCCCACACTCTCCCACAGTCCACCCAGTGGGACATGGGAGGACATACAATGTCCAGTAACTGGCCCTGCAGCACCACCCAGGACAACTCCAACCCTGAAAATGCCCCCACATCACATCTCTTCCTCCCACTCCCTACCCCCAGCAGCCACCATGGCCACTTTCTCCACACCAATGCCACATTTTCTTTGATTACTAATCACAATAGTTTATGTACAGAATATCAGTAAATCCACTCTAATCCATAATCTATTCCTCCATCCTGTGGACCTTAAAATGGTTGTGTCCATTCCACATCTATATCAAGAGGGGGATTAGATTCCACATGGATGCTGGATGCAATTCTCCTGCTTTCAGTTGTAGGTACTCTTGGCTCCCTGGTGTGGTGGTTGAACTTCTTGGTGAATACATTTTTGAGCACTGCTGTACCACATGGATAATGGTTTACATTATAGTTTACACTTTTCCCCAGTTCACCCAGTGGGTCATGGCAGGACATACAATGCCAGCAACCGTCCCTGCAGTACCACCCAGGACAACTCCAAGTTCTGAAAATGCCCGCATATCATATCTCTTCTTCCCTCTCTCTACCCTCAGCAGCTACCATGACCACTTTCTCCATACCAATGCTACATTTTCTTCCATTCTAATTACAATAGTTCCATATTAGAATATCAGTAAGTCCACTCTAATCCATACTCTATTCCTCTAACATGTGGACCCTGGGATGGTTATGTCCACTCCATCTCTATATCAAGAGGGGGCTTAGATTCCATATGGATAATAGATGCAATTCTGCTTGGAGTTGTAGGCACTCTCTGCTCTCTGGTATGGTGGCCGACCCTCTTAATGTCCCTGTTAACTGGCCGGGGCAAGTCCAATAAACCAGAGGGTAGGAGTTGCAAGTCTGTTGAGGTTCAGAGCCTGGCTATCACATGGACAGTCCTGAGATTCAGGTCCCCTGAGTATACACCAACCCCAGCGCCAACCACAGGTCTAGTAAAAGTAACAGGACAGGCTTGTGTACAAAGATCACATCTGAGTCCAACTCCATCACACTTAGGAACACAAACTCCAAAGCAGGGCCAACTGATATGGCACTGAATTCCAGAGACATCTGTCATGACCAAAGAAACTGTGAGTCTCTGTAGCCCTCAGAAGAATCAATATCTGGGCTTGTATCTACTTTGACTGTCTCTGGGACCCTGCTGAGTTGTGCATAAGTGCAATCCCTCTGATGACCTCCTGACTCTTTTTTGGAGATTCATAACCATATAAACTCCTTTGTCCTTTCCATTTCCCCCTTTTATTCAAGGTCAAAAAGCAATTTTTAACACCTGATATTACATGTAGGCTGAGATATTCTGCTGGTCTGAGTTGACCCTTTTATTCAAGTTCTTTTTCTAGTTACATGATCAGCTGGTGCATGGTAGTAATCCCTCAGCACCAGGGAGGCTCATCCCTGGGAGTCATGCCCATGCTGGGGGGAAGGTAATGCATTTACATGCTGAGTTTGGATTAGAGAGTGGCCACATTTGAGCAACATGGACTCTCTCAGGAGGTAACTCTTAGGCACCCTGCAGCTCTATGCCTAGTTCTTATTTCAAGCGCACAGGCTCATAAGCATAGTCATTAGTATCAAGGGTTCATTGTTGGATCATCCTTCTTTATTAGTCTTTGACTTTGCACTTGGGGGATTGTTGCTGTTCCATTGGGGAATGTGATAGATCTCCCCTGGCTAGGAAATCAGCACTCCCTCAGTTGTTGTTTTTAACTGAATCCACTATGAAAATATCCAAACATTTTTATATACCCTGTATAAATTACCTGGAGAATTCCCTCCCAACCATGTGCCCATATCAATAACTCCCCACACCAGGATTACTCCCCTGCCATAGTTGAACCTGTGTGTGGTCCAAAACTTCTTCAAAAAAGGAAACCTAATATATTGCCAGGTTTCATTAATACTAAAATGGAATATAGTGATGGATTTAAAGGTTAGATAAAGAATACATACTAATTTAGGAAAATTAAATAACGTAAAAATAAATTGGGATATCAAAAAATGAAAAAAATGAAAAAGGTTTGTTTTTGATGTTTTGCCTTTCGTCACTGCAATAAGTATTGCCCTGTATGTACAGTGGCAAGGTAATTTCTTCATTTCTTCCTCAGTGTCTACATCCTTTCTTTTTCTTTTTTGTTTTTCTTCTAATTATTAAGTTTGTCTTCACAGAAGTTTTAGATCACAGTAATTCATATATACTATATATGGTAACTCGCACATATCCAACATAAAACACTTTGTCCCTTCCCCAGCAATGATCTTTTTACATGTTCATATTATATTTGTGGCAGCTGATGTACAGATATTGAAACAATAGCTTTCAAACAGGGTTACACTTGTGTTTACATTATGGTTTATATTTTAGACTATACAATTTTTAAAATTTTCAGTTATCTTATGTTTTATATTATGGTTTACATTTTTGCCTATAGGCTTTAATATATTTTTTATGTAATTTAACATGTCCTCTAAGCATCTTTGCATGGTCTTGTGGAACACTTCCATGGTCCCACAGTTACACTGATTCCATCTAGTCAATACCTCTTTCCCCCCTTCCCTCAGGGCCCACAGTGACAATCAATCTTCATTACTTGAAGGACCATATTCAGAGATACTTGCAACAATGTTGAGGGCTTTACTTGCTCGACTGACCTAACCCATTGGAAACCACCAATTCTCTTGAGAGATACAATTCCCTCTATTTGAAAACATCAGTCCTCCCCAGGATGTGGGTATACCTTCATTCTCATTGTATGGGTCTCCATCCAATGATATAATCCACTATGACAAAATGAGCCCTCACACACTTCCTAGAAGCCTACCCTGTGTCAGATTTCCCCCCTCTGAAGCATCTTAAACAGGTAACCTTCCTTATTATATTTTCCAAAAAGTTTTCTCAACATTATAGTTTCAAACACATATTTGACAATTTCCTATGTTCAAATGTTCCCTCTACCCTCCCCCCAATTTCTTGGGTCATCTGACCCATCCTCTCAACCCTAGCCCCCACTCAAGCCTGCAAAGCCCCACTCAAAGGTATCCCTATGTCCCCATTTTATCCCTTCCGTGTACAAATACTTACCTCCAGCTTATCATAGATTTCACTGTCAGTTCACAATCTTTCTCTACCCCCCAAACTTCCTTTAAGTTTATCATCCAGTCTCTTTTCACTTTGTTGACAAATTCCTCGGAGGTTCAGAAGGCTTTAATTTTGAGGAAGTCCCATTTATCTCTTTGTTCTTTTGTTGTTTGTGCTTTGGGTGTGAAGTTCATGAAGCCATTTCCTATTACAAGTTCCTGTAGATGCTTCCCTACACTGCTTTCCAAAGTCTTTATGGTCTTGGCTCTTATATTTAGGTCTTTGATCTATCTCGAGCTGATTTTTGTATAAGATGTGAGTTGGTAATCCTCTTTCATTCTTTTACATATGGATATCCAGTTGTCTAGGCACCATTTGTTGAAGAGGTCATTCTCTCCCAGTTGAGAGGGTTTGGTGGCCTTGTCAAATACCATATGGCTGTATATACGAGGATCTATATCAGAACTCTCAATTTGGTTCCATTGGTCAGTGTGTCTGTCCTTGTGCCAATACCATGCTGTTTTCACTACTGTAGCTTTGTAGTATGTTTTGAAATCAGGTGGTGTGATTCCTCCAATTTCATTTTTCTTTTTCAATATGTCTTTGGCTATTCAGGGCCTCTTTCCTTTCCAAATAAATTTCATAGTTAGTTTTTCTAGTTCATTAAAGAATGCTGTGTTGATTTTTATTGGGATTGCACTGAATCTGTAGATCAGTTTTGGTAGGACAGATATCTTAATAATATTTAGTCTTCCTATGCATGAACAGGGAATATTCTTCCATTTATTTAGGTCTTCTTTGATTTCCTTGAACATTGTTGTGTAGTTTTCTGTGTATATATCTTTTACCTCTTTGGTTAAGTTTATTCCTAGGTATTTGATTTTTTTAATTTACTATTGTAAATAGTATTTGTTTCTTGATTTCCTCCTGAGATTGCTCATTATTGGTGTACAGAAATGCTACTGAATTTTGTTCATTGACCTTATACCTCACAATTTTACTGAACTCATTTATGAGTTCTATAAGCTTTGTTGTAGACTTCTCAAGGTTTTCTAGGTATAGGATCATGTCATCTGCAAATAATGAAATTTTGACTTCTTCCTTTCCAATTTGGATGCCTCTTGTATCTGGTTCTTGCCTTAGTTCTTAAGCACGTACTTCCAAGGCAATGTAAATAGAAAGGGTGATAGTGGGCATCCTTGTCTTGTTCCTGATCTTAGAGGGAAAGATTTTAGGATTTCACCATTGTAAATGATGTTAGCTGTGGGTTTTTCATATATACCCTTTATCATGTTTGGAAAATTTCCTTCTATTCTGATCTTTTGCAGCATTTTTATCATTTAGTTCTGCTCTGATCTTTGTTATTTCTTTCTTTCTTCTTCCTTTATAGTTACTTTGTTGTTTTTTTTACTAATTCCTCTAAATGTGCAGTTAGTTCTTCAATTTTAATTCTTTATTCTTTTTTGATGTATGAATTTATGGCTAGAAATTTCCTCCTCAGTACTGCTTTTGCTGCATCCCATAAGTTTGGATATGTTGTGTTAGCATTTTCATTAGTTTCAAGGTAGTTAGTGATTTCTTTCGAGATTTCCTCCTTGACCCAATGTTTTTCTAAAAGTGTTTTGTTTAATTTCCAAATCTTGGTGCCAAATCTGGGTCTCTGGCCCTTGCAGACTTCCAGCTTCATTCCACTGTGGTCAGAGAAATTATTTTGTATGATTTTGATCTTTCTTAATTCATTGAGACTTTTTCTGTGGCCTAGCATGTGGTCTGTCTTGGAGAATGATCCATGTGCACTTGAATAATGTATATCCTACTCTATTAGGGTGTAATGTCCTGTATATATCTATTAGGTCCAGCTCCTCTAATACATTGTTCAAAGTCTTTGTTTCTTTAATGATTCTCTTTTCAGATGTTCTGTCCAAAGCTGATAGTGGTGTATTAAAGTCCTCCACTTTAATTGTAGAGGCATCTCTTCCTTCACTTAGTTTTTCCACTGTTTGGCTCATGTATTTGGAGGCACCCTTGTTAGGAGCATAAATGTTTATGATTTTTCTTTCTTCTTGAAAGATTATCCCTTTCACTAATATGTAGTGTCCATCTTTGTCTCTCACAATTGTTTTGCACTTAAAGTGTATTTTGACTGAGATTAATATAGCTACTCCCGCACTTTTGGTTATTGTTTGTTTGTAAGATTGTTTTCCAGCCATTCACTTTCAATCTCCTTTATCCCTGGGGCTAAGGGTCTAAGATGTGTTTCTTGTAGACTGCTTCTAGATGGGTCATATTTTCTTATTCAATCTTCTAGTCTGAGTCTCTTGACAGGTGAGTTTAATCCATTGACATTCAGTGTTATTACTTTCAAGGAATTACTTATGTTAGCCATATTTTCTTTGGATTTGTGTTTGTCAAATTTTTATTTTTTTTCTCTTTTTATTTTTTTTAGTTGCTTTTACACTCTCTTCCAACTCTGCCTCTCCTGTTTTTTTCTTCCTTCCTGCAGAACTCCCTTTATTATTTCTTGAAGGGCAGGATTCTTGTTGGCATACTGTCTTACTTTCTGTTTATCTGTGAGTATTTTGACTTCTCCATCATTTTTGAATGCCAGCTTAGCTGGATAGAGTATTCTTGGTTGGAAATTTTTTTCCTTTTAGTACCTTGATTATGTCATACCACTGCCCTCTTACCTTCATGGTTGCAGATGAGAAATCAGCACTTAATCTTATGGAGCCTCCTTTGTATATGATGGTTCTCTTTTCCCTTGCTGCTTTTAGAATTTCCTCTTTGTCTTGAGCATTGGATAATTTGACAAGTATATGTCTTGGGGTAGGCCTGTTGGAATTTATGCTGTTTAGGGTGTGTTGTGCTTCCTGGACATGTACATCCATCTCCCTCAGTAGATTTGGGAAGTTTTCAGCCATTATTTCCTCCATCACACCTTCTGTCCCCTTTCCCTTCTCCACTCCTTTTGGGATGCCTATAATGTTATGTTTGGGCATTTTGCATTGTCATTCAGGTCCCTATGTCCCAGCTGGATTTTTTCTGTCTTTTTATTGATCAGTTCTACTATCTGTTTGATTTCGGATGTACTGTCTTCCACATCACTTAATCTCTCCTCTGCCTCTTCAAGTCTGCTCTTATTTCCTGAGAGTGTATTTTTGATTTCTTGAATTATGCTGTTCATCACCATCGTATCCATTATCTTTTTGTGTATGATTGCAATTTCTTCTGTATTTTCTCCAAGTGTTTTCTTCATATTCTTAATCTCTTCCTTCACTTCATCAAATTGGTCCCTAATATATGTTTTAAAAGCTTTAATTACTTGTTTGATGGTTTGCTCCTCTTCCTGGTTTTTAGTTTGTTCATTGGATTGGGACATGTTTCCTGATTATTGGTTTGGTTTGTAATTTTTTGTTGCTGTTTCATCATCATTTTATCTTTACAGATTTAAGCAGTTCCTTAGCTTCTTTGTCTAGTCTTGGGGTTTAATTAGTTATTGTTTTTGTGTGTGTGTGTTAAGTCTTCTCTTTGTCAATTCATTCTTCTTATTCTATTTTCTTTTTGTTGGTTAAGTTCACTTGAAGGAAATATGAGGGTCACAGAAAGCAAAAGGAGTAAAAAAGAAAATGTATAATAGTAGTATTGATAGTAAATGTTAACAGAGGAACCATGTGAGATCTAGGAGAATGATACTAGACTAATGTAACATGTGTAGAGTTATAACAGTAAGTAAAGTAGAGTACCTATAATGAGACAGTCAACTGAATATGGAGAGGAATATAGTATGAATTAAAAGGCCAGTGTATTCAGGAGAGAGGGAAATAGAAAAGAAAGACAATAATATAAAGAGTGAATAAAAGAAAACAGAACAAAGGTATTAGAAATAAAGAGCCAGAAAAATTGGGGACCAAACAAAGAGATGTGGAATGTAAGAGAAACCATAAATGATGGAGGATAGAAAGATGTAGGGGAAAGAGGATAGTGTTGGTCAATACACACAGAAAAGAGGAAATGGAGGATGAGGAAACATAGCAAATGTGAAGCACTCCCTGCAGCACCTAGTGTAAAAAAATATATAAAAAAAGAGAAAGGAAGGAAAAAAAGGGGGAAGGGACAAAAAAGGGGGGGAAGCAAGGAAGATAAAAAAGAAAAGAAAAGAAAGGGTCTTGGGGGGATAAAGAGGAAGGAAAAACAAGAAGATAAACCAACAAAAAAAAGAACAAACTTTCAAGCAAGGAATCCTCTTTGCAGTTAAATAAAACACTTAGGAGTCTGATGTTTCCCCTTTCTCCCTTCCTCACTTCCCTCTCTCCTCCCAGGGCAGCAGGAAAGCAGCATGAGGGGTCCGATAGGAGATTCAAGTGGGTCCTTGGTAAACCAGCTCAACACAGAAAACAATGACTATTTATTTCCAGTGAGAGAGCACCGACACCTCACCAGGAACACCAAATATGCTATTGGAAGCTTGGAAAGCACATCCTACAGTCCCTCTCCCTTAGGTGTGCTAGAGGAAGGCTAATTAATTTTCTGACTCCTTCTTCTCCCAGATCAAGTTTCCTATCCCAGGGCATTTAGGTAAGTTAGGCTTTTTCAGCAGATTTGCCTCTCCTTTCTTCCCAGGCTTTCCCCAAGCCAGTTGGTATGCTCCTCCAAGCTAAAAAAAAAAAAAACAGGAAAAAGGGGGGACTGGAAAATTGAACCCACCTGGCCCCTCTGTGTCTCCCACCAAATCTCTCACACTCACAGAATTAGTCCAAAACCAGAGAGCTAAGGTAATCATGGACCTCAGGGAGTGCTGGATTCAGGAATAGGAAGTCCAGGATATTGCAGACTCAAGGTATGTGGGTCTATGTGTGGGCTACGGGGGCTTAGGGGACACAGACCTGGGAATATGCATCCAGGGAACACGGGGCTCGGGAATGCCACCACACAACCAACAGTTTTCAGGGAATGCTGTGGCTGCCAGCTCTAGGGGGAAGAGTCCTGACTCACCACAACTTCTGACCTCTTTGCCAGAAACCCAAAATTCTACCTTTAGCATGCACTGCTTCTGTCACTGTCTCTCCAAGTTGACGTCTAGATACCTCCTGCCCTGCAAGTCCCTGAAACAACCCACTCTGGCAGGACTCCAACCCTACTCAGTCGCTTCTTTGCAGGAGAGATTATGAGGTGCACTCATTCAGATGCCATCTTGCCCTGCATTCTGTGATTGCTTTTAGGGAGCAACAAGAGGGACCAGGCTCCAGGGAAGCAACTGAACGACAGGCAGCACTCAAGGGAGTTGCTGTCAGCCTAGAGAACTTCTCAGCTGCCTCGACTGGAACCAGAAAGAAGGTCAACCAAGGCTAGGACCCCAGAGCCCATCAGACAGACCCACCAAGCCAGTCCATCCCTTAGGGCCTCCACAATGTGCTTATTGCCAGGAAGAGGGTAGCAGTTTGATATTGTTTATGAATTCCGAAAAGAGATACTGGATATTTGTAAACTGGTCTATTCCTCTAGGAATATTAGATTGTATTAGACTCAAAGATTTCACTTTTACTTGATTAAATTATGACTAGGGCTTTGATTGGGCCATGTCAGTAGGATGTTACATCTGTGCCCCCTGGTGGGCAGGAACTCACAGAGAAACCAAGCTGCAGAGAAGGGAGGTTAGAATTTTTGAGCTGGAGCCCTAGGAAGTAAACACACAAGAGAAGAACACAGAGCAATAGAGATGGATCCTTAGACACAGCAGAGGTGTCCAGAAGAGAGAGAGCCTGATAGTCTACAGCTGACCTTGTGGAAAGAACAGAGCAGCTGAACTCAGAGAGGAATGAGCTGCAGGAGAGAGATGAGACTTGTCCCAGCCTACAGCTGAGATTGGAAGAAGCTGGGACCACAGAGCCTTAAGAGGAAGAGGAATCCTGAATCCTTGCAGATGTCAGCAGCCATCTCGCTCCAACACATGGCAACAGACTTTGGTGAGGGAAGTAACTTACACTTTATGGCCTTGTGACTATAAGTTTCTACCCCCAAATAAATACCCTTTATAAAACCCAACTGATTTCTGGTACTTTGCATCAGCACCCCATTGGCTGACTAATACAAAAAGGGACACTGGAAATGGGAATGCCCAGGTCTCCTGAAAAAGGGGAGCCCTGACATCCCTACACCTGTGTACCAACTTCCCCAGGTGACCGGGGACAAAGACAGCAATATGGAAAGACGGGGGCCTGAGGCACCTTCCAGTGACATTCATTGGATTAACACCTCCCACCAGGAACCCTGGGTCTCTTTAAAGGTGGGAAGCAAACTGATGACCATGGTAGACACAGGGTCACCTGTTCCATACACAATCTAAAACCAGGTGTGCTGACCTCCAGAACCACTGCAGTTGTTGGCATCTTCCTTCAGCACTCAAACAAGTAGCCATCTGTCCAGCCACTGGACTGCCGGGTTGGGGAAACTACTTGCTCACAGTTTTTTCCACATGCCTGGATGCCCCATTCCCTTCCTAGGTCAGGACATGCTAACCAGATTAAATGGAACAGTAACCTTTTCACCAAGAGAAGTCTATATGATTCTGCCATCTGCGCAGGCTCATGCCTTACTTAGCCTTTTGGAGAAGGTAAGCACTGCCCTTCCTCCTGGGGTAGGGCTGACGGGACACCAGTCCAGGAAAAAGTGGGCCTGGGGTACCCCTCCCAACTGAAAGCAGTCCCCAGTGAAAAAGGGAAGCCAAAGAAGGCACAAAGACACGGGTAGACACTTCTGAACCACCAGTTAATTAGGCCACGACAGTCGCCCTATAACACACTGATCTCGCCAGGAACCAAAGGGATGTATAGATTTGTCCAAGACCTGAGGGCCATTAATCAAATAGTGGAAACAGTCACCCTGTGGTGCCCTGCAAATGACTCTGTCTGATGAATTTTGCTGGTTTACTGTGCTAGACTTGAAAAATGCCTTCTACTGTATACCTTTAAGCTCAAAGTCTGCAGAGCTATTTGCCTTTGAATGGGAGGTCCCAGAAACCAATCTGAAACAGCCGTAATATTGAACAGGTTTACCTGAAGGATTTAAAAACTCACCTACTATCTTCAGAGGAATACTGGCTAACGATCCCCAAGAACTGCACCTTTAGGAAGGAATCTTATTACTAAATGTAGATGACATCTTCATAGCCAATGAAACAAGAGTGGCCTCTCATCAAAATTATATCATGGTGCTAACATTTTTGGCAAAGAAAGGACATGAGGTCTCAAGGAGAAAGTCTCAAATCTCTCAATTAATGGTTAAATATCAGGATTTGAACTCTCCAGAGAGCAGGTGTAACCTGCTCCCCGACAAGAGACAGGCCTTACAAGGGTGGTGGCACCTAAAACTTGAAAACACGTTGAGGAATCTTAGGAATGGCAGGATTCTGCAAGATGTGGATTCCAGGATTCCAACTAATAGCTAAGCCCTTAGATGCAGCCTTGAAAAAGGAAGAAAAGGACCCACTAAATTCAACTCCTGACATTAGGTAGCCTTTTCTGTTTGGCTTGGTTTTTATTTTTTAGAAAGTTATTGAAGAATATCACTCATACACGAATATACATAAACAATAAGTATAGTAAAAGTTGTGAACTCACAAAATAAACATGCAGATCGTCGTATACAGGACTCTCATATGTCGTGACCCCACTACCAATGGTGTGGAACATTTTGTTTCATTCTAAGAAACAATATAGCTGATATCTTACATTTAGTGTATTTTCCCCCAACCCACCTGATTATGAACACCCTGTATTAGTATTATACACTTGTTATAGTTCATGAGTTAACCACAGCCCATCTTCCACCATAGGATTCATTGTGTTATACATTCCCATGCTTTGTACAGTCCATTCAAAGTGTACATTCAGTGTCTCTCATTTTAATATAGTTGTGCAGTCATCAGCTCAATCATTTTGATAATGTTTTCATTACTCCAGAAGGAAAAATCCCATTTCTTTATACCTCCCTGCTGTTGACCACTTAGAATTGATATAGTAACTTTGCCATTGCTGCAAAAAATACTACAATATTGCTGTTAACTATCATCTGTAAGTGACATTAGTTGTAATTTTCTTATGTCTCATATATTCTTAACACTTTGTAATTGAAGAACATTCTTATATTTAAGCTATTACCACAATCTTCATCCACCACCTAAATCACTATGTTATATTGTCCCTAGATTATTCTCTTGCTTCCTTTCAATTCACATTTTATGTCCCCAGAGCACTCCTTTCAGGCACAATTACTTTTATAAATCACCAGTGTTAGTCATATCACTATAATCTATTACCCTCAACTCTATTCATTTCCATGCTTTTACAATAAACCTTATTATAAATTCTGCATTCATTAAATCCATTGAAAATATTTTTCCTGTTTGTGCAGGAGAGATAAGGCATTGGCTTGGGGTTGCTTACCCAGTGTTTTGAGGGAACTCAATGCCCAGTTTTACACTTTTCAAAGCAACAAGACCCAACAGCAAAAGGATGGCCAGTTTGCCTAAGAGCTGTTGCCACCACATGTGATATCTTAAAAGAAGCTGAAAAATTCACCTTATGCCAGCCGACTGCCATGTATACTTCTCTTTACATGCTGTCTTTGATAGACTAAAAAGGAGAACATTGGCTTACAACAGAATGCCTAAGCCAATATCAGGCTACCCTGCTAGGTTATCCAAACAAAAAGTTACTAGTCACCACAGCCCTTAATCCTGCCTGAGAATAATTGGACTAATGGGGAAAAACCCAAGTGTGATTGTTTATAGCTGTACAAGACGTTTTCTCCAGCTGCCCAGATCTTTCAGATGTTCCACTGGAAAATCCAGACCTCGAGATGTTTACTGAAGGGAGCAGCTTCATGGACCAAGGATGCTGGAAAACTGGGTATGCTGTGGTGACTTTACAAAAGACCCTAGAAGTAGGAGCCCTACACCAGGTACAGCTGCCAGCACACTGAACTCCTTGTACTCATCAGAACTCTACATCTAGGGAAAGAAAGGAGAATTACCATCTACATAGATCCCAGCCATGCCTTGTCAGTCCTCCATGCTCATGGAGCTACATGGAAGAAAAGAGAACAGCTAACTTCAGGCAATAAGACAGTGAATTATGCTGATACCATACCAACCCTATTGGAAACTGTTGTGTTACCTAAAGTAGCTGCTGTAATACACCATCAGGAGCACAAGAAGGACATAACTACCAAGGGAAATAACCAGGCAGATCAAACAGCAAAGCCAGCAGCTGGCAGAATTAACTTAAAACTCCTTTGAAACTCCTTCCTGCTCTACTGAAGAGATGAATAGGACAAAGGAGTGGGGATGCACTGCACAAAACTCTTTGGGGTGACTTGAGAATGAAGCACGCAATTTGCTCATGTTGGAGAAATTAGTAGAGCCCGTTATCTCACATTTACACTGAAGCTCTCATTATGGGAGAGAAGCCATGTACCACTGGCTCTACAAATTTATAGTGGAACCAAACAAGAGAAAAGTGTTCCAAAAGGTGAATAAAAAATGTATAATTAGTGTTAAGACTAACCCTAACGCTAACCCTTCACCTTCAACTAAAGAAATTCAGTACGAGGGACTAGGAGCCTGAAGAGATTGGCAAATCAACTGAACTGCTATGCCTAGAGCCCCAGGAAATGGTAAATATCTAATAATATTTGTAGATACATTTTCAGGATGGGTTGAAGACTTTCCTTGCATGACAGAAAGCCCCAGATGTGAAGACAACCTCACTGAGAGAATCATTCCCAGGTTTAGTTTGCCAATTTCAATTCAAAGTAGCAGTGACAGTGCTTTTATTTCAAGAACAACACAGGAATTGTCAAGAGCTTTAGACATTTCCTGGCACCTTGGAGACCTCAATCCCTAAAAGAATGAATCAGATTCCTGAACAGACTTTAGCCAAAATTTGCCAAGAAACTAATCAAACCTGGGACAAAGGTTTACAGCTGGCACTGCTGTGAGTTAGAGTTGCCCCCCAAAGTGGGCTTGGCTTAAGCTCTTATGGATTAATTACTCTATGGGAGACCCTTCCTTTAAAATGACCACTCCAAAAATTCTCAGAGTGTCGGAAATCAGAATCATAAAACATTAAATTTCTTAGAGCCATTTGTCCGAAGTCCATAGCTATTCGGACAGACTAAAATTTCCTACAGATGTGCCGCTACATACCTTTACCCCAGGTGACCAGGTTTTACTCAAAACCTGGAAAGAACAACATCCAGATGGCCAGTTGAAACCCAAGTGGGAAAGCCTTTACTTTGTAACGCACACTCTTCTGTTAAGTTATAGGGAATCAAGGCTTGGACCCACCATTCCAAAGTGAAACTTTCAGATGGCCAAGAAGACCCAGCACCTGTACAAAGGGCCAGCTCTTCACCTTCTGATGGAAGGTAGACTGTGAGCTCACCTTGGATCTCCAATCGAGCCAGCCAGATAAATATGAACATTGGCTACTCTGATTTACCTTGAACTCTTCTTCTCACTGCGCAGGGGCGATTTACTCTTATTCATAGTCTTATAGGAAGCTTGTCGCTTACCTGAGGGATATAAAGGAAACGTGTCTGATCTTGGCCCATGTAACGCGTACTCTCCATAACCTGTAAGCTCAAAAACGGCGTCTAAATCCCCACCAGGGGTAGAGAATTTACTATTATAATAAGCGAAGGTTAACTTTAGGATGAGCTTCAGTTCTCAGCACATGCTCTCTCAGCCAGTTTAAGCTGGTTTCCTGGGGTAAACTGCAGCCAACTGTGAGATTTGCTCTAAGTTGTGATTGGTTAAAGGGTGTGTTAAAGTGAGGACCTCGAGCGCAGCCATGAGCAGGTTCTGGTGGGCCACGTGGAATTGGGGAGGGGTGATGGGAAATGGGGACAGGTGAAGCTCCAATGCTCATCAACCAGTGAATGGAAAAACAAAATGTATGTACACGCAATGGACTATTATTCCCCTGTGAAGAGCAATGAAGTTCTGATGTATGCAACAACACGATGAACCTTGAAGATGTCATGTTGAGAGAAATTAGCCAGACTCAAAAGGGCAAATAAGTGTAAGATTCCACTTACATGAAATACCTGGAATATGCAAATTCATCGAGATAGAAAGTAGAGTTCAGGTTACCAGGGCTGATGTGGGGGTGAAGGTGAATGCAGAGTTAATGCTTAATGGAAACAGAGTTTCCCTTTGGGGTGACTGAAAAGTCTCTGTAACGGATGGTGGAGATGGGAGCACAACGTTATGAATGTAATAAATAGCACTGAATGACATACTTGAAAGTGTTTAAAATGGGGTATATTTGTAACCATACGAAAAAGCAATGAGCCATGTGTTGCTTTGGGTTTGCATGGGTTTTTGCTCAGTGAAATCACACTGTCAGAGAAAAGTGGGGATAAGATTTTCACAATTCCCCACCATCACTCTGGCTCCACTTGAAGCTGATTCCTATTCTGAATTAAGATTATGGACATTTCTTAGAGTGAACCTCATGCTTTGGGTCTCTGGGTGCCTCCTTGGTCCCCATGAGAGAAGGTTTGATTTCATAAGGCTGTGTGAGCATCACAGCTGTCAGATTCTGGTGACAGAGAAGCATAAATAAACAAAACCTGGGCCACCTAGGGTTGCTCTCAGAACACATGCCAAGGATCAAGCAGAAATGAAAACAATTGCTCTAAAGTTTATATATATATATAATTTTTTCTTCATTTTTAAAGGAGCTTTAGATTATGTACATGTTATATTGAAAACATAGGGGATTCCCATATGCCCCACTCCCTTCCCTTCCACTGTTTCCCACAATAACATCTTTCATTAAAGTGGTACATTTGTTACAATTTTTTTTAATTAAAATTTTTTTTATTTCTCTCCCCACCCCACCCCCACCCCCGTTGTCTGCTCTCTGTGTCCATTCGCTGTGTGTTCTTTTTTGTCTGCTTGTATTCTTATCAGTGGCACCGGGAATCTATGTCCCTTTTTTGTTGTGTCATCTTGCTGCGTCAGCTCTCCGTAGGTGCAGCACCACTCCTGAGCAGGCTGTGCTTTTTTTGTGAGGTGTGACTTTCCTTGAGGGGTGCACTCCTTGTGCATGGGCTCCCCTATGTGGGGGACACCCCTGCATGGCACAGCACTCCTTGCGCACATCAGCACTGCACGTGGTTCAGCTCATCACACGGGTCAGGAGGCCCTGGGTTTGAACCCTGGACTTCCCATTGTGGTAGGCAGACGCTCTATCAGTTGAGTCAAATCCGCTTCCCCCATTTGTTACAATTGATGAATGCATCTTGAAGCATTGCTACTAACCATGGTCTGTAGTTTACATTATGGTTTACACTTGGCACCACACAATTTTATAGGTTTTGACAAAATGTACACTGGTTGGTGTCTGTCATTGTAATATCATTCAGAATGATTCCAATGTCTCAAAAATGTCCCATGTTTCAGCTATTCTTCCATCTTCCTCCCTTCAGATCCTCTGGTGACCACTGACTTTATTTCAATATTACAAGTTCTTCCATTACCAGAATAATAATAAGTCTAGTTTAGTCCATAGTTCCATTCCACCTTATGCTTGTTGGTTCCTCTGTCTTGAGGATTTGGGGATGGTGATGCCCACTCTGCTTCCAGTTGAGAGGGGTCTTGGATCCCATTGGACAGTTGGATGGAACTGTCTTGCCTGCAGTTGAAGATTCTCTCTGCTTCTTGGGTTGGGTGCTGTCCTTTTGTAGGTTGTCCAGGGTGAGTCCGATGAACTGGAGAGTAGGTGTTGGGCGCGACTCTGCTGAGATTCAAGGCTTACCCCGCATATGAACAGCCAGAAGATTAAAGTCTCTGGGACATATATTTAATGGATATAGTGCTAATTATAGGTTGAAATAAATGGCGTAGAGGAACCATGTGTAGGAAAATTTTAAATGAGTCTAACTGCTACACCGGGGAAGATGGGTTATCATATATTACAAGGTAAGGCCCACTGAGAGGGTGCCAATTTCCTGGGTTGTCTGCCCTGCCTTTAGTGTCTAGAGTCTCTGGGACCCCCAGGAGCACCCCTATTTGAGGCACTGTTTACAGTGGCAATCAGAGAGACCCTCCAAAGACGTGTGTAAGTGTAACCTCTGTATTGGCCTCACGACTCACTTTGAAATCTCTTAGCCATAAAAACTCATTTGCATTTAATATTTCCCCCTTTTGGCCTAGGTCTTTCTCCAAACGTGGGCTGACTTTCAGGTAGACTACCTGTCTCTTGGCCATCCAAACTGGTGGTATGTATTCTGATTGTGTGTGCCTCATGGGATTTTAAATATCACCCCTAGTTCTGAAGCTCTGACTGCTTAGGTATTTTTCTTCCACATCCCTCTTTTCCTGTGAACCCTTTCAATCTCATTTTATGGAAATACCGTGGAGGACAATATAGGGCAAGCTTTCCAGGTAGTATACTCTGGTACCGTGGTTCTCAGGCAACGGTGTGCATCAGAATCATCTGTTAAAAGAAATCGCTGGGATCTACCTGCAGTTTCTGGAGTTATTTCTAATGCATTTCTAACATTGCCCCAGGTGATACATAATGGTTCGCTGCAGATGAATTACAGGAGTGCTAGATGGTGACCTCAGCTTTGGCAGCTGGAGTCCATTGCATCTCCACTTGAGGTTGCTAGCGTCCATGCCTGTTTAGCCCAGTGTGCCTCTCAAATAGTCACTTTCTATTTGTGCCCCAATATGAAAAAGTGCTGATTTCAAGGACTTCTGCATCAGGGATGCTGAAGAAAAGAGGACTTGCAATAGGGAGGGAAAAAAGTGAAAGTCTTTGTACAGGTACCTTCATGTTTTAATTGTGAGGTTATTAAATACTCTTACTAGGTAGAAGGGGAAAGGAGTTTGGAAAACATAGCTCTGAAAACAAGAAGACTCAAGAAGGGAACAAAAGTAACAGAAAAATCTCAGCATTCAGATGTGAATTTTGGGGTGATGGGGGGTGGGTGACACAAAGAAGGTGGGAGTGGACAATGCTGTGAGTTTCAAGGTGACAGCTCACATGTACCTAGACTACACTCTCCTATTTAGTTTTAGATCCCCCCCCCATGATATATAGATTTATATCCTATATTAGTGCACGATAAGATGTGCACTTGGCACGCTTATGGGATTCAGGCTGTGGAAAAGAAGCTGCAGTAGCCAAGGATTGGCTTACATAAGCCACTGAGTGACTCCTCAGCGGCCGGTAGTTACATATTACATGATGGGTTCTCTCCTAGTCATGCTCAGCTCTACAAACACCAATGGGGTCTTCCCCCCAAAAGACCAAGAGGTAGAAGACCAGACCAATCAAACAGGAGAGCATCGCTGGCAGAGAACGTGGCTAAGGTAGGTCACCCTGCTCGCCCCGCTGATGAATCCAGCGAGGGACCTCTGACCTTTGGGCCAGTTGGAGACCTTCCCCATGAATTTGTACCTGGGGGAGGAGAGAGTCTGGCGGTGGGACACCCCAGTGGGAGGTTTAGGGAGGACTGGGATCTACGCATCCCAGCCTGGGAGGCAGCCACGCTGCAGGAGAGGGAGAGAAAGTCACGGGCTGAAGGAAGCAGAGACGAGAGAGTCAGGCTGGGGGCAGCCTTCTCTCTCCTTCCCGCGAGTCCTTGTGAATTTACAGCCATCAGTGATGACGTGAAGTGTGCTGGTCTGTCCCTTCTCAGGCCTAGAGATTTTGGATTTTTATAGCAGGCCTCATATTAAAAACTATCTTGTCTCCAAATATAATTTATATAGTCAAGTTGTTGTCTCACTTAGGACTTGTGCCCCTATTTTTAATATCGTCTATATTGATTTTGCCAGCTATTTCCCCATATTTTATCCGCTTAGGAAGATATCTTTTTTCAGTCACTAAGGTATTGTTAGGGTCTTGTGTGTTGAAAGACAGTGTTGACCAATATGCAAAACCCACTGCCTTGATTTAAGGAATAACTTTCTATTAACAGGGTAAATAAAAATGAAATGACTCGGGTGGAAGTATTGTGAAATTGCTTTCTATTCATATTTGCTTCTCATCTATTTGGAATAGTTTCTATTAGTCGATGGTTAGACCTTAACTTTCCTTGTCAGAGCCACGTTTTCATGATGAACCTGCTTTGTATTACCCAGTATCCCTGCTGCTCTTTGCACACACTCATGCCAAGGCGGCTCACTCTTGAAATAATCAATAATTTAAAAATAAATCATATATTTATTTTCCATGAAAGCCTTGAGGATTCTTTTAGAAAACTCCTTCTCCAGCTCTCAGTTGTATCAAGGATATACCAAGCAGCATATTATTGGAGAATCCACTCAATATCTTGCGAATGATCTCTCATCAGGATGTCTTCACTGCATGACGCACTGTGCACGGTAATGGATTCCTGCCAGGTCAATACACAGAGCGGGTGTTCTAAAGAGGGTGCGCAAATGGGTGCATTTAAAAATGTTTTCCTTCATATTTTAGGTTGATTTAGGAAGTGAAAAGATGCTTCTGATAGAAGTTTCAAAGACTTGCAGAGTTTCATGGTCAAATCTAGAGGCATATGGAAGGAATAAGCCAGCAATGAATAAAAAATAAATTTTGCTGACTAGTTTGAGTATAATTTAAACTGTTCGATTTCATTTGAGATTTAAATTCAAACACCTGGATAATTTAAAAAATTTCCTTAGCTGCCAATTCTTCTGGAGCTAAATGATGCCCATATTATAACATCTTATGTAAGTTATTTTCTTATTAGTACTTCAAGTACATAAGAATTCACAGAAACAGAGAGAACAATTTGTCTTTACAAAAGAAATCAACGATAATATTTTGATGTACTTTTTCAACCTTTTGTCTCGATGTTTTTACACAATTGAAAGGGTGTATATAAATATTTACATTGTGACTTCTCCACTTAATATTATAATATCAGCAGTTTTTCTGTTACAAAATTTAATAAACAGATTGACGGCTGCACAATTTCCCATCATAACAATAAACCTGAATTTATCTTACTATTTAGCTATTGCTGGTCATATATATTGTTTCCAATATATATTTTTACAATAACAAGGAATACTCTAGGATAAATATTTAGACATAAAGATTCTTTCTGCATTTTAGAACATACAGCTTAGTATAATTATGTCAATGGCTCATGATCATGTTGCCAACTTACTCTTACTATTGCTCAAAGAGATAAAAGAAAGGGTGGTTAATTCTGGTATAATGAAAGCTCAATATTATTAAGTAGACATAGGAACCAAGATTATTTGATTAAGTTGAGTAGAATCCAGATTCCATAATCTTATTTTAGAGTCACTGCAGAGGATTTTTGTCTTCTTCCATACCAATAAGTTCCATTCAATTTTTAAAATTCCTGTAAAAACATTTTTAAAATCAGTATTAGATATTGAAACCTCATACAAATTCTACACAAATGGTTTTGTAATTGTCACTAAATTGGCATTTCCCCAAAACTGGAAGGCACTAGTTTTTGTACCACACATCTGCCTCAGTACCAGCCAACCAACCTTCTCACACACCATGCAAAGCTCCTATATGGGCTACAGAAATGCGTGCTCACAAAGTAGGCAAGAAGAATAGAGCTAGTCCTTCTTTGACCAGAGAAAAATTAGCATTCAGGTTGTGAGGTGAATCAAGCAAGGGGTTATTATTATTATTATTTTGGTTAAATAGCTCATAATAGTAAAGCTGAAGCTATTGAATCCAACATTTTCTATTCATAAATATTTATCATGGACTTCCGTATAGTTAACCTACCGACTAAAGTCACTAAGTTTTATCTGATGGTAATACAGTATTTCACTAAGAAAACTCACTAAGATGTCACAATCAGCATAGTTTTCTTTGACTAGGAATGATAGGTGGTGGTTTGAAGGGAAGAAAGAACACATTTGTCTCCTAAAATCTTACCAATGTTACTACTCTCCCTATACTTGTTTTGATGTCCTCAAAATCACTATTTGCTTAGACACAAAGACTTACCAAATTAAAATTAGTATTTGTTACTTCCAGAAGACTTCCATTAGATTATGTGTCTTATTTTTAATGTTTATAAACCACTCTATTGATGATAATTTCTCCAGCTATTATTTTTCAATGACTCTGTATCATTTATTTTAATTTTACATCTTGGAAAAGAGATGCTCAAGGACGTAATACACTTTGTTCATGGTCATTCATTTAGGATATTTAGTAGATCTGGTGTCGCAAACTCATGTCTTTGTGGTTCCAGAGTTAGTGATCTTTTCAGTATATCAAACTGGCAACAATTTCCCAGCTCTCCAACTATGTGCCTTTAAAATTTTAAATAACTTGACCTCTTAAGAGATATCAGATAGATATGTGTAGAGGAGACCCTGGCAAAAATAATGTGTGAAATGAGAGCTCATTAAGAAACAGATCATAGGTTGATATAAAAACTTTTTAGTATTTCATATTGGTCATTAACAGCCAGCATCTTTTCAAACTGATATGGTGCCTATAGGTTCTTATTGTTTAGTGGTTATACTTTTTCCCTAATATTTTTATTATTAAAAAAAGATATGCCTGGGATAGTTAGGAACCTAGAGAAAGCTGATGCAGAAGTCCAACTGTAGATTTAACCAGGACAATAAAACATTTAAAGTTCCATTTCTTTTCTGAACTTGCTTTTCTCTACTGGTAATGAAAATGAATATTAAAGATAAAAAAGGCAGTATGACTCAGTCCCTGCCATTGCGATATGACCTGTCAGTAGAATTATCTCCCCTTTGTTCCTCAATTTTTATTTCTGTTCTGAGTTTATAGTTATATGCATTAAACAGAAAGTCAGTTATTTTCTTAGATTTTGTTGCATTGACCTCTCTTTGCCTGACACTAATTGCCACCCTTGTCAACAACTTCACTGGCGAGCCCCAAAGCTCACGGAGCGCACAGGCTGAACTCGTCCCCTGGGAAGAGTACACAATGCCAACTATTAATCAGCACCTATGGGTACAAGAGGAGCTGCTGTTTCCAGAGCTGTCAGTCCATGAACTTTCATGAGCACCAAAATATATTCAATTAAAAAGAATAAAGAAGGAGTCAGTGCAGGAGGAGAAGAAATTCTGAAAAGGTCAGTCAACCAACTTGCCAGTTTTTTCACAGGTACTGAAGATATATGCTTAATTTTCCATTTCCTTATTGAAATTTTGCAAAGAAGCAAGTTCAGAAAAAAATCCAGCAGGCAAAGAAGGCATGACAGGTGACTTAGGTCATAGCCTTGGTTGAAAATGTTATTACTTTTGCCAACAAAAATATCCCTTTTTATTATTGTCAATGCCACTTAGCATTCTGTTACCCAGTTTTTAATTATTTTTTATTTGAGAAGTTGTGGGTTTACAGAAAAATCATGCAGAAAGTAAGGAGTTCCCATGAACTGCACTCTTTCCCCTTTACCATACAGTTTTCCCTGTTTTTGACACTTTGCGTTAATGTGGTACATTTGTAACTATTAATGAAACAATATTATTATAATTATATTATTAACTATAGTCCATAGTTTCACATTAGGGTTCTCTCTTTATATTGAACAGTTCTATTGGATATAAACATTTTCCAGCCTGTTAACATATATACAACCTAAAATTTCCCTTTTTAAGCACTTTCAAGTGTACAGTTCAGTGGTGTTTATTATATTCACAATGTCGTGCTACGATCACCACCACCCATGAACAAAACTTTTCATCTCCTCAAACAGAATCTCTGTACCAATCACTAACTTCGCGGTCCTAGCACCAGTCCTGGCCCTGGGGACCTCATTCTAGCTTCCGACTCTATGAATTGGCACTGTCAACCTTTTGATACATCATTTGGTGATTTTATGACAGACACTGGCAGCGACATATCATTTTATTTCAGAATAGTAACTCAGTCATGTGTATTACTTGAATATTAAATGCTGATGGATTTAATAAACTAATACTCATGTAAAAAAGACAATAATATTATTTGTTGGCTCTATAGAATTGTTCCCTCTATCTAGTGATATATATATATATATATACACACACACACGTATATTGTGTTGTAAAAATATATGCATATATGTATATGTATATGTCACTGGATATTTAAACAACTACTTTATGAGATTTTCTTTATTTTGTTTAATAATAACCTCCTGTTGATTGTCTGAAAGTTCTTGAAAGAAAAGAACTTTGGACTAACATGAAAATTTGCATTATGTTTTCCAGTTGTTGGTTCCTAGCACTCTGTAGATTAGTGCAGAAATTGTTTTTATTGTTTCTTGTGCTTTAATCACAAAAGAGGGATGTCTTTGAGGGAAAAAGATAACATAGATATTTAAATTGAGGCAGTTTATTAAATCACTCTGTAAAATTTACTATTATAATGGAAATATCTAAAGGATAAAATTACCTATGACAAAGAATATTCATATTTTTTCCTTACGAAAGTTCTAGGCGGAGATTTGTCATGCTAGAATAATTTTTCTACTTTTCTCTTATTTTCTAAATAGCATTTAAAAATCTTTTATTGTTTTCGTGTCAGATCACTTAGTTTTTCAAGTGTGTTTTGTTGTTAATTGCTGTAATGTAAACTATGCAAATTCCTTTTTTTCCTTGAGAAACTTTTTGAGGATCTTGGGGTCCTTAACCAGGTATTTAATCATGCTATGTTGTTAGGTCTTTTCACCTCTTCTGGCAGAGGGCAAAGCGATCTGCCATCTCTGAATTTCCAACAGTGAGTCAAGGTGGCAAGGGTCCTGCCTTTGTGTCCTCAATCACCCTACTCTGGGCTCTCTCCACACACTGTTGGTGTCCTTACAGAGCTGGGACCCCATCTATCCCACAGTAATGCATTCATAAAAAATCACTTTTGGGGTATACTCAAGGTTTTAACATTTATAATCTGTATTTAGAACTGAACTATTGTTCTTCTTGACCAGAGGAATACGGTTATTGTAGACAGACACAAAGGGTCAGTTGTTTTATAACAGCCATTGTGTCTGCTCTTTTTCTAGGGGGTAGGATGTGACGTGTTTAGACAATAAACAAAAAACAAATAAATGAGATCCTTTTGATAATCCTAAATACTACGATGGCAACAGTGTATCCTCAGGTGATAGAAAATGAGGTGGTGGGAAACGGACTTGGCCCAGTGGTTAGGGCGTCCGTCTACCACATGGGAGGTCTGCGGTTCAAACCCCGGGCCTCCTTGACCCATGTGGAGCTGGCCCATGCGCAGTGCTGATGCGCGCAAGGAGTGCCCTGCCATGTGCAAGGAGTGCCATGCCACACAGGGTTGTCCCCGTGTAGGGGAGCCCCATGCGCAAGGAGTGCACCCATAAGGAGAGCCGCCCAGCACGAAAGAAAGTGCAGCCTGTCCAAGAATGGCGCCGCCCACACTTCCTGTGCCGCTGACGACAACAGAAGCGGACAAAGAAACAGGACGCAGCAAATAGACACAGAGAACAGACAACCGGGGGAGGGGGGGAATTAAATAAATAAATAAATAAAAAGAAAATGAAATGGTGATAGTGATGGAGGTGGTGGAGATGGTGATGGTGGTGGTGGTAGAGGTGGTGGTAGCTGTGGTGGTGATGGTGGTGGTGGTGGTGATGGTGGTAGTTGTGGTGGTGATGATGATGGTGGTGGTGGTGATGGTGGTAGTTGTGGTGGTGATGATGGTGGTGGTGATGATGATGGTGGAGGTGGTGATGATGGTGGTGGTGGTGATGATGGTGGAGGTGGTGATGATGGTGGTGGTGATGATGATGGTGGAGGTGGTGATGATGGTGGTGGTGATGATGATGGTGGAGGTGGTGATGATGGTGGTGGTGATGGTAGTTGTGGTGGTGGTGATGATGGTGGTGGTGGTGATGGTGGTGGTGGTGATGGTGGTGGTGGTGGTGATGGTAGTTGTTGTGGTGATGATGATGGTGGAGGTGGTGATGATGGTGGTGGTGGTGATGGTGGTGGTGGTGGTGATGGTGGTGGTGGTGGTGATGGTGGTGGTGGTGGTGATGATGGTGGTGGTGGTGGTGATGGTGGTGGTGGTGGTGATGGTAGTTGTTGTGGTGATGATGATGGTGGAGGTGGTGATGATGGTGGTGGTGGTGATGATGGTGGTGGTGGTGATGGTGGTGGTGGTGGTGATGGTAGTTGTTGTGGTGATGATGATGGTGGAGGTGGTGATGATGGTGGTGGTGGTGGTGATAGAGGTTGTGGTGGTGGAAGCGGTGGTTGTGGTGAACAACTGCTCTAGATAGGATGTCAAGGAAGACATGGGACATGATAATCTTATTGAACTACAGAAATCAATTACTAAATTAAACAATTTTTACATTAGAATTGTGCAAAAATATTTATTTCTCTGTTTGGGACAAATGGAGAGAGTAGTAGTCAGAGTCAAGAATTTTCCACTAGTTTTTGAGACTAAAGTGAGTTTTATTTTCATACACATGTGGATCTACACCTTTTCCTATCCATATTGCCATAAAAGCATACTTATTACATTGTGAACTTGGAAGAAAGTTCCAGACAGAATAGCAAGTGTAGACAATCTGAAGTGAGAAATAGTTTGAGTCAATAGAAAAAGAGAAGGAAATTTGGTGTGTTTGGATTACTGCTAGATTGAAAAAGAGAGGAATTTAGAGAGATCAGCACAGTCACATGGTATAAAGCTTTGTATACCATGACTAGGATTTGGGTTTTATTCTCGGGTGATGAGAAGCCATTGAAGAGTTTTAAGAAGAAGTTGCTGTAATCTGATTTAATTGAAATTGTTCTGGCTGCTGTGTGGTTGGATGAATTGAAGCAAGGCAAGGATTAGGCATGGGAACAATAAGAGACTATTCCAGTGTCCCAGATGAGAGATGGCTGGAGGTGGAATGAGTGGATGGATTTGGGATATGTTTTGGAAATAGAGGCAAATGATGTGGTTAAGTATCATTTGATGAAGTATCAAATGATAAACAAGTACCATAATGGATGAATCCTAGATGGTTAGTCTTGCCTTCCTTCCCCTGGAGCCCTAAGCTCTGTCCCCTGCTGGAATAGTAAATCACCCATCATTGACAGGGGACTCATTCTAACTCTGCAATCATTTTTTTGTTTATCAAGTGGAATGCTAAACACCTCACACCTGCCTTGTTGCCAATCCTGTTAGTGCTTTCAGACCCTGCTCTAAAAACCATGGGGCATCTCTCTTGAACATGAACAGTCTATTTTCCAACCCTCTGGGAGCCAAGGTCTGAATGCCAGCTACCAGACTTCTTTGAACCCAAAGATCTCTTACCCAGATTTCCCTGATTTGCCTGGACCACCCTATTTCATGTTTTGTGTTCCTGTTATAATACTCAGTTGTCACCAATGCCCTATCAACCTGTCTACCTGCCTACCTTCTTCATAACACACTTTTCATGTGAGCTCCCTGCCTGCTAAATGTGCATCTCTTATAACTGGATTCACCTCCTAAAGGCATAACACATCCTAGGATGTGTCTAGTCTTGGCGTTGTAACCTTCTTTGTCCTGAGCTCCTAGCCCAGCACATATCAGGAGGTGTGTATTTAGGATTAGTCTGAATTGCACCTTCATTCTGGCAGGCTCTGATCCTGATTCTAGAACTGAGGTGGCGCAATTGACATGGAACCTCTCTCCACATCAGAGGTCCCCAGGATCAAATCCTGGTGAATCCTAGAGGAGAAAGACAAGAAGAGATAACCAAAAATGAGAAATAGATGCAGAAGATCACACAGTGAACAGACACAGACAGCAAAAAACAGTAGGGTGGGAGGAGGGGCAAAATAAATAAAAATAAATAAATCTTTTAAAAAAATGATAAAATATGATTAGAAATTTTCTTCCCCTTCCAAAATTGCATCAAAAAGCTTTTTGTCAACTTTGTGAATGTAACTAGCACCACTGAATTATATATTTGTATATGGTTGAAATAGGAAATTTTGGACTGTATGTATGATACTAGAATAAAAAACTTTTAAAAATCCATAGGACTGTACAACACAAACAGTGAACTCTACTGTAAACTAGGGACTACCATTAATAGTATAATTATAATGATATTGTTTCATCATTTGGAACAAAGGTACACAGTAATGCAAAGTGGTAATAAAAGGAAAATGTGTGTGGGCGGGGCACGGCATTTGGGTACTCTATATTTTCTGCATGATTTTTCTGTAAGCCTACAACTTCTTTAGTAATAAATAAATAAATAAATATAAAAATTTATTGCCACATATTCCTGAGAAGTAGCCTACTTTCTTTCAAGTTTGGTATCTGTTAAAAAGTGTCACTTGAAAGTATTTGCAATTCCTCCTCATACTGCAAGTACTTTCTGGTATATAAATTTCTAAGCAATTCCTAAGGCTTTTGCGGCCTTTAGAACAAGAACAATTAACATGAATTCTTTGGGGATTTGGGAGGCACAGAAGGGGAACAGTCTAGATTGCAAGTGGAAATCTCGATTGGTAGAGGTACACTTTCTTTTCCACATAATCTAATAGGTCTGGCAGCTCTAGTTCCAGACACTGGTTTTGACTTCATACTATCAAATGGTCAATATTATGACAAGCTTCTGGAGTGGGCAGTTTTATCCTGTAACTTGAAACAAACTCCAACTACAGCTTCTTCCCCTATGGCAGAGGAGGGACTGAAAGTTCCAAATTTTAAAATTACTTGTGCAAAGACATATAAGTAAAGCCAGGACTAGAACTTTGATCCTTTTCCCAAGCCCTCACTCTTTACATTTTCAGCAAACTTAAGCAGTTAAGCCTAGATTAACTATCTGGAAGAAATGAAATCCCTTAAAAAATAGCATTAAGTTTGCGAGGCCCTAGTTACCAGTGGAAATCTATAACGTCAGAGGAAACACCACATATTATTTATAATAAAATAATTGAAAAACAGTAAAATTTCCTTCTTTTCTATGAAAAGACGAGAAGGACTCATATATAAAGATGAAATACCAGAGAACCTCATTTTTACCGTTACCCAAACATTGAATGCCCTTTGAGGTCTACCTTTGCTAAATATTCACCTGAATTTGGGGGTGATGAGGACATTGAAAAACTGAAAATAATATAGAATCGCGTATTCTTTAAATGACTTGCACATGGGGAGCAAA
This sequence comes from Dasypus novemcinctus, assembly GCF_030445035.2. Classification (NCBI taxonomy): domain Eukaryota; kingdom Metazoa; phylum Chordata; class Mammalia; order Cingulata; family Dasypodidae; genus Dasypus; species Dasypus novemcinctus. The sequence goes on along the minus strand of NC_080701.1, from coordinate 6,969,857 downwards.
TATAGCTCAGTCGCTGAGCCCTTGCCTCCCATGTGCAAGGTCCTGTGTTCAATCTCTGATACCTACTAAAAAAAGTCTCTATATATGACATGTACCGTAAGAATTTCTGATCTTAGGAAAAGAGAAGAATCCTTTCAATCTACTTTTCCAAGTTTTCTTTAATAAAAGCATTACTTTATAATAAAAGTTTGCTTTAAAAATGATGAATGGAGCTGACTGTAACAGACCTCATTGAAAAAAACTCATAGCTGATGGATTTTCATTTAAGCAAATTTTACATTAAAAACTTCTTCATGGGCGTTTTGTGGGTTAGTGGTCTTTACTGTGGGCACAATCGCCACTCTGTTGAGTGTTTTGTGGACAAACGACACTAGCCATGCATAGTAAATGTTGATCTCCCTTGGTAGGTGCCTAATGTGGTAACAACAGTTCAGCTTTCAGAGAGCAGTGGGCTTTCCCCATTGAATAAGAGACACGCCAGCATGTTCTAATCCACACGTGAAATGACGAGGGGTTCTTTGAAACAGACATCCTGCCTCTTATTTTCACGATTACCACAAAGTAGGCTTGCTTTTCTGCTTTTGAACATAGATTATTTGTATTGATTCTGAAGCATTTAAATGTAATTGTTGACTTAAGATCTTATTCCTATATTTGTATGCTTGCAAATATTTCAAAGGAAATATCTCTTTTTTGGAATATTAGAAAGTACCCTCCTTTTCTTGTTGCTGTGAGTCCATAAATGTTCAGCAATATTATGATTATTGCAGGATTGCTGGCAAAAACAAAATTTTTAAAAAATGGATGTTTATAGCAAAATAATATAGCATGGATATAAAATATCAAGATATTGAGCTTTTTCTAAAATAGTTCATTTATTTTTAGGACCAACAAAGAGCCAATAAAATCAGAATTGTGAATTATTCTTATTCTTGGACAGATATAATTATGTCCTCTATAGCAAAACATTTCAATAAATTATTTTCTAATTATAAAAATTAAGGATAAAAGTAAAAATCCTTATTTTAGCCATGTACATTATATCATTTAATTCTCAAAACAACTTTGTGAATAGGGACAATTATTTTTCTCATTTTATAGATAAGGAAAATGTGATTCTTTTATAAAATCTAACAATATATTGCAAAATCAAGTCCAAATAGAAAGAACAAGACGCTGTTAATATTCTGTTTAAATGTACTAGACTAAACAGAGGTCAACTAAAGAGACTTGAATTTTCTGTGCCTTATGAAGTACTCTAAATATAATTCATCTAATGAACTACAGATGAATGCTGAGATCCTTTCTTTTACAAATTAAATACTTTAACTCATTTCATTATCAATACAAAACACTTATTTTAGAAAATAAAACTTAAAAATGATTTTACTTATACCATTTAGAGACAACCACTTTTAAATATATATATTAATAAATGTATATTTAACGGACACATTTCTACATATACACAAATATTTCTACAGTTTCTTACTGAAAAGATAATATTCAATTTAAGGTTTATGCAACCTTTTCCACTTACTAAGCATAAACATCTTTCCATTTAATTATTTTTAGGAGTAATATTGATTTAATATTGTATCGATATTATGACTTATTTATTAATTTACTTTATTGATAATTATATTGTATATACTATTTCTATGACACAATACTGGCATGAGTTTTCTTTTTAGAAAATATTAATGTCATCTCTGCTTCTTTCCTTTGGGTACATTTCTAGGAGTGGAATTTCAGGATTGAATTCGTTTTAAAAACTTTTGATACATGTTGCCAAATTGGCTTTTAAAAAAGTAGCAGCATTTTATTTTCTAAACAAAAACATATGACAATAGCTTCGTCTCTCAATCTAAAGCTGTTCTTTAATCAAAATGTATGACTATTGCCATACGTTTAGCTAAGGGAAAAGGGAAGCTCCAGATGAAAATAAAACCACACTCTTGTGAATCATGGAATAACCCAGCCTACATGTCTTTTTAGTAAGAATTTCCTAGTAACAACTTTGTAAAGGTAATGAATGGATAATGGCCTGGCTGCATCACTTTTTTGCTCCTAAAAGCCAGTTCAGGGTTCCTTGGCCATTTCAGTTTCCAGGCAAGAAGTGAAGGCAAGTGGAGAGCTGGGATCCAGCTCTGGCCTGGCTGCTTCCCACCGGCTTCCATTTGAGTGGACAGGGACTTTGCTCGTCCCCAAGGGCCACTCCAGTCTATGCATTCAAAGCACCCTCCAGCCCCTCCTGACAGCCCCTCCCTGGCCACCTCTCACCCAAAGACGGACCCCCCAGTGCCAGGGTATATGCTGGGTACACGCGAAGGAGGCTGTCGCAGGAGGTTTGCTACAACATCCTTGGATTTCAGCTGAATTGGCATGTCCGTGCGACCCTTGAGGAGGGGGCAGCTGGAGGAGGGCCGGCGTGTGTCCTCTAAATGTCCAGCCTAGGGCAGGGGCCCTCTTTGCCTCGGTCTAACCATGGTAACGGCTGCCCTCACTACGGGAAAAAATCAGTGCTGGCTAAAGGGGGCCAGGGACTTGGTGCTGGGGGGCAGTTCTCCTTTGAAATAGTTTTCAAGGTAGGATTTTTTGGAGAACATGGAATTTGAGTCAACCCTTCGTGGAAGAGAGAGCATTGCCTGTTGGTTATCTGGAGGAAGCTATGCCAGGCCGAGGGAAAGGGCACAGTGCCAAGGCCTGGCGGTCGGAGAATGCCTTGCATGTCCGATGGACCGAAGGGGCCAGTGTGGGACAGAGCAGGACGTGTGAGACGGAGAGGGGCCACTGAGCTGAGAAGGGGTGTGACCAGGCCCTGAGCGGCTTGTCGGCCCTCGTCAGGCCTTGCCTTTTTCTAAGCGAAGGGGGTGACCTATTGTAGCCCATGGTCAAGTTTTCAGAGAAACTCTACTGTGCTGAAAACAGGTTCTTGGGAAGCAACGGAGGAATCAGGAGACCCCTTTGTGGGCTGTTGCAGTTACTCAGGAGGCAGATGTTGGCAGCTGTGGACTAGATGAGGAGGAGCTGGAAACGGGGTATGTATTAGGATCAAGCCAGCTAGACTTCTTTTGGCAGGTTAGAGGTGAAGGGTGAGGAAGAGAGACGAAGAAAGTCAGACAGGATGTGGAAAGAGCATGGATCCAGGCGTTCAGGTTTAATTTGTTATTGTTGAGATGTCTATTAGTTGACATTAAAGTGCTTGCGTGGATTTAGTCTGTTGAATATATGATTCTGGAATGTAGGATGAGGTCCAGCTTAGAGAAATACACTCGGGCTTTTATAGATGGTATTTACAGTTAGGAACCAGACAGTATCGAAGACGAAGAGCTGAATCAAAAGGAGGGAGAAGAGGATGAAGTAGCAAAGGAGCAGTGGGGAGAACGTGGGTCTGGAAGAAAACGAACAGAATGGAGTACCAAATCAAGTATAAAAAGGGAAGAGGGAGTGACCAATTGTGTCAAATGCCACAGCAGTTCCGGTAAGATGAAGCCTGAAGTCAACCACTTGATTTAGCAAAGCCGACATCGTCGCTGAACTTATTAAAAGTAGTTTCATGGAGTCACATTAGGGCGAAGGTTGCCTGGAGTGAGTGCATTCAGGTGAGAACAGATGGAAAGGAGCTGATAGTTTTAAATACAGGCAATTATAAGAAAACAATATATACAAAATCAATGCAATGTATTGAAAAATCCATTTATACTCACCACTTAGAAATAAGCATTGGCATTTTTATACATTTTTTCTCGTATATGTGTATATTATTAAATAAATTTATATCCTATTTATTTTCCTGTCATTATTTCACAAAAGCTGGATTTTAGTTTCTACACAAGCAGTATCCATTCCATTGCTGTATTAGATTATTTAGCTTATCCTTTGGTATTGGGTTGCTCTCCTATTTTTTAAAATAACACTCTGATGACTTTCATTGTGCATAGAGCCTGGTAAACATGTCTGACTATAGTTCATTAGAATAAATTCATAGGCCTGGAGTTACAAGGTCAAGAGGTATCAGCATTACTGTGTTTGAGATAGTCCCCTAATTTGCTTTGTTGATAAGCAGAACTAGTTTACACCACTTTCATTAAAGCACAGGAGAACACTTTCACTTTTTTGACAAGTGTAGGGTTTATCATTTTGCTAAAACATGCTCTTTTGATATTAGAAAACTTCTATTTCATTGTGTGTATTAATTCGATTTTATTTGATAGTAGCTTTGCATTCATTTTATTGATATTAGAAAACTTCTATTTCATTGTGTATATTAATTTGATTTTATTTGATAGCTAGTAGCTTTGCATTCATTTTATTGGGCTGTTTTGTTTCTTTCTTAAGGATTCACCTATAAAACTTCTTTTCTACGTTATTAATTGGGATATTTATTTCCTTTTCTTACTGATGTTTCTATTACCTATGTATTTATATGTAGGTATTGCTAATTTTTTGTTTTTATCTTTAAAATAGTCTGCATCCTGAAATCAGATATTTGCTTGTTTTCTTAGAATTGTTATGATTTCATTTTATAAAATTTAAATCTTGAATTCATCTGCAACTGATATTATGAGATCACTGTTAAGAGTCATTCTGTTTTTTTTTCTTCTAATAGACAATTGTTTCAACAGCATTTGTTGAATCATTTATCTTTTCATTACTGCTTTGAAGTGTCACCTTTACCTCGCTCTACAGTATTTTATATACTAATATATGTTCCCGGACTTTCTGTTTTGCTAATTGGAACACTTCATTGTTTACCAGTTTCACCTTCTTTAATTATACCATTACAAAATATGTTGATAACTTGTAGCAAAAGTTCAAGAATTCCTTGCTTATTCCAATATATTTATTCTTTAAGATAACTACACCACTGCTTGCTCTTACATTCTTCTAAAATATGGTTGGGTTTTGTGTTGGAATTATATTACATCTCTAAATGAATTGAAGGCAAAGACCATCTTTCTAACAGTGAGACTTCCCACCTATTAACATGGTATAATGTGCAATTTTTTCTGCCTTACTTTATAAAATTTTGCAATATTTCATAGTACTCTTCTTAAAGTTCTACCATGTTTTCTTTTGCTTATTGCTATTTATTGTTTTTGTACCCATTGAAAATGGAGTGTTCATTTTCATTTTATTTAGCTTTTAATCATAAAAGATTTCAAATATACAATCAAGTGCAGATACTTTTATGCCTAGATTTAATACATGCTACTATTTTGCTTTAAATTTTTTTAAAAAAACAAAACATTCCACTTCAGCTGAATGCACCTTTATCACTTCAGCTGCCTTTCTCTCCAAAGGCAACTTCTATTTGAAGCTAATATATATTCTAATCTGATTTTTATAATTGTATGCTATAAAACATATTTCATGAACAATATATACTATCTTTTATGTTTTTTTAAAAAGAGCATACATACTATCTCACTGTATTCTCTATGTGCAAATTTCATCCATTGTATTTTCTAACAATATTATTGGCTTGTAGAAAAATATCAATCTTTTGTATCTTTATTTTTTAATACTCATCTTGCTGAACTATCATATTAGTTATAGTAGCCTCTACATTGTTCTATTACATTTTCCAGATACAGTCATACATATTTGAAAAAACAAAAATAACTTCGTCCCCTGTTTTTAATCTTTTTGTCTTATTGCAATAGGCAAAAACATTAGAATAACCTTTTATTTTATTGATGTTGTATAACATTGCTCCGCCAACACCGCCCCACCATATGTAGTGGATCTTTCCGTCTTGCATTTCTGTCATAACGACAGCACTGGGGCTGGGAGCAGATGGAGGAATTGTGACAATGCAACTCTTTCTGAAACTTTTTAAATTCCTTTCCCAACACTCTTCAGAGTATAAGGCATCTTCTTCTAGCCTCTTAAATGGGCTAGATCAAAGCCCTCAGGAGAGCAAAAGTTCATCGTCTGAGCAATGTCTTCAATAATGTTTTCCAAACATTTTGCTTATTTCTTCCCCCTAAAGTGTTCAAATCCTCCCTCCCAAAATTTAGGAGCCAAGTCAGTGTAAACATCTCTGTTTTGCTACCTTTTAGCTCTTGCATTTTTTTCATTGCTAATTATATTAAAGTAAGACAGTTTTAAAAATTGTATATTTCCCATCATCACAATTTTTCTGGAATTTGTAACAGTTTTGAGAAATGGTATTATGATTATGTGTTTTTATTAAGGTCTTCTTTATGACAGTGAACAGATTTTTCCCCAATCACTTATGGATTCTGGTTCCTCCAAAGGAGATGGTAGGAGATGATATTCAATCTTAAAGCCATGCTTTCTTAGGCATCACAGAGCAAGCTGCATTGCTTCTCATGGTGAGGTGGCCTTTTCAATTCTACTACCAGAATACCTGAGAGCCTTATATGTTTTTCTGCTTCCTTTTATCTAGAGTTTTTCACTTATGTGACTTGTGAGCTAAGCACAGGCAACAGTTTGCTGCCTTAATCGTCAACTTTAGACTGACAATTTGAATACAGAGTCACAGAAACAATTACCACTAAATATTTCTATAAAACATTCCATTATTTCTTTAAGGGTTTTCTGTAACGAATGAAATCTGGATGGATAGGGAAAAATACGTGAAGTCCTCAGAGATATAATGAGAACTGATTAGATCACTTCAAATTGCTTAGAAAAGGAAATGTCAGAATAACCGAGGCAGTGTACCCTGTGACACTGGCTTCTTGGAGAACTCAAATTCCGAAAACAGAATGATAAGCAGGATATTCCAAAGAAAGTGACCTGGCCACCGTTGGCCCAAACTCTCTTTACTCATACCTCCTCATAAACAGTCCAATTACTCATCAGGGACAAAATAGAGCTGAACAATGCCTCATCTCCAGCAGAGATTGGCTCAATTCCTCTTTCTTTCCCCCCAGGACATTGAGAGTTAGCAAAATTTTTTTAGATGGGAGAAAAAAAGTGACGTGTGTGTGTGTCCACTGCGGAATTATTATTTCTTAGGCTTGGATTTCTTCCTGTTTACTGGAATTCAAAACCCATCTAAATGCTTTCCTCCGGCTGGCTGGGGAAATTCCTGCAGTAATTCAAATTTCTCTTCCACATCTATGTGCCTCCTGGTTTATAAATATTGACAGGATGCTTAGACTGCTTCTAGAGCCCACGTGTTTAACACTGAACCAAAGATCCCAGCAATGCCCAGAGAAGCTGTGCCCCGTGGCCTTGCTGGTTCACAGTGGCTTCCCGGCAAGCCCACCCCGGGACAAAGACTTCTCCTTGCTTTTCGCCTCCGGATCCAGCTGCTTCTGCTGTTTGTACTGTCCCTGGTGTCCTTACGCTCAACCACTGTCCCAAGTGGAGTCCCTAAGCCTATCCACCCAGTGTTCCTGCTGGCTTTTCATCCAAACAGGATGGGGAAATGTGATTTTTAAAACATATTGCAGGAACCCCTGGAGTCCCTACAGCTCTGCCCCGACGCTGCAGGGAGTCAATTTTCATTTCCTGCTGGCTGCAAAGCTACCAAATTTTGGGCTTTGGGGTTCATTTCCCAGAACAAGGGGGTAAATTCAGTCTCTTAAACCTTGCCTGGGAGAGTGGCTTTCATCTTCCCTGCTGCATCCCCGACCTCGTTTGCCTTTAGGAAGCGTTTGCTCTTCATTTATAAAGGAAAACTCCCTGGAAGAAAGGACCGAAACAAACACGCTAGTTGTGATGTGGCGGGAAGAGACAGACTTCAGACTTGGGGATCAATCCCTGTTTCTCAGTCCATTAGCCTTCTTAACAATGATTTCATTCTCTCTGCATTTCATTTTTCTTATCTATAAAATGGGTCTAATAAATATGTTCACACATTCATTATGGTAGTAAAATATTAAAATACCCATCTACCACTTACTATGGTGCTTGAGATTTGGTGTTATACTCAAGACATTTTCATTTCCTTATTTCCTTGTCCCTCTTGCCCAGTACCCTCAGGCCACCTATTCTAAGTTCCAAATAGAAAACGTACATGTAATTTTAATACAACTGATAGAAGCTGTGGTGTCTGATCATAAACTATGGGCCTGCATTTGGACATGAGCCACCCTCTTTCATCTATATTCTGGTAATCAATTGCTACGGCTTCTGCCCTCACTTGGGTCAATTGTTCTGATTTTATAAAAGAAAACGTAGTTGCATTTTAAAAATTCCTATAGGAGCACTTAGTCAAAAGAGTTATTAAAGCACTTATGCAGAGTGTCTGTTATTATCTCTGAGAAAACTAGAGATTGGTTTACTTTTGCTTTCTTTTTTAGTTGCTCTTGAGAACTGACAGAAAGCCCTTGCTATAACCAAAGTTTAATTCTCCCTTGATATTTTCATTTTCTCTACTATTTATTGAGAGAAATCTGACTTATGTTAGAAAACTAGTTAGCAATCAGCAAGCATTTCATTTTAGGATGTTACAAACTGTCAAAAACCAAACTTTCCCATTTGATAACAAACTACCCCTCTTGGGCCCTATTATATCTGATAATTGAACTGTCAGCTACCTGTTTTATTCATTATGAAAATGGATGCAGCTGGTTAACATCGACAAAGGATAGAGTGTAAGGGCAGAGCATATTAAGAAAAGAGTTTGATATGCTGTGGATTTAAGCATTTAGAAGACAACAGTCAAAGTCTAAAGTCTCCTTTTGACAGGAATGATAACCCATTACCATCTCTGAAGTAAGTAAAATCTCTTCTTTACTTTATCTCCAAATATACTTGCTGGGTTAATAAAACATGTTATTTTAAATTATTCAAATAGTTCAAAGCAACTTCTCCCCCTCCTTCCTCTTCTCCCCCCTGCACCCCTCCTCTTCGTCTTCCTTTTTGCTCCACACCTGTGTGGCTGAGATTTCTTGCTAACTGCCTATGCTTTTTTGCAGTCTTCCTTGGGAACAGAATCCCAGATTGATCTGGGGATGCAATGAATCCACCTAAAGTATTTCCTTTCCCAGCAGCTCGGGCCATAGGGTGCTAACAACAGTGAGTGTTATATCTCTGGGAATGCTGCTCAAAACAAGTTGAGGGAGTGCTTTTTGAATTGTGAGTAAAATGGAAGGGATTTTGGCAGCCAGCATGGACCCTGAGTTGACCTTGAGGCTCGAGGCCACAAACCAGGAGGCAGAACAGAAAGAACTGGAAGGAGAGTGAACCCTGACAACTGTTGGACCTCCTCAGTCTTGAGGGCGAGCTTCAGATTCCTTTCACCGGAGAGACAACTACGATATTTTAAGTCTCTTTAATTTTTTTTTCCTGCAACATGGGACACTCCGAATTCCCAAAGATACAAATAGCATTTTCTACTATCCCACGGTACACTATTATCATCCCCACCCCCACTCCATCACCAAACAAACGCAAAACAAAACAAAAATACTGAAGGTCAGTTAAGATGGTAAAACATTTCAATCAGTATGTGCACGGCTTAGATGCACACCCACTGTCTACAGGAGCAGACTCGGAAACCCACTACTGATGTAGAAAAGAAACTTGGAAATTGAAACCAAACGAAATACCACTTCACACCCACAGGGATGGCTATTATTTTATGGAAAATGACAAGTTTGGCAGAGGATGCGGAGCAATTGGAGCTCTAGTACACTGTCAGTGGGAACACAAATGGCGCAGGCAGTGTGGAAAGCAACACAGCCTTCCCTCAAAGAGTTAAGTATAGAATTACCATACGATCCAAAGAGTTAAGTATAGAATTACCATAAGATCCAAAGAGTTAAAGTATAGAATTACCATAAGATCCAAAGAGTTAAGTATAGAATTACCATACGATCCGGCAATCCCACCAGTAGGTATATGTCCAAAGAGATTGAGAACAGGGTCACGTTATTGACGATAGCCAAAAGCTGGAAACAACCCAAGTTCTCTTCAGCAAATGAATTGGATAAACAAAATGTACTACATACCCACAGTGGAATATTATTCGGCCAGAGTAAAAATGAAATTCTCAGACAGGTTGCAGCATTGAAAAACCTTGAAAATATTATGCTCAGTGAAATAAGCAAGGCACGTAAGTACAAATACTGTATATCACTTATAAATATAAACTTATAGAAATAGCAAATTTACAGGGCTAGAAAGTAGATTAGAAGTTTGCTTGCAAAAATAAAAAAAGACAATACAAAAAGAAAGCTGTTTCACTTTGACCCAGCACTTTCCATTATTATTTATTTCTCTATGAATCGCTTTCTTGTGAAGCACCTTTTAATATCTTATAGAACAGTGGTCTTCGAATCATTTTAGGAGCCATCACTTTTGATAAAATACAGGATACTGAGACTAATGAAGCATTGGGATAAGACTCAGGAGAATAAGGGTTTAATCCCAGCTCTGCCACTAACCAGTTGTAGGAGTTGATCCTCTGTAAAACAAAGTCCTTTGTATTAGTTTGTTAAGATGTTTTCAGCCCTATGGTTCTAAAACCTGAGACATTATGCCTGAGCAAATAGGAATCTTTATATGAAATTAAGCATATGTAAATAACTGACACAATACATTATAAAAACATAAAAGAAAAAATTCCCATATTTGAAGTTCTTCCTCAGTATCAGTGTAGCTCCACCAAAGAGGAGTTACATAATGGCAATTTTCTCATGACTTTGTTTTCGGATTCTCTTTAGATGTATTATCATTTCTTTGGTCACAGTTATGAGGATCAGTGATTAAATTCATGGTTTAATTAGAAGACGGAGCAGGTCAACTGTTCAGATGAGTCTTTTGGAATAATGATCACTTTTTACCTAATTTAGAGCTCTGCACATTCTTATATTTGCCTTAAAAATTTTTAACTAAAGCAATTTCAAACGCATTATTGTTATATCAAAGGCTGGTTTAGGATTGTTGCCATCTGAGGGATTGCCATTTTCTAAACTAAATAAAAATGCCTTCTACTCTAGCTGAACTAAAGAACTCAAAAACATTCCTTAAAGCAAGAAGAGAATGCAAGTGCATTTGCATTTTTGGCAAACCTTCTTATATATACAATTGGATAGTTTTGCTTTATATATAGGACAAGCTTTTTAAAAAGTGTGAATTTTTATCAAAATCTGCTAGTGGAAATGGGGGCATGCAGAATGGGTTTGATGATTTGTTTTGCAATACAATGAACAAAAAGACATTTTGAAGAGAATGCGATATTCCAAAATTTTAATTGGTTTTCAAATTATTTCATGTTTTTTTTTACTATAGAATTTAGCTTTAAATATTATTTCTGCTAGAGAGTGTTTTTACATGATAAATTATTTCAACAACGCTAAACACAGTGTAAGGATCAAGATGGTAAATATTTCAAACTACAGAGAACAGTTAAATTCGTTCTATCTGGTTTTAAAGAAACTCAATATGCACAAACCTAAATTTACACAAAGGAGCAATTAAGAGATTATTTACTTTACCTTAGATTTTCCTAATTTGCTAGAGTTCCCCTTACAGTTTCCTTCCTGGCCAGTAACCCAACAATCGACTGAAAAAACCCAACAATCGACTGATGAAACAGTCACAGCTTTATTTTACAAACATAAATAAAGATATACAAAATGCATATATGTACAGTCAGCTTTAAAAGGCCTCTGTATGAAGCATGTGGTGTGGGAGCAAGCCCGTGGAAAATTGGCAGTGCAGAGACGGGCGTAAACTTCGTTCTTTCATCCCTGTGGGACTGGTGGTGACACCTGTGGAGGCAGGCTGTATGTCAACACGTCTACTACGACCTAAAGCACCGTCCCCTATGTAGGCCCTGACTCTACATATCAGTGACATCGGCAGCTGGGCCACTCTTATGAAATCCTGGGCCAGTGCCCTCAGCTGATAGTTGACTGATCCGAGCCTATCATTTTTTCCTTCAAGGATTCCAAGACAGTGTTCAAGGATTCAACACTTTGAATTTCTTTTGCCCTCGTCCTGTTTAATTGCCAGCGCTATGGAATATGCCAATTTCCCCCCTTCCCGCTGTACCTCAACCCAGTCCACCTGCACATGCCAAAGGCGGTCCCATATTCCATCGGCTCTGCCATTTTTGTTGCTGACCGGTGGTAATCCAGTTCCAGAATTCCACCCTGGGATTCAGCTTTCTAGGGATTCACTTCTGACACTAACTTTGCAAGGTCCTCCCCAAAGCAGAGTTTGAGCAAAGGAGCTAGTTCAGAATAAATTATCTGGTAAACAACACTAGGAAGCAGAAGAGAGGTCAAAGGAAGAGTTGGACAAGGAATGAGGAAGAGCCAAGATGAGGGTCATTATGTAGCTGCTCCAGAGGGCAAGGGGCTGTGATTCCATGCAGACTTCCTGAGAAGAGTGTGCAATCGGCCCACAGTCGTCTAGAGAGCAGGACGGAACACTCACTCATGAGTGCTCTCTCAAAGGCTTGAGAGTTGCCCCTGGGGAATGAATAGAGTTTCATAATAGCTCAACATTATGACTATAAGCTAATGGCTTCATTTGTATCCAGTAAGAATTAAATTTTATTTCTTCTGATTTGAAGATTTATGTACCCTGTAATTTTGTAAATACTGTTTTTATTGTGGTAATATATAAAAATATAAAATCTCCCATTTTAACCACTTTTAAGTGTACATTCAGTGGTATTAATTACAGTCACAATGTTGCACTACCATTATCACCACCCACTACCACAATTTTTTCATCACTCCCACCAGAAACTCTATACCCATTAAGCAGTAACTCCTTATTCCTCTTCTGCCTGGCCCCTGGTAACCTCTAATCTATGCCACATTTCTATGACTTTGTTTATTCTAGGGATTTTATTTAAGTGGAATCATATACTATTTGTTCTTTGGCATCTGGTTTATTTCACTGAAAATGATGTCCTCAAGGTTCATTCATGGTGTGACATGTATCAGAACTTCATGCTTTTTTACAGCAGATAGTAATCCATTGTATGTACATATCACATTTTATTCATTCATTCACCGATGGACACTTGGATTGTTATAATGCTACATACATAATGCTACTATGTACAATGGTGTGTAAGCATCTGTTTTAGTCCTGTTTTCAATTCTTTGGGGTATGAACATAGTAGTGGAATTGGTAGGTGATATGCTAATTCTGTGTTTTACATTTTGAGGAACTGCAAACTGATTTCCTCATTGGCTACACCGTTTTGCATTCCCACCAGCAAAGCATGAGGGCCCCAATTTCTCCACATGCTTGCCAGTACTTGTTATTTTATGGTGTTTTTTTAACTAGCCATCCTATGGTATCTCATTATGGTTTTGTTCTGTAATTCTTTAATGACTAGTGATATTGAGCATCTTTTCCTGTATTTATAGCTGTATATATATCCTGTATTTTCCTGTATATATATTTGTATATTTCTTCAGAGAAATTTCTATTCACATCCTTTGCCCATTTTTTTTAAGAGTTGATTGTCTCTTAGTTGTTGAATTGTAGGAGTTCTTTATATTCTGGATATTATTAACTGTTTATTTTGGAATAGTTATAGACTTATAGTTTCAAAAGAGTAGAGTCCCATATACTTTTAACTCAACTTCCCCCATTGCAGTCTACTACTAGTTCTAATCCTATCTTTCTCCATTTCAAGTTTCTGACGTGTATATATAAAGCTATTAGATTAATTTTTGAAAGCATAAATCTGGTCATGTTCCTCTTTATAAATATTCAATTTCTCCACATGGTCTATTGAACTAGAAAACAACAAAACCTTTGTCTTACTTTCATCCTACTTCCCCACCAATTCTATAATCTTAGATCCCCTTTTGGTTTCATTAATTCATCAAATATTTACCTGGTGTTTGAGATACAGTAGTGCAAGACGAGTAATAAAACTTGTCTTCTATTAAGGAAAATAGTCAATCAATACACATACTAATTAGCAAACGTACTACTACATTAGGCAAATCTGATTTTGGTAACACTATTGAATGGCAGTAAGGTTAATGCTATTATGTAAAATAATGCAAGGTATTTAAATGAACCATTTGTGTGAAGGAAGCAGGTAGGAGAGAGAATACTTTAGGCAAAGAAGAAAACGAGTGAAAAGGCCAGAGGTAAGCCTTGATTTGAAGATGGAAGGGAGGGGCAGTCAGAGGATGAAGATGAGAGTGGAGAATGATGAGGTAGAAGAGAGACACTGGAATGACATCCTGAGGCCTGTCAGCTGTGATAGGAATTAGTAATTTTATTCCTGTAATATTGAAAGGAGTCACTTGAGCAGGAGAATGACATGATCTGCCAGATGCATTGGAACAGTGCCATCCAACAGAACTTTTTGCAGGAATGGGAATATTTCTGCACTGCCCAATGCCATGGCCCTGTGGACACAATGTGTGATTACCGAGCACTTGAAGTGGAACCGGTGAGACTGAGCCATGGAATTTTTAAGTTATTTAATTTTAACTTATACTTAAATGTAAATAACTGTATGTGGCTAGTGGCTATCATATTGGAGAGCAAATCTTTAGAATGATCACTCTGACTGATATGGGAAAAATAAATTGAGGTGAGGGGTGAAGGCACAAAAAGTGGATGCAGGGATATGATATAGGAAATACTGAAGTCTTGCCAAAAGATAATGGAGGCTTCAACTATGGTGAGAGCAGCATTGGAGAGGAGCCTGATAGTTTAAAGATATTTTGGAGGTAGCAAATGAGACTTGTTGATGAATTAATATGGGCAGGAGTGAGATAGTGAGCGCCAAAGATGACTTCTAATTTTTTGGCTTGAGCAAATGGGTGCCAATTATCAAAGATGGAAGGACTAGGGAAGAAAAGATTTAGGAAGAAAATGCTGATTTGGGACATTTTAAGTTTGAATGGTTTATTTTTATTGTACAAAGAAACCTATATGTTTCCACCTTCACTAGTATCTGAGTTATCCAATGACAAATTAGACAATTGGACAAATTAGACAATTCACTACCTCTAAAGCACATTCTGCATTTTCTTTTTATATCTGTGCTTTGTTTATGATGTTTCCTCTGTTTGAAAAGGCATCTTTCAATTTTATTTTATTATATTCCCGGCAATCTTTATAAAACTGTTCTTTTTAAAAAACATTTTAGGCAAAGCCCATTATAAGAAAATACATTTATATGGTGTGTGCATTTTTGAAACTAGAGTTTCAGGAAGTGATGCTCATTACCTGGGTTGCTCTCTGACATTTCTTTCTATTCAGTCCAATTTAATTCTTTAAATGATGCACATATCAAAAAATTGATTTCCGCACCGCTGCTAGGTCATGATCTTAGGTTTGCAATGCTTAAGACCCATGTCAAATGCCCTATCTCTTTGTTGCTCCAAGTCCCCGAGCACATCTCCGTATAGAAGAGCAGTCTGCCTCTCGTAGGGTACTTCCCAGAGTCTACTTTTTTCTTAATGATATTTGCTTACCTTTCTTATCCATGTGCTGCACTGCAAGCCTATTATGGCAAATAATGATTATCTTTTGCATTGCGTAGAATAAAGTTGGTTTTCAAATATGTGTGGAATTAAGTTTTCCTGAAAGAGGTGTGTTCTCTAGCACTCTGTGTAGCACAGCAGCACCTAACACCCAGCAGCTGCCTTCTTTCAGAAAGCGTAGTTGCAGTCAGTACCTGAACGTGGCTACGCATCGTGGGGCACACATTTAACATGCAGTAAGAAGGTACAATTTCTGTAATTTCCAGACTGTCTGAATTTTAGAGCTAGACAAAAGGCCATTAGGGAGAACTGAAAAGGGCAAAATAGTTTTTAACTTCTGACTCCTGGTTAACCTGCTCTTACAGATATACTATAGTGCAGCCGGGTGATTCATTTCAGAAGGTAAAGTCTCCACTTGTCTCGCCCTTCCCCAGGTTGGTCTTTGTTCTTAAAGTATCTGCATTCCAGGGTAGAAGTGGGAAATCTGGAGTAGATAGGGGGCCCAGAAGAAAATCCCTAAAAGAAGCTTCTGCATGTGAAGCCACTGGTGTATTTAGATGATTGAGCTAGATTTGTTCAAGGGCGGAGAAGATTGGTGGTGGAGAAGAGAACTGAGTAAGTGACTTTAGAGACCCGGTCCCTGGGAAGGAGATAAGGGATGTTCCAAGTGTGGCAGGAAATCGTTCCCGTGCAAACACAGCTCTGCCAAGGAAGGTCTACCCTAGCAGGGGGTATCTGATGGTGGCCAGAGGGTACCCAGAGCTGAGCTCTGCAGCCTTGGCCAGGAGCCTCCTGTATTCGAACTCAGTCCATTAGGGAGCTGCCAGCTGCTGGCTTTAGCCAGATCACACAAATCCCAGCATCGGCAGCCAGGGCCCAGCCTGCTTCTCAGGCTGTCCTAGAAAATGGTGCAAGTCCCAGAGTACAACACTGAGCCTTGAAAACTGCCCAGGATTGAAAATTCCACCAACCCCTGTGTTTGGAGACTTCAGCCAAAATTTTAAAAATTGTTAAATGTAATCCAAGTCCATGGGGCAATTCATTCCTGTTATACGATCATTTTAAAGGGGCTCCAAATTCAAGGCAGAAGTCTTAGTGCTCTAGAGGCATTTTGGCTTAATGTACTCATTTTCTTTCTATTTTTATGAAGTTAATCAGATAAAATAAATTGTTCTCTCATCAGTGTGAAGCACCTAAGGAGCATTGCCTGATAAAATGCGATGCCTTGGCTCATGAGGTGCTGCTGTCCTTTTCTGTTAAGAAATTCTTGTCCTGTAAATTCTTGCATTTGAAGGAAATACATCAATTCTTCTCTTATACAGATACCATAACTGCATAAAACCAAAGTAGGCAAATCTTTTCTGCGGTTGGCCTGTGGGAAATGGACTGCAGCAGGTGTAGCTGAGCGGGAGGGTTTCATCCTCGCTCAGGCCCAAGAGTCGGGGGGGCTTGCTCCTGCCGAACCACCGGCGGGGGGTGCCCCAAGAGGGAACACCGGTTCTCCAGGCGTGGGGGACGCGCGGTTGGGGAAAAACCACGGAGACCGCTTGAGCGCAAAAACAGGTCTGCTTTATTACGGAAGTACACTTAGCTATATAGTTTTGGGTAGAGGGAGGGGCGTGATGAAGGGAGGGTTGGCTAAGGGGCGGCTGTGGACAGGCTGAAGCTGATGGATAGACCTGAGGTAAGCACTTACTGGGGAAGAGGGCAGATTGTGGGTTGGCAATATGGGCGGGACTGGCGGGAAGGACGGCGGGAGCTGGAAGGGGAGGAGGGGTGGAGAAAGGCGGCAACAAGCAGGAAATTACATGCTATTACTTCTCTTATCCTAAAAACAGCAGCAACAAACCCTTCTCTTTCTCTTCTAGCTGCTGCCCTCTTCTCTCTCTTTAACACAGAAACTGTTCAAAAGAATTGCCTCTGATCCTCGTCTCTTCCAATTCTCTCACCCAAACCACTGCAGCTGAGCTGCTCATATCAAGGTCATGGGTGACCGCCACTGCTAAGTCCAGTGACTAGCTACCTGCTCCTCTCTTTCTTGACCTACCAGCAGCATTTAATTCAGGAAGCCACCCTCTCCTGCACCTGGTTTCTTTTCTCTTGACTCTCGGAAACTCCTTCTCAGTCTCTGCTGGTTCTTTCCCACCTCTCCATCCTCTAAATGCTAGACTTTCCAGGTCTCATTTATGAATCCTTTAAATTTCATGGAAATGCTGATCACATTCAAATATCTATCTTAGACTGGTCCTGTCCTCTGTACTCCAGATTTTAATACTGTTACCTTCTCAACATTTCCACTTGGATACCCAATAAGCATCACAAATAAACATTGGCTGATTAAAGAAGTAACGAATAAATGTCTTTGTATTTGGAATATTCCCAAGTCACAGTCAATGTGGGAGACAAAAACTTCCAATGTTTGTTCTGTACACTTTATTACAAATTTGCTTTCTGCCTTCTCTTCCTCTGACCTTTAAGTAGATGCTGTGGTGGTGATATCAGAGTAAATGCTTAGTAGATGGTGTGATTCAAGTTTGGGATAACATATCATTGAATGATTTCGACAGAAATTTAGTAAATACACCAAGCAAGGGACTTGCCTTTACTGGGACTGAGGGGAGAGTGAAGAATTTATTCATGTTTCCCCCCCAACAAAATAGGCAAGACTCTGTTCTGGATATTGGAGAGTCAACAGGCAATAAAATAGTTATTCTCATGAAACTTGCATTATAGTGTGTGGGAGAAGGATAACCATTAAATAAAAGCAAATAAATATATAGTATGCCAAGTAGTCACAAGGATGGTGTAGGATAATAATATAAGGAATGGTGAAAGAATGAACTGGCATCTTGGATATGATAATCACGGATTGCCTGTGCAGGGGAGTGAGTTTAGCAAAGTCTGGAAGAAAGTGAAGGAAAAAGTCTGCTCTTCCTAGGGAAGAGTTTTCCATGCTGAGGACACAGGCCATGCACAGCCTCTCAGGAGTGAGCCTGCTTAGTGTGTTTCTCAAGCCTAATGGCTGGTGGACTCTATTCTGCTCACACATCATCCCGTGCATTCTAAAACAGGGAGATCTCTGCACAAATATCCAGCACATCTATGAAATTATCTGGTTTTGGTTGAAAGAAGATATCATTTACATACTACATTCTCTCTGTGCTTCTGTATCAAAAGAAATCAATCATGCACCTAGGTAAAATTGGGAACACAAGATGATAGCCCAAGCCAACCTAATGGAGGCATCAGTCAAAACGCAGCATGATGTTGTTTGTGGACGTACAATGCTGTGGACGGGTCTGAATACAGATAGGCAGGTTCATTTCCATTTCTGTGAAAAGCTCAGCACAGGATGTTTTCTTGAAGGTAGCACATTTGTCACACTGTGTTTATGACCACAAAATGGCATTTAGCTATGCATCTGGACAAGTTCTTGTTTTCCTTTCTCCTTTCAAGAAAAATTTAAATCAACGTAATCAGGACATTATGATGTATCTTTCCCTCTGGTTATACAAAGTAACCTATTATGATATTATTTAATTTTGAGTAGCATTCTCTGACTAGTATTCTTTTAATATTTAAATCTGTTTGCATGGCAGTGTAATGTTTATTAGTTATCTTCTGGTTTGGGGAGATTGTGAAGAAACAATTAGCTATAAAATTTTGCTGAGAAAAAGTTGTCCTCTTTTTCCTGAGAAGCTCATTTTCTTAGACAAATTATGCAGCAGAAGGAAGACAGTGCAAACTTCCTTGCCAGGCAGTGAGGATAGCCAAATGATACAGAGCAATCAGTGGGTTGAAACACAGGCCAGGTACTGGTACTTCAGTTTCTTATATTAATAAAGACTTTTAAAAGAGATTTTCTGTCCTAGAGAAGATAGGTTAATTGAAATAAAAGACTTGGACTTTCTGTTTGCATATAATAGAGCCTTCGATTCTTAAATTCCTGGCTTAGCTAATGCAAATGGTTTTGGCTAGTTCTTTGGCTCCTCATTTCTTGCTTTATCTTGTGCCTAAGTAAGAGTAACCTCCATATTATTTCTTCTTACTATTTTATGCTGCAGCATGTCAGAACACATAAGCAAGTTCATTGCTATCAAAATCTTTACGTATCACCTGTTCAGTTTTTGGTTTCAACAGCACTCATTATCCTGAAGTGAAAATTATTAAAATCCTAACTTTGAGAAATTAGGCAAGTAATAATTATGACTATCCAATACAATTCTAAATGATCTAACAAATAGGAGGTAGGTATGTATTTTAGAAAGTTACTACTGAGCATATTGACTTTCACTAAGTAGGTCTTCCTGTCCATATCTTTATAATAATTAAAAAAAAAACACTCAAGAACAACATCAAAGCAGTTTTTGCCCATGTAAATGTATTTTTATGGCCAAATCAATCGATCCATATACAACTCCTTCTTGATTAATACAGTTGATTTCATGCTACTTTCTGGGTCCTGAAAACATGACACAGGTCAAGACATTGTGTACAGTGACTGGGTCATAAATATAGGAAATATTTAAGTTGTAGACCTGGTAATTTAGATACATTTACCAATGATATCTAATTTGCTAGGGTCTACTGTAGCATTATAATTCCATTGCCTGGTGAAATCTAATATGAATGGCAGAAGTTTAAATAAGAAGAAAAACAAAAAATACAATGTGAACAATTATTAAAATGTACCAGGGGAGCAGATGTAGTGCCAGCGGTTGAGCGTCTGTTTTCCATGTATGAGGTCCTGGGTTCAATCCCCTGGTACCTCCTAAAAACAAAACAAAACAAACAAACTGATGTAGGCTATGGATGGGAGATTGTTAATCTCTTCTTAGATAATCTGAGCTGTGTGAGCTGCAGCCCTGTCCTTGGTAACCATGGCAACAACTCCAGTCCTGGAAAAACAATTTAGCAATGCAAACTCTATAACTTTAGATATTCAGGGAAAATGCAAACCAAATGTGTTAAAAGCTTACATGGAATGTATGAAGTCCATGCTAAAAACTTACCTAGAATGTATGAAGTTCATGCTAAAAGCTTACCTAGAATGTGGGAAATATGTGTTAATTCAAGCTTATAGAACACTAAAACAAGGGACCATTTAGCTCTTCCTCTGTATAAAAAGAACTCGAAAATCTTGTTCCAGGCTTGGGTTTTGAACAGAAAGTTCCTGAGTCCAGCCGGCCGTAAATATATTTCTTTTTCCTTCCCAAAATTATTACTGAGTCCTGGCCTTTTCATATGCAAATAATTGAACCTCTTTCGAGTCTACTAAAAATAAATGAAAAAAGCAACTTTCCTTGGGGAGTGGATGTAGCTCAGTGGTTGAGTGCTTGTTTTCCATGAATGAGGTCCTGGGCTGAATTCTTTGTACCTCCTAAAAATAAATTAAAATAAATTACCAACAATAAATGATTGGAACTTAAAATTAAAATGTACAGCTATTTATATTAGCATCCCCAAAATGAATTACTAGGCACGAGTCTAACAATATATATGTACAAGGTCTATATGAGAAAATCTACAAAACCCTGATGAAAGAAGTCAATGCAGATTCAAGTACATGGAGAAATATCTATGTTCATTGATAAAAAGACTTGATTTTAAAATGTCAGTTCTTCCCAACTTTGATGCAATCCCAATTAAAATCCCAGCAAGTTACTTTCTCAGATAGGATGGCCCAAAACTCTGGAATATGTAAGCAGTGAAGTTACCAGACATAAGAGATACACAGAGCACTGTACCCCAAACAGCAGGATATACATTTTTCTCAAATGCACACGAATCATTCTCCAGGATCAACCATATGTTAGGTCACAAAATGAGTCTCAATAAATTAAAAAAGATTGAAATTATACAAAACATCTTCTCTGATCACAATAGAGTGAAACTGGAAATCAATAAAAGATAGCAAACTGGAAAATACACAAATATATGGAAGTTAAGTAACATACTCTTAAACAACCAGTGAATCAAAGAAGAAATTACAAGGGAAAGCAGTAAATATCTTGAGATGAATGAAAATGAGAACATGACATATCAAAACTTATGGGATGCAGTGAAGGCAGTGCTGTATGGGAAATTTATAGCCATAAATGCTTACATTAATGAAAAGAAACACTTAATTGAACACCTGCAGGAACTGGAGAAAGAACAGCAAACTAAACCCAAAGCTAGCAAAAGGAAAGAAATAATAAAGATTAGTGCCAAAATAAAAGAAATAGAAAATAAAACTCTGGAGAGCATCAAGAAAACCAAAAGTTTGTGTTTTGAAGAGATAAAAAATTGACAAACCCTTAGCTAGATTGTAAAAAAAAAAAGCAAATAAAATCATAAGTGAAAGGGGTGATCTTACTACTGACTCCACAGAAATAAAGATCATAAAAGGATATTATGAACAATTTTAGGCCCCAAAATTAGACAACCGAGATGAAATGAGTAAATTCCTAGGAACACATGAACAACCTATACTGACTCTAGAAGAAGCAGAAGGTCTCAACAGACCAATCACAAGTAAAGAACACAAAGAGACATTTCTCCAAAGAAGAAATACAATGACTAAAAAGCACATGAAAAAATGCCATTAGCTACTAGGCAATACAAATCAAAATCAATGTAATATTATTCACATCCACTGGATTGGCTGATCTAAAAAAAGAAACAACAAAAACAAACACACACACACACACAGAAAATGGCAAGGGTTGGAGAGGATGTGGAGAAATGTGAACACCCATTCCCCGCTAGAGGGAAAGTAAAATGGCGCAGCTGCTGTGGAAGACAGTTTGTCAGTTCCTCAGGAAGCTGAGTATAGAATTACCATAGGATCCAGCCATCCCACACTAGCCATATGCCACAAAGATTTGAAAGCAGGGATTCAAACAGATGTTCACACACCGATGTTTGTAGCGGCATTATTCACAATTGCCAAAAGATGGAAACAACCCAGGTGTCCATCAACTGATGAATGGATCAACAAAATGTGGTGTGTACATGCAATGGAATAGTATTCAGTCCTGGAAAGGAATCAAGTCCTGACGCACGTGACAGCATGGATGAGTTTGAAGCCATCATGCTGAATACAATAAACCAGACACAAAAGGACAAATATTTTATGATCCCACTGATATGAACTAATTAGAATAGGCAAACCAATAGTGTTAGATTCTAGAATACAGGTTACCAGGGCCTGGGCTGGAGTAGGGAATGTGCAGTTAATGTTTAATTAGTACCAAATTTCTATTCGGGCTAATTATAAATTTTTTATTATATTTTTTTCTTCTGTTTGCTTTGGGCATTTATTGCTCTTCTTTCTCCTCATTTCTAAGGTAGAAGCTTGAATTACTGGTTTTTAATCTTACTTTTTTTTTACTAAATATGCATTTAATGCTATAAATTTCTTCAAATTTCACTAGTATATGCACTTAATGCTATAAATTTCCTTCAAATTTTACTAGTGTATTCATTTAATGTTTTAAATTTCACTGTATTCCACACATTTTCAAAAGTTGTATTTTCATTTTCATTTAGTTCAAAATATTTTTTAAAAATTTTCTTGAGACTTCTTTTACCCATGGATTATATAGATTCTATAGAAGGATACTGATTAATTTCCAAATACTTGGGGATTTTCCAGGTATCTTTCTGTTACTGATTTCTAATTTCATTCACTTGTGGTCTAAGAACATATTTCATATGATTTCTATTCTTTTAGGTATGTTAAGGTATGTTTTAAGGTCCAGAATATGTTCTATCATAGTGGATGTTTCATGTTAGATTGAGGCAAATAGCTATTCCACTATAGTCAGATGGACTCTTCTATAACAGCCAGTTAGATTAAGTTGCCTGAGTGTTGGTAAGGTCCTCTATATCCTTACAGGTTTTCTGCCTGCTTGACCCATCAGTTACTGAAAAGGATGTTATAATATCCAACTATAATAGTAGATTCATCTCCTTCTCCTTATAGTTCTATTAATTTCATCTCATCTTTTGATATTCCTTCATTATGTACATACACATTCAAGATTGTTATATCTTCTTGGAGAACTGGCCCTTTATAATTAGGCACTTCCCTCTTTATCCTTGATAATGTATCTTATTCTGAAACTAATATGGCAACTCTTTTGATTAGTTTTAGCACAATATAACTTTCTCCATCCATTTACTTTTTCCTTCATCCATTTACTTTCAACTCTTCTGAACTTTATATTTAAGGTAGATTTCTTGTAGACAACACATTGTTGTTCTTGTTTTATGATTCACTCTGACAATTTGTTTCACTTAATGGTATTTAGACCATTCACACTTAAACTGATTTTTGTTTGTTTTGTTTTGTTTTTTGGGAGGTCCCAGGGATTGAACCCAGTATCTCATATATGGGAAGATGGCACTCAATGACTGAGCTACATCTGCTCCCCTTAAACTGATTTTTAATATGACTAGATTACTATATACCGTATTTGTAGCTGTTTTCTATTTCTTGTATGTATTCTTTGTTTCTTTTATACCCCTCTTTTTCTACCTTTTCTGGTTTCAATTGATCATTTTATATGGTTACACATTATATCCTTTCAGCATATCAATGATACTTATTTTTAAAAATTGTGGTGCTTGCCATAGAGTTTCCAGTATACATTCAGTTCTCATTATTCATGGTAGTTATGTTCTATAAAGTTCTTGTGACCTGAACTCTGATTTAGAAAATACTGAACCAGTCTTTCTTACCTCAGCTGGGAATTTTTCCTTGCTCTACACATGTGTATGTCTGCAAATGGCCATGAAAGTACCACAAGCATTTTTAGCAGTAGGTGAATTTGTGAATACTGTCTGCAAATAACAAGGATCAACTATACGTTTTTAGCCATATAAGTCCAACTTCAAGTAATACTATAACACTTCATGTGTGGTGCAGGGATCTTGCAACAGAGTATTGCCAATTTCTCAGTCCTGGTAATAAAATGTAAAGACTTTTAAAAAGTTATGCTGACAAATATTTGGTGAGATGGTCACTCACATATACCAGAGAAGCACAAATAGGAGAAAATTTTCTCAACGTAATTTGACAATAGGATTCAAGAATAGGCATAAACTTGAACTCATTATTTCCACTGCTAAGAATTTCTCACTCCTGTCCTTTGTGACAATGCTACCATTGATTTCAATTATGCATCTAATATCATCAGACAGTACCTTATAATTCTTATTTTAAATAGTCTTTTACATAATAAGAAAAGCAAAACAAAATTATCCTTTTTAATGCATTTTTCAGTGCTTGTCTTTTCTTTATGCAGACCCAAGTTTCTGATCCATATGATTTAGTTCTCAAAGAATATCTTCCTTTAGCATTTCTTCCAGGGCATGTCTGCTGGCAATGATTTCCCTGTTTTTGTTTGACTAAGAATGTCTTTACTTCTCCTTCACTTTTGAAGGATATTTTTACTGGACATACAATTCTAGGTTGGAGGAATTTTTTCCTTCAAATACCTCACTCCACACTCCTATGCTTACAGATTTCTGATAAGTGTGCTATAATTATTACCTTGTTCATCTATAGGTTAGGTATTTTTCACTTCTGACTTAAAATTTTTCATTTTTTCCTATAGTATGAATATGATTTGCTTAGGTATAAAGTCTTGGTATTTATCTTTGCTTGATGTTTTCTGAATTTCCTTGATATGTGGCATGGTACCTGCCATAAATTTTGGAAAATTGTCAGTCATTATTACATCAACTATTTCTTCTTTTTGTTTCTTTTTTCTGATATTCCAATTATGCATATTTTATTCTTTTTGAAATTGTCCCACAGTTCTTGGATGTTTTGCTTTTATCATTCTTTTTTCTCTTTAAATTTCAATTTGAGAAGTTTATTTTGACCTATCTTCAAGCTCACTCATTCTTTCCTTGGCTGTGTCCAGTCTACTGATGAGGCATTCTTCATTTCTGCTTCAGTGTTCGTTTTTGATTTGTAGCACTTTCTTTGTATTCTTTCTTAGAGTTTTCATCTCTCTGCTTACACTAAAACGCCTGTTCTTCCATGTTGTCTACTTTTCCCATTAGCTTCCTTAATATATTAATCAGTTATTTTAAATTTCCTAAATGGTAACTCCAGAATCTGGGTCAAGTTTGCGTCTTATTTGAGGCTTGCTTTGTCTTTTCAAACTGTGTTTCTCCTCGTCTTCTGGCATCATTTGTAATTTTTTTGTTGAAACTCAACCTATTGCTTTGGGCAATAGGTACTGAGGTAGGGCTAATGTGACTAAAAGTTGGTATATTTGCTCTATTTGTAGATGCCAGAGGCTTCCAATTCCTCTAGAGTCCTTGTATTTTCTCTCCTTTTGAGTTTGAGCTTCTCTAATTCTTCCTCCTTAGAGAGTCTGAGTCTTGCAGTTCCTTCAGCCGTTATTGTATTGGAGCCAGGCTAGTGTGGTGGTTAAGTCATGAAAAGGGGACATGTCCATAATTTATAATCAGATCTCTGTCATTTAGTTGGCCTGGCTCTCTAGGCCTTTCCCACATGCATTTAATTTTTTATAGTTCCTCTTTTATGCATTACTTCATCATGTACATTTATTTTAGTAGTCTTAATTCTTTTCTCAATTCTCTTAAAATATGGCATTTTATACTTCAAGGATATCAATTACTTATTTATTGGTTGCAAATATTTTATTAGCTTGATGTTTGCTTTTTAATCTTTTTTAAATGATGTTTTCACTGCACAGATATTTTTATACCAAAATAGTCATATTTATTTAAAAATATAATCATTGTTCTTATACCTATAAATTAGTTTACAATTATGTACTAGACAAATATATTACACAATTTTCTTTAAATTTATATTACTTCATTTATTAGCTTCTCATGGGGAGACTGTAAAAATTGGAGAAGATACAAAATCACAGCCATTCAAAAACCCTGCCAATTATGTGCTCAAAGAGCATGCAGTGCTGAGGGGCCACACGAGCCCACACAGGGTTAGCAGAGCTCCTGCCTCCAACCTGCAGACCAGAGCCCCAGAAGCCCTGAGGAGCCCGCAGCTGGCAGGCAGGGCACAGACATCTTTCCTGAAGGCTAAACCCTCACCTCGAGGTGTTGCTTCCTTCCACCGGGCTACGCAATCCAAAGGGTTGACCGGCTTGTTGTAAGTGTGTGTCCAAGGAAAACCGTGCGTTACAGGAGAGCCTGACTTGGCTTCTGATTTCTCTGGCAGATGACAATAAGCAGAGAGCACACACAGGCCAGCGTTTCAGCTGCAGTAATGCTGCCCATTCGTAAATACGGGCCCATTAGTGCCCTAGAATGTGATCAAGGAGGGGAGGAAGTGATAAGGAAAATGAATAGAAAATGCTTCTGCCTACAAGGTCAGTATATTAAGACAGCTAAAAACATTAAGCTCAACCAACCACAGGAAACGTGCTATTGTGGACTGTGTGCAATATCTACAGCAAAATTGGCAAATAAACTCTTTCTCAAAGGAAAGAAAATTTCCCAATTTTGACTACATATTCTCCAAAATTATTATGTACACAGTCAAAGAAGAGAGGATGGGACTGGCAGATATAAATTTATTTGGCGCTGCTTAAAAAAATAAGTGTAACCCTAGCCTGGAGGGTAGCGACAGCTTGAGGATGAGAACGTTCATGTCTTCAACGTATTCCCCTGATACGTTCTTTAATTCTCTGGGTCCACACGTGCAGATCAGCAAATGATTTCTGGGGTGAAGTCTAGAGACCCCTCCAGTGAAGGCCTCTTTCTATACAAGGGGTGCACATTTGATTTCCTGACTTTAGGCAGTTTTACAACTCTGTCGAGTGGAAATTCCTTTGTAGAGAGCTGTTGGTCCTGTTAATAATAATTGTCCATAGTAATGCATATTTATTTTGTCCCATGGAGATACAGTTAATATCTTCCATGTAGGAAAGATAACCACAAACTTGACATTTTATTGCCCTAAGGGATATCGGCCAGTTTAGTACCAAATAACAAATTCACATACATATACCTATACACATAGATGCATGTATACATTTATACACATACATGCACATCTGCATGCATATACTGATAGCACAGACATAGATTTATATATGCAGAGTGGCTTGTACATGTATGTATGCATACACACAGTGGTATATGTGTATGTGTATGTGCGTGTGTATCTGTGTGTTCTTCATTTATACAGCCACATCTGTCTCTAATCAGTTTTACATCTTCCTGTTTTCCTCATTAACTATTGAGTTGAATAAATTAGTTGATGTGTGTTTATTTTGTATTTGCATGAGATTCATAGTTTTCAATTTTTTAAAAATTGTAAGTTACCATGCACACATATATCAATAAAATCCCATTTTATTTGAATGGATGCATATTGATAATGTTAGTGGGAAGAGGTCCCGCATGCTCATAGGAATAATTGGGTGTCGTTGCCATCAATGCAATGAGAAAATTGTTCTGATCTCAAAAAGAAAATGTGAGGGGTTAGCTTTCTGCCGGATGCATTAAAGTCCAAGGCCACTGTCTGCAGCCAGACAGGCTGTGCCCGACATGACCCTGGGGCCATTCTCTGTTCTCTGATGGCGACAGAGACCCAGGCGCTGTGCAATAGTTAAGGTGCACTAATGGCACTGGTTGAACACTTACACTCTCAGTATCGTTTTAAATGCTCTCTCTATATTAACTCATTCTTTATTTTCTTATCTCCTTTAGAAGAAAGTGATAATAAAGGCCTCTTGGTACAGGGGGGACGTAGATTCATACAAACTATCTTATGAACATCAGAGTACAAGAAATATGTCTATGTGGTTGGAAATTCTGGAGACACACATTTGGACAAAGAGGAGAAGTTTTGTTTTCCTAATTACTAAATTGTCCATTTTAATCAATTGTTCTTCCTTCTCCTAGGTCTTTTCTTTTTGTCAAAGACCATAAAAGTCCCTGTAGGTAAGAAGTAAACAAAAAGAAAATTGCAGAACAATATATGGAAACTGCAGTCAAAGAAGGAAGACTTGCTTCTTAAAAATATACTTTTAAATTGATTAAAACTTCAGAAGAACATTGAAACAATCTAAAATAATTTTGACAGGTAACTGAACTATTCATGTCAACATTAATTCGTGCTGAGTGAACATCAAGGTCAACTGTCTGGAACATTTTAAATTAATTTCAGCATTCTTGAAAGAATGGCAAGCTATGTCTTTCGTGCACATATTGCTCTGGGATTTCATTAAAAATGGTATTTAACAACACTTGAGGCTTTTGAAATAAAAATTATTTGAACATTATTTCATGAAAATAATCATAGAATTTCAAGATTTGGAGGAACTTTTCTGTAAATGCACCTTTATCATGTTTGAACATCAGCAAGATTTTCTTCAAGTATGTTCAGACACTGTTCAAATATTTCTAGCACAGAAAAGCAAAACTCTTAGTATTTCCTTAGGAAGTGTAGCATATCTTTAGAATTAGAAATATCTAACTTTCAATCAGTTCTTTCTTGGGTTGAACAACATCTATTTCCAGGAACCTCCAAACAATTGGAGGGCTGATGTTGAATATAAGTTTAATTTGGGTTCTGGAAAGAGAGAATAGTGATGGCAGAAAAAGAGCTCAAAAATTAGTAGAAGAAATAACACCCAGATTCATTAAGGCCAGCAAATTCCAGTTATAGAAATAAATCAAATTTACACCTGGGCACATTGCAGTGAAATTGTTGCACATCAAAGACAACAATTTTGAAAGCAACCAGAAAGAAAATAATTTAGCTTAGAAGAGAGAATTAGACCAAAAACTGCCTTCTTACTACAAAATGAAAGCTAGAAAACCTTTCAATGATATTCTGAAAGTACTAAGAAGCAGTATCTGTCAACTCACTATTATATATTGAATAAATTTAAATATGAAGGTGAAATAAAGACATGTTCAGATGAAAAAGCTGAGAGAGTTTTCCACCCAAATCATGACACTGGCTGGACTTTCGTCAGAAGGAAACAATTTCCCAGAAGAGAGATCGGAGATGAAAGAAGGAATGTTGAGTGAAGAAAATATGAAACATGCTAAGAGTAAATCTAAACAAATGACAAAGTAAAATAATCATGATAATAAAGCTATCTAAGTAGAGAACTTAAAATGGATTCCATTCTTCTTTGGCATATTTTGTCAAATGTTATCTTTTAAAAAAATTTTTTTTCTTAAAAAATTTTTTTCCTATTTTCTTTTTCCTCTATTTAAAAAAAAATGCTACATTAAAAAATATATAAGCAGTCCCCGTATACCCCCCACCCCCCTCACCGCACTCCTCCCACATCAACAACCTCTTTCATTATCATGGTACATTCATTGCATTTGGTGAATACATTTTGGAGCACTGCTGTACCCCATGGATAATGGTTTACATTGTAGTTTACACTCTCCCCCAGTCCACCCAGTGGGCCACGGCAGGACATACAATGTCCAGCATCTGTCCCTGCAGTACCACCCAGGACAACTCCAAGTCCTGAAAACGCCCCTACATTACATCTTCTTCCCTCTCCCTACCCTCAGCAGCTACCGTGGCCACTTTCTCCACCTTAATGCTAAAATTTCTTCCATTACTAATCACAATAATTTCATAGTAGAATATCAGTAAGTCCACTCTAGTCCATACTCTATTCCTCCATCCTGTGGGCTCTGGGATGGTTATGTCCATTCCACCTCTATATTGAGAGGGAGCTTAGATTCCACATGGATGATGAATACAATTCTCCTGCTTGCAGTTGTAGGTACTCTTGGCTCCCTGGTGTGGTGGTTGACCTTCTTCACTTCCCCAAATCCTGAAGACCCCTCCGAGTCCATAATGATGACACTGTTGGGCAGTCATGATGGGCCAGCTGACCATCCACATCCACTACTGCCCCTGGACCCAACCTCATGTCTGCCTTAAGGCCTTGACCCCTACGGCTGACCCCAGAAACGCAGGCTGGCAGCAGGGCTGAGCACCCATGCAGCCCCTTCCTACGGCTTCCAGTGGGCAGTAGGGACTCCTGGTCACTTGGTGGGCACTTCCTGAGGCTTCACTGTGGCCTGAGGCAGCCCTCCTCCCCTCTCTGGGTTCAACACAATCCAATGGCCTCGTAGTCTACAGGAACTCCCATCGAGGCCTGCTTCCTTTCTTATTCTTCACTGGCATTTGCACAAGGTTATTTCTGCATGTCCAATCCTGCCTTGGCATCTGCTTCATGGAGGACAGGAATGGACATCAGGTCTCCTGGGAGGGGTCTGGGAGGACAGGCTGTAGATGGGACCTGGGCCGGGCTCCCTCACCACCTGTGGGCCAAGGAAGATGGCGTCCTGAGGGGTATGGGGTGCACGCACAGTCCCTGACACAAGGTTTCCCCAGGGTGGCCTGGGAAGACATCTCCACGAGGGGCCTGCAGGCTATGATGGCTCAAAGCTGATCGCCACAGCCATAGAAGGAGGAGACTCTGGCCTCGGACAGTGCTCTCCAAGTGAGGTTCCTCCAACCGGCAGCTTCAACACCACCTAGAAACTTTTTCAAAATCTATATCTGCTGGTCTGATGCTAAACCTAGGGAATCTGAGACTCTGGGTGGAAACAATCTGTGTTTTAACAAGCCCCCAGGCGAGGCAGAACACAAATGGACACAGGTCACTTAGGGACCTAGAACAGGTCCTGTCATAGCTTCCAACCAGCAGTTGAGGCATTTGGAAGTACAAAAAGATTTCAGAAATCAATATTTAGTGAAACATTGTATTCTTAAAGAGAACTTGGATTTCTGAATTTTAGCATCAAATAATAGTAATAAAATTAGGTCTTAGTGTTGGGCATTTCATGAAAAGCTAAGACAGCTTTAAATTTAGAATAAAGGGAGAAAAGGAAAAATGCCTAGATTAAACTATGGAATCAACTATTATAAAAAACAAGGTAGGTGATAAAATAACAGTGGAAAAAGTGTCCAGGAATTTCCCTGAGGAAACAATTGGAAGTTGCAAGTCAATATTATACTGTCATATTTCAGTATATTAATTGTTTTACATACCAGAGGTTGGCAAATTTTTTCTGTAAAGGGCCAGATAGGAACTATCTTAGGCCATCTTGTCCATATGGTTTCTACTGAACTTCTCAACTCTGCCGTTGCAGCTCAAAAGCAGTCACAGACAAGATGTAAATGAATGTGCGAGGCTGTGTGCCAATAAAACTTTATTTACAAAAATAGATGGCAGGCCACATTTGGGCTGTTGGCCATAACTGGCCAACCAAAGTAAATTTAAGATTTTAATGCATTGTGTCCGTTGAGGTCCTCTGAGAAGCAGATGCCAAGACTGGATGGGCTCTTATCTTTTTGGGGGGGTGGGTAACGATCTCCAGTAGGGTAAACGGTCAACTGGACATATGCTTTTGCTTCAACTATCACCCCTTCTCCTCTCCTCTTTTCTTTCTCCTTCCCCTTCACAGGCCTGAGATGTTTTATGGTTCTGACCTCTTAACTTTGCCTCTTACTTTCTACCTGTCCTCTGTTATTAATGTTGCTTTCTTCGTAACTTTGTGAAACACTTAGAGTTGTTTTTTGCCCGGAATGTACTAGGAGAACCACTGACTGGTAGTCACGTGGGCAGATGTGCTGACTAGCTCTTTTTCCTTCCCTTTCGTTGGGGCCCCACTCCTCCTGGGAACCCAGGTCTGCTGACCTCCTCGTACCTCAGGTCTTACAGAGGAAGCGCTAACCAAAACCCCAGTGGGGCAGCTTGTAGATGTTAGCAGTACCTGTAACTGGTGGGTAAGTCTGTCTAATTTGGGGGTTCATTGTCAGGAAAACCACTTGACTGCAAATATAAGACTACATCCTCCAAAATCAGCTTCATTAGTAGTTAAGCTGGTACCTGGGTCTCCATCTGCCTTTCTTTTTTGCCCTGTTTCTTAAGGCGTTCAGAACTGAAATGGAGAAAGGGATAGTATTAGTCCAACAGCCTTGAATCTGTAGCACCCAGCACAAGGCAGGCACATGGTAAGTGCTCAATAGAGAGTGAATAAATATGTAAGTTCAATCCTGCCATCCCCATAGAGCTTAATACTTGTATAAGATTCGTTGGACAGTTTACAGCTTCCAATCTTACAGACTTAATTAACATTAACAGAAATTTATACTTTTTCAGACAGATTATTCCATTATTTTTCTTTTCTCCACTTATTCACAGGAAAGGGGAGGATTTTTGCCAATTGCCACTTTTTTGAAATTCTCACTTACCTAAGCACGTTGGGAAAATGCTACATTCATTTCCTGAAAGTGCTTTGACTTTACAGTACAATAAAATCTGCAGTAAAATCTCTTTTCCTAATTAGGTAATCCTGGCTATAAAAAAGGAAACCATAAAGGGTAACCCTGTGCACCCTGGAAGACCTTGTTACCACTATGTCTGCTACTGCAAGACTGCTGGTACCAGTGGATTTTCACAGTGACACAGACTTGTATGTACTAAAATATTGCATGGAATCTTGCATTTTTTAGTCAGATCTGCACAATTTCTTTGGTCTTATTTCTTAAAAATATTCTCAACAACACTAAGAGTATCCTCCAAGTTTCTGTGGGTTTTTTTTTTTTTTATATTTGGAAACCACTTATCCAATAAGTGTTTTTTATGTTTTTTTTTTAAAGATTCATTGTATTATTCATTGCCCCCCTTTTTGTTGTTTGTACTTGCTGTCTGCTCTCTGCATCCATTCGTTGTGTGCTCTCTGTGTCTGCTCATCTTCTCTTTAGGAGGCATTGGAAACTGAACCTGGGACCCCCCCTGTGGGAGAGAGGCACTTGATCACTTGAGCCACCTCAGCTCTCTGCTTTTATTGTGTCTTCCATTGTCTTTCCTCCTTGTGTCTCCTTGTTGAGTTATCTTGTTGCATCATCTTGCTATGACTGCACATTGCACCAGCTTGCTGTCTTGCTTGTCTTCTCCAGGAGGCACTGGGAACCAGACCCAGGATCTCCCATGTGGTAGACGGGAGCTCAATTGCTTGAGCCACATCAGCTTCCCCTTCTGTGAATTTTTCATCTAGATTCTGCTTTCGAACGCACAAGCTTCCAATTTGTGGGCTCTGGCTTAGGATGTATTGGCATGGTTACCTAAATTGTGATGTCACTTCTACTGGGCGCTCTCCTCTTCTCCCTTCCCCAATGTTGGCATCTGATTGAGTCCCCACTCTCCTCCTATAAATAAAATCTGCTCTTCTCCTAGGGGCTCTGTCATTTTTCCTTGTTCTCTTAGCAATTCTACTCACGAATCTTTTTTCCACTAAGGAGGAGAGGAAGCCAGACTTTCAAGTGGAGCCTGAGTGTTTATTACTCAGTTTGATGACTCTTTCTTGTGAAAATAGGTTTTGTTTTCCTTTCAGGTTTCTCCTCTGTTTTCAGTTCAAGACGAGCTTGTGTTTACAGCAGGATAAAAGCAGTCTGTCTTCAAATCCCAGAACAGAATGGGTAGACTTTGTGAGACTTCCAAGGCAGTAAGTGATTATTTGGGAAATGATTGGGATCATTATGCAAACATATTTTTTATAATGTGACAAAAGAATAATTTTAAATAAAGAACACAGTTTGGAAGTTGGGAGAGTAACCAGGGAGCCATCACATGCTGGCCTTGACACACCACAGTCTAAACAGACTCATGCCCCATAATCAACTGAAAGCTAAAGAATATGAAAGCGATGGTTATTTTTCAATTTTCAACTTGATATCTTAAAGGTCTGTTAGGGATTCTACCAGTTATAAATATAAAGTTTGGCAAGATCTTGATTAGAGACAAATATTTCTAGTGATTAAAAATAAAAATTTTATGTAAAGAATCTATTAACATGAAATGTGGAAAAAATATAAATTTAAAAATATATATAAATATATATTTAATTTAATATAAATTAAAATATATATATTATGTGGTGGTACAACCCTCACTTTTTGGGAACAAAAAAGTTAGACAGAACCTCAATAAATCATCTGGTTCATTTTATGGATCCAATAACTGAGACCAATACAGGAAGAAAATATCAAGAACCACAAATTCAGAAACTTCTGTCAGGACATCAGAGCTGTCCAAGCCTCTTGCTTCTCAGGGCAGGAATCCTAATACATTTTTCTGGCTTTTCACTCTATTACTTAAAATAGGAAAAGAAACAAATTTATATTAATGGAGCTAGGTGTATCTCATTCAATCCTTTTTAAAAATTTAATCCTTGAAAACCTTGAAAATAAGGAAATATTATTCCCTTTTATGAATCAGAAAACGTAGGCTCCAATTCAAGCACCCTGGTCAATGCTATAACACTTAGCTGTGCTCGCTTGCTCTGTACCCATAAGACAGACCCCTGTCCATAGGAAACAAGGTCATTTGGGTGATAGTAAATATGGAATCTTAATTTCACCAAAATATTTTTCCAGTGTAGTTGTCCCCAGTCAAAAGCAGAAACTGGCCTTTTGGCAATTTGATTGATGTGCCAATTGTAAAGGAACTCTTGAGTGCTGAAAATAATTGTCATTAAGAAAAATGATTTTTTATTTTTCCAACTTATAAAAGTGTGAGTACAAGAAAAAGAAAAAGTTATTCAGTAATCTTATTTTAATTATTTTTTCTATTAATTATATTTAAACTTACTGTATGTATGGTATGAATGGTAATTTTAATTCAAAGTTTCAAGTTTTAATTGTTTCTATTTTGGACAAGATAGAACAAAAATTTTTAAAAATATGTACTTCTATGCCTACTATATATCATGGTTATATTTTTATACATTTTCTTCTTGTCTTTGTCCTTTTGTGCATATATTTATTTAAATATATATATATATATGAAGTATGTGCATATAATTTTATATCTCGATTTTTATTTAATAATATCGGCAACATTTTTCTTAGAGTATATGGTATTTACAATTGCTGTTTTATTGCTGTTTTAAATGTCTACATGTGACATTATTACTAAAATTTAGGTGGCTTATAGGTATTTAGCATTTTTAAGATGCTATTAAAGTCTTTGGATATGTACCTTTCTCCCTTTAGATTTTCACCAGTATGAGTTCCACTAAAGGGCAATTACATATGCTCAGTGTTAACATTTTTCCCCCTCTTGATAAATACTGCAAATATCTTTTTGCTTTCCGAAAAGGTTGCATACCACTGACACTGTTCAATCTCAACCAGCCTCACCGCAGCTTTGCCAACCCTGGGGAGTAAGCTTCGAATGTATTAATGAATTTGACCAAAATGGTGCTCCACGGTAAGCTTCATTCTTGGTTTACAACTGTTAAAATGTGTCCTTGTGTATTGTATCAAGTTCTGTGTGTCTTCTGTACATGTTCTGTTCATTTATTTTCTCTTTCCATTTATGTACTTGTTACTTACCATGTTTCTCTTTCTCCGCAGAATATGACAAATGCATTTATTCTTCGATTGGCTGCAAAGGTATTTCCCAGTCTGTTTTTTTTTAAAGGCAAAAGTTTTAAAGTTATAATCAAATAGAGCTTTGCATTGGAGAGTTCTTCATGTACAGAATGTCACTGTCTAACCTAACCTTTGAGATGAGATCAATATTGAAGGCAGGAAGAGATGAGAGGTGGAGGCGTCTTCGGGACATGGAGCTGCCCTGGATGGTGCTTCAGAGGTAATCACCGGACATTGTAAATCCTCACAGGGCCTACATGATGGAATAGAGGAGAGTATGGGCCATGATGTGAACCAATGTATATGAGGTGCAGAGGTGCCCAAAGATGTACTTACCAAATCCAATGGATGTGTCATGATGATGGGAACGAGTGTTGTTGGGGGGGGGAGAGGGGGGTGGGGGGGTGGGGTTGAATGGGACCTCACATATATATTTTTAATGTAATATTATTACAAAGTCAATAAAAAATAAAAAAAATTAAAAAAAAAAAAAAAGAAAGAAAAAGAAAAAAAAAATATTGAAGTCTATTGATTCTCCTTGACAGCTTTTACCCAATTATTTTCCTAATTCTATACAAATTCTGTTTTCAAATTAAATGTTATTTGTTTTTGTTGTTGTTGTTGTTGTTTGTTTTTTTAAAGGAGGTATGGGAGAATGAGCCCAGGACTCTGTACATGGGAGGCAGACACTCAACCACTGAGCTACACCGGCTCCATAAATGTTGTTTTAGCCTCAAAACGTTGTCTTAATTATTTTTCTTATAGTTTAGGAACTCCAGTAGACCAATTTCAAAGGAGCCAATTTGTCCACACAGACACCATCAAGCATTTTAGGCCAGCACTGTGATCTGCTTTGTTATCTCAAAATAATTTGCGGTAAATTAATTCTTTCCATAATGCATTAAATCTCTTTTCCAGGAAACACATGAACAAAGATCAAAATACCCCTTTCTTCTTTGAGGCCAGATGGAAAATGGCTGAAGTTCAAATTAAATGTTTCTGCCAGCAGTATGCTCAGCAGGTGAGATAACTTCTAAACCAGAGCATGAAAGAGATAGTAGACAGAAAAAAATAAAAACGGCAACCTTACAAAAATCAATAGTGTGTTACAGTCTGTGTGAGACGCAGCAGAAACTTCTTCTAGGAGAACTATTGGAAAGCTGTGCCTGAGGACAAATTAGCCTTACATTTAAGACTAACTGACTTGAAGGTATTTATTTAACACTTCTTTATTTAGGCTGGGCCGAAGTTATCAAAGTGTAATGCAGAATTGAGACTTGTCCTGCATATATCCATTATCCCTTGTCTGAAATGCCCTTTCTGTGCATTGAGGTAATCCATTTCTTTCCCTGCCTTCTAAAACACAGCCTGTATGCAAGTATTTCAAGAGACTTTCACTGTTTAAACACAACCAACTATAGTGGTTTCTTGACTTGAAGGACGCCCTCCACATTCAGCAATAGGCATGTATTTTGTGTGTTATTCAGCTATTATTTTAATTCCTTCTGAATACAGTAGGCAGAAATGATTAGTATTAGCTGACTAATTACATTGATTACTCATGCCAAAAAAAAAAAAAAAACCCAACAAAACTTCTCATAAAATGGACAGGTAGCATTTTGGGTTGAGTTATTTGGATCACAATTTTATCTCTCCAGTTTATTTTTCTATACCTTTCCTACTATAGCTTTTGCCTTTGATAAATACACTGGGAGAGAAAAGATAATTTATTAAGAGAAGTATCATTCATTTAAAGTTTACTAAACTAGTATATGCACACTAACACATATATTATTAGAGAAGTTGTGAACTTACAAAACAAATTATGCATGATGTATGGAATTCCCATATATCACCCATCCACCAATGCCTTGCATTGTTGTGGAATATTTGTGATAGATTATGAAAGAACATCATTGGACTATTACCACTAACTATGGTCCATCGCTTACATTTATTATGTATTTTCTTTATACCCCCCTATTATGAATACCATGTATTACTCTGTAATGAAACTGAGAGACACTGAGTGTATACTTTGGGTAGATTGTACAAGGCATGGGACTGCTTAATACAGTGTATCATGTGACAGATGATGGACTGGGGTTAACAGTACAAATATGAGAGTACTGTCTCATGAATTATAACTAAGCCTGTTTTTTAATATAACATTTATAGTTTTAGGGGGGTAATTGAAAGAAAAACAATGAATCAAAAATTTAAAATTTGAAAGTATTTAATGATGCACAATTTGATTTTCCATACTTTTGAAGGAAATTCTGACAAATCACTGAAATTACATTGCAAACAACTGAAATTATATATATATATATAATATTCCCATCCAGAGTTGGCTAAGTTCAGCATATAAATTTTGAATCTGATTTCATCTGGAATGTCTGATATTGTTTTCTATGCATGATAAAAAAGAAAGAAACAGTTGTTCCACTGTCTGTGCTGTTAACAGCAAAATCCTTCCCTTCTCCAGTTCTCACCATGTTAATTTTAAGATATCCCTTCATTCTGTTTTAAAAACTTAGAATGCCTACTGTGCACTATAGCAGGGGTCAACAAATTATAGCCTGCTATCAGTTTTTGTAGATTAAATTTTATTAGAACACAGCTATAGTCATTTGTTTGCTTATTGTTTATGGCTATTTTTTGTGCTACAATAGCAGAGGTGAGTCATTGCAAAAGAGATTGTATGGCCCACAAAACTTAGAATATTTCCTGAAAGGCCTTTTATAAAAATGTTTACTGTCCCTTGCTCTATAAAAACATGGAATTTAGTGGTGAACATGATAAACAGTTCCTATCCCCATTAAAGTAGGGATAGATATTCAATGTATAATCACAACAATAAGTATTATTTCAATAATAGGAAATGAGTATAATTTTTAATTTCTATAGGTTTTCAGAGTATCAATTCATAGACAAATAAGAAGTATAGTTATAGTATTAAATATGTGATAGAGTGTTTAGTAAAAATCATATAGAAATTTCAGGCATATGAATAAATCATAGAAACAATGATGCTATTTGTGTCTCTCCTAGATAATATGATAAAGGTAAGGAGAGCATATAGATTGCTAACAGAGATTTTCTCTTTTTAATAATTATTCTATTCATAGAATCATTTCCAAAATAGATGCTTAATAAAGATTACTTGAATAATTAAATTTTTATATCAATATTAATATACACTGATATATTTATAGCTTTTTAATTATTGAAAGAGGTTATTTATGTTCCAATTATTTTTACAAAGTTTCCTTAAATGGTTTTAATAAAAAACATATACAAGTAATAATGCAATAGAAATAAAAATCAGAACAAAGGAAAACAAAGATATAAATGCTAGCCATTATTTCAATGTAGTTTTAAATTTGGCTTTGAGCTTCATGAAAATTATTGCAAAAGAGAGGATGTCACCAAGATGGTGATGTGAGATGCTCCAGAATCCTGTTCCCCACAAAAGTTGTAATCAATAAGCAAAACCTGGCAGAAACATCTTTCTCAGTGTTCAGGAAAAATAGTTATAGGATTGCAATAGCAGTCCAAGCACCTAATCAAGAAAAAAGTAATTTAAAAGCA
This sequence comes from Dasypus novemcinctus, assembly GCF_030445035.2. Lineage (NCBI taxonomy): Eukaryota > Metazoa > Chordata > Mammalia > Cingulata > Dasypodidae > Dasypus > Dasypus novemcinctus. The sequence continues at coordinate 6,930,428 of NC_080701.1, read as the reverse complement.
GTAAAAATACCTTGTGACCCCTTTGCTGATCCTTCCCCCACCTCTGAGCTGGCTTGGTGTGGGGCTGACCCATGTCCCTGGTTCCAATTCTGTAGGGAGCTGAGAACCCTTATGCACATAGTAGGGTACATGTATGTCTGTATCAATTAGTCTGGTGGCAACCTGAAGGACTGAACCAGGACTCTCATCTCAGACTCACTATCCAGAACAAGCTTTTCATGTAGAAGTGGTCTACAGGATAGCTAAAATGCTGTATGAAAACAACAAATTACAGTTGCCTGGCAAAGGATTACTGGCTTTAAAACATGCAAGATAGCACTCAAGAGCAGGAGGATAGATGATTTCTTAGGGTAAAAGGAATTTTACCCTAAGAATTCCTAAGGTGATGCATGCTGACCCAGAATGAGACACAAATGAGAAAGAAAGGGTAGGAAGCTACACTTTATTTCACTTCAGACTGTTCTTTAGACTCATTGTTAGACTAGCTAACCTATGAAAGAGAGTACTCACACAAGTCAACTAGCAAAGACTGGAAAAGATGTTTGTTATCGTTCTTTTTTTGCTGTTAGCTCCAGGATTTCAATGAAATCTCTATCATAATGTTAGTTGAATACAAATTCAATGAACGAATGCCTCAGATATTAAATTCCAGAGAAAACACAAAAATTCTAAAAAGTCAAATGAGAAAAATAAAAGATTACAAGGCAAACAAATGAATGGACAATGATGGATCTTTCAAAGAAGAAGATAAAACATCATAAATAATAAACATGGAGGGTCAGACTTTGAACATATGAAAAAAAAATACTTACAAATTTCCTATATATCCCCAAAGAGCTAAAAGAAAATAAAGACAAAGAACTATCAGGAACCCAAGAAATCAACAAAATGGTAATTTCAATAAAGAGATAGAAATCATAAAAGTGAACCACACAGAGATGAAGACTACAGTAACTGAAATAAAAATTCCCTAGAAAGGTTCAATAGCATATTGTAGGTGGCAATAGAAAGGATTAGTGAACTTTAACATGGGACAATTGAAGATCCATTTTGAGAAGCAGAAAGATAAAAAAAAAATGAACAGAGAAGAAGAGATCAGAGGGACACCATCAAATGTTCCAATATATGTATTATGGGATTCCCAGGGGACAAGAAAAAGAAAATGGGACAGAAAGAATGTTCAAAGAAATAATGATTTAAAACTTCTCAAAGTGAATAAAAGGCATGAATATACATACCCGAGAAGCTCAACAAATTCCTAACAGAATAAATTCAAACAGACTCACTCTGAAACATATTACATCAAACTTATGAATGCCAAACATGAGAGAATCCTGAAAGCTAAAACAGAGAAGTACTGCATCATGCACAATGAAGCCTCAATAAGATTAAGAGCCAATTTCTCATCAAAAACCACAAAAGCAAGAAGGCAGGGGGATTACACACTTAATTGTGCAGAAAAAATAAATTGCCAAGCAAGTATTCTATACCCAGCAAACTGCCTTTCAGAAAGAAATGAAAGAATAAGATGTTCCCAAACAAAGAAAAGATGATGGAGCTCATCACCACTAGACTGGTCCTACAAGAAATGCTAAAGGGAGTTCTTCAGGTTGGAAAAAAAGCATGCTAAACAATAGACAGAAGCCACTCAAAGAAGTAAAGATCTCTGATAAAGGTAACTGGACAAGTTCTAAATCAAGAAAACATAGTTTCAAAAGCCATAGAAGCAGCTTCTGAAAGCCTTGATGGCCTCTCCTTCATAACACAATATGGAGCTAGCTTGCATGCCCATCATGTGTTCCTGGCCCTGATTCAGGGAGAACTAAGTGTCCCTCTGCACATGCTAAGGTGCATGTATATCAGTACTACTCTGTCAGGTGGAAGTCTGAGGGATCAGGCTAGGGAAATTGTCTCAGGTTACCTGCGGTCACCCCTCGGGCTGAAGTGTGGTTTGCTGGCCTGGCAGGGGAGCGGCCGCGGTAGGCCTAATTCCGCTGCCCCCATAATAGGGTGGTTGGTCGGGCCCACCCCCACCCCTGAAGGAAGCTCGGCATGGGCGCAGAGTGCCCTCGGGTCTCCCCTTCTCGGCAGCCATGCTTCCGCGGCCGCCCCTCCTCCCAGATGGCGCCACCCGATGCCTTGTGGGGTGGCACCCTTCTTCTTCCTTCTCCCTGCGCAGGCACAGGGCAGAAAATTCCAGTCTGCCCTTTTCCCCTCCCCCGACAGCAGCAACAGCCAGGTGTGGGTGGAAAAATCCAGCCCGTCCTTTTCCCCTCCCCCAACAGCAGCAACAGCCAGGTGTGGGCGGAAAAATCCAGCCCGCCCTTTTCCCTTCCCCCGACAGCAGCAACAGCCAGGCGTGGGCGGGAAACTCAAGTCTGCCCTCCACCCCAGCAACAGCAGCCACCAATCCCTAAACCCTGCCCCTTCCCCCAGCAACAGCGACAGCCAATCCCTAACCACCACCCCTCCCCCGTCCAGTACCGCCCACTGACCTTTCGCCGGCAACCAATCAGAACAGGGTGTGGCTTCGACCAATCAGCCTTCCCCAGCCCCTATAAAACTGTTGCCTCTCCCTCAGTAAAGTGGACTTGTGTGTTTACCTTGTCTCCGCGGTAGTTCTTCTGCCGTGCGCCCTCCAGTCCTGAGAGCCCCCGACAAGGGCCTGGCCTCCCTTGTCCCCAGTTCGTCGCCTGCTTCTCCGGGCGACCCCTTCATCGCCGGCTTCTCCGGGCGACCCCTTCGTCGCCGGCTTCGCCGGGCGACCCCGTCAGCCGAACCGCGCAACCCCTTGTGAGACCGATCCCTCGTCTGCTGCCGGACCGACCCCTCGTCCCAAGTGGGACCGACCCCTCGTCCCAAGCGGGACCGACCCCTCGTCCAGAGCTGGACCGACCCCTCATCCGCAGCCAGACCCCACCTCTACCGACCGAGCAAGCCGCCGCAGTTGGCGCCCAATGTGGGGCAAGGCAACCCCACCACAGCCTCACTCCATAACCTGGCAGCCCTACCCCCTCCTCTCTTCTCACCTTGGGACTTCTCTCGTGCAACATTGCTGCTACCTGAGCCTTGGCTACCTCATATGATCCACGGCGGTCTGGGAGAATCGCTGGATGGCTTTCTCCTTCCATGTCGGGGGCTTATACCGACCCGCTATGATTAAGAGGAGCCTTGGATTTCTCGGGAGCGCGCGCTTGCACGTCTGAAGTAATCCTACCACAGCCCTACGCCCTCCTCTCTTCTCACCTTGGGACTTCTCTCATGCAACATTGCTGCTACCTGAGCCTTGGCTACCTCATATGATCCACAGCGGTCTGGGAGAATCGCTGGATGGCTTTCTCCTTCCATGTCGGGGGCTTATACCGACCCGCTATGATTAAGAGGAGCCTTGGATTTCTCGGGAGCGCACGCTTGCACGTCTGAAGTAATCCTACCACAGCCCTACGCTCTCCTCTCTTCTCACCCCTATCTTTTCGCTCTGCATTGCTGCTCCTGAACCTTGGTGACCTCATACGATCCACGGCGGTCTGGGAGAATCGCTGGATGGCTTTCTCCTTCCATGTCGGGGGCTTATACCGACCCGCTATGATTAAGAGGCACCAATAAAACTCTCAGGAGCGCGTGCCTGAGCACCTCCACCCCTGCCTTCACCTCTGCCTCCTCCCCTCCACGCTTGCTCCCCTTTGCCTTGCTCCACTGCTCGTCGTCCCGCCCTCCCCTCGTCGGGGCCTTCTTTTGGCCCGCGACCACCGTCGGAGCCCCACTGGCTCCGACCCCTCGTCTCACCGCGCACCTCGGCTCCCATCGCCGCGCTCTCAAGGTAAGGGCCCCTTTTCTTATCGGCTCCAAAAGGCCATTAGCAATGGGTAACATCCTATCTGCTAAGCAAGCCCCACAAGTTCGGGCCCTCGCCGGTCTCCTAGACACTCACCGGTGTAAGATCTCTTTCAAACAGCTTGTCACTTTTGCTGTGGAGCAGGAAGGTAAAAGATTCCCTCCTGGCTTATTACAGGCAACATGAAGTCCAGAAGAAATCTTGAAGGGTATAATCTATGATATGCTATATAAAAAAGGATTTAAAAGCAGCTATACCAAGAAAGTAAGAATTATGAGTCAACTGTAAATAAATTATATATTTCTGTTAATGTGTTGTAATTGTTCTGTGTTTGTCTGTCTGTTCGTTCAATGTCAACATATATTGTGATACCTCCGGATGGTAAATATAAATTACTAGAAATCTTTAAAAGAGCTCTATTCAAATGGCCAAAAATTAAATAAGCGCTTATATTAATACTTAAGTTTATTATATTAATACATAAGTTTAAATGTTAATAAGATATCTACAATTTAAAAAAAAAATTGTAAGTCTTAATTAACAAAATTAACTGTACGTCTTCATAAAAAGTTGTTCTTGCCTAGATTAAAATGAATAACTTATTTTTCTTCACAGGATAATATAAAGAATGTAAAACTTATATGAATATTAAAAAGGTTAAAAGTTTGTAAAAATGCTAACGGAAATGTAATAAGTTTTGCAAAAAGACGTATTTTGTCCTAACGTAAGATGGCTAATTTTTCATAAACTCTTGAAATTTAATTTGCATGCAGCAAGTGTAAAAGTTATTGTGATAACTTTACGTAAGGGAATGTGTTCTGTAAAGATAAAATTTATCTTCAATAGTTTACATTAAGGTATTAAATGGCTAATTCCAAAAGGTCATTCTTAAATATATATATATAAAACTGAATTGGTGATGATAATAATAAAAGGTAATTTTATAACAGGAAAGATTAACAGCAACCAAGCTCCCCTGCCAACTTGCTTTTAGGAAACAGTTTCTAATATTGCATGCTACTAAGTATTTAAAGAAAAGTTATTCTTAAGGAAACAGAAGATGATTTTGTCTTTGCAGCCATTGTCTATTTAGCAACACCCCTCGCTATCGGCCTAGCCACTGTTGCGCCGGATGATTGGAACCTTAAACAAAGACTCCTCCTCACTGTCATCTTCCTATCTATCGTTACTATATTTACTGCCCTCATTCTCCTTCGTTTATAAAGCAGTCTCCTACAAACCACAAAGCTTCTGTCTTAAACATACCATTCTCAACCCTATCCTCTAAATGATCTTCTCACTTCCCCCACAGCCTTTAATACTCTATTTCTTCCTCATAACCTTTGCTTTCTTGATAATATTTTCCGCCATCTGTCTAGCCGCTACCACCCCAGAAGATTGTAACCACGGCCCCCCATGCCGCCATCGCTCTCAAGCAGCTCCAGCCCTGCTAAACGGCCCGCAACCCGCTTTCCCCGGCCCGCGGCCTGCTTTCTAGCATCCAATAACGCTTCTGCTCTTGCCTCCCCATACTTCTGCGGAGCTTCCTCCTGTCTCGACCTCACTCCTCTTCTCAGCCATCCAAAGCGTCCTTTCTTGTCCCCTGCCCCCCTCCTTTTTTCGCTTGAACCCCTACTGCGTTGCAGATTGGGCCGCCCCATGTCGGCCCGCCCCATTAACATCGGCCTCTCTCGCGCCCGTGAAGACTTTGGCCTTCTTATTGTCCTCGCCTACGTCTCCACCACTCCCGACGCTGCCGCCACCACCGTCGCTGGTGCCCTGACGCGACTTGTCCTCACCGCTGTGATCCTCCAGACCATCACACAGTCTGCCTCTACCGCTCTTCGCCGCCAAGAAGAGATCAACTACCTGTAACGCGCTGTCATCCTGGACTTTTAACAAGCAGATGGACCTTATAGCCACCGAGATCAACAAGAATTGGACATTGGCCACCCTTGCTTGCAACGGCAAGATACTGCCCCCCAAATTGTACATTTGTATCCCCGTCATACTCACCTCCCTCTTCAGCCCCGCTTCCCTCATTGCTTACTGCCTCTTGGGCCTCGGCTACTTGTTGCTGCTGCCATCCTGGCCCTTATTTGAAAAGAAGGGGGAAATGCGGTCACCCCTCGGGCTGAAGTGTGGTTTGCTGGCCTGGCAGGGGAGCGGCCGCGGTAGGCCTAATTCCGCTGCCCCCATAATAGGGTGGTTGGTCGGGCCCACCGCCACCCCTGAAGGAAGCTCGGCATGGGCGCAGAGTGCCCTCGGGTCTCCCCTTCTCGGCAGCCATGCTTCCGCGGCCGCCCCTCCTCCCAGATGGCGCCACCCGATGCCTTGTGGGGCGGCACCCTTCTTCTTCCTTCTCCCTGCGCAGGCACAGGGCAGAAAATTCCAGTCTGCCCTTTTCCCCTCCCCCGACAGCAGCAACAGCCAGGTGTGGGCGGAAAAATCCAGCCCGCCCTTTTCCCCTCCCCCAACAGCAGCAACAGCCAGGTGTGGGCGGAAAAATCCAGCCCGCCCTTTTCCCTTCCCCCGACAGCAGCAACAGCCAGGCGTGGGCGGGAAACTCAAGTCTGCCCTCCACCCCAGCAACAGCAGCCACCAATCCCTAAACCCTGCCCCTTCCCCCAGCAACAGCGACAGCCAATCCCTAACCACCACCCCTCCCCCGTCCAGTACCGCCCACTGACCTTTCGCCGGCAACCAATCAGAACAGGGCGTGGCTTCGACCAATCAGCCTTCCCCAGCCCCTATAAAACTGTTGCCTCTCCCTCAGTAAAGTGGACTTGCGTGTTTACCTTGTCTCCGCGGTAGTTCTTCTGCCGTGCGCCCTCCAGTCCTGAGAGCCCCCGACAAGGGCCTGGCCTCCCTTGTCCCCAGTTCATCGCCTGCTTCTCCGGGCGACCCCTTCGTCGCCTGCTTCTCCGGGCGACCCCTTCGTCGCCGGCTTCTCCGGGTGACCCCTTCGTCGCCGGCTTCGCCGGGCGACCCCGTCAGCCAAACCGCGCAACCCCTTGTGAGACTGATCCCTTGTCTGCTGCCGGACCGACCCCTCTTCCCAAGTGGGACCGACCCCTCGTCCCAAGCGGGACCGACCCCTCGTCCAGAGCTGGACCGACCCCTCGTCCGCAGCCAGACCCCACCTCTACCGACCGAGCAAGCCGCCGCAGTTACCCTCCCAGACTTTGTCCTGAGGGCAGAGAAAGTAGCTTGCAGACAGCTGGGGCAGAGGGAGAAACAATTAAATAAAAGAGACCCAGGACAAAGGACCACCTGCATTAAGTCACAGAAAAGAGCACTCAGGAGGGAGTGGAAGTCCATTTCAAAGGGAGTAGAGGGGCGTTCACTTAAACTCTGGGTATTGTAAATGGGGGGAGGGGTTCCTAATACTGCTAGCAAGCACAAACCCAGGAAAATAAGCAGGATCCATGATTCCACACAGGGTCCGATAAGACACAGGGGACTCTGTACTTCACATTTGTCTCAGACTGATCTTGATAGGAGGGCTAGGCTCTGAAAGAGGCCACCAACCAAAACAGAGACAAATTGCAAAGACAGTGAAAACTACTTTTAGCTTTGGCTTGTTTTATTTTGATTAGCTCCTGGCATGCAAGAAAATCAGTCATATCACTAGCTGGGTTCAAACTTAAAGAATTGACAGCTCAGCAACTAAATCCCCAGAGTTAACACTTTAAAATATTAAAATTTACAGTGCTCAACAAAAGATTACAAGGCAAACAAATAAAGAGGAAATAATGATCTATCCAAAGAAACATGACAAAAATCCAGGAACCATCAATACAAATGACCAGATTTTGGACTTACTGGACAAGAACTTTTAAAAAAATTATCCTCAATATGCTCAAGGACATAAAGGAAAACACAGAGAAATAACTAAAGGAAATGAAGATAATAATGAATAACTAATATGGGAATCTCAGAATCCAAATAGGAACCAAAGAGAAATACTGGAGTGAAGAACAGTAACTTGAATCAAAATTTCTCAGAAGGTTTCAACAGAAGGTTGGAGGTGGCAGAAGAAAGAATAGTGATCCCAAAGACAAGACAAATGAAATGAATCAGGATGAGGAATAGAAGAAAAAAGAATAAAAAGGAATGAACAGCACCAAAGATACCTGTGGGACACCATCAAGAATATCAACATTTGCATTACAGAGATCCCAGAAGGAGAAGAAGGAGGGAAGGAGTAGACAGAATATTCAAAGAAATAATGGCAGAAAACTACTCAAATTTAATGAAAGTCAAGAAATTACATTTAAAAAGACCAACAAACCCCAAACAATAAATTCCAAAAGAACCACTCCAGACTTATAGTAATCAAACTGCCCAATGTGAAGGACAAAGAGAAAGCATTCTGAAAGATGCAAGAGAAAAGCAATGGATTATATAAGGAAATCCCAATATCATTAAATTCTGTTTTCTCATCAAAAACCATAGAGGCAAGAAGGCGGTTGTATGAAATATTCAGATGTTGAAAGAAAACAATTCCCAATCAAGTTTATATCCAGTAAGACTTTTATTCAAAACTGAGGACTGTCTCTTTCCCCTACCCTGATTCAATTTTCACTTCCAAGAATAATTTTTGACTGTTACATTGACTCAAAGTCCATGTTTCTATAATGGTTTTAGGAGGCAGAAAATAAACTTCTGTTTCCTTATTGACCTATGAATATAATAGATTATTCCATAAGTATTTTTCTTTCTATTAGACTTGAAAAAACTCCTGATGATTAATTAAGATAGTTCCAGATGAAAGCTGAGGGAGTTCATTACCATTAGACCTGCCCAAAAAACAATGGTAAAGGGACTTCTTCAGACTGAAAGGAAAGGACATCAGACAGTGGATTAAAACCTCTGATAAAGGTAACCATATGGGTAATTATAAATGCCTGTCCTATTTTACTGTATTTTTTATGTGTAACTTCACTCCTTACTTCTTACAGATGCTAAAAAGCAAGTGAATAAAAAACAATGATAAATATATGGTTTAAGATATACAACATACAAAGATATAATTTGTACCAAGTACAATAAAAGGTGTTGGGGGGAGGATGGGTATAGGAAGAGCGTATGTGCATGCTGTTTAAGTTAAGTTGTTATCAAGTCAAGTATGATTATTATAGGTTTAAGATATTAAATTTTAACACCATGGTAACCACAAAGAAAATATATTCAGGAAAAATATGAGAAGGGGTTCAAAATGGTACAATACATAAAATAAAATAAATATGAAAGCAGACATTATTAGATGAATTGAAGGACGAAAAGTTATTAGGGAAATGCACATCAAAACCACAATGAGATACCATCTCAGCCTACTAGTGTGGCTACTGTGATGGTTAGACCAATGGGTCAACTATTAGGGGCCGGAGTGGGGTAGGGAAAGGGAAGTTAATGCTTAAAATGTAGTTTTATTTGGGTAGATGGAAAAGTTTTGGTAAATGATGGTGATGACGATAGCTTAACATTGTGAATGCCACTGAATGTAGCTAAAAAGCGCATTTAAAAAAAATTGTATAGATGTGAATAAAAAAAATTTTAAAAAAAGAATACTCTTCTTTTACAAAGTGCTAAGAATATGCTGATACACAGGAAAATGACAACTAATATAACTTATGGATGATAGTTAAGAGTAATATAATATTTTACAGCAATGGCAAGAAGATATTTTTTCAATACTAGGGGACAACAGTAGGGGGCATAAAGGGTTATAACATTTTTCCTTTTAGAGTACTGAAAACGTTCTAAAATTGAAATGATGACAGCACAACTCTGTGATGAACGTGAGAGCCACTGAGCGTGCACTTTGAATGGATTGTACAGAGCAAGGGACTGGATAACACATGGAATCCAGTGGAGGAAAATGGACTGTGGTTAACGGGACAAACATGAGAATGCTTTCTTGTGAACAATCATAAACAAGTAATACTAACACAGGGTGATAATAATTGGGTGGGTTGGGAGAAAATACACCCAATGTAAGATACGGGCTATAGTTAGTAAGAAATATTTCACAACAATGCAAGGTGTTGGTGGTGGGGAGATGTATGGGAGCTTTGTGTGATAGGCTAACGTGTCAACTCGGCCAGGTAACTGTGCCCAGTTGTTGGTCAAGCAAGTACTGGGCTAATTGTAATACAAGGACATTTATGGACTTTAATCATCAGTGAGTTGATTGCACAGATGGCTGGTTACATCTACGATCAACCTAGGACATTGTTGTCAGCAATGAGTGACATTTTATCCAATCAGCTGAATGCTTTAAAAGGGAAAGCGATTTCCGCATTTAAAGAGAATATCCAGCTCTAATTTGGAGAGCCAACATCTCCTGGAAATTCATCAAGGATCTCCATGGGAGCCCCTGGGGTGCAGCATGCCTACAGAATTTGGGATTGTGCACCCCATGGTCACATGGGAGAATTTCATGAGATCTCATACTATTTACAGATCTCTCCTGTTGGTTCTGTTTCCCTAGAGAACCCTGACTAATAAATTTGTATGATGATATGCATGTTCTGTAAATTCCCAAATTTTACTATACATTTATTGTTTTTATATGTTCATGTATGAATGATATACTTCAATAAAATTTTATTTAAAAAAATAAGAGGACTGTACAAGACAAAAAATGCATGCCAATGTAAAATACGGGCTATAGTTAATAATATAATTATAAACATGCTCTTTTATCAATTATAACAAGTGTGCCACACTAATGCAAGGTATTATTAATAGGGTGATATATGGACCCCTATATTTTATGCATGATTTTTCTATAAACTTACAACTTCTCTTATAAAATAAATAGTGGTACTACAAAAAAATAAAAATAAATGCAATCATCCATAGATGCAATCAACTGACTATATACACAGATGCATCTATAAAATATCCTCACAGTAACCATATGGCCAGAGCTTGCTTAAACAAGCAACTGCACGCCATAACCTAGACCAGTGGACATGTGAACTTAACATCACAGTCCACCATACCTTGTCAATTTGACACTGAAACACACCTCCTTAATCCATCCTTAATCTCCATATAAAGACAATTACATGTCATACTTCTGGCTAATAATATACAATGTCCTGCATACAACTTGAAATGCACTAACTCTCCCCAGAAAAGGATATAAGTCCTTGGGCAATGTTCAATACTATTTTGATACCCTGAAACCTAAATACTATAACATAAAGTTAATATAATTTATGTTATATGATAAGGGGATAAGGGGGGGGGACTATACGTATTTTCTTTATATATATACAAATTCATTCATAATAAAATAAGGAATAAATGCTCTTTAATAGTCCTTGTTTTGGCAACCGTTCACCTGGTTATGGCTGATATTTAGAAATACTGTTTTATGGACTAATCCTAAGCCATCCCTTGTTCCCTGTTTGCTCAGCAAGCTCTTCAGTTTGTGGTTCTTTTCTTGGTGAGATGATCTGAAATTTCATTCCTCAGGGTCTGGGCCTATAGTAGACCTTCCTGGATTGGGTTGTTGAAGTTTTCCATGGACTTTAATCACGGGGCATGGTAGTAATAAGAGATACCCTAAGGGATCTCCTATATCCAGGCATACTCTTATTTCCCTCCACTATGTAGTAGCAATTATTCCCCCTTGAAAATCAGGATGAATCACCCCTTCTAGTACAATAACTTTCTTATTTGCCTGATGATTCAGAGGCATGAGGAACCCAGAGTCACCGTGTGGTACTCATAACTTCCAATTCAGGGAATTACTTTTATATCTCCTGGTAGAAAGACTCCTCACTTTGGCAATACCACCTCTAGAACAGGGGAGCATAAAGTCACAGGACGGGCAGCAAAAATTTTCCTAGTGGATCGCTAGAGGTAATAGTGAATTGTGCCACTCCCATTTCCACCCCTACATTCCTGGACCTGTGAATCCTGGCTATGGGGGAAACAACACGAGAGAGTGGGTGCTGAATTAGAGCATACACAGCCCCCTGGGAAACATCGTTACAGCTGGGCAAGGTATTGCCATCCAGTTTAAACCACAGTTGTATCTTCCAAAGGCATTCCACTGCGCGATCAATCCAGCTGCTTCAGGATGATGGGGAACATGGTAAGACCAGTGAATTCCATGAACATGGGCACATCACCACACTTTATTTGCTATGAAGGGCTCCTTCAATCAGAAACAATGCTGTGTGGAATACCAGGATGCTGGATAAGATATTCTGTAAGTCCCTGTTTTGGTAGAAGCATTGCATGCAGGGAAGGGAAATCTGTGTCCTGAGTAAGTGTCCATTCCAGTAAGAACAAAACACTGTCCCGTCCATGATGGCAGTGGTCCAATGTAATCAACTTGTTACCACATAGCAGTCTGAGCACCTCAGGGAATGGTACCATAACAGGGACTGAGTGTTGGTCACTCAGCGGCTGTAGCCAGGTCAGCCTGGGTGAGGGGAATTCCATGTTGCTAAGCCCATGCATAAACTCCATCCCTATCACAAAGACTAATGTATTCACGAGCAATGACAGGAGTGGCTGGGGAAAGAGGCTGACTGCTATCTCCAGAATGGCCCATCCTATATCCACTTGAGTATTAAAATCCTCCTCTGCGGAAATCACCCTCTCATGAGCACCCACAAGGGAGAGAAATATCTTTATGTTTTTCGCCCATTCAGAAAGATCTATCCACATACCTCTGCCCCAGACCTCCTTGTCAGCAATTTTCTAGTTCTGTTCCTTCCAAATCCCAGACTATCCAGCAGAACTATTGTCCATAGCCCATGAATCAATATAAAGATGCACCTCCAACCATTTCTCCTTCTAAACAAAATGAACAACTAGGTGTGCTGCTCAAAGCTGTATCATTTCACCCTTGTCCTTCGGGGATATTCCAGAAGGAGGCTGTAGTTCTGCAGCTCTCTACTTTTGGGTGGTGCCTGAATTTTGCGCAGATCTATCTGCAAACCAGGTGTGAGTATTCTCTTCCTCAGTCAACTGATGATAGAGAATTCCCAAGAGGCCATCGCTGCAGGCTAGGAAAGAGAAGGCATTCCTGTGGACCATGGTCATTCAGGCCACTTCTTTGTGTAACTGACTTGTGACAGCAGGGCCTGCTGGAGTCAGAGCATGTATCTATCACTTCCAGTTGATGATGGGGTGTTGCTGTGCATGCCCAACTACATGGCTTATTGGGTTAGATAACAATGATGGGCAGCTTAGGTCTCAAGGAAATTAGTGGCTCACGGTCAAACATTTGGCCTCTACTAAGGCTCATTAACATGCCAAAAGATGTTTCTCAAAAGGAGAGTATTATCTGCAGAGGATGGCAGAGAATTGCTCCAAAATCCTAAATGTCTGCACTGTGGTTCTCCTATAGGGGTGTGCCAAACCTCCAAACAGCCTTCTCATGTGCCACTAACACTTCAGGCATAATTGGGTGTGCTTAATCATATAGTCCAAGTGGCAAAGAGCAGCTTGCACAGCAGTTTTGACCTGTTTAAGAGCCTCCTCTTGCTCTGGTTCCCACTCAAATCTAGCAGCTGTTTGGGTCACTTGTTAAACGGGCTGGAGCAGCACACACAAATGAGGAATATGCTGCCTTCAAAACCGAAAAAGGCCAATTAGTTGTTGTATTTCTTTTTTCATTGTGAAAAAGAACAGATGCACGAGCTTATCTGGCACCTTCGAAGGGATATCTTAGCATTTCCCACATCCCTGGGCACCTAGAAATTTCACCATGGTGGAAGTCCCCTGAGTTTCTGTTCGATTTATCAGCTACCCTTTTACAAGCAAATGACTTACCAGTAAGTCTAGAAACATGCTACTTTTGCTCACTAGGTCCAAGCAGCATAATGTCATCAGTGTAATGGACCAGTGGGGTGTCGCTGATGGTGACACTAATATCTGTAATCCCTACAGAACTGCAGTATTGCTTTTGGTTTACAATTTTGCTATAAAGAGGCAGTTGTAGTAGCTTCCACTTGGCCTTTCCTACTGTAATAAACCTCACTTCACAGAGCGGGGAACCAAAGTGGGAATTCTGATAGTTGTTAAATATAATATGTCTTTTCCAATTTCGCATTCCAAGACCTGGGGAAATAACTCAGAATGTTTTTACTGTTGCAGTGGACCGATTGTGAGATGGATCTGAGCAAAACCTCCAATTATCACCTGACCTCCATAAGCCCATACAGTGACTGGTGGACCACAGTGACAATTCTGGATCTCCTGGAATTAGTATAGAGCTGGAGTCCAGTAATTCCCAAAATATTTGGTAATTTCCTTTTCCCCAATGCACTATCACCCTGGTAAAAGGCCACAGCCCTCCTTGGCATATGCTGGGAACAAGATTAACATTTTAAATTTTTGGCAGTATGGAAGGGTCCTTCCTCAATTTCCTTCATTCTAGTGGTCCCAGAACTGTAAACTCTCTCAAGTCTGGGACTGATTAAGGAACTGTACCTGTTTTGTCATTCAAGTTACAGTTTTGTTCATTTGCTCTGTAACTCTTTTGCACATACCAGATCAAGTCAGAATTTACTTGACTGCCCATCCACTTTCCTTCTAGGTAGGTACCCAGTAATCAACTATTTAGTGCCATAGTTTTCTGTGAGTCAGACTATTCTGATTAGTGTTTTGACTCTGCTGTGCATTTCAGTAGTCACGTCCACCTTGTCTTTGGTAATTAAATGCCATTTCTTGTCTTCTGCCAACTCAGGATCCAATCATTCCCAATGTATTTAAGGATTCAAGGTCAGTGGCAGAAGTTCTCACAATAATACTTGACCTATGGTGAAGAGTGGCCACAGAAATCTTCATGGAGGTAGAACTGCTCTAATAAATTTATTCCTCATAGTTGTGGTGAAAATTGTGCCCTCTGGACATTATTAGAGTGGGTGAATAGGTCTTACATGATAAATCTACTCTAACATTTTAATCTTTCTGAGCCTTGGATCTCTTCCTTCTCAGTATACCAGAGAAATTCTGGCATTTCAACTTCATTTAGTGCAGGCCATCTTATGGCTCCTTTTTCAGCCAACCAACTCAACAGACTTTCTATACCCTCAATCTACAGTGTTGAATCCACAATTTCTACATAATGGTTCCATATCATTAAATTCAGCCCATCCAATTTTATGTTCCTTCCACTATTATCCCATACCCTTTATACGTATTCCCACATATATCCCCATGATTTCTATCTATATAAACTGGAATAATCAAATAGTATACTTCCTCATGTGTCATACTTTTTGCCTTACCTTTCAGGACTTGGTAGGATTTCAGTCCAATTATAGATCTGGAAGCCAAGAAAAGTAGGTCATGAGACAAATTAGTGTCTTGCAAGTCAACTACCTCAGGACATTTGATGAAAGTGTTATTTGGTTAAGAAGATTAATCTCAGATGGAGGTTTGAAGGATATTTCCTCAGGGGTGGCAATTACAGGTTTATAAAGCACACCAGTTAGGGGTGGGATGGTTGATTTCTCAGGGCAGAACATTGTGGAATTATCTGACAAAGAAGACTTAGCAGAATTCAGGGGTTCAGTACCCCACTGTCATCATGATTAGCCCACATGCCCCCATTCAATTTTAAAGATCCCATTTCTTCTCTTATTTATTTTCTATTTCTCCCCACCCATTCCACCCATTGTCTGCTCTCTGTGACCATTTGCTGTATGTTCTTCTGGATCTGCTTGTATTCTTATTAGGCAGCTCCAGTGACTGATGACTGATTCTGGGACCTTTGGGAGTGGGAGAGAGGCGATTACTCTCTTGTGCCACCTCAGCTCCCTGTTCTGCTACGTCTTCTTGTTTTCTCTCCTCTGTGTCTCTTGTTGCGTCATCTTGCTGTGTCAGCTCTCCATGGCAGCCGGCACCCCTGTGTGGGGAACCTTTCCTGCACAGGGCAGCACTCCTGAGCAGGGCTGCATTCTTGCATGGGCCGGCACTCTGTGTGGGCTGACTTGCCATGTGGGCCAGCTTGCCTCCTGGTCCTGGGCATCGAATCCTGGGCCTCCTATATGGTAGATGGGAGCCCAATTGGTTGAGCCACATCTGTTTCCCCCATTTCTTCTTAATCAATGCCCTCTCTTTAAGAGTAGGCACCTTGCACAGTTGGGAATTCAATGTATGCTGTAATTCAGCCACTTACACAATGAGTTTCTATGTTGGGTTTTCAGAAATCTCAAGTCTATGGCTAGAGGAAATATGAGTTTCTTTCAAGTTACAAATAGAATTCGTATTACTAATGCTGAACCTGAGCTGGGAATTTTAAACCCTGAACACATTCTTTTCTTTAGCAATTTTATCTAGTATATTTAGGAACAACCAGCCAACATCATTATTCTATTTAACTTCATAATAATATGCTAAGATATCAAATATACTATCACCAGAGCCTTGCCTCTTATAAGTATGTGAGTAGTAGAGGTATCCAGTGGTGATATTTTTTATGTCTCTATTGCAAAATCACACCACAGACTATGTGCCCTTTTGATCATTGGAAATAGAACAATTAGTGCCTTTAATCTGATCAGATCAGATAACCAATTCTAAACATGCCAGAACCTACTCAGCAATCTCATCCTTAAGATACTGCTTTTCAAGAGCCACTTCTGATACTAAAATCTTTATTAGTCAGGGTTCTCCAGAGAAACAGAACCACAGGATATATATGTAAAGTTAAGATATTTATGATCAATTTATTATAGGAATTGGTTCACATGACTGTGGTGATTGGCAAGTCTGCATTCCGTAGGGCAAATCACAAGTTGGAAA
This sequence comes from Dasypus novemcinctus, assembly GCF_030445035.2. Taxonomy (NCBI): domain Eukaryota; kingdom Metazoa; phylum Chordata; class Mammalia; order Cingulata; family Dasypodidae; genus Dasypus; species Dasypus novemcinctus. Next base: position 6,913,807 of record NC_080701.1, on the reverse strand, counting down.
CACAGATGCCCGCAATGTTAAATTCCCCAGGAGAATCTGAGTGGTTGAAGTAGAGATAGGAATTCTTTCTAACTTCTGAAATTCTCAGTTCTAAGACCTCCAATTGATTGGGTGAGGAAGCTCCCTTCATTGCTGAGGGCAATCTCTTTTGTTGATAATAGATTTGTTGATTATAGATTATCAATGACGATACAAATTCATCAATGCAATAGCCTAACAGTAACAATCAGGTCAGAACTTGCTTAACCAAACTTCTACACACCATATCCTAGGCAAAGTGACACATGAATTTTATCACCACACTCAGCAATTCCATTTCTATGGAAAAGAATTCAAAAGAATTGAAAGAGGAACTCAGACAGATATTTGTACACCAATATTCATACAGTATTATTTGCAATAGCCGAAAGATGGAAACAACCCATGTTAATGGATAAACAAAATGTAGTATATACATACAGTGGAATATTATTCAGCTGTAAAAAGGAATGAAGTTCTGATGCATGTGACAACATGGATGAACCATGAGGACATTATTTTGAGTGAAATAAGCCAGACACAAAAGGACAGATACAGAATGATTCTGCTTCTATGAAATAAATAGAATAGGCAAATCCATAGAGACAAAAAGTAGAATAGAGGTTAAGGGGGTAGGAGATGATAGAAAGGGAACAACGAGTTAGTCATAAGGGGTGCAGGGTCTCTGTTTAGTGTGATGGAAAAATTTAGTAATGGATAGTGGTGATAGCAGTACAGCACTGTAAATGTAATTAATGCCAGAGACACTCCGAGTTATTAATGCTTGGGAGTGACTGAGACAGGAAATTTTATGTTGTGTATATGTCACCACAATTTAAAATAAAAAGGGAGAGATTAAACAGAAACTGACAATTAAATGTACAAGATCCTGGACTGAATCTAATAATGGAGGAGAAAATACACAAAATGATAATATGGGGACAACTGAAAAAAAATGAGATATAGACTGCATCTTTGTATCACTGTTCAATTTCTTGAACTAGATAACTGTGCTGAAGGTTTTTATGTTAGTACCCTAGTTCTTAGTGAATATACCTGAAAGTATTAAGTGTTAAAAGAGCATGAAGTGTGTAACCATAGGTAGGTAGTGTATTAGTCAGCCAAAGGGGTGCTGATGCAAAGTACCAGAAATCTGCTGGCTTTTATAAAGGGCATTTATTTGGGGTAGAAGCTTACAGTTACAAGGCCCTAAAGAGTCCAACTCAAGGCTGTTTTCTTACCATAGTCAGTTGCCAATAGTTGAAGCAAGATGGCGGGCGATCTCTGCCTGGTCTCTTGGGCCTTCTCAGCTGCTCAGCTGCTCTGTTCTCTTCAGCTGCAAACTATCAGGCAAATGGCTCATCTCTCTTCCTGGAGCTTTTGCTGTTTGAGCCGTCTCCCTTCTATCACACGGCAGGACTGAAATGACCAAGTTCTCTCCTCTTTTGTGTGTCTTCTTGAGTGTGTGTCCATTTATATCAGCCCACCAAGGGAAGGGGACTCAATCTGAGTAAAGCCCACTGATGTGGTTGAATCAAAGCCCTGATTTAACAGGTAATTTAATCAAGACATGTCAGCTGAGTCGAAGGCATTCAAAGGGGCTCACACCCAGAGGAAGAGATTAGTTTACAAACAATCTCTCTTTTTGGGATTCATAAATAATCTCAGACTGCAACAGGTAGGCAAGAATTAGGTAGATAGATAGGTAGACAGACTGGCAGACAGATAGAAGGATATAACAGGTATGGCAAAATGTTAAAAGTTGGTAAATCTGGGTATATGGATGAGGGGATTATTGGAGATTTCTGTGTTGTTTTTATATTATTTTTGCAACTTTCCTATAACTTTGAGTTATTTCAAAATTAAAAGTTTTTTAAAAATAATTACATAAAGGGAAACCTGATTAGTTACAGAATATTCAATTTGGGGTGAGAAAAAGCAAACCAGTTCTTCAGGGAAATATAAAACTTCCTAGAATAAAAACTTTAAAAATATCCCTCCCCAGAGAAGGAACTAAATATTATTTTAAAACTTGCATATATTATTCTTCACTTATTCTCTTCCTTTAATATTAGATAAAGAAAATATTTTATTGTATATTTGTTTGTATATAAATGTACTATATTGTCTTCCTACATTGAGGAAGGTAATTTAATATCTGATAATAATGGTAAAATAGATCCATATGTATGTTTATATAATATGATATACAATGCACATAATATACAAAATTATGCATATAAATTTCCCCCCAACAACATCTAGGTGAACTCTCCAGAAAGACTAAGGGGAGGTGTAGTCCAAAAGACCTGGTAAACTATACTTTCGTGGTTTTGTGTAGCGTAAGTATTAAGGTTGGCGACATTTCTTGAATCATAAACAAACCAAAGGTGGTATTTCTTCAATACTCAGAGTCTCTAAGGAGAATTCTCTGCTGGCTATAGCTCTGGAAAGATCACTTTTCCATGAACTTCTTTTTGGTCCAGAAAAAAAAAATTCCTTCTGGGAATCTGATCTCCTGTCTTATTAAAACAAGTATCATGAAACCCTGCCACCAGTTTCCACTGAATAGCTATTGATGGTTTAGCTGTCATGCTTCAGATAAAATCTGTCATAGAATCTATCATCTATCATGTCATCTGATACTTTGTCTGCTCTATTAAAAAAAAGAGAGGGAGAGAGAGAGAGAGCACTTTGGGACAATCCCTTCAAAGATACAGGTTCCTAAAATACATATTGGCACTCCCTCAGGCCATACAATGATACTCAATTTGTAAATATTTTTCTTTTTTTTTTCAAAGAATTATTTTTTTATTTCTCTTCCCTTGCCTGCCCCCCCACTCCCAGTTGTCTGCTCTCTGTGTCCATTTGCTGTGTGTTTTTCTGTGTCTGCTTGTGTTCTTGTCAGTGGCACCAGGAATCTGTGTCTCTTTGTTGTCATCTTGCTTTGTGTCATCTTGCTGTGTCAGCTCTCCATGTGTGTGGTGCCATTCCTGGGCAGGCTGCATGTTTTTCACACTAGGTAGCTCTTCTTATGGAGCACACTCCTTGTGCATTGGGCACCCCTACGTGGGGGACACCCTTGTGTGGCAGGGCACTCCTTGTGCGCATGAGTACTGCATGTGGACTGGCTCACTACACAGGTCAGGAGGCCCTGGGTTTGAACCCTGGACCTCCCATGTGGTAGGCAGATGCTCTATCCACTGAGCCAAATCCGCTTCCTGAATATGTAAATATTTTTCTTACTTTACTTTTTTAGTTTTCAGTTTTAATAGTAGACCAAGTGCACTGTTTTTCCTGTTTAGAACTAAAAGAACCATATCAAGATATCTTGGTTTTGAAAACGTATAAATATAGGACAGTTATTTTTCATTGGATTTCTTGTAGCAGAAAATGATTAGAGAAAACTAAATGTTCAATACTTGTGAAGTCTTAGTTAAATAACTTAGAGAATATCCATGTGATGGAATGCTATGAACTCATTAACATTATGTAAGATTATGTAAAGACATGATGTTAAATGATAAAAAGCAGGAAAAAATTGTAATAAATGATGCCATTTGTGTGTGTGTGTATGAAAAGATGCATTAAAATAAAAAGACCAAAATTAGAGTCACCAAAATTTTCACAGAAACTGCCACTAGTGGGATAGTCAATATTTATTTTGTCGTGCTTTTCCATACAAATAAATAAATATATTGTCTATGATGAGAATTTTTTTTTTTTATTCCAAGGATAGAAGACTTTGGAAAATGTGGTGTTTAGAATACTTGCTGAGCATGACATCATGTGAGAAAGAGCACGACTCCTCTGCTTGAGAAACAGCAAGACATTTGTTTGCTTACAGGAATAAAGGAGTGGGAAGGTGTGAGGGAAAGAGAGAGGTATCAGCAGAGTTGCAGGAGGCTGTGCTCACTGCAGTGTGGACCTTGTGACGTCTCACAGCTTCAGAAAGTTACCAAACTTGTAAGGTTTTTGGTGAGTTTACACCTGTGTGGAGACAGATGAAGGGTTGAAAGTTTCGCATCAGGGCTGCCCTGGGGTGGAAGTGAAGCATGAGGGTCAAGAGCCTCACAAAGGGAAACACAAGAACACGAGGACTGAGCCAAATCGTGGGAGGATTAGAATTTCCCCACGTCAGCGTTGGTGGTTCAAGGCACTTTCATCACGATGTCACTGTTCAGAGGGCGCCAGCATCACCTGCGTTTTAGAAATTCTTCCAGGAAATGTGAATTTAAGCTACAGTTTCCTGCTGTGCATTAGATTAAATCACCACACTAGTCCAGCTAAAGTGGGTATTCAATAGGACTCCAAAATATTTGGCTGTGCGGGCTGGAGGGAATAGAGGATGGCCCTGCACAGGGAATTTGGGTTCTGGGATTAATATTTGAAAGTGGAGACATCTGATATTGGACTCACTGCTCTGGAGACAGCTGGTTACAGAAAACGACAGCTGGTTAAGCTCAAGAGAGTGACAAAACCCGTGAAGTTTCTTCATCGAGGTGCAGGCAAAAGGGGCCTCTGAGTCAAAAGAGAGGCAATTATTTCTTTTAAAGATGGGTCTTTCACTGATGAAGAAAGGAGTTCTGTGGATGACATGTAAGACCCCCAAATGACCCTGCTTTAAAAATGAGACCCAATCCCCTGGAAAACAGATACTGCCTTTTTGGGGGGGGGTCTATTCAACATCCTTTAGAACATTTCTTGGTGAGAAACTGCAGGCATTCACAAGCGGTGCTGTGTGAAAGCATGGAGAAGATTTTGAGTTGGGAAAATATATTGCTGAAATATTATAAGACTGTCAGGTCTCAGAGGAGGAGAAGAAAAGACGTTCAGTAGACAGTTTAGGGACCAGCCCTCACGGGTGCATGGGGTCGCAAATTTAGCACATGTCTAGCTCTTTCTGAGCAGAATGCTTGACCAGGCTCCCACTGAGGTCAGTAATACCAAGATTCTCAGGAACCTGGTCATCTAGCTCTGACCGTATGCTCTCTAGCAGGCGGGCATGTTTGTTAAGATAGACTTTTACCACATCAGAACTCATTGGTGAACTGACTCAGGGGCACAAGGGGACCGACATGAACCTCCACGTGGGAGAGACCTCGGGGAGCTGAGCTGGAACTGCAGACTTCCTTCCGATTTGGGAGCTGGGGTCAATGGTACAACTCTGGGTCCCGAAGTTGCATACCCAACGAGCCGGTCTCGAGGACGTGGAAGTGAGTAGCTCTCCACCTTCCATCAGATGACTCCCTGGAATAAGCCATGTGGCCTGGCTGGAGTTTATGGCTATTAATTTCTTTCCATATGGAGGAACTCGAGACAAACAGAACCTTGGAAACAAGGGACAGATGCCTGCTGGCACTTAGCAGGCTGCAGCCTGGGTGGGGCAGACACAGGGCAAAGCACATTGGGTCCCAGAGAGGATGGGATTCTCGTGATGGGCGTCCACAGTGACCTCTAGACACCGAAGGTGGTAACTGGAAAGTGGGCTCTGCAGGTGCCTGGAAAAAGAGGCTCCCATTCCTGGTATAATTCCCGAAGAATCAGGGGTTGGGCAGAGGGGCTGGCCTTCGTTTTGCTTTTCGACTCTCTCACTCAACTCTTAAATCTTAAGCCTCTCTTGTTTGACTCAAACGCATCTGTACATTTCTTGGCCACCCTTTGAGCCCCCTAAGGGCTCATGCTATTGCAGGGGATTCGAGAGGATGGGGGCCTCCCTGCTTGCTGGTAGTTAGTGCCCCAAACAGGGAGTGAGCAAGAGGGAAAATTCTGGAAAGAGTAAGCTTTGCACTCCTCAAGGAGGAGTCCTGCCCAGCCCTAGATTAGAAAGAAGAAAGAGGGGCTAGGCCAAGGCAGTGGACCTGTTTATTACCATGCTTTTTTTTTTTCTTCTTCTTTTACTTACTTAAGGCCCCAGGAAAGAATTTATGAAATAAATTTGCAAGGAGCTGTAATGATTTCACTCAGGGGAGAAGGCAATGAGGGAGAAAATTGAGTTCTCCTGGCCAGTAGGACAAAGTAATTCAGGGATCAAGGTGTCATTGTTTGGAAAATGCCTTGATCAGGCTCCTGGGTAGGTGAGGGCTGTGCCTGGGCGTGACCCGAGCTCAGCCTTCAGGGTGAGGGGATGGAGGAGAGGCAGGGGAGGGGAGGAGGAGCTGCCGGGTCACAGGACCCCCGACCTCCACCCCAGGTCTGTGATCAAGTCATTAAACTCGCAAAGGGCTTCGTGTAAGTGGATTTGCGCACATCCAGGTGTGTGGACTGATCAATAGGATTACACTTTGCAATACGCTTTTCATGAAACAGGAGAACATACATATCAAAAATGAGACAAAGATTGAGGAGGACCATAGAAATGTACACTTTTATAAATCAGCTCACATTTTGAGTAGGATGTGCCTAAGGGCTTTGCCATATGATGGAATTGGGAGTTTGAGGGAATCATGCCCATTAAATTGCTGAGAAGACCCGATATCCCATCTGCATTAAAACTAAGTAGCCAGTTCACAACTATTACTATACACTTATTGTTTAGGTATGCTTATGTGTGAGTGATATACTTCAATAAATTTTTTTAAAAAGGCAGTTTGAGGGGAAGCAGATGTGGCTCAAGCAATTGAGCCTACCACATGGGAGGTCCCAGGTTCGCTTCCCAAAGCCTCCTGAAGAAGATGAGCAAGACAGCGAGCTGGCACGACAGGCAGGTGCAGGGAGCTGACGCGACAAAGGAGACACAGAGAGGAAAATGAGAAACACACGAAAGCAGGGGGCTGAGGTGACTCAAGCTACTGAGCACCTCCCTCCCACATGGGAGGTCCCAGGACCAGTTCCCGGTGCCTCCTAAAGAGAAGATGAGCAGACACAAAGAGCACACAACAAATGGACCCAGAAAGCAGACAGTGAGTGCAAACAATGAGGAGGATAAATAAATATCTTCTTAAAAACAAAAACAAAAACTAAGTAGCCAGTACCTAATCAACTTGGAAAGATTCCCTTATTAATAAAGTATTAAACATACAATTTCACTCACAGCAATAATCACCAGTATTCTAGAAAATGGTGATTTATTCATTCATTCATTTATTCTACAAATATTTAAGAGTCAGTACTGATCTATGGATACGGCTGAAGGTACAGACAATGGTATTTGAAGCACTTTGCAAGTTACAGATGTTTATACCGAAACAGAAGGAAAATTCAGTGACCAAATGGCATGAGTCCCCTTCTCTGCTTCAGGAGCCCTGAGAAAGGCAAGGCAAGATTGTGGCATGTTTGATACGATGCTAAGATAAATCACGCCCTTGGTCACAGCCCACCGCCAGCCAGCTGGGGTGGTTTGGGCAGCTCTGCCTCTGGGGAGCTCCATAGGTGAGGAGAACCAAGGGGTCTTTGGGTCTTTCCAGTGGAGCCTGCAGAGACCCCTCCCAGCCTTCAACATGAGGGCCTTCGTGTATTTCTGACAGAGCCTGCTGTGCCCCCGTCCCCACCCTACGCCATGAAGGAGACTTTCTTGAATCTCTCGTTTGGCCTCAGTCCTTCTTGTGAGTACTTTATTGGGTTCCATGGAAAAGAACCTGCAAAAGACTGTGATTTCCCTTTGTTTTTGAGACTTGTCCTCATGCAATTACCTTAGAGATGTCTCTTTTCCTTAGATTTCAGGCAACTGGGTTGTTCTGCAACCTCAGCTTTCTTAGGTCTTCAATAAATGTTCTTAAATAGATTATCTATCATGATGTAAAAAATATTATAGTTTACAAAGCTTATTGACAATTCTTTCCCCATTTAATCCTAAATAATGATCCTATGAGGTGGCAGAGTAGGGCTTATAAGTGCAAAGTTGCCTTCTAAATCTAAAGGTCATCCTCAGATAGTCAACATGGAGGTGTATGGAGCCGCCCCTCCAAGAAAGTATGTCAGGCTCCTTCCATCCAGAGTTTATTAGTAAGAGACTACAGGAGCCTTTCTGAAGGTCAAAAACAGAGCCGAGAAAATAAATATAAACTTTCTTCTTTGCTCTCAGGCCCCACAGAAGACATGTCCGCACTCTCAATCCATGGGACCCCTTTGTAACTAGGAGACTTTGAAGATGTTACTAGTTAAGGGTGGGCAAATGGATACCAGGGAGGTCTTATTCCATATCGCTGGAGGTCTTCTAGGGAGGAAACCTGGACACGGTCAAAGAAGACAAAGGACCTGCCACGTGCTGGAGGACCGTCCCCAGAGCACTGCCAGCCTCGGAGAAAGCACGCCTGGCCGACGCCCTCCTTTTGGACTTCTCGCTTTCTAAACAGACAATAAGCACTGGTTTACGCCAACCCGTGGTGTGGTGTTTGTCGCCGCGCCCCTGGAAACTAAGACCCCCTCTAAATAAAGGACTTTACCTCCCTCCACTCCCAAGAATAGTAACTATTCGCCTTTTTAAAAAAGTTTTATTCACGCCCCACACAATCCACCCCGAGTGTACAATCATTGGCTCTCAGTATAATCACAGAGTTGTACATTTATCACTACAAGTAACCATCCAATTATAATTCGAATATACCTTACTCTACCCAGATTCTAAGATTCTCAAACTTTACAATACCTAAGACAAACCTGAGACACGTTTAAAAGTGCCAATTCCAAGAACCATCTCCAGATCTTCTGATTCATTGGAGGGAGGGGGCACCTACAATATGTCTGGAAATGCTTCCTGGAGGAGGTGATATTTTGAGCTGAGCTCTTAAAGGCAACTATGAGGAGGTGACTAGAAAATTTTCCAGCTATGTGCCAAGGCCCTCTAGGAAGTAAAGCAGGTGATGTTGAAGAAACTGGCAGAAGGTCATTTTGACTAAATGCAGTGAGTGGAGAGAAAAGTAGCCTCAGAAGAAAACCCATGAAAGAGTTGGGGTATCGTTAGGCACAATTTTGGAAAAGATAAGAATGTAATTTTTATCTAAGAGCCAGAAATAACACTGAAATATTGAAGTATGGAAGTGACATCATGGTTTCACTTTCAAGAGCTCACTCTTCTCTATGCCCAAATCATACATATTATAAATACTTGACATTGGTAATTTGATAATAGTAATGTAATGGATTAGTTCCTTGAAAACTATGGTACCATACATGACTGAGGAGGAAATAGAAAGTCTCAATATTTCTTTATCTGTTAAAGAAATTGGGTCTGTTACTTAAAATACTTCACACAAATAAAGCTCCAGATACAAACTCTTTTACTGGTGCATTTTTCCAAACATTTAAGGATATGTTAATAGTGATCTTACTCAAACTCTTTCAGAGAACAGGAAAAAAAAAAGAGTACAATTTCCAAATTTATTATGAGGCCAGCATAATCTTAATTCCAGAATTTAACAAGATATCATAAGAAAGACAAACTACTGTCCAAACTAATAAAATTGATTTAAAAACCTTTAACAAACCATTAGCCATCTGAATCCAATAATATGTTGGAAGAATAATATATCAGGTCCAAGTAAGGTTTAATTCAGGTATTCAAGGACCATTAAACAGTAGAAGATCAATGTAATTCACCAAAGTCACAAAATAAATAGAAAAATTACTTGATTATCTAGATTGATGTAGAAAAAGCATTTGATAAAATTCACACCCATTCATGATAAAATTTTTAACAAACTAGAGATAGAACTTACTTAATCTAATTAACATATCCATTTTTAAAAACAACATTGACCCTCATAATTGAAATAAAAACATTTCCACTGAGATCAGGAATTAGACACTATCACCATTTTTATGCAACATCACACTGAATGTCTTAGTTCTCACAACAGGTAAGAAAATGAAATAAAAGCCATTAGAAATGGAAAGGAAAAATTAAACCGTAACTATTCACAGATAATATGATAGAGAACATGAAATGTCCAAAAGCATATACAACAAACCATTAGAAAACCGGCAATAGTAAAGTCATAGGATCTAAGTCAACCACACACGCAGAAAAGCCAGTTGTATTTCTGAATGCCAGCAACAGAGAAAAGGAAATGATAAAACGAAACCATAAAAATCCATGTATCTAGGAGCAAATCAAAGGACGTGCGCGACGTCTTTATTTAACATTGAAAACGTTACTGGTCTTGCTTGTCGTCTTTAGGAGGAACTGGGAACTGAACCCGGGACCTCCCATGTGGTAGGTGGGAGCCCAAGGGCTTGAGCCACATCCGCCTCTCCAGATGACCTTCTTGACTGTAACCTCAGCAGAGGTCTTAAGCCAGAACCATCTCAATTCCTGATTCCCAGCAACCGTGAGGTAATAAATGATTTATGTTTTAAGCTTCTAAAAAAAAAAAAAGGGAAGAAAATGTTACTGAGAGGAATTAGCTTTAAATAATAAAAAACAGATGTGCATGTAATAGAAAAATATTGTTACTTCTCCAAAAGAAATCTGTAGGTTCAATGCAGTCCCAATCAAAATTCCATCTGGTGTTTCTAAGGAAATTGATACATTGATCCTAAAATTCATATAAAAATTCAAAGGGCCGAGAATAGTCAAAACAACCTTGATGGAGAATAACAGTAGAGAACCTATAGCATCAGGTATCAAGAATCAGACTTATTACAAAACCACAATAATTGAGGAGATGTAGTATTGGATTAAGTATAGATAAGCTGACTACTGGAAGAGAGAGAAAGTCACATGCACATGTTACGTGATTTATGTCAAATGTAGCATTTCAGTTCAGCACGGAAAATCTTTTCTATAAATGGTGCTGAGCAATTGGCTGAACAGATGGAAGAAAAACTATCTTGACCCCTAATTCATACCAAATATAAAAATGAATTCTAGACTTGGCATACCTAAAACATAATTAAATGAAACAACAAAGCACTTAAAGGGAAAATTAAGAGAAGATTTTTATAATTTTGGAGTAGAACAAAATTTCTTTTAAAGGAAGCATGAAGTACTTCCCATAAAAGGAAAAAGAATAGTACATTTGACTACCTTAAAACTGAGAAATTCTCTTTAAAAAAATCACCACTAAGAGAGTAAAAAGACCATGCATGGGAAGGGAGAAGATATTTGCAATATATGTGTCTGACAAAGAGAGAGCATAATATATAAAGAACTCCTCCAAATCAGTAAGGAAAGCCTGTCTATCCAATAGAAAAATGGGAGCTTCTAAAAGAAGACATTCAAGCAGACATTAGACAAATGAGAAACTTTAGCTTTGTTAATTACCAGAGAAATGGAAATTGAAACCACAACAACATGCAACTACACATCCACCAGAATGGTTAAAAAACAAAAAAAACGAAGACTGACAATCTCAAATACGGCAAGAATTTGAATCAACTGCAATCTCATTTACTTACCAGTGCTACTCTAAATAGTTAAGATTACCTTGGGAAACTGTTACAAGTATCTCGTAAAACGGAATGAATGTGTTGTGTAGTTCACTCTTAGGTATATGCAAGGCAAAGACGTGCTTATGTTCACCAAAAGATATAATCACTGATGTTTATAGCAACACTTTTGTGTAATAACTTTAAAATAGAAACCAAATGCCCACTATATAAAAGGGTACTTCAGAAGGATAAATATATATTAGCATAATAACACTCATGAAACATTATATAACACCATACGATGAATACATTAATATTAGTATATTCACGCAATAAAATACAATTTTTATTGTATGAATACATTAATTTAATACTATATTATTTAATGAATATTGTATAACTATGCACAACACAGATCTTAAAATCCCCATTCCCATAACAAAAAGTCAGCCACCAAAGAACACATTACCTATGAATTCATTTATATAAAGGTCAACTATGGCCTGGGCGGTGACTGGAAGGGAGAAAAAAGTAAGCTTCTGTGTACTGGCAAACATCTGTTTCATGCCTGGGTGATGGTTTTGTGACTTTTCAGTCTGTGAAAGTTCGTGCAGTGGCACACTGTGATATGTGCATTTTGTGTAGGTGTGTTGTTCGTTCATAAAACATTAGAAAAATAAAGCTCACACTAGATGTTCGTGAAAGGTTTATTGGAGAGGAGCAAGGGTAGAATGGAGAAGATCAGTTAGGAGGCTGTAGTCCTGGCAAGAGATGATGCTAGCACCTGTCTGGGAAGTTGAAAGACTTTAGGGAAAGGTTTCTAATTGTCATAGAAGGAAAAATGGAAACAGATTAACTAAAAATATGTAGTGAACAGTTCTGAGGGCTAATGACTGCACATTTATAATGGTACCCATTCACCTTGTGTATTTTTCTCTAGTTAAATTTAGCTGTCCAGGTAGCAGCAATGGAAATGCATGCAGTTGGTTTTATCCAGATTTGGGGTATGGCCAGACTAGTGTGACTTAAGGACCAAGTGCCAGGGGGACTTTGGAGCATTAGTAAGAGAGAACTCATATTTGCAGAAGATTTAATTTCCTGATAATGACAGGTGTTAATGGCTCTATCAGAAACTCTATTATACTGTCCACGTTCTCCCAAAAGGTTTTCCTACAGATGCATGGGTGATGGGTAAATTTTTTTTTTGTTTTGATTTTTTAATCTCGATATTCCAAATGGCTCCAAACCTTGGAGTCATCTTAGACTGATGTTTCTCACACATCCCATTTTGAATCCATTATCTTGGGTTGACATCTTGAAATATTCTCCTGCAGGTATTGCAAAATAGCTGACTGTTTGATGCCTAGGATGTTAACAATAGATAAAACTATCCCATCTCCAAAAACTGAGTTTATAGCTTGCAATTTATGAAGTTCACATGTGGTGAGGTTGTGTTTTAAATCATAATGGAAACAGAAAGTATAGCTGTGAGCAGCCTAGTGACAATGTGTACACTAGATTTCTGCTTGGGCTTTAAAAACTAATAAATTGGAGATAACCCAAGCTATAATATTCATGAAAACTTATCATTCAGAGAGAGAGAATATCCTGCTCATATGCAAAATAATCTGGATGGCATATCTGAGACGACATGCATTTTGAAATCCCTTGTCCTTGTGTGAAAGCTATCCTTCGGAAGCTCAGTTATATTAAAATTACCCACTACATCAAATAAATTTTATGGTGTACAACACACTTTAACAGATATTTGGAAAATACAGTAATTAATCATATATGGTCTCAGTTCTCAAGAAGTCTATCCATTTACATGTGTTTGTAAAATAGAGATGCAACAAAGGCTCAGATTTCAAGATATGTTCTACCCTGATTCCAGGATAGAAGCTGTGAAGTTAGCTGCAAAGTGTGTGCTATGCACTTGTTAGGAAGGGGGAGGGAGAGAAAAGGTCCCCTTCAGGGCAAGATGCTGAACTAACACCTGCTGCTTCCCCCCCAAATAGGACCCTGCAGATAGCACAGAAATAAGAGGATATTTGATTTATCCCAGAATCTAGTATCTAAACATGAGAAACCACAGACAAACTAGATGGCTTTTGGGTCCCAGAGTATATCCAGGAAATGCCAGTCTGGGTAAGAAAGGAAACTCGGCAGCAATTTTTAAATAAACTTTGTTTCTACTTCAAAAGATAAAATAAGAGACAAAAGGCAACTGAACAAACCATGGAAGCATTACTTGAAGAAATCCTGTCCAGGCACATTTATCACATCCGGTCCCCAAACCAACACAACCATTTCTGCAGTGTTCCAAAAGATGAATGAACAAATTAGCACAGATTGGTCAAATCATGACCCAAGTCTTCTTGTTAAGGAAAAAAGAAAAAAGAAAAAGCTTGCTCGTTTTCACATCTCATAAAACTAAATCCCATATTCTTTTTTAAAAATTTTTCATTGATATAGTACCTTCTGTGCCTGTGCTACAAAAACATTACATTATTGTTAACTATATAAGTTCCATTAGTTATATTTTCCCAGGTATCACCTAGTATTAGCACTTTGTAATAAAGGCACATTCTTGTATTTGTATTATAACCACAATCCTCATCTACCACTGGGATCATTATACTATATAGTCCCTAGATTATCCTCTACCGTCTAAAAGAAGAGATTTTCAGGTTTTATAAAAGGAAAATAGAGCACTATGTTGTCCAATAAAAGCACCTTTGGAAAAAATGAAAGAAACTAAAAATGAAGGGTTGAGAATAGTGCTAATATTTGGGTGCATCTCTGCTGCCCTCAGGTCATAAAGTGAACTCACTATGCTTGTGCACCTGCTGGTGGAAACTGCACTGCGGCCCCAGAGGGCCCCCTCCCCTGCCTGGCCACCTCGCCTCCCCCCTCCCCTGCCTGGCCACCTCGCCTCCCCCCTCCCCTGCCTGGCCACCTCGCCTCCCCCCTTCCCTGCCTGGCCACCTCGCCTCCCCCCTCCCCTGCCTGGCCACGCTGCCCCCGGGAGGAGCCCTTAGATTTCGTGACACAGTGATCCCAGGACTTATCTGCCTTTTTTTTTGAAGGCTGTAGAAAGGTAAGTGGCCGTTTAAATGAAACAGAAACAGAAACAAAATGAATCTAGAACAGTTAATTTCATGGTCATCAGGATAGAATTAAGGGGAGGGGGAGGTAATCATAAGGAACAAAGAGCAAAGTTATATACAGAACAGGGGAGGCCTGACCAAGGAAACAAAGGTGATCATAAATACTTGTTCCAGAAAGATATGGTCTCATGGAATAAAAAGCAATATCTGACAATAAAAAGCAACTTCAGAGAGAAATAAATTAATCAAAAATGTATTTGGAGAAGTTATAATTTTCAGAAACTGGTAGATCAAAAAGGAAACAAAGAGAGTAAAGACAGAAAATTTTTTAAAAAGATAATGAATAAACTCCACGGGGAGGAGGAGGAAGTCACAGGAGAGGACCTGCCCTGTGATGGGAGAGCCAAGCACCCCTCGGACCGCCTGCAGCGGAAACCGACCATCTTCTGGGAGAAGGCAAGCCTGGCCGCTCTCCAGATTTTGGACTTGAGACTCAAAACCGTAAACTAACAAACTTTCAATCCATTGTGTGATAGAGGTTCAGGCAAACTAAGATGTGTTTTCTGGGTGTAATTTTTAATATAGTTTTGACTTTGTAGATGTATGTTGAAAAATAAATTTTTTTTTTTTTTTCAAAAAGAAAAGCAAGTCCAGGGCTTTAGGTCAGCCACCTCAGATCTACTGGGGAATGGGTTCTGGGGCTGAGGTTTTCCAGGACGGCGAGAGGAAGCTGGGTCTATGCGGGCAGGCTCAAGCTATGGCTGCAGAGCTGGTGAGCACAAGTGCAGTGGGCAATGGCAGGTCTACGCGGGCAGGTTCAGTCCCACGTCTGCAGAGCCGGTGAGCACCAGTGCAGTGGGCAGTGCCAGGTCTACGTGGGCAGGCTCAGAGCTACATCTGCAGAGCTGGTGAGCACCAGTGCAGTGGGCAGTGCCAGGTCTACATGGGCAGGCTCAGAGCCACGTCTGCAGAGCTGGTGAGCACCAGTGCAGTGGGCAGTGGCAGGTCTATGTGGGCAGGCTCAGTCCCACGTCTGCAGAGCCGGTAAGCACCAGTGCAGTGGACACGGGCAAGTCTACAGGGCAGGCTCAGAGCGACGTCTGTGAGCTGGTGAGCACCAGTGCAGTGGGCAGTGGGCAGACAGACTGGCTTTAATGAACATAGGCCTGAGCCTAGAGGCCAGAGAGTCGGGAGATCTACAGCTAGACCAGCTCCAGGGCATGGCCCAAAAGCTGCTTTTCCAGACATTGCCAAGGCTTACAAATCCACTTAAGTTGTGGCTCAGAGGTCAGAACAAAGGAAAATGAGACGTGCGCATCAAAATTCTGAGAAATTGGTGCATCAGGCCATTTCTAACAGACCTAGGTACAAATGAGGAGCAGATGAGGAGGTGCCAAAGCTGGCTTTGCCCAAGACTTAATATGGTTCCACTGAGGACCAGACCAGTCCAGCGTGGCCGGCAGGCTTCTTCAGGTTAAATGGTAGCAACAAGGAGAGAACAGGTACATGTAAATCGCGCAAGCAAGTCCTGAGGAAAACATGCATAAATTGTTTTTCATATTAATATTAATGAGCAGGTTTTAAAGATCTTTCATGTCCATTATCTCATGCGAGGCAACCATTTCAAGATCTTTTCAATAAGCCATGGATGTTTGGTTTCTATTAATAAGAGCCATTGACTTCAAAAATTAGATACAAAAAATTAAAACGTGGTACAATAATATTTAGTAGAGGTATTTTTAAATAGTAATTCAATAGGATCAAGAAGTTGATCTTGGAATAAAATTCCTTTCTCTGAGTTGTGATGGTTTATTCTACTTATTTGCCTCTTTGTTAAATATGACCTCATCTTACCTCTTCTTTTCTTGTGCAGCTATTTAGACTGTACATTTTACCACTGCAAGTGAACTGTAAGCTCCCAGAAAGCACAAGGTACGTGTCATCTTTTTCCAGCAACCTAAGTCCACCGCAGAACCTCAGAAACTGCTTGGCATACTCTATATTGAAATGTTCCATT
This sequence comes from Dasypus novemcinctus, assembly GCF_030445035.2. Lineage (NCBI taxonomy): Eukaryota > Metazoa > Chordata > Mammalia > Cingulata > Dasypodidae > Dasypus > Dasypus novemcinctus. The sequence goes on along the minus strand of NC_080701.1, from coordinate 6,897,352 downwards.
GTGATTAAATATTTTGATGAGAAGCGTGTTTCCCTGTCTTTAATACATTTAATATGCAAATTAGAAAAGTCAATTCGCCCAACATTGCTTATACTCTTACTTCAACTATTTATTTCCTCTCTTTCTCTTAAAGTTTATATTCTCACTTGCTATGAGTTTCTCTCTCATTATTCCAAATTGTCACTCATTTTTACCTTGACTCACTAGTGGATATACCAAATTTTTAAATGCATTCTGTTGCTACCTTGTAAAACTTTCAAACTGGTCTAATAGAGGAGGAGTCAAATGGCTCCCCAAACAGTGGAAAAGTATATTGGAAGATAAACTATGTTTTCAAGTACATAAAGGGTGATAATCTAGTCCAAAGAGGTCCTACAAAATGTATTTTAAATAATCATTGTAATCCAGTGTGGAAAAACTGGTAGAAACACAGATAAACAAGGAGTAACAGGAATGCTATTATTAAAAACTGAGAAGAACCAAAAAAGACACAGGGAGGAAACCAATACATTAGGCAAGAAATTTGAAAGTACATTTAAAAACAAATTAGAGGAAATCTGTATAAGAGGAGCTGTGATCGAATAGAGAGTAGAGCCAACAATTGCTCTTTCTAAAGGAACTGGTCACCATAAGAAATCACCTCCTTAAACTAGAACTAAAAAAATAAGCTTAAAGAACTTAAAAGTTACAAATAAGACCTTACAAATCAGTCAGGGATACTAGAGAAATAAGAAAATCATATTTAGGCTCCAGAGAACAGACTGGTTAAAAAAAATAAGTTGCTGAAAAGGGGCTAATGCAACTCCTAAGAGAATATTTTCACAAAAAATACTTCCAAAAAATAGTAATGTAAGAAGTGACTGTGGCTCAACGGATAGAGCGTCCGCCTACCACATGGGAGGTCTAGGGTTCAAACCCAGGGCCTCCTTGACCCGTGTGGAGCTGGCCCATGTACAGTGCTGATGTGCACAAGAAGTGCTGTGTCATGCAGGGGAGTACCCTGCATAGGGGAGCCCCACACGCAAGGAGTGCACCCCACAAGGAGGCTGCCCCGCGCAAAAAGGGCAGCCTGCTCAGGAGTGGTGCCACACACGTGGAGAGCTGACACAGCAAGATAACGCAACGAAAAGAGACACAGATTCCTGGTGCTGCCAAGAATGCAACGGGACACAGAAGAACACACAGTGAATGGACACAAGAGAGCAGACACTGGGCGGGAGGGGAAAGGGGACAGAAATAAAAATAAATCTTAAAAAAAAAGTAATGTTTTTCAAATATATCATCGAAGAACACACATTTTCCAACAAATAGGAGGAGGAAGATGAATCTCTACCATTCAAATCAGTCAGGTTAACTTCTGCTCTTTCATTAGCCATTTTGGAGAAGATGACAGTCCTCCCAAACTTCACAAAATGTGCAGGACATAGTCCATTACTCTGGACCATGTTCCCAGCTAAAATATTAGTCACATTTTAAGGGAAGAAAAATGAAAAATTTTAAATATAAACTTAAAAATAACGGCAGCAGTGGGCTTCCAAAATTTCAGAAACTGTGTAAACAAAATGAAAATACCCAGTTCTCATCATAGACTTACCTAGGTTGATGTTGTATTAAAAATGGAGTCCCAGAAGTAATTCACGTTCATCTTTTATTCAGTTCATTGTCATACACTTGCTGAATTCTTTCCATGTACAAACGAGTATGCTAAGCAGACAAGGCTTTGTAAGTTGTCAAACTATTCAATCATTGGACAATACCACCATTTTTGGCTTAAAGGGGCAACAGCCAAGATTGTCACTAAATGGCATTGCTATCTGGGCAGTGCAGAAAGATGATGTGTTCAGACGGTTCCATGAACCTGTAGAGTTCTGTTTTCTTCACACGTAGTGAGGCCATATTGTTTATATTGTCCTTAGAGATTCTTACCTCGGCTCTCACCTTAGGCTGCTGGGAGTAGGGGTGAGAGGTTGGGCATTTTAACTTGGTTACTATGGATCTTGATCTTCTCTTAGCACATACCCAATCATGATAGAATCTTTACGACAGGTGTTTTTCCCAAGTAACTCTTTGCCAGAAGGGACATCTGACTGTCATTGCAGGTTGGTGGATCTGAATGGGACGCATGTCAGGCCCCACACTGCCTTCCGACATCAAACTCCTACAGAATCTGTGTGGGCCACGGCCAGGTCAGACACCCAGTCTTTCTTTTCCTAGTTTATATCTGTGTATAACACATTTTATCAGTCTAAGTTTTTTCCATACCTTCATGAAGCCAAGCTAATCTTTTCTTCAGGAATCAATTCGGCGACATCCAGAAGAGCAGAAGTTTCCCCAGTCAGGGTCAGTATATTTTTTCCACTACAAATCCATGCCCACATTCTGTTCTACTTTTATCCAAAGCTTGCAATATGAGGCTAAATCTCATCTCCAGGACTCATCTAATATTTGGGGCTGGGAATAAAACAGTTTACCGGGTCATATGGAGAAAATGACTTGAATGTTAAATCAGTTAATTCTGTCCTGTACCCACTTCATATTCACATGGGATGGAAAACCATTGATTGTACACTTTGGGTGGATTTATGCTTTATTAATTTTGTGCCAATAAAATTGATTTGTTGTAAAAAACAATTCACATGGAAAATAGGTGGGAAGGAAACAATCTTCCCCATTCTGGGCTCTGAGCAGGCTTTGCTGACTCTTGGATTGTCCCCTTGTAATTTTGAATGATTATGCTTTTCTCAAGGTGTTCTGTCCATATTCCTTGTGCCCATAACTCAGGGTTTTCATCAGAGGTGGAATATCTGACATCACTGAGAATGCTATTGAAATCCAGAAGATATCAACAAAGGCCAAAAAGTATTAGGAAGAAATGGTTGCCAACAAGATACTGAAAGTGATCCCAGCAAGAGCAAGGCTGGTACATTGAAACAGGCGTGGCTGCACCACTCCCTAAACACTGCCGGCCGCCTTTCGCCCGGGAGCAGAGCTCCACCATGTACTGGTATCTCCATCTCACTTTGGTTAGCAGAGGCAGCACAGTTTGCAGTCCTCAAGTGACCATTTCTGCAGAAGCTTTTCTTCTTGAAGCACGTGAGCAGCTAAGAAACAAATAGGCCACGTCCCCCATCAGATGGAGTCTGCAGAGAGGGCCTGTTTTTCAGTTTCCTAAAGGCTGCCAAGACAATCTCCCAGAAATGGTTTGTGTCTGGCTTGTAAAGTAACCGCATGAAAATTTTTTTAAAAACCCATGAAATTTCACTTCATGGCTTAGATACGGTAAACCATGGCCTTTAGTTAATAACACTTTTATAAAAATAGGCTATCATCCATTGTAATGTTCCACACCGATACAAAGTGTTAATAGGATAGTATATGGCAATTCCGTATTTATGTATGATTGTTCTATAAGCCTACAAACCTCTAATAAAGGAAAGTATCTCATTTTGTTCATTAAAAAAAAAAAGAAATGGTTTGGCCTTTACAATGGGGGTTTATTGGGCTAAAAGCTTACAGTTCTGAGGCCATGGAAGTGTGCAAATCAAGGCATCATCCGAGATGCTTCTCCCCGCGCGGCAGCCGCGGGTGGTCAGGGGCAGACCGGCCCTTGCTTTCAGCCTCTGGCTTCCGTGGCTTCCGCCCAGCGTGCGTTCCATTGATTCCAGCGTCTGGCTCCCGCGGCCTTCTCCTTTAGCTTCTAGGGATTTTTCTGTTTCTACGGCTCCGCTGATTCCAGTTCATAAAGGATTCCAGTAAGAGGATTAAGGCCCTGCGACAGTTTGAAGCTTTGTGACTCCCAGAAAAGATGTTTTGTGGGAGTGGGACCCTTTGAGTGGATTGGATTCAGCTGGGGGCCTTTGATTGGGGAGTTCCGTGAAGCCTGACCCAGGCTGGGTCTCAGGCCTCTTGCTGGAGTCCTTTATCAAAAGGAAAAGCACGCAGAGAGGCGCAGAGAAAGAGAGCTGTTGTTTTCATCCTGCCCCGTTTTACTCCAGGATCAGCTACAGCTGCAGAAAGACAGGAAACCGGGAGAAGCTGAGAGAGAGGCCGGAGGCTGGGACCAGTGGAGTGGCAAAGCTGCAGCAATGAGGCCCCCACGGGGCGAGGCTCACGGAGAACCGCCAGGCTGGAGACAGGCCTAGAAGAGGGGGGAGACAGGAGCAGCCACCACTGGGCACTGCCAGGTGCCTGGTGGCCCACAGCTGAGCTCCAGAGAGGAGGCGTCTCTAGATGACGCTGCCACGTGCCTGATCGCTCTCAGTTGCAATTAGGTGGGACGGCATCTCTCATAATGCCTGGATTTGGGCATTTTCACGGCCTCAGAGCTGTAAGCTTGCACTCTAATAGATTCCTATTACAAAAGCCAATTCCTTCCTTGTATATTGCATTGGCCGCCCTTAGCCAACTAACACAGGCGTACCCTGGGCTTGCTTTACTGGAGTCATCTAACCAAAGGACCCTTAGCTGAATCGAATCTAATCAAAGCTTCACAATAGTTTTGTGAACAATAGGCTCACACTCACTGGAATTGACCAATGTAAGAACCCAGTTTTCTGGGGTCCCCAGAAGAGTCAAATGACCTTCTTCAACAGGCATCACACATCCACATTTTTTTGAAAGTGGAAACCCTAGACTTTGTACTGTGTCCTTTTAAAATCTAATTCTGGAACTTGAGAAAAGGACTTTTCTTAGTTATAACTTGATTTACCTATGATTTTTTAATCTCCTATTAAATTCTTTACAACAATAGATAACTTTGTGTTAAAATTTTTATAGGGATGATCCTAAAACAGGGGAAGCATCTTCTACAAAGATGACCTTTCCCCCCCCTCATCTTCCCACCAGTTTTTACCTAGAGAAGAAAAAAGTGATAGAAAGGGACAGAGGAAGAGGAGAAACCCTTCCTGATTACTCTTTATTGTCAAGGATTTGCCCCTACCTGGGCTGTAGGCTGGGTCCAAGCATTTAGTTTGACTTGGGGGCAGATGAAAGAGAGCATGAGACCTTCTCAGGAAACACTGAGGTGAAGTGTTCTGAGAGGCTGCTTCATCTTGGGGGTCGTGATCAAAGTTTTAGTGATTTGTTTGAAGGCAGCTGTTACAAATGAAATGATTGCTGTTTTAGTTTGCCAAAGGGCTGCTGATGCAAAGTACCAGAAATGTGTTGGCTTTTGTAAAGGGTATTTATTTGGGGTAAAAGCTGACAGTTCCAAGCCATGAAAAGTCCAACTCAAGGTACCATAAGAGGTGCTTTCTCACCCGAGTCAGCTACTGTTGAACCTGCAGTGGCTGCCACATGGTGAAGCAAGATGGCGGCCCATCTCTGCTGAGGTCTCTGGTTCTCCTCCAGAATTTACTGTCTCTTTGAGCTTATCTTTGAGCAACCAGGCATAGGACTTATTTCTTAGGGTTTCTCTCCCTGCAGTTCAGCTGTGGGCAAAACGAGTCTTTTCTCTCACATGGCAGAATCAAACATGGCTGTTCCATTTTTATCCTTTGACTGTCCATGTGAGTTCATTTATATCAGACCTAGCAAGGGGGCAGGGACTCACTGACGTGGTCCAATCAAAAGCCTGCCCATCTTCTCGCTGTTCTGAGTCGTATGCCATGACAAATCGTTCTAATGCAGTATTAAAAACAATTTTTCCTCTGGTCAATATTTCAGTCCTGATCTTATCTGTAGCAATTTTCCTTTAGTCTCTTCTTTACCATCATCTTAGTCATTTTACAGAGATGAACTTGTGCTGTAGATGCACAGGTGTTTAAATGTTTCCTTTATAATTTTCACTTGCAAAAATATATACTCAATTTTTGCAGCACTTCTTAATTGGAGGTGGTGGCATTACAGAATGCTCTGGGTAGAAAAGGGAGGTGGAACGGTGGTGAGGGCCAAGGGTAGAGTTCTGTAGCATATGTGGGCATTCTCTATTTTAGACATATAAAATAGGAAGGAAGTCTTTGGGAGGGGATAGATGGAAAGACCAGAAAGTACCCAAGACAAGATAAAATGGTAATGTCATTTCAACCTTAGGAGAGTGGAATAGTGATAGGGAAGGACTGTGGTTGCACTTAGAGAGGAAGATGGGTGGGAGTGAGAGCAGCTGGGACCACCAGAACACTATCAACAGGACTAGGAGAAGGAGACTGAGAAGAGGATGTAGTGGGACTTCCTCTTCTCTGTCTTGGGCCTAGGTAGCTTAAAGTTGGCTTTGCACTGAGAAGTGAGATAACCAATGTAGGAGCATTTTAATGAAAAGTTAATATAAACATTAATAAGCTTTCTAAAATATTGGACGACCTTAGTCCTTTATGATAATCTAGTAATTATGGGGCATCATTGCCTTTAGAAACTTGTCTACACCATAAATGGGAATCTGGTATTGGGTCAAAACTAATCAAATAGTAAGAGACTCCATAGGAAGTTACAGATGGCTCAAGAGGCCAGAGGAGATAAGACATCATACATGGGGTAACAATGACAAATGAGACACTGAAACTGAGTCATCTTCCCCCATGACCAACTCCTCTGATGGGAAAGCTTGAATATAGTGAGCTGGCTCCATAGCAATCCATTCACAAGCTGCATAGCCACGAATACAGCTCATGTATGACCTGTATCATGAAATAATTATGCTTGCCTGGTGCCAGTGCTCTCCTGGAAACTTTAGAACCCAGGCAAAACCAAGCATTCTACTGTAGATAAGATAGCTTGAAGTGCCTGGTTTCAGAGAGATAGGAACCATGAGATCTGGTTGAGCTCACTATAGACTCTGCATTATTTTATACTTTAACTTTGCAGAATATTTTTTATAAACTGCTTTTTACAAAACAGCCTTAGTTGATTGTAAAATATGTTTGAAAATTTTGATATGAGACAGAAAGTATTGAAGGTGAAGTCACTTTATCTAGGTTCAAGTTTTAGTTCCCCTGCATTCTATGTGAGTTAAATAAACCCTTAGCTTCAATGTGTTACTCTATAAACGGGCAAACTAACATAGGTTCTTAATACATTATAGGATGGAAAGTCTCAGTAGACATGTTTCAAAGTATCTACGAATAGGTACCTGTCATGCAAATGCAAACAAATTTGATATGAACAATTGTGGTTTCTCTCAAATATCATGAGAGAAAATAACATTCCTGAAAGAAAAAACTCAAATTAGAAAGAGTAATGATTTCTCCCCAAATGTTGCATTGTACAGTCATTCTCTCCCCAACCAATAACTTTTAAAACTATCAACTTATATACTTCTCAAATGTATAATATATGTTATACCAAGGGTTGATCCTTATTTTAAAAGTCTTTTTTAAAAAACTTATTATAGTGTTTGACCTTATCTCTCATATTTACTGGCTCATGTTTACCAAGGTATTTTTTTAGGAAGTACACAGGATTGAACCCAGGACCTTGTTCATGGGAAGCAGGTGCTGAACCATTGAGCTACCATCCACTCCCCTATCTAAAAATTTGAATTTAATAGCCCAGTAATATACAATGTAGTTTCAGAAAACAGGAATCAAAGTAAAGGCTCATTTCTAAGGTAGACTTCATTGCTGCTTTTTTAAAATGAAACTTTATTTTTAAAAGCAGATTTATTGAGATATATTCACATATCATACAATCCATCTGAAGTGTACATTCAATACAATCACAGAGTTGTGCACTCATCACCACAATCAATTTCAGATCATTTTAATCCCTCCAGAAGGAAATCCCCCCAGCCCTTAAGAGTCACTTCTCAATACCTCTATCCTTTCCCTGCCATACATAACCGCATCCACAACGGGGTGCACTATACCTCTAGCTTTTCTTCAGTGCCATTCACAACACTAAACTGTCCCCTTCAACCACAGTCTTACACATCAGTGCCATTAATTAACCTCCCTATAATGTATTGTCATCACCTCTCTCCATTTCTAAAAACTTACAATCAACCTTATTAAAAATTCTGTATTCTCTACCCTCATTCTATCTTCTGGTGACTTATATTCTAGCTATTAACTCCATGAATTTGCTCATTATATTTAGTTCATAATAGAGAGATCATACAATGTTCGTCCTTTTGTGTCTGGTTTATGTCACTCAACATAACGGCTTCAGGTTCATCCATGTTGTTGCATGCATCAGGACTTCATTTCTTCTGCAAGTGATGGAGAGGATGTGGAGAAGTAGCAACCCTTATTCAGTGTTGGTGGAGTGTAGAATGGTGCAGCCTCTGTGGAAGACTGTTTTGCAGTTCCTTCAAAAACTCATTATAAAGCTACCATGTGATCCGGCAATCGGGCTGCTAGGTGTATACGTAGAAGAACTGAAATCAGGGATGCAAACAAACATTTGCACACTCGTGTTCACAGTGGCCTTGTTCACAATTGCCAAAGATGGGAACAACCCAAGTGTCCATCAATGGATGAATGGAAAAACAAAATGTGATATATACACACAAAGGAGTATTTTTCAGCTGTAAAGTTTTCATTTTGAGATAATTGTAGTTTATGTAGTTTTGAGAAATAATACAAACAGATCCCATGAATTCTCCACTCAGTTTTCCCCAATGATAACACCTTATAAAACTCTGGTGCAAGATATGATAATAACTATGACACTGACTATGCTCTAGTACACTTATTCAGATTTTCCCAATTCTATTAGTATTTATTCATGCGTATATTTATTTCTATGCAATTTTATCAGATGTAGGTTTGTGTACTCGTCATCAGCCAAGTATGAACAGTTCCACCACTACAGGGATTCATTGTGCCGCATTTTATACCCACACCCACCTCCTTCCTACCCTCCCCCATTGCTATCCCCTGGCAGCCACTGACTTCTCCAGCTGTGTGATTCTAATATTATAAGAAAGTCTTATAAATGGAATCATGCAGTGTATAACCTTTTGGAAGTGGCTTATTTCACTCAGCATACTTCCCTTGAACTCTATCTAAGTTGCTGCATGTATCAATAATTCATTCTTTTTATTGCTGAGTAGTATTCCATGTTATGGATGCACCACATTCTGTTTTACTATTTATTCACAGAAGGACATTTGGGTTGTTTTCAGTTTGGGTCTATTACAAATAAAGCTGCTATGAACATTCATGTACAGGGTTTTTGGTGAATTTAAGTTTTAATTTCTCTAAGATAAATGCTCATGAATGCAGCCATTGGGTACTATGGTAGTTGCATGTTTCATTTTATAAGAAACTGCCAAGCTATTTTCCAGAGCAGCTGTATCATTTTATATTCCCACCAGGAATGTATGAGTGATTTTGTTTCTACCAATCTGAATCAGCATGTAGTGTTGGTGCTATAATCTATTTTAGACATTCTGTACATTCATAGTGACATCTCATTGTGGTTTCAATTTGCATTTCCCTAATGGCTAATGACATTGAACATCTTTTCATGTGCTTATTTGTCATCTGTATATCCTCTTCAGTGAAATGTCTGTTCATGTCTTTTGTCCATTTTCTAATTGGATTCTTGGTTGTTTTCTTTTTTTACCATTAAGTTTTGGCAGTTCTTTATATTTCAGATATTATTCTTTTGTCAGATATGTGGTTTGTAAATGTTTTCTCTCACTCTGTAGTTTGTCTTTTCATCCTCTTAACAAGGTTTTCCACAGAGCAGATTTTTTTATTTTATGTTAATGGTGTCCAATTTATCAGTTTTTCTTTTATGGATTGTGCTTTTGAGGTCATGTGAAAGAGCTCTTTACATAGCCCTAGGCTGTGGGTCCATGTCCAGTTCTCTATTCTGTTCCACTGATGTGTCTACACCTACAGAGATTTTCTTGAACTTCAGCTTTCCTACGTAAGGTGAATGCAATGTGCAAGGTTCCCCTGCCTTCCAGGGTCTGGGTCTTGTCCTGGTGTTTTGCTTTTTGGTTGTTTTGCATTTATCCTGTTCACAGGAGATTGGTTGTCCCCTCTGTTTCCAGGAGGCAGACCTTCCTCTCCCAGGTGTTTGAGGCCAGCAGACCTTTCCCCCAGACTGTCCTCCTCTATAGTTTCTTACTCTCCTTCCATTGCCTCAAGCTGCTTTCATCTGGAGGGCAAATCCTGTGAGGAGGGGCATGCCAGAGAGATCTTTCCTGAGTTGGTTGTTTCTAGTCAAATAAGGGCTGAGGACCCAGCACGTGGACACAGACCAGTGCCAGCGTGCCCTGAGGAGGGCATCAGGAAGGGCACTATAGCAGTTTGATATTATTGATGAATTCCAAAAAGAAATATTGGATTATGTTTCTAATCTAATCTGTACTTGGGCATGATTGAGCTGTCATTAGGACATTGAGTGCCCACTCCTTGGCAGGTGGAGACTCACAGATAAAAGGCACGGCAAAGAACAGAGTTGGGGGTTTCTGATGTTGGAGTTTTGATGTTGAAGTTTGATGCTAAAGACATCAGCTGGAGCCCCGGGAAGTAAGCGCACAGAGGAAAGAGAAGCCAGCCCTGGGAAGAAAGAAACCCTGAACCCAGAGAAAAGCAAGTCCTGGGAATGAAAAAACCTGAAGCCTGAACCCTCATAGATGCCAGCAGCCATCTTGCTCCAACACATGACAGTAGACATTGGTGAGGGAAGTAACTTGTGCTTTATGGCCTGGTATCTGTAAGCTCCTACCCCAAATAAACACCCTTTATAAAAACCAACCAACTTCTGGTATTTTGCATTGGCATCCTTTGGTTGACTCATACAGGTGCCAAGATCTTCTCCCTAGATTCCCAAAGCTGAGCTTTCCTGACCTGCCCACCAAACTCAGCCTTCCAACGGACTGTTCCCCACATCCCTGTGGGGCATCTTTCAGTCTCCACTACCACTGCCTCTATCTGGGGTGTGTTGACACAATGGCGGCCCTCAGAGCTCGGCCCCCAGTAACCTGAATTCACTGATCAAAAGCCTTGATCATTGATCAGCCATGTATACTCCTAGCTGGGGAAGAGGATTTTAGGTCCCTTTCTGATACCTGTGAGCAAGCCAGGGGCTGGATCCATGGCAGCCCATCATGAGACTGAAGGGTAGGACTGATGACTGCCATGCAGAGAGAGAAATTCACTATTCTTTAGCATGATTTATCAGCCTCTTCCTCCTGCTCTTCTCTGGAAGTTGTATAGTGTCCTTATGGCCTCTGGAGTTTCAAAATAGTTGTTTTCCTTGGTTTCTGTCTGTATAATCATTGTTCTGGTGGAAGGATTGGGTCCTGGAGCTCCCTACTCTGCCATCTTCTAAAATATTAATCTGTACTTGCAAATATTTCTCTAGTCGTCAGTATGGAGTGGCTTCTCATTCTGTCTTGTTATAATTTGTTAGTGTGTCCAATGGCCCTGAAGTTAAACATGTTCAAAGATAGCTCATCATTTTTTCTTACTTAAGCATCTTCCCTGCATAATCATTAGTCAAAATAAGTTCACAGAACTCCATATTGAAAATGTGGTGTCAGGATGTCCTTGCTTTCTTTTAGCCAAACTCTAGTAGTTTTCAATTTGCAGCCATAACAAATTACAAATTTAGTAGTTTAAAACAACACAAATTTGTTATCTTACAGTTTTGTAGTTCAGAAATGTGACATGGGCTAAAATCAAGGTATCAGCAGGGCTCGAGGGAAAATCCATCTCTTGCCTTTTCCAGCTTCTAGAACCTGCTGCATCCCTTGACTCATGGCTCTTCCTCTGTCTTCAGAACCAGCAGTGGCAAATAGAATCCTTTCCACACTGCGTTTCTACTTTTTCCTTTTCTTCCTCCCTCTTCCACTTTTAAGGATGCTGGCGATTATATGATTACGGGTAACCCAGGATAATCTCCCTATTTGAAGGTCTATTGATTGGCCATGTGAATTCTATTTACTATCTTAATTCCCTTTTGCCTCATGGTATAACCTAGTCGGAGTTTCTGGGGATTGGGAGCTGTACATCTTTGGGGGGCCATTACTCTGCCATCTTTACTTCTGACTGAACATTCCACCATCCCTCCGAGTCACTTTTAGCTTCCAAGTTACCTGTGTAGGCATGAACATGTCCTTTGAGAGCTTTTCCTAGCTTCCAGTTTGGATAAGAATTCTTCTTTTGTCCTCCTAGAATATCTGTGGTACCCTTTATCACTGCATCCATTGCATGTATTTAAGCCAGCGCTGTATACTTTTCCACTACCTGGAAAATTCTTCCATCTAAAACTGTTAAATATTCATGTTCTTCAGAAAGCTCTTCTAGTATGATCGCATTGGCCTCCTTTTGTTTCAGTAATGCCAGCAGCTCAAATGATTATTCTCTCTTTTCTTTCTCCTTCTCCATAAATCTTGGCTCTTGGATAGCTCTAAATGCAGGTAGAGTTAGTTTAGTATCCCTGACAACTGAGTTCATGTGTATTTATTTCTATTCATTTTGGCTTAATTTATTGACTTTCAAGCTTTTTTTAGGGAAAAAAATTAAATAGTATATGGCATATAATTGTTACTTTTTAGGCACCAAATTCAGAGGTATGGGCAACATGTAAAGAAATGGCATGTTAGGACTGCACTGAGTTCTTTAGTGGGCTATAGAGTTCAGAGAAGACCCAAAAAAATGGCTCCTGGACTTGAACAGGAAGAAATGGTCCCTGGATTCTATGAAGAATCTTCACATATACTGGTTGGCCATGAATAAATATTCTCAATCTTAACAATAAATTACTGTTCCTCACATTTATTTTTTATTTTTATTTTTTAAAAATTTATTCCAATAACTTATATACAACCTAAAATTTCTCCTTCTATTTTTTTTTTCAAATTCTCTCAATTTATTCATTTTTTAAAAAGATATTACATTAAAAAAATATGAGGTCCCCATTCATTCCCACCACCCCCACCCCACCACTCCCCCATCAATAACACTCTTCCCCATCATCATGTCACATCCATTGAGTCTGGTGAGTTACCTCTCCGGGCATCGCTGCACCCAATGTCCCGTGTTCCACACCATAGCCCACACTTTCCCACGTTCCATCCAGTGGGCCATGGGAGGACAGACAACATCCAGCAATTGTCCCTGGGGCACCACCTAGGACAACTCCAAGTCCCGAAAATGCCTCCACATCTCTTCTCTTCCTCCCCTTCCCCACACCCAGCAGCCACCATGGCCACTTTTTCCACATCAATGCCACATTTTCTCGATTATTAACCACAATAGTTCATGAATAGAATATCATTAAGTCCACTCTGATCCTTACTGTATTCCTCCTTCCTGTGGACCTTGGCTTGGCTGTGTCCATTCCACATCTATGTCAAGAGGGGGTTTAGATTCCACGTGGATATTGGATGCAATCTTCCTGCTTTCAGACTTACTCCACTCAGCTAACATGGAGTTGAAGAATGTCAACCACCTCACATTTATTTTTAACATATATTTTAAGCAAATTGTTTTCAGAGACAGGGTCCCTGAAAAATACCCTAAGAATGCCCTTGCCTAATTAGGTCAGTGCCCTTTTCCTTTAGTCCTGCAGTCATATTTGATAGCAATAATGTTTCTATTTTACTTTATCCATACAACCTTTGCAACTCTCAGGATTTTAATGAATCATCCCATTCAGTTTGGTGCTCCCATCCTGGTCCTTATTTGGGGGCAGGGAGTCATGATATAGAGAAATTTATCTTCTTTCCCTCTTGGCAGCTAGTACCTCTTCCTGTTCCACCACTAACACGCTGAATTTTGCCCCTCCCTGGAGATCATATGTATATATATTCATGAGCACGTAGAGGAATGTATAATCTACAGTGCTGTGGCTCAATTCCTTCCACCCCTCTCAGGACTAGATCTTCCTAATATAGAATTAAAGAGTTACCTAAATGAAATGTCCAGTAACCAAAGGCATCCCTTAAGGCAATGTAGCTTCCCACTGGTTTGTTCCAAATTTTATGAGTCTCTTCTGGGTAATTCGTTTTAAATGATGATGATAATATATTACCTAGGTGTATTAGCTGAGAACATGCTCACTAACTGCCCTAACAAATAAATCCCACTTATCAGTGACTGGGCCCAATACTTATTTCCCACCCCTGCAAGAGTTCCTAACATGTTACTTGTTGACAGTTCTCCTACCAGACAGTAGATACCAAGCTGGTAGAGTTAAGAGCGTTGTTTGCATTAGTATTTTGAACTTTCCACCAACAACCTTGTGAGGTTGTTCTAATTAGATTACTTTTACAAACACGAAAAATTGACATTCAGAGTTTAAGTAGCTTGTACAATATCACATAGCAGAAAGGTAGTTGAGCAGGGCTAAAACCCCTGTTAGTTCTACTGGAAACCCGTGTACTTCTGCAGCTGATGTCATGAAGGTAGAAGCTATTGAATTCAAATTTAATGGACCTTTTTGTATTATTTGCTAAATCTGGCAGCCCTACTAAGAACAGGTCAGCCACTATACTTAATTTTGGTTTTTATTAAATTCTTATCTCTCCTTTACATTTTGGTATGATGTTCTGATTTAACCTTCATTTGATATCGTTTATTTTTTTACTTCACTTGGTGTTCAGAATTTTCCAGATTTTGTTGCCACAGGATTTACATTTCGGTAACCATTTAGTTAAATGCTTGGGCTTGGCTGTTTCAAGAGAGCACATAGTTTTATGGTGTGCTATGCACAGATAATGCATTTTTAATTGCGAATGTATTTATCGCAGGAATAGGAAATAGTAAAAGTGTTCTCATGGGCCAGGAATTGCAAATCGGGGAAGGCTTTCCTTAATCCTCGCTTCTTACACTATTTTATTTCTTCTGTTTTGCTCCGGTCTCCCGGTTCTAGGATCGTAAATCCCTCTCCTGCTCTGCCTTTCCTCCAATCCCCTAAGACTCCCCTTGCGCTCAGCCAACAATTGGAGACTCCCCCTAAGTGCCGCATTCTTGGGTGAATTTGCCCCAACATACCCACTGTGCCGCCCTTTTTGGCTGTCTCTCATTTATGTAAAGTGGCCTGCAGTTAAAGCAATTAAGGCCTCTAACAGGCAACATGAATGACTACACCTAATTCCTGAGTCAGTGCTGCTGCTTCTCTGAGAAAGCCACTACAAGGTCGGCTGGCTTCAAGCTGACAGAGTGCCACCAAAGGAAAGCACGTGAGTGAACCCTCCTCAGAGCAGGGCTGCTTTTCCCCAGGACCCGGCCATCTGGCAGCAGAGGAAGTAGTGGGGTAGGGACATCTTTCCCAGCGTCTCTATTCTTCTCTCCCTCCACATTTGCTTCTCAGCCTCCTTTCCCACCACTCCGCTCTAACCACTGCTGCCAACTCAGCAGAAATTACCGCGTCCTTAAACACAAAGGGCAATTCTTACTTCTTGTATTTGAACCCTCTGCAGTATTCGACACTGTTATCATTCCTTGCCCTGGAAACCATCCTTGGTTTCTTTGGAAAAACATACTCCTGGATTTAACACCTTTCTCTATTTTCTCAGTTTCCTTAGGAAGTTCCTATTCCTCTGTCAGCTTCTTACCCTCCATTGTGGAGTCAGTTATGATAGAGAAGAACTTCCAGAGAGAATCACAGAGCAGCGGGCTCGAGGATGGACTATAAACCTGATTCTCTAAGCCTAGGGTTGAATATCAGCAGTTTCTGTAGCAGGCTCTTGGCATTGCAGCATGTTGGCCTTTGTGGTAGAATTTTAGTCAAAGTGGAATGGATCCTGTGGGTTATATCTCTGAGGTTTTGGAGCTGGTGCCTGAGAGAAACCCACCTGCCCAACCAAGGAACAATTGCAGGCAAAGACAACCTAGGAAAAGCCCCCCAATCATCACCTCTAAAGTAACCAAGGCCATTTTTTAAGAGTTAGTGGAGGGGAAGCGGACATGGTTCAACTGATAGGGCATCCACCTACCATATTGAAGGTCCAGGGTTCAAACCCAGGGCCTCCTGGCCCATGTGATGAGCTGGCCCACAAGTGGTGCTGTTGTGCACAAGGAGTGCCGTACCACACAGGGTGTCCCCCGCAAAAGGGAGCCCCACACACAAAGAGTGTGCCCTGCATTGAGCCACCCGGCATGAGAAAAGTGCAGCCTGCCCAGGAGTGGCGCTGCACACACAGAGAGCTGACGCAGCAAGATGACTCAACAAAAAGAGACACAGATTTCTGGTGCTGCTGAGCATACAAGTGGACACAGAACCACACACGACAATGGGGGAAGGGGAGAGAAATAAAATAAATCTTTAAAAAAAAAGAAAGAGTTGGTGGAGAAATATTCAATGAGCTTATTCATAAGTCTATGAGGGAAGTCAAGATGGAGTGATTTCCTTTTTTGCTGGCAAAGCAACCTTTTGCTTGAGTACCAGTCTAACCTTGAAGCAGAATGTTCTGGAACAACTTCCAGGCAGAATAGAGAAATCACCTAGCGCTCAGTCCCTGCCTCTGATAGGTTAATCTGGGACAAGGCAGAGTGCCAATTCCACGGCTCCTGCATGGGGCTGTTCTCCAGGGCTCAGGAGCTCCTCGTGTCCCTGCCAAACGCTTGAACCCCAACTGCTCGCCCCACTTGAGGTGACTTAGCTCATCCCACCTGGATTCAGCTCCAAGTTTGCAGTGTCATCTGTTTTAGTTCCACTTTGAGCACCAGTTTCAGTCCGATTCCCCTCTATGCCTTTTGGTACTGAAGCCTCAAGCTTACTATTTATAAGCATAAATAATATTTACTCTAATGCAAAGAGGTCATCCTCTTGGGTCTTCTGAAGACTGTATCAGGACACTACATAACATTTGGTGAGGTTCTTTATAATAATTACTATTACATTAAGTTTGTAGATGAAGGCAATGAGTCTAAGGAAAGTTAAATAATTTCCTGAGGTCACACATCTAGTGAACTAGTGAAACGCAGTCAGGATTTGAAGCCAGGTCCCCAGGGCTTCAGATTCCATGTCCCTTTCCATTGAGCCTTTTCATCTAAAATGGTATGTCCTTAAATTCCCCATTTCTATGCTCCATCCACAGGCTGAGGTGTCTTATTGCATCATTTCAGATGCCTCCATACAAAGTATACTACCAAACCTTGACTCATCTCCCCCAGCCAGGCCCACTCCATGTCCCACTCTGCCCTGGTTAGAGGAAGGGTCTTACCCTCTTCCTTCCCTACCATTCTGCCTGGGTGATGATTTCTTGGGCATTATAAATCCTGGAAACCAAAACAAGTTCTCTCCTTTCTACAATCTTCCTTCTTATTCCTAGTGCCTTCCACCTTTTTCCTGTGTTTAAAATCTCCTGATTCTAAGGTTCCATGTTTTTATTTTAGAGAACATCAGCTAAAGAAAAAGTTTTTAACTAACTTCTTGTATTTTCAGCCTACATACTATTCTAGCTGTAAATTGCTTTGCATTAGACTTAATATAGTGAAATGTGCCATGAAAAGTCAGAAAATGTTGAGGGAGTCCTGGCACCAACACTCAGGGAAGGTTATGCCTTCTCAGCTAAGCAGATGTTTAAGTCATTTAAACACTTATTTTAAAGTTCAAAAATGGAATTATTACTGCGCAGGGAATCAACACAGTGCTTAGACAAAGGGTACAATGGGAAGCAATGAATGATGCTTTATATGAACAAAGAGTTTTCATGGTCGATGAACAGTTCTGTGCTTGAACTAGTAGTTATTCATATCACCTTCTAAGCGGAGCATTGCTAAGCAGCACTGCACTATAAAATTATGTATTACATTACCAGCAGAAGAAAGTGATGGAAGAGTTGAACTGTTTTCAAATGATCCCTGGAAACACAGTGCAGCATCAAAAAGTTTGGTGCACAAGATAGAGAGTGGTAAAGGGAGCGCCATCTCTTGGGAATGCTGAATGGGGGACAGAAAGGTGACTCATTTGAGTTGGGTTCAAATTACAAGTGGCAACATCAGAAATCGAGACAGAGGGGGATTGTGGTCATCACGGTCCATCTTGATATGTGTGGGGACAAATTAGGGCTTCCTGCATGGGAGGACAGGCTGGGCCAAAAGGGAGAGGGTGTTGGCATGGACTGAATAGGATGATAGGACCCCAGAAAACTGAGCAAGGGCCCAGGAAGATCTTCAGGCTGGTAGAGAACTCCTGGCACAGAGGCGATGTCCAGTACCTTGGCCATCCAGTGTAGTAAGGGTGATGGGAAGGCAACTTCTTGAAGCACAGGGACACTCAGGATCTCAGGACACAGGATGGACATGAGTATTCCCGTTGACTCGGTGATTTGAGAGCACGCTTTTCTGGCGGGGAATGGGCTCCCAACAAGTTCACAGATCTGCTTCAAGGACAGACCAGGCTAAGTCATTAGGAAAGAGAGCCTATTTATTTGCTAAAGCCTTCTGCAAAATCTGAATAATAAACTCAGTATGTCTACAAGTGGGGTGATTTTTTCCTACCCACCTCTTAATGTATCAGTTCTGCCTGGTGCCATTTTGTTTTCCCCACAGAGCCTAGTGAAATGCAGCCCTATTTTTAGGTCTTGGTACATTTATAGTGTTCTTCTCTCTTGGAAACTAACCTGTGCATTGGGAAAGAATGTTTCAGCAGCTCATAACGGATCCTCTCAGAGTGAGCACTACCTGTATTAGGTAAAGGTTTGTTGGTAGGTTCCAAAGAGGAAAGTAAGACTGTAGGCAAGGACATGAAAAAATAGATGATCTGTGACACATAAGAGATTAACAGGCATTTAGGTGCTAGGTGGGGTCTGAGAGGAAAGAGAAGAATTTGGGAAAAGAGATTAACAAATGGAAATTACATGGTCTGGAGGTAAGATCACCCAACGAGGCGTCCCCAAGTGTGGGGGACTTCAACAGTGGGGCCACTTAATGTTTGGGTTTGGGTTGCTCATATTAATGAGAATCTTCAATAGCAGGGCCATTTGGGTTTGAGTAGCTCATGTTGATGGGAATCTTATCTGTTTGTCTGCATCCTCCGTTTTGTGTTTGTGATATTTTGGGCATAATAGAATTTGAGTGGTGTCCATCATGAGGCAGTGCAGGAAAAGAAATGTCCTCTGGGAAAAATTAAAAAGAACCCTGGATTTAACTGACTCAGAAGAGGCAGGAGTGGGAATCCGAGACTGAGCTGATAGCCTCAATCCTGATTGTTCATTTCCAGTAAAATTTCTGGAGAGGCTGGAAGGGACCTAGGTCTCTCCTTGCTGGTAGGGAGGGAAATCACTCAAAGTTTAACATAAATTTAAAGGATTTATTGATTATATAAAACTTCCTACTTCCCAACTGTAAAGAACAAAAAGAGATTCTCTAAACATCTTATCTTCTCATTTTGCAATTCATTATGGAGTTGACATTTCAAAAACATATCCAGACTTTAAAGAAATTCAGATTACTACAGAGTCTTTCAAAATAATGAATTTCTTAAATTAGCATCCCACTGTGTAAATACTTTCAGGTCCTAAAAGTGTATTTTTTAAGACAGTAGCAGGCGCCTAGAATTTTAACACCCAAGAATCAAAGTGAGTGTACAGAAACTCTGTCCAATATCCTTGTTACTAAAACTTTGAATGAAATTCCATTTGATAGTTTTTGAAGTTCAGACATTCTTGTTTCTAAATCCTTCTTATACAATGCCAACATTTGAAATTACCCTCATTGCTTTCACATTATTTTACTGATTTTAACAAGCTTGTGAGAGAGAGCTTTTATTGTCCCATGTATACATACGTAAAAAATTGACTGTCTTGGATTGATGTTTACGGAGTTTTAAACAAGTATGTACTGGAACCAGCACCAAACGCTCATCTTTGACCATGAGACCCAAAGAAAAGAAGGCACTGGTAAGTGAGGCAAGTCCAGCCATCGCGGCCTGTGCTAACAAATCTTTCCCTAAAGCAGGGGTTCTTAAACCTTTTTGTTCCATAGACCCCTTTGCCAGTCAGGCGGAAACCACGGACCCCTTACTAAGTCCACACTATACTGTGTATTCTTTAATAACTGTATCATACTTGCACCATGTCCCCACAAGGATAACGTGTTTTTGAATTTCAATTCAAGCTCACATACCTCTTGTTAAGGGTCCCCTCCTTAAAGATTTCCACAAACAGGGCACCTTGTATATGCCAAGGTGGGCTGCGCTCAGAACCTTTAAGAAAACTACGGAAATTAAAGCAGAATCTCCATTTCTAATGATGCTGGCACCTGGCAATGTAATAACATGAATTTTAAAATAAAGCAAGATAATTAAGCCAAAATTGTCCACCGGAGCCACTAGTAAAATGATACGATTACCAGCCTTGAAAACCCGTGCTCCATACGTGCATAACGCTGAACTGGACGCCAAGTCAGACTCATCCTTGAGTGCAAAATAAAAACACGTTTTCACCGCTTCTTCCAGGAGGCAGTATTAACTGTGCGCATTCACATTTCATTTGATTGTACAGTTTAGACAGATTTTCCTATCAGAATCTTATTTCATTACAACAGTGACAAGGTGAGGCAGAGAGGCTAGGTGTAGAAATCTTATTTTTAATATGAAAAGATGTTAGGCAGAAAAAGTGTCATCGGTGGCTGAATTTCACGCCCCCTCTCAGGGGCATTGCTGAGGCCCTATCCAGAATTTTCTGACCGGCTCTAAATTGCTATGGAGTGGCAGAAGAGAATCACTCTATTTAAACAAGCCCACTACCTAAATGGATGCCTGGTGTTAGGTACAACCAACCCCTCAAGCCTCAGATCGCCAGCTTTCCTGCTAGACACGACCATCACTAGATAACTGCTCTCTTCCCAAGGCTTCGCAGCGGCTCCCCAATGCCTCTTAAATCTGATTTAAGACTGACTTGGAGTTTCTGTTCTTCTACCAGTTGGTTTATTTGTTTTTAGCTCATAGTGTTCTCTGCTTGTTTCAAGTGTTGTGCCTTCATGGCACTGCTTGTAAAAATCCCTGTCCCAAACTGGTCTTCTCTATTAGACATTTTCTTTTTCAGGGAATGAAATGTTTATTGGGCCATGTCCCCACAGACAAACCACTTGTCTCATCAAAGCGACAGCTGTCTCCAAAGCATGGAAAAGTTTCTCCAATTGCCAATTTACATGGACAAATTGAACACACTATATAATGTTGATTTATTGTGACAATTAAGAGCATATTACCGGGAAGAGGTTGTGACTCAAATGATAGAGTGTCTGCCTACCATATGGAGGGTCCAGGGTTCAAACCCCAGGCCTCCTGACCCACGTGGAGCTGGCCCACGCTCAGTGCTGCGACGTGCAAGGAGTGCCGTGCCACGCAGGGGTGTCCCCTGTGTAGGGGAGTCCCACGTGCAAGGAGTGCGTCCCGTAAGGAGAGCTACCGCAGGTGAAAAGTGCAGCCCGCCCAGGAGTGGCGTCGCACACATGGAGAGCTGACTTAGCAAGGTGATACAACAACAACGAAAAGCAACAGGTGCTGCTGACAAGAATGCAAGTGGGCACAGAAGAACAGCAAATGGACCCAGAGAGCAGACAACAGGGGGAAGAGGAGAAAAATAAATAAAATAAATCTTAAAAAAAGAACACATTACCAAAGTCTATTTCAACATTAACATCCCTGGGGACGGGATAACTTTTTTTCTTTTAATATAGTTTTTAATTTTTAAAAAAAGATACATAGATTACATAAATATTACATAAAAACTGTAAGGGGGTGGGAAGCAGACTTGGCCCAGTGGTTAGGGCGTCCGTCTACCACATGGGAGGTCCGCGGTTCAAACCCCGGGCCTCCTTGACCCGTGTGGAGCTGGCCCATGCGCAGTGCTGATGCACGCAAGGAGTGCCCTGCCATGCAGGGGTGTCCTCACGTAGGGGAGCCCCACGCGCAAGGAGTGCGCCCCATAAGGAGAGCCGCCCAGCGCGAAAGAAAGTGCAGCCTGCCCAGGAATGGCGCCGCCCACACGAAGAGATGACACAAGATGACGCAACAAAAAGAGACACAGATTCCTAGTGCCGCTGATAAGGATAGAAGCAGACAAAGAAGAACACACAGTGAATGGACACAGAGAGCAGACAACTGGGGGGCGAGGGTGGGCAAAGGGAAGAGAAATAAATAAAAAATAAATCTTAAAAAAAAAACCCAAAAACCTGTACGGGATTCCCATATGCCCCGCTCCCAACCCCTCCCACACTTCCCCACATTTACAACATCCTTCTTTAGTGTGGTATTCATGACAGTTGGTAAACACAGTTTGGAGCACTGCCACTAAGCGTGGATTATAGTTTACATGGCAGTTTACACTGTCTCCCGCACACTTTTGTAAGTTATGACAAGATCTATAGTGGCTTGATCCCTTAGATGTTCTAAGCACTTCCGGGAAGGAGCCAACGTTCTCCCCTTTCTTCTTTGTCTCCCCTCTAACTCCCCAGCCCCAGAGCTGCTGAGGCAGGAGGTGCTGTGGCTTCGGCAAGTCTCCTCTAGGGCTGGCCCATGGAGGTGAACCGGTTTCAATTACACCCCAGACCAGGTAAAGGACCCTGGAGACAGGCGAGCAGGGCGTGAAGAGCGAAGACTCCAGGGGGCAGAGCCCAGAAGGCAGAGGGAAGCCCTCCCCTGGGGCACGCTGTCCTGGCGCTCCTGGACCTGAGGGTTCTTCCTGGCTCCACTGGAATCCGTGCAAGTTCCTCCTTCTCTCCTTTCTTCCTTTTCTTGGAATTCCTTCGGAGGACCAGAGCTGGCTGTCCACACTCACAGGCCAGGCGCCTGCAGGCGGCCTGGGAAGCGCCCTCCTCACTGTGATCTCTGATGTTCTGCTCAGGAGACTCCTCCTAGCTGATCAACACAGCAGTCAAAGGTTGTAGCCCCACAATGAACTTCCGCCTGGATGCAGAGGGCGCCAGCACCTTTACAACCCCCCTGGAGCTACGTCCTTTGGGATAGCCACAGAGTACATCAAACGAAAAGGATGCGAGCCTGGAAAGGAAAGCTACATCCAAGTAGCCCAAGGTCTTTACTTGAATTACCACCACCACACTTGAGCAGGGGGATAAATGTAAGGGGCGCTCAGAATTTAATGGCTTTTGACCTGTTAGTAATTCCTTTTCGCATCTGGTCTTCACAATCACAGTTAGGAGATCAGATATTATCACTCCCACTTTTGTGTGCCAACTGGCTGAGGATTTAAATGACTTCTGCAAGAGGAACCAGTACAGAAATACCAGGTGTCTCCTCCCTGCACGGCAGGCTGCCCAGACCACAGTCTCCTGGTAAGTCAGCCTTTTCCTGAAATGACATGTTCTTGTGCATGGAAGAAGTGCTTGGCAGCTACTGATGAAGTGTTTTCATTCATTTTTCATCTCTACAAAATTAAGTATAATCTACAGATGGAAACCAATTTTTGCTTATCCTAATGTGATTGAATTTCTCTCCATGGTAATGAAGATAATGAATATTTTAAGTTTATTTTAAAGTGAAAAATATAGCAAGTGGTGTTCTAGCATAGGAAATACTTGTTTGTGGTGCATATGTGGTTGTGAGTCAAGTTTACAGGTGGAGACATCTCCCAAATATAATCTGAGGACACAGCCACTGGCAGGGATTTTTTTATATGAGAAATGTATTCCCTTTAAATTTCTTGATTCACTTACTCCCTGTGATATGAAATGAGACTCTCTTTTTAGGTAGGAAGTCAACTTTAAAATCTGAATATGAAGTTAAAAATAATTGTCTGATATTACTTTAGTCCCAAGGGCCATTTCCTTCCATTAACTTACCTCGTTTCTTTAGCATAAGGCGTTTAAGGCTCTCACAAACCAACCTGCCTTTTAATTCAGGATTTTCAGTAGATAATGAAGTGATGATTAATGATATTGCTAACCCTAGGAGCTCTTTTTTCATCTTTTTAAAAAATCCTGAACTCTCCCAGTTGCTCACTGCCACCTAGCTAATCACTCTGGCAGCTGATCTGGAAATATGACAAGTTAGTTCTCTGAGAGCCAGCAGGTCTTGACTTACCTAGTAATCCCTTATTCAGAATAATAGTTGTGTTTTCACTTTATTCTGCCATTGAACCTTTAGAATGGGGCAATTTTCTGCAATTTAACAGACGAAAAGAAATGAGCAATTTATGTCACTAATTATATCAGTCTTTTAAAGGAAAGCATGAAGCATCAAAGACATTTTTGTGAAATATTTGAAGTGTTTTACAGTAGATTTGATTGAACTTATTTGGCCTTAAGGAGGTTCTTAATGGATGATTAGCAAATGGATTTCAGTCTTCTTTTTTTCCTCTCTAACCTAAAATTACCCTAAGCATGGAATTTTGAAGTTTTTCATTCTGGGAGCTCCAAATAGCTTTAAGGGTCATATTCAATTGTAGAGTTACTAAAAATAATATAGTCATTTCTACTTTACTATTTGCATATTTGTGTCTTTGAAACCTGGGCACATGTGTTTCTTTCTCAGCATAAAGTTGCCTCCAGTTTAGCACCCAGGGTAATTAAAAATAAGTCCAGTGTTTACTTACAAGTCTCATAAACTGTGAAAAGGCTCTAACTATCAAGGCCACAGCTGCAATTATGAAATGCCCTGTAGTCTCCCCCACCATTTTCCTGTCTGAGACTAAGGTCTCGAAATCCAGAGCAACCCTTCTTTTGCTCCCATGAGGTTTCCTTTCCTCCTTTTTGCCCTCTCTCTTTCCATTTCTCTGTTCAGTAAATCAACTTAACTTCTGTCCTCTTTACAGAAAAGCAAGAGTTGTGGTCTTTCCTCTTGGGTGAATATGGAGGTTTGATCAGAGGAGTAAATATAAACGATGTGAAAGATTTGTTCACCAGTAACGTTGTGTTACTGAGAATGTTGGTGGCTGATTAAGTGGTCGGCGTAGGTCTGTTGTTCTAGTTCAGTGCTGGGTCTGAAGCCTGCAGGGTAGGCTGGCAGAGGGGAAGATCCACGTAAACTGGGCAAGAGGATCCCACAGGCGTGAGCTGGCCCCACTGGAGTCTCACTGCCCGCCAGCCTCAAGTTTGATCATGCGCACGGCTGAGAAGAGGAGCTGGTGAATTCATCACAGAGCTAAACGTGGCCCTGGCCTGAGGGCGAGTGAAGCTGAAGGAGGATCCAGAGGGAATTTCAGGAATTTCAGGAATTCCAGGCTTGGACGCCCCATGAAAATCCGGTGAGCCAGCGGATTAGCAATCAGGTGTATACACTTCTTCTGTGCCCTGCTGACCTGCAGTGGCTTCCTGAGAATGAAAACACGGCTGCTGCTCCACACGCACCTCCAAATGCCGTGCACAATGTTGCTGTGGCCTTGGAAAGCCAAATCTGTGTAGGAAGGGAATGCTGGAAAATGTAGTTCCAGCTTAGCTGCGTTGCCACAACATAAGTCCACGAGTCATGAAGGGTTCAGGGAGGGTATGGTCGAACTACTACAGGGTAGTTTATTACGTATGTTTTTGTTTTGTTTCTTGTTTGTTTTTCAGTAAACTAGAGGTGAGGAGAAGTTGAGTAACACTGCTCCAATAATAATTTTTTCTGTATATTGCTTATTTTACTCTGCTTTATACTTTCTGTTTTAAAATCACTTTTTAGTATAGCATTCTTATGAAGTAGGTACAGTCAAATATTATTGATTTGTTTCCCCCCCGAGATGTAAGGCTTGTAATTTCTGATCTGTGGGATTGTACTAAAGAAACAAAATTTACACAGAAGGTTATTTGTCCAACATACTTATGGGAGGATCAAGGCTTCCCTGCTTAGTTGAAGAAGCAATGACTTGAGAATAAGGAAACTTGGCATTAGTTCTTTTCAATAACTGGGTAATCTTGGGTAAATAATCTAATTTATCTGAGCTACCTCGGGTCTGTCTGAATCAGGAAGGGCATTGAATGAGTGCATTTGTAAATTTTTTATTTTTCAAGTTTAAAGATAATCTGGAGTGATGTGAACATGGCAACAGAAAAGTGTCCCCTTAGAACCAAGTAATGAAAGGACAGATCCCACTTGCTTGGAACTCTGGAGGATGATGGACACTGGAGAAGGGCTCCACAAATGCTGAATTGAAGAAAAATAAAAATAATCTCCAAAGTCAGGTAGGAGATTTTTGTCCCAGACTGGCCAGCCCAACCCCTCTCCCTTACTCTGTGCTGTCACACCATGTCTGGGGTCCTCCTGCCCCAGAGGCAGAACACAGAGCCCCTCACAGCAGTGAGCTAGAACCCCATGCACATCCAGGCACAGGAACCTAAGTCTGCAGAGACCTAACACAAGCTCCTGAGGAGTGCCACATACTAAAGTTCCCTGAGGGGGCAAAAGAGAGAGACCACAGCAAAACAACTGCCAAGAGGTGTGCACACTTGATTCATTCACTGCTTGACCACCGAAATGCAAAATGGACCCTTCTGGGTTGACCCCATCTGCCTTCTCGGGGTAGGATACCCTAAAAGGGAAGAAACTGAAGGCAGAAAAGCCTCACAGTAGGGGAAGGGGATGGAACTACTGTAAGACAGGAAGGAAAAGGGGGTATGGAATGAAGGAGAGAATTTAAACAAATAAGAGGAGTTGGGGGAAAGTTCTGTACAAAACAAACGGAACAGTTTAAGATTCTGAGAGAAGGAACAGAGGAAAGGAAGCTTTCTCCTGGATGAGAAACAATTGCACAGAAGGTGCAAACTTATAAATTATACAATATATCCAGGACAAGAGTCAGGTAAAGGAGAGCTGAGAATATCTGAACAGTTAAACATGTGCTACTCTTCAGATCCAAAATTAGTAGGACCATGTGTCAAAGAAGAGCCTTAACATGAAGCTGATCACCAATAAAACACTAGCAAGAGGGAGAAACTGACCTTCAGAGTTAATACATCAAAATAATCAGATGCCCAAACATCAACAAAAAATTACAAGTCATACTAAGAGGCAGATATGGCTCAGTCAAAGAAATAAAGACTTCAGAGAAGACAAAGAATTTGGAAGAAGTTCAAACAAACTTCCTAAATCAATTCAAGGAGATGAAGGAAAATATTGATATAAAGCTAAGGGATATTAAGAAGGCAATGTTTGAACAAAAAGAAGAATTTAAAATTTTAAAGTGAAACATAACATATGCTATGGGAATGAAAGGTCCAAAAATTGAGATTAAAAATACACTAGAGGTATGCAAGAGGAGATTTGGACAAGTAGAAGAAAGAATCAAAGAACTAGATGAAAGGACAATCAAAATCATACAGTCAGAAGAACAGATAGAGAAAAGAATGAGAAGTGTCTCAGAGATTTGTGTGACAACATGAAATGAGCAAACATATGCATCATGGGTATTCCAAAAAGAGAAGGGAAGATAAAAGAGGAAGAAAGAATATTTGAATAAATAATTGCCAAGAGTTTCCCAACTTTTAAGAGAGACAAAAATATAGATGTCCAAAAAGCACAACATATTCCAAACAGAATAAATCTAATAGACCCACTCTGAAAAACATACTAATCAGAATGTCAAATGCCAAAGATAAAGGGAGAATTCTGAAGGCAGCAGGATAAAAATTTGTCACATACAAGACAGCCTCAATAAGACTAAGTGCTGATTTCTCATCAGACACCATGGAGGTAAAAAGGCAATGGCATGACATATTTAAGGTACTGATGGAGAAAAATTGCCAGTGAAAAATTTTTTATCCAGCAAAATTGTCCTTCAGGTCACAACTGTGGCAGGGGAGGATCACTGGTGCAGGCTGTCAGTGATGGGGGGATATGTAGGGAAGGGTGCACCTAGAGCATGCCTCTAAGTCATATGAATATGTTCAAGTGTTCATGGGGCATTGTCTCAGTGGGTAGAGACCCACAAAATAACTGAAATAATATTGAATTCCCATCCTGTGGTGTCCTGCTATATTCTACTAGAACAACATGAATCCCCCTAGTACATGGGCAGTGTCTAGTGAAGAAAGACAAACCATTATGCCAGGCCCTTGATATTGATAGCTGTACTTATGAACCTTTTCTAAAAAAATGGAAACTTAGCCTGGTATTATATATTGCCTAAAAGTTGCCTCCTGAAAGCTTCCATGTTGCTCAAATGTGGCCTCTCTCTAAGCCAAACTCAGCATATTAATGTTCTACCTTCCCCCAGCATGGGACATGACTCTTGGAAAACAGCTTCCCTGCTACCAAGGAATTATTACCAAGTGCCAACTAGCAATGCATCTGGAAAAAGACCTTGATCAAAAGGGGGAAATGGTAAATACAAATGAGTTTTTATGGCTAAAAGACTTCAAAGTGTGTTGGGAGGTCATTCCAGATGTTATGCTTATGCAAGTTTCAGCAGGATCTCATTGACTATGACAGCAAACAAATGTCTCAAATAGTGGACTCCTGAGGGCTCTAGAGACGTCCAGAAACTATAAGCAAGGCAGACATATCAGGAATTCAGCATCCTCCCAGTGGCCTTACTTGGGAATTTATGCTCTCCAATGTAACAGTTTTATACTCATTTATAGGTTTTTTACACATTACTCTTCTGTGTCTTTTACTTGAACCTATAATTATTACTATACTTGATAAACATATGTCCCCAGAACTTAAACCTTTGAAATATCCATGTGCCAGTTGAGTCCTGAATTCCAGCAGATTTACAACATCTATTCTCTAGTTCATTGGACATACCCAGAACAACTAACAAGGAGATTATGATGGACAACACCCATTCTAAGGAACAGAGTGTTGGCAACTACAAGCGAGATAGTTCCATACATCTGCCACATTGGATCTAAGCCTTCTCTCAATTAGAATCAGAATGGTCATCACCATTTCAAAATCCTCAAGACTTGGGAATGAACAATGGACTAAAATAAACAATATTATTCTAGCAATGGAACAACTTGTATCATTGATATAAAGGCAGAGGTTTTGATGGGAAGGAGAGGGAAGAATAGGGGTAACATGGGGGCATTTTTAGGACATTGGAATTGTCCTGCATGACATTGCAATGATAGGAAAAGGAACAAGCCATTATACATTTTGTCATAACCTATAAAACTGTGTGAGGCAGCGTGTAAACTAAACTATAACGTAAACCATAGTCCACTGGTAGTAGCAATGCTTCAATATGTATTCATCAATTTTAACAAATGCACCACACTAATGAAGATGTTGTTAATATGGGAAAGTGTGTGTGTGTGGGTGTGTGTGTATGTGGCACATGGGAATCGCTCTATTCTTTATGTCGCATTTATGTAATCTAAAGTTTCTTTAAAAATAAAAAAAATAAAATAAACTGTCCTTCAAAAATGAGGGAGATTTAAAAATATCCGTAGGTAAACAGAAACTGAGAAAATATGTTTAAAAAAAGATGCTCTACCACTAAAAGTTGAAGGAAAATATAGGAGAGTGTGGCTCAGAGTAGTGTGAAGAAATGAATGCCATTAGTAAGGGTAACTAAAAGGTTAAGTGCAAAACCAATAGTAATGTATTTTCAATATACAAATGTACTCTTAAATTCCTAAAAGAGTCAGAAGACAATTGACCAAGAAAAAAGCATATTTCCTGATAATTGACACACAAAATATAAAGAGGTAATATGGGGCAAAAATAACAAAAAGAGGGGAAACAATGCTATGGGAACAGAGAAAATGTATGCTTTGGAAGAAAGTTGTTATCATTTCAAATTAGTAGATTGTAGATTTAGGTTGTGTAATACAAACCTCATGGTAACCATGAAGAAAGTATTTAGAAAATATACAGGAATAGAAATGAGAAAGGGACAAGTCAGAAAAATCACAAAAGATCAACTATAAGAAAAGGAGGTTGCAATAAAGGAAAAGAAAGACAAAAAATATATATAACATATAAAAACCAAAGAACAAAATGGCTAAAGTAAGTATAGTCTTTACACTAATAACCCTGAATGTTAATGGTTAAACTCTCCAAATAAAGACACACAGATTGGCAGAATGGATAAAAGAGCATTATACAACCGTATGCTGTTTACAAGGCACTCACCTTCAACCCAAGGACATATATAGGTTGAAAGAGAAAGGATGCAAAAAGATACTCCACACAAACGTAACCAAAAAGCTGGAATAACTATACTAATATCAGGCAAAATAGACTTTAAGTCAAAATCTATTAAAAGAGACTAAGACAGACACTATATATTAATAAAAGTCAATCTACCCAGAATAAATAACAATCATCAATATTTATGCACCTAACCACAATGCCCCAAAATAAACAAGGCAAATACTGGCAAAACTGAAGGAAGAAATAGATTCCTGTACAGTAATAGTTGGAGACTTTGATATACCATTCTCATCAATAGATAATACATCTAGACAGAAGATTAATAAGGAAACAGACTAGAATAATATAATTAATGTACTAGATATAACAAGTATATACAGAACTTTGCACCCCAAGACAGCAGGAAATATATTCTTCTCAAGTACACATGGATCGTTCTCTAGGATGGACCACATGTTCAATCACAAAACAAGTCTTAATAAATATTTAAAAAGTAAAATTATACAAAGCATCTTCTCTGACCATAATGAAATGAAACCAAAAATTGGTAACAAAGAACTGGAAAATTCACAAATACCTGAATGTTAAATAACATGTTCTCAAAACAAACAGTGGTTCAGAGAAGACATTACAAGAGAAATCAACGTATCAAAACTTATAGGCTGTTGTGAAGGTAGTGCAATGAGGGGAATATTATATATAGTGCTAAATACTTACAATAAAAAGAAGAAAGCTGAAACCAAAGACCTAACTGCACACATGGAGGATCTAGAAAAACAACAGGAAACTAAGCACAAAGCAAGCTGGAGAAATAACAAAGATTTGAATAGAAATAAATGAAATGGAGAATCAAAAAGCAGTAGAGAGCATTAGCAAAACAAAAAGTAGGTTCTATGAAAAGATCAATAAAACTGACAAACCCTTACCTAGACTAACAAAGATAAAGTGAGAAAACACACAAATAAATAAAATCAGAAATGAGAGAGGGGACATTACTACTGACCCCACAGAAATATAAAGGATCACAAAAGAATTACTACTGACCCCACAGAAATGTAATGGATCACGAAAGAATACATAATCCCAACTAACTCTATGCCTAAAAATTGGACAACTTAAATGAAATGGGTAAATTCCTGAAAGCACGTGACAACCTATGCTAACTCTAGAAGAAGATGATCTCAGCAGACCAATTACAAGTTAAGAGATTGAATCAGTCATCAAAGAACTCCCAAGAAAGAAAATCCCAGGACCAGATGGCTTCACAGGTGAATTCTAACAAATGTTCCAAGAAAAGTTAATACCAATCCCACACAAGCTCTTCCAAAAAACTGAAGAGGATGGAATACTGTCTAACTCATTCTATGAGGCTAACATCAACCTCACACTAAAGTCAGATAAAGATAGCACAAGAAAATAAAATAAAATTATAGACTAATTTATCTTATGAATATAGATGCAAAAATCCTCAATATAGTACTTGCAAATCAAATCCAACAGTACATTAAAAGAATTATACACTATGATCAAGAAGGTTTTATCCCAAGTATGTAAGTGTGCTTCAACATAATATAATCAATTAGTGTAATATATCACATTAGCAAATTGAAGGAGGGAAAAGCCACATGGTCATCTCAATTGATGCAGAAAAGGCATTTGACAAAACCCAGCATCCTTTCTTGATTAAAACACTTTGAAAGATAAGAATTGAAGGTAATTCCCTCAACAAGGTAAAAGGTATATTTGAAAAACCCACAGCTAACATACTCAATGGTGAAAGAAAGAAAGTTTTCCCTCTAAGTTCTGGAGCAAGAGAAGGATTCCCACTGTCACACTGTTATTCAACATTGTGCAGGAAGTTCTAACCAGAGCAGTTAGACAAGTAAAATAAATAAAGTCACCAAATTGTAAAGGAAGAAGTAAAGTTTCACTATTTGCAGATGACATGATCCTATATGTAGAAAGTCCCAAAAAATCTACAACAAAGCTACTTGACCAAATAAAAATTTCAGCAAAGTGGCAGGGTAAAAGATTGACATGCAAATGTCAGCAGTGTTTCTATACATTAGTAATAAGCAATCTGCGGAAGTAATTAAGAAAAAAACATTCCATTTATGATAGCAACTAAAAGAATCAAATATCTAGGAATAAATTTAACCAAGGATGTAAAGGACTCACATACAGTAAATGACAAGGAATCAGAGAAGTTCTAAATAAATGGAAGGACGTTCCATGTTCATGGATTAGAAGACCAAATATTGTTAAGGTGTCAATTCTTCCCAAAATGATTAATAGATTCAATGCAATCCCAATAAAAATTCCAATAGCCTAATTTGCAGAAATGGAAAAGCCAATTATCCAATTTATTTGGAAGGATAAGGGGTCCCAAATAGCCAAAACCATCCTGACAAAGAAGGATAAAGTTGGAGGATTCACACTTCCTGACATTAAAACTTATTACAAGGGAGCAGATGTGGCTCAAGTAGTTGAATGCCTGCTTCCCACATGGGGGTCCCAGGTTGAATCCCCAGCCCTGATATCTCAAAAACAACAACAATGAACAACTCATTGCAAAGCTATATTTATTAAAATAGCATGGTACTGGCATGGCCCAATGGAATCAAATTGAGAATTAAAAAATCAACCCTTACATCTATGGCTACTTGATTTTTACAAGTCTGTCAAGTCTACAGTTTGAGAAAGAATAGTCTCATCAGCAAATGGTTCTGGGAGAACTAGATATCCATTTGCAAAAGTATGAAGGAGAACCCCTAACTCACACCATAGACAAAAATTTACTCATAGTGGATCAAAGATGTAAATATAATAACCATAACTATAAAACACCAGAAGAAAACGAAGGGATGTATCTTCAGGATCTTGTGATAGGCAATAGTTTTTTAGATTTTACATTCAAAGCACAAAAACAAAAGGAAAAATAGACAAACAGAACTTCATCAAAATGAAAAACTTTTACACATCAAAGGATTTTATCATGAAAGTGAAAAGACAATCTACTGAAAGGGGGAAAATACTTGAAAATCCCATATTTGATAAAGATTTAGTGTCCAGACTATATAAAGAAGCCCTACAACTCAACAACAACAAGAAAAACAACCCAATTAAAAAATAGTTAAAAGCCTTAAATAGACGTTTCTACAATGAAGATAAACAAATGGTTAAAAATCACATGAAAAGGTGCTCAACCTCATTTACCTTCAAGGAAATGCAAATCAAAACCTTACTGAAATACTATTTCACACCCATGAGAATGGCTACTATTATAAAAACAAAAAATTACAAGTGTTGGAGAGGATGTGGAGAAATAAGAACCACGTTCACTGCTGGTGGGAATGCAAAATGATGTGGTAGCAGTTGAAGACAGTTTGGTGGTTCCTCAGGAAGCTAAGTACTGAATTATCATATGACCTGATATTCCCTCTACTAGGTATATACCCCAAAGAATTGAAAGCAGTGTCTCAAATAGATATTTGCACATTGATGTTCATAGCAGCATTATTCATATTTGCCATTGAATGGAAGCAACCCAATTTTCTGCCGACCGATTCATGGATAAACAAGGTGCAGTGGTGCTGCTATAATGTAAAGTATAATCCACGGCTAGTGGCAGTGCTTCAATATATGTTCATCTATTGTATCAGATGTACCACATTAATGAAGGATGTTTTTAATGTAGGAAAGTGTAGGAGGTGTAGCGAGCGGGGCATATGGGAATTCCCTAAATTTTTAATTTAACGTTTACGTAATCTGAAGTTTCCTTAAAATAAATAAAATAAAATAAAATTTAAAAAATGATGTGTTTGTATACATACAATAGAATGTTGTTCCACAGTAAAGGGAATGAGTTTCTAATTCATGCACAACATGGATAAAACTTGAGATTGTATATATCGTACTAGAATAAAATTTAAATTAAATCATACATCTATGTAACAGTTAATCTTATTTTAAACAATGGACTATAGTTAATAGTACAATTATAAAAATGTTTTTCATGGAGTGTAACAAGTACACCATTCTAATGCAAGCTGTTATTAATGGGGGTGGTATGTATAGAAAACAAATACGCCTTTACATGATCAATGGACTATAGTTACTAAACAATTATAATAGCCCTTCATCTATTGTGGCAGAGGTGCCATACTAATGAAAAGTGTTAATAATTGGGGGAATATTTTCTATGTAATTTTTCTGTAAGCCTATAACTTTTTTCCTTCTCCTTGAATTGATTTAGGGTATTTGTTTGATTTTCTTCCAATTCTGTATCTCTCCTAAAGTTTTAACCTGTTCCCTTGACTGAACCACATCTGCCTGTTCCTTAGCAGGTTGCCAATTGTTCGTAAGGATTCCATATATTTAAGATGATCATTTTCATGATAACCTCAAATTGTTTTTGATTATTTTTAATTAGTATTGTGTATCTGTCATTTTGACATGGCTTATCGATTGCAGCATCAGCCCTGTTCCTTTTTATTTATGCTATTCTTAGTGTAGTATATATATTTTAGAGCTACAGTAATCAAATACTTACAACGTGATACTCAATGGTTTAACTACTTTAATTAGTGTAACTCATTTAAGACTCACCCTTGAAATAACTGCTATTTTTTAATCACCATTTTATAGGTGAGAAAATAGGAACAGAGTGATCAAGCCAGTTTACTTGAAATGACAGAGCAAGTCTATAGTAAATCTAGTATTTGAACTTGGGAATTTTTACTCTAGACTTCAATCTCTTACCCAATCTCTTATTATCATAATTAAACAGGTAACGTGGCTATTAAGAAAGATTGTTTAGGGCTAATTAGTAATATTGTTGTTTGACAACTGTCCTCCCATCTCATTCCTTTCCTCCTATACGCTCAGAACATTTCTTTCCTTTCTGCATGCACCTCCTGTTAGGTTTGGTCATGTAAGGTTTTTTTTTGTCCTTGTTAAAGTAAATGTACCAAACGACCTATACCTAAAAACAATGCTTTGTTCAAAGACATTAAAAATTTGGAAATGACTTTAAAAAAAAAATAACAAAAATTAAATTTTAGAGATTGCATTTTTAAGAAGATAAAACCACACTGAGGGTGAGGTGATACCATTCAAAACTGCATGAGAGAGAATAAATTTGGGCCTAGCAAACGATGATCCAACTGATTCTGCATACATTGGCTCCACTTCCAGTGTTTGGGACTCATGAGATCCTAGTAGTGGAATTCCTTTGAATGGCTTTATCAAATATAAATTCTAAATATAAATGACTCCATAAAACAAAGTAGCTAGTAAAAGGTCAGAAAAGAATACAGGTTGATATTATTTTATATACAGAGTTCTATTACATGTGGTAACAAGAAGATTGATTAGACAAAAGAAAAAATCACTTACACATCAATTACCTAGTAGTCACTGAAGTAGAAAGAATCAGTACAAAATGTGTATTAAAAAAGGGTTATATGGTTGATAAAAGCTATACCTAGTGCCAAAGAGAGATCTCTATAGTTCCTATATTCTATTTTATAAGAATTTTTTCTACTTGGCAGCCACCCATTCCCCTCCCTGCCAGAACCTTGATTTTATTCAGTTAGCATGCGAACTTGAGCTTCGTGGGGTTACTCCTCAATCCTGGAGGGTGAATAATATTATGATTCTAAGCCAGAGATGGTAAGTTTGTATCTCTTGCTGGTGAGCACAGTGATTCTGGTCAGTTGGGTTTTTATTTGTTTTGTTTTTTTTTTTCTCAGCAAATCACAATATTCTGATTTCTGGAAAAATTAGTACAACTCAACATTCCAAAGCAAATCAACTCCAAAAATTGCTTCAGCACTGTGCAGTTCTTTTCCAGACTAGATTGAGTTTCACAGGTTATCTCTATTACAAAAATGACTTTTAGATAACTTATAAGTTATGTTTCTACGTAAATGGGAAATCAGTATCCATAGAGCCTATAGCAATAAAAAATTCACAGCACGCAGGTACTGATCTAAGGCATCCTGTGCAGGCTGACAGAGCAAATGGTGCTTTTTAGTACAATCTTGTCTGTCTTAACGAGGGAAATCCCTAGATAGCAGAATTAAGCACAGATAGTTAATAACTAATAACCATCTCAAGAAGGACTCAGGGTTGTCCATTCTCTTAACCACAAAATTAAACTGCCAGAGAAAAGAATGTAACACGACGAAAGGGATTTTCAATAGGCCACTTTCGATAGTTCCAAGATAACCTTGGCTTGTCAAGTTCGAGGGCGGTGAGTCTACTACTTGATGACTAGTCGTGAAGCGAGACTTCAGGATATGGAAAACTGCTTAAGCCCATGCTTTCATATCTCTTCATTGAAGAATGGTAGGATAATTCCACAAGAATACTGCTTTTTAATCACATATTCCTATGAACTGGACATAGTAAACTTGAAAATTATGTTCTTCCTAGGGTTGAGATTTGACTCAGCTGGGTTTCAATAGCAACTACTGGTCTATTTGAGGCCCGTCTAGACAGCCACTTCCAGGCACAGGACTTCAGTTCCAGGGTGACCTTTCTCAGTCATAGATTCTGCCCCTGGGATGGACTGAATGTTGTTAAGGGACTACTTTGGTGCTCAGAGTCACTGGTCCTTTAGGCCGATGATGCCTCTCTCTTGGGTTGTGAACGGTGAGTGACTTCTTGCACAACTTGGGAGAGGGGTAGTTAACTCAAGACACTTGCCTTCTCTTAGAATGGAGTCGATTTATTCACGTTTTACATGCAAGGTTCTAGAATCGTAACAAGTTGATCAATTCAATTCAATTAAAAATACCTAACAAACCAAGTTCCATGTTGAAAAATGAAATCTCAGTCTACCACATTATTGGGGCACGCATAGTTGGAGTATGTTGTCAGGTGGTGATGGTGGAAGCCACGCATGTGAAAACATGTTCTGCCTTCAACTAACTTGATGGTTCAGTAAAACAACTGATGACACATGCCCAGGGGAAATAAGCAGCCTGGCTCACCAGAGTCAAGATGTATCGTTAATAACGTTGCTATCTAACAGCAGCGTTATTTCACATTCAGAGGTATAAGAAGCAGGATAAATCTCAAGAAGCTGAGTAAGAGTCTTCCTTTAAAAATGTCTATTGACCATGGATTTCACAAACTTAGCCCAATAGAAATCTCTCCAGTCCTCCTATTATTCAGAAAGTAGTTAAAGTCAACTAGATTTCAAAGACGACAAACATGTCAAAATGATAATCTTGTGGTGAAGATTTCATAAATGGGAGCCAAAAATTGGTGTGTGTTTCCATTATCGTGGGACTTTGTGATCTAGAAGCCCTAAACTTAAATGCATCAAGACATTAGAAAATTCTATTTTATAAACTCATTCATAAAGAAGGTGAAAATGTTCAAATATAAACCTAGAGTAATTATGAAGGTGTTCAGTATGAATATACAGCAAACTAAAAATTCCTTCTGACGGTATTCTTAATCTCTTAAATATTCATTATACAGATTTTAATGGAGCAAGAAATTGAAAATCATTTTGCAACAATAATGATACTCATAATTGTGGAGGAAAATATGATACACTATAAAGCGCAACTGACTCCAGCATCTTCATCATGTGTACAGGTTTTCACATCCCGTCCTCTGTTATGACATTCTTCAATAGATGATTCTCTCCCAAAACAATATATTCCATTCAGCCATATTGGACCAGTGCCTGCAATAAGCAGATAAAACTGCATTAGCAAGTATGGTTGAGCATTTCTATTTGATTGTGACAATTCTCTCTCAATTTTAACAAAAACGGAAACTATTTATTACCTATGTGAAAATTCTGTGCTTGCACAGAAGTTCTATTAGTATTCAAGAATTAATCCCCAACCCCAGAAAATGGTACACTTTGTCAGTGTGTAAACTAAAATCCAAAATAATATGAGTTATAAAGGAGGTACATACACAGTCCTATGAAGCACAGATTAAGGAGTGATTGATTTTCTCTAAAGATGATTCAGATTAGCTTATTTTTAATCTAAAAATAAGGAAGGAAATAAACTTTAATAAATCAATATACATAATGACCTGATGAACTACGTGAATCTGTACATCAGAGAGTCTTGGGACAATTCTGAAAACTAAGGAGGGATTGAGGGCAGTGGCTTGCTGTCATTCGTAGCTTTCGGTGATTGACTGCAGTCATGCATTATTAGATTCTGTCATTCAACAAATCTTTTTTTGAGTGCTAAGCATAAGTAAACCAAGCAAAAATCCTCACTTTTTAGGAGCTGCCCTTCCAGGAAGTGCTTATGCTCTAGGCTAATGAAGTCACTGAGGTCACTTATTGTTAGTTGCAAAGCTGAGAATTGCATCCACAACCCCTGACTCCTATTCTGAGCTTTTCCAGCTGAATACATAATGGATACATGTATATTGTATGATTCAGTGACTTAGGTCTTATGCAATGTAGAAAAGATCAAGATAGAGGAAACATACTTTGAATGCCTGCATATAAGACAATATGTTATGTCTTTTCACATGATTTTAAAAAATTTCTTGAAACGGCCTTATTAAATGATAGCAATTATCTCCACTTCACAGGCTAAAAAGCCGAGACTTAGAAAGGATGTATGACTTGCTTGAAATAACAGAGAGAATAGAACCAGACAACAGAAGATGATGACATTTAAAACTTGGTGAAATTCATGATACATATGAGCTCAAGTAGAGTTACAGAAATAATTTCCAAAGATTTTTTGGTTTTATTTTTATATTAATATATTCAGAAGTATTGAGCCTAAGGGAAATTTTTACTTAATACATATTTACCATCTCCTTCCAAATTGTTTCCTGCATTCAAAAATTAATGCAAAGGTAGCATAAAATTCATAACATTTTATCCTCGTATAAGCCTCAAAGATTAAAAAACAAATTTATTTTTATTTCTTTAGGTAGTAACTGTTATTTAACAATTTTTGCTGCTCCTCTTGTCACTGGTTGTTTTTTCTTTTCCTCTGAATTACTGTTTCTACTCAGAAGAAACCTACACAAAATCGCCATGTGTATTTTATTTTATTTTTTTTATAAGTTTGGTTTTTTAAAAAAAGATTTATTTATTTATTTATTTCTCTCCCCGTCTCCCCCCACCCCAGTTGTCTGTTCTCTGTGTCTATTTGCTGCGTCTTCTTTGTCGGCTTCTGTCGTTGTCAGCGGCACGGGAATCTGTGTTTCTTTTTGTTGCGTCGTCTTGTTGTGTCAGCTCTCTGTGTGTGCGGCGCCACTCCTGGGCAGGCTGCACTTTCTTTTGCGCTGGGCGGCTCTCCTTACGGGGTGCACTCCTTGCATGTGGGGCTCCCCTATGCGGGGACACCCCAGCGTGGCAGGGTACTCCTTGTGCGCATCAGCACTGTTCATGGGCCAGCTCCACACGGGTCAGGGGGCCCGGGGTTTGAACCGTGGACCTTCCATGTGGTAGACGGACGTCCTAACCACTGGGCCAAGTCCGCTTTCCTCACTGTGTGCATTTTAGAAATGTTTTTCTTCTACAGTCCTGTATTTCTTTCCCCTACTATTATCTACCTACCTACCTACCAACCATCATCTACCCATTACCTATCCATTTACCTACCCATCTATCCACCTACTGTAAGAAATGGAGATTAGTTTAGTTTTCACATAAAGGAAGAAAACAATTTATGTAACCTGCCAGCCTACTGCCTCAGTCTCCCACTCTCGGGTTAAGCAGGAACAAAGGAAACCAGCTTCAGCCAGTTCTCTAGCCAGTAAAAC
The DNA here is from genome assembly GCF_030445035.2 of Dasypus novemcinctus. Lineage (NCBI taxonomy): Eukaryota > Metazoa > Chordata > Mammalia > Cingulata > Dasypodidae > Dasypus > Dasypus novemcinctus. The sequence continues at coordinate 6,857,695 of NC_080701.1, read as the reverse complement.
AAAGATGCACATGAAAGACCTAACTCAATACCAATTCAGCACTAAATTCCAGTCCTCATTTGGCAAAAGGAGCAGGTAAAAAACTAAAATGGTTAGAATGTAATGGGGGAAGTGGTTAATCAAAAACTCTTGTGTGCAAAGTTAGATTTCTCAGGATAGGCTGTCACCTCTGAAGTATCCAATCTAGGGAGAAACAGAGGAAGGGCTTGCGTGCTAGACTTAGGGGTATAAATTGTGTCATTTTTCTTTGTTCGGTGCACTGGCCACATTTTCTGGTTGTGCGCCCCTTCTTGCAAGATTGAAAATAAATTCTTTTCTTCTCCATAATCGGGTGAGCCTTATTTTCTTCCAAACGAAGATTTCTTTCTTACATTACCTAGCCATCTATGTATCTCTGATTTCCTTTACAATTTGAGGATTGCAGGGGGACAAATGGGCTGTTTCTGTGTTTCCGAAAGCAGGTAACAATATAAGTTTTCTCTTTGGCTTCGGGCATAAAGTGAGCTTGGTTGGTGATGCTTGAGTATGCTTGAGAGACAGCAAACCTGGCTTACTAGAGATAATCCTTGTGAGCTTTAAGAACAATTAGTTTTGCAGCTGCAAGCAGAATGATTTACAGTAATAAAGCTTAAAGCACAATCCTTTAAATAGGTTCTTTCATTTGGATGCATCTTTTGCATAAAGTAGAATATTCTTTGTTTCCCTTAGTAGACACAAAGGTTAAATTAAGGGAGCACCGTGAGGTAAAGGGTGCTTATCATTACGTAGGGCAGGGCAGGGAGAACGAGGTCTCTGTCCCTCTCCAGGTGTACCAGCCCCTTGTCCCAGTGTCTCCCTGTTACAAACTTGGATGTGTGTTAGCAGGCAAGGGCAGTCCCTCAGGACACCTGTACCAGGTATGTGAGTCTGAAGGCTGATGCTGGAAGGATGAGCTGGGTCCAAGCTTTCTTACCTTCTCCTAAATTTAAAATACTGATTCTCTAAACCCTAAGGCGAAAAGAAAGATCATTCTCAACATAATGACACATTCCATAATCAATCTCTAAATGGTATTTTCAAAATTGCAAGGGCAACCAGAAGGAGATAAAAACTAATGTATCTTCAAAAAAATACAATTTACAAAAAGGATGGGGGTGGGGGCATGGGGAGTGGGTTATATGTGAACCTCTTATGCTTTTTTTTAATGTAACGTTCTACGTACTCTAGTAACTTTAATTTTAAAAACGTGTTAATAAAAAAAAATACATCCCTGAACTATCTTTTAATGAATGGCAGTAAAAACTAATCCCAAAGATTAGTAAAACATAACAGGTCAGAATTCGAATTCTCACATACCTATGATGTAAATGCTTGGATACTGGACATTATGAAAACTAAAATAGAGCCTGTACTATCTATAATGTATCTGTTTCGTTACTTATGATAACAAAGAATTATATCGCCTATGGCATGAGCACTGTGTGATCTCAGGTAGTGCTCACAGTGCCCTTGAGAAACTTATAGTTGAGCCTCAGCTTTTCAGAGAAAGGTGCCTGACAGTGGTCACAAAACTTGCCCACAATTGCACAGCCATTAAGTCAGGGTCAAGATTCACTCCTTAAGCTGGCGCCATATACCATGTTATTTTTCCAGACAGATGCCCTCCTTCAGTTCATCTCTAAGAACTTCGTTTCCTAAAGAGGTTGCCTCTTCAGGATCAAAGATTTTTGGAGGTTGGCGAAATCTTGGGGCCATTTTAGCCCCTCCCCCTCACTCTGCCTATGAGAACACTGAGGGAAGGGAAGTGCCTCTTCGGGCCACAGAACTGGAATGCAGAACTCGGGGTCGGGTCCACTCACTCTTCTCTATTTGGACTCCCATTCCGTTTCTACTTGGATCCAAATCCAAAGCTCTTCTCCAAGGGGGAGCAGTTGAAAGAGCGCTTCCTAAGTACAAGTCTAAAAGGGCTGTAGACTCGTGCCACCCAGCCACGACTGACCGCCGATAATTAAAATGTGTCAGACGCTCTCTGCCCTTAGGGACGTTCTGCTTCCTCACCCACCTGGTCAGCTGCTGATCTCATCACTTTTCTAGATATCTGGCTATCTTTCTTCGTAGTAGTGGTGCGTTACAGATCAGGTCAGTGAAACCCCAACCCCCTAATAAATATCAGTACCTGTATTTGTTTTAAGAAGTTAAGATATACCTGGTATATGCCCTGAGGGACCGCCCTTGTCTGCTACCACACCTGCAGGTGTGCAACAGGGAGACACTGGGACAAGGGGCTGGTACACCTGGGGTGGGGCAGAGGCGTGGCTCGCTCCTCCTTCTCTGCCCCAGGTAATAAGCTCCCTTTGCCTCCCAGTGCTTCCTTAATTTAACCTTTGTGTCTACTCAGGGAAAACAAAGAATATTCTACTTTATGCAAAAGATGCATCCGAATGAAGGACCTCTTTAAAGGAGTGTGCTTTAAGTTTTATTTCCTATAAATCATTCTGCTTGCAGCTGCAAAACTAATTGTTCTTAAAGCTCACAAGGATTATGTCTAGTAAGCCAGGTTTGCTATTTTAAAACCAGAAAGAAAAAAAAAATTGGGAAACTATGTCCAGAAAATTTAATTTCTTTCTGTCATGGAGGAATTATTCAGAGAATAAATTCAAGATTTGCTTCTTGTTTTAATTTTGGTAATCAAGTATATAATATTTATCTGATTCTTACTTTTCTAAGAGAATGTTAAGTAAATAGAAATCAGATACATCTCTGTGTCTATCCCCCTCCTTCCACTCATGTTTCTAAGTTTCCTTTCCTGCCTCTATTCTATGTTAAAAGTTGTTTTTTGCTTTTCTTCCTGAATGAAACTATAAATTTAAGGTGGAAGAGTAGAAAAATAAGAAGGAGTTTAAACAGCTTTAAATAAAAAAATGTTGTTTGCCATGTCTAATTCAGAATCAGCTTACAATGTAAGCCTGTTTTTTAAAATACAATGTACAATGAAGCGGATCATGAAATTTATTTTTCAGTTTTTTTTTTTAGAACAAATAATGTCTGTTCTATTATTTCTTTCTCCCAGCTCATCTTGCTTTATTATTTTAAAATTCTCATAATCTTTCTTCAATTGTTTGGTACTGAACTCAGGTAGACAGTTGAAACAAGAGCTAGGTTGGTACCGAGAAGAGGTGCTACAGAGAATGCCTCTTCAGGCACACCTCTGTACAATGGAAAAATCACATTAACCCCTGAGCCTTTATGAGCCTTTGAGCACTGACATCACTGTATAATATAATACTGATCTCAATCTTTCACCTTCCAAGGAGAATGACAAACTTGTAATTATACAGCCTATGTTGTCTCTAGCACTGCTCTCCAACACTAGTGAGCCATACTATGTAGTAGGCTTGGCAACGGGCATTTTCTCTATGCCAGCTCATTTAAGATTCAGAGTAAGTCTCCCAGGTTGTTATTATTATTCCCATTTTATTGGAAAGAAAATGGAAATTCTGAGACATTAGAAGCAGAACTAAGGTTTAAAGTCACATCCCTTTAGTTATAAAATTTACCGTCTTTCCAACTTGCCTCACGAGGAACTTGGAAAGCGTGAACGGAAAACCAAAGTGCTGACACGCCTTATTGTTTTATTACGATAAAACTAATCACCAACTTCCATTAATGTACAGTCTCACAAAAAATGCGCACTCATCTTAGAGAAGCTGTCAGACGTCTCGGGAAAACTCGGGAAAATTGAATTCACTTAGCCAGAAACAATTTCATATGAGAAGCTAATTTAAATGGAAAATTTTTCTTGCCATTATCTTAGGAACTTATTTCTTTCCCTTCTCACCAGTATTTTAGCTGAGATATTACTCCTAGAAATAAGAACAGAATGAATAAAAGCTTTGGGGGAGAGCATGATTTACCTTTGAGACAAGGCTTTAGGGTGAATGTAATCTTAGCAGTCCCCCAGGGTGTCTCCCCACCTATGTTTGGTACACCAATGAAAGCACATCTACAAAGTCCATGGCCAGGCTTTATGCTCGCAAAGATGAAATAAAGTTGGGGGTATAAAGTCTGGTTCACTTTCATCTTCAGGGTATATTTTGCCAAACATTATTAGTGTCCCTGAATTAAGATACATACCCTACCACTGTTTCTCTGAGTTTGGTTTTCTCTAAAGGCTTAGCTCAAGATATAAGAGAGCAATAAACTGGACTACCAGGCTTGTTTCTTAGAGAAGCAAAGCTGAAGACAGAGTTGTCAAGTCTGTTAATGTAAGTAAGGAACAGAAGAACTCATCTTGATAAAAGGTATAAAATATTTTTCCTTTTTGGGCTGTCCTATTTCAACGAGGGCACATTTATTAAATTCTCTGAACAACTGGCAAACTCAACACTTCATTTTGTCAGCAAAAGCACTTCCTAAGAATTCAAATTATCTACATGATATTGTTGCTAAAACTGAAGAAATTTTAGCCATTTTCCAGATGTGTAAGAAGCAAGGAATGAAAATTGTCCTTTTTAGAACTGCAGCTGTCTACTTTATAGATGCAAAAAAAACAGTTCATGGAAATATTTTATAAAATCATGTATTTTAAAACAACAGCCTTTCATGCCATGGACCTTGGTTACCATAGAGACAGAGTTTCTCCACATACAACATTGTGGAAACTAAGATTAGCAACCGGTCTTCCTAAATGACTGAGTGATTCATTTGATTCTCAGTGGCCAAGATTTGGGGACTTTTTCCTCCTTCTCTGAAAAAGTTCTAACATATTGATCTTGAAAATGTTTCACTTTGGGAAGCAAATTCTACAGGTGCAAGAATGGCTTTATTCTCATGCTTTTCAAGGTGGAAGAAAATTTCTGAATTTGTAATGGAGACAGGAATTTGGGAAACCCCAAAGATCTATTTGATTGTGGCAAATTGCAGGCTGGATGTTTTGTACTTTTGTTTCCTCTGTTCAAACTTTCTAGGCAGAGTTACTTTCTATTCCTTCCCAGTTTAAAAGTTCTTCAAAATGACAAAGAACAATGAAAGTGGCTAATAGTACACAGCTCTTCCATGAGTCAGAACAATTGTGTGTTCATATTGTAGGCTGGTCATAAGGGGGGGGGGCAGTGTTTGTGCAAACGTACACCTAGAGCAGACTATGGATAGTAGTGAATAGTGATACATTAGTATGTTTTTAATTGTAAAAAAATAATTATGCTAAGTGACAAACACAATACTGCATATTGTTTGTCTCCATTTATAAAAACTGTAAATATGGATAGACTTGTAGAGATGGGATTGGATTGACAGATATGAAAGATGGGGGAGGAACAGAAGGATTGAGAGGTGACTGCTAAGGGGAGGGTTTTTGTCTTTTTTTGAGTAATGAAAATAATCTATTATTGACTGCAGTGAAGAGTGCCCAATTCTGTGATTATCCCCAAAGCACTGAATGTACACTTTAGATGCACTGCATGGTATGTGACTATATCTCAATAAAATTGCCTCCCCAAAATAATAATAATAACAATAACAACAATAAATAGTGGCTAGGGTTGCTCCTGAGAGCAGAAACTCTCCAGATGAGTACTCTCTGTTATTTTATGTCTACCCTCTCCATGAAATTAAATGATCTTTCTGGCTTCTGAAGACTTTAGAGCTTGGCACCCCTTCTTAAATCTATGATGTGATCTGATGTAATGAATTTATGTAGATAAAGGGATACAGGTCTTAATTGTGACATATCATCAGTAGTCATCAGGCATTTATCACAGTGTTTGGCACATAGTGATTACTCAATAAATTGAAGCAAAATATCACTTAAAATCATTTCTGCATTTCAGAAATATATCTTATCTTGCTCTAGTCTTTTGTGATAATTTTAACACAGTTTCCTTTTATTGCTTTAGATAAGATTATATGGAAATGCTATTTCATATCTGCAATTTTACAATTTCCTCCATATTTTGTCAGTTGCACATACATCTAGAATAATAAGGCTTATGGAATCAAGAAACTTAAATCTTAGTTTTTAGTCAGCATAATCCTCAGAGAATTATTTATCATATTGAGATGGTAAGATAAAGGTCACACAACATCTACATCTTAATTTTCTGTGCTTAAAGGGAAAACGACCATCATAATAACATCAATGAATTTAAAAAATCACAAATAATTCCTTATATATTATACACAATTTTTGAATTATGATTGAATTTTGAGACATTGGAAAATACTTTAAAACAGAATAGGTTCTTAAATATGTGTCAAATGGAATAGTGAAAAAAATATAATTGTGTTATGGAAGTTTTCTCATTTATTTCCTTCTATGATACTTTTCTCAAAAAAGGAGTTTATCATACAGTAAAACTACTAAGAGAGGGAGAGAGAGAGAAAGAAAAAGCCTAAATTATGAAGAAAAAGTAAAGCAATAAGACCAAATAATCCCCAAATATTATAACTTCTTACTAAGTAGGAAATAATGCCTAAATTTTAGTGTATCTGTTTGATTCCCTTTTCTGAATCTCTTATTCAGAAGCTAAACAATTATACATGTTTAATTATACAGAAAACCTCTTATAAGATGCTATTTTAGAAACAGAAAAGAGACCGTAAAAATGTCACCTGTATACATTCAAATATTTTGTCCCCTACACAATCCCTCTCTGTAGAGAGCAGTTTACTGAGTCATCCAGGTGAAAATGCACCGACGTATGTGAGGCTAAAGAATTACCAAGTTTTATAACCTCCACGAGAAGGGAAAGTAACCCTCTCGTCCCTTACTTAAGGTCATGCTCCTTAAGGATAAGACAAATATTAGGTCTAGAGAGGCCGTCATTGTTTCTTTCTCCGCCGTGGCTATTCACTGTCATTTGGGAGGAGAGTGGCGTGATTGGGGAGGGTAATTTGATTCTGGTGGGACATTTTGGGGAGGGAGAGGGAAGGCTGGCACCCTCCCCTCTAGTTTCATGGGTGAGAGAACACGAGTGAGCACGTGGGAGAACTCAGATGCCCAGCACACTCGGACGTGTAAACTAAGCCTCCAGGGTGTGCCAAGACCTGTGGATAATTCACTTCTCCTTATTTCCTCTCACATGCCTCCCCAGTCACTTGGTTTATTTTCCCCTGTGCCATTGTTCTCCAACTAACCAATTGGGTCTCAGTGGAATTTAAGCATTGAAGGATACATCTTTTCTCTTCTTTCCTATATGTAACATATTTATTGACTGCCTCCTGTTCATCAGTCATTGCTTCAAATATCAAAATCCTGATTTTCTGAGTTGGTCTTGTCATTCTCGGTTGCTGCTTTCTCTTTCGTGGGGATTTCGCATATTCAACTCTGGGTCTATATGGTATCAGTCATTTTTAATACTCCCTTTCTGTTTATTTCTACTTGCTAGGAAAAGCCATTGAAACAATCCCAGCCAGATTTCTTTTCTCCTCTCGGTACCTCTGTGTATTTAGAGATACCTTCATGTCTTTGTTTTTTTTAAAAAAACCAGGATTTTCTTTAGTTACCTGGTCCAAAATAAGCTCGCGTATATACAGTTCGAACGTCATGGTAGCCCAAGCTCCTGCAGATCACCTGTCCATTGCGCAGTTCCCAGTAGTCGTCGCACACGGTGCCCCACTGGCCGTAGCGGAACACCTCCACCCTGCCCTCGTGAGGGCCGCTGCCGCCCACCAGCCGGACCGTCCTTGGGGTACCTGCAACAAAACAACCAAAAGCAAGGGTTAGTTGTTTTTATGATGCTTTTTTTCTTTTTTGGACAGTGTTTTAGTGCCTTTTCCCAAATTCAGCTATGGGAATTAATACGAAACTTTCTAGCACCACCTATTGGTAAAGACGCAATTCACCGCATTGCGTTAATAAAAATTGGAGTAAAATCCTTCTGTTTAACAGTTACATAAATTATATGTATAAGAACACTTCAAAGATTATGGTCCAGTGACTTAAAACTGCTACAAATTTGTCATAGCTATTTTTCCTACAATTTAGAAAAGTGTGTAAAATGCTTCAGTATTTTCTTGACACACTAACACAATTTCACACACAATCCAGTAACTTTTAAGAGTATAGCAGGGGCACATATTTTGTAATATCATAAACCCAAAAATTAGATGACTAATAATCATATCTTCTAACAAGAGAAACAAGCTTATTATAGTAACAGCATTCATTTAAAAATAGCAAGAACATTCCTTGTTAGGAGGTCCATGGAATTTGTCCCAAAGTGTCTCTTTTTTTTAAATAACGGGGTGAAAACTGGACAACTTTTGCACATTTTGAGAAATGACTAAAGTGGTAAACTTTATGAACAAGTACACCATGTTTTTGTTGCAAAGTAACTTGGTTTTGCCTTGTCAAACTTATCAAAATTGCCACATGTCCACAAAATCTTGATAACACTGGAGGGAAATTTACATAATTACAAATGACCCTTTGTAATTTTTAAAAACCGACATACATTATTTTCTTGATTCTTTCAAAATACAATTCATTGCTAAATACTGAATTCATGTAATCATGCCTAAGTACATAAGCCACACCTTACTTAATACATTTAAGTTAAAAGTTTTTTTTTTGTTGTTGTTTTTTTTTTAGTTAAAAGTTTTTTAAAAAGGAAAACGATTCGCTGTTACAGTGTTCAAACTTTCAATTTCTGAGTAAAATACATGCGTGACCTAATATTCACTATTTAATTGCCTAAGAAAACGAGAAAGAATAATATGGTACCAAGAACGGACTGTGTAACATTCTAAAATGTTAGTGTCATGTTGCGTTAAACTAGTGTCATGCCCTAAAGTTTAATTTTACATAAGGCAAATAATTTTTAGCATGCATCAGAATCACAGGTTTCTGAATCGGTGGGTGTGAGAGGAGAACCCAAGAATTGAATTCCTCCCAAGTTCCCCGGTGATGTTGATGCTGTTGGCTTAGAGACCACATTCTGAGAAGCAGAGACCTAGAAGATCACGTGCTGTATTAAAAGGGGATGGGAAGTGGACGTAGCTCAACTGATAGAGCATCCGTCTACCATATGGAGGGTCCAGGGTTCAAACCCAGGGCCTGCTGAGCTGGCCCATGCACAGTGCTGCCGCATACAAGAAGTGCCGTGCCACGCAGGGGCACCCCCGCATAGGGCGCCCCACAAGGAGAGCCGCTCTGCATGAAAAAAAGCGCAGCCTGCCCAGGAGTGGTGCCACGTGGAGAGCTGGCGCAGCAAGATGACGTAACAAAGAAGACATAGATTCCCAGTGCCGCCTGATAATGCAAGTGGACGCAGAAGAACACACAGCGAATGAACACAGAAAGCAGACAGCGGGGGGAAGGGGAGAGAAATAAATAAAATAAATCTTAAAAAAATAAAAATAAAAGGGGGAGCATTTTGTATGAGAAACAGCAGTGGATGCCTCATTTTTTCCCAAAGAAGATGGCAGCAGATTTATTCTAGATCCCCTATGCTCATGAAATTCTGAGAGAGAGTAACACTTTCCATTTAAACTCTTTAGAACAAATATGTTTGGGCATTCGTATGCCTCTCTGTCATCTGAAATATTTTTCAACCATAACTTGACCATTGAGCATACTTTACTGATCCTTGATCATATCTGAATAAAACAGAGGAGAGAGGCAGGTGTAATCACTCACTCAAGTGTCGGCATCACTCACCATTCAGCTGTTCTGTTTTGGTGATGGGGAAAGGTTCATTTAAACAATTTGCAGAGCTTCAATCATAGCATTTTGTCTATAAGATCAGAGTTTTCGTTGAATTAAACCAACTCATCATTACGTGGGTGCAAATTGTGTTAGTTTGCTAGGGCGGCCAATACCCCACAGTCTGGCTGACTTACGTCCATGGAAGTTTCTTGTCCCACAGTTCTAGTGGCTAAAAGCTTGAGCCTAAGGCATTAGCAGAGCCACCCTTCCTCTAAAGTCTGTGGCAAAGACTCTGTTTGTTGTCTTTCTCTTGGCTTCCTGGGATGGCTTGCTGGCAAAACATGGCATCTCCTTCTGCCCATCTGTGTTGAATTCTCCCCCTCATAGGACACCTGTGATGTGGATTAGGGCCATTCTAATCCAGTTTGGTTTCATTTTAACTAATTTCCTGTTCCAAGACTCTATTTCCTGATAAGGTCACATTCTCAGCACTGAGGATTAAGAATTGAACATATATTTTGGGAAGACACAATTAAACTAATAGGAGATGCCTATGGTTTCCTTGGCATCAGTCTAACCTATTTAGCCAAAGATATTTTTCACTGGTAAAATATATATTCTCAATTTTTGTTTTGTGCCTAAAGAGCTCATTTGAGCATGAGTTTATATTTCCTTGTCTCGCTTGTAAGAAGATGATCTAGGCTAGATGTTTCTAAACCAGCAAAGTATACTAAAGAATTTAATCTAACTAGGAAAAACACTTCTAAAATTTATTTTCGGTTCAACTTTTTATGGAGTAAAGAGGAAGTTTTTCTGTTTTTAATTCTTCCCTTAATTTTATTAGTTTCAACTTTTTCCAGATTCAATTTAGATAAATACACCATGTATTGACTATGTGCTTACTGACTCTATATCAGTTACTCTTTAATTGGCCAATAACAGAAATGCAAATGAAAGTAGTTTAAACCAAAAATGGAAATGATAATATATTTGAAGGATGATGGGTGTCCCATGGAGCCCACAGATAAGGTTACTGTTATGCTTCTGGACAAGCGAGCCAAGGCTTGAATCCGCTCAGGGCTCCATCTTCCGCTTTCACCTGCACTTCTCCCTATATGGTGTTTCATTCTTCTCTCTTGATTTTCTCCAGTCCACATGATAAGACATGCCTGCTAGTCACTCCTAAGTTTATATTTTATTTTATTTTTATTTTTTTAAAGATTTATTTTTATTTATTTCTCTCCCCTTCCCCCCTGTTGTCTGCTCTCTGTGTCTATTCGCTGTGTGTTCTTCTGCGTCTGCTTGCATTATCCGGCGGCACTGGGAAACTGTGTCTCTTTTTTGTTGCATCATCTTGCTGCATCAGCTCTCCATATGTGCGGCTCCATTCCTGGGCAGGCTGTGCTTTTTTCACGCAGGGCGGCTCTCCTTACAGGGTGCACTCCTTACGCGTGGGGCTCCCCTACGCAGGGGCACCCCAGCATGGCATGGCATTCCTTGCACGCGGCAGCACTGCGCATGAGCCAGCTCCACATGGGTCGGGAGATCCTGGGGATCGAACCCTGGACCCTCCATATGGTAGGCAGGTGCTTTATCATTGAGCCACATCTGCTTCCCCTAAGTTCATATTTTAGTCTCTTTCTTCCGGGGAAGTCACTTTGGCCTAGTTTGTACTAGATGGCCATCTGTGGACCAATCGGTGTGGACCGAGAAGATGGGTCACTTGCATTAATGTAGCATTCCTGGAGTGAGGGCAGAGGAGGCCTTTCCTTGTGGGAGGGGAGTTTTGAGCAGGCAAAACAGTAAGTTCTTTATGTAAAAGATATTTTAGGGAGTGGATGTGGCTCAAGCAGTTGAGCACCTGCTTCCCACATGGGAGGTCCCGGGTTAGGTTCCCAGTGCCTCCTAAAAACAAAAAAACAAACAAGCAAACAAATGGAAAAAACAACTCAGGGGAGCCAGTGTGGCTCAGTGGTTGAGTGCTGGTTTCCCACATATGAGGTCCTGGGTTCAATCCCCAACCCTAGTACCTTAAAAAAAAAAAGGCATTTTAATACTCTTTGTGTATACATGCAAAAATAATGATACCATATGTTTAGCACTATGTTATTCTTCAAATCTGTACTATAGAATATTACTGAAATGATACTGGGCCAGGAGTCAGATAATCTGGATTTTAGTTCTGCCTCTTTTGCATTGTTTATGAGACCTTGCATAAACATTTTAACTCCTCTGGGACCAAATTTTCATCTGCTAAAAAGGAGAAAATGGTATCTGCTCTTAATCAAATGCATCTAAACATAACTTCTGTGGGAGAGGGTGTGGCTCATGCAGTTGAGTGCCTGCCTCCCACATGGGAGATCTCAGGTTCAATTCTCAGTGTCTCCTAGAAAAGACAAACAAACAACGAGTAGACAACAAGCAAAAACAAAGAGCAGACAATGAGAAAAAAACAACAAGCAAACAACAAGCAGACAATACGCATAAACAAACAAGCAAGGAATGAATGTGGCTCAAGCAATTGAGCACCTGCCTTCCACAAGGGAGGTCCCACCTTCACTTCCTGATGCCCTCTAAAGAAAAACAAACAGACAATGAGCAAAAAACAACAAGCAGAAACAACGAGCAGACAATGAGCAAACAGATGAGGGAGCCGTGGTGGGGGACTTATTAAAATAAATAAATAAATAGCCTCTGTGTGCCAGGCACTTTTCTGGGTTCCAGGAATTATTTGACTAAAACATAGATCCTGCCTTCAGGGTTCATATAATTTTGAAGTTATTATGCAGATTAACTGAAATAATGCATTCTTTAAATACACTTTAAAGAATAATAAAGTTTTTATTTTCACAAACTTTCAAAAACTTTTGAAGTTTCCATTTTGTATTGAAAGCAGTGGAATAATAATATTTATTATCTCTGCGATATCAGTCACCTTTTCTTCCTAACTCCCCATTTAATATGTATCCTTTGCAAGGAATAGTTAATAACCAACTAAGATGAGCTTTTGCAGATCGGTAAGACTGGCTCTGTGGTTTCAGATGTGGGTTTATTTGGCCTTTTTAATTTCCAGACATGATTTTCTACTACTTTGGAGATTTTGGAGGGACTTTTCTAGACCAGTAGTGAACAAGCTGTAGCTGCTGGCCAGTTCTGTAAATAGTTTCCCTGGAGTAGGACCACGTCCATTAGTTTAGGGATGGTCTCTGCTCACTTAACTGCCTCAGTAGAGGTGAAAAGCTGTGACAGAGACCATATGGCATGCAAACCAAAATATTTACGATCTGGCCCTTTGCAGAAAAACTTTGCCAATTTCAGGAATAGGGAAAACACAAGACTAGGACGCTAGAGGCTTCGGGCAGGTGTACTCCCGGCATGTGGCCCCTGGAACGAGAAGGTACCGAGCCATCTTGGCTTACCCCCTAGTTTAAGCTCTCGAGGATTTCCCCACATCCCGTTTTTCATCCCATTTATAGAACTACTCGCTTTCCCCCAAATAAGCCTTGCTCTCTCCTCTCTCCCTGACTGGGGCGCCCCTCCCAGTTCCACCTCCCTTCTTCTACCCTTAACTCCTGCTGGGGAGGTTTACCCACTTTGGGCAGCATTAGGGCTCTCTTCAGCACCTCCAGTGAGGGAGCGCACTTAGCAATCACTTGATGAAGAGTTAAGGAGGGAGGAAATGAATGGAGGGTGAATCTTCTTACCAGGTGGACCAAATGACCCCATTTAAATTGGTAAATCCTTTTAAAAAAATCAAACAAAAGAGGAACATAGAATTCAGGATTTCACAACTCTTGGAAGGTTTTTACATGTAAAAGCAGTAAGACTTCCTTAAGGAAAGACCAGTTTAACTGGGGGAAACATGAAACCTGTTGTGGGAAAAATTCACAAGGCTAAGCACCTCCCAAGGTGAGAGAGGCTGGGGGAGGATCGGACAAAAGCCTCACACTTGGTCTTGCCAGTTCTTGGAGACCATCTGTCTTCCAGGGGTGCAGTAATATTAAACAGAATCAGGGGGCTAAATGTCGAGTCAATTCACAATGAGAAATGGAATTGCCTCAAAAACCGAATTATTTGCATCCACTTGACAGGCTACTTTCTCCCCATGGACATATGCAGGGAAAGTGAAATCATAATCAGTTAGTTATTAAAATAATTCATTTATTAATTTACAAGGAGACATGGCAGTGAGATTTTGCTTTGGAGACTAACCGCTGATCTTTGGTTAGTAGCTTTTTTCTTTACATGTATTAATATATTCAGTCAGGTTAGGTGAATTGACATATCTGTGCTCTGATATTTTTCATTCTACAGTTTAACATTGTAGGGCTTACTATCTTCATTTCCTAAATTGTGAAGGAAGACTATATAGTACTAGTCATTTTCATGTATTTCTTAAACTCTGTATATAAAATAAGAACAATAAATAAAATAGCTACTAAACAAATACCTCATTCATATTTATATGACCATGACAACGAAAAAAAATAAGTAATAGACAATGAAGATGATTTACAAAAGAAGAAAACTTTTTGTAGTCTAATCTGAAGCAATAACTCCAAATATGTTAAATGCTAACAATCCCAGGGATTGTTATAATTGCAGTATGTAACATTCACTGAGTAGTTTGGGAGGCATTAAACATAACTGTTAAATGGCCAAGTATAAAATGGAAAAAAAAATACAAAGATAATATTAAATGACTATATTAAGAGGAAAGAATTTGATTACCATTATGCAAAAAAATTTGGTGCATACAAAGACTGGAAGAAAGTAATTTGTATATGGGATTGAAATCAAATATATAATCTTTTTCCTATTTTCTTTAATTATAATTAAGTTATAGTTAAGGTCAATTTAATTAAAATACATTGTCAGGCTGGCTATTCACTAAGGTCCTTACTGCTGTAAAGTGTCTATGATGAAAATAAAGTTGAAATTCATAAAATTCAGGAAAAATTACAGGCTCAGGATGAGAAATATAGTATTATGCCATTTATGCAGAACAATAAGACATCAAAAATACCATCTATTGTTTATATATACATATGTGGTAAATATGTGGAAACATGAACGGAAGGAAACATGAACTTCAGGCTTCATAGTTGACCCTGAAAAGGGAGGACAGCGAGCCCGAAGAGGCTTCAGTTATATATGTAGCATTATGTTTCTTAACAACAAAAAAAAAACTATGGCCAGACTGGTCAAACGACAACATCTCTGACATCCAGGTGGTATATCCATGGCTGTTAATTATCTGTTTGAGATAGTGTTCTTCCTTCTTTCCTTCATGTTTCAAATGTATTTTATTTAAAGATGGAAACAACACTGTGGCACAATGTTGTTAGAATCCCACATGCTACAAATAAACTATAAAACTGCTTCATGTCAAGGTCTTTTTAAAAGGAAGGTCACTGTGTGTGTGTTTTCTGCCATTAATTGGAATAAGGATTTAGGGTTAAGTTTATTACAATGGTGATTCTTATATTTGAGTTCTAGCCACACGGACGGGGAACTGGCTTCTTATTTAATGAGGTGTCTAGCTGTGAGAGGCACAGCTCAGCTATGAGGTACTTGGGGAAATGGTGAAATTTTTCCAGAAAAGTAATGTAACAGGTTTTGAATCTTCCTCTGGAAGTCAAAGGAGACCAGTACTTGGGCTATCCCTGGTCAGAGTAAACAGGAGAAAACAGAGAGGGATAGGATTTCAGTGGTGAGGTGTGTGGAAATGTTATGACTGCAAGGATTAAGGAGAACGAGGACGAGATGTGTACCCGTTAACTGGGGACGATCAAGAAAGTGAAGTCTAAGGTACAATCTTAAGTTGTAGACTCTTCTGCTAAAATTCTTATCTGTTCTTGCAAAATCTTCAGGAACATTCTCTCAGAGTCCCAAGGGGAGTTGGAGCATTTCCTCGAAGGAGGGGCGCAGCGTTGCCCGTGATTGGAAGGAAGTGTGCTCGGTTAGGGCAACAGCAGCGACCTGGGGGCGAGGCCTTGCAGAGTCTAATTCTTTGAATTTTCATCAAATTATTGGAGGCAAGAAGACACAGGATTTGCCTTAGAATATGAAGTGGGTGCTTACACTATTTTATTTCAATATTGAAGAACAAACTGAGGCACGAGGTTTGAGGACTGGGTGCAAAAGGGCTTGAGAATGTGTTGCTTCAAAATGAGTGGCACCCAACTCAGATGATATTGTGTACCTTTAACTTAATTACTTTGGTCTATGAAAGTTAAAAAGGAGAAGAAGGCTATGATTTTCTGTATTAAGCCTGTGCTTTTCATCATGCCATCACCTAGGACTTAACCTAATTTGGCTAAAGAATCATATCATCAGGTAACGAAGGCGAAAGAATTTGTGTTTAAAAAGAATACCTCCCTATTTGTACGAATCTCCACAGAAAGGTAATGTTTTCAACTAAATCTATGTGGGAAAAAGAACAAAGAACACCGAAAAGTCGAGTGATACAAGGAAAACAGCATGGGTGGCATTTTAAGTTCTCTTCCGAAGGCTGTGAGTGATAATGCTGCTTCTATCCCTGGATTTTCAAACTTGCCAATCAGATAGAAGTGTCTGGTTTCAGAGAGCACACTGTTGTCTTCAAGGCTTTGTGTTTATGTACTGGAACAGTCAGTCTAATTTTAGAGCAATGTTGTTATTATTTAAGATTTCATTTCTAAGTAGGTAAATTTCTCAAGTTACTCAGAGGGAGAACCTTTAAAATTTTACAAAGCGGGGCTGTAAAAATTACTGTTCCAGGGGATTTTATTGTTCCAGGGTATTTAAAATTTTGCTCTTCACTTAAAACCCGGCAGCACTAGAGTGATCAAGTCATCCACTAAAATACTGGAGAGAGCTATTTCACAAAGCTCATATCCTAAAAGAGCATAATTCATGTTATCATTCTTTCTGATTTTTGGAAAAGCAGGCTTTGGTCAGATTTTGAAAAATTCCTGGTGTTCCTCCTTATAAGCTGTTGAAAACTTTTGAGAAGTGGTCTAACTTCTTGGACCATTTATAAAATAAATATAATAATAACACCTATCTCCTAGGATCAAGGTTTCAAAAGCATCAAGATGTGAAAAATGTATTTTAAACTGTAAAGCATCATATAAAGAGCAGTGATAGAATTATTACCTATGTTTTATTCTTAAATTATTCTAGGAACCTGTGAAATCAAGGACGAGGGAATTTGATATGTGCATTTCCTAGGAAAAAATGTCCCAAATTTTACCAGCTTAAGTTTAATTTGTCTAGTTATTGACAAGGCTGACAATTCAATACAGATCCTTTGACTTTTTATGAAGAGCAAATAATTTTCCAAAATAACTCCGAGTGTTTATACCTTGAATTGGATTTGGAAGCTGTTGAGTGACAGTATTTATTCTTGGCATTCTGTGCCATATTTTATTTTCACTTGTAACTGTTCAGTCCCTGCGTGCTGTGATCAGCTGACCTATTGGAACTGCTAGAAGACAAAAGTATATACAGTCCTTGTTACATCCACCAGATGGGAGACCCACGATTCACGTACGCCTGCCCAGCCCAGAACTTTTTAGGGACAGAGGACTTGTCACCTCAAAAATCCAACAAAGAAGCTATTCCCCTCCTCCAAGAAACACTGCCAAAGCTCGCCTTGCTTAACACTTGTCTTTTTCGTGTAGTCATATTGATCCTCTTTAAAAAATAACAACATCAGAAATATGAGTTGGAATTTTATTTTAGGAAATAGTAAAAAGTGGGGGTGGGGGGTGGGAAAGCCTTAAAAATGGTGTGTCTCGATGTGATCTCTCAGGCTGAGATAAGGGCTCAATGTCCAGCTATGCTACCAACTTGCTTTATGACCTTGGACATACCATTTGCCAGTTTGCACTCTAATCCCTTCATTTGTTGCACTGTCTTTTGTAATGACCTCGTACGATGGTAGCGCAAAAATGTATTTTGAAAGGGTTTGAAGGGGAAAGTTCGATTATATTAAGGTAAAAAATAATGTACCCAAGTGAGAGAATTTAAAGCCATGTAAACCAAGACTCAAACTGCAGACCCACCATGTACATACAGGAGCATACTTTTGCAGAGGTTATTCACTTCTAAATCCTAATGGGCAAAAGAGCAGATACGTTTCTCTGGAGGATTAAATGAAGAAGGAATATGTGTTTTGTGGCATATCTGTCACAGGGGAGTTACTAAATATATTGCAGCTTTTTTTGTTATTAATATTATAATTTCCTAAAAAAATTAAATTTCATTGGGTGGTGGAAGAACAAAAACATCAAGTGATAAAGAACAGTTTCTCAACCACATTGTGCTTCAGAGTCCTAAGAAGAGCTTTTTGGCAAGTACACATATCAGTCAAAAACCTAGATCCTCTGAGGTTAGCATCTTTGGTGTCAGGTCCAGCTGTCGCCTTAAGACAAAAACCTCAGAAGTCATGATGATGCTCACCATACCACAACAATGTTAGAATATAGCACGGTCATGTAGAAAGTCATCATATTGTGGAAGAATTGAATTAATAAATCGCTGTCCAAAGAGCAATCAGCTAGAATATTGCTAAATGTCGTTATGATAATTTAGTCCGGTTGATCCATTTTTTTGATGCCCTGTACCCTGCACTCTGTGAGTTTGAAGGGTCACATGAAGGTGCCTCTCCCACTCCTTGTGTTTACCTGATGTGGTTGACCTGATGTGGTCAAGGGGAAAGCTCACCACCCACGCAGACACAAGGAGGTTTCACTTGACAGAAAGCTAGTGGCCTTCTTTCTCAGACATAGATAGATGTGAAGATACTGCAGCATAGCAAGAGCTTCCCTGATCATGAATGCAACTTACACAAATGGAGAGACAGACAGACAGAAGAGAATGAAGGACATAGAACTTCCAGCTGATGAAGGTGGTGGCAAAAGACCCTTCAGGGTGTGTTTCCGCACGGTATCTTTAACATTCAGCAAAAACCGGCAGAGCATCTCCCTGAAGGCGCTGGAAAACAGCTAAGGGGTTGCAGTAACTGGGCAAGTGCAGATGAGGGAAAGGCAGCTCTTTTTTTTTTTTTTTTTTGCTGGCCTCTGTCTTCCTCCTCCAGCCGCGTGGAGCCAGCCTGCACGCCCTGGCCAGCCCCTGACCTCTTCTGGAAGGAGCAGAGCGACCCCTGTGCGCACGCTGAGGGGCTCCCTGTTGGTGACAGTCTGTCCAGTGGGACCCTGAACCTCTCCTTGGCTCACCTCGCAGGACTTGCCCCGCAGGTGGAACCGGTGTGTTGGCACAAAGCAGCCTTGGAAATAATTAACGCCCGGTGGCCGGGGGCCAGGCTTCCCTGCTTTGAGCCAGACGGGAGAGCACGCAGGATGGGGAGAGGGTCCACGTCACAGGAGTCGAGGCAGCGTTCAAATCCCCGGACAGAGAGGGATGCCAGACCTGCAGCAGCACCGCCAGGGACAGGGGCCGGCTCAGAAAAGACACAGCGGCCTTGCCCGTCCCATTCCCCGGCCCACCTCATCAGGACAGCGACCTTCGAAGGCGAACATCAGCCAAGCCAGAGCCCATCTGGAAAGGCTGGGGAAGGTGTCTTTTTGCATTTGTTTGTTTTTGGTGGCTCTTGGCACTCAAGAAAATGTCGGTACTGTAAATGTGACACATTTGGAGGCAGGGAGATCTAAGATGGCAAAGCACAGAGGGGCAGGCCGCCCTCCTCCAGGAACTGCGGGTGGGTGGCAGGTTTACCTGGCACAAGGGAAGCCGAGGCCGTGCGGGCCACAGAGAGGGCGGCTGGAGGGGGGACCCAGCTGGGGGTAGGGGGGCTGTGGGAGGTACAGCAGCAGGTACATCGGGCTCAGGGGGGAAGCCAGGGCGATGCCGCCGGAGTCCAGGGCTCAGCCAGCTGGAGCAGGAAGGGCGCGGGCAGCAGGGCCGTGACCCGTGGGAAGGGCGTGTCCCGTGGGCGGTGCAAGGCCATGTCCCGTGGGCGGCAGGACATGTTCCGTGGGCAGGGCGTGTCCTGTGGGTGGCAGGGCTGTGTCCCATGGGCAGGGGCATGTCTTGTGGGCAGGGCGTGTCCTGTTGGCGGCAGGGCATGTCCCGTGGGCAGGGCCGTGTCCCATGGGTGGCAGAGCGTGTCCCGTGGGCAGAGCCATGTCCCGTGGGCGGCGGGGCCGTGTCCCGTGGGCGGCAGGACATGTTCCATGGGCAGGGCGTGTCCCGTGGGTGGCAGAGCGTGTCCCGTGGGCAGGGCCGTGTCCCGTGGGCGGCGGGGCCATGTCCCGTGGGCGGTGGGGCCATGTCCCGTGGGCAGGGCTGTGTCCCATAGGCAGCAGGACTGTGTCCCGTGCCCAGCAGACTCTAGGGATGGGAGAGCGGTGGGGCAAAAACTGTGGGGCCAGCACCCAGCCCCCCACTCGGGGAGAGAGGCCCTGGGAGAGGAGGTAGGGCAGGCAAACCGGGTCTCAGCAGGTTCCGGAAGGAGAGGTGCAGCCTGTGCGGAGGGGCTCCGGGGACCGCGGGGCGGGCTGACCCAGCAGCTGTCACCTCAGCCCGCCTGGGTCAGGAGGGGGGCTGACCGGCCCGGGGCTGGGCGAGGGGAGCCAGGGAG
Source organism: Dasypus novemcinctus (assembly GCF_030445035.2). Lineage (NCBI taxonomy): Eukaryota > Metazoa > Chordata > Mammalia > Cingulata > Dasypodidae > Dasypus > Dasypus novemcinctus. The sequence continues at coordinate 6,837,482 of NC_080701.1, read as the reverse complement.
GCAGAGGACAGGCCCGCGAGGAGGACGCCCGGGGCCGCGGTGGGAGGCGCAGCCCAGGCTGGCAGGCGCCCACCTGCCCAGAGAGAAGGGGTCCCGAGAGGAGCCAGAGCCAGCGGCGCCCCGGGGAGGGAGCGCAGGGCCAGCAGCCACCGACAGAAGTTAGGCTGGGATTTCATAAAGCTCTGTGTTTTTAGTTTGTAAAACCCTTCCTTCTTTTTTTTTCAGTCTGCATCTGGGTACCCTACTTGTGGAGCGCAGGCTGCAGGGTGGTTGGTGAGCACGGCAGCCGAGACGGGCTGGAAACCCCAGGGAGGCCTCGTTTTTCCTTCTCTCTCTCTCTCCCTCCCTTCTCTCTCTCTCTCTTTCTCTCTCTCTCTCTCCCCCCTCCCCTCTCTCTCTCTCTCTCTCTCTCTCTCTCTCTCCCCCTCTCTCTCCTTCCTTTCTTTTCTTCCTTCTTTCTTCTTTCTTTCTTTCCTCTTTCTTTCCTTTCTTCTTTACTTCTTTCTCTTTCTCTCCTCTTTTTCTTTCTTTCTCTTTTCTTTCTCTTTCCTTCCTTCCTTCCTTTCATTTTCTCCTTTTATTTTATTTTCTTTTATTTTTCCCTCTTCCTTTGCTCACCTTTCATCCCACTTTCTCTTGTTTGGTCTTCATTTTCTCTCTTCTCATCATGTTTCCAGTCTTTCATTTTATTTTATCTTTTCCCTGTTTCTTTTTTTTCCACCTTTTAAAATTCTTATTCCTTTTGATTTTTTATTATTTTTGACTCTTATTACTTATTTTTTTACCTGGCTCTTTCATGGGTCTTTTTCTATCCTTTTTATAATTATTATTTTTCTTTTTCTCTTCTTCTTTCTTTCCCTTTTTTATGGTCTTAATGAAGTGAAGGAAGAGATAAAGGATGTTAAGAAGACCTGGGGGAACATACAGTAAAAATCGTGAACATACATAAATAGATAACGGATCTGATGCTGATGAGTAGCACAAGGTAAGAAATTAAAAAAATACACTGGAAGCACGTAACAGCACATTTGAACAGGCAGAGGAAAGAATTAGTAATGTTGAAGCTAATACATCTGAAATCAGACAGTAGAGCAGATAGATTAAAAGATAGAAAAAAATCCAGCAGGGACTCAAGGATTTGAGTGACAACACAAAGCACACAAACATACACATTTAAAGCACCCCAAAAGGAGAAAAGAAGGGAAAGGGGGAAGAAAGACTGTTGGAGGAAATAATGGCTGAAAACTTCCCAACTCTTCTGAGGGACAGGGATGTACAGGTCCAGGAAGCACAGCAAATCCCAACGAGTATAAATCCTAACAGGCCTTCTCCAAGACACATATTTATCAAATGGTCAAATGCTCAAGACAAAGAGAGAATTCTGAAAGCAGCAAGAGAAAAGAGATCCATCATATATAAAGGAAGCTGGATAAGATTAGGCACTGATTTCTCATCTGAAAGCATGGAGTTGAGAAGGCAGAGGTATAATATAGTTAAGGTGCTAAAAGAAAAAAAAACTGCTGGCCAAGAATTCTGTATCCAGCAAAGATGGCATGTAAAAATGAGGGAGAGTTCAAAATATCCACAGATAAACCAAAAGTAAGAGTTTGTCAACAAGAGTCCTCCGCTTCAAGAAGTACTAAAAGAAAATTTGCAGGTTGAAAGAAGAAAATGGGAGAGAAAGGGTTGGAGCAGAATGTAGAAGGGAAGATTATTAGTAAGAGTAACTAAAAGGATTAAAAGAGAAATAAGAACAAAATATGACATATATAAACCTAAAGAAAAAATGGCTAATGTAAGTACTGCCTTGAGAGAAATAGCACTGAAGGGCAACATATTAAAGTCTCCAATCAAAAGACACAGATTGGCGAATGGATAAAAAAATATGGCCCATCTATATGCCATCTAAAAGAAATGAACCTTAGACCCAGTGCTGCAAGGAGGTTGCAAGTGAAAGGTTGGAAAATGATTTTACATGCAGACAACAACCAAAAAAGTGAGGGTGTAGCTATATTAATGTTGGATAAATAGACTAAATGGAAAACTATTGTAAGAGACAAAGAAGGACACTATATATTAATAAAAAGGATTCTATCAAGAAGAAAGAACAATCATAAATATTGATGCACCAACTGGGTGCCCCAAAATACATGAGACAAACAATGGAAAGCTAAGGGAAGAACTATAATTATTGTGGGGGACTTTAATACATTATCACCATTAGACAAAACTCATGGCAGAGGGTCAATAAAAAGAAACAGACCTTCAATAATATGTTAGAGGATCTAAACCTAATAGACATATGCAGAAAATCACACCCAAATATAGCAGGATATACATTCTTCTCAAGTGCACATGCATCATTCTCCAGGAAAGACCACATGTTAGGAACAGAACAAGTCTTACTGAATTCAGAAAGATTGAAATTATACAAAGTAGTTTCTCTGACTACAATGGAATGAAGCTGGAAAATAATAAATGGCAGAGAACCAGAATAGGCAAAATGATATGGAATTTAAGCAACACACTCTTAAACAATCAGTGGGTCAAGGAGAAAACTGCAAAAGAAATCAGAAACTACCTTGAAATGAATGAATGTGGGAATACAACATATCAAAACCTATGGGATGCAGCTAAAGCAGTGCTGAGAGGAAATTTATAGCCATAAATGCCTATATTAAAAAAGAAGTGCTAAAATCAAGCACATAACTGCCCACATGAAGACACTAGAAAAAGAACAACAAAGTAATCCTAAAGCAAACAACAAGAAAGATCACAAAGATTAGAGCAGAATAAGTGAAACTGAGAATATAAAAAGCACTATAAAATATGAACAAAATAAAAAAGCTTTTTTTATTGAGGTTAATAAAATTGGGAAAAATTAGCTAGACTAACAAAGAAAAAAAGAGAGAAGAAGCAAATAAATAAAATACAAAAGGAGAGAGGGGATACCACTTCTGATCCCACAGAAATAAAGACTACCATAAGAGGATATTTTTCTCATAAGGGTCTAATATCTAGCATACATAAAGAAAACATTTAGAAAAAGAAAAACAATATTGGAGGAATCACACTACCTGACTTTAAAGCATACTGTAAAGTTACAATGGTCAAAACTGCATGGCATAGGCACAAAGATAGACATGCAGACCAATGGAACTGAATTGAGAGTTCTGATATAGACCTGAACATACACAGCCAACTGATCTTCAACAAGGTCACCAAGCCCACTCAACTGGGACAGAATAGCCTCTTCAACAGATGGTATTCCATTCGGGGAAGATAGTGGACTAGAAGACATAGGACTCTCTTTTCCTCATGAAAATAGCTAGAAGATGAGCTGAGAAAGCCTGAAAAAAATATTCTAGGGTTTAGGACACCAGGTGAAGTCTGGTCACTGCCCAGAGAAGAGAGAGAGACAAAGGAGGAAAATCACAATGACAAACTGAGTTGAAACCAGTAACTGCTGCTGCTGGAACTCTTCCCCACACTGAAGACACCTTAGAATACTCAGGCCTCTGGAGTGTGCCTACAGACAAAGGGGGATCTAGGATCCACTACCCCAGGACAGGGGAGAGAGAGGGACACAGCCTAAGGCTGATGCAGCTTCTGACTCACAAATTTGGTCTGTTGTGTCCCAGAAACCTTCCAGGCCAGGTGGGACCACACCATTGTTTGCCTTGGTAGCCAGCAAGGGACTAAAGATATATGACCCTCCCAATCTCCTTCGCTACTGAGACTGATTGTTGAAGACTCAGACTCAGAGTGGGGTGGAAATATTTCCTACCTGGGAAAAGGGAGAGGGCTGCCAGAGAAGGCTGGAGCAGTCTCTAAGACTGCCTCCAGGCAGGAAGCTCTATCACATTGATCTGGCCTATGTAGCAACAAACACACTCAGGCCAGGCACTGAACTGAGAGGGCTGCCAAAGAGCACCATCTGCTGGCAGACCAAGGAAATGCATGTGAGAAAATTAAAAATACGTAATAAAGACTTTTTCTGACCTTTATAGCCTCCCTCCCCAAGGCCCTAGGAATTGGGTCTGTGGCCAATTACTGGATCCAGAGCCCAGTTTTGAGCAACTAGCAGGTATAATCCTGCCAAGAATCAAAGAGCAGTGGTAACACACAGACAGCCTCCCACCACTAAATCCCTACAAAAGAGAAAGAAATTGAGCAGCTGAGTAAACTGCATCCTAATCAGATGCTTAGACATCAGCAAAAAATTAAAAGTCATTCTAAGAAAATGGAAGACACGACCAAGAAAAGGAATATATCAAAGTCTCAGAAGAGATGCAGGATTTGAGAGAACTAATTAGTGAGAGGCACACAAATTTCCAAAATCAAATTAATGAGTTGGAAGACAATATGGCTAAAGATTAAACAAATGGTATTCAGAGAACTGGATATCCATATCCAAAAGAATGAAAGAGGATTCCTCTCCCATGCCCTATACAACAATTAACTCAAGATGGATCGCAGGCCTAAGTATAAGAGCCAAGACTGTAAAACTCCTAGAAGGTAATGTAGGGAACAATCTATGAGATATTGCAGTAGGAAATGTTTTCATATACCCAAAGCATGAGCAGTGAAAGAAAAAATAAATGGGTCCTTCTCAGAATTAGAAATTTTTTTTGGTGCTTCGAAGGAATTTGTCAAGAAAGTGAAAAGGCAGCCTATTCAATGGGAGAAAATATTTGGGAAAGTTACCCAATAAGGGTCTAATATCCAGTATGTATAAAGAAATCCTATATCTTAAAAATAAAAAGACAAACAACCTACTTTAAAAATGGGCAAGAGATTTGAATAATCACTTTTCCAAAAAGGAAATACAAATGAAAAGATGCTCAACATCATGAACTATTAGGGAAGTACAAATCAAAACTACAGTGAGATGTCATCTTACCCCTATTAGACTGACTACTATTAAAGAAATGGAAACCTACAAGTGTTGGGAGAGGATGTGGAGGAATGGGAATACTCATGCACAGCTGGTGGGAATGCAGAATGGTGCAGCTATTGGTGAGGACAGTTTGGCAGTTACTTAGGAAGCTAACTACAGAAGTGCCATATGATCCAGCAATCCCACTAATGGGTATATACTCAGAAGAATTGAAAGCAGGGAATTGAACAGATATATGTACACCAATGTTCACAGAGTCACTATTCATGATTACCAAAAGTTGGAAGCAACCCAAGTGTCCATCAAAGATGAATGGATAAGCAAAATGTGGTATATATATATACAATGGAATATTACTCAGCTGTAAGAAGGAATGAAATTTTGACACACACAACATGGATGAATCTCCAAGATCTTCTGTTGGGTGAAGTAACCAGTCACTAAAGGACAAATATTGCAGGACCTCAGTGAATTGACCTAAGCATATTAAGTAGACTCATAGAAACAGAATCTGGAAGATAGGTTATCTGGAGATAGAAAGGGAGTAGAGAGTGGTGAGCCAAATTTCAAACTGGAGAGAAACTACAATAAGGTAGAAGGGATGATCTGGCAGTGAATTGGGGTGATGGTGGGGCAGGATGTGAGTGAGGTTGACCGTGCTGGAGTGTGAGGGTGAGCATAGTTGGAGGGCCAGCTGGACTATCTATGGAATTAGGGGGAGGGCTGGAGGAAGGAGCAGGTGAACGCTGGGGATATGTAGGTCTGTAGTTGAAACGTCAATGGTAAGAATGTTCTTTGGGCAAATATGGTAGGGATAGGTCACAGGTGCTGGTGTCAGCGGTGGGGGAATGTGTGGGAAGGGATGCACCTGAATGTGTTCATTTTGTCACAGGTTGTTATCTCAGTGGGTGGAGACCCACAAAATAAACAACATATTAAACTCCCATTCTGAAGAGTCCTGCTATGGTCTTGTATCTTCTTAATATCCTTTTTCTCTTCCTTCACTTCATTAGATTGATTCATAATAATTGTTTGGACATCCTTGATTCATTGTTCCATGTTTTCCATGTCCTACTGCTTTTTAGTTTATTCATTTGACTGGGCCATGTCTCCCTATTTCTTAGGATGGCTTGCAATTTTTTTGCTGGTTTCCAGGCATCTGTTTATCTTGATTGGCTTATTCAGTTGGTTAGCTTCTCTGTCTACTGTTGGGTTTTATTTCATTTTGGTTTATGTTAAGGGTCCTCTTTCAAACTTGGTTCCCCTTATTCTATATCCTTGTGGTTGTTCATGGTCCCACAAAAAACAAAAACAAAAACAAAAACAAAAACAAACAAAACAAAACATAAAAAAGTAAAAAAGAAGAGACAAAGAATAATGTTTTTTTAGAAAAGGATGGAAAAGGAACCATAAAAGAGCCAGGAAAAAAAGTAAGTAAAAAAAGTGAAAAATCATTAAGAAATAAAAAGGATTAAGAACTAAAAAGGTGAAAAAATTTAAAAAAGAAGAAGAAAAAATAAAATGAAAGACTGGAAAGATGAGAAGATAGAACAAAAGAAAAACAATGGAAGAAGGATATATGCTGGAAAGAAACAAAATAAAGAAAATGAGAAAAAAAGAAGAAGAAAAAAGAAACAAAGCAAACAGAAAAAACAGGCCTCCCTCTTAGACCACTAGTAACTGTCTCAGGCTGCCAGTGCTCACCAATCAGTCATCCTATGGCCCACCCTCCACAGGTAAGTTACCTGGGTATAGAGAAAAAAATAAAAAATGAAATAAAATAAAATAAAATAAAATAACTTAAAGTAATCCCAGTCTAGGCTCAGTGTCTCGAGGCTGCTTGCCCTCACCTTTCCCTCTCTCAGCCAGCTGGATTGCTCTTGGGATCCCTTCATCTCTGGGCCAGGTGGGCACCTGACAGCTCCTGGGCTGCCCCTCCCCACCCCCTTTCCCTCAGGCCAGTCCACCTTCTGAAGGCTTGTTTATCTGTCTCTCCTGGCTTCCCTCTCACCCAGGCTGTTAGGCCCCTGTCAGCCCACCTCTTCACTGTCCCAGTTCCTCCCCCTCCCAGGGCAGGTGGGTGTGACAGCCTGCCAGATCAGTCCCCCTTCCTCTATCCCTGTAGCCCCTTCATTCAAGCTGGTGTTTCCCCTTTTCCTGGAACCTGTTGAGATCTGGTCCTCCTGCCCTATCCCCTTCTCCCCTACCCCTCTCTCCCCCTGAGTGGTCTGGGGGTCAATCCCACACCTGTTTGCCCCACATCTCCCCCACTTTGAGACCCTGCTGGGCTCAGAGACACACCCCTGATTGCCTGGGGGCTTTCCTCAGGACCCAGGTCTTCCAGTCAAATCACTTCCCAGCTTCTCTCTCCCTCTGAGTCAGTTGTGTGCTGGCTTGCCTGCCCTATCTCTCTCTACCTCCACCAGCTGGGTCCCCCCTCTCTGGCTGCCCTCTGCAATTGCTCCCACTGTCCCATGACTTTCCTTCTGCAGGTAAAACTACCTACCTTCCTGCTGTTTCTGAATGAGAAGTACAGCCTGTCATTACCTATTCTCCAGCTTAGATTCTCCCATAGCTGAATCTTATTCTTCCAGATTTGAAACTTATCCTAACAATGGCTGTTGCCTAAGAGTTACCACCTGAAAACCTCCTTTCTACTCAAATGTGGCCTCTCTATAAACCAAATTCAGCAAATAAACGTGATACCTTCCCCTAGCATGGGACATGACTCCCAGGGATGAGCCTCTCTGCTACTGGGAGATTAATAACAAGCACCAACCAGTGATGCAATTGGAAGAAAATCTTGACCAAAAGGGGGAAACATCAAATATAAAAGAGTTTTTATGGATAAGAGATTTCAAAATGAGTCAGGAGGTCATTCCAGGGGTTACACATATGCATATCTCAGGCAGATCTCACTGTCGGCCACTGTTCACAAAGACTTAAATAAGGGTGCTCTTGAGGGTTCCAGAGCCATTCAGGCACTATAGGCAAGTCACACAACCCCTTGAAATCAGCACCCTGTCCATGGGCCTTACTTTGAAATATATGACAACCTATTTCCCCAATGTAACAAAGTTAGATTCATTTATAATTTCCCTACACATTATTGTTCTGTGCATTTTATATGAGCCTATATTTAGCACCTTACCCATTAAATATGTCTCAGGAACTTAAATCTTCAGTCTGTTCATATGCCAATTGACCCTGAATCTCATCAGAGTTGTAGCCAACACCTATTTTCCAAATCAGTATCACCCAGGACAACTAACAAAATGATGATGATGGACAACCCTCATCCCCAAAACAGCGTATCTACAACTACAAGTAAAACAGTTCCTTACATCTGTCTCATGGGACCCAAGCCCCCTCTCAGTTAGAACAGTGGGCATCACCATCCCCAAATCCTCAAGACTGAGGATTGAACAAACATAAGTGAGGAATGGAACTATGGACAAAGTAAACATTAATATTATAGCAATGAAGGAACATGTAACGTTGTTATGAAGATAGTGGTTACCAGAGGCTCAGAGGGGAGAGGGAGGGAATAATAGGTGGAACATAGGGCATTTTTAGGGCATTAGAATTAAGTGTAAACCCCAATGAAAAGTATAGACCTTGGTTAGTAGCAATGCTTCAATATTTATTCATCAATGGTAGCAAATGTACCATACCAATTGTAAGATGTTATTAATTGGGGAAGATGTGAGAAGGTGATGGTTAGGGTATATTTTTTTTATGTAACTTTTCTGTAATCTAAACCTTCTTTCAAAATAAAGTTTATTATATTAAAAAATAAAGCAAATAGGATAAAATTTTAAAAATTGATGTATTCGAAGAGGGAAATAAATGGTTCTACATTAATAGTAGACTTCAATACACCATTTTCAATAATGGATAGAACATCTTGACTGAAGATCAATTAGGAAGTAGAAACTAAAGAACACACTCTCAAACAACAAATGAGTTCAAAGAAAAAAAATCATAAGGGAAATTAGGAACTATATTGAGGCAAATAAAAATACAATATACCAAAACCTTTGGGATGCAGTGAAGGCAGTGCTGAGAGGGAAATTAATAGCGCTAAGTGTAAATTTTAAAAGAAAAAAGAAAAAAGAAAGAAGAAAGATCTTAACTCAGAGACCTAACCTCACACCTGGAGGCTCTAGAAAAAGAAGAGCAAAACAAACCCAAAGCAAGCAGAGGAAAGATACAAAAAAGGTGAATGAGATAAATGAAAGAGAATAAAAAACAGTAGAGAGCATCAATGAAGCCAAAAACTTTTCCTTTGAAAAGATCAACAAAACCAACAAATATTTAGCTAGACTGACAAAGATAAAAAGAAACAGGACACAAATGATGAAACTCAGAAAAGGAAGTGGACATTATAATCTACCCCACAGAAATAAAAAGGACTATAAGAGGATTCTATGAACAACTGCACACAACAAATTGGATAACCTAGATGAAATGGACAAATTCCTAGAAAGACACAAACTACCTACCCTGATTCAAGAAGAAATAGAAGATCTCAACAGACCAATAAAAAGTGAAGATGTTGAGCCAGTCATTGAAAATCTCCCTTAAAAGAAAAACCTGGGACAAAACATCTTCACTCTTGAATTTTATTAAAGAGTCAAAGAAGAATTAACAGCAGTTCTGCTCAAACACTTCAAATAGTTAAAGAGGATGGACCACTTCCTACCTCATTCTATGAGACCCACATCACTCTAATACCAAAGACAACAAAGAACCACAAGAAAAGAAAAGTACAGACTAATATCCTTTATGAATATGGATGCAAAAATCCTCAACAAAATGCTAACAAAGCAAATCCAACAGCATATTAAGGAATTATACACCATGACCAAGTGGGATTTATTTGAGAATACAAGACTGATTCACCAGAAGAAAATCAATTAGTGCAACACACTACATTAATAGAATGAACAAGGCAAATATCCACACTGTCAAGACTTATTCAATATTTACTGGAAGCTCTAGTCAGGGAAATTAGGCAAGGAAAGGAAATAAGAGCATCCATACTGGAAAAATATATATAAAACTTCCCCTATTTGTGGATGACATGATCCTCTATAGAGAAAATCCTGAAAAATCCACAATAAAGTTACTAGAGATAATAAATAAATTCAGCAAAGTCACAGGGCACAAGATTAACACCAAAAATCAGCAGTGTTTCCATACATTAGTAATGGATAACGTAAATAGGAAATAAAGAAAAAAATCCATTTATAATAGCAACTAAAAGAATAAATTATTTAGGAATAAATTTAATCAAGGATGTAAGGATATATACATGGAAATCTACAAATGTTGCTAAAAGAAATCAAAGACCTGAATAAATGAAAGGATATTCTGTGTTCATAGATTGGATGACTAAATATTGTTAAGAGGTCAATTCTATCGAAAGCAATTTACAGATTCAATGCAAGCATGATCAAAATTCCAATTGCTTTCTTTGCAGAAATGGAAAAACTAATCATATTTATATGGAAATGTAAGGAGTCAAAATGACCTCAGAAGATAAGAATATAGTTGGAGGATTGACATTTCCCAATTTTAAAACTTATTACAAAGCTACAGAAATGGTACCAACACAAGGACAGTGTATAGACCAATGAAATCAAATTGAGAATTCAGAAACAAACCCTCACATGTATGGCCGATTATTTTTGACAGGAGTGCCAAGTCTACTCAATGGGGAAAAGATAGTCTCTTCAACAAACCCTGCTGGGAAAATTGGATCCCCATATACAAAAGAATGAAGGGGTGTACCTACTTCAACCATATACATAAATTACTTTCAAGTGGGTCAAAGCCCAAATATGAGAGTTGAAACTATAAATAACGCCCAGAAGAAAACATAGGGAGGCATCATCAGGACCTTGTGTTAGGCAATGGTTTTAGTGTGAACACCAAAAGTATGACTAACAAAAGGAAAATAGATAAATGTAATTACACCAAAATTAAAAACTGTTGCCCCTATGGATTTCATCACGGAAGCAAAAAGGCAGCCTACATGGGGAGCAGGTGCAGCTCGGTGGTTGAGTTCCTGCTTCCCATGTTTGAGGTCCCAGCTTCAATCCCCGGTCCCTCCTAGGCGAAAAAAAAGGCAGCCTATAGAATGGAAGACAATATTTGGAAACCACATATCCAAAAAGGGCTTAATATTCAGAATATATAAACAAATCCTACATCTCAACAACAAAAAGCCAAAATAACCCAATTTGAAAACAGGCAAAAGACTTGAAGAGACATTTCTCCAAAGATCTCTAAATGGCCAAAACTCATATGAAAAGGTGCACAATATCACTAGCCATTAAAGAAATGCAAATCTGAATCACAATGTGATACCCTTTCACATCCTAGAATGCTTGCTACTAAAAAAATGGAAACTAACAAGGTTGGAGAGGATGTGGAGAAACAGGAACACTCATTCACTGTTGTAGGGAATGTAAAATGGTACAGCTGTTGTGGAAATTGGTTTGGTGGTTCCCCAGAAAGGTAAGTATAGAATTATCGCATGATCCGGCAATGCCACTTGTAGGTCTATACAGAAAGTATTAAAGCAGGGATTTGACTCACACAATTATAATAATAGTCTTCCATCTGTTTTAGTAAAGGTAATATACACTAGTGCAGTGTTAATAAGAGACAACTGTGCATGGGTAGGGGAGAAAAAATGGGAACTCTATTTTCTGCATGATTTTTTGGTGAACTTACAACTTCCCTAATAAAAAAGACATTTTTTAAAAAGTCATAAAGAGATAGTCAGAGAGAGAGAATTCTAAATGACTCAGTTTGAACTCCCAGATCCTTCATGCTTGAAGCAAAGACCATCTCTTGGAATCCTTAATTATGTGAGCAGTACATTCTATTCCTTGATCAAGCAAGCTTCTTTTCTTCCCACTTTTTAAACTGCATCACCCCTGGCCATTTTATCCTTTCATGAAATGCCATAATGTAAAAGAACATCATTGAGCTATGAATCCACAATATTGGCAAGAAACTTAAATAAAAGTGGAATTCTCTTCACAGCTATAAAAATACCAAAATGCCTCAATTTTTTTTTTAATGATTTATTTATTTATTTATTTCTCTCCCCTTCCTCCCCCGCCCCCCCCCCCCCCCCGGTTGTCTGCTCTCTGTGTCTATTTACTGCATCTTGTTTCTTTGTCCGCTTCTGTTGTTGTCAGCGGCATGGGAATCTGTGTTTCTTTTTGTTGCGTCATCTTGCTGCATCAGCTCTCCGTGTGTGCAGCACCATTCCTGGGCAGGCTGCACTTTCCTTCGCGCTGGGCGGCTCTCCTTACGGGGTACACTCCTTGCGCGTGGGGCTCCCCTATGCGGGGGACACCCCTGCGTGGCACGGCACTCCTTGCACGCATCAGCACTGCGCATGGGCCAGCTCCACACGGGTCAAGGAAGCCCGGGGTTTGAACCGCGGACCTTCCATGTGGTAGATGGACGCCCTAACCACTGGGCCAAGTCCATTTCCCAAAATGCCTCCATTTTTTATGGCAAGTTTCAGGCCCTTTAAAAACAGACAGACAGGCGAAGAAACCCACTCAGAAACTTTCAGCACCACGAATGCAGAGACTGAGATGTCAGGGTGCCCCAGATGCAGATTAATTCTTCATACCTTCCTTTTTACCTGCCCCCCGCTATTTTATGCTTTTGATTATTTATAAAAGAAAGGAGAAATTGAAATGCAGGCTCTTTTCCTTTATTAGTGGGAATTAAGCAGCCACATCTATAATGCTGTGATTTGAACACATCAAAACCTGCTCTCTTCTCAATATGATCATTTTGTCACTGAAGTACATGCTTCCAAGACTTAGAATATTCCTATTTAAAAATTGCAGAAGTATTTATTAGGCACCTGCTGAATGCCTTAATACATTAAAAATAATGCTTTGTGATTAATAACGTTCACAATCTTTTAGGGTAGAAACAGTGTTTCTGGGTGCAGGTCTTGTAATGGGAAAAGTGAAAGTATAACAGAAGAGAGTTTAGGGCAGAAGATGGTTTGATATAGAATATATACTTATTTTAAATGGGGACCAAATGAATATGCTCTGAGTCATTCTTATGAAAATATAGAGAGGAGCTAAATTTCTGTATTCAGATAGAAGTGGTTGTCTGTGTCAGCATTTCTCTAAAATGAAAATCCAGAATTACACTAATGGACAGTGTTAGGAAGAAGAGTGCTTTTCCTTTTCCTGAAGAATCCGTACTGGAATTCCTTCAACTAGCTACCTGTCAAGATGACCACCTGAAGGCTTGCCGGGTCTCAGGTCTTTGACTTGGAAGAAGATGGAGCAGGATGTGAGTAAGATTTCAGGGATGCTTGAATGGGAATAACTAGCAGCCCCGAGGCCAGGGGCCTGCGGGTCCAGCCAGAGTGGAGGGACAGGCCAAGGTGGACGAAGCTACCTGTGCTTCCAGGGAGTTAGGGCTTGACTCACTGCAAGCAGCGCGTCTCCAGAGGCTGGGGCAAATCCTGCGGAAGGTACTTGAGCTGGAATGAAGCTTGAGACTGAGACTGAATTTCTTACTGCAGAAGAGGCACCCAGGGTCAGTTCTCAAAAGAGGGTTCAGAAGGCGCCTTGGACCAAGGCCGTGGAGAAATGAGAAGCCGTGCGTCCCCTCTCACTCCTCCCTCTGCCTTCCGGCACATACTTTGGGTGAATTTCAGGTTTGGGGAGGAGAGAGACCTGGCTGGTGCTAGGGTGAATTTTTCTCGCTGCTGGATCCTTTACTGAATTAAATCTTTTATTTCAATTTACAAACAAACGTTATAGCTGTCCACACTGTTGAGGAACATATCCTTTGTTTAACTGGAAGGTAAACTGTGTGTTTTTAGCAAGTTTGTGAAATCGCGGAAGACTTTAAATACCACGTAACTATCGAGAGTGAGCAGCATTTACCTAAGTTACGTAGATAAAGCACTGCTTTCTCAAGTATACTTTGCTAACTCGTAATTGCTGAGAAGCAGTGGAGTTAAAAAGAGGCGAGACATCAAAGCTGTCAAATTATATCGAAAATGTTAAAGCTAAGCCAGCTACTGAAATAAAGATAGAATACTAACGGGTAACTTCTTCCCCTGGCGCTCATAAGTGACTCTCATTAGTGATAATGGAAGCTGTGTGAACATTCAAGGAAGAAGGTTTTGAGTGATATACCTGCAAGAGAGACTGGAGGCAACAGCTGGAGTCGTAAATGAACGTGGAAAAGTAAACAAAGATTAAGTGAGGATACTTTTTGGAATATGACCTAATGGAAGTCATACTGTAAGTGTTTTTATCTCCTTAGGGTCTTTAATTTGGTAAGCCCATCCTAGAAAACCTAACTGCTCATTGTAGACCTCTCTCTTTCCCCCATACATATTTGCAGTATTTAGATATAAAAATACATAAAGTAGTGGGGGAATCTTGCACTGAGCCATTCACAAACAGGGACGTTGGTGACAGTTTGTTGCTTTGATTTCTCTTGCACTTAGCAGTAAGCCTCAGTTTCTAATCTATGAAATGGGAATAATGCAATGAGTTAGTTACCTCGACATTTCTTCTGAGGATTAGGTGAGACACGCATCAAGTGCCTGGCATACGGAAGTATTCCATCACCGTTCATTACTATGTTAATTACTGATTGAGGAAGAGGCTTTATTTTGATCAACTGAATGTTTGTGGGAAAATCAGAATTCATTGAAGATTTGGCTGAGTCCTTAAAAGAAATTAAGCGAAAGAAAATTGGTTTTTCAAATCACTGTATGAAGTTCGAAATAAGATTCTCTAAATTCACATTCTCATTGCCATCTCCTTGGGCATGAGGAAAGCACAGAAAAAGAAATAGTAGCAAACCAAACCTGAGTCACTGGAACACTTAGGGCAAAGCAGGGTGCACGGTTGGTTTAATCGCACAGTAGGAATTCTTTAGATTCACTGAAACACTTGCCTTTCCAAGTTAACGTAAAAACACAGCAGACATGGCGGCGGACTTGGCCCAGTGGTTAGGGCGTCCGTCTACCACATGGGAGGTCTGTGGTTCAAACCCCGGGCCTCCTTGACCTGTGTGGAGCTGGCCTATGCGCAGTGCTGATGCGCAAGGAGTGCCCTGCCATGCAGGGGTGTCCCCCGTGTAGGGGAGCCCCACGTGCAAGGAGTGTGCCCCGTAAGGAGAGCCGCCCAGCGTGAAAGCAAGTGCAGCCTGCCCAGGAATGGTGCCGCACACATGGAGAGCTGACACAGCAAGATGACGCAACAAAAAGAAACACAGATTCCCATACCGCTGACAACAAGAGAAGCGGACAAAGAAGACGCAGCAAAAAGACACAGAGAACAGACAACTGGAGGGGGGGACGGGGAGAGAAATAAAATAAAATAAAATAAAATAAAATAAAATAAAATAAAATAAAATAAAATAAAATAAATCTTAAAAAAAAACACAGCAGACAAAAGGATGACTAACGCTAGAGCTTGGCACAGGCTTATGTTTCCTCAGCATCATACATGATAAAGGTTTATATAATTTGTGCCTTGTAGCTGAGCGTGAGGGTTTCATCCTCGCTCAGGCCCAAGAGTCGGGGGGGCTTGCTCCTGCCAGGCAGCCGGCGGGGGGTGCTCCAAGATGGAGCACCGGTTCTCCAGGCGTGGGGGACGCGCGGTTGGGGAAAAACCACGGAGACCGCTTGAGCGCAAGAACAGGTCTGCTTTATTACGGAAGTACACTTAGCTATATAGGGTTGGGTAGAGGGAGGGGCGTGATGAAGGGAGGGTTGGCTAAGGGGCGGCTGTGGACAGGCTGAAGCTGATGGATAGACCTGAGGTAAGCAGTTACTGGGGAAGAGGGCAAATTGTGGGTTGGCAATATGGGCAGGACTGGCGGGAAGGACGGCGGGGGCTGGAAGGGGAGGAGGGGTGGAGAAAGGTGGCAACAGTGCCTCTGCACTGGACATTCAAAATCCATTTTTGTCTAAAGTTAGAAGGGAAGCCCTTCTTCCCCAATTTTGTTCAGGTTACTGTTAAATGCACACATTTAACAATCTAGTTATATCCAAGATGCCAGAATAATTGTGAGCTGAATCCCCTGGATATACCTCCCAGCACCTCTGGAATCAAGGCCCCTTCTGGGGACCAATGCTGCTGGCAAACAAAAGGTGTTTCCACACTCTACCTGTGCAGTGTGATTGCAAGGTGGGTCTAGGTAGTCACGTTTAATTAAACCATGGAAAAAGACCCAAATGATATCTACGTGGTGGCATAAACCGGCTTTTGAGTCCCGCCAGGACTATCAGGATGATTGCTGATTCCTTCCCTTGTTTTCCTGGAGACTTTGGCATCACGGGGACAGAGACAACTCTAATTTGTTTCACCTCTTGTTGGTGTTTTCTCCTGAGCAGTGGCCTGGGCATCTGCTTTGTCCTTCAGAGCCTGGACCCTTGTTTTATTTGTCTGGCCTTGTGTTCTGACCTTCTGCTGACCACTTCTGGTCTTGGCGTACATTCTACGCAGGCATTCCTTTTTTCATGACTCACGATCTCCGGTTCAGTTCCGATGACTTTGATGATTTGTGATCTGGTCCTCCTTGCCCTGCTCTGTCTCCTGTAAAGTCCTTATCATCTGTGCATGAGTCTTTGTACCTCGCTAGCCAGCTGTTGGGTGTGGAATCTGGAGCATCTCTCCTTTTGTCCCTGATTCTTACTTGGCTTCTCACATTTCGCATTGTCCCACTCATATTTTGATGGCATGTTTGAAATGTCTGCTTTAGATCAGTGAGGGACAGAAGCTCTAGGACAGAGAGCACACTGGGAACTACGCCTTCTGTGTTTACAGCACTTTATGGTTTCATAGGGTCTCATTTGATCCTCACAACAACCCTGTGAGGTAGGTGTTGCGATGTCCATCTTACAGTGAGAACAGAGGCAGCTGCAGGTACAGATGGTTCAGAATTATGCTAAAACCTTAATGGTGTGGCCCCGGGGCTATGGGTTAAAGGCGAAGGAAAGGAGAATTATGTAGATCTGGTCTGTTAATCAATAGAAAACATGTAATAACATGGAATCCCACATTTTTTCCTATTCCTTTTTTATTTTGTCTTTGCTTTCCTTTACTGCCTTCCTATTTTCAACCCTTTCTTCACCCACACAAAATATCTCCAGTTCTACTGAAATACTCTTCTCCAGAATCTATACTGATTACATAAAAGCATAAAATACAAAGAGCTTTGTAGAGTAAA
Organism: Dasypus novemcinctus; assembly: GCF_030445035.2. NCBI lineage: Eukaryota > Metazoa > Chordata > Mammalia > Cingulata > Dasypodidae > Dasypus > Dasypus novemcinctus. Next base: position 6,820,324 of record NC_080701.1, on the reverse strand, counting down.
AAAATCATCAGCGTATTTTTTTCACAATCAAAACAGCGTTGCTTGAAATGAAAGTGTAATTAAAGGAAAAGGGATTGGTTTGGTTCAAATTACTGAACAAACTGTCCAAATTCCATTTTTACCTCATCTCAACACTTGAAAAAATAAGCTATCATTTACAGAATAAGAAGACGGGAAGGTAAACTAACAAATCAAAAATCAATGAGCTAAAAAAAAAATCAATGAAATTTTTTTTTAACATTCTAATACATTAACAAATCTCGATCCCTTCTGAATCCTCATAGAGCCCTGTTCTTCAGTAGTCTAGCTCTGCTCACACTGAGGCATAACTGCCTGTTTACCTGACTATGCGTCTCATGGATAATTACTGCCCTAAGGCCAGAGGGGAAAGCTTTCTTATTAGTTTTTGCATATCCAGCTCCAGGGAGTACACAATGAACTTAGGTTGAGGGGATGACTCTTCCAGGTCATCCCTATCCCTGGTTGAGAAGCATGTTTTGAAATGTGAAGAATCCATAAGGAATCAGCACTCATGAGATTTCTCCTAGAACCCAACAGAGGGTGGCTTCTGGCCCAGCACCTGAGGCCCAGCTGGAGAGGCGGCCAGTCCCCATGGGGGAGGCACCCAGGGCGGGGTGCTGGGTGCTGGTGGTCAGAGCCCTGGGGTCAGCAGGGGTGTAAGCATGCGAGGAGAGGCCCAGTGTGCTCCCAAGACTGGGCTAGGAAGCCTTGCAGAGACCAGGAAAGACACGGGCGCCAGGGGCAGTTGCTGGAGGAGCCACAGAGGATTTCTGGAAGTCAGGTGGGCTGGTGATGGTCCGAGGTGGGGGGCTTTTTACTGATGTTGTAGCCAAGCTTGTACCGCCCTACCCTATTCATCATAAAAGGACCCTGCCACATAATATAAGAGAGGAAACCAATGATTACTTTTATTATATTTAAACCATGCCTCCAAAATATAAGAAGTACATATCAAAATAAATGTAGACTTGACTGACGATGTGGGGAACCAGATACTTTCATGTATAATAAATTGGTACGACCCTTTTAAAGCCATTTGGAAGAAGCGCTCCCATGGTAAAATGCATATAACGTTTGCCGGTAATTGTCCTTCTAAGCAGGTCTCTATTACATAACAGTGCTTAAAGATCCTTTCTGGGAATGCTGACTAGAGCGTTGCTTGTTGAAGCCAAACCAAAGCAAACAAAAATCACTAAATGTTCTTGACTAGGGGATTGAATGCCTTCATTATGATAATTATAGTAATTATAATAATCACAGTTAATTATATCTACTTAATAAAATAATGTGAACCCTTTAAGAGAAAAGAGATAGAGTTATACATACAACATTGACAGGTAGCTGTCATATTGTCATCTTAAACAAGGAGAAAGGAGGACACATTGTATAGATGATTATGTATATGTTCTCACTCTTTTTTGAAGCATTATAGAGTGTTATAAACTCTCCATGGGAGAGAATGGGGTGAGGAATCTGGAAGCTATATACAGTTAGGCACAGAAATATCGATTAATGATTTCTTAAAGAGAGTGTGCATGCCCTCCACAACCACCGTGAAAATAGCTGTAACCTAAAACATGTATGAGTGTATAGGAAAAACAAATTCTCACAGCACTGAATAACCTCCGTAACAGAAGATAATGTGCATGCTCAGTTTATAGACTGGAAAATAAAGAATTTGCCCTTATAGGTCAAACTTGACCAGAAAATAGAGAAAATGAGAAAAAGAACAAAAGATGAAATGAAGGTGGAGATAAAGATAAAGATAGGGAAGAGTGAGTTGTAAGAGGAGCAGAACTGAAAGACAAATGGAGTTGAAAAGAGAAGGCAATAAAGAAATAGAGTAAAATATATACAGCAGACAATCGTGATCACATTGAAGAATGAATGAACATAAAGGGAAAAACACACTAGTGTTTCTATTATCTTAGTAATAATGGTAATCACTTAAGAATGCTACAGCACTCTCAGAAAATACAATACTCTGTGTTGGTCAACTTTGGGGCCAATACTCATGGACCATGCAAGGTGTTGAGAGCTTGGTGGCTACACTATGCTCTACAGGCTTGTTTCCAGAGTGATGGCCCTCAATTTTGTAAGTGTGGCATCTATTCACAAGATTAGGTTAAAATAATTATTTTGATAAGGCAAAAAATTTGGCATTGTATTTTTTAAAACAGTGGCTTCAACTAAAAACTCCTGGATTTAAACAAGTAATCTGTTACACCTATGGATTTACCAGTATCTGTCTGAAATGGATTCTGGTTGGGTAAAGATTGTGTTTGCTGTGTGTCTGCATCAGATATTCCCACAGACATACGTGGCATCTCTTGGGAACCCTGGGGAGGAGCTCTTGGAGTCTGAGAAATCGAGTGAGGATTCCTTGTTCCTTTTCCTAATCCTTTCCTTTAAGCAGTGTGGATTTGGCATGGCAGAAAGAAGACATCTTATCTCCTAATTAATTTTCCTAAAGCCCAATGTACAGATTCTCTACATCTCAATATGAGGTCAGCTGTCTTATAAAGATCCCTTTGTGAAATCTTTTCTGTTGCAGAGTTTTGAAGCTCAAGTGAAACAACACTTTTCCAAGTTTTAAGTAAAACCAAACCAAATCTAGATGTCAGTGAATTAATCTGCAAGCAGGGAGCACCGGTGAGTCAAATTCCTACACATGTTTCAGTTAGCTCAGTTAGTAGGTAAGGAGGGTGAGATTGTTTCTATCCACAGGCTTGGTTTTCCTTTAGTGGAAAGAAAATGGCTTGAAAATTGAAAATTTCTATGTGGAATTTTTAGGAAAAAAGTGTTCATCACAAAAACAAAATACAAATGAACAAGGAGGTGCAAAAAATTGTGTAATTTAATCTACTTGTTTCACTCCATTTGACATGCTTCATCTTGGAGAAATCTGGCTGGCTTTCACAGAACCCCTACAGACCAAAGCTGAATTTCTCAATATCTGACACAAGTCCAGCCCACTGTGCTCACTGGTGTGTTTGTTACAGATGTGACAAAAGTTAATAACACATGCAGAAAACAAGAAATTATGCACTTACTTAGTTCATGTCTGTCTTGAAAATCCCCTCTTTCTCCCTTCTGGCCTTTTTGTCCAGAAGTACCTTCGGGAAAAAAAAAGCAAAATACCAATATAATGCCTGTCATAATACCTGTTTTCAATGGAGACAGAACATCACAAAGTAAACTAAAATATCAACTTAGGATAACCTTTGAATAGCAATGCTGCTGCTGCTGCTGCTAATAATAATTATAATAATAATAACTATCATTTTTGAAGTCCTCTTATGACTCTGGCATTGAACTGGATAGATCCCTTTACCTGCATTATGTGAAATTATTTATAAGGGCAATAAATGTTACATTTTCCTACAGCAGGCAAAACTGAGGTATAACCAGTCTATATGGTGTTTTCACTCTCCTTTTCCCCTCTTCCTTAGATTGTGACTCACCATGCTCCCAGGAGCCAAGCATCTTCCATTTTGGACACCCATATTTTCCATCCTAATTTTAGTCCCATTAGGATTTATCTATCTTGTTTTCCATTTCCTGAGGGAAGAGCATCGCAAACACTAAGCTGTGGATGGATTCTTGGGAGGGCTAAGATTCTGAGTCTATCTACTCTTAGAGAAGAAGGAGACACCTGAGGCACCCAAGCCTCCACGCCCATCACTTCTGGATTTGAGAAATCTTATCTGTTTACTTAGTGGTGTGATACAAATATCCTTTTATGTAAGTGTTATATATTTAAAAAGATAGGGGAACATTGTTAGGATGCTAGTCTCTGCTAATGAACTGCTTTTTCATCCGCAGTTCCACTTTTAAAGAGGTCTACAGAAGACAGTCTTTTAGTCCCATCATGAGATTTTAATGGTGAAAACTTCATCTCCAGGAAGTGGTGCTGTTTTTGAACTTTACCCAAACTCAGTGACCCTGGGAAGCAGGGATGGTGAAAGGAATCCTGCCACCTTTGTATTCCAGAAAACTGCTTACTGGAAAGAACCATCTTTCCCCGTGTGCCTTAGAGAAGACAGACCTCCCACGTTTGCACTCTGTGCCTCTGAAAGGTTAGCTGAACTGCCTGTCTTCACTGATCAAAGGGAACAAAATGCTTGTTAACCAAACGTTGACTAAATTTCTATCCTTCCCCTAGCTCCTTGGACTTTCACCCCCCTAGCCTAAACTAGCAGGCTTCTTAATAGCCCCTCCTGAGAATAGACTGATCTCAGATAAAACTTTTCTGGTCTATTAATACTGTCTCTTCATGCCACCGTTTTTCATTCCTCTTCCCAAATCCAGATCCTTCTTTACTCCTCCCTCTAAAAGAAAACTCCTGTTTTCCCAATCCTGGAGACTCTTGCAGATCTTATGGTCGAATTTTTTCCCTATTGCAATAGCCTCTTTCTGTGCTTTGCAACAGTCCTTTGGAATAAAATCTCTCCTTACCAAATCTGATTATGCTTTTTATTTGATGTTATTGATTCTTCTTCCAACAGTCCTCAAAGATCTATCTTGCAAATAATTACCTTCTTGGCACAAGTCTAGAACTGATTCTAATGCTCCCTGAATCTGTGAAAAATCTTTGTTAATATTCTTTATTCCCTCCCCAACAAAGTTAAGGACTTGCATTTTTCCAGCCAAGAGCTCAGAGGATAAATGGGCTTTAAATAACAATAGTAAAAAAAAAAAATCCTTGTCTTGATTTTATATTGCTTTGCTACTTACTAGTTATGTGACTCAGGACAAGCCTTTAAATATTTCTGAACTAAAGTTTATCTTTCTGTAAAATGAAAAAAAAAAAAAACCTTCCATTGCAGGGTTGCCTTGAAAATTAGTGACAGTGTTCATAAAGCACCTTGCACATAAAAAATCATGTAAGAAATGCTAGCTAATATTTTAGTCCTTAATTTACCAAATTAAAAAAATACATAGTGTGTAATGAGTAGGATTAATCTTGAGATTTAGCACTTAAAAAGCATACATTGTTCCCAGTTGAGTATTCTTAATTTATTTTCTGGTTTTTTATTTAATTGCACTTTATTTTTTACCAATTGAAATTTTACTATAAAGATTTAATGAGCTGTCCACAATCCTTATCAGAATATTATGAAGAGAATGTCTTTGAATGCTTTGCCTATGTGATTACACTTTACATCATTAAATTCACTTTTAATTGTGATTGAGTCATATCAAGTAATGTTCAAGGGCCCACAATCACTAATTTAGCACAATATAATCTAAGAAATTATTCCTTCTAATTGGAGGGAGTGGAGGATTAAAACAAAGTATAAGTGATCAGTTGTAATTTGCTTTAGGGAAGAGAATATAAATAAACAAGCTTAATGTCATCAATTCATCATTAACTTCACAATTAGAAAAAGAGAAAGAGACTGTACATTACTCTTGGAAGTCTTTTCACACAGTTTGCCTTGGCTATTTTAAGAATAGAAATACTCAAGCCACAGCCCTGGGCTGATGACCTACCTAAGTTCCTTACAGCTATAGAATCCCATGATAAATAAAATGTAGCAATATATTTAAAATTTTACTTTTTTCTTATACCATATTGACCTTTTTTCTTAAAGATTATAAGAAGACACTTCTTATCTTCTTCTTATAAATAAATAATTACAGCTGTTTTATGTCATTTTAGAATGATTGAGAGATTTCCTCATAGGTGACACCTGGAAATATTTTTTCTCACACTTGAACACACCAAAATTGCCCTTTTTAGAGAACAGGAAAGCATTACTCCTTTAGAATGATATGTTTGGGTAAAAATGAGTCCAAGGACTTAGTCAAAACATGGAGTTAGTTATTTCCTGTCATAGATGTCACTCTTAGACTAGAAATACGGAACTTACGTTTCTAAGTCTTCGGAAAATGAGAAATAGAATACTGTGTAATTATAAACTGATACTTTAAAAATATAAGAGGAGGTATTAAATAAGAATTTCCAATAACATCATTATGACCTCAAACATTTTTAGTTTGAAACAAACACTAAATTAGACGTTTTCACATACACGCCGCAGATAGCCCAGGCTTTCTGCATCTGTAGGTCCCCCTCTTTGTCAGCTCTTTCAACTTCAGGTGGGACCATCCTCCAACAAGCCTTGTGCTTCTCCTCCCTCTTCCCTGAATTCTTCCACTTCCACGTTCTCATGGAGCATACCCTATCTTCTTCCCCTCTCTATTTTATATTGCCATCAGCATTTAAAAAGTCTCTCCTTCAAATAAAATATCCAAAACCAGAGAAAAAGCACAATAAACAAAAATCTCAACTCTTTCTCCTCCTTTACACAGGGAGATGGCACAAGCGCTGACTCTTCCGTCATGTACAGCACTTGGCACCAGCTCACCTCTCAGCATACACCTGTCTGGTTTCCTTCCCACCCACAGCCCACATCACAGAAAGCCCTCTCAACAAAGACAATTGTCCCCATATCAACGTAATGCACAGGGCAATTGTAGACTTCATCTTCATCGACCACCTTTTGAAACTCCCTCTGCCTTGGACTTTTTTCACACAACACTTTCTGCAGGCTTTCTTCTCTTTGACAGCTTCTTTTCAATCTGCTGCTTTTCCCTTACTGCCCAGCGTGTGTTTCTAGAACTTTTAAAGGTTTGATCTCAATTCCCTTCTCTTCTCACCTTCTTCTCATGCTGTACTCATGAAATGCTATTAAAATCAGTGGTTTCAATGACCATTTATATCATCGTAGCTACAATGTTGTCTCTCTTTCCCTGGCCATACACAGCCCCACATGTTCCACCACCTGTGGATATCTCCATGAATGGCAAAGGGGGTAAGATTCAGTAAATATTTGTTGAAGAAATAAATTGACTATTTATGGTCGATAATTTTAGCTACTTCTAAAAAGCCCATAACTCAACCTTGGGGATATCTGACTTTGAATGGACTTCAAGAGGCTAACTTGAGAGGAGCATATTATTGACATGCTGGATGACCTGGCATGTTCAACAAGGTTATATCCAGAGTTCTCCAGGGGTTTTGAAGGCATGTAAGGTTATTCCTCAGCGAAGTAGTCAAAACTTCCTGAAGTAGACATGCCCGACTCTGTATGCTCTTTATCTTTATAGATCTGCCCAGCATGGGCAAAGCGCCGTCGTCCCTTTCTCTTCTCATACTAGAAATGACACCATGTATGTACATTTTAAAGTGTTGAATAATTTTGGATATTAAATACGAACATATAGGAGCAGGCAGTTGATTTTGTATAGGATAGGACTTCAGGTTTATCTGTATTTTATTAACTGCGGCTTAACAGGGTTTGGCCAGTTTTGGGTAAAGAGATATACTTTGCTTGTTTGTTATTCTTAGTCTGTCTCTGTTCTAAAATAGATACAGTTCTTCACAGTGATTTACTGTTGCGTAGAGTTTAAAAACCGTTGGCTATTTTTAAAAAAAATTTTAACCTATTTTTCTGGGGGACATAAAAATTTTCTTCATATGGACAGAAATCAGATTCGGACCACAAAATAAACTCTACCATTACTATTCATAAACAATGCCCATTTTTTATTATCAGGTACTTTGACAGTTTCTGAGATCTGGTGCTTATTGCATGTATTCTGTGGAGAAACGTGCGTTTTCTCCGTACCTGGCCTTCCCGGTCTCCCGGCTATTCCTGGGGCTCCTTGACTTCCCGGAAGGCCGAGTGCTCCCCGATCTCCTTTAGCACCTGGAGGACCTAGATGGTTAATGAAGAAAAGAAAAGTGGAGAAACTCGTTTTTCATACAGATTCAAGAGAATCTATACAGTTCCACTAATTAATCTGAAACATGTGAATCTCCAAAATGTGTTCTAGTAATAGAAAATATAAACAAGTATAAATATTGGTGTATTTAATGCATTGTAGCTATTCAGTAAAAATCATATTGCTAGTACAAATAAAAGCTCATGAAAAAGTGTTCTGAATGGAAGATTTAAGTATCCTAACATGGAATCTTCGAATGGCAGGATTTTGCTGTGGCTACAATGATAACCTTGAAATTTATAAGCTGAACTCGAATTCTTAAGACTTTCTCTAGTAAAAGCAAAATTCAAGTGATGAGAAGCATTAAGGAGTATTTTATTAAAACTTTTACAATCTTAGTTCTGGAATATAATATTCTAATTATCTCTTGTGGACTTCTTTTTTTTGTTTGTTTTGTTTTGTTGTGTGTTGGTTTTTTTTTCTTATTCTCATGAACTTCTTTATATCCCATTGTAATCCCAAACAATGTAATGTATGAAGTTATATTAATTGAGATAAAGCATATTTTAACATAATATTTACCCCAGTACTTGCATAAAAGTTAAATACATGAATTTATTTCATGTATTTGTTATTTAAGACTGCTAGGAAAACCACTTGAGTCTCTCAAGTTTTCATGTCACGGCTGTGAGTCTAGATGAGTGTGACTTTGTGAAGTTGCGTTTCAGTGGAGTCTGTGGATGAATGAGTGAATTTTAATGAATTTGCTCAAATCAGGAAGTAGATTTTACTTCCTGATTCCAGTATCAGGGATGGAGACAATTATTAATAGGTAATCTGACAGAAAGCAAACGAAGCAGCAATTAGATTAGGAGGAATGCATAAGGAGAGATATCTGGCAGGATGAACGCTGTTGCTGCTTTCCATCGAATCCAATGGCACCCTGCAGCGGAAAAGAGTAGATTTATCTCCCCAGCAACCAAATCTAACGCTCCCATAGGACTGGAGGAGGCCTCTTCAGGTAAATGAACAGGAACAAGGGCAACAAAGTAAACCTTCCCTGGAAGAGTCAAAGCAGCTTTGCCATGCTGTCTGTTTATGGCACGAATGAAACCTGAAACTTCTCAGGTTTTCTTTTTACTTTGTATATCCATAGTCCGGGGACAGTTGCAAAAGCTGCTTGCATTATGAAGCTTCGTGTCACAAGGTGTGGTACAGAGTGAGCTCTACGGTGAGTCAGGAGGCGCAGGCACACACGGTGGTGACGGAGGTGCTGGCACATCCTGGCCAAGGGCAGCTCTGGCAGCTGATACAACCTGGGTACCTCCCCGCTTACAGCGAAATGCACAGCGTTTCGATCCAGGAGTGCTCGTCAGGTAGAAACACAGCTTCTTACCTGATAGTATTTCAAGGGCACACCAATCCACCCAAGAGTACCTACATTTTCATCTTTAAACTTTATATATTGGCTTTTAAAGCACAATTTTGTAAAGAGCAGTCAGCTGTCAAATTCATGCTTTTCATTTTTAAAAACGGTTCTTCTGATGTCAGTCAATACATTGATCAGAAATGAGAGCTTTTTATATAATCAAAAGACAGAAGAATAACATGTGGTACGTGTGTGTGTGTGGCACAAACCATCCTAGTTATAATCATACCGTACAATATAGTACCCACTTTAAAAAGCAGGCAGGGTGTTGATTTCTAGCTAAGAATAACAGAACAATCATGTTACTGCTATTGTCTTCTTTCTGTTTTTTTTATGAGCAGTGAAAGTTCATGCTTTCTCCCCTTTTGGGTATCTTCTATTACCTTTTTTCAAAACATTGTTTAGAGATTACAACTCAGCCAAAGGAAAATATTTGGAAACAATTTTGCTCGAAGTAAAAGACAGAGAGTGTCTGACAGCAAAAGTGCCAGTTATGCAGGGGAGCGGGTGTAGCTCAGTGGCTGAGCACCTGCCCTGCATGTGCGAGGTCCTGGGTTTAGTCCCTGGCACCTCAGAAAAAAAAGTCATTTATAATCTTTCCATCCAGAATTAGTGGGTTTAAATAGATATATTCCAGTCAAGGACTATAAGAAATATAATCAAATTTGTCTATGATTCATATTAATGTATTTTTTTTGTAGCCTAAAAAATAATTCAAAAATAAAGATAATTTTTATATTTTTTCACATGTGCCCTAAAGCTGTGTCATACATGCTGTGTAATTTCTGGTTTCAACGGCACCCTCTAGAGTTCTACACAATCCCTTGTGGTGCTTATGGCTGAAGCATTTAACTTCCTTCAAAAACCATGGGTCAGTGCTTACCAGTCAGTGTATTATAATGATGAGGCTATTAGAAGATTTAATATCCTCCCCAGCATACACACAGACACAAATAAAATCCCCCCTTCCCCCCACGCACACGGTGCCTACTCCCTGTAGCATCTGATCAAGCGGGTGACATCGTCGTACCGATTGGACCTGGAATGCCTTGTGGTCCACCTTCTCCAGGGATCCCTCTGTCTCCTTTTTCACCTGGGGGACCACGAGGACCTTTAAAAAATAATTTATAATTACTGATCATAGTTATAAAGGGTAGATGAAACATATTTGTCCTTTTATAGGGAAGACAGTTACATAAAGCAATTGGAAGACTTCTATTTGTTGTGCAGTAACATAAGCCTGGTCTCCCCAAATACAGAAATGTCTGTTATTAAGTAGTGCAAAGACCTATACCCACAAGGCGGACATGGCCCCAGATTTAAAAACCTAATTGGAATTTTGTTTGTTTGTTTTTTAAAATTTCTTTCAAGTTAATGGATCAAAAGGAATGTTACATTAAAAAACATAAAATAACAAGAAACATAAGAGGTTCCCATATAACCCACTCCCCATCCCCACCACATCATTTTTGTAAATTGTATTTTTTTATGATTTATTTACATCAAAAAAAAATGTTACACTAAAAAATATAAGAGGTTCCTGTATACCCCCCAACAGCACCCCCACTCCTCCCACACCAAAAACCTCCCTCATTGTTGCGGCACACTCATCGCACTTGGTGAACACATTTTGGGGCACTGCTGCACTACACAGACAATAGTTTATCCTGTAGTTTGCACTCTCCCCCAGTATATTCGGTGGGTTATGGCAGGGCCTATAAAGTCCAGCATCTGACCCTGCAATATCATTTAGGACAACTCAAAATCCCAAAAATACCCCCACATCACATCTCTTCTACCCTCTCCCTGCCCTCAGCAACTATTGTGGCCACTTTCTCCACCTCGACACTAAAATTTCTTCAACTACTCGTCCCAAGAGCTTTGTAGTAGAATATCAGTAAGTCCGCTCTAGTCCATATTTTATTCCTCCATCCTGTGGACCCTGGGATGGTGATGTCCTCTCCACCTCTAGATCAAGAGGGGGCTTAGATTCCACATGGATGATGGGTGTAATTCCTCTGCTTGCAGTTGTAGGCACTCTTGATTCCCTGGTGTGGTGGTTGACCATCTTCACCTCCCTGTTAGCTGACCTGGGTAAGACCAACGAACCAGAGAGTAGGAGTCACCACTCTGCTGAGGCTCAGGGCCCAGCTGGCACAAGCGAAGTTCAGAGATTCAAGTCTCCTGAGTATGGACCATCCCTAGTGCCAATGACAGGTTCAGTAAAAGTGACAGAAGAGGCATGTGTAGAAATAATATTTATGTATGCCAGCACTTCCTATGTTTTATGAACCTGGGGGCAGAGGAAAGACACTGAGTTGATGATGTCACAGAACCACACAAAATCAGTGTCTACTTAGCAAGTAGTAGTTATATTTCATTATATTGAGCTACCTACTGTGTTAAACCTGTAAGTAAAGACTACAGTGAAATTGGTGTGATACCCTAAAGGAAAACAAAAATTCACTTTCTTTCAGATATTTTGGGGGGACAGAAGTAAAGAAATCAGACTACTTTACTCTCAGCTTCTTACATAAAATTGTTGAGAACAACTTAAACATAATGTCAAAGGGCTCCTTCCAAAACTGCTCTCACCTATAGTGCACATTTACATCACCCTGCAGCTGTACTATTGCTAGAGTTTTTCATGTATCTGAATGTTTTTGGTCCATGACACCCTCACATGTTCTTCAGTGTCAGCTTTCTTCAGCTAAAGCCTGCACCCAGTCCTGGAATGATACAGCAGAATGCAGAGATGGAGGATATCCTCTATTGAGATGAGGGTGCCCATTGAGGCTCTCAGGGTGGGGTCACCTTGTCCATAGCCCCCATCCACACTGCCTAGAGAATAGGTTAGTAGAGAACTCTGGGTGTGGGGCCTCCCTCGGTCCCTTCTTGCCCCTCTCTACCTCTTCTACCCTCATGGAAGCACTTTATGAAGGTTATGAAGATGAAAGGTGATATTTCTTAAGAAAGTAGAAATAGTTTGTTTAGAAGTCCACAGCCTGGGGAAGCAGACTTGGCCTAGTGGTTAGGGCATCCATCTACCACATGGGAGGTCTGCAGTTCAAACCCCAGGCCTCCTTGACCCATGTGGAGCTGGCCCATGTGCAGTGCTGATGCGCACAAGGAGTGCCCTGCCACACAGGGGTGACCCCCGCATAGGGGAGCCCCATGCACAAAGAGTGCGCCCTGTAAAGAGAGCCACCCAGAACGAAAGAAGGTGCAGCCTGCCCAGGAATGGTACCGCACACACGGAGAGCTGACATGACAAGATGAGGCAACAAAAAGAAACACAGATTCCCGTGCTGCTGATAAGGATGGAAGTGGTCACAGAAGAACACACAGCAAATGGACAAAAAGAGCAGACAACTGGGGGAGGAGGGGAGAAATAAATAAATAAATCTTTTAAAAAAATTCCACAGCCTGGAAAGAAATGTTTCCTATCAATATAAGCAAAAATAGCACATGTTAAATTCTTATATGGTTCCTTCTCTAGAGCTGCTTTCCCATGGCTTTCAGAAGTAATACCTTGGAAGTCAAGCAAAGCTTTGAGGACAGGAGTGAGCACAGAAAGAGGGATCATAAAGCATGGTTCTGGTCCTCTAGGCTCCCAGGGTAGGGGCAGATAGGTGTCTCCAGGTCTGAGGTGGGTGCTTCCTGTATGTGCATGTAGGTGAGAGTGAGATGAACATGAGTCAGAATAGCAAACGGGACTTCATGGAAAAGAAGTTTTCTAGGTCTTGGCAAAGAAACAAGCTGACAAGAGAGATCTATATTTTTAAGACAGGGGTGGGGGTTCAGCTGAGGCTCATCACTTTTTCCCCACCCTCCCCAATAGATTGTAAGTGAAACTCCTAGCTGAAAAAAGATGGAAGCCCATGGGCTAAAACTATAATGTTTAAGACATTAAAACCAAATATTTAAGAATAACTATGAAAAAAACTAGGCAAGAAAGAGAAATTGGTCATCAGAGTTTTATAAAACTATAGTTTTTTTTTTGTATAAAGAAAAATATGTCAAGTTAAGTCTAACTTTACTCTTAAAAAATAACAAATTCCATTTAGACCTTAGGCTCTAATTACTATATATACTTGAGAAATGTATTGGAATATTTTCTATTCCTTTTCTAACCCATGGTTATTTAGCAGTCATTTATGTAAAGCAGATATATGAAGTAGTGATACTGATGCTACAACGAACACAGGATATAGAACTCAGTATTTATATGGATGGTCTCTCTTGGAATACAGTTTAATAAATCTTTATTAAACAATTATTCTTATGTACTACAGGTGATATAAAAAAGAGTTCCTATTTTTAAGGGACTTATTGTGTTCAAGTAGAGTTAATACTACAGTAGAAAGTAGTATGAAATACTTTTAGCTTTGACTGTCTCTCATTTTGCTCTATGTAAAGTGGACTAAATGGTTTGCAGTGGGAAGCTGTTACAGTAGAGCAGGCTAGAACAATGGTGGCTTGAGTAGTGGAGTAACAGAGGAGTTGGTGAGAAGAGGTTTATATGAACTATTTTTTGAAAGAAAAATGAACAGGACTCACAGATGAATTGTACGCAGTGGGTGAGAGAGACGGAAACCAAAGAAGGCTTCCAAGATCTTGTAGTGAGCAGAGAGTTGGATAGTGCTGCAACTGAAAGAAAAGCTGGGGAAAGCTGCAGGTGTGGGGAGGTAGATGGGGATTGCTGGTCAAGAATCAGGGTTTGTTTTGGACTCATAAAGTTTTGTTGTTTACTTGAAATTTGAGAGGAATTGTCTAATTGCTAAGAAGGCAGCTGATTAATTCAAATTATTTCTTTATCATCTCCTTTAATATAATAACCAAGAATATATGTAATAGGTGTTCTGTATAAGTAAGCTAGAAAGCATAATAACAAAGAGCACCCATGCAGCACACAAGCCAAAACAACAACAATAACAACAGCAACAAAAACCCAGATATATACCTAGGTACAACTTAATCTTGTTGTACCTTACTTGATTTACTTACTTCCTTTTCAGAAATACACATTAACCTGGATTTTGTGTTTATCATTTTCTTACACTTTGAAAATAACCATTCTTATTATATGTGTGTATATCTATACATAGATATTTATTTTTGCTTATTTGTGAAACAAAAAATTAATACTATAATTAGTCTTCTTGGACTTGGTTTTTAAGTTTTTTCTCTTGTCAATACTTAAGTTGTTAGACTTCTTAATCTTCCTAAAATACTGTATATAAAAGAAAACCTCATAGAGTTCTAGTTCTCTTATTAACAATGAGAAAAAAGATGAAAAATATGAAAGGTTAATAGACATAGATGATAGAATTTGAAGATCTAACATGATTTTTTAGGTCTCTCAAGTCCCATGGGAGAAAATCTGCACTCTATTAGTGAGTCCCTGGCCTGATTTTGACAACTCAAGCTGGGAAACTTTAAAGACTTGGAATAAATTGAACCAAATATTTAAGAATAACTATGAAAAAACTAGGCAAGAAAGAGAAATTGGTCATCAGAGTAATTCACCAACATAATCAGATGCCTAGACATCAGCAAAAATTTACAAGCCATACTAGGAAACAGAAAGGGGTAGCCCAGTCAAAGGAACAAATGAAATATCCCAAAGACATTCAGGATTTAAGACAATTAATCAATGATAATCACATAATCTCCTAAATAAATTCAAAGAAATTGAAAGAAAATATGACTAAAGAGAGAAAGAATATTAAGACACTGGGTGAGCATAAAGAACAATTTGAAAGCCTGCAAAGAAAAGAAATACAGCTTATGGGACCAAAAGACATATGGATGAGATTAAAACTACATTAATGGCACATAAGAGAAGATTTGAATTGCTCAAAGACAGAATTAGTGGTTTTGAGGACAGAACATTTGAACTGGAAGAGATAGGAAAACAGAAAGAGAAGAGAATGGAAAAAACGGAACAGGGTCTCAGGGAAGTGAATGGCAATGCTAAACACACAAACATATACATTATTGGTGTCCCAGAAGAGAAGAAAATGGAGAAAGGGCAAAAAGAATATTTGAGGAAATAATGATAGAAAACTTCCCAACCCACAGGAAGGACATAAATATCAATATTCAAGAAGGACAACGCACCCCAAAGAGAATGAATCCAGATAGGCCTACTACTCCAAGACACCTACTATTCAGAATGACAAATATCAGAGATAGAGAGGACTCTGAAAGCAGAAAGAGAAAGACAAAGCATCACATACAAGGAAAACTTGATGAGTGCCAACCTCTCATCAGAAACCATGGAGATGAGAAGAAAGTGGTACAATGTATTTAAGGTACTGAAAGAGAAAAATTGCCAGCCAAGAATTCTTTATCCTACAAAACTGTCCTTCAAAAATAAGAGTGAGTTCAAAGTCTTCACAGACAAGTGAAAACTGATAGAATATGTTACCAAAAAACCATAATTACAAGAGATACTAAAGGGAGTGCTACATTCTGGAAGGAAAAAACAAGGATGAGAGACTTGAAGAAAACTGAAGAAATGACGATTATTAGCAAGGTGAATTGAAGGGTAAAAAGACAGATAAGAGTAAGATATGACATCAGAAAGCCAAAGTGAAGTGGATGAAATAAGTAATAACTTTACAGTAATAACATTGAATATTAATGGCTTGAGTTCCCCAATTGAAAATATAGACTGATAGGATGGATTTTTTTAAAATCAGCCATCTTTATGTTGTCTGCAAAAGGACACATCTCAGATGTAAAGGTACAATCAGGTTGAAAGTGAAGGCTGGAAAAAGATATTCCAAATAGTAACCAAAAAAAGAGCTGGAGTAGTGATACTGTATCAGACAAAATAGATTTTATATGCAAAACTGTTATAAGGGATGAAGAATGTTAATATGTTAGTAAAATGGGCAATTCACCAAGAAGAAATAACTATACTAAATATTTATGCACCTAACCCGAGTGCCCCAAGGTATATGAGGCACACATTGGCAAAACTGAAAGGAGAAATAGATCTCCTTACAATAATGGTTGGAGACTTCAATACACCACACTCAGTATTGGATAAAACATCTGGACAGAGGATAAATAAACAGAGAACTTGAATAATATGATAAATCAGTTAGACCTAACAGATATCTATAGAGCATTGCACTACAAAGCAGCAGGATATACTTTCTTTTAAAGTGTTCATGGATCCTTATCCAGGATAGACCATGTGTTAGGTCACAAGACAGGTCTCATTAATTTAAAAAGATTGAAATTATACAAAACACATTCTCTGGTCATAATGGAATGAAGTTGGAAATCAATAATGGATGGAAAAAGGGAAAATTTACAAAATATGAAGAGTAAACAACGCACTCTTAATTAGTGAGTCAAAGAAGAAATTTCAAGAGAATTCAGTAAATATCTTGAGATGAATGAAAAGGAGAACACAACCTATCAAAATCTATGGGATACTGCAAAGGCAGTGCTGAGGGGGAAATATATAGCCTTCAGTGCTTACATTAAAAAAAAGAAAGAGCTAAAGTTGAAAATCTAACTGGACACCTGGAAGAACTAGAAAAAGAACAGCAAACTAATCCCAAACCAAGCCAAAGGAATAAATAGGAAATATCAGAGCAGAAATAAATGAAATCAAGACCAAAATAATTTATAGAGAATCAACAATCCCAAAATTTGGTTCTTTGAGAAGACCAACAAAATCAACAAATCCTTAGCTAGACTGACAGAAGAAAAAGAGAAAAGACGCAAATAAACAAAGGGAGACATTACTACTGATCTCACAGATTTAAGAGAGATCATAAGAGGATACTATAACAACTGTATGCCAACAAGCTAGACAATGTGGATGAGATGGACAAATTCCTAGAAACACACTAACCACCTACACTGACCCTAAAAGAAATAGAGGACCTCATCAAACCCATCACAAGTGAAGAGATAGAAACAGTCAACAAAAACCTCCCAAAGATGAAAAGCTGAGGACCAGATGACTTCACAGGTAAATTCTACCAATCATTCAAAGACAATCTGATAGCAATCTTGCTCAAACTCTTCTGCAATACTGAACAGGAAAGAACTCTACTACTCATTTTATGATGCCAACATCAGCCTAATACCCAAAACAGATAATGATATAATATTATGAAAAAAGAAGGCAGTGGGTAGAAACAAATGGTAAACTCATGGGCAAATTTAAATAAATACTGTTTAAATGAAGAAAAATAATAATGACTACATCCTAGGAAAAATACATAAAGTAGAAATAAACTATGTTCAAAAACAGGAAAAAATCAAGAAAGGGGGTTGATCGGAGAAAGCATTTTTAAGTTCTTTGTGCATTTTAGGAAGAATTTTAAGATATTGATCAGCTTTAGACTTTTTAAGATAAGTTTTTATGGCAAAATATCAAGAATAAACAACAAAATAGCAATAGAATATAAGCTTTAAGATCAGGAGAGAAAAGTGAATTATAAAAATAAAAATCAATTCAAAATTAGACAAGAAAGAAAAGCAAAAGAAATAGAAGAAACTGAATAAAAATAAGTACCAACTTTGCAAGATTCTACCTATTGCTTTCCTATGTGGTTTTATCATTTTCACCATATTTACCAAATTTGGATTAATAGACTTCTTAATTTTTGCCACATTAGTGGGTATAAAAATGTAGCTCAAATTTTGCATTTCTCTGATGATTAAAAATGTTGAGAATCTTTTCATATGATATTGGCAATTTGATTTTTTTCATCTTGAAATATCTTCTGTTATAATTTGACCATTTCTCTATGTGGCTGCTGATTTGTAGAAGTTTCCTATATATTGTCCTCAATAACTTTTTGCTGCTGTGTGTGTTACAAATAATCTTCACTGATGGTGGTTTGTATTTTCATTCTCCCTATATCTTTCAATAAAAATAAGTTCTTAACTTAAAAAAGCACAAAATCAGATGTTAGAATGCAATATTAAAAGAAAGAGATTATCAGATTACATTTAAAAATCAAGATAAATGTTCTGTACAAGTGACAACCTCGAAACAAAGGGTACTAGAAAGTTAAAAGATAGGAAAATATTTACAATGTAAGTAATAATAAAAGCTATTGTAGAAGTATATATAGTATGTATTTTAATAAAAATCACCAAGTTCAGTTTTCCTTGTTCTACTAACAGAACTGAAAAAATGAAAAATTTGCCATTATTTTTCAAAGTTAAAAATAACTTGATAATTAATAATACAATCAGGTAAGAAGAATTACCAATCCGGAAGTTTTGAAATCAGAATTAACAAGTTCATGATTTGGACATATTGAGAACTTTGTACCCCACAATCAGAGAACTCATATTTCTCTTTGGTATATATGGGATATTTTCAGTAAATCTTCATTAGACAGCTCATTAGATCTTCACTTATTCACCTCCTTCTATTTAAAGGAAACAAGGCTACTGGTTATCTTACCATGTCCTGATTTTAATATTATTTCTTCCTGTTATTTGTAGAAAATGTATACTTACATGCTACTTATTTTGAACCATAGGATTCTGAGTACCATATTTCTGTATATATCAGTACATTTTAATATATCATGTTCTGTAAGAATGAGAAGATATATTACCTTGAATTAAGGTGATATTTCTTAATGTCAGAGAATGTTCCCAGTCTTTAAGTTTGAGATCATTAGTGATATTATTCAACAGCTTCACTTCTCCTTTTAGTTCCTCTTCCAAACGCATTTGTTCTGCTTTCATAGACTTAATTGCTGTTGATGCATTGTACACACATGCCTCTAATTTTCTGATCTCCTGTGAAACATAAGCCAGCACTCACATCATGTTACACATATAATTATCAAATACATAAGTTCAAAAAGCCCCCAAATTCAGTTTTTCAAAAAATATATATAATATTATAGGAACATTATGTAATAAGGATACAGAAATTAGAGAACTTTCTAAAAATAATAATTCTTTGGTTGTGAAACATTTCCTCTTTTCTCTGAATGAGTGACTGTCCACAGACAGACATCGAAAAATTATTTGACTTTATCAGGGGTATGTTACGATCCCTATACATAGATGTAAAAATGCTAAAATTAAAATGAAAGCCTGTCACAGGGTTTTCATTTTGAAATGAAATTTCTTTATGCTGTACTTAGAGTGGCAACATATCCCAATTCTGTGAATTTGCTAGATTTATATGTTAAACTGCTATATGGCAATAACCAAAGTTTTATGTTATAATCTCATGGTACTAATAGTAGGATTAACTTTTTATGTTCAATGAAATTGCAAACTAACGTGTTCACAGTATTTTCCTTTTAAGTTTTACTGCATCAATATTTTAGGTTTCATTGTTATTTTATGTTTATATATATACAGACACACACCCCTACATATTTTGTGTGTGTATATATATATATACACACACACATACACAGAGAAAACATGAGAGATCTTGCTATGTTCTAGAATATGCTTATATTTTTTTTACTCAATGTATTAAAGATAATTTATATAATACTTAGAGACTATCTCATTTTCAATAACTTAATGGAATTATATTGTTTGGATTTCTCCTAATTTATTTAAGATTTCTATTGATAGAGCTTTGAATTGTGCATTGTTTTCTTTTTGTCAATTTTAAACATTGTTGCAATGAACATAATTTTTTATATATTTACACATTCGTATAATCCTTCTATAGGACGGTTTCCTTAAGTGGGTATGATCAAAGGGATGATATGTTAAGGACTAAAATTTGTGTTCAGTACTGCCATACTACCCTCTAAGAATATGGTACCAAATTTTTTCTCTTACTAACTATATGTGAATGCCTACCTTTAGTACCAAAATACTATCAATTTATTTAAGTTTGCAAAATAATTGTAGATATATAATAGAATTTAATGTATTGTTCAGATTACCATGAGGCTAAGCATCTAGTCATAAAGGTTTGTAGAGTGTTTTTATTTTTAATTTTTTTAGCAGTGTACATTTGTCATTACTTTCCTTTCACGGACTGTACTTAATTTTCTCTTGGGGTATTGGGCATTTTTTTTCTGCTATACTAAAACTTCTAATCTATTCTGGTTATGTTTCCTGCCTCTGTTCTACTTTTACCCCATCCTCTATAATCTTCATGGCTTTTTAAAAAATAATCACTTCTATGCTCAACTGTTGATGGATTCTCAATCTCCATTTACATTCAGAAATAAATTAGTGGTGTATTGTTCATTAATCCTGGTATGAAGAGAAAATTGCTGGACTGGACAAGCTGAGGGTAGTTAGTCAAGATATTTGGTGTGTAAAACCTTTGAAAAGAGATGAAAACTTTTTCAGATTTACCCCCTCAAAGACACTGTCCATATCAGTGAACTTCATTGGTTTTCTCTGATCTAATTGTGCTTTGCCCTACCCACAGTTTTCTAGATTAGACTTTCTCCACTCTCCATTTCCTCTTTATATGACCACTGAGCATTTTCCATAAATATAGACATAATAAAGGTATAATAATGAGCACTGATGCTTGTAGGGAGTAGAATCATGATAAGCATGCTCAACTAAATTTCCTATGCATTGCTATAAGTATTCATGCAATTCCAATATACACAGAGCAGACGGCATGGGAAGAGGAGGTAATTTTTCTACCTAAGACCCAGGAATCCCTCATATCTTTCATCCCTAAACCTGAGCATGTATTTTTATCCCCTTCTTTGAAGGCTGCATATAGTGCTTACATTAGCCAGATTTCACTGAAATAATTTTTGTTGGGAAGACAGAAAAATCCTAGACATCATCTGTGTCCCTTCCTCCATATTCTACCACCATTGACCCTGTTGGAAATAAGGCATTTACTTTTTTTCGTTGTTCTTAAAGTCTCTTCTATGAAGGATGGAGATGGTAAATTCTACCCCTATCTTCCAGTTCATGCCAGTTTTTTTCCTTTTCCTTTCAACTTAATATTGTCCTGTCTTTGGTGGTAATATTTATAAACCTTTTCCTCAAACAGTATTTACTGATTCAGGCATTCATCTAATTTATTTATTCCATCTTTGGGTTAAATATTTAAAGATGAGTAAGACTGTTGATGGTCTTGATTCTCTCACCTTGACTTTGTTTTTTATTGTGTGCATGCGTGCTCACACACACATGCCCATACCTACTCAGACACTGATGAAATTTCTAAATCGCTGTAAGTGATATGTAGTAATCTGGATCTTAACCAGAGGTCAGAAAAGAATGGTCTATGGACCAAATTAAGACCACAGGTTATTTTTATAGATAAAGATTTATTGGATGGAACACAGTTTACTTCATCTGCTTAGGGAGTATCTGTGACTACATTTGTGCTGCAATGGCAGAACTTAGTAGCTGTTACTGATTTGTCACAAAGCCTAACAAACAAGTATTTGCTAGGGCCCTTTACAGAGAAATTGTGCCTGCCTGGTCTAAAATATGTTTTGCTCTTTTAGTGTGAATATAAAGGCATATCTGTTCATTCAAGATTGGCTGTGATGGTGCTTTAGTGCCGCTATGTCTCCAAATGTTTAATGTATATTATATCTTACATGGAAGTAGAAAACCCATTTTGTGTTTGGTCCTATGATGATAATGAGGCATTGTTTACATATCGACATTTAATTATTTATAGTTTTCTCTGCATGTAAAAACTTAAGTAAACTGTTCAGTAATGGAAAAAAAATGGTTTTAAAATTTAAATTTGGTTGGGTATTTGTGTAAATAAAATTTCCATTCCATTGATAATGAAAAATGTCAGGTATTGTAAAATTCACAAAGAATGTCTACCTCTCCAGATATGCTCAAATAATCTAAATAATCTAAAGAGGCATTCTAGCAGTCTTTAAAAATTAAAGAGAATCTCTAGCCAATGGGAGAAAATTTGCCGGAATCCGAAGAAATGCACTCAGTAAATTTGTTTGAAACCTTTTCGTGAGATTGCCAGAATAATTGAGGTAAACAGGATGAAAAACAGTTTGCAGCTTTTGCTTTCCTGAACTGCCCGAGGAAAGGGGATCTGGATAGACTCAGGTCCAGTGCATGACCTTCCAATAAAAACCTTACCTCCTGTTGTTTAATCATATTCTCTTGGACTTTGCCATTCAGTGTTTCTACATTGAGCTGCAAATCAAGCAGGGTGGCATTCAGGCTCCTTAAGGACTTAGAGACATCATCTATTGAGTTTCCATGTGCTTGAACTGAGGAAAATAAGGTACTCAGCTGGAGAAGAACATCATTAAATCTTTGATCAGTTGTCACACTGAAATTCTGGAAATAGTCTGAATCTATGAGATTGGCTTCCATATCTGAAATATACTGGATTCTCATCTCCACGCTGCTCATGTGTTTCATAACAACTTCTCTAAATCTCATTTCATCTTCACTGTCATTTCTTTTTCCCATGAGACTTTCAGATATACCATTTTCATTCATTGAATCAATTGTGCAATTCGTTGTTTCCAGCTTTAGGAAATGAGCTGCATATTTAAATAAAAATAAACTGAGTCATGGCCTGAACCTTTAAATGCAAACACCATTCCATTCTGTAACATCCCATCCCATATCACTGCTTCCTGTATGAATTCATTCCATTCTATAATTTTGAATGCCATCCTAAATCAAATATTCATATTAAATATACAATGTGTGAACCATTAGGCTACTACTTTTCATTTTAATATTATATCATAATGATTTTTTCCTATGATTTAAACCATTCTATAAAAATAACCTTAATAAATGTATTGTATTCTATGTATGGATCTAGAAGAATGTATTTAACAAAATTCTTACATTTGGTTTACTCTGTTTGTAATAACATACTCAATATTTTTATGATCAGTCTTATAGCTAATTATTTCCTGAAGAAAAAGTTCTATTGAGCTGCTGATACATATTTCCAAATGGGCAATGTTCTCTAAAAAACCTTATTATCCTTCTGAAAGGATCTCAAGCAATACATTTTACAGTTTCAGTAAATTAGATGCATGCACAATAATTTCTCATATAAAAATAATATATAATTATTCACAATGGAGAAAATGTTAAACAAAATTTTTATCAATAATCAGTGATGATTAAGATCTTGTTCTTCATATCTCTCTATATCTCATCTCTATATTTTAAAAAATTTATATCTATACCATTCATATTTCATTACTGTATGAGATTTTCCATGTTCAAAGATTATTGATATATATGAAGAGAAACTTCATGTGATTTAAAAAGAGAAATGTGACATGATTAAGATGGTGAAGTAAGACATTCCAAGGCTCTGTCCCCCCACAGAGACTTAAAGCAACCAGCAGTAACATCTTTCCCAAAACTCTGGAAAACAGTTAAAGGGTTGCAATAACAAGGCAAGCACTGAATGAAGGAAAAGGCAAATTTTCCTTCATTTGGCCCTTCCCCATCATTTCAGCAGCTCATCCTAGAGCTGGCCTGCACCCCGATGTGGGCTCCAGTTCTGGATGGAGTAGAGGAACCCCTGGGCATACAGTAGGGTGCATGCACATCTGTGCCAATCTGTGGCAGTCTGAAGGCAGTCCCAGGCTCTCCATCAAGAACTTACCTGTTTATAGCAGTGGCTCACAGAGCTCTCCTACAGACTGTTGGAAGAGAACAGACATTTCACAACTACCTGGGGCAAAGGATTGATGGCCATGGATACACAGTGCAGCAAACAGGACAGTGAGGAAAGGCTGTTTCCAAGGGGAAAGAGGACATTCAGATCCAGGTAAATGGGAGAATTCATAGGACCATGAGAGCATTCCCAAGACAAGATGCGTGCTGAGGGTAGACCAGTAGGAGCCTAAGCTTTTGCCTCTGGCTGTTCTGTAAACTCATTTTCAGGACAGCTAAGGGCTGAAGGACAGAACTTGCACAGGTGAAATGGCAAAGACTGGGAGAGGTGTTTGTTCATTGTTAACTCCTGATATTTAGGGAAATGTCTGTCATAACACTAGCTGAATACAAGCTTAAGGAACAGAGGCCTCACTGTCCAAATTCTAGAGATAACACATTAAAATATCAAAATGTCCAGGATGCAAAAAAATTCACTAAATATACAGAGAAACAGGAAATGATGGCCCAGGCAAGAAGCAGGATAAAACACCAGAAATCATCAATGAGGAAGGTCAGATCTAGGACACACCAGACAAAGACTAAAAATTTGTCCTAAATATGTGCAAAGAGCTAAAGAAAAACATGGATCAGAACTAAAGGAAGTGAGGAAAACAATACATGAACACAAAGACAATCTCAATAAAGAGATAAAAATCATGTAAAGCAACCAAAGAAAGCTGAAGACTATAGTAACAGACATTTAAAATAAAATTCCTTAGGGGAAATCAACAGTAGATTGCTGCTGGAAGAAGAAAAAAAAATCAGTGAACTCAAAGACAGGACAATTGAAATTATTGAGTCTGGGAGCAGCAAGCAAAAAGAATATAGAAAAGTGAACAGAGCCTAAGATAACTGTGGGACACCATCGAGCATGTCATGGGAATCCCAGAAGGAGAAGAGAGTAAGAGTGGAAGTATAGTTGAAGAAATAATGACTGAAAGATCCCAAATTTAAAGAAAAACATGAATACACATATTCAATAAGCTCAATGAACCCCAAATATGAAACAGGGAGAGAGAATGACACCGAGACATATTAAAATCAAACTGTCAAATGCCAAACACAAAGAGAGAATCCTGAAGCTGCAAGTAAGAAGTAATAAATCACATATAAGGAAGCCTTGATAAGATAAAGTGCTGAATTCTCATCCTAAACTGCAGAGGTAAGAAGAC
The DNA here is from genome assembly GCF_030445035.2 of Dasypus novemcinctus. Taxonomy (NCBI): domain Eukaryota; kingdom Metazoa; phylum Chordata; class Mammalia; order Cingulata; family Dasypodidae; genus Dasypus; species Dasypus novemcinctus. The sequence goes on along the minus strand of NC_080701.1, from coordinate 6,795,334 downwards.
AGTATTGGGAAGAGGATGTGGCTCAAGTGATTGAGCTCCTATCTATCACATGGGAGGTCCTTGGTTCAGTTCCCGGTACCTCCTAAAGAAGACAAGCAAGACGTGACGGGCTGGTGTGGTGAGTGATGCAAAAGATGATGCCACAAGAGACACAAGAAGGTAAAGCAAAATGAGAGTACAACAAAGCAGGAAGCAGAGGTGGCTCAAGCAATTACAAGGGATGTTTAGGGTTCGGGTCCTGGTGCCTCCTAAAAAGGAAAATAAGAACACATTGAACAGACACAGCAAATGCAAACAAGAGGGTGGGGAGAAAGACATAAACATGATAAATCTTAAAAAAAAAAAAAGGCAGTAGATAACATACTTAACATGTTAACAAGAAAATATTGCCAGCCAAGACTTCTATATAAAAAATGAGGGGGAGACATTCCCAGACAAACAGAAACTAAGGGAGATCATCACCACTAGACTGACTCCACAGGAACTGCTAAAGGAGTCACTCAGGTCGAAAGGACAGCACACCATGCAATAAATAGAAGCTACATGAAGAAACAATGATCTCTAAAAAAATTACTACATGGGTAAATATAAATGCCAGTACTGTTGTATTTTAGATTTGTAACTGCATTTTTACTTCTTGCACAATATAAAATGCAAATGCATATAAAGTACTGATAAACCTAGGGTTTTGGGCTCATAAAATACAAAGACATAATTTGTGACAAGTACTACGCAGAGGTGGGTGGGTGGAGGAGTAATGGAACATAATTGGTATATACTACTGAAGTTATGTTGTCATCAGATAAAACAAGATTGTTATAGATTTAGGATGGAAAATTTAAGAACCATGGTAATCAGAAAGAAAATTTTGGAAAAATACACACAGATTGAAACAAGAAGGAGTTTTAAAGGGTACAGTGCAAAAGATCAGCTAAATGCAAAGTAGGCAGTAGCGGAAAAATTGAGGGACAAAGTCTCATGCAAAAAAAAGGGCAAATATAGGTCCTGCATTATCAGTAATTACGTACAAATGGGTTCACCTGTCCAATCAAAAAGCAGATATTAGCAAAATGGATAGATAAGAATGTCCCAGCTCTATGCTGTTTACAAGAGACCCACTTTAAATTCAAAGACAAAAGTAGGTTGGAAGTGAAATGATGGAGAAAAAAATTTCTGTGCAAAAATATTACATACAGAATGAAAAAAGAGTGGGATGGCTCTACAAATATCAGGCAAAAGAGATATTATGTCAGAAACTGTTAAAAGGGACAATAAAAGGCACTATTTACTGATAATAGGGTCAATTCATCAAGAGAATATAACAGTTATACATTCACCTAACAACAGAGCCCCAAAAATATATGAAGCAAACATTGACAGATTGGAAGGAAAAATGGATGCTGCTCTATTTGTAGCAGGAAACTTAAATACTTCTCTTTCAATAATGGATATAATATCTAGACAGAGGACCAGTAAGGAAAGAGAGGACTTCAACAATATTTTAAGCCAACTAGACCTAATAGACATGTATAGAACTCTTAAGCCAAGAAGAATAAAATACATATTTTTTTTTCAAGTACACATGGATAATTCTCTAGGAAAACCCATATGTTAGGTTCCGAAACAAGTTTCAACAAATTTTAAAAATTTGAAATCACACAGAGAATCTTTTGGTCACAATGGAATGAAGCTGGACATCTAATAACAGAAGGAGAAATGGAAAATTCACAAATACGTGGAAATTAAGCAAAACATTCTTAAGCAACCAATGGGCCAAAGAAGAAAGCCACAAAATAAATTAGAATATATCTTGAGACAAATGAAAACAAAAATACAACATACCAAAACTTATGGGATGCATCCAAGGCAATACTGAGAATGAAATTTATAGTCATAAATGTTTAGGTTTAAAAATAGGTTAAGACCTCAAATCAGTAAACTAACCCCAAACCTGGAGGAACTAGAAAAAGAAGAACAAATTAAACCCAAAGTTAGCAGAAAGAAGGAAATAATAAGATTAGAGTGTAGATAAATGAAATAGGGAATAGAAAAGCAATAGTGAAAATCAATGTAAACAAAATTTGTTTATTTGAAAAGATTTACAAAATCAACAAAGCTTTACCCAGGCTGATAAAGAAAAAAAAATGTGAGAAAGGGTCCAAATAACAAAAATCATAAATGAAAGACAACACTACTACTGATCTTACAGAAATAAACAGGATTATAAAAAGGTGTTATGACCAATTGTATGCCAAAAATAATATATAACCTAGATGAAATGGACAAATTCCTAGCAACACACAAATTACCTATACTGACTCAAGAAAATTAGAAGATCTTAACATATCACTAATAAGTAAAGCAATGAAACCTGTAATCAAAATACTTCCAATAAAGAAAAGCCCAGGACCAGATGGCTTCACTGCTGAATTTTACAGAAGAGTCAAAGAAAAATTAACAACAATCTTCACAAACTATTCCAAAAAATTGAAGAGGAGGTACCCCTTCCAAACTCATTCAATGAGATCAAATCATCCTAATACCAGACAAATTAAGATATCACAAGAAAAGAAAATTATAGACCAATATCTCTTATGATTATAGATGCAAAAATCCCAAGAAGATAGTAACAAATTGAATGAAAGAGTACATTAAGAGCATCATACACCATGACCAAGTGGGATTTATTCAGGAATACAAGGATGGTTTAATGTAAGAGAATCAATGTAATATAGTATATTAATAGAATGAAAGAAAGAACGGATGATCTTCTCAATTGATGCAGAAAAGGCATTTGACAAAATCCAGCAATTTTCCTTGAAAAAAATAAAATAGGAATAGAAGGGAATATCTCTATTCCCTTTATGTGAAACACACAGCTAGCATCATTCTCAATGGTCAAAGATGGAAAATTTCCTCCTAAGATCAGGAGCTAGATAAGGATGCCTGCTCTAACGATTGCTATTCAGTGTTGTACAGGAAGGGTAGCTAGAGCAATAGAATTGAAAGCACAAAAATAAAGCCACATGTCTTTGGCCATCTGGTTTTTGGCAAGGGTGCCAAGTAGGAAAAGAATAGTTTCTTCAACACATGGTTCTGAGAAAGATGGATATTCTCAGGCATATAGAAAAATTAACTCAAAGTGGATCAATCAATATAAGAGCTGTATCTGTAAATCCTTAAGAACAAAAATAGGGAAATTTCTTTAGGTTCCTGAATAAGGTAATGGATTCTTAGACTTTATACCAAAAGTACAAGCAATAAAAGAAAAATAGTTAAATTCAGTTTATAAAAATTAAAAACTTTAGGGGAATGGGTGTGGCTCAGTGGTTTGAGCACCCACTTCCCATGTATGAGGTCCTGGATTCAAAACCCTTACCATCTAAAAAAAATTAAAAACCCTTGTGCTTCAAAGATATTATGAAGAAAGTAAAAAGACAGCCAAGAAGATGAGAGGAAATATTTGGAAACCATATACTTAATAAGGGTTTAATAGCTAGAATAGTACATTAATCTAACACCTCAACAACAAAAAGACAAAAACCTAACACCTCAACAACAAAAAGACAAAAACTTGACTAAATATGGGTAAGGGGCTGGGATAGACATTTCTCAAAAGAAGATATACAAATGACCTTATCATAAGCACATGAAAAAGATGCTCTGCATTATTAGCCCTTAGGGAAAAGTAGACAAAAATCACAGGACGACACCTCACATCCACTATAAGGGCTATTATTTAAAAATTGAATAATAACAAGTGCTGATGAGGAAGTGAAGAAATAGGAACCTTAGTGCATTGTTTGTGAGAATGTGAAATGGTGGAGCCATTGTGGAAACCAGTTTGGTGTTTCCTCAAAATAGAAAACAAAATTATCATATGATCTGACAATCCCACTTCTAGGTATATAACCCAATCGATTGAAAACAAGGACTTGGACAAATATTTGTATCCTAACGTGCATAGCAGCATTATTTACAATGTCCAAAAGGTGGAAACAACACAAATAGTCATCAACAGATGAATAAACAAAATGATGTATTTATTTCAAAATTAAAAAGTTAACAGAAACAAAGAATGTATATCTGTATATACAGCTCTAACTGACTATATTTGTGTTCTTACTAAAAATGAAATGGCTATTTTTCCAGCTTTATAGGTCTTTGAAGATTAAATCGAGGTAACACATGAAAAACAGACATTTATATCTTATATAAATGAAAGTCTGATGTTTAATCAGGATCAGGCTGCTTGGGTCAAGTCTCTCTCCATCCCTCCATCACTAGCTGAGCGACAATGGGCAAGTTACGTCTTCTCCTTGCTTAGATTTCTTCACGGCATAAAGGTAATAACTACTAATACCTCTGTAAGGTGCTGAGGCTTGAAGGATATAAGGCATGTAAATTCATAGCACACAGCTTGGCACATATGAAAACTCAGTTAAAGTGCCTTATACACGAAAGATACTGTCTTAGTTACAGAGACTACTATATTTTATTAAAGAAGCTGTTTGATGATGGTTGTTGTTTTATCTATTATTTATTAAGAATAAATATTATACCATATATGTAATTAAAGCCTAATTTTAAAAAAAACATATCATTTATATCTGGGCTAAATTCTCTTTAAAGTTAGCTTACTGGAACTAATAAATTATGGGTGACTGCCTTTTATATGCTCCACAATAGAGAGCCTATTGAGTGTGTATTATTTTACACGTCTTAGCTTACCCCTAATTTGGAAATTATATATGTATTTGTTGATTGCATCTCATCACATTTATTAAATCCAGTGTGGGGAACAAGTTTTAGTAGGCAGCCTCAGCCACAAATTCATCAATTCTGTGATTTAGTTATTAAGTACCTACAAAGTATAGAGCCGTATTTTAGGAACTGTGGGAATATAAAACTGATGGTTTAAAAAATTATTTCAAATTTGTACCTAAAGTGTGTTCTTTTACAATGATTATTGCCTGTTATGTAGCACTTTAGAACCCAGGTGCTGGCTCTTGCTTTGTCCTATACTAGCTGTGATCTTGGCAAGTTAACCAATCTCTGTGCATCTATTTCACTCTCAGTATAAGTGGGATATGAAATAGTCAGTGTTTAAATCATTAAATAAGTGATTATGTACAGTGCTTAGACCACTTCCTGGCATATGGTAAGCATTTAATAAGCTTCAGCTTTTACTGTTATAATTGGTATTTTGGATTCTGATCTGTGACTTAAGCATCTCCATGCCCAATATTGGTAACTATGGGGAAGTAATATTGGGTATAATACCAAAATTTTCTGGATATTCGTTCCCATAAACACAGAAGTCCCTGTGCTTTCCTTTGCTAGGCATACTGCTCTACCTATTTCAGATGCATAAAGCAAATCTTTTTCACAGTATGGAAAGGAAAGACCTGATTTGAAGAAACGTCATGTAACCAAGGTTCTTTGACATCAAGTTCAACATGAATAAATGCTACATTTTGCTCATAGATTTCAAAGCACAATATTGTATGCTCCCAAACCCTAACTAATCTAATCCTTATTTTTAGAACACTGTTTAACTTTTTACAATTAATCTAGGTTAAGAATACAAGAGTTCTTATTTTCTCTTATGAATGATGCTTTTACTATACACTTATTGTTTATGTATGCTCATGTGTGAATGATATAGCTCAATGATTTTTAATAAAGTTATTTGTAAATACTCATTTATTGCATTACTATTTGAGAGATGGCGTTTTGTGGCTTTGATCATGTTTACTTTTTCACGTTGCCAATATCTTCTTATACCAAAAATTTATATTGTTTTGAGCTAAAGAATATTCAATATTTCAATAGCACTTACCTATATTAATCCTAGATCTTATTTTCCTGTCCTGGAGACATTACTGCATTTGTATTGTGACAATCATCAAGGAGCTTCTCTAAGAAAAGGTAGCATATGGACGGGGCTTTATAATTAAGATAAATATCTTTAAATGTGTAGGGGATTTTATATTTGAATAGAGTTTTAATGGACAACATTTCATTTTACCTGTCAATTCATATTTGCCAAAACAGAGTAATTTCTATCATTTTAGGGATGCATTTTACCTACCTTTGTAATTTTTTATATCAGTGGTGATAGGCATTACATTTTAGCTCCTTTTTGAAATTTATTCTAATTCACACCTCAAAATGAAAATAGACTGTCAATCGCTTATCATTTGTGCACGAGTGCTTGACAGACACAGTGGGTTCTGTTCTGGTAAATTTGGGTGTGACTGTCAACTTTAAAAAAATCAATCATTTTTAGCTTCTTCTCAATCTTAATAGGTACTTATTGTAGTTTTGGGATACAAAACTTCAGATCAATCATTGTCAACCCTCGAACAAACATGCTGACTTGGTAACATTTTCTAACAGCCTAGGGATTTTGAACTTGGTTAGAACTGAGTTTTTTTCATTTTGTATTGTTTTTATGACTCTGTGCTAGTAATTTATTAATATTTACTTATATATTTCTTGCCATCACCTTTTTGTTTATGCTTCATTTACCCATATAACTTGTCAGGCAAAAGGAGATTTGGAAAGCTTTAGTAAATAAATTTTCATAGCTAGAAAATGACATAGCTAGAATTGGGCCTTAGCTCTGCCTAGAACTGAGCTCTTTTCAGACTTCAGTCTGCATTCTTCACAGGTCTTTCAAAGGCGGGACTCCCTGGGGTTGGCTTTGCAGGTTACAGTGAAAAAGAGATGAAACTTACCCAACTTCTAACTGGCGGAGACCTAAGGATCTCAGGTTAAGAAGCATCTTTTGCTCATTTTAAACCACAGATAAACAAATGCATTCTATGCAAATAGCTTAAACTCATCAGAAGATTCATTGTTTAAAAAGTCACACAAAGGGGTGGCTGCATTTGATCTCGTTCGATCATTTGTTTGCTTGAAAGGTTTGGTATGCTGTGGTTGATTTTTAGTTAGTTTGTAATGGCCAAAACAGGCAATTTTTACCTGCTAAAAATATTTTCCTAGTTAAAATTATGGCAAGTCTGTTTTTGTCTTTTATTGGCCAATCATATTTTGGCATGAAAACTCAATTACTCTGGGGGACAGTAGAGTATAGAGATTAGGAGTCAGATGTCAAGGGGGTGGAGTAATTCCAGCTCAGCTCCGAGCAGTCTCAAGCTTCTCCTGTGGGTAATGATAATTACAGTGTCTGCTCAGGGGATTATCATAAGGGTGTTTTGGGATAATCTATGGAAGGGTTATAGCCCAGTGCCAGAAGCATAGTAAGTGCTGAAAAAAAAAAAAAAAAAAAAAGCCCTAGCTATTGTTATGGTTTTTATTGTTATTGTTTCCACTATCATTTCTTTCCAGCATAATTTTAGCAAAGGAGCTGTTTCTGGTTAGGCTGATCAGTATGCACATCTTGTTAAAGGATGTAGCCAGATACTTTTCCAGCCATAGACTTTTCCAGCCAGAGAGCTGCAAGGCATATACATTTGAACGTCTTGCTTTTCAAACTCATCAAAAAATGCTACCGAGGGAGTAATATATGGACAGATTTATTTGAGGTACCTGCAAGCCATCCCTCAAGTCTACCCTTAGTTCAAGTCACACCCCCCAAAGAAAAAAGTACCTTCAGAACATTATGTTGAGCCCAAGTGAAATGATCTTTATGAATTCTTCTTTGAGAGGATGTTATCAGGTTATCTTGAAAGATGTTTTAAATAATAGTCCTACGAAACACGTGGCCACATAAACTGTTAGGCCATCACTGACATAATAGGGCATAATAGGTTATTATTATTTCACAGTCTTCTTTGAAGACTCACAGGAATAATTCTCTCTGCTCTCAGAATTAGGAGTTAGAAGACCTTCTCTCGAACAGGTGGCTTAAAAAACTTACAAGTATTGTTAATGTAAGTGCTCATGTTTATGTTTTCGCATTGGCAGTTAAATACTTAACAGTGAAATTTGTGGACCACCTCTAGAAGCATATAGGACTTTAGGGGATAATTTTTTTTTTGGACCTTTCTAAACCTTTCCAATCTACCTTCACAAATCTATATATTTTACCTTACTCTTCTTAATTTAAAAAAATGTTCAATAATATTAACTTATTACCACAGCTCTTGGAATAAAAAGGGTGTGGGAACTAAAAGGTCATCATTTATATAGTAGGAAGCAAAAGGGAGAGTTACAAGAGGTCGATACAGGTATCACAGGGACATTTTACATAATTAGCCATTCACTAAATATTCATGAGGAAGTTACCATCATCAAGAAATTGGGCTTGCCTCATTTGGGGGCATAAAATGCTAAGTTTGCAGTAACTAGTAGCAACCACATCAATTATTTAAAATCACACTGACCATGAAAACAGAAGACTTTCTTCCTGATATAATTCTTTCACAGTAATGGTAATATGATATTTCTGATACTTCAGGAAAAGATTAAATTCACCATTAGTAACTCATAATTTAAACATGGAGACCAGAAATAAGAAGTGAAAATTTTCAATGACTATTAAACAAAAAAAATTCCAATTCCATCAATAATTTTGTATTTGGACACCTTTTTAAGATTTGAATTCAAGGTAACACGAAATAGCAAAAGATATATAAAAGATATCAAAATTATAATGGAGAGATGTTTAAGGATTGATTTAGTTTCAGATTTCTTTTTTACTTAGTTATTTCATTACTTAAAATAAACCATAAAAAAGTATTAAATCAAAAGAAATGTGTTTAAACTTCTTTGATACTACCAGACAAAATGAATACAAAACTCCACACCTCTGCTTATCTCTTAAATTTAATCTGAAGACGTTAGTAAATAGATAAGATTCCTAACATATTTTTCCATGGGACTTTATGCAATCAGAAGCCAATTAAATTCATTTAAAAATGTTTAGTCATTTTAAAATCAGTGACATACAGATTAAAATTTAAAAATCTAAAACCCATTAACATTTAAATAAAATAATTTTAAAGTAATAACAAATGTTGACGTCTTGAATCATTATTTTATTTATAATTGAGCAGATGCTCTCTGCCAGGCTGCCATCACCTTACCCCTTCACTGGCATTTTCACACACACACAGAAATAGACACATGGCCATCCACCCACCACCAAACCCACACACCACACACCTCCATTTTCCAGTCTTGAAATAGTTATCATTATTTTTTGCTGAGAAAAACAGCAACAATGAATACCATCCCTCTTTGCAGGAAATATGAGTGATTTTGGTTGGATTTTAAATTTTAAAAAATTCTACGTATTTGTCACCTAATGAATTTGCAGAATCTATCTATTCATTTGATAAATGCAAAGAACACTAAGCGACATGAAGTTTTCCTTATGATACTACCGTATACAAAATCTGGATACACCTGTGCTTCTGTGATAACAAATTCAGAACTGTAGACTACTGTACCTGTTAAGATTCCGATGACAGGTATTAGAACTGCAAACAGCAGGAGATAAAGGGCAATCAGTGCCACTTTCAAGGACTTCAGCTTCTCTTGAAAGGCAGGGCCATTTTTAGGATCTAAGAAACAAAAGCCCAGTCTACTATTAGACAGAAAACATGAGCTATTGTATATTCTGGGTGAAGATAAAATTCCTCAAGTAATTTAATATAATTATGAATTTTAAGCATCCCTATTTTACCTAAATGTGGGAATAGATTCTTGACACCCATCCTCTGGATAATTCAGAACAATAACCTTTTAGTATTATCCATTTATATGAAACAGTGATTCACATCATGGGATGCTACCTGAAGCAGAGGTAAAATCCATGTAGAGGATGAACTTATCTCATGAGGAAGACTTTTCCCTGCTTAGATGAATAAAGCATCTATTTAATTTTTTTTCTATGGCCATTGCTTTTATTGCTCGATAAAGAAGCTGTTCTGGTTTTAGGTTGCAAACACCCAAATTAAAAAAAAAAATAGACATTGTTTAATAATGTTCCATGAGAGATTGAAAGGGAAAGAAAAGAGTGAAGAAAAAAGAAAGAGAACAACTCACAATGCATGCAAGATGGATATTCCACTTGCCAGGTTTTTGGATTAAATTGTGTCCCCAAAAGTTCTCACCCCTGGTATCCATGAACATGATGTAAATAAAGTCTTCACAAATGGAATTAGTTAAATGAGAATGAAGAACCTTGGTCCAGTATGACTCTTGTCTTAAGAAAAATGAAAGAGAAGACACAGAGGGACACAGAGAGCAGGTGGCCATGTGACAACCGAGCAGAGAATGAATTATGCCACAAGCCAAGAATGCCAAGGATCGCTGCCACCGCTAGAGGCCAGGAGAGGTTGAAGGAAGAGGGTGACACCTTGCTGTTCAACCCCAGCCTTCAGAACCGTAAGGCAGCGCATGCCTGTCATTTTAAACCATCCATTTGTGGTGCTTGGTTACAGCAGCCCTAGCAAATTAGACTCCAGGTCAACTAAGTCTAAAACCTAGGAGTCATCTTCTCCTTCACCTCCAACTAAAAATCACTGCTGATCGTACCTTTTAGAGCGCTCTCAAATGTTTGTTGTCCTTTTCCTGTCCTCCCTCGTCGATCTCTCACCAGCTCTACCGCCAACAGACTGTCCTATGATCTTTGTGTTTCTGTGTCACTGGGGCCACATCCCACCAGCCATCCTTCATGTGGCACCCAAGGACCACCATGCCCTGAGACTGTGGCCTAAAGCCAGATTTGCCTGGGTTAAGCATTCACGTATGGCCTTTTATCGATGTACTTGCTGCTTCCTCCAACTGAGGTGTCTCCTCCGTCCCTACCCAGGCCCCTAGGTGACTGGTATTCATCCTTCAAGGCAGCGGCTCTGTCCTGCCCCTTTAAACAAATCTGTTCAGATACAGCTGAATATTTCTTCTTTTGAGCTCCTTTCATAACCTGTGCAAACATCCTTTTCAACACCTACCACCCATAATTTTCAAATATTAGTTCATGTTACTATGACATCATCATCTCCAGAACCTAGTACAATGGCTGGGAAATCAGAGAACTCAATTAATATTGTGGGCTACTTTAATCTAACACAATGCTTCCTTTAGGCTTATTTTATATTCTGTCTCAAGATTATTATTTATAAAATACATATTATTGTAACATTCAAACACATTTAAGCTGTCTCAAGACTATAATTTTACCTACTGTCAAAATATTCTAAGAACAACCTCTATGCACATCCCACCCTTCTTCTACTTACTTTGAAGAAGCAAAGCTGTCATCGAGTGAGCATCAAACTTCACAGATTCTGAACAGCTAATGGTTTCCTCCTGTTGTTCAGAAAATCTGTCCCACTGCTCCATGCTTCTATCAAATACATGGATAAATATATTAATTGCACATGAAATGCTTAGAACCCTTTGGCATAATATGTTAAATTGAAATTTATAATTAAAATCCAATTTTAACAAGGAAACAAGTATAACTAATTGTTACATTTGTATATCTATCATATATAGCAATATGTTAAACCTACCCATTATTGACATCTGTCTTATGACAGGTCTATCCTGGAGAAGGACCCATGCACGCTTAAATGGAATGGCTATCTTCCAATTTGGGGGTGTAATATCTATAAAGGTTTATTAGGTATAGTTCATTTATTGTATTATTCAAGCTCTTTCTTTATTTTTCCTCTGTCCAGATATTCTATCCAATACTGAGAGTGGTGTATTTAAGTCTCCAACTATTTCAGTAGAGACATCTATTTCTCCCTTCATATTGCGAGCATGTGCCTCATGTAACTTGGGCAGGCAGGTTAGGGGCATATTTAGTATAATTATTTCTTCTTGGTGAATTGTCCCTTTTATTAACATTTAAGGAACTTCTTCATTCATTATAAGAGTTGTGCATTTAAAATCTACTTTTTCAATATTAGTATTGTACTCCAACTCTTTTTTTGGTGACTATTTGCATAGACTACTGTTTTCCAAACTTTCACTTTCAGTCTGGCTGTGTCCTTACATCTGAGGTGAGTCTCTGTAGACAGCGAATAGATGGTTCATATTTTTTTCCCCCCATCTATCAGTCTATGACTTTTGATTGGGGAAATCAAGCCATTAACATTCAATGTTAGGATTGTAAAGGAATGCTTACTTCATCTATATTGTCCTTTGGTTTTCAGTTGTCATATCTTACTCTAGTGTGTCTTTTTTTAAAATTTACCTTTCCTAATAATCTTCATTTCTACACTCTTTTCCAAGTCTTTTGTCCTTGTTTTCTCCTTTGAGGCTGCAGCTCTCCCTATAGTATCTCTTGTAATTCTGGTATTTTGGTACATATTCTCTCTGTTTTTGTTTGTCTGTGAAGACGTTGAACTCACCCTCATTTTTGAAAGACAGTTTTGCTGGTAGTAGAATTCTTTCAGTCTCTTATATACATCATATTGCTTTCTTCTCACCTCCATGGTTTCTGATGAGAAGTCGGCACTTAATCTTATTGAGGTTCCCTTGTATGTGATGCTTTGCTTTTCTCTTGCTACTTCCAGAATCCTCTCTCTATCTCTGATATTTGTCTTTCAGAATAGTAAGTGTCTCAGAGTAGGTTTATTCAGATTTATTCTGTTTTGGGTTGCATTGTCCTTCTTGGATATTGATATTTGTGTCTTTCATTAAGTTTGGGAAGTTTTGATTACTATTTCCTCAAATATTCTTTCTTCCCTTTCTCCATTCTCTTCTGGGACACGAATAATGTGAATGCTTGGGCATTTAGCATTATCATTTGATTCCCTGAGACTCTGTTCCATTTTTTCCATTCTCTTCTCTTTCTGTTCTCCTATCTTTTCCTGTTCAGATATTCTGTGCTCAATATCACTAATTCTGTCTTTGAGCATTTCAAATCTGCTCTTATGTGCCTCCAATGTATTTTTAATCTCATCCATCATGTCTTTCATTCCCATAAGCCGCTATTTTTTTTTTTGCAGGCTTTCAAATTGTTCTGTATGTTCACCCAGTGTCTTAATATCCTTTATCTTTTTATTCATATTTTCCTTCAATTCTTTGAATTGATTTAGGAGATTTATGTGGTTATCATTGATCAGTCATCTTAAATCCTGTATCTTGTAAGGATATTTCATTTGTTCTTCTGGCTGGTCCCTCTCTTCCTGTTTCTTAGTATGGCTTTTAATTTTTTGCTGATATCTAGGCATCTGAATATGTTGCCGAATTTACTCTGATGATTGATTTCTCCCTCTTACCTAGTAGGTATTTTTTTTTCATGACTCTTCTTTGATTTTTGGTTCAACTTATGCTGAGTCTTCAAAATTGCCCAGTTTAAGTTATCAAAATCAGACCAGGGACTCACTGTTGGGGCCCAGATTCTTCTCTCAGGAGTAGGATTAATGGGAGACCTAAAAGCAGTTTTTCTCCTTGCAGTTTCCTGGCTGGCCAGCAGATGGCATTTGTCAGTGCACCTTTCCACAGGTGTTTCTTTCAACCTCTGCTTGCTGGTGTTTCTGATTTGGGCAGACTGAGGTTCAAAGTGGGTTCTTCTGGCCAAATTCACTGAAGAGAAGCCATTCTCTGCTCTCCACTGCACGCTCCCTCTTCCCTTGTAACAGCTGACAGGCAGGAAGATGTCTGTTCCCCTCGTGTGCTGTGTTTTTTTTTTAGTGTGAGAGGAGAAAAGTCACTTTGTTTTTAGCTATTTTTCCCCTAAGTCACAGAAAACAACTGAAGAGAAAAAAAAAAAAAAAGAATTCCCTTAGAACAAACAGTTATGCAAAATTTGGAACAAAAATTTCCAATGTGTTTTTTTTTTTTTTTTTCAGAAGTTCTGGACAGAATTTTAAAATAGCTTTATAGGCCTGGTTTTTCTTTGCCAAAGGATCAGCTTATCATTTTAGAAAGATAGAATAAGATCTAATCACTAGATTAGGAATGACAGGCCGTAGTTCGTTTTCCTGTTCCCTTCTGTTCTTTTCTTTTTTGTTTCTGGGCTTCTTGCGATACACTGACAGCATCCCAAATCTGCCCTTGTGCCTTTTTAAGCACAGTCCGTAGTCTCTGGGGGTAGTTCTATTTAGTATGCATCAGAATTATTTGAAAAGCTTGTTAAAAAAATAAAAACAGATTGATGATCTAGCCTCCAAGTTTTATGATGCTTGTATTGGACTCAAGCAATCACAATCCCCAAATTCCCAAAATTCCTAAATGTTGCTGCTGCTGCTGGTCGAAAGACCTCAGCTTAAGAACATTTCCCACGACAAGAAAGTGCATGACATTTTTGTTGGAAGTGGTTCCGTTCATTTGATTGATGCATTTAGTTTACCAGCATCTGATCCCCTCTTATTTCCTCTCAGTTACAGGTTTCCCGGCTGCACTCTGAGCTGAGGGCATTAGCAGCTCTGGACACTCACATTCTGTCCAGGAAATGAGGGGCAGCCACTCGTAGGCAAACCTTCACCCTGGGCGGGAAGGAGCACCAGCGAGTGGGCTGTAATTCCACTCCTGTCAATACAGGTTTTTAATATTACCCTGGAGACTCTGTATTTCACAGTTTGCAAGCACCATCTTCACACTGTGTGGCTTCTGTAACTTGGTCATCGTAGTTCCTCTCATCTGACCAAGGCCTGTTTTTGAAAGGCTGTGGATCCTGGAGAGGCAGTGGGAGTGGAGGGAGAAAGTCTAAGACCTAATCCTCTCTTTTCGCCCACAGAGCAGAGTAAAAGAAAGGAAACATTATCTGGGAGGTTTTATTAGAGGAAGTCACATTGGGTAATGCAGATCCAGATTCGGTGCCATTTCTCCACCTTTAATGCGCTCTATTATTTGATGTAGATAACAGTTTTACTTGCCAAGCAAAACAAATGAACAAATAAACACACACTAAAACGCGGAGATGACAGTAAAGTCTCGCTAAATTCATTTTAAAGCTGCAGTTCGAAGCCACTGGGACTGTGTAGCAAAGCTTTTTAACTTTGGATTCAATTTGTAAAGGATGGGCTCACAAAGCGGACATTCGTTTTGAAACTAGAAATCCTCCCTCTGCAGCCTGACCACTGGCTTTGACTCTGCCTTGTATTTGGAATATTCTGACTCCATTGTCATTTAAATGCAAAGGAAATATTTCTTACATTACTCTATCTTCCTGGTAGGAATATGTGTGTAAAAAGGTAAAATCTTAATGGAGTAACTTGTCAACGTTGGTATAAAGCATAAAAGTTTAGAAAAAGGTGAAATCTTTTTGAATCTGGTAAATCTCTCTAGACTGCGAGTTGCATACGGGCAGGACTATGTCTATTTTTGTTCACCTTTTCTCACCAGAGCCTAAGGCTGCCTGTACCATAGAATACACTTGGTAAATAGTTTCTGAAGGAATGAATGATCTGATTTATGTTTCCTGCATTTTTTTTTTCAGGAGGCTATGAATCATGCTTTATTTTTAGTCACATGGCATTCTTCATTCATGTTAACTAAAGACTATTTCACCCACTGCTTTGTCTGGCTGCCAGTCTCTTGTCTCTCTCTTCCTCAATGGTGAGGCAGATTCTTTTTCCTCGGGGAAGAGAAATCCATGGTTTGTTGCCTTTGCCAATAACGAAAATGTTGGAGAGCCGGGTGGCAAAGCTGTTGCCATTGGCATCTTTCACATGAACCACATCAAAAGAGCCAGGATGTCTCTCTCTGTTGGTGATCACACCAATTCTTCCAAGGTTAGCACCTCCAGTCACCATACACAGGTTACCCGTGTCAAACTTTATGAAATCGGTAATCTTGCCTGTCTCCAAATCAATTTGAATGGTGTCGTTCACCTTAATGAGAGGATCAGGGTAGCGGATGGTGCAAGCATCATGGGTCTCCAGATGAGGGATTCCTTTCCTGCATTTTTTTTTAAAGATGGGTGTCTGGAGGATGGGGTCCGAAATGTTCTATTTCTGTTGATAAGAGATTTTCTTGGCAATGGGTTTGGATTCATGTTTTCTCTACTGTACCTTCCTCTTTCCCTTTTGATAGCTTCCTTAAATCTTTAACAAACCCTAGGGTGTGGTGACTAGAAGATGCTGTCGAGACATTTCTCTGACTCCAGTATGTTCCTACTCAGCATTTTTCATGTTCATTTTCTCAGGTCTCACTGGTAACCAACTTCAGCCACGTGCTGCTTTATTTCTCAACTGGACATCACTAGCATTTTGGTTGGGACAATTCCTTTTGGTCAAGGACTATTTCTGTTGTGTAGGATATTTATCAGACCCTGGTTTTCACCCAATAATGGAAAGTAATGCTTCTGAAACGTTGTATCCCCTCAAAATAAAACAAAACCCATTCCTACCCCTTTCCAAACACCAAGCCCATTAGAAAACCATGGTTCTCCGTGCAACCTAAATGTGATTGGAAAGGCAGGTGCTATCTCTCTCTTTATACTTTTTGCCTCAAGTAATCTGTTAGAAAAAAATAAAAAATAAATAAAATAAAAAAACAAAAGTGATCTGTTAGCATGCTTTTAATGCAGATTTGTTTTCATGTAAAAACATATATATCTTTATGAACTTCAGCCACAGCATAGATTCCTCAGGTTGTTTGTGGGAATATCTTTCCAGGTTGCTCCCTGAGACCCAGGCCTTCCAGTACATATTGCAGGCCTTTGTTAAAACTCTTATGAATGGTTTTTTACAGCAAAACTTAACATTTTATTATTTTCAAGAGAAGAGAAAATGGCAATTCCAAAGTGACAATTCAGCACAGTACTCTTGAAAATATTTTTTCAAAACTCTTGCAAATGTAAAGCATGAAAAGTTATTTTTATTTATATAGTTGCTCTGACATTTTCAACAGGTCCTTTCACACAAATTTGCAATTTAGGACCTCCTTGGTTTAAAGGACATTTTTTAGGGGAAGGAAAGAACCTGCATTTTTTTTTTAGGTGGGAATTAGAAAGGCAATTCTTAAACAGTGAATACAAAGAAATAAGAGATAGGTATTAGGATACTTTCAATTAATGAATTTTTTCTTTTACACTTTTTAAATTAAAGTTAATAGATCACAAAGAATGTTACATTAAAAAACATAAAAAACATTTAAAAAACATAAAAAACATAAGTTTCCCATATAACCCACTTCCCACCCCATCATTTTTGTAAATTGTATTTTTGAAGATATATACATCATAAAAAAAGTTACATTAAAAAATTAAGAAATTCCCATTATCCCCCCACCCCCCCACCCCACTCCTTCCACACCAACAACCTCCCCCATCATTGTGGCACAATCATTGCACTCGGTGAACACATTTGGGGACACTGCTGCACCACACAGATAATAGCTTACCCTGTAGTTCACACTCTCCCCCAGTATATTCAGTGGGTTATGGCAGGATATATAAAGTCCAGCATCTGACCCTGCAATATCATTTAGGACAACTCCAAGCCCCGAAAATGCCCCCACATTGCATCTCTTCTTCCCTCTCCCTGTCCTCAGCAACTACTGTGGTCACTTTCTCCACCTCAGTGCTACGATTTTTTCCATTACTCGTCACAATAGTTTTACAGTAGAATATCAGTAAGTCGACTCTAATCCATATTTTATTCCTCCCTCCTGTGGACCCTGGGATAGTGATGTCCGCTCCACCTCTCGATCAAGAGGGGGCTTAGACAATGGCTTTAAGATACAACTCCTTTCCCTATAGGTAGTTCAGTTCAACAAATCAAGCACTGTGCACGTCACCAGGATGCCAAGATCAATGCGTATAGAGAATCTTGATGCACCTAAGAGGACGTATCACAGCCTACAATACTCAAATAATCCCTTGACAGTGTGATATGTATACATAAAAGGCACAGACATAATACAAAAGAGTGGTTAACTCTATTGGGACAGTCACAAGGTAGGAAAAGAAGACACTTTCTCAATGCTGTGATAAATGACAAGGGATTTGCTTATTTCAGCAGATGGAATATTCCAGAGATGGAGTAGACCCTGTTAAAAGGCAGGAAGGTAAGAGCAGCCTGGGAACTGCGAGGTGGATCAGTGTCCTGGAAGCCTGAGCTCCGGGCACAGCACAGCAGGGGAGGCTGGAGAAACCTGTCCCCTCAACGTCCTACTCAGCAGTTTCTTCTTTCGTTTTCCTGATCACATTAATCAATCTGGCTTTTATAACCTACCGAAATATATTGAAGTCACTATCTATACAAATTAAGTAAATTGTTCTTTGCTTTGGTAGCAGTGACCTGGCTGTACATTACTAACAACATGCTATATATTGTCTAGGAAACATTTTACTTTTTTCACCTTCACCCTGAAATAGAGTTTAAGCTCTATCATGTTTTTCTTTAATCCTCTAAACTTTGATCGATCTTTTATGGCTTTATATAGATGCTGATAAATATTTACTAGATTCCTGTATCTCAAACTATGGTTTCCTTGGGCAGGATTATTATTAAAACTTTGAAGAAAGCCACCTAGTAAATAACTCTATGAATGGATTAGCCTAACTGACCACAGGTGGGTAATATAAACACCAGAAAGAGGCTGGAAAGGAGATGGATACCAAGATCTGCTGAGTAGAAAAATGATGCATCCTCCCCTTCTGGCTACTCTGGAACCTGGGGAAGTCCTGCTTATTTTCTGGGGCACTATATAGTAGCGGTGTCTCATCAACTGCATGAAAAATTGGTATATTCCCCCCCCCCCCCAAATTCAAAAGATTAGGGTAAATCATAGATGGCAATGTCATAGGATTGTTGGAATTTTCTACTGTTACTTTATTTTGTCCTTGGTCTCCATTCTCTTTCTGGGACTCTTGTGTATTTCCATGACTTGAACTGCTACCTGTATGCTGACAAAGCCAATATAACCAGCGCAGGTCTCATGTCTTATAATCAGAATTTTTTTTATGGTATAACTAGCTACAATGGTATCTAATCTAACTTTTCCCTGGATTTTCTGTGTTGGCATATCATTGATATCATCTATTTAGTGTTATAACCATGTATTATTATTATTTACTTATTATTGGGTAGTGGGGAATATCTGATCTTGTCAGTCATACAGTGATGTAGAGGTAAGAACTAACTAGCACAGGGCAGTCACTTTAACCAGAGACTAAGTCTTTATTCTAAACCACTCACTCACAAGATCCACCTCCAATTGCTTAGCAAGTCTGGACTTCCTGCTTTCTAAACATTCCTTGAGTCCATCCTTTCTGCTCTACCCTAACTTCTATTTCTACTTAAGGAAGAACTCCAGAGGCATTAAGAAAGAAGAAATGAAAAGGATTGATGAGATTGTCAAAATGTAGAACTTTAACAAAGAATCAGAGAAATAAGCCAAACCGAAAATAATTTCCAAGAAAAATATATATGAGGGGACATAAACTTGAGAACAGACAGATTTAGTGGGCAGGTAAAGGAAGAAGAACCAGTACAAGACAAGGAAAAATCTTTTGACACTGTGGGGGGAGAATGAGAAACAATCAGGGTCATGAAGATGAAAAGAAAAAAATCTCAAGGCATGCACGGACATCCGTCCTGCCACGTTTACTTGTCTGGTGGAGGCAGAAGTAGATTCTGGAGACATCAGTAAGGAGTACTGATATGTGGGACATGTAAGAAAATTAAAGGCCTTCAGTTTGTACCAGAAATCTGGTCATGTTGAAGCTTTTCTGTTGAGAACCAAGAAGCTAACAGTTGCACCGAGATAGTACATGGAGGAGAGTTTTGCTTTTCCTGCTTATCCTTCTGCAGCTCCCAGGTTTCTTACCTTTGGAGGGTGACAGGGCTCAGCTCGGAGCGCTTCTCTTCGCTATCAATCTGCACTCCCTTGATGATCTCCCTGGCCTCAGAGTTTTAAATACAGGCTCTAAGGCTGATGACTCTTCCATGGCTCCCACCAGGACATTTCTTAACTCCAGCCCCAAATATGCAACTGCCTAACTCTTATCGGATTTCCCATATGGCCCAATGCTTTATTCCTTCTCCCTCACCCCATCTCGTCTTCCACATCTTTTCTGTCATCAAATTGGGTTGGTTTATTCTCAAACCCTGGGCAGGAGGTGCCAGCTCCTCAGCAGCTCCACAGCTAACATCCTAGCCCAGCCAACCAACATTCTCACCTTCACGAATTCAATAGTTCCCTGCTTCCCTCTTCGTTTCTCCATTTCATTCCCCAAACAACCTTCAGAGTGATCCTTTTAAAAGCTAAGACCATGCTCAATACCTGTGACTGGCCTCACTTCTTATTCAGGTCTCGTCTCGCCTTTCTTGAGCACCTGATTTAAAATCACAACCTTTGATCATTCACACTTTTTTTTTTCATGTGTTGGGTAATTTTTTTTTCCATTTTTAAACAATTTTATTACAGAATTTGTGGAATTGCAAAATAGTCATGTGCATGTTTATTCTCTTTCCTGACTTGATTTTTCTCCAAGCACTTACCACCATCTAACATAAAATACACTTTACTTTTTTATCTTGTCTATCTCTTCTCACCCAAATTATATCCATGATACAAGGATTATCACTTTTATTTGGTGACCAGAGCAGTTCTTGGCACTTAGTACAAATATTTTGCAAGATGACCAGATTTCCTATCTGGTGTTATGCCTCACAAGAAGTTTCTATTTCACTCATGTGGCAATTGAAAAAATTCCTCTTTTAAATGCTTGAAGATCAAATGTTTTTCTCTGAATTGCTTGTAACTAGCAATCTGAAACAAAAAAACTTCACCCTCAACCTTCCCACTTTGCTTCGAAGGTATTTATTAATAAAATGGCCAGATTAATTCATTTCTTTAGTCTGGTTATCATTGTTGTAATTTTTTAGTAATGTTAGAGTAAATACACAAGTGAGGTTGTTAGCCACCAGCAAAAAATTCACACAATTCATGTGTATCTTTAAATATAATTTCCAAAGTTTTGACAAAAAGTAAATTCACATCAGGTTACTTTTCTAATAAATGTCAACATTCTTATAAAGAATTGTGAAATCATCTGAGTTTGTATAAGCTATTAAAAGTACTTTCACAAGAAGTGAAACATATCTCTGCAATATCAGCTTTTTATAAATCGGGTAAAAAGTTTATAGGAGCTACAACAGGAAAACTATAATGACAGAATTTCAATGTTAACTTGTTTAGAACCATACCTTATGATTTTCTTCTGTCTTTATTACAAAAATATTGTAATGATATTAAAAATTGTTTGGGACAAATTTCTATTAACCCATAACCCTAATGCAAGAAAAAAATACCTTCATTCTTAATTTAAATTTGTCTGGTTACATATGCATCCATGTTACATATTTGATATCATTTCATATTTTGAATTCTCTTTAAAATTACACCAAAATTTTTATACTTTGCATGATTTTTTTTTCAAATGTACAACAGTGGGCAATATAAATAATTCATCAAATATATGTATTTTATTTATTTGGCCTTTTTCCTATAATGGAATTCTTTTATTGGAGAGCAATGTTTTACTAGTATTGATGGTGATATTGTAAATATTTTCATAATTTAGATATATTCTAGACTGAATTGTTTCTTTAGGATGATTTACTATCTGTTGAACTACTAGGTGAGAGGAAAATTATTTTAAACTTCTTGGTGTCAACTGCCTGACTGCTTTCCAAAAGGATTTATGAATTTACAAAGAATCTGGTCATGTATGAATATGGCAGTTTTAAAGCAAGCTTACCTCCATATGGGTTATATGTTTATGTCAGAATTTCTTCAATTTTAATAAGTTAGATGATTCTTCAGGGTTGCTTTCAAATGCATGTTTTATTATTAGTGCAAAAGAGATATTAATATATGACTGCTTATTATTTCTTTTTCTTCTTGGGTTATTGTCTACTCATATCCATTGCTGATACATCCCCAAGGGATAGTTCTTTTATAGAAATATGTAAATAAGCTTTTTATATGTAATGGAGAATTATCATCTGTCTTTTCAAATCTGGTGCACATTCTTTATTCTACGACTGTTTCCTGTTTGGATTTGTCCTTATACTCTCAAGGCTTATTTCCTCTTGAGGGTTTGGGATAAATATTCACTTTGCAACCTTCCTTAGTCTTTATAAAAACAAAACTTTGAAATGGTAAAAACAATTAAAATGTATGTGAAATGAAAATAAAATTAATTTATTTGGGGAAAAAGCAGCTCTGTGCCTACGAGGGATTCTAGGAAGAAATGGAAACAGGCATCTTGTGCCAGTGGAGCTTCTCCTGGCAGTGAAGGAGCAATAGCATCCGTTTGAGGATCTGAAATCTAGACCTGAATCTTACTGGGCCATTCCTTAAGATTTCCCTCAGGCAAATCTTTTGCAGTTTTGCAGTTTTTTTATCTATGTAAAATGTGATTACAGTGGCAGCTTAAAGAAGTATTATGAGGATTAAGAATACTTTCTTTTGCAAATGGTGTTGGGTAATAGAAAAACATCAAGAAATGAATCACCATTATTTAAAAGTACTAATGTAATTTGTGTGAGATTTAAACTTTTATCCTTACAGCAGCTTACTGATGTGTACAGCATTATTTTCTCCATTGCAAAGCTTAAAGAAGGGAAGATCTAAATTGAGTAGCCAGAGAGCGAGGGAGTGGAATTTACACATGGGCAGTGTAATCCCAGAGTCTGGCTCCAAACCACTGCATCAAACACCCACTACCTTGGTTTCACAACTTTTCCATCACTGTTCTCTCCATGAGAACCTTCACCATTTTCTAAAACCTATTTTCTAAAATCTGCATGAAGATTTTCTGAACACGTCATTCTCATCTTGAAGTAATTTTGGCCTCTTCTATATTCCCACGGCAGTTACCTGGAGCACTTTGACTCCACTTAAGTGTTCAAATTACATTACACCTATCTGGCTCTGTGCATTACATCATGAACGTCCTGGAGGCAGAGAGTCTCTTTCATTCTTTGCATCACTTTCCCAGATGTGGCTCAGTAAAGTTCATACAGTAGCTGCCTAATCAATATTTACTATATAAGCAAGCAAAGGTAATAAAACATTAGGCTGAGGCCAAGAGTGTTAAATAAAAAGTAACGGAATGAGACCGATTAAAATACGTTAAATCATACTTTTGAATAAAGTTCATATTTTAAACAAATAAAATATGCATAATTATATGCCAAACGTTCCTTGCTGACTTGAACTATAAAGTATTTAGTATATTTCATGTGTATTTATGCAAGCACACACATTTTCCGCTCATAGAAAACCTAGCAGAAACTTCTACTTTTTATCATTGAAAAACAACCAGACCAAGTCAAGTGATAGAATAAAATATTCTACCAGAAATTTTTGACCACATAGATATATATTCCATACATGCACATGCACATGTGTACACACAAAACCACACATATAACAGATACATATCTACAATAAACAAAAGCATTCTTTTGGAAGCAACATTAAAATAAACCTCTTTTACCTTGTGTCCTATGGAAGCCAGTACTGATTTACCCACTTCCCTCTCTTTCCAAATGAAGCCTCAAATAGTTATCACATAATATTTCAACATCTGGTACATGAAGAAAGGAAATGACACATTCATGTGTTGAAAATCTTTCTTAACAATGCACCTCAATAGTACTCTCATCAATGCAATAGTTTGCAAAATCTAAATTTGTCTTAAAACTCATTCCTCTTCCCATCTAGGACATTATAAAGGAAAAAAAAAAGAGAAGTAAAAAGACAAAGAAACAAAGCGTGATTGGAGTAGGGCAGATAACGCACAGCTGATTAAATCCACTCTTTCCCCTTTTTATAAATTATGTATGGTCTCTATGACATTCATTAATTCCCATTATTTCCCCTTTCATGATAGAAAGCATCCAGGGATGACTCTATGTTTACATGATTTGTTTTTCTTAACCTTTTTTCACGTACTCCTTCATCCTAGCTTCAAACACAGAGCACCCTGAGGAGAAGATATGGGTACCTACTAAGTGAAAGAAATCATGTAAAATGCTCCCTTCAGCTCTGCCCACAGTGACGATAACATTAGCTATAGATCTCTGCTGTGGACCTAACAAACTGTTTCTTTTCCCAGGGATATAGTGAAGGAACGGGGTTTCAGGCATGGGATCAGAAGAAAGGACTGCCCTAAACTTCCTGCCAGCCTGCCAAAATTTTACACTTGTTATCTCCTATATCACATATCAGGAATAACATTCACAAAATGGGTCACAGAATGATTATAACACTATATTACTGAGCCAATTTTAGAATATTACTTCTCAGGGAAGGTGTTTAGTTTCTATTTGCAGACGCTTCTTGGTGTTCCCAGCAGGAGGTCACTTCATGCCACCCGTGGTCAAAACGGTCTTGCCACACCCTCAGCTCCCAGAGAAAATGACCTCTACCATATGGAACGCCTGGAATGCAGGACCAGCATCCCGCAGGCCACTAAAACCCTGAAAGGCCAGCGGTGACCAAATGCAGACCTTGCAGCCAGCTGCACCTGCTCTACCTGACAGCATTCAGCAAGGAGACATAGGATCACAGAAGAGGACCCAGGGTGGGGCAGCTCGGAGACTGACCCTCAGCCACACTGGTGTAAGTTTACCATCAAACTCTGAGTGAAGAGGAACTGGAGCCCAATATCAGAACTCACACTATTTCCTATAGAAGTGTGTGTATAAAATAAAATAGAGCTTCTGTGGCCAAGAGACGGAAAATGGAGTCTGGAGGTTCCTCTGAAGGTTCCTCTTAGGTAGGTGCCAAACTGCCAGTGTGCAAAGCCTCAAGCAACAGTGTTCCTGGAAACCCCAAGGACATCGGGACACCACAAACAAAGCACAAGGTAAAGAACTCAGTTAACTCTCCGCC
The DNA here is from genome assembly GCF_030445035.2 of Dasypus novemcinctus. Lineage (NCBI taxonomy): Eukaryota > Metazoa > Chordata > Mammalia > Cingulata > Dasypodidae > Dasypus > Dasypus novemcinctus. The sequence continues at coordinate 6,770,542 of NC_080701.1, read as the reverse complement.
TGAAGGACAATTAGAGGGCCCCAAATACCCACCAACCACAAGCAACCACAAAAATCCTCCATGCCTGGAAATGTCAAGACAGGGCATGATTTGGGTTGCTGCCTGAACCTGTGATCCCCGAATTGTAATTCCAAGACCCCAAATGAATACCGATGTTGCCCTGCAGCTCAGTTTTTTATTTCTCAGTGGACATCACGTGGTGTCAGAAACAGGATCCAAAGCAACCCCCGACCTGCCTCCGGGGCCGTCGTTGGATTTGGACATGGTACTTGACCAGAGCCCCTTGAGCTCCATTTCTGGAGAGTCCCGGGTTCCTGTAGGTGAGTCCTCTTGGCTCAGAACCACCTATTTTCGGTGGAGGTTCTAGCATTTCTTTGGGTGCATCTGAACTTCTGTTCTTTTGGTTTGGGCTTGCTGCAAAAGTCCAGTCTGAGAACTTTGTTTCTTTTGATCTGACTTGTAGCTGAAGTCCTTTGTATCTGCTCTTTTTGGATATACAAGGAAAATGTCCTTGCCTGGATGAGTACTCAGATGGGACTTAAAAAAAATTCCCACTTTGGTAAGGCTCTTTTCAGAGGAGGGAGGCTTTTGTTCTGACCTTGAGCAAGCAGGTTTCTATCTTGATGGGCACAGGATGGACATTTAAGCACTATTAGATCACCCACCACGTTTGAATGAGAAACCCTGGATTCCAAAGAGAAAGACTCCCATGAAAGGAGAAGATGGTCACAGACGGGTTAGACTGATGCGAGGTCGCCTGACCCTGCAACTAGGGACACCTGGTTGAGGTTTGGACAACTAGGTAAAACAAGTTTCCCATTGAGGGCACACTGTAAAACATCACACTGGCCCAAAACATAGACAATTCCCCTCAAGCTTAGGTTTTAGGATTGCTCACAATCAGAGCTAACTAAAAGAACGATTCTAATCCATCCAAGAAAGCTAAGAGTATACCACCATCTAGCACACCAGCTGCTTTCATGTCCAAAAATTATGGTCTTGCCTTATGTAAAATCTTATCCCACTGGACCTGGCAGACTAGAGAAAATCTTGAATTATTATGGCCACAATGGAGATCTTTTGATAGCCCTAAATTGATATATTTGCATATTCAACTTAGAAAACAGAGGCTCTAAAACTAAGCGAACTGAATGAGATACTTATTTAATTGGTACCTGGAAGCTTCCAAATGTATAACTAATTCTAAAATTGCCGGTCTTCCAGACACAAATTCTAGTTTAAGAAAAACTAACAAAGACTTCTCTAAGTGCATTATCAAGCTTGAAAAATTATTTGGAACTCCTAACTCTGACTGTTCTAACCCTCTGTTAAACCTCTCTTGCCTTCCTCCTCTATCTTAGCTTAAGATTGACTCCTTTTCTAGAGTGATATAATTTCCCAAATCCTACTGACGATCCCTTTACCAATTAATTCACATGACTGCTGGGGAAGGTTGTGCCACTTTGCAGGTAGAAAAACCTACTTGGAAAGATCCCTTAGTGAAGAGCTACTGACAAAACTGAAGCATTTATGCTAGCTAGGGAACTTCATTCCGCAAATTATTGATTGGAGAAAAATCCAATGTACTCCAAAACCCAATAAGCCCATATAACAATACTATAACAGGCTTGAAAAAATCTTTAAACAATTCTCAGGTATTGATCATACTAACTCCAAAGCCCCTACCCTATTTAATTCTACTTTGGTCAATGGCCAAAGAAGAACTAAGCACCACTCTAAACCAAACAACTAAATTGGGCCACAGTGGAACTTCATAACTGAGTGAATCTTACAGATCAATTAGATGACACCTTTAAGAAAAGGTGAAAAAAGAGGCCGCCCCAGCTAAAGCAGCAGCTAAAGAAGCCCCTGTGAACTCTGTGAGCAGCAGGGTCAGGGCAGCCGTCCTTGAAATGACCACAGACAACCTGGACTCGGGAAAAGAGACCGCCCAAAGCCTCCCGGGAGCAGCAGCAATCCCCTACTGCTCTCTGCCCCCTGAGAAGGTCAAGTGCTTTCAAGGTGACTGCTACGGCTGCCCAGGAAACGGCAGAGGCTTTTCCAACCGTCTACATCACTTCTTTCCAGAAAACAGCTGATCGCTGGCAATCCAGGGAAATAGGGCACGTGGGCTCTAACAGACCTGCGGCTCTTCTCTGTGTCCAGTCCCACAGCCCGCGTTAACCCTCCTCCCAGTCCAGAAACAGTTCCAAAGGTGGGCCTCTCAACCAACCCAGGACCTTCCCCCCATGCCCTGTCAGGTAGGACCTCTACAAGGCACTCACCTGTTTTTATTGGTCCTCTCCACCCTGATTCACCTAGAAGAGATTTCCTTGGACTATTCCAAGAACCCGATCTTTCTTGTAAAAGGATCTCTTAGAACCAGGTTAACCAGATTGAACAGACCTGGATAGGGAATTAAATCCTTTATATGGTCCTGTCCTTTCAGTAAAAGAAATAAAATTCAAACACCAGCCTCCTTTAGGTACTATTCCAACCCATGTAGGGTCCACAAGGCCTACTGATACGGGCTGCATTTTTTCTGTCCCAGCCCCCAGGGCCTCCTTCTAGACTTTAAGGGAATCCAGAACATTCTAACTTTCCTCCCTCCAAACATCAATTAAGAGAATTTTTACGCCCTGCAGGATTTTAATAGAAATTGGATTCCTAATTTTTCTTTGGCTCAAACTTTATAAGATTCATTTAAAATTAAACAAATCGAGTCCCTTATTTAGGATGAAACTCGTCAAAATTCCTTCAAGGAAAGAAAGCATAACTTGCTCAGCACTCCGGCTCTGAGACACCCTAATGACAAATGACCCTTTTACTCCTTGCCTATGAATGAGAAGGGAACGCCTTAGGCTTCCTTACACAAAAACATAGAAACAGACCCAAAACTGGTAGGAACTTTTGAATGGAGATTTTGTGAATTGCTGGAAGCCCAGTGGGGGAGCCTCCTGGGACTGCAGTCTTAGGGCCCCCAAATTTGCATGAGCTTTACACCTTGGACCTCATCAAGTTCTCATAAGTAAAAACTAAGAAAAATCTGCTCCTTTCTCTGGCAAGTGGAAGGGAAGTAACCACTTTAAAGTAGTCCAGGGTAGTCTCCATAATAAAATCTCACCCTCTGGAGTAGAACCCTGTCTCACCTGAGCAGCTCAAGGGCATTTCCTCAGCTCCAGCCCCCTCCAGCTTTCCTGTCTCACTTAATGGGGCCATGAGAGGAAAAAAAAAAAAAAAAAAAAGCTAAGGCAGTCTTCGAAGGGCACAGCCTCTGAAAACTGACCCCTTAAAGGTCCGAGATTTAATTATCAAGTGATGGAATGCTTCCCCTCCCCTGAACCCTATCACCAGATCAACAGGCCCAAATATAATCATGGATTTAGAGCCGAAAGAGTTGCAAGTCTCAGACTCTATTTTAGGAATTTGTAGGGAAAACCAAAAATATAATGGGAGACAAAAATATGCACAGGAGAGGAAACTGAAAGCTCTGTACCTGCAGCTACAGCAGCACTAACCACAGCCCAGCTCTGAGCCAGATAAACAAAACCTCCCACTGGGGTCTTATCTGCCTCCCTTCCTATTCCTAGCGTTTGACAAAAAAAAAGAAAAAAAGAAAAGAGTAAAAGTCATGCTAAAAAGCAAGAAAGTGCATCCCAGGCCCGAAATAGCACGCGCGCCCGGGACAGTTAAGGAAGTGGCGTGGTCGAGAACATACAGAATCCGTGACTTAACTTGCAAGCTCAGCAGAAGCCCAAAAACAACATTACTACTTCATTCTTTTCTCGTGATCATGACTTACTAAAAATGCAAGAAAAAAATGGGAATTTGAACTCCTTTTTAAGTGATATTTTATAAGCAGGAATGCACAATGCACCGATTTTGGGGAAGTGTGCCTGCAGAATTTTAGTGAGAGACTCATGAAGTTTAAGTAAGATGAAAAATTGTAAGAGTTTCAAATAATAAAAAGCTGAGCAAAATTCACTAAGCAAGTTCTGTCCTGGAAATCTCCTGGCATCAGTCTAAGGGCTCAGAAAGATGATAGGACTTACACTGCAGCTAAGTGATTTTAACAAGGGGATACTATTTACTTCATAGCAATTTCACATGCTATCCATCCTTTTATTCTTCTAGCAAAAATTCTTAATTTTAAAAGGAGAGAACTGAAAGGCTCTTCAAATAAATTATCTAGGGTTTCCTGGCTAATCAGAGCATGAACCGGAATCCATGTTCTATGTCATTATGGGTCACTTAGCATTATGAGCTTACACAATTGTTTTTATTCTATAAAGATCCATTTTCTCTCTAATAGCTCTGGAAGCGACTGTGGTGATTTCCAGGAGTGCCTCCAAAGCGCGAATGCCTTTTGCTGCTCCATCTGCCCGCAACTGCCATCAGAAACAACAATCTCTTTCTTGCTTGCCTCCAGATCTCTAGAGAGCACCACTTACTAGCAACCTAGTAAGGAACCACTCGGGAAGGCGATTCTGATTGGTGTAGTTCCTGGCATCTCCTCTGTGGCACAGAAAAGACGGGAAAAACAGAGTAGTGGTGAGGTTTACTGAGGCAAAATATCATACTGCATGCCTACCTAGGCTGGGAAGTCAGAAAGGGAAGGGCATACCATCTGAAGGTTATTTTCACCAGTGAAAATGGAGAGAGAAGGTTCTGGTGTATCCACATGCCTGAAGAAGAGAAAGTGAAGTGCATCTAGGACCAAGAGAAGGCCACATGTCTGGAGTGATAAAAGGAAACAGTGTCTAGTAATGTGCCAAGAAAACCTCAGAGAGAATTAGGCAGGAGGCCAGAGGATTGAGGGGCTTTTCTTTTCCTTTCTTTCCTTCTTTTTTTTTTTTTAAGAGCATTGAGGGGAGACCATAAGTTTTCTAAGTAGAATAAATGAGATGAGATGTAGGAGTTACATTTTGAAAGTTGACTTTCTTTGCGATGTGGAGACTGAGTTGGGAATCTCTGAGGTAGGCAGTCAGATTGGGCTTATGTTGTCTAGTCAGGAAGCTATTGCAGAAGTGCAGTGGAAGGTGATGGCAGCTTGGAGTCAGTGGTGATAAGTAAAAGGCAAAATTAGTGGATGATGAGGGATGGTGGGCTTGGATTTTTCCCATTTGTGCTTCCAGATCTCCCCTCTACCCTGCAGTTATCCCCAGGAGACTGAACTTTATGGAATAAATCCAATGTCCCTTGACCTCTGACTTCGGATCAGGTTTGGCAAATGGGCAGCCCCAGGGGAGATTTGTGCACGGGACAGAGCAAGTCCTCAGCATTCATTGGGTAAAGGAAATAGTTGGGTGGCCCTCTTCAGGAGCTACTTGACCTAGAGAAGAAGAAAATTTCTAGATCGGGCAGCTCACAGCATTTTTCCCCGTTCCAGAACCACACCAGTCCAGAAAGCAGCTCCTTCCTAAGTGGCGTGTACCTTGAGGAACAAGTCAGCAACATGGTGACAGGACTGACTGTGGACCACAAAATAATGCCTTTCCCACTCCCTGAAAAATGCCCACATCCTGATCCTCAGAACCTGTGAATATGTTCCACTAAGAGGAAAAGGGAAATTAAGGCTGCAGATAGAATTGCTAATCTGCTGACATTAATATAGAGAGATTATTCTGGAAGATCTAAGTGGGTCTATTATAATCACAACGGTCCTAAAAAGTGGGAGTGGGAGACAGGAGAGAGACAAACAGAGATGTAATGATAGATGGTTAGGAGAAGACAAAGCTTCTGGCATTGATGATGGAGGAAGTAAGTCACAGACTGAGGAATGGGGACAGTGTCCAGAAAAGGGAAAAGGCAAGAAAACACACTCTCCCCTGGAGACTCCAGAGAAGAAATGTTGCTGGCTAACATCTTGATTTTTGGTGAGAGCCTTTCAGACTTCTACCTACAGAACTGTAAGTAATTGATATGTCTTGTGTTAAGCCACTAAACTAGTGCTAGTTTCTTACAGCAGTAATAAAAATCTAAAGCAAAACTCTATTATGAACTTCCCTTGGTACCACCACCAGAGGGTTCTAAAGCAATATGTCCAGGTGGCTTACTGGGACTTCTTAAATAGAGGCTCTAAGAGGTGCCACTTGGGAAACCTTTCTCATAGTAGGTTCTCTGGTACTGCAGCTCCATCCTGGGGTTATTTTCTCAGACACAGAATGTGTGCTGAAATAGATATATTTAACAGTTAGCAGAATCCACATTGGTTCCCTGTTTTGTGGAGTGGAATCTCTTATGGTGAACACATTGAAGCTATTGACTCTTCCTTCTCCATATGAAGATAGTAATCCAAAAATGATACCACTGAACTCTTTAGTAAAGAACTCTGACTGGTTAGATCTGGCGAGGGATCCATCACTAGAAGCATCACTTTCCTCTAGGGGTGGAATTTCATTGAGACCGTCAAATGCCTTTCCAGAAATGGATGGTTGGACTGGGAGAAAGAACATTTCTCAGCAGAGGAGTGGTGGTAGGGGAAATACTTCAGTTTTAACATTTGGCTCCTCAGGTTTTATCACAGCATTGTGTGACTTTGGACATATTTGTCCCGTGTTCCAAACAGAATGATAAATAATGGTAGGCATGTTTTTGACATATGTATTTAATGGATACATTGATAACAATACTTCACATATTTATTCCTTAATTGTGGCATACATTATGAGCATTACCTTTTCCTTTTTCCCTTTTTATATTCTGGTCCATGGCTGGCCCTTAATAAGATTATTTTGAATGGAAAGAAATCAAACATAGATTAAATTCCCTATAATGACCTTATTCTCTGGTCAGAGCAATATTACCCCAGTTTAGGAATGAGAAAACCTAGGCTCAGAGAAGCTACTTAGCCAAGATCAGCAGGCTGGAAAAGGATCGATACTGAATTAGAACAATTTGCAATTTGTCAATTGCTCATTCTTTCCAACATTTTATTACCAGTGAGTATAAGGGGGATGACTGAAGTGGGCCGTTGTCTTTTGTTTAATCAGCTTTACCAGCCCCTCTCAATTTTTGGTTGGATCCCCCATTGTGGCGTCTTTGTTGGAGGTGAAGTCCATTTTCCCATCACAAAGTTCACTCCAGGAGTTCTCCTTCCTTGCTCTCTAACTGGAGAGCAGACTGTGCCCCAGGTCAAACACCTGACCCTTTCTGGGCCCTTGAGTCTAAGAAAATGATCCAACCATGTTAGAATAACTAACAAATGACAAGGTCAGGCATGGGAGTCCAACAGAAGAGTTTTTTGTACTTAGTCTTCTTTTCTCCATGCCTCTTTCTCAAGCTGGTTTCTCTAGTCTTCCCATTGATTCTGTAAGGGACTGAAAGTTTAGCAAATTGCTTTGCTGCGTACATCAACCAGAGCTCTTACTGCTATGATGGTGACAATACTTGATGCCTCCAAAGACACTGAAGGTGAGAAACCAGATGACCTCAAAAATACCTGCTACTCTTCTCTGGCCAATCCCCACTGCTTGGGACTTTTCTTATACTTTTTTTAGTAATAGTTTACACTATTTTTATAACTTTATAAATGGCACATTATCTCTACTGAATCATGGGCACCAGGAATAAATGGATTCTCTCATGAAAATGTGTCACATTCTGTTTCTCTTCATTAGGTATGTTATATAGATATAAGACAAGCCTTGTGATCTTTAGTCATGATCCATTTTAAAGTGCTCCATTAATCCTTAGAGACTTAGAGATAAACACCCTAATTTACACATGTATGATTCAAAGAATATTAATAGTTAGAACTTTGTTAATTAGACCCAGGTATCTGAATAGTCTGATGGAATCCTATAGGACAAAGATTTCTTCCAAAAAGCACCCAACTAAGGAGTACAAACATGGTAATGGGGATGAAAGGAAATGGCAATTTTTCATCATCGGTCAACATGCGCATACCCCCCAAAATGGCGAAAAGGAAACACCGTATTTTGAATAATAGTTCAAAGAAGTGAATGATTCAGAAAATTTTAAAAAATGAACTAATGCATACTGCTCAAGATTGTATTTTTCTTTGTAATATATATGTCAATTGCAATGTTAAATCTATTATTTAGATATTAATACAAATTATTTTAAGAAACTTCCTACACAAGGCAAAAGCTTTTTGAAAATTTACATGGGTTCTTTCCCATCTGACAGAATGCATACAAGAAACGTATACAGTATTTCTTCTCATGGCATTTATCTTAACCAAAGACAACAGTCTTTGTTTTTCATCTGAAAAAGATTTTTGTTTGTTTACTTGGTTTTACTGTAGAAGAAACTGGCATATATAGTACCCCACCAGGTCTTTTAAATCTATACCCCAAACACTATATTTTTTTATATATTAAAAGATATACTAGTTAAGTCAGATTAAGGAGAATTATTAGAAAATTGACTGTATACACGATAGATATTTACCTCATAAAAAACTTCTTGCATTCAAATCCCTTGCTACATTCACACAAAAGGAAAAATGAGCAAGGTTGTACTTCTAATGACAGAGTATAAATCAACAAATAAATAACTACTGTAATAAAGAAACATGGTATTAATTATTTAAGAAGCACATTATAGAATCTGCAATGTTTTCTAGGAAGTAAACATTTTTAATAACATAATAATTTGCTAATAATTATATACAAGATTCTTCCTTAAATTGCATGGGAGTTAAAGTATGGCTGCCAGTACCAAGCTGCTGTGTTTAATCTTGTCTTTGGAATTTACTAGCTGTGTAATATCAGGCAAGTTACTCTCCTCAGTTTTTCATCATTAAAATGAAGGGGGAAAAGGAATATATTAGAATAGAATAGCTTCTTATTTGTAAGACACATGTGTGTCCTGGCTGCTAAAACAAATATTATACAATGGGTTAGTTTAAACGATGGGAAGTTGTCGAATCATAGTTTTGAGGTGAGAAGTCCAAAATCGAGGTGCCAGCAAGGGAATGCTTTCTCCCGGAGGCTGTGTCTCGCTCAGATGGCAATGCACATGGGGGCTGCTTCTGGCTCCCCCAAGCCTGACTTCCACTCTGCTAATAAAGGGCTCCAGGAGCCCATTCAGCCCCACCTGGCTCATGGGGCACACCTTCAACAAGTAACACCGTAAAGAGGTCTTAGTTCCGTGGCTGATGCCCAGCAGAGTGGGAACAAGACCAAGAACACATCTAAATTCAGACACCCTAACACATGTAGCAATGCTGGTCGTCTGCTAAGCCCTGTGCGATTGCGTTGTTCCGCTGTGAACTCTAAATGCGATCATCTGAAAACGTAAAATCAGCATTAAGCCCTATTTACTAATAGTCATAGCTTTTCCTAAAATAGCAATCTCTTAGGAAATATTAACTTACTAGTAAGATTCTTTCATCTTCAAAAATTGTTGGAGAATGAGCACTGGCATGAGAGTCAAGCCAGTAAACCCAACTGGAGAGTTTGCTTTGGTATAACCGGAATGCATTGTTACATTTTCACTGTCTTATTTACTTGTCTTTTGATAGAAATCTTTTTTTTTTTCCTTTGAGAATTCAGCAATTTAAATTGATGTCTTAAGTCTTATAATGGTTGGAGACATTCTTTTATGTATAGCATCACAACTGATTTGCTTATGAGGGCCAGTGTCATAACATCAGGTTAAAATAACAGAGTCTAGAACCAAAAAAATCTGGCTTCAAATCCAGGAAACACTACTTCTTAGCATTGTGACCTTTGGATAAGGTATTCAGTATCACAGTGTCTCCATTTTCTTCACTTATAAAATGGGATAAAAGAACCTATCTCATAAGAATTGAAAATTAGAGTTTAGAATTGTGCATTCACATAGAGGAAAAGCATATGTGTTAATTATAATTATTGGTATTATAATAATTCTTGGGGTAATGTCATATTTTTATTTTTGGCGTCTATCTCTGGGCCATATGAATGCATACACATGGTGTTTTTTGAGAGGCGTCAACTTCTTTGGCTTGGTATATATTTAAAAGAATATGTATGTTTGAGAATTTTACTAGTCACCTTGGTAGATAATGGGGAAAATAAATTTTAAAAAAATTCCTTTTGTTTAGACTTAAAATCTAGAAAGGACACGTGGAAGGTATAGCTAATGCTCACCAATAGTAGGTTCTCTTTTCCTTCCCAGGTATTTGGGAGATCACATTTCATGGCCCGTTTTGAGGTTATGTGACTATAATGGCCAACGAAGTATGAAGGAAAGTGATGAGTTACTTTTGGATGAGGCCATGATGAGTGCCAGCTCAGCTAGGAATAATTACTAAAACTTTACAGGTGTAAAAATATTCAGTATTTGATCATATACAATGCAAAGAAAATACTATGACATGAGAAAGGAACAACTCGATAGCATGAAAGAAACAGGATATATTTAAACAGTGTTTTGCAAAATACTATTTCTTACAGTGGTATTTTTGTCTCTTAAAACAAAATAGTGGAGGGGGTGTAGCTCAGTGGTTGAGCACCTGCTTTGCATGTACGAGGTGCCAAGTTCAATCCCTGGTACCTCCTTAAAACCACGATAATAATATTAATAAAATAAAATAAATAGAACCTAAACTTTCAGATAATTTCACAAAATATACTTAGTTAATACAAGTCCAAATAAAATGAGTCCTATAGAATTCTCAGACATGCTTTGAATTATTTTTAGAATGGAATCAATTTCATGATATTCATAGGTTCTATGAGAAAGAATAACTTTTGTTCATAAATCCTGGATACCCAAATCATAAGGAAAATTGCGGAAATGTTTTATATGCATGTATTTGGAGTCAGAGTTTAATAAAGTACACTTATATCATTCTAAAAATACATTTAAATTCTCAAGAAACCTGAATCAAATATTTACCAGAATGTAAATTATCTTATTCTTTTAGTACAGGGGCTCTTAACATTTTTTGTTCCATGGACCCCTTTGCCTGTCAGGTGAAAACCATGGACCCCTTCCTAAGTCCACACTATGCTGTGTATGATTTAATAAATACCAACACGTCCCCACAAGAATAAAGTTTTTTGAATTTCAATTCAAGCTCACAGACCCTTGGTTAAGGACTCCTGTTTTAGTATGTTGGTAAACTCTGGCCCACAGCCTGGTTTTATAAATAAAGTTTTATTGAAATACAGCCATGCCTATTCATTTTCATATTGTCTATGGCTGCTTTTATCTTACAGTGGCAGATTTGGGAATTTGTAAAAGAGATTTTACAGCTCACAAAGCCTAAGATATTTAGTGTCTTACTATCTATAGGAAAATTTTGCTAACCCTGTGACCTTGGGAGCTGGCAAGTCTGAATTTCACAGGCATGTTTCAAGCTGGAATCTCCCATAAAAGTGATTTTGAAGTCTGGCAAGTCTAGACTTCCTAGGTGAAACTGGATGATTAAAGTTGAGGCAGAAATCCTTCTTTCTGATTCTGAAATCCTCAGTTCTGGCTTTTAAGACCTAGAACCGAATGGAGAAGGAGAAAGAGGGCAATCTCCTTTATTGATTGTAGATGCAATCAGCTGTAGATGCAACCAATTAATTATAGATGTAAACTAATCTACGAAACACTCTCAAAGTAATAATCGGGGCTGTGCTTGCTTTACCAAAAAAAGGTACATCTTAATGTAGCCAAACTGACACATGAAAATTAAACACTGTGCAAGACATAATAATCTCAAAGCAGCAGAGGATTTATGTGAATTTTAATAAAATTCTCCCAGGTAATTCAGACATTTTTAGCTGTGCTTTCTTCCTTTCATCTGTTCTAATTTCACACTCCTGCAGTGTTATCACCATTGGGAATTATACATATACAATAGAACAGAAATAAAATACCACATTTTTATAATGGTTGCTTATATGAGGTGAAATGATGGGTGGTTTTAAATTTCTTTCAATAATCTCTACCAAAACGTAAATTTTAATGATATTGTTTATATAGGTAAGGGTAGTTTTATGAAGATTAAATCTGAGTTGGAAATTACCAAAGTTGTCTTAGAGGGCGGTGACAGTGATCTGCCTTTCCAGAGCAGTTCACAGAAGCAAGTGCCTTTTGTATGATCTATGTACCTTAAAAAAATAATAATAATGAAAAAAAATCATTTAAAAAATGCTTGTTTCCTTGAAGTCTCTCTTGCCCTGGATTTTGATGTATTTTAAACTGCATCAAATTAATCAGTGAGAAACTTTTCCTCATTAATATATTTGTATGCACTTATTTGAGAGCAGATGAAGGTGAGGTTAATCCAATGATTTTCTGACTCCCTTGCCCATCTCCATGAGTGGTCTTTTTCATTTTTTCAGTAGCCCATTTTATTTTCTGCAGTAACAAACATCTGAGCAACCACCTCCTCCAGCAACAGGGAAACGAGCCGGCGGCTCCTGAACTCCGCAAGGTCAGTGCAGGCAAAAAGTTAGACCCTGATAATAAAGAGGCAACTACTGGCACTGGGTTGATTGTATATTCCAGTGGGGTGAAAATGAATGACCTCAACCCCAGCGTCACACTATACACAAAACTTGAAGTTGTCCTGGGTGGTACTCAGGGACTGATGCTGGATATTCTATGTCCTCCCATGGCCCACTGGGTGGACTGGGGGAGAGTGTGGGGTGTGATGTGGACCATTGACCATGAGGTGCAGCGGTGCTCAGAGATGTATTCACCAAATGCAATGGATGTCTCATGATGATGGAGGAGGTTGTTGCTATAGGGGGAGGAGTGGGGTGAGGGGGGTGGGGTATATGGAGCCCTCATATTTTTTTAATGTAACATTAAAAAAAATAAAGACAAAAAAGAAAATGAACTGAATTCCACTAAAAAACAAAAAAATGTAAAAAATAAATTAAAATAAAAAAATAACAAAAAGCTGGTTAATTCTTCAAAATGTATTCACCAAATTCAAGGAATGTTGCCACGATGATGAAAGAGGTTGTTGATGTGGGAGGAATGAGGTGGGGTATATGGGAACCTCTTATATTTTTTAATGTAATATTTTTTGTGATCTATGTATCTTTTTTTTTTTTAAAAAAAGGCAATTAAATTAAAAAAGAAAAAGAAGGCAATTGGGAAGAGAGCAGTATCTCACTGCCAGGACATTGCCTGGCACCCTCAGCTCTCAGGAACCTGGAGTGAGGGACCTGCAGGCCCTCTGCACCTCCAGCGGGATCTGAGGGCAACTCCGGTGATGGGTTCCCTGGTCCTCCAGCCAAGGGCCTCCTGCACCGGCCCGACCTGGGGAGCTCTGGCTGCAGAAGGCACCCAGGTCTTCTGCGCCCCCCACTGCGCCTCCCGCAACACCTGCGCCCTGGCTCATGGCCCACTTGGCTGCTGTTTCCCTGCATCTCTGCTCAGGACCTGGAGAGCACAACAGGGCTGCCACTGCTCCACCTTCCTACTTAGATCCCGGCCCGAACATGAGTGCCCCCTCTGTCCTCCTCAGAGGGTCTCCATGAATAGCCTTAAATGGAGGTTTGCTTTCTTTTTTATCTTGCTGATTTTATAAGCATTTGTATACTGAGGACATTGAGTCTTTATATTTCAAGTGTTGCTTTGATCACCGTTTGTACTTGTTTGTTTTGCATTTCGTATGTTGTTGTTTATAATGATGGGGTTTTTAAAAACTTTATGTCTTGTCAGCTTTATCAATCTTTTATGGTTTTATTTCTTGCCTTTTTTTTTAAAAAAAAGGATGTTTCCCACTTCAATATCATGTAAGTACTATTTTAGTAAGAACAATGAAAAGACAAGTCAGAGTGGGAGAAAGTATTTGTACGTGACTATCTGAAGAATTCCTACAGATAATTACCTGGTAAATTGAAGCTATGATAGAAGAGAAGATGAAATAGTTCAGTAATTTCACTTACAAGTATATGCCTTGGAGAAATTCTTGCACACGTGCATCAGAGAAATGTATAAGAATCTTCAAAAAACACTGTTCATATCAGCTGCAGCTGACTACAACCCAAATGTCCACTAAGGAGATAATCAATAAAAATGCGGTACTATAGTTTGCAAATTTTTGGTTTCAAGAACCCTTTATACTCTTACACATCATTGAGGGCCCCAAAGTGTTTTCCTTTATGGGAATGATGTCTGTCAATATTTATCATATCAAAAATTAAAGCTAAATTTTAAAACATTATTCACTTAAAATAGTAGTAAATCCATTGTATTATCATCAACATAAAAATAAGTATATATGCCAGTACCAAAAAAATAGAACGAAGGCTGTTATTACTTTACGTTTTTGCAAGTCTCTTTACTGCCTGACTTATTAGAAATCATCTGAATTCTCATATCTGCTTCTGTATTCAACTGATGTGATATCTTATATGGCTTGATGTATTGAAGACAAGTCAATCTCACACAAAATAAATATTTTATAAACTGTGGATATTATGGATATTCTTGATATTACATCAAAATTCCATGAGTGATAGTTTCTTAAAGATTGGGGCAGTGTGGAATCTGAAATGATATAATGAACTTTTTATCCTTTGCTATGTTAAAATATTATTGGCTTATCTTGTATTTTCAATGAATCTTCTACTCTGTGTAATTTTGTAGTATCTTTTGGAAAACAGCGTTGTAACATCATTGGGAAAATGTTTGGTTCACAATTATGCAAATCTTTCAAATATTTACACATTATAAAACATTTTAAAATATCTTTAATATCACTATTGATCTCACTAGAAAAATTGTTGTGGGAAAACAGCAAGGAACATGGTTTGAAGTTGAAATGTTTCTGTAACACAGACAAAAAGTGCAGACTTAGGAACGCTGGGCCTTGACTAGATGGAACACCATCTGGTCAGCACAAAAAAGCTTCCATGAGGAGGCATTTGAACTTTTTATGACCTGTCCCTTATTATAGTAAATAACAAACAGCTGCTTGTTAGTTCCTAAATAAATACGATGTGGAAACTAGGGTCAAGGCTCTCTGTTTCAGAAGCTGTGAGTCCCTGGTGCCATCTTTATTTCCTCTCTTGTATCTTTCTTTTGTCCTTTTATTTCTTCAGCTCTGCTTCACCTTCCCTTCTTGCAAACCTATTGCTGAGCTGGTCTCAGCAAAAAATCATTAAATACTAACACTGTCAAACTCTCATATTTTCAAAAATTCTATTGTTTTAATTTTTGCTTAAAAACCTTCCTTATATCTTTGGCAAAAATACAATAGTCTTTTTTTTCTTCTTGAAGTATAGGCTCACTTCTTTTTTTTGAGAAAAATATCTGCTCAATACCATAGCCTGTATTTTCATTTTCTTGGCTTCTCAAGCAAATGCCATGCAATGGGTTGGCTTAAACAATGGGAATTAAATGACTCATAGTTTTGAAGCCAGGAAAAAATGTCCAAATCAAGAATCATCAAGGCAAAGCTTTCTTCCTGAAGCCTGGCATTCTGTGGGTGGCTGCCGCCATCTTTGGTCCTGGGATCCTGTCACATGGCAATGCACATGGCAGCCTCTCCTGACCTCTCTCTTTCCTTCCAGTTTCTGTTGATCTTCAGTTTCTTGCTTCCTGTGACTTTCTACCACTGTGTCTGAATCTGATCCTTTTATAAAAGACTCCAGTAATAGGATAAAGACCCATCCAGACTGAAAGGGGGTACATCCTAGCCAAAGTAACCCCATCTAAAGTTCCTCTTACAATTGGCTGACACCCACAAGAATGGGTTAAATTTAAGAACATGCTTTTCTGGGGTACATAGAACTCCAAACCACGACAGTCTGTATAAGCATATTCTGTTTGTTTGTCATTCTTTCAAGTATAAATGGTGTTTTAAGAAAAATTGTCCAGTTTGCAATTCAAACAACTCTACAAGTGTTTTTCCTTTGTACTTTGCTGTGCAACAGAAGTGTTTTATTAATACTTCTCATTTCATCACAGAATTTTTAAAGTGAACTTAAATGTTGAGATTTAATAAACTTAATAATTTTTAGGTTTTCATCAAGGATATTCTTAAGTGAAACTGGCAGATTTTTCCCTATGAGAGCATGGCAGTGAAGAATCCAATGGCTTCTATGATAGTCTGTTGCCACTGCATTGGTTCATGGTAATGTACCAGCAATTTCAACTGCCAGTGCCTTTGTACAATACATGCAAGTGTCAACACAGCAAAAAAGTCATATAACATTGTAGAATTATAATGAAAATAGCTCTGACCTCATGGAACCTCTGAAAATGTTTTGGGAACTCCAGGGGTCTGCAGATGACATTTTCAGAATTATTCTTTTAGTACATTTATACAATGAGATATTCATCAGTAATGAAAGTGAGCAAACTACAGATGTAGAAAACAACATAAATCAGTCTTTCAGGCTTAGTTTTGAAAAACAATAAGCAAAATAGAAAAAAAATGCAATATGATTCCAGTCATATAAAGTTCATAAACAGGCAAAGCTGGACTCCATTGTTTAGGTATGAATGCACTTGAGAAAACTATGCAGAAAACAAGTACATAACAAAAAATCATAATAGTAATTGCCTCTGGAATAGTGTTGGAATTGTGACTGAAAAGGGGTAGATGGTGAGCTTCTGAGAGATTGGAAATGATCAATTTCTGTACTTGAGAGGTGGTTAAATGAGTGTTCATTTAATAATAATTCAGTAAACTGTACATACAATTTCATTTACTTTCTTTATATGCATCATATATCAAAATTAAGTAACAAAACTGTGAATTGACATTTATTCTAGATTATTTCTTTTTTAATCTTCTAATGGAAGGGTCTAGTTTTCCTTTCTAAATGATAGTTAGACCCTCCACTGCCCTTTATTAAGTAATGAATTCTTTCCTTACTGATTAGAAAAGTTAAAGGTCAAAAGAATGTTTATATTCTTCATAACTCTTCTCTGTTCCATATCTATTTGTAAATCTGCCTGCATGTAGAGGAGAATTTCTTAGTTATAATGCATGACCTAATTCATTTTGAAATTATTTGCATGTAGAGTTATTGCTTAATTTGCTATTTGCTTTCCATTACTCATTCTGTGGGCCACTGCAGCCCATGTCTAGTCCCCTTATCTTTTTTCCAAAGATGGCTTAATTAGGTGCACTTAACTATTTTCTATATAATTTTGTACATTTGAGAAAGAAGCATATTCTTTCACCCTTCTCTAGTGGTAGAATCCAAAGAGCAACAGAAAATGGAAAAGCTCAAGAAAAGGTATAGTACACACTTTGTATTTGAGGTTTGACTATTTGCAAAAGACCTGAAGGTTCAGGATATTTGTAAATTAGCCAAGGCACGTTTTGAATGGTTCATGCTGTGTGGTTGGGGTGTAGGAGCATCACTTAGCTAATGAGAAACCTAATGGATCACCAACCGTGATCAACGTGACATCATCAATGTGACTTTAATATTTGGCAATGTATGCTGGAACTTCTAAATTTACTAGCCATTGTACTGAAAAGGAGCCTTGAAAAGAATGTAATCAGCTGAGGCTGATAAGGAAAAGTGATTCAGGAAGCATAAAAGCATCTTAGATAATAGTGCAAAAATATTTTAATAAATGTAAAACTAACAAATTTTAATTAAAGATAAAAGATGGCATTTAAAGATTGTTAAGGCTATAGGTTTCTTATTTGTGTTGATTTTTGGTAAAATTCACATGCTAGGAATTTCCTGCTAGGACTAAAACATTTGATTTCAGAGAAGGAAAAGAGTGAACATTCTTAATTATAAATTTTCCAGGTGGCCTTGATTGGTTTAAGCCAAAGCTAAAGACTTTTCTCTTGATTTTCACTCTTATATAGATAGGTATTGTGAATTTTTGAGTGTTGGGACCAGATCATGCAATTTCTTTTTTCTGCTTTGCTTTTGGGCTATAATGGATCCAGAATGTATTAGATTATATTAAATGTTATCTGAGCTTATGTTAAAAGGACTGTAATCCAAAAATTAGCATACTTGGTTTCCATGTATTAATGATATCCATTAATTAATTTGTTCATGCACACAAGCATTCATATAATAACAGTTAAGGATAAGACTAGAAAATGTGTAAAGCCCTTTGTAAACTATTAAATAGTGCATATGTGACTATTAATAATAGTATTGGTAACAGCAACAGCAGTAGTAATTATAGTAGTAGTATTAATACTATATATGTAATACATACATATTTTATTGCCAGGCAATCAATATATAGAATGGTATGATAAGTCCATTGAAAACTAGGACAGAGCAATACATGACTACAGGAACTAATAACGTATTTCCATGGTAGAGAGAATTTCTGTAGTTGATGAGGTAGGAATATAGAATGAAAGGAGGGAAAGGAGGTTATAGTATAGTAAATTGGAAAGCATTTCACTTAGAAATAATGCTGCCAAAAGAATGGAATATTTGAAATATGAGAGAACTGTTGGGGGATTCAGGGAGTCATAAAAATATTAGAGGGGGAAATAGTCTTCTGGGAAGATGACAGATTAGAGAGACACAGGACTCTCTTCTCTTTAGAAAAATAGCTACAGAACAGGAAGAAACAGCCTGGAAAAAATGTTCTGGGGTTTAGGACACCTGGGGAAGCCTGGACACAGGAAAACTTCTTGACAGAAAGACTGAGTAGAAACAGCAGCTGTAGCTGTCAGTACCCTTCCCCCCACCCTCTGAGCTGCTGCCAGCTATGGAGAGAGGGAGCCCAATGGGTCCACCTCCCCAGGAGAGAGAGGGACACAGACTAAGGCTGATTCAGCTTTTGGCCAACACATTTGGCCTGCTGTGTCCCATGAATCATTCCAGGCTGAGTGGGGCCTCACCTTGGGAGTCAGCAGGGACTAAAGAGATGTGACCCTCTCAATCTCCATCTCTCCTGACCAGATCTTGTTGTTGAGGACACAGAAAGGAGATGAATTATTTCTTATCTAGGAAAAGGGATGGAGCTGTTAGCAAAGTTTGGAGAAGACCCTCTGAGAAAGTTTGAACTGCAAGACTCTAAATAGCCTTGAGGATGCTCTGTCACACTTTTGTGATCTGTGTTGAAGTGAACACATGACAGCCAGGGTTTGAAATGAAAGGCCTGCTGAAGAGAGCCATCTTCTAGTGGACAAGGAAGTGCACATGAAAGTAAGAGAAGCTTTTTCCAGCCCTTATATCCTCCTCCCCAATACCCTTGGAAGTAGGTCTATAACCTATTACTGGTCCAGGGACCAGGTTTAAGCAACTGACAGGGACAATGATAAAGGCCTAATGTAGGTTGAACCAAGAATCAAAGAACAACAATAACACACAGCCTCCCACCACTGAATCCCTATGCAAGAGAGAAATTGAGCATCAGAGTAAACTCATGATACTAATCAGATGCCTAGACATCAGCAAAAATTACAAGCCATACTAAGAAAATGGAAGAAATAGCCCAATCAAAGGAATTCAAAGTCACATGGGAAACATGACATTTGAAACAACTAGTCAATGAGGTTCATACAAATCTACAAAATCAAATCAATGGGTTGAAAGACAATAAAGCTAAAGAGATAAAGGACATCAAGAAGATACAGGGAAAGCACAAAGAGGAATTTGAAAACCTGAACAGAAGAATAACAGAGATTATGAGTATGAAAGACAAAATAGGTGAGATTAAAAAAATACATTAGAGGCATACAACAGCAGACTTGAAATGATAGAAGAAAGAATAAGTGATGCAGAAGACACTTATGATGGGAGTTACAGAAGGAGAAGAAAAGAGGGAGAAAGAGTATTTGAGGAAATAAAGACTGAAAATTTCCCAACTCTTATGAAAGAAATCAATTTACATGTTCAAAAGTGCAGCATATCCCTGAATAGATCTACACCAAGATACATGCTACTCAGAATGTCAAATGTCAAAGAGAAAGAGAAAGTGCCTATATTAAAGAAGAAGAAACAGCTAAAATCAAAGGTCTAACTGAACACGAGGAAAACTAGAAAAAGAAAAGCAAACCAATCCCAAAGCAAGCAGAAGGAAAGAAATAATAAAAATTAGCGCAGAAATAAATGAAAGTGAGAACAAAAAACAAAATAGGGAAAATCAAGAAAACCAAACCTGGTTCTTTGAGAAGGTCAATAAAATTGAAAAACCCTTAGCTAGACTAACAAAGAAAAAAACAGAGAAGATGCAAAGCAGTAAAATCAGAAATGAAAGGGGAGCAGTTACAACTCACCCTATACAAATAAAGAGGATAATATGAGGCTATCGTAAGAAACTGCATGCTAACTAACTAGACAACCTAGATGTAATGGACAGATTCTTAGAAATGCACAAGCAGCCATGACTCTACAAGAAATACAAGAAATACAAAAACTCAATAAACCAATCACATTTAATTGATTGATTGAAACAGGTAACAAATATCTCTCAACAGGGGAGCAAATATAGCTCAAGTTGTTCAGCACCTGCTTACCATGTACAAGGTCCTGGGTTCAATGCCCAGTCCCTCCTAAAAAGAAAAAAAAAAGAATCTCCCAACAAAGAAAAGTCCAGGACCAGATGGCTTCAAAGGCAAATTCTACCCAGCTTTTTGAGAAGAATTAACACCAATCCTATTTAAACTCTTCCAAAAAAAATTGAAGGGGAAAAATTATTTTATACCAAAGCCAGATACAGATAATACAAGAAAAGAAAATTACAGACAAATCTCTCTAATGAACATTGATGCAAAAATTCTCAACAATATACTTGCAAATAGAATCCAACAGCATATCAAAAGAATTATACACCATGATCAAGTGGGACTTATTCCTGGTGTGCAAAGGTGGTTCAACATAAGAAAATCAATTAACATAATATATCACATTAACAAATTTAACAGAAAAAAAACATATAATCATCTTGATCAATGCAGAGAAGGCATTGGAAAAATTCCAGCACCTTTCTTGATAAAGGACACTTCAAAAGATAGGAATAAAAGGAAAATGTTCAATGTTAAAGGGCATATATGAAAAACCCACAGTCAAAATCATACTCAATGGGAAAAGACTGAAAACTTTCCCTCTAAGATTGGGAACAAAACAAGGATGTCTACTGTCACCATTGTTATTCAAAATTGTGCTAGTAGTTCTAGCTAGAGCAGTTAGACAAGAAAAATTATAAAAGACATCCAAATAGTAAAAGAGGAAGTAAAACTCTCACTCTTTGTGGATGACATGATCCTATATTTAGAAAATTCTGAAATGTTGATGACAAAGCTACTTGAACAAATAAATGAGTTCGGCAAAGTGGCAAAAAAGAAGATCAAAACACAATAATCATTAATGTTTCTAAACACTACTATTGAATAATCTGAGGAGGAAATCAGGAAAAAAATCCCATTTACAATACAAGCAAAAAGACTCCAATATCTAGGAATCAATTTATCCAAAGATGCACAGGATCTACAAACCAATGCTAAAATAAATTAAAAAGACTTAAACAAATGGAAAGACATTCTGTGTTCATAGATTGGAAGATTAAATATAGGGAAAATGTTTATCCTACTCAAACTCATTTATAGATTCAATGCAATACTACTCAAAATTAAAATAACCTACTTTACAGAAATAGAAAAGGCAATAACCAAATTTCTTTGGAAGAGAAAGAGCACCCAAATAGCCAAAAGCATCCTAAAAAAAGAAGAGTGATGTGGGAGAACATTCACTGCTTGACCTTGAGACATATTACAAAGCTACAGTAGTAAGAACAGCAAGGTATTGTCATAAAGATAGCCACATTGATCAGGGGAACAGAAGTGAGAGTCCAGAAATAAACCCTCACCTCTAAAGCCAATTGGTTTCTGACAAGCCTACCAAGTCCATGTTAACTAGATGAAACAGTCTGTTCAACAAATGGTGCTAGGAGAACTGGATATCCATAACCAAAAGAGTGAAAGAGGACCCCTATCTCACTCCCTATACAAGAATCAAACTAAAAATGGATTAAAGACCTAAATATAATAAAAAAGCCAGGACCGTAGAACTACTAGAAGAAAATGTAGGGAAATAGCTTCAAGATCTTGTGTTAGGTGGTAGTTTTTGGACCTTACACCCAAAGTACGAGCAACAAAAGGAAAAATAGATAAATGGGACCTCTTCAAAATTAAATGCATTTGCACCTCAAAGGACTTTGTAAAAAGGTAGAAAGGGAGCAGACTCAATGGGAGAAAATATTTGGAAATCATATATCTGCTAATGGTTTAATATCCATGTTATAAGAAATACTAGAACTCAACAATAAAAAGACAAACTGATTAAAAAATGGGCAAAAGGGAAGCAGATTGAGCTCATACAATTGGGCTCCTGCCTCCCACACAGGAGGTCTGTGGTTCTGTTCCTGCTGCCTCCTAAAGAAGACAGCAAGCTGGCACATGGCAAGCTGACACAACAAGATGATGCAACAAGAGACACAAGAAGAAAAACGTAATAAGAGACACAACAAAGCAGGGAGTAAAGTTTCCCAGTGCCTCCTAAAGAGGACAAGCAGGATGGCGAGCTGGCATGATGGGCAGGCATGGTGGGCTGAGCAACAAGATGATGCAACAAGAGACACAAGAGGAAAAACATAACGAGAGACACAACAAAGCAGGGAACAGAGATGGCTTAAGAGATTAGGCACTTCCCTCCCACATAGATGGTCCCAGGTTCAGTTTCTGGTGCCTCCTAAAAGAAACAAAGAAGATGAACAGACACAGCAAGTGCAAACAATGAGGGCGTGGGGAAAGATAAATATATCTTAAAAAAAGGAGGGGCAAAAGACGTGAATAGACATCTGTCCAAAAAAGAAATACAAATGGTGAAAAAACACATGAAAAATGTTCAGCACCACTAGCATTTAGAGAAGTGCAAATTAAAGCTACAACAAGATATTTCACATCTATTTGAATGGCCACTATTAAAGGATCAGAAGACTACAAGTGTTGGAGAGGATGTGGGGAGGTAGAATGGTGGGAATGTAGAATGGTGTAGCCACTGTGGAGGACTGTTTGGTAGTTCCTAAACAAGTTGTATATAGACTTGCCATGTAACATAGTAATACCATTCTGAGGCAGTAATAAAAAGACATCTGCACACCAATGTTCATAGGGGTGTTATTAAAAATTGCCAAAAATGGAAACATCCCAGCTGTCCATCAACTGGTGAATGTATTAAAAACGGGTGTATATACATGATGGAATATTATACACTTATAAGAAGAAATTAAGTTGTGAAGCACAAGAAAATATGGATGAACCTGGAGGACATTATGTTGAGTGAAGCAAGCCAGACACAAAAGGACAAATACTATATGATTGTACTATTATGAACTAAATATATTGTGTAAACTCATGGAGTTAATAATTAGAACATAGGTCACCAGAAAATAGAATGAGGTTAGAGAAGTTAAAGCTGAGTTAAGCTGTGCAGAATTGGTAAGAAGTTTATTTGTTAATCTTTGGAAATCAATTGAAATGATGAAAGTACATCACAGTGTTTGAACTAGCAGGGCTACTATTTGGCTATGACAGTGGTTGAAAGGGAAAATCTATTATATATTACCAGGGAGAGCTAAAAAAGGTAACATGGGACTGTATAGTATAGCGAAACCTCTTGTGAAATATGAATATGGGTAATATTGCATGTATGCCTGTTTTTCTCCGAAATTGAACATGTATGTTAATGTTATAAGATGCTAGTATCAGGCAAAAACAACAACGCAAAAACTACATTATGCTGAGTAAAAGAACCAAGGGCAGAGTACTACACATGGTATGATTTCACATATATAAAATGTAAATATAAATCAATTTATAAAGATGGAGCTAGATTAGTGGTTATGTAGGGATGGGGAAGGATAGAGGGATTGAGAGGTGATTGCTAAGGGGTGTGGATTTTTTCTTTTGGAGTAATGAAACTGTTCGAAAATTTTTTGTGGTGATGAATATACAATACTGTGATTATACTAAACAATATTGGTTGTATGCTTTGGATGAAATGTATGGTTTGTGGATATACCAATAAAACTTCTTAAAAAATATTAGGGGGGAAATAAAAAATTTCAGAGATGCAGTGTTTCCTGTGACGTAGTCAGATATTGGGATTTTGTCATGATCTAGGTAAATCATCCTGTGATTTTCTCTAAAAACATTTTCTGGACAATTAAAAAAGATATCCTTTAATCTTTAATATTTCATCATCATATAATCTAATATATATGAAAAGGATCCATTGTAACTGAAGAAAAGGAATGACTTAAATGTTATTTTTGTATGAACACAAGTTGAATAATTGATCCTGATTAAATAATTCCTTG
This sequence comes from Dasypus novemcinctus, assembly GCF_030445035.2. Classification (NCBI taxonomy): domain Eukaryota; kingdom Metazoa; phylum Chordata; class Mammalia; order Cingulata; family Dasypodidae; genus Dasypus; species Dasypus novemcinctus. The sequence continues at coordinate 6,746,311 of NC_080701.1, read as the reverse complement.
GTAGTATTTTGATATGAAAATTTCAACTGTAGTTTAGAATAATAATGCTACTAGAACTTGTGAGCCTTCCATTTAAGATAGAATTTAAAACTTAATAAATTAGGATCAAAGAAAATATGGTCAGCATTACCATTAGGTAACATCTATGGCAAGTTCCATGCTAGTGAATTATGAGCCTTTCTATAAAAAGAATACACTCATGATTTTAAGTTTCTATTTAGTACTAGCCAGCATATATCAATACACCTAATACTATTATATAAATATTTCTGAAAACTTTTCTGTTTGAATTCAGATTGAATCAAACCATAAGCAGATTTTTCATGTTATAAACCGAGTGGAGATGAGATGTATGAGATTATATTTTGCATTCTTCTTAGATTTCAAAATATAGAAATAAAAATCTAAGAAACGTATTTTAGCAGTTAATCCAATCTTTTCTTTATTGTGATTTCATGTTTATTTTTTCTGTAATTCATTATTTTAAAATATGATTCCTTTTATGTGTTTTGCCTGAATATGGAAATTCTAAATCTTTCAAAGATTTGTTAGTCTAACAAACTGGAATATTGCTGACTTTGAATTTAAGAGTAATAAAATTATGAACTGTGTATCCTACAGTTGACATGATGATAGTGATGTTCATCAGCATGTCAACTGTAGGATACGTCAAATCTAAGTGTATGCAGAAAGAGGATATGTCAATCTAAGTGTATGCCTGGATTGGTGAGAAACACAACTAAATTATCCATAAGTAAAATATCCACATGACACAGACATTATAAAATACAAATTTGCTTTCTCTCCAGGTGAGATAAAGAACAGTTTACAATGATTCTGAATTCAGTTAGCATGACTATCAGCATTGTTTGAGATATGGACCCTTCAATTTTGGAGTAAAAAGAAAAGTAAATGCTCTTTCATACTTTGGCATAAACTCAATTTGCCTTCTCATGGTTAGTTATCTTTACCTTCAACTACTCTTAAACATAATACCTCTAACTCTTCTCTAACTTAGATACCATATTTCAAGGTCTCAAGTCTTAGGAGACTGAAAACACCTAAATTGCTTTATGTACCATAGTCACTAAAGTCTTTCAAAGATTTGGGACACCTGTGGGCAACTAAACTATACTTGCACATGAGTTAATCTAATTTAGGAATGATTTGATTAATAATTGGAGTGCTGTAATAAACTCTCATAACTCAAGTGTAAAACTATACACAAATAAGTAAAAGTTTAAAAATATATTTCTATAATATTTCACAGAATGGATCTTCATTTTAAATATTTCACACACAACATGGTGCATAATATTGGCTAGTTGGAATTCAGAATTAAAGAATTTCACAAACATTAACCCAAGACCAATCACAAGTTCTTTCACCTTTGTGTGCACTTGAATTTTCTCCAGTTTATCAATCCTTTCTGCCTCTATCATAGTTGACATTCCAGGAGGAAAAGTTTAAGGGCTAGAATTACTTAATCACTAACAGTTTAAAAAACTATTTTTTGATTGGTAGTCCTTCAATTCTCCAACTTGATCAACTTTTTCCTAACTTCTCAGCGCCTGCTTCTGGGCTTTTAGGCTTGAAGGATTCTAAGGCTCTTTTCTCATTTTGCCAGGCTACTATGGCAAATGCCACACAATGGGTTGGCTTACACGAAGGGAATTTATTGGCTCGCGGTTTCAGAGGCCAGCAGTCCCAGTCAAGGCGTTGGCTGGGAGGCTGTCTTGCCCTGGCCCTCTGGGAGTCTTTTTTTTTTTAAGATTTATTTTTATTTATTTAATTCCCCTTCCCGCCCCCCGTTTTCTGCTCTCTGTGTCTATTTGCTGCGTCTTGTTTCTTTGTCTGCTTCTGTTGTCATCAGCCGCACAGGAAGTGCGGGTGGCGCCATTCCTGGGCAGGCTGCACTTTCTTTCACGCTGGGCAGCTCTCCTTACGGGAGGCACTCCTTGCGCATGGGCTCCCCTATGCCAGGACACCCCTGCGTGGCAGGGCACTCCTTGCGCGCATCAGCACTGCGCGTGGGCCAGCTCCACACGGGTCAAGGAGGCCGGGGTTTGAACCGCGGACCTCCCCTGTGGTAGGCGGAAGCCCTAACCACTGGGCCAAAGTCCGTTTCCCTCTGGGAGTCTTTAGGTTCCTTGGTGATGGCCTCCCCTTTCTCTTCTGGATTCCCTCTGGCTTCGGCTTCCAGCACTTCCCCGTGACTGTCTCTCACTCCGCCTGAATTTCTTCTGCTTTTAAAGATCTCCAGTGATCCAGATTAAGGTCCACGCTCACTCACTCGGGCCAGTCCTTAACTAAAATAACATCTTCAACAAGAGGTCTTCCGTGGCTCCTACCCACAGGAATGTGGGTGAAGATTAAGCACACGTCTCAGCGTTGGCACATAATCCAGCCTATCACAACTCTGTAGATTCTACACCACAAATTCATCATTTCCAATCTCACTGAGCCCACCGCACCTGCCGGTCTTTTTCCTTATCTTTATTTTATCCCCTCAGACCTACTCTAAGGCTTTGAAGTTTCTAAGACGCTCCTATAAAATACCCATTTCCCTTTAGACATAGGGGAGTATCTAATTTCTCATCCCTGAGAAAACTGAAATAAAAAGCTGGGCTTCTTCAATTTCCTCGCTTCAACATGCCCCTGGTTTCGGAGTGACATTGTCCCTACAACCCCTGTTGTACAAAAATGATACCTCGCTTCTGTCCTGGCAGGCATACCTTCCTACAGCCTCAGGGTCCTGCCCAATCAATTATGCTCCCAATTATTTTTTCAACTTTTCTAACTCATCCAGGGCTTTCCTTTTGTTCTATCAAAGTGTCCTAATAAAATCAGAAAAGCAAACAAGTAAACAAGTATTAAAAAATTATTTAACATCCTTCTCAATCTATTTCTTGCTTTCTCTTCTTTCCCATTCATCAGCCATTTGATTCCTCAACCACCTCAGTGTGCTTTCATCTGCATCATGAAAGTACTTCAGAGTCACCAGTGAGATTTTGACCTTTCCTTGAAATGCTCTCTTCCCTTGGCTTCTGTTCCTGCTCTTATACTTTTGAACATTCTTTCTCAGTCAATTTCACTACTTAATTCTTGGTTTACATTTTGCTTTACAACTTATGAATAGCACTTCAGTCATGCAATTCAGCGATTTCATGATTTTTACAAACAGTGATATAAAAGCAGCCCTGATCCATGTCTTCAGATTTACAGCCCACATAATACTAGTTTAAATTGATGTATCTATGTATTTTCCTAGACATCTTCACCTTTCAACCACTCAAACATATCTTAGATTTAACGAAGTTTGAGAACTTCAAGTCTAATGGTGGAGTGAAGTAATCTCCCATTTCTAAAAACAATTTAAAAGGAGATTAAATTTTTTAAAAGAAAAATATAACTTCATCTTTGACATAATTAAAAAACAGTCATAGCTTTTAACAATAATGTCTAAAGAAAGGACTGAAAATTTCAGTAAAATATGTCTTTTATTGAGAGAAGAAGCCTTTTACAGCTCTTAAACAGTTCAGCAATTTATCAAAAAATAGACTTCACGAGTGACTCCATCAGTCCCCTTGCATGGTAAAACAAAACCTGTTCCTACGTAGCTTTCCTTTTCACATCTTGATATTTCCTGAGTCAGGTTCAATATATTGGATGAGTGGTTTCAATATATGGCGGGTTGGCATGAAAAATTAAATGGGAATTTTTGGGGAGTTTTGTACAAGCCACAGATGGCATGCCATGGCCAGCAAATGACACAAAAAGTTTAGAAACTCAGAAATCATGACATGTGTGTATAGTATTGTATAATATCACCTACTATCAAATACTTAACTGAAATTTTATAATAAGACACTGTAAACATTCCATCAAAGAAAAAGAAAAATTTCAAACTTCTCCAGTAGGAAGGGAGGGTTAAAATTTTAAGGGGATTTTCCAGATTGTGGGGGCGCTGCACACCTAACCCCTGGGATGTGGACCGGATAACTGTAGTTGGGCAGGAGAACAGCGGAACCTTATTTTGCATTAATTTAAGTAGAAAGGTAGGAAACAAAGAGGCCCAGAGTCTTTATATAAAGCAGACTGTTGGTATGGTATGGTGTGGTGTGGTGTGGTGTGGTATGGGCTGGTATAGTACGTTATGGTATGGTACGGTACAGTATGGTATGGTATGGTATGGTATGGAATGGGATGGGATGGGATGGAGGACCATGAGGAGAAAACCTGAGTGAAAACAACAGGGTCACTTCTCATCTTATTAGGGAAAAAACACATAAATACATGTGGATAAATAGGACTTTAGTTGAAGCCAAGGAGGTTTAGGAAAATTAGACTACTATAAGGTGTATCCAAGGCAGAGTGTTGCTAGGCTAGGATTCAGAGAACACAGGAGAAAACCCAAGAGGTATGTAGAGTGCTTCACTTCCCCAGTCCTTGCAGGGTGCAGTCCACCCTGCAACAAATATTTGACATAGAAATCATGACACCTTTTCAGTAGAAAGGGATGTCTTGAAGAATTTCAACAAGGGTGCATGCAAAAGTGAGAAAAGAACCATGGAACAAATGGGAGGAGAATATCTAAAAATATTCATCAGAAAATACGTGCATATTATTGACTAGCATTACTCCAACAAATCAAAGAAATTAAAGAATATCTAGCATCTGAAAGAAAAGCTTGAAGAAGGGATACAAGGACTTAAGGAGAGACAATTAAGACAAGAGAAAAAAGTTTACCAAAGATAAATATGAAAATGATTTTATAAAAATAGGCTATTCTAGAAAAGAAGGAAATTATGACAACATATCCTTTGAAAGACAGGTAAGTACAGGGAAAAGACTGGTCAAAATGAATGAGTAGAGCAAAAAGTTCAAAAGATGACACAACGGGAAGCGAATTTGGCTCAAATGATAGAGCGTCCACCTACCATATAGGAGGTCCAGGGTTCAAACCCAGGGCCTCCTGACCCGTGTGATGAGCTGGCCCATTTGCGGTGCTGATGCATGCAAGGTGTGCCATGCCATGCAGGGGTGTCCCCCACATAGGAGAGTCCCATGTGCAAGGAGTGCACCCTCCAAGGAAAGCCACCCAGTGCAAAAAAAGCACAACCTACCCAGGAGCGGTGCTGTACACATGGAGAGCTGACACAGCAAGATGACACAACAAAAAAAGACATAGATTCCTCATGCCACTGATGAGAATACAAGCAGACACAGAAGAACACACAGTGAATGAATACAGAGAGCAGACAATTGGGGGAGGGGGGCAGGGAAGGGGAGAGAATAAATAAATAATGAAAAAAAAAGGTGATACAACATTGAGATGATAAATATCCATAAAAATAAAACAATAGTTGAGAAATCATATGGCCATACATTCAGGTAGTTTTCTGAAATTAAATTTGGAAGTCTGCAATTTTTAAATGCATAGCTTTAGAGGAAAAATTGATTTAAAGATCGGGTTATATATTGATAATGATAATGAACTACAAGGATAACTATTCTGTAAGACATTTAGATGAAAAATTATCCATATTAAAGAGGGGAAAAGCAGATCGTGCTATTGCCCCATTCAATGCTAAAATGCAGTAAAACGATGTCTATAAAATCCTCAGTGAAATTATTCTGACTTGGTCTTACACCGTGCCAAGTTGTTACTAGTTGTAAAAGAGACAGACATTTTAAAAAGTGCACAAAGTAAGGAATTCTGATACATATGCACAAAATCCCAGGGCAAAAAAACATGGCCTTAATGATGCAGAATGAAAGCAACTTGGTTAAAGAATTGATTGCAAGCACTAAAATATTTGTACAAAGTGGAAAATTTCTAATCATTAAACAAAACAAAGCAACTCTCCCATTGGCCATATAACCATCTCCAGTTACCTGTTTCTATTATTCTGTTCACCCTTATAGGTAATTCCTCCAAAGCTTTATCTATGGTCATGCTCCACTTTCTCCCATTATACCCTTTTTTAAAAAGCTATATTTAGATATAATTTATATGTCATAAAACTCACTGGTTTAAAATTCACCTGGTTTTTAGTAAATTTACAAGGTTGTGCAGTCAACACCACAATCAAATTTTGGGACATTTCCATCATCCCCAAAAGATCTCTGGTGCTAGTTTGCAGTCGATCTCCATTCCTTCTCCCAACCCCAGACAACCAATAATTATTATCTTTCTCTATAAAATCACCTTTTTTTTTGATATTTGTTATGAATGGAATCAGAAAATATGTAGTCTTTTGTATCTTGTTGTAACATGTATCACTAGTTTGTCCATTTTTACTGTTGAATAGTGTTTCATTTGATGAATATAACACATTTTGTTCATCCATTACCAGTTGATGGCCAAGGAATTACTTCCAAAACAAACTTTTCCACACCTTTCCATTGAAATAACCGTTATTCTCATTGTGAAGTCCAGTGAGTGACTGATCATATATCATATAGTTACTCTTTCTTCTTTGGAAAAAAAATATTTTGATTTAAAACTTGGTAACCAGATTATCACATTTCTTGGTGTTTTGATCATTTTTCTTATTGTTTTTCAGTGAATTTTACTGCAGTCTTCACCTTTTCTAGCTTCTAGATCCAAGCCAATCAAAATACACTGTGAGCCACATATGTAATTTTTAATGTCATATTTGCCACATTAAAGTAATTTTTAAAAAAACACATGAAATTAGTTATAATACTATATTTTATTTAACATGATATGTCTAAAGTGCTATCATTTCAACATGTAATATATATACTTACACTTTTTTCCAAAGGATATAAATGTTGTTTATTTTATTTAATAGCTGTCACTGACATGACCTCCAAAAGAGTAGTTCCAGTTTATTCTCACATGATGCCCATCTAATACACTCATTCTTAATGAGATATTTTATTTTCTGTTTTTCACGTTTAAGTTCTTTGAAATCTAGTGTGTGTTTTTGCACTCTTGAGTGCATCTCATTTCAGACTAACAAAATTCAAGTGCTCCATAGCCACAGGTAGCTAAAAGCTACCTTTTTTCAATAGCACAGTGCTGAACCTTGGAATGCCCGGGACAAAGCCCTCGGAATATTTCCTTTCTTCAACTATTCTCACTTCCTAGGGATCTCCTTCACTCCCAAATGCTGATGGCTCCTAAAGCCGTATCTTGGGATTTGAATAGTCAACTGCCGCTGGACAGCTGCTCTTGGATGTTTAATAGTGATCTTAAGGCGACCGACTTGGCCCAGTGGTTCAGGTGTCCATCTACCACATGGGAGGTCTGCGGTTCAAACCCCCGGGCCTCCTTGACCTGTGTGGAGCTGGCCCTTGCGCAGTGCTGATGCGCACAGGGAGTGCCATGCCACGCAGGGGTGTCCCCTGTGTAGGGGAGCCCCACGTGCAAGGAGTGCGCCCTGTAAGGAGAGTCGCCCAGTGCGAAAGAAACTGCAGCCTGCCCAGGAATGGCGCTGGACACACGGAGAGCTGACACAACAAGATGACGCTACAACAACAACAAAAAACACAGATTCCCGTGCCTCTGACAACAGAAGTGGACAAAAAAGAAGACAAAACAAATAGACACAGAGAACAGACAACCAGGGTGGGGGGGAAGGGGAGAGAAATAAATAAATAAAAATAAATCAATCTAAAAAAAATAGTGATCTTTAATATAATATTTCAAAACTATTTTCTTTCTGCTCCTCCATTAAAAAAATACCCTTATTCTTCCTCTTTTCCCTCTCAGTATATACTGTTATCCTTCATCCAGGCTCAAGCCAAAATACTGGAATCATATTTGCATTTCAGAGCAAAGTGAGAAAAATACAGGTTTTAAATAATTTTGCAGAAAATGAATAGACATTTGTGGAAAAATAACATAGCCAAATCCATACTTTTCTACTTGAAACAAATCTTATATGAATCAAAAATGTAGAGTAAACATAAGCCAATAAAAAGTATTGGAAGGAAATGGGACTCTTAATTTTAGTCATGATCAAGAAATGAAACCCAAAATTAAAAAAGAAAAAACATACTCAGTTATATGAGAGGTCAAATTTTCTGCACCAAAAATAAATGTAAGAAAATGCCTAACGTGCATTTGAAATTTTAAAATAGAAGAAATTTTGTTGTATGTTTATTTCTTCCACCAGTACTATAAACTACTTGCATTAAAATCCTCTATAAGTGTTTTTAAATCTTTTAAAAATCTGGTTCATATCTAACCGTCAGATTAAATACATTTAGTTATGAATGAGAAACCCAGGTGGTAGAAAATTTTATTAAAAGAATGCTGAATTTTCTTTGCTTCAAGTTGTTGTGTTTAACATCCATATCTAGTCACACAGTATTACACATACCTGATATATGATCATACTTTTAATATTTCCAGTTAACAATTTTATGTGTTAATACATATCTAACACTTCTGCATCAACTGACTTAATACTCATAACAATTTCGAGCTAGATGCTATTATTGCCTTCAATTTATAGATTAACAAAATGAGGCAGAAAAATTCAGGACCAGAATATCCAACTCCAGAGATTGGTTCTTTTTTTATTTTATTTTATTTTAATTTTTTAAAGATACTTAGATTATACAAATGTCACATAAAAAATATAGGGGATTCCCATTTGCTCTGCTCCCCACCTCCCACATTTTCCCACCTTAACATCATCCTTCATTAGTGTGGCAAATCCATTACAATTGATGAACACATTTTGGAGCATTGCCACTAAGCATGGATTATAGTTTACATTGTGGTTTATACTCTCTCCCACCCAATTCTGTAGGATACAGCAAAATTTATAATGGCCTGTATCTGTCATTGCAATGTCATTCAGGACAATTCCCTAGTCCCCAAAACGACCCTGTATTACATCTGCTTTTCCCTCTTCCTGTCCTCAGAACCTCAAGTAGCCACTGCCTCCATATCACTGATATAATTTCTTTCATTGCTAGAATCACAGTAAATCTGTATCAGTAAGTCTACTCTGATCCATAGTTCAGTCTCCAAGCCTGAGGATTGTGGAATGGTGATATCCACTCCACCTCTAATTCAGAGAGGGCTGTGATCCCGTAAGGTTGATGGATGGGACTCTCTTGCTCGCAGTTGTAGACTCTAGAGTTCCTTTGTATGGTAGTTGTCCATCATCACCTTGATGTTAGCTGTCCTGGATGAGACCAATGAACTGGAGAGCAGGTGTTACAACTCCACTGAGATTCAGGACCCAGCTGGTACATGGACAGCCCAAAGATTTAAGTCTCTTGGACATACACCTACCAACTCTTGTACTAATAACAGGTTCAAATAGAAGGACAAAGAGCCATGGGAAAACTACAACTGAGTCCAACACTGTCATTGTTAAGATCAACACCATAACATCTTTTAGTGATTTTGAGTAAATTTTTAGATAGATAAATACATGAGCAATAGAATCTTTGGACAAATTTCTCTCATAAATTAATTAGGGGGTGAAATATGGCTTTTCAAAGAAGAAGAAAATATTGTTTGAAGCAGTTGTTAATAATTCAAGTTTCTAATACCATACAAATTTCTGGAGATTATGACTTTAGCCTATTTTCTTTGTCTTATAAATTATTTTTATCTCCAAATTTTCTTCAACTTTAGTGTTTTCAATTTGATGGATTTATTAGTGTACTATTTTTGGAGAGAAGTGGAAACACCAAAGTGATTCTAGAAAAGAATACTCAAAGGTGTAAGAGAATGTAAATATAACATAGAAATTTTTAAAAGGAGTTGGGATCTTTTGCATAGAAAAATGAAACACAGAGGTAAGTTAACAGCAGTATGAATGTTTGAAACAGATAAAAAAAAAAGAAGTGCATACTGCTTTTTTCTTGCAGTCAGAATTTCTACTACTTCATGTTACATATGTCTGACTCTGGATAAATCCTTCGATATATTAAAGAAATCATTTAGGATTAAATAAGTTAATTTCAAAGAGTAAATTTTTTTGAGTTGTGAAGTTTTATTTGAATGTCTACCTACAAATAACAAATACAATCATATTTGTAAATTACACAGGTAATTCTGTAAAATTACTTCTCTCTGAAGAATACAGAAGACCCAAAAAAGAATGCAAAAACATGTATTAAATATATACTTTTGTTGGCTTTATTGAGGTACAATTATATACAATAAAATTAACCATAACTAAATAAGTAATTATTTAAGTTTTGACAAATGTGTACAGTTTGTAACTATGACTACACTCTTGATATAGAATTTTTCAATCACCCCAAAATACTCCCTTGTGCCCCTTCTTCTTATTCTCCTGGCCCTCAAAAACTACTAATATGTTTCTGTCACCATCATTTAGCTTTTTCTAGAATTTTACACAAGTGGAAACATACAGCATTCTGAACCTAGTTATTTTCATTTACCATATGTTTTTAAAATTCATCCAAGTTGTTGTGTAGATCAACTGTTTATTCCTTCATATTGCTTTTTATTATTTGTTTGTTTCTTTGTTATTCCTCAACAGAAAATCATGATATGCTATTCATCAGGTGATGGACCTTTGGAGTTGTTTCCAGTTGGGGATATTATGATGAAAACAGCTATGAGTATTTGTATGAAAGTTTTTGGGTGAACATAATTTTTCATTTTAAGTGGATAAAAGCTAGGGGTGGTATTGCTGGGTAATATATGTCTAACTTTATAAGATGCTTTAAACTTACTTCCAAAATGGTTGTGCTATTTTTCATTCCCTCTAGCCATAAGCAAGAGTCCCAGTCTTTCCACATCCTCACCATTTGGTCATTATGGTGTACTTTTTTCATTTGCTTATGTGGCATCTGCATACCTTCTATTCCTGTGTTTGTTCAAATATTTTGCTCATTCCTTTATTTGTTTGTCTTTACATTATTAAGTTATAAAGGTGCTTTTGTATTCTATATACAAGTCCTTTTACGGTAAATGTTTTGAAAATATTTTCTTCCTGTTTGGGATATGTCTTTTCATTTTCTTAATACTGTCCTTAGAAGAGTAGAAATTTCCAGTTTTGGGTGGAGTCCTGTTTATCAATTTTTTCTTTCTATATTTCATGCTATTGTTGATGTATCTAAGAAATTTTTGCCAAGCTAAGAGACATTCTGTGCCTTAAAAAATTTCTTTGATCTCTTTTGTGTTTTTAAATCTATTATCATAAAGATTATTCATAATTTTTCCATAATATCTTCAAGTCTTAGGATCTTGAGTAATGTTCTCTCTTTCATACCAGATATTTGTGATTTCTGTTTTCCCTTTTTCTGTACTCATTAATCTGAATAAAAATATTATACATTTTTTCATCTCCTCAAAGAATAAGACTTTGGGTTTGTTTGATTTATTCTATTTTTTTGTTTTCAATTTAGTTGCTCTCTAATCTTATCCTCATTATTTCTTTTCTTCCACTTATTTTGGGTTGAGTTTCTTCTTCATTTCTAATAAAATGTTTAATGCTACAAATTTTCCTCTAAGGATGAGTTAGCTGCATTCTACCCATCTTTTGATATTTCTGTTTCTACTTTTACCTAATTAAAACTTTTTCATGGTTTATAGTTAACATTATAGTTTACATTTTGCACCATACAATTTTTTTTTGTTTCAGAAATATATATATATTTTTAAATATTTATTTATTATTATTATTATTATTATTTTAAATTACATTAAAAAAAATATATGAGGTCCCATTCAACCCCACCGCCCCCGCCCCCCACTCCCCCCACAGCAACACTCTCTCCCATCATCGTGATACATCCATTGCACCTGGTAAGTTCATCTCTGAGCATCACTGCACCCCATAGTCAATGGTCCACATCATAGCCCAGACTCTCTCACGTTCCATCCAGTGGGCCCTGGGGGGATCTACAGTGTCCCATAATTGTCCGTGAAGCACTATCCAGGACAACTCCACGTCCTGAAAACGCCTCCACATCTCATCTCTTCCTCCCGTTCCCCACACCCAGCAGCCCCCATGGCTACCGTTCCCACACCCATTCCACATTTTCTCTGTGGACATTGGATTGGTTGTGTCCATTGCACACCTATGTCAAGTGAGGGCTTAGATTCCACATGGGTACTGGATGCACTCTTCCCGCTTCTAGTTGTAGACACTCTAGGCTCCATGTTGTGGTGGTTGACCTTCTTCAACTCCATGTTAGCTGAGTGGAGTAAGTCCAATAAGTCAAAGTGTAGGAGCTGAAGTCTGTTGAGGCTCTGGGCCTGGGTGTCATATTATCAGTCCAGAGATTCAAATCCCCTACATATATCTTAAACCCAGCACCAACTACAATTCCAATAAAGTAGCATGCAAGTCTTGTGAAAAGAGATCCCCTCTGAGTCCATTTCCATCACGCAGAAACACCAGCTCCAAAGAAGGGCCATCTGTCATGGCAGTTAACCCCTTCTGCCATGACCATAGAACCCGTGAGTCTCTTTATCCCTCAAAAGAACCAATACCTGGGGTTATATCTACCTTATCTGTCTCTTGGACTCTGTTCAGTTGTACATAGGGGTATTCCTTCTGACAACCTCCAGACTCTTTTTTAGAGACTCACAGCCTTATAATCTCATTTCTCCTTTCCATTTCCCCCTTACATTAGGTCAAACCACTTCCCGAAGTCATGTTATTATATGTAGACAGGTATATTCTGCTGTTCCGCATTGAATCTTTAATTCAAGGTCATTTTCTAGTTGCTTCTTCAGCTGGTATGTGGTAGTGATCCCTCGGTGCCAGGGAGGCTCATCCCCGGGTGTCGTGTCCCACGCTGGGGGGAATGCATCACATCTACACGCTGAGTTTGGCTGTGAGAGTGGCCACATTTGAGTAACATGAAGGCTGTCAGGAGGAAACCCCCAGGCACCATGCTACTCTAGGCCTTGTTCTTATTGCAGGTGCATAGGCTCAAAAGTGTAGCCATTAGTATCAAGAGCCCACTGTTGGGCCCTCCTTCCTTCCTGGTTCTTGCCGTTGCACCTGGAGGATTGCCGCTGCTCTCCCAGGGCCCACAACAGTGACCCCCCGGCCAGGAGCCCAGTACCCCCCCAGCTGTTGTTTTTAATTGTTTCCACTATGAGTATATATAGACATTACCATATACCCTGGGCATATGCCCTGTATAACTCCCTGTCAACCATATATATCCTGTCAATAACATCCCATATCAGTATTCCTCCGCTGCCATTGTTGAACCACTCTGTGATCCAAAACTTCCCGTAAAGTGAATCCCAACATAATGTCAGCTTCAGAAGAGTCTTAGATCACCAAAATTCATATATACAATATATAGTATTTCCCCAGATCCACCATAAAACCTTTTCCCTTCCACAGCAATAATCTTTTAACTTATTCATATCATATTTCCTGAAACTGATGTACAGATTCCGAAACTATAGTTTTCAAACAAGGTAACATTTGTGCTTACTATGTGGTCCATACTTTAGGTTGTACAGTTTTCTAAATTTTTTAGTTATCCTATGTTTTGTCTTATGGTTTTCATTATTAGTCTGTCGTCCCCTATATGTTTTTGGTGTAATATTAGCTGTTTTATATTCATCCTCGTGTACTCTCACATAACTCCTCTTTTGCCCCCTTATTTACCTTTGTTCCATCCATTGCACGTCCATTTTCCCCTCCCCTTAGGGTCCACAACGCCTGCCAATCTAATGCCCTGGGAGCCGTCCTTTCTCACGAGAGATACAGTTCTCTCTATTCGACGGCATTAGTCTTCCCCAGGATATGGGTCCATCCCACCCAATGGTAGAACCCACCTTGGCAAAATGAGCCTTCAGCTATTCCCTCCGGAGTCCGTCCCGCATCAGACCATACCCCCTGAGCGTCCTAACCAGGTAACCCTCCTACTTATACTTTGATACGTTTTACTCAACGTTTAGTTCTCAACGAACTTCTGGCACTCTCCCATGTTTGTATGTTGCCCCTCCCTCCCACCTATTTCTTGGACCATATTACCCCTCTTCCCATCCCCAGCCCCCCTCAAACCCAGAAAACCCCACCCGAAGGTAACCCCTTGCCCCCATTTTGTCCCTTCTTTGTGCTCATACTTACCCCCAGCTCATCACAGATTCCACCCCTACAGACATTAACTCACATCCTTCCTCCACCCCCCGATTTCCAGTAAGCCACTTTTCCAGACTCTAGCTCTCTGAGGCATTTAACTTATTTCATATCATTGAGGTCATATAGTATTTGTCCTTCAATGCCTGGGTTGCTTCACTCAACATAAGATTCTCAAGGTTCATCCATGTTATCACGTGCGATTGTAGTGTATTGGTTCTTACAGCTGAGTAGTATTCCATTGTGTGTATATACCACATTTTATTGATCCACTCATCTGTTGATGGACTTTTGGATTGATTCCAACTTTTGGCGATGGTGAACAATGCTGCTATGAACATTGGTGTACATATATCTGTTTGTGTCCTTGTTTTCAGATCTGATGGGTATATACCCAGCAGTGGTATTGCTGGGTCATATGGCAAATCTATGGATAATTTTTTGAGAAACTGCCAAACTGTCCTCCAGAATGGTTGGATCCTTCTTCATTCCCACCAGCAATGGATGAGTGTTCCCCTTTCTTCACATCCTCTCCAGCATTTGTATTCTACTGTTTTTTTCATGGCTGCCAATCTTATGGGAGTAAGATGGTATCTCATTGTAGTTTTGATTTGCATTTCCCTGATAGCTAGGGATTTGGAGCATTTTTTCATGTGCTTTTTAGCCATTTGTATTTCTTCTTTGGAGAAGTGTCTGTTTAAATCTTTTTCCCATTTTTTAAATGGGTTGTTTATCTTTTTGTTTTCGAGATATATGAGTTCTTCATATATGCAAGTTATAAGTCTCTTATCAGATATATGGTTGCCAAATATTTTCTCCCATAGTGTGGGTTCCCTTTTTACTTTCTTGACAAACTCCTTTGAGGTGCAGAAGGCTTTAATTTTGAGGTAGTCCCATTTATCTATTTGTTCTTTTGCTGCTCGTGCTTTTGGTGTGATATTCATAAAGCCATTTCCTATTACAAGGTCCTGTAGATGTTTCCCTACACTGCTTTCTAAGGTCTTTATGGTCTTGGCTCTTATATTTAGGTCTTTGATCCATCTTGAGTTGATCTTTGTATAAGGTGTGAGATGGTAATCCTCTTTCATTCTTCTACATATGGCTATCCAGTTCTCCAGGCACCATTTGTTGAATAGGCCATTCTCTCCCAGTTGAGAGGGTTTGGTGGCTTTATCGAATATTATATGGCTATATACATGAGGTTCTATATCTGAACTTTCAATTCGATTCCATTGCACCATACAATTTTGACAAAATGTATAATGGCTCATATCTGCCACTGCAGTTTCGTGTAGGACAATTCCAATGTCTCATAAATGCCTTATGTGGGAAGTAGATTTGGCTCCATAGGTAGAGCATCTGTCTACCACACGGGAGGTCCAGGGCTCAAACCCAGGGCCTCCTGACCCATGTGATGAGCTGGTCCACATGCAGTACTGATGCACGCAAGGAGTGCTGTGCCATGCAGGGGTGTCCCCCACGTAGGGGAGCCCCATGTGCAAGGACTGCACCCTGCAAGGAGAGCTGCCCTGCATGAAAAAAGTACTGCCTTCCCAGGAGTGGCACTGCACGCATGGAAAGCTGACACAGCAAGATGATACAACAAAAAGAAACACAGATTCCCAGTACTGCTGACAAGAACTCAAGGAGACACAGAAGAACACACAGCGAATGGACACAGAACAGACAATGGGGGGGGGGCGGGGCAGGGGACAGGGAAGGGGAAATAAATTAATTAATCTTTTAAAAAAATGCCTCATGTTACCCATATTCTTCTCTTTCCCTCACTTCTGAACTTTTGATGGTCATTGCCTTTATATCAATGTCACAAATTCTTCCATTGCTAGAATAATATTAAATCTACTTTATCCTGTATTTGCATTCCTCCCCTTGTTTGTTCATTCCTCTGTCTTGAGGATTTTGGGATAGTGATGTCCACTGTGTTTCTGATTAAGAGGGGGAAAACTGTAGACCACGGATGGTGGCAGTGCTTCAACACGTTCATCAATTGTTACAAATGCACCACACTAATGAAAGATGTTATTAATGGGAAAAAGAGTGGGAGGGGGAGGGAGCAGTGTACATGGGAATCCCCTACATTTGCGATGTACCATTTATGTAACCTAAAAAATAAAATAAAATAAAATACTCAAAAAAAAAAAAAAAGAAAAAAGAAATAAAAGCACCTTATCTAACTGGAAAACTTTTTTTTTCCCTCATGAGATATTCTCTTTGCCTCTGGAATTGTGCAGAAGTGTGGTGTTTAATTTCCAAGTATTTGAGGGATTTTACTGGTACCTTTCTTCTTTTGATTGTTTTTTAATTCAATCTTGTTTTGATCATTGAGTAAACTTTTTTTTTTGATGTGCCAGGTTCCGGGGATTGAGCCCATGACCTTGCATGTGGGAAGCTGATGCTTAACCACTGAGCCACACTGGCTCTCCTGAGTTGTTTTTTTTCATTTGTTTTGCTTGTTGTTTACTTTTTGTTTTTTCAGGAGGCACTGGAACCCAAATCCAGGACCTCCTATGTGGGAGGTGGGAGCTCAACCACTTGAGCCACATCCACTACCTCAATGAGTATATGTTCATGTTTTTTATACTTAGAAATTTATTGAAACTTGTTTTATTCAAGTCTCGATAAATTTCTACCTTGGTACATAATCTGTGTGCCTCCTAAATGAATGTGTATTCTGCTGTGTTGGGTGAGGTGTCTGTAAATGTGAACGAGGTCCAGCTGGTTGATAGTATTGTTCAAGTGTTCTTACCAATTTTATGACTATTTCTTTCATCAGTTATTAAAAGAAGGATGTTCTCATTACCATCCATGTTTTTCCTTTCAGATGTAACAGGGTTTCTTCAAATATTTGTATCCCTGACTTTAGATTTTTACATATTTATAATTTTAATGTAATTTTGATGTCTTGACCATATTAATATGGACTATCTCTTTTATCTCTGTCAATCTTTCTTGAAATCTACCTTTTCTGGTATTAATATAGTCATGTGTGTGTGTGTGTGTGTGTTAGCATGGGATATTGTTCTCTATACTTTAAGTTTTACTCTCTCATTGTCCTTTTATAGGCAATCTTTGCTTTGAATGATTTTACATGAACAATTTTCTGTAACTGCAGCTTAGTTAAATAACCTCACTGCCTCAACATCGTGGTTAAATTTGTATACCATGGTATATGTGCTGTGAGTGATTCTGTAAAGTACAACTATGCTGCTACCTCCTTAGTACACAAATTACTACATTAAATAACAGATACACCCTTCTTTCAAAACCTGTGTTGTGATTGGTAACTGCACATCTGTTGTTAATTTCATGCACAGACAGCAAAGCTTACCCTTGTGTTGCCTCCTTCTCTCCTAGAGATAAACCCAAGTGACATTTTACAAAACTAGATAATGAAAAGAGTGAATTGACCAAGAAAGATGAAAGTGCAGTAAAGAAACAAAAAGTGGTAATGCTGGATGTGAAGTTAGTATCAAATGTAAATGGTGTTAAACAGGAAATATGAAATAGCTGCCTATGGGAATGTTGAAACTGCCCCCTTTTGAGACTTTCTGGATAAGCAGCTAAAGGAACTTAGTGACAGCAAACTTACACAGAGAAATGAGGAAAGAGGTTGTGGCAAAAAAGATTAAGATGATCCAGAAGAAGTGACATTGACAGAACTTCACATTAAACTCATGCTCAGAAATATTTCATGAACAAAGGATAAAATTTGAAAGCTGATTGAAACTTCAAAAAAAGTATGACAAATTGGCAAGACATAAAAATGATGTTCTTTCTGTGTTATAAGTAATATAAAGAAAGAAAGAAGGTAACATTCTTCAAACTACTCTTTATACTTTATTTTTTTTTACAAAAGAGGCAAAACACTTCAAATCTCAGGTTTTTAGTTATAGCTTATCAAATAAGTATTGGTTTCACTATGTTTAATTTTCCTATACATTCATAACTGATAGTAAGAGTTTTAATGATTAGACAAAATATTTTTAAAATAATGGGACAATTGTAATTTTTCTCATTAAGACTGCTTATCACATTTTCCATTTGCCCATCATTCCACTGTACCGCATTGCCATTCAAAGCAAAGACTGAGTATATTTAAAGTGTTTTTTAAAGACAGACTCTAAGTGGCTCCTGCTTTTTAATGCAATTGACAGTTTGTACATGTTGCCAAAATAACCAAATATGATACAGTAATGACAATCTATGTGAGAACAAAGTTATTTATGGATAATTTCCCTCAAAAATAGCAGACCGAAATGAGAGAAATAAAGCTCTAATTAAACATTGCTCTGTTTCTGTTTGATTCAACTCTGCCAGAAAGCCGAAATCATTCTAAAAATTGTGTTCTGAGATAGCATGACCAAGCAACTGATATGAACATGAAACTTTAAAAAAATTATCTAACAATTAATTAAATTAAACTGATGCATATTTAATGATACGCTTAATGAATAGCATGAAGAGTAGATATTCACGTGGGGCAGTTCTCCAAAATGATTGGAATTGGAATTCTTTGACATGATTAAGTTGGTTTGCTTAGTCTGTTTGCCTTTGTGCATTCCCTTTATCTATAAGTAATGTCAATATTGACAGTTTCCCATGGTACCACCATAGCATTTGCTCAACATTTTGCAGATGTGTGCACATAGATTAAAAGACAAAAGTCTGGATTTAATTCCCTTCCTCCTGAGGTTGCTTTGCTCCTAGTCCACCCTCATGTCACAGAATTGTCAAGGTCTGATTTCTGTTCTGATAATAATGTTTTCTAGGCTACTTCCTCCCGTCTGAGGATTTCCTACACGTTATGCTTCCGCCTTTATGAAATTAATTCCCTCACCATGTAAACATTCAAAGTGGACACTGAAAGTTCACAATTAACTATTTGAAATTTATGTTATTTTGTTATTTTCACTGCGGACTTAAAAATCAAATATTTCTCAAAATACAATTAGAATAGATTCTGGGCCCTGTCATAGGGGAGTCTCAAAGTAAAGTGACAGGAAACGAGGAGTGTGGCTTAAGGAAGAGAAAAAGGGTGATCAGCCCTGCGTCCTTAAGTCTCCCCTTTCACCCTCTTTATTTAGAGGTTTACATTGTGCTTTTTTATTTTATTCTAGTGATAACCATTACATTTTATATTTATGTCATACTTCTAGAGAGTATTTTTGTATCACTGTCATACTTCAAAACAAGATAAAGATATTGGCATTCTTTAATTACCTTTTTATCTTTCCCTTTTTGTAATGGCTGTACAGAATTTGAAATCAAGTTATTTTTAACTTAAACACAAAATAAATATAAACATATTTTACGTGACTTGGATTGTCTTTGATTTATATTATATGATATGATTAATATTTTGTATGATTTTGTAGCTCACACTTCCTTTTTGCATTTTATTCTTTCCCTCTAGGTTTACATTTCTTCTTGCTGAAATCATATACTCTAAAGGTTCTGGTAAAGTGTTTTAGTTTTTAATAAATCTATACAGTCACACTTTGTTTTTTTGTTAGGTTTTTCTGTATTTTTTTGTTTGTTTGTTTTAGGAGATACTGGGGATTGAACCCAGGACGTCGTATGTGGGAAGCAGGCGCTCAACCACTGAGCCACATCCGCTCTCCAATAAGAATGGGTTTTTTCATTTCTTTATTTTGTTTTATGTTTTGGTTTCTTAGGAGGTACTGGGGATTGAACCTGGGACCTTGTATATGGGAAGCAGGCGTTCAATGGCTTGAGTTACTTTTACTCCCTACAGTCACTCTTGAATGGTAGTTTACAAGGAGCAAATTCTAACTTGGGATTTATTTTACATTAACTCAAGGCATAAATTAATCTATTATAGTCTATCTTTGATTACTATTCATAATAGTCTGTCATCAGTCGTTTTTAGTAGGTAATCTTGCTTGTTCCCAAATAGCTTTTATTATTCTCTTTTTTTCTTGGTGTTTGGCAGACTGTGATATGTGTAAGGTGTAATCTTTCCCCCCAACCTTCTCATCACTTGGTGTGTTCTTGCAAGACTCACATACATCTTTCTTTTTTGCTGGAAACCTTTAACTTTAGCTCTTCAAATAATGCTTCTCTTTTATTCCTCTGCTCCTGGAAGTATTTTTAGTATACTGGAACTTAATTCCATATATCTTATTTTTTTTTCTTTCTTTCTTTCTTTATTTATTTAATTTTCTTTTCCATTTTTCCCCCTTTTAAAAATTTTATTTATCTCTTTAAATGCATATGAATAAATAAATAAATGAATATACATACTGGCCATTTTTAGAGTAATTTTCACATTTGTCATTGTGCCTCTTTAAAATATTATTTTAAAAAAATAAATGTATATTTTTATTGCTGCTTTTATGATCTTTGATTGTAGTTTTCCCCACATAATTTATATTTTTTAGGTTGAAAGTGTCTGTTGACTGGAACATCAATCCTCTCATTCTCTACTTGTCCCTGTTGCATAGTAGTCTTGCAAGAATGTGAAGTCTAAAATCAGATCCTTTACTGGAAGCCATGGGCTCTCCTCTGCAATGGCAGCAGATTCATTCACTTGGCCAAGCCTTGTGTATACCGACCTAGGTGTTTTCTCTGCTTTCCCCATCCACTGTAGCTAATTAGCTCTACTGAGCTGCAGGCCGGGCCAGTGGTTCCAGTTTTCTTTCAGGTTTATTTCACATAAGGGGAGTTCTGCTTCAACCATCGGCTTCAGGTAGAGAAGCCTGGCTTCTCTA
The DNA here is from genome assembly GCF_030445035.2 of Dasypus novemcinctus. Lineage (NCBI taxonomy): Eukaryota > Metazoa > Chordata > Mammalia > Cingulata > Dasypodidae > Dasypus > Dasypus novemcinctus. The sequence continues at coordinate 6,725,475 of NC_080701.1, read as the reverse complement.
GCTCACTACTGAGGTGAACCTTTGGCACCCACTACTCGTTATCAAACTGCTCAACCTATTTCTGAGAACAGAGTCCAGCAGACCCCTGACTCCCATCCTGGAATCTTCTCAAAAACTCATGTTCTCTTTCTAGTGCAAGATTGCATGTCTTGGTTTTGTGCAAAGACTTAAGGTTTTGACATACATACAGGCACACGTGGCATGTACATGGGTCAGCTCTCTGTGGGTAGAGTGCAGATCGCACATGGGGTCACAGAACACCTTGTTTTTGAAAGTTCCTACTTCTAGGTCATTATTTCCAGAGCTTGTTTCCCTGTGTATTAGTCCAGGTTCTTGAGAAGCAGACACCAAGACAGGATTAATCATGAGAAAAATGTGCTGAGGAAAGGGCTGTGGGGCTGAGATGGTGACCCCAGAGGGGAGAGAAGATGGTGAAGAGGCACCTTAGGTGCAGCTATGTTGTAAAGAAGGTTTAGCAAGGCCATTGTGGAAAACCTCAAGTCAAAGTTACAGCTCAGAGAGCCCTGCGCGTCCCAGGAATGGCATGTTTTGGCCTCATGCACTGGCTTGGAGAAACCTGTGGGAAGGATGACCTCAGTAAGAGCATGTGGATTTAGAAGAGCACTTGGGACCTTGGTCAGTCCTGCTTCTCATAGTCAGAGACCCAAGAGGTGATTTTTCTGGTGTCCATCTTGTCACCTTGGTTCGACATGGACATGGACAACACTTTTAAGTCAAGTTGGTAGACTGCTCATATGGCAAAGTCTCCTCTTCCTACAGCAAATCCACACCAATGACTCAAAATAGAGGGGGAAAAATACAGGACCACAGTCAAAACTCAGGTAAGAACTCGAAACAGACCAAAAACTGAGAGGGTACCTTGAAAACAAATAATTAGATTTCAGAGAGAAATCAGAGCCCAGAAGACGTTCCTCAGAGTTTTAGTCCAGAAGCAAGTACAGTGTAAATAATTCCCTGTCATCAGCAATGTGGGCACAGCCCAGGGTTTAACTTAGGGTCCATTGCTTGTGTTGTACAGTTCCATGGAATGTTTTTAAAACAGTTTTTCCTAATATCATACACACTAATTTCCCCTTTTAACCACACCCAAATGTATAATTCGGTGCTGTAACTACATTCACAATGTCATGCTACTATCACCACTATCCATTACCAAAACTCCCATTGTCGCAAATAAAAACCATATTTTTTTTATTTAAAAATTTTCTTTTTACTTTTTTTTTTTTGTAAAACAGTACATTTTAAACCTTACCTACCCCATACCATCCCCTGGTAAATTATGTTCTAGATTCTGACTTACTGAGTTTGCTTATTCTAATTACTGCAAATCAGTAAGCTCATACAATATTTGTCCTTTTGTGTTTGGCTTATTTTACTCAACATGAGGTCTTCAAGTTTCATCCATTTTGTCACATACATCAAAACTTCATTCTTGGCGGCAGACTTGGCCCAGTGGTTAGGGCGTCCGTCTACCACATGGCAGGTCCGTGGTTCAAATCCTGGGCCTCCTTGACCCGTGTGGAACTGGCCCATGCACAGTGCTGATGCGCGCAAGGAGTGCCGTGCCACGCAGGGGCGTCCCCCGCGTAGGGGAGTCCCACGCACAAGGAGTGCGCCTCGTAAGGAGAGCTGCCCTGCGCGAAAGAAAGTGCAACCTGCCCAGGAATGGTGCCACACACATGGAGAGCTGACACAACAAGACGATGCAACGAAAAGAAACACAGATTCCCGTGCCGCTGACAACAACGGTAGCGGACAAAGAAGATGCAGCAAATAGACACAGAACAGACAACCAGAGTGGGGATGGGGGGGAAGGGGAGAGAAATAAATAAATAAATAAATCTTAAAAAACAAAACAAAAAAAACTTCATTCCTTTTTTATGGCTGAATAATATTCCATTGTGTGTATATCTCATGTGGATTTTGTTTATTCATTCATTCATTGGTTGATGAACACTTGGGTTGCTGCTACTTTTTGGCAGTTGTGAACGATGCCACTATGAATATCAGTGTGCGAGTATCTGTCTGAATCCCCACTTCCAATTATTTTGGATATATACCCAGTGTTGGGATTATTGAGTCATGTGGTAATTCTACACTTGACCTTCTGAGGAACTGCCAAACTGTCTTCCACAGTGGCTCACCATCTTACATTCCCACCAACAATGTATGAGTGTTCTTATTTCTCCACATCCTCTCCACTTGTAATTCTGTTTTCTTAAATAGTAGCCAATGGGTATGAAATGGTATCCTGTATTTTGTATTTGCTCTTTTCTAATAATTAATAATGTTGGGCATCTTTTTATGTACTTTTTGTCCATCTTTTATGGAGAAATGACTTTTCTTTTTTTAGGTACCAGGAATTGAGGCCGGGACCTCCTGTATGGGAAGTTGGCGCTCAATCACTGAACCATATCTGCTTCCCTGAGTTGGTTTGGCACCAGAAACCAAACCCAGGACCTCCCATGTGAGAGGCAGGCACCCAACCACTTGAGCCACATCCACTCCCTTTTGCTTATTTTTTTATTGTTATTTGTCTTTTTGTTGTTGAGTTGAATGATTTCTTCTTATATTCTCTATATTAAATGATTACCAGATATGTGGTTTCCTAATATTCTTTCCTGCCACGTAGTTTGTTGTTTTACCTTTGTGATAAAATCCTTTCATATGCAAGAGTTTTCAGTTTTGGTGATGTCATATTTTTCTATTTTTCTCTTCTGTTCCTTGTGCTTGGGTATAAAGTCTAAGAAACCATTGCCTCACACAAGGTCCTGAAGATGCTTCCCTATGTTTTCTTCTAGGAGTTTTATAGTTTTGACTCATATTTAGGTTTTTGATCCATTTTGAGTTGATTTTTGTATATGTATACTTTCATATATTTAATGATTGACTTTTCCATTCCTGCAAAGAAAGTAGTTGGGATTTTGAGAGTGCAGAATACCAAGGCTCCTTCTCTGACCTTTTCACATGTCCTGGGACATTTGTGGGAAAGTATCCACTGGCAATAATTTAGAAAAGCCTCAGCAAGATCCGCATGTTTGGCTTTTGCTTTTACTACAGGGTTGGTTCATACTTAAACTTCCGCTTTGTTTTCTTTCTGGAGCAGCATGACCGTTTTTGCCTGTGACTGGATGGTGCCTCAAGTAGATTCCAGAGGCCATTTGACGTGTGATTCAAAGCCACACTGACAGGTATTAGCCAGCTTTTTAAGAAGTGTGGAGTGGAAGCCATCTGTGGAGATAAGAGTTGTTCTTTTTTTTTTTTTTAATTTGATATACTTAAAGAAGTTTTTCCTCAGGATAAGTTAAAAAGTAAAGGCCCAAAACCCTTGGTATTCAGCCTTTACAAAATGAGTTTTATTCTAGAAAATGATAGACAAGCTCAGGAATTTGGTACCTGTTAGTAGGTCTTACCTTGGAATATATGCTCCCCAGTGTAACAGAGTTAGACTCATTTGTAGTTTCCCTATGCATGACTCTTCTGCCCCTTTTATCTGAACCCATGATTAGCACTCTACTCCTTAAATATGTGTCCCAGAGACTTAAATCTTCTGTCTCTCCATGTGCCGGTTGAGCCCTGAATCTCAGCAGAGCTGCAGCACCTCCTCCCCAGTTCATGGGACTCAGCCAGGACCACTAACAAGGGGCTGATGATGGACGACGCCCACATCAAAAACCAGAGAGGACCTACACCTGTGAGCCAGATAGTTCCATCCGTCCGCTCCATGAGCTCTAAGCCCCTCTCAATTGGAAGCAGAGTGGGCATCACCATCCCCAAATCCTCAAGATTGAGGCATGAACAAACATAAGGGGGAATGCAACTATGGGCTTAAGTAGACTGATGATTATTCTAGCAATGGAAGAACTTGTTACACTGATATAAGGGCAGTGGCCACCAGAGATTCTGAGGGGAGGGAGAGGGAAGAATAGGTGTAACACGGGGCATTTGGGGAACATTGGAATTGTCCTGCATGGCATTGCTATGACAGATACAGGCCAGTATACATTTTGTCAAAACCTGTAAAATTTTGCGGTGCAAAGTATAAAATATAATGTAAGCTATGCTCCATGGTAAGTGGCAGTGCTTCAATGTGTTCATCAGTTATAACAAATACATCACACTCATGAAAGACGCTGTTAATGAGAGAGAATGTGGGAAGGGGAGGAATGCACATCCCCTGTATTTTTTATTTGACAATATGTAATCTAAAGCTTCTTTAAAAATAAAAAATTAACTCAAAAAAAATTAAAGGCCCCTAAGCCTTGGTATCCAGTCTTTACAAAATGAGTCTTGTTCTTGAAAAGGATAGTAAAATGTAATACTTGAACGCAAATAAGTATAGGAAGGTTTATCTTTTTAAAATATTATAAAAATTAAAATTATTGTTTTGATTATAACTAACATCATAAAAATAAGTTTTACCTATATTCTCAGACTTCTAGTAACAATATACTTGAAGTGGAAAATTAATCATATGCAGGAGCAGACAAGACATAATAATAAGTTTATTTTTAAATTTTGCAACTTAAAAAAATGAAAATTATTAAGCATTGTTTATGTTCTGAATGTGATACATGAATGCTATAGTCTGAAAATTTATAAATTAAAAATTCACATTCATTCATGAGAAATACGTTTTATTTCTAAAATTTGGTGTCTAAAATTATATTGTCTGCCTATTATTCCACTGTTTTATTGATTTCATATGATTTATTTAATGTTTCCTCTAGTATTTACATTTGGACTATTACGATTGTTGAATGTTATAAATAAATCTGTGGTAAAAATTCTTACATATAATTCTTATAAACATCCCTAATTATTTTCCTAGGACAAATCCTAAAGGTGGAATTTAAGAACTAAGTGGGAAAAAAAAAAGAACCAAGTGTCAGAATGTTTGTGTTAATTTATATTTCAGCAGGCAAGATATGACTTGCCTGTCCTACTACAGCAGATTTTAGTATAATTATCTAGAAAAGTTTGTCAATTTTATTTGGTACATCTAATATTTATTTGTGTTTTAACTATGCTTATTTGATTGTTAGTGAGGTGTCTCATATTTCACATATTAAAAATTATTTGAAACTTCCAATATGTGAATTTTTAGTACTGCTTTGTACTAACATGTATTTTAATATATTCTTCTAATATGTATTTTTAGATTCTTTTACATATAATGGTAACTCTTAATTGTAAAAGGCTTTATAGATTGCTTTCCTTATTGCCATTTGCTATTTTTAACATTCAAAAAGTTTGAACAATTTATATTTACAAATCTCTTAATATTGATATTTTTCATTATGATCTATTATAAGTTTACACTTAGAAAGCATTGACTTCTTTTTCTTATCTTTTAATTTTTATTCTAGTAATATTTCTTTTAGATGTGTATATTTCCAGGTTTTTAAAAAGTGCATTTTTTTTTTCATATGAAGATAGATATACTTGCAAATATTTAAAAACTGGTTGAGGATGGGGTTGGGCTGATTTACAGTGTTTGCTCATTTCCATGGATTAAATACTCCCACCATGACTGATTTCAAGCTACTAACAAAATTGGCTTATGGTATTCCTGAAAATTTAAATATTGGCTTTTGCAAGCTGGTAACAGCTGGCGCCAGCACATCCTTGTGTTTAAGACTTGACTTTAGAATAGAGAAAAGCAGGGAACTAAATAGAATTTTCCCCCTCCAATGTAACTGACTTTTCAGGAGAAAAAGAAAAATATTAAAAACCCATTTCTTTGTCCTTTGGAATGTGATATTTGATGTTTCCTTAAACATATCAAAAACAAATAAATTAATTTTGTGTGGCATACCATGGCTATTCTGTATTAAGTTTTCTTTGTCATACACAAATTATTAAAACTTTTTCAGATTTTTTTTGTGTTTTTTCATTGGCCCTATAAAATTGACGTCTTGTATCAAATACATAAATAATAAGATAAATAATGTATAATAATACAAACTGTATTAATAATCTGCCCCATGTTTTGCCTCTGAAAACAACATTGAAAACATGCTCTTTGCCCATGGGAAGGCTGAGATGATTGACCTGGTTGATTTCCATCTCGGTCTTCTTTGGAAATTTGGGGGTAGCTCTGTAACTTCTGGTTGCTTCTCCGTTCACTTCATTTTTGTGGATCATCAGACTGAAGACAGGCTGTGGCACACAGGTGTTGGCCAGGTATTTGCTGAAATCCCTATCAGAGAAAACGCACTGTCATTTTTCTCTTTTCACTTAATCATCTAGATATTTCATTTTGGGAAACCTAGCATATATTTTTAAAACAAATTTATGCATCTGACACAATTCTATTCCAATTAATAAATTTATGATATAAAAATAATTAGTGCTCGCTTCAGCAGCACATATACTAAAATTGGGACAATATAGAGATTAGCATAGCCCCTGCACAAGGATGTCATGCGAATTCGTGAAGCGTTCCATATTTTTAAAAAAATGATTATATGTTTTTCTAATTTTTTTGGCTCAAGCTTACATTGCAGTAGAACATATTCTTTTTTTGTGGGGGGGGGAGGGTAGAGGGGACTGAACCCGGACCTCATATGTGGGAGGCAGGCACTCAGTCACTCAGCCACATTGGCTCCCCTGAGTTTTTGGTTTTTTTAATATATGTTTTGCTTGTGTTTGTTTTCATCTTTTTTAGGAGGCACCTGAAAGCAAACCTGGGACTTCCCATGTGGGAAGCAGGCACTCAACCACTTGCACCACATGCACTCCCAGAACATATTTTTTAAAATTCAGCCTATTGCGACAGTCTTAACTGATGATGATTCATTCTTGTTTGTCCATATGAAATACTTCTAGCTCTTCAACTGTGGAGAGACTTCCTTTGATTTAGTGAACATCAAATTCAATAGCATCAGTCCTTCCATTTTCCACTGTATGCTTTTCTAAGAGTATACAATGGTGCCCATTATATAGAATAGGTCGATATTGAATAACATTAAAAGAATGAAGTCTGAATAAATGTTTGAAATGCCACCTTTATCCCACCTTATTCATTTGAAAGTTACACAAAAGTCCCCATACACTAAATAGTTGGTGTACATATGAGCTATATTTATATATTGTGTGTATGTAGCTTCTTCCTGAGGCCTTTAGGATTCACAGAAACCTTGGGTTTGAATTTTACTCTGACCCATCTAGAATGATTGAATAAGTTGGGTGAGGCACAACTTTTTTCCATTTCTTCACAAAGGTTTGAAACAGCTAAGGGGTCTACAGCTACTCTTTTTTGTTTATTATTAAAGGTTTTTTAAGTAACCAACTTTTGGTTTCCAGAAAACAAGGAAAAATAAAATAGAACAAATGATCTCAAAAGAATGCTAGAACTCAGGGTTAATAGTTTAATTTTATTAGTTATTATACGTATTTTTTGTTAGTTTTCCTACTGAGCCTTACAGATTACTTATAATAATGCTTTAATCAAATCTTCCTCTCCAGACATAATGTATAGATAAATAGAAGCCCAGGAAATTTGATTAAAACACACTAAATTATAGCTCTATTTATTTCTCTTTTTATTGTCTACATTTCATATTACAATGTATAATTTCTTACATAAATGTTAATAGCATAATTTAAATTCTCCTTAGTATCTCTCTCAAATATGTTCTTTATGAATCATTGAATCTTTTAAAAAATTAGCTGTTGCACTTAGCAATAAAAAAGAAAAGAGTTTGAATCTGCTTATAAATTGCTTACCAAAGGCACATGTATTTTTCTCTATAATGAACTTAGCAAGTATTAGGGAGAAAAATTTTCATTATGCTGACTTCTAATACCATAGATTAGTTTTATTTGCTTTTTATCCTCTTATAAATGGAATCGTAAAGTATTCTTTTGTGCCGACATCCTTTTATATAACATTATGTTTGTGAATTATTGAGGCATGCTGTGTAGTCTATTCATTCCCATTGCTTTATAGTATTCCACTGCATGAATAAAGATTTATCTGCCACTTCACTGTGAATCAACTTTAGAGTCATTTTATTCCATGTTTGGTTATTTATAAATAACATTGCCATGAACATTCTTGTATATGTGTTTTGCTGTGTTCCCACCTTCTAAAAATATACTTAATGTACATCTTTTAGGTACATAGGAAGGAATGGAGTTTATGGGTAATAAGGCATGCATATGTTTGGGTTTAGTAGATAATAATCGTCTTCCAGAGTGTTTGTACCAGTTTACACTCCAACTAGCAGCAAATTGGCTTCAGGTACTCTCACTTTCACCATTTTGATATTTTCTGCCTTTTTCATTTTAGCCATACTGTAATAAGTGTGATTTTAATTTGCATTTCCCTGATAACTAATGATTTTTAGTGCCATTTCACATATTTCACATTGGCTTCTATATTTTTAGGTATTTATTTATTTTTAACACATCCGATTTTATTTGTTAATAAAGCATAAATCCATCCAAAGTGTACAATTAATGGTATTCAGTATAATCACATAGTTGTGATTCATCACTTCAACCATTTTTAGAGCATTTTCATTAATCCAGTAAAAATAAATAATAATAAACAACAACCCACCAACCTAACAACAAACAAACAAAACTCATCACCTCTCAAACTCTGTTTCTCCTGCCATACATAGTTGCTATTCTATTTCCTTCTCTCTAGTTTATTTGTATTTATATTTCATAAAAATTCATATATACACTATCACCCATATTCATATTTCACTTGACATTTCACTATGCTATACAGCCCCATGTTACATTTTTTAGCTTTCATTCTAGTGAAATAAATGTCCTGAAACGTTGCCTTTCAACCACTGTCACAACCATGTAATAGCTCTGCTAGTCACAAAGAGCATGATGTGCTCTCACCATTTCCACTCATTTCCAAAGATTTACAAACATCCTTGTAACAAATTCTGCACAGATTAACCATCAGCTTTCCATTCTCTACCCTCATTCTATTTTCTGATGACCTATATTCTAATTATTAATTCCACGTGTTTATATAATATATTTAGTTCATAATAGTGCAATCATACAGTATTTGTCCTTTTGTGTCTGGCTTGCTTCATTCAACATCATGTCCTCCAGGTTCATCCATGTTGTCATTTGCTTCATGACTTCATTTCTTCTTACAGGTGCATAATATTCTATCGTGTATATACACCACTTGTTTATCCATTCATTGGTTGATGGACACCTGGGTTGTTTCTAATTTTTGGCTATCGTGAATAACAACGCTGTGAACATCTGTGTGCAGATGTCTGTTCATGTCTCTGCTCTTTGTTCTTCTGGGTATATACCTAGCAATGGCATTGCAGGGTCTCATGGCAAGTCTATATTCAACGTCCTTAGAAACTGTCAAACAGTCCTCCACAGTGGCTGCACCATTCTGCATTCCCACCAACAATGAATAAGCATTCCTATCTCTCCACATACTTTCCAACATTTGTAGTTTTCTGACTTTAATAGTGGCCATTATAATAAGAGTGAAATGATATCTCATTATAGCTTTGATCTGCATATCCCTGATCACTAGTGATGTTAGACATTTTTTTCATGTGTTCTTTACCATTTGTATTTCTTCTTTGGACAATTGTGTGTGTGTTTTTTTAAGATTTATTTTATTTATTTCTCTTCCCTTCCCCCCCCTCCCCAGTTGTCTGTTCTTTGTGTCTATTTGCTGCATCTTCTTTGTCCACTTCTGTTGTTGTCAGCGGCACCAGGAATCTGTGTCTCTTTTTGTTGCATCATCTTGTTATGTTAGGTCTCTATGTGTGCATCGCAATTCCTGGGCAGGCTGCACTTTCTTTCACTCTGGGCGGCTCTCCTTACGGGGCACACTCCTTGTGCATGGGTTTCCCTACACGGGGGGCACCCCTGCGTGGCACAGCATTCCTTGCACGCATCAGCACTGCGCATGGGTCAGCTCCACGCAGGTCAGGGAGGCCCGGGATTTGAACCGCGGACCCCCATGTGGTAGACGGACGCCCTATCCACTGGACCAAGTCCACTTCCCATGGACACTTGTGTTTTCAAATCTTTTCCCCATTTTTTAATCAGGTACTTTGTCTTTTTATTGTTGAGTTGTATTGATACCTTACTGTGAAATAATTTTTGAGTTTTTTTTTCATTTCTCTATTGGATTGTCTGCTTTTTCATATTAATTTACAGATTTTAAAAATATTCTGCATGCGTTCTTTGTTCAAATATACACATACACACATATATATGAATCGCTTTCATCCAGGATGATATTTGGCTTTCATTGTTCTCAAGTGTCTAAAAGTTTATCCCGTTTTGAAGAAATTTTTGACTATAACAAGGTCCTGAGGATATTTTTTTTATGTTTTTCCCCCAAAGCTTTATTATTATACTTCAATATCAGATCTACAATACAGCTGAACTGTTTTTTTGTGTGTGTGTTTATTTTGTTATAGGTTAGATTTCTTCTTTTCCATGTGTTTTTCTAATTGACCTGCACAATTTATTAAAAAAAAATTCTCTTCCCAACAGCATTGCCATGTAATCAATGTGACAGATCAAGTGACTATATATGTATGAGTCTGCATTCTGGGCTCTTATTCTACTTTATTGATCTTTTTGTTGTACTCTTTAAATGTTTTGTTAATCATGGTGTCTTATTATTATTAGCTAACATTACAAATTCAGAATCAATTTATAATGAAATCCATTTTTCACATAATAAATGCAAATTTGTATTTCAGAATACTTGATGACTAACTTTTTTTGCCATCTTTCATCATATATTCATTAGGTCATCATAATTTGTGCCTCATAATGCAGTTGATAAAGAGCTCACATTTAGAGTAGACATGACTGCTAAAGAACTTTCTTCCTTTTCTCTTGTTCTTAATTAATTTCAATATAGTTTGTCTAGAGGAACGTTTCAGAACATTGACTATTCAGTGTGGTTAAAACTAGAGAGTAGATATCCCTAATTTGTTTAATTAGAAATATTATGTAAATGTCATTACCCTGGAAGAGAAATGATGACACTGCCACCCTCACCTGTGCTAAGATACTTACATTTTACCTCCGTAGAACTCTTGATCGAGCAGCGGACACAAGGACCAAATAAGACTGCCAGCTTCAATCTGAATATAAAGTAGAGATGTGAATATTGCTTTCTCTTGTTTTCTTTTTTTGCCTAAGATGAAAAATATAAATTGAACTTCTGCTTCCAGTCATGGAGAAGGAGCAGGCACGAGATTTACTTTCCTGCCTGCACCACTATAAAACAGGATAAAACTGATGAAAACGTTTTCAGACATTAGCCCTTCCGGAAGCCCAGGACCGAGATTCCTGACAGGGGATGAGTTCTCCCCGCAATGGCCGAGCTCTGTCTGCAGTTTCCGGCTGCAGTGCTGGGAGAAGACGGCTCACTTGGCCTGCAACAGACTATTGTGTAGCCCACAGACAACACAACAGAAAGTGGAAGAAATTTCGAGAGGGCAACAGCAGTGGTTAAAGCTGTTAATTCTTTAATCTGTTTGAATACTACGTTAGAGACCTGTTCCTTATGCCCTCTTTTTTTGACCCAATAATAATGACCTCTTTGAAAAGTTCCTTATCCTAGAACTGCCCAATCCTTCCTTTAACTTCGGTGAGATGTTGAACTTCCCTTATTCCATGATTTTAACACTTTCGTAAAAGTGTCTTTAAAGAAAAATCTAGAAAAGCCTTTCAAAAATGCCACGTACCTGTTATTTAGACCAAAATGTATCTTCATGTAATCACTAGGTTAGAGTGCCTATTGGGTATTGGATTGATTCTGCCTGTAAACCATTAGTGTGAGGGTCTAAGCATAAAGAATCAAATAAAAGTGAATCATAATTTCATTTCATGTTTACATAGACAATTTTAACTCATAACTTTACCATTATCATCAAAAACAAACAATTGGTGTTTGCGAGAAATGATTTGAATGGGTGCACTGATTCAAGGAAGTAGAGGCATCTGATTTGATATTTCATACTTTAATGAAAATGTAAATTTGCAGTTGAATTTTTCTCCCTGTCATTTCTTCAATTCATTCAAAAGAAATAATTAAAAGTATTCACCTGACTTTTGTAGCTTTAAGGAAACATTTTGTGTTAAGAATAAATGAACAAATCTAAACAAATGGATGTATTTCCCGTGTGAAATGAGTCCTGATAATGGCCCATATTTACTATCTACAGAAGGCTGAATTTCAACTGACATTAAATGAAGATTATGGTATATTTTAGGCTAAATGAATGAAAAAGAAATAGGAAAATCAGTGTCATTGAATTCAACAAAGGTACATTTGAGACCCTACCAGCTACTTTCAAGGGAAATTAAAAATTTAGCTCGTTTGCCAGCAAAATCGATATTAGATTCTGATTTAGGATTTGCTCTGGCCTCAGTGGGCCTTTGGGGCCTTGGAGGAAAGTCCAGCTGCTGTCCTAGTGTATGCGAGTCCACACCGAGATACCTATCAGCCTACGAAGAGGGCAAATAAAACGGAACAAAGCCCCTGAGCAGGAGTGAGCAGGGGTAAGAGGCCGGGCTCCCTAATCCCTGGGTTTGTCCCTGGGGAGCACCTCTACACAGAGGCCAGTCGAAGGCTTTCCACCGCACTGGGTGGTGTTTTCGGTTGGACACCATAAGACACAAGGAAACTGTTCTGGCAAATGCTTCTCTTACCTAATGGGTGGGAACAGGAAATACGGCAGTTTTCAGGATTGCTACTGGTCAGGGCGTGGGCAATACATTCAGAACTCTTCCCTCTTTCCCTAACTTTAATAAGATTTACTTTATTTTTCTCCCCGTCTCCCCCGGATGGTTCTCTCTGCTCCTTGTTTGCTCGCCTTCTCTAGGAGACACCGGGAACCCACTGCGGCCTCCCGCATGGTAGGGGTTGCTCAATGGCTGGGGCCTCATCCGGTCCCCGCAGGCTGCGGCGTCTGCTCCTTGCTGGGCTGTGGGGGTGGAGTCCAGCTCCTTGTGCAGGGGCGGCCTCTGCTCCCCCTCCTTTAGGAGGGACTGGGAACTGAAACCTGGGACCTCCCATGTGGTAGGCAGGTGCACATCCGCTTCCCCTAAATGTTTATTATCACTGAAGCAAAGAGTTACTCACACCCCTCTGTCTTAGTTTGCCACAGGGCTGCTGGTGCAAAGTACCAGAAATGGGTTGGCTTTTTTTTTCAAGATTTATTTGATTTACTTATTTCTCCCCACCCCTTTGCTGTTTGCCCTTGCTGTGTCTCCTCTACTTCCTTGTTTCTTTAGGAGGCACTGGGAACTGAACCGGGACCTCTGATGTGGGAGGGAGGTGCCTAATTGCTTGAACGTCCTCCATTCCCTGCTTTGTTGTGTCTCTCATTATGTTTTTCTTCTTGTGTCTCTTGTTGCATCATCTTATGTCAGCGTGCCGTGCCTTCTCGTCGCATCAGCTCACTGTTTTGCTCATCTTCTTTAGAAGGTATCAGGAACCTCTGTTCCCCACTGTGTCCCAAAACCTGGGGCAACCCATGTGGTAGGCAGGAGCCCAATTGCTTGAGCCACATCTGCTTCCTGGTTGGCTTTTTTGGTCTTTAAAAAAAAAAAATAGATCACACAAAACGTTACATTAAAAAACATAAGTGGTTCCCATATACCCCACTGCCCACCCCATCCCCGCCCCTCCCACATCGACATCCCCTTTCATCAGTGAGGCACATTCATAGCACTTGGTGAACACACCCTGGAGCACTGCTGCTCCACGTGGATAATAGTTTACATTGTAGTTTACACTCTCCGCCTGTCCACCCAGTGGGTTAAGGCAGGATAAACAATGTCCTGCATCTGTCCCTGCAATATCCTTCAGGACATCTCCAGTCCTGAAAATGCCCCATTTCACACAGGTTGGCTTTACCTGGGTAAAGCTTTCAGTTGCGAGGCTGTGAAATATCTGAATCGAGGTGCCCCCACAGATGCTTTCTCGGGGTCCTGCCACGGGGCACAGCACGGTGGCATCCATCTCTGAGACCCCTGCCCTCCCCTCCAGAACCCAGCTCCCCTGGAGCTCAGCTCAGGCTCCGGGCCCAGGGCTTGTCTCCCCCCCGCCTCCTCCCTCAGTCTCACTGCTCTGCTCCCCTGGGGTTCAGCTGGGCCCCCCCAGCCCTCCCTGCTGTGGCCCGGCCCCTCCGGGGCCTCTCTCCTGCCTGCTCTGCTGCCTCCAGCTCCGGGCCTCGCTCAGGCTCTGGGACCTCTGTTTCCCCCTGTCCTCGCTCTCTCTCACACGGCAGGGCCACGGTGGCTTCCTTTTTCTCTCTGCTTCAATTTCTGTCACACCCCACACGAGGCAGGACGGAGACCCCACCCGAGTCAGGCCTCAGCGCCCTGCCCAGCCCGAAGGCCTCAGGCCCACAGGAGGGGATTAGCGCAATGCTTTCGGGGATTCCTAAAAGATTTCAGACTGCCACATACCAATCAAGGAAACATTTAGTAATTCTCCTACCGGTCTGCTCATTAGAACTCAGATGTGCTTGCTGGGCCGGGAACTGAAAACGGGCAGCGCACAGTGAAATGCTTTACCCCGTGATCCCGAATCCTCTTACAATGACAACGATGTTTCTTTATTTTTCACGTCCAAGTTAGCGTGTCAAGTTATTGACTGAAGTTGAGTCAAGTTATTGGCAAAAGAGAATCCTGTTACAACGCCTGCTTTCTGCTTCTTGATGACGGTAAATGTAAACTCCGCCTAAGAACTGGAGTGAATTTCATCCCGATCTAAGATTGGGGAGCCGTGTGTCCCGAATCCTCGCCCTGAAGTGGTAGCTAGGACCTCAGGGAGGAAGACTTCTATGAGGGCTGGTCGTCTTGGCTCCCGCGGTGATGCCTGAGTCCTGCTGAGCTTGACGAGCGTCTCCACGGAGATGGCCGTCGCGGGGCAGCAGGGCACGTAAAGGCACAGCTTCTTGTTTTTTGTCTTTATTTATTTTTTTAATGTTACATTAAAAAAATATGAGGTCCCCATATACCCCCCACCCCCCTTACCCCACTCCTCCCCCCATAGCAACAGCCTCCTCCATCATCATGAGACATTCATTGCGCTTGGTGAATACATCTCTGAGCACCGCTGCACCTCATGGTCAATGGTCCACATCATAGCCCACACTCACCCCCAGTTCACCCAGTGGGCCATGGGAGGACATACACTGTCCGGTAACTGTCCCTGCAGCACCACCCAGGACAACTCCAACCCCCGAAAATGCCCCCACATCACATCTCTTCTTCCCACCCAAGAAAGATAAAGAAAGGCGCAGCTTCTGAATTGCTGCAGAGATGTTAGCCTGTACTCACGTCCTGCATCAAAAACGCAGTGGAAAGTTAAAGCTCTGCCCCTGGGTGTCAGGCAGGGCCTGGCACAGTCACAGGGAAGTGATTTGAGCTGTGAAATTCAAGCCTCAGCTGCTCTGAAACCCTGCCCTTTCCCAGGAAATGGCAGTTGTCCTGGGTCCACGAGCTCAGCGATTCCTCGAGGGACCCTTAAAAATGAGCATTAGAGAAATGCCTTCTTCCACCAGCGCTTCCTGCAATGCTCTCTCGGGAAGTGCATGAACCCAGGAGCCTCTGAAGCCCCCGAAAAGCATGTCCCTGCCGTGTCGGTGCAGAGGAGCTCACTCACAGGAGGATCCGGGGACCTGGGCCATGAGGTGTGCCCTGCCCTGTGCTCCTAGAGGCCCGGGTGTGTGCGTGGCCTCCCTGCCTGGGAGGGATGGCGGGATGAGCTGCAGAGAGGGTGGAAGAGCCCAAGTCCTGGACCCGTGGGTGGCAGGAGGACAGGCTCAAGGGAGGGGAAGGGCTCCCTCAGGACACGGCCACCTGGCAGGTAGGGAGACGAAGGGGACCCCTCGGGAATGTTTCAGGAGAAGGGGTGAAGATCAAAAGCACCTGCACCCCCGAGAAAAGAAGCACAGCTGTAAAAAGGAATTTTTTTTCAGGTAAGCGGGGTCACAGAATCCTGCACTTCCATGGCAAAGGGAACACTGGATCTCTTGAGCGGAGATGCTCGGTGGTGTGGCCATCTTCACCCCACAGGTAGAGGGCACGCACCCTGGCGTGGCTGAGCGAAGTTCAGACCTGAAGACCCAGAGGACTGCTGCTACGATACACACCTTATGGATTTAGTGGTCAAAACTGAGATTTAGGAAAGGACAGAGGGAGAGAGATTATTCAAAAACAGAAATATTTCTAAAAAGGAAACTCCTGAATTGCTCAGGTTAGCCCCTATATAGTGAAATCCTATTACTTAATAAGGAATAATCAGGACCAAACACAAAAATTAAAATAAAATAAAATATAACAAAACACCGATGGGTCTACTCTGGGTACTGTCTTAGTCTGCTGGGGCTGACAAAACAAAGTACCATAAACTGGGAGATTTATGTCACCAGAAATCGATTCTCTCCCTGTCCTGGGGTCTAAGAGTCTCAAGTCAAGGTGTCGGCATGGAGAACCTGCTCCTTGCCTCTCTCCTGGCTTCTGGTGGGGGCTGCCTGGCCAGCCTCGGCACTTTCTGCCTCCTTTCACTTGGTAGTGTTTCTTTTGTCGGTGCCCAAAGGTCCTCTTCTTAGGATACTAGTCTCAGTGGATTAGGAGCCTGCCCTTCTCCACTGTGACCCATTTTAACTTGCCCAATGCCATCTATAATGACCCTGTTTCCAAGTACAGTAGCGTTCTGTGGAACTGGGGATTAAACGTCAGCGTTATCTTTGATGGGGACACAATTCAGTTCACAGCAAGTACAGAGGATAAAACAGCAGGTGCTGCTCTTCTCCCATCCGGAGCCAGAACAAGATACTCATAATCCAGGTAATTTTCCCCTCCTGGCTCTAATCTGAACGCTGTTGGCGCCTCTTGGACACGACTCAGCTGTGCTCCCTCAGGCAATGGGTGGCTTCCATTCGAGTCTATGTTAGCAGAGGAGGATTGGGTCCCACCCAAATGAGTGAATATAGTATGCCAAGAACTGCAGTTTGACACCTAAGTGGGACTTCTCCGTATTAAAAGTCCATCCCTGAAAGAATGTTACCTAAGAAGACAGGGTCTAAGATACCAATCACTGGTTTATTTACTCTAAAATTGCTTGGAAGAACAAAGGTCTCTTATAGATTCAAGTGCTTTAGCTTCCTTAGGATTTCAGGTGTGACTACAACCAGTCTGTGAGGGTTAGGCTAGTATGTCAACTTGGCCGTGTAATGATGCCCAGTTATTTGGTTAAGCAAGCCCTAGGCCAATTGTGTAATACAAGGTCATTTCATGGACTTGAATCATCTGTCAGTTGATTGCATAGATGGCTGATTAAATTGACAATCAACTGAGGAGACTGCCCCATCACCAATGACTGACGTCTCACCCAATCAGTTGAAGGCCTTAAAAGGGGAAGTGATTTCAGCATTCAGGGAGAATTCCTGTCTCTACTTCAAACAGCCAGAGACTCCTGGAAACTCTTCCAGGACCTTCCTCGGAGCCCCTGGCTTGCCGCCTGCCCTACAGAATTTGGACTCGTGCATCCCCATGACTGCGTGAGAGAATTTTATAAAATCTCATACTATTTACAGATATTTCCTATAGGTTCTGTTTCCCTACAGATCCCTCACTAATAAAGTCTAAAGTAATCTGTAACTCCTTTTTTCAAGACAGAGCAAACTAAATTAAGCATAGTTAATAGTTAACCTAATTATATTCAGTAAGATGCTCATTTTACCCATCTTCAATAAGAAATAATTGGAAATATTCCTTAGGAAACTCAAAGTGCATATTTTGGGATGCGCTAAAAGAGCTATATCTGAGAGTCCAGAAAAGAACAAGTAACTCAGCATTCCCTCAAAAATAGGGCCTTCAGAATCTGGTTTTCATCTTTAAAATTATGTAACTATACCATACACTTAATACTAATTTATGCCCTGCTATTTTTTGCTTTATATTTTAGGATAATTATTTTTATATATTATTTCATGCCACTTTTTTTTCAGTTAAAAATACAAAGTGAATGCTGATTATTTGGTGGTTTGCATTTTCTCTCTTTTTTCAAAGATTTATTTTATTTTTAAATTTATTTCTCTCTCCTCCCCCTCCCCCCATTGTCTGCTCTCTGTGTCCTTTCGCTGTGTTGTTCTTCTGTGTCTGCTTGCATTCTTGTCAGCAGCACCAGGAATCTGTGTCTCTTTTTGTTGAATCATCTTATTGCATCAGCTCTCCATGTGTGCGGTGCCACTCCTGGGCAGGCTGTGCTTTTTTTTTTTTGCGTCGGGTGTCTCTCCTTACCGGGCGCACTCCTTGCATGTGGGGTTTCCCTATGTGGGAGACGCCCCTGCGTGGCACGGCTCTCCTTGCGCGCATCAGCACTGTACATGGGCCAGCTCACCACATGGGTCAGGAGGCCCTGGGTTTGAACCCTGGACCTCCCATGTGGTAGGCAGATGCTCTATCAGTTGAACCAAATCTACTTCCCAGTTTGCACTCTCTTAACAAAAAGTTGATGTAAACCAGTTGTATTATTTGACTGAGAAGAAGGAAAAGTATATGACCAAATAATAAAAGCAAATAGTAAAAACTTGCCAAAAGGGCAGAATTATTTTAACAAAAAATACGAACATTGACATTTCCGTTCAGGTAGTACATATTTTCTGAACAATGATTATGTCTCAGAAATTTTGTTGGGCCCTGCAAATCCAAAGAAAAATAAAGGCATAATCCTGATTTCCAGAACTTACATTTTGGTGTTAAAATACACATTAGGAAAATATAATAAACTTTAGAAATAAAAATGTTAAAGTCTAGCATTACTTATGCTCCAGTATCATTGTGTAGAGGGAGCCAATGGAATATGCAACAGAAATACTCAGCTAAGGCTACCCTGGGGAGAGAAGGGTCTGAACAAACAAGAGGATTTAACTAGAATGAAAAAAGGTTATGGGGTAGAAAAGGGTTTTCTGTGAGACGACAAAATAAAGGAGTGATAGAAAATACAAAATGTTTAAGAAGAAATGAAGAGGAGAGGAATAAAAGAATATTTTTATGATTTGGGGCTGAGAAAGAACTTTCTAATTCTCATGCTTTGATAGCATAGTAGGCAGCAAAGAATGGAGAGATGAGCATAGACCTTAGGGCCAAATGGCTTTGGTTCAAGTCTCAACTATAAAGCGTGACTTGGGAGAATTAACTTGTTCATATTTCAGCACTTGTTTCCTCATTGGAAAATAGGAATAATCAAACTATTGTTGTTTTTTTTAAACCTGTTTCCAACGTTGTTTTCAAGACTGAATAAATTCGTATCTTTAAAGGTATCTGGACAAGTATCTGACACATACAGAGCATTCAAAAATGTTACTAATATTAACAAAACAGGAGCCATGAGCACATTAATGGATTTAATTATATATAGCACAAGATCAAATGTCATAGAGATGATAATGCTGTACTAAGGGTGTATGGATGCCATGAATGGCATACTTGAAAGGATCACAAGATTCTAGAGGTTGTAGAGTCATGAAAGGCACTTAATAAACACAAAGGAGAAGGATAGGGAGAGAAAGCTCCAGCACTGGTGTCCTGGAGATTTTCAGGCTCAGCCGCTCCTGGGACTTGGTGCCACTGGAGGCACTTCATCCCTGGGTTCTGGAACTCCGAGCCAAGCCTGAGTAGTCTCAGCCTCAGGAGAGCTTGCTCCAAAGACTCCAGGTGGATCTTCTTACCAAACTTACCTGCGCTTGGTTTGCTCCTCTTCACCCCATTGGGGGGAAGGGACCCTCTGCCCTAGGTTTATGTGGTGCTCAAGCACCTGACACCAGACCCGGGCCAGGGTTTTGCAGTCAACTATCCTCACAGCCCACAGCATGCAGGGCCAGCTGGGACTAAGGAACAGGAGTGAACAAGTCGGGGCTGCGGGGTGCAGGTTTTGGAGTACCGAGAGGAGGTGGTAGGAGGATGGGATTGGTTTGTTTGAAAGCTTGTGTGGTTGGCAGGGAGCGGAATCCCACTACTCAGGGATAAGCAGGCAGGGGCAGCCCTCCAGGTCAGACCTGTCTTTTGGCTGAGGGGACAGGAGAGGGAACTTGCCCTCAAGCCATCTGCGGGCCTCCTGGTGTGGCCAGATGTCAAGGTAGCACTTGAGATGGAATCTCAGTTTCAGGCATTACAACTTCGCATTTCAGTCTTTTTAATTTAACTTATTCTAACAGTTGTGCAGTGATACCTCATTGTGATTTTAATGTGCATTTCCCCAACAACTAGTGATTTTGAGCATCTTTACATGTCTTTCTTTCCCACCCAAATATTTTCTTTTTTGAAGTGTCTATTCAAATCTTTCATCCACTTTTAAAACTGGGTGTTTTTTTCGTATTTTGGAGTGCTAAGAGATCTTTATATGTTCTAGACACAAGTCTTTTATGGGAGATGCTATTTGTACATGTATTCTGGTTTGTGGATTGTGTTTTCATTCTAACAGTGTCTTTCAAATAGCAAAAGTCTTAAATTTTGTGAAGTCTAATTTATCAATTTTTAATGTATTACGCTTTTATCATCAAAATAAGAAATTTTCATCTAACACAAATTTTAGCATTGCATTACCAACTATAGTTTTACATGTATAGAAATGAAATTAATTTTTATATCATGTTTGTATCCAGAATTTTACTAAATTCTCTTTTGATTTTATCTCCTTTGGGCTTTCTGTGAAAAGCATATCTTTTGTAGATAATGACAGATTTGTTTCTTATTTTTTTTAAAATTTAGCATGTAAACATTTATCTTGTCCTATAGGCTGTCAAGATCTACAGAGTGTTGAATAGAATTACCTGTACTATGCATACTAGTTTGCTAAGAATTTTTATTGTAAATGTGTCAAATTTTACCAAACTCTGTTAATCTGGGCCTATTGAGAGTAAAGTGATTATTCCTTTAATCTTTTTAAAACTTAATTAATTAATTATTAACCTTACAATCTTAGAGTAAACCAAGCTTTCCTCCTATGTTTTATTTGTTATTAGGTTGCTGGATAAATTTGCTAATACTTTGCAGGTGATAAAGTTCTCTTAAATTTGATGGCAAAAGGACAATTCATAAAAGAACAAATTGTTAAATTGGACTTTAAAATTAGGAATGTTCTGGTCTTTGAAACACACTGTTAGGAAAATATAAAGATAACCCATGGAGTGGGAGGGTGTAGGAATACGACTTTTAATAGTGGCATTTTTAATTACAGCAGAAAATAAACAAACACACAAGACAAAATCCAAAAAGCTGATGAATCCAAATATCCAGCAACATTGGAATTAATAATGAATTTGGATAGACTGATTAAATGACTTTCTGTAAGAAGAGAAAGTGAATGAACCAGACGTATACTAGAGGTATTAGTATAAATACTAATTTTTGAAATATTAACACAAAATCGTATTAACAGAAATTTGATGAATGGATAAATTTGGAATTGCAATCTGAGGGAACTTGAGAGTTTCAAAGATACTAATGTTACTGTCTTTTTTTTCCTTGGGAGTGTATTGGGTATTGGGATGATTTATTATCATTACCTAAACTATTCATTATATATAAACATTATGTGTTTATTCTGTATTTCACAGTGAAAACAGTAAAACATAAATTATCCAATTGTTAAATTTACAATATATGTCTCTGCATATATGCATACTTTTATCTGTGCACGTACACATTAGGCAATTATGGAAATAAATATATATGCGTGTGTGTCTATCTGTATGTCTGTATGTGTGTGTCTATTTATTGTCACATCATCTTTTCATGGTTTGCTGTTAAGAACAAAAAGTCTGGTTATAAAATATCAGGAGTTGTACTGCGTTGAATAGCATCCTCCAAAATTCATGTCTACCCAGAACCTCAGAATGGGACCTTCTTTAGAAAGAGAGTCTTTTTTGCAGATGTGATTAGTTAAACTAAGATGAGGTCATACTGGATTACGGTGGGCCCATATCTAATGACTGTTATCTTTTAAAAAAAAAACAAGAACTAATTAATTTTATTGATAACATATAGAGCATATATCTATCCAAAATGTTAATTAATGGTATTTGATATAATCACATAATTGTGTATTCGTCACTTCAATCATTATCAGAGCATTTTTATTATTTCAATAAAAATGATAATAAAAACAGAAAACAGATAAAGAAACAAACAAAAAAATTCATCACCTCTCAATCTCTCTATGCTTCCCCGATGTTCAGAGCTACTATTTCTGGCTTTTCTTACACATTTATTTTTTTAGGTAGTCACAAAATACCATACAATCTATTCAAAGTGTATAGTCAATGGCTTTTAGTATAATCACAATGCTGTGCATTCATCACCACAAAAAATTTTAAAACAATTTCACTACTCTAAACAGAAAAACTCCACGCCCCTTAGCAGTCACCTCAGTCCCTGTAGCCTTCCCCAGCCCTATATAACCATTAATCTAATTCCATCTTTATAAATTTATATTTACCTGTTATATAAATGGAATCATACAATATGAAGTACCTTGTATCTGGTTTCTTTTACTTAGCATAATGTTTTTTTTTTGTCTGATATTAACATCGTGTAACATTAATATGCACTTGTCTTACATATTCAATACTACTCATATTCATATTTCACAGGCGCTTTTACTATGCTCTACAGTCCCATGTTACATTTTTCAGCTTTCCTTCCAGTTTGACATTACTAGAGACTTTCCCTTTCCACCATTGTCATATCCATACAGTAGCAATGCTACTTACAAGCACTATGGTGTGCTTTCACCTTTTCTATTCATTTCCAAATATTGACAAACAACTCTTTTACCAATTCTGCACAGATATGTGAAATTATGTTCATCCAATGTTTGTGATATTTTCCTCTTGGTGGTATATTGGGAATGACTTTAAGTTTCTTCTTTTATTTGTAGAGTGAATTTTCATCATTCATAGTTTCCTTTAAAATTGGGGATAAAAGGCAAGTTATTTTTACCAAATATTTATAAACAGAAAAGGTAAATTATGAAAAGGAAGCAGGGAGGGTTCTTACATGGGCAAAAAAATAGAGACCAAAATAACGTGTATAAGAATGTATATTGAATATAAAATGTTGGATGACAATGATACTTCCAAAAATATTAATAATAAATTGTTTCTAATAGGTCCCTCTTGAAAGAGTGGCAGCCTGACAAGTGATGAGAATGACTTTTTGTAAATCCTAATTGCTAAAACTGACTCTGCCTTCTAATAAATTGAAGAAGTTGTTGGCTTGATTATATATACATATATATGTATATAATGAATAATTTAGGTAATGATAAAAATGTTAAAAGGGATTTGATGTCAATGCTTTAAATACCTATTATGCCACTGATGAAATAATTTTATGAGATTTAGTTAGCAAATGAATTTTCATAATTCATGAAATAGGAAAACTATTATGTTAAAAAGATGAGATAACTATAGGAACAGATAAAGGGCAGTGGAGTGAAGCAATATGAGCAATGGAAAGAGCAGCTTCACTTTTCACTTACTGATCCTCCATGTTGGTTTACTTTTCTTTTCTTTTTTTACTTTTCATTTTATAAAAGGTTCTTCCTATATGGGACCATTATTAATTATTAGTTTAATAGGTTTTCTCATGATGAACCACCTTACAATCTTATTTTCATGTCGAGACTGTACCAGAAGGAAATACAACAATCTTAATTAATTTGAAATATATTTAAAATAACAAAATTTTATTAATAATTTCAGAAAAGTAAGTTAATGACAGAAGTTAGAACTTCGAAATAAGCCAAAATGAAAATTTCCCTGGAGGTTTTAAATGACTGTTTTTATTTTAAAAATGCTTCACTAGTTCTCAAGCATAAACAGACTTAAAAAATGAAGCTTATCATGGGAAGGAGATTTGCCTCAAGCGTTGGGTGCCTCCCTACCACATGGGAGGTCCTAGGTTTGGTTCCTGTTGCCTTCTAAAGAAGACAACGAGGATACACAATGAGGAGACGCAACAGCAGAGAGCAGACTTTGCTCATGCCATTGAGCACCTCCCTCCCACATGGGAGGTCCCAGGTTCAGTTCCCAGTGCCTCCTAAAAAGAAGCTGAACACACAACAAATGGACACAGAGAGCAGACAGCAAGTGCAAACAACAAGGGGAGAGGGGAGAAATAATAAATAAAATAAATCTTTTTAAAAAATAAAGCCAATCAAATATTTAGATACTTAAATGTAATATTTTATTTTTATGCATTTCTCTCAAGTATGAATGCTACCGTTCACAAAAAAAATGTAGCATCATTATTGGATGGAAGATATGGTCATCCAGAACTAACTCCTTCCAAATACTTAAGCAAAACTCTTTGAGAAAAAATACAATATGTCATAAATTGAAAATTACAATCATAAACAAACAAAGCCACAAACAAAAATCAACCAAAAAAGTATAATTAAGGGCAATTCAATCCAAAATGTAATATCCTCCTGAAGAAACCACTAAAACTGTTTTCTCTTTTACTCTCTTAGCATATTACATGCCTTTAAGTATTTCTGTGGCCTCCCCTCAGAATATATCTCCTTAATAAACTAAAACAGATAATGTTAAATGAATACTGGAGAAGTTCAGCAGGCTGCTTTGCATTTTTAAAATTAGGTAATGATATTTCAAATATACATTGAGTTGCACCCTAAGTAATTAAAAATACATATCCATTCACATATATGAACACCCTCAAGTAATAACTAAACAAGAAGTCAATACCTCAAACAATGACAGAAAAACATTGAGAATTAAAAGGAAAAAAAAAGACCACCATATTTAACTTAAATGAGAAAAGCCAGAGCTGAAAGCATTAAACTATGATGTTATATCCTGAGAAATGTCCTCTTTCTTATCTCAATGTGAAGACTTCAACTCAACATTTACTTACTGAGCAAGTTAAATGGGAAATTCTATAACTTCTACTGCCATAGATTCCTTTGTCTGGAATTAGAAATAAGAGAGGTGAAGAAGAAACTGCAAGGCATTTGCATAAAATTATTTACTGTTCGATTAATGTGCAGCCAGTGCTGCTCTAGGGCCTGGGACTCGAACAGTGAAAAAGACTAAAGATGGTCCTTAGTGCCACGGGGCATGCAAGGAAGTAGGGGAGGTGGACAATGAACAAGGAAATAAATAAGATCCTTCCATATATGCATAATCGCTGAGACCTCGAGTTTTGTGGCCATTTTGGGAAAAGAGCCTCCAGGCTCAGGACATCACGACCAGGGGCCTGGGTAAGAAGCAGCTTGGGGTGGGAAAGGGCAGAGCGGCCGGGGGCTGGAGAGTGGTGGACAGTAACGTGGGCAGTGGAGGATGAGGGAAGGGCTGGACCTGCTGACCTTGGCCAAGAGCCTGGCCTTGGGCATTAGGTTTCAAACGTGGAACAGCATTGCCTGATTTGTGGTTTCTAAATATCATCTGGCTGCTCAGGGAAATGCAGATTGCGAGGAAAGGTAATCATAGAGATGATTAGAAGACGTCTATTCGCTGCTGCGTGCTCAGTGTTGACGATGCGTAAACCCCTGGGTGGCACTTGATAAGTGTCTGGAATTGCAGGTTTAACAACAGGTAGGATTATTAAGTTTAGCAGGTGTATGTTTCTCTCTGGATTGTACAAGCAACGGAATAGCTTTGGAGATGTGGGATAGTGACTTGAGCAATGTCAGTTGATACTCATATTGGTAAAATATACGAAAGAGGAAGAAGATGGTCAAAATATGCCTTTTATTTTTTTTTTTATTTTTTTTTATTGACTTTGTAAAATATTACATTAAAAATATATATGTGAGGTCCCATTCAACCCCATGCCCCCACCCCCCCTCTCCCCCCCCCCCAACAACACTCGTTCCCATCATCATGACACATCCATTGGATTTGGTAAGTACATCTTTGGGCACCTCTGCACCTCATATACATTGGTTCACATCATAGCCCATACTCTCCTCCATTCCATCCAGTGGGCCCTGTGAGGATTTACAATGTCCGGTGATTGCCTCTGAAGTACCATCCAGGGCAGCTCCATGTCCCAAAGACGCCTCCACCTCTCATCTCTTCCTGCCTTTCCCCATACCCTTCGTCCACTATGTCCACTTTTCCCATTCCAATGCCACCTCTTCTATGTGGACATTGGATTGGTTGTGTCCATTGCACCTCTATGTCAAGAGGAGGGTCAGATTCCACCTGGATGCTGGATGCAATCCTCCCATTTTCAGTTGTAATCACTCTAGGCTCCATGGTGTGGTGGTTGTCCTTCTTCAACTCCATCTTAGCTGAGTGTGGTAAGTCCAATAAATCAGATTGTAGGTGCTGGAGTCTGTTGAGGCTCAGGATCTGGCTATCACATTGTCAGTCCAGAGATTCAAATCCCCTAAATATATCTTAAACCCCAACATTAACTGCACCTCCAGCACATTGGCATGAAAGTCTTATGAAGGGAGATCCCATCTGAGTCCAGATTCATCACACATAAACACCATTTCCAAAGAGGGGCCATCTGCCCTGGTAGTTAACCCCATCGGCCATGACCATAACTCCCGTGGGTCTCTTTAGCCCTCAAAGGAACCAATATCTGGGGGTTGTATCTGCTTTATCTGTCTCTCTGACTCTGCTCAGTTGTGCATGAGGGCAAACCTTCTGCCAGCCTCCAGACTCTTTTTTAGAAACTTGTAGCCATATAAACTCATTTCTCCTTTCCATTTCCCCCTTACTTTAGGTCAAACAGCATTTTAAAGTCATGGTATTTTATGTAGACATGAATATTCTGCTGATCCGCATTGAACCTTCCGTATAAGGTCATTTTCCAGTTGCATCATCAGTTGGTAGTTGATAGTGGTCCCTCGTTGCCAGGGAGGGCTCATCCCCGGGTGTCATGTCCCACGCTGGGGGGAAGGCATTGCATTTACATGCTGAGTTTGGCTTCGAGACTGGCCACATTTGAGTAACATGAAGGCTGACAGGAGGAAATTCCCAGGCACAAAGTTGTTCTAGGCCTTGTTCTTATTTTGGGTTTATCAGCTCACAAGCATAGTCATTAGCATCAGGGGCTCACTGTTGAACCCTCACTCCCTCCCGGTCCCCGCCACTGTACCTGGGAGACTGTCGCTGCTCCCCTAGGGACCATGACAGAGCACCACTGGCCAGGAACCCAGTACCCCCCCTACTGTGGTTTTTAATTGTTGCCACTATGAGTATATCCAAACATTACCATGCACCCTGGACATATGTTCTGTACAGCTCCCTGTCAGCCATATATCACCTGTCATTGGTATCCCATACCAGTATCCCTCCATTGCCATTGTTGAAACACTCTGTGATCCAGAACTCCCCGAAATTTGAAGCCCAATATAATTTCATGGTCCCTTACTAGGGAATGGCATATAGCGATGAGCTTAAAGGATAGATAAAGAACTTGGATAAAGTTAGATAAAGAACTTAGATAAAGAATGTTGACTTGAAAAAATTCCACATCCTATCTTTTCCTTTTTTTTTTTTCCCCCCCCCCCCCTAATTATTCAGCTTTTCTTCACAGGAGTCCTAGACCACAGCAATGTATATATATAATATACAGCACTCCCACACATCCACCAGAAAACCTTTTCCCTTCCACAGTGATACTCTTACGCCCTATTCATATCATATTTACTTAAAGTGATGTACAGAGTCTGAGACATTAGCTTTCTAACAAGGTGACATCTGTGCTTACATTGTGGTGCATACTTTAGGATACACAGTTCTTTACATTTTTAGTTATCCTATGTTTTACATTATGGTTTACATTATCAGTCTGTCATCTCCTATATGTTATAGTGTAATATTACATGTTTTATATCCATCCTTGTGTACTCTCAAGAAACTCCTCTCTTACCCCCCATTTACTTTGGTTCCACACATTTAACGTCCATTTTCCCTTCCACCTTGGTGTCCTCAGTGATAGCCAACCTCCGTTTCCTGAGGAGCCACTTCCAGAGATAGATGGAATAGTGTTCAGGTCCTAACTTACTCAACTGCCCCAATGCCCTGGGAGCCACCCTTTCTCTCGAGGGATACAGTTCCCTCTATTTGATGGCATTAGTCCTCCCCAGGATGTGGGTCCACCCCCACTCTCACTACTTGGGTTTCTACCCCATGGTGTCACCCACTCTGGCAGAATGAGCATTTAGACATTCCCCAGGAGCCCGTCCTGCATCAGACCCTCCCCTCCGAGCATTCTAAACAGGTAACCCTCTTTATTATATTTTGATATGATTTTCTCAGCATTTTAATCTCCACCAACACCTGACCCTCTCCTGGTTCGTATGCTACCCCTCCCTCCCCCCACTTTTGGGCAACGTTACCCATCCGTCCCTCCCCAGCCACCCTCAAACCCGCAAAGCCCCAAGCAAAGGCAACCCCTTGCCCCCCTTTTATCTCTTCTTTGTGTTCATACTTACCACCATCTCGTCTTAAATTCGACCCCTGCAGACATCGGCTCATATCCTTCCTCCACCCTCCGATTTCCTGTAAGCCTATCGTTCAGTCTCTTGCTATCTAGGGCAGCTTGTTTATTTCATATCATTGAGGTCATGTAGTATTTGTCCTTCAATGTCTGGGTTGCTTCACTCAACATAAGGTTCTCAAGATTCATCCATGTTATCACATGTGTTTGTAGTGTGTTTGTTCTTACAGCCGAGTAGTATTCCATTGTGTGTATATACCACATTTTATTGATCCACTCATCTGTTGATGGGCATTTGGGTTGATTCCAACTTTTGGCAATAGTGAACAATGCTGCTATGAACATTGGTGTACATATATCGGTTTGTGTTCTTGTTTTCAGTTCTGCTGGGTATATACCCAGCAGTGGTATTGCTGGGTCATATGGCAAATCTATGGCTAGTTTTTTGAGAAACTGCCATACTGTCCTCCAGAATGGTTGGATCCTTCTGCATTCCCACCAGCAGTGGATGAGTGTTCCCCTTCCTTCACATCCTCTCCAGCACTTGTATTCTTCTGTTTTTTTCATAGCTGCCAATCTTATGGGTGTAAGATGGTATCTCATTGTAGTTTTGATTTGCATTTCCCTGATAGCTAGAGATTTGGAACATTTTTTCATGTGCTTTCTTGCCATTTGTATTTCTTCTTCGGAGAAGTGTCTGTTTAAGTCTTTTTCCCATTTTTTAAATGGGTTGTTTATCTTTTTATTTTCAAGATATAGGAGTTCTTTATATATGCAAGTTATAAGTTTCTTATCAGATATATGGTTGCCAAATATTTTCTCCCACGGTGTGGGCTCCCTTTTTACTTTCTTGACAAACTCCTTTGAGGTGCAGAAGGCTTTAATTTTGAGGAAGTCCCATTTATCTATTAGTTCTTTTGCTGCTCATGCTTTTGGTGTGATATTCATAAATCCATTTCCTATTACAAGGTCCTGTAGATGTTTCCCTACACTGCTTTCTAAGGTTTTTATGGTCTTGGCTCTTATATTTAGGTCTTTGATCCATCTTGAGTTGATCTTTGTATAAGGTGTGAGATGGTAATCCTCTTTCATTCTTCTACATATGGCTATCCAGTTCTCCAGACACCATTTGTTGAATACGCCACTCTCTCCCAGTTGAGAGGGTTTGGTGGCTTTATCGAATATTATGTGGTTGTATATGTGAGGTTCTATATCAGAGCTTTCAATTCGATTCCATTGGTCTATGTGTCTCTCCTTATGCCAATACCATGCTGTTTTCACCACCGTGGCTTTATAGTATGTTTTGAAGTCAGGTAGTGTGATTCCTCCAATTTCGTTTTTCTTTTTCAGTATGTCTTTGGCTATTCGGGGTCTCTTTCCTTTCCAAATAAATTTCATAGTTAGTTTTTCTAGTTCCTTAAAGAAGGCTGCATTGATTTTTATTGGGATTGCATTGAATGTGTAGATCAGTTTTGGTAGTATAGACATCTTAATAATGTTCAGTCTTCCTATCCATGAATAAGGAATAGTCTTCCATTTATTTAGGTCTTCTTTGATTTCCTTGAACAATCTTGTATAGTTCTCGGTGTATAAGTTCTTTACCTCTTTAGTTAAATTTATTCCTAAGTATTTGATTTTTTTATTTACTATTGTGAATGGTATTTGTTTCTTGATTTCCTCCTGATCTTGCTCATTATTGGTGTACAGAAATGCTACTGATTTTTGCGCATTGATCTTATAACCTGCGACTTTACTAAACTCATTTATGAGTTCTAGAATCTTCGTTGTAGATCTCTCAGGGTTTTCTATGTATAGGATCATGTCATCTGCAAATAATGAAATTTTGACTTCTTCCTTTCCAATTTGAATGCCTTTTATTTCTAGTTCTTGCCTCAGTGCTCGAGCAAGTACTTCTAAGACAATGTTAAATAGGAGCAGAGACAGTGGGCATCCTTGTCTTGTTCCTGAGTTTAGAGGGAAGGAGTCTAGGATTTCTCCATTGTAAACAATATTGGCTTTAGGTTTTTCATATATACTCTTTATCATGTTCAAAAAATTCCCTTGTAGTCCAACCTTTTGGAGTGTTTTTATCAAGAAAGGGTGCTGTATTTTGTCAAATGCTTTTTCTGCATCAATAGATATAATCATGTGATTTTTTTCCTTCAATCTGTTTATATGGTGTATTACCTTGATTGATTTTCTTATGTTGAACCATCCTTGCATACCTGGGATGAATCCCACTTGGTCGTGGTGTATAATACGTTTAATGTGTTGTTGAATACGATTAGCAAGTATTTTGTTAAGTATTTTTGCGTCTAGGTTCATTAGAGAAATTGGTCTGTAATTTTCCTTTCTTGTGATGTCTTTGTTTGGCTTTGGTACTAGGGTAATGTTGGCATCATAGAAGGAGTTGGGTAACGTTCTTTCTGTTTCGATGTTTTGGAATAGTTTCAGCAGGATTGGTGTCAGTTCTTTCCGGAATGTTTTGTAGAATTCACCTGTGAAGCCATCTGGCCCTGGGCTCTTCTTAGTTGGGAGATTTTTAATAACTGATTCTATCTCTCTGCTTGTGAGTGGTTTGTTAAGATCATCAATTTCTTCTTTTGTCAATATGGGCTGTTTATGTGTTTCTAGGAATTTGTCCATTTCCTCTAGATTGTCATTTTTGTTGGAATATAGTTTTTCAAAATATCCTCTTATGATAGTCTTTATTTCTGTGGGGTCAGTGGTGATATCGCCTTTCTCATTTCTTATTTTGTGTATTTGCATCTTCTCTCTTTTTTTCTTTGTTAGTGTTGCTAAAGGTTTGTCAATTTTGTTAATCTTCTCAAAAAACCAGCTCTTGGTCTTGTTTATCTGTTCAAGTGCTTTCTTATTTTCTATTTCATTTAGTTCTGCTCTTATCTTTGTTATTTCCTTCCTTCTTCTTCCTGTTGGGTTGCTTTGTTGTTGTTTTTCTAATTCCTTCAAATGTGCAGTTAGTTCTTCAATTTTTGCTCTTTCTTCTTTTTTGATATATGAATTTATGGCTATAAACTTCCCTCTCAGTACTGCTTTTGCTGCATCCCATAAATTTTGGTATGTTGTGTTATCATTATCATTTGTTTCAAGGTAGTCATTGATTTCTTTTGAGATTTCCTCTTTGACCCACTGTTTTTCTAAGAGTGTGCTGTTTAATTTCCAAATCGTGGTGTGAAATCTGGGCTTCTGTCCCTTGCAAATCTCCAGCTTGACTCCACTGTGGTCAGAGATAATGTGTTGTATGATTTCAATCTTTCTGAATTCGTTCAGCCTTTCTTTGTGGCCTAGCATATGATCTATCTTGGAGAATGATCCATGTGCGCTTGAGAAAAATGTATATCCTGCTGTGTTTGGGTGTAGCGATCTATATATGTCTATTAGATCGAGCTCCTCTAATATACTATTCAGATGTTTTGTTTCTTTGGTGATTCTCTTTTGAGATGTTCTGTCCAGAGTTGATAGTGGTGTATTAAAATCCCCCACTATAATTGTAGATGTATCTATTCTTTCACTTAGTTTTCCCAGCGTTTGCCTGACTTATTTAGAGGCACCCTTGTTAGGGGCATAGATATTTATGATTGTTCGATCTTCTTGACAGATTTTCCCTTGGACTAAAATGTAGTATCCTTCTTTGTCTCTGACAATTGTTTCACATTTAAAGTCTATTTTGTCTGATATTAATATAGCTACTCCTGCCTTTTTTTGGTTATTGTTAGCTTGTATGATTGTTTTCCAGCCTTTCACTTTCAATCTCCATGCGTCTCTGGATCTAAGATGTGTCTCTTGTAGACAGCATATGGATGGGTCATATTTCCTTATCCAATGTCCCAGTCTGAATCTTTTGATAGGTGAGTTTAATCCATTGACATTCAGTGTTATTACTATCAAGGAATTATTTGTGTTAGCCATACTTTGATTGGATTTGTGTTTGTCATATTTTGTTTGTATATATTTTTTTGTCTTTTTTGTTGTTGTTGTTGGTCTTATACTCTCCTCCAACTTTGCCTTTCCTGTTTTTTCCTTTCTTCCTGCAGCACTCCCTTTAGAATTTCTTGAAGGGGAGGTTTCTTGTTGGTATACTCTTTCAGTTTCTGTTTGTCTGCGAATATTTTGAACTCTCCATCATATTTGAATGCTAGTTTAGCTGGATAAAGTATTCTTGGTTGGAAATTTCTTTCCTTTAGTACCTTGACTATATCATACCACTGTCTTCTTGCCTCCATGGTTTCAGAAGAGAAATCAGCACTTAATCTAATTGAGCTTCCCTTGTATGTGATGGTTTTCTTTTCTCTTGCTGCTTTTAGGATTTTCTCTTTGTCTTGAGCATTGGATAATTTGACAAGTATATGTCTTGGGGTGGGCCTGTTGGGGTTTATGACTTGTGGAGTGCGCTGTGCTTCTTGGATATGTACATCTGTCTCTTTCAGTAGATTTGGGAAGTTTTCAGCCATTATTTCCTGCAACACTCTTTCTGACCCCTTTCCCTTCTCTTCACCTTCTGGAATGCCTATAATACGTATGTTTGAGCGTTTTGCATTGTCATTCAGGTCCCTAAATCCTAATTGGATTTTTTCTATCTTCTTATTGACCCCTTCTACTATCTGTTTGATTTCTGATGTACTGTCTTCCACATCACTAATTCTCTGCTCTGTCTCTTCTAGTCTGCTGATATTTGCTGCAAGTGTATTTTTGATTTCTTGAACTGTGGTGTTCATTCCCATCATATCTGTTATGTTTTTGCATATGTCTGCAATTTCCCCTCCAAGTGATATCTTCATGTTGTTAACCTCTTTCATTACTGCATCAAATTTGTCGGTGATGAATGTTCTGAGATCTTTCATTGCTTGTGCCAAGTTTTGCTCCCCTTCGTGATTATTGGTTTGTTGATTGGATTCAGCCATGTTTTCCTGATTATTGGTTTGGTTTGTAGATTTTTGTTGCTTTCTGGTCATCTCTTTATTTTGACGAATTTAATCAGTTCCTTAGCTTCTTTGTCTGCTCTTGGAGGTTAATTAGTTGTTATTTTTGCATAGGTGTTATATCTTCTCTTTGTCAGATTTTTCTTCTTATTCTAGTTACTTGTTGTTGGTTAAGTTCACTTTAGAGGAAAGTATTAGTGTTGGGGAAAGGCAATTGTGTAAGCAAGGGAAAAGTGTAAAGTTGTATTGGTGATGTATGTTAACAAAGCAAGAATATGAGGTCTGGAAGGATGGAGGTTAGATTCATGTAGATTGTATAGAGTTATAGCTGTAGGTAGAGTACCTTTTATGAAGTAGATGACTGAATTTGGGAGGAATATGGTATGAACTACAAAGCTATTGTTTTCATGAGAAAGGGAGAAAGAAAGGAGAGGTAATAGTTTCAAGAGTGGATAATAGACAGAAAACAGAACAAAGGTATTAGAAATTAAGAGTTAGACACTTTGTGGATCAAAGAACGGGAGGTTGGGGGTGGAATATAGGAGAGACAGTAGATGATAGTGGATATCAAGATGCAGGGGAAGGGGGATAGTGTAGGTAGCCTAAATCAGTTCACACAGAAATGAGACAGTGGAGGATCGGAAAACCCAGCAAATGTGAGGTGTTCCCTGTAGCACCTATTGTATACTTGAATTAAAATAAAAATAAGTGGAAGATGAGGGACAAGAGGGAAAGAGAAAACCGAAAAAAAAAAACTAATTATAATAAAGAAAAAAGAAAGACAAGAAGAAAGGAAGAAAGAAAAAGAGGATGGGCAAACGGTGGAGAACGGATAGGGAGAAGAGAGATACAGGTATACACGTGTCACAATTGCAACACTATCTAAAACAACAACTTCCCCCTGCTTTGCCCTAAAACCCCCCGTCTGTCTGCCCAAATGGGTCTGCAAGCACCTCCCTTCCCACAAACCCCCAATAGGCCGCCCAGGGCCCACGAACTCCCCAGTACTGCAGATGCTCAAAAAAAAAAAAAAAAAAAAAAAAAAAAAGAACAGAAATCCCTCCGCAGGCCCGGCTCCGCCCGCCACGGAGGCTTGGACCGGCTCTGCCCGGCTCCTTACGCCGCCTCGCCCTGGCCTGGCTCCGCCCGGCTCCGCTCGCTGCAGCGGCCCAGCCGGCTCCCGCGTCCACCTCCCGCCACCGCGGCCTGGACTGGCCCCGCCCGGCTCCGTACCCGCCGCGGCCTGACCCGGCTCCGCCTGGCTCCGCTACAGGGGCCCGGCCCAGCTCCGGCGTCCGCCTCTCGCCACCTTGGCCTGCACTGGCCCCGCCCGGCTCCGTATGCCGCCGCGGCCCGGCCCGCACACCACCGCGGCCCGGCTCGGCCCTGCTCGGCCCCGCCCGGCCCCGCCCGGCCCCGCTCGCCGCAGGCGCAGCCCAGCCCGGCCCGGCTCCGGCGTCTGCCGCTGCAGCCCGGCCTGGCTCAGCCCCACCGAGCGGGGCTAGATGCCTCGGTTCCGCCTACCCAAGGAGGGAATCCTCTACAGGTAGCTGGGATCTCCGTGTATCTTTCACAGACGAATCCTCTCTGTTACCTTCCCTCCAAATCGATGTCCAGACACCTCCGGACCAGCAAAAATCCCGAAACAATCCGGTCCCAAAGAGTCTCCAACGCCGCCCAGCCGATTCCCTGCAGAAGACCCTAACAGGGATGTTCACTCAGCCGCCATCTTGCCCCTCTCCCAAAATATGCCTTTTAATTGACAATGCCTATGAACTGAAGACAGCTGCATGTGGATATTTAATTGACTAATACATGAGTCTGAAATTATGCATCTGCTGTGTATGTGTCCCTGAGAATAACAACTTTCTGTTAATGATTATTAAAATAGAAAACACACTTTACCTCGTTAAAATTCATTTAACAAGTATTTTTCAGCACCCCCCCGCTTTTTTTTCAGAAACTGTAAAAAGATTTTAAAAACCCAGTTCACAGAGGGCTGTGTCCTCTTCGGACCTGCTCTGAAGCTGGTGCAGTAGAGGCTCCACCTTCCACTAATATCACAACCCAGGGCTTTTTTGTTTGTTTGTTTCTCACTTTGGGCTTGTGTGAAAGTGCAATAGCTTACACAGTCGAGGGGAATGCCGGGGAGCAGAGGCGCCCCGTGAAGGGCTGGGTGGCAAGGTGAGCACGTGGGTGGGTGTGACACGATTGACCATGGTGGCCCCAAGTCGCCCAACGGCGTGTCTAAGCAGACGGTTCTGGAGATCAGTGTGCTTCTCTTCTTTCCTCTGATGAGGTGGGAGTTGTTGGGGTGTCACCTAAACTTGCCTGGAAAACCTGAGTAAAATGTGAGATTTTAGGGAGGAAAAGTACCTGTGTGAGATGTCCACGGTCTAGGCCATCTCTTGCCAACCCTGCCCCAGCAGGTCCAGGGCTGAGCAGGGACCAAGAGTCCAACTCCACACCTTTAGCTCTAGTCTGGGGGAGACAAGAGCAGGCTGGTCCCTGGAGATAGTTTGATAACTTTAACTCTTACAGTATATTTATAGGGTGCCCTACAAGTGTTAAGTAGCCTATCGAGGTGACTAGAAAAAGAACGAATGACATCGAGGGCAGCAGGGCACGATGGAAATGGAACCAGTTTACAGTGACCACGAATCCTGGCTCTCCCTTCTGATAGCTCTGTTCAGATTTTGAAAGCTGGTGGCCTGAGAATCAGGGCCCGTGGCAAGCAGAGCTGCTATCTACTTGACACAGAGTTGCCCTGTCGATTAACGCGGTCACAGGGATGATGGCACTGTCCAGGAGCAGCCTGCAGTGACTTGTAACGCCTCCTCCACCGAAGAAAGAGACACATGGGTGCTACGGAAAATGGCAGAGGGTGACACGAATTCTTCCAAGGGCCTGCAGTCATGAAACCTTCAGGGAAAGGAGGGCATTTTATATGGTCTTAAGAATCAAGCATTAGTAGAGAATAAAATGAGCAAAAATGGGAGATCTTCAAAGAGTTAGTGACTGAACTTAGGGACCCCACTGGGGCTAGTGGTGGAAGTTAAAGGCAGAATGGAGGGTGAATGATACTTATAACACATATGAAGAGGCTCTGTCTTGCAGGTAAGTGACTATTACTGACTTTTTTTTTAAATAAGCATAACGACTGATCAGAAAAATGCTTTAGATAATTCCCACTTCAGATTGACTTCAATAATAATTATCTAGAGTCAAGATTTTCCTACGGGCAAAGCCATCAAGAACCTAAGTGAGATCCTGAAAAGGTACCTTCGCAGGAGGTAAATAGCTGTGCCAGTGGACTGAAAGTGGGAATTAAACAATTATTTCCAAGTGAAATCCAAGCTGTGGCTTTTATTTTTTTGTAGGATGTACAGCTTGCAGCTGAGTGTGAGATTTAATTTTTTTTCCTTTTTGTTTACAATGATGTTCATAGTTTATTTCCACATAACTTGAGTTTTAGACCCTACATCAAAGAGGTTTATTTTTTAGACTCTTTACAGCAATTAAAATAAAATATTAAAGACTTGGAAAGTTATGTTACTCTGACTGCAGTAGATATGTAAATAGCAAAACGTCTAAAAATTGCCAAGAGCAAGTGTGTGGCTTGCTTCCTAGGAAATTTCAGCTGGTTTGGATTCTGTGATTTTTAAATACTCAAGATTTTAATGCCTGCAGTTTTGTTATCTTTCATTGCTCTGGTGGCAGTAAGCTGTTTCATGCTTTATTGCTTTTCCTCCTTAGATTACATTTTACATAGTTAAAACCCTAGCTACAGAGTAGAGAAGGAAAGAGGAGCAGAAAAGAAAGAATACGTGGTATTTGTAGTGCTTTATCTTTTACAACCCAACAGTTTTGAATAATTTATTATCTATAATACAAGACCCCCTTTTCTGTCTCTAAGCACTGCATGCCAAACAGCAAATATGAATAACAAAATCCAAGTCATTTTTATCACAACTTTATTGCCCCCGGGTGATGCTTTCTGGGCACTTTATTGTTTTCCCACTTTTGTCCAAGCTAATAAAAGAGCTTATACCTCTTTCCTATCTAAACAATTCAGCAGCAACTGTGAAGATAAGAAAAAAAAAGATTCATAATCCATTTGGATAATTTCTTGATGCAGGTTTAGTACTTCTCAAAAGTCCCCACGTGAAATAACAAAATTCATACAATTCTAACACTGGAATGAAATTAAGAAAGAGGTTTAGTACATAGTACTGTGTTATATCCTGGTTGGGTGATGCCTGAATCATTTCTAATTAAATTTATTTTCTATTTTCTACAAAATAGCCATATGAGGAAAGGATAATATTTTATGTTGCAATGTTTTAATAAACATTTATAAAGTTTTCCAGATATGTAAACTGATACTATAAAGACCAAATAAATTTATTATCCAACCTGGGAAATATTTATTTTTATGGTACAACATGGAACCATCCTGAACAAACCAGGACTTATGGCCACTCTAACCAATACTCTTTTCCAAGAACATGTTTGTTTTAAGCCCTAACTCCCCTTTTCTGCCCCTGGCCCAGTCCTAGTAACCTCTCTTCTAGCTTCAGACTCTATGTGTTTGCTTATTCTAATTACTTCATATCTGTGAGATGACACGAGTTCTGCCCTTTTGTGTCCAGCTTATTTCCCTCAGCCTGATGCTTTCAAGGTTCATCCATGTTGTCACATAAATTCCTTTTAAATGCTGAATAATATTCCATTGTATGCATATACAACATTTTATATATCGATTTATCAGTAAGACACTTGGGCTACTTCCTTCTTTTGGCAATTGCGAATAATGCTGCTGTGAACATTGGTGTAAAAATATCTGTTCAAGTCCCAGCTTTCAATTCTCTTGGGTATATACCTAGGAGTGGGATTGCCAGGTCATATGGTAATTCCATACTTAGCTTTCTGAGGAATATATGTAGGTTTATGACGTATGTTCTGACTTTAAAGTTTATATTTATATCATATAGGTTTTATCAATTATATCTAAATAGAAATTATTCTATTTATTCTGGGATATTTAACTTTTTCCTTAATATTGTGTTCCTTAGAATGGTATATATTGTTTCTAATAAATTTACTTCATTTATTCTTTGCGTTATTACCTGGTATGAATTTATGCCAAATTTATTTATCTATTCTACTCTTAATGAGCATTGGATTGTTTCCAGCTTTTGCTATGATAAACAGGCAGCCAGAAAGGTTCTCGGTCGTGACACCTGGTGACTTGTGCAAACCTTGTCTTCGAGCAGAGAAAGGCGAGAAGGAAGGCGGCTGACAGTGTATGTCATCTGCGCATTTGCAGACTAACACAAGGTTGCAGACTAACACAAGGTGGGTATTCCGGTCAGCAGTTGTGTCCATTTTTACCTGCTTGCCAACGCTTGATGAGGAGAGGTTGAGGCAAAAGGCCCACACCTCGGTTTAAAACATTAGATGGCTTTAATCTGCATGTCCCTCGGGGTCCTGAAGCCAGGGTCAGTTTTCAGTCTCCATCTCATTTAAGGGAGCACGGCTTCTTCTCGGAACCCTGCAGGCTCCCCTGACCGGAGCCCAAGCCAGAGTCTCCAGTGTGCGCCCAGGTGCGTGCTCCACGCCGCTCTCCCTGCCCGGCTCCCCTCTGCCTGCCACACTGGCTTCTCTGTTGGTGGAGCGTCAGACACATGCCTTTCTCGGGGACTCTGCACCCCACTCTCCTCTGCCTGAGGTGCTCTTCTCCCAGGTATCCACAAGGAGAGCTCTCCCACTTCCTTCAGTCTTAACTCAAAAGCCCTTTTCTCAGTGAGGTTTCCCCCCAACTGCAATGGGCATTCCATTTTACCCTCTCCCGGTTTTCTGTTTTATTTTTCCCCTTAGGGCTTATCATTGGGAAACATGCCACACATTTTGGTTATTTCTGTAGTTTATTGTCTGTCTCCCATTACTGGAATGTAAGCCCCATGAGAAGCTTGTTAATCTTATGCAGAATTGTGTTCTCATCACCCAGAAGAGGGCCTAGGAGACAGACAAGCTACGAAATACCTGTGGAATGTTTTAATAAACTTAAAGGCTCTTCTTCAAATGTGCATTCTTTGTTTTCATGCTCCTATTTCTTTGCTGCAGTGGAGAGCCACATTTCTTAAAAGTGTTTTATACATAGATGTACCCTCTGCTTTCTTACCTCCATTTCACCCAGATACCACCCTGTCAGGCATTCTCTCATACCATGCAACTGAACTACTCGTGTCAAGGGCATCAACAATCTACCTATTCCAACCCCTACTTGAACTTTTCATTTGCTATCTTACTTGTAATTTTAGAGTATTTCACACAGCTTCCCACTTTCTTTTTAAGATACTTTAATTGGCTTCTTTGGCAGCAGAGTCTCCATGTTTAAATCAGTAATTCTGTTTTGTTTTTCTTTGTTTCCTTTTCCAGTTGAAACTTTACTAGCTTATGCCCAAATTTTAGTGTCTCAAGTCCCTGTTTTTAGTAACGTTCTCTAGTTATATGATTTATCATTCATTTCAATGGTGCTGAATTTCATACATATGACTAAATGCACTTTTAGGCAGACCATAAGCTCACTGGCAATTGCAAAGACAAAGTACTCTTAAGCTTTCCTGGTTTCAGCAGTGCTACATCTGTTTCAGTTTCCCAATGATAGTTACATGATTCTGACATATCACAGGCTATTGGAAGTAACGTTAACTTGGAGGGAGACACTACATTTCTAGGGAAAGAAATACAGGTAGATTATTTGCCCAGTTGTACTTTCTAGTCCTAAAGTGAGTAATAAGAAATGCTTGTATGTTGAGTCAAAAGACATTATGAAAAATATCTGATGGGAATATGAATATACATATGAAAAGATGTCTCTGTACAGTTTTAACATACAGGAAGATTACTTGAGACATGAAGTTGTATGTACTCTTTCTATGTTGTTTTCAGGGAGCTTCATTTAACTAAAGATTGTCCTCTACTTTTTCAGTAACTCAACATTTTCAGTGAACCACTAGAAAATACGTATTTTTATTTCCTTTAGATTCTGATAGGCATTCCATCATTTATTTTACCTTCAGAGAAATTTAACATATCCCATTTGCTACCATTCCTTATAGAAATACACACTATCTTTTTATTAAATTGTTTATTTTACCAAGATGTATGTTGCAAAACTAATGTCTTTAGAACTTTGCAAAATTTAAAAATGGAAGGAAGATTCTGAAAATCTCTACAGAGACTTGTAAATAATTGCTTTTTTCTTACATAGCCTCAGTGAGTTTGTCTTTTCATATCATTGGTTGTTTTATCTGCCTTAGGGGCATAAATATAAAAAAAAATTTAAAAAAACTAAAATCAGGATGTACATAATTGCACATAAAATCAATATGAGATTCTTGTTAGATTTTAAGTTCAGTTTTTCCAAACAAGCGCATCAGGAATTTAGAAATATGCCTTCATCTTTGCCCTGAGTGGTCCGTAGCTACTGGTGCACATTGTATTGTCATGACTTCGTTTCAGCTACAAGGTCCATGGGTAGGTAGTGCAAAGGGAAATGCAGAACTAGTCAAGAAAAGGCCTGAAGAAATTGGTCCTGCAGTAGGAAGTGCTTCGAGTACAGTCATTCAGCTTGGGTGGAGACAGTGGTTCACAGGGGCCTTGTTCTTATCCATGCAAACCAACGGTTGTGAAATTGTGGAAGGGGTCTACTGCCCGACCAACGGAGGCCAGACTGCCCTTCATTTGGCCTCATTCACAGAGGCGGATAGTGATTAGGAACATCTCCAAGGATCTTTTCCTGCCTCCCGTGAAAGAAAATAAAACAGGAAACAAACTATGAGCCAAACTGGGTTTGGTAGAGGTCAGCAGCATGGGAGCTGAAGAAACATGCTTTCTCCAAAGCAAACACTGCTGATAATGCTACCATCCTAACATTAAGCCTTGGCTCAATAGTGAGGTGGGAGAACTAAGCCAAAGTCCACGTCAAGGCAGGGCACGTTCCCCCTTTTAAATGTTCTGACTTGAAATACACCCCAAGCTCTATCAAGAGTGGATGCCAAACTTCTCTGGAAAAGAACATCCCCAATATAGCACTCATTACTCACACAGATTAAAATCACGCAAATGTGTGTTCACAAATATCACCAAGCACCAAAATGAACATAAGCATAAAATAAATAAATAACTGCTTAGGCCCAGGAATGAATTTTGAGGTTGAAATTGTCAGAGAGAGAATGCACAAGAGTTGTGTATAAAATGATCAAGGAAATATGAGGTAACATATAAAGTAATAGAGTTTATTGAGAAATAACAGGTAGGTATGTAAAGAACTAACTAGAACTTCCAGAAGTAAGAAGCATAAAAGTTCAAATTAAAAATGAAGCTTCAGGGAGTGGACTTGGCCCAATGGATAGGGCGTCCGCCTACCACATGGGAGGTCTGTGGTTCAGACCCCGGGCTTCCTTGACCCGTGTGGAGCTGGCCCATGCACAGTGCTATGTGCGTAAGGAGTGCCCTGCCACGCAGGGGTGTCCCCCATGTAGGGGAGCCCCACGTGCAAGGAGAGCGCCCGTAAGGAGAGCTGCCCAGTGCGAAAGAAAGTGCAGCCTGCCCAAGGATGGTGCCGCACACATGGAGAGCTGACACAACAAGATGACACAACAAAAGGAAACACAGATTCTTAGTGCCACTAATAAGGATAGAAGCAGTCACAGAAGAACACACAGCAAATGGACACAGAGAGCAAACAACTGGTAGGGGGAAGGGGAGAGAAATAAATAAAAAATAAATCTTAAAAAAAATGAAGCTTCAATGGATAGATTACATGGAAGATTAAACACAACTGAAAAGAAAATTATTGAACAGAAAGACTGAGCTGAAGAAATTAAGTAGAATGTCTATGGAGGGGAATAAAAGTAAGTGGAAACTATGTTGAGAGACATTGGGCATACAATATCTAAATTCCATTTTATTGGAGATTCAGAAGAAAGGAAAAAGAGGAAATGTTTGAAGAGAAGCTGGCTGAAGAATTTCCCAGACCACTGGAAGATATGAATCCACAGACACGGGAAGCAAGCACAGATATCCTAAATAGGAAAGTGAATAGAAAATCACAACTAGAGAAAGGGAAAAAGATTGAACAGGCATCCAGAGATGAAAGGTTCTTACTGACAGCTGAGTTCCCCACATTAGAAAAATCACATCTTCAAACTTTTGAAAGAAAGTCATTGCCAATTTTGCATTCAGTAATGCTCTTATTCAGGAGAAAAGGTATAATGAAGATGTTTTCAAACTGATAAAAGCTGTAAGAAGTTGTTACCAATGTTGCTGTGCTAAACATACTTCTAAAGGATGCACTTCAAGAAGATGGAATATAATTTGGGAATGCAGATTAGAGGCAAAACAAAATGGTGAATAAATGAAATGATAAAATGCTTGTAAACTGAAACACAGCCTAAAATGATATTAACAGTCTACATTTATCTTTTAGAATAAACAACAGAACTAAAATATAGGATAATGAGGACACGAGAATTTGAATATAGATAATCAAAGTAAAAATTTCTAAGGTTTTTGTGCCTTTCTGAAGGAATTTAGCATATATTGTTTTACATTAGACTTTTAAGTAAAAAAATGGCAGAACATTAAATATATTCAATAAAATAAATAGAATATACTATTTCAATTAAATAGAGGGAAAATGAATAATAATTCCAAATGGATAAACATACTAAGTAAATCTAAAAAAAAATGTAGATATGAGGAGGAAAAAAATTCTGAAAATGCAGAATAGATAGGTATCAAAATGTAAAAATTTCCCATTGTTTAAGCAGAATCATTTCATGGTAATTTGCTTGGAGCAGTCTAGAAAACTAAAACAGGCTTTGGTGCCAGGAGAATGGGGTTCTGCTATTTATTGCAAATACCAAAATTGTGGAAATGGCTTTGGAATTGGGTAATGGGTAAAGCCTGGAAGAATTGAGAGGTACTTTATAGGAAAGGTCTAGATTGCTTTAAAGAAACCGTTCACAGAAATATGGATGGCTAAAGTACTTCTGCTGATGACTTAGAAGAAAATGATGAATGTGTTATTGTAAACTGGAGAAAAGGCAATGTTTTTATAAAAATAATAATAAACTTTATTTTAAGAAGTTTTAGATTCATTGAAAAATTACACTGAGAGTATAGGGAATTCCCATATTACCCCCTCCCCCCCACAAACACACTTTCCCTTATTATTAACATCTTACATTAGTGTAGTACATTTGTCACAATTAATGAACCAATTCTGAAGCATTGCTACTAACCAGAGTCTATAGTTTACACTATGGCTTATACTTTGTGCTGTACAGTTTTACAGGCTTTGACAAGTGCATAATGTCATGTATCAGTCATTGCAGTATCACAAAAAACAATTCATGGCCCTAAAAATGCCCTGCGTTCCACCTATTCATCCCTCCTCTTCCCCTATGAACCCCTGGCAAATACTCTCTTTATTTTGTTTCATGGTTACACTGCCCCCTTATGGGTAATCATTCCTCAGTCTTGAGGGATTTGGGAAGATGTCAGCTTCTGATGGCTTCAGGCTAGAGGCAACTTAGATTTTGTGGAACAGATGGAAGGAATCATTTTGCTTGTAATTGTAGACACTCCTTGGTTTGAGGGAATGGGACTTGTCCACCATCATCATTTTGTTAGTTGTTCAGGGCAAGTCTGAAAAAGGTACAGTGGTCAAAACTGCATGGTGTGGCACAAGGATAGACATATTGACCTATGGAACCAAACTGAGAGTTCAGAAATAGACTCGCGTCCTCCCCAATGGTAGGCAGAAGCCCTATCACTGGAGCCACATCCACTTCCCATCTTTGTGGTTATTTTAGCCAGCCGAGCCCCTCTTCGGTGTCTGAAGAGACCCTAACAGGATAGGGGTAGGAGAGGGGGATCTCCTCAGGCAGGCTGCCACACCCAGCAGCCTCAGCAAAGAGAGCAATTAGATCAGAAAGGAACAGAGGCATCAGGGAGGGAATAGGGGTTCAGCCCTGCTGACCTAAGAAGACACATTAGCTCAGGGGAAGAGCTCTTGCCTAGCATACACAAGGTGCCTGGTTCAGTCCCTGGCTCCTCCCTGAAGAGCAGCAGAAGGTTATCAAGCACCCAGTGAAACTTTATGACTCGGAACATATTGACATCCTCTTTGTGTTAGCTTTTATTGGATCTCATCATTATTATTTTTTAAAGGTTCCTTTTTTCCTTATTTTACT
The DNA here is from genome assembly GCF_030445035.2 of Dasypus novemcinctus. NCBI lineage: Eukaryota > Metazoa > Chordata > Mammalia > Cingulata > Dasypodidae > Dasypus > Dasypus novemcinctus. The sequence goes on along the minus strand of NC_080701.1, from coordinate 6,680,765 downwards.
CACTAAAACCTGGCTTAAAACCTGCTGAGGACAGGCTGCAGGGTGATTGACTTTTGAACAGCAACAGCCTGAGAAGATCACTAAGGGTTCAAGAAAAAAGGCCATTTTTCAGTGCTTATCTTGGCTTTTTGGTCCTTTTCCTGCCTTCTTCCTTCTTCTCTTTTTCTTAAAAAAAAGCAACAAGAAAAGATTAGCTGCTGTCTTGATCTCTTGTTGTTGTATTCCCCCTTGTCTTTGTTTCTCTGTTAGTTTTTTTCTCTCTTTCTTTCATTTCCCAATTTTCTGTACAAAATATTCACAGACAAAAAGAATCTAAGAGAGTGTATTAATAAGAAGTCTGCCCTTCAAGAAATACTAAAGCAAGTTCTGCAGGTTGAAAGGGAAAAACAGGAGAGAGTTGCAGGAGAGTGCAAGAACAACTAAAAAGACAAAAAGAGTACTAAAAACAATATATCACATACATAAACCCTAAAGAAAATATGGCTAATCTAAGTAATAATTCCATAACATAATAACATTGAATGTTAATGGACTAAACTTACCAGTCAAGAGACACAGACTGGCAGAATGGATAAGGAAATATGACCCATCTGTATGCTGTCTACAAGAAACCCACCTTAGACCCAGGGACTCAAGAAGGCTGAAAGTTGAATGACTGGAAAACAATTTTACAAGCAAGTTTATAACCAAAAAAAAAGGGCAGGAGTAGCTATACTAATATTGGACAAATAGACTTTAAATGCAAAACTATTGTAAGAGACAAAGGCAAACACTATGTATTAATGAGAGAGGTAATCATTCAAGAAGAAAGAACAACCATAAACATTTATGGAAAAAGGAGGCAAGATGGCATCAGTTTAAGTGACACTCATCACCGTTCTCACAGAAAATGGCTGAGAAGGAGCAAGATCCTGCCTGAGTGAGCTGTTTTGGGAACCCACAGAGGAGGAGGCTTCAGGGCATTGATCTGGTGAGTACAGTACAAAGAGATAAAAAGCCCAAGGGGAAGCAGTTGTGACTCACTGATAGAGCATCCGCCTACCATATAGGAGGTCCAGGGTTTGATATCCAGGGCCTCCTGACCCTTGTGGCAGGCTGGCCCATGTGCAGTGCTGCTATGAACAAGAAGTGCCATGCCACGCAGGGGAGTCTACCACGTAGGGGTGCCCCCCACACAAGGAGTGTGCTGCACAAGGAGAGCCACCCTGCACAAAAAAAAGAGGAGCCTGCCCAGGAGTGGCACTGCATATATGGAGAACTGATGCAGCAAGATGATGCAACAAAAAAAAGGCACAGTTTCCCAGTGCCACATGACAAGAATGCAAGCAGATACAGAAGAACACACAGTAAATGGACACAAAGGGCAGAAAATGGGGGGGGGGGGGGAAGGGGAGAGAAATAAATAAAATAAATCTTAAAAAAAATAGATACAAGAAAAAAATGAGGGGAAACGGACTAGGCCCAGTGGTTAGGGCATCCGTCTACCACATGGGAGGTCCGTGGTTCAAACCCCGGGCCTCCTTGACCGGTGTGGAGCTGGCCCATGCACAGTGCTGATGCACGCAAGGAGTGCCGTGCCACGCAGGGGTGTCCCCCGTGTAGGGGAGCCCCACGCGCAAGGAGTCCACCCATAAGGAGAGCCGCCCAGCGCGAAAGAAAGTGCAGCCTGCCCAGGAATGGTGCCGCCCACACTTCCCATGCTACTGACGAAACAGAAGCGGACAAAGAAACAAGACGCAGCAAATAGACACAGAGAACAGACAACTGGGGGGGGGGGGGGTTAAATAAATAAATAAATCTTAAAAAAAAAAGAAAAAATTAAAAAAAAGAAAATGCTCAAAGGGAAACTATGAGTTTCTCAACCAGTGGATGGAAATGGCAGTGGCTAAGCCCCACCCTTAAGGCAAAAATCTTCTGGGAACCCCCTGATTTCCACCAACCACTGAGCAGGAGAGAGCGTTCTCCAGGATTAAGAGGATGCTGGCCAACAGTGGATAGGGGTTTCCTTTCTGTGGGTTTGGTTGCTGGGACCCCCTTTGAACTTCAGAGTGCACACCAGCTGGCAAGAGGTGGTCCTGGGAAGAGGGGAGAGGCAAAACTGCTTGGGCATCTGGTTTACCTGGCCGAACTGGAGAGAAGAACTTGGGCTTGGAGAGGGCAGGGTCGGGAAATTTGACAGGTCTGGTGCTGAAAACTAGCAATGTCACAATGCCCCTAGGTGAGGTGGGCAGTAGGACATGCTTCATAACCTTCCAAGGGCCTACTTAGGGTCCCCTGGGAGGAGGGGGATGTCTGGAAGAGGGTCGGAGTCATTTCTCTGCAGTGAGTTCAGATACCAGGGTCCCATCTGAATTTCAGAAGGGAGCTCAACCTGACCAGACAGGTGAGGGGGACCCGTCACACAGGCTATCACCCTGCTGCCCTGGGAGAGAAAGCACTAAGAGTAGAAAGGGGTGCAGGGACAGACTCCTAATCAGCAGAATCTCCCCAACTGCAAAGAGTCAAACCTGCCCTAGGGAAAGCGACTGGACAGCTCTCTAGCTAACAGACCCAACAAGAATGTTTAGCTCAGTGGAGGACCTCCACTCTGAATATATGAAGTCCCTGGTTTAATTCCCTGCTCTTCTTAGAGTAGTGATCTGCTGTGTTATCAAACACACAGCTGATACTTCAAGACAGGGAACACATAGGTAGTATTTTTGTATTAGCTTCTCTTGGGTCTCTTATTTTTCTTAAAAAAAGGTTCCTTTCTTTAATTTTAGCTTGGTTTACTCGCTAAAACCCAATTCAAAACCTGCAGAGGGCAGACTGCAGAGTAATTGATTGATGAAACTGGAAGCCTGAGAAGCTTCTCAGGGGCCTAAGAGGAAAGGCTGTTTTTCCTAAGTTTTTGTTTGATTGCTTGCTTGAGTGTTTGTTTTGTTCTTTGTTTCTTTTTTTCTCTTTTTCCCTCTTTCACCCCACTCCCTGTTTTTTTCAATTTGGTGCTGCTGTCATGTTTCTTATTTGCTGTGTTTCCCCTTCCTTTATTTCCCTCTTTTTGTGTATACCAGTTTTGTCTACCTATGCTATTTCTTTTCCTTCCTTCATCTTTCTATCTTCTCCTTTCTATTTTCATTCTTACATTCCACCTCTCTTTATTTGGACTTCAGTTTTTCTTGTTTTTATTTCTATCTCCTCTATTCTCTGTTTCCTTTCTTTTATTAACTTTTTTTCTTATTGTCTTTTCTCTTTCCCTCTCTTATCATTCTGACCTTTTAATTCATTCTAGATATTTTTTTTTCTATTCAGTTTTTCATTTCATTGTTTGTACCCCACTTTTTTATTCTTATTCCTCTGCACTTCTTACATGAGTTAATTATTCATTTTCCTAGGTCTCATACTGTTCCACTTCTACCTTTTACTATTATTATTACTATTACCCTTTACTTCTTTTCACCTCTTTCCCTTTCTCTGGCCCTAATATTGTTCTGCCAAGGGAACATAGACAACAGCAAGGAAATAGAATAGGAGGAACAAAGTGTGAAAGAGAAAACACCACACACACAAAAATGGCAACTAAATAAAACCCTAGAGTAGAGAGAGAAACTAATCAACTGAATAAACCCATCAAGATAACCAACAAAAAATTATAAACTGTACTAAGAAACAGGAAGCATGGCCCAGTCCAATGAACAAACTAAAAATCAGGAGGAAATGCAGAACATGAACAACTAATCAGAGCTGTTCAAACAAATCTCATGAGCCAACTTAATGAAGTGAAGGAAGAGATTAAGGATATTAAGAAGACACTGGGAGGACATACTGAAGAAAGTGTGAACATATATAAATTGATAACAGATATGATGGTGATGAAAGGCATAATCCAAGAAATCAAAAGTACAGTTGAAACACCTAAGCGGATTTGAACAGGCAGAGGAAAGAATTAGCAATGTGGAAGACAGTACATCTGAAATCAAACAGATAGTAGAAATCAAACAGATTAAAAGATAGAAAAAATCCAACAGAGACTTAGGGATCTGAATGACCACACAAAATGCTCAAACATATGTATTATAGGCATCCCAGAGGGAGAAGAGAAGGGAAAGGGGACAGAAAGAGTGTTGGAGGACATGAGAGCTGAAAACTTCCCAGTCCTCTTGAGGGAGATGGTTGTACATGTCCAGGAAGCACAGTGTACCCCAAACAGTATAAATCCCAGTGGGCCTACTCCAATTGTCAAATTGTCCAAAGCTCAAGACAAAGAGAATACTGAAAGAAGGAAGAGAAAAGACCATCACACGCAAGGGAAGCTCATTAAGACTAAGAGCTAATCTCTCATCTGAAAACATGGAGACAAGAAGGCAGTAGTATAACATAATTAATCTGCTAAATGAAAAAAGAAAACCAACTTCCAGCCAAGAATTCTCTATCCAGCAAAGCTAGCATTCAAAAATGATGGCAAATTCAAATTATTCATAGATAAACAGAAATCAAGAGAGTATGTCAATAAGAATCCTGCCTTTCAGGAAATATGAAAGGGAGTGCTGCAGATTGAAAGGGAAAAACAGGAGAGAGAGAGATGGAGAGAATGTAAGGAAAAAAAGAGAGAAATAAAAACAACATATGACAACATGAACTCAAAGAAAATATGGCTAATTGTAAGTAATTCTTTGACAATAGTAACACTGAATGTTAATGGATTAAACTCACCAGTCAAGAGACACACACTGGCAGAATGGATAATGAAATATGACCCATCTATGTGCTGTCTGCAAGAAACCAACCTAGACCAAGGGATTCAAGGAAGCTAAAAGTGAGTGGCTGGAAGACAATTTTACAAGTAAACAACAACCAAAAAAGGGGCAAGAGTTAGCTATACTAATATCAGACAAAATAGAGTTTAAATACAAAACTATTTTAAGAGACAAAAATGGACACTACATATTAGTGAAAGGGATAATCTTTCAAGAAGAAAGAACAATCATTAACATTTATGCACCTAACCTGGGTGACTCAAAATACATGTGGCAAACACTGGAAAAACTAAGTGGAAAAATAGATACCTTTACAATTATAGTGGGGCCTTTACTATCACCATTATCACCATTACACAGAACGTCTTGACAGAGAATAGAGAAACAGAGACCTTGAATAATACATTAGAGTATCTTGACCTAACAGATATATACAGAACACTACACCCAAATGCGGGATATACATTCTTCTCAAAGGCACATGGATCATTCTCCAAGATAGACCGCATGCTAGGCTATAGAACAACACTCAGTGAATTCAGAAAGAGTGAAATGATACAAAATAATTTTTCTGAACACAGTGAAATGAAACTAGAAATCAGTAAGGGGCAGAGAACCAGATTAGGCACAAAAATATGAAAGTTAAACAACATAACCTTAGACAAACAGTGGGTCAAGGAGGAAATTATGAAAGAAATCAGTAGCTACCATGAAATGAATGAATATGACAACACAACACATCAAAAACTATGGGATGCAGCAAAGCTGTAATGAGAGGGAAATTTATAGCCATATATATATATATATATATATATATATATATATATATATATATATGAATAAAGAGCTAAATTGAAGACCTAACTGCACACCTAACTCCAAAGGAAGTAGAAAGAAGAAAATTACAAAGATTAGAGCAGAAATAAATGAAATAGAAAATTAAAAAGCACTAGAAAAAAATAAAACTAAAAGCTGGCTCTTCAAGAAGATCAATAAAATTGACAAACCCTTAGCTAGACTAACAATGAAAGAAGAAAGAACATGAAAATACAAAAAATAGAACAAGGAACAGGATATCACCACTGACCCTACAGAAATAAAGAGTATCATAAGAGGGTTCTTTGAAAAATTATATGCCAACAAGAATAATAATTTAGAGGAAATGTACAAATTCCTAGAAACATACAAGCAGCCTACAAGAAGAAATTGATGAATACAACAGAACAATAAAAAGTAATGGCCTTGAATTAGTCATCAAACCTTCCAAAAAAAAGAGCTCAGGACCAGATGGCTTAACAGGTAAATTCTACAAAACATACAGAAAGAAATAACACCAATCCTGTTTAAATTCTTCCAAAAGAATAGAAGTAAAAGGAACATTGCTGAACATGTTCTGTGATGCCAACATCACCCTAGTACCAAAGCCAAACAAACAAGCCACAAGAAAGGAAAATTACAGCTCAATCACTCTAGTGAACATAGATGCTAAAATCCTCAACAAAGTACTTGCTAATTGTATTCAACAACATGTAAAATGAATTCTACACCACGACCAAGTGGTTTTCATCCCTGGAATGCAAGGATGGTTCAACATAAGAAAATCAATCAATGTAATACACCACATAAACACATTGAAAGAAAAACATCCGGAAAGGAGGCAAGATGGTCACTGAGTGAACTTGCCTTTGCGGTCTATCCTGGGAAGAGACGGCTGGGCGCGGCTGCAGGTTCTCCAAGGTGGGGTTTTTTTTGGGATTTTTGCAGGGCAGAAGTACCTGGACATCGATTGAGTGGAAAGGTAACGGAGAGGATTGGTCTAGTAGATATAATTTGGGTTCTATTGCCTGTAGGTGAGACCCGCACACGGGCTCCTCCCTATTGGGGGTGGGGGGAACTGCGGTCCAGCCTGGCGGCTCCGCTTTTAGATGGCTCTGAGGTGCTAAGGAATTTGCGAGTTCTGGGCGAGCTGTTGGCGGGTTGATGTGACGGGTCGCCTTTGCGGATCGATTTGGGAAGATAGACCGTGTTTTGTTGTGAAGCGGGAGAAACTTTTGATTGCGAACATAAACAACAGCGCTGCCACCTGAAGCCCCGCCCCCAAAAGCCCGGCAGCCGATCTCCAACCCAAATAGGCTGTAGGCAATAAAGAGACGTAATCGGAAAGTTGTTTCAGGCTGCGGCAAGGGAGGGGGACACGTCTGGAAGCCGATTAGGGAATATTTTGCGAAGCTTGGGAATTCCGGTTTTGGAATCTGTTTTCGGCGTCACAGGCCGGGCTTCAGATCTGTACTAGTAAAGTGGCTGCGGTGTACCCTCTAGTGGCAGTGGTTTGGAATCACAGGACGGGAGCTGTCCAAAAGCTGAAGCGAGATATACCCATACTAATGAGCCCAGCTAAGTAAGTGAATTGCAGGGTTCAGTCATAATATAGAGTTTGCGGATCTGACTTCCCCCATAGGGCTGGCACCCAGCTGTGGGGATTCCTGAGGGCTGTGTTACACTGTGGGGCTCCCAGGCTTCCTGTTGACCAGATTGGAGGTTGCCAGGTCTGAATTCCCTAAACCCTGGTGGCCCACACCACAGAGACTCACACCTCTTGAGTCCTCAATATCTCAGACTTTCCATCCCTGAATCCATCACGCACTGAGGTCCATCTGAGGTCCTTAAATGCCCTAGCCTTCAATGTTGGCATTTTTTCTTTATCGTTTCATTTTGTTTTGTTTTTATTTTCATTTTGACTTATTCTTTACTTTTTTCAATGTCCTGATTGCTAACACCGCATTATCCCCTAGTCTTCTCTCACAGCGTATACCCCAAAGTCTTTTTTTACCCAGTTATTTAAGGTTTTTTTTTGTGTGTGGTAGGTGCTGTGTAGTGGGTATTTTAATTCTGGTTTGTGTATATCTGTTTTTTTCTTTTTTATTTCCCCTACCTGTTCCCCACCCTTTGCCCACCCCCTTTTCCTTTCTTCCTCTCGTCCCTTCCCCCCCCCTTTTTTTTTTCTTTTTTTCTCTTGTCTCTCTCCCTCTTGTCCCTCATATTCTACTTAGTTTATTTTAACTCAATTATACAATAGGTGCGGCAGGAAACACCTCACATTTGCTGGGTTTTCTCATCCTCCACTGCCTCATTTCTGTGTGAACTGATTTAGGCTACCTACACTATCCTCTTTCCTTACATCTTGATATCTGCCACCATTTACTGTCTCTCCTATATTCCACCTCCCACCTCCCTTTCTTTGACCCACGAAGGGTCTAAGTCTTAATTTCTAATACCTTTGTTTTGTTTTCTGTCTGTTATCCACTCTTGAAACTATTACCTTTCTTTTCTCTTTCCCTCTCTCACGAAAACAATAGCTTTTTAGCTCATACCATATTCCTCCCATATTCAATCATCTACCTCATAATAGGTACTCTACCTACTGCTATAACTCTACACAATTTACATAATAGGTACTCTACCTACTGCTATAACTCTACACAATGAATCTAACCTCCATCCTCCCAGATCTCATATTCTTGCTTTGTTAACATATATCACCAATACTACTTTACACTTTTCCCTTGCTTACACAATTGCCTTTCCCCAACACTAACACTTTCCTTTAAAGTGAACTTAACCAATAACAAGAAATTAGAATAAGAAGAAAAAAGTGACAAAGAGAAGATATAACACCTATGCAAAAATAACAGCTAATTAACCTCCAAGAGTAGACAGAGAAGCTAAGGAACTGATTAAATCTGTCAAGATAAAGAGATGACCAGAAAGCAACAAAAATCTACAAACCAAACCAGTAATCAGGGAAATATGGCTGAATCCAATCAACAAACCAAAAATCACGAAGGGGAGCAAAACTTTGCACAAGCAATAAAAGATCTCAGAACATTTATCTGATGTACTTATTTGACGAAGTAATGAAAGAGGTTAACAACATGAAGACATCACTTGGAGGGGAAATTGCAGACATACGCAAAAACATAACAGATATGATGGGAATGAACACCACAGTTCAAGAAATCAAAAATACACTTGCAGCAAATATCAGCAGACTAGAAGAGACAGAGCAGAGAATTAGTGATGTGGAAGACAGTACATCAGAAATCAAACAGATAGTAGAAGGGGTCAATAAGAAGATAGAAAAAATCCAATTAGGATTTAGGGACCTGAATGACAATGCAAAACACTCAAACATACGTATTATAGGCATTCCAGAAGGTGAAGAGAAGGGAAAGGGGTCAGAAAGAGTGTTGCAGGAAATAATGGCTGAAAACTTCCCAAATCTACTGAAAGAGACAGATGTACATATCCAAGAAGCACAGCACACTCCACTAATCATAAACCCCAACAGGCCCACCCCAAGACATATACTTGTCAAATTATCCAATGTTCAAGACAAAGAGAAAATCCTAAAAGCAGCAAGAGAAAAGAAAACCATCACATACAAGGGAAGCTCAATTAGATTAAGTGCTGATTTCTCATCTGAAACCATGGAGGCAAGAAGGCAGTGGTATGATATAGTCAAGGTACTAAAGGAAAAAAAATTCCAACCAAGAATACTCTATCCAGCTAAACTAGCATTCAAAAATGATGGAGAGTTCAAAATATTCGCAGACAAACAGAAACTGAAAGAGTATACCAACAAGACACCTCCCCTTCAAGAAATTCTAAAGGGAGTTCTGCAGGAAGAAAGGAAAAAACAGGAAAGGCAGAGTTGGAGGAGAGTATAAGACCAACAACAACAACAAAAAAGACAAAAAAAAAAACAAACAAAATATGACAAACACAAATCCAATCAAAATATGGCTAACACAAATAATTCCTTGAAAGTAATAACACTGAATGTCAACGGATTAAACTCACCTATCAAAAGATTCAGACTGGGACATTGGATAAGGAAATATGACTCATCCTTATGCTGTCTACAAGAGACACATCTTAGACCCAGAGACACATGGAGATTGAAAGTGAATGGCTGGAAAACAATCATACAAGCAAACAATAACCAAAAAAAGGCAGGAGTAGCTATATTAATATCAGACAAAATAGACTTTAAATGTGAAACAATTGTAAGAGACAAAGAAGGATACTACATTTTAGTGAAAGGGAAAGTCTGTCAAGAAGATCGAACAATCATAAATATTTATGCTCCTAACAAGGGCGCCTCTAAATAGGTGGTGAGGCAAACGCTGGAAAAACTAAGTGAAACAATAGATACATCCACAATTATAGTGGGGGATTTTAATACACCACTATCAACTCTGGACAGAACACCTCAAAAGAGAATCACAAAAGAAACAAAACATCTGAACAGTATATTAGAGGAGCTGGATCTAATAGACATATATAGATCGCTACACCCAAACACAGCAGGATATACATTTTTCTCAAGTGCACATGGATCATTCTCCAAGATAGATCATATGCTAGGCCACAAAGAAAGGCTGAATGAATTCAGAAAGATTGAAATCATACAAAACAATATCTCTGACCACAGTGGAGTCAAGCTGGAGATTTTCAAGGGACAGAAGCCCAGATTTCACACCACGATTTGGAAATTAAACAGCACACTCTTAGAAAAACAGTGGGTCACAAGAGGAAATCTCAAAAGATATCAATGACTACCTTGAATCAAATGATAACGATAACATAACATACCAAAACTTGTGGGATGCAGCAAAAGCAGTACTGAGAGGAAAATTTATAGCCATAAATTCATATATCAAAAAAGAAGAAAGAGCAAAAATTGAAGAACTAACTGCACATTTGAAGGAATTAGAAAAACAACAACAAAGTAACCCAACAGGAAGAAGAAGGAAGGAAATAACAAAGATAAGAGCAGAACTAAATGAAATAGAAAATAAGAAAGCACTTGAAAAAATAAACAAGACCAAGAGCTGGTTTTTTGAGAAGATCAACAAAATTGACCAACCTTCAGCGAGACTAACAAAGAAAAAAAGAGAGAAGATGCAAATACACAAAATAAGAAATGAGAAAGGCAATATCACCACTGACCCCACAGAAATAAAGACTATCATAAGAGGATACTTTGAAAAACTATATTCCAACAAAAATGACAATCTAGAGGAAATGGACAAATTCCTAGAAACACATAAGCAGCCCATATTGACAAAAGAAGAAATTGATGATCTTAACAAACCAATCACAAGCAGAGAGATAGAATCAGTTATTAAAAATCTCCCAACTAAGAAGAGCCCAGGGCCAGATGGCTTCACAGGTGAATTCTACAAAACATTCCGGAAAGAACTGACACCAATCCTGCTGAAACTATTCCAAAAAATCGAAACAGAAAGAACATTACCCAACTCCTTCTATGATGCCAACATTACCCTAGTACCAAAGCCAAACAAAGACATCACAAGAAAGGAAAATTACAGACCAATTTCTCTAATGAACCTAGACGCAAAAATACTTAACAAAATACTTGCTAATCGTATTCAACAACACATTAAACGTATTATACACCACGACCAAGTGGGATTCATCCCAGGTATGCAAGGATGGTTCAACATAAGAAAATCAATCAACGTAATACACCATATAAACAGATTGAAGGAAAAAAATCACATGATTATATCTATTGATGCAGAAAAAGCATTTGACAAAATACAGCACCCTTTCTTGATAAAAACACTCCAAAAGGTGGGAATACAAGGGAATTTTTTGAACATGATAAAGAGTATATATGAAAAACCTAAAGCCAATATTGTATACAATGGAGAAATTCTAGACTCCTTCCCTCTAAACTCAGGAACAAGACAAGGATGCCCACTGTCTCCGCTCCTATTTAACATTGTCTTAGAAGTACTTGCTCGAGCACTGAGGCAAGAACTAGAAATAAAAGGCATTCAAATTGGAAAGGAAGAAGTCAAAATTTCATTATTTGCAGATGACATGATCCTATACATAGAAAACCCTGAGAGATCTACAACAAAGATTCTAGAACTCATAAATGAGTTTAGTAAAGTCGCAGGTTATAAGATCAATGCGCAAAAATCAGTAGCATTTCTGTACACCAATAATGAGCAAGATCAGGAGGAAATCAAGAAACAAATACCATTCACAATAGTAAATAAAAAAAACAAATACTTAGGAAAAAATTTAACTAAAGAGGTAAAGAACTTATACACCGGGAACTATACAAGATTGTTCAAGGAAATCAAAGAAGACCTAAATAAATGGAAGACTATTCCTTGTTCATGGATAGGAAGACTGAACATTATTAAGATGTCTATCCTACCAAAACTGATCTACACATTCAATGCAATCCCAATAAAAATCAACACAGCCTTCTTTAAGGAACTAGAAAAACTAACTCTGAAATTTATTTGGAAAGGAAAGAGACCCCGAATAGCCAAAGACATACAGAAAAAGAAAAACGAAATTGGAGGTATCACACTACCTGACTTCAAAACATACTACAAAGCTACGGTGGTGAAAACAGCATTGTATTGCCATAAGGAGAGACACATAGACCAATGGAATCGAATTGAAAGCTCTGATATAGAACCTCAGATATATAGCCACATAATATTCGATAAAGCCACCAAACCCTCTCAACTGGGAGAGAGTGGCCTATTCAACAAATGGTGTCTGGAGAACTGGATAGCCATATGTAGAAGAATGAAAGAAGATTACCATCTCACACCTTATACAAAGATCAACTCAAGATGGATCAAAGACCTAAATATAAGAGCCAAGACCATAAAAACCTTAGAAAGCAGTGTAGGGAAATATCTACAGGACCTGGTAATAGGAAATGGATTTATGAATATCTCACCAAAAGCACGAGCAGCAAAAGAACTAATAGATAAATGGGACTTCCTCAAAATTAAAGCCTTCTGCACCTCAAAGGAATTTGTCAAGAAAGTAAAAAGGGAGCCCACACAGTGGGAGAAAATATTTGGCAACCATATATCTGATAAGAAACTTATAACTTGCATATATAAAGAACTCCTATATCTTGAAAATAAAAAGATAAACAACCCATTTAAAAAATGGGAAAAAGACTTAAACAGACACTTCTCCAAAGAAGAAATACAAATGGCAAAAAAGCATATGAAAAAATGTTCCAAATCTCTAGCTATCAGGGAAATGCAAATCAAAACCACAATGAGATACCATCTTACACCCATAAGATTGGCAGCTATGGAAAAAACAGAAGAATACAAGTGCTGGAGAGGATGTGATGAAAGGGGAACACTCATCCACTGCTGGTGGGAATGCAGAAGGATCCAATCATTCTGGAGGACAGTATGGCGGTTTCTCAAAAAACTAGCCATAGATTTGCCATATGACTCAGCAATACCACTGCTGGGTATATACCCAGCAGAACTGAAAACAAGGACACAAACTGATATATGTACACCAATGTTCACAGCAGCATTGTTCACTATTGCCAAAAGTTGGAATCAACCCAAATGCCCATCAACAGATGAGTGGATCAATAAAATGTGGTATATACACACAATGGAATACTACTCGGCTGTAAGAACAAACACACTACAAACACATGTGATAACATGGATGAATCTTGAGAACCTTATGTTGAGTGAAGCAACCCAGACATTGAAGGACAAATACTACATGACCTCAATGATATGAAATAACCAAGCTGCCCTAGATAGCAAGAGACTGAACGATAGGCTTACAGGAAATTGGAGGGTGGAGGAAGGATGTGAGCCGATGTATGGTGGGGGGGGGAATTTAAGACGAGATGGTGGTAAGTATGAACACAAAGAAGAGATAAAAGGGGGGCAAGGGGGTGCCTTTGGTTGGGGCTTTGTGGGTTTGAGGGAGGCTGGGGATGGGCAGATGGGTAACATCGCCCAAAAGTGGGGGGAGGGTGGGGTACCATATGAACACAAGAGAGGGTCAGGTGTTGGTGGAGAGTAAAATGCCGAGAAAATCATATCAAAATATAATAAAGAGGGTTACCTGTTTAGAATGCTCGGAGGGGAGGGTCTGATGCAGGACAGGCTCCTGGGCAATGTCTAAATGCTCATTCTGCCAGAGTGGGTGACACCATGGGGTAGAAACCCAAGTAGTGAGAGTGGGGGTGGACCCACATCCTGGGGAGGATTAATGCCATCAAATAGAGGGAACTGTATCCCTCGAGAGAAAGGGTGGCTCCCAGGGCATTGGGGTAGTTGAGCAAGTTAGGCCCTGAACACTATTCCATCTATCTCTGGAAGTGGCTCCTCGGGAAATGGAGGTTGGCTGTCACTGTGGGCACCAAGGTGGAAGGGAAAATGGACGTTAAATGTGTGGAACCAAGGTAAATTGGGGGAAGAGAGGAGTTTCATGAGAGTACACAAGGATGGATATAAAACATGTAATATTACACCATAACATATAGGAGATGACAGACTGATAATGTAAGCCATAATGTAAAATATAGGATAACTAAGAATGTAAAAAACTGTGTATCCTAAAGTATGCACCACAATGTAAGCACAGATGTCACCTTGTTTGAAAGCTATTGTCTCAGACTCTGTACATCACGTTAAGTAAATATGATGTGAATAGGGTGTAAGAGTATCGCTGTGGTTGGGAAAAGGTTTTGTGGTGGATGTATGGGAGTGCTGTATATTATATATATGCATTGCTGTGGTCTAGGGCTCCTGTGAAGAGAAGCTCAATAATTAGGGGAAAAAAAGAAAAAGATAGGATGTAGAATTTTTTCCAAGTCAACACGTATTCTTTATCTAACCTTTAAACCCATCACTATATGCCATTTCCTAGTAAGGGATCCTGACATTATATTTGGCTTCAAATTTCAGGGAGTTCTGGATCACAGAGTGGTTCAACAATGGCAATGGAGGAATACTGGTATAGGATACCATTGACAGGTGATATATGGCTGACAGGGAGCTGTACAGAACATATGTCCAGGGTGCATGGTAATGTTTGGATATGCTCATAGTGGCAACAATTAAAAACCACAGCAGGGGGGGTACTGGGTTCCTGGCCAGTGGTGCTCTGTTGTGGTCCCTAGGGGAGCAGTGACAGTCTCCCAGGTGCAGCGGCGGGGACCGGGAGGGAGTGAGGGTTCAACAGTGAGCCCCTGACGCTAATGACTATGCTTGTGAGCTGATAAGCCTAAAATAAGAACAAGGCCTAGAGCAGCATTGTGCCTGGGAATATTTCCTGTCAGCCTTCATGTTACTCAAGTGTGGCCAGTCTCGAAGCCAAACTCAGCATGTAAATGCAATGCCTTCCCCCCAGCGTGGGACATGACACCTGGGGATGAGCCTCCCTGGCACCGAGGGACCACTATCAACTACCAACTGATGATGCAACTGGAAAATGACCTTATACGGAAGGTTCAATGCGAATCAGCAGAATATCCCTGTCTACATAAAATAACATGACTTTAAAATGCTGTTTGACCTAATGTAAGGGGGAAATGAGTTTATATGGCTACGAGTCTCTAAAAAAGAGTCTGGAGGCTGTCAGAAGCATTGCCCTTGTGCACAACTGAGCAGAGTCTGAGAGACAGATAAAGCAGATACAACCCCCAGGTATTGGTTCCTTTGAGGGCTAAAGAGACCCATGGGAGTTATGGTCATGGCCGATGGGGTTAACTACCAGGTCAGATGGCCCCTCTTTGGAACTGGTGTTTATGTGTGATGAATCTGGACTCAGATGGGATCTCTCTTCATAAGACTTTCATGCTAATGTGCTGGAGTTGCAGTTAGTGTTGGGGTTTAAGATATATTTAGGGGATTTGAATCTCTGGACTGACAATGTGATAGCCAGGTCCTGAGCCTCAACAGACTCCAACACCTACAATCTGATTTATTAGGCTCACCACACTCAGCTAAGATGGAGTTGAAGAAGAACAACCACCACACCATGGAGCCTAGAGTGCTTACAACTGAAAGTGGGAGGATTGCATTCAGCATCCATGTGGAATCTGAGCCTCCTCTTGACATAGAGGTGCAATGGACACAACCAATCCAATGTCCACATAGAAAAGGTGGCATTGGATTGGGAAAAGTGGACATGATGGCTGATGGGTATGGGGAAAGGCAGGAAGAGATGAGAGGTGGGGGCGTCTTTGGGACATGGAGCTGCCCTGGATGGTGCTTCAGGGGCAATCACCAGACATTGTAAATCCTCCCAGGGGCCACTGGATGGAATGGGGGAGAGTATGGGCCATGATGTGGACCATTGACCATGAGGTCATCTTTGGCATAGATGTATAAATATTACAGTATTGATGTTAACATAGTCCAGAGGTCACTATAGTTGTATTTTCCCCATGCTTCCCCACATTCCCATCACCCTGCAGTAGTGATGTACGTTTTCTTTAGTTCACAAAGGACACTCTTGCATCTGTACTGTCAACCACAATTATCATTCACCTCTGGTTTCTCTGTGTTATTCAGTTCCTAGATTATTCTCTAGCTTAATTTAATTGACATTTACATCCCTGGACTACCCTTTCCAGACACATTCCCATTTATAAACCAACTGTTACTACAAAGTGTTATAATCAACTCTATACATTTCCACACTTTTACAGCAAAGTAAATTAAAACATCTACATACATTAAGCATCAGTAGTCCTTCTCAGCCCTCCCCTTATCCCCTTTAAGAATCCACCACCTACCATCAGGTCTTGAAGATGTTTCCTGTATTTCCTTCTATAAGATTTGTGGTTCTTACTTTAAATCTTTGATCCATTTAGAGTTAATTTTTGTATAAGGTGTGAGATAGGGGCCCTCTTTCTTTCTTTTGGTTATGGAGATCCAGTCCTCCAAGCACCATTTGTCAGATGGACTGTTCTGCTGGACCTGGGTGGGTTGTCAAGAATCATTTGGTCATAGATGTGTCTGTTTCTGAATCATTGATTCAGTTCCATTGGTCTATGTGTCTGTCTTAATGCTAGTACCATGCTGTTTTTACCACTGTAGCTAGGTAATAAGATTTAAAGTCTGGAAGTGAGAGTTCTCCAACTTCATGTTTCCTTTTTAAGATATTTCTGGCTATTCAGGCCCCCTTACCCTTCCAAACAAAATTGCTAATTTTGTTTGTTTAAAAAATGGTTGTGGAATTTCTATCAGGATTGCAATGAATCTGTATATCAATTTGGGTAGAATTGGCATCTTAATGATATTTAGTCTTCCAATCCATGAGCATAGAATGTTCTTCCAATTATTTAGGTCTTTTTTATTTCTTTTAACAATGCTTGCAGTTTTCTGAATACAAGTGTTTTATATCCTTGGTTAAGTTTATTATAAATATTTGATTCTTTCAGTCAAAGGAATTTTTTTCCTGATTTCCTCCTCAGATTGCACATTACCAGTGTCTTTTAAAGTCTATTTCCTCTGATATAAGTACACCAGGTTTTGTTGTTGTTGTTGTTTGTTTGTTTGTTTTGTTACTGCATTTGTGGAATACTTTTTTTGAGCCTTTTCACTTACATTTTATTGGTATCCTTGGGTCTAATGTGAGTCTCTTAACTTAAAGACAGTGTATAGATAGCTCATATTTTCTTAATTATTCTGCCAGTCTATGTCTTTTGATTGAGGAGTTTAATCCATTAACAATTAATGATATTACTGCAAAAACTCTTCTTGTGTCATCCATTTGGACTTTGTTCTTTTTTTCTATTGTATTTTATTTTTGACCACAATTTTGTGAGTTTCAGTTATTTTTACAATCTTTAATTCTAGACTCTCTTCTAAGCCTCTCTCCCCTGTCTTTTCTTTTCAGACTGTAGCATTCCCTTTAGTATTTCCTGCAAGCCAGTCTTTGTTATAATCTCTCTAAGTTTCTGTTCATCTATGAATATTCTAAACTCACCTCATTTTTTTGAAAGACAATCTTGCTGGATATAAGATCTTGACTGGAAATTTTTCTCTTGCAGTATGTTAAATATATCATACCACAGCCTTCTGGCATCCATGGTTTCTGGTGAAAATCGGCACTTAATCTTATGGGTATCCCTTATATGTCATCCAATGCTTTTCTCTTGCTGCTTTCAGTATTCTCTCTTTGTCTTTAGCATTTGACATTATGATTAGTATGTGTCTTGGAGCTGGTCTATTTGGATTTATTCAGATGGGAGTACATTGTGCTTCTTGGACATGGATATCTAAGTCCTCCAATAGGGTTGGGAAATTTTCTACCATTATTTCTTCAAATCTTCCTTCTGCCACTTTTGCCTTCATTTCTCCTTGTGGGACACCCCTGACAAACATGCTTGCATGTCTCTTGCTGTCATTAAGTTCCCTGAGACCTTGTTCAATTTTTTCCATTCTTTTCTTCATCTCTTCTTTTGTATGTTCACATTCAGAGGCCATGTATTCAAGCTCACTAATCCTTCCTTCTGCCTCCTCAAATCAGTTGTTATATGATTCCAGTGTATTTTTAATTTCATCTATTGTACCTTTCATTCCTGTAAGATCTGCTATTTTTCTATTAATGCTTTCAAATTCTTCTTTGTGCTCATTCAATGTCTTCTTAACATCCTTAATCCCTTTAGCCATCTCATTCAATTCATTAAGGAGATTTGTTTGAACATCTATGATTAGTTGTCTCGACTCCTTTATGACATCTGGAGGCTTATCTTGTTACTTTAACTACTCCCTATTTCTTGGTATAGATTGTAATTTTTTGTTGGTGTCTTGCATCTGGCTTACTAGATGTTATTTTGGGTGCAGTTTATCTATTCAGTTTAGGACTTTCTTGTCCTTTCTCACTTGCTGGTTGTATAGTAGGAGCCAACAGTAGTTGGTGCTGCAAGCTGTGGAGGCTCAATCTGCCCATGTTGTCCCAGTGACCAGTGAAGCTTCTCCCAACTTTGTCCTTTGCCAGGTGTAGGAACAGAGTTGCAGGCATGTGGAATAATCCATGTTGTGCAGGCCAAAGCTGTCGGTAGTTGCCTGGAGAGACTGACAATGCTTCAGGTCCCTTCTTCCCCTGCTTTGGGTGGGAATGGAGCTGCAGATGTGGGCAGCAATCTGTGCCATGGGTGTCCAAAATGACCATAGTTGCCCAGGAAGGCTATTAGACTGTTTCAGTCTGTGCCAGCTGAATGTACTCGCAGTCTCCTGGAGAGGCTGGTGCAGGTTGCCCTGTCTTCCTCTTTGCTGGAGGTGGGGCTGGAGCTTCGGCTACAGCTGCAGTCCGATCTGGGTGGAATGAAGCAGTTCTCTACCTTTATTGTCCATTCTGCTTCCTCTCAAGCTGAAGGTGGAGTAAAATGGTAGCTACCAGCCTCTTTTTGACTTGCACAGATTCAAACTTTAGCTGTTCTTAGGATTATACTTTAGCTCTCTGAATTGACTAATCAGTAGCTGAGGTTAGTGCCCAACCACCACTTTCTCCCCCATTTTTGGGAAATGGAGCTTCCAATTCCAGCCACAGAATAGCTCCCAAGATGGCTTGTACCTCCAGTGGAGGATGGGCACTGGTGTCTGTGGCATGCAGCATGCTACTCACAAATCTTTTTTGCAGATGGACAGTCTCCTCCTTCCATTCCTTCAAGGATGTTTCATGCTGGTCTTCTGGGCTCCTGGAGCCCCCAAACAGATGCTTTAGATAGGTCTAGGGGATTACTAACTGCCTGTAGCATGGACTGACTCTAGGAGTTCCTTATTCTGCTGCCATTTTGCTGGTTGTCCCAACATATTTTTTAACCAGAGAAAATATAAAAGCAATGGTTATTGATTACTCTCCAATTTTTATCAGCTGTTCTTAGATTTAAGGTATAGGAAACACATGGAAATCTTTATGTTTGTGTTTTTCCTTTCCTCTATTCAATCATTCCACTCTTTTTACTTCCGTTTACTTCAAGAATGAAGTGAAATCTTTCAAGTGACTATTGCAACAGCAAAGAGTAATTGTAAAAATGCAAGCACTGTGGAGCAATGTTTTCTGGCTTCAATTCCCAGCTTTTGACACATTAGCCGTGAGACATCAAGGAACTTAATGATTTTGTGCCATGGTTTTCTTATTCCATATGAAAAAGATTTTAATAAAAATAAATATTTCCAAATGTTTATTGTGAGACCTGAATGAGATACTATATTTAAACAGAATGCATTAAGCATGCATATAAACATAT
Organism: Dasypus novemcinctus; assembly: GCF_030445035.2. Lineage (NCBI taxonomy): Eukaryota > Metazoa > Chordata > Mammalia > Cingulata > Dasypodidae > Dasypus > Dasypus novemcinctus. The sequence goes on along the minus strand of NC_080701.1, from coordinate 6,660,932 downwards.
GCTATTATTATTAAAGAGTTTAGACTGAACTTTCTAAATTGACTCTTTCTAGAATATGACCCTTTAAAAAAAAACTTCAAAGGGCAGAGCTTTGTCCTAGGTTCTAAAAGGTAGAAGAATAATCAGTAGTCTCTGATTTCAAAGTACATCTTCAGTAGGGAAGAATTACTATGTTATATTGGAGTTTAAAGAAATAGCATTAAATGTGATAATTTTTCTTCATTATATTCTTTAAAATTACCTCATTTCAAAATCTAAAATATAAACACACAAAAAAGTAATTTTAAGGGATAATTAATCAAATCTGAACGTGACAGTATTTTTGTTATGCCCAAAGTATTAAGATTAATATATAAGTAGTTTAAAATATAAATGATTGTTAGCAAGGAAGAATAGTATAAATACCTTAAGTGATATTCCCATATTAATCTTAATACAAATTATTCTGTAGAAATTACTATCTGGCATTCCATTTTTATTAATATAAAGAAGAGGCATATATCACAGTAAAATTGTTGGAATGATTTTTTTGTCCATTAAGAGCATTCATCATACTCATTAAAATTTTTCTCAGTGTTTTATAATCTTAGTGTTATTTTATCTTTTCCTCCCACCTAAATATCTACATTTTATTCAATGTGACTTAACAAAGTGTTTGATGCTATCAGCAGAATTGGGATTTGTAAGTAAATTCGGAAGCTCCATTATATTCTGCTATATCTTAAATCTCCTCTTCATTCAAATTCACCCACATCTGGTTCTTTTTTTTTTTTTCCAAGTAAATCAGAAAAGTGAAAGCTCAGAATATTTCATTTATGTGCTCTGTCAGTACAAAGATTCTTTGGATACTAAAGAATTGATTAAAACCCTGCAGACAGCTGTGATCATCAAAAGTTTTCAATAGTCCTTTAGCCTCTTTCATAAGATGAAAATAATTGCTGATATGACTAATATAACATTTGTTTAATGAGGAACTATCAAGATTACAGGCCACTTTGTAGATATAGTTGAGTTAATTAAATGAAACTAAGTATGACCATAGAGGAAATACAGAGCAAAATATATCCATGAGAAAAACAGGGACCTAAACTTAAATACTTTAGCTTTGGCACTCAAAAATACGCACTGAATTAATTAATAAAAGAATGAAAAATAACTAACATAATACTTAAACTATTACTTGGACCAAATTATTACGACTAATATTCTCCTTTGGACATCTGAAAGGTAACTTCATCATTAAACCCATAAGTTCCAAACCAAACTAGCAAAATAGCTATTTTTTTATCAAATGCTTATTAAGTTTCAGGTAATGTTATAAGCATATTAAATATATAACCTTATTTGACTCATAAATAGGCCTATGAGGGAAATTTTAATACTGCACACATTTTAAAATGTTTTATTATTTATTTACATTTAAGAGGTACCAGGGTTTGAACCCAGGACCTCATACATAGGAAGCAGGTGCTCAACCACCGAGCTACATCCACTCCCCAATGAGAGCTGCATTTTTCATTTTTTTTTTTGTTTTGTTTTTAGGAGGTACTGGGGATCAAACCTGGGACCTCATACATAGGAAGCAGGTACCCAACCACCTAAGCTACATCCCCTTCCACATTTTAAAGAGGAGAAAACTGAGGCATAAAGAATTGAAACATTTGGTTCTTTTAATAATTTCATACAACTGAAAAAGATCATTTGGTACCCCTTACCTACTTTTGTCCCATGTCCTTACTAATTTTTAATACTCCAGGTAACATACTTATACCTATGTACTCTAATAATGTGTTCTCATCTTCCCTCCATCACTTTTTTGTCGTTGTTTTATCATGTTCCTGCTGTTCTTAAGAGGAAGAAAATTGCATGAGATGATTATTAGAAAGCCCTAAGCTCAAGATCAGCCACACAATTAATTACTAACTGCTTCATTACAGGTCTTTGATGATGATGATGATGGTGGTGGTGGTGATGATGATGACAGAAAACATTAGGAAAATTTAGAAGTGTTTTGTAAGCTTCAAGAAAGTTTCTAATAATTTTTTTCCTTCTTTATTATTTTTTTAATGTTCCATATTCCTGGAATAATACAGTCTTTCCATTAGCAGTAGCACCACTTTTCCACTCCCTTGAAATATAGGACATGTGCTGGTATGTGGAGGATGGATGGCAAAAGGCTGCATAAGCAGCTGCTGTACAGCAGGTAAAATGAAATTACTATAGACAGGGTGGGCAAAAGAAGACCCCAAAGGCTACAAAGCAAGACATGCTGCCAGCTTTCATAAGGACCCAAGTTTAATGGATGCAAAGAAGCTAGGGCAGAAAAGGAGCTGGCCGAGCACAGCTGTATGCATTAGAGAACTTGGCAGTTCACTGTGGTTAAATTATGGGGAGGAGGAGCGAGAACGTGCACTACAAGTGTTAGTTTAAGACCAGAGTAAAATCAGGCTTCATTTGTACGCGGCAGAAATCAACTGCCTGTCACACTGTGCTGGCCTTTTTAATCACACTGATGGCACATTATCCATAGTGTGATATTGGAACACAAAGGACAGTGGAACATTATTCATTCTTCTACCTTTATCCCATTGCTTTGGACTTTTTCCAAAAATATTCTTACATCCCACTATAGTCTTTGAGTGCTCAAGAGACAAATGAAGACATTATAACTTGTATGACACTGGAAAAATATACTACCCTTGATTTTTATGAGAACAGAGTTTAGTGACAGACGAGCTACAAACTGTTTAAAGCAGAATGTGAATTGAGTTTGGAACTATAATAAGATTGCGGCCCCATTCATCCCATAACCAAAAATGACACATCACTTCTGCTCAGAGTTTTTGTTGCACTTGTGAACAATTGTTAAAATCAACTTATTTCTATGTAAATGCAAAATCATATTCTGCCAGACACTGCTTCTCCTTGAACTAGGAAATAGCTTGCCTCCTAAATTTAAGCCCTCCTAAGTAAGGAGGGAAGAGTAGAATGCAAATGACTATGACTGAGAAGAGGTGATAAAATCTACTTGCCTTTTCAAAGCATCAAAGGGAAAGATATGCTCTGCTCTAGAAGAATACCTAAATCATGCCAATAGATAAGTTACCAGCAGTAGAGCACATTCATCCAATGTCATCCACTTGTACCATAACAAATTTTATAAGGGAGGAGAAAAACACAATGAAATGGTCTGGATAATGTCACAATAATGCCTATCCATTTTCTATGACTTTATTTTTCCAATGGGAAATGTCTCCATTTATATGATAAAAAAGGCCCTTTCTTTCCTCTGACTAGAAGGTTTGGCCAATTCTCTGCTCAAGTGCTTTTAACTCCTGATTAATTGGCAATTGGATGAAACTTTATTTTCAATTGCACTCTAGGCTGCCTATATTCAATTCAGGATGAATCGTCCTCAAAACAAATAAAACATTGGTTGACAGTAACAAAAAAGCGCTTTATATTAAATGAAAGGTCCTTTTCTCTGTGAATGTAACAACCACATTAACAACGGGAAAGGGACGCTGACCAATTTATCTTGGCAATGTTCTCTTCAAAAACAATTCTTTGGAAAGCCGCATGAGAAGACCCCTGCAGCCGTGTGCGTGGGAGGCCCTGGCCTGTTTCACTGTGACACTTTCGCCTGCTCTTCACTTGTGCTGAGGATGTGATGGCCTCCCAGCAAAACAAACGAATTTGATGCCTTTTCAGGATTTTTGGTTCTTCACCTTCTGGTCTTACATTTCTAGTTACTAAAATTGATATAGTAATAAATGGTCATATTTTTATAAATGTCTCAGATTGATAAAAAAAGGAATAAATGTCCTAAGATTTTCTTGATTGCTTAAAAATATCTGAAAACTCTTGAACGGAAATACAGATGACTAGAGCATGGACTTTTTAAAATTAGAAACTAGCTATTTGTTAATGATTAATGAAACTTATTCAGGCATAATTCTCAAGTTATATTTACCTATTTACAAAAAGTTATAGGGGAAACTGAGCTTTTAAAACTTTTTATTTTGAAATAATTTCAAATTAATAGGTCTTACAAAAATAACACAAACCCAATACAAAGAACTCTAACATACCTCTATCACCCAGATACCCAGATCCACCAATTTCGACATTTTGCCACACTTGCCGGATCATTCTGTCTGTCCATCAATCTATCAGGCCTTCGATCTGTCTATCCACATTTCTAACTTCCTGTCTACTTGTCTCTCGTTTATCAATCCATTTTATGAACACTTGAGCACAGGTTGTGTACATCTTTTTCCTTTGTTTTGTTTTCTGTTTTTTGTTTTTGTTTTTGTTTTTGAGGTACCAGGGTTGGGGATTGAACCTGGGACCTTGTATGTGGGAAGTTGGTGCTTAACCACTGAGCCACATCAGCTTCTCCATCATGCTCCTTTAACACTTAATACTGCCATGTACATTTCCTAAGAACACTTCTGTTAACCACCTTAAGGGCAATTCTTAAGTTTAAGAAATTTACAGTCTATTTTTCCAATTTTTTCATATATCTCAAATATCATTTTGGCCCTTTATCCTCAATTATTAGATCCTGTCCAGAATCACATTATTATATTTCATTGTAATTGTCTCTCATTATTATTATTATTTTTTAATTGTGGAAAAAATATATGCAACATAAACTTTCCCATCTCAACTGCTCCCAAGCATTCCCTTCAGTCCCTTCCCTTACTAGAATGCCCCCATTTCCTCAAATTGAAACCCAGTATCCACTACGTACTAACTCACCACTCGCCCTGCCCACACCCCAGCCACCGGTACTCTATTTTCTGTCTCTGTAACTTTGTATGTTCTCTGATAATTCCTTGTAATAACCATGCAGCCTAAATTTAGCATCCTAAATCTATAACACTCACTTGCTTAGATACTAATGGAACTTGAACGCTATACACAAACTACATTCCTTTACTCCTCTGTCTACTCCGCCTTTATACAGTTCTTGTCACAAATGGCATGCTAACACATCATGAGTACAAAACCACCGGTTTAGCATTACATTTTATGCATTTGTCTTTTAAATCCTATAGAAAGTGAAGAGTGGAGTTACAGACCAAAAATACAGAAGGACTGGCATTTATATTTACCCATTACATTACGCTTAACAGATTCTTACTTCTTCGTTTGGTTCTGATCTATTTTTTCCTTTCAGCTTACAGAGCTTTTTTTTTTTAAGATTTATTTTTATTTATTTCTCTCCCCATCCACCCCTTTGCTCTCTGTGTCCATTTGCTGTGTGTTCTTCTGTGTCCGCTTGCTTTCTTATCAGCAGCACTGGGAATCTGTGTCACTGTTGTTGCGTCATCTTGTTTTGTCAGCTCTCCATGTGTGTGGCTCCACTCCTGGGCAGGCTGCACTTTTTTCACATGGGGTAGCTCTCCTTATGGGGGTATTCCTTGTGCACGGGGCTCCCCTACATGGGGGACACCCTTGCGTGGCACAGCTACTTTGCGCACATCAGCACTGCGCATGGGCCAGCTCACTACTCATGCCAGGAGGCCCTGGGTTTGAACCCTGGACCTCCCATGTGGTAGGAGGATGCTCTATCAGTCCAGTCAAATCTGCTTCCTCTAGAACTCTTCAGTATATTTTGTATGGCTGATTTAGTGTTGATGAATTCCTTCAGCTTTTGTTAAAAGGAAATTTCTTATCACTCCCTCACTTTTGAAAGATGGTTTTCTAAGATCTAGAATTATTGCTTGGCAATGTTTTCCTTTCAGCACGTTTAACTATTCATCCCACTGCCGTTTTGCCTGCAGGGTTTCCTACGAGAAGTCAACACTTAATCTTCCTGACCTCCCCTTGTATGTGGCATGTTGCTACTCCCTTATGGCTTTCAGACTTCTCTCTTTAGCTTTGGCTTTGGACAGTTTGATTATAATATAATGTGCCATGGGTCTATTTGGGTTTATCCTGCTTGGAGTTTGCTCACTGTGTCCATTGTGCTTACTCATGTCTCTCATTATCTTTGGGAAGGTTTTCCAATGATTCTTTGAACACTCTCTGTTTTTTTTCTCTCTTCCCTTTTCTTCTGGGATTCCCACAATGTGTACATTGGTAAACACAGAGACTCCCACAGGTTACTCAGGCTCTGTTCACTTTTCTTCATTCTTTCTTCTTTCTGCCCCTGAGACTGGATGATTTCAGTTGTCTTATCATCAAGTTCACTGGCTCTTTCTTCTACTACCTCCAAGCTGCTGTTTAAACCCTCTAGGGAAATTTTAATTTCTGTTACTGTGGTCTTTAGCTCTGTTTCATCCTTTTCATAATTTCCATCTTTTATTGAAATTCTCTGTGTTACTCTATCATTCTCCTGATTTACTTAGTTCTTTGTCCTTTTTTCCCTTTAGCTCTTTGAGCATATTTAAAAAATAATCTTTGTATGTTATGTTCCAGATCTTTTTAATGCTTTAATTTCACCTTTGCCTGTGCCATTATATCATGTTTCTTTGTATGCTTTGAAATTTTTAAAAATCTGGACATTTTGATATTTTATTGTATTATCACTAAAATTTAGAATCTAAGCCACATATTCCTTAAGCTTGTATGCAGTTAGTGTTATAACAGAGATTTCCTTGAATACCAGGAGCTAACCAAAAAAAAGGGAAAAAAAGAAAATGCCTCTTCTAGTCTTACAGGTGCGAGTGCTCTCCTTCAGCGCTTATCCACACAATGAGTTTAGAGAACAGCTCCAAGCCACAACATAGGGGCTTCCCTGATCCTTTCCGTGCACGTCTTTCCTTGGGCGTGGGTGTGTGTGTATGTGTGTCCCTAGGAATTCCCCTTTTTACTCAGATATGAATGCTCCTTTTTCCTTAGGAAGCAGTTACCTCATGACCCCACTGTATGTCCAAGGCCAGCAGTCCCTGCACTCAGGCACCACTGGACTGCACTCCCACAATCTTCTGGAGGAGAACCCTGTGGACCACCTTCTACACACAGGGCAAGGTCTGGGATGGCGATGCCCTCAACCACCACCAGGCAGATTGGACCAGGCATACATGCTCCCTCCAGAACCAGAGCCAGGATCCTCACTGGGGGAGGAGACCTGCTCTACCCTGAGCTGGTGGGGGGTGGAGAAAGGGCCAGCCACAAGATCATGAGATCCCACCACTCTTAAGTAGCCTTTCTCTTGATGTAGCTCTTGCCCTTTACTACAGGCCCTTAGCTACTTTCTGAAGCTTTGGAAAAGGTCTTCTGCCAGTTCTTGCTGGATGGTCAAAGCTTCTATGGGTGGACAGAGCCCTGAAGCATTTCACTCTAGCATCTTGTTCTCTTATCACCATACTCATTACATGTGACTATGGACAAAGAACTTTCCAGGATTTCATTCTCAATATTTAAGGTGAGTATACTTAATTTCCTACAGTTTTCCACAAAATATCCCTATGTGATTGTTCTTTTCCTCTTTTCAAAGTAAGTCTTAATATATTGCCAAAAATGATGAGATAGAAATGGTAAGGGAAAGGATTGAATTGCAGTAGGAATAAGAATAAAAAAGTACTGATAGTTAATGATAAAATGGTAATAGTCTAAAATAAAATCATAAAATTTCTTCAAGAAGGTATTGAATTATTAGAGAAATATTCCATGTACATAGATAAAGAGTAAATATTTTAAAGATGTTAATACATGTAATGCTTTTCCAATCAAATTAGCCATGGGATATTTTGTTTGTATGCTTTGATTTCCTTAAAACTTCATAAAACATTTATGAAGTTACCTGGAAAAAAAAAAAAAGGAAACTAGCCAAACTGTTTTTCAAATGAAAAATAATGATGGAAGACTTTCTTTACTTGGTATTATTTGCTCAGAAATAGGTAAAAATATAGTATCAGAATGCCATTTCTTGAAGTTCTACTTTATAACATTGATCACCTGTCCTCTAGTTTCCAATAATACTTTCATCTTTTCCTTTTAAGGATTCACAGGAAACAATTTTTTAAAGGAAGCACAGAGGTTTGAACCTGGGACCTCATACATGTGAAGCAGGTTTCTAACCTTTGAGCTACACCCACTCCACTGGAAACACTTTTAATGTCCATTTTTCTACCAACAGTCACTTCAAAGCAATCTAGGCTTGTTCTGTCAAGTGCCTCAAAATTCTTCCAGCCTGTCCCCATCACCCAATTCAGAAGCCACTTCTACACTTTTAGGTGTTACTAAAAGTATTATTCCACTTTCTGGTACCATAATCTATTTTAGCTAGGCTGGCTGCAATAAAAAATATCATACAATCTGTTGGCTTAACAACAGGAACTCATTGGCTCACGGTTTGGAAGACCTAGAAGCCCAAAATCAAAGCACCCGAGAGCCATGCCTTCTCCCTGAGGTCTGCACCGCTCTCGGGCTGACTTGCCACCATCCTTGGCATTCCTTGGTTGCGTCTTTGCTTCCCATCACAAGACGATCTCTCTCTGCTTATGTCTGCTCCTCCGGGTTCCACTGACTTCTGCCCCCTCTTGTGGCTTTCTCCTTACAAGCCTTCCAGTAACAGGGATTAAGGTCCACCTGATTCAGTTGAGCCAAAACTTAACTGAAAATAACTTCTCATGGTCCTATTAACAGTGGGTTCAAACCCTCTGTCAGGGATGCAGATTAAGACTAAGAATGTGTTTTTTGTTGGGGCACATAATTCGTCTACCACAATGGGAAGTATCATTTTTCTTTATATTTGTCAACTTGATGCTGCTAAATGGTATTTTATTGCTATTCTATATGGTAATTATTTTATTACTAATCAAGTTGAGATATCTTAATATATTCTTTTCCATTTGTGATTTGTATGAATCACCTTTTCAAGTCCTTTGCTCATTTTTCTAGTTTGGTATTTGCCTTTTCTATTGAGACCATAAAGATGTTTGATATATAATAACCCTATGTCTGTTATATACATTGCAAAAATTTTCCCAACTTGTTTTCAGTGTTAAGGACCAATAGATTTGATTATGAAGGGTCTCCTCTGTTCAAATTATGTTAGCCACATAGAGGCCTCCTGTCTTACTCTTGTTTATATATATTAAATTTTGCTTTGACTTTCACATATTTTAATAAATTTAGTTATATAAATTTTAATGTTTATGTCAAATTTTATTTAATATTTATATACTAATATTTAGTTAAATAATGAATATATTTTATTATATTTTATATAATATGACTTATATTAAATATAATAAAATATATTTATTATATTTATTATTTCTAATATTAATTAAAATTTAAAATAAATATATATTAGAAATAATATGTTTATCAGGGAAAACTTGCAATTAATTCTCAATATTTTAAGGTTTTTAGAAAAAAAAGTTTGTACCGTGATAGGTCAATATTTTCCAGATGGCTTTTTTAGCTACAATTTTGTTGTGTTCCATGATAAGTTTTAGATTCATATTCTCTCCACTAAGGTACATGGTTTGAATTAGTTCTTAATTGTTTACTAGGCTCAAGCAGCCCTAGCTTGTGGTTTGTCATAGAAATTAATCCCTCAATTATACAAATATACTCCAACATTTCTATAATTTTTTTTTTTTAAACAGAAGGGGTCCAACTTGGCAAACACACAAACTAAGACCAGTTTAGCTTGCACTTAAATTTAGACAAGTGTTATAGGATGCATCACCAAAGTTCCTTGCTGGATTCCAGTTCCATTTGGAGTTACAGTTTTGATAAGTGAGGGGCTGGAAGATTTTCCTCCTTTAATTTTAGATTTCCATCATATATTTGGACTGAGTGTGGCCTGAGTTTACAAATCTGGCATTTCATGGACTCTAGCCCTTTCCTTTCAGCTCAGTCCAGGCTCTGGAGTTTCACCATCTGCTGAAGGAATTGTCTTGCCTTGGAATTCTTGCATGCCTCCAGTGAATTCCCACTTTACTCTGATGGTCCACTACCTTCCCACCAGGATACTTGTTCCTCATGTTAAGCCTGTGTGACAGTTTGAGGTTATTTATGCCTATAAACTGATCTGCTCCTCTAGGTGTGATACACTTTGAATGCATTAGATTCTGTGGACATGTCTGGATTAAATTCCCTTTAAGTTTAGGGCTTTGCTTCTACCATGTCAATAGGGCATGCCTCAGGGTTGAGGTCCTGCCCCCTTGGTGGGCTGATATAAATGGACACTCACTCAAGAAGACACACAGGAGAAGATCCAGAAAGAGAGAACTCCATAGATGACATGGGCAGAGAGAGTGGGCTCCATAGAAGTGGAGAGGGAAGCACTTTGATCTTGTGGCCCCAGGAAGAGAGATGAGCCCTTTGCCTGATAGTTTACAGCTGAGCAGCTAAGGAAGTCTGGAAAGAAGCAAGCCCTGTGCTTCTCTGTAGCTGAGAGAGAGGAAGGCTGAATCCTCGCAGAGATCGCCTGCTTCTTGCTTCAACACATGGCAATTGACTTTGGTGAGAAAGCAACCTTGAGTTGTACTCTTCGGGGACTTGTAACTATAGCCTTTTATCCCAAATAAATACCCTTAAAAAGACAACAGATTTCAGATACTTTGCATCAGCACCCCTTTGGCTGACTGATACAGCCTGTATCCTGTGCTTTTCCTTGGATTTGGTAGCATGCACCTTTTAAGAGCAGGTGAACTTTTAGCATTCTTGTGAAAGAATGAAAAAGAGAACTCTAGAAGAAGACGTTCTCAGAGGTTTTGTCAGTCCTGAGCAACTCCAAGAAGTTGTGTGCTGTACCCATATCTTTTTGCATCATGTTCTATGTATCCCATTCCACCGAGGCTTTGCCAGTTTCCAGTGGCTGATTTAGCCTACAGCTTCTAATCTAACCTGCCATGGTGCATTTAAAGAGACCATCTCTGGAAGTTTTTGAAACATGAAAGCAAAAGTGCAAATGCAAGTCAATATCTATCACTTTCATTAGAATTCATATCCCTACACTTTTGGAATGCAAAGCCATTTTAGTTCAAATTCTGACAATAAGTTGCAATAGTCATGATTAGTAAGAGGATCTAGAATAATAGATTCTGTATCTCCATCTTCAGAAGGCATGATTGTTCTGTAAACCTGCAACATCTCCAGTAGGGGGGAAAAAAACAGATTAAAAGGATTAAATAAGACCATTTGCTGTCTCAGATTTTCAAAACATTTTGTACTCCAAGACAGAAATAAGCCTTCTCACTGCAGACTTCTGTAAATGGGTAGTGCTTAACTCATCCAGGCATTAGATTGTTGGCTGCAATAATCAGGCATGGTCCACCATTTATACCAATAATGAACAGTAATATATCAAAGCTTTATAATGACCATGACAAGAGAAATAAGAAAAAATGTATTTTTTGTATTTTCTATAACAGAACATGAACATCTGCAATAATGGCAGCCTTACATTTTCTTTCCAAACCTTACATTAAAAATTTTTTTCTTGCTTTATTGCATCTTCTAGTATCTCCAATATAATGAAGAATATAAGCAATGAGAACAGGCAGTCTTGTTTGGTTCTCAACCTCAGAGGGAACCTTTAATATTTCACCATTGAGTGTGATGCTTGCTGTTGGTTTTGTGTTCATATTATCTGCTGTGGTATTATCTACCCCTGTGTTCTTAATTTGATATGTTTTTATTATGATGGGTGTATTAATCAGCCAAAGAGGTGATGATGCAAGATACCAGAAATTGGTTGGTTTTTATAAAGGGTATTTATTTGGGGTAGGAGCTTACAGATACCAGGTCATAAAGCCTAAGTTACTTCCCTCACTAAAGTCTATTTGGAGCAAGATGGCTGCCAACGTCTGTGAGGATTCAGGCTTCCTGGGTTCCTATGTTTCTGGCGTTTGCTTTTCTCTGGGTTCAAGCTTCCTTCCTTCCTGGGGCTTGCTTCTCTTTCCTCTGGGAGTTTACTTTCCAGGGCTCCAGCTTAAGTCTTCAGCATCAAACTCCAACATCAAAACTTCAACATCAGAAACCCTCAACTCTGTTCTTTGCCATGCCTTTTATCTGTGAGTACCCACCCACCAAGGAGTAGGGACTCAACACCCTAATCATAACTCAATCATGCTCAGGTACAGATCAGATTACAAACATAATCCAATATTTCTTTTTGGAATTCATCAATAATATCAAACTGCTACAATGGCTATTAAATTTTATTCAATGCTTTCTCTGCATCCTTGAGATGACCCTGTGAATTAATTCTCCTTTACTCTTTTAATATAGTGAAATATTGATAGATCTTCAACTGTTAAACCAGTCTTGTAATCCTGGGCTAAAGCATACTTGATCTTGGCATGCTACCCTCTTATACATTATTGGATTCAATTTGCTAATCCTTTGTGGGTGTTTGCATTTGTCTTCATGGGTGACATCAGCTTGTAATTTTCCTCTAACAGCATCTTGGCATGTCTTTGATGCCAAATTTATGCTTGCCTCATGAATGAATTGTACACTGTTTCCTCATTTTCTACTGTACTTTCGATTCTCTTGTGTGGAGTCATGCATTTCTTAAGCTGAGACAGAATTCACAGATGAACTCTCTGTGACTGGAGTTTTCCATGTAAGAAGATTTAAATTAAGAGTCCTTCTTTAGTAGCTATGAGACTCTTCATGTATTCAGTTTTGTCTCTGGTCATTTTGGGGGGGGGTTGTGTTTTTCTAAGAATTTGTCTGTTTCCCTCAAATTTTTCTAGAAGTAAAGTAAAACAAGGGTTAGAGGGGAAGGGGAACAATGGGGATCTTCCTTCCCTCATTGGGGAGGCAGGTGAACTTGTACAGCACTTTTGAGAACAGTGGCATATTATCTATTAAAATAGAACAAAATCATACTCTAGCCCAGCAACTCAATTTTTTGGATTATATCAAACAGAAATGCGTGCAAATGTGAAGAAATGAATATGTATCAGAGCAGCATTGCTGTAATAGTCCCAAGATGGAAACAACCCAAATGTGAATCAACACAGCAACAACAACAAAAAAGAAATTGTGATATATCCATACAAGTGTACATGATGTAATAATTTTTTAAAATGTCCTTGACAAATAAATGGCAAGATGGATGAAAGATGATAGGTACACAAAAAGTCCATACATTTTTATACCTTTTTATAGAGTATGAAAAGCAAATTAAACTAAATGTAGGGTTGCATGCTTAGATGATGAATGTATAAATTAACGTATAGAAGTAATCAGCATAAAAATCTGAATAGTGATTACTTTTGGAGTAAATGAGGGTTTCCATGAGGATTTTGTTGCTCAAGGTATATATTTGATCTGAATGTTAAATAGTTAGAGGAGCATTCATTTGTGATAATTCATGGCCCTGTTTATTTTTGTTTTGTGCCCTCCTCTATGCTGTGCTTTACAATAAACAAAAGTTAAAAATGCACCAACTGATATGCACTGATTACTCTAAAATTATTATAAATTTATTTTGGACACAAAAACACCAAGCATCTATAAAATAAATTGGCCTAAACTTTTCAAAAGTTGCCCCAAGTCTAGCCCAGGATTTAACCCACAACAAGGCACCCACTGTCCAACTTCTCTGTACTAAACTGAGCTTGGTCCATTTCTCAATATGAATTCTGGAACTTCCAGTATCTAGTGATAGAACTGGACCTAAGGCATGGAGAATATACTTCTGAGGGAAAGAAGGGAGAGCCAAAAGAAAGGATACTGTGTAAAGGTCAGGTAAAGAACCAGAGACATTGTACAGAGGGATTGGTCCAAGGAGCGAAATCCAATAAAAAAGAATGGGAAGTAAGCCATTTCATTAAGCTGGAACTAGAAGGGGTTCCCTCAGTATTTTGGGTAATATGTAAAGACTTTTCTTATGCTGTACATACAGACTTAGCACAGTGAGGGGTTTTGGGAGTTGGGAAAAACCTCTCACTGTGCTAAGCCTGTCTGGGCAGTTGTTGTCCCAAACCCTTCTGCATATTCCATTCTATTCTTTCCCTTACCATCCTATAGCATCTATATTTTGTAATTGCTAAAAATTTAAATCATAAGTAGTAGAAACATAATCAACTGAGTTCTGCTTTCCAATATGGCTTGCAAAACCTGTAGCCTGTTTTTCTCACTTTTCAGTAACGTAAGAGGTATGCTATACACAAGACCCTTGAGTCTGTTGCAGTCAGAATTTTCTCTGCTCGCTGCCTGTGCACCCCTCCTAGGTTTTGTGGTGATAAGAAAGGTCCTTTGTTCTCCTTCCTTCGGCTGGAGGTTAAATTTGACTGGGCATTAGATGGAAGTTCCAGAAAAGATACTCCACTGTGTGAAACTCAACAGATAAAAAATAGCTGTGTCTATTGCATCTTCTGAAAATCCTCCCTACCAAAACGGGCCCCAATCTTCTACAGAGATGATGGAACTGGCATGCAGAAAGAAAACATAGCAGGGCAGTTGAGATACTAAAAAGATAGGTTTCCCAGAAATAACTAGCTTTGAGAGGAGCTTGCAGAGGTACCTCAGAAGTCAAGATCTCATGCCTTCAATCACCATGATTTCTTACCAAGTTCATAATTACTGTTTTTCTATGGCTTTGTTAAAAGGTAGTACACACTAGATTTATGTCCAGGAAGAGAAATCTAAACAAAAAAATCCACTGATTGATATTGTTTTAGCCAATCTTCTCTCTTCCTAACTGGTCTGTAATTATATATAGTATATAATATAATATATAATACATAATATACATGCATATAATATTTACATAGCTAATTCATCTTCAACAAAAGGGGCTAATTTTGTCTGAATTTAGTTAGAGTGCATTGGTTTCATTGCTTTAATTTGAAAGCTTCTAAGTACTAGTTGTTGTTATTAATTCTTTGGTTAATCATGTTTTATTGTCTGCATAACTGGTATTCAGAGGAGTTGTGTATAGTGAAGACAAGGTGGTGTTTTTTTTTCCCAGTGGCTACTTTCAGACGTGCCGCGTTGAAACGCCCTTCTCTGCTGGGTAGCTGGGCCCTTCACAGGATATGGTTTTAAGTCCATAATTGTGCCATCATTTTCAATTTCTCACTTTAAGTTCTGGATGTGCCATATCACCTTGAAAGCGCGGCATGTCCTCTGCCTGCTAGACCTGAGGCCCGAGGGACGTGGAGCAGCTGGGAACTCGGTCCCTCCTTGCACTCCTTCACCTTCACGCCCTGCGGGACTTGACCTCGGGGGGCCAGGCTTAAGGACCCGGTGGAAGAGGGCCCGGGGCCAGCACACTTGCTCTCCCAGCGACCTGCAGAGGCGATTTCCCTAGTCAGCTCCTGTCAAGTGAGCTGCTGAGCAGGCAGGCAGGAGCCCAGCGCTGGTTACAAGGGAGGCTGATGTAGGGACCTGGAGGGGCACGGGCCTGACTTAGCCTTTTTATCCCTTTTTATCTATAGCAAACTTGTTTGTTCTCTTATACATTCCACTTACTGTATCTTTGGTATGTCCCAGAAGCTACTAAATTACTTCAATCATGAATTCTGCCCAAATGCACATGCTAGTTATTTACTTACCATGTACACATAACATTTTGTATCCATCCTGGTTTGTTTTCCTGTTTCCTATAGCAGAATTGAATTTTACATGTAATACAGAAAATTCACTTTAGGGGTATGGGGCAAAAAGAGTTGAGCTTACACTAATTATAATTAAATATCATGTCCAAGCCATTGCATTAGGCATGCTGCCCTTGTCAGTTCAACTCATTCTTACTGGAAGGGAGACAGAAGTGTTCCCCTGGGGGAGAGGAAGCCCACGGCTCGGAAGGTGGGGGATTTGTTCAGTGCCATGTATCGTAGAGCCTGGGTGGAAATACAAGTCCCTCTGGCATCAAAGTGAGACAAGCCACTGACTGAAGCACTAGTCATTGGATGGAAAGTTGTTCTCTCTTTTTTTTTTGCCTAAAAGAGAAAACAGCAAAAAGGCAGGATGGGAACATCTCAGGAAACTCAAATAATATCACTCCAGGTCCTGAACAGATCATTTAACAATTTGTAATTATTCTATACTGCATGATAAAATAAACAATTGTCTCTCCCTCTGTGCCTTTCTATTTCCTTCTCCCTGGCTCTTTCTGAACAATGTTGTTCAGGCATGACCACTATCTATTTCCAAAAACTTTTATCACCCGTAAAGCAAGTTCTGCATCCATTAAACAAGAGTTCCACAATCCCCCATCACCCCTGGCACCTAGTAACCGCTAGCTACTTTACAGCTACAGGAAATTGTCTGTTGTAGCTATTTCATGTAAGTAGAATCAAGCTTTTTCACATCTGGTTTATTTCACTTAGCTTACTGTTTTCAAGATTCATCCATCTTTAGCATCTTTCATAATTTCATTCATTTTAATGAATTATGTTCCATTGCATGTATGTACAAATTGCTTATCATTAGTCTGTAGATAAGACCCTTGGATTGCTTCCACCTTCTGGGTATTGTGAATAATGTGGCTATGAACACGATGTACAAGTATCTGAGTCCTCGCTCTTAGTTACTCTGGAATTGACTTGCTGTGTCATAAGATAATTCTGTATTTAACTTTTTGGAGTGAACTGATATACACAGTGACTGCACCATTTTACATCCCCATGAGCAATGCACAAGGGTTCCGGTTACTCCACATCCTCTCCAACACTTATTTTTGTTTGTTTTTTAATTATTTTTTTAATATAATATAGCTGTACTAGAGAGTTGAAGTGTGAAGTTGTATCTCATTGTGATTTGGATTTGCATTTACCTAAAGACTAATGATATTCAGCATGTTTTCATGTGCTTATTGGGCACTTGTCTATCTTTTTTAGAGAAATGTTTATTCAAGACCTTAGTCTATTTTTTAAAACCAGGTTATCTTTTTGTTTTTAAAGTTGTGGGAGTTCTTTATATATTCTAGATATTAGATTCTTATCATAAAAATTATTTGCAACTATTTTCTTCCATTTTGTTGTTTCTTTTTTCACTTTTTTGATAATGTCTTTGGATATACAAAAGTTTTTAATTTTGATGAAATCAAGTTTATTTAGTTTTTCTTTTGCCGCTTGTGCTTGTGGTGTCCTATCTAAGAAACCATTGCCAAACCCAAGGTCATGAAGATTTATACCTATGTTTTCTTCTAGGAGTTTTATGGTTTTAGCTCTTATGTACTGGTCCTTGATCCATTTAGAGTTAATTTTTGTATTGGGTGTGGGATAGGAACCCAAATTCTCTCTTTTATGTGGAAATATAGTTTACCCAGCACCATTTGTTCAATAGATTGTTCTTTCTCCATTGAATGAATTTGGTGCCCCTCTCAAAAGTCAATGGCCATAGATAGATGAGTTCATTTTTGGACTCTCAATTCATTCCATTGGTCTATGTGTTTATCCTTATATCAATGCCTCAGTTGTGATTACTGCAGCTTTGCAATCTGCAATTTTTTACTGCAGCTTTGTACTAAAATTTTGAAATTGGGAAGTTTGAGCCTTCCTACTTTATAATTCTTTTTCAAGATTGTTTGGGATATTTGGGGTCTGATGTGATTCCATATAGATTTGAGTATTGGCTTTTCCATTTATACAAAAATGGTTTATACAAAAATTTTGATAGAGGTTGAGACAAATTTGTAGATCTTTGGGTAGTATTCATTCTTAACTATATTAAGCCTTTTAATTCATGAATATAGGATGCCTTTCCACTTGTTCTGGCCTTTTAAAATTTCTTTCAGCAATTTTTGCCATTTTCAGTGCACAAGTCTTTTGCGCTCTTGGTTAAATTTATTCTAAGATATTTTATTCTTTTACATGCAATTGTAAACAGAATTTTCTTAATTTCCTTTTCAGATTGTTCATTACTGGTTTATAGAAACATAACTGATTTTTGCATGTTGCTCTTGTATCCTGCAACTTTACTGCATTCAATTATTATTTCTACTAAAGTTTTCTTTTGGATTCTTTGAGATTTTCAATATATAAGGTCATATCTTCTGTGAATAGTGATAGTTCTTCCTCCTTTCTAATTTGGGTGACTTTTATTTCTTTTTCTTAATCCATAATGTATTGGATGAAAATTTAGAAGTATGGGTCTCTACTTCCCTTTGCCATCTCCTGAGAAATTCTCACATGAAATATATGTTGGATTTGGTCTCAAAGGCCATTCTGTTGGTGACATTCCTGGGGTCCTCTTTAAGGTTGTCAAAGTAGCCAGTGTCTCTTCTGGCTTTATATAAAAGCAGGAAGGATAGACCAAGATCATAAATTTTGATGATGCACAGCAAGCAATAGTAATAAATTTTCATATGCAAAAAAGAAAAATGAATTTGAACCATCCAAAATAGTTGCAAATTTTAAGTCCACTGAAGGGGTAAAAAGGTTATTTCTGATGTTATAGTCTGTTAAATATTTTAATCTATTTACTATGCATGCAATTTAGGGGAGAATTTATTTACTTAAGTCATTTAGGTGAAGGTGATATTTGACAAAAAGTTTCTTTCATTATTATAATTATCACCATCAAAATACAATGACATTTGACAACTATATCTTGGGATTACAGCTTTAGCTATAATTTACTGTGGTGCTCCTTTGCAATAAAAGTGCAACCAGAATAGATTTCCTTTACCTGACCTTCCAACAATTAAATACCAGGCATCATACGAACCTCAGAGATATAGATATTGACATTTACTTAAATTACAAACATCAGTAAAATGTTGTAAGGATAATGAGACTTTTTTATTGCATTGGAAATAGAAAATGAGTCACTCAAAATTTTTGCGTTTTATAAGAACAATTACTGATTTGTGATCGTTTTTCTCACAATTTCCTTCCAATATGGCCTTTCTCGGAAATAGCAGGGAACTTAACTACCTACTGGCTCTTGTAACCCATTACTTAGTCACTGGAGTGCATAGTGATGTAGATTTTCCCAAGGCATAAACTACATTTTGGGGATTAATCAGCCAATTTTGGAAGCTCTTTTAACTCTGTCAGAACTCCAGAGCATTATCAGGGCACTGATGCAGAATTTATTAAGTGACAGTTACATGCTTGAAAAATCAAGCTCAATTATTAATTTGGAAAACATTTTGATGAAGATTGAACTTAATTTTCCAAGACCGTACCTATCATTTAATAAAAAATATTTTAGTATCTTTGAAATAGTGCATATCTTTTCTATTAGATAAGTATTAGCAGATCTATAGGTAAACCAAAACATTAAATCCCATATAACATAAAACTAAGTCCTAAAACTTCATTTTCATATACCTATGTCTAAGATAATATAGCTTAGAACTTCATAAGTGCATTTTATGCTTACAAATTGGATTATTTTTGTACCCTTGGACAAGTGTTGGCAGAGTAAGATGCATTTTCTAGCATAATGTTTAGAAGGAAAATGAGAGCAGCACTTGATTCATTAAATTTTCCACCTAATGATGACAGACATTTACAATTTCATAAGATTGAAAACACTTGAAGTAGTTCATGGTGAACATAGATACTACCCTGTGAAAGAATTTAAGTATCTTGTCAATAATAGAAAGCAAGGAATTTGATGGGATATGTTGTTTCCTGGGTTATCTTGATGTTTGAGGTCCTAATTTCTTAGAAAATTCCTAGCTTCCAATGAATCTTAAAGCAGAAATCATTCAAAATTATTTTGTACAACTTGATATATTCAGTTCTCCCACTTGTTATTTAAAAGATACACAAATCTTATGATATATGTTAAGTTCCAGATGAAGTTTTTAAATAAAATTGAACACTTGTATATTTGACAAATGATTGGAAAAGATTTCAATTGCATAAAATTATTTGTAAAATTATTTGTTTTACCAAAAACTCTAATTTTCCAAATTGATTTTCAACAGTTTGATTGTGCATCATGTAAATATGATATTATAAATGCCACTATTTGGTTTTCAAACATACATAGGTGAAACCAGCTTTCATAAAGTGAAGACGAATTGTTTTTACTGGATTCATCCAAATATATGGCACCAATACTCTTTCTGTTCTCTTTCTCTACTTTTTACACCTTTCAAAAATACTTTGTCATCCCATTATTTATTTTTCAAATAAAATTGCAGCCAGTTGGTTGTTAGAATTGAATTACGACTGTTCTAGTTACTGTATCTGCATCATACATACATTTTCCTTATATTATAGCGATTAGAAATAATGTAATAAGGCTAATAAAATTGATTTTGCTACCACAGGAAAAGAATGCTTCAGATAAATTTGCCTTTTCTTATTTGCTAAAAATAGTTAATGATTTGGTAGTTTTCTGAATAGTTGCTTTTCCTCCCCCACAGTATAGCCTTTTGGGAAAGGGAGGGAAAATTAATGTCTTAGTTTTCCAGGGTGGCCAAAACAGACCAGAGCAAGCTGGTGCCTAAAGCCAGAGACAGGTGCCTTGCCTCGTGCGACAGCGGCTGGAGTCTGAAATCCGGGGTCCAGCAAGGCTGGGCGCCTCTGAGCACCGTGAAAAGAACCTCCTCGGCCTCTCTGGACTTGGGTCAGCGACTTGCCGAGGATCCTCCAGCCCCCTGCCTCATGTGGCGATCTCGCTTGGGCTGTGGCCAACTCCCTCTTGTTCATAAAGGCATCGCCACGTAGGATGAGGGCGCACTCTGATCCAGCCTGGCCTCCTGTTAACTAGCAGAATTTGTTTCAAACTATTTTTAAAGAAGTTTAGGTAACAGAAAACGTTATGTGAAAAATATAGGGGATTGCCCCACCCCCTCCCCTCTCAGATTTCCCCTTTTAACAATATCCTTCATTACTGTGATACATTTGTCACAACTGACGAACACCTCTTGAAGCACTGTTACTAACCATGGTCTATAGTTTACGTGATGGTTTACACTGTAAACCACACGATTTTATAGGTTTTGACAAAAATGGATAATGGCCTCTATCTGTCATTGCAATGACTTTCAGAACAATTTCAATGTCCCCCAAATGTCCCATGTTACACCTATTCTTCCCTCTCCCTCCCTTCAGAACCTTTGGTGACCACTGTCCTTCTATCAGTGTTACAAGCTCTTCCACTGCTAGAATAACATCGAGTCTCCTTTAGTCCATAGTTGCATCCCCCTTATGTTTGTTCATTCCTCAGTCTTGAGGATTTGGGGATGATGATGCCCACTCTGCTTCAGAATGAGAGGGGGTTTAGATTTTGGGGGGCAGATGGAAGGAACTGTTTCTCTTGCAGCTGTGGATACTCTTTGCTTTGGGGGATGCTCATTGTCCATTATTGACATTTTGTGCATTGTCCTGGGAGGGTCTGATGAACTGAGAGTGAATGTTGGCTGCAACTCTGCCGAGATGCAAGGCTCCACTGGTGTATGAACAGACTGAAGATTTAAGTCTCTAGAATATGTATTTAACAGGTATAGTGTTGATTATAGGTTCAAATAAAAGGGGTAGGAGAATCACATGTAGGAAAGTTATAAACGAGTCTAACTCTGCTATGTTGGGGAAGTAGGTTATCACATATTCCAAAGTAAGGTAATAAGATCTTCAAAGACCCCATTTCCAAATAAGATCAGGACTTAGGACTCGAGCCTGTCATTTTGGGGGACACAGCTCTACCTACAGCACTTACCTGTCTGTCATTAGTTCTGAAAATGCACTTAGTTGCTGAGGTACCTGATGATCCTGGTTTTCATTAGTCAGACCTACCTTTGAGAGGTGACTACTAAGGGGTAGCGTTTCTTTGTGTGTATGGGTTTTTTTGTTGTTGATCTTCTTTTTCTTGGAGTAATGAAAATGCTCTGATATTTATTGAAGTGATGAATTCACCACTCTGTGATGCCAAATGTCATTGATTACACACTTCAGATGAGTTGTATGGTTTTTAATATATTTCAATAAAAGCGATTTTTAAAAAAACTTCCCAGAGAATGTGTTGGGGTGCCCACGGTGTCTGCTCTACAAACCACATATTGTAAGTTTACTGAGATAAAGAGCATGTAAACAAGGCAGTGCACAGGAGCTTACCCAAAGCTTCCAAAGCTTTTGAGCCATTTAAGCCACTGGACTTCATTGGTAACTGGACTTCATGTACTTCAGATATGATCTCGAATCAGTGCCTGTTGTACTCTTACACTTATATCAGTTGGCGGTGACTGCATGCAAGCAATCCCTTTTCTCAAACCTTTCTCTCTCTGCTTTAATAAATAGCAGTATCTATCTATATAGAGATATGTAACACTCTATTTCCATCTTTTTCCTTTCCAGTAAAGCCAAAGAAAATATTAATGTTTTAATATAAGTTAAAAAAAACTGGCTAGTGGAGAAAGAGGAAGAGGGCAACAAATATGGCTTTTCTACCAGGGAATTCATAATAAATGACTTTCAAAAGAGGAATTATTTGGTCTACTTAAAAAGAATAGAAACTTTTGTAAGCATAATAGATCTTAATTGTGCATCAGGTATATGTGTGAAAAGTTGAATACAAAAGATGATAAACTTTTAAAAATAGCTTTTATAGTATTTTTATAATCACAGAAGTGGTTATAAAATCATGAACTGTTTTCATTGTGTTAATGGAAAATCGAGGATATTAGGTAAAGGAAATGGGTTCATATCTTATTTTTGTTTTTTAGTAGATTGTGATATTTGGAAACTGAGTATTACCAAAGAAAAATGACTTGGACAAGGTAATATAATAAGAATTTGTGGATCCTTGCTTCAAATCTAAGCTCCTCTGATTCAAAAGATTTTGCTCATGAACTTCATAGGTTATGGCTATTGGTATTTGTGGGGAATGGTTAGAGCATTGTGCTGAATAACATATCATCCATCAGCATATTGCATAATATATTTGAATATGCCATTCTGAATATTCATTCTCCAATCTTGAGGATTTGGGGATGGTGATGCCCACTCTGTTTCTAATTGAGAAGAGACTTAGATCCCATGGGGCAGATGGATGGAACTGTCTTGCTTGCAGCTGTAGACACTCTGCTCCTTGGGATTAGCATTGTCTATCATTATCTCCTTGTTAGTTGTCCAGGGTGAGTCCAATTTTTTAAATCTTAGTATAATCAAAGAATTACTGAGACAAATTGCTATTTAGAATAGTGTCAATAACGTGTCAATAAAATTTACAACTGTCAACTTATGCTACATCTACAAAGATGTTTTTATAATTTTAATTATTGTTGGTCTTCTTTCTTTGCCACTAACTTTGCAAGTATTTCAAACCTAGCTCTATTCTCAAGTTCTACAGTTAGAGCAGACGTCTCATCAGAAAATATGCAAGCCATAAGGCAATAGAGCACTCTTTGAAGTGCTCAGAAAAATGTTGGAAACTCTTAATATTGTCAATCACTGTGGACAAGGAAAAGGTTTAGGCAACAGAAAATCTGAAGAAATGGTTCTTGAATTAGAGAAATACCTCTTTTTCTAAAACTGGTGGAGGGAAGCTACAAGTGGATATGAATATTTATCCTATGTCCACTCATACCGTATATAGTTGGGGAGGGAGTATGAGAAAGATTGTATTTGATCATCGTTCTTTTGGACGAAGGTATAGATGAGGACAATTTTCTGAGAATGAGGGGAAGATGGTAGAGTTCAAAGAGGGTGTGCATAAGAGATAAATTTTTCAATGGCTATTAAGAATTTCACCTAACATTTAAAAATAATAAATCCCATATCTATGTCTTACAGTTTAAGCATTCAAAAAATTTTGTATATTTGATTGTGAAAAGGAAAACCAAAACCATAAAAATGTGAGAGACTATATAAGGGTATATCTATACCTACATCTATCTATCTATCTTTATATATATATATATATGTATGTATGTGTGTAAACATATTTACTTTCTAAGCATGACCCTAAACGTAGAAATAATGTTGGAAAAGTAAATTACACCACCAAAAATTAAGAATAGCAAACGGTTTAAAAAATTTTAAATGCAATAAAGGTACTCCATATCTTGTAGACAGAATTCCACAAATGGATATATACAAGTTTCAGGAAATTTATTAACCAAAATGTTAAAGGCAGCTCCTCAGGTTGTGGATTTTATAAGTGATTTTCCCTCTATTTCCCTAATCATTTTGCAATGAAGATACATTGACATAAATCTAATCACATTCTTAATATATTCAGTTTATTGCATACTAATACCCAGACGCGTGCGTACGACAGGGAGTACAAAAACAATCTGTTACAAAGTCCTTGCTTTCAAGAGTTTGATGGACAAACAGACACAAACAGCTCTGATCTCCAGGCATTTCCCTAGGTAGGTAGGTCTAGAAAATGATCTGCAAGTCCCTTTGGACGAACATGACTGAAATAAAAATTAAGAGCCTTGCAGTTTCTCTACATCAGGTTCTGAGCCCAACTGTAGACCTAAGAGTATTAATATGCACAGAAATGTTCATCCCTGACATTGCTCATGTCCTTTGCAAGAAAAATAAAATGAAAGTCATTGAGAATTCTTCTAGTAGCAACGATGCTTGGTTAAAAACAAAACTTTGTCATTTGTTACCCATAAGAAAAAACAGACCAACCTAGGATACATATATTTTTAAATAACATTTTTGTTTTTATATATGTATCTATTGTTAAGAGGGGAAAAAAATCACATTACCCCACAAATACAGATAAGGTGTGATAAAATACTTTCCAGTCTTTTATAAACGTATACACATGTGGAAACTTATGTTTTAAACAAATAGAGGGTAACATTAATTTTTTTTTGTTTTATTCGGTTAAAATATTTTTTTCACTTTAAATATTTTTATATTATTCTCTTGACTGTATTACAGAAATTGAATGAAACAGTTCATTATAATTTATTTAGCCCATTCCTGTTGGTTGGATTTTTGCTTTGTGATGATCCCTATATAACAACACCATGTTATGAAAATCATTGTATGCAATCTTTGTTCACATTTTCATAAGGAAACCTCTAAAAAGTGGAATAGCCAACTCAAGGAGAACAGAAATATCATGCATTTTGATACATATTGCACAATTAGTATTTTGTAAAGCAGAAGTGAGGATTGCAATGTTGATTGGCATAAACTACTTGAATTTAGATCAGAAGAAAGATCATGCCACCTTGATTCTATTCAGAAAATGACAAGATGGAGAATCTGAGTAATGATCTATGTTTTAGAGGACAAGAAGGTTGTCATTTGATGAATACAGAAGAAGAAGCAATTCTGGTCATGGAAGTAAATAATAGAGCTGGGTCACCAAAGAACAAATGTAACAGGAAAACATGGAAGAGACACTCGTATATGATGCAGAAGGAAATACGGTGGTCAGATATTTGTACTTGACATGATGGTCGAAAATGCCCAGAGGTATAAAAAAATGATCAAATTGGGATGTAGTTCATCTGAAAAGAAATAATCTGGAATTTAAAAATAAATTAATTTTTAAAATTCTTGATCTAAAATTATTTGTTTCTTATCAACCATTTTATTCTTAATTTTTTCCCTGCAAGTGGATGACAGCTTCACAATTTTACTACATTCAGGAGAAAATGGAATAAGAATAAAAATAGATCTTTGGTTATCATAAATTTCCCATTTACTATCATTTTTTTCTTGAAAACTCTGAGGCCCCTTTAGATCTCATCTATTAAAGAAAACTTGTAATTAGTTTTGAGAGCTCACACTGTTTGTTTCTTTGTAAAGAAGGCTCACATTGCTTTCCTTTTAGTCTCAAATCCTTTATCTAATTTGTTGCTGTTGTCCAGGACTCATTAATTCTTTTGTTCTCCTTGTTGTTAGTGCTCATTACTTTGCTCATTTGAAATCAGAACAGGTTAGAAAGGTTGAAAACTTTTCTTAATATGTGTCCTGAGAACAAACAGCCTCTGAGATAAAACCGAACACCCGAGCATTTGATGTATTACATCTCAGTAATATCTGACAACACTTACTCCCTGGTGATGCAATTTTTTCCTAATAATTTAATCTCAGTCTATTAAAAGGCAATTACAGATAATGCACATGGGCAAGTGGTGAAGGATGCCCAGAACAGCTTTTGTAGAGAGGTTATCAAAACACAATTCACCAAATGGACCTCTGCATTGATTTTTTAAAAAACGATTTCAAAACCAGAGTTATACAGATTTTAATGGACTAACTACAACTCAAATAGGATGGGAAGGATTTTATTCTTGCTACTTCATATAACACATTTTTGGAAACACAGGTGAAAATTCACATAACAATTCTTAGCCTTATTTATTGTATCTAAATACTTAATTTTATTCCTTTGTGCCGTTTTGAAATATATATATATACATATTAGAAGATAAGAACGTGATTCTGTAGTTCTCCTGTCGATCCTTCACTTTGTATCATTCCATGACTTATTGCTGAAGTTAGGACCTGATCACAATAGCCATCACTGAGTGACCAGGCTGCCGTGTCAAGACGTTCTACAAAAAAATAAAGGTATATTCAGTCGAAGCTATTGTTTCATTCACTCAGGAACCTCAATTTAGCCCATTAGGGACTTCAAATACACTGACAATCACACCAAACACCAGTGATCCTGTGAGGCGTGAGAGTTCCTAAAATCCTTCTAGATAATTCATTGGTACGTACAGTGCACTTGCCCTGCTGGCTTGCTGCCTGGAGAACGGTAACATCTGGAGTCATCACATGGAACATACCCAGAAGGTCCATCTCATCTAAAAAAACTGCTGCCTGACTAAGGTGGACTGTTCTTCCAAGTTGAGTTGGACTGCTTCTGGAATAATTCATAACAACCAGAAGCCTGTTCTCCAGGCTTACTGCACTTGGTGGGAATCAGAAGACCTGGTCTCTGCTCTCCCATGCCAATTATGCAATTTCAACAGTTTTTTTCCTCTTTAAAATGAAGAGCTCAGAGAAAGTCTCTCTAAGGACTACTTCCTCTATGTCTAGAGGATGAGAGGGACATCAAACAATCTTTATATGAGAGCAATAGGAAGAACATGCAGTGTAGTAGAAGTGAGGAGAAATCCATTTCCTGAGTAGTACAACTAGTTGTGCAAGCTGTGGTTAGTCACATAAATTTTCTGGAATCTCAGTTTGTTTCTCTGTAAAATAAAGGGTTGAACTAGAACAATGCTTTTCAAATACTTTACAGCAAAAACCTTTTTGCCCTAGAAAAATCATATGTTGAACCCACTATATAAAATACAAAAGGAAGGGAGAGCCAGTAAGATGGTGGCAGAATAAGGAGCACCTAGAGTCAGCTCCTGCTACAGAGCAGTTAGTAAACACCCAGAGCTCTCTGGAGCTAGCTGAAGCACCTGTTTGGAGGCTCCAGGAGACCAGAAAAGCATCCTGCCACATCCTTGAAGGAATGGAAGGAGGAGGCTACCCATCTGCAGAGAAGACTCATAAGTAGAGGCTCCATGCCACAGAGACCAGTGCCCATCCTCCAATGGAGGCACAAGCCACCTCAGGAACTGTTCTGTGGCTGGAATAGAAAGTTCCACTTCACCAAAACTAGGGAGGAAGAGATGGTTGGGCACCAACGTCAGCTACTAATGAGTAAATTCAGCAGGCTGAAGTATAATCCTGAGAACAGCTAAGGTTTGAGCTTGTCCAGGTTAGAAAGAGGCCAGGAGCCACCATCTTAACTCTGCACTTAGCAGGCGGGGAAGCAGGGTGGACTGAGAATCCCAGTACTAGTGGGGACCAGCTTCTTTCCATCCAGGTCAGATTGCAGGCCTAGCCCCAGTGCCACCTCCAGCAGGGAGGAAGCTGCAGGGACCTGCACCAGCCTCTCTGGGAAATTGCCAGCCAAGCCAAGGAGACCTGTAATTAACCCCATTTCCAAAACACAGGAGCAGGAGGACATTGGTTGCTGATTTTGGCTACTGATTGATAGAGTAGGCTGGGTAAGACGTAAACCTGGGAACAGCTGGGGTGTGAATCTGCCCAAGTTAGAAACAGGCTGTTGGCTTCCATTTTGACTCCGCCCCCATCCTGAAAGGAAGCTGGGCTAAGCAGAAATCACACAGATGGTAGGATATGGCTTCTTTCACCCAGATCTGCCTGCAGCCCTAGGCTAGGATTCAGCCCCACCTCTGGCAGGGAGGAGGCTGGCGGGCCCTACACCAGCCTATCCACATAACTGCAGGTACCTTTGGCTGGCACAGACTGAAAATCAGGTCTACGAGGGCAACTGCAGTCATCTTGGACCTGCACTGCATAGATTGCTGCCCACACTTGCAGCTCCATCCCTGCCCCAGGCAGGGGAGAAAAGGGTGTGAAGCTTCATTAGTCTCTCTGGGAAACTGCAGTCTAGGCCTGCACAACTTGGATTATTCCACACAGCTGTGACTCTGTCTCTGCCCCTGGCAAAGGAGAAAACTGGGAGAAGCTTCATTGGTCCCTTGCACAATAAGGGCAGCTTGTACCTCCACAGCTTACAACACCAATTACATTCTGGCTCCTACTGCACAACCAGCAAGGGAGAAATAGCAGGAAGCCCTAAACTAAAGAGAAAAACTGCACTGAGAATAAATACTCTAGTAAGCCAGATGCCAAGACACCAACAAAAAATTACAATCTGCACTAAGAAACAGGAAGCTTTGGTCCAGTTAAAGGAACAAGATAAGACTCCAGAGGACATAAAGGAGTTGAGACAACTAATCATAGATATTCAAACAAATCTCCTTAATAAATCTGATGAGATAGCTAAAGAGATTAAAGATATTAAGAAGACACTGGATAAGCAAAAAGAAGAATTTGAAAGCATACATAGAAAAATAGCAGATCTTATGGGAATGAAACTCAGAATAAATGAAATTAATTTAAAAAAATTGGAATCTTATAACAGCAGATTTGAGGAGGCAGAAGAAAGGATTGGTGAGCTTGAAGAAATGGCCTCTGAAAGTGAACACACAAAAGAGCAGATAAAGAAAGAATGGAAAAAATTGAACAAGGCCTCAGGGAAATAAAAGACAGCAAAATGCATGCAAATATACATGTCATGGGTGTCACAGAAGGTGAAGAGAAAGGAAAATGGTCAGAAGGAATATTTGAATAAAATAATAGTAGAAAATTTCCCAACCCCCTTGAGGGACATATCCATGTCCAAGAAGCACAACATGCTCCCATCAAAAAAAATATGAATATATCAACTCAAAGACACATACTCATCAGAATGTCAAATGTCAAAGACAAAGAAAGAATTCTGAGAGCAGCAAGAGAAAAGCAATGCATAACACATAAGGGATATCCAATAATATTAAGTGCTGATTTCTCACCAGAAACCATGGAGGCAGGAAGACAGTGGTCTGATATATTTAAGATACTATAAGAGAAAAATCTCCAGCCAAGAATCTTATATCCAGCAAGTTGTCTTTCAAAAATGAGGGTAACATTAGAATATTCACAGAAAACAGAAACTGAGAGAATTTCTAAGCAAGAGACCGGAATATCAGGAAATACTAAAGGGTGTGCTAGGGACTGAAAAGAAAAGACAGGAGAGAGGGGTCTGGAAGAGAGTCTAGAAATGAAAATTATATCAATAAAAGTAACTAAAATTTTTAAAAGAGTGGTGAAAATAAAATATGACAGACAAAACTCAAATAGTCAGGAATAAACTTAACCAATGATTTAAAGCACTTATATTCAGAAAACTGCAAATTAATGTTAAAAGAGATAAAAAAAAAAAAAGGTCTAAATAACTGGAAGAACATTCCATGCTCATGGATTGGAAGTCTAAATATCATTTGGATGTCAATTCTACTCAAATTGATATACAGATTCAATGCAATCCAATAAAAATTCCACCAGCATTAAAAAAGAAGTTGAAAACAAGATCACCCAATTTATTTGGAAGGGTAAGGGGTCCTGAATAGCCAGAAACATCATAAAAAGGAAAAGTGAACCCTCATCCCCAGACTTTAAATAGTATTACCTAGCTATAGTGGTAAAAACAGCATGGTACTGACATAAAGACAGACACATAGACCGATAGAACCAAATGGATGGTTCAGAAACAGACCCTCACATGTATGGTCAAGTAATTTTTGACTAGCCTATCAAACCCACATAGCTTAGGCAGAACAGTCCATTCAGCAAAATGGTGCTGAAAGAACTGGATATCCATAGCTAAAAGACGTAAAGAGGACCCCTATCTCACACTTTATCCAGAAATTAACTCAAAATGGATCAAAACATAAAAATAAAAACAAGAACCATAAAACTTCTAGAAGAAATTTCGGGAGAATATCTTCAAGACTTTGTGGTAGGTGGTAGATTCTTAAAGGAGATAAGAGAAGGACTGAGATGGACTACTGAAATTTAATGTATGTAGAAGTTTTAATTAGCTTTACTGTAAAAGTGTGGAAATGTACAGAATGTATGGTAACAAAGAGTGAGTAATAGCTAGTTTATAAATAGGGATGTGGCTAAAAATGGTAGTCTAGGTATGTAAATGCCAATTGACAAAATGTTAGAGAATAATCTAGGAACAGAATAACACAGTAAACCAAGAGATGGATGAGAATTGTGGTTGATGGTACAGATGCAAGAATATCCTTTGTGAGCTAGAGCAAATGTACATCACTACTGCAGGATATTTGGAATGCATGGGAAAAATACAACTAGAGTGAACAATGGACTGTGGTTAGCAGTAATAATACAATATTCTTACATCTATGCCAAAGATGTACTGTGTTGATAATGGTGCAGTATTGAAAATGTGAGCCAAATGTATACTATGGACATGGTAACAATCAGATGATATTATCTTATCTGTAACAAATGTTCCACCACAGTATGGTGTGTTGATGGAGGGGTGTTGTTTGGGAATTCTGCTCCTGTGCATGATTGTCATAAGTTTACAACTACTCCCAAAAACTATATTTAAAAAATTAAAATGGGGTGGATTGGGGGAAAAACACACAAATGTAATATAAGGACTATAATTAGTAGTAAGATTTTGACAATATTCTTTCATAATTTGTAACAAACATCTCATGACAATGCAAGGTGTTGGTGGAGGGTTGATGTATGGAACTTCTGTATGATGTTATGCATTTTTGCTTTGTAAGTTCACAACTTTTACTATACACTTAATTGTTTATGTACGTTCACGTATAAATGATATAAGATAATAATAATAGGGTTGGTTGGGAAAAATACTTTGGTCAGTAGTAATATTTTGATAATGTATTTTTAATCATTAGTTAAAAAGGTTTAACTACAATGCAAGTTATTGGTGGAAGGAAGAATTATGAGAGTCCTGTATGATATTATATATTTCTGTTTTGTAACCTCACAACTATTATTATACACTTATTGTTTATGTATGTTTATGTATGAGTGATAATCTTCAATAAATCAATTTTTTAAAAAAATTCAAATGACTGGATGTAACCACATTTAACGCCTTTGCACCTTTCCCCTCAGATATGTTGTATATAAAGATAACATGGTTCTGTTTACATTTTACCCACTTATTATATTGTTAAGCATTTTCCTGTCTTCCCATGACATTATTTTTATATGGCTGCATTGTATTTCATTTCACAAATGCATCATAACTTTGAAACTTCATGTAGATTAGTATATTAAAATCACATGCAGTGCTGGCAGACCCTTATATTTAGATCCTCCCTATATTTAGAGGACCTGGACAGAAGAGATGAAAATTATCAGATGAGAACCTACAGACATAGAGAAGTAAATAACTCAGTTGAGATCACAGTAGATTGGGACCCGGGCTGAGAGGGGAGCCTGTGCTTCTTATTCTGAGTTTAATGCTCGGTTCAGCATCTTTCCCTACTCCCAGCCCCCACACCCTGTTATGACCTTACCTCCAAGTAAGATTTCCTTAAGGTCACCTAATCAAACTTCTTGGGAGTTATCAACATATTGGGTGATTTATATTGCAGTAATGAGATATAAAGGAAGAAAGTGATGCTGGAATGGAGAGAGTTGGGATGGAGCATTGCTCTCCCTCAATTGGGAGCACCTCCTGTGTGAGGCTCTCTCAGATTTTGCAGACAGCAGAGGTTTAGAGATCATTCCAGTCTCCTGCAGTATGAGATGAAATGGGGAAAAAATGAGTGTGGAGCAAACTGCCACTTCTAATAACTGGAAAGCTTCTTCCAACAAGTAGAATCCATTCACTTAGTGACTAAATGAAACAAAAGAACATGAGGTGGGCATTCCCATCCCTTAAGCAACTACCCTGCAGTGCTTTCATGAGCCTTGAGGAAACGATTTGACAATGTAATGGAGCAGGAGACTCACTGCTGACCAACAGTGAGAAGAACTCATTCAGATCAGATATGATACATTGTCCTTCCAACCAATCATCCTGCAACTCTCCCTCTTTCTAAAGTAAACAAACTATTTTGATACAGTGTTGGAGGCACAAAGGACACGGATCTATTGGATTGCTACTTTCTGTAGTTATTCTTTTTTTCCTGTTTAGAAATAAGAACATGCTTTTCCTCCCAAACATGTAAGACTGTCTCTTCCTTTGTAATTTTCAAAATAAAAATTTCTGAAAAAAAAAATATAAGAGGAAGGCTACTTAGGAGAAAGGTAGATTGGAAGTGAAGGGTCCTGGCCGTACATCCTTGAGTCCGCGTACACCTCACTCAGATCCATGCAAGGTGAACATATGTTGAAAAGTCCTGGATTAGATGTTCTTAAGGACAACATTGAGATAAACCTGCACTCCCTCATTCTCTCCTCTACCCTTCTACACACATATTCAAGCCCCCAGACTTTTGAAATCAGATTACTCTCTAGGTTCTAACTAGTAACACCTGAAAGTAAGTGATAGCATTATCCATTTGCAGGGGCAAGTTCTGGGAATATCTTGTGGCAGGAACTGAAGAGATTTGGAAACAACCTACCATGATGAAACCTCAGCAAGGGAGAGCTGTAATATCAGAGACTGCAATGACCTGGGCTGTACCCTGTCTCAGGGAAAATGGTTAAGAAGAGAGGATGGTCAGGATAAATCCAGTGTGATATTTTTCAGAGAACACTCTTCAGTGTAGCTCCTCTATTTAAGAAACATTGTATTAGACAGAGTTAAAATGGATTCCTTTATTCTTTTTACATGCACTTTGATATGCTAATTTACATGATAAACTTCCAAGAGGGATATATAGTTTGCAACATTTTCAAATTTATGTTAGAGAGTCCAAAGAATTGAAAAAGGAACGCTCAGTTTGCATTAGTTGAAGAAGGTGTTGGAACCAGACTGGCTTTGTCAACACATCCAGTGTTTGACGGCTCTGGAAAAACTCTCCTAGGCTTGGGTAAGTAAAAATAACGAAATCATAATTAGAATAACACACAAGTTCCCTCTCACCCCTCCCACCACTGGTATGCCTATCAGTCCAGCTGCGCCTAATCTGTTCTTGATACCACAGACAACTGCATGCTTATCACTGTCACCCTCACAAACTTGCACTAAACCTGCATCTGTTGACCACATAGTAAGATGAAGCTTGTAGCAGAGCAAAACATTTTACCCTAATACAGATTATAATCAGATAGCAAGTTGAAAGTAGTAGTTCTAACAATCGTTTAAGGTGCCGAAGAGTTTCAAAGTGAAGTGCTTGGAGTATAAAGAGTTTCGGGAGCCCTCACTGGGGCTCATGTTCCCCTGTATGTTCCTTAGTTAATTGCAATAAAATGTAACTTGTATGGGATTTATGTGCCAGGGTCAACATTTTCCACAAACCTCAAACCCAAAAATCCATCTATACACTTTATACCAACCCATTCCATCTCAAGAGAGAACTCAGCCTTTGGGAGTAATTAAGAGAGCATGTTTAAGACCTTGTGTTATAAATTTGCAGTCGTATATGTGCTCCTTTGTTTTCTTTACAGAATGTAAAAGAGTGGCTACTCTTTCATGACTCTTTTTCTTACTCATCAATAAGTTTTACAGATCTTCTTATATCTGAACTTATATTCTGCCAAATGACTTTTGTGACTGTCTTGTGTCACAGAGCAATTCTTTTGCAAACATACAAAAGCGACCAGTCTTTGTACACACCTCTTGAACACACATGGATCAATTTCCTGAGATAGTATCTTTTTTCATCTTTTTAAAAAGAAGTTACCAGGCATTGAAGCTGGGACCTTGAACGAGCCAAACAGGTGCTCAACCACTGAGCTACACCCACTCTGCAAGTGATAGTCTCAAAATTGGCACAGTTTAGTTTTTATCACATTGCCCTAACAAATGCATTTCCCACTCCAGTGTTCCCAACTGGATTAGCGTTTCCATTTAGCTGCTCCAAAAGGCGAGGCATATTTTGGTGCCATTCTAATTTCTATTTCCCTGAATCAAAGTGAGGGTCCCCCTGTTTTCATATGTTTCTTGAACATTTTGTCTCCTCTCTTTCTCTGATTTTTCTTTTGGATCATTTGTCCTTATTTTTCTTATTTATTTGTCGGAGACTTTACGTTATACGTTTTGCAAATGTGTTTTCAGCATGTTACTTATCAAATAACTTTGTTTATGGTGCTTTTTATCAGAAAGAAAGCACTTATTTAAATATTTATTTTGTCTAGTCAAATATGTTAAACTTTCCCTTCAATACTGCAAGAGTTATTCGTTGTCTTAAGAAAACTTTCACATGCTAAGATTGAAAAAAACATCACCACTATTTCTAGCAACTTCTAATACTTTCATTGTTTGGGGGAGGTGGAAATGCTTTTTAACTACTCTAGCTCTTCCTTTCAAATGGAGAGTTCACTTTTCACCCAACATTCCTGCGCTTCTCCCTCTCATCCCCAAGGGAATAAAGATTGGAGAGCTGGGGGAAACACTGGACATGTATGGAATCCTCCAGCAGGTGAACCTTCTGTTCTCCTCCATGCTGTAAGTCTTTCAGAGACAGACTCTGACCTAAATGGTGGAAGGTGGCAACTATATTTGGAAGATAAATTGAATTTGGTAGATACTATCATTTGATGTACAGGGCCAACTCATTTGAAAAAGAGCCTGGAAGTAGGATTTTTAGGAAAAAGAGTCTTTCCCTAGGGGCTATTTAGTCACTGGTGGGAAGAACAGTATCTGCTGATACTAAGGTGTAGTTTAGATTGAATTATCACTGCCAGACCTAGGTAAGCAACATCTGCACTGGACAGTCAGCCTTCCAATCTGCTCTCTACAGGATAGAACTGCGGAGGAAAAGGTTGAATCGATTTGCCTTTTTCGCACACTTAAGGGTTGGAAGTAGAAGTACCCCTAGAACTTCTTGGTTACCTTTAGTTATAGTAGATGCTTATGAAAGATACTTTTAAGAAATTGAACTCTAAGGGAAGATGGGACCATAAGAAAACTTATTTTAAACAGTAGTAGTCAGGAATAAAAAGTGTATCGAGCCCAGATCTGATTTAGAGACTGTCTTTGGGAAAAGAATATGACTTTAAAAGATGAAAGTAAATCAGATCTAATTGAATAATGGATAGATGCTTTTGACAGACTCAGAGTAATATGTTAGGGAAATGTACGTAGGCCAGAAAGCAAAGAGGAAACAAAGAGAGAAGGGAAACAGGTCCAACAAATTCCTTTACCACGAGGGGGTGCCAGCTGATCGATGGGGCTTTTGATGACAGGTGGTAGATTCTAATGTCACTCCACGAAGATACCTTCTTCCCATCCCTGAGGAACACTGGGGTTCCAGAAGTATTGGGCTTAAAGGGAAACTATAGCTAAGAGGTTTGTAATATTTGAAAGGGAAATAAAGTCACCTAAAATAAGACCAGTGGGACAGGGCTGCTGCCAATGAAAAGTTTAAAACTTTGTGAGCAGTCACTAATGTCTCAAATGCTGCTCTCTGTACAAAGAAGTCATATCACATAGAAGGGCTTTTATCTCCCAGATATTATGAAAACGGTGCTATAATTCATTTTTAAAGGAGCATTTTCCAATTTTGGTCAGCCATGCAAACTTGGGCAAGCCTATTTTATTTGCTCAATTAGGAATTACTAAATCTCAACTGTGTTATTAGCAATCAGTCTCTGGATTGAATGAAATATTGGGTTCCGGATACAAAATTTGCTCCTCTAAGTGTTGGGGAATAGTGAGTATATTTGTCAGCTGTTGCCTTAATAAAGCAAAATAACAAACAATATCATTTTTTAACCAAGAATTTATTTAATCAAGGATATATACACACATACACACTTATACTAGGCAACTAGAGCTCAGGATCAGCATGGAAAAATAGGCTTGCTGCCTTGAGTTGATATAATTCCATTTTTTAAAACAAATCAATTTAATTGACACTTAATAGTAAAACATACAAGACATCCAAAGTGTACAATCATTGATATTTGGCATAATCACATAGTTGTGCATTCATCACTTCGATCATTATTAGAGCATTCTCATTACTTCTATAATAAAAATAACAGTAATAAACAAAACACAGATGAACAAACAAACCATCACCTCTCAATCTCTCTAAGCTTCGCCTGCTATACATAGCTGCTATTTCTGGCTATTCTTACTTACTTACTTACTTACTTACTTACTTACTTTATTTATTTATTTTCAACCAGTTTTACTGAGATATATTCACATACCATACAATCTATCCTAAGAGTATAACCAGTGGGTCTTAGTATAATCACAATGTTGTGCATTCATCACCAAAAATTTTTAGAACAATTTCATTACTCCAAAGAAAAAGTCCACACCCCTTTTTAGTCAACTTGCAATCCCTCTATCCTTCCCCTGTCTTACATAACCACTAATCTAATTTCTCCTTTATAAATTGATTTATATTTACATATTAAATGGAATCTTAGAATATGTAGTACTTTGTGCCTGATTTCTTTCACTTAACATAAATTTTTATCTGATACTAACATCTTGTTTAGCATATTTTTGTTTAGTTTCAAAGATAAAACATTTTATATATGCAATTTTATCCATATTCATATTTCACATGAGGTTTTACTGTTATATAGTCCCATGTTAAATTTTTCAGCTTTCCTTTTAGTAATTTACATGACCTTAGACTTTCCCTTTCAACCAATCATACCCATATAGTAACACTGCTAGTTACAAACATTATGTTGTGCTTTCACCTTTTCTATTCATTTCCAAAGATTAACACACATCCTTTTTAACAATTCTGCACTAGTTAACCCTCAGCTTTGCATTCTCTAAACTCGTTCTATTTTCTGGTGACCTATATTCTAATTATTAATTCCACGTACTCACATAATATATTTAGTTCATATTAGCCCAATCATACAGTATTTGTCCTTTTGAGTCTTGCTTGCTTCACTCAACATAATGTCCTTCAGGTTCATCTATGTTATAATATGCTTTACAACTTCAGTTCTTCTTTCAGCTGCATAATATTCCATCATGTGTTTATACCACGGTTTGTTTATCCATTTATCAGGTGATGGACACCTGGGTTGTTTCCATCATTTGGCAATATGAATAATGCCACTATGAACATCCGTGGGCAGATGTCTGTTTGTGTCACTGCTCTCACTACTTCTGGGTATGTATCCAGTAGATGTTTCACCAGGTCATGTGGCAAATCTATTTTCAGCTTCTTTCGGGACTGCCAAACAGTTCTCCACAGTGGCTCTGTCATTCCACATTCCCACCAACAGTGTAGAGGTGTTCCCACCTCCCCACATCCTTTCCAGTATTTGTAGTTGTCTGTCTTTTTAATAGTGGTCATTCTAATAGGTATGAAATGATATCTCATTGACATTTGATTTGCATTTTCCTAATCCCTAATGATGTTGAACATTTTTTTTTCTAGTGTTCTTTTGCCGTTTGTATTTCTCCTTTGGGAAAGTCTTTTGCCCATTTTTTAATCAGGTCCTTTGTGTTTTATCATTGAATTGTAGCATTTCATGTATATCAGATATGTGATTTCCAAGTATTTTCTCTCATTGAGTGGGCTGCCTTTTCACACTTTTGGCAAAGTCCTGTGAGGTGCAAAAGTGTGTACTTTTGAAGAGGTCCTATTTATCTACTTTTTCTTTTGTTGCTTGTACTTTTGGTGTAAGGACCAAGAAACCACCACCTACTACAAGGTCTTTAAGATGTTTCCCTATATTTTATTCTAGTAGTTTATGGTTCTGGCTTTTATATTTAGGTCTTTAATTGACTTTTAGTTGATTTTTGTTTAGGGAGTGAGAGGGGGATCCTCTTCATTCTTTTGGTTATGAATATCCAGTTCTTCCAGCACCAATTGTTGAAGAGATTGTTTTTTCCCATTAACATGGACATGGTAGGTTTGTTGAAAACCAGTTGACCATAGAAGTGAGGATTTATTTCTGGGTTCTTGATTCTATTCCACTGATCAACGTGTCTATCTTTATGCCAATACCATGCTGTTTTGACCACTGTCACTTTGTAGATGTTTCAAGGTCAGGCAGTGAAATTCTCCCGAATTTCACATCATTTTTAGAATGTTTTGGCTATTTGGGTGCACTTTCCCTTCCAAATAAAATTTGGTAATTGCCTTTTCTCTTTCTCTAAAGTAGGCTATTGGAATTTGGATTGGTATTGCATTAAACCTATAAGTCAGTTTGGGCAGGATGGCCATCTTCATGATATTTAGCCTTCCAATTCATGAACACAGTATGTCTTTCCCTTTGTTTAGGGCTTCATTAAATTTTTTTTTTTTTTTTTAGCATTGCTTTGTAGTTTTCTGAGTATAAGTCCTGTTCTTCCTTGGTTAAATTGATTTTTAGGTATTTGAGTCTTTTTGTTGCTATTGTAAGTGAAATTTTCCCCTGATTTTCTCTGCAGATTGTTCAGTATAAGTGAGTGTACAGAAACATTTATTGATTTTTGCATGTTGATCTTGTATCCTGCCATTTTGCTGGACTTGTTTATTACTTCAAGTAGCTTTGTCATAGATGTTTCAGAATTTTCTAAATATAAGAATATGTCATCTGTGAATAGTGAGAGTTTTATATCCTCTTTTCTTATTTGAATGCATTTTATTATTATTTTTTCTTGTGTAATTGCTCTACCTAGAACTTCTAGCACAATATTGAAAAACAATTGGGAGCGTGGGCATCCTTGTCTTTTTCCTGATTGTAGAGGGAAAGCTTTCAACTTTTCCCCATTGAGTACAGTGTTGGTTGTGGGTTTTTCATATATGCCCTATATCATATTGAGGAATTTTCCTTCTATTCTTATCTTTTGAAGTGTTTTTATCAAGAAAGGATACTGGACTTTGCCGAATGCCTTTTTGGCATCCATCAAGATGATCATGTGGGTTTTTCCCCCTTCAATTTGTTAATGTGGTATATTATGTCAGTTGTTTTTCTTATGTTGAACCAGCTTTGCATACCGTGCATAAACCCCATTTGGATGTGGTGTGTAATTCTTTTGAAATGCTGTTGGATTCTATTTGCAAGT
Source organism: Dasypus novemcinctus (assembly GCF_030445035.2). NCBI lineage: Eukaryota > Metazoa > Chordata > Mammalia > Cingulata > Dasypodidae > Dasypus > Dasypus novemcinctus. The sequence continues at coordinate 6,621,602 of NC_080701.1, read as the reverse complement.
ATTTTATTTAGGGTTTTTTTGAGGTACCAGGGCCAAGGATTGAACCCTGAGCTTAAACAGATGGATCCCCTGAGCTTGTTCCTTGTTCCCTCACTTGTCTGCTTGTTGATTTTTTTTTTTTGTTCTCCCAGAGGCACTATTAACTGAACCTGGGACCTCCCATGTGGGAAGCAGGTGCCCAACTGCTTGAGCTACATTCACTCCCCTTGTTTAGAATTTTAGCTGCTCATCATAAGAGACATCGGTCTGTACATTTCTTTTCTTGTAGTGTCTTTATCTGGCTTTAGTATTAAGGTGATATTGGCTTCAAAAAATATGTTGGGTAAATTTCCCTCCTCTTAGATATTTTGGAATAGTTTTTTAAAACAGGATTGGCATTAATTCTTCTCAAAATGCTTGGTAGAATTCACCTGTGATGCCATCTGGTTGGACTTTTCTTGGGGAGATTTTTGATGATTGATTCAATCTCTTTAAATGTGATTGGTTTGAGTTCTTGTTTTTCTTGTAGCGTCAGTGTGGATTGATTTTGTGGTTCTAGGAATTTATCCATTTTATCCAGGTTTTCTAGTTTGTTTGCACACAGTTTCTCCTAATATCTTCTATGGTCCTTTTTATTTCTGTGGGGCCATTTGTAACTTCCCCCCTTTCATTTCTTATTTTATTCATTTGCATCTTCTCCCTTTTTTTCTTTGTTAGTCTAGCTAAGGGTTTGTCAATTTTATGATCTTCTCAAAGATCAGCTTTTGGTTTTGTTGATTTTCTTTATTAGATTTTTGTTTTCAATTTCATATATTTCTGCTCTAATCTTTATTATTTCTTTCCTTCTGCTTGCTTTGGGAAGGGTTTGCTGATCTTTTTTTGTTTCTTTAGTCGTTCAATTAGATCTTTGATTTTAGCTCTTTTTTCTTTATAATATATAGGCTTTTAGGCTATAAATTTCTCTCACAGGACTACCTTCACTGCATTCCACAATTTTCTATGTTGTGTACTCATTTTCATTCATCTCAATATATTTACTAATTTCACTTACAATTTTTTCTTTAACCTACTGATTGTTTAGGAGTGTGTGTTCGGCCTGCACGCATTTGCAAATTTTCTCCTTTCCTGTCTATTACTGATTTCCAGTTTCATTCCATTATGATCTGAGAAGGTTCTTTGTATAACTTCAATCTTTTTACATTTATTAAGACCTACCTTGTGACCTAACATGTTGTCTATCCTGGAGAAAGGTCCATGAGCACTTAAGAAGAATGTATAACTTACTGATTTTGAGTGCAACATTCTGTATATGTTTGTTCGGTCTAATTCATTTATCATATAGTCCAAATTCTCTTTTTCCTTTTTGATCTTCTCTCTTCTTTATTTATCTAATGAAGTGACTGGTATATTGAAGTCGCCAAATATTATTGTAGAGATGTCTATTTCTCCCTTCAGTTTTGCCAGCGTTTGCCTCATATATTTTGAGGCACCCTGGTTAGGTGCATACACATTTGTAACTGTTATTTCTTCCCTGTGAATTTTCCCTTTCATTAATATATAATGGCCTTCTTCATCTCTTATAACATTTTTGCATTTAAAGTCTGTTTTGTCCACTATTAGTATAGCTACCCCTGTTCTTTTTTGGTTACTGTTTGCATAGAGTGTATTTTTTTCCGAACTTTCTCTTTCAGCCAGTTTATAACCTGGGTCTGAGGTGAGTCTCTTGTAGGCATCATATGGCTGGCTCATGATTTTCTATCCATTTTGTCAGCTTTTATCTTTTGATTGGGAAGTTTAATCTTTTACATTCACTGATACTCCTGCAAATGCATTATTTACTTCCACCATTTTATCATTTGTTTTCATATGTCATATCTTATTTTGATCTGTCTTTTTACTCTTTTGGTTAACCTTTCTGCCAGTGTTGCCTTCTGCACTCTCCTCTTTTTTTTCCGGCTGTAAGACTCCTTTTAGTAATTCCTGTAAAGGCAGATTCTTTATTTATGAACTATTAGTTTCTGTTTGTTTGTGAATATTTTAACTCACCTTCATATTTGAAGGACAATTTTGCTGGATAAAGAATTCTTGACTGGCAATTTTCCTCTTCCAGTATCTTAATTGCCTCCATGGTTTCTGGTGAGAAATCTGCACTAATTGTCACTAGCCGTCCCTTGTATGTGATGGTTTGTTTCTCCTTTGCTGCTCTCAGAATTTTCTCTTTGTCTTTGATGTTTAACATTCTGAGTAGTGTGTGTCTTAGATTAGATCTATTCGGACTTTTTTCTGATTGAGATATGCTGTGCTTCTTGGACATATAAGTTCATTTCTTTCAACCCTCCTTGGTTGATGTCTTGTATGTTTTTTTTATTTCACCAACTATAATTGGCCTGCTTTCCATTTTACAGGAATTCAAGGTTTATGATCCATTCATGGGGCTCTTTAATTTTAAATTTAACATGCTCGATATAGAATTTTAATTTAACATGCGGATATCTTTGTTGTTATTTGAAAGGTTTTAAGGGTGGGAAACGTGGCAGAGGAGAATACTCAAATCACTACATTGATAAATTTTTTCTAAGGGAGAGCTGGAATTTGAATTGACCTTCTGACTCAATTCTTATTCACATAGTGTACTTTATATTTCATCTGTCTATATTGCATCAAGTGACTGCCTTATTGTCATCAGCTCTCACCTCCATAACTCTCACCCTGCTTGTTTGGGTATTTTGTGTGTTATAAATATCCACTTGCCCAATGTAATTAACAGCCAAAAGGGGAGACAGCTCTGTAGGGGAAACAGCTCTGTAGGGGAAACTTGTTTGTTGAACCCTCAGTAATTTCTCTTTTTGAATTAAGTTTTCCTTCATTAAACTTTTAGGTATAATATCTGATAAACACACAAAAAACAAGTAACATGTTTGTGCATTTTTATATACACCTGAGGAACCAGTACCTAGCCTAAGAACTAAATCTTTATCAACCACCTGGATTGGTATGCTCTTTTCCATTATCCAACTGTCCTGAAAGTATGCAAACTTTTGGTTTAGCAGTTCCTTGTTTTTATGTTTATAATTTAATCGCATGGGTATGTAACTATTAGCATCAACCTGCTCTTTTATGTTGATATTGAGCTTTCATAAATGATATCTTAGTAAGCGGTTTTCTGGGCCTAACTTTTTCCATGTATCATGTGCCTAAGAGTCATCCATAATATTAAATGTAGTTCAAGATCATTTCTCTTCTGGAGGTTTTGTATTATCTTTAATAAAAATACCAGTGTTTACTTATCCACTCTCCTGTTAAAGAACCCTTGGGGTGCTGATAGATTTTGCTTTATTTTACTGTGCTAGTTTAAACATTCTTGAACATGTCTTGGTGCACATATACAACAGATTTTTAGGAGTATTTCCTGGAAGAGGAATTGATAGATATGAGGGTACATTAACTATAACAGGCTAAATCACTTTAACAAATTGACACCAAATATAAAAACTCAAACACAATAAAGTTTAATTGTTTTTATGTTTTGATTTTCAGATTTTGCTTTATTTGAAATGCTAATGTATTTACATCTTTAATGGCAATATTACCATATAAACTGTCTTTGTTGGATTTTAAATTCTTAAACAATAGTGCACTGAATAATGAGGCAATTAGCTCACGTTTCATTCCTCAGGATAAAAATCTAAAAATTGAATAGCTATGGCAAAGACTTTTGATTCAACTCCAAAATTCCTTAATACCAAGTGGTTTCCAACCTATTTTCAGTAGAATTAGAACAATCTTGAGCCAATACAGTGTTAAAAAAGAAAACCTGATAAATTGACAGGCAAAATAAACAGCATTCCATCTTAATTTTATTGATCTTGTCACTAAGGAACTTTACCCCTACATACTTCACAGTCTTTTTATGAAGCAACTACAGTACAGTATTTTTCCTTTTTACTTATGGCTTACCCTGTTCAGATATTGCCTTAGTTTGCCAGCTCTCTTCCAAGTAAGCTTTTAAAAACATCCAAACCTGTCAAGTTTTAGAAAAACTTATGAGGCATTTACATTTCCATCCCTACAATTCAAAATGACTTACTTTTAAAAAAACTTTCCCATTAATTGCGTAATAAAGAAAGTGATTGACTAAATAAGTAAATTAAGTGGGATTCCTTAAGAAAGTATCTAAGATAAGTTAACAGACTTTTCCAGTATAGGTCGTAAGTTCAGAAGGGTATGATGAGCCTTGATCATAGGACCTAGTCTAGAACTTTCCAGTGCATCAGCTAAAATACTTTTAGCTCTGCTGGTGGCAGTTTAGGATTTAGGGCAAGTCACCTGACCATCTAGGCATCTTATTTTCTCCATAGGCTGATGCTAAAAAGTTGTCAGAGTCCTATAATTTCCTACAAACAGGATTCAGAATATTTATTACAGTTATAACATATCATAACAGCATGAAATAGAAACCAGTTTTTTAAAATCTAGTCTGTATTTTTTATACAGTTGGATTCAATTTGGGGAATCTTCAAGTTTAGTGAAATTCTTAACATGCAATTTCTTTTGGATTTACTGCAACCCTTTGGCTATATTTATGTCTTATGGACTCCAGTCTGAACTGAAATCTCGAACTTATTTCAAAGAGAAATTATTACGAACTGGGCATTTTTTTGGCTTGTTCATATATATATGTTTGGTTTACATACATATATATATATATATATATATGTATGTAAAATACAACAATGGACACATTTTTTTTAATCCAAGGGCTGTGCCAGTCTTGCCCCTGAAGTAAAGGGGAGTGGGCTTGCAGTGGTGAAGAGCGCATACAAAAGCAAATAAACTAGGGTTTTTCTCTCTTCCTGAAAGTTTGAAGATCTTCTTCTAAATTTTCTTAGGTGGCCAAACACTGGCCCTGATTCCTTGAAAGAAAGTATACAGGCTGTCCGTAAGCTCCAGTTCAGCATCTCCTCCCAAAACAAACATTTGGTAATTCTCCTTTAATTTATTTGTTATTACATAAAAACCTGCTATAAGTTCATTCACCTTTGTTTCTGAAGATCGTATGCCTGTCTAAAATGGTCTCTTCCCTAGGTAGTTTTGATCAATTCTGCTACCCATTACAAATATAGTTCTTCCTTCTTTTTATACTCTGCAGTGTCCTCAAGGTTCATTTTCATTACATGACACAGGGATTCCAAAAGCGCAATTTGATTTGTTATAGAATCTGGATTCTTGACTGCTTCAAGATCCTCTGGGCTTAGAATGGAAAACCTCTTCAACAGGATTGTCTTCTATGGGATGCAATGATATTTCCACCAGTGTCTCACTTCAGAATGTAATTTAATATTAAGTGCATCTTTTCGAATAGCATATCTCTTGCCTTGAATTGCTTTTAGGTTTTGAAATAGATTATGCTGTTCTTTCTGGATGGCTGGTAAGAACTCCTTTGCAGTATTTGTATTCTTTACAGCCTCTGGAGCTTTGTCCTCAAAGCTTTTTAGGTCTGCTGTTAAGTCATCTACTTCTTTCTCAGTATCTTTCATTTCTTTCTCAATGTGAAAGAGTCCTGTGCCTTTTTAAAATTTCTGAATGCAGTCTTGAGCCCAACGTGGGATTTATTAATGGCAGAGGCACATTCATCTAAATGCTTACTTATTTGCTAAAGTTTGTCTTGATGTGTCTTTACTTTATGGTTACTGATTTCTACAATGATATTATGTTAACTTTTAATCTTAACTTCTACTTTATCAGCCCTCAGCAACATTGCCCTTTCTGTTTTTAAAGCACCAGCATTTTCTCCCAGCCAAATTATACTTTTTGGGGGGAGTGGAAAAGAAGGGTTGGAGAGTCAGGGCCTATAGCAAGTTCATAGCAAGTACATTAACTTCAAGTTTCTTACCTTGGCCGTGCAAATATTCTTCTTGTTCTGATAAAACCTGCATGCTTCGCAGTAAACTCTTCTCATTTCTCTTTCACTATGTAGTAACTTTATTGCTTCTTCAAGTTGCACGTTCTGTTCCTGGATCTGCACTGCTTTTTAAAAGTCTTTTTGCAGCTCTGATCCCATTTGCTTTACCTCTTTTTCAGAGATTTCAACCGCAACTGATTAACTCGTTCTTCCTTTCATTACTTTGTTTCCACTGCCAGTCATGGTACATGACTGTTCTATGATTTGCCACTGTAAAGTTACCACTCTCTGTCTTCAATCTTTTTGATGTGCTACTTTTGTGGCTTGATTCAAGTTGTTAGCTACCAAGGAATCTTGTTAAGGAAAGTCAAACGCTTGGAGGACTTTTCTTATCTTTTACCTGTACTAAATAAAATAAGAGAGGAGTGTTTTCAGGAGTTTGCATTTTGGTCATTCCCCCACCCCCCGCCCACACAGTCATGTTATCTAAACCTAGAAAAGTTGTAAGCCTAATATGTCTTTTAAGGAAGATTACACATCTTTAAGCTGTTTCAGTAGAATTAACAATAATGTAATCTAATGCATGACAACAAGATCAAATAGCAGCTCATATTTTTCATCAGGGATTCCAGTTCCTAAATCCTTCAATGTTCCATATATTACTGGAATCCTGCCAGATTTATTGTTAAATTATTGCAGCAAGGACTAACCTTCCCCCTGCCCCAACCTGATTCATTGCTAAAGTACTCTGCTTTTTCAGCTTTTTGAAAAGATCAGAACCAAACTCCAAGTTTATTCCTTCTTGTCTAGGTTTTAGAAGTTCTTTTTTCTCCTTTAATTCTTGTTCAATTTTAGGGAGTTCTGCTTCTACATTTTCAGTTGCAGCTTTCCTTTCTTTGAGAGTCTCAGAAGCTGTAATTAGCTTGTTTGGCCCTACCTACTTGAGGCTGTGGGTCTGTGAAGACGAGATAGAGGCTAAGTTCTGACTGGCTGCATCCATCTTTGAATGTGTTTCGTTTACCAATTTGCCGAAATCCATGAGATCTTTCACTTGACTTTCTTTACGAAGTCCTGTGTTTCCTGTTTAAAGGTATCCATAACTTCCTTTAATTTTTTTTCTTCTTTTTCTTTTTCCCTCTGTTGTCTCAGTTGTTATATTTTTACTCTTAGCGAGTATAGCAGTTTGGCATAGTTTATGAATTCCAAAAATAGACATTGGATTATGTTTGTAAACTGGTCTGTTCCTCTGGACATACCAGATTTTATTAGATTCAGAGGCTTCACTTTTACCTGATTAAACTATAATTAGGGCTTTGATTGGGCCATGTCAGTAGGACATTGAGTTCCTGCCTACCAAGGGAAAACAAAATGGCAGAGGAGAGTTGGAGTTTTGATGCTGGAGCCCTGGGAATACACAGGGGAAGAACACAGAGGAACAGAGACAGTTCCATAGACACGGCAGAGGCCCTGGGAAGAGAGAGAGCCTGAGGGTCTACAGCTGACCTTGTGGAGAGAGCAGAGCAGCTGAGCCTGGGAAAGAAACAGACCCCGGGGAGAGAGACAAGCCTTATCCCAGCCTACAGCTGATATTGGAAGAAGCTGGGACCATGGAGCCTGAAGAGGAAGAGGGAGCTGAACCCTTGCAGCCAACTTCCTCCAACCCACGGCAACAGACTTTGGTGAAGGAAGTAATTTACTCTTTTGGCTTTGTGACTGTAAGCTCCTGCCTGAAATAAATATCCTTTATAAAACCAAACAATTTCTGGTATTTTGCATCAGCATCCTTTTGCCTAACTAATACAGTATGTGTACTTTTAAAAGTCTTTGACCTTTTCTTTTTGAAGATGTTTCTCAAGTTTTTTGTCTTCATGTTTGGTGTCACGTTTTAATTTTCCCCTAACTTGAACATCTTTTGAACCCAGGTGTATAGATTTCCCTTTGTTCTCAATATATTCTGTAATTTTATTCAGTTTCATCTCTACATGTTTTACAGCCTTATTTGTAGCTTTCATTTCATTAGACTATATATCCTCTTCTCATTAATTTCTCTGGTATAATCATGGATATTTTCCTTTTTGCTTCCTATTTTAGCAATTAGTTTCTGCAGGTAAGTGTACTGGCAACACATGTGACTCTTTACCTCAAATATTTCATTTTCCGAGGTAAGAAATTTGATGGTTCTTTTCTTCCTTTCTCCTTTACCACCATCTTTTTCTCTCTAGCACCGTCTTAATTCTGTTTGACTTCTTTCTCTGTGTTAATTTAATATTTCAGCTATTTGACACAAGAATTTAATCGATCCACGTAGCCATCCACGACCAATTATGTCTTCCCAATATTCCAAGTTTATCTTCATTGTGTTCAGTTTGACTTTTTGGTTTCATCACAACAAATTGTTCAACTTCATGATGTAAAACTAAAAATCTTTATTAACCAAGAATTATATGAAAACAACTGTTTACAAAACTCTTTGTTACCATTTATGTCTGTAGGCTCTTCTGCACACATGGCAACTATTGTTAGACTCTCCTTCCTGCAGGGCAGGCCTCTCAGACCAGAGTTAGAAATGGGAGCATAACCCAACCTCTCTGGTCTGCTAAATAAAATGCTTTGCTATAAATATATGTATACAGATTGATATGATGACTTAACTGACTCCAGAATAAGAAAGCAATACACAGACAAATATTTATTTATTTTATTAAACTTCTGTTAATAATTGGGAGAATATAAAATAAGCAAAGTGTTGTCTACAAACAGGGGTTCAACTGCTGCATCATAATCATTTATGATATATATGCTTAAGATATAAGCTCACCAAACAGTGGGACACACCAACTTACTTGGCCCACCTCCAGCCAGAGTCCCAACTGGATGTAAAACAAATACGTATATGCACATCTAGTTTAATAAGTCTATACTGACAATTAGACTGAGACAAGAATACCAAAGCCAGTCAAAAGGTTAAATCAATATTGATCAGAGTCACAAAATGACAGAAAAATAGAACAGTTTTACATACAAACTCACTACCTTCTAGCTCACAGCTGGGAAGCTCCAAGTCAGAGGCCCATACCAGGGTCTGAATTGAAAGCAACACCTGTTCAGAGCACCATCTCCCAGAGTGGGATTTCAATTGGCCTGACCAGAGACTGTCCTTTTTATTGCTCTCAGAATCAATGAACTCGATGCTATCGACGCCAACTTGTAAGTACTGTGCCAAATCCCAAGGAAGTGACCAGCCTCCTCAGGAAGGAACACAACACTCCCTGGGTAGTAGTTCCAAGGTTTATGTGTCCAGCCCAAGAAAGTGGCCGGCCATCCCAGGGAGGAGCACAACACTCCCCGGAATGCACCCTGTCTGTTCTTATTTCTTACACAACATCTGGAATGCACCCACTGTTCTAGTTCTCATCTTTCCTCCTGAAACATGAAAAGTTCTGACCAGCAAGGCATTGGTTTGCTGATTAACAGAGCTTCCTGCCTGATGCTTCACTTTGGGGTTTGAACAATACTCACAAAACTTTTTCCCAATACACTCCCCCAGCTCCTACCATGCTTCAGTTCTGGGTCTTTTATGAAAAATCTTTCTTTTTTAAATTGTAATATATTTAGGTAAAATTGTGAGGATGTGTTTAGTAGGCAGAGGGATTTGCCCTATGTGTGATTCAGGAGCGGGCTCCTTTTGTTGTGTGACTCCCCCTTTCCAATGTTTTCTTATCATCTACTGGCATTTTCACAAGGAAAAAGTATATGCAGATATGCTTCTGCTTTAAAAGCCACTTCACTTGTACTCATATTCCTTTGCCTAGAGTTTAAATACATTGCCACAATTAACCGCAAGTGACACTGGAAAATGTAGCTCATCTCGGTGCTCAGGGAAAAGAGGATGCATGTTGTGGGCAGGTAGCAGCCCAGTCACTATCTGCTCCCTGGCCACCAAAAGTCCACCTGCATTCTTTCCCCTTTGGTACACAGCCCGTCCCTAAAGGAGTCAACCCAAAGTTCCACATGGACGCTATATTCAGCCAAAATCAAAGATCTCTGGGTGATATTTACTACCCTTTACGGTTCAGTGATCTAATGAATTAAAGACAAAATATCCTTTTTTTCCTCCCGACACAATCAAAACAGTGATGTGGAAGAACAAGATGACAATGACAAAAATAAAATCTTCAAATTATCATATAGAAAGAGAAATGGAAAACTCACAGTAGAAATTGAACCATAACAGTGATGGATACTGCTGGACAGGAAGGGAGAAGATATTTTGTCCCTATCAATGGAGAAAGTATCTTCAGCAATTGAGATATACCATCCATTGCTCCTCCTGGTTCTGAGCTGCCGAGATGGTCTTCCTTGGCCATAGTCCTTCATCATCATCATGATAATAGTGAACGTAGGGGAGTATGTCTTCCCTGGAGACTGACAAACTTCTGCAGTCCTCTTTACTATGCATGTTTTGGAACTGTGTCAATTAGGCTGGCATTTTAGACCAAGACTAAGTTTTATCAGCAATATAATTATTTAAATAATGAAATAGGTTTCTGAAATTTTTCTTAGAGGCAGATCCATATGCATATGATCACATCAAAATATTTTCTGGGCACTGTTCTCATTCCTGCTGTACTTATTTATTTTTGTGCTCTGCTTACTCTCCACCCTCGTTTTCTCTTTTTCTCCCTCTCACTTAATGAAGGATATCTTGAAGCCATTCCAGAAATACTAGTCCTGGAGGAAATGCAGCTGCAGTTAGCTTTCCGAAAGGCCTTGGATCTGTAAACTCTTTCTATTGCTTGTAAGCCTCCCGATTTTCGCCCAGGCCTATCTCTATTTTTGTAGTATCTTCCCCAAAGCCTCAAAAAACCAGTAAACCAAATTGACATTCTGTCTCTTTGCAATGTTCCCTTTAGAACTACAACCTTAGTTGTAGGTATATGGTCTGCTTTTTTAAGTTGTCAAAGATGACAGTTTTAACAAGTGTTTTATTTGACAGAAGAAAGGGGTGCAGCTGTCCAACCTGCGGTATTTGTTTCCTTGCCAGGAGGTGCCTGATTGCTAGGACACTGCCGCCTGTTTCTAGTTAGGTAACTCCCCATTTTCTTTAATTCTTCATATGAGTTAGAATAGACGACTTCTATAGCAAACAGCCCATAATGCAAGAGGAAATAACAGGGGCTAGATTTATACTCACTTGTGAAACAACTGAAAACAAACAAACCTGAAGACATTGGTCATTGGGCAACAAAGTACTGAGGTCCTCGAGGGATGGTAAATTGATGAGGTGAAGCCTGCCGTGGTGCAGCTTATCTGCTGAGACAATTTCCAGGTCATGGCACGTGGGGGGGGGGATGGGAACCCAGGCGGAGGATGGAGGAGAAGTAGGAATCTGGGGAAGTCAAGGCTGCCAGAGCTCCCAGGGGAGTAGATGGGAGAAGAGAGAGCTACACAGAGAACGGGGAGCTCCAGAGATGTGCCGAATCCTTCTCAGCATTCAGCTGGCCTCAGACCAACCATCGGGTACATATGAGGAGGCTTTCTGAGAGTGGAGAGAAAACTACTAAAAAAGAGGGAAAATAAAAAAGCACCTGCAGGGTGGGGTGCTCACAGATCACACAGGGCCAGGGATAATAGCTACTCCCAACTCTGAGGGAAAAGCTTTGTAATTCAGGGGACATCGCAATTAGAGTGCCAAGAAGGACCTTGCCTCAATGGGTAGGAAAAATTATTCCTAATATAAATACCCTCCTGGTCTTGCCTAATAAAACTTAAAAGCAAGATATGAAAGAATCAAACTATATTCAAGTATCTTAACTGTACCCCACCAACAAAGCTCAAAAATGTTTTCAGAAAGACAAAAATATCCAGCACTGTCTGGCATCTGGTAAAAATTATCAGGTATGAAAAGAAGCAGAAAAATACGTTACATTGAAGAGAAAAATAAATCAATAGAAAGTGACTCAGAAATGATACATGATAGAATTAATAGTTAATGACATTAAAATTGTTGTTATGACTGCAACACATCTGTTCAAAAAGCTAGAGGAAAAATTGGACGTAAAGTGCAGATATAGGAGATTAAAAAATATCCAAGTCTAACGTCTATAGAAATGAAATTTGTGATGTCTGCGATGAAAAAAATAATACACTGGAGCTGCTTTTTGGCAAATTGAACAAAGCAGAAGAAAACTTAGTGAGCTCGAGCACATAGCAATAGAAATCATCCAAAATGAACATGGCAAAAAAAAGAGTATCAAGAAACAAACAACGAAAACAGCATCCGTTAACTCAAGACAATTTCAAGTGGCTAAATACATGTGTGTTTGGAATTTCTGAAGGAAAGAAGAGAGAGGGAACAAAAAATATTTGAAGAATAATGACTGACTTTTTTTCCAAAATAGTCTCCCTCTATATAGTGCAAATCTGAAAGAAGAAAACTATATCATGGCACAGCATAATGCAATGCTTAAAAAACAGTGATAAAGAGAAAACCTTCGAAGCAGTAAGAGAAAAAAGACAAGTTATGTACAAAGGGAAAAAAGATAAGGGTAACTGCAGTTTTCTTATCAGAAACAATGCATGCTTGAAGACAATGAAAGAATACCTTTAGAGTATTAAAAGATTAAAAAACAAAAACTGTCAATCTTGAACTCTTTACCCATTGAAAAGTTTCCAAAAGATAATGAAATAAAGACTTTTCCAGACATACAAAAGTTGCATATGCAAAAAATTCAACCTTCAGGTGATAATGCCCAATAGTTTTACCAAATTGTTCTCTCTGAAACTTGACATTGGTAGGCTTATTACTTTTTGCTGATTTATTAAGTCTATAGGTAAGGCGCACAGCCCCTTGAAATCAGCACTCTGTCCATGGGCCCTACCTTGGAATATATGGCAATCTATTTCCCCAATGTAACAGAGGTAGACTCATTTATAATTTCCCTACATGTGTTTCTCTACCCCTATTATTTGAGCCTATAATTAGCACTGTACCTGTTAAATACACGTCCCAGAGATTTAATCTTTGGTCTGTTCAAATGCCATTTGAGCCCTCAATCTCGGCAGAATTGCGGTCAACAACTACTCTCCAGTTCATCAGAGTTGGAGAGGACAACTAACAAAATGATGATGATGATGGACCATGCCCATCCCCAAACACAGAGTATCTAAACTGCAAGCAAGACAGTTGCTTCCATTCTGGCCCATAAGATTTAGGCCCCTTCTCAATCTGAAGCAGAGCAGGCATTGCCACCCCCAAATCCTCAAGATTGAGGAATGAACAATCATAAGGGGGTAATGTACCATGAACCAATGTAAGCTTATCATTATTGTAGAAACAGAAGAACTTGTAACATTTATTTAAATGTAGTGGTTACCAGAAGTTCTGAGGGGAAGGAACGGGAATAATAGGTGGAACACAAGGCATATTTAGGGCATTGGAATTAAGTGTAAAACAATGTAAACTCTAGACCTTGGTTAGTTACAATGTTTCAATATATATTCATCAATTAAAACAAATGTACCACACTACTGTAAGATGTTATTAATAGAAGAAAATGTTTAGGGGGTTTGGAGTATATGGGAAACTCTTTTACTTTCTATGTAACTTTTCTGTAATCTAAAACTTCTTTAAAACAAAGTTGATTATATGAAAAATTATAGTCTTAATGTACATTTAATTTTAATATACATCTTTTTTGTCTGTTTATTGATGGTAGGAATTTCTTCCTCTATTGATCATTCATGATTGTGAACATTATTCTATTGGTTTGTCTGACTTTTTTTTTTGGAACTACCAGGGTTGGGGATTGAACCCAGGATCTTGCATGTGGAAGAGGTGCTCAGACTCTGAGCCTCATCGGCTCCCAACTTTTTCTCAATGATTTGTATTTTATAAACTAACTTTGTTCTTAATACAGAGCTATTATCATTTCTTTTCTTATGGTGTCTATTGAATAATAATAGTTCTTAATTTTAATGAAGTAAAATGTGCTGATTTTTTTAATGGTATGTTGGAATCTTGCTTATTAAATAATTTTCTCTCCAAAAAGCAAAATAAATCCTTTATAATTTCTCTCTGAATATTTTAAAGCACAGGCAATGCTTGTTTTGCATGGTTCTGATATGCACAAATTTCAGCTGCCATAGTTCATTCACCACCAGTCCCCAGCAACACCATTTTATAAAGCACAAAGTTTAGTGGTACTTTTTTCTTTTTTACGAGGTACCAGGGATTGAACCTAGGACCTTGTACATGGGAGGCAGGAACTCAACCACTTGAGCTACATCTTCTCCTCCTGGTACTTCTTCACTCCACAAATTATTATGTGAATAAATGATGCATATCATAATCACTTACTAATCGCATAACTTCTTTCAAAATCTCTTGGTGAATACTAACTGTGCCTCTGATATCCAGTTCATGCATAGAAAGGAAAGCATGCAGGTGAGTTGCCTTGTCTCCCAACGATGAACCCACACAACCTTTTACAAAAATGGATAATCAAAAGAGGCAATAGACTGAAAAAGATTGAAGTGCAGCAAAGGAATAAAAAGTGATGACATTGGAAATGAAATTCAGATTGAACATAAATGGAATTGTAGCAGAAATAGTTGATCCTACCACTATTGGACAGACTCTAAATGTGCCACCCAAGGAATTTAGTGACAGCAAACTTATCATCGTAAATGAGCAAAGTGGCTGTGACCGAAAGAATGAAGATGTCTTGGGGAAATGACACTGGCAAAAAATTCACTTAAAGGAACTCTCAGAGATATTTCACAACCCTAAAGTGCAAAGGAGAAAATGTTGAAAGCTAATCCAAACTTAGAAAGCAGCCTGGCAGTTCACCAGCACAGAAAAAAGGCATGCTCTATATTATGTTATACAATGAGAAGAAAGCAAACTGCTCAAATAATTCTTGCTGCGTTTTTTACACAGAAATGAAACACCATAGTCTCGATATGCCTAATGTTTTATAGCAAACTAAATAAATTTTAGATTTATTATATTTTTCTTTCTCTATACCTTTATAGGCTAAAGAAAGGAAGTTTTTAATGTCTTGGAAAAAATATTGAAAGTTATGGAATAATCATGATTATTGATTGTTGAGATCATTTTGCAGTTTCAGGTTGCACCATCGTTTTCATGGTGCTACAGTACCATACAAACAAGGACTACCTGTGCCTGACTTGCTTTTTACCTTTAATTCCCTATTGCATATAGGATTGAGTTTTTGGTCTTTTGGGATTTTCTTTGGTTTTGGCTTTTTCTTCTTTATTTATTTTAAAGAAATTTTAGATGGCATAAAATATAAAGAATTCCCACATGCCCCACTCCCTCCTCCTCCCACACTTTCCCACATTAACAATATCCATCATTATTGTGGTACATTTGTTACAATTGATGAACACATATTGAAGCATTGCCACGAACTGTGGATTATAGTTTACATTGTAGTTTATACGCTGTTCAGCACAATTTTGTAAATTATGACAAAATATGTAATGGCCTGTATCCGTCATTGCAAAGCCATGCAGGACAATTCCAATGTTCTGAAAATGTCCCCATATTACACCTATTTTTCACTTTCCCTCCTCTCTGGTGACCATGCAATGGAAAAGCCAAGAAGTCCGAAGACTGCTGGCCAGCAAGAAGATAAAAACCCTGTGAAGAGGTAAGCCCTCTAGCCTCTAAAACTGGGAGCCAATAAATTCCTATTAAATCAACGCATTATAGGATACCTCTTGTATAGTTACGAAACTAAAGCAACATCCATGGTTAAATTTATTCCTAGGTTATTTATTGATTTAAGATCTATAGTGAATGGGATTATTTTTAATTTCCATTTCAGAATATTCTTGGCTGCTGTATTTTTATCACACAATAATACATAATAAATAATAAAATACATAAATAACAAATAAGTATAAATAATAATAAATAATAAATAAAAATAAATAATAATTTATATATTTATAAATAATTATAAAGACATAATAAAATAAAATAATATAAAATAATAAGGTACATAAAACGTGTATTTTATCACACAACTATATTTTTGTGTGATACTTTTGTAGCTTGCAACTTTGCTGAATTCAGTTGTTGGTTCTAATAGTTTTCTTGTGGATTTTTTTTTTTTTTTTTGGATCATGTCTGTGTGAATAGAGACAGTTTTTCACTTTACTTTCCAATTTGGATGTCTTTTATAGATTTTTCTTGACTGATGGCTCTCGTAAGGATTTCCAGTACAATGTTGAATGGTAGTGGTGAAAGGGGGCATCTTTATCTTGTTCTGACTGAATGAGGAAGCTTTCAATATTTTACCACTGAAAATGATGTTAGCTGTGGGTTTTTCATACATGCCCTTTATCATGTCATGTTGAGGAAGTTCTTCTATTCCTATTCCTATTTTTCCAAGTTTTTTTTTTTTTTCTGGTCATGAAAGGGTGTTGGATTTTGTCAAAATCTTTTCTGTACCTATTAAGATGATCATGTGATTTTTCTCCCCTTCATTCTGTTAATGTGGTATATTGAACTCCTTGCTTTTCTTGTGTTGATTGAACTTTGCATTCCTGGGATAAATCACACCTGGTCGTGGAGTATATTCTTTTCACATGTTGGATTTGATTTACTAGTATTTTATTGGACACTTTGCATCTATATTCACAAGTGACATCTTATTATATCTTTATCTGGTTTTGATTTTAGTGTAATCTTAGCTTCATAGAATGAGTTAGGAAGAACTCTCTCCTCTTCAAATGTTTGTGTAATTTTGAAAAGGTTTGGTGTTAATTATTCTTTAAATGTTTGGTGGAATTCACCAGTGATGCGATCTACTTTTGGACTTTTCTTGGTTGGGAAATTTTTGATTATTCATTCAATGTCTTCAGCTTAGACAGTTATGTCTTTCATGGAATTTGTTCATTTCCTCTAGGTTATCCAATTTGTTAACATACAGTTGTTTTTAGTATTCCCATAATTCTTTTACATTCTGCAAGATAAATGATAGTGCTTGCCCTTTCATGTTTTATTTTAGTTATTTGCAACTTTTCTCTTTCTTTGTTAATTTAGCTAAAGTTTCATCAATTTTATTGATCTTTCCAGAAGACCAAATTAGGTTTCATAGATTCTCTTGTTTTTCTATTATTTGTTTAATTTATCTCTTCTCTAATCTTTATCATTTCTTACCTTTTACCAACTTTAGGTTTAGTTTGCTCTTCTCCTTAAATTCCTCCAGATGTGATGTTAGATTATTGGTTTGAGATCTTTCTTCTTCTTTTTTAATATAAGCATTCAAGCTACACATTTCCCTCTGCACTGACTTCATTGTATCTCATACATTTTGGTATGCTGGATTTTTGTTTTCATTTTTCTTAAATTATTTCTTAATTCCCCTTGTGATTTCTTCTTGGACCATTTGATTGTTTAAGAGTATGTTGTTTAATTTCCTCATATTTGTACATTTTCTGGTATTCCTCCTTTTATTGGTTTCTTCATTCCATGTGGTTGGAGAAGATGCTTTGTACAATTACAATCCTTTTAGATTTATTGAGACTTCTTTTGTGACCTAACATGTAGTCTGTCCTGGAGAATGACCTTGTGCACTTTAGAAGAGTGTGTATTCTGCTGCTGTTGGATATAGTGCTCTTTATATGTCTATTAGGTCAAGACAGTTTATTATATTGTTTTAGTCCTCTATTTCCTTATTGAGCATCCATCTAGATGTTCTACCTATTAACAAAAATAGTGTATTGGAATCCCCAATGATATTTTTAGAAGTACCCATTTCTCCCTTCAGCTTCATCAATGTTTGTCTCATGTATATAGGGTATATGTGATTAGGTTCATATATGTTTATTATTGTTATATCTTCTTGGTGGTTTTACTCTTTTAATAAATATAACTTTGGGTCAAGGTGATGCTCTTGTAAACAATATAAAGCAGAATTATGCTTGTTTATTCATTCTGCCATGTGTATTTTTATCTAATTTTTAATTAGAGAAGTTGTAGGTTTAGAGAAAAATCATACATAAAAATATTGTTTCCTTAAACCCCCCCAAACATACAGTTTTCCTAATTATTAATATTTTGCATTAGCATGATGACTTTGTTACAATTGAGGAAACAATATTGTTATAATTGTAATATTAACTACAGTCCATGTTTACATTAGAGTTCACTGTGTTATAGATTCATGTGAATTTTTAAATAAATCCATTTATAATATATATACAACCTAAACTTTCCCTGAACTACATTCAACTATACAATTTGATGAACTAAGTATCATTCACAGTGTTGTGCTGCCATCACCAACATCCATTACTAGAAGTATTCCATCAACTCAAACAGAAACTAATAACACTAAAGTACCAACTCCCCATTCTGTAACATCACCCCACCTTTAGGTAACATTTATTCTAGTTTCTGAATTTATGAATTTATTTATACTAATCATTTTATACCAGTGAGATAATATAATATTTGTTTAATTCACTCAACATGATGTATTCAAGATTCATCCATGCTGTTGCATGTATCAGATCTTCATTCCTTTTCACAGCTAAATAATATTCCATTGCTTGTATATACCACATTTTGTTTATCCAGTCCTCTACTGATGGACATTTGGGTTGCTTCCATCTTCTGGCAATTATGCACAATGCTGCTATGAACTTTGGTGTGCAAATAAATATCTGTTCATATCCTAGCTTTCAAATCTTTGTGTATATACCTAGAAGTTGATTGACAGATCATCTGATAATTCTACACTTAACTTTCTGAGGAATTGCTAAGTTGTGTTCTACAACAGCTGTACCATTTTATATTCCCACCAACAATGAATTACTGTTCCTATTCCTCCACATCCTCTCCAATACTATTTTCTGCTTTTGTTTCTAATATTAGCCATTCCAGCAGTTTGAATGGTAATTCATTGTGGTTTTGATTTGCATTCCCTAAACCAATGAAGTTGAACATCTTTGCATGTGTCCATAAGCTTGTTGTATATCGTCTTTGAAAAAAATGTTTTCTCAAGTCTTTTGCCCATTTTAAAATTGGGCTTTATTTTTATTTATTTTATTTATTGTTGTTGTTGAGTTGTAGGATTTCTTCATATAGCCTCAATATTAAACCCTTATCAATTATGTGATTTCCAAATATCTTCTCCCATTGTATAGATTATGGCTTTCATGATGAAGTACTTTGATGCACCAAAGTTTTTAATTTTGATGAAATTCCATTTATTTACTTTTTTTGTTGTTGGTCATGCTTTTGGTATAAAGTCTAAGAAACCGGGAAACCGACTTTGGCCCAGTGGTTAGGGCGTCGGTCTACCACATGGGAGGTCCGCGGTTCAAGCCCCGGGCCTCCTTGACCCGTGTGGAGCTGGCCCATGCGCAGTGCTGATGCGCGCAAGGAGTGCCCTGCTACACAGGGGTGTCCCCCGCGTAGGGGAGCCCCACGCGCAAGGAGTGCACCCATAAGGAGAGCCGCCCAGCGCGAAGGAGGGAGCAGCCTGCCGAGGAATGGCGCCGCCCACACTTCCCGTGCCGCTGACGACAACAGAAGTGGACAAAGAAACAAGACGCAGCAAAAAGACACAGAAAACAGACCAACCGGGGGAGGGGAGGGGAATTAAATAAATGAAAATAAATCTTTAAAAAAAAAAAAAAAAAAAAAAAAAAAAAAAAGTCTAAGAAACCATTACCTAGCACAAACCTAACTTGCTTCTGTACATTTTCTTGTAGAAGTTCCATAGTTAAGATTCCTATATTTAGGTCATTGATCCATTTGGAGTTAATTTTTTGTATATGGTGTGAGGTAGGGGTTCAACTTCATTCTTTTGTAAGTGGATATCCACATTAGCCAGCAGGATTTGTTGAAAAGGCTATTCTTTCACCATTGGTTGGGCTTGACACCCTTGTGAAAAGTCAATTTGCCATAAATGTGAGGGTTATTTCTGAACTCTCAATTTGATTCCATTGGTTTATATATCTGTCCTTGTGCCAGTATTATGCTGTTTTAATTACTATGATTTTGTCATAAGTTTTAAAATTGGCAGTGAATTTTCAATCTTTGTCCCTTTTCAAGTTGATTTTTTAAATTTTGGTCCTCTTACCTTCCATATGAATTTGATGATTTGTTTTTCCATATTTGCAAAGAAGCTATTGGAATTGGAGTTTTGATTGAAATTCCATTGATTGAATTGAATCTGTATATTCCCTTTGGTAGAATTGACATTTTGTTGCTGCATCCCTTCCCCCAGCCTTTGTTATCTCCTTCCTCCAGCCGTTGCTGTCCTTCCCGCCAGTCCCGCCCACGTTGCCAATATATAATCTGCCTCCTTCCCTAGCTACTGCCTACCTCATAGCCGCCTGCACAACTCCGCCTATCCACTACTGCCCCGTAGTTAATCCGCCCCAGCTCCTGCCCCTCCCTCTACCCAACCCTATATAACCAAGTGTATTTCCGCAATAAAGCAGACTTGTTCCTGCGCTCAGGCTGTCTCCGTGGTTTCTACCGCGCGTCCCCCACACCTGGAGAACCTAGGCTAAAACCTTGGCCTAGGGGCTCCCCGCCGAGCCGTGGAAGGCTTCCCGGACTCCGTGAGCCGCTGACCCACGACAGCGCGCCCACACTTGGGGGCTCGTCCGGGATCCTTTCCTTCCACTGCCCTACGGCCCCTGTTGTCTGCTGTTGCTGTTGTCTACTGGCGACCATTTCAGCTCTCCAGGTAGGGACCACATCGCCGTCTTTTCTTCTCCCACTATGGGCACCTCTCTCTCCTCACACCATACACCTCAGGTTCGGCTTTTAGCCGCCCTGCTTGATACCAATGGAGTCCGCGTTTCCCTGAAACAACTCCAAAAATATTGGGACCTGCTCCTCCCTTTTAATCCGTGGCTTGCCATCTGCCAGCTCTGGAGCCCAGACACATACTCTCGACTCATAGATCGGGTCACCTCCGCCATGGAGCATGAAAAGCGGTCTTTTCCGCCCGGCCTGTTACCCACTCTAGTGGCCATTCGAGCCTGCCTTCTCGGTGCACCATCCGAAGTCATACGAGATAAATCGATTAAGCAACCCAATGACTATGAGCCCGATGATCCTAGAAACATGAATTCTCTGTCCGACCAGCTCGCCGCTGCTCTCGAGCGCGAGCCTCCCCACCCGCGCTCCCCACAGCCCCCAGAAACCGTTTCTGTGGCTCCTCAAAATGGCGGACCTCCTCCTCCTTCTTCCACCTCGGCCCAAAATGGCGCACTTCCAGCTTCTTCCTCACCCAGATCAGAGCCCGCCGGCGAGAACAAAGGCGCTTCCTCTCGCCTTTACCCACCCCTTCCTGTCTCGTCATCCTCCGGCTCGGCCCCCGGAAATGATGTGTCCTCGCCGCCATCTTGGCCGGCCCCCGGAAATAATGTGTCCTCGCCGCCATCTTGGCCGGCCCCCGGAAATGATGTGTCCTCGCCGCCATCTTGGCCGGCCCCCGGAAATGATGTGTCCTCGCCGCCATCTTGGCCAGCCCCCGGAAATAACGTGTCCTTGCCGCCATCTTGGCCGGCCTCCGGAAATGACGTAACTTCGCCGCCATCTTGGCCGGCCTCCGGAAATGACGTAACTTCGCCGCCATCTTGGCCGGCCTCCGGAAATGACGTAACTTCGCCGCCATCTTGGCCGGTTTCCGGAAATGACGTGGCTTCTCCGCCATCTTGTCCGACGCCCAAAAAGGTCCCGCCGCCAGCTTGCTGTCGCTTTGACGTTGCTAAGATGCCGTTCTCTCACCTGTTTCCCGCTACCGTTCATTCCTCGCCACCGCCATATAGCGGCGGCTCCGGAGAGGCACACCCTTCCTCCCCCCAGTTATACCCGCTCAACCCGCTGCCCACACAGCAACGCCCTCAGCCTTGGCTTCCCTTTACAGCCGAAGAAGTTAAAACTCTTCGTAAAGCGGTTAAAGAAGACGGCATAGGTAGCCCATATGTCCAACAATTAATAGAAGAGTTAGGGGTCCAACTTGTTCTTCCTTATGACTGGATTTCTCTAGCCCGTTCCATCCTTCCGCCAGGCCAATTCCTTGAATGGCGTGCTTATTATCAAGTAGCTGTTGACAAGCAAATGGTAGAAAATGTCCAAGCAGGTATCCAAGATCCAGCTGACGCCTACACGGGAATTAACAACTATGCTGACCCTCGTTCTTATGTCAACATAGATCCAGGGTTTTGGCACCGAGTAAAAGCTCTTGTTCAGCGATCGTTCTCTTTAATTTCTCCTAAGCAGTCCACCAAATTTGCGCAAATGCTTCAAGACTCTCAAGAGACCTTTCCAGCATTTGTCGCACGCGTTCTAGAAGCATGCCAACGGAAAATTACTAACGAAGATGCCCAGTTTGTGTTAGCAAAAGAACTCATTCTCGACGGATGCCTTGCACCCTTCCGAGCTGTTATTCTTCCTATCCGTGATAAGCCAATACATGAATGGGTATTAGCTTGTCGAGATATTGACCCACAGACTAAAGCACTTACCGCGGCCTTTACCTCCGCCATGTCCGTGTCATCTGCCTCAGCTTCTGCCTGTTATCGGTGCGGTCAACCTGGACATTTCATCCGCGAGTGCCCTCAGCAAACGACTCCCTGCCCTGCCGGGGCACTGCGCAGACCAAGAGGCCCCCCCACGCCGTGCCCGCGCTGTGGAAAAGGATATCATTGGGCCCGCGACTGCCGCTCGTCACAACAGCCTTTAAACTCCCAGCGGGGCAGGCCTCAGCCCCTCTCCCAAGAGGCCCTCCAGAGAGCTCCAAAACCTTGATGTGGACAATGCCTATCACACGCCACCAGAGACCCTCCCTCGAGCTCAAAATCAATGGGCAATGGCTTGAAGGGCTCTTAGACTCTGGTGCCGAAATCTCTTGTATTCCCTTTGAAATCGCCGCTTTCAACCATTGGCCCCTCGAGACCGGCCCTCAAGTCATTGGCGCCACAGGAGCTGCTACCTCCTGGAAGACCTCACAACCTTTGCATTGGAGCGATCGAGAAGGTCACGAAGGCCAAATTCGTCCACTCGTCCTTTCCTCAGTCCAAACCATCCTATGGGGAAGAGATGTCCTCAGCCAGCTAAAAGTTCGAATCACCACAGAAGCCTTCTCAGCTGCGCTGCCCCCCCCCCTTCTAGGGGCCACTGCTCCCGTCTCAAGACCTGACCCTATCCCTCTGGAATGGGACACAGAGGAGCCCATCTGGGTCGAGCAGTGGCCCTTGCCCGCGCACAAGCTACAAGCTCTCTCTGCCCTCGTCGACGAACAACTACAAGCGGGGCACATTGAGCCGTCCACCAGTCCCTACAACTCACCGATCTTTGTCATTAACAAGAAAAACACCGGTAAGTTCCGCCTTCTCCACGACCTTCGAGAAATCAACAAGCACATCAAGCCAATGGGATCACCTCAGCCAGGCTGCCCCCATCCTACTGCAGTCCCCCAGCATTTTCATGCAGCGACCATCGACATCAAAGACTGTTTTTTCTCTATTCCTCTTCACCCGCGAGACTGCCCACGATTCGCATTTACAGTCCCACGCACCAACAATCAAGGCGCCGCGCTTAGATTCCAATGGCGGGTGCTACCTCAGGGCATGCGGAACAGTCCGACAATATGCCAACTTTATGTCAATAACGCTATTGAGCCGCTACGTTCTAAATTCCAGCCTGAGCAAACTTACATCCTTCATTATATGGACGATCTTCTCTTGGCAGCGAGCTCGAGCGCCCTTCTCAATGACTTGCTCTCAGCAGTAATAACAAACCTCTCCAGTCTCGGACTCACCGTGCAGCCAGATAAAATAAACCTCCAACCTCCTTTTCAATTTTTAGGCTTCCATTTTCATCACTTCATTCAACCCTCCAGCCCACGCCTTCATACCTCTCCCACCATGACGCTCACTGAACTTCAACAGCTCTGTGGGCAAATCAATTGGCTCCGATCAGCGCTCCCCATTACGACAGCACAGATGCAGCCCCTCTTTGAGCTCTTACAAACCAAGAATAGCCCGCCGGCCGCAGTCAACCAAAAAATTACTCTCACTCACGCTGCTCTAGAAGCTGTCCAACAAGTCAGTAATGCTTTACAACAGTGTCGCTTAGAGCGATTCTCTCCCGATCTCCCAGTCCTTGCCCTAGTTCTGCCGACACCGATCACCCCTACGGGCCTCCTGTGGCAAGATGGTCCTCTCCTTTTTCTGCACACGTCAAAAAGCAAGCTCCCAAAAATTTGCCCTTTTATAAGGGCTTGGATTGCGCTAGCCACCGACTTGGTACTCCTTTCCATACAAACATATGGCATCCCGCCACACACCATTATTTGGCCTTTAGATACTAAAGAAGTTACATCCCTCATCATGAACAATGCCCAAATGCAGAGCCTGGTAGAGCTCTTTCGCGGCTCCTTTGACAATCACTATCCTCATCACCGATTGCTGCAAGGAATGTCTCAATTAGCGTTCTCCAATCCGTTTCATCCGTTGCCTGCGCGAAACCCAATTCCCTCAGCCATCACTGCCTTCACAGACGCCTCAAAAGCGGCGTTTGCAGCCATCATATACACTCCTGGAAACCCTAAACCCCGGCAGCTGTCGTTCACTAATGACTTCTCTGTTCAAGTAGGCGAGCTCCTGGCAGTCGCAGTAGTCCTCAATCTCCACCCAAGCCAGCCTCTCAATATTTTTACTGACAGCCTATACACACTGCAAGTTTGCCGCAGCCTGCCGCTTGCCACCTTTTTACCAGGCGATTCAAACATTGATCGAGCGCTCACCTTCGTGCAACGCCTGCTCGAAGAGAGACAACAGCCATGGTTCATCGCTCACTTAAGAAGCCACTCCAACCTCCCAGGGCCTTTAGCCCACGGCAACGACCTTGCCGATGCAACTGTGTCAAGCCATAAAGTTTTTCCGCTAGCCTCCAAAGACTACGACGCAGACGAAAATCAACTGGGAGACTCTGTCAACAAAGCAAAATTACTGCACTCTCGGTTTCATTACTCTGCACGGACTATTCACAAACTTTACCCAGATCTGCCCATCGAAACCTGTAAACATCTAGTGCGCTTGTGTCGCATTTGCGCGCCTCTTCTCCCCCTAGGGCCCCTGCAACCTCAAGGCGTCAACCCTCGCGGCCTCCGACCTAACTCGCGATGGCAATTAGACGTCACTCACGTCAGCGCCTTCGGCCGCCTCAAATATCTTCACGTAGCCATTGACACCTTCTCACACCTGTGTTATGCAGTGCCCCTCGCAGGAGAAAGCGCCAAACATTGCATCAAAGCTCTTCGCCAAGCCATTCTGTTCATGGGAGTCCCGTGGGACCTCAAAACAGATAACGGGCCAGCATACCGCAGTGCTTCCTTCGCCAACTTTGTGCAGATGTATCACATCACACATCACTTCGGCATTCCGTATAACCCACAAGGACAAGGAATTGTCGAACGCACTCATCAACAGCTCAAGCTACTCATTCAAAAAGAGAAAGCCTCTTCCCCGCACAAAGCTCCAACAGATGTTGTAACAGCTTGTCTCATCCATCACAATCTTTTAACCTTTGATAATCAAGGACTCTCTCCCACACATAAGCATTGGGGGCCTCTGTGGCCGCCTTCTCAAGTTCTTGTAGTTTACTGGAAAGACCCAGCCACTAGCCGTTGGCAAGATCCGGCTCCCCTGCTAGCACAAGGAAGAGGCTTCGCCTGTATCTTCCCAGAGACAGAACGACAGCCCATCTGGGTCCCAGGGCGAAACATCCGGCCTGCAACGCAGCCACTTGACCCAGAAGACCTCCCGCGCCCTTTGTCACCCAGACAACAATGCTACCAACAAATCTAAAAATCCCAAGTGTTTTTTATCTTGCTAAATATTTCTGCTAATCGTCCCTCCTCCATGAGGGCTCCTTTTCTTCTTTTTGTCATTACAGATCTCTCAAAAACACTTGACCCTGCATACTCCACAAGAAAAGCTTTCGCTGCCTCCCCAACCCGCTGTCGACAAGTGCCTGACCGTCACTCAAACGTGCCTTATCGCCCATCAAGAAAGAACTCCCAGTGCAAATGCTCCTTAAGCTCCCCTCCCACCCACTTTTACTTTGCTTTTTTCTTGTAATTTTTACTTTCTTAACAATTTTTCAGCTGTCTGTCTCGCAGCCACGGCCCCGACAGATTGGAACCTTCGCCAACGCCTTCTCCTCGCTGTCGCCTGGCTGCTTTTAATTGCCATCCTCATCTCCTTTGTAGTTTTTCTCCCATAACCACTATGCGCCCCCAGGTACAATCATCTGAGCCTGCCATTCCAACACCGTCGTCCATGGGGACCACACCAGCTCTCTCTTGCCGCGAACGACGTCGACAACGCTTCTTTGCCCGCCGCCTAAGCCGTCTCTCCCTTGAAGATGATGACCCCATCGAACGTCAAGTTCTTCAACTCCTCAGACAAGCCCGCTCTATCCAGACCCCCGCCTCCTGCCCCTCCACCCTCCCCCGTCTCATTCATCTCCTTATCCTCATGCTGTCTCTAGCCTCCTCTGCTACCGCCAACCTGAATCACCAGCCCTTCAATTGGACCCTCAGCCTCTGGCAGTTTGAAAAACTTCTCGCCTTCAACGTGACTGCTGGAGCCCCCTCCTTCACGCTGCACGTTTGCCGGCTAGCTGGATACGATCACACAGATACTAAAATCTCAGGCTCTGTTATAAATACATTTAACATGGGATACATCAGTAATAAGTTGCCACCCCGACCCAAGTGCTCAGGCACCCCTAGTAGTGGCCTTACTGGCCCCTACGGAAAAACTCTTTCCGGTTACTATATATGCCCCCCTTCAGTGAGAGGCTGTCATGATCCAACACATTACTACTGCCCATCCTGGGGCTGTGAAACCATAGCCTATGGCCTGTCTACATCCCCAAAAGACAAAGACCCATATCTCACCCTCAAGTATGGAAATCGATGGGACCGCGTCACACTTTCTGTCAAAGACCCTAATTCAGATCAGTGGTTCACAGGCCGCATTTGGGGGATCCGTCTGTATATGACCGAGTATGACCCTGGTGCCTTTTTTATTATAATGAAAAGACCTGTCTCCGCCCCACTCTCTGCTATTGGTCCCAACCACATCCTTAACCCTCCTCCCCCACCCACTGTTCACCTTCTTCCATCCTCATCTACTCCCCTCAAAATCTCTTCCACCTCGACCGCCTTCGTTCCTTCTACTAGGCCCACTTCCCCCCCTGCTTTAGATATACAACCACATCCTCTCATCTCCTCTAGTCCCTACTTCAAACTCCTAAACGCCTCCTATTTCTCTCTCAATGCCTCCCACCCCAACCTCACTCGCTCTTGCTGGTTGTGTCTTTCCCCCAGCCTCCCCCTCTATGATCCACTTGCTATTCCTTCACCACTCTTTACTTCCTCCACCGACGATTCCCCCTCTTCCTGCAATTGGAATCAATCTACTCATGTCCCACTCACTTTTACGCACATCTCTTCCAAAGGTTTATGCATTCACCCCCGTTCTTCTCGCACTCCCAGCCTTACAGCCTGTGCCAACTATACCTCCCCACACATCTCTGCCAAATATTTAATTCCCCTAAACACCACCCTATGGCTCTGCTCTTCCACTGGACTTACTCCATGCTTATCTGTTGCCACACTTAACAAGACCAAAGAAACGTGTGCTCTCATCCTCCTCACGCCTCGAGTCATCTATCGCACTCCTCTACATTTCTTTGAGGCCTTTGACCATACACAAGAAGCTATTTACCTCCACAAACGCGAACCTATTACTGCTGTACTCACTGTCACTTCCCTCCTAGCTGCAGCTGGAGCTGCCACTGGTGTTGCAGCTCTAGCCACACAAGCATCCGCCCTCCAAAACCTCAGACAAGCAGTAGACTCTGATATTATCTACCTCCGAGACGCAGTCAAATATCTTAAAGACTCTCTCAACTCTCTCTCTGAAGTCGTTCTGCAAAACCGCCGAGGCCTTGACCTCCTTCTCCTTAAAGAAGGTGGCTTATGTGCAGCTCTGGGAGAAGAATGCTGCGTCTATGCCAACTATACCGGTTTAGTAGACTCCAGCTTAAAAGAACTTGAAAAAGGTCTCAACCAACGCCGACTTGAACGAGCCCAAACTGCTGGTTCCTGGGGCTTCCTGCAGCCCCTCCTCCCCTATCTCCTCCCGTTATTAACCCCAGTTCTGCTCATTGTCCTGGGCCTCACCGTCGGTCCCTGGGCCATTCAACGAATCATCCGCCTTGCCAAAGATCATGCTGACAGTGTATTCTCCTCATTTGTCCAAATCCATTACCAACATCTCGTTGCTTCTGATTCCATTCCTCAATCTCGACCACGTCCTCGCCCCCCTTCCCACCGTACTTCCTGCCTGTAAGCTGCTTACTGTGAAACTCCCTGACTTTAGCCGCCGGCACGGGTTTGTTTCCCTCGGCGTAAAGGGCTTGGGTGCACCCTCCGCCCCCCTTTATTGCTATACGTCAGAGAATTTTTGCAGTTAAGTTAACCACAGTGCTATCCACCCCAAAAAGAAACGTCAAGTTAAGTATTTCATCTAGCACTAGCGCGTACCGACCCTAAGGGCTATACATGCATCCTGATCAAATGCTATGTCATTTGCCCTTAGCCAGTCAATTCTGCCCCCTCACCCCTCGTCCTCCCCAGAGATACTCCGTTTTCATCTACTCTCCCTTAAAAAACAGAAGGAGCAATTGTTGCTGCATCCCTTCCCCCAGCCTTTGTTATCTCCTTCCTCCAGCCGTTGCTGTCCTTCCCGCCAGTCCCGCCCACGTTGCCAATATATAATCTGCCTCCTTCCCTAGCTACTGCCTACCTCATAGCCGCCTGCACAACTCCGCCTATCCACTACCGCCCCGTAGTTAACCCGCCCCAGCTCCTGCCCCTCCCTCTACCCAACCCTATATAACCAAGTGTATTTCCGCAATAAAGCAGACTTGTTCCTGCGCTCAGGCTGTCTCCGTGGTTTCTACCGCGCGTCCCCCACACCTGGAGAACCTAGGCTAAAACCTTGGCCTAGGGGCTCCCCGCCGAGCCGTGGAAGGCTTCCCGGACTCCGTAAGCCGCTGACCCACGACAGCGCGCCCACAACATTTTAACTATTAATCTTTCAAGTCATGAACACATTCCATTTATTCATGTCTACTTTGTTTCTTTTAGCAATGTTTTGTAGTATAAATCCTTTGCATCCTTGGTTAAAATATTCTAGATATTTGACTCTTTTAGTTGCTATTGTAAATGGAATTGTTTTCTTGATTTCCTCCTCAGATTGTTCATTATTACTGCATGGAAACAGAACTGATTTTGGTGAGGTGATGCTGTACTCCACCACTGTGCTGAAACCATTTATTTTTTCTGATTGTCTTTTTTTGGTGAATTTCTCAGGGTTTTCTAAATATAGGATCATGCCATCTGCAGGGAGGCAAAGTTTTACTTCTTTTTCAATTTGGATGCTTTTACTTCTTTTTCTGGCCTAATTGTTCTAGCTTGAATTACAGTACATTGTTGAATAAGAATCATGATGATGGGCATGCTTGTCTCACTTCTGATCTTAGAGGAAAATTTTTGGTCTTTTACCATTTAATATGATATTAGCTGTGGGTTTTTCATATTGCTTTCATTATGTTGAATAAGTTTTTTTATTATTTCCTTTTTATTATTAATTACATGAATTGATTTTCCTAGGTTTAACCACTTTTACATCTTGTATAAATTCTGGTTGGTCATGTTGTATAATTCTTTCAATTTGTTGCTGGATTCAGTTTGTTCATACGTTGTTGAGGATTTTTGTATCTATATTCATATAGGAAATTGGTTTCTAGTTTTCTCTTCTTGGGTTATCTTTATCTTGAAAAATGTGTAGGAAATGTTTCCTACTTTTCATTTTTTAGGAATAATTTAATCACAATTGATGCTTATTCTTCTTGGAATATTTGTTAAAATTTATCAGTGAAGCCACCCTCTAGTCCTGTGATTTGTGTGTGTGTGTGTGGGGGGGGTGGATGGGGTAGGAGGGGTGGCAGATTTTTCATTACTCCTTCCATTTTTAATTTGTTGTGGATCTGTTGAGATCTATTTTTTTTGAATATGTGCAGGAAGTTTATGTGTTTCTAGGAATTTGTCCATTTCACCTATGTATATAATTTCTTGGTGTTTTCATTCTCCAACTGCTAAAACAAATGGACAGGCTTAAACAATGGGAATTTATTGACTCATGATTTTGAGTTAGGAGAAGTCCAAACTCAACCATCATCAGGGTGGTCCTTTCTCCCAGGTGACTGTGGCATTCTGGGACTGGCTGCTGGTAAGCCTTGTTCCTTGGCTTCTGTGTCCCATTGCAGTGTCCCTGGTCACCTCTCCTGACCTCTATGGGTACTGTAGACTTCCAGCTTATGGCCCTCTTTATTTGCCTGAATTTCATCTGCTTATAATGACCTCCAACAATAGGATTGAGACCAAACCTGATTCAGTTGGGTCACACCTTAACTAATGTAACCTTATCAAAACATCCTATATAAAATGGGTTCACACCCATGGGAATGGATTAAGATTATGATCATGTTTTTCTGGGGTACATATGTCCAATTCACTACAGTTGGAGTACAAATGATAATAGTATTCTTAATAACCCTTTTTGTTTCTGTGGGCTCAGTAGTAATGCTCCCTTTCATTTCTGATTTTACTTATTTGTATCATTCTCTTTTTTTCTTTGTTGTCTAGCTTAATGTTTGACAATTTTATTGATATTTTTCAAAGAACGAAATTTTGTTTTTGCTGATTTTCTTTTTTTAAATTCTCCACTTCATTTATATTTGTGCCATTTGTTCCTTCCTTCTACTTGCTTTGGTTATCCCTGTGATTTTTTTTTTTTTTACTTTATTGCTTGTATTGTACTGGAATTCAAAATCTTTTTTCTTTAATCACTACCCTTGAAACATTATCATGCATATTATACCTAATTTTATCAGATATATCACCTTAATTTAATTATCCCTTCTTGATATGCAATCAAATGTTATCCAACATATTTTAGTTCTATCAGGTTTTTTTAACCATGCAAATTAAATATAGTTATTATGCATATTTTACTTGGGCAATATCAATTTATAAGCATTTACCATTTATCCTTGCATTTCACACCATCTTTCTGGGTGGAAATATACTTCCTAATTTTTAAAAATAGACTTCATTTTTTAAAAGTTTCACAAAAATAGAAATATTTGGATGATTATAGTGAGTGTCCCTAAACATTGCAACTGATTTTTCTTATTGTTAATATCTTATATTAGTATGATGCATGTTTTACATGTAACAAATCAATACCAATAAATTATTATCAAAAGTCCATAGTTTATTCAAATTTTCTTAGTTTTCACCTAATGTTCACCAAACATATTACATTACATTTAATGGTCTCACCTCTTTTTGACTTTCTTTACTATGACAGTTTCTCATACAATTTTGAAGAATAAACTCAAGATACATTATAGAATGTTCCTCAGTTAGTACTTCTGATGCTTTTGTCATGTTGAGCTTTGGGGAGTGTATTAGTCAGCCAAAGGGGTATTGATACGAAATACCAGAAGCCTGTTGGCTTTTCTAAAGGTATTTATTTGGGGTAGGAGCTTACAGATACCAGGCCATAAAGCTTAGGTTACTTCCCTCACCAAAGTCTACTTCCACATGTTAAAGCAAGATGGCTGCCAACATCTGCCAGGGTTCAGGCTTCCTGGGTTCCTCTGGGCTCAGCTCCTCTGTTTTCTCCACAAGGTCAGCTGTAGACTATCAGGAGAATGGTTCTGTCTCTCTCCCTGGGGATCCAGCTTAAGACTTCATCATCAAACTACAACATCAAAACTCCAACATTAGAAACCTCATCTCTGTCCTTTGCCATCCTTTTGCCCTAATGATGTGACCCAATCAGAGCCCTAATCATAACTTAATCATGCCCAGGTACAGACCAGATTACAAACATAATCCAATATCTATTTTTGGAATTCATGAACTATATCAAACTGCTACAGGCGGGAAGATCACAGAGGTGAAGTGCCATTTTCATTATCCCATATCACAGGTACATGCTGTCAACATGATTTATAACTGTTGACATAGACCTTGATCATCAGGCTCTGTATTTGTTGGGTTTCTTTATTGCAAAGTTACACTTCACCTCCACATCTGTACTATATCTCTTGGAGGGGAGTCACTATATGATGCTCACACTGAAGTGGGTAATTTTTCTCCACCTCTTGAGGGTGGAAGGTCTATATAAGTTATTTGGAATTTTCCATGGGAAAATTGACTTCTCATCATGGATATTTATTTTATACTTTTGGCTATAATCCAATAGTGTTTTAATTTGTTACTCAAATTGTTTTAGCTTTAGCTATTGGAGGCTCTTTCAGTTGACCTTCATGCCTATTTGCCATATTACCATCAATATGGGGTTATTTTTTAGCACTTCCTTATAAAATACCCTAAGAAAATGTTAAGTCATTCTTGTTTTTTTAAAAAATCCAATTATATAAAGCTCAAAATTTGATTAGGGTAAAAGAAATATATAGCTTAAATATCAACTAAGTCCAACTTGTCTCAGATCTATCTGTCTATCTATCTATCTACCTATCTATCTATTATCTACCTACCTACCTATCTATCATCTATCTATGCACACATACCCATAAACAGAAGCTCTACTCTGCTAGCTCATGATCTAATGCTCAAAATTTTACAAATTTTTCCTCATGTCTTAAATCCATTGTAATATCCTTTTGCTCCAAACCAACCCAAATGTACACTACAAATTATTTTCTCTGACCTCTGAAAATAGTAAAATTTACTTGATTCCCTATTTCATGGTTTCTATTTTTCTTACTTTATTATGTTGAGCCATATAGCAACAAACCTTTCACTACTAAATCACCTCTGGGGCGATCTTTAAATCTTTTATGTGTGATAATAAATGATGGATCCTATTTCTCAGGTCTTCTGGAAAAACAAACATTTGGTTTAAAATTTCATGTTGTATTTTCCAGTTTTCTTTGAATCGTCCCACCTCATTTATGTGACAGAATTGGTAAAAGTCAAAATAACATTGAGTGTGTGAATATCCAACCATTCATCCAACCATACATGAATGTGGAAAAGAATCAAATAGTACAGGTCTGGGATTGCCCACCAGCAATCCCACTATCCCCAGAGAAATATGAGAGATGGGGATTTATCTTCCTTACTACACTTTTCTGTCACTTGTCCTCCCACTTTTTGATAAATATTGTTATTGTATTTTAATTCTTCTAATGATTTCCTTTGAAGTATCAATAATATATTTAGCCTCTATTGATTTTCTGATAATCATTTATATAATCTATTGATTCCTCACTTTTTAGACAGATATATGTATGGCATCATATCTTTCTGGCCACACTTTATAAGATGAAGGTATCAGCCAGTGCATTTCCTTAGTAATTGTAGAAGGAGCTAAAACCCCATTTGTCTGGAAATTTAGGTGGGGAACTTGGTATAGGGTGTCAGTTGGCCAGTTTGTTATCTTTATTGGGTGGAGGGATGGCTTTCAGACTCAGGGATCCAAAGGACACCAAGAAGTCAAAATGAAAAGGGTTTTATTCTGGGCGACTCAACAATGTTGTTTTTAGTATTCCCCAAATAATTCTTTCAATTTCTTAGTGAAAAAAAAAGTGTATGAGTGAGCACCAGGGAAGAGTATGATGGCTATTTCCAGAGAACTCACTTCAAAATGTGTTTAAAAGAATGTTTTCCAAGTATGGTTCTTGTGTCATTTGGGATACTTGTTTAAATGCTATTGCCTACCACACCCAGATTTAAACCGAATTTTTGAAACAGGGTCTAGTACATTTATACTTCAGCATGACTAGTCAAAAGAAGGACATGTTTCTCTCCACTGGGGTTTAAAAGCAGGATTTATAGAATTGACTTTGTCCACAGACTGAATGAGTATACAGTGTAGAGAGAAGGGGTGAATATTTAATCAAAAGCCTCAACTTTGGTAGGCAAGGATTCAGTATCTACTCATTTTAATTAGTGAATTAATTAATCATGGGATTGCTTTGAGACGTCGGATGTTGCCATAAACCCAGCACACAAATTCTGAATTTGTCAGCATCATTGAATGCCATTTTTAAATAAATAATGTCATCACTAGTTCACACGCACAGTACATAACTGGCCTTGGACCCATATTCACATTTTCTAAGTGCCCTGAACTTTATAAGAAGTTCCACATTATTGCATAAATACATAATGATTGAACCTAAGTTCTATTTAAAATTGTCAGCTTCAATAAAGAGCATGTATCAACTGGGGTAGGAGGAAGAGAAATACCTACATACAGGTGAATGCATGCCAGTTAGTTCTGGAAACATTTAATTAACACAGATGTGAATTTAGTTTACTTAGGTTCCTTAATATACAGCATAAGCTGATTTTGAAATCTAAAATGTAAGAGCAGCTGCAAGCACATGTCAGTGATCACATCATCTTAGCCTTAATCAGAATAGCTCTTAAGACAGTAATGGAGATGATATGCTGAAAGAAACAGCTGGCTTTGTTTTGCATTAGAATCCCCAGCAATATGGATGAAACCCAGCTGCTAATAATTCTGATTAATTATGTATCAAACTATAGTTCAATTTTCTTTCTCTTTTAGTTGAACATAAAGTTTCCAAGGTTTTTCTTGTTTTCTCTTTTAATATATTAAGGACAGATACTTTCCACAGAATTTCATTTTATTTATGAAATTATACAGAAACTGATTTAAGATGTGATTCAGCTAGAGCATTTGAGTGTGCCTAGTGGTAAATTTTGACCTTGTCAAGGGGAGACAGCTGAATTATGATTCAACTGCTGTGAAAAATTATATGCTTCCAATATTAGATTAATTTCCTATAAACTTTACTATTCTGCATTACCAAACCTTGTAAATGTCATCTTTATCCATCATCCTGAGGTATTTCGATGTTGCTTGTATAGTAATTTTTATTTTATTTTCAGTTTTTCTGAAGAGACAGTTATTTCCCTATTAAATCACACTCTACATTTTTATTACAAATTTTCTCAAAAGATCCATGATATCCCTTTGAAAAAATAATAATACTTGTTTGTTTTCCATATAAATTAGATGACAGAGTGATGCATTTCTGGGGGTTAAAATGGAGCATCATAGAATGAATATTTATAATTAAGTTAATATATTTTTATACAGTACAGAAACAGTAACTTACGATTAGTTCATTGCATTAATTTGTTGCTTATGTATAATTTGAAATTTCCAAACATCCACGTTTATAATGACTTCACTAGAGTACAATGAGCACTTCATAAGCAATCAAAAGACATGGGGTTGTAGTCCAGGTTCAATTAAGTCTTAAAATTATCACAAAAAGATATTCAGTTTCAACAAACCTCTTTTTGCTGGTTTACTAAAAAATAGAATTACAATATCTATTTCAAGAGCCACTTCGAAGTTCTAGTGTTCTTCAGTGCTATCTGTTTATTATACTTAATGGGAGAAGAATTGCTATACATTTGTGCTTTAAGTCTTATGCATAAACACACATAAAATATAGAACAAATATATCAAGTCACAAACATTTATTGAATACCCAGTCTATGAAAAATGTTGTATACAATTCAGGGAATAGCATTAACTCTAGATAAGGTAATTTGAAAAAAAGAGGCCACAGTATTTTGCTATTCAACTTTAAGAGGTGACGTATATTTCTCTACTGTTTGAATTTGGCCTGAATTCTTGACCAATTGGATTTAACAGCAGTGACTGGCTACAAGATTAAACTACAAGAAACCTTGCAGCTCTGACTCTTGCATTCTTGGAACACTGAACAAGTTCAGAAGAGTCTGCTGGATGATTCAAACCAGCTGACTTCCAAAGCCTCCTGCAGTTAATCGCATGAGCTCAGGTGAGAAGCAGAAAAACCATCCTGCTGAGCCCAGTCCAAACTGTCCACCTCACAGACCTGTGAGCTAATAAATGTTACTTATTTTAAGCCACTACCTTTTGGAGCTGTTCATCATGCAGCAACAAATACCAAATATAGCAACTATCATTCTTTGAGCATTACCATATGCCAGGCATGTCTATGTTCAAGCACGTAACAGGTTGTCTCATTACTCATTATTATCCTTCTCCAAACTCTGATATTGGAAATCTAATTATCCCCAGATTATGGGTGTGAACCATGAGACTTAAAGACTTTACTTACCTTGCCCAAGAGTACAGAATTAGTCCACTGTGGAACCATGATTTAACCCTGTGGTTCTGATATCATAGGCTGAAAATATAACCATTAATCCTCTGCTCTTAAATGACACATAAGTTGGTATTTCTTATATCTTCCCACCTATAATGATATGGTGCCTGCATGCATAGAAGCCTGCAGAAGTATGCATTTGTATTATTACTACCTACTTCAGTAAAAGAAACCACTCATTCATTCTCCACTTTGGAATCCCTGCATACTTCATGCAGTACTCTTGGATTCTTTATTACATTAGGCCTTGAAAACTGTGTTGCTGTTACTGCTAGAGCCTGAAGTCAAGGTGTTTGACACTGTCTTCTCCAGTGGGAAGGGGAATGTGTTCTTCATGTTTCATGTTGGAAATGAAGATAAAATTCAACAGTATTAACACCGTGGCTGAACATTTAGTGCATTGAAAACATATTTTGAATCATTGATAACAGGTTCACCAATCATTAACATTTTTAAATTTTAGAGATTTCCCTATACACTCACACACATGCATTTCATTCACATTATTTGAAACTTATAAAATCTGAATGAGTATTTGACCAAGAATTATCATTTGACGAAAGCAAACTCACTATTGGAAAACCAGATCTGCTAAGTCAGAGCCTATAAACCTAAAGATTCATAGCTGTTTAGAATGAAATTTGTAAGTCAAAATGTTTAGAAAATTCTGCCTGTCTTTGTCTGAATTGACTGGATAGTTTTCTAGATAAAGTGAATTCCTCCAAATAATTACAACAAGTCATGCCATCCTCATCTTTTATGTTAGTGGTTGGCTTTTGGGAAGTCATTTGTTGGCAGAAGACATCAGATCCAAATGAGGTTAAATTGTAGCATTGATGTGGAGAAAGTGGCCACGGTAGCTGCTGAGGGTAGAGAGAGGGAAGAAGAGATAGGATGTGGGGGCATTTTCAGGATTTGGAGTTGTCCTGGGTGGTAGTGAAGGGACAGATGCTGGACATTGCATGTCTTACCATGGCCCATTGGGTGGCCTGGGGAGAGTGTGAACTACAGGGTAAACCATTGTCCATGTGGCACAGCAGTGCTCCAAAACACATTCACCAAATGCAATGAATTCCCACAGTGATGAAGGAGGTTGTTGATGTGGGAGAAGTGGGGCGAGGGGGGTGGGGAGTACATGGAGACCTCATATTTTTTTAATGTAACATTTTAAAAAAAATAAAGAGAGAGAAAAAAAGATTACCTCTAAATTTGTTTCAGGAATCCATAAGGGATCTCTAAATACTGGCACTGAGATTAGCATATGGAAGTCCCTTCAAGAACAGCACTCTAATCTACTTCCCCCTCTAAAATAAAGGGATTTCAGCTGGAAATGAGGTCAAGCCATATTTTCACTGATAGCAGGAAACATATTTGACTTCAGGGAATAAAACAGTGTTAACACAGGAGTGGGGTACATTTCTTACTTCCAATCTTTACTCCTACCAAATGATTGTCAACTAATCACAGAGCGGGCATCGCAGCACTTGATGCCTCTTAAGGGTTTCTCACTCCCCGTCCCACATGCCTGGCGTTGTTGGTCCAGACTGAAAGTCTTGTATGCTGACATCTGACTTCAATTGCACGACGGACTGCAAAAGAGAACTACTTAAAGAAACACTTCCTGGATTCTCTTTAAACTGCCAAGTTTTCGGGTATTTTTAAAAACATGTAGATGTAGTAACTGGCACAGAAAATACCTTGCCGTATTTTAAGACATGTTTCAGCTTGGCTTCACTCCAATGAAAATCAGAGATTATGAGCTCTTAAATATATATCAATCTCATATTAGTAAGTAACTATGCTTGTTATAAATGATTCTTCATTTCAAATAATGACTCTAAATACTAATACCTTTATAACAATTTAATGTTTGAGTGCAATCTTAGAGTAAGCCTTTTTTAAATTTAGCAGTTGATCTTTGAATAAGTATTGAGATTCTCAAGTACAATGTGTTATATGACTCTCCCCTTTCCCCAGCCTTTCTGGTGACATTCTTATAGGGTTCTTAAAGGTTAATTCACAATTACTAAAGGGGCAGGCACATCTGGG
Source organism: Dasypus novemcinctus (assembly GCF_030445035.2). Lineage (NCBI taxonomy): Eukaryota > Metazoa > Chordata > Mammalia > Cingulata > Dasypodidae > Dasypus > Dasypus novemcinctus. The sequence continues at coordinate 6,583,293 of NC_080701.1, read as the reverse complement.
AAAGTTGTGTATTCAAGTGTAAAGTAAATTTCATATCGGAATTGATGAATATATGGTATTTAAGTGGACTACAGAATTGAAAGGAAATAATCTTGCAAATGTAAATTCTCATGTAATAGATATAGGCACATAAGTTATCCAAAGGCAGCAAGAAATGGTGGGAAAAGAAAAGATTCTTGTTCCAGCTTTGTCACAAACTCGCTTCTTAGGCTTATTCAAGTATTTTACCTCCCTAAGTATGTCAGTTAGTACACTTTTTGCTTGCAGTTGATAGAAAACTCAAATAAATCTTAGTCAAAAGGAAATTCATTGGGTGGTATAAACTACAGGTTCCCAGCAAGGATTGGAATGATATTATCATCAAGTAATTAAGTTCTTTCTTGGTTTTGTCCCCTGAAGCCCAAGCTCACATTGGGATAGGCAGAATTCTAGGGCGTGCCCCTTCTTTTTCAATAATCCCCTTCCATGGAGTATGGACAGGACCAGTGAATGTGATGACCTGTAAGTGCCCTAATTAGGTTACCAGTCAGTTGACTTGGTCAACAAAAGGCAGATTACCCTGGGTGTGTCTGACCTGGCCAAGAGGACCCTTTAGAAGAGGGAGAGGCATCAGGGAGCACTGTCCTCCTATCTCCCCATCAGTTCAATACCTGCAGCCCCTTGAGAGAAAACCCCAAGCCCTAGAGGGGCCCACAGCTTGGCCGAAATCTTCAGTGCAGCTGCCTAAGCCTCGAGCAGGTAGTTTATGCTAACCAGTGACTCAACTCCTGATCCACAGACTGCGAGAAAATAAAAAGGTGTGTGTGTGGGGGGGAGTGGATGTGGCTCAAACGTTTGAGCGCCTGCTTCCTAGATGGGAAGTCCCAGTGCCTCCTAAAACCAAAAACAAGAAACACCAAGCAAAATAAACAAAGAAGCAACTCCGAGGAGCCGATGTGGTTCAGAGGTTGAGAACCACCTTCCCACATATGAGGTCCCAGTTTCAATCCCCAGAGTTGGTACCTAAAGAAAAAAAAAAAAAAGAGGTATCTTAAGCCACTAAGTTTGTGGCAATGTGTTAGGCAGTAGTAGAAAATGAAAATACATGGCCTCCAAATTTTGGATCTTGAAGGCAAGCTTACCCATGGCATTTCCTAGGCTGTTTAAAGCAAAATACCCTGAAATAGTTCTGCTTAAAGCATGAGAATTTATTAACTTACAAACTTATAGTTTGAGGGCTGAGAAAAAAATGTCCAAATCACGGCACTGGCCGGTGATGCTTTCCCCCTGAAGACAGGCTGCCGGCGATCCTGGACTCCTCTGCCACATGGCTAGGCACATGGCGGCACCTGCCGGTCTCTCCCTTCTTTCCCAGGGTTCATTGCTCTCAGCTTCTTGCTTCTTTGTCTTTCTTTCTCTTTGTTTGAATTCATTCTCTTATAAAGGACTCCAGTAAGAGGATTAAGACCCACCCTCGGCCACCCCTTAACTGAAATAACCAAACGAAAAGGTCCTACTGACAATAAGTTCACACCCATAGGAATGGATTACCTTTAAGAACATACTTTTCTGGGGTCTATTCAGCTCCACATCATCACAAATTTTGTACTGCAATTTAAACATGATCTTTGTCTTGGTCTTCGTTCTGGTACATATGGACCCAATGAAACTTAGTTCTCTTTGAGGTGTGACATCAGTTAAGGTGTAGCCCAACTGAATCAGGTTGGACTTTAATTTAGATTACCAGAGTTCATTATATACTGAATGAAAGTCAGAGAGAGAAAAAGCCAGGGAGAGCAGCCCGAAGCCGAAAGTCAACAGAACCCAGAGGAAAAGAAAGATGACATCGCCACATGCATTTCCATGGGACAAAAACCAAAGTCCAAGGATAGCTGGTAGCCAGTCCCAGAATGCCAGTCTTCTGGAAAAAAGCACGGCTTTGCTGACACCTCAATTTTGGACTTTTAGCCTTAAAACCATGTGCCAATAAATCCCTGTTTTCTAAGACAAGCCATTATATGGTATTTGTTTTAGCAGCTGGGAAACTACAACAACTTCTTCCTTAAATTCTGTGATATAATGCTTGCAAGGAATAAAGGAGAAATTCAGATTATGTTGTTTTATCTGTCATTATGTATTTCTGTTTCACTTAACATGCTAGTTTACAACCACCAAGATTAAAGTTATCAGATTTAAAATTTGGGGACTTGCATCTCTTCCAGTCTCACGCGGCTAAATAGAAATACTCCCTAAATAAGGAATATTCATGCATAAGCATACATTCTTATCAATCAAATTATGTATTATTTTGTAAACCATTATATGTTTATTTCCCATTTTAAACAGGGCAGTTTGGGTTTGTAAAGACAGAACTCAAACTTGGAACAACTCCTTCTAAGCTTCTATTCATAAATTGTAAAATATTTTCTCTTCCTGTGTCTCACAAGCTTTCCAAACACCAAAGCAATTGCAAAATGAGATTCAAATTTTTCAAAATAAGCATCCATATTTGTCTTAGTTTGCCTGAGCTGCTGTGAAAAAAATGCCAGGCCGGATGGCTTAAACAAGAGGGGTTTATGGGCTCATAGTTTGGAAGGCTCGGAGCTCAAACTCAAGGCTTAGGCAAAGCTGCGTCTTCCTCCACGCCTCCAGCGCTCGGGTAATGGCCTGCTGCGGTCTCCTTGGCTGGCGCCTCTGCCTGCGGTCACGCGGAGAGCCTTCTCCTGTGTCTGCTCCTCTTGTTCCACTGACTTCCGGCCTCTTCTGCAGCATCCTCTGACTCCCTACATCCGAATTTCCTCTCTCTAGAAGGCCTCCAGTTTATGAATTAAGACTCACCCTGATTCAACTTGGCCACACCCCAACTAGTAAGAGCCTCTTCGAAAGGTCCTTCCAGTGTCCATGGGAGGTGCTGAATTCAGGGAGAGGGAAAAGGGGTGTAAAATGGGGGCACTCTAGGGACTTGGAATTGTCCTGAATGACACTGCAATGCCAGAGGCAGGCCATTATATATCCTGCCATAACCTACAGAATTGAGTGGGAGAGAGTATAAACTACAGTGTAGGCTATAATCCACGCTGTGTGGCAATGCTCCAAAATGTGTTCATCAATTGCAATGAATGTACCAACGTAATGAAAGAAGTTGTTAATGTGGGGAAAACTGAGAGGTGTGGGGAGTGGGGCTTATGGGAATCCCTTTGAGGTAACATTTTTTGTATTCTAAGTATCTTTAAAAATATATACATATTAAAAAAAAAGATAAAGAATCCTCCCCCCCCCCAAAAAAAAAAGTCTTATTTACAAATGGGTTCACACCCACAGGCTTGCAGATTAAGATTTGAAATGCCATTTGTCTTTTGGTTCAATCCCCAACCATATTCTAATCCTGCCATCCATTCTTGATTGCAGCCAATATCAAACACACTGAAATGCATTTGTTAAGGTCTTTGATTCCTTTTAAATGGAAGCAAGTTAATAATTCCAGTGACAAGTTCTGCTTGTGATGAGAGCCTGACTTTACTATTAACAGCTGTGTGAGCTTAGGAAAACCACAAACCTCTTTCTACATCCATTTCCCCGTGTGCACAACAGGGATGAAACTATTAAATATTTAGCATGGTTGCTATAAGGATTATATGAATTAATGAACATGAAAGTATTAGAACAGTGTCCGAAGCATAGTGATAACATAATAAATGGTAGCTCTGAATAATATTAGTGATGATATAAACATTGAGATGTTAAAAATCAATTTTTTTTATTGTTATTTTAGGAGGTACTGGGGACAGAACCCAGGACCTTATGCATGGGAAGCAGGTGCTCAACCACTGAGCTACATCCTCTCCCCAGAGGTGTTAAGATTTGTGACAAAGCCGCAACTTCCTGAACTCATTACTTTCAAACCCTGACATGTATGAAACTATCACTGCATTGTTTTATTAAGTCCCATTAAATCCGGCACTGAGCTCTCCCCTCCTGTCTGACTGTGGGGCAATAAAATGTCAGTCTTTTTTTGATGGAACTCTCTCCTGCCTAGAGAGGGGCAAGGCTCTGAGACTGGCATGCACCCAAAACATGGGAAAGAGCCTTTGTGTCCAGGCAGCTGTCCCCAGGTGGCTATTTTTCCAGGACTACCTGGCCCATTCAGGTAAAATGTAAGGAATAAACTTGTTAATGGTTTTGGAATTCAGAAAGCCAGTCCCCCTGGACACGCCTGGATGCCACCTCCATAGGGTTTTTTCCCTTTAGAGGGTCGTTGCCAGGGTGGGGCTCGGCTCCCTTTTGCTCCCGTGTCTGTTAGGAGCCCAGATCCCACCCGGTCCTGGGCGGGGCAGGCTCCATCCAGCGCTGTGACTGCGGGGGCCCTGCACTCAGCACCCGGGCCAAATGTTATTACTCGATTGCCGGCTTGGCCTTCTTAAGACTTTTAGCCACGGATGTGTATTTCTCACGTGATGCCCGATGGGAGGACGGATCCTCTGCTGGAGTTTGGAGCCTCTACTCAGGCACAAGCCTCCGGGGCCTCCCTGCCTCCCCTGCGCAGGTGCTGGGCAGGTGCTGGGCAGGTGCAGGGCAGGTGGCATCCAGTCTCCACTCCACTGCTGCTGCCCTGCCCTGGGAATGGGTGCAGGTGGGAAGGGGTCTTAGGGGTTGGCACGACCGCAGCGCCTGGTTAGGGAAGAGGAAGCAGCCACCATTCTGTGCCCCAGCCTGTACTTCCCAGGGGTATACTGATGCTGAGGAAGAGCAACGCTGGATAGCCAATACAAATGACAAAAACGGGGCGTGGGCGTGGCTCAGTGGTTGTATTAGTCAGCCAAAGGGGTGCTGCAGCAAAATACCAGAAATTGGTTGGTTTTCATAAAGAGTATTTTTTGGGGGTAGGAGCTTATGGTTACCAGGCCATAAAGCATGTTATTTCCCTTACCAAAGTCTATTTTCACATGTTGGAGCAAGTTGGCTGCCGACAGCTGCGCGGGTTCAGGCTTCCTGGGTTCCTCCCTTCCAGGGTCTTGCTTCTCTCTGGGTTCAGGGATCCTCTCTTCCTGAGGCTTGCTTCTCTTTCCTCTTCCTGGGGCTCCAGCTTAAGGCTTCAGCATCAAACTTCAACATCAAAAGCCCTCAACTCTGTCCTCTGCCTTTTATCTGAAAGTCCCCACCCACCAAGGGGTAGGGACTAAATGCCTTAATGAGGGGCCCAGTCCAAGCCCTAATCATAATTTAATCACGGCCAGATACAGACCAGATTACAGACATAATCCAGTATCTAATTTTGGAACTCATAACCATATCAAACTGCTACAGTGGTTGAGCGTCTGCTTCCCATGTAGGAGGCCCTGGGTTCAATCACCAGGACCTTCTAAAAAAGTGACAGCACTCCCCCCCTGCAAACCTACCATGACTGGTCAAGTGAGAGACCATGGAAGAAAAGAAAGTGCAATCTTTCCTGCTTCTTGAACAAGGGGCCCCACATTTTTGTCTTGCACTGGGTCACACAAATTATGTAGCAGATCCCGTCCCCAGTGCTGGCATGACTTCTCCATGCACTTTCCAGCCTTCCCTTTAGCATGGCTTTCAGAAACCAGTCCACATGAATAGAGGCTGCCTTGAAACTGCGCAATCTTTCTGTGAGCCAAGGGAGCACAACACAACGAGGAGACTTTCTTGGGTCATGGGATGGAAAACCAAGGTAGGAAAATGACTTAAATGGAATAAACGATCTACCCACGATAGTTGGGTAGAAGATGCCGTGTGACTTGGTTAAACATTTTATCTCATCTGATTCTCACAACAGTGTTATGGGGTTGGTACCATTTTATAGGTATTATGCATTAAGACGTTTATACAAATTGAGCTGTTTCTGTCTTCACACTCTGGCAGGGTTGACAAGTCCATAAGAAATCCTATTCAGGCAGGATGACCGCTATGGCTGTACACAAATGCTCCCGGGCAATGGGATGGCTTTTATGAGGGGCCCCAGCACCAAACAGCAAAGAGGATCTCACGAACATGGAGATTCCGAATGCTGGGGCATGGAGGGATATTATCGGGCTGTTTGAATTAGGAAGTATGGAAAAAGTTGTGGGAGAAAGAATTTTGCATTTATCAAAAACAGTATGTTTAGAGTGACCAGCTTGTCCTGGTTTTTCTGTTTCCTTTTCCCCATGTTTTCTTGATTTTAGCACTGCGAATATTGTATCCTGGGAAACCCTTCAGGTCGGGCAGAGCAGGATGGTGTGTATGCTATCACTGTGCTAGGCCCCTGACAGAATTACCTTAGATCAATCTCTACGAATAAAATATGAGCAAAGGCCCAAAGGCAAGGAAGGGGCTTCCATAGGGAATGCAAATCTTCCATTTGTAGCAGAGGAAATGAGGTAGAAAGTGGTGAACGTGGAGGACGTTTAGGTCAGGGAAGGCTGATTAATAATTTAAGCAGATCCCAGAAATTCGATCTAGAGTGAAATGCAAGAATAAATGGCAAAATATTAATTAGCTTTCACTGAATGGCAAAACATTAAGGAACAACAATAATCTGCAAAATTACACTGAAGCACATCAGAAAGCTCTGAATAACTCTGGTTATTTTAAGGACATCTCAATACCAATCTGGTATGTAACATTTGAGTTGGTGTGACCCTCTTGAAAACAACTATCTTGTGCCAAACAAGTTTCTTTTTTCACTTGTGGAATTATTTGTAGTCCATAGAAAGAAATGTCAGTTTTCCTTCCTTTAGTGAGAGCTGTGATACATTTAACGAGATTTTCAGTGGCTGCATCTTTGAATAAAAGAACAAATGCGTTTTATGGTTCATTAGCCATGCTAATACCTAACATATTTTGCCAATCAATTTGAATAATAGATTACAGCTCACAGTGTATTTTCATTGGGATTTACTGTTGAAGTTATTTTTAAATAATCTGATCAGGAATTAAAAGCAAGCTTTGATTATTGTACGCACCCCTGCTATATTTGCATCCTTTTTTTTGTCTCTGTACATGTATATACGGATCTTGCTTAACATTTTTCTCTGGTATTTTCCTGGTCGTGGTAATTTTGTTTTTGTTTTGAATTTCTAAAATCCCATGCTGCTCAAGATGATCTGTGTCAACATAATTTCACACCCCTACAATATATTAAACCTGCACAAGGATTTCTCCTTCTTATTCTAATTATTACTTCAAACCTTTCAATTTGTCCTCGATTACCATTGATTGCATATGATCTCTCATTTAGTTCTAGCTACTGATAAAAAGGAAGAAGAAATAGACCAAGCAATTGGAAATTCAGTCCCACCAACCAAAGCACGGACCCAAGGAAAACTTCTCCCAAGCATCACTTAAATGAAATTTTATGAAGAGCCTAACATGCAGGTGTGAACAGCTCATTTCCACTTTAATCCCCGAGGACTCAAATGCAGGCATTTAGTGGGATTCTGTTGTAGCCCAGCAGCAGGCAGGAAGGAAAGAATTGTCATATTCTAGAAAGGAGGCAGGTTACCCCGATGAATGTGTGCTGTTAGCAGAATTACCTTCAAGAGGAAGGAAAAGGAAGTTCAGTTTCTCCTGGCCACTGCACAGAGGCCTCACTCACGCCTGCGTTTTCCGAATCTCCTCTATTCCCACTGTGTTTCTTCCCAGCAGCACAAAGCCACCGGGGACCGCAGTGGATGTCCTTCCTTGCTCGCCCCCTCACGCCTCACTTCTCAGGGGATAATTACTTTATAGTTGAAGAAACAACATAGTAAGCGTCGTTCAGTGGATCGATTCATAAAATGAGCGGGAGAACTAACCAGATGATTCCACAAGCCCTGAGATGCATTTGGGCTGGGCAAAACTCGTTCCCTTTCCTCATTTTGACTCATAACTTAATAATTACAAACATAGCTATATCTCAGATACTGTGCAAGTTCTGATTAAAGCAATATCCTCTCTATATTTCTATATATTTTTCACTTAACCTTATGTTTTTTTGTTTGTAAGGAAATAATACAGACATCTCCTCTTCCTATTTGGATCTCAGTCCAAATTAAACTTAGTACTAAATATTACTCCACCTTCCTGGATTCTCACTGAATGGCTTCAGTTTTTAATAAATGAAATGGTAGTTTGAGCATAGATTTTCTGTAAATCTAGACCAGAAATAAGAAGCAAGGTTATAGTGAGTTTTAATTTCTTTAAATAATTACACTTTGTGATATATTTATTTTTTTACTGGACTCCTGGTATTTATTTATTTCCCAAAGTATTTCTTTATATTTGCTCACAGATACCTTCAGGAAAGTACTACAATATGCATACAATATGTAGTGATGTTCATGGCATTGTAGCTCTCTCTGTTAAACTGAGAAGGTGAAATTGGTTTATGCAGACAAGGAATCACATTTAATAAGTTTTTTGTAACAACAAGCTAAGTTATCAAAGAAAGGAACATATATACCTGCATAAAAGAGCTGTGTGACAAATGATCTCAGTACATAAAAAGGGCCACATTTGTATCTTAAAATATTAAAGGAATGTAAAATAGTAGAGGATTACTTTGGGTCACTGAATTGTGTGTGATATTATGGTAGTAGCAAAAACAAGAAAACTGATATAAATAAGACTTTGTCTTGAACGTTAATTTTAAATATGCAAGGTAATGAAATTCAGTGTTATTAATAGAGAGAAGTTTCCACAGCACACATTAGGTTTTAAAAGGTGTTTTCTGGCATTTTTATTATATCACTTGCATGTCAAGGAGAAAGAATTTCTATTTTAATTAGAATATAAATAGAAAATGATACAATTTAGAATGTCCCATTCTCTAGGGAGACATCATTTCACTTCATGCTCTTCTAAATCCTAATCAGTTTTAGTTTTGCCATGGTTTCTTTTATATCTTCAATAATGGGGATTCATTTAGCATGATATTTACATAAGACATTTGCCTACTGTCTTAGTGTATTGGAGCTGCTATGACAAATACCCCATGATGTGTGGCTTAAACAAGCATTTATTTTCTCAGAATTTTGATGCTGGAAGTTCAAGTCAAGGTGTTAGCAAACAAAGTCTGTGGCTTTCTGGTGATGGCAGCCCTGTGTCACATGGTGATCTCTCTCTGGCTTCTCTTAATTCTAGCCTCTTGTTAGGCCTGCCTTCCTGTGACCTATAAAGACACCAATCATGTGGATTAGCCCCATCTAAAGAGGATCTTTGAAGATCATATTCTCCAATGAATCTACTCCTTAACCAATAATAGCATCTTCCAAAGATCCTATTTAGAAATGGGTTCACACCCACAGGAATGTGAATTAAAACTTGAACGTGTCTTCAAGGGGGAGATGCCCAACACCTACAAATAAAAATCTTATACAATTTTCCTATAACACAAATCCCATGAATAGAATAAACATAAGACCATTGCTATTATACCCTTAATTTTTTTAGAACAAAACTAAAAAGAAATAATAGAACATTAGAAATAATAGAGTATATATGTAAAATGACTATTCAATTGAAAAATAATGTGACTAGTAGTTTGTCTTTGTTGGTAATCTCTTCCTTGCTTACTTGTTGACTTACAAGTAAGTCAAATAGTAGATTAAGTGCTAAGTCATTTGTGCTATTCACCAAATACCTTTGGCTGCCTGCCTTCCTGGGATAGGGTCAGATTGTACTTTTCCATATACTTTTGATACCCATTAAAATGAGATAGGGCCATGTGGCAAGTTTTCACCAATGATTTGAGAGCCATGTGTTTAATTTGCACCTGGAGATAGTCAAAGCTTTAATGTACATTATGTTAGCTTATAGCCATCTATACTATGTTAATGGATTTGGAAGACTCACAGTGTTAAAACATCAGTTATCCCCAATTTGTTCTGTAGATTCAATACAATTTAATCAGAACCACAACAGTTTTTTTGGAAGAAATTGACATGGTTATTCTAAAATTTACATGGAAATAAAATGGATATAGAATAGCCAAAATAACTTTGAAGAAAAGAAAATTGGATTATTATTACTACTAAAAATCTAAATGACTCTTTAAATTGAATAACAAGAAAAAGAAGACCAATAGAAATGGTTGAAAATTTGAAAGACAGTGTACCACAGCAGATTTGTGAGTTGCAAATAAGAGGGTTGCACATGAAAAAGATACTCGATACTGTCAGTCATTAGGGAAATGCAATTTTAAACCACAATGAGATCCCACTTTACACTTATTAGAATGGATAAAATTTAAAAGCCTCACATTAACATGTGTTGGCAACAATATTTCTTTCCTTCTGATGGCAGATATAATGATCCAAGTTAAAAGATAAGTTTAGAAAGATGGCATGAATATTTTGGTCAGGAATGGGAGAGATTTGAAAATGAATGACTGTTCTGTTCTGTGTTTAGCTTCCCAAGGAACTGCCAAGCTTTCTTCCACAGAGCCTGCACCATTTTACAATCCCACCAACAGTGAAGGAGTGCTCCTATTTCCCCACATCCTCCTCAGCACTTATTGTTTTCTGTTTCCTTTTTATTAATGGCCATTCTGTACTAGGTGAGATAATATCGCATCATTTTGAGTTGCATTTTCCCTAATAGCTAGTGATACTGAACCTTCTTTCATGTGTTTTTGGCCATTTATATTTCCTCTTTGGAAAAATGTCTATTTAAGTCTTTTGCCCATTTTTTAATTGGAGTCCTTTCTCTTTTATTAAGTTGCCTGATTTATTTATATAGAATGGAAATCAAACCCTTATCAGATATGATCCACCAATTCCACTAAAAGGAATATATATGGAAGAGCTGAAAACTGTGATGCAAACAGACATTTGCACACTGATATTCACAGCAGCATTATTCACAATTGGAAACAACTCATTGTCCATCAACTGATGAATGGATAAATAAAACGTGGTGAACACGTATGATGGAATACTAAGCTGCTGGAAGAAGAAATGAAATCGGAAAACACATGGTAACATGGATGAACCTTAAGGACATTAAGTGAAATAAGCCAGACATGAAAGGACAAATACTGCATGGTCTCACTAATATGAACTAAATATGAAGAATAAGTGCAGGGGGTTAAAACCTAAAGTACAGGTTATTAGGGGAAAAGAGGGCTGAGAAGGAGCCCTGATACCTAATGTACGCAGTCGTTTTAATTAACTTGACTGTAAAAGTGTGAAAATGGATTAAGTTGATGGTAATACATTATAGTGAGTAGAACTGACACGGCTGGTTTATGAATGGGATTGTGGCTGAAAAGGGTAGTCTAGGGATGGAAATGCCAGTTGAAAGAAAGCAAGAGAATAACCTAGGGACTGAATGACATAGTGAAGCCAGAGGTGGATGGGAAATGCAGTTAGTAGTACAAATACAAGAATGTCCTTCTGTGAATTAGAATGGATGTACATCACTATGGGAGGGTGGTGGGAATGTGGAGAAGCATGGGAAAAATACAATTAATGTAACCTGTGGACTATAGTTAACAGCAATACTGTAATATTTGCACCAATGCCAAATATTTACTGTGTTCCTAGGGGTATGGAAAAAATATACCAAATGTACACTATCGACCATAGTTAGTGGTAACAGTCTGATGATATTTTCTCATAATCTGTAACAAATGTTACACAACAATGGAGGGTGCTAGTGGAGGGCTGTTGTGTGGGAAGGCCACATGTGTGTATGATTGTTTTGTAAGTTCACAACTGCTCTAATAAAAATATATTTTAAACAATGAGTGATGTTGAGGTCACATCCCACACTAACCTGGGCTGGGGAGCCATCGTCTGTGGGAATGGGGGCTGGGGACCCAGGGAAAGCCACCACGGGACCCCTGCCCCTGGGGCGGCACAGTGTTCTTGCACTGAATATGAGGATTTTAGGTGGACATATCGCCAGCAGGCCGCTCCCTTCGTTATGGCTGGAGTTAATGACCCCGAGGATGAGGTGGCTATTTACAATCCCGCCATAACTACGGAAGTTTTAGGTGAGTGCTTCAGCCAAGTGAGTGAAGTAAAAACAATGTTTCATTCGGAAAAGGACACATCATTTTTGATGAGATGGTGTTAAATGGCTGCACTGTGGAAACTAACAGGACGAGAATCGTGGCCCCTCTGCTAAGTTTTGGTAAGATGTCAGAAAGCTGAATAATGGAAGGCCCTGCCAGAAAACACTGATCCACCAGAAATGCATGTGCTATGCCCTACTTCTCAGCATCTGTCACCCGAAAGAATCTGCAAGACCACGCATTGCGAAACAGGTATCCTTCCAGAGCCGTTATAAATAGGCATTTCCCAAATAGGAAACAAAAATGCATTTTAAGATAGGATGTACAAGGAAAATTTGTATCAAAACCAAGAGATATGAGTTTTATTTTCTAACAGCAGGCATTTTTATGCACTGTAAAATTTAGGGGGAAAAGGAGGTTTTGGTCTGTGCTTTTTTGCTTTCAACTGTTAAAATATTTTTTTGTTGTCATGGTACCAGGTATATAACATAAACTTTGCCATTTTGGCCATTTTTAAGTGACAGTTCAGTGGTACTCTTTTTCAGCACTGTGGTACCATCACCACTTTCCATTTACTGAAATTTTTCATCACCTCGAACCGAAACTCTACCCATTAAACAATAATTCCCAATTCCCCTTACCACCAGCTTCTGGAACCTCAAATAAACTTTTTGTTCTGTGAAGTTGCTCCATCTAGGTATTTTGTATAGGTGGGATCTTATAGTGTTTTTCCTTTTTGTGTCTGGCTTATTTCACTTATTTCACTCAGCACAGTGTTCTGAGGGTCGTCCATGTTGTACTATGTATGTGAACTTGCCTTTTTAGGCCATTGGATGGGCCACAGCTTGTCCTTTCAGCCATGGATGGACAGTTGTATTGTTTCCATCTTTTGCCTCTTTTGAACAAATGTTGCTATAAATATTGGTGTAAAAGTAAAAAAAAAAATCAATGAGTATCTAGGGCACATGTTCAAGGTCACTGAATGGCATTAGAAAGCCTACCGAGGTCCTTGACTTCATAGATTTCATAATATAATTATGAGAGGAATACAAGCAGAAAGTTAAATAAGGTTTATAAAAATGTTAGATAATAATGTACAAAATTCCATGAGGAAGAATGTCATTCACAGCTAAACCCAGTGGTGCAGTGAGGGGGTTGATGGTAAAATTTCGAAGGAGAAAAGTATCATTACAGATGTCTTCGTGAACAGTTTTTGAAGAGTTGGTAAGAATTGAGGTGAACTTTGATGGGAACTGGCAGAATAGGAGCGAGCATTCAAAGAATGATAAATGTAGATACATTTGTGGAAATGAGCAGAGCATTTTTAAAAAGAGCAATACAAAGAACAGTCTGATTGGATCAGAGGATAAAAGGAATGAGGTTTTAAAGGTAAGCTGGGTCTAGAATGTCAAGACTGGAAAGCTCGATTTGCCCTAACAAAGAACTCTAGAATTCATCGTTTTCAGTAGTAGATTAAAAGAGGGATTGATGAATTTTGAAGCGTACTTTCATCATGAGCATACTGTTGAGGTTTTTCTCCAAAATATTATTGTGGAAATATGAATTACAGCTTGACTCACATGAAAATCATTCATGCTAGGACACATTGTTTCTAATTAGGCACTGCCCAGCAGGTGATTGCTACAAAGGAAGCTATTACTAGATATGGCTCTATGCAGCTCTCCTGCTATCTTTTTTTTTTTTTAAGTAGATACCAGGGATTGAACCTGGGACCTCATATGTGTGAGGCAGGCACTCAATTGCTGAGTTACACCTGCTCTACCTTGCTGTTTTGCACAATATCCAAAGTAAAGACCCTGGCGATGCCAGCTGCTTGCATCCACACTGACTTCTCTTCCTAAGGAAGTTCATAATTCCACATTCTCACCATCATCTTTGCCCCCTTTCACTGCTTTAGCAAGTTCGCATAAAGCCTGAAAAAAACAATTCAATCTAAAAGGGACTTAATCACAATTAAATCTACTCTGACTTGCAGGGGGAGATGGCACAAAATACAAAAGCCTCATGGTTTGTATGTTTTTTTCTCCAATTGATTGATGATAGAAATGACCCTTCTTGAGAGGGTATACGTCAGGTTTAGTACTCCACAACCTATTTCAAATGTAGCTGGTTCAAGATGCGTATGTTGCCATGCAGAGGCTCCAATTATTCTATTACAAAGTGAATTTAAGCCTTATTGTTTCAGTGTGGTCCAAAAACAGATGGACATGAGGACTTTTAATAGGGTGGCTTTGATCAATGGAATCATTTAAATTGGATCAGACTCCTCATCAGTGTAACAGGACCTGCACTTTGAGTTTCGTTTTTGCTGCGCACTGCCAGGACCTCAGGCGTCCCTGGGCATATGTGCTGATCTGGCTGGGCCACCTCAGGGTTCTGCCTGCACGGAGGGGAGGCTTTTCTTACCCTGTCCCACTCCCACTCTCAGAAGCTCCTCCTGCCTAGCCTGCTTTCCTAGGCCTGATGTAGAATATGGACTGCGTGCTGGTAAAGGCTACTCAGGAATGCGCTCCTCCTCAACAAAGTTCCAGGATCACTCACACTCAAATACAGCATCTTGGACCTTCCACCAAGCCCAGCAACTGGTGCAATAGTTTTCCAGCTGGGTAGTGCCATGACTAGCAAATAGCTAAGAATAGCCGTACTGCGTTTGGGAAAGCTTCTCTTTCCAAGAGGATGTGTTTGGGTAGCGATACACATGAGCTGGCGGGTGAAAAATAGTCAAATCCATTGAATTCCTCTCTGTAAGTGATATGTTGACCGCTGCCTGTTCCGGTTGCGTCCTTGACTACTCCATGCTCATCTTCCAACGTACCCCTCTTCTCCAGGTACTCCAAGGACTTCAGGTCGTGTACCTCCAGTGACGCTTGCTTCCCTCTACACACCTTCGCCCTGTTCTTCAACCTTGAATGTCTCCCCTGCCACCACCCTCTGTTAAGAGCCCTCTGGTTCTTTGCGACCTGACTCACATTATGCCCTGAAGAATTAGAATCCTAAAATAATTATTGTGGGACATAAATGTTTCTTTTTCTATGAGAAATGCCTACCCTACCATTCTGTCGAATGAATAAGCTTCTTGCTCAGTGTTTCTTATCTATAACTTATTATTGTCTCCTAGATCATGCCTTTCATTCATTAACATTTTGTTTTCACTAAATTTTACTGGTATACTCATAATAATATTTATTGTGCACTTACTATATGTCAGATACTTTGCTAAGTTCCTAACATATATTATAATGTTTAAACTCAAACCACATGGCACAAACTTTCCATTTATAAGAAAGGATCAGATTCCTGGAAAGATCAAGTTAATTGCCAAATTTTCAACTCTGGGATGCAAAGTAAGCAATATCTAACTTCAAATCCATGTTCCTTATCACCTCATTATATGTCAAATATAACATTACTCAATAAAGAAGCTACTTACCAATATGAGAAGGCTCTCATAATCATTCCTTGAATGCACTTGCTCATTCGAAGGGAAACGCCTATCTAACTAAAATTGTCTCATCAATAATGCCAGGTTTTAGTAATATGGAACAAGAAGTAAGGAAAAAATAATAACAACACAAAAGGCTGCTGGCATGCCATAATAACACTGAGAAATATTGACAAACGCACAGAAAAAATACAGCTGCTATTGTCCTATATCTTAGCTGTCTGCTCATTGATCAATGTCCCACAACAAATAGACTAAAAATCTCCTGTTTCTTTTTTTCTTTTCTGCCTTGCTCTTTCTCTTTCCTATGTTTCTACAGTTCTCAAAAATAGACAGTGCATTTGACATTTACGTCCCTAGCGTGCCCTTTTCAGCCATAATCCCATTTATAAACCAGCTGCTACCCACTATAATGTGTAATGTATAATCTAGGGACTCTATAACACAGTGAACCCAAAAGTGGATGAGAATTGTGGTTGATAGTACAGATGCAAGAGTGTCCTTCTGTGAGCTAGATCGGATGTATGTCACTATTCCAGGGTGGCGGGAATGTGGAGAAGCATGGAAAAATACAACTGGTGTGACCTCTGGACTGCAGTTAACAGCAATGCTGTACATTCTTGCATAGAAGCCAAAGATGTACTGTGTTGAAAATGAGGCAGGTATGGTAAAAGAGTGCCGAATGTACACTGTGGTCTGGGGTAATAGTCTGAGGGTATAATCTCATATCATCAGACTGAAGTGTATTGGTGAAGGAGTGCTATATGGGAATTCTGTACCTGTGCATGCTTGCTTTGGAAGTTCACAACATCTATAATAAAAATATTTTTTAAAATAATGATAAGGTGGGTTGGGGAAAATACACCAAATATAAGATACAGACTATAGTTAGTAGTAAGATGATAGTCTTTCATCATTTGTAACAAATGTTTCAAAACAATACAAGGTGTAGGTGGTGGGTTGATGTAGGGGACCCTGTATGATGTTATGTGTGTTTGTTTTGTAAGTTCACAAATTTTATTACACATTTTTTGTTTACGTATGTTCATGTATGAATTATATACTTCAATAAAATTAAAAAAATAGATTGTGGAGTTCCGACAATCCATAGGTAGAACAGATGCACAATAAAAACGATACCAACAGCTTTATGAAAGCAATCTCCAAGAAACCAAACATGAAAATGAAGTATTTTTAATTTCATTGAAACTCAGTATGCAAGATATTTTCCCATGGAGATATGGGGAAATAATGGCAATAAAGGTCTTATTTATTCAAATCTATATTTATGGAGCACCTGCTACATGCCAGTTCAACTTCTTGTCCTGCTATAATACACGTTAGTGGAAGAGGACGTGAGTGTGGGGGTGGGGGTGACCACTGCTTGGCAACAATAATGAAGATGAGGGGTTGAAACCACCTTCATTAAAACAACAAAACAAAAGAAACCTGTCCTTCCTGGTTGCCCTCTATTTTTTCTAGTCAAATAAAATATCTCCTTCTCTCTAGAAAACTTGGTCCTCGCTCAATGCCTGGTAGTGGATCACTGAGGCTAGAACTGGGCACACTCTCCCTGCTTGGCACAAGAGGGCATCCTTCTTGGTCTGTTTTGTTTTGTTTCTTTTCCACTGCATTTTCCCAAAACATTGGACCTTCCAGGTTTTATCTCAAGCAACAGGACTCAAAACAGACTTCCCAAAGTTTTTATTTCACTTAAATATTTTGATGCATACAATACCAGAATCCTTTTAAGCAATGATGGATTCAAAGTGGGATTTCATTAAGCCCTTTTTATTTTTCTTCCTTCTGAATCATCATTTACATACTTGGCCACATAATTCTTAACATTTTTAGCAAGGGCATTTCATAATGAAGGCAACGAATATCTTATAAATATTAATGAAAGTCCAGGCCATAATATATAAACCTCTGAAATTAATTACTAGCAATTTATGAGATGATAGGAGTTTGAAGGAATGAAATAAAATAAAAAATTATCTTAATAATGTATTTTTTTAAATCATAGGAACATATATCTTTTCCTCTGTAATTCTCAACAAAATGATCAGGGACTTTTGCCAAACAAGATTATTTCTATATGAATGTCTTAAATTTAAGCAATCTATTTTGCATGCATGTATGCTTTTAAGCAAGAAACTAATTATTATTTCTAGCTAGAGATGTTCAATACTTCTTTCCACTGACAAAAACTGCTTATTGCAAAATTTGATTAAAACCCCCTATTGTTATTCTTTAATCATATTTATAATTTGATATGTGAAGAAAGCATATTTTACCATAAATTTATACTTTACAAATTTTGTTTGTTGCTGTCACACATTCTATGAGACGAATATAGAAGTCTATATTCTCGGGAAGCGGGCTTGGCCCAATGGTTAGGGCGTCCGCCTACCACATGGGAGGTCCGTGGTTCAAGCCCCGGGCCTCCTTGACCCGTGTGGAGCTGGCCCATGTGCGGTGCTGATGCACGCAAGGAGTGCCCTGCCACGCAGGGGTGTCCCCCCTGTAGGGGAGCCCCACGCGCAAGGAGTGCGCCCCATAAGGAGAGCCGCCCAGCACAACAGAGAGTGCAGCCTGCCCAGGAATGGCGCGGCACACACGGAGAGCTGACACAGCAAGATGACGCAACAAAAAGAAACACAGATTCCCGGTGCTGCTGCTAAGGATAGAAGCGGTCACAGAAGAACACACAGCGAATAGACACAGAGAGCAGACAATTGGGGGGGGGGGGGGAAGGGGAGAGAAATAAATAAATAATCTTTAAAAAGTAAAAGAAGTCTATATTTTATAGACTTCAGGTTTTAAGGTAGAGATGTGTAGTCTTTCATTTATTTAACTTATGAGTATTATTTGTGCTATGGTTTTCAAGAGAGCTTTTAAAACCTTTCGACAATACAATTAATTAAAATTGATAATAAAGGAAATAATTATTATCAGCAGGCAGCATTTATCCTGAGCCATAGAATTTACCCAATTTGCGATTAGCCACCAGAAAACACAATTTAGTTTTGTTCCAAGGAAAGGTTAATTTCGCAATAACCACACTACCCTGGATCTGAGAACACAGTGGTCGATATGATCCCACATCGTGCTGCTCAGCAAATGAAAACGTCTCTTTTGTACGGTGGCAAGGAACAGGCTCTGCTCGTTTACCATGAGTCCAGGAATGCTAAGTGCTTTCCTTAATAAGCTTGGCAAGCACAGATACCTGGGGAAAGCTTAAAAGAAACATTCAAGTAAAAAAAAATGCAAAACCAAATCTTTTCTGAAGATCCCCAAACCCTTGCACCAGTTGCGTGCTGGGAGTGAGAAATGTCTCTTCTCTGGGACTCACGATTGCTGTTCTGGTCAGAGCATCTTCAGCACCGAAGTTGTACCTCACCCAGGGCTTAAACAAGCTGCGTTTCATGCTTTGTCATCTGGGAGGAAACTAGCAGACAGAAGATGAAGTCCTTACATTCTTTGGAAAGATGATGATTGATGGCCTCCTCACAAGCTCATGTGATGGTGAAAGAGGCCATGTTTTCCTCAGATTTGCCAGGCATTACAAACACAAAACCCAAACAGGAATTTTAATGAGAGTCTCAGGTCCCATTCAGATTCCAAGTCTGGAATCATCCTCTTCATTCTTCATTGGAAAATGAAACAAAGCTACAGACAGCAGCGATAAACAACAAGGAATCGTCAGTAAATTTAAATTATTATGCTGTTTATCTCCCAGCTTTCTTTAGCAATTCATAAAACAGCAATTTGTGATGGACACACACTGAAATTTGCATTTTTTTTTTGCGTTCTTCCATCATGATCAATGCATGAGACTAAATTTTAAATACAGTTTCTAAAGCCTTCACCTTTCAAATACAAGTTTGAAGCTCCAGGCATTTTAATGATAGTCTCAGGTCCCATTCAGATAATTTGTATTTGTGGGGAGGGGGTCGGGGGTTGCGCCTCTTAGGGTGAAAAGGAGGCTGGAAAATTCCTTCTCTTAACGTAGATACTCGTAGGATTGTGATTCTCTGCCAGGCTTTGTCTTACTGGTCTCCTCAGGAGCACTCTGTAACTATTTAAAACCATCACAGGCCAAGGTAATTTCCTCCAAAAGTATTTTTTGTTCTATTCTAAAATCCCCCCTTTTAAAAAAAAAAAAGTTCAAAATAAAATATTGAAATTACCCTCAAAAATGATAATCTTTGTAAGGTTTACTGGGGGACAATTCTAGTCAGAGGGGAGGGGATGCCCTAAAGACAGATATGCATCATTTTTATGCCCAAATGCTTGCCATTTGCTGCCTCTGTACCCTGAGTTGCCTGGTGCCTCTGCTTGGAATGTATGGCTTTCTTCACTCGACCCTACGCTAACCCAACCACGAATATAATTAATCAGCTTCCATTGTTTTTTGAAAACCATTTTTATTATTCAATATTTCAAACTTGCAAAATAGTATCTAATGGATATTTAAAGTATAAAGCCTAATAAAATAAAGCTATGGCCCTACTACCCACCCTCCGAAGTCGGGTACTAGAGATAACCTTGACGCTTCTTTGTTCCCCTCCTTAGGAGTATTCATCTGCTCATCACAGGGTTTATGCAATTAGAATTTTGCATGACACAGACCCATGTTTTTCACTATAAATTTAATGCATATGTTGTGTGTCCCTAACATATGCAAGGTCAAGCTTTGTAGGTTTATGAACTTTATATAAATGATGTCATACTATATTAATTCTTCCATGACTTGCTTTCTTCATGCCATATCGTTTTTGTGATTTATCCATGCTGATGAGGGAAGCTGTGATTCCTCAATTTTAATAATACAGGTTACTTATCCGTTTTCCTGCTGATGACCATTTGGATTGTTTCTATTAAATATTAATACAAAGCTGCAATGAAGTTTCTTGATGATGTCTCTTGATATATATAACAATAGTTTCTTTTAGGGATATAGAGTATTATGTATTTTTAATTATACAAGAGAATGTTAGATTGCTTTTTCAAGGTGATGTACAAAATTACATGGCAACCAGTAGTAAATAAGACCACATCTTCATCACCATGATTATCTGGTCCAAATTCCACAAAGAGCCCTGTTTGAATTTTAATTGAAGACCATTGAATATTTTAATCCACTCCAGAACACATATTTTTATGATAATAGGTCTCCTATCCATGTGCATGATTCATCTCTTTATTTGGTTTGGTCTGATTTTAGAGCTTAATAGTGGATATCTATCAAAGTTTTTCTGTTGTTGGTAGGGAGAAATGCCTTGAGGTTTTGCATGTTGATCTTGAATCCTGTCACTTGGTGAATTGTCTGATAAATTATAATTTTTCATGATTTTTTTTTGTTTCCTAAGTAGGCAATTATTTAATCTGTGGCTAATGTAATTTTGGTTTCTTCTTGTCAATCCTTACATTTTTCAATTAATTTTTTTTCTTCTTTCACTCACTGTGACTACCAATAAAATAATGGCCATTTTTTCTTCTTTATGGTTAAATAAATGCTTTCAATGTCATTAAGTTGATATTAGTAGTAATATTATGATAGATATCCTTTAATGCACTAAGAAGCCATTCTCTTTTTAGTTTGCTATTGAATTTTTTCAAATGCTGCTTACATTTCTTATAAAGTAATAATTTGGTATTCTTCCTTCAGTTTGTTATCATGAGGAATTAGGTAAGTTATTTTCCAAAGAATCAAAACAGAAATCCCTACTTGAATAATCTTAGCTAGATATTTTTTGTTTCAATGCTAATCATTGAAATTACCCTTTCCTTTGTCATAATTTTCTGATTTTGATAACAAAGGTATGTAAACCTTGTAGAATGAATGATATTTTCTTCACTTTCTCTCTAAAAATAAATATGTAAAAGGGATTACTTATTTATAGGAATTATCTATTTAGTGATAGATTGGTAAAACCAAAGTTTGAAACCATTTATAAATAACTTGTTGAGTGTTTTAAAATGTATTAAAGTTATTCAATTGTAAATAAATTTATTCAAGCTACTTCTTGAGTCAGTTTTGGAAGACTATATTTTTCTTGAAATTGATCGTTTTTTCTAAGTTTAAAACTTCTTGGCAAAATAGTATTCAACATTTTCTCTTATTTACTTTATAAGTTCTCTGCTTAGTGCTTTTCTCTTTATTATTATTCATATTTTGTTTCTTTTAATCTTTTCCTTGACAATCTTTTATGTATTTCAATTTTGTTTATCATGTGTCTCATTGAATCAAGCAGAACTAATATCAAATCAATGCATGATAATTAAGTAATAAATATTGAAGTTATAGTGCAAAACAATCTTAGTTATAAAAACTGACTCAAACTTACTAAGTTATAATATTATTGAGACTATCCATTATGTAAAATATTATTATATGGTGTTTTTCCAAGAAGGCAAGGATGCTTTAAATTATTATTATTATTTTTAAGGATGCTTTAAATTAAAGGGAAAAAACTTTTTAGTGAAATAAGTTATTATGAATAAAATGAGAAAAAAAATTTAGATTACCATGCTTTGCATTGCCAATAATTATGAGTGTTCTGTTTCCGAATGACTGCCCATCTAATTTGAGTAGATTAAGAAAGCCTAGCATAATTGACTATGGTTCACCCACATATTTTATTTTAATTGAGCACTCTGGATACAGGAGAATTTAACAGTGGAAACAGATTCATTAATTTGAGTGTATTGAACAGAATAGAGGTTGTTTCTCTTACTTCCCCATTGTTACACCTGCAGTTTCAGGGTAGATTATATTTGTAAATCATATTTTGCAAGGTACTTAAATTCCCTGTGTGTCCCTTTCTACCTGTAAAATGGGGGAAAACACACAATAAAACCCAGTTTGTGCAGGGATCCAATAACATGTAAAACTCATAGAATAGCACCTTGCACATAAGAGTGCACAAACATTGGCTATTACTACTAATATTCTGTTGGCAGAGATATGATTAACTGCAGATCCACTGCAAAGAGTTCCTTCCAAACCTTGGCGAAGCTGTGCCGACCCCTGCAAAAATTCTTGGTACTGAACAATGAGAAGAGAATGACTGAAGCTCTGGGACGCACAGAAATAGGACGGATATTGTATTAATTTGCCAGGCTGCTATCACAAACACCATACAATGGTGTGATTTAAATAACAAGCATTTATTGGCTCATGGTTTCAGACACCAGAAGCCCAATATGGACAAGGTTTGCTTCCTCCTGGAAGGCTGTAACCTTCTGGTGTTGCTGCCAGTGATTTTCCAGCTCCTCAGCCTCCATCTCTGCCTCGTGCCCCACAGAGATGTCCTCTCCTTTGTGTGTCTCTCCTCTGGTTCTGACTTCTTAGCCTCCATCTCTGCCTCGTGCCCCACAGTGATGTCCCCTCCTTTGTGTGTCTCTCTTCTGGCTCTGCTGACTTCTGGGTCCTGGCTCCTACAAAGCCTGCAATCGTGGTTATTAAGATCTCCCTTCCCCTTAACTAAAAGTAGCATCTTCGTGGGTTCTTCTTTGCAGTGGCTTCATTGCCCTAGGAATGTGGATTAAGAACATGCCTAACCTGGGGTGCATAATTCCATCTGGCACAGATAGGAGCCAATGGCAGCTCTCAGCCTGCCTGTGACCCATCTCTCATTTACGAGCCACCCCTCCCACTTCACACATGCACACGGAGGCACGGGGGGCCTGGGACAGTCCTTCTCCCCCAAGGTTTACGCCTTAACCTATTCTCCGCAGAGTCAAAGCCGCGTAGTTGAGATCCCCCTTCTACTGGCATACCTGCTTCATCTGACCCAAGGACACATCAGAACAATTCTCTCACCACATTTCCCTAATCCTTAAATTTATGTCTAATTAAGCTAAACCTCAATCATGATCCAAACTCAATCACCTCACCTTTCTTTTTCTAAAGGAACAATATCTTAACATCAACCTAAAAGAAAATTTCCTACATCCTATTCCAGGAACAATATATTGAATGAATA
The DNA here is from genome assembly GCF_030445035.2 of Dasypus novemcinctus. Taxonomy (NCBI): domain Eukaryota; kingdom Metazoa; phylum Chordata; class Mammalia; order Cingulata; family Dasypodidae; genus Dasypus; species Dasypus novemcinctus. Next base: position 6,559,862 of record NC_080701.1, on the reverse strand, counting down.
CTTGAATGAAGAGACTACAAGTGAGACTAAACAGACATACTATCTTCTGTGATTTTAATCAAAATTAGAGAAACAGTTTTGCTGAAGCAGTTCCACATCGTTGAATAATGTAGTAAAATTGGCCACCACTATCTTGGTTACGATAGTAATAGGAAGTTCTGCTGCTTTCTTTATGCTAATACCTGTCTTTATCTTGTCTTATTGCACTAACTAGGACCTCTCATTAACTGTTAAATAGAAGGGTGAGAGCAAGCAATGGTCTTGATTTTAGAGAAAAGACGTTCTTGTTTCACTGTTAGTTAATGATGCTAATTGTAGCTTTTTTGTAGATATCCTTGCTATGTTGAGGAAGTCTCCTCAATTTCTAGTTTTCTGAGATGCTTCTTTTATTTAATCAACATTGGCTATTGAATATTTTCAAATGTTTTTTTCCTGCATCTATTAGGTATATAGATTTTCTTCTTTATTTTGTTAAATAGTTAATTTTATTGATTAATAATCTTTGAATATTAAACTAACCTTGCATTTCCAGGATAAATCACACATGGCCATGCGTGCTGTCTTTTAATATATTGCTTGCTTTGATTTGCTAAAGCTTTATTAATTATATTTCTTTCTATTTTTCATGGCTATTTTTCTGTAATTTATTCTCCTTGTAATATCATTTTCTGAATCTCACATCAGAATAATACTGTTCTCCTGAGTTTCTGAAGGTCTCCTCTTCTATTTTCTGAGAGTATGAGTAGAATTAGTGTTATTTCTTCCTTAAATGTTTGATATTATTAAAAGTGAAGCTATCTAAGGCCTGACATTTTCTTTTTAGGAATATTTCTAATGACAGTTCAAGTTGTTGAAAAGAAATAGGTCTATTCAGGTTTTCTATTTCTTCTAATTGTCAGATTTAGTAAACCATTTCTTTCAAGGAATTTGCCCACTTATCTAATTTGTATAATGATAGATTCATATTAAACAGCTTGATCTTAGAATAGCAATGAGTTCAAACCCAAAGTCTTATGATGATGAAACTCGGAATAGGTACCCAATAACAGAAAGATATCCTCCTAACATATGACTTTACACAACATTGTCATTCTTCTTGGTAAACCTGTGTCTTCCTTACTTATCTGCCTGTCATATTGCTATGTGCCCATCAAGACTGTGTCAAATGTTACCTCCCTCTTCAAGATTCACTGGCCCCACTCAGGCACAGCGTTCGCAATAAAGGTGCCATTACTCTTCAGTGTCTCGTTTATTCACTCAATTATTTATTCAAAATTATTTGCTGAATACTATTTGCCAAACACTAGGATCAGTGTTAGGTGTGCAGAGAGCTATCAATGAGATTAGGTCCATTTCCTCGTATGAGTTTACCAGCCGTAAATAAGATGGATAAACAAGTAAACAAAAGACTCACTGAAGAGAAGAAATTTGTACAGAGAATTTGAAGTATAAGGAAAACCAGGCCTGAAAATGTGCACACGAGTGACTACTTTAAGTTTAGGGAGGGAATGTGTAAAGAATGGTGAGTGTGACAGGTAGGGAGGAGAAAATGTGGGGAGGATTGTAGAGAAGAAATCAGAACGTGAAGCAGGACATTACCTGATCCAGTTCTTAATAATATTTGCGGGCTGGATTTGGGTTTTAAGAATTGGAAGTCGGTGTGTTATATAATCTGTACCTATGATTTTTCATTTGCTATATAAAACATAGAGCTGCAATGCAAGATTAATAATGACAAAAATATAAAAAAATATATAAGGAAGTATAAATGTTAGGTGAGCATCAGTTTTGTCAGTTTAATTTGTAAATAGTTAACCCTTTTACTAAAAGTATCCCCACATTATGAGAGAATAAAATTATTTAAAGCAAATGTTTATTTCATTAGGTTATCTCTTCTGGATGATTCAATTTCTACCCTATGAAACTACCTATATTTTCATAGAGAACAGCTATCTCTAAAGCCACCCAGTCTTAGAAGATTTGGGAATGAAAAGTTGAACGAGGAAATACCTTACAACTCAAAGAATTTTTTTAAAAAAAGTCACAATTCGGATCTCTCAGATATGTTAAACAATCCAAGGCAGGGAGCTCATAAACATAGTTGGCATTTGCATAGAAATTGCCCAGGTATGATGAGAATGTATTGTCTTTCGTGGTTTTGTCATAGCTATTCTTTCTCCATTCATCTTATTTTATAAATTCAACTCTTCTGTAAAATAAATTTTTTACCAAATGAATTAATCAAACCGTCATTGTCTATGTTTCAGGGTATTTGTACCTCTGAAAGATGAAGATAATTGAACACTTATCTTAATGGTGTCCCCTTTGGGCTCATAAAATTTGGGGGCCAATATAATATTTCTGTTGTAATATGTAATATCTATACATGTAATATTTAACCTAACAATACATTCTTGCCCTATTGCTACTGTGTAGGCTCAGTTAGAATGAAAGTTTTCTTTTCCAGAGACTGCAATTTGTTTGTTGCTATATACAGCACAAAATCTACATGTGCAGTCCTCATAGATTTTCAGTATTTTGTGAAACTTAAATTAAACATCTGTGATAGATATTGTAATTTCTCGTTAATATTGACTTTTTGGGTTTTGTTTTTGTCTTTCCGGTAAGCAGCAAACTCTGCTTTTAAGTTTCTACTCAGCCAGGACCAGGGGACAGGTTCTCTCAATAGGTTGAAAGTAAACATGACTTGTCACACTTCCAAGCCCAAAATTTCCAGAACACATCGACTTTCTTGTCCCATAACATAGTATAGTAAGAGGGAAGTGGGATATTCCACATGGACTAGCTAAAAGATGACACTGCTCTGCACAGATCCACAGGTGATATGTAGTGTGAGCAGCAAAATTACTTTCTGAAGCCATGCAGATTTTTGGGGCTGTGTCACTGCAGGAAGGTTGATTCAATGGTAACTAATTTATACCTTTCTTCTTTAGGGGCATATAAATCTTAGTGGCTATATAAATCGCAGTGTTCTCTCCTTCCTTTTTCTCTCTGGGGCAGGGTTCAAATGGGAAGACTGAAGAGTTGTAATAAATCTTATATAAATTACCATCCATTTGCTTTCCAAGTTGAAATTGCTCTATGTAGAATGGTTACCAAAAAGGGTTGTAACGACAGCATATATGGAGAAAAAACCCTGAGGGGAGAGGGGCTAGCACATAACAGGCACTCAATAATGTTTTCTTGATTAATTGTCAAGGTTTAATGAATTTCCCGAAGTCCACAAATAAATGAATTTTTATCAGTCCTGCACCAGATATGTATCACCCTCACATATTTTTGTCCAGAATTATACAAAGCCCTTAGGATCCTGCTAGCAATTTTGTAAATGAATCTTTCCAAACCCCATATAATAAACATCACAACATGCTCTCTTTCAGCTTCTCATTGTTTGATTTTATTAAATCTGTAATGGATTTCAACTAGTTAGTATTATAGGTTTTATTTAAGTATTATAGGTTTTTCTCTACTTCAACTCAGGATTTTATACCAAGGAACTGGTGATGGAGAGGAGAGTTGTACAAATGTGGTCTTTTCATTATGATCTTGCCACATACTCACCCCATTTTTATAATATTTCTGTGTCTATGTTATCCCTTCTAACCACACCAGACTATATATCAAAACATTGGAGGAAAAGTAGATAAAACACGTGGACACATAAGACATTGTTTTTCTGAACTTCATCCTCCAGATTCACTATTGAATCTAGGCTCTATTCTTACAAACAACTTCCTATTTTTTTTCAAACTGAATCTGACATTTCAGTCTGCTTTCTTTCTCTCTAAAAGCTATCGTTAATAATCATTTCTTGAGAGTTGCTCTCTGTGAATTCAAGATTGAGCAGTGTCAGTTGGCCCTCAACTACCAGCTATATCCTATCAGAAAAACAAAGGACTTTCTGCATGTGACACAATAAATAAGCAGAAATTTCAAAGTTTCAGGTTTTAAGAAATCTTTGATATTTTGCATAGTATTCTTATTCTACATTTGCAACTGTCTTTTATAAATGCTGCTTGGTTTTCAGGATGTCCCCTCTTACTTTCATGTTTCATTCTTGAAGGTCGAATCTATCAGTCTGCTTTTTAGGCCAACAGGTTTCTTGCTCAACAAGGATTCAGTAGGCTTGAAGGTACAATTAGAAAGAAACAAGAAAATCACTAATAAGTAATGGATGCATCAGGAAAAAAATCCAAATAGGTGATTCACATCATATTATATTTTAGCTCCTTATGGGACAAACTACTTTGAGACACAGATTTCTTATATTTACTCTATAAAGACCCACTTTATTGTGAAAAAAGGGTTATTAACAGACACTAGAAAATAGTTGTATTTTTAAAATCTATCAATTGAGAAAATGCTTAGGAACATAAAATTTCCAATAGTACTTTTATAATATTTTAAGTTAGGCTGTGCTGTGGTAAAAAGAAAAGAAAGAAAAACACCAAACTCAGTGACTACAGAAAGATTGGGGGTTGTTGTCTATTTGTAGAACTGCCCTGTGTGTCCTCCAGTGCCGGTGTCCCAGCTAATTAATCAGACTCCACCTGCTACATGGTGTTCCTGGGGCAGAGAGAAAAGATCAAGAGAGTGCCTAAAACATGCAAGATCTGTAACGAGGAAAGAACTGTCAACAAGCATTTTTCAAAATATTGGTCAAAGCAAGTCACAGGGCCAAAGCTGAAAGCAGCACAAGAAAAACGGTGCCTCCGACCACAAGGCACTGCAAGTCAGGTGGTATGATGGATTGCTTATATAAAAAAAAGTTCTATTATTCTCCTTGTGTCTACACGTCCTGCAATGTGACTTCGTAGATTGTCCCATTGACAAGTGAGATTATTTCCCCACCCTTTAAATACAAGCTGACTTTGTGACTTGCTTTTGGTGATAGATTGAGCTTTAATTCATAGGTCATCAGCTTTGAAGGTAGTCCTCAAGGCGCTTTTTACACTTTTTCTCCCTCTTCTTGGACCCTGCGCCACTCTGAGAAGAGACAATTCACCAAACTGAGGCAATCCTAGGCAAGTCGGCCCCATCAGGATGCTACAGAATAACAATTTCCATAACAACTTCACGATTTACCCATCCATTATTACTTTTGGGTTCTTAGATCTTATTTCTCAGAATGTTTTCCAACATTTCATACAACCGTCTATACCCTCCCTTTCTTAAAGCTTTTCATTCCGTTGACGTCCTTGGCAGTTTATCTTCCTATCTCTCTTCCTTTTCTCCCATAGAACTAAATATAATTAGTGGATGCCCTATATTGCCTGGACCACAAAATAAATGCATTCATAAAAATCACTCAGCTGCTTAAGAACATTCCTATAATCTCTCCCATAGAAACTATTTAATATTCAACTGCCCTTTCATTAAGAAAATCTTCCCAGTCTATAGCTCTGATACTGACCTATTCTCTCCAAGCCTTGTATTTTCAGCCACCTACTGTCATTTACTATCCTTTTAAAATATTTTTTTTCCCAAAATTCAATTGCTTCTTGCTACCCAGATTGGAAATAGCACTCATCTTTGATTCATGCATACATCTCATTTGCTATATCTCATCAGTCACTAAGGTCCTTTTAAACTTTACTTTTAATCATTCCAACATCTATTTTTTCCTTTGTGCACTGTCAATATCATCACCCATGGATTTACCAGTTGATACCTCAACTAGCATTCTTCATTTGGGCTTGTCCACTCTAATCTGCGCAGCGCAAGGATGCCGGGTTAATGTCCCTCCCTCATCCCTCCTTTCCTCCCCCCTTCCCTCCCTTCCTCTCCCCCTTCCTTCCCATCCATTTTTTTTTATTGACTTTGTAATAATATTACATTAAAAATATATATATATGAGGTCCCATTGAACCCCAACCCCCCACACCACCTCTCCCCCCCCCCTCCCCCCAGCAACACTCCCTCCCATCATCATGACACATCCATTGCATTTGGCAAGTACATCTTTGGGCACCTCTGCACCTCATGGTCAATGGTCCACATCATGGCCCATGCTCTCCCCCATTCCATCCAGTGGGCCCTGTGAGGGTTTACAATGTCCGGTGATTGCCCCTGAAGCACCATCCAGGGCAGCTCCATGTCCCAAAGACGCCTCCATTTTATAGTTACTCAAAGCTACCGACTCAGAACCAGTTAAATAAATCTAAAATAACTTTTGTTGTCTAGTGACTTCTGATTTCAGGTAACTAATCTCATCAATTCTTTTTCAACAACAGAGAGGATGCTTTTGATCAAATCTACTATGTTTTTGCAGAAAATGTCTCTTGAAATTTTCCATTTTAATGTTTTTGATTTTTCACAAATTTTTTTAAAAAATTTTGTTCTGTCAGAGCACAATTGCAATTGTCATTCATTATAAAATGTGTATTTCTACATCCCCACTTGTTTCTGTAACAGTACTATACCTCCACTTTAACTTTCCAAACTTGTCCGTACTTATTAAACTAGAAAAATACTTTAATTATATTGCAATTAAAATATGACATATTTAAATTCATTTACCAATTATAAATTACATATCCAACACTAAGTCATGCTCATGCTGTATTCATTATTCAAATACTTTGTCGTGCTTACTGGTGTGTAGAAACAATTTCATTGGAAATGCTTAACACTGAGTGGGTTACCAATTAGTTTATATACAATATTAGAAATGATACACATGCCTGGGCACTACAATGTAACAATATCTCATGTGATTAAATTATTAAAGTGAAAAACATTTCCCCCAAAACAATAAAGTTGCATTTAATAGAAAATGTTTTACACTGCTCTGGTTTTTAAGTTAAAACTAAGTAAAATTTAAAATTCACTTCATCTGAAGGGTTAGCCATTTATTACCTACCGTTTTGGATTAGGCAGTCTTAAAGCAACTGATGCAGTGATTATCATGAGTATTTGATTGATTGTTTTTGAAGAGACTAAAGAAAGAAAGAAAATGGAGATGCCCAAAGCTGATAATCTAAACAGATTGTTTTTGTAATATTTATTTTTGCTACTGAAGAGTAAACAATCAGCAACAGTATGAATTTTAAAAACTTTTGTTTTATTTTGCATTTATATGCTTATATAAACTCTTTGCTTTGCAGCTCAAAAATCCTAAATGAAAAGACATTCTTCTCTAATAAATCTATATCAAATGGTAACTATGAACCAAACTCTGTCAGGAGTCACATGTTGTGTTATTTATAATTACCTAATTTGGACAACTGATGTATTTTAAATGTTTCTCACTCTCTGAAATGTTTCCATATAACAAATGCTGCCGTGGGAATCTACAGTTTTGGTTTCTACTTACAACTCTGTCATGAAAATCTCATAGCATTGGAGAAATCATTTCAAACTGATTCTCAATGCAACTGTGATACAAAGCCTGAAAGTTGTTATTTATGGCAAGATACTGCCTTGTGCCTCTCCCTCTCTTCCATCATAAACAATTGGTCACTTACATCCAGGATGAAAAACATAGAAAACAAAATCAACAGCATTCTCATAGCACGTAGTTAGATCTTGACTTTTGACCTCTAAAGTAAAACTGAAAAACAAACAAAAAATCAAAAACAAATGGAAAGGAGGAATTTAAAGCCTATTCCTGAAATACCTTGTTTCTTATAGTTCTTCCACAGTACCACCGGAAATTGGTTCCTAATTAAAAACGGTACTTCTACATAATTAGTTCAAACTTAGGTGGGAGTTTTAGGTCCCAGTCTGTATTTCAGCAGAGTCGATACACAAGGACACAATACAATTATGTGACTACCACTAGCCATGAATTAGCTATTGCAGTCCCTATGAGTGTCCCTTTAATGCTTGCCTTGTGTCACAAATGTTCAGTGGTTTGAAACTGTGACTGATCTTAGTTCTAGCTATATCAGCTTATTTTGTAAGCACTGTTTCTTACAAGAATGTTAGTGATTGCAAAGGCCGTTTTAATTAGCAAACGGATGCCTTACTCCTTCATAGGATAAAAATGACATCGCATTTAAACTTGCAAAGAAGTTTTGCGCCCGTGTAGAGGAAATCGTGCAGTGGAAAGAGCAGGACTGGGCGTTGGCGGGCTCTGCTTCCTGCCTGCTGCTGAGCGCTGTGTGGCATTGCCAGCCAGCTGCCCACTGCCTCCCCGTCCCTTGAGGACTGAGGTCTCTGTTACACCCCTGCTCTCTGCTTAACAGGGGTGGACTGAGAATTGATGAGGGAAGGCTGCAGTCTGCTTATAGCTGCCCTAACAAATGCATGCCTAAAATAAATAAAACAGTTCCTTAATAGTTAAAATGACTAATGCATATCCTCAGAAATGATCATTTTAATGTGATGGGTTCAAAAGGGAAGCAGATTTGGCTCAACTGATAGGGCGTCCATCTACCACATGGGAGGTCCAGGGTTCAAACCCCGGGCCTCCTTGACCCGTGTGGAGCAGGCCCATGCATAGTGCTGATGCGTGCAAGGAGTGCCCTGCCACGCAGGGGTGTCCCCACGCAGGGGAGCCCCACGCGCAAGGAGTGCACCCCGTAAGGAGAGCCACGCAGCGCGGAAGAGAGTGCAGCCTGCCCAGGAATGGTGCCGCACACACAGAGAGCTGACACAGCAAGATGACGTGACAAAAAAGACAGCAGTTTCCCCATGTGGTGCCGCCGATGGTGCAAACGGACACAGAAGAACACACAGCTAATGGACACAGCAGACAACAGGGGAGGGAAGAGGAGAGAAATAAATAAATAATAAAAAAATACATAAATAAATAAATAAATCTTAACCAAAAAAAAAAAGATGGCAATTGTGCCTGCAGGCAGAGAGTAGCACCTTGCTTAGAGGAGGTCCAGACGTGAGTGGTGCAAAACTCGAGAGCCAATCACTTAAAATAGAGGCTTGATTTTGAAATTCGCCCATTTAACTAACACATTCAGGATTCCTGCTTTAGAAAACACAGAAATGGAGACTTAAATAATAATCTAAGTGTAATGTGAATGCCACTGTATGTTTAAAGATTTTTCAGAAAACATAGTGGATTAAAAGATTAGACTACTGCCAGCAAGTATAACTAACTCTACCTTAATTTTAGTAGGAATGCCTGGAACAGACAGTAAATAACACACTGCATCGTCTATGGAGTATGGTTAGACACATATCCAGATAATTTTTATAGGTCAGTTTTCATTGATTCAACTGTTTTGAATTTATTGAATCATCCCCCAAAATTCTAACCCATATCCTTGAAATAATAACATGCTGAAACTAGAAGAGTCCTAAAATTTTGAAACATACTGCTTTAATAACGCTTAAGAAAAACACAAAATGCATTGAAATAATATTCAAAATACACAATACAATACTTAGGACATTGCAAAATAAATAAGTTTCCTGTGCCTTTCAATTTGTGTTGTACAAGACTAAAAACACTTATGTATGTGGAGATCAGCAAAAGACATGAAGTTGGCAAATCTGTGTTCTCACTTTATATTTGGTGCTTGGAAACTATGATCCTGGGCAAGCCAGCTTTTCATTTGAGAAATAACAAAATTGTACAATATGTTCTCCAGTTCCCTTTAAAGTGCAAAATATTGGAATACTATATGAACTCAAGACACAAAGGTTTGGAACTGAAATAATTTTGCTTAAGTCATGAATTAATACATAGTGCTTACTGGATAGATTATAAAAAGGAAGGTGTCAAATATATTGTAAAAAAATGCTTTTGATGTTTGAAAAAATTTAACTGTTCAAATTATTTAATTACTGCGCTAGAAGAAAGCTTGCCAATTTTCATAAAAATGCACATAATTATTTAAACAAATACTGGCAATTGTAAACTCATATATAGAACAAAAGAATGATGTTTTTTTAAGTTCTTAAACATGACAATCCAGCAAACAGCCTTTTTTTGAAAGTTACAGAAACATATAGCTTAAATAAGTAACTTCTCTTGAGAATGCCTACTAGCATGTTTAAATCGGTGACCTGATTTTTTTATCTTTTACATCAATTTTAAATGAATTAAAGTGTGTTTATTAAGAAGGTGTCTCTGTAAAAGCAAAAGTAACAAATAAACCACTTGCAAAACAAAAGCAAATAGAAATATGAAACTCAGGAAGGTCCAGAAGCGATTTATACAAAGCTGACATTTGGTGAGTGTATAGTTTGTGCCATATGCTAAGAGCCTTGTACTTCCGGGTGTCTTAGATCTTCCACAACTCAAATGGTAGGTGCTATCCTTATATCATTGACAAAGATCACACCAAGGCACCTAGAGGTCAAGAAATGATCAAGTGCATCCAGCTGGCCAGCGGCAGAACGAGGAACTTAAGCCAGGAAGCCAACCTCCAGAGGCCATGCTACTTATCACTCAGCTGCTCAACATATATTTAGTTTGGGGAGCAAGACAGATCAGTTTGCCTGAATTACAGGGAAATGTGAGAGATGGCAATCAGAATTAGTTTGTGTTGCATTAGGTGCCAGGTCAAGGAGTCTGGATTTAAATTAGTAAGATATGGGAAGTTGTTGAAATTTTCTGAGCAGTGCTTTGATGAGACAAGAGCAGAGTTTCAAAACAATTCACCTGGCAGCAGAGTAGAGCACTCAGTGTGTTAGAGACACTTCAAGTTAGGAGGCTCCCACTATAGTGAAAATGAGCTAGCAGTGACCTGGGAAGAGAACAGCCGTCTAAAAAATTAAGGAGGCATTGTGAACATAAAACAGCGAAGACTTGGCTGCTGATTAATATTGGAGAAGGAGCCGTGACAAAATGTTCATAATAAAAGGAAGCTCCACAATCTTGATTTGGCTGGGACTTGGAAATGCATGGTAGCATTATAGAAAAAAGAAGGCCAGAAAGCACAGTTGGTTGGGAATAGTTAAGTCTGAGATAATGAATTCAATTTTAGGCTTTTTAACAAACTCTAAAGCCTCAATTTAATATTATAACAGTTTGAAGATAAAATACCTACCTAACCTACTCTTCTGGGTAGAAGGGATTTAAGAATACTACAAATTTTCAAAAACTAAACTACATAAGATTTTGTAATGTCATCAAAAACTGTATTTTGCATCATAAAAGGATGAAATTATTGCTCAAAAAATCTAATCGATGTAAACCTGGATACCTTCCTAAAGAAGATATTTGTCATTTTAACATGCTAGAGAAAAAATTGAAATGGATTTTTTAAGTAATCAAATTAACTTATCAGATAAACTATTTCTCCATCTGTAGCTCTGTACCTGCCAGTTCAAATTATTTGTGATAAAGCACTTTTAAGATACAGAGGGAAACTAAGAATATTTTATGCACATTGTTTTAGTTTGTTAAAGACTGCAGATGCAAAATACCAGAAATGAGGTGGCTTTTATAATGGGGATTTATTAGGTAAATTCTCAAGTTCTGAGGCTGTGAAAATGTCCAGATGAAGGCATCATCAGAGAGGCTATCTCAGCAAGGGTCGGCCTCTGGTGATGCAGGACTCCTGCCACATGGCGAGACAAGATGGAGACTGATCTCCACCTTCTGCTCCCAGGTGCTTTCTCCCAAGCTCAGCTGTAGGCGGTCAGGTGCATGGTTCATCTCCCCCCTCTCTTCTGAGGTTGCTTCAGCTTTGGGCTGCTTCACTGATTCCAGCCTCCAGTCTCTCTCAAAGCTTCCCAGGGTTTCTCTGTTTTTCTATGCCTGCAGGAGATTCTGGAGTCCTCTTTCACATGGCAGGGTAAGAAGGCAGCTTTTCCCGTCCACTCTCCTCTGTTTATATAGGACTCCAGTAAAGGATTAAAACCCACCCTCGTCCCACAATCTAACTGAGGTGATCTAATCAAAAGTGATCTAATCAAAAGGTCCCTTAATGGAATCTAGCCAAAAGTTCCCTTATAAATAGATTTACATGCACAGGAATGGGTTAATTTAAGAACATAATTTTTGGGAGCCCACAAAAGACTCAAACCAGAGCATATGTTTTTCCTCTTTCAAATTCATTATCTCTTTAATGGTTTTAATAAGATGCTTAATATGTTGAAATAGGATGGGTCCTATAGAGGACTATTAGCGTGGTGTAGCAGACACTATTACTAATGAAAGCAAAATTGTTTAATGTGCCAAGAGTAAACCTGCATTCTTGGCCTCCATCTCTAAATACTAGGAATTTATAAATCCCAGGGATCCATGTTCCACAGAATGGAGCTTCATCAAGGAATATTCAATCTCAGTTCAAGCTGAAGAAAAAAACAAAAACAAGTGTCAAATTATTTATTTCTTGGTGAAATACAATCATTTGTATTAGTTAACATTTGTAATTAATATTATAAAAATTGATGGTAGAGGGGAAGCAGGCTCCTGTGTGGTAAAGCAATGCACCAAAAAGATGATGATGCAAACAGATTGAAAAAAAATTAAAACAGATAGAAACGCATCTTTGAAAGGGGTGGTGGTAAGTAGAAATCCTAGTTTCAAAACTCCATAATTTTTTTTTTAGTTTTACACTTATAACCTATCAACTATTTAATTTTTAAATCATATTATTGCAACGTGTTGAGACTCTGTTTCCCAAAAGTAATTCTAGAGGGTGAAATCAAATGATTACATAAAAAAAAGAATATATCTGAACCAAATGTAAAGTCCACTGTTTCAATTTAAAACACATTTAATGCTCTACAAAAAATACCTAAATAGACGAACAAAGAAACAAATTTCCTAACAGCTCATATGCACACACACATTGGTTACTGATATGACTCAGGATGCATTATTTGTTGGATCATTAGACTTAAAATGGCATCCAAAATTGTCCTGCTTGTAAACAAAAGAAAATATTAGTAATGCCTCACCCTGAACACAGTGCCTCCCTCCTAATTGGAGTCACTGAAGCTGTTTTAACCAGAGTCTTAGGCCACCTTCTCTATACCTTGCAGGATTTTTACCTTCTTTTTTGTTGTTGTAACATAAGTATTAAAATTTTTATGTTTTTACAGCTTAGAAAATGAAGTGAAATGAATTAATGAAAGGGAAACGCAGTAGCACACCTTGAATTTTTCTGAAAAATGATTTTTCATACAAGAATACATTCTCAAGATTCACCCATGTTATATTATGCATGGTATTCCATTTTAAGAATATTTTGCAGTGTATCTATTCAATTGTTGATGGCTATTTTGATTATTTATAAGTCTTTATTACTGTGAACAATGCTGCATTAAACAGTCTAATAAATAAATGGTTTGGAGACCACATAAATACCTCCCTTCAAGCAGTGGGTCTTAACATTGGTCCTTCTCGAAAGCTACCCCCTCCTCTCAATGCTTTTAACTGAGAAGTAGGATCAAGACTTGGTATTGTTGACTGGGAAGTACTGCTCCTGCTCTGGAAGAAAAGAGATCATCCACAGAAAGATTTGTAGCTCCTAGTTGCTGTATACAAGTGGACACTGGGACGATAGGCATTACAAAAAAAAAATTTACATTACATTGAATTACATCATTAAAAACACAGGCAATTTAATTTTTCTTTAGAAATATTTCCTTTGTATAATACTTTGTGATATTCCAACCAATATGTCATAATCTATTCTGAGTATTAAAAAAATCTTATTCTTTTTAAATTAAATTCAATATGAGTAGAAACATGTATTTTCATCTGTGAGACTTAAATTGTCAACCATTCAACACACAGTGTGCTTCTTAAACATTAAAATACTACATTAAATTTTCAAAAGTCATATTCATCTGAGCCCTACTTCTCTTTCTGTTCCAATAATATTACCGATAATAAATTGGGAAGGAAAAAAACCTTTAATGTAAGATTTTATTTTGTTAATGACATTAGATGTTCAGGCAACTCTTTTCAATCAACATAGGACTATGTCAGAAAAGTCACCTATGTGCCATGATCAAAGAGCAAATCTCGAGGGAAAAAACACAAAATTTATGTTGTAGGTATACAAAGTTTGCCTTTATTATTATTGAAAAATTACTTTCAATAAGTAATAAAACAAAATTCTACTAGGATATAAATCATCAGCAATTTGATAGGCAATTTATTTTTTAAAAAAAGAAGAGAGAAAAAGGAGTGTCAGAATGCATATCCCAATTATCTTTGGGATAAAGATGTTTATTATATCTTATTTAATCTTCAAAATGATCCATGTAAGGTAGTTAATATTATTCCCATTTTATATGTGGGGAAACTGAAAATCAGTAAGTTAAATAAGACTAGTGTAATCATTAACAAGCTGATAGATCCTGGTTTTGTTGAACGTCGTCAAAACAATAACAGAACATAGATAAAGCATGATAGGTACTTTTTGTTTAAAGATTTATTTATTTACTTTGAAAAAAATGTATCCTTCCCTCCCTCAGATAGTTCTCTCCTTGTTTGCTTGCTTCTCTAGGAGGCACCAGGAACCAAACCGGGGACCTGCCACATGAGAGGTAATACCCAATGGCCTGAGCCACATCTGCTCCCTGTGGGCTGCAGTGTCTGCTGGCTTGTAGCATCTGCTCCTTTAGGCATCTCCTCATTGCAGCAGGTGCAGCATCTGCTCCTCTTCTTTAGGAGACACCAGGACCCCAACCAGGCCTACCATGTGTAGGCAGGCACCCAACTAGTTGAACCACATCCTTCCCTTTAGGTACTTTTGTTAATCTGTTTGTTTCATCAGTGGACATTTTTGAAGGTTTGTAGAAAAAAGTGTTCTTTTCTAGGAGGTAAGTTTTCTAAACATTAATATAGGTTGTCAAGCTTCCTTCATATAATACATGAATATCAGCTTTTATATCCCATGGTCAACTTCAAATGATTCATTGGAAAGATAAATTGTATCTCCTCTTAAAATCACACATTATAATATGTGGTTAAAAATACATAGGGTTAACTTTAAAGTAATTCTGCACTAAATACATCTGAAAGATACACAACACATTTTATAGACACTAAAGAATAATGTCACTTTTTAATAAATCGTAAATATGTTTAAAGAGAAATGATGATGTAAATAGAATGGAGAAAATTGGGATTTCTTATAAACTATATCTTTATTCAACAATGTACCAAACACCTAATTGAATACTTTAGGAATGAGGAAATCAGCAAATATAAAAATTTGCATCCAAATTTTATATTCATATGTCAATAAATGGTCTGTTTAAGGGGAAAAAATGCAATACACAATGGAGACAAGCACATAGCTCTACTTGTTACCAGAAGGTAGATGAAAGTTGTCAGATGTCTAGAAGGTCCTCCATGCAGTCTACCAGAAAATGGTGGAGAAAATGAGCTAATCAAAACAGTCACATGTATCTGTTACATATTTCTTAAATTGTTAAGGTGACAATACCAGGGCAAAATGGTGATGGTGGAAAAACTTGAGAGCTGAAAGGAGAAACACTCTTGATAGAAAATCCTGAATCTTTCATTTTAATTCTTATTTGATTGACTTATCTTCCAGAGAATTCAAAATCATATCTGTCATCATATTCTTAGTCAGTAAGATACTAATATTCTCCATTTTATGTCAGTCAGACTTGTATGTAAGGAATAATTTAATCAAGAGAACAAACATCTGCACAAGCTCCTTGATGATCCAAGGTAGATGAAAGAGTGAACTCAAAAGGTTTACATAGAGAAAAAGGAAATATTTCCATGGTTATTCAAATTTAAACATTGGCTGATGATGACTGAACATATTTAATTCATTCAGATTTTATGTGCAAGAGGAAAATTCAATCTGAAGAAAAGAGGAGAGATACTGTAAATATTTGGAGTAAGCATTTTGAAACTATGCATATACTTCTGGAGAGTATTTGTTACAAGAAAATAATTTTTAGGTATCAGTAAGCACTTAGGTTGGATTTGAGCCTATATATTCTCAATTGCTCCATTGTCAAAAATTCTTGACTTAGGAATGTAAGCGTTTATTAAATAATAATTTTATGAAAGGTATATAATTAGTAGAAAACATTGTTTATTAATTTAACAAGAAAGCAGAATTTTTTTAGGAGGTGCTGGGATTGAACCCAAGACCTTGTAAATGGGAAGCAGGTGTTCAAACAACGAGCTACATCCACTCCCCAATGGGAGTTCATTTTTACATTTACTTGTTTTCTGGAGGTACTGTGATGGAACCTGGGACAGTACGTGTGAAGCAGGTGCTCAACCACCTGAGCTACATCTGCTCCCCCTAAGTAGAATTTTTATATGCTAAGCTTTAGGACATTATCCCTCAAAAATCTAAAACAAACCCAAAATAAAAAAAAAACAACTACCAGATGTAAAGGTTTAGAGAAAGAGAAGCTCACAAGTTACAAAGTTCGGGTTGAAAAAGAAAAAAAATAATATATCTAGTACAGATAACCATTATGGAAAACCACCAAGGAAAATATGTCACTGTTACAATTAGAATAGAGAACTTCTAATCATCTGTATTTTAAGTTCCAATTCACAATAAAAGATGCTATTACCAAGCACCACAAAGAAATATTACATCGAGCCAATAAAACAGACACACAAGCAAAAGTACTATCTTCATCTCCCCAGGGCTGATGTGAATTATTTATGGCAACTAGAAGTCCTCAGAAACACCAAACCTTTTTAAGAACTTATATCCTCACTATCCACACATGTCAGGGAATAATTCTTTGAAATTTTACAAATTGGCTCTAAGAAAGTAGGAGTTATAAGGAGATAACAATTCAGAAAAACTGTGAGACTTTATTTTCCTTTCTGTAACCTTTATTTAAATAATACCCATTGGAAGATCTGTTTGATCCTTGGAAATTGAAAAAGGCAGAGGATTTGGTAAAGGACACTGAGCCTAGGAGGCTAAATAAAGAATGGTTAATAAATACTTGATAAGAGAAACCACGAACACAAGAAACCTGCCAACATTTCCTCATTTTCCATTTTTGAGGACAATTTCAACTGGAAAAACAAAGGAATACTATAGATTGTTCAATGAATTTGCTATTTCTGCATAACAATCTTCTAACTAGCTCATTGCTTAAAAAAGGAATCATATATTTAACTCATTTTTGTATGAACAACTTAGGCTGAGATTGCATAATTGGTTCATCTGGACTCCCCTGAGCCCACATACAAATCCAAGAGTAAGCTGGACACTGAAGAGCTGGGGCAACTGTCATAAGTAAACTGTTAATCTTTTCAACAGGTTTCTCAAGTCCCTCTAGTAGGCTGTCCTGGGAATTTTCTTTTAGTGAAAGCCTGGGTTCAAGAGCAGCAAGAGAGAGAGACACAGTTTCCCAGTTTCCAAGCCCTGATGACATCACATATGCTAAGGTTGGTTGGCCAAACCATTCATAACGCAGTCCAGAGTCAAGAGGTGGTACAGATTACCTCCTGTCTATTGGAAAAATGGATTTTGGACCATCAGTATGATCACTCCATCACAGCCCACCCTCCAGCCACAATTATTCACAATAGTCTCATATGCAAAATATGCTGCCTTGCATCTGGGACCTCCAAAGCTTCATCCAATCATGCACCAGGTTTGCTTCAGGAGCTCATGGTTCACACAGGACCACCTGCAGCTCTTCTGATAGGGCTTCTCTTGATTGGGAGACCTACAAAGTAAAAAGACAAATTATCCAGTCCCCACACACAAAACTATGAGACAGGGACAGGAAAACTGGGATAAACATTATTTTTCTTAAAAGAAAATAATGGAAGGAATGTAATAGTCACTGGTCCACTAAAATTGTGAAATCCTGCTGGGCAAGTGTTGCAGCAACCTCTGATCTGGGGACAGGTTATGTCCTCCTATCAAGGCTTAGCCCTGCTCTTGGGAGAATCTCTCTAGTCCAATGTTCTCTATAATAATTGGCTCCACTTTCTGGAATGTCCTCCCTTTTCTGCATTTTTTGGCCACTTCTGAGAGTTAATTAAAAATTATGCCCTTTGAACAAACTTCTTAGACAGCTTCCTGCCAGTGGAAAGTTGGGGACGCAGAAGCCTTTTTGAATTTGAATAAATTCATACCATTGTAAACTAAGATTGTAGTATATTTCTCAATTGCCCCCCTCAAACATTGTGTGAACTTCCCATGAATGCAATTAGATTCCATTTACTATACCAAAAACCAAGTTCACAATTCGTTTCAGACATGATCTCACTACATTTGAGCACTGCTACTTTTAGTTATTGTGTGACAATCCCTTAAAGTTCCTATAAGTTCATTTGTGTAACTGCAAAAACCTAGTAGGCATTGCCTTAATTCTTTTAGAAGAGTCTTATAGGACCTTGATTTTATTTTTTTCCCCTAACCTGTATTTTACTTTGATAATCTAGCTGGAAAGACTGGAGGTGGGAAATAATTTTATTTTCCAGTATAACAAATCCTGCACCTTCTATATTTTCTCACAATACTCTTGTAAATTTATTAGTTATTTTATTTAGCTTATCATTTTTTTCTTATAATACTTTATTATATGCAACTAGCTAAAGCCTACTTACACTTTCTGCCTAAAAATTTTGTTGCTTTAATTAAAGTCTTTCAAGAATATCAAATAGGTAATGAAAATGTTCAATATATGATGGACTCTACTTTCTACATGTGCTTATTAAGCAATCGAAATGTGAATAGTGCATTCTGGAGCTTAATATTTAATTTAATTTTAATTAACTTAAATTAAATTGTCACATGAAGCTCGTGATTGTTATTCTGGCCAGTGAAGCTTTTAGTACATTTTCTGTCAGGTTACTGCAGATAACAACTTTACCAATTTTTCCATCACTGCATTAGACATTTTTTCCCAACTTCCATTAACCATTTCATCATCTGTTTTCCAGGTTCTTCCCACCGTCTGGTCGCAAATTCTGATTTTAACTGATTTTGCTGGTTGTTATGGTCACACCTCGCTTCTACACATATTTCTGTGGTTGTGTAACAAATCGCTCATTAGGGTAGTGGTTTATGACAACCTTTTAACTGGGCTTGGCTGGTCCATTCTGGTCTCCTCTGGGATTCCAGCCTAATCTGGAGAAACTTCAGCTGGGACATTTTGGGCACCTGGAGAGACAGGACAGCTGAATTCTTCTGCACGTTTCACATCTTCCCAGCAGTTCCCATTGGTGCTGGTGCAGGAAAAGCAAGACATCAAACCCTAGCACGCAAACGTTTCTCAAGCCCCTGTGTATTCAGAAAGAGGGACAAACTAACTAGCTAGATATATAGAAATGATTTTACAAAAAGTGGAATCATCTTATAAGGACTTTAAAACTACATTAGTTTACATGAAATCTAGAGAAGAAAAAAGAAACTGAACCGAAAGAGAAGGAATTCTTGGATTTCAGCTAAATAATTTCACCACAATAAATCTCTCTAAGGTTGTAAAAATAGATTTCAACAAAATATTAAGAGGAGAGAATCAATATATTTTCACACTGAAGGATTTCTGCTTTATAGAATATTGATTGAATTCCTGCAAAGAAGTATAAAGAAATTAGTATGATCACATATCCTCCCTGCTCATATGTCCTCACTTCCTGAATTTTGTTGAATATATCTTTATCAATATATTTCCATGTCACTACCACAATGCCCAAAGATGTTTACCCCTAAGCTTATTCCACATGGATAACCAGCTTCGATTATTTTTAATTGTTATAGTAATTTTGAAGACTGATAGAAGCAAATATTAAATATATTTCTACTTCCTCTCTCTCACATAAAAAGTTGCATATTGTACATATAATTCTATAATTTTTTAACTTATTGTATCCTGGATCTCTTTCTCCATTAAAAAATATAATTTCAATTTTAACAGCTTTTTTGAGGTATAATTTCATAAAACCAAAGGTATGTATTCAGAGTATACAATTTGATAGGTTTTAACAAATGTATACACCCATGAACCACAGACACAATCAAATAATCAACAAATACCATCCTCATGTTTCCTTGCAATCCTCCATTATATCTGCCTCACATTTCTTCTTAATCCATCTCTAGATAGTCACTGATATTTTTCTTGTTTCAAGAATACATTTTTATTTTCTAGAATTTTATATGAATGGAACTAGTGCATATGTAGTTTTTATTGTCTGCCTTCCTTCACACAGGATAATTATTTTGAGATATAACAGAGCTTCATGTATTGATACTTCATTACTCTTTAAATTTTTCTTAATTAAAAAAATGTTTTAAAGATATATTATAGAAATTTCAGATAAAAAATATAGGGAATTCTCATATGCCCCACTCCCTATACATCCCATATTTTTCCACATTGACAACATCCATCATTAGTAAGGTACCTTCACTGCGATTGATGAACACATTTTGGAGAACTGCCACTAAGTGCGGATTAAAGTTTATATTGTAGTTTACACTCTTTCCCACATCATTCTGTAGGTTATGACAAGATTTATAATGGCCTGATTCTGCTGTTGCAATGTCATTCAGTACAATACCTAAGTCCCAAAAATGCCCGTGTATTACTCCTGTTTTTCCCTCTCACTGCCCTCAGAACCTCCAGTGATCACTGCCTCCACATCAACGATATGATTTCTTCCATTGCTAGAATCACAATAAGTCTATAGTAGAATACCAGTAAGTCTTCTTTAGTCCATAATTCATTCCCCAATCCTGAGGATTCTAGGATGGTGAAGTCCACTCCACCTCTAATTGAAAGGGGTCTGTGATACCATAGAGCTGATGAATGGGAATTTCTTGTTTGCAGTTGTGGACTCTCTCAGTTCCTTGGTATGTTTGCTGTCCATCATCACCTCCATGTTAGCTGTCCTGGGTGAGACCAATGAAATGGAGAGTAAGTGTTGCAACTCTGTTGAGATTTAAGGCCCAGGTGGCATGTGGACAGCCCAAAGATTTAGCTCTCTTGAACATACACTTACCAACTCAAGCAGTAATTATAGGTTCAAATAGAAGGACAGACAAGCCATGTGTAAGGAAACCACAACTGAGTCCAAATCTGTCACTCTGGGGAGCATAAATTCCAATGTAGGATCCACTGGCAAGGTACCAAACTCCTGAGCTATCTTCCCTGACTATAGTGTCTGAATGTCTCCAGAGCCCTCAGGAGTCCCACTCTTTGGGGTAGTGTCTACTTTGGCAGTCAAAGAGATCCTGCTGAGATACACATAAGCTTAAGCTCTGGAATGACCTCCCGACTCACTTTGAAGTCTCTTAGGCATATAAACTCATTTGTCTTTACCATTTTCCCCTTTTGGTCAACGTCTTTTTCCAGTTGCATTACTAGTTGGTGCCTGGTAGTAATCACTTGGTGCCAGGGAGACTCATCCCCAGGAGTCATGTCCCACATGGCATGGAAGGTAATGTAATTATATGGTAAGTTTGGCTTAGAAAGAGGCCTTATTTGAGCAATACGGAGGCTTCCAGGAGGCAGCTCTTAGGCACTCTACAACACTAGGCTAAGTTTCCATTTTAAGAGTAAATGTTTATAAGCATAGTTATCAATATCAAGGAACTGTCAACGGACCATCCTTCTTCACTAGTCATTGTTCCTATACTTGGGAGTGTTCATGCTAATCTATTAGAGAATGTGGCAGAGCTCTCTAGAATGGGAATTTGATATTCCTTCAGTTATTGTGTGAATTTCCACCCACCATGACAATGCTCCATGAACATATGAACACATTCATATGCCTTATATGTATGCCCAAGTGAGCTTCCTCCATGTATCCCCTGTCACTGTCACCCCATACCAACGATCCTCTCTTTTCACAGTTGTAACCCTTTGGTGATCCAAAACTTCTTCAAAAAAGAAGCTAACAAAATAGCTAAATAAGATTAATAAGAAAATGAGTGATAATGATAGTTAAAAATAAGAAATAAAATTTTAAAAAATTTAAATAAGTATTTTTTATTAAAATAAAAATAAAAATTTGGAATAATAAAAATAACGAAAAATGTTTAAAAATTTTTTTACAATTTCCCTTTCATCACTGCAAGATCTATTGTGCTATAGGTACAGTGATACTGTCTTCCGTTTATTCCCCCAGTGTCTTTCATTTTGTCCTCAGAGAAGTTTAGGTTGCAGAAAAGACACATACCAAACACAAGGGACTCCCATATACCTAACATCCTGCCCCTTTTCCCCCTTCCCCTATTAATAACATTGCATATGTGGATGGTATGTTTGTTACAACTGATGTATAAATATTGAAACATAGCTACCAACCATGGTAAATTGTTTATATTAATGGCTTACTTTTTGGACCATACACTTTTATAAACCTTGATGCAATTCAGCATGGCCTGTATCTATCATAGCAAGATCATGTAGAACACTTCCATCACCCCCAAAATGTGCTCCTGTTCCATCTATTCTATTCCTTCCTCCCCCTTCCCTGGGGACCCATGGAAACCACCATGCTTCACCACTTGAAGGAAAAAATTCATAGTTACTTGCAACAACACTGGGGTCTTGATATACTGGTCTCCCCTCCCCCATTAGGCACCACCCGTGCTCTTGAGAAACTGCTGTCACTCTATTTGAGAACATTGCAGGCCTCCTTAGGATGGGAGTCCACCACCTTGCCACTCATTATGTGGGTCTTCTCCCACTGATATAAGACACTATGGCAAGATGAACACTCACACTTCCCAGAAGCCTGCCCTTGGTGTGCCCTGTCCCAAATGCCCCCCACATCCAATGTCCCATACCAGCAACCCTCACTTGACGTAGTGCCAAAAGAGATTTCCAAACATTGTGGCTTCAGCCATGTACCCACCAATCCCCAGTGTTCACCTTCTCCCTCAGCCAACCCTCCCCTCTTTTCCATGGAGTGTCCAACCCACCCTCCCCAACTTACCCCCATGACAAACCAGCACCACCTAACCAAAAAGCACAATTATACCACTGTAATAGTCAGAGTTCTCTAGGGAAACAGAATCAATAAGGGATATCTGTTGATAGTAAGAAATTATCAGAGTCTCTCACGCAGTTGTGGGTATGCACAAGTCCAGGTTCCACAGGCAGGCTGAAACCAGGAGCTCCATTGAAAGTCCAGTGAAGATTCTTGGCAAGTTCTGGGAGATGTTGGTTGTCCAAAGACAAGCTGGGAAATTCTCTCTCAATACTGGAATCTCTTCCCCTTTTAAGGCATTTGACTGAATGGGTTAAGCATCACTCACTGCTCATGGCAATCTCCCCAACTGCTGTGATTATAACTATCTATCTATGATTTACCACTGCAGTAAAGTCAATGGTGACTAAAGCCCATAACTGCCCTTGTATTACAATTAGCCCAGTGCTTGCTTGACCAAACAACTGGGCACAATTACCTGGCCAAGTTGACACAATCGCCTAACCATCACAACCACTATCATTCCCCATGACTGTACAACTACACCGATGTGGGCATTGGTTGACAACCTTCTTCTCCTTTTCTATTTCCTTTAAGCCAATCTTCCAGACTCTAGCTCTGTGAGTCTGTTTGATTTGCTTAATTCCTATCAGTGAGTTCATATAATATTTTTCCTTCAGTGCCTGACTTGCTTCATTCAACATAAGGTCCTCAAGATTCATCCATGTTACCCTAAGTGTTAATACTGTAGTCCTTCTTGTAGTTGAGTAATATTCCATTTAAGGTATATACCACAATTTGTATATCCTTTCATCTGTTGAAGGGCATTTGGGATGATTCAAAGTTTTGGCAATAGTGAATAATGCCACTATGAACATTAGTGTGCATGTATCTGTTCATGTCCTTGCTTTCAGTCCTTCTGTGTATATATCCAGCAGTGGAATTGCTGGATCATATGGCAGTTCTATAGTTAGTTTTCTGAGCTGTACCATTCTCCATTCCCAACAGCAGTGGATAAGGGTTCCCATTTCTCCACATCCTCTCAAACACTTATAGTCCTCTGTTTTTATAATAGCTGCCAGGCTAATGGGGGTGAGATATCTCTTCATCATAGTTTTCATAGGCATTTCCCTAACAGCTAGTGATGTTGAGCATTTTTCATGTGCTTTTTAGCCATTTGTATTTCTTCTTTGGAGAAATGTCTATTCAAATCATTTGACCAATTTTTAAATGGGTTGTTTGTCTTTTTATTTTCAAGGTGTAGGATTTCTCTATATATACTGTATATTAGGCCCCTATCAGATACATGGTTACCAAATATTTTCTCCCATTGAGAAGGATGCCTTTTCACTTTCTTGACAAACTCCTTTGAGGTGCAAAAGTTTTTAATTTTGAGAAGGTTCCATTTATCTATTTTTTCTTTCATTGCTTGTGCTTTGGGTTTAAAGTTCATGAATCCATTTCCTACTACAAGATCCTGTAGATGCCCCCCTACATTATCTTCTAAGGTCTTTATGGTCTTAGCTCTTATATTTAGACCTTTGATTTATCCTGAGTTAACTTTTGCATAGGTGTGAGACGGTGTTCCTCTCTCATTCTTTTAGATCTGGATATCCCATTCTCTAAGCACCATTTGTTGAAGAGAACATTCTCTCCCAGTTGGATGGGCTTGGTTGTCCTGTCAAATATTGATTGACTCTATATGCCAGAATCTATATCAGAATTCTCAATTTGGTTCCATTAATCAGTATGTCTAACATTGTGCCAACAAAATGCAGTTTTGACCACTGTAGTTCTCTAGTTTATTTTAAAGTCAGGCAGTGTGATTCCTCTGATTTCATTTTCTTTTTCAATGTCTTTGGCTATTCAGGGTCTCTTGCCCTTCCAAATAAATTTCATAGTTAGTGTTTCCAATTTAGTAAAAAAAAAATGCTGTGATGATTTTTATTGGGATTGCATTAAATCTGTAGATCAGTTTGTGTAGGATAGACATCTTAATGATGTTTAGACTTCCTGTCCATGAACGGAATAACCTTCCATTTATTTAAATGTTCTTTGATTTCTTTTAACAGTGTTGTGTAGTTCTTTGCACATAAGTTATTTATATCTTTAGTTAACTTTATTCAAAGTTTTAATTGCTATCGTGAATGGGATTTTTTTCTCGATTTTTTTCCCTCAGATTGCTCATTATTGGTGTACAGAAATGCTACTGATTTTTGCACATTGATCTTATGACCTACAACTTTACTAAACTCATTTCTAAATTCTAACTAAATTCATCTCTAGAAGCTTTGTTGTAGATTTCTCAGGGCTTTCTATGTATAGGGTCATATCATCTGCAAATATTGAAATTTTTACTTCTTCCTTTCCAATTTTGATGCCTTTTATATCTTTTTCTTGCCTACGTGCCTGAGCAAATACTTCTAACACTATGTTAAAGAAGAGGTGAAAATGGACATCCTTGTCCTGTTCCCAATCCTAGAGGGAAAACTTTTAGGATTTCACCTTTGAATATGATGTTAGATGTGGGTTTTTCATGTATTCCCTTTATCATGTTGAGGAAATTTCCTTCTATTCCTATCTTTTGCAGTGTTTTTATCAGGAAACGCTGCTGTATTTTGTCAAATGCTTTTTCTGAGTCTATAGAGATGATCATGTGATTTCCTCCTTTCAGTCTGTTACATTGATTGATTTTCTTATGTTGAACATCCTTGCACACCAGGGAGGAACCCATTTGGTCATGGTGCATAATTCATTTGATGTCTTGTTTAAAATAGTTAGCAAATAGTTTATTGAGGATTTTAGTATCTAGGTTCATTAGAGAGATTGGTCTAGTTTTTCCTTCTTGTGGCATCTTTGTTTGGCTTTTGTATTGGGGTGTTTTTGGCATCACAGAATGAGTTAGGCAATATTCCCTCTACTTCTGTTTTTTGGAAGAGTTTAAGCAAGATTGGTGCTAGTTCTTTCTGGAATGTTTGGTAGAATTCACCTGTGAAGCCTGGACTCTTCTTAGTTGGAAGGATTTTGATGACTAATTCTATCTCTTCACTTGTGATTGACCTGTTGAGTTCATCAATTTCTTCTTTTGATAGAGTAGGCTGTTTGTGTATTTCTAAGAATTTGTTAATTTCCTCTAAATTACCATCTTGTCATAAAATTTTTCTAAGTATCCTCTTGTGATACTCTTTATTTCTGTGTGTTAAGGGGTGATATCCCCTTCTTCCTTTCTTATTTTATGTATTTGCATCTTCTCTCTTCTTATATTTGTTTGATAGCCTCAGGTTTGTCAATTTTATTAATCTCCCCAAAAAACCAGCTTTTGGTTTTGTTTCTTTTTCTAGTGCTTTCTTATTTTCAATTTCATTTAGTTCTGCTCTAGCCATCATTATTTCTTTTTTTTTTTTTTCCTACTTCCTTTGGGGTTATTTTGTTATTCTTTTTCTAATTCCTCCAGGTGTGAAGTTAGGTCTTTGATTTTAGCTCTTTCTTCTTTTTTAATATAGGCATTTTGGGCTATGAATTTCCTTCTCAGTACTGCTTTCACTGTATCCCATAGGTTTTGATATGTTGTGCTGCCATTTTCATTTATTTCTAGGAAGTTACTGATTTCTTTTGAGATTTCCTTCTTGACCTACTAATTGTCTAAGAGTGTGCTGTGTAACTTCCATATCTTTATGCCTAATCTGGTTCTCTGTCCCCTACTGATTTCCAGCTTCATTCCATTGTGTTCAAAGAAATAACGCTGTATAACTTTGATCTTTCTGAATTCATTGAGATTTGTTCTGTGGCAGAGCATGTGGTCTATCCCCAGGAATGATCCATGTGCTTGATAAGAATGCATACCTCATTGTACTTGAGTGTAATGTTCTGTTTATGTCTATTAGATCCAGGTCCTTTAATGTATTATTCAAAGTCTTTGTTTTTTTATTGATTCTATGTCAAGATGTTCTGTCTAATAGTGATAATAGTGTATTAAAGTCTCCCACTATAATTGTAGAGACATTTATTTCTCCACTTAGTTTTTCCAGTGTTTGCCTTGTATATTTTGAAGTGCCCTGTTTTGGTGCATACATGTCTATAATTGTTCTTTCTCCTTGGTACATTAACCATTTTATTAATACATAGTGTCCTTGCTTGTATCTTACAATATTTTGGCATTTAAAGCCTATTGTTTCTGATTTTAGTATTGCTACAACTGCCCTTTTTTGTTTGTTTGTTTGCTTGTAAAATTGTTTTCCAACCATTCACTTTCAGTCTCCTTGCATCCCTGCATTTAAGGTGGGTATCATGTAGACAGCATATGGATGGGTCATATTTCCTTATCCATTCTGCCAATCTGTGTCTCTTGACTGGTGAGTTTACTCCATTAACATTCAGTGTTATTACTGTCAAGGAATTACTTACATTAGTCATAGTTTCTTTAGATATATTTACTATGTGTTGTTTTTATTTCTCTTTTTATGTTTTTAGTTGTTCTTACACTATCTTCCAACTCTCTCTCCTGCATTTTCTTTTCCACCTACAGAATTCCTTTTAGTATTTCTTGAAGTTCAGGTGTTTTATTGAAATAGTCTCTTAATTTTGGTTTATCTGTGAATATTTTGAGCTCTCCCTGATTTTTGAAGGTCAGCT
This sequence comes from Dasypus novemcinctus, assembly GCF_030445035.2. Classification (NCBI taxonomy): domain Eukaryota; kingdom Metazoa; phylum Chordata; class Mammalia; order Cingulata; family Dasypodidae; genus Dasypus; species Dasypus novemcinctus. The sequence continues at coordinate 6,532,420 of NC_080701.1, read as the reverse complement.
TAGCTGGATAGAGTTCTTGACCGGAAATTTTTTTTCTTTCAGCACCTTAAGTATATCAACCACTGACATCTTGCCTCCATGGTTTCAGATGAGAAATCAGCACTTAATATTATTGAGCTTCCCTTGTATGTGGTGGTTCTCTTTTCTCTTGCTGCTCTCAGTATTCTCCCTTTGTTTTGAGCATGAAACAATATGATAAGTATGTGTCTTGGAATAGGCCTGTTAGAATTTTTACTGTTTGGAATGCACTGTGCTTCCTGGACATGTACATCCATATCCTTCAATAGGGTTGGGAAGGCTTCAGCCATTATTTCCATTAACATTCTTTCTGTCCCCTTTCCCTTCTCTTCTCTCTCTGGAATGCCTAAAATGCATATGTTTGTGCATTTCATGTTATCATTCAAATCTCTAAATCCCTGCTGAAGTTTTTCTATCTTTTAATCTATCTGTTCTATTATCTGTTTGATTTCAAATGTACTGTCTTTCACATCACTGATTCTTTCCTCTGCCTGTTCAAATCAGATTTTATGTGCTTCCAGTGTATTTTTTAATTTTTGGAGTTTGCCCTTCATCACTATCATATCTGATATATCTTAATGTATGCTTACAATTTCTTCAATATGTTTTGTCAGTGTCTTCTTAATATCTTTAATCTCCTCCTTCACTTCATTAACTTAATTCATGATATTTGTTTGGACATTTCTGATTAGTTGTTCCATGTTCTGCATCTCCTCCTGGTTTTTAGCTTGTTCATTGTACTGAGCCATGTCTTCCTGTTTCTTAGTATGGCTTGTAATTTTTTTTAAAAAATTAATTTACTGAAATATATCACCTGCACATAAACATATACAAATAATAAGTGCATAGTTATAGTTGTGAACTTATAAAAGAGACATAAATAACATAATACAGGACTCTTATAACTCACCCCACTGAAGTAGGCTAGTGAGATAGGGAATTAATAGATGATCTGGAACCTGGCAGAGAGTCCACATGGACATCAGCAACCCCAAGATTGCTGCTGGAAGACCCTCCCCTAAGATTCTGCCACTCAGAAGAAGACTTCCTCTGGAACCAGGAGTAGCTCTGGATATTTCCCCAAGGACTTTATCATTGGGGCCTCCTGGGAGATTGATGGGGGAAATAAGCAAAGTGGTGAACAGCTGGGACTCCTCCTCTGCCATTAGCAAAGGGGTGGAATAATTAGCAGTTTAGAAAGTGGCACTGGGCCCAAGTTCTTTCTCTTGTGCTCTCTTGCCTCTGGACCCAGGTTCCAGCTGCTTCTCCCCGACTTGGATCACCACACAAGTAAAACCTGGGCATTTATTACCTATAATGGGGAATTGTAGCCTGTAAATCAGCTTTCTTTACTTTTCATCTCCTTTCTCTCTACCCAGGAACCCTGCTCTGTTATTTTCTCCTATTTCTCTTCCCTCCCTAGCTGAATAAATTACTGGCCTAACTCACCTGATGTGCTCTTGAAGTTAATTTCTCCAGCATAGCCAAAGAATCTAAATGAAATCAGTAACACAACCACTAACACATTACATTGCTGTTAAGCCTTTTTAACTAATGATTAAAGAGATTGTCAAAATATTATACTAACCAAAATATTTTCCCCCAACCCTCCCTAATTATTATTATCTTTGTGTAATTTATATATGAACATACATAAACAATTAGGTGTTTAGTAAAAGTTGTGAACTTAAAAAGCAAACGTGCATAACATCACACATGGGTCCCATACATCAACCCTCCACCAACACCTTGCATTGCCTTGAAACGCTTGTTACAAATTATGAAAGAATATTGTCAAGATCTTACTACTAATTATAGTCCTTATCTTACATTTGGTGTGTTTTCTCCCCAACCCACCCTATTATATTTTTTTAAATATATTTTTTATGACAGTCGTAAACTTATGACAATCTTGCACGTGTGCAGAATTCCCAAACAACACCCCTCCTTCGACACACCATACTGTGGTGGAACATTTGTTACAGATAAGATAATATCATCTGATTGTTACCATGTCCATAGTATACATTTGTCTCACATTTTCCATACTGCACCATTATCAACACAGTACATCTTTTGCATAGATGCAAGAATATTATATTATTACCGCTAACTACAGTCCATAGGTCACTCCAGTTGTATTTTTCCCATGCATTCCAAACACCCTGCAGTAATGATGTATATTTGCTCTGGCTCACAAATTACATTTGCATCTGTACAATCAACCACAATTCTCATCCATCTCTTGGTTTACTGTGCTATTCAGTTCCTAGATTATTCTCTAACATTTTGTCAATTGGCATTTACATACCTAGACTACCATTTTCAGCCACATGCCCATTTATAAACTAGCTATTACTCACTATTTATTACCATCCATTCTATACATTTCAACACTTTTACAGTAAAGCTAATTAAAACTTCTACGTACATTAAATATCAGTAGTCCATCTCAGTCCTTCTCTTATCTCCTTTAAGAATCCACCACCTACCACCAGGTCTTGAAGATATTCTTCCAAAATTTCTTCTAGAAGTTTTATGGTTCTTGATTTTATTCTCAGGTTTTTGATCCATTTAGAGTTAATGTTTGGATAAAGTGTGAGATAGGGGTCCTCTTTCCTTCTTTTGGCTATGAAAATCCAGTTCTTTCAGCACCATTTTGCCAAATGGACTCTTCTGCCTGAGCTATGTGAGTTTGACAGACTAGCCAAAAATCACTTGACCATACATGTGAGGGTCTGTTTCTGAACCATCCATTTGGTTCCATTGGTCTATGTGTCTGTCTTTATGCCAGTACCATGCTGTTTTTACCACTATAGGTAGGTAATATGATTTAAAGTCTGGAGTTGAGGGTTAGCTTTTCCTTTGTAAGATGTTTCTGGCTAGTCAAGACCCTTATCCTTCCAAATAAATTTGATAATCATGTTTTCAATTTTTTTTTTAAATGCTGGTCAAATTTTTATCAGGGTTGCATTGAATCTATATATCAATTTGAGTAGAATTGACATCTTAATGATATTTATTCTTCCAATTCATGAGCATGGAATGTTCTTCCAGTTATTTAGGACTTTTAAAAATTTCTTTTAACATTGGCTTGCAGTTTTCTGAATATAAGTGCTTTACATTGTTGATTAAGTTTATTCCTGACTACTTGGGTTTCATCTGTCATATTTTATTTTCACTCTCTTGACACTTTTAGTTACTTTTATTGATATAATCTTCATTTCTAGACTCTCTTCCAGATCTCTCTCTCTCCTGTCTTTTCTTTTCAGGCACACCCTTTAATATTTCCTGAAAATCTGGTCTCTTGCTTAGAAATTCTCAGTCTCTGTTTATCTGTGAATATTCTAATCCTGCCCTCTATTTTGAAAGACAGTCCTGCTGGATATAAGATTCTTGGCTGGAAGTTTTTCTCTTGTAGTATCTTAAATATATCAGACCACTGTCTTCTTGCCTCCATGGTTTCTGGTGAGAAATCAGCACATAATTTTATTGGGTATCCCTTATATGTTATACATTGTTTTGCTCTTGTTGTTCTAAGAATTCTCTCTTTGTCTTTTGACATTCTGAGTCTTGGAGTTGATCTATTCAGGTTTTTTTTTTTTTTTTTTGATGGGAGCATGTTGTGCTTCTTGGACATGGATATCTATATCCTTCAATAGGGTTGGGAAATTTTCTACCATTATTTCTTCAAATATTCCTTCTGCTCTTTTTCCCTTCTCTACTCCTTCTGGGACATCCATAACACATGTGTTTGCATGCCTTTTGCTGTCTTTAAATCCCTGGGACTTTGTTCAATTTTTTCAATTCTTATCTTCATCTGTTCTTTTGTATGTTCACTTTCAGAGGCCATTTCTTCAAGCTCACCAATCTTTTCTTCTGCCTCCTCAAATCTGCTATTATGTGATTCCAATGTTTTTTTTAAAATTTCATTTATTGCACTTTTCATTTCCACAAAATCTGCTATTTTCCTATGTATGCTTTCAAATTCTTCTTTGTGCTCATCCAGTATCTTCTTAATATCCTTAATCTCTTTAGTGATCTCATTGAATTTATTAAGGACATTTTTTAGTACATTTATGATTAGTTGTCTCAACTTCTTTATGTCATCTGAAGGTTTATCTTTTTCCTTTAACTGTTTCTTGGTGTGGGTTGTAATTTTTTGTTGGTGTCTTGGCATCTGGCTTACTGGAGTATTTATTCTGGGTGCAGTTTTTCTCTTTAGTTTAGGGTTTCCTGACTTTTCTCCCTTTCTGGTTGTGCAGTAGGAGCCAGGGATATAATTGATGATATAAGCTGTGAGGACTTAAGCTGCCCTCATTTTCCCAGGGACCAATGATGCTTCTCCCATCTTTCTCCTTTACCAGAGGTAGAGACAGAGTTACAGCTGTGTGGAATAATCCAAGTTGTGCAGGCCTGGACTGTAGTTTCTCAGAGAGACTGATGGAGCTTCATGCTCCTTTCTCCCCTGCCTGGGGCATGGATGGAGCTGCAGGTGTGGGCAGCAATCTATGCAGTGTGGGTTCAAGATGACCACAGTTGCCCTGGTGGACTTCAGAGTATTCATTTTGTGCCAGCAAAAGGTGCCTTCAGTTATCTCAATAGGCTGGTGCAGGGCTTCCCAGCCTCCTCCCTGCCAGAGTTGGGACAGAAGACAAGCTAGAGCTGCAGACTGATCTGGGCAAAAGAAACTGATTCCTGCCATCACTGTGATTTTGGTCAGCCCGACTTACCCTCAGGCTGGGGATGGATTCAAAATGGCTGCTTGCAACCTCTGTCCAACTTGGGTAGATTCACACCCCAGCTGTTCAGTGGGCTATTCCTTAGCCATCCGAGTATACCAATCAGTAGCTGAAATTGGTAGCCAACCATCTCCTCATCCCCTGTTTTTGGGAAATGGAGCTTCCAATTCCTGCCACAGAATACCTCCTGGGGCAGCTTGTGCTGCCAAAGTAGGGCCATTACTAGCCTCTACAGCTTGGCCCCACAGTTTCCTCCCTGGTGGAGGTGGGGCTGGGGCTTATGCTAGAACTGCAATCTGATCTGGATGGAAAGAAGCTGATCCCCACCATCACTGGGATCCTCAGTCCGCACTGCTTCCACTTGTGCCAGGCACGGAGTTAAGACGGTGGCTCCTAGCCTCTTTCTGACTTGGAAAGGCTCAAATTTTAGCTGTTCTCAGGATTATACTTTAGCCCACTGAATTTACTCATCAGTAGCTGAAAGTGGTGCCCAACCAGCTCTTCCTCTCCCATTTTTGGGAAATAGAGCTTCCAATTCCAGTTGCAGAACAACTCACGAAATAGCTTGTGCCTCCAGTGGAGGATGGGCACTGGCCTCCGGGGCATGGAATGCTCTGCAGATGAAGAGTCTCCTTCCTTCCATTCCTTCAAGGATGTTGTGGGATGCTCTTCTGGCCTCCTGGAGCCCCCAAACAGGTGCTTCAGCTAGCTCCAGAGAGCTCTGGGTATTTACTAACTGCTGTGTCGCAGGAGATGACTCTAGGAGCTCCTTACTCCACCACCATCTTGCAGGTTGTCCAGCTTGTAATTTTTTGTTGATGTCTAGGAATCTGTTTATCTTGATGGGTTTATTTGGTTGATTAGATTCTATTCTATGGTTTTATTTTGTTGTTTGTGTGTGTGGTAAGGTTTCACTTTGACACTACATTCCTCTTATTCTATTTCCTTGTCACCTATGTCCAATTAGTGTTTTGGCTTCTTCTTCTCTTTAACCCTCATTTTTCTTGGAATTGTGAAGCAGTGTTCTGGTTTGCTGTACCTCAAAGCAGGTCCCCAAGTCAGCCTCTGGCTTTTTCTCTTTTGTTTTAGTGAGACTTAAGCTGCAACTACCTAACCCATTAGCCACTTTCCCCACAATCCCCCTCCCTTTTTACTTTTTATTGGTGTATTTCAATTTCTTATCCATTCACTTCTTGTTGGTCATCTGGGTTGCCTCCAAGTTTTAGCTATCACCATAAGGCTACTGTGAACATTTGTGTACAAGTCATTGCGGAGACATATATTTTCATTTCTCTTAGTAAAATACTGAGGAGTGGAATAGCTGGTTCATGTGGTAAATGAATACTTAACTTTTACAAAACTGTCAGTTTTCCAAAGACTTGCCATTTTATATTCCCACCAATGACAGTTACTCCATATCATTACCAACTCTTGGAATGGTCAGTCAGTCTAATATTAGACATTTTAATAGATCTGAAAGGGTATCTTACTGTGGTTTTAATAAGCATTTCACTAAAGATTAATGCTGTTGTGTTTTCACTAATGATTAGAGTTTATGTGCTCTTTGTCATCTACACATTTTCTTTGGTAAAGTACCTGTCTGTATATTTTGACCATTTTTAATTGGGTTGATTCCTCACAGTTTTGAAAATTATTTACATATTCTTGATAGGAGTTCTTCATCAGACATGCCATTTCCAAATATTTTCTCCCAGTCTTTTACTTGAATTTTCACTCTCTTAAATGTGTCTTTAAAGAGTAGAAATTATTGATTTTAATTAGCTCTAACTTAATTCTATTTTCTTTTGTGGATCATGGTTTTGAGGAGAGTTGACAATTAATGATTTTGAATCTTCCAATCTATCATTATCTCTTCATATGTTTAGGTTTCCTTTAGTCTTTCTCAGCATTGTTTTTTTCAATTTTCAGTGTACAGGTAGTTCCTGTCTTTTTTTCAGATTTATTCACAGCCTTTTATACTGTTAATACTATTGTAAATGGTATTAATTTAATTTTAATTTCCAAATTTTGTTGCTGGTAGTTAGAAAATAAAATTGATTTTTATATTGAGTTTCATCCAACAATCTTGCTAAACTTATTTTTCATCTCATTAGAAACCGCATAGATTCCATCAGATTTTATACATCATGTTTCGAGTGAATACATTTTACCATTTTCTTTTGTAATTGTTTTTTATTAGAGAAGTTGTAAGTTTACAGAAAATCATGCATAAAATACAGAGTTCCCACTTACCATCCTATTATTAAAACCTTGCAATTATGTGGTACATTTGTTACAATTGATGAAAAAATGTTTTTATAATTATACTATTAACTATAGTCCATAGTTTCAGTTAGAGCTCACTGTTTGTGTTGTGTGTTATACAGTCTTATGTTTTTTTTCCTAGAAAAAATTATTCTGGTAACATATATACAACTTATAATTTCCCCTTTTAACCACATAAAATGCAAAATTCCATGCTGCTAATTACATTCACAATGTTGTGCTACCATCACCACCATCCATTACAAAACTATTCCATCAACACAAATACAAACTCTATACTTAAGTATTGATGTCCCATTCCCTATACTCACCCTGGCCCCTGGTAAACTATATTCTATTTTCTCACTATGAATTTGCTTATTCCCATCATTTCATATCTGTGAGATCATACAATATCTGTTCTTTTGTGTTTTGCTTATTTCACTCAACATAATGTCTCCGAGGTTCATCCATCTTTTGGGTATATACCTAGAATTGGCATTTCTGGGTCATGCGATAATTCTATACCTAATTTTCTAAGGAACTGCCAAACTTTCTTCCACAGTGGATGCACCATTTTACCTTGTCACCAGCAAGAAAGGAATATTTGTATTTCTCTGCATCCTCTCCGATTGCTATTTTCTGTTGTTGTTGTTTTAAACAGTAGTTATTCTAGAGGGTGTGAAATACTATCTGGTTTTGTGGATTTGACTTGTATTTGCATAATAACTGGTGATGTTTATCAACTTTTCATGTGTTTTTTATCCATTTGCATTTCATTTTTGAAGAAACATCTATACATGAATTTTGTCCATTTTTAAAATGGGTTGTTTGCCTTTTAATTGTTTGGTTATAGGAGTTCTTTCTATATCCTGGATATTAAACTCTTATTGGATATGTGGTTTCCAAATACTTCCATTGAGTATGTTGCCTTTTTAATTGTACAATAAAGTTATTTGATGGACAATATTTTCTTTTTTATTTTAATGGGGTCCCATTTATCTACTTTTTCTTTTGTTGCTTGTGCTATCAGTATAAAGTCTAAGAAATCATTGCCAAAAGCTGGTGCTAAAGATGCTTACATATGTTTTCTTCTAGGAGTTTGATAGTTAAGGTTCTTATTATTTAGGTTTTCCATCCATTTTAGGTTAATTTTTTAATATAGTGTGTATTCGTTAGTGTTCTCTAGAGAAACAGAATCAGCAAGAGATATCTGTTAATAGTATGCAATTCTATAAGAGTCTCTCATGCAGCATGGGGAAGCAGAAGTCCAGGTTCCACAGGCAGGCCATAACCAGGGGCTGCAATGAAAGTCCAGTGAAGGTTCTTGATGAGTTCTGGGAGAAGTTGGCTGTTTAAAGATGAGCTGAGAAATTCTCTCTTAATGCTGAAATCACTTCCCTTTTTAAGGGATTCAACTGATTGTGTTAAATGTTACTCCTTGCTGATGGTAATCTCCCTGATTGATGTAATTACAACCAGCTAGCTATGGTTTACTACTGCAGTAAAGTCAATGGTGACCGAAGTCCATAAATGCCCTTCTATTACAGTTAGCCCAATGCTTGCTTGATTAAACAACAGGGCACAATTATCTGGCCAAATTGACACAATAGTCTAACCATCACATGGTTTGAGGTAGAAGTCCACCTCCATTTTTTTTTGCATTTAGATATCCAGGTTTCCCAACAAATTGAATAATTATTTCCCCATTGAGTAGATTTGACACTCTTGTCCTAAATTAGATGGCCATAAATGTAAGTTGATTTCTGAACTCTCAATTTGATTCCATTGTTCAATGTGTCTGTCCTTGTGGCAATAAAATGCTGTTTTGATTACTGTGGCTTTGTAATGAGTTTTAATATCAGAAAGTGTGCATCCTCTAACTTTCTTCTTCTTTTTCAAGATGGCTTTGGCCCTTCAGGGACACTTACCTTTCCATGTAAAATTGATAACTGGCTTTTCCAATTTGGCAAAGAAGGCTGTTGGGATTTTTATTGGGATTGCATTGAATGTATAAATCATTCTGAGTAGATCTATCATCTTAACAATATTTAATGTTCCAGTCCATGAACGTGAACTGTCCTTCCATTTTTTTAGGTCTTCTTTGATTTCTTTTAGCAATGTATTATAGTTTTCCATGAGCAAGTCCTTCACATCCTTTTTTAGATTTATTACTAGGTATTTGATTTTTTTTTGTTGCTATTGTAAATGGGATTTTTTCCTTATTTCTTTTTCAGATTATTTGTTACAAGTGTATTGAGACATTCTAAATTTTGTGTGTTGATTCTTATACCCTGACATTTTGAATTTTTTTACAAGTTTCAGTAGCTTTGTTGTGGATTTTCAGGATTTTCTGAATCTAGGCTCATTTCATCTGCAAATAGGGAAAGCTATACTTCTTCTTTTCCAATTTGGATATCTGTGATATTTTTCTTGCCCAATTGCTGTTGCTAGAACTTCCAGTAAAATTTTGAATAACAGTGGTTACTGTGGGCATCATTGTCATAGAGGGAAAAGCTTTCAGCCTTTCACCATTGAGTATGATGGTAGCTGTGGTCTATTCCTATATGCCCATTATCATGATGAGGAAGTTTCCCTCTATTCCTAGTTTTCTAAGTGATTTTTTTAAAATCAAGAAATGGTGTTGGCTTTTCTTAATTGCCTTTTCTGTGACAATTGAGATGATCATGGTTTTTTTTTCTTTGTTCTATTAATGTGGTGTGTTATTAATTGATTTTCTTATATTGAATCAACCTTGCATACTGGAAAAAATCCCATTTGACCATGGTGTATAGTTTTGTTTTTTTTTTAGGGCGGCGGACTTGGCCCAGTGGTTAGGGCATCCATCTACTGCATGGGAGGGCCATGGCTCAAACCCGGGGCATCCTTGACCCATGTGGAGCTGGCCCATGTGCAGTGCTGATGTGCACAAGGAGTGCCGTGCCACACGGGGGTGTCCCCTGCATAGGGGAGCCCCACGCGCAAGGAGTGTAAGGAGAGCCGGCCAGTGCAAAAGGAAGTTCAGCCTGCCCAGGAATGGTGCCGCACACACGGAGAGCTGACACAACAAGATGACGCAACAAAAAGAAACACAGATTCCCGTGCTGCTGACAACAACAGAAGTGGACAAAGAAGACACAGCAAATAGACACAGAGAACAGACAACCAGGGTGGAGGGGGAAGGGGAGAGAAATAAATAAATAAATCTTAAAAAAAAAGTTTTTTTTAATTGTCTTTAATTTTTTAAAGATACATAGATCACAAAAAAATGTTACATTAAAAAGTATAAGAGGTTCTCATATACCCCACAGCCAATCTACCCTCATTCCTCCCACATCAACAACCTCTTTCATCATTGTGGCACATTCATTGCATTTGGTGAATACATTTTGGAGCACTGCTACACCACGTGGATTAAAGTTTACATTGTATTTTACACTGTCCACCAGTCCATTCAGTGGTTTATGGCAGGATATATAATGTGCAGCATCTGTCCCTGCAATATCATTTAGGACAACTCCAAGTCCCAAAAATGCCCCCACATCTCATCTCTTCTTCCCTCTCTCTGCCTTCAGCAACTACCGTGGCCACTTTCTCCAGATGAATGCTACACTTTCTTCCATTACTAGTCACATTAGATCTATAGTAGAATACCAGTAAGTTCACTCTAATCCATATTTATTCCTCCATCCTGTGGACCCTGGGTTGGAGAGGTATGCTCCACCTTTATATCAAGAGGGGGCTTAGACCCCACATGGCTGATGGATATAATTCTCCTGCTTGTAGTTGTAGGCACTCTCAGTTCCCCGTTGTGGTGGTTGACAATCCTCACCTCCTTGTTAGCTGACCTGTGCAAGTCCAACAAACCAGAGAGTAGGAGCTGCAACACTGCTGAAGCTCAGGGCCCAGCTGGCTCATGGCCAGTCCAGAGATTGAAGTCTCCTGGGTATACACTAACCCCAGCAGCAACCACAGATTCAGTAAAAATGACAGAAGAGGCGTGTGTAGAAAGTTCACATCTGAGTCCATCTCCATCACACTCAGGAACACAAATTCCCAGGTAGGGCCCAATGACAAAGCACTGAACTCCAGAGCCAACTGCCATGATCGTGTGTCTCTATAGCCTTCAGGAGCACCAGTACCTGGGATTGTATATACTTCTTAATTTGAACCTCTTGTGCACCTTCAATTGGATTTTATCAGTTAAGGGTCATTTGATTAGTTTGCTCCAGTAGGGTGTAGCCCAGGTGGGTCTCGATCCTCTTACTGGAGTCCTTTACAAATGGAGGAATGAAAGTCACAGACAAGCAGAAAGAAGGCTTCAGAGATAAAGGGAAACCCCCAGAAGTTGTAATCAGTGAAACTGGGAGAAAGAAAAGCCACAGACAGAGCAACCTGAAGCTTGATCAACAAGGCCTGGAGAAGGGAGACACAAGCAGACCCTGCCATGTGCCTTTTCACCCACAGCTGAGTTCAGGGAGAAAGTGAGCCTGGAGGAGAAGGCAAAGACCAGCAGAGCCACCACTGTGCTTTGCCACGTGGCAAGAGTCCAGGATCACCAGAAGCTGAACTTCAGTGAGACTGCATCTATGATGATGCCTTTATTTGGATATTTTCACAGCCTCAGAACTATAAGCTTTTAATCTAATAAATTTCCATTATAAAAGACAACCCATCTCTGGTATATTGCTCCCAGTAAACTATGACATTGACATTTAGCACATTATATTGATTTTTGTGGAATTATGTGGGAAGCTTTGTGATATTATCTGTAAATTTCATTTAAGAATAATAAAGGGGACATTACAAAATATTTGAATTTAAAATAGAGTCTTAGGTTTAATTAGGTGACACTACTTTGGGGGTTTCTATGTTGGTTACAACAGGCTGGAGGGCAAGGGTAGGGAGCTCAGTCACAGGAGCCAGGCTGCTAGGTCTAAATTCCTGCTGACTCTTTCCAACTGTGAGACCTGGAGCAAGTTACTCTCTTTATGCCTTGTTTATTATCATTGCTATTATTATTGTTACTATTATTTATAAAAATATATATTATAATAGTACCTATGACATAAGGTTATTGTGAGGATTAAATGAGTTAATACAAAGCACTAGGAACAGTTAAAGTATTCAAATATTGCATTAAAGATTTCACTGTGATCAGACCTATTGTATCAGTTTGATATTATTTATGAATTCCAAAAAGAAATACAGACTATGTTTGTAAACTGGTCTGTTCCTCTGGCATGATAACCCTTTGATTGTATTAGATTATGTTAAGATGAGAGCTCTGATCCAACCACATCATTATTGTGTGATTAGGTTTTGAGTTCCGGCCCCTTTGGGGATCACACAGACATGCTAAAGTAAATACATAGAGATGAAGAACACAAAATTAGATACAAGGAGAAGAACACAGAGGAATAGATACAGCTCATTAGACATGCCAGATGCCCAGGGAAGAGATATGAGCTTGATAGCTTACAGCTGCAGCTGAGCATGGGCAGAAACAAGCTCTGGGAGAGAGATGAGCCCTCCAGCCTACAGCTCAGATCAGAAGAAGTGGGACCATGGAGACTTAGGAGGGAGAGGAAGGCTGAACACTCACAGAATCTGGCAACCGTCTTGCTCCAAAACATGACAACAGACTTTGGTGAGGGAAGTAACTTACTCTTTCATGGCCTTGTGACTGTAAGCTTCTACCCCAAATAATGATACTTTATGAAAGTCAATGGCCTTCCAATACTTTGCATCAGCACCCCTTTGCCTGACTAATATCCTTACCTATCTTTTATTCCCTCAATTAGAAGCAAGTGTTTTGTTGGATGAAAAAAATTACAGAATACCGATCAAAGGAGCAATTTGCCAGTTCATATACTACAGTATTGTTCTTTTACTTTTATCTGGTCTACTCCAGATCTTTTTTTTGTGTGTGTGTTACTTTTTGCATGCAATACCTTTTACCAAACTTGGATTTTTAACCTGGTTGTGTCCTTACATCTGAGGTTGGCCTCTTACAGGAAATATATAGATGGCTCATAATTTTTTATCAGTGTATATCTTTTGTTGTTTTTTGTTTGTTTTTCCTTCTTCTGTATTTTCTTTTAAATATTACACTCAAAAAATATGAGGTCCCCAATACTCCCCACCCCACCCACCCCACCTGTCCCACATCAACAACCTCTTCCATCATTGCAGCACATCCACTGCACCTGGCGAATACATTCTGGAGCACCACTGCACCACATGGACAGTGGGCCACACTGTAGTCCACACTCTCTCCCAGTCCGCCTAGGTCAATTCCAAATCCTGAAAATGCCCCCATACCGTATATCTTCTTCTGTTTCCCTACCATCAGCAGCCACCGTGGCCACCCTCTCCACATCACTACTACAATTTCTTCCCTTACTAATCACAATATTTCCCCAGCAGAACACCAGTAAGTCAACTCTAATCCATACTCTATTCCTCCAGCCTGTGGACCCTGGGATGGTTATGTCCAGTCCCCCTCTACATCAAGAGGGGGTTTAGATTCCACATGGATGATGGATGCAATTCTGCTTGCAGCTGTAGGCACTCTTGGCTCCCTGGTGTGGTGGTTGACCCTTTTCACCTCCCTGTCAGCTGGCCAGGGTAAGTCCAAGAACCCAGAGGGTAGGAGCCACAAGTCTGCTGAGGCCCAGGCTGTGGCTATCACATGGGCAGTTCAGAGATTCAGGTCTCCTGAATGTACACCAACCCAAATGCCAACCATAGGTCCAGTAAAAGTAACAGAAGAGGCATGTGTAGAAAGGTCATATCTTAGTCCAACTCCATCATACTCAGGAACACAAACTCCAAAGTAGGGCCAACCGACATGTCCCTGAACTCCAGAGCCATCTGCCATGACCATTGAACCTGTGGGTCTCTGCAGCCCTCAGGAGAACCAGCACCTGGGTTTCCATCTACCTTGCCTGTCTCTGGTACCCTGCTGAGGTGTGCATAAGCATCAACCCTCTGATGACCTCCCGACTCTTTTTTGGAGACTCATACCCATATAAACTCACTTGTCCTTTCCATTTCCCCCCTTTATCCAAAGTCAAAAAGCAGTTTTTAACACCTGATATTACATGTAGGCTGAGATATTCTGCCAATCTGAGTTGACCCCTTTATTCAAGGTCTTTTTCTAGTTACATCATCAGCTGGTGCTTGGTAGTAATCCCTCAGCACCAGAGAGGTTCATCCCCAGGAGTCATGTTCCATGCTGGGTGGAAGGCAATGCATCTACATGCTGAGTTTGGCTTAGAGAGTGGCCACATTTGAGCAACACAGAGGCTCCCAGGAGGAAACTCTTAGGCACGCTGCAGCTCTAGGCCTAGTTAATATTTCAGGCACACAGGCTCATAATCGAAGTCATCAGTATCAAGGGCTCATTGTTGGACCATCCATCTTTATTGATCTTTGCCATTGCACTTGGGGGATTGTTGTTGTTCCACTGGGGAATGTGATAGAGCTCCCCTGGCCAGGAACTCAGCACTCTCTCATCTGTCATTTCCAACTGAAACCACTATGAAAATATCCAAACCTTTCTATGTAGTCTGTATACATGCCTTGGAGAACTCCCTCTCAACAGTGTGCCCCCCCCCCCCGCCAATAACACCCCATACAAGTGCTCCTCCCCCCACCATAGTTGAACCTATCTGTAGTCCAAAAATTCTTTAAAAAGGAAGCCCAATATATTGCCAGTTTCCATTAATAGTAAAATGAAATATAGTAATGTGTTTAAAGGTTAGATATAGAGTACATAGTAATTTAAAAAAATTAGGTAAAGGAAAAATAAATTGGGTATCAAAAAAATGAAAAAATGAAAAGCTTTGTTTCTGACATTTTGCCTTTCAGCACTGCTATAGGTGTTGCCCTGTATGTATAGTGGCAAGACAATTTCTTTCATTTCTTCCTCAGTGTTTTCATCCTTTCTTTGTCTTTTTCTTTCTTTCTAATTATTAAGTTTGTCTTCACAAAAGTTTTAGATCACAGTAATTCAGATATACAATATATGATACTCCCACATATCCAACATTAAACACTTTGTCCCCTCCCCAGCAATGATCTTTTTACAGGTTCATATTATATTTGCTGCAGCAATGTACAGATATTGAAACATAGCTTTCAAACATGGTTCCATTTTGGTTTACATTATGGTTTATATTTTAGACTACACAATTTTCTAAGTTTTTGGCTATCTTATGCTTTACATTATGGTTTACATTTTAGCCTATAGACTTTTATACATTTTTGGTGTAATTTAACATGTCCTATATCCATCATTGCATGATCTTGTGGAACACTTCCATTGTTCCACAATTACACTGATTCCATGTATTCAACAACTCTTTCCCCCTCCCCTCAGGGCCCACCATAGCAATCAGTCTTCATTACTTGAAGGAACATATTCAGAGGGCTTGACATACTTGAGTGCCCCAACCCATTGGGAGCACCAATTCTCTTGAGAGATACAATTCCCTCTGTTTGAGAACATCAGTTCTCCCCAGGATGTGGGTATAACTTCACTCTCATTTTATGGGTCTCCACCCAATTATATAACCCACCATGACAAAATGAGCACTCACACACACCCTAGCAGTTTCTCCTGTGTCAGATGCCCCCCTTTAAACATCTTTTTTTGTCTTTATTTATTTTTTTAATATTACATTAAAAAAATATGAGGTCCCCATATATCCCCCACCCCCCTCACCCCACTCTTCCCCCTATAACAATCTCCTCCATCATCATAAGACATTCGTTGCATTTGGTGAATACATCTCTGAGCACCACTGCACCTCATGGTCAATGGTCCACATCATAGCCCACACTCTCCCACATTCCACCCAGTGGGCCATGGGAGGACATACAATGTCCAGTAACTATCCCTGTAGCACCACCCAGGACAACTCCAAGTCCAGAAAATGCCCCCACATCTCATCTCTTCCTCCCATTCCCTACCCTCAGCAGCCACCATGACCACCTTCTCCACACCAATGCCACATTTTCTTCAATTACTAATCACAATAGTTCATGAATAGAATATCAGTAAGTCCACTCTAATCCATACTCTATTCCTCCATCCTGTGGACCTTGAAATGGTTGTGTCCACTCCACATCTATATCAAGAGGGGACTTAGATTCCACTTGGATGCTGGATGCAATCCTCCTGCTTTCAGCTGTCTTTTAAGCATCTTAAACAGGTAATCTTCCATATTATATTTTCTAAAGAGTTTTCTCTGCATTATAATTTCAACCACATACCTCTTATGTTCAAAATTTGCCCCCTCTCCCCAATTTCTTGTGCTATCTGACCCATCCTCCCATCCCTAGTCCCCCTAAAGCACACACAGTCCCACCCAAAGTTATCCCTTGCCCCCATTTTATCGCTTACCTCCAGCTTATCATAGATTTCACCCAAGTAGGTGTCAGCTCACAACCTTCCTCTAACCCCCAACTTCCTTTAAGTTTATCATCCAGTCTCCAGCTCTCTGAGACAGCTTGGTTTACTTATTTCATATCATTGAGGTCATATAGTATTTGTCCTTCAATGCCTGGGTTGCTTCACTCAACATAAGGTTCTCAAGATTCATCCATGTTATCCCATGTGTTTGTACTATACTTGTTCTTATAGCTGACTACTTTTCCATTGTATGTAAATACCACATTTTATTTATTCATTCATCTGTTGATGGGCATCTGGGTTGATTCCAACTTTTGGCAATAGTGAATAGGGCTGCTATGAACATTGGTGTGCATTTATCTGTTTGTGTCCTTGTTTTCAGTTCTTCTGGGTATATACCCAGCAATGGAATTGCTGGGTCATATGGCAAATCTATAGCTAGTTTTTTGAGAAACTGTCAAACTGTCCTCCAGAATGACTGGATCCTTCTGCATTCCCACCAGCAATGGATGAGTGTTTTCATTCCTCCACATCCTCTCCAACAATTGTAGTCTTCTGATTTTTTGATAGCTGCCAGTCTTATGGTAGTAAGATGGTATCTCATTGTAGTTTTGATTTGCATTTCCCTAATAGCTAGATATTTTGAGCATTTTTCATGTGTTTTTTTTAGCCATTTGTATATTTTTTTGGAGAAATGTCTGTTTAAATCTTTTTCCCATTTGTTAAATGGGCTGTTTGTCTTTTAATTTTCAAAATATAAGAGTTCTTTATATATGCAAGATATAAGTCTCCTATCAGATACATGGTTACCAAATATTTTCTCCCAATGTGTAGTCTCTCTTTTCACTTTCTTGACAAACTCCTTTGAGATGCGGAAGGTTTTAATTTTGAGGAAGTCCCATTTATCTATTTGTTCTTTTGCTCCTCATGCTTTTGGTGTGAAGTTCATGGAGCCATTTCCTATTACAAGATCCTGTAGATGCTTCCCTACATTGCTTTCCAAGGTCTTTACAGTCTTGGCTCTTATATTTAGGTCTTTGATCCATCTTGAGTTGATTTTTGTATAAGGTGTGAGTTAGTAATCCTCTTTCATTCTTTTACATATGGATATTCAGTTCTTCAGGCACCATTTGTTGAATAGGCCATTCTTTCCAAGTTGAGAAGGTTTGGTGGCCTTGTCAAATACCATATGGCTGTGTATATGAGGATCTATATCAGAACTCTCAATTCAGTTGCATTGGTCAGTGTGCTAACCTTGTGCCAATGCCATGCCACTTTAACTACTGTAGCATTGTAGTATGTTTTGAAGTCAGGTAGTGTGATTCCTCCATTTTCATTTTTCTTTTCTATTCAGACTATTCAGGGCCTCTTTCCTTTCCCAATAAATTTCATAGTTAGTTTCTCTAGTTCATTAAAGAATGCTGTGCTGATTTTTATTGGGATTGCATTAAATCTGTAGATCAGTTTTGGTAGGATAGACATCTTAATAATATTTAGTCTTCCTATCCATGAACAGGGAATATTCTTCCATATATATAAGTCTTCTTTGATTTCCTTGAACAGTGTGGTGTAGTTTTCTGTGTATAAGTCTTTTACATCTTTAGTTAAATTTGTTCCTAGGTATTTGATTTTATTATTTACTATTGTCAATGATATTTGATTCCTGATTTCCTCCTCAGATTGCTCATTATTGTTGTACAGAAATGCTACTGATATTTTGCACATTGGTCTTGTAACCTGCAACTTTACTTAACTCATTTATAAGTTCCAGAAGCTTTCTTGTAGACTTCTCAGGGTTTTCTAGGTATAGGACCATATCATCTGCAAATAGTGAAATTTTGACTTCTTCCTTTCCAATTTGGATGTCTTTTATGTCTGGTTCTTGCCTCAGTGCCTGAGCAAGTACTTCTAAGACTTTGTTAAATAGAAAGGCTGATAGTGAGCATACTTGTCTTGTTCCTGATCTTAGAGGGAAAGATTTTAGAATTTCACCATTGTAAATGATGTTAGCTGTGGGTTTTTCATATATACTCTTTATAATGTTCAGAAAGGCTCCTTCTATTCCAATCTTTTGCAGTGTTTTTATGAAGAAATGGTGCTGTATTTTGTCAAATGCTTTTTCTGCATCAATAGACATGGTCATGTGATTTTTTTCCTTCAATCTGTTTCTGTGGTGTATTACATTAATTGATTTTCTTATGTTGAACCATCCTTGCACACCAGGAATGAATCCTACTTGGCCATGGTGTATAATTTGCTTAATGTGTTGTTGAATATGATTAGCAAGTATTTTGTTGAGGATTTTTGCATCTAGGTTCATTAGATAGATTGGTCTGTAATTTTCCTTTCTTGTGGCTTCTTTGTTTGACTTTGGTACTAGAGTAATGTTGGAATCATAGAATGAGTTAGGCAATGTTCTTTCTGTTTCGATTTTTTGGAAGAATTTAAGCAAGATTGGTGTTAGTTCTTTCTGGAATGTTTGGTAGAATTCACCTGTGAAGCCATCTGGCCCAGGGCTCTTCTTAGTTGGGAGGGTTTCAATGACTGATTCTATCTCTTTACTTGTGATTGGTTTGTTGACATCATCAACTTCTTCTTTTGTCAACGTAGGCTGTTAATGTGTTCTAGGAATTTGTCCATTTCCTCTAAATTGTCGTTTTTGTTGGAATATCATTTTTCAAAGGATCCTCTTACGATAGTCTTTATTTCTGTGGAATCAGTGATGATATCTCCTTTCTCATTTCTTATTTTGTGTATTTGCATCTTCTCTCTCTTTTTTTTTCTTTATTAGTCTAGCTAAGGGTTTGTCAATTTTATTGATCTTCTCAGAGAACCAGCTTTTGGTTTTGTTTATTTTTTCAAGTGCTTTCTTATTTTCTATTTCATTTAGTTCTGCTCTGATCTTTGTTATTTTTTTTCTTCTTCCTTTGGGGTTAGGTTGTTGTTGTTTTACTAATTCCTCCAAGTATGCAGTTAGTTCTTGAATTTTAGCTCTTTCTTCTTTTTTGATGTATGAATTTATGGCGATAAATTTCTCTCTCAGTACTGCTTTTGCTGCATCCCATAAGTTTGCATATGTTGTGTTATCATTTTCATTAGTTTCAAGGTAATTATTATTTTCTTTTGAGATTTCCTCCTTGTCCCACTGTTTTTCTAAGAGAATGTTGTTTAACTTCCAAATCTTGGTGCCAAATCTGGGTCCCTGGCCCTTGCAGATTTCCATCTTCTTTCCACTGTGGTTAGAGAAATTATTTTGTATGATTTCAAAATTTCTGAATTCATTGAGACTTCTTTTAGCCTAGCATGTGGTCTATCTTGAAGAATGATACATGTGCACTTGAGAAGAATGTTTATCCTGTTGTATTTGGGTGTAATGTTCTGTATATGTCTATTAGGTCCATCTCCTCTAATATATTGTTCAAAGTCTTTGTTTCTTTATTGATTCTCTTTTGAGATGTTCTGTCTAAAGTTGATAGTGGTGTATTAAAGTCCCCCACTATAATTCTAGAGGCATCTATTCCTTCACTTAGTTTTTCCAGTGTTTGCCTCATGTATTTGGAGGCACCCTTGATAGGAGCCTAAATGTTTATGATCGTCCTTTCTTCTTGAAAGATTATCCTTTTCACTAATATGTAGTGTCCATCTTTGTCTCCCACAATTGTTTTGCATTTAAAGTCTATTTTGTCTAATATTAATATAGCTACTCCTGCCCATTTTTGTTTATTGTTTGCTTGTAAGGTTGTTTTCCAGGCATTCACTTTCAACCTTCTTAAATCCCTAGGTCTAAGATGTGTTTCTTGTAGACAGCATATAGATGGGTCATATTTCCTTATCCAATCTTCCAGTCTGAGTCTCTTGACAAGTGAGATTAATCTATTGACTTTTCAGTGTTATTGCTTTCAAGGAATTGCTTATATTAGCCATATTTTCTTTGGATTTGTGTTTGTCATATTTTGTTTGATTTTCTTTCTCTGTTTTTGTCTTTTTACTTGCTCTTACACTCTCCTCCAACTCTGTCTTTTTTTTTTTTTCCTTTCTTCCTGCAGAACTCCCTTTAGTATTTCTTGAAGGGTAGGATTCTTGTTGGCATACTATCTTAGTTTCTGTTTAACTGTGAATATATTGAACTCTCTTCATTTCTGAATGCTAACTTTGCTGGATGAAGTATTCTTGGCTGGAAATTTTTTTCTTTTAGTGCCTTGACTATGTCATATCACTGCCTTCTTGCCTCCATGGTTTCAGATGAGAAATCATCACTTAATCTTATGGAGCCTCCCTTGTCTGTGATGGTTCTCTTTTCTCTTGCTGCTTTTAAAATTTTCTCTTTGTCTTGAGCATTGGATAATTTGACAAGTATATGTCTTGGAGTAGGCCTGTTAGGATTTATGCTGTTTGGGGCACACTGTGCTTCCTGGACATGTACATCCATCTCCCTTAGTAGATTTGGGAAGTTTTCAGCCATTATTTCCTCCAACAACCCTTCTGTCCCCTTTCCCTTCTCTTTCTCCTTCTGGGATGCCTATAATGAGTATGTTTGTGCATTTTGCATTGTCATTCATGTCCCTAAGTCCCAGCTGGATTTTTTCTCTTTTATCAGTCAGTTCTACTATCTGTCTGATTTCAGATGTACTGTCTTCCACATCACTAATTCTTTCCTCTGCCTCTTCAAGTCTGTTGTTATTTGCTGACTGTATTTTTGATTTCTTGAATTATGCTGTTCATCACCATCATATCCTTTATCTTTTCATGTATGATTGCAATTTCTTCTCTATTCTCTCCAAGTGTTTTCTTCATATTCTTAATCTCTTCCTTCGCTTCATAAAATTGGTCCTTACTATATGTTTTGGGAGCTTTAATTACTTGTTTGATGTTCTGTTCCTCTTCCTGGTTTTTAGTTTGTTCATTGGATTGGGGCATGTTTTCCTGATTATTGATTTGGTTTGTAGTTTTTTGTTGCTGTCTGGTCATCATTTTATTTTTACCAGTTTAATCAGTTGCTTAGATTCTTTGTCTAGTTTGGAGTTTAATTAGTTGTTGCTTTTGCATGCATGTTAAGTCTTCTTTTTGTCACTTTGTTCTTCTTATTCTATTTCCTGGTTGTTGGCTAAGTTCACTTGAAAGAAAATATTAGGGCCTGAGAAAGCACAAGGAGTAAGAAAAGAAAATGAATAATAGTAGTATTGATAGTAAATATTAACAGAGGAAACATGTGAGATACAGGAGAATGGATATTTGACTCATGTAAGGTATGTAGAGTTGTAACAGTAAGAAAAGTAGAGTGCATATAATGAGACAGTAAACTGAATATGGGGAAGAATATAGTGTGAATTAAAAGGCCAGTGTGTTCAGGAGCAAGGAAAAGAGAAAAGGACAGTAATGTAAAGACAGAAAACAGATCAAAGGTATTAGAAATAAAAAGTCAAAAAAATAAGGGGGCAAACAAAGAGAGGTATAATGTAAGAGAAACAATAAATGATTGATGATAGAAAGATGTAGAGGAAAGAGGATAGTTTGTTGGTGGCCAAAATCAATACACACAGAAAAGAGGAAATGGAGGATGAGGAAATACAGCAAATGTGAAATGCTCCCTGCAGCACCTAATGTAAAAAGAATAAAAAAGAAAAGAAAGGAAGAGGGGAAAAAAAAGGGACAAAAGGAAAGGGGGAAGTAAAGAAGAAAGAGAAAAAGAAAAAGAGAAAAAAGAAAGAAAAAAGGGGCCTTGTGGAGATACACAGGAAGGAAAAAAAAAAAAAAAAAAAACAAGACAAACCGGCCAAGTACTAGGGAAAGTTTCAAGCAAGGAATCCTCTTTGTAGTTAAATAAAATTCTTAGGGATCTGATGTTCACCCTTTTCCCTTCCTCATTTCCCTCTCTCCTAGGCAGCAAGAAAGCTGCCTGAGAGGTCTGGTAAGAGATTCAAGTGGGTCCTTGTTGAATCAGCTCCACACAGAAAACAATGACTCTTAATTTCCAGAGAGCGAGCACCCACACCTCACCAGGAAACCCAAGTAAGTTATTAGAAGCTTAGAAAGCACCTCCTACAGTCCCCTCTTCTTTAGGTGTACTATGAGAGGGCTAGTTGATTTTCTGACTCCACCTTCTCCCAGGCCAAGTTTCCTATTCCAGGGTATTTAGGTGAATTGGGCTTCCTCAGCAGATTCACCTCTTCTTTCTTCCCAGACTCTCCCCAAGTCAGCTGATATGCTCCTCCAAGTATAAATAAATAAATAGATAAACAAACAAACAAACAAACAAACAAATAAATAAATAAATAAAGGGGGACAGAAAATTGAACCTGCACTTGCTGGCCCTTCTGTTGCACCCCCCATCAGATCCCTCCCACTCATGGAGTCAGTCCAAAACTCATGGACTAGGTCAATCCCAGACCTCTGGGAGCGCTGGACTCAGGAAAGGGAAGTCTGAGACACTGCAGACCCAGACACTGTTTGTGGAATGTGGGCTATGGGGGCTTAGTGGACACAGAACAGGGGACCACACATCTGGGGATCACGGGACTTGGGAATGCCTCCACACAACTGACAATTTTCAGGGAACACCGCAGCAACAAACTGTAGTGGGAAGGGTCCTGCTTCCCTACAGCCTTCGACATCCAAACTTGCAACCCACAGTTCTACATTTAGCAAGCACTGCCTCTGTCACTGTCTCTCCAAATAGACATCCAAACACCTCCTGCCTTGCAAGCCCCAAAACAACCCACTCCAGCAAGACTCCAACTCCACTCGGCCACCTCTTTGCAGGAAAGACTGTGAGGTACATTCACTCAGGTGCCATCTTGCCCCCTCCTTGGTGTATAAATTTTTAATCTGCTGTAGGATTAGGTTTATTTAGAATTTGTTTAAGGATTTTTGCATCTATATCCATAGGGCAAATATTAGTCTGTAGTTTTCTTTTTTTTTGGTAATTTTTCTCTGGATTTTTTGTGAGGGTGATTTTGGCCTCATAGAATGTATTAGTGAGTATTTTCTCCTCTTCAGTTTTTTGGAAGAGTTTGAGCAGCATAGATGCTAACTTCTTGAAATGTTTGGTAAAATTTCCCTGTGAAGCCATAAAGTCCTGGGCTTTTCTTTGTTGGTGAGTTTTTAATTACCAGTTCAATCTCTGTACTGGTTATTGGTTCGTTGAGATCTTCTATTTTTTCTTGCATCAGTGTAGGTAGTTTGTGTTTTTAGGAATGTATTCATTTCATCTTGGTTATCTGTGATCTGAAATATCAGATTAAAAGTAGAAATCAGTGATTAATGCACACACCCCTGGAGTTTTTAGGAGTATGTCTTTATGTTCTACCCTGGCACCAGCAAGCTACAACTGGAGCCTGAGATCCATCCCACTATTATCTACCATGAGGCAGGGGGAAGGAGGATGGTGGTCACTGCAAGGAGGGTAAAACTCACTGGAAAGTTTTGTAATTTACCAGCCTCTTCCTCCTGCTCCTGCCCAGATGTTTCATGATCAGTCTTCCATTAGACTCCAGAGTTCAAAACAGTTGATTCAGATAGTTCCTGCCATTTCAGTAGTTGTTTTGGTGAGGAACTAATTCCTGGAACTTCCTAGTCGGCCATCTTTCCACAAACCTTTCCTTTCCAATTTTGATATTTTACATCTTATTTTTATTTCATGGGCTAGAACATCTAGCACAATGTTGAAGAAAAAGGTGGGAGCAGAATTCTTGTCTTGGTTCTGATTTTATGAGGAATGAATTCAATATCTTGTTACTAAGTGTGGTCTCAGCTGTAGATATTTTATAAATGTTCTTTATGAGGAAGAGGAATGTCCCTAGTATGCTGCAAGATTTTTTAGATACTGATTTTGGATTTTGTTTAATTCTTTTTCTGCATCTGTTTAGATGATGACATGCTCTATCTCCTCTACTCTGAGGATCTTCTGGACTCTGACTTGGTTCCTTCTCAGTGCACCATGGCCGGGAAAGTATCTCAGAGCATTGAGTTGGAGCATTCTTAAGGCTGACATAATTGTTTCCCTTCTCTCAAAGATTACTGACTTTATTGTTTGCTATCAAGTGTCTTGAAATCTGTTGTTTATTTTGTTTTGTCTAGATTGTTTTATTATTATTTCAGGCAGCAATGTTAGCAGCATATTAATCATTGTATCACCTGAGTGGCAGATATATGGGTGCTCATTGTACAATTGCTTCATCTTATTTATGTATATTTGACAATTTTCCTAATAAAATCCTGTAGAAAAATTCTATTGAGAGCCATAAACACTTGTATGTTCAAGAAATATTTTAGATTGCACTACTTCTGTGGAGTATTTGGGAACAGGTGCCAGACATTAAATTTTCTATGAGTAATTGTTTTCCTGTTTAGATTTTATGATCTATTACTTTGCTATTATTTTTTAAAAAGGGAAAAGTGAATTGTATAAAAACTGGATTTTGAGAATTTTATTCCATTTTGCTATGATTTTTCTTTGAGTACAAATCATCTTCACTCTACATTTATTTTCCTCATTTACACAATAAGTACAAGAAAAACACTGATTTACTTCATATTAATGCAAACGTATGGACACTAATTAAAATCTTTTGATTGAACCACTTTTGTACATAAGGTGAATAAAAGCCTTCATGTCAATTTTCATTTCCCATTTTTTCTTCTGTAAATGTATCAGAAACATTAGAGAGTTTATTCAACTCACATGTGAAAGAGCTTCCAGAGCACATATGCTCTTAGTCACAAAATATTTTTAAAAAACTATTAGTTTAAGAAGACTTAACTACTATGTAAGGTAAAAGTCTATTTAAATAAATAGTTAAATTGCTTAGATAAAGCCATGGGACCAAAACAGGACAGTGATTCAAGTTATCTTATAGAGATTCATTATATTTAAGAAAGGAATGAATATATAACATTTTTCTTATTTATCCTACTTGACTTTTTCTCCTCTGCTCCTCTTTTTCTGTCTACTGTTGGAGGAATTATTTTTGGAATTCCTTTTTTGTTTTCTTTTCATCTATCTCCCTTTGTGTTAAATTTTTTAGATGCTGTTCTATGGATTACCATAAGCATTTTTTTAATTATAGTTTACTTTCACATAATATTTCACTACGTTACAATGTAATAATCTGGCAGCATTATTACTTCACCTATTCTTCTCTCATTATTTGTGCTTTTCTATTATATTTTACCTCAATTTTTCTATAAATTTCAAAATACATTGCTGTTGCTATTAAATGAAACATTGTATATATGAATACACGCAACATATATTTTAGGATATGCATCTATTTTATCGATATATGTGAACCCACATGCTAAAAGACAGTGTTTCATTCCTCCAGTAGATCCATCCTAAAATATTTCTTTTTGCATTTCTTGCAAAATATTTCTGCTACAGATAATTCATCTCAAACTTTTCCCTTCTGAAAATATCATTATATTCCCTCAATTTTTGAAAAATATTTTCATTGGCTATAGAATCCTAGATAATTTGTTTTCAGCACTTCAAAAATGTCCTTCATTGTTTATGGTTTCCATTGTTTTTGTTTGTTTGTTTGTTTGTTTTTAGGAATGGAACCCAGAACCTGGGAGAACAAGCACTCAAGTACTGAGCTACATCTTCTCTCCCTCCCCACTGTTTTTAACGAGCAGTCAGTCATTATACATATTTCTGTTTCCCTCTGTGTAATATTTCTTTCTTCTGGCTGCTTTTAAGATTTATTACTCATCTTTGGTTTTCAGTAGTTTGACTATGATGTGTCTAGCTTTGTTTTTATTTGTATTTATCCTCCTTGGTATTTGCACCATCTCTTAGATATGCAGTTAATAGCATTCATTAAATTTGGAAAGTTCTCAGGAATTATCTCTATTTCTTCTGATTCATTCTCTCTTTCCTTTGGTGACCCAAATTACATGTATGTTACATTATTTGATACCTTCCCATAGATATTGGCTGCTGTGGTCCTTTCTGCTTCTTTGTTTTTGAATTTTTGTCTTCCCTTTCCCTTATTCTCTTTATGTTTTACCTTGGATATTGTCTCTTAACCTTTCTTCAAGTTCATTGATTCTTACCTCTTTTGCCCCCACTTTGTTGTTGTTGACTCTCTAACCAATAATTTTCTTTCTGTCTTACATGTTACATTAGAATTTTCCTTTGGTTCTTTTCTTCTCATGTATTTCTCTTTGTTGAAATTTTCCCTCTTTGCATACATGCTGTCCACCTTTTCCTTTTCATCATAGTATTTTAAAGTCCCTTTCAAATAATTCTAATACTTCAGTCATCTCTGTATCTGTTTATATTGACTTTTTATTTTCTTGACCATAGTTTACAATTTATTGCTTCTTTATTTTTCTTGTAATTTTTGAATGTACCCGATGTTCTGCTTAAAATAATAAGCAAAACTGCTGCTAAAATGTCTACAAAACATGCTACCTTACCCTGCTAGACTTTTAAAGTGAATAAACTTAGTCAATAAAAACTGTGGCTGAAGTAGTTCTGAGATTTGCTGCAAATTTTTTTTGAGTCAACTTACTATTGACTTTATATTATTTTCAGTGCAAGATCATAACTTTGCCTTCAGCAGGGCTTAAGCTCTGAGTCTTAGTGTGATTCTGGTGAACCATTTGCTCTTTAGCTAAACCTCAGCTTTATGAATCAGAAGAGACCTTTGCCTGCTTTACAGAAAGGCTTCAACTTTTAGCATCAAGGGAGAGTTCTCGTTGTTCTCCAGTTCTGATCTTGGCTTGTTCTTCACTTTTGATATATCATTCTCTGGCCTCTGCCTTCTGGGCCTGCTTCCAGACTTTGGAGGGCAGATGCCTTACAATTTGTGAAAGCTGAGGATAATCAGAAAGGATTTCTGTCAGGTTTCCTCTACCAGCCCCAGACTTCAGCTGCTTAAAGTCCAAAGTTCCTTGGAAAGATATATCTGTTCTAACTCTAGTATTTTGTGGACTATCTTCAGGTACATGGTGAAGCCCTGTGAGAAAGAATTGGTAAATAGGTACAAAATATACCTAGAGCTGTAGCTCCTTAGCATTCTAATATATCACAGGGTACAACATGTAGCCATTAAAAGCCCATTAAATTTAAAGCTAGTTTCTTGTTACCACATCCAAGGTGAATTTATCTTCCTACCACAACTGCATCAGAGGTGAGGTAATGGATCAGCAATGGTTCTCTTCTGTCCTATAAAGTAGTTGCAACTGTCTGGAACTCCATTCATTAACTTACTTTGAGTCTTCAGGTTTCTATGGTAGAAAGCAAACAAGTAAACAAAAACAAAAATAACAATGCCTATGAGTGTGTAATTTTTCTGGCTTGTTTTTGAATGTTAGACTATGGACAAATGTTCTCCTATGACTTTTACATCATTACCAGTTGTAGAAGTGAGCAATTTGATATGAACTCATATTTCTAAGAAAAAGAAATACTAAGTTTAAAACAATGGACTTGAGAATAGTAGAAATAAAAAAAAATACTTGTTCTATGCATATTGTACACAACCTAAATATTCTCTACTTAGTAAAATTTTTCTAGATATATTATTTTACTTATATCCCACCTTTCTTTCCAGTAATCTTAGAAAAATATATTTTCTACAAAACATTTTAATTTTGATTAGTTTACTCAAGTATGCAGCACTAAGAATTGAAGTATAGTGTTGGCGAGTTTGCTCCATGCCACTGAATTCTGGGTAAATGTTATCAAAGATGCCTACCATCTTTGGTCTCGTGTGACTGCTTATTAGAAATGTGGTCAATGTGCATCTTTCTGGGATCACTGAATAGTAAGTCATTCCTTATACTGAACTTTCTTCCATAGATGATTTTGTTCCTTATTTCACAACTGAGGAAATATTAAGAAAATATTACAAAATCAAAGACATTGCCCTCATCTTATTGTCTTAATGTCTTATCTGACAATGTCCAAAAATGAGGGCTCATATTTTATTCTTGAACTAGTTTCTAATATGCATTTACAGATAATTTAGCATAAGGAGTAGAATTCCTTATGAATTATGTGTATATATATACAAATATGTATATTCATGTAGTTTTACACCTATATCTATATAGCTTTTTACCTCTCACAGTAATATAATATGTTATTTTATTTTATGCTTCAAATATGTAATTTTCTTAAGAATGGGCATAGCTGGCTCAGCATATGTGTTCCCAAGAATCTTATTTAACTAGGAGAATTTCACTGCAATTGTCCTTTTTTAG
The DNA here is from genome assembly GCF_030445035.2 of Dasypus novemcinctus. Classification (NCBI taxonomy): domain Eukaryota; kingdom Metazoa; phylum Chordata; class Mammalia; order Cingulata; family Dasypodidae; genus Dasypus; species Dasypus novemcinctus. The sequence goes on along the minus strand of NC_080701.1, from coordinate 6,503,764 downwards.
CATTGCTTATGTTGCAAAATAATTTTAATTCTTCCCACCAATCAGAAAACAAACTAATTTACTATGCAAGTTTAATTCAAGGCTGTTTAATTTTAAAGGTAGCTTTTAAGAAATTTACTTATTTCTAGTTTGCAACTCAGAGAATGAAGATTGTGAGCATAATGCTTAAACCTTGCCTGTCACTGAAAACCGCAAATATAGTATAGATAATGCACCAGTCAGCCAAAAGGGGGTGCTGATGCAAAATACCAGATATCTGTTGGCTTTTATAAAGGGTATTTATTTGGGGTAGAAGCTTACAGTTACGAGGCCATAAAGCATAAATATCTTCCCTCACCAAAGTCTGTTGACATGTATTGGAGCAAGATGGCTGCCCTTCATCTGCAAGGCTTTATCTTACTTATCATTTTATCCTTCATAACTGGAATAGTGCATGGCACACAGTAATTATGATAAACAGTGGTGAAAGAAAAAAGGAAGGTAAGAACGAAGGGAGAAAGGGAGCAGAGAAAGAATGTTTATGAATATCTGCTTACTGCCTTTAAACTTGAAGACAAATCACTGTTTAACAGTCTTAGGCACACCATACCAATGTTCTCTCCTATCACAGCTGTAAGCCCTCTGTGATCCAAAACTTTTTCAGATTTGAAGCCAACAAATGGGTTCACCTGGTGCATGCTTATAAAGCATGTGAAAGTGTTCAAGTGTTCATGGTTCATTGTTACAGTGGTGGAGATTCACACAATAACCAAAGGAATGTTGAATTCCCATCCTGGGGAGTTCTGATACATTCTCTAATGGGGAAACAAGAATCCTCTGATTACAGGGGCAGTGACTAGTGAAGGAGAATGGACCATTGATGGGCCCTTCATAGTGATGACTTACTTATGAACCTTTACTTTTGAAATTGAAACAGCCTAGTATTATTGGGTACCTAAGCGTTACCACCTGAGAGCCTCCTTCTTGTTCAAATGTGGCCTCTCTCTAAGCCAAACTCAGCATATAAATGCATTACCTTCTCCCCAGCATGGGCCATAACTCCAGAGGCTGAGCCTCCCTGGCACCAAGGGTTTACTACCTAGCACCAATTAGCCATGCAACTGGAAAAAGACCTTGCCCAAAAGGGGGGAAAAGTAAAGACAAATTAATTTATATGACTAAGAGACCTCAAAGTGAGTTGGGAGATCATTCCAGAGATTATATCATTCACCCCATGGGATCTAAGCCCCCTTTGAATTAGAGGCAGAATGGCCATCACTATCCCAGAATCCTCAGGATTGGGGAATGAACAATGGACTAGAGTAGACTTACTGTTATTCTACTATAGACTTATTGTGATCCTAGCAATGGAAGAACTTTTATTATTGATGTGAAGGCAGTGGACAATGGATGGTCTGAGGGGTGGGAGAGGGAAAAACAGGTGTAATTTGGGGGCATTTTGGGGCTTGGGAATTGTCCTGAATGCCATCGCAATGATAGATACAGGCCATTGTATATCTTATAATAACATAAAAATGTACAGGGAGAGTGTAAACTACAAAGTAAACTATAATCCATGCTTAGTGGCAATGCTCCAAGATGTGTTCATTAATTGTGGCAAATGTACAACACTAATGAAAGATGTTGCTGATGTGGGAAAAGACAGAAGGGCTAGGGAGTGGGGCAAAGAGAATCCCCTATATTTTTAAATTAACATTTATGTAATCTGTTTATTTTTTTAATGAAAAAGTATATAAAAAATCAAAGAAACAAACAAAAAATAGTCTTAGGCAATAACTTCTTTCCTCACAATTTCTAAATATTGTTTGATTATCTGTTAGCACCAAAGGCTACTATGGAAAATCAGTTAAGCTTGATTGTTTCCCCCTTTTGTGAGTGGCATTTTATTTCTACCTAGTTACTTGAGGAATCCTTTCTTTCTCCATTCATATCAATATCTTAAACCAGATGTGATTTAATGCCAAATTTTACTGAAATGTCCTGTATATATTGTTTCTTCAGTACAATTTATCCTTTCAATCTGCAGACAGGTCTCTACTTTGACAAGTGTTTTGTACCACTAATTTATATGACAACAGTTTCCCTGTTCCATTAGTTAGATTCTCTACTCTAAAGATAAATATTTATTTTTATAGCAGATAGACTCTTTCTGCTCTTTATATAAAACATCTTCTTTATAACTGTTTTAGTCATGTGTATAGCCAATTTTGTGATTATCTCAAGTATTTTTATTATGGCTATATTTCGCCTTTCAGCTGTGTCAAAGTCTTCCATTCATACTGATTCTAAGTTCTTTATTTGATCTTTAATGATGTGGTTTGTGGTCTCCATGTGTTCCTTGACTCAGAAATTTCCCTTTCTATAATATTTTGTGATTTTTATCAGTTTGCATCATCAGTTACTGTTTATATGAATTCATATTTTTATTAAGGCTGTAGGGAATCACCTTTGTTATAAGAGTTATGTTCTTCCAGACTGGCCACATTATTTTTTGTGTGTTCTATACTTCCTACTTCCCCCACCCCACCCTCCACCACTCCATCATTTGTGGTGCTACCTTTTGGTAGTATTTATTATTATCTTGCTATCTCTAATAAGATCTTTCATTTTTTCTATGCTTTTGGAATGCATAGAACAGGCAATTTGGAATACATATATCCATATTTATTAGCTCTCAGGTTTTTTTTTTTTCACATTTGCTGTCACTTTATCACCCATTGTACGACTTCAGGAAAGTTGTCCACCTAGTTTGTGTTTTCTTTATATGCAATCAGTCTGTTATTCAGTCAATCCTAAAATTTATTTTGAAAAAAATCCTAATCGCTTTTTAAAAGAGTAGTTGTACGTTTACAGAAAAATCATGCAGAAAGTACAGAATTCTCGTATTTCCCCCTTAAACACACACAATTTTCCTTATTACAAAAATTTTGAATTAAGGTGGTACCTTTGTTACTAGTGTTGAACCAATATTTTTATAGTTACAGCTTAAACGATAGGATTCACCCTTTGGGTGGTACAGTTCTAGGAATTTTTAAAAGCCTTTTGCATTTTTAATATTTTATTATTTTCTGTTCCTTCGTGTACTAAAACTTGTCCTTGTTCTGTAATGGATGTGATTCACCCACTGATCTCCACTAGGGCATGAAATCCATTTATTTCAAAATCCTTTATTGGCTCTGTTTCTTCATTATGGGTTCCCCCATTTGCTAAGTGTGGTTTGTTTTTTGGGTTTTTTTTTTCATGAAGATCAGATGTTTTGTGATTCTTGGCTGCACACTCATCTTTAGGAGGAAAATTCTCTTGTGTGCTTTTTGAGTTGTGCAGCCTCTCAGCTGGTGCCCCTGCAGTCACATCCTCTGCATTGTTGTTTTGGCTCAACTGCGCCAAACTTTGTGGAGAGCTCTGGCTCCCATTTGTTCCTTTTCAAAGAGTCACCATTCTTTTAGTTTTTTCACATTTATTATCATACATTATATATTTGCTCTTAACCTTTACATTTATATTTTACTGCATTTTTTACTTGCTTCCATGCTGCTTTTGTCTTTTTAAAATATAGATTTTTTAATTGGATAGATTGCTTTGATGCTATCATAATTTGGCCTGCAAACACACATGACACACACTGACACATACACACATACATACATACAAACATATTTACACAAAGAGAGAGAGAAAAAATATTTATTTTCTCATTTCTCTTTTCTAAAATATTTCCCAATATGTGCTCACAGAATCTAAACATCTGGAGGCTATTTGTAAAATAAGATTTTTCTGTTTAAAAACCAATTTTTAACATTTTCATTGAAATTTTGTAACTAGATTAAATGCAACAGTGTAGACACATAACTTATTTGCTTTGAGTATGCACAGCCAGATAGTTTATGTTATAATTTTTGCATTTTTGGTTCCTAATTTTGTTCAATTTGTAAGTTTGCTGGTCATCTAATTTAAGTACCCTAAAAGAAGAACAATGAATATTTTAAGTCTCTATATAAATGAAAATGATTTTCTATTTTCTTTATACATGAAAGATAACTTGGATGAGTAAAAAATTCTCTAAAACTCTTTTCCTTTCAAAACTTCGTTTACATTTCTCAATTGCCTTCTGATATTTAGAGTTGCTGTGACATCTACAGCTAGCTTAATTTTGTCTCTTTTGTTGATGAGTTCTTTTCCCTTTCCTGCCTGGATATTTATACATTATTTTCTTACTTTAATTTCTGGCTTTTTTTTTTTTTTTTTTGCTGTAAGAAAGTTTCAATTTCTCGTATTTCTTACCTTTGCTCCATATTCTTCTTCACAATTATATTGATTCTTTATTTTCTGTCATCAGCATTGATAAACAACTTCTTAATTTTTACCTTCTCTGCTTTTTTTTCTCTAACTCTCTTGAAAGTCTATATAAAAAAATGTTTCCCCAATTATCAACTCAGGTGCCTAAAATACCAATTAAACTCTTTGTTGTAAACGAAGCATTTTAAAGAATAGAATGAAAATCTCCAAACTCCAAAAGACTAGAGGACCCTTCTCTTGCACAGGTTTCAAATAGTCTGCTTAAATGAGAGAAGGGTGAAATATAGTGGTCATTGAAAGGTTGGAATATGAATAAGATGAAAAAAATCCTGAAATTTAAATTGTGCCATAAATACGTGTGGGTTTGTCTGAATACCAATTCAGAAAGTTTCTGTGTCAGTTTTTAAATTAGCAAAACAAAATAATTTATAGAAGCATGAAGAGCGTGTTGAATCCATAAAGTAATCTTATAACTGCATCATTTGCAAGTCAAATCCATCTTGGAATTACTGTTAAATATTATTCTCCACATGCTGGAGATAAAATTGCAGGTTTCAAAGAAGTTCATAGGCGATGACTAGGTTTACAACAAAAAGAAAGAAAGGAAGGGAGGGAAGGAGGAAGGAAAGAAGGAAATGAATGATTGGGGGACTTGATATAATGAAAGTAATTAGTTTTGTAAAACTTTTAAAACTCTACAGATTTATGAATTGTTAAAAGTTTTAGTCAGTTAACTGTCTGCACAGAATTAGAAGAAAGGTGTACATGACCACATGGACTTCCAATGTAAAATCATGAAGGGGAGAAGATGTAGCTCAGTGGCTGAGAGCCCGTTTCCCATATAGGAGACCCCATGTCCAGTCCCTGGTACCTCCTAAAACATTAAACCAATAAAAAATAAAATCACTGAGCTCAATTATTCTTAATCTGATTGTGCTTATGCCAATTGGTAATTTGAATGCTGAGGGTTATTCTTCCTGTCCACCTATGCTGCAATTGAGGCCAAATTTAAGAGTAGTACCAGGTAAGACCCTAAATGTGGACTGAAATAATATGATGCACGCGTAATATTACATAATTGTGTATGTACTGAAGCTCATGGGGTTTTTTGAGCAGTGATGCAATTCAAGCACAGCTGCACATTGGGAAAATTAAATTGATTGTTTTGATTTTATGTATGGAAGTTACAGAAACTAGATAGAGACCTATTTCAATAATCCAGAGGCATTCTAACTAATTTGATTGGAATGGAAAATTTTGTAATAATTCAGGAGATACTGTAAAGTTAATTTAACTGAACCTCCAAATAGAAAAAATCAATGCTAAGCAGACATCGTGTATTAGCAGTATGTAGTTACGATCGACCAGCTTTACTCTTGCATGCTTTGAGATAAATGCGGCAGGGAAAATGATAGGTGGGAACAGGGTTGCATTTTTGCACTCTTTTTATAAGTTTCACATGAAGGTTCTTGACTTCTGAGTTAAAGATATGTGTTTTCTCTAAAAATCAATTTCCTCATTTCATAATGCAGACTCCATTCTCCCAGCACAACTCAGAATTATTCTGCAGACAAAAATGGACATCCACTGCTTCCCTATTCAATTTTTTAAAAGCACAGTCTCGAAGTGGAATTCTCAATAAAGGAAATAGATTTGAGTTTTGTGAGCCCCAGAAACTGCTTGTTTTAAGGAGGGTTTGGAGACAGTGCCGGGAGAGTGGGGACAGCACCCAGATTTTTCCACCCTAGTTTGTCTCACTATGACAAAGACAAACGTAAAAAGTCTTGTAATGTATGCTGTTCTTCTCAGCTTTTCACTTTCTGTGCTAAGTAGATATTCCCACAGGACTACATTTACATCTCCATTCACATACACACATGCACACACGCATGCTTCTTCACAGTCAAAAACCTATCAGATCTGGAGGATGCTAGTAATTTCAGGATTTACAAATTTTCTGCAGAATATTCATTTGTTCACATTCTCTAATTCAATGAGCACAATGGATGTAAAGCAATGTTCAGTTATATGGTGTCCCTAGAAATTTAAAAAGGGAAATGAAAATTAAAATATAAACTGGTGTTTTTATTGTTATGCAACCAATATATTAATAACTACTTTTTGTTTTTCATAGCTGCTTTGAAACCATGCAAACCTCCTCATTTATTACTCAGTAAAATTTGTGTGCTATTTTCACTGCAACATAAAGGTCAATTTGCTATTTTGAAATTCCCAATAAAGAAGTGCCCTAGTGGAACCCTTATCCACTGTTGGTAGAATGTAGGATGGTGCAGCCATTGTGGAGGACAGTTTGGCAGTTCTTCAGGAAGCTAACTATAGAACTGCCATATGTTTCAGCAATACAATGCTGTGTATTTACCCAAAAGAACTGAAAGCAGGGATGTGAACAAATATATGCACACTAATGTTCATAGCAGCATTATTCACTATTGGCAAAAGTTGGAAGCAATCCAAGTGTCCACCAACAAAAGAGCGGATAAACAAACTATATTACATGCATAAAGTGGAATATTCCTCAGCTGTAAGAAAGAATGAAGTATGGACACACAGGGCAACATGGTTGACTCTTGAAGACCTTATGTAGAGTGAAGTAAGCCAGTCACTGAAGGACAAATATTACATGACCTCACTGATATGACCTAAGCAAATTGTGAAGACTCACAGAGCTAGAGTCTGGAAGATAGGTTTACAGAAGAAAGGAAGGGAGTAGAGAGAGGTGAGCCGATGCTCAATCTAGTTTGACTCTATGATCAGGTGGATGGGGTTGGCTTGGCAGAGGACAGGAGTGATGGTGAAGCAGTGATGTGAGTGGGGTTGATGGTGCTGGAGTGGGAAGATGAGTAGTGTGCAGGGTTTGGGTTCGACTAACCATGGAACTGGGGCGGGGGGTGCTGGAGGAATGAGCGGGTGAATTCTGGGGATTTGTAGGTCTGTGGTTAAAACTACAATGGTGGGAGTGTTCTTTTGACCAACATGGCAGGGAGGGCTACTGGTACAGAGCATCAGGGGAGGGGGATATATGGGAAAGAATGCACCTGGGACATGTTTTTATGGAATATGAAAGTGTTCCTCTTGTCATAGCATGTTATCTCAGTGGGTGGAGACCCACACAATAAACAAGAAAATATTATACTCCAATCCTGGTGATTCCTGCTATGTTCTCAATTAGAGGGACAAGAATTCCTCAAGAACATAGGCAGTCCCTAATAAAAGAAAACAGACCAGGGAAACGGACTTTGGCCCAGTGGTTAGGGCGTCCGTCTACCACATGGGAGGCCCGCGGTTCAAGTCCCGGGCCTCCTTGACCCGTGTGGAGCTGGCCCATGCGCAGTGCTGATGCGTGCAAGGAGTGCCGTGCCACACAGGGGTGTCCCCCGCGTAGGGGAGCCCCACGTGCAAGGAGTGCATCCATAAGGAGAGCCCCCCAGCGCAAAGGAGGGAGCAGCCTGCCGAGGAATGGCGCCGCCCACACTTCCCGTGCCGCTGATGACAACAGAAGCGGACAAAGAAACAAGACGCAGCAAAAAGACACAGAAAACAGACAACCGGGGGAGGGGAGGGGAATTAAATAAATAAAAAATAAATCTTTAAAAAAAAAAAGAAAACAGACCAATATGTCAAGCCCTCAATGTTATTGCAAGTAGGTATGAAACTTATTGTCCAAAATTTGAAACTTAGTGGTTACCATAGGTTCTGAGGGGAGAGGGAGGGAAGAATAGATGGAACACTGGGCATTAGAATTCCTAAGTATGATTTTGCAGTGGCAGATAAAGGCCATCATACATTATGTCAAACCTATATAAGTGTAGGTGCAAAATGTAAATCATAATGTAAACCATATGCCATGGTTAGTAGCAATGATTCAATATTTGTTCATCAATTATAACAAGTGTACCATAGTCATGTAAGATGTTAATAGTGGAAAATATGAGGGGGTGGGGTATATTAAAATCCTCTATATTTTCTATGTGACTTTTTTGTAACCTAAAGATTCTTTGAAAATAAAGTGAAAAAAAATAAGACTCTGGGGGAACATACAGAAGAAATTGTAACTGTACATAAATGATAACAGATCTTACAGTGAAGAAAGACACAATGCAAAAAATGTTTTGTATTTTATTTATTTTTTAATTTTTAAAATTATTTTTTTTATTTATTTTTGGCTTTGCTTAGGGGAAAGTTTTGGATTGCAGAAGGATTGCAACTGTGCCAGGGGAGGATCACTGGTGCAGGGTGTTGGTGGGGGAATGTGTGGGATGGGGTGCACATGGGGCATGCCTCTATAGAATATGAAGTTGTTCAAGTTTTCATGAGGTGCTGTCTCAGTGGGTGGAGACCCACAGAATAACTGAAAGAATATTGAATTCCCATCCTGAGGATTCCAGCTACCTGCTCTAATAGAGTATCAAGAATACCCACGGGATATGGGCAGTGCCTAGCAAAGGAGGACAGACCAATACACCAGGTCCTTGATATTGATGCTTATAGTTATGAACTTCATTTTTGTGAAATTAGAACTTAGCCCACTATTACATATTGCCTAAGAGTTACATCCTGAAAGCTTCCTTGTTGCTTACATGTGGTCTCTCTAAACCAAACTCAACATATAAACACTCCTTCTCCCTGGCATAGGACATGTCTCCCAGGAATGAGCCTCCCTGGCACTGAGGGATTACCAAGTGCCAACTAGCGATGCATTTGGAAAAAAACCTTGACCAAAAGGGAGAAATATTAAAACAAATGTGTTTTTATGGCTAAGAGATTTCAAAGTGAGTTGGGAGGTCATTCCAGAGGTTACATTTGTGCGTATCTCAGCAGGATTTCACTGACTGCCACAGTAAACAGCGCCTCAAACAGCGGGGTTCCTGAGGGCTCTAGAGACATCCAGATACTATAGGCAGGGCAGACTAACCCAGAAATTTGGCATCCCGTCAGTGGGCCTTACCTTAGATAACCTATCCTCCCAATGTATTGAAGTTAGACTCATTTATAATTTTCCTACACAGGGATCTTATGCCCCTTTCATTTGAACCTATAATTAGCACTGTACCTTTTATATATGTGTCTCAGACACTTAAATCTTCTGACTGTTCATTTGCTGGTTGAGCACTGAATCTCAGCAGAGTTACAGCCAACACCTATTCTCCAATTCATCAGACTTTTTAAATTTTGAGGATATTGGAAATGCTCTTCATGACATTATAATGATGGATACAGGCCATTACAAATTTTGTCAAAATTTGTAGAATGGTGTGGTACAAAGTGTAAACCATAATGTATACTATAGTACATGGTTATTAGCAATGTTTCAATAAGTATTCATCAATTATAACAAATGCACAAGCTAATGAAGGGTATTGTTAATGAGGGAAATTATGAGGGGGTATATGAGAATTACTTATATTGTTTATGTAACATTTATGTAACCTAAAGCTTCTTTAATAATAAAAACAAAATAAAAAGGAGTGCCCTACTTAGTGACCCTGTGCTAATAATATGAAAATGATTCCTGAACAACTGCTAATGCCCACAGTCAGTAGTATGTATCCGTGACTGAGAAAGGACAAAGATAATTCCTCAACCAGCAACTAAATATTTGATAACAAGTCAAAAGTGCTTTTCTGGTCCCTTGGTATCCCCCCAATCATCCAGAAATATAGCTGGGAAAATGCTGTAGACACTCCACATTGAGAGGAAAACATTGGTTTGTATACACATTTGAAAAACAGCATAATGTGGAAAGCAGCAATCAATTTATGTTCAGCAAAAGTTTTAGTCAAAAGTAATCCATTTGCTTACATAAAGCAACTATTATAATTCAAACCTTGCAAATCATTATTGTATAATTCTGTTATACTTTGTCTCAAACCAAGCTTATGGAACAGAGCCATGTAGGATAAGTAAATGTTTTAGCTTTGATCACAGGGAATTCCAATACTTCACAAAAACAGATGTTCTGGCAATGGAACATGATAATTTTTGTCATATAAAAATGTAAAATGCATAGGCTTTTAAGAAGAAATCTTGGAACTTTTTCCAAATGAAAATAAAGATGTTTATAATGCAACAATTTAAAAATTGACTTTGAGGGAAATGGATATGGTCAAGTGATAAGGCCTCCACTTACCATATGGGAGGGCCCAGGACATCCTGGTGAGAAAGAAGAAGAGAAAGTGTGCCTGTGTGGTGAGCCAGTGCCTGCATAGTGAGCTGAGTGCCCGCTCAGTGAGCCAAGTGCCCGCGTGGTGAGCTGAGTGCCCATGTGGATGCCTGCGTGGTGAGCCAAGTGCCCATGTGTTGAGCTGAGTGCCCATGCAGGTGCCCGCATGGCGAGCCAAATGCCTGCATGGCAAACCAAGTGCTTGTGCAGTGAGGCGAGTGCCTGTGTGGTGAGCGAGTGCCCATGTGGTGAGTCAATGCCCACATGGTGAGGTGAGTGCCTACATGAGTGACCACATAGAGAGCCAAGTGCCTGCATGGTGAACCAAGTGCCTGTATGAGTGTCCGCGTGGTAAGCCAGTGTCCACATGTGAGCCAAGTGCCTGCGTGGCAAGCTGAATGCCCATGTGGTGAGCCAGTGCCCATGCAAGAGCGTCATGCAGCAAGATGATGACGCAACAAAAGAGAGATGAAAGGGAGAGTCCAATGAAGTGCAGCAGAGACCAGGGACTGAGGTGGCACAATTGACAGGGACCTTCTCTCCACATCAGAGGTCCCCAGGATCGAATCCTAATGAATCCTAGTGAATCGTAGAGGAGAAAGGCAAAAAGAGAAGACCAAAAAAGAGAAATAGATACAAAAGATCACACAGCAAATGGACACAGCAAAAACAGCAGGGTGTGGGAGGGGATAAATAAATAAATCTTTAAAAGTTGACTTTGATATTTTCTTAAATATGTGTATAATATATATATGTATCTATTCTCACTCATATAAACACATATGATTTGTGTCTGTATATAAGAATCAATTTTATATGGGAATTGGTTTCAAAACCCACAGTTGCCATGTTATTACTATTTCATAATATGTTGTATGTCTATTATTGCAGAAAGTATTGTGGTAAACTAAAGCATCTAACTTTACTTAATAGCATACTCTTGAAGGAATTTTAGTCTAAAGCCACTTTGAACAACTGCAGATTTCAGCCTAAGTTTAAGGAGCTAAATTTGAGCAGGGCAGCTGAATATTTGTTCTACTTCTAGAGCAACAACTTCTTTGCAATAACTACAATCTGAAAAACTGAAATAAGCATAATATTAGTAAAATGCATTTCTTTTATTCAAACTCTGCTTTTATTTTCAATTATACCAATGTCATGACACTGGTCCTGATGAATAGAAGCATTTTGAGAGAAGACATAAGAGTGATTTTCTTTTAAAAAGAAGTAAGAAAAGTTGGGGGAAGTGGTTCTCAATTTTTAACACAAATGACTCACTTTTAAAATACACTTGAACATTGTTTAGACATTCGATAATGTGTTAGGATGTCACACATTCTTAGTTACTTCAAGTTGATCAGATATTCTCCTGAGGACATCATATCCTGCCTTTGCCATCACATCATAATCTCAAGGAAAATGGTGACTTCCAAAGCTCATAAGATCAAGCTACAGAACAAGACATACAAGAAGTAATCAGTGAAGAGAAACCGAGATATTTGTAATCACATATCTGAAAATAGGCATCTGATGGACATGCGGAAAGTACCTCGGGAAGCAGTTATACCTTCACACAGTCTCTCACTTGTCAGGAAGAGTAACCACAGTCATTACAAGCGGCCAAAACACTCTCCTCAGAAAATGGCCTCCGATTAGTCGGAGAAATGAATCTACTTCCTCAGACTTTGTCCTCTGCTGATTGTTATGATCCAATCCTTCATAGTTTGGATTCAATAGTAGCAGTTGGACCCTGCTGATGTCCCCAAGTGCTCAGGCATCCGCTCATGAAGCAATAGTTTAGGAAAACAAGGTCATTCAAGGACAAGGTGCCACTTTCTTCCTCAATCACAAGACTAGGACCCCAGCATAGGAGGTATATTAATGTATTTCATTTTATTTCAACTGCCTTTGTATTATTTTAGCTGTTACTATAGCTCAACATACTGAACTTTTTGGGTTAAATTGATCTTGAAGCCAGACATACTCTCCAAGGCTTGCCGTGGGTGTTCACTGATGCGATTGGAAAGTGTTCCAGTGACTTCGTTCCAGCTGTGGTGAAAGTTATTTCCTACTGCTCCTAGGAGACCTGTAAGTTAATTATATTAATTAGTTTATACTTTCAACCTTGACATTTTATTGGTAGCTAGAGTCAACCGAAAGGACAATGTGTTACCTTGTGTGTGTTAGGGGAAAAGAATATGCTGGAGAAAAATTTAATCTTTTAACAATTTCCCTAGGAAAGAAAATTGTTAGTGATCTCTGGGAGACAGAGAGGGATGGGGTGCTATTAGAGTAAACCCAATGAGAGAAACAGAAAGAATAAAATGAGGTATAAATTGGGAAATTCTCAATAAAATCAGAACAATAAGCAGTTTCAGAAATCAAATATAACTATCTGGATATTTGTTGTGTTTCTACATCCATTTTGATGTCTGCAAATCTCAGATTTACTGAAGGTGTTCAATGTTCTTTTGTTAAGTAGCATTTGGATTTCTCCTTTCCAGTTGTAAATTGTTCATCATCAATTAATTCTGTACTTGTCAGTTCATTAAGGGTCTTCTGCTATCAAATAATGCTCTCATCTATAGAAAAGCTTAAAATTAAACAAACTTTTGTACATCTCTATAGATAAATAAAAGGGCAATTAATTAGACAATGTCTGGATTAGCCAGAGAAACATTCTGATGGGAGATAACCTGTGATCTGAATCTTACATGAGCTGGAATCTGCCAGATGGACAGAACTGGTGGTGAATAAGGGAGGAAGGAAAAAGTGAGAAGCCATCCCAAGTGTCATTAAGAGCATGCAGTAGTGTTGAAGGCAAGGATTCCAACCAAGTTTTCCTATCAATTCAATGTCTCCTACATTCCACCTATATTATCATGGCAAGTAACCTAATCTTGCTTGACCTTAGTTTGCTCAAGGACTTTAATAGGGAAGATCTCATTAGTCTTTCAAAAAACATAAATGGCATAATTCATGGAGTCATAAAGCATTTATTACCTGACATATAGTAAGCACTCAGTATAAGTGTTAGCTACTATATTTTTACCATCACTATCATAATGCCTTTTGATGTGGGCATTCCATTCACTATTAATTTCTTTTTTTATTTTCAAATGAAATTACAACAATAAGAATAAATTACTTTAAAATAATAGAGCTCTGAAAGGACATAATAAATTTTAATTTCTAAAATACTTTTGTTTGACAATCATTACATACATTAATCAATAATCTCAGCAAAATAAATTATTGCCAGTTTTTAGGCTGTATAGATTTAACCAGATTTTAAATCATGGACATTGACAGGGCATTTTGATGAGTTAAGTTTCACAAATTCATAAATATTTATTTTTATTTTGTGAATATCTAGTTCTCCTTGCTATTCCAAGGTAGATATTTATACTGATTGTGTTGTGCAGCATCCCCCCAAAAATCTATTCCCTAAAATTGAAACCATGGCCACATACTAAAAACATAATAGCAATGTCCAAATCAACTTTTACAAATATCCCTGTTTTACTTGCCTAGGCTGCTCAAAGCAAATACAATGGGAATTTATCAGCTTGTGATTTTGGTAAATGTCCAAATCAAGGCATCGTCAAGGTCATGCTTCCTCCCCAGGACTGGCTACTGGGGCTGGCTGCCAGTGACCTTTGGTCCTCAGCGTGTCACGTGGGCTTGGTGAGGCAGGAGGTGGCGGCTCCTGGTTGCGACCTTGTCTTCTGGTTTCAGCTCTTTGTTTCCTGTGTCTTTCTCTCTTTGTGTCTGAATTCTATTCTCTTATAAAGGCCTCCAGGAGTAGGATTAAGACTCATCCTGGGAAGTAGATTTGGCTTAATGGATAGAGCATCCGCCTACCACATGGGAGGTCCAGGGTCCAAACCTAGGGCCCCCTTGACCTGTGTGGTGAGCTGGCCCACACGCAACACTGATGCACGCAAGGAATGCCATGCCATGCAGGGGCGTCCCCTGCATAGGGGAGCCCCACATGCAAGGAGTGCACCCCATAAGGAGAGCTGCCCCACGTGGAAAAGAAAAGTCCAGCCTGCCCAGGAATGGGGTCGCACACACGAAGAGCTGATGCAGCGTGAAGATGCAACAAAAAAGAGACACAGATTCTTGGTGCCCCTGACAAGAATACAAGCGGACACAGAAGAACACACAGTGAATGGACACAGAGAGCAGACAACCGGGGGGGAGGGCGTTGGGAAGGGGAAAGAAATAAATAAAAAATAAATAAATCTAAAAAAAAAAGACCCATCCTGCCTAAGGTGAGACATACCTTACCTGAAGCAGGCTCTCCAAAAGGTCCTACTCACAATGGATTACATTTAAGAATATGTTTTTTCTTGCGTACGTACAGCTTCAAACCATCCCATGCCCATCTAGATCTTGTGCTTATTCATTCTTGATCTGCAGGTCTGGATGCTTCCCCTTACTAGGTTGGATTTTCAGTATTGCTTCATTGATAGAGGGTTCAGAAAGAGCCTGATGTCCTGGACTTCCGTGGTTTCCCTCTTCAGGAATCAGTGATGGGTCACGGGCAGTCAGCACAGGTTTTTGATGCTCATCTTCAAATGATGTTCTGCCATCTATGCAGTCAGAGTTGAAATGTTTTAAGTAGATTGCTAGCTCTTTGACTATAGGAATCCTTTCATTCATTTACTATGAATCTCCATACTATCTAGGCCTGTGCTAAAATATGGCATTTGCTGAGTGTATTAGTCAGCCAAAGGGGTGCAAAATACCAGAAATCTGTTGGCTTTTATAAAGGGTATTTATTTGGGGTAGAAGCTTAGTTACCAGGCCATAAAGCATATGTTACTTCCCTCACCAAGGTCTGTTGCCACGAGTTGGAGCAAGATGGATGAAGTTCAGCCTTCCTCTTCCTCTTAAGGCTCCATGGTCCCAACTTCTTTCAATATCAGCTGTAGCCCATCAGGCTTTCTAAGCTTTGTCTCTCTCCTGGGCTCAATTCTCTCTGGGCTCAGGCTTGATTCTCTCCACAAGGTCAGCTGTAGACTCTCGGGTGAATGGCTTGTATCTCTTCCCAGAGCCTCTTCCAAGTCTGTGGAGCTGTCTCTATTCCTCTGTGCTCTTCTCCTGTGTGTTTACTTCCCAGGCTCCAACTCAAAAACTCCAATTCTCTTCCCTGCCATGTAGTTTTCTCTGTGAGAAACCAAGGGGGCAGGGACTCAACATCCTACTGACATTACCAAATCAAAGCCTTAATCATAATTTAACCATGCTCAGGTACAGACCAATTTAAAAACACAATCCAATATCTATTTTTGACAACATCATACTGTCACACTGAGTAAACACTTATTGAACTGAATAATAATGTATAATTGATGATTCTTATATAGAAAGAAAAAAGGTAATGAGAAAATACAAAGAACTGAATTGTCAAAAAGACTCACAAAAATCAGAGATATTGCACAGGATCACACTTAGCTAAAAATATCAAGAAAACAACAAATCATGAGGCAGAGTAAAAACAAGAAATCTTAGAGTGCCAGTGCAGCTCTCCAGACCTTCCTTTGGCTGTACCTTAGCCCAGATTTACCAAATAAATCTTTTAGAATTCTACAGACCATCAATTACAAAAACAGAAATGATTTTAATCATGAAATATTATAGTCATTTACTATGGCTCATGAAACAATTACTACAAATTTAGTGGTCCATAATAGTGTGCATTCATTATTTTACAGTCTTTAGGTTAGAACATCAACTAGAGTTTCTGGGTTAAAATTAAGGTGTCAGCAGTATGACTGCATTCCTTTCAGGAGGCTCTAAAGGAAAACCTGTTTTCTTCCCTTTTCCAGCTCCAAGAGGCCACCTTCATTTATTGGCTTATGGCCTCATTCCTCCATCTTCAAATCCAGTATCAGCAAGTCGAGTCCTCACAGTTTATCACTCTGATCTCCTCTGCCCCTTCCACTTGATAAAACGATATAGAGAAAGCTCTGAAAACCCCTTGTGGTCCCCCATCAACAAACAAACAAAAAACAATCCATTATCTACTTTCTCTTTGAATTCCTCTTGAGTTTCCTCTTAAAATCTTTTGAAATTTGAAATCTCAACAAAGGCAGCCAAACCAGATAAAAAATCCTGCCTCTAGTTAGATATGTTTGACCCAACTCAGAATAAAGCTCTCCTGCCCTAAACCCACCCCTACAAGAGGGAAAACTCCCATGTAATCAAGAGAACTCAAGCTAATTTCCTTTTTATGTTTATGCTTGCCATGACTAGAAGCTCAAAGCGGCTTCCATTTTTGCAAGTGTTCAGCTTCCTTGCTGCAGCAAAAGATTTTTGGTGTTCTGAATAAAATGCTGTAGTCTGCAAACTTGACTCTGATTTGTCTTTTGACACACATTTAAAGATCCTTGTGTTTATATTAGGCTTACCCTTATATTCCAGGATAATCCCCCCATTTTGAGGTCAGCTGAACAGCAAACATTATTCCTTTTCCTCATTTCCCTTTGCCATGTAAGATAACATTTGTAGATTCCAGGGATTATGACGGGAACATCTTTGGGGACCTATTAGAATACCTACTACAGCCATCTCCATTTCATACTCCGATATTGACATGACTTAGATGACATTTTCAGTAATTCCAGACTCGAAATTTGGTGTTACACGTGCTCTGATCTTCATCTGCATTCCTGTGGGTGTGAATCCATTGATAAATAGACCCTTTTGAAGATGTTGAGTTAAGGTGTGAACCAACTGAATCAGTGTCAGCTTTAATCCTGTATTATTGGGGCCCTTGATAAGAGAAGAAATTTGGACACATTGAGTTAGAGAAGCTGGAAGTCAGCAGAAACTGGGAGAGGAGTGCAGGAGGAGATCAAGGATATCACCAAGAAACCCCAAGGACTGCAGCAAGCCAGTGCCAGGATGCTACAGGGTGTGTGCAGAAAGCATATCTCTGCCAATGCCTTCATTTTGGACTTCTAACCTCTGAAACAGCAAGACAATGAATTCCAAGTAGTTTATCCTAACTATTATGCATTATTTGTCATGGAAACTGGGCACACTGAAACATCCATTTTGTTTACCTATAAAATTATTTGGAACAAAGTGCAATCAATAAAGTAAACTATAGTCCAAGGTTAGTAGCAATGCTCCAACATGTGTTCATCAACTGTAACAAATGCACCGCACTAGTGAATAATGTTGTTAAAGTGGGAAAGCATGGAGTGGAGGCGGTTCAGTATATAGGAATTCACTGCATTTTTGCTGTAACATTTATGTAATCTAAAGCTTCTTTAAAAATTAAAAAAATTAAAAAAAAGAAAAATGTCTTTGATGCAAACCAGCTCCTAATATAAAATTTACTGACTGTAAAATCCATAACAAAATATTCACCTTGCTTGTTCCCTAATATAATCTGAATGTAGTAGCAATGTCACTTTCTACAGGGAAATGTGCCTACCTAAAATAGCAATCATTATAATTTCATTAGGTGATCGTTAGAGCATCATTATAATTTCCTTTCCTTAACTTTTTTTTTCTTATAGCACCTCTCAATGTCAGGATCTGACACTATAGCTTTTATTTATTTGTTAGGTATAACCTTTCTCCTCAACTATAATGTAAACCCCATGAGGTGGAAAACTAAAAAAGTGCTTGGAACATAGCAGTATTTGATACATAATTCCTGAATAAAAGGAATATATCACCATGTACATATGTAGCAGGTGCATTGACACTATAGGTTTCTTCTGGCAAAAATTCTGTAGGAACAGTTATAGAAGACCAGTTTTAAATTTTTTCTTTTAACATTAAATTGTTATTTAGCACAACAGGTTTGGTAAAGACAATATTTATTAGTATGGCAGGCTGAATAATGGCCCCTCAAAGTTGTCCATTTCTTAATCCCCCCAAACTGTGAATATGTCTCCTACATTGCAAAAGAGATTTTTCAGATGTGATTAAGGTAAGCATCTTGAGATGGGAAGGTTATCTGGATTATAGGAGTGCAGCTGGTGTAATCATAACAGTCCCTATAAAGGAGAGGCAGAGGGTCAAACACATAAACACCGATTTGATAGCAGAAGCAGATGGGCTAACAGGGGACAGGGGGTGGAAGACATTATGCCGCTGAATTTGAAGAAAAAGTAAGAAGCCACCAGCCAAGGAATGTGGGTGTCTCTAGCAGCTGGCAAAGACAAGGAAATGGACTCTTCTACAAAGCTTCCAGAAAGAATCACCTGGCTGATACCTTGATTTTAGCCCCATAAGACTGATATTGGACTTCAGAGAGAAGCTGAACTTGTTCACAGTGATGAATACACTCAAAAAAACAATCACTTCTGTATATCCATATCTTGTTATCCAACATTTGGGCAGTAAAAGTAAAGATTGTCTCATGCTTATTGTGACAGGCCTTTAAAGTTGTTATTGCCCATGCTGTAAAGACCATTACAATTTTTAAACTAAGGAAACTGAAGCAGGGAAAAAGTTAATTAACCTGCACAGATTCACATAGCTCATAACTGCTATTGGGAGGATTTGAACTCAAATGTGATGCCAGAACTTATATTCTTAACCACTATCATTGGCTCCCATAATCAGATACAGAATTACTGAATAAGTAATTAACTTTTATAAGGGCTCTATAACTTTGGTAAGAATCAGAATTATGTGCTCTCGCCACAAACCCACCAGGCCCTTCCAACCTAATTTCCTTTCCTTTCTCACTTTCTAACAATGGAACAAAATGATTCCCCCAGATACCTGGGGATATTGGAGGGGTCCAAAACTAAGGAAAACATAAAATAAAAAGAACCTGCTACATGGGAGGTCCAGGGTTCAATCACTGGTGCCTCCTGAAAAAACAAAAACAAGCAACAAGCAAAACAAATGAAAATAGCAAAATAGGGAGGCTGATGTTGCTCAGTAGTCGAGTACTGGCTTTCCACATGCGAGATTCTGGGTTCAATACCCAGTCCCTGGCACTAAAAAAAAAAAAAAAAAAAAAAAAAAGCATTTTAAAAACAGAGTACCTGCTCAATGGTAAAGGTTCAAAATTTAGTTTATGGTGGGAAGATGGCATCGGATTAGGCCAATAAGGCTCAGCTCTCTCAAAAACAATGGAGAAAGACCCAAAAGCTGCTTGAGGAACTTGCTTTGGGGATCAGCAGACTAAGACAGTGCTTCACAACTCCCAAGAGGGTGAGGGATGAGAGACAAAGAATCTGAAACAAAAAACTGTGAGTTACTAAACCTCCAGGCTTCCAAGAAGGTCTCCCCTCCCACACACCCCTGAGATATTAAAACACAGGTAAAACCCCTGGCTCACTGCAGCTGACTGGGAAGGAAGCAGACATCGTTTCCTTGTTGGCTGTTACAAGGAAAAAGGGAGGGGAAGTCAGGGGGCTTTTCTTCAGTGAATTTGGCCAATAGAGCCACGTTTGAATCTCAGCTATGGCCAAACCAAAACAAGGGAAAACCAAGGGAGATACACCACCATGGAAAGGTGTGTCAACAAGCGCCATCTGCCAGCCAGTCTGGAAACTGAATGGACAAAAACTGCTTTAAGGCTTTTTTTACTGCATCCCTGGGAGAAAATCTGCACCCCATTAATGAGTCCCTGGCATGATTTTGGTAACTTAAACTGGGCAATTTTAAAGGCTTAGAATAAGTTGTGCCAAATATCAAAGAAAAGATGAGAAAAAATAAAACAGTAGGCAAGAGAGAGAAATTGCCATCAGAGTAAATTCATCAACATATTCAGATGCCTAGACATTAGCAAAAAATTACAAGCCATACTAGGAAACAGGAAGAGATGGCTCAGCAAAAGGAACAAACCAAATAAGACATTTAATCAATGATAATCACACAACTCTCCTAAATCAATTTAAAGAATTGAAAGAAAAAATGACTAAAGAAATAAAGGATATTAAGAAGATACCAAGAGAGCATAAAGAGTAATTTAAAAGTCTGCAAAGAAAAGTAACAGAACTTATGGGAATGAAAGACATAATGGATGAGATTAAAAATACATCAGAGGCAAATAAGAGCAGATTTGAATTGCTCAAAGGCAGAATTAGTGATTTTGAAGACAGAACATCCAAACTGGATAAGAAAGAGAACAGAAAGAGAAGACAATGGAAAAACTGGAAAAAGGTCTCAGAGAATTCAATGACTGTGAAATGCAAAAACATGCATGTTATTGGTGTCCCAGAAAGAAAAGAAAATGGAAAAGAAGCAGAAAGAATATTTGAGGAACTAATGACTGAAAACTTTCCAACCTTTATGAAAGACATAAATATCAATATCCAAGAGCAACACACCCTAATCAGAATAAATCTGAATAGACTTACCATAAGACACCAACTATTCAGAATGACAAATATCAGAGATAAAGCAAAGATTCTGAAAGCAGCAAGAGAAAAGTAAAATATTACATAAAAGGGAAACTCAATAAGATTAAATGTTGACCTCTCATCAGAAACTATGGAGGAGAAAAGAAAGTGGTATGATGTATTTAAATCATTGAAAGGGAAATACTACCAGCCAAGAATTCTGTATCTGGTAAAGCTATCCTTCAAAAAGAAGCGTGAGTTCAAAGTCTTCACAGACAAACAAAAACTGATAGAATATGTTACCAAAAGACCAGAATTACAAGAGATACTGAAGGGAATGCTGCAGCCTGACAGGAAAAAACAAGAGCAAGAGACTTATAGAAGAGTGTAGAAAGGAAGATTATTAGGAAGGGTAAATGAAAGGGTAAAGAGGTAAACAATAGTACAATAAGACAACAAAAGCCAAAGGTCAAAATGGATTAAGTAAGCAATGTTTCTACAGTAATAACATTGAACATTAATGTTTTGAATTCCCCAATCAAAAGACATAGACTGATAAAGTGGGTGAAAAAAATATGAACCATTTTTATGTTGTCTACAGGAGACTCACCTCAGATGTAAAAACACAATCAGTTTAAACATGAAAGTAATCCAGAAAATGATTGTGTTCCTATCTTTCTGGGTCTTTGGTCAAATCTGAAAGGTTTAGAATCCAGGGACGGAGTGTATTTTTTATTGTGTACCTTGAAACCCTTAAAATAGAAGTGAGAGAAAAGCACAGTGAGACAGGTTTCAGGACAACATGATTGAGAATATTTGTAAATGAAGGCTATTTAAAATACAGTGTGTTGTCTTCAATGTATCCAACCTCAGCAGGAGATTTTAGCAGAGAATAGATCTTTTCTTAAGAAGGATGTTGTGGAGATGATTTCACCAACAGATGCAGAGTTGGTCTAAATGTATCAGTCAGAATCCAGTCACAAAAGCAGGAATCAGTCCAGATATTTCAAAGAGAGAGGGGTTTAATGCAGGGAATTGTCTGCAAAAAAAAATTGTTGGAAGGCAAAGAGAAGCAAAATCAAGAAAGGAAAATACTGGAAGAGTAAAAGGGAGAAGGGAAATCAGGGCTGTCTTCCCAACCCTGGGCTGATGCTCACAAGCTAGTCTTGAGCTGTTTTGCTAGAAGCATCATGCTATAGCTGCCTTGACTCCTACTGAGCAGAAGCTCAGGACCTGACTTCCAGGGATCCTGCTGAAATGCCCAATTCTCTGTTGACAAGTCTGTCAATGGAAGTTATTCCTGGAGCCCCCAGTCATCTTATGCTGCTGCTGCCACTGCCAGAGACAACACAAGAAAGAGAAAATAAAGAATGTTTTGTTCTTCATTCCTTTTCAAATCTTCTGCCACTGCTTCCCTTTGAAGAAATATTACTGAAATCTGCTGAAAAAGGACATGGGGAATACTATTTTGCATAGTTCCAGCTTCCTGACATGCAAAAGACAGCAAAGAAAGGTTGGGATGAAGTTGAGAGCTAACAGATAAGTAATTGGAATACCAGATAATACATTTTTAGTAAGATTTTTAAAGATCCAACAGAAATGTGCTACAGGACAAAAACCAGTCACTCTTAACCCATCGAGATAGGAATAAAATTCAGCAAATAATTAATGAAATATGGAGGAAATACATAATAGGCAGGTATTCATATGTCTTAGTTAACCAGGGTTGCTATAACAAATACCACACACTAGTAGGCTTGAACAACAGGAAATTATTGGCTCAGGAAATTCAAGGTATCTGCAGGCCACGTTGTCTCCAAAGTATGTGGCTTTCTGATAGTGTCTTGCTGGCAATCAAACTCTGCCTCTTACATGTGGCAATCTCTTTTTTTGCTCCTCCTGTGGATTGTACTTCCATGTCCAAATTTCCTATGCTTATAAGGACTTAAGCCAAATTGGATTAAGGTCAATCTTGATTCAGTCTGGCCTCATCTTAATAGAATCATCAAAGATCCTATTTACTAATGAGTTCATATCCACACAACCAGGAGATCGGAATTGAACATGACTTCTTCGAGATATGATTCAATCTACCATACCAAATTATCAAAAATACTAATCTCTAACTTTGTCAAAGTACTGCTAATAAATAACTTATACTCTACATGGAGTAAATAATTAGAGAACTACGATATACTAGAGTCACCAACTATATTTACTACTGTAATTTATAACAAGGGAAAATTGGTGAGGGGAACTCTGGAAAGGCTTCAAAATAGCAAATTTGATTTTCACTTGTTGATGAGGTAGGATTTGAATGAAGGGGGTTTATTTTAGGTTAAGAAGATAACATAAGCAAAGAAACAAAGGCTAAACTGAGGTTACATGCAGATGGGAAATATGGAAAAAGTAGGAGTAAAATGAGAAAATTAGACTCACTGAAGGTTTTGAACATTAAGGTTGAGTCAGATTATCAGAGGCATAAAACTACTTAAGGTGTAGAAAAGTACAGTGTAGTGAGGAAGCATGATGAAAGCAGGTGTCTTTGAAGTCTTAGTAGAAAGATTTCACTCCACAATCTGCCGCCAGAGTTAGAAGGACTTAAATTCCATTCTCCTTTATAATCTACAAATATTGATTATTTTGGGGAACTTTCTACATCTTGAGGTATTATTCTGAGTGATATTTGTAGCAATAGTCAATGCCCTTGAATTTCCCTGACTTCCTTTCCCCTTCCATATGCAATTGTCCTCTTCCCAATTCCATCATGCTAGATAAATTACAAGTTTGTGTAAAACATTAATTTCAACCAAGGTAACACAGACCGATCTCCTTGAAGACAACTTAAAGAAGTGGTTACGAGAACATGCAGTGGAGCAAAACTGCTTAAATTAAAACCCCACTCAACACTTACTACGTGCGTAACCATGGCTATGTTACTTAAATTTCTTTTGGCTTCATCCTTAAAAAGCGTAATGGTAGAACTTATCTTGCAAGATCGTTTGCTGGATTCAGTGTGTTGGTAATATGTTAATCCTTTACAATAGTGTTTGTCACATGTAAGATTTTATGTGTTAGCTTCATATTCTCTATTACCTCCAGCACATGTTTTCTAACCTATACTTAAGTAATCTATTTTGACACAGGTACCATTATCTTCTGAGGTAGTTCATTATTTTTGGATCATTGAAATCATAAAATCTTTTTTATATATATGTTCACATTGAATTCCCTGTAATTCTAGCCATTGTTCCTACTTCTACCCTAAAGCTACTTGTGTAGCATTGCCTCTTGCATATGGCAGCCTTTTCTAGCTAGTATGAGAAATAGCTGCTCCTTGCTCAATTTTTCCATTTGCACACTACTAATATCTGGTGTTCTGCGGTCACCCCTTGGGCTGAAGTGTGGTTTGCTGGCCTGGCGGGGGAGCAGCCGCGGCAGGCCAAGCCGCTGCCCCCATAATAGGGTGGCTGGTCGGACTCACCGCCACCCCTGAAGGGAGCTCGTCATGGGCGCAGAGTGCCCTCGGGTCTCCCCTTCTCAGCAGCCATGCTTCCGCAGCCGCCCCTCCTCCCGGATGGCGCCACACGATGCCTGTGGGGCGGCACCCTTCTTTCTCCCTGCGCAGGCGCAGGGTGGAAAATTCCAGTCTGCCCTTTTCCCCTCCCCCGACAGCAGCAACAGCCAGGCGTGGGTGGAAAAATCCAGTCTGCCCTTTTCCCCTCCCCCGACAGCAGCAACAGCCAGGCGTGGGCGGGAAACTCAAGTCTGCCCTCCACCCCAGCAACAGCAGCCACCAATCCCTAAACCCTGCCCCTTCCCCCAGCAACAGCAACAGCCAATCCCTAATCACCACCCCTCCCCCGTCCAGTACCGCCCACTGACCTTTCGCCGGCAACCAATCAGAACAGGGCGTGGCTTCGACCAATCAGCCTTCCCCAGCCCCTATAAAACTGTTGCCTCTCCCTCAATAAAGTTGGACTTGCGTGTTTACCTTGTCTCCGCGGTAGTTCTTCTGCCGTGCGCCCTCCAGTCCTGAGAGCCCCCGACAAGGGCCTGGCCTCCCTTGTCCCCAGTTCGTCGCCTGCTTCTCCGGGTGACCCCCTCGTCACCAGCTTCGCTGGGCGACCCCGTCAGCCGAACCGCGCAACCCCTGTGAGACCGATCCCTCGTCTGCTGCCGGACCGACCCCTCGTCCCAAGTGGGACCGACCCCTCGTCCCAAGCGGGACCGACCCCTCGTCCAGGGCTGGACCAACCCCTCGTCTGCAGCCAGACCCCACCTCTACCGACCGAGCAAGCCGCTGCAGTGTTCCTTTAATTATTATGCATATAATATTTTTTAGACCCTCATAAACTGATAACTCACTTTTGTATCTGTTTCCATTTGTCAAGATTATTCCCAAATATCAAGGTAGCATTTGTACTTTCCTCTCCAAAAAACTCACATTGGTGAAATCTCAAATGACCAGTGACCCAGATATAATTGGACAAGGGGGCCTTGCACCATCCCATCATTCATCTACTGGTTAGGAAACTGAACTTGTCACTGTCAAATTGTTTTTCTGTTAGATAACTTGCTCAACAGGATCTCCTTACTTGGACTAGTAAACTGATAGGATGTGATCCTACAAAAGACAGAAGAGGAATATAGTATCAAACTTGCTCATTCTCTCCCACCTTCTCTTATATGGTGTTCAGCAAATTTTAAGCTGTAATGATTAAAACCTTATTGTATTATGAAATAATATTTACAGAGGTTAAGCACTGCATAGGAATCATGCATAAAACTTATAGTAATATGAAATAATTTAGCATAATGTCCTGAAAGGAACAAATATCTTTAAGGTTCTTTACAGATGCATAGTCCCTCTTTGAAACGAACCTCTTAGAAAACTAATCTATTATTTAATAATACTTTGTTAAAAGTTAAAATCAGCCAATACTTTTTCTAGACCTTTTATTTTAAATTAGCAAAATTTTTTAATACATGGATTGCAACTATATCTGTTCTAAAGTAAATATTATTAAAATAAAATTGTGAAATTGCTAAAAGGCAAACTTTTCCTAATAGTTAAATAAAATCACCTTATTTGATAAAATTATATATTACTTTAAGAGAATTTGGAGAAAAATATTCTATTAACAGTAAAATCAGTCTCCACTCTGAAGTCATTCTATACACACACACACACACACACACACATATCTACATCATTCTGAGAAAAAAGACAGTGATAGATGCATAAGCTTTGAATGAGATTTTCTCCTCTACATTTTGGTCCTTAAGAGAGCTCATCGTTTCAGCTCTCAGAGTAAGCAGTCATGTACACACACATTAAGACTCAGGTTTGGCTTATACCTCCAGGGTCTACATAACAATTTATCCTCTTGACAAAACTTTTCTGCTGATTAAACTGTGTAATTTTATGGCCCATTTCTTGAATAATATACTTGAACTTTTTAATGCATACCTCCCTAAGTTGCTGAGCCTATAAAACTGAAAGCTGACTATATTGACTTGTCAAATTTTCGAAGTTACACGTTTTCCTGATTGGATTTGTTGATTTATTGCTAACAAAGATAAAACTTTCCACTTCAGCCATTTACCTGGAATTTTAAATTGATTTAACCTGTAGGGAAATTGTATGAGTTTCAAAAAAGCTTGCAGTACATTTAGCCCTCAAAACATTAGCTTGATAGAAATGAAACTAGCAAAGAAACTGACCACAGAGTATCTTACAATTTCTACCACCTCAGGTTCTGAGTATAGAATCAGTTTTACAAATAATGAATATTCTCCCCCAAACATTATAATTAATGGTAAATAATTTATCAGCATTTTATAATTATGTTCATTATGAACTATAACACTAGATTTGCATTCTATCATTAATATTCTATAATCCATATTAAAAAATAGGAAATAAGAACCCCCAAAGCCTATTGAAAATGCTTACATAACCTCATAGGAGGCAATTAACAATACCCTACTTTTTGAATCTGTAAGAAGGAAAAGGTATAGTCAGTTTCCTTCTCAAAGTTTATTATATAATTCTAAGCTGTACTAGAGGACAGATTTTTCTTTCTAGGCTTCTATTAGGTAGTAGGTGTTTTTCATACATTATTAATTCATTTAATAAAAAAGTCTCTTGTGGTTTTCTCTGGAAAATTCCTATTTATCATGAAATTTTATTGTACACTTCAGACTAAATAAAAACAAGTCATTTTCATGTCTGTAAAGCTCTAAATATTTCTTGTGTCATTAAAAAAAATTAATTTGATACTATCAATGCAAAATTAGTAACAAGCCTGGCAAAGAGAACAAGGAATTCCAAGAGAAGAAACAAGAATCAATTAAACTTTTGTCCGATTGAAGAGAAAAGCTAAAGTCCTACAATCTAATGTTCTGTCAGGAGATAGAAACAATATTTTTGAAGGTATATAAAATAAAACTTGACTCGTTAACTAAAATTAGTCTACAAAATTTGCTGTGCTCTGGAACTAGCATGAATCTACAATTGTAGTTCCTTATTATATTCTTGTATTTCTTTGGCTACAAACAGTGCAATGCAACCGTATCACTTCACCATTTAGAGTGCTAGAAATAAGCATGTAGAGAGCATAGCCGAAAATCCCGCTGGATAAAGCAGCTTGGTCAGGGCAGCAGAGCGGGAAGCAGATTTTATGCCCTTACCTTGGACCTGTGTTTGTTTATGAACCCACACTGCTCCCCACACAGGGGTCAGATCATACCAGAAGATGCAAAGTAAGTTATATAGAGAATGGAGGAGCTTACTATTTTGAAGTGCCCTAATTTACTGTTTCAGGAGAGTCATTACAGAGGAATGTAACAGTAGGTACTCCAATTCTTCACTTTGAAAGTTAAGCTCCGTAGGAAGTTGAGATAACAGGCCAAGCATGACAAATCATCTCCAGGTTGGTGGTTGGGAATATAAAGGAGATCTTGAGCTAGTTTCCAAATCCTAATCAACGTCATGGTTGGTTGGGAGAAAAATGGAACAGGGGGTACTTTTTTTGTGGGGTAGGGAAGAAAAGAGGAACAGAAAACTACCAAGACCCATGATCCTCCTATTCAAGACACACTGACCCTAACTGAATTTCAGAAACAGTACATTTGGCTTAAGGAGGGAGCAGGTAGCAAGAGGAATTCTGGACGTGTTCAATTAGGAGATAGGTACTTTTTTTTTTGTAAAGCCATAGGCACACAGAATTCTTAAGTCGCTTCAGAAAAATCCAACTGCTAGAATTCTACATATTGGAGCTGGCATTAATCCAAAATTTATTTTATGTAGGGGTGAAAAAGTAAGATCTCTAGATCTCCTTTTTCAAAAACAAAATAAGTTATTGTCTACCATGAGCATCTCTGCTGCCAGAAGCCAACAGAAGCAAAGTCTTTGCTTCAGTTTTGCAAATTTAGAATAGAATAAAGTGAATTTAGCCACAATTACCAACCTCTCTGGTGTGTCATTATAAGTCAATGGTAGACATAGAGCAGGGGTTCTTAACATTTTTTGTTCCATGGAACTTTTGCCAATCAGGTGAAAACCACAGATCCCTTACTAAATCCACACTATTCTGTGTATTATTTAATAAATAGAAAGCATCAACATGTCCTCACACAAGAATAATATTTTCTTGAATTCCAATTCAACCTCATGGACCCCTGGTTAAGAATCCCTAACATAGAAGAAGCAATCTGAAGGGGGGAAAAAGGGAAAAAAAAGAAAACCAAGGTTAAAATAAATATTGATTGTAAGGAGTGAAATAAGTTACTTCAATCTATCATTCATATACATTAAAAAAAAAAAAAACAGAGATAGGGAAAGTAAAATTTAAACCCTTATATATTGGATATACCCCAGGCAAGGAATTTTCAAAACCTATTGCAGATATTCTTCTAAAACGGTCCTCTTCTTTCTTCACTGCTCCATTTCCAGCATTCCATCCTTTTCTAGTTTAGGTAAATTGTCTAAGCTTAAAAATATCCAGTTCTGTTGGAAATAGTCAGTTAAGCTGACTCCGATCATCTACATTTGACTTAGTCTTTGTGGAGGCCACCAATTCAAATAACCAAGATGCTTTTAATTTTCCAATTCCCTCAGCAAGTAGTAAGCAGTGCTTCTAAGAATAGAAAAATTGTTTATCTACCTTTTGCATCAATGTCTTTGTTCAAGCTATTCCCCACACATGGAAAAACTCCACCCTCCTAAACTATGAATGAAGGCTCATTTCCATCTATGTAGGCTTCCTTGATTTCCACTGCCCTTTCTCTTACTCACAAATTCCCTTGTACTTGATTTAATATATTTATGATAACTTATGATACTTATGTTACATGGTATACACTAATAACTATTACTAAAGGGATACATAACTTGATTATCCTACTTGATTATTCAATTTTGATTCTTCCTTTCCACATATCACCACCTTGTTAGCCCAGCCGGTTGTGCTCAGCTTCTGCCCTCTTTATTCTCCATGCAAAGATCACAGAGAGCTACTTGGAGGCGAAGGTGTGTCCAATCAACTTGTGTGTTAAGGATACAACTGCTACACTGGCTTCTCCTTTGTGAGTTTCTTTTAAAACTGTGTTGTACTTGACTATTCCAAAGATGTTTGGGGAAATGGAAATTATATGGAGACGTGTTTAATGGATCTGCTCGGTGTCCCTTTATTTTTTGAATCAAATTCCAGACTACTTAAACACAACTCTGACTTTCCAGCTTCAGCTTTTGCCACGATGACCTGGTAACATGCCCCCTTGTCTTTGATTTCAGTATCAGTTCATGTTCCTACTCTTTGCTTTACTCACAGTTATTCATTCCGGTTTTGTTGGAGTGTATTTACTTTGTTTGACAAATATTTTTGGAGTACCGGTATGTCTGGCCTCAACACATTCCTTAGGATATGTTTAGTAAAACAGTTTTAACCTCCATGCACTTTTAACCCAGTAAGAGAGACAGATATCAATGAAATGGTCACATTTATCAGTCTAGGATTGCAATTTGTGGTGAGTGGTATTAAAGGAAAAGTGCAGGTATTGGCAGGGTAGGGAGACTTGACTTAAACCAGGTAACAGACACATTTCTTTTGGAAGAAGAAACTTTGAGCTGATCTCTGAAGGTTGAGTCAGTGACCTAGGATGGGTGGTGGTAAAAAGAATTAGAAGATGACAGGATGAGAGAAATGCAGATGAAAGGCAGAGAATTAGAAGAACGCCTAGCTTGTGGAAGGAACTGAGTGTGGCTCGGCTCATGGAGCAAAGGGGAAATCAGAACCTGAGTCTAAGGAGACTGGCAGTATAGGTTCATACGTCTTTTTATAGGAACTGTTAAAAATCAGTGGGTTTCTCCCCAGAGCAATGGGAAGCCGTTGAAGATGGAGTGCTCTGATCAGATCCGTATTTCCTTAGCATTGCTTTGGCTTCCCTGAAGAAAGGGTAGTGGAATGGGTTCAAATAATCATAGGGGAATTATTTAGGGTGATATTCCTTTTGTTGGCAAAGAGTAAAAGAGTTTATTAAGAAACAAGAAAAGAATACATGGACTGTGGGCATGTTGCAGGGTGAGTCGTGCCTAGGGTGATATTTCTTTTATCCAAGTGAGAGATGACAGCAGTGGGACTAGAAGGGTACAAGCAATAGGAAAAGTGGATGGATTCAAAAGATGTTTAAAATGAAATTTATCGTACTCAGTAATAGGTAGTGTATCAT
Source organism: Dasypus novemcinctus (assembly GCF_030445035.2). Lineage (NCBI taxonomy): Eukaryota > Metazoa > Chordata > Mammalia > Cingulata > Dasypodidae > Dasypus > Dasypus novemcinctus. The sequence continues at coordinate 6,473,224 of NC_080701.1, read as the reverse complement.
GGAGTGAGAGAGCGATGATAAAACGGTTGGTAGTAAGAGTGTGGTTAGAGAAGTGTCCCAGTTTGATTGCTAATAAAGTAGACACAAGTGGGTGCCCACCATGTCTTAGCTTCAGAGATGCATTTTAGATCTTAGCCCTCCATTTGGGGACAGAAGGAGAATATATGCATTTTCTATTTCATTGATTTTATTGAATGTATTCATTCTATTTACTCTCAAGATCCAGGTACCTTGTTAAGTTCTGTGTCTGGTTAGCAAAGGGAATGGCAAATGAGTTTGTAATTTTGGTACAGTGGAGTAGGTCTGTGATGGAGCTAACACAACGTGCTGTGGAAACACACAGAGGGAGATGTTTACTCAGTCTTGGAGATCCAGTAAGGCTTACTGAAGAAGCAGCACCCTAGCTGAGCAGGCAGCATGATCACTAGGAGTTTTTCAACAGAGAAGTGTAAGGAAAAGTCTATAAGAAAGAAACCCGTGTACAGAAAATTATGCACTAGAATCTGGTTACAACCTTGGAATGCGTGTCAGTGGGCTTGAAGCGGCAGAAGCAGCAGGGTATGGCTCTTCCACATTAGCTGGAGGGAAATTGACCAACTAGTGGAAATTTAGTGGCTGATATTGCACCCTTGAGTAGTTAAGTGCTGCCTCATATTGCTTGTAACATATTCAGGCAAACTTTTTCTTCATTAAGATTATAGCACTTGTAGGTGAAAATCATGATGTATAAGTTACTCTGGCAGGCTAGCACAGTTCTGAGCTCACTGTAAATGCCACAACTATTAGTTGGCAGAAGAAAAATTTCTTGGGATGAACACTTCAGGTCATTCAAGCCAAATAGAGGGCATTGAAAGTTCTATCCAAAGCTAACTATACATTTTTTTATGCATTACTCTTAACCTGATTAGTACTGATAATTGAAATTCTATAAATTTTCAAGTGGAAGCTAACAGAAAAAAAATTAAATTCATAGTTGTGCACATTATAGCTGTTAGCTACACTTGGGGAAGCAAACTAGATTTATCATAATAAATGAATATTCATATGTTATACTTAATTTATAGGGAAGTGTCTATTTTTAAATTCATTAGAAAGAACTGCAGTTTAGATATAATTTCATATTGATTTCCTCTGTTTTCGTCTCTGTAGTTTCTACTCTGTTCTGTTCAATGTAACAAATTTCTGCTTAGACCACGCTTAAAAAATGGAGAACTGGAGCGGGCATCATCAAGATAGCAGAGTGAGGTGTTCCAAAGCTCTGTAACCCCACAGAAGTTTTAAGCAACAAACTACACCATGCAGAGCTCCAGAAAACAGTTAAAGAGTTGAGTAGTTAAGTTCTCAATCAAGAAAAAGGCAACCAAAAATTGTAAAAAAAACTTGGTGGCATCACTGCTGCTCCTTCCCCTACACCCTCTTCAGCCAGGGCAAGGCAAGCTGAGCTCCCAGTGTGGGTCTCTGGTCGCAGTTTCTTAGGCTGCAAAGAAACTTACACATATGTGTGCACGTATGGCTGTACCTTTCTGGTGGCCTTGAAGGACCAAGCCAGGATGCTTGTTTCAGGCTCGCCATCCCAGAATTTGTGCAACCCATAGAAGTGACATGTAGGGCAGCTAATTTAAGAATTTAATCACTTCACAGCTGACTGAGGAAAAGGATTACCAGATTTAAGACATACCCTGTACTACCCAGGACCAGAAGGAAAGCCTATTTCCTAGGGAAGAAGGGGACATTCTGATCCTCGTTAAACAGGAATTCCTAAGGCCAAGCCTCCATGCCCAGGACAAGACCATGCTCAGTAAAAACGAGGAGGACCCTACACATTTACCTGAGGCTCTTGCTTAGACACATTGGTAGGACGGTGTCTTACTTTGTCAAAGGGGCGCCAGATGCAAAGTACCAAAAATCTATTGGCTTATAATATAAGGAGTGTTTACTTGGGTTGAAAGCTTGCTGTTCCCAGCCATGAAAATTCCAAGTTGAGGCACCATAAAACGTGTTTTCTCACCAAAGTCAACTACTGTTGAACTTGGCATGTTGCCACGTGGTGAAACAAGATGGCTGCCAATCAATACCCAGGTTTGGGCTTCCTGGCTCCTGCGCACTCCTCTTTCTTCCTGATTTCAGCTGCAGGACGGCATAGGGCTTGCCTCTTAGGGTTTCTTACCGTAGTCTTGGCTCCTCCGCTCGATTCCCAAGGTCAGCTGTAAACCATCAGGCAGATGGCTCATCTCTCCCTGGGGCCTCGTCCATTTGAGCCTTCTCTTTTCTGTCCCATGGGAGAATCAGAAATGACAGAGCTCTGTCTTCCTGTCTATCTGCTTCAGGGTCTGTTTATAGCAGACCCAACAAGGGGGTGGGACTCAACCTGAGTCACCTCCACTGATGAAGTCGAATCAAAAGCCCCCCATATTAGTCAGGGATCTCTAGGGAAACAGAATCAACAAGCGATATCTGTGAATAATATGCAATTCTATAACAGTCTCTTAAGCAGCCGTGGAGGTACACAAGTCCAGGTTCTTCAGGCTGGCTGCAACCAGGGGCTGCAATGAAAGTCCAATGAAGGTACTTGACGAGTTCTGGGAGATGTTGGCTGTCCAAAGACGAGCTGGGAAATTCTCTCTTAATGCTGGAATCACTTCCCCTTTTAAGGAATTCAACTGATGGAATTAAGCATCACTCACCGCTGATGGCGACCTCCCTGATTTATGTAATTATAACCAGCTATCTATGATTTATCACTGTGGTTAAGCCAATGGTGACTGAAGTCCATAAATGCCCTTGAATTACAGTTAGCCCAGTGCTTGCTTGATTAAACAACTGGGCACAATTACCTGGTCAAGTTGACACAATAGCCTTATCATCACAGCCCCAAATCAATTTTAACCAGTAATCTAATCAAAGGCCCCTCAATTGGATTTAATGCAATGTGCAATGTGTGGTATCACATCCAGAGTAATACGTTAGTTTACAAACATCTTTCTTTTTGGGGGATTCATAAAATAATCCCAAACTGCCACAGATGGATGACCTCTGAAAGGGAGAATGTACATAGGCCAATCTTCAAATACCGGAAAAGGAGTTTTCTTAACTCAACTTAAATTCAAAGATGCCTGTAGGTTGAAATTAGAAGGATGAAAAAATAGTTCTCAAAAGGAAATGAGGATGGCAATACCAATACCAGAAAAAAATAGACTTAAAATAAAAAATTGTTAAAATGGACAAGGACAACACTATGTATTTACAAAAAGGACAATTCATCAAGAAAATATAACAATTATAAACTCATATGTATCTAACAAGGAAGAACCAATATATATGAAACTAACATTGATAGATTCGAAGGAACTCATAGATAGTTATACATTAATAGCAAGAGACTTCAATATACTACTTTAAATATTGGATAGAATATCTGGACAGAAGGTGAATGAGGAAATAGAGAACTCGAACAATACTATAAATCAACTAGATCTAAAAGGCACATGTAGAACCCTTCACAGATCATTCTCTGGGATAGACCATATGTCAGGACACAAAATAAGACTCAATAAAGTTAAAAAGATTGAAATAATGCAAAGTATCTTCCTTGACCAAATTGGAATGAAGCTAAAAATCAGTAACAGAGGGAGAACTGGAAAATTCTCTAGTTCCATTACATTTAACTGGAAATTAATGTCATACTTTTCAATAGCCAATGACTCAAAGAAGAAATCACAAAAGAAATTAAGAAATATCTTGAGATAAATAAAAATAAAAACACAACCTATTATTATGCAGCAGTAAGAAGAAATGAAGTCGAGAAGCATATGACAACATGGATGAGCCTGGAGGACAGTATGTTGAGTGAAGCAAGCCAGACACAAAAAGACAAATGCTTTGGTTGTGCTAGTATGTGCTATTGTGAACTAAACATACTGTGCAAACCCATGGAATAAATAAGTAGAATATAGGTCACCAGAAAATGGAGGATAGAGAATGGAAAGCTGAGGAGTAAACTGTGCAGAGTTGTTAAAAAAGTTGTTTGTAAATTTTTGGAAATGAATAGAAATGGTGAAAGCATTTCCTGGTGCTTGTAAATAACAATGCTATTGTATGGGTGTGACAGAGGTCAAAAAGGAAACTCTAAGGTTATGTACATTACTAGAAGGAAAGCTAAAACTATAACATGGGACTGTATAAGAAATACTCAAGAAATATTAGCAAATATATAATGATAGTCATTGTGTTGATCATTAAGAAATGATAGTTTATAGAATTGTATCTTACCTATTAACAAGCTCTTAGGTTCTTTCTGAAAATTGGAATGCAAGTTTTCAATATGGCTCCCCATGAATATATTTCTCAAAGTTACCTGAAGCTGTATTTCCTTTAAAAAGGAGAAGCACAAAATGGATAGACACATAAATTCTTAAATTTTGTTACTATCAAACCAAATATCTCCTCTGAACAATTAACATAGGCAATGATACTTTTGTCATAAAGAGTGAGCAGTGTGCTCAACTGTCTGAAATAGTTTAGGTTTCTGAAGACAAAAGCAATATGTACAAATAAATTGCATTTTATTAAGTAGCAATAAAATCTATGTAGGTACTTTGCAGCAGAAAAACAGCGGGGCTTTGTCTGGTCATTCCTAACTCATTAAAATAAATAGTATCCCACTATAAAGGGCTGCTTTTTAAAAATTAATCGTACCAGCGACATTTCTAATTTCTATTTCTTTGCTTCAATTTTTTGCTCATCAACGATGCAGTGACTGATTCACTTGTGGTGTTGCCTCCACACACATTATTATCCTTTTAAAAAAACTCTACTCAATGCGACTATTCCAACAGTGCTTTCAACCTACACGTTTTCTGCTGGAGACATTGTTTTGTTTTCATTTTATTAACAAGCTATTTTCTATTGAGATAAAATTTTCTTGCATTCATCTTTGCTCTCGGGGCTGGAGTAAAAGGAGCCCTTAGTGCATTGCATTGTTGAAACCAGAATCTACCAAATCCCATTAGTTTAAACTTGTTAGCAAGGGTGCTGTTTCATTCAGCTGTATAGCCTTAAATATGCACTTACTGATACTAATGGTAGTCACCATAAGGCTTTCTTTATTATTATTTTAGCAGGAAGAATATTTTTTCCAAATAATATGTGGTGTTCTGTTTTATTTTGTTTTGTTTCCTTTTTTGTTTTTTAAGGGAAAAACCTCAAAAGGGTATTTTAATATTTATCGCTAAGTATAGTGTAATTTTGTAAAGGACTGAACAGAGTATTTAACTGACTTTAACTATTACAAAAATTATAAAGGTTTATCTTCATTTTCTGAATGCTTAATAGTTAAATGTTTTCTAAAGATTGTAATTTCATATTTCACATTAAGTTCTCAAGGCATCACATAAAGTTAAGTTGATGTTCACTGTTAATTAAATATTTGTAAATAAATATTTCAAGAACTCTTTCACTTGGAATTTCAGAAATTCCTCAATATGATTCGGTTTTTACTTAGACTAGTTGACAGATCATTATTGCTTTTAATTCATAATTTGATTGAAGCAGAGCTCATATTCCATGAGGGTGAAATAACTGCAGTTTTATTTTTATGATTGGCTTGTGTTTAAAGTATCCTATTAGTATTGAATTCATTCGTTGTTTGGAGCAATCTGTGTAAACCATTTGTTCATTTTGTGAGAGTTAGTTGTTTAGCAGTTGGATAATATGATCTGTAAATCTGCTTACCTTGGTATACGGAAGCTGTAAAATATCTCAATTCCCTAAAAGCAAATTAGTACATTAGAGCAGCACGTTCTCCGAGTTCTCACTTTTCCGTCCAGATACTTGGGGCGCCATGTGTGACATGAGATCAAATAAGGATCTAGTGAGGATGCCAACGTCAAGCCACTCACTCTATATTGATAAATATATAATTCATAAGTTAAAATAATTGAAAAGAGAAATACTAATTGTCCTCCCTCACCCCAAGATACAATCTTACAACCTTGACTTCGGTGACTAGCACTCCCAATGTTTTTAGGATTTCCCTCTGATGTGCTCCCATGGAATTTTTTGAATATCTCTACAATAGCTTTATTACACTGTCACTTGTTTTGCCTTTCTCCTAGAGAAGAGGTTCTGAGAACTGACGGTTTGGCACATTTATTATTATTATTATTATTATATCTTCAGTGTGTAGCCTTCCAACTGGAAAATAATACATGCTCAGTAATGTGTGGAGTGAAGAAACAACCACGGGATGAGACCTCCCAATGAGTCTCTCTTCGTTCAAGAATCCTCTTTCTACTCCCACCCACCAGCCCTTCATTGCTCTCTCCGGCTGACTGTGGCAAGGACAGGTTATCTGTGGTTTCTGGCTGTCATGTTCAGATGCACACGTTCTGGGGGGATAATCACGAGGTTGCTGGGGCTGAGGTGCACCTCTCCCGCGTGCCTGGGGGAGAGCTTTGCTTCCATTCCAGGTGCTCCACGGACAAGGGAGTGGTTAGTGTCCAATTAGGAGTGATGCCGTCACATCTTCTGTAATTAGAAAATGGCACCTGTAGAGTCAGAGGCCAAGTTACTCAATTAAAGAAAAACTCTCTCCCTCTATATTAGACTAAAAGTTAGTGCTATACATATTCCTGAGAAAAACTACTCCCATCAGAAAAAAAAAAAGGAATGAAATCTGACTTTTGGGGGGAGGATAGCTGATCTTATGTTTATCAACTGATATTTCAGATAGAGTGGTACATTTCTAAGATACTCATATTTTTAATTTATTCATTTAAACTAGGGAATATTTTTAATTTTAGGCCAAAAATGATTAATTTGGGGAAATTAATCATACACTCTATTATATCATGGTTTTGGTGAATGCAATCTTCCATGAAGGAAAGATGCTTGAATTATGTGGAAACTCTTAAAAAGAATAAGTCTCAGATATAACTTCATGTTCATTAAAATGTGGGCTATAGTTCACTCTTTGTTCTTTCAGAATTATGAGTACTCTACCCTTGTGCTGATGCGGCACTGTCAAGCAGTAATTTTATATGGCTTATCGACACTTATTTCCTTAGAAGTACAAGCAGACAATTTATCTCCCAAATTGGGACACCTCTGAGAGTAGAAAGGAGAGCTATTTGTTATCAGGGTGGATAAAACTTGTAAGCTAGCACTGTCCAGCACACTTGGTGCATGTAATAGCCCTAATTAACAGTGGCTCCTGCCTCCCCACACAGGGCTGTGTTGCTAAAATTATTGAACAAAGTCAGATTGATTCTGATTTATCGCTAGTGTAACTAGCAGAAAGAAAATACTGAATTAACTCAGGCAGGCCCCAATGATTTGGCCTGACTACCATTTTTCTTTTCTATCAAATAGGACCATATATCCTGGTTCCACAGCCTCATTTCCTTATATTTGTTATCACCTGTTTCATCGCCTCTCTGTTCATAAAATCCTCCCAGAAGGTGCAACGACAAAGCATATGACTGACAGTAATATGTTTTAACAAATACTAAAACTAGGGAAAACTATTTCTTCCTACTTTTTATCTCAACATTATTCATTTAATAATAAGAATGATTTTAAAATATCAGTGCTGGCACTCAAATCCAGTAATAGGTATATGAGAAATATAAGAAAAATAGATAAATCAAAATACATTCAATCAAACTAATTTAACAATTGCATTTATCATTTACAGAAAATACAGTTATTGTTATAATCTACAACAAATGACGACACCCCAGGGTTCTAGTTGGCTTTCTGTCTCTCTGCCCACTTTGAAGTCAGACCCTTTGCTGTTTCCTTTTCACCTCCCTAGTCTTCAAACGTTGGTGAGCCTCCAAGATCCACGTTGGGAAGACTTTCTCCCTTTTATTATTATTTGTTCTCCACACTAACTCCCTGCGTGATCTGGTTCATGTTCATGGCTTTAAATCCCACCTCATGAGGGGCATCCCTGGGCTCCAGAGCCATTTATCCACCTGCCAAATGAGATGCCCACTTGGGGTTCGCATCTGGAAATTGTCAGAACATTGGCCTTCACTCCCCGCCCCCAGTGGAAGCCTGCTCCCCACAGGCCTGATTGCCTCTGTCAAGGGCCACTGCTTTGTACAGCTCAGGCTAGACCACAGGATCTAGCCTTGACTCCTCCCTTTTTCTCCCATCCTGTATCCAGTTTATCAGCAAATCCTCTTTATTTTTTTTTAATATTTATTTATTATTATTATTTTTTAATTACATTAAAAAAAAAATATGAGGTCCCATTCAACCCCACCACCCCCGCCCCCCACTCCCCCCACAGCAACACTCTCTCCCATCATCGTGATACATCCATTGCACCTGGTAAGTTCATCTCTGAGCATCACTGCACCCCATAGTCAATGGTCCACATCATAGCCCAGACTCTCTCACGTTCCATCCAGTGGGCCCTGGGGGGATCTACAGTGTCCCGTAATTGTCCGTGAAGCACTATCCAGGACAACTCCACGTCCCGAAAACGCCTCCACATCTCATCTCTTCCTCCCGTTCCCCACACCCAGCAGCCCCCATGGCTACCGTTCCCACACCCATTCCACATTTTCTCTGTGGACATTGGATTGGTTGTGTCCATTGCACACCTATGTCAAGTGAGGGCTTAGATTCCACATGGGTACTGGATGCACTCTTCCCGCTTCTAGTTGTAGACACTCTAGGCTCCATGTTGTGGTGGTTGACCTCCTTCAACTCCATGTTAGCTGAGTGGAGTAAGTCCAATAAGTCAAAGTGTAGGAGCTGAAGTCTGTTGAGGCTCTGGGCCTGGGTGTCATATTATCAGTCCAGAGATTCAAATCCCCTACATATATCTTAAACTCAGCACCGACTACAATTCCAATAAAGTAGCATGCAAGTCTTGTGAAAAGAGATCCCCTCTGAGTCCATTTCCATCACGCAGAAACACCAGCTCCAAAGAAGGGCCATCTGTCATGGCAGTGAACCCCTTCTGCCATGACCATAGAACCCGTGGGTCTCTTTATCCCTCAAAAGAACCAATACCTGGGGTTGTATCCATCCTATCTGTCTCTTAGACTCTGTTCAGTTGTACATAGGGGTATTCCTTCTGACAACCTCCAGACTCTTTTTTAGAGACTCACAGCCTTATAATCTCATTTCTCCTTTCCATTTCCCCCTTACATTAGGTCAAACTGCTTCCCGAAGTCATGTTATTATATGTAGACAGGTATATTCTGCTGTTCCGCATTGAATCTTTAATTCAAGGTCATTTTCTAGTTGCTTCTTCAGCTGGTATGTGGTAGTGATCCTTCGGTGCCAGGGAGGCTCATCCCCGGGTGTCGTGTCCCACGCTGGGGGGAATGCATCACATCTACACGCTGAGTTTGGCTGTGAGAGTGGCCACATTTGAGTAACATGAAGGCTGTCAGGAGGAAACCCCCAGGCACAATGCTACTCTAGGCCTTGTTCTTATTGCAGGTGCATAGGCTCAAAAGTGTAGCCATTAGTATCAAGAGCCCACTGTTGGGCCCTCCTTCCTTCCTGGTTCTTGCCGTTGCACCTGGAGGATTGCCACTGCTCTCCCAGGGCCCACAACAGTGACCCCCCAGCCAGGAGCCCAGTACCCCCCCAGCTGTTGTTTTTAATTGTTTCCACTATGAGTATATATAGACATTACCATATACCCTGGGCATATGCCCTGTATAACTCCCTGTCAACCATATATATCCTGTCAATAACATCCCATATCAGTATTCCTCCGCTGCCATTGTTGAACCACTCTGTGATCCAAAACTTCCCGTAAAGTGAATCCCAACATAATGTCAGCTTCAGAAGAGTCTTAGATCACCAAAATTCACCTATACAATATACAGTATTTCCCCAGATCCACCATAAAACCTTTTCCCTTCCACAGCAATAATCTTTTAACTTATTCATATCATATTTCCTGAAACTGATGTACAGATTCCAAAACTATAGTTTTCAAACAAGGTAACATTTGTGCTTACTATGTGGTCCATACTTTAGGTTGTAGTTTTCTAAATTTTTTAGTTATCCTATGTTTTGTCTTATGGTTTTCATTATTAGTCTGTCGTCCCCTATATGTTTTTGGTGTAATATTAGCTGTTTTATATTCATCCTCGTGTACTCTCACATAACTCCTCTTTTGCCCCCTTATTTACCTTTGTTCTATCCATTGCATGTCCATTTTCCCCTCCCCTTAGGGCCCACAACGCCTGTCAATCTAATGCCCTGGGAGCCGTCCTTTCTCACGAGAGATACAGTTCTCTCTATTCGACGGCATTAGTCTTCCCCAGGATATAGGTCCACCCCACCCAATGGTAGAACCCACCTTGGCAAAATGAGCCTTCAGCTATTCCCTCCGGAGTCCGTCCCGCATCAGACCATACCCCCTGAGCGTCCTAATCAGGTGACCCTCCTACTTATACTTTGATACGTTTTACTCAACATTTAGTTCTCAACGAACTTCTGGCACTCTCCCATGTTTGTATGTTGCCCCTCCCTCCCACCTATTTCTTGGACCATATTACCCCTCTTCCCATCCCCAGCCCCCCTCAAACCCAGAAAACCCCACCCGAAGGTAACCCCTTGCCCCCATTTTGTCCCTTCTTTGTGCTCATACTTACCCCCAGCTCATCACAGATTCCACCCCTACAGACGTTAACTCACATCCTTCCTCCACCCCCCGATTTCCTGTAAGCCACTTTTCCAGACTCTAGCTCTCTGAGGCAGTTAACTTATTTCATATCATTGAGGTCATATAGTATTTGTCCTTCAATGCCTGGGTTGCTTCACTTAACATAAGAGTCTCAAGGTTCATCCATGTTATCACGTGTGATTGTAGTGTATTGGTTCTTACAGCTGAGTAGTATTCCATTGTGTGTATATACCACATTTTATTGATCCACTCATCTGTTGATGGACTTTTGGATTGATTCCAACTTTTGGCGATGGTGAACAATGCTGCTATGAACATTGGTGTACATATATCGGTTTGTGTCCTTGTTTTCAGATCTGATGGGTATATACCCAGCAGTGGTATTGCTGGGTCATATGGCAAATCTATGGATAATTTTTTGAGAAACTGCCAAACTGTCCTCCAGAATGGTTGGATCCTTCTGCATTCCCACCAGCAATGGATGAGTGTTCCCCTTTCTTCACATCCTCTCCAGCATTTGTATTCTACTGTTTTTTTCATGGCTGCCAATCTTATGGGAGTAAGATGGTATCTCATTGTAGTTTTGATTTGCATTTCCCTGATAGCTAGGGATTTGGAGCATTTTTTCATGTGCTTTTTAGCCATTTGTATTTCTTCTTTGGAGAAGTGTCTGTTTAAATCTTTTTCCCATTTTTTAAATGGGTTGTTTATCTTTTTGTTTTCGAGATATATGAGTTCTTTATATATGCAAGTTATAAGTCTCTTATCAGATATATGGTTGCCAAATATTTTCTCCCATTGTGTGGGTTCCCTTTTTACTTTCTTGACAAACTCCTTTGAGGTGCAGAAGGCTTTAATTTTGAGGTAGTCCCATTTATCTATTTGTTCTTTTGCTGCTCGTGCTTTTGGTATGATATTCATGAAGCCATTTCCTATTACAAGGTCCTGTAGATGTTTCCCTACACTGCTTTCTAAGGTCTTTATGGTCTTGGCTCTTATATTTAGGTCTTTGATCCATCTTGAGTTGATCTTTGTATAAGGTGTGAGATGGTAATCCTCTTTCATTCTTCTACATATGGCTATCCAGTTCTCCAGGCACCATTTGTTGAATAGGCCATTCTCTCCCAGTTGAGAGGGTTTGGTGGCTTTATCGAATATTATATGGCTATATACATGAGGTTCTATATCTGAACTTTCAATTCGATTCCATTGGTTTGTGTGTCTCTCCTTATGCCAGTACCATGCTGTTTTCACTACTGTAGCTTTGTAGTATGTTTTGAAGTCAGGAAGTGTGATTCCTCCTATTTCGTTTTTCTTTTTCAATATGTCTTTGGCTATTCAGGCCCTCTTTCTATTCCAAATAAATTTCATAGTTAGTTTTTCTAGTTCCTTAAAGAAGGCTGTGTTGATTTTTATTGGGATTGCATTGAATGTGTAGATCAGTTTTGGTAGGATAGACATCTTAATAATATTCAGTCTTCCTATCCATGAACAGGGAATATTCTTCCATTTATTTAGGTCTTCTTTGATTTCCTTCAACAATCTTGTATAGTTCTCGATGTATAAGTTTTTTACCTCTTTAGTTAAATTTATTCCTAAGTATTTGATTTTTTTATTTACTATTGTGAATGGTATTTGTTTCTTGATTTCCTCCTGATCTTGCTCATTATTGGTGTACAGAAATGCTACTGATTTTTGCGCATTGATCTTATAACCTGCGACTTTGCTAAACTCATTTATGAGTTCTAGGAGCTTTGTTGAAGATCTCTCAGGGTTTTCTATATATAGGATCATGTCATCTGCAAATAATGAAATTTTGACTTCTTCCCTTCCAATTTGAATGCCTTTTATATCTGGTTCTTGTCTCAGTGCTCGAGCCAGTACTTCCAAGACAATGTTAAATAGGAGCGGAGACAATGGGCATCCTTGTCTTGTTCCTGATTTTAGAGGGAAGGATTTCAGGATTTCGCCATTGTAAACAATGTTGGCTTTAGGTTTTTCATATATACTCTTTATCATGTTCAAAAAGTTTCCTTGTATTCCGATCTTTTGGAGTGTTTTTATCAGGAAGGGGTGCTGTATTTTGTCAAATGCCTTTTCTGCATCTATAGATATAATCATGTGGTTTTTTTCTCTCAATCTGTTTATATGGTGTATTACATTGATTGATTTTCTTATGTTGAACCATCCTTGCATACCTGGGATAAATCCCACTTGGTCATGGTGTATAATTCGTTTAATGTGTTGTTGAATACGATTAGCAAGTATTTTGTTAAGTATTTTTGCGTCTAGGTTCATTGGAGAAATTGGTCTGTAATTTTCCTTTCTTGTGGTGTCTTTGTTTGGCTTTGGTACTAGGGTAATGTTGGCATCATAGAAGGAATTAGGCAGTGTTCCTTCTGTTTCGATTTTTTGGAATAGTTTCAACAGGATTGGTGTTAGTTCTTTCCGGAATGTTTTGTAGAATTCACCTGTGAAGCCGTCTGGCCCTGGGCTCTTCTTAGTTGGGAGATTTTTAATGACTGATTCTATCTCTTTGCTTGTGATTGGTTTGTTAAGATCATCAATTTCTTCTTTCGTCAGTATGGGCTGCTTATGTATTTCTAGGAATTTGTCCATTTCCTCTAAATTGTCATTTTTGTTGGAATATAGTTTTTCAAAGTATCCTCTTATGATAGTCTTTATTTCTGTGGGGTCAGTGGTGATATCACCTTTCTCATTTCTTATTTTGTGTATTTGCATCTTTTCTCTTTTTTTCTTTGTTAGTCTCGCTAAAGGTTTGTCAATTTTGTTGATCTTCTCAAAAAACCAGCTCTTGGTCTTGTTTATTTTTTCAAGTGCTTTCTTATTTTCTATTTCATTTAGTTCTGCTCTTATCTTTGTTATTTCCTTCCTTCTTCTTCCTGTTGGGTTACTTTGTTGTTGTTTTTCTAATTCCTTCAAATGTGCAGTTAATTCTTCAATTTCTGCTCTTTCTTCTTTTTTGATATATGAATTTATGGCTATAAATTTCCCTCTCAGTACCACTTTTGCTGCGTCCCATAAATTTTGGTATGTTGTGTTATCATTATCATTTGTTTCAAGGTAGTCATTGATTTCTTTTGAGATTTCCTCTTTGACCCACTGTTTTTCTAAGAGTGTGCTATTTAATTTCCAAATTGTCGTGTGAAGTCTGGGTCTCTGTCCCTTGCAAATTTCTAGCTTGACTCCACTGTGGTCAGAGATATTGTTTTGTATGATTTCGATCTTTCTGAATTCATTAAGCCTTTCTTTGTGGCCTAGCATATGGTCAATCTTGGAGAATGTTCCATGTGCGCTTGAGAAAAATGTATATCCTGCTGTGTTTGGGTGTAATGATCTATATATGTCTATTAGATCCAGCTCTTCTGATATACTGTTCAAATGTTTTGTTTCTTTAGTGATTCTCTTTTGAGATGTTCTGTCCAGAGTTGATAGTGGTGTATTAAAATCCCCACTATAATTGTAGATGCATCTATTCTTTCACTTAGTTTTTCCAGCGTTTGCCTCACATATTTAGAGGCGCCCTTGTTAGGAGCATAAATATTTATGATTGTTCAATCTTCTTGACAAATTGTCCCTTTCACTAAAATATAGTATCCTTCTTTGTCTCTCACAATTGTTTCACATTTAAAGTCTATTTTGTCTGATATTAATATAGCTACTTCTGCCTTTTTTTGGTTGTTGTTTGCTTGTATGATTGTTTTCCAGCCATTCACTTTCAACCTCCATGAGTCTCTGGGTCTAAGATGTGTCTCTTGTAGGCAGCATATAGATGGGTCATATTTCCTTATCCAGTGTCCCAGTCTGAATCTTTTGATAGGTGAGTTTAATCCGTTGACATTCAGTGTTATTACGTTTAGAGAGTTATTTATGGTAGCCATATTTTGGTTGGATTTGTGTTTGTTATATTTTGTTTGTATTATTTTATTTTCCCCTTCTATTTTTGTCTTTCTTGTTGCTTTTACACTCTCCTCCATCTCTGACTGTCCTGTTTTTTCCTTTCTTCCTGCAGAATTCCCTTAAGAATTTCTTGAAGTGGAGGTTTCTTGTTGATATACTCTTTCAGTTTCTGTTTATCTGTGAATATTTTGAACTCTCCATCATTTTTGAATGCTAGTTTAGCTGGATAGAGTATTCTTGGTTGGAGATTTTTTTCCTTTAGTACCTTGACTATATCATACCACTGCCTTCTTGCCTCCATCGTTTCAGATGAGAAATCAGCACTTAATCTTATGGAGTTTCCCTTGTATGTGATAGTTTTCTTTTCTCTTGCTGCTTTTAGAATTTTTTCTTTGTCTTGAGCATTGGATAATTTGACAAGTATATGTCTTGGGGTGGGCCTGTTGGGGTTTATGACCAGTGGAGTGCGCTGTGCTTCTTGGATATGTACATCTGTCTCTTTCAGTAGATTTGGGAAGTTTTCATTCATTATTTCCTGCAACACTCCTTCTGACCCCTTTCCCTTCTCTTCTCCTTCTGGAATGCCTATAATACGTATGTTTGAGCATTTTGCGTTATCATTCAGGTCCCTAAGTCCTATCTGGATTTTTTCTACCTTTTTATTGACCACTTCTACTATCTGTTTGATTTCCAATGCACTGTCTTCCACATCACTAATTCTCTGCTCTGCCTCTTCTAGTCTGCTGATATTTGCTGCAAGTGTATTTTTGATTTCTTGAATTGTGGTGTTCATTTCCATCATATCTGTTATTTTTTTGCGCATGTCTGCAATTTTCCCTCCAAGTGTTGTCTTCACGCTGTTAACCTCTTTCATTACTTCATCAAATTTGTCGGTGATAAATGTTCTGAGATCTTTCATTGCTTGTGCGAAGTCCTGCCCCCCTTCCTGATTTTCAGTTTGTTGACTGGATTCAGCCATGTTTTCCTGATTACTGGTTTGGTTTGTAGATTTTTGTTGCTGTCTTGTCAACATTTTTTCTTGACGGGTTTAATCAGTTCCTTAGCTTCTTTGTCTAGTCTTGGAGATTAATTAGCTGTTGTTTTTGCGTAAGTGTTATATCTTCTCTTTGTCACTTTGTTCTTCTTATTCCAATTTCTTATTGCTAGTTAAGCTCACTTTAAAGGAAAGTATTAGTGCTGGGGAAAGTCAATTGTGTAAGGAAGGAAAAAGTGTGAAGTAGTATTGGTGATATATGTTTACAAAGCAACAATATGAGTTCTGGGAGGATGGAGGTTAGATCATGTAAATTGTGTAGAGTTATAGTAGTAGGAAAGTACCTATAATGAGGTAGACGACTGAATATGGGAGGAATGTGGTATGTACTAAGAGGCTATTGTTTTCGTGAGAGAGGGAAAGAGAAAAGAAAGGTAATAGTTTCAGGGACGAATACCAGATGGAAAACTAAACAAAGGTATTAGAAATTAAGAGTTAGACACTTTGTGGATCAAAGAAAGGGAGATGGAATATAGGAGAGATAGCAGATGGTGGAGGATATCAAGTTGTAGGGGAAAGGGGATAGTGTAGATAGGCTAAATCTATTCACAGAGAAATGAGGCAGTGGAGGGTGAGGAAACCCAGCAAATGTGAAGTATTTCCTGTAGGACCTATTGTATTGTTAAGGTAAAATAGTATAAGAAGAATATTGGGAACAAGAAAGAGAGGATTAAAAAAAAAAAAAAGAACAACAAGAACAAAAAAAAAAAAAAAAAAAACACAACAAAAAACCAAAGAACAGAAACCCCGCCGCCAGGCTCGGCTGGGCTCAGC
This sequence comes from Dasypus novemcinctus, assembly GCF_030445035.2. Classification (NCBI taxonomy): domain Eukaryota; kingdom Metazoa; phylum Chordata; class Mammalia; order Cingulata; family Dasypodidae; genus Dasypus; species Dasypus novemcinctus. The sequence continues at coordinate 6,456,812 of NC_080701.1, read as the reverse complement.
TGGGCTCGGCTGGGCTCGGGTCCCCCCTCCCCCCGCCGCCTGCCGCGGCTCGGCTGGGCTCGACTTCCCCTCCCAACGCGGCTCGGCCGGACTCGGCTCTCCCGCCCCCCGCCTGCCGCCCGCCGCGGCGCGGCTAGGCTCGGCTGAGCTCGGCTCCTTCGCCCGCCGCGGCACAGCGCGGCTCGGCTCTCCCGCCCGCCACCTGCCGCGGTGCTAGCTGCCTCGGCTCCGCCTACCCAAGGAGGGAGTCCTCCACACGTAGCTGGGATCTCCGTGTATATTTCACAGGCGGATCCTCTCTGTTACCTTCCCTCCAAATCAATGTCCAGACACCTCCGGACCAGGAAAAATCCCGAAACAGCCGGTCCCAAAGAGTCTCCGACGCCTCCCAGCCGATTCCCCCCAGGAGCTAGTAACCGGGAAGTTCACTCAGCCGCCATCTTGCCTCCCCCTCCTGAAAAGTCCTAAATTATATCTTATAGACCAGTCCTTTCCATTACCTTCCCACCAAATCGATGTCCAGACACTTCCTGCCCTGAAAAAATCCTGAAAAAGCCTGGTCCCAGAGAACCTCCAGCGGTGCCCAGCTGCCTCTTCCCAGGAGAGACGGCAAGGCAAGCTCACTCAGCCACCATCTTGCCGGAAGTCCCAGCAAATCCTCTTTAAAATGTGCCCCAAGCCGGATCGCTTCTCATCACCTCAACCCACAAACCTGGCCCAAGATTGTATCTTCTCTTCTGCAATTCATGCAATAGTTTTCTAACTGATTGCCCAGCAAGACTGAAAATACAAAGAAAAAAGACCACTTCACTCTTGAGTGCAAACCCTTCAAAAGCCGTCAAAGCTTTCAGAAAGACAGTCAGAGCTTTGTGTGAGCCCCAGGCCCCGAGTGCTCAAACCCTCTGCTGCTTCTGGGACCCTGACCTCTTACCCTGGACCCCACCTCCACATCCCTGGTGTCTTCTGCTCCTGAAATGTGAGGAATGCAGCCCTCCCGGGGCTCTGGTACTTGCCGTTTCCTCTTCCTGGAAGACTCCCCCAGAGTCTCATTGCCCTCTCCAAGCTTCCTTCAGAAATGACCTTCTCAGTGAGATGTTCCCTGGCCACACCCTGAAAACTGCAACCCTCCCTCCTCATACCATCACCGCCCCCTCAATTTCAATCTTTTAGCTCTTACTACACTGTAGCATATGACACATTTTCATGTATTTATTTTATTTGCTGTCACTACCTCCATGATAATACTCCATGAATGCACTACATTGTCTCTCTTTTGACCTCTGATACAAAGAGTACCTAGGACATAGGAAAGGTTTATTACTATTTTTAAATTAATGAATGAACGTAAGTGGGTTTTGAAATATCTTGCGGTAGTAGAAAGAGTTAGGGAGACTAGACCTACTGATCATTAAATTTAGCAAAACTTGCTCATTCTTAAAAGCAAACTGTAAGACTTTTACTTTTAATTGAGTTTATTTTATTTTCAAAGACGCTTTAGATTACATAAATGTTACATAGAAAATACAGGGGATTCCCACATACCCCTCCCCTCGCCCTCCCACACTTTTCCCCATTAGCAACATCTTTCATTAGGGTGGTACATTTGTTACTTGCTATTAACCATGGTTTATGTTATAGTTTACACTTTGCACCATGTCATTTTATAGGTTTTCACAAAATGTTTAATGACTTGTGTATGTCATTACTTTGTCATGCAAGACATTCCAATGTCCCCCAAATGCCCCCTGTTCCACCTATTCTTCCATCTCCTTCCCCTTTAAACCTTTAATGGCCACTGCCTTTATATCAGTTTTACAAGCTCTTCCATTGCTAGAATAATAATAAGTCACCTTTACTCCATAGTTGCGTTCCCCACTTACCTTTGTTCATTCCTCACTATTGAGGATTTTGAGATGGTGATGTCCACTCTGCTTTCCTACTCAGAGGGGTCTTAGATCCCATGGGGAAGATGGATGGAGAGTAAAAAGGAGAGGAGGTATTCTGTTTGCATTTGTAGATGTTCTGTTTTGGGGGATGGGAGTTGTCCATCATCATCCTTTTGACACTGTCCTGGGAGCTGAATGAACTGGAGAATATTTGTTGCAACTCTGCTGAGATTCAGGACTCTACCAACATAAGATGTTATTAAGTTTTAACTGTTGTCTTTGGAAATTCTGTTCTAAATCACATCAAACATATCCTACAGTTATTCATATATACAGCTAAATTCATTCTGGGCTTGACAGTCCTGCTGCTATAGCAGTGTCAGCAAAAAAGAGCTGACGGTATTAGATTTGGTTGAAATTCATTTCCAATTTCTGATTAAACTGTTTCTTAGACTGAATTTTAATGCTAATAAGAATTAGTGAAGAAAAAATACATGGCTAAAATTGATCAAAATTGTTTCAAGGAGATCTACTAAAACATAAATTATAGAGACACAAAAATGTGCAGTAAGGATATCACTAGATCAAAGAACTGCTATTGAAATATTTTCTAAATGGATGGTTAACTTAATACAACTCGAGGCAGACCCTCTGGTAGAGGTTTCTAGGGGGGAACTAATTTTAACTGAGATGATAAAGGGCCCCAAGGTAAATAGTGTGTGTTCTGGACCTTTTGCATTTGGAGAAAGGGATTGATTCTCATTCCATCCCAGACAAGGAATGACCCACATTTTCAGCTTTTTAAATTACTCAACACATTATATAAAGGACTGGTCATAAAAATCCAAATTACATAAGCATGACAGATGGCTGTGCCTTTGTACGTTGTAAATTGTATTTAAAATATGCAGCAAATACCACGCATAGTGCTTAGCCGTCTCCCATGGCTGCCGGAGAGAGAGACTGACTGATTGAAATCCACAAATAACCAGAAATCTCATTTGTACCAGAGTTGCAAGCCACTACTTCACCCAACCTTCTATTGTAGTAGCCAGTATTAAAAAGTCTGATATACAGCCTCCCCTTGGGAGTATGGTTCTCTTATAAAATTTGAAGGAACAGAAACAGAGAGCCCAAATCCTCTGCACACTGAGTAATTGAGAGGCGAAGCTTGTGCCATGGTATATCTGAAGGGGCGGTTCGTGATTCCCTCAGCCACAATTCAGTGACCACCCTTGAGAAGCGGGAATATAAATGTGCCACAGCGTTTTCCATACAGCTAGCTGTTAGCCTTCAGAGCAGCACGACAAGTACAACAGATTTTGTTTTTCAGTGCAACTGTGGACATAGGATTTTAGGTTTAAGAAATTTGTTGCACATATTCTCTGTTCAGTATTAAAAAATGGAGATGTGGCCATTCATTCAACATTAGTATACACTCATCCAAATGTAATTTTCTCTTCTCAGCAACTAAGTGGTGCCTTATAAAATTGCAGATTAACTCTCTCTCTGTGAGAATTTAACACTGTTATATCACCCATATTCTTTATTTTTCATAAGACATAAACATTTAGGAGAGTGATGCAGAAAAAGCAACAAGACAATCAAAATGTAGACTTTTCTCTAGCAATGACCTGACTGATCTACAATTTGCAAATGCAGCAAGGATATTCAGAAAACAATTCTTTAATTTTTCACAGATTATTTTCTCTTTCATAGGAGCCAGGAATACTTGTCAAAACTTTAGTTATCCAAAGCTATTTCCGTTCTTTGCCAGTTGCTCCACTTGAGGCTTTAGTCTTGTTCAAAAGTAAACATACGTGACAGGCAGAATTTGAATGCAATGTGCTCAAAGTATGAGGAAGTTATAAAATCATTTTTGACAGCCTGCTCCATGTGATCAGGATGGCCTTGAGAAAAAGTTTAAGGCAATTGTCGTTGTATTTATAACAACAATATCCCAGCCAACATTCATACAATACTTTGTCAACTTTATAGTGAAAATAAAAATGCATATCTGATAATTAAGTTTTTGTTTGGGATTACTTTAAACCATGGATAGGTGTCAAATAGGTGTCATCTCTTAAGCCAACTACAATCTATTAATAGGGAATGGCGCCCTGGTGTGCCAGTTCCTGAAATTTTGAGGTCCAGCTGGTCTATTTATCATGGTTGCGGAGGGAGAAGATAAGAGTAACATCCCACGTCTACTCCTGGGAATACAACACAGCCCATGCTTAACCACATTTATGCATTCCACGTCCTGTGTTGTGAGGTCTAAAATGTCTCGGGCTGTCTTGACATCTGAACTTGTCAGACCTGAAACCTTCACAATGTGTCCCCTGCTCTTGCCAGATTTGACCACCGCCCAGCCGCACAGACTCCCCACCTGGAGAGCTCCCCTATTTTCTGGACCAGCTGTCCCCCACTTGATCTTCAACCTGACAGGCTTCATCGTCCTGCCGGGCTACAGAATTATTCAAACGAGACCGTCACAGCCTCCGGTGGGAACTGGGTCACCCCACCTTATTGTTATGTACATACACATAGCCTTATGGTTCCGTTTCTCTGGAGAATACCAGTACAGCCATCACATTTGAAGGAGAAGAATACAGTGGTTAGCAATGTTCGAGTCTATTTAAGAGCCACTAAATCATCTAGCCATGCTGCTATTTCTAAAACTTGAGCAAGATCCTAAATTGGGAGCCTCAATTTCTCCTCCAATCATAAGATTATTATGTGGATTAAGTAAAATAATCTTTGTAAAAAGTAATTTGCACATGCCTGGTACAAAGTGTATTATCTTTAACTATTATATATTATGTTATCAAAAAGTTAATTAACTGACTGTATACATACCACCTAAGAATAACAAACCACTTTGCCTGACCCACACTTGAAGCTCACCCATGTCCCTCGCATTTCCCTTTTTTTCTCGGAGCACTCGTGTTGGAAGGTTGTATACACCACCTTCTCAGTTCGGACCACAGACTTCTCAGGACTCCATCTGGGGTGCTGTTCCATGAAAGCTCCCAGCATTCTCTACCCACCTGGCCCCTCTCCATTCTTCTTTTTGTTCTGGCACCATCTTCCCAGATGATTTTATATGTTTTTTAAACCTGCCTGCCTTGGTCAAATCACAGTCTAAGGAGTAGTTACTGCTCGCCTGGCCAACTCTCTATCCACCACACACAAGATGCCAAGTCTTGCCAATCAGGTGGAAGGAAAGGGAGTTATTTCTTGCTGACAGTCACCATTTTTGCCTCTCTTCTCTCTCTTTGCCCCTGCGTTGACTCCAGGCTCATTTTCCCTCCTCAGATGCCTCTTCTCTACAGCCAGGTTCCCAGTCCACCTGTGTCTCTATTACACGTTGCTCCTCCTCTCCTCCCTCACCTCACCAGGTTTATGATGACTAGTATGGCAGGGTCAGGAACAGCCGCTGCTGGAATGGGAGGAGCGACTTTCCTGGACACCTTTGCTATGGCAGGTTTCCCCTAAGTATGCATGTATGTGTTGTTGTTTCACTGTAAAGTTGAATTTTGTTTTATGGATATTTGTTTTTCCGGTACTCACTAAGGCCATCCCTATAAGATCAGAATAGATATGGCCCAGTTCCTTAGGACAATGCTTCTCAAGATACTTGCAATAAAGGGTTAGTTTTCCCTCTAATTTATTTTGCACCAACCTTTTATAATATCAGTCAAAAGTTATTACGAGAACAATAAAATAAAAAAAACAAAGGCATACAGAGTCAGTGCTCCAAATTTATAGTATTAGATTCAACAGATATAAAATTGTATATTAATAAATATTAGATATAATCAGAACAAACATAACCTAGGAAAAAGAAAACAGCTACAAAATTCTGTATATGTTATAACTCTTCTTTGTTCTACGATTTTACCTGCATAAAAAGTTATGCTTGAAATAGTGATTTCTCAAATTAACACCTATACACGTACTTTGAACTTTGAATGAACAGTGGTCTATTGATAAAGTTATCAATGCTGCCAATGAGTTTGTTTCTTTCATGTAGGTTGCCTAATTTGATATATATAAATATAAACACTGCTACTTATAGGGTTACAATATAATATATACTTAAATTATTTGATTAATATGCATAGCATACAAACATGTATCATTGGGGTATGTAGATAAGTAGTGGAATAAGGATTTTAAAGCAATTTCAGCAAACTCAGGATATTCATCTTTAACTCTTATCTAAAATGGAATCATTAATGGTGTATTCCAAAATTCATTTTCAAGCTCTCATGAGTAGTGATTTCTAATAATGTATCCTGTAAAGTTATAGATAAATTTCAATTTTATCTTCTATTGAAATAAATGGTTTCTGGATTTTATACACTTTGTTTCTAGTTGACATCACACATGGTGACAATATACAGCTTGCTCAATCTTTATATAGCCTTGTGAGATCTACAATGCACAAACTAGTCTATATACTGTTCAACAAGATGCACCTACTGAATGCTTATTCTCATAGTCTGCACTTTCTTATCAGGGACAAGTAACAAACTCTTCATGGAACAGTGCTGGTTTATAGATCACACCTGACATAGCACTACTGAAAAGCTCTTTCCCTCTTAGTCTTCTGTAACTCTAGGAAAGGCCAGATCTTTTGGTCTGAGCTTCAATTGCTCAACCTAGAATGGAAGCATAATCTAAGTGGTTCAAATTAGGCAAGTTTATCTCTGAAGTGCCAGCGTTTCCCATACAAAAAGAAGAATATTGAAGAAATATGGAAAGATCAGTCAAGTTATATAGAATTACAGAACTCTATCATAAAAGACTATGCATATTAAATCATAACAATAAATTGTTCTCTATAATTCAAGGAATTTGATTTAAAAACCAACCAAGTTTTATTTCTCCACTACTGTATGAAACAACATTTAAAATAGTAGGAGTTCAAAAGCAGCTTTCATTCTTCATGGATAAAGGAAAAGATAAAGAAATTATCAACATGTATTTTTATGAAGTGATTATAGATAAAAATAAGTGAGAGTCATATGGATTTTATCAGACAAAAAGGAAAGTATACTAGTAATCAAAACATTTGCTTATAAGGCCCGAAAGAAGAAGGTAAAAGACAGCCATTAAGGAATTACAACATACTATTTTTAAAAGGCAAAAATTGTAAGAGCATATCACTTCTAAAAAGTTCAATTTAAAATACTTTTCCTACATTTGCTTTGACTTGCACAAAAGACATGCGCTCGTGGTCATGTTGATTCGGTTCTCATCATCTCTTCATGCCAAATGAAACCTCATTTCCTATTACAAGTGAATGAGTGAGGGAAGGTCATATGAATCTAGACCTGGCTCGTGTGGACTGAGGAAAATGTTGCTGTTGAAGAGCTCCTCAGAAGCATTCCATGCCTCTATGTAAGAAACTCAAAGAAGAGTTGACCCTCATGTTTTCAGGACATTGGTATTTCTGGATGCAATGCTTGAACCCCAGATGAGTTTTCATCAGCGGAGTCAAAGGTAAGCAGTGAAAGTAGGTGAATCTACGAGAACCATGACAACCAGGAGAGCCAGAAAGCTTACATACTGCACCAAGAGTCTTAGCATTCTGCAGACTTCTTAAGTAATAAATTCTCTAATTCCTTCACCCCACTTGAATAGGGCATTTCCATCACTCGCAGCTGAAGGCATCCACAGCGTCCCATTGCTTCTGGCTGGTGCACTGCTGTTCATCCTTCTAGTTGATAGACCCCTTCACACAAAGCATTGCTATTTATTTACATTCTAGTTCACTAGTAATCAGAAAGCTCTTCCACACCAAAGTCACATTTGCAGAATTGAGCTGGATATACCAAGTCTGGAATATTAGAAGAGACTACGTCAAAATATCAGGAAACCTAGGTACTTGTCCTATAAGTTTGAGAAGATCAATTAATCGAATTGGTTCAATTATGATTTCTTTGAAGCTTCAAAATCTATGCTCTTACATTTTTCAGTGTTTTCTTTTTTTATCCAATGTTGCAAATAGCAGATTAATTTCTCAGGGTGCTTTTACTTGCAGGTTTGGTTAGTTGTCAAGTTACACTGAAGACATAGAAGTCTAGTGAGGACGTGCAGATTGTGAAATTACCTCCAGGAGCTGGTCTTACTCAGGGTAATCTAGAGAAGATACTAAATTCTCAACTAAAATGGATATCAAAGCTCATTTGAAGTTGAACCTGAATATTTGCAGCAACAATGACACAGATCAAAATTATCTGAAATTCTTTGTCATACAAATGACTTGAGGCTGCATCAGATAGCTATTTTGAGCTATTTTGTTCAATCCACTTTTAACTGAATTTACTTAGAGCTTGAGCATGCAATATGATCTACAGAAATCAAAGTCATATGTTTTGGGTAAAACTCATGCATGCCAATCTAGCTTCAGCAAGATTCTAATCTCCATGCAGATATTATTAGTCATGGCTTTATAGGCAAAAATAAATTTTAACACAAAGTTCGTTCAAACTTCACAATTTATTTTCTCTCTTGATTTATCTAATGGAGAGGGTTAACTTTTGAGATGTTTTAAAAATCGAATTCTCCCTGAGGTGTTAAGTTAGCTGGGCAGAGATAACATCTAAGTTCTGTTCCAAACACAGCATGCTTCTTAGTGCTCAATAAATGTTAAATTATGAATAATAATAAATGCACATAAAGCCTGAGAGAAAAATGTTGCTGAATGCACGTTTATTTATTGATTCAATTTCCACAGTACTTTCTTGTTGAAAGATACTTTATAAACTTGACCTCAGATAGTACCCAAAAAATAAGTAAAGTGATAGTAAAGATAAAGGGTTCTACAAAGGTAAGGAAATAAAGCCCAGGAAAGTCCAATATAGAAAAGTGCTTTTGGCAAAATATTACATGTATCCTGAAACTATGCAGTGATTTTGTTAGGAAACTTGAAGATAAAATGTATCCTTAGTGAGTTTAAACTTACATGTATAGGAAATTGGTATAAAAAGTCAGGCTCCATTCAGCAAAGAGGTTTAGACAAAACAAATGAAAATATTAATACTAAGACTCTGAAGAAAACATATAAAACAATTGGTGGTAACTTCTCAAGGCCTTTTTTCAGTCAATTCTATTAAACACACATAATGTTCCTGGAATTGATAGAATCAACTTAAAATTTTTCGAGTCTCCATGTCTTCTAGAGGAGAGTTTTTATGAAATTGCCTTCTGGAATAGGATACGTGTTGAAATGTGTTGCAACTCATACTGCAAATTAAAGGGAAGGAAAGTTCCGGGCTCTCTTTGAATGTTTTTCAGGAAACACTTGCATTACCCAAAAAAATGGCAGTTCTGCAACCACTGAAAGAAAAATGCTGACAGCAGAAAAAGGAAATATCAAACAGCAATATGATTTAATGATAAAATATCTCAGTGGTAGGGACCAAGGGTTTATATAAACATATTCAACTCAGCAGCTGTGGAGGAACTCTGGTAGCTCTAACAAATTGAATTTCAGTCTCTCTCTCCCCCCACCCCCTCTCTCTCTCTCTCTCACACACTCTTGCTCTCTCTCTCCCTTAAATAACTAGGCCAAAGAAAGCACAAGGCTGCAAAAGCAATATAACTCCTATCCTAGAGTAGAGGTGCCACTTACCAAAGTGGCACCTTCTTGCTGAAATTCCCACGAAAATACAGAAAATGTTTCAAGTTTTGTGTTTGGCTGTCCTGAGACATAGTGGGAAAGCTATTAAGAAGGCGAGGACGCCATGCTCTTCCACCTCCTGTCCCTCAGAGCCAGGCCTGTCACACCATGGAGTCGGTCTGCGGCCGTCTCCCCAGGGTGCCCAACCTTCACGGTGATCTTTTTCTGGTAAGCAGAAGACAAGAGAATGCTTCGAGTAACGAGGACGTACTCCCCTTTGAAGGCACTGACAGGCTGGTGGCACGGATGGAGAAACTTTGTCAGGGCAGCATATTAACAACACCTAGAAATCTGATTGACTCTCAAAATTGCTGAACACAGCAACCAGCCCTCCAGTTAATATAAAGAAGGATTCCAAAAGAAGTGAGGAGAGGCTGAGGAGAAGCGTGATCATCTTACCCACCCTGTGGAAAGACAAACCCCAGCCCTACACTGGCTTCCAAATTACTTCAGGAAGTGAATACATGAGGAAAATAGATGGGCAATTTGATAACAAGATTCAGCAACATAAAATAAGAAGGACTTCATTGAAAATTTAGAGGAAAGGCTCTAGAAAAGGATACCAAACGAATTTGTAAGTAGTCTGCTCCATTTTCTCGATTCAGTCCATAAAACAAAGATGCTTCTGTTGTGAAAGATGAGAAGTTTGGGTGAACATCTTTAGAAAAAGTTGGCCAAGAAGCAGATCGAGATGGCAAAGAGTTAGATTCAATAAAGAAAGGTGAAAATCAATGATAGAATTTGTTGGAGCTTTATAGTAAAGAGTAGGACTGCTGCTGGAAAAAAGATGATTTTGAGCGCCACTCTCATGGACAGAGTGAAAATAATAGCATGAACATGGAAATCCAAACTGTGACCACCAGGAAAGCAATCACAGTAAAAGGGAATAGAAGAATATATTGTAGAAGAGAACTGTTCCTAACTGAAGAAATCTACGAGACTGCCCACTATACCAACAAAAATATCATTAAACAAACCTATACCTAAATATATCCAGGTAAATTTTTCCATTTCAAGGGCAAGAAAAATAATCCTAGAAATATCCAGTTTGAAAGACAAATGAGTCCATTTGAAATTCAAATGTTGCATGCAAATAAAAAGAAAAAAATACCAGAAAGACTTCACTATTCTTTTTTGCCATAAGGAGAAAAGACTGAAAATGAAAAAAGTTCTACCAAAAGTGAAAGCTTTTGCTTCTGGATCACTTTCTCCTTTCCAAATGCAGATAAAATTGTAAGTCTACACCTATTTAAACTTGGTGTAAGTTATATTAATGATAAAATGAAAACAGGTATATAGATACATGAACGTAGGCATAAATATAGCGATGTCCTTGAAGGCAGTGCTAGTTAAAAGGCAGTGCAAAAACAAGTGATGGTCTTGGACAAGGTAAAGATCGATATTAACTATAAATTGAGATTATTTATTTAGACCTTTCATAGCAATTTGACATTGTCATGACATCCAAGCTCTTGATAATGTATTTTAATGAAACAAATGTGTGACAAATTGGAGGTTAAAAATTAACTGGTTCTTCAAGGCTAATTTGAGGAACACTATCTTTAAGTGGGCTTAAAGATAAATGACTTAAAATGCAAAGCTAAGGACATTTCGAGGAAGTGAAAGCAGGAGGGAGCTACACATAGATTGAGTACCTCAGAGAACCCTTTTTTGAAACAAAAGAGCTCACTGACAGAGGTTCTATCAGTTGGATTAAGTTTTGCTAAATAAACTGGAAAGTCACAAAATTTTTACTGAAACAAGGAAAAAAAATCTCTCTCTCTTTCTCTCCCTCCTACCTGAAAGAATCTAGAAGCAGATACAACGATCTTTTCCTTATCCTTGGTATGTATCTTCTAGTCTCAAGGTCACCACAAATTAAAACTATGGCTTTTGAATTTCACCAATATTCTAGCAGGAAAAGGAGGAAGAAGGGGAGGAGAAAAAAACCTTTCCCTTCCTGGCTTTGAATATTTCCCTTTGAATATTTCCCTGGAATCATCACCCAAAAGTTTCTCCTTATATTTTAACGGTCGCAATTATCTAAAGAGGAAACTGAGAAATGTGGTTTTTCAGCTGAGCACATCTTTGTCTTTGGCTACAGGCATACATACCTTGGAGATATTGCAGGTTTGATTCCAGACCACTGCAATAAAGTAAATATTGCAATAAACTGAGCAATATGAAATTTTTGGTTTTCCAGTGCATAGAAAAATTATGTTTATACTGTAGTCTAATAAGTGTGCAATCGCATTATGTCTAAAAAACAATGTAGGACTTCCAGGAAGGTGGCACTGAGGTAGGTAGGCAGAGCTCAACTCTACACAAAAAAAACAACAGAGAAAGGGCAAAAACATCCCAACGGAGCTGCTGTGGGGCTTTGTAGAACAGGAAAGAGCTGCACCCATCAAGGAGAGAGCAAGCCGAAGAGATGAAGGGGCCAGAGGAAAAACGTTAGTGACTGCTCCTGCACATACACCCCACCCTCATGGCAGGAAATCCTTGGCTCCCTGAGCCAACTGAGCAGGAGGGAGCATTCCCTGGGAGGAAGAGGGGTCTGGCCGCGGGTGGGGAGTGGTTTCTTTTCAGTGAGTTTGGCCAGCTGAGCCCCCTTTGAAATTCAGGAGAGACCAAAGCTAGAGCTGAAGAGGCCCCAGGGAGAGGGGAGGGGGGATCTGCTCAGGCAGGTTGTCACACCCAGACCCCCGGGAGAGAGGAGCTGGGTCAGGGAGGGGCAGAGCCAGGCGCCTCCACCAGCCAGGCCCAGCAAACTGTTAGAAGACCAGCTGGCCTGAGGGAAATGGGGAGAGGGGCGGGAGGAGCCAGGTAAGCTGTCAGAAGCAGGGTTAACCCGGGCAGCAGGTGCAGTTCAGTGGAGGAATTCTTGCCTTGCCCATAAGAGGTAACTGGTTCGATTTTAGGTACCACCTAAAAGAAGGGGTCCACTAGGTTTTCAGGCACCTTATGATAAGGAATGTGAAGATAGATTTTTGTTTTGTTTTAGGTTTTGGGGGCTCTGTTATTTTTCATTTTTTTATCAGTTCTCTTTCTTTCCTTCTCTCTCTGTCTCTGTCTCTGTCTTTCTTTCTTTCTTTCACTAAACCAGGGTACATGACCTGCGAAGGGCAGGGTGCAGGGGAATTGATGAGCACCGGCAGCCCAAGAGGCTTCCAGGGGCCTAAGAGGGAAGGGTGTTTTTTCTGGGTTGTTTTTTGTTGTTGTTGTTTTGCTTCTTGTTTGTTGTCTTTTCCCTTTCTTTGTTTCATTTTTTTTTACTTATTTTTTTTACTAACTTTATTTCTTTTCTTTCGTTCATTTTTCTATCTTCTGTCTTCTGTTGCTTTGCTTTCATTCTACCTCTTCTTTGATTTTCATATTTATTTCTATCTTTCTTTTCCTTTTCCTTTCTTTTTATTTTACTTTTCATCCTTCTGGTCTTTTAATTCATTCTATTTCTTTTCTTTATTTTGTTTCTTGTTTCATTTTTTTCTATGCTACCTTTTTTATTCTTATTCCTTTGCATTTTTTTTAAAATTTTTTACTCATATTGCTCATGTATTTTCCTGGCTTTTGTGTGGTACCTTTTCTACCATTTTAAAATTATTTTTATTATTAATCTTTTTCTCTTCTTATCTCTTTCCTTTCCTCTGGTCCTAATATTTTTTTCCAAGGAATATTTTCTCCAGGAAATTACTGGTCAAGCCACCAAAACGAGCCGCCCCAGGAGCTGTTCTGTGACTGGAATTGGAAGCTCCATTTCCCAGAAAAAAGGGAGGAGCTGACAGTTGGCTGCCGATTTTGGCTACTGATTGGTAGACTCGGCTGTCTAGGAGATAACCCTGGGAACAGCTGGGGTGAGAATCAGCCCAAGTCAGAAAGAGGCCAATAGTCGCCATTCTGACTCTGCCCCAGCCTGAGGGGAAGCCAGGCAGACAGTATCTTTCATGCAGATCAGCCTGCAGCCTGCCTAGGCTTCAGCCCCGCCTCTGGTAGGAAGGAGCTGAGGAGCCCTGCGCCAGCCTATATAGGTAACTGCAGTGTAACTTTGGCTGGAATAGAGTGAAAATTAGAAGTCTACCAGGGCAACTGCGGTCCTAGTGGACCCTCACTGCATAGATTGCTGCCCACACCTGCAGCCAAGCAGGGGATAGAGGGATATGAAGCTTCATCAGTCTCTCTGGGCATCTACAGTCTAGGCCAGCACATGAATTATTTCACACAGCTGAGACTCTGTCCCTACCCCTGGCAAAGGAGAAAGTTGGGAGAAGCTTCATTGGTCCCTGGTGCAATGAGGGCAGCTTGAGCCTCCACAGCTTACAGCACCAACTACAAGCTTGGCTCCTACTGCACAACCAGCAAGGGAGAAAGGGCAGGAAGCCCTAAACTAAAGAGAAAAACTGCACCCAAAATAAATACTCTAGGAAGCCAGAAGCAAAGACACCAACAAAAAAATTACAATCCACACCAAGAAACAGGAACCTATGGCCAGTTAAAGGAACAAGATAAGCCTCCAGATGACATAAAGGAGTTGAGACAACTACTTAAAGATATTCAAACAAATCTCCTTATTAAATTCAATAAGATGGCTAAAGAGATTAAGGATATTAAGAAGACATTGGATGAACACAAAGAATAATTTGAAAGCATACATAGAAAAATAGCAGATGTTATATAAATGAAAGGTTCAATCAATGAAATTTAAAAAAAACATTGGAATCATAGCAGATTTAAGGAGGCAGAAGAAAAGATTGATGAGCTTGAAGAAATGGCCTCTGAAAGAGAACATAAAAAAAAACAGATGAAGAAAAGAATGGAAAAAATTGAACAAGGTCTAAGGGAACTAAATGACAGCAAAAGTTGTGCAAACATACATGTCATGGGTGTCCCAGAAGGAAAAGAGAAGGGAAAAGGGACAGAAGGAATATTTGAAGAGATAATGGTAGAAAATTTCCCAACCCTATTGCAGGACATGGATATCCCTGTCCAAGAAGCACAACCTACTACTGTCTGAAAAAATCCAAATAGGCCAACTCCATGACACATACTCATCAGAATGTTAAAGGCCAAAGACAAAGAGAGAATGAGGGAACAGCAAGAGAAAAGTAATGCATAACATATAAGGGATATCCAATAAGGTTAAATGCTGATTTCTCACCAGAAACCACAGAGGCAGGAGGACAGTGGTCTGATATATTTAAGATACTACAAGAGAAAAACTTCCAGCCAAGAGTCTTATATCCAGCAAGAATGTCTTTCAAAAAAGAGGGTTAAATTAGAATATTCACAGATAAACAGAAACTGAGTGAATTTCTAAGCAAGAGACCAGAATTTCAGGAAATACTAAAGGGTGTGCTAGAGCCTGAAAAGAAAAGACAGGAGAAAGACGCCTGGAAGACAGTCTAGAAATGAAGATTATATCAATTAAAGTAACTAAAAGTATCAAAAGAGTGGTGAAAATAAAATATGGCAGATAAAACTCAAATAATCAGGAATAAACTTAACCAATGATGCAAAGCAGCTGTATTCAGAAAACGCAACTCAATGTTAAAACAAATCTAAAAACCTAACCCACTAAATAAATGGAAGAACATTACATGCTCATGGATTGGAAGACTAAATATCATTAAGATGTCAATTTTACTCAAATTTTTATACAGATTTAATGCAATCCTGATAAAAATAACACCAGCATTAAAGAAAAAATTGAAAACACAATCATTAAATTTATTTGGAAGGATAAGGAGTCCTGAATAAACAGAAACATCATAAAAAGGAAAAGTGAACTCTCATCTCCAGATTTTAAAACATAATACCTACCTAAACAACATGGTACTGGCCTGAAAACAGACACAATAGACCAATGGAAACAAATTTATGGTTCAGAAACAGACCCTCACAGGTATGGTCAAGTGATTTTTGACTAGCCTGTCAAACTCACACAGCTCAGGCAGAACAATCCATTCAACAAATGGTGCTGAAAAATTTGGGCATCCATAGCTGAAAGAAGGAAAGAGGACCCCAGTCTCATACTTTATCCAAAAATTAACTCAAAATGGATCAAAAACTAAAAATAAAAGCAAAACCATAAAACTTCTAGAAGAAATTATTGGAAAATATCTTCAAGACCTGGTGGTAGGTAGTGGATTCTTAAAGAAGATAAGAGAAGGACTGAGTGGGTTACTGATATTTAATGTATGTAGAAGTTTTAATTAGCTTTACTGTAAAATTGTGGAAATGTACAGAATTGATGGTAACACAATCAGTAACAGCTAGTTTATAAATGGAGATGTGACTGAAAATGGTAGTCTAGGTATGTAAATGCCAATTGGTCAGAATCCTTGAGAATAATCTAGGAACTGGATAGCACAGTAAACCAAGAGGTGGATGAGAATTGTGGCTGATGGTACAGATGCAAGATTGTCCTTTGTTAGCTAGAACAAATGTATATCACTCCTGCAGGGTGAGGGGAATGTGAAGAAGCATGGGAAAAATACAGCTGGAGTGACCTATGGACTGTGGTTAGTAGTAATAATATGATATTCTTGTACCTATGCAAAAGATGCACTGTGTTGATACTGAGGCAATATGGAAAATGTGAGCCAAATGTACACTATGGACACGGTAACAATCAGATGATATTATTTTACCTGTAGCAAATGACACACCACATTATGGTGTGTTGATGGAGGTGTAATGTTTGGGAATTCTGCACATGTGTGTGATTGTTTTATAAGTTTACAACTTCTGTCATAAAAAACATATTTGAAAAAAAAATAGGATGTATTGGGGGGAAAACACACCAAATTTAAGATAAGGACTATGAATAGTACTAAGATTTTTACAGTGTTCTTTCATAGTTTTTAACAAATGTCTCATGACAATGCAAGGTGTTGGTGGAGGGTTGATATATGGGACTCCTGTATGACATCATGCATGTTTGCTTTGTAAGTTCACAACTTTTACTATACATTTAATTGTTTGTGTATTTCATATATAAATCATATAAAGATAATAACAATCAGATTGGTTAGGGGAATACTACTTTGTTTAGTAGTAATATTTTGACAATGCTCTTTAATCATTAATTTAAAAAGTTTAAAAACAATGCAAGTTATTGGTGGTAGGGTGAGATGTTATATATGTTTGTTTGATGTTATATATGTTGTTTTGTAAGTTCACAACTATTATACACTTATTGTTTATGTATGAGTGATATATTTCAATAATTTTTTTAAAAAAGAGGGAAAAAAGCAGATTTGAAAAGGCAGAAGAAAGAATCAGTGATGTCAAACACAGTACATCTGAAATCAGACAAACAGATAGATAAAAACAGAAAATAATCCAGCAGGGTACTCAAGGATTTGAATGACAATATGAAATGCATAAACATACACATTGAGAAGGAAAAGAGGACAGAAAGAGTTTTGTAGGAAATAAAGGCTGAAAATTTCCCAACTCTTTTGAAGAATATGGTTGTACATGTCCAGGAAGTGCAGTGCACCCTACACATCCCAAACAGTATAAATCCTAACAAGCCTACCCCAAGACACATATCAAATTGCCAAACACTCAAGACAAAAAGAGAATTTGGAAAGCAGCAAATGAAAAGGGATCCGTCCCATTCAAGGGAAGCTCAATAAGATTAAGTGCTGATTTCTCATCTGAAACCATGGAGGCAAGAAGGCAGTGGTATGACATAGTTAAGATGCTAAAAGAAAAAAATCCCAGCCAAGAATTCTGTATGCAGCAATGCTGGCATTCAAATATGAGGGAGAGTTTAAAATATTCACAGATAAATAGAAATTAAGGGAGTTTGTCAAGAAGAAACCTGCCCTTAAAGAAATACTAAAGGGAGATTTGCAGGGTGAAAGGAAATAACAGGAGAGAGAAGGTTGGAGGAGTGTGTAGGAAGGAAGATTATTCATAAGAATAATTAAAAAGATAAAAAAGAAATAAAAACAACATGTGATATATATAAACCTAAAGAAAATGTGGCTAATGTAAGTAATGCCTTGACAGTAATAACATTGAATGTTAATGGATTAAACTCTCCAATCAGTAGACACAGATTGGAAGAATGAATAGGATATATGATCCATCTATATGCTGTCTACAAGAAACTCACCTTAGACACAGGGACACAAGGAGGTTGAATGTGAATGGTTGGAAAATAATTTTATATGCAAATGATAACTAACAATGGGTGGGAGTAGCTATACTAATATTGGACAAAATAGACTTTAAATGCAAAACTATTGTAAGAGACAAATAAGGACACTATATATTAATGAAAGGGGTAATCTCTCAAGAAGAAAAAACAATCATAAACATTTATGCACCTAATCAGGGGTGCCTCAAAATACATGAGGCAAACTCTGGAAAAACTAAGTGGAGAAATAGATGCCTCTATAATTATAGTGGGGGACTTTAATACACCATTATCACCATTAGACTATCTTGACAGAGGATCAATAAAGAAACAGAGACCTTGAATACTATGTTAAAGGATCTAGACCTAATAGACATACACAGAAGATTACACCCAAGCAGTGGGATATAAATTCTTCTTGAGTGCACATGGATCATTCTCCAGGACAGACCACATG
Organism: Dasypus novemcinctus; assembly: GCF_030445035.2. Taxonomy (NCBI): domain Eukaryota; kingdom Metazoa; phylum Chordata; class Mammalia; order Cingulata; family Dasypodidae; genus Dasypus; species Dasypus novemcinctus. The sequence goes on along the minus strand of NC_080701.1, from coordinate 6,438,627 downwards.
CTAGGCCACAGAACAACTCTCAATGAATTCAGAAAAAGTGAAATTATACAAAGTAATTTCTCTGACCACAGTGGCATAAAGCTGGAAATCAATAAGGGGCAGTAAAGCATATTAGGCAAAGATATGGAAATTAAACAACACACTCTTAGACAATCAGTGGGTCAAGAAGGAAATTGCAAAAGAAATCAGTAACTACTTGAAACGAATGAAAATGATAACACAATGTATCAAAACCTATGAGGTGCAGCAAAAACAGTACTTAGAGGGAAATTTATAGCCATAAATGCTTATATTAAAAAAGAAGAAACAGCTAACATCAAAGACCTAACTTCATACCTGGAGGAATTGGAAAAAGAATAATGAACTAATCCCAAAGCAAGTAGAAAAAAGGAAATAACAAAAATTAGAGCAATCTTAAGTGAAATTGAAAATAAGAAACACTAGAGAAAATTAACAAAACCAAAAGCTATTCTTTGAGAAGATTAATAAAACTGACAAATCCTTAGCTATACTAAGAAAGAAAAGAAGATGCAAATACCAAAACTAAGAACCAAGGAAGGGGATATCACCTCTGACCCCACAGAAATTAAGAGTATCATAAGAGAATACTTTGATAAAGTATTCCAATAATTTATGCCAATAAGATGAATAACTTAGATGAAATGACTAAATTTCTAGAAACACATAAGCAACCTACATTGACAAAAAGAGAAATTGATGAACTCAACAGACCAATCACAAGTAACGAGATTGAATAAGTCACCAAACTTTCACTTTTAACCTGGTCGGTTCCGTAAGTCTGAGATGAGTCTTTTGTAGACAGCAGCTAGCTGGCTCGCAGTTTTTATCCATTCTATCAATCTCTGTCTTTTCATTGGGAAGTTCGATCCATTAGCATTCAATGTTATTACTGCAAAGGAATTACTTACGTCATCAATTTTGTCTTTTGGTTTTCTGTTGTCACATCTTACTATCGTCTGTCTTTTGACCCTTTAGTTTACCTCCTAATATTCTTCATTTCCACACTCTTCTCCCAGTCTCTTACCCTTGTCTTTTCCTTTCAGACAGCACCACTCCTTTTAGCATCCCTTGTAATCCTGGTCTTTTTGTAACATACTCCATCAGTTTTTTGTTTTTCTATGAAGACTTTGAACTCTTCCTCACTTTTTAAAAAGATGTACCAGGATTGAACCTAGGTCCTCATACATGAGAGGCAGGTGCTCAGCCACTGAGCTATATCTGCTTCCCGGCCCTCCTTTTTGAAGGACAGTTTTACCAGGCACAGAATTGCCTGTCTATACCTAAACTTACTTTCATTGGAGGATAAATAGCAAGAGTACTAAAATGCACATAACCAAAATAAACAGATTTCTTTAGATATATGATGAAGTATGTTGTGTATAAGATACAAGAAATAAGATAAGAAGATTAGTATCTTATACTAATATATCTATTAGCAAAAATGCATAATTAAAAATAATGTAGAAAAATTCTCTATTCAGAATTAAATTAATTCATTCTCTTATTTTGCCAACCTATGTCTTACCTAAATGATATAAAGTCTTCACATTTTACCCAATGAAGTCATATTTCCAAACATGGCCAAACATTTTTTTATGACTTAATGTATTTACTTATGTGTCTTCTTGCACAGTGTCACCAGAGAGGGTCTCTAACTTCTTACTGAATAACTCCAACAAGTTCACATCTTATATGGTCATACATATCATTTCTGAATAGTTCAGATTATGTCCAAGTGCTAGCCCATATGACATCAAAACATTTGAAGATAGTTACACATTGATATGAAAAATCAATGCAACTGCATGAAAATGCTATAAAGAGAGAGAGGATAAGGTCACAAATACTAACCGTGGTCCAGACACTGAGCTAGGCACTTTCCATATTTTAGTTCAATAAATAAGCTCACAAATCATTAGGCTAAATCAATCGGCAATTTATTTCAAGGAATATTACTGGACTTTCAGAATCATTATGCCCCTGAAAAGTTGAGCCATTAATTGCAATTGGTTTGCTGGCAGGCTCTGCCAAATGGCATTTTCCAATCAGTTCTAACCTTTTCTTGCTTTTAGTTTCATTGTTCATCACCCATACTGCCTAATTAAGGCTCTGATTTTACTGGTTGGCATATCTTTTTTTAAAGTTTATAGGAATGACCTTTGTAATTAGGTAAAAATGCAAAGCAACACTGTAGAACACAGATACTAATTTTCTCTGATGGTAAGGATTTTTTGTTTTGAATTTTGAAGTACCTGTGAGACTCCTTTTTTGGACTTCTGTTGCAGGATCACGTATATTCAATTCTCTTTCTCCAATAATCACTGAATTGATAGAAAATTTTTAACTCCCCGACAGAAGGACAAGTTCCAATTAGTAAACAGGCTTTGACAGATTTCTCAAAGACAAACAGTGGGTGACTTATTGATGTGTAAGTCCTTGGCTGAACACATGCATGAAACAGGAAGTTCAGGAGTCCTTTTTCCTTGTGAAACATAAATTAATGTTCTAAGCTCAGAGTCAAATTAGTAAATATGCCCACAAGGTGTTTTGTGGCAATGAAATGTAAGTAGTGCTCCAGTTATTATCACTGTGTAAAAAGCATTGCAGACATGGGATATTTTTTATTATACTCACAGATTCTGTGGATAAAATTTTGGGGAAGGTTAAAATGAAGTCGCCTCATCTCTGCTGTACAATATCTTGGGTCTTACGTGGGAAGACTCCAAGCTGGGGCTGTTCCAACAACTGGGATGACTGGGAGTGGTATTATCTAAAGCATCACTCATTCACATGTCTGAAGGTTAACTCTGGCTGTTGGGGGGAAGCTCAGTTGCACCTGCTGGTTGTAACATCTATACATGGCCTCTCCATATGGTTGTTTGGGCTTCCTCACAGCATTGTGCTTAAAGAAGCATGCATGTCGCAGGAAGAAACAGGCAGAAGCTGTATCTCCACGTGTGACCTAGCCTGAGGAGCCATCATCACAAGCTCACCCAGATTCAAGGGGAAGAATCATAGAACACACTTTTTGTGGGAGGAGAGTCAAAGTCACATTGGAAGGAGAGCATGAGGGATGGGAGGGATTGTTTGGGTCTTCTTTGTAAAATAATATCTGTCCATTTTCTTAAAAAGCAAGTAATTTATTTTTAAAAAGTTGACTGAGTTCGTTAAGCCATGTCCTTACTCCACCACACAGAAAAATCAGCTGAAACCCGGGGGAAAATATTGGAACTTCTGCTCAGGAGTGAAAGGAGACTTGTCCCAGTCAGATATTCTAGACACTGACCCAGAGCTCACCTCAGCTCTCCCATTCAAGAGAGTGAACGACTGTGGCATCAGACGAACACATTCTGAATAGAAACTCATTCCAGAGAACGCAGTGATTAGCCTAGAACCTTATTTCTAAATATAGTTACCAGGCAGTGAGGGGAAATGCCATGGAGAGAGAAATAAAGATAAAAAGAAATGGCTATTGATGACAGAAGTAATTTAGGCCACGAAAGAGAACTTCAAGAAAAAATAAAATCTATTATTTCATAGATATAAGTTAATATGGCATGCATAAATAAGAATATAATGGGGTAAAAAAGCATTGGTCAGACAAGATAGAATAATCTGAATTCCTAAAGTAATTTGTGGAAGTAATAAATATAATGAATTGGTGAATAATAAATGTACGCAGGTCAAAGACATTAAGGAAAATTTCCAAGGCCATAAAGTTAAAAACTCTAATTGGTGGAGCACATTTAAATACAAGGATAAACTCTGTCCTTTCACCACTATAAACTGGGATCAAGTTTAGGTCAAATTAAAATTGTATAGTTATGCTATATAGAGAATTTTCAATAGGTTAAGAACACATTTGTAAATGCGGGGCATTTGTTCATGGTTTACAGGACTCTCTGTGTAATTTTACTATTTTAAATTATCATTGATATGCAGGGTGCTGCATATTTGCTTATACTAGATTATGAATTCTGACCTTTTTATTCTTTTTATATTAAAATATGGTTCATATTTTGATATTGAGATTTGAAACCTATCAAATTAAGTTCGCCTTTTAAATAAAAACAATTTTTTAATGATTGAACATATTTAGCATCTTTGCCAAATATATGTATTTTTTTTTTTTTGAGGTAATGGGGGCTGGGGATTGAACCCAGGACCTCATATGTGGGAAGCTGGCACACAAATACTGACCCTTATCAGCTTTCCTGAGTTGATTTTTGTTTGTTTGTTTTGCTTGCTTTTTTTGTTTTGTTTTTTTATTTGTTTGTTTCTTCAGAAGGCACTGAAACTGGGACCTCCCCTGTGGGAGGCAGGCACTCAACTGTTTGAGTTATATCCACTCCCGCCAATAATATTTTGATGTTCTGTCTCTGTTCTAGCTTTTAAGTTTTAAGAATTTCTTACTTCCTTACTGTAATCACATTAATTAATCACAGTAAGTAAATACATATTGAAGATCACTTTCTAATCCTGTACTTTATTCTCCTCACACTGCATCTTGATTGTCTGCACTTCCTCTTATCATGAAGAATTCAGTGAATACTGACATCCCAGATGTTTCATACATTTATGTTACTGGGATTTTTCTGGAAATATTTAAATATTGTTGACCTTCATATGTCATATTATTGTGGACTAAGTTTCAATCACAACCCTATTCTCTTTTAACTATCTGTCATGTGATATTGCCCCTTACATTTGTATAGGACCTTAAAATTCAGAATAATTTTCACGTCCACTATCAGTTGATTCTTACAACAGTCATTTCAGTTGGGAGAGCTGAGTAAATGTCTCCATTTGAGAGATAAGTAAACAGATTCAGAGAAATCAGAGGCCCTGCAAACCTGTTTCTTTTTACTTAAACCCCAGCCTGGTAGGGCATTATTGCATGTACAGATCAGGTTTCCTAGTTTCAGATCACAGAAGCCATTTACCTTTAGGAAAAGGGGACTTAATAGAGGGCATGGATTGGTCAAAGCATTATTTGAAGGGTGCAGAAAGAGACTTTAGGCAGAATTGGGACATCAGGGTGACTACCATACTGCTTCTGCCAGTTGAGAAGTCGCAGAGTGGTGGAGCGGCCGCAGCAGATGCTGGGGCCCTGTCACCTCACTCAGGACCTGGGCCGGCAAAATGGATACTTGACGCTCCATGTAACTCAGTTCTGAATGAAAATCTTGATCAGTATAACCTAAGTCACATCTGAAACACAGTCTTGGGGGTTGAAATGAATATTGACCTAACCAATCTACAACATTGGCCTTTGGGCAACTGCACGTACACAGGTTATTTCCCATACTTAAACTCACAACCATCGGCAACAGCCACATGCCCTCACCTAACATGTCACAGGTAGCCCTCATCCAAATGGGAGTGTGTTCATTGTCTTCCCGAAAGGGATATCCCAAAGTCCTGTCAGTTACTACATCGGTAATGTCAATTCTCTTCTCTTACAGCTGCAACCCTGTCTTCTTTCCTTATAAAATATTGAATAAATTTTAAAAGTTCACTACCATCAAAGCATCTAATGTAAAATGGGAAAAAATGGAGAAGGAAAAAAGGATGAGGGGAGTGGGGGGTTTGGGTTGGACTCTCCATGGAACTAGGGGGAAGGTTGGAGGAAGGAGCAGGTGAACTCTGGGGATCTGTAGGTCTGTGGTTAAAATTACCATCTTGGGAATGTTCTTTCGGCAAACACACCAGGGAAGGGTTACTGGTAGAGGTTGCCAGGTGTGGGGGGATATGTAGGAAAATGCACACCAGGGGCATGAGTCTAAGGAATACAAAAGTCTTCACCTTGTCATACTGTGTTGTCTCAGTGGGTGGAGACCCACACAATAAACAAGAAACTATTAAACCCCCATCCTGGGGAACCTGCTCTGTTCTCAGTTAGAGGGGAAAGAATCCCTCCAGAAGAGAGGCAGGCCCAATGAAAGAGAACAGATGGATATGTCAAGCCCTCAGTAATATTGTAAGTAACTATGAGTCTTATTCTTCAAGAATTGAAACTTAGTGGTTACCATAATTTCTGAGGGGAAGAGGGGGAAATAATAGAAGAGATGGAACATGGGATATTTTTAGGGCATTAGAATTGTTCTGCATGGTCTTGCAAAAATGGATACAGGTCGTTTTAAATTTCATCAAAACCTATAGAAGTATACAGTCCAAACTGTAAACCACAATGTAAACCATTGACCATAATTAGTAGCAATGCTTCAATATTTGTGCATCAATTGTAACAAAATGTACCATCCACATGTAAAATGTTATTAATATGGGAGAGTGGAAAAGGGGGAGGTCATTGGGTTTATAGGAATCCCCTGTATTTTCTATGCGACTTTTCTATAACCTAAAGCAATCTTTAAAGATAAAATGGAAAAAAATAAGGCATGGGGGGAATATACAGAAGAAATTGTCACTATGCACACAAGACAACGGATCTTATGGTGATGAAAGAAACATTGTCCAAACATTTTATTTTATGTTATTTCAATCAAAACTTATTTTGTATTTTATTTGTTATTTTTAAAGCCATTATTATTTCATTCTGTCATTAATTTTATTTGTTTATTTTTTTGTCTTCACTTTTGGAGAAGGGGAGGATCACTGTTGCAGGGTGTCAGTGGTGGGGGCTGTGTGGGACAGGTACACCTGGGAAATGCCTCTAAAGCATATGAATATGTTCAGGTATTCATAGAGCATTGTCTTGGTGGGTAGAAACCCACACAATTACCAAAAGAATATTGAATTCCCATCCTGGGGAATCCTGCTACATTCTTTAATAAAAGTGCAAGAATCTCCCTAAGGCAAGGGTAGCACCTAGTGAAGGAAGACAGACAATCATGCCAGGCCCTTGATATTGATGATTGTACTTATGAACTTTTTCTTATGAAATTGAAACTTAGCAAAGTATTACATATTGCTGAAGAGTTACCTCCTGAAAGTCTCCTTGTTGCTCAAGTGTGGCCTTTCTGTAAGCCTAACTCAGCCAATGGACACACTACCTTCCCCTTGGCATGACTCCCAGGGATGAGCCTCCCTGGTACTGAGGAATTACTACCACCAACTGCAATGCATCTGGGAAAAGACCTTGATCAAAAGGGAAAAATATTAAATACAAATGAATTTTTATGGCTAAGAGATTTCAAAAGTGAGTCCGGAGGTCATCTCAGAGGTTATGCATTTGCATATCTCAGCAGGATCTCACTGACTGCCACAATAAGCAGTGCTTCAAATAGCAGGGCTCTCCAGGGCTCTAGAGACATCCAGAAACTATAAGCAGAGCAGACAAGCTGAGGAATTTTGCACCCTATCAGCAGGCCTTACTCTGGAATTCATGCATAGAGTTAGACTCATTTATAGTTTTCCTACATGGCATTTCTGCCCTTTTTATTTGAACCTATAATTAACACTATACTTGTTAAATGTATGTCCCAGTGATTTAAATCTTTGACTTTCCATGTGCCAGTTGAACCCTGGATCTCAGCAGAGTTGCAACAACTCCTTTCCAATACCTTGGACTCACCCAGGACAACTAACAAGATGATGATGGACAATACCCATTCCAAGTACAGAGAGTGTCTGCAACTGCAAGCAAGACAGTTCCATCCTTCTGCCCCATGGAACCTAAGCCTCCTCTCAATTAGAAACAGAGTGGGCTGGGGGCATTTTTGGGACATTGGAATTGTCCTGCATGACATTGCAATGACAGATACAGGCCATTATATATTTGTCATAGCCTAAAAAATTGTGCAGGATAGAGTGTAAACTATAATCTAAACTATAGTCCAGCATTAGCAAAGCTTCAATATGTTTTCATCAATTTTAACAAATGTACACACTAGGGAAAGATGTTGTAAATGTGGGAAAGTATGGGGGGGGGGGGGCTGGGAGTGGAGCATAAAGGAATCCCCTATATTTGTTAAGTGACATTTGTGCAATCTATAGCTTTGTTAAAAATAAAAATAAAATATTTTAATAAAGGATGTGATTAAATATATAGAACCAAAATAAAATATGAGCACCTAGTATGGTCCTCATTTCTGTACCTGTTCACCAGTATTATAACTTCATCCTCCTTGTCTAGTCAGCAGCATTCCCTTTTCCTTCAGCCTGCACCTCACTGGGTGAGGGCTCTTTCCTGGGTCTCTTAGAGTGCCTAGCTACCCAGGTTTTTAAACTTTCTATTCAGTGTTATCTCCTCACAAAAGATGCCGTGGATTCTAGAGATGTGCCTCCCTGTGCCATTGTGCAGCAGGAACCATATTTCCCCTTAAAAGTCAGCAGCAAGCAACCTGACCGACATCCTGCCATTTGCTATGATTGCAACTGTATTTTGGAGAATTTGGGAAATAAAATTGGAATGGTTTCATTAGCCCACGGGCCCAGTGTAAGATGGATTTAGAACAAGGCCCATTTATCACCTGATTCCCAAAAAGCACAGCTCTGCCTGGCCAATGAGAATGGCGTTCTGGGCCCTGGGGGTTGCATTACTTCAGAGCCAGAGATCAATCACCATTGAAATATCAGGGTATTTTGGTTTTCCCAGTGCAAAGTGGTTCTAACAACAGTCAGGGTGTCTTTAGGGAAGGCTTGGAGGAAAATCTAGAAGGTGTACCAATACTGTTATCATAAGAACCTTTCTCATACTCCCATTCATTCAAGGAGATGGGGGCGCGTTGTGAAATGATGCAGATGTGGGAATTGGTGACATTTGTGACTCTCTAGGCTCGGTCAGACGCCCCCCCCACCTCGTTATACTAGAGTTTAATCAGTGTTAAAGAATAAGGATCTTAGTGAGGTGCCCATCTTTTTGGTTCTAGGGATACTGTGGTCATTTAGCCTCAAGCAAAGATTCTTAAAGATGGAATCACTTTAAGATGGAATCACTTTGTTCAGCACTGCAGCCCTGCCACCTCTTGAGCTAGCTCCTCTTTCCTTGCTTGTTGTGCTGTTACCTGTCCTGGAATCGGGAAGCATGCCCCATGGGTCATCTCCTGCTTGTCTCACTGGCAGTCACTGAAGGAGGCTGATGCCTCTGATGTCAACATCCTTTTCTCAGTGCCTTGGGGTGGGGAGAGATGAATGGCAGGGAAGAGGGGGTGGGGCTAGGTGACTAAGCCACTCCAAGGAACCTCTCTCTATCCCTTTAGAGTCCTTCTTTCACAAGCACTAAGGAATTTCTGGTTTCCTAAAATCATTCACTCCAGTACACTACCCAGGTCCAATCTCAGTTAACAACCTAAGCAGATAATCTGAAATATCTTCTAGCCTTTTGAGCTAGCAATTTAAATTTGGTGGGCTCCCAAATCACCTGGAAGTGTGCACACATCAGTAAATTCTGCCCAGTGTAAAATTACGTTTCTGTGTGGTTTAGTATCTCATATCCATTCCTACACACTTGCTGCCTGTTTGCTTTTCCAGTGTAAATGAGCAAGTCAGGCATGTGTTTATGTCTGGCATGAGGAGGGATAACTTTTAATTTACCATTTTCTTTCAACTGGAGAAATTTAGTCATTTTTACTCCTACAGGTAATTAAACTACATGAGTATACAGTATAGGATCTTGCTTAAAATAGAATGTCTGAAAAGGGTTACCCAGTTCTCAGAGGTTTGTACTCTTTCTTCAGGTTTCTGTTGCAGGTTTTTGAAACAAAGACCTCTCTGCTAGCCTATTTAAGAGTTTATATACTAGGTTACAAATAAATCACTTACTCCTGATAATCATCAGTGTTTATGACTTTCGAAGTTTTAGAATTTCCCCTAAGTATGACAGTCAACATCATGTAAATATTTTCTCCTTCATATTTTTGACAAGCACATGATTTGCTTGATGTAGCACAAAAGTGTCCCCTGACTGCAGCGACAGCTAGGACTTTTGTTCATTGTACTTTTCACTCAGTGATGCTGTCTGCCCTGATGAGAGTGAGTCACATTTACACTTGGCCAGTTACATTTGAAGAGATTCACGAATGCAAACCTGAGGTATCTGGCACCATATGCCGATATAGCTTTAGTAATATTTTCACACCCTTTATCATTGATACACAGTGAGTTTACTTGGATGAGCTGCTCCTTAGTCTGAGCAGAGATGATTAAAAATAAACACTGCAGGGACTTTAAAAATGAGAAAAGATGGATGTAGATCGTAGAGAATTATTTACCTTAGATTCTGGATAGTGGACTATTTAAAGTAAATTACTCCATGCAAGTCTATAAAGCATTGCATTAGTCAAGGTTCTCAGGGAAACAGAAACCAACAGGATATATCTGTAAATATTATGAGATGTTATAAAATTGTCTCACACAATTGTGGGGATGCACGAGCCAAATTCTGTGGCGCAGGCTGCAAGACAGGAACTCCCGTGAAAGTCCTTGATGAGTTCTCAGAAGAACTGGTTGTCTGAATAGAGATGGGACTTCTCTCTCTAAATGCTGAAATCACTTCTCCTTTTAAGGTCTTCAACTGACTGGATGCTAAAGGCAATCTCTTCAGTTGATTGAAGATGTAATCAGCCATCTCTCTAGTCAACTCACAGATGAGTTAAGTCCACAAAATGTCCTCACAGTACAATTAGGCCAGTGCTTGCTTGACCAGACAACTGGGCACCATTACCTGGCCAAGCTGACACAAGCACCTAATCATCACAAGCATCTATGCAAGTATAATTCCAAACTGCAATTGAATAACACATATTTGGAGGTATATTTATTCTTCCAGACTATTTTGTATCACTCCTGTGGTGCCACTTTAATGATAGTTGGGCAGCCTTTCAAAAACACAGTGGACGGTAGGCTTGCTTAAGACTCAAGATAGAAGAACTATGTTCTCCAAGATTGGTCCAAGGCATTGCCAAGGGCGTTTAAAGTTAGCCCTGCATGTTGCCATTCTTTTGTGCCTATACCTTCCTGGATAACTGTCTCTTTGCAGTGATAGCTGCATTTGCTGGACTTTCTCTAATCCTGTTGTGCATCTTTGGTAAGTATAGATTAAAAGCATATATACTGATCAGTACCTTTCTATTATTTTCTTCCTACATTTTTTTATGCTGTATTGAATGAAATTTCACTGTGAACATGCCAAGTGAGTGAAGTATGTGTGGTGGTCAGAGAACAACTGCACAGCAGAAGCCTCTTCCTATGGTAATCAATGGGCAGGGAGTGAAGGGGCTACAGTGGGGCCAGGACGAATCGCCTAGACAGGATGGCAATTTACCCATCATTGTTTTGTAAAGTACGGGGCATTAGTTCATTTATCATTATCTTTTTAACCCAGCATTTGGACATCAGTTTTGTCACTTAACATAAACTACAGTGAAAATATCCTTCATCCTGAGAATTGTAGGTCGAACATGAGGAAAAACTGGTAGAGATTATGTCTATTTTTTCCCTCAGCATTTCCTAATTTTTCCTTTGAAGTGAGAATCTGGAGAAAAAAGTCACAATAACCAAAAACACTCTGAAATATAGAATCTGTTAGCATACGGCAGTAAGCCTAGCAATTTCAGAATTGATTTTTATGCATTTAAAAAAATTTTTTTAAGATATTTATTTTTTAATTTATTTTTCTCCCTCCCCCCTGCCCAGTTGTCTGTTCTCTGTGTCCCTTTGCTGCGTGTTCTTCTTTTTGTCCACTTCTGTTGTTGTCAGTGGCATGGGAATCTGTCTCTTTTTGTTGCGTCATCTTGCTGTGTCAGCTCTCCGTGTGTGCGGTGCCATTCCTGGGCAGGCTGCACTTTCTTTTGCACTGGGCGGCTCTCCTTACGGGGTGCACTCCTTGCGCGTGGGGCTCCCCTACACGGGTCAAGGAGGCCTGGGGTTTGAACCGCAGACCTCCCATGTGGTAGAAGGATGCCCTATCCATTGGGCCAAGTCGGCTTCCCTGCATTTAAAATTATTAGTACAGAGAATTAATAATAATTTAAAATTATTAATACAGAGAATTAATAATACAGAGAATCATTGAAAGCACATTTAAGTAGGTAAATTTTAAGGTATGTAAATTATATTGAATGAAATCTGTTGACAAGCAAACAAATAAATAAACAGATTACAAGTAACAACAAGCACACAGAAACCCTGTGCCTCAGCACTTGCCCTTCTTGTACATGAACGTTCTCACACACGCAAAAGATAAAAAGATAAATAAATAAGAGCACAATGTGCCAGTCTGATTTACATGACTTATCAATAACTCATTTAAGCTTTAATTCTTTATAAAGGTACAAAAAGTTCATTTACTTATTCATCTTCTAGTTCCATTTCACAGATATTTGTTTCAGGACTACCATGTGTCAGACATGTAAATGCATGATGCTCTATAGTCCTTGGAAGGACATTCAATAAAATTGTAAGTACTTCAAGGACATAAAATTACAAATTCTGCATGTAAACATGGATTAGGAGAGAGACTAACAAAAAGTGGTCAGGAAAGGTGTCTCTGAGGAAATGCCATTTAACTTAGAAACTAAAATCAGAGTGAATAAAATTTAGTCAGGACAAGCGGTAGAGTTGTGGGGAAGTGTTAGTTTCTCTTAAGCAAAATGTCATTTTTGAATATTTATGTATTCAAAAACATCAGAGCCTTATTGTCTCCAGAGAGAGAAAAGAAGAAAGGAAAGTGGAATTAGGTTGTTAAGGGTAAGGAAAGAAGATAAGATTGTGAGGTAAAATTTAAGTGACAGTAATAATGAAAACATAAATTTCAAAATGTAGAATTGTTTGTTTTGAAAACCCTTTGTGCACTATGGAAAGTTTAGAATAATTTATCCCGAATAAATAGGCTTTGCTTTAAAAAAAAAACACATACAAGAAAAAAAAAAGTGATGTTGGTGCAGATCTCAACAGCATAATCTTCTCTACTTTAGTATTCACCAAGTACATCGCATTATAAACAAAGGCAATAAATCCACTTTGCACTTGTGCTCCCTTTGCTATTTCTTAATGGCTCATATTTCTGTAGTTTGCAGTAGTGTATCCTGCAAAAATAAAAGTATTGCATAGCTCTTGTTCTTCCAATAATACTAAAAATTGAATTGAAAAAAAAAAACTTAGAGGAAACTACAAAATAAATATATTATTCATTTTTCTACCTCATAGATATCTTATCTTCCAAAATCTTGATGCAGGAATCTATATTCATAAGAGGTTTGCACATTTTTTCTATTACATATTTTCCCAAAGCATGTAATAAAGAGCTATAGTGAAAGGCTTCAAATTATTAATTTTGAAGTGCTTTCTAGAGTTTTCCCTCAGTTTGAAGTAAATTATATATGTAAATTTAAACAATGACGTATTTAAATTTTATGTGATAAACACGTGTTGTTTTGCATTTGAGATTTCATTTCCCTTAACTTTCCTGATATTTTGTAATGTTTAATGTATTGAGATTTAAAAGTTGCCTGCTAGTTTCAAATGTAAATGTAGGTTTTTGCACGTGAAGCTGTAGAATGTATTCATGATGCTTCTGTCTAAATCATCATATTTACAGCTATGTTTTGTTGCCATAAAATAGCTATTACAATTGTGAAGGGAGTAAAGTATTCAAGTTTCCAAAAGTCCCTGTTACATTCGGAACAATTTTCACTCCTTTCATATAACTCAATGCTAGATATGCCAACAGGCCATTAAGATAGATTGGTCTGTCAGAAATTTTCATGCCACTACTTCTTTCCAATCCCTGCAGGCCTCCTGGGGCCACTGATTCATTCTTTCTTTCAGGGAAACTTTTGGCAAAGTCCCGCATAACAAAACTCTTTGATGATAACTTCACATTCAGCCTCGATCTCTATCTAGGGCAAATTTTCAAATGTGGCAATAAGAATGTAAGGTGTTCTTGCCCAACAGTGCATCTAAGGATGTCAGGTGACAAACTTAATGAGAATTCATCTGTGATCTTACTGTACCCAAATTCTACTTATGGAATTAAAGCTTATGCTTGAGATCCATTCTAAGCTTTCTGCAAAGTATAATACGTAAATACTTTACTGTTCCTTATGTCTGAGATTTCACTGTGAAAACTTTACTATATTCAACTTTATGTAAGGCTGAAGCTTGCCTTACTGTAACCAATGCCATTCGGAAGGGACCATCATGACTGATGGACTGTGTCATGGTTGAGGCACTGCCATTTGCCAGAACTCCTCAAGTTCACTTATTTGAGTGATTGGCTCTACAGGATGGCTTCTGTTCTGCTCCAAACTCTCTCAGCCTTTTGAGACTTTTCGTTGCTTCACACTTCTATTTCAACAGCAAACATCCTGAACTTTATTTACATTTGTCTTCACATTCTACCTTTTGGCAATATTCACTGAAGGTTCTTCTTTTAAATCTCTATTCTTTCTTTGGTAGTCTATATCAAGATAAATTCTTCCCTCAGTCCTAAAAAATTGTTCTTTCTTAAATACTGGTTAATAACAAATGAAAATTTTAAAAAATGTAATCGTACATAATTTTCTCTGAGATACATATCAAACCTTTGAGATGTGGTCACAACAATATTTAGATGAGAATTTATAACATTAATGGCTATGAAGAGAAAATAATGATAAAGAAATTGCTCTTGACTTGAGAAATTAGAAAAATAATAAATCCAAAGAAAGTGGAAATAAATGAGAAGAAAAATAAGAAAGATATTTATAAAATAAACATAAATGCAAATCAAAAAAGAACCTAGATGGTCAATAACAAATACTAAAAATTGATTGTGAAAATGTCAATATAGAAAATGTCAATATAGGTATGCTTTCAGTTCAATAAAAAGATAAATACAGAAATGATAAAGAATTATAAAAGGAGGACAGAATAAATATATTTCATTAAAGGGTAGATTTTTAAAATAAAGAAACATACTATGTACAGCTTAAAAATAGTAAAAATGAGAAAGTCTAGATGTAACTTTAATGTTCATTGCAGACTTTCTCAAAAATCCAATATGTAGTTACTTCAAAACTTGGAAAGGGGTATCTATGAGAAACATCTAAAAATATATTCTTCATGTTGAACAGGTAGAAATGTTCTCATTAAGTTAAGAAGTCAACCAGTACAAAGAAGCAAAGAAGGAATATTGGTAGGGAAAAGACAAAGCTGTTCTCATTTTCAAAGATATAATATTATGTCTAAAAATCCACAATGACCAACTGCAAACTAAGAGACGAAAGGTCAAGTCTAGGAAAAGGAGTAAGATGGTGATGGAAAGGCTCCAAGTGTTGTTCCCCCACAGAATCTTTGAAAGACTAGCAAAACCTGGTAGAGCCATCTTCTCAAGAACTCCAGAAAAGAGATAGAGGGTTGCAGTAACTGAACAAGTGCCTAATCAAGAAAATGCACCTTCAAGAAATAGCAGGAGAAGCCTGTGGCACCCTTGCTGGTCCTTTCCTCACCCCCACAATGCCACAGGGTAGAGCCAGCCTGCACAATGGGTCCCTGGACCTACTCCAAAGGGAGCAGAGTAACCCTATGTGCATGTGGTGTTTGCTGGTGCCAATCTACTGAGAGGTTGCATAACAGACTGAACCAGGACACTTGTATCAGACTTGCCCTCCCAGAATTTGCTCTGCAGGCAGCTTGCACAAAATACAAGCAGTGTAAGTAAAGTCAAAGCAGCTTGGGGCAAAGGATTGTCTGCTTTACGTCAATGGAATAGAGTCCCCTAGTGGAGAGAAAATCTAATTCAAAGAAAGTAGAGGGAACGTTTGAATTCCTGTAAATTGGGGAATACTAAAACTGGGAGCAAGCATAAGCCTAGGAAAAGGCCCAGGCTCAGAAAAGATGCAGAAGTTCTCTCACTTCACATTGGCCTTGAGATGATCTTAATAGGAGGACTCAGGACAGCAGCAACCAATGCACAGCCAATTTACAGAGTGGGAATGGTAGTTGTGTGTTTGCTTGTTTTGTTAGTTCCTGGTACTCAAAGGAATCTCTATCAAATCACTAGCTGGATACAAACTTATGGAACAGACAGCTCAGGGACTAAATCCCAGAATTAATACTTTAAAATACTAAAATGCACAGTGTACAACAAAAGAGTGCAAGAAAAACTATGATATAAGAAACAATGTTGCATCCAGATGAAAAAGATAAAAATCCAGAAACTATGAAAGAAAAAGACAAAACAGGACAAAGACTTGAAGAAAATGATCCTCAAAATGCTCAAGGAGTAAAGGAAAACACATGGGAAGAAAAAAAGGATGTCAGGAAAACAATGAATGAGAAATTGAAAATCTCATTAAAGTGGGAGAAATTTTAAAAAGTAAACAGAAATACTGGAGTTGAAACAACAATAAATGAAAAAAATTCTATCGAGGGTTTCAACAGCAGATTGGAGCAGGCAAAAGAAAGTATTTGTGAACTTAAAAATGAGATAATTGAAATGATTCAAGCTGAGAAGCAGAAAGAAAAAGGAATGAAAATATGAATAGAGCCTAAGAGACCTGTGGGATACCATCAAGTGTACCAATATACTAAATATGGGAGTCCCAGAAGGAGAAAGACAGAAGGGGACAGAGAAATAGTCAAATAAGAATGGTAGAAAACTTCCCAAGTTTATTGAAAGACATGGATACGGATGTTCAAGAAGTTGTACAAAGCATAAACATGATAAACTCAAAGAGAGCCATGCCCAGATACATAGCAGTCAAAATATCCAAAACCAAGGAAAAGACGATAGTTCTGAAAGCTGTAAGGAAAAAAAAAGGAACATTTTTTGTGCAAGAGTCCCAATAAGATTAAGTGATTTTTTTCTCATCAGAAATCATGATGACAAGAAGGAAGTGGGAAGAAATAATTTAGTGTAGAAAAAAAAAATGCTCATCAAGAATTTTATATCCTGTGAGAATGTCTTTCAAAAATGAGAGAGAGATTAAGATATTCCCAGATAAACAAACGCTGAGGGAGTTGGTCACCACTAGACTGGCCTTATAAGCAATGCTAAAGGGAGCTCTGCAGACTGAAAGGAGAGGGCACTAGGCAGCGGATTGAAGCAAACTAAAAAAATAAGGACCTTCAGTAAAGGTAACCATATAGGTAATTATAAATTCCAGTATTATCATGTTATATTTTGTGGTATGAAACTGCAATGTTTACTTCTTACAGGTTCTAAAATGGAAATACATAAAAAGTAGTGAAAAACCTATGATTTTTGACACATAATGTATAAAGATGTAATTTGTAACAAGTGACAAAAAAAGTGGGGGTTGGGGGGAAGGAGGGGTATAGAAAAATTATATCAGTATGATGTTAAAGTCAAATTAATTTCAACCAAATACTATTTAGTATGTTAAGGGTTTTTTTACACATTTTTTTCAACTCATTTTTTTCTCCTCCTTCCCCCTTTCTCCTTCCCCCTCCCCTTTCCCCCTACTGTGTCCATTTGATGTGTGATCTTCTGGTCTTTCTCCTCTAGAATTCACCATGATTGATTGTGTGGACCTCTGATGTGGAGAGAGGTTTACTGTCAATTGGGCCACCTCAGTTCCTGGTTTCTGCTGCGCTTCAAAGATGTTAAGCTTTAACTCCATGGTAATCACAAGGAAAACATATGAACAGTATATCCAGATAGAAAACAGAGGGCACTCATTATGGTACAATTCAAAAAATTCAAATGAAATGAAAGTAGGAATTAACAGAAGAATTGAGAGTCATAAGAGGTTAAGACTTACAAAGAAAAAAAAACTAAAAATGGCTGAGGAAAGTCCTGAATTATAAGTAGTGATTTAAATGGAAATGGATTAAACTCTCCAGTCAAAAGGCAGATTGGAAGAATGAATAAAAAAGCATAACCCAACTATATGCTGTGAAGAGATTCACACTAAATTAAAAAACACAAGTACTTTGAATGTGAAAAGATGTAAAAATATACCATGCAAATAATAAACCAAAAAGACTAGGGTTGCTATACTACCATGAGACAAAATAGACTTTAAGTAAAAAACTGTTATGAGAGGCAAAAGAAGATCACTGTATACTGATAAAGGAGTCAATTCAACAAGAAGACATAACAAATATTAATATTTATGCACCCAATGACAAAGCACCAAAATGTATGAAGCAAATATTCACAGAGCTGAAGGCAGAAACAAATTGTAGTATATTAATAGTAAAATCCAGTACAAAATTTTCAGTAATGGATAAAATATATAAGCATAAAATTAACAAGGAAATAAAAGACATGAACAATACTATGAACCTGCTAGACCTAACAGACACATTTAGTACATTTCATCCCAAAGCAGCAGCATAATCATTCTTCTCTAGTGCACATGGATCATTCTCTAGGATAGACGATATGTTAAGTCACAACATAATTCACAATAAATTCAAAAATATTTAAATCATACAATGGATGTTCTCCAACCACCATGGAATGAAACTGGAAATCGATTAGAGGGGGAGAGCTGGAAAATTCACAAATATGTAGAAATTGTTAAATGCACACTTAAACAACCAATGGTTGGAAGAAATCACAAAGGAAATTAGAAAATATCTTGAGGCAAATGAAAATGAAAATGAAAGCACAGCATAACAAAGCTTATGGGATACATCAAAACTAGCTCCAAATGCTTACATTAAAAAAGAAAAAAGATCTCAATTCACAAATGGAGAATCTTTAAAAGATCAAACTAAATCCAAAATGAGAAGAAGGAAGAAGGAAAAAAGGTAAGAGGTGAGATAATGAAATAGAGAATTTAAAACATAGCAGAAAGAATCAATGAAACCACAAATTGGTTCTTTGAAAAGATCAATAAAATTGACAAACCTTTAGATAGATTGACAAAGAAAGGAAGGAAGGAAAAAACTAAAATCATAAATGAAAGGGATGACATTACTACTTACCCCTAAGAAATGCAAAGGGTTATGAGACGATATTATGAACAACTCTATGCCCAAATACTAGATAACCTAGATGGAATTCCTAGAAACATACAATCTACCTACACTGACTCAAGAAGAAATAGAAGATCTCAACAAACCAATGATGGGAGACTGAATCAGTAATATAAAACCTCCCAACTCAGAAAAGCCCAGGACCAGATGACTTCACAGGGGAATTTTACCATACATGTCAAGAAGAATTAACACCAATCTTGTACAAACTCTTCCAAAAAACTGAAAAGGAGTGACTACTCTTTGACTCATTCTGTGAGGTCAAAAATCACCCTCACACCAAAGCTAGATAAAATTACCACAAGAAAAGAAAACTACAGACCAATTTTTATAACTATAGCTGTGCAAATCCTCAACAAAATTCTAGCAAACATAATCCAAAAGCACATTTAAAGAATTATACACCATGAGATTTTTCCCAGGTATGCAAGGGTGGTTCAATATAAGAAAAAAATAAAAAATATACCACTTTAATAGGACAAAGGAAAATATCACATGATCATCTCAAGTGATACAAAAATTGATTTGGCAAAATTCAGCACCTCTTTATGATAAAACCCTCAAAAAACTAGGAATAAAAAGAAAACGCCTCAGCACGATAAAGAGAGAATATGTGAAAAACTCACAACCAAAACTATTCTCAATTGTGCATGAGAAAAAGCTTTGCCTCTAAAATCAGGAGCAAGGCAGGGATACCTACTTTCACCACTGCTATTCAACATTGCTTTGGAAGTTAAATCCAGAGCAATTAGACAAGAAAAAGAAATCAAAACATCCAAACTGGAAAGGAGGAGGGACATTTTCTCTATTTGTAAATGACATGATCCTATATGTAGAAAATCCAGAAAAATCTGCAACAAAGCTACTGGAGCTAATAAACAAATTCAGCAAAGTGACAGGGTGCAAGACAGGCACACAAAAATCAGTGGTATTTCTGTAGACTAGCAATGGAAATTTGAAACAGAAATCAAGAAAACAATTTAAGACAGCAACTAAAAGAATCAAATAGCTACAAATAAATTTAATCAAGGATATAAAGGAATTAGATATGGAAATCTACAGAACATCGCTAAGAGAAATCTAACAAGACCAAAATAAATGGAAGGTCATTTTGTGTTCATGGATTGGAAGACTAAATATTGTTACAATGTCATTTCTACCCAAAGTGATTTACAGATTCAATACAATCCCAATCAAAATACAAACAGCCAGCTTTGATGAAACAGAAAAGCCAATGGTCTAAATTATATGGAAGAGTAAGTGGCCTTTGAATCTCTAATATCATCTTGAAATGAAGATGGAGGACTCACACTTCCCATTTTAAAACTTATTTCTAAGTTACAGTATTCAAAACTGTGTGGTAAAGTCACAAAATATACATATGACCATGGGAATTGAATTGAGAGTGCAGAAATAATTTGTATGGCCAACTGATTTTGACAAAAGTGCTAAGTCCAATCAGTGGAGAAAGAATAGTCTCTTCCACAAAGAGTACTGGAAAAACTGGAAATCTCTTTGCAAAAGGATCAAAGACCTAATATAAGAATCAAAACCGAAAACTCCTAGAATAATACATAGGGAAACATTTTCGGGACCTTGTGTTAGGCAATAGCTTCTTAAACTTAACACTAAAAGCATGAGCAAAAAAAGAAAACAGATATAAATTCAACTTCATCAAAATTTATAACTTCTATGTATTTATTAATGGACTTCATCATGAAAGTTAAAAAACAACCTACACAATGGGAGAAAATATTTGGAAACCACATTTCCAATAAGGGTTTAATATTTAGGAAAAAAAATCCTGCAACACAACAATAAAGACAACCAAATGAAAAATTGGGCAAATGACTTGAACAGACATTTCTCCAAAGAATAGATACAAATGTCTAATAAGAACATGAAAAGATGCTCAACATCTTTAGCCATTAGGGAAATGCAAATCAAAACTACAATGAGATAGTATTTCACATCCATGGAATGACTACTATTTTTACTACTAAGTTTAAAAAAATAATAACCAGTGTTGGAGAGGATATGGAAAAATAGGAACACGTGTTCATTGTTGGTGGGATTGTAAAATGGTGCAGAAGAAGACAGTTTAGCGAGTCCTCAGAAATTTAACTGTAGAATAACTACATGGCCTAGAATTCCCATTTCTAGGTATATACCCCAAAGAATTAAAATCAGTGACTCAAACAGATATTTGCACATCAAGGTTCATAGTGGCAGTATCAAAAATTCCCAAAAGATACAAGCACCACAAGTTTCCCTCAACCAATGAATGGGGAAGCAAAGTGCAGTAGATAAATACAATAGAATATTATTCAGTCATTAGAAGAAATGAAGTTCTGATACACAAGACACTATTCATAAACCTTGAATATATCATGTTGAATGAAATAAGTCCACAAAAGGATAAATACTATATGATCTCACTGACCTGAAATAATTAGAATAAGAAAATTCATAGAGTCAGAAATTAGAATACAGTGTCCAGGGGCTGTGGTAGGGATGGGGAATGAGAAGTTAATCATTAATTATTAATATTTTGGGGGTGATGGAAAATCTTGGTGATGGATAGTGTTGATGGTAGCTCAACACTGTGAAGGCAGTTAGCACCACTGAATTATATATTTGAATGTGATTAAAATGGGAAATTTCAGGTTGCATATGTTACTAGAATAAAAATTAAAGAAAAAAGCACCATAGAACTATACAACACAGTGGGCCCTAATGTAAGTTATTGGCTATAGTTAACCATATTAATATTGATCCATCAATTTTAACAAGGTACCACCTTAAAGCAAAGTGTTAATAATAGGGAAATGGTGAGGGTATGAGTTTGTGGGAACTCTTATTTTCAGTATGATTTTTCTGTAAGACTTCAACTTCTATAAAAAAAAAGAAAGGTCGCTCTGATTCCACAGCACAACATCCATGGCAATATTAGAGCATTTCCAAGCACTATTTATAATTAAAAATGTAATAAAGTATGAATAGAGCATATCCCATTCACAAAGAAAATGTTTGCAAACATAAATTAATGCTCAAAACTATAATTGTTTGATATTTTATATTTTGTAATCTATTAAATATAATTTAAAACATAATATTAAACTCAATTAATGGAGACATTTTTCAAGATGCTGGATCAGAACTTATCATATTTTTAAATTGCCAGTTCCCCCCCACCTCCATAAAGTGCAATCTCAACAAAGGTTTTTAAAATGAATTTTGACAACTGATATTATAAATTACTTACAAGAGAAAGAAACGTTAAGGGGAAATTCACTGACAGGTGCTTAAGCAGAATATAAAACTAGAGTCTCTAAAAAACTGTGCTAATTGTGCAGAATAAAATAAAAAAAATAAAATAAAATAGGATAGAATAGAATGTTCCAAAAAGACCCATGAAAATTTGTGTTAAAGACTGTGTTTGAGAACCATCCAGTCCATTTCTTTATTTACTGCCAACAACACTGAACATGCATAAAGTAATAGCAAACAAACCATACATGAAAGGTATTAGTAACCAAAGATTTTGCACAGTCTTTTAACAGCATTTGGTAGCCCAAATTAACTGGTAACTTCCATTTCTGAAATACATTTGGCTTACCTAGTTCAGTTCATTTCAACAAGTTATACCTGCCTAGAATCCTGCATTTCTACCACTGCAGAAAAGTGTCATTTTATAATGAGCAACAGCAATGCACATGAAATTAAAATCATTACGACAGTTAGATAAATGGTAGAACTAATGAAACTCATGAAAAAAGATGCTTTTTAGTCTGTTGGTGAATTATTTGATATGCCAAACTCAATTTCAGAGCTTTGTGAAAGTGAATTCGAAGAACTGATCAAAGTCAATCAGGGATTGTTTAGCATATAAATAACTCAAATGCATTTTTAAAGAATGTTTCTTAAAATTGCTGAGAAATAGTCTGCTAGGCGTAACTCGGAACACCTTTGGTTTTTCCCAAAGGGGAAGCCTGCATACTGGGTATAAGCACTTGTTTCTCTAAACCTCCTTTCTTCTATCAAATGGACCAAAGAGAGCCCTCGCCACAGCCTCTCTCTGTTCTCATCTCAAGGCCAGCTCTAGATACCTCGAGTCCACCACACCTCATTTCTTTATGCCCTTCTTTCCTCTGTATGTCAGTAACCATGAGAAGTGCCTACTGTCAGAAGCTCACAAGACGCTCCACATCCACTGTTCTGTACCCCCTATCCCGCCATCCCCAAGGGCTGGAACTTCCAGAATGCACTCTGGAAACAGGGACCCATCATCAGCAAAATCCCCCACGCCCTGAATCTCTTCTCCAAACCCTGTGTTGCATTTCTTCATCTATGGATTTCTGGTTCTCTGGGGGTACGTTCTTTTCCTGCAGCCCCTCAAGCTCCTCTCTTTTCACGTGTGTAAGTATAGTCGCCTCCAGTCTCCTCATTGGCAGTCCAGATCATTCTCACTCCTTATACCTAAAACCTCCACTGGGAACCTCACGTCAACAGCCCAGCCACCCATTTCTGCTCCCGCCCAAGCATTTACTTTCTCCTCCTTTCGCACTTGCTCTTTTCAATACATAGACTCCAACACTCTCAACTCCTGCACTGGAACTGTCAACCTGCCAATCTTCCCGTCGTTGTACTGTCTCTCACCTAAATAATGACACCTGCCCTTGTTACCCAACACTAAATCCCATGGAGTCAAAATTATAATCATTGCCATGCATAGAGTCTCAATTCTCTGCCCCTCACTCTGTCATATTCACCTGTAAAAATTGCAATGCTGATTAAATCCAGTTCTACATCTAATCTGAGCCTATACTTTCACAGCTGAATGTGACTGGAGGGAAAAAAAAAACTGTGCTGTCCTCAATGCTTGACCTTTAACTTCAGCTAGACCTGCAATGCCAGCTATCGTGGAAGCAAGAAACACTGCCCTCGCTCAAGCAGTCTCCCTCTCTTCTAGATGGCTATGTCATGCCTCTTTTGTCTCTTCAAACCTTCATCCTCTTCTTTCCCATCTTCCTTCTAAGCTGAAAACCTTGATTTCTGCTTCATTGGATAAAAGTGCAGCAACCTGAAGTAAAACTTCATAGTGGCAACACCGTAGATGAACACATACCAGTATCTGCATATATATTCTCTGCCACCCTGTTTACAGAAATCAGCTGTCTTCTGTTTAAAGTCAGTCCCACTTCCAGGCACCAGATCCCCTTCCTTATCACTTGCTTAATGCTTTAAAGAGTTCCCTCTCCCCTCCCTCACCTATTACATCAACTTTTTCTCTCCCTACTGAATCAGTTCTATTAGTATATAAACTCTAGGGTCTGTGGACAACATCACAGCCAGACTGGCCAGTGGAAACTTAAATTAGACCATGGCCTGGCCTTCCCCTGATCAAAACTCTGAAGAGTCTCCCCTTCTCTTCTAGGGAAAAGTCAAAGCCCTATTATGACCTGCAGGGAGCTCGGCTTTCCATTATTCTTCCAGCCGTGCCCGGCCTGATTTCCTCTTTCCCTCTTCTCCAGCCACAGCAGATTCCTGGCTGCTCCATTGATAAGGAAGGCATGCAGTCACCTCAGGGCCTTTGCGAGGGCAGTTCCCTCGCCCTTCAGTGCCCTTTCTATAGAAATCTGCTCGACTATATCTTACCTTTTTTATTCGCCTTTGCACAAAGGTCACTTTATCATGGAGGCGTCCTTGGAATACCAAATTTAAAATAGAAATTCCCATCTCATCCCAACACAGCTGAGCCTCCTCACCTTGCCTTATTGTTCCATGAAACTATTACTTCTAACTCATATAATTGACTTATTGATTTTCTCCCCACCCTGGAATGTAAGCTCCAACAGGGCAAGGATATTATTTTTTATATTCACTGATGCATCCCAAACACATTTATGGGTTCAATAAACATTTTCTAGAGGAATTAAAGAAAAACTCACCTCTCATGCCAAAGTGTCTTATTAATTCACATACTTTATTTCAATTTCCTTAGATTTTTAATGTAAAGGGCATGTCACCCATGAATAAAGACAGTTTTGCTTTTTTTCCCTTCCCAATCCTTATGGAACTTATTAAGAGTACTTGTCTTCATGCACTGAGAAACCAGTAGACTATGATATCACAAATGAATTAAGAATAGCTGTGTCAAAGCCAGGGGAGCACATACCTGGTGAGCACGGGTCTCGGGTCTGATCTGAGCCACTGCACTGGGATGGAAACAGTGGCTCTATGCCCAAGAGGAAACCATGCAGAAAATGGGTTACTTTCAGCCAAGGACTGTGGGCTGACAGAGCACCCTTCAGAGCGGCAGAAGCTGACAAGCCATCTCAGGACCATTGACTGGTCCCTCTGCTGACGGGGAAGTTCACTCTGCTGAGGAGCTCTCCCTCAGCATCGGTGTGATGCTCTGACTGATGAGTTATGCAGTCTGAAACACTTGGAGATGCTAAACTTAAGCAGCGGTCACCTGGTGAAACTGCCCTCAAGGCGCTGAGCCTCTGTGGGAACCAGCTCCAAGCACCACTGCCCCAGCTTTGTGGTCTACGGCACCTGGATGTCATGGATCTCTCTAAGAACCAGATTTGGAGTATACCTGACCTAGTGCGGGAGCTGCAGGTTGTGTGTGAAGCCTAGTTAATCCAAGTCAGAAGATAATTCCTGAAATTAAATCTTAAGGAAAACCAAGCAATTGAAATGTCAGCTATGCAATCTTAAATACACTTGTTTTGTCAGCGACCGATTCTATTGATGGATGTCACAAAAGACCCTCAAAGAATGAGAATAATTGTTGGTTGGAACCACTAGATGATAATTTGAAATTTATTGCAGAGTTGCCCACTAAAATTTTCTTTCCCCTCTGTGATGGGTATATTCATGTGTCAACCTGGCTAAGGTATGGTGTCCAGTTGTTTGGTCAAGCAAGCACTGGCCTGATTGCTCCTGTGAGGATATTTCATGTATTTAAATCATCAGTCAGTTGATTGCACTTATGGCTGATGACATCTACAATCTACTAAGGAGGTTGCCTTCAGCAGTGAGAGAAGTCTCATCTAGTCTGTTGAGGGCTATAAAGGGAGAAGTGATGATCTTGGGGGCAGAATTAAGAATTTATACCTACTTCGGCCAGCCAACCTCTCCTTGGGAATTCACAGGAACCTTCACCAGAGTCCCAAATTGCAGCCTGCCCTATGGAATTTGACCTTGCCCATCCTCACAGTCCTGCCAGCCAATTCCTATAATAAATCTCATAACATTTACATTATAGGTATATGTATATCACCTGTCAGTTCTGTTTCCCTGAAGCACCCTAATAAACCCTCCTTTCAATTTAGAAAATTAAGGTGAGCGCATCCTTCCTAAATAAAGACAGTATTTTGCAGCTTCCCTTATAATTTTGTTTGACCCTGTCACTAACCTCTGGCTAATGGGACAGAATCTAAAGTGCAATCTGTGACTTCTGGGAGGTGCCCTTAAAGACAATGGACAAAATTTCTCCTTTTCTTCTTTCCTATTTGTTAGAATCTGGATGTGATTGTTGGTCCTCGAGCAGCCATCTTGGGCCAGGTATTCTAGCCCCTGGATTTAGCTCTCCAATCAAAACAAATACGATTAATGAAATCCTGGGTTTCGGTTTCATGATTTATAAAAGTAAAAATAATAAATAATAATAATAACATATCTCCCAGGAATACTGTTAAATATAACATAAAAACCATTAGCGAAGTAGTCAGTCTTCAAAAACATCATTTTTCATAGTCAGGAAGAGGTGGTAGAGGCCCACATGCTTTAAAATCTAAAATCCTAGAAACCAAACTTTTGAAATTACACTCATGATAGAAATACTTAAGAAGGAAAAGGAAGAGATTGGATAACCTGACCTCCAAAATACACAGTGAGGAAACTCATACTCAAAATCCCAAGCACACTCTGGTAGCCTGGCCACAATTACACTTTCCCCAATCCTTAACAACCATTTCTATGGAGAGCTATTTACTCTAGCAGGGATCTTCCCACTGGTAGAATTCTATCTGGGCCCAAACTTTCAACAAGCATGACAAGTAAATTTGAAGCTTGTATTCAACTGAACTATAATGAGATCTTTCACAGTTTTGGGAGTTTCTAAAGTTCTTACCTAGCTGAGAAGCAAATATGCTGTTTATATAATTGCTCATGGCATCTGACTGTCCCTTGGGCCATGGACAATCTTCACAAGCAGTAGCCAATCTCTTAACAGGGTATGTTTCAGCTATCTGATTCCTTGAATATAAATATTTCTAAACCCAGAGACTATGTTCAATGCAGTTCCTAAGATTTATTAAAAATAGAAATACCAAATTATACTATGCTGTTTTATATCTGTTACATAAAAAAAAAACCTCTATCACCTTCACTCTCCCTCATTTGCAGTGTAATCTGTATTTTCAATTTTCAATACAAAGTGATAAATGTTTCCCGGTGGGATTAAATTTATGTAGTTGTATATCAGGTATATACATAATTTGATTTATTCCTGGTGTACTTTCCTTTAAGAAAGTAATTATTACGTACTCAAAAACAGATATATTGCTTGCTAAATAACAGAAAGTGGATTTATTCACAACTCGATAAACTAAGGAATGTCTGTGCTTTTGAAGATGTCCTAAAGAACTAACTCATTCCAAGGTTAAAATTAGAGTTGGCAAAATTATTAGACAAGACATGCTTTCCATTAGTGTTAATAGTTTTACTGCTCTGCTGTATGCTGTGCCAAATTTGCTCTGAGTTCTATGCGCACAGTGAGGTGGAAAAGTGCACTCTTCATTGCTGTCCTGCTGAACCATTACCTGTTCCCCATTTACCCCAATGCCCCCCATCACCGTGCCTGCACTTGTTATAGTACATGAACTAAAGAAAAAGAACTAGGAACTTGTGTAGATAGGCTTTAAATTCCTTCAAGACCTCAGTGATTAGGATGAAAGTTATAGCACACAAAACCCCAAAGGGTACAACCTTTTTTTTCAAGAAAAAAATGACCCAACTATACTTGCTTTCAAGTCTCTCTCTCTGATTCTATGAACAACAAATGACAGAATATAACGATAACAATTGTAATGATTGTAATTGAAATATTACCATGTGCCTGCCATAGTAAAAAAAAAAATACAGGAATTTAGTCATGTAATCTTCCCCAGAAGTCTTTGAAGAAGGTCCTATTACTTTCCATATACTGCAGATGAGGAAACTGAGAGCTACGAGGTGACTGAGCTGTGAAATTATTCAAATAGTAAAATATTTACTTTACCTAGCAATTGTATCCCAAGAAACTTCACATTTGCAGTCTAGGAAAGAAAGTAGGTAATTTGTTTAACTTCTGTTTCAGGTTTTAATTTTAATTCAGGTTTTGGGGGATGGGGATTAAAATGTTTTTTTTTAGATGAACAAGGGAATTGAAAGTAAAGTTTTCTTTAGACTCAGTATTTGTGGTAGGGGTATAGATGTACATATACAGGTATAGATATAGACATAGATTTATTTTCTCATTATAAAGTCTTCTTTAGTTCCTGATGTGATCAAATAATATAGTTATAAAAAAGCTGGTCTTAAATAAATGGTGATTATGGGGGAATAATTTGGATAATGTGTGGTTTCTAGACTACGAAAGTTCAAGCTAATTTACAAAATTCCCCTTATATAATACATAATATTATTTTAAGAAAAATAAAAATTTTCACACTTAAATATAAAAAAATTTAAGATCTTTATAATATTATTATCCTGAATCTCAATAGCTGGTTTGAAATAAATGTCATTCTTGTTCATTAAATTTGTTTATAGTTTTCTTTAACTAGAATGATTTTGATTTGACTCTATCAGTGAATACTGAAACTCTTCCATGGCATTCACATTATATGCAAAATTCAAAGGAAAAAAATTAATTCATAGAACAAAACAAAGATAAAATAGAAGATGCTAGGGAAGTAATGAATGTTTTATGTACTTTTCAGTTCTGTGCTTAGAGGTGGCACATAAATCCAAAGTTATTATAAATGAAATATAAGAATATCAGCTCACTACTTTATTATACCTGAGATAGTTTATAAACATATCTGTAAGAGTCACAAAGTTATTTCTAGATAAACTGAAGATGTATTCTCTTCTGAATTGTCAAAAACTTGGAAAATCCATAAATACAACAATATTTTTATAACAGCTATTGGTTCTCTTTATTATTAAAAGAATACATCCTTCTGTGGAAAACAGAAAATATAGCAAAATATCAAAATAAAATAAGCAAATACCCATAATGTCTTGACCCACAGAAACACATTATTAACATTTAGGTGAAGTAAAACAACATAAAATAAAAACTATGTATATATATTTAGAACTTGTTTGTGCACTAAACATTTTATCATGAGAATTTCCTCATAGAAAGGGATTTGCCTTATATAATTATCATTTTTAATGAAATTGGACAATAACTTTTCATAATGGTTGTAATTAAAAACAGACTTCAAACTTTTGTAGGATGAAATAGACTTTAAAAGATACTAGTAATGTGCAATCTGATAAAGTCAGGAAAAAAATTCCATTTACATTAGTGACTGAAAGAATTAAATATTTCAAATAAAGTTAACCAAGGATGAAAAGACTTGTGTTCAGAAAACTACAATACATTGTTAAAAAGAAATTTTAAAATGACCTAAATAATTGCAAGAAAAGTCCATGCTCACATTTGGAAGACTAAGTATCATTAAGATGTCAATTCTACCCAAATTGATATACAGATTCAATGCAATTCTGATAAAACTTGACCAGCATTTCTTAAATAAATGGAAAACATGATTATCAAATTTATTTGGAAGGGTAAGTTGTCCTGAATAGCCAGAAATATCTTCAAAAGGAAAAGCAAAGTTGGAGGACTCTCACTTTCAGACTTTAAATCAAATTACCTAGCTATAATGGTAAAAAACAGCATGATAATGTCATAAAGACAGACACATAGACCAATGGAACTGAACTGAAGATTTAGAAACAGACCCTCACATCTAGGGTCAAGTGATTTTTGACAAAGCTGTCAAACCAACCCAGCTTGGGCAAAACAGTCCATCTAACAAATGATGTTGGAAAAACTGAATATCCATAGCTAAAAGAAAGAAAATTAACTCAAAAATCTAAATAAAAAAGCAAGAACCATAAAGCTTCTAGAAGAAAATGTAGGAAAACATCTTCCAAGATCTGGTGGTGGGTGGTGGACTCTTAAAGGAGATAAGAGGAGGACTGAGATGGACTACTGATGTTTAATGTATATAAAAGCTTTAATTAACTTTACTGTAAAACTGTGGAAATACACAGAGTTGATGGTAACTCAGTATAGTGAGTAACAACTGGTGTATAAATGAAAATGTGGCTGGAAAGGGTAATCTATGGTTGTAAATGTCAGTTGGAAGATAGCTAGAGAATAATGTAGGGATTGAATATAACAGTAAACCCAGAGGTAGTTGAGAATTGTGGTTGAAGATACAGATGCAAGAGTGTCCTTTGTGAGCTATAGCAGATGTACATCACTACTACAGGGTGGAGGGAATGTGGAGAATCATGGGAAAAATACAACTGGAGTGACCTATGGACTGTAGTTAACAGAAATAATGTAATATTCATGCATCTATGCCAAAGATGTACTATGTTGATAATGGGGGGTATGGAAAAAGTATACCGAACGTATGCTATGGACCATGGTTGATGGAAATAGTCTGATGATAGTATCTCATAATCTACAAAAATATTCCACCACAGTATGGTATGTTGATGGAAAGGTGCTGCATGGGAATTCTGCACATGTGCATGATTGTTTTGTATGTTCATAACTTCTGCAATAAACACATATTTAACAAATAATAATAGGGTGGGTTGGGGGGAAAATACACCAAATGTAAGATATGGTCTAAAGTTAGTAGTAAGATTTTGATGATATTCTTTCATAATTTGTAACAAATGTCTCAAGAATCCAAGTTGTTGGTGTTGGGTTGATGTGTGAGAGCCCTGTATGATGTCATGCATGTTTGTTTTGAAGTTCACAACTATTACTAGGCACTTATTGTTTATGTATGTTTATGTATGAGTGATATACTTCAATAAATTTTTTTAAAGTTGATAATAAAAAAAATTCAAACATTGGGAGTGGATTTGGCTCAAGCAGTTGACACTTGCTTAAAAAAAAGAGACTTCAAATAAACCTCAGGTCATTTTCATCACTCTGTTTTGTGCCATTGTGTTTTATTTATTCATGCTTTATGTGAATTTATAAAGTCATTCTCTTTATATAAATCCCCCAAATGAAAAATTATTATAATCGTTATGTGACAATTATGTACATAATCATTTACATACATATATGTTTTATTTTTACTTAGGGTGTAAATCGTACGAACAACTTTGTAACTTCACACATTGTATCTGGTAGAAATTGCAGGTATTGCTGCAATATATATATCTGCACATACACACACCTATATATATTTACATCACTGAGATATAATTCTGAATTTTGTAATTCCTCTTCCCTGTTCATCCTTTTGTTTATGCTAACATTTACATTTATTAGTACATTTGAATATATTTTTGTGTAAGTTTTAAATGACTCAGAAGCTAATGATTTTATTATCCTCTACCTGAATTTAAGTTCTACTACCATCTCCATCCCTAAAAGTCCCCCTTAAAGTGGTCAAGCCCAATAGTGATGTTTATCTCAAATGAACAAACCAACATGTACTTAAGGTTATGATAACAAAATTTTAAGATAAAATAATCTGAAAAATTCCCCTCTATAAATATCTTGATATGATAGATATAATAAAGGAATTGTTTTTTGAAAATGTACAACCAATCTCACTGAAAAATAAGGGTAGTCACCTGATCCAAAAATTAAGAGGAAAAGGAAAAACAGAGTGAGAATCGTTTAAGCTGACACTCTGGTGTTCTGGGGAAGTCAGAGTCATGGATTCTAAACAAAGCCAGGACTCTCTGGGTCAGTTTCCTAGGCAACTGTAACAAATTGCCTCAGACTTCTAGAGAGAGTAAGCCCAAATCTAGGTGCTGAAGCTTGGAGAGGAGACCCTTCCCCTCCTCTTCCTGCTTCTGGTCCTTGCAGCAGTCCTAGCATTCCTTGGCGTATAGAGCACATCTCCTCTCTTCATCTCCATGTCCACATGCCTGTCTTCTCTGCATGCCTGTGTCTCTTGTCCTCTTCTTGTAACAACACTAGTCAAGTTGGATGAAGGGTCCACCCTACTCCAGCATGACCTCACTTGAGCTAGTAGATATTCCTGTTAACATAATATAGGATATATTATAATGAGGAAAATACTTGAATATTTAAAGTTGAGTATCCAAAGATCTAAGATCATTACAATATCATCTTGTATCTTGATAGCGGATTTAAAATAAAAATATTCTTCATAAATTATACTTATTTTTAAATTAAGATCATATTCTGAAGTACTAGGGGGCCAGGACTTCAGCATAATTTTTGGGGGACACGGTTCAATCCATGTCCAAGCCATTGAAAGGAAGTTCTCAGAAAAATATTCCACCAACTTGTCTTGTTGGGAAAAAATGGATCTCTCAAAAATGCATGCCTCTTAAACTGTCTGAGAAACCAAGGTAAGAACAGCTGGAGTAGGAAGTATTGTCAACACAAGTCACCTGTAACCCCATGTAAATTCCCATTTACAAAGCAGCTGAAACAGAACCCAAACTCCAAAATAATAAACACAAGAGGAAGCAATGTACCATAAAAGGCAATCTGCAGATGCAACAAGGTCTAAGAACTTGAGTTATTGAATTCTAATAGATGTGATTTTTAAAACATAAAATAATTGAAGACATAGAAAGTGAAATCATAGTAGTATATTAGAAAGAAAATTTAATTTTTGAAATTAAATAGCCAACACATTTTTATGAAATAATATTAAAAACAGCTGAAGAAAGAATTCGTATACTGAAAAGTCAATGTGTGGACATTACAAAGGCAGCACAGAGAGAGAAAGCTGCAGGAAATGTCAAAGTCAGTTAGAAGACATGAAAGAGAGCATGATAAATCCAATGAACATCTAGTTGGAACTGTAAAGAAAAGAGAGA
This sequence comes from Dasypus novemcinctus, assembly GCF_030445035.2. Lineage (NCBI taxonomy): Eukaryota > Metazoa > Chordata > Mammalia > Cingulata > Dasypodidae > Dasypus > Dasypus novemcinctus. Next base: position 6,405,585 of record NC_080701.1, on the reverse strand, counting down.
GCATAGCAGGGAGGCAATATTCAAAGAAATAATGATAAATGGTTTTTCAGATTTGATAAAAGATGAATTTTCATATTTAAGAAGCACAGTATTTCCTTGAACACGATAATTAAAAATATACCTAACCCAGATAGATTATACTGAAACCAAAGAATTTCAAGAGCAAAGAGGATCTATTCAAAGCAAACAGAGAGACAAAACATTACTAGCATAGAAATGACAGTAATGCAGACAGGAAAATTACCCAACAACAAAAGGAAGAAGAAAAAACATAAATGTCTTCAAATGATGAGAGGAAACAATCTGGAATTCTAGAGCCACCTAAGTTACTATTTAGGAGTGATAAAAAATATAAATGTTTTGATAAAAAGTCTGAAAAATATTACCACTGATACATTTTCCTTGAAGAGATTTTATTCAGGAATAAGGGAATTGAACCCTAAAACAATGAATGGTTGAGAACACAAGGAAGAATGATGACAAAATACATTATGTTTAAAATCCAAACAAGGACAGATTACATCAAGAAATTTTAAAAATACTAACTATATAGTTAATAGAAATTAGAGGTGAGTGTTGGCTACTAAGGGGTAGGAGATTTTTCTGTTTGGAGTAATCAAAATGTTCTAATACTGATTGCAGTGATGAATGAACAACATTATAATTATACTAACGGTTATTGATTGCACATTTTAGATGGATTGTATCATTTATGAGTATGTTTCAACAAAAGTGATTAAAAATAATAACAGTTGAGTAACTATTAAAAAAATAAATTAGAACTATAATAATGGACAAAAGATATATAAGAAGAGAAGAAAAATGATTAGATTTATAGTTACCTAAGGTCTTGGGAAGTTTGTGAGGAAATTAAAGATTATGAATAGCTCAAGGTATTGTTTTGTCAAATATGGGTATTGTGATTTTAAGAATTCAACCAATGGAAAGGTAAATAATACAGACACACTTTAAAAATTTTTTTCAATAAAAATATAGAAGGCAGTAGCAAATTATTTGAAATGGAACAGACAATTACCAATGCCTTAGATTTTATAAAAAATTATATGGTAATAACATTAATAACTAAGACTTATATGGCCCTATTTAAATGTGTCAAGCACTTTCTAAGCACTACACATATATTAACTCATGTAACAGTTAATGACTAAGGACATATGAATTAGGTTACTATTAAATTTGGAAAAAAAGTAAAATACGTATTTTTATCCAAAAAGATACAACTCACTAAAACCATCCTAAATATTAGAAATGAAAAGTCTGAACAAATCCTAAATAATAAATAAATTTAATATGTGGGCTTGGAAGTAGGAGAAGAGAATCTCCTTGTTGCATTGTTGAAGGCTGTTGTTGGAGGCAATGAGCTCTCCCTCGTTTGTTCCCTTGATGAAGTCATGTCTAATTGACTGGGTACACCAGTGGGTACAGTCAAATGTAGCTGGAAATGATAAATTGAAACACAGAATAGTGACTAAGTCCTTAAACGGAAAGAGTAAATGCTCATTGTAAGGTTCGCCTCAACTTCAGTGTGAATACTAACTGTACTCTAGAATTGTACAGTCTACAATCTAAAAATCCATACACTAAGGCCCTCAAGAGGAAAAGTGTGGTGTTTTATTCCAAAGATATTTACATACTAAAAGAAACAGGCAATTTTTAACTGCAATACACAAGTGTTTGTTTAGAAAATTCTCGTCTCTTTCATGTACTTGATACTCCACATATATTTTCTTTTTTTTCTTTCAAATTCTACTCAATTTATTCATATTTTTAAAAGATATTACATTAAAAAAAATATGAGGTCCCCATTCGCCCTCACCGCCCCCACCCCACCACTCTCCCCCCAATAACACTCTCCCCCATCATCATGTCACATCCATTGCGTCTGGTGAGTACATCTCTGGGCATCGCTGCACATGTCCCGTGTTCCACACCATAGCCCACACTTTCCCACGTTCCATCCAGTGAGCCATCCACATATATTTTCAGTAAAAACAAGACACAGATGCACTCTTTTTATGGCAGAAAGAAGTATCAATGTGAGTTTTCATTTCTAAAAGATGTGATACTCTTAATAAATAACTATTTGAATATAAATAATATTAGAATAACTATGTTAATGAGGCTAATAAAAGAATATGGTTAATTCTTAAATTTTTGTTTAAGCCATTATTATTTTACCCCACCAAAATGAGTAGACCTAAGTTTTCTTAGCTAAATTCAGGAGATTTGACTAGTTCATCTCCTGTATTCTATTTAAATTAAACCTGTACAGTTTTATGATTTTCATTTAAAAACTTATGAGCTCATTTCTTGAGCATGTAAAAGGGTCTTGACTTACCACATTTCTTACTTAACCAGGTTGTATCAAACCCTTTTGTAAATATTACAAGTAAAAAGGAACTAATAATGCTTCTTTGAGAATCTGTAAAAACATTTTCAAAGATGTTTGAATCAATGTTTTTGTCGCATTCTGCAAACTCAGTATGACTTACTATCTTGTAGTTCTGATGTATTTTCTGTAAGGTCATTTTGTTTAACCTCAACCTTTGTAAGTTCCTTTGGAAGGAGGGAATAAAAGCAATTTTCTTTTAAAGTGAACTGAAATGTGATTGAAAAAAGTTATTTTGTCAAACTGTAATCTATTATTTCAGTTAGAGAGAAATCACACACAGAGCAGAGTATGAAAGGACTCCATGAAATTATTATGACAAGAAATATTGGCAAAACAATAGGTTTACAAGTGTTGACTTTCTTCTTCAAGAATGACTTGAACAAACTACAAACTAATTTGACATTTTCATGTCTGAAACAGCAAATATTGTTAATCCAATATAGTTGAGTACCATATGAATTCACAGTAAAATTAAAATGAGTCCTCTTACTTAAATAACCTAGTTAACATTGGAATTTTATCCATATTATTGTGCTTTTGTGCTGACTTTCGATTGTTCATTCTTTTCAGTTTTCCACAGAAGTACAATATCCTAAAGTTCAGTAAAGGACGCTACATACTATCACATGAAGGGAAAATAATAGAAAAAAGTTGACTTTATTTCTATCATAACCATAGTATAGTGCAAAAAATAAGTTATCCTAGAAGATATTTAATGTTATTATGCTGTGAATTTTTCTAGTTGCTCCAGGTATAAATTAGAGTTTTTATCATTATGAAATGGTCCTCCTATTAATCGTTAATTTTTTGTACATTAAAACACACATTGTCCAATGCTAAATCTTTCATGTTTTGCCTCTATTCATTCATTTGCCTTCAATCTGGAATATTCGAAGAAATGCAAGAGCCATTGTGGCTGGAGAATGAAGAGAAGGAGAGAGTTAGGGAATGAGATCAAAGGTCATGCTATGTAGAGCCTTGTAGCCAAAAGAAGGATTTTGGCTTTTATTCTGTGAGAGGTGGGAAATCCTTGGAGGTTTTGAGCAGAAGAAGGACTTAATCTTAGTTATTAAGATTATTACAGCTTGATATTTCATTTAGGTCCCATGTTTTCAGTACATAATTTTGTAGAGCCATGAAATTTTTCAGAAAAGCTTATATGGCCATATAGGAAAAATGCCTTCTATATGGACAAAAGCACAGGTTGGTGGATAAATGTGCTGGTGAGAGCTTGTGAAGAATATTTTTCCAATTGCTTCAGTCATCTTGGAGGAAAAGTAAGAAAAACATTGCATAGGATTGTTTAGAAGTTTCAGGAGAGAAGAAAAGTATGAAAAACTTGTTTATGAGAGTGGGAGAAAGAATAGAAAGGGGAAATATAATATGATTCAAAGTCAAAGGGAGGACTCAAAGATAGTGATGATAGATTTAACAGGAAGCAAGTGTAAGAATCTGGAAACAAGCATGGAAACAGGAAAGGAAATATATATGAATATTTTTGTAGATATTTACTCAAATTTCTATTGAAATTTGAAAAACAAATTTCAAATTTGTTTTTTTTTCCATGACTGAATATTTAATGTGAACAAACACTTTTTCTGTGTCATTTAGATGATCACGTAGTTTTTATCTTTTAATTTGTTAATGTGGCAAATTACATATTATCTCGTTACTGTGTGGGATGAAATCTAATTGTTCATTTTTAAGTAAATGATTACTTTAAATTGTTTGATAGTGTTGATGTAGGTGTTTGAATTTATTTTCTAAAATTAAAGTGGTGTTTAATTTTTCATTAGATTATTGTCTTTCTTTACTTTCAGTGTCAAGCTTACTTCACATCAGCAAATGAGTGGAGGTGGCTGGAAAAAGTAGGAGTCAGTCCTTTTGCCACTGATGATCTCAGTCTAAAGCAGAAGTGTCGGTTCTAACTTTTGGCTTTGTGTCAGGTCAAGGCTTGATTTTGTGCAGTTTCATATGACCACTGAGCCTTTATAAACCTAACTTTATGGATATGAGTATCAGCAGTTCCCTCTGGGAATCCTCACCTAAAGACTATTTTCCACTCTGATTATAGTTTTCTCTTCTTCTCTGCCACCCCTCCATAAATTTTTTAATGCTCCCTTGAAATATCATATATGCATTTAAGAGGATGGTTTTATATTTACTAACATGTTTAACTTTTGTAGGTATCAAGTAACAAAAGGAATTTGTAGATAACTATGCACTGTATGATCCAGATTTATAAAGAAATTCCTGAGTTTGTGTACATTTGTGTGAGATGGTATGTTTTCAGGGACCAATTATGAGAGAAGGAATGAAAACAAAAGTTGGAGAAGTAGAAGTTTCTACAAACATAGACACTAAACATATTTTTATGTAGGAACAACATTATTTATTATTGTAAATATCATTATTGTTTATAATTATCACAAGTGGAAATACATTAGTGAACAAAATATGCATGAAATCAATATTCATGAACTTACAGAATAATAGAATAAAAAGTATATATAAAGAAAATATTTCAGTCATTGGAAAATGGGCTTCAAATAATAGTAAGCCTCAAGACAAAGGGAAAACATGAGGTCAGCCCCATGTGGTTTGTGACTGCAAATACAGTGCGGTGGTTTGGAACTGCATGCACTCCAGAAAATCATGTTCTTAAAGCTCATCCTGTGGCTGTAAACCTATTGCAAGCAGGAACTTTTGAATAGATAACTTCAGTTAAGGTGTGGCCCAGGGTGGGTCTTTATCTTCTTACTGGAGTCCTTTATAAACAGGATGAATACAGAGAGACAAAGAGAGAAAGTCACAGGAGCAAGAAGCTGAAAGCAACAAAACCTGGAAGAGAAGGGAGAGACCAACAGATGCTGCAATGTGCCTAGCCATGTGACAGAGGAATCCAGGTTCACCAGCAGATGGTCTTTAGAGAGAAAGCACCACCTGATGATGTCTAGATTTGGAGATTTTTCTCAGTCTCACTGTAAGTTTCTAAGCTAATAGATTCCCTATCCATTTTATGTTATCTTCTCGCAACAGCCTAGCAAAGTAAAAATTCAGTGTTTAGAATGGTGGCCATATAGAATAGAGTAGTCCAACTTAGTTGAGGAAGCAGAAATTGAAGTTTATTGCTGCTGAAGCAGCTAGAATTTGCAGGGAAGGATATGCAGGGGGAAAGTTCTATGCATCTGGCAGTCCCAAGAATTCTTCAAGGACAGGGACTGGGTTATGTATGCAGAGGTGAAGCTCTGTGAAGAGTAGTAGAGAACAGAACCTGAAAGGAAGAAAGCTAAATAAAGACAGTATAGTCATACAGAACAGTGAGACATTAGGATTCCAAACCAGCAAGAATAAAGAGGCCTCACTGACAAGTTGCAATCTAAGACTCCAGAAAGTCCCTGACTTCAAAGTAAAAGCTATGCATTTGAATTAAGGGCATGCACTTGTGCTAAAAGGAAAAGCAAAAGAGATCATTCTACTAACAAGAAGAACAACAAACAAGCAAAAGAAATCTGACAAGATCAAAAGCACCCATTAATAATTTAAAAATCTATCAGAAGGAATCTCAAAACCTTGTAGGGAAAACAACATAATCCAGGCCTCTACAATATATTATCAGTTAGATTCAGCAGACAATTAAAAATTTGCTAAACATGGGAAGAATCAAAAAAAGTGTCTCAAAATCAAGAAAAAATACAGTCAATAGAAAAAGACAATGAGATGATTTGGATATTGGAATTAGCAGAAAGAAATTTTAAAATAGCTTTCCTAAGTATGTTCATGGAAAAAGAAAATGGATCATATAATGAGTGAATGCACAGAAACTCTGAAAGAGAAATGGAAGCTATAAAAAAACAGAATTGTAAAACAAAAAGATGCAATGTCAAATGAAAAATGTACTGTATATGTGTAAGAGGGGATTAAAGTGGGAGAACAAATACCGAGTAAATATGAAGATGAATCAACAGCAATAATTTTAAATTGACTGAAATTTCCTGCTAAATTTTGATCTCAAAGAAAAACCCAAAACTATGCTGTATACTAGATAAACAAAGAAATCCTAAAAGGCTGGAATTGAAAGGAGGTCAGCAACAGGAAGGAGAAAAGAATGGAAAAGGGGCAGAAAGAATATCTGAGGAATTAATGACCAAAAACTTCCCAACCCTTAAGAAAGACATACATATCAATATCCAAGAAGGACAACAAACCCCAAAGAGAATAAATCCAAACAGACATACTCTAAGACATCTACAATTCAGAATGACAAATATCAAAGAGAAAGAGAGGATTCTGAAAGCAGCTAGAGAAAAGAAAAGCAACACATACAAGGGAACCTCGATATGATTAAGTGCCAACTTCTTATCAGAAACCTTGGAGGCAAGAAGAAAGTGGTATGATGAATTTAAGGGACTAGAAGGGAAAAATTGGCAGTCAAAAATTTTTTTTCTTGCAAAACTGTCCTTCAAAAATGAGAGTGAGTTTAAAGTCTCCACAGACAAAAAAGAGAGTATGCTACCAAAAAAGCAGAATTACAAGAGATACTAAAGAGGGTGCTGCATCCTGAACGGAGAAATCAAGGGTAAGAGACTTGGAGAAGAGTATAGAAATGAAGATAATTAGGAAGGGTAAATTAAAGGGTAAAAAGACAGACAATAGTAACATATGACAACAGAAAGCCAAAATGCAATATAGATGACATAATAATGCCTTAAGAGTAATAATATTGAATGTTAATGGCTTGAACTTCCCAACCAAAAGACAGACTGATAGAATGGATAAAGAAATATGAACCATCTATATGCTACCTACAAGAAAATCACCTCAGAAGTAAGGACAAACTAGGTTGAAAGTGATAGGTTGGAAAAGTATATACTATGTAAATAATGACCAGAAAGAGCTGGAATAGTGATACTAATATTGGACAAAATAGATTTTGAATACAAAATTGATATAAGAGATGAAGAAGGTCATTATATGTTAATAAAAGAGCAATTCACCAAGAAATAAGTATAATATTTATGCACCTAACCTGGGTGTACCGACATTTATGAGGCACACACCGGCAAAACTGATGGGAGAAATAGATGTCTTTACAATAGTTGGAGACTTCAATATACCACACTCAGCATTGGATAGAACATCTGGACAGAGAATAAATAAAGAGCAAGCTTGAATAATATGATACATGAACTAGACTTAACAGACATTTATAAAGCATTACACCCCAAAACTGCAGGATATACCTTCTTTTCAAGCACTCATGGGTCCTTCTCCAGGATAGACCATACATTGGGTCACAACACAGGACTCAATTAATTTAAAACATGGGAATTATACAAAACACTTCCTCTGATCAAAATGGAATGGACTAGGAAATCAATAATGGATGGAAAAAGGGAAAATTCATGAACAGATGGAGATTGAACAACACACTCAAAAATAATCAGTGGGTCAAAGAAGAAATTGTAAAAGAATTCAGTAAATATCTTGAGATGAATAAGGAACAAAACCTAGTGCATCATGGTAAAGACAGGGCTGAGAGGGAAATTTTTAGCCCTCACTGCTTACATTAAAAAAGAAGAAAGAATCTTCAGGCAGGTGTTGGATTAGAAAAACATAGGACTTTCTCCTCTCCCAGAGAAACAGTTATAGGATGAGCAGAAATGGCCTGGGAAAATATGTTCTAGGGTTTAGGACACCAGAGAAAGGCTGGAAACCACCCAGAAGAGAGAGGGACATGGGAAAAGAATCTCAGTGGAAATATTGTTAGTGGAAACTGCAGCTGCAGCCATCAGCACCCCTTCCCCAACTCCAAGCAGGCAATTTTGAATTTTCTGGCTTCAGGCCAGGGGCTTGAGACAACAGGGGAACTGCCCAGGAATGGGGAGATAAAGGGGAATAGCTTAAGACTGATACAGCTTTTGGACCACAAATTGAGTCTGTTGCCTCCCACAAGCCCTTCCAGGCTGGGAGGGGCTGCACCATTTTTGCCCTGGGAGACTGCATGGGACAAAAGAGACCTGGACTTCTCAGTCGCCCTCCCTGCTGCTGGGGACTAGCTGTTGAGGGCACAGAGGGGAATCGAATTATTGCCTATCTGGGAAAAGGGAGGGAGCAGCCATTAAAGGTTGAAGAACATCCTCTGAGAAAGTTTGAATTGCAAGGTTCTTAGCCACATGGCAGAGGATGCTCTGTCACATTGATCCAGTTGGTGTTGCAGTGAACATGATCTGACTAGGTTTTGAACTGAGAGGTCTGCCAAAGAGCACCATCTGCTGCCTGACAGTGGAAGTGTGTGTGAGGAAATTGAAAGTAAGAGACATTTTTTCTGGTATTTGCTGCTTTCCTCTTCAAGACCCCCAGAAGCAGGTCTGCAACCTACCACTGAGTCCAGGGCCCAGATTTGAGCAACTAACTGGGACAACCCTAAAGACCCAGAACAAGCTGAACCAAGAATCAAAGAACAGCAGTAACACAGCCTCCTACCACTACATCCCTATGCAGCAGAGAGAAATTGAGTAGCAGAGTAAACACACCATCATAATGAGATGCCAAGATATCAGCAAAACAAGCCATATTAAGAAAATGGAAGAAATGGCCCAAGCAAATGAGACACAAGATTTCAGACAACTAAACAATGAGATTCATACAAATTTCCAAATTCAAATTAATGAGTTGAAAGACAATAAGGTTAAAGAGATAAAGGAGGAAGCATATGCAGCTCAAGTGAATGAGTGTCTGCTTCCCACAGATGAGGTTCCAGGTTCGATACCTTGTATCTCCTAAAAAATAAATAAATAAATAAATAACCTAAAACAAGAAAGCAAACAAACAAACAAACAAAACAAACAGCTGAGCAGAGCCAGTGCGGCTCAATGGTTGAGTGTCAATGGGCCCAAGTTCAATCCCTGACCCCAGCACCTAAAAAAAGAAACAAACAACATAAAACCATAAAGGACATTAACAAATTAAGAAGACATTGAGCAAGCACAAGGAAGAATTTGAAAACCTGAAGAGAAAAGTAAAAGAGCTCATGGGAATAAAGAAACATGATAAGTGAGATCAAAAACACATCAAAGGCATACAGCAGTAGACTCAACAAGATAGAAGAATAAGTGATAGAGAAGACAGAACAGCTGAAATGGAAGAGAGAGAGAAAAGAATGGGGGAAAATGAGGAGGGGTCAGGGAATTGAATGGTAACAGAAAGCACAACAATGTATGTATCATGGGAGTTCTAGAAGGAAAAGAAAAGGGAAAAGGGACAGAAAGAGTATTTGAGGAAATAATGGTTGGAAATTTCACAACTCTCATTAAAGAAATGAATTTACATGTCCACGAAGTGCAGTATACTCCAATCAGAAAAAAAATATTATTAGACCTACTCCAAGGCACATACTACTAAAAATGTCAAACATCAAAAATAAAGAGAAAATTCTGAGAGAAACAAGATAGAATCAAACCATCACATACAGGGAAACCCAGAAAGACTTAGTACAGATTTCTTGGAAACCATGGAGTCAGAAGATAGTGGTATAATATAATTAAGATGCTGAAAGAGAAAAAATGCCAACCAAGAATTCTATATTGGGCAAAATTGTCCTTCAAATATGAAGGTGAGTTTAAAATATTCACCAATAAACAGAACTAAGATAGTTCATAAAAAAGAATCTGGTTTTGCAGTAAGTATGAAAGTGGGCCTTATAGCTCAAAAGAAGAACATAGGAGAGAGAGGCTTGAAGGAGAGTATAGAAGACAAGGGTAACAGAAAAGATAACCAAAAGAATAAAGAGACAGAAGAAAATAAGGTATAACATATGAAAACCAAAGAATAAGATGGTGGAAGTAAATAATGCATTTAAAGTAATATCATTGAATGTGAACTGATTAAACTCCTCAACCAAAAGATACAGGCTAGGAGTGGCTATGGCTCAAGGGGTTGAGCTCCCACCTCCCCCTTGGGAGGTCCTGGGTTTGGTTCCAGTACTTCCTGCAAAAACAAAATCAAACAAAAAGCCAACTTGGAGAGACCAGTGTGGCTCAGTGGCTGAGCACCGGCTTCCTAAATACAAGGTGCCAGGTTCAATCTCTGGCCTCCAGTACCTAATAAATAAATAAATAGTGTATATATATACATAAGCTGGCAGAATGGATTAAAAAAAAAAAAGTAGCCTCCATATACTACCTATAAGAGACTCCCTTAGACCAAGGGATACAAACTGGCTGAAAATGAAAGATTGGAAGATACTCCATGCAAACAATAACCAAAAAAGAGCAGGAGTAGCAAAACTAATATTGTGCAAAACAGAATTTAAATGCAAAATGATATATAGATTCAGAAGACCATCATATATTATTAAAAGTCACAACACAATATACCAGGAAGAAATAGTTCATAAATGTTTATGCACTTAGTCAGGGTGCCCCAAAATACATGAGGCAAACTCTGGGAAAATTGAGGGGAGAAACAGACATCTCTACAATAATAGTTGGAGACTTTAACTCACCATTCACATCATTAGATAGAACAACTAAACAGAAGATCAAGAAGGAAACAGAGAACTTGAATAAAGTAATAAATGAGCTACACCTAACAGAAATATACAGAATGTTCCATTCCATATCAGCAAGTTTTACATTCTTCTCAAGTGCCTATGGATCTTTCTTCAGGATAGACCACATGTTAGGTCACAATGCAGGTCTCAATAAACATATTAAAAATTGAAATTGTACAAAGTTCCTTCTCAGATCATAATGAAATGAAACTGTAAATCAGTAATACATGAGAAAGGGGAAAATTCACATATGTGTGGAGGCTAAATAACAGACTCCTAAACAATCAGTGGGTCAAAGAAGAAACTGTGAGTGAAATTAGTAAATATATTAAGACAAAAAATACAAGAACACAATTTATCAAAACTTATGGGATGCAGCAAAGTAAGTACTGAGAGGGAAATTTATAGCCTTAAACACCTATATTAAAAGTGAAGAAAATGCTGAAATCAAAGATCTAACTGAACAACTTGAGAAACTGGAAAAAGAACAGCAAACTATTCCAAAAGCAAGAAGAAAGAAAGAAAGAATGAAGATTAGAGTAGAAATAAGTGAAATTGAAAACAAAACAAAAAATAGAAAAAAAATCAAGAAAACAAAAGGCTAGTTCTTTGAGAAGATGAATAAAATCAACAAACCCTTAGCTAGACTAACAAAAAAAGAAAGAAAAGATACAAATAACTAAAATCAGAAATGAAAGGAATAAAGTTATGACTGACCTAACAGAAATAAAAAGGTTCATAAGAGGATATTATGAGAAACTGTATGCTAATAATCTAGACAATCTATATGAAATGGATAAATTCCTATAAATGCACAAACAACCTACAATGGCTTTATAAGAAATACAAGAACATAATAAACCTATCATATTTAAAGAGATTTAATCAGTCATCAAAAATCTTTCAAGAAGAAAAGTCCAGGACCAGATTGCTTAATTCTACCAAGGTGAATTCTACCAAGCATTTCAAGAATAATTAACAATAATCTTGTTTAAACCCTTTTAAAAAATAAAGATAAGGGAAAATTACCCAATATATGAAACCAACATCACTCTAATACCAAAGCCAGACATAGGTACTACAGGAAAAGAAAATTACAGACCAGTCTCTCTAATGAACACAGATGTAAAAATTCTCAATGAAACATGTGTAAATAGAATCCAACAACATAGCAAAAGAATTTATACACCCATGACCAAGTGGGATTTATTCTTGGTATGCAAGTGTGGTTGAACATAAGAAAATCAATGGATGGCACACATCACACTAACAAATTGAAGAAAAAAGAAATACATTATTCATCTCAATCAATGAAGAAAAGGCATTTAACAAAATCCAGCATCCTTTCTTGATAAAAACACTTCAAAAGATGGAATAGAAGGAAAACTCCTCAATATGATAAAGGGCATATATGAAAAACCCAACATCAAACTCAAAGGGGAAAGGTTGAAAGATTTTCTGCTGAGATCTGGAGGAAAAGGAGGATGCCCACTGTCACCACTATCATTCAATGTTGTGCTAGAAGTTATAGCTAGAGCAATTAAACAAGAAAAAATATATAAATGCATCCAAATAGGAAAAGAGGAAGGAAAACCATCATTATTCTCAGAAGACATTATCTTATATACAGAAAATTCTGAAATGTCTATGACAAGCTACTATGAATGAGTTCAGCAAAGTGGCAAGATACAATATCAACATGCAAAAATCAATAATGTTTCTGTATACTAGTATTGAACAACCTTAGAGAAAATCAGGGGAAAAAATTGTAAATAAAAAATTATTTACAATAGCAACAAGAAGACTCAAATACCTAGGAATCAATTTGACCAAAGACATACAGGACGTATATTCAGAAAATTACAAATCAACACTAAAATTTAAAAACCTAAACTAATATAAAGACTTTCTGTGTTCATGGATTGGAAGACTAAATACTGGGAAGATCTCAAACCTACCCAAACTGATTTATAGATTCAATAAAATACCAATCAAAATTCCTACAGGCTACTTTACAGAAATCAAAAAGGCAATTACCAAATTTATTTGGAAGGGAAAGTGTTCAATAGAATAGAATAGCCAAAAGCATTCTAAAAAAGAAGAGTGATATGGGAGGATTTTCACTGCCTGATCTTGAAACATATTACAAAGTTACAGTGGTCAAAACAGCATGGTATTGGCATAAAGATAGACACACTGATTAGCAGAATAGAGTTGAGAGGCTAGAAAGAAACATTCAACAACCAACTGGTTTTGGACACACCTACCAGGTCCATGATAATGGGACAGAAGAATCTCTCCAACAAAGGGTGCTGGGAGAACCTTTGTCAAAGGGTGAAAAGGCAGCCTACTCAATGGGAAAAAAAAAAATTTGGAAATCATATATCCAATAAGGAGTTAATATCTATGATGTATAAAAAGATGTTTCATCTCAGCAATATAAAGGCAAATAACCCTTTGAAAAAAAAATGGGCAAAAGAATTGAAAAGACATTTGTCCAAAGAAGAAATAAAAATGGCAAAAAAAACACATGAAAAATGTTCAACATCAGTAGTGAATAGAGCAATGTAAATCAATGCTACAATGAGATATCATTTCATACCTGATAGAATGGCCACTATTAAAAAGACAGAAAACTTAAAGTGCTGGCAAGCATATGGAGAGATAGGAACATTTATTCACTATTGGTGAGAATGTGGAATGGTGCAGTCACTGTGAAGAGCTATTTGGCAATTCCCAAAGAAATTGAGTATAGATTTACCATGTGATCCAGCAATACTAGTAGGTATATGCCCAGAAGAACTGAAAGCAGCGACATGAACAGACATCCGCATACCAATGTTCATGGCAGTGTTTTTCATAATTGCCAAAATATGGAAATAACCCAGGTGTCCATTAACTGACAAATGGATAAACAAACTGTGGTAAGTACACAGAGTAGAATACTATGCAAGTATAAGAAGAAATGAAGTCATAAAGCATATGACAACATGGATAAACTTGAAGGACATTATGTTGAGTGAAGCAAGTTAGACACAAAAAGCCAAATACTGTATGATTACACTATTATGAACTAAGTATATTGTGTAAACTCATGGAGTTAATAATTAGAATATAGGTCACCAGAGAATAGAATGAGGTTAGAGAATGGAAAACTGAGGGTTATCCTGTGCAGAATTGGCTAAAAGCAAACAAACAAAAAAAAAACAAGTTGTGTGTTCATATCCAGGTGCAGGATTCAAGTCTTCAGAGACTCATGGCAGAACACAAGCCATAAGGAGTGCTACATGCAAAAGGGACTCCAGGGGAGGAAATAAAGAGAGAGAGACTGCAGCAGAACTGTGGCAGGAGGTGGGCAAACTCAATCAACTCTCTGTTCACTGAGCCATCTAAACACAAAATAGACATTTCTGTATTGACTCACCTTTCTGGAATGTCCCCATATAGGTCTCAGGGGAGGGAAACATTAATGAGAAGAAACAAGAGGCAGAACAACCTCATGGAAAAACATAGGGAGGAGGAGATTGAGCTGTGGCAAGATAGCACAGGTCCAAGACCTGAAAAGGTAATGAAAATGGGGCACTGAGTGAGGGAAAGAATTTATACAAATCATAGGATCTGGGGAGAACATTCTGCACAATAAAAGAACAGATCAAGTTTCATGGAGAAGAAGAGAGGAAGGAATGCTTTCTCCTAGAGGTGAAGCAATTAAACAAAAAGTTCAATATTAAAAATTGTACAGCATATCCAGGGTAAGAATCAGATGAAGAAGAACTGAAAAAATATGAACTGTTCAATGCAGACTACTCTACAGATATGGAAAAAGTGAAGGATGAACCTTAACACAAAGCCAAAGCCAGTCTACAATAAAACCCAAAACAAGAGGGAGAGACTTGCCTACAGTGTCCAGATGGCTCCAGAGCCCTCAAGAGCATACCTATTTAAGGCTTTGTTCATAGTGGCGGTTAGTGGGACTTATTAAGCAAACAATTATTTGAACCTATAATGAGCACCATACCCATTAATTATCAATTATACCCATTGATAGTCTCAACAAATTCTCAAAGACTTAAATTTTCCTGCAGTTCGTATGCTAGTTGAACTCTTCTGAATCTCAGAAGAGTTGAAGCCAATACCCACTCTCCAGTTCATCAGGTTGAGAAATGAACAAACATAAGGGGCAAATGCAACCATGGACAAAGTAAACTTATTAATATTGTGGCAATGGAAGAACATTTAGCATAGTTAAAAAGATTGGTTTACCAGAACTTCTGAGGGAAGGGAGAGTGAATGGTGGAATATAGGCATTTTTAGGGCAGTAAGTGTAAATTACAATGTAAACTGTAGAACTTGGTTAGCAGCAATGTTTCAATATTTATTCATCAATTGTAACAAATGACCCACAATTGTAACATGTGAGGGGGGAGGGGATGGAGTATATGGGAATCCCCTATACTTTCTACGTAATTTTTCTGTAATCTAAAACATCTTTAAAAATAAAGTTTATTATGTTAAGAAAAGGTTATGTATTAATCTTTGGAAATTAATAGAAAAGGTGAAAACACAACATAGTGTTTGTAGCTATACTAGCAGTGGTATTATGTGGGTATAACATTGGGTATGAAAGGGAAAGAATAAGATCATGTGTATCAATAAAATAAAGTCTAAAAAATGTAATATGAGATAGTGCAGCATATTAAAGCCTCACATGAAATATTAATATGGGTAATATCACATACATAAAACTGTTTTTCTTTCAAACTGAATATACATTATGTGTTTAAATGTTCCAAGATGTTCATATCAGGCAAAAAATAAAATAAAATAAAGCATTATGCTAAGTGAAAGAAACCAGACACAAAGTATGACATACTGTATGATTCCATTTCTATAAAATGTAAGTATAAATCAATTTATAAAGAGGGAATTAGCTAAAAAAATTTTGTGGCGATGATTAAAAAAGACTATGAGACTGAGCTTCCCTTTGAGCCCCACATTGAGTGCCAGTTGCCAGAATCAGCTCACAATAGGTCTCAACGAAGGGAAGGCAGAGTATAACTTAAAGAAATAAAGGACAGAGAGAAAGACACAAGAGAGGAGATAAAGATGGGGCAAGGGGACTCATAGCTTCTGGAACTGAGAGCCTCAACCCTAGTTTCCACATCGTATTTATTTGGAGACTAACGAGCAGCTGTTTCCTACCAGAACTGCAACATCATCTACAATAACAGAAAGTAACTGCAACATCTACAATAACAGGAAGCAACTGCAATGTTTACAATAACAGGAAGCAACTGCCACATCAGCTACAATAACAGGAAGCAACAAATAGATAAGCTAGTTTCCCACAACACTATGATTACACTAATCATAATTTTGCACTTTGGATAGATGGTATGGCATGTGAATATTTCTCAATAAAACTGCTCTATGACAAAAATAAAAAGCTGAAGAAAGAGCTAAAATAGAAGATCTAACTGTACATCTGGAGGAACTAGAAAGAGAACAGCAAACTAATCCCAAAACAAGCTAAGAAAAGAAATAGTAATGATCAGAGCAAAGGTAAATGAAACTGAGAACAAAAAAAAATAGAACCAACAAAACCAAAAGTTGGTTCTTTGAGAAGTTCAACAAAATCGACAAACACTTAGACTGACTAAGAAGAAAAGAAGATGCAAATAAAATCAGATGGGGGAGGGGGTCATTGCCAATGACCCTGCAGCAATAAAAGAGATCATAAGAGGATACTAGGAACAGCTCTATACCAAAAAACTAGACAACATAGAATAGGTGGACAAATTCCTAGAAACACATGAAAAATGTACACTGACCTGAGACGAAATAGAAGACTTTAACAAACCAATCACAAGTAAAGAGATTGAAACAGTCATCAAAAACCTCCCAAAGATGAAAAGCCTAGGACCAGATGGCTTCACAGGTGAATTCTACCAATCATTCAAAGATGAACTAATACCAATCTTGCTCAAGGTCTTCCAAAAAATCGAAGAGGAAAAAACACTACCAAATTCATTCTGTGAAGCCAACATCACACTAATATCAAAATCAGATAACAATACTACAAAAGAAGAAAATTACAGATCAATATCTCTAATGAAATAGATCCAAAAATCTTCAACAAAATACTTGCAAACAGAATCCAAAAGCACATTATAAGTATTAAACCCCACAATCAAGTGGGTTTTACCCCAGGTACATATCAGTGGCTCAACACAAGAAAATCAATTAACGTAATAAACATTAATAAATTGAAGAAGAAAAATTCATGATCTTCTTGATTGATGCAGAAAATGTTTTTGACAAAACACAGAACCACTTCTTGATTAAAAAAAAAAAAAACAACCTCCAAAGATAGGAATAGAAGGAAGCTTTCTCAACATGATAAAGTGAATTTATGAAAAACTTACAGCTAACATTGTACTCAATGGTGAAAGACTGAAAGATTTCCCACTGAGATCAGGAACAAGACAAGGATGCCCACCATCACCACTGTTATTCAATATTGTGCTAGAAGTTCTAGCTAGAGCAATTCAGCTAGACAAAGATATAAAAGGCACCCAAATAGGAAAGGAAGAAGTAAAACTTTCATTATTTGCTGATGATATGATCCTATATCTGAAAAATCCACAACAAAGCTTCTAAAACTAATAGACAAGTTCAGCAAAGTGGCAGGATACAAGCTCAATACACAAAAAACAATGGTCTTTCTATATACTACTGATGAGCAAATCTGAGGAGGAAATCAGGAAAAAAATTCATTCATAATAGTGACTAAAAAAATCAAATATTTAGGAATAAACTTAACTAAGGACATAAAGGACCTGTATTCAGAAAACTACAAAATATTGCTAAAGAAACTAAAAAAGACTTAAATAAATGGAAGGACATACAGTGTTCATGGGCTGGAAGACTAATATCATTCAGATGTCAATTCTACCCAAACTGATTTACAGATTCAACAAATTCCCAACAGCATTTTTTTGCAGAAACGGAAATGCCAATTATCAAATATATTTGGAAGGTAATTGTCCCCAAAATAGCCAAAAGCAAAGCTAGAGGACTCTCAGTTCCTGGCTTTAAGGCATGTTACTGATCTACAGTGGTCAAAACAACACAGTAATTTATCAAGATGGCGGTAAAGTAAGGAGGTCCAAGAGGCAGCTCATCCTGCAGAACAGTTAGTAATCACCCAGAACTATCTATTTTGTCCCCAGGAAGCCAGAAGAGTATGCTGTAGCATCCTTCAGAGAATAGAATAGAAAGAGGGGACTGATAATCTGCAAAGAAAAGTTGTGAGTAGGGCACTCCATACTGCAGAGACCAGTGCCCATCCTACTCTGGCAGCACAAGCCACCTCAGGCATTATTCTGTGACTGGAGTAGGAAGCTCCATTTCCCAAAAACAGGAGAAAGCTGGTTTAGTTGCTGATTAGTAAATTCAGCTGACTAAAGTGAAATCCTAAGAATAGCTGAAGTTTGAACCTGTCCAAGTTGGAAAGAGCCTGGTAGGCAGCATTTTATCTCTTCCCCCAGTATGAGGGTAAGCAGGGCTGACTGAAAATCATAGTGACAGTAAGGACCAGCTTCTTTCCTCCCAGATCAGATCACAGCTCCAGCCCCACCTCTAGCAGGGAAGAAGGTAGCAGGACCTGCACCAGCCTCTCCAGGTAACTACAGGGACATTTGGCTGGCACAGACTGAAGATTTGGACACCTGGGGCTCAATCCCAGCACGCCAATAGGATAGGAGTGGGTGGGTGTTTCCTTGTCCCCTCTGGGCAACTGCAGGTGCTTTCAGCCAACACAGATTGGTTTGTTGAGCATCTTCAGTTCCATCTCTACTCCTCTACCCCCATAGGATAAAAGAGTGCTGGTATTTCTTCAGGCTCTTTGGGAAACTGCAAGCACTTTCAACCCACATAGACTGGATATTCAGGCACCTGTAGCTGTATCCCAATTCCTAAGTAAGATAGGAGGGAAGATGTGTTTCCTCAGCCTTTCCAGGCAATGGCAGGCACTTTTGAACTGCATGGCCTGAGTTGATGGTTACTGGTAGATTCACCCTCACCCCCCAATAGCAAAGGAGAGGGCTGGTGTTTGTAAACCTTTGGAAATGAATGGAAATAGCAAGAGCACATCAGGGTATTTGTGATTAGCAGAGCTATTATATGGGTATGGCAGTAGTTGAAAGAGAAAGTCTAAGGGCATGTATATTACTAGAAGGAAAGCTAAATGTAACAAGGAACTTTATAAAATAGTGAAACTTCATGTGAAATACAAATATGAGGATATCGCATATATGACTTTTTACTAAATATAAACACAAATAAACTAGAGAGATAGAGATAGAATAGCATTTTTGTACAGCAGTGGAAGCATAGAGAAAGTGAGAGGTTGATGAGCTTTTGTTTGTTCATTGCCTGTGTTTTCTTTATTATTATTATTACTGGAATAGTGAATGAAGTGATGAATGAATGCACATCTAAGTGATTATACCTAATACCATTGATCACATACTTTAGATGGATTTATGTTTTATTAATAGGTATCAATAAAATTGATTTGTTTTTAAAAATAGAAACAGGATCGGCATTAAAACAAATTAAATGAATATAGGGATCACATCCTTAATAAACACAAACTGACTGCAGACCTTTCAGATGGGAAAAATTTATACACCAAATAACAGGATGAGTTTTCATGAATCACAAATACATGCAATTCAAGTCCAACAAAAAGTAGTCAAATATCATGAAGACACAAATGATGTCCAATAAAGAAAAACAATGTTTTTAAAGCATATATCGATCAAAATTTTAAATGCACACAAAATTTAACCCAGAAAGTCCACAACCAGAATGTACCTTACTGGTATGTGCATGTGCTTGTTTACAAAACCAAGGATTATTGGGACCCTCCCAGAGCACCACAGTTTTCTGGAAGAAAGCATTGCCTTGGTGACACCTTGAATTTGGACTTTCCCTAGACTCAAAGCCACGAGCCAATAAATTCTCACTGTTTAAGCCAATCCACTGCATGGTATTTGCTTTGGCAGCCAGGAAATAAAACATTGGTAAAAGATTAAAAACATAGATTCCAATAAGCTCAGAACTAGGTAAGCCAATATGGTACTTTCATACAACAGGACATTTTATATAGATTTTAAAATTGGGGCGACAAATACTAATTCAAAACAAGCTCCAGGACTTTTTTTTTCCACAAAAAGAGTGAGATGCAAGTGATAGACTAGTGCTCAATGCATTTATTTTCTGGACACATAGAAGCTGCATTCTCAGGAAGTCCACTTGGCCCAGCCCTTTTGCAGTTGGGCAGGGTCATGTGGCTAGCTCTGGCCAATGGGTTGTGAGTGGAAGAGACACAGGTCATCTAGGCACAAAGCACATGCTGCTCCTGAATGACTCTCTCCTGCTCTCCACTCCATAGTAAGTGAGAGAGCCTTGTGCTGCAGTTGGTACAGAAAAGAAAGACAGAGATTGTGAGTCCAGGTCCCTTAGAAACAGTTTGAAGTGTGTGTCCCCACGCACAGTCCTGTAGTCAGCTCAGGGAGGTTATAAACTGTCATCAAGAAATAGCTATGGTTTGTCAAACCGTTGATATTCCAGGATTAATTTCTTAGTGATGCTTGCTACAGAGTATTCTAAAATGGTACAAAACAGTACATAGAGTACAAACACTGTATAAAAAAGTAAGGATCCTATTATAGATATATGTATATATATGTGTGTGTATGAATTGACAGTGCCAATGGGAAGAAGAAATGCAAGATTGGAGAACAAGGGACAGCAGGGTTTATATATGAATTTGTACCATCTGAGCTATTGTTTAGCCATTAAAATGCATGCATGTGAGCTAGATAGAAAGATATCTTCACATATGTGTGTATAAATTATTTATTTCTCCCCACAAGAGGGAAAAAGCAGAAGAATCTGATAATCTTTTAATTTTTTTTTAAATGTTAACAATATTTTAATTTTAGTCACATTTTTAGTAACATTTTTATCAAGGTGTGAAAAAGAGCTTTCAGTTTTATTTTATTTATTTATTTTTTTAATTAAAATTATTTATTTTTACGAATTACATTAAAAAAATACGAGGTCCCAATCAATGAAATCACTATGGACTCTGAAATACAGAACGTATCTGTATTTGTGCAAAGTTCATATAAACGTTGAGTGTGAAATTATCAAAAATAATGTCCCTCTTTCTTTCAAATTGAGGAGGAATTCAGTTTTATACAAGAAGTATCAGGGTCTCCAGCTTCAGAATCAATGAAAGAAAATTGTCACATGATATTGCAGTCAAAAGTGAATTTTTTGGTCAAAAGTAGTTTACAAGCCTCACTCATGCCCACAGATGCATACTGCTAAAACATTGCTTAGAAAATTATATATATATATATATATATATATATATATAGTGAACATGAAATTTCATTATTAAGCAAAAATGACAAAGAAGATGTACCAAAGTGTAAGGGAATGGATATTAGGCACAGAGCCATTTATTATTTTACTGGCCATATTCAGGAAACAAAGCATCCTTATCTTAACCAAAAATTGATACCACAAGTAAACTGTGGGTATACATGCCTACAAAACATGTTGGGTTTTAGATGGATTCTGAATAAAGACTCCCCACTTGTCTGCATTAAAAAGATTTTCCGATCCCAGCAGTTTTCAGTATTTCAGGGAATGATACATTTTATAATTCTTTTAAGGTAAACAATTAATCATTACTCCACAGGGTAGCTGGTTTTCTTGGTTTGGGTATTTCTTATCTATTGAAATTGCTTTTATGGTTTTGCAATATTATGATAATATCAATAGGTGTGTAAACTTATATAACAATACTAACCACTCTTCTTAGCAAAAACACAGGCAGGTAGACCAAAGTGATGACAATAATGACAATGATGCTAAAAATATTAAGTGATTAGTATTCCTCTGTTGGGGACGATTGGTGAGGGCGTGCGCTGAGATCAGCGATGCCAATGGCATGGCCGCCAGAGCGGAGCCCATTTCCTGGTTCTTCTCCCTCCCTGCTCCTTTGTTCTCTGTTCCCGCCACTGCCCAGGCTAACACAGTAACGCGCAGGCGCAAGGCGCGAAATTGAAGTCTGCCCTCCCCCCCAGCAACAGCAATAGCCAATCCCTAAATCCTGCCACTTCCCCTAGTAACAGCAATAGCCAATCCCTAACCACCATCCCTCCCACTACCCCTCCCCTTCCCAAGAGTATAAATGCTTTGTTCTCACAATAAAACTTTGCAGCTTGATCCTCACCCTGTCTTGCTGTCATTCCTCGCGTCTCCTGTCTCACCATTCTCCTCCTCGCGACCACGAGCCCCCGTTCCCTGCCCCGCTGGCCGGGGCATTAACATTCCTCTAATACACTGATCTTGTTTCCACATCAAGGCTTTTAAACTTCATTACCTGCCCTGCATGGAATTGCCATTCTTTGTGTCTTTGTACAGCTGGCTCCTTCTCAAAAGCAGATTTGTGGAGCAAATGTTATCTTTTCCAAAAAAGTGCTCCCCATTTGTCCTATCAAACATATCCCCTACCCCAGGACACCACTTTATGTTCTTTGATGCACTTAGAACTTCCTCAAATTATTTCACTGATTTACTTAGCTACTTGTTAATTCCTTGTCTTTTACTACTACCTGGGCTATGCGATCAGAAACCTTGTCTATAAAGGTTTACTCTGTACCCAAAGCCCCACAACACTGCTTGAAAAATAATACATCCTTAATGAATACCTTTTGAATTGCACTGAATCAATAAAGGTATCTGGAGAAAAAGTCACTAAGTGCATATTATCATTTCATTCTTTGGTAAAACTTATGGGTCAGTCTCCTGGGCTCTAGAGTCACTCTACTGATTTTGGATCCTGAACCAGTGTCTACCACCTGTGTGGCTTTCCACCTGCTAAAGCCCAGAACTGGAGAAAAAGAAAAACAACTACTTCATTGGATTCAACTCAGACGAAAGCAGAGTAAACCCAGGTAAGCAGTTATCATCGTGCCTGGCACAAAGGAGCACACTCAATAAATGTTACCATCTTTACCACAAAAAAAGTCACACAATTTTAGACTATTTTGATATCTGAAGTATTTGCCAGATAATCAGTAGATAAAAAATAAAAAGAACATATATGGAAAAAAATATGCCAAATGTACACAATTTTATCACTATTACTAGTGGTAATAGTCTGATGATATTATCTCATAATCAGTAACAATTGGTCCACAAATGTGTTGGTGAAGGGTTTGTTGTATGGCAATTCTATACATGTGCATGATTATTTTGTAAGTTCAGAACTTCTTTAAATAAATTACATTAAAAAAAAGAATTGAGATTACACTACGATCCTATTATTCATTAAACACATTAGAAATGACATTCTAAATTAACTATAAAAGGCAGGGTATATGTAGAAAATAAGGTAATCTATAATGCCCTTGAACTTCAGAAAACAAAAGAAATCTAAACAAAACTGGGAATCAAGCCAGCCATCTCAATACAGCATTTTTCATCTACTTGCAAAATTATACTGTAAAAAGCTCAGTAAAGAAAGCAAGATTATACATATTCATATAAGGCTTCAGTGGAGATGATAAATGAATCATAGCCACAAAATCATTCATTGGATATGACATGATTGCATTTATTTCCATATTTATTCTGGCAACAAAATTACTATGTAAAATTCTTACATATGTTTTTATGAGGAAAAAAGTCTAAATTTCTGAATAGAGGCAAAAAGTATAAAATACATTTTAAAAACTGTCAAATATTATAGGAGTTTAATGTGCTTTTGTTTTTTAATTAAGAAAACCAGAATGAAACACAAAATCTGACAAGAAGATGATTAACTGAAGATTTTCAGGAAATTCTCTTTGGCAATGTTTAACAACAAAAAAAGTCGGTTTTTTTATATTTAATGAATTTTCCAAGTAAAAGTAGATAGTCGTTAAGAATATTTTGTTTACATTTTTGAATGGTTCATAAGCAGCAGAATAGCTTCACTTTAATGAATGTTCAAACTACTTTTAAAATAAAAACATATTATAAGTTACCATATAAAAGCGATGGGCCTTTGATGATACATTATAGTAATAACTCATCAAAAGACAGCACTTTGATAATGCTGCGCATTAAATATATCACCAAAACTTTCATCTTTCTAATATAAATGTAAAACAAAACCCGATAGAAATGTCATGACTTCTCTTTAACATTCTAATTAACTTTAGAGATTCATTTTCATTCAAATACACACATGTGCACACATCTGTTCCTTACTAGGTGTAGCAGTTTGATATAATTGATGAATTCCAAAAAGAAATACCAGATTATGCTTGTAATCTGATCTGTACCTGGGCGTGATTGAGTTATAATTAGGGTGTTGCGTCCCCACCCCTTGGTGGGTGGGGACTCACAGATAAAAGGCATGGCAAAGGACAGAGTTGGAGATTTCTGATGTTAGAGTTTGATGCTGAAGACCCGAGAAGTCAGCACCCAGAGGGAAGAGAAACCAGCATCAGGAAGGAAGGAACCTTGAACCCAGAGAAAAGTAAGCCCCAGGAACATAGGAACCCAGGAAGCCTGAACCCTCGCAGACGTCGGCAGCCATCTTGCTCCAAATAGACTTTGGTGAGGGAAGTAACTTATGTTTTATGGCCTGGTTATCTGTAAGCTCCTACCCCAAATAAATACCCTTATAAAAACCAACCAATTTCTGGTATTTTGCATCAGCACCCCGATGGCTGACTGATACACTAGGTATGTACTTATGCAAAGTAATCAGAAAGAATTCAACCTAATGGATTAGAAAATTCAGGTGAACAAATTTGGAAAGAGTAAGAAGAGCAAGATGAAAATGAAGGATAGTTAAATTTATGTTTGTATATGTATTTACAGATAATAATAATTCATATTAATTGTAGAAAAATTCAAAAGCACATAAAACTACAAGGAAGAAAGCTGGCCCACACCAAGAGCCAGCCCATGCTGGAATACTGCCCCACACAGGAGTGACAGCCGACGCGGAAAGCTGGCACAGAAAGGTGATGCAACAAGAGACACAGAGAAGAGAAAGTAAGAAAGCATAGCAGAACAGGGAGCTGAGGTGGCGCAAGGGAGTAATTGCCTCTCTCCCACCCCGGAGGGTCCCAGGATCAGTTTCCAAAGCCGCCTAGTGAGAATACAAACAGACACAGAAGAACACACAGCAAACGGACACAGAGAGCAGACAATGGGGGGGAGGGGTTGGGGGAGGGAAGGGAGAAATAAAT
Organism: Dasypus novemcinctus; assembly: GCF_030445035.2. Taxonomy (NCBI): domain Eukaryota; kingdom Metazoa; phylum Chordata; class Mammalia; order Cingulata; family Dasypodidae; genus Dasypus; species Dasypus novemcinctus. The sequence goes on along the minus strand of NC_080701.1, from coordinate 6,380,285 downwards.
AAAATAAATCTTTTAAAAAAATTATAAGGAAGAAAATAATACTCATCCATACCACCATCTTGCATAAAAACAAAACATTTTATAATAGCTCCCTCAAGGCTTTTTTTCCTGACATTATTTTCTATTACTTCTGCAAATATATAATGTACATACATAATTATATAGATATAATACACAAAAGTAATTGTCATATATTTTATGAATATTTCAAATGATACATAATATATAAATATATATGAATGTTAAAATAAGCTCATTCTGTACATACTATTATGTAATCTACTTTTTTACATAAGCTTATTTTTACAAATCTATTAACACACATAATATGCATAAATAATTATAAAGATAATACACAAAAATAATTGCACAATATATTTTATGAATAGTTTATAAAATATACATGAAATATAAATATATAAAACTTAAAATAATTGTGTTCATTTTTATATACTATTTTGAAACCTACTTTTTTCTCTTACAACTATATTATGACCCTTTCTTAAAATAAATAAATTTGCCCAAGTCTATTAGGGTTATCCAGGAAAACAGAAGCAATAGGAGATGACCCATATCGTGTAATATAATGAGATTTATTGTAGGAATTGGCTCACCTCACTGTGAGGGTGGGCAAGTCGGAATTCTGGTAGGGCAGTGGCGAGCTGAGGACTCCAGTGAAGGTTTTCAATGAATCCCCTCGAAGAATCTGGATAGCTGAAGTAGAACTGGAAATTCTTCCTCTGCCGGTTGAAAACATCAATTTTTCTTTTAAGGCCTTTAACTACTTGGGTGAGACTTCTCTCATTGCTGAAGGCAATCTCCTTAGTTAATTGAAAATGTAACCAGCCAAAGATGCGATCAACTGACTGATGATTTAAATCCATGAAATACCCTCCCGGTAACGAGGAGGCCAATCCCTGCTTGACCAAACTCAACCCCACAACCTAGCCAAACTGACATGTGTAAACTCAACCATCGCGATAACTGAAGCATTCTCTTAACTGCTTAATTTAAATTAAGCAATTGTCATTTCAGTTGCTATCACTTTTTCACTTTTAATATAAGCTAAGAACATTCTTGCACATGCAGCTTTAAGTATGTTTCAACAGCCCTAGCTGTTGAATTGCTTGGATAAAGACCATGGAATTCCTTGAAGAATTATTACTCAAATAGATACTTCCATTAATGCCACAGATCAAGTTCTCTGGAAGTAGATGCTCAAACTGAGTTTCAGTGCAAGATAAATTTTAGCCTCAATACCTATGAAAGGAAGGGGAAGCAACTAGGACTGAGAGGAAGAAGAGGCAGATGAGCAGTTCCGGCCCAACGTTGATTTCCTTCTCTCTTTTCTTTTTTTAATGCCTAGCCTTGTCCTTTGCCCGTTTTTCTTTCTGTAGGCTCATTTCTTAATCTCTTTAGAAGCTTATTATGTATTAAGCATATTAAACTTTTATCTCTCATGCATTTTGAAAATTATTACCAATGGTCTATTAATATTGTGGTTAACAATATAATTTATTCTACATGGCATTTATATATATTTTAACACCACCTAGTCCCATTAAAAATATAATCTCAGTTGGCTTGTCCTCCGATCCTTGATTAAAATGTAGTTGTCTTTGTGAGGGCTCAGCACATCTAATAATTTAACTTCATAACATTTAGCATTTTTTATTATTACACATGGGTTTTTTTTCAAATTTTCAAACTTGCTAATTCTTGTGAATAAGAATGTAATTGATTTTTCATATTTTAACTAGTTTTTTTAATTGGACTTTCTTATTGCTTCAAGAATTTCGGAATTGAATCTCATTGTTTCGAAGGATGAAGTTTTAGCATCTATATATTATTAGATTTAAAGAGAAAAATAGAAGCCCAAACTATTCATAAACATTATTTCATTTTATTTTTTAATTATATATTTTTAAAAGTTAATAGAACACACAAAACATTACATTAAAAAAAACATAAGCAGTTCCTCTATACCCCACTTCCCCCACCATCATTTTCTTTAATTGTGTAACATGAATTATTCAATATTATTCAACATGTCAGAGCCTGATGCGGTAAAAGGAGGAGACTTGGGGTGCTCTTGGGGGAGAGGATGAGTGCACTTCACTGGCTGAAGGGGCATGAAAGCGTCCTGGCCACAGGACAGGCTGTTGCAGACTGTGTTTCCCACACTGGCTGAAGCAATAGCGCAGGCTGGGGTTCTGCTCCAGGATCTTGCCCCTCTGGCATCAGGAAGTGTGGGGGGGAGGCATATGGGAATCCCCGCTCTTCTTATGTAACATTTATGTAATCTAAAGCTTCTTTAAAAATAAAAAAAAAATTATAATTAAAAAAAAAAATAAGAAGTGCCTTCTAGCTCCCCCTGCTTGGCCCGTGGGGCCCCCTGCGGTGTCTGGACAGATGGAGGCGCTTAGGGGAGACTGACTTGGGAGCCCCCTACACGGAACCCCGGCTGCACCCACTGCTCCCCCTCAGGGCTGGTGCACAAGGTCCGGGGACTCAGCCGAAAGGGAAGTGCCCTTGGTGAGTTTGGCCGAGAGGCCCCAGCAGCTACGTACACAGGGAAGAATGTTCTTTTTATACATTTTAATGTTCTGACCTTAAATTTCATTCTATCTACTATTGCTTTCTTTTCTTTATTTCTGTTCAACTGATGCATATTTTTATCATTACAAGTCTAATGCTTGTTTTTTACGTTGACCTCCTTTATAAAGCACGAAGGTGGATTTTAATTTTTGACACACTCTAAATATTTCCGTCCTATACAGGAGTTTCATTCTGACTGCTATCACTGCTGTACCTGACCTTCATTCTGTTATATGATTTTATGATGGTTTCAGAATTTTACATTTAATTACATTTATAAAACTTGCTATATTAGTTCTGTTGTTCCTTTTTTAAATTTGGTGTAGATAATTCAGTCGATTTTTAATTCTTCTAGTAGTTATAAAAACCACACTTGGATCTCTGTTTTTCCAATTAAGTGAGTCAATATCTAAAAGCTACTAATTGACTCTCAGCCCATTATAAAATGCATAAATTAGCTATCAGTTGTTGGTTGTTTATCATGGGCCAGATAAGCAAGTATTTCAAAAGTAGGTCACTTCAGAATGAGAAGTTTATGAGATATGCAATCTTCTTATTTCCATTTATCTTCAGAGAGATTAAGTAACTTGCCTACATTCACACAGATATCAAGTGAGAACACTGGCATTCAGATGAAATCTGTCAAACTTCTAACTACAAGTTCTTACCCACTGTCTATTATGCTTCTCCTTTACCTTCTCAATTTTATTTGCTTATTTTGAGAATTTTTATGTCACGCACGTAGACTAAAGCCCAACGTCCCTCCCCCACACAATGTGAATTTCTCTCTGACTTTCCGAACATGGTAAACTGCTCCCTTTTTGTGCTTCCACATCATGGGTACATAAGTATGCAAATATTTGTGTCATGATGTTTTATAACTGGTGAATGTCCTACATGCCCTTCTAACTGTACTCTGAGTCACTCTTATTCCTCTTTTCAGTGTCTACTATAAATTACCCTTACTAGGCACCGGTGAGTCTTAGCAAATGAACAAATGAATGCTTGAGTGAATTATGTAATGAACACTGGACTGTACATCCAAAAGAGGTCTCAGCTATACCTGAGTTATAAAGTAAATGTGTTTTATAAGTATGCCCTGTATTTAATTACAGGAGAGCCAGATTGAGCCAAATTTGCATTACTAATTATTTAATGATGAAATTATTACAGGAACGCTGTGATTTTCTTTGCTTGGGAAGGTTGTTTGGGAGATGGAATTGTGGGTATGTGCTAGAAAGCACGGAGGTAAAATGGAACATAGTATCAGCATTCAGAACCCACCATGTCAGGGCCCTAGTGAAGGGTCCAGCAGGAGCCGTACGTGTTAACATGGCATAGAAAGAGCGACAAGGTGCCAATTCCAAATCTTCAATGGACTTTTTTTTAATTTAACTTTTTTTTTTTTAGATACCAGGGGTCGCAATTGAACCCAGGGCCTCCTGTGGGAAGCTGGTGCTCAACCACTGAGCCAATGTATCAGCTTCTGTGAGTGGGTTTCCTATTTGTTTGCTTGTTGTTTGTTTTTGTTTTTAGGAGGCACCAGGGCTGAAGTGGGAGCTCCCGTGTGGGAGGCAGGCGCTCAACCACTCAAGCCCCATCCACTCCCTGGATTTTTTTTTTAATACTTTTTTAAATCCCCCCCTTGTGGCTTTTTGCATGCTGTCTGCTCTGTGTCCATTCACTGTACACTCTTCTGTGTCTTTATTTATTTTATCCCCCTCCCCCTTGCAGCTTGCTTGCTGTCTGCTCTCTGTGTCATTCGCTGCAAACTCTTCTGTGTTTTTTTTGCTTGTCTCCCTTTTTTGTTGCGTCCCCTTGCTGAGTCAGCTTTCTGCGGCGTGCGGGCGAGCCTGCCTTCACAAGGAGGCCCCGGGACGTGAACCCAGCGCCTCCCATAGGGTAGGCGGGAGCCCAACTGATTGAGCCACTGCTGCTTCCCACTCCCTGGACTTTTCATTTCGGTTTCACTCGCTGTGAACTCTGCAGAAAGACTGACCCTTCCAGAAGACGCCAAGAGCAGGGCCCTTGGGCAGACGGAGGCTGAGGGAGGCTCTGATGGGAGACATCTCCAGCTGAGGTCAGAGTGGAGGATTTCAGGAGAACGCTACAGGTTGTGCTTTATCAGGCCACAGTGCACATGCATATATGTGCATTACGATATGCATACTTAAAAATTGTTTATAATTCAGAGAACAAATGGCCCAAAATAGTTTTCATTGAAATTGCCTTATTAAAAAAATTAAACTTGGTATAGAATTATGGACAAAGAGCAATTAAAAAGATGATTCATTATTCACTTCATCTTCAGATTCTAAATTCCCATTCCACATTGATTTGTAATGAACTGGATTAGTTTGTATAGGGTCCTCTACATACATGATAAACTACTAGGCATAAAAATTCTCATATTTTACTATATAAATTTCACTCATAAATTAGTGACCTATAGTCAGGTGGACAATGAAATCTCAAATTTTCAAACAATGTGCAATACAAAAAAATCAAATATAATGAGGTAAAAAAAATATATAGTCAATAAATCAACTCAGAACTTTGGGATTTTGCCCTGCCACCACAAATAACATTTTATACTCATTTATCCATATTATGAAAGTAAACAAAAGCTATACTATAGGAAGCGGATATGGCTTAAGCAATTGAGCTCCTGCCTACCACAAGGTAGGTCTGGGGTTTGGTTCCCAGTGCCTCCTGTAAAAGATGATCAAGACAACAACACAACAAGGAGACACAAAGAGGAAAGACAATGAGAGACACAATAAAGCAGGCAGCTGAGGTGGCTCAAGTGATTGAGCACCTCTCTCCCACATGGGAAGTCCCAGGTACTGTACCTGGTGCCTCCTGAAGAGAAGATGAGCAGATGCAGAGAGCACACAGCAAATGGACACAGAGAGCACACAGCAAATGGACACAGAGAGCAGACAGTAAGTGAGAAAAAACAATGGTGGGGGGGATTAATAAATAAATCTTTTTTAAAAAGCTATATCATAATACTTAGCTTGATTGACAAGTGACCTCACTTAATTTTTCTTCAAATTAATAATTAAGCAATTGATAAAATAGTCAAATGTACTTCAATTAATATTGGGAGACATTTAATGAATTATAAGGAGAATTCTTTCTGATAAAGGAAAACTATTTACTATTCTCATATATGTAAAGCTTCCAAATTTTTCTGGATCTTCCTTTTCCTTACAATATACAGACTTAGGGTGCTAACACTGTTTCTTAAATTAAATGAAAATGTTATATAAGGCAGATTTTCAGGAAATCTTTTAAAATTTTCTATTTAGTTTATAATCTGACAAACTCATTTTACATGGTTTATTTTTCATAATATTTAATAAGTAATTATGTTAATTACTTAAAATAAGAAAATTATAATGAATGAAAGGCAATATTACCCGTAGTCTTAGCACAGAATTCTAAGTACCACCAATGGCTTTTTCCTTTATTGTTATGTTTAGAACATAATTAAGTCAAGAATTTTTCAAGAATGACGAGAACATCGGCTTCAAGATAACACATTTTTCAAAGCTTAATTAAAGCTCTCACAATTCTCTCTCTGATTTATTGTATGATTTTAGACAGTCACGTGTAACTGGTTCTTTTTTTTTCCCTTGGAAAGTGCTTTTTGTAATATTAGAATAGCTCTAACATTACAGACAAATCATGCATAAAATACAGAGTTCCCCTATTATTAATAGCCTATTATTAACACCTTGTTTTAGAATGACGCATTTGTTATAATCCATGAAAGAAAACTTTTGCAATTGTACAATTTTTTTTAGAGAGAAAAGAGTAATTTATTTGTTCTTTACATGAAAACAGAAATTTCGGAGAGGGAGGGAGAAAAAGCAGAGAACTAACCGCCCAGCAGCGTAGATTTTTCCGAAGGCAGAACGAAGGCAGCTGGCTTCAAGGCAATCTTGGTCCCCCAAAGCGCTCACTCCATTATGCAGTCCTAAACTGTTGTTTTTTTTTAATCCTAGTAAAATATGTACAGACTAAATTTTCTCCCTTTTAAGCACATTCAAAATTCAAAGCATTATATTTTATTTTCCTAACTATGAATGTAATAAATGCTTATTTGGGTAAATACAGAACATATAAAGAAGCAAACTTAAATCAACAATTGTTATTTGATAATGAAGGTTTCCGCTGAAAATGATTCTATAAATTTCTAATGGAAATATCTTCATATTTCAAAGGACAATGAAAATTAGGCAGTAAAAATATTGAATAAAAATTGGACTACTAAAATTAACAGGTGCACACCTACAGATACTGCATATTTGAAATGGAAAAATAATTTTTAAATCTGATGGTAAAGTTAATATTGAACTGTTACAGTGTGCTTTTAATGTGCATATGAATATATTCAATCAGCTTTCTGTTAAATTTCCAAGAGGGCAGGGAGGTTGACTTCGTTCCCAGGCAATGCCTCCTGGCAGATAGTCAAGGCTCATTCTAGCTAGAATATCTCTTCTTACCAACCAGGCAGGTGGCAAGTGGTAACCTGAAGTAGCAACTTATTTTCAAGCAGATCAACAATTTAGAAAAACAGTTTTGCTCCATCAAGACTGACATTTTCCTATGGTTAAGAATTTAAAGTTTTCTTATTATGTGGAGAAAATTTGCACACTTTGATTCAGGTTATTTTCCTCTTATTTATTCCCCAAGGAGCTAGCTCTTCGGTGCATTAAGACATGGGTTAGCTGTAGATCAAACCTCAAAGGAAGGAAAGTTGTCTCTCATCTTGTCTCCCTCACCTTTGGTCCACTCTTGCTGCTTCTTTAGTAGATCCCCCAAGCCTTTTCCTCATAGCCCCCCACACTACAGTAAAACACAGGGACCAACATCCTCATTTTGAGGGCTGTTTTGTGCTTCAGGTGTATCTCAAGAGAGCCTCAAAGTAACTTGGAAGAGTATTATCTCCAATTTACATGTGAAATAAAATGAGGCTCAAAGGATTTTAACTGCCAAGTCTCACAGGTAGTAACCAGCAAATCCCTCACTCCAAATCTTTGCTTATAACCATTCTACCATGCTGAATTTTTTTCAGGAAGTACCAGGGATTGAATCCAAGGCCTCATACATAGGAAACAGGCACTCAAACACTGACCTACATCCACTCCCCAGTGAAAGTTGGGATTTTTCGCTTGTTTGTTTTGTTTTTAGGAGGTACCAGGAGTCGAAACAGGGACCTTATATATGGGAAGCCGATTCTCAACCACTTGAGCTACATCTGCTCCCCTCTTCTATATTGATCTTAAAAAATACTCCAGGGAAACGGACTTTGGCCCAGTGGTTAGGGCGTCCGTCTACCATATGGGAGGTCCGCGGTTCAAGCCCCGGGCCTCCTTGACCCGTGTGGAGCTGGCCATGCGCAGTGCTGATGCACGCAAGGAGTGCCCTGCCACACAGGGGTGTCCCCCGCGTGGGGGAGCCCCACCGCAAGGAGTGCGCCCGTGAGGAGAGCCGCCCAGCGTGAAAAGTGAGAGCAGCCTGCCCAGGAATGGCGCCGCCCACACTTCCCGTGCCGCTGACGACAACAGAAGCGGACAAAGAAACAAGACGCAGCAAATAGACACCAAGAACAGACAACCAGGGGAGGGGGAGACATTAAATAAATAAAAATAAATCTTTAAAAAAAAAAAAAAAACTCCAGACCAAGCTTCTCATGGGACAAGCAGCAAAGTCTCATTGTAAATGAATATACATGTAGGAACGGGAGACCTTTGTGGCCACTTTGGAATCTAACACAACATCATAACGTCAAAGGCAAAATTCATTTAGATTTTGCTGGGTTTTGCAGGCATCTCGTAACATCAGAGCCAGGACTACGATTAGGGGATACAAAATATGGAAAAAGACACGATCATCCAGTTGAGAATGCAGATTTATGGGAATGTTGACCAAGTCTTCAAACATTCTGCAATTTCAGAATGACATCAGACATTACCATTAGGTTGGAAATCCCCCCAAATCTGTTATTCACATCCAAGTAACTCCTAGGATCTACAACAAATAAACACCTCTTCCAGAATGGAACTCGATATACATGTGCTCTTTTGAATTATTTTCCAAAATATACATGCTAACATTAAAAAATCTGAAAGTAAGCCTACAGTATTGCTAATGAAACAGACCTTTCTGGACTATTACTGTCTCTGTAGTCACTCAGTTATTTTACTAAACGCGTTATACAAAATGATAATGTCTATCAGGTATTGTTCTTTTCACTTTTAGGGTACTTTATTGGACTCTTGTACCTTTCGATGACTCAACAATACCTTACACATAATCAGTTACCATCTCACCCACCATCTCCTCTCCACCTTGGTGTGGTGGCAGAGATATCACAGTTTAGCGCTTGTTTTAAATTTATATGTAAAATGTTCTGCACTAGAGACTTCCAGCATTCTGTAACTAAATTCAATTTGAATAATAGTAGCTTACAAAGCAATTTTTTTCTGCATCTCCAAAAGATAAATAACATCATTTGACTTCAATTAAATAAAGTGGCACTAAAATCTTCAGAAACAAAAATATAACAATAGAAATACATTAGGATGCAAATTTATAGGCACACCATAACTTATGCTTTAGGATGTATTGTAATGAGTGTCAGCTGCTATAATTCCATTGCTTAAAATGCAAAACAAACCTTAACTCGCTAAATTCATGGCAGAGAGGAATCATGAAAAATTACATTTCATTACACTGTCCAATTCCAGTATATTTCCATGTCGATCAGTTAGATTCCGATCAGGACTTTAAAACTATGGAACACCTGAGAAACAGAGCGTGCATAGCCAGAGGGCATTGCTATAAGATACTGATATAATGACATCTCTTAATTTATACCAGTTGTTTAACTGAATTCAATTAAATATCTGCTCTAAACAACTTTGGTGTTTTCAGTTATTTGCCTTAGTTATTGCAAGGAACAGAAAATGAAGAAAGAGTTATCCTACTGGTCTGGTCCAGTCCTGTTTTATGCCACTTTTATGGCGGGAGGAGAGTTTTCACTCCTTCCCAGCACCTGTGTCCCTGACTTAGCCTCGTAGAAGTGCTGAAGCTGTGGTTCCAGAGTCACCCACCGTGACACGTTACTGCTGAGATGTCCTTCCTCTAATCAGCTCGAGCCAGACCATCTGGGTGCTCTTGGCTGAGCCCAGCTCTCCCTGGGACTCTGAGAGTGACCTTGGGCTGGCTCCTGGTACCTAAATGGCCCATGTGCCATCTCCCTTTGGGAATGTTGATGGCCTCCAGCTGCTCTGCTGGCCTCGGGGGCAGGTGTCCCCTGCTCTGAGACCTAAAATCTCACCTGTTCTCACCATCTCCTTTCACACCAGCCTGGAAGAACTCTTTCCAGCCTCAGTGAAATTCTGTCCACTTTGTGTTTTCTGGTCAAGATATTTTGTCTATGCCCCAATCGTCTCAAAACTCTGGGGTTAAAAGAAAACTCTGGGGTTATTCTGTCCAATAACTCCCTAAAACAATAAGCACCATTTCTGACCCATTTTCTGAATGGTTTGGGAGGTGGGGAATAGTCAGGGAAAAACACAGGGAGAAAAAAGTATATGACTACCACAAAATATTATACCATAGACACCTAAATTGCAGAGGTGTAGTAAGGTTGAGAATTAATGCATGTGCACTTTCTGTTATATTCTGGAATTGCTGTGTCATTACAGCCATTTTTGTTCTTGAGATTATTATTCTACATACACTTTAAAAATTATTCCAAAACTTAGATTTCTGATTATTTTTTAAAAAGTCAAATAATACTAACAGTGGCATATTGCATGATATTTCCTTTGCAGATAGCAGTTATTGAAGCCCCAAGAAATAATAATAAAGAGGACTTGGTGTGGTAGAGTCAAGCTCCCGATGCACTGAAGAGGTCATAAAGATTCCAGTTCTGAAGAGTATGATGCAAACTTAAATATAAACAATGAGCAAGACTGGTGACACATTTCTCTAGTAAGCAATCTTCCCAAACTTCTATGGTATCTTCTTAAAACCTTCAATAATCCCTGGGTTGTTGACTTGTTGAGGATATATTGATAGTAATATATATTTATACTATGATTACTATATATAATAACTTCATGTGTGAGTCTTTTGACTACTCCTAAGTGGAGCAGTGAGTTATTGCTCTGACTGCAACACAAGTTGTCTCTACCTTTCTTCAGCTGCATCTTTTCTTTTCATAGAATTGTTTATCTAATTTAGAGGTCAAGGACTCTAGAATGTATGTCCAAATACACATGCTCTCTGAGAGGAAGAGAAAAGAAGGTCAAGAATATTTGGCCTATAAGCCCCTTGACTGTGTACTTCAGGAGCATGAGGCATGAAACAGCCCCCAAGGAGCAGGTTCTGCCATAATGGGTGTTATTTTAAGAATAAGACCAAAAGGTCCTGACACAAAGGGCAAGCTGTTTTGACATGACTAGAGATGCGATGGTAATAATCGGAGATGGTCTATCCCATCTAAGCAGGGAATCACAGCGTGTGCATTATTCTGCGTTGTAGCAACAGCAGTTACCTAGGAGGCAAACCTAGGGAGCACCCATTTGCAGAATATTTTGAAGAAGTAGCCAACCCTGTGCCACCAGTTGCAGCCAACAGAACAGGGCTCTGGCTGCTGGCATCACTGAGCCTTCAACTTTCCGGGGCCACGATCCTATCCAGATCAGTATAAGACTTAGAAGGAGAAGCGGACAAGGAAACTGGCTGTCCTACAGGTCGTGAGGCAGGCAGCCAAACTAGCAACGAAGAATGAAGTCTCTTGCTCACCTTAAGTCTCAGCAAGCCGTCCACTAACAATGAAGCCCAAACGCTGTCATTTTCCGCATCTAATCATAGATGTTTTATCCAGTGGAGCAAGGAAGGAGTAAAAGTGAAGGAATATGTTTATTCCAGCATTTTTTCACCTCCTTGTATCATATAGATTGCAAATAAAGTCAAGAAGAGAAGATTATAACATTTATATCTAAGTGTTGGTGACTGGGCATAGAACAATGAACAGGATAAATGTCGTCTCTACTCTTTTGCATATGGATTAATTAGGTGACTATAACTGCAGAGAAGGAAGAGGTCATGTTAACTGGATCAAGGTGATAGCAGCAGGGACAGAAAGAAGTAGACGGATTCTAGAAATGTTTTGGATGGATGACTTTATGATAATTTGGCTAAGATGCTGTGCTAGGTGATAGATATAGAAGGGTAAAAGATGATTCCTAGTTTCCAAGATGAGTGTCTGGGTAGATGGCAGAGTAATTTCTCAGGTGGAAAGTACTGGAAGAGCAGAAGGTCACAGAGGAATTTTTTTAGTGTGATTAAAGATGAGCTTATTATTTCCATTTAGATGTCTCAATGACATCTGAGTTCAACATATCATTAACTACTTTCTGTTTACTGTATGTGCTATAACAATTCCCAAATATAAACATGAAATCTAGACTTTTCTCCTGAGATTTAGCTTTTTTTAGGCTTGGTATACACATTTAGGAATTGTTAGCATATAGATAGGAATCGAATTTATACAAATGGAAGAAAATCACTTAAGGAGAATGTCCAGTAGGTAGAGGAATGAAAGACTTTTAGAAATAGCCAGAAACCTGGAAAAACTACTGTACTAACAAGATATCAACAGTACATGGTTATGTTTCTAGCATGTACTGACTGCTTTCCTTTTCCAAGCTTGGTGGTAAGACTATTATTTTATTCATTACTTCAAGTAATCCCTGAGCAGTGATGTCTGTAATAATGACAAGTGGACATGGTGTATACTTCAATATTCAATGGGAAATGATATCTAAAATCATCAAAAAACCTAAGTAATCACTTCTTTATTATTTTCTTTAGATTTGACCAGCAGACACAAAAGAAGAAACACTGGTAAATATTTTCAGTCCCTATAATAGTCTATTGTGCTTTCTACAAGTTATACATTTCCGCATCTATAAGATATCTTGATGGCAGGCTAAGTCACCCAAGTTGACTCCAGGTTTTAAATTTCAGTGCCTTTTAAACCATCCCTAATCTCTCCTGAATAAATAAAATAAATGTAAAATATGAATGAATAATGAATATTTGCAAACTTTTTCAAACATAGCCATGCTAAAACTATCATTCACTTAACCACTTCTATTTATTTGTAACACTGACTATTGATCAGAGAAGAGGGTATTGTGATATTTCTCCTTTCTCTGCATTCTACTAATTTTTATAAGGCACGTAACATTTGGACTTCCTCTGTAGTCTCTTCCCTCTCCTTCTATTGGATGTGATAAAAATAAGGAGCATGGCAAATTGAAAAGGTAGAGGTGGTTTGTGTCCCTAAATCATTTATTTGAAGATAGTTGTCAACCAACTAGGAACATATTTTTGAAAACTGAGTCATGATGCACTTTTGTTCCGTCGATTGTCACAACCCAGCAAACCCTAATTATCACCACATTCAATATTTTGGCCCGAAGCCCACCTCCGTCTCCCATTCCTATTACCACACCCCAGACTTCCTCATTACCAGTAACTGCTACCCTTCCATCAACACATTTTCAAATATTCACTTCTTTGCAAACCACTGCCAATTTCTAGCTCCTTCCCTTTAGTAACCACATTTTCTTAAACCCAGACAAGACTTTTTCTCCATTGATTCGAGCACATCAACAATCCTTCCTGCCCCAACATTTCTTCTTACGCAGGTTTCACTATTTTAGAGAATCTCTTTGAAACACCCCAAATCACTTGCCCCTTATCACATCATCACATGACTTTGGTTAATCACAGCCCTAGTTTGATTTGGTTTCCTCAAATATTCTGTCTGTACTCGAGCAGCTGAATGTGCATGGAGAAAATCACAAAACCGTGAGGACTGATCTATCTAAATCTCGTCACCAAACTCAGATAGGCCCATTATGGTGGCCTGCAAAAATACCATATTTCTCTAATTCATCTAATCCCTCACCCCTTGTTTTCTTCAAATGGCTAATATCTAAAGCTCCATTCTCTATCCAGAGCAGTGTTGATGTTTCTTACTTCATTAGAACATTAGGGCAATCACCACAACTAATAATTGCAGCATCTGTAGCCATAAATTTTACCTTTTTGTTTTTTAACTATGGACAAATTGTATATTCCACTGTCCAAGGCTAAGGCCTACACTTGAGTACTAGATCTTACCATTCTATCTCCTATACTCAGGGATATTCTTTCAGCAATTCTCCCTTTTCTCTTGTACTATTAATTTTTTTCTCTATTGATTCACTTCCCATAACAAAGTAGCTTTAAAAACCTACGTTTTACTCTAGTCCTCCTCCAGTTATTGCCCATTTTTTCTCCTTTTTACAACAAAATATATAGAAAGCACTAATTCTGATTTTTCCCACCTATTTTCTGTTCATTCCAATCACAATTTTGCTTCCATAACTACCAACACAACTATCTTATCAAAGAAATTTGAGAACTTTCACATCACTGAATCCAACAGTCTTCCTCAGCCTTCCATTCTCTTGACCTGCCCCTAGGCTGGATGCAGGTTCTCCTTGAACCACTGTCTGCTCAAGGCTGCCAGGATTCCATTCCTCAGGTGCTCGTCCCATCTCTGTTTTTCTCACTGACCCCTGCTGGTTCTTCCTCGTTCCTCTAACCTCTAAACTTCAGAGGGCTCCGGGGTTAAGGTCTTGGACCTCTCCCATTGCTTATATCAACTTGTGCTTGATTATCTCAAGTTCATGGTTTTGAAAACCATGTACAATCTGTTGTTGGCAAGTCCTTATATCTTTCCTGAACTCTAGACCCATGTATTCACTTTTTACAATTTGGATATGTAACAGACATCTTTAACATATTCTGGACCAACCCTTAACATTATCCTCCCCCAAAAAGGGTTCTGATAATTTTACCCACCTGAATAAACTGTAAACAATTTTTCCAAGTGCTAAAATAAACCCCCTTGGAAACTTCCATAACTTTCTCTTAACTCAGTTGCAAGCCTCCAGTAAATCCTGCTGGCTCTGCTTTTAACATAAAATTTGAATCCAGCTACTGCTGACTGCTACTTCTACTCTGAGCCAATTCACCATTATACCCTCCCCCCCCACACACATTATTTATTTATTTTCCTTTATTAGAGAAGTTGTGGGTTTACAGAAAAATCATGCACAAAATACAGGATTTCCATATACCACCCCACTACCAACAACTTATATTTGTGTGGAACATTTGTTACAACTGATGATAGCACATTTTTATAATTGTACTGTTAATTACAGTCAATGGTTTAACTTAAGTTTTACTGCTTGTATAGTATAGTTCCATCAAATGTTTTAAAAGTTTTATTCTGTTGCCATATATACAATTTAACATTTCCACATTTAATTACATCAGATACATATTTCAGTGCTGTTAATTACATTCACAATGTTCTGTTACAAGACCACCATCCATTACCAAAACATTTCCATCCCTCCAAATAGAAACCATGTACATTTAAGTCTTAACTTCCCATTCCCTGTCCTTATCATGTCCTCTAGTAAACTATATTCTAGATTCTGACTCTATAAATCTGCTTATTCTCATTATTTCAAATTAGTGAGATCATACAATATTTGTCCTTTTGTGTCTGGCTTATTTTATTCAACATGAAGTCTCAAGTTTCATCCATCCTGTCACATATGTCAGAACTTCATTCCTTTTTACAACTGAATAATATTTCATTGTGTATATGCCACATTTTATTTATCTATTCATTGGTTGATAGACACTTGGGTTGCTTCCATCTTTTGGCAATTGACAGAATAATGCCCCTATGAATATCAGTGGGTCAATATTGTTCAAATCCCTGCTTTCAATTCTTTGGAGTATATACCTAGTGGTGGGATTGCTGGGTCATATGGTAATTCTATGCTCAGCTCCTGAGAAACTGGCAAACTGTCTTCCACAGTGGCTGCACCATGTTACATTGCCACCGGCAATGAATGAGTATTCCTGTTTCTCTGCATCCTCTCTACAACACTTGTTATTTGGGCTTTTTGCTTATTGTTTTTCCCTTTCTTTTGTTTTCACTTTTTTGGTAATAGACATTCTAATGGGTGTGAAATGGTATCTCATTGAGTTTGTGATTTGCATTTCCCTGATGGCTAATGATGTTGACCATCTTTCATCTTTTCATGTGCTTTCTGGCCATTTGTATATCTTCTTTGGAAAAATGTCTGTCCAAGTCTTTAGTTCATCTTTAAATTGCGTTGTTTGTCTTTTGGCTATTACGTTGAAGGATTTCTTTATATATACTTAATATTAGACTTTTATTTTTTCTATATACTTGATATTAATCCTTTAGCAGATATGTGGTTTCCAAATATTTTCTCCCATTTCGTAGGTTGTCTTTTTACTTTCATGATAAAGCCTGTTGAGGGACAACAGGAACAAAATAAAAAGTTATCTTTATTTTGATGAGGTCCCATTTCTCTTTTATTCCTTAGTGTGCTTTGGGTATAAAGTCTAAGAAACCATTGCCTAACAAAAGGTCTGAAGGTATTTCCTCATATTTTCTTCTAGGAGTTTGATAGTTCTAGCTCTTATATTTAGGTCTTTTATGCATTTGAGTTGAGTTTTATACACAGTGTGAGGTAGGTGTACTCTTATTTGCAAATGTAGATCTAGTTTTACCAGCGCCATTTATTGAAGAAACTATTCTTTCCCAATTGAGTAGTCTTTGCCACCTTGTCAAAAATCATATTGATATAAAGTTGAGGGTTAATTTCTGAACTTTCAATTCTATTCCATTGGTCTGTATGTCTCTCCTGTGCCAGGACCATGTTCTTTTGATTACTGTGTCTTTGTAATAAATTTTAAGGTTGGTTAGTGTTAATCCTCCAACTTCATTATTTTGCAAGATGACTTTAGCCATTCAGGGCCCCTTACATTTGCATGTAAATTTGATGATTGACTTTTCCATTTCTGCAAAGAAGGTCATTGGAAATTTGAATGGGATGGCACTGTATCCGTAAATTTCTTTGAATAATATTGACATCTTAATGATATATAGTATTCTAATCCATGAACTCATATTGTCATTCCATTTATTTAGATCTTATTTAATTTCTTTTAGGAATGTTTTGTTGTTTTTTTTAATCTAGAAGTCCTTTCCTTTAAGTCTTTGGTTAGATGTATTCCTATGTATTTGATTCTTTTAGTTGCTATTATAAATGGACTTTTTTTCTTGGTTCCAATTGCTCATTGCTTGTATATAGAAACACTAATTTGGGGGTTACACTTGTACCCTGCAATTTGGCTGAATTAATTTATTAGCTCTAAGAGCTTTGTTGTGGACTTTTTAGGATTTTCAGCATATAGTATCTTATCATCTGCAAGGAGGGAAAGTTTTACTTCTTCCTTTCCAGTTTTGCTGCCTTTCATTTCTTTTTCTTGCCTAACTGCAAAAACTTCCAGTACAATGTTGAATAACAGTAGTGAGAGTGTCTTGTTCCTGATTTTAGAGGAAATGTTTTCAGTTTTTCACCAATAAGTAGGATGTTAGCTGTAGGCTTTTCATGTTTGCCACTTATCATGTTGAGGAAATTTTCTTCTATTCCTAGTGCTTTAAGCATTTTTATCAAGAAAGAGTGCTGTATTTTGTCTTATGCCTTTTCTGCATCAATTTAGATGATCATGTGATTTGTTTCTTTCATTCTGTTACTGTGTTACATTAAATGATTTTCTTATATTGAACCAACCTTGCATACTAGGAATAAATCCCACTTGATCATGGTGTAATATTATTTTAATATGTTGTTGGATGTGGTTTGCTAGTATTTTGCTGAGAATTTTTGCAACTCTAGTCATAAGAGATATTGGTCTATAGTTTTCTTTTCTTGTGGTACCATTTCTAGCTTTGGTATGAGGGAGATATTGGCTTCATAGAATGAGTTAAGGTGTATTCCCTCCTCTTCAATTTTTTGGAAGAGTTTGAGCAGAACTGGAGTTAAATCTTCTTGGAATGTTTGGTTGAATTTCCCTGTGAAGCCATCTAGTTCTGGGCTTTTCTTTATTGGGAGGTCTTTTATTACTGTTTCAATCTCTTTACTAATAATTGGTTTATTGAGATGTTCTGTTTCTTCTTGAGTCAAGGTAGGTTGATTTTTTTCTAAGGATTTTTCCATTTCATCTAGGTTATCTAATTTATTGGCATACAACTATCATAGTAGCCATTTATAGTGGTTTTCGTTTCAGTCAGATCTATAGTAATGTCTCCCTTTTCATTTCTGATTTTTGTTATTTGTGTCTTCTCTCTTTTTGTCAGTCTAGCTAAAGATTTGTAGATTTTGTTGATCATTTCACAGAATCTGCTTTTGGTTTTGTTGATTCTATTTTTTGTTTGTTTTTGTTTTCTGTTTAGTTTATCTCTGATCTAATCTTTGTTATTTCTTTCCTACTGGTTGCTTTGGGTTTAGAGTTCTCATTTTTTTCTGTTTTTTTCCTCAGTTTTGAGGTCAAGTCTCTGATTTGAAGTCTTTTTATTTTTTTTAAAGTAAATTTCCCTCACAGAACTGCCTGTTATGTTTTTGTTTTCACTCACCTCAAACTATTTCCTAATTTCACTTCTGATTTCCTCTTTAACACATTGGTTTTTAAAATGTGTGTTATTTAATTTACATAAATTTGTGAATTTTCCCTTTCTCCCTCTCTTACTGATTTCAAGGTTAATTCATTTGTGGTCAGAGAATATATTTGAAGGATTTCAAATTTTTTGCTTACTGAGACTTGTTTTGTGAACCAATTTATGGTGTATCCTGGAGTATGATCAGTGTGCACTCCAGAAGAACGTATATTCTGTTTTTGTTGGGTGCCGTGTTCTATATATCAGTTAGGCTTAGTTAGTTTAGTGCATCATTTAAGTCTTGTATTTCATTACTGATGTTTTGACTAGATGTTCTATCCATTATTGAGAGTGCTGTGTTAAACTCCCCTACTATTAATGTAGAACTATCAATTTCTCTCAAATCTGTCAGTATTTGTTTCATATTTTGGGTCCTCTGATGTTAGGTGAATATGAATTTATAACTGCTACAACTTCTTGTTGAATTGTCCCCTTTATCAATCTATCATGGCAATCCTCATCCTTTGTAACTTTCTTTGACTTAAAGTCTATTTTATCCAATATTAGTATAGCCATTCCAGCTGTCTTTTGGTTACTACTTGTATGGTATATTTTTTTCTATCCTATCAATGTCAACTTGTATCTTTGACTTTAAAGTGAGTTTCTTGCAGACAGCATAGAATGGAGTCTTGCTTTTTTTTCTTGAGTCATGCTTTTTGTATATTAACCCTTTGAGGTCCATTTTGGACTTCTGACCCACAGAACTATAAGATAAAAAATGTGTGTTGTTTTGAGCCACAAACTTTATATGGTAATTTTTATGACATTGATAGAAAACTAATATTCCTATCTAAAATTTAACCCAATTCAAAACATTCCATAACCTTCTCCCCTGAACTTTTTTCTCCATAGCAGTTGTCACTTGCTAACATACTGTGTTAGTCCAGCAGAGCTGCTATAACAAATGCCACTCACTAGTTGGCTTGAAAACAGAAATTTATTTTCTCACAGCTTCTGAAACTAGAAGTCTAAAATCAAAGCATGGGCAGGATCTTGCTTTCTCTGAGGTTTGTTCATTCCGCTGTCTTGTCAGCATATTTCAGTCTCTGCCTCCAGCACAGGGCCAGCTGGTTCCTTCTGTCTCCAAGCGCCCTCTGCTTATGAGGATTCCAGTCATACTGGACTATGGCCCACCAGGATTTAGCTTGGCCTCATCTCAATAAGGTCTTCAAAGATCCCAAGGTCAATGAGTTCCCATTCCCAGGCCTAAGAGTGAGGGCGTCAGCTTGTCTTTGTAGGGAACATGATTCAATCCGTACTACATGCACTGCATTTTATCCCTTTATCTTGTCATTACTGTGTCCCCACTAGTATTGGCCTCTTTTGTTGTTTGCTGTAAACACAGGGTCTAAAAGAGTGCCTTATTTGTTGGTTAAATGAAACAATGTTATAAACATGAATATAAGATATAACTATGTATAGATATATGTATTTATGTAAATGTATATATGTATATCAATCAGCCACCATACGTATATATATGAATGGTGGCTGATTGATTGTATTGACTTTAGATTCCGTTTTTTTCTTCTGTATTGCCATGACCTTCCATTATTTTTTACTTAACAAAATTATTGAATAATTACTACTTCTACCCTCAAGTAATTAATCTTGCAGCCTTAAGTCCTTACTTTCCCACTCCCAAGTCACTTGGCCTTTTACCCCTTATAATTCCATATATTTGAAGCAAATTTGGGCTTTTTAGAGTGCTTTATAAAACACCTTCCCACTCAGAAAGTGTTATCAGAAACCAAGGCAAAGTTATTATTGATTTACACTTGTGAAACATTGGCAAACTGGTGTGCACCGTGCTTATACTAGATTACCATGTAAAATCTGTTATGATAAATTTAATCTTAACAGAAGGACATATATATGCCTTCCCTAACTGTTCACTGGGCCATGACTAAAAGTCCTTCTGCTTCCTTTCTCAGAATTTTCCCCTTTGATCAATTTTCATACCTCAATTTATATTTCAATTCTGCATTCCATCTTCAATATTATGCTTCCTTAAAGTACCAGCTTCTAAGAAAAATAAAATTGAATTTACCCGTGAAACCATTTTTCATAAGTATAATGTGGTATCTATTTTATTCATATTATAGTAGATAGTAGGCAGTAGCTTTGAGTGGCTGATTACGCTGTTCACGCAGTATTCCAAGCAATATCTGAAGACAAATGCACTGTACAAACTGAGTTAAACTTTATCTACTGAAATTTGCAACTCTTTTGTAACTTATTACAAGAAGAAAAAAAAAACATACTGAATGGAAAAATATTTTTTTATTAAAAAGTCCTTATATATTCTCACTGTAATTACACAGAGGTCATTTCTCAAAGTGCCAGATAATTCCTTATCAGAAAACGAATGACACAAGATGCCCTCTGATGTATAGGACTTTGAATCTCAAAAGGAATCACTGAATTAAAATAAATGGAAAAGGAGTGCTCTGGAGCACATTTGGCTCTCTGCCAAATCCTGCCTTGTAGAGTGTCATGATAAACTGAATTATCAAGGCACTGCATAGAAAATAGCAATACAACAGTTAACACTTCCTCCACAAGTCAGTTAATGTAAAACCAGTGATTCGACATCATGTATGAAGCACTCCTCCATACGCTGGCATTCAGACTCAACATTAGCCCATCCCAGAGCCTGAGTAATCACAGCATCCAGAACTTGGGCTGAGCACTAAGGCCATTTCCACCATGGCAACCTCTCTAAATCTAGTTCCATTCATCTTTGTCCAAATAATAGTACAGTCTCCTATGAAAATGAACAAAACCAGTGAAAAGTATACAGTCGATGCAAACAGAAAGCTTTATTTCTCATAATTTGGAATGACTATCCAACAGTTGGAAGAGATGAAAGAGACGATAAAATAAAAGGTATCTATTATTTAAAAATAATGGTCTACCTAATTTTGCAGATTATTTTAATTTATATTCACATGGAACCCTTACTAGACAATGACATCTTTTATTGTAGCACCAAAAATGTATTTAAAACTATCGGTGAGAAAACCCTATAATGTAGAGTTTACAGTCCAGTCATGTCCCAAACTGGTCGATTCAGCCCAGAACATTTTCATCAGTTTTTCATAGTACTGTGTGTGCCTGTGTGTGAGTGATTCATGATGCGATGATGAGATGAGTGGGGTTGGAAAACATCTCTGGCTTGAAGCTGCTTTATGCTGAAGGATAATTTACTCTAGTAACCAATTTTTTTTTAAGACAAAAGAACATCCTTTCATGATTTTATTCCCTGTCTTCAATGTTTTGTTCTGGTAATTTTTCCCATTAACTTAAAAAACAAAAACAAACAAAACCATACCTCTCTTGAGAAGGACATCTATGTGCAGCTAACTAGACAACTCTGATGCTTTTTATCCCTATGACCTAGGAAAGTCAATTAAAACCTGCATTTCTTCATTTATAAAACTAACTTGCAGGAAGCAGATGTGGCTCAACAGATAGAGCATCCGCCTACCATACAGGAGGTCCGAGGTTTCGATACCCAGGGCCTCCTGGCTCGTGTGATGAACTGGCCCATGCGCAGTGCTCCTGTGCACAAGGACTGCTGGCCCACGCAGGGTTTCCCCTTCGTAAGGGTGCCCCTGCGCAAGGAGACCACCCTGCATGAAACCGCAGCCCACCCAGGAGTGGTGCTGCTCACACAGAGAGCGCGTGCAGCAAGATGACGCAACAAAAAGAGACACAGATTCCCAGCGCTGCCTGATGAGAATACAAGCAGACACAGAAGAACACACAGGGAATGGACATAGAGAGCAGACAATGGTGGGGGGGGGGGGGGGGAGAGATAAATAAAATAAATCTTTGAAAAAAAAAACCTAAGTGGGAATGCCATGAGAGTGTTCATGAGAATTAAGCAGAGTGATGTGTGAAACCGTTGGTGCAGCACTTGGTCCATGGCTCTGTTAGTTCTGAGAAGAGATTAGGTTTGTTTTTTTTTTTCACATCTCTGCCCTCATGCTGGGCTAATATTGGACCTAGCACACTGCAGGCACTCAATTATATTTGCTAATTGAATCAGTGAATGAAATAATAAACCTGCTTCCTGTTTTTGATTTCTAATCAGTGGTTATGGGTACAAAGACATGGGATCAAGGATGGAGAAAGATTAAAAAACTTAGAGAACAATAAATAGCCAAGTGATTTAAAGTAATGTTTGTTTGGAGAATACACATAACTCACACGGACATTCTGACTTTATGCATTATGATTATAAGTCATGGGAAAATCTTGATGATCTTTCTTGTTAAATTTTTTACTTCCTAGAGTTCTAGGTCATGGAAGATGAAAATGTCACTTTATTTTATTCATTTTAAGTTTGCATGTGTTAAGATGCTACTGCTAAAATGTACTTCTGGGTTGACTTTAACTGATACCCAAGTACTGTGCAAGAACAGCAATTAGAAACTAAAATATACATATTTTGGAAAAGAGAAGTGAAAATGTACATTAAAAGCAAAAATCTTTCACCTATAAATGGAAAAAATAAGTATATCCTTTATGGGTAGAGAAGGTCCTCATCTCACACTGCTCCTTTCTCTACACTTAAAAACAGCAGAAGTGATACAGGACTGTAAGAAGCCATTTGTGCTCGTTCTCCAATCATTCTTATATATTTGTTAAAAAACTTAACATTCTTGGTCAAGAATTCAGGAAGTTAGTTGTATTTAATCAGAGAAAGCCGACAAACAGCATTTACTATTCAGTACATAGTTCCCCCATCCACTGCTCCCCCACGTGCTCATGTTTTGGATACATAGAAAAGCCTTCAGGGAGGAATAAGTTTGTAGAGTGAAGATGATACACTTTAACAAGGTTCTTTGGGAGAACCACTTCCATACGTGGCCGACTTTGAAGCTTCCTGCCGCTTGGAGTCATCCCCTTTCGTATAAGCTCCCATAAAAACACAAAAGCATGCTTTCTTTTTGATTCAAATGTCAATCAATCTCTTTCAAGACAAGGAAATGAAAAATAATGACAAATTATTTACATCTGTATGACATTTTTTAAAGGATGGAGTTGAAAAATTAGTCTCCTTGTTTTGGAGTTGCTTTCTCTGTGTCGGAGCTGAACTGCTCTGTAAATCTTGGGACTGTCGGTTCTTACCACTAAAAGCAAATGGTTTCCTTTCACAAGGGAAGGAACTGGGGCCCAGAGAGATTTCTCTCTTTGCTTTGCTCTCAGTACCAATTTGTTTTTTGCTACTGAAGTGTTCTGTTCACCTTCGAGAGCAGGGAAGTAAGTTTTATGGACTCATGTAGTGCTTTATATATGGCAGAATCTGAGTAAATACAGTAAAGATGCTCCTAGAAAATCCACGCTTTGGAAGATGACTTTACTCTACAGACTTCGACTACCTATAACACTTCTAGCTCTGAACTATAAACATTTACAGCTTCAGGGTCAATTTTCCACACCCCAGCACAGAGTCCTGCTTCAGGAAGGACCTTCTTAAAGCAACAGGAAAATTTGTTGCTCAAAAAAGTTACTTTTCTACAAAGACATGTCTGCATGTTTTTGCTTCTTGTCTAACATTCTAGATTTCCTCCTTAAGGATAATTCTTCTTTTCTTTTTAACAAATGAAGTTTACTGATGCATGCTAATAAACATCCAATTCATCTATAGTGTACAGTCAATGGTACCTGGTATAATAACATACTTGGGTATTCATTACTTCAATCATTATTAAAGCATTTTCATTATTTCAATAATAACAATAAAAGATAGACAAACCTCCACTTCTCAACCTCTGTATGTCTCCCCTGCTGTACACAGCTGCCACCTCTGGCTATTCTGGCACAATTTATTTATTTATTAAGCAGTTTTAATTGAGATATATTTACATACCATATGATCTAGGCAAAGTGTATAATCAATTAGATATTTTTCTTTATGTTGCTTAGCATTCATCTAAATCTCAGTTAAATCATTTATACTAAAAGGTACTTTTAGGGATTTTCAAAGTTGATGGTTTTTGATAATGCAGACAACTGAATTTAGTTTCTGAAATTCATTATCTCAGTGAAATCTTACAAAGTAATTTAACTCAGGTCAAACTTTTAAAACATCCTTTTGATAATAGTGAATTGGTGATAGTGATAATAGTGAATCAGAATGAAGAACAGTAGAAAACCAAATATTTTGAAATAAGGTATATATTTACATTGCCCATTCTGTAGCTGAGTCTATCCTATCTGGTTTTGGAGCAAAGAAAAATATAATTCTCTACTGAGTGCAAATGGAATCTAAATTCATACCAAGCACATACATACTGGGGTAGCAGTCAAGGAAAGATTCCCAACAATATTACCTTAAAATGTTTGTAATCTTCAGTATTATAGAGCTCTGTTATGCAAAACAAAATCTATTTTTTAAGGGAAATGCAGAAGGTAGTTCCATTTTACCTCAATCTTACTTCCTTTTCTCCAAACTTTACTTTCTTCCTTCTGACTAATTTAACTTTTCAACAACCAAAGATTAATAGTAAAAATGAAAATGATTGGTAAATTGATTGCACTAGTCTCTAGGGACCTCTTTCTTCATATAGGGCCCAACACAATGGGAGAAATGCCGTGATTGTTTTGCCAAACAGCTATACAGAAGAAGGGTCAGTATCAATTGTGTTTGGAGGCCACGAAACCATTGACATCATTCCTACATTTTCCATTTTCAGTCTCTGAGATCCATCTTACATGGTCCTAACTGACTCTGTCTCCCATTATTCATAGAGGGATATTTTTCAAATTGGTGAGCTTCTCCTTGTGTTTAAAACAATGTCTAGCTAATTTAGCCTTTGCTAAGTTCCCACAAAAATATCTCCAGCCTTATGTTCACACAGCCACGTGCACACAAACACACTCATAAAACACATTCATAATTACTACACAAATTAAGATTCTCAGCCTTCCTGTGGCCAGTGGTCAGAAGAAATTTCTCATGTTTTATAAAATAGAATCAATATGAATGGTCAACACACATTTTCCAGGAGGATAGTGCATGTCTCTGGGCCTCTAAGAAATCAGGGTAAGTGCCAAGAGACTTAATTAAAGTAATTAATTAATTAATGGACACTACCAAGAGGGCTAGTCTTTGCATTTACATTTACAGTATTAATACAATGCGAATTAAAAGTATTCATGGGATTTATTTTTTTAAGACTTATTTATTTCTCCCCCTTCCCCCCACACCCCCCAGTTGTCTGCTCTCTGTTTTCATTCACTGTGTTCTTCTGTGTCTGCTTGTATTCTTGTCAGTAGCACCCAGAATCTGTGTCTCTTTTTGTTGTGCCATCTTGCTGCATCAGCTCTGTGTGTGTGTAGAGTCACTCCTGGGCAGGCTGTGCTTCTTTCATGCAGGGCAGCTCTCCTTGCAAGGCACACTCCTTGAGTGTGGGGCTCTCCTATGCGGGGGACAGCCCTGCATGGCACAGCACTCCTTGCGCACATCAGCACTGTGTGGGCCAGTTCACCACATGGGTCAGGAGGCCCTGGGTTTGAACCCTGGACCTCCTACATGATAGGTAGATGCCCTATCCGTTGAGCTAAATAGACTTCCTGGATTTATTTTTAATTAGAAAAAATCACATCACAGCTTATTTACAACAGTGATTCCCAAGAGGGGGTGACTTGACTCCAGGGAAGAGCAGGTAGCACCTGGAGACACTTATAGATGTCACATCTGGGGATGGGTCCCTGATGGCGTTTGGTTGGTAGAGGCCAGGTATGCCTAAACACCCTAAAGAGCCCAGGGTAGTACCATACAGCAAAGAATTATCCAGCCCCAAATGCCAATAGTGCCACCGTCAAGAAACTCTGCTTCTGAAGAGCATGAACGTGAGCAGAATGAAGACTTTTAAACAGAGAGTAACGGAATGGAGGCATAGCCTACAAATTCGAAAATATAATATTGTATTAATATAAGAATTGTTGAAGAGTCATTAGAATGTACTGATACAACTAAAACAAAAACGCTGCAAATTAGGGTAATTTGATATAATACTTGTAGTTTTTCATTAAGCCCCAGGAGTCTTTTACAATACAATGTATCCTAAAATATTTATCAAAGATGCCAATAAGGATTTGTATACAACACTGTTGATGGCATTTTAAAAAATACAAAAAAGGGAGGATGTCCCAAGCCCATGTGTATAAACCCAAGGAGAGTTTAAAAAGGGAAGTGTATGATACGCATCTTGCACCTGCTGCTCCTCCATCTAGCAGTAATTCCTGATCCCCTTCCATGGCCTCATCCTCCTCCCAGGTGATAAGAGTAATGATGGACCAGGCACCTCCCTGGTCCTTCCTGGAGAGTCCCACCTGGCTTATTGGCATCCTCCAGGCATCTTCCCCTCTTCCTATCTACCTCCAATCTATTACTGCCCAGGCAGTGAGCCAACCCTTTATCCTCTGTGACCTGCCAGGACAGTTCTTTAAACTCAAGGAAGGAATCCTATGAGAACTAATCCCTGAGCTATTGTTTCTGCCCATCTCAGGAAGGTCTCCTTTAATCACCTGTTTCAACTAAGGTTGCAAAGAGCTAGACAAAGATCTCAGCAACTGTATACACTTGTCTATTAATGTTGCTTTTCAGCAACTTGTTCTCCCCCATGACAGCTAAATGTGCATTTAAGGTCCTCTCTTATTCAAAGAGACAATGCAACCCAATGGCAATGACAGAAGAGTAGTAGTTTGCCTCTTAAAATTATAATGAAAGCACAATACCAGGTCTGTACTAATTATCACTATATCTGGGGGCTCAGTAATCAACCCCAATGACATATAGCTCCTTTTGATCTGCAACACATATGGAAAAGACATTCTGCACATTAAATGGTATACAAAGTTATAAGCTATTGAACTATATTAAAAAAAAGAAAACATATAAATAAAACTGTAACCCCTCCTGACTGTGAAACAATAGCTCTTACCCAGTTAAGAGGTAAGGAATACAAAAAAAGAAAAAAAAAAAAGGAGAGAAAGAGAGAGAGAAGGAATGGAGGACTTTACATTTGTGCATTACCCTTACAGGGTGTTATATTTAGAATTATTATTTTATAAAGTAAAGAGTATCCTGATCAAAATTTGGTGTGTACCTGAATCAAACTGGAAAGCAACCTGAGGGTTCTGATTGACTATATTTAGGGTTAAGAATGGCGAATCTTCATTGTTAACACACTCCCCAGGAGTTTTGGAGGCGCTCTGAAGTCATGAGGAGCCAAAGGCTACAGAGCTTGGAGTGTTCAGAGAATTACTATATCCTGTAGGGATTTCTGGAGATAAGGAGCATCTGCCACAAATAAGGGTTGATTGCTGAGTTAGGACAGCTACAATTTAATTGGAGTTTAAAAAAAAAAAGTGGAAAATGATACAGAGGAAGGAACAATAAAATAATTAAAACAAGGCAGTCTGACTCCAGATTATCTATAAAGTCCCTCCATAGAATCTGGGGGTAAAAAAAAATAGTAGTCCCCCATTTTCATCATCAAAGACTCTTATTTTAACTTCTCAAAAGTAATTTCAGTTCTGCTTGACTTTATTTTTGATTTATTAAATAATAATCTATTATACACCACTTTTTAAAATAATCCAACCTTATGCCAGATCAATCTGAGGTGATCAGAAAGGGTAACTGCCTAAATGGGTGTGATTCTACATGGAAGCAAACCTAGCAGATGCTTCTTTAATGCCATCACGACTCATAATGGGAAAAATTTTGGCCAATGGGAAGCCATAAAAGGAAACATATATAAATATATAGATATATCCTCTAAATATTTCACTTTCACCCTAAATATATCCATTTGAACTTGGATAACATTTTTAATGAGGGTGCACGACCTCTCCTTTTAAGTTCTATTGTCCTTTTTGCATACACAAGAAAAATCATCATCTATGATCTTTTTATTGGGTCAGAAGAAATTATCCTGCAGAACCACTTTGTAAAGTATTTTAGATTTTTATGATTCCCTCAAACAATTATTTTGCCTCACTCTGATCTTGCAATATTTTTCAGAAGCATTTCTTTTCATAGTCATATTTCAGTGGGTTTTGTGATATCTTATTAAATGCAAAATTATATTCAAACACACTTTGAAGGGACATATTTGAAAATGAACAACACTGGTTCACTCTGTGAGAAAAGAAGCTCAGAGGTATAACAGACAGTAACCTCTAACCTTCAAAGTTTAAGGAGAACGTAGAAGTAAAACTGGCATAAGTTAGCCTGTGGAGCTTTATTGTTGTACATAAGCACTCTTTTCATAATACTTTGTTGTTAGGTCTCTGTTTTCAAAATTTAACTAGTTTCTTTCTTGATTTTAAAGGAATATTTCCTGGTTTAAAAAAAAACAGACGAGAGAAATGTGAAGACAGTAACTGTCTGTCATCTACAACACAATCGCCCATCGTGTCTGAGTGGCGAATCCCACACCCTACTCATCAGCTTTGCCACCTGAGATGGACAGACTTTCCCAGCTCATGGTGGTACTTCCAGGGAAAGGGAATGATTGGTGTATTTTCAGTCATAAGCTTCTACCCAGACCAATCAAATCTGGGAGATACAGGTCACTGTGATTGAGCCCATTTCCATAAGATGCTAAATCCTAGTCCCGTTATCTCGTACTGACCAAGGTTTATATAATATAGAAAATCACATGCAAATCATTGATGCAGGTCAGA
The DNA here is from genome assembly GCF_030445035.2 of Dasypus novemcinctus. Classification (NCBI taxonomy): domain Eukaryota; kingdom Metazoa; phylum Chordata; class Mammalia; order Cingulata; family Dasypodidae; genus Dasypus; species Dasypus novemcinctus. The sequence continues at coordinate 6,351,280 of NC_080701.1, read as the reverse complement.
GATGAATTTCCCTAAGTGGATAGAGTGCTTGTTATATAAGTATGTGTGTGTGTGCCCTCCATAAAAGGGATGGGGCATAGGAATTATTAGGAAAGCTTTCTGGCAGGGGTAGCACTTGAAAATGGTTAGAAGTTTGAGAGGCAAGGTTTTTGGAAAAACATCTACCAAGTGAAAGATACACTTTTGCTAAGTCATGCAAGGAGTTTGCTAAATAAGGAGTGGTGAAATTTGGGGAGATGGTGATTGTATTTGTGGCGTAGAATAAAGGGAAATAAATCACTTTGAAGGACCTAGCACATATGTCAATATTATCTCATTTCATTTAGAGTCTTTCTTAAGAAGGTGGACTTTGGAAATCATTTAAGATTTTTGGGCCAATGGTTGCCATTATTGAACATACAAAAGAGTTTCTTGTTACTCAGAAATGTTATAATGTTATAATGTCGGTAATTAAATGTCATTTTAAAATGCTTTTAACTTGATTTTTTTTGCCACATTTAAACTAGTTTTACCAAATAGAATTATTTTTGCATCATCAGTGTGACTGAGTCAGTGGATTGGAAAATAAAAATTTCTGCATTCCATTTTTACTGTGTATCAGCTAGGAATTTGAAAGAAAAACTTTGTCTAACTCCTGTTAAGTATATAAGAAATGAAATTTTCAAAAAGCCATGCTTCCTCTAATGATTAATGTTTCACTCACTGACAAAATCTACTGGTTAAAATACAGAACTTTAATTCACTGAAAACTTCATAAATGATTACCTGTCAGTGTATAACTGCATTTTAAACACTGTACCATTTATTTTCATTTACTTTAAGAATTATGGAAACATAGTAGATGAAGCACCATTTCAATATGCTTTAGTTTACTGAGCAATACATCATCAATTTTCTCACTGAAGCCTCATAGAATACTTCTGAGCTCGGCAGGCTTCACTTCCAAATGTCTTTAATAAATGCAATCTCTTGCTCTTTCAAAACTTTGGGCTCCTTCTCCAAACTCTTCAAAACTCTGACTCTCTTACCAACTCAGTCACTGACTTCCTTTCTTGCTGTATATTAAAATGAGAATTTTCATCATATAACAGTTTTTTTAACTACCATTAATCCACCTGTATCACATATATCTTCTCCCCATCTACCTTCTGGGTCCCATCTGCCCCTGACTTCTCAGAGAAATCATTCACCACTGACTCTTCCTTTTTGTCTTATGTCATCAATTTATTTGTCCTTAGTGGCTATTTCTTATTCCATTCTTAGGCATTCTTCTATCATTCACCATTTTTAAATACTCTCTCTACCCCACCACCCCGTCAAAAGCAAACTCACCTAGAGCACTGTGCTTACTATTTCTCCTTCCTGCTCCACCTCATTTCCGAAGGTCAAACTAGTAGTGGTGAAGGATTCCAAGCACAATGGACCTAAAGTATTAAAAATCTTAACATGGGGACAGAAACTGGATGATGAAATACTAGCTTATTGTATTTCACATCTTCAGTCATGAAATTCAAAATGAATAGACCTGAACAGCTTACAGAATTCACTTTCCCTCATGAAAAATTATCCCTTACCACAAATCCTCAAACCTTGAGAAACATTTGAAATATGTCTATATATGTAATTAAGAAAATGATAGAGAAAGAAAATCGATTCTTTGGGGAAGGAAAAAGTGTACCCTGGAACCTCACTTTTGACCACAACTTCTTCAACTACATTTTCACTCCAATTGAAGACAAACTGCTGAAAATAATAATAATAGCTTACTGGAAAATAACATGCAGATAAATACATTATAAAAATTCTATTCCATAACTGCATTCTTATGATCACAGGAAGCATGGTAGATAAACTATCCATGTAGCCATATTATAAAGCAAACATAGTGTTATTGAAATGTTAAGATGTACTGCTGCTATCAATACAAACTAGAGTATAACTGCACTTTAACACTGTGGCACTTATTAAAAATTATAGAAATGTAGTCAATGACATATTGTTTTAATATACCATTTAAAACTTCAATAGGATTTCATTTTAAATGATGGAATCATTACTTATGAGCATAATAATCAGAATTATCTCCAGGAGTGTCTTTTAGACAAGTTGTAATGATGCTTTTCAAAAAATTCACTGTATACAGAATAACTTTGTTCTTAGCAATTTCAATAATTTCCAAGTGGTGCAGTTTTTCAAATTTGGTTATTCATAATAAATTAAAATATATATGCAAGAAAAATGCATTTGTATGAATTCATATGATAGAAGAAAATTAGGAACGTGACTTGTGTTTAAAATTGCAAATCTAACTTAATATAACAAAAAGTACAACCTCTGCAATTTAAAGAACATGAAAACATAGATCATCATTTTGTGCTATGGAAAAAACAAAACAAAACTGAGGCTTATCAGGAAGTTTTTCCCCCCAGCAATGCACAGTTTTTCACACTTGAAATGGTCTGTACATTTTTATTTCTGAGGTTATTTTCTTTGTTGAAACATACCATTAAAAAATGGATATTGTTGAGATAGTTTGGAGTGTAAGTACCCCAGATAAACATGTTCTTAAGCTTAGTCCATTTCTGTGGGTGTGACCCCATTGTAAGTAGGGTCTTCTGATGAGGTGACTTCAGTTACCGTGTGGCCCAGGATGGGTTTTAATCCTGGTACTGGAGTTCTTTGTATGCAGAATGAAACTCAGAAAGAGAGAGAAAGCCACCGGGAAGCAAGAGCTGAAATTCAGCAGAACCCGGAAGGGGGCAGAAAGACCAGGAGAGGCCGCCATGTTCATTGCCAGGCAACAGAGAAGACCAGAGCCAAGGATTGGGGGCAGCCATCCAAGGATGTCAATCTTTCAGGAAGAACACATTGCCTTGATGACGCCTTGACTTGGAGTTTCTCTTAGCCTCAAAACTGTGAGCTAACAAATTCCCATCGTTTAAACCAACTCTTGGCGTGGTACTTGCTTGCACAACCCAGAAAACTAAAACTATTGCCTACCATTAATTTGGAGCATTGATATAGTTTTTAGTGTATTTGATGAATCCCTTTGTGCTCAAATATTTTCATCAACTTCATCAAGGCATAATTTGTGTACATTAAATTGAATTCATTTATTGACAGTTGACCCACCTATGAAACTACTGCTACAATCAAGTTTAGAAAACAGTTTTTTAACATCCAAATGTTCCACTCCCTCTTCTCTGTCCCTCTGTCCCTCCATCATATTGACCTGTACCAAACAACCACTAATCTGCTCTCTATGACTATAGATTACCTTGAATTTTCTAGAATTATGTTTCAAGGGAAGTATATAGCCAGTGCTCTTTCTCGTCTAATTTAATGCTTTTGAGACTGAGCCATGCTGTTTTGTGAATCCGTATTTTATTCCACTTTATTGCTGAACAGTACTCTATTGTTTAAATCTACAAGATTTGCTTCTCTGTTCTTCTTTTGATGGACATTTGGGTTGCTACCAAATTTTTGCTATTATGAATAAAGCTGTCTTGAATATTTTTTCTTGTAGAAGTCATTTTTGGGGGTGTAATGATTAACTGCGTAAAAATATGTCAAGCTCTTTCCAAAGTGGTAGTACCATATTATGCAATAACCAGCAACCTATAAAAGTTTTGTCTTCACCAAAATTTGGTGTTGTTAGTATTTTTAGTTCTAGTCTTTCTGGCAGGTGTGTGACATATAATTTTTTTCTGGCTGGTACATGATATATAATTATGATTTCAATTTACATTTCCCTGATAATTAAAAATGTAGGGCTATGCTTCCCGTGTTTATTGGCCATTTGCATACTTCCTTTGTAAACTATCGAATTGAAAGTTATTGCTCATTTTATCCTTAGTCATGTGTTAGACTAGGTCCTCTAAAAATCATTTGTCAAGATGGTATTTGATGTACTAGAGAAATGCTGGGGAAACACCTGTGAAAGATAAAAGCTGACAGAGAGGAAGCCACAGTGCAGGGCTGGCACCTGTGAAGGAGAAAGGACAGAAGCAAGATGGAGTAAGAGGTATCTCAGATTTCGGCAGCATTCTAAGAAAGCTTTGGGGACTTAAAGGGTCTCTTCAGACTAAAGTAACTCATCAAAGTCCCTCATCTCCCAGAAACAGCTGCATTAGCATCCCTGCTGTGCCCCATCACCATCACCTGTAGACACAGCCAGTGGGAAGCATTTCTTCAGAGCACATGCAGGGGTCAGAACAGGACAGTGGCTGGGGCTGGAAGCAAACTATGCCACCTCTTCTCACAGCACATGCACATCTTTAGGCAGGTTCAACAGTGCTCCTCCGTGGTTCCCCACAGCCCCCTTAGGAGTGGGAAATTAGTAGGCTGGGCTATAGCCCCCTTTGGAAACAATACCCAGCAAAAGCGGGTTCCTTCCTCCCCATGCACTTTTTTTTAAAGTTTTATTTATTTATTTCTCCCCCCCTCCCCCCCATTGTCTGCTCTCCGTATCCATTCCCTGTGTGTTCTTCTGTCTCTGCTTGTATTCTCTTTAGGCAGCTCCAGGATCTGATCTTGTGACCTTCCAGAGTGGGAGAGAGGCCATAATTCTCTTGCACCATCTCAGCTCCTGTCCTGCTACATCTTACTGTCTCTCCTCTGTGTCTCCTGTTGCATCATCTTGCTTCACCAGCTTTCTGCATTGGCCAGCTCTCCTGCGTTGGGCAGCATTCCCGCGTGGGGTGGCACTCCTGGGACAGCTTGCTGCACGGGCCAGCCTGCCTTCACCAGAAGGCCCTGAGTGTTGACCCCTGGACCTCCAACATGGTAAACAGGAGCCCAAATGCTTAAGCCACATCCATTTCCCCCACGCATCTTTAAAACCAACTCCTGAGACGCTGGGGGTTCAAAGAAAGCAAGAGTTTTATTGGTTTGCAAGCAATGGAGCACAGTGGCCTCATGGCCTCCTACTGCCTCCTTGATCTTCAAAAATTCTAATATTTTATAACACCGGGGTGCCCCTGAATAACTGGGGTGGAGCTGGGCACAGGTTTCCTCACTAATAAACATTAAGGGGCTGAACAGGATGGACAGGGGTGGGGTAGCAAACCAGGGTCAGTCCCAAGGATTTGGGATGGGGGTCTACAGAACCAAGTCAGTTACATGGTCTTTCATATGGATAATTACACAGAGGTGGGTGGAGTGGTTACCATCCCAAAAGTAAGCATAGCCAGGGGTGAGCTCAATCTAGAATTACCATCACAACAGCCAGCATACAGCATGGTGAGGTGAAGTCTAGAACAACCAAAAACAGGGGTGGAGCCACTCTAGCCCACTTCAGTAATTTCAGGTATTTACCTTTTGCTATTTTATAATATAAAGGTATTTATATAATGATTTAATAATCATAATTATTTGTTAATGCTTAACCCTCAGGTACAGAAATTTGGTCTCAGGGCTGCAACTGCTATCACTCCATTCCTGCCCCACTATTCATTTTAAAATCTCCTCATCCTCAACTCTCAAACACCAGGTCTTGGTATTGCACCCCGAATCTTTTTCCAAGCAGGGGCTGAGCTTGGCAAGCTTACCTTTTCCAGACTGGTATTGCTCAATGAGTTTGTCCCTGCTTTAAAGGCAATGTTTTCCTATTAGAGTAGATCTCAATTATCAGATGAAATGTGGCCCTTTATCAGCCATGTGTCTTAATGCAGATGCATCTGAAAGCAGAACATTAAACAAAGGTTTGGGTACAGAAAGTGGACCCCAAAACAATGGGATGAGGAAAAATAGAAGTCACACAGAGAAGAAAGAAAAGACAATATAAAGATGTATTATTGAGAGAAGTTGTACTTCCACCCATGAAGAAATATCTTTTAATAGAATTACCTTATATTATAAACAAAATACATGAAATAATGTTTTTAAGGCAGTGCATAATGGGCAGCTCAGGGCTGTTATCTCTAAGAAAAGGGAACCAAATGAGGCAATGGCTAGGTCACTGCCCCGAAACAATTTCCCAGCTGCTCTGCAGGGAGCAGGAAGCCAGAGACCAGGAGCTTTGCTGCATGAGAAGACTGAGGGCACAGGGAGCCCAATGCAGCTATCACGTGGGGGCAGAACGCCCAACTGGGGTCACTGCACAGGTCAAAACTCCTCAGATTTGGCTACCCTTGTGTCCTTAACTGTGTCCTCTACTGCACCGCATTCCTGGAGCCATTCCAAGTAAAGGATCATTGGAAAGCAGTAGACATGATCAGAACTCCTGAGGGCTGTCTGTGTTCCTGAGGCAAGTTAGCCTAGGGAAGAGGGAAAACAAGTCACAGCCAGGACCCAGCAGGGAACATGGCTACAAGACCCCACCTGGAAACCTCCTGAGGGGAAGGCTGCTGCTGAAAGACAAAGCTGGAAAGACCCCACAAGACCCTGGCCATGAGGTCCCATTTGGAACTTTTTCCAGGTTCAAGGAGAAGCCGTAGATAATCCCAAATTGGCTTCCTCATTGGGCCTCTGAGACCTAATATGTGAGAACTATAAGGCAACCAATCAGAAGAGCAGACAGCGGAGCCCCTCCCCAATAATAGGAAAGAGGAGGAGGAAAGGTCTATGTAGTAGCTTGATATTATCTGCGAATTCCAAAAAGAAATATAAATTATGTTTGTAAACTGGTCATTCCTCTGGTGTGATAACATTTTGACTGTATTAGATTCAGCTGAGACGTCTCATTAAATTATGTTAAGATTAGGGCTCTGGTCCAACCACGTCATTAGAGTGCTTCTCAGTGTCAAGTCCCAGCCACTCTGGGGATAAAAAAAAGAGACTCACATGGAAGTAGCCACACAAGAGAAGAGCACAGAGGAATAGAGACAGCTCATTAGACATGGTGGAGGCCCCGGGAAGAGAGATGAGCCTGATAGTCTAGAGCTGACCTTGTGAAGAGAGCAGAGGAGTTGAGCCTGGAAAGAAATGAGCCCCAGCGAGAGAGACAAGCCTTATGCTAGGTGCAGCTGAGAAAGGAAGGAGCTGGAACCATGGAGCCCTAAGAGAAAGAGGAAGTTTGGACCAGCAGCCATCTTGCTCCAACATGTGGCAACAGACTTTGGTGAGGGAAGTAACTTTGAGTTGGACTCTTTAGGCCCTGGTAACTAAGTTTCCACCCATAATAAATACCCTTTATAAAAACCAACAGATTCCTGCTACTTTGCATCAGCACCCCCTTTGGCTGACTAATAAGCCTATAAATGCCTAACCTGGGGTCCCACATGTGCATCTCACCCTGTAGCACACCCACAGTCCATGTCTCAGAGTATATACTGCTTTTCTTGCTTCTTAATAAGCCCTTTACTCCCTTGCCTACCCTATGTCATGTCCTTAAATTCTTTTATGAGACATAACCATGACCCTAAAAGCCCAGAACCCAGAGTGTTCTGCTAACAGTCCCACCAGCCAAAGTGGAAGACCTCATAATGCATGGAGCATCCGTTAGAGGGCTCAGAAGTATCTCGCCCTCAAAGTAGGACTAAATTAGTCCCAGAATAAAGGCTGTACTGACCGAACATAATCAAATGTAAAATATATCTCAAAAGGATCAAACTATGCTTCAAGTATTAATCGTGCATCAGAACAAATATGACATGTTTTAAAGGAAGACAAAACAAAATCCATCATCCAAGAGCATAAAATCTGCAACCAAAAAATCAGGAAACTACAATCTATAACCAGGAAGAAAAAAAAGCATTGTTCAGTAAAAGTATAACCAGAAATAACAGAAAATGTAAAATTAGTAGAACTTTAAAAGATCCATTTTAAACTTTATAAATATATTGAAGAAATATTGAGAGAAACATGAATATTATGAAGAGAGAGAATGAGCATATGAAAATACATAAATGGGACTTCAAGAGATGAAAAGTACAATATCTGAGAGAGAAATATACTGGAGGATATTAAAACCAGATCTTACACTGCAGAAGAAAAAGTGAAATTGAAGACATTTGAATAGGAACTATCATTAAAAGAAAAAAGAAAAAGAAATTGAAGAAGAAGATAAAGACAAAGGAAAAACAGAAGAAATTCATAATCTTCAGTATAATATGGGGCATTTGATATTGGTCAAACATAAGCACATTTAACATCCCTAAAGGAGCACATGTGGAGGACACAAAGAATATTTAAACAATAGTGGACAAAGATATTGCAAATTGTTTAAAACTCTAACCCACATTTCCAAGAAGCTCAATGAACACAAAGCAGAAGAAACATGAAGAAATCCACAGTGAAATATATGATCGAAATGCTGAAACTTAGTAATAAATGTAAAATCTTAAGTAGTCAAAGAAAAAAGTCTCATTACATACACAGGAACAAAGATAAAAATGGGAGCAGATTTCTTGACAGAATCAGACAGTCCAGAAGACACTATAACAATAGTTATAAAGTTCCTTAAAGGAAAACATACGTCAACCTAGAATTCTATATCCAGTGTAAACAACTTTTGAAAATGAAGGCAGAATGGATGTAGCTCCAGTGGTTGAGTGCCTGTTTCCCATGTGCAAGATCCTGTCTTCATTCCCCAGTTCCTCCTAAAAAAAAAAATTGGAAATGAAAGTAATAATCCTTCAGTGCCAGGGAGGTTCACACCTGGGAGTCATGTCCCATGCTGAGGGCAAGGTAGTGAGTTTATTTAATGAGTTTAACCTAGAGAAAGGTCACATTTGAGTAACAGGAAGGTTTTCAGGAAGTAACTCTTAGGCAGTAGATATTATTAGGTTAGGTTTCAATTTTACAAGGATGACGTTCATAAGGACAAGCATTAATAGCAAAGGCTTGGTGTATTGTTCTGCTTTCTTTTATTACATATACTCTAGAGATTCTTGCCACTCTATTAGAGAATGTAGCAGGACTCCCTAAGATGAGAATTTAACATTTTTTGGCTATTGTGTGGGAACCCACCCACTGAGAAAACACCCTATGACCACATAAACACATTTATATTCCATAGAGGCATGCCCCAGGTGCACCCTTCCCCATACATTCCCCCACCATCAACACCCTGCACCAGTGAGGAGGAATTTATAACATTGATACAAAGATAGTGGTTACCAGAGGTTGTTCTGAGGGGAGGGGAAGGGAAGAATAGGAGGAACACAGGGCATTTTTAGGGCATTGGAATTGTTCTGCATGATATTGCAATGGTGTGTATGGCCATTTTACACTTTGTCAAAACCTATAAAATCGTATGATGCTAAGTGTAAACCACAATGTAAACTGTAGATCATGTTAGTAGCAATGCTTCAATATTTGTTCATCAATTGTAACAAATGTATCACACTAACATAAGATGTTATTAATAGGGGGAAATGTGAGAAGGGCTGAGGTATATGGGAATGCCCTATATTTTCAGTTTAACTTTTCTGTAATCTAAAACTTTTAAAAATAAATTTAATTTTTAAAAAAATGAAGGTGAACTACAGGCTTTTTCAGAAAAGATAAAAGATTAAAGAATATATTTTCAGGAAACTAGCTTGAAAATTGAAAGAAGTTTTTCATACATAAGAAAAATGACATCACATGGAAATGCGGATTTACACAAAGAAAGGAAGAGCATCGGAAGTGGCAAATGCATAGCTGTAGCATGTGGAGTGGCGGCCGGCCAAAGGATAAAAGCCCCAGGCCCTGCAATTGGGACTTTATTTGGAAAAGAACTTTTGCAGAGACATTAAATTAAGAATCTTGAGATGAAATCACCCTGGATTACCCAGCTCAGCTCTAATTTCAATGGCAAGTGTCCTTAGAAGAGAGAGGAAAGGAAAGAGTGCAGACTTGGAGGAAGAGGCTTGGAAGAAGAGGCAGAGCCTGAGTGAGGCTAGCCAAGGAGTACCTGCAGCCAACAGAAACGGAGGAGGCACGGAGGACTGATTCTCCCCTGAAGCCTTCAGAGGACACTCTGATTTTGGACTTCCAACCTCCGAAACTATGATAAAATAAATATTTGTTATTTTCAGCCTCCAAGTTCATGGTAGTCTGCTATAGCAGCCACAGGAAACTAGGGCAGTAGGCAAATATAAAAGAAATAATTTATGATTTTCTAATCTCTTTGAAAGAGAATTGATTTTTTAAAGAAAAATAATTCATTGAGGGATATACAGCATTTTAAAAAATAAAATATATGTTATCACAAAAGATGGTAGGAATAAAACTACACTATTGTAAGATTTTTACACTAAAAGTGATGCCATATAATATTATATGAAGGTAGACTGTGCTAGATTAAAGATGAATAATGTAAACCTAATAAAATATCAGAGTATTAAGGAATTAACCATTAGTGAAGACAAAATGGAACTTGAAAAACATTCGGTTAAGCTAAAAGAAAGTAAGAAAGAAAGGAAAAAATAGACAAATAGCATATCAGACCATTATAAAACAGATAGCAAAAGCACGGATGTAAATGCAACCCTGCTCTATTTATGTAAAATGCATGCAGTCTAGACATTCCAATTAAAACACAGAGTGCCTGATGAGATTAGAAAGCAAACCCAACTATGTACAAATTTCATCATGATACAGGAATTAATTCATCAGGATGCTTTCACAATGCTAAATATGTCTATATCTAATAATAGAGTTTCATAATACATGAAGTAAAAAATTATAAAACAGGAAAGACAAAACAATTCACAATTATAGTTGGGGATTTCAATACTGATCACTTAATAATTGATAGAACAATTAGACAAAAAATTCTGTAATGATATAGATGACTTGTAAAACACTTTCAAATAAGAAGACTAATTTGCATTCATAGACGACTTCACCTAGCAACAGCAGAATAGGTAGGGTTTTAAAATGTGTACTTGGAATATTCACCAAGATTGACAATATAAGGAGTCCATTTTAAAAAGGCTCACCACATTTAAAAGCATTCAAATCATATAAATTATCCTGTCTGACCACAAGGGAATTTAACTAGAAAGTAATAACAGAAATATAGCTCAACAATTCCCAGATATTTGGAAATTAAGCAATATATTTCTATTGGGTCAAAGTAGAAATCATAACAGAAATAATATATTTTGAACTGAATGAAAAAGAAAACACAGAATTTTTGAAAAATGTGTTATGGACAAAGAAAAGCTTAGAGGAAAATTATGGCTCTAAATAATTAAATTAAGAAAAATACAAAATTCTCAAATCAAAGAAATAAACTTTTCCTGAAGAAACTAAAAAAAGATAATCAGATTAAGCCCAAAGGAACAGAAGCATGAAAAGAATAAAGATAGTTGTGAAAAACAACGAATCAGAAAACAGAAAAGCAAGCAAATCATTGAAACCCAAAAGCTGACTCTTGAAAAATGTCAATAAAATTGATAAAACTTTATTGGGAAACAATGACAATGTTATCATTTTTCTGCTTGGTCAGAGCATTCTGAGCAAAAATTACTGGCATCCTGGATTAAACAATGAATGAGTGGGGAACAAGTGTTGGAAGTGAAATACTGAAATACCCCCAGAAATATTTACAGGTTTGTGTCTCCTAGAGCTGTCTATTGACATTTCAAAGGGAAATAAAATCCATTTCATCGTTTGCATCCCAAAGGTTTTTTTAAATAATATACATTTTTTACTTTATTTTAAAAAGATACTTAGATTACATAAAATGCTACATAAAAATATATAAGGGGTTCCCATATGCCCCACTCACCACATCTCCCATTTTTCCCCACATTAACAACTTCTTTCACTAGAGTGGTACATTCATTGCAATTGATGGACACATTTTGGAGCATTGCCACTAAGCATGGATTGTAGCTTACATTGTAGTTTACACTCTCTCCCACTCAAGTCTGTAGGGTATGGAAGGATAATGGCCTGTATCTTTTGTTGCAATGTCATTCAGGACAATTCCAAGTCCTGAAAACTCCCCTGTATGACACCTCTTTTTCCCACTTGCTGACTTCAGCCCCTCCAGTGGCCACTGTCTCCACATCAATGATATGCTTTCTCCCATTGCTAGGATCACAATAAGTCTGTAGTAGAAGACCAATAAGTCCACTCTAGTCCATAGTTTATTCCCCTACTTTGGCGTTTGTGCTCCTGAGTGTACAGAGTTGAACTCAGACATGAATCCTCCACACATGCCTCTTCTGTCCCTTTTATTTGAACCTATAGTTAGTGCTGGAGTTGGTAGATGAACATGTAAGAGACTTGAATCTCTGGGCTGTCTATGTGCCAGTTGGGCCCTGAGCCTCAGCAGACTTGCAACACCTACTCTGTAGTAGAACAACTAACAAGGAGGTGAGGTGGACAACCACTACAACAAGGAACCAAGAGAGTCCATACCTGCAAGCAAGAGAGTCCCATCCACCAGTCATATGGAATCTAAGCCCCCTCTCAATTGGAGATGAAGTGGGCAACACCATTCCAAAGGTGTTTAACCACCTAGGGGTCTTCCCCTTACTTTACTTTCCCAGGGAGGATTAGATTACACTAGAGACTGAAGCATTCTCTCTCTTTTTCAGGCTGGTAGGAGGGTAAATGTATAAGCTGTTTTACTGAAGCTCTGAAATTCATAATTTTGGGATTCCTCTCCTGTAGTACAGACTGCCTTCGGGCATGTGGGTAACATCACTTTATCACCTGAGGGGGAAATGGAGTATGTGCAACGGAAGTTCAGATCTTCCATAAGTAAAATAATTGGTCTCTCTCTGATGCTGAAAAATTATGTTGTTGTCAGAGTAAAATAAATGTGTATAGGTTTAAAAATTTCTGAAACCTCTAGCTGTGCTAATCAGAAAAATGAAGAGACAAGACACAAATTACTAATATCAGGAATTAAAGAAGGTGCATCACTAGAGATCCTATAGGCATTACGAGGAGATTAGGGAAACAATAACAACTATATGCTGATAAAATAGAAAATCAGATGCAATAAGAAAAGAATTTCTAACCTCATTCAAATTAGAAGGAGAAAACTTGAAAATCTGTATATCTATTAAAGAAATTGAATTTATTATATTAAATTTTTTTCCTCAAAGAAAACTCCAGGCCTAGATGGCTTCCCTGGTAAATTCTACCAAATATTTAAGGCAGAGATAATGTCAGGGCAACTCTTCCAGGAAATGAAAAAGAGAGAGGATTTCTCAACTCATTTTATGAGGCCAAAAGCAGACAAAAATATGATAATTAAAGAAAACAGTAAAAAATTAACCTTTATGATCACAGATTCAAAGTGTCTTAATCACATTTTAGCATACTGAAAAGATTGGTTCATCATGGTTAAGTGGGTTTATCTCAGGTGTGCAATAGAAGCTTAACATTTAAAACTTAATCAATGCTATTAATCATGATGGTAGACGCAGAAAGAAAACCAAATTATCATCTCAGTAGATACAGAAAATGCTTTTGACAAAATTCAATTAAAATTCCTGGTAAAAATTATCAGCAAACTAGGAAAGAAATTTCCTCAATCTGATAATGGACTTTCATTGACAATTTATAACTAATATCAGATTTAATGGTGAAAGGCTAAACATTTCCTCCATAAGATGGGGAACAAAAAGAAGCATGTCCAAGATCATGCCAATCCTAGACAACATTGTACTGGAGGTCCTTGCCAGTGCAGTAAAGAAGAAACAAATAAAAGGTATGAGGATTAGAACAAAAAATATAAAACTGCATTTATAAAAAGAAGACACTACCTTCTTAGTGGAAAATTCAGAGGACTCTACTAAAAAGCTACTGAAATTATTAAGTTAGTTTAGCAGGATAAAAGATTAAAGATCAATATGCAAAAATCACTTGCATTTCTTTATACTAATAATGAACAATTAGAAATTTAAATTAAAACTTTTACTTACAATAGTATGAAAAACCATGAAATACTTTTAAAAAATTAAGTATGTGCAAGTTCTGTCCAATTAAAATTATAAAACATCGCTGAGAGAAACTAAATAAAATGTAATTAAATGGGCATATATAACTTATTTATGGATTGAAAGATACTATTGCAATGTCATTTTTTCCTAAATTAATCTAGAGATTCAATCCACATTCAAATCCCAAGAGGTTTATTTGGTACAAACTGACTAGCTAAATCTTAACTTTATACATGGCAATGCAAACAACCTAGAATCTCCAAAAGGATTTTTTTAAAATGAAGAACAAATTTGGAGTCCTCTCACAATCCAATTTCAAAATTTACTATAAACTGTGGTAATCAAGACAGTACACTATTGGCAAAAAGATAGGTATATGGAATGATAAAACAGAATATACCATATATACAAAATTGTATAGCATATATACAAAATTTAATTTGAAGTGTATCATAGACCTGTACAAAAAAGCTAAAACTATAGACTTTTATAAGAAAAGATAGGAGAATTTTTTTAATGTCCTTGGCTTAAGCAAACATTCCTGAGAACAAAAATAAACCTAAACCATTAAAAAAAAAAAGATTCATTAAATTGGACTCCATACAAATTGAGTGTCTCCTTTGAAGGATTCTGTAAAAGAAAAGACAAGAGACATGCTTAAAGAAAATATTTGTGCCCAAATTTAAGAAAGAATTCTTTCCAACTCAATAAGAAAAAGACAAACCATGAGAGAGACAGCGAAAGAGATGGGAAGGGGGCAGAGAAGAAGGAGGGAGAGAAGAGAAAGAACTTGAAAGAGAGAAAGAAAAGCAAAATAGGCAAAGTATTTCATTAGACCGTCTTAGCTTGTCAGGGCTGCTATGACAAATACCACACAATGGGTTGGCTTAAACCACAGGAACTTACTGCCTCATGGTTAGGAGATTAGAAGCCCAACATCAAGATGTCGTCAGGGCTGGCCCTCCCCAGAGTTACCCAGACTGGTGAGGGCAGCCTCCACCACCAGGTGAGCTCTCTCTCTGGGTCTCCTACTTCAGGCTTCTATGACTTCTGACTTCCGGCTGACTGTATTTTTATTTTCTCTATTAATAAGGATTTTGGTCATATGGATTAAGTCCTACCCTGATTCAATTTGACCTCATCTAAATAAGATCTTTGAAGATCCTATTCACAAATGAGTCCATAGCTTGTCTAATAATGATATTTTAAAGGTCCTATTTACCAATTGGGGACTGGGGAGTTAGGACTTGAACTTTTCTTTATTGGGAACATAACTGAAATGCCACCAGACCCTTAACCAAAGAAGATGTACAAATGGAAAACAAGCATATGAAAACATGGTCCTCCTCATTAGTAATTATGGGAATGCAAATTGGAATCTCAGTAAGCTAGCTCTACACACCCGCTATAGAATGGCTAAATGTAAAAAGACTGGTAACAACAAGTGTTGATAAAGATTTGAGACATTCATATGTTTCTGGTGAGAATTCAAAATGGCTCAGTCACTTTGGAACATATTTTGGCAGTTTTAACATAAAACTATGTTATCGATTCGCCAATCCCACATCTAGATATTTACCAAATGTAAATTAATGTCTATGTCACCACCTGTACATGAATAGTAATGGAACTGAAAAATGGTATGGATGTAGCATGTGCACTGCTCATGCATTTATACACATAAACCAAAACATGTCTGGAAACATCCAGACACAATAATATCAGGGCAGGTAACTCAGGAGTTTTGTGCCCTGCCAGTGAGCCCTACTTTGGAATTTATGCTACCAAGAGGGACAGAGTTGGACTCAGTTGTGGATTCCCTACACAAGGCTCTTCTGTCCTTCTATTTAGTTATACATCCCAGAGACTTAAATCTTTGGGCTGCCCATTTGCCAGCTGGGCCCTAATCTCAACAGAGTTGCAACACCCACTCTCCAGTTCATTGGTCTCACCCATGACAACGAACATGGAGGTGAAGATGAACAACTACCATACCAAAGAACTGAGAGAGTCCACAACTGCAAGAAAGAGAATCCCATTCATCCACTCTATGGGATCATAGTTCCCTCTGAAGAGGTGGAGTGGACATCACCATCCCAGAATCCTCAGGATTGGGAAATGAACTACGGACTAAAGCAGACTTACTGGTATTCTACTATAGACTACTGTGATTTTAGCAATGGAAGAAATTATATCATTGATGTGGAGGCAGTGACCATTGGAGGTTCTGAGAGCAGGAAAAGGGAAAAACAGGTGTAATATGCAGCCATTTTTGGGGACTTGGGAATTGTCTTGAATGACATTGCAATGACAGATACAGGCCATTATAAATCTTGCCATAACATACAGAATTGGGTGGAAGAGAGTGTAAACTACAATGCAAACTTTAATCCACATTTAGTGGCAATGCTCCAAAATGTATTCACCAACTGCAATAAATGCACCTCACTACTGAAGGATATTGTTAAAGTGGGGAAATGTGGGAGGTGTGGGAAGTGGGGCATATGGGAATCCCCTATATTTTTTATGTGACATTTGTAAAGAAGTTTAAGTATTTGTAAAAAAATAAATAAAATAAGAAAAATGAAAGATAACGTATTTTATGGTGATGAAAGTCATGATAAAATTTTTTATTTTTTTATTATTTTTTTAATTCTATTTTTTATTATTTATATTCTTGGTTTTGTTTTGGGGGAGGTTTTGAACTGCAGAAGGGTCACAACTGTGGCAGGGGAGGATCACTGGTGTGGAGTGCTGGTGATGGGGGAATTTGTGGTGAGGGGTGCACCTGGGGTATGTCTTAATGGAATGTAAATATGCTCAAGTGGTCATAGGGTATTGTCTTGGTGGATAGAGACTCCCACAATAACTGAAGGAATATTGAGTTCCTATATTGGGAAGTCCTGCTACATTCTCTAATAGAGCAGCAAGAATCTCTAGGGTACATGAGCAGTGCCTAGTGAAGGAGGACAGACCAATAAACAGGCTTTTGGCATTGATGGTTGTACTTACAAGCCTTGTTCTTGTGAAATTGAAACTTAGCCTAGTATTATATATTGTCTAAGAGTTACCTCCTGAAAGCCTCCTTGTTGCTCAAATGTGGCCTCTCTGTAAGCCCAACTGAGCATATAAATGCACTACCTTCCTCCCAGTGTGTGACATGACTCCCAGGATGAGCCTCCCTGGTACTGAGGGATTATTACCAAGTGCCAACTAGTACTGCATTTGGAAAAGACCTTGACCAAAAGGGGAAAATATTAAATACAAATGGGTTTTTATGGCTAAGAGATTTCAAAGTGAGTCAGGAGGTCATTCCAGAGGTTACACTTATGCACATTTTAGGAGTATCTCATTGACTGCCACAGGAAACAATGCCTCAAGAAGGGTGCTCCTGGGAGCTCTAGAGCCATCTAGACACTATAGGCAGGGCAGACAACCTCAGGAATTAAGCACCCCATCAGTGGGCCTTACCTTGGAACATATGTTCCCTGATATAACATAGTTAGACTCATTTAGAATTTCCCTACACATGGCTCTTCTGCCCCTTTTATCTGAACCTATAATTAGCACAATACACATTAAATATATGTACCAGAGACTTAAATATTCAGTCTGCTCATATACCAGTTGAGCCCTGAATCACAACAGTGTTGCAGCATATACTCTCCAGTTCATCCGACTCACCAAGACAACTAACAAATGATGGAAAATGCACATCTCCAAAAACAAAATATCTACAAATGCAAGCAAGACACTTCCATCCATCTGCCCCATGGGATCTAAGCATCCTCTCAATCAGAAGCAAAGTGAGCATCATCATATCCAAATCTTCAAGACTGAGGAATGAACAAATATAAGGGGAGAATATAACTATGAACTTAAGTAAATACATTATTATTCTAGCCATGGAAGATCTTGTAATATTGGTATAAGTCAGTGGTCACCAGAGGTTCTGAGGGAAGGGACAGGGAAGAATAGGTGTAACATGGGGTATTTTGGGGACATTGCTCTGAATGACATTGCAATGATGGATACAGGCCATTACACATTTTGCCAACACCTACAAAATGTGTAGTGCCAAATGTAAACAATAATGTAAACTACTGACCATGGTTAGTAGCGATGCTTCAATATGTGTTCAGCTGTAACAATGTATCACACTAATGACAGATGTTGTTAATGGGCAAAGTGGGGGCAGTAAGGTATATGGAAATCCCCCTATATTTTCAATGTCTCATTTATGGAATCTAAAGCTTCTTTAAAATTAAAATAAAAAGAGAAAGTGGCCATGGTGGCTACAGAGGGTAGGGAGTGGGAAGAAGAGATGTGTTACGGGGGCATTTTCAGGACTTGGAGTTGTCCTGGGTGGTGCTGCAGGGACAGATGCTGGACATTGTATGTCCTCCCATGGCCCACTGAGTGGACTGGGGGAGAGTGGGAGAGTATAAATTGTAATGTGGACCATTGACCATGTGGTGCAGCAGTGCTCAGAGATGTATTCACCAAGTGCAATGAATGTCCCATGATGATGGAAGAGGTTGTTTTTTATGGGAGGAGTGGGATGAGGGGGGTGGGGAGTATATGGGGACCTCATATTTTTTTAATGTAACATTAAAAGAAAATAAAGACAAAAAAAGAGAAAATGAACTGAATTCCACTAAAAAATAAAAAATATAAAAAATAAAATAAAAAATAACAAAAAGCTGATCAATTCTTCTGTGTGTATCATACCTAAAAATGATGATTTAAACCAAAATATGCATCAAGAGAGCCATTATGAGCCACTTTGAGGAGTGTAATTCAGCTAGGACTCTTGAAAGCATGAAAGACCTTCTTGAAATTCCTGCCTGAGGACAGGCCGCTGGAGTGCTTATGCGATGACTTGCAGCTCCCTTCCAGTTAGCAACTCTCTGTCCTTCAGAACTGTACAAGCTGTTCAGAGAAGACCCGAGGCAGAAAGCAGGAAAGCGCTGCTATCCAGGGAGCTGTAGTGTTGATTTTTAGTAGAAATAGAAGGGATAAGACTCGGCTAGTCATGACATAAAATTTCAAACTAACTAGCTGTGTATTGCAAGCAGTTAGTTTTACTTCTGGGTCAAATTTCTTTCATTTATAAAATGCTGGGCTTGAACTAGTCATTTTTCATAATTTTTTAATGCTACAAGTATTTAAATGTATTGCCCATCACAGAATTTATTAAGCAATATTTACCATTTATATAAAGAAAAATACACAAACGTATACAAATGAGAGCTGCTGATAGGTGAACATTTTCTTTTTTAAGTGAGACAATTACAGACAAGAGCTATTTCTAATAATAGTCTATAAATATTTAGTCTAAACAGTCATTATAGGTAAATATACCATGTTCACTCATGATTTTGAGATAGTGAAAAGAGGTCAGAGTTCCTGCTATTACTAAGTCTGCAGACTATTTTACATCTGCCCACTCTTGGGAACAAAGATACAGCCAGTCCATAAAGGACCTCTCTAACCATTTCTGTTCATCTGATTTTGATTCTTCTGTTAAGATAGACAAAAACAGAATTATCCATATATCTTACACAATCTAGCATTTGTAATACAATAATATTGGGAAGTTCATTTGAATAGGAAAGACTGAACCAATACAATAGCCTTTAATACAAAATTCCTACTATGTATTTCCTACACTGTCACCGACTGAAGAACAGATCACAATTGCTTTGACTTTGACCATTTGCTGTTATGTACTGGCTTTTAAGCGT
The DNA here is from genome assembly GCF_030445035.2 of Dasypus novemcinctus. Lineage (NCBI taxonomy): Eukaryota > Metazoa > Chordata > Mammalia > Cingulata > Dasypodidae > Dasypus > Dasypus novemcinctus. The sequence goes on along the minus strand of NC_080701.1, from coordinate 6,331,698 downwards.
AGCATGATTTTTCCTCTACTGCTATAAATTAAATTAATGAAGATTTTTTAAAGATTCTGTTATAGTTCATGCATTTGGTAAGTATAAATTTCCCATATTCTAACACCTTTGTGTTTTGAGTGTCCTTATTTTCATAAATAAGAAATGTTGTGTCCTCATCAAGACAGATATAGGACATTTTAAAACTTGAGAGCAAATCAAACAGAAGATTATTCTATGAACTATTACAGGGATTTCAAAGTGTACAAATGAATTTTTTAAAGAAATTGAAATGTGAAGCTGGACTGTAGAAGGTGACCTCTAAGGCTGTTCTGGTGATTCCCACTGCTTGGCATTCATACCCTTGTGTAAGCCACTCCCCTTGAGTGCAGAGCTGATGTATAGAGTGCAGCAAAAACGATGGATGTCACATCTGAGAGGACATTTTTTATTCTGTTTTGGGTGGTCTCCGTTGCTCTCTTGGTCACTTGGTCACAGGACTCCAGTTGCTATTTTAAGCTGCCCTGTGGAGAGGCCCATCTATTGTAAGAAATGAACTGAGGGGGCCTCCAGCCACCAAGGATCTGTGGTCTGCAGGCTGCCATGTGAGTGCACTTGACATGGAGCTTCTGAAGCCTGCCAAGAGCCATGTGAGCAATCTTGAAAGCAGATTCCCACCAGCCTGGAAGAGAACACAGCCATGCCCACACCTTGACTGCAACCCCGGGGGAGGTCCTGAGCCAGGGGGCACACTGATGCCACGATGGAAACTGAGAGATAATGCATACTTGTTATTTAAGTTGTGAAGTGCTGGGGTAATTTGTTACACAGCAATGGGTTAGTAATACCTCATGGTTCTCTCACAAGACAAATTACTCACATAAGATGCACAGTTCCTGGATGACAACATCAGACAACAAAGTCTATTTCTGTGCTAAAAAGACTGAAATCTCCATGGTTTTATCAATTGTTTTGAGCCAAATAAATAGAAGATGGTATTTAAGGCTAATTATTATTTTTTTAAGTCTCAGCTCATTTGTTTTAACTGAGCATTCATGAATCCTAAACGTTCTTGAGCATTCTTAATTGTTGGAGCAATCTATCAGTAATGTTCAGGTTGATATTTATAAATATGCAGAGAAAGGCACTTATTAAAATGACTATTGTGGCTTTTCATTAAAGATTAAATTAAATAGATGCCTAGAAAATAACTCAAGAACTTCTCTTCTAACTTTCTCTTCCTAATCAACAGTAGACCAAAACTTATGCTCCATCAGAGAGAAAATAAAGATAAGTAAATATTTGCCATAAGAATGAGTCATCAGATATTCTAGTTTACCTAGAATGATTCAGACAAACACCTGCAAGTACTCTGGGGGCACAAAACTGTTGAAGGCACTCACTGCCTACCCTCTTGAGTCGTGTGTATATGTTGTAAAGTATTCCAGTTTGAGAATCACCAAAACTGAAATAGCCTTCCTGGCTCGCGTCCCACACCCTTACTGCCTTAATAGGTGGGACCTCAAACGGCCAGCATGCAAGCTCCTTCTCACTTGAAGCTCTGTGACCAGCTCGGGTCCTCGTCCAGCCAGGCGTTCCAAACCCTGTGTCCTCTGCCTGCCATTCCTGCATCACGTCAGTGCCACCTCTTCTCCCCCGCCGAGTGTGGGCACCTGGTTCTAGTTCTTTGTTGCCCACTCTGTGCCTCCATTCTCGTTTTACACATTCTTCTCCGTTTTCAAAATGCAGTGCAAATGTTACTTAAAAGGACAAAACAGTCAGCTCTGTGTAAAACTCGTGCTTCCGGGTACCCACCCTTGCCTGGACCTGACAGCAGAAAGTCCCACCAAGGAGGAAGAAGTCCACCGCCCAAGACCAAGACTTGAAGAGGAGAGATAATGGGAAGCCCCTTCTACTCCCTTCCCAGACCCCACGCAGGCCGGCAGATGCTCAGGACTAACGAGAAGGTTGTAGCTCACCAGTCTTCACATACAAGGAGGAAGGAGGGGAGGTCAGCCTCAAAGAAGGTTGCAGGCCAGCGCCACCCGGGCTCTCCTGAGCACAGCTGCACCCCCGTCCTGGGTGTGGACTTCCTCTTTCTTTCCTTCTTCTTTCACTTTACACCAAACTTTCTGCTCACCTGCCTCATCTGTGGTGTGTTTTAGAATTCTTTCTGGGGAAGTGGTCAAGAACCTGGAAACCACCACTGGCTACAGTAGCATTTATTAAATTGTATCTTCTTTCTTACTTTCTTGTGTGTGTATGTTTATCCTGCATTAACCCATAAACTCTGGGGGGACAGGGGCAATTTCTGAACAATTTGGTGTCTAAATTTGATTAGTTCCAATTATGGAGCATTTCTTCTGATCATTCTTTGCTATTATATTTACTCTGGCACAGTATTTCCTTCTGTCTCTTTTGTTCTTTCGTTTTTTTTCTAAATGGCTTTGTGTTTCTATATAGGAACACTCAGGCCCTCTGATGAGCCTTCTTCTGGAAGCAACCTGTATTTGCAGTGCACAGAACTGGTCGCCATTTCACATATACGTTTGGTGTCACCCATGATGCTCCAGGGACCTAGTTACTGAAAATGTAGATAAACGACAGATTGCTCTCTGTCTTTTTCCTGTCAGCTGCCACAAGCTGCCTGATTACCGTGCCTTGTCCTCTTATGACTGGCCCAAGACTGGCCAGAAAATGTCTTTATCTGCTTCACTCCTTCCTAGTCCCAGATGATCACCCCTTCTACTAGCAGGTGATTGTTGACTCCTGACTTCCCATTGGCGCTGAGACCAGCTTGAAGGCTGGCTCGAAGGAAAGGTGACACAGAACTTAAGAAATAAAAAGACAGAAAGAAAGACACAAGAGAGGAAATAAAGATGGGACCAGGGACCTCACAGCTTCTGGAACTGAGAGCCTCGACCCTAGTTTCCACATGGTATTTATTAGAAATTACAAAGCAGTCGCTTTCTATGTTTACTTTCAAGGCTGTTATTAGAACTGCAACCTTTTTTCATAATAGGGAACAGGCCATACAAAGTTCAAATGCCTCCTCATGCAAACAATTTTCATGCTGACAAGACAGTGTTCTGTCTAGTCAAGGCCCGGTGTTCCTACGCCCACACTTCTTATCTGCATTAGGGAAACATTTTAACTTCAAGCCAGGGTCGCACGTTCAAATTCAAGCTATTTTCCCTCATGTAGGCACTGAACTACGTCTTTCCAAATGCTGCCTTGTACAACTATGCATGCCTTCTACTACTCTTCCTAGGTTATCTTTCAGAACTTCAATAGGTTCTACACAGTAATAGGTTAAGTACTATAAGTTTATGCAATTAATTTTTTAAGAAAAATTGATGTGATACAAAAACATCTTAGCTATTTTTAAAATTGACACATTGTAAATGCTAAGAACCACACAATTCAGCAATTAGCTTACAAAACTTAATCATGAATCTTATATGAATTTCCTTCTCAATAGGTAATGTTGCAATTGTCATTACAGCAAAACTGACAAGTAAAATAGGGCAAAAAAAGAAAGGATTTATTAAAAAGAATCTTACATTACAGACCCCTCTAACGTTTATGGAAATATCATTTACAAAGCAATATGAAGTGAAGGGTCTCGTATTCTAGAATAAATTAGTTGAGAAGAAAGATTCTGGAATTGTACTTACGTATATGTGTTTGTATGTGTGTGTGTGTAAGAGAGATGCAAAATCCCTGCCCTCCAAAGAGGTTCGAAAATAAATTTATTAAGTTTCATAAAGCTGAGGTCAAGGAAATGCCCCTAACGAACCCCTGAGATGTGTCCTGGACAGCGTTCCAGCAGTTGAGACATTTTCCTCTCCATCTTACCTGCTTACCATTCTAGGGCAGGCAATGACTGCAAGCATGACTTGGGGGCCGAGTAGCAGATGGAGGGCGGTGAGAGGACACTCATTTCCTCCTGCTCAGATCTCTATCTCCAAAGAAACTCTGGTTGCCCAGATGAGTCACGTGCAGGTGAAACTGGCTCCACGAGCTTGGAGCCCATGATGCTTCTAAGATGAAATGGGCTTCGTTCCTGGGTGGGCGAGAGGGTTGGCCTGGGACTCTCCGCAGTGAGACGCCGCACAGTGCTCTAGCTGTGGCCAGGGAGCAGTGCAGACAAACCACTGTGTCCCTTCACTGGGCTCCAAGAAGCCCCACGGCTGCCTCCAGCACTGGCCCGCTGACGCCACCTCAGAAGAACAACGAGCGTTCCACCCTGCAGCACTCTTGTAACAGCAGTTTTAATATGCACGTTGTGAGTATTCCTCCTTCGTTATAGTTACGCATTTTAGCCACACCTCCATTCAAGCCCTTGTCTTGTTGCTCCTGCAAATCGTTGTGTCTTTGTCTGTTTCAAGTTCTCAGGCATGAGCAATCGATATCTTTATTTCCCTGTTGCTGAAGCTAGCCTCTTCCATACATAAAGTAGGGACACAGTGATTCTCTTGAAAAAAGGACTGGCCTTGGAATACGTCCAAGACTCCCGATACAGGTAAATATTTATAAATTTATGCATATTAATGTTTCTGTAATTCACATGATTCTTATATTTGGAAACTGTATTAATGTGGTAGTTTTCTCAAATTGTTTTTCACGAAATATTACTTTAAATTGGTGGTAGTTTATCTAAGACACTCAATAAAAATATAGGTATGAGTGTGCGTGTGAGTGTGTGAGTGTGGGTGTGTGAGTGTGGGGGTGCGAGTGTGGGTGTGTGTGGGTGTGGGGGTGTAATGAGGGAGAGAGGGATGATAAGGCTGCTGAAGAATATTTTCACTTCGAGATTTTGTAAATATAAGAATGTTAAGTTTTTTGCATAGCTGCTTTTTGCAAATAACAGTATATTCTAAACCCTGGAATTATTCACAACATGTGGGACTAGAAAGATTCACAATTAAACTGACTGTTAAAACTTGGGAAAATAAAATCTGAAAACTTGAGGGAATTGTTTCAGGCTTAAAAAGTACAAATAAATGTAATGATTAAATAAAGGTAACTTGCAGGTATCAATAGTCTCAAATTTATAGGCGTATATAAATATGTTTAAAGTTTCTGGAACGGTGTTATTAATTGTCTACTGATTTTCAAGTGAGTCTTTTTTAAGGATTTAAGATGCATTGTATATGAATTATTCAAATAAACACTTTTATAATTTGTTATATTTTCACATTATGACATTTCCTTATTGGTGGGAGCAAATAAATTGTATTTTTTCCTTCTGCCATATTTCTCTGCTCAGGACATAAATTCTTATTTCAATAATTTGTTCCTAAAGTAGTTAATATTAATGAGTTTAATTATAATTTTATAAAGCAGATATAAAACTTTTAATTTGATATGTAGACACATATGATTCTAACTATATTTATAAATTATATAGCTTTATAAATTAAAGCCAAAATTATACACTCTGCAGCTCGTGTATAAATAATGTCTAAATAATAAACATGGGAAGCATAATAGAAGGGAAAAGTTAAAAATTATAAAACACATTAATGGACAAAATAAAATGCAGATTAAATGAATAGTTAATGTATTTTGAAAGTAATAAAAACTGTAGCCAGACAGAATATTAAGAAAAATTTTCCACTTAGTTTTTCCTGTGTCAACAAAAAGCGAATTTTTCATTCTTAATTACTTTTCTGTCATTCTAATTCATTAGGCGATTTTAAATTATGGGAAATATATGGCATTAATTACAGAGTAATAATGTGTTTTCATGTTTTTGTGCACAGTGTGTTTCAAGTTCCTATTTCTTTGTGTTTTTTTTGCTTATAGTATTCAACTATACTACTTTCTAAAGAGATAGTTGTCTAATAGACTACTGTGAATTCCCAGATTCTTACCAGTTAATAGTTTTGATTTTGCATCAGAAACAATGCTATAGTAACCTCAGAAAATGAAAAGAAATACTTTTTTCTCCCAACCTCAATAGCCCATACTCTCATATCCCCTTATAGAAATTCTCTTCGTTTTTTTCAAGATTCAGCTCATGTACCACCTCTTTCTTGAAACCGTCTCTAATTCATCTTCCATTGCCTCTGATTCTAGCTGTTTCTCCTCTCCATGCACATATTATGGTCACTGAACTTCTCTTTAGCCTTTTGTTTTCTGATCTGTAATATGGTTTGTATCTCTCTTCAACCATTAGATCACCACTTCCAAAAGGTCTGGATAATTCCTTTCAGTATCTTTCTAGATTTATCACACTGTTACACGTAGTTCATAAACTCATACAATGAATGGCTGCAGGCTTCTTATTACCATCTTTTTTTATCAGTATCAATGAGGTTAACATAAACCATGCAGATATTGAGTAATATAGAATAAAACAGAGCAAATCTCCTGCATAAGAAGCTCTGTTCTCTTGGAAAGAATGACAATAGCATGACACAGTTGCAATTAAAAAACAAAACAGTATTATAGGGATAAAGTGTTAATTATAAAAAACAGTATATGAAACTCTATCCATGCCATGATTAAAATTATAAGGTACATCTACGTATTTTTCAAAGTTTGTAATACAAATTTACAAACAATCTAGTCACTATAATAGTTGCTGACTTTTCCTTGACTGTTTTAATGTGTATATGTGGCAATTATATAATATATTTATACATTTCATTAAATAAGTACCCACAGGAGTGAAAGCATCCAGGAAAGTCTATTTCCAAGTAGCACAATCTCTACACTTCACAATTTGGGAATCCAAGATTCACTCTAAAAAATAAGAGGCAACCTTTCTGTCCTGTGAGATTCTTGGGATCTCAGAGGTTACAGTCTCAAGTATTGGGTTTTTAAAAATATATTTTTATTAGAGAAGTTGTGAACTTAAAAAACAGCCACACACATGTGCGGAATTCCCATACAACACCCCTCCACCAACACACTACATTGTTGTGGAACATTTGTTACAGATTATAAGGTTATATCATCATACTATCTCTACTAACGAGGATCTATATTGTACATTTGGTATATTTTTCCATATCCCCTATTATTAACAGAGTACATCTTTGGCATCGGTGCAAGAATATTACACTATTGCTTTAACTATAGTCCATAGGTTACAATAATTGTATTTTTCCCATGCTTCTTCACATTTACCACCTTGCAATAATGATACATTGTTCTAGTTCACAGAAAAACATTCTTGCATTTGTACTATTAACCACAACTCTAATCCAAATTTTTTCCCTCATGTTAACATTGTCTCTAGCCAAATCCTTGCAGAAGACAGACAGAAATTATAGGGAAAGTAATGATAACATATCCCCTATCAACCAAATCCTAAGTTTGACTCTCACTCTTTGGGTACATCCTCCAAGTACAAATAATCTTACTTTTGATATAAAATATACTGTATATAACCCAGGTTTTGTATGAACATTCTGTTAGTACATAATCGTGTTTTTCAAACATCATAATCTCAAAATCATAATCTGATGTCTTGCAGTACAAAATTAAACCCTGTCTAATCAACTAGTATGCCAACATAACAAAAAAAATTTAATTTTAAAATTCAAATCTTTCCTATGTGCATAACTGCACCACAGAGTAATTAATATTAGTTATGTCTGAAATAAAAAGAAAGAAGAGAATACAAAAAGTAAATTTAGGATGCCAGACACAACTAAAATACTAGACGTAAGAACTTTATTAAAAAAGCAAACTGAGTATAACATATGAGATTAGCACCATTTTCAGATATCAAAATTAACTGGAGGTGGAAGTTCTAAGCCTCAATCAAGAATATAGATTTCTTTATTTAGGAAAGAAGTACAGCATAGTGGATCAAAACCTAGGTTAATAATCAAAAACTCTGGCTGCCTCTAGAGTAATAAATTAAGATGGCTGTGCTTCAGCATATGGTTATCTCCAATTGTCTTGGTATTTTGTCTTTCAAAAATTGCTGTCAAAAATCACTGATTTTCGGGGGGGCTTTTCGGCAAGATGGTGGCTGCGTGAGCTTGCCTGGTAGTGTCTCTGCAGGGGGCGGCTGGGCAGCGTTGAAGGCTCTTTGGGACCGCGCTGTTTCGGGGATTTTTGCTGGTTGGAAGGTGTCTGGACGTCAATTCGGTGGGAAGGTAACAGAGAGGATACATCTATAATATATAAACGGAGGTCCCAGCTGGGCTCGGGAAGTTCCCTCCTTGGGTGGGCGGAGCCGCGGTAGCGGGCGCTCCTGAAGCTCCGGAGCCGCGGCGGCCAGGGTTTTTGTTTTTTTTTTCCTTTTACTAGAGGCTTTGCGGTGCTGAGAAATTCGCGGATACTGGGCTGGCTGGTGAGGGATTATTGGGACAAGACTCCTTTGCAGATTGATTTGGGGAGACAGACGGTGTTTTCTTGTGAAGCGGGGACGTTTTTGGTCTCCGGACAGGGGGGGCAGTGCTTCCGCCTGGAGCCCCATCCCCACAGGTCCGGCTGCCGATCTGCAATGGAATTGGATTTTGGACAATAAGGGGACACAATTGGGAGACTGTTGTAGGGTGCAGTGAGGGAGGAGGACACGTCTGGAAGCTGATTGGGGAATATTTTGCGAAGTTTGGGATTTCGGATCTTAGAGTCTGTTTTCGGCGTTTCCAGCTGAAGCCCACCCCACCCGGCGGGGCTTGGGATCTGGGTCATTGAACTGGCCGGGGTGTAGAGGCGCCCTCAAGTGGCCGCTGCGAGGGAGCACAGGGAGGGAGCTGTCCAAAGGCTGATACCCTGAGGAGTTAGGTGAATTTCAGGGATCAGAAATTCAATATAAAATTCGCGGATCTGGCTTCCCCCACAGGGCTGGCACCCAGCTATGGGGATCCCTGAGGGCTGTGATGCACTGCGGGGCTCCTAAGCTTTCTGTGGACCAGATTTGAGCTTGCCAGGTCTGGGTCCCCTGAACTCTGGCGGTCCACACCCCAGACTCACACCTCTTGAGTCTTCAGTGTCTCAGACTTTCCACCCCTGAATCCATCACGCTCTGGGGTCTACCTGGGGTCCTTGAGTGCCCTGGACCTCAACGTTTGCGTTTTATCTTTAATGGTTCATATTGTTTTGTTTTTATTTTCACTTTATCTTATTTTTTACTCTTTTTGACGCCCTGATTGCTAATATTGCATTATCCCCTAGTCTTTTCTCCTAGCATCTCCCCCAAAGTCCTTTTTTTTTTTTATACAGATATTTAGGGGTTTTTTTTGGTTGTTGTTTTAGATAGTGTTGCAATTGTGACACGTGTATACGGGTATCTCTCTCCCCCCATCTGTTCCCCACCGCTTGCCTATCCTCTTTTTCTTTCTTCCTTTCTTCTTGTCTTTCTTTTTTTCTTTATTATAATTAGTGTTTTTTTTTTTTTCGGTTCTCTCTTTCCCTCTTGTCCCTCATTTTCCACTTATTTTATTTTAATTCAAGTACACAATACGTGCTACAGGGAACACCTCACATTTGCTGGGTTTTCCCATCCTCCACTGCCTCATTTCTGTGTGAACTGATTTAGGCTACCTACACTATCCCTCTTCCCCTGCATCTTGATAACCACTATCATCTACTGTCTCTCCTATATTCCACCCCCCACCTCCCATTCTTTGATCCACAAAGTGTCTAACTCTTAATTTCTAATACCTTTGTTCTGTTTTCTGTCTGTTATCCACTCTTGAAACTATTACCTTTCTTTTCTTTTTCCTTCTCTCATGAAAACAATAGCTTTGTAGTTCATACCATATTCCGCCTATATTCAGTCATCTACTTCATAAAAGATACTCTACCTACAGCTATAACTCTATACAATCTACATGAATCTAACCTCCATCCTCCCAGATCTCATATTCTTGCTTTGTTAACATACATTACCAATACCACTTTACACTTTACCCTTGCTGACACAATTGCCTTTTCCCAACACTAATACTTTCTTCTAAAGTGAACTTAACCAACAACAAGTAACTTGAGTAAGAAGAAAAAAGTGACAAAGAGAAGATATAACACCTATGAAAAAATAACAACTAATTAACCTCCAAAAGCAGACAAAGAAGCTAAGGAACTGATTAAATTCGTCAAAATAAAGAGATGACCAGAAAGCAACAAAAATCTACAAACCAAACCAATAATCAGGAAAACATGACTGAATCCAATCAACAAACCAATAATCACAAAGGGGAGCAAAACTTGGCACAAGCAATGAAAGAACTCAGAACATTCATCACCGACAAATTTGATGCAGTAATGAAAGAGGTTAACAACATGAAGACATCACTTGGAGGGGAAATTGCAGACATACGCAAAAACATAACAGATATGATGGGAATGAACACCACAGATCAAGAAATCAAAAATACACTTGCAGCAAATATCAGCAGACTAGAAGAGACAGAGCAGAGAATTAGTGATGTGGAAGACAGTACCTCAGAAATCAAACAGATAGTAGAAGGGGTCAATAAGAAGATAGAAAAAATCCAATTAGGATTTAGGGACCTGAATGACAATGCAAAACGCTCAAACATACGTATTATAGGCATTCCAGAAGGTGAAGAGAAGGGAAAGGGGTCAGAAGGAGTGTTGCAGGAAATAATGGCTGAAAACTTCCCAAATCTACTGAAAGAGACAGATGTACATATCCAAGAAGCACAGCGCACTCCACAAGTCATAAACCCCAACAGGCCCACCCCAAGACATATACTTATCAAATTATCCAAGGCTCAAGACAAAGAGAAAATCCTAAAAGCAGCAAGAGAAAAGAAAACCATCACATACAAGGGAAGCTCAATTAGATTAAGTGCTGATTTCTCTTCTGAAACCATGGAGGCAAGAAGACAGTGGTATGATATAGTCAAGGTACTAAAGGAAAAAAACTTCCAACCAAGAATACTCTATCCAGCTAAACTAGCATTCAAACATGAAGGAGAGTTCAAAATATTCACAGACAAACAGAAACTGAAAGAGTATACCAACAAGAAACCTCCCCTTCAAGAAATTCTAAAGGGAGTTCTGCAGGAAGAAAGGAAAAAACAGGAAAGGCAAAGTTGGAGGAGAGTATAAGACCAACAACAACAACAAAAAAGACCAAAAAAATATACAAACAAAATATGACAAACACAAATCCAATCAAAATATGGCTAACACAAATAATTCCTTGATAGTAATAACACTGAATGTCAACGGATTAAACTCACCTATCAAAAGATTCAGACTGGGACATTGGATAAGGAAATATAACCCATCCATATGCTGTCTACAAGAGACACATCTTAGACCCAGAGACGCATGGAGATTGAAAGTGAATGGCTGGAAAACAATCATACAAGCTAACAATAACCAAAAAAAGGCAGGAGTAGCTATATTAATATCAGACAAAATAGACTTTAAATGTGAAACAATTGTGAGAGACAAAGAAGGATACTACATTTTACTCAAAGGGAAAATCTGTCAAGAAGATCGAACAATCATAAATATCTATGCCCCTAACAAGGGTGCCTCTAAATACGTCAGGCAAACGCTGGAAAAACTAAGTGAAAGAATAGATACATCTACAATTATAGTGGGGATTTTAATACACCACTATCAACTCTGGACAGAACATCTCAAAAGAGAATCACCAAAGAAACAAAACATCTGAATAGTATATTAGAGGAGCTCGATCTAATAGACATATATAGATCGCTACACCCAAACACAGCAGGATATACATTTTTCTCAAGCGCACATGGATCATTCTCCAAGATAGATCATATGCTAGGCCACAAAGAAAGGCTGAACGAATTCAGAAAGATTGAAATCATACAAAACATTATCTCTGACCACAGTGGAGTCAAGCTGGAGATTTGCAAGGGACAGAAGCCCAGATTTCACACCACGATTTGGAAATTAAACAGCACACTCTTAGAAAAACAGTGGGTCAAAGAGGAAATCTCAAAAGAAATCAACGACTACCTTGAAACAAATGATAATGATAACACAACATACCAAAATTTATGGGATGCAGCAAAAGCAGTACTGAGAGGGAAGTTTATAGCCATAAATTCATATATCAAAAAAGAAGAAAGAGCAAAAATCGAAGAACTAACTGCACATTTGAAGGAATTAGAAAAACAACAACAAAATAACCCAACAGGAAGAAGAAGGAAGGAAATAACAAAGATAAGAGCAGAACTAAATGAAATAGAAAATAAGAAAGCACTTGAACAGATAAACAAGACCAAGAGCTGGTTTTTTGAGAAGATTAACAAAATTGACAAACCTTTAGCAACACTAACAAAGAAAAAAAGAGAGAAGATGCAAATACACAAAATAAGAAATGAGAAAGGCGATATCACCACTGACCCCACAGAAATAAAGACTATCATAAGAGGATATTTTGAAAAACTATATTCCAACAAAAATGACAATCTAGAGGAAATGGACAAATTCCTAGAAACACATAAGCAGCCCATATTGACAAAAGAAGAAATTGATGATCTTAACAAACCAATCACAAGCAGAGAGATAGAATCAGTTATCAAAAATCTCCCAACTAAGAAGAGCCCAGGGCCAGATGGCTTCACAGGTGAATTCTACAAAACATTCCGGAAAGAACTGACACCAATCCTGCTGAAACTATTCCAAAACATCGAAACGGAAAGAACATTACCCAACTCCTTCTATGATGCCAACATTACCCTAGTACCAAAGCCAAACAAAGACATCACAAGAAAGGAAAATTACAGACCAATTTCTCTGATGAACCTAGACGCAAAAATACTTAACAAAATACTTGCTAATCGTATTCAACAATACATTAAACGTATTATACACCACGACCAAGTGGGATTCCTCCCAGGTATGCAAGGATGGTTCAACATAAGAAAATCAATCAACGTAATACACCATATAAACAGATTGAAGGAAAAAAATCACATGATTATATCTATTGATGCAGAAAAAGCATTTGACAAAATACAGCACCCTTTCTTGATAAAAACACTCCAAAAGATTGGAATACAAGGGAATTTTTTGAACATGATAAAGAGTATATATGAAAAACCTAAAGCCAATATTGTTTACAATGGAGAAATCCTAGACTCCTTCCCTCTAAACTCAGGAACAAGACAAGGATGCCCACTGTCTCCGCTCCTATTTAACATTGTTTTAGAAGTACTTGCACGAGCACTGAGGCAAGAACCAGAAATAAAAGGCATTCAAATTGGAAAGGAAGAAGTCAAAATTTCATTATTTGCAGATGACATGATCCTATACATAGAAAACCCTGAGAGATCTACAACAAAGATTCTAGAACACATAAATGAGTTTAGTAAAGTCGCAGGTTATAAGATCAATGCGCAAAAATCAGTAGCATTTCTGTACACCAATAATGAGCAAGATCAGGAGGAAATCAAGAAACAAATACCATTCACACTAGTAAATAAAAAAATCAAATACTTAGGAATAAATTTAACTAAAGAGGTAAAGAACTTATACAACGAGAATTATACAAGATTGTTCAAGGAAATCAAAGAAGACCTAAATAAATGGAAGACTATTCCTTGTTCATGGATAGGAAGACTGAACATTATTAAGATGTCTATCCTACCAAAATTGATCTACACATTCAATGCAATCCCAATAAAAATCAACGCAGCCTTCTTTAAGGAACTAGAAAAACTAACTATGAAATTTATTTGGAAAGGAAAGAGACCCCGAATAGCCAAAGACATACTGAAAAAGAAAAACGAAATTGGAGGAATCACACTACCTGACTTCAAAACATACTATAAAGCTACGGTGGTGAAAACAGCATGGTATTGGCATAAGGAAAGACACATAGACCAATGGAATCGAATTGAAAGCTCTGATATAGAACCTCACATATATAGCCACATAATATTTGATAAAGCCACCAAACCCTCTCAATTGGGAGACAGTGGCCTATTCAACAAATGGTGTCTGGAGAACTGGATAGCCATATGTAGAAAAATGAAAGAGGATTACCATCTCACACCTTATACAAAGATCAACTCAAGATGGATCAAAGACCTAAATATAAGAGCCAAGACCATAAAAACCTTAGAAAGCAGTGTAGGGAAACATCTACAGGACCTTGTAATAGGAAATGGATTTATGAATATCTCACCAAAAGCACGAGCAGCAAAAGAACTAATAGATAAATGGGACTTCCTCAAAATTAAAGCCTTCTGCACCTCAAAGGAGTTTGTCAAGAAAGTAAAAAGGGAGCCCACACAGTGGGAGAAAATATTTGGCAATCATATATCTGATAAGAAACTTATAACTTGCATATATAAAGAACTCCTATATCTTGAAAATAAAAAGATAAACAACCCATTTAAAAAATGGGAAAAAGACTTAAACAGACACTTCTCCGAAGAAGAAATACAAATGGCAAGAAAGCACATGAAAAAATGTTCCAAATCTCTAGCTATCAGGGAAATGCAAATCAAAACTACAATGAGATACCATCTTACACCCATAAGGTTGGCAGCTATGAAAAAAACAGAAGAATACAAGTGCTGGAGAGGATGTGAAGGAAGGGGAACACTCATCCACTGCTGGTGGGAATGCAGAAGGATCCAACCATTCTGGAGAACAGTATGGCGGTTTCTCAAAAAACTAGCCATAGATTTGCCATATGACCCAGCAATACCACTGCTGGGTATATACCCAGCAGAACTGAAAACAAGGACACAAACCGATATATGTACACCAATGTTCATAGCAGCATTGTTCACTATTGCCAAAAGTTGGAATCAACCCAAATGCCCATCAACAGATGAGTGGATCAATAAAATGTGGTATATACACACAATGGAATACTACTCGGCTGTAAGAACAAACACACTACAAACACATGTGATAACGTGGATGAATCTTGAGAACCTTATGTTGAGTGAAGCAACCCAGACATTGAAGGACAAATACTACATGACCTCAATGATATGAAATAAACAAGCTGCCCTAGATAGCAAGAGACTGAACGATAGGCTTACAGGAAATCGGAGGGTGGAGGAAGGATATGAGCCGATGTCTGCAGGGGTGGAACTTAAGACGAGATGGTGGTAAGTATGAACACAAAGAAGAGATAAAATGGGGGCAAGGGGTTGCCTTTGGTTGGTGCTTTACGGGTTTGAGGGTGGCTGGGGAGGGACAGTTGGGTAATGTTGCCCAAAAGGGGGGGGAGGGAGGGGTAGCATACGAACACAGGAGAGGGTTAGGAGGTGGTGGAGAGTAAAATGCCGAGAAAATAATATCAAAATATAATAAAGAGGGTTACCTGTTTAGAATGCTCGGAGGGGAGGGTCTGATGCAGGACGGGCTCCTGGGGAATGTCTAAATCCTCATTCTGCCAGAGTGGGTGACACCATGGGGTAGAATCCCAAGTAGTGAGAGTGGGGGTGGACCCACATCCTGGGGAGGACTAATGCCACCAAATAGAGGGAACTCTATCCCTCGAGAGAAAGGGTGGCTCCCAGGGCATTGGGGCAGATGAGCAAGTTAGGCCCTAAACACTATTCCATCTATCTCTGGAAGTGGCTCCTCAGGAAACGGAGGTTGACTGTCACTGTGGGCACCAAGGTGGAAGGGAAAATGGACGTTAAATGTGTGGAACCAAAGTAAATGGGGGGCAAGGGAGGAGTTTCTTGAGAGTACACAAGGATGGATATAAAACATGTAATATTACACCATAACATATAGGAGACGACAGACTGATAATGTAAACCATAATGTAAAACATAGGAGAACTAAAAATGTAAAAAACTGTGTATCCTAAAGTATGCACCATAATGTAAGCACAGATATTACCATGTTAGAAAGCTAATATCTCAGACTCTGTACATCACCTTAAGTAAATATGATGTGAATAGGGTGTAAGAGTATCGCTGTGGAAGGAAAAAGGTGTTGTGGTGGATGTATGGGAGTGCTGTATATTATATATATGCATTACTGTGGTCTAGGACTCCTACGAAGAAACGCTGAATAATTAGGGGGGGGGGGAAAGGATAGGATGTGGAATTTTTTCAAGTCAACATTCTTTATCTAAGTTCTTTATCTAACTTTATCCAAGTTCTTTAGCTATCCTTTAAACCCATCGCTATATGCCATTCCCTAGTAAGGGACCATGACATTATATTGGGCTTCAAATTTTGGGGAGTTCTGGATCACAGAGTGTTTCAACAATGGCAATGGAGGGATACTGGTATGGGATACCAATGACAGGTGATATATGGCTGACAGGGAGCTGTACAGAACATATGTCCAGGGTGCATGGTAATGATTGGATATACTCATAGTGGCAACAATTAAAAACCCAGCAGGGGGGGTACTGGGTTCCTGGCCAGTGGTGCTCTGTCATGGTCCCTAGGGGAGCAGCGATAGTCTCCCAGGTACAGCGGCGGGGACCGGGAGGGAGTGAGGGTTCAACAGTGAGCCCCTGATGCTAATGACTATGCTTGTGAGCTGATAAACCTAAAACAAGAACAAGGCCTAGAGCAACATTGTGCCTGGGAATTTCCTCCTGTCAGCCTTCATGTTACTCAAATGTGGCCAGTCTCGAAGCCAAACTCAGCATGTAAATGCAATGCCTTCCCTCCAGCGTGGGACATGACACCCGGGGATGAGCCTCCCTGGCAACGAGGGACCACTATCAAATACCAACTGATGATGCAACTGGAAAAGGACCTTATATGGAAGGTTCAATGCGGATCAACAGAATATTCATGTCTACATAAAACAACATGACTTTAAAATGCTGTTTGACCTAAAGTAAGGGGGAAATGGAAAGGAGAAATGAGTTTATATGGCTACGAGTTTCTAAAAAAGAGTCTGGAGGCTGGCAGAAGGATTGCCCTCATGCACAACTGAGCAGAGTCAGAGAGACAGATAAAGCAGATACAACCCCCAGATATTGGTTCCTATGAAGGCTAAAGAGACCCATGAGAGTTATGGTCATGGCCGATGGGGTTTACTACCAGGGCAGATGGCCCCTCTCTGGAAATGGTGTTTATGTGTGATGAATCTGGACTCAGATGGGATCTCCCTTCATAAGACTTTCATACTAATCTGCTGGAGGTGCAGTTAACGTTGGGGTTTAAGATATAGTTAGGGGATTTGAATCTCTGGACTGATAATGTGATAGCCAGGTCCTGAGCCTCAACAGACTCCAGCACCTACAATCTGATTTATTGGACTTACCACACTCAGCTAAGATGGAGTTGAAGAAGGACAATCACCACACCATGGAGCCTAGAGTGATTACAACTGAAAATGGGAGGATGGCAGCCAGCATCCATGTGGAATCTGAGCCTCCTCTCGACATAGAGGTGCAATGGACACAACCAATCCAATGTCCACATAGAAGAGGTGGCATTGGATTGGGAAAAGTGGACATGGTGGACGATGGGTATGGGGAAGGGCAGGAAGAGATGAGAGGTGGGGGCGTATTTGGGACGTGGAGCTGCCCTGGATGGCGCCTCGGGGGTGATCACCGGACATCGTGGATCCTCACAGGGCTCACTGGATGGAATGGAGGAGAGTATGGGCCATGATGTGGACCATTGTCTATGAGGTGCAGAGGTGCCCAAAGATGTACTTACCAAATCCAATGGATGTGTCATGATGATGGGAACGAGTGTTGTTGGGGGGGGAGAGGGGGGGTGGGGGGGTGGGGTTGAATGGGACCTCACATATATATTTTTAATGTAATATTATTACAAAGTCAATAAAAAAAAATCACTGATTTTCAGCATGCTTTTGTAACAACTGCATATATACTGCTATTTATTTCACTACTAAAGAAAAGGTCAAATCACTTAGTGAAACAGATTTAGAGCTCTGATTAGGTCAAAAAAACCTCAATGACTGGATAATTAACAGGTAAAAAGAAAAGGAGAATGATAAAACCTAAATTTTGGGGGCTTTAGTGTCAATGAAGTTATCACATGGCTGAGTGGTTAATGTTATTTTAAAAAATAATAAAGATTTAAAATCCATCTGCATCCAAGAAGCTGTTTTAGCTAAAGAAGTTACAATTCTCCTCACCTATAAATGGACTTTATAAAGTTTATCACTTAGGTGTGCTGAGAACAAAGAGCCAACAGAATCTTTAAGATTACTTCAGGCTTTGTTTGTTTTTGTTTGTTTGTTTGTTTGGTTGGTTGGTTGGTTGGTTGGTTGGTTGGTTGGTTGGTTTCAAAATAGGTAATGTGGAAACCAACATGGACTCCTTCTGAAGCACGTTAGTCTTGGTAACAGATTCACAAGATTGGCTTTAAGCAAAGTCAGAGACCTTTCTTTTTTTTTTTCAAGGTGAACCTTTCTTTATTTTTTTTCTTTTTTTTTTTTAATATTTATTTATTATTATTTTTTTAATTACATTAAAAAAAATATATGAGGTCCCATTCAACCCCACCGCCCCCGCCCCCCACTCCCCCCACAGCAACACTCTCTCCCATCATCATGACACATCCATTGCACCTGGTAAGTTCATCTCTGAGCATCACTGCACCCCATAGTCAATGGTCCACATCATAGCCCAGACTCTCTCACGTTCCATCCAGTGGGCCCTGGGGGGATCTACAGTGTCCCGTAATTGTCCGTGAAGCACTATCCAGGACAACTCCACGTCCCGAAAATGCCTCCACATCTCATCTCTTCCTCCCGTTTCCCACACCCAGCAGCCCCCATGGCTACCGTTCCCACACCCATTCCAGAGACCTTTCTATTCAAGACAGCACATTCCGTTCAAGACTGAACACTGGTTGCTTGGGGCCTTTCAACCACCCCGTTCTCATTCTGAGACTGGTCTCTCTTTTTCTGCAAGCCTTTATATCCCTGTCCGATGTCAAGAGTTTTAAACTCCTCATTTTCTCATCTTGGTTTCTGCTATTAGTCTCTTTCTCTCTCTACCATGCAAAGTTTCTGGACAACGCAAGTATTAATTCATTCATAAATTCTTTAAATTCACAAATTTATTGATTGCCAAAGTGATAAACAAAGCCAATTCATGAAGCTTAAAATCAAATGCGGAGACAGATATCATTAAGCAAATGATCACAAAAATCATGATGTGTGCAATAAAATAACAGGGTAGGGTGCTATATGTTAGAATATCTACAGCGATGCCCTAAGCTTTGGTCAACTCCCTGGACAAATGGCTCCTACAAGGCTTTACTTGACTCTCCAATATGATCATATTCTACTGTTATAAACAGATATCCCTGGTCCCTAATGTGAGTTTAGAAACGTGTAGGACAAAATTTTGATTGTCACAATGATTAGGGTCTGTTTTGTCATTCTGTGGGAGGTCAGGAATAAAATACACCAAAACGTGCAGAATTAGGCAAGAGTGGAACAGCTGTAAAATTTACCCATGTTTTAGTTAAACCACTTTGAATAGGTATTTGTCAGTGTCTACTAATTTGAACATATACATAGCCTATGAACCAGCAATTTCCCTCCTAATATATACTTGATTGAAATGCAAACATAAGTCAACAGAAGTTCGTAGCAGCACTATTTATAATAGACAAAAGCTGAAAACAAGCCCAAAGTCCTTCAAGAATAGAATGAATAAATTCCATTATATTCATACAATGAAATACTCTATGAAAATGAAAAAGAACATACTATTGCTCAAAGCAAAAACATGGATAAATTTAACAAGACATTGAGTAAAAGAAGCTAAACAGCTTGATTCCATCAGTAAAATATTTTTAAATGGGCAGAGGCAATCTATAATTATAGTGTAGTCAGGGTTCAGAAAAAAACAGAAAATATATATGTATATATATATATATATGTATATATATAAATAAGGTAAGGGAGGGAGGGAGGAAGAGAGAGATAATTATATGGAATTGAAGAATTGGTTCGTTCGATTATGGGAGTTGGCAAGTCTGAATTCCATTGGGGAGGCTCTGCAGGTTGGAAATTTGGTAAAAGTTGAATATTTGGGGAAGAAATTGTTCGGACCACTGGAACCATTAGTTCTTGCTAAAACCTGCAACTGATTGGATGAGGCCAGTCCACATTATGGAGTATAATTTCCTTTACTTAGGGTCAACTGACTGTAGATGCTAATGTCATCTCCTAAAGACCTTCACAGAAGCAACTAGGCCAGTGTTTGACCAAACATCTGGACAACATAACCCATCTAAGATGACACAAAAAATTAACCTTTGCAGGTAGAAAGTAGAATATAGTGATGCCTAGCATTAATGATGCAAGGATGCTTCTGGCATGCTGGTGGTGCTCCATGTCTTCATTTTGATGGTGGTGACAGAGGTGTGCTCACTATGTAAAAAATTATCGAACTGCACAGGTAGTTTTCATATTAATCTGCATGTATGATATACTCCATTAAAAACTAATGAGTTTACTTAAAAATATCAACTCAAATATTGCTTAATAATTGCAAAGGGAGGAATGTGCGTTATGATGGAGAGATCTGGGAGTCGCTACCTTAACCAAGCATTCAAACAGCATCACTAGGATTGGAACGCCAGGAAATACACAACCTCAACTGTGACGTGTCCTTGGAAGATGAATAATGTACACAACTAAGCTAATGTAGAATTTGCAGGAAATGGGAGGAATAGTCGAATGTTAAAAAACATCATGATGACTCAATCAGACAATTCTGGAATTTGAGATGTTCTATAAGATAAATACCCTGGGCTTTCCAGAAGTCAATGGATTGGTAGAAAATGGTGGGAAAACATTTCTAGAATAAAGCAGACTTATGATATGATACATAACAGGATGAAATGTTTGGATCTGGACAGGATTCTAGATAAGAAAAACACTAAAAGAAATTTTTTATATAAGTAACAACTTTAATCTGATTAAGTCCAATTTGGACCAAGATGGAGGGACTTATATTGGACTAATCCATGCACTAAAAATAAATATAAAAGCTGGAAAAATGTATTTTAAAAGTTTGAAATCACCAGAGAACAACCAACCAAGGTAGAACTTGAGAAGCTATAATCCTTAAAAGAAAGGAATCCTAAAAAGTGATTGACACAGTCATCTCATATTTTTTTTTTTTTGAGGATTTTGGGATGGTAATACTCATTCTGTTTCCAATTGAGAGGGGGCTTAAATCCCATTGGGCAGGTGGATGGAACAGTCTTGCTTACAGTTGTCTATACTCTCTGCTTTTTGTGATGGATGTTGTCCATCATTAGCCTTTTTTTAGTTGTCCTCAGTGAGTCAACAAACTGGGGAGTAGGTGTTGGCTGCAACTCTGTTGCAATTTTTGGGCTCAATCAGCATGTAAACAACAAAGATTTAAGTCTCTGGGACATATATATAATGGGGTTAGTGTTAATTATAGGTTCAAATAAAGGGGGTAGAAGAATCATGTGTAGGAAATTATAAATAAATCTAACTTTGTTACATATATTCCAAAGTAAGGCCTACTGATGGGATGATGATTTAGACAAAAAAAAAAGAACTAAAAACTGGGTAAGGAATTTGAATAGACAATTTTCCAAAGAGGAAATACAAATGGCTAAAAGGAACATGAAAAGATGCTCGACATCACTGGCTATTAGGTAAATTCACCTCAAAACTACAATGACAATGAGATATCATCTTATACCTATTGGACTGGCTGCTATTAAAAAACAGAAAACTACAAGTGCTGGAGAGGATGTAGAGGAAGAGGAACACTCTTCCACTGCTGGTGGGAATGTAGAATGGTGCAGCCACTGTGGAGGACCGTTTGGTGATTTCTCAGGATGCTAAGTATAGAACTGCTATGTGATCTGTTAATTCAAATGCCAGGAAAATACCCAGAAGAATTGAAAACAGGATTTGAACAGATATATGCATACAAATGTTCATTGTAGCATTATTCACAATTGCCAAAAGTTGGAAGCAACTCAAGTGTCCATCAATGGATGAATGGATAAACAAAATGGGGTATATATATCGATGGATTACTTAAGTGTAAGAAGGAATGAAGTATTTACATATGCGACAACATGGATGAATCTTGAAGACCTTATGTTGTGTGAGGTAAACCAGCCACTAAAGGACAAATATTGCATGATCTCACTGATGTGAGGATATTGAGCAGACTCACTAGAGATAGGGTCTGGAAGATAGGATACCAGGAGAGAGAAAGGATAGAAAGGAGTAGAGAGTAGTGAGCAGATGCTCAATCTGGTTTGAACCTATGATAAGGTGGATAGGGTTGGTTTGGCAGTGGACAGGAGTGATGAGGGTGCAGCGATGTGAGTGGGGTCGAGGGTGCTAGAATGTGGGTGGGTGTGGGGAGCTGGGATGGCTATCCATAGAGGAACAGGTTAAGTCTGGAGAGGCAAAGAATTGTGGTTGAGAACACAATTGTGGGAATGTGCTTTTGATAAATATGGCAGGGGAGGGTCACTGCTGCAGGGTGCCAGTGGTGGGGGGATGTGCGGGGAAGGATGCATCTGGGGCATGCCGCTATGGAAAATTAATGTTTTCAGGTGTTCAAAGGGTGTTATCTCAGTGGGTGGAGACCTACACAAGAACTAGCAAAATATTAAACTCCCATTCTGGAGAGACCTGCTATATTCTCAACTAGAGTGGCAAGAATCTATAGAGTACATAAGCAGTGCCTTATGAAAGAAAACAGACAATATGCCAAGCCCCTGATGTTAATGTTTATGACACTTATCCTTATAAAATTGAAACGTAGCCTAATAATAACTATTGCCTAAGAGTTACCTCCTGAAAACCTCCTTGTTGTTTAAATGCGGCCTCCCTCTAACCAAACTCAGTGAATAAAATCACTACCTTCCCTCCGGCATGATACATGACTCCTAGGGATGAGCCTCCCTGGCACCAAGGAATTAATACCAAGCACCAACCAGCAATGGATTTGGAAAAAGACCTTGAACAAAAAGAGGAAACATTAAATATGAAAATTGTCCTTTTAACTTTTTAAATTGAAATTTATCATTCATGCATGAACGTACGTAAACAATAAGTATATAGTAAAAGTTATGAACTTACAAAACAAACATGCATATCATCATATACAGGATTCCCATACATTATCCCACTACCAACACTTTTCATTGTTTTGAAACATTTGTTACAAATTATAAAAATGCATCATCAAAATATTACTATATACTATAGTGAATATCTTACATTTGGTGCATTTTCCCCCCAATACACCAGGTTATAACACCCTGTATTAGTATTATTTGCTTGTTATTGTTCATGAGAGAATGTTCTCTTATTTGTTCTTTTAACCACAGCCCATCTTCCACCATAGGATTCATTGTGTTATACTGTTGTTTTGTACAATCAATCAATTTGTACACTCAGTGGCTTTCATATTCATCAGAGTTGTGCTGTCATCCTCTCAGTTTTAGGCCATTTTCATTACCCCAAAAGAAAAAACCCAAACTGCCTTATATCCCCCTATTTTTTCCCTTAGAATTAATGTAATATCTACTTTGCCATTGCTGCAAAAATATTACAAAATTACTGTTAACTATCATCCATAATTTAGTTGTAATTTTCCCATGTATCATCATATTCTTAACACTTTATAAAAGAAGAATATTCTTATATACTATTAACCACAATTTTCATTCATTTCCAAAATCACCATGCTCTACCATCCCTAGATTATTCTGTAGCTTCTTGTCAATTTAAATATTACATCTGCAGACTCCCCCTTTCAGCAACAGTCACTTTTATAAATCAGCAGTGTTAGTTATACTCACTATAATGTATTACCATCTACTCGGTTAATTTCTACACTTTCACTATAAACTTTATTAAAAATTCTATACACATTAAGCATCTGCTTCCATCCTCAACCCAAATTCTATTTCATAGTAACCTATACTCTAGAGTTTCCCTCCTGTGCTTACTCATCATATTTAATCCATATTAGTGAGTTCATACAATATTTGTCCTATTGTGTCTCATTTCACTCAACTTAATTTCCTCAAGGTTCATCCATGTTGTCTTATGTATCGCAATTTCATTTCTTCTTACAGCTGACTAGTATTCCATTGTACTTATATACCACATTTTGTTTATCCATTCATAGGTTGATGGACACTTGAGTAGTTTCCACATTTTAGCAATTGTGAATAATGCTGCTATGATCATTGGCATGAAAATGTTAGTTCACACCTTGCTTTTAGTTCTTCTGCAAATATCCCTAATAATAGAATTGCTAGATCAAATGATAGTTCTATATTCAGTTCTTGAGGAACTGCCAAACTGTCTTCCACAAAGGTCACATTTCCTCCAACAGTGAAGCAATGTTTCTACTCTCCACATCCTTTCTAACACTTACAGTTTTCTGTTTTGTTTTCTTTTCAGTAGTAGTCATTCTATAAGGTGTGAAATGATATCTCAGTGTAGTTTTGACCTTTTTTTTTCCCACATGATTTTTGGTTATTTGCATTTCCCCTTTGGATAAATATCTATTCAAGTCTTTTGCCCATTTTTAAATTGGGCTGCTTGTCTTTTTATCATTGGGTTGTGTGTTTTCCTTTTATAACATGGATATCAAACTCTTATCAAATATGAGGTTTCCAAATATTTTCTCCAATTCAGTACGCTGCCTTTTCACCTTCTTGACAAAGTCCTCTGAAGCACAAAAATGTTTAAATTTGAGCAGGTCCCATTTATCCATTTTTCTTTCATCGCTTGTGCTTTGAGCATAATGTTTAAGAAACCAGTGCCTAGCACAAGACCTTGAAGATATTTCCCTACATTTTCTTCCAGGGGTTTTATGATTGTTGCTTTTATATTAGATCTTTGATACCTTTTGAGTTAATTTTTGTAGAAGGTGTGCAATAAGGGTCTTCCTTTCTTTTGGATATGGATAGCCAGCTCTCCCAGCACCGTTTGTTGAATAGACTGTTCTGGCCCAGCTAGGTGGGCTTGACAGCTTGTGAAAAATCACTTCACCATAAATTTGAAGGATATATTTCTGAACTCTCAGTTCTTTTCCATTGGCCAGCATATTGCTGTTTTTACTACTATGGCTAAATAAGACGCTTTAAAGTCAGGAAGTGAAGAGTCCTCCAATTTTGTCCTTCTTTCTTAAGATATTTGGGACCTCTAATCCTTCCAAATAAATTTGCTAGTTGACCTTTCCAATTCTGTATGTGGGGGGGCGAAGCTGCTGGAAGTTTTATTGGGATTGCGCTGATCTGTAGATACATTTGGGTATCATTGATTCATTAATGTTAAGTCTTCCAATCCATGAACATGGAAAGTACTTCCACTTATTTAGGTCTTCTTCTGTTTTTTTCAGCAATGTCTTATAATTTTCTGAATACAAGTTCCTTATGTCCTCCATTAAATTTATTCCTAAATATTTTATTCTTTTATTCACTAGCATAAATGGAATTTTTTCCTGACTTCCTCCTCAGATTGCTCATTAGTAGTATATAGAAATGTTACTGATTTTTGCATAATAATCTTATATCTCACCAATTTTTGAACTCATATATTAATTCTAGTAGCTTTGTTGTGTATTTTTTGAGATTTTCTAGGTATAGGATCATATTATCAGCAAATAGTGAAAGTTTTACTTCTTCCTTTCCTATTTGGATGACCTTCATTTCTTTTTCTTGCTTAATTGCTCTAGCTAGAACTTCTAACACAATACTGAATAGGGGTGGTGATAGTGGGCATCCTTTTCTTATTCCCGATCTCAGCAGGAAAGCTTTCAGTCTTTCACTATTGAATAAAATGTTAGCTGTAGGTTTTCAAATGTGCACTTTATCATGATGAGAAAGCTTTCTTCTATTTTCCTATCTTTTGGGAAGTTTTCATCAAGAAAATATTGGATTTTGTCAAATACCTTTTTCCCATCAATTGAGATGACTATGTATTTTTTTCCTCAATTTAGTAACATGATGTATTACATTGATTGGTTTTCTTGAGTTAAACCACCTTTGCATACCTGGGATAAAACTTACTTGATCTTAATGTATAATTCTTTTAATATTCTGTTGGATTCGATTAGGAATTATTTTGTTGAGGATTTTTGCATCTATATTCATTAGAGAAATTGGTCTATAATTTTCTTTTTTCACATTATCTTTATCTGGCTTTGGTATTAGGGTAATGTTGGCTTCATACAATGAGTTTGACATTGTTCCCTCCTGTTTTATTTTGTGGAAGACTTTGGGCAAGTTGCATATTAGTTATTCTTTGAATGATTGGTAGAATTCACTTATGAAGTCATCTGGTCAAAAATGAAAAATCTTTGGGAAGTTTTTGATCACTGTTTCAATCTCCTTACTTGTGATTGGTTTGTTGAGGTCTTCTGTTTATTTTAGGGTGAGTGTAGGTTGAATGTGTTTTAGGAATTTAACTACAAAAGTGTTTTTATGGCTAAGAGATTTCAAAGTGAGTCAGGAGGTCATTCCACAGATTATGCTCATGCAAGTCTCAGGCAGATCTCACTAACTGCCACAGTAAACAAAGCCTCAAACTGGGGTGCTTCTGAGGGCTCCAGACATCCAGACACTAAGCAAAATTAAAATATATTAAGATAAGCAAGAAATAGAAACCAGTTATAATAATGCAATCTTGAGTTACATACTCTCAAAGTTTCATGACACAGGTTATATATTCTTCTAGATATTTTTCTATCATTTTTTTCTTTCAAAAAGCAAGTGATAGGAAAAATTTTTTTTTTTAATTCATGTTTTCTGTTAATACTGCTTTGGTTTGTAATATTCATGACATCATAGGATTCAGTTGCATGGATATGCCATAGAGAAATAAATACTTATTGAATTAACTAATACTTTGATTGGTACAACAATTGAACACTTTCATTTTACTTGTCCTTTGTCTCTTTTAGTGACTAAACATTTCATACCTTTATCCAATTTCTTTTGTTATTCATCATTTTTTATCTTTAATGGCTTTTTCTATTTTGGGGATCTTATCACATTTTCATATATGTTGAAAGTGTTTGCTGATTTACCATTTGTCTTCTAACTCCATTTTTAATTAATTAATTAAATTTTCAGGAGATATTTAAATATTTATGTCTTTAAATTTGTAAGTAATTGCAGTGATGATTTCTGCTTTTGGTATCTGCCTTAAGAGCTTTTTAGAATAAAAACCTGTATGTTTACTTACAGTGATTGGGTTTGTTCAGAGAAGAGGATATGTCTTATTTAAGTTTGTGTTTCATCAAGAGGCCAAACTCTATTCTAGGTGCGTCTTATTTCATGCCTCTCCAATGTTTGCTGTGTCAGAGAATTGCCACTCCATCACTAAATCCATGGGTATCACTGCTACACCTTCCGGGGCTTCAGTGCATTTGCTCTTGATGGCTTTCCTCTATGACAGTCCCAACTGGGCGATAGCCAGCACTCATCTCTAGCTCCCATTCTTCCTAATTTTGAGAAGTTAGAGCATTTCTGCTACACTATTTAATTCACAATTTCTTTTTTTTTTTCTTTTTTTAATAGAATCCAGTGTAATAGCCATTGGGAATAAATTCAATCTCTTCCCAAACACATTTTATTTTGCTGAAATTCCTTGTCAGCGCTCTTACTTGTATAGCACTTAAGCTGTTAAGTGATACAGGAGTACCCGTATGTTTAAAATCCTAAGGTTATTTCTATGGTGATTGAGAAAAGGCATGTGAAATGCATTAGTTCAACCCCCTTTTCTTCTCCTTATGGGAAAATGTGAAAATGGAGACTTTGAAGTCTGATGTTGAATATAAGAGATATTAGAAATAGCGGCTATTTTAGATCAAGAGAAAGTTCTATATAAATGCAAAATTGAGCTCAGTGCATCTCAGAGGAAAAAAGAGAAAGTAAAAAACTAGTGAAAGGAAGGAAAGGAAAAGGAAATATAAAGGGTTCAAGTAATTGTTTTAGAAATGTCTAAAAGTAATATTGACTGGGAAGCAGATTTGGCCCAGTGTTTAGGGCATCCGCCTACCACATGGGAGGTCCAGGGTTCAAACCCCAGGCTTCCTTGACCCATGTGGGGCTGGCCCATGTGCAGTGCTGATGTGCACAAGGAGAGCTCTGCCACGCAGGAGTGACCCCTGCATAGGGGAGCCCCACATGCAAGGAGCGCGCCCCATAAGGAGAGCCGCCCAGCGTGAAAGAAAGTGCAGCCTGCCCAGGAATGGTGCTGCACACATGGAGAGCTGACACAACAAGATGCCGCAACAAAAAAAACACAGATTCCCATGCCGCTGACAACAACAGAAGCAGACAAAGAAGAACACGCAGCAAAATAGACACAGAAAAGACAACTGGGGCGGGGGGGGAAGGGGAGAGAAATACATACATACATAAATAAATAAATAAATAAATAAATAAATAAATCTTTTATAAAAATAAAAAAAGTAATATTGACTAATTTATATGAATTAAGGGACAAAGATAAAAGAACACGTATATTTATAGTAATTGTTTTGATATGCATTTTATGTAGATTCAGTAGTGTTAAAGAACATAGGTTTGTATATAGAAGGACAAAATAGAGTATTTTATTGAATCTGAGCTAAGAAAAAGTAAATAAATCCCTCATGTCTATTCTCTCTTATCATTCTAGAGCAAGAAAATATTATTCTTTTTCAACCAACTCCAGCCCTGACACGTTAGTGAAATTTGTGGTAAAGGGAAAAAAGTGGGCTATTTCATTGGTTTCTACAGCTCCTGGCTCCATACAGACACCTTTGAGCATCATGGAACAGTTGGCTGGAAAGGCTGGTGGAGGTGACAATTACCTTGAGTTCACAAGGAAAGTAGGCAACCATGTTATGATTGAGATCCACATCTTCTGACCTGATCCCGTAATCTTTCTAATTTATCATTTATTACCCTTATCCATGCAGTTTCTGATTTAATTTTTCATAACACTTTCCCAGTGCATCAGAGAATATTAATTCCAGAGTATTCAAAAGGAAGCTTTGCAGACAGAGTCCTGCAGTTTGACTGTAGCTGGAGTCAAATAGGTAAACAAATGTAAATAGTCTTTCTCATTGAGATATTTAGGAAAGTCTTATGGGTGTACATTATAAAATTCTCTAATATGTGCACAATATTAGGAGAATTTGCAGACACATTTGACCACCTTGTCTGAGAACAACCTTTGAGAAGGTTCCATATAGTCCATGTATATTCTCTAATTATTTTTTTTCTTTTTTTGTATTGATTTTGTAAAAATATTACATTAAAAAAATATGAGGTCCCATTCGACCCCACCACCCCCACCGCACCCCTCCCCCCCCCGTATATTCTCTAATTAAAAGAGTATTTATCAGACCATATCAGAGAGGGCTGGTGAATGTAGTTTGAACTCAGATCTCTAGCAAAGGGAATATTCCAAATGCTTCTGAGGTAAATGGAGTTTTGAAAGGGAAAGAGAAAACTTAGCTACTTAGTGCAGCATCAGGTATTGTTCATACAATTGTGAGTAAACCAAACGCAATGGATTCAGACAGGAAACCAATAACCTCACAAACAAATGCAAATTTACATTTGTGACTATGAGAAGTACTTTTATAAAGAAAAAAATGCATGTGCTTTGGGAGAACATGTGATCTAATCAGGGGGAAAATGAAATCTGAGCTGATAGTTGAAGAATACATTAGAGACACGGAGGTGAACAAGTTTGGAGGAGCATTCCCAATGAAGGATGATCTTGTGTAAAGGCCACATGGCATAAGGAAACATAGCAAGCATTTGTCTTAGCTTGTGTCTTGGCATGTGTCTTAGCTTCTTGGTTGCAATCCACAACATGAATTGGCTTGAACAGTGGGAATTTATTGGCAAAACCATATGATGCTAAAAGAAATTCAAAATCAAGGTGTCATCAAAGTGATGCTTTCTCCCTGAGTAAGGGGCTATAGTTCCAGGACATCTCTATTTAATTCCACAAATTTAGTCCACACTTAGGAGGATGGGGTGGAAATTAGAAGTGGATTCTTAATATTTAAGTCAGGTTATTCTACTTATACTTGTTGCTTTAGAAATTGAATACTTCCTTGAGGATATGAATACAGCACCCTATAATAGATACTCAGCTATTAATTTGGTCTAAACTTTCTCGTCCTTTTCAAAAAACTAAGCAAAATAATCAGCTTGCTTTAACTGACTGTATCAACCATATTCCATGAACTTCAGACCTCAGAGTTTTATCAGCTCAGGTTCTGTGCCACAGGGTAAAGTATAGAGAGTTTAAACGCATCATCCCCCAGGGCACCAGATTTACCCATCCCATTGATAGGATCATGCTAATAGAATCTGGAAAGAAGAATTAGAAATCATCCTAATGGCCTTGGTAAGTAGGAAATGCATCCTCTAAAAATAGAAGAATGTGTTTCATCAATGATACATCAACAGAGAATCAATATCTTCAGTATATTCATTTCAAATCGAAGAAACGTTGCTGCACCTTGTCCTCTTAAGAAAGAAGTTCCATATTTAATGAACTTTTTTAAATTTTGAAGGCAATTTATACCAATTTGGATTTCCTGCTTCTACTCATAGGTGGAAGAAAGAGCTTTTGTAAGTTCTAAACAATAAAAGGCTCTTAGCAAAACTTGGAGCAGTTCAAGCATCTCTGGGACTTTTTCTTTGTGAGCTAAGAAAACCAGAATTCTCTGGTGCAAATAAGCCACATGCTCTTAGAGAAAAACACCTAGTTTGAGTAGAGCCACAAATGAGCTTTGGTAGAGACTGATGATAAAAAAAAGTTCATACCTATTTTACTAATGAATACCGAATATGCTGAAGTGGACCACTGCTTCTCATAGTCCCCATTCACTTTGGCCATGAAAAATCATCTACTGGGCAGAACTTTGACCCAGGCATCTCATTGTCTGCTTTTCCTGAATAGATCAAGACCCTGAGATGGGGACCTATGATTAAATACTCAGACAGTTGTTAATTATCTCCTGGGATAGTTATTGGTAGCATTCAAAATTAAAGAACTAGGTCCACATTACAGGGAAGTTTGAGCAGGACTACATAGATGGATCTCTCAGAATGAGGTCAGGGTTTGAAATACTTGTGATCCACATGAATGCCACCAAAAAATGCCCAGGGATGAGGAGCAGCCTAATAATGGCTCACTTTTTTATTTCAGTTAAACTCAATTCATCCTGAGTCATAATATTTATTCAACAGAAATATGAGCCAAGTGTCCGTGGTGTGATGGGGCAGATGGAGGTGTCCAAGAACTGCACTGCTCTTCAACTGGGGATCATCCAGCAGCAGCAGGACCTAATCATGAGCCTACAAAAGGGACAACAGGTCTTCATTTGACTGACTACATGGAGCAAAGTCTAGGGAATTACCTTTACTAGAATACCTGTGTATTCCTGGTTTTGAATCTGCTCTCTCTGCTCCTGGTGCCTCTGAAAGCATCACCATTTATGGATGAACAAACATTATATTCGTGGTGCCCTAAAGTAATATTGCCTTTGACAATATTAAAACTTGTATCATGGTAAAAAATATATCAATGCTAGAATGCCCATGGGATTCACTAGCCTTATCCTGTACCCCAAAATTAATTACCTTCATTGAATAGTGAAATGGTCAGCTCAAGATTTACCTGCATCACAAAAAGGGAAACAGAATCATGCAAGGTTTGTTCTGTGTCTTGAGACAGGCGTTACTTTTCCAAACCAGCAATCCATGTGTGTTGTAGGTTCTCCCGTAGTCTAGAACCCAGTGAAGTAGTAGTTGAATCAGTAGCAGAATATGTGTCTTCAGTCCCCTTAACAATGGTTCATCAGGTTTTGAGATTTTGGTACCCTAGTAGGACTCCTTCCACCAAGGAACACACTCCAGTGGAAACTGAGATTGCAACTAATTAAGTAGGTGGAAAATGACTTCATGTGTTGAAGGAAGTGATTGACCTATACTATTAATAACAGAGAAAATAAAGTTGCTGCTCTACAATCAGGACAAGGAGGCATACTGACGGGCCCTGGACACTGCCCGTTTGCATCACCAAGCCCAGACGTGGATTTTTATTATTGCTCTTACAACTCTCTGCAGGCAGGACTGTCCAGGGCTCAGGGCACCTCATGGAGCACATCCAGCTAAGATGCTCTGCCAGGAAAGAGTTAATAGGTGGTATGAGGATAGACTTTATAAGTTAATGTATTATAATCTAATGAGATCTTTTAATCAGATTACCATAAAAGAGTAATTTTAAAGTTATAATGGGCTCTTTAAAATTTTGTAATGTAGCTTCTCTGTAACTGGGTACAAAGTGCTAGATAAAGGAACGGGAGCATAGAATTTGGCCTGCCAAGGTAAAGAAAACTGCAATATTCAGATTCAGGCATCCTCAGAAAGAGGATTACCTACTTCTATAGTCAAAGTATTGTTCTGAAAAGAGATGTTCCAATTTCTGTCATAAGGGAGTTTGGAGGACTCAGCTCATAAGTTCCCTCATCGTATTTCTCTAATTTTCATTAAGGCTTAGACAGACATTTGGAGCTGGAAAGAAGAAGGACTTACTTGGTCATATGACAGAGGGACAGTCTGCTCGTTTCAGAAGCGGGTGACTGCAGGCACCTGTCAGCCAGGCCACAGGCTCTCTCTATGTGCATCTCCCAATCTCTTCTCTCTAGGCCTGGACTGACAGCAGAGAGCACAGGAGACAAATTAAGAGCAGCAACAAGGACAACATTGCTGTGTTTGCAAGTTCCAACTCAGGAGCTGCCTGCGTGCAGTCCACCAGGTGGGCAGGGCACCTTGGGCGGTGCATCTCCGGAGGTCAGCTCTCCTGCGCTGGGCTCGGGTTCCTGGGTGCCAGGGAGGCTATTTCAAAGGCAGTGAGGTGGTCGTAGACCTTGCCCCTCAGCAGACTCCAGAGGTAGCCCCAGGCCATCTGCAGAGCCTCAACGTCTGCAGTCGATGGGAACCAGAGGTCAAGTTAGACAACGTGAGCCAGGGATGGGGGGGAGAAACTGGACACCTGCTTAGCCTCAAGAGAGGAACAATCAGATGCTAGCAATGCCAGTTTGAGGCCAGAGTCTGCTCCTTCCCTGAGCCCCACACCCCTTCTGACAGATCCCGCTTTGCCAGGGACCCCTGAAGAATGCAGAGAAGCAGGAAAGGCAGAGGATGCCCGGGGACTGCATGCTTCCATCCAAATGAGCCTAAGGAATGTTTTGCTATAGGTTCAAACTAAACGTTACCTTGTTTAGACAGTAAGTTAATATTTTTCTTGCTGACCACAGGGTGAGAGCAGAAGGTAAAGATCATAGATTTGTTTTTTTTTTTTTGAAAGACATGTTTTTCTCTGAATATCTAAATTATATTATGAGTTATTTGGGACTCTACTACTGTCTTCCTTGTATATATGTAAATATTTCAGATTTCCCTTTCCCTTTGTTTTCTTCATGATTGCAAGTGGAATATGTTGTTGATGGCTAACTTAACCTTTAATCCACTGTGTGTAATATATGAGAACAAGGCCACGGTGGAAGGAGTGATGCTACCTAGAAATCCTGGATTGAAGCTGTCAATCATGAGGGCTTTGTTTTTGGGTGGAAGACTTGAGGTAGAGTAGGTGGACCGTTATCAAAAGTATGTATTTGGTTATGAACAGTGATGCGGATGGATGTTGGGTTAAAAGTTGGGGAATTTCTCCACTGCCTGCAGCCTTAGTGTGTCTCTTAAACTGCTGGCCACAGGGTGAACTCATGACCAAGTGAGCTAGGACTATCGGCTCTCTCTCTTCCAGGAAGTCTCAGGTTGAGTAAATAAAGACAGAAACGTATTTGCAGCCCATCCCTTGCAGTTTTAGTATCTGAATGAGCCTATGTAATTGGCCTTTTAACTAGAATAAGCCAGATCCAGATTTTCTGGGACCTGAGCTTTTACAATTTGAGAGACCCCCGTAAGGGAAAAAAATAATGCAAAATTACAAGTGGAAAATTAGCTTGAAGACTTTAAAAGTGCATGAAGCTTAAGCTTCATTGTGTCATAGTGAATCCAGTCTGCCCTCTCCCAAGGTCAGTCATTTCCTGAGACTTCCCAATGATGAACTAAACAAGACATATTCAAAAAAATTTAAATTTTCTCTTATGCTTACCAGAACCAGTTTTAGTTGCTGCTACCAGACAACCTTACCTGTTGAAAATAGTCATTTTTTTTATTCTTTAAAAAATAATACAGTAGACTTAATTCAATAGCCATCATAGCAACTTAAGGCCTTTTTTCATAGTTTTTTTTTAGTGTATCCGTCATCTGGAATATATTCAAACTTTTCCATTACTTCTGAAATCCAGACTAAATATTCATTTGAAAGGGAAGATGGATCTAATCACTTATTTCCCCCAAAAGCCTTTGAGACTTGAATTATTGATATAGACATATTGATATTTCTATACCATGACACTTTGCTAAATAAATGTTCCTTTCCCTGTTCAAACAAAATATTTAATTTTTAAAATGACAAATTTTCCTTCCATTATCTGAACTCTATGCAAGGATAACACATGTACGTCAGCTCACTGTAATAGCAAATATTCCTATAAAATATTAAATTATGACAAGGATTAAGCTTTTGCACCATATTAGTTTTATTATATTAACTCTAGAGCTTTTATATAATAGAGGCCCATTATTAACAATCTATGAAAAAAAAATACAAAATAACAACAATGGGGCATTTTAAAAGTTTAAAACTCAAGTTTAGAAAACCTCCTAAAAACTCTAATATTTTGAACCAGTTATCTCACAAGGATCAGGTTTGCATGTTTTGTATTTGTTTGGTGTAGATCCTGCATCAATGAAAGCCACCTTTGGAGACAATGTAGTTCTGAGTTCAGAATATCTTTAAAGTGTCCAAAATACAAGTTCTAAGAATAAATTCAAACATTGTCTAAAGAATGAATATTTTCCTCCGTCTGATTGCAAGACATGCAAACCATCAAAGTTTTAGTAGTGGTCACTGCCTACCTAAAAGGACTCCCAACAAAATCTGACAGCTGTTCAGGATGTAGAAAGTCATTCTTAAAGAGACCTCACACCTGAGGGAAAAATAGGCTTGGAATCAAATGGATCTGGTTTTAAATTGTGGGTCTAACCCTTACTTACCTCATGGACTCTGTGAGGCATATTTTTCACATTTCATAATCTCTGACCACAAGCTACACCCAGCAATTGCTTTTGGTCGGGCACCAGTCGTGAAGTAGTTGTCAGTGCTTGCACACGAGCAAGCACCATAAGTTTAGAGTCAAAACTGCCAGAACGAATGTCCACAACTTGGAAAACAAATTGCAGGGTACACCTTAACTCAGGGGTTTTGAGGACAAGCTGGGACCGGCAGTGACATTAATGTACAGAAATAGCCATAGCAAGGAAGGAAAAGTAGACCAGCGCATATTGCAAAGTCAGCTTTAGAATCCAGCACAAAAGCTTTGAATTCCTTTATGAATTCCTTAAGAAAGTCTGTTTCACTCAGACTGGTTGCTACAGAAGCCCACAATGAGTGCAAAAATCTGCACATGAGATTACTTTGTAGTAAATGGTTGATTTGGAAGTATCAGACTGAATTGAAGGAATTTTAGGAATATCTTTCCCAATTTATTCCTCGGATGTTTTCCTTTAATATGGGCAAAACATAAATATATGAACATTTATGAAACAAATGAAGTGTAAAAGAAGATCCTTCAGTAAGTATACAATTTCAAGTGACAAAGAGTATTGTGTTACATTTAATTGACACAATTGTTTTAGTGTAATGTAAGATAATGGTGCATCTTACAAATAATGGTGTCATAGATGGAATGAAATACAGTGATTGCTTTTTTTTAACTTGATCAATTTTTGCTCTTTTAAAATCCTGTCTAGGCTTCAGTTATCTTATTCATAGTATCTATGTGAAGATTAGAAGTGCTGCACATAAACTGCCTGTCCTAAAATATACTTGCAATACATCATTACTATTATTATTAATTAAAATACCCACATTTTCACACTGAATAAATAGCTGACAGCGAAAAAATTTTAAAAAGATCATCCATGCATCTTTTATTACTCAAACAATTTTATGTATATTTTGCTTATCATCTCTAGGATATATATTTTTAAAACTGTGGCAGACAGGCTCTAAAGCAGTCCCCAATTATTCCAACTCCTGATATTTATGCCTTGCATAACCCCTTCCCCTCAGATGGGGTCAGCCCCTATGGCCTTTTTCAGACCCATATAACATGGCACAGGTGATGGATATTAATTTCAAGATTGCATTACATCAGATTGCAACTTCTGTATTGCTAACTGCATCCCTCTATTAACACACTCACTTGCAGGCTGTAGTAAACTGGAAAATGCAAAAGCCCACGTGGCCAGGAGTTGACTGTGGGGTCAAGTTGAGACGCAGCAAGATTCGAGGGCCTCAGTTTCACAGCTCAGGGCGAGACGAATCCTGCCAACAGTCATGAGAGCTTGGAAGCAGATCCTTCCCCCAGTTAGACTTCAGCCTCGGCTGACACGTTGCTGGCAGCCAGGACCCAGCTGGTCTGTGTGTGGATTCCTGACCACAGAAACGGCAATGTAATAAATGTTTGCGGCTGTAAACCACTATTTTATTGTAATTGTTTATGCAGCAACAGATAACTGATACACAAACATTATATTCACTATAAAAATATATTTTCTGTAGTTTTTAATGAATGTTTAGAATTTCCCATTCATCCACAAATGAATGTACTCCCTGGATGTACTCCACACATTACAGAGAAGACATTTAAAATGAAGTTTTCTTTATCATTGTAATTTGCATATATCCAGTGTATTAAATTTTACTCTTTCTAAGTTGCAAGTTGTCCTCCTCCTAGATGGTTTATTACCTATCTTTACTTCAAGGCTCAAGTAAAATGACATCACTCTCTGTCAACTCTAAAGAGTTGCTGTTTTCCTGTATAAGATACCATTACAGCGTTGTTTTTTTAAAATATTAAGGCATGATTTCATGTGTTCTTTAAAAGTGACAATAACAGTTTTAAAAAGTGTCACTTATTTTTACATATTCATTGGGTGGTATTGATTATAAGCTAGGCCTTTTGTTATAAGAAGATACCGTTCAAGTATTTCTTTATAACAGTGTTTGGAATTCTCTCAAGCAAAGATTTTGCCTTGAAATTAAATTTAGACAATCAAGATTCAATGGCCAGTCCCAGCTGACCAAGACGATACTGTAAGATGCTTCAGGGTACTGTTGCCCCTCCCCACGGTACCTTTGAACAATTAGAAAAAACTGGTAGAACAATCTTCAGGACCCCAGAAAAGAGCTAAAGGGTTGTAACTGGGCAAGTGCTGAATCAAGAAAATGCAGCCTTATAAAGGAGGAGGAGAAACTCACAGCACCCTTGCGCCCACTGTCCAACCCTCTCCCCAGCGTGGTGTGGCGCAAGCCTGAGCTCCCACTGTGGGTCCTAGCCCAGTTCCGGAAGAGCAGAGTAATCTCTGTGCACCTGATCAGCACCAACCTATAGATGGCAGCCTGGAGGACTGAACCAGGTAAGACGACTCAGGATCGCCTTCCCAGAACTTGCCCTGCAGGCAGCAACTCTTACAGACAGCTAAAGCACTGTGAAAAACAACTGAGTCAAAGATGTAATTTGAAACAAGTACAACAAAAAGGTAGGAGACAGAGGGTTAGGAGCAGGGTATGTGCGTACTCTTGGAGTTCAAATGGTATCAAGTGTGAGGCAAAGCAAGTACGGATATAGAAGCTTCATGGGAGGCAATGGATTGTGTGCTTAAATTACCTGAAGGGGAGAAAGTGCCTATCACAGGCATAGAGGGGATATTCAGCATCCTGTGAACAGGGGAATTCCTAGGACCATGAGTAAGCACAAGCCCCAGACAAGACACAGGCTCAGGAAAGATGGGAAGGACTCTGCCCTTCACAGTCACTCACACTGATCTCGATAGGAAGGCTGAACTCTGAAGGAGCACACTAGCCAATGATGGCCAATTTGCAAAGACTGTGGAAGGTATTTTTTGCATTGGTTTGTTTGTTTTTGTTAGTTCCTGGCACTCAAGAAAAGCTCTGTCATATCGTTAGCAGGATATAGAATTATGAAACAGACAGTTTGGGGACTAAATCCCAGAGTTAACATTTTAGAATATTAAAATGTACACTAGGCGACAAAACATTACAAGAAAAACAATGAATCAAAAAATAGTGATCCATCAAAAGGAACAAAGTAAAAGCCCAGAAACCTTCAAAGACAACATTTTGGACATACAATGCAGAAACTGAAAAAAATGACCTTCAATATACCAGAAGAGATAAACACAGAGGAAGAGTTACAGGATGCCAGTGAAAAGAATTTTTAATTGAATCTCAATAAGGAGAGAGAAATCTTAAAAGGGAACCAAAGAGAAACCCTGGAGGAGTTGAAGACCAAAATAACTGAAATGAAAAATCTCTAGAAGGCTTTAACAGCAGATGGAACTAGCAGAAGAAAGAATCAGCGAACTAAAAGACAAGACAATTGAGATGATTTAGGTTGAAAAGGAGAAAGAAAAAAGAATTTTAAAAAGCTCACAGAGCCAAAGAGATCTGTGGGACACCATAAAGTATATTAATATACACTTTATGGAAGTCCCAGAAAGAGGATAAAGAAAGGAACAGAAGGAATATTCAAGAAATAATGGCAGAAACTCCCCAAATTTAATGAAATAGATGAAAAAGCATTCAAGAAACCCAGTGAACCAAGTACAGCACCAACCTGAAAAGAACCATGTCCAGACAAATAGTATTCAAACTATCTGATGCCAAGGACAAGGAGAGAGCTCTGAAAGCTATAAGAGGAAAGCAATGTGTTATGCCTGAGGGAGTCCCAATAGGATTAAGTGATGATTTCTCATCAGAAACCATGAAAGTAAGAAGGCAGTGGGAAGAGCTGTCTTTCAAATATGAGGAAACACCCGAATCCAAGCTGAGGGAGTCTGTCACCAACAAAACGTGCCCTATGAGCCGTGCTAATGGGAATTCTTCAGAAGGAAAGGGAAGGAACTCTCGACAGCAGATTGATTAAAAAAGAAATGTCATATAAAAATGTGTTTTGTTTCTGAATTGAAAACTGAACCTTGATTTGACTTCAGCAATTTTGAGACCTTTTGGCCCAGGTTTCTGAGGATGCGGGAAAGAAAACAACACACTGTCTGGCACATAGGAGCTCTTCAAAAATTATTTGTCAAATTAATACCACATTTTTAGGCTATGCCAATAGAAAGTTGAGTCTTGAACATTAACCAGCAATTCACTCCTAATATTAAAGCTTCTTCCACTTTAGCCAAGGTACAGACTCTAAATAAAATAAGGGTTTTCCATGAATTTCCCCAAACTCATTATTCATGTCTCCCACTTGCTGGTGTATAATCTTGGGGAAATTACTTAAACATTATGAGTTTGTCATCACCATTTTCAAAATGATAGTATTATCGAATATTTAAGGTTACCATATAAATTAGTTAAATGGTAATGTAGCTAACCTATAGTTTATCTGAACATATAATAAGCCAAAATGAGTGCAATTGTTTTATTCACTTCGGCAACCCATTAGATTTATTTGTTTTCTTTATGTGACTGCATCTTTTAAATATTAAAGGAATAGTCTTACTTCAATCACATTTTAATCTTGAGCGGTTTTTAATTAAACTTGCTAACTCCTTCTCATGGTCTTCTTTATTTTTTGCCATTTATTTTGGTGAATTAATTACATGGAAGAGTAATCTAAAATTTTTTATACACCTCTATTTAATCATATCCTTCCTGGCAGAAACTGTTTACAAAATTGTGAAATGCAATAGATTTTTAATAGCTTAATGTGTTAAAACATTGTGGCTACAGTCCTTTATACTTGTAGTTTCATTTGTAAAGAAGAATTGTAAGTAATATGCCATCTATTTTTTTCCCATTTCTAATTGTAGCACTAAATATGAATTTTTAATAGGGATCTTAAATTTGGATCACTGTCATGAGGAAATAGAGAGATATGGGTTACTATATTTGTTTGTTTTCATAATAAATCTGTTATAGTAAAGAATATTTCATAAGATACTAATGTATAAACAGACATAGTGATAGCCAACAATGGAAAAATTATTCAAGGCCTTCAAAGACTGGTAACATTTTATTTCCAAGGAGACAGAACAGAAGCAAAACAAAGTGCTTTTAATTAATTATAATTATGAATAGCAGGCGTAAAAATTATGCCTCAAATAAAAACCTACAAAAGCATAGCAAGAATTATTCTCACATTGTATATAATTATTAATATTAAAAATTATTTTTAATAATAGTCGTCATTTGTTGGTGGTCTTTTATTTTGCCAGACACTCTAAAGCAGTTTATATATGTTATTCTATTAATATTTATGACCATCACTCAATGCATGAACTATTACTTATTTTACAGGCTAAGAAACATAGCAAAGATTAAGGAACTTGCAAAAAGTCATAAAAGGCAGTTAGAAGGACAGCAATTCAAAACCAGTCTACGTGATTCTAATATCCATGCTCTTTCTACCACAGCACACACTATTTTTACTCTTTTCTAGTACACCACACAATATTTTTAAAGTCACAATAATGATTTGTTTTTTTAAGTAACAAATGGATTACAAGTATAAATTATTACAAAATAAGAAGAATGCAGAAAGATATTCATGAGACAATAACAGAAGTAGTTCACTAATATTTTTTGTGATCTTTAGTAGGCAAATTTAAATTCCTTGAATTTCAGTTTTCTTATTTTTATAATGAAAAATAAAGGTATATATCTCAAATGGTTAATGTGAGGTTTTGGTGGAAGCACACTAACTTAACAATTTAAATTCACAATAAGTAATAGATAATATTTTGAAATATTCAGGGTATGAAATTGTTTTTACGGGGTTTATTAGTAATCTTGTCTTAAGAGATAAGTAATACAGTGCTGTTGGCAAGCATATTTATGACCCAATTAAAAGTAATCTTGAAAAATAATTCTATAAGAATTAACTAGAAAAGATAAAGAAAATAATGTTGGGAAAGAAGAGTGTTGAGGAAATCTTATCCTATTTTTGTTTTAAAGATATTATAAAACAGTAATATTTAAAAGAGCTACTAATTTCTAAAGAACCAAAAGGTCCTTAAATGGAATACACAGTAACATATGTAAATCACTTCTTAAAGCAATGAAGAAAGAACAAACTGTTGAACAAATCCTGTTGGGAAAATTGGTTAACAATTTGGAATACAACCAAGTTAAATTCTCACCTTACAGCCTATTTAAATTAAGCTATTTTTAATAATATGGCCAGTGTTAATAGCAATACTTTTTAAGTTACTATGAAACAACTACTACAGTCATTTTACAGAGGAAGAAATTGAGACATTTGTTAACCAAGATCACAGAATTAGAAGTGGTAGCTAGGATTAAATAAATATTTACATGCAAATATGCAAATAAATAGATGAAAGGTAAAAAGGAAGTCATATGGGCAAGAACTTTTTTTAATCATAAGCAATGGTATTACCAAGTAAAATATAAGAAATAAAAATCTCTGTGATTGAAAATTTTTCCTACAAAAAACAACCACTTCTGATAGCATAACAAACAAGATATTGTGAAAAGTTCTGTATTCTTTTAAGTGCTAAGCTTACAAAACAAAACATATATTTATATATATTTTAATTCAAAGACTAATTTGTATACATAGCCTGCTCTGTCCCCATCAGAAATAAATAAATATTCTAAGAAAAATATTTTCAATTGAGATATCTTCAAAGTTCCATCTTGTAAATTTACCTAAATATAAAGTCAGTATGAAAAAATTATCAAGTACATTAAAAATCAAACTTGCACAAGCAACACTAGTGTAAAAAAGTTAAACAGAAAAAAGGTAGTCTGAAGGGCAACAGATAGAGGAATTATTATATATGAAAACATAAAATGAAGTAATAAACATTTTAAGTAAATGAATGATGATAGAAACATTAGTAAGGAAAAAATGCAGTCAAAATGACAAGGCATTTTGATAAAATGACTCTCTAGCACTTCTATAATTTAAAAAGAAATCATTGAAAATATAAAATATGCTTGGGGTTAAATAGCAAATGAGATACAATGAAAGAGAAGTCACAAAATGGCAGAAGAAAAATGGCTTAATCCACCAGAAGATATAACAATGTAAAATGAATATGCAGTTGATACCATAGTTTTAAAATACATAAAGTAAGTATGGACATGATTAAAAGAAGAAATGGTTCCATCCAAAAACATACTGAGAGATTTTAACATATCAATTTCAGCAACTGTTAGAACAGACCCAAAATTCATTAAGGATAAATACTTTGACCAAAAAATTTGACCTAACATGTACAGAGTAGACTACTAAGCCACACAACTCAGAATACACATTATTTTTTAATGTACTTGAAACATTTACCAAGTTTAATAGTAGTCTGGGTCATAAAAGCAAGTCTCAAAAAAGGCCAATGAGTTGAGATCATAGAAGATGATCACAACGGAAGTAAGCTGGAAATCATTAACAGAAAAAGATACCAAGCAAATTCTCAAATGTTTGGAATTTAAGCAATGAAATTCTAAATAATTCCTGACCCAATGTGAAAATCTGAAAGGAAAATAGAAAATATTCTTTACTGACTGATAACAATACAGCATATCAATATCTGTGTGACACAACTAATACTGATCATTTGAAAATAAATGATCTACTTATACATCACCAGAAGTTAGGGAAAGAACAAGAAATCTTAAAAAAGAAGAAGGAAGTTTATAATAAGGATAGGAGCAGAAATTAGAGGACAGTAGAAAGCAAATTCAATTCAGGAAAATAAAAAGTAAAAAGTTTATTCTTTATCATTAAAATGATAAAACCTTGACAAGATTTATAAAGAAAAAAAAAAGAGAAAGGTAAGTATGAATTCCCAATATCAGAAAAAAATTCTTCTGACATTAAAGATTTTAATAGGACAAACATAATATGAAGTTTTAAATGAAACTGTATATTCCTAAAAAACAAATTCCCATATTTAACAATTTTCTATTTATTAAAGAAATGAACTCATAATTAAAGTTTTCAAAAACAACAGAAACTCTAGCTCAATTGGCTTCAACTATTGAATACTTCCAAAACTTTAAAGAAGAAATAGTGTCAATCTTATGCAAACTCAGCAGAGTATGGAAAAATAGGGGAGCATTCCACCCTATGAGGTCAAGCTAACTTCTTACCAAATTCAAGAAAGGAAAATTACAGGGCAATACCTCGCATTAACAGGATGCAGAATTCTAAATAATATATTGATAGCCCAATCCAGATCCATATAGGAACATATGCCCTGCCCATTTTGTGTTTATCCCAGGCTTGCATTGTTAGTTTCCAAAATATCCAAAACCTGATATCATTCAGCTTATGAAGAGACTAAAGGAGAAACATCATAGGGCCATTGCTGAAGTCACCGGACAAACCTGGCAGCCACCTCCCAGCTCCAGGCCACCTTCCTTTCTATTGGGTGCAGATGCTTCAGTATGTTTCCATTCACAGCTCGGGGAGAAGTTAGGTCTAATAAAAAGGCCTGACCACACCTTAAACCCCACACCAGGACAGCAGACCCAGCTGATGATCAGGCTGAACGCCTGACAGGCCCCCACCCCTGGGTCATATAAATATCCTGTCCTCAACTGCAGATTTGTCTCTCCCCTCCAACGAGAAGCGGGGCTGCCATCCATCACCTGGACTCGAGCAGTTGTGTAGGGGACCCTGACAGCTGCCCTGATTCTTTCGCCTGATGCAGAGAATTGAAGTCAACCCCAAGGCTGACCAGTCAAGGGGAAGGCGTTATGGAGCCAGCAGAGATCAGGGCACAAGAACGGTGGGAGCAGCAGTGTGACATTGGCTTGTGATATGAGGGGCTCTATGGTTTGGGAGAAAAAATGGACAGGTTGGAGCTTTTGTAGGTGGGTTCTTAACTGCACTTGCTCTCTGCTTTAACATGCTTCAACATGCTTGAGCATGCATTACATGTACACAAAATGACTTCTAAATTCCCAGAGGAGGAGAATTTACTCTTATGATGAGCTAAGGTTTAGTTAAGGTCACTGAACTATGGTATTGAGTTTGCACTGAAAGATGGAAAGTCTCAGCTTGCAGTTGACTTAGTTCTGGGGTCAGCTATTGACCACAGCTGCCAGCTGTGCTCCATTTTGATTGGCTGTTGGGGAAAGTGGGTCATGAGCAGGGAGCACAGGATGCAGGTGGCCTGCAGGCTGGGGACAGGAGCAGGTGGGCTGCAGGGAGGGGACAGGAACAGGTGGGCTGCGGGCAGGGGACAGGAGCAGGTGGGCTGCAGGGAGGGGACAGGAACAAGTGGGCTGCCGGCAGGGGACAGGAGTAGGTGGGCTGCAGGGAGGGGACAGGAGCAGGTGGGCTGCAGGGAGGGGACAGGAACAGGTGGGCTGCAGGGAGGGGACAGGAACAGGTGGGCTGAGGGCAGGGGACAGGATGCAGGTAGGTACGCTCTGACACTGCTTCCTATGCAAGAACCATCCTTACAAAGGAATGAGCAGGGCTTTCTTACGGGGAGGGAGGGTCCTTTCCAGTCGGACTCTCAGGGAGACTGACCAATGGACTCTCTTCCCCTGCTCTGTTGGACCCTTGGTGCTGTGTAAGGAATAAAGCTATTTGCAGAAAGTTTCTGTTGTGCCTGAGCCTGTGTTCCCACCAAGTAGGGTATAGCGACCAGCTCCAAAATCATTTCAAAAACTCAGAAAAAGTTTTAACCATACTCAGAACCA
Source organism: Dasypus novemcinctus (assembly GCF_030445035.2). NCBI lineage: Eukaryota > Metazoa > Chordata > Mammalia > Cingulata > Dasypodidae > Dasypus > Dasypus novemcinctus. The sequence goes on along the minus strand of NC_080701.1, from coordinate 6,286,917 downwards.
ATTCATGAATTTTTTTAGCAAACTAGGAGTAGAAGGGGATTTAATGTAATAAAATTATGTACAATAAATCTAGCAAATACCAAACATAATAAAATATGAATACTTGATTCCCGATATGGAGGAAAAAAAGTAGGATGCCTGCTTTTCTGTTCTATTTAAGACTGTGCTAAAGACCTTAGACTGTATGAGACCAAAAAATTAAATGAAAGATATATAGTAATTGGAAAGAAAGAAAACTGCCAATTGTACATGGCATTGTTATAAAATCAATAAGAATCTATAGATAAACTACTATAAGGACATTTAATAAATTGATTAATTGTTAGATGCAAACGTCGATAACAAAAAAATATATATTTGCTGTCCAGAAAGTTGGACAAGGACTTTATATCAACAAATTACAAAATTTACTGTAAGATATTAAAGCTGATGTTAATAGATTGATAGATATTACATGTCGAGGATAAGATAAGACACTGTCATGTAGGCTTATTATAAAGCTACTATGATTTTTATAGAGTCCAAAAATACAGCAACCTTATGGAAATGTGCTATATAGCAGAGATGTGATTGTAGATTAGGGGAGAAAAGAAGAGCTTTTCGGTAATTAGTGCTGGGCCAATGGTTATCCTTGAGGAAAAACAATGCAAATAGCAATGGAACATCTCCATCACAGTCTGAACTAAAAGAGGAAAGTATAAAGAAAACGTGAACCTTCTAGAAAAAGTTTATGGACTTGGCATCAGGAAGGATTTCCTAAGCAAAATACAGAAAACAGTAATCATATTAAGAACATTTTTAGGGACCAAATATGCTTTCATTTTTACTAGAGTTTTTACTTTTGAAGGGTAGCCATTGCTTTATTAAATCAAGTACTAATTCATTATTATTTCTTGAACACATTTTTAATTCATGAACAGTTTCCCCTAGTGCATCATGGTTTGAGGAAGAGTTGCCAATAATTGCAAAAGAAGGTAGATGAAATCCCTGCAAGAAGGAAAAAACAATAATCAGGAGAGAAGATGAGACTGGTGACCCTCCGTCTTGGTTGTACCAGGAGGCTGGTGGTGAAAGCCTTGCCCAGCAATTCCTCTAGGGCTGCTCCTGGTATATGGGCTTCTTTCTTACAGAGCCAATAAAGGAGCCGTTCAGCTCTCTATTGCCTGGGCTCTCCCCATCATCAGTGCTCTCCAGGTGTCTCTAGCTTCAGGGTCCATTGTCTCCTCCATCAGCAGGACCGTGAGCCTCGCGTTCTCATCCCAGCTCCACAGGGGCAGCTCTTCCTCCGCCTTCACATGGGCTAATCTCCTCTTCACACATTGTGCTTGCCTTTCTCACACTTTCCCTGCCCTTCTCCTACCAAGTCGAGGTAGTTCATTCCCAGTTCCTCACACAAGGACCTGCCCTGAGCATCGGAAAGAAGCTTTCTCATGAATTATCTGAAGTCATGAGCATGGGGTCTGACAGCAAAACCATTAAGGTTTGGACACAAAATTTTCCATTTCTCAATATGCAGATTATATGCTAATGAATATTAAATGCCAGGACATCAGGAGAACCCTGCTGCTTTTTTGTTTTTAAAGATTTATTTTTTATTTATTTCTCCCCTTCCCTCCCCCTCCCCCAGTTGTCTGCTCTGTGCCCATTCGCTGTGTGCTCTTCTGTGTCCACTGGGATTCTTCTCAGTGGCACTGGGAATCTGTGTCTCTTCTTGTTGCGTCATCTTGCTGCATCAGCTTTCCGTGTGAGTGGCGCCACTCCTGGGCAGGCTGCACTTTTTGCACACGGGGCAGCTCTCCATGCAGGGCGCACTCCTTGAGCATGGGGCTCCCCTACACAGGGGACACCACTGCGTGGCATGGCACTCCTTGCGCACATCAGCACTGCACGTGGCCCAGCTCACCACACAGGCCAGGAGGCCCTGGGTTTGAACCCTGGACCTCCCATGTGGTAGGCGGATGCTCTATCAGTTGAGCCAAATCCGCTTCCTCCATTGCTGCTTTTTGACTAGAGGGAAGTAAGATGAAACAAGAAGCCACATAAAGAGACAGACATTTAATTACAATTTGTAGTTCAAGCTATGGGGGAAATTGTGTTGAGACATGAGCTTAATAGGTGGGTCTCCACAGACATACAGGTGAGGAGCCTACGCTGCATTTCAGTCAGCGAGGCACATAAAGGAAGAAGAGCTAGCGGGTAGTCCCTTAGATGAGCTCAGGAAACGAACAGCAAGGGTAGATCTGTGAGTGTAGGAGACAGGGTTAGGAAATGAAGTCAAAACCAGACATCGGAGCGCCCATGCAGGGACTTTAAGCAGTGATATGCATTGAATTGGTAGATCTCACTCCATCCAAGTGACATCATTTTGAACTCCCATCAGTAAATAAGGGCTTTTCAGTAATTAGTACCGTGGCAATTGTTATCCATAAGGAAAAACAGTGCAAATGGTAATGGAACACTCTGTCACAGCATGAACTAGAAGAGGAATTATAAAGAAAACATGAAACTTTTGGAAAAATTTTATGGACTTGGCACAAAGGATTTCCTAAGCAAAATACAGAAAATAGTAATCATATTACTATTAAAAAATTCACCACAGTAAAATTTTAAAATTACTCATTAAGAGATACATTTTAAAAGTCCCAAGACAAACCACAAATGGGAAGTTACTTGCAAATTCCCTGCCAACAAAGAATCAATAATCTGAATGCATGAAGCCCTCCTGCAAATTAATAAATAGAAGACAACCAATAGAAAGATGGGGGAAGAAAACAAACAGGCATTTTCACCTCAGAGGAAGCACAGGTGGTCAGTGAACAAAAGAAATTATGTTGAGCCCATCGCTAATCAGGGGAATGCAAGTCAAAACCAAAATGGGATGCAAGTTTACACTGAACAGAACAGCAAAAATGTGAAAACAAAATTGGGTAATGTCAAATATTAGTGAGATTGAGGACACATAGCTTGTGGTCCTAGAAATTTATCTGGCAACTTTCCCACCATGGCTACCCACTCCCTCCCTCCATAATTCTGAGTCAAGCGACCTGCAGAGCTGTTTTGTGCTAGAGCCGGTGGGGGAGTGAAATGGCAGCCCTGGTCTTGTAGACATCAAAGGTCAGTTGAGGCACCAGGCACAGAGGCAGCTCACACATATGATCTGTGTGGGACCAGTCAAGCCCAGCTCCTTCGGCTCCTGCTGCCTTGCGGTTTCCTCTCGGTGCCAGGGCTCGTCTAGCTCTGTAAAAAAGGGCACCATGTTTTCCTGCAGGATACCTTCACCATCGTAGTTGAAATCTTGGAGGCAGAGCAAGATGGAGATTTCAGTTCGTCCTCATGGTTTCCAGCTTGTCCAGCCTCTGCCCTATTTAATATCTTTCCTTTCTGCACGTCAGCCCAGCTGAGTTTTGACGCCAACACCCCACACAAAAACGAAAGCCTTATATACGCTCTTTAACTCCCATGAATGTGTTATGTCTAATTCTTATCACTCTTTGATTAACAGTTTGGGCTGATTGTGGAATGATGATAAAAACAAGCTGTGGCAAGTAATGGCGTCATACTCCATTACTAAGGAAAAATACCACCTTTATGCCCTTTTATCTACTACATTTGTTTAGGGACAAAATTATACGCAAAATTCACCATTCTTTTAAATTTGCTTATGTGTAATGCCTATATGATTTCTTCCTACTAAACTTTAATGAGGTCAAATTTATCATTGACAGAAAGCGTGATTCCCAACGATGCCAAGTGCTCCCCCAAGGACAGGGTCCACCCACAGGGGTGAGGTACCCAGGGAGCATGGGGACACATCAGATGTCACCGTCAGCCAGGCGGGCTTGTACAGAGACCAAGCGACTGATCTTAGAAATGGCATCCGAGGAAGAAATCAATAGGCAGAGAGTCCAATACCCAAAGGCAATCTAAAAGGAGTAAAACAGAAAAGAAGCACATAGGTGAGACAAGGGGGCTTCAACAGGAAGAGCAGGAAAAGAAGGATGTCAGGGTGAAAGTGAGAGCACCTGGAGGAGTCTCTGAGGGAAAGGAAGCCAGCTGCAGCTGGTGGCTTTTCTAATGGCCTCTGGTGAGGATAAAGGGAGCGAGTCACAGCTATGCTTTTTCTGTTAACATTATATTTTCCATTTATCATCTCAAGTCCTTAACCACTAGAGAACAAGTCCCCAAGAACGTGGTAACCCACATGTAAATTTAAGTGAATGGAAAGGAGAATGAAATTATTAATGATGGCTTATGTGCACTTTACGTATCTGGATTTCAGCATTTTGACCAATATCTTGAATTCCCTAGCAGTAATTTTGGCACTATCATATAAATTGGCATCTATTAATAAGAGAGCACCTGTTTATAATGTTGCAGTGTTTTAAAATATGAAATCTGACACTGAAACCTGAAGTGTAATCATATGAATATCTAATTGCAATAAATAAAGAAAAATGAATATTGTAGGGATTCAACTATTTGACAAAAATCATAAGACCATAAGCAATAAAGACATATCTTAACTCTCTATTCAAATGTAAAGATTTTTTCTTTTCATACTCTCAATTTTTTCTTTCAATTCTCCACCTTTTACACTCATACTTTGTTTTGATACAAATATTGTTATTTAAAATGAATGTTTAGATTATCAAAATCCAACATTGTATTTTAAATGTAATCTATAGCTATTTGATTTACTTCTATGATAATTTTTATGGGGAGGATTGTCTTTAGTTATGTTCCTAATTCTAAGTAATCTGCACCACCTTATACTAGTTGAAATCATTAGAGCTTGATTAGTGTGATGATAATTGGTGGGTTGATTATCTCAAATAATGGTAAGTACAAGCAGCCTCCAATGGCAGATATACAAAACTATGTAAATAAATCCGGTTTTTAAAAGAAACTCCTAATAATTTCTTTTGATAAAAATTCATATCCTCCAATTTCCAATTCCATGATCCCAATTTACTAAGCAAACCTTAGAGAAAGCCCGTTGACTATTTTGAAACTCAATTTAGCATGACAAAATATAAAATAACCGTAAATTTCCCTTAAGAATTATGCTAAAAGGATTTGTGGTAGCTAAATATCTGTTAAAATTCTTTGTTTCTAGCAACGGCTAACCTAGAGCTTTAGATTCTCAAAAGCCCTTTTATTCTTTACCCCTTACTAGTCCCACAGATCTTCTAACAAAAATTTATGGGCTCTGGCTCTACTATAATATTTATCAAGGTCAAATTAAAGATTTGCAGCTTAAATAATAAAGTCTACCACCTTTTAAAAAAAATTTTCATCAATTCGGTTTAACACTGGATTAAATTCCTGGACTATGGAGCGAGTTTTCTCTCACTCCTGCTGTGATAGGACAAATAAAAATCAACACAAGTGTCCTCTTTAATGTTTACCAGATGAGGATGCCAGAATATCTAGAAGAGGGGACAGACATGAGGACGCCAGTTTCAAAAGTACCGATATTTGGTTTCCAACACCTCATGCTTTGAAGAAGGAAGGAAGGGGAGACTGTAGGAAGAGGGCAGAGTAGGGAGCTCCAGGGCTTGGTCCTCCCACCAGAAAAACTAGTAAGCAGGCAGGAGCAGTCTGATGCGACTATGTTGAGACTCTGGAGGCCAGAAGAGCACAGTGCAGCATCCAGGGAAGAAACAGGGCCACCGACCAAGGAAGGGGGCACGGGCCAGCTCCAGAGTGCCCTGGGGAAGGGACCAAGTGAGGCGCCAAGAGCTTCTCCCACAGCTCCCAAACTGAGCTTTGCTGACCTGCCCAGCTGTGCAGCCCATCAGCTAAATGTCCCCCGCAGACCTGAGGAGGCATAGAGCCTAGCCTTTTAGCCGCAGACTTTGTCCCAGGTGGGTTGAAGCAATGCCTCCACCACCATTCTCTGGGACAGCTTGAAATGATGACTTGGGAAAGTTATCTCTAGTGCGTGCTGCCCAAATTTGCCCTCCAAGTGAAAGCGGTTTGAGACAATGAAAGGAGGAGGACAATGTAGGGCAAAGGCTTGTCAGACAACCAAGAGAGGAAGGTCTGTTTCCTGGGAAACAGAGGGGCAACCAAACTCCTATAAACAGGAGAAGTCCAACAATTGCCAAGCAAAAGCCCAGGAAAAGACACAGGACAAGAAAGACAGAGAAATCCCTGCACACTGCATTTGCCTTGAGCAGATCTTCTTAATAGGAGGGCTGAAGCTCAAGAAAAGCTCTTATTACCAGTCAGCACAAAATCAAGAAACAGACATCTCAGGGAATAAACCCCACAGATAACTTTTTAAAATATTAAAATGCACATGTGCATCAAAAGAGTATAAGACAAAAAATTAGGAAATGATGGCCCACCCTAAGGACAGGGATAAAAATACAATATCAACAAAGAAGACCAGAATGTGAACATACTGGACAAAGTTTAAAAGATGATATTAAAAATGCTTAAAGGAGATGAAGGAAAATACAGAGAAAGAACTAAAGGATACCAGGAAAACAATGAATGAGCATTATGAGATCTTAGTAAAAAGATAGAAATTTTAAACAGGAGCCAATGGAACTACTTGAGTTGAAGACCATAGTAAGTGAAATGAAAAATGCCCAGGAGGGTTTTAAGAGCAGACTGGAGCCGATGTAAGAATCAGTGAACTGAAAGACAAAACATTTGAAATGAGTTAGGCTGAGGAGCAGGAAGAAAAAAGAAGTATAAGAAGCAAAAATAGCCTGACACCATAGAAAACACCAGTATATACATAAAGGAATCCCAGAAGAAGAAGAAAGAAAGGGGTGGTCAGAATAGTCAGAGAAATAATGACAGCTTCCCAAACTTAGCAAAAGACATGAATATGCATATCTAAGAAGCTTAGACAACAACAAACAGGATAAACATGAAGAAAAATATACCTTACCATATACATACAGATCATGCTACTAATGGCAAAGGAAAAGGAGAGAGTTCTGAAAGCTGCAAGAGAAGACTGGAAGATTGATGTGTTATAAACAAGGGAGTCTCGATTAAATTGAATGCCAATTTCTCATCAGAAATCATGGAAGAAAGAAGGCAGTGGATTGAAATACTTAAAAGTGCTAAAAGGAAACAACTGCCAGCCAAGAATTTTACAACTGGTGAGACTTTCTTTCAAAAATGAGGGAAGTTTAAGACATTCCCAGGTAAACAAAAGCTGAAGTTCATCACCAGGAGACCTGCCCCCTGCCCCACAAGCAATCCTAAAGAGAGTTTTTAAGACTGATAGGAAAAGACATTACACAGTGGTTCAAATAAAGAAATAAAGAAAGGCAGTTCCACAGAAAGCTAAGTGTAAAAGGACCATAAGACCTGGCAATCTCTGTAGAATTGAAGCAGGGACTCTAACAGATATTTGCACACCAATGTTCATCGCAGCATTGTTCACAATTTCCAAAAGAGAAACAACTCAAGCATCCATGAGTTGATGAATAGATAAATATAATGTGGGATATACATACAGTGGAATATTATTCAGCCTTAAAAATAAATGAAGTCCTAATACATGTGAAAACATGGACGAACCTTGAAGACATCGTGTTGAGTGGAAATATGCCAGATACAAAGTGACAAATATTGCATGATCTCACTGATTTGAAATAATTAGAATAAGCAGACTCCTAAAGTCAGAAACTAGAATACAGGTTACCGGGAACAGGACGGGGACTGGGAATGGGAAGTCAAGGCTTAAAATATAAAGGGTTCCTATTTGGAATGATAGAAATGCTTTGGTAATGGATGGTGGTGATGGTAGTAAAACACTGTGAAAGTAATTAATAGCCCTAAAACATATATCTGAATGTAATTAAAAGGGGAAAAGTTAGGTTGTATATTGGTAATGCAATAAAACTTAGTTTTACAAATCAATGGGACTACACTACACAAGCAATGAACCCTAAATTAAAGCATGAACTTTAATTAGTAGTCCAATTATAAAAATGTTCTGCCTACTTGTTCTGTAAACCCACAACATCTCTAACAAAGAAAAAAAAAGGATAATTGATCTCATACCACCATCTCTCCTTGTGAGCTGCCATGTCTCTTGGATTACGAGCCTGACGTACAATGACCTGAGAACTTTGTGCATTGTAAACATTTTTCTTTAACTCAACTCTTTCACAATGACACATCACAAGACAGTGCAATTAATTCATTTTCACTGTTTCAAATTTCCTATCATTCTAGAAGTATGAATGTTTTAGAATTTCTTAGAAATTTGAGATGAAGCCTCTCATTCATACATAAGGTAAGTAAAGATCCCCGGAATTAACGTGATCAAACTTCATTTTAGAAAATCACTCTGGCTTCTGTGTTGAGAATAGACTACAAATAACAGAAAGGACAGAAACGGAGCTGAGTTAAAGCTACTGCAGTGATCAAAGTAGATGATTGTTCAGACCAAGAAGAGAAGAGTGGAGGGGTGATAAAAAGTGGTCAGATTCTGAAGAATCATTAGATTTCCCAGAGATTGTAAGAGGTGTGAGAAAAAAGACAGTGATCAAGAACGATGCCAATAATTTTGGCCTGAAAAGTGGGAAGATTGTATTTGCTATCAACAGAAGTGGGGAAGACTGCAGTTATAATGGGTTTTGCGAGTAAGCTCTGGGATTCCGTTTTGGAGTGTTAAGTGTCAGGTTTACATTAGGCACTAAGTGAAGGTGTTGCGTTGTCAGTTGGATTCATGAGTGAATTTCAGAGAAAGAGTCTGGGTTAGAGACATAATTTTAAGAATCATCAACACACCATTGATATAACCATAAGACTGTAAAAGATCATCATGGTAATTTTATATAGATTGAAAAAGAAGAAAAAAGAGAAAGACGAAAAGAGAAGGGAAGGGAAAAGTATCCAAGAATTGAGCCTTGGGCACTTCCACTTCAAGAGACCAGGCAGAAAAGGAGAAACCGCCAAGTGAACCCAAGAAGTGGTGTTACAGAGAAGGAGGAAAAGAAAGTTGAGTGTGATGCCCAGGGAGGCAAATAAGGAATTTAGGGAGTAAGGAATAACCAACTCTGCCAAATGTTTCTAAGTATGATGAAGACTGGAAATAGCGTTGGATTTATCAATATGAAGGTGACTGATGTCAATGCAAAGAGCACTTTTGATTGAATGATGCAAGTAAAGGCCTAATTGGAGTAAGTGAAGAAAGAATAGAAGGTCTATCTGAATCCTCAGCAAAATCCTTGCACCTTTGAAGTCAGATACTTGCTGTCATTTTTTTCTTTGAAATCTCAAGCTATAGAATAATGCTTGGGAGAAAGTTCGGTGTACCACAAATAATTTAACCACATAGAGATAACCTATAATTATTATATTGCATAAAAATCTATGCCATATACATTTGTGAAACCATTACTATTGTATATTCATTCTGAGTGTTCCTTAATTTTAATATTCTGGGAAAAAAGCAACTACAAATTATATTAAGATGATTTTTAATTGCTCTCAGATTGCCCTAGAGAATATAAAAGAAATAGAGAATCTATTTTCTAATCTATTACAATCTTGTAAACTATTTTGTAATTAATTATTATTCAGAACAATGAGAAGAACAGGAAATCCAGGAAATCATGATGAGAATGGAGAGAGATGAAAAGAAGAGGAATAAACATGGAAGAGTTGAAGAAAAAGATAATCCATGGAATGAAATGAACCAGTTATTAGGAGCAAGTTTGGTGAAATAAGAATAACTAAATCAGTGGATATAATTGAGGCAAATAGTCTGGAATTTGGAGTAGGGATACCTCCAATTCATCCAACAATGTCAAGGAAGACATTGAAAATGAGTCAAACACGCCCTGGACAGGAGCTTACCTTTAAAAAGGGTGGCCATCTCAGCATCATGTTTGGGTTGCGAAGTAGAGGAAGGAGTAAATTTGAGGGGTACTGTGGGTTAAATCATATCCCCTTACATTCAATGGTGTATATTTAAAATTGAACATTTTTCTTGAAATGATCTGATAATAAAATAAGGAAAGGGTGACTGTTACATATATGAAAAATAAAATGTAATAGAATCACATGTAGTTTGTTGGTTTATTAGAGAATTTAGGCAAGTACAGATAAATGCTTTGATTCTCACACTGCAATGTGTGATCACTATTCCAGGTAATTTTATCAATATGTTGTAGTTAAACCAAACCTTGGTATAGTATTTATGATTCCGTTTTTTGGGGAGAGCACCTAAAGGTCCATGATATACAGCCATGTGGACTGGGATAAGCTTCGTATTTAAATATCACACACTGTACACCTCCCTGATTATAGACTGAACTTAAAAGCCTCCTACTGTTTGCAGTTCAATTTGGCCACGTGTATATTCACTCTTGATTTCATATGTACTGTTACTTGTGTCTGTGTTTTTAATTAACAACTTTTGACATTTGAGTAAAACATGTCCTTGCGTAAAAAAAAATACTCCTAAAGTAAAAAAAAAATCAACTGATAAAGCAAGGGTAGAGGGTAAGAATCTGAAAATATGATTTTTTTTTAAACAGAAAACTTTTTTTGGTTAAAATTAAACACTGAAATTTTTAATTCTGCCGTGTCCCCAATTAATATCTTACCTGAGCTCACCATTTTTCTGATCTATACAAACAACCACAACAAGCTGTATAACATGAGTAAATCTTCCGTAAAGACTCTCTGGGAGAAACTGTATGTATGCTACATGGTAGCTTAAGGGTATGTCTTAGGAAACTCTTAAAGATCAAATTGCCAACCATTTCCAATCAGTATTAATTGTTGAGGTTAAAGAAATGTGTCTATTCAGCAGAGCTTCTTTAGTATCTGCCATTTTCAGAACCATGCTCTCTATGTGCTTATAAAGACCTTGTGGATTTGTTACCAAACCTCTTAGGTTCTGATCAGTGCTCTGCCTAAAGTTTGAGAACAAAACCCAGGTATGTGATTTCCTGGCTACTTTGAAAATTGCATTTTGATGACACAACTGTGATATTCAATTCCGTTTCTTTTCCAGATTACCTCCACCATAAAGGTGTCCGTGGTGTTTCATTAACTCTCATAGGTGTTGTTTTCATTACCTCATTTTCCTTCTAAGATCTGAGCTATTGAAGTATGTTTCCTCTATCTCTTCCACACAGTTTCCCATCTAATATGAGTGATAAGTGAGGGAGCTTTATCTATAATATATCATTGATTTTTTTCCCCAAAGAATTAACTGGAGGTTTTCCAAATGTTGTTTTTTTAACCCAAATCCAATGCTACCTAAGCAACAACCTAATTCACACTACATCAGGACACTATTTCTCTTTTTATGTCTGCAGCTTTACTTTAAAATAGTTCAGTTTCATATTATTACTATTAATTTTGTTTGGTGATCATTAAAGACTGAGAGAATTAGAATCTTCATGCACCATACATTTAAATTATTTATGGATTAGGAAAAAGGCTTATTGGTTTTATCTGCCAATGTGAATAAAGGAAAGGGAAGCTACATTTTAAAACCATCTATCCTGAGGAAGTGATCTTGGTACTTTCCATTCATTACTTTTTAACACCCTCACAAAAGCTGAAAGGTGGCATTGTGTTCTTGATTTAGCCAATGGTGACAAGACTAAATAGAAAATTTCAGATTAAAAAACAGAATTTTGAGAAATTTGGGATGCCTCTTTAGTTCCAAAGTCTATATATTTTTCAATATGCTATTATGTTTTCCCAATAGCTATTTTGCTTTTAATAGCAGGACCTATGTGAACTTACCTATTTAAATGCCCTCTCACTTGATTTCTTGCATATGAAATTACTATTTCATATGCACATGTGACACAGAGAATGAAGAATTGAAGAACCTCTCTGAGCCCTTACAATCAGGATACTTAAGACTTGCCTTGTTAAGTCAAAGAGGATGCAGCCTGATTAAGCCTGTATCATAAGCAAAAGCACTCGGCAGCTTGGTGGCATTGTTCACTCCAGAGCAAGAACAGAGGTGTCAACTCTAGAACTGCTATAGATATGCATATAGATAAATAGATTCCAGCCAAAGGGACGAAGATGGACTAGAATATGGTAGGAACTCATAAAAAAGGAAAGTCAGACATCATCCTTAACGCACACACACATACAAAGCCGTATAACTGATAAAATTACAACTTTTCTTGAGCACCTAGAGCACTGAAGTCTTAGGGCAACCATCTAACCTGAAATCTAAGGAAAAATAAGTCCTTCCAAAGACAGATGAGACATGAGCACTTGCTAATAAAGAGCAGACATCACATGCTGGACACCATTCAGACCAGCCAGAAAAACCCAGTTAATATGTAGAAGAGGCTGCTAAAGGCTATGTCTAGGCTAGTGTGAAAGTATAGAGATCCTAGGAGGTGCAAGCACAAATGGCTGTGAAATGAAATTGCTGGGTACACAGATAAACACAAATAGAGTAGCAGCTTGTAAATGTTATATTAGTAAAGTAAATATTAATTCTTTTTTTTTTTTTGCAAAGGAATAACCAGGTATTTCATGGGACTTAAGTAGAGAAGATTACAACTATATAAATTTTCATTATATTTTGTTGAGATGCCTAAGAAAGGATTACCCATTGAGTATTAAGCAATGCATCTAAACACATAATGAATTGCCAAAGCTTTCAAAATATGTGGATGAGATGCTAAAGTCTTCTTTGGTGGGGGCAGAGGGAATCCCAGCCTTCCAGCTCGCACTCCCTTTGCTACCCTTGAGGAGTTACATGGGGAATGTTGAAAATACCAAAAGTCAAGTTATATTCCCTGGTGACTACCTGGCTCACGGTAATTTATACTTCCTTGTCATGTCAAGAATTGTAGCACAGGCTGCCACCCAGCCGACACTTTTCTTTGCCTTGGCTTCTCTCTCCAATTTTCTTTTTCATCTGCTCAAAGAGGCATAGGGGGCAGATATCCCTTTTACTGAATAAGCAAATATTTAAGAGGGGAATGGAATGTGGTTTTCCCCTCTTTTATATCCACCTCTAAGATATGCTTGCACACTCCCTGTCTTAGTTTCCTAGTGCTGCTGACAAAGTACCACAAAACGGATGGCTTAGAAACTGAAATGTACTCTCTCCCACTTCTGGAGCCTGGAAGTCAGAAACCTGTAGGAAAGACTCTTTCCCTGCCTCTTCCGAGCTCGGGGTGGTTTGCTGATAGTCCTCGGGCTTCGATCTGGTGTTTTCCCTGGAAGTCTGTATGTCTGTGCCCAAATTTTACAGTTATATGAATGAATTAACTATTAATTCGTACTGAACCAGGTCCCACCCTAATCCAGTTTGGCCTCATTCACAAAACTTAACTCCATCTGCAATGACCCTACTTCCACCCCATTTAAACAATACTGGAAGTAAATATAACCAACACTCTACAAATGAGGAAATGGGGTTTTAAGGCTTAAGCTTGCTAGGTTACCCAGCCAGTACATTGCAGAGTTAGTCTAGACATCCAAGTCTAGTGGACACAGCCCGAAGTCAAGTAGCTGCAGCCTCTGCCTGGCATGGCATTGCGTAGGAAATCAACCCCATCCTGGAGGCCAAAAGTACTTGTTGGGGAAGATAATTTGAGATTCTCCCTCTTACAAAGGTTCATCTAATAATAAAAAGGACCTTTGAAAGCTCAACACCCAGGAACCACGGCTGACCAAGGCAAGGAGCAGTTTAGGCAACTTCAAGATGACAAGGCAACTCACATTCTGCTGAGCCAAGGAAGTGCCAGAGAAAGCTTTAAAAAAAAATAAAAAGCTTTGGGGATCATCGATCCCATGCCTTCATAAGGAATGCCTGAATGACATGAATAACACTAATGTTCTTAGGACACTAGTATTAATAATGCCATTATTAATGCACTAATTATTTTGTTATAATTATTAGACTAATTGTACTGAAAATATTCTAAATACTAATATTATTAGCATTAATCCAAGAATACTGATAGTACAGCAAGTAGGTTGTGCTAAATACAGATAGAATCCCAATGATCTTGAACTTGAGCCACGGAGGTAACATGCGAAATTCTATCACTGCCATATTGTCCTAGGGGACTTGGCTTTCAACATGAAGCAACTCCCCGTTTTCAGTTCTGTGGTTTACAAAGGAAGTTTACCACGAAGTTACCTTAAGTTTCACCTGCACAAGCCAATTTCAAGACCCTGAGGGATCCTAGTGATGTTTTCACGTGGTCATATGTCTCTGTACTTTCCTAAACTAAGAAATGTTACATTAAATTAAGACCACTGTCTCTTTCCATTCCAACCCCACCACCACTGCCAATTCCCCACATGAACACACACACTCAGACCATAATGTAGAGGCTGCCCCATGTGTGTTCCTTGCATTCTGTCTGCTGTGTTGGTGACATACAAAATATAGAATTCTGGCACAAAGGTCAACCATCTTTTCTCTGTTCTTCCATGTCTTCCAAATACATTTGTTGGGTTTAGTCAAAATCATACTGGCAGATCAAAGAGGAAATGGCAGTCAGAAAATGTGTGCTTAGGTTTTCCAATCAGATCCCTCAAGCTAGAACATCTCATGCTCTGTATCTTTATGGGAAGTAAAAGAAGGAAATTTGTTCCATGGGGGTAAGGGGATGAAGCAAGGAGTTTTCATTTGTGTTTTGAAATATGAGGCCACAACAGGCAAAGAGATTAGGTCAGTGGCAGCTTTTTGGAAAACAGACAAAGTCTAAGAAAAAAATAGGAGTATGTATTCAGCAGAGACCTCATCAGTATGACATAGGGTTAGTAAAGCTATGATACTCTAGAAGAAAGCTATTGATCATCTTGTGAAATAAATGAGTTGAAATTGCCATTTAACTTATTACTGGAGTCATAATTTCCATGACATTAGCTCAACTTTCATGCTCTATTGATACTTATGAGAACTTTTCTTTTTTCTAGGATATTTCAATGGACCAAAATGGATTCCCAATGTCTCCCTAAAAGAAGCAATAGTAGCAACTATTCTCCTCTTTGAACAGGAACAGTCAAAGATGTATGCAGCTAATATGTATTTTTAAAAATAGAGTGACAAAAATTTATTTTAAAACACATGAAATCTCATTATCTTAACAGTTGCATTGAGCAGTCCACTTTTCAAGAAGTCTTATATTTGGGAACATCACCTTTTCTCAACACAATGTAATATTTATCTTTTAGTTTGTCTGGAAATAAAATAAAAACTTCATCTTATTTAATCTTCTAAAATCTGCATTATTCTTCCTACTGCTATCTGCTGAAGACCATACCATTTTCTGTGTAAAACCTACAGTAAGTATGCTGAATTTAGTATTTAGCTAGTCATTTTGAATTGTACTTAATACTCTCCAAAATTCTTAACATATTATCTCTCTTGAATTTGTCAGGTGCTGCCTCAGTTTGCTATAATATAATGCTAAAAGGAAGAATTCTGAGTTTTTACTTTCTAGTCAGTTTTATTATATTCACAATTGTAAATCATGCCTAAAAGACTAGTAGATTTGCACACACATTACAGGAAAAAAACATGATAAATAAGTGTGGGCGAATTCACATAATTCTAACACCTACAACTTGAAAAGAAACAAATGGTATTTATTAGCTTATTATTAAAACAAAGGAGGCATTCTTACATATATGGACAGAATTGTTGTAGAGGAGTAGGGATATATGATTCATACACGCCATTTTTATAGTTAAATAGAGCCGAAGTATTCTGCCTCATCAGAGGGATTGTACTTTCTACTTGACTGAAGAGAAGGATAAAGAAGGTAAAGGAAATTGGAAACATTGCCTGGAAGTGTCTTTGTTACCTAAAAGTTCTAAGAGTCTACTGAACAGATTACTTCCAAGATACTCAAAGAGCTTCTTAATTAAAATTGTATTGATGTATTGTATCTGCAGAGATAATTAAATACAACACTGGTTTTCGCATGCAAAAACATATTTGTCTTGCCAAGAAAGTAATTGAGAAATAGAACTGAGTGACTCAGCCTTGATGAAGAAACTTTTGTCAGAACAGTTTCTGTCGGTTCAGGAGACTCTGAGAATTGCCTACTGACATATGGGTTGGCCTGGGCTGCTTTTTGTGTTTTAATTGAACAAGAAAAAAGGTAGCATAGTGAAACAAATGCGGATTTCTCCCCATGAGCTCACACTATGAAAGAAGATCATCTAAATTGGATTACAAAAGCAACCGAGAGTTGTCTCTTCATTCACTTGGTATTATTCATCTGTTTTGAGGTGTTGCTTAGCCTGATTTAAACAATTACTCAACTACTAAATTGTATTTTGCCACTTTTAAATATAAATCACTCTCACCTGCCAGCATCCCAATGACAATAACTGCTCTGAAGGAGTCAGTCCCATTGAAAAGATCTTTTGTCCCGTCATTGGCAGTGAGCTATGGTGATATCCATGCAGTTACTGAAGCAAGATTGTAATTGAGAACAGTGGCAAGAAAATCCTAGGGACCTCATCAGCCTTCTTAAATTTGTTTAACAGATTTACAGCAAGAATGTAGCTAATGCTATGCAATATATAATATCCTTTAAATCCCTGTAAACATGCAAGGATTTAAGAAAATGACTTTGTTAGAAGAACATAAACTCATTGATTCAGATTTCCAAAAGCTTTACAATGTCAGCACCAAATGACTCCAGATGAAGTTAAACAAGCCTACCCAAGAGCAAAATATGATCCCAAGGCTTTATTCTGACATCTTAGAAAAAGAACATCAAAAGAGTGGAAACATCTATGCAGGCCCTAGCATTATTCACTTCCAGCAGAGCTCCTCAGAGTTCACCAGAAGCTCTTCAGAACACTGATAGCGGCTGAGCTAGTTAAGAGTTCAAAGGAAGGATTACCCAGTGGTAGAGACGATGACCTCCACGTAAGTGAGCAAATCTCCACCTCCGTGTCCCAGTGGAAAAGTGGGGGGGGGGGGGGGGGAGAGACATTATAAAATACTTTTGGATTTCTAGAATGACAGAGGAAGGTCCTCTGAAAACCTGTTCTTCCATAAAAGCAATCAAGTTGTCAAAGTCAACTTTTTCAAAACTCTGGATATCAAACCAGACGCTTCCAACAAATGGAGGCGCCACTGTTCAAGAAAAAGGAACAGCGTGACTTGAGGCCTTTGAGCCTCGTCTGCCCAGTCCCACAGGCCTGAAAGGAAACTGGGTTTTGTTATCCTGAAAAACCCATTCCCTGCTGTGAGATCTGCCTGGCAGCTCCTTCAAAGTCCCTTAGGAGGATTCCTCCTCATTGGAGCTGACTCAGCAAGGGCAGAGGGGAATTGCTGAAAACGACTGTTTAATACTGAAGGTGCCAGGTGAGAGGCTGACCAAACAAGGTGAAGGGAAGAAACGAGAATGCGAGGTCCACAGTGGGCTTTGGAAAGAGCCAGCCATTCCTAGGGACCCAGGAGGACACGCACACCACAGCTGTGAACTGCTTGAACGTTGAGGGCGTGCCCCAGCACGAAGTCCCTCTACAATGGGGGAAGGTGATGGCTAGGTCCTGTCATTAGCTGACCAGTAAGCCAACCAGCCCTGACTCCAGCGGCCACACGTGACAGGCGATACAGACTTTACAAAAGCGTTGAGAAAGATGGTTTAATTACTCTCAGACATGCTTTCAAGAACTGTTTGTGAAGGTTTCAGTCTCTGCTGCTTCATGTGGTTAGCATATATAACCCATGCAATGCAGCAGTGCTCCAAAATGTACTCCCAAATGCAATGAATTCCCCAGTGATGAAAGAGGTTGTTGATGTGGGAGGAGGGGGTGAGGGGGCATGGGGTATATGGGGACCTCTTATATTTTTTATTGTCACATTTTTTGTGATTTATATATCTTCAAAAAAATACAATTGAAGAATAAATTTTAAAAAAGAGAAATATATTTTTATAGGAAATTAAAAAGTCTCATGCAATAAATCCCTTGCAGAAATCAGCAGCAAAATAATGTTTTTCTGGCCTTTTAAATTGGTATGTTCCATTTTATAACCTAACCAGAGCAAAGCAAATGACCATGTGTCCCTTTCTTGCACTGGATGCCAGCAAGCTCCAAGTTAAACTTTGTTCTCAATTCCCTTAACATCTCTTAGCTTTATTACCTTACGTCACTATCCTCTCATTCTTCACCCTTGTCATAAACCAATAATGTCTTAGTTTTGTTTTCATGATATGTAAACACTAAACTGATGCTTTAAATGAACACTACTAATCTCGTTTTTTACCATCAAACTAAGAAGAAAAACAAGGTTAGACTTAGAGTATTGTACTCCAAACTATAAAAAAGTTTTTAAAAATAGGAATTAGAAACTCATTCAGACAAAACAGGGAAGTGAGGCAAAGTGCTTTGTGTTAGGCTATTGATTAGTTTGAAATATTTATTTAAGAAAATAAATGCCATCAAAAATGAAAACAAATTATTATAACAAGTTCTCAATCATTTTAGAGTGCTAATAGATGATTTAGAGAATGTATGGTCATAAATTTAGTGAATTTAGGAAAAAACCTCTAGAAGAAAGCATAGGGAAGCATCTCAGGATGTTGTTAGGCAATGGTCTCTTAGACTTTACACACAAAGCACAAGCAACAAAAGAAAAAATAGATAAATGGAACCTCATCAAAATTAAAAAGTTTTGTGCCTCAAAGGAGTTTATCATGAAAACAAAATGAAAATGTACACAGTGGAAGGAATTATTTGGAAACTACATATCCAATAATAAGGATTCATATCCAATATTCTGAATAAGGTTTAATATTCAGAATATTGAAGAAATCCTTCAACTTCCAGAATATATAAAGAAATTCTTCAACTTAACAGCAAAAAGACAAGCAGCCCAATTACAAAATAGACAAAAGACTTGAAGAGGCATCTCTCCAAAGAAGATATATTAATGGCCAGAAAGCCCGTGAAAATATGGTCAACCTAATCAGCCATCAGGGAAAGGCAAATCAAAACCACAATGAGATACCATTTCAACCTAATTAGAAAGATGACTATTAACAAATGGAAAATAACAAGTGCTAGAGAGGATATGGAGAAATAGGAACATTCAGTCATTGTTGGTGGGAATGAGAAACGGTGCAGCCACTGTGGAAGACAGTGTGGCAATTCCTAGGAAAGCTAAATATAGAACTATCGTATGGCCTGACAATCCCACTACTCAGTATATACCCCAAAGAAATGAAAGCATGAGCTTAAACACACATTTGCACATAGTGATATTATTCACAATTGCCAAAAGCTGGAAGGAACCCGAGTGTCCATCAACCAATGAACAGATAAATATAATGTGGTTTATACATGCAATGGAATATTACTCAGGCATGAAGTCCTGATACATGTGGCAACATGGATGCACCTCGAAGACATAATATTGAGTGAAATAAGCCAGACACAAAGGGACAAATATTGCAGTGTCTCACTGATTTGAAACACATAGGGCCAGGATCTAGAATGTCACCGGAGGAGAGGTAGGGATTGGGAATGAGAAGTTAAGGTTAAAATGGACAGGGTTCTATTTGGAATCATAGAAATGTTTTGGTAATGGATGGTGGTGATGATATCACAGTATTATGAAGAGAATTTCCAGTACAGAAATATACATCTGAATGTGGTTAAAGGGGAGATGTTAAGTTGTCTATGTGGTAACAGAATAAAATGTTTTAAAAAATCCTTGCGATTACACTACACAAGTAGTAAATCCTAAGTAAAATCATGGACTTCAGTTAATAGTAAAATTATAAAAATATGCTGTCATCAATTGTAAAAAATGTTCCACATCAAAGCAAGGTGTTAGTGATGGGGTAGTGTATGGGAAGCCTATATTTTATTCATGATTGTTCTATAAAACCACAAGTCCTCTAATGAAAATATAATTTTAAAAATTTAGTCAATCTTTTGAACATTTAACTGTTAGGCCCAATTATTTGTCAAATTGCTTTTTAAAATTGTTACTGCCACAAACTCAGTGGAATTGGTATATATTTACAGCTTTAGATTCCTAATTTATTTGACTATGGATCTACAATATAAAGAACATTTTAAAAATCGATAATTATATTATTGTATTATAACATTTCTGTTTATTCCAATTAAAAGAAGCTACAATCATGTATGCATGTTCAGATACCTTGCATTCTTAGAATCTTCCAGTTTAATATTATTAAGCTTCCAGAAATACCACAATTTATTATAGTCAGTTGTATATTGGCATTTGCAAATAAATAACTACGTTAGAATTAATTATACTATCACCTTCCTAATTTCATTATTCACTAGATAAACTTTGAGACTTTGAGACTGATACAGTGTTTCTGTGTGAGTCAAAGGCTGATTTTCAAAAACTTATACCCCATTATTTCCAGCACTAAGTGTGCTTATAACAGCAGAAAAGTCACCCATAGCCAAATACGTACAGTGTATGAATGCAAGCCAATCTCCAGGCAAAGGGATTATCCCCATTTACAATGCCCCTTCTATGCGAATACATGTAATTGTGGTCGTTTTCAGATTGCACCCTTTCTCGCTGCAGTGGTTCCGTGCGATAGAGTAGGAACACAAAGAGCAGAGAAATGCCGATGCACGTGTCAAGTTTCTTTATAGGACTGCATGCTGAAGCCAGAGAAAACCCAGCATGGGCCCTGCTCAGAGAGGAGTGTCCCAGTGCCTCCTGCCCCAGTCCTGAGACTGTGGTGCCAGTGGACCCTGAACGAACACAGGCCGTAAGAGGCAGTGAAGCTAGAACAAAGAAGACCAAGGAACGGCTGACCTGGCCTGGCCAAACTGCTGAGGTCATGAAAGGCAAGTCCAGATCGGCAAGCGTGGTCAAGCCCAAAGGAAAGCAGAGCAGGGAGGGCTTCACCCTCGTCCAGTGACAACCAACTCTCGACAAGTGATGAATAGAATAGGCTCTTCCTTCTCCTGCAGGCATCAGTGAGGCAGAGAGATGGAGAGGTGGAGAGGTGATGGAGAGGTGGAGAGATGGAGAGGTGGAGAGATGGAGAGGTGGAGAGATGGAGAGATGGAGAGGTGGAGAGCTCCCCATGTCTTTCAGCTATTCCACCTTCCTACAGTCAGACAATACCTTCTAGACTTGTCCCCGAGTCCCCAGCCTTTGGAAGCAATTCAATCTTGATAGCACAATCGATCACGTGATATTCGAAAAGAACCAGGAGATGAAAGAAGATAATGGAAAGTCAAAGGCTTTCTGTTTAGGAGCTGGGAGGAAGATGCGCTCGTCGTGGGCTGCCTACTTACGTGGGAATTTTTAGAATGTTGCCCTAAGGATCCCTGGACTTCAGTTTTCAGTTCCTACATGCCCTTTCTCTCTTTTTACAAAACACTCAAAACTACAAAAGTAAGTGTTATGACTGGACAGATGTGATCTGAGGTAGTATCAGTAGAAGGCATTATCATGTATCTGTGGCTTTGAAAAACAAGTTTGTATGTGGGGGGAAGGCATTATTCACACTGTCATCAGATAAAATGAAGTGAAACTTGAAATTCTGTATGTTTTCACATACTCTCACACTTGGTGTTCGTTCCTCTCTTTAAGACTCACTCTTCATTTTCTTTTTGGAGTATGACCGTTTTATGCTGTGATGTGGGGAGTGGGGGCAGATGTTTCAGAGCCCACCTTTTTAGCCCTCAGTGCAAGGCTGGGGCGTCCACCAGGCAGGGCTGGAGAAGCTATTAATTATGGTGGCATGGTTCGGGGATAATTTCAACTGTGGGAAAGGTTAGACCTTGGGCGTACAGATATTTCAATGAATGATAACAAATTTAATATTGGCATTGCTGATGAATGTCTCCAAATTCCCCTTGTTTTGCTTTATTGAGCCTCCTATCATTGATGTTATAGCTCCGGATAATTCTTAAACAAACCTGTATTTTACCTTCCACAACCCAAACCTCTCTCTTTTCTATGGTAAGTAGAGTTTATCTGATAAAGTAGAACTTTAGTGCTGAAAACAACAAATAATGGTTACTTTATCCTTCCCCGTCCTTGACTTTAGCCAAAAGACGTCCTACACTTTTCTGTTCTGCATTCCAAGCCCAACCGTACAAGTTTTTAATTGACTAATAAGTACAATTATTAGACATTGTGATGGTGTCAATAAATAATTGGAAAATAGAGCAGAATCCCCCCCTCTACTAATAAATTCATGAGATACACGCATTTGACCTATTAAGCCATAAACGAGGTAGCAAAGAGGTCACCAAGTTAATTCTTCTATGTGAACTCATTAAAACTCCAATCTTAACATTTTTGCTTTATATGAGGAAATACCAAAAAAAAGTGCAAAGGAATAGAAATAATCAGAAATAAAATATGGAATTGAGCAATGCACCAAAATCATTTTTTTAAAAGTTGCATATCCATATGAGAGCAGGAGACGCTGAAAGAATTGTTCGATGAGGAGTAGATAAAAGTCATTTGTCTAATAAAGGGGGAGCTCATTTCTCAGATCATTTTTACAAATGTCTTGCATAGAACTGCCTGGATGTTGTGTTTCTGAAAAGAATTTGCTACCACTGTTGTGATTATACAGTAGTTTTTGAAAATAGCCGTCTTCAGAACTTATTATGGCAATTCATTAGGAATGAAAGGATAAGGAAAGCATTACCACTGTGACTTTACCAAATAACAAAGCAGCAGGTAGGAAAAATCTCTCTATCTCTCATTTCCATATCACTCTTGGTAGCATTATCTAGCTTTTCAAGCTGTTTGACAAACAGCATTGCAACTTCTCTGCAAAGCAGCCAAGGTACTACCCAGGATGAATGCATTCGCTAGCCCTCAGAGCAACAGACTCAGTAGACAGTCATTAGATTCTAAAGTAGTTTTACGTTTTGGAGTGATTTCAAGGTTACAGAAACTTTGTAAGAGCTTAGTAAAGAATTTCAACCAATATACCCTTGCACATAACTTTTAAATAATGGTTTCACTTTTAAATTTGGGGGCCTTTTAAAAGCTATACATATTTTCTTCTTTTTACAAAACGAAACAAGGTTTGTTTATAGGAAAGGTTTCCTCTATTCACAAAATACAAAATGTCTGCCCACGAAAGCAGGAGCATCTTTTATTTCATCAGAGGAATCAATGAACTACAACAGATACTGTTTCACTGACAAGTTCAAATTAACTGCTGATTCAGGTTTGTGAGAAGAGACGGGCCTTGTACAACTAGTGTGAAATGACATCGATTTTACTGAGAGAAACATTGCAGACACTAATTCCCCAGCTCTTATCTAGTGCACAAGAAAGAAGGCCCTTGGACCTTGACATTGAAGATTTCATTAGAGCCCTAAGCCCCTGATTCTACTTCTCTTCATGTGTTTTTTCCAAGAGAATTCTGTTTGCCATACAAATCATCTGAAGTTCATCCTAGAAACACTGTCTTTCACATAATGAGGTAAGGTACTCAGGAACTGAATTCTGGGTTTGTGTGCCCAGCCTCTGTGAGGTGGGAGAAAAACACTGAAAGAAACTTCAAAGTTCTTTCTCTGAGGCACATTTGAATATTAGACCCACTTTTTTTTTTAAATGAATCCAGTTGAGAATAAGACATGAGCTTGCTTCTAGTATCCACAAGTCAAAATCATAACTGTCTGATGCCTCAATACCTAGGAAATAATCTAGCCTGTTGGAAAAAGGTAAGCCTATTAAAAAGAAAGAAAACTCTGAGAAGTTCTGATGCATGCAACAACATCATGTTGACATCATGGTGAGTGAAATAAAAGACGCCAAAGGGTGAACACTGTATGACCTCACTGATTTGAAATAATTAAAATAAGCAAATTCATAGAGTGAGAGTCTAGAATACAATTACCAGGTCCTGACTTAGGGGTAGGGAATGGAGAGTTAAGGCTTAAGTTATACAAAGTTTCTGTTTGGTTCCATTGTAAAGTTTTCGTGATGGGTGGTGGAGATGGTAGCACAGCCTCACGAACTTAACTCACAGCGCTGCATTCTACATGTGAACGTGGTTAAGAGGGGAAATTTTAGATTGTATATAACATTTGAAACATAAAAATGTTTTAAAAAGAAAACGGAAACAAAATTTAAAAATCTTGTGTTATTCATTATGTTATTCATTATTAAATGTTATTCATTATTGTTATTCATTATTAAAAACATAATGTTTTTAATAATGTTATTCATTATTAAAAACATAAAGGCTCTGAATTTTAGAACTGGGAAGAACTATGGAAATAGCTAATTTTCTCAACTCTCATTTTATGAATGACAAAAAAAGAAAGGTCAAAAGAGATGAAATGATTCATCCAAGTTCCCTGAAAATGTTAGGGAAATACCTGATACCTAATCCGGGCCTTCTGATGTCTTGGTCCTTCTTATTTGTACTTTACGCAGTGACCAAGGTCTGGCCAGTGGAGGCTTCACTCCATTGTGAGGAAAAGAGTCTTTCTGAAGCAGCAACTTGTACTTGAGAATCTAGGGCAATGTCTTGATTTAAAAAAAAAAAATGCAGGAGAAATCCCTTTATTAACTGGCAGTTTAAAATAAGAAAGAAAGCATCTCTAGTGTCTAACTAAGCAACCCTTTTTTTTTTTTTTAGCATCACCAGCTTAATTTTCTGCTGTACTTCAACTCTTAAATTCTCAATAGAACAACAACTACACAGTGAATATTTATTACTAATTTGCCACTTCTGGATGTTCCCAAATTGACATGGATATTGAACAGATCCTTTCTGTTGATTTTCTTTTATTTTCATGAGCAAATAAAGTATTAAAAAATTAAATTGCTCTTCCCACACCTTCTTGCTTAAGATGAGTTTCTTCTGATATACAAATACACAACAAACTGAATACCTATAATTAGAAAAGAATTTTATTTCTATTAATCTTTCTAGTAAGAATAGTAGAATAGCTATCTCTTATTGACACTGCAGTGGCTTGGAAATGGAAAGTTTTGGGATTCATAAATTGGATTGCATGATTAGTTTCTAGAGAATTCAATAAAACATAGTTCTCATCTGGCTTTATGAGCATGCTAAGACTCATCACCTTTTCATACAGAGAATCACGGTAATATTTCATTGAGTAAAGATAAAATTCCCTCTTTGTAACCAACTTAGAATATGTTCTGCATTATATTGCCTTCTATCAAAGGTAAGCCTTAGATAAATGAAACCAAGTTTTCAATTCTGTTCTAACCTTGCCAAAAATAAATTATTCCAAGAAATAATTATTTAAAAATTCAGTAATCTTCAGAGCACAGCTATTCAAAGGGTTAGTTGATTGGATTATTGTTGAAGCTAAGGTATTATGAGAAACATGAATAAAATATGACACATTGGAAAATCCTATTTTTTTCTATTGTGTTAAAATTTTTCATTGTTTGTGGTAATATCAAGAAACATTGTCAATTCTTTTCTGCCACTATGGAGCTACTTATGTGGTTAAGTATTTTTCTAAAGTACCGTGTGGCGCTTCATGGGTATTTATGAGATGATAGTTGCTTTCTAGTACAATTTTGATGACTTTCTTCAGTATCATGTGGTTGAAATTAGATCCGAGGGAAATAAAAAACAGACTCTCGAAGTTTTTGACCTGTCCTTCTTTCTCTCAGTTTATCTAATTGAGATACTTTCTCCTAATTTTATAATTCTCTCAGTAATTCACTGAGATTTTTTTTAACTAAAAAGAATTAGGTATCTGAGTTCAAATAAGAATGCTACTGAAAAAATAAGAAAAGTAACAAGTTAATACATAGTAATCAGGAATTATAGCTGTACATGAAAGGTAATTGTTTATGTAAATATTGTCCAAATCTAGCTTAAATTTAAATAACTGAAAATCTCTAGTCTTGTCAATATTTTAAAAGTAGCTGCAGGTTTATATTTTTAAAAAGGAATATTAGCTTACAGAGTTCTTACCTAACTTATTTTTACAAAGATCTAGCCATAAGCTAAATATTGAGCGTAATATTCACATAGTCTATCAGCTCTTTATATGGTTGAGCTAATTATCAAGGTGATTCAGTTGTAGTAAACACATCAATTTTTTAAGAATTAATTTCACCATTACAAAAATCTCTTTAAATAGACTAGAGATACTCTTGGCTTAAGGAATCTTGAATGATTTTCAACCACAGGTTCAGTATGGCATAAGAAGGATACCCCAGTTCTACTCTTGCTTTGAAATATTTTAAAGCACGAAAACTCTAAGGACCTCATTTCCTTTCTCTGTAAAATACTGGGGCTGGACACCATGCTCTCCACTGCCCTTGTCACCTCCTTGAGTTTATGAGAGCTTTGTGGGATGACAAATGCTTTATAATACGGTTAGTCCTTTCTAGGACACTGAAGCCAGGAGGGAATTCTTGGCAGAATAAGGACAGAGGTGCTACCTTACAAGCAAGGCAGGAGACCTTGAGCTCACCCAAAGTACCAAGTTATAAATATAACAGGAAAAGCAAACTTCTTGCTGAAGCACCACCTGTTCAATGTTACTTTGTTTCTGGTTTGCACTTTGTGCTTATCCTGGAAGCCTCTTGTCCTAACTTCTCCATTTACCTTTGGATTCTGACTTTACTCCAATTAATTCATCACAAAACAGCTCTGACTAGAAGTGGTTGTGGGTCCTATCTCCATCACATGTCCTGAGCCAACTCCCTAGCTTCATACGCACGCACAGCTTCCTACTGCCAGACCGCGAATGCTCCCAGTTTTGATGACTTCACTCAGTTATTCAGAAACTGAAATACTGATACTTGCATGAATTAATTAACTTTGGTTTTCTTCTATTCAAAAGATTTATATTTTCTTTTCCAATGACTTTCAATCATGTTTGTTTCATCTGATTGCTTTGTAATTATAACAGGTGGAAGAAAATGAGTTTACTTATACATCGTGATTTAATTATACAGATGGCACATCCTCTTGGGTCCATGTGTTTTCAATCTAAAATATCAGGGCAAGTGCAGTCCTCTACTGTGCATTCACTTAGGTAATCCTCACACAGCTCTCATTTCCGGAGGACCATTCCAGGGCTGTATGATGACAACACTATTTTTGTAATAATATAAAAAAATATGTATTTCCCTTTTCCATCATATTGACATTTGCATTGATGATGCAAAGGAATGATGGATAAAACTGCCAAGAGCTGCAGTATAAATCAATGTTGCAAAACTGAACTGCTGTAGTGGTCATTGCATTAGGTCTTTGATCCATTCTAAGTTAATGCTTATATATGGTATGAGGTAGGGGTCCACCTTAATTCTTTTGCATATGGATATCCAGTTTTCTCAGGAGCATTTGTTGAAGAGACTATTCTTTCACAATCGAGTGCATTTGCTACTCATGTCAAAAATCAATTGGCATAGATGTAATGCTCTATTTCTGAACTCTCAGTTTGATTCCATTTAAGTCTGTCCTTGTGCCAGCACCCTGCTGTTTTGACCACTGTAGCTTTGTAGTAAGTTTTAAAATCAGGAAGCTCAAGTCTTCCAACTTTGTTCTTTTTAAAGATGATTTTGACTGTTAAGGCCCCTTTATTATTCTAAATAAATTTGATGGTTGGCTTTTCCACTTCTGCAAAGAAGGCTGTTGAAACTTTGGTTGGTATTTCATTGAAACTCTAAATCACTTTGGGTAGCGTTGACATCCTGACAATATTTAATCTTCCAATCCATGAGAAAAAAATGTCCTTCCATTTATTTAGGTCTTATTTGTTTTCTTTTAGCAATGTTTTATTGTTTTCATTGTATAAATTCTTTACATCCTTGATTACACTTATCCCTGTATATTTGATTCTTTTAGTTGCTATTATAAATGCATGTTTTCCCTTCATTTCCTCTTCAAATTGTTCATTACTGGTGCATAGAAACACTGCTGCTTGTTGTGTGTTTCATAGTTTCAGTACTTTTGTATTTTTTTAGTATCTTCTATATATGGTTATATCACCTGCGAATGGTGAAAATTTACTACTTCCTTTCCAATTTGGATGCTTTTTATTTTCCTTTCTTGCCAAATAGCTTGGGATGGAATTTCCAGGACAATGTTGAATAACAGTGGTGACAGTGAGCCTCCTTGTCTTGTTCCAGATCTTAGAGGGTCTTTCACCATTGAGGATGATATTAGTGGTGGGTTTTTCCTACATGACCTTTCCTGTGTTGAGGAAATTTCCTTCTACTCCTATTACTCTAAGTGTTTTTATCAAGAAGAGGTGCATGATTTTTCCAAATGTCTTTTCTGCCTCAATTAAGATGATCAGATAGTATTTCCTTACTCTACGTAGTGTCACATTAATTGATTTTTTTTGTTAAACCAACATTGCATACCTGGTATAAGTCCTACATGATCATGGTGTATAATTCTTTTAATATACTGTTGGATTTGGTTTGCTAGCATTTTGTTGAAGATTTTTGCATCTATATTCATAAGGAATATTGGTCTGTCATTTCTTTCTTGTGGTATCTTTATCTGACTTTGGTATTAAGGTAATGTTGGCCTTACAGAATGAGGTAGGTACTATTTGCTTGTCTTCAATTTTTGGAGAAGTTTGAGCAGGATTGGCATTAATTTTTGGAATGTTTTATAGAAGTCACTTGTGAAACCATCTATCTGTTCCTGGGTTTTTCTTTTTTGGGCGAGGGTTTTGATTACTAATTCAATCTCTTTATTACTAATTGACTTGTTGTTGAGATCTACTGTTTCTTCTAGAGTCAGGATAGGTTGTTTATTGTTTCTAGGAACTTGTCCACTTTATCTAGATTATCTATTTTATTGGCATACAGTCGTTCATAGTGTCCTAAAATCCTCTTTATTTATGTGAAGTCAATAGTAATACTCCTCCATGTTAATTTTTGATCTGTATTATTTGTTTCTTTCTCCTCTTTCTTTGTCAGTCTTGCTACAGGCTTGTCAATTTTATTGATCTTTTCAAAGAACCAACTTCTGGTTTTGTTAATTCTATTGTTTCTTATTCTCTATTTCATTTATTTCTGTTCTAATCTTTGTTATTTCCTTCCTTCTGCTCAGTTTGTGTTTAGTCTGCTGCTCTTTTTCTAATCCCTCCAGTTGTACCATTAGGACTCTGCTTGGAGCTCTTTCTTCTTGTTTAATGTAAGTGTTTAGAGTCATAAATTTCTCTCTGAACATTGCTTTTGCTGTCCCATAAGTTTGGAGATATTGTATATCCTGGTAATTGTGATACAGTGTTCTGTATATATTTGTTAAGTCTAATTATTCATTTACCATATTGTTCAAATTCTCTGTCGCCTTATTGATCTTCTGTCTAGATGTTTTATCCATTGGTGAGAGTAGTATATCATAGTCTCCAACTATTTTTCAATAAACCATAGCTAATATTTTCCCAAAACTTCAGTGAGAATTTTGAATACAAATTCTATATGAATATGTAAATATATCAGAACTTCTAATGACTCATAACTACTTAGATTCAAGAACATTCCAAATGTACCTCCCAAATTGCCAACTCGCAATACCAAAATCTGGGAATTGTAACAAATGTATGTACTTACAGCTATTTCCAAGTGCAGAGAGCCTGTAGGAGAGTTGCCCAGAAGATTTGAAGTGGGTGATTTAGGGGCTTTCATTTCCTTTTCAGCACCAAAGGGGAAATCTCAAGAGAAATGATTCATGGAAAATTTAAAATAATTTGTGTAGAATAAAAATATAAATAACAAAACTTAAAAGTTTTTCATTATTGCCTGTTACTAGGAATCTACTGTATAGGCATTGGTACATGGTGATAATTCCACCTGGCTGAATCAAGTGAATATCTTGATGATATTTTCATAAATTTACATCTGCTTTCACAGTTGCCATTAGTTTGTTTCTCCTTGAAGTACAATATAAGGCTTAAAAAATAAGTGGGCCAAAAAATTAGCTTTCCATTTTAACTGAGCCTTATTTACTGATCTATGGTAAAGTATGATTATTTTTTTGCCAAATTGGCATTAATATCATTGAATTTAGATTGCTTTGTGATCTTACAGAACAACAACTCACTACACTCTACTATTTTCCATTAGAAAAGAACATGGCTACTGTCAAAAATTCACCTTTAAATACTTACCTACATAAATAAACACTAACAGAGAACTCATGTCATTTGCCATTTTAAAGGTTCCTTCATTCATAGGCCCAGACCTTCAAAATAAATGAATTTCTCAATATTTCCTTTTTTTTTTTCATCTTTAAGATAGAATTTATGTGCTATGATAAATGGACAGGATCTTAAATATGATTGATTTTAAGGTGACATTGACATGAAGACTGTTGAAGTTTGATATTGTTTATGAATTCCAAAAATAGATATTGGTTTGTGTTTGTAAACTGGTCCATTCCTCTGGACATATTAGATTGTATTGGATTCAGAGGTTTCACTTTCACTTGATTAAATTATGTTTAGGGCTTTCATTGGGCCATGTCAGTAGGAGATTGAGTCCCTGACCACCTGGTGGGCAGGAACTCACAGAAAAAACTGCACTGTAGAGGAGAGAGTTAGACTTTTTGATGCTGAAACACAGGAGAAGAACATGGAGGAATAGAGATGGCACCACAGACATGGCAGAAGCCCTGGGAAGAGAGAGAGCCTCATAGTCTACAGCTGACCTTGTAGAGAGAACAGAGCCCAGAGAGAAATGAGCCCAGGAGAGAGACAAGAATTATCCCAGCCCACAGCTAATATTAGAAGAAGCTGGGACCATGGGCCCTTAAGAGAAAGAGAAAGGCTGAACCCTCACGGATGTGGCCCGCCATCTTGCTCCAATATATGGCAACAGACTTTGGTGAGAGAAGTAACTTACCTTTATGGCCTTGTGACTATAAGCTTCTATCCCAAATAATTATCACTTTATAAAAGCCAACACATTTCTGGTACTTTGCATCAGCATCCTTTTGGCTGAATAATACAAAGACTGACAGGTTTAACATCCCCAAATTTATCAGTGCTATTATAATTTTATATCCACTCAAACCTTGACTTTGAGAAAGAAAGCTAAAGATAACTAATATTGAAAATAGTATAGGATTCTATTTGCCCTATTTCACTTAAATAAATTGTAATTTTTGAAAAAGGAAAAGAATAGAGATTTTTCATGTCTTCCATCTTTTTTTTTTTTTTTTTTTTATTTTATTTTATTTTTTATTGACTTTGTAATAATATTACATTAAAAATATATATGTGAGGTCCCATTCAACCCCACCCCCCCACCCCCCCTCTCCCCCCCCCCCCAACAACACTCGTTCCCATCATCATGACACATCCATTGGATTTGGTAAGTACATCTTTGGGCACCTCTGCACCTCATATACATTGGTTCACATCATGGCCCATACTCTCCTCTATTCCATCATGTAGGCCCTGTGAGGATTTACAATGTCCGGTGATTACCTCTGAAGCACCATCCAGGGCAGCTCCATGTCCCGAAGACGCCTCCACCTCTCATCTCTTCCTGCCTTTCCCCATACCCTTTGTCCATTATGTCCACTTTTCCCAATCCAATGCCACCTCTTCTATGTGGACACTGGATTGGTTGTGTCCATTGCACCTTTATGTCAAGAGGAGGCTCAGATTCCACCTGGATGCTGGATGCAATCCTCCCATTTTCAGTTGTAATCACTCTAGGCTCCATGGTGTGGTGGTTGTCCTTCACCTCCATCTTAGCTGAGTGTGGTAAGTCCAATAAATCAGATTGTAGGTGCTGGAGTCTGTTGAGGCTCAGGATCTGGCTATCACATTGTCAGTCCATCTTAAGTAGGGCAGCCTTCCTAGCTTTTCTAATTGCACTAAAGCACTAAAGATAAATGTTCAGAAAATCAACATGACTGATTTGTTTTTTTTTCACACAGAGGGAGCTTATTTAGTGCCTAGAAGCAATTTGTGTGTAATAGAGTAGAGATGCCATTTCTTCAGATGAGTTCTTTAATGAGCCTTTGTTTCACAACTTAATAGAGCTTTTTACTTTTTTCTCCAAGATGTTCCAATGTCTTTTGTGAAAACTGCTAGGAACAACCTGTCTACCTGAAGAAATTTTGATGTGGCCCACCTTAAGTAATGAACATTTTGATGTGGCTCATCTTAAGTCATTTAATTTGGAAGGTTACATGTGAAAAGGGCCTCTCAAATATTCAAAGAACACTCAGATAATTGGTTTTCAAGAATAAGACAGACTTCTGAGAGCATTTTTCCTTGACTCCTACAATATCATTCAATGTTCCAAAGACTATGAAAACAATAGTTTTCCTCTACTTTTTCCCAGCAAAGTTATTATATACATTGTTTGTACACTTTAACTATATTTCAACCTCCTTTTGCTTTTAGGTAACAACATATTTGATAAATAGGGTTGGCTCAAAGATATATTAATATTCAGATATCCAAAAAGAATAGTATTCTTTGGTCAGAGGGTATGTAGTGATACTATTAAGGTTTGGAGAAGGTGCAGTGAGAAGTGGGTGCTGTCAGAATAAAATACTTCATTGAAGAATTGTTCCTGGCAGTATTCAATAAAATCAACTAAGAAAATAATACGTCATGACAATGTATGATGTCTAAATGAAATCTGGTTTCATTTATTTATATTAAGCAGTCATTTCTCTATGTAGCATTTAATTGAGCTATTGTTCCCTTCATTAAATGTGCCTCTTGAACTTTTCATTTTTGAAAAATGATGTACTCCCAACCATGGGAAATGTAAGAGGGAAAAACCAAATGTCATGTTTATGAAGTGCAAGATGTGTGTGCTGATTTTTTACACTTAAAGCAATAAGGAGAAATACCAAATAATTTCAATTTGCATAAATCACTTGAATCACTTTGAAGTTTCTCCTTACTGCAAACAAAATCAGTTTATTATGTAATCTTGATTTGAGAGTATAAGCATTAGATGGCCTCATTCATTCACTTGGTACTTCCTCACCCAACCCCATACATGTCCTTTAATAACATTTTAGGCCATAAATATCTTAGTTTTTTTTTCTCCTGTTTGTTTGTACTTTGCTACCAGAGCAAACTCTTTGGTTGAGGAAGTCTTAAGATAAGTTTATTTTTTTTTCTATGGATAATTTTGTAGCATTACCCCCACAACCCTCTTTATCTCTTTCTCCAACATCCCACTGAACTCTTAGAAAATCCTACCAAATCCTACCACCCCCACCCAAAAAAAAAAAAAAATCAGCTAAAGGACTATTCAGCAATATACAAAAAAATCAAGAGCTTAGGAAATGCAGAGTTAAAAAGAATTATGGAATTAATCTGTCTTTTCAAAAATTATTCCCAGTATCTTTTTGCAAAGCTCTCGAGTAAAATTATTAGATGTCATTGAAGGGTCCTATCATTCTTTCTAGTGCATTTTGATGCCCAAAGAACATTGTAATATTACACTCAAAACTGTAACTCCCTTCCTTGGGTAAATATATAAGTGAAAAGATTTCAGCAGTTATAAAGTAAACACCCTGTATTAGCCAGGGATTTCGCAGGCATGCAAAAGAAACAAAGCTTGGCTCACATAAGTAGGAAAGGTATTTAAGAGTTATCTAACTCTGGTGTCAGACACACTTCTGCCCATATAACAGGCTCAGCCAAGTGTCTGTATCTGCACAGGACTTTGAATCCTTCAGAAATGATACAGTTGCAAGGACATTTGAAATGACTCTTGGCAGTCACCGTGGCATCAAGAATCTGCAACAGTATTGAGGAACCAGTGGTGGAAGTTCCAGTGACTGCATCCTAAATTCTTCCTTGGTTCCTAAGCATGATTAGCTAATTTTCTGCATATTATATGAGTACTAAATATGCTTTAAATAAATTGCTTTTCTATACAAAAGATCCAAATTTGATTTATGGGCCCTACAATCAACTTCCCTATCTGACACAATGGTGATTGAGTTCTGGTTTCAGAAGACTTTTTGGCATCTTTATTCACTTTAAGGTCAGGCATAAACTCTGTTTCCTCTCCAGTTCCTATAGGTTTGAAATGCACTTTAGCAAGGTTGCTAGGCACTAAAATCTGTTACATCACGATGTGGTTCTTTCAGAGAATCTATAATAATTCCAGTTAAATCTCTTTGGAAACTCCGATATTCATTATATCAGTAACTATTGATATGCCTATCTTCAAACTACTTCTTTCTTAGGCGGTTTTGATATACATTCCCCCCTTTCCAATGACAGTACAACTACCAAATAAAACTTTGCTGGCAGCACATTCTCCTCTGCTTTCATAAACTTCTAATTCTATAATGCACTACCCAAGACTGGAGACAAAAATGCTTCGTGTTTAGAACTTAAAAATTAGAGTGCTTTTGGACAATTTCCAGCAACACTCTAAGTAATTATGATTCTGTTTCTCAAAAAATTTAGGTGGAATAATAGAAACCATCTGATATTAAAGGAACATAAGAAATAAAATCCCATGCCACTAAAATATCAGTCTCAACTATTTACATGAAGTTCAAGATACAATGACTATAAAAACTGTGTAATTTCTACCACAAATGCTAATTAGTGTTATTCTGAAGGCTGAAAAAATTGGAAGATTTTTACACATAGCATGGTATTTCATTGTGGTAATGGAAGAGATGTTTTGTACATAATGTCTTCTTTCTGCTCCCTCAGCTATTTTTTCTCTTTTATTTTTTCCTTTATATTAAATTATATCATTAAATTATTTAATTAATAAAATAATTATATAAAATAATGCTGAGATGAACTTGGAAAAATGGTTATAATGTAGTGTCAATTGAAAACATTAGTCTAGAATTGAGAAAACTAAACTAAATATTTTCCCTTTGCACTAGTTCCAATAGATTTGTTGAGACAAGCAATATGAGTATTTAATACTCTTCTGTCTTCAGAACATTTCCTCTCCTCCTTCAGCCACACATTGTCCTATTTAAATCTTCTTCTGCAGCACCAAAATACCTTCCTTCTCATTCGAAAGTCAAAGTCAAAATCCCCATTCTTCATTGCACTGTAACATTAATCTTTGAGAAAATATTTATGTCTGCTTAAATTAATTCAGATGAATAGGTACCTCCAAAGACACTTCTTTTTCTTTTCTCCTTTTATTTCAAGAGCTTACTTAACTAGACCAACTGCTCACTATTTAAGGTTGGTGAGGAAAACATCATTTTTGTGAGCGAGGAAAGAAGGGATTTCAAAAACTATGGGCTGTCCACCCACTAGCTAGCCAGGGCACCCACAAGCTTTCCTCAGGACTTCCTGGGAGTAAGTACATTGGACCAGTTTTAAATCCAGGACTGCTTTAGCGTGCCTTTCCTCCTGACCGCCTTTTATAAAACGGACATTGCCACTCTATCGGCCAACCTAAATCATAACGGCATGGCTGTTTTAAAGCACTTAACACAGTCTGAAATTATTGCATTTATTTGTTTGCATTTTTAAGCATTGTCTGACATTGAAAAGCTCCATGAGCTTGAGCTTCTGCTTAGAATGTCAAGGAGCAAGAGAATGTTGTTTCCACCCTAACTGCAAGAAAAGCCTAAATATTCTATAAAATCGCACTTTCTTGAGCCTCTCAAGGAGCTGAGGTCCCAAGATAATAAAATGAAGGAATTATAAAAGTGACAAGCTCCTCCTAGGCGAGACATACGTACAAACCGTTGCACCTTTGGCAGAGCACGCAAGGAAGAGCAGCTGCCTTCAAGGCAAATAAATAAATACATATACATAAATAGGCAAGAGGAAAATGGCTCACATTATCATGATGCTTAAAGACTGAATGTCTTCTAGTATAAGAATTCTGAGCAATGGAGAGTCTTAGGAAAAGGGTGCTTCCCCATTTGTGAGCTCTTTCCTTGGCCCTTCCTGTTCACAAGAAAGAGCAGGGCAGGGAAGGAGGGTGGCTGCCGCCCTGGTGGTGGAAGCTTCCAGGTGGTGACCGGCTGCCACTGGGGTACAGGGTCCTATCAGTACCACATCTCCAAACTCTTCTCATGTTCAAAGCAAAAGGAGGGGAGCAAGAAACGCTTCTGACCTCAGCATCTAAGAAAATATCTGGTTTTTTTTTGCGGAAAGCTAAAAAACAAACATTGTCTGCTCCTGAGTAAGGTACGAGAAATCACCTTGGGCCATGAATTTTGCACCTGCAGAAAGAGCACAATTTCCAACAGTAGAGGCAAAACAGTCAGTCTTCCTTTGCAGAAGTCCTCCAACAGATACAAGGCAGGGTTTGGCGGTCAGGGGCTGGCATGGGGGTGGGAGGGGTGGTCAGGAACATGGAGGGGGCCAAGTCCCAGAGACTCAGAAGCCCACCCGGGGCCCAAGCCTGGGACTCAGGCCCATCCTCCAAGGGTGAGCGTGCACACGGAACCCCACGTGGCTCAGGCTGCGGGGCAGATGAGAGCCGAGACACTAAGGAGCATTGCCAGCACACCCGAGTGCGCACTAGGTACAAGGAACGAGGGCATGGCTTTGGAAAGGGCTGGAGTCTGCAGAGGCACTGAAGGTGACAACAACCAATGAAAATGCACCCCACTCAGCCGCCGACTAGACTGGGATGGACCTCCACGTGAAGCCTGGCAGAGGAAGAGAAATCTCTATGACTAGGCATAAATAACCTTTGTCTTAGCTTCTACTGTTCTTCTGGACAGAGCCGTTAACATTCAGCCAAAAATTACAAGGTACACAAAAAAGCAAAATGCACAAAAATAAAATAAAATCCATTATCGTGAGATAAGATCATCAAAACACTAGATCTAGAGATGAGAGAGGTTTTGGAGCTATCAGTCAGGAACAGGAAAGTAACATATTGTGACTAATATGTTAAAGATCGAGTAGAAAAGGTGGAAAACATGGATGAGTAGTTGGAAATTTTCAGCAGAGAGAGCACAATTATTTTAAAACAGTCAACTGGAAAACTAGATATTAAATCACAATTTCAGAGATGGAGAATCACTTTAATGGGATTATCAGACCACTACAGACATCTAAAGAATCTCTGACCTAGAAGACAGATAATGGAAATTATCTAAACTGAATAACAAATAGAAAAACAAGAACAAGTTCAGGAAAAAAACTGAACAGCACATGCAAGTATAGTGAAAAACATACCAAATTGTCTATACCACACAGATGACAGGAATTTCTAAAGGAGAAAAGAGAGAATGAGGAAAATGAAATATTTGAAGAGATAATGGCCACAGATTTTCTCTAATTGATTCATGATGCTAAATCATAGGTCTAAGAGTTTAAAGAATGCTTAAAAAGAACCAGTAAACTAAAAACAAAACAAACAAAAAACAATTGGATTATAGTTAAACTTCTATAAATGAAAGATAAAATCCTGAAGGCAGTTAGAGAAAAAATGAAACCAAATAGAAATAAGAATTACATGCCTCCTTGTCCAAAACTTTGTAAGCCAGAACACAGTAGAGCAACATCTTTAAAGAACTATTACAGAAAAAGGCTGTCAACTCGAAATTCTATGCCTGGCAATAATATAACTCAAAATAATAGGGAAGTAAAGAATTCCTAAAACACAGAGAAGCTGAGAAACCTCATTGCTGCCCTATAAGCAATATTCAACTAAATGTAAAGTTTTTTTAGGGAAAAGGAGCATGAATGCAGATGGAAATTTGGGTCTATACCAAGGAATTAAGACTGCTAATAATGGTAAAAATAAGAGTAAATATAAAAGACCCTTATTTTATATGGTGAGTTTTATAATATATATATATTAGTAAACTGCATGGCAACAATAGTCCAAAGGATAAAAGTGAGGAAATGGAGGTATATGGTTTTAAAGTTCATATATGTGAATTGGCATAATTTGAAGGTAGTCTGTGCCAAATTAAAGACATATATTATAAACCCTTGAGCAACTAGTAGAAAAATAATAAATACATATAATTAATAAGCCAATACTTGAAAAAGAATGGAATAATAGAAACTACCCAATTGACTTAAAAGAAGGTTATAAAGATATTTTTTTTAAAGTTGAAAACACAGATTGGAAAAATAGGAAACAATTAGCAAGATGGCAAATTTCAACCCAACCAAATCAATAGTTACATTAAATGCAACTGGTCTAAACAGCCCAATTGAAAAGCAGAGATTGTCAGGTTGGATAAAAAAGCTATTTTCAGTATATATTGTGGGGGAAAATAACCTATAAATATAAAGACATGAGTTAAATTGGGGAAAATATATCATGTGAAGACTAATAATAAAACTGGAATGATCCTATTGATATCAGGCCAAGTGATTTTTTGAAGAAGAACTAATACCAGAGGTAATACTGGGACATTACATAATAAAAACATCTTCATGAAGAACGTAATAAAGGTAAATGTGTGTACACATTATAACTGAGGTTCAATGTATGTAAAGCCAAAATTGATGAAACTGAAAGGAAAAATACAGACAAATCCACAAGTCTAGTTGGATATTTAAACATGCCTTTCTCAGTAATTGACAGAATCCATGGAAAAATTTAGTAGTTTTAAATAACTCTATCAAACAACCTAACCCAGGTGAGATTTATTGAACTCTTCACCCAAGAACAGCAATAAATACATTCTTCTCAAATGTTCATGGAACATTCACCCCAAATGGAAAATGTACTGGGCCATCCCAAGATCCTCTGAGTCATGTCCCTGAGAATATCTGCTGACAGTAATAGGGTTCTTCTTAAAAAGTAGTTTTGAGTCTGCTCAAGGTCCTGCAATTTCTTCTGTATAGCATGGCCAAAGTGGCTGTAGACTTAAAACATGAGATGCACATGAAGCAGGCACTCACCCTGGCCAAACTGAAATGTCAGTGAGACAACTAAAGAATGCAAACTTTGAAAAATACTACTTTCTGATGCATCATCTAAAACAGTCATAAAATACATGTCAAAATGCAAAGCTGCTAGGTGTATACCAGAGTTTGTGTTTTTTCTCATTTGTCTTATTTGGAGTTCATAGGACTTCTTACACTTTGTACAATGCCCTTCATTAATTTTGGTAAACATCAGCAAACATCTCCTCAAATATTGCACTGTCTGCTTTTTTTCTCTCCTCTACTTTTGTAGTTCCAACTCCAATGTTCCGATTTTCTCCCTGTATCATTTACATTTGATCTCTTTTATATTGTATTCTTTTTACTTCTGACCTATGTTCCAATCCATGGATTCTTTCTTCATTTATGTCTATCTCCTCTTAAAAGCCATCATTTGATATTCTAAGTAATAATAAGTATGATTTTAAAGTAATAGTTAACCAATCTTGCCAAAAATTCTCAGTAATGTCTTTTCTGTTTTTGGAGATAAGCAGAACGATTTTAAAGTCTGTGCCTTTAATGTGAATGGCACTTGTGGGTCTGTTTCTATCATCTGCTTTCTCTGCTGGGCCATTCATGATGGCTTATCTCCTTCAGTGCCTGATGCTTTCTCACTGAGAAATAATATTTGTAAAATTGTTGTAGAAATCACTTGATGCCTAAGTTATTTGTCTTCCTCCAGAAAGGAATTCTGCTGTTTATGCTGCCTGTACGAGAAATCTGGGATTACCTCAATTCAATTCCAAAGACTAAAATAATTCAAAGCTGAACTGTGGTCCCTGCAAAGGTCTATCTCCTTCTGGTTCTACCCTACTGCTAACGTGCAGTTTTTCAGGTCCCTTCTAAAAATAAGGGGTATTCTCCAGGGCCACTGCTTTTGGTGGGACCTGGACTCCAAACCGTATTACACTAGCTTTCTGAGCCTGTCAAAAACAAAACCAAGCCTCTTGGCTAATGGCCTCAGAATTTTAAAATACCCCCAGGGAATGTCCCAAATGCCAGGCCTCCCCTATCTGGGTTTCTTTCTTTCCTCAGGTCCTGGACTGGTCTTTCTTCAGTAACCCACTGATGCTCTGTTTGTGTGTGTGTGTGAGCCCATGTCTAGCCTGGGAAGCAGAATTCCCCCTCCAAAATTATAAGCTCAGATCAGTTCTGCAGGCACCAGGGACCAAAAGGTTTTCCTCATTTCTGCTCTGTCTTTCCAGAATGTCTCTAGTTCCTTTAAAAAAAAAAGTGTAGTAAAGTATATATAACAAAATTTTCACTATAGTAATTTTTAAGTGTGCCATCCAGTTTCACTAATTACATTCACAATGTTGTGAAACTATAACTACTATCTATTTCCAAATTTTTCTCACGCCAAACAGAAACTCTGTATCCATTATGCAATAGCTCCCCATTGCCCTCCCTGTCCCCCACCAACCTGTGGTAATCTCTATTCTACTTTTTTTTCTATGAATTTGCCTATTCTAGATATTTCATGTAAATGGAATCACACAATATTTGTGCTTTTATATCTGGCTCATTTCACTGAGAATTATATTTTCAGGTTCATTCATGTTGCAGCATGTGTCAGAGCCTCATTCCTTTTTTATGACTGAGTAATCCCATTGTATGTATATAGTACACTTTATCTGTTCATCTGTGGATGAACACTTAGGGGTTTACACCTCTTGACTCTCATGAATACTAAAAACATTAGCATACAGGTATCTATTTGAATCCCTCTTTTCAGATATTTTGGGTATTTACCTAGGAGTGAAATTGCTGGGTCATACATAGAAAAGGTGGCATTGGATTGGGAAAAGTGGACATGGTGGCTGATGGGTATGGGGAAAGGCAGGAAGAGATGAGAGGTGGAGGTGTCTTTGGGACATGGAGCTGCCCTGGATGGTGCTTCAGGGGCAATCACCGGACACTGTAAATCCTCCCAGGGCCCACTGGATGGAATGGGGGAGAGTATGGGCCATGATGTGGACCATTGACCATGAGGTGCAGAGGTGCCCAAAGATGTACTAACCAAATGCAATGGATGTGTCATGATGATGGGAATGAGTGTTGCTGGGGTGGGGGGGGGGGGGGGAGAGGTGGGGTGAGGGTGGTGGGGTTGAATGGGACCTCATATATATATATTTTTTTTTAATGTAATATTATTACAAAGTCAATAAAAAAAAAGAAATTGCTGGGTCAGATGGTAGGTCTATGATTAAACTTTTTGGGGAAATGCTAAATTGTTTTCCACAGTGGCTGTACCATTTTATAATCCCACTAGCAATGTACAGGAGTTACAATTTTTCCACATTCTCACCACCACTTGTTATTTTCCACTTTTTAAGAATTATTATTATTATAGCCATCCTAGCAGGTGTGAAGTAGTATTTCATTGTGGTTTTCATTTGCATTCCTTAATGAATAATGATGTTGAGCACCTTTTCATGTGCTTGTTGGCTATGTGTACATCTTCTTAGGAGAAATGTCTGTTCAAGGCCTTTGTCCATTTTTAAGTGAGTAGTTTGTCTTTTTCATTGTTGAGCTATAGGAGCTATTTATGTAGTCTGGATATTAAACCCTTATCAGATACATTATTTGAAAATGTTTCCTCCTATTCTGTGAGTTGTCTTCTTGATGGTGTTCTTTGGTGTACAAAAGTTTTATATTTTAATCAACTCCAATTTATCTATTTTTTCTTTTATTACCAATTTTTTTTGCCATATTTAAGAAACCTTTGTCAAATTCAAGGTCATGAACATTTGTGCATGTATTTTCTTTTAAACACTCCTTAGTTTTAGCACTTCAATTTAATCTTAGATTCATTTTGAGTTAATTTGTGCATATAATATGAGGTAAGGGTAAAACTACATTCTTTTTCATGTGGATAACCGGTTTTCACAGCACCTTTTGTTGAAGAGAGGTTTTTACACCATTGAATGGTCTTGGTACTGTTTCCAAAAATCAATTTACCATAGATATGAGGGTTTATTTATCAGCTTTCAATTAAATTCCATCATTCTATATGTTTATCTTTATTCCAGTACCACACTGTTTTTATTACTGTTGCTTTGTACTGAGTTTTTAAATTGGGAAGTGTGAATCCTCCAAATTTGTTTTCTTTTTCAGCATTACCTTGACTATTCTGAGTCCCTTGAAATGCCATATGAATTTTAGGTTGTGTTTTCCCATGTCTGCAAATAATGATCTTGGAATTTTGATACAAATTGCCTTGAATTACTAGATCACTTTGGGGGCTTTGTCATTTCAAGTCTTCCAATCCATTTACATAGGATGCGTTTCCCTTCTTTAAGTCTTTCTAACTTTTCTTCAGCAGTGCTTTACAGTTTTCAGTTCACAAGTCTTGTATCTCCTTGGTTAGTTTTTGTAAATATTTTACTCCTTTGGTTGCTACTATACATCCAAGTTTCTCTTCATTTCTTTTCAGATCAGTCTTTACTAGTGTATAGAAATAAAACTGATTTTTGTATATTGTATTTGTATCCCCAACTCCGCTGAATTTGGTTATTAGCTCTTACGGAATTTTTTGATGGATTTTTTAGAATTTTCTAGATATAAGGCCATATAATTTGCAAATAAAGATCGTTTTACTTCATCCTTTCCAATTTGGAAGATTTCATTTCTTTTCCTTGCCTAATTGCTCTGGTTAGAATTTCCAGCATGATGTTGACTAGTGTGGTGAAAGCTCCTGACCTTAGGGGAAAGTTTTTAGTCATTCACCATAGCGTATGAAGTTAGCTGAGGGTTTATCTTTTATCTTCATCTTTATCTTTGTTGTTTATTGAGGTTTTCAACCATGAAAAGGTGTTGCATTTTGTCAAATGCTTTTTCTGCATAAATTGAGATGATCATGTGGTTTTTGTCTTCATTCTATTAACATGACGTATTATACTGATTGGCTGATGTATTGAACCACCTTGCAGCCCTGGGATAAAGCTCACTTCATCATCGCGTATAATGCTTCAATACGTTGCTGAATTCTTCAAGGCTGCTGCCAAGTCAAGGAGGTAATAGGGCACGCAGGGCCTGTAAACATGCCATAGAACTTTCCTACCAGTTTTCAGACCTTTTTCTTGGTTTAGCGTTTGTTGGTTGCTGTAAACTTTTGAATATGTTCCAGAGTTCTGGCAAAGTTGATTCTGACAGTTTCTGTTTGTTTTTCAATGTTTCTATAGAGAGATGGGAGTTTGGACCTCCCTATGATGTCTTCATTTGATTCCTTTTTAAATAGAAGTTTCTTTTTTTTATTTTTTTATTGGTTAATTCAGTTTTCTCAAGTTGTCCTCAGCAGATGGTCGTCTAATTTATCTAGTCTCTTGTTACTTTAAAATACTTATTTACAAATGCTATTTGTAATATTACTGGTTACTTAAAGATATTATTAATACTAATATTACAACTACTCTAATGCATGCACTGAGCATTTACCAAGCCAGCTCCCCGTCTGGCTTTCATTGCTCTTGTTTCTGATACTGCCTTGCTTCGCACCTGTCTCTACCAGCAGCTACAGGGATATATGCAACCTGAAAATCAAATAATGTCACTTCCATGTTTTAAATTCTTCAGTGGTTTCAACACCTACAGAAAACATGTGTAGAAATAAGGAAGAGCTTGAACTTTGGAGTAAAATAGACCTCATCTCAAATCCTCACTCCAACTGTTGTATGAGTTTGGGCAATGGCCTTAAGTTCTCAGCTCCAATTGCCTAATTTCTGGGGTGAGCAAGATACCTAGCATAGAAAGTATTCTGAAGAGTAAAGGAAGAAAGCACTTAGTATTGAGAATATTAATGAGGCATGTAGCAGAACAAGAGTTTAGTAGACATTAAGCATTTTCTGAGGTCTGAAGCAACCCTGCCTGCATAAACATGCCATCGTTTCTCTTCCTCCTTCACTTTTCATATATCATTCCACCCTTTGATTTGGAGAGAAGCCAGAGTGAGACTAGAAATAAGTGGATTTTTCTCCTTCTAAAGCAGATGAAGAGTAAAATATTACCTTTTATCATTGAAGAACGCTACTTAGAGGACACTTACCATGACTAATTATTTAGATAACAGGTGAAAATGGGGCCATGGTAAATATGGTAATAATGGAAATGTGCACATTTTTCTTTGAGACTGTATCATTGTTAAAAAGGAGTAAATAATTGTAAATGATTATTCAATGAAGAAGCAGTGATTAAAGT
Source organism: Dasypus novemcinctus (assembly GCF_030445035.2). NCBI lineage: Eukaryota > Metazoa > Chordata > Mammalia > Cingulata > Dasypodidae > Dasypus > Dasypus novemcinctus. Next base: position 6,242,940 of record NC_080701.1, on the reverse strand, counting down.
AAGATAGTCCAAAAATTCAAGTTTGAATCAAGAAAAAATTTCTGAGATATGCATCATGGAAGAAACCTAATTCATTTTGACAAAAGAGTTAAAACAAAAAGTAACATGCAAATTGTATATGAATAAGATTCAAACTGAGTTTTTAAGTAGATTTTAACAGCTTTAGAAAGGGGAAAATATTCAGGTAATTTTCCATCATCCCAGAGAAAAATAAAATGTAATTCCCAAACTGGCAGAAAGGTAACTCTCCCTCCAAAAAAAAAAAAAGAAAGAAAAAGATAAATGAAGACTATCACCTGACTGTCCACTGCATGCTATTTACTTAAATTGTATTATAAACGCATAAGTTTTCTCTTTAAATGTGATAATATTAAAAACCACAAGAGGATATGTTAAAAACAGTGTCTGAGATAGCATCATATCTAAGACAGTTTTCATCACATGCACAACTTGCCAGATGGTCGCCATGATTAGACTCATCCTAAAAAAACCTTTTCTTTAGCCTTCAGATTTGCATGCTCCTTCCTCATCTGAGCCTTTGAATCAGTCATCCTTCCTTACCCCTTCAGAAGAAAAGTATATTTGGAATCTAAATAAGAATAAAATTAAAGAATATGGTATTAGGGTGCCTTATATAAATGTGACCATTAAAATAAACATGTCTGCCATACTGAAGCCAATGAAGCAGTTGATGATTTTTAAACTTGACAACATAACCTAAACATTTTAACCGAATTTTCCAGAAAATGGTTTCTTCAAATATGTCATCTACCCTAGAGATGCTTTAGCCAAGTGACACTGTGATCACCTCACTTAATAAGATGGATATGCACTGTAGCTGGCTAATGAGTTCACCTTCAAACTCTGAAGAGTCAAATTGAAATAAATCACCAGGTAATTTCATCAGCAACCACAGAAAAGAAGTATAAAATCAATAAATTGCCACTGAAATAAATATTTCACACTACCAAAATGCTCCATTTCATCAAATCTGAGATCTCATCGTTAGAAGATATGCTGTTTTCCTATGTACCAACAATACATTTTTAAGAATTCTGGCAATTCATGTATGAGGTACTGTTGATTCCAAAACACACCCTCATTTGAGGGAAGTTAAAATGTAGGGGGAAATGTCATATATGAAAATTAAAATGTGGAATTCTTGATTTTACTAATTAACTTTTGCTTTTGTCTCTTGGTGTTATCTCTATTCTATAATTTCTATCTTCAAAATTCATTTTAACAGACACTCACTCTACAAATGAAGACAGAATCTCAAAGAGTGCCTTGGGCTCATAAAAGAGTTATATACTCTGGAAATGCAGCAGTAAAAAAAAAAAAACAGAAAAGAAAAGAAAAATATCTCTGCCCTTTAGGAGCTGACAAGTGTTTGTGTGTGTGTGTTTTTACTTCATTGATTCTCAAAACTTATCTAATTCTGTGAGTGAGCGTTCTTCTTTTCTACAGACCTCTGGTAATTTTAACTCTTATAAATTGTGCTGGCTACTCACCTCTCTTTGGACCATTTTTCTTGTTGTCTTTCCTTCTCCCCACTTCACACTCCACTGAGTAAATTCTCTGATCAACCTCTGAAAGGACTGAACTAGCAATCCTCACAAAGAAAAAAAAAAATCTAACAACAAATCACAATAAGTTAGAAAGCTTCCAATCACACATTTTCTAGTAGAAATCAGCACAGAAGAATTGTGTCTTCTATTTCACAAAAGTCTCTAATGCACTGTCAAGACTTAGAAACCATCACTCCCCTGACTGGAACCACCAAAACCTGTTCTCTAGCAAAAATATATTTACTGAATGTCCGCCATTTTCAGATAAATCCACACAACTCCTGTAAGCTACCAGGAAGCATGAAATACCCTATTAAAAGGCTGCAAGCAGCAGGTACCCACAGGACTGCAGTAAGTATCCTACTGCACAGCATTTCTGAAGGACGAATTGTGCACATCATTCTTAGAAATGACCTGAGACAAGTATTTTCTGAAGTCAGTGGCATCTCTACAATTTCTAAGTGGGGGAGGCTTGCAGTGACTGGTTAGTGTGTGGGGCAGGGTGTGGAAACCTCTCTTGAATCTGTATCTCCTCGGTCCTTTACATAAGACTGAGAAATCATTTTATTTCAAGAAATTGAAGTGGTTGGTGCAGCTGATGGAGACGTGATGCGGGGGAAGGGAAGGTCACAACACCTTGGTGCCCACCGCTGTGTATAACTGATGGAATCGCCAGCAGTACATCCCCACACCATCATCAGAGGTAAATAAAGTAAAATTCACTTACATGGAACCCATAGAGTACAATGTGCTCCTGCAAAGAAATGCACTTCCAAATAAATTCTGACAAAAGGTTGCACTGAAGTTCACATGAGCAAGATGCATTCCTTAAGAAAAATATTTTCTAACAAGTGTTAACACCCAGATTATTCAATGCAAGAATTTCTTTCTAATGCTGCGGGTCTTTTATTCATTTTTACTTTGAAGTCCCTTTTTTGTACCCAAGGGTCTAGAGTTTTAATCAGTCCCACAGGTCTGTAGGATAACGCAAAAGCAATTTGAGCATAAATAAAAGCTATATATATAGACAACAAATGGTTATTTCTAATTGATTCTAGTTGTTAATAATGATACATTTTACACTGCCCTGGTTTTCTACCTCTCTTCAATGGAAACAACATCATAGATCACTACCTTGTTGTTACTGCTGGGCATGTAGCCCACGGAAAATGGGGGAAAAATAGGACAAACTGCACTGGAAAGTTGTAAGGAAGAAGCTCCACATACATTAAACGTAATGCAGAGCTCTTGACTCTATCCAATCATATTAGGCTAGATGTGAGATTGGTAGCGCTCGTTGGAAGAATTCACCCTGGGATGCTAAGTAATCAGGAAACATGGTGATGATTTTTCACCAATTTTTTTTTTCAGAATTGCATCACATAAGTTCATCTGCAGTGATATATTAATCATAGCCTTTTATATTTCAGTATACTTTTACATTGCCTAGCACGTGACCAATGTCTGGGCAAAAAAATTAAGGTCATAACCAGTGTTTCTCCAAACTAGAAAACTTATTGATATCTAATCTTTAATTTTTCAAATCAATCTATTTGAAAACCATTATACATAATCCAAAGAAATCCGATCCATGCATTCCTTCATTGATAAGCTTCCTCCAAGATTGAATTATTTTAGGATTTTTTTTTAATGCAGAGGGTGTCTACATATGGAGCTTTAATTGATTTGCCTGGGATGTTATGAATCCATTCATTTGTATAAATAGATCTTGCTTTGGAGTGGAAAAAGCAAAATGTTCTATTTAATAGTTCATCATTGCTTCTTTTCATATTTTCTTACCTACTTTAGAAGTCCATTTGTGTGTGTGTGTTAGTTGTCTCTTTTCCCTACACATCTGTTTTCTTATTCAGTGTTTCATCACTATTTATGATTTTTCTTTGCCTTCTTGAAGAGCGCACTGTGTTTGTCATTCACACCGTCCCAATTGTTGAAAGTATCAGTTCTGCTTCTTGCTGTAGAAAATGCCCTTTTTACTTATGTTAACTTAATTTTCAAATGTAATTATTTCAAGCTTTTAAAATTTTTTGAAACTAATATATTCATGGTAAACTTATGAATGCAGATTGTTATAATGTGAAATCCCTCCCCTTTTCTCTGAAATACAGCTTTCATTCATCTGAGGTAAACCCTATCACCATTTCCCTGCATAAAACGCTTTCTATGCCTTATGGCACAAATGTTTGTGAGTGTGTGTATGTGTGTGTTTGAAATTTATATTCATGGACTTGAGTTTGCAGAAAAGTAGCTTTCTCTATTTTCCTATTCCTAAATTCAATTTAGTTCTAGAGCAAAGCCACATGATGCTTAATGCTGAAAACAATAAGTATTTCTATTCGAGTCTGGGGCAGGAAAAAATATGTTCTTTATCATTGCTTTATTAAATTCTGGATAATGATAAATGTTTTGAGTTGTTTCCAATCTTTTCTTGTTATATTAATGCTTCAAGGAAAATTTTTTTGCAAATGTCCATTTGTAACTATGTGAATGAGGTTAGATTTCATAATTATAACACAAGGCCTTTTGTTCTAAAGTATTATACATACATATGTAGGTGAATATATATATATATGCATGCATATGTGTGTAATATACATATTAGTTATGTACCTAGCCATTTTATTGAATTTTAACACTTGCTATTTTTTTAGGGTTTTTTCCCTGTTTTCTTGGCTTTTTCTTCATCACCACAATTATTTTCTATTATTGCTCCAAGGCTATTAATCAACACAACGTAATAAGCTTTATAAAATTCAAAAGGAAAGAAGTAAAATTAACAATTATTTCATAGAACATGTTGATAACTTAAAAAAAATCTTTCTGAAGATTTCAATTTCTGAAAAAATGAAATTCGTTTTAGGTCTGTTGCCCCTGTGTTAGGCGATCACAGCCTCACCCCAGCCCCTGGGGCTATGTTAGGGTTACAAGCAGCCAACAAGAAAGTTTGCAGTTGTAGTTAAGGTTGCCAGTCGCTGGCCTTGAGATGGGGAGATGATGTTGGCTTAACAGGACAGGTCAGAGTGAAAGAGGGAAGCGGGAAAGAAAGAATCCGAGAGGTGGAAGTGGAAAAGGATTCAGCTGTGCTGCTCTAGAGATGAGAAGGAGGGTCTTTCACCAAGGACTAGGCGCAGCCTCTAGAAGCCATAGGAAGCGAGGAATGGGCTCTCCAGCAGAGCCCCCGGCAGGACACAGCCGCGCCGTTGCTTTGATTTCAGCCCAGTGCAACCCACGTCAGGTTTCTGACCCCCAGAACTGTCAACTTTTTGTTGTTTCCATTTGTTACAGCAGCAATGGAAAATGACACTTTGTAGAATGGTTCCTTTGGTCACAATTTCATAATTTCCCTTAACCCTACCCTCAAACAGGTAAAAATCTACCTCGACACAAGTTTTGTCAAAAGATAGGTTATGTGGATCACCGTTGCCCCACTCTACAGCCACTTGTGTGTTTTTCAAGTCTCCTTCTTGGATCTACAGTTAGAAAATATGATTTCTGTAATAATTCCCAGTCTCTAGCAGGCATTCATGTATTAGCATAAGATTTTTTTCCTATGATTTTTTAAATACTCTGAAACCTAGGAAAAGTTAAAATCCTCTGCTCTGTCTGCCACCAGGATTCTTCTCATAGTCTTCAGATTTAGGACATTAGGTCTGTAGATAAAGTATGCCTGCATAGCTATAATTTGTCATGGACATATCTATTATTTGTTTAGGGTTTTGTTAAAGAAAGATAGCTATTCTTTTTTATGTTCATTAGAGATCTTGCATTGTTTCATAAGGTGCAGACAACAAAGGAGAGACAAAGTGAATTTCTACCTCCTTAGGTGGCATAGTACTGCTGACCTACCAATTTCATCTTTGAGTTTCATTGTACTGGCATTAGAGTTAATGGAAATTTCCCTGGATGCCATTTGAAACAAGAAGCATGTCCTCAATTCTCAGCAAACAATCCCTTTGGCAGTGCCTTCCTGATCCTATGTCTGCTTATTTTATTACAAAACAAATTTGCACTGCCCTTTAAAACATCATCTTCTGATAATGGAAATAAGTGTTACAATCAGGCCACAATGGTAAGAACAAAAACAAGTTAATTCTGAAGCAGTGCCCTTGAAATTGGTAAATTCTGCTGTGAAAGGAACACTTTGTCCCATCGGTATATTTTGGTTTTAGATTTTGATTAATGCATTACATAACACCAATAAAAGTAGAAGGGAGGACATGCATGAAGAGAGAAACTATTTTTAAGCTTACATCCTGCCATTCCCAGGACTCAAAACCAACAGAATGGACTGGAATAGTCTTCAAAGTCTAGTACAAATGTCCAAAAGATGAGGGCTTTGGAGGGCTATGACTAAGGTGTTTCTAATCTAAGAGTGGATTCTGTGAACATAAAGTTGGAGAGCTGATCAGAGACCTAGAGATTAGCCAGAGGCTAAAATGTGCACATAGATTCTTCTCTGGAGTACTGATCATAGAGGATATGAAGTATAGGGTCCAAAAACCAAGGAGTTATAGAATTGCAAAGATGCAAATTCTTAGCCACAGAGCCAGGGGTTTCAATGCAGAGAACTGGTTACAAAAACTGGAGCCAGCAGCCAAGACACCAGAGCACCATCTTGGAAGTCCTCCAGCACAAGCCTGCCTCCAGGCTCTTCTAGATCGGCTTGAGATCGCTGCCCACCAAGGATTGGCCTGGATTTGCAGGTGGGTGCTAATTTATCATTTAGAGAATATGGATGTTACCAGCTTGGAAATTAATAAAAATCCTGATCTTTCAGCTTTTAGCTGTGTGACTACATAGGACATCCTCAAATTCCTGCATTTCAGTTCTGCTTAGAACTTAATGTCTAGCACACTAATTTTTGTGGTATTAATTTTATTTTGCTTTCTAAACTCCACTCCCCCACGCACAATCTTCTCATATCCATTTGGTACTGAGGCCTCTTTAATTTCTTGAGTTGGAGATTTGGGGAGCAATAAAAGCAAGAACAGTCTAAAGAACCTGTCTTTCTTAAAAGCCTAACAAGGTGAAGAGACTATGGCAAGAGGCCTAGGAAAGAAGGGGGCAGCGATGATCCAACCGGGGGGGAAAGAGCTTTCGAGCTCCTCCTCAGCTTGTAGGACTACTTCCAGGCAGTGCCCCACGAGGCGTCCAGAGGCAAAGACGCCACAGTTTAAGGGGCCACCGTAGCTGGACAGTGAGCCTCCAACACAGGGACCATGATTCATCTTGGAAACCAAGGCCTTTCTCATCTTCCTGGGACATGCAAACGTACCAGTCATTGGTAGGAATTTCAAAAGAAGGAACCTTGACCACTATTTTGGAAGGTTGCTTGGAGTAGAAATTAAATAAGTAACTGTTTTCCACAGCTCAATTTATGGACTGGGAATCAAACCTGTCATGCATGCTCTTACAAGAGTATCTGATTACTATCAGGATTATTTTTCTAAATTACTTTGAAAGTCTGATAAAACATGCTCTCCTTACTCTAGAGTGAAATTGTACTTAAAATATTAGAATATGTTAATGTTCAAAATTATGAGCCTTTTCTCCCGTCATATATTAAGAGCAAGTATAATTCTAAAATTATGAATAATGCCAAACCTATATCAAATAAAGATCAAAATATTAAATAAGGAAATAGTATTTTTTTTCCTGTTCAGGTCTAAATTTTAACTGGAAACTTCTGAAAAATTCATTAGTTTAATTTTTATCTTGCATCAGTAATACAAAGTTTACTAAACTAGAGAAAAAGCAAGCACACAGAATTTATATTTTCAGTGTTAGCTATTAAAATACTACTTAAATAAACATCTTCATGCATTATGCCACTTTGTTCTTCTATGGAAAATCGCTTCCATCTCTGAGTGATGACTTTGTATTATTCCTTATTGGATATTTCTTGGTAGATTTAAACTACTAAAAAGGCATTTCTTAGTCCCTTAGAGTGAACTCTATCAAACATGATAGATTAAGAGAGTCACAAAGTGACTAGTATTTTCACTTAAATTTGTAACTTACACATAACAATTGTAACTGAGAAGTATAATATTATCTTAAGCATTGTTTTACTGGTTTCAATGACATACAGATTTCTTTAGTTATCCAAGTGGACTAGCAAGGAAAGGCAGATAATTTGGAATATGAAAAATATTCCAAGAAAAATAACAAAATTTTGTTCCATTAAAGCATTACTTTGTTTTCTATGATTTTTTTAAATTTTATAAATGGAAAAGTTTTATTTTTAAATGAGCTTTAGATTACATAAATGCTATATTAAAAATATAAGAGATTCCCATATACCCCACCCCCTCCCTGTCCAACATTTCTCCCCATCAACAATATCTTTCACTAGTGTGGTACATTTGCTACAACTAATGAACATGTATTGAAGCATTGAAGCATCTGTAGTTTACATTATGGTTTATGCTTTGCACCACATAATTTTGTAGGTTTCGACAAAGTATATAACGGCCTGTATTGATCATTGCAATATGATGTAGAACAATCTCAATGTTCCAAAAATGCTCCCATGTTACACCTATTCTTCCTTCTCCCTTCCCTGAGCACCCCTGGTGACCACTGCCCTTATATCAGTGTAACAAGTTCTTCCATTGCTAGAGTAATAATAAGTCTTCTTTAGTCCATAGTTGCATTTCCCCCCTTTTGTTTGTTCATTCCTCAATCTTGAGGAATGAGGCCCAGTGTGATTTACATTTTGCTCTGTACACTTTTACAGGTTTTGACACAATTGATAAGGGCCTGTTGGCCTGTATTTATCATTGCAGGGTCATGCAGCACAATTCCAAAGCTTTAAAAGCTGTGTTCCATTCTTCCATTCTTCCCTTCCCTTTGCTCAGAACCTATGGTAACCACCAAACTTCAATTTTTGAAAGATAAGGTTTATAGTTACATGCACTAATATTAAGGACTTGACATATGAGTCTGTTTACTCTCAAAAGATTCTTGCCCCTCTAATTGAGACTATAGCAGAACTCCCCAGGATGGGAGTTTAATATTTTCATGTTTATTTTCTGGGTCTCCACCCACTGAGATAACCCACTATGACAAAATGAACATGTTCATACTCCATAGACGCATCCCCAGGTGAGCCCTCTCTCACGTATTTCCCCACGGCCAACCCCCTGCACCAGTAACCCTCCCCAGCCATATTTGCCATAAGAACATTCCCACCATTGTAGTTTTAACCATAGACCCACAAATCCCCAAAGTTCACCTGCTCCTTCCTCCAGCCCCCCCCCCCTTTTCATGGATAGTCCAACCCAACCCATTCCACTCACCTCCCCATCACATTCCAGCACCATTGAAGCCCCTCACATCCCTGCACCAACATCACCCCATCCACTGCACAGGTCCACCCTTCCACCTTATCATAGATTCTGCCCATGTGGGCATTGGCTTACCACCTTCTACTCACTTTCTTTCTCCTGGTAACATACCTTCCAGATTGTAGCTCTGTAAGTCTGCTCAATTTGCTTAAGTCATATCTGTAAGGTCATGTAATATTTATCCTTTAGTGACTGACTTACATCACTTAAAATAAGATGTAAGGTCTTCAAGATTCATCCATGTTGTCCTGTGTGTTAATACCACATTCATTCTTACAACGGAATAATATCCTATTGTATGTGTATACCACAATTTGCTTATCCATTCATCTGTTGATGGACAGTTGGGTTCCTAGCCCAGTTGGTAAAGCGTGAGACCCTTATGAATATTTTTTTTAATTTATTGAAGTATAACATTTATACATGAACATACAAAAGCAGTATGTGTATAGTAAAAGTTGTGAACTTACAAATCAAACAGGCAAAGCATTATACAGGGCTCCCTACATCACCCCACCAACAACACCTTGCATTGTTGTGAAACATTTGTTACAAATTATGAAAGAGCATCATCAAAATATTACTACTGGGATGCAGATGTGGCTCAAGCAGTTGGGCACTGCCTACCACATGGGAGGTCCTGGGTTTGGTTCTCAGTACCTCCTAAAGAAGATGAGCTGATGTGAGGGGCTGGCACATTGAGCTGACACAAAGAGAATACAATAAGGAGACACAGTAAGAGACACAATAAGCAGGGAGCAGAGGTGGTTCAAGTGATCGGGCACCTCACTCCCACATGGGAGGTCCCAGGTTTGGTTCCCAGTGCCCCCTAAAAATAAGACGAAGACATAAAGAAAGCAGACAGTGAACACAAACAACACGGGAAGGAAAATAAATAAAATAAATAAAAATAAATAAAATAAATAAATAAAATAGCTTTACAATAATAGTCTGAGACTTCAATACATCACTCTTATCATTGGATAGAAGATCTGGGCAGAGAATCAAAAAAGAAACAGAGAGCTTGAATAATATGATAAATGGACTTACCCTAATAGACATATACAGAACATTGTACCCTAAAAGAACAGGATATGCATTCTTTTCAAGTTCTTATGCCTCTTTCTCCAGGATAGACCACTTGTTGAGGCACAAAGCAGATCTTAATAAATTCAATGAAACCAAAACTATAAAAGGCATTTTCTCTGTTCATAATGGAATAAAGTTAGAAATCAACAAGCAGCAGAAAAAGGGAAAATTCAAATATATGTGGAGATTAAACAATACACTCTTAAGTAATCAGTGGGTCAAAGAGGAAATTTCAAGAGAAATCAATAAATATCTCAAGATGAATGACAAACCTATGGGATGCAGTGAAGGCAGTAGTGAGAGGAAAATTTATAGCTCTCAATGCTTACATTAAAAAAGAAGAAAGAGTTAAAATCAATGACCTAACTACACAGCTGGAACTAGAAAAAGTGTAGCAAAATAATCCTAAAGCAAGTATAAGAAATGAAACACAAAGTTAAGAGCAGAAACAAATGAAATTGAGAACAAAAAAAAAGAGAAATAGCAAAACCAAAAGTTGGTTATTTGAGAAGATTAACAAAAGTGACAAACCCTTTGCTAAAATGACTAAGAATAAAAGAGAGAAGATGCAAATAAATGAAATAAAAAATGAAAATGAGAACATTGCAACTGACCCCACAGAAATAAGAATGATTATAAGAGGATAGTATGAACAAATTTATGCCAAAAAACTAGAAAATGTAGATGAAATGAAAACAGCCTACGCTGAACCTAGAAGAAATAGAAGACCTTAACAAACCAATCACAGGTAAAGAGATTGAAACAGTCATCAAACTGCTCCCCAAAATGAAAAGCCCAGGACCAGCTGATTTCACAAGTGAGTTCTACCAAGCAGTGAAAGAAGATTTAATAGTAATCTTACTCAAGTTCTTCAAAAAAATTGAACAAGAAGGAATGCTACCAAACTGATTCTATGAAGCCAATATTAACCTAACATCAAAACCAGATAAAGATATTACAAAAAAAAGGAAATTATAGACCTAGTTCTCTAATGAATCCAGATGCAAAAACAATGAAATACTTGCTAATCAAATCCAACAACACACTGAAAGAACTATTCATCATGATCAAATGGGTTTTATACTAGGCATGCAAGGGTGGTTCAAGACAAGAAAATCAATCAGCATAATACACCAAATTAATATATCAAAGAAGAAGAATTACATGGTTTTATCAATTGATGCAGAAAAGGCATTTGACGAAATATAGAATCCTTTCTTGATAAAAATATTACAAAAGATATGATTTGAAGGAAACTTTCTCAACATGATAAAAGCCATATATGGAAAACCCACAGCTAACATTGGACTCAATGGTGAAAGACTGAAAGCTTTCCCATTGAGATCAGGGACAAGACAAGGATGCCCATTGTGAACACTGTTGTTCAATATAGTGCTAGAGGTACTATCTAGAGAAGTCAGGCAAGACAAAGAAATAAAAAGCATCCAAATTGGAAAGGAAGAAGTAAAACTTGTACTATTCACAGATGATATGATCCTTTATCTAGAAAGTCCTGAAAAAACTACAACAAAGCTGCTAGAGCTCAAATGATTTCCATAGAGTGCCAGTATACAAGATCAATATGCAAAAAACCAGAGGTGTTTCTATACAATTGTATTGCACAAACTGAGGAAGAAGTCAGGAAAAACACAGTTATCAAATTTATCTGGAAGTGTCAGAGGCCCTGAATAGCTAGAAACATCTTAAAAAGGAAAAGTGAAGATGGAGAACTCTCACTTCCAGACTTTAAATCATATTACCTAGCTACAGTGGTGAAAACATCATGGTACTAGCATAAAGATAGACACATAGACCAATGGAACTGAACTGATGGTTCAAACAGAGTCTCACATCTATGGTCAAGTGATTTTTGACAAGCCTGTCAAAACCACCCAGCTGAAGCAGAACAGTCTATTCCACAAACGGTGCTGGGAGAACTGGATATCCATAGCCAAAAGAAAGAAGATCCTTATCTCACACCTTATAAAAAAAATTAACTCAAAATGGATTAAAGACCTAAATATAAAATAAAGTACCCTAAAGCTCCTAGAAGAAAATGTAGGAAAACATCCTCAAGACATGGTGGTAGGTGGTGGATTCTTAAACCTTACATGGAAAGCATGAACAATGAAAGAAAATACGGATAAATAAGACCTCCTCAAACTCAAGCACTTCTGTGATTCAGAGGACTTCATTAAGAGGGTGAAAGACAGTCCAATCAATTGGAAAGACTATGTGGAAACCACATGTCCAATAAGGGTTTGAGTTCCATTCTATGTAAAGAGATCTTACAACTTAAAAATTAAAGAGCAAGCAATCCAATTAAAAAATGGGCAGAAGATTTAAATAGACATTTCTCCAAAGAGGAAATACAAATGGCCAAAAAGCACATGAGAAAATGTTCCATATCACTAGCTATTAGGGAAATGTAAATCTAAATGATGAGATATCATTTCACACTGCTTAGTATGGTCATTAAAAAAGAAATCCAAAAACAATCAGTGCCAGAGAGGATGTGAAGAATTAAGAACACTTCTTCACTGTTGGTGGGATTTTAAAGTGGTGCAGCCTCTGAGACAGTTTGGCAATTCCTCAGGAAGCTAAAACTGCAATATGATCCAACAATTCCTCCTCTAGGAATATATCCAGAAAAACTGCGAATGGTAACACAAACAGACATCTGCACACCGATGTTCATAGTGGCATTATTCACAATTGCCAAAAGATGGAAACAACCCAAGTGTCCATCAGCCAATGAATGCATAAACAAAATGTGGTATATACATATGATGGAATACTATGCTACAGTAAGAAGAAATGAAATTGACACATATGATAACATGGATGAATCGCAAAAACATTATACTAAGTGAAGTAAGCCAGACACAAAAGGACAAATATTGCATGTTCTCATTAATATGAACTAAATACAAACAATAAAATCATGGAGTTAAAACCTAGACTATAGATTATTAGGAAATAAGAGGAGGGTTGAGAATAACTACTGATGCTTAATGTATGTAGAAGTTTTAATTAACTTGACTATAAAAGTGTGGAAATGGATAGAGTAGATGGTAACACATTATAATGAGTAGCAACTGGTTTATAAATGAGACTGTGGCTGGAACAGGCAGTCTAGGAATATGAATGTCATTGAACAACAGCTAAAGAAAAATCTAGGGAGTGAAGAACACAGTGAGCCCAGAGGTGATGAGAATTGTAGTTGAGTGTACAAATGCAAGAGTGTCTTTCTGTGGGCTTGCGCGAATATACATCACTATTGCAGGGTGGTGGAAATGTGGAGAAGCATGGGAAAACTACAGCTGATGGAACATACACACTGTGGTTAACAGCAAAACTATAATATTCTTGCATTAATGCCAAAGATGTACTGTGTTGATAATGGAGGTGTATGGAAAAAGTGTGCCAAATGTGCACTATGGACCATGGTTGGTAGTGATAGTTTGATAATATTATCTCATAATCTGTAACAAATGTTCCACCACTGTGTGGTGCATTGGTGAAGGGGTGTTGTATGGGAATTCTGCACATGTGCATGATTGTTTTGTAAGTTCACAACCTCTGTAATAAAAATATATTTTTTTAAAAATAGGATGGGTTGGGGGAAAATATATACCAAATGAAAGATAGGAACTATAGTTAGTAATCATATTTTGGTGATGATTTTGCATAATTTTTAACAAATATTTCACAACAATGCAGGATGTTGGTGGAGGAGTGATGTATGGCACCCTTGTATGATGCTATGCATGTTTATTTTGCAAGTTCACGATCTTTACTATATACTTACTGTTTATGAATGTTCATGTATGAATGATAAACTTCAATTAAATATATATATATATATTACTACTATCACCCATGTCTTACATCCCACCTGATTATTAACACCCTGCATTAGTGTTTTATGTTTGTATAGTTCATATTTGTTCTGTTAACCACAGTTCATCTGCCACCACAGGATTCACTGTGTTATACATATTTACCTTCAAACCTATGTTTTTCATTGCTGAAGTTTTCTGAACTTTATAAAAATATCACTTAATGACAGCTAAATTTTACATCATTTTTATTGCAAAAGAACACTTATATTTTATCGTATTTCATGTCTGTGAAAAACACTAACATTTTCAAAAGGATATATAGTGTATGACCCAAATAGCACTTCTAAATTTGTCACTTTAACTGTGAATATAGAGTTGCAATAAAATTAAAAAGCTCGTGGAATTTGTATTGATTTCTGCATTTCTTTTATTCATGCAGCACATGTTCTGAGCTGTGTGATCTCCATGGAAAACTTTTTATGAAGAATTTCAATAAAACAGTACCTTCCTATTTTAATGAAAAATTAACTCAGTTCACAATACTATTAACATTTAATGTAAGTTCTTGTAATCCATTTTCTCTGCATATATTTCTTTCACATAAAACATCATAATTTTCTTTTTTCATTTAGCATCGTGGCTTATAATATAAATACTGTTTCTACAATATATTATTTTAATGGTTAAAATATTAATGTTGTAGCTATACAGTAATTTAACTAATCCCCTAGTGTTTAAAATTTACTTTGTTTTTGTTTTCTCATTAATATTAGTAATGCTTGTGCCAATGTTTTATCATAAATTATTTAGTGTATAAAGATGAGACTTATTAGCAAAGCATGTTTATGTAATCAATAAAGCAAAAATAGAGTATGTATTGATGATTCTCACATTTCTCGGCTATTGATTTTAAGAATGCTAATAAAAACTCGGCTAGGTTTTATAGAGAAAACTTTCAGTGGTTTTTATTATTTGTGGTTTGTATTAATGAACTTGTGCATTAAAATGATAATCTCCACTCAATAAGATCAGTAAATTAAATATAAAAGATCAAAATCACATAAAAGAAAGGAGGAAGGAGGCTTAGGAAATGGAAATTTTGCCTACCAACGTCCTTTCCCCTGGGTTAAAATGGTTTGTTCATTTTACTGATTAGAGGTACACCCTTTCTTCCGTACTGCTTTCATCAGCATTTCTCCTTCCTCCTGCTTGGAAAGTGGATGTGCGAGCTTCAGCAGCAGCAGTCACCCTGTGGCCAAGAAACTCACAGAAGCCTCAGTCTTGATATCCTTGAGTCACTGAGCTAGTGCCAGCACTATGTATCTCCAGACTTCTTACTTCACGGAAAAAAAAAACCACGAGAAACACTAATTTTTTCAAACCACTGCTTAGGCAGGTTTGTGGTTTACTTGCCATTATAAACAATTATAAACACTTTTTGACTTTTTTATAATTTTACAATTTATTGAGATATATAGTTCATCACTAAGATACAATTATTAACAAATATACAAGCAGACGAACAAAAAATAGCTAAATATAATTACTGAAACCAAGCACTAAAAATAGGTTTACTCACCCAGCAGAGAAGGCAAAGTGAGTAATATAAAGAATATACCATAGAAGTTATAGTCAATGAGGTCAAAATGCATATTTCAAGATGGATAAAATTCAAAAATATGTGTCAATCAAGGCAAGTTGCAGAATATTTATCTTAGTATGACACCATCCATAAGTTTTTAAAATTTCATTTATTTAAGATAATATTTCTGGATGCATGAAAATGTAGGAAAATACACTGAACACATGATGGTGATTATCCCAACAATATCTAAAGAAAATTTAAGTTAAGATTTAATAAAGTTAAGATTTAATAAAGCTAAAAGATAGTAAAACAGGAATTTACATTTTTCTCTGTGCTTCTCATATGGTTAAACCACTTTATAATAAAAAAAAAAACTCAAAACCACAACACAGTGCAGCACAGGGGATGAGAGTGAGACCCTGCAGCCAGCTTGCTTGAGTTAGAATTTATATGGTATCATCTTAAACTGCATTATTTATGGCTGAGTCTTTACATCTTTAACATAGAGGACTGAATGATATAACACATACAGAGTGCAGAGAAGAGTTCCTGCACTAGAGTTAATGCTCGATACATGTTAGCTTCCATTGCTTTATTTTAATTTCACTTAAACATGGCTCAAAGACTCTCGCTGTTATGTTGACGAAGAATTTCACCTCAACTACGATGTGGAAGACCCCTCCCCACTCCAAGGTTGGAGAGGAATCTGAATCTTCAAGGCTTATGGATTCTATCCACAATAATCACCATAATTCCCTTGTGCTCTCACATCTGTTGGTCTATAATGTGTGAGCTAAGGGAGACCTCCTTAGTCAATCTTTTGGCAACTATACACTCAGTCACACAGAGCCCCACTGCTTCTTCCAAGGCCTGGGTGGTCATTCTTCTCTACTAGCGTCACCCAGTCACCTTCAGACCAACTTGCAGGTGAGATACGTGTCTCTGCCATTTGCCTCCCAGTCTCACGGAAGGTCATCTTCATTCTTCCCTTGACTCAGTCCACTTTTGCTTCTTTCTTTCTCAACACCAGATCATCCCCCCTTTCCCTTGAACTTAGTGGGGCTTGTCCCCTAAGGGGTTGGAAATGTCTATTTACATCTTGTAATGATGAAATTCATTAACAATTCTGAGTCATTTAGAGTTCTTCAGAAACTGTTTCTCTCTAGCTCAATGATTCCTTAAAGGGAATTTATTTGGAAAGACACTGGGAAGGGTGTGATACCAAAGGGACATTTGAACCAACAGGTCTTAGCAAAAGCTGGAATCAGGGCAGCTCCTTTCCCTCTAGCAGAAACTCACGGTCTTAGCACCAACAGCCCTATCTCTTTCTCAACCTCTGAATAGCGTTCTCATTCCCAGGAGGATGCCCAGATGGCCCATTTAAGACCACATTCCCACTATGACTGAGACTGGGGAGTGGGTGTAATGGCAGTTCCTAGAGCTCAATGCCTTCTACCACCTGGCTCACTCGTTGACACACAGCTGCAATCAGAGAATGAGTACTGACTTTAAAGATGCTCTATGACCAAAATTTGTTGATGATGGCCCGTGTTGGTAATCCGTTTAGCTGTCCTTAAGATTCTCTACTTTAAAAGTATACATATGGACAAAGCCCATCCCAAAAAACAGAGAGTATCAACAACTGCAAGTGAGACCGTCCCATCCATCTGTCCCATGGGGATTAAGTCCCCTCTCAATCAGAAGCAGAGAAGACATCACCTTTCTAAACTCCTCAAGATTGAGGAGTGAACAAGCACAAGTGGGGAATTCAACTATGAGCTAAAGTAGACTTATTATTATTATAGCAATGGAAGAACTTGTAACATTGATATAAAGACAGTGGTCACTAGAGGTTCTTAGGGGAGGGAGAGGGAAGAACAGGTGTAACATGGGGCATTTTTGAGACCCTGGAATTGTTCTGCACAACATTGCAATGACGGATACAGACCATTACACAATGTCAAAACCTACAAAAGTGTACAGTGCAAAGTATAAACCATAGTGTAAACTACAGACCACACTTAGTAGCAATGCTTCAATATGTGTCCATCAATTGTAAAAGATGTACCCCACGAATGAAAGATGTTGTTAAGAGGGAAAGGGAAAACTGTGGGAGGGAGAGGAGTAGGGTAAATGGGAATCCCCTCTATTTTTGGTGTAACATTTTTATAATCTAAAGCTTCTTTTAAAATAAAGGGGGGGAAAAAGATCCTATACTTCTGTTCTTTCAAAAGAACAAAATTTCTTTTTTCAAATTCTTCTATTTCTGTTTTGTTAGAAATCTATGAACAGTTATTATCTCTATTTCTTCTATAGTCTCGAAGGCTAAAGTTTTACTTTTCCCTCTGCAACTCCTTTCCTTTCTTTGTCATGCCCCTGCGTAACTTGTCAGTCCTTCATGATGTATACTTTTTAGGAATTCCTGTCTTACCAGAAACAGAACCTAAATGAAATTGCATCTGAGTTTGACCATAAATCAATTCCTTTCCTCCCATTCTTGCTAACTTCAATATTGATCTCATGTCAAAACAATACCCAGGACTTGCTCATTAATATTTAATTCTTATTTTATATGACTTCAAGCATAGAGACATATGCCCTATCCTCTTGGTTCACTAATTCATCCATTCTTTTTGGCAGTTATGTGGCCAAATGTCAACCTGTCTCCAAGCAAATGAATCTGTCCTTTCTTCAGACACTCTAAAGACCAATCCAATTCAACCAAATCATTAGCCTAACTGCTTATCACCTAGCCCAGTTTTGAAACTAAAAAGTGTACTTGGGAGCAGTGCATAGTCTAAAGAGGCAGTGATAAGCACTCTATTCTATGCTTAAAAGTTCCACATGGACAATCTGTTACTGAATGAAAACCTGGGACATGCATCAGAGTATAAATATAACCAACCATATGTAAGAGTCAAGGGAAGCAGATGTGACTCAGGTGGTTGACTTCCCACCTACCATATGAAAGGTCCAGGTTTGGTTCCTGGTACCTCCTAAAGAGGAGCTGACATGATGGACTGGGATGGCGTGCTGATATAAGAAGATGATACAACAAAGAGGCACAGGGGGAAAAACGCAATGAGAGAAACAACAAAGCAGGGAGTGGAGGTGACTCAGGTGATTATGCACCTCCCTCCCACATCAGAAGTCCCTGGTTTGGTTCCAACACCTCCTATAAAAAAGAAGATGAGCACACTGTGCATGCAAACAATGTGGGGGGAGAGGGAGAGAAAGAAGAAATCTTGAGAAGAAAAAAAAAAAAGTCAAGCTTGGTGATCTAATGACATCCAGTCTTTAATGTGGATTAGTTTCCAAATACATTAACCCAGTAAAAAAAAAACCAGGCTTCTTGGAGAAAGTGCTAGTTTGTGGACTAGAGCAGGGAATATACAAAAATATAAGATGAGCTTGGAGCATCATGTATGTCAAAAAGAAAAGAAGCAGGAAGTGGATGTGACTCAAGCAGTTGAGCTCCTGCAAAAACAACAAGCAGATGAGCAAAAACAATGAGCGGGCAACAAGCAAAAAAAAAACAAAAAACAAAACTGCAAGCAAAGAATGAGCAAAAACAACGAGCAAGACAACAAGCAAAAACAAACGAGCAGGGAGTAGATGTGGCTTAATCAGTTGAGTGCCCACCTCCCACATGGGAGGTCCTGGTTTGGTTCCCAGTACCTCCTAAAGAAAAAAGAAAAAAAAAGAAAAGAAAGAAGTGGAAAAAAAGGAAGGGGGGTGGGCATGTCAAAACATGAGAGCCAATCTCCCAGTGACCAAAGCTGGACAACTGGAGCCATAAAAGCTCAACAATAATATGGTACCATAATCCAAAGGATACAATAAACACCCATGAGCCCATACTAATAAAATAAATGATTAAATAAATGAAGAAATGAAAAGAGACAACTCTTCCTTACAGAATTATTCAATTAATAAATGTAGAAGGAGTGTAGGAAATAGAAAACCCACCTTTAGAACACAGCAGTAATAATTTCACCTCATAAGATCCAATGATGAATGCTATAATTGCTGGGCAAAGCTTTAAGGAAAAGCAGGATATCTGCAGTTTCAAACATCTGTCTCAAATACTTATTAATTATTGTGATGATTTTAATATATATTCACAAAAATTTTGCTGAGGCTTCCTCTAGAACAGGGGTTCTTTTTTGTTCCAAGGACCCCTTTGCCAGTCAGGTGGAAATCATGAACCCCTTACTAAGTCCACACTATACTGTGTGTTATTTAATAAATAGATTACACCTGCACCCACACTCCCCACAAGAAGAATGTTTTTCTGAATTTCAGTTCAAGCTCAGGGACCCCTTGCTAAGAACACCTGCTCTAGGTGTTCTGCCCCACCCTTTACCCTCAGGGGGGTTGCACTGAATGACTCACTTCTAACAGAATATGGAAAGGGAAAAATAACTAGAGTGGAGAAACCTGGCAGATGCCAACTGATTAAGTTAGCATCACCAGTAGTAAGTCAGGCTGATATTATACAACCTCTGAATTTGCAACAAGAAGGACACACCACCTCAATGGTTTCCTACCAAAATACATACACTCTATTTAATAACTAGAAAACACCAGACCAATGCCAATTGAGGTCTATTCTCCAGAATGCCTGATCAGGACTATTCAAGTGTCAAGGTCATCAGAGACAAGGAAAGACTGAGAAACTAATGCAAATTGATGGAGGCCAAGGAAACAGGAGAAAGTATGTGAAGTAGTTCAAAGTGAAGTAGAAGAAATTAATCTTTGTTAAGTTTTGTGCATTATACGGGAAATGGTAAAATAATTAATTTGAGGTAAATCATAATAAGTCAAGGATGCATACCATAATCTCTAGATGACCGATAAATGAATATAGAAAAATATATGTAAATAAAGGAGATAAAAAAATTTTAGTGTGATTAATCCCAAAGAAGGAAATAGTACAAGAGAAAAGGAACAAAGATTGTAAGTTAAAACAAAACAAGATTGCAGAACATAGTTCCACCTGTCATCAGAATCGGGCTTCCAGATAATTTATCCACGCCATTAACTCTAGCATGTGGTCGACAGCAGTCACGGGGAAACGCATGGTTTGCTGTCTCCTTAAAGAGAAACAGGCTGCGTCAGTGGTTTGGAGAGTAAGCGGATGTGGCTCAACTGATAGAGCATCCGCCTACCACATGAAAGGTCCAGGGTTCAAACCCAGGGCCTCCTGACCCATGTGGAGATGGCCCACGTGCAGTGCTGATGTGCACAAGGAGTGCTGTGCCATGCAGGGGTGTCCCCCATATAAGGGAGCCCCATGCACAAGGAGTGCCCCCATAAGGAGAGATGCCCCACACAAAAAAAACACAGCCTGTCCAAGAGTGGCGCCACACATGCAGAGAGCTGACGCAGCAAGATGATGCAACAAAAAGAGACACAGATTCCCAGTGCTGCTGACAAGAATCCAAGCAGACACAGAAGAACACACAGCAAACGGACACAGAGAGCAGACAATGGGGAGAGGGGGTAAGGGGAGAGAAATAAATTTTTTAAAAAATAATAAATCTTTAAAAAAAAAGAAGAAGAAGAGTGAAGAATACTGTGTACTGTGGACAGGCTGCTCCAAAAGGAGAAGAGGAGAACCAAGGCCACGTACACACAGATGCCTTTTCCTAATTTCAGATGAGAAGTGTAGATCCTTTTTTCTAAAGCAGACAAACAGCCTAAATTCCTATTTAAAGTCAAGATATAAATTCATGGAAAACAAAAGGATGATACTGCTAAGAACAAGAAAGAATCCTGGCTATAATAATTCATTTCAAGCATTAGAATTTTTCAGATCCTCCCCAGATTTAGACAAAAAATTGAAGCTAAGAGAAGATTCCACAAAAGCCTTGCAAAACTGCACTATCTTAAGAAGCATTTATACCACAACTCCCTTCAGTCATGAATCTAAAACTGGATTCACAATTCATGTGCCAAGTGTGTCTATAAACCTTCTGATACCTCAAAAGTAAACTCTGGGTCAGAATAAATTTCTTTCCTCTTAAAGAAAAGTGAGCACTTATAAAATGCATAGGACAGAGTCATACTGAGGAGCACCTTTATGAAAATGCTTTACTATAAAATCAGAGGAAAGTAAAACATACATCAGCTTGCTATCCTTCAGGAAGGAGCACAAAACATTATGTCCAACTTTAAAATGTATATGAATAAAAGAGTTTTAAAATGCAAAAAGAATATTTAATAGTTACGTTATTATCCAACTTTAAAATGTATATGAATAAAACAGTTTTAAAATGCAAAAAGAATATTTAATAGTTACGTTATTATCATTCAGAAAGAATTTTATGAGTCATTTATAAACCCAATTCTCAGCTGTATAAGATAGATACTACTCTTAGCTTCTCAGATGTAAAAACTGAGGTACATTAGATCTAGGAATCTTATCCAAGGTTTTAAGAGTTGGCAGAACTGGGGCTTATATCCAGATTTTCTGACCACAGACGCTACATACCTAACCCTGGGGTTCTTTTGGCATGAGGGAAGTGCGGACATAAATTGAGATGATTATGGGGTTTAGGTTCATAAAAAAAGATTTTTGGAAAACTGAAATATTTTTCAATTTTTAATTTAATGGAATTAAAATCTACTTCAGAATTAGCTCAGTGCTGAAACTCCACAAAATTCAGGAATACTGGCTCACTTTCCTTCAGTGTTTACTCAATGCTGAGCATTGCTTTAGATGCTTTACATGTATTAATTCATGGAATCACAGCAATTCCATGGGTAAGTATTGCTATTATCTTCATTTTACAGTTGAGGGCCCAAAGCAACATAGAAGATAAGTAACTTGCCAAAGACCACATAGCTAATAAAGGGGAGGATTTAAGCCAAAGCGAGTCTGTATCCCAGGTTTGAGATTATACCCATCATGCTATATGACTCTTTAGTCACATAAATATCACTGAATTTCTGGAATTTGCAGGCAAGAATTATTCTAATCTCATGATTAATTGTGAATTGTGTTAGTTTGACTTTTCTCAAAATATTGTTACATATTTTAATTATATTCTTACCTTTACAATTTATTTTCACATCATTTTGCCTCATTACTATAAATCACAGATCAAAAACACATATTTACAAACAGAAGAATATATTTATAAATTTTAATTTCTTTAAAAATCAAACTATTTTGACATGCTTTACATAAGTGGTTCATGATTACAACATGAATTTTCCATCATGTAAAAAGTTTAATATTTTTTAAGTCAGTCTAAACATGGCTGGTTTATTAACACATTGCTTTTGGAATGGGATTTCCTCAGAAATGTTGCCTACTTTACAACAAAATGAATTATTGTATAAATAATTGATGCCCAAATTTCCTGTGACTTAGGATTCATTTATCAATAAGAGAAGTTTCAGCAAGTATATTGTTTAAAGGTATTTGCTATCCAAGTTCAGTTCCACAAGGATTTGTTCAATTTTTAGTTTTTTAGCCAGGGTAGGGTATGGGCTGAGGACTTTGATTACCTCAGAAAATTCTCTTTTTTTTTTCTGATACTGTGGTTACTGGAAAATTCTAATACTCAGTTTAAACAGAAATAGGTAAATGATTCCCTCAAATGGATACTGTTCTGATATGAAAAATTGAGGACATTTATCTTGGGAAAACAATCCCACAACCAAGAAGATATTCTAGTGTTTTCTAGAAGTCATACTTGAAAACAAGGAGCCCTGTCTCTCTGATTCAAGAATCCTTTACTAAAGAATTTGTGCTGAAATTATTTACATATTTGTCAAAATTTGGCTTAAGAAATAATTTTATTAAATGTCTCCTTATGAATAAAAAGTATTTCAAAAATAAACAAAAAAATGTGAAAGTTCATTCTGCCTAAAGACATTCCTAATATTTATCCCTTTCATTTAGTACAATCCCCTGAAAATTAGAAGTACACCTATTCTTACAGATGATGCTGAAGCAAATTAATTTACCTAAAATTCTTTCATACGGATGACAAAACACAAGTGTTTTGTGTGCATATTCGTGAATCAGCTATATCTTTACTAGTTGACTCAAGAATATCTCAATTGGTTCCTGTTTAGCTCTCTTTCTGACGTACAGAACATTGGAATGAATCTCTAATATTATATTCATCTCTGGGAAACTGAAGGAAACTTCTGATCACAAATACATTCAGTTTTGTCCGTAGTTAAATTTTTTGTTAAGAATTGGCATCCTCTTTTCAGGAGGGAGATAGAATTTTACTTCAACTACCTATTATAATATTCTTGAGTAATCCCTACAGTTTCTTTCCAATAACTGATTCTTCACAAGAAGAACTTCTTCCAACCTACATCCTACCTCTTCTTGCTGAAGACTATTGCGCTCTCTAGTATAAACAGGACGATGTCTTCTTTGAAATGACATGAGAGCCCACAGCTGAAGGAAGCATTCTTCTACCCTGGTCAAACTGTTCCTCACACATAATGTAAATTTGCAGTTATTAACAAATGCTTTTTCTTCCCATTTCTTTTGACTTTTAATTTATTCTTTAGACCTTGGAAAGACATGAGTAGAAATATTTTGGCTGTTGTTCCTGCCTCATGCGCTAGTTTTTATTTCCCCTGCAGTTCCATTAGCAGAGGCGAGCAGCTGAGTGGCTTTAGAAGTGGCTTGGTGAAAGCTAACTTTTCAGTTGAGAGAAATCTCCCTGGGGTTATCACAGAGACATAGAAATTTTAACAGCATTTTGTTGTCCTTGGCACATCCCCAGATTTTAACGTGTCTGAATTTAATTCAGCAGAAACAAACATATGCTGTCTTTTACTAAGATCTTTTCTTGTACCTAGGAAATCTCCTATAAAAATACTAGTTACATAATCAAAGAAAAAAAGACTAAAATAATAAAGGGCACAATTGTAGTATAATCTACAAAAGCAGAAGGCTATTGTTCCTTAAGGGCAAATAATACCGCATGAATATTTTTGAACATGTGTTTTATTTTCCCTTGGTTTGCCTCCACAAATAAAATCCTATCATAATACATGATCTGTTGAAAATGAAATATAACATCACTCAATTTATCTACTCTTAAATGCTAATGAATTGTATAAATGCTATAATAACTAATCTTAGAGAAAGCATTTATAAAATTTATTAAAATAAATCCATGTATTAAAATTTATTAAAATAAATCCATTTATTAAAATTTAATTTAAGCCATCTCATAATCTATGATTTCATTAACTATAACTTTGGATGGTCAGTGATAACAAGTCTCCCTGCAAATATTTTTAGACTTTTTCCTCTACCAAACCAACACACTATCAATTTTATGTAACGTATACCCTCTCTGGGTGTTTCATTACCCCAGGTTAGAAAAGAAGTTAAATCTCAAAATTTTTCTTTTCAGTATTGCCAGACCTTAAGTGGATCCCCAAAAGCAGTTGTTATTTGGACACAGATATAAATCAGCACATGTGATTAACATATTTGATTTGCTAGGCTTGCCAGCATTAAAGAAATTATACTTAATATTTGAGAAAAAATCTGTTCTATATTTGATTTCAC
Source organism: Dasypus novemcinctus (assembly GCF_030445035.2). Taxonomy (NCBI): domain Eukaryota; kingdom Metazoa; phylum Chordata; class Mammalia; order Cingulata; family Dasypodidae; genus Dasypus; species Dasypus novemcinctus. Next base: position 6,217,927 of record NC_080701.1, on the reverse strand, counting down.
TCATTTTTGTTGTTGTTGAAGAAATTTACTTAAAAGTTTCTGTTTCTAAACATATGCTAATTGACTTCCAATTATGTGGTATGTGCTATGTCAGACACTTTTAAAGAACAAAAATGCAATAATACATACTCCTCAAGTAACTCAGTCCTTGAATTGTGAGTACAATACCAGAGAGATTTCATATCCTTCACATGAAAACCACAGAACCGTTTAACGCAGATAGCAGAATGAGCACACATGAGAGGCTTCTCTCTATGTTCAACTTAGAAAGCAATGCTGACTCATCATAAGATGGAATATTACACAAAAATAAGAAAAAAGAACTAGTTATATGCAACAGCAAGGACGACTCTCAGGGACATTACGTTGAGTGAAAGAAGCCAGTTCCAAAAACATGACATAATCTATGATTCCACTTAAGCAGAATTCAAGAACTGTTAATACTAATCAAGAAGGAAAAAAGCCAGAATTTGATACCCTTGTGGGGCAGACATTCAATTATTGAAAGTGGCACAAGAGAACATTCTAGGGTAATGTAATTATACACATGCGTGCTTATGTAAAAGTTCATTGAGGTGTAAACTTATGAGTAGTTACTTACTGCTAGTAGTATACTTTATGCTAAGGAACTTATTTTTATATTATTTAATTTTATTTAATGTAAAGTTATATAGCTGCATATGCTGGTGGCTACTATATTGGACAGTGCAGAGACAGAAGTTTGATCTGAGGAGATGTAGAATATAGACTGAGAAGGTAAAAACAGAAAATATATGAAAGAAACAATAAGGTATAGGAAGGATGCATCCCATATTTTCAATATTTATCTAATGGGAGTTTCAGAAAAAAAAATTTCAGACCAAGCAAGGGGGAGGAATTGAATAAGAGAATAAAGACTCAAATGACACAGGGTCGAGGAAAAAAAAATCACCAGTTACCAGACAGAAAGGGTCTATTCCTTTAATAATATAATGAAAGAAAAAGTCTCATATAATCATCCAGTTTTGTACATTATCAAAATGCTAAAGGTACATGAAAGTACCTAAATCTTTGAGAAAGAAAAAACAAATTAACTTCAGTGGAATTAAAATAAGCCTATCATTGTACTTCTCAGTTTTAGAGCTTGCTCTAGAACCCCAAGGAACACTGAATTCAAACAATTTAGGAAAAGAAAAGAATTTGAGTCTCAATTCTATATTTAAAGACTTATTATATGAAAATAAAATATGGGGCATAATAAAGACGTTTCCACACAAGCAAGAATTTTTCAATTTTCACCACCCATTAATTCCCTTGGAATCAATTCCTTCAAGTTATATTTTAACAAATTTTTAAAGAATTTGGAAAGGAAGAGGTTACACAACTAGTGTGCACCTCACTTCATTTCTATACCTGGAGAACACTCTTAAGAAAGAATGAAAGCTGACCATCTGGTCATATTACTTTGTAAACATATAGATAAGAGACTTTCTGGTAAATAGGCTAATGGCATTTTCTAGGAGGAATATCTTTATCTCAAGAATTCTTTGAACAGGATCTCCCTAGATAGAATTGTTTGTAGTAAACAAATCTAGACGTTTATGGAGTTATGAGTCCTAGCTCCCTGGAAAGTATCATGTAAATGTTATAACTATATGGGTATAAAATAAACCAATTAAAACATTTATTTTTTATTTTAATTCTTAGAAATTTAGCTTTTAATATTTTTCTATCTCTAGAACTCCTAATATCTGAATGTTGTCACTTCTTTCTTCTCCATGTTTATCAGCTGGTTTTTTTTCTTTTTTTATATTTGTTTCCTGCTAGGAAGTATTTCTACACTACCTTACAAATTGCTAATTCATTCTTCAGTTCTGCCTTCTCTTATACACTCCACTTGTGCTTTTTTTTTTTCAACTTAAAAATTTTTTCACACCTAGTGTTTCATCTTGATCTTTTCCATTGTATCTTATTCTTGTACCATATTGATAATATCCTCCCTGTTGTTTATTATATTTATTTCAAATTCTGCATCACTAATTTTAATACTTCTGCTGATAGTTTGTCCAATTTGTAATCTAATTTAAGGAAGTTGTATTCCTCATATATCATATTATCCTGGCTCTTTTATTATTAATATTTGGCTTATCCCTGGTGGAATAGATTATCCGTGAGTCAGTGTGAATTCTAGAGGAGCAGATGAGTCTAATCTAGGTCAGTTCTCAGAGGCAAACTGTAGAGGAAGTGGTGGGCTTCTTAGTGAACAGCTCAAATGAACACAAGCCAGAATTAATCACTTCCACTTAGTCTCACTACACCAATTGACACTTTAGGTCAATATACTACCTTCAAACAATGAGGAAGATGCCCTGATGTTTGGAGAGAGAGGACTGGGAGAGGGAAAGTCAAGGCTGGTCAGTCCTCCCCAATAGTTTTCCCCAACTCATCACCTTCTAAAGATTTTTGACCTGCCCTGATTTTAGTCCTGTGGACACTTTCATCAGTGGTGTGATCCATCTGAGCTCTTGGTTTTCAGAGGTTTGGATCATCACTGATCAATTCTGCAGCAAATTAGAAGGCAAGGGAGAAGATAACACAATATTTAAACTGCCTTTCTCTGATTTATACTGTGATAGTAAGCCAAGAGCCCTTTCCTGCAAGCTGCAGCCATCCACCTGCCCTTCCATGCACCAGTTCAAAGCAAATCCCTTTTTCCCTAGGGATTTCTCACTGTTTTATGAGTCTATATTGCATTTTTCTCCTTAGTGTCATTCAGGTTTTTTTTTTTTCTTTCATGAGGTAGACAGCAACTTATGCTAATTTGCATTCTTCCCATAGTTGAAAACTTTGTCCCACAAACATGTTTATGGACAGGAACCAGAAGACAACATTGCCCTCATAGAATCAAAGTAGGCTATATAATAGGCTCCTGAGATGTGTAAGATAAGAAGTCAAGAAGGAACCCAAGCATATTCTAATCCTACATTTGACCGCCCCACTGAATTATATTTAAACCATTAATTCACTTAATGCACTTTCAGGTGAATGGTCTAAGATATTTTGAAGAGTAGAACATTCAGAAGGAAAGGCATGTAGTTTAAATTTATTTAAATTTTCATATTAACCTGGATTTAAAATTATAAATTAATTCTAATAATTAATGAAAAAGCAATTTTAAAAATGCAGGTACACTGAAAGCTAGAGAGAATCCCAAATTCCAAGAAAGGTACCTGTATTAGTCAGACGAAATGGGTGCTGATGCAAAGTACCAGATCTCTGTTGGCTTTTTTAAAGGGTATTTATTTGGGGTAGAAGCTTATAATAACAAGACCCTGGAGTCCAACTCAAGGTACCATGAGTGGTATTTCTTTTCCCAAAGTCATTTGACATGTGTTGAAGCAAGATGGCGGGCGATGTCTGCAAGGTTCATCCTTCCTTCTTCCTCTTAAGGCTCCGTGGCCCCAGCTTCTTCAGATCTCAGCTGTAGGCTGGCATAAGGTTTATGCCTCTCCCCAGAGTGTGTTTCTTTCCAGGCTGGGTTGCTCTGCCCTCTTCACAAGGTCAGCTATAGACTATCAGGCTCATCTCTCTTCCCAGGGCCTCTGCCATGTCTAATGAGCTGTCTCTCTTCTTCTGTGCCCTTCTTCTCTGTATATCCACTTGTGTGTGAGAGTCTGTTTTATCAGCCCAAGGGAGCAGGGACTCAACCCTGCATGCCCTAATGACATGGTCAAATCAAAGCCCTAATCTTAATTTAATAAAGTAAAAGTGAAACCTCTGAATTTAACACAATCAAAGGAGTATCACACCCAGAGGAACAGACCAGTTTACAAACATAATCAATTTCTCTTTTTGGAATTCACAAATAATAAACTGACACAGTATCTAAATTCCTACCATAATATAAAACATCTGTTTGAGAAAATCTGTCTCTGGCTCTTCAAATATAATTTGAATTGTGGTTGCTTGAATCCACACTTTTGAAATAAACATTATATATTGGCACTGCTAGTGAAAATACAAAAGGAAAGCTTAAGTCTTAATTTTTAAATCATGTTAAGTGTCTCAATTCTAATGCTCTGATATCCTAATATCAGGAATAATTTTTTAAAAGTGTTACTTAAACTCCTGGATATACTGCCCACATTAAATGAAAACTAAGTAAATTGCTATTTTGGAAGTTCCTAGAAGTTAATTGTTCACACAAATCTCCCTAACAGGACTTCTCCTGGGGCAAGAAATTCTACCATATTGACTTCCTTTAAGGTTCATCGTTGATCTGCATTAAAGTGCAGAAATCCATAGAAAGAGGAAACACTTCACCTATAGATATGTATCAGTTTATCAGCTCCTTGATACAGAGCATTTGAATGCAGGATTCATCAGACACTGAAGGAAAGAGATCACTGAGGAACAGTTGCTGGTAAAGAGCTTTAGGAGATGGGGGGACATGAATGCCTGGTAGCAGAATTAGGGCAACACACTAATTAGGCCATAGGGAAAACATGTCCTAAACATAGGGGATCTATGTCCCTTATTAAATGTATTACATATTTCAAAATATAGACATTTTTTCAATCACCTTCATATTTTTTCAATTTTTTTTGGTTGAACCTTTAAGTCAATGTCATTTTGTATTGGTACAGGAAGTCCACTTTAAATTCCTTTACGAGATTCAAAATAATTATGAGCCAGTTGCTAGTTTCACAACAATATTACAATATTACAAATGAATGCAAGTTCTTCTAAATTCCTGTAGGATCAAACAGCATAAATTTTTATTCAATAGATTTATCTAACAGTTTACATTTTGATCCTTTGATTTTAATCTATGATAATATTTTATGGAAATGATTAATCAATAATTAATAAATGAATTTTAATAAATTCAGGACATCTAGAAAAGGTCCAATTTAGACAACTACTATATTGTATGATTTTCCCTTGAATCATTCTTTATTTTTAAACAAATAATTAGCAAATAAAAACCAATACAGATTATGAGACAATATCATCATATGAGACCATGACCCCCAATCATGGTCCATAGCATACATTTGGCACACTTTTTCCATATACCTCCATTATCAACACAGAACAGCTTTGGCATTAATGCCAGAATATTATACTATTGCTGTTAACCACAGTCTATAGGTCACGCCAATTGTAGTTTTCCCATGCTTCTCCATATTCCCATCACCCTGCAATAGTGATGTACATCTGCTCTAGCTCACAGGAGGACTCTCTTGCATTTGGACCCTTAACCATGTTCCACCAGGGTGTGGAGTTGTATGGGAAAGCTACACATCTGTATGATTGTTTTGCAAGTTCACAATATCTATAACAAAATATATATTTTTTAAATTGTATGGGTTGGGGGGAAAATACACCAAATGTAACATAAGGACTATAGTTGGTAGTACTATTTTGATGATGCTCTTGCATAGTTTGTAACAAATGTTTCACAACAATACAAAGAGTTGATGTATGAGACCCCTGTGTGATGTTATATATGTTTATTTTGTAAGTTCACAATCTTTACTATACACTTATTGTTTATGCATGTTCATGTATGAATGATTACTTCAATTAAAAATAAAAAAAATACCAGTCTTATGCATATCTCAGCAGGATCTCCCTGACTGCCAAATTAAACACTACCAGAAATAGCAGGGCTCCTGAGGGCTCTGGAGACATGTAGGCACAATGGTCAGGACAGACAGCTCATGAGTTTGGCACCCTACCAGTGGGCCCTACTTTGGGGTTTGTGTTGCCCCCTGTGACAGAATTGGACTCAGCTGTGGTTTCCCTACACATGGCTCTTCTGTCCTTCTATTTGAACCTATAGTCGGTGCTGGAATTGGTAGGTGTACATCCAAGAGCTTTAAATCTTTGGGCTGACCATGTGCAGCTGGGCCCTGTGCCTTGGTGGAGTTGCAACACCTACTCTCCATTTCAATGGATTCACCCAGGACAACTAACAAGGAGGTGAGGATGGACAATGGCCATCCCAAGTAACCAAGGGAGTCTACAACTGCAAGCAAAAGAGTCCCATCCATCAGCCATATGGGACTAAAGCCCCCTTTCAAATGGAGGTGGAGTGGGCATCACCATCCCAGAATCCTCAGGATTGGGGAATGAACTATGGACTAGAGTGGACTTACTGGTATTCTACTATAGACGTACTGTGATTCTAGCAATGGAAGAAGTTTTATCATTGATGTGGAGGCAGTGGCCACTGGAGAGTCTGAGGTCAGGAAGAGGAAAAATGGGTATAATATAGGGGCATTTGGGGGACTTAGGAATTGTCCTGAATGACATTGCAATGACAGATACAGGTCATTATATATCTTGCCATAACTTACAGAATTGCATGGGAGAGAGTGTAAACTACAATGCAAAGTATAATCCAGGCTTAGTGGCAATGCTCAAAAATGTGTTCATCAATTGCAATGAATGTACCATACTAACGAAGGATGTTGTTAATGGGGACAAATGGGTATGGGGAGCAAGGCATATGGAAATTCCCTATATTTTTTATGTAAGATTGTAATCTAAATATGTACTCTAAATTATTTAATCTAAATATCTTTCTAAAAATTAAAAATTAATTTAAAAAAATAAATAAATAAATACCAATAAGGGAGCAGATGTGGCTCAAGTGGTTGAGCTCCTGCCTCCCACACAGGAGGTCCTAGTTTCAGCTCCTGGTGCCTACTGAAAAAACAAATAAGCAAAATACAATACATTTCAATTTTAAAGAAATTATTCAAATCATATAAAATTATTTTGTTTCATGTGTGCACTAAAATATACATGTTTGAAACAAAAAATTAGACCTCAGAGTTAGCAATCTGTTTCAATGCTTCATATTTTAAACATAAATTAAACTCTAAGTGGTTGCATAAAATGATAAATATGATATAGTCTCATTTTTCATCTTTAAAATCACTGTGCCTTAATATTTTAAAAAATCTTGAATCTACTCTTAAATGAATAACTAAGGCTTATAAGTAAATTGAATTCTAATCTAGACTATTCTTAATGTATAATTATACAAATACTATTTAAGCGAAAATAAATAGAAACAGATCTTTATGATCTGGGAGATTTATTACTAAAGAGAACTGAATTGAATCATTAAAATATTAAAATACATAATAGTAAAGTTTTCTGAGTAATGGGAAGTAGAAACAGGGTTTACTGTTATTTATATAGTATAAAATGTTACATAATTATTTGTCAAGCAGGTTTTCTCTTTTAGTCTATTTTTTTTCCTTAATACTTTATTAGCCTTTTAAAGGAGCATACTAGATTTAAGACAGTGAGCATGCATCTATGGGTAAAATTGTGAAACTGGGATAATACATTCATTATCTGCTCACTAAGGGTGGGCCTAAACTAGAGGAGATATAGAGTGCCTTTAGCAAAACAGAAGGTGCCCTGAAGATATCCAAGAAATGATAATGGCAGCATAATATAAAACTCTAGTTAGCAATCAGATTTGGTGATAGGGCTCGAGTTCATAATGGCCTGAAATCCACAAAAAAATAATTCAAAATATGGAAGAAAAAAGAGTAAAATTTCAAGTTGCTGAAACTATTTCCATTTAAACACCTTTTTTGACCCAGAGCCATATAATTTATCATACAATGACTAGAGTAATCTTTAACAGTAAGGACCCTTGCGAGTAGATTAGGCTAGATGACTGTGATATAGCATTGTACTTTCTTAAATTGGCTAGTGATTTCTTTATTAAATTGCAGCCTTGTGTTATTTCATAGACTCCTATTCCACCAAATTTATGTTTTGACTAAGAGCAGAAATGAAAAGGAAAGAAGGGATTACTGTATGTGCTAAAATTATTTTAAGAAACTAATATACTTACAATCAAATGCTCTGTTAATTCTAGTTGGCCCTAAATACTATTATTCTTCTCTTTGTACAAAGAAGGAGTCGAGAACTAGGTTGCTTCTTTAATGGCAGGCTCAGCCATGGGACTTGATTTAACCAACGACATGTTAGTAGAACTGATGTGAGCCCCTTCCCAGCAAACAGTGCAGGGGGCATGTCATGTTCCTTCACTTGTGTCTTCTCTCCATCCCACGAGCAGCAGGAACCCAGGTAAAGCTGCTCCTCAGCCTGGCTCCTGGAGTCGAGCTTTGTACAGCTGAGCACACCCTCATCTACCATGGATCTGTAATATGATCAAGAAACCTTCAGACATATATACACGGTTTTCTTTTACTGCAGCAGAACTAAGCCTGGGCTGACTAATAAAAAATATTTAAAAGACTGGGGAAAAATACATCAAAATGTTGGCAGTAGGGAAGCAGATGTGGCTCAAGTGATTGGGCTCCCTTCTACCATATGAAGAGTCCTGGGTTCAATTTCCAGGGTCTCCTGGTGAAGGCAAGCTGGCCCGCATGGTGTGGAGAGCTGGTGCAACAAGATGACACAATAAAAAGAGACACAGTGGAAAGACAGTGAGAGACACAATAAACCAGGGAGATGAGGTGGCTTAGGCAATTGAGTGTCTCTCTCCCACGTGGGAAGGTCCCAGGATCGGTTCCCAGTATCTCCTAAAGAGAAAACCAGAAAGCAAGAAGACAAGCAGACACAGAAGAATGCACAGCAAATGGACACAGAGAGAAGACAGCGAGTTCAAGGGGTGGCAGAATAGGGAAGGATAAATGAATAAATCTTTATTAAAATGTCAGCAGTAACTGCAGATGATATGTTGAAGAAATGGGATCATAGGTAACTGTAGTAATTTGATATTATTTATGAACTTTTTTAAAAAATATTTTTTCTAAACTGGTCTGTTCTCTAGGTGTGATATCCTTTGTTTGTATTAAACTCAAAGGTCTTACATTTACCTGATTAACTCAAGATTAGGGCTTTGGGAAGCGGACTTGGCCCAGTGGATAGGGCATCCGCCTACCACATGGGAGGTCTGCGGTTCAAACCCCGGGCCTCCTTGACTTGTGTGGAGCTGGCCCACACATAATGCTGATGCGCGCAAGGAGTGCCCTGCCACACAGGGGTATCCCCCGCATAGGGGAGCCCCACATGCAAGGAGTGCGCCCCATAAGGAGAGCCACCCAGCACGAAAGAAAGTGCAGCCTGCCCAGGAATGGCGCCACACACACGGAGAGTTGACGCAGCAAGCTGACGCAACAAAAAGAAACACAGATTCCCATGCCACTGACAACAACAGAAGTGGAAAAAGAAGAACATGCAGCAAATAGACACAGAGAACAGACAACTGGGGGTATGGGGGGGAGAAAGTGAAAGGGGAGCGAAATAAATTTTAAAAAAAATCTTTAAAAAAAAGATTAGGGCTTTGATTCAACCACAGCAGTAGGGTATGACTCAGGTTTGAGTCCCCACCCCCTTGGTGGGGTGACAGAAAGAGCCACTCACTTAAGAAGACACACAGAGGAAGATACAGAAGAAGAGAGAACTTCATCAGTTTTGATCCTGGAGCGGCAGTGAGGGATGAGCCATTTGCCTGATAGTTTGCAGCTGACCTTGTGAAGAGACCAGTGCAGCTGAGCCCTGAGTGACGAGCCCTCTGCCAGCCTAGAGCTGAGATGGGAAGGAGCTGAGCCCACGGAGACTCAAGAGGAAGAAGGAAGGAGAGATCCACCAGGAGAGATCACCTGCCATCTTGCTTCAACATGTAGCAACTGACTTTGGTGAGAAAGTACCTCTTATGGTACCTTGAGTAGGACTCTTTAGGACCTTGTAACTGTGAGCTTTTACCCCAAATAAATACCCTTTATAAAAGCCAACAGAGTTCTGGTACTTGGCATCAGCACCCCTTTGGCTGACTAATACAATAATCTTTCCACTTTTTGGTTGTCTCTGCCTAACCGAAAGTATCTATTAAATATTGGAATTAGGATAATACTTGATAAATTCCATGAAATCAAATGCCTTTAAATATCCTTACCCTTTTGTTCTAGATCCAGCCCATTGCAGGCAGTTGGAATGACATGGCGATCTTAATCCCCTCTAAGGCAGACTGAATCACATATTCTAGAAATAGACCCGTCTGTTGGCAGTAGTGAGTGTGCCACAAACACTGAAGCCCTTACCATGGGATGCTTTGGTGGCACGAACGGATATTACCAGGGTCTGGATCAAGAAAACCAGATGTGGCTGGTGATGGCTGATATGCTAGTAATTCCTTCTTTCAAATTAGTAATTTGAAATTAGTAATTTGCAGTAATAGTAAATTAGTAATTAGTAATCAGACCTCACTTGTTTACTTTAAGGAGGATTCTTATCTCAAAGTACTGTCTGATCGAGGAGGACATGCCCCACCGCAGTTGCAACCAATAGATTTGTGGGTCATTTTACCTTCCCTGCCCTCACTGCTCCTCTCTACTCCTTACTCGTTAACACTGCTTTCTGCTTCAGTCCATACACAGAGGCGCCTGTGTCCCCTGGTCCAGCCTGGCGAGATCACAACCTCATTAATAGGTTTGCTCCTAACTGGCTTTGGGTTTTGTGTTGTTTCATTTTACATTTAAGTAGATCTTTTTTATATTGAACTAATTAGTCTTCATTAGTAAAATTTAAAGGACATTTAATAATTACTTAGGAGGTTTATTGTACACTATGTCTCAAAGAAGCAAGATGAGCCTTAATATTTTAAACATTCTGTTCATTTCTTTTACTTGGAGTGAGATATCAAAATTATAATATGTTTATTTAAGAAATTTATCAATACTCAGATAAATACCCAGAAATTCCCAGAAATACCCAGAAATTCATCCCAAGGAAAGCATCAGATTCAAAGATCTAAATAATTTTTACTTAAAACTTTATTTATAAAGGTTAATAACTAAAAGTCATGTTGATAAGCACTATGCTATTTACAAAGAAGTAAAAATTAAAAATTATGTTTTCCCAAGACAATTTAAGAAAAGAATAAATGCTCATGATAGAATGCTAGGTGGAAAATAAATAACTAAAAGTTATTGAGATATATATCCTATTTTCAATTTTTAAAGGACAAACTGGAAGAAAGTAATTAGTACCTCAAGATGGAACAATTAGGAATTGCATACTATTTTTATTTTCAACTACATAGTTCTATTTTTTATGTGTTTTCAAAATGTTCAAAAAAGGAAGTCATCACTTTTATAATTATAGAAAATTCAAACAATGTAGAAGGAATATCTCTACAATGTACACAATTCCAATTTTCCATAGGCCAAATACAAATCAACCCATTTCATGGTTGAATTAAGAACATGGCATCAATATAGTATCCACTTTTAAATGCCCATGGTAAAAAAAAAAAGAAAGAAATTAATTATTTCCCAAAATATTATGCTCTGTTATGTAGCTGAGGTAAGAATCCACAATTCCCTCCTGGTACTTTTGCCAATGCCAACATTGAAAAGGGTCATCGGGCCTATATTTTTATTCAGTGCTCACATTGCATGTCATAGAGGTTAAAGCACACACCTAGGGCAAAACTGGGAGTTAATCACTGATAGGGAAACAATTCTGGCCTCCTGGCTTCTAATTTAACCTTCTCCCTTGTAAAAGAAATCACATTTTAAGTGTTCCAAGCATTGTACTGCATGCCTAACTCTAAAATATAAGAAATGGTTAAACCCACTAACTTCAGTATGGACATTTTTCATTCACTTTCTTTGACCCTACAATTAAACTTATTGGCCAGGTACATGTAATATTGTAAGAGACTACAAGTCATTAAAAATACCCTTGCTAGGTCCTTAAAATGGCCTTACTTCACTGCTGCTATACCAAATTTTTTAAAACACCATCTAAATCTTGCAGAAAGTACTTGGGATCAGTACTTACCTCAGTTGGCACTATAAATTCTCTCTAGTTAAGATAGAATTTAGCACTTACTATTGAAGAATAGAGAATATATTTCCATTACCATCAACCAATAATAGCTTATTCTGACATTAATTCATGCTTCTTGGAAGACACAGTCTTGAACTGCTGTGTTTTTTGAATTGGGGGATGTCTAATTACTTTATTTGGTTTATTTAACTACTTTATTTTCCAATTTCATCTTCTGTTGTTGCCCATTTTTTTCCACATGACTGTCAGCAAATATTGATGGTGCATGCTTGTGCTTCAACCAATATAGTATTTCTTTTAGGATGCAAACATCAACATTTACAGCCAAAAAGATATTATAGGGAAGCAGCTGCGGCTCAATCGATTGGGCTCCCGTCTACCGTATGGGGTTTGCATCCCAGGGCCTCCTTGTGAAGGCAGGCTGGCCTGCGCCCACGGAAAGCTGACAGCCTGCACCTGCGGAGAGCTGGCGTAGCAAGATGACACAACAAAGGGAGACAAGCAGACACAGAAGAGCACACAGTGAATGGACACAGAGAGCAGATGGCAATCACGCCGCGAGGGGGGATGATAAATAATTAAATAATAAAAATAATAAAAATTTTAAAAGATATTATAGGTAAGTGCTGAGGAAATAACTCCTTTCCTGAATTGATAATTCTGTTTTCCTATATCCAAAAATGAAATCATTATATTTTCCCCAACACCTCCTCTCATTGTTTCCTCCGTAAATAACTGGCACCATCCTATACCCAATCCCCCAAGCCATAAACTGGGTTTTCATAATTCTTTCAACCCAAAAACCTCATTGTCACCAAAGCCTTATTCTATCCCCTGCTCTTTCTCTCCACCCTTAAATCCACATCCACCTACCTGGGTGCCACCATCAGTACCATCAAGACAGATACGGTACTTTCCACCCAATTGCCCCACATTTTTCACATTTTGGCCAAGACATTTTTGACAACTCCTCCTTACATTCTATTATCCACACTACAGCTAGAATGATGTTTCTAAAAAATATGAATATGATCTCTAAAGGAAATACTTGATCCCACATAACTCTCTCATCAATATCTCATTTTTCTGGATGCTCTTAGATCTTAACCAGCCGCAGCTGCTCGCCAGGGCAAGAATGTTGCTTGATGAATGCTTTGTGCTCATCGCAGGGGCCCCTCTCCCTGGTGTGTATAAACACTCCACATTAGGGCAGCACAAGTGTCCTGCATCTGCTGACCCTGCCTCTGACCCTGACCGGAGCAGTTGGCCTCCCCAGGGCACTGGCCACAGTGGAATCCCTTCCCCTGCGCTTTTGGACCCTTTGAGCCGTGTACGTAACAATGTGATCATTTGCTGAAAGTCTTGTGGTGCCTGAGCCTGCATCCCACCACCCACCGCACAGCAGCTCACCTCCCTGCTTTACTGGTCTCGGTTGCGCTCATCATCGCCCCCAAGCTGCCGGTTTCCTTACTCATTATGAATTTCATCTGTCTCTGCCTACTTTATTGGAGCTCCAGGAGAGCATGGAGTTTGGTCTCTTTCGTTTGTTCTTCCACTGCTATACATGCAGCACATAGAAAAGATCCTAGCACACTGTAAATGCCCAATAAATAATTGTCTGAATGAATGACGCATTTTGTTTATTTTTGGCTGCCCTCTTTATTGTCTCGCCTGGTCAATCCATGAGTCTCCCCATCTTAATATTTTCAAGGAACTAGCCTTTAAGATCTGGTATGCACTTTTCAAGTGTTCTTTTCTAATTTGCTGCTTTCATCACTTCATCTCTACTTGTCCGGTGGGAAGAGCATTCTATTCTTCCTACTTTTACACGTCTAAGATAACAAAATAGTTTCTCATGGAGCAAATGGAGCTCAGAGGTTGAGCACCTGCTTCGCACGTGTGAGGTCCTGGGTTCAGTGCCCGGAACCCCCCAAAAACATGAAAGAAATAGCTTTCCTATTCACAATGTCTTGGTTTCATTTTCATTCTACCTTGAGTATATGGCCTTTTTTACTAATCCATGATGTGAATGCTCTTAGCATCATCCTGAACTCTAACTCAGTTGATCATTCACTGAAAAAAAAAAAGTTTAAACTATATAGGAAAGTTTAAAATAATGCCTTAGAAAAAATGAGGTTGTGTGCTTTAATTCACTTTGTCATTTTTTTTCTATAGTGAATGACTATCCAAATCATAGTACTTCATGGGTTAACAGCTCTAATCAGCCTTGCATTTACCACCCATCTTTTAAAATTGATTTAATGGGGTTGAACTCCTTTTGCTGCATTTAGTTATTTAACTGTAGCCTATAGGTAGAAAAGGTCAGATCATACATTTGAGTACTTAAAAGAGCTCTAATTGAAGTATATCGAGAAGAGGTATGATTGTTGATGACACAGTATTTACATGACTAATGTTGATTTCTTTAGGCTTATTCACTCATTACTATATTGCACAAGAAAGCCATAGAGAGACAGAATGAAAACTGTGACTTCATACCACTTCACTTGAATATCTATTATAAGCCATGTATATTTGCTAGCACAGTAGAAAGTAACTTAGCTTTATGCTGAGTTCTAATCTTTTGTCTTTAATCAAAACATACCAGTTTTATGGCTGTATGATGAAGAATATAAACTATGTCTACAGGCTGTGTAATTTTACAAGTCAACTGTGTTCTTTTAAAACTTTTCAGTATACAATAAAAGATAACAATATATGTCTTACAGAGAAACAGTCAATAAAGCTGCCTTAAGCATAAACATGAAGAAAAGGCTGATGTGCTATTTATTTCAGGGATATTAGCTGTTGGATGCTGAAGATCTATCGAGCTTATTTTCTTCTTGTGACAGGTTACATTAACTGAATTTTCTCTTAGGGAAGGAAGAATATGAGAGAGGTGTAGAAAGATGATTTTTAGGTTTACATATTAACTTTTTAAATCATGATTAGAGCATTAAACTACCTGCACTTCCTCTGATTGTGAACAACAAAGAAGATTTACTGTATAAAATCATATGGTTACACATGTGAAATATAAAAGTGAATTACCACAGAAAATTAAATCTGAGTCCATGAATTTTGTGAATTCATCTTGAATTTCGATCATACAATTTCATTAAAAATGAATATCTACATTGTAGATCCCCCCAGGGCCCACTGGATGGAACGTGGGAGAGTGTGGGCTATGATGTGGACCATTAACTATGAGGTGCAGCGATGCCCAGAGATGTACTTACCAAATGCAAAGGATGTGTCATGATGATGGGAGAGAGTGTTGCTGTGGGGGGAGTGGGGGGTGGGGGCGGTGGGGTTGAATGGGACTTCATATTTTTTGAATGTAATATTTTTAAAAAAATGAATTAAAAAAAAATGAATATCTAGCTTATTTAACTAACTCTTTGATTTAAAGATATGGAAAGAGGACCAAAAAGTGACCCAAGAAATACCACACAATAAGGAACCAGTTTGCTAGAAAAGAAAGAGCATGAGATTTCCAGTCTGAGCTCCATCATTTAATGCTGGGCAACACTGGGTAAGCCACAATTCCTCCAAAGCAAGTTTCCATATTTGTGACTAAGTCATTATGAAGAGAAAGTGAGGGGCAAACACTCTGTATTTAAATGTAAAAACTTATTTGGCCTGTGAACTCATTTAACATTCCCCACAGTGCTGTGAGGTAAGTTCCTCTTTGTTTTTGTTTTTTTTTTGTTTTTGGGGTGGTTTTTTTTTTCAGATTTATTTTTTATTTCTCTCCCTTTCCCTGCATCCCCCCCCCCCCCCCCCGCCAGTTGTCTGCCCTCTGTGTCCATTTGCTGTGTGTTCTTCTGTGTCTGCTTGTATTCTTGTCAGTGGCATGGGGAATCTGTGTCCCTTTTTTTTGCATCATCTCGCTGCGTCAGCTCTCCATGTGTGTGCGGCGCCACTCCTGGGCAGGCTGTGCTTTTTTCGCGCTGGGCAGCTCTCCTTATGGGGCGCATTCCTTGTGCATGGGGCTCCCCTACATGGGGGACACCCCTGCATGGCATGGCACTCCTTGCGTACATCAGCACTGCACGTGGGCCAGCTCCACACGGGTCAGGAGGCCCTGGGTTTGAACCCTGAACCTCCCATGTGGTAGGTGGACGCTCTATCAGTTGAGCCAAATTTGCTTCCCTTTACTTCTTTTCTGAATCCAAATTTCTTCACCAATAAAGAAGAGATAATGTCTGCTGCTCAGCCAACACTGCCCTTGTCCCCACGCTGCTCCCGCCACTCTTCCCGGTGTGACCGCTGTTCTCTGCCATCTTCGCGCCTGCTGGGTTTCCGGCTCCTCTCCTTGTTTTACAGAGGAGGAGCTGACAGTAGAGAAGACTTGCCCACTGTCAACCTGCTGGTGGGAAGGAGAGGATTCAAATCCAGGCTTTCACCCCTTACGCTGCCTATCCGTTGGTGAGCTCTCTTCCTGAAAACAAGAAACCAGGCGTAGGCAATTGAATTGTGACTCTTCCGTCCATTGAGCCACAGCCGTTTCATCTCCAGGTGTAAAATGTTCTCCTGGCATGCTGGCCTTCAATCTTTCCATTTTCCAACACTCATCTCTCAGCTCCTACCAGCCAAAATTCAGTGATTGTTCTTCTCAGGCTTAGCAGTTTTGGCTGCCTCTTGTGAAACTCTCCTCCTTTTTAGACTTCTGCCCACCAGGCAGGGGAACAAAAGAGATCTGAATCCACCCAACAATGCTTGCCATCCAGGTGTTGGGAGGTAAGTTAAAATGTCCAGATAAGGCCAGAGTTCAAGACTATTTGGTAGGGGGGGAGAAAAATTCCAGCAGGAAAAATTTCTAGCCATAGAAAAACTTTTATCATTGATGTGGAGGAAGTGACGGCAGAGGTTCTGAAGGGAGGGAGGGGGAAAACAGTAGTAATATGGTGGCATTCTCAGGACTAGGGAGTTGTCCTGAATGACATTGCAATAACAGGTACATCTTGTCATATGCATATACCTTGTCATAATTTACAAAATTGTGTGGGAGAGAGCGTAAACTACAATGTAAACTATAATCCATGCTTAGTGACAATGTTCCAAAATGTGTTCATTTATCATCACAAATGTACCACACTAATGAAGGATTTTGTTAATGTGGGAAAGTGTGGGAGGGGTAGGAAGCAGGGCATATGGGAATTCTCTATATTTTTTATGTGACATTTATGTAATTTAAGTATCTTTTTAAAAAAACTTTGAAGTATAGATATAGATATCGAGATAGAGCTAGAGATAGAGATAGAGATAGAGAGATACAGATAAGATAGAGTTAGAGATAGAGATGATAGAGAGATATAGAGAGATATAGATATAAAAGAAGGAACCGAACACTGGTTCCACCATGGCTTCTTTGAAACGCCAAACAGAAAAGGAAGCCAGTGTGGCTGGAGAAAGAAGGGTGGAAGCACGGCATCTGACAAGGGCAGAGGAGCCACGGCCTTAGAGGCCACAAGTGGCCTAGTGTCACGGCCCCCTTCAAGCCCCTCAGCCCACCCCCGGGTTCACCTGCAGCTTCTGGTCTGGCCAGGCCCCTCCTCAGCTCTGTGCTTAGAGCTTACTCCAGCCCCACGGGATCTGCTTCTCACCAAGAAGGTCCAACCCAGAGAAGGAGGAGGATCAGAGCCCCAGAGGCAGCCCCCCAGCAATGGGCAGCGGCAGTCAGTGGTAAGTGTCCCAGGTCCCTGTCCTCAGCACGGCAGTTCTGAGGCATAACCCAAAGGCTTCCCAGGAGGTCCTCAGCAGGGTTGAGCACCGTCTACAATGGTCACCCCCTTACTGTGGCAAACGGTGCTGGCTTTTCTCAGTGCCTTGACTTGGTGATTAGATCCCCTCAATTGTACTTCCTGGTATTACTTTGCTAATAAACTGTGCATAATCTTGTCTTTGTTTCGTGGTTTGCCTTCAAGGAAATCTAAACGAAGACACTATAGGAGAGTTTGGATTTTAAGTGTAAAGGGAAATCCTTGAGAGGTGAAAGATTTTAAATGGGGAAATGGTTATGTCAGCTTGCTTGCCGTAAAAAATACCTCTGGCCGCTGCATGCTAAATGAATTGTGGAGTACAGTTCACTACTGAGATGAGTAAATTGGAGACCTTTTAAGAGGCTTTTTGATAGCGCAGGTAAGACATGAGGGCATGGTGACGGAAGGCACTGCGTGTTTGCTGCGGTGCTCTTTTTAAGAGGTAGAGTCCACAGGACTTGCTGAGATAAATCACACTTTTCCATCAATTTCCAGGGTGAAGGCAGGTGTAAACCAGCCTAGTCTGCTGACCAAGACTCCTTCAACTTCCCTTCAGCTTCGCTGAATTTTAGACAAGCTTCTCCTGGACTCCAGCCCCTGGTCTCCCTCTCACCTGCCTTGCACCACCCAGGTGCTGAGAGGTTCCCGGGAAGCTCCTGCCCTCCCCTTCCTCCCACCCACCTGACAGACCCCCGGTGGCCTAATTACCCCAAGGGAAAACGTTCCCAACCGCAGGGTCCTGGCTGCAGCCCCAGGGACCCATTCGCCATCCAGCAATCAGGCCTCTTCCGTCTCCCACTGCCCGTCCTCTGCTTTGGCGGAGTTGAGTTCGGCCCTCTCTCCCTGCTAGAGCAGCCCTGACTAAGCGCTGCTTCGCATTGCCGGCTGCAGTTTTATTCCTTGACGTTGCCATTTCTGGAAGTGGACCTGCACTGTAACGGAGCCACAGCATTCCAAACTAGACAGTGGGTAAGGACAGCAGCTTGAAGGAACTGGAGAGCTGCCGAGGGAGAGAAAATTTGTTGGATGAGGTCTGGAGAGAAGGGTTTTCAAGACAGGGGAGGAGTCCAGCGTTAACTCAGTTTCCCTTGAGGAATCTGCTGATTGCTCAGGCCGAACAAGAGGCTGAGCGGCAGCTTCTTTCAATGAGAGGAACTGAAGCAGAGAAGTGAAAATTACGCTTAGGATTTAGGAAGTTCCAAAGAGGTCTGTTACCATACTGACAACGAGACCATGCTGGACAGAGTACAAAACTCTAGTTTTCTTAAGCCCCCCAGGGTCTCGTGTAAAGGGGATCAAGTAACCAGAATTCCCAAGAGGGCAAACCCTCCCAGGCGTAATGACTAGGTCCTTCAGGAAACCCAAAAAACATATTAAAGAATCTTCAGACTCACTGGAAATCGGAGAAGTGCAACTTGAAACAACTGGAAGACATCACCGTACACCCGTAAGATTGGCAAACTTCAGAAAGCTGGCTAGAGACAAGCGGGGCCATGGGAGAGAGGTCTCAAGCCAGCTGCCACCAGAAGCGTAGGTAGATGCAGCCATGCCCGACGAGCTGGCGAGAGGAAGCGCAAGCTGCCGTGCAGGGCATCCTGGGACGCCTGGCCCAGACGCAGAGATCCTCAGTCATAACCAGGCCATGGCCTACACAGCCCAAAGGGCTTGAAGGGGCAGGGGCGAGGGTCCTCCAGGCCAGATCCCTGGGGCCCTCTACTTTGCGTTGGAGAAGAGGCACCCTGGGCTGCCCCATGGGCTTCGTTTTCTTCTAAGATTTATTTTATTTATTTATTCCCCACCCCACCCCTGCCATTGCTTGCTGTCTTCTCTCTGTGTCCATTTGCCGCACGTTCTGTGTCTGCTTGTCTCCTTTGTTGCATCATCTTGCTGTGCCAGTTCCACAGGCCATCAGCTCTCCGCGGGCACGGGCCAGCCTGCCTGGGATGTGAATCCGGGGCCTCCCATATGGTAGATGGGGGCCCAGTGGATGGAGCGACAGCTGCTTCCCCGCCATGGGCTTTCGTACAGCCAGGGGAGGGGCCCGCCCTGAGCAGCAGCATGTATCAGGCAGCCCCTGTGCAGAGCTCCACAAAGGCCAGCATTGGGGCTGCTTGTCCCCTGGCTCAGGCCCAAGGCCCTGCATCTTGTTCCATTTCGGGGTTGCTTGTGTTTCATGGTTGAGACCCAACCTATGCCCAGGCTGCGAAATGGAAACACGTTGAGCATCTGCATGCAAATCAGCAAGGTGGAAGGGTGGGAGATGGCCACTGAGCACGTCCTGCCCGCCACAGCCCGGGCTCAGTGGTGTGACCGATAAAGTCGACATCCAGGGTCCCATGTGTGCCAGAGGAAAAGCCGACAAGCCCAGAGAAGAAATGGACAAGAGACGTTTATGGGAGTCTTGTTAAGAAGAGAGAATGAAAGAGGAAGAACGGTGGCTGCATACTCAGCAGCACAATACGGAAGTCAGAAGGCAGGGGTATCATGGAAACTCAAACTTTGGATAATCTTAAACATACAAGGTTCTGTGAAAAAGTAAGGAAAACAATAGTATTTACTAATTCTTAACATTTTTTTATAATACTTTAATTTCTTAAATCTTTGCAAAACAGCTTTTTCCTTATCTTGTCAAGTTTTTGTTTCAGGGTTTCAAGGTGGTATTTTTTGGGTTTTTGTTGTTGTTGTTGTTCTTATTCTAATTTCCAGAGTTAAACTCTTGAGTCCATTTATTTTCATTCATGTTTGTTTAATAATGAAGCCATTCAATTACTTAAAGTTTGCCTCTGGTCATTGATTGTGTCACCGTTTATGTTTGGAGAACATATTTTGTAATAGAAATAGTCTATAATTGAAACTTGGTTTCTTTTTGAAAATGACGTGATCACTTTTTAAAAAACATTTCAAGGGCAGTTTAAAGAAGTGAATTCTGGGAAACGGACTTTGGCCCAGTGGTTAGGGCGTCCGTCTACCACATGGGAGGTCTGCGGTTCAAACCCTGGGCCTCGATTGAGGAGGCTGGCAAGATGGTGGCTGCGTGAGCTTGCCTGGTAGTGTCTCTGCAGGGGGCGGCTGGGCAGCGTTGAAGGCTCTTTAGGACCGCGCTGTTTCGGGGATTTTTGCTGGTTGGAAGGTGTCTGGACGTCAATTCAGTGGGAAGGTAACAGAGAGGATACGTCTATAATATATAAACGGAGATCTCAGCTGGGCGCGGGAAGTTCCCTCCTTGGGTGGGCGGAGCCGCGGT
Organism: Dasypus novemcinctus; assembly: GCF_030445035.2. NCBI lineage: Eukaryota > Metazoa > Chordata > Mammalia > Cingulata > Dasypodidae > Dasypus > Dasypus novemcinctus. The sequence goes on along the minus strand of NC_080701.1, from coordinate 6,197,083 downwards.
AGCGGGCGCTCTTGCAGCTCCGGAGCCGCGGTGGCCAGGGTTTTTGTTTTTTTTTCCTTTTTCTGGAGGCTTTGCGGTGCTGAGAAATTCGCGGATACTGTGCTGGCTGGTGGGGGATTGTTGGGACAAGACTCCTTGGCGGATTGATTTGGGGAGACAGACGGTGTTTTCTTGTGAAGCGGGGGACGTTTTAGTCGCCGGACGGGGGGGAAGCGCTTCCGCCTGGAGCCCCATCCCCACAGGTCCGGCTGCCGATCTGCAATGGAATTGGATTTTGAGCAATAAGGGGATACAATTGGGAGACTGTTGTAGGGTGCAGTGAGGGAGGAGGACACGTCTGGAAGCTGATTGGGGAATATTTTGTGAAGTTTGGGATTTCGGATCTTAGAGTCTGTTTTCCGCGTTTCCAGCTGAAGCCCACCCCACCCGGCGGGGCTTGGGATCTGGGTCATTGAACTGGCCGTGGTGTAGAGGCGCCCTCAAGTGGCCGTTGCGTGGGAGCACAGGGAGCGAGCGGTCCAAAGGCAGATACCCTGAGGAGTAGGTGAATTTCAGGGATTAGACATTCAATTTAGAATTCGCGGATCTGGCTTCCCCCACGGGGCTGGCACCCAGCTACGGGGATCCCTGAGGGCTGTGTTGCACTGCGGGGCTCCTAAGCTTTCCGTGGACCAGATTTGAGGTTCCCAGGTCTGGGTCCCCTGGACTCTGGCGGTCCACACTCCAGACTCACACCTCTTGAGTCTTCAGTGTCTCAGACTTTCCACCCCTGAATCCATCACGCTCTGGGGTCTACCTGGGATCCTTGAGTGCTTTGGACATTAACGTTTGTGTTTTATCTATATTGGTTCATATTGTTTTGTTTTTATTTTCACTTTATCTTATTTTTTACTCTTTTTGACGCCCTGATTGCTAATATTGCATTATCCCCTAGTCTTTTCTCCTAGCGTGTCCCCCAAAGTCCTTTTTTTTTTTATATACAGTTATTTAGGGGTTTTTTTGGTTGTTGTTTTAGATAGTGTTGCAAATGTGACACGTGTATACCTGTATCACTCTTCCCCCTATCTGTTCCCCACCGTTTGCTTATCCTCTTTTTCTTTCTTCCTTTCTTCTTGTCTTTCTTTTTTTCTTTATTATAATTAGTTTTTTTTTTTCGGTTTTCTCTTTCCCTCTTGTCCCTCATTTTCCACTTATTTTATTTTAATTCAAGTACACAATAGGTGCTACAGGGAACACCTCACATTTGCTGGGTTTTCCCATCCTCCACTGCCTCATTTCTGTGTGAACTGATTTAGGTTACCTACACTATCCCCCTTCCCCTGCATCTTGATATCCACTATCATCTACTGTCTCTACTATATTCCAACCCCCACCTCCCATTCTTTGATCCACAAAGTGTCTAACTCTTAATTTCTAATACCTTTGCTCTGTTTTCTGTCTGTTATCCACTCTTGAAACTATTACCTTTCTTTTCTTTTTCCCTCTCTCATGAAAACAATAGCTTTGTAGTTCATACCATATTCCGCCCATATTCAGTCATCTACTTCATAAAAGGTACTCTACCTACAGCTATAACTCTGTACAATCTACATGAATCTAACCTCCATCCTCCCAGATCTCATATTCTTGCTTTGTTAACATACATTACTAATACTACTTTACACTTTTCCCTTGCTGACACAATTGCCTTTCCCCAACACTAATACTTTCTTCTAAAGTGAACTTAACCAGCAACAAGTAACTTGAATAAGAAGAAAAAAGTGACAAAGAGAAGATATAACACCTATGCAAAAATAACAACTAATTAACCTCCAAAAGCAGACAAAGAAGCTAAGGAACTGATTAAATTCGTCAAAATAAAGAGATGACCAGAAAGCAACAAAAATCTACAAACCAAACCAATAATCAGGAAAACATGACTGAATCCAATCAACAAACCAATAATCACGAAGGGGAGCAAAACTTGGCACAAGCAATGAAAGATCTCAGAACATTTATCACCAACAAATTTGATGCAGTAATGAAAGAGGTTAACAACATGAAGACATCCCTTGGAGGGGAAATTGCAGACATACGCAAAAACATAACAGATATGATGGGAATGAACACCACAGTTCAAGAAATCAAAAATACACTTGCAGCAAATATCAGCAGACTAGAAGAGACAGAGCAGAGAATTAGTGATGTGGAAGACAGTACATCAGAAATCAAACAGATAGTAGAAGGGGTCAATAAGAAGATAGAAAAAATCCAATTAGGATTTAGGGACCTGAATGACAATGCAAAACGCTCAAACATACGTATTATAGGCATTCCAGAAGGTGAAGAGAAGGGAAAGGGGTCAGAAGGAGTGTTGCAGGAAATAATGGCTGAAAACTTCCCAAATCTACTGAAAGAGACAGATGTACATATCCAAGAAGCACAGCGCACTCCACAAGTCATAAACCCCAACAGGCCCACCCCAAGACATATACTTATCAAATTATCCAAGGCTCAAGACAAAGAGAAAATCCTAAAAGCAGCAAGAGAAAAGAAAACCATCACATACAAGGGAAGCTCAATTAGATTAAGTGCTGATTTCTCTTCTGAAACCATGGAGGCAAGAAGACAGTGGTATGATATAGTCAAGGTACTAAAGGAAAAAAACTTCCAACCAAGAATACTCTATCCAGCTAAACTAGCATTCAAACATGAAGGAGAGTTCAAAATATTCACAGACAAACAGAAACTGAAAGAGTATACCAACAAGAAACCTCCCCTTCAAGAAATTCTAAAGGGAGTTCTGCAGGAAGAAAGGAAAAAACAGGAAAGGCAAAGTTGGAGGAGAGTATAAGACCAACAACAACAACAAAAAAGACCAAAAATATATACAAACAAAATATGACAAACACAAATCCAATCAAAATATGGCTAACACAAATAATTCCTTGATAGTAATAACACTGAATGTCAACGGATTAAACTCACCTATCAAAAGATTCAGACTGGGACATTGGATAAGGAAATATGACCCATCCATATGCTGTCTACAAGAGACACATCTTAGACCCAGAGACGCATGGAGATTGAAAGTGAATGGCTGGAAAACAATCATACAAGCTAACAATAACCAAAAAAAGGCAGGAGTAGCTATATTAATATCAGACAAAATAGACTTTAAATGTGAAACAATTGTGAGAGACAAAGAAGGATACTACATTTTAGTCAAAGGGAAAATCTGTCAAGAAGATCGAACAATCATAAATATCTATGCCCCTAACAAGGGTGCCTCTAAATACGTCAGGCAAACGCTGGAAAAACTAAGTGAAAGAATAGATACATCTACAATTATAGTGGGGGATTTTAATACACCACTATCAACTCTGGACAGAACATCTCAAAAGAGAATCACCAAAGAAACAAAACATCTGAATAGTATATTAGAGGAGCTCGATCTAATAGACATATATAGATCGCTACACCCAAACACAGCAGGATATACATTTTTCTCAAGCGCACATGGATCATTCTCCAAGATAGATCATATGCTAGGCCACAAAGAAAGGCTGAACGAATTCAGAAAGATTGAAATCATACAAAACATTATCTCTGACCACAGTGGAGTCAAGCTGGAGATTTGCAAGGGACAGAAGCCCAGATTTCACACCACGATTTGGAAATTAAACAGCACACTCTTAGAAAAACAGTGGGTCAAAGAGGAAATCTCAAAAGAAATCAATGACTACCTTGAAACAAATGATAATGATAACACAACATACCAAAATTTATGGGATGCAGCAAAAGCAGTACTGAGAGGGAAGTTTATAGCCATAAATTCATATATCAAAAAAGAAGAAAGAGCAAAAATTGAAGAACTAACTGCACAGTTGAAGGAATTAGAAAAACAACAACAAAGTAGCCCAACAGGAAGAAGAAGGAAGGAAATAACAAAGATAAGAGCAGAACTAAATGAAATAGAAAATAAGAAAGCACTTGAACAGATAAACAAGACCAAGAGCTGGTTTTTTGAGAAGATTAACAAAATTGACAAACCTTTAGCAACACTAACAAAGAAAAAAAGAGAGAAGATGCAAATACACAAAATAAGAAATGAGAAAGGCGATATCACCACTGACCCCACAGAAATAAAGACTATCATAAGAGGATATTTTGAAAAACTATATTCCAACAAAAATGACAATCTAGAGGAAATGGACAAATTCCTAGAAACACATAAGCAGCCCATATTGACGAAAGAAGAAATTGATGATCTTAACAAACCAATCACAAGCAGAGAGATAGAATTGGTTATCAAAAATCTCCCAACTAAGAAGAGCCCAGGGCCAGATGGCTTCACAGGTGAATTCTACAAAACATTCCGGAAAGAACTGACACCAATCCTGCTGAAACTATTCCAAAACATCGAAACGGAAAGAACATTACCCAACTCCTTCTATGATGCCAACATTACCCTACTACCAAAGCCAAACAAAGACATCACAAGAAAGGAAAATTACAGACCAATTTCTCTAATGAACCTAGACGCAAAAATACTTAACAAAATACTTGCTAATCGTATTCAACAACACATTAAACGTATTATACACCACGACCAAGTGGGATTCATTCCAGGTATGCAAGGATGGTTCAACATAAGAAAATCAATCAACGTAATACACCATATAAACAGATTGAAGGAAAAAAATCACATGATTATATCTATTGATGCAGAAAAAGCATTTGACAAAATACAGCACCCTTTCTTGATAAAAACACTCCAAAAGATTGGAATACAAGGGAATTTTTTGAACATGATAAAGAGTATATATGAAAAACCTAAAGCCAATATTGTTTACAATGGAGAAATCCTAGACTCCTTCCCTCTAAACTCAGGAACAAGACAAGGATGCCCACTGTCTCCGCTCCTATTTAACATTGTCTTAGAAGTACTTGCACGAGCACTGAGGCAAGAACCAGAAATAAAAGGCATTCAAATTGGAAAGGAAGAAGTCAAAATTTCATTATTTGCAGATGACATGATCCTATACATAGAAAACCCTGAGAGATCTACAACAAAGATTCTAGAACTCATAAATGAGTTTAGTAAAGTCTCAGGTTATAAGATCAAAGCGCAAAAATCAGTAGCATTTCTGTACACCAATAATGAGCAAGATCAGGAGGAAATCAAGAAACAAATACCATTCACAATAGTAAATAAAAAAATCAAATACTTAGGAATAAATTTAACTAAAGAGGTAAAGAACTTATACAACGAGAATTATACAAGATTGTTCAAGGAAATCAAAGAAGACCTAAATAAATGGAAGACTATTCCTTGTTCATGGATAGGAAGACTGAACATTATTAAGATGTCTATCCTACCAAAACTGATCTACACATTCAATGCAATCCCAATAAAAATCAATGCAGCCTTCTTTAAGGAACTAGAAAAACTAACTATGAAATTTATTTGGAAAGGAAAGAGACCCCGAATAGCCAAAGACATACTGAAAAAGAAAAACGAAATTGGAGGAATCACACTACCTGACTTCAAAACATACTATAAAGCTACGGTGGTGAAAACAGCATGGTATTGGCATAAGGAGAGACACATAGACCAATGGAATCGAATTGAAAGCTCTGATATAGAACCTCACATATACAGCCACATAATATTCGATAAAGCCACCAAACCCTCTCAATTGGGAGAGAGTGGCCTATTCAACAAATGGTGTCTGGAGAACTGGATAGCCATATGTAGAAGAATGAAAGAAGATTACCATCTCACACCTTATACAAAGATCAACTCAAGATGGATCAAAGACCTAAATATAAGAGCCAAGACCATAAAAACCTTAGAAAGCAGTGTAGGGAAACATCTACAGGACCTTGTAATAGGAAATGGATTTATGAATATCTCACCAAAAGCATGAGCAGCAAAAGAACTAATAGATAAATGGGACTTTCTCAAAATTAAAGCCTTCTGCACCTCAAAGGAGTTTGTCAAGAAAGTAAAAAGGGAGCCCACACAGTGGGAGAAAATATTTGGCAATCATATATCTGATAAGAAACTTATAACTTGCATATATAAAGAACTCCTATATCTTGAAAATAAAAAGATAAACAACCCATTTAAAAAATGGGAAAAAGACTTAAACAGACACTTCTCCGAAGAAGAAATACAAATGGCAAGAAAGCACATGAAAAAATGTTCCAAATCTCTAGCTATCAGGGAAATGCAAATCAAAACTACAATGAGATACCATCTTACACCCATAAGATTGGCAGCTATGAAAAAAACAGAAGAATACAAGTGCTGGAGAGGATGTGAAGGAAGGGGAACACTCATCCACTGCTGGTGGGAATGCGGAAGGATCCAACCATTCTGGAGGACAGTATGGCGGTTTCTCAAAAAACTAGCCATAGATTTGCCATATGACCAGCAATACCACTGCTGGGTATATACCCAGCAGAACTGAAAACAAGGACACAAACCGATATATGTACACCAATGTTCATAGCAGCATTGTTCACTATTGCCAAAAGTTGGAATCAACCCAAATGCCCATCAACAGATGAGTGGATCAATAAAATGTGGTATATACACACAATGGAATACTACTCGGCTGTAAGAACAAACACACTACAAACACATGTGATAACATGGATGAATCTTGAGAACCTTATGTTGAGTGAAGCAACCCAGACATTGAAGGACAAATACTACATGACCTCAATGATATGAAATAAACAAGCTGCCCTAGATAGCAAGAGACTGAACGATAGGCTTACAGGAAATCGGAGGGTGGAGGAAGGATATGAGCCGATGTCTGCAGGGGGGGAATTTAAGACGAGATGGTGGTAAGTATGAACACAAAGAAGAGATAAAATGGGGGCAAGGGGTTGCCTTTGGTTGGGGCTTTACGGGTTTGAGGGTGGCTGGGGAGGGATGGTTGGGTAACGTTGCCCAAAAGTGGGGGGAGGGAGGGGGACCATACGAACACAGGAGAGGGTCAGGAGGTGGTGGAGAGTAAAATGCCGAGAAAATCATATCAAAATATAATAAAGAGGGTTACCTGTTTAGAATGCTCGGAGGGGAGGGTCTGATGCAGGACGGGCTCCTGGGGAATGCCTAAATGCTCATTCTGCCAGAGTGGGTGACACCATGGGGTAAAATCCCAAGTAGTGAGTGTGGGGGTGGACCCACATCCTGGGGAGGACTAATGCCACCAAATAGAGGGAACTGTATCCCTCGAGAGAAAGGGTGGCTCCCAGGGCATTGGGGCAGTTGAGCAAGTTAGGCCCTGAACACTATTCCATCTATTTCTGGAAGTGGCTCCTCAGGAAACGAAGGTTGGCTGTCACTGTGGGCACCAAGGTGGAAGGGAAAATGGACGTCAAATGTGTGGAACCAAAGTAAAAGGGGGGCAAGAGAGGAGTTTTTTGAGAGTACACAAGGATGGATATAAAACATGTAATATTACACCATAACATATAGGAGATGACAGACTGATAATGTAAACCATAATGTAAAACATAGGATAACTAAAAATGTAAAGAACTGTGTATCCTAAAGTATGCACCATAATGAAAGCACAGATATTACCTTGTTAGAAAGCTAATATCTCAGACTCTGTACATCACCTTAAGTAAATATGATGTGAAAAGGGTGTAAGAGTATCGCTGTGGAAGGAAAAAGGTTTTGTGGTGGAGGTATGGGAGTGCTGTATATTATATATATGCATTGCTGTGGTCTAGGACTCCTGTGAAGAAATGCTGAATAATTAGAGGGGGGGGAAAGGATAGGATGTGGAATTTTTTCAAGTCAACATTCTTTATCTAAGTTCTTTATCTAACTTTATCCAAGTTCTTTATCCATCCTTTAAACCCATCGCTATATACCATTCCCTAGTAAGGGACCATGACATTATATTGGGCTTCAAATTTCGGGGAGTTCTGGACCACAGAGTGTTTCAACAATGGCAATGGAGGGATACTGGTATGGGATACCAATGACAGGTGATATATGGCTGACAGGGAGCTGTACAGAACATATGTCCAGGGGGCATGGTAATGATTGGATATACTCATAATGGCAACAATTAAAAACCACAGCAGGGGGGGTACTGGGTTCCTGGCCAGTGGTGCTCTGCCGCGGTCCCTAGGGGAGCAGCGACAGTCTCCCAGGTACAGCGGCGGGGACCTGGAGGGAGTGAGGGTTCAACAGTGAGCCCCTGATGCTAATGACTATGCTTGTGAGCCGATAAACCTAAAATAAGAACAAGGCCTAGAGCAACATTGTGCCTGGGAATTTCCTCCTGTCAGCCTTCATGTTACTCAAATGTGGCCAGTCTCGAAGCCAAACTCAGCATGTAAATGCAATGCCTTCCCTCCAGCGTGGGACATGACACCCGGGGACGAGCCTCCCTGGCAACAAGGGACCACTATCAAATACCAACTGATGATGCAACTGGAAAAGGACCTTATACGGAAGGTTCAATGCGGATCAGCAGAATATCCATGTCTACATAAAATAACATGACTTTAAAATGCTGTTTGACCTAAAGTAAGGGGGAAATGGAAAGGAGAAATGAGTTTATATGGCTACGAGTTTCTAAAAAAGAGTCTGGAGGCTGGCAGAAGAATTGCCCTCATGCACAACTGAGCAGAGTCAGAGAGACAGATAAAGCAGATACAACCCCCAGATATTGGTTCCTTTGAAGGCTAAAGAGACCCATGAGAGTTATGGCCATGGCCGATGGGGTTAACTACCAAGGCAGATGGCCCCTCTTTGGAAATGGTGTTTATGTGTGATGAATCTGGACTCAGATGGGATCTCCCTTCATAAGACTTTCATGCTAATGTGCTGGAGGTGCAGTTAACGTTGGGATTTAAGATATATTTAGGGGATTTGAATCTCTGGACTGACAATGTGATAGCCAGGTCCTGAACCTCAACAGACTCCAGCACCTACAATCTGATTTATTGGACTTACCACACTCAGCTAAGATGGAGTTGAAGAAGGACAATCACCACACCATGGAGCCTAGAGTGATTACAACTGAAAATGGGAGGATTGCATCCAGCATCCATGTGGAATTTGAGCCTCCTCTTGACATAGAGGTGCAATGGACACAACCAATCCAATGTCCACATAGAAGAGGTGGTATTGGATTGAGAAAAGTGGACATGGTGGACGATGGGTATGGGGAAAGGCAGGAAGAGATGAGAGGTGGAGGTGTCTTTGGGACATGGAGCTGCCCTGGATGGTGCTTCAGAGGCAATCACCGGACATTGTAAATCCTCACAGGGCCCACTGGATGGAATGGAGGAGAGTATGGGCCATGATGTGGACCATTGGCTATGAGGTGCAGAGGTGCCCAAAGATGTACTTACCAAATCCAATGGATGTGTCATGATGATGGGAACGAGTGTTGTTGGGGGGGGAGAGGGGGGGGTGGGGGAGCAGGGTTGAATGGGACCTCACATATATATTTTTGATGTAATATTATTACAAAGTCAATAAAAAAAAAAAAAGGAAAAAAAAAAAAAAAAACCGGTCCTCCTTGACCCGTGTGGAGCTGGCCCATGCGCAGTGCTGATGCACGCAAGGAGTGCCCTGCCACGCAGGGGTGTCCCCCGCGTAGGGGAGCCCCATGCGCAAGGAGTGCACCCATAAGGAGAGCCGCCCAGCGCGAAGGAGGGAGCAGCCTGCCCAGGAATGGCGCCGCCCACACTTCCCGTGCCGCTGACGACAACAGAAGCGGACAAAGAAACAAGACGCAGCAAAAAGACACAGAAAACAGAAAACCGGGGGAGGGGAGGGGAATTAAATAAATAAAAAATAAATAAATCTTTAAAAAAAAAAAAAAAGAAGTGAATTCTCGGCAAAAAAACTGAGCTTGATGTACATCATTGAGTCGAACACTTCTCAACATGCTATTTTCTTACTTAATCCTACAAAAATTGAAAATATTGGATTAAAATATACTATACAATTTTATTCCTGTTTCTTTCTTTTTATATTCTAATAATTTAATATCTTTCCAATAATTTATGTCCTTCAATACTATGATTTCTTATTTACTAAGGTGCATGATGGATATTTTGGTTAAAACCCACTTTTTTATATTCATGAGCAATTCTTTTTAGTGTAGTTTATTAAATTTAGCCACTAATTCCTGATGGCATTCTGCTTTTTGTTTGTTTGAATGCTATATTTTTTTTTTAAGCAAGTTGGTTTTTATTTTTTTTTTATTGACTTCGTAATAATATTACATTAAAAATATATATGTGAGGTCCCATTCAACCCCACCCCCCACCCCCCCCTCTCCCCCCCCCCCCCAACAACACTCGTTCCCATCATCGTGACACATCCATTGGATTTGGTAAGTACATCTTTGGGCACCTCTGCACCTCATAGACAATGGTTCACATCATGGCCCATACTCTCCTCCATTCCATCCAGTGGGCCCTGTGAGGATTTACAATGTCCGGTGATTACCTCTGAAGCACCATCCAGGGCAGCTCCATGTCCCAAAGACGCCTCCACCTCTCATCTCTTCCTGCTTTTCCCCATACCCATCGTCCACCATGTCCACTTTTCCCAATCCAATGCCACCTCTTCTATGTGGACATTGGATTGGTTGTGTCCATTGCACCTCTATGTCAAGAGGAGGCTCAGATTCTACATGGATGCTGGATGCAATCCTCCCATTTTCAGTTGTAATCACTCTAGGCTCCATGGTGTGGTGGTTGTCCTTCTTCAACTCCATCTTAGCTGAGTGTGGTAAGTCCAATAGATCAGATTGTAGGTGCTGGAGTCTGTTGAGGCTCAGGACCTGGCTATCACATTGTCAGTCCAGAGATTCAAATCCCCTAAATATATCTTAAACCCCAACATTAACTGCACCTCCAGCACATTAGCATGAAAGTCTTATGAAGGGAGATCCCATCTGAGTCCAGATTCATCACACATAAACACCATTTCCAAAGAGGGGCCATCTGCCCTGGTAGTTAACCTCATCGGCCATGACCATAACTCCCATGGGTCTCTTTAGCCCTCAAAGGAACCAATATCTGGGGGTTGTATCTGCTTTATCTGTCTCTCTGACTCTGCTCAGTTGTGCATGAGGGCAATCCTTCTGCCAGCCTCCAGACTCTTTTTTAGAAACTCGTAGCCATATAAACTCATTTCTCCTTTCCATTTCCCCCTTACTTTAGGTCAAACAGCATTTTAAAGTCATGGTATTTTATGTAGACATGGATTGTTTGAATGCTATATTAATGTCTTTTGTATTTTTTAATGTTATTATAAATTTTGTTTTGTGACTTTATTTTAAATATTTAACAAAGAAATGCATCTATTTTGCATTTGAAAAGACACAGAATCTGTTTGTCTATATGTTAATGAGTCTGAAGCCAAAGGAAGGAAAAATAGATACAAAAAATTAGAAACTCTTCAGTTTATCCAATAAAATTCGGAGGCCAATATAGCTATGTCCACAAACATACAGTGGGCAGTGTTCTCTCTTACTCTCATTTGGTAAGGTGGTTGATGGCTGTTTCTCCCAGGAGATACCATACAGCTTCTGAAGTCTAATATCTACAGGTACTTTTTATCTACCAAAAAAGCCTCCACATCTTATCGCACAGGTATAAATCTGGCACCTGAGTGGTTTTGTTTTCAACATGGATTAAGATTTATATTCTTTGTTTCTCTACTCAAATTCTTAGAGAACATTTCCAGCCTCTAGTTTTATAATCAAAGTTTCCAAATTACCTTATAGCTTAGAATCCTGCTTTTCTCAATACCTGATTAACCAAATCTTATCTTGAAAACCTTAGTAGCTACATGTGCTAATTAAAAGCTCATAGACTCTGACTCTATTTTATTAACTAGAATTTTAAAAAATCAAAAATAGGCACATCTATGTGGGGAAAGTGGGTTTGTGCATATAAAACAAAGAATTTTCCTTCAATCCTTTTTTCGAATTACCATATCTTAATCTAGAACTGCTTAAAATTACCTCTTTTCTGTTTCGTGTAGTTCTTCTTTATTATTTCTAAATGCATAATGTTTATTGTATTTATTATGTTTTGGTGAAATAGGTTTTTTTGATACTTCTTTTTAATAAAGCTACTACTGAAGGAATATTTTATAAACTTTATTGCTATATATGATCTAACTATTATTCTGAATTTTACTATAAAAATGTATATATTTCCTTAAAGACTATGAGCCTATAACTATGTCTCAGCTCCCTGGCTAGAATATACTGTTAGCTTCTTTGCAAATGAGATTTGATAAAATATGACCATCTGAACTGCCAGGTTTATATGTGCAGCATTCCTTGCCAATGACAGCAAAACAATCCTCTTTTATGATTAGCGTGGATCTAGAGTCATGAGCTTCTATAGATCTTAATGCTCACCACTGGGGATAGGCCAACTCACAAAATCAGCTGGGTCATTGTTAGTTATTCTAAAATATTAGTTAGGTCGTTTATAGTCTATGCTATCCCATACATACATACATACATACAACCACTGTGCTTAAATTATGTCATGGTAAGTACACATCCTCTATTTAAGTAAATTTAGGAGGTGATACATAGTCATCAATGAATTAACTCAGACTAAAAGGGACATTGAAGGAAGAATCACTTCAAAAGTAGAACCCTGGAGCTGATGTCTGGACAGAAAATACCTCCATGGGCCAAGAAAGCCAGCCCAGCATGTGTGTGGAAAGGGAGAGTTGGCTCCAGTGCTTGTAAAGAGAGGGCCTTCCATCCCACTGTTCAGGAAGACTGCTGCCACCCCAAAGCACAGAGGACCTGGCACACACAGAGCCCTGGCTGCCACCCCAGGGCAAGAAGGGATGGAGCCTGTGCCATGAAGATTGTGGAGATTCTCACCACCACCCTTTTGCTGGGAGAGTGTTAGAGCTTTCTAGACCACTCAAGCAAATGCCATGAAACAGGCAGGGTAAAACAGTGGGAATTTACTAGTTTACAGCTTTGAGGACAGAAGCATCAAGATGATGCTTTCTTCCCAAAGGCAGTGGCATTCTGGGCTGGCTGGGCTGCCATCCTTGGCTCCTCTGACAGATGGAAAGGCACACGGCAGTACCTCCTGGCCTCTCCCTTGTCTTCCAGCTCCTGTCAATGACCAGCTTCTGGCTTCCAGTGGCTTTCTCCTTATAAAGGACTCAAATGGTAATCTCACTTATATGGGACTCACTTTTTGGAAACTCATAAATTTCTAAACCATCAATTTCTGGTTTCCTTATGCTCAGGAATTCAGTGCTCAGCTTATCCCTTTCCTCTCACATTTTAGTGTAAGCTACAAGGAAAGACTAGGTTGCACTTTCTACTCTTGGATTTGAAACCTCCTCAGCCTAATATCCAAGTTCATCATTTTTAAGTTCTTCCTTCCATCCAGCATCAGAATTCAATGTTGCTAAGTTCTCTGCCTCTTTAAAACAAGGGTAGCCTTTCCTCCCATTTCCAATAACGCTTTCATCATTTTCTTCTAAGGCTTTATCAGAAGTACTTTTAGCATCCATATTCCTACCAACAGTCTTCTCAAAGCATTCTAGGCCTCTTCTATCAAGCACCTCACAGTTCTTCCAGCCTCTACCCATTAGCCAATTCCAAAGCTGTTTCCACATTTTTGGTATTTGCAGTAACACGACCCCATTCTGCTGGCACCAAAATCTCTTTTAAGTTCCTGGGTTGCTCGAGTAAACACCCTGAAATGGGTGAGGCAAAGCAAGGGGAAGTTGCTAGTTTATGATTGTGAAGCTAAAACAAAGTCCAAAGCAGGGCATCACCAAGATGCTTAATTCTCCCCAAAGACTGGAGTTCTGGGGCTGCCTGTTGGGGGGTCCTTGGCTCCTCTGTCACATGGCAAGGAACATGGCAGCATCTTTTGGTCTCTCCTTTCTCTTCTGGGCTTTGTCAACATCCAGTTTCTTGCTTCCTGTGGCTGCTTCTCTGTCTGAGTTTAATTCCACTTATAATAGGTAAGATCCACCATGTGTGCAGTGGGCCAGGCCTTAACTGAAGTAAACACATCAAAAAATCCTACTTCCAATGCCTCCATACCCAGAAGAATGGATTAACGAACATATTTTTCTGGGATGCACAGAGCTCCAAACCACCACAGAGAGGGTGGGGCCTGTGCCCCGGCATTTGTGGAGAGCCTGGCCACCATCCTGATGCTTGAGAGGGTAGAACCCTTGACCCAGCAATCAGCTAGAGCACAGCTGCGTGCAAGCACCTGGAAGGGGCTGCTGCTTCCTCAGGCCCAGAGGACAACATCCATCAATAGATGACTATCAGATCTTGAAATTAAAGGCCTGAAATTTATACCCTGCTGGGTTTCAGAATTTTTAGGGACCTGTGACCCCTGTTTTCCTTCTAATTTCCCCATTCTGGACTGGAAATGCTGATCCTATGCCTGTACCTCCATTATATATCAGAAAACTTGTTCTCTAGGTTTCACAGTCCACAGACAGAGGAGAATTGTGCCCCAGCACAGATTACATAAATGATTTTGATGAGACTTTGTACTAAGCATTGCTTCTGAAATGACTTAAGACTTTTGGGATGCTATGATGGAATGAACATATTTTTCATATACAAATAGCATATCTTTTGGGGGTCCAGACTGTGGAGTCATGGTTTGGAGCTGTATGTACCCCCAGAATAACATGTTCTTAAATTTAGTCCATTCCTGTGGGTGTGGAGCTATCTTAAGTAGGACCTTTGATAAGATTACTACAGCTAAGTTGTGGTCCAGCCCAATCAGAATGGGTCTTAACCCTATTTCTGCAGTCCTTTATAATCTGAATGAAATTCAGACAGAGAGAGAGAAACTCCAAGAAGCAAGAAGCTGAACATCACAGGAGACATCACTAAGCGCCTAGCTATGTGACAAGCTAAGGACCAAGGATTGCCAGCAGCCATCCCCCAGAACACCACAGTTTTTGGGGAGAAAGCATTGCTTTGATGACATCTTGATTTGGGCTTTTACCAAGCCTCATACCAAAACACGTAAATTCCCATTGTTTACTGTGATGCATTTCATGGTATTTGCTTGAGCAACTTAAGTAACTAAGAGACTTTATTTCACCTTCTTTTTTTCCAGGATTAATATTCTACTTTAACTGCAAATAAGAGACTACATTTAGTGCAATACTATAGCATAGTACCATTCAAAATTCTGTGTAAATAAAATTCAGACCATTTGATTTCAAATCCATATTAAACTGAAGAGAGTAAAAATATTAAGAGAGGATCTGCAGTTTCAAAATATTCCTTTTGGAGCAGTAAAATTAACTTTGTGTTTCTATACTAGAAAGACAAAAGGACCTGTGAGTTTGATTGGGATAGCTGAGCCAAAATTGCCGGCAAATTGTCCACTTAAGCTTCATCTCTTTCCGTTGCTTTTCATCTTTTGCTTCTTTTTCCACCTCTATGGGGCCTTCAAATATTGAGGCAGATTCTAGCTCTAGCAATTCCTTTTCAATAGGCTTTCTGGACAAAGATAGGCTGGGGGATGAAAGAGGTGTCATCGCATGTATTTCTGGTCTGACTTGCTGGATGAGGATTCTGTTCAGTTGTG
Source organism: Dasypus novemcinctus (assembly GCF_030445035.2). Lineage (NCBI taxonomy): Eukaryota > Metazoa > Chordata > Mammalia > Cingulata > Dasypodidae > Dasypus > Dasypus novemcinctus. The sequence continues at coordinate 6,181,474 of NC_080701.1, read as the reverse complement.
TGACATACACATGCCTGAAGAAGTTATACTGCTGAAATGTTATCCCCTGGCATTCCTGAAAAGATGCATAAACTTATGTGGGGATTCCTGCACAATTCTTCTCTCTAGATACAAGATGTAGCCTCCTACTGCACCAGTCAGAGGCGTGAGAAGACAGTTGGGGGGATGCAGCCATGATGCAGGGGTCTGGCCACTCCCTGAGATCCCAGTGTCCTCTCCCTTAACCAGCTGCTAGGTGCCACCATCTTCCTTCCCTGCTCTCAGCAGAAGGGGAGGTACTTCCCTTTCCTCACCTTCATTTTTAAAAGACAATTTTGCTGGGTGTAAAATTCTGGGATGATGGATTCATTTTGAGTGTGTGTGTGTGCATGAGTGCATCTTCTGTACTATTCCATTGGCTTCTGGTTTAGAGAGTTAGTTTCTAACCAGAAGATTGCTGCACTTCTAGAATTTATTTCTCTGAATGTGTTGTAACTACTTTTTTCCAGCTCCTTTCAAGATTTTGCTTTAACTTCTGGTTTTCAGCAGTTATTTTCTGATAGCACTATGTATCCCACAAGCAGTACCTAAGAGTTCTATTTGACCCAATTCTTGACAGTACTTGGTATTCTTTTAAACATTCTTGTGGGTATGTAATGATAACACATACTGATTTTCTTTTTCCTTTCCATGATGACTAATGCTGAAAACCGTCTCATATATTTATTGCCTATTCAGATATCATCTTTCGTAAAGTGTCTGTTCAAGTGTTGCATTTATTTAAGCTGACTGTAGTTTTCCTATTGATTTGTAAAAATTCTTTTTATATAACTGTTCATGATTGTTTTTTTAGGAGGTACTGGGGATTAAAGAGGGGATCTCATACTTGCAAAGCAGGCACTCAACCACAGAGCTACATGTACTCCTATTTATGAGTACAGGTATAAGTATTACATATATATTCTCCAAACTTTTAGCTTGTTTTTCACCCTCCTAATAGTAGCTTTTGCTGAAAAAAGTTCATAATTTAAATATAATAAAATATATCAATTTTTCTTTATATAGATAATATTGTGTGCCCAGTTTAAGAAATATTTGCCTATTTCAAGATTATAAAAATTTCTCTTTTGCTTTTATTAGAAAAGCTTTATTAGATTCAAAATTCCTCTGGAATTGGTTTTTGTAAAAGATTTAGGGAAATTTTTATTTTTGTTTGACTCAGCTTTTTCAAGAATACAGTGTTTCACCGCTGCATTGTTACAGAGCAGGTGACTCTGTATTAGTTTCTGGCTCCTTTATTCTGTTTAATTGTTTATTTCCAGCCTTTCACCAATCACATGCATCAGAATAACTATAAAGTTTTGTGCCTCTTGATGTCAGATACAGTGAGCCTTCTAGCTATGCTCTTCTTCAAAGCAGTCTCAGACACTTTTGGCTCCTTGCATTTCCAAAATGTTTTAGAATCGACTTGTTAATTTCCATAACAGTTAACTGCTAATGTTCTTATGACAATTGCATTCAAAATATAAATCACTATAGAGAAAACTGACAACTTTATATTTGCCTCATTGCACTGCTTAAAAATCCAGTGTAATGTTGAATAGAAGCTCTGAAAATAGATATCCTAATCTTACTCTGGACCTTAGGGAGAGATCTTTTGATATTTCACCATTAGGTATGTAGGTTTGTTTAACCACTCTTTATTACATCAATAAGGATCACATCATTTCTTTTATTTCTCAGAAATTTTATCATGAGTGCATGACAATTTTTTCTAATGTTTTTGCTACATCTGCTATGATCATTCTTTTTCTCTTTCTGTTTAAATTGTGAATTACACTGATTGATTTTCAAATGTCAAACCAATCTTGAATTCCTGAAATAAAAGTCATGTGGTCTTCATATTGCTGGAGTCATTTTTCTAAGATTTTTAGATTTTTGTAGCCATAATCATGAAAGATAAAGGTCTGCAGGTTTCCTTTCTTATAATATCCTCATTAGATTTTAATATAAGGCTATGGTAGCCTCAAGAAATAAATTAGGGAGTGTTTCCTCTTTTCTAGTCCCTAGAAGTACCTATGTAAGTTTGGAATTATTTGTTTCTTAAATGTTTGAAAGAATTCATCTCAATTGTCAAATTTATTGGTTGATGTTCACAATCCACTGTCTTGGCGGGAGGTAGAGTTATATTTTTATTTTGAAATAATTAAAAATTCATAGGAAGTTGCCAAAATGTACATGAAGGTCTTGTGTACCCTAATCCAATTTTGTCAATGGTAATATCTTTCATAACTATAGTGCAATGACAAAAGCAAAAGCTGACCTTGCTACAGTCCACAGGGTTTATTCTGATTTTGTCAGTTTTATTTTCCATGAACTCATTTGTGTTTGTGTGTATAGTTCTATGCAATTTTATTGCCAGTGTAGATTTGTGTAACCACAAACACAATCAAAATATATCACACAAGGTTTCTTCATGCTACATTTTTATAGTCGCCTATTTCTCTCCCACAATCTTAACCATGGAGACCACTTATATCAGTATAATTTGGTACATAAAAATGAAATATAATGTAACTTATCAATGACAGTTAACAGTAATATTGTAATATTTTGCAACAATGACAAGGTATTACATCCATTCTAAGGGACAACAATATGGGAGTATAAGGGGAGATGTGAATTTTCCTTTTGGAGTAATGAAAACATTCTAAAATTGACTGAGGTGATGATAGCACAATTCTGTGATGAATATGATAGCCACTGAGTGCACACTTTGCATGATTGTACAAAACATAAGACTGTATATCACAATGAATCCTCTAGTGGAAAATGGACTATGGTTAACAGAACAAATATGAGAACACTCTCTCGTGAACTATAACAAGTATATAATGCTAATACAGGGTGTTAATAACTGGGTGGGTTTGGGGGGGAAATACATCAAATGTAAGATATTGTCTATAGTTAGTAAAGATATTTTGACAATGCTCTTTCATAGTTTGTAACAAATTTTTCACAACAGAGCAAGGTGTAGCGGAGGGGTGGTATATGGGAGCCCAGTATGATGATATGCATGTTTGTTTTATAAGTTCACGACTTCTACTATACACTTACTGTTTATGGACACTCATGTATGAATGATAAATGTCAAGTTTTAAAAGTTTAGAAAAGATAAATAAATGGAATCATGCAGTAGGTAATCTTTTGAGATTAACTTTTATTACTCAAAAAGCCATTCAAGTTGTTGATTGTATCAACAGTTTGGTTTTTTTATTGCTAAGTAGTATTCTAGTATATGGAGGTGCCTCAGTTTGTTTAACCATTCATTTGTGAAAGGATAATTTTTAGCTATTAGAAATAAAGCTGCTATAAGCATTCATATACAGGTTTCTGTGTGAATTTGTTTTAATTTTTCTGAGAAAAATTCTCAAGAGTATAACTGCTAGATCACTACAGTATGTGCATATTTAGTTGATAATAAACTGGTAAATGACATTTGAGAGTGCTGTATCAATTTATATTCTGACCAGCAATGTATGAGTGATCCACTTTCTCTACATCTCCACAGCATTTAGTGTTATTACTATTTTTTCAGCCATTCTGATAGGTATGAAGTAATATCTCACTGTTGTTTTAATTTGCATTTTCCTAATGGCTAACAATGTTGAACATCTTTTGATGGGTTTCTTTGTCATGTGTATATCTTCTTCAATGAAATATCTGTTGATGTCTGTAGCAGTTTGAGATTACTTCATGAATCCCAAAAAAGAGAAAGATCATATTTGTAAACTAATCTATTCCTCTGGGTGTGATACACTTCCATTATATTAAATTCATTCGAGGGGCTTTTATTAGATTACCTGTTAACGTTGCTCTGAGGGCTTTTGGATTCGACCACATCAGTAAGGTATGACTCAGGTTGAGTCCTGCCCCCGTGGTGGGTCTGATATAAATGGATGCTCACACAGACAAACACTTGGGAAGAGAGAATTCTGTCATTTTTTATTCAGCCATATAGCAGAAAGAAAAGTGCCCAATCAGCTGAAGGTCCAGAGAGAGAGAAGTCATTTTGCCTGATAGCTTACAGCTGAGACTGGGAAGAACAGCCAAGACTGATGTAAGAAGCCCTGGACAAGCCCTATGTGGGCTTACAGCTGACCTTGGGAAGAAGGAAAGCAGCTGAGCCTGAGAGAAGAAGTCCAGAGGGGAAGGCTGAAACGTCACAGAGATCGCCTGCCATCTTGCTTCAACACATGGCAGCTGCCTTGGGTAAGAAAGTACCTATTATGGTACCTTGAGTTGGACTTTCCATGGCCTTGGGACTGTAAGCTTTTACCACAAATAAATACCCTTTATAAAAGCTAAAAGATATCTGGTACTTGGTATCAGCAGCCCTTTGGCAGACTAATACAATGTCTTTTCCCATTTTCTAATTGGATTGTTTGTTTTTGAGTCTTAATTTTGGAAAGTTCTGTATATTTTGCAGATATTAGCCCTTTATCAGATATATGGCTTGGAACTGTTTCTCCCTGTCTGTAGCCTGACTTTTCTTACTTTTAATAGGATCTTATGGGGAGCAAAATTTTAACTTTGATGATGTACAATTTACCAATTTTTTTCTTTTATGAATCATGGTTTAGCCCTATGTCCCAAAGATTTCCCCCTAATTTTTTTGACTTATTCTAAATTTTTGTAGTTTTACATTTTACATTTAAGTCCATTATCAATTCATGGGGTGAATATTTTTAATAAGATATTAGATTAAATCAAGTTTCTTAATGCCACAGTGGCTAAATTGGTCCAGCGAAATTTCTTGAAAATGTACCCTTCCTTCATTGAATTGTTTTTGTACCTTGGTCAATAATCTGTTGGACCTATTTATGTTTCTCTTCTGTTCAGTCAAATTATGTGTCTATCCATTTGCCAATTCCACACTTTCTCATTTATTGTGGTTCTGTAGTAAAACTTAACTTTGGTTAGAGTGGTTGCTCCACTATACTCTTCCTCTTCAATATTTTCTTAGTTTGCTTTTTGGTCTTTAGACTTTGCAAAAAAATTTTTATAATATATTTATTGTCTTTTTAATGCCTATGGGAGCTGTGATTTTTCTCCCCATTTTCATTGCCACTATTGATAATTTTTCCTTTATTTTTGTTCTTTATAATCCTTGCTAGGGCTTATCAATTTTATCAGTCTTCTTGAAGAAACAAGTTTTTGTTTAATTTTCTATACTCTATTTTTGTTTTTATAAGTTTTATCAGTTTTCCCTCCTACATTTACTATTTCCTCCTTGCATTTTCTTCGAGTTTTCTTTGCTGACCACTGATTGCTACAACTTACACCCAGCTTGGACGGCTCAGTCCTCTGCTCTCAGTGGGGTACATTAGCCAGTTGCTGTCATGGTTGCACAGCTGGCTCAGTTTTCTCCCACTACCTCAAACAACTCAATGCAAGACCTCCCTTAGCCCTGAAAAGGGGATCCAAGTTTTCTTTTGTTTGCTAAGTTTCTAGTCTTTAGTGGGAGCTGTGACATGGCCCATTCTTCAATAGGTAAGACTGTCTCAATTTTTTGGCATGGGTGATGCACTTTAGATCAAATTTTCTTTATGAAGCTGAGTCCTTGGCTGCTTTGGCCGTCCTTGGTCATATAGCCCTCAGTTGCTTTCTAGCTTCAGCAATATTCTTCTGTATTTTTATTCATTCTTGTCTACTTAGATGTTTATGTGGTTTTTAATCTTTATATCATTAATTTTCCCATGGTTTATCAATATAGAAGAAGATATATTATCCATGTTAACCTCCAAGGTTACTCAACTAAGCTCCATAAAAGGTATTTCTGCAGACACACATTCTTAGGGGGGGAAATGAATGCAAAGTATAACTACCAACACATTCCCCCAGTTACCCCACATAATTGAAGTCTGCGTAACCAACCTAATATCAGACTTAGAGAGAGGAACTATTTCAGGAAAAAAAAATTAAAGTGGCAGGAGCTGTGTCCTCACCCTTATAATATACATCCAGGACCTAACACAGGAAATTTGCAAAAGGAAAATAAATGTATTTTTTCTTTGTGTAATTGTTCTATTAATTCCTTAACTTTGTTGATCTGTATGTTATTATTGCATTGGTTTCAAACAGAAAAACAAATTGAGTCCTTTAAAATTCACGTGGAAAAATAGAGCTCATTCATCCAGAAGTCGTTTTGTAGAATGACTGCAGTGGGAATAGCTCTCAGGAAATGGAGTAATATTACATTTATCCCTTTTTAAAGATAATCCAGATCTACTTGACACAATTAGGGGAGAAATGAAAGTAAGTAGAGGCTTAGAAATTCTATCAGTAAGATAAATGATTTAAGCAAAGATCAATTAAGAGTCATGTCCAGTACTTAGTGCTCAGACAAGTGTCTAGAAATAGGCTAATAGATAAAATGAAGCTATAAAAATCACCAGGAAAAAAAAAGCCAATAGGTTGGTAAAGAGTAATGGGGCCAATATTTAGAAAAGCTGAACATGTATGCTGGTGATGGAGTACTTAACCAAACTATACAGTCATTCTTTCAACTTTTTCCTATTTGATATTATTAATACTGGTTAGAAGAGATACTCTTGGGGAAGGACGAGAAGACCTTGGAATGGATGATTGGAAGAAGGGTCACATGTATGTACAAAAAGTAGTTGGAAATACTATTCTTGAAAGGCAAACCATAAAGTTCTACAAAATATTGCAACAGTTGAGACTATATAAAAATAAAATTATAAATTATCGTTGCTAAAATTTTTTAAAATAGAAATAATTCACTATGTACATTAAGCTAATCCATTAATTTATCATGTGCCCATATATATATATATATATTTTGTCTTTATTTTTTTAATGTTACATTCAAAAAATATGAGGTCCTCATATACCCCCCACCCCCCTCACCCCACTCCTCTCCCCATAACAACAACCTCCTCCATCATCATGAGACATTCATTGCATTTGGTGAGTACGTCTCTGAGCACCACTGCACCTCATGGTCAGTGGTCCACAAAATAGCCCACACTCTCCCACAGTCCACCCAGTGGGCCATGGCAGGACATACAATGTCCAGGAACTGTCCCTGCAGGACCACTCAGGACAACTCCAACCCCCAAAAATGCCCCCACATCTCATCTCTTCCTCCCACTCCCTACCCCCAGCAGCCACCATGGCCACTTTCTCTACACCAGTGCCACATTTTCTTTGATTACTAATCACAATAGTTCATGAATAGAACATGTATTTTTAAATACTCTATTAAATACTTGTACATGTGAGGGGTTGTAAACCCATTGCTGGGTGTTCTGCTTGCCTGCAGTTAGATGGGCATCGTCCATATGCCACCCTGTTCTGGTACCTAGTGACCTTACAGCAATTCACACATGTCCTAAGTGTAGACCCGTATTTCCATCTGGTATAGTTTACCTTGTGCCTAACAGAATTCCTTCAACATTTCTTGTAGTGCTGGTCTGAGGATGATGAGTTCTTTCAGATTTTTATGTCTGAAAATATTCTTTTTACAATTATTTTTGAAAAATACTTTTGCTGGGCATAGAATTCCAGGTCAACAACTATTTTGTTTTAATATTTGAAAGATACTGCTCCACAATTTTCTTACTTAAATCGTGTAGCTGTTTGGTATTATTTATGAATTCCAAAAATAGAAAGTGGACTGTGTTTGTAAACTGGTCTGTTCCTCTGGACATATTAGATTGCATTAACTTCAAAGGTTTCACTTTTACTTGATTAAATTATGATTAAGGTTTTCATTGGGCCACATCAGTAGGACATTGAGTCCGTGCCCACCAAGTATGCAGGGACTCACAGAGAAAATGACAGGACAAAGGAGAGAGTTTTCAATGCTGGAGCACTGGGAAATAAATACACAGAGAAGCAGATACATGAGGAAAGAGAGAAGGCTCCATTAGACTAGGCAGAGACCCTGGGAAGAGAGATGAGTCATTCACCCGATAGTTTCCAGCTGGCCTTGTGGAGAGAAACAAGCCCTGGAAAGAGAGACAAGCCTTATGCTAATATACAGTTGAGAAAAGGAAGTTGCTGGCACCACGGAGCCTTAGGAGGAAGAGGAAAGCTGGACCCTTGCAGATGTCGGCAGCCATCTTGCTTCAACACGTGGCGACAGACTTTGGTGAGGGAAGTAACTTACCCTTTATGGCCTTATGATTATAAGCTCCACCCCAAATAAATACCCTTTATAAAAGCCAACAGATTTCTGATATTTTGCTCAGCACCCTTTGCCTGACTAACACAAACTGTTCTGACAAGAAATCTGCTGCTGATTTATCTTGGCTAATCTGTGTAAATCTTGGTTTGTCAAAGGGCTGCCCATGAAAGTACCAGAAATGTTTTGGCTTTTATAAAGGGGATTTATTTGGGGTGAAATCTTATAGTTTGAGGCCGTGAAATGTCTAAACCAAGACACCATCAGAGATGTTTTCTCACCAAAGTCAGCTACCCTTGATCCTGCCATGTTACCACGTGGTGAAGCAAGATGGCCACTGATCTCTGCTGAAGTCCCTGCCTCCCCCTCTGGAATCTACTGTTTCCTGAAGATCAGCTGTGGGCAACCAGACACAGGGCTTGTCTCTTTCTGTGCCTCTTCTCTCAGTCTTAGCTGCTCTGCTTTCTTTCCAAGTTCAACTGTGAGCCATCAAGTATCTCAGCTTTGACCTGCATCTCAGGCCAGACTCTTGGGGATTTTGTGCTTAAGCTTTGGCTGCTAGTGATGCTTGAGTCTACTCTCATAGTGCAGGGTCTAAACTGGCAAAGCTCACTTTTCCTGTATGTCTCTCTCTCTCTTTGTTTTCATTTATGTCAGCTCCAGCAAGAGGGCAAAGACTTAACCTGAGCCCAATCAAAAGAGTCTCACACCCACAGGAATGGATTAGTTCAAAAACACTGGGAAGCAGATTTGGCCCAAAGGATAGGGCATCCACCTACCACATAGGAAGTCCAAGGTTCTAACCCAGGATCTCCTGACCAATGTGATGAGCTGGCCCATGCACAGTGCTGATGCGTGCAAGGAGTGCAGTGCCATGCAGGGGTGTCCCCCGTGTAGGGGAGTCCCACGCGCAGAAGGTGCACCCCATAAGTAGAGTCACCCATTCCAAAAAACGTGCAGGCCACCCAGGAATGGTGCTGCACACCCAGAGAGCTGACACAGCAAGATGATGCAACAAAATGAGACACAGATTCTGGGTGCCACTGACAAGAATACAAGCTGACACAGGAGAACACACAGCAAGTGGACACAGAGAGCAGACAACTAGGGAGCGGGGGCCGGGAAGGGGAGAGAAATAAATTTTTTTTTAAATCTTTCTCTTTTGGGGATTCATAAAAGAACTTCAAACGTGACAATATATAATATATCTTTCTCTCTGGATATTTTAAAGAATTTCTATTACTGGTTTTAAGCAATTTGATTATGATGTGCCCTGTTTTGGTTTTTTGTTGTTATTGTTTTATTTTTGTTGTTGTGGTGGTGGTGGTTTTTACCATTTCTTGGGCTGTAGATTAATTGAACTTCTTGGATCTTTGGAATGATCACTTTTAACAAGATAGGAAAAAAGTTTTTCTATTATGCTTCACATATTTTTTCTATATCCTGCTCCTCTCCACTCCTTCAGAACCTTCAGTTAAATGTTTATTAGACCACTTGAAGTTGTCTCACAGCCCACTAAAGCCCATTCATTTTCTTTCTTTTTTTTCTCTCTGCATCATTTTGGATAGTTTTTATTGCCATGCTTTTAAGTATACTAATATTTTCTTCCTCAATGTCTAATCTGCCTGTAATTCCATCTAGCCAACTGCTTTAGTTTGCTAAAGCTGCTAAGAGCCAAATATCAGAAAGGGGGTTGTCTTTTATAATGGGGATTTATTAGGGGGAAATCTTACAGTTCCAAGGCAGTAAAAATGCCTCAAGGTATCATCAGAGTCGCTGTCTCACCAAGGACTGCTGCTTGCCACGTGGGAAGGCAAAATGGCGGCTCCCTGTCTGTGTCTCTGCCTTCTCCTCCAGGTTTCTTTCTCCCTGAGCTCAGCTGTGGAGGATCAAGCACGTGGGAGGGTTTGTCTCTTCAGCTTTGAGCTTCTCTGTGAACCCAGCCTCCCAGGGGCCTCTTTCCATGCCTCTGTGCTCTGCTGATCCCAGCCTCCAGCCTCTCTTTCAGGCTTCTCTGGTCCTCTCTTGTATGGCACGGTAAATGGCAGCTGACTTTCTCTGCATGTGTTTCTGCTTTCAGTTCCCAGTTTATATGAGCCTCCAGCAAAAGGGCAGAGACCCAGGTTGGGTCAGGCCTCACTAAGGTAATGGAATCAAAGGCCCTAAAGCAATCAAATCCAAGTGATCTAATCAAAGGGTCTCCTAACTGAATCTAATGCAATCACAGGGTCCAACAGCCACAGGGACTGGTTAGTTCAAAGAACAGGATCTTTTTGGGCATTCACAAAATGTCAAGCTGTCACACCAACTTTTCATCTCCAAACATTGTAATTTTCATCTCTAGAAGTTTTATTTAGGTTGCCTTCATATGCACCATGACTCAACTTAACCTTAGATGACGTGGACTATATTTATATAATAACCGCCTTTATGTGTTTGTTTGCTCATGCTAGCATCTCTGTCATAGCTGAGCTGGTTGATTAATCTCCTAACCTGGGGCTTGGTTTTTTGGCTTTTTTCATGTCTTTGAGTGGATACCAGACATTGTGAATTTTACCTTTCTGTCATTGGATATTTTTGTTTTCCTGCAAATATTCTTGAACTATTTTTTGAAAATGTAGTTTATGTTATTTAAAAACCATTTGACTGCTTTGAATATTGCATTTATGATCTCTTAACTGGGCCTGGAGTGGTACTACTTACAGTTAATTATTCCTCACTTCTGAGATAATGACTTCTTGCATATTCCACCCGCCCCATGAATTACGAGCATTTCAGTCCAACCAATACAAAGAGGTGCTATTCCCTGGCTGTGTGAGAGCTGGGCACTGTTCACTCCAGTCATTCTGGAAGGTTTTTTCACCTGGGCTTGGGGTCCTTTCTCATATATGTGCTGTGATGCTCAGGTGCATACTTGAAGCTGATCCTCTTCAGACATCTGGGGTTCTCTTTGTGGACAGCTCTTTGGCTAGTGTTTAAGATTTGGCCTTTTTTTTCTTTTTCTTTTCCTTCTTACTTTCTTTTTTTGTTTGTTTGTTTGTCTGTTTCATAGTGATCACAGGGTAACAATGATCCATCTATTGGTAATTTCAAAAAACTGCCCACCCTACCTTTCTTTATCCTTAGCCTCTCACTGTCTGGGCTATGTCTTTCCCCAAACAATAACTTTTCTACTCTTTGTAGATCTGGGGCTGTTTTTATGTTTTGGTATTTCCATTATGGATTTTAGCTATTTTGATGTAAGTTTAAGAGAACCAGTCACTTTCATCTTCTTCATTTTGTGGACACAGACAGCATTCATTTCAGGAAAGGAAAATTGTAGCACTATTAATTCACTCAAAATCATGCCATACCTCAAAATCTGGAAAGCTGTCTTAAATGGCAAAAAAATATATATTTGTACCAGCTACTCTAACATCATCACTAGAAAAAATTCTTATTGCCCATGTGACAATTACCAAACTCCCTCCCCCAGCAATGTATGTAAAATATTGCTTTGATACTGATTTTTTAAAATTTGCTTTCCTAATTTTCTGTTTAAACAAGAGTTCAAAACCTAAACACATCTTCACTCCTAAACAAAATATTCAGTATAATCTGGTGTACTTTGATAACTTTAAGAATTATTGCAGCCATATTAAAAGGAAGTGTCATTTAATGCACAATGAGAGGAGTTTATTTTCAATTATTTGGCCTAAATGAAAATACAGATAATTTGTCTTCAGTAGAGATGAAGCCATTTTAAAGTTTCTTTCATACCCATCAAAGGCCTAAATATTATTTTCTTTATTTTTGAGATCATTTACTTGTAAATTTTTTTAAATTTATATATATATTTACTGGGGGAAATTACTTTTAAAACCAGAAATCTTTAAGAATATGTCCATGAATATAAGTTTCAAATTTCTCTGAAGTTATTTTTACAGATAAACCCACATGCATTTATAGCAATTTTTTCTGAGAAAATATTGTATATTTAAAAGTTTTCACAACCACTTAGATTTATTTAGTGTATTCTCCCTAAAGAAGTCTAGTAGCCTTAACTTTGTAGACAAAAAGAGTCTTACTCATAGCTGAGTACAATGAGATATGTTCTATTTTATCTTTCTTTTTATATGCTATTTAGAGTTTTTAACTTTTCATCCAGCAAAAATGCTGCCTGGCTGCCTCCTTGGTTATAAATCAGATCTCTTCGGTCATGGTACTGCTCCACTGGGGCTTCGGGCGGACTTACGGTTCCATGGCTTGCTGCATTGCACTTCAGTGTCCTGACAGAACAAAGCACTGGCAAGTGCATCATAACTTCCCATCGAGAAATAGCTCTAGCAATAAACCCTATTTAGTGGTTTGAAAGAAAAGAATATCAGGGAAAACTAAATAAACATCACCACAACACAGCACATTAGATGACATCTTTACAGCAATGTATAAAAATGACTTTGTGGAAACCTGCTGGGAACTTACAGCCAAACTTTCTTCCATGAGCATAAAACCATCTTGATATCATAAAAAAATCTGTTGCAGTTCTCACAGAGGTTGCTTTTCGAGGAGCAATATAATTCTATTCTAACATGAATGTAAATATTTGAATTATAACACATTTTACAGAATAAGCTGCTCATAATCACTATAATGAAATGTATTAATTGGATGATGACTTAAAACCTTTTCTTGAAGTGGATCTCATGTATGACCTAAATGTAAAAGTAGATACTATAAAAGTCCTAGAGGAAAACAAAAGAGAAAATCTCTATGAACTTGAGTTAGGTGAAGATATCTTAGTTTGCAAGAGCACAAATCATAAAAAATAAAATTGATAAATTAGACTCCATGAAAACTTACAACTTCTATTCTTTAAAATATACCATTAAGAAAATGAAAGGCAAGTTACAAACTGGGAGAGAAGCCAGAGACTTGGAGGAAAAGACTAATACCCGAAATATATAAAAATGTCTACAACTCAATAAGAAGACAACATCATAAATAAAAGACAAAAGATCTGAACAGATACTCTGTATTATGAGATCCACAAATGACCAAAAAAGCACATGGAAAGATTTTCAGTGTTGTTAGTATCAAATAAATGGAAATAAAACTACAAGGAGATATGACTACACACCCAAAATTACAATGCTTGAATTCAAAACACAGACAGTACAAATTTTGGCAAGTATGTTGAATAATTGGAATTCCCAATATTGCTAGTAGGAATGTAAAATGATGCATCCACTTTGGAAAATAATTTGGCAGTTTTTAATAAAGCTAAACAAATACCACAGAAAACAAAAATCCTACTCCTTGGATATATATATCCAAAAAATAGAGTACAAATTTTTATAAAAACTTTATTCAAAATAGTCAAACACTGGAAACAAATAAGTGGCTGTTGACTAGTGATTGATAAAATAACAGTATAGCCATAAAATTAAAAGCTACTTCTCAATAAAAAGTAATAGCTTGTTGGTAACCGCAACAACATGGACATATCTCAAAAACATTCGACCTAACAAAATAGTGTAGGCACAAAAGAGCACATGCTTTGTTATTTCCCTTCATATGGAATTCTACTTTGGGCCAAAATAATGTAGAATCACAGAACACAGTTGGGTACCTGGAGCTAAGGTAGGGATATGGAATTCACTGGAAAGATGCACAATAGAACTTCTGTGAGTGGTGGAAATGTTCTATGTCTTTAGCAAATCCATAGGTGTGTATGTTTGTTAAAACTCTTCCAATTTACACTAAAAATGGGAGCATTTTATTGTATATAATTTATGCTTCAGTAATAGATCAAAAAGTTAATGAAAAAGTAAAAGAAATCAGAGATTATGTTTTATCTCTGCTGTAGATATTGCATAAATATATATGACAATGCTATAATGCTTTCATAAATATATGAAAACCACAAAATTGCAAAAAACTATTTTAAAAGTCATGCTGGCTGCATCAATAGTGAAAGCCAAATGCTCAGTGACTAAATAAAAGTTTTCCACTCTCTCACAGTGCAATATGGAGTCCATAGTTTGCCTTCCAGGAAGAGGAGAGCACCTCCCTCTTTTGCTCAGTTCTCTTCTATGGCGTTGGCAACACTCTCCACTCATCTGGCTTACGTGAAAAGAGCCTGCGGGGAAGGCACATGACTTTGTCACATTCTATCATCTAGAACTCAGCCATGTGGCCACACACATCTATCAAGGGGTAGGGAAATGCAGTCCAGCTGTAGGTCCCAAAGAAAAGACAAACAGGTTTTGGTGAACACACAGCATTTTTGTGTCCCAAACAATAATCTGGACATAAAACTCTTACTTTATTTTACTAACTTCAAGAAACAAAAGCATAGAAGCAGCAAACTTTGATTTTTTTACTTAAATGAAAGGAATCCAAATATATTTTTTCTCTCTTGAAGTGGATTTTTGGGGGAAAAATATAGGCGAAAAGTGCTTTTGCAACAAAGATGTTTGTTGGTAAAGTTTAAAATTCCATATATTCTGGCAAAATCATTGGAGAAGATAAAGTCAAGAAAAAAATTCTCCATTTAACAAAAGAGAAACATCAAAAGAGTCTCAAAATTGAAAAATAAAAGAATACTATCCAAGTCTGTACAGTTTAAAAGAAACACATTCAAAACAATGAGACATTAAAAAATTAAAAATTAAAGGATTGGCAATTTAAAAGAAAACAAGTGTAATTATAAAAGTATCAAACAAATTAAAACTTTACAGAAAGTATTAAGTGGAAAAAGTACATTTATGCTGAGAAAAAGTATATATGACAACGAATATATAATAGACCTTGAACGATTATGTGCTAAGGTTAAATGTATAAGAGAAATACTTTAAAAATAGAAGAATAAAGTATCAGGAATTCACACCAAGTTGGGAAAAAAATAAACAAAGATGCAGAGAAGTCTGAATAATACAATAAGGTGGATAATATCTTAAGTTCCTGTAATTTAGCAAGTGGTTTTGAGTCAGTATTCTATGACCTCACTTTAGTATATGAAATGTCCAAAGTATTCTGATGAAATTTTAAAATTAGTTAAACCATCATTGAGTATATAAACTCTTAGAAATCTGTTAGAAGAACTATTGAGTTGACTAGGTTGGCTGATGCCATGTGGGCTAAAGGAAAATTTGCTATACAATTCCAAGAATCAAAAAAATAAAGTAAGTGATTCATCTTAATGTATTAATCCTTAATTTTTTGAAATTGCTTTTAAATTTTTAAAAATATACATCACACATTAATAGGAAAAGTATATAAAATGTATTTTTATCATAGTGTCCTTGAAAGTCAATGTGTAAGCACATACCAAAGGTGTGAGTATAAAAAGAGCTAAAAGAGAATCAAGCCTGAGCTTGACGCACCACCAGAACTTCAGGAAAGCAGCAGGAGTGAACCAGGATTATGGAAACAGAACCAAAGTGCTGCAGGATCCCAAAAGCCAGGGAGAGAACTGCTTTAAGGAAGATGGAGCCTCAAACCATGGGAAATGCAGCTGATGGCTCAGGTTTTGGGGGTGCATGAATTGATGGTTGAATTTGCAATGCAGAGTCTTTGGCAAACATGGCAAGAGCAAGAAACCTGACTAGAGAGGATTCCATGGAGAATGGCTAGAGAAGAAATGGAGACAGTGAGGCTGGTCAGCACTTTCAAGGTTATTTGTAAGGGAGAATAAAGAAATGATGCAGCAAATACAAGAGAAGGTGGATAACAGGGTGAGTTTTTGTTTATGCTTAACAATTGGCTCTCTGAAAAGATAACTGTGCATAAACATGTAAGTTTCCTATCATTTTTACAAATATAAAAGGTGGGTAGTATTCAGTTCACAAATAATAACATAATGTATAACACTGTGTATTTTAAGTTCCTTAGAGTTAACTGATTCTCATAGAATGCTTTTGTTGATTTTTACCAAACCCTGGTATCCATGGCCAAACTGATTGCAATTGAAAACCAAGTGTAGTTCTTACGGGAATGTTGATTATGATGCTTGTTTATTTTAATGGTCAAGATGAAAGTGAGATGGCAAAGATGTATGTTGGAACTTTGCTTATTAATCAATGATGTCAACAACTTATTTGTTGAATCAGATAAGAGTTTTTAAGTGTTGGGAGAATATTTTCTCAATTTTTGTGCTCTTTGTAGCACACATTTATTTTTAAGCTGCATTAATAACATTTGTTCTATCACTCTTTATATTGCAGTCTTGAAAATTAACAAAACAACAAATTAAACCCAGGTTTGTAGCACTTTCCAATTTCCATCATGTGACTAGTCCCAATTTGGCCAGTTTCAAGCTACTGATTGTGAAATCACTGAGCACAATGTTGGGAAGAGATGTGCAGTAACCTATCACTGTACAGTATTTACATCATGCAGGCACAATAGACATAAACAAACTCCAAAGCATCAATAATAGCAAAATGTAATAAAATGATTAAGAAATGATGAGTTTTTACTGCCTTCAAATATTTGTCTGTTTTTAGTATAATTTATTTAATTGTAAGTTTATGTAATTTGAATTTTAATAATGTTTTTTTGAAAATTCAGCCTGCAAACTTGGTTTTTTTTTTTTGGTTTTTTTTTTTTTGGCTTAAATAATGAAAATTTATTAGCTTATAGCTAAAAGAAATTCCAAATCAATGCATCAGCAAACCAATGATTTCTTCCCCAAGGCCAGCTTTCTGAAGCTGGAGGCTGGTGATCCTTGATACCTCTGCCACATGGTAAAGTACATGGCAGTGTCTGCTGGTCTCTCCCTTCTCTTCCATGTTTTGTTTAGTTTTTATTTTTTTTGAAAATTTTTTATTTAATTTCCTTTTTTTTTTTAAGATACATAGATACAAAATACTCCCATTAGACTGGTGGCTATTAAAAAACGGAAGACTACAAATATTGGAGAGGATGTGGAGGAATGGAAACATGCATCCACTGCTGGTGGGAATGCAGAAGGATCCAGCCATTCTGGAGGACAGTTTGGTGGTTTCTCAAAAAGTTAGCTATAGATTTGCCATATGACCCAGCAATTCCACTGCTGATATATACCCAGCAGATCTGAAAGTAAGGACACGAACTGATACATGCACACCAATGTTCATAGCAGCATTATTCACTATTGCCAAAAGTTGGAATCAACCCAGATGCCCATCAATAGATGAATGGATAAACAAAATGTGGTATGTACATACAATGGTATACTATTCAGCTGTAAGAAGGAATACAGTACTAACACCTGGGATAACATGGATGAATCTTGAGGACCTTATGGTGAATAAAGCAAGCCAGACATTGAAGGACAAATACTACATGACCTCTCTGATATGAATTAAGCAAATTTCTTGAAAGTGTAACAATCAATTCCTGCAAGCTGGCTCGAGCCAGCTCCAGCTCACGACTGAGATGCTGGGGTGGGTGTTGGAGGGCTCCCTGAGGTACGATGAAGGATGCTAATTAGAGGTGAGAGAGTCGATAAACTGATAACTTGAGAGACTCTGGCCCAAAGGTTTGGAAATAACTGAAGCAAAGGAGAGCCATACTCATGGCATGAGTTTCAAAAAAGCTGGTGAGGAGAGGATCAGGAGGGGAGGAGAATGGCGGCCAGCAACGAGGAGGGAAGGTACCACATCCAGGATGGCAGAAAAAACTACATCTCTGGTTTTTAATGTACCACCTGCATTCAGCATGATCCATGAGTGGCATATACTAGACCCTCAAAAGTACTTGTTTGGTGAATTAATAAATTAAAAAGTGAGAAGATTGCAGGCAAATTTTTGGCTTTGAGCCCCTGTACATTAACCAAGACCAGCATTAAAGAAGGACCAGTGTGCTGTGAGAAATGAGAGACAGTTATGCACGGGTCCAGCTTATTTTCTTTGCTTGTCTAACATCTAGATTGGGAGTAAGGATCTAGAACTTAAGAGACAGATCTAAAATTTAAATTCAGATATTGGTGTTTCCAGCCTATTTAACAGAGGTAAAATTGTAGCAACAATCAAGGGGAGAAAGAGGACATTGTCACAAAGGAAGAAGGAACTAAGGGACTCCTATTAAGAAAAGAAGAATTTCTGAAGAAAATGAAAAGTAATTAGTGAGGTAGAAGTAGAATCTACAACCAAAGAATTACAGTGTTCCAATAAGAAAGAAACGACCGAAGTAGTAGTCAGGTATTGCATGCAAACAGGATGAGACTGAAAAATGTCCATTGGATTCGATAGTTAACAGTTTTAAGTGACTTTAAGAAGAGTAGTTTAATGGCACTGTGGAAGCAGATGCCGGATTTTAGAGTCAGACAATAAACAAAAAGTTAGAAAGTAAAAAGGGTAAATAAAACCATGCTCTCAAGGTGATCGATAGCATAGTGAACAGTAAAATCAGGGAAGCAAGCAGAAAGGTATTCAAGGACAAAGAAGGTCTATGTTTGTTTGTTTTTAAATGAAATAGATTTGTACATGTTTATCAACTAAAAGAAAGAGCCTCTGGAAAGGAAAACATTAGAGATATAAAGGAAATCAGGGATAATTGAAAGATTATTTATGTGTGACCTCGACAAAAGACCAATGTGTACTCATGAATATATGCATCATGTGGGAAGGATGAGATAATAGGAAGGAGAAAAAGGCATCTTCTATCTGTGGGGGACTTTTTTGGTGGGCAGGATTTTAAAAGAATAGAAGGTTTTAAGGACTTTATATCAGAAAGGGAGAAAGACAAATAAACTTAGTCTTAGTAGCACTGAGGCTCCCTTGAAGTTGGATATCATTTACCATTAATGGCACAAAAATACATACCTGTTTCGCCAAATCCCTTTTCAGTTTCCTGGGTAGAGTGGTGCAAATGGATGAAAGGACTAATCCTCGATTGAAAGTCTATGGGGCATATGGAGAAGAATTTGAAGAAGAAGGAGTAAATGATGCTGGTTGCATAAGGAAGGAGAGTAAGAAAGATAACCTGATAGGCTTTGGCAAAAATGAAGAGTTAAATATCTAGAGTCCTTTAAAAAAATATGTCAATAACTGTAAGGAAGATGAAAATGGAAGAATATAAGACTTAGTCTATGGTCAGAAATATGAGTAATGGGCTTTAAGGTATCATTCTTTCACCCAAGTATTTTTGAACATCACTATGTGCCAGACAGTTTTCAACACTTGTGATAGAACAATGAAGGAAATACATAAACATACCCACATTCATGGCGATTATGTTCTAGAGAGGGGTGGGAAAAATAAATGGAGAAATTGAACAGTATATTAGGTAGTGATCAGTGCTTTAAAGAGTAATAAAGCAGGAAAGATAAGTAAGAAAAGCAGGGTGAGATTTGAAATTTTAGGTAGAATTATCCAGAGGACTCTCTGCAAAGGTTAAATTTGAGAAAAGACAGGAAGGAGGTGAGAGAGGAAATGATGGGGTTATCTATGTAAACATTCTTGGGAGAGGGTAACAGCAGAGCAAAATCTGAAGGTGGTAGCAGGCCTAGCACATCTGAGTAAAATCAAGGAAAAGAATGTGGCTGTAGATAAGCGAGAGAAAAAGTGATAAGGGATGAAATCAGAGTGGAAACAGGGATGTATTTTTTAGGACTTGTAGAACATTATGAAGACATTGTTACTTTTATTTCTAAACCTTTTTCATTGTTTCCCCCATAAAAATTAAATTATATTTTAGAAATTCTCCCCAACGAAGGATATTAAGCATTGAACACTAAGACTTAGCCAGGTAGGGTTTTGTCAAGTAGTTTTGGAAGGTCACCAATGCAGTAATATCTAAGACCTTTTTCCCTCCCAAGAACAAGTTTCACCCCTTTGGGATAGCACCCCTTTGAGAATATGTGTTTTATTGAAATTAAAAGCCATTGGATTTTAAACAGAGAAGCATGATTTGATTTTGTCCATTCATGGGATGCATGCATAGGAGCAGAGATTTAAAAGCTATTAAATGATCCAGCTGAAAGAAAATGGTGGTTTACGAGAAAGCATTGGAGTAGATGATGAGAAGTTGTTATTTTCTGAATACATTTTCTGAATATTTTCTGAAGCTATCGTCAACAAGCTTTCTGCTTAACTGCATAGTTTGTGAGAGAGAAGAATTATGAATAGCTCCATGGTTCTTGGTCTGAGAAACTCAAACAGATATGTCATGAACTGATATAGGAAAACAAGCACCTTAGGGAGGGGCATGAATTTCAGTTTTGGACTTGTTAATATTAAGATGTTCTTGGGCATTGAATCATGCCCCCCACCAATAGAGATGAGACTGTAACCCCTGGCCCTGTGGGTGTGAGCCCACGTTTAAATAGGGCTTTGAAGATGGTATTAGGTAAAGTGTGCCCACACTGGATGAAAGGTAAATTAGACCTGAAAGGAGTGGAAGTCACAGGGAGCAGCAGAAGCTGGAACTCAACAGAACCCAGAAGAGAAAGGAGAAGATGCTGCCATATGCATTGCTATGTGATGGAAAGCCAAGGAACTCCAAAGTTTACTGGCCAGACAGAAGATACCAACCCCAGGAGGAAACCAGCCTTCCAACCTCTGAAACAATGAACCAGCAAATATTCCTGTTGTTAAACCAACCCCTCATATGGCATTTGTTTTAGAAGCTGGGAAACTGATACAGATGCCTATGATACCTCCAAGTCAAATGTGTAACTTGATATGTGAAGCGGACAGAAAGGAAGAAATAGTGGACAAAGAAATGTGTGATTCATTAGCATTAAATGCCATTTAACTAGATAAGAATGATGAGATATCCAGTAAGTGAATGAGAGAAAAGAAAAGAGAATCAAAGTCTGAACCATGGAGCCCTGGAACACTAAGGGTTGGAGATATGAGCAAGTTCCAGAGAAGGACAGTGAGAAGGAGTGTGGTGGGCAAAATTCCAAGATGGCTGCGGAAGCTCATGATCCCTCGTGTACACATGCTGCATAAGCCCCTCCGCTTAACTGTGGGTAGGGCTTGTGAATATGGTGGGAGTTTACTCCCATGATTAGATTTCTTCATATGGCAAAGGTAAAGGGATGTTGCAGGTGTAACTAAGGTCCCTAATCAGTCGACTTTAAGTTAACCCAAAAAGAGGTTGTCCTGCATGTTTCTCATCTAATCACACAAGCTTTTTCAAAGAGAATCTCTAGGCTTTCTCTGAAAGGAAATATTCAGGGAGTGGTTCAAAAGGTGAACTCCTGTTGGGTTAAGAACCAAACAGCAATGTTTTGCAAGGGTCTAGGAGAAAGTGGCATGGCGACAACCTGAGAACATCCTGCGTGACTCCTAGCTGACAACTGGCAAGAGAATATGGACATTAATCACATGGCCCCAAGGAAATGAGCTGAGTGAGCTGGGAAGTGGAGCCTCTCCCAGCCAAACCTTCCGATGAAAATGCAGCCCAGCCAACCCTTCACTTCATCCTAGTGAGACCCCAAGCTGGATGTTTTCAAAAAAATTTTATTCACATACCATACAATCCATCTAACCTGGATTTTTGATCTCCAAAAACTATAAGATAATAAAATAAGAGGAGTAAACATTAATGTGCAAAAATTTATAAGTGACAGTTGTTTGAGATGTTGAATGATTAAAGTATTTGAAAAGGAGGAATATTTAACTATATCAAATATGCTGATACAAGCATTCATATGAGACGCAAATATTAACTAGTGGACCTAGTAAAGGGGAAAATTCTGGGATTATAGCACTATCTTAGAGGAGGTCAGTGGAGGAAGCATAAAGGTGAAGTTTATGGAAGACAGAAGCATCATGCTACCAAAGTTAATAAGTAAATAAAATTAAGTTTATTTCATCTAATCCAGACTGAACAGTATGATGTGTGGGTATGCACATAAGCATGCTAATGTTATTTGAACGTGGGTAAAGGTTCTCGAGAGAAATGGAACCAGCAAGATATGTATTTTAAGAGATTTATTATGGAAATTGCTCATGACACCCTGAGGACTGGCAAGTCTGAGTCTTGTAAAGGCAGGTACAAGATGAAAACTTGATGAAGGTGAAGCCGAATTCCCCATGAGAAACTGTAAGCTGAAAGTTCCAATGATATTTGTAGCAGTTTGATATTTTTATGAATTCCAAAAATAAATGTTGGATTATGTCTGTAATATGATCTGTACCTGGGCATAATTGAGTTAAGATTAAGGTATTAAGAGGTGGGGACTCACAGATAAAAGGCATGGCAAAGAACAGAGTTGAGGGTTTTTCTGATATTGGAGTTTTGATGTTGGAGTTTGATGCTGAAGACTTAAGCTAGAGCCCCAGGAAGTCAGCATGCAGAGGAAAGAGAAGCCAGCCCCAGGAAGAGAGGAAACTTGAACCCAGGGTAAAGCGAGCCCCAGGAACGTAAGAACCCAGGAAGCCTGAACCCTCGCAGACGTCAGCAGCCATCTTGCTCCAAATAGACTTTGGTGAGGGAAGTAACTTATGCTTTATGGCCTGGAATCTGTAAACTCCTACCCCAAATAAATACCGTTTATAAAAACCAACCAATTTCTGGTATTTTGCATCAGCTCCCCTTTTGGCTGACTAACACAATGGTGATGTTGAATTCCCCACAAGAAGGGATAAAAATTCTTCTCTCTGACTGCTCAAATCCTCAGTTCTCGCTTTAAGGTCTTCAACTGATGGAATGAGGAGACTCCTCTCATTGCTGAAGACAATCAATTCAGTTGATTGTAGATGCAATCAGCCCTAGATGCAATCAACTGACTAATGATTTCAATCTATTCAAAAACACTCTCACAACATATAAGACAGCAGTAGAGATGGCAGTCCTGCTGCTGCAGATTAACGACATTGTCTCAGGCCATAAGAAGAAGGGTAATGACCAGAGCCAGCAAGCCGGGGCTCCTGATGCTGGCCAGGAGTGAGTGGTGGGCACCAGCAGATTCTTCCTTTTCATTGAACCACTCTGTCAGGGCCACTTCGTTTGGAAGGGATCAGGTTGAGGGGCAGCTCCCAGTCCCTATCTGTCCCGGCTCAGTTTGCAAAAGGCACTGACATGTAATTCTTCTCTATTACAAGCTTTCCATTTTGTTTGCTTCCGATGATTAAATCTAAGTCATTTGAAAAAAAAAAATCAGGCCAGTGCTCAACTGAACAAAAAGCTGGACACTGTCATCTATTATTAATAGCCAAGTTGATGCATGAAATTAACCATCACTGGGCACTTTTGACCAAATGTGAATTTGGTACTTTGGGCTATCTGCTTGTCTTCCAAAGGATAATCTGACCTTTGATTCCATCTAAAATGATAAATAATTAAGCATTTCCTAAATAACATAAAACCTGTGGGGCATCTGACCAAGAAGATTTCCACACACATACACACAAAACATTTTCACT
Source organism: Dasypus novemcinctus (assembly GCF_030445035.2). Lineage (NCBI taxonomy): Eukaryota > Metazoa > Chordata > Mammalia > Cingulata > Dasypodidae > Dasypus > Dasypus novemcinctus. The sequence goes on along the minus strand of NC_080701.1, from coordinate 6,157,939 downwards.
ACAAATTCTTCCCATTACATGCACACACACACACAGATGATTAGTTTCCAAGGCTATTGTAACAAATTACCACAAATTGTGCTGCTTAAAACAACAGAAATGCAGCATCTCACGGTTCTGGCAGCTGGAAATGCTGGTTTCAAGGGTTGCACTTCCTCCAAAGGACTCAGCATCCTCCTTCCTCGACTCTTCCAGCTCTGGAGGCTCAAGCCTTCCTTGACTTGTGACATGTCACTCCAAGCTCTGCCTCCATCTTCTGCAAACCCAGGTGTGTCTCTCTGTAATTTCCCTCTTCCTCTCTCTCAGTGCAACTGTAATGGCATCTAGCATCACCTGATAAGCTCCTCCACTCCTGGTCCATAAATTAGTTACATCTTTTGCCATAAGAGGTAATATTCACTCTTGTGTCTTATAAAGTAATAGTCACAGATTTTAGATGGACATGTATTTGCAAGGTCACAATTCCAGCTACTCCACATGCCATTAAATTATTCTATCCTTATCTACTCTATTCTATATAGAAACTTCAGAAAAACAACTTGCAGAGGCATTGGAAAAACTCTCTCTTCTACTTAAGGAGTAATGCATTGTTGTATATGCTATATTCAATTGACAGAACACGTTTTATGCAGGAGAAAAAACACAAACATAAGGTAAAAGCAACTCAGCGCAATGAACTGCATCAGTGTACTTACAGAAATGTGTCATTCTGTAGTTACTAACTGGGCTGATGTGAATGTGTTTGTTTTTTCTGAAATAAGAAAAGCTTATTGTCAAACTTGGAGAAAAATGACGATTAAAGCTATAAACTCTTTTACTGTTCCTTAGATGATTTCTTTTGAAGACTGGTAAAAGTGTAGAGATACTGATTTTATTCTCTAATAATCGTCCGAAACAGTATGTCAGAGTGTCATTACTACCTCAAGAACCAAGAACAAGAGCAGCCAAATGTCTGTTTACCCATTTGTGGGGCACTAGTGCTAACAATTTCTGATGATGCATCTACGTTTATAAAGCAGTCCTTTGTGTTTTTCCACATTGCTGGAATGGTTTTCTCGCTCCAGGAAGGCCCTACCAATGAGCTGGGGAATGGCTCCGATTAATGTGCATCGGCACTGGAAAAGCCAACACAGCATGTCCACGGGAGTCTGGGGCTCAATCCCAAAGCAGAAGCAAATGGTATCTCAATTCCAAGAGCTGTTTCTCACATCAAATTGTGTTCTCTTGAAAACAGTGAAAGTCATTTTGGGGAATCTATTCTGGTGCATCAGTCAGGCACGTGCTTTATCTTCTAATCGTGGAAGATGTCAAGAACACTCTACGTTAAGTTTCCAGGCTCTAGAGAGAAGGCCACAGTGGAGAGGCATTTGCTAAAGTAAACATTCCCTTCTCTTATTCAATAATCCACTGTTGTAAAAGGAAGTTTGTGCTATCAGCAAAATAAATAAATTTCAATAGAGGTTATACAAAATAATCTCTTTCCCATCATTATTTTTTGATGGTTTTCATCTCGCCTTAGATGAGCATAATACATTTTTGTGTTGGTGCCAGTATGTCCAAAGAAAAGGTTAGTTAACATGTGTTAGCAGTGTCATAGCTGACACAGGAATATGTCGTGGAAAAACATATACCTCTTTTCCCATAATAAATCCTAACAATAACACTATGAATTTCCACAACAGATCAGATGATATAAGAATGGTATTTAATTTGTTGTGCTGTAGATTACATTGGTAACACTTAACAGATTTAGGTTTTTTAAAAACCTTCACAGCCACTGAAGAAACACTTACAGTCACCGATGGTTTGGAAGGCACCGGGATGGGGTAGGGAAGGCTAGGTCGAGTAAATCCCCCAGGGACGTAGAATCTAATGGCCAGGATCATGCTTAGAACAGGACAGAATAAAAGCAGGGAATTGGCTGGACCAGAGGTAGGGTCCTGGGGCCCCCGGAGAGGGCTGCGTGTGCAGCTCTGCACCTCCACCCTTCTCTAAGTTGGAACCTGCCGTGCCCAGAGCTGAGCACCGGTGCCTGGACCGTCCCAGTCACCTGCCCAAGGTCGCAAGACTAGACCCAGGCGTCCACTCCGGAGAGCCCTATCCACTGAGCCAGGCTGCCCAAGAATGGATGAGGGAATGAGGAATGAATGGCTTCAAGCCGGAGTCTAAAGAGGGAGAGAGACAGGAGATGGGAGGGAGGAGCAAGACAGGGAGGGAGGGAGTTTGTCATTTTAAATCAGATTGAAATGTGCTGCATATTGTGAAGCTTTTGTGTATGGGGATAACACAGATAGGAAGCAGAGTTCTGAACAGAACCTACTATATACTAAATTAGTGCCTGATAAAAGAAGCATCTTTCACTAACCAACCAATCCAGAAAGAATACATCATTACAGAAACTGTTTGGGGGAAATTTGATACTTGGGCAAAAACTGAGTTTGACTTTATAAGCAAAAATCGATTCCAATCGTTCACAAATGTTTAATGTGGGAATCCTGATAAACTAGTTTTGTAGGCAACACATCTAACACACTTCAACGAAACAACACCACACCACCACCTCCCCACTACCACCCCGGATGCTTGACAAAAGCAGCAAGTAAATAGGAAGAAGTAAAACCCCGTGTCAGCACCGAGGGCTGTTATGCACTTTCACAAATGTTTAAGAATTGTTGCCACATAGAGGACACGCAGGATTAGAATAAAAGAGACACTGAGTCCAAGAGGGCTAACCTGCAAATGTCCATCCTCAATCCCACACACCAGGACTAAGAGAAGACGATCAGATTCCATCTCAAACAGTGTAGAGTAAAACTCCCCCTTTGCTGGGGGCTGGGGCAAGCGTGCCAGACAGAGAATCTCTAATCAAGAAAGAAAGAGAGGAAGTAAATGAAAATGAAAGGAATGAGAAAGAAAATGGTAAATTTTATAGAGAAGTGATGTTAGAGAGATTAAAAAATACTATCTAAAACTCTAAGCTAATATTTTACAAAAGTATATGAGATAATTGAATTTTCTAAGCTAAATGGTTCAACAATAGATCAACAAGGATGAAAAAGAATTTAGGTTCTCAAAAAATATATTACTTCCAAGAAATACACCAGGCCTAGAAAGTTTGGGGTGCAAATATTTTTTAAATGTTCAAGTAAAAGATAAAATCTACTCCATACTAACATTTCTAGAAATTAGGAATACAGGAAAAACATCTCAGGTCGGTTTTGCATCACACTTATTCTTTTAACAAAAAAAAACAATAAAATGAGCACAGAATGGAAAAAGCATTCATCAGTTTCACTTAAATACATAGATACAAAGAAATAAGTAAAATACCACCAAAGCAAATTCAGCAATATATTAAAATAAAAACTCCCAAGATTAAATACTACTATATTGATCACATCAATAAGATAAAGGTAAAAAGTATATAATCATCACAATAGATGCTGAAAAGGTATTTGTTATAACTCAACAAATATTCCTGATTATTTAAATGATGTATAATAAAAATGAAGTAATACTATAAGAACACATCTATAAATTTATACAGAATATTTTTTATAAACCAAAACAAAGGTTTACAGTTGAAGCATATTTTCAAGGAGAAGCAAATTTGACCATTATTAGAATCACTAATATTTCCTGGAGTTCTAGGTAATTCAGTAAGATAAGGTAGATACACACCAATAAAATGTATTAATTTTGGAAGCAAAAGTCATATTTACACATACACCTTTTAATTAAAAGCCAAGAGAATCAAATAAAATGAAGTAACACTAGTAAGAGTTTAATAAATTGCTTGGATAAAAAATAAATATTCAAATTCAATACACCTCACTTCTTATATCCTAGCAATAAACACTTGAAATATGTAATATGTAATGGGTAAAGACTCAAACACAATAGAAAGAAAAAATTTACACACTTAAAAATAGGATTATGAAATTACACTTTTCTTCATATAGAAGAAAAGTGTAAACTTCATTAATGGACATAGAAGAATGCTTAAAAGTAAAAACAAGTCATTCTACAAAGTGGGAAAAATCAGCATTATAAAGAAATCAATTATCTCCAAATTAATGTACAAATTAAGGCGATTATGAACAAAATCCTCAATGGAATGGAACACCTAAATTATATGTGTTCCATATATGTCTAGATGGAACAGAAAACACCCGATCTTAGAAATCATCTTCCAATCTCCTTGGAAGGTATCTGAGGTTTCAAATACCAGAAGGAAGTGCTTGAAAGGCGAAGAGAGAAGTTAGAGAATGACAGAAAACTACATTCCCATAGTAATGAGCCTCCTCTGAAGTCCACCGAAAAAACCATGAACAGTTGTGGAGAAGGAAATCTTTAAGAGGAATTTGGAAAACTGATGAGTTTCGCCTTTTGATTACATTGGCTCTGGGGGACGACTGTGAGTCCAGAAGCAGGAGCTGGAGTCAGGGAGGTGCTAGAAGGTGGAGAAATCTAGTCGGGATGGCTGCAGTGTTGTGGGAAACTGGCTTACCTGTTCCCTATTTGTTGCACTTGCCCCCAATTATTGTAAACGTTTGCCGTGCTGATGAGGAACAGCTGCTTTGGAGTTCCTAATAAATATGATGTGGAAACTAGGGTAGAGGCTCTCAGCTGTAGAAGCTGCAAGCCCTCTGGTTCCATATTGGTTCCTCTCTCGTGTTTCTCTTTGTCCATTATTTCTTTAAATTCTGCATTGCCTTCCCTTTGAGCAAACCTATTGTTGAGCTGGTTCTCAGCATGTGGGCAGAGAGGAAACATCTGACACGGGTTCAAGCAGAACACACAGGCTTCCTGAAGGACAGGAGGAGCCTGCAGATAGCTGAGTTATACCTGTGACAAGATGATGGAGAGTCCTATTAAAAAATCCTGTTGTTAAGGAACCACAAAAGACCTAGGTGAAAGTGGTGATGAGTGATTATATCTTAGCAATTAAGCAAAGGCATATTGGAAATTGCCCATAGATACGTTTAAAAATTATAAAGACCATGAGCCCAATTAAAAGGTAAATTATAATTAGGGGAAACTACATACCCATTTTTAGAAGCAGCACTCTTTTTCACTTATTAGTGGATTTCAAGAATTTTTTTAAATATTTATTATTTTTCTCTCCCCTTCTCCTTCCCTTTCCCTTCCCCCTCCCCCCCACCCCTGCTGTTTTTGCAGCCTGTGTCCATTCCCCGTTTGATCTTCTGTGTCTATTTCTCTTTTTTGGTCTTCTCTTCCCGTCTTTGTCCTCTAGGATTTACTGGGAATCAATCCTGGGCACCTCTGATGTGGAGAGAAGTTCCCTGTCAATTGCGCCACCTCAGTTCCTGGTCTCTGCTGCGCTTCACCTTGACTCTCCCTTCATCTCTCTTTTATTGCATCATCATCTTGCTGCGTGACTCACTTGAACGGGCACTGACTCACCACACTGGCACTCACACAGGCACTCGGCTCACCACGCGGGAACTTGGCTCGCCACATGGGCACTTGGCTCACTGCGCAGGCACTGGCTCGCTGCACAGACACTGGCTCACCATGGGGCACTCGTGTGGACCCTCAGCTCATCTTGCACGCACTTGGTTCACCGCAGGGGCCCTTGGCTTGCCGTGAGGGCACTCACGTGGGCACTCAGCTCGCCACGTGGGGACCCACATGGGCACTTGGCTTGCCACGCAGGCACTGGGCTCGCCATGCGGGCATTCTCATGGGCACTCGGCTCACCACATGGGCACTCGGCTCGCCACACGGGCACTTGCTCACCACATGGGCACTTGGCTTGCCACACAGGCACTTGCTCGCCACGCGGGCATTCTCATGGGCACTTGCTCACCACATGGGCACTCGGCTCGCCACACAGGCACTTGCTCACCACATGGGCACTTGGCTTGCCACATAGGCACTGGCTCGCCACACAGGCCCGCTTTCTTTTCCTCTTCTTTTTCACCAGGAGGCCCCAGGGATCAAACCTGAGTCCTCCCATATGGTAGGCAGAGGCCTTATCACTTGAGCCACATTCAGTTCCCACGAATTTTTTGTGTAGCAGGGACATTAGCTGTTTTCTATAAAATGTGTTGCAAAGCATATAAACAGTTTCTAAGAAAAGAGCATTAAAATGTATGAACGTTTGATTTAATAATTTATACCTAGAAAATGATAAAGGATATGCACAAAAAAATTAACTACAAGGAAGCATAGTGCCACATTGTTTCCAGTGACAAAATGTGGGAGATTAAATTATCTAATAAAAGAGAATTAGGTAAATTATGGTACTGTGAAACCAGATAATCAAAATCTAGACAGCTACTAAATTCAAGTTATTGAAGAATATTTAATCGATGAAGTGTTTTCACAATATATTGTTAACTGGGAAAAGCAGATTATCCTACTAGATCTGAATGTTGACAGATACTCTCTAAGTGGCAACAATGACAATATATGAAAAATTAATTTTTGAAGTTCTTATTTTGTTTTTCTGTATTTTAATCTAATGAGCATTAGATTATATAATATAGTTATATATATATAATGAGCATTATGTATATAATTACATAGTACTCATCTAATTTTGTAATGAGACAGTATACAATAAAATTTCTTTTTGAAATTATCTTTTCAATTTTTAAAATTTTTCTTTTAATTGTCATGCCTTTACTATGTATGAATTATGTAAAAGGGAAAGGAATTGTTAAAAATATTTCAAAAAAAATATACGTAGGACTTAAAGTTTACAAACTTGACTGTCGTAGCATATTCCTAGAAAGCTTGTCTTTTTGTTTATAGATTTATGGATCATAAAAAGTCACACAGAGGCCTGATGGGGAAGCTGCATAGCTCAGAGATTCATCTAAAAACAAGAAGACAAGCCACCCCTCCCCACCCACACTCACATATGCACATTGACCCAATACTGCCCTAGAGGAGGCCCGTGGTAACTGAACAAAAGCTCCCCCCGCTTTTGTTCCGTTCCTCTGATGCTCCCTGCTCCTGGTCTCTGAAAGGAGCTCTGTGTCTGCTCTCCTCTGTCTCCCTGCAATGTGCTGTCTGGGCTTCCTTCCTTGTCCATTTCCTTCTCTGTCCACATCTGCTCTGACGTCTTGCCTGCTCCCTGCGACGTGGGTTTGGAGGACCAGCCACGGCTTCAGAAGCCAAGTAAACACCATCTTCTCCAAGCCAGGCTCTTCATCTCCTCAGTGGCAGCACAAACTCCTCAAAAGCATCTTTCTCTGTGCTTCCAGTCAGTTGCATATTCAAGTTCCCACAGCCAAAGGTTTCAACCAAGGGTAAGTTTCTGGGCAAAAAACCCTAACCCTGCTATTTACTGCCCTGAGTTCTGACCTTCTCTCTCCCTTTCAACTAATGGTGGCTATTTTGAGATGGTACTTACAAGAAGGAGAAAACAAGGCCCCTAAGATGATCTTTTTTCCTGCCGCTGAGATAACGCCTGTGAGCTGTCAGAGAAGATTTAGGGAGGAAGCTTGAGAAGAGCTTGGGGCTACAACGTTATCTTCAGCTGCACTCTCTTTCCAGAACCATCTTGTGTGAAGACTTCTTCAACTCTGCAAAGCCTTAAAAGCCAGTTGCTCCATTATTTTAGGATTCACTCTGAGGACACCCTTTTCATTTCAGCCAGAAAATTGACTTGTCATAGCCCAAATCCATCTTCCGTGTAGGGCACTGCTATAAATGGTAAAACGTCTGATGCACACCAACGTTCTGTCGTCTGCCCACCCTGTGCACTGTGGGTGTAGGAATTGCTTCCTGAGGCAACACAAGTAATGGTTAAGCCACGTGTGTTAATCCATCTTTCCAGCCCGCAACATCTGTGCCCTCACCCCGGCCAGCTGAGCTCTAAGTCACTGCCTCCCATTTTAGGTTCTGATAAGGCAGCCCCACTTCCCAATATTGCACGGAGGTTTGAGCTGTTTCCAATATTGCTTTGGCTGCTCTGACACCTGAAAGTTCAAATGTTTACTTTAAATTAATTGTGGCTTTGATTTCTCACATAAAGCCCAGGAAGTATGCTGGTTTTTCAGGTCACAGGCAGCTTCTACCAAGTGTTATTTGCATATCGTGATCCAAAATATGCTCTAGTTTCCACCATCACATCCACTTTCCAGCCATTGAGAAGGGGGGGAAAGGCATTTCTTCCTTTTTAAGGCATGACCCAGAATTTCACCTCTCTGTGGTCGTTAACAGTCACATAACCATAGTTAACTACAAAAGAGACTGAGAAGTGTCATGCTTAGCTGGGCAGTTTGTGCGGCCATGAAAAGTCTATTTTTATCTGAGAAGTGGCAAAGGGTTATTGGAAGAAAGCTAGCAATTTGTATCACCTACATAAGGTACATTTATAATTAAGAAAAAGGATGAGTGCCCCAAAAGAAAAATGGTCAGACCTCAACAGAAAATTCCTAAAGGAAGAAAGAAAGATCATCAAGAAACATTTGTAATATGGTGGCTTGGAGCTCTGCACCAGAGAAGGACATGTTCTTAGACCTGATTCATCCCACTGAAGTGGGACCTCTTGATGAGGGTACTTCAGTTATAGTGTGGCCCACCTCAATCAGGATGGGTCTCAACCCTATTACTACAGTCCTTTATAAGTGGAATGAAATTCAGAAAGAGAGCAAGAAAGCCACAGGAAGCAAGAGCCGTAAGTTAATGGAACCCAGAAGAGAAGGGAGAGGCCAGGAGAGTCCGCCATGTGCATTGCCATGTGACAGAGGAGCCAGGGACCAAGGATCACTGGCAGTCAGTCCCAGATCACCAGTTATATTTCTAGAAATCTATCTTAAGATAACGATGGTAGGTGAGATATAAGTTTTTTTATAAGAAACTGTTCAATCCGACTGTAATGAAAATAGCAAAAATAAACTTGTCCAACAAAAGAAAAACACTGAAACTTATTACAATAGAAAAACGGATGGAGCTATGTCTATCATCCGTTGATTGCCTCTATGGCTGGTTGCATCTACAGTCAACAAAGGAGATTGCCATCAGCAGTGTGAGGACCTCCTCATCCAATCAATGTGGGGAGTCTCCTCATCCAATCAGTTTGAGGTCTGAAATCCAGAAATGAGGATTTCAGAATCAGAAAGAAGAATTTCCACCTCAAGTGGAGTCAGCCAGCTTCAACTGGGGAATTCGTTTTTTTGTTTTGTTTTGTTTATTTATTTATTTATTTCTCTCCCTCCTCCCCCCCCCCCCCCCAGTTGTCTGCTCTCTGTGTCCATTCGCTGTGTGTTCTTCTGTAACCGCTTCTATCCTTATCAGCGGCACCAGGAATCTGTGTCTCTTTTTGTTGCGTCATCTCGTTGTGTCAGCTCTCCATGTGTGCGGCGCCACTCCTGGGCAGGCTGCACTTTCTTTCACGCTGGGCGGCTCTCCTCATCTGGGGAATTTTGATTCACTTTTATCGAACTTCAGACTGTGACCTGCCCGAAGGAACTTGAAATTTGGACTTGACAGCCTCCATGGTAATGTGAATAATATGTGAGTGATAAAAATTAATTATATCTATTTCTGTTTCTCTGGAGAACCCTCATATCGTGGGTATTAAATTTTATAAGAAAACTACTCCAAATGCTAAAAGTATTTATCCCAGGATAATAAAATTATAAAGCAAATTGTATTTTTCTTTATAAGTGTTTCCATTTTTCTACAATGTACATGTTTTACTTTAATGACAGGAGTCAATGATGTATTTTAAATTATTTAGATTCAGATTATTATTTTTCTTAAAACTTTCATATTTAACAGAGGTGAGAAAATAATTAACTGGAAGCAGACTTGGCCCAGTGGTTAGGGCATCTGTCTACCACATGGGAGGTCCGCGGTTCAAACCCCGGGCCTCCTTGACCCATGTGGAGCTGGCCCATGTGCAGTGCTGATGCACGCAAGGAGTGCCCTGCCACGCAGGGGTGTCCCCTGCGTAGGGGAGCCCCACGTGCAAGGAGTGCGCCCCATAAGGAGAGTCGCCCAGCATGAAAGAAAGTGCAGCCTGCCCAGGAATGGCACCGCACACACGGAGAGCTGATACAACAAGATGATGCAACAAAAAGAAACACAGATTCCCGTGCCGCTGACAACAACAGAAGCGGACAAAGAAGAACACCTGGCAAATAGACACAGAGAGGAGACAACTGGAGGGGGGGCAGGGAAGGGGAGAGAAATAAATAAGAAATAAATAAATCTTTAAAAAAAAAAAGAAAAGAATTAACTGCTTATTTCCATTGTTTCTCACCTCTCTTTTTTACGGAACAATCTTTTTAATTCAATAGCTTAATAAATATTTGAAAACTGAGTTTCATATTAAAGAAAATCATCCCATGCTTTCATTGGTGGATGCTATTTTTCTTTATTCAGTCAAGCCCTGTCCCCAAGCACGCAGCATTCTCACCATCTTCATCATTGCTCTTTGAGCTCACATCACCAGAATTTCATTTTTTCACATTCATGCTGACTTTTTATAATAGGTGGAATAATTAAGTGGCCTCAGATTTTATTTTTACCAGCATGAAGAAGAAAGTTAAAAGAGAAGAAAGGTATTTTAAAGACTATGAAATGCCTAAAAGGCAATAATGGTTTGCCTCCCTGCTTGTTCTGGCTGTTTCTATAAGTACTTGGCAGGAATTGTTCTTACCTCTGAGAGAAGTGCTGTCACTAGCTTCATTTTATAGGAGAGGAATTGAAACAAAATGCGTACTGGCCCAGGACTCCTCTGCAGGGAGAGGTGGAGCCAGGCTCATCCTAGGCAATTTGGCTCCAGCCTGGCGTGCTTGACCACTAAGCAGCACTGCCTCAACACGCAAGAACAACAACAGATCACCCATAAGTTTTCAACAACTCAGACTTTAGTAACAAAAGACAGGTACACCCTCCTCTATTACAGCTAACAGAAGTAAACTGCCGATGTGCTGATAGCATCAGAGAGACTCTTCTAGTTTTTACTTCCAGCAGATCTGCCAGGGTACATTTGATAATTCAGCAGAATCCAATAAAAGGGGTGACAGAGGGCATATCAGGCTCAGGATTGGTATAGCTGATCAGTGGCAAGAACAAGAATAAGCTAAAAAAAAAAAATACAGCACGGGGAGCAGCAAGCACTACGTAGCATTGAGACACACTTTCATAGGCATGCGTGTGTGTTCTGATGTGGTACATCGGTTCTTTGAAGAATCTTCTTCAATGCGTCACCCAACTTCGTATCAGCCACAGAGATGCGCCAGGCAAAGCGTCTTTCAACTGATCTGTCTGTTATTGTCGTAAGAGCACATTCTCCAGGCACAGCCCAAGGTTTTTGAACTAAGAGGATAGTACGAAAAACATGCAATATTCAAGGAAACGTGCATAACATCATCCAGCTGCACCACAAACACGTCTAGTGAGTCTCAGAAAGCAACATCGGCTTCACTGGAGCAACAAAACAACTGCGCTTTTGTCGCTGACACTGGATGAGGTGAGATAAACGCTCCTTCAGGTCCACAGAGCAGCCCTTCACGGAGGGGCCAGCTCAGGGCTGCATGGCCTTGTGTCCTCGCCTGCCACGGGTCGGCCTCCTCGATGGGACCCACCCATGCGCTGTGTGAGGTTCTGGGCGAGTCACTGCGTACAGCTGGCATTTCAGGTCCATCTGACGCGTAATCCTGTGCACAAGTCTAACAAATTGGCTTTCGCTGCATAGAATGGAAAATAAAGTGATTTCTCAAGACCATCTCATCAAGTGCCTCAGTGCTAAGCTCTCAGACATCTTTTCGTGCACTTTTTTCTCTATTTTGACTTTCACAGAAATTTAATTATACTTCACATCAGACAGTGGGGAACGCTAAAATGATTTTGAACGATACTAGCAAATATCTTAGCCCAAATTCAAAAGACAGCTTTAACATTCCCAGCTTCAGTTCACCATTAGACTGCTTGCCCCAGGGTCCAGCAACTAATAGTTTCATAGTGGCTGAAAACCTCGAGATCTAGAAAAATAAACAAATAATTGGCTCCAAAACATGAAAAGAACTAAGACTAAATTTTTTAATTATATCATGTCTTCAGATACCGCATTTTCTCATCCTGAGAGCTGCAACTCAACTTAATTTTAAGTTATATGTAAATTATATTTAGGTTGGGATATGGATCTAATTTAATGTGTGAGATATAGTATGCAGTTGGCCTCCACTAGTTGCCTAAACCCTACTTCTATCCATAGTAGACTTGCCACAGTTCTTTTCACTGGCTCTCCAGATGTTGACGTTTATGAGTTCATCATTTAACATAAATAACATAAATCATCACAGCCTGCTGAAGACTTAAAGAGTATTAAATAAGCCTTAACTTCTAAGCCTGACCCCTAGCATTTATCTGTATTATCTAAAAAAAAATCATAGTGAGTCTGGTGTGTTGTGACTGTCGAAAATAAGTCGTCTAAAAGCAAAATGGTCACATTGCACTGATGTCTTGTCCTCAAAACTCAGTTGACTGGGCTGTTAGCTAAGTGATGTGTCAAATTCGGTCATACCTTGAAGTGCCATTTCGGATTATGTTGCTGCCTTGTTTTAAATGGACTGTTTTTCCTATACTTTCAGCTGAAAACAATATTTTCTGTGAGAAATATCAATTTCCCACCAGGACTACATCACTACCTAAGAAAATGAAAAGCCACTATTTTACTTCTTTACTGCTGACAAGGCACCTATAGAGAGACCGTTTTTCTTTCTTAATAGCTCAAGAAAGGACAGATGGATGCCGTTGCCTCATGCACGATCAAAACCCCACAAGAGCAAAAACAAACGAACTCACCTAATTTCTCAGGCACTTTGTATGAGAAACTTTTGTAAAAATAAAATAAAATTTTATCTGTTCAATTGTGCACATAGAACTCGAGTGGAATGACTGAAGTCTTTAATGTCGCATGACCTTGAAGAAATATTTGTTTTTCTTCATCTGCACACTCTGAGAATGCTTATCAACACACAAATTTAAGCTCTCTCCAAATTCAGGCATCAAAGGAATGATGCCTCTGGAGATGGCACTCCCCTTTCTTGCTAATAACTGATCCTTTCCAAGGTCATCCCAAACAATAAATTAAAAGATTCGAAAGCAAAACAGAAACAAGCTTTTTCTTTGGTTACACAGTCAGAGAATAAAAACAACTTTGCTATTTCCATTTGAGTGAAATGACATTCTGCTTACTTTCCCAGCAGATAGGCATTTCTGGTAGCATTCATCTATTCTTTTCCAGAATATGCATCTGGGAGCAGAGACCAACTGAAAAAAATCTCTTTAAGAGTGAAGATGGTCATAAAATCACAAAAAGAAATCTAGCTCTCTTTTGGATTTACATTTTTTATAAATGTAAATTTATACATATACATTGTCTGCTCTCTGTGTCCATTTGCTGTGTGCTCTTCTGTATCCGCTTGTATTCTCATTAGGTGGAACCGATCCTGGGACCTTCCGGAGTGGGAGAGAGGCGATTACTCTCTTGCACCACCTCAGCTCCCTGTTCTGCTATGTCTTCTTGTTTTCTCTCCTCTGTGTCTCTTGTTGTGTCATCTTGCTGCACCAGATCTCCCCGTCAGTTGGCACACCTGCACTGGGCGGCATTCCCATGTGGGCTGGCACTCCACGCAGGCCAGCTCGCCCCCACCGGGAGGCCCTGGGCATCAAACCCTGGACCTCCTGTATGGTAGACGGGAGCCCAGTTGGTTGAGCTGCATGTATTTCCCTGGATTTACACTTTATGTATTAGTGTCCTGGCATGTTTGTGCCCAGCATGTGCAGGATCTCTGGCTCAGACAGCTGGAAGCCGTTCTGTTCAAATGCATTTAGGATAAAATGCTCACTCCCCGCCCCGTCCTCTACACCAGCATGGCCCAGCCCTGCCCGCTTGCCTGGTCTCCGCTCAGGTCACGCCCCTCGCTCTCTGGGCCCTTTCTGTCCCTCGCACAGAACCAGGCTTGGCACCCCCAGGCCCTGGCCCCGTGCCCGCCCCTGGCCTGGAGGTCCTCCCTGTGCTTGGCTGCCTTCTTCCCAGGCCCCGGCTCTCAACTCGAAGGCCACCTCCAGAGGCCTCCACCCCCGCCCTCCCCGAACCTCTCCCTGTCTACCCCTGCACCGTGTGAGCTGATTAGAGAGCACCGGGTCTGAAAGGCTCTTTGTTTTTCGAATGCCTTTTTCATGTTCTAGCCCGTCACCCACTTCCTTGACCAAAACCCCTAGAGCAGAAGCTCCAGTTCACAACATAAATCCCAGAGTTCAGGGTTTTCTGAACAGTTGAGTCCAAACTGTAGCTTGTGTGGAGTCCAGCAGATGCCTCTGTGTTTCCCCTTGAAGTTTAAAATATCCCCTGGACCTCAGTGCACATTCCAGGGCTCCTGACGCTAGCAAAGCACTCCCTTGAGGGTGAGGTCTCTGCTCATCTTGCTTGTGCCCAAAACAGTGCCTGGCATAATAAGCTATCGTTATTTTTAAGAGCACGGGCTTGGAGGAAGCCAGGACTGTTTTCTAATCTGGGCTCTGCCACTTGGAGCCAGGTAGCTTCGAGCAAACTTCTTGTGCTTATTTAGCCACTGCTCAGTCATCTGTAGACAATTAGCATAGAATTCTTATGGGGATGAAGCATGGCAATGGAAAACTTTTTATATAAGGCAGGAAATGGTAATACTAGCCACTTCTTAATGACTTATCTGGTCCAAAACTAATTTTTTAAAAGGAATTAACTGACACATTAAATATTTAACTGATTTATTAATGGCATCTGCATTGGATGGAAAACACTGGGATAAGGCAGCAGATTTCCTACATCGAGAATCCTTTCCACTACATCATTTTGTGCTTTGGGAGCTAGAAAAGTCCTGGGTTTTTTTCTTTTTAGTTCCGGATGTTATAAATGTTAATGCACCTCAATCAGGGGCATGAATTACTTTAAAATTTGCCTTAGAAGGCAGGAAGCGAAAAGACATTCTCTGCTTGTCTTGATTTCAATCCTCATCCCTCACTTCTCCAGTAAACATATATAAATATATTTAGTTTCCGTCATTCCCTGCTACTTATGATATAGTATCCTCACTTCTCAATGTTTTCTTCCAATACCAACTTTCCTTCAGCTACGAGGAAGCCTGGGGCATCACTGGCCACAAGCTCAGTCAACTTTGACAGAGGCAGCCAGAATCAAGAATTAGATGAGGGCTCGTTTACCCAACACTGCTTCACTTGGAAGGTTTTTAAATTTAGTAACTGCAAGTAGGGCATGCATAAGTATGCCAGCTTTATTTAGGCAAATAAGCCTACTACCTTCAAATAAAGTTAACAAAACTCCATCGGTGGAAATTAAAGTGTAACTAAACCAGGCAACTCAACTAACTTGAATCTAAATGTGCCACATTTAAATGACACTTTTAATTTGACTTTAATCAATGTTATCAAAAACTATATGATTTTATTATATGTTATCAATATAAAAGGGATTACAGGTGATTGTGTTGTTAACCATGTCATTTAATAATCAAGTAAGTATTTCTTAAATATTTTCAGCCTTCATTACTTAATTGTATTCTGAACATTTGTCCCACTCTATCAATTAATCTTGACTCTGCTCTAGAAACTTTGCAATCAGTTTTTTTAGGTAAACCTATAAGCACTTTTACTATTCATGTCTGCAGTTTCCACCACTTCAAATTTTTTCCCAAGTATGTTAATTTTACCAAGAATCTGCAACTCTGAGAGAAGTTCCCCTCCTACCTAGTGGAAGTTGAATTTGCTCTACCTCAGTAGGACAACAGTCCTTTTTCAGTTAAATCATCCCAAAATGCAACTCACCTAATTTTATTTGAAAGTGATAAGTATTACTGTAAAGAAAAAAATACATTTTCATATTGTTGTATATAATGCAATACTCCACCATGGAGATACATGGATCATCAAGGATTTTACAAGATCTAGGCATTAGTCAGATTTTGTGATAATCCAAACAGATTAAGGGAATGAAACGACATTCTCAAAATATCAGGTAGTCCTGCAGGTAGTACCTGTCCCTCTCGTCATCATTTCCAGTAAGAAAAAAAGTCCAATCTCCATGGAAAAATGTCACAAGAAACATGAACATTATATTAGAACCCTTGTTGATCTTGCCAGTTATTCCTCTACCATTTCTATCTTCTTTAAAGCAAGGTTTTGTGCTTCAAATAGAATGAGCTTGTGGCTACACAGGGGAGGGCAATTTAATTTGTGGTTAATGCCTATTAAAAGCAAGGGAATGAGGAACAAACAAGAAACTTTGTAGTGGAGAAACCTGACAAACACTATTTCGGTCAGTTGATCAAGGGCACCATCAATCGTCATAAATCACATTGTCAGTGTGTACCCTTGATATGATGAAATGAAAATGGCACTTCACCTCCCTGCACTTCCTGCCGATAACCTATAGTGTCAATCTTATCGTGAGAACAAGACAAATTCTACTGGTGGGGCGCACATGATCAATAAGACATTAGCTATGAAAAGTTAGTCCTTCTTGATTAAGACAGAGAGTATGTGGATATTCTTTATCCAAGCAGAGATTCTTTCCTCTTCTTTCAAACAAAGAATATGTGCAATTATATTCAGAAAAGACTGTTTAATCAGATAAAGTTAAATTGAAAGTCAGAAGTTATCCAGGAAATATACAATGAAGGCTAGTGTCATTATTAATCTTAATAATCCTCATCACTAGGTTCTTACTTACAGCCTATATTTAATCATAGATGAGCTCCTAAAAAATCAGTACTATTCCTCCCCTGTATATCATTTGGGATCAACTCGACCTTCCACTCAAGGATTTTCCAAAGCAAAGGCAATAATGGCAACCACAAGACTCCTAGCCTGGAGTCCATACCCAAATCATTCAATAAAACGCTTGTTAAAACTGGAGTATCTTACATGTCAGCAAAGAAGTATCAAGGTTGGCCAGATTGCCCTCAGTTCCTCAAAACCACCCTTTCCTTTCTTTTTTTATTTTAGTGCAGAACTTTTGGTTGAAGTATAACAAGTAAAAGAAAAGTGCATAAATCATGAGGTTCAGCTCAATGGATTTTCATAGTGAATACACCCATAAAATAAGCATTAGATCAAAAAATAGAAAATTATCATAAGGCCAGAGGGTCTAGCATGTGTCCCTCATTCTGGACACATGGCAGCCACTATCTTGACTTCTAGCAGAATCAATTAGCTTTGCTGTGTTTTAATGCCATCTATAAATGGTTTCCAGTGCACATGAGCTCTTTTACTTAACGTTATGTTACTGCATTTTATCCTTCTTGTTGTATTTTATTATATGAATATGTAACAATGCATTGATCCATTCTACTCTTAGGGATTTGGATTGTTTCTATGAGTATAAAAGTTCACGTTAACTATAAACATGCTTAAACTTGTCTAAAATTCTCTGCCTGACTTGGCGGCACCTTCAGAAACTAGCTTCTCCAGGAAAACAGCCACCTGCATAATCTCAGCAAACCTATATGTTTGTGTTAAATTATTTTGAAATTTCTACAGAACTATGAGGATGCCATTCAAAAGAGGTCAAGGCCACATTTCTATTGGTCTCTCCAGTATAATTTGAAGCTATTCCTCTAAGTCTGCTTAAGTAATGAAGAAGGATGATGGTGCTGAAAACAGCTATAGAATAGACTTGTGGCAGCAGGGAAAGCCTAGCATTTGCTGATGCCAATACAGCATTGATGGGTGTAGCAAGTAGGCATATAATCTAAAGTATTACCCAAGGAAACAAGAGTCCAAACCAAAAATAATTTTCTCTTCTTTGAAATTTCATCGAACTGTTGCTGCAAATTATCTTTGGACTAAAACTACGCCTATTTCCTTGAATAGGATGAAAATTTACAAGAGGAAAGCAGGATTCCATGTCATCCCAGGCACTGAGAAGTGTAGCTGGCAAATGTGATATGTGTGCATATGTATATTGGTCAAATCTCACACTGGAAACAGAACTTTAGATTATTACATAATCCCATTGATCCAAGGGCATTGCAAAATATCCAAACTTGTAACAAGATCCAAATGTATCAGTGAGCATCTGAAATGCTCTATGTCAGATTTGTTCACTGAAGTCCAGGCAAGAGACTGGGAGAAAATGTTCAAGTACAGATATTCATTTATAATATCCATTAATCATAAAAGAAGTTAAAGAGAAATTCTAAGAGATGGCTATAGATTCTGAGACTCTGACTGACCAAATAAATTCAGATAACCCTTAGAAATGTAAACAAAAAAGTTATTTTCTATAATTTCCAATACTGTTGACTAAAAGGAGAGAAACTAATTAACATCCCATAATCATATTGAAACTGATGATGAGGTCTTTTAGCTTGATGGACCAGAGCCTAAAGATTGTAATCAAGATAAGAGCTTTCTTTTTCAACAACCTGATATAGAGACTTGAATTAATATGTCTTCAAAGTTGCAGATTTTTAAAAAATCCCCATAGTAAGTACATCTCTGAGAGAGAGACACAGTGGACCAGAATTCTGAAACCACATATCTTCAGCCTACAGGTAGACCTTCTTCCTAGGTATCAAAGAGTAGACGCACATAGGAAATGACCCAACAAAGGAACATTTCTCATTATTAGCGATGACTGGGCTCCCAATTCTTATCTTCTCTCCTACACTTGATACAACACTGGGTCATGTGTGCAAAGAACTCCTTTTGGCATGAGGGGCATAGGTCAAGTTCTTGTGCAGATTGAATCTTTTCATGGAAAGAACCTTGGAAACTGCTGGCTGGTAAAGAGCACACAATAAATGTTACCTGCCTTTGTCTTATTCCGGAGGTCCACACACACACCCTGTCCCTACAGCTGTTGGTATTCTGATGGTGATAAGAGACATAGAAAGACACACTCCCCTTCCCCTTCCCATGCCCCTCCCCAGAAAGCTTTTCTTTTTTGTTCAAACTTTATTTCAAATTCAAAAAAGTAAATAACATACAAAAGGCAGCTCAACAAGTAATAGAAGTAAGAGGACTTTTTAAGGAATAATAATAAAGTTTCTCATTAAGGGCTCTCATTCTCTGATTTCTTCTGTGTCCTACCCTTGACCAAAGCTCTCATGTTGTAAGAATCTTCTTCAAAAGAAGAGAGAGCTCCAGGCTCATTTTACACTATGAGCTGCATGGACTGCCAAGAGAAAAAAGTAATCCAGGGAGATGATTCAAAAGGGGAGAGAGCCCTAAAAAGAATGAAGAACAAACATCAAAAATCTTTCAAGGATAATGGCTGAAAGGGTATTACCTATTATGATAAATGGTTCTTAAAATGTGCCAGAAAGCAAAACCAAGAGGATGCCATGAGAGTTAGTGCAATGAAGATAGAGATTTGTGCCATGTGAACTAGTATAAAAACATACTTCTATGAGCTGGGCTTCCTTGTGCTACTCAAAAATGCTTGTTGAAACCAAACCTCAAAAATACACCCTTGGAATCTGCAAGGCAACAGGCTTTCTTTTTCCTTGTATTACTATTAACTTCCAGTTGTCCCCAACTAAGAGCGAGGATCTAAACATCAGTAAAACAAAGGGTTTGCACAGTGTATCTCATCCCTCATCACTTTTGCACTGTAATAAATAGTCCCATAGTTTCTCTTTCATTCTAAATATTTCTGGTTCCACAATTTCCATTCTTGTGTTTTCCAACATACGGTGATGCAAACAATTCAGTAACTAAACCCATCAACAATATTAAAATCACTCCAGAAAAAGATGGGCAGAATTGGTGTTAGATGTGAACAGCAAACAATGTGTGCACGTAAGCAAACCATTAGGGGAAGTGTTCATTTTCTCTGATCTTTCCTTTTAGCTGTAATGGGCACAGAAAGCATATGCTACAATATGCAGAAGGTGATACATCAACTGAAAGCGCTCTACACTTCACACGACACCCCGAGCCTTTGGAGATGCATGAAATAATAGCACGTGTCCCTGAAAAGTTTAAAAATAGGGGCATTCTGAGTCTCTGCAACCCTTTGGGGAATTAAGAATACCTACAAAGGCAATTTATTACATTCTGCAGTTTCCAACACTGAGGGACTCGGGGAATGTACATTTTATATGCTGCTTCTATAAGGTTGGTTAACACAGGAGGTCAGGTGTTTTTTCCACAGCTTTTCATTTTTGTGGAATTGAAATTGCAGAATAGAATTCCAGAGTGACTAGAGAAATTTCTACATTACTTATTTAGTAAGAAGCATTGCAGGTAAAGAGTCAGTGATTAATGTTCTGATGTGTCCTACAAGCACAAGTTTTTGAAAATAGTAGCATGTGTTCATCTCCAAAATAATGATGTAGGAATGAGAAGGGACTCCAGGGAGGCTGGGGGTGAGGGCTTGGGGTAAGCAGCTGTGTGGCACACGTAAAAATTGGACCATGTGGCAGAGAGTAACTCTTCTCGGAGCTCAAGGGGGCCAAGTTGCTTCTTAATCAGCAACTCTATACTATTGGGTTAATACATATTGTCTTAATATATATTGCTTATCTTTTTTTTAAATAAATTTTATTTAATTTTTTAAATACTATAGATTACATAAATGCCACATAAGAAATATTGGGGATTCCCATAAGCCCCCCTTCCACCCCCTCCCACACTTTCCCATTTTAACAACATCCTTCATTAGTGTGGTACATTTGTTACAATTGATGAAAACCTATTGGAGCATTGCCACTAAGCGTGGATTATAGTTTATAGTGTAGTTTATACTCTGTCCCACACAATTTTGTAAGTTATGACAAAATATATAAAGGCCAGTATCAATCATTACAACACCATTCAGGACAATTTCAATGTCCCAAAAATGCCCCCATGTTAGACCTGTTTTTCCATCTCCCTCCCCACAGAAATGGTTTGAGATTATAATAGGAAACCAGGAATCTTCTTCTTCAAGAAGTTTACAACCCAAAAAAGTTACAGAAAACTATTAACTATCAGGTGCACACCACAGCAAGAAAAGCTCAACAAAGACAACATAAATTACATCAATCTTCCAGATACTAGAAGAAAATGATTTGTACAAACAGTAAACCCAATCTAAATGTACAAAAATTTAAAAATGCATGAAAACCTTATGTAGATGTTTAAATGATCATTGCAGGCTGTGAGAATAAAACTGCTTAATAAAGAGACAGGCTCCTTCTGGGTTATGCTATCCACTGTTTCCTCAAACCCCTATCTGAAACGATCACGGGAAAATAAAATAGGGAAGGGATTGCAGCCACGCTGAACACAAGGCAAGGTGACTTCCCAGGCCACAATCTTTGAGCAAGTATCACGTGAAGTCCGAATTATTTGGTAAATTCTTTTACCACCACCTTGAATCTAAAGGATGAAAGCTGGAAGCACAGGAGGAACAGGGGGCAGATAGAAAACATTTCCCAAACATTCAACAGCCGGAAGCACGCACAGTCATAGGAAATAAAAGGAGACCCAAAGGCAGAGCTCTTTCCTGACAGGGTGGGCAGGGGCCACAGGGAGGCAGCGGGCACGGCTCCCTGCACCCCACCACCCCCACACACATCCCTACAACGAAGGCCGGGTAAAAAAGTAGATACATTGTGCGGACCTCGGCCGAAGCTGCGTCACTGAACCCAGACAGCAGGCCATACTGAAAGAAAGTCTGTCTGTTGGGAATGCCCTTATCCCAGCTGCTGGATCACCTTTCTCCAACAACTTCTTCTGCAAAGCACGAGAGAAAAGACTTCTAATAACACCCTCGTGGATACTGAGAGGATGCGAACGGACACTTCCAGCTACGTCTGTGATAAATGCCAGGCCAGCCTGACCCATGCAAAATCCAACACTGGGCCTGAAGACCTACTGTGCAAATTTAAGGAAGGAAAGGAATAGAGCCCATTATTGATGTTTACTGGGAAAAGAGAAGGAAATTACAGCATATCAGTAAGGAGCCCGCAAAATTTTGTGAAATCTGAAGTATTTAAAATAAAGAGACCTAAGATTTGATGATAAAACTGACTAAAATGGAACTGAATAAAGCCAAGAAAAAAATGTGAAAATATTAGAAATGACATAGATGAAAACAGCATTAAACCAGTAGGAGCACATGAGAAGATTTAGTTGCAGATATAAAATTAATCAGTTGAGTGCCCTGAAATGGGAAAAAGATGAAAACCACAAGAGAAAATACTATCAGTATAGAGGACAAAACCGGTCATTTGTTGTCACTGACATTAAAGACAATTAAAAGAATAGAATAGAGGGGAGCAGGTGCAAGCTCAGTGATTGAGCTCCTGCTTCCCATGTACGAAGTCCCAGGTTCAATCCCTGGTACCTCTTATAGAAAGAAAAAAAGAAAAAGAAGTAGAATAGAAGCAACAATTTAATGTATACTAAAAGAAGATATGCCTAAGATAAAACTATAATCTGCCTATCTAAAAGAACATAAAACTTTCCAAAAATATATTAATCAATATAGATAAAAATTTAAGGTACCCTGGTGAATAAAATTTTAACATGAAATTTGAGGAAAGAATCCTATAAGCATATAGGCAGAAGAATGAAAGAAGAATATATTGAGCTAGCCCCAGACAGTTCTGCATTATTATTTGTAAGATAACTATGAATAGAAGCTACATGTTTGCGTTAGAAATGTTATGTGTTAGAAATGCTATAACAAAACAAAACTGAGGGAAGCGGCTGTGGCTCACTCAGTTGGGCTCCCGTCTACCATATGGGAGGCCCTGTGTTCGCGCCCCAAGGCCTCCTTGTGAAGGCAGGCTTGGCCACACACTGCGGAGCACCGCAGAGAGACTACTCAGCAGGGTGATGCAACAGAAAGGCAGACAAGCAAAAATGCAGAAGAGCACGCAACGAACAGACACAGAGAGCAGACAGCAAGCAAGTTGCAAGGGGGGGGAATAAATAAAAATAAAATACAGATGCAGACGAACGCACAGCAAATGGACACAGAGAGCAGACAGCAAGCAAAAAAAGCAGCGAGGGGATAAAAAAACAAAAGTGAACATACCACATACAAAAACAGCAACACTCCTGAATACTCTCATAAGGTATACATATATTTAAAGAGAGAGATTCCAAGTAAACAAGGGAGGGAAAGAAGTAAATAACTCAGGAGTAGAAAGTGGAAGAAAGTTGACTGGTATTGGAATCACCTCAATGCACAACTAGGTCCAAAGAGTTGTTATAAATGTCATTACAAAATATATATATATATTTTATAAATAATTACTGGAAGGTAAAATACATTCTATAAAACATTATTTAATAAAGTGAATATTTTGCAAAGTTCCTAATGAAGAAAATAGTTTACTTACAAATACCTCTTACCAGTTTTTAAGTATAAACACTCCACTTAAAATGCAAAAAAAGTACACAAGCAGGCAAAGGTCAAAAGAAAAAAAGTCATATGTTCATTTGTTTAAGAGATTTTTAAAATTCCAATTCTTTCATCCCAACTTGGGTATAAGAAAAGGACAAGAGAGTATCTGCCTGTGTTTTTGGGATTTTCCACAAAAGACTTGTATTATTTTCTCATTTTAGGGCTAGAAAGATGAGTTAAAATGAGTATGCTTAGGTTACATATTCAGTGTACCTTATCTTAACATATATAATGAATTAGATATCTTCACAGAAATCCTTCAACTCAACAACAAAAATAACCCAATTATAAAATGGGCAAAAGCCTTGAGTGGATATTTCTCCAAAGAAGATATACAAATGGTCAAAAAGAATATGAAAAGATGCCCAACAACATTAACCACTGGAGAAATGCAAATCAAAACCACAGTGAAATACCATTTCACACCACTAGAATGGCTACCATTAAAAGAAATGGAAAGTTACAAGTGTTGGAAAGGATGTGAAGAAATAGCAACATTTCTCCACAGGGAGGATGTGAAATGGTGCAACAGCTGGAAAAGAAGAGAGTTTGGTAGTTCCTCAGAAAGTTATTTGTAGAATTACCATATGACCTCGCTATCTCATTTTTAGGTATATACTGAAAAGAAATGAAAGCAGGGACTCAAACAGATATTTGCACACTGATGTTCATGGGGCAGCCTTCACAACTGCCAAAATATGGAAGCAACCCAAGTATCCATCAACTGAGAGAGGGATAAACAAAATGAGGTATACACAACCAGTGGAGTATCATTCAGACAGAAGAGGACAAATATTATATGATCTCACGGACTGAAACAATTAAAACAAACTCATAGAGCCATAATCTACAATATAGGTTAGCATGGGACAAAGTAGGGGAGGGAATAGGGACTTAAGGCTTAAAATGTACAGTTTCTATTTGGGATGATGGGGAAATTTTGGTAATGGATAGTGATAATGGTAACACAAAATTGTGAACATAATTAAGAGCACTGAATTATATATTTGAATGTGGTTAAAAGGGGAATTTTTAGGTTGTATAAATGTTACTAAAATAAATTTTTTTGAAGAATCCATGGAACTGCATAACACAAACAGTGAACCCTAAGTTAAACCATGGACTATAGTTAATAGTACAATTATGAAAACACACTTTCATCAATACATAATTGGGAACCCTGGGTGCTATATTATTTGTGTCCAATCATTATGCAGTAAGTATGTACTAAGATGCTTGTGATTTATGAGTCATAATATTGGCCCACTTTGCATACTTCAAGCATTCACAGAATGTCCAATTAATCTTAATATATGTTAAATTATTTTTTATTTTGATGCATTGGAAAATAATAAAGTAAACTGGAAGGTTTAAAATGGAAGCAATTTTCAAATTATTATTTTCCTGGATCCACCCTTTCTTAGAACAACCTTCTCATAAAAACCATTGATGGTTCACACAATCAGAATTACACAGATGACAAATACTCATTCCAATCAACCTCCTTTCAAGTCTAACAGAAGATGACAGAATCACGTGGGCTGATGGTATCGGACTGAAGGTATCGAGTAAACCCATCTGGGGGCTTTTGCAGAAATCAGCGCTTCCTGCTACGAGGAAAATCCACAAGGCCAGAGAGCCCTACCTCCTGAAACTACTGTTCTTCAGAGCATTTCAAGAGCCTGTTGTCAGAGAAATTGAACTTGATTCAGCTTTTGATTTAGAGTAAGTTCTTATCAGGGAGCTGTCACTTCCAGGCATTTCAACCCAGGTACATGATGAGCTGTGGCTTGACAGAAGCTATAATCAGAGGTAAAGCAACTAGTGATAAAGTATGAGGTGCCGTAAGTTTTGATATAAATCAATAGAAAAATTCCATCTCTATCCAGTTAAATCATTTATAACTCTTACCGTCTTACAGGAAATATAACATGTTTCAAAAGAAAGGCAAAGTCAGGCTCTGCTGCTGTCATCCCCATAATTTCTATTTTCTTAATATTGCTTCAGCCATCCCTTTGTGTCCTAGTATTTAAAAAACAAAACAAAACAACTATATCACTAATTCAAAGCACCTCATTTTACCCTATATGGGCACAAGGGTAGAATCCCATGTCTGGGCAGCTAAGAGTGCAGCTGCCCCTTCTCCAGAGACTTTGCTTCCCCATCTCCTCCCCATCCAGTCCCCAGACAATGACTGGGTGTGCTGGGACACAAAAGGCTACCCCCTCACCCTGCTCCAGAACTCCTCCCTTCCCAAGACCTGGCACGAGGATCCCACCTGGCAGGGGGATCCCGCTCCTACGGGGGAACAATGCCCCATTTCACCCGAGAGCACACTCCCCTCCTTGTCTTGCTGTACTCCCTCTCACAAAGCTATTTTCCTGAGGAGCTTCTCCTTAAAAGGGTGATGGTTAGGCTACTCCGTCAACTTGGCCAGGTAATTGTGCCCAGTTGTGTGGTCAAACAAGCACTGGGCTAACTGTAAAACAAGGGCATTTATGGACTTCAGTCACCACTGAGTTACTGCAGTGGTAAATCATAGATAGCTGGTTGTAATTCTATCAGTCAGGGAGATTGCCACCAGCAATGAGTGACGCTTAACCCCATCAGTTGAATGCCTTAAAAGGGGAAGTGATTCCAGCATTGCGAGAGAATTTCCCAGCTCGTCTTTGGACAGCCAATGTCTCCCAGAACTTGTCAAGAACTTTCACTGGACTTTCACTGCAGCCCCTGGTTGCACCTGCCTGCGGAACCTGGACTTGTGCATCCCCACGGCTGCATGAGAGACTCTGATAAATCTCTTGCTATTGACAGATATCCCTTGTTGATTCTGTTTCCCTAGAGAACCATGACTAATATAGGAATCAACCTAAATCAGAGCAAAACTGACAATAAATATACTTTCAAACCAATTTAAAAGAATTAGAATGAACAAATCTCCTGACAGTGCATCCTTAGGTGAGACCCCTTCCCAGCATGCTCTGTTTCCCCACTACCTTTAAAAGACTAGTAGGAGTTCAACAAGGGATATTAACTTCTCTGGCATATATGACAATTCTTAAATTCATTGGTAAGGAAGATCTTAAGACATGGGATAATACAATAATAAGACTCCTAACATATGCTTGTACTACATTTTGTATACAGTATCTGTAATATTGGTGGTAGAAGAAAGGATATCCTCTCAGACTCCTGAGCCCTTAATCTCTGTAGCCTCCACAAAACAAAACTGCAGAATGCCTTGTAATGCCCAAAGTTAGCTCCAGTACACTGCCCTTCCCCACCTTTCGTGACTCTTAAACCACTCAACATATGTTGGAAAAGGTGTTTCTATCTGCTTTGATTCCTGCTGAAGAGAGTTTTAATTTCCATTCCAGTGACAGGGAAACAAATGCTTGAGAGTGCATGCTCTGAACCAAACCCTGGGGATATAGCAGGGAAGACAAGAGACAAAATCCTCCAACAGACAAAATCCTTATTTTTTATGATGGATACATTCTAATTGTGGAATGCAGAAACTGAATAAAAAGCATAAATTCTCCTAAAGAAGCAAACTCCAAAAATAATTTATTCAACTTTGTCTGTTTACTTTAATATAACAATCTGAAAGGAAATACCTTTCCCTGCATTCATTACATTCTAGGCCAAGGACTGTGGTTGGTCTTTGAAAAGCTTTAATAGTGCATGGATCATTTGAGCAAATACGTAACTATGTCTCTATTTCAATTCCATATCAAAGAATGGCAACGTATACTTACAGCAAAAGTATACTGATTTCTACAATAAAATACATTGAATAACTTCATTCTCTAACAGTGGCATTATTTTAAATAGCAAATATTTGACCAAGGCCATAAAAGATTTCTCTATTACACACAGAAATGAATTTTAACTTAATCACTGTTTAAAAATAAGTAGCTATTTTTCTGCATTAATTTCACCAATAATATTGGATGATGTTGCTGGTTAAAAGTTCCAGATTATGATGTAATTCCTCAATAGTGATAAATTGAACCAACAGTTTGCATTTCTAATTATTTGCATACTCACGGTGCTTTGTGCACACAGCCTTGGATCAGTGTTCACAATATACATGAACAGTGTGCTTCCAATTTGACCACTGCAGGAGAGGACATTTTTGCTCTAACCATGACAACCAGACCAGAGCAAGGAAATCACACATGGCTCTGGCTGTAAAAGAGATTGTGCACACCTCCAGATGGTGAAATCCTTTAGGAAGGTACTGCGTATCCCCCGCATAAGAAAATACTATGTAAGTAGCCATGGAATTAACGAATAAACAAAGATATGAGCCATGCTGTGTGAGTGTGCATTTTATGTGCCTTATTTCTCTGATTGGCTCTGAATCAAGTGGCCCCATTGATTATCTTACTTTCTTGACGGTTTAAGGACACCCTAGGGTTTACTTTCAAACATTGATCAACTTTGCTAAAATTCTTTTTTAGTTCAACTAGCTTTTTCCACACTTTTCATATTTTTTAGATACTTCAATTGTTTTTACATGAACCAACTTATCAGTTTCGAAATGTGCCTTTTTGTCTTGGAGTAAGTGCTTTGGCTTTGCTTGTTATGTACTCTTGCTGTGTAAAACTTTGGTTAAAAACCTAAGTAATATGCTTAATATATGCTTAAGATATTTATGCATAACAATTAACATAATTCTTTTAACTATGGTGAAAAATGTAAAATTTATTGTTACCAAATATGCAGATATCACAGCGGTAGAATGCAGAGTAATGTTATAAAGCCAAGATTTAATATCACAATGAGAGTTTGGATCTTCAAATCAAAAGATGAATTCAAAGTCCTGCATTTATGTTCAAAAAGTAGTTGCATAAGCATCTAATGAAAAGATATGAAACAGCACAATTTCAGAAAAATAATCCAGAAGATTTAATTGTGAACTCAGTGAGTTAATACTGAGATGGGGCAACTTAAAAATAAATATAGTCTTAGGTGCTGAGAGAAGTCACCTGAAATCACATTCCTACATAGCCTAACATTTCTCAAGGTCTTTTAGAACATTTCCCATTTAAATACTATTTTTAAATCACCAGCAATGGTTTACAACCTCATGCCTGAGCACCTGACTCACTGATCTGTGTACTGGAACTGTTGGAGCTATATAAGAGTGAGATAAAGTGCCCCATTGAGGAAATCCAAAGAGTGAGAAATCAAGAATAAGGGAATAAATAGAAAATGTGGAATCAGGCAGAAAGGAAGACGTGAATAAAAGGTAATAAAATAATGTACAACCAAATACTGTTGAAATGCTCTCGATTACTCAATGGTACAACATATATCCATGCCAGCAACCAAATGACTAGACCAAGTCAATGAACTAAGGGTATGCATCCATAATTCACAAATATCATAATTCACAAATACCTGCAAACACGGCCTATATTAGGTTTATCATCACAAGTATATGACAAGTTATTGTTTGCACAATTGCTCTTGAAAAAATGCATGAAATGCTAAGTGGTTAGCATCCAAGTAGAGGTTAATGACATACTTCAATATTGTATTGTGACTAATGAGAAAATGGTTTGATATTTATTTTATTTCTCTTCATATTTAATTTGATGAAACTTCCTGTGTGGTTAACAGTGTTCATTATGGAAATATTCCAATTTGTTAATATATTACTAAGAATTTTGTTTCTAAGTTCTGTGTCCCAAACTTCTAACCTTCATTGCACAAACATAGATAAAAATATAATATGGCATGGCACACTGAGGCAAATGACTGAAGCTGTCTCAATGCCAAAGGCTCTAACAACCCGCACCCTTCCCTGCCACTACATGATTTGAAAGGATAAATATCTGAGGGCCCACCATTTGAGAAGCTCTCACCTACTTGTTGTGGGCAATGGCAAATATAAATTTATATATATTAACATACATAAATCCAATCAAGATTATTATTTTTTGCCAACTTGATATTTTCTTTTTACTTTTTTATAGAAAGTTTGATTTCTATAGTGTACATTTTAGTGAACCTGCTATTAATGAAAATTTAAAATTCCAGGGGAGCAGATATAGCTCAAGTGGTTGAGTATCTGCTTCCCACTTATGAGTTCCTGGGTTCGATCCCCAGTACCTCCTAATAAAAAATTTCCGTATAATTCCTCCTCAATTTCAAAAGTTATATACCACTTCTAAAAAAAAAATGGTTCCCTCCGAAGAATGCATCAGTTATATTCTGTGTGTGCTTGTGTATATATTTAAAAGAGAAAAATTCCATTTCTGTATTTTGTTACTGATTCAAAATACAAATATATGCTGTTAATTAAATATGTATTTTACAATAATTACATCATGACTACACTAACGTCTACCCAACAACTAAGAAATGAATCATTAGCTTCCCATGACCACCTATTTAGAATTTTGTTTTCCTTAAAAACAATAAACCTCCCACAGTTATAATGAGTAAACTTAATGTCGTCTCTTTTATTCCTCTTCTCCAAATCATCTCAGCCCAAGACACTCTCTAAGTATTTTGGAAAGTTGCTTTTTTATACCCATTGGCATGGTTTCCCCTCAAAAAAAACAAGCTATAGTTAATTCCTTCTGGAATTCTAACTTTCTCTCCTCTAGTGACTGAACTAGTTTAAAGATAGGGTGCATTATCATACTCAAATGCACACATATCATGATAGTAAAACTCACTTGAAAACATCACCGTAATTTAATGGCTGTGTAGTTAAAAATGTCAAATCTCCTTCCTTCAACATGGCATGAAAATCGCTGCTGCTCTTAGCATAAAGGTCCAGCAAATAGTGGGAAATCTATCTTGAGCAGTATCATAAGCTTTAAATCGGGAAGGAATCTGAGATAGTTAAGATCATGTGTCAACTTAGTCAGGTAATGTGTCCAATGTTTTGGTCAAGCAAGAACTGACATGACTGTCACAGTGGGAACATTTCATGGACTTAAATCATCCATGAGTTGATGTTTGATTACATCTATGTCTGATTACATCCACAATCAACTGAGGCGATTGCCTTCGGCAATGAGAGAAGTCTCATCCAATCAATTGAAGGTCTTAAAAGGAGAAGTGATGATTTCAGCAGTCAGAAGGAAGAATTTCTACCTCTACTTCAGTTAGCCAGCTTCTCCTGAGGAATTCATCAAACACATTCATTAGAGTTCCCAGCTTGAGGCCTGTGGAGTTTGGACTCACCCATCTCCACATTTGCATGAGCCAATTCATATAAAATAATCTTAGAAGATTTACATAATAAATATATACATTTCTCCTGTCAGTTCTGTTTCCCTAGAGAATGCTGATTAATACAGATTTTGGTACCAGGAAAGTAGGGTGCTGCTATTGCAAATATCCAAAAATTTGGAAATGGCTTTGGAATTGGCTAATGGATAGAAGGTTGGAAGAACTCTGAGGTGCTTGATAGAAAAGTCCTAGAATGCTTTGAAGAGACTGTTGCTAGAAATACGCATATTAAAGGTACTTCCAACAAGACCTTAGAAAAAAATGATGAATATGTTATTAGAAACTGGAGGAAAGGAGATCATCATTTTAAAGTGGAAGAGAACTTAATAAAATTGAATTCTGATGTCAGATGGAAGGCATAACTTGAAAATGATGACCTTGGATATTTAGCTGAGAAGATTTCAAATCTATGTGTGGAAAGTGCAGCCTGGTTTCTTCTTGCAGATTTTTGTAAAATGTGAGAGGAAAGGGAGAAGCTGAGAAATGAAGTCCTGGCACAAAGAAACCAGAAATGGATGGTTTGGAAAATTATGAGCTTCCAAAAAGTGGTCCCCAGAGAAGAGGGCATGATGTCATGGCTTAACTTATCATGAAGCCAGTCAGCAATTTCTGTGGAAGTCAGGATTGGGAATATACTTATCCAGGAAAGATCTATGGGAAGTCCTTCTGTCTGATGGATTGAACCCCTTTCAACTACATGCAAAGCCAACAAGAGTTTTGTGAAATTTGAATGGTCAGAACCAAGGCCAGCCTGAACTAAAAGAGACAGAGAAGGAACAAATCAAAGGAAGAATGACTTCAAGGATAGCCCATGGAAGCTGAGGGGAGCCTAAGACGTCTCCTTGGACCAAGAGAGCAGCCCCCATGTGGGTCGATAGGCAAGTCTGCCCAGCACTTGGAGAGGGTGGGCCTTCCACCTCACTGTTCAGGAAAAGTGCTGACACCCGAGTCCCTGAAAGGATGGGACCTGTGCCCTGGGGATTGAAGAGAGTCTGCCCACCACCCCAGCGCTCTGAGAGCATGAGGCTGTGCTGTGGCATTCACTATCTTGATGCTTGGAGAGGGTAGAGCCCCCCACTCCCAGTGCTCAGGAAAAGTACGGCTACTGCACCTGGAGGGGGTGGGGCTGCTGCTTCATTAGGCCCAGAAGCCAAAACATCATTCCACAGATGACTCTTAGACCTCAAAATCCAATGGAGTATGGCCTGCTGGGTTTCAGAATTGTTTGGGACCCCTGCCCCCTGTTTCCTTTTCCAATTTCTCTTTATGGGAATGGAAAAGTTCATCTTATGCCTTTACCTTCACTGTATATTAGAAGCAAATAAATTATCTAGATTTCACAGGTCCATAGACAGAGGGGAATTATGCCCCAAGAAAGACCACATCCATAACCAATATGGATGACATTTTGTACTTAGTATTGTTAAGGTAAGGACTTAAGTCTTTTGGGATGTTGTGATGGAATGGATGTATTTTGTATATAAAAAGAAGATACGAGTCTGTCCAAAGGGTGGAGTGTGATGGGTTTGGAGCTGTATGTATCCCAGAAAAACATATTCTTACATTTAATCAATTCCTATATGTTGGAAGCCATTGTAGGTGGGACCTTTCAATGAGGTGACTTTAGGTAAGGTGTGGCCCAGCCAGTCAGGATGATATTAATCCTATTCTTAGGGTTCTTTACAAGTGGAATGGAATTCAGTCAAAGAGAGAGAAATCCACAGAAGCAAGAAGCTGAAATTCAAAGGAACCCGGAAGAGAACAGAGAGGCCAGGGGATGCGCCAAGTGACAAGCTAAGGACCAAAGCAGCCATCTCCAGAAGGCCACAGACTTCAGAAGAAAGCATTGCCTGATGACACCTTGGGACTTTTTCCCAACCTCAAACTATGCTCAAATAAACTCCCATTGTTTAACCTAACCGATGTAATGGTATTTGCTTGACCACCCTGGGAAACGAAAACAGACTCCCTGGTACTTCTTGCGACCGAAATTCTTGTGGTTTTATATGCAAAAGTTCCTAGGTTAATTAAGCGATACAAAGGAAAATATCTTTTAAGACAATTTTATAGTCACTGAGAAAATAGTTCTATTTTCATTATAGACATTACTATTTCTTGTTTCAATCTTTGATCAACAGAACATGCCTTGCCTAAAACCACACTTGCTTGGATTTCCTCCTACGGCACCTTCTCAGGCTCCTGTCTTGTTTCTCAACTCCTCATTTTGGAGTGCTCAGCCCTTGCTCTGTCTCCTTCTCTAGCTACTCTCACTATTCTCACTCCATCTCATTCTCACTTCTCTAGCTACTCTTGCATCCAATCTTTCATCCTTGGTTGTACACCAAAATTCATAGCTTTAGGTACCATCTGTATTCTGGCAAGGCCCTAATTTGTATTTCCAGCCTAGACGAATCCTTCAAAATCAAGCCCCATATACTCAACTGACTGCTTGAAAGCTCCACTTGGCTGTCTAACAGACATTTCAAATTCAATATTTCTAAAACCAAACATGATTTTCCTTTTCAAACATACTCCACCTGAACCCTTCCCTATTTCATCAACGGCAACTCATCTTTCCAATTATTCAGTCCAAAGCCCTGGAAATTTTTTTACTCCTTTCTTTCTCTTTCACTCTATATTAAAATGCTCCAGAAATCTGTTGGTGCTAGCTTAAAAATATTTCCAAAATCCCAGCAACTTCTTACCACTTTTCACTGCTACCCATGCCACCAACATCCCTCACCTAAAGTTCAGTGTACCAGGTATTCTTGTTTCTACTCGGTCTCCTGACAGTCTTGCCTTCAAACGGAAGCCAGGTGATCCTTTTAAAACCTAAATTAAATCGTGTTGTTTCTCAGCTCAAAACCAGGCAGTGGTTCTCCATTTCACTTACAATAAAGCCAAAAAGTCCTGATAAAGCCACACGGGCTCTGCGCATTCTGGCCCCTCCATTCCCTCTCTGACTTCATCCCTACTTCCTCTTCCCCACCTCTGCCCTCCCTCCACTCTGCCTCCTTGCTGTGGGAACACACCCGGAACCTTCACCACCCTCTGGCCTGTGTTCTAAACCACTCTTTCTGCCCGGAAAACTGCTCCCCAAGATATCTCTTACAACTCCTACACCCTCTTCAAGTCTTGTCAGGAATTCCACTTGCTCAATGACCCAATTCAATATTACATCCCTTCCAACCTCCAATCCACTTTCTTCTACCTCTCCTAATTCCCTTACCCTGCTCTGTTTTTCATTTTTCCATAGCACTTATCACCTTCTAACAATCAGTATAACTCATTCATTTATTATATTTATTGTTTACTGTCTCTCTTCCCTCACCAGAATGGAATATCCAGGAGGATATATATTTTTTTGTCTTTAATGGGACCCAAGCACTTAGAGCTGAGCCAGGCCCAGGGGAGATACTCAAAAGTCTCTTGAATGAATTGAAAAAGTCATGTAGAGTGATTCAGGGAAGATATTCCTGTGAGAATCTAAACTAACAAAATATAGTTATGACCCCTGGAAAATTCTGGTTCCTGCCCTTCATCAAAACCATAATCTATATATACTAACGAAAATAAGAAACATTAATTCAATAGAACCTACTCAATGAAAATACATAAAGCAAAAGTTTTCTGAGAAATTTCTGTCAAAAACTCTAAGACCCACACAACCCAAGATAAAATATTGACTCTTTTTCAATGATGAGTCTGACTTCAAGCATATTTCCCAATTTATTCTATTATCTTCTCATGTTTTTATATACCACCCTTGTTTATGATTAATAGTTTATTTCTGATCAAAATAACCTAACTGCTCTTGCTGATTATCCTTGAAAATTGGCAAAACCATTATGATAAGTTCAATAACTGAATGCTTCTTTCCTTTTATAAATGCTTCTTTCCTTTTATATGTAAATCTACAGCCTACCATTAAACATGTCTTATCTTATACTATATCTTATCAAAATTAATTTTGAATCTTTGATACAATGCATCTGAATATAGATTTGAGCACTATACAAAATAGCCAGTATTTTGTTCAAATTTACTTTATAAATAGCTAAAAACAAATATGAAAATTACAACCCATAAATAAAAAGCCCCCGCTATTGCCAAAAACATGTTGGACAAGTACCTACCAAACCACAATAGGATCTATTAGCTGAATTTTAAGACAATTAAAAATAAAATGTATACAATTAAATAGAATCACATTTATTTTCGCTGTTTAAAACTATACTGTTTTTTTATTTAAGTCCTGATAAAAAGGAATCCTTTTTTTCCTCTATGAAAATCAAGTAAACATTACACACAAAGAAATAAATGTAAAAAAAAAATTTTTCTGTAACTTGAGAATAGTAGTATGCATTTTAACTAAGGAGGAGAGCTGATAAAATCATGAGATAGTTGAACTAAATTTGATTCAAGAAATTTTCAAAAATGGGTATAAATCAGAAGTTTAACAGTAAAATAATTTTGAAGGTATCTGTGAACTTACAGATAAACTTGGGTTGATTCAAAATAAAAAGAAGCATGAACCCTTGTGTTTCTGACTGGGCAATGTAGTTTGCCATTTTCAGTTACAAGTATTTGATTGAAATCAGCTAAAGCAAAATGACATTGCAGTAGGAACTAGTGCACCATGGTTCAGGGAGAAAGTCCAGCTAAGAGGCTCAGAGGCTCATTACAAGAAAAGTTACAGCTGAGAGCCTTGAGCAAGGCTTAGAGGTATGAGAGAGCCTTGGCAAAAGAAAACAGAAGGTCTTGCACGAAGACTTTTTTGCTTCAGGAAAGGCTGATCAGACTGGTTTCTAAAAGCTTTCAAATCTTAAAGAAAAGATAAACTTTGTTATTGAAGTAATGTTAACAAGGATGCATACATGAACATAAGTGTATTTAAATTAGCTCCCAATAAATAAAATCACTTCAAAGCAAGATAACTTAAAATACAGCATGCTTTATATAACTAAACGCTGCTTTTTAATTTGTTTGGTTTTTTGTTTGTTTTTATCTATGTTGGTGTATTTGGCAGAGAGGAGAGGAAACGTTAGGAAGGGAGGATTTTATTAGACTGAAGGAGCAGAACGTGCAAGACTTCATACTCTTTAGTTCACAGAAAATATTGTCAGATTTTTACTGAGCAAGGACTTGCTGTCCAACATGACAGAAGTCAGTGCCTTGACATTGGGATCTTGAGAAAAGAAAGAGGTTTAATGCAAGGTCAACTAGCAAGAAGACAGGAGCCTCCTGGCTCAAATCCATCTCCCTGAGTCAAAAGAGCTTGGGGTTTTTGTACAATTCAAACCAAGGGAGGTGGAGTTGGTAACAAAGATATTGCTTGGATATGTTTAGGTAACAGTTTATAGGACCTGTGCAAGGCTGGGGAGAAGCCCTTGAAAACTGACAAAAGCCAGCGGGGGCAAGCATCTGGTTACAGGTTACAAGAGAACTCTAAATTACTCATAGGTGATTGTTATAACAGGTAAAGGAATGTAAATAAGCTAAGCAAACTGGCTGTGAGGGGCAAGGAAGACATCTGACTATAGCAATATTGTAAGTCCCTCAGTTAACAAAAATTACATAATAATAAGTAAACTTGCTATAGTCAGCAATTTAACCTATGCTTGAAGACTTTCTCCATGGCTTTCAGAGCCCTCAAGGATCCAGTCCCAACACATTCATTCAAACTTACTTACCGTTAGCTCCTAATGTTTAATCGGGATACTTCCTCAAATAACAATAACGTCCATGTCAACAACCATCAGGACAATGACAATCCCCATATGTACCAAGACTAAGGTTCCCTCACACCCTTGGAATGTCCTCTGCAGCCCACTCCCAACTGTATTCCACTCACCCAAACCTGACATTCAGGTCCTAGCTCATCTCCATGGGAAGTTCTCTCACAGCTCCAGGCAGCAGTCCTCCACCCATTCACACATGGCCCTGAAAGACAAAGCCTACTGTGGTTAATCCTTCAAAGCTCATCTATTCCCCTAAAATGCTAATGGAGAGTGAGTGGGAATATTGAGGCATAAATGTTATTCCCCAAGAGAAATGTTTAAATGTTAACCTT
The DNA here is from genome assembly GCF_030445035.2 of Dasypus novemcinctus. NCBI lineage: Eukaryota > Metazoa > Chordata > Mammalia > Cingulata > Dasypodidae > Dasypus > Dasypus novemcinctus. The sequence goes on along the minus strand of NC_080701.1, from coordinate 6,121,214 downwards.
TTTTCCTACGGTCACTATTTTGACGGCTATACACTTTTCATCTGTCTTACATATACTGACGTGGACAACAAATTTGCCAAGGATTATCTTTGCACATTATGGAACATATTAATTATCTCATAACATCAGCATCATAGTGTGATACAATGTGTTATCTGCCTTATTAAAATTTTATTGAGTAATTGCTTTCATGTATGCATGCATGAGTGAGAAAATAGAAAATGTTACATGCCACACTAATACTACATTTGGAGAATGATTTTTTCTGAAAGACATATGTTAATGCTTCTAATGTTTGCATTTAATAAGAAAAGCAGACACCCATAACTCAGGGTATATTTTTAACCCTTACATATCATTTACTGTGTGCCAGGTGCTGTTTTCAGAATATAGAAACAATAATTTATTTAGTCCCCATAATAACCCCATGTGGTTAGTAAATGTCCCATTTAACAGATGAGAACACTGAGGCAAAGAGAAGTTACATAAAGTCCCTATAGTCTCATCATTATCTAAGTGGCTGGGCTATGATTCAAATGCAGACAGTCTGACTCCAAAGGCTTAGCTCTCAGCTAGTATGCTGTGGCAGTTTGAGATTACTTATGAATTCCAGAAAGGGTTATTGGGTTCTGTTGGTAAACTGGTCTGTTCCTCTGGATGTACTAGATTGTTTAAATTCAGAGGTTCCACATTTGCTTCATTAAAGTAAGATTAGGGCTTTGATTTGGCCACATCAGTAAGACATTTAGTCCCCCCCCCTTGGTGGGTGGACACTTACACGGAAGTAGGTGCACAGGAGAAGAACACAGAGGAATAGAGATGACTCAATAGACTGCAGAGACCCTGGGATGAGAGATAAGCTTGATAGCCTGCAGCTGCAGCTGAGCCCAGGAAGGAATGAGCTTAAGGGAGAGAGAGGAGGCTTCCAGCATACAGTGGAGATCAGAAGAAGCTGGGACCACAGAGCCTTACGATGGAGAGGAAGGCTGAACCCTTGCAAAGACCGGCAGCCACCTTATTCCAACATGAGGCAACAGACTTTAGTGAGGGAAGTAACTTAACACTTTATGGCCTTGTGACTATAAACTCCTATGCTAAATAAATACCCTTTATAAAAGTCAACAGATTTCTGGTACTTTGCATCAACATTCCTTTGGCTGACTAATACATATGCAATGCTGCCACTCTGTATGATATTTTATTTCTAAAATAAAATGTGAAGAAGAAATAGCAACATGGCAGCAGAGTAAGGAGCTCCTAGAGTCAACTCCTGCTACAGGGCAGTTAGTAAACACCCAAAGCTATCTGGAACTAGCTGAAGCACCAATGTGTGGGCTCCAGGAGACCAGAAGACCGTTCTGCCACATCCTTGAAGGAATGGCAGGAGAAGACTGCCCATCTGCATAGAAGAGTTATAAGTAGAGTGTTCCACTCCCTGGAGGCCAGTGCCCATCCTCAACTGGAGGCACAAGCTGCCTTAGGAGCTGTTTCATGGCTGGAATTGAAAGCTCTGCTTCCCAAAAACAATTTCAGCTACTAAGGAATAAATCCAGAGAACAGCTAAAGTTTGAGTATGTCCAGTTCAGAAAGAAGCCAGGAGCTGCAATCTTAACTCCGTACCTGGCACGAGGGGCAGTGGAGCGGACTGAGAATCCCAGTGCTGGTGGGGCCTGGTTTCATTCCATCCAGATCAGATAGCAGCTCAAACCTTGGCCCAAGTGCCAATCCCAGCATGGCAGGAAGGAGGCTGGTGAGACCTGCAACAGCCTATCCAGGTAACTGCAAGTACCTTTGGCTAGCACAAACTGAATAATTGGAAGACTACTGGGACAACTGTGGTCATCTTGGATCCACATTGCATAAATTGCTGCCCACACCTGCAGCTCAGTCCATGAGCATCCATTCCATGCTCATGGATGGGAAGACTAAATATCACCCCAGGCAGGGAAGAAAAGGGTGTGAAGCTTCATCAGTCTCTCTGGGCAACTACAGTCTAAGCCTGCACAACTTGGATTATTCCACACAGCTGTGACTGTCTCTACCTCTGGCAAAGGAGAAAGTTGGGAGAAGCTTCATCAGTTGCTGGGGAACAAGAAACAGGAAGCTATGACTCAGTTAAAAGAACAAGATAAGCCTCCAGATGACATAAAAGAGTTGAGAAAACTAATCATAGATGCTCAAACAAATCTCCTTAATAAATTCACTGAGATGGCTAAAGAGATTAAGGATATTAAGAAGACGGTGGATGAGGACAAAGAATTTGAAAGCATACACAGCAGACCTTATGGGAATGAGAGGTGCAATAAATTAAATTTTAAAATCATTGGAATCATATAATAGCAGATTTGAGGAGGCAGAAGAAAGGATTGGTGAGCTTGAAGAAATGGCCTCTGAAAGTGAACATACAAAAGAACAGATGAAGAAAAGGATGGAAAAATTGAACAAGGTCTAGGGAAATAAATGACAGCAAAAGGCATGCACACATACACATCATGGGTGTCCCAGAGGAAGAAGAGAAGGGAAAAGGGGCAGAAGGAATATTTGAAGAAATATGGTAGAAAATTTCCCAACCCTATTGAAGGACTCAGACATCCATGTGCAAGAAGCACAATGTACTCCCGTCCTAAAAAATCTAAACAGACCAACTCTGAGATACATACTAACCAGAATGACAAATGCCAAAGACAAAGAGAGAATTTTGAGAAGAGCAAGAGAAAAGCAGTGCATAACGTATAAGGGATATCCAACAAGATTAAGTGCTGATTTCTTACCAGAAACCATGGAGGCAAGAAGACAGTGGTCTGATATATTTAAGATACTATGAGAGAAAAACTTCCAGCCAAGAATCTTATATCCAGCAAAACTATCTTTCAATAAAGGGGGCAAGATTAGAATATTCACAGATAAACAGAAACTGAGAGAATTTCTAAGCAAAAGACCAGATTTCCAGGAAATACTAAAGGGTGTGCTAGTGCCTGAATAGTAAAGACAGGAGAGAGAGGACTGGAAGAGAGTCTAGAAATGAAGATTATATCAATAAAATAACTAAAAGTGTCAAAAGAGTAGTGAAAATAAAATATGACAGATAAAACTCAAATATCAGGAATAAACTAACCAACAATGCAAAGCAGTTGTATTCAGAAAACTGCAAATCAGTGTTAAAAGAAATAAAAAAAGACCTAAGGAACTGGAAGAACATACCATGCTCATGGATTGGAAGACTAAGTATCATTAAGATGTCAGTTCTACTCAAACTGACATACAGATTCAATGCAACCCCAATAAAAATTCCATCAGCATTTTTTTTAAATGAAAACATGATTATCAAATTTGTTTGGAAGTGTAAGGGATCCTGAATAGCCAGAAACATCATAAAAAGGAAAAGTGAGCCCTCATCTCTGGACTTTAAATCATATTACCTAGCTATAATGGTAAAAACAGCAAACAGCATGGTACTGGCATAAAGACAGACACAATAGACCAATGGAACCAAATTGATGGTTTGATTTTTTTTGACTAGTGTGTCAAACCCACACAGCTCAGGCAGAACAGTCCATTAAACCAATGGTGTCAAAAGAACTGGATATCCACAGCCAAAAGAAGGAAAGAGGACTCCTATCTCATATGTTATTCAAAAATTATCTCAAAATGGATCAAAAACCTAAAAATAAAAGCAAGAACCATAAAACTTCTAGAAGAAATTGTAGGAAAATATCTTCAAGACCTGGTGGTAGGTGGTGGATTCTTAAAGGAGATAAGAGGAGGACTTAGATGGACTACTGATGTTTAAAGTATGTAGAAGTTTTAATTAGCTTTACGGTAAAAGTGTGGAAATGTATACAGTGGATGATAACAAATAGTGAGTAACAGCTAGTTTATAATGGGGATGTGGCTGAAAATGGTAGTCTAGTTATGTAAATGCCAACTGACAAAAGGCTAGAGAATAATGTAGGAACTGAATAGTACAGTAAACGAAGAGGTGAATGAGAATTGTGGTTCACAGTACAGATGCAAGAGTGTCCTTTGTGAGCTAGAGCAAATGTACATCACTACTGCAGGGTATTGGGAACACATGGGAAAAATAGAACTGGAGTGACCTATGGACTGTGGTTAGCAGTAATAATATAATATTCTTGCATCTATGCAAAAGATGTACTGTGTTGGTAATGAGGCAGTGTGAAAAATGTGAGCCGAATGTACACTATGGCCATGGTAACAATCAAATGATATTATCTTATCTGTAACAAATGTTCCACCACAGTGTGGTGTGTTGATAGAGGGGTGTTGTTTGGGAATTCTGCACATGTACATGATTGTTTTATAAGTTTATGACTTCTGTTATAAAAAATATATTTAAAAAATAATAATAGGGTGGTTTGGGGAAAAACACACCAAATGTAAGATAAAGACGATAATTAGTAGTAAGATTTTGACAATATTCTTTCATATTTTGTAACAAATGTCTCACAACAATGCAAGGTGTCGGTGGAGGGTTGATTTATGGAACTCATGTATGATGTTATGCATGTTTGCTTTGTAAGTTCACAACTTTTACTATAAACTTGTTTGAAAGGTATGCTCATATATAAATGATATCAAGATAATAATAGGGAGGGTTGGTGGGAAAATACTTTAGTTAGTAGTAATATTTTGACAATGCTTTTTAATCATTAATTTAAAAGGTTTAACAACAATGTAAGGTATTGGTGGAAGGGTGAGTCTTGAGAACCCTGTATGATGTTATATATGTTTGTTTTGTAAGTTCACAACTATTACTAATCACTTATTGTTTATGTATGTTTGTGTGTGGGTGATATTTCAATAAATTAATTTAAAAAAATAAAATAAAATGTGAAATGTCACACAATATTTAATTCAGCCTCTTCGTAAAATGTAGTAAATGAATGTCTAATGGTGCATGGTTGTTTTTTATTTAAGTTTTATGATTCAAATGAAAAATTTTGCTGAGTTTTCTACAAGTAGAGAAGTAGTTCTGAGGGCTTATTTAACAGCCTGGTCCTCTTAAGTAGCTTGAGAAATCTCTTAATTCTCTACAACATGAAATAATTAACATATCAAAGGTAAACCATTTTTAACTTGCATGATTAAGCAAATACTACCAAAAATTCCGAGTTTTGTTTGTATTCATTTCATACCACTGATACGTATATTGTGCATCTGCAAAACAATTTCCTGCAAGGTAAAAGGTTTTCACCTGATGGAAATAGTGATATTCTAGATAACTTAGTGATTAAAACTAGGAGAGACTTTGAAGCAACCTCTGTCTAACTGACAAACTCATTATGCTTGCTAATTAAACACGTTTCTGGATTTGCAGACTATGTAAGGTAGATAGAGATGGCCATTTTCGCTTGGAGAGTAGCCTGCCATTTCCTGCCACACTCTTGACTGGCTTGTGCAGCAAATATTCTTTGTTATGCACCAGCCAGTCCCGCCACCCCCTGCTTTCCTGTTAACAGAACTCCAATTTTGTGTAGATGGCAACATGCTCAGGAAATACACCCAACTCCAGGAATAAATCATGAATGGTGCCCCCTATGCCAGAAAGTGGTTTGGAGTGGGCAAGCGTATTAGTCAGCGTTCTCTAGGGAAATAGAATCAACCGGAGATAACTGTCAATGGTAGGACATTTTATAAGAGTCTCTCACGTGACTGTGGGGATGCACAAGTCTAGGTTCTGCAGGCAGGTGCAACCAGGGGCTCCGAGGAAAGCCCTGAAACAGCCTTCTGTTGAACTTCTTTGCGTGCAAAATTATCAGCCCCTATTATTAAAGCTTCATTTAGTATGATATTCAATTATTTGTAGCCCAAAGTACCCTAATTTATATGCCTTAATTGATTTGCCCTCCAATCCCCAAAGCCATTGTCATAACTCTGCATGTTACTATAGCTTAACATCTTCTACATTAGCAGAATTTCTTCTTGGATACTTGACTCTGTTTACTTTCTTTTACTTGTAAATTACATTGATTTAAATGAAATATAATAATTAGAAGATAAAATATATATTGGAAGATTTTTGATGTCTAAATTGTAATGATGATCACCATCATCAATTAATATTGATTAACCTGACCCTGAAGGCAGGAAATCTAGCAAAATCCTGATTATACACATTCAGGTTACAAAGTGTTCAGAAATAAGGTCATACTTTTTGACAAGCACAAATCCCTGTGAGCACAGAATTTTCCTTCTCTGAATTCTGCCGCATACTTATCACCTGTGGATACTGAGAAAAGTGACAAATAGCTTCTGACAAATAGGCAACTATTCTATAGCAAAATGACACTGGGAAGCATACACTGTGCCAAATAGCACTTTGTATTGAAGAAAATACACCAAATGTCCACACTGTAGGTCAAGTTTATATACTTTATGATATCACATTTTGGGAGAAGCAAAATGTTTTCTTTTCTAATACCCTTGTAACAACCTCACTCAGAATCCAAGGAGAAACGCAACGCTGCGCAGTGGTCATCTTAAATTAGAAAGTGTTCCCTGGCTAGACCATGTCTGGAGTTTGCTGGGACTGTTCACTTCAATTTGAAAAGACAACAATGGTCAAAGGAGACATGCAGGAAACAATAATCTGTCCGCATTTTGGAAACAAAACATTGGGAAGGAGAGTGGAAATTCCTTCAAACATGAAATAAATAGTTAGAATGTGTATCAGTGAGGAAACTACTACATATTAGAGTAGGATAATGCAATTCAGAGACCAAATAAAGGAAGATACTGCCTAAAATCCATAAAGCATGAATTTAAACAACAGGCAAGAAAGATTGGTACCAAAGGAGGAAACCCCTTTTGAATTATAAAAACCCTGGCTGTGTTGGATAGCAGTAACCAGGTGGGGTGAGCACAGGCTCAAACGCACGTGACTGGAGCAATCGCTTCACGGGACTAAACCCACCGCATGCCATTCGGGTATACAATATCAAAAATTCAATACGCAATACTCCAACAGAGGCATAGAAAGAACTGAAACGCGAAGATTGAGCCCTGGGGCTTCAACGTTTATGCTTCTGTCATGATAAACCCCTCACATAGACACTAAAACGTTAAACATTCATTAAAATCGTTCTATCAACTGCCCACTTCTTCAAAGGGAATTTCATTTTCACTTTGAACAGATGGTGAGCCTACGACAGTGTGTTCTTTACAACCAGAGCATAAACACTGACTCATTAAATAGCTTTGAATCCAATTAAAAACTCAAAATGTTCTTTAGTAAAATAGATCTACAACACAAGAGTGAACGTAAAAAACATAGTATATATTGCCCCATCCACTGAGAAAAATTTGGAATAGGGCATAGATTAATGGAAGAAATAATTTACCTCAGTTTGTTCCTGTCCACAAGAGCTCTCAAATAAAAGGGCAATTGGCCAAAGAGACTAGAATTCCTTTTTCAATTTCCTAAAGGAATTCAAATACTCAAATACACAAAACAAAAAAATTTTTCAAAATCTTAATGCCATTAGAGAATAAAATGATAAATAGAATAGATGATAGTTTTATTAGTCAGCCAAAGGGGTGCTGATGCAAAATACCAGAAATTGGTTGGTTTATATAAAGGGCATTTATTTGGGGTAGAAGCTTACAGTTACCAGGCCATAAAGCACAAGTTACTTCCTTCACTAAAGTGTATTGCCACATGTGGGAGGAAGATGGCTACCAGGGTTCAGGCTTCCTGACTCCCTCTTTTCCTGGGACTTATTTCCCTCCAGGCACAACTCCTCTGTTTTCTCCACAAGGTCAGCTGTAGACTATGAGGCTCTGTAGGCTTTGCCTCTCTCCACAAGGCCAGCTGTAGAGTATCAGGCAACCGGCTCTGTCTCTCTCCCTGGGGTTTGTTTCTCTCCAGGCTCAGCTGCTCTGCTCCTCTGTGTACTTACTTCCCGGGCTCCAGTTTAAAACTCTAGCATCAAAACTCCAACTAACTCCTCTGCTCTGCCATGTAGTTTTATCTGTGAGTCTCCACCCACCAAGGGGGTCAGGACTCAACGTCCTACTGATGTGACCCAATCAAAACCCCATTCATAATTTAATCATGCCCAGGAACAGACCAGTTTACAAAAATAATCCAATATCTATTTTTGGAATTCATAAACCATGTCAAATTGCTATAATAGTTTCCAGCACAAATTTGAGTTCTACTTATCATTAACCGTAGTTATTCAAAGTAATAGAAAATTTCATATGGATCAGGCACCAGACTACATGGCTAACTTACACTATTTCATTTACTCATCATAGCAACCTAGTAGGAAGGTTGTTGTTATACCATTTTATGGCTCAAAAAACTGTCTTCAAGAGGTTGAGTAGCTTGCCCAAGATCATACAGCTAGTATGAGGAAGAGCCAGGCTTTGAATCCGTGAGCTCTGATGCCAGATAACATGTTTGAAACTCCTAAACTCTAGTCCCTCTCTAGGAGAGAATAACTTTTTCTCAGCCCTGTAAGAGAAAATAAAATTGGAAGAGGAAGCTCTTTAAATCTAACTCTTGCTCGAACAAATTATTTTCATGCAATGCATACATACAACTGGAATACTTATCACAAATCATTCTCACTTCTTCATTAAAGCAAAATGAGGAAGTCTGTCTAGTCTAAATTACTATTATACTTAAAAGAAATAAAATGACCTTATATATAATCTATAATTCAGATTAGTTAAATGGTGGAGCTTAAATATTCATATTTTAGGTTTTTCATACAGTACTATAAAATATGAATTTGAAACAGTACAATGTTATATTAAAATGCAAATGAGGTTCTAAAATATCTAAAATGTATCACTCTAAACATATGACTGCCATCCCCAAAAGAGCATGTGGTATTGATGACCTACCTACAGACAATTCTAGGTGCCTGACAACGTATTAACAGGCCTGGCCTAATGGGACACAGGACTTTCAGTGCTCAAGCTGGGAAAGTCCAGGCAAGCAGGGAAGATTTTGTCACCCTGATTCTGGAAGAGTACCAGGCACCAAGTAAAATCATGTCCAGGAAAGGCACAAGCATCTGGGAAACCAAACTTATGAAGTGTGGTTTCTTCCACTTAGTGCTGGAGAAATGCATGTGAACTTGTATGCTTTCATGTGAAATCGAGCAATTGTACTTATTTCAGGTTACTCAGGCTCAACATTTTTCCTGGAGCTGGAGAATAACTTAAAAAAAAAAAATCGATCTTGTCCAGGGCACTTTTCCTAGGCTTATACATATTGGGGGGGGAAAGGCTGGCAGGTTGAATGTTATAAACTCCTCCACTTGACTTTGCTTGATCTCTGAGAGATTAAGGTGTTTGGGGTTGAACTGCATCCCCTAAAAAACATGTTCAAATCTTAATCCCTGGACCACTGGAAACAGTGTCTTCGTACATGTTATTAGTTGAGGTGAGGTCAAATTGGACCTGGGCAACCCTAAATCCAACACGACCAGTGTCCTTGTAAAAGAGGAGAGACAGGGAAGTGGCTGTGGCTCAATCAGATGAACCTCCGTCTACCATAGGGGAGGCCCTGGGTTCGCGTACCGGGGCCTCTTTTGAAGGCAGGCTCGCCCTCACACTGCGGATCTCTGTCCAGCCCGCAGGTGCCACGGAGCGCCGACTCAGCAAGGTGACGCAACAAGAAGCAGAGAGACAAGCGAGAACACAGAGGAGCCCACAGTGCATGGACACAGAAAGCAGACAGCAAGCAAGCTGCAAGGGGGGAGGGGAAATAAATAAATACAGACAGACAGAAGAACGTACAGTGAATGGACACAGAGAACACACAAAAAAGCCACAAGGGGGGAAGGGGATTAAAAAAAAAGAAAGAGAAGAGACACAAAAGCAGGGAGAAGGTAACATGAGGACAAGGCAAAGACAGAGTTAGGATTACAAGGCAAGTAACGCAGGGACTGGTACGAATCAAACCATAAACATTCCAAGTTATCCAGAAATAAGCAACCTCTGATTTTCAGAGATGGACTGCTCTCCTCAGTCTAGCACCAAAAATAACAAAGGGCAAATGGAACTTTTCTACAGACTGACCACATCTACTAGGCCCTTAATTCAAAACAAAGAATTCTCCTGGCACAAGAGAGGGACTGTATCAGCCCCTGTATCACACAATATCTACTCTCCCTAGTTTCCTTAGAAGCGAACCCCAATTTTGTAAGCACATGAGGTATTTAGCAAAAACTCCGCTGGCAATGAAATGCAAGCGGAAATGCACTGAGTAGCACTTGCAGAAACACCTTATTTTTCTGATTGAAAAAAACGGTCCTCCACATTTTTCCCCTTGTTCTTTCCCTCTTCAAGTTACCCATGGTACAGACACGATGCCTGGAGGTGGGGCAGCCACTCTGCAACCGTAAGAATAGAAGTCACGTGAAGGTTGAAGGTTCAGGAAGCGATGTAAAGCCTTGGTTCCCCATGACTTCCCTGACCAGCTCTTTTGGCTCTGGACAGGCAAGATCCAGAGCTCTGATCACATGAGAATAAAAAGATCTAGTCGGTGAAGCCTCGGTGGTGCTTTCCAGTCCTCAGTTACAGCAATTCTAACCAGCACAGCACCCCCATTTATTACCCATAACCAGTCTGGGTGCACTTCTGTTTGAAGAATGAACACAAAATGAAAAGAAGGAAGTGGACTTGAAAATGTCCTTCAACATAAAGGAGCATAGCTTCGAGAATGGATTTTTTAAAGGATGCTGCAGGAAATGAGATCTTAGAAACCTTGCCTCTGCTCACAGTAAGATTCAAGCCCGGGGCCTCCTTGACCCGTGTGGAGCTGGCCCACGTGCAGTGCTGATGCGCGCAAGGAGTGCTGTGCCATGCAGGGGTGTCCCCACATAGGGGAGCCCCACGCGCAAGGAGTGCGCCCCGTAAGGAGAGCCGCCCAGCGCGAAAGAAAGTGCAGCCTGCCCAGGAATGGTGTCGCACACACGGAGAGCTGACACAACAAGATGATGCAACGAAAAGAAACACAGATTCCCATGCCATTTTACGGAGAGAAGTGGTCACAGAAAAACACACAGTGAATGGACACAGAGAGCAGACAACTTGGGGGGGTGGGGGGAGGAGAGAGAGAAAAAAATAAAAATAGAAATAAAAATTAAAAAAAAAAGATTCAAGTACAGATCTGGGAAATAACAGCTGAGGAATGAGGTGGTAAGACAACACCCTGATACGAAAGAAACTGGGCAAAGAGAGGTTTAAATAAAAAGGAAACAATTAAAAACAAAATGCTAAAATTAATACCTTTGTTAGATTAGAATTTCTCAAGATTCAATTCACTAAAGATCAAAGTCAACCCTGTTGAAAAGTGAATAGTAAAAATAGAACAGATTTGTGCAGCTGCCTCCAGTATATAAGAAACGAGTGGAGATGAAATTGATAAGAGAAGAAAAGTCAATGCGGTTGACAGAAAATGATATGCAACATAATTTGTGTTCTCACAGAAGAAGCGATTTTAACTGAAACAATAAATCTGAGTCATAACAAGACAATGAGTTCTTATGCAAAGGAAACGTTTGAGTCTGAGAGAAAGAGTGCTCAGTGATTAACAGGCAATATTAATGAGGACAAAAACCCAAATAAGTCCTGGTAAAATTCCTTATTTCAGGGGCAAACAAAATAGCATAGGTTTAATTCTTAACAGGACAGAAAAGTTTGCCTACAAAGGGCATCAGACCTCAGATTCCTCCATAACAATAAATACCAATATTCATAGATTTAGGTGGTAAAATTTATGAAACAACATATATGTAAAGATAAAAGACAATATCAGGTATGTAAGGATTCAAATATAAGTCAATTGTATTTTTTAATATAGACTATTTAAATATCAAATTCAAACAATCCAAGGGATTTATCAAAGTTAAGAATTCAGTAATGAAGTAACCAAAAATGTCTCTCAATAAAACAATTAAATATATGTACATACATTTCAGTATACACCTGTCCATTATGGTATTATTTACAACAGGTAAAAATTAGAAACGAAACTAACTAAACGGCTTATAATGCCATATATGATGGACCAAAAATGTAGCTTTATAAAACCATGTGTTCCAACAATAATGAATATATAGGAGGCCATTCCATATACTGATAAGTGAAATAAGTTAGAAAATCTATGTGCAGAATGATTTTGCCTTAATAGTATATGTATTTGGATAGAAAAATGCTGAATAAAATAGGAAAAGGTATTTACTCTGGTTTATATGTACTGATTTTTATATACTTATAATTTTCTGTCTTTTCTCTAATGAATCTTAAAATGTTATACTTTAATTACTTCTTCCTTTTTCCTTTTGAGTGAATTTATGGTAGATGGACTCTGGTGTCTTCCCTGTAGCTCTGAAAGCTTCTTTCCGTCTGCTTGCTGCAAGGTTTGTAGTTGAGATAAGAACTTAGAACATCAATTAAGTTATTAACTAATGACTATACGCTGGTCTGCTTTTTTGAAACTGACAATCTTCATAAATCAAATTTGCTATTTTGTCTGTGACAAGCAATGTTGGCGTTGGCCAATTCATGATTTTACAACTACCCTTTGAAACTATGAAATTCCAGAAGCTGAGCATGTGTTTTCATTACCCAAACTAGTCAGTGGTGGCATTTGTTTTTAGTGCAAAGTCATAAATATTTGGAACTCTCAGTTTGCCTTCAACCTTTCCTTTTATCACATCACTGTCTTTCCAGTTTTGCTGTATCTCCCTGAGCGGAATGATGTTTTTTCGTATAACTAATATAGGTTGGTTTTTAACAAATATATAACCATAGACATGTTTTCAGTAGGCATTGTACTTTTCAAGAACACACAGAGCTAGAGGTTTTAACTGAGGGGAAAATGTTATTTTATTTCCTTTTTTCTGTTTTGTAGAATGATAGAGATTTTCATGGTAGAATTCCACACAGTACTAGCCGTTGGCAGTGAACCAGGGAGATGAGGCTGTCATTTCAAAGAAATATATGAACTTGAAAACAACAGATTCTTTACGTTATTACCCAGAGGTTAGTTTATGGGTTCCCAGATCCTTACCACCTCCTAGAGACACAGAAACTCACGGGAGAGCCTCAAGCAGACCCTTTCGCCGTGGGGTCTGCACAGGAGCTAGCACGAATCCCTTCCCCAAACCAAAGACAAATGAAGCCTCCAGAGTTTGAGGCTCTAATTCCTGCTTTTCACTGGCTTGCAATGATTGACAGTAAGACGTTTATTTGGTCTGTGCCTAAGGCAACCTGTAAAGTGAGAATAATATTTTGATAGTTAACTAGCAACCTATTTTGAAACTAAGAAAAGAATACGTATGTTTGGAGTTACCAGTATATTCAAAATAAACTCTTTAAAATCCCAGGTATCATAACTTTCTCATACCCAATTATCCCCTATAAAAATGATGAGGAAATAATTTAAGGATGAAGAGGGTTTTTGACAAGGAGAAACACATGTTAATACTCTGAATCAATGAATTCTACCAGAATTTAGCATAAAAATGATTATTTCACTTTGTCCGTAGATAAGCTTTCTTTCATTCTTCAATCAGATGTAACAATTATTTTATTCTTAAAAAATTAATTACGCTATGAATTTTCTGGTATCAATTTCTTTGCTGCAGTTGCTTGAACCTGAATGAATCAGTTTTATCATTGTTCAGTGTTTGCTCTATAACCTTGTCCCAGTATCCTTTTATATTCATTCCAAAGTAGCCACACCTTTGAGGTCACAATGATGCAGCCTATCAATTACTATCATTATAGAGAAGTCATATGCTATTGAGAATCTGTCTTTTCCCATATAAGTTTCCTTTGGCTTCTCATTTAGTCTACTGTGCATTTCTTTATTGAAATAGAACAGAGCAAATATGTTTTTATCTATAGCTGAAAAAATAAATGATACATACATACAGATCCAAAGTGCTATATTTTTATTGACAACTAACAGCATGGGGAGGGCTCAATTTCTTCCTCTGAAATTAGGGGTAATAAGGGCATTTATCAGGTAGGATTTTGCTGTAATGATTAAAAGACCTAATCCTTTAAAATGATCACAACAGTGACTGGCACATAATAAGTAATCAATAAATGTTATCAATGACTATTATTCCATTACAATCATCATCCTAATCATACTAAAGTTCTGAATATCCCATAAGTTGAATCCCATGTGATTTGTATTTTCAAATAATTCAGAGAACTAATGATATATTATTTCTAAAATCATTGACAAGTTAAAAACAAGGTGCTTAAAAAGAAAATTCTCTACAAAATCAACCAATAACGTGATGCTTTTTGTGCAGTGGTCATTTTATGCAGCTACCATGATGTAATAGGGCTACAATGATCTCCAGGCATTATTTCTGCCATCTGGGAATTTATATCTAGGTTTGCCTGCCACTGAGCCTACCTTGTAATGAGCACTTGGTATATGGTACCTATTATTTTATCACACCTAATTTTAAAGGTATCATAAACTGCCTCTCATTGTTAGCTAAGAATTCAATATGTATTACAAAGTGGGAGAGATGACTTCTCGATAGTTGTTCAAAGAAGATATTGTGCCATGATTGAACTTGAGCTCTACTGAAATTAATAGGAAGGAAGGATTCTCTGCATGCTCTACGTTGTGTTATACTATGCCATGCTGTATTATATTGTGTAATATGCATACATACCATGTATAATATGCATATACACCATGGTGAAATAATCTATACAATAATTTTCTCAAGGCCTGCTCCTACCCATACAGCTGTGCATTTTAGAAATTAAGAAAAATCCTAAAAAACACTAAGAATGACACACCCAAGTCCTCAGCAGTCAGAATAAGACCAAAACTATTGAGATAATAAATAGGCTTGTTGTGGGTTTCACTAGGAAAAAGAAGACAGAAATCTAGGACACGAGGAAAATGCCAACAAAGAGAGGACAACTAAATTAGCAATAGAATATAAGCACTTTCTGTCATCCTCTCTATGTTTTCTTGTATTGGTCCATTGTACTTAACTCAAGGAAATAGAAAAAACTACTAAAAAGCCTGAGAGATCAGTCCCACATCCAAATCTTCATTTCTACCATCCCCAGATATAATTTCCTTCAAACATGAACCTGTTTCGTCCCATCTCAACACTGCTCAAGTGCAGACAAGTTACCATCCCATCCCACATGCTGTGTGCTATTTGGTATGAAAGGGAAAGAGTTCCAAAGAAATATATAAAATAGCTTTGCCCTCAAACAGCCTTCTAGTGGGAGGAAAAGATTTTCATACATTTAACAGAACACAAAACAAGATAGTTGATTCACATCCCTGGCTTCCTCGAAGGCATGGCAGCTTCGTTCATCCCCAGTACGTAGAACACAACGTGTATTCAACAAATATTTGACGAACAAACTAGTTAACAAGAAAAGGCACAGCTCAGAAAACCCTAGAGTCATTAGTAAAAAGGAGAGAGAGAAATGTCCCCTTGAATCTTCACTCCGTCAAGCCTTTCTTGAATGCTGAATGCTCAGGGGCCAATTCTTTGGGGACAGAGAGATGGATACAAAACGAACGCTGCCTTCAAAACTACATATTTGGAAGTCGTCATCTTTAAGTAAAATAAACATTTTCAGGATCGAGGAACATTTACTTTACCAAAAATGGGGGAACCAAGGCCAAGTGCACTATTGAAGTCTCTGCATGGCTCCAGGGGAGCCTAATGGCCAGCACTTGAGGAGACAGTATTCTGGAGCACTGAGAGGAAGACTAGCAAGTCTCAGGTAAGATACAGAAAAAGCTTGACAGAACTGAAGCATACTGCAGAGGACTGTTATCTAGCACTGCTCATGGTACATGAAATGGGATGGCCGCTATACAAAACTACAGAGAAAAAATGAAAGTAGATATAATATGGAAAAAAAAAGATAGACATCTAGATGGTTTGAAAGAGGCTGACAAGAAACAGAGTGAGAAGGATGAAGTCTCTCTGTAGGACTTTTAACCCTCCTCAATTTCATCTATTGCACGCAGACTGCCCAGCATCCAAACATTTATGCTCCAGAAAAAAATAAAAGATCTTTGCTAGCAATAATAAAGTAATAGAATAAATCATCCTCAGAGAACTAGGGCAGCTAACACAAGGGGTGACTCTCAAAGCAAAGTTTTCTGAACTCCGGCATTTGTCCTTAGCATCAGCCCAGCTCCCAGTCTGCTCTTACCAGAACACAGACTTCCAGCCCTGAGCTCTGCCCCCATACCTGGAACTCTCAGTCGGGCCATTAGCTCATCTGCTGATATGGACAGGAATCAGCCCCATTGTTTCAGTGCCATCAATATGCTAGCAACTCCACAAACCCAAATACCGCTTTTCATCATTTTGGAGAAGTGGAGGAGTCTCATGGTAATTTTCAAACCACCAAAACAAAGAATTCTGAATCTACTTCTTAACTCTCTCCCCCAATCTATTCCATTCTAATAAATGGCACTACCAACCATGAATGGTAACTTCCCTCCCTCCCTCCCTTCCTTCCTTTATCTCTTTCTTTCTTTCTTTTTTCACTCAAGCCAAAACTTGTCTTTGCTGATATCTCTATTTTCCTCAATCTACAAACAAGTTCTGCCAGATTTGACTCCAAAAGATACCCTAAATCAACCCACTTCTCCTTGCCCCACTACTACCACTGAAGTCCAAGCCAATATCACCTTTCACCTGGACTCCTGCAATAGCCTTTTTTTAAAGATTTCTTTTATTTATGTATCACCCCCTCGTTGTTTGTGGTCACTGTCTGCTCTCTGTCCATTTGAAATGTGCTCTCTGTGTCTGCTCATCTTCTCTTTAAGAGGCACAGGGAACTGAACCTAGGACCTCCCGTGCAGAAGAGAGGCACTCAATCCCCTGAGCCACCTCCGCTCCCTGCTTTGTTGTGTCCTTCCATGTCTTTCCTCTTTGTGTCTCTTTTGTTGCATCATCTTGTTGCTTCAGCTTGCCTCCCCACCACTCCAGCTCACCTTCTCCTGGAAGCACTGGGTACCGAACACAGGACCTCAGGTGGTAGGCAGAAGCCCAATCACTCGAGCCACTTTGGCTTCTCTGCAATAGCCTTTTAAGTGCTGACTCAAACTCTCCCTCCCCACATTGCCCTGCCTCTGGCTTTTTATTCTGATTTCAACAATGCATTCTCCACTGAGAAGTCTGAGTGACCTTTTTAAGATATAATTCAAAACTTGTCACACTCCTGCTTGAATTCATCCAATGAAATCCTCTCCCACTCAATACAGAATCTAAACCCCTCACCAAAGCTGCAGGACCCAGGAACAACTTCTGTCCTTTTGTCTTGGTTTGCCAGGCTGCTAGGCAAATACCGCACAATGGGTTGGCTTAAACTACAGGAATTTATTGACTCACAGTGTATTAGTCAGGGTTCTCTAGGGAAACAAAATCAACAAGAGATATCTGTCAATAGTGTGCAATGCTGTAAGAGTCTCTCACACAGCTGTGGGGATGCATAAGTCCAGTTCTGCAGGCAGGTTGCAACCAGGGGCTCCAATGAAAGTCCAGTCAAGGTTCTTGATGAGTGCTGAGAGATGATGGCTGTCCAAAGACAAGCTGGGAAATTCTCTCTCAATGCTGGAATCACTTCTCCTTTTAAGGCATTCAACTGATTGGGTTAAGTGTCACTCATTGCTGATGGCAATCTCCCTGATTGATGTAATTATTACCAGCTAGCTATGATTTACCACTGCAGTAAAGTCAATGGTGACTAAAGTCCATAAATGCCCTTGTATTACAGTTAGCCCCATGCTTGCTTGACCAAACAATTGGGCACAATTACCTGGCCAAGTTGACATACTAGCCTAACCATCACAGTCCACCCCTTGTCAACTTGGCAATAATACACATTACCTTAAACCATACTTAGTTTCTAAGTAAAAAACAATAACAGACATGAATATATATATATATATATATATATCCACCTGACGATGTTCAACTTTCCTGTATACAATCATAAACGCATTAATTTCATACAGAATGGGCTGCAAGTTCTTGGGTAATATTCACACTCAAACTTGACAACCTCAAATATTATGACATGAAACAAATATAACTTGTTAAATGATAAGGGGAAAGTTTGGGGAACAATATAAAGAAATTCATTTTGTGTACATATACAATCATCATCATAATGAAACAAGGAAGAAAGATTCATGACAATTACAGTCCTCATTTCTGTAACTGGTCATGTGGTTGAAGTTAATATTTATCACTACCTTCTTCTACTACCCATTCCATGTTTCCATTACCCTCAGCAAGCACTTCAGCTGGCTGTGGTTCTTTGCCTGCTGGGGTGTCCCAAACTTTCATTCCTGAAGACTCTGGGCCATTGTTAGTCCTGCTTGGTTTGGGTTACTGCAATTTTCATTGACTTTAATCATAGGACATGGCAGTGCTAGGAGATGCCCTAGAGGATCTCCTGTATCCAAATAAACTCTTCTTTACCCCCATTATGCAGATGCAGTCCTATTTCCCCTGGATAGTCAGGATCAATCACCCCAGCCAGTAGAGTAATTCCCTTCTTCAACTGTTGATTCAGAGAAAAGAGAGCCCAAAGTGTCAGTTTTAACTTCCAGTTCAATGGAATCACTGCTGTGTTCCCTGGTGACAGCACTCCTCCTTTTGAGACTAAACCTGTAGACCAGCAGAGTTTGAGGTTGTAGGGACAAGAAGCAAAAATTTTCCTAGGGTGTTACTAGGAGTAATAGTGAGTGGTGTCACTCCCATTTCCATCCCTTGATTCCTGGACCCATGGATCCTGGTTATGAGAGAAACAGCATCATAGAGTGGACACTGATTTAGAGCATACACTGCCTCCTGGAGAACACTGCCTAAGGCCTGCAAGGTATTGCCACCTAGTTTGTGCTGTCATTGAGTCTTCAAAAGGCCATTCCACTGTTCTATCAGTCCAGTTGCTTCACGGTGGTGGGGACATGGTAAGAACAGTGAATTCCATAGGCATGTGCCCATTTCCTCACATCATTTGCTGCAAAATGTGTTCCTTCATCAGAAGCAATGCTGTGTGGAATGCCACAGCAGTAGGTAAGACATTTGGTAAGTCCATGGATGGTAGTTTTGGAAGAAGCATTGCATGCAGGAAATGCAAACCCATATCCAGAGGATGTGTCTATTCCATTTAAAACAAATTGCTGTCCCTTCCATGGTGGAAGTGGTCCAATGTAGTCAACCTGCCACCAGGCAGCAGGGGGGTCATCTCTAGGAATGGTGCCATATCGGAGACAAAGTGTGGGTCTCTGCTGCTGGCAGATTGGGCACTCATCAGTGGCTGTAGCCAAGTCAGCCTTAGTAAGGGGAAGTCCATGTTGCTGAGTCCATGCATAACCTCCACTCCTACCTCCATGGCCACTTTGTTCATGAGCCCACAAAGCAATCACAAGAGTGGCTGGGGAAAGTGGCTGAGCATTAGTCACAGAGTGGGTTATCTTATCCCCTTGATTATTAAAATCTTGCTCTGCTAAAGTCACCCTCTGCTGAGCATTCACATGGAACACAAAAATTTTCATGTTTTTTGCTCACTCAGAAAGGTCAATCCACATATCTCTCCCCCAGACCTCTTTGTCACCAGTTTTCCAATCATGTTCCCTCCAAGTCCCTGACCATCCAGCCAAACCATTGGCAACAGCCCATGAATCAGTGTGCAAACACATCTCTGGCTTGTTCTTCTTCCAAGCAAAATGAACAGCCAGGTGCACTGCTCGAAGGTCTGCCTACTTGGAGGATTTGTCCTCACCACTGTCCTTTAGGGATGTCTCAGAAAGGGGCTGCAGTGCTGCAGCTGTCCACTTTCAGGTGGTACCTGCACATTGTGCAGAAACATCTCTAAACCAGATCCGAGTTTTCTCTTCCTCAGTCAACTGATTGTAAGGGACTCCCCAAAAGGCCAAAGCTGTGGGCTGGGAAAGAGAAGATATCATGGCAGGGGCGGTGACCATGGGCATTTGGGCTACTTCCTCATGTAACTTACTTGTGCCTTCAGGACCCACTCGAGCCCTATCTCATATATACCACTTCCACTTTATGATGGCGTCCTGCCATGCATGCCCAACTTTATGGTTTGGTGGGCCAGACAATACTCAGCTCGTGATAGGCAACTCAGGTCTCATGGTAACTTGATGGCCCATGGTTAAGCATTCAGTCTCTACTAAGGTCCAGGAGCAGGCCAAAAGCTGTTTCTCGAAAGGGGAGTAGTTATCTGCAGAGGATGGCAGGGCTTTGCTTCAAAATCCTAAGGGTCTGCATTGTGATTCTTCTATTGGGGCCTGCCAAAGACTCCAGACAATATCCCTATTTGCCACAGAAACTTCCAGCACCATTGGACCTGCTGGGTCACATGGCCCAAGTGGTAGTGCAGGTTGCGCAGCAGCCTGGACCACACAGGGCCTCTTCTTGTTCCAGTTCCCAATCAAAACTAGCAGCTTTTCTGATCACCTGGTAAATGGGCTAGAGTAGCACACCCAAATGAGGAATGTGTCATCTCCAAAATCCAAAGAGACCAACTAAGCATTGGGCCTCCTTTTTGGTCATAGGAAGAGCCAAATGCAATAGCTTATCCTTCACTTTAGAAGGGATATCTCGACATGCCCCACATCACTGGACACCTAGAAATTTCACTGAGGTGGAAGGAACTTGTACTTTAGTTGGATTTATCTCCCATCCTCTCTCACACAAATGCTTTACTAATAAGTCTAGAGTCTTTGCTATTTCTTGCTCACTAGGTCCTATCAACATGCTGTCATCAATATAATGGACCAGTATGATGTCTTGAGGGAGGGAGAGATGATCAAGATCCCTGCAGACAATATTATGACATAGGGCTAGAGAGTTGATATACCCCTGAGGAGGGCAGTGAAGGTATACTGCTGGCCTTCCCAGCTGAAAGCAAACTATTTCTGGTGGTCTTTACTAACAGCAACTGACAAAAAAGCACTTGCCAAATCAACAGCTGCATACCAGTTACCAGGGGATATGTTGATTTACTCAAGCAATGATACCACATCTGGGACAGCAGCTGCAATTGGAGTCACCATCTGGTTAAGTTTACAATAATCTACTGTCATCCTCCAAGATCCATCTGTTTTCTGTACAGGTCAAATAGGAAATTTGAATGGGGATGTGGTGGGAATTACCACCCCTGCATCCTTCAGATCCTTGATCGTGGCACTAATTTCTGCAATCCCTCCAGGAATCCAGTATTGCTTTTGGCTTACTATTTTGTTAGGTAGGGACAGTTCTAGTGGCTTCCAGTTGGCCTTTCTGACCATAACATCCCTCACTCCACAAGTCAGGGATCCAGTGTAGGGATTCTGCCAGTTACTGAGTATGTCTATTCCAATTATGCATTCTGGAACTCGGGAAATAACCACAGAATATGTCCAGGGACCCACTGGACCACATGGGAGATGGACCTGAGCTGAAACTCCATTAATCACCTGACCTCCATAAGCCCCTACTCTGACTGGTGGACCACAGTGACGTTTTGGGTCTCCTGGAATTAATGTCATTTCTGAGCCAGTGCCTAATAATCCCTGAAGTGTCTGATCATTTCCTTTTCCCCAATGCAGTTACTCTGATAAAAGGCTGTAGATCTCCTTGGGGAAAGGTGAGAGGAAGATTAAGAATATAAATTTGGGCAGTTTAACGGGATCCTTCCCCGTGGTGACCTGGCCTCCTCCTCGTTCAAGAGGCTCTGGGTCTGTAAACTGTCTCAAGTCTGGGAATTGATTAAGGGGCAGTGATTCTCTGCCTCTGTAATTTGAGTTAGGGTTTCATTCACTCGACCCAGAATTCTTCTGTTTATACAGACCCCGAAGAAATTTAGTAGACTGCCCCTCTATTTCACTGCTAGGTACCCCATGACGTATTAGCCAATGCCATAACTCTATATGACTCAGACTATTTTGAGTGCTTTTTTGAATCTGCTTTTCATTGCAGTAGCCACACCCACCTTGACTTTGGCTATTAACTGCCAATACTTGACTTTTACCAGACCGATATCCAATCATCCCCATAATGTTTAAGGATTCTAATTCCATCAAGACGTCCCTACAGTAATATCTGAACTACAGAGTGGAGCAACCACAGAGCTCTTCAAGGAAGATGGAGTTAGCCTTACAAATTTATTTCTCACAGTCCTGGTTAAAAGTGTATCCTCTGGACATCCCTGGGGTGAGTGGGCAGCTCTCAAATGGTAAATCCATTCTAGCATTCTAATCTCCCTAAGCCTTTGAATTCCCTCTTTACTGTGTACTAGGGCAAATCGGGCATCTCAGCCTCAGACATGCTAGGCCATCTTTTGGCCCATGCTTCAATCAGCCACCCAAACAAACTGTTAGAACCCTTTCTAACCCCTCAAGCTACACCGCTGAATCCAGAATTCTTGCTTAGTTGGCCCATATCAATAAATTCAGCCTGATCCAACTTTATATTCCTTCCACCATTATCCCATACCTTTAGTATACATTCCCACACATATTCCCTGATTTCTGTCTATATACGTTGGAAAACTCATGCAGTTCTTTCTGAGTATACCTTACTTCCTCATGAGTCACACTTTGCATTTCACCTTTAGGGGCTTGTTGTGAATTTAATCTAGTAATAGATCTTGAAGACCAGAGAGGTGGTGGGGTGGGTAAGGAGAAGGATTAGACATGCCTTGCAAGTTACTGACCTCAGGGCATTCCCTTGCATTTTCTTCTGGTGAGACAGAGTTAATCTCTTCAGGCAGGGGTTGGAAGGCAGTTTCCTCAAGGCAGACTGGAATCCCCACAGTGCCTGCTGGAGATTGGCTAGTATATGCCTCAGGGCTGAGAGGAGGCCCAGACTCCAAGAGGCAAATTGGAAGCTGGATGATGCAAGTTTGACAAGGGGTGGTCTGTACAGGGCAGGCCATGGCAGGCTTATCTGGTAAAGGCTAAGCAGAATTCAGAGTTCCAGTGTCTCCATCAATATCATCATCATCCCATATGTCTCCATTCTAATTCTCTGGATTCCACTCTTTTCCAATCAATGCCTTCACTTTAACTGCAGAAACCCTGAAGGGTTGAGATTTTAGTTTCTTTTGTAACTCTGCCACTCTACTCATACAATGAGAGTCTGAGTTTGGTTCTCAGATATTTCAAGCCTGTGGCTACAGAAGACAAGATTTTCTTTCAGAGCACACATAGAAATTTTTGCATTATCCATTTGGTGTTTAAGTTTCAACTTTGAAGCCTTTAACTCATCTCTTTCTTTTGTAACAGCATCCAGAATATCTAGGAGGAGCCAGCCAACATGATTATACCATTTGACTCCACAAAACTCTGTTAAGGTGCTGAAAACACTCTCACCCAGATCCTTGCTTCTTATAAGTATGGAAGTAGGGGAATCCGGTGATACTATTTTGCAAATCTCAATTGCCAACTCACACCATGGACTCTTAGCGACCTCGTCATTATTGGAAAGGGAGTTGTCAGTACCCTTGAGTCCAATTAGAGTAGAGAGCCAATTGCAAACCTCCCAGAACCACCTCAGACACCCCATGTTTAATAGTCTGTTCCTCAGAAACCACTCCCAGTACCAGGCTGTATTAGCCAGGGTTCTCTAGGGATACAGGATCCACAAGAGATATCTGTCAATAGTGTGCAATGCTATAAGAGTCTCTTATGTAGCCATAGGGATGCACAGGTCCAGGTTCTGCAGGCAGGCTGCAACCAGAGGCTCCAATAAAAGTCCAGTGAAGGTCCTTGACGAGTTCTTGGAGATGTTCGCTGTCCAAAGACAAGCTGGGAAATTCTCTCTCAATGCTGGAATCAATTCTCCTTTTAAGGCATTCAACTGATAGGGTTAAGTGTCACTCGTTGCTGATGGCAGTCTCCCTGATTGATGTAATTATAACCAGCCATCTATGATTTACCACTGCAGTAAAGTCAATGGTGACTAAAGTCCATAAATGCCCTTATATTACAGTTATCCCAGTGCTTGCTTGACCAAACAACTGGGCACAATTACTTGGCCAAGTTGACACAATAACTTAACCATCACACATGGTTTCAGAGGAAGAAGTCCAAATCGAAACTGGCTTCCTCCCAGGGTTGGTAGCCTTCTTGATGAGCAGCAGTCCTTGGCTTCCTTGGCTTTCCTGACACATGGTGATGTCTTTTCTTTGCTCTTCCAAGTTCCATCTTGCTTCAGATCCTCCCCATGACTTTATATATATCTTCTTTTTATCAAGGATTCCAGGAATCCAGAATAAGCCCATTCTCCTTCAGTTGGGCCACACATTAACTAAAAAACCCACAAAGGTCCATATCATATGGGACAAAGACTAAGATTGGTAGCATGTCTAAATTGGGTTTCAAAACCAATCTATGTCCATACCATAGGGACAGAGATCAAAATTGATACCATGTCTAAATTGAAGTTTAGAATCCATCTATGTCCATACCATAGGGACAAAGATCAAGATTGATATGTCTAAATTGGGGTGCAGAACTCAACCTACCATGCCCTTCCAGCTTCCTCTCTATCTCACTCTGCTTTAAACACACTGTGCTTGGGTTCATTGGAGATTGTGGAAGACCCCTTCATCCTCAGGACATGTGAAATTAAGGTTCTCTCTTCCTGAAGCACACTTCCAACAGATCTTCACATGCATATTCAGCATTTTTTTCTTTCAGGTCTCAGTTTCCTTAGAGAAGTCTTCCCTGGCCACCTACATTAAATAGAGGCATCTGTGGGAAGAAGAGATGTGATGTGGCGGCATTTTCAGGACTTGGAGTTGTCCTGGGTGGTATTGCAGGGACAGTTACTGGACATTGTATTCGCCCCATGGCCCACTGGGTGGACTGGCAGAGAGTGTAAACTATAATGTGGACTATTGACCATGTGGTGCAGCAGTGCTCAGAGATGTATTCACCAAGTACAAAGAATGGCCCATGATGATGGAGGAGGTTGTTGTTACGTGAGGAGTGGGGTGAGGGGAGTGGGTGGTATATGGGGACCTCATATTTTTTTAATGAAAAAGACAAAGAAATTAAAAATAAATAAATAAGGGCATCTCTCTGACTCTTTATTTACCACATAGGTAAGTTCCCATAGTTGTAGTTTTCCTCATGTTACAGCTGTGTGAACTTACATTTACTTTTTGTTCACTTACACCTTATAATTCTCCCCAACCTAGGAGGAAAGCTCCAAGGAGCACAGTGCCACTTTTGTTCACCACTGAGTCCCCAAGACTTAGGACAGTGCCTGGGACACAGCGAGTGTGCAAAAGTCTTGATTGTTCAAAAAAAGTATGAAAATAAATGGAAAAAAAAACAATATACACCAAATTAAATTAACTTCAGAAAACAAAATAACTTATTTGGTCACAAAAAAATAATAACTTTTTAAGTATCATAATTATCAATATCACGATAATTTGAGAATAAAATAGAACAATCAGATATCAAGAGTTCACGGAAGTTAGAAATATGATCTCTAAAATATTAACTTGATAGAAGTATTAGAAGAGAAAATTAAGGAAATTCCCTAATGTAGAGTTAAAAAAGAAATAAGAATGTAAGAAAAAAAGTTTAAAAACACAGAAGATTACTCCAGGAAGTTTAGCACTAAACTACTGGGAGTTCTAGAAAGAGAGGCAGGGAAAATGGAGAGGAGGGAAGTAAATCATTTTCTAACGCACGCAAGAAAGTTTCTCAAAGCTGAAGAGAAAGACATAGACACAAACGTTAAAATTAAAGAGCTTAGTGAGTAGTAGGAAGATTTTTTTTTAACTCTTAGTGAAATTTAAGAACAACAGGCTAAAGCGCAGGTGCTCTCATATCCCAGAAGGCATTGAATCAGGCAGCAAGAGCTACAGGCGCCTTAAACTCCCAATGAGCTCCACTGGGTATTAAAACACAATGGAGCAGAGCCTGTAAATCAGATTAGAAAATCACTTTCACTCTAAATTTCATAGCCAGCTTAAATTACTAGTGAAAATCAGCAAAATAAAGTTCAATTTCCAATCATACAAGGGCACCTAAATTGTACAGTCCACACTCCCTCTGAGGAAGTTAATTGAGGACATCCTCCAGAAATGGAGGAATGACCCAAACAACCTCAGGAGCAGGAGGAAGGGGAGCAGTGAGGCAGGGGCAGCCCTTGGGCAGCGGGGCACGGGTTGGTGGAAATCAGCCCAGATGCCACAGGAGAAGAGAAGCCTCCAGGGCAGAGGTCCTGGATTGGAAGGGAGTTCCAGAAATTAGGCAGAATAGAAGGGACTGACGATTAGAAAAAGAGAATGGAAAGCATGATAGCCAGATACCTCGGGGAAATATTAACAAAACGCTGTATAGGAAATGAGACATGACTGGGGACTGACATTTGGTTCTGCAATGAGCAATGCCCATGAAGCCACAACATTGCACAAAAAGAAAATCCTTTAAGATTAAGTATTTCATGAACAAAATCCAAAGGCACTCAAGAGACTGGGGGTAAGATGTGTTTAACATGTAAGACAAAGAATTAATACACAAAATGAATATACAGTGATATGTAAACAGTAACCAACTCAATATAAAAACAGGCAAAGGATATAATCAGGCAACTCGTGGAAGAAGAAAGGCCAGTGACATTTGACAAGTAACTCACTGTCACTTATAGCCAGGAAAAGGCAAACAAGGGAAACTGTAAGATACCATGTCTCACCCATAAGAATGGCAATGAATAAAGTTTTGATAGCATCCAGAGCTGGTTAGGGGATGGGGGAATTGTCTCTCACATGGACTGCTAATGCAGGTTAGAAATGATACGAGATTTCTGGAAAATAATCGAGCAGTGTCTGTCAATAACCTGAAGGCACATACCCTCTGATCTGTTAATTCCCCTTTGGACTCAATTCAAAAGACATAAAAGTATAAGAGAATAAGAATAGAGGCACATTGATGTCTACTGAAGTATTGTTTCCAGAATCAAAGAAAAATGATCGCTACCCAAATGTACTCAACAGGGGTATCATTGAGTAAACTACATCACAACCATAAAACAGAGTGTTAAACAGCTATATATACAAATGATGGATCAGTGATTTAGAAAGGGATTCGTTATAGATTATTAAGAAGCAGAATTTTAAAAAGCAAATTTCAAAGCAATATATGTAGTAGGAATCTATTTTTTAAAGAATCAGAAACGTGTGAGTCTATATATATATATATAGTTACTAGCAGAGAGAAAAATGTAGAAATCAACATATGAAAATGTCATCATTGATAAGCTCAGGGAAGATAGAGGGAAGGGGATAAATATTCTTTATACACCAACATAGGTTTTTCCAATTTCAAGCATGTCATTCTTTTGTTATTTTTAAATTCCAATAAAACAAAATAAAGAGGAAAAGGTCAGTGAAAATGTTTTTTTAAAGACAAGGAAAAAAGGAAAGAAGAATCAGTTATGTAATCAAACACTATCCTCAGAACTGAAAAAAAAATTCTGTATGTTGAGTCATTTGTACTTTAGAAGAACTCGTGGACAATATGAAATTAATAAAACAACATCCAAGATGAAAAGATAAGACGACAGTATAAAGTAAAAATCGAGAGTGCAAAGGTGAACAGACAAACTGAGGATCAGATACTAACGCAGAAATTATACATAAATTTGAAAGAACACAGAAGAGAATACACGTGGCCAAATATTGAATTAGAAACCAAAAGAATGCAGAAGATAAAGACAGAAATTACTGGTCTCTTAGATGGGAGTTAGAAGGTACCTCAGACAGCTAATAATGGATCCAGTAAAAGAAAATCAAATTGTTCTTCATTCCAGGGAATCTTGTACTCTTTTCTATAAATAAAAGAGGGGGAAACATTTCATTTATATATTACAAGAAAATTTCCATGAGACAGAAAGAAAAAATGAATCTGCCAATCAAATGTGGCTTTTGCATTCGGAGAACAAAAATGATTATTAAACAGAATCATTTAAACTAAGATATGTACTGAAAGATTTTCAGAATTTCAAAAATAAAAAGTTCACCAGGAAAAGTAGTCAAGAAAAGCAAAAGGAAGGAGAAGGGAAAGAAAGGTAAAGGGGAAGAGAGAAAAGAAGAGAGGGAGAAAGGGCTGGAGGAAAAATAAGAGGTGAAGATGGCCAGTACAGGTCAGGGAAAGCAAGGGGGAGTGGCCCCCACTGCTGCCTCTGGCTTCACGAGCTCCCTACAAAACCTGCCCCAAGGTCAAGGTGGCTCAAAGCTCAAAGCGCCTTTCTGAAATGATTGATTAGGTGCCATGTAGGCATTTGAATTTTAACTGTGAATACAGCTCTAATTCTTTGAAGAAGAAAGTTAGTTGGGAAGTATCAGACAACAAGGAGTTAGTGAAGTAAGTATCTTAGACATTGAAGAAGTCTGAAATCACACCATGTAGATAACTAATACTGAACCATCTCAAAAGAAAAAGCAAAGTTAACATTTTTTTCTTTATTCTGTCCTTCCCTGCTTTTTGAGACCAGAATTAAAACTCTGGTCAAAATTTTCCAAAGCCACACCCACTAACATGGCTCCTATTAAAAAATAATAACTTAAAAAGAATGAGGTGATGAATGCACAACTATGTGATGACAACAAGTACCACTGATTGTGCATTTTGGATGAATTACACGCATTATTAATATGTATCTGTAAAATTGATATTTTTTTTAAAAGCAGGAAAATAAACGCTAGTGAGGATGAGGAGAAATAGGAACCCTCAGACACTGATGGAAAAGCAAAATGGTGGCGGCGCTGTAGAAAAGTTTGGTGGTTCCTTTGAAAGTTAAGTATGGAATTACAATCCCACTTCTAGGCCTATAAACAAAGAATTAAAAGCAGGGACTTGAACAGATATTTGCACACCATTGTTCATAGTGGCTTTATTCACAATTGTCAAAAGGCGGAAGCAACCCACGTGTCTGTCAATGAAAGACTGGGTAAGCAAAAGTGATATAGCCAAACAATGGAATATTATTCAGCTCTAAAAAGGAATCGAGTTCTGATACATGCAACAACATGGATGAACCTTGAAGACATCATGTTGCGTGAAGTAAGCCAGACACGGAAAGAAAGCCCTTAGACGATTCTACTTACACGAAATAATTACAATATGCAAATTCATAGAGACAGAAAGTAGATTGCAGGTTACGAAGGGTGGGACTAGGGATGGGGAATGGATAGGCAATGCTGAATGAGTGCAGACTTTCTGTTCGTGCTGACGCAAAAGTGTTAATAGTGGATAGTGGTGATGGTAGTACAGCATTGTGAATGCAATTAACACCAATGAATTGCATACTTGAAAGGGGTTAAAATGGGAACTTTTATGTTGTAAAAATGTTACCACAATACAAACTTTTTTTAAAAAAATTTAAGTTGCAAAAGCATATTGGCAACTGTGGTAAGGGAAGAATGATCAAAGTTTCCAAGTACAAAGAAAGACTTTTTACCCTGCGAGCCCTAGGATTTGAAAAAACCTTGAAAATTAAATACCTTCTCAAGAAAACATCCTTGCCAAATCCTAATTCTCTATTAAATCCTGCATCACTTGACTTACCTGGATTTCTCATCCCAGTACTTATTTATATTCAGTCTCACATATTACATGGTGGCATAAATGAATATCAATGCTCTGTCACCTCTACCTGTGGATCACCGTTGCCAAGTTTAACCTAGCTGGCAATAGAGCTAGGGACGAAACAAGAGTTAAAAGCATGGGTCCTGAACTTCCCTTGAAAGCTTCATGAAGCAAGGAATTATATCTGCAAGTCCAATTATGTAGTGGAGAAGTCAGTCTAAACCGAAGTGGTAAATAAGCACTGATAAGAGGACTTAGAGGGAAAAGAATGCAAGGATGTTTTAAGCACAGGCTGCCATATCCTGCCTTAGTTCTTTTCTGTAATATGGTAGGAAAATAAATAAATAAATAAAATGTCATCAGCAAGATGCTGGGATCGTTGAACTCAAATTTCGGCTTACACATAATTCTCTTTGTGAGCAGTATGAATACTGGGAACATATTTCAGTGAAATCAAAAGATTATTGAAATAATATTAAATGTCATCAGCACATATTAAAAATCAACTTCTTCCAAACAAGTGAGATGTATTAAGTGTTGACTATAAACCAGTCATACCAGGCAAGAAATAATGAAAACCCATTAATCTGAACAAGGTATGATTTTCTAGACCAGAGTGCAACAACTTATGTGCACTGAACATAAGTCCAGGTCAGGTCTTGGTCCTTTGAAAGTTTGTAGTCTGTGATATTGGATTTTGCATTTAGCTCTAAAAGGTCAGAAGAATAGCAGGAAAGCTCTGTTCAAAGTTTATCCATAAATCATTTTGTATTCATGGAAGAATTGCTTCATTGCTAGGAAAATTACCCAGAAACTAGATTGAAAATGTCTATAATGTCTATGAATTGAGTAGGTTCCAGATGGGCAGTGATCTGACAGTGACCACACATTTCAGAACATTGAAATACATATATTGGAAATATATATATATATAAAACCAAAAGTTTGTTGAGATTAAGACACTTTTCAAAGTTCTGCATTTTTATAGATTCAGAACTGCTGTCTTCAGCCCTGCATCTCTTTATGGTAATAAACTCTGAGGAAATCATTACTAATCATCAGAACAATATAGGCTTAAAAGGAATGGGTAAAATCATGTACTGTTTTTCTTATTATTACCTTCCAGAAATTTCATATAGTACTACTCAAAGAGTATATTAAAACACACACCCACATACACCCACACATGGAACTGATGAATGTAGGATTGTCCCCATGCCATACCCAGACTTTTTCACTAACAATCACAGCATTCTCTTCATAATCTCAACTGCAAGGTTCCCACTCTTTTACCACCTCATCAAGGCTCTCCAGCTCACCTCCTCTGGTACCCCAATTCAAACACTCATTAAACCTCTCTGGAACCTTCAGTCAATTACCAACACCATCTGTTATTTGGACACCCCCATGTCCTACTTCCCTCTTTATCCACAGAAATTCCATGAGCAGTTATTACAATCACACTCTTGCATGCACGCTCAGCTATATCCAAGGCGCATACCAGCGAAGAGTCCACATTTCAGTCTACTCAGCACCTGACCTTGTGTCAGTATAGATGGAGAAACCCACGATGAGGTTGGTTGATCCCGCTTGTTTTATATTCATCACCATGAACCAGACCCTGGGTGCTTTCCAGAGCTCATATTACACTTTCCCTCTTTCATTCATTCTCCAATCTTCTAGATGCCTATTTCTCACCTTCTCCTCTCCATCCTCAAGCCCCCAAACCCTTATCCTCATCCTCACTCTCAGAGAATAACCTGGCTTCCCATTTTCTCAAACAATCAGAAGACAACTTCCATAGACACCACGGCCTCTACCATCTGACCAGCATCTTCACTCATTCTGCCTGCCTTTTCCCTGAGGAAGATATTCTCTCTTTCTAAAGATACATATTTGACTTGTCACTATAACCCATCATCTTTTACCTATTTGAGAATATAACTCAAGTGATTGTTTCCTCCCTTTATTAGGTCATCAATTTCCCCCTTACTATTGGATCATTCCTATAAGTATATATTCTATTATTGCCCTATCTGTAAAAATTTAAAAATAAACACTTGATGTAATTCCTTCCACTAGAGGGTGCCTTATTTCTTTCTTTCTTTTGTGCCAATGTTCCTCGAAAGAATTGTCTTTACACCCTGTAGCAGTTTAATATTGATGGATTTCAAAAAGAAATATTGGATTATGTTTGTAAACTGATCTTTTCCTCTGGGCATATTAGATTATATTGGATTCGAGGTTTACTTGATTAAATAATCAGGTAAACCTTTTGTGCCAGTAGGGCATTCAGTCACCACCCCTTGGTGGGTGGGGACTCACAGATAAAAGACATGGCAAAGGACAAAGTTGGAAGGCTTTTAATGTTGGGGTTTTAATGTTGGAGTTTGATGCTGAAGCTTTAAGCTAGAGCCCCGGGGAGAGAGACAGAGCCGTTCACCTGATTGTCTACAGCTGACCTTGTGGCAAAAACAGAGGAGCTGAGCCCAGAGGAACCCAGGAAGCCTGAACCCTGGCAGACGTTGGCAGCCATCTTGCTCCAATGTGAAAATAGACTTTGGTGAGGGAAGTAACTCATGCTTTATGGCCTGGTATCTGTAAACTCCTACCCCAAATAAATGCCCTTTATAAAAGCCAACCAGTTTCTGGTATTTTGCATCAGCACCCCTTTGGCTGACTAATACACATCCTGTCCCTAATCCCTCCCTTAAGCCCTTTCTAGAATCCTAGGACCCTTCTCTGATCTATCTGCCTTTCCTTCCTTTATAATCTCATTAGCCTCATGCTTTTAATCTCATCCACATGCAGAGGACTCCCAAAGTTATCATTTATATTTTCAGCCCAGACATTTTCTCCATATTTTTCCCCACTGCCTACTCAGCACCCCTACTTGAATGTCTAAAAGATATATCAAACTCAGCATGTTCAAAACTGAACTCTTAATCTTTTCCCCCAGACCTACTCCATCAACTTCCCCACCTCAATTGATTGTAAAATCATACCTTCAATGCCCTTGTCAAAAACCTTAGAATCATACTTAATCCCTTTCTGATATCCCATGTCCTTTCCATTAGGAAATCTACTGTCTATACCATCAAAATATATCCAGAATCCAACCACATATGCCCACTTCCACGGTTCCTTTCATGGGCCAAGCCACCAGCATCTCACTTGAGTTGCTGTATACCCGCTTACACTCATATCTTCCCTGATTCTAAACTTGCATCCTAAAGTCAATTTCTAATATAGAAGCTTAAAGGATCCTTCTAAAAAATGTAAATTGTGACACTCCAGTAGCAATAATCCCTCATTCTAAATAACATTCTCTAATAAAAGGAACCAGAGCTCTTCGGAGAAATGTCTATCCCTGGTGTGGGTCAGGGAAAGTACAAGATAAGTAAGGAACATTTTATAGTACCAGAATGAAGGAAGTGTTCAAAGAATATTGGGGCATATCAAAAGAGCACAGAAACCAACTTGAAGTAGTTCTCATTGGCCAAATCTGGGAGAAATGAGAAACAACATAAATAATGTTAATAATCCATGCGTTCATACTTAAAGAAATAAAAAATTAAGTATTAAAATAGGCAAGCAGGACAGTTCTTCTTACCATTGCATTCCAGTCTATGAATATAGACATGAAGATGGAAATGGGAATCGCCATTTACCAGATACCACAATATCATTGTTGCAGGCAGGAATCATTAATAAATGCTAAATTTAGTGGGTTGAAACATGATGAGAAATTGGATGTTTTGTTTTGTTTTGTTTTAAATATAGGGGGATTTCCAGACACCCCTAACCCATTCTCCTATTTTCTCCTACTAACAACATCATACGTGACTGTGGTACCTTTTTACAATTGATGAACACATATTGAAGCAATGCCACTAACCAGAGTCTTCAGTTTACATTATGGTTTACACTTTGCACTGTACAAATTTATAGGGATTTTCCCCCCAAGATGGCTCCTTCATCTGTTGGTTCATTTCTGCTCGTTGTCTCTGCTTGTTGTCTGCTCATTGTGCCAACTCATTTTCTTTAGGAGGCACCGGGAGCCAAACCCGGGACCTCCATGTGAGATGCAGGTACTCAACAGCTTGAGCCACATCTGTTCCCTGCTTGTTGTGTCTGCATGTTGCATCAGCTTGTTGCATCTGTTTATCTTCTTTAGGAGGCACCAGAAATCAAACCCAGGACCCCCCATGTGGGGGACAGGTGCCCAACAGCTTGAGCCACATCTGCTCCCGAGAAGTGGGATATTTGCATTGCTTTCAAGTCCTCCCCACAGGACACTTATCAGTTAAAAGGGGTAAAAGCAACTTTAAAGTGGAGAACTCTGGCGACAACACCTCAACCAACTGACCAAAGTTAGCCTCCCCAGTAGTGAGCCATATCAAAGTCACGTACTGCTTGGCATGATCCATTACAGGAGCACAACATCACTCCTGTGACTCCTGTGAAAAAGGCACACCCCCAACCTAATCGGGAGCAAATATCAAACCAAGATGGAGGGACATTCTAGAAAATTACCAGCCAGCACTTTCAAAACCGTTAAGACCACGAAAGACAAGAAAGCCTGGGAAACCTCCCAAGATCGGAGGAGTCTAAAGACTCAAACAAGTAACTGTGGTGTGGGAGTGCTAGACTGAATTCTGTACCCCAGAAAAACATCTCCTTAATCTTAGTATGCTCCTGGCTGTGAACCCACTGTAAACAGTAATTTTTGAAGATGCTGTTTTCAGTGAAGATGTGGCCAGCGGAATCCGGGGGCTGGTGATCCTAGTACTGGAGGCCTTAGAGAGAAGGCTACAGAGCAGAGCTTCCAGGGAGGAGAAGCTGGAAGTTGGTGGGCCCCGAAGAGAAAGGGGGGGCTAGCACCGTGGGATGAGAAAGACCAGGGGAGCGTCAGGGGTGGCAGATCAGCCAGAAGATAGAGTGGAATTCTAGAAAAGGGTCCAGGAAAAGGATATTAGTTAAACTATGGCAAAGTTTAAACCAGGTGTATAGATTACAGTATGACATCGATATCAATTTCCTGACTTCAAGAATTGTATTATGGTTATATAAGATGTTATCATCAAGGGAAGTTGAGCGAAGGGCAGGCAGGGACTCTCTTTTGTACTTTTTTGTAACTATTACATTATTTCAGGGAAGCAGATGTAGCTCAACTGATAGAGCGTCCACCTACCACACAGGAGGCCCAGGGTTCAAACCTAGGGCCTCCTGACCCATGTGGAGCTGGCCCATGTGCAGTGCTGATGTGCACAACAAGTGCTGTGCCATGCAGGGGTGTCCCCTGTATAGGGGAGCCCCACGGCAAGGAGTGCACCCCGTAAGGAGAGCCACCCAGCGTGAAAGAAAGTGCAGCCTGCCCAGGAGCAGCACCACACACATGGAGAGATGACACAACGAGATGACGCAACAAAAGGAGACACAGATTCCTGGTACCACCAAGAATGCAAATGGATACAGAAGAACATACAGCGAATGACACAAGAGAGCAGACAACCGGGGGGAGGGGAGGGAGGGGAGAGAAATAGATTTAAAAAATTTTTTTTAATTATTTCAAAATAAAAAGTGAGAAAGAAAGCGTAAATCACGTAATGCTGCTTCTCTGCCCCAAACCTTGCCATGGCTTCTCATTCTGCTCACACACTGACCAGCTGAGCCCATTGCTCATTCTTTCCCGCTGCAGTCACACTGTCCTCCTCTCTGCCCTTCAACAGGACAGGCATGCTCCCTCCTCCGAGTCTTCCGCTGGTGCTCCTTTCCCTGGAACGGCCTGCCCATTTTTTTAACAAACGGCCTGCATACTCATTTTCACTGGACTGCGCAGATTGTGTAGCCGTCCCTGGCCCCAGGGTATGTTGTAAAGGTGTTGCTAATCTTCTACTTTAAATTTCTCGGGATTGGCTAAAGTTTCTAATGTGAATGCATGGCATTTATTTTTTCATTTGTGGTTACATTTCAAATATTAAAATGAGCTTATTAGAAACACAGAGAGGATTGATTCTACGGGATTACTTTCCTGATGGAAAGATTGTCTAGAATACCTCCAACAGAACTTTCTGTGACCACGGAAATGCTTTATAGTCGCACTGTCCAAAATGCTAGTCACTAGCCATGCATGTCTACTGAGAACTTAAAACATGATGACTGCAACGAAAGCCCTGCATTCTTAAGTTCATTTAATTTTAATTAATTTAAATGTACATAACTTATTCTGTCTAGTGGCTATTGATAGAGAACACATATCCAGGGGTGGAATTATAGACCTACAATGGGTATTAGCTTCTTTTGTCTGCTGTAACAAGCTACCACAAACTCAGTGGCTGAAAACAACAGAAACCTATTGTCCTATGGCTCTGGGGTCAGATGTCTGAAATCATTCTCACTGGTCTGAAACCATGGTGTTGACAAGGTTGTACTCCTTCCAGAGGCTCTAGGGGCCAGGACATCCAGAGGCTTCCAGCGCCCGGTGGCTGCCAGCTCTCCTTGGCTTGTGCCATGTCACTCGCATCCCTTCCTCCATCCTCTGTCTCTTATCTACCTCTGTCTCTTTCTTACAATGACTGTACTGGACCTACACGTATAGCCCAGGATCATGCCTATAATCCTAATCTCAAAGCCCGTACTTTAATCACACCTGCACAGACCCTTTGTCTACCATCCACAGGTTCCAGGGATTAGGACTGAGACCTCTGGGGTCTCCTGTCCAGCCTACTGCACCAGAGGAGCCCACTCCCCAGGCTTTCAGATTCCCCGCCTATCAGTGGCTTTTCATAGAATTCACATGGGCTCTTATCACCAAGTCCAGTCTTGTCCCAAACTAATTAAGGTAAAGGGCAACAAAATAGCCTGACAAATCTTACTGGCCTGTTTTGAAGTATGGTCCCCAACTCACGGTAGTTCAAATTGGTTCAAAGCCCAGGAGACGATGCTGCCAAATGAAGCCCGGTTGACAGAACGTGCAAGCACAGAAAAACTGAACTGATGGATCATTGAAGGAGATTTACGGGATACCTACAAAGCTGAGCAAAGAGCCTCGGCTCAGCGGAGCGGCCTGCTACACCTCACTGTGCTTGGTCAACCTGCCCAGGTTCCTCGGAGGTGATCTGACAAGGGTCAGGGCTCAGAGTCAGCTCTTAGGTTGGCCTCCAGTCCCAGTGCTCCTCACGATGGGACGTTGTACGGTGCTGTATCCCGTACGATGTCTCAGCTTGTACCATCTGCCTTGTTGTTTTCTTACATTGAGGCAGCAAGTAAATAGCTGCCCTTTCTGGGAAGTGGTTGTGGCTCAACTGATAGAGCACCCGCCTACCATATAGGAGGTCCAGGGTTCAAACCCAGGGTCTCCTGACCCATGAGGAGCTGGCCCATGTGCAGTGCTGATGCGCACAAGGAGTGCCCTGCCATGCAGGGGTGTCCCCCGCATAGGGGAGCCCCACGTGCAAGGAGTGTGCCCTGCAAGGAGAGCCGCCCCAGGTGAAAAGCACAGCCCGCCCACACACACGGAGAGCTGATGCAGCAAGATGACCTAACAGAAAAGAGACGCAGTTTCCCAGTCCCGCATAACAAGAATACAAGTAGACCCAGAAGAACACACGGCGAATGGGCACAGAGAGCAGACAATGGGGAGGAGAGGGAGAGAAATAAATAAAATAAATCTTTATAGATAGATAGATAGATAGATAGATAGATAGATAGATAGATAGATAGATAGATAGATAGATAGCTGCCCTTTCCTTGGATCATGCTGCCAGCCTGGCCTATGACCAAGAAGAGTTAGGGCTCTAGAGACCCCCAGAACTTGTTCACCTGCCCCCCACACACACAACTTAATCTAATCTTCCCTACTATCTTTTGCCAAGTCCCCTTGAGCACCCTTCCTATCTCTTGATCATTTCCCCTAAGAGGACTCCCTCACACCTGCCATTTCTCTCGGGGTATTACCTCGCTTTTGATTTCTCCCTCCTAAATCCAGTGTGAACTCCCTAATGGACTTAGCCTTGGGAACCTAAATCCAGAAGGTCTCCATTTTACCTGGATGTCCTCCCTGCTCCATCGACACGCCTGTGAATACTAACCGCTTGAACGAGGAAAGAGGGAGAAAGGAAGGAAATACTAAGGCAAAAGAAATCTTGTAAGTATTTTAAAACTATCTCCCCCTAAGAATCCTTAACTTCTCGCTTTTTATCATATTACACTACGATTTTTAATGACCTTGCCAAGCATGGGATGTGACAATGAAAATAGCAGAGACATGAGCTTTGTCTCAACAAAATTACCTCCTCCATCCTGCGACTGCCTTAACGTGACAGAACAAAATGAACCAGTGAAACCAGCAAATCACCACTGAAACGAGGGCACCACGTCGAAACAACCTGCCTTCAGGGACGCGAGCGCAGTGTGACGAGGTCTTGCTCCAGGGCACACTGCCTGGTAAGCAAAGGGGAAGGCAGCGCGCGGGTCCCGAGGTTCCTCCCTAAGCCGCAGCTTGCAAGGGCATCACTAGTGCCCTAGACACGTGCGACAAGAAAATTACCTGGCAGTGGCTGTAGCTCAGCGGGCGAGCGCCTGCTGGCCATGTATGAGGTAGGGGCTCGATCCCTGATACCTCCTAAAAAACAAGGCAAATGAACAGATGAAAAAAACCAACTCTCATGGGGGAGCAGATTAGCTCAGTGGTTGAGTGCCTGCTTCCCATGTATAAGGTCCTGGGTTCAATTTTCAGCACCTCCTAACCCTAACCCTAACAAGAAAAAAGAAAATCACCCCTCAGCTCTCTATATAATCTTTGTAGATTGCCATCAGGACAGAACCATACAGGAAATTGTATACTGTTCTCTTTTTAAAAAATTGTGGAAAGTTCATTCATTCTCAACCCATTCCCATAGGTCTCCCTGAAGTCCCAAATAAAAAAATTTTTTTAAAACCTCAATCTCTGGACTGACAATGTGATAGCCAGGCCCTGAGCCTCAACAGACTCCAGCGCCTACAATCTGATTTATTGGACTCACCTCACTCAGCTAAGATGGAGTTGAAGAAGGACAACCACCACACCATGGAGCCTAGAGTGCCTACAACTGAAAGCGAGAGGATTGCATCCAGTATCCATGAGGAATCTGAGCCTCCTCTTGACATAAAGGTGCAATGGACACAACCAATCCAATGTCCACAGAGAAACGGTAGCATTGGAATGGGAAAAGTGGATATGGTGGCTGATGGGTATGGGGAATGGCAGGAAGAGATGAGAGGTGGAG
Source organism: Dasypus novemcinctus (assembly GCF_030445035.2). Lineage (NCBI taxonomy): Eukaryota > Metazoa > Chordata > Mammalia > Cingulata > Dasypodidae > Dasypus > Dasypus novemcinctus. The sequence goes on along the minus strand of NC_080701.1, from coordinate 6,082,316 downwards.
GCACCTTTGGGACTTGGAGTTGCCCTGGATGGTGCTTCAGGGGCAATCACCAGACATTGTAAATCCTCCCAGGGCCCACTGGATGGAATGGGGGAGAGTATGGGCCATGATGTGGACCACTGACCATGAGGTGCAGAGGTGCCCAGAGACGTACTTACCAAATGCAATGGATGTGTCATGATGATGGGAATGAGTGTTGCTGGGGGGGGGGAGTGTTGGGGTGGGGGTGGTGGGGTTGAAGGGGTTCTCATATTTTTTTTTAATGTAATATTTTTACAAAATCAATTTAAAAAAATAAATAAATAAATAAATAAATAATAATTGGATTAGAAAAAACAATGCTGACGACTTAGTATATGTTGGGCTTGTACTAGTGTTCTACTTGCATCATTATAGTCCACTCTTCGTAATCATCCTGTTAGATAAAATCATTGGGGCCCCCTCTCTACCTGTTAGAGCTGAAAGGGTGGACCCACTAATCTGCAAACAGAATTCTGTCCAGATATACTTCATATTTATTAGCACATTACTTAGCCTTCTTTGGAAATCAGTACAACTTTACGTTTTAATGAGTACCACCTCCTTTTAGTAGAATAAATCTTTAATGAAAGATCAAATTTGACCAATATGAGCAAAGACCAACAAAAGATCGTGGGGAGGATTAGATTAACTTGCTCAGTCACTGTACTTATTCTGCTTCCAATTTAAAAGTAGTAAATCTCTGTATAATCCTTTGAATGGCTTCTAGTCACTGAAATATATTTTGTGTCTTCCACAGCAGTGAAACACTGATTAAAAGTAAGATTTGTGAAATATCAAGCAGCATTAGCTCCTCAAATTGAAAATGATGATTTCACATTCAACAAGCCTGTTGGAGACAGCCGTAAGCAAAAATCAGCTGATTTGACTCAAGGCATGTCTGCGGCATGTCTAGAGTTATTATAGACAAAGAGCTAACTCAGAAGGAGTTTCACAGAGTTAGAAACCATCACTCAACTTTCTAACAGCTCTAACTCATACCCTAAACCACCATGACACCAAGAAAGTAAGCAAGTAAGAGAGTAAAAATGTTCTAGCAATAATTTTAAAAATTGATGTTTTTTATTTTTAACAATTTTTTAAAGTAGTTTTATTTGTTAATGCTTACTAGATGCTAGGCACATACTAAGCACGAACCATTCACTTATTTGACAAATATTAATCAGGACTTAACAAACTTTTCATGCCATCGGATGCTACAGCTCATTTTTGTCTCATATTGACCACTTTTTAACTAAGTGATTTTGGCTGCATTATTTAAATCCTGAAATAACGAGGTGAAAATAATCCCTACTCGACAGCAGGTAGGAGGTAGTGTGTGCAACGCCCTTGGAAAAGTGCCTGTCACAGAGTGAGCTCTCAATGAAAGTAGCTGCTGAAGCACATAAGGACCAGAGCTACAGGAGTACTCCTAGAACAAGAATCTGAGGTTCCTCATCTTAGTGGATCTACATTCCTATGGGAAGAGATGCAAACAAGCAATTTCTAAAAGGCAATTTTATTTTATATGGTGATAAAGAAAACAAACATGGCGATCAGATTGGCAATACCTAGGACCCTGGGATGGCGAGAGCCACAGGGGGCCTTTCTGTAGAGGATCATTTGAGATGGAATTAAAGGATGAAAATGAGCTAGATGTGCAAAGAATCCAAAAAAAAGGCATTCCAGGCAGAAGTACAACAAGCATAAATGCCCAGAGAACGTGAAGCAGGAGCCAGAGCAGTTAAGCCCTTGGAAAGGAGTTTAGAGTCAATTCTAAGAACAAAAGCAAAGTGTTGAATGGCTTTAAGTAAGAGGGTAGCATAGAATGAGTCAACCTTTTCTTTTAGTGACTTTGCTTTCTGTCTGAAAGGACAGAAAATGGAGAGAATCGAGAAGAAAAGCAGAAACATCAGTTGGGAAATTATGGCAATATTCCAGGTAAGATAAGATGAGCCGGCAGAAATAAAAATTAATAAGAAGTCTGTGAGGTAGGTATCATCATTATCCTAATTTTAAGGATAAGGGAACCAAGGCATAGGGAATGTAAAAACTTGGCCAAATCCTGTGCTGGGACTCAAGCACAGAATTTCCTGACTCTGGCATTGAGATGTTAGGATGCAAGGTGTGTGGTTATGTAAAAAATTAGCATTCACTGTCATGCTTCCTAAAACAGCCTGTCCAGAATCAAATCAAACACCATGAAATACATTTTGTAAGTAGCTTCTGTAGTGTATCTGCTGGATGGAGCATCTCCAAATTTGTTAAGTCTTGCAAATTTCAAAGTTTCTTTTTCTTTCTGCCTTTCCTTTAGTCTCTTAAGGCATACTCGGAAACAAAGCACTGCAGGATTACTTGTGACTTTACTGTTGGGATTTTTATTTGAGGTAAGATTGTTTGTTTTTGTTGCCATATTCTCCAAAAAAGGATTGCTTTCTGCAATGTGTAAACTTCCACTTGAGAAGGGAAAATTGGACTCTCTTTTTGTCTCTAGCCCTAACCCACGTGAGGGATTCCGAATTGTGGGATTATTGGTTTGCCATGCCTTGATTTTCACCTGAAGCAGAATTTTGATTGCAAGGACATAAAGAGAATTCATTTCTTCAGTGTTGCCACCATCCCCAGTCTAACAAAGCCATCAGCTTTGAGCACGTGACACGACACCTCCCTGGAGGCAATCTCTTGACCTCTAGGAGTATCCGCAGTTGAAGGGGCTCCTAACGGGAAGTGCTGAGATATGTTAGGAAGGAGGTCCATGGTCAGCACAGGGAGAGAGGCTTTTCTGAACTACATCCAGGTAAGACAGGTAATGTCATCACACTCTCCAGATATTCTGAATATCATGCGCTTCAAAGGTTCTTTTATTTAATTAGGAGAAGGAGACCTGAGGTAGAGCAACACAGGAGAGTTTATTAAATGGCATAACCTTCAAAGTGAGGAAAGGAGAAGAAAGCGTTGCTGTATAACAACTGAACTCTTACACATCTTGAGTTCAATTTCACTATTTTAAAAAACTGTAAGTACAATGTTATTAGAAGGCAATTCTTTAGGCCAACAATATTTTTTCATATTTTGTATATCAAAATCAACTGGTCTTTCTCTCTCAGTAAAACTTTTGAAGAAGGACTTGACAAGGTGGAAATGGAAGAACAGGTGTGAAAAATTCATAAGATAGTCACAATCTATCCATTAACTTTCCTGGAGTCACTTGATTTTCCCAGCTTCATCCTTTTTTTCATTTCCTGAGTCAAAAAGAGATTGCAGTCTGTGGGAATTGAGGGAAGTTACAACTGTAGAAGAATAGAGAATAAGAATCGAGATTAAAATTCAGGCAGCAGAGAAATGCACATACTGTCAGAAAGGAGCATATGCTGTAATAAACTTCACCAACTTTTAATATTGAAAAGGTGGCCTATTTGTTTTTATGTGTTGTCTAATTCCATCATAAATTCCTAAAGGCTATAACTCATATGGCTCTAGCACAAAGTCATGCTTAATTTACTAATCGCCATGTTCCCCCTGAAATGAAAGGATGTGACAGCCATGGTAATCACTGGTGGAATTTAAATAAGATGGGTCACTGACAAGATTTGGCCACAGCTTGGCTACTCCACCTTCAGATATGCATTCCTGTAACTCCACACCCTGGAGGCTCTATTTACGTAAGAGGCTCTGATGTACTTTTCCAAAGCTTACCATAAAGGCTCTACAGATAAGCCTGATGCTTGTTGACATATATATTATTTTCCCCTGAATGGTGTCTAGAAAACTGTCAGTGGAAATGAGGACACAGGATCAGTGAGCGAGGGACCCAAGCTCCTGTCCCCACCATTCTCTTTAGCTTTGAGCGGGTCACCTCCATATCTGGTGGCGTGCTGATAAATGCTTAACAGCCAGGTCTCCCAAAATAAAACAGCCTTGATTTGCAGCATTTGCCAATTTCCTGGAGTATTTCCAGCTCCCAACATGACAGCACTGACGGCGAGCTGTGAAGAGCTGTGCACAGTTGGTCCAGCACCAAGCTACAGTGTCTTCTTCAGAGGGCAACAAGAGAGTGAGGAGGCCGGCAAGGAGGACGACGAGAGGCTAAATTGGCAACCACCACGGTGCTTGCTTGTATAATTTGCCATGATTCTGACTTAAATGTCACTTTCATGCTTCATGGAATTAAGCCTTCAACCACTAGATAATATGACATGCTGTGAAGAGCTATAAAAGATGTGTTTGGTTTATAATTATAGAAGTTCACAAAAATAGAAACTCATTTCAATAGCTCATATTTATATCTGCATCTTTTCTTTGGTACAGGATAAATTATCATGAAAGAAAAACTGTATCTTTCTGAAAACAAGATAGGTTATGTTCTCCTCATATCCCGAAAGATGGAGATTTCTGGTTCTTGAACTAAGATGACACTTTGGTTTGCCATCATGCAGCTCACACGTGAAAGTGGAATATTGCTTAGAATTCATTGTAATAATAATCAGTGAAAAAACATTCAAGATCTGTTATCTGACTCCAAATACAAATACAGTCTGCTCTTTAACTCCTTGTATAAATACAATGGCAAGGCAAAAAAATCTCACCACACCTAAAACTTCTGCTAATACCTGCACCTGACACCTTGACAGCTTTCATGGCTCTTGGACAAAGCAAATCTACTCCTGAACAAAGCTGCGATGTCGCAACTTGCAGACTATCCATGTTCAGTTACCACCGAGTCAGGCTGGGTCCTCTCCAGGAGCAGACACTTCCCCTACCATGAAGCGGACATCAATATCCTGCACAAAATAGAGAAGCAAAATTGTCATGGAAGAATTCTCCCTAAACTGCTTGCCTTATCTGCAAATATAGGTTACTGTCATGGTTTCAAAAGGAAAGGAAGGGAAGCAGATTTGGCTCAACTGATAGAGCATCCACCTACCACATGGGAGGTCCATGGTTCATTCAAACCCGGGCTTCCTCGACCCGTGTGGTGAGCTGGTCCATGCACAATGCTGATGCACAGAAGGAGTGCCGTACCATGCAGGGGTGCCCCCACATAGGGGGGCCCCACGTGCAAGGAGTGTGCCCCATAAGGAGAGCTACCCAGTGTGAAAAAAGCACAGCCCACCCAAGAGTGGTGCCACACACACGGAGAGCTGATACAGCAAGATGACACAACAAAAAGAGACACAGATTCCTGGTGCTGCTGACAAGAATTCAAGCAGACACAGAAGAACACACAGTGAATGGACACAGAGAGCAGACAACTCGGGGGAAGAGGTCAGGGAAGGGGAGAGAAATTTAAAAAATAAAAAATAATAATAAATCTTTTTAAAAAAGGAAAGGAAATTCATTTTTGTGGCAGTGACAACCCTTTGTAACATCTTAACTCTAATTCTAGCATCTAAAATTTCTTTTTTTAAATGAATGAATCAATTTTATTGATACATATTATTAAGCATACATTTCATCCAAAGTGTGCCATCAATGATATTTGCTATGATCACATGGTTGTACATTCATCACTTCAATCATTATTACAGCATTTTCATTATTTCAATAATAACAATAATAATAAACAAAAAAATTCTTCACCTCTCAATCTCTCCGTGCTTCCCCTGCTGTGCATAGCCGCTATTTCTGGCTAATCCTGAGCAATTATTTATTGACTTTTTAAGCAGTTTTATTGAGATATGTTCACACACCATATGATCAGTGGAGGGTGCTGCGCCTACCTGAGTCACACACCCTCAGAGAGACGAGCCGTAGTAGCCATTAAAAAGGTCACGGAGTTGTAAAAAGGGACAAACGGAATAAGAAATAACTCTTAAAATAAAAATGGCAGAATTTCTTTTTAAAAAAAATAGATATTTTGGGCAGTGAGAAAATCTCCCAACAAGAAGAACAAAAAGACAAAGAAGTGAAAAATTGAGGGGAAAAAAGAAGAAAATATGATGTTGGCTGTCATTTAGAAAAAGCGGTGAGTCAGTCACCTTCCTGGGATTTGGGCCTCATGCCCTCTGTCCATCTCAGCTGGTCGCAGCCCGAGCCCCCGGGCAGTGTCGGGGAAATTGCCCTTGGGTTGGTCGGGCTGAATACGATCTTTGGGGATCCGAGAAAACCCAGTAGGAGCACGTCTGTCATTTGAGACTTCAGATCAAAAGATGGAAAACTGGATATACATCTAAGATTACTCATCAGTGTGACAAATGCGTCACCTGGACTTTTATTCCATCTCTCAGATCTCGCAGTTCAATGCAGTAGCCACCAGCCAACATGGCTAATTACATTTACATTCATTGAAATTAAACAACATTTAAATTCATTTCCCATTACCATTACCCACATTTCAAGGGTCAAAAGCCTCATGGGACTCGTATATTAGACACTCAGACAGAACGTTTCCATCGTCGCGGAAAGTTCCATCGGATGACTCAGATACTATGGCCCCATCACACTAGCCAACAAAGAAACTGTCCCTCGCCCTAACCTACCGTTTGCTATGTTTTTGCAGAAAGCATTTGGCCTAGCAGCTTCTTGTGAACAGTCAGATGTTAGAAGCATCCCCTTCTGGAAACTGAGCTCCTTGAATGAGTCTGCAACTCTTCTTTCATCTGTACTTACGATGGGGAGAAATGGAGAAAACACCTATCAGATCATGCTTAACATAGTAATTCCCAAGTATTCTCCTGTGCCAGCCGGAGGAATTAAGCTTCTGGATTCCCAGAATTGACTCCTTCCCCATATTTTGTAATTTAACTTCTTGACCCTAGTATAATAGAAAATCTGGATAACAAGCAGTGTTTTAGTCCTTGGAAGGAAGCCCCCAAATGCTGCCCCATTTCCTGGCAGCCCAGATGTTTCTCAACTGAATCCTGCCTCTTCCCAGCTGGATGTTCAAGCAAGCTCGGAGAGCCTCCTCTCTTGGACCTACCAAGTAGAAATTCTCTCTCCAACAGACAAAGGCTAATTATTGTCCTTGAGTATGAAAAATTCACTCAGCGCTCCCTGAAAAAAAAAAAAGACATCAGAGAACAAACCTAAAGCCAGCAGTTTCTGGATTAGATTTTGCAGAACCTCCTATCTATTAATTCCCAGTTGATTCAGCAAAAACTCTCTCGTTGCACGTAATCTGAATGAACTTTGGTTACCACAAAGGGCAGAGTATCAGCAAACTAGTTCTACGGTGGATAAAACATATAAACTAGTGCACCTTCCTGTCAGATGGCCCTTGCCTGGTCAAACAAGGAAACTCGGTAAGCAGAAAACTGCACATGGCAGCCTATCTTGACACAGAGGACGAGACAATGATATTTTGCCAAAACACACCATCCCAGGAAATTAACAACATCTGAATTAAAGGCGCATGCCTGAGGTCTTTTCTCCTCTGCTCCGTCGCTGGCAGCCCAGTTCTCCGTACTGGTGCTCCGTGGCAGGCACCCAGTTGCCCTTATCTTGAGGCTATGCAGCCCCACCTCTGGACTCTGACTCTACCCGTCACACGTGATCTACCTAAGGATCTTTTCTCCCATCCTGAGAATGTTCTAAGATAGTACATGAATGACTCACCCATTTTACAAATATGGATTCAGGAGAATTTAAGTATAGCTCATAGGTCATTTCTTCTATTTGGAGAAAAGCATAAGGGCTTTGAGTCAATGCAAGACAAACTTATTTCCTTCTCATTTTTATTCTTTTTTAAACTATTGTATCTAATTTTTTTTAGTCCTTTTCCTCTGTTTCCTTTTTCTAATGTGAAACTGTGTGAGAAGTGAGCAAAGCAAGTCTCAAGGGAATCCCAAAATGCTGTTTAACTTGACATTCCTAAAGTCATTTCCACTGCACAAATTATGAGCACACATCACGGGGTAAATACAAGAAAAGAAGGTTTCCATTTCCTCCCTGAATATCATTAACCTGAGATGGTCCTTTTCAGTTGACTGTGGGCTCCTTCCAGGTTGGTGGTGGGACCAGGGTCTTTTACCGTGTGGAAAATGGATGTCTGTGACCCATTAGTTTCTGGTTAGTCTAACCTCCATTGGGGTCATGAAAAAACTGGGAACAACTTCCATTTATTCTCTCCTATTTGTTCTGTCATCTGTAGGATTTAACTGGAATAAAGAGACACATTTTCTCATTAATCAATGTAGTTAAGGAAAAATTTTATTGCTGTGAGTGGCTTGGGCAGCATGCCCGTCTCAGAGTGGAAGATGTTGAGCTGACCCATTTTCCCATAAGATGTGTGCTTCTGCATCTTCCGCCAATATGCCTTAGTCTGCTGAAATACATTAAAAAGTAGGAAAGATAAATATTCTCAGCTCGCTGTTTGGAGATAGTGGATTGAACTATAAGACATGTGGAAGTTATAGCTTTGTGCCTGCTTACAGTATAATAAATAACTTCAAAATAGACTAATTCTGTGTAAAACGAAATCGTAAAACAAATCAGGAAGCTAGAAACATAAAACTCTGGCTGATCAAGTTGAATTAGAGACCTCGCTCAATTTAGCCACCAAACCTGATTAAGAGTAAGAAAAATATGAAAGGTGTGGGACTATCGGGTGAAAATGCCTCTAGACAAATATAATATAGTACTTTCTTTGAAAGTATTTGAGATATCAATTCAGTAGAGAACAAAAAGAAAGGCTTTCATTAAGAAAATCCTGGCCTTAAATTTGCTTTTTTTGTGAAAAAAAAGGCACAATAATAATCATAATCCATCCTTGAATAGATTGCATACTCCACAAAGGAAGTGTGTGTGTGCCTTTTGTTTGCTGGTGAAGTCCAAGCAAAGGCTGACACAGAAGGTGTACAACAAATATTTGTTGAATAAATTATATGACAGTCTCCTGTGCATTATATGGTCTCAGCTGGCCAGAATAAAGACCAGCCTTGTCCCTGGAGGGGGAGTTGTGAACTTTCTGCCCTTAAGAGGAGAGCAACTCAGGTGGTGCCACAGGGATGGGAGTCAGCTCAATGCCATGGTGGGGGGGGGGGGGAGCCTTTATGGAGAGGGGCGGTGGTCAGTGGTCAGTGGGTGCCAGGGCCCAGCACTCTGTAAAGACCAAACCAACTCTGATTGGATGATGAAGCCTCCCCTAAAGATTCAGGCTGATTTAACCCAGTCCGCCTCCATTCAAAACCATAGCGCCATGTTTTATTTTCTTTGCAGTTCTTACGTTATTAAAAAATTGTATTGTTCAACTATGTGTTTACTGCTGATATGTTTTGGCTCATCCCACTAAAATGTAAGCTCCACAGGTGAAGGGCCCTTGTCTTAGCCCTTAGAGAAGTGGTAGACCCTAGAAAAACTTGCCTGCACAAATGAATCCATCAACATCCACCATCTGCTGGAATGGTCTGTCTCAATAACCCTTCTTTCCATTACTCTCTCTGATATACTTGGCCTGGGTGTACAATTGCTAAGCGGTTTTAACCTCTTTGTGCTGCTCTCCTTTCCTCCTCTTTCCTCCCCTGTGACTTAGAGGACCTTCTTCTTAAGGGGCTGAGAAGCTCTTAGGAGACCTGGCAGGACCACGTAGAGCCCGAGAGAAAAGAGCCATGGTTTGACTGGCTAAAGCAAGCTCTCCTTCTGCTCTGGCCATCAGAGAACTAATCACAGGAGCCAAGACTAGGAAATAAGGAGCCTGTCAGGCCTGCTTCTGATCCAGGCCTTGAGCCGGCAGGAAAATGGTCCTTCCCATCTCACATTCACTCTTGTTTTCCAGAATAAGATGCAACCTGGGGGTTTTAGGGTCAGATCTCCAATGGGTAAAAACATGCTCTTTTGGATTGTCCTTTGTGGCACGGCATTCCTTGGCACCCTATGGCAACAAGCAGCAAGTCTATTATTCAGATCCTTGCACTGTATGTCCCGCTATCAAAATTAAAAGCACAGTCAAGGAAACTGAGCCTCAGAGCACTAGAAACAAGACGTCAACACGGGCCATCCCACTGGAAGGCATAGCGCTGCCCTCCTACACCAAGCCACCGAGAGTTTGAAAATTCAAAGAGAAGTTTAAGGAAGCACACTATGACAATACACATCTTGATTCTCTTTTATTCTTTAGTTGAGAGGTAATTTAAGAGATTTGTTCTTAAAACAACCAGCCAACGCAAAAGATGTAAACAAACCTTAACTTTAAAATAGTAAGAAAAATCTTGTTACCACCTTGACTCATTTCTTTGTCATCTTTGCTTATTGCTTCTGTTGCTCCTTCCAGGCAATTTTCTGGAAATACGGAATATGGTGGGTTTTTTTCTCATTTATCCAATTTAGCAGTAATCCTAAATCTTGAAGTGATAACACTAGACATTATAAATTCATGGTAAAACTTGGAATATTTTTTATAAAAATCTGGCGAGGCCCTGTCATTCATGTCACTTAAAGAGCTATTTTTGGGGAAGTGGCTGTGGCTCACTCAGTTGGGCTCCCGCCTACCATATGGGAGGCCCTGGGTTCACGTCCCGGGGCCTCCTTGTGAAGGCAGGCTCATCCGAATGCTGCGGAGAGCCCCCAGCCCACAAGCACCACGAAGTGCTGACTCAGCAAGGTGATGCAACAAAATAAAAAGGAGACAAGTAAAAACACAGAAGAGCAAGCAGCAAGTGGACACAGAGAGTAGACAACAAGCAAGGCGCAGGGGGCGGGGGGATAATTAAAAAAATAAACACAGACACAGAAGAATGCACAGCAAATGGACACAGAGAGCAGACAGCAAGCAAGCCTCAAGGGTGGGGGGGGATAAAATTTTTTAAATTAAGAAAAGAGCTATTTGTGCAGTTCCTAGTGCAAATGGTTGGCTATCTAATAAGGGTAAAGTATTTTCTTCTCCAATTCCACATACTCCTTCCTTATCGCAGCAGTTCTACCCTTTGTACAAACACTACTTGAAGTGGATTTACTGGTCTTTTCCCAAAAGTTACCATTTTTCATCCATTTCGGTGTTTCTTCTCTTCTTAAACTATGAAAAAAAAATGTGCTTTTTTATTTACCTTATGTCCCTTCTAGTTCCTCAAAAGCAAGAACATGATCTTACACATCTAGCCTCCGACTGCACTGTCCATAGAAACGAAGCAAGGGTTAATAGCCAATAATTATGCTCCCCTGCATGTTCCACCCATCCAAAATAATGTAATACATTTGTGGTCATTAGATTTGCATTGAACTAGAAATTTAGAAAAAGCCTTAGGCCAATAATGGACACTGGGCCGTTATTGGACATTAGCTGTAAAAAGTCTAGGCTGGATACTAAGGAATTAGCCAATCACCCTGCTCACTTTCAACCCAATCCCATTACATTTAATGGCTATCTGTGTCCTTCGAAATTTTAATTACCTAGAAAGCTGCTGGTACCCTAGGTCCTGCTGGGGGAAATCATTACCCAGCAGCATTGTTCCCCAAGTACTTGATGTTCTTGGAGCAGATTACACCAAACTTTCTCTTCCTTTATGGTCACAAGGGGTAAACTCCCTGAACAGATGACTAGAGATTGGTCATGGAACTATGTCCGGCAGTACAGTAACCTCATAAGTTTGTCAAGATGAGAAATTGGCCCCTTATAGGAAACCAGTTTTTTTCCCAGCCCCATCATTCCAGGAGGAAAAAAGAATGATTGCTTTGTACAAGGTGGGTAAACAAGGTTTGTTCTGGGTTCTGATATACAGGCTTAAAATTTAAGGAGAGAGATTTAGTCTTGGCAGGAAAAAAAGTTTTCCACTGTAAAAGCTATTTGATGGTGGAATGTAATATCATGGGAAAACAATGCTGTGTTCGCAGGGTTTTAAGTGTTGCAGGAAACTCTCTGGGGGCTATGTGGGAGCAAGGGAAGCGCATTCTCAAGAGGAACCTGTGGTCCTGTAAGTATATTTAACCATGATGTGGCGTTTCCTAACCCCGGGGATTTTCAAATGGAGGATAAATGAGGAATATCCTTCTAGAAGTTTTAAACACAAGAAGATATATGATGCAATCAGGAAAAAAATCTTTTAAAATAAACTCTGTTCAAAAATGCACTCTCAGATGTAATCCTCTCTGCAGTGAACAACATCAGGCAATACATTGTACTCTGAGAATACTGGCACTATGGGAAACATTACCAAATCAACTGCTTCCCCTTTCTGGGTCCACGTTCCACAAAGAATGATGCAATCTGAGTATTATAGTTGGCATAAGTCAAAGACAATCTATAGCCATCTTAAAATTTGAATTATAAATCAGTTTTCAAGTTGGGATTACAAAAACTTGGGGAGGAACGTTCAAGACTAACAGTGGTCCCAATTTTATAAAACCATATAGTTATTTTTCTCTTGTTTGTTTTCTAGATTGCTTTTGTTCTTTTGTAAGTACATTACATAACAATAACCTTATCAAAGCTTGCCATGGGCACATTGTAAGAGAAGGAGTAAAACAATTCAAACTGCTTGTGTACAGGTAAATTAATGCAGCTTTCCCAGAGATAGCTGCGGTATTTTCAACTCGGTGTTCCCAATCAATTACAGAGGCCCAGTCTGCAGAGGGAGGATGCTAATTTAAATGCAAGCAGCATGTAAAGCTCCTTTTTTTTAAAAAAATCATTTCAAGTAAATTGTTTCATTAAAAACCTCACGAAGGAGGCGGTTTCCTGTGTTTGTACAGAGAAAAGTGCCAAGAACAGATAAATAAGCAGTAGAGTCCAAATTAACTTACTTTCTTATCTCACCCACTCACCCACACGGAAGAATCGACCCTTTCCCATTCCTTCTTTCCTTCCTCCTCCCTCTCCACCCCTCTCCCTCTAGTTCCCCATCAGGGAGAAAAAGACCAGAGAACCAGTTTCACGTCACCCTCTGAACAGCTCCTGGGAGCCAGCTCAAACGTTGACGATCGCGCACTTGAAACGTTTGCAGGGCGTTGTGCTGGGGCAGTAGGTAAATGTTAGTCCTCCCAGCTGCGTTTTTTGAAATAGTGTCTTTAAAAGTCAGGGACCGTGTTTGTGACAGGCTCTACCAGGCATGGAATATGCCCTGAAAAAAGCCAGTTTCTCCTTTAGAGGTTTAATAGTTGCAAAAATGACTTGACATCAGGAGGAAGCTTGCCTTTCTCCAGTGCTTCGCCCACTTCCGAGGGAGTTAAGGAGTGCACCTTGCTTGCAGTCTTTCCAAAGGCAGGCACCAAAGAGGGAAAAACAATCATCGGAGAAACTCGAAGGCAGCGAATAAGCTGATCCATTCAAAACACGGTGATGGGTTCCGGGTGACTGAAGCTGAACAAGAGATCTGGGGCTTTTGGGGGGACTATTCATAGAAGGAAGGTTAACTGCTCATAGCACTTTGATAATTTTCAGTCTATAGCTCACAAAATCCTGCCATTAAAAATTCTTAGAATTACTAGGCAATTGAGCATGCAATGATTTTTTTAAAAATACATCATTTGGTAGGACATGGTGCCTAGCCACTCTTGGCTAGTAAACTCTAGAAACTTCATTCAAAAGTAAACAATCTAAATTAGAAAAGATTGCCACAAAATACTGACTCATAAGCATTGTTCTCTGATCCAAATGATCCCTGAGCATATCATAAAAGCATTAAAGTGAGTGGGAAAATTCATATAGGAAGACAAATTGGTATCTCCTGGTTGTAAAAGAGAAAGTGACTCACAGCCCCAAGAGTAAGCTAGCGTTGTCCTACATTTTTCAAATGCCAAAAAGTTAACTTACCTCTATTCCAAATTGTTTCCAAAGCTTCAGCTAAGGGGGCAAATACTGCAGCTGAGCAAGAGTGGGACAGCTAGTGGGAAGGGTGGCCAAGACTGAGGGCTTGAGTCTTAGAAGCCATTTCCTAAAATTCTTCTGACTCCTGCATGCTGAATTCCCACTACCCTGCTTCTTTGTAACTCCTCGGTTCACCATCCTCTCTACTTTCTTGGAAACTTTTCAGACCCTCTTGCCTTCATTTTCTATACCAATGTTTCAGATTCTATCATCCATCATCCATCACTTCCTTGATACATTTTTAATATCCCCAACTCCCTTGACCCATCATTTTTCTCTTCTCACCTGCCTAAGTTTCTATGCACTAATAACAAGATGCACTAGTATCAGGTCGTAACTACTTCAAACATGAATATCTCATATTTGGAGAAGCTTCCCACAGTCCCCACATAGAGTACATTTTAGCGAATTCAGAAATTTACAATCTTTCTCCACACCGAAAATATACCATTTCCATCATTACTTCCTCTCAATTTTGCCTTTGCTGGGCAGCTGAGAACATGCATTTTCTTCTCTTCCTGACCTCCCATGACCTTGTTCACTTAGAGTTGGTGACTAATAGAGATTGACAGTGCTGATAATCTCAAAACAAAGATATATATAGTGGTTTGTTCTTCAAAGTAACTGTGAGCTGCCCTTCCAAAAGTGTTAAGTGTGGAGAATACCCAGCCTTTGACTCCCCTGCTTGAGGATGTACCAGGCATGGTCACTCAGTTAGGAACTCATGGGAAGCAGACTTGGGGTTTCTTTGGCAGCTTCTGCTATACTTTATAGTATGTAAGTGATACCCCGAAAAGCCACAATTCCTTAGCAAGAAATGGAGACAACAAACACAAATCAGCAGCCCAAAGCAGGAAAGGACAGCTCGCTTTTTGCTAAGGTAAGGTAGAAGCAGAAGAGGGGAAACTGACACTAAGAAGATGATCCCTAGTTTTTCAATACAGCAGGCAAAAGAATGCAGATACACACATTATCAACTTTACCATTACAATCCTGACATTGACTTTAATATTGCCCCTGAAATGGTTTCTCTATTCAGGCAAAGCCTTTCTGAGATGACATTGTCAAAAATAAATAAACCGATACACAAGGAAAGCAATACTTTATCCCGTGATGAACTTTTATTTGTGTGCTTATGCCACCCAAATGCTAAATGCATATAACTATGTATATTCATAAACAACATTATGAAATCACTATTAATGCCCACATTTTACAGGTAGGAAGCCTGAGGTCTGATGCAGAGTGCAGAATCAGGAGTGCCTGGTATGAGGACCAAGCTCTTACAGGGCGCCTCCGTAGTTTGTGTTTCTGTCTTTTAGCATCCTATTAGTTAACAGTCAAGGCATGTGACATGTACTGATAATTATAAAAAGCAGGTGCTACAACTACTGCAGGGCAAATGACAGCAGGTAATCGATTGCATTCAGGCTATACAAAAGAGGAAAAGCAAAATTCACAGCAAGTTCTAGCCTCCCTCAGAAGTAAAGCAGGCCACCGACTCTGGAGTGACATTCAAGGAGATCAAGAAACTTCCTCCACACAGGTATTAAAGACCTTCCTCGACGGACTGCTTGACATGCCAGGCGTTCTTCCTCTTAACCTCCTTCAGAGCTTCTACGAGGATACATGTGTTTTAACTGGGTCAGCAGTTATGTTTTCTAGGGGAGAGAGCACATCAACTAATAAAATGAAGGAATTAATTCATCCACTACCAACCATTCCCATCTCTTCTCAGTTAACAGAGACATGCACCTCAGTGCTCAGACTTCAGGGAAGAGGGCTAAGCTCGCCAACTCCGCCTCGCCAAGCCCCGCCTCTGTCTCCCTCTCTCCTCTAGAACCTGCTTGCCAAGGTGGTGGTCTTGTTAAACCCAAAGGTTATTTTCCGTTCTCCTCTTATTCTTCACAGACACTCCTGATGTCTTCCTCCATTGGAAACGTCTTTCTTTGGATGTCAGGACACCGCCCTCTCATTTTTCTCTTCTTCCAGCTTCTTTGATGAGCTGCCCTTCTGCTGCTCATCCACCCAATGCCCTGTACTGGGACGCCTCTCTTCTCCCTCTCTGGACTTCAGTATGGGTCATCTCACCTACTCGTGTGGTTTCAGTGACTGTATTTATGCAGACAACTCTAAACTTGCTATCTTAGCCCAGATTTGTATCTGGAAGTAGACTTCAAAATGTCTACTACATCTCTTAGACATCACGCAGGCATCTTAAATTCCACAATTCCCAAAATTCAATGATCTCTCCCCAATCCCAAAACCTGTTCATCACCTGGGGTTCTGTATCTCACTGAGGGGCCTTCCCAGCTGCCAAGAGAGCAACTTGCGTCAGAGTCTTCATCGTTCTTCCTCTTCCCTTTGTCCAGTCAACCACATCGCCCATGAATACCACTTCCTGAAGAAGTCACCACTCTTCTTCCTCATTATCACTCACTACACATAGGAGATCATCTCTCCTCTAGAATACTGCAACCAAGTGCTAATAAGGTCTCCATGACTTTTCCAGTCTTGGTCCCTGTATTCATCAGTTAAAAGGGTGCTGGTGCAAAATACCCAAAATCTATTGGTTTTCATGAAGGGTATTTGGGGTGGAAGTTTACAGTCACAAGGTCATAAAGCATAAGTTACTTCCCTCACCAAAGTCTATTTCCACATGTTGGAGCAAGATGGCTGCTGACATCTGCCAGGGTTCAGGCTTCCTGGGTTCCTCTCTTCCTAGGGCTCCATATCTCTCCAGGATCAGTTGCCCTGCTCTCTCCACAAGACCTGCTGTGGATTTTCAGGTGACCAGCTCTGTCTCTCTTTCCCAGGGATCAATTCTCTCCAAGGTTCAATTCTCTCCAGGCTTGCCTGCTCTGCTCCTCTGTGTGCTTACTTTCCAGGCTCCAGCTCAAAACTCCAACCTCCCTTCTCTGCAGGGCAATTTCTCTGTTAGTCCCCACCCACCAAGGGGGCAAGGATGTAACATCCTCCTGACATGGCCCCATCAAAGTCTTAATCATTATTTAATCAAGTAAAAGTGAAACCCCCGAATCCAATATAATCTAATATACCTGGAGGGACAGACCAGTTTACAAACATAACCCAATATCTATTTTTGGAATTCATCAACAATGCCAAACTGAGACAGTCCCCTTCAGTCTATCTTGGGAAAATCAGATTATTTACCATCAAATCAAAAGCTTTTATGAGTGAAACAGTTACAATTAATATTTACACCAGAACAATAAGCAAAAATTGAAAAACAGGACATACTGTCATTCTCTTAGACTGTAGCTAGAGAGGTCTTTCTAAAGGTCACCACTGCCCACGTCATGCCCCTGCTTAAGATGTGTCCATGGCTCCCCTTGCCTTCGGGAGGTGAGGTCAATCTTCTTAACAGGAATCTTCAGGGTGTGACTCTGCCTGGCTCCCACGCCTAGTCTCTCACCTTTTTATCCTCGCATACCACACTTCGGCCACATTTTTTGTTCTGCCATATTCACATGCTCTCCCCCAACCCTAAAATGTGTCCTCCCAGAAGGCCTTTTCTACCAAATTTCTGCATAGCCTTTGATTTTCAGGTTTGACCCTACATCCATGGATCCCCAGACCTGGCCACATGCCCTCCTTGTCTGCTTCCAGTGCATCTAATACTTATACCCATGTTCTACTGCAACTGCCTATTGTTTTTGTCTTCAGTACCCATGAAATCATTCTAGTACCAGAAATTTTATATATAATTTACTTAAGAGCAGGAAAGCAGTTTGGGGTAAAGGTAGATTAGGAACTTGTCTTGAAGCTGAATTTAAATTGCATGTTTACTGCCTTTACTTATATTTACTGTTAGTTGGTATGCATTTTAAGGGGTTAATAAAATTTATGGGGTACAGAGCCTACAATTTCCCACAAGCCACCTGTTAGTACCACTAATGAACTAAACTAGGGGTCACCAAATACTTTTCATTGAAACCTCTGTCATAAAATAATATGAGCATAATATTATACACATGTTCTACGGTAGCAACATATACCATACCTCCTATGGTGGTTTGGAACTGTGTGCACCCCAGAAAAAAACATGTTCTTAAATTTAATCCATTCCTGTTTGTGTAAACCCATTTTAAGAAGGACCTTTGGATGAGGCTACTTCAGTTACGGTGGGCGCATCTCAATCAGGGCGGGTCTTAAACCTGTTACTGGAGTCCTTTATTAGTCGAGTGAATTTCAGATACCCAGAGAGAAAGCCACGGGAAGCGAGAAGTTGACATGGAGCCCCGAGAGAAAGAACGGCCCAGGAGATGCCACCATGTGCTTTGCCATGTGACAGAGGAGCCAACGATCCCGGGCAGCCAGCCCCAGAATCTCACAGTCTTTGGTGCATTTCGACATTTTCTTGGCCTCAAAGGTGCAAGTGAATAAATTCCATTGTGTAAGCCAACACATTTTATAGTATTTGCTTAAGCAGCCAAGAAAACAAAACATTTATGTTCTAAACATTCTCAAAATGAGAATGTGAAATGAAAAAAAAAAAGGAAATAGAGATTCTAAATTTCCCTATACCTCAGGGGATCATATAGTGATTTCTTCTGGAATATCGTGGAGAGAAACAGGTTTTGAAGGCAGGAGCAGCTCTGGGTTGGCTGCTGTCATACCAGGGTCATCTCCAGCTCAGAGCCTGGGACATAATGAGCACTCAGGAATTACGAGTGAGTGAAAGACAGAAAGGAAGTTTGGCCTAGGAAACTGAGTAGCTCATCAGGTGGGGTCTAATTGTCCAAGGACAACAAGGGGCTATAGGTGCTGTGGTAAGAAGGGCAGGGTTGAGCTGGGTGTTGAGATTGAGTCAAGTCCCCCATAAAAGGAAGTTCTGGTCCCAACCCCTGGTTCTATGGTATGAACCTGTAGGACCTTAGAAGATGGTATTAGTTAAGGTGTGTCCAGCCTGAATGAGGGTGGGCCTTAATCCAAAATGGCTGACGTCCTTAGAAGTAAAGGAAACTGGGAAGCGGACGTGGCTCAACTGATAGAGCATCCGCCTACCACATGGGAGGGTCCACAGTTCGATACACAGGGCTTCCTGACCCATGTGGTGAGCTGGCCCTTGTGCAGAGCTGCCGTGTGCAAGGAGTGCCCTGCCACACAGGGGCGCCCCCATGTAGGGGAGCCCCACATGCAAGGAGAGCCACCCCACGTAAAAAAAGTGCAGCCTACCAAGGAGTGGCACCGCACACATGGAGAGCTGATGCAGCAAGATGATCCAACAAAAAGAAACACAGATTCCCAATGCCACCTAGGGTGCAAGTGGATACAGAAGGACACACAGTGAATGGACACAGAGAGCAGAAAATGTGGGGGGGAAGGAAACTGGACACAGAGAGATGCCACAGGAAACAGCCAGCGGTGGGAGTCAACGGAACCTGAGGGGAAAGGAGAAGACACCACCATGTGCATCGTCACTTGACAATAAAGCCAAGGAATCCCAAAGACTGCCAGCCAGAAGAGACCAACCCGGGAGACACAAGCTTTCTAGCCTCCGAAAGCATGAGCCAACAATTTCCTCTTGTTAAGCCCACCCATCGTATGGTTCTTTGTTTCAGCAGATAGAAAACTAAGACACCGGGAAAATGTTAGAAACAGCATAATTAAATGGGGAAATGAAAGACCTTGCAGATAAAGATGATCTCTTCCACATATACAATTGCCAATTACACGAACAAAAATAATACATCGGTTAGTCCTTTTCTAAGAAAAAGCATTACGAAGCCAAGATGTAAAGAGGTGGAATCTCTACCAACTCTGCGACATTTGCCCTCACTGTGTGTTAACTGAGACTCTCAAGGTTAAAATTAAATTCTACCTCTTTAAATTGAAAGACAGAGGGAGGAAGAACACAACTTTGTATCTTCTTATTTTGCATTACTCACTCTTCTGAGTGTTTCACATACTTTGTATCATCTGGTATTTCCAACATGCATGTTATTGTGGAAATTACAAATTTAACTAAGCATTATTCCTACACTTGGGTCTTTACAGGCCAGTTCTAGAGAGGAAGTAAGATAAGTATGCAAATAAATGCAATTCAAATAGAATGAAAGCTGTTATAATAATGGAACCAATAAAATTTGGATTTTTTAACAAACAGTCTGATGTTATATAATTTTATTATTTTCAATGACAATGCATCTAACATATAAGTGCCGTTGTTTCATTTAAAAACATAAGAATTTTCTTCTCAAATAAAGTAGTAATTCAGAAAAAAAATGCCTTTTAATATAACCATGTTACCCAATTTTGGGTTGTAAAAAAAAGATTATTAAATATATTAAAGAGTAATAAAATGCCAGAGGGCCTTAGCTGAGAAAGGGACTCTTTAACCAAAAAGATCAAAGAAAGGCTCATGGAGAAAATACTCAGCTAAACAAAAAAATAAAGGCTGAAAAGGATTTCATCAAACAATGTTGCAAATATTGCCATGGAAGTGGATGGCCATAGCCAGGCTTCCTTGGCTGTAGGTTGTGAGGAGACCATCAACAAATAGATGAAGGCTCTACTCATACATCAACCAGGAAGTAATTTGCAACACACACAAAAGAAGCTTTTTTAAAAATTCGCCCATCCTCCTTATCCAGAGGCTGGTGTTTAAGAGCAATTTAAAAATTTTTACAACCAGAATCTGGAGTATATTAAGATCTAAAAGATACCTTCTGTGTTCTCATACGCTGAAATAGTGACTTTGTTTTTCTCGCCAAGTAGAAGAGAAGAGAAAGTTTTATACCATCTTTGAAGAGTTAGCTATCAATCACCCATGAGAGACTTTCCCAAAGATTTTGAAAGATGGAAGCAGAGTTATTTGCTGGGCCTCACAGTCAGCATGGGCATTTTTCTTCCTGGGCCAGTGAAAGCCAGGGCAATGGGGAAAAATAATGCTGAGATCCAACCCTGCTCACAAGGTAACTCCACCAAGGACAATTTCTCAAAGACGTGAAAGACGGGTGTTTGCTCTCAAAGACGGAAAAGACAGACACGGTTTATGGACAAACATGTCAGCATTTCCTTTAAATCGAAGTCGGTTTCTGATGGGTTATGTAAAACAAATTTCAAGCATTTTTAATTACTCTCAAAATAATGGCAATTGTTAAAAGGGCTTGAGGGGAGAGGTAAGAGAGTCAGTCCAGTAGGTGATACTAATCAATATGTATGTGAATATGTTTTCCATTTCTAATCATTTCCTTAAGATTTCTGTTTGAAGTGACTTTCAGACTTAAGTTATGCCATAAATTCAGCACCACTGAGAGATGAGAAAAAATCCCATTTTTCTAACCAATGACAAAAGTCTCAAAGACAGGCTGAAAATGATGGGCAAGATTAATAGGTCGTCATGTGTTAGAATGGACAAAACCACCTCTTCTTTGTATCCACAACCACCCCAATAATAGTATATTAAACTACTCTGGATTTTGTTCATGTTCCAGAGAGTGGTAGAATCTGTGAGTCAGGAAGCAACTAACAGGTCATGGTGCTCACAGGTCCCACAGCTCTAATACTGACATTTGATTCAGGAGCATTTGACTATTTTCTTTGGGATGGCAGAAATGAAAGTCACATGTTCCTACTCTTTTCTGAAATTTTAAGAACATAGCTCACATACCTTTGGAAGCTGGACGAATGAGCTTGATTTGCTTTTTTCCAGAAGAATGTCTAAAACTTTCATAAGAATATTTGATCATCATATTTATTCTACCTAATTTTAAGAGCTTTATACATATCATATATTTTAAGTGTACAATTCCATGAATTTTGGTAAATTTACAAAATTATTACCATCACCACAATCCAATTTTAAAACCTTCCCATAACCCGAAAAATAGATTTGGTTCCTCTTCATTTCCACCCCAACTCCTAAGCAAACACTAATCTACTTTCTATCGCTATAGATTTACCTTTTCTGGACATTTCATACAAACTCATTTAATAAGTGGTTTTTTCCTATGTCTGGCTTCTTTCACTTAGCATAATTTTTTTTTGAGGTTTGTCTGAATCATATCATTTATCAACACTTCCTTCCTTTTTATTGCCCAATAGTATTTTGTGTTTTTTGTCTTTTATTTTTTTGGTTTTTTTTGTTGTTGTGGTTTTCAATAGTATTTTAAGAAACCGTTTTCCATAGTGGCTGTCCTTAATTTTAAATTTCCTGAGTGTAAGAAAATAAATATTATTGTGCTCTGAACAAAGCGAGATTGCTTAATCCAAGTGGACTCTAAACGTCTGCCAGATCTTAACCAGGTAACATACTTCCATCATCCATGATTTTATTCTGGGTAAATTTAAACGATATGGTTTGGCAAGCAAAGGCAATTTACATAGCTAGTAAGACTAAATGCTAGTTACCTGGAATCATTAAGAGATTCAAATACAAATGAGCCATCAAAAGTTACCTCAGTTTTTCATAACTATGCGTGAAATATGTGAGAAACATTGATGACACTGGCACATTTATTGGTAAGTGTTCCGTCAAAGTGGTGAAACCATGAAGACTGAGAAGGATGGTCCGATGATTCAGAGAGGCACTCCAGTAAGTCATCTCCATCAGGGGCCAACAGGGAGTCCTCGGATTTCGTCGTTAGAGCCATGTGTCATTCCTGAGAAGAACAGTATTTTATGTGAGACTGCTGGCTGAGCAGGCCGTGCAGGATAAAGGAAAAAGGAAACACAACACTGCTCCCAGATCAGCAGATGCCTCTCCTCCTTGAGTGAATTCTGCATTGTCAACCTCAAAAGAGCCAAGATGTAGGCATGACTTTAAACAGAGCTCTTAATACCAGGACTGAAGCTTCCAGCTTTTTACAAGGAGAAAATTCTAAATCCCATCTTTTATTTTTTAATGAAAATCCACATTTAATGAAAGTACAAGGCCTCCCCCTAGCGGACAGTTCAAAGACTTGCTCTTTACCATCTAATTTGGGCTTTTTACATTAAAATAGATACAGAGACAGATAGGAAATAGAAATGCCAATCATTAGTTCTCATTTACATTTAAGTCCATTAAAACTTGAAAAGAATTCAAGGATCACAGTCGCCAATAATACATTTAAGAGTAAATGCAGGCACTAGGAGAAAGTGAATGGAGGCAAGCTTTTTAAAAAGTATGGCGCTTAGCTAGATGATTAAAAATTTGTATATTTCAAAGCAACAATGGCTCTGTTCTGTAAATCCTCAACACCACATAAACTGCACCGGCAACTCTTCCTCAGCTGCAGGGGATGGGTGTCTGGGCATTTCTCACCAGCAGTCCAGCCGATAGACCAATTTTCTGAGGCATCGAAGAGTGACTGCAGTTCTAAATAGTGTCGAGTTCAAAGGCAACTAAAAGGGTCTTATACTCACATATAATAATTCCCAAACTGTATGACTTTCATTATAAGTTGATTAAAATTCTAGAGAATGACAGGTCTGAGGATTATATGGGGTTGCTTTGTCATCTTCATTTACTAGAATCTCAGCACCTGTGCAGAGATTAAATAAAAACTACATTTAAGAATCTACTATGCACTAGACGCTGGTAAGGGCTTGACATAAATTATCTCTCATACTCCCAAAACGATCTTGTGCTTCCCTGTTTTTACAGAGACAGACACTGACTCTTCAGGGTGCGCAGCTCCGAAGCCAGAACTGGGGCTTGAATGAGAAGTCAGACTCCAGAGGCCACGTTCCTAAGCGCGGAATGAAAGCAGAAGCAAATGCAGTGCGGTAGAAAGTGAACGCACGCTCCTCAGTGCTCTGTAAGGAGAGGTGTGCACCCTCTTCTAATCTACATTACCTATCGGCTAAGTTTCAAGTCCACGCGTTGTGTTAGACAAGCTCTATAGTGACACCGAGAAGTATGCTTCTGCCTGCACTTCTCTTTGAGCTTCCACCGTCCATTTAGCCTTGTGATGGCCTCACCTGCCTCTGATCTTTGAGCTTCCACCGTTGAGCTTTGTGGTGGCCTCACCTGCCTCTGTTCCCAGGGGCCCTGGTAATGGAGCCGACAGGCATGACGTAGGGTCTCCCCTGAAGTGGATCCTCATTCCCTATGCAATAAACACAAAACGTGAGCTCAAGCCTGCATGTGCAAGAGACCTCCCCTTAGAGAGCAGGGGCTCTCTCGGGTACCTGTCCCCAGGCCTCCATTCTTTAACTGATCGTGTTGGGTCAGGACTCGCGCTTCCCCACAGCAATGCAATGAGCCTCTGCTTGACAGTTCTTGATGGTGCAGCATTATCCACAACAGCAGGACAGTACCATCGTTCAAAATGCCACTAGAGGGGTGCACCCTACAGGGACTGGTACAAACTCTTGTCAAGAACCATGGTGAAAAAAAAAAAAAAAAAAAAAGAACCATGGTGAAATCCCCTCAAGCCCAGGAACCTTGGTTTCCCACTTTGTCAAAGGTTTGTCTGATATAAAGAGCCCTCACTAAGGACAGCGAACCCACAGCTCTGGGTCAGCAGGTACATCCTGCTTGCTCTGGGGTTCCCTGCACAGGGAGGAAGACAGCACCCAGAGCGGAGAGGGCATGGGGAAGGTGTAGAGGTGGCTCCTGGACCGGCTTCACTCTTGACTTTTTGCAGGTTTAGAGACGAGCACTGAAGATATAGTACCATGATTTATGGTCCTCAACATGCAGATGGGAGTTGATCAGATGCAACAAAGTTTGCAGTGTTTACAGTGTTTACAGTTCATCAACGTGTGAGTGGAGGGAGGACCATGTGTGTGGAAAGGGTGGGATATTTAAATACACTCTGGGTTGCAAAACAGTTTGCTTTTCTTATTCTTCTATAATTCAACTTCTCCTTTAATACACTATTCCATTCCATATGAGAGCAGAAATTTGTTATAATCAGGAAAAACACACTCCATGGTTTTCTTAGTGTTTTTTAATTTAAGCCCAGTATCCTCCCTCTTTAATTCCTTCTCCATTTGTGGGGAGGAGACACCAGTAGCTGTAATATTAGTAGCTAAAATTGTTAAGCACAGATGGGGTAACAAGCCCTCTTCATTTGGTTAACAGATCGTAACTCTATTCTTTATTGACTTACAACAATATTACAAATTTTAATGAGTTACAAGCTGAATAGCAGTGAGCTTTACTGAAGGATAACTGACATGGTACTGAACTTATTTCTTGTACACAATTTGGTAAGTGTAACAATGTATATACACAATGAATATATGTGTGAAGTCATCACAATTAAATAACAAACATGCCCATCACCTTCAAACATTTGCTCATGACCCTAACTAATCCCTGCCCCCCACATACACCCCACGTCCTGACCCCCAGGCAACTAATCTGCTCTCTATCATGAGAAATTAGTTTGCATTTTATATAATTTTATATAAGTTAAATGATAGAGTATGTACAATAGGCACTCTTCTATAGGGCTTCATTTGCTCTATTTTTTATATTTTTATATAAAATTTTATAATTTTATATTTTTTATATAATTTTATATAAAATTGTATATATAAATATAATTATATTATATTTATAATTATTTTCAAATTCATCCATATTATTGCATGAATCAATAGTTTATTCCTTTTTATTGTTTGTAGAGCAAACCACAATTTTCTCTTCATTCAAAAGTTAATGGAAATTTTGGTTGTTTCCAGTTTTAAGCCATACAAATAGAATCACTGTGAATATTCATGTACAATCTTCTGTATATTCATATACCATTATTTCTACAGAGGTGTGGGATGATAGGATCATATGGGATGGGTACATATACCTTTTAAAAAAATGTCAAACTGTTTCCAAAGCGGTTTTATCATCTTCTATTCCCACCTGCATTGCATGAGAGTTCCCATCCTCCTCAACACTTGATACAGTCAGTCTTTTTAAATTTTAGTCATTTAAGTGGGTGAGTAGTGGTATTTCATTGTGGTCTAATTTACATTTCCCTAAGGACTATTAATCTTGAGCATGTGTTTATCTATCATCTGTATATATTCTTTGATAAAGTGCCATTCAAATATCTTGCCCATTTTCTATCCAAGTGTTTTCTTATTAACTTGTAAGACATGTTTTATGTTCTTTTATCAGATACAAGTTTTCCATATATTCTCAACATTTCCTAACAGAGCAAAAGATTTCATTTTGATAACATCAATTAAATAGTTTTTTTCTTTTATGAATTTTGTTTTTGGTGTAGATTTAAGAAACCTCTTCAAAGGCCAAGGCCATTAAATCTTTCTCCTATGTTATCCTCTAGAAGTTGTGTAGTTTTAGTTCTGTGATTCACTTAGGTCTGTGATTTATTTCTAATTAATTTTTGTTAATGTTGCAAGGTAAGTTGAGCTTCAGGTTTTTGCATGCAGCTATCCAATTGCTCCTGCACCATTTGTTGAAAGGATTCTCCTTTCCCCATTGAATTGTGGTCCATTCATCAATTTGTCTATCTTAATGCCAATGTCACACACTTGATAACTGTAGCTTTATGGTAAGTATTGAAATCAATCAAGTAGTGAAGTCCTTCAACTTTGTTCTCCTTTGTCAAAGTGGTTTTGAAATTTCTAGGTCTTTTGCATTCTATGTAAATTTCATAATAAGCTTGTCAATTTCTAAAAAAATTTAAAAGCTTCCTGGGATTTTGATTATGATTCTGTTAAACATATAATTCTATTTGGGGGGAGTTGATATCTTAACAATAATGAATCTTCTGATCTAAACACTATATGTTTTTTTCCAATTTTTAGATATTCTTTGATTTCTGGTAATTTTCCAGGTATAAGTCTTGTTCATTTTTGTTAAATTCATTCTTAAGTATTTTAATGCTTTTAAGTGGTATTTTAAAGCTATTTCTGATTGTTCTTTGCCAGTATATTGAAATTCAATTGAATTTTGTACCATGTCATCTGTGCTTCTTTCTCTTTCTTTCTCCTTTTAGTCATTTTCTTCCTGTTGCACTGGCTAGAACCTCTAGTACAATATTGTATAGAATGATGAGAACAACATCCTTGTTTTGTTTCTATTCTTAGAGGAAAAGCATTCAGTCCTTCACCATTCATTTTGATGTTAGCTGTAGGTTTTTCACAGATGCCCTTTATCAGATTGGGAAGCTCCCTTGTCTACTGAGAATTCATATCAGAGATGGATCCTGGATTTCATCAGAGTGTTTTCTGTATCAACTGAGATGATCTCATAGTGTTTTGTCTAACCTGTTAATATGGTGAAGTGTATAGACTGATTATCAAATGTTAAACTAAACTTGCATTACTGGATGAACTCTTGGCCATGGTGTGTTATGCCTTTTACATACCATTGGTTGGACTTGCTTAAGTTTCTAAAGAATTTCTGCATCATTTTCATGAAAAATGTTGGCCTGTAGTTTTCTTATAATGTCTTTGTCTGGTTTTATGTCAGGGTAATTTTGACCTCACACAATAAGGTTGGAAGTATTTTCTGGAAGAGTTTGTGCAAAATTGGTATTATTTTTTCAATGTTATTACATGTATTAACATATTTTAAATCTTAAGCCTCATGACAACAACATGAGAGAGGCTATTTTTATTGCCATTTTATGGCATGCTTAAGTTACTTGCCCAAGACTCACAATTTATAAGTCATATGCGACCCAAATTAGAACTTTGGTCATCTAATACATAAGGCTAGCTCATACCTACTTCACTATACTGGTTTCTGTTGAAGTTGAAAAACAATAAAATCAATATTTTAATATACTGATAAGGCATCTTATCTAATTCCATTTAAGATCTTAGACTGAGGACATGGTAGTGGGAGTGGAAGAAGTTTGCTTAAGAAGTAACTAGTCTCGGGAAGCGGCTGTGGCTCACTCAGTTGGGCTCCTGTCTACCACATGGGAGGCCCTGAGTTCGTGTCCTGGGGCCTCCTTGTGAAGGCAGGCTCGCCCACATGCTGTGGAGAGCTGACTCAGCAAGGTGACGCAACAAAAAGAGGGAGACAAGTTTAAAAAACACAGAAGAGTGCACAGCAAATGGACACAGAGAGCAAAAACCAAAGCAAGCTGCGAGGGAGCCAGGAAATAAAAAATAAATTAATAAAAGAAGAAGTAGCTAATCTGTTAGAGGAAAACAGTAAAACAGCATGTTAAAATGTGAAGGTCCCCAAAGGCTCTGCCAAAATAAAAGGTACGAACTTTGCAAAGGAGATAGCAAGAATCTGTTATTATGAGCCGTAGCTCACAATTAACCAAGGGTAAAGACCAATTTGTAGTTCAAGAGGTTAAAAGACGTGAAAGTTGGAGAACTGTGGTATTTTCCCTACCACCCTCCTTGCCATAAGACTAGAAAGAGGAGATTTGAGAAGACCATCTGTAGAGCTGGAATTTTGTTCCCTATTATGTGAAAGGCAAGTGACTGGTATCTGACTCCTACCTAAAAAGAGCAAATGCAAAAAGCTATGATGTTAGCTGCCTGCAATGGCAGGACAAGGGAAGAGGACAACAGAGGCAGGAGCTTTTCTTCCATTGTCCACAACAGTATGCGTTTCCTCAGAGTAAACAGAATGTTCCAGAAGTTCACCAGGCTGAAGCCTTCTGGAGGATTCACTTCAAAAGAACAGTCAGCCAGGGTGAGGGGACCTCAGCAACAAGAGGCTATGGTTGTCCCACCAGGAGAAGGAGCCAAGGGTGGGTCTGTCCCAAGAGGCCAGTGGAAAGTTCACCACCCATGTAAGACAACTGCAGCATGGGCCCCCAAAAACCCAGGCACCAATGAAAAAAATTAGATTTGAGCATCCAACAATTCCAAAAAAATCAATCCCATATCTCTTGGTTAACATTTCATCTGATATTTTTGAATTATTATTCATCAGTATGATAGGTGATAGGAAGTGTTTGTGGGTATGAGAGTAATTTTTGTTAATTTTTGAAAATAGCGTTATACTGGCTTTTTGAAAAGAATTTTCCTTTATGGTCCAAGTAAGACCATGTCTCTTCTGGTTGCCTCACCATAGACAATACTTAAAAGGAGGCCAGAGAACAATCTTGGTTTCTGGTAAAGCCACGTCCTCACCTACCACCCTCTGCAACCTTCCCACTCACTACAACAGAATGACCGAAAGACCAGTCTCAAGGAATCTATTGAGGGAAGCGGACTTGCCCCAGTGGACAGGGCGTCCGCCTACCACATGGAAGGTCCGTGGTTCAAACCCCGGGCCTCCATGACCCATGTGGAGCTGGCCCACGCGCAGTGCTGATGCGCGCAAGGAGTGCTGTGTGCCACACAGAGGTATCCCCTGCGTAGGGGAGCCCCACGTGCAAGGAGTGCACCCGTAAGGAGAGTCGCCCAGCGCAAAAAAAGTGCAGCCTGCCCAGGAATGGACACACCGAGAGCTGACACAACAAGATGACGCAACAAAAAGAAACACAGATTCCCATGCCTCTGGCAGCAACAGAAGTGGACAAAAAGAACACACAGCAAATGGACACAGAAAACAGACAACTGGGGAGGGGGGAGGGGGGGGAGAAATAAATAAAAATAAATTTAAAAAATAAAAATAAAGGAGTTTATTGAAACAGATTTTCCACCACCATCTCATGCTCAAGAAAGCCTCATGCCCACATTTCTGGTCCCCTCAAGAAGTCCAGTCTTCTCAGGCATCCTTCCCTATCTAAACTTTTAATCTCATGGGTTTTCAATTCACTATCTAAACCTAATACTCCATCCATCCTCAACCCTCAAAATTCTTTAAAATCATATTCAGTCATCAGCAAAATCTATTACATCTGCAACATTTATCTCCCCTTCTTGCTCATTAATGCAGACTTTCTCCTGAGGACACTGATTTCTTGCAGTTCTCTCAAGAGGCAATTTTTTCCCACAGCATGCAAACTACCAAGCTTAGAAACTGCTTGTCAGACATGCTCCTCACCGTTGTGTCTTCCAAGCGTTCTCACCTAGACTTCCTAAAAATTGCCTTGATAATTCAGAGCACAAGCCATCCGAACAGGACACCCTTCATTCACTGAGAATTTTAGTACCTAGCTTATGTTTTCTTTCAGCCACTAACCCTAATATCAGTTTGTCTGACTCATTATGCCTGTAGGTAATCCATTCAACACCTTGGCCACCCAGTTTCTTGACCTCTTTGCTTCCAATAATTTTGTTCTTCATCTACCACTTTTGTGACTTGCCACACCATCTCCAGTATCCCAGTTTAATCATCCATTCCCTCATCAATGCCTCCTATTTTTTTAGTTTGCCCCTTTAAGACCATCACTCCAATAATCCTCATTATAGTAACCCACTGTAATTTCCAATTCACTGACCTGGCCAGATTTTTATACTCCATGGCACATCTTAATGCCTTCACTTCCCTCTATCCCCAGTTTAGATTCCATGGCCCATCATTATAATCACTAACTTAAACCATCAACTCCTTGATCATCTTTCCCACCATTAAAATCACCTAATAAAACATCAACCCTGATTAAATTCAGTTCTAAATCCAACCTTGAGTTTTTTTATGTTGATTAATCTGTTCATTGATTAGATTTCTTCATATTTACTTTGTAGAAGAAGAATTCATAATTTATAGATGCTATATTCCCTGAGCCTTTGCATTTTGGGGATCATCCATCCATAATTTTTACATATTAACAGCTACTCTCTAGCATAAATATTTTTGTTCAGTCTTTTTCCATTCCTACCATTTTATGTCTTCCTTCAATGTCTTCTGGCATTGGAAGCTAGCATGAAAAAACTCTTAAGTCAGTCTGATTTATAGGACTTTTTCCTGGAAACCTAAGTAATTATTTTATTTTCCTTGAGGGTCAGTAACTTCACCTTGAGATAGATTGGTGTTAATTGTTCTGGAACATGGTGTGCCTTTCAATTTTCAGCTATTCTAATTTACTCATTATTTTAGGAAAGTTTTTTTAATTATATCTTGGAATATTTTCCTTTTTTTTTTTTTTTTAACTCCAGAGAGAGGTTCGTTTTTTCATAGCTATTCTATTTTCTCTAATTT
Source organism: Dasypus novemcinctus (assembly GCF_030445035.2). Classification (NCBI taxonomy): domain Eukaryota; kingdom Metazoa; phylum Chordata; class Mammalia; order Cingulata; family Dasypodidae; genus Dasypus; species Dasypus novemcinctus. The sequence goes on along the minus strand of NC_080701.1, from coordinate 6,051,579 downwards.
CTCTCCTACCTTGTCTTTCTTCTTTGCAGTTCTCAGTTGTTTACCTAGGCTCTTCATCACAGTTTCACTCTTCAACCCTGCCTACCTCACAATTTCTAATTAGTACCAAAATCATGTCTTTATATCTTCAATTAGTTTCCCTAGCTCTCACATCCTCTTTTCTTTTCTATTCTCTTCATCTCTGATTATGGTTTCATTTATTCTACATTCCACTTTATTTCTTTGAAAATGTAAAGCATTAGTTATAACATTATTTTATTTGCTAGGATAACAGTTCTGATTGTTCTATGTGGTTTGTTCATTTATTGCATTTTGAAAGTTACCATAGTAATTTCTCATAATTGTTATCCTATTTCTTTTCATTTTACTTATGTTAGACATGGGCAACTCTTCCATTTGACCATGGGTGAGTTCCCCTTAAGTCCCTTCCCATCTTACTGGACCCTCTTCAGTGCTCTGGTATGATGACTGTCCAGTCAGATAATGACTTTTTATTTTGTCCAGTCAGGTATCAACTTATTCCTCTAATTCAGAATGAGCTGCTAAGGGTTCACTCCACAAAATATTATTCATTATCGTCAGACTTTATCCTTCCTTTTTTAGCTGAATTTTAAGTTTCTAGGTTCAAACTAGAGGCTTTCCTACCAGCCGTTAATCTTTTCCTGCTCTGTAAATACTATAATTTAATATTATGAGAGGTTCAATTAGTAAATCTAGTTAGAAGCTATCTCAGAATGAAAACGTAACTTGGCAAATTGAAGTTGGCTCTGTACCCTTTCTAAACTCCAGCACGCTCATAGCTCGACTTTCTGAAATCTCCCTGCTCAGCATGCAGGGAACTTAGGAGCCTTTTAAGAGCACTTTTTTCTTTCTGCTTTTTCCAACCTATTGGCAGACAGGTAACGTCTCCAGGGTCTCATGAAGCTACACTATTTCTTTTTGGAATTCATCAATTATATCGAACTGCTACACTGGGGCACATACAGCTTCCAACCACCCCAGGGCCCTTTTAGCTTTTCTCCTGAAGTATCTCAAGAGCCAGCTTCCCATGAGCAGTCTTGGGTGACTACCCTAAGACATACTTCTGGCTGTATCGCTGCCCTGCTGAACTCTTCAGGGCTCTCCAGTCCCACCTGGCCTCCTCTCACTGTCCCCACTATTCCCCGTGGCCCCACGCGACCCTCCTATAGGAATATTTCACCCACAAAAATATCTACAGCCTAGCCACAGTTTATTCCCCGTTCCCCAATCATACCCTGCAGCACCCTCATTTTAGGTGCATAAGGAGGCTGCTTCCTTCCTCAAGAAAACCTGTTCATTTTTCCTTCAGCCTGTTGAATCCTACTCGGACTTTAACATGCGTCACACAAAGCATTCCACAGCACCCCTAAAGAAACTGTGTCCCTACCGATGTTTTAGCACCAGTTTTTATTATACTCATTTTTGTACATGTCCCTATTCTCTCTATAAACTCCTTGAGTGCAAACTCCATGTCATGTTCAATTTTGAGCTCTCAAGGTCAGATCCCGGGCCCTTACCAAGAAGCATGTTCCCTACTCTAAAATCTCCGTGAGGGCAAAGCCAGATGGGCTTTTAAAATCATAACGCCATGGTCACCACTTACCATAGCGTCTGTCACTAACTGTTTTAATTGATTTATTTTAGGACTTCGCTGTTAGCTTTGATTTGAAAGATGTGGCTGAAATTCAGTATTTGGTCAGAATATGCAGCACCGTAAGGTCCACGGAGTTTATTTCCATGCAGTGCCCCCCTGTCTTCACGGAATTAAATCCTTAGCTAAAGACAATCCAATAACGAAAGCACAGCTACCTTGTTTATCATCCATCAGTTCATATAGGTCATGATTTTGCCAATAATGCTCCTAAAATCTATAAAACGGCACTCTACACAAAATGCCTCTGAGAGTTAATATCTCTCTGTTACTGGATTGTTGTAGAGTCATCACATTTATAGACCTGGTCTTCCAAAGCAGAGGAAGTGCAAATGACTTTCATATGAAGATTTGTTTAATCCTTTCTTGGCCTAGAGCAGGATTCTGTGCTTCTTCTTACCAAAACGGCCACAAGTCCTCCAGAGCTGAGACAGTGAATGCTAGAGGGGGATTGGAGTAGCATTTAGGAAATGCCCTGGGCTTAGTTTTCCCCCAATTTGCAACAGAGGGGATCGCACTCAATGATCTCTGGGGACCCCACCAGTTCTAAACTCCCATTGCTTTTTTGCGGTTTTCAATTGAGCCTGGAAACCAATCCAAAGAAAATTCCCAGAAATGTTTGGAAGCAGTGGTAGCCTTCAAGCAAAAATCACCTATTATTCTCCCCCAATGTAACTTGTTTTTTTTAAGAATGTAACCCTTTGGGAATGTCTATATTCATTTATGATTCCACAACTTTCAGGCTCACTGCTGAACACGCCAAATCCAGCCTGCAGGTTATTTTTGTAAGTCAAGTTTTATTGAAAAACAGCCACTCCCATTCATTTTGTCATTTATTGCCTCTAGCCATTTTTGCACTACAAAGACTACATACAACAGAGACCATAGCCAACAGCACCTCAGATATTTTCAGGATAGAGAAAGTTTGCCCACACCTGCTTTATAATAATAACTTATTTCCATGTATTATTAAAATGTGCATTTTTTCCACAGAAACTTTGAAAGCAGAAATTACAAATATTTCCATTTTTCTGGGCAACCTTTGTCAATTTATAAATTATTATTGATACAAGTTAAATCATTTTTAAAAATTGAAATTTAACCATGTTTCTACGAAAATACAATATATGAAATTGTAGTGTTTTCTTACATAATATTTCAAAAAACGCGCTTGGAAAGAAAACTGCCCAAATAAGTTCCCTTTCGGATTTTAACAGAAATCTGGTCAATCCTGTCCCAGGTTGGTAATATTTTTATCTAGCAGTAGAGGGCGCACGTGGTTCAACAAAATTGTGCACACGCTGACCAGTGGCTCGGCTTGGCAGGAATAGAGGGTAGGGGTTGGGTCCTGGACATTTCAGGGAGGAATTTTGAATCGTTTTCTCTGTTGTGTTGTTGGTGAAAAGCATTAGAAAGCCCAGGAAGACGGTTCTTTACCAACTAACTGAAGGGAATGTTTTCAGCCTGAGAAGAAAATTGTTGGTCTGCTCTTATCTCTTCTCATCTCAGCATTGGTTTGCAGGGACCGTGAATATTTTCAACAACAGACAGCAGCGACTTGGCTTCAGAAAACAGGACTTGTTTTCCGCCAAGATGACCCAGCACTTCTCCTGAGAGCAGCTGCCGCCCCTCCTCGGCACTGCTCCCTCTCTCTGGGTACTGATGCCACCTGTAGCACCAGGGCCATTGGCCATCGTGAACAAAACAGAAAAGGAGATGGCTGGGAGTTCAGATTTCTGCAGCGGCTCTCCGGGTTTTCTGATCAACACCGAAGGCTGCCTGAAAAGTGAAACACTTCCAAGGAGAATGTGCTGCAGGGCTAAAGAATGCTGGGCCCCTAGAAAGAGCCTGAAAAACCCACCTACCAGGGCGAGACAAAGGTGCGGCTGGGGCCTCTGCTTTGAAAGCCCTGGTTGATGCGAGGTCTTGTTACCTGCTTTCTGGCTGTTTTGTTGGGAGGAAAGGTTTCGCATTCTCAATTTGTCTTGGGGATGGGAAAAGGGCAGGCAAAGTCGCCTGACAGGGAGGGGTGAGATAGAGCCACTAGCTCTTGGTGAAAATCAACAGACACAGGAGATGCAGGTTGTTCTACAAATTCATACTGAAATTTCTTCTCAAAAGAAAAGCAGCCCGGGGGCATGCACTACATAACCCCCTGTCTTGGAGAATAAGATGCAGGCTCTGTCAGTTGCTGAAAATAAATGTTATTCAGTATGCTATAGCAAAAGTAGACTCAGAGAACAGAAGGGGGGGGGGCGGATCTGTTCTAGGAAGCAGTGGGGAAAGTAAAGAGCATATAGAAAGATAAAAATGAGGTACTGACCATGTAAATCCTGCTACGGTAATCCCATTATTTACTAGAGTTAAAAATATCAGAAAAATATTAATTACAGGAGTTTATTTGAGCAGTTTATAATTCATGAACTGGGCCACATCCAAGCTGCACATGGAAAGGAGCTCCAATGAGGCTAGAAAAGGGGAAGTTTATACAGGGCAAACACAGAAGAAACTGAGGAAATGTTCCAGTTGGCTCCTGCTAAGATCCGTTGTAAAGGGCGACTTACAAGGTGGGGAGCAGACATGCATTACTGATATGGCCCATTTGTCCACCCTGATAACTGGACCAACACTGATTTACCATCTGGTGTGGCTTCTCAGCCGCTCTGTAGGTAGCATTTCCATGCTCCATTTTCTTAAAAAGCCCCTACAGGCCAGTTGCTTTTGTGCTCTGGAAAATCCTTTCTCCAAAAGATCTTCCAGCAGGCAAGGCCCCAAGCAGGTGGCCACTTTATTTTACTGAACAGCAGGCTATTGTAAACCACATCTAGGTGTAAGGTCTCCAGAAACCGTCTTCTCATAACACGTACAATTTTTAAATTAATCTCAAAAAAAAACCCTTTTCCCCCAACTATAAAATCAGAGTGGCTAGACCATGCCCCGAAGATTTGGTGTTTCTCAGATAAACAGCAGAATGTGGGTCCTTTGCAAACCAGGTTTTACTTCTGGTTGCCTGAACTTGAACTCTTAAGGAAATATTCGTAGATACAAGCCATAGTTAATGGCAAAGGCCTGATACGTAATTCAGGAGGTAAAAGGAGAAGGGCGAGCAGAGGAAGCCTAATTGTTCCATGAGCATTGTCTAGTGAGGACTAGTATTTAACAGAACCCGGTCCTGGTGTTATGGTATTAGTCACAGGTAGTGTGTGAAAGAGATTGGGTTGTTAGGCAAGTGGAAAATGCCATGTAATAAGTAAACGAATGAGAGCGCGTGTGAAAGCACCAAGGGCAGTGCCTGGCTCAGATAGCTACTCCACGAGCAGGCTACCAATCACTCAGCACAGGATAAGTAGGGTTTGGGGTTTGGGATTTTTTGAGCATTTTCATCTCACATCTAACATAAATTCTCCTGGTCTTCTCCTTGTTATGACCAGACCTTGATATATCATCATGGAAGTGAAAAAGTGATTGAAAAAAGATATATATATATATATGCAATTATATATTTATGTACATACATATAACTTTTTGCTATGAAACATTAATTGTGGCTTGAGTACATTAGCTTAGTGGTTGAATAAGTGGTTTCTGCTTTCTTTTACCGTATTTAGTATCTCAGAGAACTAAAGAGTTACACCATTAGATTGTCTGTACACCTTCGAAGCTCATCACGTGTGTCTTCCTGATTTTTGAAGGAACCCTAGTAGATTCCCTGAGTCCTGCAGAGCCTCTTTCATAAAAGTATGCTTTCACTAAATGCTTGCTGAATAAGCAAACCTAGAACACACGCAAAACTTTTACATTATTTACATTATTTCATTGTTCAGGTCAGTTAAGAAAAAATAAACAAATTTCCATCCTCCCTAAAGCAAATACCACTCCTTCTAGTTCTTGTATCACCAACAGACATTTTGTGACCTCTCTAATTACATCAGGGAAAATGAAAGATTGCAGGAGGGAAGACCTGTCAATTCAAGTTTTGCAACATTATTGCCTCATGAGGAATAGAATTGCGTAAGATCAAAAAGGAAAAAAAAAAGATAAAAATAAATAATAAATTCTTTTTCTAATGACAATATTTATTGGTCATGCTTGTTGGCCTTGACTGGCACAGCGGAAGCATCTAAATGTGGGAGTGAGACGGGTATGTGTTGGAATCCCCACTCTGCATCCCTTAAAACAAGAAACTTAAGATGGCTGATAGTCAATGTCCTTGTCTGAAAAACAAAATATCTCTCAGTATTTCCTGAGGCTCCTTGGAAATACCTGTGGGCTTTCTTCTACCTATACGGAGGCCAGCCATCCTTCAGGAGCATTTGTCACTGTGCCAGACTTACAAGAACCAAAAAGGTGGAGATGGTTGCATACTACATGTTGAGCTCAGCTCTCCTACAAATATGCACTTGCTCCTAGTAAACTGGCTGGCTTCTTTCACAGCTTTTTGAGGGCGGCAGGTCTACCCAGACAGAAGGCAAGCTCTTGCTGTGCTTTATTTTTATTTATTTGTTTAACAACACGTAGATGAGGCAGGCACTGTCGGAAACAGTTTACTAACTGGAACAGATTTAATCCAGCGAGCCAAGCCTGAATGAGGACTCTGCCGTCCAGTTCTACCTCATCATCCCCTCTTCATCGATAAATAATTCAACTCTCACTCCTGAGATACATTTTGAGCAATGGGGTCGTTTTTAGCTGTGGGGGAAAACTGCAGGAATTTGATGGGGACTATTCAAGAAAAGCATCTGGAATTTTATTTTAGGAAAGAAAATACATATCTCCCACCTCAGCACACCGTGGGGTGGTCAGAGGGAGCTCCCTCTCCGTGAGACCAGAATCAGGAGCGCGGGCCAGACATCTCTCTCCAACGCTGCAGGCCCCTCCACGTCCCTTTCATTCTCAATGGGCTTTGAAGTGAGTAGGAACGGAGCCAGGCCCAGGAAATTACCTGAGAACTGAAATGTTCTTGACATGCGGTCTTGAGAACAGAGCAACCCACTGCTTTTCCTCCTTCAGAAGACGAGCTTTGTTTCCCTTCACAGCCCGGGATGACAGGAACGATGACGGGCTGATTGGACTTGGCGGGGAGGGGCCCTTCCCGGAGCATGGACACACAGCAAAGGGGCCGGGTGACCCAGGCTTCGGGCGTCGAGGACGTGGACGTTTTACCACTTGGTTAGCCTGGAACTGCTCCAGCTGGCCATGCGGCTAGGAGAATGGCCCCTGGTTATGATGGTAGACTGTGGGGGGGGGGGGTGGCTGCCATTAGCAGAAGCCAGATTCTACCCCTTCCTACCTGTGTCAACCTGGGCGCGTGGCTTAACTTCTCTCTGCCTCGGTTTCCTCACCTATAAAATTATCACAGGTGCACGGTAAAGCTTTAGTGAGTTAATGCAATCTGAAGCACTGACCATAGAACCTAATCCACATTAAATACTCAGTAAATGACAGCTGTTCATATTACTGTTCTTCCAGGTTATTCCTAGTAACTGAGTTAAATTTCTCTTTGTCAAATGGCAAGTGCTCCTGAAGAAATTCAGCAAAAAGGAATTCCCTTCCTCAAATAATCTTGGAAAACAAAACATTTGCCTTGGAAATTCAGAATGCACCAAAATACATCAAAGGTCCTGAGATGACTGCAGGGAGGATGATTGTTTAATTACTTTTTACCTTGTGAACCCCATATATGAAAGACCATTTTTCCCTTCTGTCCCATATTCCTTTATTCATTTTGCTATTTCATTTTAGTATGCTCCCTGTCAGGGTTTTAATTTTCCTAAAATGAGACCATTAAACATCAAGTAATTGTAAGCACGTAGGTACAATAGGTCAAGGAAAGCTATTCCCAGCATCATGGTAAACTTATGAATAGCAGTGGATGAAATATTTTGGGAGTGTTGGGACATTTACTTTACTCTCATTTGCTTTTTATTTGAGGATAGAAAAGCAACCAAGTAAGTGCTGGTATCTGTTTTATTCATTCATTCTGTATTTATTGTGTGCCCCCTTTGTGTCAAGATGTGGAAACAAAAAGGAGTAAGATGTGGATCCTCGTGAGCATGCTTACCTGAGGAAACACTTGAGCAAGTTTTCAAAAATATTAAACCATGAATGAATTTAGTTCCCAAATATCAAAATAATGATGTATTTTTTAAAAGTCCTCCATCGTTACCAATTGGTGCTTGGTCTAAGTTAGGATTGATCTCCAGGCTTTATTAGGCCCAGGTCACATCTAGACCACAGGAATCCAAGGATTGTGGGGAATCAATATCCTATCCCCGGGACTTCACCAAGTTCTTCAGTCATCACATCTCCAACTTGTTTCTTTTATAGTCAAAGGCTTTGACTCTCCCAATGAGAGAGGAACTTCTTGTCAAAGCCTATAGGAAATGACAGACATTTGGGAATCAGAGGACTCAAAAGTGCAGGGAGAACAACTCTCCAACCTTCCTGGGCCCCGGATGAAAATGAGCTCAGGAACGAGGGCAGCTTCCGAGACCCTGGGGGACCGGGAGCGGGATGAGCGCTGAACCCCGCAAGGAGTCCTCTCCGTGGAGCATCCTTGTGTCTGGTGACATGACAGAGAAAACCTCGGCGACGAGTGGTGCCCCAGCTTCACCATTTACAAAACAACTTAAAAATGGTTTTAATAAAAACCTGCCCTGCCATTATCACAACAGTGCTCTGGGGAACAAATGCTAAAATGCACTTAAAAGTACTTTACAAGCATAATATTATTTTCATCATCATTACATGGAACCCATGCACTCTTTTTTTCCCCATATATAATTTTTTTAATTTATTGAAGTATATTACTCATACATAAGCATACATAAACAGTAAGTGTATAGTAATAGCTGTGAACTTACAGAACAAATGTATACAACATCATGCAGGACTCTTATACCCCACCCTACCACCAATAACTTGATTAACCTTTTAATTTTTTAATTTTTTTCTTCTTCATTTTCTTTTAAATGGTAACATTTCAAAAAATATGAGGTCCCCATATACCCCTCACCCCCCTCACCCCACTCCTCCCACATCAACAACCTCTTCTGTCATCACGGCACATCTACTGCACCTGGCGAATACATTCTGGAGCACCGCTGCAGCACATGGACAGTGGTCCACACTGTAGCCCACACTCTCCCCCAGTCCACCCAGTGGGCCATGGCAGGACACACAACATCCAGCATCCGTCCCTGCAGTACCACCCAGAACAACTCCAAATCCTGAAAATGCCCCCACACCATATCTCTTCTTCCCTCTCCCGACCATCAGCAGCCACCGTGGCCACCCTCTCCACATCACTACTACAATTTCTGCCCTTGCATTAGCAGCAGAACACCAGTAAGTCCACTCTAATCCATATTCTATTCCTCAATCTTGTGGAGCCATGCACTCTTGCTCCAATTAAAACAATGATTCCAGCTTTGGGCTGCTTGGCAACCTCTCAGCTTTACTTTATTCCTTTGTTTTGATTTGTTTTATGCCATCTAGATCCAAGATTCTCATTTTCTCCTATTCAGTACCCTGTATGGCAAATACTGATTTCCTTAGGAAAACCTCAGCCATGCTTGTCATTTACTGCTTGCTTACAGAGGATGGAGCCAAAGAAGTGACCTGAAAAAAGAATAATACTTCCAAAACAAGGCAAAGCTTAAATAAATGTATGTACATTTGAATTGAAATGAACCACTGAGATAAAAGAGGGAAAATCAAGATAAATTAAGAAAAATAACATAGAGGGCAACTAAACATCCCAAGTTAATAAGTTACTTGTTCTAGAAATATTTAGCACTGTATTTCAATTTAAACAAAAGATATGCTGGGGACATTTTAATGAAATCATCTTCTGTGGGTTCAGAAAATAAATATGTTGGCTTTCCTCAAACTTTTTCTGAAAAACAACAAGGCTTTAAACCACAAGAACTATGGCTTTTAAGACCAACGCAATGCAATTAGAGAAGCCGGGTTCCAGTGGGAAGAGGCCCATGAGAGGCTTTCTTTGTTAGGAATTAGCTTCCTTACTCGGCTCAAGAAAAGAAGCTCACAGATGCCACATCTGTCAAGAAGCATATTGAAAGAGCCAACTTTGATACTCTCACTTTCTTTTTGAAACTGTGTCCCCTTCCAATTCATTTCAGCAACTGACTTTACCTACTCCCCGCAAGGATCAAATTTCTCTTTCCTTTTAAAAGAAGAATCTTCGTCTGATAGAATCTAGACGAGTACATTATGTAGCCAGGAGTCCCAAACAATGAGAGTTTCCAAGGGGTCTTTTACTGTGGCATTAAAAACATAAATTTATTTCTAGAAAGTGCTTCTGCCTGTTTCAAAAACATTTAAACATCATAGGACATTCATAAATTTATAAGGAATTTTACTAAAACCAAGGGGAAATTTCCTTCCAACTCTTTTCTTTTTTCTTAGCTGCTCTCTTCATGGTACCCACTACCATCTCTACATCCTGCCAGGGTTTTTCCTAAAATCTTTGAAATTCTTCAAGTGAGCATGGGCAGGGAACAGGGTTCTTTCTCCTAATTTCATTCACAATTTGCTCTACACTTATCTCAGTTTAGTTCAGTTGTCCCTGTAAAACTCCCATTCACAGATGTAGCATTGTTCCAAATCCAGGGGTGACAAGGATAATTCTGAGGATTGTGTCTCCTGTGGACACCTCATGCCCTCTTGTAAATAGTACCAGGTAAAGGCTATGGGAAAGAATTTCAATGCCATGAGCCCATTACTTTAGCAGATATCCTACAATTCGCCCTACTGAAAGCCAGCATTTTACGTCTTACACTAGCTGTTCTACAAATTTTTGAAGGTCAAATATGTGTCAGGCAAATTTCTAGGAGATTAGAACATATTAGTGAAATATGCAACAAAAATCCCTGCTCTTAAAGAGCTTAACATCCTGTGAGTAAAAAGAGTGAGCATAAATAGCTCTGACTGAGTCAAGCACTGGTTTTTTTTTGGTTTTTGGTGGGGGTTTGTGGTATTTTTGGGTATTGTATATATATTAATTTATTTAATCTTCAGACTAATCTAATAAGATAGACATAACTGGTAGCTCAAAGAGTAAAGGAAATTGAGGCATAAAGAGTTAAGTGACTGTCCCAGAGTCACAAGAATGAAATCCGTCATGTAACCTGCAAAGAAAAATTAAAATGCAAACATTTGCAAAGGAATCAGATGAATACCCAGTGCTTAGCTCAGTGTTCACTACAATCTAGTGAATAAATTCATCTTCACTGACCTATTAGAAGACTTTTGTTACGCAGTTCTTTTTCCTAGCCAACAAAACTAAAATTATTAATATGACCATGCCTTAATATTTTCCAGATTTAAAGTAATTAAACAAATATAAAATATTCCAAGGCTATAAGGAAAGTGTAATTGATAATAGCTTCATCATTGATCTACAGATTTTAATACTGAAAATCATTTTGGTAATTACCACAGTTCATTACCCTATATGTATTTTATTATTTGAGTAATATCTCTCCACAGCCATTCTCCTACATTTAGATGTGCCCTCTAAAAGAACAAGGGCTTAGCACAATAATACAATGCCTCATATGTCAGAAATATATATGTTTATGGATTACTTTTAGGTTGCAGTATGAACATATAGAGAATAATATAATAGTCAAATATATATGCATTAATTTGCAATGAGAATTACACCCAGCAAGAAGCTCTTGCTGAATGAAAGTGCCAACGACGCTGGAACAATTAGATATCCACAAGGAAAAGATGAATTTGGATCCTTGCTTCATACCATACACTAAAAGGAACTTGAAATGGATCATAGACCAAAATGAAAGCCCTGAACGAACACCTGAATTTCTTAGAAGTAAACATAGGAGTAACTTTTGGTGATCTTGGACTATGCGATGATTTCTTGGCTATAACACCAAAGAAGCAAGCCGTTTAAAAAATTAATAAATTGGGCTTAATCAAAAGCTAAAATCTCCTGCATTGCATTTCAAAATACACCATCAAGAAAGTGAAAAGACAAGTCACATACTAGAAGAAAATATTTGCACATCAAGTATACAAGGGACTTATATCTTGAATATATAAAGAACTCTTACAACTCAATAATTAAGAAGATAACGCAAAAAATGGGCAAAAGATTTGAATAGACATTTAACTGAAGAAGATATATGATTGGCCACTAAGCAAATGAAAAGTTGCTCAACAGCGCTAATCATTAGGGAAATTTAAATTAAAACCACAATGAGATACCACTTCTCACTGATGGCAATAATCCAAAAGACAGATGACACCAAATTTTGGCAAGGATTTGAAGAAATTGAAAGCAAACCTCACATATAACAGATGAAGATAAAGAGTACAATCACTTATAGAATATTTCCATCTGCCTTTGGCAGCCTGATGGATTGGTGAGTCCTAATCTTTAAATTAGAATCAAGACATCCTTTAATTTACAACTTCAGCAAATAAGACAAATGTTCCACCTTTCCCTATTACATACTCCATGAAAAACAGCAATAACTGATAGCTGAACTCCTCCCCACCCCCACCCCCCCCCAGACACAGTGTCACCATTCTTCTCAACAGAAAACACAAGTAAATATTTCTATTTGTCATCTGGGATTTTATTTTTTAATATGTTTTATTTGTTATTTTTTTATGTCTCTAACCAGTAGCCCTTGTTTTATGATGTTACCATACCTTATCTTACATAGGTTACATACTGATTAGTCTTACCTGAAGTTTTAAGAAAAAAATTGCTAAAAAGTCAGTTACACATTAGAAATTATCCACAAATATCTCTCATTTCTTTGTTTTAGGATAATCTTATTCAATTCACACTCCACGAAATGGCATTTTCTGATCTTGCTAAAAAAAATTCTAGGTATCGAACCTGTTTAGAACTTCTAATACATTAAATAATAACTACAAGAATGAAGGCATTCTTTCTTGTCAAGTAACAGTACTATTTTTTTCTTAAAAAAAGCAAAAATGTCTGCACAACAGTGCCCTGAATGGTTTGAATTTAGAGGTAAAGCATGTGTATTAGTCAGCCAAAGAGGTGCTAATACAACGTACCAGAAAATTGTTGACTTTTATAAAGGGTATTTATTTGGGGTAAAAACTAACAGTTACAAGGCCCTAAAGAGTCCGGCTCAAGGCTGTTTTCTCACCTAAGTCAGTTGCCAATTGTTGAAGCAAGATGGCGTGCGACCTCTGCCTGGTCTCTTGGGCCTTTTCAGCTGCTCAGCTGCTCTGGTCTTGTCCGCTGCAAACTCTCAGGCAAATGGCTCATCTCTCTTCTCAGGGCTTAGCTGTTTGGGCCTTCTCCTTTCTGTCACATGGCAGGACTGAAATGACCAAGTTTCCTCCTCTTCTGTGTGTCTTCTTGAGTGAGTGTCCATTTATATCAGCCCACCTAGGGGCAGGGATGCAACCAGAGTCTTGCCTTACTGACCTGGTCAAATCTAAAGCCTTTAATTGATTTGATCAAGTAAACTTAAAACCTTTGAATTTAATACCATCAAAGGGATTATGCCCAGGGGACAGACCAGCTTATAAACATAATCTCTTTTGGGGATTCATAAATATTTTCAAACTACCACAGCATGTCTACCTTCTTTCATAGAATATGATAATACTTTCCATAATTATTATTAAATTATGAAATAATATTCCTTTTTGAGCTACTGTCTCGGAAAATAGTGCTCCCACTTGTTCATCCAGACAGAGCTATTTCTAAGTGAAAACAGATAGGATATGTAAGGAGTCCAGTGGATGACGAGGTACCGAGCCTGTGTGCCTGGGAGTGGTGAATGCCTTCACAGTAGCGGGTCATTGCTGAGGAGTAGCTAATAGACACGTTGAGGAAAAAGCTGGAAAGACTAAAATAGTAAAATAGGAACCATCTGATATTTTTTTACTGCTCATAAGGGTGATTTTAGAAGTAAAATTCTTCTTTATGATTACCACTGAATAGCATTGTCTTAGTTTTTCAGGGTGGCTATGACAAATACTACTCAACAGGAATTTATGGGCTCAGAGTTTAGGGATAATAAAGGTTTCCGCCGGCTGTGCCAACTCTGCAGGGTGCAGCCTTCTGGGGGTGGCTTGCCAGCAACCCGTAAATGGTTATCCACCTCCCTGTGGCTCCTCCAGAGGCTTCTACAAATTTCCTTTGCTTATCAGGACTCAGTCACTCTCGGTAAGGACTGCCTGATTCAACTCAGCCTCATCCCAGGAGGCGCTTCAAAGATCCCATTTACAAAATGATTTTGCACCCCTAGGGTCAGGGGTTAGGACTTGAGCCTGTCTAGCAGGGGACATGGTTCAATCCCCAACAAGAATATATAGTTTTTAAATCACTATTCCAAAATGGTGCCTCTTACTCAATTTCAAGAATAGCAAAATCTATTATAAATCATAAGTAATCACTCCAGGAACCTTAAAATTGCTCTACACACATTCTCTTTCGAAAATAAAAATGCTCCTGATATAACACTAGGATTCCTCAGGCTGTTCCCTGTCCATAAATTTCATAGATTTATGAAAATCAAAAGAATCCTAACAGTGATTATGAATCAGCATCAGTAATATGAAGTCTAGTTATATGGGCTGTTCCCAGAAAGCAAGTGAAAGTTTCAATATTACCTTCACACAGAAAGGAGTGCCAACCACTGAAAGTTTAGCATCTGTAAATTGCTGGTAAAAGGATTCAGGGGTAAAATTTTCTTGCCTATACACTAAAATTGGACTATAGAAGCTATCATATAATCGACCTGTCCATAAATCTTGTCCTATATAAAAAACATACACTGTACTAAAGTATTATTTTAATTCTTAATCAAATGTAATATTAGAAATCCCAGGAAAGTTTGTTGTTTAAAAATATTAGAAAATAAATTACAGTATCCATGTAATAACTCTTGGAATAATTGTTATTACATAAGGCATGTACAGCCTCAGAAAATACTGTATAGTTGTTTGTTCATAAGAATATACAAAAAAAAAAAGAGTAAAGAGTAGATAGATCCTTTAAAAATCCTGAGGTTAAATTTCACTGAGCCCAGATATTTTGAACAACAAATTTTGCTTTGTTTTTAATAACTTTATTTCAAACTGAAAAAAATAAAATAACAGATAAAGGCAGGTCAACAGATTATAGAAGCATTAATTCTAAAATTCAGTCCAGGCAGAATAAAAGAGATCATAAGAAAGTACTATGAACATCTTAGACAACAAACTAACTAGACGACTAGGTAGGGTTGATGAAATGAACAAATTTCTAGAAACATTTGCGCAAACCACACTACCTGAGAAGAAACAGAAGACCTCAACAAACCAATCATAAGTAAAGAAATTGAGAGAGTCATCCAAAACCACCCCAAAATGAAAAGTCCAGGACCAGATGGTTTCACAGGTGAATTCTACCAAACATTTAATGAAGATCTAGTACCAGTCTTACTCAAACTCTTCCAAAAAACTGAACATGAAGGAATGCTATCAAACTCATTCTATTAAGCTAACATCACCTTAATACCAAAGCCAAATAAAGACATTACAAAAAAAAAAGAAAATTACAGACCAATTTCTTTAATGAAAATAGATGCAAAAGTCCTCAAAAAAAATACTTGCTAATTGAATCCAAAAACACATTTAAAAAATTATACATCATGATTGAGTGAGCTTTATACCAGGTATGCAAGGGTGGTTCAACATAAGAAAATCAATCAGTGTAATAAACCACATTAATAAATTGAAGAAGAAAAATCACATGATCATTTCAGTAGATACAGAAAAGGCATATGACACAATACAATAGCCTTCTAGATAAAAACACTCCAAAGATAGAAATAGAAGGAAACGTTCTCGATATGATAAAAAGCATATATGAAAAATCCACAGTTAACACTGAGTACAATTTTGTACCCAATGGAGAAAGATAGAAAACTTTCCCACTGAGATTGGGAACAAGGCAATGTTGTCCACTCTTTCCACTGTAATTTAATATGGAGTTAGAAATTCTAGCTAGAGGAATTAGGCAAGAAAAAGAAATAAAAGGCACCCACATAGAAAGAAAGAAATCAAACTTCTGTTATTCACTGATGATATGATCCTATACATAGAAAATCCTGAAAAATCCACAACAAAAGTATTAGAACTTTCGGCAAAGTGACAGAATACAAGATTAATACAAAAAATTAAGTAACATTTCTATACACTACTACTGAGCAATCTGAGGAGGAATTCAGAAAAAATCCCATTTACAATAGTGACTAAATGAATCAAATATTTAGGAATAAATTTAACCAAGGACATAAAGGACCTGTATTCAAAAAACTATTAAGCACTGCTAAAAGAAACCAAAGTAATCCAAATAAATAGAAGGATATTCCATGTACATGGATCAGATGTCTAATTATCATTAAGATGTCAATTCTAACCAAACTGATCTACAGATATAACACAATCATGATCACTTCAATATCTTTCTTTGTAGTATTCATAAAATCCAATTATCAAATTTATCTGGAAAGGTAAGTGTTCCCAAATAGCCAAAAACAACTTCAAAAAGAAGAACGAAGTTGGAGGACTCTCACTTCCAGAACTTAGAGTATATTATCTAGCTACAATGATAAAAACAGCATGGTACTGGCATAAAGATAGACAGATTGACCAATGGAATCGAATTAAGGGTTCAGAAATAGACCCTCACATCTATGGTCAAGTGATTTTTGATAAGGTTGTCAAACCCAGTCAGCTGGATCAGAACAGCCTATTAAACAAATGGTGCTTGGAAAACTGGATTTCCACATCCAAAAGAAAGAAAGAGGATCCTTATCTCATGCCTTCCACGAATGTTAATTCAAAATGGATCAATGACCTAAATATAAAAGCTAGAACCATAAAACTCCTAGAAGAAAATATAGGGAAACATCTTCAAGATCTTACGGTTGGTGGTGGTTTTTTGGCCCTTCCACCCAAAGCACAAGCAACAAAAGAAGAAATTGATAAAGGGGTCTGCCTTAAAATTAAACATTTTTGTATTTCAAATGGTTTTATTAAGAAGGTGAAAAGTCAGACAACTCAATGGGAAAAAGATCTTCAGAAACCATAAATTTGATAAGGAATTGATCTCCATGTTATATAAAGACATCACACATCATAACGAGAAAATGACAATTTTAAAAAGGGGGAAAGAATTTAAAAGACATTTTTCTGAAGTGGAGATACAAAGGGCCAAAAGGCAGAGGAAAATATGTTTAATATCACCAGCTATTAGGGAAATGCAGATTAAATAAGAATGGCCATTATTTTAAAAAACAAAAACAAGTGCTGGAGAGGATGTGAGGAAAGAGGAGATTTAGTGGTTTCTCAGGAAACTAAATGTGGAACTGCCGTATGAACTGCAATCCCACTACTAAGATTATATTCAAAAAAACTGAAAGCAAGGAGTTGAACAGATATTTGCACACCGATGTTCATAGCAGCATTATTCATAACTGCCAGAAGCAGAAACAAACTAAGCATTGGTCAACCAAAGAGTGGATAAATAAGATGTGGTATATTCTTATGACAATACAATTAATACAATTTTTATACAGGAAATAATATTATTTTTCTTTTGTTAAGTGGGTGAACCAAGTCAGCTTCCATTTGAGTCTTACTACCTTTGGCAAGCTATTTCATACTTCTGCTATCATTTGTGGAAGAAAATACAGAGCTGCAATATTAGCTCTCTCCTTAACTCCTCTTGTGCTGAAGTCACAATTACCACTGAATCTCATGCAGACACCTTGCAAGAACTTATTTCTTTCATTTCATCCTCAACCTAAACAGAACCCATAGCCTCGAAATCACCTGCTCTCTACGTTTTCAACTGCCTTCAATCTTACACTATATCCTCTACAGCTAAGTACAAAATCTCCTAAGTCCAACCAGAACTACTTTAAATTCTGTTGTATTCAGCCATATTGTAAGTCAAATTGACCTACTGCAATAAAATACACTGTGGGAGTAATAGGAAGTGAGATAAAAGTCTTCATTAAGGATCGAATACCCATTATCCTACCCACCTGGAGCGTTCTTTTAAGATGCACTTGATACACTTGTACCTGTTGATAACAGCAACCTTGAATTATAAAAAAACAGTGATATGACCCATTCCAGTGATACCCCAGACACCTGTCGCCCACAAGAGCTCAAACACCAGGTAGCAAATAAATCTGAGATCCGGCTGCTGTGCCCAAATCACATCTTTCCAAGGCCGCCTTTGTAAAATACTCACTCTGCACAGTTTGTGTTGGTGCTTTGCCTCCCTCTGCGTCGTTAATATCAGCAGGACAAAATATGCAATTAGGCTTCTCTATCTTAGCGAGTTCTTTTGACAAGAAACAACACTGTGCACCTCCGTGTTAACAGGAACGGGTGATAAAGGGGGTCAAACACCTCGTCCCAGCTGCCAATATGAAAGTTACACGAAACACAGAAATCTGAAAACCAGCTCTTTGGCTGAAGCCCCAGGGAGGGAAGTTTGCTTTTCTAACTCCCAGAGTGTGCTCCTCTTTCTGGCCCGGCCAAATGCCCTTTCTCTCTACGCAGCCTGGCAGCCCATTAAAGCGAAAAATGCTTTAGTCAGTGAAGCAATAAAGTTGAGTAATTGCTACCTTGAGTCTTTCTTGAAGTCACTTGAAAGATGACCATTGTAAGATAGATTTACTTCTGGTAAGTGATCTCTGCTAGAGTGGGCCATGAAACAGCCAAGACTAGCTGGACAAAGTTACTCGTGGTGGCCGCGAAGTGGCAAGTAAATCACCACCTAGTCACTGCTTCCGCAGGACCTCAAGGGACAAGACAGTTTGACGTGCACTGCTGTTGGCATTTGCTAGCAAGTGTCAGATCTGCTCTGGCTTGACGTGGCTCTCATGAAACCACTGCCTTTATAGGGAAAGGTAACCATCTGGTCACTCAAAATAAGCAGGAGGAACCCTGGGAACAAAGGAGCAAAGTATGTGGGAGACTGCACCCACATGTGACAGAGCTACAGCATCACCCCAACGGCGCTTCAGTCCCCGGGAAGCGACGGGTGACAATGACATGCAGGGAGGTGGCCGGCTGGCAAAGGGCTGGCCACGTGATTTTCTTACTCGAGGACGGTGTGATCTCCTGCCTCCAGTTTCTCAACTGTAAAATCAGAGCACTAACCTCCAGGGTTATGCAAGGATTGAGAGAATCTGCAGAAGAGCGAATGGCTTGGCACATAGTAAATACCTGAAAGATGCTGCGCTTTAAATAGTTCTGGCAAACGTCAATACAGAAATGTGGACGCATGCAGATGCACTTATGGAGCTCTCTAGAATTAGAAATTAGTATAACGGAAACAGATGGATCATTAGAGTGACTAGAGCAATGGTGAGAGCAATGTGCAATTTTCTGGGGAGGCTTCAGTAAATAAACATGGTTTTGTGGAGAAAAATAAACAAGATTTCTGAAGGGATCAGAAAACAGAAAAGCATTTTAACAAATGTAAGAATGGAGAGATGTTAAATGGTCAAGTCTTACTAGACTAAAACCGTCAAGAGGAACTCAGAATGATTAAAATGACAAATACGGAATAACATGATCAACCCTGGAAATCAGAAAATCTTACTCTGGTATTAACTACTTAATTGATTAAATAAAGAAATTGAACTTGAATTTATCCATAGTTCCTTCTAGACCTACTTTTTGATTCTATGATATTCCTAACACTTTTAATACTCTGATTAAGAACTTAGAAAAGCTGTAAAACTTCTGCTTCCTTCTGAAGACACAGTTCAATTTGCCTTCCCATAATAGCTCCTTTTATTACCTCCCTTTCTATACAATTGTGTAAGTCAAATCATTCAGAGTTATATTTAACTTCTTTGTTGCCTCCATCTCACATTTCACTGGCCAAGTCCTCTTGACTGTATATTCACAAATTGTAATACATACTTTGTTTCTCTCTAACCACATAAAATCTGTCTCCTCCTCACTTCTCCTAATTTAATTTAGATTTTATTTGTCAAATACTTGAGGACTTCAACATCCAAGTGTGATGAACCAAGACACTACAAGCTAGAATCCACGCCCACCTGCGCAAATAAAAACCTAAAAAACTGGAGTATTGTACAGGAAGAAAGTACCTGAAGGTCCTGGAAAGTGAACAAAAACAGATAACTCCAGCTGAAAGCACGTGGACTTCTGGAAGGGAAGATGAGGAGCTCACAGGGACAATTTCACATGCCCAGTGTCTTTCAGCCAAGGAATTCAGGGAAGTGAAGCCAGTGGAAACAGCCACTGAAGAGAGTGGGGCAGGGACTCTTAACCAGGGGTCCATGGAGAGATTTCAGGGGTCCATGAGCTTGAATTGAAAATGTTAAAAAATCACGATTCTTGTGGCGACGTGTTGGCGCGGGTGTGATATAGTTATCAAATAATGCACATTGTCATGTGGGGTTCATAAGGGGTGTATGGTTTTCACCTGACTGGCAAAGGGGTTCATGGAACACAAAAGGTTAAGGACCCCTGGAGCAGGGGAATTTAGGAAGGGAAAGAGCCCGAGCGGTGTCCCGTACCTCTAACTGCTACTCAGATTGCAATCATCTGCTGCTCTAAACTTATTCTCTAAGCCTGTGTGTCTCAGTTCTGACTGCTTATTATAATCCCTTAAATAGTTTTTCCCTTTAAACATACCAGTGCCCCAGTTTCTGATTTAATAGGCTGAGGTACAACCTGAGAAGCTGTAATTTTTTAAAAACTCTCCAGAATATTCTAAGGTACAGCCACTGCTTTATGCTCCCCCTACCCTGTCATCTATTTAGTCACGGAGTCAGGACTCAATCTCTGGCAAGCCACTGCACTACTCTGCCACTAATTTCCCCGCTTTGGAGGCTCAATAGCCCACCTTACAAATGCTTCCTACTCAAAGTATCATGTTAGAAGTAGCTAAGGAGACCAGTTAGACTTACTTAACCCCCCACCCCCCTTGACTTATCAATGCCTGTTCTCTGGGTGAACGATCTGTGATACAGCACACATTCACTTTCAGGTGTGGAGGACTCAACTCTACCTTGGCATTGACAATAGATGGAACCAACACCAGGGAGGGAATTCAAGGTGCCCATCTCCCCGTTCTCTTGGCAGTGAGAAGAATGGTGAGCTCAGTTAGAGAGGAACCAGGGATCCACAGCCATTTTGGCCTGTGTTGCTCCTTCTCCTAGGATGCAGGTATGGACTGAACTGTGCACCCCAGACTCTGGCCTTGCTCTGCATTCTGGGGGTGTGGAACATTGTAAACAAGAGCTCTCCAAGATGGGGCTTCAGTAGAGGTGGGACACGGCTGAAGCATGCTGGGCTTTAATCCAGATTCCTGGAGCCCTTTATAAGAGAGTGGAAGTCAGAGAGAGAGAGGAGCCACGAGCAGCCAAGGCTGGAGGTCAACGGAACACAGAGGAGAAGACGCCACCTGTGCGAGGTCATGTGATGGGAAAGTCAAGTCAGCAGATACTGAGCGAGGAGGAAGCAAGCCCTCCAGCTTCTGAAAGCGAGCCAACACAGTCCTGTTATTAAGACAGCCCATTGTGGGGTGTCTGTTTCAGCAGCTAGGAGATAAAACCAATGCCTGCCCACAGATGTCTGCTCTTAACACTTCTTCTAAAGGTAGAGCCAGGCATCCTCACTGCAGCCCACTCGGTGCCTCCAACTAGAGTTATCCCCACCCTTCTTTATCTAGCCAAACATTTCATTGTGAATATGCAGCAGGGAATAGAAATTAAAAGCATAAGGTTTGGGGTCATGCACACCTGTGTTCAAATCCTTCTACTTAGCAGTCTGGGGTCAGCTGTTTAACTTCTCAAGCTTCAATCAATATTGAGGATTAAATGATCCTCATGCAATAGTACTCAGTAAATGGACAGGGGTATTTTGTTATTAAAAAAACATGTTAAGTCAGGAAGGAGAAGTGGCTCAAGAAATTGAGCTCCCACTTACCACATAGGAGTTCCCAGGTTCAGTTCCCAGTGCCTCCTGGAGAAGACAAGCAAAACAGCAAGCTGATGTAACAAGATGATGCAACAAGGAGACACAAAGAGGAAAGACAATGACTGCCACAACAAAACAGGAAGCTGAGGTGGCTCAAACCTTTAAGTGCCTCTCTCCCACATGGGAGGTCCCAGGTTTAGTTGCCAGTGCCTCCTAAAAAGAAGAGCAGGAGACACAGAGAGCACACAGCAAATGGATGCAGAGAGCAGAGAGCAAATGCAAAACAGTGAGGGGAGGGGGAATAAAGAAATAAAGAAATCTTTAAATTTAAAAAAAACTGTTAAGTGTATGCTCCCTTTAAGAAAAGATAATGTCTTAATTATTTTTCAGCATTGACTTGCCCTTGGTTTATACTGAATAAATTGTTTTTGAGTTAATGAAATGAAGAAATAAAATTACTTTTTAGATTTTAAAAGTGGTAAATGTTGTGAAGCACATGGCAATTCAATTCTACTTCATCGAAGCAAAATGTGTTCCAGGATTCTGTTTCCTACCAACTGAAATTTTCAAGGTATTTTATAGTCTCCACTGTAAGAATCTCATTTATCTATTAGATATTGGGAAACAGAGTCTCCATGATTTTTTTTTAACATTTTAACATTTTTGTACAGTCTGGGCTTCCTATGTAAATGGCACTGGTTAAAAGATGGTTGAGAACAAATATGCCTTGAAAGCCAGAGACAGTTTTTGCTACAGGGAGATCTAGAACTGTCCTCCAGAGTCACTTGCTCCAGGTCAGGGAGGCTGGAGACATTCCTTTCTGTGATGATTAGGAATTGTGTCCAGTTGTTTTGTCAAGCAAGCACTGGCCTAACTGTAATACAAGGGCATTTATGGACTTTAGCCACCATTGAATTTACTGCAGTGGTAAATCATAGATAGCTGATTACAATTCCATCAATCAGGGAGATTGCCATCAGCAATGAGTGCCACTTAACCCAATCAATTGAATGCCTTAAAAGGAGAAGTGATTCCAGCATAGAGAGAGAATTTCCCAGCTCTTCTTTGGACAGCCAGCATCTCCCAGAACTCGTCAAGAACCTTCACGGGACCCTGGTTGTGGCCCACCTGCGGAACCTGGACTTGTGCATCCCCACAGCTGCATGAGAGACTCATAAAGTCACAGACTATTGACAGATATCTCTTGTTGATTCTGTTTCTCTAGAGAACCCTACTAATACACCCTCCATTCCAGAATAAAAGTTTCTCGCTCTCCAGACAAGGGTATGAGTCAGTGTGCCAGCTACCTTGTAGCAATTTCATGGTTCCTCCTGGAGTGCAGTCCCATTGCATGTGCAAGATAATACCAGACCCTCATCATGTCATCCCCACAATGACTGAGGCTCTGGAAACTGGCACTAAGATGCTCTGTAAGTGATAATTGATCAGTTCTCTCATCAAGGGGCCTCCTGTTTCCTGTTAGAATCTGAAAATGGATATACAGGTATAGCTTGTTCTATTGTGCTTCGCCTTATTGTGTTTCACAGATGTAGGATTTCTTACAAATTGAAGCTTTGGGCACCCTGCATTGAGCAAGTCTATTGGTGCTCACTTTATGTCTGTGTATCACATTTCAGTAGTTCTCACAATATTTCAAACTTTTTAATTATTGTTATATCTGTAATGGTGACCTGTGATCTGTAATTTTTAATGTTACTGTTGTAATTGCTTTGGGCACCATGAACCCTGCCCGCATAAGACAGAGAACTTGAAAGATAAAATGTTGTGTGTGCTCTACTGCTCTGCCAACCTGCAGTTCCACCATCTCACTCTCTCTCCTTAGGCCTCTCTAATCCCTTAGACAAATAATATTGAAATTGGATCAATTAAACCCTGCAGTGGTCTATACGTGTTCAAGTGAAAGGAGTTACAAGTCTCTCCCTTTAAATCAAAAGCCAAACATGATTAAGCTTAGTGAGGTTGGCATTTTGAAAGTTGAGATAGGTCAAAAGGTAGCCTCTTGCACCAAACAGTTAGCCAAGTTATGAATGCAAAAGAAAAGTTCTTGAAGGAAATTAAAGGTACTACTCCATGAAAACACAAATGAGAAGAAAGGAAACAGCCTTATTGCTGATATGGAGAAAGTTTTAGTGGTCTGGATAGAAGATCAAAACAGCCACAACATTCCCTTAAGCCAATGTCTAATCCAGAGCAAGGCCCTAATTCCTTCAATCCTAGGAAGCCTGAGAGAGATGAGGAAGATGCAGAAGAAAAGTGTGAATCTAGCAGAGGTCGGCTCATGATGTTTATGGAAAGAAACCTTCTCCATAACATCAAAGTGCAAGAAGTAGCAGCAAGTGCTGACGTAGAAGCTTTACAAGTCATCCTCAGAAGATCTAGCTGGGAGCACTGTTGAAGATGGCTACACTAAACAACAGATTTTCAGGGTACATGAAGCACCCGTCTTCTGGGAGAAGATGCCATCTAGGACTTTCATAGCTAGAGAGGAGAAGTCAGTGCCTGCCTTCAAAGTTTCAAAGGGCAGGCTGACTCTCTTGTTAGGGGCTAATACAGCTGGTGCCCTCAAGTTGAAGCCAGTGCTCATTTACCACACAAAAATTCCTACAGCCCTTAAGAATTACCTAAATATACTCTGCCTGCACTCTATAAATGGAACAACAAAGCCTGAATGAGAGCACATCTGTTTACAACATGGTTGACTGAATACTCTAAGCCCATTATTGAGACCTAGTGTTCAGAAAAAACATTCCTTTCAAAATATTATTCCTCATTGATAATACACCCAGTTACCCAAGAGCTCTGATGGAGATGTGTAATGAGATTAATGACTTCACAACATCCATTCTGCAGCCCTAGGATCAAGGGGTAATTTAGACATTCAAGTGTTATTACTTAAGAAATACATCTCTTAAAGCTATAACCACTATATATAGTGATTCTTCCAATGGATCTGGGCAAAGTAAATTAAAAGCCTTCTGGAAAGGTTTTACTAAATCACAATTCTATGTGCTATTAAGAACATTTGTGATTCATGGGAGAAGGCCAAAATATCAACATTCACAGGAGTTTGGAAGAAATTGATTGTTGATTCCAACCCTCATGGATGACTTTGAGAGGTTCAAGACTTCAGTTGAGGAAGGAACTACAGATGTGGTAGAAGTAGCAAGAAAACCAGAATTGGAAGTGGAGTCTAAAGTTGTCACTCAATTGCTGCAATCTCTTGATAAGACTTAAACAAATGGACAGTTTTCCTATATGTTATGCATGATTGTTTTATAAGCTCACAACTTTCCTAATTTAAAAAATGCTATCAAACAGCAACACATGCCACAGAGAAATCTTTCATAAAAGGAAGAAGCAACCGATGTTATAAATGTCATTGCTGTCTTATTTTAAGAAATTGCCACAGCCACCCCACCCTTCAGGAACCACCAACCTAATCAGTTAGCAGCCATCAACATTGACATGAAACCCTTCACCAGCAAAAAAACTACGACTCAC
This sequence comes from Dasypus novemcinctus, assembly GCF_030445035.2. Classification (NCBI taxonomy): domain Eukaryota; kingdom Metazoa; phylum Chordata; class Mammalia; order Cingulata; family Dasypodidae; genus Dasypus; species Dasypus novemcinctus. Next base: position 6,026,378 of record NC_080701.1, on the reverse strand, counting down.
TGATGGCTCAAACGATTGCTAGCATTTTTTAGCAATAAAGTATTTTTTTAAGATTTATATATTTTATTTCATTTATTTATTTTCCCCCACCCCTTGTTGTTTGCGCTTATGTCTGCCATCAACTCTTCACGATGACACTGGACAGCGTGCCTTCACCAGGAGACCCAGGAATCGAACCCAGGGCCTCCCATATGGTAGACGGGAACCCTATCACCTGGGCCATATCTGCCTCCCAGTTTTCTAAATTAAGTCATACACTTCGTTTTTTTAGACACAATGCTATTTTCCACCTAATAAACTACCGTATAGGATAAACATAACTTTTACATACACTGGAAAACCAAAAATTCATGACTCACTTTATTGCAATATTTGCTTTATTGCAGTGGTCTGAAACTCTATCTGCACTATCTCCTAGGTATGCCTGTATATAAAACACTAAAATATTTTGTTAAAATGTTGTATTGCATGATGTAGTTTCACCTTCTCAAACATCCCTTTCACCTTTTCCTTTTCACAATTATATAGCCACCATACAGTTTCATAGGGTTTGGTTTATATTCTTTATCTCAAACAAATCATTGGGTTTCTTCATGTCTTGTAGGCAATTTTTTCAGAATTATTGGCCTTAAATCATCATTACAAGGAATTTCTCTGGAAATAGTGATTGGTATGGCCACATGGCTTGCTTAAGGCAAGTATAAGGGGAATTTTGCTGAGGAATTATGAAAAATCTCCTACCTTTTAAGAGAGGCATAGAAATACATACATTCTCTTCTCCCGGACATGAACAAGAAAGCATTTAGCTGAAATCTACTTACACCAGTCCTGCAACTGAAGGGAAATCACTAGGATGAAAGGAATTCAGGGAAGCATGAAAAGCCTGGGTCCTTGATGGACCTTTTGTACCACTGAACCAGCAGACTCCAAAGTCTGTCTTACTTCTGTACTGCCAGTTTTGTGAGCCAGTAATCTCATTACTGTGTAAACTTACTCGAGCTGAGCTGCCTGTTACTTGCAACTAAATGCATTTTAACTGATACAATCTTAATATGTCTATGGAAATTGATTCTGAGGAACTGTCTTGCTAAAATAGTGTGTATGTAATGCAAAGTGTTTTGTAGGGTTAATCTTATCATGAGATTAGATGAAGCATAACTGAAAAGTAGAATGATGATAATGAATAAATGAAAATAATTATAATAAATAAGTGATAGGTCAATAACATATACATAAACATATGCTAATGGCTACACAGCAAATACATTTCAGGAAAATTGTCTTTTCTTCCTTAAGGAAGAAAGAAAATTTATCTTTTTCTAACGGAAGTTAATTGTGAATCTTTCAGACCCTCAGATGCTATCTAATTGTTTTTATCTCTTTAATCCAATACCTTGGCAGATAAGAGAATGAGAGAGTTCACTTTTGAGAATTACTTTATAAACATTGCAAAGTACACAGGCAACTGGTATGAGAGGATAAAAGAACTTATAGTACTGAACCGACTTTTGATGGCAAGCAACCCCATATCAAAGGCTCTAAAATTATTAATTCAGGATGAATTGGAAAAAAGGATCCTGCCAACCCAAAAAAATTTACGTGGTTATGGTCTAATACTAAAGAGGACATCTTTTGAGTCTTTAAGGTATTTGTTTTATAGGAAATTTTACTCTGTGCTGCATAAGTGCATTGAAAAGCAAGAGTATATTCAGAGAAAGATTTTGATAGCAATACAGAAATCATGTCCTACAAGGAATGAATCAAAAACATGGCCATGGCCATCAGCTATTTATATACTATTGGGAAACATTTTGATTTTTTCCTAAAGAATGCATTCCTAGTTCCTTCTCATCAATGTGCTTCTTAACTTCTAATTTACCTGAGAATTATCCAAAGGTTTTGTTTAAAATGTACACACCCAAGTCTAGACAAGGAGATAGCTCTGGACTGGAGACCAGGAATCTACATTTTCATCTCTGAAGGGTAATGGGTGGACAACAGTTTGAGGAAGAGTACTGTACAGGATGATATAAAAATAAAGTTGGATATAGTTTTGGTGGAAGCCTCCCACTGATCTGGGAAAATTTCAGGGTTAAGAACCATTAAACTATAAAGAAGACATAATAACTGCCTTTCAATATTTGAAAGACTGTTATATAGAAAAAAAGGGTAATTGGGTTTTGGGGGGCATTATTTTAGATAATCCTAATTAAGGAGGCGTATTTCTCTTCCATGTAACAACTCTGTCTGTTCAAGAATGATACAGGTTACTTCCCTCCTGCTCTCCCACTAGAGTGTTGGTGGTAATTTTAAAAAAAGAAGGGAATTTTCTCAAGACAAAGAAAGATCTATAGTTGAAACTGAGAAGAAACATCAAGTCCCAATAAACTTTAGAGAAGCAGAAAGAAAGGAAGAAATGAAGCTAAACATGTCCTGGCCAAATTATCTAAGAATTTTTGTTGCTATTGTAAACACATAAAATTTAATTGCTTTTGTTTTTCACTTTCCAGAAAGACCTAGTCAGAAAATAAATGGAAAAAAGGTTCCTAATTATAACAAAAACAGATCTAGGTAAAATATTACATAACATGAGGATTATAGAAGAAAAAAATTATAAAATCATATTAATGGATATAGAAGATTTAAATAAGTTGAAAAACATGTTAATTTGGAAAGACAGATTAATGAAAAAATTAATTCATCCAAAACTAATTTGCCTTTTTAACACAATAACAACACAGAATATCAATGGTAATCATGCAAAGAATATATATATATTTGAAATTAGTTTAAAGTATTTTAAGAGAAAAGAAATCAGTAGGAAAAAGTACTTATAAAGTTAAAGTAGTATAAAAATACAATAATTAAAACAAAAGATAAAGTCAAAAGAATCAGTGCGGTGGAAGAGAATCATAGCCTAATAACTTACTGTATACGGAATTATATGAGATAGAGAAACAAAATATTCCAATGATGAGGGGATATATTATTTATTTAGTTAGTCAATATATGAGTGTAAGCTATAGTCCCTTGACTATTCTAACAGCTGGTGAAATAGTAGTGAGCAAAATATACAAAAATTCTTTCTTTTATTGATCTTAATATCTCATTTATTATTTGGAAAGAATACTGGTTACTTGAGAAACAATCCATCTTAAAATTCAAAACAATTAAATATGAATTAAAAGGCTAAATATTACCCTTAAATGGAGGTACTCGATCAATAAATAACTAGAATATACTAATAATAAATAACATGCATAATGATGTATATATGTGTGTATAGTGTATGTACATTTATACATACAAACACATAAAACTCATTGGCGCCTTCCTGGCACTGCCATAGCACACACTACATAGCTGAAATAACAGGAATGTGTTGCCTGGCGGCTCTGGGCTAGATTCCCAAGTCAAGGTGTCGGCGGGCTTGGTACCTCTGGATCTGCAGGGTTCTAGCAATGGCTGGCCATGACTTCACCCCTGCCTCGGTCTTATCGCTCTACCTACATTTTTTTAAGGAGTTCCTTGCGCTTTATACTTCAGTGCACAACTTGGAATATTGCGAGCAATTGAAAACCAATGAGGGAAGTGGACATGACTCAACTGATAGAGCATCTGCCTACCACATGGAGGGTCCAGGGTTGGATCCCCAGGGCCTCCTGACCCGTGTGGAGCTGCCCCAGCGTAGTGCTGATGTGTGCAAGAAGTGCCCTGCCACACAGGGGTGCCCCACATGCAGGGAGTGTGCCCAGCAAAGAGCGCCGCCCCGCATGAAAAAAAGCGCAGCCCACCCAGGAGTGGTGCCACACACACACAGAGCTGACGCAAGATGACACAACAAAAAAGAGACACAGTTTCCCAGTGCCACAGAGGGTAGAAGCGGACACAGAAGAACACACAGCGAGTGAACTTAGAGAGCAGAAAATGGGGGGGGAGAGAAATAAATAAAATAAATCTTAAAAAAAAAAACCAATGAGGCTAATATTTTTGGTTGTTTTGTACAATAAGAAATAACATCCAGGTTGTCCCATGTATGAAGGCTTCCTTCCTATTTGTTGCTGAGTGGTGTTTCATTGTGTGTATATATATATACATATATATATATATATATATATACACACACACCACATTTTCTTTGTCCATTCATTTCTTGATCAACATTTGTGTTTCTTCTTTCTTTTGGTGACTGTGAATGCTGCCTCTGAACATCTTTCTGCAAAAGCATGTTTGAATCCCCACTTTCCATTATTTGGGAATCCACCTAGTAGAGGATGGCTACGTCACATGGTAATTCTGTCCTTGGCTTTCTGGGGAACTGCCAAGCTGTCTTCCTGCACAGCTGCACCATTTTGTATTCCTAATAGCTAGTGATGTTGAGCATCTTTTGCATGTCCTTTTTACCCATTTGTATATCCTCTTAGGAGAAAAGTCTATAAAAGTATTTTGCCCATTAAAAAAAAAAAAAAGAGAAAGACCATTTTCTCTCTTAAGTATCTATGTTAGTTTCCTGGACTGCTCAAGCTAATACCACTGCAAGGATTCAGCTCAAATGATGGGAATGCAGTCGCTCAGTTCTGAGGCTGGGAAAACACCCACACCCAGGCGTCATCAAGGCAACGTGGCCTGGGGCTGGCTGCCCCCGACGCTTATGCCTCTGTCACATGGCAAGCTACATGGCGGCAATTCCGGCACCTTCCTTCTCTTCAGAGCTCTGCTTCAGCTTCTTGCTTCCTGTGGTGTGCTCTCTTGCTCTCTTTCTCTCTCGCTTTCTCTCGCTCTCTCTCGCTCGCACTCTCGCTCGCTCTCGCTCACTCTCTCGCTCTCGCGCTCACTCTCGCTCTCTCTCACTCTCTCGCTCTCTCTCGCTCTCTCGCTCTCTCGCTCTCTCTCGCTTGCTCTCTCACTCGCTCTCTCTCTCTCGCTCTCTCTGTCTCTCTGTGTGTGTGTCTCTCTCTCTTCATCTGAATTTCATTCTTTTTATAAAGGACTCCAGTAACGGGATTAAGACTTGTCCTGATTGAGGTGGGCTATACCTTAACTGGAATAACCTCATCATATGGTCCTACTTAAAATGGGTTCATACCCACAAGAATGGATTAAATTTAAGGCATAATTCTCTGGGTACATATAGCTTCAAACCACCACAGTATCCATATATTATGAACACATACATGATTTTTTAAAAATTTATTTGGTAAACAATGCCAATTTTTCCATTAAAAAATCACCAAAAATATCATGCAATTTTGCATATAATTTCAACCCTTTGCCATGATGATATCATTTCTAGGAAGTGATGCCCTTTCATAAAAATCACAGTTAGATTCTATATAATATTTTAAAATAAAATAATTTTATTAATATAATCCTCCTTTACTGAATTTTCTGGCTTCTTGTTAACAAGTAAAAGGGAAAAAATGTAATGAAGCAAATATAATATACCTAGAGATCAAGCTTTCGAAAGAATTTTAAAGCACATAAAATTTGTCATTTAAAGATAGATAGGTTTGTTTCTACTTCATTACATTTATTCTCCATACAGGATCTGTAGCATCTTCAAATTACTTCTTTCTGGACCTACATTTTTGTTAGTAGTGTCAACTCCTTAGCCAGTAATATTACAGGGAAAAAGGTATTCCAGCCTATATTTCAGATCGGAGAAAGAATGTAAAAACTCCATTTGACAATATTGCCTTGAGGATTTGAATGAAGTGACATCTTCACCCCATATTAAATAGTGCTAAATATTGAGAAAAATATTACTTAGGCCCCTGAAGTTTAAAAAAAAAAAAGGCTGTTCTGACTTAAATAATCAATTTATAATGAATAAATATGTAGATTTTTTTGCATATCTGTTTCTACTGAACATGAATTTAATTTCAAAATGCCATCTCTTTTGACATGAAAATCTGTCTTTAGAAGGCTGTAATTGTTTCCTAAAGTATGGTTTTTAAATAAAACTTCCCAATAAAAAGATCTTTACAGAATGGCAAATTTCCGGTCTGGAGTAGGGAATGTAACAAGATAATCTGGGAATACCTTATCATGTTGCAAAGCAAGCTAAAAACTATTTGATGTCAACTGGAAGAACTTCCCACTGAGCAAAAATGAAGCCATTTGAGAATCAATCAGAAGAATAACTGTAATCGATTGGCTTAGGTCAAATGTGTTTAAATCCATGAGTTCAAAGTAATAATAAAAAAGTATAATAGTCATTGAGCATTTACAGTGGACACTAGGGAATTCATTCTTTTTAATTCTAATGAAGTGAAAGAATCCACCACTTATTCTGTTTTTCTGTTCCAATTCTTCTCCAGAGTAACCAAATAGTAAATGAGAGGAAATGTCCCTTCATGCAAGAATTGGAGCTAAGAAATGAAAATGGATGTGGTAGTTTCAATCACATACCCCAAAAAGCCTCGGTTTCCTGGCATTTCTATGGATGAGCGCTCGTCTGGACAGAAGGCACCCGGAGGACGGGCGTGCCCGTGGAACCAAGGTGTGCCTGGGTCCATCGCTGCAATCCTTAACAGCAGAAGAAACTAGGAGGCCGGGAGTCAGAGAAGCCACCGAAAGAGCCAGCAGTGAGTGGAAGGGCATGAGCCGACACCCGGAGAGAGAGGCCGCCCTGGGGCCGGAGCACAGGAGCAGCCAGGGACCCTGAGCCCTGCAGCAAGGCAGTGCTAGAGAGCCAGACCAGCCCCCGTGTGCCAGGGCCACACCTGGGGTTTGGACTTCCAGCGTCCGAGCCAGGAAGCAATGAATTCTTGCAGTTCAGCCAACCTCCTGTGTGGCATTTGTCACGGCAGCCCTGGCAAGCTAAGGCAGTGGGCACCACAGTCTTGGGCACCTTTACGAAATCATCATCTAGGCAATCATCACAAAAGGTAACAATCAGATAGGAGACGCTTCCTGGTTGACGGACTCACCACCACCTTCGAAGTTAATTGTGCCAAAATATTTAACTGGCGCTAACTATGATTGCAGAGAAAATACAGGGACAGGGAAACATGCTAAACGATATCAGAGGGTTGCACCACAAACTATTCAATATCTTCAAAAACTAAGTTATAAGGGTAAAAATAGGAGAGGAAAAATAAACCTAAGGATTTTTAAACATTCTTAAACACACCAACCAGTCACAATGTGTGGTCCTCGTTTGGTCCCTGATTCCAACACCAAAAAAATGCAAAGAAAAAAAAGGAAGGCATTAGGAAAATGAGAAAACTGTCTGTATTTCTAATGATACTAGGAAATATTGTTAAATTTTAACGTTTGAAGGCATTGCACTTATCTCTGAATAAAAATACAGACCTTAACATTAAGAAATGTATGCTGATTATTCATAGATAAAATGATATGATATTAAGAATATACTTCAAAATTACTCAGTTGAAGAGAGATGAAGGAGTGAATGGGGAATAAATGAAACAAGATTGGCAAAGAATTGATAGTTGTTGAAGATAAGTTGTACGTATAAGGGGTTCATTATACTATCTCTCTACCTCCCCTAATAAAATATTTTTAAGGTACAATTAAAGAATGTTAATTAACCAAGTTTCACAGTTTGAGCTATCACTATAATGGCAAAAAGAAAACCAAACTATAAAGGCACAATATAAATCAGTATAGAAAAAACTTTATTAATGTGGGCCTCAGAATAATATCAACTCTCAGAAGACAAAATGTGTATTTAACTACCACAATTTCCATTTCTACATTGAACACAATTTTATCTTGTCAAAAGAGATATCGTCCCCTCTTCTCTGAGTGCTTGGCCGCGTATCTTAATCAGTAGGAACATTTCAATTATTAATGCCACTACCCTATTGGAAACACGAAAATGGTTATTAAAGTCCAGACTGAACACAGCCCTAATATCCCACTAACTAACGACTCTAACAGCTAAGCAATGAGATGACTGAGTCCAATTGACTCAACTCTTCCTTGTTCCTCTTGAAAATGAATACTCTCTTGGTAACTCTATTGTCCAAATATTCAGGCTTAAAACTTTGGAGTCATATTTGAAATTTCTTTCTTTCCATCCCTCAAAGAGTTTCCAAGTCCCATTCATCCTAAAAGCACAGAATAAATCCAATTACTCCCTTGATCCAAATTCAGCCATGGCTTCCCACTGTCTTTTGTGGGAAAGTATAGGAAATTGAGGAGGAGAAATAGGAATGGCAGCAGAAACCAGGAATTCAGATGCTATACTTCTTGGCAAGGCACTTAATAGATATATTATTTTTTTTTATTTTTAGGAGGTACTGGGGATTGAATTGGGACTTCGTACATGGGAGGCAGGTGTTCAACCACTGAGCTACACCCACACCACCAAGGCACTTAATATATACACTGTCAAGGAATAATATGGGAAGTGGACTTGGCTCAGTGGTTAGGGCGTTCGTCCTCCACATGGGAGGTCTGCAGTTCAAACCCTGGGTCTCCTTGACCCGTGTGGAGCTGGCCCATGCACAGTGTTGATGTGCGCAAGGAGTGCCGTGTCATGCAGGGGTGTCCCGGCGTAGATGAGCCTCATGCGCAAGGAGTGCGCCCCGTAAGGAGAGCCACCCAGCGCAAAAGGAAGTGCAGCCTGCCCACACACAAAGGGGGCTGACATAACCAAAAGAAACACAGATTCCCATGCCACTGACAACAACAGAAGCGGACAAAGAAGAACACGCAGCAAATGGACACAGAGAACAGACAACGGGGGTGGGGGGCTTGGGGGAAAGGGGAGAGAAAGAAATAAAAAATAAATCTAAAAAGAAAAATAATATGAATGAAAGTATTGTGTGAAATCTTTAAACATATGACAGGCCATATACTCATTTCAAGTATATATTACATGATTATACATCAGCTGACATTGTGACAGATACTATTCTAGATACTGAATATACATTCATGAAAAAAAGTTTCTGCCATGTGGACCTTATACTTTAGCAGAAAGAGAAGCAGTAAACATGACGAACACAGTAACAAACGTGGTCAATAAAACACTATCATACGTGTTAGAAGGTGTAAGTACAAAGGAAAAGCACAGCAAGGTGAGAGGAACTGAGAGGGCCACGCTCAAGGCAGGCTCTCTGAGATGGTGACATAAAAGCAAGTTTACCGGAGAGAACAGACGGGGGTACAGAGAAAATGTGAGGGGAGTGGAGGCAGAAGAAGCCAGAGGTGCACATGCAGGAGACGTAGCCTGGGACAAATGCGGAGCCTTGCAATTCGCTGAAGGACTTGGGTGTTTATTCTGAGGGGAGCGAGCGAAGAACTGGAGGGGGGTAGGTTCTGAGCAGATGTTGATAAGATCTGACCTACATTTTAAAAATAGCACGCTAGTGGCACAAGTGAAAGTCAGCTGCAGTGGCCAAGGGTGGAAGCAGCGAGACTTGGTAATCTCCTGCAGTCATCTGGGAAAGGCGAGGACGACTTGGACCAACCTGGAGGCACTGGCGGTGGAGAGAAGTAGCTACATTCTTGAAATATTTCAGAAGTTGGGCCAAAGGCTTTTCTCAAGCGTCTGTGTGGGTTATCAGAGGGTGGACTCGCCGTCAGCCGAGATGGGGAAGTTGCAGCTGAAGCGGGCTGGGCGGTGGAGATCACGAGTTTGGGGTGGCATCTTTGGGATGCCAAGTGGAAATCGAACTGGAGGTGCATTTACTTAATTTTCACTTCAGTGGCCTGTGCCACGCTAGGAATCTGACATGCCTCTTCTCATCTGAGATGGTTCTCACAACACCTTGAGTCATAGCTTTTACCCGCCTATTAATAAACTTTCCAAGATCATTGGGATCCTAAAAGGAGAAGCTGAAATCTGAACCTTTCTCCTTTCTCTGGCCAACGTCTGTGCTCTCAGCCTGTACTCTCTACTGACTCGTTACTAACAAATGGGAAATCAATACAAAAGTATCCTATTTCTTAGAACTTACTACCTACCCAAAAACTGACCAACCTCTAAAATCTGACAGTAGTTAACTTGGAGTAAATTACACCAAAGTACCTGAAAAGGCAACCAAGAAACCATTTCTAAAATTCATCACACTATGCCCAAAAGGCACCACAGGAAACCAAAATTTGGCATCAGGTCAGCTTTAAAACTTTCATCATTTTAATAGTCAAAGATGATTCTTCCCACTTTAAGTAGTTTGTGTGATTTACCTTCATAGGTCAGACCAAAACGTTAGTAGTCATTTGAACAAAGGCCGTGCCATTGTTTTCCACTGACATTTTATATCGGCAGGAAATAACCATTTATGCAATTATTTTGTGTAATTCTTACATTCCTGTTGTATACATACAGAAAAGGAAAAAATAATTATATGATGATTATGTTCCTTAGTGTGAAATCAGACCAAATGCCATCCCATTGCAGATAACTGCTTTCTGATATAATGTAATTATATTGCTAAAATGCTTACAACCTAAGGCAGAATGAGAAAATAATAGTCTTGCAATGCACAGGGAGCTTGAGATGGGGACATATTTCACTACCTTTCTATTTTACTTCCCTGGACTCAATTTCTCCTTGAAATATTATCTCTTTATAAAACCAACACAAAAACATAATTGCTGCTAGGATTTTCATTTAAAGGTAATGGGAGCTACAATGACACCACTAAATTCAAAATAGCTGACTCTAGTTTATTAATAATTGTAGTGGCCATTCATCTTGTCTCTCTATTTGACTTTGACCTGCCAATAAAAATGTTTAGTCATTGAATGGAAAGAGAAATAGTACATTGCTTCGTCTATATTTTAATTATATTTCATTTATTTGCTTAGCATTTTTCTAAAAAGCTAAACCAAGAAAAAAAAATCAATAGGATTGGTTAGTCTAAATGAGGGTTAGAAATTTTAGGACCCAGATAAAAGATGTAATTTATATTGGAATAGTACTTTGAATCTCTTATTACCTGTATAATGTCTCATCTGATGTACTAAAAATTTATAGTCCTGAAAATAGGGAGCCACTTTCTGCCAGCATGCCTGCCATAAGGGAAAGGCCTAGAAAAAGACTGAGAGTAAATTCGAGGAGATTCCCATCCTGCAGTGATTAAGGACACAGGGGGATTAAGTGATCAAGAACAGAAGTAATTTGCTGCTTAATTTCATAAGCAGAAATTATGCAGATGGAATTTAAGTGTCATAAACAGGAGTCGCCTCTTGAATTACATGTGTAAAAGAACAAAGGAAAATCGAATGACTTTCACTCCGATCAACAATTCAAGAAGAATCAGTGAGACGGGCAATCTCCAAGAGCCATCCCCAGATGAGAAGTATCAGCTTCACGGGGACTTTGTCTCAGCTCCCATCCCCAGACCTACAGAAAACGAAACCTGGAGCTGTCCCCCAGCAGTCCGGGTAATTTCAATGCATGCTACTACCTTTTTTGGTCAGAGGAAACATAAATTTATTCTGATAGCCTTACTTAGTTAATACACTAATGTTTTCTCATTCACTAACAAGTACTCAACAGAGCCTCTACCGTGCACCAGGCTCTGTGTTATTTCCATTTAATCTTATTTATTTTCATTTGTGGAATATATATAAAAATCATTTTAATTATTTTTAAGTGGAAAATTCTGCCACAGTAAATAGCTTGACAATATTGTGTAACTTTCACACTGTTTCCAGACCCTTTTCATCATCTCAAACCCAAACTCATGCCCATTAAGCAAGAACTGCCTATCCCCCCACCTGCACCTGAGCACCACTCTCCTGCTTTCTGTCTCTATGAATTTGCTTATTCTAAGTATTTCACATAAGAGAAATGTTCCCTGAGTAACAAGGAGGCCTCCACAAAACAGGTACCGGTTGGATTGGGCTATGACCAGTTGGCAACCAGTGCGAGGGGGCCTCGGCCAGTTTCTGGAGGTCTTACTTGCCATGTTAAAACTGGTGGCTGGTTTTCCTGGGCACTGAGGATTCACCAACTTTTTAAAAAGAGAAGTTTAATTGATAAAAACTGATTCTAATAGCAACATGGAGAATAATTATTTGGAAGTGATAGAACTGCCAGTTAGCAGAAGAGTTGAGAAGCAATTTAAATAGTCCAGGCAAGAAAGAAGTAGAGGATGAGGAGTACAGAAATAGAATCAATAGGCCTAAATAGATAACAGGCAGGACAAAGAAGAGAATAAAGGATGACTCCAGAGCTCACCTTAGAACAGTGGAGACCATGTGTACACACACACACACACACACACACACACACGATGTAGGAGATCTTCTTAAAGCAGAAGATAACTCAGATGTGCATCAAAGGAAAAGGAAACTGGAAATGAAAGCTAAAGCCCTCAGTAAAAGTAAGAGGTTTGGGATTCTTTGGTATAGAGGTCATAGTTAAAACCAAAAGCAGATCAACTGCACTGATGAGAGCATGTAAAGCCATGGTTTTCACCAGCTTGGCCAGTAGGAGGGAGGGGCAGAGTCCATGATTTTTATCAGTATCCTTTGGGGTGGTATGTTCATTAAAACACACTTATGGAAGCGGATGAGGCTCAAGCAGTTGGGCACCTGCATACCACATGGGAGGTCCTTGGTTCAGTTCCCAGTGCCTCCTAAAGGAGAGCAGCGTGGCAAGCTGACACAACAAGATGATGCAATGAGATGATACAATGAGGAGACGCAATGAGGAAACGGAATGAGTTACAACAAGCTGGGAGTAGAAGTAGCTCAAGAGATTGAGTGCCTCCCTCCCACATGGGAGGTCCCAGGTTTGGTTCCCAGTACCTTCTAAAAAAAGAAGAGGACAAGCAGACACAGAGAGCCCACAATAAACAGACACAGAAAGCAGACATCGAGTACAACCAACGAGGGGGAGAGAGATAAAATAAATCTTTTTAAAAAAACATATTCAATATACCTAATGCAGACCAAAATAGCAAATTTTGACAAAATTTCAGCTGAGGAGACCGATATGGAGTGTTACATGCACTGGATAATGCACAGATTAAAGGAAATTGACTGATACCTTCCTGGTGTAAAAAAAGAAAATAAGGGAGAATCAAAGCAGAATTCTAAAAACAAGCAATTCCAAGGAAGGAAGAGGATAAGTGCTGAGATCAGCAGAACTTTACAATTTAATAAAGGGACAGAGAGAGACACACAAGAGAGGAGATAAAGATGGGACCAGTGGACTCACTGCTTCCAGAACTGAGAGCCTCGAGCCCAGTTTCCACATAGCATTTATTGGGAAACTACCGAGCAGCTGCTTGCTATCTGAACTGCAACATCATCTATAATAGGGAACAACTGCAACATCTATAATAAGGCAGCAGCCACAATAGAACAGGTGTATCATCTACAATAAGGAACAGGTAAGCCAGTTTCCCACAACATTTCCCCCTTTTTGTTTTTGCAAAGTCTACGCAAATGACATTTCACCGATTAACAAAGCTTCCTGCATGATATTTTTTTCACTCTTAGGCTTGAACAATACTCATGAAATTTTTTCCTCAATACATTTGGTCCCAAGATTGTTCAAACTTAAAACAAGAGATTTATATATTCAACAAGGTACATATATATATATATATATATATCACTTATAGTTCATCAAATCACTGAAGTACACAATGTTCCATTATTAAATTTCTGATTCATAGTCAAGCATTTTATACATAATCCATAACTGCAACAACAAATAAGGACTTTCAATCAACACACATTTAATAAACAGACTTTCATTTCTCATGGGCTTAATATTCCCAGCTAACAAGGCTATATAGGCCAGTACTCAATATTAGTGCTGGCCACATCCAATTCACAGGCTAAGTCATTACAAACTCCATTAACGTGAGGAAACATTGTATTTACCAATGCAGCAGAGAATATAGTTTTGTCTTACCCAAACATGTAAGAATTTGATTGAGCAGCAAAGACCTTAGACTTGTCCCAATTGTTTTCCTCTTCCAGATCCTTAAAATACCGTTGTCTCTGACGTTTCTTAGTAGAGTCACTGCCACAGGTTTCTTCTATGCAGCCAGATTCATTGCCGTCAGGCCAGGGCAGAAAGCCTTGAACAACCGCAAAAGTCCACTGCTGACCTTTTCACACAGTTTTTGTACTTTTTGTATTCATTCAGGCTTGTTTTACTTTTACAAAACACATTATCTTACTGAATATTATCACAATACTTTTACAACTTACTATATGCATACTAGTTCTGTACCGCATATTTTAGGACAAAATACACCTTATAGCATTCCCGCAAACTTTTTACCTTTTCAATATTTGCTTAACTTTTACATCTTTCTTTCTTCCTTATCTAACTTTTCTATAATCCAAAATTTATTTTAAAAGAAAGTTTAAAAAAAATAATATGGAAAAATATACCAAATGTAAGCTATGGGCTATCGTTACACTTTAATGACATTCTTTCATAATCTGTAAGACATGTTCTGCAACAATGCAAGGTATTGGTGGAGGAATGATATGTGGGAATTCTGCTCATTATGTACAATTGTTTTGTAAGCTCACAACTTCTCTAATAAAAATATATTTAAAAGGCAGTATATTGGAAAAAATGCACCCTGATGAGACCTGTGGGCTACAGTTAATACTACAATTATAATACTCTTTCATCAAGTGTAACAAAGTACCACCCCAATGCAAAGTGTTAAATATAGGAGGGTGTATTAGTCAACCAAAGGGGTGCTGGTGCAAAGTACCAGAAATCTGTTGGGTTTCCTAAAGGGTATTTATTTGGAGTGGAAGCTTGCAGTCACAAGGCCATAGTGAGTAAGTTACTTCCCTCACCAAAGTCTGTTGCCACATGCCATAGCAAGATGGCTGCCAGTCTCTACAAGGGTTCAGCCTTCCTCTCGGGCTCCATGTTCCAGCTCCTTTTCACCTCAACTTAGGCTGGCATAAGGCTCTGTCTCTCTTCCCAGGGCTCGTTTCTTCCCAGGCTCAGCTGCTCTGTTCTCTCCACAAGGGTCAGCTGTAGACTCTCAGGCTTTCTCTTCCCCAAGCCTCTACCATATCTATGGAACTGTCTCTCTTCCTCTGTGTTCTTCTCCTGGGTTACTTCCTGGGGCTCCAGCATCAAAACTCAAACTCTCCTCTGCCATTTTGTTTTCCCTTGGTGGACAGGGACTTAATGTCCTACTGAGGTGGCTCAATCAAAGCCTTAATAGTAATTTAATCAAGTAAAAGTGCACCTCTGAATTAAATACAATCTAATATGCCCAGGGGAACAGATTACTTTACAAACACAATCCAATACCTATTTTTAGAATTCAGAAATAATACCAAACTGCTACAGAGGGTATATGGGAAAACTGTATTTTATTACATGACTTTTCTGTAAATCTACAAGTCTTAAAATTTTAAAAATTAAATTTTAAAAAAGACTGAAAGAAAAAGAAGATAAACAAGAAGATGCAAAGAAAGAGAAGAAGAAGCAGGACTGTGCCATAAGAGGACCAAGAGAATTGAGCAGTGTCTCCAGTACACCAATTACACATTTTAGATACTACTTACTTAAATTTGGACCAACTTTCTGGCACAGTTGGACCTAAAAGGAATGTCAGATCTGTACAAAATATAAGTTTATAATTGCCCCATGATAAAATTAGTTTCAATCGTTCAATGATTTACATAACTAATACAAATATTCCACAATACTAGTGATCCAGCTACTTATATCGTTTTTGTTTTATTTGTAGTTATTCTCAGTAGGACATCAATAGATATTTGTAGAAAAAAAGGAAATTATATTCAAACACATAGAATCATCTACTGATAAAAAATGATGTGCTAATTATAAACCTTTCTTAGCTATTAAAACAAGAACCTCTGTGTGTTTGTCTTGACCAAATCTGTAGGTGTCAGGCCATAAATTTAAGTGGCTATTTTTATGCAGACTTTCTGTTCTCTCCCAAGAGCTTTCCAAAGTGAGATTCTACCACAAACCGTACTGCAAATACATATGGAGTGTATGTCGGTATGAATATATGGTGGCACAAATATCATTAATGCTGACAATTCTAATTTGTGAACACACAAACATTATATCAGGGACACACAAAACAGAGTAAGAAAGTCTTGTCATCAGTGGTGACTTCTTACCTGTTAAATATTCTGTATTTAATTCTTCTCACATGCTGTGGCCTGTATAGCAGCTAAGAAGTCTTTGAATTATTAAAGAATATTATATTTTTCATAATTGCTCAAGAGTTTGAGCTTCTACATGTTAGTGATTTTCTAAATGGATTTTTTTAATTTAATGAGAATATGAGTATAATCTTAAAATCTAAAAGGATAAATATAGTCTCATAAAAGAAAAAAAGAATATACTCAATGACAAGATTAATTTGGGGAATTAAAACTGAAACTGAAATCATGTGAAAGTTTTAATATTCATTGACACTATCAATGGCACAAAGCCTTTCTGATTTTCTTTGATTTTACATTCAGAAAAAATATTAATTTCATAATTGACACTATTGTAATTTTAATAAAAAGATATAATTCCAGTGTGTAAAGTGTATAAAATCTACATCACTGCTCAGCTAAATACAACATAACCATTGTTTCCACTGTAAACCCACATAATTCAATTTATTTTTTACATTTTCTGAACCATCTCATAAAAAGCAAACCTCTAAGATTACCATTAAATATGTTTTCAAGGGGACCAACCCTGAGTTGCATTAAATAGGGTTAGCCATGGAAATCCGCATGAATAGCCTATTTCCTGTCCCCTCACAAGGAGAGCCCGGCTGCGGAGCCTGTGAGTGCACAGCGGCCGTCTTCCCCAGCGCGGGCTGATGAAGGAGGCTTTTGTTCCACGGGTAAGTGGTACTTTGTGCACTTCTCAGGTGCCCAAACAAAAAGCCTGAGGCGACACAATGAGCTTCTCTCCAGTGAGTTTTAAGATGAAGAACAAGAGTAAACCAGCTTTACCTGAGGTGTGCTTCTGTCAGTGGAACTTTCCTTCCTCATTCTAAAGGAAAATATCAATTTGTCTGTTTATAAGGGACTTTCTCTATAGTTTTCCCCCTTCCCCTAATCGATATAGGGACAAAAGTAGCAGGAACAGAGATTCTTTTTATTAAAATAGTTAAATTTGGTGAATTGCTGATTTTTTGAAGGGGTTTGTTGAAACGACTTTATCTGAGAAAATTTGCCTCCCTTAATAATGTGTCTAAGCAATCCAGTTAGTGCCATTTAAATAGCAATTAATTCTATTTAGTTATCAATGAAGGAAATCGATTTTAAACTTTTCCAAACTTTCTCAAAACTCATCTAAAACTCTTTAACTTCTTTTACATGTTTCTAAATGTAAAACAACTTATAATCAATAGATAAACGTGTCATTTAATATCAATTAAAATATAAAAATGATGTATGATACATAAAATAAAAGCAACAAGAATGTTTCAAAATTCAGCATAGGGTATACGATTTATTATGAAGCCAAGTATTCTATTTAAAGAAAGTACGTCTGTCGCGAAGCCCTGAGCGATGTGGGCACAGAGTACACGCGTGTTCAGCATCCAGAAAACGCCGCACGGCATTGCTAGGGCCTGCCGCAGCACGTGTGTGGGTTCTGTCATTCTGATGCTGTTTAGATGTGCTGCTGAGCTCTTCTCACCCATCCCCTGTCTAAGGTTGTCGCATTTTTATGATTTACAGCCCCAGGATTACGATGATCATGGAGATCACTACAGGAAGTTCTCCATGTAGCCTCTCCACCTTCGCTAGTTTTGCAGAGCATTGGTGGCATAATGAATAAAGGGCCTCCAACACTGCCACTTGATGACGATTTCCAGAGGCTCTGTAGGTGTCAGATGCACCAAAAGCATAGCTGACTGTGTTACGAAATGTGTAAAATGTGTACATTTGTACTATGCATAAAATACACGTGGTCAGGATTTATATCTCTTTTATTAATCACTATATCCCAAGAGCCTTGGACAGGGCCTAGTAAACAGTGGAGCGATATTTCTTTAAGGAATGGATTAATTAATTAATTAATAGGCAATGGGAAAGTAAATACAAATCTTGAAGTTATATAGAAGAAAATTCTATAATTTCAGCTTAGTCAAATCCTCAATATTAAAATTGATTCTATTTATTATTTTGATTCCAAATACTATCCAAAATAGCGCTTGATTATAAGTGCTACAATAAACCAGGGCTATCAATGTCAAATCTCTTTTGTATCATCTTTAGAATTTATCCTTCTAGAGACCCACAGAATGAAAGAAATTAAAAATCTAAAATGCCCAACATTTCTATCAGTTTAGGAACATAAATTTAAATAGTGACTATATTACTGTGCCAATGCATGAAATGAATACGACCCTTACTCATTTTTGATAGCATTGAGAAGGTCACAAGGAAAAAGTTCTAATCTTATTCAATATTGCTTTAAGTCTGGGCAATAGAGAAAGAAGAGAAACAAAGAACAGTGATAGTTCTTCATATGTTTACCATCATGTTTTACTGGGCCCATCAAGGTCAACTGCATGTCAGTGTCTTAAATTTAGATAACGAGTTGAGGTTTTCCTAGACAAGTTTATTTCTTTTGGTAATCTAAATGCCACAGCTGCCCTCTAGGGTCATTTTGAAGCTCTTAAGTGACCTTGGATGAACCATACCTTTCAAATCTTTTTCTCAAGTCATACACTGGGTAAAAGAAAGCATATTGTGTGGTAAAAAGATAACATGTAACCAAAGTAAAATCCAAAATCCTTTTAGAAGGTCTCATTTGACGTTTATCTTTTGAAGTGAAAGCACTTCTTTCTGAATATTCAAGCAAGCTCCCAATAAACAAGGGAAGGGACTCAAGATTAAGCTCTTAAAAACGGGCACAAAACAAAAGACAATTTTTATAGTTATTTTTAATATTTTGTGTGATATATTTTTAATATGTGTGATATATTTTTAATATATTATGTGATAAAAGTGTAAAACTGATGGAGGAAAAGAAGGGAACAAGAGATTTTTCTAATTGACATTTACAAAAGCATTGTTTATTTATATGCACCATTAAAACTCCACAACTCAATGGTTGAAAATCTTACACTCCTGAACAAAGAGATTGATGGAGGTATTGTTAAGCATCTCAGAACTTAATCACCAGCTCAAGTGAGATCCTTTTCCCTTCATCAATTTACTGTTGATGCCATCATCTTGGAAGCATAGAGACCCTGCACTATGGTGCATAGCTTTCACATCCATAGAGGTAGGAAGTGAATTTTCCTAATTCACGTCTTGTTCATGTGAAGAGGACCCAGCTACGTCAGCCCTAAAACCAGTGTCACACCTTTCCTCCCCAAGCCTGGCTGCAAGACCCGTGTGATGAACAAGTAGGCCTTACGTGGTTACTTAGTGCCCCTTATCTCCACTTCCTAATCTGAAAACTAAAAAAGATACCAAGTAACTCATCTAGTGGTTGTGAGGATTACAGGAGATGCAAAATGAAAACACAAATTCTGAGGTAGCTTATATAAATATCCTATAATGAAACTTTATTCGTAACCTATAGAGTCTGTCAGCCAAGTTTTCTTCAAGGATCTAACCAAAATGTTTTGCACTTATTTCAAATGAATTATCGTTCATAAAAATGTTTTTGGAAGCAACCTGTTAAAATCTATTTAGAATCTGCCGATAATCTTCATAAGATAATTTATCTTGTTGGAATGTAATAAAATATTTTACCCAAAGTAATCCCATTAATTCTCAATATCGGAGGCATTTCTTATAGGTATACTTAGGCTTAAGTATAAGAATTATTTCTTTTGTAGGTTAAGTTTAAATGAGTACTTTTGAACATTGGGTTTTGGTTAGTTTTATTTCTGAATATGTCACATTATTATAACATTGGATACTTAGTTACAGTTTTAAAGTCTAAGCCTTCCATCTTATATTTCACCTTCAGAAGGTGAAAAGATGTCAACACTTTTTATCAGTCCAGTATTTGTTAGCCAATAAATATACACTGAGTACTGGAAACTGTCCTAGGAAGGGGAGATAGTTTTAGACAAAGCAGACACAGCCTTCTCTGTACAGTTATGGCTGGAAAGACAAATAGTAAACAAACTAACAAATCAGTACAAGTTTGCAGGGTGTTGGAAGGGCATATAAGATGCTATAGGAATGTATAATTAAAGAACTAATCCAATTTCAAGTGTTTTTGTATTTAAGAAAATGTAGAAAATTTAGTTCTTAGAAAAATAAAGTCACCAAAACATAAACAGGCTGCAAAATCACCGTGAAAGCATCACTGTAATATTTGAGGTTAAACACCTAAACATGGGGTATCTATCAATGAATGTTTTGTTGTTGTCAATAGAGAATTTCTCTAATTCATTAAACATGTCACTTTTCTCTAGTTCAAAGGATGACAGGTAACTATGGAACTTTTGAACATTCAGAGCTGCATGGGCTTTCACTAAGCTATTGCAGTGTCTAAGTGACTAACAAGTTATCCTTTGATCTTGGAAAGAGTTCATCAAGTGAAAGGGAGGGTTTAGTCACTGGCTCCCACAATGGGAAAAAAAAAAAACATAGATTACTTAAGACCCAGCTTATAAATTTTATCAATTTAAAACTAAACCATAATGTTATAGTCAGGAAAAGTATTTGTAAGCTCTTGTCTCAAAATTCTATCATCATATCTAGAAAACCTCACCCCTCTCTAAGAAAGGAAAGGTATCAGTTATATTTTAGGAAAATGAAAAACTGTTTTAATAGGCACCAAATTTTTAGAAATGAGGGAAAACATGTTAAGAAATAAACTGAGACATGCAGCCTTTAAATCGAGGGGATTTTTAATGGAGACCAGCTTAGAACTGTCTCTAAGCTAATCAGAAGAGTTGTTAAACACCACTACCTGACAACAGAAGTTTGTGTTGGGAACAGTCTCTATTTGGGTCAACCCAACAACAACTTTATGTTTCTGTCTGTTTATAATACAGTGGCTCTTTTAAAGATTTGGCTAAGTGCCAGATCACAGCATAGGTATAACTGTCCTTTCAAAAGTTTAAGAGATGAAACAATTCCTTTTTCTCCTTTCGTTATTTCAACTGTAAGAATGACCTATGATTAATAGTCAAATATAGCAAGTTGTAGTTCCTAAAAGAATATGACAGGAGCTTAGTCCTTAATCTTACCACTTCTTTTCCCAAATACTATAAATATAAATGTAAAAAACGTTTTTTTAATAAAAAAGTTGTGTTTTTACAGAACAATCATGCAAAAAATTAAAGGATTCCCACATACCACCCTAATAGTAACACCTTGCTTTGGTGTGGTACATTTGTTCTAATTGCTGACAGTTCATTTTTATATAGCTTGACTTAGGGTTCCATTTATGCTGTGAAGTTACAAGGATTTTTTAAAATTTTCTGCTAGTAACTTATATATAACCTAAAATTTCCTCTTTTAATCACATTCAAATATGTAATTCAGTGCTGCTAATTACATTCACCATGTTGGTCCAGCATTACCACCATCCATTATGGAAACTTTTCCACCACCCCAAATACAGCTCTGTAAATTTTAAGTCTTAACTCCCTATTCACTACTGATACCCTGTCCCCTGGTAAGCTATACTCTAGACTCCGACTCCATGAGTTTGCTTATTCTAATTACTTCATATCAGTGAGATCATATAATATTTGTCCTTTTGTGACTCACTTATTTCACTCAATATAATGTCTTCCAGATTCATCCATGTTGTGACATGTATCAGAATTTTGCTCCTTTTCACAGCTGACTAATATTCCATTGTACATATATACCACACTTTCTTTATTCATTCAATGTTGATAGACACGCAGATTGTTTCCATCTTTTGGTAATTGCAAATAATGCTGCTATGAACATCTGCATGCAAAAAGTGTTTTCAGATAAAGAATCAGACTAAAATCACAAATTCCAAACAGCATTCGAGTGTTGCCAAAAATATATCCAGACAAATAGTACATAAGGGTAGTCTTTGAGAAACAGCAGCAGACCTAGGAACAGGAAAACCTCAGAATTATTCATCAGATATTCTCCTCCAGGAGGAGAAGGCCCACCTGTGCGAAACCATTTTGAAATTGAGCAGAGCAGAATCATGGCTAGCGAGTGAAGCTCTTCTCTACTCAAGTCAGCTCTGAAGCAGAAGGTGGCTACTTAGAAGCATTATATTTTAAGACCTTTGCTGATGCAGCAGAGAAGATAAATCCAAGAAATCTAAGCTGACACATTGGCCAACCTACCCCCAAAATGCACACACTGCCGGAACTTCCTGCGGCTAGTGCAGGAAACTGCGCTCCTTCATATGTGGGCAAGGTCAAATGAAAGGCCACCTGCACAAGTGTGGAGTCCAGTCTTCTCCGGTCCATTTTGTTTTGTGTTGTTTAAATCTCCTAAGCACTTACTGATGCATTTTGTCTGATATTTTAGCATTTTTTGAAAGAGGTACGTAACATTCTATTTTAAAAATGATGAAAAAGAAATGTCACTTTCTTACGGATGATGCAAGCTCACCAGAAAAGTGTTTCCAAAAGCTGATGAAAAATTACAATGTAACAGTCCAAATATGAACAAGAAATAAAGAACTAAAATAATAAAATAGAAATAAAGAAGTAAAGAAATGAAAACAGATAGAAAGGAAAGAAGGAAGAAAATAAGTCGGGGGGGATGAGAAGAAGAAAAAAATACTGTGGAAGTATACATATTTAGAAAGACTACAAAGCAAAAATATAAGAACTCAGAGAAGAAATGTACAGATAATAGAAGAGAATGCCCAAACAAGAGGATAATGAAATAGAAATTAATAGAACTGAGGAAGCATTAAAAGAAAAAGACAACCTCCAGAAATGAAGAGGCCACAGGTAGTCCATGATATGTCATTGGATCCTCCTAATCAAATACCTATTGCTGTGAGTTGAAGAGTGTCCCCAAAAAGAAACGTTGCTGTCCTGCTCCTCAGTACCTGTGAACATGGCCTTCCTTGGAAATAAGGATTTTGCAGATGTGATCAAGATAAAATGAGGTCACACTGGGTTAGGGCGGGCCTTATCCAATAGGTCTCCATGAGCTCAGCTGTGGGCGATCACACATACGGCTGGTCTCTGTCCAGACCTCCCCTCTCAGCCTCGGCTGCTCCGCTTTCTCCCTGAGCCAGCTGTGGGCCTTCAGGCACAAGGCTCGTCCCTTCAGCCTTGAGCTGCCCCGTGGGCTCAGCCCCCTGGGGGCTTCGGGCTTCAGCTCAGGCTGCTAGTAATCCCCCAGAACCCTCTCGCGTGACCTGGTCAAAATGGCAGCCTCCTTGCTGTGCCTCTCTCCATGTGTCTCCGTTTAGAGAAGGCTCCAGTAAGAGGGCTGAGGCCCAGCCCACGTCAGGCCTTGCTGACTTAATCCAATCCAAAGCGACCTAATCAAAGTCCCTAACAGAATCTAATCAAAAGGCACAGGCATGGGTTAGCTGAAGGACATAATTTCGTGGGGGCCGAAAAAGACAAACCAAGACCCTCCTCTACCTTGCCCTACTTGTGCTTTTTCCCTTCTTTCACAGGACTTAGCACCTTCCTTGAGTCTGCATGATTTACCTGTCTATTATTAAGTATATTTTCCATTTCCCCCAAGGAATGTGTAAGCTCGGGAAGAGCAGGCTTTGTGTTTTTTTTAACTTTTTATTTCACCGTGTTTATCTCTAAGGCCTCAGTAAGTGTGTTTGAACTAAGGAAATCTTTAAATTAAATTATCAGATATGTTTATAAAGTACAGGAATTCTAAATAAACCCTCAAAATACTGTATGAGATCTGTAAATTATATCAAATTCCAACTTAAAATCTAGCCTTCTTTCCTGCATCTATCTGTAATAACATTAATTTCTTAGGGCCATTTTAAAATAACCTGTTATTTTCTTACATAGAATATATTCTACAGTGGAATCATAGATTATATACTTGACAGTTTGGGAGTTAAAAGAAAAAAGTCTTCACATGGGCATATGTATAATATCTGCCTGCTAAGAAAAATCATTCAGCATACCTTGTCTAAAGAATTAAAAATATATAAACAGTTTAACCTTTTTGTTTTTCCTGGATATTATATCTAGGTGGAAACATTACGTTTCCTTCTAAAAAGAAATATATATTTGGCATGATAATTCAGAAATTGCTCAATTTTATATATAATAATATATTATTTAAAAAAGAATTTGACATGGTCTTATAAAAAATATGTAACTACTTATTTATCAGAGATCTCTAAAATGTCCATGCTTGAACTAGAAGTTAAACAATAGCTTCTATTTTTGAAGAAAACGGCAAGTGCTTAAGTAACAAATTCATCTATAAACCACAAATACAAATATTCTCAGCATCATTTAAAAACCTAAATTTCATTCTCTAACCAATGAAAATGTTATCTTTGCTGACCTCAGAACCAAATTCTTAAATTTTTCATTTTAGACAAAATAAAAAAGATTTTTGAGAATTTTTTGTGGATTGCACAGTATCCTATCTTTAGGTAAAATGGGCACAATAATGTCACAAAACCAAGGTTCACATCTAAAAACCTTGGTAACAATTTTAAATCCCATCACTGATCTATTGAAGCAAGGTCCACATTCTTTGCAATCACTTTTAAAACAATTCAGACACTTCCTAATTCACAAACTGCCTATTTAAAAATTCCCAGTTAAACTTTATAGTTGGTATGTGAACATCACCAACAGAGAAGTGCTTTTAAGTGCATGCCACTGAATACTCTGCCACTTGTCTGATGAAAGAGATGGTAACACATTTATAATTGAAGAGGAATTCTTAGTAGGACATTTCCAGGATAGATTTGTCCCATACAATTATTTCTAATTCTCATCTTATCAAAACTGATTCTTAAGAGGACGTGCTCAGCTTATGTATTAATATTTTTTATTTATACAGAATATTAAATTTGTAGTGCTGTAAAAATCAAAGACAGGGAAGCAGATGTGGCTCAACTGATCAAGTGTCCACCTACCACATGGGAGGTCCAGGGTTCCATCCCCAGGACCTCCTGACCCGTGTGGAGCTGGCTCACGCACAGTGCTGATGCGTGCAAGGAGTGCTGTGCCACGCAGGGGTGTCCCCCATGTAGGGGAGCCCCATGCACAAGGAGCGCGCCCTGCAAGGAAAGCCACCCTGCACAAAAAGTGCAGCCCGCCCAGGAGTGGCACCTCATACTTGAAGAGCTGACGCAGCAAGATGATGCAACAAAAAGCAACACAGATTCCCATGCCACCTGACGAGAATGCAAGTGGACACAGAAGAACACATACTGAATGGATACAGAGAGCAGACAACAGGGGAGGCGGAGGGGAGAGAAATAATGGAAAAAAAAAATAAATCTTAAAAAAAAAAATCAAAAACAACTGAATGAAATTCTAGTAACCTAGATGTCACACACAATATTACTGAAAGTAAATTTCTTATTAAGACAAAATAAATATGTATATTTTATCTGAATCAATTCCTTAGTTGAGAAAGCTAAGTACAGGACAAATTCCTCCAGAATCAATTTATATTCTATCAAGTCAGGCTTCTGACACCAGAAAAAAAAAAAATTACCAGAAAACCTGGCCACATCCGAAGGCCTTGGCCTGGGTTCTGGCTCCACGCCACATTTCTGCCCTTTCGGGGGAGTGGCTGCTCCTGGGCCTCTCCCTGGCTTGATGTGTGAAAAGCCCAAACCTCCTCACGTCCTGACAGACGTCCCCGGGGGACTCCCGACCTGACGGAGACACCGAGGCCCCTCGGCTCTGGCGCTGTGGGCTCCTGGAGGAGAGCTTTCTCCCTCCAGCTGCCCCTCTCTGAACCTTAAGGGAACCACCAGCGCTGGCAGGCCGTGCATGGAAGTAAATTCCCTCAGCAATAAAGATCTTTTCCTCCTACACAAAAGAGTAAAAAGCAGCAGCTTTCGTCTTCTGCTTTTCAATCTGTAGGAAATAAAGCAAGAAAAGTTGTAAAACAGCTGTGCCTCTCTCCTTGCAAACGTAATTTCTAGAACACTCTGGGGGTCTCCCTTTGGAGATACAATTAATTTTGCAAAAGGAAGATTGGCAAACCACGTAGGAATCATGGATCAAGGAGCGATTTTCCGGTAAAATGCTGAAAAATGTGACAACTTACATTCGCATGGCTGCGTTGTTTCTCAGGTCAGTGCGTGTGCACATGCCTGCGCATGCGTGTTAACAAGTGACTAGCATTCCAAGACCCGTCTTCCAGGGTCCCACTGAGGCCTCACGAAACTTCCATGGAGTGAAGAGCATTATTCCCACTTTTCGTATGAGAAAACTGAGGGCGAGAAAGCTGAGGTCTCTTACCAGATTGCACTTGAGTAAAGACGCCGGGTCACTGTTCTTAGCTGGGCACGGCCACCCCTGTCCCCTGTCCCCTTCTCCTCCTGCACAATGACCCTTCGTCCCAAGTGTCTCTTAGGGTCTTGCACTTCCTGTAGCACCCAGTTCAACTCCCATCTTCTAAGCCATCTCCCAGCGTCCCTCCACCCAGAAGGGGCTTCTCCTGGGACACCTCCGGAGCACTGGGGTTCACTGGACACTGGTGTGCGCCTGGGGCGCAGCCCTAACTCCCATCCTTGTTCCCCCAAGAGGGTCTAACACAGCCAACCAAAGGCTCAGGTTCGAGCTGAGATGAGCCTCGTTTTCCACGAAAGGACTCCCTTTTCTGGAGCCAGAGGCGCTGCCTTCTTCACTCTGGATGTAAAGGTGCTCCCTGCAATTCTGTGGGGTGCTGGCAGACCTGAAAACCTTTCAACCGCCCACATCCTGATCCGTGGTGTCGATTAGGGCAGTGCTGAAAGCGCGATCCGCACACCTACACTCTAGTGGCATCGAAACAAATGGGCCCAAGAAGCCACAGCCCGTTTAATGAAACGCCCAGGGAAGTGCCTCAGGAACTGCTGTCCCACTGACTAATAAAGTGCCTTGTCCAGGATTTGGTCAACTTACTCTGAAGGACTCCAGTTTTGTGTTCTGCTCTGGGAAGTTTACTATTTCCAAACTTCATTAAAACTGAAAATAAACAGCATTGAGAAAAGTCAAAAGGCAAGACCTACCAAATTGTTTCATGCAAAACTGTTCAAATTAGAAAACAACGTGTTCATTTTAGAAGAGACTTGGAAGAGAATCTAATTAGACATAATTTGCCTTTTATAGGTATATGTTATGTAATATTGACTCTAAAGTCTTTCTACCACAAGAATGCCTATTCTTAAAAATAATCCATTGAAAGAGACTGTAGATGATTTTAAAGAAGAGTTATTGTTATTTGTTCAAATGACCACATCACCTGTATAATCTCCTTGTAAAATCCATGGCTTTGGAATCCAATGGTCTGTGTTCACATTTCGGCTTTGCTACCTACGACCAGCCTTCGGAAGGGGACTTGACCTCTAAGTGTCCCTTGCTCATCTGCAAGATGAAAGTGATAACAGAACCTGCCTCACGTGGTTGTCACGAGGATTAGATGAGATGACGCACGGGAAGAGCCTGGGAGAGCAGCGGGCACCAGGCGTTTTGTTGCTGTTTGCTCTCAGCAGCGGTGGGCTAGTGCAGCCGCCTTCATCATCATCACGGTCATCACTAGGTAAAGTGCCTGGCACACTGCCTTGTCCATCGCCAGCGCACAATTAGTGAGCTACCACCATTACGATCACGATTAGCTGACAGTAATTATATCCCTTCAGTGTCCCAATGTTTGCGATTTTAATTTGTTAAACAAGTTTTACACATCCAGTAAACAAAAACTCCAAATTATTAAGAAGTTCAATGTCAGCAGCAGGGCAACAATTGACACATATTTTTTAAATCAGCACTCGTTACTCTAAAGCAGGGGTTCTTAGGCAGGGGTCTGAGAGCTTGAATTGAAATTCCAAAAAAAACCACATTATTCTTATGGGGACGTGTTGGTGCGGGTGTGATATACTTATTAAATAATGCACAGTATAGTGTGGACTTATAAGGGGTCCGTGGTTTTCACCTGACAGGTAAAGGGGTCCTGGAACAAAAAAAAAGTCAAGAACCCCTATTCTAAAACTTCAGTAAATGGGCCATGAATGCATAGAACTAGACAGCTAAGGATTTTGAGTAAGGATTCAGAAAAGAGTCCCCAGACACCTCCAGAGCTAGTGTTTTTTACATCTTAAAATTGTAAAATTGTAAAATTGTTATAGGTATTCCCTATAACATCTAAACAAAAAGTGAGAAAATCTTCCATAATTGGACTATGTATTAAACGCATACGTAATGTTGTATCATAAAGGATAATCGAATTGAAGCAGGACTGGAGAAGCAGCAATCACTCTTTAAATTTTGTTTTTAATTTATCTTTCAGTTATTATAAACGAGCCACCCACCATCACTCCAGGAGGCAGCGGTGCTTGAAGGGTTTGCATTTGTCTCTCTCCAGGAAGGTCTCGGCATCCCACCACCACCTCTAAGGGCTGCAGCCTGGCGCCAGAGCCGGTCTCGGCGGGCAGGGAGCAGCTGGACTTCTGCCCTCACCCGAAGGGGCTGCACAAGCCCTGGGGGCACGTGTGGCTGTCACAGAGGTGGTCAGATGGTTCCTGAAATCAGGCAGCACCAGCCAGAGCACAGAAGGGGCCGGAATTTCAAGTTTCCGCAGTTCTCTGGTCCTGCTGAGAAATCCCTGTACAACCGTAGAAGTTGAGATGCGAAGGGTGTGAAGGTAGCCTTATGTCTGGGATGACCGAGGAAGTTTCATCAAGAACATATATTCTTCTGCCTATAATTGTTTCTTTTTTAATCCTTTGGCTCTTGAATTTTTTTCCTTTAAGCATCCCCATCTAAAAGAAGAACACTCTAAGAAAAGTCTGAAAGGAGTTAAGTCTTTTTTCTTTCTTTTTAAAGGTTTATTTTCTTCATTTCTCTCCCCTTCCCCCCACCCTGTTGTCTGCTCTCTGTGTCCATTCTCTGTGTCCGCTTGCATTCTTGTCAGTGGCACTGGGAATCTGTGCCTTTTTTTGTTGCATCATCTTGCTGCATCAGCTCTCCTTGTGAGCGGTGCCACTCCTGGGTGGACTGCACTTTTTTTTTTTGCACAGGGCGGCTCTCCTTACGAGGCACACTCCTTGCACATGAGGCTCCCCTACACGGGGGACACTCCCGTGTGGCACGGCACTCCTTGCACGCACCAGCACTGCGCGTGGGCCAGCTCCACATGGGTCAGAAAGCTGGGTTTGAACCCTGGACCTCTATCAGTAGGCGGACGCTCTATCAGTTGAGCCCAATCCGCTTCCCAGAAGTTCAGTCTTGACACACCAGCTGCTCCTATCTTAGACCTCAGGCCACAGCCGAGCAGGGGTTGGTAGAATTCATCTGGAAGAACAAATGTCACGCAAGGTAGAATATGGCCTGGGAGGAAATGGGAGCCTGGGGTGAGGTATATGGGTAAATTTTACATCAAGGAAGTACTAAAGGAACAGCGATAAGTAATAAAGAGTATGGCAGAGGAACCGCCTTCTTTGCGGCCTGCTTCACATTTTGGGTAAGGTATAAAGCAAAGGTGGTCAGGTGAGGGCGAGAGCAATGGTGTTGACCTGCACTTGCAAAAGAGAAGTTGCTAAGGATCAAAGAGAAAATCCTGCAGAATTATTTCACACGCATCTTTAAATGTAAAAATGGCATTTTTAAAAGAAAGTCATTATTACATAAATCTAGAAACACCCAAACATTTGGATTAATACGTGTCTCTAAAATTTAAAAGTTCCCATTAAAGTATACCCACAAAAATCCTCCCCTATTTTTATTCTTTTACTTTAAGGAACTGTCAACACTCCTTGCATGTGTGTGTGTTATGACAAGTTGTGCATTTCGAAGAATAGCCGTTTGAAATGTGATTTTATACAGTAAAACAATCTATTCCTGGGGATGGAGCTCTGAATACATCTCAGCCTCCTTTGGCTGCCCATGAACATTTCAGCCTCTAACCAGGAAAAAGAGCTACCAACATACAAAGTATTTATCAAACTAAATCTCACTATTCTCTAAGTAATTTCTCCTTTCCTGGATGTAAACTGACCCTGAAGATGAAAACAGAAATCTAACTTCTTATTGCAAAATGTACTGTCAATTCACGTGAATGTCTCCCTATCAAGGTAAGATCAGGAAAGCGAATGGTAAGGGGTTAGTTCACTGTCAGCAATGTTGATTTGGTTCCAGCTACAGACTCTGGTTTTCAAACCCATAGTATCACATAAGAATGTCAACTGTGAAGGTGAAAACAAATCCCTATTCTCGGCTTTCTTCTTTTCTTCTTCCTTTATTTCTTATTCTTTGTTGGACTTCCTTTATTCTTGTTTCTTTGTCCCACGTTGACCCCTGTCTGTCTCTTGGTCTGATTTCTCTATTTAGTATCCCCCATCTCTTCTTTCTATACCCTCCTTTCAGGCCTCTTGGTTTCTTTTCTAAGATTCTCCTCTTTAAAGCCATCCCCTACCTCTCAAATCCATTTCTGGCACCACACTCTCCTCCACCCCCCTTCCCCTGGATCACTGCCTTCTCTCCTCCCTCTTCTCCCCCTTGCCTGGGCACTCAAGCCCTGACAAAGCTGTACTTCCAGGGAAATGTGTAGAATCTGAAGATGGAGTCTTAACCTTAACCTGGTCTTGACCATGCAAAGGAGAATTCAAGTATGACCTTAGGTTTGAATAACTTTTAGAACAAACTTCCAGGAATGCAAACCTTCTCAGAGTCTCATGTATTTTGTAATCAAATGCTTTAAAATGTGACAGGAATTGATCGCTAATGAATTTCCCTGCATAGGAGAGGGACTTCATTTACCACATTAGACTCTTTAAATTGGGATAAAAATACATCCCTGGAGGTTATGTTTAAATACAAGGGAAAACAAAAACCATAAATAATACAGTATAATTAAAAGATGAAAAGAAAAGTTGGAATTATTACAGCTAGAGGTAGAGCTTGGTTGCAATGAATTACCTTAGAATTTAGCGAGATGGTGCTAGAGCAGGTGTATGACTAGTTGGTACTGTACAGTTGTTGAGTGGATATGACTAGTCAAACAGATGATTTATGGTTTAAGGGTGCAGGATTCTGTTAGGAATTAAAAAGAATACCTACTTTAGTTTCCTTGACTGCTCAAGCAAATACCGTGCAATGGTTTGGCTTAAACAATGAGAACTGGCTCATGGTTTTGAGGCTGGAAAAAGCCCAGATCAAGGGATCAGCAAGGCCATGATTCTCCCTCAGTGCTGTGGCGCTCTGGGGCTGGCTGCCGGGAGCCTTGGTCCTGGGCGCCTCTGTCACATGGCAATGCGCATGGCGCCTCTTCCGGGTTTCACTGGTCTTGGCTTCTGGCTGCTCCCTTGGGGCTTTCCCTCCCTCTTCTGAATTTCATCCTCTTATAAAGGACTCCAGTAATAGGAGCAAGACCCATCCTAACTGAGGTGGGACACACACACCTTACCTGAAGAAGCCTCATCACATTTTCTGTTTTCAATGGGTTCACACTCAGGAATGGATCAAGTTGAAGAATGTGTTTTTCTGGGGGTAGATAGCACCAAACCATGACAAAACCACTTAAAATTAAGAGTGTTTGAAAGTCTGACTTTTTTGGGGAATGCTATTTGGAATCTTGGACAGGAAGGAAGCATCTAGTAACATTTATTGCATACATTCTTTGACCCTGAAGTAAGACCATTAATATTCACGTTCCGGAGTGTCATCGTGTTGAAATTATTTTTAGGTCTTGCTCATTAATTAATGCTATTGACGTGTTTTGTGTATCTATGAAATTCTTCAGCAGAAATAACTACTTTTAAAAATCCCAAGGATCTTTGGGATTTAGAGCATTCTGCCAGAAGCTTCCTCTTGATCAAAACTGGCTGTACCCAGCTGATTTCTCAAGAAATGTTTCCCCCTTCCCAAATTTCACAATGTAAAATAGGGCCAATGCACACACACGATTCAACTCCTCCACATCACACACATTTAGCCAAGTCCTAACTGCTCTATGGCTAGTTTTTTGTAACACATCATTATTCAGTTTTAACTATTGATTTAATCTAATTGTTTACGTCTTTTCAGGTACCTTTGTAGTTGAAACTAGGCCACTTTCATCAGCAAGCACACAAAATAGATTACTCTGGGCTACTCTCATCTCAGCCATATTAATTTTTTTGCAGGCAGGTTTTTAGAGGTGTATTTACATACAGTAGAATTCACTCCCCTTTGTGTGTGGCCTAGGAGTTGGGCCATACGCCCTCAGTCACGGAACGCCCACCGCACTCCAGGTAGAGGACAGCTTCATCCCTCTGCAGCTGCCTCATGCGCTTCCCTTGTCAAACTCCCCAAGGATTAATTTTTCAATTACTACTAACAAAATAAGTGAATGGACTTTCAGGTTTCTTTTTTTAGAGTATTTATAATTCTCAGTCAGCATCTCAGAATTTTTATTTTTTCAGAATTTTAAATTCTTTCCTATAAACACGATATAGACAGATGATTATTACTGCCTCCAATTTCTACTTGCAAAAACTGTTTGCGCAAGTATGACAGAATTACAATTTTTCCAAAGTACTTGAATGACCCTCCTATAACTAATCTATGTAGTAACTATCACATGTGTATACATGTAATTAATCTATGTAGTGACTAGCATGTGTATAAATGTAATTATGCTATGTAGTAACTATCATGTGTACATGCTATTAATCTATGTAGCAGTGATCATATGTGTATACATGTAGTTAATCTATGCAGTAACTATCAATTGTACACATGTAATTAATCCATGCCATACCATTGTGTGTGTACATGCAATTACTCTATGTAATAACAATCATGTGCATATACATGTTATTAATCTACATAGTAGCTATCGTATGTGTATACATGCCATTGATCTAAATAGCAAATATCAACCATATACATGTAATGAATCTACGTTATAACCATTGTGTGTATGTACATGTAATTAATCTATGTGATAATTACCATGTGTGCATATATGTAATTACTCTACGTAGTGACTATCATGTGTCTAAATGTAATAAATGTATGTCATGACCATCATGTATGCATGTAATTACTCTACATAGTAACTATCATGTGTATATACATGTAGTTACTCTATGTAGTAGCTATCAATTGTGTGCATGTATTTAATCTATGCCATAATCATTGTATATATACATGTAACTAACCTGTGTGGTGGCTAACATGTGTATACATGTAATTACTCTCTGTTGTAACTGTCGTGTATATATACACATACCTAGGTCCATGCATGGACTAGATGACTACTATTCATACAATTTTATCAAGATCATAGTATACGTTAAGGGTGTGTATTATGCCCAGTTTTGCTCCCTAGGGCCCCCAAAGCCCAGGAGTGCCTGCGGGTGCCAGGTGACGGGCTTGCCCCTCGCCCTCAGCGCCAAGCCCTTCCTGCCTGTCTGAAATACACCATTTAAGGTCAAAGATGCCCCCACACATCCTCTAGCTCTCTGTTCTCCTGTAAATATGGTAAATAATTGGAATACCTGTTTAATCTAAAATGTCATCTTTAAGTTGTCATCTTAATCTTCCTGACTTTATTTTTAAAGCTTCAAATTATCTATTTGGAGAGACAGAAATAAAACTTTCTTCTGACCCTTTCTTACGGAACCCTACTGCAAATAGATATTGAGAATATTTGCTCCAAGAGCCAAACATAGGACTCTTGGTTCAAAGTGAGATTTTGTGATTAATAGAGTGGCTGTGGAACCCACCTCACCACCCCACCTTGGTGAGCACTCACCGTGAGCCACTGTGCGAGGCACTGAGCACTCAAAAATGTCTCATCAGCACTGCCCCAAGGGTCCAAAGTGGTTAGGCAAATACCCAAACAGATGAGTCATGAGAAAGGAGAGAGTTCAAGCTAGGCTTCCTGGAGGAGGTGATGCCTGACATACACCTTAACCAACAAGCAGATGTTAGCCAGGTGAAAAATTCAGCCCCGCTGAGACCCAATGTATCCAATGGTACCTGGGAAGAAATTTGCAGAGACTGTGGGAAAAGAGAAGTGTTAAGAGAAAAGAGCTTTGTAATTAATTCCACTCCACTCCTCTGCCCATACATTAACCACCTGTCCATACATTAAATCATTTCCAAATCTCAGAAGAGCAGATTATAGGCATTAGAATCATCTGCCTAAGAGGTGTATCGTATGCTCTATTAGCTTTATAACATTGAGCAATTAACTCTCTGAGACTTCTAGTCCTTCTTTGTACAAATAAGAAAATTACTACTCACATTATAGGAGTGTTGTAAGGATTAAATGAGTTAACATACATAGAAATATTTAGCACAATGTAGAAATTATTTTTTTATCATTTTTTGCCTATAGCCATCAATACCTAACATGCTGTAAGACATGGAGTATGGAGAAAAGTATGGACAGAAAAGTTTTGATGTGAAGACAGAAACCTGAGTTTGTGTTCAACTCCATCAATTACTAAGCTCTAAAACCTTGGGTCAATTAAGTGATTTTTCTGAGCTTCATTTTAAACAGTGTCAAAATGGGGAAAATAAAGCTTCCTCTACCTACCTACATGGAGTTGTTGTGAATCTTAAATGAATAATATATTTTACAGTGCTAAATAAAATTTTTAAAAAAACACATATGACACAGACTTAATAAAGACTGCTCGATATTAATGTTTTTATTAGGTGGAATGTCAGCAACGAATATATGTGACTATAAATTTCAAACTTTAAGTTTGTGTGTGTGTGTGTGTATGTAAAAGAGACAAAGAAAGGGAGAAGGGAAAGCGAGAGATTTGCTGTTAGAAAAGTGAATATGTTTGGTTCCTTATCATGATGATGAAATTCATAGGTCAGTTTGGCCAGGTTGTGGTGTCCAGTTGTTTGGTCAAGCAAGCAATGGCCTGATGGTTATTGAGAGGGTGCTCCTAGGTTTAAATCATCAGTAAGTGTACTGCATCTATGACTGATAACATCTATAATCAACTAAGGAGATTGCCTTCAGCAACAAGCAATGTCTCGTCCAATTATCTGAAGGCCTTAAAGGTATATATGTGTGTGTGTGTGTGTGTGTATATATATAGAGAGAGAGAGCGGTATATATATATATAAAGGTTATCTGTTGGTTCTCTTTCGTTGGAGAACCCAGACTTCTACACTCATGCTCTAGAATCAAGGCCAAAATAAATGTAATTTTTATTCATGCAACCTCATGTGAAATACGAATATGGGCAATATTGCATATAAAACTTTTTACAAATTGTAAATACAAATAAACTAGAGATATGGTAACAGAATAGCAGCTATGTATAGGGCAGGGGAAGCATACAGAGACTGAGAGGTGAAAAAAATTTTTTTCTGTTTACTATTACTATTGGAGTAATGAAATTGCCCTAATAATAATTGAAGTGGTGAATGCACAACTATGTGATTATACCAAATACCTTTGATTGTATACTTGGGATGGGTTTATGCTTTATTAATATGTATGAATAAAATTGATTTGTTAAAAAAAGTAATTTGTAAACATGATGATTTTGAAAGTACAATAACTTATTGGAAAATAATTTGTATACTACCTAATACAGTATCTAATAAAGTGATTATATCACTAAAATGGACTCTTAAAATCAATAAAGAAAAAGATAAATCTATATAGATGAGCAAAAATGTGAACTAGCATTTCACTTCAAACAAATAGCTAATCACACTACGAAAATAAATCAAATTTGTAAGAAATCAAAAATGCAAATTAAAATTACTCACCTATCAAATTGCTAAGTAGAAAAAAAATGATAATCCCAACATTGGCCAATATGTGGCACAAGTATTCCACACATTGCTAGTGGGAATAAGAAAGTGGGTCAAACCTCCCAGAATGGAATTTGGCAGTATGATCCATGGGCTTTTAAAATGTTTTCACCCAAGTAATTCTCTTTTTGATTAATATGCGAAATAAAATCATAGGTAAGCAAAATATTTGTGTAGGAGAATTTTTTTCACCAAATTATTTCTTGTAAAGAAAATTGATGATAAACTAAAAGTTCAACTATGCAACGTTTTATTGATTATGACATACATCACCAGTAAAAACATGGTTTTGAAGAATTGTTTAGCATCCTAGAAATGTCTGAAAAAATCAGGAAGCAAAACTGTTTATATTATCCCAAATTTATTACGTGTATATTTGTGTCTTTAATAAAAAGACTTGAAGAGAAAATAATAAAATGCTGCCAATCATATTAGTTACCTATTTCCGTGTAACAAATTACCCCCAAAGCTTAGCATCTTAAAACAGCATGTATTGATTATTTTACAGTTTCTGTGAGTCAGGAATCAGGGCTTGGCTTAGCGGTGAATGCTAGTTCAGAATGTCTCTTAAGGCTGCAGTCAAGGAATCGGCCAAGGCTGAAGTCTCCCCTGAAGGCAAAATTGAGGAAGCCTCAGCAGGACTCACCTCCTGGAGGGTTGCTGGACTGAGGTTACTGGTGACTGTTAGCAGAGAACACCAGCTGGGCCCTCCAATATGGAAGCTTCCTTCTTCAAAGCAGAGTGCTGACTGGCAGGAGAGGAGTCACGGCCTCCCGTGGCCTAATCACGAAGGGACATTCCCTCAGCAGTGCCACAGTCCACTGGACAGAAGGGGGGTCTTACGAGACTGCGTTCCACGGCTTCCCTGGAGGCCGTGTCAGAGAGCTGCCACCACATCAACAGGTGCCTCAGTTTCTCCCTGGGTGGCTCTATTTGATATGTTATTATAAACGTGTATTTCATACTGAAGAAGAAAAACCCGTTCAAAGCAAATTTAATAAATTAATCTGTTGAGAAAACCATTAGGAAATATAATAGTCACTAAACAGATTGTGTCCTACAATGTGATGATACCAAAGAGAAAATATTTATTTATACAGCTAGGTATCCAAGACCATTGTTTGTTTTTTTTAATTAAATAAGGAAGGAAGAAAGAAAGGAAGAAAAGGTGGTGGGCGGTGAGATGAAAATAAGGAGCAAAGTAATTCACATAATTTTTAAAACCTTAAAATTATGTCATTACATTAAATTTAAATGACAAGGATTCAGCTATATAGATGTATGAAAAAAATTTAGATATCAGTTAAAACATATACAATAATTATCATAAAGAAATAACTCTGTCTGCACCAGTATAATTAAGGTTCGCTTACAAATAGTGCTGTGGTGAAGGAGCATTCTGTGGTTTTGGTCACTTTCTTTGATGTGTTCCCTATTGGAAATTCAGTGAAGCAAACAGCCTTTTGAAAAATAAAATAGCCAAGTTATACATGGCCAAAGCAGCAAGAAGCAAATTATTTTCTCACCTCCAATTTTCCCAGAGTGAATTTTTAAAATGATCTGATCATTTTATAACAATTTTCTCTCCCACAATTTCTATAAGATGAGCAAAATGATAGGAATCTAAGATGCTTTTCTCTGAGGCCGAAACATGTCCTTATGCTGTAGAAAATCTGATGGGAAGAAAACAGAGCTGTCTGCGAAAAGAAAAGACCTGTGTTTCAGGCCAGACAGATTACCTGATTAAGGGAAGAAAAGAAGGTTTGCAGTCAAAGACTAACTCTCCAGCACCACACAGTAAGTTCTCTAAACAAGATTTGTGTCGCTCCAAACGTCATTCGCAACAGTGGAGAAGAGATTTTCAGTTCTCGGCAGTATTATTGATTCTTGGTTGTAGTTGCTCGGCCCAATCTCCTGCAAAACACTGTGAACAAAGAACAGATGACACATACCTGGACTAGAGAGCATCATGAGTAGCCGTGGGTATTGCTCTCCCTGCAGCACTTGTGTACTTGAAAGTCAATTTTATTAAATGAAGTATGAGATTTAGAAATAAATGTATACTCGCAGTGAGTCTTCTCCTCAAAACATATGAAGGACTAAATTCATACAACCCAAATACTAACATTAATTAAATAAGGTGACAGAAGGGACAGTCTGCTAATGAAATTAGTCACTCCAAGAGATGAGAGTGGAATAAAAAATACCTAGTTTATGTTGGGTACTATGATGGGCATTTCCACAGTAGGTGAGCAGGTATCAGTTATTCTAAACTAAAGCTTCCGTTTTTCTCACTAACTAAAGCCAATAATGAAAGTCAGAATGTGTCTTGCCCACTAACATTATCACCTGCCTACGAATCTTAAGAATATTTAATAAGTTAGAGTTCCAAGACCAAAGAGAAATAGACTCCTATTAACAACGCCAAAGAGTTATTTTATCTTTGACTCAGCACCAGCATGCAAAGACTTTCCTAATGTATACTGTCTCTTCTAACTTTTAGCCTTTGTTCTGCTGAATTTGTTTTGGGTGGGAATTTTTTAATGTAGTCAAACTGAGATTGAATCATTATCAAAGCAGCAACTGTAGTTCATCAGCTTAGTCACCAGACTAACCACAGAAATTCCAAATGGCTGAACTGAGATGGGAAATTACGCTTCAAACTGGAGTCAAGACATCAATTGTGCTTGAAGAACCAAGTTTTTCCTGCACACGTACATATCAATGACAGAACGTGATTTATGACAAAACAAGGTTTATGACCACTTTGTTCATATTTTATCAACAAAAAAGCTCTTTGACACATTGTTAGAAAGAGAGAAGATGAAGTAAATTATAAATTTATATTTACTTCTAATTCTAACAATTCCATATTCTACCCTGAGGAGACCTAGCTCTGCCCACCCACTTCCCAAATAATTTGGTCTTTGTATTCTGAATTCAAATAGATTTTAATTCTTGCTCTTCCACTTACTACTTGTAGGGTCATGGATCAAGCACTTAATTTACCTTATCTATATAACATGTAGGAGTATTTGAGAGAATAATTTGAGTAATTTGAGAGGTAAATCACCCTGGTACAATGCCTGAAAGCTATCAAAATGTTTAGTAATGTTTTATAATGTTAATTTTTACTGATTTTACTACCTACCTTGATGCAATAAATAAGCTCCTATGATTTCACTTCAAAATCCTATGATTTTAGATATGATTTCCCTTTCCATCTGATTAATCCTCATTTGGCTACAGTTTCCAACACCTGTGCTCTCCATTTGTCTAACAAATCACCTTAAGTTAATACCCCAAAATAACTCTACTACACTTTCAAGCCAGGCACAAAAGGATCCAGGCCAAGGAAAAAAATAAGTACAGTAAAACAACATGCGAAACTTTAACAATAGCAGGCTGAGGAAGCATAGCAGGAACAAAATGGCAGAACACTTTCCAAGTATTTGCTCTTCAGAGAAATCCTCTTACAAGCCAAGTGGTTGGACCCCCTTCCTCTCTTCCAACATGGTGCTTGAGCATCCTCTGTCGTAGCTCTGTGGGTCTGCCATTTTATGACTGTTTTTGCCAACATCCATCTCTTTTTACCTGTCCACTCTGGTCCCAGGCCAGGGACTACTATTGGCCCTGATCTGCCCATCCTGCTCCAGGGGCAGACTGGAGTCCCAAGAAAGGACAGGTGGGAGGGCTGGAGCACTTTGGACCACCTGCCCTTCCCTGGGATGGGGCACCACAGGCACCAGGCAATATCAGCTTCAAGTGTAAATACACTTTTGAATTAAAGGTTAAATTTCTTCTGATTCACCTGAAAACAAAAATTATTCACATTGAAAAGAATTTTCTCTGCTTTGTTGATTGAGAATAAACATGGGAGCATAAACCACTCATCCAGTACCCGTTGGACATTCTCCCTTTACTGAATATCACTTGTAATATAAGTAGTTCATTTGTAATTGTAGTGATAGGCTTATGAACATATATATTTGTGCCCATGGAAGTACTATCCTATAAATTATAGTCACATGTTTGTGTGTAGACATTACATTCATGAGCTTATGTGTATGTGTTACTGTCTCTCTCTTTATATATATATATCCTGTATCTTTCATTAAATTGTAGGTCTCTAAACTCATTGATGATTCTCACAGTGCTTAATAGAATGTGCAGTCAATAGTCAATAGAGGCGTGAGACTGTTTTTTTCCTAATTGAGGTTGCATAAGAAGCAGTGAGGAGAGGAAAAAAAAGACTTCAGTTGAAAACGCGGCTCCACATTTTCATTAATGCCGACGCCCTGGGCAAATCCCCTAGCCTCTGCTCTTTAGTTTCCTCATCTGTTAGGTGCCTACCTCACAAGTTGTTAGGAATATTTTTAAATGCACATATGCAGTAGAGTTTCATAAATGGTAAAGCACTGGAAAATATATCTCTTGATTCACTTTTCCAATTACCAGCTCTTAGACATAGTCCTTGATATTCTCTTCAATAACTCTATTTCTACTACAAGCCCATTCACCAAAATGCACAGCACTCACTCTAAGGGGTGTTTTTTAATGAACTTCGTGATCATTGCATGCTGTGATAAGCAAACTTTAGATTCACAGGGAATTTCTTCTCTGTCTTTCGTACTATTTTCTCTTCCCATGAGGCTTCTCTCCTAATTAGAAGCCTGAGAAAAAAACAAGGATGGCAATAAGGAAAACTGAAAAAAAAAAAAAAACAGAATTACATGGTTC
Organism: Dasypus novemcinctus; assembly: GCF_030445035.2. Taxonomy (NCBI): domain Eukaryota; kingdom Metazoa; phylum Chordata; class Mammalia; order Cingulata; family Dasypodidae; genus Dasypus; species Dasypus novemcinctus. The sequence goes on along the minus strand of NC_080701.1, from coordinate 5,985,804 downwards.
ATTTTTCATTCATGTGCTTCTGGAAAGAAGAGCTATCACACATTTATGGTTTAAACCTGCTGGTATGATGGGCACTTATGTTCACCCCTATAATAAACCATCTTTCCAAGCATTCTCCACGTGCCTGGCATTGTGCTAAGTGCCAGAGTGCATTCTGGGAACACCTGGGGAAGGGAGGGAGGGAAGAGGAGCTATGGGGACAGTGTGAAGCTCGATGAGGAAGGAGGGAGCCAGGGGCAAATTCCTTGTGGGACCAAGGCCTAAAGACTTCTCATGGAAAAAGATTTGCAGTATTCAATTTGAAATTGCCTGCTTTGCTCTAATCTGATATATTCCTCTGCCCCCGTCCAAATATGCAATCAAGTGTGCTGCTTTCATCGATTCTTTGTGTAATTGTAGTCATTTGTTCAGGTGGTTTTTCCTGGTCAGGGATGGTCTTTAGAGCATGGTTGGAAATTGAGTGAGTAGATAGCTGATTTTCACATCTGGATTTTCATTGGGCAGAACAAAAACAGGACGTGCAGGATAGTGAGATGGTCTATGAACTGAACTAATTCAGAGAACACCTGTAAGATCATACACATCTCAAAAACGTCTAGAACTCTTGGGGTGGGAGGCACCACTTTGGATCCCCACAGAGCACACAGTTGGTTGTTCTCGATGATCTTGCCTAGATTTCAAGGACAGAGTCACCACCGTTGATGCAGATTACCTACAAATGACCAAGACACAGGCACTAACCCATGGACTCTAAGATGCAGTGCATCTGATTTAGCCCCCCAAAAGCAGAGCTTGAGGCGAGGGATGGCTGGGGGTGGTTTACTTGAGAACGTATGGCCAGGAAACTAAAGCAGGGGAACTGAGAAGAATGGGACCAAGTAAGAGGTAACTCCAATCTGAGGGTGTGGAATTTCTCTGGATACTGCTGTGTACGTCTCAGTCTTGATCCCACTGGGAACAGGGTTGCCAGATTTAGCAAATGAAAATTCATGACATTCTGGTAAATTTGAATCAGGTAATTTTTTTCAATAATGTTAAATATAAGTATATACTTATAAGTATATATAGAAAGAGATGATATATTTTGATATAAATAGGTCCCATGCAACATTTGCTATATACTTGTTATAGTTTGTGAGGCTGCTGGAATACAGTATACCAGAAATGGGTTGGCTTTTACAATGGGAATTTATTAACTTACAAAGTTCCAGATCAAGGCTTCATCAGGTCGTGCTTTCTCCTTGAAGACAAGCTGCTGACCATCCTGGATGCCTCTGTCACATGGCAAGGCACATGGCAGTGTCTGCTAATTTCTCCTTCCCTCCTTGTTTCATTGCTTGAGCTTCTTGCTCCTGACTTTCTCTCTCTCTGGGTCTTTTTTATCCATCTGAATTCATCCTGTTTATAAAGGACTTCATAAGAGGATTAAGACCCACTCTGGGTCATGCCTTGCTGAAGGAATCAAAAGACTCTCAACTGAAGTAACCTAATCAAAAGGTCCCACCTACAACAGGTTCACACCCACAGGAATGAATTTTCTCTATGGACATGATTTTTCTGGAGTCCATAAAAGCCTTAAGCAACCATACCACTTACTCTTAAAAAAATTCTTCTTTGTTTGTCTGAAATTCAAATTTAACTGGGCATCCTGTATTTTATCTGGCAACCCAAGCTTGGAAACCTTTGAGGAACTATGTATAATGTGTATCAGATCATCTGTCCAAAGATGTAAAAGAGAAGAATATTTATCCCCTGGCTCCTATTCCCATTGGTCAAAGTTTTGGAGATGATATGGAGTAGCAAACAAGAGCAGAAAGCAAGAGATAAGCAATGCATCTGAAGCAAGCTGCTATCAGGCCATCTCTGCACACTGCTGGTTGCTGTAGCAAGAGCCAAAGTAAAAAAAAATGTCAGCCAATATAATGTTGGTGGTTAGTGTATAAAAGATGTCTAGCACACAGTATATTTTCATATTTGGGTGGGAAGGATATGCCCTAGAAATTGGTGCCCCCACTGTTACCTCTCTCCAATACAGTTACAGATGGGAAAAATCCTATTTTCTTCTTTTATTTACATCTGGGTATGTGAAATGGAGTTAAGAACGAACAGCAACAACAAACGATTCTTTTCATCATGCTCAGAATCTCAGGAAAATGAGGCAGCTTGTTCAACATGGGCACACCAAGAAGCCACACTGATTTTGCCAGCTTTTCTGAACAATTAGCAAGAACACTGCAAGCCACCTTTGGGAAATCACAGTGAATGCTCACTGTGAAGTGATGTGACAAGCAAACAAGATGATATCTACCTCCCAGTAGAACTAAATCAGACCAACGTGGATACCCTGCCTCTCCCAGGGCAGATGGAGCTGTTAAAGGGAGAACTTTCTAACCACCCAACAGAAAAACCCAAAGTGAAGTTTCCCCTAACAATCTCTGAAGAGCAAACCAAGGTTAGTGAGCAGAGCAGAGCTTCTGCTAGCAGTGCGGGCAGCTGAAAGTTACATAAATGAACCTTCTGCAGACTTTCTCAGCACTAATGTCAAGTTCCAAAGTAATGTTTCTTGATTGGTGAGAACCAAGTTTGAGATCCTCATCTGTTGACCTTTTGCCAAAATAAGGAGCTTACAATTTCCCTTGTTTCCATTTGATTTCAAACTCTTAACAATTCTCAGAGGAAAATAGCACAAGAATTCATATTTCAAGAATTTATCATTTTTGTGATCCATTTGTATCTATTGACCTTTAAAATATTCCACTTTCAATCTCAGTAGAAGTATTTAAAGACTTTTAAAGCAGTGGCATTTGCTTGTAGTAAATCTTTCTGTAGACCAGCTCTGCGGTGGGAGGAAGAAAGAGCATACCTGGTATTCTTAGAGCGTAGATTCCCTTGCAGCACTTAGCACTGCACGTTCTTTCTATAACATATCACAACAGGGAGTGATTTTGTAAATGAGGTTAACAGGGTGCGTTTCAAAAGTTCTTCTAATCCCCGGTACACTAGGCATCAAAGCACGTTTGTGGAAACACCATACCCAGAGAGGTGAAATTCTCTCCCCAGTAAAGTGTTATATATCAATTCTTTTATTCCCAGGGTTCTGTTCACATGTGAGTTCATTTGTTCGCCTTTTCCCCAGTCAAGAGGTTATTTAGCACGTCCTCGCTGCCTGTTTGGTGTGCTATTCACCGGAGTGGGATGTGTTTACACAGACGAGGCCTGCAAAGCACCAAAGAGTTCTCCTTTTTCCAACTTTGTTATCAAAGTCAATAGACCCCTGAGTTTACTCTGTGTATAGGTTACCATCTACATTGTCAGAAAAATGCCAAGTGGAACTAAGCCCATTAGCACATCACTTAAGCAAGGAAGTTAGAGAGGTACAGAGAGAAGCGGGGATCCAGATAAGGAAAAGGTTTTTCTGTTTAAGGACGGAATTATGTGTTTAATGAACACTGTGTGTTTAACTCTTTTCTGCCAAACTGTCTAAAACAAGAAACTCAATCACTACTATGCTATGGTTGTTTTCTCATCTCAGAGAAATCATAGTGAGTAAGCATTAGAACAAATTAAAGATAATTTCCAATTTGAGGGTTTTTCTGATTTTTTAAAAATTATTTAACCATGGATTATAGTTTCCATTATAGTTTACTCTGCCCCATGCAATTTTATAAGTTACTACAAAATATATAATGACCTGTATCTGTCTTCACAAGATCATGCAAATCCAATGTCCCGAAAATGCCCCATATTACACCTATTTTTCCCTCTCCCTCCCCTCACAACCTCCAGTGGCCACTGCCTCCACATCAGTGATAAAAGTTCTTTCATTGCTAGAAAAATAGTAATTCTATAGTAGAATAATAGTAAGTCTGTTCTAGTCTACTGTTCATTCCCCAGTCTTGAGGAGTCTGGGATGGTGATGCCCACTCTGCCTCTAATTGAAAGGGACTCAGATCCCATGGGACAGATGGGGCAAGTATTTACAATTTTAGGTGTTCACAGAGCCAGGAGTCATGGAAAAAGGCATGTCATGGACCCAGTTTTTTCTCTTTTTCTTTATTTAGAATTCCCTAGGGGACAATGAAAAATTAAGCATGGTCCCATTCATGATTTTTATTTATTGAAAAGTAAACCTCATAGATTTATGTCTGCTCCCACATATACTGCTTCTTACCTATCACTTGTAATCACCCAACATCAATTGAGCAAATATCAATTCCTATATTGTATAGGTGAGGGAACTGAGACTGTGAGGCTCAAATACAGTTATGAGCTATTGGTGGAGCTGGGGCTGGTACCTAAATCTTGAACCTAAAATTGACCCCAAGCCCTTTTGCATTACTCCCACTTCCAGGCAGGACTTCTTGTTTCATCATGTCCATGTCACATCCATTCACTCTCTACTACCTGGTCTATCGATGGGAAAGAGGCTACAATTCTATAAAATGTCCCTCTACCCATTCAAGATCTAACGGATCATTCAAGTACTCCACAAAATTTGACATCTGGCTGGTCTTTCAAAGTAAAGACATACCTTGACGTCCTTCTGAATAACTCACGTTGTTCAAGAGTCAAACCCTAAACATGGATCAAATGAGTCTTATGAATGTGATGCTTCTGGGTCTGTTCCTGAAGGCCAGTTATTTTTACATTGACCTTCACCTGTTTGTTGCAAGATGGATTAGAGTCCATCTTTAAAGTTGTATGGTCACTTAAACCATCCAGGCGCCCCATTCCCACGAGGTGTTCGGCCATTCCGCACGCCCCACTTCTGGCTGCTGTCTTCTCTTACCAGGACACAGGCCCCTCTCAGCTCCGCAACTCTCTCCACCGTCGAACTCCCACACCTTTTCTCAGAGCTGTTGGGAAAGGTCTTCACTCTCTGGGACCACAAGAAATTTGTTGCCTTTTCAGCCCTACTGCCTACACAAGCCCTTCTGCCGTTTTTATTACATTGTCACTACTTCTCAACAGGCTAAGTGGGAACTCTGGAGCCTTGACATTTTTCAAGGGCTCTGCCTGGGACAGAGGCCCAAGTCTCCTCTGCTCTAGAACCCCCAAGCCTATCTCGGTTCTACAGATTCACCGCTAAGGATGCAGAGCTCGAGACTCACCCCAGAAACCCACAGCAGCAGCCTTTTTCTTTTTCTGCCCTGATTTTTCTTTGGTTTGCCTTCATCCTGCACAGTCCAGAGTTTATACCTCCAGGGAAGCACAAGTATTCTTTTAACACAATCAGGATCTTAGCCTTTGGAGGCTCAAATTTTATTTTCTCTGCATATCTTCTATGGTCCCTTCTCTGTAGTAGATATAGAAGAGGATAAAGTCTAGCATGGGAAGGAGAAAGACACTGGGGTAAGGATATTGTAAGGGCAATGCGACAAATCCTCTACTTCATCTCAATATCATCCCACCTCACAAAGAACTGAAAAGAGTTGAGAAGGATCCAGTGGGATCATATTCTGTTATTTCAAGTTCTACCTGTCACCCAGGTTCTTAAATGTCCTTCCAAATAAAGAGAGCCCAAACCTGGTCTTGATAATGTAATCCAATTATGATTGTTGTGGTTATCAATACAGAACCTAATATATATAGAACTGCTAACCCAAATTAGGCATGCCAGTCTTACAAATAGCAGATGGCTGTTGGCAAAGTAGTTTAAAAAAACTCAGAACATGAGTGAGTCAGCAAGAGAAGTATAGCAATAGAAAGAAAGCTCAATGCCTTAAAAAGACAGGGAAAAAAATGAAAAAACAATTAATGCTAAGCTTTACGATTTTAAAGGAAGGAGAGTTTTGTAGATATAAAGAAGTAAGAATTGTTTATACATTACACCCTTTAATACATAAAGTCAAAAATAAAGAGACTAATTGTGCAAAGTAAAAATCTGTCTCTCTTCTCTGCTATTGAACAAAATAAAATAAGGTATATATTATCATTAAGAATAATAGGTTCCTTCTATGTCCTCCTTGCGGGAAGCACATAAGTTCAAATCTTCTGTCTCACCTTTCTGATGTCTCAGGAGAGTTGGGGTCCACAGCAGACACAGCCACTAACACCTCTGCCCATTATCTCTGTAGGGCTGCTTGTGGGGTCCAGACAGGACAGGGACCTGCAAACAGAAGTTCCATAGTGGCACTACCAAAGACCCCTCCTGGAGTGGGGGGAAGGCTGCTGCGCCGCCATGCTTTGCTCCTCACCAGCACTGCTCCACCTCAGTTCAAAAGCTCTTGTATTTCCAGTCTGTGCAGGGTGGGGGAAAGGAACGGGGGTGGTTAAAGAGGTGTGGATGGACTAGCTCTTCACATCTACTTTCAAATGTTCCTCCCTTACAACTAAGAAAAGAACAATGGCATTTTGAGCTTAGTGTTGAGAATTTGTTCTCTTTTGTTTTCCAGCCTGATCATGGAACGTTCCTGTTCCCAGCCCAAAGAGAGTGATCACAGAGGAAAGTGTACGATGATTAATAGCTTGTATATGATGAAAGTATACGATGATTAATAACATTATTATTGTGCCCAATTTTAATGACCTTGCTGGGTTCAGCTTTGGAAACTCCTTTTAAATATATCCATAATATCTCCTTTAATTAGTCCACATACCTTTCTCCACACTTTATATCTCAGATCCTGGACTGAATCTTCCCCGTGGCCATGGATTGGTTGGTTCTAAGTGGACAGCTTCCCTTTCGACTCACAATTCCTTGGTCCCTGCTCATCCCCAAGTCAAGTTGACCATAAATGAAGGGGAGGCACTGGGGGAGGGAATTAGAAGACCACGTGCCTTGGATCAGGTGCATTCACAAGAAGGGTATATATGGTGGAAGTTAAAGCAGAGGCCCTGCTGGAGCAAGGTGATGCCAAGACCTCCAGTCGTCCTGCCATGTCCCCACATCCGGCTTGGACATTTTGGGGACTTGAGGAAGATGAAAAAGCACCAGCTCTATTACCAGGTTCTAAACTTCATGATGTGGAAAGGTTTGATGGTCCTGACTGGCAATGTGGTGGTGCTGAGAATATGATCTAGAGGATACCACCGCAAGAGTCAAAGGACTCGGGTGGAATTTTATTCCAACCCGCAGCTTGGCTTTAGGAGAAGTATGAAGCCAGCCTCCCAGTGGGGGCACTAATGGGTTATATGATCTACTAAAGGATGGAATCCTAAAATGAGAAGCAGTTCCTGGGACCAGATTGAAAGAGAAAAATTAATACATTTGAAATGATCCACTTTCTGTATTAAAGGAAGAGTTTGGAGATGTTTTTATCTTGTCCAAAATGATTCATCAGTTAAAAACAAAAGCAAAAGATAATGTTGAATAGGTTGAGTGGGGTCAAATTATGGAGGGCTTTGAAAACAATGTCTTGTTGTTGACATATGATATAGCAGACAATGGGGACCCATGATAAGTTTAGAGAAGTTAAGTGATATGATCAAATGGTGTTTTTGTTTTGTTTGTTTCCTTTTCTTTTTTTACACTTTTTTAAATTAAACTTAATAGATCACAAAGAATGTTACATTTAAAAACATTTTTAAAAAACATAAAAAACATGAGGTTCCCTTATATCCCGCTCCCCGCCCCCACCCCATCATTTTATGAAATTTTATTTTTTAAAGATATATACATCACACAAAAAATGCTACATTAAAAAATATGAGGTTCCCGTATACCCTCCGCCTCCCCCCCCACCCCATTCCTTCCACACCAACAACCTCCCCCATCACCGTGGCACATTCATTGCACTAGGTGAACACATTCTGGAGCACTGTTGAACCACACAGATAACAGTTTACCCTGTAGTTCACACTTTTCCCCAGTGCATTCAGTGGGTTATGGCAGGATATATAAAGTCCATAATCTGACCCTGCAATATCATTTAGGACAACTCAAAGTCCCAAAAATGCCCCACATCACATCTCTTCTTCCCTCTCCCTGCCCTCAGCAACTACTGTGGTCACTTTCTCCAACTCAATGCTACAATTTCTTCTATTACTAGTCACAATAGTTTTATAGTAGAATATCAGTAAGTACACTCTAATCCTTATTTTATTCCTCCATTCTGTGGACCCTGGGATGGTAATGTCCACTCTACCTCTAGATCAAGAGGGGGCTTAGATTACACATGGATGATGGATGCAATTCCTCAGCTTGCTATTGTTGGTATTCTTGATTCCCTGATATTTTAAGACTATCAGTTAAAGATAAACTGGAACGAAGATGCCCAGAGGCACAGAGATCTCAACAGTTGAGCTGAATTTATCTGCAGTTGCTGTTTCTCAGCTGTCAAAATCCCGCTTCACTCATAACTTGAAGCTGCACTTCAGCAAAAATTTATGCTGCAAACCCAAGCAAAATATTTCCCAGTTTATCCCTTATGAGTGAAAATTTATAACAGATAGGTAGTAAAGAATGTTCTTTCCTCATCGGAAAGACTGAACTGATGTATAAAACTATCCATGGTTTGGTTGATGTTTATCCCTTTCTTATGAGATGGTTACCCTCCTAGAAAATAAGAAGCCATTTTCATTTCATTTTCCTTCTGGTACTGTACAAACCTTATTTATTACTCCAACCATCCTAACACCATGCTAACTCTTCAAACAGAAAAGCTGTTTCTCCTCCTTCGTCCTTCCACCAGTATCCTGGAATAGCAAGTTGACCTGAGGAAAATGGCTGCAGTGCCGAGAGCTCATTTGAGGCCAATTATCAAAACTAGATTGTGGCATTCTTCAAGACTGTTCTACTGTTCAAACACAGGCGCAGAAAGTGCGGGTACAAGGTTCACATCTGGTTGGGTTTTGCCAGATAAGCAAGCAAAATGGCAGATGGGGATTTAGTATGTTGAAAAGAACAGAAAGAGAAAGAGAGAGAAGAGAGGCAAAAGTGAATGGATTTAAAGAAAATGGTATATGGATAGAAGTTTCAGGTGAGTCAAAGAATGATCAGAGTAAGGCAAGCCTAACAAGTTCATGGGGAGAGGTGAGATTGTGGTGATAGAGTTGGATATTGGAGTTGTGAGCTCGTGGGGAAAGCTGTTTCTCCTCCTACTTAGGCAAGTGGTAAGTTCAGGGAGCTAGTGTCTCAGGTTAGAAAAAGATGAGGAGGAGAGCCCCAAACTGAGAGGCCACATTATTAGCTATTCCTTCCATGTGTATACCAAATTCACAGGGATGACGGCAGAGCTTGAGGTGGAAAGGAAGATTTTAAATGAATAAAGGAGAGTAACTGCAAGCTCTAACAGGCTGTTTTGGGCTTGCTCCTTTGATGGAGTTCCTGGGATTCTAAAGCAGCATGCTAAGCCAAGAGTCAATTTTAATCTCTAATTTAATAAGTGCTAAGTCTTCTTATTTTAGTAAAGCTCTATACTAGCTGGTCTAGATATTTCTGAAATGTGAAAAAAAAAAAACTATATCTACTAAATAACTGATACTCTTAATTTAGACTGTCCTTCAATAACTCTGTTTTAACTTATCAATCGCTTTAATGCCCTCACATTAAAGGTGTTGGAGGCAGTGAAAACCTAAGTATGAAGAGGGAAACAAACTCAGGAGATACATAAAAGCTTAGTAAAACAGAATTGATATACGTTTTGGATGGAATTAATGCAATCTCCAATTTAGTATTAATCATAGAATATGAGAGAGAGAAAAAAAGGAAAATCAAAATATTTTAATTCTGAGGTGGTGGGCATCAAGTATGAATGGGTTTTGCGATTAAACAAAACAATGTTGATTCTACTGTTCAGAAGATTGGGAGATTTTATATCTAATTCTATCAAGTACAGAATCTTAAACGCAGTCTCCAAAAATTATTTGAGATTATCACAGAGCCTATGGAACTCATATGGAACTCACGGTCAAACTACAGAAAGATGGTATTTTCAACTTTGTATAATTACACAGAAGCAGAGCAAAGCAAAGATTCCTTTGGAATTAGCTGGTCAAAATTATTGTTATCTGACCAGCTAAAACCTGATAAATTTAGAGCAAATGACACAAAATGTAAATGAGTGGCTAGACCTCAATCCTGAACTCTAAGGCAACAAGCTCTTGGCTTTCTAGAAGTATCCAATAAAATGTGTCCACTACATGCAAATAGTCATCATCTTTCCTGCTCATCATATAATGAATACTGTTTATCTCATTTCTCTTATTTCTAAAATGAATGCTTCCTTAAAATTTTCTGGATGTATAATTTGCTTCCTAAACTTATAATGGTGTTCTAATTTAGCATAAATTTTTCCAGTGCTCACAAATTAGACAGACTTGAGAAAATGAGCAAGAGTTACTTCAACAAACCTGACTGAAAGTCACAAACTGGCTTAAGCTGGACCAGAAACCCTAGAACTAGCAGAATTTGTAACACAAGATCAAAATAGCAAAGCAAATTAAAGTCTTCACTAAAGAGTTACCAAATGCCCATTGAAAATAGATAATGACACCTTCCACGTTTTTATATTTAAGTAGAGGGAAAGGTAAAATAAAAACACCTAGCATTTAACAGAAAGTTAATACATATGCAATTAAAGAATCCATCAGTACTAAAATCATAAAAATGTATTGGTGGAGGATATGAAATACTTGTAAAACCCAATGAGAGAGAAAGAATGAAATTAAGATGGAAAAAAGGGAGAGATTTTACAGTTCTGCATCATACTTCTATTAACTAAACTTATTTTTCTTTCTTACTTGATCCTCTTCTTTCTGAATGCATGTAACCTAATACCATCCCTATATCCAAACATGCAAATCCAGAAACAGGACATTTGATTAATACTTAAAGTAAGTTCCATCTGACTCATCTAATTTACAAAAGTTGCTAGACAACACAAAGTAAAAGGACTAAAGCATAGACCATTGTTATGTGAGGAATCACTCCATATTTTTCATTATGCCACAATTAAATGGGGAAAAATCTTTAAATCTTAATTACAAAGTGGAGCTATATCATTTTCATATAACTAAAGAGAATTAGTACCAGAACAAAACCGGAGACTTTGAAAAACCACTGTTGGGTCGCATTTCTTTTTTGTTTAAATTTTTTTTTTTATCAATTTTTTAATCCCCCCGCCTTGTGACTTGCTTGATGTCTGCTCTCTGTGTCCATTCACTGTGCATTCTTCTGTATGTCTGTAGTTATTTTTGTTTCCCCGCACTTGCAACTTGCTTGCTGTCTGCTCTCTGTATCCATTCACTGTATACTCTCCTGTGTTTTTACTTGTCTCCCTTTTTGTGGCATCACCTTGCTGATTCAGCTCTCCACGACTCTTGCAGGCTGGGCAGCACTCCACAGTGCTTGTGGGCCATCAGCTCTCCGCGGCGCATGTGGGCGAGCCTGCCTTCATCAAGGAGGCCCCAGGACGCGAACCCAGGGCCTCCCCTATGGTAGACAGGAGCCCAAATGATTGAGCCACAGCCGCTTCCCCACATTTGATTACCCTACATATAAGCTAATAACTTGATCTATAATTGTTTCATGGATACCAGCAGAAGAGCTAGGCCTCTGGGTCATAGGTCAAGGACTTTATAACTCACAGCACAGCAAGCAGCATGAGGATTATAATACTAGTCAGTTCTCTAACCCACAAATCTCATAGAGGTGACACTGTGAGATCCAGATGGATGCTACACATGCAGTGACTTTGCATTGCAGCTTAGGAACACTGAGCTTACGGAATGCACTATTAATAAAGCAAGTAGTAGGCAAGCTCTTTCTCTGGGAGGAGAGGCTACCTCATCTCTCAGGGTTATCAGCTTCATAAAAAAATCCTCAGAAACGAATCAGGTAGTCAGAGCTTTGCAGTTTTGACATATCTAACAAGACATGTAAGAGCATAGGATGCCCAAGGACAAGTGCACCTCCAAAAAAACATATGATTTGGACATTGATCTCAGTTCCCATAAGCTGTATGTACTCTTAACAAGTTCCCCAAGAATAGCCCAGTGGTTTGTCTTTATACTGATGACTATGCTTATGAGCCTGTGTGCTTGAAATTTCAACTAGGTCTAGAGCTGCAGGGTACCTAAGAGTTACCTCCTGAGAGCCTCCATGTTGCTCCAATGTGGCCACTCTCTAAGCCAAACTCAGCATGCAAATGTATTACCTTCCCCCCAACATGGAACATGATTCCCAGGGATGAGACTCCCTGGCATTGAGGGATTACTACCAATCACCAGTTGGTGATGCAACTAGAAAAAGACCTTGAATAAAAGGGAGAAATGGTAAAAGACAAATGAGTTTATATGGCTAAGAGACTTCAAAATGAGTCAGAAGGTCATCAGAAGGGTCACACTTACACATGTCTCAGCAGAATCCCAGAGACAGTCAAAGTAGATACAACCCCAGGTAGTGGTGCTGCTGAAAGCTACAGAGACACACAGGTTCTACAGTCATGGCAGATGGCTCTGGAGTTCAGTTCCTTGCCAGTGGACCCTACTTTGGAATTTGTGCTCCTGAGCGTGATGGAGTTGGACTCAGATATGACCTCTCTATACATGCCTCTTCTGTCACTTTTACTGAAGTTGTGGTTGGCATCAGGGTTTGTGTATACTCAGAGACTTTAATCTCTGGACTGTTCATGAGCCAGCTGGGCCCCGAGCCTCAGCAGAGTTGCAACACCTACTCTCTGGTTCATTGGACTTATCCAGGTCAGCTCACAGGGAGGTGAGGATGGTCAACCACCACACTGGGGAACTGAGAGAGTCTATAACTGCAAGCAGGAGAATCACATCCATCTGCCATGTGGGATCTAAGCCACCTCTCAATTTAAAGGTGGAGTGGACATCACCATCTCAGGGTCCACAGGATGGAGGAATAAAATATGGATTAGAATGGACTTACTGATATACTATTATAGAATTATTGAGACTCTAGCAATGGAAGAAATTATATCATTGATGTGGAGACAGTGGCCACGGGAGTTGTGAGGACAGGGAGAGGGAAGAAGAGGTGTGATATGGGAGCATTTTCAGGACTTGGAGTTGTCCTGAATGACATTGCAGGGATGGATGCAGGACATCATATATCCTGCCATAACCCACTGAATGGAAGGAGAGTGTAAACTACAATGTAAACTATAATCCATGTGGTGTAGCCATGCTCCAAAATGTATTCACAAATGCAATGAATGTGCTAGACTAATGAAAGAGGTTGTTGATGTTGGAAGAGTGGGGTGGGGTGGGGAGTGGGGTAAATGGAAACCACTTATATTTTTTAATGTAACATTTTGTGATCTATGTATTTTTTTAAAAAAGACAAAAAATTTGCTAAAAAAAGAGGTTGTGCAAGCTGAGAAGATGAATGCACAAAGGAAATATATAAATAGGATTTTTTTTCCTCCCTTATTTTCCCATAATGAGTTTAAAGTCATTTGCTTAGCCTTATTTGTAACTAGATTGATCACATGTAGTTTAAAACTAGTGATTAGTATATATATATATTTTTTTTTTTTTAACATATGTTTGTCAGTTATGAAGTCTGGGTGAACTAGGTATATCAAATGTCACATATGGACTTGATTTTTGGGAAATCTGAATGCCTTAATAAACATGAAACATTCAATTATTCAGGTAATCTAGAATTTAACTTTATATAATTACTGACAAAATAAAATAATACTACTTCTGAGGACTTCCAATATTGGTGAAGATGGAATAAAAGAGATTGGATTTATCCTCCTGCTTAAGAAAAATATACAAATATATATATATATGAAACAATGTTAGCAAGACACTGTACACCAGGCAATGAAAGACGGTGGTCCTGAAAGAGGTGAGGTGTGTGACTGCCCCAATACATTGCTTTCTGTAGGTTCTGTGCTGGGTGGGGGATCTCAGGTGGGACCCAGTAGAGTTGGAGAGTGGGAGACAGTCCAGGAGAACAAAGAAGTAAGAGGTCTCCAGAGTACCATCAAAAGAGAGCTGCACAAAGAACGAATCCATATCAAGGCTTCAGCTAAGTACTGGTCAGGAACTTGCATAAGAGGAAACACAAGAGGCTGAAAAATATAACCAAGCACACGGGCCTGAGAGAAGTGGTTATGTTCACATAAAACTGGAAAAGGTCAAGCACTGGGTAGACCTAATTGTGATGCAGTTCTCTGTAATGTTCCAGTCCCACTGAAGAAATCATAAGGGCAAGATCTGAAAGGATCAAACTATTACCATAACAGAGGTCAAAAATATTTCTAGGAATACAAAAATATCCATCACCAAACAATGTAATATTCACAATGTCTGACATCCAGTCAAAAATTAATAAGCATTTAAAGAAGTAGTGAAAACAATCATAATGAGGAGAAAAATCAGTCAGTTTAAATGGATCCAGAATTGACAAAGCAGTTAGAAATAACAGACAATATCATTAAAATGGTGTTCTAACTATATTCCACATGTTATGTTTAAAAGATCAAGTTCAGACACAGAAGATATAAAACAACACCCAAATCAAACTTCTAGAGATAAAAATTACAAAGTATGGGATGGAAAACACATGGCTAGGATTAATAGCAGATAAAACATTGCAAAAGAACAGATTAGTGAACTTGAAGCTATAAAATAGACACTATGCACAATGAAGCACAAAGAGAAAGAGAATTTAAAAATGAATAGAGAAAAGTGAGCTGAGTACAACTTTAAGCAGCTAAATATAATGGAGTTCACAAAGGAGTTCGGTGATTCAGAAAAAGTATTTCAAGAAATTATGACCAAACAAATGTTTCCACATTAATGAAAATTATAAACCCATAAACCCAAGCAGGTCCATGAACCCCAAGCAAAGAAACACACATAAAACAACATCCATGCATATCGAATTCAAATTGCTCAAATCTGGTGATTCAGAGAAAATTTTTAAAGTACACAGAAAAAGCCATGGTATGTACAAAGGAAAAAAGACATGGATGACAGCCAATTTCTAGTTGGAAACAATGAGAATAACAAGACATTGGAGGAACATCTTTAAAGTACTGAAAGAAAAGTAAACTGTCAGCTTATAATTCTATACCCAGTAAAAATACCTTTGAAAAATGAAGTGAGGTGGCAGACTTGGCCCAGTGGATAGGGCATCTGCCTACCACATGGGAGGTCTGCGTTTCAAACCCCGGGCCTCCTTGACCCGTGTGGAGCTGGCCCACGCGCAGTGCTGATGCACACAAGGAGTGCCCTGCCACGCAGGGGTGTCCCCCGCGTAGGAGAGCCCCACGCACAAGGAGTGCACCCCGTAAGGAGAGCCGCCCAGCGCGAAAGAAAGTGCAGCCTGCCCAGGAATGGTGCCGCACACACAGAGAGGTGACACAACAAGAAGACACAACCAAAAGAAACACAGATTCCCGTGCTGCTGACACAGAAGCGGACAAAAGAAGACAGACACAGAACAGACAACCGGGGTGGGGGGGGGGGAAGGGGAGAGAAATAAATCTTAAAAAAAAAAAAAGAAAAATGAAGTGAAATAAGAACTTTTTCAGACATACAAAACTAAAAGTATTTGTGACCATCAGATCTGCTCTACAATAAACAACAAAGAAAATCCTTCAAGCAGTAGGAAAATTATACCAGAAAGAAACAATGCTCTATGCAAAAGAATGAAGAGCACTGGAAACAGAAACTAGGGGGGGAGTATAAAAACTTTGTCTTTTGTTAATTAAATACCTTAGAAAGATAATTGTTTTTAAAAATAACAATATAGTATGTGTAGCAGTTTGAAATTGTTCGTGAATTCTGAAAATAGATACTGGATTAGGTTTGTAAACTGGTCTGTTCCTCTGGATGTGTTCCCCTTTGATTATATTAAATTCAGAAGTTTCACTTTTATTTGATTAAATTAATACTAGGGCTTTGAATCAGTCATGTCAGTAGGGTGTTGAATTCCCACCCCCTTGGTGGGCAGGGACTTACAGAGAAAACAAGGCAGAGGAGAGAGTTAGAATTTTGATGCTGGAGCCCTGGGAAGTAAATGTACATAAAAGAAGAACACAGAGGAAGAGAGAGTTCATTAGACAGGATCCTGTGGCCCCAGTAAGAGAGATGAGCCACTCATTTGATAGTTTGCAGTGGCAGAGACTAGAGCCCTGAGCAGCTAAGCCCAGAAAGAAACAAGCCCCAGGAGAGAGACGAGACTTACCCCAGCCTACAACTGATATTGGAAAAAACTGAGACTACAGAGCCTTAAGAGGAAGAAGGAAGGCTGAACCCTTGCCGTCTTGCTCCAACATGTGGCCAATGACTTTGGGTGAGAAAGTATCTCTTACAGTACCTTCTGTTTGACCATTTAGGGCCTTGTGTCTGTAAGCTTCTACCCCAAATGAATACTCTTTATAAATGCCAACAGATTTCTGGTCCTTTGCATCAGCACCCTTGTGGCCGACTACTACAATATGGGTTTATAATATATGAAAATAACATAAACATAACAGAAATTTATTTATACAACTGTAAGTTCCTTACATCACACATGAAATGGTACAATGTCATTTGGAGGTAGAATGTGAAAAGTTAAAGATGTATCATCTAAACCCTATAGCAACCACCAGAATAGCAGAACAATGACTTATGGGTGATAATACAACAAGGAGATTAAATGAAATAAAAAAGATACTCACTTAATCCCAAATAAGGGAAAAAAAGAAGAAGGAAAAAGAACAGATGGACAAGTAGAAACAAATAGAGAGAAGATAGATTTAACCCAAATCTTATCAATAATGACATTAAATGTAAATGTTCTGAATACTTCAAGAAAAAGACAGAGATTGCCAAAGTGGATAAAAATGCAAGACCCAACCATATGGTGCTGATGAGAAACATCCTCCAAATATAAAGACACAAATAGAAGGGAGTTTTCTCATCTTGATAAAGGAAATCTGCAAAAATAGCTACATTGCACATAATAGTGAGAGATGAAATATCTTCCTCTTGAGCTCAGGAACAAGAAAAGGAAGTCTGCTTTTACCAATTAAATTAAACATTGTACTAGAATTTCTGGCTAGTACAATTAGTAAAAAAAAAAAGAAAAAGGAAATAAAAGGCATTCCTGTTGAAACAAAGAAGTACAGCTATCTGATTTGCAGATGATGTCTTATATGCAAATGATGTCATCACTTATGTAGAAAATCTGATAGAAGCTACAAAAAAATACAAGAACATTAGCAAAGTGGCAAGATACAAAATCAATATATAAAACTCAGTTGTATTTCAGTATACTAGCAACAAAACATCAGAAATTGAAATGTAATATTTAATATCACAAACACTATTTACTATAGCAACACATACATGAAATAGTTAAATCTGATAACATTTGAAAGATACATACACTGATAACTATAAAACATTGCTGAAATTAAAGTCCTATATAAATTCAGACTTATATTGTATTCATGGGTCACAAGACTCAATGTTGTTATATGTCATTTTTCCCAAACTAATCTCAAGATTCAATGCAACCCCAATCAAATCACAGCATGTAGTTTTGTAAAAATTGATAGATTGATTCAAAAATTCATATGGAAATATAGAAGATCTAGAATAGTCAAAACAACTTTGAAAAAATAAGAAAACCAGAAGCCTGATCCTATATGATTTTTAAGACTTACTATAAGCTACAGTAATCAAGACAGCAGTATATTGGTATACAGATAGACAAATCAATCAGTGTAACATTATGCATAGTCTAGAAATAACCCCCCTCATTTATAGACAACTGATATTCACCAGTGAAGCAAAGGAAATTCTGTAGAAAAAGAATACTCTTTAATACAAATGGAGCTGGAACAATTATATATGCACATGCAAAAACAAGTGAACTTCAGTACATACCTCACAAAAAAAAATTAAGCTAAAATGAATTAAACACCTAAATGTAAAGTCTAAAATTATAAACTTCTAAACAAAAATATAGGAAAACTGCAACCTTGGGTTGTGCACAGATTTCTGAGACAGAAAAGCAAAAGCACATCCCTTAAAAGGATAATTGAATAAATTGGACTTCACCAAAATTCAATAAAAATTTTTGCTCTTTGAAAAATACTGTTAGCATAATGAAAAGACAAGTCACAGAATGGGAGAAAATATTTTCAAATCACTTATCTGATATAGGATTGGTATCCATGGTATATAAAGAACTGTCAAAATCTAATAAGAAAATGACACAATTTTTTAAATAAGCAAAAGAACTGTACAGATACTTCACCAAAGATGATATGCAGATGGCATAGAAGCAAATAAAAGATGTTCAACATCATTATTCATTAGGGAAATGCATATTAAATCCTTAATGAGCTACCACTAAATACCTGTTAGAATGGTTAAAATAAAGATAACCAACCATACCAAGTGTTGATGAGAATATAGAGGAACTGGAATTCTCATACACTGCTTGTGGAAATGTACATATCAACTACTCTGTGAAACTGTTTAGCAGTTTCTCAAAAAAAAAACTACCTTATGTACTAGACTTTCCATTCCTAAATATTTATTGAGAAATTAAAGTATATATTCATACAAAAAAATGTTACATGAATGTTCACAGCAGTCTACTTTTTTAAAAGATTTATTTATTTATTTCTCCCCCTCCCTCGTAGTTTGCTCTCACTGTCTGCTCTCCATGTCTGTTCTCTATGTGCCCTGTGTCTGCTTGTCTTATTTTTTAAGAGTCACAGGGAACCAAATCTGGGATCTCCCATGTGGGAGGGAGTCACCCAATCACTTAAGCCACCTCTACTCCCTTAGCAGTCTACTTCTAATAGCCAAAAACTGGAAGAAAAAAAAACCGAAATGCCCATCAACAACTGAATGGATAAACTGGTATATCCGTGCAATTTGACCCTGAACCCCTCCAATCATTCCATTTCTCTATATCATCCCTTCATCACCTAAACTTTCTCCAATCCCTCTATTCTGCTCATTTCCTACCTTTTTTTCTTTCTGTTCTTTTGGTCATCCTCCTTCATTTTCCTTTGCATTGTTTCTTTGCTTCCATTTCCCTGGGTCTCTTCATATTACATACATTGCTGTTTCCTCTGTTTATTCCTCTACTGAAAAACTTAAATTTAATGTGAGATGGGATTTTTTGTTGGTTTTTTTTTTTTTTTTGAGAAAAGTCTGTGGGTTTAGCTTTTAATGATAAAGGTGAAGTACAGAAATTCGTCTTGCGGCTCTGTGTCCTGTTACAACCCTTTACGAATTAGTTTAGCACTCCCATTTAGAACATCACTCTCTGAAGCTTGTGACAAGGTCTCCCAGAAGCTACTAGTTTGCCCTACCTTTGCTGACACGTAGTCATCTCTGTGTGTGAAAACATAGCATGTGATATAAAGTTTGGTATCGGTGTTGATTTACTTTTCTTAGGGTTATATTTACAGTGATCCAGATTGTGCTTTTCCTTGATTTGCTTCTTTCTTTATTGGAGAAGAGGCATTTATTTCATCTAGTCAAAAACATTAATCACTGAATAGTTCTTTGCATACTTTTAAAAAATTATTTATTTATTTATTTATATTTTTCTCCCCTTCCCCCCTCCCCATTTGTCTGCTCTCTGTGTCCTTTTGCTGTGTGTTCTTCTGTGTCTGCTTGTATTCTTGTGAGAGGCACCAGGAAACTGGGTCTCTTTTTGTTGCGTCATCTTGCTGCGTCAGCCCTCCAAGTGTGCGGCACCATTCCTGGGTGGGCTGCACTTCCTGCGCATGGAGCAGCTTTCTTTATGGGGCGCATTCCTTGCACATGGGGCTCCCCTATGCAGGGGACACCCCTGCGTGGCACGGCCCTCCTTGCGTGCATCAGAACTGCGCGTGGGCCAGCTCACCACATGGGTCAGGAGACCCTGGGTTTGAACCCTGGACCTCCCATATGGTCGGCAGACGCTCTATCAGGTGAGCCAAATCTGCCTCCCTGCATACTTTCTGATAACTTTCAGAAGCTCCTTTTTGAATCACAACAATCATCTGGAATGAAAGGAGATGGCAGAGCTTGGGACAGAAGGCATTGTTAATCTCCAGGTCATATACAATAAAAATAACCAAAAGTTTGTGTTAAAACCCTGGGCATAAGTTCCCACAGGTTCTGCACCCATTGTTCTCAACTATTACAACAATCATGACAGTGCAGTAAAGTATGAGCAGGGTGGAGAGAGATTGAAGTGATAATATAGCTCATCTTCTCCTTAGCCCACCATGCGGCTCCTGGCCTTCTTGGAAATATCTTTGACAATCATACCATTATCAAAACCAATGTAAAAATTTGTCATGATTCAGACCAAACACGGCTGGAATATATTTTCTTATTGGGAATTAATGCCCTACAACTCAAGGTTCTAGAATTTTGTCAGCAATTTCCATGATCTGTGCAATCTGCCCCAAGGAAGTCGTCAGTACTGCTAGCAGGAGAGAGCTCACAGGTGGGGCATTAAACCGACGGATTATAGGATTGTCAGAGCTGACTACCATTAGTCCCCTCTGCTGAGTGGAAATGATAGCTATTACCAGGACAGCTGAAAAGTAAAGACAGGCTACTGTGTTTTGAAGCAGAGAATAGACTAGCAATAGGATAAAATACCTAAGGATGAGCTTAACATAATGGCGTTGAAAGGCAGCTGATCACCAGTCTAGCAATCTTTTAGGAACAGACACAGAATCTACACTTCAAGTTCCTGGAGCTGTTCAGGAATAACTAAACCCTTAATCTGTTTGCTATAGATCTTGGAGACAGGATAGATTTTTGATTTTCCATTCAGTCACCATAACATGAGCTAGTATCTTTTTTAAGGTCTTTCACAATTTTTGAAAGTCATATGTAATTCATATCTCCTGTTTACCATGAAACATGGACATTACATTTCAAGTTATTGAGGATCATTCCTAAGAGAAATTAATGAGGTGTCTTTTAGCTAATACTAGACTGTTGCTAGTTCTGACCTTTGGGGGTTCCTAACATCAAAGTAACGAAAAGGAAGTCAGAAGAAACCCAACGGATGTCAGCAGAATTGCAATCCATAAAATGCAATACTTGGCTGGGTCAAATGTAGATGTTTTCAACAATCCTAAAAAAATAAGCTTGATAATTGCAATGCCTTGGGAGCTTCACTTTCTATAATGAACAGATTTTATTGGATAATAACTTTTCCAACATTGAGGTATGATTTTGGATGTGGATTTGGGGAGCCCAAGTACAGGAGTAAAAGTACCTATAAGCCTCCTATCAGTTGCCCGCATTATAATGTCAATACGGTATTTGACAGTAGTCGCCTCCAAGAGCTCTGGAATTGTCTTCTGCCTTCCACCTGCTTCATAATTTTGGTTCCACAGTTTTATAATCACACCTCTACATTTTTCCCTGGCTGATTTTTCTCTTCTTAGCCATAACTTAGGACCCCCCATGAATGGCAGATGAGAAACTATGACCAGAAATGACTAGGAAATTTGAAGGATCCTGAGCATGAGGTGGTCAGAGCATAGAAATCAAGGAGAGGTAGACATGCTGGTTAGAAGGAGGACAGTGATTGTCTCGACCTGAGAGATGAGCACGAGTCGATGTCGGACAAGACAGGTGAACGAAACACCTGACAAAGACACAGAAATGAAGCGATACATGAGCACGATTCACTGGGTAATGAAGGTGGGCTGAGGAGCAAAGGATTTTTCTGACTAGTTCTCGACCCTTTAAATCCATCATCTTTTTTCATAAGAAAGAATAATGCATAGCACCACTTCTTCTAATTCAAAATAGGAAAACAGTAAGCCCGTGAAGTGTATATACCCAAATCAATCTGTAATTCAAATTTTCAAACATTTTATAAGTTCACAATTTATTGAAATGTTAATTTCTAAATTACCAATATTTTAAACTTAAAAATTAAGTAACATAAACTATTTTTATGAAACCTTATTTAGGTAAGATATTTTATAAGATAAAAACATTTATA
Source organism: Dasypus novemcinctus (assembly GCF_030445035.2). Lineage (NCBI taxonomy): Eukaryota > Metazoa > Chordata > Mammalia > Cingulata > Dasypodidae > Dasypus > Dasypus novemcinctus. Next base: position 5,963,900 of record NC_080701.1, on the reverse strand, counting down.
AAACAGCAGGGCTGAAGGAAGGTATATTGTTAACTGGTATTAATTAGCCTAAAAATATTAAAAGGACAAAAGGGAGAAAGGAAAGTAAAATCATGGTTGCCGCCTTAAGAATTTAGACTTCGTTCTTTTAGAAATAAGAAGATGTTGAAGGTGTTTGAACAGAGAAGACTAGTACCAAGTGTAATTTTTAAAAGATTAATATGGCCTAGAATCGACTGGAATTATCTGTAGGCAGAGAACCCAGTTAGGAGTCCGCCACAGAGATGCGGGAGAGCCATGACTAAATGTGGGAACAAAGGTCCAAATAATGTGAGGGGAAAGGGAGGTATGAGCAGAACAGGATCACATAGAGAAACGAAGTGCCTTAGACTTGATTAACAATTATAGGCGGGGTGATTAAAGGATGATGCCCAAGGATGATGCCAAGGTTTGAAACCAGAAACATAGAAAAATGACAGCAGTATTGGGAAAACAGGGAGGTTCCAAAAAGAAATTGGTTTATGGAGAAGCATGATGATTATAATTTTTTAGGACTATTACATCTGAAGTGAGAACAATATATGCAAACTCTGTCTCACAGACAGTTAGAAATGCAAGTATGGGACTCAACAGAGGCCAGTGTTAGGTAGATTTAGGAGGTATCTGTACATACTTCCAAGCGAGAGAACTGTCAACGGACAGTTAGCGAGTCAGGGGAATGGGATACAGTTGCGTCTTGGAGAATTCCTTATACAAGTCTTTTGGCATTCTTCATTACAGTTGGATTTAGCCAGGTATTTTAAACCACACACTTAAAATGCATATGTTCCTTTTTTTCCAAGGTACTTACATAGATCTGCTTTGAGACAGAAGTTATATTAAAGTGCATAAAAATATGTCTTTATCTTCCATTGACAATGTTTTCTGACTTTCAGTGCTGAAAGAGTGACATTTACCAACCAGTGCAGGAGCCAGGAATCTGCTGTCATCCCCAGTTCCCTCGTGACCTGCTAATGTAAACAATATCTGTGGCCTCTAGGGACAGACGTCATGAAAGAGACTAACCCGAAAGCCTCTCTTAAAGACTCCTTCCGGAAATTATCTATATTTTCTCATCTTCAGGGCGCATTTTCAAGGAGAATTTACTCTTGGCATTAAGCCCGCAGGTCTGCGCCCGGCTGGCTCTCATTGTTCAGTTGGTGGCCTCACCAGACAGTGGCAGGTTATCTTTCCTAAAAAGCCTCTTATCTCTTCTTCATTTGTTGTTTCTTTTCTTTTTAATGAACCAAAGTCCCCTTATCTGCTTTTCATGTTTTTGTTTGCTGAAACTCCCATAATTTCCTTAGGATATGGTAAGGTTTAAGACCTCAGTTTGCTTCAAGAGCTGGCTTAGCCATGCCTGGAAATCTATATAAAGAAGAACATTTGACTAAAGCAGAGCGCACTTAGGCTCTCTGTTTCTGTGATGTAAAGAGCTTTGCTACATTTTCTTGCCCATTCATCTCCTTAAATATTCATCATCTGTAAAAGTATAACGGTGCTTATGGCTTTCCCTTCCATAAGTGTTCAGTAAAACGTTACAAGAACTAATGGACACAAATTAGTAACTCCTTAAAGGGAAATACCTTATAAAATTACAGATGGGTGTGTGTGTGTGCACACGCGTTTATTTAGATACATACACACTTTTTAAATTTGAGAAGCTACAGCTTTTAAACTCTTACAATCCTTAAAAATATGGCGTACCCATTAAGACACTGCTACCATTGTTATTCAATATCGTGCTAGAAGTTCTAGCTCCAGCAATTAGGCAATTAGGCACTCAAACTGCAAAGAAAGATATAAACTTTCACTATTCACTGATGATATGATCTTATATCTAGAAAATCCTGAAAAACCCACAACAAAGCTACTAGAATTAATAGATGAGTTCAGCACAGTGGTGGGATACAAGATTAATATGCAAAAAATCAATAGCATTTCTTTTTTTAGAGTTATTTTTTATTTATTTCTATCCCCTTCTCCCCCTCCCCACCCTCCCAGATGTCTGCTCTCTGTGTCCACTCGCTGTGTATTCTTCTGTGACTGCTTCTATCCTTATCAGCGGCACCAGGAATCTGTGTCTCTTTTTGTTGCGTCATCTTGCTGTGTCAGCTCTCCGTGTGTGCAGCACCATTTCTGGGCAGGCTGCACTTTCTTTCGCGCTGGGCGGCTCTCCTTATGGGGCGCACTCCTTGCGCGTGGGGCTCCCCTACATGGGGACACGCCTGCATGGCACAGCACTCCCTATGCGTATCAGCACTGCGCTTGGGCCAGCTCCACACGGGTCAAGGAGGCCCAGGGTTTGAACTGCGGACCTCCCATGTGGTAGACGGATGCCCTAACCACTGGGCCAAGACCACTTCCTCAATAGCATTTTAATACACTAGTAATGAGCAATCTGAGGAGGAAATCAGAAAAATATTTCCATTTATAATAGCAACTAAAAAATTAATATTTAGGAATTAACTGTGGACATAACAGATCTTTATTCAGAAAACTACAAAACACTACTAAAAGAAACTGAAGAAGACTTAAATAAACAGAAGGGCATTCTGTGTTCATGGATTGGAAGACTAAATACCTTTAACATGTCAATTCTACCTAAACTGATTTATAAATCCAACACAATCTCAATAAAAACCCCAAAGGCCTTTTTTTTCCAGAAATGGAAAAACCAATTATCAAATTTACTTGGATGGGTAAGGGGTCCCAAATAGCCAAAAATGTCTTTAAAAGGAAGAATGAAGTTGGAGGACTCTAGCTGACTTGGTAACATATTACTTAGATACAATGGTAAAAACAGCATGCTACTGCATAAGGACAGACAGATTGACCAATGGAACTGAACTGAGAACTCAAATAGACCCTCACATCTATGGTCAAGGGATTTTTGACTAAGCTATCAAGTCCACCCAGCTAGTCCGAAACAGTCTATTGAGCAAATGGTGTTGGGAGAACTGGATAGCCACATTCAAAAGAAAGAAAGGGGACCCCTACTGCTAACTTATACAAATATTAACTCAAAATGGATCAAAGACTTAAATATAAGAAGAACCACCATTAAATCTCCTAGAGGAAAATGCGGAAAAACATCTTCAAAATCTTGTGCTAGGTGGTAGTTTCTTAAACCTTAAACCCAAAGCATGAGCAACAAAAGAGAAATAGATAAATAGGACCTCCTCAAAATTAAACACTTTCCAACCTCAAAAGATTTTGTCAAAAGGATAAAAAGGCAGCCAACTCAATGGGAGAAAATATTTGGCAATCACATTCCAATAGGCATTTAATATCCATGGTATATAAAAAGACTATACAACTCAAACATCAAAAGACTTGAGAAGACAATTGTCCAAAGAATAAATACAAATGGCAAAGAAACACATGAAAAAATGTTCGACATCACGAGCAATTACGGTAATGCAAATTAAAACTACAATGAGATATCATTTCACACCTATAAGACTGGCCACAATTAAAAAGTCAAAAACTGTAAATATTGGCGAGAATATGGAGAGATAGGAACACTTATTCACTGTTGGTGGGAATGTAGAATGGTACAACCACTGTGGAGGGCTGTTTGGAAGTTCCTAAGGAAGTGGAAGATAGACTTGCCACGTGACCCAGCAAAACCATTACTAGATATATACTCAGAAGAACTGAAAGCAGCCACACAAATAGACATCTGCACACCAATGATCATGGCGGCTTTATTCAAGATTACCAAAAATTGGACAGATGATGGATTGTCAGGTGTCCATCAACTGATAAATGGATAAACAAATAGCATTTGACAACATGGTTGAATGTGGGGGACATTATATTGAATGAAGCAAGCCAGACACCAAAGGACAAATGGAGTATGACTGTGCTTTTATGAACTGTGTAAACTCATCGTATTAATAATTAGAATACAGGTCACCAGAAAATAGAAGAAGGGTAGAGAATGGAAAGCTGAGGGTCTGTGCAGAACTGGTTAAAAGGTTGTTTGTAAATGAGTGGAAATAGTGAGAGCACATCATGGTGTTTGTGACTAGCAGAGCTATTAAATGGGTATGACATTTTGGAAAGAGAAAGCCTAAGGGCATGTATATTACTAGAAGGAAAACTAAAAAATGTAACATGGGACTGTATAACATAGTGAAGCCTCATGTGAAATACAAATATGGGTGATATTGTATATGTAAGACTGGTTTTTACAAGATATAAATACAAATAAATTAGAGAGAGGGAAACAATAGCAGCTATATGTACAGCAGAGGAGGCATAGAGAGATTGCGAAGTCATGAGTTTTTGTTTGGTTGGTTGGTTAGTTTTGTTGTTTTATTATTATTATTATTATTACTGGAATAATGAAAACACTCTAGAAATTATTGAAATGATGAATGCACCACTACGTGATTGTACTAAATGCCACTGATTGTACATTTTGGGTGGATTTATGTTTTATTAATATGTATCAAAATTTGATTTGTTAAAAAAAAGAATGTGGGTTCAATTCATAGATTCTTTCAAAATCATGCTGTCTAATTAATGAAAGCATATTATATGAATAAAGCAACTCTAGAGCAGAGAATAAACATTATTTCGAGATTGCTTCCTGTTTCTGGTCATAATCTTTCCCTTAGGCCTTTGCATTCAATAAGGTGCCAGGTGTTCTTCTACTTAGAGGGATCCTAGGAGTCTATCACTAAACTGGAATGCTAATGATATTGGAAGAGGCACTATTAATAATTGCTTCAGGGAAACAAATACAAGCTGTGACTGCCTAGGACAAGCAACCTAAGGTTATCCTATGAATATATCTCTTTTTCTGCTTAAGTTAGTTTTGTGTGGACTTTGATTACTCTCAACCAACAGATCTTTGACTTCAAGACTTCAGAAAGCCAATGTGAACAGGGAAAGAAAGCATTTCCCAGATCATTCAGGACAGTCAAGTCCAAGCAAAGGAGTGCTTTGAGCTCACCCAAGGAAGAAGGTTGAGAGCTGGCAATGGTATGATGTTTTGCCTCTGAACACAGATCTTTCTCAAGATCTAGCAAGGGCAGAGAGAGCCTTCCAAGAGCAGGGATGCCTTCCAAAGAGAAACAAGGTCAAAAGCACTTTCCACTCTTTCTCTTTTGCCTCAGTCATACCGCTTGCTTAGGCCAATGGGAAGTTAGCAGAAATGATGCAAAATGGCAATGGAAATGTGTGTGGGCAGCTGAGCTTGTGCTCTCGCACTTCTTCCATTACAAGATGAGCTTCCCTCCAACAGATCCTATTCCTTCAGCCTGGACTATAGAATGACACACCTGGAGGAGACCTGACCCCAACCCAGAGACACACCCCAAGCCCAAGGGGACCCACGGCTTACTGCAGAGCCAGCCAAGCCCACTCTTAATCAGCCAGTCTACAACCAACCACATACAGGTAAGTGATAACAAATGACCACTGTTTAAAGCTACCGAATTTTGGAGGAGTTTGTTACACAGCATTATTGTGGCAATAGCTAACTAACATACAGGACTTCTCTTTATTGCAGACACTGTGAATTGTACTATGTGGCAGCCACTGTGCTAAATCCTTGTGCAGAGATAGAGGAAGATGGTATTCTTACCTTCAAGAAGCTTACAAACTAATGTGGGGGAGAAGACAAAAGCACATTTTTTAATTGGCAAACAATGCAAAGGATTGTATATCTAAGTGCTAAGTAATACAGCAATAAAAATGGTATGAAAAGGAAGCTTTAACAGGGTCTGAAACAAACGCACCTCCTCGTCCTAGCTGGGCCATGGATTTCGTCATCTCTGGGGAATTTTGTTCTCTCAGCTGTACAATGAGAGTGCCAAGCTAGGTTAGCCCTGCAGTGACCTCGAGCTCTGAAAGCACAAGACCTTGTGACCACTCAGAGGACTGACTCAGACAGAGCTGACTTCTTCAGAAGAAGCAGGGCAACATTGCGGCGTGACAGAAGACATCTTGCCGGGCCTCAAAAAATAGGTTGAATTTAGATAAGATGATGTGCAAAGAAACAAAAAGAAATTACGTGAATAAAGGATCAGAGCATAATTCAAGCAAGATCGTGCTCAAGGGAAAGGAATTTTGCCAAGGAACGTACTATATCGTGTGTCTGCTCAATACCTATCACTGTCAAATGGGTCACTGTGACAGCACTTTCCTTCTGGGCATGCTCTGAGTTTATGCAATTTAAACGTTTCAGTGCTAAACACTGCTCTTTCCTCTGACACTTTTGTAGACTCCGAGATTGTAAAGCATGAAACGTCTTCTACCACACTTTGTTTAATGACTCCAGGCCCCATGCTGTCCTTTTAAAAGGCTTAAAAACTACGTTTCGGCTCAGTGGCAAATCCTCACAGCCCAATCCGTGGCTATGCCTCTACACCTCAATGAATAGCCTATCAGTTTCCAAAATTCAATATGGATTGCCACAGGGTCACCTTCACTCTAAGAATCATTAGAGATGGGGGAAAACACAATAAAGGAAGCACACGCGATGGTTGCGCTGTTTGCTCACTAGGTGGTGACTTGGTCTTCGAGTCTTAGAGCATCACACAAAAAAAACTCAAATTCGGTCTCCAAGAAAAATGAGCATACGTTTCCTCTTGTTATTGCTCACCCTCTGAGATCAACTTAGGATAAAGGCTGCTTTCAAAATGGTACAAAGTGTCCCAGGGATTTTCTGGAAGATCAACTCTGTTTGCTTCTCTCCCCGGCTGCAGACTCTACTTAGGACAGGTGGAGCCTTCCATAGTCGAATCTTTGCAGAATCGATAGGATCAATAAGGCGTGGAAAGGTCATTGGACAGAGGGTTTGTGCTCACAATTCAACGCATGCTTTGAAAAATAGCTCGCTAAGGGAAGATAGCTGTAACCGCTCTACAGATGTCATAACCTGAGCATAAACAAATAATCCCTTATTTCTCATGATTCTACCATTTAATTTACAAACTGTTAAATCGTGATTTTACACTTGCTGCACACTCACACAGACCTGGGCCTGTGCAGTTTTCTAAACTTAGCAGGTAAAACTTTTTTAAACTCTACAAAGAAAAAATGCTTTCTTTTTTTAGACCCCCTGATGTTGGATCTTGGAAGAGAGTGGTAGCAGCCCTTGCAAAGCACGCTCTACAGAGCAGGGGTGTGGGCGGATGTCTAAAAACAGACCTCGATGCTCTTATTTGAAATTATACTTGTAAAAGTTATTACACAGCAAATCCCCATGGGTGACTAATACTTAAATTGAATAAGTATCCCACACTCCGTAGGAATCCTAGAAGTGACAACAGGGAAGACAGCCAGTTGGCCTCTTCTGAAAAAGGCAAGCAAAGACAGTCATTAATCATTGCCACTTAAGAGTGGCAGATGAGTCTCTGTCTTTTTGCTTAACATAATGAGAAAATAAGAACCACGATCGAGTCTTTTTTTTCATACATAATGCCAGAGCATAGAGTGCAGATTTGATTATTCTAGCACCATACCCAAAACCAGCTGAAACTGTAGGTCTGAAGAATTAATATGGATTTTGGCATGGGCTAATTGGTTCCTTTTTTCACAGGTCTTCATTATGCTGTGTTTATACTACTAGTTTGGGAGCATAACTATATTGATGTCATATCTTTAGTTCTGAAGGAACAAGTGGGATCATGGAGGAGACAGGAAAAACTGAGGAGCACACAGACGTTGGAAGTCCGGGCATGGATGTATTTGGGAAATTGGGTAGACAGTCATGGGCCAAGAGATGCCAGATGCCAGATAAAGGTGGGGCAGTAGATCAGAAACCACAGTGAGTGCCAGCAAAGCTCAAGGTAAAAACCACTTAGATAGGGTTTCTCCAATGAACCTGCGCACATTTCAACGGGAGCTTCATTAAAATGCAGATTCTTATTTAATGGTCCTGGTATGGGACCTGAAACTCTGCAGTTCTAACAAATTCCAGCTGGTGCTGATGGTGGCAGCCTATGGACCATGCTTGAGTAGCAAGAATTTCGTCAATCCAGAAACAGAGCTCTCGGGAAGCCGGGAAAGCAGTTCAGGGTCTGTGAGACAGAAACGCTCATCACAAGAGGCTGAGATGCCTTGCATCCCAGCCACAATGCTCTGTGTCCCTGCTTTTTGCCAAACTCCCAGAGTAGAAGAGCCTAAAGCCGGAAGCAGATGAACCATCCTAGAGTAAGCACAACAGATTGTCGGGGCAAATCTAAGGGAGGATGCCAATATTATCCAACACTATTATGAAACCACACAAGTCTATTTCATTGATTCTCACTTTCTGGTCCTGACAAGGCCCCCAAAAGTCAGTATTTTTTTTTTTTTATATTTGTTGTAGAAAAAGCTGTGAGGAACCATTGTTAACTTATTTGATAAAGAATAATTAAGGGCATACTCATATATATAGCATTAGAGAGGCAGTTTAACACAGTAGTGAACAGTCCTAGAGACTCGGAAACCAGACGGCCGGTGGCTTAACTTACCTGGGCCTCCAATTCCTCACATGTACAATAATGAGTGCCTACCCCATGGAACTACTGTGATGACCAAATGAAAGCATGTCAGTTCTTAAGAGAGCTCCTGGAAGGGAAGGAACACTCAATAAACGTGTGCTTTTAGAGTTCAGTTCTAGCACAGTATTTCTACGTCTTCCTGTATTTAAGGCTAAGGAGGTCTGCCTGTAATAACTCTAAGCCAGCTACGCACCTGGCAAAAACTTCTGAGTTAGCCCCAGGAGGACGTTCACACCCACGAACCCAGGAATATAGTGTCAACGCCCGGATGTACTTGGCACCTACTTTTTTATATACTACAAGGTCATTTTGGAAAAGTCTATTCCTGCTCTCCAGCCATTATACTTGTTTCAGTATTTCAGATCCAAAGTAGGTCTTTTTTTTTTCTCTAATTACTACCATTTTTGCTAACTTTCTAGATGTTAATACCCTGTGTTTGAAAATATACGAGTTAGGATTGTTTACTACACAATATAATTTCAGGAAACAGACATCGGAATATGTATTCTAGTATGCCTAATTTGTGGATTCCATCCACTCTCCTTTCATTTAGCCAATTACTTGCCAAATATAAATTCTACTGATTCTCCAGAAAACGTTCCTCTTGGAGTTGCCCTTTCTAATTTGGTGCCACCTTCCTCTGAATCCTTTCACTTCAGCCCTCGACTTGTCGGTAAATATGGTTAAATTCGTCCATCTTCTAATCACCCTCCTCCAGGACCTCCTGCAGTGCACTACTTCATTAAATCTTCCTAACGTCCTGCTTTTTCCCAAGTGTCTGCTCTTCTCAAGAACCTTGTCTCTACCGCAAGCTAAACTCGTGTGCCCACCATACTGAACCTCTCCACTTGCCTTCTCTCTATCCTCCCATCTTTCACGGCAACAGATTGTGCATCCCACAATCACCCGCCATGCTCTCCTTAGGAGTCATTATCCTCTGCTTTGTTTGCCACCTTTTCCATTCGACTCTAATGACCATAGAGCGTTCCCAAAGATATGCATGAAGTGAATTCCATGAAGCTGACTGGCAGCTGATTGGGGTCCATGCATTAAGAGAAGAAAAACAGAAAGAACTGAGAAGTACATTTACCCACATCCTCTCCCCAAAATTATGATTTGAGCTGAAGATTTACACAGAAGTGACATATACCAACATATGCCATCATTTAGAACAAAGTTCTTGTATGGGAAATGAGTCTTGTGACTGACATAGCGCCCATTGTTGGACCACAGGTCAACATATCCAAGCTGAACATGATCCTACAACCTGCCTGGGATCGCATTACCATGCTACAGACGGGTACATGAAACTGTCGGACTGTTATTTTAGAAGATGTGCAAGGAAGACCATGAGGACACGGGTCACCTGCTGCCAGGAATAGAGCTTTAAGGCATGATATAGCTGTTTAATGGTCCACTGATAGCTCTTCAGGACACCTAAGGTGCGTAAAGCTTTAGCCACCCAGGGTGTATAAAAGAGCGGTAGTCAAACTACAGCGCTTCAAGTACCTGCTTTCAAAGTATTTTCTCAAATATCAAAACTGAATGAATATAATGATTATATTTTTAAAGTTCAAGCACGGAAAAATTAGAAAAAAATGGAGAAAGCGAAAATACTTTCCCAATGCTATCACTCTTGCATTAATAATTAGGAATTGTGATATATAATTTATATTCTTCTCCTCTTTTGAAATCTGTGACATCATTTCTAAAATCTGCTTTCTTTTGAATTGCCATGATAGAAAATATAAGACTGCTTGAAAGAGAATCACTCCCATCATTATGTTTTTTAAATTTATAACCAAACAATTACTCTTCAGATTTGCATGGTATCTGACCAAACTAGGCATTTTTAATCTGCAACAGATTGTTGGTGGCTATCTCCCACCAACAAAGACCCAGCTACTACATGCCTTTAAGTTCTATACATCTTCAATCTCAGCCTAAATTCAAGTAGAAAGAAGGGATTTAAAAAGAGATAGAGGGGGGACAGTGGGAAGAAGTAGAAAGGGAGAGAAAGTAACACTTGCTGATGACTGCTCAGTGTGCTGCATGGTTTTTCACATTTCATCACATAATCTAACTCTTGAATTTTATATCTAAATAACTCACAACTTTCAATTCCTATCTGAAGCATTTGCGCTTCAAATTCAGCCAGCTCTGGTCAATTTATTACCTTCTTCCCGGTTAGCACTCTACATAGTTTATGATCTGTTACTCTACACTTGTTTTCAAGCCAACTTGGTAAGCATTGGAGGGACTTTTTGTTCATGCACAATTTTCATGCCCACGCTTCACAGGCTATGCTAAATATACATTTACATAAATGTAATATTATGTAAAAAGGAATTTAATAAAGTTTAGTAGTAATAAAATCAGAAATAGCAAACGCTTCTAGCTTGAAAGGGCAACGGTGTAGCAGCCTTTCCTGCTTCTTAATAAAGTGCCTCCAAAGAAACAAGAAAACAGAATCTCAGAACAGCACCGAAAACAGGAAATTATGGTCAAGCCATTACCAGACCCTAGAAGAAATTTCCATTGACTTCAGACTGATGAAACTCAATCAATAGCTTTGCATATTATCCCACCAGAAAGAAAAGACACTATGGATTGAAAGAGAGCAAACAGATCTTCTCACACCACAACTCTGTGGACGGCAGATCAAAGAGCACAAGGTCTGCACGTCGGCCAGGAATCTGGAAGTTGATGGAGCGCGGGATGGTGAGTGGCAGGTAGAATCCACTGTTCAATCTCCAGGTGAAGGAAGAGGGAACGGGGCACATCGACAAAAGGGGTCTTCATAGACTGCTGAGGGCATCAGAAAGAGAAGGTCCCTTCTCAGTCCAACAAAGCCACATGAGACACAAACCTGCTACGCTGGGGGTCGAGGTGGAGATAATTCACCGCTGGAGATCTGAGGAAGGAAAATTCAGTAGCGCCCTTGTAAACAGCATGACCTAATGAACAGCTTATCTGTCCTTTGGCAAAACCTTTAAATTAACGAAGAAACAGCAACACTGGACCTGTGAGGATGAATATTCTACAGATAGGGAAAAATGAACACCATATTGGAGACTCTGAAATGACCAGTCTATGAAAATAGTTTATAGCAAAAAAACAGGAGAAAACTTCCTTGATAGAATTTAGAAGATATGATTTTTATGAAGTAGAACAAGAAAGAAATGGAGAAAACAAATAGGAAGAAAAAGCAGTCTTGATGAATTTTTTAAAAGACAAAGAAAATATTGGAAGGATTTTAGGAAAAATATGAAATACCATAGTAGAATTTAAATGTACAGTGAAGGTAGGAAAAGAGCAAAAGTTGGTGACATGAAAAGTCAGATGAGTGGAGTATAAAACTTTAAAAAGCCCTTAGAACTGACAATGTGATAGCCAGGCCCTGAGCCTCAACAGACTCCAGCACCTACAATCTGATTTATTGGACTCATCTCACTCAGCTAAGATGGAGTTGAAGAAGGACAACCACCACACCATGGAGACTAGAGTGCCTACAACTGAAAGCAGGAGGATTGCATCCAGTATCCATGTGGAATCTGAGCCTCCTCTTGACATAGAGGTGCAATGGACACAACAATCCAATGTCCACAGAGAAAAGGTGGCATTGGAGTGGGAAAAGTGGACATGGTGGCTAATGGGTATGGGGAATGGCAGGAAGAGACGAGATGTGGAGGCGTCTTTGCGACTTGGAGCTGCCCTGGATGGTGCTTCAGGGGCAATCACCAGACATTGTAAATCCTCACAGGGCCCACTGGATGGAATGGGGGAGAGTATGGGCCATGATATGGACCATTGACCATGAGGTGCTGAGGTGCCCAGAGATGTACTTACCAAATGCAATGGATGTGTCATGATGATGGGAATGAGTGTTGCTGGGCGGGGGAGTGGTGGGGTGGGGGGGGGTGGGGTTGAATGGGTCCTCATATATATTTTTTTAATGTAATATTTTTACAGAATAATAAAAATAATAAAAATAAAATAAAAAAAATAAAAAGCCCTTAGAATGCAAAGGAAAAAGATAAGAAATTAAAAATAATGAGACTATGATAATAGATGTGAAGAACAAAAAACAAAGACCCAATCTAAGAATTCAAGTGAGGAAGCCAGGCAAAATGGGAGGAAAACAAGAAGCAGACCCATCACTGAAGAAAATTTTCCTGTGTTAAAAAAAATTGTTTTCTGTTAAGGTTTACCACTTTTAAGAAATGTAATCTACAAATGGGTGTATCCTGGCAAAATATTTGAACTGCAAGGATAAAATAAAAACCATACACATATTCACCTGTATAAAAAAATTATAAAAAATCAGATTAGCTACAAGTTTCTATGCTACCTTAAATGTCTAAAAACATTGGAACAGTATCTGCAGGTCAGGAGAAGAGATTGCAATCTAAGAATTTTATATCTTGTAACATTTTCTACATGAAGCAAATATAAATCATACTTGTATTAGTCAGTGTTCTGTAGGAAAATAGAACTGATAGGAGATACCTGTAAATAGTATGAGATTTTACAAAATTCTCTCACGTGACTATGGAGATGCACAAGTCCAAATTCCACAGGCAGGCTGCAAACCAGGGGCTCTGATGAAGGGCCTTGATGAGTTCCCAGGAGATGCTGGTTGTCCTGAAGTAGAACTGGAAATTCTCTGAAACCACTTCCCCTTTTAAGGCATTCAACTGATTGGATAAAACATCACTCATTGCTGACTGCAGTCTCCTTGGTTGATTGTAGATGCAGTCAGTCATCTATGCGATCAACTCACTGATAATTAAAATCAACGATTGTCCTTTTATTGCAATTAGCCCAGTGCTTGCTTGACCAAACAACTGGGCACCATTACCTGACCGAGTTGACACATTAGCCTAACCATCACAGTCTACCCCTTGTCAACTTGGCAGCCATATACATCACCTTAAACCATACTTAGTCTCTAAATAAAAACAATAACAGACATACATATATATATATATATATATTTCTGTCTAACAATCTTCAACTGTCCTGACTACAACTAGAAATGCATTAATTCTCTACAGAATAAGGTGTAAGTCCTTGGGTAATATTCACTCTTAAACTTGACATCCTCAAATATTATGACATGAAACTAATACAAGTTATGTCATATAATAAGGGGAAAAGTCATGGAAGAAAACAAAGATATTTGTTTTATGTACATATACAATCATACTCATAACAAAACAAGGAAGACATATTCATGACCATTACAATCTTTGTTTCTGTAATTGATCAAGTGGCCAAAGTTGCTATTTACCACCACCTTCTTCCACTACCCATCCCATGTTCCCATTACCCTCAGGAAGCATCTCAGCTGGCTGTGGTCTTTGCCTGGTAAGGTGAGCCAAACTTTCATTCCTGAAGATTCTGGGCCATAGTTAGTCTATAGTTGAAAGACTATCAAGAAATAGACAAAAATGTTAATAATGTTCATCTTTTGGTGGTGGGACAACAGGAAAGTTTCCCTTCCTTCTATTTTTCTTTTCTGTTTTCCAATGTTCCATAATACAGATTTCCTGTCCTAGGTCACATCTGAGGAAATCTGCAGAAGAATTTCATTCCTTCATTCATTCACCCACAATTTTTAAGCAGATCCTATGTGCCAAATCCCTGGAGATCAACTCTGACCAAGATAGATATGGTCCCTGGTATGGTACTTGCGTTTTTATGGGAAGACAGACAAAGGTCAAATAAAAAATAAAAATAATAACAAGTTATGATAAGAGGTATAAGGAAAAATGCAGGAAGCAGATGTGGCTCAAAAAGTTGGGCACCCACCTACAACATGGGAGGTCCCAAAAGTGCCTCCTAAAGAAGATGAGCAAGAGAGTGAGCTGACATGATGGGCTGATGAAACAAGATGATGCAATGAGATTATACAACAAGATGACACAATGAAGAAACAGAATGGGAAAACACAATGAGAGACACAACAAGCAGGCATGAAGGTGGTTCAAGTCATTAGGCACTTCCCTCCAATATGGAAGTCCCAGATTCGGTTCCTGGTACCTCCTAAAAAAAGAAAGAAGAGGACACAATGAACACAGAGCAGACAGTGAGCACAAAAAACAACAGTGGGAAATAAATAAATTAAATAAATCTTAGAAGGAAATGAAGGAAGGGAGGTAGGGAGGGAAGGCGCCAACAAGTTGAAATAGAAAAAGACTCTAAAAATAAATTTATTGGGAAGCAGATGTGGCACAAGTGATTGGGCTCCCATCTACCATATGGGAGGTCCAGAGTTTTATTCCCAGGGCCTCCTGGTGAAGGCAAGCTGGCCCATGTGGCAAGCTGGCCCAAGCAGAGATCTGGCCCATGTGGAAAGCTGGCACTGCAAGTTGACACAACAAAAAGAGACACAGAGGAATGACAATAAGAGATACAGCAGACCAGGGAGCTGAGGTGGCGCAAGAGATTGAGTACCTCTCTCCCATTCTGGAAGGTACAGGATCGGTTCCCAGTGCTGCCTAAAGAGAAGACAAGCAGACACAGAAGAATACACAGTGAATGAATAGAGAAAGCAGACAGCAAGCGCAAGAAACAATGGGGGGGGGGATATAAATAAATAAAATAAAAATCTTTTTTTTTTAATTTTTTAAAATAAAAATAAATTTATTGGGGTAGCCAGGTGTATTGGTTGCCCAGCTGCTAAAACAAATACTATACAATGGGTTGGCATAAACAATAGGAATTTATTGGCTCATGATTTTGACACTAGGACAGGTCCAAAACGGAGGTGTTGGCAAGACAATGCTTTCTCCCTGAAGACGGTGGTGATCCTGGGCTGGGTGCCGGCAGTTCTCGGTCCTCAGTTTCTCTCTCACATGGCAATGCCTTCTCCTTTCTCCTCCAGTTCTGTTGACTGCCAACTTCTTCCATAGCATTCTCTCTTTGGCTTTCTCTACAAATCTTCCAGGTATAGGATTAAGACCTATCCTGAGTCACCCCAACTGAAAATAACCTCATCAAAAGCATCTCCTTACAATGGGTTCACACCCACAGAAGTGGATTAAGGGTACCTAATCCACCTGCCACCCCAGGAAAGACCTACTTGCAGCCATTGAAGCTGTGACCTAAACACAAGAAGGGCCTACCAGGGTATGAGTGGAGCTCCATGTATTCCAGGAAAAGGAAGAAAGGAAGGCAAAGCCCAGTGCGACCGAGAGTAGGAAGCAATGGAAAATGATTGGGGCAGTCGGGATGCTTATGCCAGGTCTTTAGGCCAGAAGGGAGTTCGGATTCTCTTCTGAGGACAGAGGGAAGTTATGAAAGAATTTTCAAGCGTGAGACTGATTCGATACAATTCATATTTTTTAAATATTAACTTTTATTGCTACAAGGAAAGCATTTTGGAAGGGAGAAGGGTGGAAGCAGGGAGTCAAACAAGACCCTGCTGCAGTTGTCCAGCCAAGACTCTGCGCTTCCCCCCAGTACTCTGCTCAGACTCCAAGTCCTCTCCACATGACTCAAGTTCCCACTCGCCCTGATGCTGTGTGTTCTTCTTGGCAACAAATTCAGTTTTGCTCCCCCAGGGCTGGAGCAACCATGAAGATTGCTACGCTTCTTTTTTAAGATTTATTTTTATTTATTTTTCTCCCTTCCCCCCTTCCTCCCGCCCCGTTGTCTGCTCTCTGTGTCCATTCGCTGTGTGTTCTTCTGTGTCTGCTTGCATTCTTGTCAGTGACACTGGTAATTTGTGTCTTTTTGTTGCATCATCTTGCGGCATCAGCTCTCCGTGTGTGCAGCGCCACTCCTGGGTGGGCTGTGCTTTATTCGCACAGGGCAGCTCTCCTTGCAGGATGCACTCCTTGAGCATGGGGTTCCCCTATGCGGGGGACACCCCTGTGTGGCAGGGCACTCCTTGAGTGCATCAGCACTGCGCATGGGCCAGCTCCACACGGGTCAGGAGGCCCTGGGTAGTGAACCCTGGACCTCCCATATGGTAGGTGGACGCTCTATCAGTTAAGCCAAATCCGCTTCCCTACACTTCTTAAATCCCTACCCCTTCTTATATCTCAGAGCCATGTTTTTGCCACTCCTGGCACTATCCTTCACCAAATACTATCCTCTTACCCCTCCGCTGTCACTCTTGGAGGCATCTGCAAAGTTGATGAATGAGATTTCCTCTTGAAATGTTAGCTCTTTTGGTCCCCATTCTTTCAACAAATACTCATCAGATACTTCCTGTTTTCCAGACACTGTTCCGAACACCCAGGATAGATCTGTGAGCAACAGACACATGCTCAGAGAGCATACACTCTCTACCCAGAGGTAGCGTTCCCTCCTGCCAACAAATTGGGACAATTTCCCACAAGAATTTGATTAAAGAACTTGAAAGACATTTCTTTCTTCCTTAAGGATGACTAAATGATGTCTTTAGATATAATGTGTCTTTATCTTACATAGGTTCCTAAGATCCCTGCTTTTCCATGGCACACTTTCTGATCCTTCAGCAGGCTAGAATCTCCGTTTCTCCTATAAAGTCCTCTGTAGTGTAGTTCCAGCCCGTCTTCCAACTGTTTCTGTGGTCATTGGCCTTCTCACCCTTTCTGGTCCAGTCATTCTGAATTTCTCTTATTCTCTGATGTGAGGAACATCCACTCTCCTCTAAACTGTCCACTCATCATTGGTCTAAAGCCCTCTTTTCTCATGGACAGGGCTAGGTCCTTCTCATCCTTTAGGGTTAGTGTAAAATAGCATCTCCTCAAAGAGGCATTTCCTAATGAGTCTTTCTTAGAGAAGAAATCTTATTCTCCCCACCTATCTGCTGCTGACAGTTGTATTAGTCAGCCAAAGGGGTTCTCATGCAAAATACCAGAAGTCTATTGGCTTTTATAAAGGGTATTTATTTGGGGTAGGAGTGTACAGATGCCAGGTCATAAAGCACAAGTTACGTCCCTCACAAAAATCTATTTTCACATGTTAGAGCAAGATGACTGCTGGCGTTTGCCAGCACTGAGGCTTTCTGGGTTCCTCTCTTCCAAGGTCTTGCTTTTCTCTGGGTTCATGTCCTCTGTTTACTCCACAAAGTTAGCTGTAGACTATGAGGCTCTCTAGGCTTTGCCTCTCTCCACAAGGCCAGCTGTAGCCTATCATGTGAACAGCTGTCTCTCTCCCCAGGGCTTCTGCCATGTCTAAGGAACTATCTCTATTCCTCTATGTTCTTCTCCTGGCTCAGGTCCTCTCTTCCCAGGATTTGTTTCTCATTCATCTCTGTGCTTACTTCCTGGGGCTCCAGCTCAAGACTCCAGCATCAAACTCCAAATCAAAACTCCAACATCAAAATCTCCAACTCTGTTCCTTGCCAAGTCTTTTATCTGTGAGTCAACACCCTACTGATGTGGCCCAATAAAAGCCCTAATAATAATTTAATCATGCCCAGGTACAAACCAGTTTACAAACATAAACTAATATCTATTTTTGGAATTCATTACTATATCAAACTGCTATACTCCACCCTCTGAATTCCAAAAAGACATTACAATATTCAAAAAGTACCTTAAATCAGTAACAATGCAAATCCTGAATCATACCATAATCAATTCAAAGAAATAGTTTGTCTTGGGGCAAATTTCCATCAGCTCTAGACCTCTGAAACTTACAAAACAATTTATTTCTTCCTGAATGACCTTTTGTAGTTTGTATCTTCAAGGAATTTTTCCATTTTATCTATGTTATTAAATTTATTGGAATAAATTACTGCGGTAGTAAATCATAGATAGCTGATTACAATTATATCAATCAGGGAGATTGCCATCAGCCATGAATGGTGTTTTATCAGTCAGTTGAATGCCTTAAAAGGAGAAGTGATTCCAGCATTGAGTAAGAGTTACCCAGCTTGTCTTTGGACAGCCAGCATCTCCCAGAACTCATCAAGGACCTTCACTGGACTTTCATTGGAGCCCCTAGTTGCACCTGCCTGTGGAACCTGGGCTTGTTCACCCCCGTGGCTGCATGAGAGACTCTGATAAAATCTCTTACTATTGACAGATATCTCTTGTTGATTCTGTTTCCCTAGAGAACCCTGACTAATACAGAATTTGGTACCAAGGAGTGGGGAAGTGCTTTTGCAATTACCAAAATACTGGACTGGTTTTATGAATGGGTAAGGGGTATTTTTTGGAAGAATTGTGAAATGCTTTATGAAAGAGCCTAGATCACTTTGAAGAGACTGTTGATAGCAATACGGATGCTAAAGAGACTTTTTATGATGCCTTAGAAATAAATGATGAAACTATTTTTTGGAAACTGGAGGAAAGGGGATCTGTGTTTTAAAGTTGCAGAGAACTTAGCAAGATTAACTCCTGATGTATTATGGAAGGAAGAACTTGAAAATGGCGAGCCTGAACATTTAACTGAAGAACTTTCCAAAGGTAAACCTGGAGAATGAGGCTTGGCTTCTTCTTACAGCTTATCATAAAATGCTAGATGAGAGAAGTATGCTGAGGATTGAGCTGCTGGGCACAAAAGAAACCAGAAACGGATTCTGGAAATTCCAAGCCTCTGGAAATCAAGTCCTCAGAAGAAAGCACCCCATTTGAGGACTTTGCTAAACTTGGAAGTTTTGAATCAGGATCCAAGGGGCAGTTATGTCAGAAAGACTTGTGGAAAGTCTGATGGCCTGGACCCCTGCTTCTGCATGCTTAAACCAACAGACTTTTTGAGAGAGTGTATGAAAAAACCACTGTCAGCCTGGAATAAAAGGGACATGGAAAGGAGAGACTGAAGGGGAAATAATTTCAAGAGGAAAACTATGGAAGCTGAGATCTGGAATTAAGACAAACTTTGGGCCAAGAGAGGAACCCCACCCATGTGTACATAGAGGGTGAACTTGCACCAGCAGTTGGAAAGGGTAGACTCCAACCTAAAGTTTGGGTAAGGTGTGGCAATCATCCCAACACTCTTGGAGGGTGAGGTCTAGATCTTGGTTGATAACTTGATGCTTGACGAAGGTGGAACCAAGAAAATGGCCACCAGGCAAGCCTATGGAAAGCATGGGTTCTCATAAGGCATAAGGAGAAGAAACCATCATCTTAAGAATGAATCTCAGACTTTGAAATCAAATGGAGGATGCCCTGCAGGTTTACTGAACTGTTCTGGACCCATAATTCATATTTTTCTCCAAATTTCTCCTTATTGTAATGAAAATGTTTATCCTTTGTCTGTCCATTTGTGTATTGGAAGCAGATAAATTGTTTTGAATTGAGAAGATGGAGCTGAGAGTCCAGGGGAGCCAGGGCAGCTCGAGGTGAAGGCATGGTACAAGGAAGGAGAGCAGCAAGGGGGCACTTTAGATACCTGCAGAGGGCTCCCCTCGAGCACTCAGCTGCGTGTGCTCAGAACATGCATCTCAGGGGACTACCTGAGGCCAGGAACAAAACCGCCAAAAAGGAATCGAGAAAACAGTGCAGAGTGCTCAGCCGGGTCTGGGCCCACAATCTGTTCCCACCAGCCAGACTAGAAAATTCCATGGCCTGTGGACTATTTGGTAGAATACTCAAAAGAATGTGTCAAACCTGTCGAGATTAAAGGCATAATAAAATAGTATTATAACCAACTTTATTCCAATAAATTTAATAACTTAGATAAAATGGAAAAATTCCTTGAAGATACAAACTACAAAAGGTCATTCAGGAAGAAATAAATAATGAGAATCAACCTGTATCTATTAAACCAAAGTTAAAACCCTTCACACCAAGAAAAAACTGCAAGACTATATGGTGAATCATACCAAACAGTTAAGGAAGAAATAACTACATAATATTATATACATATACATACTAGATAAAAACTTTCAGAGAATTGAAGAGGAGGGAACACTCTCCAACTCATCCCATGAGGAGAGCATTGTCCTGATACCCAAATAAGACAAGACATTACAAGAACAGAAAGCTATAGACCAACCAGAATTGCTAACAAAATTTTAGCACATCACATCTGTTAGGGGTTGAACTGTGTCCCTAAAAACCCCCAGTCTGTGGACGTAGCCTTAGATGGAAAAAGAGTCTTTGAAGGTGTAATTGGTTAGGATGAAGCCAAACAGGACTAGGATGACCCTAAACCTTATAGAAAGGGGAGAATTGGACCCATAGAGAAGAACGCCATGTGACCACTGAGTCAGGAACACACTGGACTGCGGCAAGCCAGGAGAGAGGCTGGACACACTCGACCCTGCAGAGGAGTCATGCCCTGATGTCCTTGATTTCAGCGTCCAAGCTTCAAAGCTGAAAGACAATACAGTTCTGTTGTTTTAAGCCACCCAGTTAGTGGTAATTTATTAACACAGCATTGGGAAGCTGAGACAGGATCCAATAATATATAAAAATATGCATACATCATGACCAAGTGGGCGTTATCCAAGGAACACGAAGTTGTTTTAACATTTGAAACTCAATTAACATCATTCAGTATTTTAACACACCAAAAATGAAAAATGATATGATCATTTTGATAGTTGCAGAAAAGGCAGTTGACTAATTGTAATTCCCTCTTCAGATGAGGAATAAGACAAGAAAGTCTACTCTTACCACTTCTCTTGAACATTGCACTGGAGGTTCTAGTCAGTGCAATAAGGCAAGAAAAAAGTAAAATTCATCCAGTTTGGAAAGGAAGAAGGAAAACTTTTTATTCATAGACATGTTTATGAAAAAATGTTGTGGGAAACTGGCTTACCAGTTCCCTATTTGTTGCACTTGTCCCCAGTTATTGTAAACGTTGCCATGCTGATGAGGAACAGCTGCTTTGGCGTATGATGCAGAAACTAGGGTCGAGGCTCTCAGTTCCAGAAGCTGTGAGTCCCCTGATCCCAGCTTTCTCTCCTCTCTTGTGTCTATCTCTCTCTGTCCTTTTATTTTATAAAGTTCTGCATCGCCTTCCCTTTAAGCCAAACTATTGTGAGCTGACTGCAGCAACAATACTCCAATGCAATCTACAAAAAAAATCTACTAGAATTAAGTGAATTTAACAACATTGTATACAGATCAGCATACAAAAAATAAATGTTTTAAAAATTACGATAGCATCAGAAACATGAAATAAGGAAAAACCTGAAAAGAAATGCAGGAGACTTGTACATTTATATTACAACTTTTGATATATATTAAAGAAAACCTAAATAAATGGAGAGTTATACCTGTTCATCAGTCAAAAGTCTCAATATTGTTAAGATGTCAATCCTCAAACCAAAATTAAGATTCAATATGATCCCTATCAAAATCCCAGAGTGCATTTTTTTTTGTAAATACTGAAAAATTGACTCTAGATTTCATATGGAAATGTACAGGATCTAGCCTCAGACCACTCTTCCACAAAAACTTTGAAAAATAATAAGAAGAAAGGCTAACTCTACCAGATTCCAAAGGTTATTATAAAGCTACGATAATAAAGAGTATGACAGTGCCATACAGATAAACAAATAGATCCATGCAATAGAATATAAAGTCCAGAACTAAACACACATATATAAGGACAACTGATTTTCAACAAAGGTACAGAGACAAATCAGTGGGTAAAGAACAGTCTTTACAACAAACAATGTTGGAACAATTGGATATCCATATTGGGGGATAAAAGAACTTTGATTCATATCTCACTTATACAAAATTAATTCAAATAGATTATAGACCTAAATGTAAAGCTTGAAAATGAACAACTTCTGAAAGAAAACATAGGAGAAACTTTTGTGAGTTTGGATTAGGGAAAGATTTCTTAAACACAACATCGAAATAAAAATCCATAAAAGAAAAAAGTTAATAAATTGAACTTCAACAAAATTAAAGTCATTTGTTCTTCAAGAGACACTGTTAAGAAAATGAAAAGACAAGCTACAGAGACATAGCTTGGACACAACAAGTATATATCTGATAAAGAACTTGTATCCAGAATAGAATGAACACTCAAACTCAATAATAAGGCACAAATAATACCGTTTTTAAAAACTGGGCAGATTTTGAACAGATACTTCATCAAGGAAGATAACCAGATGGCAAATAGGCACATGAAAATATTCTCAACATCATTAGTCATTAGGGAAATGCAAGTGAAGACCTCAATAAGATGTCACAACACAGCTATTAAAATGGCTAAAATGAAAAAAAAAAAAGGAGCATACCCAGGATTTGTGACTATATGGGGCAAGGGAAGTGGAAAACAACACACCATCTCGTGAAACAGCTTGGCAATATCCTATAGAGGTAGACTTGCCCCACAGTGTGATGCAGGAGTTTGCTGCCCACTATCTACCCTGGAGAAGAGAACGCTTGTGTCTATACAAAGCCTGGTACAGGCACGTTCACAGCAGCATTACATCTAATAACCAAAAACTAGAAATGACCCCATTGTCCATCAACACATGAATGGAAAATAGTGGTGATATTTCCTATGCTGAAAGAGTACTCAGTCATTGAAAGGACTGAATCACAGATATACTCTCTGACATGGATGAATTTCAAAATAGTGATGCTGACCTTAAGAAGCCAGTTAAAAAGAGTATATACTATGTCAGTCTATTTACATAACATTCTAGAAAATGCAAACTCGTCCAGAGTGAGAGAAAGCAGCACAGCAGTTGCCTGGAAACAGGCACAAAGGGGGCTACATAAGATGAGGCAGAAGGGGGAGATTGCAAAGCGGCATTAGTCAGCTGCAATGGATATGGATTCACAGGTACATACATATGTTAAAATTTATCAAATTATACACTTTAAATATGTGCAGTTTATTTTACTTCAATGATACCTCATTAAATCTGCAAAATAAAAATTGGCAAAAACCTGAAAGAGAGTCCCCAGATAAATTCCCTGCTCAGAAGCCCAATACCCAGTGAGCCAGCCCAGCTCAAGGTGTACCTGTACAAACAAAGCTGCACCAGACCCCGTCCCAAAGTCCGTCTAGAAAGCCCTAAAGCAGCCTGATGAGGTGTCTGCACAGTAAATTAGACCAAGAGATTACGGTAGAAGCCGTGAAACTGCTCTCTAACTAGTGCTGACAAAAAAGTGCACGTGGGTGTTGACTTGACACAATAGAAACCTTACGGAAGAGGATGAGGCACTAGAAAGTGTGGGAGCCTGGAGACCTGGCTAGGTTTTCTGGAAATATTTCTACTATTAGCTAGCTGTGATCTCAGGCATATCCCTTAATGTCTTATGATATTCATTTCTCCATCTATAAATTTCAGGTTTTAGACTCATAGTCTCTTCTAGAGCTGCAATTCAAGATCTAGCCCTATGTTCTTTCCTTTTCTGTGATTCCCTATTTCTATGACATGAAAATAGTATGTTTCAAAAATTAAGAGAAACATAAGAAAGAGAAGGAATCAGATGATATTTATACACAGGTCAGACAAGTGGCAAATGGTTGCTACCATTAAAGGCGGCTATTCAAGCACCAAGTAATGATTAAGCTCCTATAGAGCAGAGCTATACGTTGTGTATATAGAATAAGTGGAGTGTCAATAACTAGTCAGTGTTTCTTTCCCTTACAAGCTCAAAGAGGAAATCAAAGACATTTCAGGTGACATCAGCTGTCTGTAATGTAAGATTTTTCAAAACAAAATTCTGAATTATTTCCACCACAGTCAATTCACAATAAATGCGTATTTCACAATGCCCTGAAGACGCCAGGACCCTGCCCTCTAAGATTTTGCCTTCTGAAGGAGAAACGAGTACTTGATATCTTCTATTCTGGTTGAGTTCTCCACGGTCAATGTGCTGAAAAGAAAAAGCCTAAATATTTGTGGTTAAAAGTGCTGCCAAAATGCAGCTTTTCTAAGAAGGACACCAACCACAAATCTACAGATAAGGATTAACCTCCAGAGTCAAATAATAATAAAGCAAAGTGTCCTTTAAAGTGCTAAAGATTAGTACTCCAGACAAGAGATTACAGTGGAATTTAAAGCTCAAAAAATAGGGCTAAAATCTAAGATTAAGTGGTAATTTCTTTTGAGTTTTCAGGCCTGGGCAGAGGTTCAGAATCAGAGCTTTCTTAAATAGGCACTATTTCTTTTTTTAAGTGAACATGCAGCAACATCTCTTAGTAAGCAGATCTTTTGCTGGGCTAGGATATTTCTCTTACCATAGCCATACACATAGCAATAGAAAAATACACTGCTTTGTTAAAAAGGAAAGGTCTGATGATAAATAACCATTATATGAAAAAATTATAGCATTTAAAATATTATTTGAAAGGGTCTAAATATTGTCAGAAAGAATAGGATAACATGCACTCAAGTGTATTTCTCAAAACTCATTTCTCCACTATTTCAAAATTTTATTTATTTTTCCACCCACCCCCTGCCACAATGTTTGCACTCGCTGTTGGCTCTCTGTGTCTATTTGTTGTGTGCTCTCTGTGTCTGCTTGTCCTCTCTTGAGGAGGCACCAGGAACCGAACCCAGGAACTCCCAGAGGGCACCTCCTTCTTCACCTGAGCCACCTCTGCTCCCTGCTTATTGTGTTTCTCATTGTGTTTCCTCATTGCATCATTTTGCTGCGTCATCTGGTTGCGTCGGCTTGCTGCACCAGCCTGTTGCGTCAGCTCTCTGTCTTGCTCGTCTTCTTTAGGAGGCACTGGGAACTGAACCCGGGACCTCCCATGTGGGAGGCAGGTGCTCAACTGCTTAAGCCATATCCATTTGCACTATTTTGGAGAGACTAGCGATCTGGATCCAAACTCGTTTTATCCAGGCAAGCATGACTATTGTGTCTCTTCTCTATGACGTGGGGTTATTGGAGTTGTTTATTTATTCATTCATTCGCAAATATCTAATGGGTTACTACTGTGTGTCAGGCATTATGATGGTTGAGGTGAGAGAAAAGAAGGGAAGATACAGAGATGAAGAGACATGACCCTGGCCTGGGGGGTTCCGTAGGTCACTAGGAAGGACAGAGGCTTGGGCAGAAGAGGAAGGAGCCACTCATTGTTCTCGGCAGTGTCAGAGAAGGCTTTAGAGAGGGCTGGGGTGCCGTCAGAGCCTAGAGAGAAGGATTACCAGGAATTAGATACAGGGACCAGGAACAGGGAAAGGGGGATTCCAAGAAAAACATCAGCAGGTGCCAACCTCAGAGAGAGGAGTGCCAGCGGCGCTTTGAGACAGGAGAGCTCCTTGGTGTGGACTGAGCATTTAGGCAGTTATCATGGGAGGGTGCAAACACAGCGTTTAACCACATAGTTACGTCGAGGGCGAACGTAAAGGGCTTTTTGAAAAGTTTGTGTAATTATTGCAGAGAGATGTCAAAGGATATTAAGTAGAAGACTGGGCTGATCAAATCTGGGCTTTAAAGACAGAATTTAAGCTCAAATACTTTTCAATTCTACTTCGAGGAACCCTATCAAGGAGTCCGACTTTTCAGAGTGTCAGATGGACCTCACGGGAGGTAAGGAAAGGCAAGGCAGAGCAGGGCAGCCCCAGGCTCCCCGCCCCCCAGGCAGCAGTGGACTCCCCTTTAACGTGATGGGTACGCTGAGTTTGGTTAAGGGTTCACATGGGAGTTAGCCAGATTAAAACGGATTTGGCTGCATGAAAACAAAAAGCATGAAAACCACGGGGGTCGAGTATGAGCTGGGAGGAAAACACACTGTGGTCAGAGACAGAAGCTCCCTGCAACCGGCCAGGTACCGGTATGTAGAACTCCGATTTAGGCAGTGAAGCGATAACTGCATTCACATATTAAAGTGCTGTAAAACAAATAAAACCCAAAATGCATGCTACTGATGGTACGTATCTACCCAGGAAGAGCAGAAATAACTTTCAGGTCCTTCCTTATTCATCAAGTCACAAGGAAATCGAAAGATGAGTAGTCTACATGCCTTTGTACAAGCAAAGCGAGTGGTGACTTTAAATGAGTCTCCAAAGCAAAAGCAACCTTCTTCAGGACGACTTTAAGCTGAAGATCTAAATCAAAACTTAAGCCTTTGATGTCTGCTGGGACAGTGTGCTAACTGCCCAATTTACTGATTTGATACAAATCAATTTCTTGGTTTTACGGCTAATTGAGAAGACAGAAGAGAAAAACTACTGATATTTCATATCTACATTGAGATAAGCATTTATTACACATAAAATGAATTTACTTTGGTCTACACAAAGACTGTAAATTTGATTTAAGGGGGAAAATCCTAAAATTCACAATTTGATATTATTAAAATATACAGAATGTCCCATTTTGTACTTCATCTGGAAAAAAAAAGAGTATTCAATTATGAACTCCCCTGCATGACTTATTCTTTGTTCTGCTTACATCTCACCGTGGTGTTTTCTAGGTGCCACTTTGACATGTGTGGCAATACAAGTGGAAATTCTAGTAACCTCTTCATCCCCAAAGCTTAGCTTTTTGACAAAGTAGCAAATGAGGTCCTGGGTTTGATCCCTGGTACCTCCTAAAAACAAAAAACAATACAAGCAAATGGGAAAACCAACTATCATTGGGGAGCGGATGTAGCTCAAGTGGTTGAGCGCCTTCTTCCCATGTACAAGGTCCTGGGTTCAATCCCCGTACCTCCTAAAAAAACAAAACAAAAAAACCTTCTTTAAGAGATATGACAGCACATTGGATTTTCATGAAGTATACACGTTCATGTAACTACCACTACCCAGATCAAGAAATTAGATATCAGAACCCCATACACGTTTCCCCGGGATTACACATCTCCCCTCCCTAAAAGTTACTGCTATCCTGAATTCTAAAACTATGGATTATTTTTGCCTGTTTTTTAACTTACACAACTGAAATCATTTAGCATGTACTCTATTCTGTCTGCCTTCTTTCTCTCAACTTGATGCTCATGAGATATAATCATTCTGTCACTTTTTTCAACAAATTTTTCTTTCCCTCCTCTCTGAAACTCCAACAATATGTATATACAGGTGACTGACTCTGTCTTTGTATCTTGCTTTTTCATCTCTATTTTCTCAGTCCTTCATTTGGGATAGTTTCTGTTGCTATATCTTCAAGTTCTCTGATCTTTTTTTCCTAGATGTCTAATCTACTGTAAATCCCATCTAGTGAATGTTTCATGTCACATGTATTTTTCATCTCTAGAAGTTTGCTTTTAAAATGTTTGTTTAATTTCTCATTATGCTCTAGTTTATCTTTAGAGTCTTGAGCATATTGAATGCATTTATCATAGTGCTTTCAATTTTTCTATCTGCTAATCCCATCATCATCGTCATTTTCTGGTCTGTTTATATTAACTAATTTTCCTCCTAGGTATGGGTCACATTTTCCTGCTCCTTGGTGCATCTAATAATTTTTTTTTTGGATGCTGGACATTGAGAATGTTTTTTTGGTTGTGTCTGGGTTTTGTCAACTTCCTTTAATGTGTTGGACTTTGCTCTCAGAGATAATGAAGTTGCTTACTGGTGGTCTTGATTGTTGAGGCTTGTTTTTAAGCTTTGTTAGAACAGTATAGATTAGCCTTGACACTACAGACAGCTAGTTTATCCCTGTTACTGAAGGGATAACCTTTCTGGTGTCTTACTGAATGCCTCAGAAGATAAATGAAGACTCTCTGCTCTGGCTGATAAGGACTCACCTGTGTCACAGTGACACATAGAAATTGATTTCCTGTTCTCCTGGATTATCATATCCATGGATTATCATATCTCATGACTTATCATATCCTAGTCTCATGGATTAGTTTATATACATGTTTTACTATTCAGTAAAACCTAATTAGGACCCCTTACAGATTTTTGGAGGTTTTTCCCTGTGGTTTCTCTTCTGCTGCTCTCTGGAGCTCTGCCCTGCCCTCCAACCATCTCGCCCCTCCCAAGCTTGAGTTCTGTATCTTTATTGGAGCTAAAACACCTTGCTCTGCTTAAGACCCTCCCTAATTCACACAGAATGTGTTTCTGAGCACAGCATATAGTTTTTGGGATGTGGGACTAACCTTGCATTATTTTCTTTTTTCTGTAATCAGATGCTACCCATTATTTAATAACTGAAAACAGTTGTTTCATATATTTTCTGATTTTTTTTTTACTGTTAACAGTGTGAGGGTAAATCATCCAGAAGCAGAAGTTCTCAAATTGATTGTTGTTGTTTAATGCTAAACTAACATTGCAATCCTAGAATAAACCCAGATTGGTCATTATGTATTATTCTTTTCACATGTCATTGAATTCTATTTCTAATAGTTTATTTAGGATTGCTGCATATATTTTCATAAGAGAATTGGCCAACAATTCTTCTTTTGGCTGAAAAGCAAGTCTTGATGGAGGTCTTGAGATCTGGCATCGTCCCAGCCTTCTGAGAAGAAGATATGTTTGAAAAGCAAACAGGCTTGAAACTCTGAGTTCCTGTATTCCTCCAGAAAGATTTACAGATGTGCCTCCTCGGATAAGTCGCAGGGTAATAAAGATAAAGCTCTCTCCTTTCTCTCCTCAGAGGAGATCTGCTTCTATTCCAGTGTAAAAGTACTCTGTCTCCAGATGGTAGGATTGGAAGATGTGTCCCATAAAACCTTAGAGTCTCCTAATTTAGGAACAAGTAACATTCAGCCCTCCTGACATTGTCCTGTTGGAATTGAGGCATTGGAAACCAATGCAAGATACCGCTTTGACTGCAGCTGTTGCTCTGATAACTCTCTATTTTCTGCCCCAGGCTTCTAATGTCCTTCTCTCAGTGTATGTATGTAAATTTGTGCATCGAAGTAGAGTAAAATCCTTCTCAGTGCCTGACCTAATTATTTTTCTTGAGTTAGCTTTTCAAATATTAGTATCAAGATTATGTTAGCCCCATAAACTATGTTGTTGGGAAGTATTCCCCCTTTTTTATTCTCTGGAAAAGTTTGTTAAAGTTTGTGGGTTATGTTTCCTTAAATCTTGGGAAATTTTTTTTATGGAAAGTCATATGGGCCTGGAGTTTTCTGTGTGGGAAGTTGTTTCATTACAAATTCACCCTCTTGTGAAAAAATAGGCTGAAGTCTCCATATTTTTCCATTGAACTACCTCTCATTTCAGCTATCCTCAATTCAAGTGTGTGTAAATTTGTCTTCAACCCATCCACTGAAATTTTATTGACTCTTTCCATACCAGTTATAATGCAAATTCCAGCCCAACTTAAAATCCCCCCTCAGCAATTTCTGGAAGTTCCATGGTGTATTAGTCAGCCGAAGGGGTGCTGATGCAAAATACCAGAAATTGGTTGGTTTTTAATAAAGGGTATTTCTTTGAGGTAGGAGCTTACGGATACCAGGCCATAAAGCATAAGTTACTTCCCTCACCAAAGTCTATTTCCACATGTTGGAGCAAGATGGCTGCCAACAGCTGCGAGGGTTCAGGCTCCCTGGGTTCCTCCCTTCCAGGGTCTTACTTCTCTCTGGGTTCAAGTTTCCTTTCTTCCTGAGGTTGACTTCTCTTTCCTCTGTGAGCTCCAATTTAAGTCTTCAGCATCAAACTCCTACATCAAAACTCCAACATCAGAAACCTTAACTCTGTGCCTTGCCACACCATTTATCTGTGGATCCCCACCTACCGAGGAGCGGGGACTCAATGCCCTAATGGCGTGGCCCAATCAAAGCCCTAATCATAACTCAATCATGCCCAGGTACAGACCAGATTACAAATATAATCCAATATGTCTTTTTGGAATTCATCAATAATATCAAAACTGCTACAGATGGCATGTCTCACATGTATTCATAAAGAAGTTTTCTCCACATGCCTGCAATACGTGCCACACCTCCCCTTACAAAGGCTCTGTCTAATAATGTCTGCTGCCTAAACTTCCCGGGCTGTGACAGGAAGAGCTTGCCCTGTGACAAAGGACTGAAGCTATTGCCAACAGGTGCTGAAGCTTCCATGCTATCATCACGAAGTCCACTGGTACCTAGACTACTGAATTTTCCAGGGCCGAGTTGTGCTTTCAGAGTCCTTTGGCTATTTCAGTGAACTAGTCCTTTAGTTTTAGCTGTTATGTTACATACCCCTGGCCCTCAAACCCAGACCTCCAACCTGGAGCTAGGCCAGAGAGCAAAGCAAGCGACATGTCCTTTATATTCCTGATAAAATGAGCAATAGCGATAGTATGCATTTGTGTGCCAAAGTATATAAATGTACCTGATTCGATAATTTCAGCAAGGATGATAATAATAAAATCTACTAAAGTTCTAAACACAGGCTTCTGAACTATTTAACTTCTAAGGTAGCCAGTCCAAAGATGATACGAGCTCTTTGGAGAATAGCCTCCTGTGTATTTATCAGAGCAGCTGGCAAAGGATCTTGCAAACAGTAGACCCTTAATAAAAATTGTTGAATGAACAAATGAACACTGGTGGTCATTGTCAAAGCATCGGTTTCGGCATAAATAACCACCAGAGAGTTTGCTTGAGGATCTTGCTCTACTGTCCGGGGCCCAGGAAGTGGGAGCCACGGAACCATAGCATGTTAGCTGCTCAGGACCATACAGGGTAACATTCAGCCAGCACCGCCATGCAGATTCTTAAAACATCAAGAGCATCTCCATCCTAATTAGTAAATAGCCACTGACCTGGGCCCTGTGAGAGGGGCCAGGCCACGTAAGGTAACCCCAGGGTCTGCCCTCGCAGTGGACCCGGGCACCATCTCCCAGCGTGGGCAGAGCAGGCCTGCCCCTCTGTGGTGCTGGCACCCCGTGAGCAAATGCCCCGTGTCATCAACCCCCAGGGCCCACCCAGATGCCCTCCTGTGACCTCTGAGCATTCTACACCCCGTAAAGGACGTTGAGTCTGGAAAACGGGAGCCACGGCGAAAGCCGTCGGCAGTGGCAGTGGATGTCACCGCGGGCACTGCTCAGGTACAGTCAAAGCAGAGGACGCAGGGCTGGCGGTGCCTGGGGGGCGTCCAGGTGGGCTGTCTAGCACAGGCCCCCATTTCCACAGCCCAGGTGAGACTCGCATAGTCTATCACTCACTCCCTGCCTCCTCCCGAGGGCATAATCGCTTTGGTTTTATTAATACAAAGAAGAGCTATCTTCATAAAGATGCTTGCCAGGTATCAGGCACCATGCTACACACACATCTGCTCGTTCAAATATTATGATTATTACCATCTATTGCATTTTACAGGTGAGGGAAGAGAATCCAAGAGAGAGAGGTTAAGAAAAATCTCGAGCGACCTGGCAAGAGAGCCACAGGCTGAGCGATACCACACCAGGCTATCTGGCCCCTGATCTGCAGGACTAGGGCCAGCATAATCAAATATGTCCTCCAACGCATAATTTCCGTTTCTTAATATATAAGCACTAACTAATACATAAAAGTTACAAACAGAATGAAAAGAACTAGAAAATAAGTTTAATTTAATTGCTCAATTAGTTAAATTCAATTATTTAATTATGTTCAACAGAAGCTGAAAAAAGCATCACTGCCATTGACAATATCATTGTTAATGAAATTGTCTACGTATAGAAAATATAAATGACAGCCACATAAAATAAAAAGATTATGCCAATGTTTTCTAAAAACCAGTAAAAGATTTGGAAATCAGAGATTCCACGATGTTCACTTCAACTATCCTTGGGCAAGGAGGATCATATATATATTTTTTAATTTCTTTGTCTTTATTTTTTTTCAATGTTACATTATATTTTAATTTATTGAGAGAAAAGAGTAATGCATTTAAAATTGTGATCTAATTGTCATCCTACTAATTGTTAAATATTTTGAATGGCGTTCCCAGACCCAACTATAAGAGTAATGTAAACATGAAATAAAATAAGATAAAGAGCTCAAAAAAAGTGACTTAACCCGAATTTCCTTTTCAGTTGCCATTTAGATAGCAATAATAATGCACAATAAAATTAACTAAATAATTGAGGTGCACTTAACACTTATCCTCCATTCAAGTTGCCCTTTAGGTTACGTGATGCAATAAACAATTTTTAAAAAGGAGATATAGTGTGTGTGTGTGTGTATGTATATATATACACTATATAGTGTATAGTATATACCTTATGAAGGCCAATTAGATATGTTCTAGAAACCCAAGAAAGATCCTAGATAATGTATTTAGTAGCATGTTGAAGCTTGGGAAGTCGCACATGCTTATAAATTTATTACAGTACATAAAAACACTTCCTTGATTTTTAAATTATATTACACGTAAATATTAAGGAAAGAAGATTAACATTTAACGCATATCAGGACATTAATGAGAAATTCCTCTTTACACTTTTATTTTCAATCTAAGTATTGGTTTGTTTGAACCAAACTCTTTGATCCACATTGAAACATTAGGCCTATCAACAAATGACAGTATATCTGAAGTGTATTAATAAGTTTAGATTTCATACAGCTTTCGTATCTGAACAGGAGCTCATATTTTAGAAGTGTTACTTTTCACAAGCGATAGGCAAATGGGATGCCATTTGTGAACTGGCTAATTAATCGTAGGAGTCCATGCCCCATAGTCAACCACGAGTTCCCCATGGCTGGAAATCAGGTTCCGGCAAGTGGCTTCTCTAAGAAGTGAACGACCATAACACATTCCACTTTAAGACCGGTGAGTTATTTTCCATGGCTTTCTAATACATGCACAGAGGTTAAAGTGAGGAAATCTGTCCCAGCGCCCCTCGGATAAAGATCCCCTGGTTTAGTGGGCGGGCTGAGATTTGGTACCTGGGAAGGACCTTCCAGCCAGGTTTGGAAGATCAAGAAATTCAGGCAGTAGAAGATTCAAGAGGACGAGGAACTGTTACTGAACAACACATCATTTGTGGTTTTAATTGTGTTACATTGTATCTGTAAAACCATTCAAAACCTATTACAATGTGAAGATTTATGGAAATTTTGTGTATCAGTGGCTGCCTGAAACTTCTTCGGTGCCTGGGAATCCGAAAGAAGAAATCTTTATAATTAAAATAGCAAACATTCATTGGCCACCTTATTTGTGTTCAGCACTAGGCTGTCAACTTTATCTGCGTACTTCATTGAATCTTCATAATATCTTTATTTGGTGTATACTACCCTAACATCATTTCACAGATACTTTAATCTTGAATTGAACCAGGCTAGGTAAACAGGGATAGCCAACACAGAGTTCCTAGCTAAAAGGCTAGATTTTAAGGTTGAACTGTCTGGCAATAAAGCCTCTTACTGTGCACTTCACAGTACTGTGTCCAAAACAAATTTTAAGTGCTTTAAGGGTTACAAAGAATTTTCACAGACTATTTTGTTTAATGCTCGCAATGACCTCACCGGGATCCTTGGATATTTTCATTATGTGATAGAGCCCAGACTCAAACCCAAACTTACAGCTGCTTTCATCTTGGCCTAAATTAAAAGAGATAGCTTTTCAAATCTCAATACTGTTTCCCTAAATATATATAAAATAACTTATATAGATATAAAATAACATATCTCTAAAAAAACAATTAGCCATGTGTTTTAGTTTGCTAGACTGCCAAAAGCAGATACCATTAAATGGGTTGGCTTTTTTTTTAGTATGTTTTTATTGTGGAAATTGTGTACTTACAAAATGATCATGCACATGAGTAGTATTCCCATACAACAACCCTTCACCAACATACCACACCATTGTGGAGTATTTGTTACAGATTGTGATATAATGTCATCAGACTATTACCACTACTTATGGTCCATAACATACATTTGGCATATTTTTTCCATCTCTCCTATTATTAACATCCAGTATATCTTTGGCAGTGATGCAAGAATATTACAGTATTGCTGTTAACTATAGTCCATAGGTTACAGTAATTGTATTTTTCCCATGCTTCTCCACATTTCCACCACCCTGCCTTAGTGATATACATCCGTTCTAGTCCACAGAAGGACATTCTTGCACTTGTATTATTAACCACAATTTCATCTACCTCTGGGTTCTACTGTAGTATTCAGCCCCTAGATTATTCTCTAGCTTTCTTTCAGTTGGCATTTATATCCCTAGACTGTCCTTTCAAGCCACAATCCCAATTATAAACCAACTGCTACTCATTCTAATATGTTACCATCAACTCTATCCATTTCTGCACACTTACAGTAAAGTTAATTAAAACCTCTACATACATTAAGCATCAGTACTTCTTCACAACCCTCCTCTTATCTCTTAATAACCTATACTCGGGTTTTAACTCCATGCATTTATTCTTCATACTTAGTTCATATTAGTGAAACCATGCAATATTTGTTCTTTTGTGTCTGGCTTATTTCACTTAGCATAATGTCTTCAAGATTCATCCATGTTATCATATGTGTCCCAATTTCATTTCTTTTTACTGCAGTATATTGTTCCATTGTATGTATATACCACGTTTTGTTTATCCATTCATTGGTTGACGGACCCTTGGGTTGTTTCCATCTTTTGGCAACTGAATTACATCGCTACGAACATCAGTGTGCAGATGTCTATTCATGTCACCGTTTTCAGTTCTTCTGGATATATTTCTAGCAGAAGAATTGCCAGATCATATGGTAGTTCTATATTTAGCTTCCTGAGGAACCACCAAACTGTCTTCCACAAAGGCTGCGCCATTTTACAATCCCACCGAGAGTGAAGGAGTGTTCCTATTTCTCCACATCCTCTCCAGCCCTTCTTGTTCTCTGTTGTTGTTTTTTTTAAATAATGACCATTCTATGTGGTAGGAGATATCTCACTGTTGTTTTGATTTGCATTTCCCTCATAGCGAATGACATTGAACATGTTTTCACATACTTTTTGGCCATTTGCATTTCCTCTTTGGAAATTGTCTATATTAAGTCTTTTGCCCATTTTTTATTGGATTGCTTGCTCTTTCATTGTTGAGTTTTATGATCTCTTTATATAGAATGGGAATCAAACCCTTATTGGATACATGTTTTCCAAATTGGGTTGTCTTTTTTTAAATTATTATTGATTTATTTCTTTCTCCTCCTTCCCTCCCTTCATTGTCTGCCCTCTGTGTCCACTCGCTGTGTGTTCTTCTGTGTTGGCTCGAATCCTCATTAGGCAGCTCCAGGAATTGATCCTGGGAGCTTCCGGAGTGGGAGATTCTCTTGCACCACCTCAGCCCCCTGATCCGCTGCATCTCTTATTATCTCTCTCCCGTGTCTCTTCTTGTTGTGTCATCTTGCTGCACCAGCTCTCCATGTGGGCCAGCACTCCACATGGGCCAGCTCACCTTCACGAGGAAGCCCTGGGCTTCAAACCCTGAACCTCCTAGACGGTAGATGGGAGCCCAGTTGGTTGAGCCACATCCGCTTCCGTGGGTTGGCTTTTAACAGTGGGAACGTATTAGCTCACAAGCTTACAGGCTTTTGTTTTGTTTTGCTTTGTTTTTAGTTTTTTGGGTTTTTTAATTCTTTTATTTTCTTTTATTTCTAAGCTTAGAGTTTTGAGGCGGAGAAAAATGTCCAAATCGAGGCATCATCGGGCCATGCTCTTTTCCTGTAGACCAGCTATCAGTGATCCTGACTTCTCTGCCACGTGGCATGGCACATTGCGGCTTCCGCAGGTCTCTCCCTTCTCCTCCAGGTTTTGTTGCTTTCCATTTCTTACTTCCCTGACTTTCTCTCTTGGTCTGAATTTCATTCTCTCATAAAGGTCTCCAGTAAGAGGACTAAGACCCACCCTGGGCCACGCCTTACCTGAAGTCACCTAATCCAAAGGTCCTATTTAAAATAGGGTTACACCTATAGGAAAGCATTAGATTTAAGCACATAATTTTCAGGTATACATACAGTTTCAAATCAGCATACCATGGAAGAGAAAATGTTACTATAGTAGCATGTAACATGAATTTGGGTATATCTAAAATAGGAAAAAAGTATTTTTAAATTTTCTAAATGAAATTCTCCTGTGGTCATACTATGAGGCACTCTAGAGGTAAAATGGGGGAAAACATCCTTTTTTGCTCTTCGCCTAACAAAAATCATGACTCTGGTAGTGGTGGTCATTTTCAAGATGGAAGATTTTTATACACATGTCACTGAAAACTTCCAATATTTGCTTTTCACTAGAAAATTCAGGCATTCTTAGTAGGTCATTTACTGACAGATTTTTACTTGGCCATTTTCTAAATTTTTAACAGATAGGAAATTATTGCATTGGGGACATTCATTAACTTACTTCATGGATCTAACTGCCAAAATCAAATTTTCAGAGGAATTTGGATGATTTTTTTAGAGCACTCTGCACTTTCCAAAGGATTGCTTTTTCGATACCAACAATGATTATTTAATTAATCAAAAGAATGTTAATACCTATTAAATATGCCAAGGCAGCATTTACCTTCTGGGCATTCCTTCTTACACTGATATTTGAAAACCAAAGAGCTTTTTCATTTTATCATATACTTCATTGTTTTCTCTTCATAGCAGTTTCATCAGATGCATGTTTAATTTTCACAAATATCTGCTTGGTAAAAAAAAAGGATGCAATTAAAAATTTTATATATATTTTTAATTATACTTTGCATACCTACAGTTTACTATATGTTATCTTTTAATATATATACAATTATTATACAAGAATGTTTACATAAAACCAGATGTGCTATATTTTGTGGAGATTTAGGAAATCTTCAAGCATCATTTTGACTCTGATTTTTGCTCAAGCTTTATCTTGAGAAATTAGCCCCTCTATAGGATGTGGCAACACTGTATTCAAAATGGAAACAAGCAGGATTTGCTTTGTTTTGTTTTGTTTTGATGTCTTTTGATTAAGAAGATCAAATTCCAGTTTAAAAGCATCTATATTTATTATGGAGTACGTAAGTTTCTTAAGAATGCAAACATGCATGCAATGATATGCAAATAGAGCCAATTTATACTGGTCAGCAAGTCTCTGTTATGGAAGAATCCAATGCCGTGTATCTAAAGTATTACACAAAACTGTTACCCTCAATTTATGAAACTGAACACGTGATTGTGTCTTTGGATGCTCCTCTTCCGTTCCCTTTCTCTGTCCCTGGAATGTGACTGAAGCTCTACGGGTGTTTAATTAACGCCTTTAACCTTTGAGTCCTAACACATTCCACGCCCTCCAAGCATCACACGGCCCTGCCCAAGGTGGACCCTTGCGTCTAGAGCACATCTGACTTCCAGCCCGCAAGCTCTTCCTTCTGTGCTTTCACAGTCTCAGAAATGCAAAGAAAACCATCTGAAAGCCCTCACAGATTAGCAGACCATTACGGGTCCCCGCAGCCCAGCGGAGGGAGCCTCCTTGATCCCAGACTATAAAAACGCCTTCTGAAGGCGACTGAGCTCCTCTTTGATTCTCCGCCCAAGACTTAATTCTTCTGGCAGTGCCGCAGCTCTGTATTTCATTAGGGATAGCGTCTGAAATTCCCCTACTTGTTTTAACGGGGTCCCTTTCCTACAGTCCTTTTTTGTCTCCATTTTGAAGGAGAACTAATAAATGTAAACATATGCTTTTCAAAAACTACCAAAAAGTACTTTTATTTTTAGAGAAAGCCCAAGCATTATGAACCTGAGTTTTTCCCATTCCAACTGATGTAATTAATCACTTCTTCATATTGAGTCCTTAGGTTAAAAACATACCTAATTAGATTTTGGTTCAGATTTTGTTCCATATCCTTCTAGGTTATTCTTGCAGATTTTTGCCTCAACTAAATTTATAGAATCTCAAACGGCAACCAACAAAATTCACAAGACTCTTTTCACTCCACATAGCATAAATAATACTATCAACAGACTTAGGGTCTGTAGGTGCCATATAAAGGCAAAATCTGAAGACCTGGATATTAGCATAAACTCAATTTTTAATGTATTATATACTATTTATTCTGTATTCATGATGATTTTTGTAGTTTCATTCTAAACAATGTAAGCAAAGAAAAGTTTGCCCCAGGAACTGTTTCATCTGCAACCTGACCCTCAAAAAAAGTGGTCTACAGATCATCTGGCTCATTTTTAGTCTTATAAAATGCTAATTTTCCTTGATTATATAGATAACAAATGCTTACTGTAGAAAATTTTCACAACAAAAAAGGAAGAAAGTAAATGGGAACTGTAATTATTTTTTCCTCTAATAATCATATTTTTAAATTAAATTATTTAATCAAAACTGAAATTATGAGCCATGGCATTAAACATACTGGAAAAACTGAGTAGCCAGGAAAGTTGCTTCTTTCAGGAAAAGCTTAATCTCCTGTGCCATTAAGTAAGGATATTGCCACTTAGTAATCTATTCTAAAAATAGATTTCAATTGTCCTAAAATTTCATTAACTTGATTTAAGTTGTTAAGAGAGATGGGTTAATAAATAATAGTTATTTCAATAAAATCATCTGTCATAAGTGTGTAAGGAGATGCCGAAATGGAGTAGCTATTAAATGCGTCCTACTGTTAGTAAGTCACACGTCCTCGAAAAGCTGGGCACAGCGTGGGGCTGTGATTAAGGTAAGGAGCCTCTTCTGACTTTGATACTCAAGTAACAAGGAAGTTAAATGACTCCCACTCAAAATCGCTGATCACATTGGGGGCATTTGGAGTTGGTTTAAACACTGTTATAAGGAAGAAAGCCTTATTCCCAACTACGCTAATTTATTCTAAATTAAATAATTTTGCTCTCTGGTACAGTTAAGGTAAGCGTGTGGAAGTTCCCATGAGCACACTGTCCGTGGCCCTACCTGCGCACTGACTTTGAGAACCTGCCAACTCTTTTCATTATACGAGCATTGAAAGGCCAGATGATGGAGGTGAGCCTGAACCTGATTCGGGTCAGCCCTCTGGGTTCAGCCCCTGAACAGAAGGCGGAGGGAAGGAGGGCGTTTGATGGGCAGCTCCAGGAAGGACCGGTTGCCTGACTGCGAGTGAGTCGGTACCTCAAGCTTCGAATCACTTGGCATGAGTCTAAAGACCTATTCCGCGGGAATGTAGAAATGACCAGGGAGAAGGTCAGACTCTCAGCAGTGTTGTGGTTTACTTCCATTCCTAGAGAAAGTAAGTGTGACAATACCCTCCCATGTAAAATGAAAACAATCCAGCCACGCTCGGCACTGGAAATGTTTTATTTAGCATGTATGTGAGAACCAGTGCTACATAGTGGGCATTTTATTTTATTTTATTTTTAGATTTTTTAAAAAATCTATTTCTCTTCTCTTCCCCCCCTCCCCCCCCCCCCCCCCCCCCAATTCTCTGCTCTTTGTGTCCATTTGCTGTGTGTTCTTCTATGTCTGCTTGTATTCTTGACACCGGGAAGCTGTGTCTCTTTTTGTCGCGGCATCTTGCTGCATCAGCTTTCCATGTGTGCAGTGTGGGGAGCAGCTCTCCTTACGGGGCACACTCCTTGTGTATGGGTCTCTCCTATGCAGGGGACACCCCTGCGTGGCACGGCACTCCTTGCACACATCAGCACTGTGCAGTGGGCCAGCTCCACACTGGCCAGGAGGCCCTGGGTTTGAACCCTGGACCTCCCATGTGGTAGGTGGATGCTCTATCCATTGAGCCAAATCCACTTCCGCATAGGGGGCATTTTAAAGCAGCATGACTCTGAATTAGAAACGCCATCATCTGAGGTAGGCAAGGGAGGTGGACTCTAAGCAACATGACTAAAAAGCAGATACCCATTCCACGGGAGCTGGGATGCGCTGGTCTGAAATCACAGGAATTTACCTGGTCAGCGATTGACCCCTTGTACTATTCACCTGTCAGAGAAACACAGTCATTAAGAAACAAAGTCCCTCTTTTGTTTTTCTTGTGATTTTTGATGTTGATGGTTCTCCACGTTTGAAAGTCTTGTGCAACTTCTTTCTTTGCTTCTGATCTAATAGGTTAGAATTAGATTAGAATTTTTAAAACACGACTTATTTGTTCTTCAATATTCTTCAGCTTTTGCCTATCAATTTTTTGGTCATTTTTTTCCTGTGAAAATTGGTCTGACTTATTTCTTAAGGACAGAAGTGTTGTTGTTGTTGTTTTTAAGTTTATTTTCAGTCCCTGTATGGCACGGTTTTCTTTGTCATCTCCTTATGCTTTTCCGTTACCTACTAGGAGAATATTTGCTGTTTTTTCTCACACGGTTGATGGTTTGGGGCATTGCCAGTGATGATTTTGAGTTTCGTTTTGCTTTGCTTTAAAAGCACGCGCAGTGCTGATGCGCGCAAGGAGTGCCCTGCCACGCAGGGGTGTCCCGGTGTAGGGGAGCCCCACGCGCAAGGAATGCACCCCGTAAGGAGAGCCGCCCAGCGCGAAGAAAACACAGCCTGCCCAGGAATGGTGCCACACACACGGAGAGTTGACACAACAAGATGACGCAACAAAGAGAAACACAGATTCCCAATGCCGCTGATAAGGATAGAAGCGGTCACAGAAGAACACGCAGCGAATGGACACAGAGAGCAGACAACTGGGGGTGGGGGGAGAAATAAATAAAAATAAATCTTTAAAAAATTAAATTAAATTAAAAATTAAAAGCATTGAAAAAAAAAGTCGATGCTTTTGATCTCCCCTCGCTCCCTTTGTACTCCTCCCGACGGCCCCTCATTTCCTCCTCCCAACTGTGCCCCGATGGCTCAGCCTCTCCCTGGCAGAGACGGTGTCTCTCTTCTGTTCATCTGAAGATACCTGACAGGGTTAGGTTATTTTTCTGTTTCCAAGGGTAACTTATTAATTCATTGAAATAAAAGAAATGAATTAACTTTTTACTTTGGTCTATGAAGTCTAAAAAGGATAGTTACTGAAGTTAGCAGATAGTTGTGAACTAAATATTTATTGTGGAATCTTAAGTCTAAAATGAAAATTACTTAAATTAGAAGATAACTGTGAAGGATGTAAGAGCATACAACCTATTTTTTTTTTTCAGGAGGAACTGGGGATTGAACCCAGGGTCCTGTCCTTGGGAAGCAGGAGCTCCATCACTGAGCTACACCCACTCCCCAGCGTGCAGCCTATTTTGAAGAGTTGTTCATGTACATATTCGCGTGTGTGCATATATGTTCAAATGTACGTATATGCACATAGATATATTTGTACTCCAAGTATTTCTGCAAAATCTTTTGTGGCTTACAGAAACATATATAATTGAATGAAAAATTAACAAGAACAGATAGTTTGGGTCAGAAAGAGGAACACTGGAGGTGGAAAAAACCAAAAGAAATGTTAAGCAACTAAAGGCAGGCCTTGAGGTCCTTAAAATGTCAAGTGTTACTTTTGGCTCAGACTCTCCACTCGGTCAGCAGAGGGTAAAGCACAGGTGAAACACAATCGCACGCGGCATTTACACGTGTCATGGGACCAAGACATCCTGCCCGCCTCAAAGAAGCAAGGCTTTTCCTCTCACAGATACCAGAGACTTGTCTGGGCTATTACAGGCTACAGAGGACAGTATCCACAACGGCAACCCTCAGTAAATAAAGCAGATCATTCCGTTAAAGAAACTGTTTTTAGAATGCCACAGTGCAAGCCTACGGCATATTAACTAAGCTGAAATTTACTTGCAAAACCCTCTGGAAATAACGTTACTGCCCAAATCATGACACAAGGGAGCCTAAAACCATCAGTCCTCCTAGTATCATTTTTCTTATTTATAAAATGAGGAAAACAGACTAAGTTGGCTCTAAAATTTGAGCTCAACAAAGAGCCTCAAAATAGTTAACCCGATGCTAACAGAGGGAAGCAGACGTGGCTCAAGCAGCTGGGC
The DNA here is from genome assembly GCF_030445035.2 of Dasypus novemcinctus. Classification (NCBI taxonomy): domain Eukaryota; kingdom Metazoa; phylum Chordata; class Mammalia; order Cingulata; family Dasypodidae; genus Dasypus; species Dasypus novemcinctus. The sequence continues at coordinate 5,921,766 of NC_080701.1, read as the reverse complement.
GCCTGCCTACCATGTGGGAGGTCCCAGGTTCAGTTCCCAGAGCCTCCTAAAGAAGACGCGCAAGAGAGCAAGCTGATGCGATGGGCTGGCAGGGTGAGTGGATGCAACAAGATGACACCACAAGTTGACACAACGAGCAGGGAGCTGAGGTGGCTCGAGGATTAGACGCCTCCCTCCCACATGGGAGGGCCCGGGTTCAGTTCCCAGTGCCTCTTAAAAAAGATGAGCAGACACAGACAGCATATCGTTCACAGAAGAGAGCAGACAGCAGAGGGGGGTGGGGAGAAATAAATAAATAAAAACAAATTTTTTAAACAGTAATGCTAACCAAGAAAGGGAAACCCTTGGATAATAGGAAAATGTCATATCTTGGATTGATTGGCAGTTTGGCATATGTCTGGGTGAACTGCTCAAGAAGAAAAATGGGCTAATTTGGCACAAACGGTTTGTTCCAGCAAACATGGTGGTTTTTAAAAATTTTTTTAATTCATTGCCATTATTTAAAAACTGGAAGATTTCCAATATTTTCAATCCCAAAAATGTGAATTTAAAGCTTCTGCTAAAAAATCAGAAAAATGGGAATCACCAGCCCAGATTCTTAGACGGTAATGAACGAGCTGAGACTGATTGGCCAATGCATCCTTTATCCAGTACGTCAAGGCTATAAAAACATAAGTGGGGGGAAGCAGAATTGGCCCAGTGGTTAGGGCGTCCGTCTACCACATGGGAGGTCGCGGTTCAAACCCTGGGCCTCCTTGACCCGTGTGCAGCTGGCTCATGCGCAGTGCTGATGCGCGCAAGGAGTGCCCTGCCACGCAGGGGTGTCCCCCGCGTAGGGGAGCCCCACGCGCAAGGAGTGTGCCCCGTAAGGAGAGCCGCCTAGCATGAAAGAAAGTGCAGCCTGCCCAGGAATGGCGCCGCACACACGGAGAGCTGACACAGCAAGATGACGCAACGAAAAGAAACACAGATTCCCGTGCGGCTGATAAGGATAGAAGCGGTCACTGAAGAACACACAGCGAATGGACACAGAGAGCAGACAACTGGGGGAGCAGGTAAGGGGAAAGAAATAAATAAAAAATAAACCTTAAAAAAAAAAAGTGGAGATTCACCCAGGATGTAAAGAAGTGTCAGTTAAGAGGAAACACTGTACTTCATTCAACGCAGAAAGCAAACTTCCATTGAGCCCACCTTGTATGAAAGACACAGAGCTTTTCACTTTTCATTAACTCCTGTTGAGCGGATACACTAATAATGGAAGGATAATGGCAAAAGCAAATGAACAACCAAAGGCTCAAGAACGTTCTGCTCGCAGCAACGTCAACACAAAAAATTATAAGGATGCCAGTTTCTCACGCAGTGAAATTCTCACCACTCTTGTGCACAGGGTTCTCAGCCAAGCTGGAGCTGACCCGCTGCAGAGCAGGCTGTGCCCGGGTGACTGGGACAGCGTCCAAGCAGGAAGGGCCCCTCTCCCTGCCTCGTTTCTTGTTCCTATGTTATCATTTTCCCATGGTAAGATTTCAACACAGTAACCCCGTAATAAAAGCACGACAATCCTAAATCAACTGCTCGTTTTTTCCCCTGATATTTTAGGAAGCAGTGGTAAATCCTTAGAAAGCTCACATCAGGTCGAGCTAAACAAATGCATACAACTTTTATGATATACCCTGAATTCTGTATAAATTTAACCTCAAAGCCTATGTGTCCTGTACATTCAAACCTGCACAGTAAAAGCTGATTTACAAAATAAGACTAGGATGAAATATTGCCTAGTTTCAGGAGTAAGGAGGCACTGGTTCAAATCCTGACTTACCACTTGCCTTTCAGTTATTAAGCTAAATGTATTCATCTGTATCAAATGATAATAATAATAGCAGTGTCTATTCCACAGGGTTGTTGTGATCCTTGACTGAAGTGATTCATGCCAAGCACACAGGGAATGTTCAGTCTAGTATCACATTTCAATTTTCCAATGCTAAATCTTTTGAAGCAAACAAGTGTGTTTGTGTGTGCACGTGGGCGTGCTAGAAACCTTTCAGTAATCAGGTCAACCCAAGGCAGATTTTGTTAATAAAGGTTCTTTAACCTGAAAATGCAATGAATTCTAACACTATATTGCACAAGGTTTTCTTTTAATGGAGACTCTTCTCCCCTTACATCGAGAGGCATGGTGGAAAAAGAAGCTGTTTGAGAGTCACACTGACCTGGTTTGAAATTCACTTGTCACTTACTAACTGGATGACTGCAAGTTACTCACACTTTCCTAGCCTCAGTTTTCTCATACTTTGTATAACCCATGTTTTAAAGATTACAGGAGTTACTTGACAGAGTAGGCCCCAAATAAATAGTAGCTTTGGTCATTGTTGTGAAAATATATGTTGGGGAAACGGATTTGGCTCAACGGATAGAGTGTCCGCCTACCACATGGGAGGTCCAGGGTTCAAACTCAGGGCCTCCTGACCCATGTGGTGAGCTGGCCCATGTGCAGTGATGATGTGCACAAGGAGGGCCCTGCCACGCAGGGGTGTCCCCCATGTAGGGGAGCCCCATGTGCAAGGAGTGCACCCTGCAAGGAAAGCCCCCCAGCACAAAAAAGTTCAGCCCACCCAGGAGTGGTGCCACACACGCACAGAGCTGAGGCAGCATGATGACGCAACAAAAAGAGACACAGATTCCGGGTGCCGCTGACAAGAATACAAGTGGACATAGAATAACACACAACGAATGGACACAGAGAGCAGACAACAGGGGGAGGGGAGAGAAATAAATGAAAAATAAATCTTAAAAAATACATATATATATGTTGTTATTCCATCTTGGGGGGGGGGAGTTTTTATTAGAGCACTCAATATTGAGCCTAAATCGTAAGGAAGGTTTAACATTTAAAATAGCATATAAAGGATATTTTAAGTGCTTTAACAGAATGTCTTCCTTACTACCAGTTTCTGCAACTTAAAAGCTAAGTGAATTTAATTTGACACACGAATATTTTGCAATTTGCCAAATTATTATTGGTTGAGCCACGTGGCCTCTTCTCGTGTCCAGTAGAATGTTGACTGATCAGAGAAAAAGCAGCTGGTGATATTAAGTATGTTTCTGAAAATCCGTGTCGTCACATTTTCACTCTGTGGAACCCTGGCAGCCTTTCTGATACTCTTCGATGAGGTGCAAAGGAGAGAAGATTTCTCCATCCGTGTCGTGCTCAGACATGGAGGTAATTCAAAGCTTCATAGGTGGACTTGTCCACCTGGGTTGCAGTGTGTTCATCACGTATTTGGGTAGAATGGATACAAAATCATCATTAGACTGTTCCAGCCATTTCAGAAAGAACCAGAACATCTGCAGTGACCTCTAGCAACAGCAGACCTTTAAATCGACAGCTGGTTGACATTATCCGCATGAATCACGGTGGCCAGTGGCAGCTGACCTGGAGCCAGGACAGCCAGGAGATACTAGAGGTAATTTCTGTGTTTTAAAGGGAGATTTTTTCAGTGCCTCTGACCCGACGTACATACATCTTAATTTAAGGTGACAGGCAGTGTTATAAAAAACAAAGTACTATTACAGTTGAAACCCAAGGAATCCGAACAAATAGAAGTCGCCTAAGTGGGGGACACTTCCCAACCTGGGCAAACAGCCCCCTTTTACCCAAAAGCTCTGGGCCCAAGGCTGGAACTATGCTGTGTTCTATTTAGCACCGTTTCATGTTTATTTTTCATAAGGAATAAACTGTCTCTGTTTTTATGGCCAAGTTAAAACAAGACTCCTTTCCCTAAGCTGACAGGTAAAGCCACGCCAATCTTTTCAGCTTTAAAACCAGTCAAAAAAAAAAATCTGTTTTATGCTTCTCGGCCTAGACAACAAAGTTATGAGAAGTTTATTCCCTTCAGATTTAGGGTAAATGTCCCCACCTGACACAAACAAAAGCCGAGATATCAAACAGAGCGTGATGCTGGCGCGCAGCACCTGCGCTTTCAGAGGCGCCGACAAAGGCAGCGCTCCCGCCCGCACACCTGCGGAGGGTGGGGGCCTTTAACCCCTTCTGCTCCCCAAGGTCCCCAGACCGAAGTGGAGACGGACTCTTCAGAGGGTGACCCTAGGAAGAGGCAAACAAAACCACGCAGTCCGAGGTTCACCTGCCTAATTATACAATGCGCTGGCCACATGCTGAGAAGGAAACATTGTATTACCAGAAAAAAGAACTCACAATTGCTCCCAGCCAAAAGGGAAAAAGAAAAGAAAAGCAGTGCTCTGAAACCACCACAAAAGGACAAATTATTACAAAAGGCGAGCTAAACTTCACGTTTCATAGCATGTATGGCAGCCAATTGTTTTTTATCTTATTACTAGAAAATCTATCAAGTCTATAATACAGGATCTATGTATTGCTAAAAAATACATGTGAAAAACAGTAGTAAGGTATATCACAAATACCAGACTGTAATTTATACAGCTTAAATATATGCATGTTTAATCAATTTAGTGCTTTATGTATTTCTATTCTTCAAAACATAATATGCAACTCTTTTAATCTAGTTGTTTTAAAAATTGAAAAATAGGCAAATCGTTAAGAAAAGAAGTGAACAAATGTAGCATCTGTTTGGGAAAATGTTTAAATCCAACTGTTTATTTTAAAGTAAGAGAAAAATAAAAATTCTAATAATTGTGTAGCTAGAAATATCACCATTGTAGAAAAACCCAAAGTTTTCACTGGCATCACCATTTAAAATAGCAGCATACATGAAAGGTAATAAGTAGTGTACCTTTGTATGTGTTAAAGCAACTGGGACTCCAGTTAAAATGTTTTCAAGCATAGGGTTAAGAACCTATATCATTATATCACCTCATACCCGTTAGAATGGCTATTATTAAAAAGAAAATAAGTGCTGGAGATGATGTGGAAAAATAGGAACCCTCATACATTGTTGGAAATATAGTGTAGCCACTATGGAAATTTTGGCAATTCCTCAAAAAGTTAAACATAGAAATACCATAAGACCAGCTTTTAGGTATATATGGTACACAAATGCTCATAGCAGCATTATTCACAATAACCAAGAGATGGAAGCAACCCAAGTTTCCACCAACCCACAAATGGATGCACCAAGTGTGGTAAATACATAAAACAGTATCATTGGGTCATAAAAGGAATGAAATTCTGATACATGCAACCACGTGGCCAATTTTGAAGCCATCGTGTTGCATGAAATATCAGGCACAAAAGGACAGATATTATATAATTCCACTTACATGAAATAACTAGAATACGCAAACTCACAGAGTCAGAAAGTAGAGTGCAGGTTACCAGAGGCGGCGGCGGGGGGGGGGGGGTAGTTAATGCACAACGGGAACGTTTCTGGGGTGACAGAAAAGTTTCAGTAGTGGGGGTGGGGTAGGAGCAAAACGCTATGAATGTGATTAACGTCACTGACCCGTGTGCTTGGAAGTGCTGGGATGGTAAAAGTAAGTTGTATATATGCTACCACGATTTAAAAAGGAAAGGAAGGGAATGACAGCTAATTCCAATATTTGAACCTGGACTGGATGTAATAATGGAAGAGAAAATGTCCAAGAGGACATTATTGAGACAATTGAAAAAACTAAAATACAGACTGTATACTTTAAATCAAAGTATCTTGAACTTGATAATTGCACTTAATGTGGTTACATAAGTGATTATCCTTGTTCTTGGACAATATATATGGAAGTATTAAGTGATAAAGAAGCATGATGCATGCAATCTACTCTCAAATGTTTAGAAAATAATTAGATGGGGGAGGGAGGGGAGAGTGAAGGAAGGAAAGAAGGCAGGAAGGCAGGAAGGCAGGAAGGAAGGAAGGCACGAAAATGTGCCAAAATGTTAAAAGTTGATAAATCTGGGCTGGGGGTATATTTGAGTTTTCTGTACTGTTTTTGTATTATTTTTGCAACTTTCCTGTAAGTTTGAAATTATTTTAAAATAAAAAGTTAAAAATATATTACCAAACAAGATGTCTTTTAAGCATCTTAATTTATAAAATAATTGTTTTAAATTCACACATGTACTTAGATTTGTTTTTACACAACAAGATTTTTGTGGCACTTTCAGTTAATAGCTTGAATACAAATCATTTCTACAGTTAATCATTCGAACAGAAATCACTTCTATTAACTGGGGGGAAAAACTGAGAGACACCGAAGCACATCACGCTTATTTGTAAGAGTGCGATTTGTTTCAAGGCTTGAGGCGGAAATCTCACAGTTGTGTGCCTTGTGAGTGTTAGATGTGGCAGGAGCCGAATGTCTTTGGAGTTTCTGGAAGATGAAAGGACGCACAACTCTCTTTCATGGTCTTTTCTAATCAGAGATAGAACATTTCTATACAGATTGTGGAGCTACCACCTAGCCAAGGACTATTATAAGCTCTGGAATTCTTCCCAAAATTTGTGAGTGGGTAACTTTTATCTGAGTAAAGTGATTTCGTTTTGTGTGTGACATCACAATTCAAGAAGGCAAGACCACGTACAAACCAGAGCACCATGATTGCAGTCCGTATTTCTGTGACCACCCTTCTAACCCATGCTTGAACTTTGGCAGTAATTAAAATTCAAATGGGATTGTCCACTACCTATAAATGAAGCTCAGAAGTGCTGACAGTGTGAGGATAAGGTTCGAGCAAGCTAATAGGTTTTAGTGTCTGCAACTTTTGATAATCGGGCTTTAAGTGTCATGGGTCTTTCAAGGTGGATTCCATCTGTCCAATAAAGTTATATATTGAAACATAATGCACCCCTTTGATCTCCTTTGTGAAAACCCTATGAAGGCAACAAAATGCCCCCATTTACTCACCGCCAGATCCCCAACCTGTTCACATGAAAGATTTTAACACTTGTAAGTGTTAGTGAACAGTAAGTGAGCTATGTGTTGAAAGCCTCTCAGTAAAAAGTCCAGCGATGGGCTGGATTCCCGCCACGGGCAAGCCTTCCTACTGACACTTAGTATCAAAATAAAAGAAAGGTGCACAGCTCCAGCCAGGGTCAGGCCTCGTGGTGTTCATTTACAGGAATGTCCAAAGATACTGTCTAATAAAGCATTATCTTGAAAAACATATTTGTTTCCCATGTTTTGGGTAAAAAATATTCCTACAATATAGACACGTGATGGCAAGGAATGCAAATAAGATCTCTATGTAGATATGAATATGTGTGTACATGCATATACCGTGCTGTGCATTTGTGTGTGTGTGTATTGTACACCCAAAGCAGGTGCACAAAGTCAGCAGTGTGCCATGAAAATTCCCCTGGCTTTTGCAATCAGAAAAAAACCAATCCAACATATTATTGCTAAGAGATCTTCAACATTTTCCTTAATCCCTGAAGATGATAGCTACTAATACTTCGTTGGCTTTTTTTGGAGTAAGAATTTGGCAAACACTCAACAAATACCCTTTTTCTTTTCCTTCCCCATATCATCATGGTACCCAGGCCTCAGTTCACATTTGTACCCAGTTTTAGAATTTCATCATTCTCCTGCTTCAGCATTAACACATGCCTCCAAGTCCTTGAGCCACTAAACACAGGCTCAGTGTGCTCTTTCGGGGATCTACCTAAAATCTGCAATTCCCTATTGACTCATCTCCTAACAGGACAAAATCTTGTCCATCCTTCAACATTCAGGTCAGTCTCCCCTCCTCTGTGAAGACTCCCTCAATTCCAGTGGGCAGCAGTAATTAATTGTCCTCTTCTCTGTTCTCCTAAACAGAGTTGGGTTGTGCCATTATCTTGGCACTTACTGAATTGCACGGTGATTCACTCTCGTCCTGCTTCCCCTTCGAGAAGCTGGGTTCCATGAGGCCAGGATCTGCGTCTTCATCTTCCAAACACACCCAGCATGCAGCACAGAGCCTGGCAAAAAGCAAACCTTCCACAAAAAGAGGGCAGGGAAGGAGGAGAGGAAGCTGGAGGTAATGTATGCCCACTTTCCTTTCACTGTAATTTTAATCATGCACTCAGGAGTCACATTGAAAAGTAAACAAAAATGAGAGTCATCGGCTGGAAAAATAAAATCGTTCAAATCCTTTCCACCCCTGGGAATATGCATCTCTATTTTTTACCATCTCACTCTTCCGCTGCCTCAAAGATCCCTGTTCGCCAGGGATGTGACAGATGGCTCCAAGGCGCACGCTTATTTTCGTGTAGGAACCAGCAAATGTTCTACCCAGTGGCATATGTGTACACATATTAGCAATGCTAGATGCTCCGAGCTTGCAAACAGAGCCCCAACTGAGGAAAAGCACATGTGCCTCGAATTTGCACAGACACGAGTCTTTTTATTTAATTCAATTATATAGCCTCATGCATAGCTGCCATGTATGGATTTATTCTTTATTCATTTAGCCCATCTTATTCAGCTCCTTTTCTGGGTGTAGCTCTTTTGGGGGCACTTCTATTTATACACACATATCTTCTCCATTCTGGAGCTCAATGCCCGATGGGAGGGGGCAGGGGCTGTGCCATCCGCCCACCGTCACCCTCTTCCTGTTACTCTAGGGCACTGAGGTACTGGAAGCAGAACAAGTAGAGGACAAAGGGTTGTCCCCAACAAGCACTGCCTCTGGGTTGCTGCTCGCAGCATCCTCTGAGCCTCTGGGAAGCGTGGGGGCAGCTGTGGGCCCTCGGGGTATGGGGGGCAGCTGCAGGGCCTTGGGAAGTGAGGGGGGCAGCTGTGGGCCTTGGGAAATGAGGGGGGCAGCTGTGGGCCCTGGGGGGTGAAGGGGACAGCTGCAGAGCCTTTGGGAAGTGTGGGGGCAGCTATGGGGCCCTGGAAACCATGGGGGGCAGCTGCAGAGTCTCGGAAAGCATGGGGAGCACCTTGGCAAGTGTGGGGGCAGCTGTGGGTCCTGGAAAGCCTGGGGCAGCTGCGGGGCCCTGGGTGCAGTGACGCAAAGGAGCACAGGCTGGCAGGGGGGAGACTCACCCCCTTCTGCCTACAGCTGCTTTTCCACGTCTTGATCGTGCATGAAACTGCACGGATTAGCCTCAGAAATCCAAGATCAAAACCCCCAGCAGACTGCAATTTTGCCGCAAGCTGCAGAGAGCAGAGGTTTGTCCTTTTCGCAGCCCCAGAAGCTGACAACCGAGCTGGAAGGGCAGCCCGGCCCGGGCCCAGGAGTGGCGGGAGTCCAGGGGGTGAGGGAAGGGCACGGGGCGGCCCTGGCGGCTGTTGCTTCTGAGAATGTGTGTGTTTAGGGATCCAAAAAACAGCAGCGCTAATCAGAGGTTCAAGGGGAGAAGCAGAGTCAAGAGCCACGGTGTGTGCAAAGGCCCAGGGGCAGCACTGCGCACTGCCGTGCCCTAAGCGGAACACCCGGGGGCGTGACCCTGGGCGTGGGGCTCTCGGCACCCACTTCCGCCATCGTCATAACGGGGTCCTGTGCCTTTTCCACTGATGTCCCAAATTCTCATATTGTCTATGTGGTATCAAAGCCTGTGGGGTAGAGGCCTTGCCTTCTGTTCTCGCTAAGAAATCTCGAATCTCTGGCCCATGCTTCTTGAAGGGTATATGGCCCAACAAAGCTCTGGAAGGCATGCAGAAACTGAGATCATCGGGTCCAGCCTGCTCGCCTTGCAGGAGGAGGCGGGGAAGCCATGGAAGCCAGGAGACTTGTCCAAGGTCAAGGTATTACCATCTATCAAGCGGAATCGCTGGGACTTCAGCCTGAACGTCCTGACCACACCGGCCATCACAGCTTGCTAGTTCTGCTGGTTCTCCCAGGAGCCTTATGGGAAGGCTGTCCTCTGCGGTTCTAAATTGCTACCAGAAGGGAAGTGGACTTGGCCCAGTGGTTAGGGCGTCTGCCAACCACACGAGAGGTATGCAGTTCAAACCCCAGGCCTCCTTGACCTTGGCCCACGTGCAGTGCTGATGCGTGCAAGGAGTGCCGTGCCATGCAGGGGTGTCCCCCACATAGGGGAGCCCCATGCACAAGGAGTGCGCCCCATAAGGAGAGCCACCAGCGCGAAAGAAAGTGCAGCCTACCAGGGAGTAGCGCCACACACACGAAGAGCTGACACAGCAAGATGACGCAACAAAAAGAAAGACAGAGTCCCGTGCCGCTGACAACAGAAGCAGACAAAGAAGACACAGCAAATGGACACAGAGAGCAGACAAGTGGGGGGGGAGAGAAATAAATAAATAAATCTTTAAAGACAAATAAAATAAATAAATGAATAAATTGCTACCAGAAAAGAAGCTCCCCGTTAGTTCACCATCAGTGTGCTCATATGCTCAAGTTTTTAATACTCCGCAGCCGCATTATTTTCTGGTGTGGAGAGGTGGCGATTTCGACCCTAAACTGTGTTCATTATTGGAATTCAGGCATGTCTAGTTATGGTAAGGCATATTCTAACACAGACACACATCATAAATTATTGAAAATAATCATGCATTTCATTTACTCAACAATTTTTTGTTGAATGCCTACTGTAATCTAAATATTGCAATAGGCAATTAGGGCGATTAGGGTGTCATAAGCAAGAGATCTTCTAGCCCCCGTGGAGTTTAAAGTCTAGCGAAGGACACACAGACACACACGCTTAAATAACCATACATTTTTTTAAAATCCCTATTATGCCAAGTGCTGTGGAAAAAAAGCCCAGGGTGCAATGAATTAGGTTGGCAAGTTGGTTTGGGAAGGAAGTGACGTGTAAGTCAAACACCAAAGACAAAGAGGTATTTTCTGCAAGACGAGAGTGTTTATAAAGTGGCGCTCGGGAGAAGGCTTGGGTTGGCATAGAGCGTCCTAACCCCCCGCCAACTGGCCAATGCCATTATCCTACGTTGGGGAGTCTACAGGGCTCAACGCCAACTCTAGTCATTGGTGGCCCATTAACGAGTGCTCGTCCTTGTTGAGCATATGGGCTGTCCACTCACTTTAAACCGCCTCTGCGAAGTGCCGCCGTCTCAGCAGCATCTGCTAGATGAGGACAGGACAAACCCTGCGGTCCACGAGAGGAGCACAGCCCTCAGGGCTCCCGCTCTCCCCTTTCCATGGCGTGGCGCAGAACCGGCGCACACGGCCAACACTCTGGAGCTCCTGGCAGGCGAGCACGCCCACCCCCGTGACAGGAGAGGGTCCCATCTAGCGGGGAAGGGCGAACACCAACCACGTCAACAATTTTGGGGCCAAATGCATGAGGGAGGTGAAGAAGGGAAAGGACGCCTGACATCCTCCAGAGCTGGAACCGATTTGTGCAGAGTTCAGGAAGTAGACGCTGGTGGAGATCTAGAAAAGAACACTAGACTGTCTGAAGGTGAGTTTCACATGATATGGGGGGAAAACACAAAAGTTTCCATCAAGGTCATGAAAGATAATAACCATGTAGCTCTTTACAACGTTCACTTTAACATCCATATTAATTACAGGAGGGGAAGTACACCCCTCGATGGGCACTGTTCCAACCACAAAGGGCAGCCCATGTGCTTCCAAAATGTTGTCAACAGATTGCAACTGATTCTGAGAAGACAAAAGTAAAGGGGTCTGTATTTACCTGTAAAATGGCTTAAACAATTTAGTACCTCATTCCAGAAACAAAGTCAGAACTGACGACATTTTAAGACACAACTCCATTTTTATCAGCACGGGTCAAGCCTTTGAATCACTGAGAGTGACGTTTCTACATTCAAATACGGTAATTCTCAAGTTCAGGCTCTAGGAGGGAAAAAGTAGAAGAGCAAAGGGGGAGAGATAAAACCTAAGATTCATCCACTCTAGGAGAAATAAGTGAATAATGGAGGAAGGAGGGCAAAGAGCAAAAAATTTAGCCCCGTGGCTCTGTAATTGAAATACTAACTCAGAGGCTCCTTTAGGCCGTGTCGCACCGTAAGAGCTACCAATAAAAATCCCAAATACTTTGGCATTATATACAGACATTTTTCTTAGTAAATTTACTTAGTAGATATTTGATAAGAAATATATTTGGAGATGAACAGATTCATTAAAATGCAATGACGTCACTGTTTCAGAATACATTTTGCATAGAATTTTAAACAGAATGCTGATTTCCCACTTTGTATCTGTTGCCACTTTGATTCTCAATCACTGAAGGTTCAGAATATTGCTGTTAAATTAATTTTGAAGAATAACCTTGCCAAAATCCTTAGCATTAATATTTTGAGTTATCATAAAAAAAAAAAAAACCTGGTCTTGTGTTCCATAAAATAAATTGGAGTTTTTAAGATCTTCATTCAGGGAAATAATTTGAAATTATATGTTTTATACATATAGAGTTTGTCTAAAATTTTAAAACTCCTAAGCAAATAGAGGAAACTCTTGTTTTACCAACCATAAAGAACAAGGTAGAGAAGCAACTGACTAGAAGAGGAAAAATATATGAACTGGAGGCAGCATGTGAAATAGATGGCCAACAAGTTATGGATAATTTTCTAGCCCTTGGGAAACTCTGGCATATGCACAACATGCATGAAATCACAGGTATTGAATCCACACAAATCTGACGTTTTGAGTTGTTTGTGGGTCTCCATTTGGTTGTCCCAAAGCTGTGCTACATAACCAATCAAAATTATCAGATATGGGCGGCGGACTTGGCCCAGTGGTTAGGGCATCCACCTACCACATGGGAGGTCCGCGGTTCAAACTCCGGGCCTCCTTGACCCGTGTGGAGCTGGCCCATGCACAGTGTTGATGCACTCAAGGAGTGCCCTGCCACGCAGGGGTGTCCCCTGCATAGGGGAGCCCCACGTGTAAGGAGTGAGCCCCGTAAGGAGAGCCACCCAGCACAAAAGAAAGTGCAGCCTGCCCAGGAATGGCGCCGCACACACGGAGAACTGACACAACAAGATGACACAACAAAAAGAAACACAGATTCCTGTGCCACTGATAACAGCAGAATCGGACAAAGAAGATGCAGCAAATAGACACAGAGAACAGAAAACCAGGGTGGGAGGGAAGGGAAGAGAAATAAATAAATAAATCTAAAAAAAAAATTATCAGATATATTTCTGTGCCTCAGTATCTCCTTTTGCCACAGGCAGCTAATCTTTAAAGGTAATCTTTAAAGGTAGCTAATCTTTAAAGTCCTGTGAGATAGCTCATGCAAAGTTGGCTTCTGAATAAAATCTATTGTGAACTACTACCCAAGAAATTCCAGCCTGAGGGAAGCTGTTTTTGAGTCCAAGCTGTAAAGAACAAAATAGAATTTCTCACTTTCACACTACCAAGTCTCTTGCAAATTTTCCTTCTGGGTTACATTTTATGGTAAAGAAATTCCCCATGTTTCAGGTCACTACAAGGTCAAACCAAGGTTTATTTTTTAAATAAACATAATCCATAAATGATTTGTTTTATTTTCCTGTGCACTGTTATTTGAAGTAAAGCTAACACATCTGTGACTGATACAGTCTTCTATCCTACATCAGCTCTGTACATTGGGTGCTTTCAGACTTCAAGGGACCTGTTTGCATGCTTCTACTTGCATACACTTGGGATTTGGATCAAAATTTACTAATTAAAATTCCCCTTAAGCCTTTGTGATTCTATGAAGGCTGGAAGGTGTTTTTGAAGAAAAGATATAGCAAAAGCAGGGGGGGGAAGATCTATGTAATTCATATTTATCTCATTAGATGGCAGTACAGCATCCAAATTTCTCTATCATATATTTAATGTACCCATCTAAACGCAGAAATACTTTTTAAAATACATTTAGCATCACACAAAATTACATTCAAGTTCATTCATTAAAAGAAAATTACTGATCACCTACTAAGTGCCAGTTCTAGATGCTTCAATTATACATGTGAATGAACAAAACTCTCTGCCCCCCGGGAGCTTACATTCTGTAGAATTTGATATTGTTTATGAATTCCGAAAATAGACATTGGATTTTGTTTGTAAACTGGTCTGTTCCTCTGGGCATATTAGATTGTATTGGATTCAGAGGTTTCACTCGTACTTGATTAAATTATGATTAAGGCTTTGATTGGGCCACTTCAGTAGGAGGCCCTTGGTGGGTGGGGACTCACAGAGATAATGACAAGGCAGAGAAGAAAGTTAGAGTTTTGATCCTGGAGCCCGGGAAGTCAGCACACAGAGAAGCAAATACACGGGGGAAGAGAGAAGGCTCCACTAGACACGGCAGAGGCCGCAGGCAGAGAGACAAGCTGTTCACTCAATAGTTTACAGCTGACCTTGTGGAGAGAGCAGAGCAGCTGAGCCCAGAGAGAAACAAGCCCCAGGAAAGAGACAAGACTTATCCCAGGCTGCAGCTGATACTGGAAGAAGCTGGGATCATGGAGCCTGAAGAGGAAGAGGGAGCTTAAACTCAGGCAGATGTCGGCAGCCATCTTGCTCCAAAACATGGCGACAGACGTTGGTGAGGGAAGTAGATGTATGGCCTGGTTACTGTAAGCCTCTACCCCAAGTAAATACCCTTTATAAAAGCCAACAGATTTGTGGTATTTTGCATCAGCACCCCCTTGGCCAACTAATAAACATTCCAAAGGGAGAAGGCATATAAAAAGCAATTAAAAAATAAAAGAGGTTCCCTTATAACTCTCACCACTCCTCCCACACCAACAACCTCCCCCATCATCGTGGCACACTCATCGCAATTGGTGAACACATTTGGGGACACTGCTGCACCACATGGATAACAGTTTACCCTGTAGTTCACACTCTCCCCCAGTACATTCAGTAGGTTAAGGCAGGATATATGAAGTCCAGCATCTGACCCTGCAATATCATTTAGGACAACTCAAAGTCCCAAAAATGCCCCCACATCACATCTCTTCTTCCTTCTCCCTGCCCTCCACAATTCCTGTGGTCACTTTCTCTACCTCAGTGCTGTAATTTCTTCTATTACTAGTCACAATAGTTTTATAGTAAAATATCAGTAAGGTCACTCTAATCCATATTTTATTCCTCCATTCTGTGGACCCTGGGATGGTGACCTCTTATATTTTTAATGTAACTTTTTTGTGTGTAATGTATGTATTTTCAAAAAAATACAGTTTACAAAATGATGGGGTGGGGGGGTGGGGAGTGGGGTATATGGGAACCTCTTATGCTTTTTATGTTTTTTTTTAATGTAACATTCTTTGTGATCTATTAACTTTAATTTAAAAAGTGTAAAAAAGCAATTAAAATAATACATTAGAAAATTATCTAATACATAAGAAAGAGAACTATCTATAGGAAAAAAATAACATGGAGTAGGGTAAGGAGGGACTCAGGAGTGCTGGAGAAGGGGAGGATACACTATTAACAGGGAGGTAGGTGTGGGTCTCCTGGAAAAAATATTAAGCAAAGACAGGAAGGTGGTGAGGGAATTTATCCTGCAGATCACTGAAGGAAGACTGCTTCAGGCGAGGACAGAGCTGATTGGAAAGGCTATGACATTGCTGAAATGGAGTGAGAATGGGGACGGGAATAGGAAATTAGGCAGATTGAAGAGGGGAGAAGGTGCAGGACAGTAGAAGGGCTGAGCAAACTATTATAAGAATTTAGGCTGCCAGAATTTGAGCGGAGAAGAAGCCCAATCTGAGTTAGGTTTCTATAGCATAATTCTGACCCTGATATTGAGAAGAGCCCAGCCATGAGGTAATGGGGAGGTAAGAGCAGGGGACCGTCAGGAGGCCGTTGCAATAATCCATGTGAAGAGCGATGGCGGCTCAACTCTCACAGTGGAGGAGGGAGAAGTGGTCAGATTCTACATATAATTGGGCGATAGACCCAACAGACACCCAGGGTTTTTGGCCTGAGCACCTGGAAGGATGAAGCTAGTGTTAAGTGAGATAGCAATGACCATGGGTAAAATAAGTTTTGGGGGGAAGAAGAGTTCTGAACATGCTGAGTTTAAAATTAGGCACCAAAGAGGGGTCTCAACTGAGCATTGGGATATGAGTCCAGAGTTCAGAGGGAAAATTGAGGCTGGGGATATCAAACTGGAAGTCATCAACATGTATGTGATTTTTAAACCCACAAGACTGGAGAGATCATCAAGGGTGTGCGTGTAGAGAGAGAAAATAAGAGAATCAAGGTGTGAGTGCTGGGCATTCTGAGAGCTAGGCACTCCAGCATTTAAAGGCTAGGGAGGGGAAGCGGATTTGGCTCAAATGATAGAGGTCCACCTACCACATGGAGGTGTAGTGTTCAAACCCAGGGCCTTCTGACCCATGTGGTGAGCTGGTCCACACACAGTGCTGATGCACACAAGGGGTGCTGTGCCATGCAGGGGTGTCCCCCATGTAAGGGAGCCCCATGCGCAAGAAGCATGCCCTGCTAGGAGAGCTGCCCCATGCAAAAAAAACACAGTCTGCCCAGGAGTGGTGCTGCACACACGGAGAGCTGACACAGCAAGATGACTCAATGAAAAGAGACCAGATTCCCAGTGCCACTGACAAGAATACAAGCAGACACAGAAGAACACACAGCGAATGGATACAGAAAACAGGCAACTGGGGGGGGGGGGGGAGGCAAGAGAAATAAATAAAAAATAAATCTTTAGGGAAAAAAAAAAAACATAAAGGCTAGGGAGGAGCTACCAGCAAAGGAAACTGAGAAGAACAATAATAGTTGGATACTTCACTACATCACTCTCACCAATAGGTAGAACATCTAGACAGAAGATCAATATGGAAACAGAACTTGAAAACAGGATAAATGAACTAGACCTAACAGACATATACAGAACATTGCACCCCAGAACAGCAGGATATACGTTCTTCTCAAGTGCACATGTATCATTCTCCAGGATAGACAACAAATTGGGTCATGTTTTCATTTGCTAAAAGCTGCCAAAAGCAATATACCAGAAATGGATTGGCTTTTACAATGGGGATTTATTGGCTTGCAAGTTTACAGTTCTAAGTCTGAGAAAAGTGTCCAAATCAAGGTATCATAAGGTGAAACTCACTCCCCAAAGCCTGGCGGTGGGCAATCCTGGATTCCAATTACATGGAAAGGCTCATGGCGGCATCTGCTGGTCTTTACCTTCCCCTCCTGGTGCCTCTGCTTTTGGCTTCTGGTTGATCCATCTGTGGCTTTCTCTCTCAGCTTCTGGCGGTTCCTCTCTGAGCTCCAGTGTCTCTCTCCATATTTATCCTGTTTATAAAGGGCTCCAGTAAGAGGATTAAGACCCACCCTGGGTCACACTCTACTGAAGTAATCTAATCAGAGACCCTTAACTAAAGTGATCTAATCAAAAGATCCCAGCTGCAATAGGTTCAAACACACAGGAATGGATTAGCTCTATGGACATGATGTTTTCTGGTTCCAAACTACCAGAGGTCACAAAACAATTCTCAATAAAATTTTTTTATTCCCCCCCTTGTGGCTTTTTGTGTGCTGTCTGCTCTCTGTGTCCATTTGCTGTGCATTCTTCTGTGTCTGTATTTATTTATTTTATTCCCTAACCCCTTTGCAGCTTGCTTGCCATCTGCTCTCTGTGTCCATTCGCTGTGCATTCTTCTGTGCCTGTATTCATTTATTTTATTCCCTAACCCCTTTGCGGCTTGCTTGCCATCTGCTCTCTGTGTCCATTCGCTGTGCGTTCTTCTGTGTTTTTGCTTGTCTCCCTTTTTTGCTGCGTCACCTTGCTGAGTCGGCCTTCTGCAGCATCTGCAGGCTGGTCAGTGCTCCGCAGCATGTGGGTGGACTTGCCTTCACAAGGAAGTCCCAGGACATGAACCCAGGGCCTCCAATATGGTAGACGGGAACCCAATTGGTTGAGTCATAGTCGTTTCCCTCAATAAATTTTAAATATTGAAATTATACAAAGCTTCTTCTCTGACCATAGTAGAATTAAGTTGGAAATCAAAAACAGGCAGGGAATTGGAAAATCCATAAATATGTGGAAACTAAATAACACACTCAAACAATGAGTGAGTCAAAGAAGAAATTGCAAGGGAAATCAGTAAAAAAGACTTAAGACAAATGAAAAACAAGAACACAACACATCAAAACTTATGGAATACAGTGAAGAAAATCCTGAAAGGAAAATTTATACCCATAAATTCCTTTTGGTTGTTTGCTTGTTTTTATAATTAATATTTTTATTTTTAAAGAAGCTTTAGATTACATAAATGTTACATTAAAAATATAAGGGGTTCCCATATGCCCCAGCCCCTTCCACTCCTACACTTTCCCACGTTAACAATATCCTTCATTAGTGTGGTACATTTATTACAATTGCTGAACCCATATTGAAGCATTGCTACTAACCATGGACTACAGTTTTCATTATAGTTCATACTGTGTCCCACACAATTTTGTAAGTTATGGCAAAATATACAATGACCTGTATCCACCATTGCAATGTAATGCAGGACAAATCCAATGTCCTAAAAATGCCCCCATATTACACCTATAGTTCCCTCTCCCATCACTCAGAACCTCTGGTGGCCACTGTCTTTACATCAATAATAAGAGTTCTTCCAATGCTAGAATAATAGTAAGTCTAGAGCAGAACAAAAATAAGTCTATTTTAATCCATTGTTCTTTCCCCAATCTTGAGGATTTGGGCATGATGATGCCCACTCTGCTTCTATTTGAGAGGGGGCTTAGATCCCATGGGTCTATACCCATAAATTATTAAATTAAAAGAGAAGAAAGGGCTAAAATTACAGATTTAACTGCATACCTGGAGGAACAAGAAAAAAAAACAGCAAACCAATCCCAAGGCAATGAGAAGGAAAGTAATAACAAAGATAAGGGAAGAAACAAATGAAATTGAGAATAAACAAAAAGAGAGCATTAACAGAACCAGAAGTTGTTTCTTTGAAAAGACCAATAAAATTGGTCAACCCTTAACTAGACTGACAAGAAAAAAGAGAGTAGATACAAATAAATAAAACCAGAACTGAGAGGGGGGATGTTACCCCTGACCCCACAGAAATAAGAGATACCATAAGAGGATACTATAAACAACTGCATGCCAAAAACTTAGACAACCTAGAAAATGGACAAATTCCTAGAAACACACAAAGAACCTACATTGACTCTAGAAAAACCAGAAAACCACAGAGATCAATTACAAGTAAAGAGATTGAATCAGTCATCAAAAACCTCTCAACAAAGAAAGTCCCAAAACCAGATAGTATAACAGGTGGTTCTAACAATCATTCCAAAAAGAACAAATACCAATCCTGCTCAAACTCTTCCAAAAGTCTGAAGAGGAGGGAGCATTACCTAATGCATTCTGTAAGGCCAACATCACCCTAATACCAAAGCCAGAATAAGATATTACAAGAAAATAAAATTACAGACCAATTTCTCTTATGAACATCATTGCAAAAATCTTCAAAGAAATACTTGCAAATAGAATCCAACAGCATATTAAAAGCATTATACAACCACATGATCATCTCCTTTGATGCAGAAAAAGGCATTTGGCAAAATCCAGCATCCTTTCTTCACTAAAACACTTAGAAAAACAGAAAGAGCAGGAAACTTACTCAACATGATAAAGGGCATATATGAAAACTCCACAGCTAACATCATACTGTACTCAATGATAAAGAATGAAAGGTTTCCCTCTAATATCTGGAACAAGACAAGGATGCTCATTGTCACCACTGTTACTCAACCTTGTACTGGAAGTTCTAACCAGAGCAGTTAGACAAAAAAAAAAAAAAAAAAAGACATCTGAACTGGAAAGGAAGAGATAAAACTTTCACTATTTGAAGATGATATAATCCTATACATAGAAAGTCCCTAAAAACTACAACAAAGCAAATAGATCCAATAAACAAATTCAGCAAAGTAGCAGGGTACAAGATCAACATGCAAATATCAGTAGTGCTTCTATACTAGTAGTGAGCAATCTGAGGAGGAAATCAAGGGAAAAAATTCCATTTACAACTAAAAACGTCAAATATCTAGGAATAAATTGGACCAAGGATATAAAGCCCTTGTACACAGAAAACTTCAAAGCATTCCTAAAAGAAATCAAAGAAGACCTACATAAATGGAAGGACATTCTGTGTTCGTGGATTGGAAGACTAAATTCATTAATATGTCAATTCTACCCAAATCAATTTACAGATTCAATTCAATCCCAATCAAAATTTCAGCAGCCTACTTTGCAGAAATGGAAATGCAAATTATCAAATTTATATGGAAGGCTAAAGGACCATGAATATCCAAAAATTTCTTAAAAAGAAGAGTGAAGTTGGATGATTCATACTTCCTTACTTTAAAGCATATTACAAAGCTACAGTGGTCAAAACAGCACGGTATTGGCATTAGGATAGATATATTAAGTGATGAAATCTAATTGAGACTTCAGAAATAGACCCTCACATCCATGGCCAATATATTTTTTACAAGGCTGCCAAGATCACTCAATTGGAAAAGAATAGTTTTGTCAACAAATTGTGCAGGGAGACTCAGATATCTATATGCAAAAGAAGGAAAAAGATCCCTATCTCACACCATATAAAAAATTAACTCAAAATGATCAAAGACCTAAATATAAGAACAAAACTATAACACTCCCAGAAGAAAATTAGGGAAACATCTTCAGGGTCTTTCATTAGGCAATGGTTTCTTAGACTTTACACCGAAAGCACAAGCAATGAAAGAAAAAATAAATAGGATCCCCTCAAAATTAAAAATGTTTGTGCATCAAAAGACTTTGTCACAACAGTGCAAAGACAGCCTACTCAATGGAAGAAAATATTAGGAAACCACCATAAGAGGTAAGGGTTTAATATCCAGAATATATAAAGAAATCCTACAACTCAACAATTAAAATACAAACCACCCAATTTTTAAAATGAGCAAAAGGCTTTATAATAAACATTTCTCCAAAGAGGATTTACAAATGGCTAAAAAGCACATGAAATGTACTCCATATCACTAGCTACTATGGAAGTATGAATCAAAACTACAATGAGATATCATTTCACACCCACTAGAATGGCTACTATTTTTAAAAAATAGAAAACTACCTATGTTGGAAAGGATGTAGAGAAATAGGAAAACTTATTCATTGCTGGTGGGAATGTGAAATAGGCAGCCATGGTGGAAGACAATTTGGCAGTTCCTCAGGAAGCTAAGTACAGAACAACCATATGATGCAGCTGCTGGGTATATACCCAGAAGAATTGAAAGCAATTTGTACACGGAAGTTCATTGCAGCATTATTCATAATTGTCAAAAGATGGAAGCAACCCATGTGTCCATCAACCAATGACAGGATAAACAAAATATGGAATATACATACAAAGGAATGAAGTTTTGATGCAACAATGTGGATGGACCTTGAGGACACTATGCTGAGTGAAATAAGCCAGACAACAAAGGACAAACATTGCTAATAGGAACACATTACAATAAGCAAGCTCACAGAGTTATAATCTAGAATATAGGTTACCAGGGAATAAAAGAATCGGGGTTAGAGAATGGGGAGTTGATACTTAATTTGTATAGAATGTCTGTTTAGGTTGATTGTAAAGGTTTGGAAATGGGTGGGGGTGATGGTAGGACATTATTGTGAGTGTAATTAACAGCATGGAATTATATAGGTGACTGTGGTTAAGAGGGGAAGCTTTAGGTCATGTATGTTACTAGAATAAAAAGTAAAAAATGAAACAGAACTGTATAGAAGCAGACTTGGCCCAAAGGATAGGGCATCCGCCTAGCACATGGGAGGTCCATGGTTCAAACCCCAGGCCTCCTTGACCCGTGTGGAGCTGGCCCATGTGCAGTGCTGATGCGCGCAAGGAGTGCCCTGCCACGCAGGGGTGTCTCCTGCATAGAGGAGCCCCACGCACAAGGAGTGCACCCCGTAAGGAGAGCCGCCCAGTGGGAAAGAAAGTGCAGCCTGCCCAGGAGTGGCGCCACACACACAGAGAGCTGACACAACAAGATGATGCAACAAAAAGAAATGCAGATTCCTGGTGCTGCTGACAAGGATAGAAGCAGTCACAGAAGAACACACAGCGAATGGACACAGAGAGCAGACAACTGCGGGGGAGGAAGGGGAAAGAAATAAATAAGAAATAAATCTTGGGAAAAAAAAAAGAACTGTATAAAAGTTTCCTATTTAGATGATATATTATAGTTAATAGTACAAGTATAAGAATGTTCTTTCATGAATTATAACAAGTATGACACAAACTACAAGGGGTTAATAATAGGGTGGTATATGGGGGAAACTATGGACAATAGTTAATAGTACTATTTTGATAATCATGCATAACTACTGTTAAAAATTAGTTCCATTACCAAAAAAAAAAAGTGCTATCTTCAGTTGTAACCCGTGTTCCATGCCAGTGCCAGCTGGGGCGGGGGGGGGACTCCTGTATTCTGCGATTGTTCCATAAACCCACGACTTCTCTAATTTAAAAAGTTGGAAATAAAAAGATGATTGGGAACAAGTCATTGGCATAGTAAGTGAGAAAGATGGAGAATGGTGCTCACCGCACAGGACGCACGAATCGACGCTGTGGAGCGGTGACGGCTCGCAGTGGCAGGCTGCGGGCAAGTGCGCCTCTGGCCAGAGTCAGGGAATCGGGCGTGTGCCTGCGGTGGGCTTCCCCCTTCTGGAACCACTTTCCTTCCCATTTAAAACTCCTATATTTGTTTACCTGTAACAGGAAGAATCAACTTAAACGTTTAGTCTTTCTTCACAAAAGCTCTTTTAATCTTACCCCAATAGTTTTATTCTTGATAATAAATAAACTATGGCAAGAGAGTAGAAGTCCAGCTATGCCAGGTTACCTCTACTACCTGCTGCCTTCTAGCCTTTGTCATTCAAATCGCCAGCTCCCATCATCTTATCATTTTCCCCGTTTGGTGATCCATATTTAAGTGATAGCTGCCTTTAATAATAGTTGTCATCGCTCCACACCAATATATATTCTGCTGTTAATGAACAGGCAGTGTCACAGCATTTACAACAAAGTATCTATTCAGGTTCTTGAAATCCCTGCTTTTCTCTGCGTGTTCCCTTGTTTGTTCTAGAAAATATGGCAGCTTCTAAGAAGCTATACACAGCTTCACTATTGTTTGTTTTCATAGGTATATCCTCCCACCGAAAGGTTTCTGCATAAAAGAATTCTTTAAATGCTATTTAGTTGACCCAAAACACTATCCTAACTCTTATTTCAATAATTCTTTTTAAAGTCATATATTATTTTGGCTTAAAACAACATGAGTTTTATTTTCTTACAGTTCTGGGGGTCAGAAGTCCAAAATCAGTTGTTGTTTTTTTACTTCTTTATTGACATTTATCATTCATACATGAACATCCATAAACAATAAGTGTATAGTAAAAGTTGTGAACTTACAAAACAAACCTGTTTATCATCCTATGGGGCTCCTGTACGTCTCCTCACCACCAACACCATGCATTGTCGTGACACATTTTTTACAAAGTATGAAAGAGCATCATCGAAAATGTCATACATTTTTAAGAAGAAAATGTAGCACATTAATTCCTGGTTGCTGACATATGCACCAGGATGCAACCGTTCACATATGTTGATCCTTCTGAAGCATTGAGGGATGGCTTGTCTTAGTCCCCATTTCTTTTAAAGTCTTCTTCTTTTGGCAGAAGGAACCTATGACGGTCAGTTTCACAGTCCTACTTGACTAGGTTATGGTGTCTAGTTGTTTGGTTAAGCAAGCACCAGCCTCATTGTTCCAGGGAGGGTATTTTATGGATAGATGAGCATTCATAATCAGTTTGGCTGCATCCACAGCCAATTGCATCTACAATCAATAATGGAGATTTCCCTCAGCCATGTGGGAATTTCCTCATCCAATCAGTTCAAGGTCTTAAAAGTCGTAATTCAGGATTGCAAAAATCAGAAAGAAGAAACTGCTTCTACTTAAGGCGACCAGCTTCTCCTGGAGAGCTCTTCACCTTTAGGGTTTCCAGCTTGCGCTCTGCCCTTTGTAGTTCAGGCTTGCCACACTTCAGAGTCATCTTTATTGGCGTTTCCTGTTTGCAGTGCACACTACAGAATCTGAACTTGCCAGCTCCCACCAATGCATGAGCCAATTCCTACCATAAGTCACTTTATATTTATCTATGTACATATATATATATCCTGTCAGTTCTTTTTCTCTGGAGAATCCTAAATAATAGTACAGGACCTATTCTTTTTTTTTTTTTTTTTACTTTTTACTTTCTCTAGTCACCTTCAGAGTGATTATTTTCTAGAATTTAATCAAATGTGCATCTCTATGGTTTATTCTTACATTTAACACTACTAAAAACAAAGCTGGAGGAAATGGGCTATGTCCACAGACAGAACTGTTGTTTCCAAATCCAAAACCTCAGTCCCTTTATAAGATATAATTCTGTTTGTAGCTATTTTATGACATTTATATGGAAAAATATATTTATTTTATTTGAATAAATTCTTCCGTAATGCATGCCAATATATATAAAAGTATTACATACTTTATGTAAAAGCCTATGCATAATAGAGGAACAAAAAATTCTCTATGTATTCTACCAGTTCTGAAAAGGACTGCAAAGAAACTTTGCAGTGCCAAAAGAAGTAACTCATTAACATTTTTAAAAATATTCGGAGTAACTGAAAGTATCTCTTGGAAAAACGTCTCAGCACCACACCACCTAGGTGCAGTCACTCAGCCTTTTTCATTGCCCATTATGCACCCACTTCCTTAGGCAAAGAGGAAACACAGATGAACTAAAACATTGGCATAGCTCCTAAGGCACTCATTGTTTAGTGACAGAGATAAACATGCATGTAGCCCCTTTAAAAACAGGAAAACATGTGCTGAAG
This sequence comes from Dasypus novemcinctus, assembly GCF_030445035.2. Taxonomy (NCBI): domain Eukaryota; kingdom Metazoa; phylum Chordata; class Mammalia; order Cingulata; family Dasypodidae; genus Dasypus; species Dasypus novemcinctus. The sequence continues at coordinate 5,897,004 of NC_080701.1, read as the reverse complement.
TTGAGGCATCAATGGAATGCTGAGGGCATCAAGGAGCCAGGGAATATTTTACAGACAAATTGACATTTTACCTGGATCTTGAACACTGAGCTCATTTAACAAAGAAGGGAAAGATTTTTCAGGTGGGGACAAAAAGAAAAGGCCCTAACAAAGACGCTAAGAATTTTTAGAAGACAATGCTTTTTCCGGGAACTGCAATCATTTCTATGTACCTGGAGCTTCAGGTCTGTGAAAAGCAGAGAGAAATTTGTAGGAAAAAACAGAAAGAGAGTTGTGCTGTTTTTTTTTTCCAGGCTGATATGACAAATGCCACACAATGTTTGGCTTAAAAAACAAGAGTTGTTTGGCTCACGGTTCAGGGTATAGAAGGCTTGTTTCCCGCCGTCCTTGGGTTGCCTGCTTTGCCACCACGGGCCACTGGCCTCCCCTTTCCCTTCCTGTTCCATTGACTTCTAGCATCTGAAGCCTCCCTGCAGCTTTCTCTATATATCTGAATTTCTTCTGCATCTAATTTCTTCTGCATGAATTTCTTCAGTAATCGAGATTAAGGCCCGTCTAGATGCAGTTGGCCATAGCGTATCTAAAAGTAGCATCTTCAAAAGGTCCTCTTTACAACTAGTTCACACCCACAGGCATGGGGTTAAAATTAAGAACTGGGGTTCGTAATTCAACACACCAGGACTTTTTTTTTTTAGCACACTCCCCCCTTGGGCTTTTTGCGTGCTGTCTGCTCTCTGTGTCCATTAACTGCACGCTCTTCTGCGCTTTTTCGCTCATCTCCCTTTTTGTTGCGTCACCTTGCTGAGTCGGCTCTCTCTGGCACTTGCGGGCCGGGCAGCTCTCTGCAGCGTGCGGGCGAGCCTGCCTTCACAAGGAGGCCCCGGGATGCCAACCCAGGGCCCTAATGATAGACGGGAAGCCACAGCCACTTCCCTACCAGGGCTTTTTTATGGTATTTCAGTGTTTTTTTCTGAAGGAGGATATAGCCTAGTGGGTAAATATCCAGGCTCAGAAGTTCAAATCCCACCTACACCATTTGCCAACCATCTCATCTTAGTTAAATTGCTTATCCTGGCTAAGTCCAGTTCTTTGGTCTGTAAAATAGGCTAATATAAAACCCACCTTATAGGGTTAGTATACAAAATAAATGAGATCATCTAGGTGAAGTGCTTATCTTTCTGCCTAACAAACAGTAAATTCTCAGTAAGTTTGCTATACTATGTACCATCATTGTGATAAATGCTTTACCAGGATTCTCTCATTTCATCTGAGCAACACCCCTGTGAAGTGGGTGTGGTAGCAGAGGAAAAGTTAGGTGCCATATAGTCATTTATTCTAGGAGCAATAGAACCAGGAAAAAGGCTTTTCAATCTAGTGAAAGAAACAGAAAAGTAAAGAGACAGTTGCAGTGCAGTACAATAAGGCATACGCAGCAGGTGAGCACAGCTTACCCAAGAAGCAAAGGGAAGGGAATGCCAACCCAGAAAGGAGGGCTCCAGGACCAGTTTCCTGTAAGAGCTTCTACCAGATCTAATTCTGAAAGAGGAGGCTTTCAAAGAAGGGGGGCAGGCACTCCAGCCTAATTTGGAATTATTGGAATGCAATTAAAAGTTAACATGAATCATCTGGATAATGCCATAAACAAATGGGTTCTTAGAAATGTCACTCTGGCAACAACCTAGAGAATAAATGCATTGCAAAGTGGGGATTAAAGAGAGCACAACTAATGAATTGCTACATGTAAGAGATGATAAGGTCCTGGGCTGGCAAAAGAACTGTCATCTTGGAAAGGAAGCTAAAATCAAGGGTCGTTTCCACAGTGGAACTGCCTCTGTGTCCTGCCTGCCCAGGACACCAATCCTCATCGTCTCTTCAAAGGTCCTTTCAAGTGACTCTTTTTCTGAGCTGGAGAAAACAAAGGCAAAAGACCTGAGATTGTCTAAACAAGAGTAAGAATGAGAGTCAAGGGGCTTTCCCACAGCCCAGACTTTCTGGGTGTGACACTATTTCTTACTTTCTTGCAAGGTTGTCTATAAAGCCCAGTCCAAGGTGTCAAAAGCACTACTAGAACTTTTTTTTTTCATGCCCTTTTTGGCCATTTGTATTTCTCCTTTGGAGAAATGTCTATTCATGTCTTTGGCCCATTTTTACCATTGGGTTGCATGATCTCTTTATATAACTTGAATATTAAACACTTGTCAGACATGTGGTTTCCAAATATTTTCTGTCATTGAGAAGGCTGCCTTTTCACTTTCTTGACAAAGCCCTTTGATGCAAAAAAGTAATTAAGTTTGAGAGTTCCCATTTATCTATTTTTTCCTCCATAGCTTGTGCTTTGGGTATAAGGTTTAAGATATCACCAACTATCACAGATCTTGAGGATGTTTCCTTACATTTTCTTCTAGGAGTTTTATGGCCGTAGCTTTTATATTTAAGTCTTTGATCCATTTTGAGTTAATTTTCCTATAAGGTATGTGATAGGAGTCCTCCTTCTTCCTTTTGGATAACCAGTTCTCCCAGTACCATTTGTTAAATAGCCTTGTCAAAAATCACTTTGCCATAAATCTGAGGATCTATTTCTGAACATTCAATTCTATTCCATTGGTTAACATATTTATCTTTATGCCAGTATCATTCTATTTTTACCACTGTAGCTAAGTAATATGCTTTAAAGTAAGGAAGCAAGAGTTCTCCAACTTTGTTCTTTTTAAAGATATTTTTTAGCTATCCAGGACCTATTACCCTTCCAAATAAACTCGATAATTGGCCTTCTAACTCTGTTTTTTTTTAAAAAAAAAAAAAGACTGTTAGAAGTTTTATTGGAATTGTGTTGAATCTGTAGATAAATTTGGGTAGAATTGATACCTTAACACTATTTAGGCTTCCAATCCATGAACATAGAATGCCCTTCCATTTATTTAGGTCTTCTTTGATTTCTTTTAGCAATGTTTTATAGTTTTCTGAGTACAAACCCTTTATGTCCTTGGTTAAATTTTTTCCTAAATATTTGATTCTTTTAGTCTCTGTTATAAATGGGATTTTTTTCCCTGACTTCCTCTTTAGATTGCACATTAGTAGTGTATAGAAATGGTACTGGTTTCTGCATATTAATCTTGTACATCGCCAATTTGCTGCACTCATCTATTCTAGTAGAATGCTCAACATCATTAGCTATTAGGGAAATATAGATAAAAACTACACTGAGGTATCATTTCACACCTTATAGAATGGCCATTATTACAAAAACAGAAAGCTGTAAGTGCTGGAGAGGATGTGGAGAAAGAGGAACCCCATTCATGGCTGGTGGGAGTGTAGAATGGGGCAGCCTTTGTGGAAGACAGTTTGGCAGTTCAAGAAACTAAACATAGATCTGCCTTTTGGGGAGCACACTTGGCCCAGTGGTTAGGGTGTCCACCTACCACATGGGAAGTCCACGTTCACACCCCGGGCCTCCTTGACCCATATGGAGCTGGCCCATGCGCAGTGCTGATGTGCGCAAGGGGTGCCCTGCCACGCAGGGGTGTCCCCCATGTGGGGGAGCCCCACGCACAAGGAGTGCGCCCCGTAAGGAGAGCCACCTAGTGTGAAAGAAAGTGCAGCCTGCCCAGGAATGGTGCCGCACACATGGAGAGCTGACACAACAAGATGACGCAACAAAAACAGACACAGATTCCAGTGCCGCTGACAACAACAGAAGCGGACAAAGAAGAAGACATAGCAAACAGACACAGAGAACAGACAACAGGGGTGGGGGAGGGGAGGGGAGAGAAATAAATAAAAAACTGCCTTTTGATCCAGCAATCCCATTACTAGATATATATTCAGAAAAACCCAAACAAGGACATATACTGACATTTGCACACCGATGTTCATAGCAGCATTATTCACAGTTGCTAAAATATGGAAACAACTCAAGTGTCCATCAACCTATGAATGATAAACAATATTGTGGTATATACATACAATGGAATACTATTCACCATTAAGAAGAAAGAAAATTGGGATGTATATGATACGACACCATGAATGAACCTTGAGGAAATTATGTTGAGTGAAATAAGCCAGACACAAAAGGACAAATATTGTGTGGCCTCACTAATATGAACTAAAACAATGAGTAAACTCACAGAGGTAAACTCTAGACTATATGTTACTAGGAAATTGAATATGGGTTGAAAATGGGAGCTGATGCTTAATGTGTGTAGCATTATTAATAAGATTCATTTTAAAAGTATGGAAATGAATAGAGTTGATAGTAACACATTATAGTAAGTATAGCACTGCTGATTTACAAATATGATTGTGGCTGAAAAAAACAGTCTGTGGAAGTAATATTTCATTTGACAGGAATTAAAGAATACTGTAGGGACTGTGTAACATAATGATTTTAGTGGCAGATGAAAATTGTGGTTAATAGTCTCAGAATGGTCTTCCTTTACAAAGTGTTAAATTTTATGGTGATACATGGGAAAATTACAACTAATAGAACTTACGGATTATCATTAACGGTAATGTTATATTTTTGCAGCAATGGCAAAGACGATACATCAGTTCTAAGGGACAAGAATGGGGGCCTCAGGGGGTATGGAATTTTTCCTTTTGGAGTAATGAAAATGTTCTAAAATTGACTGAGGTGATGACAGCACAGCTCTGTGATGAAAATGAGAGCCACTGGGGCATACTTGGAATGGATTGTACAAAACCTGGGACTGAATAACACAAGAGTCCTGTGGTGGAAAACGGACTGTGGTCAACAGAACAAACATGAGAACGTTCTCTTCTGAACTATAGCAAGTATATAATACTACTCCAGGGTGTCATTCACCAGGTGGGATAGGGAACATTTCACCAAATGTAAGATATGGGCTATACTTAGTAATAATGTTTTGATGATGCTCTTTCATAGTTTGTAACAAATATTTCCCAACAATCCAAGGTGTCGGTGGTGGGGTGACATATGGGAACCCTGTATGATGATATGCATGTTTGTTTTGTAAGCGCACAACTTATACTATACACATTGTTTATGGATGCTGATATATGAATGATAAACTTCAATTCTGAAAAGTTAAAAAAAAAAAGATATAAGCAGAAAGCATCATGCTTTTCTGCTACCTGCCATCGGATGTATGTCTGGAGCCCTGGCAGTCATTTGGGACCATGAAATGACCTAGAAGATGGAAACGAGCTGTGGTCGAGCAGAAGGATGGGAAGATACTAGCTCCCTGTTCATGTTTTGGAGCTATAAACTAGTCCTGGGCTGCCCACTTCTTGACACCATCACACAAGAGGAAAGTAAACTTCTATCTTATTTAAGGCACCTGTTTTTTGTAGTGGGATACTCTGTTACAAGCAGCAGAACTCAAGTGATACAATTACTGTTAAAAGACCAATTTTTAACAATTATTATTACTTGTTACTTAGTACTAAGTACGCTTTAATATTCGTACGAATACCTCATAAAAGCTCTATGAGCTCATGACTTGTCTGGTAAGCTGAATAATGACTCCCCAAGATTTATCCCTGGAACCTTTGAATTTTACCTTATATGGCCAAAAAAAAAAAAGGACTGGCACATGTGATTAAGGTAAGGGTCTTGACGTAGAAGATTATGCTGGGTTATCCAGATGGGCCCTAAATGCTCTCACAAGGGTCCTTATAAAAGCGACGCAGAGGAAGCGGAGAAGGCAACGTGGCCAGGGGTGCAGAGGTGGAGCGACGCGGCTACTCACGAGGAAGCCAGCAGCCACCAGAAGGGGAAGAGGCCAGGAGCAGCCTCTCCCCAGAGCCTCCACAGATCTGCCGACACCTTGATTTCACATTTCTGGCCTTCAGAACTAGGAAGAATCAATTTCTGTTGTTCCAAGCAAACAACAAAACTGCTGTGTTGTCATGGGATCCTGTCCTCAGCCGAGCCTGGTGGTTGTGCTAACGCAGAAGGGTGAGTGAGGTGGCAGGTGCGGGGACGTGGGGAGAGAGCCTGGGCGTCAAAAGGGGACGTAATGACGGTAGCACCTTGCTTTATCGTTAGTGACAACTTTAAACAGCAGCTTCACAGGGAATGACAAACTTACCTCATGACAAGTGTGTCATCTCCACTGGGCCAACAATGTCTCCCTACTCATCGAAGGCTACTTAATTTTTAATAATTTATAATAATTTATAATTATTATTATTATTAAAATTTTTAATAACATTTTCCCCACTTCGTGTTACTATCTGAACCATACATCGGCCTGTTATTTCCTAAGTCATTTCTGATCTATAGCCTTTCTGTGGAAATACAGATCTAGAAAGGAGAACTTTTGTTCCTTTTTCCCTATTTTCTTGCAGGACTTCAACTCCCTCGTTAGAGGTCTCGGAGATTTTCACTTCAGCATTTTCCCCTAGCTGTTGACATAGGCTGCTACTCATTAGCATGTCATTTCATGTGATTGATACGTGAATAAACTACAAAACTTTTTAAAGCAAATAATGACATGGATACGAATTATTTGCTGAAGAGTGTTAATCTGTATTTTGATATAAGATCGATGATGCCACAGATCACAGAGTGAGAACGAGCATTAGCCCTGGAGGATGATGCTGTCTGCACCAGCTGCCCCCTTCTCACCGTCTTCAGGTTACTTCCAGGCAGTGAACCATCATCTCGAATTGCGTGGCTGCAACAGGAGACGTCAAGTAACCTATTAACGCTGAAGGATGGCTGGGCCAGTTTTTCAGTCACTTGCGTGTCACTTGGCCGTTTTAGGCTGCCCCACAGGATCTGGTGTCCTAAGAAGACTTGGGTTTCCCCCCTCAGGTCTGTGACAGGCTCCGGCTCTGAATTTATGACTTTCTGGGGTTAGAACAATAGAATTTCCCTAGGAGGTTAACTCTTCTCCCCGTTTTATTACCTCCCCCTGCCCTATTTTCAATTTCTCACATTTCAGCTTTGTTTTCTCTCCCTGCTCTCCCGGCCTCCCTCCAAGAGGTTTTTTTTCTGTGAGAGGTTTTTTTTTCTGTGAGAGGTATGTGTTTGAACAAAGTGAAGGTGGTCTGCCAGTGATTTGTTAGTCTGGCTCCGAGCTCTTCTAAAATGTGTGGTGGAAAATGCTGGTCAATACAGTGCCGCCCTTTAATGCCTTCCTAATTTACCAGGCAATAATTCAACCCGTAATCACCTGATTTCATCACGACCCAAAACCAGTCCTTGAAAGCAGTTCTCAGGTGAATTTCTTTTTCAAATGGGCATCGAAAATGGAAAACCCGCTGTGGGGTCTGGTGGTCAGCCATGAAGTTTTATTGTTTTGAGTTTCAAGGTGTCTCAAAATGATTTTCTGATTTAAAATAAATGGGAAAGTTGGAATCTTACCTATAAATGACATTTCGACAACTTTTCTGATTCAAAGAACACTAAAATGTGTATGTCAGCTCTAATTCATTTTCGATTTGAGAACCAGAATTCATGAAGAGCATCATTGGTATGTCTTTGATAATAGATTATTGTAACATCAATTTAGATATATGTCTAAAATACAGATAAACAGCATGCAGCATCTCTTCTAGTTGTATTTATTACAGAAACTTTAACTTTTTCTTTTCTTTGGTCATTTAATATTTAAACAATTAAAGTAATCATATTTCTTAAAGGAAATGTGGGAAACAGTAAAATATAATGAAGAACATACATAGTTTTTCACTTAAGGCTTTAAAATGCATGTTATGACACTTTACAATAACTTTAAACATAATTTTAATGGTTGTTTAATAGTCTATTTGGTGGTTGTACAATGGTCCTATAACCATTATTTGGCTATCTATATTGTTGCCAAGTTTTTTCCTAGTATATTACCATTTCGTGATGTTCCTCTTTGAAACTACTTAGATATACCACACACACACATTTTGATCATTTCCTTAAGACAACCACAGAGGGAAATATACTTTGAAAGGAATTTAAGAACTTCTTGAATCTCTTGATATACTAATATATCACTAAATTAATTTTGAAAGAGCAGTCCGCATTGTAAAGCCACCATCCAAGTTTGAAAATGCCCATTTCCCCTTACTGTACAAGAGTTAACTTAGATGCTTCATAATACAGATAAATTCTCTCGTTCTCTCCCTTAATAGCTCAGCACATTTCCTTGGTTCTGTCTAGCCCAGTGTATTGTTTCCCTCTTTATGTGTGAAACACCATGCTAGGGGTAAAATCAAAATAAACAAAAGACAAGGAGCGCTCTACCCAGGGTTCACAGTCTAGAGAGATGTTCATTAGGATTCGGCTTAGCTGCACTTAAAAGGCCATCAGGGCTTCACCAAGACAGAATTCTATTTCTCTCTTAAGCATAAAAAAGTTCCGGGCTAGGCAGGACTGGTGCAGCGCTCCGTGAGGTTGTCGGGGCTGGGAGTCTTTCCAGCTCAGTGTCCGCCATCACTGCAGGAGGTGCAGTGATGGTCTACCACGGCTGCAGAGCTCTCACTGACTCTCTGCACTCCAGACAGGATGAAAGAAGGGGTGAAGGAAGAAATAAGCTGTCTTTTTATGAAAACTTCCTGGAAATGGACTTAAGACTTGTACTCACATTGGCCAAGACTTAGTCTTATGAGCATGCCCAGCTGCAAAGCAGACTGCAGATTTGGGTATTTTAGAGGAGCAGTAATGCATTGGACTAAACTTTGGGCTCTTATTTAAAAAGGAAGAAGAGGAGAATGAATACTGGTAGACCATTTGAAATCCCTTTCACAGTGGACAATCAAGTAAAAAAATAATCGTGCTTCAGTATGATGACAATCAGCAGAAGTAAACTCACTCTATTAAATATCACGTGTCAGATTTTCTGAGCTGCTATCACAAATCCCATGCAAAGGGCTGGCTGAAATAACAGGAATTTATGAGCTCAAGGTTTTAAGGCAAGGAGAAGTCCAAAACTGAAGCTTCAGGAGGGTGAGACTTTCTCCCCAAATTCTGTAACGTGCTGGGGCTGGCTGCCGCCTCTCCTTGAGGCTCCTTTTGTACCATTGCCTCAGGTGCTGGGCAAGGTCCTGTCTTCTCTCTCCTGGGTTCCATTGCCTTCTGGCTTCTGGCTCCTGCCTGCGGCCTCTTCTTACTGCGTCTAAATATCTTCTGTTTAGAAAGGCCACCAGTGACCCAGATCCAGGCTCACCTCATTCAGTTGGAGCACTCAGTAACTAAAATAGCATCTACAAGAGATCCCGCTTAGAAGGGGTCACACCCACAGGAATCGTCTCAGTTAGCCAAAGGCTGCCAATGCAAAATTACCAGAAATACGTTGGCTTTTATAGTGGGGATTTATTAGAGGAAAAGCATACAGTTCCCAGGCTGTGAAAATGTCCAAATCAAGGCATCGTCAGAAATGCTTTCTCACCAAAAGTCAACTACACATTGGATACTTGACACTTGACATGTTGCAAAGCAAAATGGCAGCTCTCCACAAAATGGCAGCTCTCCATCTGGGTCTCTGCCTTCTCCTTCAGGCTGCTTTCTCCCAAGCTCAGCTGTGGATGATCAAGCACATGGAAGGGCTTGTCTCTTCAGCCTTGAGCTGCTCAGTGGGCCTAGCCTCTCAGGGGCCTCTTTCTGCGCCTCTGCTCTGCTGACTTAGAGCACACACAGCCTCCAGCCTCCAGGACTCTCTCAGCTGCACAGGGTTTCTATGTCTTCCTGTAGTCCCCGCTCCCATCGGGCAGGGTCAAAATGGCAGTTGGCTTTCCTTGTGTGTGCACCTGCTTCCAGTTCTCAGTTTATATAAGACCCCAGCAAGAGGGTAGAAACCCACCCTAGGTGGTGGCTCACTGACAGAGTCCAATCATAGGCCCTAAAGTGATCTAATCAAGCAATCTAATGAAAAGCCCCCTAATGCAATCAAAGGACCCCACACCCACAGGAATGGATTCGTTTAAGAACATGATCTTTTCTGGGATTCACAAAAAATAATTTCATACTGTCACAGGAAGGCAGTTTAAGATTAAGAGCACATTTAATTGGCGTACATAATTCAATTCACCACAGTATGCATCAGATTCTGGGCAGGAGTGATTTATAGACATGAGCTCATTTAATCCGCAAAACAACCTATGAGGTGAACACGAGCCCTAATCCCATTTTACAGATGTGGAAATTTGGGCTTAAAGAATTTAACTAACCTGCCCAATGTTACATGCTTTAAAAATATTGGGGTTTGGACTTTGAATACATGATGAAGATTCTGAAATCTTAGGAATCCATAGGAAGTACACTAACTCCAAGCCAAGAAGACAAAACAATGGTTCCAACACTGAGCCTTAAAGAAAGAAGAAAGAAAGAAGCCTTAAAGGCAGTTTAAGAAGTGGAGAAGGGCCTGTAGGCATGAGAAGGCCTGACTTTAAAAAAAAACACCTGCAAATAATTTAGTACTGCTAAAGGAGAAGAGAACAGAGAGGGTGAAGAGCAAGAGATAAACTTAAAATGTCAACACAACCAGATATTGAAGCTCGTTGTATATTTTATAACTACTTGTATATTTTCAGTGGGTTTTATTATGGCATTTGAGATAAAGTTTATGAATTTCTAAATATATGAGCATTACCTCATTTTAATATCAAATCAGTCCTTCTCCTTCGGCTTTCAGGTTCATTCCAGTTATTCATGCAGGTAAAAAAAAACTGGGCCGAACTCACAAAAAAACTATACATAAATGCTTAAATATATATAACTTTAACCTCAAGGAGATTATTTTTAGCAGTGCCAATAGGCATTTTACTCTGTTTAACCTCTGTTTGAATCCCAACAATATGGCCAACAAATGGGCATTTGAGCAGCCCTCTTTTTACTTGTATATTCAAATTCAGAGTTCTACATGGTTAATTTTTTATTCATTCTATGTCCACAGAACTTGTATTCATAAGCAACCACAATGACTAAATATCATTGCCCCATTTACTTAGCATAATATGCACATAAAAAGAGGTATTTTCCAAGCAGATTAAAAGTGCCAATGCCTATCATGCGACAAACATACCCTTAATAAATATTTTTCATCACATAAATAAAAATCAGTACTTTTATTTTTGTTCTCCATACCCATTTGAGGAATTTGTCATGGTCCCTAAAATCTGTTTATATCAACAAATGGCCCAGTACTTTACAATAACGGAAATATTAGTCTTCTACCTTTCCCCCCCATGCCTGCTCCACTATCCCACGATCTTGCCCAGTTCCCTGACCCCACTGTTTTCTCCCAACCCATCATTGCCTTTGGGGCTTCTCCTGCCCTCCTGTCCAGCCTGGATTCCATGATGTAGAGCCTCTCCTCTTCTCTCACCAGCCACATCAGCACCTCTGATGCCTCGTCTTTTACCACATCCCTGGAGCAGTCATCTGACCTTTCTGCTAAGATACCTAGACTGGTGAATGCTCCTGAGAAACTGATCCAAGCACACAAATGGATGTTCTTCTGTCTCAGTTTTTAATGTAGAATCACTAACTACTTTTTTTTTTTTATCTTTCCAACTCCCACCATGTTTACTCCAATGCTTCATCCCTATCCTCTCTTCATCACCAACTCTCAGCATATTTCCTTGGCTCCTGATTCATAAGGGAGTCTACACAGCCTCCTAAATTAAGTTCTCCACACATAAACCCCCCCACACTGCTTTCCCCCGATCACCTCCTTTTCAAGTTCTTATGAAAGATTCCGGGTAGATTTAAGGATTCAAATTAAATCCTTATTAATTAATTTAAAGATTCTGGGTAGATTTAATAAGGAAACAAGTCTTATTAAATTTCGTAGAATCATTCAAAGGATATTCTCTGAACCTAACAGGATTAAACTAAAAATCAGTTACAGATTTATAGCAGGAAAACCTATATATTCTGCTGTTGTTGGGTAGAGTGTTCTATAAATATGAATAAGCTCCTGTAGCTTACTGGTGTCATTCATTCCTTCAATATTCTAGGGATGTTCTACTTGCTCTCTCACTGAGAGAGGAGCACCTACAAGTAATGATTGTGGCTCTATCTATTGTTCTCAATTTGGTCAGTTGTTGCCTCAGATATTTTGAAGTTTTTTTGTGAGGTACATACACGTTTAGGATTCTTATGTCTTCTTGGATCAATTGAACCCTTTATCAATATGTAATATCCCTATCTGGACCTGATAATTTTCTATGTTCAGATGTCTTCTTCATCTGATATTAGCACAGCCACTCCAGCTTCTTGTGATTAGTTTGCATCATACATCTTATCTCATCAATTTATTTTTTAATATATTTTTATGCTTTTAAAAGATACTTGGATTACACAAATGTCACACTCAAAAAATATAAGGGATTCCCATGTGCCCCACACTTCCCCACATTAATAACATCCTTAATTAGTGTGGCACATTCATTGCGATTGGTGAACACATTCTGGAGCACTGCCACCAAGGATGGATTATAGTTTACACTGTAGTTTACACTCTCTCCCACTCAAGTCTCTAGGTTATGGCAAGATACATAATGGCCTGTATCTGTCACTACAACGTCATTCAGGACTGTTCCAAGTCCCAAAAATGTGCGCATATTACACCTCTTCATCCAGTTTTTAAAAATATTTTATTGTCTTTTTTTTTAAGATACATGGATCCCACAAAATGTTACATTAAAAATATGAGGTTCCCATATACCCCCCACTCCTCCCACATCAACCACCTCTTTCATCACTGTGGCACATTCATTGCATTTGATGAATACATTTTGGAGCACTGCTGCACAGCATGGATTATAGTTTACATTGTAGTTTACACTCTTCCCCAGTATATTCAGTGGGCTATTGTGGGATATATGATGTCCTGCATCCATCCTTGGAATATCATTCAGGAAAACTCCAAGTCCCGAAAATGCCCCTATATCACTCCTCTTCTTCCCTCTCCCCACCCTCGGCAACTCCCGTGGCCACTGTCTCCACATCAATGATACAATTTCTTCCATTGCTAGAGTCACAATAGTTCTATAGTAGAATACCAGTTAAATCCACTCTAATCCATATTTTATTCCTCCATCCTGAGGATCCTGGGATGGTGATGTCCACTCCACTTCTAAATTGAGAGGGGGCTTGAATCCCACATGGCTGACGGATGGGATTCTCCTGCTTGCAGTGGTAGACTCTGTTGGTTCCCTGGTGTCGTGGCTGACCATCCTCACCTCCCTGTTAGCTCACCAGGGCCACAGTACATACAGGGCAGCACCTACTACAGTGATGAAAGGCAAAATGTCAAAAAAAAAGTTTTATGATATTTTTCATCCATTTTATTTTTCATCCATATGTCATTATGTTTTAGGTTTTTTTAATTTGTTTTGTTTCATCATTATGTTTGAAATTCATTTATTGAAGACAGCATACAGTTGATTAATATTTTTAATCTATTCTAATAATCCCTGATTTTTAATTGGCCATTTGCATTTAATGTTACATTTTATATTTTTATTTAGATCTTCTATTTTATTTTATTTTCTGCTTGCTCTCTTGTTTTTTGTTCTTCTTATTCCCCATTCCAGCCTTCTATAGGGTTGTGCAAATAATTTTTAATATGCCATTTTAATTTAGCATATTTCAACTATATTGATTTGTGTATTTTAGTGATTGCTCAATGGGTTACAATATACATATTTATCTTTTCAAAGCCTACTTAGAATCAATATTTTACCACCTAAATTGAATGTAGAAACCTTAACCACCAATAGGACTCTTTATTCTCCTCCCTTTTTGTTTTAGTTGTCTTTTATATTACATCTACTTGCATTGAAAATCCTATTAAATTAATATTGTAATTTTTGCTTTCAACCATCAAACATATTTTAAAGACCTCAAGACAAGAATTTTCAGGTATATTTACTCAGATAGCTACAATTTTTTATCTCTTTTTCTTCATTCCTTATGTCCCAAATTTTCTTCAGTTTTAATTTCTCTTCTTTCTGAAGAATTTCTCTTAGCAATTCTTTCAGAGAAGAACTACTTAGGTTTCCTTCATCTGAGAATGTCTTTGTCTTACCTTGATTCCTAAAGGACAGCTTCTCTGACTGGTTTCAAGATTTTTCTTTTTCTCTGTCATTAGTTTTCAGTCGTTTGATTGTGATATATGTGGGCATGGGTTTCTTTGGGGTTTATCAGGTTTTGGATTTGCTTTATTCCATACATAAATCACATTTTGATTGTTGCACTAGATTACTGTTTTTGACTGGAACTTCTTTTTTAATTAATCCTCAGTTAGTGAGCATGTAGTTCCCAAAATTTATTATTGCCTTCCCCATCTATAGCTATAACATTTCAGTAAATACATTTATGGTCTCTTTTTAAAAAGTACCTGACTATAGTAACATACAAACAACCCAGAATCTCCTGTTTCAACCACTTTCAAGTATACATTAATTACATTCCCAATATTGTGCTACCAATGCCAACATCCATGATGCAAGCTTTCCCCAGCCTTCCTTAGGCAATAACTTCCCCTTTCCCCCATCTCTTGGTGTGCTGGCTTAGAGCTGCGTACACCACAAAAGCATGGTCTTGACCACATCCACTTCTGTGGGTGAGAACCCCTGGAAACAAGACTTCGGGTGAGGTTACTTCAGTTAGGCGCGGCTCAGCTGAATCCGGAGGGTCTTACTGGATTGCTGAAGGTCTGATGGGGAAGGACACAGACCGAGAGCGAGAAGCTGGTAGTCAGCGGAACCGAGAAACCAGGAGGGGCCGCCACATGCATTGCCATGTGCTGGGAAAGCCAAGCAGCGAGGGTGGCTGGCAGCCAGCCCCAGAGCGCCACAGCCTCCTGGGGAAAGCTGCACCGTGCTGACACTTGAGTGGTGAGTAATCGTGTCACACATTGTTTGCCGATTTCCTCTTGCAAGACACTGGACATAGTCAAATGCACAAGGGGAAAAAAAACTCCAATTTTTAATATCTTAAAAGATGATTCTAAAAGTTAAAGCACTGCTCATTTAATTTCTTAGCAAAATGCTTGTTCCCAAAATTATGAATAAACACTTGCAGAGCACTTTTCAGCTTAAGAAGCACATTTACACGCCTTCACCAATTTAATTTCACAATAAATAAATCAAGCACATTTATTCCCATTTTGAAAATGAATGAACGAAAGCATGGAAAAGCATTTGTAAAATGTTGAGAAAACTGATCACCGCTTTTGGAAACACATGATGTCAATACCAAGTTGGAAATTAGTATTTGCAGATTTGTGAAGATCCACGGATTTCAGTGCCATTAATCCTAGACTTTCTACTGTTTAAGAAGAGTCCATTATAATTAATCCTTATTTTGAAGATGATCCTGAAATGTAAGGGAAGCTCAAATACCATGAACGTGATGATAATGATGGCAAAATCTATAGCTGGCACCAAATTTACTGATGTAAAATAATTTCATGTACGTATATTATCACATTTGACCCTCACATTGACGCTATGAAACAGGCCAATCTGTTATTATTTTCTATACTGAGAAAAATTAAGGCTCAGATTATTTTCCCAAGATCATCCAGCTAATAGGTGGCAGATTCACACTCACATCCTCTCACACCCAACACTGTGTCCTGTATGTTATTCTCTCCTTTCTATAATCATAGGTGGATAGAGATCATAGAACACCTTTCCTATGCCTGATTCTTTTTGGTACAAAAAGTATATTACATGTGCATTATTCACTTCAAGGGAAATGTACCTTTAAACTCATGGAAATTTTAATCACATAGATAAATTGTCTCTGGGACTATGGGAAGGAAATATGTCTAGATTTCCACAAGTTGTTTGAAGTTGAAACTTAAGAAACTGTAAATCACGTAAAAGATTTCAAAGGCTATTTTCATTTCAAAGGTTATTTAGCATTAGCACTACATGATTAGAGTAGAAATAAACCACAGAGTTTAGAACCTAAGAATAAAAGCTCTGAAGCCAGTCTACCTGTATTTGAATCCCAGCAACTTTCATCTGTGACCTTGGCCGTGGTACTTAAAAATTTTCTGGCCTCAGTTTTCTCATCTGTAAAATGGGCTACCTAAGTGGTAGTAGTATTATTAGATGTCATAAAAGTGCACATAGGGAGAGGATGTAGCTTGAGTGGTTGAGCGCCTGCTTCCCATGTATGAGGTCCCAGGTTTGATCCCCAGGGGGGTAGAGTGGGGGGTTGCACTATCCATGGAACTGGGGGGAGGGTCAGGGGAGGGAGCAGATGAACTCTGGGGATTCGTGGGTATGTGGTTGAAACTACAACACTGGGAATGTTTCTTTGGCAAACAGCCGGGGAGGGTTACTGGTTTGGGGTGTTGGGCATGGGGGACGTGCTGGACAGGGCGCACCTGGGGCGGCTTCTAGGGAGTGTGTGAGGGCTCATCTTGTCCCAGTGCATTGTATCACGAGTGGAGACCCAACCATGAGCAGGAATGCGCTGGATCCCATCCTGGGGAGTCCTGCTATGGGGGCAGGAGTCTCGCAAGAGCACAGGCAGGGCCTGATGGGGAGACAGGCCAGCATCAAGCCCTCCGTGTTGTTGCACGTGACCATGAACCTTGTTCTTCAAGGAGTGAAGCCTGGGGGTCACCAAGGGCCCTGAGGGGAGGGGGAGGGAGGAAGAGAGCAGATGGAAGAGGGGGCATTTTGGGGTGTTGGAATTTGCAGTAGTCAGCCAAAGGGGTGCTGATGCAAAATACCAGAAATATGCTGACTTTTATAAAGGGCATTTATTTGGGTTTGAGCTTACAGATACCAGGCCATAGGGTATAGGTCACTTCCCTCACCAAAGTCTATTTCCACGCGTTGGAGAAAGATGGCTGCCGATGGCTGCCAGGGCTCAGGCTTCCTGGGTTCCTCCCTTCCAGGGTCTTGCTTCTCTCTGGGCTCAGGGTTCCTCTCTTCCCAGGGCTTGCTTCTCTCTAGGCTCCGGGTTCTTCTCTTCCTGGGACTGGCTTCTCTTTCCTCTGCGTGCTGACTTCCTGGGGCTCCAGCTTAAGGCTTCAGCATCAGAGTCCAACATCAAAACCCTCCAACTCTGTCCTGTCCTTTGCCTTTTATCTATGAGTCCCCAGCCAACAAGGAGTGGGGACTCAACACTCTACTGACGTGACCCAATCAAAACCCTAATCATAACTTAATCATGCCCAGGAATAGACCAGATTACAAACATAATCCAATATCTATTTTTGTAATTCACAACTATATCAAACTGCTACAGAATTGTTCTACATGATCTTGCAATGATGAATATAGGTCATGTTAAATTACATCAAAATTTATAAAAGTGCATGGTCCAAAATGTAAACCATAATGTCAATCATTGACCATGGTCAGTAGCAATGCTTCAGTATTTGTATATCAACTTTAACAAAAGTACCACCCATATGTAAAATGTTATTAATTGGGGAAAGTGGGAAAGGGGGGAGAATGTTGGGTCTATGGGAATCCCCTATACTATATATGTGACTTTTCCATAACCTAAAGCTTCTTTGAAGATAAAATGAAAAAAATAAGATACTGGGGGAATAAATGGAAGAAAATCTCAGTGTACATACAAGACAACAGATCTTACAGTGATGAAAGATATAATGACAAAATTTGTTTTTTTATTTTATTTTTTTATTTTTTATTATTTCAAATACTTTTTATTTTTTGTGTTTTGTCATTTTTTAAACTATCATTATTTCATTTTCTTATTAATTTAATTCAGTTATTTTGTTGGTTTCATTTTTGAAGAAGTTTTGGATACAGAAGAGTTACAACTGTGACAGGGGAATCATTGGTGTGGGGTGTCAGTGACGGGGGATGCGTGGGAGGAGGTTCACCTGGACATACCTGTAAGGCATATGAAAGAGTTCAAGTGTTCATGGGGCATTGTCACGGTGGGTGTAGAGCCACACAATAATGAAAGAATATCAAATTCCCATCCTGGGGAGTTCTGACACATTTTCTAATGGGACAGCAGGAATCCCCCAAGTACAGGGGCAGTGACTAGTAAAGGAGGATGGACCATTGAGTGGCCCTTGATAGTGATGACTGTACTTATGAACCTTTCCTTTTGAAATTGAAACTTAGCCTAGTTTTATAGGGTGCCTAAGAGTTATCTCCTCAGAACCTCGTTGTTGCTCAAATGTGGCCTCTCTCTAAGCCAAACTCAGCATATAAATGCACTACCTTCCCCCTAGCATGAGACATGACTCCCGGGGATGAGGCTCCCTGGTACCGAGGGATTACCACCAGACACCAACTAGCGATGCAACTGGAAAAAGACTTTGACCAAA